>NC_134206.1:259215781-264215781 GCF_965140235.1 Caretta caretta | reverse complement strand
AGAGAGAGATTCCTGAATTTCAGTGTTATATTTGAAATCTTGGCTCTATTGAAATCAATGGGAGTTTTACACTGACTTTAGTTGAGCTAGGATTTCATCCCGACTCAAGGACACTACCTGTTTGCTCAGCTTGCTGTTCCACTGGATAATAAACAACTGGATTTCATTCAATCTAGTTTAAACAGATAATACTGCATTAACTTCCTGTTCCAAAACTATTCTGAGTGCTCCTCTCTTATTCTTCTGGAACATTCATAGACACATAGAATAACAGAAATCAGAGCAGAATACCTGCTGAGTTGTTCTGTCAGTTCCCTCAGCCCATCAAGATTGGTCCCTGAAATATGTTCTCCAGTGCTTTGTCCAGTCCCGTTTTAAATTACTCAAATGATGGGGCTTTCAACACCTCTCTTCAGAGACTAATTTTATTATAAACATTATTAGAAGTACAGGAACACTGTGCAGTGGTTAGAATATGGCTGACATAGTGCAATAAGGTCCCTTAGCCTAGAGAGCTCACATTCTAAAGGAGGAACTGGGAACAAAGTGGGCCAGAGTCATATTTCCACAACTTAATAGAGCTCATTGTTAACATTTTTTCTGATATCCATCCTAATCTTCCTTTTCTTAATTGCATCCCACTACATCAATTTGTACCTCCTTAGGCTACTCATAATAATACCTCTACATCCATGGAAGGTGGAGACCAGAGACGTAATGGCCACAAGCAAGTAACTGAGGATTCCTGAAAATTTATAGTCTAGGAATCAGTAGATGATGTGAAAATATCAGATGAATGTAGCAGCAATCAATCACACAAACATGGATGTTGACATCAGTTCTGTGGCCCTAATAGTTCTGCGGGGTGTATGAACTCACATCCTGCATTTTAAGGGACATCTCTTATTTGCTGCCTAATGTCCCACATTCTGTCTGAGCTACTAAGGAATATTCAATCAGCTAAATGGTATGTTTTCAAACAACAGTCATATTGAGAATCATATACTGCTACGCAAATATCTGATTTTATACTGTGAATGAAACATTGTGGTATAGTGTCCTATAAAATTATTTTTTCACTGAATGTTTCTTACAATTGTTTATTTCTTCAGTGTTACCAACTTTTGTGATTCTATTGTGTCTTGAATTTGTAGTGGTTTTTTTCCTGAAAGCTCCAGATACTGATATCGTGCAGCTTTCATTTTTAAAAAAGTAAGTTTCTTGCTCTCCTAGATGCAGAGGCAAAACTTGAACATGTGAAGCAAGTGCACCAAAAGGCTCAAAAGTCAGAAGGCAAATAAAAAGAACCAAACATTTGTTGGATCATATTAAAGAAGTTCTGTATTAAAATCACAAATGAGTTTGATTACCCATAGTTTAAATTCCAGGGTATTACTAATTAAGAGGTCTCTTGGTTTTTGGTACTGTCTCTCCCTCTATGTGTGAAACTTGCAAGCTGCTAATTGTGTTAGTACATTCTAAGACAGAGTCTGTTCTCAAAGCAATTCTTTGTAACAACAATTACTCACACAGAGAGAGACTTAAAGCAATACTCTGTAACAATAGAAACAGCACCCAGAGACTCCCCGCCCTTTTGTTGTATTCATCTCGCTTTGTTAACAACTGTGATTAAAATAGAGATAGAGGATGTATGTGGATGGATGCTTGGTGTGGATAATAACTGAATGATCAGGGAGGTGCCAGCCTAAGAATCCAGTGTCCATTGGCTGAAGAAGGCGTCAAGTGGAAATAACCAGAGGACCCTCGGAGGGCAGACTGGAATCCACCCAACAGCCTCAAGAATGGGAGAACCAAAGAACAAGATAACATCTAGCAGCACGGAGCCATCAGGAATGTGCTATCTGCTGATTGATTCAGCAACAGCATGATGAAGCAATTCCCATAGACTGGCATAAGAAGAAACTCCTATAAAAATGGACTCTAGAAAGTGAGAACTTTGGGGTCTGATTCTGCAAACCAACTTCCAGGAGCATCAGATGAGCATCTGACAAGGCCCTGCTCCCTCCTTATGTCCAGGCCAGCTGGCCAGTGGCTTGGCATGAGCAGCTCTAAGGCTGATAACTATGATAACTACCTTGCAGAACCTGTGTGTGTGTGTGTGTGTGTATGAATGAATGTATGAATAAATATGAGATTGAATGGAATCTTATAGCTATAACTAACTGCTTACTATGATTCTTTCTATATTCACAATAAATGTGGTATTTTGCCTTTTCCCCTTTAATAAGATCCTGCTGGTTTTTATTTTATTGGTATAACACATTTATTTTTTTAAATCTCTTTATTTTTAAGCCAATCATAATTCTTGGGAAGCTGGACTCATGATTTGTATATGTTTGGATTGGCAGTACTGTTTCCTTCCTTATGGATGGCTATGTTACATAGAATTTGTTTAGGAAATTTCATGTTTTGGTGGTATTTAACCCCTCCAGCTTTGGCATAGGGCAGTGGTTCTCAACCTATTTACCATTTTGGGCTCTATATGTTATGTGGGCCACTTCCACACAAAATATATGCTACCTGTATGACCCTGAGGATGTCACACAGGCCGCAGCTGTGTACTGATTGAGCCGCAAGCAGACCACGGGTTGAGAACCACTGGCCTAGGGGGTGTACGATGTAGCAAGATCTCACACACACCTTTTTTTCTGCATTCTGTCCTCATATGACAATAGCTGGGATTCTTTTCAAACGTCCTTGATCTTCTTCACTCCAGTGACTTTTTCCCATATGTAGTATGTTCAAAAATAAACAGTCGCATTTGCAGGTAAGTCAATAACAGATGCTTCTGTTTTAGTTTATTTATTCAGAGTTGTTAGATGCCAGAATCAAAATGTCACTAAAAAGTCTTAAAAAGCAAACCTGTGACAATAATGTAGTGTCCAAGTTTATTTGTTCTCAGTGGTGTCCTGATCCAATATGGCTAGTTAGAAGATGATTTTTCTAACTGCCAACATTCCAAAATCCATCTGGGATCTGAAATTCAAACTTTTTCTGCCTCTTAAATCATCAGTGGTAATAAGGATTCTACTATCCAGATCTGATAGACAGCATTGCTGATGATAAGCAAGGCATAATAGAAACTGCACTGGCTTTTCAGAGCTAACTTTATTTCTAATTAAAGTTGGCTGATAGATTATAGGGAAAAGGTTTGTGGAGACAGGTGTCATTATTACACAGCAATATTTCTGTCCATAGCCATGTTTCGCTTGTTGGAACCTGACATGCTGAGAATAAAGGTTCTGATTCTCCCACATGGAGCTCTTTGAACTCTTATTGAAACCTGTAACCAGGCCAATGTTACACAGAAAAGAGAACAGGGAGAGAGTTCTCAGCTCAAAGTGATGGTCAGAGATTTTTTAAAAATCAATACAAAATTCAAGCTCATCCAGTGTCGTAAAATCCATAATGAATCAAACAGCTGAATAATCTAAATGGTATGAAAAAAATGTAAAGACTGGTAATTTCTCTTCTCTTCCATCTTTCTAGCTTACAGCCAAGACCCATCTTTCCTTTGGCCAGAAGGAGTCACCCTTACTTAAAAAAAAAAAAATTACTGCAGTTTTCAGACAATGTATCCCTCCTGTAAGATGTGTTTGGGACCCCAATACTGTAGATAAAACAACTCGCTCCGTATATGACTTTGGCTTCCTTTCTTTGTACATGTGTCTAAGCAAGGCATCAGACAGGCAAAGGCTATAGGATACTGGCCCCAGAACTGCCCATCTTTCAGAAAGCCTATAGGATTCTCACCCTGACTCCTGCACAGCTTTCAATGTTTGCCAGACTGACACCGGCAATGTCTTCGTGAACAATGTTTAAAGCTGTCAGGATGCACTCCACTTCCTGACTTTCTTTTCTCTCCCTTTCTTCTTTTCTCTTTCCCTTCTTTCTCTTTTTTCCCTATTCTCGATCCTTACTCTCTACTCTTTGTTTTTTAATTTAAACTCTTATTGTGTTCCCACACTTATCTCTATGTTTACCCCCAGTTGCAGGACTTCCCCTTTTGCTGCTATCAGTGCACATAAATCCACTGTCTCCCAGCAATTCTGTGTGGGAATAAACAAGATCATCAGTCACACTAAAAGTACACAGCCTGGGAGATAATGCAGGTGATTCATACACTGTTGTTGCAGCAGTATGCCATCATTATTAATAAAGAAGCCAGATTTCTCAATCTGGCACTACATTTTAAAAAACGTTTGTTGGCATTTAATATGGGGAACAAGACTACTACAGCTACCTCCTTTGATCTGACTTTCCATAGTATTTTCTACATTTAGTTTTCCTAATTTTTAAAAAAGTGAATTTGGTGCTGATAAAACATGCTGGATTAAATAATAATATGCCTTTGAAGATGAAGTCCTGTATTTGGGCCTGATCCAAAGCCAAATGAAGTTAATGAAAAGATGCCCATTGACTTCAATGGGTTTTGGATCCGGTCCTTTATGCATGGAACCCTTACACCACCAACTGCAGTAGTACAATCTACCAGCTATCTGCCACCTGCTTATGTCCCTCAGCCTTGACATGAAGGGAACATCTCAGGGTGTTAAGAGAGGAATTCAGTCTCCATGGTCCATTCAGTCCTTGGCCTTTCTGCTGCAATGGGCAATAAGAATGTCAATAAGCCCTATTTGTGATGGCAGTTTCTCTGATTTGAACAACTGACTGCTAATTGTAACTGAGAAACCACCAGCTTATTATTAATGAAAGAAAGGACACACTACCTATTTTACTCTAAGCAAATTTGTTCTAAATGGTGATGTGAATGCCTGTGCACTGCTGGAAGTAACTTTCCATGTGGACATATGCTGTGTTACAACATGTTAAGAGTAACACCAGCACTCCCAGCTATCTTCGAGACACCACTGACTTCCTGAGGAAACTACAATCCATCGGTGATCTTCCTGAAAACACCATCCTGGCCACTATGGATGTAGAAGCCCTCTACACCAACATTCCACACAAAGATGGACTACAAGCCATCAGGAACAGTATCCCCAATAATGTCACGGCAAACCTGGTGGCTGAACTCTGTGACTTTGTCCTCACCCATAACTATTTCACATTTGGGGACAATGTATACCTTCAAATCAGCGGCACTGCTATGGGTACCCGCATGGCCCCACAATATGCCAACATTTTTATGGCTGACTTAGAACAACGCTTCCTCAGCTCTCGTTCCCCTAATGCCCCTACTCTACTTGCGCTACATGGATGACATCTTCATCATCTGGACCCATGGAAAAGAAGCCCTTGAGGAATTCCACCATGATTTCAACAATTTCCATCCCACCATCAACCTCAGCCTGGTCCAGTCCACACAAGAGATCCACTTCCTGGACACTACAGTGCTAATAAACAATGGTCACATAAACACCACCCTATACCGGAAACCTACTGACCGCTATTCCTACCTACATGCCTCCAGCTTTCACCCTGACCACACCACACGATCCATCGTCTACAGCCAAGCTCTGCGATACAACCGCATTTGCTCCAACCCCTCAGACAGAGACAAACACCTACAAGATCTCTATCAAGCATTCTTACAACTACAATACCCACCTGCTGAAGTGAAGAAACAGATTGACAGAGCCAGAAGAGTACCGAGAAGTTACCTGCTACAGGACAGGCCCAACAAAGAAAATAACAGAACGCCATTAGCCATCACCTTCAGCCCCCAACTAAAACCTCTCCAACGCATCATCAAGTATCTACAACCTATCCTGAAGGACGACCCATCACTCTCACAGATCTTGGGAGACAGGCCAGTCCTTGCTTACAGACAGCCCCCCAACCTGAAGCAAATACTCACCAGCAACCACACACCACACAACAGAACCACTAACCCAGGAACCTATCCTTGCAACAAAGCCCGTTGCCAACTGTGTCCACATATCTATTCAGGCGACACCATCATAGGGCCTAATCACATCAGCCACAATATCAGAGGCTCATTCACCTGCACATCTACCAATGTGATATATGTCATCATGTGCCAGCAATGCCCCTCTGCCATGTACATTGGTCAAACTGGACAGTCTCTACGTAAAAAAATAAATGGACACAAATCAGACGTCAAGAATTATAACATTCAGAAACCAGTCGGAGAACACTTCAATCTCTCTAATCACTCAATAACAGACCTAAAAGTGGCAATACTTCAGCAAAAAAACTTCAGAAACAGACTCCAACAAGAGACTGCTGAATTGGAATTAATTTGCAAACTGGATACAATTAACTTAGGCTTGAATAGAGACTGGGAGTGGATGGGTCATTACACAAAGTAAAACTATTTCCCCCTCCCACCCACTGTTCCTCAGATGTTCTTGTCAACTGCTGGAAATGGCCTACCTTGATTATCTCTACAAAAGTTCCCCCCCCCACCCGCTCTCCTGCTGGTAATAGCTCACCTTAAGTGATCACTCTGGTTACAGTGTGTATGGTAACACCCATTGTTTCATGTTCTCTATGTATATAAATCTCCCCACTGTATTTTCCACTGAATGCAACCGATGAAGTGAGCTGTAGCTCACGAAAGCTTATGCTCAAATAAATTTGTTAGTCTCCAAGGTGCCACAAGTACTCCTTTTCTTTTTGCGAATACAGACTAACACAGCTGCTACTCTGAAACCTGATATCTCTGAGTTACTGCCTGATCATTAACTGATCTGATGTCCAAGACTATATTTCCCCATGAGCCCTTTGGTAATTCTACTAGAGTAAATGGTGCAGGTGTTATTTCTTTATGAACTTTGTCACTTTGACCATAATTTTCATATTTAGGTGCATAAATCATATGTAAGTTCTTAAATAAAAGAAGTGCTCTTGTAATTCAGCAGATATCTGTTGATATGCAGATGATAATTCCAATTAAGTATCTTTCAGGTTGTTCAACATTTCATTTATTTTTGTAAGGGATGGCAATGCACTGTTTACAAGAGTTCAAGTCTCTCATATCTGTGTACATTTATATTTATCCATTGGATTTTTGTGCTACTACTCTTGGAGATATCCACTCAATCAATGGTTTCATGTATGTTATCAAACAGAGCTTGATCTAAGTGATTTCACTGGAACATCATGGGAGCACAAATCCCCTTTCAGGATCAGACCCATGGTCTCTGTGTTTCCATAATTAACTATCCTCTTTTTGAAAGTGGAGTATTTCTTACTTTGGGCACAGAGATTGCAGACTTTTTACAGTAACTCCACGCCTATTGTTGTAGTTATGTTCCTGAAAAATGTGACTTTAAGAGAAACGATATTAAGCTAATCCAATTTCTCCATAAGAATTAATGTAAAGTGTGGGGGGGTTTAGGTTCCAGGGAAATTTTTTTCACCAGACAAAAAACTGTATTTTATATATATACACACACAGTATAAATTTTAAACAAACAATTTAATACTGTACACAGCAATGATGATTGTAAAGCTTGGTTTAGGTGGTGAAGTTAGAGGGTGGAAGAGGGTGGGATATTTCCCAGAGAATGCCTTACTGCTAAATGATGAGCTAAAATTCGGCTGAGCCCTCAAGGGTTAACACATTGTTGTTAATAGAAAAGGAGTACTTGTGGCACCTTAGAGACTAACCAATTTATTTGAGCATAAGCTTTCGTGAGCTACAGCTCACTTCATCGGATGCATACTGTGGAAACTGCAGAAGACATTATATACACAGAGACCATGCAACAATACCTCCTCTCACCCCACTCTCCTGCTGGTAATAGCTTATCTAAAGTGATCACTCTCCTTACAATGTGTATGATAATCAAGTTGGGCCATTTCCAGCACAAATCCAGGTTTTCTCACCCTCTGCCCCCCCCCCCCCAAACTCACTCTTCTGCTGGTAATAGCCCATCCAAAGTGACCACTCTCTTTACAATGTGTATGATAATCAAGGTGGGCCATTTCCAGCACAAATCCAGGTTTTCTCACCCCCCCCCCACACACTCTACAAGGCAGCACAAATGGAGGGAGGAGAGACAGCATGGCAGACAAAGACAGAGACACACAACTTGTGCGTGGGAGAGAGAGATGCGCATTGCCCCTTTAAGTACCCTGACACCACATTCTAAGTATATTTTCTTTAAAAAGATCAGGAAGTTGAGACAGCAGCTGCGGCCCACTCTCTCTGTCCTGAGCCTTGTTGTGTCTCCCCCATGCTTTACATGCTTTATATGGAGAAGGGGTAAGCGGGGGATAGGAGTAGGGGGCAGGGGGACACTCTGACATTAGTACCCCTCTTTCCCCCTCCCCTGTACAGCAAGCAGGAGACTCTTGGGAGCAGCTCCAAGGCAGAGGGCAGGAGCAGCACATGGCAGTGGTGGGGGGACAGATGAACTGCCGGCAATTGGTAGCCTGCTGCACAGGAACTTAGGGGAGCGGGGTGCTGATGGGGGGGCTGCCGATCCACCCTGGTTCCAAGCCCCCACCAGCTAGCTGCAATGGGCTGCTCTTCCTGCAAGCAGTGGACAAAGCAGGCAGCTGCCAAACAACGTTATAAGGGAGCACTGTGCAACTTTAAACAAGCACGTTCCCTAATTGATCAGCAATGTAACAATGAAACAACATTAAGTAGTTACTGTATTACTGTATGTACATGAAAAGAAATCTCTAGCCCCTTTGTTTGCAAAATTAGCCATCTAAATTAAAATTGATGTGGTGTTCTCTTTCTGAGTCTGCAGGCAGACAGGCTGAAAAGTAGTTCTAAGAGAAATGTGAACTGCCCCATTCACTTCAATGGGGCGTTAACTCTGAAGACTAATTATTACCATTTAAATTTCGACAGTGTTAACCATTTCACTACTGATCATTTTAGAGAAATATGCAGCAACTGTGCTTATCCATTATTGCTGAATTGTTGCACTGGCCGATAGAGCGGGACAGCAGAGATATTTTTCTCTCCCTAAGAGTTTTCAAAAGAGCATTTCCATAAGTGAGGGAGTCAAGTGCTATACTTGCTCTATGACTCTCAGTGTTGCAGGTTTCCATCCAGTTTCAACACCCTTGTCAAGAAGAAGAGGGGATGAAGATGAAATGAACTGCTTCTCCACTTCCAGCCCAGGAAAGGTAAGGCAAGACCAAAAAAGAGCCATCTGTGGATTTTCCGGCCCCCTGGAAGGAGAGAGGGGGTGGGGCTAAGCATAGGCACCGATTTCTGCTGGCGCCGGTGGGTGCTCGGCCCCCCTCTGGCCCCAGCCCTGCTCCACCTCCGCCCTGCCCCCATTCCAACCCCTTCCCCAAAGTCCCCGCCCCAACTCCGCCCCCTCCCTGCCCCTATTCCAACCCCTTCCCCAAATCCCCACCCCGGCCCCGCCTCTTCTCAACCTCCTCCCCTGAGTGAGCCACATTCCCGATCCTCTGTCCTGGAGCTTGTTACGCCGTGAAACAGCTGTTTTGCAGCGGCAAGCGCTGGGAGGGAGGCGGAGAAGTGTGGATGCGGTGTGCTCAGGAGAGGAGGCGGAGGTAAGGTGGGGCGGGGGGGAGCTTGGCTGCCGGTGGGTGCAAAGCACCCACCAATTTTTCCCCATGGGTGCTCCGGGGCTGGAGTTGGTGCCTATGGGGCTGAGGGAATATCTCCGACCTGTGTTCTGCCCTCCAAAAAAGGGATTATTTTTCTGGTGCTTGATTTCACAAGGCCCTCAATCTCACCCCAATTCACTTCAAAATGTATTATCTGCCAGAATAAGCATTATACAGATGAGTGAGGCTTTGCCCGTGGACTTGCATGGAGGTGGATGTGCCAAACTCAGGCTAGAATTGGACCAGTCTCACTGGTTCAGTGACCCAGCACTTTTTCTTTTTTTTCTCCAAAATCTCAGCTTTATTAAAAAAAAAAATTCTCTGACTCTTATGGTTGCAAAGAAAGCCTTGAAGACGTGAAATGAGTGTATAAACTGATGCAGTGACTACCAGATTATCGATTGCATCTGCAGAGAACATAAAACAATAATTCTGAGAGATATGAACTGCCCCATTCATCTCAATTATGTGTTGGCTCAGTTTACCAATGATGATTATAATTGTCAACATGGTTAACTTGCTGCTTCAAAACAAGTAAGAAGAGAGACGAGGGATCACAGACCTGCACAATTTACTGTGAACAGTTTCTCCTTTGATTCCATGAGCAGACTAGTGGAAGCAAAAGGCCAGAGCGACAGTGGCACATTCAGATGCATGTGAGCCCAACCAGTGGAGAGCCAATCCCACAGGCACCAGCATGGCACACAAGCACCACTCAATGGGGTGAGCCAATATTGGAGAGCTTGTAAGGCATCAAAGCTCGGCAATCCAGCCAACCTTCACTTCCAGAAAAGTGGGGACAAGGTCTGCTCTGGTTGTGAGTGTGGCCAGGTGGTTTCTTCCCTGGCTCTAATGGCTTCAGCTCCTCTCTTTGCTACATGTTGTCTGCAGATTTGGCAGAAGTCATGTACACCTCATACATGATAGGTTGCAGGGCTGCTACTGACAGGTCAAACTTCTATGTCATTTATTTAGTTTCCTTCTCAGAGAGATACACCAGAGATGCATCTTCCATAAGATCCTTTAATGCTCTGCCCTGTAAGGCTGAGGTTAGCTGAAATAAGGTATGTTGCACACTGTGACACCTCATGGCTTAACAGCATAATACAGTTTAGCATTCCATTACATCTCCCCCTTTAATACGTTCCTAGCATTTACAAAATGTACCTACATGTATCTTTGAAGTTCAGTATAAATTATTCTGTTAAATGTCTCTGAATCATACTGGCTTTCGAATTACACAACCTGAAAGCGTAACAGCTTGGTCATCTGGGTGTCCATTAGTTGCAACAACTGGATGTGGTCAGTTTGGAATCCACTCTGGTTTAACTTGGATTTAAACTTGGAGAGTGGTCAGTTTAGATGAGCTATTACCAGCAGGAGAGTGAGTTTGTGTGTGTATGGGGGTGGGGGGGATGTGAGAAAACCTGGATTGGTGCAGGAAATAGCCCGACTTGATTATGTAAAGAGTTGTCACTTTGGATGGGCTAGCACCAGCAGGAGAGTGAATTTGTGTGGGGGGGTGGAGGGTGAGAAAACCTGGATTTGTGCTGGAAATGGCCCACCTGATGATCACTTTAGATAAGCTATTACCAGCAGGACAGTGGGGTGGGAGGAGGTAATGTTTCATATTCTCTGTGTATATATAAAGTCTGCTGCAGTTTCCACGGTACACATCTGATGAAGTGAGCTGTAGCTCACGAAAGCTCATGCTCAAATAAATTGGTTAGTCTCTAAGGTGCCACAAGTACTCCTTTTCTTTTTGCGAATACAGACTAACACGGCTGTTCCTCTGAAAACTGTCTGTAGAGTTTTCTCTGCTGATTGTTCTCTCTGAGGAACAAACTTTAGATGCCAATGGTTTCAGTTGAACTCTCCTCTGTTAGTCTCAATCACATATCTGGGCTCTAAGTTATTTTTCTTTATGACAGCTGAAGTTGTCCATCCTTTCTCTCTGTCCAATTTGACATGAACATGGTCACCAGGTTCTAGACACAGCAGTTCTCTGAGTATTGTGTGATGTAAAAGTGTTTATAAACTCATTTTACCTTTTTATCAGATTTAGTTACTTTCTTCATGTCTGGCCACTTTGGAAATAGATTCTTTCCAAAAGTTGGAGCAGTAGTTTTGAGTTGTCTTCCCATCATAAGTCATGTTGGACTATATCCTGTAGCTGCTATTGACCTGTAGCTCAGATAAAAAGGAATGTATCTTCCTGTTGTAGGGTCTTCTTGGCTGTCTGTACAGCTCTCTCAGCCTCTCCATTCACTTCTGGGTAACATGGGCTGCTAGTGATATAATCAAAATCATATTTTGTTCAGAATGACTTAAATTCTGCTGCAGTGAATTGTGGTCCATTGTCCATCCCTTGTTGTTCTGGAATGCCAAAATAAGCAAACGTGCACTTCAGTTACTTGATAGCACTGTGACATGTTATGTCTTTCAAGTACATTATTTCTCTATACATGGAAAAATAGTTCACTACGACCAAGCAATGATATCCTTTGTATTCGCAGAAATCTGAAGCTAGTCTCTTCCAACGTCTGTTTGGTAGATGTGGTGTTATTAAAAGTTCTTTGTGTTGTGTTGGTCTATTAGTTCTGCAATGTTCACATGCAGATACTTTATTGTTTTTATCCTTGCTGATGCCAAGCCACTGCACTGGCTGGTTGGCCCATTTATGGCATTTAGTTAATCCTTGATGTCCTTCGTGGATGAGGTTTAATATTTCTTCTGTCATTTCATTTGGAATTACAATGCAGTCGTCTTAATCTTGAGTCCTTTCGATTTACTTAATTGTCTATGTACCACAGAGCAGTTTCTTATTACTTACTTAGTATCCTTTATAGTTGAGCCAGCCAGCCCTAATGTAATTTAGAACCTATTGCAGTTGCATGTCTGTTGAGGTTGCTTTTTTGTAGCTGGTGTAGCCTCTTTTCTGACACTGATCTGTGTGCATCGCCATATGCCTTTACATCATCTTTGAGATCATAGGTAGCTGAGAGTGTGACAGTCTATACAATCATGTTCATCACTTTTACAAGACTGTGGTAAATTTTGTACAAAGTATGCCTTGTGAGGTATCATTTGAAAAGTCATAATCTACTGAACATTATTACCCCATTGATATATATGTAGCAACACTGTATGTGAAGTTGTGATATTCTACTGTATGATTGTTACTGAAATGTGTTGTAATACTGGGTAAAGCCCACAAACCAGTTTTTCAGAGACAAAGACACACTGACCCCAGCGAGGTGTTAAAAAAACTAACAGCTGCTTAAGTGGCCATTCTTCAGCAGGAGAAAGGTATGAATAAGAATTTACATTGCATCACAGGAAGTCCAAAAGAGGCTGCTTGTCGCCTACACCCAGCTGGGGGTAATCCTCAAAGAAGGGAGAGGGATATAAGAATGAGAGACAGTGACCTCAAAATCACCTCTCCTCCTCCCATCTCTATGCTCATGACATCAATGAATACCAGAGAGACTCTGAACCAAGGCAGAAGGGGGCAAGGGAGAAGTTCCAGGCTGAAAAGAGGATCCAGCTGTGAAACTTACTGCAGCTTATGGTGAGACAAAATCTTTTGCTTTTAAGTTCACTTGTTAAATTAGGTATTAACTTGAGTTTTACTCTTTTTTTTGTAGCCAATCCTGACTTTTATGCATCATCACTTACACTTACATCACTTGTAATCACTTAAAATCTATCTTTCTGTAGGTATTAAGCATATCTTATTGTTTTGTCTTAACCAGTGTTTAAATTAAAGGGTGTGGGATAACAAGCCTGGCGGATTATCATTTTCCTTTGATGAAATGATGGACTTTCTATGAACTTGTATTATACAGGAGGGTGCTGAGGAGCACAAGATGCACATTTCAGGGAACAAGGCTGGGACTAAGAATTTGCGAGTATTGCCCTATATGTAAAGTGAATGCTCAGAGTGCTCATGTATTTAGCTGGGAGTGAATTTACATGCTGAAGATTGTGTGAGCAGGCCAGGAGTGGCTGTTTATACCGCAAAATAATGTAAAGGGCATCCCAGGCTAGAGAACTGAAGGGGCTCAGCTATTCAACAGTCCAAATTGTACCCTGGGTAACGTCACAGTGTGATGCGGGGTTCCATGACAGAGTGTTTGCTACTACCAGATTTTTCTCAGGAACATATTTAGAAGTTGGTTTAAATTACACTAACCTTATCAATACACACTGACATCTCAGCAGTGCTTGATCCAAGCCTTTTCCATTGATGAGGGTTTTATAGTCTTTTATCATTGTAAATTAATCCCATCCACACAGATATCTGTAAAAGTTTTCATATGCCCACACACTTGCCAGGCCCTTGTTTTCATTCACTCTGTATAACTTTTCTGCTTCTGTGAGTGTGCAAGAGCAAAACACAACTGGCTTCCACACAGATTTGTGTTGTTGCAACAGTATACCACCTAGGCCATAGCGGTGTTTGCATCCACACTGACCATTGTGGGTTTGTTCGCATCATAGTACTTGAAACTGGAGCCGCTGAAATAATTTATTTTGCCTTTTAGAAGGCAATGTCTTGATTTAGCGCCAATAGCCAAGATGCACTGGACAGTTCATGCAGTGATTTTGTCACTGTAGAAAGGTCTTGTAGGTATTGACCAAGGTAATTTGCCATGCCCAGTATGCTCTCAGTTCTGGTACATTTGTTGGTGCATTCCATTCTCAGATTCCTTTTACTTTCTCAGATGGACTGATTCCATCTTTGTTTATTGCCTGTCCCAAAAGCTCAATTTGGGGTAGGCGGAAAACACACTTTTCTTTGTTTAACTTCAATCTGGACTGACTGATTAGGCCTAGGGCTTTGTTGAGGGTTTTGTTGTGTTCTTCATTGAAGATCCATATATCAAAACATTGTCCATGAAAACTACAACTCCATTTGTGTTCGTTAACAGTTCTGCCATCTTTTTTTTGGAAAATTTCAGGTGCACTGGTAATCCCAAATGGTAATCTTCGAAAGTGAAATCTCCCAAAGGGTTTGATAAATGTAGTCAGTTCAGCTTTGGCTAGAGGAATTTGCCAGAGTTGGTTCAAGGTATTCAGCTTGGGAGAACAGTTTAGTTCCTTTCAATTTGGGAAGGAAATCATCCAGAGTTGGGATAATATATTTTTCTCTAACAATTGCTTCATTAAGTCTTTTAAATTCCACACAGATTCATATTTTTCCACTTTTCTTTATAACTACTACCACTGGGGCACACGATACTGTTGGTCTTTGTAAGTTGTGTCTCTGGCCCATTTGTTCAGAGTACTTTCAGGGCTAGTCAGGGCTGTGTCAGGTGACTTCTGTTCTGGGAGGTGTTGAAGTTTAGATGTCTGCTTCTGGATTATTTAAAAGTCACTAGTGTTTCCATGAATATTCAGTTTCACTCTCCAGGCAGGCTCTGTGTCATGAGATGTGATAGACGACAGAAACAATGGGTTTTCACTGTCAATGAGTTAACACCCTGACTGCTTTGGTGCAACAAACAACTGCAAAATGTCCATATTTTGTAGAGTGTTGGAGAAGCCATATTGGTCCCAGGATATTAGATGTACAAGGTGGGTGAGGTATTATCTTTTATTGGACCAAATTCTGTTGGTGAGAGAGACAAGGTTTTGAGTTTATGCAGAGCTCTTCTTCAGGTCTGGGAAACTTATTCAGAGTGTCACAGCTAAAGACAAGATGGAACAGATTGTTTAGCACATATTTCAAGGGATTGCTCAAGGTGAAGAGGCCCACTAACAGTTCACTTACACAGTTTTAATAAGCCATAAAGCCAATGTCTATTCATTTCAGACCATGATTTTTAGTGTCTAGCAAAGTTAAGAAGTTAAGCTCACAGACTTGTCTTTTGAAAGTTTTATGCAGGTTTCCTTTGAGGACGAGGACAACAATCTATAACCCACTAAAAACCCCTTCAGCTGCTCTCCCACTTCCTTTCTTCCCTCTGACTTGAAGAATGTTAATGGGCCATTTGTGGGAGGAACTCATCTATTGAGTTGTCTGTAAAGGCCCCTGCACACTGATGGCACTGAAGAGAACAGTGATGACATCATATAGCACATGCTGATACATGTCATGACATCATCACTGCATCATTTGTTGCCTGGGACAAAATTCAGGAGTTCCCTGTTCCGATTTTCATAATTTAGTGTTATATCCTATGTAGAGCCCCTAAGCGTGTTGTCAAAAGACGGTACTATGGTCTCGCCTGACAAAAGCACTGGTGTTGTACCACAGCACCAAGTTTTCTGCTGCACAATCACACTATTACCCCACCCCAGGCACTGAAAAAGCATAAGTTGGACACCAAAAATCTGTTCCCTTTGCTTTCTTGATTGATGAGCCCTTTGGGGGGCAGGGATAGCTCAGTGGTTTGAGCATTGGCCTGCTATACCCAGGGTTGTGAGTTCAATCCTTGAGGGGGCCGTTTAGGGATCTGGGACAAAAATGGGGGATTGGCCCTGCTTTGAGCAGGGGGTTGGACTCGGTGACCTCCTGAGGTCCCTTCCAACCCTGATAGTCTATGATTCAAGCGTACCTGGGTCCTGTTTTCAAGCTTGTCTCCGTACCCCTGAAGGCTGGGTTTTGTATTATAAATGAAAACTCACGGTTTCATCTCAACCGCTTGTCCCCATGAGCTGGGACATTAACCCCAAACCCCCCAAATATTGTGACACTGCGGCGACAAAATTAGCTCCTTGGGTTGCTATGGTGATAACCACGCGCCACAGCGGAAATGGCCCCTTCTCAAACTCTTCCCGGAAGAATCGAGCGGCTCCTCTTCTGCGTTAGCCGCGGGGTCGGAACTGTGAGCGGGGACGTGAGTTCCAGCCGGGGCCTATTCGGTGTCTCACTTAGTCATTCTCCCCCCCCCCCCCCGCGGGGTTACCGGGGTAACGGAGTCGTTGGAGAGGCGAGGAGCAAGATGGTGAGGGACAGGGCGGGGAGGTCGCCGCCGCCGCCGCCTCTGGCGAGTCGCCGCTTGGGGGATCCAGGAGCGGGGAGGTCTGGCGCCCCCCAGCACCTCCCCGCTCTGAGCCCGTCTCCCGTCTTCTTTCTGCCCCCTCCAGATGCTCTCTCGGGCCAAGCCGGCCGTGGGGGGCGCCCCGCCCCAGGGTGACAAACGGAAGAAGAAAGGCAAGAAAGTCCTGCAGCTAGAAGAGCTGCTGGCCCGGAGGGACTTCACCGGCGCCATAGCCCTGCTGGAGGTAACGGGGGCGGGGGCTGCCCCGGGGTCACTGCAGGGCTCGGCCTACGGGGCTCTGCGCTTCCGCAGCTAACGAGCTAACTCCGCCAGTCTCCCAGACAACGGGGATGCGAACGGGAGGGGCCGCAGGTCACCGGGTCCACTCCCCCCATCCCCCGCCAGTGCAGGGTTGATGCCCAGAGCACAGCCCCCGGGGCCTTGCCCAGACCCTTCTCCCAATGACTGGGGTGATGAGGCTCCTTCTAGCAGACTGTTCCCAATTGCAGCAGAGCTTCCTGTTTGGGAAAAGTTCCAGCTATTCCAACTAATTTGTCTTTTCTGTTCTTTCTCACACCTTAGTTATGCCCCTTGCACCAGCCTGAATAACCGCTTGCCCTCCTTTACGTTTACAGCTTTTAAATATTTGTACAGAGACTGTGTGACTGGATAGAATGCCTCTCCTTGAAAATGTGATATTGATACGGCTTGACTTCAGTGTCCAGGGTTGTAAAGCCAGCAGAAATCATCCTAATATTAATTTTATAAATGGATTTGTTTCACATGAGACAATCTGACAAAACTTGACAGCTGGTGTCATTTTTGCATCCCTTTTTCTTTGAAGTTTAAACGGCATGCAGGGGAACAAGATGAGGACACTGACCTCTGGATTGGATACTGTGCCTTTCACCTGGGGGACTACAAGAGAGCATTGGAGGTGAGATGAAGAAATTCTGCTTCCTGCTGGAGAGAATCAGGATGTTGTCCTAAAGTGATGGCAGCAGGCATGAGAGATGGTTTTTGGTGATGCGGAAGAAATGGGCCAGGCCATTTGTCTATAAATCCAGCAGCAATAGAGCAAACTAATACAGAAAGGCAGTTTGGATTAGGGAAATAGGAGTTTCTACACTGAAACAGTCTGTTGGTCCAGCATTCTGGTTAATCTTTGTCCCAAAGCCTAAATTGTCCCCTTCTTAATTTCATGACAGTTGTTCTAACATTCTTTTTCCTATTTGGTGTGTACACCTTCAGAAACTAATTTGTGGAAAGGTTTCAGAGTAACAGCCGTGTTAGTCTGTATTCACAAAAAGAAAAGGAGTACTTGTGGCACCTTAGAGACTAACCAATTTATTTGAGCATAAACTTTCGTGAGCTACAGCTCACTTCATCGGATGGCATCGAATTGCATCCGATGAAGTGAGCTGTAGCTCACGAAAGCTTATGCTCAAATAAATTGGTTCATCTCTAAGGTGCCACAAGTACTCCTTTTCAATTTGTGGAAAGTTATTCTTTGAGCTGGGTGGAACCTTGTTATGGGTTGAGTTAAAACCTTTTTGTAATTGATGGGTGTGAATACACTCTTCAGTTGGCATAACTGTAAGGATAAATTAACCACAGCCCTCCATCTAAAAGTAAAGGGTTATGTGAACCCACCGAAGAGGTTTGGACTGTATGGGCAGGGGGTGTGTGTGTGCACCCACTAAGTATTATTTTTGGTGGGGTAGGCGCAGAACCCGTGTGTGCATAAATGCACAGGACCAGAGAGAAACAGAGACTACCTGGAAAAATCCAAGCAGAAGCCTATAACCAAAGTGAGATTCCGAAAGAAACTTAGAGAGAGGTTCTGGTTCTGGGATGCTGGCTGAAAAGAAGCTTGGACCTGTAAGCTAAGAAACTCCTCCTTTTGCCTTTGGCTAATCCTGTATTTGGAAAAGGAGGACTTTGATGCAATCTTGTTTATTTACAAGGAATGTACAAAGGAAATATGAGATTCTATCTTCAATACTTCCAGCAGGAATATCCGCAGGGCCCTGAACTTTGAATACCCATTCAGGTCAAAAAGGGGCAACACAATCATATCCCCACCTTCACTATTTAGCCAAGCAGTAGTATTACATATTTAATTATTTTTAATCTTTTTTTCTCAGTCCCTCTAGCCCCTTAATTGATTTTGTTGCTCTTCTATGAATTTTCTGATGTCTGCATAAAACCTCCCTTTTACCCCAAAGAGTTTTCAAGGTTTTTAGAAAATATGTTTATTCAAATAATCTATAGATTATCAAGTTGCTTGCATCATATAGTGCCTATTGTACTCCTTTTGGGTAAGAAGGTGCCCCTGTGGGATTCTGCCTCTCCCGCTGTGAAATAGAATTTGCTGCCAGTCCTGGGTCACTGAGCCCATACTCTGTTCTCAGGTGTGCCCAACACATCACTCTCTCTTGACATCTAGCAAAACCTAAGTCTGTTTCTATTGACTATCTTGCCTTGTGCCATTCTGAAACGAGCCTTCACAGCCTATTAATTTGTTTCTATGCTTTCCCATTTTCACACCTCCCTTTAGCCCTGGGAGGGCTAATATTAATGTGAAATATTAATGTGAATTCATAGAACTAAGGATCCCAGGGGAAAAAACATTCCTCTATAGTTTTAGAGAATTATGCTGGGGAACTATGATGACTTTTTCCCTTATAGAATTAGGTGGAGATTTCTGCTCAAAAGTACAGGGTTAAATGGGTTTCCAGACTTGGGTTGGAGATGGAATATCCCTTCCCAACCAGCCCTGAATATGTCTGCAAGATTTTTGAGAATATTTCATTTTATCCTTATTCTGGAACAATGAGCAGGGGTATAGGTTAGGAGCAGCTGGAAATATCTCACTTGATTAATTCTCTTCTCTACAATTGCCAGGGATGCTTGGAATTGGTAGACCTTAACCTTTTCCATCACCTTAAATGTTAGAACTGGGTAGGCTAAAGGGCATGAGTTGGCAGTACTGAAACTTTCTTTAGTTGCATTTGGTAATATCTGCTTGTAGAGATGGAGAGACATTCTGTAAAAAAAAAATTGTTAAGTTTATCCTGTTGCTTTGAATACTTTGTAAGGGCTTACATTACTAGAAGGAAATCCAGGATGGATTTTAAATTTCGAACACTGTCTTGGATGTAAGAGTAAAAGAGGACCTGACACATCAGTCAATAAAATAATGCAGTCCGTCTAAATCTGTTTCACCACCAGGTGGTGATATTGATCCAGGCTTTTAAAAAGTGCAAGTATTTGTATTCATCTCTTCTGCTGTCTGCTAACAGAGGCATTAGGAGCTGGTCTGTGTGACACATACATATATACACGGACCAGCTTTTAACTTAAAATGGAAAGTGGCTTGGAATTTCTTTATGCACTTGTAGAGAGGTCTCAATTTTTTTAACTAAGTATCTCTCCATCCCCACAAGCAGATAGTTTCTGGATGTAACTAAAGACGATTTCAGTGATTTTTATCCTCACAGCTGTCTTTCACAAGGCACAAAGTTGCTTGATATTTAAAAAAAAAATAGAATAAAAAATTTAATCAGTTAAAGACGCTGAGCATAATGTGCTTCGTTCTACACAAATGACTGATGAAATTAAATGGCGTATATGGCAACATTCAAGCATATGGAATGAACATAAATGTAGAAGGAAGTTAGAGGTGAGGTATTACATATTCAGTACCTTTGCATAACTGTGGCTGATTATTTTAAAATCTTAAATTTGGACCCCGTGTCCAACAGTGGTGTTGTAATACTCAATGTGGATTTTATTTTATTTATTGTCGCTATTATGGAATTCCTGATACAGTCTTTTTATGTCCATATTTTAGTCTGTGCTAAACCATGACTTACAGTTATTTAAACAGGTATATACCGGAATCCACAATAGATGAGTTCCATTATCGAGTGGGGTTTCCTGGCGGATATGATGTCACCAGAACAGTGCATACTAGGGTGTGACATGGAATAGGGAACTTCAAAGCATCAGAAAAGATTAGAAAAAAGTTGTTTGTTATCTGGGACACAGAATATATTATATAGCCCCACAGTTAACTTTTATACTGTTACTGGTCCCCCATTGTCCATTCTATTGACTTATTCTATAATGTGGACAGGGAGGGACCAGTAGCACACATCATATGTCAGAATCTAATATGAAATAAAGGTAATAGAGTTTGAGGTCAGAAGGGACCAGCAGATAATCTAGTCTGACCTCCTGTATGTGACAGGCCACCAACAGCACCTGTCCCAACACTAAACCCAACCACTGACACTAGACCAAAGTATTACAGCACAAAAGAGACCCAACTATTATGTGGCACAGGCAGAGAACAGGAGGAACTGCAGTGTATGAGTGGCAGGGTGGTGAAACACTGGAATGTGTTACCTAGGGAGGTGGTGGAATCTCCTTCCTTAGAAGTTTTTAAGGTCAGGCTTGACAAAGCCCTGGCTAGGATGATTTAGTTGGGGATTGGTCCTGCTTTGAGCAGGGGCTTGGACTAGATGCCCTCCTGAGGTCCCTTCCAACCCTGATATTCTGTGATTCTATGATTAAGTGAGATCTAGCTAAACAGTCCTGGTAAGGGACCTGTATCTCTTGTTGCAGAAAAATTCCTAAGGTTCCTGCCAATCTGACCTGGGGAAAAATCCCTTCCCAAACCTGCATATGATCAGTTAGACTGAGCATGTGAGCAAGAACCTGCCAGCTATGCCAGTGAGGGAGAGAATGCTCAGTCCTGCCTTAGAACACTGGCTCACTCTGTCCAGCGTTCCTCTCCATCTGTGGTCATCTCTGATCCTTCAGAGGAAGGGCACAAAAGCAGACAAACAAATATAAACTCAGAATAGATTGGGGGATGAGAAAAATCCCTTCCTGACCCCTCCAGGGGACTGGCTGAAGCTCTGAAACATGAGCTTTTGGAAACATAAATTGGAAGGAACTCCCAGGGCTGCCAAGCCTTGCCCCCTACCATCACCATCATACAATCCCACACAAATTTTTCCAGCTGTCTCTCAAAACTATTTATGAGTTGTTTCCCCCTTCCCCAAGTTCTATTGGGATGTTGTTCCAGAACCCCACTTCTCTGATTATTAGAAACCGACTTCTAATTTCTAGCCTGAATTTGCTCACGGCCAGTTTATACCCATTTGTGCCTGTGCCATCATTGTCATCCAACTTAAACAGCTCTTCACCCTCCCTAGTGTTCACCCCCCTGATATATTTATATAGAGCAATCATATCCTCTCTCAGCCTTCTTTTTGCTAGTCTAAACAAGCCAAATTCTTCCAGTCTCATAAGGTAGGCCCTCCATTCCCCTGATTATCCTGGTAACTGTTCTCTACACACCTGTTCCAGTTTGAATTCATCTTTCTTGAGCAGGGGTGACCAGAATTGTATACAATATTCTGAAAGAGGTATTCTCAGTGCCTTGTATAGTGGCATTAATACTTCTCTTTCTCTACTGGATCCTGTGCTTGTTGGGAATCAGGGTCTGCAACAGAGCTAGTCTGGAAGCAGTGCTTGCCGCAGAACCAGTCTCTGGGCAATCTGATGAGCGCAGCTGGCCTGTAGTAGACTGCCTGAGTGGCTACACTGCCTGATTGATTGGAAGGGTCAGAAGGCTGGATTTTAGGCCCAGCAGTAGCCGCAATTCAGCGGCTGCTCAAAGCATTTGCCCATGGCTGTGATAGCTCCTGCCTTGTTCCAGCCCTGCTCCTGCCTTGCCTCACTCCAGATAACCTGGTTCCGACCCTGGACTTGTACTCATGGCTCCTGACTCCAGCTGTGACCTTGGGCTTGGGCACCTGGCTTCCGATTCCTGGATATTGATTCCTGCTCTGACCACTAGGTGGGAGTCCTGCTTCAACTGCCCACATCCTGGCCACTGTCATCATCTGATATATCCTAGTATTTTTCTTTTTCGCAGTTACATCACATTGGTGGCTCAGAGTCATCCTATGATCTACCAGCACACCCAGGTCTCCCACCTCAGTTCCAACTGATGAGGCCACAGCTTGTGGCAGAAATACTTAAACCCTAAGTGCATGACCTTGTATTTTGTACTATTGAATTTCATACCACTTCTATTACGCCAGTCTTCAAGGTCATCTAGATCTTCCTGTATAACATGCCGTTCCACCTCTGCATTGACGATGCCTCCCAACTTTGTATCATCAGCAAATTTCATTAACACACTCCTACTTTTTGTGCCATGGCCCCAGCATTGGATAAGATTGATCCAAAGAGCAGTCCTTGAGGAACTCCACTAGTAACTGCACTCCAGTCTGATAATTTCAGCACAACTTGTTGCCTTCTCCCCTTTAGCCAGTTCCTTATCCATTTTACATTTCTTGTACTAATCCCCATCTTCTGTAATTTAACTAATAATTTCCTGTGTGGTATCATGTCAGAGCTTTACTGGAGTCCAAGTATATTGGATCTACTCCATTTCCCTTATCTAAAAAATCAGTTTTCTTCTCAAAGAAGGAAAAGTCGGTTAATCTGGCATCATCGGCCTTTGGTAAACCCATGTTAAATTACAGCTTCCCTCTTCCGTTTACCTCCATAAATTTAATTATTCTTGCCTTCACAGTTTGTTCTAAAGCCTTGTGTACTACTGAACTTAGACTAACAGGTCTGTAGTAGCCTGGATCATGTTTTTAACTTTCTTAAATATAGGTACGTCATTAGCTATTCTCCAGTCATACAAAACTACCCCAAATAGATTTATTAAAAATCCTTGATACCGGATTACTTATCTCATATGTCAGTTCTTTCAGTATTCAGAGTTGGAAATTATCCAGTCTCTTCCATTTGAGCGTATTAAGCTGTTTAAGTTTTTCTTCCACCTGTGGTAATCTGTATTTCTGTACACTCACTTCCATCAGCTGTCCTGCCTTCATGCCTATGTTCCATTTTATCATCCATATTGAAAATGTAGGCAAAGCATTTGTTTTAATCTTTGGGCCATTCCTAGATTATCTTTAATCTTGTCTCCATTCACATTGCATAGCAGCCCAACCTCATCCTCTTTTTAATTATATAACTAAAAAACCTCTGATTTATTTTAATTTCCTTGGGAAGAGCTAATCCATGTTGACTTTTAGCAATTCTCACTTTATTACTACATTTTCTAACCTCCAAGATGTAGTCTTCTTTGCTGATCAGTCCCTTTTTGAATTACCTATAGGCTCTCTGCTTACTCCTAAAAACCTTTTAGAGGTGATTATTCATCCAACTGGGTCTGGAGCCTTTCCCCACAAGGTTTTTTTCTCCCCATCCCCATTCCCCTAGCTTGGGATGCAAATTGCTGATAATTTCATTAGATCAGCTGTACAAAAACTCAAAGCCTCCTACACGTTTAAGTCAGTGATACTCAGTAGGCAGCCTGTGGGCCAAATGTGACCCACCAGCTCACTTGAAAAAAATGTTTATTATTAAATTCATGAACTGTGATGCTCTGCCAATCATTTGCCTATGACTGCCTTAGTGAGTAACTTACCAGCAGTACTTAATTTGTAATGAAAGAGGTACCAGGGCACAGCCCTGGCAAGCCCCAGCACAAACTAAGCATTGGCTGGGCAGCTGGAGAGCAGCAGCTGCTGGCTGGGTGCCAAGCTCTGAAGGCAGAACTGGTGCAAGCAGCAGCACAAAGTAAGGGTGGCATGGTGTGTTGTATTGTTACCCTTGCTTCTGCACTGCCGCTGTCAGCAGTGCTGCCTTCAGAGCTGGGTGGCCAGAGAGTGGCAGGTGCTGGCCGGGCAGCTAGCTCTGAAGGTAGTGCGACCGCCAGCGGCAGAGCAGAAGAGTGGCAATAGCGGTGGCTCTGCCTTCAGAGCTGGGAGGCCAGAGAACAGCGGTTGCTGGCCAGAGGCCAGAGGTGCCCGGGCTATCAACTGCCAAGCCTAGAGGTGCTGTGGCTCAGCCCTAGCAAGCCCTGGCACAAATTAAGCACTGCTTACTGGATCTTAAGTTCTTCTTCGAGTGCTCGTTCATGTCCATTCCAATCAGGTGTGTGCGCGCCACGTGAACGCCAGCCGGAAGATTTTTCCCTTAGCTGTGTCTGTAGGGTCGGCCTGTGCGCCCCCTGGGGTCGTGCCTTCATGGTGCCCAATATAGCGCCCTGCCGACCCCCCATCCCCTGAGTTCCTTCTTACCGCTAGTGACGGCTAGCTGGAAAATAGCTCGCTCTTGCTTGCAAGTTGTTTGGCAGTGTCCTCTTTAGTTAATTGTACAATAGTGTAAATAGTTAGTTAGAAATAGTTGTAATTGAGTTTTGTTTGGGAAGTTCCTTCCCCCCTCCCCCCAACAACATCTTCCCCACCTCTGGGATATGCGCGGTTCCCCAGGGTTCAAACTCTGTGAGGACTGTGGCAAGTTTTTGCCCAAGAGGGACCCACACTCTTCTTGTCTGCGGTGCCTTGAGGAGAGCCACCAAAAGGACAAATGGAAGATCTGCAAGGGTTTTCGACCTAGGACCCTTAAAGACGGGGAGCAGAGACTTAAGATCCTGCTGATGGAAGCGGCACTCTGGCCACATTCCAACCCTGGGTCCGCAGAACCCACGCCGAGTACTTGATCGTTGGTCTGCAGTGCTCCGGCACCGAACAAGGACCCTAAGGCCCCTCAGCACCACCATGGCTCCGCCAATAAAAAGCAGTCTTCAGTGCGGCACCACTTTCAGTCCCCAGTGCCACTAAAGAAGAAAAGGCCAGAGTGGGGTCAGTCACCCCCTCTAAAGTCCAAGAGACCTGTGGCATCGATGAGCACCTCGAACCAGACTGCCTTGTCCCTCCAGCCCTCTAGGGTTTCTCAGACTCCTGCCCTGTCTGGGGTTCAGTTGAGTCCGAACCCCTCACGGTCCCCGGAACATCAAGGTGACCACTTCAAATGCCTCCGGTATGGATGGGAGCTGGAAGTGGCTAAGGACCTTATGTGCCTCATGGTGCCGTCCTCCCCGCAGAGAAGGGACAAGTTGCTGGTGACTGCACAGCCCCACTTTCAGTCAAGGGGCAAACCAGCACTGATGGTGCACCAATCCACATTCCTGGCGCACCTCTCCTCAGCATGGCCCACCCATGCAGGGGAGCTGCACCGATCTCCGGCCTCTCAGTATCGCTCTCCAGCAGGCCAGGGCACCTCTACTCCCTGGTTCTCCTACTCGGAGACCTCAGACGCGGAGGCGGACTCTTGTCGTTCTGATAGGAGCAGGAGGTCCAGATCCCGTCGTAGCCATCATCCCTACCCGGCACCGTGGCCTCTGCCATCGCAGCCTTTGTCACAGTGGCCCTTTTGGACACCCTGGGCCTATCACCAGGGACAGGTCCAGGGCCCAAGGTCCAGGTCGGCGTTGGTGTCCTTGGCGTCCTTCGCTCCCCCACAGGCAACGTTGGCACTGCTAGCAGTGGCACCACTGACGGAAACACCAGCACCGCTGTTACACCCTCCCATCAGCAGCACTGCCGGCGGCTTCGGCTCCAACTCCCCGGCACCACAAACCGTGGAATACCGAGTGCCACAAGACCCACGGAGCATTGAAGGCAGTGAGCAAGGTCCGCTGCCAGGTCTCTCCTCCTCATCCTCCCCAAATGAAGCGGTCGCGGAGACATTGATGGCCCTGGCCCTGGAGGATAACAGGGCACTCCAACAGCTCTTACACTGTGCTGCCCAGAACCTGGGCATACAGGCGGAGGAGGTGGTGGAGGAATCGGACACAGTTGTGGAGATCCTCACACCCTCCGGTCCCTCGTGGGTTGCCTTAACTTTGATAAAGAGGATCACTGAGGTGACCAAAACCCTGGGGCAGACCCCTGCTTCTCTGACCCCTATGGCCAAGAGGAATGAAAGGCAGTACTTTGTCCCTTCTAAGGGATATGAACATTTATATACCCACTCACGCCCCGACTCACTGATGGTTGATGTGGCCAATCAGCAAGAGCACCAGGGCTTCCAGGGCCCCTCCCCTAAGAATAGAGAGGCAAAAAGACTCTATCTATTTGGCAGGAAGGTCTATTCTAATGGGGGACTACAACTCCGCATCACGAACCAACATACCATTGTGAACACACACACACACACACGTTTGCAGAGCTCCTGCCACAGGACGCTCGTACTGAATTCTCTGCATTAGTGGAGGAGGGAAAGCTGATCTCCCGAGCTTCCTACAGGCGGCATTGGACGCAGCAGATGTGGCCTCACATACAATGGCTATGGGGATTGTAATGAGAAGGGGCTCCTGGTTGCAGGTCTCTGGTCTGCCCCACGAGGTCCAGCAAACCTGGATTCCCCTTCGAGGGTTCGGCCCTCTTTTGCGACAAAATAGATAAGTGACTCTATAGTCTGAAGGACTCAAGGGCCACACTGAGATCTTCAGGGCTCCATACACCAGCCCCTCAGTGTAGGCATCTCCAGCCACAGCCTCCCTCCAAGTTCTACCAACCCCAGAACTGCCAGGGTGCTCCTCATAGGAGGAATAGGAGTGGTAGAAGGAGGCAGCAATCCTCGGGGCAGAGCTCCAACCAGCCCAAGCCTCTGCCGGGCCCCAGACCCCCCTTTTGTAGGTGCGGTTGAGGACAGCACATCAGTACCACGACTGGATCCATCCCTTCTTACCTTCTCGTCCCGTCTATCCCCTTTCTACCGTGCTTGGTCCCTTATCACCTCAAACCGCTGGGTGCTCTGCATGGTAGAGAGGGGATATTCCATCCAATTCTGTGCTCTCCCGCCCTTCCACCCCCTTTCCCCATCCCTCTTTAGGGATCCCTCTCACGAGCAACTTCTAATACAGGAAGCAATAGATGAGGTTCTTCAGGGGCAAAGGCTTCTACTCCCGATATTTCCTAATACCGAAAGCCAAGGGTGGCCTCAGACCCATCCTGGAATTGCAGGAGCTCAACAAGTTTGTCAAGAAACAGGTTCTGCATGGTCTCCCTGACCTCCATTATCCCCTCATTGGATCCAGGAGACTGGTACACCGCCCTCGACTTGAAGGATGCATATTTTCACATAGTGATAGTTCCATGTCACAGACGATACATCAAGTTTGTGGTGAACAACAGCCACTATCAGTTTACTGTCCGACCTTTTGGCCTGTCAGCAGCATCTCGAGATTTCACGAAGTGCATGGCAGTTGTCGCGGCATTCCTGTGCAAGCAGTAGATACAGGTTTTCCTGTCTCTCGACAACTGGCTGATCAAAGGCCACTCCAGATCTCAAGTGGAGGAGCAGGTCAGGTTCATAAGAATGACCTTCCTTGAACTAGGTCTCCTTCTCAACGAGGCCAAATCCACACTGTCCCTGGTGCAGAGGACAGACTTTATAGGCGCAGTGCTAGACTCAACTCAAGCAAGGGCATACCTCCCAGAAGCCAGATTTTGGTGTCTGGGTGACGTCATACGGGGTCTCAGACAGTTACCTACGATCACGGTAAGGAGCTGCCTGAAACTGCTGGGGCATATGGCTGCTTGTACCTACGTAGTACAGCATGCCAGACTCAGACTTCGCCTGCTCCAGGCATGGCTAGTGTCAGTTCATCGACCAGCTCGAGATGCTTTGGACAGCGTTGTAACCCTGCTTGTCCAATGTTAGACTCCCTCCTGTGGTGGCTCAACCCTCAGGTAGTTTGTGCAGGAGTGCCCTTCGCCATTCCTCTTGTTAGTGACAGATGCCTCGGATCTGGGATGGGGAGCACATTTGGGAGACCTCAGCACACAAGGTCTCTGGTCTCAGGCGGACCTAGCTCAGCATATCAGTGTCAGAGAACTGAGAGCGGTGCACCTGGTGTGCCAGGTTTTCAGAGCCCTCATATCAGGCAGATGTGTATCAGTCCTTACGGACAACACCACAGCGATGTTTTATATCAACAAACGGGGGAGTGGGTGCACGCTCCTCTCCCCTGTGCCAGGAAGCCCTCATGCTGTGGGACTTCTGTGTAGAGCACTCAATATATCTGCAAGCATCATACCTCCCTGGGATACAGAACAAGCTGGTGGACAGTCTCAGCCAATTTTTTCATGGCCATGAGTGATCCCTTTGGCTGGACATAGTGAGCTCAATTTTCCATCTCTGGGGCTTTCCCCAAATAGACCTGTTCATCTCGTGCAGCAACAGGAAGTGTCAGCTATTTTGCTCCTTCATGAATCACAGCCCGGGTTCCATTGCGGATGCCTTCCTTCTTCCATGGTGGGCCGTCTCCTTTACGCCTTCCTGCTGGTTCTGTTGGTCCACAAGGTGCTCCTTAAGATCCACAGGGACTGAGCCCTAGTGATATTGATAGCTCCGGCCTGGCCATGCCAGCACTGGTTCACATCGCTCCTGGAAATGTCCGTGGCAACTCCGGTCACCCTACCACTTGTCCCGGACCTAATCATGCAGGATCACGGCCTCCTCCGGCACCCGAACCTTGAGTCGCTCCACTTCACAGCATGGATGCTCCATGGCTAAACACGGTGAAGCTGTCCTGTTCTGATCAAGTCAGACAAGTTCTCCTTGGCAGTAGAAAGCCCTCCACAAGGACAACGTACCTTGCCAAGTGGAAGAGGTTTTCTCTCTGGTTGGAGCAACACCATCAGTCACCAACGCTTGCCTCGGTGCCATTTATACTGGACTACCTCTCCATTTTATGCAACAGGCTCTGTTTATGTTGTCAATAAGGGTCCACTTGGGCACCATCTCCACCTTCCATCCAGGCGCAGATGGTCACTCAGTCTTCGCAAACCCTATGGTTAGTCATTTCCTTAAAGGTCTCCTCAAGCTCTACCCGCACACGCAACAGCCTATCCCAGCTTGGAACCTTAATCTGGTCCTTTCCGGACGTACGGGTCCACCATTTGAGCTACTGGTGACGTGCTCCCTGCTTTATCTCTCATACAAGGAGGCCTTGCTGGTGGCAATAACCTCAGCTAGGAGAGTGTCGGAGGTCAGGGCCCTTACATCTGAGCCCCCTTACATGGTATTTCATAAGGACAAGGTTCAGCTCAGGCCTCACCCTGCTTTTCTCCTTAAGGTTGTCTCCCAGTTTCACACCAACCATGACATCTTCCTCCCAGTGTTCTATCCTAAGCCGCATTCCTGCAGTAGGGAACAAAGGCTTCACTCAATGGTTGTCCACAGAGCGCTGGCCTTCTATATAGAGAGAATTAAGCCATTCCGAAAGTCTGTCCATTTATTCGTAGCGGTGGCAGACAGGATGAAAGGCCTCCCAGTCTCAACCCAACGCATCTCGTCATGGATCACGTCATGCATTCGGGAGTGTTACGACCTGGCGAAGGTGCCCGCTTTGCCGATCACTGCACGCTCCACCAGGGCTCAGGCCTCCTCAGCAGCATTCCTGGCACAGGTCCCCACACAGGAAATCTGCAGAGCAGCAACGTGGTCCTCGATACACACTTTCACAATGCACTGTGTGATCACACAACAGGCCAGAGACGATGCGGCCTTCGGGCGAGCCGTGCCCCAATCAGTGGTTGACTCCGACCCCACCTCCTGAACTTTGACTTGTGAGTCACCTGATTCGAATGGACATGAACAAGCACTCGAAGAAGAAAAAATGGTTACTCACCTTCTTGTAACTGTTGTTCTTTGAGATGTGTTATTCATGTCCATTCCAATACCCACCTTCCTACCCCTCGATCAGAGCAGCCAACAAGAAGGAACTAATGGGGAGGGGGGTCGGCAGGGCGCTATATTGGGTGCCATGAAGGCACGATTCCAGGGGGGGCCCAGGCCGACCCTATGGATGCTGCTAAGGGGAAAATCTTCTGGTTGGCATGCACACGGTGCGCACAAACCTGATTGGAATGGACATGAACAACCCATCTTGAAGAACAACAGTTGCAGGAAGGTGAGTAACTCTTTTTTTCATGTGATAGCATCGGCTGTGATTGAACTAGGACGCCACTCATTTTTTCATTAGTGTTGGAAATGTAGCCAGAAATAAATGTGAGTAGGAGTAAATGTCACAGTCAACAGTGGAAACTGAACTTTTAACCTAAACTGGACAGCGGATTTTCTTTCTGTTATGCCACCTCATTTAAATGCAAAACATTTGTGTTTAATATGCCAAACTACTGTATCTGTCTGTAAGGTCACTGATGTGAGGCACCATTTTGAATCAAAACACAGTAATTTCAACATGTCCTATCCTCCTGGCAGTGTTGCAAGATGTGACAAAATTGAAAATCTGAAGTCTTCATATCACACTTCAAATGTCATTCTCACAACATCAGTGACTGAACAGGAAAAAAATCAACGGCTGCTTCTCTTCATAGATGTTGGTACCACCTAAAAAGAAAGTCTTTCCTAGCTGCCAAGTTTGTGAAGAAGTACACAGAAATGGTGGAGGAGCTTTTTGCCAGAGATAAAAACAAAGAAGACATTGTGAACCATGTGAAGCAAGTTTCTCTCTCTGATTCCACAGTAGCGTAAAGATTGGAGGTAATTTATAAGGATTGTCTGTCAGGACTGCTTTCCGATTTAAAAAACATGTCTCTTGCGGGGGATGAATCAAGCATTTTAAGTGATACTGCCCAGCTATCACTGTTAGTTAAATTTTTATGATAGTGAAATTTTCAAGGAAGAGTTTTTGTCCTTAATACCAATAGAAATCTACACCACAAGAGAGACCATTTTTGAAAAGGTAAAAGGCTTTTTTTGAAAAAAAAAATTGTTTGAATCTGCAGAAAGTAAACTTGCTTGTTATAGATGGAGGTCCCTCTATGACAGAGAAAGAGAAGGGTTTTGCTTGACATTTGGAAGCGATACACCCTTAATTAAATACACTTCACTGCATCATTCACCAGACTGTCCTATGTGTGCCTTTCAGAGGAATCTTGAAATCTTTCTGACAGACTTAACAGGAAAGATATTGACCTTTCCCACTTTGCGTGTTCTTGCTACAGATGAAACTTTTACTCCTGAGGACATTCTGCGCCAAAAAATTAAAATTCTGCAAGTTTTATTTGTCATAAATAAATGCAGAGGTTCCAGCATGGCAGTGGGGAGCACAGGCCACCGGTTGCACGAAGATGGGAGATCACCCTGCAGCCACCCCACCCCCAGGACATGGACTCAGCGGTGCGGCTTCCCCCGACCCTGACACAGCACCAGGTCTGGGCCTGCCCCAGAAACACCCTGGGACTCTGTGCCAGGCGCACCAGGTGTGGGACTTAGTGAATTCTGGAGTCAGTATGCTGACCAGTTTCAGAATAGCCAGAATCTAGCCATCTATCTTTTAACAATGTTCGGATTAATGTACCTCTGCAAATCTGGGTTTTCTACCATGAATGTAATAAAAAACCAACACCACAATCGCCTGACAGATGAGCATCTTCACATAATTCAACTGAGTATCAGTAAAGTTCAGTGACTTATTTAACTAATTCCCTAGACTTCCCTTTTTGAAATAAAAATCCATAGTTGACAACTTGATTTTGATTATCTTTCCATAAAACAACTGTGATCACTCGATCCAAGGTTACTTCCTATGACCAGCTCTTTTAGAATGTCCTCATCACTTACCAAAACCAAGTCTAAAATTGCATCACCTCTTGTTAGTTCAGTTACTACAAGATGAAGAAAACTGTCATCTATCACATCCAGGAATATCTGGGCTCTGCCAATATTAGTAGTATTTATTCTCCATTTTATATCCAGGAAATTAATCTCCCATTATGACACTGTTCCTTGTAGTATTTATCTTTCCTAATAATATTAGAGATCTCTACCATATCTCAGTCCAATCCTGGGGGTCTATAAGCAGACCACGAACACTATCCCAATAGAACCTCTTTGACAGTCCTTCCCCAAAGTGATTTTGACCCAGACAGACTCTGTTTTGTTCATGCTATCACATCCTAATTCTGTAGAGTTTACTGCATCACTGATGTACAGTGCTACTCCACCACCTTTACCTTTATGTCTGTCTTTCCTAAACAGCACATACTCTTTTATACCTGTATTCAAATCATGATTACTATTCCACCATGTTTCTGTAATCCCGATAATATCTGGTTTGACCTCATCTACCAGTAGTTCCAGTTCTTCTATTTTATTGCCCAGATTCCTTCTATTCTTGTACAACCATGTCAGTTATTTCTCTCAGCCCTCCCACATTTTTCTAGCCAGATTAGGTACAGTCCTTTCACTAACATACTACAGTCAATATTTGTACTTTTCTTCTTGCTGTCCATACTCTTACCTTCTGGTGTATTTTTATCCCTTACTGTATCTTCATTTAACTGATTTTCCTCCTCCTGCGTAGTGAAGGCAGGCATGGAAATTTCACAAGTCTTTCTCAACTTTCTCCCAACTTCTCCTAATTTTAAGCCTGTCTTATCAATTGTGGCAGCCTTGATTTCAGAAGGTTAATACCCCAGCTGCTCAAGTGAAGTTCATCAGTCAAGAAAAGTCTCCTTTCTGTAAATGTCTCCCAATGGTCGATCATCCCAAAACCTTCCTCATTCCACCAATCCTTGAGCTATCTGCTGATCTTCTTTGTCTTGTCACTCCTACATGCTTCTCTAGAGACAGGTATTCCACTGAAGAGCACCTGAGCTTCTTTAAGTGACTTACCCAGCCTAGCATAGTCATCGTTGATCCATTCAAAGTCCCTGATCACATAGATCTGTCTCTTCCTGGTGTTGGTATGAATCTGTCTTATGTTCTCTCTCACAGTCCGCTCTAAATTATCCTCATTTTTCCTGGGTCTGCATCTGCATCATCTCTTCCTCTCTTCTGCAGGGACTGGCTTCCTTTCTTTTCTTCCTTGCCACCCTTGCTTCTGCCTGTTTTCTCCTCTTTGTTCCCCAGTGCTGCAAACCTGTTAACTCAATTTCACCACCACTAGCCAATCTCTTCCTCTGCCTTGTCCTTGTGGTCACATTCTTCCATGGATCATCCTCCTCTTCTGTCAGTCCACCATCCAGGTCCTTTTTGTTTGGCAAGTGTCTGCAGATCTTGAATTGTCGATACCACCTCCTTTCTCCTTTCCTGCATTTCCTTCAAATTCCTGTCCCAAAAGTAGTTCATACCACTCACTTACCTTTTTGTATTTTGGAACAAATTGGCTGATCTGTATCATCTGGTAACACTTTGTCTGGTATCAGAAAGGGAGAGTAATATTGTCTACATCAGCGGTTCCCAAACTGTGGTACGCGTACCCCTGGTGGTACGCGACACATCTCTGGGGGATACATGGGAGAAATTGTGTAATGGTGGATTTTATTTATTATTTTATTTATTGCATTTTTGTAATAGGCTACTCAGACAAAGCTTTAAAACTCTGTGGGAATTTGTTATATAAAATACGGTAGTTAATTTACTTGGGAATTTGTTATATAAAAATATGGTAGTTAATTTACTTCAAGATGTACAAATGAGAACACAGATACAGAAACACTGTTGAATAGAGCCCTCACTTCCAGTCACTGTACAGTGTGGGTTCAGTTGCCTAGCAAGTGTTCAGTCTAACTGAGCTCAGAACTTTAGGTTTTTTCAGTTGTATACATCGCACTGTAACTATATCTGTATGCAACAGTGAAATATGGACAGATGGCTAAAGACAGGTAGTGTTAAGAAGAACACATAAAGTATCAGTGCTGAGAAGGGATGGGATGGGGTGGGGTATGTGGGCAGCTGGTAGATTTGGAAGGGGGTATGCAATAAGAAAAGTTGGGAAACCTCTGGTCTACATAATGCTTGTCTTGCTGTCAAATGTCTGGGTCATCACAGAGAAAGTGTCTCTCAAACCTTCTGTCTTTCAGGAGTATGAGGCTTTGACCAAGCAACCAGGTTGCAACCCTGATGTCTGGGTGAACCTAGCATGCACTTACTTTCTCTTGGGGATGTATACACAAGCTGAACAGGCAGGCTTGAAAGGTGAGGTGTGTCTCTTGGATTGACTGTGGTGGGAGTTTTGGTGACTTAAAAACCCTTACAATGCATCCTACAGAAAGTATTTTATGCTTTTGGAAAGTAAGCTCTGAAACAAGAACACAAGAAAGTCTTGGGCAGGTGGAACATCTGGAATTGAAATGGTCTATTAGAAATAAATTTCTCCTGATTATGTAGTGACTTGGATAATGGAGTGGAGAGTATGCTTATAAAATTTGCAGATGACACTGAGATGGAGGAGTTGCAAGCACTTTAGTTACAGAATTAGAATACAAAATGACCTTGATAAATTGGGGAACTGGTCTGAGATCAACAAGATGAAATTCAATAAAGACGGGCACAAAGTACTACACTTAACAAGGAAAAATCAAATGCATAAATACAAAATTGGGAATAACTGGCTACATAGTAGTACTGCAGAAAAGGATCTAGGAATTATGGTGGATTATAAATTGAACATGAGCCAACAATATGATACAGTTGCGAAAAAGGCAAATATTCTGGTGTGTATTAACAGGAATACTGTATGGAGGTACAGGAGGTGATTGTCCTGCTCTACTTGGCACTGGTAGAAACTTCAGCTTGAGTATTGTTTCCAGTTTTTGTGTGCCACACTGTAAGAAAAATATGGACAAACTGGAGAGGGACTAGAGGAGAGCAACAGAACTGATAAAAGGTTTAGAAATCCTGACTTATGAGGAAAGGTTAAAAAAAAACTGGTCATGTTTAATCTTGAGAAAAGAAGACTTGGGGGTGGGAGTGGTGGGGGGAGAACCTGATAACAGCCTTCAAATATGTTAAGGGCTGTTATAAATGGTCAGTTGTTCTCCATGTCCACTGAAGTTAGGACAAGAAGTAATAGCTTAATCTGCAGCAAGGGAGTTTGTTAGATATTAGGAAAACTTCCTAACCCATAAGGGTAGTTGAGAACTGGAATAGGTTACTAAGGGAGGTTGTAGAATCCCCGTCATTGAAGGTTTTTAAGAGTAAGTTGAACAAACACCTTTCAGGGATGGTCCTGCCTCAAATGTGGTGGGATGGACTATATCAACGCTCAGTGTCCTTTCCAGCCTTACATTTTTGTTATTTAAAGATCTAAAACTCAGTTTGTGATGTAGTTGTAGCGACAGGGAGTTACTGTTCTGTTGATTTTTTCCATATCTGTGAGCCAGTGCTACTGAAGCTAACTAGAGCAGCACAACTGACAGAAAATGAAATGTAGGCAACAGTACAGTTGTTCTCCCTGACATGGGTAGGGCCCTATATAGACTTGGAGTGATTCAATAGATGATGTGCTGGTTTATGAGTCAGTGCTGAACCAAATCAGTTTAGACATTTGGGGGCTAATATGTGCAAGGTGCTGAGTTCACTTACCTATTGAAAACTTCTGTTGGAGTTGGGGATGCTCAATATCTTGCAGGAGGACTTGGCTGTTGCAAGAAAGGGTCCTAAAGTTCCCATGGCACTGTCTGAAAGAGGAGGGGTGAGAACCCAATTCCAATCCCATTCTGCCTGTCTAAAATTCTCACTGAAGTTTTACTTTGAGAAGTTACCCATCATTTTCTGTCTTATCTCAGTGTAGTATTTGAATAAAATCAAATTCCATTTAAAATCAATATTGGTAGTGAAGTGCCTAGTGGACTTCATGGAGTCTCTGACTCTTCTCCCTTTTCAGGATAAAAGCCCTGCTTGGAGTTGGGTGTTTTGTCTCTTGGTTTATTGTTTAGGTTCGTTGATTTGTTTTGGGGAGGAGGGGTTGAGTGGGGAGGGTGGGATTGTTCATGTAGTTGTGAGGTGTCAGTGTTGCAAGTGTCATTCTTGCTTTGGTAGAAAGGCTTTCTCAAAGAGGAAGGTTTCACAGCATTTTCTAAAAATGATCAAACCTGATTCACTAAACTGAGTTAATCCAGTTTGAATATGCTTGTGTACAGATAGTACAGTTCATTATAGCACACTAACTCCTCATTTATCATGAACTTTGGAGTCCTCTTTCAAAGTGAACTAAGTTTGATGCAAATTGAGTTAGTTCAGTTTTGTGTGCACGCAGTTGCTGTGCACTGCTTTGGCAGTCCAACTGCTATCCTACACTGCTTTGTGGGCAACTGTTAAAATGACCTGTCTGTTTACTTGTGTGCACTGCTCTGGGGTCAAGTTGACCAGATGTCTCCTCCCCTGTTTAAAAACTAGCGCAGGGTTAGAATTTGCCCATTTGCTCATGGATATGAGTGTATCAGCCTTGCTGCAATATTAATCCAGAAGCCTTACCACATGCCTTTAATAGCCACTTAAAGCCATGCTGGGACCCTAGATCTCATTGCCATCTGGGGAGAAGCATCAATGCAGGAAGCTCTTGTGAACAACCACTGGAATAAAGATGGTTTTGTGGACATTGCTAAGCACATGTCTGCAAAGGGGCATAATAACTGAGATGCGTACTGATGCAAACAGCTCAGGAGAATGTACATTAAACCGAGGATACCAGGAAAAGCTCTGGCAGTGGAAATGTGACCTGTTGATCTTTTGAGGAGCTGGACAGGATTTTGATCAATTACAATTACACTACTGAACCTCCCACCCCCCCAAATCCCTGAGGACAAGAAGCAAGAGTCATCCAAGGATAAACACAAGGAAGCCAGAGATGAGCTGTTACCAGAAAGCCAGGATCTCTTTGGGACTCAGGACCCTGATGCTGGCCAGGTAGGAAGTGCACCCAACTCCCAGCCAGAAACCCAGCCTGGATCTGAGATCCTATTGAGGAAATCTTGTCATGTAAGAGTCTATCTTTACAATTTACTATTATTATTTTATTAATTATGCTCTAATACTGTGCTAGCTTCTGTTCTGAGTGCCTAACAGCTGCAGCCATTTTAGGCAGATGTGAACATTTTAGGCAGAGGAGAGCCTTTATGAGTCTCCAGCCCCTGCCTCCCTCTCTTCCTTTGGCCCACGCTGTCCATTTGGCCCACCTGTACACATTTTCAAAATGGTGGCTGCTTCAGCTGAGCAGTAGGCCTCTGTCTCATGATAAAGCCCCAACTTTCAACCATTTTGAAGTGAACACCCTGGACAGCATGTGCCTATCTATCTATTTTCCTTCCCCTCCCCACATCTTTCCTACCTGGCAAATGTCACCCTCCCCCAACTCTGTTTGCCAGCTCAAAATGGCATCTGGCATCATGGCACAGCCATAGTCTGTACACCACCTCCTGTCCCTCAGCATATATGAATACTGAAAACATTCAGTTGTCAGAAATTCAACAGCTCATTGAGACAGTGCTTACAGAAAAAAAAGTTTAGTTAGTATTCTCACTTTACATGAGGTAATTATGAACATTGCATGCCCATAAAGGTACAAAGACCACAGCTCCCTGCTGAGGTATAAGTGCCCTGTAACGTGCATTCTTACAGGAAAAGAGCTTTACCTTAGGCATTGCAAAGCTCTTTAACTGCTTTACACAGGGTTTCATAGAAGGACTGGGAATATGAATGCTTCAGGCAGGCAGTGCAGAACACTGTTTTTGTTTGCAGAGGCTAAGACTGAGAAATTGCTTTATTTTGGTCCAGATGTTATGCAGAATAGCTGCACGGTATAGTTTGCAATTCCCTTCTTCTCCTGTAATACTTCTTGGTGAATAACTTCACAGTGTAAATCGCTGGCCTGTCCTTTTCTTTCTTGAATAAGGCAATTATTTGCCTCCTGGTCACCTGTCTCAGTGTAATCAAGAGTCAGGACAGCCTAAAGGGGATGCAGTGGGGATTACTGTCCAGTTCACCCCCAGATGTCGCCCATTAACCTCTCTGACAACATATAAACGCCTCCAAGGCACAGCAAAACTGCAAACCCTAACCAGGATCATAATTTCCAATGAACACACCCAGTCTCCAAGGCACAACACAAATTTAAACATCATATACAAAAATCCCAATACAGTTCCCCTCATGCACACACCACTTAATATCTCTGAGATTACCCCAAGACTAGGAAGACTGTCAGGGAGGGAAAGCAGAACTATATATAAAAATAATGCTAGAATAGCCTATCTGGAATTTGAACAATAACTGCTTGTGGTTTTTTGGTAGTTTTTTTACTCCCACAACCGTGGCACCTGCAGCAGCCAGACCCTCAAGGTCAGGACCTTTATCAACAGCTGAGCAGCTTGCCAACTGGGGTAGGGGAGACAGAGAACTCAGGATTAAATGTTCACAGACCTTATTGCAGACTCCCCAAGACCCCCCAGATCAATGAAGAGGTGGCTGTTGTACTTGAGGTCGGAGAGGGAAAAAGAAATGGAGCTCTCCAGAGAAGTAGTTGGATTGGCCAAAGACAGCATCACAGTCACCAGGGACAGTGTTACCATGGCAAAAGACACTGTGGAGAAAGGTAGAGATGCAGAGACAATACAAAGCCAGAATGCTTTGCTGCAGCATGTGCTGCTGTTGGGGCAGCAGGCAATGCAGTGCTCTAAACCAGGACCCAGCCATGTCCTGTAGCCCCTGGGCAACATAGGGTACTGGGAACATCAGCATCTGCTCCCTGCATCAGCATCTGCTCCCTGCAGAGGCCTTTCCCTTCACAGACCCACACTCAGAAAAGTGAGAACAGTTGCTCCCGGGAGCCGAGCTCTTTTGAGCTACCTAGAACCCCTGATAACTTCGAGCCTCACTACTTAACACTGGAAGGCCCAAGAACAAGAAGTGGCAGAGGCCAGGCATATACTCGCTTGTGGCTTACGCCCCTCCTCTTGTGTTCTGCCCTTCACTGCATTGTGTCACTTTGAATTTTGTTTTATTATTGTTTTAATTAAAGGTTTATTTCTGGTGTTATATAATAGACTGTTTAATAATGAAATCTGTAAAAGATTCATTCATAAGAGTCATCAATGCATTTTGGAAGAAGGACTTTCCCAGCAGAGCTTAGTAGCTCTGTAGGATAAGCAACTTCAGTTGTGGAGCTCTTAAGGTGTACGTCTTAAGAGCTCCACAGCTGGGGATGTGTGCCCTATGGAGTTCCCAATCTTGGCAGAACAGGGTTGGCTGCAGTGAAGTTTAGGAGCTCCACAGAGGAGGTGCTTTCTGTAAACTCCCCTCCTCTTGATTTGAATATGAACAGCTCCCTGTATGCAATCTCCTTCTCAAAACTCCCTGTTCTTCCTGCCAACTGCTGCCACATACATCTTTACACAGAGAAGGAAGAGAGATTTGTTGTGATAATTGGGCCTACAAATTTACTCTAAACTGTGAGCTCAACTGTAAAAAGAGAGTATTAGTTCATAAGATGTCACAATAACCGTCCTATATCAACAAATGTTGATGAGAAAAGATGCAAAAGTGAGACAGACTGAATTAGTCCAAACAGAAAGGGCTATAGATATAACTTAAGGGCTGTGTTAAGATCATGCTTGGTAAACAAGAAGAATGTGGATCCAGAAATCAATTAACCAAAGTTGGTGTGCTGGATATTATGCCTAATGGTGGAAAAAATAATGAGGAAATGGGCTGTTCTACCCATCACTCCATTTTGGGGGACTTAAAAAAGAGACTTGGGAGAAAAATTGGCTACTGGAGCAAGCTTTACCATCGTGGCTGCCACTTCCACCATCTCCTGGGACCTCGCGCCTTTGTCATCCTGATCCTGAAAGATGGCCTGACAAAACCATGCCAGAGAGAGGGAGCCAGATGACATCTCTTCCTCCATCAGGTTTGGCTGAAACCTGAACACACCTGGGAGGAGAGATTTTGTCTCTCTCTTGCACCATTCCCATGTGTTCTTTTTCCTTCCCTGCCTTATATCTTCTCTCTTCTATCCCTCTGCTTTTTCCTTCTGTATAATAAAAGTCTGGCTTACCCACCCAAGACTGCATATTTTGCAACATTGCTAAGCCTGTGACCAGAAAGAAGCAACTGAAAGGGATGCCCTACAAAGCCCAGTGCTCGTACAAGTTTGCCAGATCTCAGAGTGGCTGATAAGATTGTGTGCTGGGCCTGTGTTTCTCCAGCAATGAAGTTGCAAGTGAAAGTCAGCACCAGAGACAGAAGCTACATTTTCTGTTTCCACCCCCCACTCCTCACCCACACCTTTTGTGTGTTTTTTTTCTTGTTTTGTCTTCTTAGAAATGAGATCAAATTTTAACAGCAGCAGCAATAACAACTCCAGCCCATCTTAATTAATTTATAGAATCATAGAATGGTAGAACTGCAAGGGACCTCAAGAATTTTTTAGTCCAGTCTCCTGCACTCAAGGCAGGACTAAGTATTGAGTGGAGGGGACTCTTGTATTTTTCCCCAAAAGGACAACAGATATCTTTAATACCATCTAAGAGGCTGGCGGTCTAAAATTTCTCTCCAGCTAAAGGAACAAGGGCTGTTGTTAAAAAGAAAGCCTTATTTACTATTTTACATTTCAAATGCTTTAACTGTTTTTTCCTTTTCTGTATCTTTATTAAAAGGTTAAAATGATTTTAATGGTGTATTTGCCGTGGTACTCAGCAGACAAAAGTCTCTGTATACCAAATCCTGAAATTTATTTAAAACTCTTTAATGTTGGACAGTGACTAGGTTATAATACCTTCGACACTTTCGGGCCCATTTATTCCATCTAAATTGATACAATAAGTTAGAGCTGATTTGTGTTAGCAGGCCTAAATAGATAGTGTTGTAGGAGGGTGGCGTAGTGCCTGGGTTCTCTGCTGTGCAATGCCTTGCCTCATAATTCCAGGAATATTGCCGTGTAATTTTTAAGGGTCTTGCAACATAATTTACATCAATTGTGGCACATGGTACTTGAAGCCTTGATTAAGGGTTGGTTGCCTGTATTTCTTTTGAGATGCATTGTGCTCAGCGTGCTTTGTATAGCATCTTTCATACAAACTCTGTCAAATGTACTAAATGTTTTAGAGAGAAGTAATAAAGCCATGGAGTTAAGGAAGGCAAGAGGCAAAGGCATGGGAAAAATGTGTGTTCAGCAGAGAATTAAAAAGAGCTGTAGAGCTGATGAAGATGAGAAATACAGGAAGACACCTAAACGGTGGCAAGATTGTGAGAAATTGCGAAGAAGTTCAGCTATAGGCTATGTGGGGTGGGTGGGTCAGTGAGGTGTGCTTGAACAAGCTAGTAGTGTTTATGAGGGTGTCTTACAAACAGTGAGGGAAAACTTGAATTAGAAATGTTCCTTGTATTAGTACCAGGGCTCTGAAACGTACTGTTGGATTTTTCTTTCAGCACCGAAAAGTCGACTCCAGAATCGTCTGCTGTTTCACCTAGCACATAAGGTATGTATGTCTCTTTGCTCACACTTCATGTTTCTTTCTGAAATTTGAACTGTAATTGGTGCTGGATTGACAACCTTCCAGAATGTGTCCGCAGGATAGGTACATCAATGGGTAGCAGCAGAACAAACCTTCCCAACCACTAACACAACTGCATTAATCTGACATAGAGGAATCATCTGTAGGTGTAAGAGGGGAACTCAGAGGAGACACCGGTCTGCTAGGAACTAGAATGAGACCCACCAGTTCACTTCACATAGGCCTAATAGAAACAATCTGATGGTATTTTTTGGCTGTTGCCACCCTAGGACCAGCTACTTCCACTTCCTTTCTTCTAAGATCATCTAGTTCTTCCTAGGTGGGCGCATCTTGGAACTAACATTTTAAGTAGGGCTGTCGATTAATTGCAGTTAACTCACGCGATTAATTAATGTTTTTAACCGTGAATAATTTTTTTTAATCACGATTAATTGCACTGTTAAACAATAGATTACCAATTGAAATTTATTAAATATTTTTTGACGTTTTTCTACATTTTCAAATACATTGATTTCAATTACAACACAGAATACAAAGTATATAGTGCTCACTTTATATTATTATTTGTTATTACAAATATTTGCATTGTAAAAATGATAAACAAAACAAATAGTATTTTTCAGTTCACCTCATATAGGTACTGTAGTGCAATCTCTTTATTGTGAAAGTGCAACTTACAAATGTAGATTTTTTTTTTTTTTTTTGTTACTGAGACAGGGTCAGGCCAGATGGCTACAGGAGAGTGTTAGAAGGCAGATATATTAGTCCCAGATTAAGCAGGTCCATTTTCCCTGAGTAAGGTAACAGGGGCAGTTCCAGAACAAGAAGGAACTTGCTGGAACAAATTCCGGCAGGCAGGCAGGCTAATTAGGACACCTGGAGCCAATTAAGAAGCTGCTAGAATCAATTAGGGCAGGCTGGCTAATCAAGGCACCTGAGTTTAAAAAGGACCTCACTTCAGTCTGTGGCGTGCATGCGAGGAGCTGGGAGCAAGAGGCACTAGGAGCTGAGAAAGAGAAGGCGGACTGCTGGAGGACTGAGGAGTACAAGCATTATCAGACACCAGGAGGAAGATCCTGTGGTGGGGATAAAGAAGGTGTTGGGAGGATGCCATGGGGAAGTAGCCCAGGGAGTTGCAGCTGTTGCGCAGCTGTTCCAGGAGGCACTCTAGACAGCTGCAGTCCACAGGGCCCTGGACTGGAACTCAGAGTAGAGGGCGGGTCCAGGTTCCCCCCAAACCTCCCAGCTCCTGATCAGACACAGGAGGACTTGACCTGGACTGTGGGTTCCACCAGAGGGGAAAGTCTCTGGGCTTTTCCCCGACCCACATGGTGAATCAGCAGAGAGTGCGGGGATTGTTCTCCTTCCTTTTTCCCATGCTGGCCAGTGATGAGGTTAGCTGTGTGAACAGCAGGTTTGATGCACTAGCAAAAGTGGCCAAACTGAGGGCTGCCGTGAATCTCTGAGGCAAGCAAATCTGCCAATAAGCACAGGACCCACCAAGGCAAAGGAGGAACTTTGTCACATTATATAACTGCACTCAGAAACAAAACAGTGGAAAACTTTAGAGCCTACAAGTCCACTCAGTCCTACTTCTTGTGCAGCCAATCACTAGGACAGACACGTTTGTTTACATTTATGGGAGATATTGCTGCCTGCCTCTTATTTATAATGTCACCTGAAAGTGAGAACAGGCATTCGCGTAGCACTTTTGTAGCTGTGTTGCACGGTATTTATGTGCCAGATATGCTAAACATTTGTCTGCCTCTTCATGCTTCGACCACCATTCCAGAGGACGTTTTCATGCTGATTATGCTTGTTAAAAAAAATAATGCGTTAATTAAATTTGCAACTGAACTCCTTGGGGTAGAATTATATGTCTCCTGTTCTGTTTAACCCATGTTCTGCCATATATTTCATGTTATAGCAGTCTCAGATGATGACCCAGCACAAGTTGTTCATTTTAAGAACACTTTCACAGCACATTTGACAAAAAGCAAAGAAGGTACCAATGTGAGATTTCTAAAAATAGCTACAGCACTTGACCCAAGGTTTAAGAATCTGAAGTGCTATCCAAAATCTCAGAGGGACGAGGTGTGGAGCATGTGTTCAGAAGTCTTAAAAGAGCAACACTTTGATGCAGAAACTACAGAACCCAAATCACCAAAAAGAAAATCAACCTTCTGCTGGTGGCATCTGACTCAGATGATGAAAATAAACACGTGTCCGTCGGTCTGCTCTGCTTTGGACCGTTATCAAGCAGAACCTGTCATCAACATGGACGCGTGTCCTCTGGAATGGTGGTTGATGCATAAAGGGACATATGAATCTTTAGCGGATCTGGCATGAAAATATTTTGTGACGCCAGCTACAACAGTAGCATGTGAATGCCTGTTCTCACTTTCAGGTGACGTAAAGAAGTGGGCAGCATTATCTCTTGCAAACTTGTTTGTCTGAGTGATTGGCTGAAGTAGGACTGAGTGGATTTGAGGGCTCTAAAGTTTTACAATTGTTTTATTTTTGAATGCAGTTATTTTTTTCTACATAATTCTACATTTGTAAGTTCAACTTTCATGCTAAAGAGATTGCACTACAGTACTTGTATAAGGTGGATTGAAAAATACTATTTCTTTTGTTTTTACATTGCAAATATTTGCAATCCAGAATAAATGTAAAGTGAGCACTGTACACTTCATATTCTATGTTGTAATTGAAATCAATATATTTGAAAATGTAGAAAACATCCAAAAATATTTAAATAAATGGTATTCTATTTTTTAACAGCGTGATTAATTGTGATTAATTGCGATTAATTTTTTTAATCACTTGACAGACCTAATTTTAAGTAAAAAGACTGTTGAAAAATATAAAAATCTCCTGAGCTATTCAGTTCCCCCAAAACACAATCTTGTTTATAGCAGGGAGATTTCGTTTCATTTCAACAATGATTGAGGCACAACCTTCACTTTGTTTCATCTTGGTATGTTCAAGAATAATTAAACAGATTTTAGAGGAGTTGGTCCAGTCTTATCCTAGCCCACTCATGAGAGCTCCTTCACTTCTAGCCTGCAAATTGGATTGCTTTTTTTCTATAAATAGATCAGTTTATTACTAACAAGGGAACTTTTATCTCCATGGCATGAACCACTTGTGAATAAATGGCTATGTCAATTTAGAAACATCAAAGGTTAAAAAGACAACCACAGCAAGATGTGCTTTTTTCAGAGTAAATGTGTTGGTAAAATTGGATTGTCTTTCACAGTGGCCTTTTAAACTTGACAAAAGTACAGATAAAATGCTACTATTCTAAGCCCTCCACTTCCCAACAAAAGTCTTTATTATGTATGTATTATAAAGCTGCTGTGAATTTTGTAAGACCTTATAACCTAAGCAAGGTCACAGAAATCCCAAGTGCTGCAAGGAGTGGTATTTGTTATTCAAGCCCCAAATCTAGCAAAACGGGTAAGCATATGCTTAACTTTAAGGATATGAATATGGTTAAAGTTAAGAATTTGCTTAAGTGCTTTGCTGGATTGGGTCCTCATTAGATGTTTGGGCATCAGTAGATAGTCCATTATTCCCTCTGACTCATTTTTGTGCCGTGCTCCAACATGCAGCAAAAGGGCACTATTTCTAGAGAAGCTGTGTTTTGGGTGAGAGATAAAACCCAGATATTGGCACTTTCTGCAAAAACTCCTGTTAACCCTGTTGTCCCAGCCAAATTCTAATTTGGATAGTTGCATTCTGTCTACCTAAGTCTCTCTGCAGGTTTATTTGAAAACATAACTTTCATTTCCTTGCCTAAAATCTGTTGTGTAGTGGCATTGGCACAAATTGACTAACACCCAGAGGTGTTTACACTCCAATGGTGATTGAACAATCGCTATGAATATAGTCTGCAAAGTACAGTAGATCCTCGGAGTTACAAACACCTTGGGAATGGAGGTTGTTCCTAACTCTGAACTGTTTACTTGTGGCACCTTAGAGACTAACAAATTTATTTGAGCATAAGCTTTCGTGAGCTACAGCTCACTTCGTCGGTTGCATTCAGTGGAAAATACAGTGGGGAGATTTATATACATAGAGAACATGAAACAATGGGTGTTACCATACACACTGTAACCAGAGTGATCACTTAAGGTGAGCTATTACCAGCAGGAGAGCGGGGTGGGGGGGACCTTTTGTAGTGATAATCAAGGTGGGCCAGTTCTAGCAGTTGACAGGAACGTCTGAGGAACGGGGGGGGGGGGGGGGTGGAGGGGAGAATAAACATGGGGAAATAGTTTTACTTTGTATAATGACCCATCCACTCCCAGTCTCTATTCAAGCCTAAGTTAATTGTATCCAGTTTGCAAATTAATTCCAATTCAGCAGTCTCTCGTTGGAGTCTGTTTTTGAAGTTTTTTTGTTGAAGTATTGCCACCTTTAGGTCTGTAATCGAGTGACCTGAGAGATTGAAGTGTTCTCCGACTGGTTTTTGAATGTTATAATTCTTGACGTCTGATTTGAGTCCTATTCTTTTACGTAGAGACTGTCCAGTTTGACCAATGTACATGGCAGAGGGGCATTGCTGGCACATGATGGCATATATCACATTGGTAGATGTGCAGGTGAACAAGCCTCTGATAGTGTGGCTGATGGGATAAGACCCTGTGATGGTGTCCCCTGAATAGATATGTGGCCACAGTTGGCAACGGGCTTCGTTGCAAAAACACCCCTGGAACCCCAACCCGGGGTATTGTATCTGCTACCCAAGATCCATAAACCTGGAAATCCTGGACGCCCCATCATCTCAGGCATTGGCACCCTGACAGCAGGATTGTCTGGCTATGTAGACTCCCTCCTCAGGCCCTACGCTACCAGCACTCCCAGCTATCTTCGGGACACCACTGACTTCCTGAGGAAACTACAATCCATCAGTGATCTTCCTGAAAACACCATCCTGACCACTATGGATGTAGAAGCCCTCTACACCAACATTGCACACGAAGATGGACTACAAGCCATCAGGAACACTATCCCCGATAATGTCACGGCAAACCTGGTGGCTGAACTCTGTGACTTTGTCCTCAACCATAACTATTTCACATTTGGGGACAATGTATACCTTCAAATCAGCGGCACTGCTATGGGTACCCGCATGTCCCCACAGTATGCCAACATTTTTATGGCTGACTTAGAACAACGCTTCCTCAGCTCTCGTCCCCTAATGCCCCTACTCTGCTTGCGCTACATTGATGACATCATTATCATCTGGACCCATGGAAAAGAAGCCCTTGAGGAATTCCACCATGATTTAAACAATTTCCATCCCACCATCCCCCCCTGCACTGTTCCTCAGACGTTCTTGTCAACTGCTGGAAATGGCCCACCTTGATTATCACTACAAAAGGTCCCCCCCTTAGCCCCCCGCCCCCGCTCTCCTGCTGGTAATAGCTCACCTTAAGTGATCACTCTGGTTACAGTGTGTATGGTAACACCCATTGTTTCATGTTCTCTATGTATATAAATCTCCCCACTGTATTTTCCACTGAATGCATCTGATGAAGTGAGCTGTAGCTCACAAAAGCTTATGCTCAAATAAATTGGTTAGTCTCTAAGGTGCCACAAGTACTCCTTTTCTTTTTGCGAATATAGACTAACACGGCTGCTACTCTGAAATCTGAAATGTTTGTAACTCTGACCAAAACATTATGGTTGTTCTTTCAAAAGTTTATGACTGAACATTGACTTAATATAGCTTTGAAGCTTTATTATGCAGAAGTAAAATGCTGCTTTTAATCCTCTTAATGTAAATGAAAGAAGCACAGGAAACCGTTTCCTTACCTTTTTAAACTTTCCCTTTATTTTTTTAGTAGTTTACATTTAACACTGTACTGTACTTTCTTGTCTTGTGTTTTCTTGTCTCTGCTGCTGCCTGGTTGCATACTTCCGGTTCCAAATAAGGTGTGTGGTTGACCGGTTAGTTCGTAACTCTGGTGTTCATAACTCTGAGGTTCCACTGTACTTTAGGAGGTTTTGGAATGAAAGATACTAAGTTGATACTACTATGAAGATATAAAATTACTGTTTTTGAGCACTGTTGGCTGTGCTGGAGTGTTATTATATGACCAGCACAAGCACAAAGGAAAGAGATATGAAGCAAAGATGAGCAGCTAGATATTTTAAATGTGGGAGACTTATCAATTTTTTAAAAAACAAATAAAAAAATCCCTAATGTAAAAAACAGCAATAACAGCAATAGAATGGGTTCACAATTACCATTGCTAGCAGCAACATACATAAGAAGGGGAAGCATCAGAATTGTAAGTGACTTGAGTGGTCCGATTTAATGGACATTCTTGGCTAGTTTATAATGTTGATGCAATTGCAAAATTGTTTGTTAACCATGCTCTCTCCATTTTACATTTGCGCATTTGTTATGTAAAATGCAACAATTCTTTTAAATGGAAACTATTACATTACACTGTATGGAATCACAGAAATTGGATATGTGAGGTCTGGAGAAAGAGAACTAGTTAGTGCCACAAAATAGCGTTATGGGAAATGTCTTTGCAATAGGCTTTTACTCAGTGAGAGTTGTGGGTTTTTTTGTTTTGTTTTTGGTGAAGAGGGATGGGAACTTAGTTTCTGAGAATTAAGCTTTGGATCCAAACCCAACAAATCTTTCTCTTAGCTCAAATTATAGTAGTAAATTTTTATATTACAGATTTATTTTGAGTATGGAGTATCTAATCCATCTCTCTGCTGTTACCCCCTACATCATGGCATATCAGATTTAATTATGCCTGAATCGGACTTGATAGTTGTGTGTTTAGCCTCAAGCTCAGTTATTTCCAATGATGGCTTTCTACGTCTTCCCTCAACAGATTTCGCCATTGGCAAAACAAGTCTTAAACTTAGAAAGCAACTCCTAATGTCTAACCTGAATCTTCTCTGCTGCAGTTCAATCTCACTTAATATTGTTGTATGCCCTTCCTGATTAATATGACTAATTGCTCTTGTTTTCCTTGCTGAACTCTTTTGGAGGTTGTCTGTCTCTTTCTCTTTAGTTCAGTGATGAAAAGAAATTGATGAGCTTCCATCAGAATTTGCAGGACATCACAGAAGATCAGCTCAGTCTGGCATCTATCCACTATATGCGGTCCCACTACCAAGAGGCTATTGATATCTACAAACGCATACTGCTTGATAACCGGTTTGTGTCTCTCTTTCTCTCCCCTCCATTCTCAGCCTCACTGCAGTATCTCTGATGAATTTGTGTTTCCATTCCATGTAATTGCTTGGCTTCTGGAAACTTATTTGTAGTGGTATCAATACTTTTGTGTCTTTCCCTCTGTAAGAAGGGGACAATGCAGCCATCTCCATTTTGTCACTGGAATCAGAACTGTTACACCAATAAGGCACAAGGAGAATGTGTCCACCCTAATCCCCCTTTTTTAATGTACTTTGTTCTGTGACCCATCCTGGGATCCCCTCTCCTGTTTCTTATGAAATGCTACAGAATTACAAGCAGAGCAGAAAATGTTCTGAGTGTGTCTTACCCACAATACAAAGCATGTACCTGTCTCTTTTGTTTTGTTTGGCTGATTGCCTGTCTGACCCTAATTTTTAGTTACTGAACTCTCTTCCACCTCAGTCTTCATAAGAAATCCTCAGTCTTGTTGTTTTTATTCAAGGATCCTGTGTGTCCTTTTGAGCTCTGAGTATTCTTTCCATTCCCATTTTCCCGTTATAACCCCTGTCCCAGGATTCCACATTATAGCCACCAACCTCAGCCAGGAAGTGAATAAAGAACCAAACCTTTGGAGATGTTGCTGTTGAGAAGCACAAGGCATGTGTTTTCCCCCAACCACATCTTCACAAACAGTTTTTAGTGTGCTGCCTATGTAATATTCTCTAGATGCTGCTGGCCTGGGAAGCATGGTCCAGAGTCAAAGGAAGGCTTGGCAATGTATAAACTGCTATTCTGGAACAGGTCAATGGTCTTTTGCCTCTGATAGTGTATAATGCTGAATGCTTCAAAGAAAGCTGAAACACCTCCATAATGCATATCATTGTGTAATTCTGTGCTTTGGGAGGAAATTTCAGCCTGACAGTCCCTAGGCTATGATCAGCTTATGCCCTGAAAAATCAATAACCTTTGTGAGACAAGGTGGGTGAGGTAATATCTTTTATTGGACCAACTTTTGTTGGTGTGAGACACAAGCTTTTGAGCTTGCACAGAGTTCTTCAGGTCAGATGAACAGAAGTCAGTCCAATAAAAGATATTACCTTACCCACCTTGTCTCTCTGATATACTAGAACTGACATGGCTACCACAACACTGCATACAGTAACCTTTGTAACAGTTATCCTACAAATTGTTGTTACTGCAAATGTTTTTCTTATTCCTGTAAATGTCTAGTCCTTTTTGGCTTGATATTGTGCAGTAGTGAATTTCACAGGTTACTTATACATGACATAAAAGTAACTACTGACATTAAAGAAATCTTTTTGGAGTTTTGTATGTATGCAATATACTTGGCAAAGGAAAACAGTCAAATTGCCTTGTATACATTATGTGGATGAACCTTAGTTCATCAGTCCAAATAAAATGATTGCATTCTCTTACATTCCTTCACATGGGGTTATCACCATTTCCTAAAATAACGAGCCCCAAATTTCACAGGTCATTCTTGTATGCACTAGTGCTTGGAAGAAACTAGCTCTTGTTTCACCCTCATGATGCTGGGATAATGTGTTGTAACATTGACTCAGTACATGTTGAATTATGGTTTCCGTGCATGACAAGGTAATGTCTTCATATATGCAAATGTCACAATACAATTACTTCCTCCTGTGGGACAAATGCAGTTGGCATCCCTGCAGACCCAACCCTCAATAGTTTTGTGCTTGTCTGCTGAATCCAGAAAGTCACATATAAGGCTATTCTCAGGAACTCAATATTTGTTGTATTTCTAAATGGTACATGGGGAGGTGAGGGAAAGTCATAACAGATTTTAATATTCCTTTTCAGCACAAATTTCTGGTAGAAAATGAATGCTTCTGTGAACTCTTCCTCTTTTGCCCTTCAGGGAATACCTGGCTCTCAACGTATATGTGGCTTTATGTTACTACAAACTGGATTACTATGATGTGTCACAAGAGGTGCTGGCTGTTTACCTTCAGCAAGTTCCTGACAGCACCATAGCTCTTAACCTCAAGGCTTGTAACCACTTCCGACTTTACAATGGCAAGGCTGCTGAGGTATCTATTGTAAAGCCCTTCTGGCTTGTCAGTCTCATTTGAAGTCCCATGCAAGTTTCTTTTCCCTGTTGTGTTATCTGCCTTATACTTAATCACAATTATTGACAAATGACCGTTTATAATGTCAGTATCCTCCCCCAAAGGATATCACCTATCCATAATCCTCACATTGTTGAGCACTTAAGTTTTCTGTTTCCATGTTGGCTTTTCCATTTTCCCAATGCAAGTTTTGCTTTACATTTGTATGAATTATCCATTTGCAACAGTCATCACAGTGAAGGGGGGGGTGTTTGTTTTCCTCCACCAACCCAGCTCATCACAGCTGGAGTTGCCTTCCAATCAGTTTCAGATGTGGTGTGGATCTGCACTTGTGGGGGTATTTTTGCTAAACTTTTTATAGGTATAATATTTAATTTCAGGCAGAACTCAAGAGCCTGATGGACAATGCCTCATCATCTTTTGAGTTTGCTAAGGAGCTCATTAAGCACAATCTGGTGAGTAATGGATTCATCTGAGCTGTGGATCTCAAACTGTAGTCTACAGAGCTTTTCTTGATGTACCACCATTGAAAATTGGGAATTAAGCAGTAGGAGGTGGGGTGTTAGGAGGTGGTATGAATCCATAAGAGTCACCATGTAAGCAATGGAGGCAATCTGATCAATACGCTTCCCACTTTTACTTAATCAGTTTCATTTTCTGATGCTTTCCTTGTCTCTGTGCCACGTTCAAGACAAGAACCTGCATTCTTACCCCCTCTTTATACTTTGTCTTCTGGGACAAAGTTGTTGCATTACACCATTCTGGTATTTTTATATTGTCATGGCTTGTTACCATGTCATGAAAAAATGTTGCTTTATCCTTAGGGATATGTTAGGATGCTTTAAATGTTCTGTGAGCCTGTCCTTGCAAGATACTTGGGATTAGGCTTGGCAAGCCAGTCAGTTGACTGCCTATTACTTGATCGTGATCAAATATTCCAGCAAGAATGCCCTGATATAGAGGGCAGCCTATCTTTTTGATTGCATCATGGTGCCATTCTTTAGAACTTCATTTAATTGTATTTCACGTTTTTTGAGTTAAAATAACTATCTAAGGCTAAGCCTGTTGGAGACCATAAAGTCTTACTTGTTTTGTTATCATTCTAATAAATCATTGCTTTAAAATATTTGACCATTTTTAATGTAGTCTGACCAATTATTTTTGGACTGGTCAAATCCCCAACACTACCTGAACAGCCCTGTCAAAATCAGGACTTTAGTGCAAAAATCAGAATGGATGAGGATCCCGAACAATGTTGTCTAACCATGGTACAATGTCAGTGGAATTGAAATGTCTCAAGATAATAGTCTCTATTTGCAAAGTTAATGACTAGGAACTAATGGTGGGCAGATACTGAGGCAAAGCCAAAATATTTGTGTTTGAAGTAGGAGATATACTGATCATCTGGCAACATTCTACTCCAGTGATTTTATTGCTACTCTGTTGAATGACTGGTTGTAGTAGTTCGCTTTTATTTGATGTTGGCGTGTTGCTCAGTTTGGTGTGCTCACTGGATGGAAGAAGGCAAGGACATCGTGGCCTGGTTAAAACCCATACCAAACTTTATTAGTCAAATTACATCCAAAGGTCGCGTTGGAGGACAGCCCAGCATGGTCTCTTCACCCCATTGACCCTTTGCCAATTTTTAGGGGCTCCCTCTGCAGGGGATGGGTCATACTAGGAGGGTCTCTGCATGTCTCCAATTGCCTGCTAGCATCCCTCCTCCTTTCCGGGGTTGAGGCAAGAGGGGGCCTCGACCCCATAGCCAGCACCACCGTCAAGTGCATTGGTGGGGTGGTTCCCCAGGATAAAGTCCTGACCCCTGGTTCTCATTTTCCCCTAGGGGTTAGACGTGATGCCCTCACGATACCCACTATGTTACCCTTTTGTATCTGGAGCCTAAATCAGCAAGTTCCTTTACCCAGCGCCTGCCACAAGGAGGTGCCCACCTTAGCTTGGCTGCCTCAAGCCCACTACCTAGAAGTTCGGCCAACCCAATACCAAGATCATCCAGAAACAAATTGTATCAGAGTGGTACATTCAATCCTCAGTAAAGCTCAGCTGCGCTCTGGGCTAAGTGGCCATGCCTGATAACTGAAGCACCCCTGGACTCCAGCCAGGTTGCAATTTTCTGGTTGGCTTTCCTCCAGGCCCTATCCACCTTTTGTGGGTATGCTGCAGTCCAATATCTGTGGTGACACTGTCCCCACGTAGAGAAACACATTTGCCAGCAGTCCAATATCCCATTTGGACTTCAAAATCAGTTTGAGGCCAGGGCACGTTCTAAGGTAGTTTTCTCCTAAATGGATAATGATGATGTCCAATGTGTCCTTTCGGTGCGCCAGCCCATCCAAGAGGGACACAAGTTAATTCCAGGTCATGCCCCGGCTGCCGTGCCAAGACAAAGTCATGTCCCTCCTGAGGCCCAGCTGCGAGCTTCTTGCCCAAATTACATGCTCTCTTATAAGCCCAGTGCACAATGCCATGCCCTCAATCCATATTCTCAGCTGTGTGTGTGCTGTGTGATCATTTAGTGTGATCAGCATGGGGAAGGAAGCAGACATGGTTAAAACCTGTGGCACTTACAGCCCACACCCTGTGTTGGCTTCCCCTCAGGCAGCTGCATGTAGGATTGTAGATTGCCAGCATCCTTTAGCCTGGTGCGCTTAAAATGTGGGGAGCCTGAAGATATGTGCCCACCTCCACAATGCCCATGTTCGTGCCAAACCCTACAGTATGCATGACAATGCTTCCCTGTCTCATTGTAGTTTCAGCATGAAAACCTCGGCTGGTCAGGCGTGTAGTGTCTTGAGACCAGCTCCATTGCTCCCTTCACACACCAGCTTTTCCAGTGCATAGCCACAATTGTTATGGGGTTCTGTTCACAAGTGCCCCTGAACCGTGCACTCCAACCATAGTTCCTGATCAGTTTTGTCTCAGCACAGGGAGGGGTTCAGGATTATCCTCATTCTAAAGTGCTCATCATACAAGACCAATGAGGTGCTTGAAAATATGTTATATGCCCTATGTATAATGTCCAAATGCATCAGCATGGGCCCATATATTGCTGCGTATAGCTGTCCTTTCACCCCTGTATAGGTAATGTAGGTCACAAGCCAGTTGTCGCAATTCCTATGTATCTTGGATGCTTTATCCCAGGGGTCGGCAACCTTTTAGAAGTGGTGTGCCAAGTCTTCATTTATTCACTTTAATTTAAGGTTTCGCATGCCAGTAATACATTTTAACGTTTTTTAGAAGGTCTCTCTCTATAAGTCTATATATTATATAACTAAACTATTGTCATATGTAAAATAAACAAGGTTTTCAAAATGTTTAAGAAGCTTCATTTAAAATTCAATTAAAATGCTGATCTTATGCTGCGGGCCGGCTCAGCACGCTGCCGGCCTGGGGTTCTGTTCACCTAGGCCAGCAGCAGGCTGAGCAGGGCCTGCGGCCAGGACCCCGGCTGGCAAGGGGCCAGCAGTCAGAACCCCAGACTGGCAGCGGGCTGAGTGGCAGCCAGGGTCCCAGCTGCTGGCCCCTTTCAGCCCGCTGCCAGTCTGGGATCCTGCCCCTGCCCACATAGAGTGGGTACGTACCTACCTTCTCCCTGGTTCTAGCCCATTCTCTTCCTCTCTCTGCACTGAGCTGAGGGTGGGAGTGCACTGAGCACAGGGCTGGGGGTGAAGGAGCAGGCTGGGAGTTGGGGTGTAGGGTCTGGCCAGGAGCTAGAATGAGGGAGGGGGCTTAGGGTTGGGGCAGGAGGTTTAGGTGTGGAGTGCTTACCTGGGCAGCTCCCATTTGGTACGAGGGTGCAGCTAGGAATGGGGGGGGGGGGCGTGCAGGAGCTCCCATTTGGTGCTCAGGGTGGGGATGGGAATGTGGGGGGTGCAAGAGTCAGGGCATAGGGTGTGGGGGGGCTGGGTATGTGTGGGGGTGCAGGAGTCAGGGCTGGGGGCATGTGAGGGAGGTGCAGGAGTCAGGGCTGGGGTCATGAGGGGATGCAGGGGTCAGGGCAGAAGGCTGGGGTGAGTGTGAGGGAGGTGCAGGGGGTTAGGGGTGCTCCCAGCCCTCTCCCCAGAGCGGCTCACGGCAGGAGCCTGGAGGGGATATGCCCTGATTCCACCCCCCTTCCCCAAGGCCCGTCCCCACCTCTTTTCCGCCTCCTCCCTGGAGCAGCAAGTGCACTGCTGCTCTGCTTCTCCCCCTCCCGTGCAAGGGCCATCAGCTGATCAGTGGCAGGGAGGGAGAGGAGGAGGGGCAGGAACCCAGCATGCTGGGGGAAGAGGCAGTGGAGGAGAGAGCTTGCTTGCCCTGCAGCAGAAGCCGGCAGGACCAAGCTTCTTCACCCTGCCCCCACGAAGGGGTTGGGGGGTGGAGAAGAGCGGGCCGGGGCGGGCAGGATTTTTAATGGCACTCTGTTGCTTGCCGGGGTCCCGGCCGCCGACCCCGCTCAGCCCACTGCCGGCCTGGGTTTGACAGCGGGCTGAGCGGGGCCAGTGGCTGGGACCTGGCAGGCAGCAGCATGCCATGAAAAATCAGCTTGCATGCCATCTTTGGCACGCATGCCATAGGTTGCCGACCCCTGCTTTATCCTGACAGGTTTCAGAGTAACAGCCGTGTTAGTCTGTATTCGCAAAAAGAAAAGGAGTACTTGTGGCACCTTAGAGACTAACCAATTTATTTGAGCATGAGCTTTCGTGAGCTACAGCTCACTTCATCGGATGCATACTGTGGAAACTGCAGAAGACATTATATACACAGAGACCATGAAACAATACCTCCTCCCACCCTACTCTCCTTCTGGTAATAGCTTATCTAAAGTGATCATCAAGTTGGGCCATTTCCAGCACAAATCCAGGTTTTCTCACCCTCCGCCCCCCCCACACACAAACTCACTCTCCTGCTGGTAATAGTCCATCCAAAGTGACCACTCCCTTTAAAATGTGTATGATACTCAAGGTGGGCCATTTCCAGCACAAATCCAGGTTTTCTCACCCCCCCCCCCCACCTCCCTCCAAAAACCACACACACAAACTCACTATCCTGCTGGTAATAGCTTATCCAAAGTGACCACTCTCCTCACAATGTGTATGATAATCAAGGTGGGCCATTTCCAGCACAAATCCAGGTTTTCTCACCCCCCCCCCATCCCCATACACACACAAACTCACTCTCCTGCTGGTAATAGCTCATCCAAAGTGACCACTCTCCCTACAATGTGCATGATAATCAAGGTGGGCCATTTCCAGCACAAATCCAGGTTTTCTCCCCCCCCACACACACAAACTCACTCTCCTGCTGGCAATAGCTCATGGGGTGGGAGGAGGTATTGTTTCATGGTCTCTGTGTATATAATGTCTTCTGCAGTTTCCACAGTATGCATCCGATGAAGTGAGCTGTAGCTCACGAAAGCTCATGCTCAAATAAATTGGTTAGTCTCTAAGGTGCCACAAGTACTCCTTTTCTTTCTGCTTTATCCTATCTCTCTTTCTCTTCTCTCCACCTAATATAGGTTCCCTGAACAGCAGGGAATATATGTCCATATACGCCACCCACCATATTTTCTCACGTGTTAACTGGAGAAAATGAGTCCCCAGCCGATGAGAAGCAGCTGCCTACAAGCCATATTCAAACACACATTTATAAACCTGTTGGACAGCTGCTGTAAAGGCTGTGGGGTAGGGAGTGGGGGCCTGAGGCTGTAGTGCCATGAGCTGTGTGACCAGTGGCTGTGATGCCGGAATCTGTAAGGCTACTGTCTGAGGAGCTGGCAGCTGGAGGGCCAGTAGCTGGGGGTGGGCCTGGGCATTTGGGGCCCCACTATCCCACACTATGGTGTGTTCTATAACCTCCCATTCATGTCCCCCATGTGGTCCCCTGCAGGCCTAACCATTAAACCACCTGGAGACCTACCCATTGCTCCCACCAGAACTGCCTGTCTGAGACAATATGGTCACCCACTGAGGGTGCCATACCATTGGGGCATATCCCCTGCACTTCTAGTGGGCCCCAACTGTTTGTGAACTCACTCTGTAAATGACTATTATTTTCCAGGGCTCCAATCTGATCTGAAAAGGACTGCATCATCTCCATGAGGTGCCCTGTTTTTGGCCACTTAGGACGTAGTTCCCTTCCTGGCCTCTTGCTCTTTTCTCTCTCCTTCCTGATGTTCTTGGTTGCCTCCTGGTCTGGGATAGGCAACACACATCACCCTGTACTAAGTGGCTAAATGGGTCTGTTAGCCTATTCTGCTGCCTCACTGGCTCTTGGTTCCAGCCCTGCAGACGCCCAGCCACATGCCTTGCATCATCAAGCAGATACTGGTCATTGCCAGACTGCTGTTTATGATTCATGTGTTCTGTGTGCTCTGTTCCTATTTTGACTGCTGGAAACCAGCAAACAGGAAGTGTGGCTCTGAGCATATGACTCTTATCATGGCTCCAAATCTCATGCCAAATCCCACCAGATTATGGCTCCAAATCATGGGCCAAAGTCCATAAAACTCAAGATTACCCTGAAAGTCTGGTTGGAGCTGGAAATCTCTCAGGGCCTGTCCTTTTGTCCTCTCCCATCGTAGGAGCCGCCAAAGCAAGCCCCTTGCTAGACTCAGGGCCCTCTTCTTTTTGTTTAGTAGCTGCATTGTGATTTACAAATTTATCCAAATGTAGGATTACCAACCCTCCAGTAAAAAGAATGAGGAGTACTTTTGTGGCACCTTAGAGACTAACAAATTTATTTGAGCGTAAGCTTTCATGGGCTAAAGCCCAATTCATCAGATGCATGCAGTGGAAAATACAGTAGGAAGATATATATACAGAGAACATGAAAAAATGGGGGTTGCCATACCAACTGTAACGAGACTCATCAATTAAGGTGGGCTATTATCAGCAGGAGAAAAAAAAACTTTTGTAGTGATAATCAGGATGGCCCATTTCAAACAGTTGATAAGAAGGTGTGAGTAACAATAGGGGGAAAATTAGCATGGGGAAATAGTTTTTAGTTAGTGTAATGACTCGTTCACTCCCAGTCTTTATTCAAACTTAATTTAATGCTGTCCAGTTTGCAAATTAATACCAGTTCTGCAGTTTCTTGTTGGAGTCTGTTTTTGAAGGATTTTTTGTTGAATAATTGCGACTTTTAGGTCTGTAATTGAATGTTCAGGGAGGTTGAAGTGTTCTCCAACTGGTTTTTGAATGTTATAATTCTTGACGTCTGATTTGTGTCCATTTAGTCTTTTGTGCAGAGACTGTCCTGTTTGGCCAATGTACATGGCAGAGGGGCATTGCTGGCACATGATGGCATATATCACATTGGTAGATGTGCAGGTGAATGAGCCTCTGATAGTATGGTTGATGTGATTAGGTCCTATAATGGTGTCCCTTGAATAGATATGTGGATGTGGACAGAGTTGGCAACGGGCTTTGTTACAAGGATAGGTTCCTGGGTTAGTGTTTTTGTTATGTGGTGTGTGGTTGCTGGTGAGTATTTGCTTCAGGTTGGGAGGCTGTCTGTAAGCGAGGACTGGCCTGTCTCCCAAGATCTGTGAGAGTGAGGGATCATCCTTCAGGATAGGTTGTAGATCCCTCCAGTATTGTCCTGGAGTCTCCAGGAATTAAAAATTAGTCTTTAATTAAATATTATATCATGTGATGAAACCTCCAGGAATATGTCCAACTAAAATTGGCAACCCTATCCAAATGGCACATTGACTGAACCACAAACCAAGTCGCAACAAGCTTGTCCATAATTTTTTTCTAACATATTATGCATTCAAGAGTTAATGCTGTTTTCTGATGTCAGTGGTGGAATTATGTTTTGATCCTTTTACCAATGATTCAGCAGGTGGTAAGCTTCCTTCCCAAGTCACACCTGAACCAATGTCCCATATGATGTTGTTGGAGGAGGGAATTGTTATGTGAAACTGAAGACTTGACTATTTTTGGTCATTTAAAGATCACGTGACACTTTTCACATGTCTAGGATTATTAGCCCTAATATTTTGGTATAATTATAATTAAAGCAAATTGTAATTTTCCATCTATATTCCCCTTGCAGTTTCAATTCAGTTCATAGTCTACCTAACTTGTTCGACACTGTATGTGTTGTTGTTTTGAACTGTTGTATAGCTGATGTGTTCTGCTCCAAGAATAGTTACCACTTACTGATGGGTTAAATATTTTTGTAAAGTGCTTAGAGATTTCTCAGGATAAAGACACTATAAAATGTGAGATGTTTATAATTATTAATAAACTAGGGGTCCAGTTGATGCTGAATCCGTTGACTATAACATGTCATTACTGTGGAAATTTCAGGGATGATTGTGAGACCACAGACTGGAACACTCTATAGGACTAACAAGATGGGTGCTTTCTTTTCTGCAGGTTGTATTCCGAGGAGGGGAAGGGGCTCTGCAGGTTCTGCCACCCCTGGTTGATGTTATTCCTGAAGCCAGATTGAACCTGGTGATTTACTATCTCCGGCAAGGTAATGAAATCTCCCTCTGGCTCTCTCTTAGATGCAGGGATTAGAAACTTTTTCTTTTCTGTGACATCTGTTCATCATCTCACAACTACCTTCTTCAAATGGGCCACAGCATTCTTTGCACTGTTTCATCTGTGGTCCTATGGTAAATAAGCTAACGTCTTACATGCTTTCATGACTTCTGAAGGAAGACCATTTGCAAAGGGTTGAACAAATCCACTTCAGCAGAAGATCAGAGCCTTTTTTTTACAGTAGTGAAACACTTCCCCTTAAGCTTGCTAAAATGCTAAAAATGTACACAGGATTGCCACCCAGGCAATGAAAATTATTTCTGTAAATGTGGCACAGAGAAGCTGTGAAAAAAAGGGACCAGAAACAAGGCTGCAGTCTGCAAACAAGACAATCCATTCCACACACATTTGCCAACTGTTGAAAAATGTAGGTAGATTTCCCGGGCAGCAAGACTTTCTTGTGTTTCCAAGTCATTTCTGTCTTTGCTTTGGGTTCCTTTTGTATTTTTTATTGACAGGTTTCAGAGGAACAGCCGTGTTAGTCTGTATTCGCAAAAAGAAAAGGAGTACTTGTGGCACCTTAGAGACTAACCAATTGTCTTAGTTTATTGGTTAGTTGGTTAGTTTCTAAGGTGCCACAAGTACTCCTTTTATTTTTTATTGGTTACAATGCCTCCCTCTCCCCTCATGCTCATCACCACTGTATTTCTCCATTCAGAAGTGGATTGACTGATGATTTGGTGTTAACTGCAAGAACCTGTGTAATGGGATATGTTGATCACTTTTCCACTCATTGATTTCCTTATTCATGGTATTTCATCACCTCTGCATGACTAGTTATTCAGAGCAGTGTTCTTAAAAGCAGATGATGTTATCTCCTTTGTCTTTATGGTTTAGTCCCACGCATTCTGTTTTATTGTATTTCAAAGGAGGTTGCAGTAACGTTGACTGCTTCAGCTTGTAACCTTTGCTACTTTGTCATCTAGCTGTCTAGAGTTCAGGCTGGTCTACAATGAAAAGTTATATCCGCATAGCTGTCTCTCAAGGGTGTAAAAAATCAAACCCCCCCCCCCATAGCAATGTAGTTAAGCCAACCTAACTCTAGTGTAGGCAGTGCTAGTTGATGGAAGAATTCTTCCATCAACCTAGTACAACCTCTTGGGGAGGTGAATTAACTACAGGGATGGAGAACCCATCCTGTTGCTGTAGTAAGTGTCTTCACTGAAGCGCTACAAGTGCCATAGCCTTGGTCAAGTTGGTTCTTTTTAGATGAAAGAAATAAAACTGTGATATTCCCACAAAACTCAAAATAATCCGAAAAACTTTGGACTTCTTACCTAAGAAGCAGAAATAAACCACACCCTAAACTTTACATACCAATAAGTGCATCAAGGCATTTGAGTGGCTATAAAAGTATTAAAAGAGAAAGCTCTATGGGCCTTCTGTAGCTTAACTATATTAATTCTGAAGCTTGATGTGCCGATTTTTAGCAACATATTTATGCCATGCCAATAAGGTTATTGAAATTGAATCCCTTTGTCAGAGGCCTTGTCTCAAATGAGTTTTCTGCTTGCTACTTATTTGCATCCTAGACTGTCTCTATATCTGCACATCCAGTTGGTACTCAGCTTCATTACTTGAGCTGTGACAAATTTTAGTACATAGATGTGCTCTCTTTTCCTATTGCCATAAATGGATATAGCTCACTTATGGTACATACTGTACAGAAGAACCTCATTAATATCATTTTGCTAATCCACAAGCCCTTTAATTCTCACAAAAATGGCAATTTCACCTGATTTCTCATCAAAGATTTAATACCAGAGATCTGCAGTAAGTTCGCATATTAAGACTTCATTACTTTTACAAATTGTACTAAAATGCATGTACTAGTGAACCAATAATACTTGGTATTTAAGAGCAAAGTATTTAAAAAAATTATTGGCCTCATATGTACCTAAGTACCTCATGAGCATGTGAGGTTTGATTTATTTTATAGTGTTTTGAAGATGTAAAATGATGTATAAATATTATACAATGAAGTATAATTTAAGTTAAACTGTACTTGTCAAAATACATGAACAAAATATGTTGTTCTATAGTACCTTAGTTTAAAAAAACAAAACAAATTTATTAGCTTAATAATTATCAACACCTGGTAATTTGCGATGGATTTCCTGGTTATTAGTGTGAATTAACTTTGCTGGGTAATTTTGTGACAGAGAAGAACCCTGGGCTAATATATACAAGTGAAGGGGATGGAGTTAAGATATTCTAAGACTGGATCCTTTTTTTTAGAATGTACTTTTTTTAGAACTTTTTTGTGTGAGTTAAATTCTTTAATTAACTTCTGCACTAACAGTGCTTTTTACATGGGAGAATTAGGATCAGATACACTAATTTGCCAAATGTTGAGGTAGTAATAATGAAACTGTAAAGTCTGTATTCAGAAGCATCTAACCCAGTCTTCCCCTGAGGGAGAAATAAACGTGTCAGGGGAGACAGAAGTATGAGGGATACAAGGGATGACCTTGTGCTATTGAGAAGTCATCCACTGGACTATGAACAAGGGGCCAAGTGATCTCTGTACTAGGGAAAATGTAGTAATAAAGAAGCTATTTCTCAAACCATGTCTGTTATACAGATTCAAGAAAGCCACCACTAGCAAGGTATAAATTTACACAGATTTATAGTCCCCTTACTCCTCCCCTTCAAATGCTTTATCTATCTATGGCTGGGTAAAGGAATCTTGTAGAGGATGAGTGGTCTGTCTGAATACGGTTCACTGTGGTTTGTCATGCATGTAACTTCTGATATTTCAGATGATGTGCAGGAGGCTTATAACCTGATTAAGGACCTGGAACCTACAACTCCACAGGTAATTTGAGGTTTATGGCATGGTTATTTAAAGAGAGAGTTTGTAAGTTGGGGTAGAATCTGCCATGTTCAAGCCAGTACCCTGAGGATTCATCCCCTTTAACACCCTGCATTCATCCTTCCACTGCCTTTCACCAGTGCTGAAGCTTTGTATGTGTGAAATATATACATATATACATACATGTATTATTTTATTTATCATGTTTATTATGGCAGTGTGTAGGGGCCAGTGGAAAACAGGGCCCCACTGTGCAAATGTAAATGCACTGTACAAATGTAGAATAAGAGACAATCCCTAACCTGAAGAGCTTACAGTCTAAATAGACAAGACAGACACAGGGTAGGGGAAAAGGATAGAATGCACAAACAGAGTGAACAATGCAGCAGTGGTAAATGTAATGTTAGTTTTGCGATTTTGTTATTTAAATCCTTTCAGTTGGGTTATTTTAAGCATATTAGCTAGATGGGAAGAGTGACCGTTGGAGGTGTTGGAGGAACAGCCAATCAGCACAGGGCAAGGAATGTTCAGAGTGAAAACTGCTGTGTCCTTGGCCCTGCTTGAACTGCTCTCTGCAGCTCCTGGCTGACTTCTGTCTCATGCTGACTCTTCCCTGCAGTTTTTTTCTCAAAGGTCACATGGCTGGGAAGGAGAGGGAAGACTTTATGAATCCTTGTGAGGGGATGGGGTTGTACTCTGTATAGGTCTGGGTCTGGGAGGTGCTAGGGGGAAGAGGTGGTCCCAGCTAGGCCTCATTTTATCTCCTCATCCCAGTTCAACACTATGTATTTGAACTGCTTTTTGCAGCTGCTGGGCCAGCTTCATTCTCTTGCTCCTCCCTGCATTTTCTTTCTCAAAGCCCACATATATATATATATACACACATGCACTGTATAAATACAGTGGATGTGAACAAGAAAAAATGTCTGAAAGAGACACTGAGGAAGGCGTACTCTGGAAGATTATATGATACAGTGACCAAAACGCCTGAGATCTGTGTACCCTAGAACTTCCACTGTTGCTGATGGTGGAGTGGCACCAGCAGTGAATTACGAGTCCTAGTTTTGGCCGCATTGGAGCAGCTACTGATGGCTTTGCCACTCGAATTATGCAAGTCATCCCAAACTCATGCTGATAAAACCTTTTGTCCACTCCACTCCTTCATGTGTTAGCTGTTTGTGTTCATGTTCTGTATCTACCTATTGGTAATTGCCGTGTGCTGTAAATGTTACATGAATATGGAGAATGGTAAAACTACAGGCAAATTATGCAGATCATCCTAGATGTGTACCAATAAATATTTTATACCACACAACAGCCATTGTGAATTGTGCATATGCCATATATGTTACAGAAAAAAAGTTTTACAATGTTTATTGGTACTGTTTTATGATCTCTCTCTACCTGCAAAGCCAGGCTCCCATAGTTATCACGAGTCCCACTGTGCCGGCTTTTTAAAAGGGAGAAATTATATTGAATAAATGTTAGAAAGATTTAATATTACCTAAAAGAGCTTTTTCAAAAATAATGTAATATTTAACATCTGACATTTTAGGATCTTCCACAGCTCAAATCAAATGCTGGTTCCCACTGGCAAAATGGAAATCTTTCTATAGCAATGGTATAAATTCCTTTATTTAGCCTTGCAGAAACCTTCTACATTTATAAATCTGTCACTGATTCTAGATTGAATGTTATCAAGTCCTGCTCCTCAGTGTTTGTCAGGAAATTCATATTTCAGGAAAAAGAGGAAACATTTCTCTGGTGGGCTTTTTTGAAAAGGTGACTGGAGCTCCTTGGGTTAAGAATGATAGATCCATCTCCACATGAAGGACTTCTATGTGTGTGTCTGATTTAGAAATACTTTTCCTCACATACATGTTGGTACTCGCCACAAGACTGATAATAGACAGTATGTTAATATGCATAAGAAGCGTCAGATTGGATCATACCAATGGTTCATCTAGCCCAGTGTACTGTCTTCCAAGAAGAAAAGGAGTACTTGTGGCACCTTAGAGACTAACAAATTTATTTGAGCATAAGCTTTTGTGAGCTACAGCTCACTTCATCGGATGCATTCAGTGGAAAATGCAGTGTGGTGTTCTGTATTTTCCACTGAATGCATCCGATGAAGTGAGCTGTAGCTCACGAAAGCTTGTGCTCAAATAAATGTGTTAGTCTCTAAGGTGCCACAAGTACGCCTTTTCTTTTTGCGAATACAGACTAACACAGCCGCTACTCTGAAACCTGTCTTCCAAGAGTGGCTGGTACCAGATGCTTCAGAGGGAATGAACAGAACCGAGCAACTGAGTGATCCATCCCCTGTTGTCCAGTCCCAGCTTCTTGCAGTAAGAGGTTTAAAACATTCAGAGCATGGGGTTGTGTCCCTGGCCATCTTGGCTAATAACCAATCCCAGCGGTTCTCAACCAGAGGTCCGGGGCCTCCTGGGGGGCCATAAGCAGGTTTCAGATGGTCTGCCAAAATAAACCAGAGAGCAGGACCCATGTTAGACTCACTGGGACTCACATCAGAAAGCCGAAGCCCAAGCTGCATGGCGGTGAAGCCAAAGCCTTAGCTTTGCGAGGCCCTCTGTGGTGTGGGGCCACAGGCAGTTGCCCTGCTTGGTACCCCTAATGCCAGCCCTGGCTTTTAATCTACTGGATATGCAGAAAATCAGTTGTTGCGGAGGTGGGACATGCAGGTTTTTACAGCATGTTGGCTGGTGCTCAGAAAGAAAAAGGTTGAGAACCCCATGCCTATCCTGCATGAACTTATCTGGCTGAATCGTTCAGTGACCTGTGTAAAATGCAGTGAGTTTCTCAGTCCAGCTCCTCTTATTTACTACTGGTAACATTCCATTGTTGTGCTAATGAACAAGTTGCACCAAAAACCATAATCACAATTGGCATTAATTGTCCCCCTCTTTGCCATCTCAACAGAAGGGTTCAAGAACTGCAGAGGCTTCAGAGGTGCCTGTCTCCAGGGCAGGGTGGAGGAACTAAATATACATATGTGGGAAAACTTGCAATGCTTCTGCCCTTGCTGTACCTGACTTATGGGCAGAGGACTTCGTTCTCCAGCACTGTCAATCTAATACCTTTTTACCGGCACCGGATTTACTTTTTCATGCTGGTTGAAAGATATCAGTCTGTTTGACAACCCTGGAGACTCAAGTTCTCTTTACTCACAGGATAGATGTAATACTGGCAGAGTCAATGCAAACTTCCATACCCTGAGGCAGACACACATATCCTCCTCCCTGGAGTGACCAGAGGCCTGAAAGGGGAGTTCAGTCTACTCGGGCACTTTGCTGTGACTGACAACAGCAGGACAATTCCTGGCAATTTTGATGGTGTTTTTATAATGTTGCTGTCTCTACACAGGACCTTGATTCAGAACCCTAGCTCAATTCACATAAACAACTGGCTCATATGCAGGATTGATTTTTTTTTTTTGTTATTATTATTTATTACACACTGCTGGAGTGCAGACTACTAATAAAATGAAGTTTGAATAGAGTTGGCATGGGCAGGAACAAAATCATTTCTAAGTTGCCTGCAGGTTTTTTTTTATGTCTTCTGAATTCTTTAACTTGTCTTCTCTGATCCTCTTGTTTGTTGCAGGAGTACATACTCAAGGGAGTGGTGAATGCAGCCCTTGGACAGGAAATGAGCTCAGTGAGTAAAACCCCTCTGCTGCTCCAGCATTTACATCAGTACTAGGGGAGAAAGAAATGTGGTATCTGGAATGCAGCTAATGGGAAAGAGGTGGTAGTTTCACACTCAGATCCCATGCTTTCTGAGTTCCTTCATTTATTCTCTCTCCATAATTCACAGTCCAGAGTGAGTGAATTGTGAGTTTCTGTTACTAGCCCTGAGACTCATACAAACTGAACTGAGCCTCTCTATCCTGCTTACAAAAGCCTTGCTTCTTTTTGCAATGATTCTGTGTATATAGGTCCATGCAATAAGATTCCTTCCTTCCTTGTTTATTGTACCTCTGTCCCCATCTTTCCCCTCACCCCACAATATGTGTATTCACTTTACTTTACTTCACCCTACTCACCCCCCTTGGAGCATGCGTTCATTCAGTCCCATGGCACCACTCCATACTCTGGATCTCATGTCATTTGTTTCTCTCCAAGAGGGATCATCTGAAAATTGCTCAACAGTTCTTCCAGCTGGTGGGAGGATCAGCCAGTGAATGTGGTACGTTTGAATTTTTCTTTCTCCATTATGTATATGTTCTTCTACTGATACTACAGTATATACCAGAGGTTCTCAACCTTTTTCTTTCTGCAGCCCACCTAAACACGTTATAAAAACTCCATGGCCCACATGTGCCACAACTGTTTTTCTGCATGGAAAAGCCAGGCTTTTTAGGGGGTAGCGAGCAGGGCAACTGCACAGGACCCCAAGACACAGGGGCCCCCACGAAGCTAAGCTGCTCAGGCTTCACCTTGAGGCCCGGTTGCCAGGGCTGGGCCGGTGGGGCTTTGGCTTTCTGCCCTGGGCCCCAGTAAGTCTAATGCTTGGCGGAACCCCTGAAATCTGCTTGTGGCCCCCCAGGGGGCCTTGGACCCTGGTTGGGAACTGCTGGTATATACTGTCTTATAATAGTGCTTATGCAGTTGCTGACTCTCAGCATGTCTAGTGCCAGGCGTGTTGCTGTAGTTATGCTGGTAACAGCATAATGTTTCCACACAGTGCATCTGCTGTCATACGAAACTGAGGATATGCTCTGACACACATGTGCACACAATTTTGAACGTTATAGACACCTACATGGTTCCAGTTAGAGAAATAGGTTTGTAATAAAACAGCATCTCTATCAATGTAAAATGGTACTTCTATCATAAACAGTCACATTAATAGCAGCATTTGGGCTGGAGATGGGCCCAGTGATTTACCAAATACACAATACAGTAAAAGCTGTATTGTCCGGCATTTCCCCAACCGGAAAGCTCTATAAACTGGCATTTCTGATCTTTATTGAAATTCCAGTTTATAGTCTGGTTGCCACGGGGCTGGCAGGGGGTTGGGGCGCCGGAGGGAGTGTGGAGCACGGGATCTGGGAGGGAGTTTCGGTGTGGGAGAGGGCTCAGGGCAGCAGGTTGGGGCATGGAGGGAGGTGCGGGGTGCCAGATCCGGGGGGCGCTCACCTCAGGCAGCTCCCTGCAAGTGGCGACCTGTCCCAACGGCTCCAACGCAGAGGCACGGCAGGCGGCTCTGTGTGATGCCTCCGCCCATAGGCGCTGCCCGCGCAGCTCCCACTGGCCATGGATCCCAGCCCATGGGAGCTGCGGAGCTAGCTCTCGGGGCAGGGCGGAGCTGCTTGCTGAGCCTCCTCTTAGGAGCAGCTGGGACAGGTTGCTGCTTGCGGGGAGCCGCCCGAGGTGAGCGCCCCCTGGATCTGGCACCGCGCACCCCATCCTGCGCCCCCTCCCATGCCCAAACTCCCTCCTTCTTAGTTAACTAGCATTTTTCACTTACCAGCAACCCCCATTCCCCCAACATGCCAGATAAAACTGCTTTTACTGTATTATCTTCATGTAGGATATTTTTGTCTAAATTAGACTGTAAGCTCCTTGAGGCAGAGACAATATTTTATATGTTTTTTGTTCAGGGCAGCACATGCTAATGGCATTTAATAAAGAGGAATAATAAGAACTCTCAGTGAAGTGTTCCAAAATGTACTGTACTTATATATATTATAATACACCAGCCATTCTATTGCCTGCTTAAGGTCATTCTGCTGACCTTGGACTTTGCATTTGCTTCCCTAGATTTGGATGGGGATTATAGTTTTGCTGCCTTTGTATGAGAGCCCTTGCTAACATAGTTGGCCTAGAAGTCAAAATCTAGCACTTCCTTCTATTGCCAGTTCTTGGTGGTCCCCCAGGAGTAAAGAGCTAGTACTACCAGATTGTCTGTCTGTTTAAAGTCTCATACAGTGCCCTGCATCAACATATCTAACTGTTTCACAAAACTAGAAAGGAAAGATGGTTTGTGTTTCTTAAAGTGAGGAAAATCCTGCTTTAGTGTTTTGGGGTTTGTGTTTTTTGTTTTTTTTGTTTGTTTGTTTTTGGAAGGGGGCCAGAGAAGTGATTGATAGCACCTTCACAAGCCTGTTAACTTACTGGGAATTTTCAAAGATCAATGGACAAACAGAAAAAGCAGAGCACTTTCTCTGCTCTGATTCTGGTCTTTCTACATCTCTCACTCTCTACAGAGATCCCAGGACCAGACATGGAGACGGTAAATGTTTAAAAAACTGTTGAGAACAGGGTAGTTTATGAGAACGATGTCACACATTCAGCAAAGTCTTACAGGGGTCAGTGGTTAGATTCTGTTGTTTCTGGTTAGGTTACTGACTTAGAAAATTAAAAAACATACAATGAGCAGAGCTAGTGTATGAGTCCTTCCATTCAGGAGCTATGTAAGTCTAGACTTTTAATTATTGTGTGGTTTCACAAAAAACGAAGAAGCATCCATTCTGTAGCAACCATTATCTACCTTTCTTCCACAATAAAACCTGCCCAAAATCAACAGCTGTACACTGCATTTCAGCTAGGAAAAAAGATAGCTTAAACTATTGGTCACCAGTGGCTTATAAACGGGAATTGACATTGCAGATGAGGGCACTAGAGGTTGCTTTTTTGTTTGTTTTTTTTAATTGTTCCCTAGACTCCTGGCAGTTAATGCCAGTACTCTGAGTGATCTTTCTCAATAGCTCACCTTTCTTTAGCCTCATGGTGGAAAATGAAATAAGGATCAGATTCCTTGGAGAGAGTAAAAGAAGAACTGAAGGTGGGAAACGCAGTGAATTGTCACATTTTTAACACTTTCACTTAATAAATGGTGTATCATTTATGTGGCTGAGCATAACTCTTCGTAAGTATCCAGTTCTCATTAGACAAACTTAATTCACAATATGAATGGACCCTGTAGCTTACTCAGGTGGCTGCTGCTGGCACACCTATAGCTGGTAGCTCTACTGCCTAGAACACAAGGATTGCACACTATGCCAAAATAATGGGAAGTAAGCACCCCCTCTTCATCTTCAGTAGTTTTAAGACCAAATCTGGCATTTGGTGAAGGAAAAACATCAGATCACTGGGAGGGAAAACTCTTTTCTGGACTTCATATTACCTTCCTTTTGAGTCACTTTAAGTTACACAAAGTATAGATTTCAGAGTAACAGCCGTGTTAGTCTGTATTCGCAAAAAGAAAAGGAGTACTTGTGGCACCTTAGAGACTAACCAATTTATTTGAGCATGAGCTTTCGTGAGCTGTAGCTCACGAAAGCTCATGCTCAAATAAATTGGTTAGTCTCTAAGGTGCCACAAGTACTCCTTTTCTTTTTACAAAGTATAGAGCTTTTCAAAATGAGCTTTTTTTCCTCTTTCTGTGTGACTCACATGAGATGGATTAGGTCTATAAAATCCCAACTTTCCTATTTTACTTCCATTTCATTGTTCAGAATGGAACAGAGCTAAGGCAAAGTCACCCATTCACCTCCTGCCATAACAAGTAGTATCCATGGTAAACCAGGGTTGGTGATAGTGGCACCAATCCATGACTGTTTTGTGTTCTTTTTATTATCTTTTTAATATCATATTTTATATAGTCATCATCCCAAAACATTCTATGAACAATAGTTATTCAGAAAATATTTCATCCAGCACTGGTACTGTACCAGCACAATACTGGTCAGATATTTAACAAAGCACAAAAATGCTATTTATACCTAAGAACAAGGAGTGAAGAATAATATTCTGTTAAAGTGAAATCATAGATAATTGCATTTTGCCTACATAAAATTATCCTCTAACGGGGAATTTGGGCAGAACACTGGAGCAAACAGACTTTCAAAGTGTGCCATTGAATTTTTGTATGACCACAGGTAGTCAGGGACCCAGCTTGTCTTTTCCCAAGATAGCATTTATCTAGCAGCACAATATCCTCAAAACAGTGCTGGGGCTTTAGTTTATTACTGACTCCAGAAAAGAGTATGTTATACTGAATTATAGACACTGCTTCCTGTAGGTTTTCCTCTGGGTGTTTCGCCAAGTACTGATCAGGACCAATTACTTTTCTTAGATGTGATCAGACCATAACCTGAAGTCTTCCTACTTGTTATGGAATTTGTGCCTCTTAATAATGATGAAAATCTCAGTTCAGTTTTGGACTCTTTTTCCTACTTCAACTGCTACCAAAGAACAATGAGGATAATGAACAGGAATGACAAAACTTTCTTGGCAGCTGGCCATGACTGTGGAACTTGCTGCAGGAGATCAGAATGACCGTAAACCTTGCCATCATCAGTGCGGAATGCAAAACTTACTTCTTCCACTTAGCTTTTCCACAATAACAAAAACTGTGTGAGGGAGAGAAACAGATTCTTCTTTAGAATTTGTAAGGCGCTCAGATCCTATAGTGATGGGTGAAGTATTAATTGCCTGAAATAATATGAGTTAGTCAGGTCTGTAATCTTTATGGGGAAAGTGAACTAAGTCTAGTGGAGTATTCAGCCCATCACGTAATGATGGATGGGGACATGATGGTATCTCTGGCACATACATATGGAAATAACATACAGGATGTTATGGTTTCTAGCCATTAATGGGAAAATAGTCCAGGTCTCCAGCCATTTTGTGTTGTGTGTTTGGAGTTCATAAACCAGTGTATAGAATTTTCTAGGGGATAGTTTGCAGGAAGGGAAAAAGGGGTGTCTGTGGCTATATTCTGAAAGTTCATTGGGAGGCTGTATTTTACAAATATGGGAATACAGGTATTATGAAGAGGAAAAACTAGAACTCTAAGATTAATGCCCCAGTTGACTGTGTCTTGGAAATGTGTAGTATTAGCCTGAGTTGTATGAGATGTATGGATATTACTTTAATAAAATGCAATTTTTTAAAAATAACTATGTGGAGGGGAATGTGCTGGGATAAGGTGATCTCCAACTAGAAAGTAGAAGATGAGTGGGAATGTGGAGGGAAAAAATAAATCTCAAGAATTTCTTGACCTTTGAACATTCTGATTTTTATAAATTAATTTTCCATTACCTTGATTAATTTATAAAGAAAATATATTCTTAACTTTTACTCTCCTTAAATATTTATTTGTATTTTGTTTGGATCTTGTATAATATAAATTGCTATGGATTTATGAACTTAAATATCTTGGTAGATGTGTGTGGGGGTCTCTTTTGGGGTCTCTTTGAGCCCTCCATTGCCTTGAGGAGGCATGAAAGAACACTGAGGTATATATAACTTATTGCCCTGACACATGAAGATGCACATCGTGATGGGCATACACGTAAGCAAGGGGAAAATTAAACACATAAGCCTATTTCAGTTCTCAAGTAGGTACTAGACTATAATGCATAGTGAAGTGACCTGGGAAGCCAGAGTATAGAGCAGTGGTCCCCAAACTGTGGGGTGTAATCTCCCCCAGGGGGACCCAGAGGAACATGCGGGGGGAGGGGCTGGCCAGCCCCCACAAGGGGTGGGGAGGGAGCACCACCTAGCTCTGAGCTCAGTCCCACAGCTCCACTCCGCCCCCAGACCAGCTCTGCCTCCAGTGGCAGCTGCACTCTGCCCCCTGCTCTGTCCCCAGCCTAGCTCCAGCCCCAACCACAGCTCCACTCTACCTGCCACTCCAGCTCTGGTTCCGGTCCCTCCTCTGCTCCCATCCCAGTTCTGGCCCCAGCTGCAACTCCACTTCCTGCCCAGTTCTGCCCTCTTTCCCTCTCTGCCCCCAGGCTAGCCCCGTCTCTAGCCCTAGCTCCTCCCCCAACCCCAGTTCTGTCCCCAGCTCCGCCTTCAGCCCAAGTTCCTCTGCTATGGAAGCCATGGCTGTGCAGTAATTGGGGGGAGGGAGTGGGTAGCAGGGACAGATTCCATTACTGGTGAGAGGGGGTGCGACAGGAAAAGTTTGGGCACCACTGGTGTAGCAAAACCACACTAGAGCAATCCTACAAGGCAGGATAATAAGATTGGAGTCTGGCTGTGGATAGAGAAGGGAGCAAAGCCATACCTATTTTCAATTGGTTTCTTACATTCCCCATAAATGGACTCTATGTAAACACTCAAGTTGTTGTTTCGTTTTGTTTTTACATTCAACCAAAGTGTGTGTGTGTTTTATACAAAGACATCACACCTAGAGGTGATATTAAGGTGTTAAATTGCAGAGTCATGTGATAACACTTTTGATTGCCTCCTAATCCTCTGTCCACTAATCCATATCCTAGGGGGATTTATTCTAATTTTTCAGGGCCCCCGAACAACTTCAAACTGCTGCTTCATTAAAAAAGCAAAAACAAAACTTTTTTCTCTCAAATGGGGAATTTTCCGTTCCATAACTCCTGCCTAAGGCCCAGATAAAACCTTCAGATAGGGATGGATTTTCTGTGTTTGAAAACTGTCATAATATTGGGGTTAACTATACATCTGCCCCCTTCATGACTTCCTCAAGGGCATACCCTTAGGTCTCAAGCCTCTAGCTCAGGGGCGGACAAATTTTTTGGCCTGAGGGCCACATCAGGTTTCCAAAATTGTATGGAGGGCTGGTTAGGGGAGGCTGTGTCTCCACAAACAGCCAGGCATGGCCAGGCCCCTGCCTCATATCCGACCCCCCCCCCCCCTGCTTCTCGCCCCCTGATGGCTCCCCTGGCACTCCTGCCCCATCCAAACCCTGTCCCCTGAGGGCCCCCCGGAACTCCTGCCCCATCCACCACCCCCTGCTCCCTCTCCCCTGACCACCCCTGCACCCCCACTCCTGACTGCCCCCTGCCGCCCCATCCACCCCCCCCCCAATTCCTGACTGTCCCCCTGGGACCCTTGCCCCATCCAACCCCCCTGTTCCCCACCCTCTGACTGCCCCGACCTCTATCCACACCCCTGACCACAGCCCCCCAGCTCTGCTGCCCTCTGTGCAACCCCCCGTCCCCTTACTGTGCTGCCTGGAACACCGGTGGCTGGTGGTGCACCGGGTCAGGCTGGGGCTCTGCAACTGCGCTGCTCGGCCGCCCAGAGCGTTGCTCCGATGGTGCGGCACGCTGAGGCTGCAGGGGAGGGGGAACAGCAGGGGAGGTGCCAGGGACTAGCCTGCCAGGGCAGGAGCTCAGGGGCCGGGCAAGAGGGTTCTGCTGGCCGGATGTGGCCCGCGGGCCATAGTTTGTCCACCTCTGCTCTAGCTGTACCTTTTTTCAGAGCAGGAACCGGTGTTCCTCTCTCTCCAGATCCTAATTTTAGAGCTGCAGTCCCCTTACAATTCACTATGATTATTATCCCAGCCAGTCTGACTTTATTTCAGCACCTGCAGTTCTGCTGTTTCTCAGGGTCAATAACAGTTAATCAGGGACCAGTCAGCTTTCACAAAACATAGTACAATTATTTATGACAAAAGCATTACAGAGAAAACACATCATAAAACAATAAACAGCCTACATACGTGCTAAACTTACCAGCTATTTCCATCATCCGCATGAAATCCTGGTAGGTCCATATACAAATTTGTCAGTTCTTTGTTGCAGAATGGGTCTGTCCTGAGTAAAATCAGACTGACTCTGTACAGTTTGGGACCTTTGTCTTTCAGACCTCCTGAATCAGATAAATTAAGTCAATGCTACTTCTCCTGGGGGGTGTAGCTTCACCGGTGTGAATATCTGCATAACCAGCATTGAGAACTTGCATTAATTATTAACATCCCTCCTCTAAGTGATTCCAGATTACACAGGAATCCCATCCAGTGAGCCAGGAACACAGAGATACACATAACGCTTATTGATACAATAGTCAATGAATATCCCCTCGGTCCATAACCTTTGGCTCATCTCAATACTTGAGATTTTGAGGTTTCCACACTTCCAGGGTCTCACATCTGTCACAAAAATGCCACAGTTTCCAATCCTGTTATTGCTTGACCCTGCAGGACAAGAAATGGAAGCTGTATACCCATATACTAAGTAGTGTTGCATGGTGGATAGAGTACTGGACTGGGACTCAAGAGATATGGGTTCTATTTGTGGCTCTGCCACTGACTGTCTTAGTGACCTTGAGCAAATCACCTCACCTCTCTTTGCCTAATTATTCCCCATCTGTAAAATGGGAATAATGATACTGACCTTCCTTTGTAAAGTGCTTTGAGATCTACTGATGAAAAGTGCCATATAAGAGTATTGTATTGTTAGACCATTGCAAAGGGAGATTAACAGTTTTCCAGTGGGACATGGCAAGGCCTGGTATGGAGTCCAATATAAAGGACTTAATATATGTGAATTTTTTAGGTTTAGAAAAGTTATTTTAGGAAACAATCTTGCATTATCTGTGGAGCAGGATAGGGAGGGATGACCAGATGAACTAATAGCTCTTCTCCATCTGTAGTGTAGCCCCTTGTCTGAAAGAGGCAGGTTATACTATTTTCTAGGACTTCGTTGGCAATTTGGGAGGAAGATATCCAAGTTAATTTTCCACCACCACCACCCAATTTTAAATATCTGCCTTTTCCTCTCTTGCCTTAGATACAATCCCAGGGAGACAGTGCATGGCCTCCTGCTTCTTTCTGCTCAGACAATTTGATGATGTCCTGATTTACCTCAATTCAGTCAAGGTCAGTAGAGCACCTTAACTACTGTTGTGTTTACCAGCTTTTTCTGGTAAGAGCTTTTTCTCTCAGGCCTGTGTGTGCATAATTCCCATTGAGAGAAGAAGAGATCTTACTTATGTGGGATGGGAAACTTTCATTGGGTGCCTGATCTTTTTTTCTATCTTTTCTATCTTTTTCTTGTTGGAGAAGTGAAAACAATGACGCATTCTTGTATATAATATTGATATACATAACATCAAGAGGTTTATCTTCAGCTGCAAACCAGCGTTCTCTACTTGCTGAGTGACAGGAGCTGCCTGCCTTCCAAACTCAACCAACAGAGGGAACTAATATATTCATGGGAAAGCCTGACCTTGTAGCCTTTGATTAATTTAGCATGCAAATTGCCCAAGTCACTAATAACAGGTTATTTTGCTCAAGTGGCTACACAAATTTATTATAGGAGATGAGATTGGTGAGTCACACACAGAGACACGAGGACTTTATTTAGTATTTAAATACATACAGATATAATAGCAATAATAGAAAAGCAAAATAAGTATAGCAGAACAATCCCCTGCATTATGCATTCTCACAACCATATGGGGACAATCAGAAGTATCAGAGGATGGAAGGAAAAGTAAGTGGAGAACATCAGAAGTGAGGTGTGTCAATCGAAACTTCCACATCCTGTCATGATGATGTGCCCACTGATGTAACCATATTTAGATTGCCTATCAGCTCCTGTCCATGTGTGGCTTTCGGGGAAACCATAATTGGGGTTCTGATTGCTGACATAAGCTATTTGTGTCAATACATTTCCCAATATTTCCAACACATTAACGTGATTAACCTGATGGTTACATGTACCAAAAATCCACTAAATATCTGTTGTTTCAAGATTAAACTCCTCTTTTGTGGTTTATTTGTTTACACAAGATGCATATTACTAAATCTTATAACCGTAGGTCAAGCACTTCAGGCTAACTATCTAGGCCTCCTACTTTTGCAGAGCTTATAACAGATATTTTTACATTTGTTTTCCCTAATTGCATTACAGCTTTAATTATTTTTATCATCAACATCTTTACACATTTTAACTTTCCCTAACGTATAGGCTATAATTTGATTTTAAACGTAAACCTTCCAAGAGCAAATCAGGGGTCAAGGGTGAATAACCTATCCCATCCAGCACAGTGCAATATACACTTGTTTGTCATTTGCATGCCTGAAGGAGCAGCTTCCTGAGCTCAGTTGGTGAAGAGATTCTGATTTGCACTAGAGCAGATCTTTCCTGAGCCACCCACTAGAGGACACTAGTGTATGCAGGCGTGCACACACACCCTCCCTTGTTCCTTTGTTCAATTCACTTGGAATATGTACAAACAGTTCCTGTAGTTTATTTGATATTATTTATATTATCTCAGTATAATATAGCAGAGTTCGAAGTAACCGTGGAAATGGGTAGTAGATGAGAAGGAAAGCAGATTAGAAATTAAACATGCAGATGAGATGACTAAAATAAAGCACTAGGACATGAAGCTGACAAACAATGACTGTTGGATTAAAGGGCAGCTAAGGAGTGCCAGAGAAATAGGGTGCTGTACAAAGGCAGTTCCAGAAGTCTGATAACCCAGCCTATGAGTGCTTGAACATTCCCTGCTGACTAAGGCCTGGTGCCAGTTGGCACCAGGCCCCTCCATACATTCCAGATCAGGGGTGTTTATGTTAACCCCTTGTATACCAGGGAAAGCATTGCCAGTGCTTTCAATCATAAAGAGCTCACAAAAGAGTCTAATATGTCCATACCTACAGATGAAAGATGGGTCCCTACACATGGCTAAACATTAACAAAGGTGGGTAAGGGAATAGTACTTTGATGCTCCCAAACAAAGCAGCCAATGATCTTTTAGGCCATCTCAGCCCTACAGCTTTTATCCATGATTTTGTAAACACTTAGAGGCCAGAGCAGTTTAACTGGATACATATAACAGGGCAGTTTTTTTGCCCAAAGAGCCTTGTTTGTACATCTGCACTTACTATGCTGTCTAACCATGTTTATCAGTGCATTCTGGGAAAATCTGGGCAACTACCCTGTAGTGCCTACACAGGTAATAGACTGGGCTGAGGGCATGCAAACAAAGCAGCTTCAGCAGCATGTGGAACAATGCACTCTGGGATGTCATATCAGAGAGCCTGGAGGAAGGAGGGCAGGTTAAACTGGTTATATGAATATAACTAGAGCATCCACTTCACTCTGTAAAAAGAAGTGCGGAACTGGATAAAGGAGGCCAACCATTTGCCAGCCTAGAACTCTGAGACTTGGTCGACTCCAGAAAAATGTGGTATGCTAATAACCACTTGCCCCTCCCACCTTCTCACTGTCCCCCAAGAATGCATGGAACACATCACATGTCTGCAAATGTACATGTTTCCAATGGCATGCAAGTGATCATAATGCTGTTTTGATTAGACATGCTTCAAGCAAAATTAACCAACATGTGGTCCACCTCTGTCAGTTTCCTCTAGTGCAGTGCCAATGTGCTCATCAAGAGCAAATAAAATTAGGATGCATGAGAAATGGGATACAGATTAATACAGAAAAGATGGTGCCAATATATACATTGGTGGTGCGCCCTCAGTTGAAATACTGTTCAGTTCTGGTCACTCCAGGGGGACATCAGAATTAGAGAGGGTTCAGAGAAAAGTAATTAAAATGATTAGGGACATGAAAAAATTCTCATATGAAGAGAGATTGAAAAAGTTTGAGACTGTAGGCTTTAGAGAAGAAAAGAATAAAAGGAGACAGGAGAAAAGTGTACAAAATAATGATACAAAGAAGGTAGATCGCAAACTTCTATTCGCTCTTTCCTAGGACAAAGAACAAGGAGAGTCAGTGGAATTGTGGCAAATTCAAAATGGATCATTTGAAGGAAATATATTTTTCAGATAAGCCACAGTTAACCTGTGGAATTTATTGCCACAAGATTATATTGAGGCCAACATCTTAGCAGGATTCAAAAAGATTGGACATTTAATATATCCAACTAGACTATCCAGAGTTATAACAATAAGTATTTAAAAAATCTTTTTGAAGGGATACACATCCTTATATTTGAGATCATATGGTGACTTCTAAAGAGTAGGGATTGAAATGAACTGTTCTCTGGGAGTAGGCTATCCCATACTGCCTACTTCATGGTTTTTTGCACCTTCCTCTGAAGCAGCTGGTACTGGCCACTCTCTGAACCAGGATGTAGGCTAGATGGACCACAGGTCTAAGCCAGGCTGGCAACTCCTATATTCCTATAGCCCTAATGGTACAAATAATTTTCCCACTACAAATAGTTCCTACCAGTCAGGTCTTAGATGGCCTGCCCAGTATGGTTTGTGCTTTGTAGCACAGGGCCAATTTTGCTGGAAGCCACTTAGCTTTACAAGTAGAGCTGAGCACACTATGGAACTCATTTGCATTATATTTCCTCAGTAATCCCCTTTATCGGTGATTGAGTTAAAACTGCATATCTCAAAGGACGCCTTGCTATGAGTGTGCCAGCCGGTCTGAGGGCAACATACTGGCACTGATGACCATCTGGGGAGATGAGATAATCCAGGCCAAAATGAGTCCTGGGCATAAGGAACACGTTAATGTACAACTGAGTGTCTGAGAAGCTAGCTGAGATATACATTACTCAGAACAGCAAGCAGTGTTATGAAAAGATCAAGGGACTTAAGATCCAGTTCTACAAGACCCAAGATAACAATAGTGAGTCTAGTGCAGGGTAGAAAATGTGCCTGTTCTGCAACCAGAAGGGCATGGCTACTGTGAATTCACAGAAGCATTAGTACTTACACAAGGTCTGTTTCCCCCCAACTTATGTTCACTTCTGTAGTACAGATACACCCTAACTGGGGTGAAATGGTGTTAGTTGACCGTAGTTGCTGTCAGAGTTTTTAATCATGTTTATAGCTGACCAAGTCAATAGCTGATAACAGACTCTCTTAAAAGTTGTAGAATGGACGTGGCCTTATTTGTGCTGATTCCCACAGCATAAAGAACTCTGAGGTGTAAAGTCACAGAAAGGGTAGCATTGAAATTCTCTGGCATCCAGTGCTGAAGGACTTAGAAGTGAACTTTGAGCAAGAAGGCTGGCTGTATCTGTACAAAAGGAAGTGGGGATGCAGAGAAGCTAGCTTCTTGCTTACCAAGTTTCGCTAACCCTGGTACTTTTTTCTAACCCTGACAAAACCATTGTTGAGGGAGAATATTCAGCACAGTATTATGATTCTGAATGTCACCTAAATAGCCTCACAAAGGAAGAGAGCCCCACTGCTCACTCTTTTAAACCACTGGAGAGTCGGGGCTACCTGTTCACCAGCCCGGATTTTAACGTGTAGCGGATATATGAGGGGTCATGGAGGAAGTGGCCACAGCCTCATAGCAGGTCTTAGCATGTGCAGAATGAAAGCCAAACCCAACAAAAGCTGCCGCACTGTAATTTTTGGCTTGGAACATTCTCCAAACCAACCATGATTAATACCCAGGAATGTTTCAGTTTTTATTGTAATCACAGACTCAGGATGGAAAGCCCCTCCATAATTCTTTAGCCACTGTTTGTAAATGCCTAATGTTTACAGTGTATCGTTTAGGTTTTTTCAAATTGTCTGCAATAGGCTGACTTAGATTTTTGGTCTTTATTTTTAATGTTGTACACCATGATTTTCTGTCGGTCTGGCTTATTTTCCAGAGTTATTTCTACAATGATGACACTTTTAACTTTAACTACGCCCAAGCCAAAGCTGCCACTGGCAATACCAGCGAGGGTGAGGAGGTATGTACATGCTTTCTTAAAAAACAACAACAATGGAATTCTTTCCTACGTCCCGTCCCCCACCCCCAGCACACACATACACACACACACACTTTCATCCCCACACCTTTCTGATTCTGCATATTGTGTGGAAATGGATCTGCTGCTTCCTGCAGGAATTGAGATATATATCTTGCTTTCAGTGAACCTTATTCAGAGGAGTCAGAGTCCTGCTAACCTCATATGGTTGGGTATGTGGGGATCATGCTTTGAGTGCAGAACTCCAATCTATCTCTAACTGATCAAGGAATGCTCTCTTGATCAGTGTTCTGTGTACTCTGCCTGAGATCACAGGCATACTTAGGGCTTGTTCAGGTGGAGTATGGATCACTGAGCAACAGAGACCAGATAGATGAGAGCTTTAGGTGTCCCCCTTGGAGGTGCGTGAGAAACAAACTTTCTTCCCCTGGGACGAGGAAAGAAAGAGGAAATGCTCCCCATCCTATTCAATATCATCCAGTAGTGCTTAAGGAGGTTCATTTCTCCCCACACATAGCTTTTTTTTGTGTGTGCATCTGATGTTGAATTATCTCTGAAATGCACAAAAGCAATTGGCTGCTGGGAAGAAGGAAGAGAGATTTCCCACAAGGGTTAAAAAAAACAGAGGACAGACCAAAAAACCCCCCAAAACCCATGTGATTTTATTTTAAGCAAATTGTGTGATTTTTGAAGACCAAAAAAAACCGAAATGGTTTTATTTTGAGTTTTAAATTTGAATCCCAGGAGCAATATGGTGACAGCTTTTTCCTGAAAGACTGCTAGAGTTGACGCAGGTAATGCACTGTCTATTCTAGCACTATGTTGATGGAAGAACATAGACTAGCTTTGGGTTGTTGGGGGGTTGTTATTGCAATGGTGTTCGTGGGTACCTGCGTCAGGTGTGGTGTGGATAGATGCAAAACAAGTCAACTTAGGTCAACCTAACGTTCTAGCGTAGACCTCAGGAACTCAACAAGATCACCCCCAGCCCTCCTTAGATGTGGAATGACTGTAACTCCACTATATGTTGTAAAAATCTAGTATTTTGACAGCCTTGATAAAACTAATGGTTAAGGACTGTTATTGCTAGTCCAGGAATGCTCTGTTACATACAATATGAGGCAGAGGGGTGGGAAGGGATCATCATTACAGTGAGACTTCTGGTATTTCAGAAAGACACTGATTTCATTCTTTGCACTGCATTCTAAATTAATGCATTCTCAATTGCTGCCTATGCAAACTAGTCTCTTCTCTCAGCCCCTGTCTTTATGGCTGGCTTGCTATGTACCAACACCCGCTGGCAGCTGTTCAAGTGAGGCCACGCCATAGTTTGGCATTTTAGAGCTCCAGCTAATCCCATGATAAATGTTGTATTGTTTGAATTCCCCACTTTACCAGATATACAGAGATGCCCCTGTGGATTACAATTTCACACCCTAATTCTTCTCATCAAGCTGTTGTTGAGTATTCTCTGGCCTGGGACTTGGCTACATATGCAACAAGGACATGTCTACTATGTATATGGGAGAGCAGATGCACATAATTTTCTTTTCCTTCTTTCCTGCAGGTGTTTCTCTTGATCCAGAGTGAGAAGATAAAGAATGATTATGTTTACCTTAGCTGGCTGGCTCGTTGCTGTGAGTCACTTTACTTGCAAGATTGCAGGATGTGGATCCTCCTGTTTTGCATTAGTGTTGCCAATCCGCCTTCCATAATAGTTTTTATTGTTGTGTGTGGATTTAGTACTTATGAAAGTGAAGTGCAAATAGCACTGGCTCTAGCCAGCTGTAGTGCGAGCAAGTATTGTGCAAGCAGTATATCTTTGGCTGCATAACCACTCCTATTTCAGTTCTGGCCCAACACAGCTCTGCCAATGCACCTCCTTCCTGACCTGCAGGACCTCATTCTTCCAAGTCCAGGACATTGTCTGAGCAGAGACTGCCAATTATAATAGATTACATTAATTGCTATTACATTAATATTGGTTCGCTCCAGTTTTTACAAAATCCCTCTCATGAAAAGGTGCTAATATACAAATGATGTACAATATAAAACCTTAGAGGAATAGGAAGAGGTGAGTGGAAGGGAAAGATAGTCTAGTGGATAGGGTACCAAGCTAGCAGTCAGGGCCCTGGGTTCAATTCTACAGACTTCCTCTGTGATCTTGCATAAGTCACTTACACTTGTGCCTCAGTTCCCCATCTATAAAATGGGGACAGTAGTTCCCTAACTCAAAGGGATGCTGTGAAGATGAAATCCATTAGTGATTGTGCAATGCTCAACTACTTTGGTGAAGAAGACCATAGAATATCTAGATAAATAAAGAACATGGTGGCTGTTACTATGATTATTGCTCGCCAATGTCACTTACTTTAAGTGGCATTTTGTCAATTTGAGAGCACATGGGCAGTACCACTGTTTCAGTGCAGAGTACCACAGAGGTGGCCTTTGCTACAGGCCTGTGCAGCTCAAATATGGAGACTTTTCCTGAGGCAACTCTTTCCTTGTAGCCTCAGCACAACAGTAAGAGTGTTCATTAGACTGCCCTTTTCCCACCCCAATGACTTTCAGAGCAGCAACAGTAGCTTCATTATACTGTGTTGGAGATAGGGTCACCATCTATGCTATGCCTTTCCTAGACAGGTAACTGTAGACTTCTACACCACAAACATTGACCAAACATCCCTGATTCTGCTTGGGGACCTCACAGTTTCTTACTTCATGAATCCATAAATCTAGAATATTTGGTTTATTGTGAATTTTATGTTTTGACATTTACCCATTGTGACCAGGGTCCCAGGGGAGCCACACTGAAGTTACTCAATTAGGGCAAACTGTAAAGAATGGGGCAGACAGTCCCCAAAGCTGGTGGATATTCCAATACCAAGCCAACACAAAACAGCTTCTAAAATACCTTACTGGTTACCAAGAAGCCAAAACACAGTTCCCTTAAAGCAACCCAGCCTTGGGCTTCCAGCCAGACACCCAAGTCAGATATGAGAATTACTGAAAATCTTATTCATCATAGAAGAAAGTTCTACCAATCCCAAAGGATCGGACACATTACCTCCCAGGTTAAGGAATATCTCAGATCTTACCAAAATACACACTTACAGCCAATTCTGATTAACTAAATTAAAATTTATTTAAAAAGAAAAGAGAGAGAGTATTAGTTAAAAGATCAGAATACATACAGACTTGAGTACAGTTCTGAGATCAGTTTTATAGTAGAGATGGTAAGCTTTGTAGTTGCAAAGAGTTCTTTCAGAATTAGTCCATAGGTTATAGTCCAACATTCATATTCAGGGTGATCCAGGTGGGACTGGAGATCTCAGTCTTAAAATTGAAGCTTCCCCTGTGTAAAACATCAAGCAGATCTGAGATAAAAAGGATCAGGACCCAAGGGTTTTTTATGCAGTTCCATGTCTTCTCTTGATAGCTCGGAGTTCTTAGGCGAACAATAGGCAATTATCGAGACTTTGAAGTAGACTTATTTCCTAAGCATCATTGGTAATTAGCTACAGGGATTAACATAAGGCAATTACCTGTTTTCCACTATTCGCAGGTGATTTGCTATACATTTCAAAGAGAGATCAAAACAGTGATATCACTATATTTACAGTTCATTTAAATGTTAAGATCTCCTTTTGATCTCAATTAATAGAATACAGCAAAGACAAGAACTGTTTGGTTACATTGTTAACCTCTAAAGTATATATGTAAACACACAAAAACACAAACATTATCTACCAGTATGTCCCTAAAGATTGAATTAGGGTCATTTATCCTGCAGGATGCTTAACCCTTTCTGGCCATGTGTCACACCCATGAATAAAGTTTTACCTGATGGGAGAACCCAAGATGCAGAATTAAATGGTGGTGCTGATTCAGTAGGTGATGCGCTTCCATTTAATTCTGTACTAAAGCAATTCCCTACTACAGTGCTAGGGATGCTATAAGATCCTTGTGGTCATTAAAAGATCCCATGGAACTTTCATAAGAAAAGTTAATTATTCTTGGGTACATTAGGTAATTGTAGCATTAGAAATCATTTTCTTCATGCTAAGTTTCCACTGAAGTTTCATTAGAGTTGCTGTATTCTTCCATATCTCTTAAAATGTTGAGGTGTGCTTCTAAACAGTTACCACAACTTATTACATGGGCAGCTGCTTTCAGTGGTGGATGAAATTATCCCTTCATGTGTAAAGTATATATATTACTTTGGGATCCTGCTGGATGAAAGATGCTATAGAAATATAAAATATTCTGGCATATTAATTTCTGAGTATGAGCAGATATTGTAGGAACATAAGAATGGCCACACTGGCTCAGATCAGTGATCCATCTAGCCCAATATCCTGTCTTCTGCCAATGCCAGATGCTTCTGTGGGGATGAACAGAATGGGGCAATTATCGAGTAATCCATCCCTGTCCTCCAGTCCCAGAATCTGGCAGTCAGAGGCTTAGCCATCTTGGCCAATAGCCACTGATGGACCTGTCCTCCATGAATTTATCTAATTCTTTTTTTAACCAAGTTATATTTTTGGCCTTCAGATCACCCCTTGGATATTTCTGTCCTCAAATATTTGCAGGAGGCTAGAGATGCTGGAAATGCAACTAATTCAGGGCTATATGTAATATGTGTGGTCTCAAGCTATTGTACCAATTATTTAGACCTTATCTCAAAGAGGAGATGAAAAGCCATTACTGTTTCGCTTCCCAGCATGGCACACTGTTTCTCTATATGCTGTGACGGGGCAAGGCCAGATGGCTATAGAAAAGTAGTGGGAGATAGATATATTAGCTCCAGGCTAAACAAATCCCTGGTACCAGGATAAGTGAAATGGCAGCTGCTCCAGGTCAATTAAGACACCGGGGGCCAATTAAGAACTTTCCAGAAGGCAGGGAGAACGCTAGGTTGATTGGGACACCTGAAGCCAATCAGGGGCTGGCTGAAACTAGTTAAAAGCCTCCCAGTTAGGTAGGTGTGCATGTCAGGAGCTGTGGGAGGAAGTTGCGCTGATGGAGAGACTGAGTAGTACACACCATATCAGGCACAAGGAAGGAGGCCCTGAGGTAAGGGTGAAGTTGAGCTTGAGGAAGTGAGGGCTGCTGTGGGGGAAGTAGTCCAGGGAATTGTACATGTCATGTATCTAAAAGGTCAGCTACCATAGCTGATACTATTAGGGTCCCTGGGCTGGAGCCCGGAGTAGAGGGTGGGCCCAGGCTCCCCCTGCCCTTTGCCCCCTGATCAATCACTGAGACTGGGAGACAACAGAGACTGTACAAGGAAGGATAACTTCTCCTCACTCCCTAGCTGGCTTATGATGAAAATGGCTCAGTAGACTATGACCCTTGTCTCTAGAGAGAGAAGGGTTACGTGGAGGGTCACAGTGAGCCTCTGAGGCTAGGAAAATCCAGCAGGAAACGTGGGACCCACGGAGGCAAGGACAGAGCTTCGTCACAACTGGTGTCAGGAGTGGGACTTCATTCACAGCGTGGCGGAAGAAAGAGGTTTAAAAAAAAAGTGCACTGGGGTTTTGGATTTTTTTTTGTTTTGGTTTGTTTGTTTGCTTTGTACCACCATGGAGGAGGTGGTAAGAGCTCTGGTAAAAGCCACAGCAGCCCAGCAGGAGGCCACCCGGGTTCAGGCAATGGCACAACAGGAGTCTACAGCAGGAAACCAATCAATTATTGATGAGCCAGGCGACCCAAGATCGTGCCCTCTTGAGAGAGGTGGGGGACCAGCTGAAGATCCTCACCACCCAGGCCTAGGGGTCCGACAGGATGCGAACCCTGAGGGCCACTGGTTGTCTGCCAAAGATGACATCAGGCAATGATGTAGAGGCATATCTCCTCTCATTCGAAAGGACTGCTCAGCGTGAGGCGTGGCCCCAGGAGCAGTGGGCCAGCATTCTCGCCCCTTTTTTGTGTGGAGAGGCCCAGAAGGCCTACTTTGACTTGCCTGCCACGGATGCAACTGACTATACCTGTCTGAAGGCAGAGATTCTAGCACGATCGGGGTAACGGCAGCAGTAAGGGCCCAGAGGTTCCATGAGTGGAAATACTAGGAGAACAAACCCCCGAGGTCCCGGCTATTCGACCTCATACACCTCGCACGGAAGTGGTTACAGCCCAAGGTGTGCAGGCTGGAGGAGATTTTGGAGACCCTGGTCATACACCATTACATGCGGGGACTGCCGCCAGATCTCCGCAAATGGGTAGACCAGAACGATACGTCCACGTACGACGAGATAATCACACTGGTAGAAAGACAGATGACAGTCAGGGAACTGACCCGACTACCCAAGGAAGGCCCCTTTCGAAGAAAGCACGTGACCCCAACCCTGGAAGGTTGGGCAGCCAAACCCCCGGGGAGTCCTAGGTGGTAGAAGGGGGGGGGCCGAAAACCAGCGGGGACCCCAGAAGGAAGGGATTGGCCTGAGTGGGGGGAACCTCAGGACTAAACCCCCTAACTCCCAGGATAGGGGAGTGATTAAAAGCAATTATAGATGTTATGCATGTGGGCAGTGGGGTCACATAGTAGCACAGGTGTCCCAGCACCGAGGAGCCTATGCAATGTAACTTGGGGGATTGGGAGGTCCTATGCTCCCTCATCCACCTCGCGGGGGTCACATTGGCCCCACATAATTACACCAGGCCAGCGAGAATAAATGGAGCAGAGACTACAGCGCTTGTGGACTCTGGGAGTGCTATCACCCTCATATTGGGTAAGCTGGTAAAAAGTAGTCAGCTGCTACAAGCCAAACGCATAGCAGGGATGTGCATGCATGGGGCCGTGAGCCATTACCCCACCATCCCAGCGGAGACAGAGGTTCAGGAAAACCCCATTGAGGTGACCGTGGGCGTAGTTCCTAAACTCCCATATCTTGTAGTCATTGGGACGGACTATCCAGGGTTTGATAATTTACTCCCCCTGGAGAGGCTGGAGGGAGGTGGGGACCCTGAGACTCGTCACCAGGGGAATGTCAACCCCCGATGTTCGCTGAGACTTCTCAGGATCTGTTCTCAGCCCTCCAAAAGACCCGGAAGACAAAAAAAGAGAGGAAGGCCATGAAGGCCTTGGGAACCCAGATCCTGACCCAGGGCCAGAAGACCTTCCTAGTAGGCAGATGGACGCGAGCAGCCAACAGAGAAACTTCCACCACAGAAGGTGAGCCAGAGGCTGCCCTCAGCCATGATGGCGGCAAGCCGTTGGAAGAAGCAGAAGCTGGCCCCTGGGAGCTGGGGCAGGTTAGTCCTGGGAGAGAGACTTTTGGGCGGGACCAGGCGGAGGACCCCAGATATGATAATGCCAGGAAAGAGGTGGCCAAGATCAGTGTGATACCCTTGGATGGGAAGGTCCGGGGTCCCGGACCTTACTTTATAGTGAATAAAGATCTCCTGTACCGTGTGGTGCAAATGCAGGAGCAAGAGATACAACAACTTCTGCTGCCACGAAAACATCAAAAAGCCATATTGAGTCTCGCCCACAGTCACCTGTTTGGAGGACACCTAGGGGTAGAGAAAACCCAGGCACGGATCCTGCGGAGGTTCTTCTGGCCAGGAGTACATGAAGAGGTCTGGCGATACTGCATCTCTTGTCCAGAGTGTCAGTTACATAACCCTCGCCCACACTTGCGGGCTCCTTTGATACCTATTCCAATAATAGAGGTTCCTTTTGAACGGATAGCCATGGATCTGGTAGGGCCCCTAGAGAAGACAGCTGAGGGCCACCAACATGTGCTTGTTGTATTGGACTATGCAACCCGGTACCCGGAAGCTGTTCCCCTACGCAACACAGCTTCCAAGACAATAGCTAAGTAGCTAGTTCAGATCTTTGCCCGGGTTGGGCTACCCAAGGAGATACTGATTGATCAAGGGACACCTTTCGTGTCCAAGTTGATGAAAGATCTCTGTTCATTGCTCCATGTACAAGCCCTACGGACCTCTGTATACCACCCGCAAACAGATGGCCTTGTGGAAAGGTTCAATAGGACCCTCAAGGCCATGATCATGAAAGTGGTGAGCCGGGATGGGAAAGATTGGGATACCCTATTGCCTTGCCTCATGTTTGCCATCCGGGAGGTTCCGCAAGCCCCCACGGGTTTCTCTCCATTCGAACTACTATATGGACACCATCCTCAGGGCATATTGGATATAGCCAGAGAAGCCTGGGAAGATGAGCCAAATCCCAGAAGGAACATAGTTGAGCATGTACTGCAGATGAGAGATCGGATACCCCGAGTTACGCCCATTGTACGGGAACACTTGGAGAAAGCACAGGAGACCCAACAAACCCATTATAACCACGAAGCGAAGCTTTAACAGTTCGAAACAGGGGATCGGGTGATGGTACTGGTGCCCACAGCAGAAAGTAAACTGTTGGCCCAGTGGCAGGGACCCTACGAAGTAATCGAAGCTGTGGGAGAGGTGAACTATAAGGTGCGGCAGCCAGGCCACCGGAAATCAGAGCAAATTTACCACATCAATCTTCTAAAACCTTGGCACGATAGAGAGGCATGCTTAGTCATGCAGGAGTCCCTTCCCCAGGAGGATAACTTACACAAGCAAGTGAGGATATCATCCGACTTGACACCGATCCAAAAGATCGAGGCAGCCGACATGATTAATCGCAACAGAGATGTGTTCTCTACAAACCAGGGTGGACGACTGAGACCTATCACCATATCCGCACGATCCCCGGAGCCAAGGTAACACTGAGACCCTACCGAATCCCAGCAGCCAAAAGAGAAGAAATCAAGGCCGAAGTAAAGAAAATGTTAGCATTAGGGGTTATTGAAGAATCTTACAGTCAGTGGTCCAGTCCAGTTGTTCTAGTGCCTAAACCTGACGGTACCATGAGATTCTGTAATGGCTTTCGCTGACTGAATGAAATATCCCAGTTTGATACATACCCCATACCATGCATTGACAAAGTGGTTGACCAACTGGTTAGTGCCCAATTCTTGACTACACTGGATCTGACAAAAGGGTACTGGCAGATTCCTCTGACCAAAGAAGCTAAAGAAAAGACAGCATTCTCCGCCCGGATGGGCTATTCCAATACACCGTCCTCCCTTTTGGGCTACATGGGGTCTCAGCCACATTCCAGCACCTCATGGATAACCTGCTGCGCCCCCATACTAGTTATGCATCTGCATACCTAGATGATGTTGTCATCCATATGCCAGACTGGGGAACCCACTTGGAGAAAGTTGAGGCAGTACTGTGCACCTTAAGGCAGGCTGGCCTCACTGCTAATCCCGCTAAATGCGCCATAGGGCTAGCAGAGGCTAGGTACCTGGGATATATTGTGGGAAGGGGCATAGTGAAGCCCCAAACAAATAAGCTACAGGCAATTCAAAACTGGCCCTGGCCGACCCGAAAGAAGCAGGTCCATGTGTTCCGAGGTGTGGTAGGCTACTACCGACGGTTTATTCCCCACTTCGCCACTACGACAAGTCCCCTAATGGACCTGGTGAAGGCCTGAGGTCCAGATGTGGTAAAGTGGACCAACGCAGCAGAGGGGGCATTCACAGACCTTTGGACGGCCCTCTGTAATGACCCCGTACTCATAGCCCTGGACTTTAATAGGAAATTTATTTTACAAACAGACGCTTCTGAGGTGGGGTTGGGGGCAGTTCTGTCGCAAATGGTGGGAGAAGAGGAACACCCGATCCTCTACCTAAGCAGAAAGCTCTTCCTAAGAGAACAGAAATACACAGTAGTTGAGAGAGAATGCCTTGCTGTCAAATAGGCTATGGAGACACTGCGTTATTACCTCTTAGGCCGGCGATTTACTCTTCTGACAGACCATGCACCCCTCCAGTGGATGCAGCGGTATAAGGAAAAGAATGCAAGGGTCACCATGTTGTTCTTATCCCTCCAACCATTCCAGTTCCGCATACGGCACAGGGCTGGATGCCACCATGGTAATGCTGATGGTCTGTCATGAGCATACTGCCTGGTGTCCCAAGTTGTCCAACTCTATGGTGTTGAGAAGGGGAGGATATGACGGGGCAAGGCCAGATGGCTATAGAAAAGTAGTGGGAGATAGATATATTAGCTCCAGGCTAAACAAATCCCTGGTACCAGGATAAGTGAAATGGCAGCTGCTCCAGGTCAAATAAGACACCGGGGGCCAATTAAGAACTTTCCAGAAGGCAGGGAGAACGCTAGGTTGATTGGGACACCTGAAGCCAATCAGGGGCTGGCTGAAACTAGTTAAAAGCCTCCCAGTTAGTCAGGTGGGTGTGCATGTCAGGAGCTGTGGGAGGAAGTTGCACTGTTGGAGAGACTGAGTAGTACACACCATATCAGGCACAAGGAAGGAGGCCCTGAGGTAAGGGTGAAGTTGAGCTTGAGGAAGTGAGGGCTGCTGTGGGGGAAGTAGCCCAGGGAATTGTACATGTCATGTTTCTAAAAGGTCAGCTACCATAGCTGATACTCTTAGGGTCCCTGGGCTGGAGCCCGGAGTAGAGGGTGGGCCCGGGCTCCTCTCCCCCTGCCCTTTGCCCCCGATTAATCACTGAGACTGGGAGGCAACAGAGACTGTACAAGGAAGGATAACTTCTCCTCACCTCCCTCGCTGGCTTCTGATGAAAATGGCTCAGTAGACTATGACCCTTGTCTCTAGAGAGAGAAGGGTTATGTGGAGGGTCACAGTGAGCCTCTGAGGCTAGCGAAATCTGCTAGGAAACGTGGGACCCACGGAGGCAAGGACAGAGCTTTGTCACAATGCACAAATTGCTAGTTGTTACTAAATTATAACGACATTTTTTCCCCATAAGGAATCATGGTTTGTGAGGTTTTCAGTGCTCAGACATCTGGTCATCATATGTGCGACTAAGACCTGTGTCCTCTCTGCTGAGTGTGCTACTACCGAAGCTGAAGAAAGAAAAATCTAGTCTGGTGTCTCAGTTTCTGCCATACCAGGAGAGTCCAATAATTACCTGTTCTTATGTACTATCTCCAATGGTGGCCATTTCAGGATATTTCAGAACAGGATGTAACTTCCCCATAATGCACCTACTTGTACAATACTATACCATGTAGGTTGTGAAGGAAGGGTGGATTTCTTCCTGACTCCAGTCGGTGGACAGTTTGTGCCCGGACATATGAGAAGTTATTGTAATTTTTAATGTAGTTATCCCTAGATTATAGTTTTTCTTAGAATCAGATAGAGAGAGGTTGGTTGTGCAGAGTACGTTTCTAGTGCAGTGTGAGGGATTTATATTGGTATCTCTGATAAATGTCAAGAAATGATTGTTATTCCACTTGACTTCTGTATACATAATGCCAAGCATTCCCTCACCTTGAAGAGCACAAGAATTTTTCCCCATATTAATGACCAGTGCACAGAATGAATGTCTGGTGGAACTCTGAGAGGACATAGACACCTGATCTAAGGGGATTTTTTTCTCTTCATAATAAGAAAACATTGGGATATGCCTGGAATTAACAAGCCAAACTTTAGGTTAAATACTTTCTTACCTTCAGAGGGTCTGTTTGTGGAATTTTCTGTCTCTAAAAGTATTGGATGAAACTCTGTTACGGGGATTCATGAAAAAGTCTGTTCTGGCACTTGTGACTAGTTGTGTTATACCAGAGATGTTTCAGGTTAATGGCTGGTGGCAGTTCTTGCTCACATATGCACTGTTAAAATGACCACAAGATCTATGGAATCTATGGATCTATGGAATATGTGCACCTCATAGGGTGCACAATGGCAAGGATCTTGTGGATATTTTAATCTTTCTTTGGAGCAATGAAATGGAACTTAGAGCTATTGGTAGTATCTGAAACTAAAGAGGTTCATGTGTTGAGCTGTAGATAACCTTTTGGGTCTAAAACTCTGCTGACTTAGGTGGCTAGGACTTCTTTACTTTTGTAGTTAGTGTGTGCAAACTAAGATAATGAGAGCAATATAAACTTCAGCTTTAAAGCATAAAATGGGGATCAGGAATTGTTTCTTTCATGTATAGCATTGTATAACTAGCTACGTGTTATGGGATTTCTCTTGGGTTTTATTTCCATCCCCCTTTCCCTCATTCTGTTAAGCATTTGGTATTGTCTGTAGTCAGGGGCAGAATACCAGACTAGCTAGAGCAATGGACTGATCTAATGTGTCACCAGGCAGGATGCCACTAGATAGACCATTGAGTTCCAGCATAGTAAGTGCTGTATCTGTGAAATATAAATCTGACGTGGTGTAGATTTCATAACTCTTCTTTCTTATGTTTACAAACTGTAGCACTTTACCACCATCATTGATGTGGCTGAGGGGATGGTTAGCTTTCATTCAAACCCCATGTCTTTCAGTAGGGAGCAGGCACTTTGATGAAGGGGGTGATAAGATTACGAACATTTTAGTCCTGTTGTCACTATGGCATTTCTTCACCTTCTCCAACTTTCTATTCTCATTGTAGATATCATGAATAAGAAGCCTCGACTGGCCTGGGAGCTCTACTTGAAGATGGAAACCTCAGGGGAGTCCTTCAGTCTCTTGCAACTCATTGCAAATGACTGCTACAAGGTGAGTCTTCACTTTGAGGCCTGGTATCTAGTTTGTTAATTCTGTGGCCTTGCCTACACTCAGATGCCTTGTCTACAGCAGGCTCCTCTTCTTAAAATTCCTCACCATTGCTACCTTTAGTGAAGCTCCATAATGTATAGAGGCTGATAGAGATCTGTCAACGTTTAAACCAGCATGTCTTCTAGTTCGACTGGTGACTGGGCTACAGTAGGGCTAATCACAATTTTTATCTCTAGTAGGGTTTCAATGGTGGGAGCAATGGGAAATTTTAAGAGAAAAATCTAATATAGACACAACAAGAGGCTATACATTGGAGTTCTTTCTGGGACAGCAGATTCTGCCCTTCCAGCCCAGACTGTGAATCTTACAACCCCATCCCCCACAAACCCACTGCAGGGACCTGCTACAAGCTTCCCAAGATACACAAACAAAGGAACTCAAGCAGATCCATCATATCTGACCACAAGACTTTTACTGAAGGAATATTAGGTCTCTCAGAAACCATCCTCAAACCACTCACCGCACAAAGGCCCACCTTCCTCCAAGATGTTACTGACTTCCTCCAGAAACTCCATCATCAACATCCTCCCCGAGAACCCCATCCTTGCCACCATGGATGTCACGTTCCCTATACACCAACATTCCTCACCATGGCAGCATTGCTGCCTGTCTCAAATACTTACAAGATAATATATAACACTCAAAAATCCACCTGAACGCATCACCAAACTCATCAAATTCATCCTCACACATAGCAACTTCACATTTAACAAATACTTTCTCCAAATATTGGGAACAGCCATGAGTACTGAGATGGCCCCCCCAGTATGCCAACCTCTTCATGGGCCACCTCGAGGAAAATTTTTGGAAAAATGCACCACAAAACCAATGACATACATGAGGTACATCAGTGAAGTTTTCTTCCTCTGGACAGATGACCTCAGTTCCTTCAGATTTCCACCACAACTTCAACTACAACTGCCCATCCATCATACTCCCTAGAAAACACTCACACCAGTTTCAACTTCCTGGATACCACAGTCAGCTTCAGCAATGAGATCCTACAAATGACTGTATGCAAGAAATCCACAGATCACTACACTTACCTCCTCAGCTCTTGCAACCACCCCAGACACACGAAGAAATTTGTTATCAACAGCCAGGCATTTAATCACACTCAAAACTGCATTCACTAAACAAGGACACTCCACCAGAGAAATAGATCACAGTGTGGAATGGGCCATTTAGATATCCCAGGAGAACCTGCTTCAACAGAAGGTGGGAAAACCCACATACGGGGTGTCATAAAACAATTATAACCCATACATGATGGGGACCACATTCTGAAAGAAATCTTTCCTGAACCCCCTATTCTGGCTTTCAAATAACCCCCCAGCCTCATTAAGCTCATCATCAGAAGGAAGCTTCCCAAAGACCAGGACCCCACCAATTTAAAGTGGCACCAGGTTCTGCCAGAACAACAGATGCAAAACCTGCAGACATACCTCCATTGCTACATTGATCAGTACCCCCACACAACAAACCTTTCAAGATCCATGGGTCCTACAGATGCCTAGCACAACATGTGTACCTCATCTAGGGTATCATATGCCGCACTAACAACTATGTGGGTGAAACCAGACAATCACTGCACTTTTAAGTGAGCTCTCACAGGAAAATGATATAAGACAAAAACATCATCACCCCTGGCAAACACTTTTCACACAATGATCACTCCATATCTGATGTCACAATCCTCATCCTCAAAGGAAACCTTCACAACAGCTTCAAAAGAGGAGCTTGGGAATTTAAATAACTCTGCTAGACACTACAAATCATGGGCTAAACTGAGACAGTGGTTTTATGGCTCATTATGATTACCTATGCACCCTACTGCCTGCTAACCCTTAATTGTCCACTTCCTTCTAAGAGGTCTCCTACAGCATGTGTAAACCCCTTAATGCTTAACAGTCTGTCCCAACTTGTATTGAGTTCATATGGTTCACTTACTTTCCACAGACCAGAAGAAGAGCTCTGTGAAGTTCAAAAGCTTGTCCCTTCCATCAACAGAAGTTGGTTCAGTAAAAGGTTTTACCTTACCTACCTTGTCAGTCTTAGCACAGATGCTCTGGTGTTTGTTTTTCCACCTTCAAAAGTAGGTACAATAAACTAAGAGATGAGATCAACGTCTTCAGCCTCTAGCACTGGGATTCTTGCCCACTCCTTTAGATTGAGAAACAGGCCATGAAAGATTTCAAAAGCACATTGATAATTGTCCTGTGATAATGTAGCAATGCATTGCTGGAAATTGTCTTTCTCCCAGGACTGTGTGCACATGTGTTTAAACTTTTTTCACTCTTATGAGAACAAATATGAAGCTAAATGCTTCTGTGATTAGATACCCTTTGAGGGAATTGAGGCTATGTTTCCTGATTAATTTCCCACGGGTCCTCCCCACTAAAATCAAGGCCGTGTCTAGACCAGGATTTAAAGGTAGGTTGTTAGCATGTGTTTGCTAACACAGGCTAACTAATATGTTTTAGAAGTCTAGTGTAGACAAGGGAGCATATACTTGAATGTGTGCTAAACTGTCCTAGGCTTTAACTTGACCAACTAGCATATATTAAAATATACACTGCCTTATGTACCGTAGACTTTTAAAACATGTTAGCACATTACACCTTTTAAACCCCACCTAAGAAAAGGCCCAAGAGAAGAAATGAGTGTTCCCCATCTGTACTTATCCAGGTGCCCCATGACCTATCCTGCAAGTAGATAACTAAGGTGGACTAGTTGGGTGTACACATGATATTCCTGTAGGTTCAGGAAAGCTCAGAATTGCAACTCTTCTGCATTTGATTTTTCTTCTACTTTTATAGAGAGGGGTAAAAATTAGTTCTGAATTAATACCCCAGCAGCCTTCAGAGCTGTCTTTATGACCATATCTAGACTAGGAAAATCCATCATGTTTTAAAACTTGGATAAACTTATTTTAACTAACATGCTTTTAAACAGGAGTTTGCACCTAGGGTATACAGGGAAGGTCATGCATAAAGACTAGGGCTAGTTGGAAAAAAAAATTGAAATTGACAAAAATAAGGGGATTAGAGACAAGGTGGGTGAGGTAATGTCTTTCATTGGACCAACTTCTGTTGGTGAGAGAGACAAACTTTTGAATTTACACAGAACTCTTCTTCAGGTCGACGACGCTGTGTAAGCCTTAAAGTTTCTCTCTCACCAACAGAAGTTGGTCCAATAAAATATATTACTTCATCCCCCTTATCTCTCTAATATCCTGGAATCAACATGGCTACAACATTACATACAAAAATAAAGGGATGCCATTTTTGACTAGCTCTATTAACTCATGTTAGTTGAATGTGGTTTACCTAGTGGGGAGTCTAGAGTTGATCATGACCAGTTAATAAAGGCCACAACTTGGCCTGTCTATACTAGATTCAAAGTCCTGTTTAAAATCACGCTAGATAAAACATCATCTATTTTCCTAGTCTGTACATAGCCTATGTGGAATTGGAATGTACCTGTTCTAGTTAGACTACCTGGGAAGAACAGGAAAATGCATGCTATTCCTATGACTTGTTCACACCAGACAAACAGCATCAGAACCAGCCCGTAACTTTGGATCTCATTCTGTATGGGCAGTCTTGTGACCTGAAATGTGTAATGTTTTTTTTTTTCTTCCTACACAGATGGGCCAGTTTTACTATTCAGCCAAAGCCTTTGATGTTCTGGAGAGACTGGACCCTAATCCTGAATACTGGGAAGGCAAGAGGGGTGCCTGTGTGGGCATCTTCCAAATGATCTTAGCTGGCCGAGAACCCAAGTACGTACCGTTGCTGTGTATGAACTTCTCTCGTTAGTCTTCCGTTCCCAGCTAGCTGTAGCTAGAACCACACTGACAGCTGCTTTTGTGAAGAGATGCATGACATCAGGAACAGATGTCCCCTAACCCTCCATTTTTTTTTTGTCTTTTGAAAGAGACCTGTGCTGCCCCACTAGTTGCACACTCAATAACCATTTTTGGTCTCTATCTTCCAGCCCAACAGGGACAGGATATGTTGTGGAGGATAGTCCATCAGCTAGTGCTCTGCAATGCAGGGATCCCAAATAGGTTGCTGGTCATTGTTCTTGTAGTAACTAAACTACAGACGCAGCATGCTTATTCCCTAAAGGCAGGGAGGGAGGACCTCATTTCACTGATATGGGAGAGGTACTGATGGCTTGTGGATGGAAGTCTATCCACTCCTCCTTGGTCTTGGAATTTCAAGGATGGCAGAATTAAAATAGGTGGATGGTTACTCACAACTCCAGAAAGGACGAAGAACATATTTCTGAATGATAAATGAATGTTTTTAGTGAAGGCCCAATCTCTATTTCTGCAAATTTTGTTCAGTCCAAGCTTAGCTTGGATATTGGTTTGATTAAACCTCCAAGAGAAAATAGGAAATGGTCCTTCCCATTGATTTGATAGATTGTTTTGCTTTTGGTCTACCTCACTGGATAGGGGAATGGGGGAGGATAGAGGGGATGCCTTCTGTTCCTGTTCTGCAGTAAAAAGTCTACTGTGCTGCTGGGTGACCAAGCTCTGCAAGCAGTGGCATTAACTAATGCACCGTCCAATTTTCCCTCTGGCAGAGTTCCTCTACGTTTCGGTTAAGATTCATATAATCTCTAGAATTCTTATTTTTCCCCCCATTTGGGACCACACAGAAGAGGAGTTGCAGTTGCTTTCTTAAATGCATACCTTTCAAGAAAACAGGAGCACCCATAGCCCTCACATCTGTTACTGTCTCCCTTGTCTGCCTTCCATTTTCTAACAGTGCCCCTTACTAAGGTAGTGCAGATACACTAGTCCACCTCAATCTCTGAACTGGAATTGAGTTAATCCTTCCACAAAATCTGAATTCTGCATGGAGATGGCAGACATCTGAGAAACAAACTGATATACTTATTATGTCAGGTCTTGTTCCCCCTAAATGCAAACCACCTCAATCTATGAATTAATTCATCAGATATCTCTAGCTAAACAAGATTTGATCTGGTTAGTAGTTGAATGGGAACCCTCCAAGGAAAACATAGGGTATTTCAGGGAGTGATGTTCTGAAGGAAGCACTCTTCTTTCTTAGTAATCAAAAATACATAATGCTTCATGTGGTCAAAACGCATTGACTAATTAGTGCTGAGTGGTGCGCCAGTGTTGAAATAGGGGTTGCTGTGCTGTTGAAGTTGTCTGTCAGATGGCCTGAAAAACTGAAGCTCTAACAATTTGCCGTTAAATGTCTTGTGGCATTTTTTTGCAAGAGTAGGAATGTTAATTTTTATATCCTGGCAAGCTACAATATGAATAATAATTTTTTGCTGATTTGGAATTTCCCTTCTAGTTGCAACTAGATACAGTATTCTTTATTTCTTGACTCATACAATTGTGTAGGTTTACTGTGGTGTTTATTAGCTGTCACCTTCCTCCTCAGTTGTAGGTGAAGTAGATTGCATACCTAGAGTCTGTGCTTTGCAATCCTTCAAATGTAAAGATGCACCAAAATTTCAGCTGTTTCTAGCCAAGTGATCGTCACCCTGCTTTAAACCTTTGTCTTCTGTCTTCTCAGAGAGACACTGCGGGAAGTGTTACATCTCCTAAGGAGCACTGGTAACCCTCAGGTAGAGTATATCATCCGCATCATGAAGAAGTGGGCCAAAGAAAACAGAGTGGCTGTCTAAGACAGTACCACCAAGAAAACCAGGTCAGATGCCATCTTTTTGTGCATAGCTGGAGGGCATGGAACCTAGCCCCTCCCCTTCATTCACCCTCCCCCCCCATCTTCCTTGTAGTCTTCATTTGTCGCTGGCCTATCATCAAACATTAAAGAGACTGCCAAACTCTCAAATGGAGCAAAAAGAGTACTGCAGTTGGACTGCACAAAATTTCCATGACTTTGATATGAAGGATTTCTTTTGGACAGAAGGGATTTGAATTCCATGCTCTTCCCACCCAGATCCGAGTGGCATTTTTTCTGTTCTACATCAATCCCAGTGTCTAGTTCAAGGGTTCTCAACCTTTTTCATACTTTGATTCCAATGTTCAGCAACTCAAACTGCCCCTCACAGGCACTCCAAACTCCTTTGCACCAGCTCCCACAGTACTGCATAAGATGTACTGTGGCAATTTGAGAGGTTTATATTTTAAAATAGTTCTTCTGGCCTCCAAAGAAGAATCATCTTTAAAGTAACTCAGCAAATCTGCTTCAGCACAAGAGTGGTGATGGCAAATGGAAGAAGGATTGTGTTATCTTAGTGATTAATTTACCATTAACAGTTAACATGTTTTTAATATTCCTGGCCTACTTCAGGGTGGAACACACCACATCCTGAGCAACATCCATTTTGAGATGGATCCTGCTGATCAATTTATAACCTCTTTATCTCTTTCCTTTTTGTCCAAAAGGATTTGTTGTCCCTTGGCCAAAGTCAGATTAATTCTGAACATGAAGCTAATCAACCACGAATGCAGGGCCCCAGAATTGCTTACTTATTTTCAAGGAAGATAGTTACAAGATATGGGGGATTGCTTTTCAAAGCATGAGGTTCTCATTGGCTGAGCTCTTTCTTGCTATAGAACCTGATCCTGCAAATATTTGTGCATGTTAGTAAATTTGCTCATGTGCGTTGTCCCACCAGTTTACCTCTCGCATCAATAAAGTTATTCATGTATTTTTACAGGATCAGACCCTTCGCCAGTCACTACCTTAGACAGCAATGTATCATGTGTTTGCTTGACAGTTTTGCCCAGCAAATACTCTGCTGTGTTTCAAGGTGGTCTGGAAAGGGAACTGGGGAGAATCCTTTTCAGAATAGACCACTTAATCCTAAAGGAGATGAAATTCTAAGAAAATGCACAATGGATATGATATAGAAATTAATTGTAGGGCTTACAGTACATAATATCTGTACATTATTTGTGAAGGAAAAATTACTTAACTTACAAAGTATTTTTGTACCTTGTGACAAGCTATTTCATTGAACACTATGATGTCTGTACCTTGATTAAAGCTTATATTTGGATTTTCAGTCTAACTTCTTGCTTGGCTTTGTTGCCTCATTATGATGAGGCTGGCAATTGAGATGGCAAATTTATTTCACTGCAGCGGTGGGTGAATGTGTGATTGACTGACTGCCAAATCAGCATTTCATGGTCCGATGAAGATGAACCATGTTAAAGCAGACTGGCCCAATAGCCTATGTACTGACCTTTGATGTTAGATCCTGAAATGAAGGTGGCTGGATAACCCTTATATTTGTAAGTGGTTTGGTTTGGTTTTTCTTACTCCAGAAGAGATTCTGAATTCTCCCCAGCTTCTAAGGAGTAGGCGCCTAACTCTGGGGAAATCACTAGGCCTCTCTGCTGGAGCTCAGGAACTTCAGTTACCTTTTATCATCTCACTGCAGCAGAGACAAAGGTGTTCCTCCAGCATGGCCAAGTCTTCAAACAAGAACTTCCACCTGTATCACTTCCACTTCCACCAATGTAATGTCTGGCATGATTTGATAGGCTGTAGGCCACTTGTTTTATATGAAAAAAAGGAAAGATTCCATTTTAAGGAGCCCACCATGATAGTGATGGGAATAAGGTCCTCAAACCGTGACAGGAATAAGGGTAGGGTCACCATGTTGCAAAAAGAGACCACATAATGGGTCATAAATGCTGTCATTAAAGACAGTTACATAAAACATTCCATTTGTAAGAGGCATTTTTATTTTCCTTTCCAGTTTAATTAACTTGGAAACAGATTGGAATGGCTGCTGTGAGCCTTGGTTAAAGCTACAGAAAAATCAATGTGGTGGCTTTGTGACAGATGTTAAATGCAGCTAATTATTCTATTCACTGATGCTTAACCAGCAGGAAAGCCCGATAGCCTCTAGATCCATTGCAAATCATGTAACAGGGTGGGGGAATCTTCCCCAGCAATAAATTTTAAGGCACTGCAGGCTGGTAGACAACAATCATAAAATCGTAGGACTGAAAGAGACCTTGAGAGGTCTTCTAGTCTACACCCTACATTCAAGTCAGGACTAAGTATTATCTAGACCATCCCTGACAGGTGTTTGTCTAAATCTCCAATGATGGAGATGCCACAACCTCCTCAGCAATTTATTCCAGTGCTTAACTATCCTGACAGGAAGTTTTTCCTAACGTCCAACCTAAACCTCCCGTGCTGCAATTTAACTCCATTGCTTCTTGTCCTATCCTCAGAGGTTAACAAGAACAATTTTTCTCCCTCTTCCTTGTAACAACCTTTTATGTACTTGAAAACTATATCATGTCTCCCCTCAGTCTTCTCTTCTCCAGACTAAACAAACCCAATTTTTTCAATCTTTCCACATAGATCGAGTTTTCTAGCCCTTTAATCATTTTTGTTGCTCTCCTCTGGACTTTCTCCAGTTCGTCCACATTTTTCCTGCAATGTAGCACCTAGAACTGGATGCAATACTCCAGCTGAGGCCTTATGAGCGAGGAGTAGAGTGGAAGAATTACTTCTCATGTCTTGCTTACAACACTCCTGCTAATACATCCTTGAATGATGTTTGCTTTTTTGGCAACAGCGTTACACTGTTGACTCATATTTAGCTTATGATCCACTATGACCCCCAGATTCATTTCAGCAGTATAGCGGTCAGCAGGTTTCCGGTATAGGGTGGTGTTTACGTGACCATCGCTTATTAGCACTGTAGTGTCCAGGAAGTGGATCTCTTGTGTGGACTGGTCCAGGCTGAGGTTGATGGTGGGATGGAAATTGTTGAAATCATGGTGGAATTCCACAAGGGCTTCTTTTCCATGGGTCCAGATGATGAAGATGTCATCAATGTAGCACAAGTAGAGTAGGCGCATTAGGGGACGAGAGCTGAGGAAGCGTTGTTCTAAGTCAGCCATAAAAATGTTGGCATACTGTGGGGCCATGCGGGTACCCATAGCAGTGCCGTTGACTTCAAGGTATACATTGTCCCCAAATGTGAAACAGTTATGGGTGAGGACAAAGTCACAAAGTTCAGCCACCAGGTTTGCTGTGACATTATCGGGGCTACTGTTCCTGATGGTTTGTAGTCCATCTTTGTGTGGAATGTTGGTGTAGAGGGCTTCTACATCCATAGTGGCTAGGATGGTGTTTTCAGGAAGATCACTGCTGGATTGTAGTTTCCTCAGGAAGTCAGTGGTGTCTCAAAGATAGCTAGGAGTGCTGGTAGCATAGGGCCTGAGGAGGGAATCTACATAGCCAGACAATCCTGCTGTCAGGGTGCCAATGCCTGAGTTGATGGGGCGTCCAGGATTTCCACACAACAAAAACACTAACCCAGGAACCTATCCTTGCAACAAAGCCAATTGCCAACTGCGTCCACATACCTATTCAGGGGACACCATCATAGGGCCTAATCACCTCAGCCACAAGATCAGAGGCTTGTTCACCTGCACGTTTACCAATGTGACATATGCCATCATGTGCCAGCAATGCCCCTCTGCCATGTACATTGGCCAGTCTCTATGTAAAAGAATAAATGGACACAAATCAGACGTCAAGAATTATAACATTCAAAAACCAGTCGGAGAACACTTCAATCTCTCTGGTCACTTGATTACACACCTAAAAGTCGCAATATTACAACAAAAAAACTTCAAAAACAGACTCCAACGAGAGACTGCTGAATTGGAATTAATTTGCAAACTGGACACCATTAAATTAGGCTTGAATAAAGACTGGGAATGGATGTGTCAGTACACAAAGTAAAACTATTTCCTCATGTTTATTTTTCCCCCCTACTGTTCCTCACACGTTCTTGTCAACTGCTGGAAATGGCCCATCTTGATTATCACTACAAAAGGTTTTTTTTTTCTCTCCTGCTGGTAATAGCTCACCTTAACTGATCACTCTTGTTATAGTGTGCATGGTAACACCCATTGTTTCATTTTCTCTGTGTATATAAAATCATCCTACTGTATTTTCCACTGCATGCATCCGATGAAGTGGGCTGTAGCCCACGAAAGCTTATGCTCAAATAAATTTGTTACTCTAAGGTGCCACAAGTACTCCTGTTCTTTTTACCTTAAAGACTCATTCTAAATCCTAACCTTTCAGACTAAGCAAAATTTGAATCAAATAGTTTTTCTCACCCCACTGGATGTCACAGGCAGGTTACAGTTCCTAATACACAGGCTGAATTTTCTTCTCAGTCTTGGACCAATCTCCCCTGTTCAAAGTCTTTGTGTTCCCAGCATTCTTCTTGCCTTCAGAGTAGGTGGGGGAGGAAAGAGATGGTCTCATGATGCCACTGGCCCTTAATTTATACTCTTGATTCATGTCCCAGGAAAGACACTGGCCCAGACATGTCCTGGTGTGTCTTGCTGAGTCACAGAGTTGAGCAACCTTCATTGTGTGGTGCTTACGCAACTGTCTCTTACAGAACTGTAATTCTCTTGTTTACAATTCTCCTGCTGTTCAATGGCTCGTGGTGGTCGCTTAACTCCCATTTGGGGGTGGGTCACCCCCTTGTTGCCACTGGAAAGCCAGCTGTGGTCATGTCCCAGACTCACAACATATTTCAGTAACAACTATATAGCAAAATCTCATAACTTCATACACAATTATATATATATATACACACACAGAGAACAATGAGTTTTAGCAGATCATGACCTTTCAGATGATGTCTTACAAGGCATGCTTTGAATGCAATATCACAACCATATACAGATGATGAATACCGAAGTTACTGGGTGCTGCTTTGAGGTACAGTGCATCACAGCCATAGTAGTTTTAAAAAAACCTTTACAAAAACATTTTTATAGATAGTTTCTTCTGTCCCGGAGTTTTACTTTACTGGAAGGATCTGCCCAGTTCTCCAGGTTTCAAACATTGCCTGTCATGCCGGGAGGCAATACAGGTGAGTGCCTTGGGGAATATCATATTTCCTAAAAGTGCAACTTCTGTCATTAAAATCTAGAGACAGAAAAAACAAGGAGATCAAACTTTGACCCCTTATGATGGAGACCTCACTGCATCCAGCGTTTGACCCAGGCCAGGAGACCACCCGCCACTCCCTGTATGCCAGTTTCTGAGTAAGTCCACTGAATCCAAGCCTCATTCCTCAAGGGTATTTAAGAGGAAGGTCCAAGATTCCTCTTGTATGACTCCCAAAGACCATCCTTTGAGTTCTCCGGGTAGGAATTCTACCTCGAAGAAGTCATGGTCTCCAATGACTCATCCATTTTAGCACTCATTGCTCTCCAACCTGGTTCCCACGAGACTGCTTGTTCCTCAAGTACCAAGTGCTGTCAGACCTAAAGACAGGCTCCAAGAGGTCATTGGTACTGGCAGTGGAGCCGAGGTAGCAAGAAGAGCTCTACTTCTTCTCGGTATCAAAAAGATCTTGAGATCTGTCCACTTGAGATCTGATCCACTTGAGATCTGTCTGGACTCCTCTCAGAGCATTGAGATTCATGGTACTGTCAACTTCCTCAGCCACTATTGCTTCAGCGCAGGCCATGGATGCAGTACTGACAACACTCTTGGTACGCAGAAGCTTCACTTTCCCCAAGAGTGCTGCATTCACTTGCTGTGTTCAAGATGCCCGACTCACCACTGCTCTGCTCTGACATATTCTCGGTACCACAGACTTCCAGATCTCTGGACATTTGCTTGGTACTGATGGTTTCATCTCATGCTTCTTCCAGTGCTCCACCGGTACAGAGTGATTTGGAAGAGGTGAATTCTGAAGATCTTGCCTCAGTCTTCCAAATATCTGTGCAGGGCTCTCCTCTCCATTCTTATAGAGACCCCTTTCCTGAGGTCTCTGAAGAGACTGGTGCCACTCGTGAGAGATTGCCACAACCACCATCTTGCTGGTATGAACACCCATGGCTATTTCCACCCATGTCATATGCACCGTCTCCTTGGCCTCCTTGGTCATACTGACCCTTGTGTAGCCTATCATCAGCAGTTTTCTAGCCCTCTAGCACCACCTGTCACAGTGATAGACAGCCTTCATCACCTTCCCTCTCTAGGAGACTGGAACCTCAGGAAGAAACCTTTGTGAAACAGAAAGCTAGAGCTGATGAAGATGTCTCTCCACTAGCCAACATCTCTTTTTCATCCCTGGATGAAGCAGTTATGCCAACTCCTCCATCCTTGGTAGATCATTTTAAACAGTTTCAGGAACTAGTCAAGAGAATTGTGGACTCTTTGCAGATCCTTCTTGAGGAGGTTAAAGAACCACATCATAAGCAGCTTGACGTCTTCCATACAGCTTAATCTACCCGCATTACCCGACCTGTTAACCTTTGCAAGGTCCAGCAGGGCCTTGTTATCTGGCACACCCTAGCCACAATTCTGCCCACATAGAAGAGAGTGGATAAGAAATACTATGTTCCATCTAAGGACTCAGAATTTGTATTTTCTCATCCCTCTCCTAACTCTTTGGTGGTTGATGTAGTTAACAAACATGGAAGGCACATCTTGGACACTCATGCTAATTCTACACCCTCTCACAAGGACCATAAGTGCCTTGACCTCTTTGGTAGACATTTGTATTTATCAGCTACTTTACAATTCAGAAACAGGCATTAATGGTGACAATACGATCATACAAGTTATACCTAGCTGAACTCTTTTATTGAGTACCTACCAGCTGAACATAGAGCGCAATTTCAGGCAATTATTGCAGAAGGACAGCTTCTCACTGGAACATCCTTGCAGGCTTCTCTAGACACTGCTGATGTTGCTGCCCATTCAGTCTCTACAGCAGTAGTTATGAGGAGGGACTCCTGGCTCCAGCTCTCAGGATTTACAAAGGAGGTCCAAAATATGGTTAAAAATCTACCTTTTGATAGTACTAAACTGTTCATAGACAGCACAGACAAATCTCTGTGTGTGTTAAAGGACCCTAGGGCCACTTTGTGTTCTCTCGGGGTCTATACACCTGCCCACAAGGGAAAGTTCAGTAAGTCCCAGACAGAGCAGAGATCCTGTCCTGCCCAATTGTCGAGCTCCCAGAGATCATATGATCCTCAACATAAGAGACAGAGGTTTCAGAGAAGAAAACCACCCACTTCTCAACCTTCAACCTCGCAGCCTTCCATCTCCAAGCACCAATTTTGATGGGTTGGTTGAGGTCTTGAGTTACCATCCCCATTCTTACTAGCTGCATCGATTCACCCGCCTTCCTCCCTTTGGCAACTGCCTTTACCACTTCTGGCGGGCTTGTGAGTCCATAACTATTGGCAAGTGGGTTTTAGAGATAATCTCCACAGGGTACTCCATCCATTCAACTTCTCTTCTGCCTGTGAGCCTCCCTACCCCATCCCTTTTCAGGGATCCCTCTCATGAGAACCTGCTACAACAAGAAATATATTCTCTCCTACTCTTGGAACTGTAGAATCAGTCCCATGCAGCACAGAAGAAAGGGATTTTATTCCAAAATAAGAATGGCAGTTGGAGACCTATCCTAGATTTAAGTATACTCAACACCTTTGTGAAGGCACAAAAATTCAAAATGGTGACACTTGCAGCAATAATTCTGTCACTAGACCAAGGAGATATATATTTCCATATAGTGATCCACCCATCTCACATAAACAATTCCTACATTTTACTGTCTGTCAGGATCATTTTCAGTACAGGGTGCTCCCTTTTGGCCTATCACCTGCTCCAAGGATCTTTTGGAAGGTTATGTGAGTGACAGTGGCACATCCCCTCAGAAAAGGAATTCTGGTGTTCCGTTATCTAGATGATTGGCTTCTGAAAGGTTGCTTCCTGGACATAACATCTGGGCAACTTCAGACGCCACAGACCTCTCTTTCAAATTGGGCCTACAATTAAACATTCAAAAATCCATGTTGACCATTCACTCCCTCCCGGTTCAAAAGTTAGAATTCACAAGAGCTCATCTCAGTTCAGTACCTCCCAATGCACAGATTCGTGGGTATATCCAACATAGCCAAATCAGCCCTCAATCTCTAGCCAAGAACTGTCTTCAGCCATTGGGGTACATGGCAGCTGGTATTTTCATTGTAGATCATGCAAAATTCTAAATGTGTTGCCTTCGGGGTGGCTCAGGACTGTTTACCAAACAGACGCAGTCTAAGTACACTACTTTCCATACCCATCTTCATAAAGGAATCTCTCAGTTGGTGGAAAGATCCTCACAATGTTCGTGCAGGAGTACCTTTCGCCTACCCTTCACCAATGGTTATTGTAACAATGGATGCACCTGTGCTGGGGCGGGGAATACCTCTGGACACTCACACGGCCCAGGGCAGGTGGATGCCTCAAGAGACCACTCTGCACATCAACCTCCTGGAACTCAGGGCTGTCAGATATGCCTGTTTCCAGTTTCTACGACTAATCAGGGGCAAACACATAAAGGTCATGATGGACAACATGTCATTCATGTTCTACATCAAACAACAAAGAGGGGCAAAATCCCCCTCTCTCTGCGCTGAGGCTATCAAGCTTGGATTGGTGCATACGCAATCAGATTGTCATCACAACATCTTATCTTCCAGGAGTTCAGAATGTGATTGCAGTTACAGTCAATAGGCACTTTTTTCAAGACCACGAGTTGGAAATAGATTCCATCATACTGCACCACATATTCCAGCAATGGGGCATCCCTCAAGTAGAGCTGTACGCCATGGTGATAAACAAGAAATGCATCTGGTTCTGCTCCAGAGGTGGCCTGGGTCATCGATCCTTGGGGGATGCCTTTCACCTTTAGTGGCTGTCGGGTCTATTATACGCATTCCCCCAACTTTTCTAATATCCAAAGTTCTCAAAATAAAAAAAGACAAGGCCGAGTTATTCTAATAGTTCTGATCTGGCCCAGACAGGCGTAGTTTCCTTACGTGATACAGCTGGCTGTTTACTCACCAATCACTTTCCAAGCCATTCCTCATCTCCTCTCCCAGAAAGGCGGGAAGATCCTTCACCCTAATCTCAGACTTCTTCCTCTCAAAGCATTGCTGCTCGATGATTCACGGGATTAAAAATAAACTGCTCAGAGGAAGTAAAAAGAATGCTATTACACAGCAGAAAACAGTCTACATGCTACACTTACTTCCAGAAATGGACAAAATATGTCTGCTGGTGTGACTTCAAACACATTCTACTAACAACCTCATCGCTGCCAGATATACTGGATTACACCCTAGAACTCAGGGCTCTTGTGGAGATCTGTTAGAGTCTACCTAATAGCCATCATGGCTTTCCATTCTCCAAAGAAAGATTATTCTGTATTTGCCCATCTAATGACAATGAGGTTTCTTAGGGGCTTTGGAAATCTCTTTCCACCAGTCAAGCATCCTACTCCAATTTGGGACCTCAGTCTGGTTCTTAAATTCACTACAAGATCACCATTTGACCAGAAGGCTTCCTGCTCACACACTCCATGTATGAAATGATGAAAATAGCATTTCTTGTAGTCATCACATTGGCTCAATGAGGTCAAATTGGGGAAATAGGGAACCTTATGGCATATCTCCCTTTCACAATATTTTTGAAGGACAAGGTCACATTATGACTATATTCCAAGTTTTTACCAAAAATATTTTCCAAGTTCCATATTAACCAACCAATTTATGTTCCAATCTTCCACCCTAAACCTTGTGTAGGTAAAGAAGAGGTGCTGTTATATACACTTGATGTCAGGAGAGCCCTGGCCTTCTATCTTGACAAGACTAAGCCTTTCAGAAAGGCTCCCAAATTATTTGGCTCAATCGCAGACAGATCAAGTGGGTCTGCAATCTCTAAACAGACTTTCCAAGTAGATATCTGACTGCATTTGTTCTTGCTACCAATCTTGTAATATTCAAGCATCCTTGTTCATATGAATTCACTCTGAGGTTTGTTTTCACCTCTGCAGCCTTTCTCAAAAATATTCCCATCACTGAAATATGGAGAGCCGTGACTTGTACTTTTATACATATGTTTGCTGAGCATTATGCAGTAACTCACAATTCTGCTTCTGATTCTGCATTTGGCTTGGTTTTACTTTCTTTTATACTGGACTCAACTCCGAAGTCCACTCCTCCTTAGAGGAAACCGCTCAGTAGTCACCTAGAGTGGAGCACCCATAGGGACACTACTTGAAGAAGAAATGATTACTCACCCTGTGCAGAAACTGTGGTTCTTTCAGATGTATGTCCCTATGGGTGCTCCACTATCCACCCTTCTTACCCTCTGCTTCCGAGTTCTCTGATGGAGCTTCACTGTAGAGAAGGAACTGAGGGCAAGTTCACCCACACAATGCTATATAACAGCATTACGGAGCATAAGACTGAGTAACACATATGCACAGGCCGAATAGACACTGCTATGAGAAATCTCCAATCAAAGGTGCAGAGGGCATAAGTGCACCTAGAGTGGAACATCCATAGGGATACACATCTTGAAGAACCACAGTTGCTCTACAGGGTGAGTAAACATTTCTTTGCTGCTGTTTGGTGTTTAATATTTCTAAGATTAAAAAAAAACAAAGGAAGTGGAGGGATGTAGAGAGGGAAAGAGCAGGGATATGAGGAATGGAGGAACAAAGAATGGGATGTAGGAGGGAAAAGGGGATAAGTCAAACACAAAATGGAAACTGATAGCTACAAAACACAGCCTAAACACTGAGAGGAGTTATTGTACAGCTAATGTAAAAGAGGAGAGACTGAAGCAGAAACACTTTCTTCTTCAATATCCAAAATACAAGAAAGTTCAAAAAAGATCTTTCAGATTATCAGGAGTCATAAATGACTTCATCAAACAGTGATGAGGCAAAACTGGAGAAAACGATAAATCACCTGAGGTATGGCTTCCCTCCCATTCCATTAATATCTTTGGGAAATCCATCAAGACAGAGCTTAAATCATCCTTATTGCACCCAGCTGGCTGAGACAGTTCTGGTTTACAGACCTAATGAAGCTTTCATCTCAACCGCCCATTAATACCTGCCCATTTCTGGACCTTCTAACACACCACAAGGACACTTTCAGACACCCTAATCTGGAACTACTGCAGCTCAGAGCCCCGTATTTGGATGGGCCTCAGATGTAGAGCACTTATGTTCCAGAATGGTGCAATCCACCCTTAACCAAAGCAGGAAAGACTCTACTAGAAGATGTTATTCAGCTAAATGGAGGAATTTCTCCTCTTGGGCTCAGCAAGGCCAGCTATCTCCAGAACGTGCTGGGATCCCTGCTGTCCTGGAATACCTATTTACCCTTAAGCCTTCAAGTCTCTCTTTTAGTTCTCTTTGGGTTCATTTAGCAGAAATCAATGCTTTTCATCCTCCTGTTGATAATCGCACAATCTTCTCTCATCCTGTCACAACTACATTTTTAAAGGGGGTCCTTAGATACTTTCAACCATGGGTGGAGTTTGCGTCCCAATGGGACCTCAATTTTGTTCTTTCATCTCTCACCAGACCTTCCTTCGATCCTCTAGCCACAAACTATATGGCCCATCTGTCTATGAAAATGGCCTTTCTGATCACCATAGCATTAGCCAGAAGAGCCAGCAAGCTGAGAGCACTCATGGTGGGCCCACAATATACTACCTTCCATAATGAAAAGTCTCACTGTGTCCCTACCCAAAATTCATCCCTGAAGTAGTTTCCAAGTTTCATATGAGTCAAACCATCAGCTTACTAGTATTTTTTCCAAAACCACGTGCCTTGGATGAAGAGATTCTCTGGATGTCTGAAGGGCACTGGCCTTTTAGCTACAAAGAATACAAGTTATTAGAAAGACACCTAAATTATTTGTTACCATAGCTAGATCCCTTGATCTCTCTGCTGCCTCTGTGCAGAGACTTTCAAAATGGATCTCAGGTTGTATTATCCTGTGCTACCAACTAGCTCACATCCCTCCCCCAAAGGAGTGTGGGATCATTCCTCCAGAGCACAAGGAACCTCTGTTGCATCTCTGAGAGACGTACATCTACTAGAGATATGTAGGACAGCTACCTGGAGCTCTGTGCACACCTTCACAAGATATTATGCTTTGGTCTAATCTTCAACTACAGATACAGCTGTGGGGACAGCAGTATTACCATCAGCTATCACCTCTGTGTCCTCGCAGCCACCTCGTTTGACCACTGTTTGTTAATCTCCCACGTGTGGAACACACATAAGGACCATCACAGGAAGAATAAAGGGAGGTTACTTACCTGTAACTTGAAGTTCTTGGAGATGTGAAGGGGAAAGGAGTCCAGGAGAGCTGGCTGTATTTCAAGGAATCCCTGTTGAGGTTACAGGGACAAACCATCCCGATGTGTCGAAAGAATAGTAAATATGGCAGGCGACCAGATTGGCTTAACGGTGAAATCCTAGCGGATCTTAAACATAAAAAAGAAGCTTACAAGAAGTGGAAGGTTGGACATATGACCAGGGAAGAGTATATAAATATTGCTTGGGCATGTAGGAATGAAATCAGGAGGGCCAAATCGCACCTGGAGCTGCAGCTAGCAAGAGATGTTAAGAGTAACAAGAAGGGTTTCTTCAGGTATGTTGGCAACAAGAAGAAAGCCAAGGAAAGTGTGGGCCCCTTACTGAATGAGGGAGGCAACCTAGTGACAGAGGATGTGGAAAAAGCTAATGTACTCAATGCTTTTTTTGCCTGTCTTCACTAACAAGGTCAGCTCCCAGACTGCTGCGCTGGGCATCACAACATGGGGAATAGATGGCCAGCCCTCTGTGGAGAAAGAGGTGGTTAAGGACTATTTAGAAAAGCTGGACGTGCACAAGTCCATGGGGCCGGACGAGTTGCATCCGAGAGTGCTAAAGGAACTGGCGGCTGTGATTGCAGAGCCATTGGCCATTATCTTTGAAAACTCGTGGCGAATGGGGGAAGTCCCGGATGACTGGAAAAAGGCTAATGTAGTGCCAATCTTTAAAAAAGGGAAGAAGGAGGATCCTGGGAACTACAGGCCAGTCAGCCTCACCTCAGTCCCTGGAAAAATCATGGAGCAGGTCCTCAAAAAATCAATCCTGAAGCACTTACATGAGAGGAAAGTGATCAGGAACAGTCAGCATGGATTCACCAAGGGAAGGTCATGCCTGACTAATCTAATCGCCTTCTATGATGAGATTACTGGTTCTGTGGATGAAGGGAAAGCAGTAGATATATTGTTTCTTGACTTTAGCAAAGCTTTTGACACGGTCTCCCACAATATTCTTGTCAGCAAGTTAAAGAAGTATGGGCTGGATGAATGCACTATAAGGTGGGTAGAAAGTTGGCTAGATTGTCGGGCTCAACGGGTAGCGATCAATGGCTCCATGTCTAGTTGGCAGCCGGTGTCAAGTAGAGTGCCCCAGGGGTCGGTTTTGTTCAATATCTTCATAAATGATCTGGAGGATGGTGTGGATTGCACTCTCAGCAAATTTGCGGATGATACTAAACTGGGAGGAGTGGTAGATACGCTGGAGGGCAGGGATAGGATACAGAGGGACCTAGACAAATTGGAGGATTGGGCCAAAAGAAATCTGATGAGGTTCAATAATAAGTGCAGGGTCCTGCACTTAGGATGGAAAAACCCAATGCACAGCTACAGACTAGGGACCGAATGGCTAGGCAGCTGCTCTGCGGAAAAGGACCTAGGGGTGACAGTGGACGAGAAGCTGGATAGGAGTCAGCAGTGTGCCCTTGTTGCCAAGAAGGCCAATGGCATTTTGGGATGTATAAGTAGGGGCATAGCGAGCAGATCGAGGGACGTGATCGTCCCCCTCTATTCGACATTGGTGAGGCCTCATCTGGAGTACTGTGTCCAGTTTTGGGCCCCACACTACAAGAAGGATGTGGATAAATTGGAAAGAGTCCAGTGAAGGGCAACAAAAATGATTAGGGGTCTGGAACACATGACTTATGAGGAGAGGCTGAGGGAACTGGGATTGTTTAGTCTGCGGAAGAGAAGAATGAGGGGGGATTTGATAGCTGCTTTCAACTACCTGAGAGGTGGTTCCAGAGAGGATGGTTCTAGACTGTTCTCAGTGGTAGAAGAGGACAGGACAAGGAGTAATGGTCTCAAGTTGCAGTGGGGGAGGTTTAGGTTGGATATTAGGAAAAACTTTTTCACTAGGAGGGTGGTGAAACACTGGAATGCGTTGCCTAGGGAGGTGGTGGAATCTCCTTCCTTAGAAGTTTTTAAGGTCAGGCTTACAAAGCCCTGGCTGGGATGATTTAATTGGGGATTGGTCCTGCTTTTGAGCAGGGGGTTGGACTAGATGACCTCCTGAGGTCCCTTCCAACCCTGATATTCTATGATTCTATGTGTGGTCCCTATCTGTATTTCACTACCAGCCTTTCATCCCTTCTGCTGAGGATTATCTGAATTTGTGGTAAAAGAAGGAACTGGAGAGGTGTCAGCCTACACTGTCCCTTATACCCTTGATCTGGAGCATAAGGAGAGCTACGGTGCACGTGTGGACCAATGAACTCTGCCTACTAAAAATTCCAGATTAAGGCACATGGTGCACATGCGTATCCTATATGTGGAATACAGATAGAGACCACACATCTCAAAGAACCTCTATTTACAGGTAAGTAATCTCCACTTTCTACTCTTTCTTTCTCTTCCCTCTCTGTTCTCTTCTGATTCTCTTTCTCTACCTCATATTTTTTTTCTTGTCTCTGCGCTTCCTTCCTTGCATCAACTCCAAGTTCCACCCTCCTAGGCTTCACTTCAAGCCCCTTTCCCATTTCATCCATTAAAATTATCAGCTGTTATGTAGCTAATATTGGCATTAAAGTATCATCAAGAGGCTTTAGAATTAACATTTATAGAGTTTAAGGCCAGAAGGAACCATTAGATAATCTAGTATGACCTCTTATATGTTACACACCATTAAATTTCACCCAGTTACCCTTCTACTGAGCTCAATAACTTGTTAAAGCAAAACTTGTTTAGCTAGAGCATAGAAAGGCATCCAGTCTTGATGTGAAGACAGCAATAGATGGAGAAACCACCATTTCTCTTGGTGCTTTGTTCCACTGTTAATATCCCTCACTGTTAAAAATTTAAGCCTATTTTCTAATTTGCATTTGTCTGGCTTCAGCTTCCAGACATTGTTTTTTGTTATGCTTTTTTCTGATGAAGAGCCCTTTAATACCCAGTATTTTCTCCCTGTAAAGGTACTTACACACAATAATTAAGTCACCTCTCAATTTTATTTTTGATAACAGAAATAGATCAAGCTCCTTAAGCCTGTCACTGTCAGGCATTTTCTCCAGCCCCTGAATCATTTTTGTGACTCTTTTCTGCACCCTCTCCAACTTCTCCCCATCCTTTTAAAAATGTGGACACCAGTTTTATGCAGTATTGGTCTCACCAATGCTGTGTACAGAGGTAAAACTACCTCCCTACTCCTACTCACTAGTCTCGTTTATACATCTAAGGATTGCATTAGTCTTTTTTGCCACAGCCTAGCACTGGAAGCTCATAGTTGCTCCACTTTGATCCCTAAATCCTTTCCAGAATACAGTCCCCTACTCTGTAGGTATGGCTTGCATTCCTTGTTCCTAGATGAATGACCTTGCATTTGACTGTATTAAAATGCATTTTGTTTGAATGGGCCTGGTTTATCATGTGATTCGGATTACTCTGTATGACTGTCCTGTTCTCATCGTTATTTACCAATCTGCCAAACTCTGTATCATCTGCAAATTTTATCAGCAGTAGTTTTATATTTACTCCAAATCATTGATAAAAATGTTAAATAGCGTCTGTCCTATTATCAGTTCCTGTGGAACCCCTTTATAAACCCCTCCAGTCAGTGATCCCAATTAACAACTACTTTTTGAGATCTGTCAGTTAGCCAGTTCTTAATCTACTTAATGTGTGCTTTTGCTGATATTGTGTACGGTAATTTTGTATCACAATGCCATGTGGTACGAAGTCAACACCTTACAAAAGTCTGTATTACCTCTATGCAATTACCTTGATCAACCAAGCTTGTTTATCTCTTCAAAGAATAAAATTAGATTTGCTTGGCAAGACTTGTTTTCCATAAAACCATGCTGACTGGCTTTAATTTTATTGCTATCCTTTAATTCTTTTCTTGATTGGGATGATACAGGATTCAGTAAGATTAGTAGAGATGGAGGAGTTTGTACCTCTCAGTCATTGTTTCAGATTGTTTGCAGACTCAGGAAGACAGTGTATTGGTTTGCATTCAGATCACATTTGGAAAGTTCCCTTTATAACCAAAAGGGCTAGAAACTAACTTTTTGTTTGTGCAAAATCTAAGCTTTCATTTTCAATTTGAACATACCATGTAAGCACATCAAGTAGGCCAGGAGTCTGACATCTCTGACCAGTGAGGCAATTACTGACATTCTTAGAGGGCTTATTTTTAATTTTAATTCAAAAGCTATATTAATATTTACTTATACATTTTCAGAAAATTCATTCTGTATTAGTAAGTGTTGTAAATTTAGGAAAGACACATACATAAGGAGGCTGAATCACCGTTTTAAGTGAAAAAAAATCAGCTCAACCCTACATATAGTGTTGTGTCCAAGGGGTCTATAACATATTTATAATCCTGTAGGATACACAGTGCTGTATAAATACCTTGACATCTCTGTATACTGTTTCTTTTTTACATGGATTTTAAAAAGATAAAAGGCCTTGAGCTATTAGATAGTCAAATACTGTATGCAAGTAGTTAATACATAACCATTTCATGTGTCAATCAAACCTAGCTGAAAAATGGGATAACTGATCCAGTGCAGTCTCTGGGCTGTGCTTCCCTGGATGTAGGAATTACATTACAAAGTCAGAATCTTCAAACCACATTTTAAACGGGCTGCAGGAGGGACAATGAGCCTCATCTTTTATCATCTGTTCCTTTAATACGCTATCAGTCTCAAATGACCAATATTCTGTGGAACACCATGCACCATCTAGTGCAAAGTAACTGCAGTAGAGAGATTTCTTGCTGTGTGGAAAAGCAACCTGACTTGTTATGTAAAACTTAAAGGTATATCTCATCTTGCAGGATTAACAAATTTATGCAAGTAGCACAAAGTGAATGGCTTTAAAATTAGTCCTTAATCTACTGCCACACACAAGCAAACTTTAGAAAAATTTTGTTACAAAACTCTGTCAAACATGATTCTGAAGTTTGTGTTTCTTTCTCATCAATACTGATTATCATAGTAATTTATATGTAAAATGGCTCTCCTTTGTAAAGTACCTCCTACTCTTATCCTGTTCATTCAAAGATGTCACAAATGCAGTGAACTGGGAAAGAACAGAAGGCTGGTTGTTACAATCATAAAGATCTATTAGGTCAGATGCTGAATAAACTCAGTGAGAAGGTATACAAGTTTTCCCACTCAATGTACCCAGTCATTCTAGGGTAGGTTCTATACAATGTGTCCATTTTGCATTTTTGTTTCAGCCACAGTGCCACTTGAAGAGATTTCTGCACCTTAACTTTCCTGCTAAACTATTTCCCTTCTCCTCTATCTACCAGTGTGCGATTGTTCCTATAATACAACCCACAGCTTTGTCTAATCTGTTTATAAATTACCTGCTGAAGTGGTGGGCCTTCCAACACTTTTTTTATGGTCTATTTCAAAGTTGAATAGATCTCATAATCAGAAAATGTTTTCTGCTAGTCAGCCTAAATTTTCTCTTTTTCAATTTAATCTGCAAACCCACTGTGCTTAGCTTGCCCTACCCCACAGAGGTATTCTGTTGAGGCTTTATTTGTTATTTGTAGAGTATACTGAGATCTTCACATGGAAGATTATATTTAAGTGTGATGTATTAAATAAGTCCTTTCATTCCTTGGTTTTAGACAGTGAACCTCTTACTTAAAATGGTGAGCAGTTATATGAGTAGTCCCATTGACATAAATCTGAGTATTTGTGTAACTGCTCACCATAGATCAGGGGTTCTCAAAATGGGGGTCATGACCCATTGGGGGTCATGAGGTTATTATGTGGGGGTCATGAGCCACCCAGCTCTGAAGGCAGTGCTGCTGTGAAAAGTGATATTTTCAAGTTTCTTTGCACAGCCAGTATTGAACGAATTAACTATTTAAAAAAAACCTTTTCTGCTTATAACAATTCAATAAAATGTGTTTTAGTCTTAATTTAAAAGTGGTGAGAAAAGGTACATTCATTTTAAATAACAGGGTTATAAATTTAGCATTTAAAATAATGATAAATATAAAAATATGTTTTTAATTTATAAGGGGGGGTTGTCGCACTCAGAGGCTTGCTTTGTGAAAGAGGTCACCAATACAACAAGTCTGAGAATCACTGCCATAGATCAGCAGTTAGAGCATTGTCCTGAGAAGTGAGAGACCCCAAATCAAATAATTTCTCCCTCATTGCCTAAGGGGGAAATTGAACCTAAGGCTCCCACATCCCAGGTTACTATTCTGAACATGGGGCTAAAGTTGTTGAGGTGGACATCGCCATCTTGTCCAGTGCCCAGATTTTGAATGGGCCATAATTCAGCGGGCAGCCTCTGAGCACACTTACCAGGTTGGGTCCCACATGAAAGTTAAGCAGACAAACACTTATTTTCCCTTGGTTCATGGACTGTGCTGGAGCTTAGGCGTGAGATAGGCGCCTGGTCAGCTAGAGTTGGGCAGCAGTGTACCTGCTCACTGGCAGAAATTTAGGTGCCTCTAGGCATCGGCGCTGGAATGGGGGGGCCAGGAGGCCATGGCCCTCCCACCCCCACCCCGCCTCATCCCCCCCAAGGCCCTGCCCCCCAGCCAGGCTGGCAGCTGGAGCCTGGCCGGGAAGTCCAGGGCAGTTGTTTAAGCTGTGCGGAACCTCCACCTGCCTGGGATGGGGGGGGGGGGGGGCCGAGAGCAGCCCCTGGCCCACGTCCCCGTCCCAGAGCAGATGGAGGGTCCGCGGCTCCTCACAGCTGCCTGGCCACGTGGCTGGGCTGCAGCTCCGAGGCCCCAGCCAGAGTTGGGTCGGGGTAAGAGCCACGTGGGCAGCTGTGGGGAGTTGGGAACCCTCCACATGCCCTGGGCAGGGTGCTACTCTTGGCACCCCCATCCTGGGCAGGTGGAGGGTCTGCGGCTCCTGGCCCACTCTGGCTTCCGGCTTGGCCAGGGGCCCTGCTTCCCCCCCTCCCCCCCATTTTTGGGAAGGCTCTGCTGAGGCTGTGCCTAAGGAACTTTTACTGCAAAAATTAGGTGATGAGTCAGCTAAGTGCTTGCAAGGTTAGGTGGCAACCAAGTGGCAGTTATGTGGATCGCAGTGGAGCCTAAACAGGGATTTAGGCATCCAAGTATCTTTGTGGATCTGGCCATTATAAAATGTCCATCATTTAAGTAACTCAAAGCATTTTGCAAATCACTATGAGAAAGGCATGAATGAACTGTTTAAGAAATTGGTAAACGGAGGCAAAAAGCAGTTGAGTGATTTTCCTAAAATCCCACAGCAAGTCAGCGGTAGAGCTGGGGAAACAACTCAGCAGTTGAGTCCCAATTCCCTGCTCCATTTGCTCCCAATTGGATCCACTAATCTTTCTGGTTCTCATGGAAACAGTTTACAAATATTCATCTGAGCTTGTCCTTTCTCTTGGGGAGAACACTACTCAGTGCTTGTTCCTGCCCTAATAGCCCTCCTAATCTTGTTACCTGTTCAATAGTTTGTAAATGTGTTGAATTGCTTTGGGAAATTAATGAAGTACTGGTAACAGTTAAAGATGACATTGAAGAGGAAATAGGTAGCTACTTAAGAAGCAGTCTGTTCTGGTCTGAATGTGCCCAATTTTATTCTCATCTAGTTTCAAAAGCAAGATTGTGCCCACTCTACCTGCATAAGATCCCTCAAAGGGAAAACATCTGTCATACCAATATATATTTTGTACAATGGGTTATTTACAGGCTTCAAGCGAGAATGTTCACAGCTTCTCTTTTAAAACTATTGCCTTTGCATTCAGAAGTTCCCATTTTCAAGTCTTTGCTGAAAAGGATTCCTTATCAAGGATAATCCTCCTTATTCATCTTACAAATGGGTGTGGTGGCTTCTTAAAACAAAACTGTGACTCATGTATCATGTAAGTTTCGTTTAACGCTTGACTGTGAATACAAATAAGACACAATAACCTGGCTTCAACACTTCAAAGCCAGATTTGCAACCAGACTGCCTCCAGATGTGCTGGTCTGATAGAACAGCTTTTTATACCAGTCTGGTATCCATTTCAGGCAAACTTCTTTAAAGAAACAGTGCAAATAAACAAAACAGCATTTAAGACAAAACTCCAAGGGACACAATCCCTCCTGTCCCTGAAAATGACCTGGTATTTCTAAACTGCAAAATGACCAACTCTGACTCACAGTTTCTACCACTATGTAGGTAGACAGCTCAGCTGAATTTTAGCACCACAGTGGTCATAATCAGCATTTTACAGGCATGTGTTGCTCAATTTAAATGTCTCTATCAGCTAGCCCAGCAGTTCTCAACTAGGAGTCTGGAGCTCCCTGACCCTGGGGGGCCATGAACAGGTTTCAGAGGGTCCACCGAGCAGGGCCGGCATTAGACTCATGGGGGCCCAGGGCAGAAAGATGAAGCACCACCATCCAGGTCTGAAGCCTGGGTCCCTAAGCCTTGCCACCCAAGGCTGAAGCTGAAGCTTGAGCAGCTTAGTTTCACAGGGCCCCCTGGGCATGGGGCCCCAGGCAATTTTCCTGCTTGCTGCCCCATGACCCCAGCCCTGGCTTTTATATGCAGAAAAAGTTGTTGAGGCACAGGTGGGCCATGGAGTTTTTATGACATGTTGGGAGGCCTCAAAAAGAAGGTTGAGAACCCCTGAGCTAGCCTGTTCATTGAAGGCCTTTTTTTTAAACAATGTTTATCTTCCATGTTTTCAGGTTAGTGGGCTCTTCTTTGCAAAACCTTTTCTGTATTTTTTCTCTATGTATTTCTTTTTGATTTCCTAAGTGATCTGTTCATAACCCCTCAAACGGAAACAACAAGCACCTTAATTAGCAGGCCTGTTTCATGTCTTCAGTGATCTACAGTTCACAGAAACAACAACCAAAAAAACCCCAACCCAACCTCTTGTCACTTTTTACCATAGAGAATTGTTCTGGAGCTTATCCTTCATCAATGGGAGAAATCCAACAGCAAAGGTGCTACTTCTTTCACAGGCTTACCTGTGGGTTTGCCTCATATTTCAAAACCAGTGGGTTTGCCTCATATTTTGGGTGTTCCAAATGCAGCAATGTGCAGTGCCTTCCCTGACCAAATGAAGCAGCTAAACATAAATACACTTCTAAAGGTAAAATGTGTTCTAAAGCTACAATACCTGTCTATGTATGAAAACTGCTGTTACTTGCAAAACTCCTTGTTGGTCACTGACGATTTGAGCTCTAACCAGAAGCTACCAAGTGGCTTCTGACCTTAGCCCAATGAGCCATAGGTCCAAACTTCCTCCTTCAAACAGTAAGGCTGTGACCAGACTACAGAATGCAAAACCATGTATGGGGGAGAGAGCTATGTTTCACAGCCACTGTCCTGAAATAAAACTGTCTTTATTATACATGGCTAATTGCAGGTTTTCTGCACCTTCTCACTGTCTGGTATCTCTGCATCTATCTAGAATCCTTCTGAATTATTTTACTTCACCTTCATCAGAGAAATACCAGACAACTTTACATAATCATCTCAAAATTACTGTTCTTTTGAGGGCTGGTAAACTATATGTTCCATTCTATGCATCCGATGAAGTGGGCTGTAGCCCATGAAAGCTTATGCTCTAATAAATTTGTTAGTCTCTAAGGTGCCACAAGTATTCCTGTTCTCTTCCTTATAATTTAACAGATACCTCCTTCAAGAAGAGAACTTCAAACTCCCTCCAGAAGGTTTGCTCATTCATTGGATATTTCAGTCTCTAAGTCTTATGCAGACAGGAAACCTTCAAAATAAAGAAGCAAAAAAGGGAATCTGTATCCTGTCTGGTTTCAGAGTAGCAGCCGTGTTAGTCTGTGTCCGCAAAAAGAAGAGGAGTACTTGTGGCACCTTAGAGACTAACAAATTTATTTGAGCATGAGCTTTCGTGAGCTACAGCTCATTTCATCAGATGCATGCAGTCTGGATCACTTAAATGTTAAAGTCTGAATGGTTGCATCCTGAGGAGAAAAAAATAAATGGTCATGACATGTACATTTACTACACTTGTTGTTTATAGTTTATGTCCCTACAATGAATGTTTATCTTGAAACTTGCAAAGAAAATGTATCCCACAACAGGAATTTGACTCCAAAGAATAGAGTGGATGACAAAACAGAAAACTCACAACTCACTTTGAGAGAGGCTTCCACTTCCTCTTTCCAAACTACTTTGTTGTATGGTAAACCGCCAGAATATCCTGCTGGTGCAAACAAATCTCTAAAAAACAACAACAACAAAAATGTTTAAATTGCTTTAAAGAGTTGTGCTCTGTTTATATTTCATGCAACAACTGATTCCAGTGACCACTCTTCTTGCATCTGCTGCCATGTGTCTTCTCTTCAACTTCTGTACTAGATATACCATATCTCACCACTTCTGGACTCTCTGCTGGTGCAATATTCTTAGGAGATTCTCTGGATAAATCCATTAATGAAACTATTAATCTGAAAAACCTTCAGACAATCTAAAAGACAAGAGAAGAATTTTCACCTTAGGCTTATACATAAGGCTTCTGACTTTAGGTTTGCCCCACAAAACCCTCCCAATTAAAAAAGAAATTGGTGTTTATCCAATAAACTCTGGAAATGGTGCACTATGGAGGTGAGATTTCTAACGTGCACTAATGTGTTGCATATTAATTGGTCTACATAGGCCCTGCTGGTATGCACTAAAGCACTATACTAAAGTTCACTAAGGAACATCTCAAAGAGATTACTCATTACAGTATATGATACTGAAATAAGTAATAATATACATGACTCATTACCATATGTACAAAGAGCCCCAAAAAACCCCAATTTTTGGACATCTTCATAAAACTCAAAAATTGCTAAAAAATAAACCCTGAAAAATGAAATGATTAAACCCCCCAAAACAGAAGTCCTATTTATACATAGACTACTCTCCTTATCAGCAAAAAAAAAAATGAGGCGTACTTGTGGCACTTTAGAGACTAAAAAATATATCTGGGCTTAAGCTTTCATGGGCTAAAACCTACTTCATTGGATGCATGCAGTGGAAAATACAGTAGGAAGAGATATATACACAGAGAACATGAAAAAATGGGTGTTGCCATACCAACTGTAACGAGACTAATCAATTAAGGTGGGCTATAATCAGCAGGAGAAAAAAAACTTTTGTAGTGATAATCAGGATGGCCCATTTCAAACAGCTGACAAGAAGGTGCGAGTAACAGTAGGGGAAAGATTAGCATGGGGAAATAGTTTTTACTTTGTGTAATGACCAGAGGTGAAAGTAAGCCGGTACACCCCGGTACGGCGTACCGGCAAGAGCCCATGTGCCGTACCGGGATGGATCGGCTTCCCCAGGTGCAATTTAAAGGGCCTGCGGCTCCCAGCAGCAGCTGGAGCCTCTGGCCCTTTAAATTACTGCCGGAGCCCTGGGGCGGCGATTTAAAGGGCCCGGGGCGGTAGCGGCAGCGGAGCCCTAGGTCCTTTAAATGGCCCCAGAGCCCCACCGCTGCTTCCCCAGGGCTCCAGGGATGATTTAAAGGGCTCGGGGAGGTAGTGGCGGCCGGAGCCCCATCCCCGGAGCCTTGCTGCTGGAGCCCTGGGGAAGTGGTGGTGGAGCTCCGGGGATGATTTAAAGGGCCCAGGGCTCTGGCCGCCGCTACCGCCCGGGGCCCTTTAAACCGCTGCCAGAGCCCCCGGCTGCCGTTGTTACCCCGGGGAGCGGGAAGGAAGCACTTGCTGGTACACGGTGGGCCGGGGCTGACTCTGACCCCCAGCCCTGCCCCTTCCACCTGAGGCCCCACCCCTTCCGGGGGCCAGAGCTGGCCCCAGCCCAGCCCAGGCCCATACCGGTAAGGCCCTAGACTTACTTTCACCCCTGGTAATGACCCATCCACTCTCAGTATTTATTCAAGCCTAATTTAATAGGGTCCAGTTTACAAATTAATTCCAATTCTGCAGTTTCTTGTTGGAGTCTGTTTTTGAAGCTTTTTTGTTGGAGAATCTTCCTACTGTATTTTCCACTGCATGCATCCAATGAAGTGGGTTTTAGCCCATGAAAGCTTATGCCCAAATAAATTTGTTAGTCTCTAAGGTGCCACAAGTACGCCTCGGTTTTCTTTTTTTTGCTGATACAGACTAACACGGCTACCACTCTGAAACCAGTCTCCTTATCAGATAAATTGACTTGTTCTTGGTAACTTCAATTTAAATCCAAAGAAATATCCAGACCTAAGATTACAAGTATCTAGTGCCAAAGGAATAAGGAAATATGTTGCTGCAAGCTCACAATTTAAATTAGACGTGTACAACAAATAACAGTAAGCTTATCATGTAATGCAAGTTAAGAAGAGGAAAAAACACAACCAGGAAGACCTGTGGCATAGGTTCTGACTGTGTGGATGCGCCGGAGCACCCATGGAAAAAAAGTAGTGGGTGCTCAGCACCCATTGGCAGCCCCACCAGTCAGCTACTCCCCTTTCCCCACAGTGCCTCCCGCTTGCTGGTGGGCCCTGCTGACCAGCTCCTCCCACCTTTTCCCCCGGGGCCTCCTGCCTGCTGGTGATCAGCTGTTCAGCAGCATGCAGGAGACACTGGGGGAGGAGCAGGGGCAGGAAGAGGCAAGGTGGGGGCGGGAAGAGGTGGGGTGAAGCTTGAGGAAGGGGGGGGGTCGAGCACCACCTGAGAACTCAGGAAGTTGGTGCCTCTGCCTGCCAGAACCTCGCAGGTAGAAGACTGCTACTTTCATTAAGGACAGGTTTCAGAGGAACAGCCGTGTTAGTCTGTATTCGCAAAAAGAAAAGGAGTACTTGTGGCACCTTAGAGACTAACCAATTTATTTGAGCATAAGCTTTCGAGGGCTAAAGCCCACTTCATCAGATGCATGCAGTGGAAAATACAGCAGGAAGATGTACATATATGTATATATACACATACACACAGAGAACATGAAAAAATGGCAACTCTAACAAGAGCAATCAATTAAAGTGGGCTATTATCAGCAGGAGAAAAAAAAACCTTACAAAAGGTTTTTTTTCTCCTGCTGATAATAGCCCACTTTAATTGATTGCTCTTGTTAGAGTTGCCATTTTTTCATGTTCTCTGTGTGTATGTGTATATATACATATATGTACATCTTCCTGCTGTATTTTCCACTGCATGCATCTGATGAAGTGGGCTTTAGCCCTCGACAGCTTATGCTCAAATAAATTGGTTAGTCTCTAAGGTGCCACAAGTACTCCTTTACTTTCATTAAGGTCTGGAATGGCATAATTCAGAACAAGTGGTTGTTTGAGACTATTTACAAGAAGTAACTTCCTCTAACTTTTCTGTAGTCCAATCACTTACCATCAACACTATTTCTTGTTTTCTCCTGTCAAAGAAATAGACATTCAGACACTGTACTCAAAATCTGGCCAGAGTGTGTATTCAAATATGACTCTACACCCAACCTCCACATTGAACACAAATTCAAGGTAGTTTTCCAGCTACCATGTATCGAATAAAAATTTGAGCTGTTCTGCATTTGTCATTTCTCTTAATGTCAAGAATCTAGATAGCCAGTTTACCAGTGATTTCTCTGCCTTCCTATCAACTTAGTTTTACAGTAGGTAGCCTCCTAAGGGCGCCTTCAAACTTGCATTACAAGTTGTGACCTTGCTCAACCTAGAGGATAGTATCCATGTTGTTAGGGGGCTTATTCATTCACCCACTTACTTCCCTGGTCCTTCTCGCATGAACAGAGAGCAACAATACCCGAAGTCCAAAGGTGCAAACAATTCGATGTTTATTGAGGTGAACTTCCAGCAGGCATGATTCCAGTTTCCTTCCTTAGTGTCCCCCTTCCCAGCTCTTACACCACGGAGGCTTACCTGTGTCCCTGTTCCCATTTCCCCCTTTAGCAAAAAAAGATTCCAATTTCCCCACCCCCACTCCCTGTTCCCATTTCCCCCCCACATACCCACACCCACTTCCTGACTGACTGCAGACTATATAGTAAAACTTGAGTTCTGCTTAGCTATATCTTAACCGATCATTTTACTGAAATTCAACTAACCAATCCTAACATATTGTAACATGATTCTGTAACCAATTATATCCCACCACCTTAATTAGTTTACACCCAGCAAAATTAATTATACAGCAGACAAGAACAATCACAGAACCAGACAGAGATTATACAGACAAACAATAGCAAAGTGGGAACTATAATGATAAAACAATACAGAAGTGAGGATTTTACATCCCAGCTATTGATAAGTGAGTTCTTGCCAGACAGGATGCTATCAAACTAAGTTTCCTTTTACATTTTCTAGGCACTTCCCTTTCTCTGGAGGCGATAGGCATTATCAGGACAGGATTGTATTCCTAACAGCCCAATAGCACCTTATTTCAATGTGACTAGGTTGGAATGTGAGGATGTGACCGGTCGCTTCCCAGCTTATGGCTGCCTCTCTTGCTTAGCCAAAGGCCTTAGCCTAAGAACAGGGCCTCAGACTGTCACAGTAAGAGAAGGCTCTTACACCGGCAGACAGTGATTTTGATTCTTTCTTTTATACCTCTATAACTAGCCAAGTGGTAAGAATACACCTAAATTCTTAAGAGTATAGGCCTTTACAGACAGGCCTGAATATCTATCTCTTAACACGTGTGCCTTTTTCTAAATAAAAACAAGCTTCTATTGGCTCTCACATCCTTGTCAAATTGAAAACAAGTATTCAGCAAAAGGGGTTCACAGCAGCTTGCTCAAAGTTCCATGGATCCCACACAAGACCAGTTACCTGAACACCAAGTTCTTCCCTCAATAAGGTTCGGTGAAATATGGAATTTAATCTCACAGAACCTAAGGAGCCCTAAAATTTCAATCGGGCAGGGTCAGTAGATCTTGATTTGATGGTTTCCTATGCTAGTCCAGAGACTAGAGCAGGGGTTCTCAAACTTCATTGCACCATCACCCACTTCTGAGAACAAAAATTGCTACATGACCCCAAGAGCGGGGACTGAAACCTGAGCCCACCCATGCCCTGCCACCCCTGGTGGGGGGTGGCAAAACCAAAGCCAGAGTTCCACCGCTCTTGGTGGTGGGGAGCGGTGGGACAAGAGTCGAATCCCAAGGGCTTCAGCGCCAGGTGGGAGGCCTGTTACCTGAGGGCTCCCCCCACACTCAGGGCTCAAGCCCTAGGGCTTCGGCCCCAGGCAGTAGAGCTCGGGCTTCAGTCCTGGGCCCCAGCAAGGCTAATACCAGCCCTTGCCAACCCCATTAAAATGGGGTTGTGACCCACTTTGGGGTCCCGACCCACAGTTTGGGAACTGCTGGAGTACAGCAATGTCATTTGACCCCATCAGATTCAAGTTTCAAGAAAACAATAGAGGGAAAGTGATTTTACAAATCATATGGTTTATTCATTGTAGTGCCGGAGTCCAAACACAACTTGCTTTTACCAAAACCTTGATGAAAGCTGCAAATTTTCAGGGCTGAGAAGTCCACTTGGATAGCAACACTTGCCAAAGATTGTCAAGCTTCAAAGGGAAAACCTACATTTCTCAGAGTTACAGTCCATCAGCAGTGTTTTTCCTATTGCTTCTTTCTACTCAGAAACAAAGCAACGGCTTACACTTTCAAGTAAAGAAGTATGATTTGCCCTATCTTTGACCAGGCTACTTGAATTCAGATGAGAGAAAAAACAATGCTAATCTATGCAACTGAAAGACTATGAGGTGGGCTGAGCAGGAGGACATGGGAAACTGAGAACTAAATTCATTCTTCACAATATTCATCTTCAAAACACAGGACAAGCGACCCTGTCCCCATTTATCCAGAATAAGAACGCATCATATGTTGCACAACGCTGAAAAGGTGTATGGCTGATTGTCTCTTAAAATCTATATTTCAGACTCCTACTCCCCTTTCTCTGATCGCCAACCTGGCAAGCTTTTAAAAGTAATTCTTACTACAACTCTGTATCTATCTCCTGGGCCCTGGCTTTCCCTTTCCAGGATATGTCAATATCTAAATGCAGGATGGTGACAATGAAGGTGCAAAAAGTTCTGGGCAGGAATTGTATGGACACAAGATATTTTCATGCTTTGCTCCTTGTTAGTAATTTGAAAGGACTCGTGGGATTTGGCTTGTTTTGTTTTGGCATACTTATATGTCCCCACCAGGGCTGCCAGGATTTCCCACCCCCGGTCCTATAATAAGGGACTCTTTTCCTTGCTTTATTTCCATACTATTCCAGGCTCTTGCTTACCCCCTTATACCAGCAGAGCTCAACAGCTATCAGGATCATATAAATGCAGAACTGCAGGAAACCTTGAGAGGTCATCCACTCCATCCCAACACACTGAGGCAAGACCAACTATGCCTAGACCATCCCTGACAGATGTTTGTCTAACCTGTTCTTAAAAACCTCCAATGATGGGGATTCCACAGCCCCCTTGATAAGCTAGTCCAGTACTTAACTATCCTTATAGTTAGAAAGTTTTTCCTAATATCTAACCCAAGGGTCCCATGCTGCAGGCTAAGCACATTAGTTCTTGTCCTACCTTCAATGGACATGGAGAATAATTGATCACCATCTTCTCTGTTTTCAGAGTAACAGCCGTGTTAGTCTGTATTCGCAAAAAGAAAAGGAGTACTTGTGGCACCTTAGAGACTAACCAATTTATTTGAGCATGAGCTTTCGTGAGCTACAGCTCACTTCATCGGATGCTCACGAAAGCTCATGCTCAAATAAATTGGTTAGTCTCTAAGGTGCCACAAGTACTCCTCATCTTCTCTGTGATAGCCCTTAACATATTTGAAGACTGTTATCAGGTCACCCCCCAGTCTTCATTTCTCAAGACTAAACATACCCCATTTTTTTAACTTTTCCTCATAGGTCAAGACTTTTTATCTTTTTTGTTGCTCTCCTCTGAACTCTCTTGTCTACAACTTTCCTAAAGTGTTGTACCCCAAACTGGACACAATCCACCATCTGAGGCATCACCAATGCCACATAAAATGGAACCTCCCACTACCTCCCATGTTTTACACACAACATTCCTGTTACTACACAAGATACAGAATATTTGCCTTTTCTGAAACTGCATCACATTGAATATGAGTAATAATTTGTGATCCGCTACAACTATAAGATCTTCTCCTGCAGTGTTGCTGCTTTCCCAATTATTTCCCATTTTGTATTTGCTCATTTTGATTTTTTCCTTCCTCAGTGTAGAACTCTGCACTTGCCTTTACTGAAATTTATCTTGTTGATTTCAGATCAATTCTCCAATATATCCAGGTCCTTTTGAATTCTAATTCTGTCCTCCAAAGTGCTTGTAACCCCTCCCAGTTGAGTGTCATTCAAAAATGTGATAAGCAAACTCTCCATTCCATCATCTCAGTATTTAATAAACATACTGATTAATTCTAGACACAGGACAGACTCTTGTGGAACCCTAGTAGATATGTCCCTCCAGTTTGACAGCAAACCATTGATAACTACTCTGAGTACAAAGAAAAAGAGTACTTGTGGCACCTTAGAGACTAACAAATTTATTTGAGCATAAGCTTTCATGAGCTACAGCTCACTTCATCGGATACATTCAGTGGAAAATACAGTGGGGAGATTTATGTACATAGAGAACATGAAACAATGGGTGTTACCATACACACTGTAACCAGAGTGATCACTTAAGGTGAGCTATTACCAGCTCGGGGGGGACGGGGATGACCTTTTGTAGCGATAATCAAAGTGGGCCATTTCCAGCAGTTGACAAGAATGTCTGAGGAACAGTGGGGGGAGGGGGGTATAAACATGGGGAAATAGTTTTACTTTGTGTAATGACCCATCCACTCCCAGTCTCTATTCAAGCCTAAGTTAATTGTATCCAGTTTGCAAATTAATTCCAATTCAGCAGTCTCTCGTTGGAGTCGGTTTTTGAAGTTTTTTAGTTGAAGTATTGCCACTTTTAGGTCTGTAATCGAGTGACCGGAGAGACTGAAGTGTTCTCCAACTGCTTTTTGAATGCTATAATTCTTGACGTCTGATTTGTGTCTATTTATTCTTTTACGAAGACACTGTCCAGTTTGACCAATGTACATGGCAGAGGGGCATTGCTGGCACGTGATGGCATATATCACATTGGTAGATGTGCAGGTGAACGAGCCTCTGATATTGTGGCTGATGTGATTAGGCCCTGTGATGGTGTCCCCTGAATAGATATGTGGACACAGTTGGCAACAGGATCTGTTGCAAAGATAGGTTCCTGGGTTAGTGGTTCTGTTGTGTGGTGTGTGGTTGCTGGTGAGTATTTGCTTCAGGTTGGGGGGCTGTCTGTAAGCAAGGACTGGCCTGTCTCCCAAGATCTGTGAGAGTGATGGGTCGTCCTTCAGGATAGGTTGTAGATCCTTGATGATGCATTGGAGAGGTTTTAGTTGGGGGCTGAAGGTGACGGCTAGTGGCGTTCTGTTATTTTCTTTGTTGGGCCTGTCCTGTAGTAGATGACTTCTGGGAACTCTTCTGGCTCTACCAATCTGTTTCTTCACTTCAGCAGGTGGGTATTGTAGTTGTAAGAATGCTTGATAGAGATCTTGTAGGTGTTTGTCTCTGTCTGAGGGGTTGGAGCAAATGCGGTTGTATCGTAGATCTTGGCTGTAGACAATGGATCGTGTGGTGTGATCTGGATGAAAACTGGAGGCATGTAGGTAGGAATAGCAGTCAGTAGGTTTCTGGTATAGGGTGGTGTTTATGTGACCATCGCTTATTAGCACCGTAGTGTCCAGGAAGTGGATCTCTTGTGTGGACTGGTCCAGGCTGAGGTTGATTGTGGGATGGAAATTGTTGAAATCATGGTGGAATTCCTCAAGGGCTTCTTTTCAATGGGTCCAGATGATGAAGATGTCATCAATGTAGCGCAAGTAGAGTAGGGGCATTAGGGGATGAGAGCTGAGGAAGCGTTGTTCTAAGTCAGCCATAAAAATGTTGGCATACTGTGGGGCCATGCAGGTACCCATAGCAGTGCCGTTGACTTCAAGGTATACATTGTCCCCAAAAGTGAAACAGTTATGGGTAAGGACAAAATCACAAAGTGCAGCCACCAGGTTTGCCGTGACATTATCGGGGCTACTGTTCCTGATGGCTTGTAGTCATCTTTGTGTGGAATGTTGGTGTAGAGGGCTTCTACATCCATAGTGGCCAGGATGGTGTTTTCAGGAAGATCACCGCTGGATTGTAGTTTCCTCAGGAAGTCAGTGGTGTCTCAAATATAGCTAGGAGTGCTGATAGCATATGGCCTGAGGAGGGAGTCTACATAGCCAGACAATCCTGCCGTCAGGATGCCAATGCCTGAGATGATGGGGCATCCAGGATTTCCAGGTTTATGTACTCTGAGTACAGTTTTGCAACGAGTTTTGCACCCACTTTATAGTAATTTCATCTAGACCACATTTTCTTAGTTTGTTTATTAGACTGTCATGTAAGATTGTGTCAAAAGCCCTACTAAAATCAAAATATATTTACACATAGTATTTTCCCCCGGCCCCCATCCACTTGGCAACTGACCCTGTCAAAGAAGGAAATTAAGTAGGTTTGGCATGCTTTGTTCTTAATAAATCCATGTTAACAAGTACTTATCAAAATTGATTAGTTTACAATTTGTTCCAGTATCTTTCTGAGGTATCAAAGACAGGCTGACTGGTTTATAATTCCCTGGGTCCTCTTTGTTCCTTTTTTAAAGACAGGTATTTTGTTTGCTCTTCTCCAGTTCTCTAGGCTCTCATGCATGCTCCATGAGTTTTCATAGCTTCCAAGGCCAGAAGGGAACATTATGATAATCTTGTCTGACCTCATGTATAGTACAAGCCATAGAACTTCCCCAAAAAATTCCTAGAACAGACCTTTTAGAAAAACATCCAATCTTGATTTAAAAATTGCCAGTGATGGAGAATCCACCATGAACCTTGGTAATTGTTCCAATGGTTAATTCCTCTCACTGTTAAAAAATTTACTCTGAATTTGGCTAGCTTCAACTTCCAGCCATTGGATCTTGTTATACCATTCTCTGCAAGATTGAAGAGCCAATTATTAAAAATTTGTTCCTCATGCAAGGATGTTTTAGCACTGACAAAAGGAGACTGCTAACACTCAAACTGGTAACCCAGGGTCACATAGCTTTTTCCCCTACTCACTATAGAGAGGTTCATCAGGAGTTAGTCATCTTGTTCCCTAGTGTGAATTGGTAGTCTGTAGCAGGTACCATTGAGTGCTTTATCTGTTTGGACAGCAAGCCCCAAGCATTTAAGATAATTTTCTTTCAAGTTATCAGTAACTCAGAACCAGGCAATGCCCTTCCTGAGGGAGTGCCATTCCTGTTCCCCTTTTGCCCACTTGATCTCTAACTAGGTTATAGCTATTGATTTTTAACATTCCAGTTGTGCAACTCATGTCATCAAGTTTCAGTAATATTAACTATATCAAACTTAGGCTCATAAATGAGGAATTCCAAGTCTACTTATTTTGCCCAGGATCCTAGCACTGGTATATAGCCAATGAAAGAATTCATTCTCTTCACTCCTTTGGTTCCTTGATTAATGTTCTCAACATTAACAACAAGGAGTCTGGTGGCACCTTAAAGACTAACAGATTTATTTGAGCATAAGCTTTTGTGGGTAAAAACCCCACTTCTTCAGATGCATGGAGTGAAAATTACAGATGCGGACATAAATATTCTGGCACATGAAGAGAAGGGAGTTACCTCACAAGTGGAGAACCAGTGTTGACAGGGCCAATTCGATCAGGGTGGATGTAGTCCACTCCCAATAACAGATGAGGAGGTGTCAATCCCAGTAGAGGCAAAGCTGCTTTTGTAATGAGCCAGCCACTCCCAGTCCCTATTCAAGCCCAAATTATTGGTGTTAAATTTGCAACGTAAGTGGGCATATCTTCCCTCTTTTTACCCTCTCCTTTTGTTATTAATTTACAAAAGGGGAGGACAAAAAGGGGAAAGATAGGAGTACTCAGTCAGATCTTGAAGATAACTAATGGTTCCAAGATTGGTTCACATAGTTCCTTAAGTAAATCTGAGGTGGATTTCATCAGGCCCAGACAATTTGAATACATCTAATTTATCATAATATTTCAACCTGTTATTTTCCTCTTCTGGTTTGTGTTCCTTTTCTCTTATTGTTAACATTGTGTTAAACATCTAGTCATAACCTTTTCAGTGAAGACTGGGAAAAAAAGGTATTAAACACCTCAGCCTTCTCAGTGATGGCGTCATCCATTATTCACAGGCCTCTCCAGTGAAGTAAGGCCTTTCACTTTCCTTCCTCTTTCTCCTAATGTAGTTTAGGCTCACTTCTTATTACTTTTTATGTCCCATGCTAGCTGTAACTCTGTGCTGTGTCTTAGCCTTTCTGTTTTATCCCGACATCCACATGCTAGTCTTTTGTACTCCTGGCAATCTGTCCAGGTTTCCACTTTTTGTAAGATTCTTTTTTGATTTTCCGGTTATTAAAGAGCTCCTGCTGCAGCCATATTGGTCTCATTCTCTCCTGCCTTTCCTCTACAGCGGGATACTTTCCTGTTTTGCCTTCAAAGATGACAGCTGAGCCCTCCTGGCCGGCTTGCGCAAGGGGTAGGCCTGGGGCCGGCGCTCCTGTAGCAGGAGAAGGATTTTACTAAATCAAAGTGTGCAGTCCCCAACGGGGCCGGCGCTCGCTGGGTCCCGGGGGGAGACCTCCGCTGGTGGCGCCGTGAGGAAGGCCCAATCCGGGCAGCTGAGTGAAGCGGGTCAGGACTCAGGACCAGCCGCGTCACACGCACCCGCACCTGACGGGCCCCGCTGGGGAAGGGGGGGTGAGGGGACGCCTCTGGCGGCGCGCCCGGCAGCCGGGCCTAGCGTTACGCGCTGCAGCCCCGCCATGGGGGTCACGGTGCGGCCAAGGTCCGTGCCCCACGCAGGCCTCGCACCGAGGCGCCCCCGCCGTCCCGCCGGCTCTATGCGACTCCCCCGCGCCGTCACCTCCGCGCTCCTGGCCCTTTAAGAGCCGTACCGCAGGCAGCGTGCGTATTTCCAAGGCAACTGTGGGCGGGAGCTGGCGTCAGCAGCAGCGTGTGGGCGCTGGGGCTGCCGTGACGTAGCAGTCAATGAGCAATAACAACAGCGACGTGGGGCGGTTCGCCCGTGGCCCATGTCATCTTGCGCATGCGCGGCTTAGCGGCCTGCTTCTATTTATGTGGGGGGGCTCCAAAATGGCGGCGGTGGTAGCAGCGAGAACGTAGGGGGCAGCTCCGATCGGGGGGGGAGGGAGGAGGAGCCGGCGGGGGAGTGTCGCCGTACGGGTGAGGCGGGGGGCCGGTGAGCGGGGGGGTGGGGGTCGGAGGATGGCGGAGCCGCGTCGGGTGCCGTTCATTAGTCTGGCACCCGTGAGGCGACGAGAGGGCGAGAGCCCGTCCCTGGAGCGCGAGCCCGGGGGCCGCGAGCCGGAGCAGCAGCTATTGCTAGGGCGCGAGGGGGTGCCGCCGCCGCCCGACCAGCAGCACGAGCTCTCCCGGGCGGAGCCACAGGTTCAGCTGCCGCGCGAGACCAGCCCCCGGCCGGAACCGCCGCGTGAGACCAGCCGGCCTGAGCAGCAGCGCGAGCCCCCACGGCCGGAGCCGCCGCCGCCGCAGCAGCAACAGCCCCAGCAGCAGCAGCGCGAGAGCAGCCGGCAGGAGCCGCCGCCGCCGCAGGAGGCGCCACCGCCACGCCAGACGGTCCGCCTGGAGGTGGTGCTGAAGGACCCAACCGAGGAGAGCTGCGTGGAGTTCAGCTACCCCGAGCTGCTGCTGTGCGGGGAACCGCGGGTACGGGACCCCAACTCCGCCCCGGGGACCTGCGCACAGTGCCCACCGCACGGCCCCCCCCCCGCCCTCGGAGCGGGGCCTGCTCACTCTCCCCGCCCGGCTCAGAGCCGGCCGCGCCCGCAGCCTCTCGGCCCCGGCGGCGCAGATAAGGCGGTTGTTACTGAGCGACTTTTAGCCTGGGGGCGGGCCCCGCCGGAGATGGATCGGGCAGCGCGCTGCTGAGGAGCCCAGTTGCCCTGCTCCTCTGCCGTGTGCCTTGTGCGGACGACGGGGCTCCATCTCCGCACTTGCTGGCTGGTGTCTGCGGCACGAGCCCCTCCTTGGGCTCCAGTATGCTGCCCCAGTGCGTGGGGGAGGCCTTGCTATTACTACATGTCTCTCCCAGGTCTTTCTGCCCTGTGAGTGGGTCAAGTGTTTCCTTTCCAGCAGTTGTGAGCTCTTCCAAACAGCTGCGGAGTGAAACTGACAGCTCCTGTCAGGTCACAGTTGTCTGCAAGGTTTTGACCATCAGGATGAAACTGAGTCAGAGCTGTGCCAGGGTCTTGGCTTGGCAAAAGTACAGTGTTAGCAGTAGCAGTACTGGAGGCATGTGTCTGTAGACTCAGGCTTATTTGGATTGTTAGAACTGCTGAAAACTTCACCTAGTGGGAAAAAACCCTGAATTCTGGAGGGGACACCCCACAACTGGTGGGCTAGGCCCCTGAACTCCCCAAGAAAAGCTTCCCCTTTGGCACTGGGGAGTGGATTACAAAAAAGCTTGTGGATACATCTTTATGGGAGCTAGGCAGCACCTGTTGTTCACTAGAGACCAGCATGTGGCGCAATGCTAAAGTAGATACTCTAGGGCTATCTTATTTTTATCAGTTCTTGAGTGCTGCCCATCACCATAATACCTGAGCATTTTTTGGTATAATATTCTGGCCGTAGTGAAGTCGCTAGAGGACTCCTGTAATTATTGCTTTTCTTTCTTTTAATATATAGAAAATTCTGGGGTATGTTTTCTCTTTTTTGGGGGGGTGGGGTGATGAAAGGGGGTAGCTGACATCATTCTGGTTATGGTGGATATATTGATTTCAAAAGGCTTAAATGCTGTTGTCTGTAGCACCACTAGACTTGGAAAACCAGAGCATTGGGTAGATAAGCCCCGGGCTCTCCTTCAAAGCCTTTCAAGAAGGTGGTACTGCAACCTTACTTTCTCACCCCCCCCCCCCCCTTGATCTTCTGCTCTGTTTGGAAGGAATAGCATCACTTTCTCCTTGAAATATAGAGGGATAACAGAAAATAAACAACTTCATTCCTAATTATTTCTGTGGGATCTGCTTTCCAAAGTGAGATCCCTCCCTGTAGCTACTGTGAGAATACAGTGCCAGTTCAGGCTACTTAAATGGCTGGTCTGCACTTTGCTGGAAAACTGTATACTGCATATGGGGCTGTATGGAATATTACAGTTATCATCTTTGTTCACTGTTCTGGTATGAACATTAAGGAGTGTTGGGAGAGGGGGTTGGAAATTGATGTTAAATGTTCAGAGTTTGTGGAGGTTAACTTCTTCCCAATTTTTCTTTAGCCCAGTTTCTCCTGAAGGTCTTAATATACTTAATTCTGATAACATCTAATATTCATATCTGGCTGGTAGGTGATAATCTCATATACTTCCTTTCCACATCTCTTTTCCCTCTTTGAAAGCAAGAGAGTATGAATTCCGAGTTTTGACCATTGTTAGTGATTGTGCTGACAAGGGTCTTGCCTACACTAAAATAACTATATTGCTTTAACTATGCCAGTATAGTTAAAGTGTAAACTTCTGCCTGTGTGCATATGGATATACTAGTTTAAAGGTGCATTAAATCAGTATAGATGTTCCTCTAAGGGAATGGGAATAAGCTATACTAGTCTGAGTCCACCCTGGGGTAGTACTGGTATACCTATAATGGTTTAAAAAAATAATGCCCCTCACTGATAGTTATACCAGTAAAACTTTCACATGTAGACTAGTTTAAAAAATATTGGCAGGTTAGTGGATTTTAGTACCACTGGGATGAAAAGGAACATGTTTCACGTTAGGTATCGGAAAAGACAAGAATTATACATGCGCTTAGAAATCAGTGCTGTTTATCAATTCCCTGCAGAGTCCTGCTTTATAATAATAGATCATGATGTCTTCTCTCCCCTGAACAGTGTGAAACCATCAAATGGTGAGATTTTTTCCATAAAGAACCTCCATCCTTTTGGAAAAAGAACAGGAATACTTGTGGTACCTTAGAGACTAACAAATTTATTTGAGCATAAGCTTTTGTGGGCTACAGCCCACTTCATCAGATGCATAGAATGAAACATATAGTAAGAAGATTCTCTCTCTCTCTATATATATATAGAGAGAGAGAGAGAGAGAAAATGAATGAAAAGGTGGAGTAAGAGGCTAATTAATTAAGATGAGTTTTATCAGCAGAATTTTTTTTCCTGCTGATAATAGCTCATCTCAATAAATTAGCCTCTTACTCCACCTTTTCATGTTCTCTATATATATATGTGTGTGTGTGTGTGTGTGTGTATATATATATATATCTTAGAATCATAGAATAACAGAGTTGGAAGGGACCTCTGGAGGCCATCTAGTCCAACCCCCTGCCCAGAGCAGGACCAATCCCAACTAAATCATCCCAGCCAGGGCTTTGTCAAGCCTGACCTTAGAAACTTCCAAGGAAGGGGATTCCACCACCTCCCTAGGTAGCGCATTCAAGTGTTTCACCACCCTCTTAGTGAAAAAGTTTTTCCTAATATCCAACCTAAATCTCCCCCACTGCAACTTGAGACCATTACTCCTTGTCCTATCATCTGCTATCACTGAGAATAGTCTAGATCCATCCTCTTTGGAACCCCCTTTCAGGTAGTTGAAAGCAGCTATCAAATCCCCCCTCATTCTTCTCTTCCGTAGACTAAACAATCCCAGTTCCCTCAGCCTCTTCTCATAAGTCATGTGTTCCAGATCCCTAATCATTTTTGTTGCCCTTTGCTGGACTCTCTCCAATTTCTCCACATCCTTCTTGTAGTGTGGGGCCCAAAACTGGACACAGTACTCCAGATGAGGCCCCACCAGTGTCAAATAGAGGGCAACGATCACGTCCCTCGACCTGCTGGCAATGCCCCTACTTATACACCCTAAAATGCCATTGGCCTTCTTGGCAACAAAGGCACACTGTTGAGTCCTATCCAGCTTCTCGTCCACTGTAATCCCTAGGTCCTTTTCTGCAGAACTGCTGCCGAGCCATTCGGTCCCTAGTCTGTAGCTGTGCATTGGATTCTTCCATCCTAAGTGCAGGGCTCTGCACTTGTCCTTGTTGAACCTCATCAGCTTTCTTTTGGCCCAATCCTCCAATTTGTCTAGGTCCCTCTGTATCCTATCTCTACCCTCCAGCGTATCTACCTCTCCTCCCAGTTTAGTGTCATCTGCAAACTTGCTGAGGGTGCAATCCACACCATCCTCCAGATCATTTATGAAGATATTAAACAAAACTGGCCCCAGGACTGACCCTTGGGACACTCCGCTAGATACTGGCTGCCAACTAGACATGGAGCCATTGGTCACTACCTGTTGAGCCTGACAATCTAGCCAACTTTCTACCCACCTTGTAGTACATCCATCGAGCCCATACTTCTTTAACTTGCTGGCAAGAATACTGTGGGAGACCGTGTCAAAAGCTTTGCTAAAGTCGAGGAATAACACGTCCACTGCTTTCCCCTCATCCACAGAACCAATTATCTCATCATAGAAGGCAATTAGATTAGTCAGGCATGACTTTCCCTTGGTGAATCCATGCTGACTCTTCTTGATCACTTTCCTCTCCTCTAAGTGCTTCAGAATTGATTCCTTGAGGAGCTGCTCCATGTTTTTTTTCCAGGGACTGAGGTGAAGCTGACCGGCCTGTAGTTCCCAGGATCCTCCTCCTTCCCTTTTTTAAGGATTGGCACTACATTAGCCTTTTTCCAGTCTTCAGGGACTTCCCCCGATCGCCATGAGTTTTCAAAGATAATGGCCAATGGCTCTGCAATCACATCCGCCAATTCCTTTAACACTCTTCTTACTATATGTTCCATTCTATGCATCCAATGAAGTGGGCTGTAGCTCATGAAAGCTTATGCTCAAATTTGTTAGCCTCTAAGGTGCCATGAGTACTCCTGTTCTTTTTGCGGATACAGATTAACACGGCTGCTACTCTGAAACCTTCCTCTTTTGAAACTGTTGAACAGTAGAGGCTTAAAAAAGAAGTGTTAAGGTAAAGACAGGAGTGAAAGTCTGCTCAGTTAAATGAGGATAACAACAAAGGGGGAAAACAGTTGTTATATTATAGAGGCGCAATTGTGACTCCATAGCTACTAGTATTGAATTTTTCACTTAAACCAAGGAGATATGAGACAAGAGGGTAGCCCTGCAAGATACAGGGGCCATAGGCCTTGGGGTGATAGTAATCTCTTTTGGCCCTGCTGTCTTTCAGTCTGATACTTCTCACTTTTCTGTATATATCACAGATGTAATTTTTCAAAGCAAACTAAAATATCAGGGAAATGGCTTTCATGATGTTAAAACAGAACTGATTATATTTGTCATCTAGAAGAGCCACACTAACATTTTGCCAGTTAATGCAATGAGGAAAATATCCTTATTAAAATGAGGCTTAAGAACTAACACCCTTATCCTTTATGGCTCTTTCAATAGAATCTCTTTGGGCCTGTTTCTTCCTTTTCAGCAGAGATTAACGTTGTTATTAGCAGTGTATTTCTCTCTCTCTTTTTTTTTTATAAGTAGTAGTTTTATCTTTTAGAATTCAGAATAATTTTTAGCAATATATCAGATTTTAAAATAAGGTCTTTATATAAACTGTTGAGTTTTACACATTACTATTGCACAAGGAAGATTAGTTTTTGAAAGCTTTTGTTTGCTGTCCACTTGTGTATAAGGAGTTGCTGAATTTCACCGTAACTGTTCCCAGTGAAAGTTTGGTGTTGCGTAACAAGATAGGGAATACGCCTTTCCATCTTATGGTGTCTGATAGAATTGGAATAGCCTGAGAGGAATCCCCAAGAGACAGAAGATTACTGCAAGAAGTGGAAGGGCATTTCAGTTTTCTCATACATATTTCCAAAGGAAGTTATAACTTTTAAATGTCACTATAATAATTGACCCCTTGTTGGCATACTAAGCAAAGAGTCCAAAAATGTAATGGCCATGAAGAGTGAATTCCTCTTTCTGGCCTAGAGATGGGTTTCCCACCCTGAGAAAGAAACAGATGGTGGGTTTACATGGAAGAAATATATGCAGCCCTTGCTCTGATTTTCCTCTGGATAGATGGAGAAATTAATTTGTCAAGGCTTTTAGTTTAGCGCTGACAAGATGTGCTGTACTAACCCTAAGTATGAAAGATTGTTGTGTGTGATTAGCAGGATGTCTTGGTAAGTTGCAGTAGTAGTTGTCCTTAAATGTTAAGAAGTCTGAGGTATTAACTAACAAAGGTGATATTACAATGTAGTGTGGCTTTTAGGGGTCCCAACAGGAGGGAAATTAACCTAGAAATAAAAGGCTGAGATATGCCAGTGCAAGATTGTGCTTGTTAAGTTGTTACCTCTGCTGCCAATGTTTTGTCTTCATGTAACATTTAAAGTATAAGATATGTTCTCTAACTTAAGTATAGATCATGATTTTTCCATTTAGGAATGAAAGTGACCAAGGGGTTTAGTTTAGTTAGCCCTGCAGTAAATTTTTGATACCATTACAGAATGGTATCAATACCAGATAAGTAATTTCTTCTACCTCTTCTCTAAGCATTGGTTCAAAAGCCCTGTGAACTTTAGAAATGTGGGCCTTGCAGACCTACTTCACCGTGGCCCTATCACATTGAATAAGATAACAGTTCACAATCCTTCGTTGTGCTAGAATTGCAGCTATTTGGTCCTAGTTTGGTCTTCCATGTCCTAATTAGAGAAGGCACTTATCTTTCTGTAAGTTTAGAATGTCACTAATTTTCTTATCCTGAAGTGCTAAAATAAAACTAGGATAGAAAGGCCAGGCTCAGTCAAATTAGTTGGCATCCATTAATGATTGCATTAGCCCTAAAAAACATTTTGTGGACCATTTTAGTATTTTTTGTTACAACTCCCCCATTCTATTGATGAAATCTTGTCTGAGGAAAGTAATCCGGCTTCCTTTGCTATCCCTTACTCCCAAACAAAAATCCTTATATTCTTGTCTCCACTCCTCTCCTCTTCCCCCACCCGCCCCGTCCTTATGTCAGTATCTCCACAGCTGGGTGAAAATGGCTTTTTTGAAACCAGTACCTCTTTCCTGCTTATTTGTACAGTGAAGTCATAATCTCTAGTTTGCAACATCCCTGTGGCTGCCATAGCAGCAGATGCGGACAGTGATGAGCTGCCAAAAGCTGAAGAACTGGTTCCTTCAGTCGCTCCGGGTCTTCGGTGGCGCTTCGGCGGCAGGTCCTTCACTTGCTTGGGGTCTTTGGCAGCACTGAAGGATGTGCTGCCAAAGACCCGGAGTGAGTGAAGGGCCTGCCGCTGAAGTGCCGCCGAAGACCGAGAGCACTGCCGGGTGAGTAAAAATTCAAAAGGGATTCTCAGGGGAGCCTCCCCAGCTGAGAGCTCAGGCGGGCCAGACAGGAGGGAGTTTGCCCACCCCTTTAACAACTGGTTCTAAACCGGCTTCAAAATTTAACAACCGCTTCATGCAAACTGGCTCCAGCTCACAACTGGATGTGGACAGTATGTACTGTGACTCCTTATTGTTCGGAGGAGCCAGGAGGAGATGGTGAGAGAATGCAAAGGGAATTACCCTCTTTTCCATTTTGGCTATGCTTTATTGAGTGTCATAGTTCTTTTGCATTGCTTCCATGCTGAAAATATACCAAGTTCATCTTTTTATCATCCCAAAATATCACATCACAAAGATGTTGATAAACAATAAGGAAGTTGTAATTCTTGGAGGTAATTGTTCCTTTTGTTGCTCCTCAAACCACAGTTCTCCCATTTCTGCTAAATGCTGAGACTTGCCAGGTAGGATAATTACTTGGGCAAATGGGTATACTGTACCTTGGAATATGCCTGATTTCAGATATGCCAGCAAAAGAGTTATGAACTGAAGTGTAATTTCTACCTCTCTTCTCTCAGAAGAAACCTGCCCACTCAGAAGATCCATTTAATGATGAACAACGTGAGCGGTATGAGGTGGAAATGCTGGCCAAGAAATTTGAGGCAAAATATGTGAGTATTTTAGCAGAGCTACTGTAACACTCCATTTATTAGTAACAACATCAGTTGCTAACATTTTCAGGTTTTTTTGGGTATGGTTGCTACTTTGACTTCGCAGCTGATTCTTATAACTATATCAGTCAGGTTTCTCATCTTATTTAATTTGCTCAGGTTGTAATGGACGCACTTTCAGTCTGATAACTAATAACTATGCTAATGAAAAAAACTCAACTAGATATTATCTGTGCCTTGGAACATATCCTTAGGTGGGTTCCCTAAGCAAATACCTGCACCTCTTATACAGTGGTCTGTACTCATGGTAGATCTCTCAAGGGAAGAAGTCAATTGCACCTCTTCAGTACTGGATGGGAAATCTCAGAGGAAAAACATATGTGCTGCAGAATACAAGGATGGTGACAATAGATGGTACTCTTCTCTCTCTATTTGTACCAGTGATGCAGACCACTCTGCAAGAGGATTTTTCTCCCCACGCTACCATCACAGTCCACTTGTCCAAGTCTTCAGATGTCAGTCATTATTTAATGCCTTTTGTCAGGCAGCTGCTTCATCAACAAAAACCCCCAGAAATTCTGATGGTGCAATTTTTTTGGATGAAAGATAAAAATGTAGGTACTGACCACTGTGGTTATCGTGATTAAGACCATGATTTTGCCACGGGTATTTTTATTAAAAGTCACAGACAGGATATGGGCAATAAACAGTAAATCACAGAAGTGTACACATACTAATGCAGTTTTCACTAAATCAATACAGAAGCTTTTTATATTGCCTATTAAACCTTATATAATTTTGACAAGATCTACTGACAAGATTAATTGTTAGAGGGTAAAATGGTCATTTACTAACAGAGCTTTCCGTGATTCTCAAAGACGAAGCCTGTACCCTGCTGCTCTGGGCTGAAGCCAAAGCCTGAGCCCACTGCCTGTAACTTAACTTGTTACCCAGTAGTGCCCTGCTTGTTACTCGCTAATGTTGGCCCCGGCAACAATGGTGTGCAAAATGCTATTTTCAACACTTGTACTGCAGATGTTAAAGGAAATAAGTGATTTCTCATTTTTTATAAATTCTAATGCTGTTATTGGAATTTTCAAGAACTCGAGGACATCTCTTAAAATCACCAAATCTGTGACCTCTGTGACAGAATCATAGCCTTACTCATAATCTTTTTTCCTAACACTGGTTGTGTAAGCCGTGTTGATACCGTATTCTCTCTTTCCTTGAATTGTTGTGGAGTAGTATTGGGCACTGTTAAATAGTTGCTGCATTCCACCTCCAACGTAGATGCAGCAAGATAGAGCCATACTTGTTTTGGGATGCCTCTATTGGAAAGCATAATAGAAATGTCAGTCTTGAATGAGTTTTATCAGGCAGCTGCCACATCACAAAAAACTTGCAGGCTGCTAGGGACAAGCACTAACATAGTACTGAGAGTAATTTGTACAACACTGCATGGTAATGTAAACAAGCCAGGGTGGATAAAAATCAGTGATTTTTTAAAAAAAAGGATTTTAAAAATTTAAATCAAAATAATTTTTACTTTTTAAATAGGTTGTCATAATTTCACATATGTTAAGGCATAAATTTACTATAATCTATTAACATCACTTAAAACATTAAATAGTATGTTTGGTGCTGAAATTTTTCAAGAAAGTCAAACCACTGAACTGGGGAAGTCATGGGCCAAGCACCTGGAACCAGAGTTTGACAGCAGTAACTGCCAGTGCAGAGAATATTTTTCATTTCAGTTCAGTTCAATGAGTAGTTCATTCAGAGTTGAAAAACTGGTTGGGAATGAAAAAGCAGGAAAGTTTGTTTTCCTCTTCAAATGTAAATAAAAAGTAGGCATAAGAGGATGAGATCTGCTGATTCTAAAATCTTGAAGGTGACCAGAAACAATTACTTTAATTCACTAACTGCAGATATTTTCTTTGTTTAATAAATCAGTGAGTTCTAAATGCAAAACTTATTTTGATTAAACTTGTTTCTTGTGTCTAGCACCTTTTTAAGGTAATTATATTTAATAAATAAACTAAATGCTGTTGTGCATTTTTCTTTGATTTCCAATTTCAATCCAAATAGAACTTGACAGAAATCATAAGTAAAAATTAATCATATAGTAAATAAAAAAATCACCATCTACTAACTTGTTTAAAAAATTCAAATTCAAATATATGTTAAGCTATGTAATTGCTTAAATAAATGTGTATAGAGTATATCCTTCTGGTTAGTAAGAAATTACTGAATTTAGTGTAAAAACTACATTTAGTTGCAAATTAGCATGTTTGAAATGGTTACCAATGAATGAGACTCAACTTTTTCTTTAGGAAAATAGCTAAAACGTACAAATGCAAAGCAAGATTAAAATCGGTTACTTAAATCAATGTTCCCTGCTCGGTAATTTAAATCATGATTAATTTATTTTAATTGTTTTGATTTTCTTTTAGATAGTCCACCCTGAAACAAGCTTCCACTAATAAATGCCAAAGTAGAAACCAAGAGATGTTATCTAACACCACACCCAGCCAGCTCCTTAAATTCACATGGATAGTCTTAGATGATAAATTATGAGCTGGCAATAAAAATAACTTAATTGTATTTAGAAGACTTCAATATCCAGAGCTGTCAGTGTGGTGCCTTTCATTAGAAAAAAGACTTTTGGTATTAATGTCCCTATGTAAACTGATTTTTCTGACTTCTCTGGAATTTTTCCTATCAAAAAGGCAAGTTTCCTTAATAGGATAAGAAACATTCAGTCTGATATCAATATATTATGCAGAGATAATTGTTTTTAGGTACAATACCTTAGATGTGTTATGGGGGATGAGATTGCTAATGAGGAGAGATGACGTAGGTACATAAAATGTCTGGTATAGAAAAAGGCAGTTGAAAGCTATTGTTTACCCTCTCCAATAATAAAAGAGCAAGATGGCACTTACTAAATTTGAGAAAAATTTAAACTGTTAAAACCAATATTTTTATACAGTATATAATTATGTTATGAAATGCATTTCCTTGATGATGTCTTGAAATATTGTGGAGAGACAATTTCTTCGTATTTAAAGGTGCAACTAAACTCCTATCCTAAGTTCAGTTTTTACCTCCCATTGCCCTTGTAACTTTAAAAAAAAAAATGTTAACTCAGTGAAGTAGAACTTTTTTCTGAAAACTTAGTCTCTATTTTCTGGTTGTAGAGATTTAAAAACTAACTATTTTTGGAAAATTAAACTGGTTAATGTTTGTATATATTGAGAATGCCCCTAGGGGGCATGAAGGAATGTTCAGGGAGGCACAGCGGGGCCTGGGCCAGCCCCCATAGTGTTCAGGGAGGGAGTACCACCCAGCCCTGCTCTGCCCCCAGCTCTGCTCTAGCGCTGGTCTGCGATCCTGGCCCTGAACTGTGGCTTGGCCCCAAACCATTGCTCTGATAGATTCCATTACTGGTGTGGCAGGGAAAGGGTGACAGAAAAAGTTTGGGAATCACTCATCTAGATGCTGTGTTTCGCCGGAACACTCAGTTGATTCAGCTGGTAAATAGCCAGCATCAGAACCTTATGCGTAGGCTAGTTTTCAAGCAGACCTGTGTGTGTAATATATATATAAATAAATAAAAATCAGGCATAAGTCTCATTGAACCAAATGAAGAAGAAGGAAAAAAGCATGCCAGTAGAAAATTTTTCCATAAAAGTAGATGCATACTATGAGCATTTGAACAGGGACACCTTTACATAGCTGCTCATTTGATCAGGCAGAATTTTCTAGGTGGATTGACTCCCGCAAATGTTAGACTTCAACACAAAAAGTGTGCTCTGAATGGGCCCCATTCTCCACTTGATCCATGCAGCCACTTCCCTTCCCTGGCTAAATCAAGTCTATGGTCTGTGATTCACATTACTACCTAAATGACCAATCCATGTAATTCTTCTAAGATCACGCTGAGCTTTCAACACCACATAGATTACAGATGCTAGGAGGGAGAGTGGACCCAGAACCTTATTCTTTCTTTTGGATGTAGAGGCTTAAGTCACTTAGAAGGATGGAATCATCAGGCACAGTTCAACGCATTAAGTTTTGAGTGCATATTGTGCAATGAAGTATTTTCATTGTCTTTTTGTGTTCAGAATAATTCAATACATGGTTTTCTGCACATCACATTTAATATGAAAAGACACAATTACACAGTGCATACTTTACTATGGAAAAAAAGTAATGAGCTGAAAGGTACTTGGTCCATCCTCTTCAACTGCCACTGATATCTGCAGCTAAAACTGTATAGGCTTCTGATTCTGAAACTTAGAAATCTAAGTGCAGTCTCTCTGCATCTTAAAAGCACCACCTTTATTTCCACATTGGTAGGTGGTGTCTCTTGAATAACTTTGAGAGACATAGCCAATACCTTGAGTGATGTGTATATATTAGATTGAATTAGCTGAAATGGCTGTAATTTTTGACTTTTTCAGTGAATGGCTTTGATTTGACTAGGGATTTTCTTTGACGTTGTTACTTTATTTTTGAAATGCAGCAGATTGTAGTATATTGCTACATCTTGTCTTAATTCGTACAGGTACAGATGCTAAATTTGCATGTGAAAAGGTGAAAGCTTTAATGTTTGGGTTTTTTTGGCCAAACAATTTTTTTTAAAGTTTGGATGGCCAGCACCAATAATAGTCTTGGTGTGCTAAGAATTTTGTTTAGTGGCTCAGTGTTAGGACACTTCACTTCATTCCAACCCAAGAATCTACTTTGTGACAACTTAAGTCCAAACCCGGTGCACCTGGGTTCATCTGGTATCCACAAGCAGGTCTCAGACTCCAATATCTCAGGTGGTGTCTACAAGTGGGTCTTACAGTTGTGACTGCAAACTATCTGCAGCAGAGTGCAAGCATGCCCACGAGAAGCACTCTAATTGCAATCACAGACAGTTCAAATGTCTTCACTTGTTTGAGTGTAATTTACTGCTCCCTAGTTTTGTTTTATTCCACTCAAGCTTTCTGTTACGTTTGTTTACACTTTCCCATGCCTGCATCCTCAATTGGCTGGAGAACAGCCCCATCCTTTCATACTGAAAAACCATTAAGGTTTTACTTTGAGAAGATGACGATCCCTAGAAGCACTATTCAACTTTTTTTGGACATCTTTCCCTGGTAATATTGCTAGAGGACCATATTAAAATTACTGCCTGATGGCATTTCTCAGGGCAGTGATATAGCTGGCCTGGGTCTTAAGGAAAATGTCAGGGTTCTGTTAGTCCTTAATCAAGGCAGCTTCTATTTTCTGCTATAAAAAGATATTTAAATTATGGGGACACACAAAGTAGTCATTGAAGCCCTGCTCCATATGTTTATCTTTTGGTCTTGCTTCAGTTCATACTGTCAAGGGAGATGTTTAGTTTATCATTATTAGGACATGCCTCAATCTGCTTCCTTTCCAAAAGAAGAATTCTTCCATGAGAGTGTTTTAGGGAAGAAAATGGTTGACTACATGTATCAAATACAAATATTTAATCTGGAGACCGGAGTTCTGTTCCATGCTCTGCCACAGACTTCTTGTGTAACCATAGGTGAATCATTTAGTTCCTTTGTGCCTCAGTTTCCCCTCCATAAAATGGTGTTAATACTTCCCTACATCCGATGTTTTGTGAATATAAATATATTAAAGATTGTGAAGCGCTCAGATACTAGAGTAATGGGAGCTATATAGATATATAAAATCAGTGTTTTGTATATAATTCAACTTTAGGGAGGTCTTGTTTGCCACTCTTGAAAGGAACTGTTGAAGTGTTGAACTGTTGGATCCAGTGAAATACATGGGGATGAAGCATGCTTAGAAGGACATTGCTCTTGAGCCATCTTAGAGGTGCCTCAGAAGGCCAAAAATGTAAGAATTAGCGGACTTTCCTGCATGATTTATATTGGAGACCCAAGAGTGAGAATCCTGTAGGAATACCTTGTACGTCTTTAAAGAGAATTAATTTTCCTTTCAGAACTTTGAAAAATGTTCTGTACGTGTGGTGACATGAAGTTATTCCAAGTTTGACCTGCTCTTTGAATGAAGGAGGAGTTGGGGAATGTGTTACAAAATTAAAACCAGAAAGCTCAAACCAAAAGCTAAATTTGCCCTTGTATAGTTTTTCCATAGTTGCCATTTCATATTGAAAGGGATATGCTCAAGTCATCTTGTCTTAAAAAAAAAAAAGGGGGGGGGGAGGATGGAGGGAGAAGAGGGCTTCGGTCTTGTTCAAATTTGTTTGTCTGCCTGCAGCTATAATACTTTATGATGAGGGCTGTCAAGCTATTAAAAAAATTAACCTCGATTAATTGCGCTGTTGTTAATAGAATACCATTTATTTAAATATTTTTGGATGTTTTCTACATTTTCAAATATATTGATTTCAATTACAACACAGAATACAAAGTGTACAGTGCTCACTTTATATTTTTGTTTACAAATATTTGCACTGTAAAAACAAAAGAAATAGTATTTTTCAATTCACCTAATACAAATACTGTAGTGCAATCTCTTTATCATGAAAGTTGAAATTACAAATGTAGAATTTGTTTAAAAAAAAAAACCCACAAAACCTGCATTCATAAAACAAAAACTATGTAAAACATCAAGGTCTACAAGTCAACTCAGTCCTACTTCTTGTTTGAGCAATTGGCTGAACAATTTTTTTACATTTAGAGGAGATAATGCTGCCCGCTTCTTGTTTACAGTGTCATCTGAAAGTGAGAACAGACATTCACATGGCACTGTTGTAGCCGGCATCGCAAGATATTTATGTGCCAGATGCGCTAAAGATTCATATGTCCCTTCATGCGTCAACCGCCATTTGGTCAACTTGAATGTCAGCTTTGCTCATGATTTCTGGTGTGGATGTTATAAAGAATTTACACATATGCAAAAAAATTAGTTGGTGATAAGTTTAAAATATAGCCATTGGATATTAATGGCTTTTTGGTTTCTATATTCACTAGTTCAGAGTTGTCCTAGGTGTCGAAGAGGTGAAAAACTCTTATCCGATTAGTAGTCTCCTAAATTGAGCCATCCTTCCAGGATTCTTGTTTCTATGTCACAGACTTCATTTGATACCAGAACAGTGTGATTCCCAGACTGGCTTACCACAGTTTTGTTTTCTTTGCAGGGTGGGAAGTTTCACAAGCATCGAAAGGATCGCTTGCAGGATCTGATTGATATAGGTTATGGCTATGATGAAACAGACCCTTTCATCGATAACTCTGAAGCTGTGAGTAAATCTCATTTAAACAGGAATAAAGATGTGAGGCAGTACACCGGACCCTAGCTAGAACGTCGGATTTGGGATCCATGCGGGGACTGCATTAAAATGAATTGCAATTAAAATAATAGGAGTACTTGTGGCACCTTAGAGACTAACCAATTTATTTGAGCATGAGCTTTCGTGAGCTACATCGGATGAAGTGAGCTGTAGCTCACGAAAGCTCATGCTCAAATAAATTGGTTAGTCTCTAAGGTGCCACAAGTACTCCTTTTCTTTTTGCGAATACAGACTAACACGGCTGTTACTCTGAAACCTGTAATTAAAATAATTAAATTTGGGATCCATGGCCGTGACCGTGTTATATGCAAATTCGCGCTATATATGCGTGCGTTCTAGCGAGGGTCCGGTGTACTTATTTCTAAGGAGAGTGAGGGGAACATACTTTTTACTTTCTGCTGTGTGCATGGTATGAATCCAAAAGACACAAATGATTTCAGGCACCCAAGAAACTATTATTGTATTAATTTTTATAGCCATTCACAGGCATCATTGCATCAGAAGAACAAAGGTACACTGTATCTTAAAATTAATTATTTGCCTTACTATCCCATAGATAATTAAAACCAGAGATTTTAAAAATCAAATTGACTTCCTTATTGATCACTAGTTCACTTTATCATACTTCGCTCAGCTTTGTTCGTGAAATTAGACTAGTTTTGTTTGACTGCGTCTCCTGTTCTGGCAAAATGCTGGTATGTTTGGGTTTCCAACACTTCAGAGGAACGTTTGTTTTTTGGAGGAGAACCTAATCACCTTGTTTTCATTAACTTTAAATGTTTTGTTATTGAAATAAGTACATAAGGAGTACTGGTGATAAGCCAGTATGGCTTAGAAGCAAGATTCAATAGCTTATTTAACCCAAACTTCAGAAACTGGACATCCAGTCGAAGTGAAGTAAATAGAAGCATTAACTCACTCCAGATAAAATCTTAGATGGAAATTAGGCTATGGCCTAGTCTACACCTAAAACTTAAGTCAGTCTAACTATGTTGCTCACGGGGTGTGAAAAATTCACACCCTCGAATCAGCCTAAGCCTCGGTATATACACTTCTAGGTCAATGGAAGAATTTCTCCATTGACCTAGCTAACTGCCTTTCAAGGGGATGGATTAACTACTGTGACAGAAAAAACCCTTCTGTGCCTGTAGCAAGTGTCCATGCTGTAGTTCTGCTATAGCGCTTGTAGGGTAGACCTATCCTAAGAGGGTATCTGAAGAGAAGTTAGATATAAAAACAAATAGCTGGAAATTCTTTATGTATACCAGAAGCAGTAAACTCATGAGGAATTCACTGAATATCAGACAATTAAGGGAGGAAACAGGCTGAGGGAAATCCTATTGCCTGGATGCCCCAGATAAGTGAAGTGCTATCCAGGCAAGTAAAAATGCAGGGCTTTTTGCCTGTAGGACAAGGACAATAGTGGCGGTCTGGGTGTAGGCTGAGTCATATCAGGCCCAGCAATATTGAGCTGCTATTCATAGAGGAAGGTGGCCAGAAGGCTTGAGAAAGAGTGGAGCAAAGAGAACTGAAGTGAGTCATAGCCAGAGGGAAGGAGAAGGAAATTGGACCCAAGAGAAGTGTGTTGCTTGGCATACGTCATGCAAAGCCTCTTTTGAATGTAATGTTGGTTAGTACTTTAATCAGAGGCAGAAATTAAGTCTGGGCTTTTCAGTGATAGTTATGTGCTCAAATGCAATTAGAGTAGCTAGAAAGACAAGCAACAGTTGATTTCTTGCTTGAGGGCCACTGTGAATTCTCACTTTGCTGTGGAACTGCCTCAAATAGCAGTGTCTGTTGTAGGGTGCTCAGAAGATCTCGTGTGAGGATGACTTCATTGCCCTACTTTGTATAAAGGAGGTCAGCCAGCTCCCACCCACCTCTGTTCATTTGCTGCAACTACAGAGAGCAAACTGAACGTGCTTTCATTTCCTCAGGCTAGAACTTCCCTTAGTCTAGCTTGATGTTTACAAGAAAATTGTTAGTTTAGAGTAGCATAGGACAGTTCAGTGTAGACACCCTTCCCATGTCTTGGGAACCTGTCAGGTCCCAAACCAGGCTAAACTAAAAGTGACATCGAAGACCAAATCAGCACCATCTATTCAGGTCCCAGTAGCATTGGTGGTGATGCAGGCAGCTCCTACATTTTGCTGCCTACCCTCACTCAGCACTACTGTCCTCTGCTCTAACACCAAACCTATCCTCCATTGTCCCTATCTTGGCACTGAGATCCACTCAGAGGCCCATCTGGCTAAAAGGAAGGAGAAGAGGAAGCACATCTCCCTACAAGAGAGACATAAACAGAAGAAAAGGAGGAAGTGCTCTCTCTTGACTCATGAGGGCCTGGAAGACACTTAAACAGTACTTAAACTGTCACCTCTTCTCCACGTGCCGCTAGAGCTAGACATCTCAGCACCAACTGGACTCCTCATTGCTGCAGGTCCTGATAAAACTTTGATCTCTCCATGCCTGAGTGGGGAATGCACCATGGAGGCTACTAGCCACCACATCACATGGTTTGCTGCCTGACTTCGCTGACTTCTCCAGTCTCAATCTGGAACTGCTGCAGGGTACCTTGGACTCTTTCAGAAATAAAACCGGAGGGTCCCCCAATTTGACCTCAAGATTCTGGTCCCCTTCCCTTGCCTTAGATCCAGACAGTCTTCACCTCATCTTGTGGCCTTACATATGGGACTCCATGAAAGACCTGCTGGAGGCTGCAAGATCAACTCTGGCATAGACCTTCACACTGACATCCGTGCCAATACTCCTTTCAGCACGATCTCCTCCTCTAGCATCAGTGCTTTTACCAGCATCTCTATTCCTCACTTGGTGTCAATGCAATCTTCCTTGCTTTCAACAGATTCCTCAGATCTGCACGTATTCTGTCTTTCATCTGAGAAATACAATGAGGTTTCTTCCTAGGAACCATATAAATCCCCTTTAGAGAAACATACAAGTGGCACCTCATCAGAGGACAAGATAAGTGCTTCATCTCTTTTCCCTTCTGACTAATAAATGTTTCAGAAACTATTGGGCAATCGCAAATACTTCTCCAGCTAGCTGCAAGCAAGGGGTCACAGCACTGGAGAAATCCCTGTGATTCCCCCTGTTCAACATATTACAGGTGCAGATCGGGGAGAAACTGCCTCTGCCTACTGGCTTCAGCCTTCTCAGTCCAGCCAAAAATATGTCTTTAAAAAATATTTTGGCCCTGCCTGTATCCAAGATAGTGATAGGATATACCCTAAAAGACACCAGTTCCTGCTGCAGCCTCCTTTGGCAAACTCCATGATTGTATCTGTAATAAAGGAGACTTAAGGGGAACAAGACATCGGACACTTAAGGGCAACACTCTGTCAGAGAGAGAGATGAAATTTGGATGTTTTGGCAGGAGAGCTTACTTACGTGGTTCAGTAGGCCTTCAAGTGGCCAGCTATAAAGCTGTGATATCCCACTACAGTTATGGTTTGTTTGATGCCATAAGCCCCAGCCTTGAATCCTTGTTCAAGGAACAGAAGGAAGTGGCCAAGACTCTGGTCACAAATAGTCATATACTTGCTTGATGCTCTTGAAGAGCAGCCTGGGTTGCCTTAGATGCTAGTGCAAGAAAAATGGCCACAGGAATGGCTCTTGGGAGGTGCTTCTGGTCTTTTACCTGGATCCTGGGGTGGGATTGGGCAATTCCCTTTTGAGGGCACTGCCCTTTTTAGGGACAAAATGATGAAGACCTAGAGATGATCATGGCCACTCTCCACTCCCTGCAATTAACGCAGTTCTCTTCCTCAACTCTGAGGTTTTTCTGCCTGTCATTTTGCTTCCAAAGACAAGCTCCCAGGCAACACCAAGGGATACATCCCCAGAAGTGATATCAGCCACCTCTTAAACCTGCTACTGGCAAATAACCTCAGCAGTATAAAAGTAGGCTTCCTCCCTGTGCATTGTCACACCCCTCAACATCCGCTTCTAAAAAGCAATTTTGACTGTCTGTTTGAGTCATGTACCATGTCTCCAGTCTACATCTCCTCTCCATACATTCACACTTTCGGACTTTGTCTTTCTGCAGCACCTGTTGCATGATTACTTCTGATTGCTGGTTACTGGACACCATTTGTGACAGATTCCGTCTAGTTTCACACATGACCATCTTGCCACCCTCACCTTTCTCTTCAAACACCCATCCTATAAGAGCATCCTGGTGGAAGAAGTGGATTTCCTTTTTCAAGAAGTGAGTCAGAGAGGTGGGACACTGTGAACAGTGCCTGCAGGAAAACTCAGGGAAAGTGAGAATAAAATCCTATTTCCTGATCCCCCAACAAGAGCAACTTTCTGAGATTCTTGACCTCAGAATTCAGAATAGATATATAAAAGCATTCAAGTTCAGGATGCTCTCTAGGGGACATCTCTTCCTTATACCAGTGGATAGGTGTGCAGCTCACAATTTAAAGAATGCCTGCTTTTATCTGGCAATCAAACATGCTTACATCAAGTATGCTACCAATTTTGACTTGTCTACAGCCCCAACAAGTGCCTCACAGTGGCTGGTGCACATCTCAGACATGAAGGAATATTTGTCTACCCATATTTTTGATGACTGGCTCCTGAGGGCTAACTCACTGAAGGACCTCTCCTCAGAGATCATTACATGTGCAACTTCTTCCAGTCATTTTGGGACTGTTAACTGGAAGAAATTGACACTTCAACCTGTACAAAGAATCATTTTAATCAGAACAGTCTTGGACTCCACTCAGGCCAGTCTTTCTTCCACAAGAAAGTTTTCAAATTCAAGACCCTCTGGCAATTCTCAGGGAATAACCAGTATGTACTACGTGATTTCCTCCCCCCCACTCCCACCCCCAACACTATTAGGCCTGATGGTTTCATCACTCTCTCACACCCTTTGCTTGTCTGAACATGAGACTTTTACACCACTGGCCATGCCAAATGTTCGGTCTTCAAAGGAGACTGTTCCTTCTCAAGTGTTCCAATAGCTTCATTAGTGGGAACAGGCACTGCTGCAATACAAATAATTCACAAGGACCATGTCCTCCAGGGGATACCTTTTGCTCTCCTCTCTCTTATCATAATCCTCACCAGTGCCTCCAGTCTGGTCTGGGGTGTGCATTACAAAGACTGCCAAGGACATAGGCTGGAAAACACTTGAGTCTATACCCCTTATCAAGGTACTGGAACTTAAGTCAACTTGGTGGGTCCTCAAAGCCTTTCGGCTATCTCTGCAACAGTGTGTGGTATGTGTGCTTACAGACCATACCACTGTCATGTAACACAGGAGCAGATAGGGAGGAGTACTGTGTATTTGTAGCTCTCTTCTTGCTTCCACAAATATCTTTGGCTGTGGTGCATCCAAAGCCACCCAGTAGCTCTTTGCCTTGCAGGCGAGGTGAATGTGTGGGCAGACTTGCTTAGCAGGAAGTCTCAGGATCATCCATACAAGCAGTCCTTGAATCCAGCAGCCAGTGTGCTATTTCACAGATGGGCCCAACCAATAATAGATATATTTGTGACTGAACAAAAGACCAGATGCCAAGTGTATCGCACAAGAGCACTCAGGCAAAAACCTTCTTAAGGATGTGTTTCTGGTGGGCTGGAGTCAACATCTTCTATGTCTTCCATTCCATTCTCTTGATCCTTGAGGTCATAAGAAAATCAGGTCAGACTGTCAACATCATATTAATTGCCACAATGTGGCCTCATCGGCACTGGTGTCTAGATCTTCTGCAGGTGGCCCAGAGAACCACCATACCTGCTGCCTTATATCTCTGGATGTCTGCCTCAATAGCAAGGGAAGATTCTGCATCCCAGCTCAGAGAGAGAATCATAGAATATCAGGGTTGGAAGGGACCTCAGGAGGTCATCTAGTCCAACCCCCTGCTCAAAGCAGGACCGATCCCCAATTAAATCATCCCACCCAGGGCTTTGTCAAGCCTGACCTTAGAAACTTCTAAGGAAGGAGATTCCACCACCTCGCTAGGTAACGCATTCCAGTGTTTCACCACCCCCCTAGTGAAAGTTTTTCCCAATATCCAACCTAAATCTTCCCCACTGCAACTTGAGACCATTACTCCTTGTTCTGTCATCTGCTAACACTGAGAACAGTCTAGAGCCATCCTCTTTGGAACCCCTTTCAGGTAGTTGAAAGCAGCTATCAAATCCCCCCTCATTCTTCTCTTCCGTAGACTAAACATCCCCAGTTCCCTCAGCCTCTCCTCATAACTCATGTGTTCCAATCCCCTAATCATTTTTGTTGCCCTCCGCTGGACTCTTTCCAATTTTTCCACATCCTTCTTGTAGTGTGAGGCCCAAAACTGGACACAGTACTCCAGATGAGGCCTCACCAATGTCGAATAGAGGGGAACGATCACGTCCCTCGATCTGCTGGCAATGCCCCTACTTATACATCCCAAAATGCCATTGGCCTTCTTGGCAACAAGGGCACTGTTGAGTCCTATCCAGCTTCTCGTCCACTGTAACCCCTAGGTCCTTTTCTGCAGAACTACTGCCGAGACTTTTGGTCCCTAATCTGTAGCGGTGCATGGGATTCTTCCGTCCTAAGTGCAGGACTCTGCACTTGTCCTTGTTGAACCTCATCAGATTTCTTTTGGGCCAATCCTCTTGTCTAGGTCCCTCTGTATCCTATCCCTACCCTCTAGCATATCTACCTCTCCTCCCAGTTTAGTGTCATCTGCAGACTTGCTGAGGGTGCAATCCACACCATCCTCCAGATCATTTATGAAGATATTGAACAAAACCGGCCCCAGGACTGACCCTTGGGGCACTCCACTTGATACCGGCTGCCAACTAGACATGGAGCCATTGATCTCTACCCGTTGAGCCCGACAATCTAGCCAGCTTTCTATCCACCTTATAGTCCATTCATCCAGCCCACACTTCTTTAACTTGCTGGCAAGAATACTGTGGGAGACCGTGTCAAAAGCTTTGCTAAAGTCAAGGAACAACACGTCCACTGCTTTCCCTTCATCCACAGAACCAGTTTTCTCATCACAGAAGGCAATTAGATTAGTCAGGCATGACTTGCCCTTGGTGAATTCATGCTGACTGTTCCTGATCACTTTCCTCTCGTGTAAGTGCTTCAGAATTGATTCCTTGAGGACCTGCTTCATGTTTTTTTTTCCCAGGGACCGAGGTGAGGCTGACTGGCCTGTAGTTCCTCCTTCCCTTTTTTAAAGATGGGCACTACATTAGCCTTTTTCTAGTCTTCCGGGACTTCCCCCGATCGCCATGAGTTTTCAAAGATAATGGCCAATGGCTCTGCAATCACATCCTCCAACTCCTTTAGCACACTCGGATGCAACACATTCGGCCCCATGGACTTGTACTCGTCCAGTTTTTCTAAATAGTCGCGAACCACTTTTCTCCACAGAGGGCTGGTCACATCCTCCCCATGCTGTGCTGCCCAGTGCAGTAGTCTGGGAGCTGACCTTGTTCGTGAAGACAGAGGCAAAAAAAGCTTTGAGTACATTAGCTTTTCCACATCCTCTGTCACTAGGTTGCCTCCCCAATTCAGTAAGGGGCCCACACTTTCCTTGACTTTCTTCTTGTTGCTAACATACCTGAAGAAACCCCTTCTTGTTACTCTTAACATCTCTCGCTAGCTGCAACTCCAGGTGTGATTTGGCCTTCCTGATTTCACTCCTGCATGCCCGAGCAATATTTTTATATTCATCCCTGGTCATTTGTCCAATCTTCCGCTTCTTGTAAGCTGCTTTTTTGTATTTAAGATCAGCAAGGATTTCACTGTTAAGCCAAGCTGGTCGCCTGCCATATTTACTATTCTTTCTACACATCGGGATGGTTTGTCCCTGTAACCTCAATAAGGATTCTTTAAAATACAGCCAGCTCTCCTGGCCTCCTTTCCCCCTCATGTTATTCTCCCAGGGGATCTTGCCCATCAGTTCCCTGAGGGAGTCGGTCTGCTTTTCTGAAGTCCAGCGTCCGTATTCTGCTCCATCTTGCAGTGCGGAGGCTAATTGGAAGACAGTTTCTGATTTTGGAGGGTTCAGACATCCCTCTTGCAATCCAGGAGGTTCTCTATCCTAAAATGCAATATGCAAAAATGGAAACAGTTAACTGTCTGGGCCATAGGTAAGGGACTCACTCCATCTCCAGTGGAGATCCTTGCAGTTCTAGAGTACCTCCTACATCTTAAGTTTCAGGGCCTAGCCATACTCTCCATAAAAGTCCATTTGATAGCAATATTTTGCTTTCTTGCAATTTTGTTGGGGACAAATCCATCTTCTCTCATCCTACAGTCTCCAGGTTCCTTAAAGTTATGGTAAATGTACTTCCTGACTCTCCTTTCATGACCCCTAAATTTCGTTTTAATGAAGCTGATAGGTCCTGTGTATGAGCATCTTGCATGAGCCTCTTCAACATTTATTAATCAAAATTAGCCTTCCTGATCGGTATTACCCCTTCTAGAAGCATGAGATCAGTGCTTTGATGGCCACTCAACCTTGTATACTGTAGTACACAAAGACAAGCCCCATTCCAGCTTCATGCATAAGGTGGTCTCAAATTTCCACTTACCTCAATGTATTTCCCCCCAATCCCATTCCCACTTAAGAAACTTGTCTACATACTGTAGATGTAGTGAGGGTACTTTTTTTTTCTTAAACCTGAAAAGAGAGAGAGCTCTTTAGAAAATACTAATGGGCTACTTGTAGCATTTAGGGAGAAATGCTAGGTAGAACCCATTACCAAATAGATTTTCATATTGGGATAGGTGGTGTATAGAACATTCCTACATGTCAGCTAGGAAACCAGTACTCCTTGATTTAAAGACCCGTTTTGCAAGACCTACTGTATCAGTGGCAGGCCTTAGCTAAGATTTCCTGGTGCAGATTTGCAGAGCAGCAACTTGAAGTTCAATGCACACTTTCACCAGACATTGATCCTTGGATTTAGCATTATGCTCTGATGCATAGTTTGGGAACGCAGTGCTACAGCGTGCATTTAGTGAAGAAATCCTTGCCTGGTGCACTTCTGGTAGAGCACTGTTTGATAATCTCTCTGCAAATTAGAATACTCAGAGGCTCTCCTAGGAGAAAGAGGTTATTTACCAGTAGCTGTTGTTCCTAGAGTTGCCTCTGTGTTACTGCATCTCCACCTTCCCCTCTACCTCCAAGCCCTACATAACATAGGACTTTGCAGCTGGGAGATGTTGTCCACTGTATGAAAGCCCTTGTCTACACTACACAGTTTTGTCGGCAAAAGGTAGCTTTTGCTAGCAAAACAGTGGAGGTGTACACACTACAAAGCTACTTTTGGCAGCAAAACTCTGCTGTTTTGCAAACAAAATAAAACCACCTCGATGAGAGGCATAAAGCTTTTTGTGGCAAAGTTAAAGTGACAAAGCGTCAGTGTAGATTCTGCCGTTCATTATGTTGACGTAACTGGCCTCCCGCACTGTCCACCGTGACCGCTCTGCTCACTATACCCCTCCCCTTTCAAAACTCTGGGAAACTTTGACATTTCTCAGGGTGGAGAGCTCTCAGAGGTGATGAGGATGCAGCTCCTGGTATCTGAGGAGTATGTGGGAGAACTCAAAGGGAATCACAAAATCATTAATGTGGAATCAGCTGGCAGGCAAAGTGAGCAGCTGGGGGGGGGGGGAAGAGCGGTGTTAGGGGAAGAGGTTGCTGAGCAGAGCTGGGGACCAGTGTGCGGGGGGAGGGGTGAACTGGGGGAGAGTGTGTCAGCAAGCTCTCGCTTAATTCAGACAGCAGCCCAAGCAACCAAACCTGGGGGACAGGGACACCCCCCCCCACGCACATCAGTCCTAAGCTCTGCTCAGTAGCCTCTTCCCGTAACGTACACGCTTCAACACACACTGTCTCTCACATACACAATCTCTCACGCTTCCCGAACACGCACACTGTCTCCCCGACGCTTGCATGCTCTCTCTCTCGCGCACGCACACACCCCTCCTGTCCTCCTCCCCCTATCTATGTCAATTGAAAAGCAGCTGGCAATCTAGTAGGATGCCTATGGAATGATGGGATTGAGAAACCTGCATCATGCTATGCTGTACTTGCCCCAGGAGGTATTGCAAACTCTTCCCAAAGTATCCTGTGGCCAGTTGCTTAGTGGGATAGCTTCCCAAAGTGCACTGCTCTCTGTCAATGCAAGAGCTGCTAGTGTGGATGTGCTCTGTCACCAGACACAAGGATCATAGTGTGGACATGCAACAGCGGTTTAATTAAAGCACTTTAATTGAAGCAGCATAACTTCTTTGAGACAGTTCTGTGGTGTAGACAAAGCCTAAAAAAAGTGCACTGTTACCCTCACACAAGCTCTCTTGTGCACTCCTCTATAGAGACAGCTTTTCAGGGCACAACTGTACCTCGATGCCAGGAGTGCAATATCCTGTAAGTGTGAATGCACAAAGGTTACTAGTAAGTAACCTCTAGTAAGTTACTAGTAAGTATCTTTTCTTTTTTTCTTTTCTTTTCCCCAAGGAGGACAAAGTAGTTAGTTTAGTAGCTTCTAGAACCTGGCAAATGTCACGGACAGTTAGTTTAAGATGAAGAATAAAGCTATATTGCAAACTACAGTCAGATAGTTCAAAGACAGTTGTTTTTGCCAAGCAAGCCTGAGTAGGCTTTGTAGTAAAATAAACAACAATTTGATTTGCTATTTTTATAGTGTAATTTGATTCCCTTTAGATGGGAAAGGTCCTCTGTACTACTTGTTCGTTACCAATATAATAATTGCAATTGTAGGCCTAGATTCAGCAAGGTACTTAAGCAGGGATCTAACTTCAAGCACGTGAGCACTCCCATTGACTTTGATGGGACACCTGAGGTGCTTAAAGTTAGCCATGTGTTTAAGTACCTTGCTGAACTGAAGCCTTTGGTGCTGTCAGGGCCAGGTAGCTTAACATAGTGTCAAATATTAATTTCCAAACTAAACATCTGTATTTTTTAAAAATTACCCACAGACTTAGTTGACTCTTTTTATGAAGAGAAATGTCTGGAAAACATCAAATCACCCTGAGTTCCTTGGGTTTAAAAATAAAAATAAAATCAAATAAAATCCTGAATCGCCAGAAGGCAGTACTGACGGCCCTGGTCCAAGTAATCTTAAAGTTTGCATGTGGTACAGAAGAGTATGTTAAATCAATATGAAAAACTGAGGACACTTCTCACAATTCATGGAAATCTAAATATTTATTTAATAGCAGATTTTTTTGTAACTTGCCAAATGCATGAGTCTTTCTGAGAAGAGTAGTCCTCTTCTAAGTGTTACATGTATGTGACCGCTCTGCATATGAAATCTGTGGAAGCAGAAAATGGCAATTTGTCCATAAAAAAAAGTTCTCACTTCTGTAAAATGAAAAATGAGATCCAGAAGTTCGTCACCTTGATTTATGTCACTTATTCAGTTACTAAATGCAACTTCAGTTTTCGAGATCTTGCAGTTGCATAAAAGGCAGTGATCAAAATTTATGTGATTGTGACCTATTTGGAGCATACCTAAGAAACTGAGCTGGGGCTGAGACAGTCAGAGTTAAGGAGATCAAGACAGGCAGATTTGTGGACATGTGTTTCATGATGGACATAACTACCACTATGACTGGAGTCTTCCTTACTTCTTTCTGAGGAGGGGATCTCTTTTTGAAAATTTAGAAAGTGCTTTGTCATTGTTCATAGTACTGAAAGACAATCCTGGCCATTATTTCTGAAAACTTACCCTTAGGGGCAGCAAACCTGAAAAGTAAATATTTCTGGATCTTTAGCGCTATAACTGCAGAACAATCAGATCTACATACTTGAAGCTGCCAGATTACCAGGCTACAGCAACTACCATTCACATGGTTTCAATTTCTTGACTCCATACAGTGGGCTAATGATTGTGAACTTGGTCTAAGACTGACAAAAATTACACAGGTATTGAGAGAGGAGATAAAGGAGAATGTGATATGTCAGTGCTTAACTATAAAGTTACTCTTGAATATTATCAAGCTTACAACAGATGACATTGCACGTGCATGTTTAATAAAAGCTTTTAACCACTAAGCCCACCTGCATTTCAGGCTAAGTTGTGCTTGATGGAAACGTGTTCTTAGTGTCCTACAGCACTGTAGTCGAAGAACATAGATTTTCCACAGTGAGCTTAACAAAAACAAACCCATGTGTCTATATATACACCAAACCATCTCCAGGACTTAATACAGATGTGACTGTAGAGCTCAGTGTGAATGTTTCTGCCCTGTCAGTTTTTTTTTTTCTACTGGCTTGAAGCTGGAGTGTGGGATACGAGTAAAATATTTGTGGAGACAACAAATGGTAGTGTTAGTAAAAGGCTAAACCAGTGTTACTGCCTATGACCAGATCTAGATTTCAAAACCAAATAGACATCCATAATATTTAGATATTTGAATATTTGTTTAGATTGCATCAGAACTGAGACTATGGTAGTTCTCTTACATAAAGAGACAAACCTAAATATTTCTGTCTGAGAATTAGACATGCTCAGTATAAGAACAAAAATAAGGAGCCCTTCCACAGTAGTCCAAAACAGAATGCCTAGAGTGCATGATTGTCTGAAGAACTGTCTTTAGACAGTCATAACAGTAATTGATTTCATTCTTAACTTTTGAGAATGAGTCCACAACCCAAGAGAGGGACAACCTTTCTTAAGACTGGCCACATGGGGTCAAACCAGTCATCCATCTAGCCCAGTATGTTGTCTTTTGACAGTGGCCAGTGCCAGATGCTTCAGAGGAAGTGAACAGAACAGGGCAATTTATCTAGCGATCCATCCCTTCTTTTCCAGTCCCAGTTTCTAGCAGTTAGAGGTTTAGGGACACCCAGTGCATAGGGTTGTGTCCCTGATCATATTGGGTAATAGCCCTTGATGGACCTGTCCTCCATGAACTTATCAAATTCTTTTTGGAACCCAGTTATACTTTAGGCATTCAAAACATTCCCTAGCAATGAGTTCCACAGGTCGACTGTGCGAAGTATTTCCTTTTGTTTGTTTTAAACCTGCTGTCTATTAATTTAATTGGTTGACCCCTGGTTCGTGTGTTGTGTGAAAGGGTAAATAACACTTCCTTCACTCCATTTATGATTTTATAGACCTCTGTCATATCCCCCCACTAGCCATCTCTTTTCTAAAGTGAACAGTCCCAATCCTCTAAATCTCTCTGCATATGGAAGCTGTTCCATACCACTAGTAATTTTTGTTGCCCTCTCTGTACTTTTTCCAATTCTAATATATCTTTTTTGAGATGGGGCAACCAAAACTGCACACAGTATTCAAGATGTGGGCATACTATGGATTTATATAGTGGCATTACATTTTTTGTCATCTTATCTATCCCTTTCCTAATGGTTCTTAACATTGCTTTTTTGATTGCTGCTGTACATTGAGTAATGTTTTCAGAGAACTATCCGCTATGACTCAAAGATCTTTCTTGAGTGGTAACAGCTGACTTATACCCCATCATTTTGGAAAACACAATGTGCATTACTTTGCATTTATCAACATTGAATTTCATCTGCCATTTTGTTGCCCAGTCGCTCAGTTTTGTGAGATCTCTTTGTAACTCTTCTCAGTCTTCTTTGGACTTACTCAAGATAATTAATTTTGTATCATCTGTAAACTTTGCCACCTTACTGTTTGCCCTTTTCCAAATCATTTATGAATATGTTGAACCTCACTGATTCCAGTATAGATCCTTGGGGGACCCTGCTATTTACCCTTCTCCATTGTGAAAATGGACCATGTATTCCTACCCTTTGTTTCTTGTCTTTTTAACCAGTTACTGATCCGTGAGAGGACCTTCCCTCTTATTCCATCATTCATTTCTTTGCTTAAGAGCCTTTGATGAAGGACGTTGTCAGAGGCTTTCTGAAAGTCCAAGTACACTATATCCACTGGATCACCCTTGTCCACATGTTTATTAACCCCCTCAAAGAATTCTAATAGGTTGGTGAGGCATGATTTCCCTTTACAAAAGCTGTGTTGACTGTTCCCCAGCAAGTCGTGTTCATGTATCTAATAATTCTGTTCTTTACTATAGTTTTAACCAATTTGCCTGGTACTGAATTTAAACTTACCAGCCTGTAATTGCCAGGATCGCCTTTGGAGTATTTTTATAATTATGGTTTCACGTTAGCTATCCTCCTGTCATGTAATACATGCTGACTTAAGCAATAGGTTGCATACCACAGTAGTAGTTCTGAAATTTCATATTTGAGTTCCTTCAGAACTCTTGGGTGAATACCATGAAGTCCTGGTGACTTATTACTGTTCAGTTTATCAGTTTGTTCCAAAACCACCTCTACTGACAGCTCAATCTGGGACAGGGCCTCATATTTCCTCCCTAAAAAGAATGGCTCAGGTGTGGGAATCTCCCTCACATCCTCTGCAGTGAAGATTGATACAAAGAATTAATTTAGCTTCTCTGCAATGGCCTTGTCTTCCTTGAGTGTTTCTTTAGCACCTTGATTGTCCAGTGGCCCCACTGATTTTTGGCAGGCTTCCTGCTTCTGATGTACTTAAAAATTAACCGCAATTTTTTTTAATAAGTCTTTTGCTAGTTGCTCTTTATTTTTCTCATCAGATAACCATATCTGAAGTCTTAGCTGCTATAGTCCTGTGATAAGAATTTTTCCCCATGCCTGACAGCAAATAAAGAGGATTAGGCATTTCAGAAAATCATTCAGCTTCTTTGCATTAGGAACAAGGAGGAACAAACTGATAGGGGACCATATGTTTTTTCATACAAGAATTCTGAAGGAGCTTCAGAATGAAGTAGTTAAACTGCTCCCAATATTTTGTAATCCACATTGTAATCAGCTAACACAGTGGAGCATTAAAAGTTAGCAAATGTTGTACCTATTTTTTAAAAAGGCTTTCGGTGTGATCATGGGTGTTATAGATCAGTTAGCATTATTTCAGCGTTGGGTAAAGTGGTCGAAAACAAATTAAATATAGAATTCTAAATTAGACATATGTGTTGTGATGGGAACAAACCAGCATAACTTCTGTAAAGGAGAGTCAAGTCTACTAGAATTTTTTTGATCAGGATGAATTTTTGTGGACTTTCAAAAAGTCCTTTGACACTTTCGCAAGCCGCTGTTGAAACATCATCTGGTATCTTTCTGTCCATCTGTGTCTCACTGATCTTGTTAGCCATTTGCTTATTGAACCACTGGATAGTTTATATTCTGCTTGTTTGGTTTTATACATATTGAATGAAATCCTTAAAATTTCTGTTTGTCTGGTTGATTCACTAACTTTCTGTGGTATAGTTCCTGCTCTTCTCCTTCATCCCGCTTCTTTTACACAGCTCTCTTCTCCGCTCATGTCAGTACTTCCTGCCCAACCCTCAACAGTTCACTCCCCGTTTTTGCTTTCTTCTCTCTCACTGCCACCATTTTCTGGCCTGGGATGACATTTGTCCCAACTTTGGCTTCCCCCAATCTCCCTGCAGAATTGCCCTTGTCATCACTTGCTCCCATTCCTTTGAACTTGCATATTCTAACTTCACTAAATCTACTCCTGTTCCCAGTGGAATGCCCACTCCATCTCTAAAAAGAGTCATCATTCACAGCCTTTCTTTTCCGACTTCCTTTATCTCCTTGGATCACTAGGAGTCTATGAAGAAAGTTATATGGCTGCATTGACTTCTTCCACTACAAGTTCCCCCCCTTGTTGATTTTTATGCCTGAAGTCACTGTTGCCTGTTACTACTGTTGATTCTCACCTTAAACTTCCCTCTGCACCTTCTTTTAGCAAGATTTTGCGGACTTTTTAAAGAGAGGATTGACATCATAGTGTACTTCTTTGCGCTATCTGCCTTCCACTTTCTCTCCCTCTAACACCACCTCCCCCTCACACTTGCATGATCTTTTTTGTGACCTCAGTGTGTTTCAGTGATTCCTCATTCCCTCTTGCCTCCTAACCTCCTTTGCCTCACTACTACTGTTTCCTCCTTCATCTTCATTTAACCTCTTGCCTTTTTCTCCAGTGCCTTCTCCATTTAACTCTTTCTTTTTACCCATGACCTTATCAAATATTATGATTTACAACCACTGCCACATTCATCTCCAACTCCCTACTGGATCCCCTCCAGTCTGGCTTCTGCCTCCTTTATTCCATTGAAACTGCTGTCATCGAGGCTTCTAACAACCTCTTCCTAGTCAAAACTTAAGGTTTTTTAATTTATGCTCCTCCTTCTAGTGCTCTACTGCTTTTGATACCATTGATCATACCCTCCACATCTTAGCCACCCTAAGCTTTTGCTATTCTGTTCTGTTCTTTCCTGGTTCTTTACCTACATCTCCTGGCTTTTGTTGACTACCTCTTTTGATTGGGTGGTGGTCCTCAGTTTCATCCTTCATTGTTCTGTTCTTGATTTTTTTCCCCCTTCTCGTTTTTTATCCTTTCATGAAGTGATCTCATATGCTCTTATGTCTTCAGTTACCATCTCCATCCCAGTGACTCACGTTCACTTGTTTGCTCCTAATTTGTCTCCATCTGTTCAATTCTGGATCTTGGCCTGTCTCCAACCTTTCCTCTTATTGGTGTGTGTCAGCTCAAGCTGACACAGCCAAAGAGTAATTCCTTTTCTTTCTTGCAAGCCGTCGCCTTCTCCATTTCTTTTATATTTGACAAGCACCAGTGTCCCTGTTGCTCAGGCCTGTATCTTGAGGTCACCTTTGACTTTTCCATCTCCTATGCCTCATACCTCTAAGGCACATCCAAATGCTGTCTCTTGTTCTTTCAAAATAGTTCAGAAATCCGTTTCTCTATCCACACACTGCAGTTGTGATAGTTCTTGTAATCTTTTCTCATAGGTATTGTAAATGTCTTCTCTCTGGACTCCTAGTCACCAGTGTTGTACAGACTTCCCATTCTTTCACCACTCCCTACCCATAAAAAATGTTGTCGCTAGAATCATATTTCTCACTCATCAAGCTGACCATCTCATCCCTTCCACTCCCTCTTCCACATCATCAAACTTAAGATGCTTGTCTCATTTTCATTGTCCTTTCATGCTGCCGCTCAATGCCCCACTCTTCCAGTCCTCTTGCAAGCACTTCTTTCATGACACTCTGTGGAATGTTGTTCCTGAGTGAATCAACGAGACTGCTACTCTCTGTGTTCAGAGCCTTCTTGAAGATTCACTGCTAGCAAAATATCTACAAGAAATTGACTAACATATGACTAGGCTGTGGGAGAGGGGGGTAATGTATGGTTTGTTTGTTTTTTTTTAAAGTTTTTAGCAAATTATAGTACTTACCACGACCAGTTACCATCTCAACTATTCCATTTAATATTATACCCTTTCTCTATATGTCTTTTAGTCTAAACTTTGAGGTAGAATTTGTGCTTTTTGCTTTTTTTCAATCTATCTAGAAATCAACTATAATGGTGTAGGTGCTACACAAAATAAAGAAATACTGTTGTGGATTAGAAACTGGCTGAGTGAGGGTAAACCAAGTAGGAGTAAATCTCTAGTTACGAACATGGCCTCTCAAGGATGGTCCTGCCTCAGCTCAGGGAGCTGGACTTGACTTCTCAAGGTTCCTTACAGCCCTACATTTCGATGATTATATTGCATAAGGTTAATTTTGGGGTGGTATAGTGTTTTATGCTACCATTGGTGGTATATGACACAGTCATGAGCTGGGAATGGTAAGGTGGTAACTTTTGCAGATGACCGTTCTGTAGGCTACTTGAGAAGATTGTGAGGAACTTCAGATGACTGTCAAAGCCAGTTGAATGGACAACATGGTGGTAATGTCATTTAATGTTGACAAAGTAAAGGACGGTGGAAATAATGATATGAACTATTCAGACACGCCGCTGTAATTAAATGTAATTACACAAGAAGATGACCTGGGTATCATTGCAGACAGCTCAGTGAAACAAACGCTAAACTGAGCAGAGGTTCAGAAAAAAGCAAATAAAATATTACAATATTTTCAGTATTATACTTTTAACACTGAAAATATTCTAAAACCCCAACATAAATTGATTATAAATATTATAAATCCTGTACATAAATTCATGGATCCCCTTACCTGCAATATTCTGTTCTGTCTGATCACCTTATCTCAAAATATATAGCAGAAATAAAGGGTCTAGGAAGAGGCGATGACAATAATTAGAGGCACAGAAAGATAAGGACCATTTAGAGAGAAACTGAGAGAGGATCATGGAGACATGCCAAAAAAATGAACGGTATAGAGAAGGTAAATTGGGCACTCTTTCTTATACTAGAAAAATAAGAGTGAATTCTGTGAAACTGAAATGCAACACATTAAAAATTGATAAAGGGAAATATTTTTATTCAATATATAATAAATCTGTGGAGTCTGTGGCTAGCGGACCTTGGTGAGGCCAAGATCTTAGCAAGATTTTGAAAAAAATTCCCAGTATATTAAATAAATATTAAGTCTGCATACTGCAGGATGTAAGTCATTCAATAACTGATGGAGTTGGGAAGAAATATTCTATGTTGACCTTTGGGAAGTTATTCCGTAATTGTCTGCTACGTGGTTCCATGTATCGTCATCTGAATCTTCTGGTAGTAGACACTGTCCGAGACAGAATATTGACCTAGATGGACCACTGTTGTTTCATCTCCTAACAGTTTGTGTTTTTTGGTGTGCCACCGCTGCCACTCCATGGATAGTGTGTCATCACCACTGTGGTGACCCTAGCCTTCTCCCAAAGATGAATTTTTATTAGTTTGCTTCAAAAGCAGTGGATTAGTATTGTGACACTAGCACTCCACAGCGTTGACAAATAACTTTTCAGCAGCATTGGTATGTTTATGATTTGAAATCTAGCAAGTTATGTAAGATGTTTGTGTTTAATACCTCATGTTCAGAGATTGTATTTAAGTAAGTGAATTGTTTCCGATTAATAAGGTGATGTTGGTTAATCACCTGACTCTTCTATTTCCTGCCCAGTATGATGAATTGGTTCCTGCATCTCTGACAACCAAATATGGGGGATTTTACATCAACACGGGAACATTGCAATTCCGCCAAGCATCTGATTCAGAGGATGAAGACTTTGCAGAGGACAAAAAGCACCGGCCACCTAAAGTGAGTGATCTTAGTTTCTCTTCCTTCTGGAATTTATGGCTGATTTGAAAATCAGGAAAGGCTTCATAATCTGGCTACAACAAAATGAGAAGACTGAGAGCTTGCTGATAAATAGATACAGGTGATGCCGGGGTGAAAGTGGGCCGGTATGGCATACCGGTAAGAAGCCAGTACTGGCCCGTACCCAGCCGATGTTAAAGCGCTGCCATGGCAAAGGACGCTCTGGCAGGGACTACTGGCAGGCAGTGGGGCAAAAGGGGAAGCTGCCTCAGGGCTGGCGATTTAAAAGGGTGCCTTCCCAGCTGCTGCTACTACAGCAGCGGCCAGAGCCCCAGGCCCTTTTAAATCGCCCCCGGAGCCCTGGGCGGTGTGGGCCAGCCAGTGTGGATGGTCTGGCTGGGGGAGGCTGACCCCCAGCCCTGCCCTTTCCACCCAAGGCCACGGCCCTTCCAGGGGCTTGGAGTCAAGCCCCCGTACTGATAAGAATTTAATATTACTTTCACCCCTGAGGTGATGTCAGTCTCATTATTTTGCTGCTCTCATATAAGGGATTGGGAAGTCACAAGGTTTCCTAACATAAATAACCTGAGATTTCTGCAGGCTATCTAGCCTTCCAAAGCTACGCAGCGGTTTAAAGCAGGCAAACAAATTGGACCCATACCATTTTTAAAAACTTGTTGAAGTCTGCTCATGTTATTTCAATAAAAACCAACATCGCCATATAAAATAAAATTCAATGTGAATTCCTCTAGATAGGGAGGATATTTACAATTTCATGAAATATATTTGCAAGATTAAAATTGTTCCTAATGCCCAAATTAGCCTTGGAAAAACATTCCCAAAATATTTATTTAGTTCTGTTCTGAAAAGTGACTGCGTTTTATTAAAATTTACGCTGTCTGTTTCTGTCTCTGGGTGGTTACAACTCATTCTAGAATCTGTTTATACCACCCGTTGGACGGAGCCAGTGGGATTGCATGAGTTCTGTGTCCGTCCTAGAATTTTCCATCTTCTCTGATGTCTTTGCCTGCTGTCTGGAATTTTTCTTTACTTGGCAGAATAGTTGTGGAACCAGACATGATGTCTTTTCCAAGGCTGCTGTTGAATATTCAATTATGTATCTTTTAAATTTTTAAAAACATTTCTTAATATTTCAGTATTGCCATACACTCTAATAGCACAAGGGTGGTACCTTATTCACGTAGCTGAAGTAGTGTAACTTAGGTCAACTTTACCCGAGTAGTGAAGACAGGCCCTTTCAACTGTTGAGAATAGGCCACTTCCACCTTAATTGAATTGGCTCATTAGCACTGACCCCCTCCTCCCCCGCCACTTGGTAAGGCAACTCCCATCTTTTCATGTGCTGTGTATCTATACCTGCCTACTATATTTTCCACTCCATGCATCTGATGAAGTGGGTTATAACCCACGAAAGCTTATGCCCAAAGAAATTTGTTAACCTCTGAGGTGCCACAAGGACTCGTCGTTGTTTTTGCTGATACAGACTAACACTGCTACCACTCTGAAATATGTCTAATTTGTCATCTGAAGTGGTGAGAAGCAAAAAGAAAGTACATAAGAAAATATGTAATTGGGACCTCGAGCTCGTGGTTGGCTAAACAGGTGAAGGAGTGCCCTTCACACTCTTTTCTTCTTCTTTAACCCAATTGCTTAGTAGTGATGTCAGCTCTGAATTGCTAGACATAAGGCTGAAGCACTTTTTATACAATAATAACATTGTAGAGCAGAGGTAACACTATCACCGTTTTGGTTCTTTAGGTATCCAAACTAAAAGAAGGAGAGGACCGCGGGATTAAGAAGCGGAAGCGGAAAGAGGAGGGGACAGAGAAGGAGAAAAAGCCTCGGAAAATGAAAGTTCCTAAGCAGCTGGGGTAGGTCTGTCTGTCAGGTTTTTAAAGGAGAGGGCACCTCACAGCAACAAGAGAAGCAATAGCTTAATGTTCCCTCACCCCCTGTTGAGTTTGTTTGCCAGTCTTTACTTTTTTGCTGAATATAGTTAAACATAAATAGTGTAGGCAGAATTTGAGTTTTTTATTTTTGAGGGATATCGATTTTTTTTAAAAAGCTTTTTTAGATTTTTATCTGTTTAAATTTTCACAGCTCTGGAAAGTTATTTGACTCCAGCTGTTTTGGTGCTAGAACAATGGGAGGAGGGGGGAAAACATAAGAACTTTCTGTGATGAGGGAGTTTATTTCCCCCATGCTCCTAGTGAAATGGTTAAACTATTGTTTAACTTTCCAAATTTACCTTCAGATAGAGAACAAGCCTGGAAAATTTTCAGCCTAAAGGTGCAAGGTTATGAATGACTAAAGTCAGTGTTAAGGTTGACCAACAGTTTCCATTCTAAGTGCAACTGTTCTGGCTATATATGAGAGAATTGGGGATAGATCTGAAGGTGCTATTGTAGGTCTTCTGAGTGAAATAATCTGCTATTGAAAACCAACTCAAATGTTTCATAATCTTTTCTACTTTTTGTTTGACATTGAAGTCATTATGCAAACCTGAAAAAGCCAATGTTTGCAATATATACTCTTATTGTGACCCTTCTGCCAACATGTTGCAGTCATCTCTTATCTATGTAAGTTCTGGCATTTAATGTGTTGCAGTACCTAGTAAATGAAAAATAGCAGGTTAGCCATCCATAGCAACAACAAAATATAATAGTCAAGCACAGACAGTTTTCCCGTCCAGTCTTGTTTTCCTTTGGCCTCAGTTGTTTTTAATCCTTGGTCCCTTTATTTCTTCTCTTCTCACTACCAGTTTTGATCTTAATGCAATTTCTAACAAACTTAATTGGTTGACCATTTAAAGTGGAGAAGTGCTTCTCCAAATAGCAAGTACAATTATATGTATTATTCAAGGTATTAAAGGCTTGCAAAATTATGCCGTTAAGTTTAAAGATTTGGAGTTTTTTGGATGAAGAACTTTAAGTAGTTATGTAGAATGTAAGTTTTGGACATAGGACATTTTAAAAAATGCCAATATATTGCTATCATAACTCTACCATTCCCATCTTCAGTATTCCTTCAGCATGATTTTTATCATAAGGAATTTAAGCAGTCTTCTGCAAGATGAAATCGTAAATCTGAAGAGTGATGTAAACCTAGGTGGTGTATATACATATACTTGTGTAATTGTCTCATCCATTACTATCTGCTTTTGTATACCATGGTGATAGGGTTTTCAGAGAGCCTAATGTACACAGACAAATACAGAAATAGAATGTTATGACACTCTCTGTGCTGTTAGTCCAAAAAGGAGTGTGTTATGCGCTCTACTCATAGTGCCATCTTTAGCTAAGGTTACACAGCCATTCTGCATTTCATTTGCTTAGTTATAAGTATGCCAAATTTTAGCCATGTGGGCTGAAATTTCCCATGCTGGGTGCCTGCCTCAGGCTGGCTTTTTTGTTTAAATTTCAGCAAAAATGGTTCAGTAGTTTGTGAAAATAAGATGAGGGAAAAGTGAGTTGTTTTGCCCATCAAATCAAATCCAAAAGCTGTGTCACTGAGAAGTTTAGTGCCACCATGCTTTGGAACAGTGACTGGAAATTTGACAGGGATGTCATCCTGGCCTTGGACGTGTCTCTTGCTGTTCCTGTGATTAAACCACACACATTTGTCCAAGTTCTAAAGATTTGGGGGAAAAAAAAATCTCAATTCATACATGCTCAATAGAGTCTTGTTGGAGTTTGACAGCTAAATTCTGCAGGGCGGCAGAGGCTGAGCAAGACTTACTTTGTAGTTGCTGCTCCTGGCTGCAGTGGTACTGAACAGCTGACTTCAAAAAAGGGAGACGGTCTCTCTTTGTAGTTCCCCTTGCTGGGGCTCAGGCAGCAAGGAAGAAAAGGCCTTCTGACTTAAATGCAGAGGGGATGAGAACTGGACCTGGGATGGGTGTCAATAGAGAGAGTAGATTGGGACAAGAGGATGGGGGGAGACCAGGGCTGGGATAGAACTGTGGGAGTAAGAGCTTGCCTTGTGTGGTGGGAGGAGAGACTGGAATTGGGAGCCAGCTGTGGGGAAGGGAAATGTGAACATGAAAAAGGACTGGGAACCAGTTCAGGGGGAAGACTAGGATTCAGAGCCATTGCAATAGGAAAGAGAGATCACATGAGGAGCCAGTGGTAGGTTAGGGGCTGGGACTGGCTAGATAAGGAGGTAAGGAGACTAGTGAAGAGCCTGGGGTGGGAAACTGGGAGTGGGAGCTGAGGTGGAGGAATGAAGACTCCAACATGCTGTTCAGAGGGGAAGCTAGTACTTACTAGGTGAGAAGACTGAGACTGGGATTAGAAGCTAGAGGGGGGATACTGATACAAAGAGCTGGTGGAGAGGGCAAAGAGAGGATTGGGATAGGTATAACTTGGAGAGCATGGGGCAGAAGAAGTTAGGCCTGAGGGGACCATTAGAGTGCACTCCCCTCCAGAACCTGGAATGTAACCCAAAATTCCCAAATCTTGCCATTACCTCTGCTGTCAGCAAACATCTGTGAACCCCATTAGTAGTGTTTCTTTTCCACTTCTAGTGGTTGGTCCATATACATGATGACAATCTGATAGTGCTATCAGTAACTCTGTTAGCTTAAGTGGCAGAGATCTGTGTTGTGAATCTGACTCTGTTGATGACCATGTAGGTGACCATATGATTCCACATGATGGAATGTCTGTGTTTTCAGTTTGGTTTTTTAAAAACCAAAGGGATTACACTCAATTTAAAGTTAAAAGAATGTGAAGACATTAAAAGAATGTTAAGTTTGCAAAGATAGGCACTCAAGTTAGCAAATGCAGAATGAAGGTTACCTGTGCAATCATAATTTGGTCCCCTTGTCCATATGTGTTATAGCCTTTAGTTATGTGGTCACATACTATATGACTTTGTAAATGACTGCAGGATCGCTAATGTGACGCCACTTTTTAAAAAGGGGTCCAGAGGTGATCCTGGTAATCACAGGCCAGGAAGCCTGACTTCAGTACCAGGCAGACTGGTTGAAACAATAGTAAAGAACAGAATTGTCAGACACATAGATGTATATAATTTGTTGGGGAAGAGTCAACATGGTTTTTATAAAGGGAAATCATGCCTCACCAGTCTACTAGAATTCTTTAAGGGGGTCAACAAACATGTGGAGAAGGGGGATCCAGTGGATATAGTGTACTTAGATTTTCAGAAAGCCTTTGACAAGGTCTCTCACCACGGTTTCTGAAGCAAAGTAAGCTGTCATGGGATAAGAGGGAAGGTCCTTTCATGGATCAGTAACTGGTTAAAAGATAGGAAACAAAGGATAGGAATAAATTATCAGTTTTCAGAATGGAGAGAAGTAAATAGTGGTGTCCCCCAGGGGTCTGTACTGGGACCAGTACTATTCAACTTATTCAGAAATTATCTAGAAAAAGGAGTAAACAGTGAGGTTGCAAAATTTTGCAGATGACACAAAACTATTCTAGATAGTTAAGTCAAAAGCAGACTGCGAAGAGCTACAAAAAAATCTCACAAAACTGGCTGACTAGGCAACAAAAAGGCAGTTGAAATTCAGTGTTGATAAATGCAAAGTAATGCACATTGGAAAACATAATCCCAACTGTACATATAAAATGATGGGGTCTAATTTAGCTATTACCACTCAGGAAAGAGATCTTGGAATCATTGTGGATAGTTCTCTGAAATCATCCACTCAATGTGCAGCAGCAGTCAAAGTGAACAGAATGTTGGGAATCATTAAGAAAGGGATAGATAAGAGAAAATATCATATTGCCTCTCTATAGATCCATGTTATGCCCACATCTTGAAGACTGTGTGCGGATGTGGTTGCACCATCCCAAAGAAGATATATTAGAATTGGAAAAGGCTCAGAAAAGGGCAACAAAAATTATTAGGGATATGGAACCGTTTCCATATGAGGAGAAGTTAATGAGACTGGGACTTTTCAGCTTGGAAAAGAGATGACTAAGAGGGGATATGATAGAGGTCTATAAAGTCATGACTGGTATGGAGAAAGTAAATAAGGAAGTATTATTTACTCCTTCTCATAACACAAGAACTAGGGGTCACCAAATGAAATTAATAGGCAGCAGGTTTAAAACAAACAAAAGGAAGTATTTCTTCAGACAACACACAGTCAACCTGTGGAACTCCTTGCCAGAGGATGTTGTGAAGGCCAAGACTACAACAGGGTTCAAAAAAGAACTAGATAAATTCATGGAGGATGGGTTCATCAATAGAATCATAGAATATCAGGGTTGGAAGGGACCTCAGGAGGTCATCTAGTCCAATCCCCTGCTCAAAGCAGGAGCAATCCCCAACAAAATCATCCAATAGCTATTAGCCAGGATGGTGTCCCTAGCCTCTGTTTACCAGAAGCTGGGAATAGACGACAGGGGATGGATCACTTGATGAGTACTTATTCTGTTCATTTTCAATGTTGGAAGACAGGATACTGGGCTAGACGGACCTTTGGTCTGACCCAGTATGGCTGTTCTTATGTATGATTGGTAGACTGTATATAGCTATAAAGCAGAATAGTGTTTGTGCATCTACTTTACAAGTCTCAGTAATGCATTATGGTGGCTGTTGTCACTGAGATTAAAACTTCTTATGGATGGGAAGGTTGTTTTGAGTTTCTTCTCTCCCCAACTTCAGAGCAGTAATACAGATGCCGAGTTGAGACTGGCTTGTTGCTCAGACAGAAATTTGCAGTCTAGATAGGTGTACGTTAACGAATTGCATGGGGAGGGCATGTCTACTCTGCCCTGCATTTTGGAGTTAGGAAATGCGAATAGCTGTGTATACCAAAGAGCTGTGCTTTATCTCTCCTATGAGGATACTGTGAGTGCAGTCTTAAAGGTCCTGAGATCACACTAATATAGATTTGAGTTCACGCTCAGAGCGTCTGCATGGGAGAGTTACAGAGCAGCACTTTGGTACACACTGCTATCCACATCTCCTTAGTCTGAACTGCGGGGCATTATAGACATGTCTGAAGTTTGGCATCAGAATTGTATACCTTAGCTGGTGATTTCCACAGTTTATTTTTTATAATAATTGTAATAATACTCTGTAGTAGCACTTCAAACCATAACTGTTAACTAATGAAGTTCTTGTTTGGGAATTTCCATGGTTTTGCATTCGTAATTAACGTTTAAATATCCATCGTAATGCCACAAAACCTTGAGCAGGGAAGAGAGAAGCAGGAAAAATTAAGTACAATAGAACCTCAGAGTTACGAACACCAGAGTTACGAACTGACCATTCAACCACACACCTCATTTGGAAGTACACAATCAGGCAGCAGCAGAGACAAAAAAAAGCAAACGCAATACATTTAACTCAGTACTGTAAACTACTGGGGGGAAAACGGGGGGGGGGGAATGCAGCATTTTTCTTCTGGATAGTGAGGCTTCAAAGCTGTATTATGTCAATGTAAACTTTTGAAAGAGCAATCATGTTTTGTTCAGAGTTACAAACATTTCAAAGTTATGAACTACCTCCGTTCACAAGCTGTTTGTAACTCTGAGGTTCTAGTGTGTGCAAAAGGAGCCTGGAGTCCATGAAGATCAGCATCTCTGCTCTGACCAGGGCCCCTTACCAGCTATATTTTCTCTTCCCTTCTCTCTCTTTCATGTCATGAAGTCTCCTTCACATCCTGAGTCTCCTTTTTTCATTTTGCCCGTCTCTTCGTGCCCTTGCTTTCCTTTGCTCCATTCACATTGGTTAACGGCAGGTGCCCAGAGAGGCATGCAGTGAGAAAACTATATGTTATAGGACGAGATAACTGGCTCTGTGGATGAGGGGAAAGCGGTGGATGTGTTGTTCCTTGATTTTAGCAAAGCTTTTGACACAGTCTCCCACAGTATTCTTGCCAGCAAATTAAAGAAGTATGGGCTGGAAGAATGCACTATAAGGTGGGTAGAAAGCTGGCTAGATTGTCAGGCTCAACGGGTAGTGATCAATGGCTCTGTGTCTAGTTGGCAGCCGGTATCAAGTGGAGTGCCCCAAGGGTGGGTCCTGGGGCCGGTTTTGTTCAATATCTTCATAAATGATCTGGAGGATGGTGTGGATTGCACCCTCAGCAAGTTTGCAGATGACACTAAACTGGGAGGAGAGGTAGATACGCTGGAGGGTAGGGATAGGATACAGAGGGACCCAGACAAATTGGAGGATTGGGCCAAAAGAAAGCTGATGAGGTTCAACAAGGACAAGTGCAGAGTCCTGCACTTAGGACGGAAGAATCCCATGCACCGCTACAGACTAGGGACCGAATGGCTCGGCAGCAGTTCTGCAGAAAAGGACCTAGGGGTTACAGTGGACGAGAAGCTGGATAGGAGTCAGCAGTGTGCTCTTGTTGCAAAGAAGGCCAATGTCATTTTGGCGTGTATAAGTAGGGGCATTGCCAGCAGGTCGAGGGACGTGATCGTTCCCCTCTATTCGACATTGGTGAGGCCTCATCTGGAGTACTGTGTCCAGTTTTGGGCCCCACACTACAAGAAGGATGTGGAAAAATTTGGAAAACGTCCAGCGGAGGGCAACAAAAATTATTAGGGGACTGGAACACGTGACTTATGAGGAGAGGCTGAGGGTACTGGGATTGTTTAGTCTGCGGAAGAGAAGAATGAGGGGGGATTTGATAGCTGCTTTCAACTACCTGAAAGGGGGTTCCAAAGAGGATGGATCTAGACTGTTCTCAGTGGTAGCAGATGACAGAACAATGAGTAATGGTCTCAAGTTGCAGTGGGAGAGGTTTAGGTTGGATATTAGGAAAAAATTTATAACTAGGAGGGTGGTGAAACACTGGAATGTGTTACCTAGAGAGGTGGTGGAATCTCCTTCCTTAGAAGTTTTTAAGGTCAGGCTTGACAAAGCCCTGGCTGGAATGATTTACTTGGGATTGGTCCTGCTTTGAGCAGAGGGTTGGACTAGATGACCTGCTGAGGTCCCTTCCAACCCTGATATTCTATGATTCTATATAGAAAGTGTTGCTAGAAAGGTAAGGTGGAAAGCAGTATTGTTGCTCTTTATGCCTCCAGTCTCCTCCTCCCTGCATTTCTCCATGCCTCTCCTATACCATTCCCTGTAGTTTTCTAACTGTATATCATCTTCAGATTTCATGTGTAAAGATTTCAGTGCTGAATGTTTCAGTGCTTGAAGTGCTGTGATACTCAGGCATTCATGCACTAGTGAAATCCTAACATGTTAAATGTGGAGTTTGAGCGTCAACTTCAAGTAACTCATTGATGTTGAGCTCTAAGATGATACTGAATTCCAAGTTGATAATGCCAAATAAGACAGCATTTGAGGCACTTGCAGCGTGTTTTTTTCCTAATGCAGACTTTTCTCCTCTGATTCTTCATGTTCTCACTACAGTGTATTCCTTTTTACACCTATTCATTTTTACCTCTATCTGTTGTCATTCCTTTATTTACTTCTTAGTCTACTATTTTTCATCTTTTTGCCTTGTTTCTTCTCATGTACATCTTCTTTTTGCTCCCTACAACTTCACCTGCCCTTCTTTCCACAACTAGACTCTCCTGTCCTGCCTGCTCCCGTTACATTTCATAACCACATCAGGTTTCCTTTCTCAGTAAATCTCTGTTAACCTCCTCAGTCCCTAGCTTTCTGCTCCAGGCATCCATCCTATCCAGTCTTCCTACCAATTTAGTCTTTGTTAGTTGAGACTTAAAAATATATATCCAATGGGACAGTGTCATGTTTTCTGTTCTCTGATCCTGGAGAACTTTTTATAGTCCTCCAAAATCTTAAATATTTGTAACAAACAGGCAGGGTAACTAAACTATCTTTTACTTTGATCCTTCCTGTTCTCTCTGGATAGTACATAAAGATAAAGATTCTTAATTTGACTCTTGGGAAATTCTCCATGAACTAAAACTGACCTGTTTGTGAGTGTCTAAGAATTAAATATGAAAACCTGTTATTGCTTATAAACATGCTAAAAAAAATCATGAGAAATTGAGGAACTATATAAGAACTTAATTTTTATTGAGTAGGATATAAACATTAATCCTACACTTTCAAAATTCTTTGGAAAATTTTCTGCCATATGATAGTTTAAACATACCAAATCACAAGCAAACTGGTCACCATTCAAATGTTTGCAGGGCAATACAGGAAATAGCTTTAGAATATAAGTTTAGACTCTGTCTTAACTATGGAGTCTACTGATTCCTCCATAATTTGCTCTTCACCATTCATTAGGATAAGCTTTACTTCATTAATACTGTATTGTGTGCAGGATTTAGTAGTGGTGGATGATGAAGAAATGGGCAGTGTGCAAAAGGAGCAATTTGGTTGGAAATGAGGTCTTTAATGTTTTGATTGGGTAAAAATCTCATGGTGCATGCACACAAGGCTGACTTTGCTCTTAACATAAGAACATAAGGATGGCCATACTGGGTCAGACCAAAGGTCCATCCAGCCCAGTATCCTGTCTGTGGACAGTGGCCAATCCCAGGTGCCCCAGAGGGAGTGAACCTGACAGGTAATGATCAAGTGATTTCTCTCCTGCCATCCATCTCCACCCTCTGACAAACAGAGGCTAGGGACACCATTCCTTACCCATCCTGGTTAATGGACTTAACCTCCATGAGTTTATCCGGTTCTCTTTTAAACCCTGTTATAGTCCTAGCCTTTACAACCTCCTCAGGCAAGGAGTTCCACAGGTTGACTGTGCGCTGAGTGAAGAACTACTTCCTTTTATTTGTTTTAAACCTGCTACCCATTAATTTCATTTGGTGGCCCCTAGTTCTTATGGGAACAAGTAAATAACTTTTCCTTATTCACTATCTCCACACCACTCATGATTTTATATACCTCTATCATATCCCCCCGAGTCTCCTCTTTTCCAAGCTGAAAAGTCCTAGCCTCTTTAATCTCTCCTCATATGGGACCCGTTCCAAATCCCTAATCATTTTAGTTGCCTTTTTCTGAACCTTTTCTAATGCCAGTATATCTTTTTTGAGATGAGGGGACCACATCTGTATGCAGTGTTCCAGATGTGGGCTTACCATGGATTTATATAAGGGCAATAAGATAGTCTCCATCTTATTCTCTATCCCCCTTTTTTTTTAATGATTCCTAACATCCCATTTGCTTTTTTGACTGCTGCTGCTGCACACTGCATGGACATCTTCAGAGAGCTATCCACGATGACGCCAAGATCTTTCTCCTGATTAGTTATAGCTAAATTAGCCCCCATCATGTTGTATGTGTAGTTGGGGTTATTTTTTCCAATGTGCATTACTTTACATTTGTCCACATTCAATTTCATTTGCCATTTTGTTGTCCAATCACTTAGTTTTTTGAGATCTTTTTGAAGTTCTTCAGTCTGTTTTGATCTTAACTATCTTGAGCAGTTTAGTATCATCTGCAAACTTTGCCACCTCACTGTTTACCCCTTTCTCCAGATCATTTATCAATAAATTGAATAGGATTTGTCCTGGGACTGAGCCTTGGGGAACACCACTAGTTACCCCTCTCCATTCTGAAAATTTACCATTTATTCCTACCCTTTGTTCCCTGTCTTTTAAGCAGTTCTCAAGCCATGAAAAGATCTTCCCTCTTATCCCATGACAACTTAATTTACATAAGAGCCTTTGGTGAGGGACCTTGTCAAAGGCTTTCTGGAAATCTAAGTACACTATGTCCACTGGATCCCCTTGTCCATCTCTTTGTTGACCCCCTCAAAGAACTCTAATAGATTAGTAAGACATGATCTCCCTTTACAGAAACCATGTTGACATTTGCGCAACAATTTGTTCTTCTATGTGCCTGACAATTTTATTCTTTACTATTGTTTCAACTAATTTGCCCAGTACTGATGTTAGACTTACCAGTCTGTAATTGCCAGGATCACCTCTAGAGCCCTTAAATATTGGCTTTATATTAGCTATCTTCCAGTCATTGGGTACAGTAGCTGATTTAAAGGACAGGTTACAAACCATAGTTAGTCGTTCCATAATTTCACATTTGAGTTCTTTCAGAACTCTTGGATGAATGCCATCCGGTCCCAGTGACTTGTTACTGCTAAGTTTCTCAATTCCAAAACCTCCACACTAGTTATTTTTATTATTATTCTTCCTCCCTACTTGGTTATTTTTGAGCTGTTGTGAATTCCCACAGAAAGTGATTTTGTCATTGGCAGTTATATGCGTTCTAACAGAAGTTTCTGTTCTCTGCAGAGTAATGGCTTTAAATTCACACAAATCTGAGAAGAAGAAGAAGAAGTTATACAAGGACTCGCTTTCTCTGGCAGCCATGATCCGGAAGTTCCAAAAGGAGAAGGAAGCCCTGAGGAAGAAAGAATCCAATCCAGAACCCCCAGTGACTGTTGCCATCTCCACCCCTAGTAAACCCCCTTCCTCCTCTGCTACCACAGGAAATGATGTCTCAGACTTGAACCTCAGGGTTACCGATCCTGTCCTCTCCATTTTTGGTAGCACAAATGAGCATGAGCTCCTGCAGGAAACCGAAAGTGCCCTGGAGATTCTGGGAGAGATTGACTTTGACAAGCTGCTTGACGGCACCTCTAATGGCAGCCCAGCATCTGAGCCATCAGGAGAGAATGGAAGTGCCACTCAGCCAACCAATACCTCTCAGGTCATGACACCAAAGCAGGTGCCTGCCCTCCCAGAAGGCCTACCTGTACTTCTTGAAAAGCGCATTGGAGACCTACGAATAGTAAGTGTAAACTCATTGGTAGGGGATTGCATTCAAGGATCATTGAGAGCCGAGAGTAATAGTTGCAGCCTGAGCTGTGATGTCATACCCTTAAAATGCTGGTAGAAATATCAGGAAGGGATCATAATTGTTTGGTTGACCCCCAGGGGCTATGAGTAAGATTAATTAGATGAAACTAAGCAAAGATGATGTAGGTTGAATATAAAGGAAATATTGTTCTGTTTAGTTTATTTCAACTTACAATAGCTTGTGGAATGCTTTCCCTAGGGAAGTTGTGGTAACTTCATTGCTTGAGCTAAAATGACTAGACAAAACAGTTGAATATTCTGTACAGAAAAATCCAGCACTAGTGAGGTTTGGGCTCGGATAGACTAGATGACTTAAATCTTTTCCATCTTTAACTCCTAATTCCTTGCTCATTTATTTTGCTAATAATGTCTTTTTATTCATGCCCTTCTTGCCAAGTTCAGTCAGAAAGGAGTAAACCTGTGATATTTTTAAAGAGACTTTCCCAGTTTGTGTTAGGGAGAGACACCTGAAAATATGTCCTTTCGGTTTCAGTGGTAATTTTTAGAACTTTGATTCTTTTGCTAATTTTAATGATTTCTAAACATTTTCATTTGTGGAGGTAGGAAGGAGGACAGAGTCCAAGTTCATTCACAAAGATACTGTCAGGTGTAAAATCTTTGAGGATTTAGGTTTTTTTTTTTAAATCTAAGTTATTTTATTGTCATCTTAATCTTATTGAAACTGAAAGTATTGATTTTTTTCACCATGCTGCTTGTTTACTGTGTGCATATCAATTTGAAGGATGAAAAATAAACTAGTCAGTTTTTCTTTGAGTGATTAAATGTCCATTCCACTTCAGGGGTGCGCGCACCCAGTGCACTACAGTCAATTTTTTCCTTCAGTAGGACCCATTGAGGCATCCCCAGCTACCCTGCACTGCTGCATGGTGTTACAGAGGGTGGGGCTGTCCCTGAGCTCCCCCTCCTCAGTTCCTTCTTACTGCCCATGACAGTTGTCATGCTATTGCAAGTTCGGTCCTTCTATTTATATATAACTTGTACACATTTTTATTAGTTTAGTAGTTTATGGTGTTAGCAATAGTTATAAGTTTTTCTTTTAAATGTTTTTCAAAAACTTCAGTTCTCATTACTGGAAACCGTACTAGGGCATGTCTTGGTCACTAGAATTTAAGCCCTGCTGATCCTGCAAGGAACTGATGCCACTGAGTGACTTGCATTCCTGTTGCCTGAAGCGTCTTGGGGGGTTGCACATCAGAAATCAGTCTCAATTTTGTAGGGACTTTAAACCTAGAACCAAGAAAGACAGGACAGGCAGACTTAAATTTCTCCTCATACAAGAAGCGCTGTGCCTTCCTGCTTGGAATGGATGCTGAGTGCTTTGGCTTCAGTGAGGAGCACTCGACCTGTATTGTGTGAGTCTCTGCACTGGTCACCTTTCCCAGTGCTAAGGAAGAAACATTGCAGGTCTGCCTCCAAAGGGAGAGGAAGAATCCGTGGCACCGAAGTTCAGCAGGCATGCAGATAATGGAAGTAGAGAGCACTCGAAGCTGAGACACTTCCTGAGGCAATCATCCGCTCAGGCAGGACTGTCGACTCTGGCACAGGCACTGTCATATCCAGCTCCTGAAGTGGCACTGTGAGGCTCCTCTGTGCTGTCTGCATTGACCCGTCAGCCAGAGGCAATCTTGGTGTTATCAACTCCAGTGGCTTATACTGCTGCAAGTGACTTATTGAGTCTCTTGGTACCATTGTCTGAGGTGGTGTAGGAGTCCTCTTATCTGGCACTAAAGACCACAGGTCAAACTTTGCCAGCTGCTACAATACAGACTTTGGTACCATGGGTGCCTCATTGCGTGGTGCTATCAAGAGTGAAGCTGGTGACTCCTCTGGTCCATCATCCCAGGATTTCCAATGCTGATCACCAGCACGAACATGAACAGCGCCTCCCTTCCTTCCTCCTTGATCAGAAGAGGCTGATTCATCTTCGGACTATGAGGTTAGCTCATATGTCTTGCAGTCATGTTGTATATTTCATCATTCCCCTCTGAGGTCTTAACACCCTGGCACCCAGAGCAGGCACTGTCCTGGCTGATGTGTAGCAATCTATGGCCTGGAAGTAATTAGGCTCCTGGGCCTAACCAATTGCTGTTTTGGAACCCTTGAGAATTGCCACCTACTTCCAGGTCCTTTCCACACCCACTCCATTCTGCTGCATCAAGTAGGTATCAAGTACCATCCCACCAAGGAGACCATGCCTGGTAACAGGCTCAGTACCACGCAGGAGGATGTTGCTCAGGTGAATCTCCCCTTTGAAAAGCCAGGGGAGGGTCTACCTCTGCCAATTTTGGCTTCATCCTCTTCATCACCTGATGAGATGGTGGTTTTGGAGGATTCGTCACCCCCACCTGTTGACTATTTGGCCCATGAAGACCTTTTAAAAAGAGTGGCTTCCACCTTGAATATCCAGATGGAAGAAGTTTGAGTCATCCCACAGGCTGATAGACATTTTAGCAACTGCAGGACCTTCTTGGGTGGTGCTTCCAATTAATGAAGCTGTCGTGGCGCCCACCAAGGTTTTGTAGCAAACTCTGTCTTCCCTTCCTCCCACATCAGAGCTGGCTAAGTACAAACCCTTCAAATGTGTATGGAGAGGTGTGTGTGTGTGTGGGGAGTGTTGTGTTTTCTCCTCTTCAACCAGTTTTGACCCTGGTTACAGATGCTTCTGTCCTCGGGGTGGGCTCAGCTGGGTTCCCTGCAGGTGCATGGTTTGTGGTCTACACAGGATTTAACTCTGCATATAAATGACAGAATTGAGGGCCATTTAGCTGGCTTGTCGAGCTTTCCATTCCCATACCAAGGGAAGAAATCTGTGTGTACTTACAGACAATATGGCAGCTACATTTTATGTGAACATGCAAGGAGGGGCATGCTCAACTCTGTGCTAGAGGCAATCAATCTATGGGACTTTTCCATCACCAGTTAAATCAGCCTCAAAACCTCTCACTTTCCATACATGAAGTACAATTTGGCAGACCAGTTAAGCAGATTGTTTTACCAACCACCATGAGTGGTCTCTGCTGGGCCTTTCCAAGTCCATTTTCCAGCTGTGGGGGACTCCCCAGGTAGACCTCTTTGCAATGAAAGTCAGTAGGCAATGTCATCAGTTTTTGCTCTCAACAAGATCAGAGCCTGGAATCTCTTTCACAGACACTTTTCTGTTACCCTGGACAAACCTGATCTTGTACGCATTTCCTCCAGTTCCACTCCTTCCCAGAGTATTGTTAAAAATCAGATAAGACCATACAATAGATCAGACTTATAGCTGCCAGTTGGCTGTGGCAACACTGGTTTTCCACTTGATCAAAGTCAGTCACTCTGCCAGCAGACGCACATCTAATCTCTTGGGACCTCCTCCACCCCAAACTGCAGGCCCTCCACGTGACAGACTGGATCGTTCTGTGGCTAACCTCCTCGGAAGAGACTTATTCAAGAGGAGTTAAGATACGCTTTTAAATCATAAAAAAAAATCCACTGGATATATGTATCTAGCAAAGGGTAAGAGATTTTCCATCTTGTCCCAGCAGAAATCTGTTTTCCCTGCTCCAGTTACCAATGCATCATATACTGGATTATCTGTTATCCCTAAAACATTAGTTTAATCAAACAAAGTCCATCTAGCAACTATTTTGGCTTTTCACCCTCTGATTGATAGTCATTGTCTTTTTCAACTCTATGGCAATAAAGTTTTTGAAGGCTCTGGAGAGGTTGTACCCTCAGGTAGAGGATCCTGTTTCCCCTTGAGACTTGAACTTGGTGTTATCAAAACTAATGGGTGCTCCCAATTAAACCTTTAACTATATTTTCCTTGCTATATCTCTCAGTGAAGCTAGCCTTTTTGGTGGCAATCACCTCAGCCAGCAGATTAGGTGAATTATGTATTCTAATGAGGCAAGTAACATATCTTTTTTTTTGGGCCAATTTCTGTTGGTGAGGGACACAACCTTTCAAAAGCTTGTCTCTCTCTCTCACCAATAGAAGTTGGTCCAATAAAAGATATTGCACCACCCACCTTGTAGCCATGTTCTGCAAAAGCAGAACTGAAGGACTTGAGAGCTACCTTACAATCTCGTGTGTGTGTGTGTGTGTGTGTGTGTATTCACACCTACAAATAAGAATAGGTATAGTAGGTCACACACTGCCTAGAGGTCATGTCCTGGTCCATTTTCTGTTTTCAGTAGATTCTCTGAAAGAGCAAAGCAATGCTCTTCATGTTCTACATCAACAAGCAGTGGGGAGCAAGGTCCCCCTCCTTGTGTGCCAAAGCCATGAAACTCTGGTGCATAACCCATCAGATCCATATATCCATGATCTACCTCCCAGGCTTTCAGAATACCATAGTCAATGCCCTTAGCAGATGCTTCTCACAGGACTACAAATGGGAGTTGGATACTCAGATTTTCTGAAGTATATCCCAAAGATATACTGTCGCAGGTCGACCTTTTTGCCCTCTCTGAAAACAAGAAGTGCCATCTTTTCTGGTTAATAGGGAGTCTGGGTCACCATTCCTTGGGAGACGCCTTCCTTCTACCTTGGAAGAAGGGTATTTTTTGAGCGTTTTCCCCCTCCCAAACTCCTAAAATTACAGGCCATGGAAACATATCAGACAGGACAGAGCCATAGTTATCCTTATAGTGCCTAACCGGCCCTGACAACTTTGGTACTTGTCTGTCCAACCGAAGTTCCAGCTGTTCTTCACCTCCAGTCTCAGAATGTGGATTGCATGCTTTATCCCAGCCTAGCTGTTCAGTGCCTCAGGGCTTGGTTCCTCAATGGTTTTCAGGGAGGGCAGAGCATTCCTGCTCTGCAGACACACAGGTGCTCAGCAGAAAGATGTCAACCTGCACTACTTACCTACAAAAGTGGAAGAGCTTCTCTCACTGGGTCAGTAATTGCTCCTTTCAGCCTGATTCTGTTCCAGTTCCGCTCATCCTGGATTACCTGCTGGGTCTGAAGAAATTAGGATTCTCCATCAGTTTGGCTAAGATACAATTGGTACAGTTTTCATCCCTTGGTAGAGGGATTATCTGTATTTGCTTAGCCAGCATCATCTAGGTTAATTAAGGGGTTGGGCAATCTCTATCCCCACATTAGACAGCCCAACCCTACCTTAGACCTCAACCTTATTCTCAGTCACCTTATGAGACTTCCATTCGTACCGATGGAAAACTGTTCCCTGCTCCATTTATCTACAAAGACTGCCTGCTTAGTTACCACAATGTCAGTCTGTACAATCAGGAAATTAAGGCTTTAGTAGCACATTCCCTCCCTTATGGTGTTCAAGGGTGAGGTCTCCTTATGCCCATGCTCTGAATTCTTACCAAAAGTTCTGTCAGATTTCCATCTTCATCCATCCATCTACCAGTATTTTTTCCAAAATCTCATAGTTATCTGCAGGAATCTTTCCATACCATGGATATTAGAGCTTTGTCCTTCTATTAGATAGGACCTGACAATTTTGGAAGGTACCCCAGGCTTTTCATCTCCACCGTGGATAGGTCCATGGGATTTTCTGTCTCTACTCTGTCAGAATAGATATCTCATTGCATTTCCACAGATGTCCAATTTCCTCTCCCCCACCTTAGGATGATAGCACGTTCAATCAGATCTCAGGCAACATCTATGGTATTACTTAAAAAAAGGGGGGTGGGGTAGGGGGGAACCAATTTCTGAGAGAGAGAGAGCTTCCAAATACACATGTACAAAACAGTATACCCATATCCATGCCGTCAGATATGGTATGGTACTTAGTTCTGCGGTATTATCGTCAGTTATGGACTCTGTTCCAAAGCTCCCTCCTCCAGGTGACTTCTGAGCAGTATCCCCTCAGAAAGTAGAGCACTCATAGGGACACTACACAAGGAAGAAGCGGTTATTCACCTTGTGCAGTAACTGCAGAGTTTTTTTCAAGCTGGCCTCCCCACTGATGCTCCACTACCCTCTGTCCTTCCCCTTCCCTTAGGACTGTTCCCTAGGGGACACTGGGATAGAAAAGAAATTGAGGGTGGATTGCCTGTGCACCCCATATAGCCTTGGTGTCTGGCATGAGGAGGCCTAGGGCGCATGTGCAGGCCAAATGGACACTACTAGCTGAAAATCTCCAATCAAGGGCTTAGGTGCACATGCGCCTCTTAACATGGAGCAACCGTAGGGACACACATCTTGAAGAACGGCAGGTATTGCACAAGGCGAGTAACCTCTTCTTCGATATGTGTGGCACATGTCCGTTCCATGGCCCGACTCCTTCCCCTCTATATTGAAGTCTCTTCAGTAAGAAGGAACTGAAGAGGGTTGGGTATACCACCATCCAGAGGGGCAGGGGGTGCATAGGCCAACTCAGTGGATACCACTGAGGGAAAAATCTCCAACAACAGTGCACTTGGGGATGCACACACCTGAGGGTGCAATGGACGTGTACAACACATCTACTCCTGGGTTAATTCTGCGCTCCAAAATTAAAAATTATGCACACAGTATTTTAAAATTCTGCATACTTTTGTTTGTCAAAATAACATGATATAATCATGCTCCCGTTGTCACCTCCGGGCGACCCAGGGTTCCTGCTGTCAGCCCTAGGCGACCGTGCTGGGGGGAAACCTCAAATTCTGTGGGGAACATTAATTCTGTGCACATTCTGCATTGTGCAGTGGCACAGAATTCCAGCAGGAGTACACATCTTGAACAACAATTATGGAACAGGTTAGTAATCACTTCTTTCTCATCCATTACTTGTCCAAGTTCTCCTATGCTAACAGAACTTTGCAATTTTTGGGACTCAGAAATTAGAGAGGAATGTTTTATTTAGAAATGTTTCCATCTAAGATACAAAAATGCAATCCTTTCTATTGGACTTTAAGTTTTGAAAAAGCTTGTTTTTACTAAATTCTAATTTTTAGATCAAATATTACCTGAAAGTCTCTCTTAAATTTACCGTTTTCCCCAAGTGTGTTGGAGTTTCTTAACTGGTGCTTGGAGAAATGATTTTTTTCTGAGGATCCTTCACTTCCTTCCCTTTTTCTGTGCATAAGTTTACAAAACTCTTACTTGGTCTAGGGTAATGGTTAATACCTTTTTTTTTTTTTAAATGAGTGATTAAAATATTCATAATCATCATGGTAAAAGTGAGTATTGTGTCTAGCCTAGTACATTTTTATGCCACATTTTGCTAGGCTTCACTATGTGACTTAGTCAAGGCCTCCTGACAGAGTACAACTAGAAATAAACACAGTCCAGATCCAGTATGTGGTGGTGATCTGCCCCAAGTTGACCCTCCATTTCACCATGTACCATGTTACCCAGCTGGTCTGGAGAAGGCTTTTCAAAATAACTCACACAGTCTCATCCTTCAGCATTTGATCATTGTGGTGTTTTTCTGAATAGTGTGGTAATTTCTTAGGAAAGCAAGCCTATCCTATAAGAATAGGAGGTGGCCTGGACATCAGTTGAGTAAATGTTTGGGAAAGAAAACTGTGTTGTGATTTGATTTGAAGAAAGATGCTTCCTTGGCATACAGTGAAATGTGGTCCCCTTGTTTAAACATTATCAGTGAAAGAAAAAACATTTTAAAAGGCACAGAGAAAAATGGTTCCCACAGACTATATTTAAAGTTTTTTTTTTTTAAGGTGGTTGCAGTTTTATAAAAGTTTTCTCTGTTACTAGGGTTTTTTGCACAAGTTTGTAGGATGGGGAGAAGAGCTGGTGGTCAGTTTAAAAATGAGTGGGTTTATTAAATGATTTGTTTTACATGACAGCTTTTTTAAAATGTAGTTCAAAAAGCCATCAACTGAAGATTTTTAACAGGCTAAATAGTTCTTGCTGAGTCATCTTTTCATAAATGCTCAGATTGTAGGAATATGAGTTATCTAGTCTGGTCAGCTATGGATCACATTGGCTGCAGACAGTGATGTTAACATAGGTGTAATATCTTTTAAAACCGTAACATTCATTTAAATTAGGACATGCTCCTACTAAACATTTCATTTTTTTTTTAAAGTAAAAGTAAATTCCCAAATTTGTTTAAAAAAACAAAAAAAATCAGGTAATTCCTTCCCCCTCACATACTGCTACCTCCACTGTTGTGAGACAAGTAATATTTAATTTCCAAGTAATTCTAGTGCTTTATAGAACAGAAAAAAGTCTACCGGGAAGCAGTCTAATAGGGAGACTGCAGGATGACTTTTTCTACTGTGAGAGTAGTTGTCCAAATACCATATAATCCTTACAAGTCAACAGTTGAGTATTATCCTAGAGAAATCTGTGATAAAATGTATCCAAATCTCTAAATGTTTATCTCTTCAATGGAAAACTACCATGTGTGCCATTTGGCAGACCTACAGTGCTGAGATCACCTTTAAACCTTTATGTTTGGGGATGTTATTTTCAAGCATGTACTGTCTTCTGGGGAACAGTCCGAGGGTCATTACAGTACTTCAGTTATTCTTGGTCAGTTCAACTCCTCTCACCACCCTAACTAATCTTTCTCAGCAGGTGTTCTGATACGAGGCTAAAAATGATGCAAGAGAAATTAATACAAAATATCTGAGAGTGAGGTTAGAGTGGGGGAGAAAAAACACCATATCAATGTGGCTGTCAAAAGGAATGAGATGATTTAGTGTGGAATCCACTTCACAAAAATTAACCCTTTCAAAGACACACTGGGGTTGAAATGCTTGCTATTAAATCCACTGTCCTGTGGCAACGTTATAAGGAAAGTTCTTGTAAAGTTTATGAATGTTTCTTAATAGTCTTTTACAAAACAAGTGCTTCAGGGTTTTAAAAATAGATACAGATACAATGCCAGATTTCCAGACTCTACAATAAGAAAGCAGTGAACACAGTCCAGCACTTAAACTAGTTTGCTATTATAGGCTTGTCTGTGCATGATTGAAGGACAAAACATATAACACAAAAAGCTTTTTTTAATGATTTATTATTGAATATTAAACTCCTGTTTTCTTATGCAGTACAAAATGCACTATCCCAACAATCAGCTATTTCACTTTCAAACATACATGTGTCTATTACAAAAGAATGAGAACAGGTATTTCAGTATAACATTGTCAGCTCAAGACATCATCTGTCTGCAATTTAATTGCTATTGTCAGAATAACACATTGACTGTGGAAATAGATTGGAGAAAGTTTTTCATTTTTTAAAAATTTGACATTCCCTATATAGTCAGTTGCACTGCTGTGTGATTATCACATTATCTATAGACTCACATATTAGAATATCACACTTGCACAATGCTCCAGGCATTCACAGGCACACTCTTTTCAGTGGCCTAATGTGCTAAAAATAGGAGTGAAGATACAGCAGCATCGGTTAGCAACGTAGATACCCAAGGTCTCCAGGCCAGCTTGTACAGCCTGTGCTATAGCCCATGCCACTGTCTTCACTCATATTTTTAGTCTCTTACCCACGTTAGCTTTAATCTAGCTATGCCTACCAGAGCTGCCAATCACACCTTCAATTTCAGTGTAGACTGAGATCAATGGAAAGGAGTAGGAGCAAGGTCATCTTCCCTCCCACTCCCCATAGGGCTAGGAATAGGAAGATACAGGAACAGGAGGCGGGAGCACAGATAGGATCTCCACTCCACAAAACCAAAGCTGGAGAGAACACTGGACAGCACCATAGAGGAGGATGTGGATGTGGCTCCTGTCTGCATGGTTCCTTCACAGGGATTCCATCAGGAGCAGTGGAGATAGGTCCCCTTAGGGTATGTCTATACTACGAAATTAGGTCGAATTTATAGAATTCGGTTTTTTAGAATTCGGTTTTATATATTCGAGTGTGTGTGTCCCCACAGAAAATGCTCTAAGTGCATTAACTCGGCAGAGTGCTTCCACAGTACCAAGGCTAGAGTCAACTTCCAGAGTGTTGCACTGTGAGTAGCTATCCCACAGTTCCCGCAGTCTCTGCTGCCCATTGGAATTCTGGGTTGAGATCCCAATGCCTGATGGGGCTGAAACATTGTCGCGGGTGGTTCTGGGTACATTATCGTCAGGCCCCGTTCCCTCCCTCCCTCCATGAAAGCAAGGGCAGACAATCGTTTTGCGCCTTTTTTCCTGAGTTACCTGTGCAGACGCCATACCACGGCAAGCACGGAGCCCGTTCAGCTCACTGTCACTGTATGTCTCCTGGGTGCTTGCGGACGCGGTACTGCATTGCTACACAGCAGCAGCAACCCCTTGCCTTGTGGCAGCAGACAGTGCAATAGGACTGATAGCCATCATCGTCATGTCCGAGGTGCTCCTGGTCGCCTGTGTGAGGTCGATCAGGAGTGCCTGGGCAGACATGGGCGCAGGGACTAAAGTTGGAGTGACTTGATCAAGTCATTCTCTTTAGTCCTGCAGTCAGTCCTATTGAACCATCTTATGGTGCACAGGCAGGCGATACGGATTGCTAGCAGTCCTATTGCATCATCTTCTGCCGGGCAGCTGTGAGATGTGGATGGCATGCAGTCCTTGTGCACCGTCTGCTGCCAGCCAAAGATGTAAAAGATAGATGGAGTGGATCAAAATAAGAAATAGACCAGATTTGTTTTGTACTCATTTGCAAACCCGCCCCCCGTCTAGGGGACTCATTCCTCTAGGTCACACTGCAGTCACTCACAGAGAAGGTGCAGTGAGGTAAATCTAGCCATGTATCAATCAGAGGCCAGACCAACCTGCTTGTTCCAATAAGAACAATAACTTAGGTGCACCATTTCTTATTGGAACCCTCCGTGAAGTCCTGCCTGAAATACTCCTAGATGTAAAGCCACCCCCTTTGTTGATTTTTAGCTCCCTGAAGCCAACCCTGTAAGCCGTGTTCTCAGTCACCCCTCCCTCCGGCAGACAATCATTCCGCGCCTTTTTTCTGTGTGGACGCCATACCAAGGCAAGCATGGAGGCCGCTCAGCTCACTTTGGCAATTAGGAGCACATTAAACACCACACGCATTATCCAGCAGTATATGCAGCACCAGAACCTGGCAGAGCGATACCGGGCGAGGAGGCGACGTCAGTGCAGTCATGTGAGTGATCAGGACATGGACACAGATTTCTCTGAAAGCATGGGCCCTGCCAATGCATGCATCATGGTACTAATGGGGCAGGTTCATGCTGTGGAACGCCAATTCTGGGCTCGGGAAACAAGCACAGACCTCATAGTGGGACCTCATAGTGTTGCAGGTCTGGGACGATTCCCAGTGGCTGCGAAACTTTCGCATGCGTAAGGGCACTTTCATGGAACTTTGTGACTTGCTTTCCCCTGCCCTGAAGCGCATGAATACCAAGATGAGAGCAGCCCTCACAGTTGAGAAGCGAGTGGCGATAGCCCTGTGGAAGCTTGCAACGCCAGACAGCTACCAGTCAGTTGGGAATCAATTTGGAGTGGGCAAATCTACTGTGGGGGCTGCTGTGATGCAAGTAGCCCACGCAGTCAAAGATCTGCTGATATCAAGGGTAGTGATAGTGGATGGCTTTGCTGCAATGGGATTCCCTAACTGTGGTGGGGCCATAGACGGAACCCATATCCCTATCTTGGCACCGGAGCACCAAGCCGCCGAGTACATAAACCGCAAGGGGTACTTTTCGATAGTGCTGCAAGCTCTGGTGGATCACAAGGGACGTTTCACAAAATCAACGTGGGATGGCCGGGAAAGGTACATGACGCTCGCATCTTCAGGAACTCTGGTCTGTTTCAAAAGCTACAGGAAGGGACTTTATTCCCAGACCAGAAAATAACTGTTGGGGATGTTGAAATGCCTATAGTTATCCTTGGGGATCCAGCCTACTCCTTAATGCCATGGCTCATGAAGCCGTACACAGGCAGCCTGGACAGTAGTCAGGAGCTGTTCAACTACAGGCTGAGCAAGTGCAGAATGGTGGTAGAATGTGCATTTGGACGTTTAAAGGCGCGCTGGTGCAGTTTACTGACTCGGTTAGACCTCAGCGAAACCAATATTCCCACTGTTATTACTGCTTGCTGTGTGCTCCACAATATCTGTGAGAGTAAGGGGGAGACGTTTATGGCAGGGTGGGAGGTTGAGGCAAATCGCCTGGCTGCTGGTTACGCGCAGCTAGACACCAGGGCAGTTAGAAGAGCACAGGAAGGCGCGGTGTGCATCAGAGAAGCTTTGAAAACCAGTTTCATGACTGGCCAGGCTACGGTGTGAAAGTTCTGTTTGTTCGTTTCTCCTTGATGAAACCCCCCGTCCCTTGGTTCACTCTACTTCCCTGTAAGCTAACCACCCTCCCCTCTTCCCTTCGATCACCGCTTGCAGAGGCAATAAAGTCATTGTTGCTTCACATTCATGTATTCTTTATTCATTCATCACACAAATAGGGGGATGACTACCAAGGTAGCCCAGGAGGGGTGGTGGAGGAGGGAAGGAAAATGCCACACAGCACTTTAACAGTTTACAACGTTAAAATTTATTGAATGCCAGCCTTCTTTTTTTTGGGCAATCCTCTGTGGCAAAGTGGCTGGTTGGCCAGTGGCCCCCCCACCGCGTTCTTGGGCGTCTGGGTGTGGAGGCTATGGAACTGGGGAGAAGGGCGGTTGGTTACACAGGGGCTGTAGTGGCAGTCTGTGCTCCAGCTGCCTTTGCTGCAGCTCAACCATACACTGGAGCATACTGGTTTGATCCTCCAGCAGCCTCAGCATTGAATCCTGCCTCCTCTCATCATGCTGCCGCCACATTTGAGCTGCAGCCCTGTCTTCAGCCCGCCACCTCTCCTTCCGATCATTTTGTGCTTTCCTGCACTCTGACATTATTTGCTTCCACGCATTCATCTGTGCTCTGTCAGTGTGGGAGGACAGCATGAGCTCAGAGAACATTTCATCAAGAGTGCGTTTTTTTTTCTTTCTAATCTTCACTAGCCTCTGGGAAGGAGAAGATCCTGTGATCATTGAAACACATGCAGCTGGTGGAGAAAAAAAAAGGGACAGCGGTATTTAAAAAGACACATTTTATAAAACAGTGGCTACACTCTTTCAGGGTAAACCTTGCTGTTAACATTACATACATAGCACATGTGCTTTCGTTCCAAGGTCGCATTTTGCCTCCCCCCACCACGTGGCTACCCTCTCAACCCTCCCCCCTCCCCATGGCTAACAGCGGGGAACATTTCTGTTCAGCCACAGTGAAACAGCCCAGCAGGAACGGGCTCCTCTGAGTGTCCCGTGAAGAAAAGCACCCTATTTCAACCAGATGACAATGAATGATATCTCACTCTCCTGAGGATAACACAGAGAGATAAAGAACGGATGTTGTTTGAACGCCAGCAAACATACACTGCAATGCTTTGTTGTACAATGATTCCCGAGTACGTGTTACTGGCCTGGAGTGGTAAAGTGTCCTACCATGAAGGACGCAATAAGGCTGCCCTCCCCAGAAACATTTTGCAAAGGCTTTGGGAGTACATCCAGGAGAGCCGCGAATGCCAGGGCAAATTAATCCTTTCACATGCTTGCTTTTAAACCATGTATAGTATTTTAAAAGGTACACTCACTGTAGGTCCCTTCTCTGCCTGCCGGGTCCAGGAGACAGCCTTGGGTGGGTTCGGGGGGTACTGGCTCCAGGTCTAAGGTGAGAAACAGTTCCTGGCTGTCAGGAAAACCGGTTTCTCCGCTTGCTTGCTGTGAGCTATCTACAACCTCATCTTCTTCTTCTTCGTCCCCAAAACCTGCTTCCGTGTTGCCTCCATCTCCAATGAAGGAGTGAAACAACACGGCTGGGGTAGTGGTGGCTGAACCCCCTAAAATGGCATGCAGCTCATCATAGAAGCGGCATGTTTGGGGCTCTGACCCGGAGCGGCCATTTGCCTCTCTGGTTTTCTGGTAGGCTTGCCTCAGCTCCTTAAGTTTCACGCGGCACTGCTTCGGGTCCCTGTTATGGCCTCTGTCCTTCACGCCCTGGGAGATTTTGACAAAGGTTTTGGCATTTCGAAAACTGGAATGGAGTTCTGATAGCAGGGATTCCTCTCCCCATACAGCGATCAGATCCCGTACCTCCCGTTCAGTCCATGCTGGAGCTCTTTTGCGATTCTGGGACTCCATCATGGTCACCTCTGCTGATGAGCTCTGCATGGTCACCTGCAGCTTGCCATGCTGGCCAAACAGAAGATGAGATTCAAAAGTTCGCGGTTCTTTTCCTGTCTACTTGGCCAGTGCATCTGAGTTGAGAGAGCTGTCCAGAGCGGTCACAATGGAGCACTCTGGGATAGCTCCCGGAGGCCGATACCGTCGAATTGTGTCCACAGTACCCCAAATTCGACCCGGCAAGGCCGATTTAAGCACTAATCCACTTGTCAGGGGTGGAGTAAGGAAATCGATTTTAAGAGCCCTTTAAGTCAAAATAAAGGGCTTCATCGTGTGGACGGGTGCAGGTTTACATCGATTTAACACTGCTAAATTCGACCTAAAGTCCTAGTGTAGACCAGGGCTCAGGAAGGCAATGGATTTGCAGCAGGAGCCAGTAATCCTAGGGAGGAAGAGAATCCTTAATGAACTGAGATGAGGGATTTCACTGTTGGTATAATTTATCGAGTCGTGTTTTTCCCTTCAAGTGAACAGTGAACCACTGACCCAGTATGATTTTATTTTATTTTTTTTATGGGGGGAGGATATCATTGCTGGTGGTATCTTTTGGAGGAGACATTAAAACAAAGAACCTAATAACTTTTCATTGAAAGGTCCTTTGGCACTTTTAGCAAGAATGGGGTACTAACCCCAGAGACCTGGCCACAGTCTAAATTGAATGATTGTTTTGCCTGTTTGCACTTCTCCTGCAGTTTCAATTGGATATAGTAATATTCTTCACTTCCTATTCTAAATAGTCATGTAGTGGTTTTGTATTACACTGTTATGGTGGGTGTATTTCAGGGCAGGGTGATATATGGCCATAAAGGTAGTTTGTATATCATTTAAGTCTGTAAAGATCTTTAGGGTAAAATGTGCTATAAATTTCTTAGTGCTTTTATTGCTCTCCTTCCAGGCTGCCAAGCTGTTTGATGAAGAAGGCAGGAAGAAATTCTTCACGCAGGATATGAACAATATTCTGCTGGAGTAAGTGTTCACCTCTTCAGTTCTGTATGTTTTGGGATGTTATCTTTAAATTACTCCTACAAAGACCTTAAAAAAGGAAACTAAACAAGTGGGGAAGACAAGTTAATCTCAGCCAGTTAGTGACCAGCTGGAAGATCTGTACTGGTGACAAGTTCCAATACAGAGATGCATCTGTATGGTTTATCCAGTGTAAAATATTTTTCAGTGCCCTTGGCCTTGAGTTCGTTAGCATAGTTCTGTGGAAGTTTGCATATCACTTCCCTACAGTCCCATGTTTTAATAAAATGAATAATTTCAGATTTTATTAAGAAGGAAAAACCTAGCCCATTCTAATTCTCTAATCTTTGCAGCACAGTGTCTGGTGTGGGAAGGTGATTTTGTATGGGGGAGGGGGCAGTCCTTATATGATCATAGTGTAGGTTAAAAAGAAATATTTTAGAAAATGTTAAATTATTTCTGAATAAATGTAACAGCCACAGTTGACTCATTCATGGCATGAAATTGGCATAGTAATTGCAAATTTGAATGGCATACAAAACCATGTTTAGTATTGCCAGGGTAATATTTATTAGATTAGCATATTTTTCTGAATGTACTCTCATTGTTAGCTAATGGACTTTAATCTCTCTGCAAAAATTAGTCTTACTGACACACCTATAGAAAAACACTCCACCCTTCATGTGTGTTTGTATGCATAACTAGAGTATGTGATGTACACAAAGCGCCTTAGGTATCTGCACAGTTTCCATCCTCACCCAGGATTGCCTCACTAGTTAGCTATCTCTTTGTTTGTTTCTGTCAGTATTGAGCTGCAATTACAGGAGATAAGTCCTATCGTCCGTCACAACGTGTACTCCCATCTTGAGGCTTTTGTGCCATGCAATAAGGACACACTGATAAAGCGTCTGAAGAAATTACACCTCAATGTCCAGGTAAAAGGGGGAGAGAGAGTGGCTTCTGCAGGAGTCATGTATGTAACAGTAAGGGCAGGGTGTGAGAGACTGAAGGCAAAGCTAGTTTTCCAGGTATTATTTCAGGACCTTTATGGCGATGGAACTGCTTCATCTTGAAGGTTAGATGAGATCAGAAGTCAAGAAGGTTGTGGCTGTGCCTGGTGTCTAGCTCTGCTCTAATGGTAGATTACACAGATAATAACACACAATGAATGGACAAAAAAATTGGGAACCTGATTGTATAAAATTCCATGCAAATAAGCCATTATCGTAATAGGAGGTTAGCCAATTTAACCCTTTTTGTGAGTCTAAATATGCTGCTTTCATAGAATCATAGGGTTAGAAGGGACTACAAGAATCGTCTAGTTTAACCCCCTTTTGTACTTATTATGACTGTCAGGTGATTTTCGTGCTCCATTTTCACCGTTGCTTTGCTTTTAAATATGGGTGTGTATATTTTCCCTGTGAAGATGAGTAAATTAAGGTATTTTGTGATCTATGATTGAATAGTAGAGCTGCCCTGGTGGTCTGTTTAATGCATTGCTACTTGTGTGAGTAGTTAGAGTTGGTGGTGGAAGAGCTCAGGACCAAGCCTTGTTCAGGACCTGGAAGCGTTCATGGAGGTAGACGGCTTGTCACCTATGTGGTATGGAGGAGGGGCCGGGGGTGGGAGGATGAGTAGATAAATGCCACATGTTGCATGCTAAAACGTCCTCTTGCTGGTTGTAGGAATGTTGTTAAAGCCTTTCTCGGCAAATGGTTGCAGTGGCCATGCATAAAATAATTAAGAGAGGGAAAATGGTAGGTGCATAATATAATATCAGCTTAACATTTGCTGGAGATCTTTTGCTGTGAAGATGATCATTCCTCAAAATTTGGCAGTCTTGCATATTGCCCGAATGGCTTGTATACAACTGGGAATTTTTGGCCACTTTAATTTTAAATTACTTACTGGCAAGTGTTGGTACCCACTTCAGTCCATTTTTCTTTCTTTTCTATCAAACACTTTTAGCCCCTTTTTGGTAAAAAGGGTCCTCTGAAGAGACCAAGAAGTAATGCTGTGAGAAATGCATAAAGATAGAAATGTTTTTCTTTCTAGATATTTGCCCTTTTTTTGGTTTTTCGGTTTCAAGAACATCTCAGCTGTATTAGCAATTAAACAGTATACCATTGTTTTGTATCATTGTTAACCAAAATGTGGTAGTTCAGTGCCATTTTAGAGAACCATGTTGGAATTTCCCATGCTTTTTTGTTACTACCAATAAGCAGGTATTGCTTGAACTGTTTCTAAAGTTTCCATACGTTTTGATGGGAATATTGATTAGAAATCACTGTTAAGGTCTGATTGCAGTTTCTGAGCAGCAGCTCATAAAACATGTTGGGTATGTCCTTTGCAGTGCATGTACCAAGATTACTTTGGTGTTGTTGCCTCTTCCCAGGATGACCGTTTGAGGGATCCACTGCAAAAGCTGAGACTGGCTGTCAGCAATGTCATGCCTGAACAACTATTCAAGTATCAGGAGGACTGTCAGGCTCGCAATCAAGCCAAGAATGCAAAGTGCGTACTTTTGAAGTTGGGATATTTGTATTTGGCCAGGGGATTCATACAGGAAACATGGGTTAAATTTCCATGTTTCTCAATTCTGGGGTATTAATACTGCAAAGGCAGTGTACTCAGACCATATGCATATAGGGGTGTAAAGGGAAATTGGGACAGTGCAAAGTACTCTTTGATTCCTTCAGCTAATTAAGTAACACTATCAACTAACTCTGAAAAGAAGTCTCATTAAGTGACTTTGAGGTAAGATCTTAAGGACAGGAGGAAAAGGAGGCTGTAACATATAAAGAGTGGGAAACAAGAAGAAGATGGAATTGAGATGTATTTTTTTATGTTCTTGATTATTTTTGTCCTGATTATTAAAACTCTTATCTCTTCACTGCATGAGGGAAACTGATTTGGGCTTGGGTTTTGGTATAGGAGTAAGAATTGACTGGTGAGCATCATAGAATCATAGACTAGAATCATAGAATATCAGGGTTAGAAGGGACCTCAGGAGGTCATCTAGTCCAACCCCCTGGTCAAAGCAGGACCAATCCTCCATCTGTCATCACATTCACAGCACTAGACTGACAGTGAGCAGGCCTGAAGGAGTCTACACAACTTGCCCTGGCAGCCAGAGGTGGTGCGAGTCACATGGAGAGATGGAGTGGGAGGGTCAAATGTTTGCCTCTTTGGGAACGGTATAATGAGAACCTGAGGGCTGCACCCCTATTTTTACAGCCTGGTAAGAGAGAATTCGTGCCTTTCTAAGGGGAATACACCATGTGTCTGTGTCTTTAAGTCCTAATTCTCTCACAAAAAATTTGTTCTAGATTGCAAGCAGAAGATGAACGAGAGAAAAATGGGTCAGAGGAAGATGATGATGAGAAGCCAGGAAAGAGGATTATTGGGCCAAGAAAGAAATTCCACTGGGATGATACAGTGAGGTGTGACATAACATTCCCCTTTTTCACCTTGCACAAGTTTTTTAACGTGCCTGTGTGGACACTGAGCCACAGCACCATCTAGTAAACAATCCCAGTCAGAAACAGACTTGATAGAGATTTGGAAAGGGACAGGTGCAATATGGCTTTATAAAAAAGATAGGTATGAAGGAAGGCATCTCAGTTTCCCATGCAGCTTTGTTTCTGAAACTTGAGGGGTGGGAGACCTGAATCCCCACTCCAGTCTCTTTATACCACATAAAAATGCTGGAGCAGTATAAAAGGCCATGCGTAAAATCCTGTATCCAGCCAAAGGGAGGATATCCCTGATGTAGAATTTCAGAAGACAGTTGAAAAGCTGCATCCCAAGGACTTACCTTAAAAACTTTAATATAAGAGGATGTGCTGGGGGTGGGCTGCATCACATAGCACTGTTTTGATTTTGGACAGCACAGAACCTCACCTGACATAATGATGACTTGTCTACTCCAGGAAATTTAACAGTTACTGAAAATTGTTTGGTTTTTTTAGCAAATGGATTTCACTAAATCAGTATTTAAAAAGGTAAAAATTTCCCAGTTTAGGCAAGACTTAAATTCACTTCAGAGCAGAAACTAGCACTAGTGAAAAGTGCTGGATTTGCAGCTCTTGGACACTGATGAGGTCTTTGCCCATCTACATCTGTGGCCAATATATCACAAGCTGACCTAGAGAGACTACCTGTAGAGTCAAGAAGGGAGTTCAGTTTTTGTCCCATTCATTCAGTCTGTCCACCAAGGCCTAAAAAGGCAATTTTTCTGGTATAGCTCAATGTCAGATGCTTCAGTGACAGTAAAAAGACAAGGTCCCTGCGCAAATGAGCTTGTGGTCTCAATAAATAATGTACTGTGATGTGGAATACGGTGTATCAATAGAGTTTTAGGCATCCTCTGTTCTAAGAAGAAATTGGAGCCATGATAGACCAGGTGAGGGAGAACGTTCCAGACATGGGGATGCCATATAAAAGAGGACATGTCAAGAATTGGAGGGCACAGAGGCAGTCAGTCATAAGTCAGGCTGCATATCTGTCACGGAGTCCATGACTTCTGCAGTGGCACTCCAGGGTTGCCTGAGCAGATCAGGCAGCCCCTAGGCCAGTTGCACCAGCTGCTGTTGGGGTAATCTTGGGCTACTGCGGTCCCTCCACCCGCAGCAGCAGCAGTTTAGGTGTGGGAGGGGGCTCAGGGCTGGGGCAGAAGGTTGGGGTGCAGGGTGGCACTTACTTTGTGGGGGCTCCCTGGAAGCTGCCGGCATGTCCCTGCAGCTCCTAGGCGGAGGGGTCAGGGGGCTTTGTGCACCGCCCCTGTCTGCAGGCACCGCCCCTGCAACTCCCACTGACTGCGGTCCCCAGCCAGTGGGAGCTGCAGAGCCAGAGCTCGCGGCAGAGCCAGCGTGTGGAGCCCCTCCTGGCCTTCCCTCCCCCTATGAGCTGCAGGGACAGGCTGGCTGCTTCCAGGGAGCTGCACGGAGCCAGGTAGGGAGTCTGCCAGCCCCACCAATCCTTCCCTCTTGGCACCAGCAGGGTTCCCAGGGTGTGTGCTGCCCGCCCCCCCCTTCCCCCCGCCCCCCCAGCACCTGTGGCAGTCCTGGACTACCCTCCCCCAGCACCCGCTGCAGCCCCCTGGCCCAAGTTTTAGTTAGGGGTATATAGTACAAGTCATGGACAGGTCACGGGCCGTGAAAGTTTTACTGCCCGTGACCTGTCCATGACTTTTTTTACTCAAAATATCCGGGACTAAAATGTAGCCTTAGTCATAAAGCCTGGAGGGAATTAAGAGGGAAGTGGAGAGGTGGGTCATCAATGCCAGTTACAATGGTTGTCTTTTACATTAGCATCTTTCCTACAAAAGTGGACTGAGACTCGTGAGCTCTTTTCACAGAGTGCAGTGAACAGCCCATTACATGGCAACAACTCTTCCATTCCTCAGTCTTTCTGCTGAGTGTTCAAATTGACTTTTGCAGTCCATTGAATGGTTCATGCCTGGCTTCTCTCTCTTTCTCAATAGGGCTTTGTTGTGTAACCTGGTCAAGATCAAGCTGGGATGCTATGAGCTAGAGCCAAATAGAAGTCAGTCTCCTGAGGATTACCTCAAGACCTTTATGGAGACAGAGGTGAAACCACTCTGGCCTAAAGGCTGGATGCAGGCTAGGTAAGATACTTGCTTAGTATCTCTGATTGCCACCGTGTAACAGCTTCTTGAGTCTCGCTTAGGGTGACATGCTTCTACAGACAGTTGGTATAAAGGGACACTGTCATAATTTTAAAATACTGTATATATCCTATTACTGATAACATTTTATGTCATTGAAACTGAAAGTTTAAAAACATCTAACGTTCATCTGATGCAGTTTATTTTTTTTGCATTTCACCTGGTTTGAACAATGTAGCTACTTGAGGTTTTCTCCTTTGCTCTTTTATACTAACATGATGCTATAATATTTAGGTTCCCTTAAGGGGAATGTTTTGGTAACACATCTCCTAATTGAAATGAAATGTTCCTAAAAATATTTCAATTACGTTCTGTAAATCTCTTCTAAATATACTTAAATATTGTGCCATACTACGTGACATTGTCACTTTAAAGGGTGGCTGGCAGGCATCTTTCGCATTACCTTGTTAAAGTAGTGAAGGTCATGTAAAGTTACCAGCTGTGCTTTAAACTGTGCCAGCTGAATTGGAACAGAGTTGTAGGAAGATTGACAGATTTTACAAATTAATTTGTTTCTTCCAGCCCTCAAGATTCTGTGTAAATACAGAAGAGTGCTTTTAGTGGAGAGTTATTCTCTCTGTTGGTCTGCCAGAGGTTGAGTTTACTAACCTTCAGAGCATGGTCCAAGGCACATCTTTTTGGAGATATACAGGAAATTATGGGGTGATTGCTGGGGAGACTTCTCCTGTGATGTTTAGGGTGATATAGGAAGTAGCGCTGTCTGTGTAATCTCTGACCAATTTAATGTGTGACTAGATTATGGTTTTAATAGGTCAGTGCTCTCATATTATAGCGAGAGTGCACAGAACATTTTATAATAATCCTTTGTACTTTTATTTCTAAACTGTCCCCTGCTAAGGCACTTATGTCATTGCACATCATCCAAAGTACAACAATTTCTTAATCTTGTTAAAATTCAAATAAACCAATGAACCAAGTACAATGCAGAAGGGAAAAGGAATGGTAATAATGAGGCTAAAATGCAAGTTTGAAATAAAGTCCTATGGTGTTTCCTAAAAATAGGAAGAGATGAACAGAGTCAGATGGTAAAGAGGTGAGTAAATTCCATACTTTAGGGCCCATCACAGAAAAGGCATAATTGCCTGCGAATTCTAAGACATAACTAGTCTTGGAAGGATAAGATTTTTGTCAATAAATGTTGATTTCACCATACATACAGAAAATGAAAAATATTTCCATAGATGATGAAAATTTACAGATCGGAAAAGTAAGAAAAATGCTGCATGAGAACTTTTTAGAGTTAAAATCCAGTTATTTAGATTTCAGAATTAGGCTCATTACAAATGGACTAGCAAGTGAAAAATAAAAACATATATGTTTTGTTGATTTAAGGATATATACTTTGTATATTTTGACATGTGATGTTGACAATTTGTTTTAACATTGATAATGCTTTAACCCTTTGAATCTCATCATTTACTCTCGTTAAATAACTGACACCCCACCCCATACTTTCTGCAACTGTGAATATTGATAAAAATATTTGTAAAAAGCTTAAAAGTAAACATCAATATTATCCATCAAAATTATTTTAAAATATGAATTCTGCCATGCTTAAACATAATAGTTGGAGTTCTAAAAGGTGGGTGGTGTCAGTGTTTGGGTGATGATCTGAGACTCAAGGAGGTCCTAAGTGTAGCCAAAAGCCAACACTACTTATGACTGAAAAAAATAAATAACCAACTAACTAGCTTATAACCCAGAGGAGGGAAAACCCGCGGGCCACATCCAGCCTGTGGGACCATCCTGCCCGGCCCCTAAGCTCCCAGCTGGGGAGGCTAGTCCCCAGCCCCTCCCCCGCTGTACCCCCTCCCCCGCAGCCTCAGCACATTGCACCACCGGTGCTCTTGCCCGCCACTCCTGCCGTGCAGCACGGCGGTGTGGCTGGCTCCAGCATGGTAAGGGAGCAGGGAGCAGTCAGGGAATGGGGAACAGGGGGCCTGGGTAGGTGTGGGAGTCCCAGGGGGCCCATTAGGGGGCAAGGGTGTGGAAAGGGGGCAGGGCAGTCAGGGAGAAGGGGGCATTGGATAGGCGTGGGAGTCCCAGGGGGCCTGTCAGAGGGCGGGGGTGTGGATAGGGGTTGGGGCAGTCAGGGGACAAGGAGCAGGGGGGGTTGGAAGGGTCGGGAGTTCTGAGGGGGGGGCAGTCAGGGGGTGGGAAGTGGGAGGGAGCGGATAGGGGGTGGGGGTCAGACTGTTTGGGGAGACACAGCGTTCCCTACCTGGCCCTCCGTATAGTTTTGCAACCCTGATGTGGCCCTTGGGCCAAAAAGTTTGCCCACCCCTATTCTAACTTGTCTACCATCACATAAGCAGCCAATGTAAAGAATACAAGGGAGGGTGTAATGATTTTCGTAAATTAGTGAGTAAATGTGCTAATGGATAAAAACTTTCATGTTTACATGGGTATGTCTATTATTACTAAAAAAAAGAAAAAAGGAGGACTTGTGGCACCTTAGAGACTAACAAATTTATTTGAGCATAAGCTTTCGTGAGCTATAGCTCACTTCATTGGATGCATTCAGTGGAAAATACACCCAATGAAGTGAGCTGTAGCTCACGAAAGCTTATGCTCAAATAAATTTGTTAGCCTCTAAGGTGCCACAAGTACTCCTTTTCTTTTTGCAGATACAGACTAATACGGCTGCTACTCTGAAACCTGTCTATTATTACTATTATTAATGTGTTTATTATTTATATACTGCTGTAAATATATCTGACTCTACAAACAGTGAAGCACATGCTCTGTCCAGGAGTGTTTACAGTCTAAGATAGACAAGACACAGGACAACAGTTTAGGTAAGAGAGGGTCAGGAGAGATTATTGGTGAGGAAAATTAAGTACTGGAGTACTGTTGCAAGGTCATCCTAGCATAAATTAAAGCGAAACCTGTGCAAACTTTGCTACTGAAAACATTGTACCACTTCTGACATATGGCTTTCGATGCAATGAATGTTTGAAAAGTGTCTTCAAGATTTTTAATCTTACTACCTCCAGATGAGTGGTCTCAACAAGTGGGGCTACATAGGAGAAGAGTCGTCTCATCTCAATTACTTCTTCCCAACAACAAGATTTCTGTTTTATCAGAGTTAAGGACTAAGCAGTTTTATATATTCATCTGGTAATTACGTGACAGAAAAATAGCTTGCTGAGTCTACAGAGAAAGACATACATAATTATATATCCACATGCTGACCCAATTGTATCCTGCATTTAGAGGCTATTTCACCAAGAGAGCTCATGTATACTGAAAAATGTGGAAGATATGTGATATACATCAGGGATGTGTCCTATCAAATCAGACATGACAGTTTTCCATCACTATTAAATATGACCTGCACCCACTCCTGGGTAGTTTTAGAACACATCAACAAAGATTTAGTCACCAAACAGCCTACTTTCAGTCATATCAAAATTGCTGAGAGGTCCAGCATGCCCATCTGACCCTGCTCTAAAACCAGCAGAATACTCTCAATCATGGTTTCAGTTCCAGAAAAAGAATGGACCAATCTACCCAGGTTGTTAATTTTAAGTTTACCTATAAACCTGAATAGCTGTTTTCTCAACAGCCAAAATAGACAAATCAGATAGGGTGGTTGACTGTCACTCCAGCATCAAATGGTACCTTTTTGAGGAGGGGGTGGGCCTCCATGTGTTTGAGGGTGACCAGCACCCATAGTTAAGCATTTTGTTGATGATGGTATCATATTCAGACTATTTGCTATAGCTAGCCAGGTTGAATGATGGTCATAGTTCTCAATGGTAAGTCTTAATGAGCCCAGAAGACCACAGGTATCCCCAGCTTCCCAACATGTACACAGGAAAAAATGGAGTACTTGTGGCACCTTAGAGACTAACAAATTTATTTGAGCATAAGCTTTCGTGAGCTACAGCTCACTTCATCGGATGCAGTCAGTGGAAAATGCATCCGATGAAGTGAGCTGTAGCTCACAAAAGCTTATGCTCAAATAAATTTGTTAGTCTCTAAGGTGCCACAAGTACTCCTTTTCTTTTTGTGAATACAGACTAACACGGCTGCTACTCTGAGACAGGAAGAAATGATGCAATCAGAGAATACAGAAAGACCAGCCTGAAGCCAGTCCTATCTACAAAGAACATAGCATACTTGACTGTAGGAACCACTAACTAGACACAAGAGTTCATGGTGTGTCTGTCTCTGAGGATAAAGATCATTTTTGTTCAGTCCTATCTTTTATGTATACCCCATGAATTCCTTGTACAGGAAATAATCTGACTTCAGGATGCTTCCCTGCCATCATCTCTAATCTCTGCCCCCAGCTGCTTCAGCTCCCACAGATGGAACCATGGTGGTCTCTGAGCATAAGAGGCAACCAAGTTTATATAAGTAAAGCAGTCTAAAGCCAGTTAACACGGATGATAATAGCAGTTGCTGAGCTGATCGATTTCTTCCAATACTCCTATAAGGGAAAGTTGAGCATTTCTTTACACCAGTTAGCAGGAAACAGTCCATCAGTCTGAGGGGCCATAGAGGAATGAAAATACTCTGGTGTGGCATAGCTCCTTCACTGAAATGTGAGGTTGTAATGCAGTTCAGCAAGATGACCAAATACCCAAAATAGACAAGATCCAAAGACAGGTATATATGGCTGTCCTTATGGGAATGCACTTGTATTTCTGTCCAAAAATCTGTTTTCTAAACATTAATAAGCACCCTTGTGAAATAGGCAATCCCCATATTTTATTGATGAGGAAACTGAGGCACAGAAATGCTAAGTGACTTGCCAAAGGTTTTGCAGCAAGCCAGTGAAAGAGACAAGAAGAGAACTTAAGTCTCTTGACTCCCAGTTGCTATACTTACCAGTCTGTGGAAAAGAGAAGCTAAGGCAAAACAGGAGAAATTGATCTTGTAACGCATGTTCCATTGCAGTGACATTATAAGAAACAGAATAACTGATGTAGACTTGATCATTATTATGTGTGATTCATACTGGTGTGACAGCTTGACTTTTGAATGTTGTACCATTTTTGATGCATAACATTCTGATTGGCTTGCATTTCAGTTAATTGAGCTATAAAATATAATTTTAGGGGGAGAGGAGGGTGCATGCAAATAAGGTTTTGGGGTGATGCTGGCCGGAGATTTTTTACTACATCTGGTGGACTGGTCAGCAGTCAAGCTATAGTATATTCTAATGGGTATAGTAAACAAATTTGTGCCAACAAAAATTTGATTCAGCTGTGTAGGAGATAAAATTGTGCAATTTGCTACTGCCCTGGAAGATAAATATCTATCTGTACAATTTCTGGCATATTGGCAAGGCTATACATAGTGACTAGGAAGAGGAAGAAATTTCAATATAACTTTTTACAGAAACTTTTTTCTTTAAGTAAGAATGGGCATCAGCAGACTCCAAGGAGAGTACTTTGTAGTCCTTTATATTCAGAAAGCTGTCCATGGAACCTTTTAATCTAAAGGTGTACATAGGAAGGAAGAAGTGGGGGGAGGGAGGGTTCCTGTTGTCTGACAATGGTGAAGATGACCTCTTACAAACCATATACTGTGGTGTAAATAAGCAATTAGCACTTAACATGTGGAGTATCTCTTTTATTAACCAGCCTGCCTATTTGATGTGTTTGTAATTATACTTGGTATGTTCCATTATTTATGCCATTTTTTGGCTTTGGATTGGTGTTTGTTCAATGGCAGGAACTATATAAACTGAAAATTAATGAGGCGCTTTATGTTGAATCATGGATAGATGGATAAGCATGTAACATTCCAGATGAGAATGGTTTGAGGATATAAACAAGAGGTCTGAAATATCTAGATTCTGTGGAATGACAGGTTCAGCTCAGTTCTTTGCTCTTATGAACTAAATAATACATTGAATTCCATGTAGTTTACTGCTTCAGGGAGACTGTCAGAGGAAACATTCAAATCAATGTTTCGTCTATTCTGCCTGGACACTAAAGATCTCCTGGCATTTGGTTAGTAGGTTGCCCCAGTGTCATTGGCCAAAACCTGTCACCGCTCCCCTACCCGCTCCCACTGTCATGTGATGTGCTGTGTTTATATGCCATCTGCCTTTCTCCCCCACAGGGGTTATATTTCATTGGTGTGCATGTGTATAGATGAAGTGCTTTGGGATCCTTCAGGATGAAAGGCATTATATGAATGTAAAATATACTTGATAAACATTAAGTTTACTGATAGCTTTTTTTCTTCATCTGGAAACCCCACCATCCCTACCCCCATTGTATGTTGTGGGTAGGGGGTGGAGAAAGTGTTTTTTTTTCATTGTTGTGAGGCTTTCATCTTTCTTGGAGGGGATTTTGCAGTTAGCTTTTGCTGAGTGTACTAGCATAGCTGTTATGGGAGCCCTGCTGCAGCCTGTGCATGTTCTTTGAACTGGATAGAGTTCTTTTTGAGTGTCTTAAACTGAATGTTCTCGTTAGCTTAAACTTTTATATATTGTCGAGCACAGTATTTTTGTTCAGAAAATTTAATATTTCCAGTTCATTTTTTGCTTTAGAATTTATGCTGCCCTGTCATTTGAGTATTGCCTCTAATTTCAGTTCCTTTAATATAGACCCATTACTTTGCGTCTTGAGAACGTTGTAATTTCCACCCCAGATTCCAGGTTGATGGTGGTTGGTGTGTCTCAGTTGAGGAAAGGATCTTAAGGTAAAGAAAGTGCACAGGAAGGAGAATGAGGAGAGATAAAACTGTTTGAATACGATAGTAGTAATTAAGCAGAACAAAACAAATTTGTAGAGGAGGACGTTCATATTCTCCCTGGATTTTCTTTATAGGCGTTCAGTGGCTTGGGAGCAGGAACAGTAGATGGGATGTGAGACAAGGTTGAAGACTGGTAAAATTGATGGAAGTAAAAGGGAGCATAGGACTAGAGAGCAGCCGAGAGAATGGAGTCAAAAGAATTAACAATGGAATTGAGGAAGGGAAGGGGTTTGGAGTTGTAATGAAAAGACACTTGGGTGAGTTTTTGTATGGGATTTGAGTTTTCTTATGGGATGTATGATGATCTGCTCTTGGACCTGCCTCATGCTACAATGCTTCATATATACTAGGAAACATGTTTTTCTGCTGTGGTGTGCCTCTACACACACAGCTCTAGACAGCTGTTGAGGATTAGGTGAAATGGTGGGTGAGTTGCCTGATAGAAGCCATACAGAAGAATGCTTCGTTATCCTAGTGTAAATGCCTTGCCTGGGGGGACGGGACGGGAAGGAGGAGGGACTGTAATTCACCGCTGATGCAGCTCCATCAATGGTAGCATCAGTGGAAGTTCTAGTGTAGACAGCATGTAGGCATTTTTACCACCATGTTGTTCAACCCATCTCAGAGTAGGATCTGATGACAAGGTAATAACACCTGAACCCTATCTACATTAAAACATCCACTGTTGCTCTCATTGGTAGAGCTGTACTTGTTGATTCCATTAGTGAATTTTTGACCATGTCGAAGCAGCCTAAGTGATGTAATTGTGAGTAGCAATTTTTTGGTATTCTGTACGTGATGCTGAGATGTTTGGGAGCTAGCATGTCTTTTGGATTCTGCTTTCCTCCTCCCCCATGGTAAGGAAACTATGGTGTGTAGACCCTTGCAGTGCCAAAAATTAATTTAAATCAAGGACCATGGTGTTACCCCATTACAATGTGTTGAAGTATTGATGGGATTTTTTGGTTGTACGTTGCACTGAGAGCCTTGGCAAGGGGAGGAGGACATTTTAAAATACAATACTTTATTTTGTTACCATTGAAGGTAATATTTGTCTACATTGCTTTCTGCCAGCTCAGTAGTTATCTATATCGAATGTGAATTAAAATCTGTTTTGCAGCATTCTTCCGTTCATGGATGACTGTTTGTTTTTAACTATACCAAGACAACTGTACAAATAAATTGCTTGTTTCGTGCTTAGGGGGCAGATAAACAAATGCCCTATCTGAAAATCCAGTAGTAGATGAGTTGTTAGTAACCATGTCATAGTTGCTCATGTAGAATCACTGTATGTCTTTCTCTTTCTCCCTCCCTCTCTTTCAGGATGCTCTTTAAAGAAAGCCGAAGTGTTCACAATCATCTCACTTCTGCTCCGTGAGTACAAAGCTGGCACCTGCTGGTATCCCTTCCTTGTGCTTCAGTTGTCTGGGTAGCTGTGGCGAGCCTTGTGTGTTGCTCTATTCCTTAGGAGTTCAGACTGATTCTGGCTTATTTTCACTGCTTCTACCTCCTGCTGTTCGTTTGTTTTGCTTGAGGAGCTTTAGAATACAATGGGATTTTGTCTTTTAATGATTTAACTCTCTGACCTACCACTTTGGTGTTCTTGAGGCACTGTGGTTTGCGTAATTCAAGTGTGAAGTGGTTAAACAGCTGAAACAGATATTAATGCTGGTATAACGCCTTTCATCCAAGGATTTCAAAGTGATTTATGAATCCTAAACTTCACACCACCCTTGGCAAATAGGTATTATAGCATGTGGGCATTTCTTTCACTCTTTCTCTCTTCACTCCACTCCACAAAAACACATCTACTAAGATATCCACTCTGATTTGAGTGAAACTCTACCTTCCCTAGCCCTCAAACACTGCTGCTCTTGTCTGTGAGAACTGATTGTAGTTCAGACAGAACTGGAATAGTCATTTATAACTTTGAGCACCAAGCAAATTGTAACTCCTGTAATAAGCAAAAATAAATAAATAAATAATAGGTTAATCTTACAAATAACAGACTAATGGTCCATCAAGTATAGTATCCTGTTTCAGAGCAGGGCATAAAAACAGTACAATGCACTAAACTATTTAATACTGTTGAGGAAATGGAAGGGCAAAGGTATGTGTGTGGAGGAGGATGCAGGTGGGAGTATGGTACTCCTCAGACTTTGCAGCTGAGGATTGTTAGCCCTTATTGTTGTTCGAGCTGGTATAACGGCAGATGCTATTCATATTCATTTAAATGTTTAAACTTTTTTGCATCTTACTAAACTGGTTGCCTCAATAATATCACAGAGTTCCAAAAGTTAATTATCGACATTTTGCCATTTTATAAGCTAATCAGACAGAAGTTCAGTCTTTATTGCTCTTTTGTCCTTTTTAATATTTATTTTTCCTGTATGGTTTGACAACAAAATACAGATGTGAAAACATTCAGGGCACCCAGATGCCATAGGTTGTTCTCAAATCTAATAGCAGGTGTATGAGGCACTTTTATCTATGTAATAAGATTTCATGGTTGACTCGGACATTAGGCTTCAAAGTGACAATATAAAGTGACAGAAACTGCTACAAGCATGTTTGAGAGTTCTTTTTATTCAGATTATCACCAGGTTCAATCATCATTAGGACTTGCAGTCTATTACCATCCAATTCACAAGTTTTCAGTCATTTTGACTTACAACTAAACTCATGTAACAGCAAAGCATGTATCTATGCCACATCAAGAGTTCTAGACCATTGTGATATCAGTGATAACTCAACCAATCGCCACCTTTACTGTATATCTAATTTGCATGGAACAGTTTCCTTGATCGTGTGAGGAAGATTGCACATTGGTCAATTACTTCTCCCAACTGCCACACCTGTGGAGCAGTACAGGCATTCAGCTACGGGTATAACTATCATAGATCACTCCAGATTGCACAAAGTTATACCTGCTACCAAGTAGGCAAACACAGTTGTGACTGAAATAGGCTGAAATATGAGTTTACATTAAACTGTGTAGTCTCTATTATAATTTGGAATAAAAATATTCTCTGCCTCAAAAGGGCAAAATGAGTCTCTTTTAACTTGGTATTTATGAGGCAGAATTAATAGTCAGCAAGCATATCAGATGTATCTAAGGAAGCACAGGGAAGCATGACAAGCATGATATTGCACTACATATCATCTCTACTTCCTCCTTTTTGCCCATTCCGTCCCATCCTTAACTGAACTTTTGTCTCAGGGACTTTTGCAGTTTAGATTGGGGGAGGAACAGTCTTCTGTGGTCTTGTGAACTTGCTGCTCTGATGATTGTCTTAGAATTAGAATGACTAACCCTCTGTCTTTTCTCTTGATTTGTGTGTGTGTGTGTCTCTCTCTCTCTCCTCTGCTTTAGGGCAAAGAAGAAGGTGATTCTGGCACCTAAACCCAAAGTGAAGGTAAATATTGCAGCAACCCATACAAATGTTCAGGAAGTGATGTTGAACATGGTGCATGTTAAAAAAAAAAAAAAAAAATCCTTTTTCCATAGCTAAATCACTAGAACTGGTTGAAAACTTTCCAAGGGAACAGTTTTCCGTCAGAAAATGCTGACTTCATGAAATCAAAATGTTTCATGGGAACATTGATTTTGTCGAAATTTTCTACAGAAAATGAAACTTAACATTAAGGTCAAAATTTTGTTTCAACTTATTATATTATGAATTATAATATATAACAAAAGTCTGTTTTGACATAAATTATACATGAAAGTCAAAACAAAGTAAAAATGAAATGTATAATTTCAGTAAGATCAAACTGAAATATTTCAGAATATTTCATTTCTCAAAAAATACTGAGATTTCAACTTTTCATCCCAATTTGGGATTAAATCAAATTTTGGAATCTCAGAATTTCCTATGGGCTAGAAATTCCATTTTTTGACCAGCTCTTTTTATCACACACTTGATCCAGGTTCTTTGAGTGGACCCATTTGGTAACCTCCCTAAAAGAGCATATGCACATTTTTAAAAAATCTGCCTCCTGTTCGTTGTGGCCTCTCAAGTGTTTGGCTTAATGGCTCTGTTGACAAGGAGGAAATATGGTGGAATCCAGTTAACATCAGTTTGCACAATGCAATCTTTGTTCACATACTAAACCATTTATCATGAATATATTGCTAATGATCCTGTTTTATATCAATTAAAAATCACTGGTTACTTGTTTCAAACAGCACTTAATTGCATGTGGTGGCACCACATGCAGTTACTCACTTTAGAGACTTATGCCATAGGCTTTAAAGTGGGTAATATACCATTTGGCTTTATTGTAATTTTAAGTTATAAAGCCATTTCAAATGGGCTGTAAGAAGGTACTAAATGCGTTAAAGTATTACAAATTTTTTAAAAATGCATGTGCTTTGGTGAATTCATTTTCGTCTTAAATTAGGTTGTAGCACTGGAAAATTTTGCATATTTGGGTGGACAAGTTCAGTGTAGTAAGCTGATGTAGCCTCTAACTAGGCTTGACTGTATTTCATCTGAGTTCCATTGTAGTTATGTTTGTAGCTCAGATTTGCCTTAACTTTCAGCATACTGAAGACTAGCTCTGTAAGCCTCTATAATACAGTTTACTCTTTCATATTCCAAGTGGAACTACAGCTCTAGGTCTTGTTCCTGTGAGCAACACTGAGTATACTGCTAACATACTCCAGGAATATGTCGGCCTGGTACAGTAGATCATGTTATCACTTTGTTACATTATGTACACAGGACTGAATTTGACTGAAACTACCCATTTTAAAATGTTGCATTCTAGAACCACTTCCTTGCTGCACCGTCTCTTCCTGTGTGTGTTCAGTTATGCAGGCAGAGAAAGGTGGGACAGTATGCCATAATGTGTAACCTTATTGATGTCTAGATATTAAGGGGTGAGTGCCTTACATACTCTAAATGTCAGTTTCTTTATAGGTCTCCTACAAACTCTGACCCAGATCCTCGAAAAGTATTTAGGTACCTAACTCCCATTGTAATCAATGGGAGTTAGGCACCTAAATACTTTTCGAGGATCTTGGATCCTGTTCATAGCATGGTCATTATCTGGGATTTTGCATCAAGATGGCATGGAGGCCGTTCCCAATGCCTTACCACTTAACTCACATTTTTACATTCAGTGTTCTTAATATGATCGCTTGCAGAGCATAATACCTGTTCCTCATAACTGAATATTATGTTTTCCCCTTCCCGTACCCTATTACCTGGTAAACAAGGTATTCTGTACTGCAGCATCTAGGTATCAGATAATGCGTTAAAGGAAATCTTTAAAGGAAAAATACAACAATAGAGCTTTGCTTCTGGATTTGCAGAATGATAGCATTGCTAAATAAAGTTATGTTGATCTGCTTTGGAGAGGGCATTGTGACTTCCTATTGTTTTTCTATATTTTTATCCCATACCCCCAACCCCCCACCAGGACTCCAGTCCAAAGAAAGAGCAGAAAGCCTGTACATCTTTGGTGACTTCAGCTTGTGTTACTACACTGAATTCCAGCGCACCTATCAGTACAGTAGCTAGCTCTATCTGTACATCAGCTCCAGAGACCATCTGTTTGGATGACTCACTGGATGAAGACCTCTCTTTCCACCCACCTTCTCTGGATTCTATATCTGATGCTTTGGCAGTTATCAACAATGGAGCCAAGATCTTGCCCGTGGGGTCCACCATAGACACACCAACCTCAAGACCTCGCCCTGGGCTGAGAGAAGAGAAACTAGCAAGCATCATGAGTAAGTTGCCTCTAGCAACTTCAAAGAAGGTAGAGCCAGCTCAGACTCCACATTCATCCAGTCTTATCGCTGGTCACACAGGACCAGTACCAAAGAAGCCCCAGGACTTAGTTCACACGGGCATCTCTTCAGGCCTTATTGCTGGCTCTTCAATTCAAAACCCCAAGGTTTCCTTGGAACCTTTGCCAGCCAAACTACTTCAGCAAGGACTACAGAGGTCAAGCCAGATCCAAGCTGCTTCCTCTTCGCAGACCCATATTTCTTCCTCCTCCAAGGCCCAAGCAGTTACTTCCTCCTCCTCTCAGAAGTGCAAGGATGCTGCTATCGTGGTATCCTCTTCAGAGGGCCAAGGTGGTTCTTCCTCAACATTACAAGTGACAAAGATGCACCAGCATTCAGCTGTCCAACAGAAATATGTGTCTCCTCTACAAGCAACTATTAGTAAGTCACAGACCAATCCAGTGGTGAAACTGAGTAGCAATCCCAAACTCTCCTGTTCATCCCCAGTCATCAAGAGTCCAGATAAGCCAGTAATGTACCGCCTTCCTTTGTCTAACCCCTCATCTGGAAGTGGTTCTCAAGTATCCCACCCTCTAGTTTCTCGGACAACATCCAGCACCTCTACCTCTAGTAACTGTTTTGCCAAGACTATGATGTCGCAGGGTTCTTCCCAGGGTTTCAAGCCTCCCTTCTCCATGGCTGCCTCTCCTAAACCTGCTGCCTCTCCCAAGTCCACAGCATCCAAACCCTCTGTCACACCCAAGCCCACAGCATCATCTAAATTTCCATCTAAATCAACCTCATCCTCCAGGCCCACAACATCACACACTTCTTCCAGTTCAAATGCACTAGTATCCCAGAGTAGTCACTCCAGTAGCAGCCCCCTTCATAAACAGCCCAGCGGAGTAAATATCAGCAGGCAGTCTCCAACAATGAATTTGCTGCCCTCTAGTCGCACCACAGGCCTTCAGCCTGCAAAGAACCCTCAGGCCTCTTCAAAGTTGCCCAACTCTTCTCCCTCTGGGACTATTGGCAAAAATAACTTGAGTGGAGTCGGAATGAATGTACCTGCCAGCAGGGGCAGTAACCCTAATTCAAGCGGAACAAGTAGGACTAGTCTCTCTGGGGGAGCAGGAAGTGGAACACAGGGTGCTACTAAACAATTGTCAACGCCACACAGGCCATCTTCTGCCTCAGGGTCTCCAGTTGTAGCAGCCAGCGTGCAGGTATGTATCTAATGAGACTTAATTGTGGGACTCATAATGTGATTTACTTTTAAGTTTCTTTTTGTCACTATCCTTTCTCATAAATGTGATTGAATATTGGTCGTGAACATGTTTTCACTAAATCTTTCTAATGCATATGCTGAAATGGTTTCACACTGGTGAAAGGGATGCTTCCTCACAGGGGCAGGGTTCCAACTGACCTTAGGGTTCAGGAGGGAAGGAATTTTCAGCACAACATATATTGGCACGACTGTGGTGTAATGGAGCAGATTTTGTCTTCTCTGGAATACTGAGAAGAGATATATTAGATTTTGTGGTCTACAACTACTTAATGGTATTTCTGGAGATTGCAGTGGAATTAAGCATTGGTGAACTGAGGCCATTCCTTCTGTTTGATTTCCTTTATTGTAATGGCACTGATAAAGAAGGGTGTCTAGTACATCTACTAGCCACTCTTCCAGGATTGACTTGTACAATGAGAATTAAGTTGTGTAGGGTTAGAATAACAAGTATGACCTCTGTTAAATTGATGGATAACCAGCATAATTTTAATATTTATGCTATGGAATACTTTCAGAAGGCGTATGAAAGCCCAGGAGTGTGTACACATCCTGGAAATGAACTAAGTAAAAAGGGCTTGGGCAAGATTTGGTTGTACATGGATAAAAACAACGCTTCATAGTTGCTCATATGAGATAGTTTGAAATATGCCCTGGCCAGACTTGCGGAAGCTCTGGTACCACTAACCAGGGAAGAGAATTTACAATTTCCAGAGTATTCTGTTCCACTTAGTAGGAATAATTAGGTTATTGGCAGGTTTGGGCAAAACAGATTCTCAGATTAATCGTCTCTTCAGGTCTGAGATCTTCAGTTCTCAGGTTAACATTTGAGTAAAGCTGGAGTGTAAATAACTACCTTTTGTTAGCATATGGTTCTCCACACTCTTATCCATAGGCTATTGTTTATGCTTTTACAACTCTGTGTGCCAAATTCATGGGACACATCTTTCCTCTACTATCCCTGCTGCACAGAAGAACTGAAGAAAGTAGGAAATAATAGACCTTGTGATCGTGTAATTAAACACTGTATCGTAATGCATATGCACAACTGTGCTGACTTAAAGTTGCATAGTAGACAACCATACATTTGACTTTTTCTCACTTCTTGAGAGCTTGACTTTGCAACCTAAATAATATTCCTTTAACATGGCTTTTTGTATGTAGTGTCCTAGGGTTTTGTTTGTTTGTTTTTTAAGAAAAAAGTAAAAACAGATATATTATGTACATCTGTAATGGCCTCCTTCATAAAGCATCATCAGCATCCTTTGAACCCTAAATCTGTGCTGCAATGCTGAAGACTTGTAGCACTTACAGATCTCACTTTATTAGCTGGCAGCAAGAGAAATTTGTTTATGCCACAGTAAGAAGGGATTTACAGGCACCATATCTTCATAAATGATCTGGAGGATGGTGTGGATTGCACTCTCAGCAAATTTGCGGATGATACTAAACTGGGAGGAGTGGTAGATACGCTGGAGGGGAGGGATAGGATACAGAAGGACCTAGACAAATTGGAGGATTGGGCCAAAAGAAATCTGATGAGGTTCAATAAGGATAAGTGCAGGGTCCTGCACTTAGGACGGAAGAACCCAATGCACAGCTACAGACTAGGGACCGAATGGCTAGGCAGCAGTTCTGCGGAAAAGGACCTAGGGGTGACAGTGGACGAGAAGCTGGATATGAGTCAGCAGTGTGCCCTAGTTGCCAAGAAGGCCAATGGCATTTTGGGATGTATAAGTAGGGGCATAGCGAGCAGATCGAGGGACGTGATCGTTCCCCTCTATTCGACATTGGTGAGGCCTCATCTGGAGTACTGTGTCCAGTTTTGGGCCCCACACTTCAAGAAGGATGTGGATAAATTGGAGAGAGTCCAGCGAAGGGCAACAAAAATGATTAGGGGTCTGGAACACATGAGTTATGAGGAGAGGCTGAGGGAGCTGGGATTGTTTAGCCTGCAGAAGAGAAGAATGAGGGGGGATTTGATAGCTGCTTTCAACTACCTGAAAGGGGGTTCCAAAGAGGATGGCTCTAGACTGTTCTCAATGGTATCAGATGACAGAACGAGGAGTAATGGTCTCAAGCTGCAGTGGGGGAGGTTTAGATTGGATATTAGGAAAAACTTTTTCACTATGAGGGTGGTGAAACACTGGAATGCGTTACCTAGGGAGGTGGTAGAATCTCCTTCCTTAGAGGTTTTTAAGGTCAGGCTTGACAAAGCCCTGGCTGGGATGATTTAACTGGGAATTGGTCCTGCTTTGAGCAGGGGGTTGGACTAGATGACCTTCTGGGGTCCCTTCCAACCCTTATATTCTATGATTCTATATGCTGGATTTGGAGGTTTATGGGGGAGTCTGGCCCATTTTTTTTCTTCCTGATTGAGGAGTTGAGGGAGCACCTGCCCTATGTGGTACCCCCACCAAGGAAGGGGATGTGATGCTGGGGCCATCCACTGAATTAGAGGATTATGGTTCATAGATAAGGCCAGAAAGGACTATTGTGATAATCTAGTCTGGCCATAGTAGGACTTCCCTGAATTAATTCCTGTTTGAATTAGAGTATCTTTAAAAAAAAAAAAAAATTAAGAAATTGTAATCTTTAATTTTAGAAATTCCAAGAATGTTTTAGTTCTGGCTATGGCTATGGAGGTGCGACAACTTCACTTCAGAAAGCACCTCCAGGCTCTCCGGCGGGAAAAGCGAACAGCAATATGGGCTTCCCTGAGGCAGTAGAGACAGTGTTGGTGCTTGTCATTCATAGAGAATGAGTGAGGGCAGGAAAAACAGTTCTTAAACCCAGGACTGGAAGGCACAGTCCATGGGAGGAGAAGGAGATCAGATTCCAACCAGTGAAAACTATAACTATCTACACACTACGAAAAACAACAAAGAACTATATAGGAGGTAGAATAAAAGTTCTCTTTGCGTAAACACTAAGATCGCAGAGGAACAGCGGTTCTGACTCCAGCCATGTGGCGGTAAGAGGGAACTGGAGAGGCGTCAACCCATATGGCTTGTTGTTTTTTGGAGGAGGACACAGTGGATGGCTGTGGACGCTGCTGTGTGCTGTACTGTACTGCAAACAGCGTTTCCTTCTGCATCCATGTATCCACCTCCATACTGATTACTGCTCGCTACTCATCCACGATTGGAATAAATACAAGGACCACTACTTGAAGAGGTTACTTACCTGTAACTGGAGGTTCATCAAGATGTGTGGTCCCTATTTGTATTCCAATAACTGCTCGACAGGCATCGACCTGCACGGCCTGTTATAACCTCGGCTGGGAGCACAAGGAGACACATGACGTATGGGTCAGCGGACACTGCTACAAAAACCCTCCAGTGCATGGCCTGCACACGCATCCATGATTGGAATACAAATAGGGACCACACATCTCAAAGAACCTCCAGTTACAGGTAAATAACCTCCTCTTATTCATTAACTCATCCAGCCAGCATAAACTTGTAGCACTTACAAACCAGCCAGCAAGCCAGCTGTCCAAGTCTGTTCTGAAAGTGTGAACAAAGAAATCCTTTTAAACAAACTGCCATTGTGTACCCATGGTATTGATCAGAGAGCTCTGAGAAAGTTTGTTGTGTTTTAACGACATATCCGTAGAACCTAAAGCAGCAGTTTATTTGAATTTTTTTAAGATGCACTAAGATCCTTCTCCCAGCTTTCAAAATAGCTTTATTCTTTCTGTTTAGTCATCCTCTTGCAAGCTTGAAACTGACATTTTCCCTTATTGTTCTCAGTGATTTATTCTGACGTATGCATTCTAGTTGTAGTAGAACACTTGGGCTTGCTGGGGCTGTATGATTTTTTTTTGCTTAGTTTTCCCGTATGGCCTTTACCCCTTCCATCTGATGCTGTAATCTCCTCAGATGTAAACCACAATGGTCGTACCTGATCAGAACTTGCATTAAAAACTTCCAAAGAGGAGATCCAACAACTCATTTCTGGGAGACTGTGTGGTCGAGTGGATAAAACACTAAACTGGGACTTGTGTTCCATTTCCGGTTCTGCCACTGGCTTGCTGGGTAGACCTGATACCTCCTTTTGTAAATTGCTTTGAGATCTACAGATGAAAAGCATTTATATAAGAGCAAAATTCAGTTATTAATTTTTATTAAAGAATACCCAGGCTTCTGTGTTTTTTAAAAAAAAAAAAAAAAATTCATGATATTCTTCCCACTGAGCTGTTACTGTACCAGTAGCACAGTACCCTGTTGTGAGGTGCTGGATTTCTGTAGAAGTGTCATCTTTTGAATGGGATGTAAAATAGAATGCTTGACCACTCATCACCGTTAAAAATTCCATGCTACTTTTTGAAGAATAGGGACAATAGCTCTGGTTATTTGGCCAAATTCCAATTAGGGTAATTACGTTCTGCCTGCCTAAACCAAAAATTAGTCCTACAGTTACACCTAGAAAGATTCTTTACTTTCTGTTAAACAGTTGCGGCATTTTACAACATATGACTTGTTGTGGGGATGGGTATATATGCTATCTGTCATAGGCAGCGATACGCTTTTTAAAACATGCTGTTTATTGCACAACAAATCAAGAGAACCATATACAACATTATATAACTCCAACTAATGAAAGCATGTATTATGTATGTGTACAGATATACACAAAGTATTAAAGGCTTCAGTTCTGCGACACATGCACTTTTGTTAAAGTACAATGCATGTAAAAATACACATAATCTACTGAAATGCTCATAAAGCAGACAGGAGCTTGATTATTAAGGTTTTCTCTACAGATCAACAGAAAGTAAACTGCCTGACGCTTAATTTATCTGTCTCAGAAGGATAAGGGGCTGGTTGAGTTGACTGTAAGAATATGAACCTGTGGTTTCTGGAAGAATAGGTATTTCATACTTGATGCTTTCTCCATTAAACTATTACCTGCTGAAGGCTGGAAGTTTTATTCCTATGGAATGTCTTTTCCAATTAATGAACATACAGCCATATTGCGTAACTACATTGGCTTGATTTTTTTCCCAAAATGTGAAATAGTGAATGATGACCATTTGAATGTCCGCATAGTTACTGTAACCTTCTCTCCAGCTTGTTAGATTCTGATATCTTCCTTCTCCAGTTAATCTAAAATGCAGTTTCCTTTTCTTAACCATGTCTCTTGCTTCTTGAATTTCTGCATTACTTCCTGCTATTTTCCTGTATGAAGTTCAAGCTTCTCTTCACCTTAATGGTTCTCAGTAATTTTACCCTCGTCTTTTTTGTCTTCATCTCCTTCCACTACCTTCTTTGCTGCTTTCTGCACCACCTCATAGGTCTGAAATACCCTTCCCATTAATAAACAATAATCTCCCCTCAACTTCTATATCAAGAAAGTACTACAGCCAAAATATATTCTGTGAAACATTTGAGCTTCGTGGCCAAACCCTAACTGTGTCTCCTCCCCTCTCTTGTTTTCACTTGTGCCTTTAGTTGATGAGCCCTTTGGGTAGAGGTGTGTTATGTTTGGCAGTGATGCATTTACAGCAATATTTAAAGGATGAATACAACTAGGTTTCAGAATAATAAGGGGATCACATTTTGCAGTGGTGGTGGTTGTCTATCTGTAGATTCAGGACAGAATTGCAGTTCACATTGGGAAGGTTTTCTCTACAATGAGGGAAGCTAGTAACTTGTTTTAAATGAAAGTTTTTATTTTATTATAACCCTCCTCCTGCCCTTAAAACAGCCAACCAGCCATGAGTGATACCAGAAAGTTGACAGTAGTTCATACACCTTCATGCCTTATGGGTGCGATCATTCTGATTATTTTAGCTTCTCCAGATTAAGTATGGAAGCTTTGTCTCCTTTGTCCACCGAGCTCTTGTTGAGAAAATCAAAGTTTTCTTGTATGACCAATCTGAGATCAGGTGGGGAAAAAAGCAATGTAACTGTCTTGAACTCTGTCCTTAGTGGTCCAAGTGACGTACACAATCCTGTATTGATCCATCAGATCAGACAGGGTGCTTGATTGACAAAGGTAGTTGAAGTAACTTAAACTTCTAAATGGTATTTGACTTGATATCACTTGACATTCTGATTAAAAAATGTTGCACTATACAAAATCAATCCTGTACATATTTAATGGATTAAAAACATGTTAACTGATAGCTCTCAAAGGAATTGAAAATGGGGAATCTGAGACCAAGGGCAGTAATTCTAGTGGAGTCCCATAGGAATCTGTTTTTGGTCCAGTACTATGCACAAGAACATCAGAATGACCATACTGGGTCAGACCAGTGGTACATATAGCACAGTATTCTGTCTTCCGACAGTGGCCAGTGCCAGGAGCTTCAGAGGGAGTGAACAAGACAGGGCAATTTGAGTGATCCATCCCATTGTCTAGTCCTAGCTTCTAGCAGCCAGAGGTTTAGGGACACCCAGAGAGTAGGGTTGCGTCCCTGAGCATCTTGGCTAGAAGCCATTGATAGCCCTATCCTCCATAAACTTACATAATTGTTTTTTAACCCAGTTTTACTTTTGGCTTTCACAACATCCCCTGTCAGTGAGTTCCACAGGTTGACTGTGTGTTGTGTGAAAAAGTACTTCGTTAAGTTTGTTTTAAATCTGCTGTTTATTAATTTCGTTGGGTGACTTAAGGGGTAAATAACACTTTGTCCACACCATTCATGATTTTATAGACCTCTGTCATATCCCCCTTCAGTCATCTCTTTTCCAAAGTGACCAGTCCCAGTCTTTTTAATCTCTCCTTATGTGGAAGCTTATATGGAAGCTACTCCTAATAATTTTTGTTGCCCTTTTCAGTATTTTTTCCAATTCTAATGTATCTTTTTTAGGATGGGACAACCAGAACTGCTCACAGTATTCAAGGAGTGTGCATACCAAGGATTTATATAATTGCATTGATATTTTCTGTCTTATCTATGCCTTTCCTAGTGGTTCCTAACATTCTGTTAATTTTTTTGACTGCCGCTGTACATTCAGCAGATGTTTTCAAAGAACTAGCCACAATGACTCCAAGATCTTTGAGTGTTGACAGCTAATTTAGATCCCATCGTTTTGTATGTTGGAATTTTTTTTCCAGTGTGCATTATTTTGCATTTATCATCTGCCATGTTGTTGCCCAGTCATCCAGTTTTGTGAGATTCCTTTGTAACTCTGCAGTCTGCTTTGGATTTAACTATCTTGAGTAAGTATTCAATATCTTTATCAATGATCTGGAGGGAAACTTGATTGTGGGTAAAGTTTGTAAATGACACTAAAATCAGTGGAGCAGTAAATAATGGGGACAGGTTAGTTCTTTAGAGCAATGTGGATTGTATAGTAAGCTGGGCTTACTCAAACATGTGTGCAGCTAAATCCATGCAGGACCAAAGAATATAAGTCACTTATAGGATGGGAAAATGTATTTTGGGCAACTGTGACTTGAAGAAAAGGACTTCAGGGTCATGGTGGATAACCAACTGTTTTTTCCCTTAATAGTATCCATTGGGCTGCTGTAGCACCCTCTGGAGCCACACACTTATGCGCTCACAATGCAGTGCAGCTACTTAAAAGCAAAGGCAATGTACGCAGGGGAATATTGGGTAGAGTAGGAAGGGATGTATGGCATTAGTGAGACCATTACTGGACTACTGTGTTCAGTTCCATGTCCATGCTTCAAAAAAGGCAAATTGGAAATGATTCAGAAAAGAGCTACAAGAACAATTCAAGGTCTGGAAAATCAGTTTTATGGTGGAACATTAATGATCAATCCATTTAGGTTATCCAAGAGATGGTTGGATCCAGATAACTTGATCGCTATCTAGCTATCTTCATGGGAAGAAGATTTCAGAGAGTCGAGGGTTTTTTAATCTAGCATACAAGGCATTAAAAGATCAAATGGCTGGAAGTTGAAACTCGACAAATTCAGATTTGAAGTGAGGCACAAAATTTTAAGTTAGAATAATTAGCCATTGGTGGATTCTCTGTTGCTTGAAGTAACTAAATCAAGACAGAATATCCTTCTAAAAGGAGGATGGGCTGTGTTGTGCAGGACGTCACCACAGATGATCAAATATGGTCTTCCTGGCCATAAAATCTATGGCAATGGTGGTGTTGGCACCTAGCAGCCATGTTTGAAAAGTACTTTTTCTTCTTTGAGTGATTGCTCATGTCCCTTCCATCTTAGGGGTGTGTGCACCATTGCTGGAGATTTTTCCCTTAATAGTATCCATTGGGCTGCTGTAGCACCCTCTGGAGCCACACACTTATGCGCTGGTATAAGGAGTGCTGCTGGCCCCGCACCCTCGGAGTTTCTTCTTACCACCCATGGTAGTTGTTGGAACAATCCTCCTTACTTCAGAAAGGCTTCTTGCTAGTGATTTTCAGACTTTCTACATTTGTGGTTGTCATAGTGTAGTGTATATAGTTTCAAGTAGTTTTAGTATATATATTTAGTGTGAATAATTAGTTCCCATTGTAGAGGGTCATCTTCGCCCCAGTGAATCGGCATGCCCCAATCCCTGGGCTGCAAGCCTATGCCCGTGAGTGAACCGCACTCCAACTGCTTAAGGCGGCTAGGCAACGCTCGTGTGAAGGACAAGTACCTGATCTGTTGGGACTTCAGATCCTGCATCAAGAAAGACGGGGACATCAGACTGAAGGCTCTCCTCGTGGAAGCCGCGCTCAGACCTGTCTCAGAGCCAAGCCACTCCAATTTGGAGCAGAGTACTTTGGCATCGGTGTGAAGTGCTCCCCTGACACTGAGCTCTTCCTGTTGCCATTCTCCATGTCCAGTGCTAAGGAAGAAGCATAAGAAGCAGTGCACTAAGAGAGGGTACTTGCTGGTGCAGAAGAGTGGCAAGTGGAGAGAACAGAGTTTAGTGAGACCCAGGCTGGGCCACTCTTCTACCCCCGGACCAACGCTGAGGGCGTTGAGCCTGGTGCGGGACCCTCCATCAACACAAGGAAGCCACCATGGTGCTAATGGACTGATGGTGCCATTGACCCCACAGGCTTTTCAGGTGACTAGGGACCTTCCCTCTCTTCTGGTTCTGCCAACCCCAGTGGGGGACCTACCAGCTCCAGTGTCCAGAAGCAGGAGGGAACAGGGTGCATCAGGAACCTTCCTGGCACTGGGGCCCCCAGCACCATCTAGGAGCAAGCCATACCTGATACCAGCATCCCTATCTCTGGCATGCCACTGGTCCCCAGACTCCCAGCACCATATGGAGGCAGAAGTGGGTACCGCTCCACCATTGTTGCCGAGAGAAGAATCCTCTTCGGAGTCCAAAGAGAACCTTATGTACCACCAAAAGCCCACCACCTTATGTACCGCCAAAAGCCTACTCTCCACCGCGCTTCAGTGTTGGCACTTCAAAGCTGAAGCTAGTCCAAAATAATGGCAGTCTGATTATTAAGTGTAGCTTCATGTTGATAGCTCGTGCTACTACTGCTACTTCATGAGCTGCTGTTGGTTTTGACCTTTTAAAGCTGTAAATGGCTTGGGTCTGAGTTACCAGAGTTCACCTCTTTCATTGTACCTTGCAGCTGTAGGTGAGATCAGAGGCACTTGAGCTGGAACTCTCTCTGTATATGTCTTCAGTCCCAGAGTGTTCTTCCCTGCCCTTTGCTCTGCCAGAGCCTGGATTTGTTTACTTTTGAATGTGCTAGAAAGCTCAGCTCTGTTTCTCAGACATTTCACAAGAGAACAGTTGGAAGAGATTAGAGTCATAAAGTTTAAGGTCAGAAGGGATCACCAGATCATCTAGCCTGATCTCCTATATATCACAGGCCACCAACACTCACACACTAAAGCCAACAACCAAAATTAGACCATGTGCCACAGGCAGAGAATAGGAGGGACCGAGGTGCACCAATGCCTAAGGCCTGTGCAATGGCAGGGAATTATCATATGACTTCTGTGTCTTTGGAGAACTGGTGATTATAATTATATAGGCAGTAAACAGTTGACTTAAGTGATTTTGCACATGATATATGGGTTATTTTTAAAGACTCCTGTCATAAAGGGAAGGGTAACCACCTTTCTGTATACAGTGCTATAAAATCCCTCCTGGCCAGAGGGAAAACCCTTTCACCTGTAAAGGGTTAAGAAGCTAGGTAACCTCGCTGGCACCTGACCCAAAATGACCAATGAGGGGACAAGATACTCTCAAATCTGGAGGGGAGGGGGGAACAAAGGGTTCTGGCTGGCTGTGTGATGCTTTTGCTGGAAACAGATCAGGAATGCAAGCCTTACAACTCCTGTAAAGTTAGTAAGTAATCTAGCTAGAAAATGCGTTAGATTTTCTTCTGTTTAATGGCTTGTAAAATAAGCTGTGCTGGAGGGAATGTGTGTTCCTGTTTTTGTGTCTTTTTATAACTTAAGGTCTTGCCTAGAGGGATTCTCTATGTTTTGAATCTGATTACCCTGTAAGGTATTTACCATCCTGATTTTACAGGTGATTCTTTTATCTTTTCTTTAATTAAAATTCTTCTTTTAAGAACCTGATTGATTTTTTTCATTGTTCTTAAGATCCAAGAGTTTGGGTCTGTGTTCACCTGTACCAATTGGTGAGGATTATTATCAAGCCTTCCCCAGGAAAGGGGGTGTAGGGCTTGGGGGGGATATTTTGGGGGAAGACGTCTCCAAGTGGTCTCTTTCCCTGTTTTTTGTTTAAAACACTTGGTGGTGGCAACATACTGTTCAAAGACAAGGCAAAGTTTGTACCTTGGAGAAGTTTTTAACCTAAGCTGGTATAATAAGCTTAGGGGGGTCTTTCATGCAGGTCCCCACATCTGTACGCTAGAGGTCAGAGTGGGGAAAGAACCTTGACAACTCCAGAGCAGGAATTGTACTTTCTTTTATGAAAAGCAATTGTTATCCCTGTTTGTTGTTTCTTGTGGGATGCAGTAGGCCTCCATCTAGTTAGGATCTTTCACTGTTAAGGCTAGTCCAAATGAATTAGTAGAAATAAGCTTTCCATAAACAATCAGGCTTATTTCTTTGTCCTTCTGGGACACCAGGTATGCTAGCATTCCACTTGCTTGCTTTGTATTTTCTTTAACCACCTTCATCTTAGTTTTGTTGTTGATGTAGTTAGCAGAAGCTTTCACCATTCTGTCAAGAACTGTCCTCACTTGGTTTCTCCTACCAGAGTCTCTACTAAAATTCAAGGAGATTTCCCCCACATCTTGGTGATCTCAGTTCACCTTTTAAAACTATTATGTATTTAATCCAAGTTTACTATTCGAAAACACCCTATTTCCTCGTACTATATTCAGTACATGTCTGTGACTCAGATGCCTGTTACATATCCATGTTGGTTTCCATTCAGACAGGCTCTCCTGTTTTTTTTTTTTGTTTTTCCTTTTTACCTTGATTCTTGAATGAACAAGAATTATTTGGTGAAGGAGGAAGATTGGTGAATGAGCTGGACAGTTGCTGGTATTTAGATGGCAGGCTAATTAATGCATTTTGGAATATTCTGAATATTCCTGGCTCTTCTTGCATCCATCCTGGAGATGAAATTAACACAAATGTAATTTGGATATCAGATGGTATGCAGAGATTATATTTTCTCTGAGCAAGATTTTTTTTTTCTGCCTTCCCTCTGAAATTCTCATTAGTGTGATTATGGCCACTTATTTGCAGTGCCATGTATCTCTTGAAATGGAGCCATTTTTAAATATAGTTGTGGTTTTCAGGACTCCTTATTGTAAACATCTTGTTATGAAATAAAAAATCTACTAGTGTACTCAGTGTTTTTAAAGTATATATTTTGAAGGGGAAGAGGTTCCACATCTCCAAAAAATTCAGAGCTACTCTTACTAGATTAAAAATAACAATGCAAAACATTAATGGGAAATTTCCTCTTTAGAGCTCTGATTACCCTCCTTCTCATGTACAACCAGCAAAGAAATGGTGTTATGCCTAGACTGAAGGCAATCACAAGAGATGAACAAGAATGTCATTATGCCTGAATCTTATAAAATTGAAAATTGTGCTTATATAACAAGCCAAGAATGTGAGGAAAAACTCAAACATTGATAGCAGATACTTTTAAGGAATTAAGCTTGGTATTTTAAGGAACACCAGATATAACACAAACATTTCAATTCTTTAAATTTTTTTAACTTTCTGTTCTTGGTTTTGTCTCAGTACGGCTTTGATTGTAAACTCCTTGGATCAGGAACTGATTTTTTTTTTTCTGTGTCTGTACAGCACCTAGCACAGTGGGTCCTGGTCCATGACTAGGGCTCCTAGGTGCTACAGTAATACTTTCAAAAAATTGCTTATTGTTATTTGTAACCCCTGTCTCTGTACAGTCAACAGCAGGAGCATCATTACTGGCAAATGCCTCACCTCTGACGCTTATGACATCACCCCTGTCTGTAACCAATCAGAATGTGACATCTGCACCATTGACTCCTTTTGGGATGCTGGGTGGCCTTGTTCCTGTGACTGTACCCTTCCAATTTCCCTTGGAGCTGCTTGGCTTTGGGACGGACACAGCTGGAGTAACAACCACCTCGGGATCTACCTCAGCGGCTTTCCACCACAGCCTAGCTCAGAGTAAGTGAAGCTAGTTATTCACACTGCAATGTAATTCAGCGTCCTTACTTCACCACTTGCGAACTCAAATTGGGAAGGAAGTGATGGAAACACCATTGCTTGAGTTACTTTAAAGTTGGACTGGGCAAAGTACAGTGTTATAATGTGTTATATAATTCTGTAATTGTGTATGATTCTAAAAATTAGTCACAATTTTCTTCAAGATGATGACCAGCACTAACATGTTCATAGTATACAATGGGATTTGAACTTACTTTTTGTATTAGTTTGTCCCACCTTTTTAGAAGAGAGAACACAGTTTTATTAGAGTAGTTTCTGTGCTATAAGTTTTACAAAGCAATTAATCAAAAGACTGGTAATGCAGAGACACTTGGTCTAGGTCAGAGCCATGTTCCCCTCGGTAGCAGCTCACACAGAGCCTCTGATACTAGAACCATTTTTAACTGCAAGGGAGAATATTGACCAAGACAGGATTTATTATCTCCTAGTGTAGAAAAAGCCTTTAGATTTTCCACTTGGATTATTATTGGAGGCAATAGGGCCTTTCTGTTTACTGAAACAGTCCGAAGGATTGCATCTCTAACATGCCCTGTGCACAGGTACTGAATAAACCCATGGCTGAATGGACCAGCTTTTGGTGATGTTAACCCATTGGCCCTTTATCCCACATGTGACAGTGCTATCATGTAATTCTTGATATCTCATTTAAGGTTTGGAGTATGGCTTAAAACAAGTAATGGGAATGTGCTGATGTGCATCTAGTTATTTATGTAGCGCCTATCAACATAGCTCTGAAAATAAGAGGCTGCTGTTTTTAAACATGACAGCCTTCTTGTATACATTGGATTTGAATTCCTGCTTTTTTCCCCAATCTTTTCATTTCATTCAGATTTACTGAAGGGTTTGCAGCCAGGTGCCCAGCATGCAGCAACACTGTCTCATTCACCTCTGCCTGCTCATTTGCAGCAAGCTTACACAGGTAAGGAAATCCTTTTCCCCTCCTCCCTTTCACAGAAGTTAAAAACCTAAAGGCCAAATTTATATTTTTGGCCTGAGAATTTGTCTGGGCTTCAGCTTCCTTACTGGGGACCAGATTGATGATGATCTGAAGATAACGAAGAGAACAAAGGAAGTGGCTGGAATATTCTCAGGCTGCAGTAATGGCAAATGGTGCTCATGCTATTGCAGTTTTATGTGTGGAAATGGAATGGTGGGTCTTTCATTCATAAATTGTCACTACTATTGACTCAAAAGGTCAAAAATCTTGGAGGTAGTGAACTTTCTTGCACTGGAAGCTAGAGACCAAAGATTGCAATGAAACAGAATTATTAGTACCCATTAAATAATTTTATTGGTTACAAGATGAATGAGGGACTTATTTGTGAAGCCATTCTTCCCCTTTGGAGGTGACACTGAACTTCCATTTACCAGCTTGATTTTTCTGTAATTCCTTTGTATACGTACAACACCTCATACTTCCAATAGGAGCAGGAGGTTGAAAACTCCTGACAGATTAGCTCAGACAAATATTTTCCCTTCCCTGAGAGGATTAGTTTGATTTTTTTTTTTTTTTTTTTTTTTTGGCAGTATGGTCTAGAGCAGAGGTTCTCAAACTGTGGGTCGCAACCGCGTTTTAATGGGATCGCCTGGGCTGATGTTAGACTTTCTGGGGCTCAGGGTCAACCCTAGGTGGTAGGGCTCAAGTTACTGACCCCCCGACCCAGGGCTGAAGCCCTTCAGCTTTGGAACCCCCGCCTGGGGCAGTGGGGCTTGGGTTTTGGCCCCTCTGCCCATGACAGTGGGGCTTGAGTGGGCTCAGGCTTCAGTCCCTTCTCCTGGGGTCATGTAGTAATTTTTTGATCAGAAGGGGGTCACGGTGCAATGAAGTCTGAGCACCCCTGGTCTAGAGCTGTAGCTCACGAAAGCTTATGCTCAAATAAATTTGGTAGTCTCTAAGGTGCCACAAGTAATCCTTCTCTTTTTAAGGATACAGACTAACACGGCTGCTACTCTGAAAACTGGTCTAGAGCAGTGGCCCTCTGTCATGCCAGCTCCAATTAAGGGAGGTAAATTGGAGCTGGTTAGAGAAACCTGCACCTAATTGGGAAAGGGGAAACAGCTGCCAGACTATTAGCCTGTGGCTATATACAGGCCCAGAGGAAGGAAGGGGGGAAGCCAGAGAGGGAAGCCACTAGCTCTTCCCTTCCGGGTGCTGAGGCTAAGGAATCCTCAAGGCTGAAAACCCCAAGCTGTGTAGAGTGAGAAGGTGGTGGGATTGCACCCAGTAAATAAACTGCACCGGTGATTGCTGAACCTGAGGGTCTCTGAGTGGTTTTCGGAGCAGAGCACAGGCAGGACCAAGGGGGACCCTGCTACACCCTGTTACAGTCCACAAGCTCAGCATGGCTGAAAAATCATTCCACAGTTGTAAAGGATCGTGCAATTTAGGACATGGAATTTTCTTGGCTACTTCATGAGTTGTGGCTCAAACAGGGAATGGGGGTCTGAAGTGGGCAGAGTGGAGCTGGGTGTGTTCTTTATTCCACCCACACAATGCTCAGCTCCACAGGTTTTAGGAAAAAAGAAAAGGAGTACTTGTGGCACCTTAGAGACTAACAAATTTATTTGAGCTCCACAGGTTTTAGGCTGTTTCAAGAGCCTGTGAAAGCAGTTAAACCTTTCTTACTCATCTGTTTGCTTCAATAAGTCCTTGTGGCAATAAGTACCATAGGTTGATTTTTATATGCTTTATTGCAAAGAGTGCTAGAGACACCTGAGGATTAGACTTAGCACTCTCCCAAATGACAATTTAGCTGTTATTTCAAGAAAGAATAGTGTATTGTCCTGAGTGTTAAGCATCAACAATTCTAATGCAAATTAAATAAGCTGGTGAGAAGATAATGAGGGACTCCACTCCGTGAAGACAGCACATTATAGCAGTGTTTGAGCTGGGCATCCCCAATTTAAATTTTAGTTTTAAAAAATAACCAGAAGCCGCCCACATCCTGTAGACAACTTATCAGTCAGTCACAGCCTTTGGTGCAAACAAGTACATTCATTTACTGCAAGTCACAGTTGTGCACTCTCACTAGCTGCTGGAATTCACATATTTGGGGCAACCAACAGGAACACAGTTCAGTATTCTGCAGTGCGGGTTGCTTTATTTGTAGTGTAACTCACATAATCACAAGAGAACTTTATACCTGTGTTTCTTTGTTCCTCTTCTTTCCCCCTTCTACCCCCACCCCCAAATTCCAGATGGAGGCCAAAGTAAAGGGGACACTAAGTTACAGCGGAAAACCCAGTGACTTCTGGATGAGCAAGGGAGCATGAAGCGGTTCTGATTGGCTGATGGAATCTGCCCAGTTGGGAAAGTGCTTACATGGTCACAGGGCTGCTGTTTCTGTCAATGTTTACATACTCTCATCCCAAGCACTGTGGTGGGAGGAAAGAAGAAAAAGAAAATACTCGATCAAATAGAGGAGGAAAAGGAGGAAAGGCTTTCATGCAGATTGATCATAGTTTGAGCTTACTAAAGAAACTCAGCCTTTTAAAATCTATTCTGACTGGCAAGTTTCAGTTGTCAAACCCACAGTGGCACAATGTTTACTTTCTGGGTAATGCCTAATGATAAGGAGGAAGCATGAAGAGCGATGGAGTAAATTTCTCCATCTATCCTGGGAGGTAGGAAGCCACCCACTTTAACAATTTGAAAGAATATAAGTGGGCCCTGCAAAAGAATGCAAAAGAATATAAATGGGCCCTGAGTGTATCATATGGTTGTGGACCTTACGTAGTACAGACCAGAGACGGTCTGCTGCTTGGGCAGTCTGACGTAAATAAGAATAAACTTTCCACAGATAGTTTCTGATACAGACATTTGTCCAACATTACCTCTTTGGAAAAGCCTAATGAATACAGGCCTTGTTTGGTTTTGTGGGTACTGTGGCTAAAGCAGTCTCATTACTCCCCAGGCAGAGCTCCCTTTCAAAGAGAGAATCCTGTTGGAGAGGCAGGAGAAGAGTAAAGAGCGGTTTACATTAGTCTCTACTCCCAAGTTAATTTTGGCACAGAATGTTTGGTATTTAAAGAAAAAATTCTGTCTTTTTTACATAAAATGGAATCTAAATTTTGTTTCAGATCAGACAGCATTCTTATCTCCCCACACCTAATTTTTTTGGAAGATGGACACTATGGTTTTCCACCCTTAAACTTGTTTCATTTCTTCAATTGGTTCTCCTTGTGTATCTCTGCTATTACCGTATAGAATCTACATCCTTCATAAAACACAAGGGCACTTGCTCATCCCTGCTGGATCCGTTCCCTCTTCCATCCAACTACTTTCAAAAGCTAGACATGGTAGTGAACCCTTCAGCTCAGGAGAGCTGGATGTGGTTTACTTCAGAGCCAAGTTATACTGCTTCAAGCATTAGCCAAAGAGGAATCGTTCAAAAGCAATCTGGGGTGCCTTTTCTCCTCCTGGGGCTGAATGTGTTGTCTCTTTAGCATTCCTGGCCCCTGCTGGCCTGGGGTACTCATGACCTGAACTCTGCCCTGCATGGTATTTACAAGACAGCAAGGCTGGCTTTCATTTTTGGATAGCAATATATTGGGTAGTCCGTTTGTATGTTTAGGAAACGTTTAGCACGCATTGCACTTTTGATAATAGGATAGAAGAGGTTCTTAGATTAAAACTTTATTGTTGAGTCCCATCTTTCTATAAGCGGAAAGAAAAGCATGGCAGAAATTGCAAGGTAAAAGTAAGAAAGTATGGGATCTTCTGATCTGGAATATCACAGTTTCTGATTTGAGGTCCTTTCTCTTGCAAATCCAGTATATCCCTGTGATCAAAGATGCTGGAATTCTAGTCTGTCTTGAACTTTCCAGTAGTTCTGATCTGAGATTGTACTTGTGACTGACTGTCACCTCACCCCTTCCAAGTACAAACTTTGACCTCTGGCTATTAAATCTCTAGTGTTTTTGCTAGACCAACTTTTAGCTTTCCATTTTCTTTGACATGTGAACTATTTTTCTTAAGACCAGACAACAATTCTTTTTTCTATTTAGATCTCTTTAATTTTATATATATAAATTATATATAAACATGAATTTAAAATAATATATATTGTATATATCATATAAAAATAAATGAATGTTGGGTTGAGCCCAGCAATAAAGGATTTTGCACAAGGAATTTCTGTAAAGGACAGATTGAACCAAAATAAGATCCATTAGGTTTTGAATTTCACCCCTGTGGCACTAGGCAAATTGTGTTTTTCTGCTAATGTAAGTGTTCCGTAGGTGGCATGTTGGTTAGACAAAATTACAACTCTTAGCATCAAGGTTAATTTCAAAAAGGGTGTATATATTCATACAGACCCTGGCATTCCTACTCAGATGAAAATTCTCCAAGGCATAAGACTCCATTAACTATTCAGAGGGTAGCATCCAAGTTTTGCTTTTGTGTGATCTTTTACCCCAGGAAGGGAGGAAGGAAGAGATTCTGTGAGGCCAGAATTCTTTGACCTATGCCAAACATACCACACTTCTAATAATGCATGTAGCTGAGGGGCTGAAGTGGAGAGCCACCCAGCAGCAATATGTGGAAAAGACCCCCCGCTCCAAGAGAACTCTGCCCTCTTCTATACTTCCTCCCTCAAAGTGTCTCGCTCATATTGCCATTCTTTACTTCCATACTACTTTTTTTTTAAGTGAAATTCTAGATCTAGTGACAGGTACACAATTGACAGTCCTGGAGATTGGAGCCCTTTATCCGTACAGCACAGACAATGACAGCACAAGTTTCCTTTCTTCCGCAAGTGTGCCTCATTTGCAGAGCATCATCTCTAGGATTGAGAGGGGAATTCAGTCTCCACAGCCCATTCAATCGTTGGCCTGTTTGTTGAGAATGGTAACAAGAAAGCATATTAGTACTAGTTTTGGAAATAGTTGTATGATGTGAAACTGAACTGAGGTCACAAACTCACTTCATATAGGCCACTGAAACAGTAACTATTTTTAGTCACTACCAGTCTGATGGGCCACTTCGGAATCAAGTGACCCAAAGGAGAAAGATTCTGTATTTCAACGCCTTCTCTATGCTCCACTTGTTCAACCCAGAAAGACCAGGTCAAAAGATAACTACAGAGTAATTCCCGGGATCTTTGCAGAATGGGGGAGCATGAGCAGATGTGCAGTGAAGGATATCTGCAACATCCCAGTGCAAAATTAGACTAATACACTTTACTACTCCTTGCACAGCAACTTGTTGTTTAAGCTGTTTTTCAAGAGTTACTATTTTTAAGGGCCTTTGGTAATATATATAAGCTGTTGTACATACTAAACCCTCAGTATTCACAAGCAATAAGAGCCAGTTGAGCTGTCTTTCTGGGCAGCTGACCTTAATTTGGGGATTGTTCATGAGCTGGATTATCAAGCTCACTCTGAGCCTCAAATAATGCAAGCAATAATTTCAAACACAGGTTTTAGATGCTAAAAACCCTTTGGGTAATGCCTTCTGCTACATGTTCCAAAGCTCCAAAAGGCATAGGTAGCAATTTTAAATCCTCTGGGAACTTTGCAAATAGAGAAAGGAGCTAGGCTAGGTGAACCACAACCTGCAAAATTTCTAATAATTTGGATCATTATTGCTGTGTTCTCCACCTCCCCAAGATAGATGTTGATGACCTAAATCGTTATTTTTTGCCCATCATTCTCTATTATTTTGCTGTTAAAATGAATTACTAATATTGAGTCACCAAGTCATGAGTGGATGCTGTGGGTTTAACATCTGTTTTCAGCTAATCAGAAGTGACTTTTAATAACCTGGGTTCTGCTTTTTGTTTGAATCCTGTCAAGGCTGTTTGGTGCATAGATTTTGGGTGAAACAGGCACACAGGGTCTTGTTCCTTTCCCCCACTCCAACTGCCTGACACTTCCTCCACGCTCCTCCTCCACTTGGTCCAGGACACGAAAGCAGAGAAATCCTGCAACTCTCCCAAGCTGCCATCAGTTGTGCAAACCATAACCTTCTGGGGGTTGTCTCTTAAGACTCCAACTAACTTTATCACTTTTGCTGCTACATTTGTAAAATGAACTTTTGGCTGTATTTATTAGCAAATTTTAATCTAGTTTACAGTTCGTTTTTGGAGTAGTTTTTGCCCACAGATGGATTAGGAGTGATGGGGTGTTTGATTTTTTTTTTGAGTGCATTGTTAAAGGCACAGTGATCCCTCTTCTATTTTAGTTTTGGACTTTCTTTGAAGATGGAATTGCAGGAAAAAGCAAAACCTGCTGTCAAGCAAAGCTCTGGAAGGTTTACACCCCGGACTCCAGCTCCCCATTTTTTGCTAAGATGGGGATCACAATAGGGACACTTGCTGTTTTGTTTTCTTAAAATGAACCAGAAGGTAAATGTGGTAGGTAAATGACTGGTTAATTAACACTTTATGCAATTTTAATTTTATAGAAGTTTAAAAATAAAAGTTGGTAGATTCTGATTGGTCCTAGCTCTGGTGAAATGGCTGTTACCCCTCCATGACTTACTTGATTCAGGCCTTTGTCCTTTGTTTAAGTGCCTTTTCTTTATTTTATTTTCCCCTCTCCCTTCCTTTAAACTGTTCTCAGAGATCCTAAAGTGCTGGGAGGCATTTGGGAGAAAAATTTTAAACTTGCCAAGATGACTTTATGCTGTTATACTATTTTCCCTTTTGTAAAAAGTGTGTGTGTGTGTGTGTAATAAGTTATAGCTGCTGTACCATGGCATTCATTCTGTATGCTCTCTCACACACAAAGCAGTATTCCTAAGAATCCTGTTTTCCTTCTGAAAGGTGGACATTTGGGCACAGATGACAGTATAGTAAGGTGGGGGGAGTGAGAGAGAGAGGAGTTTAGTAGGAAAGGAATTTGATGTATTTCCCTTTGGAGGTCTATGTTTGAATCTTGTTTAGGTCGCAGATGAAATTAGTTTGGTAGTCTCAATCTGTCTACCTCTAAGTATTAGACTGTCTCTCATAACCACTCCTAGAGTTTGGAACAATTCCCCACAACTGATGGCCCTTTTAGTAGAGGAGACAGCTAAAATACTAGGTTGCAACAAGTCTGAACTGAGATGTATTACAGGGAAGCTTGCATGGTGCTATCCACATCTGCCTGACATTAGTCATGCCATCAGTTTCTAGCTTAAATTAGTACTTAAATTCACCAAAGTTGTGCCACTTTCTCGCATGCAATAGATGAATGGAGTGGGCTTCCTTATGTTGTTCTCAGCAAATTAGTCTCAGTAAAATTTAAAACCTTGTTATAATCCACAAACTGCTTAAATCACACACCAGAAAAAGTGCATTTTTCCAGCTCTTAGCAAAGATTGGAGTAAGGTGTCATGTTGAGAGACTTCATTATTTGTAGAAGATCTACTGATTAGCAATATAAAGAATTACAATACATCTTAACTACAGTGATCAAACTAAATGAACATAGATTTTCTTTGTTTATTAAATTTTGCTTGTTATATAACAAGCAATCTGCTAATAGGTGTCAAGTGATTTAATGCAAATTAGCAAGGTTTTACTATATGCTGAAAATAATTGAACAGATGTCTAGCTTGCATTTCTATAAAAATGTTCAGAGAAATCAGTGTTGACTAGTCAAAAGCAAAATTAGATGTTGACTAATGCTGAATGTTGCTCCACCTACGATAACAAACGTAAGTAGGCTATGGTGGTTCTGTGCGGTATTTCTACTAGGTAGTGTGACAGGGTTGGTCTGGATGCAATGTGGAGGAGGAAAGAGTGGGCTTTCCCCTTCCAGAAACCAGATCAAGGTTTGAGAACTTCCCTCCCTAATTAGGAGCAGAGTTAATCTAGGGAGCAAGGTGGGCTGTCAAGTATCAGGGTTTGGTTTTGTGAGAGAAAATAGGGTATGGACGTAATTTTAGTTTTTAACTTACCCAAAAGCTTTTTTTAATATGTTGAAAATCATGAATCTATCTATCTAATCTGTGATCCTGCCAGCACAAAGCAGCCCCAAAGCTGGCTTACCCACCTTTCCTGAGACCCAGCAATTCCTGGCTGTTAACATAGCCCCTTGGGGCTATGGGTAGGTGAAGTAACTTAAAGAATCTATGAATCTGCTCCAAGGGACCAGCGTGGCATGCAGCTGTCCCAGGACTGGGGGGAACACAAAGGTGCCCTCCAGCCATGTGTGCACCCCCTACCTGAGTTGTGCTGTACTCTCCTTAGCTGAGGCAAAGGATGTCTGTCTACATTTTTAGTATCCAACGTGATAACTGTAACTCTATAGAGCAACTCTTAGAATGAAGAAAATCTTTTTGCTACTTATTCCATCTTTCTGGAAATGAACTGCAACTTCTCCTTTTCTCTCACCACCCCCTTCTGGCTGTAAAGCAGGAAGCTGCTAATAATTTTTTAATACTAATGAAAGTGTCCAGTACAAGTGGGATACACTACCTTTGGTTAACTTTGACAGTGTTCTTGACTGCCCAACAACAAAAGAAAGGATGTGAGGGGGAAGATCTGTTGTCCAACCAAAACAAGTTGGGAGATACTACCAAGTTTAAGATAAACCAAATAACTAATGATACCCAGAGCTTATTTGGAACTGATTAGTTTCCACCTATGGGGGGAAAAAATTGTTTTGTGTTCTCAGCTTTTTCCAGATAAGGCCTTAGTTTGATTAGTAGTCATGAATATCAACTATGCAGATAAGTATTCTTTACATATTCCAGTGTTATGTACACTCCTCACCCTGCCCCCATTAACAAATGTTAAACTTCTACCCAAAGAAACAGGACATAGTTTTTGAATGTCTGTACTACAAAAAAGTATTTTTTTCTAACAGGGAAAATGAACTTTGTATTCAAAAAAAAAAAAAAGAAAGAAAAAAAACCCATTTTCTTGTGCAAACTCTAGTATCAGAAGTGTAATGAAATGGCTTTTGAAGGGAGACTAAAATCTCCAGTTGGTGATAAGTTTGATTCTGAGAGCTTTTTAGATAGTTGCACAATATTCAGCTCTGCAGAACTGGACCAAGAAGCCACAGCAATCTGATGTATAGGTTACACTTTTGGGTGGTGAGGGATTGATTTCCTGTACCCTTCCTACCACCGAAATATAGGATTTAGTAAATGCAATGTTTAGTGAACTGACTGCTTTTAATTAAGGGAAGATTTTAGCTAGTCAGTGGCTGGATCTCTTATAAATGGAGCCTCTTCTAAATAGAGGCTGAATTGGGATCCCCCACTGCCTTCTTTTTCACTGCTCAGTGTTGCACTTGTTACAGCGGAACAATCCAGCTCAGAGGCAAGAGCTGTAATGAATCTGTTTTAAAGTCAGTATTTCTATCTTGCTGTAGCAATTTGTGCAATTTTCTTGCATACATTCTCACGGTTTAGACTGGGATTTGTTTCTCTCCAGAATATTTATTTAGGACTGTTGATTTAAAGAAGTAAAATACGTTACACTGTTAATTAATTATTCCTCTCTACTTCCCCCCAAAAAGTCTCTGCTGAGCATTGTTATATTTTAGCAGTTAAATTAGTCCCCTTTCTATGTGATTTGTCTCCCTCGTCCAGCCTCCTTCCCCTGAGGGTTGGGGATCAAATGCATTTTGTGGTTAAGTAATCCTTAGAATGCTGGTAATTTCTAGGCTACCAGTCAAAGATGCGTACTACAGTAGGAGGGTATCTGTTGCTCTAATTTAGAGAGAGAGAGAGAGAGAGACAGAGAGAGAGAGAGAAAGCACTGTACTAGAACTCTTCCTTGTGAGCAGACATGGGCGAGTCCTTTTACCTCTGCCTAGTGAAGGCATTTGCTCAACAGCAGAGCTTCCAAGCTTAAAACTTGCTTATTCTAATTGCAGCAAGAGTCCTCTCAGTGAAAGGGTTTAGGCTGCAGTATCCGGTTTACTGTTTCATTCAAAAATATATGAAAGAGTTAACCAGCTTAATTCTACTTGGCTGGCTGGTGCTCTTGAGAATGTAGATTATGTATAGTGAGGGGCTGAAGGCCCTTTACATGGGTACTTTCCTGACTGTCATTGCCAAGTTTAGAACAATAAAATAGCAAGCAAGTGCTTATTGTGCCTCAACTAAATTAAAAAGAAACTGTCAGTATACAGACTTTTGTGATCCTCCTTAATACCAAGAAAGGGAATGTACAATTCCTGTGCAATGGCAGACATATTTGAAGTGGGGATTCTGTGATTTTTTTTTTCTTTTTTATTCCACACGAATTCACGTCTACTTGCTCCTTAATACCTGCTTACTTCAGAACATGGGGAAAAGCCCTTGGCTTGGTGAAAGAGCAGGCCCATGTGCTTATCTGATGAACTCCCCTGTAAAATGCTTCCCCCATGTGACAAGAAGCATGTATAACAGCCCTTGAGGAGAGGGGCCTGAATAACCAAATCCAGCTACTTATTGGTGATGGGTGCCAATTACTTTGGTTTTGTTTTTTTACAAAGATGCGTTCCACTAACTTAAAGGGATACTGTATTTTTAAACAAGTGATTTTTTATTTCTCTCTCCTTATAAAACTGGACCTGAACACAAGTTTTGAGTTGATTTTTTTTTTGTAATAATCTCAGGACCTGAAAGATTGTAGCATTTAGTGTGTCTTAAAAATTATGTACTGTACCAGCCATGGATTTTGTAAATACACGTGTCTCCCTTTTTTTCTATTATTTTAGGGTTTTTTTTAAAGAAAGTGTGTAAGGCTCTTTGCCAGAGGAACTGGTGCCTGCTTAATTTCCATCCTGAACTGAAGCAGGAAAATGGGGGAGCTGCTGCCACAAAAGCCTGCACCAGTTCCAAATGTGTATGCTTGCTGATCAGTTTAATACATGCTAGCCATTTAACTGGGAAGCTAGAGTTTCCTGTGTGCATTCCCAAGTGTGGTTGGCAGTGCTTTGTCCACCTGGGAGGTTCCTGATAAAACTCTTCACCTTGATACTGTGATGTTTTCCCTTTCCTCCCAAATATTCAGGTTTATTGTCCTACCTTTTGCAGGACAGTTCAGTTTTTTTTTTTTTTTTTGACAGGTCACATATCTGACATTCTGCAAGAATAGCTGGTGGAACATAATTCCTTTTATCATACTTTGGTCCTGCAGGATAAAATTGCAGAGAAGGCAGTGCTATCCCATAACCACATATGTGCACTCACTCTTGCAGATCTTAGTGGGGTAACTGAATCTACTGAACCTGCCTCACAGGTCCCAAACATGTTCTGACCCTTCCTACTTTCACTGTCCTAAACAGGGTGCTGAGATTTTTTGGCAATAGGCTTGCTCTGAGATTCCAAGTGTAGCTAGCAGACCTGTGTTCTAAAGTAAGAGCCTTATTTAATTGAGTGTAGATGTTTCCTGTCCTTAACTGGGACAGGGTTCTTTTTCATGAGTGTATTTTTCTTTTGTATGTGTCACGTGTCTGTGCTGTATTAAATAAAGAGGAATGTACATATTAGCAGTGTGTGTGGTTGTGAGATAGATAACTTCTCAGTATCATAAAGACTGGACTATTTACATCTATCTAAGCTTTCCGCTGTAGCTGCCTTCATTCCACGTGTTGGTTCAAATAAGTTACAGTTTCATCAGCGACCCACTGCCAGGTAACATGATCAATCCCCCACTGTTGGGGGAAGAACGCCTCAGCTTCAGCCTGCAAGCAGCAATAATGGGACAGAGCGGGAGGAAGATTCACAACTCCACCGGGCGGGGGGGGAGGACTGGTAGCTATGATTAAATAAACGTGTACAGGCAGGGGTGTTAAACTACATCTTTTCTTCCCCCTCCCCCCCGCCCCCCAGGGCTGGCTCTGCACACGGTGGCGGTGCTGGGCCGCTAGGTCTTGTTCTCAGCTTTGCTCTAGCGCCCCCCCGGCTGTAGCTAATCTGCTCGTTTCTGACACTGAAGAAGAGCCCTGCGCTGAACTTCGATTGGCCCATCAGTGTTCGCCCAGCCCGCCTGCGGCTGCAGAGGGGCGAGCCTTAAATTAGCCCGGGGAAATGTCGGCCCGGGTTTGGTTGATCAATTAACCCCGACCCCGCGCGTCAGAAGCTGCTGACCGTGCCCCAGAAAACTCAGTCCGCCCGGGGCTGGTAGCGGGCTGGGTTGGGGGCGAGCTGAGCAGTGGTGCCGCTTGCTCCCCTTACGGGCCACCCAGCATGCGGCAGCCGGGGGCGGCGCCGGGCGGGGCACGACCTCCCGGCCGCGGCGGCGGGCGCCCGGTGGTGGTCCTGGCACGCAGCGGGGCCGCCCGCTTTGCTCCGTGGCCTCCCCAGTTCAACGCCGGGGCCAGGTTCCAAGGCCACGCACCGCCCCCAGCGCCATCATCGCCGCACGGCCTTCGGGTAAAACTACACTTCCCGGCGCTCCGTGCAAGGAGAGCGGCCATTCCCATGACGTAGTGCGCCTCGTTGGTGTGCAGACACGATACGTCCCAGAAGGCTGTGCGCACAGCTTCCTGTCTACAGCTCACAGGAGAGTGCTACTAGATTGGCCAATCGGCGTGCATTAAAAGGAGGAGGGGTCGGATGAAGGGAGAAATGAAGGAAGGAAGAATTGCGCTTCGTGGGAGCCCCAGTGGCCTAATGGATAAGGCATTGGCCTCCTAAGCCAGGGATTGTGGGTTCGAGTCCCATCTGGGGTGAAAAGCATTTTTTTCCCCTTCCCCAAATTGTTTAGCCGTTTGCTCGGGACAAGTCTTTGCACAAGTGTGCTTTCAACGCGGGGAGTGGACTGAAGTCACTAAAAGAGACTTGTGCCCAATAGAGCCTTATGCATAACGCTGAACACTTGAAGTGTAACAGCTCGCCCTCCCAGCGGAGAGTGTCTTTGACTGACTGCCCCACAGTGGGGGGAGGAACCACACTCCATCTTACTGAACCTGAGCAACATACAGTTGTGTCAACGCCAAGCATTTAAATATCATTGGTTTGGTTTCAAACTTATGAGACTTTATTAAACGTGGTTTTTTTTATTTACCCACATCCCAAAAAGCAAATGAAAATAACCCAAAATGTCTAATTTTAAAGTTTTTTTAGCGCTTGAGGTTGATAATATTATATGGTGATCAGGTTCAATAAGATAGACCCCTCTGGTTGCCCACCCCCTCCCCCACTCTGGGAACATAGCTTTGGGCAGATTCAGCAAAACAAGTTGATTGGTTCATTAACAAGTGGAAGACAAAATATATGGCTATCAATGTCCCAAAAGCAACCATTAGACTGGATGAAGAACCACTAGAAAACAGGTGGGCAAACTTCTTGGCCGGAGGGCCGCATCTGCGAATAGAAATTGTGTGGCGGGCCATGAATGCTCAGAAAATGGGGGTTGGAGTGAGGGAAGGGGTGAGGGCTCTGGGATGGGGCCACAAATGAGGAGTTCAGGGTTTGTGAGGGGGCTCGGGGCTGGTGAGGGCTCTGGCTGGGGGTATGGGCTCTGTGGTGGGACTGGGGATGAGGAGTTTGGGGAGTAGGAGAGTGCTCCAGGCTGGGACTGATGGGTTTGGAGGGCAGGAGGGGAATCAGGGCTGGGGCAGGGGGTTAGGGGAGCAGGAGAGGCTCAGGGGTGCAGGCTCCACGCAGCGCTTACCTCAGGCAGCTCCTGGAAGCAGCAGCATGTCCCTTCTCTGACTCCTATGTGGCGGTGCAGCAAGACAGCTCTGCACGCTGCCCCATCCACAGGCACTGCTTTGTGGTTCCTAGCCAATGGGAGCTGTGGGGGCAGTGTTTGGGGCGGGGGCAGCATGTAGAGAGGAGCACCCTGGCTGCCCCTACGCGTAGGAGCTGAAGAGGGGTCATGCCGCTACTTCCAGGAGCCCTGTGGAATGGCCCCCGACCCTGCTCCCTGGAGCGCCGGAGCAGGGCAAGCCCGACCCCACTCCCCAGCAGGAGCTTGAGGGCCTGATTAAAACGGCTGGTGGGCCAGATCCAGCCTGCGGGCCGTAGTTTGCCAACTCCTGCACTAGAAGAAGTAAGTTATTTTATCTAGCTAAGGAGTGAGATGTGTAATGATGATGACACCATGCTATTTGTCACACAACAAATATAAAAAAACACCAAAAATGTTCACAAACTTGAAAAGATTTGAAAAAGTAACATGGATTGGCCCTCATACAAAAATATGTTGCTGTTTTTTTTAATGCTAGCATCTTGCCTTCCCTCCTTTATGACATCATGGAAATCTATAAAAGACGTTGATATGAAAATCAACTCATAGTAAATGTCTATGGAAGATCTTCCAAGTCCATTGGAAAGAGTTTCTTGCAACATCAGAAACTCTGAAGTAGAGCAATCAAACTGTGACATGAAGATAATTGACATATTTAGGACACACATTAAGAATGACAATAACATGACTTCTATGGCAAGTGATCATATGAACAGGCCACTTAAGACAAACATTCTACAGACCAATTGAAAAAGAAACCAAGTCCATCAACATGACACTCAGAAGCCTGAACAGACCAGCACAAGAATGAAATAAACAGCAGAAAATAATGAAGGTCCTGTCCTCCAGAGGATGAAGGGGAGAGGTGTGTATTTTTGTTTGTGTTTTTTTTTTTTTTGCGGCGGGGGGGGTGGGGGGTGGGCGAGGGTTGATATTGTTGTTTGGGGGAGAGTTGGTGGTGGGTTTTCTTTTTTAGCTTTTAGGATTCATGTTTTTGAGGTTTTTTGCTACGTAAGAAATAGAAACTTTTAAATTAAAGCTGAGAGGCTCATGGACTCATTTGACTCCAGTGGTTGGGCTCATACAAAAACAGATAGCAAAATTCAAAATAAAATAAAAGTTAGTAACACTAGCTTGTGGCACTGAGCTGTGCACACCAGTTTGTTGCTGTAGATCTGCTCACTAGACACTAGACTGCAAACATTCATTTGTAATTAAAGTGCTACTCATCAGTCCTAAGACTCCAGGCACTCAAAATACAGCAAAGGAGGCTTAAAAATAGCTCAGATGCCTAAAGCTCATGTAAAACACAGAAGGAAAAGTGCAAGTCACTTGTTTAGCCTGGATTATTTAATTCCTGGTCTCCTGCCCCGCATGAGTAGCCCGACTCAGTGTCCCTGGCTGAGCTCGTCCCTCGCCAGCCTGCTGGAGCCACTTCGCTCTGTACGGGCAGGGTCACGTGGCAGGGTGGGCTTGTGTGTCCACACCCCGTTTGAGTCACAACGTGTTACGGGCTAATTTCCCTCCGGCGCAGCGGCTGAGGCCTGCGAGCTTGGCAAGCCAGACAAACTAAGCCGAGCTGCGCCTGCCCCGCGGTGGGGCGGTAAATGCGCCAGGCCCCTGCAGGGAAGACAGGGAAGTGGGGCGGTGCCTGGGACTCAGCGACTGACACAGGGGGCCGGGGCCCCGCCCGGCGGGATCTCTGGGCGTGGGGCACCCCGGCGCGGGGCGCTGCTGAATGACACCGCGCCGCAGCCCCCCGCCCGCAAGGCCCGGGTGCGCGGCGGCCCCGGGGACGGGACGGGCGCATTGGCGGCGCAGGGACCCGACAGCGCTGTGGGACAGCGGCCCCCTGCCCCCCCCCTTCCGAACTCGGGCAATAAACGGGACGCGGGGGAGGGGGGGGGGCACTAAATCCGCGGGGAACGAGAGTCGTTGGGGCTGGAAGCAAAGACCGCGCCAGAACCGCCGCCCCGCAACGCAGCTAGCGCGACTCCCCGAAGCTCCCTCCCTCAATTGCAAATCCGCCTCGGGGCTCGATAGTCCGCCCTGCCAGCGCTTTTGGTGGCCGCCATCATGCAACTCGGCCCTCTATAGCGCAGCCTGGCGGTGTCTCTCCTGAGGGCGATTTGCTGGCTCGTGCGGCGCCTGCTCTCTCCAGCCGCCCTCCCTGAGCGCGATGGGTAATTCAGCGCCCGATTGCGCCGCCTCCCCGGTTTTGTTTGAGTTTTTTAGCGCTCTATTGCTCTCCCCTAATTGGGGAGGAGTCGGCGCCAGATGGCTGCTTCCCATTGGCTGATTGGTGAGGCGGCTGCACCCCATTGGCTGAGGGCACAGAGAGACGGGCGCGGAGGGGGAAGATCAAGAAGATGGCGGGTCTGGGCTCGCCGGTCCGTACCCTGCGGAGCCTCGTTCGGGAGCTGCGCTACGTGAGCGCCCAGGCGGGCCGCCCCTACCGGGACACGGCGGCCTATCGGTACCTCAGGGAGGCCTTCCGCGCCCACCGGGTACGGGGCGGGACGCCGCGGGCCGAGCCGAGCCTCCCCCCCTCTCCCCGCTGTAGGAAGCTGCCGGCAACACCCCCGTGGCTCCGACCCTCCCACGTGGCCTGGGGAGCTTCGCGAAACTCCAGGCAGGGCTCCGAGGCCGTCCCCCGCCCGCACACACCACGAGCCAGGGCGGGGCGCTGCTCTCTGCTGCCCCCTGCAGCTGGAACCTGGCCGGGGCTCCGCTGCCACGTTCTTCGCCTCGCGCGGGGGCGGGGGGGGGCCGCGCCCCGAACCGCCTAGTGAGGCCGCGCTCTTCGCCCGGGGGCCTCAGCCCGGGCCCTGGTTTGCCGGTTACTCGAGCCGGCTACTCGGGCGGGGCAGAACTTGGCCTCCGGAGTGGAGCTGAGTGGACACAACGGTCCCGCCGCTGCAGGAGCCGGACGCTGGCTGCGCAGCGCTCACCGGAGCGAGCACGTGGCGCTCAGCCAGCCCCCGGGTGCCGTGTTTATACACGCCCTCCCCTTGGTGGGGGACGCTGGCGGCAGAAAGGCCACTGCGGGTCTTGAACAGCAGGGGCCCTTTAGCTTGTCTGCCGGTCGGGCATGTGCTAAGCCTGTTGTCTGGCTTCCTCCTGCCTGCAGGTCACCAGTGAGAAGCTCTGCAGGGCCCAGCATGAGCTGCATTTCCAGGCTGCTACTTATCTCTGTCTTCTGCGCAGTGTCCGTCAACACCTAGCGCTTCACCAAGAGTACCACGCCAAAGGAGAGCGCTCCACTGAGGAAGCTGCTGGCCTGGTGGGCCTTAAACTGCCTCAGCAGCCAGGCGGGAAAGGATGGGATTCATAGGAAGGGAAGAGTTCACTAGAATGTTTGCCTCTCACAAGGACTTAAAAATGACATTTGCTTGTTACAATTCCTATTTATAGTTAAATAAAACGGTTTATTGAAACTTCATTTAGGTTTCCTTGCTTAGGTTTTCTGTTATTCTTAGGCTTAGATTCTCACCTGAAGGAGACACAATCTGCTTATCAGATGCTAGTTTCTGATATGACAGACAACATCCAGGGAAACAGGGCAAAACTCTCCCCTGATATGAGTGCTGATTTGTCTCATCTTCTAGAAACTTTCCTTCAAACAGTTATTTTCTAGCTGTTCTCCATGTAGTAATTGGCCCTTTTAAGAGCAAAGACAGCTTGTAAGAAAAATACCAGAGGATTCCTAAGGAGCACAAGAGGTCAAGACCTCAAATCTGTGCTTATTTGGAAAGATTTCACTAGCACGTACCACCACTGTAGCCCCTGCAATAGTAATTCAAAAAGAAGAGCACCACCTACCAAATCATCAATTTCTACTGTGGCTGGGTTTTTTAAATTTCTCCAGAGAATAAAATTGGGTTTTCTTTAATGCCTTCAATATGTTGTATATCTTAAATGTTTCACAAAAGAGGCCTGAGGGACACTTGTAAGTATGTGGATTATGAATGTAAATGTGGCTACTATTCTTTGCTTAGCATACATGCTGGGATACTAAAGGGGGGGCAAAACCCAGCAACATGCTTTCCCCTTAGTCAGTAAATCAAGGTCTTCAACCTTTCATGATCCACCCAACTTCGAAAAAAGTTCTATCCCCAACTGCCTACTTCAATGAAGGGAAGAGGGTATGAACTCCAAAGTCATGGGGTCTTCATGGAGAATGCCCTACCAACAGCTCCTCTGTTGATCTCAAGTATAGAAGTATCACACGAAGAGAGGTGGCATCTCAAGTAGAAAGGTCCCAGGCCATTTAGGGTTTGAGAAGTCAAACTACTTGAAAGCCAAGAGGCAGCCAGTGCATGTCCCAGAAAACAGATGTAATGTACTCACAGAGCTATTTTATTTAACAAGTCAGCTGCTGCATTCTGCTCTAGTTTCATCTTCCAAATGGATTTAAGGTAAAGCCTCATGCCAAGCTCATTGTGGTAGTCTGATCGAGAGATGACAAATCACTCCAGCCAGGTCTGAATCTATGAGGAAATGTTGCAATCTCTAGGCCAAACACACATGGGAAGGAACACACCTGGTTGCTTCTGATTCTATGAAAACAGCTGGAGTTTAGCCATCTTCCCCCCAACCTTCAGCGCTAAAGGTTCCAGTATTTGGGAGGGTTCAAGCGTCATTAGAGTCAAATAGTGGGGGTGGATGTAACCTCCACTAACTCCTCAAGATGCTTTCCCCTGCCTAGCATAATCATTTGGATTTTATCAGGACTGCTATAGGCTGTTAAAAGCCAAGACAGATATATGCTGGGAACTGAAATGAGTAATGTGATTGATTTCCACAGTTAAGTGTGCCTCATTTCTGGGTCCAGCGAATGTGATGAAAGGTAGCTGTACTATGTGCATCTTCCTTGTCAGATTCAAAAGCTTGGTGACACCTAAAATTACCAAACAGCAATGTAAATTAGCTGAATGAGTTTGAGACAAATTGAGGATGCTTCATAGAGTGGTAGAAAAGCAAAGTGTGTTGAGGTTAAAACCTAGTACTACTAACTAGCACGAAGCACTGGCTCCCTGGGCCAACCACTTTTTTCCTTTCTAGCACCTCTCAACCTAGTTTTTCCTCTCCTGTGGTGGGGTGGTCCTTCATATAACTCTTGAAATCCTCCATATACAAACAAATATATACATGTTAATCCCAGCTTTACTTCCCCATTGTTGTAGTGATTACCTTCTCTCCAGCTGAGAAGAGGAGAGTTCCCTTCCTAACTTGGTTAAAGTTGGTTATTTTTGAGCAACGCAACATACTTTTCCCTCTTTCAACTCAAACTTTTATCAAGAACTTCAAATCTATAATGTTAAATCTGTTTTTTGTTTTACATTTTGGTTCATACTAGCCATGTGTAAAACTATTTTAATGTGTTCCTGGACACAGATAGAAGAGTCTTTGCCTCTCTTGGGACTTGCAGAAATCAGGGGCTCTTTGGAGACACTAGATGGCAACATTGTTCTAGGGATTGGATAACTGGGAGGTTTGTGAGCTTGGATGGATAGCCATTGCTGAGGAGTACTTGTGGCACCTTATACTCCTTTTCTTTTTGCGAATACAGACTAACACGGCTGCTACTCTGAAACCAACCATTGCAGAGTTATCTTGGTTTTATACTGGAGATCTCTTTGGGTTGAGCTAATTCCAAGAGCTCTTAGATCATTGCTCTAAAAATGTAAGAAGCAGATCCAACCCATTAGTCTTGCCAGTTACACCCACAGGAACCTCACTTTTAGGGGAGGGGTTTCTGAAGAGCTGCTGTTATTACAGTCATCTTTCTACCTGAACTGCCATAATTTCATTCTGCATTTTAATATGATCTCTCTCTGAACTTACCCTGATATGAAAAGGGGAACCTTAAGGTGATGCTCAATTCCATCAAAACAAAGGAGCTCAGAAGAAAGAAAAAAAGTGTTTGCTCAGGCATACATTGTTGCAGGTGCTTTGACATACCATGCATTTGCACTCACCCCACACAATTCCTTTCGAGTACTCTTTATTGGCATTAAAGTTATACCAATATTACCACACTGTAAAAGGCAACAAAAAAAAAAGTCCATCCATACACATTACAAAAATAGGTGGTTGACCTTTATGTGTGGCAGTTTTAAGATGGAATTGTATGGTTTCCAAGGAAACAATGCATGTAAGAGTAGACACTGGCTGAAAAAGAGATATGGGTCATATTTTGACTAAAAATGAATACATCTTCACTCAATCTTGGGTAATTTTTTCATTAAAATAATGAAAACTATGCCCCATTGCCATGGCAACCACCTAAGGGGGGGCGGGTACACCATGCTTCATGTGAGAACATATGATTCTACAGGCATTAAAGTCATTATTTTTCAACTTCTTAGATCACAGTACTTTATACAACTACCTACAAATTGATTTTATGTATTTTTCCTCTGTTTGCTTTAGATTTGACTGCTATGCAGCTGTGGTTCCTGAATGAACAATGGAATCTGATTTAGAAGTTCCCAGAAAGGCTCCATGAACAGAGCAAAGGTCTAAAAACATGAGTGATATGTGATGTAGATGCTCTTTTCACAGAACTGACCAAACCAAGAGACCTGGAATCATGGACCAATCTTTTAAGACAGGGGTTCTCAAACTGGGGGTCGGGGCCCCTCAGGGAGTCGTGAGGTTACCACCTTGGGAGTTGCGAGCTGTCAGCCTCCACCCCAAACCCCACTGTGCCTCCAGCATTTATAATGGTGTTAAATATATAAATTAAAAACACTTTTTATAAGGGGGGGGGGTCACACTCAGAGGCTTGCTATGTGAAAGGGGTCACCAGTACAAACGTTTGAGAACTACTGTTTTAAGAGCCATAGAGATCCAAAAATGTGCTACCATTATGCAATATAAAGACACCAATGAAGTACCTAACATATTTCACCATCTGTGACAGGGTGTACAAATGCCACACTGAGCAACAAGGGCTTAAGGGCTCATTTTGGGCTCAGCCAGCCCCGCCTCTCACACCTGCAGCAAATGCTCCATGTGCTAGAGGAATTAAAAGTCAGTGAATTATCTCAGTTGGGGAGCAGTGCTGAAGGTGAGCAGAGAGAAACCTAAAGGCTCTGACACAGCTGCCCAAAGGGGCCCACCATGAGGGAAGAGACAAACAAAGAGGGAAGTATCCTGTGGCCCTGGACAGCGGTGACTCCCTCTTGCTTTCTTTGGATTTTCCCACCAGGCAAAGACCTTGGACTGAGGTGACCCCAGGGGGAGAGATGAGAGGAAGAGGCCAAGGGAGAACAGCCTTAAGTAGTCTTGGTTGCCAGGTTACTGGTAGCTCAAAGGGCCTTGGGTCAGAGCCTGGGGGAGTGTGAGGGCCCAGGCTCCCCTCCCCACAACATCCTTGGCAGTCCAGGGTTGTGGCCATGACCACTAGGCCACGCTTCCCAACCAGACCCTGCGTGGAGACCATTATACCATCTCAATTGTAGAAAGATCACACTCACACACGAAAACTTTGCAACAGCTTGAAAAAACAAGTAGAACCTTGCAACTATAGTGAAGAAATTGGCCATGAATTGTACAAATCAATAAGGGGAATGGGCTCATCATCCACCAGAGTGTATAGAAAAAGTCTATATATTCTGTAACAAAGTATCCACGTATGTGAAAGGGACCAAGTTCGAAGAGCCACTGTGTCTAGCAGTAGATCTCAGGTCAGACAGGAATGTGTGGAAAAGAGCAAAATAGAAGGACAGAAAGATATTGACTGTTACATCAAGAGAGCTGGTAGCAGCAGAGGCACACTGTCGCAATCTTGTTATAGAGCCTACACAAGACCAACAGAAAAGCACCGGTGTCGTTAAGATGATGATGATAGCATATACTCTATGAAAGAAAAAGCAGTATATGATAGGTTATGCAGTTATATCCATGCTGATTTATTTTCAAAGCCTTGTTTTGTATCAATGGTGAATCTCACACAGAAATTTGTGACCAATATGAGCTATCTTGATATTAAAAAATATCAGGCCACAAACAAAGAGACCCATTCAGAGAAAATTAGAAGCAGACTTCAGGAACAGCCTGGAGATTATATCAGATAATCACAAACTTGTGGTGATACCAAACAACCTGTCTAAGGAAATATTAGATTCTCCCTGACTAAGAATGAATTCAGCTCAGAGGCCACTTTTCTCAGAAGAGCCTGATCAGGTCTTGAAGCCATGTACCATGATCAGATGACTGGATTTGAAGAAATCCAACACTGAACAACTATAGCCTCCACCACCAGAGAGGCCTGATGATGATTACACCCTAACGCCAAAATCTCACAGACTTCCTCAAGATGTTGTTAGCAGGGGACACAAACGAAACTATATCATCCTCACAAATTCAAAGATTCATAAAGTCCTTTTCACAAGATTTTATATATGCATTAGTGTAGGTGTGCTGAAACTTGCCAAGCATATCTTATTACCATGGGCAGTGAAATCCCTTGTGAGGGGTTGGGTCACAGATACCCGCTTGGGACGGTCACCTGATGTGCTGAGACTACCTCTGAGCCTGTTTTCCCTGCCAGCTTGGGACTTCAGAACCCTGTCTTGTTGAGTCAGACATGCCAGTCTGCTCTGACACAGACCCAGGGTCTGAACCATGGGCCCCAAAGCTGCAGACTTAACTGAAAACAGCTTAAGAAGTGCTCCTGTCTCTAGCACCCAGACACCCAACTAAATCCATTTTACTCTGTATAAAGCTTATACAGGGTAAACTCAAATTGTCTGCCCTCCATGACACTGATAGAGAGATATGCACAGCTGTTTGCCCCCCCCAAGCATTACTTACTTACTCTGGGTCAATTAATAAGCAAAAGTGATTTTATTAAGTATAAAAAGTTGGATTTAAGTGGTTCCAACTAATAACAGACAGAACAAAATAAGTTACCAAGCAAAATGAAACAAAACACGCAAGTCTAAGCCTAATACATTTAAGAAACTGAATGCAAGTAAATCTCACCCTCAGAGATGTTCCAATAAGCTTCTTTCACAGACTAGACTCCTTTCTAGTTTGGGCCCAATTCTTTCCCCGGTATAGTCCTTGTTCCAGCTCAGGTGGTAGCTAAGGGATTTCTCATGACTGCAGCCCCCTTTGTTCTGTTCCACCCCCTTTTATAGCTTTGGCATGAGGTGGGAATCCTTTGTCTCTCTGGGTCCCCACCGATCCTTCTAAATGGAAAAGCACCAGGTTTAAGATGGATTCCAGAACCAGGTGACATGGTCACATGTCCTATGAGACCCCAAGCCTTCCTAATTCCTGGCCTGACTCACAGGAAGGCTTGCAAGTAAACAGAGCCATTTACAACCAATTGTCCTAGTTGATGGGCGCCATCTAGATTCCAAACCACCATTAATGGCCCACACTTTGCATAATTACAATAGGACCTCAGAGTTATATTTCATATTTCTACTTTCAGATACAAGAATGATACATATACAAATAGGATGACCACACTCAGATTATAAGTTTTGTAATGATACCTTACAAGAGACATTTTGCATGAAGCATATTCCAGTTACATTATATTCACACTTATTAACATATTTTCATAAATCATATAGATTGCAATGTCACACCCTCCTCCTGAATTTACTGCCAGAGACTTGGCAGTCCATGGCAGAGGCAATATACCTAAAATTCCTCTTTCGGCTCCCCTCTGGGGAAGACACTCCAGTGTCCCCCAAAAGGGAAGGGGACCCTGATCCAGCTCACAGCTACGACAGACCCTTCACTGGCCAGCAAAATCCCGCCCCCCCTTTCACTTAGGTTGGGCTTGCTTCCAGCTATAGAGTCCTTGGGGGCTGTTCCCACTTCAGCAGTCACCAGGACTCCAACTTCCACCTTCAGGATACATGTCTCTGTGCACCTCTTCCACTTCATTACAGCCAGTTCATGCTTTTGGGTTTCAATTTGTGCTTGTCTGTGGGTCTCAATTTCTTTGTCTTTTAAGTCCAGGGTTTGCTGGTGGGCAACCTTATTTTTTTTCCAGGGCAGCCTTTTGTGCTTTAATTTTAGCCTGTTTCTGGGCCTCAAGTTCTTTGTTTTTTAAGTCCAGGGCTTGCCGGCTCTCTCTTTCCTTCTTAGCAATTTGTAACCTGTGCAGTTTTAGCTTCTTCTGAGCTTTACTCTGACCTATTTTGCTGATTTTCCTGCCTTTATTTCCCTTACCTGCAATAAGCAAACAAAAAATAACCAGTAACCACTTTGTCTGTTCTCCAGCGACCACACTCAAAACTCACTTAAAATCACTACCAGTGTCTCAAAGCAATCAGCTGCGCACAGAGTCTGCTGACTACGCCATTGTGAGGTGTTCGGTCACAGAAACTCCCTCAAGACTGTCACTAGATGTACTGAGAACAAATCCCCCTGCCAGAGAACGCTTCCCTCCACTCCCGTCTTGCTGATTAAGACACTCCAGTCAGCTTCAGCACAGACTCAGAGGTTGGGCCATGTCCCCTTGCAGTTCACTGAAATGGAGATCCACTTAGCTTAGGGGCTTCATAGTTAGCTAACAGAGACTTTCCCAGCTCCCAGTATTCAGTCTTTCTGGGAGCCTAAACCGCAAATAAATCCATTGTACTCTGTATAAAGCTTATACAGAGTAAACTCATAAATTGTCCGCCCTCTTTAACACTGATAGAGAGATATGCACAGCTGTTTGCTCCCCCAGGTATTAATTACTTACTCTGGGTTAACTAATAAGCAAAAAGTGATTTTATTAAGTATAAAAAGTAGGATTTAAGTGGTTCCAAGTAATAACAGACAGAACAAAGTAAGTTACCAAGCAAAATGAAACAAAACATGCAAGTCTAAGCCTAATACATTAAGAAACTGATTGCAGATAAAATCTCACACCAGAAATGTTCCAATAAGCTTCTTCCACAGACTGGACTCTTTCCTACTCTGGGTCCAGCAATCACTCACACCCCTGTAGTTACTGTCCTTTGTTCCAGTTTCTTTCAGGCATCTCTTTAGGGTGGATAGGCCATCTCTTGAACCAGCTGAAGGCAAAATGCAGGGGCTTCCAGGGCCTTTATTATTCTCTCTCTTGTGGGCGGAAACCCCTTTGTTCATCTGTGCAAAGTCACAGCAACAAGATGGAGTTTGTAGCCACCTGGGCAAGTCACATGTCTATGAATGATTCAGCTTTTTGCAGGCTGAAGCCATTGTTTACATGTTAGTGTGAACGTTCCCAGGAAAGCTCAGATGTGGATTGGCGTCTCCCGAAGTCCATTGTCAGTTAAAAGAAAAGGAGTACTTGTGGCACCTTAGAGACTAATTGGTTAGTCTCTAAGGTGCCACAAGTACTCCTTTTCTTTTTGCGAATACAGACTAACACGGCTGTTCCTCTGAAAATTGTCAGTTAAGTGTTTCTTGATTGGGCACTTACCGAGAATAGTCCTTTCTCAAGAAGGTGATCAAATGCTTCACTGAGGCTACTTAGAATCAAACAAACACATTGATACAAGTACGTAGCCAATATTCATAACTTCAAATAAAAAAATGATACACACAGACAGCATAATCATAACCAGCAAACTACAACCTTTTCACAGACACCCTACTTGCCTTCCTCTGCACAAGACCCGGTGCAACCATAGGACCCTGGTTGCAACAATGATTTATATGGTCACAGATCATGTAAATAACATCACATCCCTCACAGGCAACATGGAGTTGATTAAGATACTCAGCCAACAGGTATATCATACAGTCAGTGGAATGAAATGAAATGGACACAGGCTCCTGTCTACAGAAGCTGATTAATGAGGATGAGTCAGGTGTGGCAATACCACCCATCATTCTGCCCTTCCTCCCCACACCTTTGGCATATGATAACATCAACAGACTTGGGGAGATATTCAGTGCAGGAACATCACTGAATAATTGGTACTGCAGTGCAGCCTCAGATATCAACAGTTAGAGAACCCAAATCTGAGAACCCAAGAAGCCTCCACGTGCAGAGAAAGTAAATTGATTTTTTTCCAGTATTTGTATTATTGTGGGCTTGATAGGTCACTTGCCAATGTAGTGATGGCAGAATATACAATAACATTAGTAGCATGGAAAAAGCTTCAAAAACATGGACAGAAACATTTCTATTACATTATGTAGTATTTAGATGTCAGGAGTGGTTTAATTATCATTTTGTAGATTTAGATTTGAAATTAATGTCTTTAACCGGATACCAAAATGCATCCGTTTGATTATATTTTATTCAACACGTTCATTAGCAACCAAAGTGTTTCCTTTCACTGAAGTCCTTATACAACAAACATCTGCATATTAGGAATACTTTCAAAAACTGACGGCAAAGCAAAAACAACCACCAGGCTCAGTTCTACTAAACTACTCTGGAAGAAAGTCCACCGTAACTTTCCACCGTCTGTTGAGACCGAGCTGTTCCCAATACAGGAAGAGATTTTGCCCGTCCAGATGTTGCCAACGGACTATTTTTTCGGTTTAGCTCAGATTACACCAGGCGTGTGCCAGCGGCTCAGCCAGGCCACAGCGGGGACCGCGCGGCCCCTCCAGCCTCCTCAGGCAGAACGCGGATTGTACTAGTCTTGGGGGGAGGGGGAGGGAGAGGTTCTTCAGCATTTATCGAATGGGGAAACGCAACGATTGGGTTCGCCCAACTCGAGGGAGGTGGTTGGAGAGGACGTCACACAGAAAGAGAACGAGAGCCCCGTGTCCAATCAGCACGCGCGCTAGCCCAGCCGGACGAAAGGTTCTAGAATCCAATCAGGAAACGCGGAGCTGCTTGTGTCACAGACAGATATAGGTCTCCTGGCCCAATCAGGGGGTGCTCAACCTGATAGCGCTGACGTCGAAAGGGGCGGGAGTGGAGAGAGTGCGCGCGCGCGTCGCGCGGCTTTCCGTTACCCCTGGCGCGCGCGCGTGTAGCAAGCGTGAAGGGTCGCGCGCGGGGGAAGCGAAGTCGCGAGACCGAGAGCAGCGCGAAGCAGTTTCCCGCTTTGCCCTTCGGCCCGAACCGCGAACGCGAGGCGGAGGCGCCATCGTAGCCCCCACCGGCCGCGGAGAGAGGCTCCGCCCGGACCCGTAAGAGGGAGCGAGCGCAGCATCGGGCCCGAAGCGCTGTAGGCCGCTGTCGGCGGAGCTCACACAGACTCCGCCGGCTCGGCCGGGCCTCGCGCGCTCAGGATGTCGGCGCAGGCCCAGATGCGCGCCATGCTGGACCAACTCATGGGCACGTCCCGGGACGGTAAGTGCCACCCGGCCGGGGGGCGGGGCTGCTGCCCCCTGCGGTCACAGCCAGGGGCAACGGTTGGGAACAGCAAGCGAGCTAGGCTGGTAGCGATGATTGGCAGGACGAACGCCAGCTCCCCCGGCCGCTCGGGGCGGGGCTAAGGGGTTAAAGGTCATCGGCGGCGCACAGGGCCGGTCGGAGGCGGTTACGCGCTGTGTGAGGGGCGCGGGCGGGCGGGGCTGGCCCTATTGCGGGCCCCTAGCGGCTGTGGCGAGCTCTTCCCGCAGCTCGCCGGGTCTCGGCGGCGCTTCCGCCGCCGCAAGAACCGGGCTGCGAGTCTGTAACGAAACCCCCATTGCCCGCGGCCCCGCGCGCCCCAGCTCGAGCCCCACAGCCGCGGGCTCTCCGGTCAGGGGGTGGAAAAATCCATCCTTCCCCTTGCTGGTCGGCGCAGGCCTGTCCTCCGAGCCGGCAGAGTCCGCGACCAGCCAGGGCTCGGGGAGCAGGCCGCCCTCCGAGCCGGCCCGCGCGCCCGGCAGAGGACACCCCCCCGTCCCCCCAAGTCACAGATAAACCCTTGTAAAGCCTTCCTCGTAGCTCGTTGTTCTGAGACAGGGCAGTTTGCTTTGTTCGGACAGGAGAAATCAGCCTTTCAAATCGTCAGGTGCAGAGCCATGGTGGGAGGTGAAATAGTCTGTCCGAGGGAAGTCTGACCCAAACCATCATTTCAATCAACAGGCGGGAATGATGATCACTTTTGAAAGTGAGAATCAAGTTAATAAAATTTACTCCAGCGGGGCTGAGGCATCGCCATTAGAGTTGTTCAGAAAGTAGGTAAAAGGGAAGATTAATGTATGCAGGCTGATTCTACAGGCGATAGACTAGACCATAGAAGGACCTTTCCAGAGATACCGTTTGACATTCTTGCTATTCAGTTTTCCTTTTATTAAAAGAAATTATTAATAACAAGCTGTCAGAATATAGCACTGTCATTGAGACATAGATTAGATATTTTAAATGTTATATGCAATACTGTTGAGAATGTATCAGACAGAGCATGAGCTTGACCTTCAGGCTACATTGGCAAATCTTACCTGTTTTCCCAGACTCTTTCTGGCAAGGGTATATTGAATAAGATTGAGAAATGATTGCATAGGGGCTCAGCTTTTAAGAATTTCTCATGAATGCTGTTTGGGGGGAAAAAAAATGGAAAGTGGATTGGTAGTAGAGCATGCCATAATTTAAAAAAAACAGTTCAAGTTCTGTGGTGGTGACTAGAGTGAAACTCTGCTCTGGAGGTTTGGAAAATTAAGTCATTTAATACAACTATATCAAGACTTACAAATGAAGATGCTTTAAATATAGACAACTAAATAAGTGGTCTTATTTTCAGAGATGCTGAAGTTAATGAAAGCTGCAGATGTAGGTGCCTAACTTTAGGTACCTAAATTTGAAAATGTTGCCCTTTTTATTGTTCCTTTTGAACCTTATAGATTTATTTTGACTGCCACATTCAGACAGAAAATAAGGTGTAAATTTGTAATTGTGAGTAATTAATCACTGGAACAGTTTACCAAGGCTCCTGGTGGGGATTTTCCATCAGTGATTTTTTTTTTTTAATCAAGATTGGATGTTTTTGTGAATGATCTGCTCTAGGAATTATTTCAGGGAGGTTCTATGACTTGTGTTATACAGGAGTCAAATGTAATGATCACAGTGATCCCTTCTGGCTTCAGAATCTGTGAATCTATGCCTCAGTAACTTGCAGATCAGATTTTCTCAGTTTACAAGTAAATGGGTGATTTTTTTGATGTAACTGCCCGTCCTGCAAACTCAATTTTGGTTCTGAAAATTCAGTAACAAAAATCTTGCAATTGAAACTTAGGAACCATTGTTGAAATGCTGAATACTTATAAGAGATAACAGTAAACGCGAATAACTAGGGCTTGAAAAATATATCAGACTCCGATTGGCTCAAATTTAGATACAGAAGATAAAGATGAGGTATTGAATAATTGCAGTGTTGCCTCTCCTCCTGAGCTTTCCCAACGGTCAGCAGCATAAAATTGATGTGGTCATTGACAGTTTCATTGAAGTTCACGGGGTTATGAGTAGCAGCAGTGAAAATGAACACAGCGTTGCTGCTGCTTAGCAAACTATGACCAGCTGCAGAAGTACTGGAACTATATGTAGATTTGTGCAGATGGTATGTTCCATCATTTACATTGGGTTCATATATGGAAGTGTATTTGCAACATTAAGGACTAGAAACTTCCCTATTTAAAAAATGGAAGCTTAGAACATAAGAATTGCCATACTGGGTCAGACCAAAGGTTCATCTAGCCCAGTATTCTGTCTTCTGACAGTGGCCAATGCCAGATGTCCCCGAGGGAATGAACAGAACAGTAATCATTGAGGGATCCATCCACTGTTGTCCATTCCCAGTTTCTAGCAAACTGAGGCTAGGGACACCATCCCTTAGATTAAGTAGTCCTAATTTAGAGAGAAGGCAGAGGTTATATGTCTGTAATATATATAACCTACTGGGGGAAGATGAGGGTATATCAAGCATATCTCTTAGCATAGTAAATTAAGGAAATATATTTTTGCATAGTATTAAGTAAAACAGTCTCTTCCTGAATTTAGTGGTATGTGTGTTATGGCAACTTTGAAAATTCTGTTTCTTATTTTCTTTTTTTAGCGCTGGAAATATGTATCACTGTTTTGTAACATATCCGTTAATTTACTTGCATGCCTTTTTTTCCTTTGCATATGCTGTTTTTAATCTAAAAACTGTAATTGGGATGAGAGGATCAGCATCCAGTTCTAACTCAAGTACTTCAAAACTTGCTAGTAAAAGGGAGAGTGGGAGAGGGGCCCTCAAGTTGATAACACTTAGCCCTGAGCTTATTAAATTAACTTTTTTTTGTACATTCGATAGACACATTTTCTTTTAAATTCTTTTAACAAGAATTAGTGTCAAACTCCTACTACTGTTAGATAGTAACTTTGTCCTGACAGTAAGCCCTATTTGCTATTTTTAAACTGAAATATATTTGAAAATAAAGACCTTTAACTAAAATTGGCAGTGACCATGTATGCTCAGTGTCAAGATGTTAAGACTAGTTTTCATTTTGCTTTACTACTGCTTACTAACAGAACTCTAGTATTTACTTAGTAGGCAGTAACATTTTATTTAAATGTTAAATAGTTCAATATTAAGACAAGGTAGAAACTTGTCTTCCAATCTCTTATTGATCTGTCATTACCATCCCACAGAACATGTTTGTTGAAATTACTTAATTTAGTACTTACAGGAAGTACATATTTAAGTTTTTAATTATTTTCAGCATTTTACGTATGTGATTGTGACCATGTAAACACTCTGTATAAAGTATCGAGCAAATGGAGTCCGACTTCTTTCTAAGGTGAAGTGACGTAGCAAGTTGTAGTCATATAGTTCAGGATATGGCATTTATCTTGTATGCAAATAACCTGACAGATGCTGTAAAGTCAAAGTTGAGTAGTCTGTTGATGAGGTTTATATGAGGAAAATCAGGGATTAAAAAAAATTAAGTTATATAGAAGAAACTATTAAAATGAGTTGACTAGAGTAATCTTTACAGCTGTATAGGTTACTTGTGTAGTTTTAGATCACGAGCATTTATAAGAACTGGAATCTAAGTGGAAGCAGAGTACACACTAAATGTGGAATTGTCTGTTAATGGAAAACAAAACCTTCTCTAAACATAACGTGTTAGGATTTAACCACCTCATCATGAGACTCTCAGGACTTCTTAAATCCATTTAGTCCATATATACATGATTGGTGGGGTGGAGAACAGGCCAGCACTTCTATGTATGCCATCCTGTTTAGTTTATCCACTGCCTTTGGAGCCTTCAGTTCAATTCCTTAACTGTGGTCCGCAAAGGACCTCTCCAGTCATTGCTCCAGCTCTTTCCCCTGACTCCTGGAAACACACAAAATATAATTTCATAGTGAAGTCTTCGGCTTCCACTCTGGTCCAAGTCTCTTAAATTTTGCCTTTTGCACCAGCTGTTTCAACTCTTCAATCAATGCTTACCCGTGGTCTTTGCCTATTTGTCTATTTGCACTTCAAAACCTCTGAAGCAGCTTTGCACGTGTCTCATATTTTAGGCACCTGTTGTTTAGTTTCAGTGCCAGTGGTTTTCTTGGAATTGGGAACCTGTCTTTAGCACCCTGGTGCTGGCATTTGTGATGCATCTGCAGTGCTCTTCTGCATCATTTGAACCTAATATCTCTTGGAGGTGTATTTTGTTTTTTTTCTGAAGGACATAGGGAGCCAGGAAGACCACTCACAACCTTCAAACCACATCCTTGCAACAGGACTATTAATGACAAATGAGCATATTTGTTACATTGTCTGCGCATAGAGTCAACCACAATGTTAAGGAGTGCCAGATATATTGGCAGATGTCACCTTGGGCTCTAAGAAAACATGAAGAATGTCTCAAATGCATCCTCCCGGCAACTCCAGAAATTCATGTACATCTGACATGAGTCTGCGCCAGAATGCTTCAAAGGATAAATCTTCAAGGCAGAAGCCTCAGTTGGCCGAGACATCTGAGTCATTTGACTTTGTGTCTGTGCCAGTCCTTTTGGCTCAAATGTAGCACTTCTGTGGTCAGCTCAGTGAAGCAGCCTAGTCATTGAAGTGTCCCACGCCATCACCTTGGAATACAAGTGCCCTAACAAGTCTTGTCTCTGTCATACACTGGAAGTCTCAGCTTTTAAAGTCAGTGATACTGAGCTCCAGTCAACTCATGAAGTATTAGAAGAAAATCAATAGCTCTCTGACACATTGCTGACAAAATCTCAGATTCCAGACTTCAGTCAAGAAGCCTCAAACTCCATCTGTGTTCATGTTCTTGAGATGGAGTTAGTGATTCAGTGATCCATTATATGATTGGATTTGACATCCAATACAGAATGGACAGCAAGCTCTTCGGCCTCAATCACCTCTGATCCAAGACACACATTCTCACTAAATCATTCATTGAACTCCAATATGCAGATGAGTGGGCCCTGTGTGCCCACTCAGAAGACTATCTTAAAAAAATCTGAGGCCTAAAACCAACTCGGCCTCACATGCAACGCCAAAATAAAAGTACTCCTTCAACAGGCTCTGCATCACCAGGATCCTGCTCCCATAATTCAGATCAATGAAGAGACCCAGGAGAATGTCAAGCACTCACTCCCTTTACCTTGGTAGCTGTCTGTCACAGAAAGCTTTGACATTGACAAGGAAATTCAACACTGCCTTTCATGCTCTAGTACAGCTTTCAGATGCTTGAGAAAATGTGTCTTCAAAGATCAAGAATCAAACCAAGCTTCTCGTGTTCCAGGCTTTTTTTATCCCAGCTCTCTTGTATGGTGCTGAAACCTTAGCCATGTAAAGTGGACGCCTCAAGGTTCTTGAACGATACCATCAATGGTGCCTCCGCAAGATCTTCTGAATCAAGTCGGATGACTGACACATCTAGGTCCGTGTTCTGTCCCAAGCCAAAACTTCCAGCATTGAAGCTTTGACCTCCAGCATTGAGGCTTTGATCATCCATCACCAACTCCATTGGCTTCAAATGCCAGAAAATCAACTCCCAAAGCAGCTAATGTTCTCACAACTGAGCCGTGGCCAACAGACGAGGGCTGGGCAAAGAAAGTTTTTCAAAGACACCTTCAAAGCTAACATGAAGAAGTGCAGTATTGACATAAACTCAAGGGCTTGGGTTTCCCAGGACTGACCAAAGTGGAAAAGGACCTTGTGGCAACGACCCCAGTATTTTGAAATCTAACTGAGAACAGGAAATGGAGAAACAAGAAAGGAGGAAAGAATCCACTGCAGCCCAACTCAGCAGTCCAGATCTACCCTTTCCGTTGGGAAATGTCTGCCCCAGTTGTGACAAGATCTGTGGATCCTGGATTGGTCTCATTAGCCATTTGCAGATCCGCTAGTGATAACTGGCAATCCATTTTATGGAAGACAGTCATTTTCAGACTCGAAGAGCTCGCCAATGGCATGTTTGCCAAACCAGCGAGATCACTGCAGATCCTCTGTGAGGCTACCATGAGGTCTCTAGTACCAGCTTCAAACCATTTCTTTATCCCTGTGTTGGGAACAATCAGAGTTCTCAGTGTAGGTGGGTATATTTTGTATTGTGGCTTGTTCTCTCAATGCACAAAAGTTCCAGCTTTGACACTATAGGTTCAGGTATCTCTTGCACTTGGGGCTACAAGAAAATTGGTGCTTTCCAAGGCAGTTTCATGGTCACCTTGAACCACATGCATTCTGAGAGTTGTTTAATGGAGCTACAAGTTCAGGTTTTCAGAAAAAACTAGCCTGACGGCTTCTCTGTCCCTACCCCACTGAGAATATGTTCATGCACCTTGTCAGGAAGAGATGCTGGAAGAAATCTAGTACTTCCTCACAGAGCCTGTGAGCCCATGTTCTTAGTTGCTACTGTGAACAGAGTGGTCAAATAAGTACCTAGATACACAGTTGTGGCCGTTGCTTTGTAGTACCCATGGTGCATCTCCACATGTGACAACCTCAGTGGACCCTGAAATCCCAGAGAAAACAAGTGTCATAGGGGGTCTCTAACATTGTATACAGGTAACTGCCAAGTCCATGCAAACCATCCTGGGGAAGCCCTTCTCCATATATTTGATGATTAAAATGTTCTTGTAAATTTTCCTTGAGAGGGACTAAAGTCCTTGCAAACTCCAGCAACTTTGGAAATGTTTTGTTTAGAATTGATTCAGTAATTTTTATGAAGACCATGTCAAAGTGGCTGGATCTGTTTTGTGTTGCTGTGACGTGGCTGGTGTGAACTAGATAGTCATGTCAAACCTCACTGAATCCAAGGCAAGTTTGTCTCCTCTGCCTCTCTGATACTTGGCTCACAGACATCTTCATCGTTCTTTCTCCACATGTTTGCAAAACATTACTCCTTAAATTCAGCTATCAAGAGGGAATTATGTTTTGGTTTCTTTGCACTACAGAATTTGTTTACAGAGTAGGGAATAGCAAACTCTTCTGTCCTGAAAAGTTTGTTTCATCTTAGGATATCCTGTATCTGAGTTGGCTTATCTTGAGGTTTTTATACTTTTTTTTTTAATGCTGTCTGTGTTTTGTTTGATGGTAGAAGGTATTTAACCCCTCCCTTATGTGTTTAATTTTGTTTTTATAAACCTGCCTGGTAACATTATTAGTTTTGGACTTAGTGTTGTGTGTTGCAGCCTTGCTCTCTTTTGGGACATCCCATGTACTTTTTACTCTCCAGGAATGAGAATCTTGTTGGATGGTATCTTTAGAGAAGAAATCATTCCTGACATGCAATTCTTTTCTGAAGCTGTAATTCCAACAGGATTCTTCTCACCTGCCCACTGCTCCCTCAGAGTTTGGAGGGTTTTTTATTGAAGTGATCTTTGTTTTTTGCAGCTTAATTTTATTTCACTTCTTGATGCAGATTTTTAACATCAGGTGGCTTGTTTCTTTTGGGACGTTTACCTCCTTCATAATTGGGAACTGATGGGAAGGTTCCCAGGGCAGTGATCCATGCTCAGTGACTGGCATCCATCTGCCATTGGGGGAGTGAGCTGCTGACTTGTGCTCAGCCCCGCTGCTGCTGCCCTTTAAATAAACAAACCTAAAAAATGTTCAAGAAATTATCTCTGTCAGTCTCAGGCTGCAGAGTTGAGACCTAGGATTTAAGATCCTGTTGGAACAACATCTCTATAAAAATAAATTGGTAGCTTCTTGCCTCTTGGGACAGGCTTGGGAATAATGTTCCTTCTTGATACGTTGCATGTTCAGAAGTAAATTTTAAGTGAACTGTTCGTGACTGTGGCGTATAGCTGTCAATTTTATATTCTCAGGGAGCAGTGTAAAGTATGAGGGATACTGTACTTAGAATATATTATTCCTATTAATATATTATGGTAAAGACAGCGTGGTAGGTATTAAACAGATGTCAACTTTTAGTGCTATGAGGAAAAAACCTAATTTGTCTTGGTAAATATAGCTTAATACAGAAAAAACTAAGCGCTTGATCCTGCTCTCCAAATGCAAAGAGACATCGCCATTGTGTTTGGTTGCATTGCACTTGTGCCTTGGTATTAGAGTTTAAGGTTTAGCACTAAATGAGAATTCCTGCTAGAATGTGTGATTCTAAAATGGAAGGAATAAATTGCTGTTCATAGTATGTTACAATATTGTGAACAAGAAATGGACTGAAATGAAACTAGTCTGTAGTTAGTTATTGCAAAAGATGGTTGAAATATACAAACTCCTTGCCAAAATCAGCAGTCAAAATGTACTGTAAATTCCTTCAAGCATGAACTGAAGGAAAATAGTGGATGTTCACAGCAAAGTTTGATTTTTGGAGGGTGTTTAAAATGACTTGTACTTATGAGGATCGATCTTGAGAGCTTACAGGTACTAAGGACAGGTTTCAGAGTAGCAGCCGTGTTAGTCTGTATTCGCAAAAAGAAAAGGAGTACTAGTGGCACCTTAGAGACTAACCAATTTATTTGAGCATAAGCTTTCGTGAGCTTCATCCGATGAAGTGAGCTGTAGCTCACGAAAGCTTATGCTCAAATAAATTGGTTAGTCTCTAAGGTGTCACTAGTACTCCTTTTCTTTTTACAGGTACTAAGTGTGCTCTTAGCCCTTAAATTTTCTTTAAAGCTCAGCAGTATAATTGGTCTTAGCTGTTGACTTTTGTTGCTTTTTAGTCAACTTTTTTTTATTTAATGTAGCAAAACAATTTCCTAAAACGACTGTTGCATTATTACTGCCATTGTTTGGGGTCTGGTCTCCTCTTGATGTGTGTATTAATACTAAGAGGGGTGTTGTGTGCATACATCTCAGGAAATGAGATGGATAAGCATAGAAGCATCCTTGAGAATTGGCTTTTTTCCTGAATAGCGTCATTCCCATTTAAAGTTCTTCTCCCACTCGCCCCTAGTGTAATACATCACAGAAATATGGTTTGGGTCAGATATCTTGTATAAAACTGAAGCTGCTGTTTCTTTAGGTGAATTAAATCAATCCTTTTGAGTTTCCATATAAATCCACTGTCAATCAACATAAATAAAATCCAATTGGGAGCACTGAAATGGGTCATAATAGAATAGATGCTGATTGCTGTAACACATTAATACATTAACGTTACATTTTTAATAAGTGTAAGCCCTGAAGATCAACCATGTAATACTCTGCAGGAGCAAGGTTAAGAATAGGGTTGGTTGGTCATTTGACTAGACCAAAAATAATTGACAATATCTGACTTGTCAATTGACCAATATCAAAAATAGTCAAATATTTTAAAAGACTAATTTATTAGAATAGTAACAAAAAACAATAAGGCTTTGGTGGTCTCCAGTAAGCTTAGCCTCAATACATATGTCTAATTACAAAAACCTAGTTACTTAACTGAGTTATTTTGTCTCAGAAAAATGTGAAACACAATGGAATCAAGGTTAAAAAAAAAAAAGGCAGTGTGGTGCAATCAAAAAGCTAGGCTACAGCTTACAAAGGGCTTTAATTGTATTTAATCAGTTAGGATAATTTTAAAACACTTCAAAATTATTACTACTTGCATTTAGATTTTTTTTTCCCTTGTGAAAACACAAGGTTATATTCATAAATATTTCATAGGTTTGTTTAGTGACTGTTTTCATATGGTAACATATTAAAGTGAATGCTGTGGCTGCTTAATTAAATCCAATCAAACCAAGAGGAACATTCATTTTGATTAGTAGAACTCTTGTGAACCTTGGCTTATTCACACCCAAATCACTTGGTTATTGGAAAGCTTTGGGAAGGAACATCTGCTATTGCATTACAAAAATAATTCTCACAAGGTTTCTCCCTTTGTAGCAGACTGAGCCCTAGGCATTTGGTGGTTTCTTGTCTTTCTCCCCTCTCACACACCTTACCCAGCAAAGGCACATACAAAATGAGCCCTCACCTTCTCGTAGCAGAAGGTCATCAATTGGTTGGGAGTAGACTGCTGTGACTGCATCTTCTTCTATGATGTGTGAAGATATCTGTGCAGTTTTCGGAAAGCACCAATTCACAAAACGCTTGAGACAGAGTATTCAAGGGGATCTAGCTGTGGAATGAGCTCTCAGATGAACTAACTCAGAACTTAACCACCTTTTAGGGTATGTTGCAAGAGCCTTCTCTTTGAGAAAGCTTTTCTATTGTAACAGCAGAGTTGATTAAAAAAAATCCAAATATATATTAAACCAGTCTTTTATAACCAGAGAAAAGAGAAGAACAGAATGCTATATATGTGGATCCAACTTACCCAGGAAACATTTAGGTACTAGAGTGAAGACATAATACAGAATCCATAAATAGTGACTAGAATGTAAATGTGGAACAGTTTCTTAAAGCTGTTGTCACTCATGCGTTCATTTTTGTAGCTACACTTCTACCCCGATATAACGCTGTCCTTGGAAGCCAAAAATTCTTACCGTGAATCTTAGGTGAAACCGTGTTATATCGAACTTGCTTTGATCCACCGGAGCGTGCAGCCCCGCCCCCCAGGAGCGCTGCTTTACCGCGTTATATCCGAATTTGTGTTATATCGGGTCGCGTTATATCGGGGTAGAGGTGTACCTCTGTTTTCTCTGTGTTATCCCATCCCTTCTTCCTAAATCTCACATGCTATGTAAATGGAAAGGCAAGAGAGACTGAGTACATTGCTGCTGTACAATTAGCGGTTGATTGTTGGAAAGGTACAAAGAATGCTCCCTCTGGAGCTTAGTGACATCTCTAAAAACACTCCTATCTCCCTAGGCCTGAGGAACATAAGTCCTTTAGCCACTCCCCAGTCTCAGTATCCCTCTCTGTAGTTCTAGTAGGCCATCAGCTATCTTTTTTTTTTTTTTAAAACACTCCAGTTGGTTTTGTTCATTTGTTATGTACAAGAATCTTTACAGTCAACATGTATTTCTAGATGCTGTGTTGAAATTGCTGGCAGAGACTATTCTATACAAACTGAACAATCTGGCCCCTTGTTTTATTTATAAAGGTTCAATGTATCTTTGCCTGCCTACTTCAATCTGCAAGGGAGTGTCAGAAAGGCCCCGCATTCGCCGAGCCGTGAGTTATCACTAACTTTTCAGATGTGTTAATGAATGTGGAACAAACGCAGTTATGTGTTTTTTAAAAAAAAAATGGACCCCCAAAAAAGCCTTTTACTGCAGTAGCAGGCGTGATTGAATAAGGGATTATTCTAAATTTTTAGTTTTACAAATAACCTATTAAAACTGAAGACTTAGCCTCTAGAAAACCTATTGTTGAACTGCTCCGAAGCTGTTCTAGCCTGTGAATTACTGGTTTTAAGATTGTGTTGCATCCTACAGGCAAATTAAGTGTGTCTTGTTCTGGAAATTTTCAGTTGTTTAACAACTTGAATGAAGTTCAGCCCATCTGAAAATGTTACGTTTTAGTTTCCTATGCATAGCAGTGATATTTAAAAATGAGATTACATAATAGAATGAAGGGCATGACCATTTTATTGTATAGTAAACAAATGGATTGGGCTTGTTGAACCATTTCATAGATTTAAAATTCTGAGATGTTTCAGGTTTATTAGAATGGAGAAGTGACTACATTCATAACTGCAAATATATCCACCCTCTTTAAAGTACTTTGGTAATGGGATGGGAAAAAGTTGCAAACTGAACTCATTGTACTTTTTCTCCAACAGCTATCCTTGCTTCAGTAATTCACCAGTAGGTTTTCATTTAATAGTGATGTTAGGAGGTTATTGTATTTTAATGAGTAGATAGACACCCTGTGAGATTTTGAGATGTTTTATAACTCCTGTATCTCTACAGGAAAAAAATCTTTGAGTGACCTCACTTCCAGAAATGGAATAGTGACTGTTCCATTTTGACTTTTTAAGGAAAACAAATCCTGCAATAAAAAACACCCCCAATAATTGGTTATTTGGAACTGAACTATCCAACCTTGTTCACAGATGAGATTTTTTAAACTTGCAATTGGACCTCATTGTGTGGTAAGCAGGTTGATGCTTCTGCTGTGATGCAGGAGCTACACCATTATGAAAATAGAATTAAAATGCTTCCAGCTCAGCAACATGCAGCAGATGGGGTCTATGACATGGGGGTTGCAAGCTTCTGTAAAAGTAATGTTACATATAGGCAATGTCTATTTGTGTGACTGGTTCTTTCAGGTTTCTAATCCCTTCTTTTGCCCTCTATTTACCCTGCCCCATCAGAAGTAAGGGGATGCTTTGCATCCAAGAAGAAAGTAATGGAAGAAATGGCAGATGGTGCTCAGTGGAGGCTCTAAGTGTGTATTATTATATGTTTGTAAGACTGTTATATGCTAACTGCCAAGTACAAATCTATTATGGTAGTTTACACAAAATCTGGAACAGACACCTATATAGCATCTTACATTGATGCTATCTTAGCAAAGTGTTTTTACCTAATACACTGCTTTTTTCAAGAAAAAAAATATTAAAAACACTTGAAAAAGTGGAAGCTTATAATTACATTTAAACAGCAGCATATAGTATGTAAAAATTTAATGCATAGTTAATGTTTGGGTGTGGATTAAAGGGTACTTAATCCTTTAAATTTTAGCTTCCAGTAGGTTTCTTTGTTCATTTTGGGGTAAAGGAATTGTTAACACTTTGAACGTAAAACTTGCAAAAGCAGGCTGGCTTCTCCATTTGTGTAACCTGGAGTGTCTTCATTTCTATATTTCAGGGGACACTACTCGTCAGCGAATCAAATTCAGTGATGACCGAGTGTGCAAGAGCCACCTCCTAAACTGCTGCCCTCATGATGTCCTCTCTGGAACTGTATGTAATTTAATCTTGTATTTTGTTTACAGAAACAATAACAGAAATCCGTTCTTCTGTTTCAATCTTAATTATGCCAGCAACATACCTCTTTTTGATATTTAAGTTAACTTGACTGTTTTTTTAAAATGTCCGCCTTAGTTTTCCCTCTAGTGTTGTGGGATAGTTTGGCCAACTTTGTACATAGCCAAAGTCTCTGTGTGTGTGTGTTAGAGGTTATAGAGAAGGAATGAATGTTTGAATATTAAATATCTTGTAATAGAAGCTATGATGTAAATTGTGCATGAAGTCTCATGTAGAGAAAGTAGTGCTTTCCATTGTAGGATCCACTACAATGGCCTCTCCTTCCAGGTATTCTGCCATTTCCACTGATCTTGAAGGAGGTTTAAAAAAAAATCATTCTTGAAAATAAATAAAAAATCCTAGATACCATCACTACCTGTTCTGGCACTGTTCTGCTTATGTTATCCTGGTTGTTGGTAGTTTTTTTGCCTCCACATGCTGAGCCAGAGGTTCCTCTGCTTACTCTTTCCTGGATGGATTTTTTTGCTGTCATCTCTCCCTTTCATAACTTTTAGGTATTGAAAGGTAGCAGGAGGGCTCCCTTAGCCTGGTGGATTTCTGCAGCACTTCTCCAGTGCTAGAAGTAGTAGAAGTATTATGACTCAGAGTGATAATCAAAGGGTGTGCCACATGTAGGCAGCCCACTTCCCCCCCCCCCCCCCCCCGCCTATTCAGTAGCAGCACTGGAAAAGGTTTTTGGGGGGCCATCTGAGGCAGAACCTGAATTTTTTGTTTCATATTTCTTCACCAATTTTCTATGCCTTCTCTTTTCATCGTTAAGCATGTCCTTCAGAGAGATTTTCCTAAATGGAGCTTGGAAACAATGTAAGGACTTGTTGGAAGACAGAAGAACTGAAATTAGTAGATTTGATGGATAATGCACCTGTCCCTCAGTGTATTTCCCTGGTAGACATGGTGGCTGGTTCAGTTTACCTTAATTCCTAAGGGATGGTCATAGACCCTTTTAGGGTTCTTCTCCACAGTATTCTAAGGTGCACAAAGGGCTCACAGAACACAAATACACAGATTTACCCATTAGTAATCCTTGCGTTCTCTGTACTCATGATCTAGGAGTTGCAGCTCTATCCCTCCCTTCTCTGAAGTGGCCTTTACGAGAGCAGAAAGAGAAGAGAATGAGAGAAATTGAGGAGAAGGAAAAAGGGCAAAATAAATAAGTTATGGGGCTGATTTGGAGGACTTAGCTTTTCTCCTAACAGTGTGGAAGGTAGTGGATTCTAAGTAGCTGAACCTAGAACAGAAAGGGCCATGTACAGAGCACATCTTTAGCTTCACCGGATTACACAGACATTTGTGTTCCAACTCTCTTTCCTCATTTCCTAAAACAGACTCTTCCTTACTTTAGCATAACAAAGTTTGTCCTGGTTTGGAAGAGCATTGTTATCTCTACAGTGAGCTCAACAGCCCTCCACTCCCCCTCACCCGCAAGCCTTCTAAAAATGTAAAGCAGTTGATCCCCAAGTCACTGACTCACTTCAAGCTTCATTCTTTTTTAGTCATGTTCAGCAATCAGACTTTCTGTAGCACTCCAGGAATACCATGGCTAATCCACTACTTCTTATTCTCAAATCTTTCTGTGTGCTAGCAGGTTAGAAAACAATGATGGTCTATGTATAACCACATGTATTGCTCCACCTTTATCCTCTCCTTAATTCATTATTATAGGAAATATGAAGAAAGGGGGCACGGGGGAGTTAATATCTGTTGGTTGGTTTGTTTATTTTCTGTAAGGCTATCCATGATGTGATAAGATTCTCTGCAGATCCCTTTTACTGTCAGTAGCTGGGAGAGGTATGTGGGCCATAACAATACAACATTCAGATGCGTTGTGAAACACTAAATTGCTCAGAAAATAATTTCCCCCCCCACCCTCCCACAAGTCTATAAAAAGGTTGCTCTGACAAGCACCTTCCTGGCCTAGTTTCCATTAATCTACAGATGAGCTTCAAAGTCCTATACTGATCATAAAAACTCTGATTTTTGGTGTGGGCCAAACTTCCTGGTTCAAGAAGAATGAAAAAACTTAGTCTATTTTCAGATGTGTGCGTTCTCATTAAGTGCATTGAAGACTTCTGTCTTTTTCTGGACCTCCCTACTCTAAATGTTGCATTGTTAGATTATTTAATGTCGAGTTCATCTCTTCTAACCAAGGCACCTCAGGAGAATCAGTCCCCTCAAGACATATCTCCATATTCCTAAATATTTTTATCAGCAACACTTTTTCCACCTCATTCAAAGGGAATCCTCAAGGTACTGAGAGTCTCCCACAGTGTAGCTCTGAACCCAACGAAAAACTGAGTAACTTACTCCCTTCATTAGGAGCAATTGGAAGGGAATCCCCAGAGGAAAGCCTTTGTGACCTATCCTGTATCCTTCTGTTTACTGAGAAGCCTTCTTTAAGAGCAGGAGTTCAAATGAACTTTCTCATGGTTCTGGGGAAATGACCATTTCAGGAAGCCTACAGCACCAGTAAAAGGGGAACATAAAAACTTGTAGTTTGTCTGACCAATTATTGCCCTTGAGAAATGTCCATGAGATTCTGCAGAATATTATTACAGTCCATAGGAAAATCATGATATATCTGACTTCTGGGGAAGAATCAAGAAAGGGTTACCGAACTTCGAGTCCATCAGAATCTTCTGAAGGAACAAATTCTCTTGTTCACAGCAGCATATGTCCTAAGGTCAGCCTTGTATATTGACTGTTTTTTGCAGTAGAGGATTGGGAGTTCAACCACAAGGCTTTTAAGCTATTAGTGGCCAGATGGAGTCTCCTTTAAATTGAGCTATCTGTGGCTAATCCGATGAGCAAAGTGCAGTTTTTCATGCTACATACACACAATTCCTCTCCCCCTGCCCTCTTGACATTCTGTGTGTGTGTGTGTAAAAAGAAAAGGAGTACTTGTGGCACCTTAGAGACAAACCAATTTTTTTGAGCATAAGCTTTCGTGAGCTACAGCTCACTTCGTCGGATGCATACTGTGGAAAGTATAGAAGATCTTTTTATACACACAAAGCATGAAAAAATGGGTGTTTACCACTACAAAAGGTTTTAACACCCATTTTTTCATGCTTTGTGTGTATAAAAAGATCTTCTATACTTTCCACAGTATGCATCCGACGAAGTGAGCTGTAGCTCACGAAAGCTTATGCTCAAATAAATTGGTTAGTCTCTAAGGTGCCACGAGTACTCCTTTTCTTTTTGCGAATACAGACTAACACGGCTGTTACTCTGAAACCTGTGTGTGTGAACATTCATATGAACACAAGACAGAGAAACGCAGTGGTGGGCAGACCTGTAGGCTTATACATGATCTTGTCTGGCTTAATAGCCAAGTGGCCAATCAGGAAAAGGTGTTAGTCATTCTGATTTCTTTTTTCTACCTTGACTAGGGTCTCCTTGAATATTACATATGTTGGCAGAAACCCTGTATGTAGACTTTCCTGAGGATCAAAGACCATTCATAAAGTTCCTCTGAATAATCCAGATCTCTACATGTATAACTTGGGATCCATACTGATAGTGTTTTTGAGCCATGGATGCTCTAAGGAATTGCTTGATTTCCTTTAACACTTTGAAAGGACTTCACTCAACTTCTCAGGACTGTTTGGAGAGGTTGTTTTCCTAGTGCTTTCTCAGGGGGATTAACCTGTTTTTGGCTGACTTTTCAGATGAAATTCCAGATGACCTGTAAAGCTTCTGTAAATTCTAAGATGGAATTTCAAGAGTTCAAGTCTGTGTATTAGAAACAATGTACACAATTTCTTCTATTTCCTACTTTTGCATCCTCTTATGTCTTGCTTCTCCAAAGCAATTTCTTAGGACGGCGCTTCTGTTGGGCATTCAAAGTAGAGTAATGGAAGCTAAACAGAGTATTTTGGGCTCTGTCAAAGACATCCTTTGAATAGAGGGCAGAAGCGTTAACCATGTTGTGAACCTAAAGTCCCTTATAATATTGGCCATTGTTTCAGCTAGGAGAGTATCTCTCTAGTAAGTGACCCTACATGCAGACAAGGTGGTTTTCAGACTTATTTATTTCTGATTTTGCCCCTACAAAGACTATTTCTGCGTAGTTGGATGAGCACTCCAGTTTTACTAGCTGCAAACATTCAAAAATAAGTTGGACTCCAAATCATGAGTGGCTTAAAAATCATGAGATTTTTAATTGTCTTTTTGTTTTGAGCCTTTAGAATTCATATCTTCAAGCTTTTCTCCCCAGCCATGAGGGCAAGAAACTATTTTTTTTCTTGTGGAAGCAGAGATTCTTGCATAATGATTCCAAGAACAGGGGCTTTAAATTAAATTAAATAAAAAAGAAAAACCCATCAAGTATTGCTAGTCTCATGACAAAATCTTGAGAGATGGCAACACTTTAGATTGCTATTCTCTTTCATTGCTAATCCTTCGAACAGGTTGGAATATTAACTTCGTATTCTGTGTGTGGTTAAGGGGTATAAAACTGTATTTGGTATAAAGCCATATGTTTTAAAAAAATGATTTCAAGGCTGATCAGGAGCTCCTGAAAGGAAATAGTGCTCACTCCACCAGTGACTTGCTGGCTTTGCAAGCAGGAAGCTACAGTGCTTCATATGACTAAACCAGTAGCCTTGAAAAGCCTTCTGTTCATATCTTTGGCAAACTGCTAAGCCTTAATATTTGTCTCTTACCTGCTGTTTTCGTATGCAGAATCTCCTAGCCTTCTCTCAATTTTGTCTAATAAAACAAATGCAAAGCTGTATCACTTATAAATACAGTATATAAATGGTCTCATCATACATCAGATATGCTCTTGCTTTGATTGGGGAACAAATAAAACACTCGGACACAAGTGGATCTTCTGCTTCTGTCTTCCTCTCAGAGCAATGGATCGCTAAAATGTACATCTCCCTCCATATTTTTTGGAAGGGAGTTTGTGCACTTCTGGCCATTTCCCATAACTACTGCTTAGAGTGATGAATCCTACCGTGGAGAAAGGATAAAACTACTTTTCTTACCTGTAGTTTCATGTTTTGTATATAGGATCTGCTACTATGGACAGACCCAGGATATTATGGGAGATTCTGTTGATGACTGTTGAGCTGTCACTCATCTGGGATGTGAGAGACCTGAGTTCAATTGACTGCTCTGCCTGATGAGGTGAAGGGATTTGATCTAGGGTGTCGTATATTGGCTCTCTTCATCAGGTAGAGTGGAGAATGGAACTTGACTCCCAAGTCACATGTGAGTGCACCCTAACTACTGATCTAAAGCTTACAAGGGAGGCTCCTCCTCTGATTGTATCGTGAATCCTTTCCTTTTGTCAAAATGCCTGAAAGTCTAAACAATTTTGGGACAAAACATTTTGTTTTGATATTACTGCAGTGTTTAGTGTGTGTGTGTGTGTGTGTTTGTTTGGTCAATATATTCATGAATAGTTTTGGTCAACCTGAAACTTCCTTTTTCATTGAACAAACTATTCATCTGAAAATTTTGCCCAGCTCTACTTTGAAAGCCACTGCATGGATCACACAGTCAGCTGTGTATATTCCAGCAGGAGAAGTTGGCAAGGAGAGGGGGAAGAGGAACTTTTATTGTATACTCTAGTACACAGTGGAACAGTGGAAGTAAGAGAATAGATCCTATTTGAAAAAGTTAAAATTAAGGTTAAAAAAAACCCCAGTGTATTCTGTTCTATGTGAATGTCTGTTTACTCAAAGCAGTCTTCAAGTTCTTTACAGGTAATACTATATCATGCGGTAAGCTGTAATATATTAGTTATCATGGGCCACAGAAAGTGACTCCATATAAAACAATGTCTCTTCTAAGCCTGGTTTTGACATTTTCCTCTTTTCTCTCACAAAAACTCTTCTTTCAGATTGATATTTTATATACTGATGCCCTGCTCTTTCAATCTGACTATATGGGCACAGGGTTCATCTCAGGCATTATGTGGATGCAGGCCTTAACCCATACATTTCAGACACAAGAGAATTTTTAGGAAGTTTGAGATTAATTGACCCAGCTCTTTCCAGTTATGAGTCTTTCCAAATAGAAAAGTCATGTTTCTCTCACTAACAATCTGTTTATATAAGATTTTTTTTGACCATTTATATCTGAAGTACTTTGTCCTAAAGGCTTCAGACTTATTTTTATGCCTTTTAAGCCCAGTGAAAACTAGTAAATAGGCTTAATTTTTCCATTTTCTAAAAAGAAGTCCTGAATTCTTTAGTATTTTTCCCTCTCTAGTATTACAAACTCTACACAATATTGGTGGAGTTTCTAAGCTATAATTAGTGGTATGGAGCTTACAAGCAGCCTGCAGGTTTAAGCACTGTGTTGGCCTCTGTGTACTTTACAAGGTTTGCAAATCAAAACCTATAGAGCTTATACATGTCTTTACAGTGTTATATTTCAAATTTCTGTATAAATAGTGAAATATCAGAATACTAAAATGAAAAGTAAGAAAAGTTTCAGACAAATAGTTAATAAAGATAAGGTCATTAATACATAGGTAGGGCCCTTCGTTTTCAGTTTTTATTTTATTTAATTTTTTCCAGGAATTTATCAGTGTGTGTTACCCAAAAAAACAGGTGCAAATCAGTGCAAAAAACTATTAATAATTTTTCTGGGTAAATACTGGGGTTTATTTTGGTGGGTGGAAAGGCAGGCGGGGGTGGGAAGTATTCAGTAGATTAATGCTTTGAATTCCATTCATCAGTGTGGTTTGCTGCAGACCTAAAATAATGCCAGCTCTGAGTTTAAGATAACAATATATCTCCAATCCCCAGATAAAACTTTTCATTGGAATAAATAGTTCACTGTTGTAGACTTAGAACTATTAGCCTATAAATATTTACATTTAATAATTGGGCTACCCCATTTGCAGTGCATACACTCCACTTCATCCTTTTCTCCTGTTTTTTGTTTTGTTTTGTTTCTCCTGTTTTGTGTTTAAACTTTTGAATATTTGTATATGTTCTGAAACATATTCTGACACAGATTTTCACTTTCTTCTCATTTTAGTGTGTCAAATATTTAAACTGTTATCTGCTAACAGCTTGAAATGTGTACGTGATGGGTGTGAGATTCATCCATACAATCAGATGTGTGTGCACTTCAGAGCTCGTGTGCGTGCCTGTTTGTTTAGAAAAGTAGAGTAAAAATCGGGGAAAAAATGAATACTACTTTCTGTAAAATGTGGGAAATTTTTGGTAAAAATCAGTTTAAACTGAAAATGAAGGGGCTTATACATAAGTTATAAATAATATATGTTCAAGAAATTATTAAAATGTTGTTTAAAAAAACCCAAACACTAAAGCCTTGAAATTGAGGAAATTCACTTTTGCTTTCCTGCAATAATCTTAACTCTGCCCCATTAAGATTGACCATACTTCCCTATCAGATACTCAGGCATGCCACAAAAATACTGCATGTTGTCTTGCGAATTGCTATCCCATATACAACTGATGAACCTCTTATGCTTCCTTTTTCATTATGGGCCAGAGAGCACCTTGTCTCACTTTTTGCACATTCCGTATGCCTACCATAAAGTACACTATGTAGGTCTGATCCTGCAAGATGCTGAGTACCTTCAACGTCTCTTGAAGCCATGGCACTTAACACCTTCCAGGAGGCTTGCAGGATAGGACCGTATGGCTAGAGGCTCCAAATTATCAAGATACTTAAGAACATGCTTAACTTTGAGCGCATGAGTAGTTCTGTTGACTTTAACAGGACAACTCACGTTGTTGAAAGTTAAGTACGTTCTTACGGTTCTTGTTAAAATAGGCCAGAGCTTTGACTACATTTACTTCACCTTCCCAGTATTGGTCAGTCTCCAATCTCTAGATGACTGGCCAGAGCTCACACTTTAGTATTTACACAGCTGGTCTGTAAAATCCTAATATTGCAGACGCCCTTGCAATACTGGCCTGAAATCACCCAATGTCTGATAGAGTGGGGAAGGATGGTTGCAGGCTATATCTAGTGAAAATCTATAATGTTGTAATTAATGTATTCCAAAGGAAAGTATAGATAGGGGAAAGATTAAAGGGGTGTGTGGGTGTTTAATTCTGTGGAGAAACGTGGAACTCTAGATTGGTATTTTAAATCTGATGCCTAACTAAAAATCTAAAATGTTCTTTACAATACTTTAGGTCAGGAGTTTTTCCAGTTAGTAAGCTCTCCCACAAAAAATAGATACTCTGCCCATTCACGTCATAAAATAAGTTAAATCCTCATCAGTCTCCACGCCCCTCTGGTGCCTACAAGAAAATATAAGCTTTGCAGCATATCCAGAAGACAAAAAATTCTGGCTCTGTTGGATCAAAAAAGGGAGTGAATTCCATAATAGAAGACACTTCATAAAAAGCTCCCTTTCGTGCTCCAGCTTGAGTACCTCTCTTCTTCTGTACTGCCACAGTGGAAGACAAAGATGCAGTACCTCAGATACCAAACCATTTAAGACTTAGGTTGGTGGGTTTTTTTTAAAAAGGCACCTTGAACTTCTCCCAGAAACTTATCAGGAAGCAGTGCTGCTCCTGGAAGTATTGATGTTATATTCTGCTACAGTATGGCTGGCTCATCATATGGCCATCTATATTGTGCACTAGCTCCAGTTTCTGAATAGTCTCTTTGCAACCCCCTGTAGTGCTTATTATACCAGTCTTGTCTCAAGGTGGCAAAGAAGTGAATGATTGATAGCAAGATCTGTAACAGAAACAAAATTGTCACTCTAACTAGATCCAGATTCTTGGAAAAGACCTGTTTAGCTACAGCTGTCAGTTAAAATGCCAAAAGCAGCTCTGAATCATACAGTTCCAGAAGTGAATTTGGGGTACAAATGGTGGATGCTCTCATCCAGGGGTACCTATACTCATCTTTCAATTGCTATCCCCAACCTACCATCACTGCTTCAATCTTGTTTTAATTAATACTCATCAAGCTTGCCCTCCTCTGTTCTGTCTTCATAAAGACACTGAGTTTATTCATTTCATTGCACCAGCTGGATCTAATGTGATTGAAAAGCTGACCATACTGAATTCAGTGCAGTCCATATTTCCTTACTAACTCTGATGGCCTCATGTACATGGCACACAAAAGGGGTGGCAAAACTGTTTCCTGAAAGAGCTTATGTGTAGGATCTCTTAATACAGATGAATAGTTATCTAAAACATGACTGACTTGGAACTAGGAAGTTGGAGGACTTGAAAAATTGCCATTTAATCTGCTTCCACCTTTTTGCTGACCTTTTCAGAAAAATGGAAGGTTTTACATATGTGGATAGTTGGCAAGATTTGATGACAAACAATAGTTTCTGAAGCAAGAGCTCCATCGCAGGATGTCATTTGTCCTTAAGGAAGTTTTTTCCCTTATGGATATATTGATAGCCTCCAATTCAATATTGCCACACTGGCCTTTGCTAGCGAAGGGCTTACATCTGGTTTGCAGTGAGAGAGTTAGCAGATGCTGTGGTGGAGGTGAAGAACTCTTCTTTGTCTCTTGCACTGTTCCTGCATGTGACTGCGAATACTCTTATACATTTGCAATCAAATTCAGCCAGGGACTTCCAGTGCTGTAGCCATTCTGCTTGTGCTTTACCTTCCTCTGTAAACCATCATGACTTGTAAGGGTGAAGTTAAGAGGACATTTAAAGGTCACTATATCATTGATGGAGGACAAAAGGTTGTTGTTCAGTCCCAACCCTTCAATAGTGGCCTGATGGCAAACAATATATTACTTCAGAGCCATCTGGAACCTCAAGTTTCATCAGCCTCTAAGGCATGGACGACCACAACATGCGCTCTCTGTCCCTATGGAAAAGATGTGTCCTGACCTCAAATCACAGAAGATAAGAGACCTGTCCTGATTAACATTTTCTTTCTCCATCTCCAGTCCCATTCCAAATACTTGACTACACTGTATCTGGCTCTGTCAGCTGATTTGCAAACCAATTTTTACAGTGCCCTAGTTGTCATGGCACCTGATATCCATGAAAACCTGAATCTATGCAGAAGTCATTAACTTCAGTGAAGTTACCAAACATTGTCAGCCTTGGTGCCTCAGCACAGTGAAGAATCCGATTGGTTCAGCAAAAGCCTCTTTGGTGTTTCAGAGTGACCAGTGTACCAATATTAACCCCGTTCCAAGACCTGAAAATCAGATGACCACTTATAACTATCTTTTAGGGCTGTAGACCTCCTACATGTGACTGTGGCTACAACAAGCCCAGCAATACCCTCTGCCTGAGTTCCCTGTGTCTTGTGCTGCACAGTATACTTGGCTGAAGTCTGTTGAGCCAACAACTACAACGTCATCTAGCCAGGTTTTGTTTAGGTCTGCAAAGCTTGGTGTAAGAACGTTAAATCTGAATATTCTCATGTCCAAAATGTTGTTTTTGATTGCTTTAGTGTTTTAATATATTAACTAAATATAATTTGTAATTTTCCTTTTAGTCTAATCTTCTGTCTCTGAATTGGAAAATTTTCAGATTTACTTTTATCACTTCATCTCATGCTGGACATATTTCAGATCTTATGTCAATATTTTCATATCACTTATTACTGCAGATCATCAGATTGAGGTAAAGTTTTGTGTACATCTGGAATGGGGGAACTCTGTCCAAAGTGGTGACAAATTTGATAGTTCCCTTTTAAACCCAAGGTTTTAACTCTTAAGTGGTTATAATTTTACCTAGTCCTAACTTCAACAATGCTCTAGATACAATGTGCAGTGCTTTCTGAGGCTGCAAGACAGACACTTTCTAATGTTGATTAATTACATTTGTCAAAACATAATTCATTATTCTCGTAATCAAATCTTCTAACTCCAGTTGAATAAAGAATTGGAATCTGCTAGCATGGAAAGCAGACCTGCATAATAACTTACATGGCCACTAACTCTTAGTTGCTTATGTCACCTAACAACATGATTGTCACCAAGTTCTGTGTAGCAATTATAGGGAAATAATCCAGTCCTCTTGCTACTCTCAACAATTAAATAAAATCATAAATGGAAAAAATACCGTAGATTAACAAGATGAAGAGTATGTAAAGAACTAAAAGCTTGGGGTTTTTTAAACTAAGAAAGAACATTTAGGGTTCTTTACTTCTCCACAAACATTTTAAAATGTTAAATTTAAACATACTTTTCACTGATGTGAACTATTGGAGACTGTTCTCTTAAATGTTTACTTTTGTGAATAATTTATACTGCTAGTAGTTTCTGAACGTCTGGCAATACATTAGGTATTTTGTTAAAGTGAAATTGTCTTTGACAATTGAAGTCAAGTATCAGGTGACTTTCAAATTTCCCCCTGCTGTTAATACTGTGCTTATTTAAAAAAAATGCTTTAAACCCATTTTTATGATTCTATTTTGGTTGTTAAACCAGAGCAGTGCCTTATTTCCAGTCTCTGACAATGGTCAAGTCTCTCCATGCATACTGACAGTTGCATGCATGAGGTCATGTTTTAGCAGGATGGCCACTGCCAACAAGTGGCTTAGAAATTACAAATTATTGTTTCTTCTGAGATACTTTTCATAGTTTATTGATTACATATTTCTCATTGTTATCTTGGATTGTTGATTTAAGGAAAATTCTACTCATTTTGTTTTTAAAAATGTTATGTGATATAGTCAAAAGATGTTGGTAACCTATTTTTGTTGTCTTAAGTATTTTCACATGGGGGGAAAAATCAGACACATCTTTGCAGAATCTCATTTAGCATAAAAACATGGTGTTTTGGGTAACACTTTGTTCCTTCTCTTGGTATGAATCGATTGGGTTATGTTTATCTTGCTTTGTCTTGCCTCCTTACAAACTCATGGGTAGCTAATTTCATTAGAACGTTATGCTTTATTGTAGCTGAATTTCAAATTAGAAACAGAATTTAACTGCTAGCTGTGTGTACCCTTATGGGCACACTTTAAAAGACTTCTGTGCTCTTCGCAGGATTTTTCTCCATAACATATAATGGGCAGTGGCTCAATCCATTTCATTTTCTACCTCATTCCTTTTGCCTCTTCCTCTTCCCACAGCATCCTTTTAGTACTACTTTAGATGAAAGATAAACTATTTAAGGGGCTGGGGGTTTTTTTTTGGGGGGGGGGGGTTGGTTTTTGTTTTTTTTTATTTCTTAAGTCTTAAGACATGCACTTGTCTTCGCTCATCACAAAATCTTTTGAGGGAGAGGGAGATTTCAGCCAGACTTTTTATTTAACCTGTCCAGTTCTAAACAACGCTTCTCTGTAAGAAAGCTTAGATTACAGCAGTTTCAACAATGATTAAGACCAAGTCATTTATCTCCTAGTGTGGGCCAACAACTGTCACTGCAGATTATCCATTACCCGGTTAGCTGAAAACAGTGCTGCAGTGACTTGGACCTTTTAAATTGTTTAGCTAAATACAGGATGTCTATTACTTGAATCTTTTTCATGAACTTTGGTTAATGAGCATGTTTTAAAATAGGGTGGGAGATGATGGTTCTCAGGTCATACAGCACAAATAGGATCTGACTTAATGTTAGTCATTTTTCTGCTTTATTTCTTCTGACACCTGCATGCTGTAATCATTCCAAATGCCACATTGTTATTGTAGCAATACTGAAATAACCTGTAGCAATATTAAAATAATCTTATCTGAAGTTCCATTAAGAAAAATGGTTTAATTTCCAATATTTTACAATTGAAAAAATCATACACACTTCACTTATAGTAATATTTCTCCTACAGATGAAGCTATACCTCTTCTCCCACTCCACCCCCAAATAATCATTTGTGTCTATTTTCAGAGGATGGACCTTGGAGAATGTCTGAAGGTGCATGACCTGGCATTAAGAGCAGATTATGAAATTGCATCCAAAGAACAAGACTTTTTCTTTGAGCTTGATGTATGTTTTTTGCCTTAAAATACGCTATTCTCTCTACCACTGGTTATGCACATACAATAGATGTAACATGCTAAGTATAGAGAGAAAACATAAACCTTGTCCACAAAGTGATAGATTTGGAGGGTGGGGCTCTTGCATGATTATCTAGATACTACAATGATGGAGGCATATAAATAGCTAAACACCTAGTTTGTGGCTAGACCTGAGTATTGTGTTTGTGGCTAGGCAGTTAAGTTTCCATATCTGTTATCCCCATAACTCTGGATGTCATCTGACTTTTGCCATCAACTCCTGTCTCAAAACTGATTGTGGTTCATTATAGTGCATAAATGGCTAATCACAAATTACTCATGAGGGAATTCTGCACCAAAAAAAAAAAATACAAATTATGCACACAATATTTTAAAATTCTGCCTATTTTGTCAAAATAACACAATATAATCATGCCAGTTTCAATTATTTTAGTACTTTATTTAAAAATACTCATCAACAAGTATGTCTGTAACAATACAGACAATGAAAAAGGTTCAGGAAATGTTTTTTTGACAAATAGGTTCCTTACTAGGCAGACAGTAACCTTAGAGTAACAGAGTAAACACCAGAGCTATGAACTGACAGGTCATCCACACATCTCATTTGGAACCGGAAGTACACAATAAGGCAGCAGTAGAGGTGTACCCCCTCCCAACCACCCTCCAAAAAAAGGCAAGCAGGATAGTATTGTGTTAAATGTAAACTACTAAAACGGAGGGAGGGGGTTAAAAAAAAAAAAAGATTTGACAAGGGAAGAAAACGGCTTCTGTGCTTGTTTCATTTAAATTAAGATGGTTAAAAGAAGCATTTTTCTTCTGTATAGTAAAGTTTCAAAGCTGTATTAAGTCAGCATTCAGTTGTAAATTTTGGAAAGAAGAACCATAACATTTTGTTTGTTAAAAGCATTTCAGAGCTGCAAACAACCTCCATTCCTGAGGGAACTCTGAGGTGCTACTGTATTAATATAGAACTTTGATTAATAATTCATTTAAACTACAGTACAGAAATGTAGTTCCCGCACCCATCAGAAGCAGTGCAAAGGCTTGAGGGAGTCGGGTAACGGAGGAACTGAGGGAGAGGGACATAATTGCTGGGAAGGAGCCTGGGAGCGAACCTGGAAGGCTGTTGGGTGTGGGTGGGAGAAGTATGGAACAGTTGTTTCTTGGCGGGGATGCAGGGGAGAGTGATAGGGAGTTGGGGAGCCTCCACCATGCAGACTCTGGCTGACCCCTAGCCTCTCCCATTCAGTCAGGCACATCTATCCCTGTGTGTCTCTGCTACCCTGTCCCCATGTGTCCCTTCACCCCCACTCTGATTCAGCCCCCACCCGAGTTTGTCTCCCCCCTCCCCAATTGGCCTTTCTGAATCCCAGCCTGTGACCTGCCCTGTGTGCCTCTGCTCTGTCTTTCTCTTCCCCCCATATGTGCCGCCTCCACCTGGCTCTGCGAGCTGGGTGTTGTGAGGAACGCCTCCCCCTGATGCCCCCGATACCGCCTCCACTCCACCCCTTCCATGAGGCCCTGCCCCCGTCCTGCCTCTTCCCACCCCTTCCCTGCCCCCATTCCAACCCCTTCCCTGAAATTCCCACCCCAATTCCTCCCCCTCCCTGCCCCCAGGGCGTGCAGAAGGGGGCTCAGGGCAGGGAGTTAGGGTGCAGGGTTAGGCAGGGGGTTGGGGTGTGGGGTGCAGCAGGGGGTTGGGGTGCAGGAGGTGTGCGGCAGGGGGTTCAGGGCACGGAGTTTAGCGGCAGGAGGGGTTTGGGGGGCGGGCTCCAGCCCGGCGCGTACTGGGGGCAGGGCAGGCTCCCTGTCTGCCCTGCCACTGCGCTGCTCCAGGAAGGGGCTGGAACCTGGGGGAAGGGTGGGCAGAGGGCTGTGTGTGTGTGTGAGGGCTGTGCTATGCTCCTTCACATTGGCTGTGGTTCCCCGTTCCCGGCCAAAGGGAGCTGCAGGGGGCGGTGCCTGGAAGCAAGGGCAACACACTGTAGGTAAGCACTGGTTGGGGCGCGGGGAGCTGGTGGGCTGCAGAAAATAACCTTGCGGGCCACATTGAGTCCCCTGGGCTAGTGAGTGACTGCCCTTTGTTTTGGCACCACAGCAGCCCCTAGTGGGCAAAAGACATAACTGTAGCACCTCCCCGACAGAATGTATTTTCTGTGTAGAGAAAAAAAAAATTCAGGGGAGGACATGAATTCTGTGCGTGCACAGTGATGTAGAATTCCTGCAGGAGTAACAAATGTATGTTTCGAAGAGAGGCTTTAGGATGCTATTCTTATCCACAGAATTAAAAGTATATTTCTGTTTTACATCTGGGTTAACAGAATAGTCACGTTTGTGAGCTCCTAACGCCTTATATTCACTAGAAATAAAGATATATTTTTAACTCATGTTAAACTACTCCATGTTAATTAACTCTAATTTACAATCTCAATGATGAAGCATTTTTAGTTTTAACCCATATTGGCTGGTTTGAAGTAAACTCTAGGCTGCTTTCTGAGGACTTGAACACTGGTTAAAAATGATCCTTTTTTCTTAGTGAAGAGAACCTAAAAGGAGTTTATTAGGTAATTCCCACACATTCTCAAATATGGCTTTGCCTGGATTTTTCTTGTCTAGGTGGCTTTGCTTGTTCTTTCTGGCAGTGATAGTCTTTTGATGTTTTAGGCAATGGATCACCTACAGTCATTCATTGCTGACTGTGACAGAAGAACTGAAGTGGCTAAGAAAAGACTAGCAGAAACTCAAGAAGAGATCAGTGCTGAAGTTGCAGCTAAAGTAAGCATTTAAAACTGGTTCCTGACATGCTGCAAAGCCCTTTTGGATTGCTTAAGGGAATACTTACAATTGGGGTGATTTTCCTCTATCAGAAAGTAACCATTTCTTATTTAGCACAAGTGCAACTGAGGTGAATTCAAATGAGATTACCCATTAGTGAAATTCAAACCATTTTCTGAAGGAAGGAAGTTTAGGCTTTGACAGGCCACCCAAACTGAGGATTTTTGTTTGAGAGATACCCTCTTCTCCCCGAATCTCTTCCTAAAATCATTGTTTCCCAAACTTTTTACTAAGGCGACCCACCCAACAGCATTTTGTCTCCTTTTTATAAAACCCACCATTACATATATGCACCCTCAACCCTGGCTCCACAGCCCTAATCCTGGCCTGGTGCATGTGGGAGTTCAGAGCAGTGGTTCCCAAACTTTTAAGGGTCATGCTCCCCTTCACCACCACCCCGTGCCCCTCCCCCAACTGGGCTGGGGAGAGGGGGAAAAGGATGACATGGGTAAAGGGGCAGAGGCTGGGGGGTCATAGCTGGGGGTGGTGGGAATGGAGCTGCAGCCAAGGCTGGGGGCAGGAGTGGAGACGCAGCCAGGCTGCAGTGGGGGCTGGCAATTGCGTGTGGAGCTGCACTAAGGCTGGGGACGGGGCCAGGCATGGAGACGGGAACTGGGGATGGAGCAGAGCTGGGGCTGGCCTGTGCCCACTGCACCCCCTTGAATGTTCCTCCGCACCCTCTTATGGGGTGCACCCCACAATTTTGGGGACATCTGGTTTAGAGAGGGAGCCTGACCCATGCTAACCCCACAGCAGCAACTCTTGTCCCACGGGGCTGGGCCTGGCTGTTTGTTCAAGCCGAGCCTGGCTCGCCAGATGTGAGTGACCCTGCAGTCCTGTGTGCCAGGTTGCAGCTCCCAAAGTGGGGAGCTAGGGCAGGAGCTGCCACTGCAGAGTGAGTGCAGGGCAGGCTCGGCTCGTTCTCCAGGCCCTCTACTCCCCCATCCTGGTGCCTCCCCTCTGGGCCATAAGTGTGTATTTGTCTAGGCAAAATATCCTAGAGGATATTGTGAAGGCCAAGACTATAACACAGTTCAAAAAAGAACTAGATAACTTTTTGGAGGATAGGTCCATCAATGGCTATTAGCCAGGATGGGCAGGGATTGTGTCCCTATGGGGCACTGGGCATTGGCCACTGTCGGAAGACAGGATACTGAGCTAGATGTGGCCTTCTTATGTTCTTAGGCCAGGGCCCGGTGATCTGGTCATGGACATAACTCCTCTAATACCTTTCTGCAACCCACTCATTGGTTAGGACTCATTGTTTGGGAAACACTGCCTGAAAGGAGAAGGAAAAACAGGGAGACGACTAGTCATCCACTTCTCCTTCAGGAAACTTCAGTCTCTGTGGTGGAGCATGCCATGAAAAAGTGATAACTCCATTTTTGTCCCGAATCTCAGCAGCTGAGAGAGCTTAGAGGTTCATGATGTCTCATCTAGTTTTTGTAACTGAAAAATTCAAGTCTCCTTCCAGTGAGTGCATGCACATGTTTGGAGGAATGGTTATATTAAAATATTAATTCTGCAAACCTATTTATTGGATATAGAGCAATGACTTTACAATTTTTGTATTGTTCAGGATTTGTAAACAAATTTATGGTCTTGAAGGGGAGCATAACCAAAGACCAAGCAAGGAGAGTGCAGATAGCCCTTTCAGCAGCCTTGAGAGTCTTGCATCATAACAGTTACCATCATAAAAATCCCAGATACAGCTGCAGAAATGTCCTAACTTGAAAATTTAATAACTTGTGAATATGCAGGGTGGATTTCCTACTCTGGAGTATACGTGTTGGAGAATACAGAGTGGGTGGGGCCTACACTACTTGTTCATATACAAATATCTCTGATCCACATGTGTGTCCATTGACTTAGCCTTAAAGAGTTTATTTTATATATCAATGACTTCTGGATATTAATCCCAACAAGCACGTTCTAGCTTCTCTGAGAAAAATCCAAACCTAAAACACATGAAAACCTGCCAGTATTTGAGCTCCCCCTTGTTTTTCCAAGGCTGAACGAGTTCATGAATTGAATGAAGAAATTGGGAAGCTATTGGCCAAAGTAGAACAGCTGGGAGCTGATGGAAATGTGGAGGAGTCCCAGAAAGTAATGGATGAAGTGGAGAAAGCCAGGGCAAAGAAGAGAGAAGCAGAGGTAATTTTGTTGTCTTTACATCTGTGAATTCATTGACACTTCATTCCAGATGGTCCTTATGAGAGGAGACCAGATCTTCTTAAATCATATTTTTCTGAATAATTTGGTTTAGAATGCTCAGCATGTATTGAAAAATTTTAAACTGTTTGTATTATTTTTATTTCCAAAATGGAAATGGCTGAGTGTATCTTTGACTTGAACTTTTATGTAAAAGGGTTTTTCCTTCCAAAAGTCTATTTTGTCACCTACATTTTTTGAATGCCCAAAAATAATAACTTAAAATTTATCAGCAGCTATGTACTATACAATTGTTATCAATCAGCAGCACATCCTTAATTTTGATTCAGGGATTGAGGCAATCAATTGTAGACAGGGTGGATTTGATTTAATCAAATCAAATTGATTTAAATCACTAGTTAGGAAGACTTGATTTAATCATGGATTTCTACATAAGGTTATAACAACCAAACTTTTAATACATATTCTTCACAACTCAGAGACAGATGTAGGTTTTATTTTTAGAAGGTGCACACTATACTTTTTTAAAGTGATTTATTTTGAAAACTTTTCAGATTAGTTTACCACTATACCAGAAAATGAATGATTCTTTGGTTATTTCATTTACCAAAGGTAATTGAAGCAGATATTTATGAAGTCAGTGGGAGGTGAACTATCTCCAATTCAACAGGTTAATCATTAATATTTGGAGGATTCACCAGACAGACATATAAATTGTTTTATTTAACTAAAACAACAAGGTTATGTATTCTGGATGTTTTTCTTCAACAGCAAACATATAATATTTTAACAAAACAAGCATATGATTTTTTGATTTTAGTTAAACATTCAAGTTTTTTAAAATGAAGTTTGTTTTTGTTTAAATTGTTTTAACTAAAATAGTTAAATGAAATATTAAAAATAAATAAATCGACTGTCAGCCAGGTCAACATGAGAAAGTTAAAATATTGACTTCTACGGCTAATACAGTCGTCTTCACCTTTATTTTCCTGTTTGTTCATAATCTGGAAAAGAAAAACAAAGCTTTCCTGCTTTTTCAGGTCCCAAAACAATGTCTCAGTTTGGAATGAATTACTCCAAAGGAAGAAAATACTCTTTTAACAGCAGTAGCTTCTTCTGCAGGTGTAGAAAGTGAGATGATCATTTCAGCAGTCTCTGAATCCAAGTGCTTAAGTGACTTCCACCGGTTCACTGGTGTGACTTTCTTTAAATCATCATCAGCAAACATATATTTCTTGAATGGTTCACCCTTAGCCCTGAAGTTTATTATAGTTGGCATTATGGAGGGATGATTGTTGGATGTCCACGTCATAGCCAACTCCTTTTCTTCAGCAGTTAAGGTTTGACCCTGGTACTGAGTATTGAGAATATTCACAAGAAAATGAGCTGGAAATAGTGCCTGACCCATTCAGGTTTGTTTTTGTTTTGTTTTGTTTTTTAATGCTTGTAATTTAACTCTCTCCTTGCATATTTCTCTTTTTAAGATCTCACTCAGTTCTTTCAAAATTTCAACAGCATCAGCAATAAAACAGCTATTTCCCTGCATTTTGTTCAAGGCTACAGAAATAGGCTTCAGGGTACTCAGCATGTGCTCCTCATTTCTCTTAAGCCCAATGTTGAGAACTTTGGCTGTGACAGTGCCATCTATTTTTTCACGATTTTGTTCACAAACTGTTATCAGATTAGGCCAGTTCTTGATATAGTGCTCAAAACAGTCCACTACTGAGTTCCATCGCCCATCTTGTGGGAGAGTTAGCTTGGTTCCCTTCACTTTTTTCAGAGCAGTGGCTGCAGAGTGGTGGTTACGGAAGTATTTTGCAATTTCAACAACATTAGCCTTTATTTCTGGAACACTGAAGTCTTTGGCTAGGAGGTGCATCAAATGAGCACTGCAACTGTATGTTATTAGCTTGGGACTCTCTTCTAAAATTCTTCTCAACTTGGCTACATTTGTAGCGTTGGTCTATGACCAAGCTATGTACTAGTCATTTGCATTTTTTTTCAGTTTGTTCTATTCTGCTATGTGTGTATTTCCTGATGTATCAATTGCTTCTGTAAGGAAGACATTCCCTTCTTCTGTTGTCACACAGGCACGTACAACAGGATCATTGTGGACATTGCTCCCCACCCATCAAGACTCAGGTTAACAATTTCACTCTCTAGACCTTTTGCACAATTTCTCTTTCATACACTTTATCCAGCAATTTGCTTGCGACATCTGTTCTGTTGGGTGGACTGTATCCTGGTCTTAATGACTGAACCATGTTAATGAAGTGTGGGTTCTCAATCATACGGAAAGGAGAGTTTGTTGCATAAATAAACGGGGCAATTTTTTCATCAATTACCTCTTTCTGTAATCTGCTGGTTCTTATCAAAAACTTATCTGTGGTTGTTTCTGGACGACGGAGATTTTCTTTTCTTTTTGCTACAGGTGATATACTGTGGCTATGTGACATACATGATGTGACTGAAACACTATCATTGGCAGATAACTCTGAAACTATAGAAAATGATGGTGAACTTGAAGGTGGATAATCTTCAGAATCCTGTATGTTGAGGATGGATTCTCCTAAACAAAATAAGTCAATGTAGTTATTTAATTATTATTACCATACTGCTCATTGCATTCACTGAGACTCAGTACTACTTTAAAGGTGAAATTGTAAAAGGAAGATCTGCCTATTTCAGCTATTTATTTTTTATTACAACTGCATCTAAAATGATAGTACCATAGAGTAACAACTATATTTTTTACTCAAACATGAGAATTCAAGAATAGTCCAGAAGGAAGACAGGCGGTCCTTAAGAAAGAAGTATGAAATAAAAAAACTTTACCAACCTGAAGATCCTGCATGTTCAGACATGTTCCTTTCATCATCTTCAATGCAGCTCCCTCCTGAGAAGGAACACTTCTCATGATGTTGTTTCATTCGGGCAACCAGGCCTTGCATTTCTTTGTTGCACTGTTTGCCTGTCTTACCCACAGGTAGAGGAACTTAATTAAATTATTCCCAAACTTGGTCTCTCTCACGGCCTGCTGCCATTATAGGTTTTCCCTTCTAGTGAGAGAATGGTATGATAGATCTCAAATCAGTGAAGGCTACACTCAGAAAGACCTCAAGACTTCTGGAATATGCTGCTCAAACAGTTTCACTTTTGTTTCTACTGCTTGTCCCTCCCTTCTCAGATCTATTTCCAGATTTCTTCTTGTCCAGATCTATTCTGCCCCCAACAGTCTTCTATTCATTGAACTTTTTGAAACTTTGCACTTTTAGAGAGAGGTAAGGGATTGACTCTGTGTACACAAATTTGCAGAGGGACAATAGGGTTGAGGGCTGTTATCTCTTACCTCTACGTATTTATTATTTATTTATTTAAAACCATTTTTGCTGTTAACAAGCATGTTCTCTCTGGAGATTCAAATGCACAGTTTCAGAACTGCAAAACTAAGCATCTCTGATGGTATCTTCTAGACTGAGCATTGAGTCCAATTGGGTAGATAGAAAGATTAATCTAAATCTATACAGAAGCCCCTGGAACCCCATAAGATTGGGTCCCTAATCCATGAACTATTGGAACTCATTTACAAAACTTTTCTTAAACATTACATGAATATATTGTCTCGTACTATAGAATTAGAATTTATAGTTCCTATTCCATGGTGAGATATCTTTGAGCTATAATGTATCTTAATTAAAACTATCTTTAGATAGGTTTTTCCCTCAAAAAGCGTTTTATCAAAAAAAAGTCCGAATTAAATAAAAAAAAGGATTTTTTTTCATCGTTGATTTTTCTTCACCCTGATTGTAAAGCTAACTTTGCTACAGAGTTAGATGGCCTAAATATATCAGAGTATTTTCACCACTATTCTGCAACTGGTCAGTCCATTGGGGTCTCTGTTGGTGATCCCACATTTTTTTTAAGGTAATCCTACACTATTTCAAGTGTATTTATTTCCACAGGTAAGGCTTTTACTTAAGTTGAGCTACGTTGGTATGTTTAGTTTCTATGGACGGTGTATTTAATTCTACAGTTGTTAAGACCAGTCGGTGTCATGGCTAGTGCTGGTAAGAAGACTAGTTTTCAGCCTTATGCATCGTAAGCTACGCTGAGTGAGACTTTTTCAAAGGTGTGTAACTCTAACAAGACAAACCAGTTTTCACTGGAGCTCTCAAAAGACTCTTTTCACTGAGAGCTATTTCCATGTCCTATTTCTGCTTTCTAGCTGATTCTTTTTGATGCTTGAGCAGCTTAAAATAACTGTTTAAAAAAAAAAAAATTCAGAGGATTGTGTGGCTTTGTTCCTTCTCCCAGCTGTCCTCATATACTCAAATGGCCAAACACATTTTGCTCAATTAAAAATAACTCTTCAGTAGAGATCAATGCTGGAAAGAGATGATTTTTCAGGATAGCATTTTAAATAGATTCACTATGGAAGCCACTGTGCAATCTTCATAGATATGGTGCTCACTGCTAATATTTACCAGCTACGTTGAACTCTCAAAAATTGTCAGGCTCCTCCAAAGTAACCTGCTGTGGAGCAGAGATTAAAGAACAGGTCTGTTTTCTTTTGTCTTTATTTGGAAAGCAAAATGAATTGTCCATGGCCCTGTTTTTTGTAGTTAGTGTCCAAATAATGTTATGTTTAAAAATAATGACACTTCTTTGTATTTTAATGGAGACATTTGATTTATACCTTACATGGATAAAATTAATAGTAAAACAGGTCTAATATAGTATCCTGAATTACTTTGACTCTTAATTGACAGGTATAACCCTTCATGTATGTTGCTTCTAGCAGGACATTCTTGTGTTCATATTTTCACGTATTGAAGAGTAAGAAGCTCTCAAAATGTATCTTCCCCCCCTAGGAAGTGTACAGGAATTCAATGCCTGCCTCCAGCTTTCAGCAGCAGAAGCTCCGTGTTTGTGAAGTGTGTTCTGCCTACCTTGGTCTTCATGATAACGACCGACGACTTGCTGACCACTTTGGAGGAAAACTGCACTTAGGGTTTATCGAAATAAGGGAGAAACTTGAGGAGCTCAGGGTAAATCAGTCTTACTTATTTTTTCTTTCTCTTTTACTGACGACTTAATCACATATGAGAAGATCTTAGAGGAAACTTTCTATTATGTGTGAATTTATTTGTTCATCTTGTAAATTTAAAACTTTTGAGGCAGGCCCATATTAAAAATTGGTAAGTTAAAGATAATGATAGGACAGTTTTATATGAAATGATCTCTTGGTATGGTGAGTTCATTTAACAACCTGCATTTTAATATAGCCAAAGGCAAGATCATAATCTCTGAACAAAGAACGTAGGTCACACTTACAGAAGAGGGAACTGTATCCTGGAATGCACTGACTCTGAAAAGGACTTGATGGTCATGCTGGATAACGACCTGAACATGAGTTCTCATTATGATGCTATGGCTAAGAAGGGTAATGCTATTCTTGGATGTACAAGCAGGGGGAATATTGAGTAGGAATAGAGGTGGTATTTCTTCAGTGATCAATGTGAACAGGACCGTTACTGGAATGTGGTGTCCATGCTTCAAAAAGGATGTTGAAAAATTGGACATGATCCAGAAAAGATTTACAAGAATGACTAAAGGTCTGGAAACCCTTCCTTACAGTGAGAAATGAAAGAAGCTCTGTCTATATAACGTATCCAAGCAAAGCTTAATAGGTGACTTGAGCACCCTGTAAAAGTAGCTACATGGGGAGGGAGAAGTTGGTAGTAGATGGCTCTTCAATTTAGCAGACAAAGGCATAACAAGATCCAATGCCTGCAAGTTGACGATAGATAAATTCAAACTAGAAATATGATGCAAACTTTTAACAGTAGCTTAACCATTGAAATAACTTACCTTGGGATGTGGTGATTTCTCCGAGATGTGGTGATTTCTCCATCACTTGAAACCTTAAGATTGAATTAAATGGCAAAAACTTTAACACAGTTAAGGTTCCTGGTGATAGCCCATGACCTTCAGAAAACTTAAACTTCTGAAAATTAGGAAATAGAGTTAAGGTAAAAGCCCCACATAACCTTCTCCCTCTTTTAGTGATGCCCCATAACACACATGTTCGCTCTTTGCCTTTTTATTGTAATGTCAGGTTCTACCTGCACTTGCACTATATTCAAACAGAAAACTGTGCTTTCCTCAACACATCATTCAGTCCATAGACTGCTCTCATATCTCACCTCACTACTGACAGTACCTGTTGGAAGAAGGCCTCAGTGTCCTGCTACTGACACAACCTACATAATTCTTGTATTGAAATGGTGTGGACTGGAACCCCAAGGTACTCATGTGCGCCTCTTTTCTTTGATGATGCACATGGGGGGGACTCAGACACAGATCTCATATTACAATCACAGCTCTTTCAAGCTGCTTCAGTTTATTCCTTCACCATTCAAGACAGCTATACCTGACACAATGAATGCAGCTGGAGTGCATGCAGATAATTCCCAGTGGCATTTGTCAGATCAAAGGAAGTGCAGAGGTAAGGTTGCATGGGCATGTACCTTGACTATTTCCTGGTTTTCAGAAGCTTGATTTTGTAGAACTCAACATTCTGGAAGGGCTTGAGCTATCATGCAATCTTAACTGTATCTTTTGCCATTTAATTTCCTAGCCTTTTAAAAAAAGAAATGTATGTTGGTAAGAGTTTGTGGTCATTTAGGCAGTTGTAATTCTCACCGAGGTTTGCAGTTGATATGTTGTTGTGGCTAAGTAGTAATAAAAGACCTAGCTTTTATATAGTGCTTTTAATCAGTAGTTCTTTAAGAACTTTTATATTGTTATGCCCATTTTACACATGGGAACCTGAGGTGAAGTGACTTGCCCAAGGTCACCCAACAGGCCAGTGGCAGAGTTAGGAATAGTCCTAGTCCAGTGGTCTTTCCACTAGGCCACACAATTGCTCTGTGGTTCCTAACTGCTCCTATGCATATTTTGTTATGGTGAAATCAAGAAAATGGTCATGCTTTGAAATGTTTGCAATGTGTAGTTGCTAACTGGGCCAATGAGAGAAATCTCTTTCACAGTCTATATCCCAAACCCTTGACAGTTTTATTACATGGTTGTTAAAGTAACTTGAGTATGCAAGAGAAGACTGGTGGGTCTGTCTCCTTCTCCCTCCTGCCCCACCGTTCCCAACATATTTGTAACACCTCCACCACCACCATTTCCAGCTCCCCTTCCTCTTCCCATTCCATCAAGCCATTAGTTCACACTGTAGAAGCTTTTAACATGTAAGAAATTGCTTCCTGCTGTCTCCTGTCCTGTGCTGCTACGTATACTTATTCTAGACAGCAGGTTACTGGAGGGATGCACTCTACCTTGACTAAGTAGCCCAGGGTGGGCACTGAGCTGGCTTCCCCTCTCCCATTTGGGACTCCTGCCTCTGGTTCAGCCAGGCTTCTCCAGCCATGCCCCAGGGCCATCCAGTCTGCATTTCTTCCAAAGCAGGCCAGTCCCCTCACCCACACAGGGGTAATATGTATCTTAACTATTCATTTTCTGGATGTTTAAATTTTTGATACTTTCAGTCTCCCTACCCCAGATTCCATCTCAGATGGAAAGTCGGGAAGAGGGGCCCAGGCACCGCAAGAGGAGCACAGTCCCCCAGATTTCAGAACACACAACAGGAAGAGAGAGGGGCGGGGCTCCCCGAGATCCCAGCACACACAGAATGGGAGAATTCAGAGCTGACAAGCCCTCACACCACCTCTAAATTCCCAACTTTGTCTGCTCTCCTTGCTCTGCTAATATGTCTTTTCTAAATGAGTCTCTAGCTTAACTAGAAATTGTGGGCTTGATGCAAGAAATACTGAGTGAAATTCTGTGTCCTGTGTTATGCAGGACTATGTTATCATAATGGTCCTTTCTGGCCTTAAAAATTATCTATGAATTATGGTTTTGCAATTCAGTGAGATATGTAAGCATGTGCTTAAGGTCCATTAACTTCAGTAGGAGTTAAGAACAAGTTTTCCTGAATTGGAGTCCAAATGCAGAAAATGCTTCTGTTAGGATCATGAGTAAAAGTGCTAGTGGACCCAGAATGTTTTGTGTGGTTATGTGCGATATTTATGAGAAGGCATTAATGCAAATAGCTCCCTGGAACAAGAATAGTTATTAAAAATAATTACAAGTAAATTGTCATTGTTGTACAAGGAATTACTTGACATCAAAACTATAAGAAATTGAATACTCAGCTATTACCACCAACTGAAAAAATTGTCCATGGATAATTATTCCAAATTCCTAAAGTAAACTGTATTATGTAATCTTTGAAGTACGTCACTTACAAAAAAAAAGATAACTGTCCTCCTTCCTCAAATTCTCCTCGAGATATAATCAAGATGGTCTGGGACAATTCCACAATTCAGAAGACCTTTATAAAGAGATGAATCTCTTGCATTATGCCCAGAAGGTGGAAAGACTTGGGGGCTTTTCCTAATGTCCAGTTCCAGTGTGTTCCATTCCTAAGGGCCCTCTGCTCAGGGTGCCCTGCCCCTAGCTGTAGTGAATTCAACCTACATACTACTAGCTGAAGCATCCTTTCTCTGATTGTAACTGTCGTGTTCACAGTGTGGAGAGAAGTAGCCTCCAAACCAGGGTCTTTGATGCAGACTAAGACCTTATTTATCTTCCAGTGTAAACAAAGGAAGCTCATTAAATTTCCAGCTCTACTCATTCTGATTTACCACCCACTGGCCAGAGTGCGATAGAATTAGTATGGAAACTCTCATGTTGAAATCCCACTGCTTTTGAACTCCCTTCCATGCGAAACTTTGAATTAGTATAGTTCTACCTCCTTCAGGTCTTGATATTAATACCATCTCTTCTCTGTAGCTCTCTTGTAATAATGGCCACTTCCTAAACAAAGTAAATAAGGCAAATATGATGCTGAGAGAATGAGAAGAGGGGGGATAATATACGTGCACAGAAAATGGGGAAGAACCAACTGTCAACTGTTTTATATGACTTTATATGACCTTTCAGCTGAAGTGATGTATTGAAAATGTCCCTTTGTTTTTAGAGGGTTGTGGCTGATAAACAGGAAAAACGAAATCAGGAACGCCTGAAACGCAGAGAAGAGAGGGAGAAAGAAGAAAGGGAGAAGCTAAGGAGGTAGAGATCTGCTCTGTTTTTGACAGCATACATTTAATAATCATTCTAAAATCTATGTAAGACTGAATTTTCTTGCATGTTTGTGTGTGTCTACTTGGTGGCAGAACAGGCTGCATTTGCTGAAAATTCTACATGAATTGAAAGTAATTTGCTATTTGACTACTTTTCTCAAGCCTATAACTCCTTGTTTCTGGAGGAATACTTTTTCTATATAAGTAATGGATACAACTGGGTGAATATACACATGATCAAATACTGACTTTTCAGTGTGATTTCAGACATGTAATTTTCTCTGAGAGTTAACAAGTAGATTATAATTAGGTGTCTTTTAGGGAAAATACTTTCCAATCCATCTATGCAGGGTATCTGAAATTATCAAATTAGACCTAAAAAAGAGGTGAATATATGATTGGCAGTTTTGGAGCGGTCCTGAATCTTCTCCATGAAATACGCAATCACTGTTTCTAGGAATTCACATGCAGACTTGTTTAAACTGCTGTTTGCATGCATTTTGTTGTGGCCTCAAGAAGTCCACAATGACTTTCGACAACAATGTTGATGAGCTCACATCTCAGCTGTGAAATCCCCCATAAAATCAGGTGTTCTGTGCATCAGAAGAACAGAGGGACAGTATTTTCCTTAACTTTCTAAGGTTTTGATGAAAAACAAGAAAGAGTTTAAATAAAATAGGGAATTTTTGTGGCATGCTATACTCAGAAAGAAAAGAGAAGCAGCATTTAAACAGTCAGATCAATGTAGTATTGGGAAATCTTCCTCTAAAAAGACTGTAACTCACATTTTAAAAGGGCCTTTATCATAACTGTTTTTTATAGAATAAGAAATGTAATGGTAAGTCGGGGTTGGCAACCTTCGGCACACGGTTCATCAGGGTAATCTGGTGGCGGGCCGTGAGACATTTTGTTTACGTTGACTGTCCGCAGGCACGGGACCCCTGCAGCTCCCAATGGCTGCGGTTCGCCGTTCCCGGCCAACGGGAGCCGCAGGAAGCAGCGACCAGCTCATCCCTGTGGCCTGCCTTGCTGGCCGCTGCTTCCTGCAGCTCCCATTGGCCGGGAACGGTGAACCGCAGCCATTGGGAGCTGCAGGGGGGCTGTGCCTGCGGACGGTCAACGTAAACAAAATGTCTCACGGCCCGCCAGCCGATTACCCTGATGGGCCGTGTGCCAAAGATTGCCAACCCCTGTGGTAAGTAATCAGTTCCTTTAGCTTGTTCTCTTTGTAATATTCTGCATTTTCGAAGTGTGAATCTGTTTGTATAACAAAAGCTGATCACCATTTTCCATTTGTTTCAGGTCCAGATCCCATAGCAAGAATCCCAGAAGGTATGTAATCTGCAGGAAAGGGGTACTAGTAGTGAAGCCAGGCTTTTAAAAGCTAGAACCTTTATAAATTTAATTGTCAAGCATTACTAGACTGCAGTGTACTTGTTTAGCACCAAAGCAGCATAGAGGATGGCCGTTCTCAACAGATTTATACTGCACTGATCACCATGGTATGGGACTGTGTATGCATATGTGTTCGCTCATGGCGAACAAGATGTTTTTTTCCTCCTCTGATAGTAGTTAGAACATGTTAAAAGGCTTGCATCTGTGACTGCTTGCAAGCTGATGGTCTTAGCTTAAGCAATAGACACTTGTCCTTTTAGACCCAGAGGTCCCAGGTTCAGTATCCACAGATGACCCGTCCAGAGGTGTCAGTACTTAGGCAATGCACCTTGCCTCTTAAGCTTCAGTTGGAAGCCACTAGTTTGCATTGCCGTCCTTTTCAATAGGAAAGAATTTGTAATAATAAACCTTCAGGGGTTTGAGAGCCTGCAAATATAGTCTTGTGTTAGTGGCCCTAAACCAGAATATAGCTCTTGTTTTAAAACTTCAGTGATAGCTGGTGCATATCATGTCGTAAATAGAAGGCTTCATAGACAGAACTGCAACATAAAGCACCTACCCAAAGGCTCATTATCACAGCATCTTCCATAACATCAACACTCTGTAACTTTATCTGTTTGTTAAATAGACTCTGTCAAATAAGCACTTTGATTTCTTTGAAAGGTAGTGGCAAATGGCCAAACGTACAGAGTCTTCCCTTCATCTGCTCTAAATTTGGTTGGACTTGTCAGAGGGGAATTTGGAGGATTCCCTCATCACTTTCCTCCTTCGGGCCAGTCTCTCTGAGAAATGCATAATAGCTGTGATAATTGGAAACTGATCTCTGTACAGACCCAATACTATGTACACAGCACTAAATATTGGTATACTGGTAGAGCAGCTGACTGCCTCATTCACCGTAAATCCTTTCTTTCTGTTTCCAGATCTAGGTCTCGAGATCGCCGCAGACATCGATCTCGCTCTGCCTCCCGGGAGCGAAAGAGAAGAACTCGCTCCAAATCCCGTGAGAAACGCCACCGTCACAGGTCTCGCTCCAGCAGTCGCAGCAGGAGCCGCAGCCATCAGAGAAGCAGGCATAGTTCCAGGGACAGGAGCAGAGAGCGCAAAAAACGGTAAATGTTGGCCTCCTGACAGAAGTAGTTTCCCTTCCCTGAAACCAGAAAACAGTTGTAACTGTTTCCAGAAACTATGGCTAGAAATGTAATTGTTTACCAAGAACACTTAGTAATTTTAAACACCTTGTGGGGCATTTCCAGATTTCAGTCATTGTTTTAGCATGAGCAGTGATACAGAAACAGGGTTACCTTTTGTCTGTTTGGGGGGGGGGGGGAGGGAAGGAAGGAACTGCTGTGACAAAGTGCAACATATTTGTCAAATTGTGAACCCCGTGCTGTACTGTGAGTGAAAATAAGCCTGAATGTTCCTGAAGATAACCTATTGTACTGCATTCCAGACAGCTTCCCTGCCTGGGAAAGGTGTTTGATATCTCATTGAAGGACTGTTGCTGAGAGCCATTTGTTGTGATTTTTGTATTACTGTAGCATCTCTGAGCCCTAGTTGTGGACTAGGAGCCCATTGTGCTAGGTATTGTCGAAACACAGATCCAAAAAAAACCCAGTTTCTGCCTCAGAGAGCTTATGGTCTGGTATACGACAAGAGACAACAGATGGATACAGACAGACAAGAGTACAGGGAAGCAGTGAGACAGTACTGGTCAGCTTGATAAGCAGTGGTCTCAGCACAAGAGCAGCCAAACCATTGTTAGGTTTTTTTTTTAGGCATCATGGCAAAGCAGTGCCTTGAGGAGGGTCTGGAAGGAGAAAGTTTATGGGGAGCTTCTCCCAAACGTGTGGTTGAAAGCACAAAGATGCCTATTAGAAAATTTAACAAGTAGGTGATGGAGGCTGGCATCTTGGGCCACTTGTAGGTGAGGATCAGCATCTTGTTCTCTAATGAGAGATGATAGGTATGTGGGAATAGGCTGTCCTTAAAAGTGAACACAAGCAACTTATGTATGTTGTGATAGAAAAAAGGGAACCAGTGGAGGGTTGCAAAGAATGTGGTCAAAGCAACAGGCTAGGAAAACAATCTTTGCAGCAGTATTCTGAATAGATAATCAGGCAAAACTGTATTGTCAAGAGTAGAGAATGATGTTGCAGTAATTGGGACAAAGATGAGATCTTGGATGAGAGTTTGAGCTGTGTGGATGAATCAGAAAGGCAATATTTTAGACGTTATGCACAAAGAATCTGCAAGACTTAAACTTGGCCTAGATGTGAGGACCTAAAGAGCGGTCTGAATGAAAAATGATACCCAGGTTATAGGCCTGAGTGACAGGCAGGATTGTGGTGGTGTCCACAGAGATCAAGAAAGGCAGTGGGGAAGTCTTGGTGAGAATAAAATTAGGAGTTTTGTTTCAGCTATGTTGTGTTTGAGCTGACAGCTAGACATGCTCAAGAAGATGTCAGAGAGACCAGATTAGATTGTAGTTTGCATAGAAGGAGACAGGTCTGGAATAGAGAGGTAGATCTGTGAATCATCAGCATCATGATAGTAGTTGAATGTATGTTTGCAAATGGGATTACACAAAGATAAAGCATGGAGGGAGAAGAGAGGGTACAAAGCACAGAGCCCTGTGTAATCTTCACAGAAAGTTGGAATGAGGAAGATCTGATGTACATGTTGAAGTAGTAGTTAGAGGTGTAGAAGAGGCGTATCAGGAGAGAGTGCTATGGAAGCTAAGGGAGGGCATGATTTCAAGAAGTGAAGTGTGGTCAGTGTTGTCACAGAAGGCTGCAGGTCAAGCAGGAGGATGGAGTACTGGTTCTGAGCTTTAGGAGGAAAAAGTCATGAGAGATTGGCTAGAGTGGTTTCAGTGGAGTGCAGCAGATAGAAACCAGATCAGAGAAAGTATAGGACTGAATTGGACAAGAGGCACTCCAGACAGAAATTGTAGACCATGTGTCCAAATAGTTTAGAGATGAAAGGGAAAAAGGCATGATAGTTGAAGAGGCAAGTGGAATTAAGGGTGGTGTTTTTAAGATGTCAGAGACTAAAGTATGCTTGTATTGTGAGGAGAGTTGGAGGTTGAGGGGGGAAAAAGTAAGGAAAGGCATAAGAGTGGGCATGAGTGAGATAAGGGTGTGGGATGGGATTACAGTGACAAGTGGAAAGGTTACAGGAGGAGAGCAGACTAGAAACTTCTGTGACAGGAGAAGGAGATGAGAAGTGTAGGACAGGGAAGGGAAGCCAAGGTAAAAGGAGGGGGAAGTTCATATGCTGTATCTTGTCAGTTTTCTCTTGAGAGAAATCTGAGATCCTGTGCGGGGAGAGAGGTAGAGGCAGGAGGAGGGGAGATTTTGAGGAGTCAGTAAAAGATGGCTGGGGTTCTGGGTGTAGGATTCAATTAATGTGGAGAAGTGGAGTTGCTTAGTAAGGGAACTGGCAGAACTGAAGGAGATAAGAATGAATTTGTAGCAGAGGAAGTCAGCCTGGTCACAGAATTTCCTCCAGAGATGTTCTGCGGTGTGAGAGGAGGAGCTGAGGAATTGGATGTCAGGGTGAGCCATGGCTGTGGATTGGCAGGGTGGACCTTGTGATGGGAGGGGAAGGCAAAAGAGGAGAGGGTGGGGAAGTGCGAAGCAAGGAGCTAATCAAACACCTCAGTAGAAGAAAGACAGGAAGGAGAAGGCTAAGAAGTCACAACTGATCAACACTGATGGATTGGAAGTCATGGAACATCTGATAGACAGAGCGGGGAGCTGTTGATTTTGAATGGCTCAACTACTGGCACATCCTCATGGATGAATGTTTTTTCTAAACAAGGGGGGGCAGGCATGACTCGTGGAAGGGGCTGGAGTTTCCTAGTGGAGCATGTGGCAGAGAGAGGGCAGCTGAACAGGGGGGTACTGTTCTGTGCCAGGGTCCCACCTTCACCATGCAAAGGAGAACTTGCAGAGACAGAGAGGGGTTGAGCAGGTTGGACTCTGCCCAGCCTGAAGTGCTGGCAAATCTTAGACTTGCGAAAGGGGAGAGATCAGACATGGGGAAGATGAATCTTAAGACTTTTGTTGTTTTCAGAGAAATCTCTCTCTCTCTCAAGTGCTTTAAGAGTAAAGTCACTATGGTTAACAAATTCTTATTAGTCTGTATTGTTCTTCATTAGATCTGTTTATTCCTAGGCACCTACACTATGAGCTTCCAGAGCCTTCTGGAAAGCTGCATCCGTTGGGGCCACTTGCCCCTTCCTCCCCCTCTTATCCTGGAGGGTTCTGAAGGTAGGAAATGGGGAGTGGCCCTAACTGCCTTACAATTCATTTTAACCACCAGAGGGGCAGAGAACCTATATTGAACACAGGTTTCAGTGTGGGAGCTGTGTTAGTTTGTATCAGCAAAAAGAACGAGGAGTACTTGTGGCACCTTAGAGACTAACAAATTTATTTGAGCATAAGCTTTCAGTGTCCTTGATGCTTTCCTCATCTATTCCCACCACCCATCTCTTTGGTAAACTTTGGGGCAGATTTTGTTTTTAGTTAGTTTGTGAAGTTTTTCTTTTAAAAGAGGAGAGCAGATGCTTGTCTGACACAGGTTTTGTCTGGACTGACAGGAGGGGGTTGGGCCATTTCACACCACCCAGCTGACAGGGGAGGCTCCTCCGGCTCAGTCAACTAAGTCTGGCCATTTGTAAGTCTAGCATCAGCTTCGGCATCTGGTCATCCTCAAGGTTCCAGGGTCTGTCCAGGTTGACCTCGGAGACCTAATGTGCCTAAAGGGGCTCTCTGGCCACTGGATCCAGTTTCCAAAGGATCATGATCAGCAGAGTCAGGATTTGGAGCTGCAAAACCCAGATCTGGGGCTGCAGCAAAGCATGGGTTCAGGCTACAAAAGGGAAAAAAATCCGAATTTTACGGCTAAGCATAGATGAGTGGCTGGCAAGTACATATCCAGAGCCAGAACCAACGTGGATCCTGAGTGATAACATGGATCCAGATTCAACAGCCAGATATGAATAACTGCCAAGCATGGTTGCCAAGAAGAGATCATATTGCTTGGGATGTAGCCAGCATAAGAATCAGACATCTTTAACTATTGAGAAGTAATTTGTCTAGTGGTTCTGCACCACTAAGACCAGGGGTGGGCAAACGTTTTGGCCCAAGGCCCACACTGGGGTGCGAAACTGTATGGAGGGCCGGGTAGGGAACGCTGTGCACATGTTCCCAAACACCCTGGCCCCCATCCTCTATCCTACCCATCTCACTTCCCGCCCCCTGACTGCCCCCCTCAGAACTCCCCCATCCAACCCCCCCACCCCCACATCTAAACCCCCCCGTTCATCATCCCCTTCTTCCCCCCCCCCCGAACCACTGCCCCCAGGGACCCCCTGCCCCTTATCCAACCCCTCCCCCCCATCCCCTTACCATGCCGCTCAGAGCAGCATGTCTGGCAGCCATGCTGCCCAGCCAGAGCCAGACACGCTGCCACTCTGCCCTGCAGGAGCGTGCAGCCCTGGTGCCCAGAGCACTGCCCGCGCAGCAGTGTGGCTGCGGGGGAGGGGGGCTAGCCTCCCTGGCCATGAGCTCAGGGGCCGGGCAGGCCAGTCCCACGGGCCATAGTTTGCCCACCTCTGACTAAGACCATGTTACTGAAATTCCAACACCATGATCTTGGCAGAACTACTTGCCTTATTGATTCTGTACCCAATATAGTGGCTTGAGGAAACAAATTCATTGTGGAGAAACCCTTGCAACACTGGAAAGGGGGAAGAACAAGCTTCTGATCAGATCCAAGTTTGCAAGATACAGATGCTGAGATCTGAAAGGCTGAGAACTGATACCTAGATGAGACTCCCTTCAGATCTGAGGGTCTGTACCCACTAAAGTTCTATTGATTCTGAGAGATTTCAAGTATACAAAGATTTCTCTGCTGTTCAGCTTTTGTAGGAGAGACAGGTTACGGTGTCACAGGATCAGTCTGATCCAGAAAGGATTGCCTTTTGGCTTCTGAACCCTTTTTGTAGCCCTCAAATGCAAAGGCAAAAAAAAGATACTGAAGTCCAGGGAATTAAAAAGCATGTTGCCAAGGTTCTGCAGAGAAGATACCATGCTGTAGGACATATTTAGATTTAGAGATGTATATGATGGGCTTTGAGGCCCACTCTGATATCTCCTAGATCAGTGGCTGTTAACCTTTACAGACTACTGTACCCTTTCAGGAGTCTGATTTTTGTCGTGTGTACCCCCCAAGTTTCACCTCATTTGAAAAATACTTGCTTACAAAATCAGACATAAAAATACACGTGTCACAACACACTATTACTGAAAAATTGCTTACTTTCTCATTTTGACCATGGAATATAATTATTGTACTTATATTTCGGTGTATAGTGTATATAGAGCATTATAAACAAGTCATTGTATGAAATTTTAGTTTGTACTTATTTTGCTAGTGCTTCTCATGTATCCTGTTGTAAAACTAGGCAAATATCTAGATGAGTTGATGTAGCCGTTGGAAGACCTCTGCGTACCCCCAGGGGTACGTGTACCCCTGGTTGAGAACCACTGTTCTAGATCAGACATAAATAGACACATGGATTAATCAACATAACCTCTTGCAAGAGGAAATTTTATCAGAATATTATTGGGCTCTGTATACCTAGCTTCTGGTTCTAAACGAGAAAGGAGTCCAGTGTCTGGGATTGGCTACCAATGACATTACGCTTCCCTCCTATGTGTAGTTGAAACGCGTATAGGCACTGATATTTAGCTTTAGTAAGCGAGCCTTGGCTCTAAGAGTACTCTGGTACAATGGAGCAGTGGACCCGCCTTTCGGGTCTCAGTAAACCTAGCTTCTGTTCATTCCAATTTGGAAGGACCGTTGAACCTAAGGGTTGAAACATCCATTGCCTGCACTTAAATGCTGCATAAGGTTTATTTCCTGGCCACAGTGTGAATGAGGTTTGCCACCTCTCATACAGGGTGGACAACAGGACTACGTGGCATGGAGAAGTCTGCTGTCTGGTTGTACTAATATCCTGAAGGGCATCATACTTCTGAGTTCCAGAGAAAGAGCTCTTTTTAATTTCCAGAAATGTTCCAGACTTACCCCCCTTTCTGTGCAATTGTTGCATATTTATTTCTTTATACGTATCTCTAATTGGAGTTGAAGAAGATCTCAATCAGTAAAGCTGTACCTTTCTGATCGCCATTTCTATGGCAGTAAGTGTTGCCTGGCTGTCATGACTCTCTCCTTGAATGTTTGAGTGTTTGTCTCTATATAGACTTGACCCTCTATGTGTCTAGATGGTTCTTCCCTCGTAGTTTACACAACTTTGATACTCACTTAGAAAATTTGTGGTCACTAAAGCCTTGATATATTCCAGAACTGTAAGCTTTTCTGCACTTGACAGGTTCCTTATCTATGCAGTTACTTGATAGCTTTAATACCAGGTTATGTCTGAGACTTCAGCAGAACTCTTTAGGACTCTACAACCTTTTCTAGGAACTACTTAGCTACAATGCCTCAGTATCTTCCAGATGCAGGATTTCATAAGATGGGGAAGAGCATGCTTTCCAGAAAATTCTTTATATTCCAGTTGTGTGCAGTAATAGTCCTAGAGGGTAGAAATGGGTCTTCTCCATCCACTCCCAGGTTTGTGATTTTGGGGGAAGATGTAGCTCCATGTAAAGACATAGCAGCTGAGTGAAAGACTGCCCTGACCAGCCATGCTCTTCTCCCCGCCATCAAATGCAAATCTGTCTAAATTATGATGGACAGCATTACATGAATGTATCACACACACCACAGAAGAGGAGTTTGCTCTAACAGTTTCTGACAGGGAAATTTCCTGTTCACAAAGTCAAATACCTTCATTGGATTGGTTCTGTGTCTTATCTACCAGGGAAAGAAGATGTATTGACAGATTCTTTGAGAAGTTTCATTCAACTATACAAGTACTCTGTTTGAGGTCTCCATCTTGTATTACCTTGTTCTGCAAATGGGTTAAATATGACTAAAGTCCTTTCCGAATAGGGATAATGTGCCTTCCTATGGCTCTGAACCAGAGATAAGTATGTCCTAAGGTACCACTCCTTTCCCGCACTTGGAACAGGAAATTCTTTGCATGTTGCCCTTGATTTATTAAACCAAAAGGGATTTTGATGTTAGGTTGGTATAAAGTTATCAGTAGTCATGGTTAGAGATGGACAAGTCTGTCATTCAGTATTTTGGTTATGATGTATCCATCAAGTCCTGCTTTCCGAACAACTGAGTCTCCTGTTTCCATCCAGATTTGAAGTTTCTCTGGTTGACATCTTGACTCTATATTGTTCGGTCTCTTGATGGAGCGTTTATGCTGATGTCTGAAAGTTGAAAAACACGAGCATTTAATCAGTCAGACCTACTCTATGAATCCCTTTCAATTCCCCATCTGAACAATTCCTAAGTTGGTGAACTTGATAAGGCTTCCTTGACTGTTGTTTTGACTATTACATTTGAGATAGTTTTGTGGGTTTTTTTTTTTAAAAGAAACTCCAGCCAAAAGACATTTGGTTGTCATCTTTTCTAACATCTGATACACATTGACAGTCTTTCTTCCTTTAGGAATAATCTTCTCTGTGACAGGGTTGCTCTCTGTACCTCTAGAGCTGCTTGGGGTAGTTATTTTGCTGTAAGAGCTGCATTAAAGTAGACTAAATTCTCCATTGTAATGTTTAGGATGTACTGCAAATGTTGCAGAAGAATAGGTTCATTTGTCTCACCCTAGGGTGTTTCCGTCTAGCGTGAGCTGTGGGATTGTAATTTTTATCCTCGTAAACCTCAGAGGTTTCCATTTAAACATTGGTCACATGTTCTCTGGACTGTGTCTCTATGAAGATACTATTCTTGATAGTATAGATAGTCATTAGGCTTGTATCTCAGAAACTATCTCCTTTAAGTTTCATTCTTACAGAACAGGTGGTCCTGCCCTCATGTCTATCTTAAATGAGATGCCTGGGCTTTCCATCTTATTCTGACCACTTGCATGTCTATATAGACCTACGCCTCATTTACATTCAATGAGGAAGTATAGAAATATAGGATGTCCACCTCTCCAGGCTGAGGAAGGATTAAATATACCTGCAACATCCCTGACAGATATTTGTCTAACCATTTCTTAAAACCCTCAATTATATGGATTTCACAAGCTCCTGGATAACCTGTCCCAGTGCTTTACTAACGTTATAGTTAGAAAGCATTTCCTAATATCCAGTCTAAGTGTCTCTTGCTGCAAACAAAGCCAATTACCTTTTGGTATCGTACTTTGTATATTCAGAAAACTTTGCCATTATTTATATGGGGCCAAAGCTTATCTATAAGAACTGCAAGCCCTTGGAGAGATGGAGCTGACATAAGAGGAGTCAGGCCCTCGTGGTCCAAAGATTGTCCATGTAAAATGCACTGTTTCACAATTATCATCTGACAGGGCTTCAGTCTCCTGGAACTGTCAACCCTTATCCAGGACAAAAGTAGCATCCATGGCATACCTTCACACTGTCGTCATCACATCATGTTGCATGACTGTTACTGTACATATATATGTGGTCTTGTTTTATTTTGTTTTTTTTTAGCAAAATTTTTCCCTCATTAACACTACTTTGAGTGCTTACACATATCCATTCCAATTAGGTGTGTGTGCGCCCTGAGCACAGTTGCCAGAATTTTTTCCCCTAGTGGCATCTGTCAGGTCAGCTCTAGCTCCGTATGGTGTTGCACGCTCATAACTAGAGCCCTGCATGGATACAAAATTAGTATACGCATCCATCCGCAATCTGCAAAAATGGTCTGCAGATATCCACATCCACAGTTGTAGATATAAAGTGGATATTGGCAGATTTACAGGACTCTACTCATACCGCTGGTGTAAGAGGCCTTACCAACCCCGCTCCCCCTCAGTTCCTTCTTACCGCCTGTGATGGTTGCCGGAACACCTCATTTGCATAGGGAATTTTCTCCTTGTTTTCCAACTGACTCTCCCGCTTCCTCAATGCCTGGACCCACCTTACCTCAGATCGTTGGGTTCTAAGCACAGTAGAAGTGGGATACACCATCCAATTTTTGTCTACCCCACCTTCTCACCCCCACCTTCTCACCCATCTTCTGGGACCCTTCTCACGAGCAACTCTTAGAACAAGAAGTGCAGTCCCCCATTCGGAAGGGAGCTGTGAAAGAGATTCCGTTCCACTTAAGAGGAAAGGGGTTCTATTCCCATTATTTTCTAATCCTGGAAGCCAAGGGTGGTCTCAGATCTACTATTGGCCTGCATCATCTCAACCACTATCTCAAGAACTTAAATTTCACATGGTCTCATTGGTTTCCATCATTTACTCACTGGGAGTGGTATGCTGTCCTCTATCTAACAGATGCATACTTCCACATATCAATCTTTCATGGCCACAGAAGGTTCCTAAGATTTGTCATGAACCAAGTTCCTTACCAGTTTGCGATTCTTCTTTTCAGCCTGTCAGCCGCCCCATGTGTCTTCACCTAATGTATGGTTGTGGTGGTGGCCTTCCGCAGAAAAAAGGGAGTTCGCTTATTCCCGTACCTAGACAACTGGCTAGTCAGAGGCCAGTCCAGAGCTCAGGTGGAATCCAATATCCATCTCATCCAGTCAACCTTCTGGGCACTAGGCCTACTGATAAATGATCAGAAATCCACCCTTCTATAGAGTTCATCAGTGTGATTCTCGATTCCATGCCTATGAGGGCCCTACTTCAAAAGCAATTTTCCGGGTCAATTATGGCCCTGAAAATGTCCCTCCAGGTTTATCCAGTTATGACAGCACAAAACTGTCAGGGACTTCTGAGCCACATGGCTTCATGCACATATGTAGTGCAACACGCGAGGCTACATCTCAGACCTCTCTAAGCCTGGTTGGCCATGGTATACTCTCCCTTGCATCATCACCTGGATTTGGTGCTCACTGTTCCTGCTCATGTCCTCGATACACTGACGTGATGGCTGAACCACTGCATAGTATGTATGGGGGTACCCTTTTCACAGCCTCTACCGTCCATGTTGCTAGTAGCTGACTCCATAGCCCTTAGCCGGGGAGCACACCTAGGGTCCCTCAGGACTCAGGGCCTCTGGTCTCAGGAAGAGCTTTCCCTGCATATCAATGACAGGGAGTTCAGGGCAATTCATCTAGCCTGTCAGGCATTCTTATCTCACATTACAAACAAAACTGTTTTAGTTCTCACAGACAACATGACAGCCATGTTCTACATCAACAGACATTGCGGCATGTGTGCTCTCCTGTCGTCCGTCTCCACCCTCCACCTCCCCCCCCCCCCCCCCCCCCAAATATTAGGAATCAGCCCAGCTGTGCGAGTTCTGCATTACACACTCGATCAGTCTAGAAGCATCTTACCTTCCGGGAATTCAGAACCAGCTGGTGGATCACCTCAGCAAGTTTTTCTCCTCTCACCACGAGTGGTGCCTCCAATGGGACATCTTCCAACAGTGAAAGACTCCCCTTATAGACCTGTTGCTACCTGAAACAACAGGAAATGCCACCAGTTTTGCTCCCTACGAGGCCACAGCCCAGGGTTTCTGACAGACTCGTTCTTGTTGTCATGGACAAATCACCTGTATTATGCATTCTCTCCTCCTTGGCTGATACACAAGGTTCTGATGAAGATTAAACTGGACCGGGTGCAGGTCATTCTCATAGTCCCAGCATGGCCCAGACAACATTGGTTTACCACCCTGTTAGGGCTTTCAACAGAGACCTTGCTATTGCTCACGCTACTCCCAGACCCGATCTCCCAAGATCACGGTTGACTGCTTCATCGGAACCTCAGCTCTCTTCATCTAACACTAGCATCTAAGCTAGCAACGTGCTTGTTGCACCGCTCCTGGAAAGTGGCCACCTTCGTAGCCATCACTTCAGCCAGAAAGGTTTCAGAAATTGGGGCACTTACATCCGAACTCCCATATATGATCTTCTTCAAAGATAAGGTTCAGCTGCTACTACACCTGCCGTTCCTCCCAAAGCAATTCCATTGCAGTCAAGCTATCTTCCTGACGGTATTCTACTCTAAACCGCATGTGAACAGAGAGGAACAACGCCTACACTTTTTGGATGTTATGCGGGTTCTGGTTTTCTATATACAAAGGACCAAACCATTCTGCAGATTGACTCCGCCGTTCATAGTGATAGAGAATGAAGGGCCTTCCCATCTTCGCTCAGAGAAGTTCATCCTGGATTACTTTATGCATCCTAGCATGTTATGAACTCAGACGTATCATCCCTAGCTAACTTGACTGCTCGTTTCACACGATTGCAGTCCTCTTCGGCCACTTTCCTAATGCAATTCCCTATTCAGGACATCTGCAGAGTGGCAACTTGGTCATCCGTGCACATATCTCAACGCACTATGTCATCACCCAACTAGCTAGAGACAACGCCAACTTCAGCTGCGCAGCCTTGCTGTCAGGCTGTCCTTGAACTACAAGCTCCTCTCTACAACTGCTTGTGAGTCACCTAAATTGGAAAGGACATGTGCAAGCACTTGAAGGAAAAAAAACACGTTATTAACCTTTCTGTAACTCTTGTTCTTCAAGATGTATTGCACGTGTCTATTCCAAAACCCACCGTCAGTCCCCTCTCATCGGAGTCAGTCGGTAAGAAGAAACTTAGGGGGAGCAGAGTCAGCAAGGCCCTTTATACCAATGCTGTGAGTGCGCAACACCAGAGGGTGCTTGGAGCCAACTTGATGGACATGTGCAACACCTCTCTAAAAACAACAGTTACAGAAAGGTTAGTAACCAGGGTGTATGGGGTTTTTTTGGTTTTGTTTTTTTTGGTTTTGGGTTTTTTAAAGAAAGCAAGAATTTTGGTCACTTGTGTTCACTCTATGCAGAGCTGATGCTTGTTTTAAGTATTCTGTTGACCTGGTCTACCCAGAACTCTTCAGCCTACCTTCTTGCAGGTTGTACTGCTTACTAAACTCCCACAAGCGGGAATGTGCAGATGCCACTCAGAAGAAATGAAGGTTATTTACCTGTAACCGGAATTCTTCGAGATGAGGCTCTGCATATTCACACACACACATATGCACACCCATTCCCTACTTCTGGAGTGTCTCAGGGTAAGGATTCCAAAATTAGTGGAAAGAACTGGAGAGCAGGTAGGGCCACTTTCCCTTTCTATCCTCAAAAATCTAGGGTGGGTGGAGGAGAGAGGGGAGAATGGCCTCAACAGACACTGCTTTCCAGAAGGTACTAAAAACTCACAGCACAGGTGCCATGATTCCCATAGTGTGACTATGCAGAGGCTCATCTCAAGGGAGTCCAGCTACAAGTAAGTAACCTTCATTTCCTTGCTTTCCTGCCACGTTGTCCCACAGGCTTGGTGGAGCTCTGGGAAGCAACTGGGGTGTGGGGTGCACAGTAGGGCTCAGACACTGATTTGGGGGTGTAGGGCCTCTGGGTGGTGGCACCCTAAGTCCAAGATAGAGTGTCAAACAGGTCTGAACCTGAATGTGTATCCATAGTCCCAGAGCTAGAGACAGTGACTAGATTCTACCCAGACCCAGTTGATTTGGAAGCGCAATAGGATGTGGTGATTGGATCCACTCATAATAGACTGACCATACAGGGTGGTAACTAGGCCAGGTTGTAACAACTTTTATAATTTCTTAATTCTTTGGTCTGTAGTTTGAGTTACTGTGTGTAACTAATACTATGTACTTCTATATGACCCTCCATCTGAGGGCCTCCAGATGTTTTTTAAATATTTAAGTTTCACAAAAACTCCTGTGGTGTAATCCCCATTTTACAGGTGGGGGAACTGAGGTTGTCACTTATCCAAGCTCAAAAAGGAAGTCTGCATCAAAACTTGGGAACAGATTGTAGATCTTGTCCTTTGAAGAGTTAAGATAGTGAGACACTAATACAAACTCTCAACACCATTCCGTTAGTGGAGACAGGGGCAATCTCCTATATTAGTTTTAAGTACACAGGATTTCTTGATCACTATAATAATTTCCCTTTCCATCATTTAGTTTTTTTATAACCCTGGAAAGCTTCGGGGGTACTATCACTTAGAGCCTTTTCGTCTATAGATTCAAAGTGCTTTACAAAGGGGAGTAAGTATTTACCCCTTATGGGGCTGGGAATGTGAGACACAGATTTTTACTTGATTAAAGGTATACCACAAATCTGCAGAAGAAAATTCCTGTGACTGTCTGACAAGAGTTCTTGAAAGTTCAAATAATTATAGTTAAGCATCTAAAAAATAAAATTACTCAAAAATGCGAATTTTCATGAGTACGGATGAATAAAACAACTCTGGAGTCTGTAAACAAAGCTGTTCTTGAGGGATGGCATTCCAAAAATTAGAAGACTTCAGTAGTTTGCTTTCTGTTTATAAAAAGAAGGAAAGAAAAATGTTTCATATCTCAAACTCACTGTCTTATCAACCTCAAAGTGTGCCAGAAAATTCTCCTTGGGCTGAAGACCACACATGAGAAATTTCAGGCAGAAACTTTTATTGGTGAAAGTTTCAGGGGAAAGGGTCAAAATCAGAATTAATGAAAAGCAAGTTGCAACCTTAAGCTTAGCTCCCTAATAAATGACAGGTTTCAGAGTAGCAGCCGTGTTAGTCTGTATCCACAAAAAGAACTGGAGTACTTGTGGCACCTAACAAATTTATTTGAGCATAAGCTTTCATGGGCTTCAGCCCACTTCATCAGATGCGCAGAATGGAACATATAGTAAGAAGATGTCTATATATACATACAGAGAACATGAAAAGGTGGAAGTTGCCATACCAACTCTAAGAGGCTAATTAATTAAGATGAGCTATTATCAGCAGGAGGGAAAAAAAAACGTTTGTAGTGATAATCAAGATGGCCCATTTCAGACCATTGACAAGAAGGTGTGGGGATACAGATTCAATTTGTGTAATGACCTAGCCACTCCCAGTCTCTATTCAAGCCCAAGTTAATGGTATCTAGTTTGCAAATTAATTCCAGTTCAGCAGTTTCTCGTTGGAGTCTGTTTTTGAAGCTTTTCTGTTGCAAAATTGCCACCTTTAAGTCTGTTACTGAGTGACCAGACAGGTTGAAGTGGTCTCCGACTGGTTTTTGAATGTTATGATTCCTGATGTCAGATTTGTGTCCATTTATTCTTTTGCATAGAGACTGTCCAGTTTGGCCAATGTACATGGCAGAGGGACATTGCTAGCACATGATGTCATATATCACATTGGTACATGTACAGGTGAACAAGCCCCTGATGGCTTGGCTGATGTGATTAGGTCCTATGATGGTGTCACTCGAATAGATATGTGGACACTGTTGGCAACGAGCTTTGTTGCAAGGAGATAGGTTCCTGGGTTAGTGTTTTTGTTGTGTGGTTGCTGGTGAGTATTTGCTTCAGGTTGGGGGGCTGTCTGTAAGCGAGGACTGGCCTGTCTCCCAAGATCTGTGAGAGTGAGGGATCGTCTTTCAGGATAGGTTGTAGATCTTTGATGATGCACTGGAGAGGTTTTAGTTGGGGGCTGAAGGTGACGGCTAGTGGCGTTCTGTTATTTTCTTTGTTGGGCCTGTCCTGTAGTAGGTGACTTCTGGGTACTCTTCTGGCTCTGTCAGTCTGTTTTTTCACTTCAGCAGGTGGGTATTGTAGTTTTAAGAATGCTTGATAGAGATCTTCTGGGTGTTTGTCTCTGTCTGAGGGATTGGAGCAAATGCGATTGTATCTTAGAGCTTTGCTGTAGACAATGGATCGTGTGGTGTGTCCTGGATGGAAGCTGGAGGCATGTAGGTAAGTGTACTTCAAAAATGCTGACTCTGCCAGTCTACTGTTTTTAAATTGGATATGGGGGGCGGGGGTGTCTGTGTTTCCTGATGGCTTCTCATGTATTTGTCTATATGGAACCAAACTGGGGTCTGTCTGCAAAAGATAAATACAAAATTTTAACACAACATGTTTTTTGTGGCAGCAACAGATTCGTGACTAATTTGGGTTCTCAAATGTATTGCACTTTTCAGATCCTCAAAAGAAAGATCTTCCAGAGACAAAGAACGGTCAAGAGATCATGACAGAACATCACGTGACAAAGACAGGAGCTCAAGAGAGAGGTCACCCCGAGATAACAAAGACAGGAAACGTTCATATGAAAGTGCTAATGGCCGATCAGAAGACCGGAGGAGTTCAGAGGAGCGCGAAGCAGGGGAGATATAACTGCTGTACAGTCACCGGATCCTCTAGCTTCCTATGGAGTTGCATACTATGGTTTAGTTTACAGTTGTTCAAAGGGACACCAGTGAGCAGTTCCAGACACTGATGCAACTAGGGTAGATGTACAGTATATAAAAGTGGTTATAACTAAGTCTGAATTGAACCCCTTCAATTGATGATGCCTAAAGCTGTGTCCTTGACTTTGACCAAGCTGTAAAACTTATCTGAACGATTTCTCTTTATCCAGGATGACAGTTTTATGTACCAAGGTGCAGCTCTCACTGTTTTACTCTCCTTTCCAAAGCAAGTTAAATAGTGACAAATTATATTGTACTACTTGCCTTGGGTGCTCTCAAACCTTTATAAAATTCTCTAATTCTGGTCCAGTCCAAACAGCAGCATTGAACGCTTTTTTAAGAGGGCGGGTGGGTACTAAACTTTTATTCTAAGGTTGTTTCCCAATGATTGTATGGGAACCTAGGAGTTGGTTACAGTCAGAGCATTTAGACTGGAATATGTGCCAGAGAAAGCTGAAATGTCGTTTTTTACAGTGCCTATTTAGACTGGGGAATTGAGCAGCTGTTGCATTACATCTTTTTTTATTTTTATTGAAATTTTGAAATCAAAGCCAGTCCCATCTTTCTGTACCATTCGGTATGTGTTCAGTATATTTGGGTTTTTTTCCATAAGGACTTTTTCTGCTTTTTCTTGTGGGATGTAAGCTGTACATCCTTAATTGTAAAAATAAATAAATAAAAATAAAAAAATTAAAAATAAACTGCATTGTCCGGTAAGTTAACATTGAGCACCTTGGTGTCTCAAGGTGAATGTGGCTAATTATTGGTGTATGTTCTTTAGTTAGGTAAATTGTATGAGAAGAAACAGTACAGAACTTTCTCATTTGGAGAAAAATATTTTAAATACACAACTCTACTACTGGAAGTTCTGTCTTTCTGATGAGACCTAAAACAGACCATGACTACTCCAAGATCATGAAGAGACAAAAGCTGTTAAAATCCGTGTCCTGGCTGTTACCAATTCATACCTTTAGCGGCTTCGACTTGAAAAAGTTAGTTTTTACTTCTCCTCCTAGAAATGAACATTGTGTTGCTGACACAGAATGTGATCCATGTTCCACCCCAGAGGCAGTTGCGTTTCTGTTGAGAGTGAGTGATTCCTTATAAAGGGACCCTTTTGGGATCCTGCACAATGAAAGGTGCTTTAGAAATGTAAGTTATGTTTATATTTATTTGTCCTAGTTTGAATTTCTGCACCCTTGAACTACACAATGATGTAGTGATAATACTGTCGTTCAAAAAGTACCACAGTGTGTCCTTCGTACCCTCAGGTAAGGGCACATGTGAGCCCTTGCAACACGGACATATGCATGTTTTTGCCCCCTCCTATCTAGAGACTGTTACTGCATGTATTTCTTTTTCATTGGGTTACTGTACCATTCAGTTTATACTCCAGTCCTGAAGTGGGCAGCACAGTTGCTCTGTACTAATCAGGTATACCAGTGTAGTTCTAGCAGTATTTTATCCTAAGATAGACGGTATGGGCAGGGCACATTTACATTTTAAACTATATGTAGGAGTGTCATAGATGCTCAGAAGGAACTGAAATTTGTTTTTGTACCCTGTGTGGCACATTCCATCCTTTTTTTAGGTCAGTGACTTCAGGAACTTACAAAGATGGTACAGCAGTTTTGGTGGAACAAATTTTACAATGCCATGAAACCATTCTTAAATCTGGAGCATGAATTTCCTTCTCCAGCAATGTTTTGTGAAATTGTGTATATTTCCAAGTGCACTGTAAATACAAATCACCAACATCTGTCCGTCTAGCACAGAAACCTACTGTGACACTGCACCCCATATTCTTCACAGTGATACGATTATGATATGTTTATGGCATAATTATGATGCATTGTATGCAAGATGGGTCGTGTAAGGTGTCATTGAAAAGGTTATGATATGCTCAATATGATTATCCTATTTGTATGCATGCATCATTTTTGTATCTGAAGTTATAAATACTGACTATGTATCTGTACTTCAGATGTAGTTCCACCTGGGTATCGCCCACTAGACAAGTGGGAAGCTGGTGGTTAGAGAGTCTACATGTAACTGCAGCTGTGTCTGTCCCTACCTGTGTGAATGCTGATGAAAGTGCAGGCTGGAGGGTTTTGAAGCTTGTCACAGCAGTACAGTGTGAAAGGAAGCCCAGGTTGGTGGGTCAGATGGCTCAGTGGTATCCCAGTTCCAGGTAGCATCCCGGGGGGAACCCATCACAGTGGCATGGTCTTACTGGATTAAATGCACAGCTTGTTGTTCTGAGTGAGATTTGCACTTCATACACTAGTGATGATTTTAAGTCCTATTTAAGTGTGGTGGCTAGAGATCAGTCAAAGAGTTAACCAGTTTGTTATTTTCTGTTTGCTTATTTCGGACAAGAGAAGTAGAGACAGAAAAACAGGAAAATGAGTGAAACTAGTAAGAAACTGGAGCATATTGCAGGCAGAAGAGAGAAAAAAAGAACACAAGACTTTTAGAATTAAAATCATTATAGATAAAAGAAATGGAAGCAGAGAATGCCAGGCAAGAAGCTGCACACCGAAAGGCCATGGAATTGCAAGTCAAAGAAATCAAGGCCAGAAACTAGCCATGGAAGAGAAGGAAGAAGAGAGAGAAATCACTAGCTGCACTTGATAGAGAAGCAGAACCAGAGTCCCCACACACCAGGGAGTCCCACCTCTCCAAAAATCCACAAATGGGAATGATTGTGTCCTGCATACAGTGCGACAGGATATTGCTAAATATTTTATCAGCTTCAAAAGGCTGTATGTATTTCATGAGATTCCTGAGGACCAAAAGATGCCCACTTTGGTTACAAAGGTGTCCTGGAGAGCTCTGGATATATTCAACAAGATGCCAATTAGAGATGCTTCAGGTTATGGTAAATTCAAGGAAATGGTTTTAAAACCATTTCAGATGACACCTGAAACATATAGAGTAAAATTTCAAAGCCTTAAGAGGGGTGCTGGGATGAGTAATGTGGTATCTGTGAACCAGATGAAAGATTTGATGGAAAAGTTGGCAAGGGGAAAAAGTGTTACAAGTTTTGAAGGAATGTATGATCTTGTTGCTCAGGAACATTTCCTGAGTATATGTAAAGATGATGTGAAACAGTGATGATGGGATAAAAAGATGAAAACTGTTGATGAAGTGGCTACCCTACATGATGAATTTGAGAAAGCTCAAGTATCTAATGCTAACAAATCACAGAAGAAGGGGTTTAAACCTGGTGTAAAGCAAGATCACTGCTTTACCCTTTGGAAGAAGGAGGGTGATAAGGAGGCAGGACACTCATCTCTTCCCCACCCCCCGAACCCTACCGTCATAAAAACAGGAGAACCCAGAAGTAATTCCACAGAGCACCTGAGGAATAAATGTCCCAAATTGAAGGAAAGTAAGCCTGGTTGTCTGAGGTCCCAGAGGGGACCCAGGTGGGAACACCCATAATTTACCTCACAAGCTTGAGGGAAACAAGGCCTGATGAACCAGACAGGTAACATGTTAAGGCTGTCAATGGCATAGTGCGCCTGGGGTGGAGGGATACTGGGGCCCAGATTTCTCTGGTCCAACCAAGTGTGGTCCCAGAGGCTAGTATTTTGCATCACCAAAGGGCCAAGATAAAGGGGGTTGGTCTGGACAGGTTCCCCATGCCAGTAGCAAAAGTTCATGTGGAGTGTGAAAGTTTGGAAGGTGATTTAATTATAGTAATTCTAGAGGACCTTCCAGCGGACATGTTGGTAGGGAACAATTGTTTCCACAAGGCCAACTCTGTTGGTGTGGTAACCTGCAGCAAAAAAGAGTATTGTGTTAGGGTCCTCAAAGGGGGAGAAGAGGGTATTGTCTATCAGTGAGAAGGCTGTTCCAGCTGGTAGCTGCAAGCCTGTTGCAGCTAAATCCGTGACACAACCTGCTCTAGAGAACACAGAGGTGTCTCTCTCCGAGGGGAGCATGGAGAAGGATGATGGAACCTTAGAAACCATTGAAGAGATGGATGGGGGTTCCATTGACACTACAGTGCAGGGGGGCAGCATGCTCCCAAGTCAGAGAAAGGCAGAGTCAGGCCTCTATCCAACTGAAAGCAACACATCCCCAAGGGCAGGAGAGATATCAGTAACTGAGGACATTGTCCCAAGTGTTAAGTGTCAGGAATTTGCAGCTAAGCAAAAGGCAAGACCCCACTCTAGAGAACATAAGGAAATGTGTCCTGGAGGGAACTCCAGGAAAGGAGTGGGGGAGAAGTTTTCAAAAAAAAAGAGGATGAGAAGCTGTATAGAGAGGCTTCTGTGGGAAGAAACAGAGGCCCTGGGCAGCCCTATAAGCAGTTGGTTTTAGCCACCAGCACTGTGGAGAACTGATGCTGGTAGCACATGATGGTCCTTTTGCGGGTCACTTGGGGATACAGAGGACTTAGGACAGGATAAAGAGGAATTTCTACCGACATGAGAGATTATTGCATGTCTTTTGTAGTGTGTCAAGAGAGGGAAAGATGCATAGGACTCCAGAAAGCTCCCCAGATTCCCTTAACTGTCGTACAGGAGACATTTTTCAATGTGCCAATGGACATTGTGAGGCCTATTCCATGCCCAGCTCGGAGGGGGAACAAGTATTTCTTAGTGCTGATGGATTTCACCACTAGTTATTCTGAGGCAGCTGTTCTGTCTAATACAGAAGCTGAGACGCTGGCAAGAGCCCTTCCCACTATTCAGCAGAGTGGGCTTCCCTAAGGAGATTTTGTCTGACTGGGGGGCTAATTTTATGTCGCAGATATTCAACGAGCTATGGAAGGTGTGTGGTGTGAAACAACTTAAGGCTGCCCCCTATAGCCCCTAGGCCCATGGGTTGGTGGAAAGGTTGAATGGGACCCTAAAATCCATGCTGGTAATGTATCCATGCTGGTAATGTAAGAAAAGGGGCCAAAACTGGGACAAGTTATTGCCATTGCTGTTGTATGTTTACAAAGAGGTAACCCCAGGCGTCCACAGCGTTTTCTCCATTTGATCTTTTAGATGGGAGAAAAGTAAGGGGACCGCCTGATCTCATTAAAGACGCATGGGAAGGGAGCAATGAGGTGAGGGAATAACCAATATCTGAATATGTTGGGTGGTTCAGGAAGGAGTTAAAGGACATGATGGAAGTCGTCCAAGCCAACCTCCAAGACAGGCCAAACAAAAGGCCCGGTATAACAAAAATACGTGTAAATGCGCTTTTTAACAAGAGATTTGGTGATGGTACTTAGCCCCATGAAAAAATTCAAAATGCAGTACTGCTGGGAGGGGCCCTTCAAGGTGCTATAAGTGGCAAATGAAGACACATCAAATTAGGCAGCCCCATGAGGATGCTATTCCCACAGCTTGTACATGTGAACCGTCTCAAAGCCTGTCACAGCAGGGAGACTGTAGTAAACGTGATCTGTTGTGTGGAAGGGGAAACTGAAGCACACCCACTCATTGATTTGATGGCTGAATGCCAAGGTGGTTCAACTCTGGAAAGCATTGAGATCTGCAGAGCGCTAACACCAGTGAAAGGGGGGAGGTGTTAGCTGTGCTGCAAGGATACAGTGAGGTATTTTACAAGATGCCGGGAAGAACACTTACTAATCCATAAAAGCCTCATCAAAGGGACACAACCTCCCCTTTCCAGGCCCTACAGAGCCACTGGCAAGGTTCAAGAGCAAATTCATATAGATATACAAAGCATGTTGGACCTGGGAGTAATTAAGGAATCTGACAGCTCATGAGCATTCCCTGTGGTCTTGGCCCCCAAAAAGGATCGCACTGTAAGATTTTGTGTGGACTATAGAATACTTAGTGCTGTTGCTGTAACAGATATGTACTGCATGCCAAGAACTGACGATATGCTGGATGTACTGAGCCAAGCCAGCTACGTCAGTACTTTTGATTTAACTAGAGATTACTGGAAGATCCCTGTGGAGGAGGAGGCACAGCAAAAATCCACTTTTATAACTGATACCGGGCTCTACAAATTCACAGTGTTACGTTTTGGTTTGGTCAATGCTGGTGCAACCGTCCAGAGACTGGTCAACAAAGTGTTAAATGGTTTACATAATTTTGCAAGGGAATACATAGGTGATATAGTGGTGTTCAACACATGAGACAACCATAAAAAGCACGCGATAAAACCCTCTACGTGCAAAATAGGAGCAGCCAAAGTCCTTTATTTAGGGCATTGGGTTGGAGGGGGGCAAATATCCCCTGACCCTCTTAAAGTGGAAGCCATTGTAAATTGGCCTGTGCCCCAAACTAAAAGACAGGTCCAATCCTTCATAGGCCTGGCAAACAACTAAAGAAGGTTTGTGGTGTGGTTCAGCTACGTATCCCCAATCACAGATTTGTATAAAAAGCACCAACCTAATAAGGTGATTTGGTCAGGGGGTGTGCAACAAAGATTTTGAAAAGGTTAAGGCACTCTTGTCTGCAAAGCCTGTGCTAGCCAGAGTGGGAGTCTGGTGTCAGAGGGGTGGCCACGGCAAGGAAACAGCCATGTGGCCTGCCTGGATGGATGTCTGGTTTTTTTTTTAAGATTGAAACAAAGAGAAGCGCTGAGCACCTCTCTGGCTTGTAGGAAAAGAGCGGAGTAGAATCTGTGTATGTAGCTTGCTTACTCACTTCATTGCCCTCCCAAAATACAACATGGTTTTACAAAAGGTAGATCGTGCCAAACCAACCTGATCTTGTTTGAGAAAGTAACAGATTTTTTAGACAAAGGAAATGCAGTGGATCTAATTTACCTAGATTTTAGTAAGGCATTTGATACCGTGCCACATGGGAAATTATTAGTTAAATTGGATAAGATGGGGATCAGTAGGAAAATTGAAAGGTGGATAAGGAATTGGTTAAAGGGGAGTCTACAGCGGGTCCTACTGAAAGGTGAACTGTCAGGCTGGAGGGAGGTTACCAGTGGAGTTCCTCAAGGATCGGTTTTTGGACCAATCTTATTTAATCTTTTTATTACTGACCTCGGCACTAAAAGTGGGAGTGTGCTAATAAAGTTTGCGGATGATACAAAGCTGGGAGGTATTGCCAATTTAGAGAAGGACAGGGATATCCTACAGGAGGATCTGGATAACCTTGTAAACTGGAGTAATAGTAATAGGATGAAATTTAATTGTGAGAAGTGTAAGGTCGTGCATTTAGGGATTAATAACAAGAATTTTAGTTATAAGCTAGGGACGCATCAATTAGAAGTAACGGAGGAGGAAAAGGACCTTGGAGTATTGGTTGATCATAGGATGACTATGAGCTGCCAATGTGATGTGGCGTGAAAAAAGCTAATGCGGTCTTGGGATGCATCAGGAGAGGTATTTCCAGTAGGGATAAGGAGGTTTTAGTACCTTTAATCAAGGCACTGGTGAGACCTCACCTGGAATACTGTGTGCAGTTCTGGTCTCCCATGTTTAAGAAGAATGAATTCAAACTGGAACAGGTACAGAGAAGGGCTACTAGGATGATCCGAGGAATGGAAAACTTGTCTTATGAAAGGAGACTCAGGGAGCTTGGCTTGTTTAGCCTAACTAAAAGAAGGTTGAGGGGAGATATGATTGCTCTCTATAAATATATCAGAGGGATAAATACCGGAGAGGGAGAGGAATTATTTAAGCTCAGTACCAATGTGGACGCAAGAACAAATGGATATAAACTGGCCACCAGGAAATTTAGACTAGAAATTAGATGAAGGTTTCTAACCATCAGAAGAGTGAAGTTTTGGAATAGCCTTCCAAGGGAAGCAGTGGGGGCAAAAGATCTATCTGGCTTCAAGATTAAACGCGATAAGTTTATGCAGGAGATGGTATGATGGGATAACATGGTTTTGGTAATTAAATATTCATGGTAAATAGGCCCAATGGCCTGTGATGGGATATTAGATGGGGTGGGATCCGAGTTACCCAGGAAAGAATTTTCTGTAGTATCTGGCTGATGAATCTTGCCCATATGCTCAGGGTTTAGCTGATTGCCATATTTAGGGTCGGGAAGGAATTTTCCTCCAGGGCAGATTGGAAGAGGCCCTGGAGGTTTTTCGCCTTCCTCTGTAGCATGGGGCACGGGTCACTTGCTGGAGGATTCTCTGCTCCTTGAAGTCTTTAAACTACGATTTAAAGCACAGATATAGGTGTGAGGTTTTTTGCAGGAGTGGTGGGTGAAATTCTGTGGCCTGCGTTGTGCAGGAGGTCAGACTAGATGATCATAATGGTCCCTTCTGACCTAAATATCTATGAATCCCAAGTCAGAATTAAAATACCCTGGACTTCCTCCCTCACATGTTGAATCCCTTAAGATTAATTATGGTAGGACCACGATTCCCAGGGATTTTATGTTCATGACATCGTGTCTGCAGACAAGTGAACTTCACCTTGCTAAGGCCCCTACTATTGGGGTTGACGAGCAGCTCAAGGCCATGGGCCAGCTGAGTTCTCTGGGCTGGGGTGTAATTACTTGAGCTCTCTGGTTGGATGCTCAAGTGGTTTGAACTGGGACTTCTAACGTGCCCAGTGCCCCTTCCTTGTTTCATTGCCCCTCTTCTGTATGGGCGGGTCTAAACTGGGAAAATAGGCAGTGTTCAAGCATGTTAGCAAACATGTTTTTAAACGATCATATTTTTCAGTACAACCTATTTCCTAGTCTAGACCGGATGGGTCAATGTCATATCCCCACATTCCATTCTTCTCTCAGGTACAGGCTTTAAGAGAGAAATTGCTCTATTGTATAGTAAGCAGGGCTGTGGGTGTGTTTTCCAGCAATGCGTCTTTTGGTTTTCATTATTCACCCTCTCTCCTAGCCTTGAGAGAGAAGCAGTTTCTGACTCTTAGCTCCTCTGAGAGCCACAAACCCCTCTCCTGTTTTTGCTGGGAGTGTGATTTGTATCTGAGCTGTACAGCATATTTAGCTGATCATAGAATCATAGAATATAAGGGTTGGAAGGGACCCCAGAAGGTCATCTAGTCCAACCCCCTGCTCGAAGCAGGACCAAATCCCAGTTAAATCATCCCAGCCAGGGCTTTGTCAAGCCTGACCTTAAAAACCTCTAAGGAAGGAGATTCTACCACCTCCCTAGGTAACGCATTCCAGTGTTTCACCACCCTCTTAGTGAAAAAGTTTTTCCTAATATCCAATCTAAACCTCCCCCACTGCAACTTGAGACCATTACTCCTCGTTCTGTCATCTGCTACCATTGAGAACAGTCTAGAGCCATCCTCTTTGGAACACCCTTTCAGGTAGTTGAAAGCAGCTATCAAATCCCCCCTCATTCTTCTCTTCTGCAGGCTAAACAATCCCAGCTCCCTCAGCCTCTCCTCATAACTCATGTGTTCCAGACCCCTAATCATTTTTGTTGCCCTTCGCTGGACTCTCTCCAATTTATCCACATCCTTCTTGTAGTGTGGGGCCCAAAACTGGACACAGTACTCCAGATGAGGCCTCACCAATGTCGAATAGAGGGGAACGATCACGTCCCTCGATCTGCTCGCTATGCCCCTACTTATACATCCCAAAATGCCATTGGCCTTCTTGGCAACAAGGGCACACTGCTGACTCATATCCAGCTTCTCGTCCACTGTCACCCCTAGGTCCTTTTCCGCAGAACTGCTGCCTAGCCATTCGGTCCCTAGTCTGTAGCTGTGCATTGGGTTCTTCCGTCCTAAGTGCAGGACCCTGCACTTATCCTTATTGAACCTCATCAGATTTCTTTTGGCCCAATCCTCCAATTTGTCTAGGTCCTTCTGTATCCTATCCCTCCCCTCCAGCGTATCTACCACTCCTCCCAGTTTAGTATCATCCGCAAATTTGCTGAGAGTGCAATCCACACCATCCTCCAGATCATTTATGAAGATATTGAACAAAACCGGCCCCAGGACCGACCCTTGGGGCACTCCACTTGATACCGGCTGCCAACTAGACATGGAACCATTGATAACTACCCGTTGAGCCCGACAATCTAGCCAGCTTTCTACCCACCTTATAGTGCATTCTTCCAGCCCATACTTCCTTAACTTGCTGACAAGAATACTGTGGGAGACCGTGTCAAAAGCTTTGCTAAAGTCAAGAAACAATACATCCACTGCTTTCCCTTCATCCACAGAACCAGTAATCTCATCATAAAAGGCGATTAGATTAGTCAGGCATGACCTTCCCTTGGTGAATCCATGCTGGCTGTTCCTGATCACTTTCCTCTCATGCAAGTGCTTCAGGATTGATTCTTTGAGGACCTGCTCCATGATTTTTCCAGGGACTGAGGTGAGGCTGACTGGCCTGTAGTTCCCAGGATCCTCCTTCTTCCCTTTTTTAAAGATTGGCACTACATTAGCCTTTTTCCAGTCATCCGGGACTTCCCCCGTTCGCCACGAGTTTTCAAAGATAATGGCCAATGACTCTGCAATCACAGCCGCCAATTCCTTCAGCACTCTCGGATGCAACTCGTCCGGCCCCATGGACTTGTGCACGTCCAGCTTTTCTAAATAGTCCCTAACCACCTCTATCTCCACAGAGGGCTGGCCATCTGTTCCCCATTTTGCGATGCCCAGCGCAGCAGTCTGGGAGCTGACCTTGTTAGTGAAAACAGAGGCAAAAAAAGCATTGAGTACATTAGCTTTTTTCACATCCTCTGTCACTAGGTTGCCTCCCTCATTCAGTAAGGGGCCTCCTTTCACACTATGCCCTTAGCAGCACATTCCGAGGTGGCCCCTCATTTCATATGTAAAGTCTTTTGATTGAAGAAGTTTGGACGGGTCAGGTGGTTTGTTTGCATTAGCACTCCGGTTTCTGTAGGTCTACAGTGTATGCGCCCTATTCCCATAGTAGCATTTTGGTGGTCTTGCTATGTAACAAGAGAGCCACGGCCAGCTCACACTGGAAATACAGAAAGTAGCATTGATGGCAATGTTTTCATTGCAAAGAGTTTGCCAAGAAAGGATACGGACAAAGTACAGTTAGCTGCTCTTGCCCACCAGGTGCAAAGTATACAACAGATGTGCAGCGATCCTCAGTGTCACCTTACTGGATCTATCCTTGCAGTGGCTGAGTGTTACAAAGATACATACTTCAATATTATTTCTATTACAATACGTGGATACCTCATGGGGCTTATAAATTACAAGCTCTGAAAATACTATATGCAGAGTAGGGTATTAGAAGGTATGCTGTATTGTATACAGTGGAGGGTTGGAAGGTATGGCATATTGTGTACAGTGGGGTATTGGAAGGTATGCTATACTGTATTGTATACAGTGGGGTATTGAAAGGTACAGTATATTGTTGCACTTTGAAAGCCAGGGGTATAATTAATCTGTTGTAATTTCACTGGAGTCAGTGAAATTACACGGGAGTAAAATTGGCCTAGTAGATTTAATTCTTTTTCGGAACTGCTGCAAAAATATCTTATGGCTTACATTGTTTCAGAATTCCTCAGCAAACCTAGTTAGTTATTGTTTGTTCCCTGCACTTTAGTGTAATGAAAACTAAAATGAAAAGAGAAATTTAAGGCTTAAGCCATAAAGCAAGAAGGTCAACTGTATAATTCAAGTGACTGAGCAACGCAATAGGTGTCCAAAAGCTGAACTGCTAAGGAGAATGTGGTGTCTGGTGGAGAGATGAAATAGATCTGCTCTGCTCCCAAAGCCGAACAGAAGGTAGCAGGTCAGTGGTCTAAGATGATCACACCATTATCCGTCCCTGGTATTACAGACTAAAGGGACAGCTCTCTGCGTATGCAACACAGAGTGAACTTGAAACAGCCAAAAGAATCTCCCTAGTGGCCGTGATGGTTCTGCTGCCTTCTGCATCTGCCATCTACTGTGCTGGAACCCACTGTGTGGCATAACGGAAAGCAAAGGCTTCTCGGAGGCAAGGACGAGACAGAGCATGTGAGGGAAGGGGAGGAGGCAGAGCTAGGCTCTAAATATACCCAGTTCTCAGCTGGCTTAAGGTCCTTGGGGATGCTTCCATTTGGGCACAGTGGAGAATTAAGCCCAAATCTCTGAAATAGACCAGAGTAATTGATCACTGAAATAAGCATCTTGGCCTGGTATCCCCATTTATATAGCTATTGTTACAGGAAAATGGTCTCTTACATTTTAGCCCATGGCTGGTCTTTTAAAATAAGTAATACAGAAGTAAAGATGGATCAGCTGTCTCACTGGTTTGATGGGGATATAGCAGCTCAAGGGCATAAAATTCTCATTCACTTTAGCAGAGTTCAAAGCCAGCTAGATAGCAAATCAATGACACATTTCTGTGCACCATCTGAGCAAGACCTTGCTAATTTGCTTCTAAGTCCCCATTCTATTGTCTAATTTGCACTACCATAAGCTTTAAATTGTGCCCCCTTACTATCAGCATTTACTAGTCGCCTATATACTGATGCATCTGACACTTGCTTGGGTGTTGTACTGATGCAAGCAGGGGAGGACAACAAGAAGCACCCTATTGTCATCTTAAGTAAAAAGCTGTCCCCCACTGAACGGAATTATTCTGTCATAGAAAAGGAGTGCTATGCCATAGTGTGGGCTGTTAAGCAACTGAAACCTTACCTCTTCAATAGAAAGTTCAAGATTTTATCAGACCACTCGACCTTAATATGGCTAAACAGAACCAAGGGCTCAATTTCCAAACTGCTACACTGAAGCCTAATCCTGCAAGAGTTCGACATGGAGATTGTGCACATAAAGGGGGAGGAGGACATGGTAGCAGATGCCCTGTCTAGGAAAGAAGAAATTGGGCTCACTGCCTACGTATTAGTCAGTGACTAATTCTCTGGCAGTAATCTAAGGGGGGATGTGATATGTTTATGATATGATTATGGCATAATTCTATGCATTGTGTGCAAGATGGGTCATGTAAGGTGTCATTGAAAAGGTTATGATTTGCTGAATATGATTATCCTACTTGTATGCATGCATCATTTTTGTATCTGAAGGTATAAACACGGACTATGAATCTGTACGTCAAATGTAGTTACACTTGGGTAACACCCACTAGATTAGATACTTTCAGTCTAGATAGCTGGTTGGGAAGGACCTATTCAGGGCAATGAGCCATTAGCGAAAGAAATAGGCCTTAGGAGAAGCTTATCTCCCACCTGATGAGCCTTCCTGAGAATGCTGTAAGTAATGGCTGATATGACTCTACAAGGACATGTGACCAGGCCACATGATTGTGGACTCCATCTTGGGATGTCTGTATTTTTCCACAAACTGGTTGGGGAACCAAGTTTTGAAACAAAGGGTTTCCACCATGTGCTAAAGCTATATAAAGCAGGGAGTGACATCATCTGGTGGGGTCACTCCCCACAAAAGAAGGCTCTTGGAAACATCTGAGGAATAAAGACTGAACTGGGGGAAGTGCTGGATCTGAGTTTTGACTGGAGTGCTTGGGGAAAATCTCTGCTTGGTCACCACAAGTGTGCATTGTCCTCTTCACATTGAAGGAGAGGTGGACCGGGCATTAAACCCATATACTGACCAGATTTGACCATGGCAGGATGGTACTGCTCTGGGGTCCTAGGCTGGGAAAGCTGGTGGTTAGAGAGTCTGTGTGTCACTGCATCTGAGTGTATCCCTACCTGTGTGAATGGTAATGAAAATGCAGGCTGGAGGGCTTTGAAGCTTGTCACAGCAGTACAGTGTGAAAGGAAGCCCAGGCTGGTAGGTCAGAGGGCTCAGTGGTACCCCAGTTCCAGGTGGCACCCGGGGGGAACCCATCACACCTACATGTCCTTAAATCCTTAAATTTGGTAATGGCATATCAATCACCCAAATAAGATAGTCAGTTTGAATTGCATCTTGTACAGGAACACTCCACTTTAGTAGAATGTCCTTTAGCTTCTGAGATGTTTTCTTACAAGGGTAAGGAGGACTTGTTTGGCTTTATGGCTTATAGAGAATGACTTCATTCTTATCTCGCTGATTTTAGCTTGCAGTATTAGGGAGTCCTGGTGCAACAGGTGAAGAATGCAGAGCACACAATCCTCACTCTGAAAGCTAGAACCATGCCGGAAAGGACCCTGAAGGATGCCATCCACTGCCAATACGTGGAAAACCTGAAACGGAAGCCAGACCAGGGCAAGGCATTCAAGGGGACGTGCAAGTGGGATGCCAGCAACCACTTTCTCCCCTGGGGCAGTTTAACCCGATTTGCTGAGTGGAGGTTCATCCACCGGGCCCGGCTCAACTGTGTTCCACTAAATGGAGCAGTCCATCATGGAAATCGGAACAAGCCATGCAGGAAGTGCTGCTATGCCAACAAGACCCTACCCCACATCCTATGTAGCTGCAAGCCCCATTCCAGAGCTTGGCAGTTGCGACACAATGCCATCCAAGATTGACTAGTCAAAGCCATCCCGCCACCCATAGGGAAGGTGACCATGAACTCCACCATCCCCAGAACTGACAGCCAACTGCAACCGGACGACATCTTCATCACCAAAGAGGACCAGAAGAAGATCATGGTGGTGGACATCACAGTGCCCTTTGAGAACGGGACCCCGGCCTTCTACAACGCCAGAGCTTGAAAGGTGGAGAAATATGCCCCTCTGGCCGAAACCTTGAGAGCTAAGGGTTACCAGGTTCAGACATGCGCTGATTGTCGGAGCCCTGGGTGCATGGGATCGCAGTAACGCGCGAGTGTTGTGAGAATGCGGACTCGGTCAGTGCTGTGCCCGGCTGATGCAGCAACTCATGGTGTCAGCTGTCATCTGGTGGTCAAGGGTCACCTACATAGAACACATCATGGGATATCGGCAATACCAAGAGGGATGAGCTGGAGTGCTGATGAGAAGTGTAGTCAGGAAAGTAACTGAAATGCTTTCTTGATGGATTTTTCTAAATAGACAGCCTACCCTAAATTCTCAATTACTGAGGGGCAATCTTCACTCATTGGTACATTTTTCTTTCCACAACCAACTCTCTGTATAACTTTCCATGAGTGATGTATCCAAATACTTGAATGCTAATATCTAAACTGTATTAAATTTATTCACCTAAATGTGGGTTATTGCTGATTATGCACTATATGTATCTTATGACTTTTACAAAAAACTGTGTATTTGTGGATAATTTAAGCACTATACCCAGATGTACAGACACACTCTTCTCAACCTGTGTATTATATATTTTTTTAACATTAGCTTTAATAAAATTTTTATTTCTGTTTAATGTAACAAAACACTTTATCTGCTTAGATTCATCAGTAGTAGAGACCAAGGGGAAAAATTACATTAAATTATGCAAAAGATCCTGATGGTTGGGTGAGGGGATGTTTGAACTTGGGCCTCTTCCTTATATTTATTTATTTATTATAGGCTTTACTATGGAGCTTGTGACTGTAGTGTCTGTGAGGTGCACAGATACTAAAGGATTTGTCTTGCAACCACCCTGTGAGGTAGGGTAAGTATCTCCATTTTACTGCTAAGGAGCATGAGGTAAAGGGAGGTTTCATGACTTCTCCAGGGTGTCTCACATCTGGGAGCATAATGTAATGAAATCTCATTCCGCAGGCAAGTTATTGATGTAATTTGATTCATAAAAATCTACAGAATCATAATTTCAGTGGTGTCATCTGGCGTAGCAGCAGGGACTCACTACCTCCCCAGTGCCAGCTCCTTCAGTTGGTGGAAAAATGGATAATATAGTGTCATCAGAAATGGGTTGAGGTGGGAATCGTTTGAAAGCCCTTTCTGCCACAAACACAGTGGTATCCAATGTGAACAGCCTAGAACAATTACGTAGATATATTTGAGAAAATGTTTAAAAATCAACTTTAACACAGGGGTACATTGCTTACATAAAAAAGGTCATTGATCTTTGGTAATCCTAGGAAAGTTAGCCTTGATATGTAGGACTGAAAACATTTATTCATCAAGTCATCATCAGTGTCATGTCCATCTCGGGCACCACTGCTAGACATGTTGTCACACTGATCCTCATCCACGCAGCACTCACACTTCCAAACAAGGAAGGCTGCTGGCCAAACATTTGCAAGGTGATGAACATCTGGTCTTTGCAAATGAGCATTTGATTAACCGAAGGATTGATTCACGATCACATGGTATTTCACACACAACTAGTGTGATCAGTCCATCTTCCAAGGCCCATCCATGCCCAATAGGGGAGGGTAATTTTGGATGTGCTTGATCATCCTAGAGCCACTCCATTGCTTGATAATTTACCCTCTTGATAGTAGGTATAAATACATCCCTTGTCAGTGGCCATTCTGTCTCCATTTGTCTACTTTTAGGAAAACATCCACCAATGTAGTTCTGCAAGTGTCATAATGTTGATCTTCAAATGGTAAACTTGGCATATGAAAGCCTCCCGGGCATTTATGACCTCATCAGTGATTGTCTCAGCCATTCCGAGCTCCTTAGGAGTGAGGAGAGAATCTTTGGAGGCTGAATCAAATGCCTTCCGGTAAGAAAACTTGGTCTTTCTAGCCAACCTTCCAGTAGTGTCACATTTTGAAATGGTATGGAAACCTGGCAGTGGAGTGGCTTTTAATGGCCTGAGTGATAGGAACACATCTCTGATGGATGTACAGTAATTCTGTTCCCCAGCAGGCACAAAACCAGAATCCGGTGGAAGTCTTGGGTAGCATCTCACAGAAAGTACTAGAACATCTGTGTCTAGCACAAAAATTTCAAGTTCAGTAGTCTCCCTGTGGCATTTATGGCATGCAAGATAATTTTTTGTCAGCCTCCTCATGGTGACTATAAAGTATTTCCACTGAACAGTGCGAGGCAGCTGCTTTATTATGCCATGTGACTATGAAATTCTTTGAGCAATTCTTTACATGCTGGAGCATTTTTCCTGCAAAGTACGTGTTGTCAGATGCTACCAATCTGGTGCTCTGCTCTTGTTCGATGATGATAACAGTCAGCTGCATGCGTGTTCCCTCTGTGTGCTGCTCCAGCTTTGCGCAGATAGCTAACACAGCAGACCAGACTAACAGGAAGATTGTGATAGAGACAGGAGTACAACCTAAGTCTGATTACCAGTGCCTTCACTACAAGGCCATTCTTCCTCTCCTTCAGAACTGGGATCACCTAAACTCTAGCCGGTAGGGAGACTGCATGGATGCACCCTACAAATAATGACCCTCCCTCCCTTCTCCACAAGCTGTAATGGAACCAAGCTCCCTTAAACAGGTGATTCTTAGGGGGAAGAAACAGTATGAGCTGCTTATCTGAATAGTTCCTGCTGGCCAGCTTAGTGTGACATTGGCCTTGATGTCTGAGGCTGGTGACTTGCTCACTCCTGGCAACCATTAAAGGGATCCTGATCGGCTTCTGCTGCCTCACAAGGAGATAAAGAGTAATACCCAATGCTCAGAATATTGAAGTCAACACAACAAAATAAAGCCATTAAACTGGGACTGTTTGCTGGGCTTCAGCATGGCTGTTCAAATGAAGTTCACTTGCGGACTACAAATCTGCATTCTCCACTTGAACAAACTGGCCGTCGCTATCTATTTTCATTGCAAGCTTTTTTTAATGGTGTGGTAATTAAAGATTTATCAAACTTGGTAGGTACGTTGAGACAAAAAGGCAGGGATTGGAACTAAATAACTGGGGGTTGTTGGTTTTCTTTTCTCTGCTGGCAGCATGATCCTTGCATATACTTCCTTGGAGTTTCTGAGCATCATTTTCTGGTGTGGCATTTCACTAGCGCTTGGTTGCTGCGTCAGTTCTCACTTGTTTACCATGGGCTAGTACAGATTCATTACTTCTACCTTCACACCTGACGGCAAGTTTCTCTCTGACCAGCTCTCATTCTTATAGATCAAGGGTCTCAAACCTCAATTTACTATAGGGCCAGTGCCAATCCTCAAATCCTCCTAGCAGGCCAATAATGTCACTGACGATCGTGTTCAGAAAAGAAAACATTTATATTGTACTTTTTATTTCAAATTTCTTAGAAATAATAAAACTGTCATACAACTTTATACAATTCTTCACCTGCCAGAGAGTTTTTAGTGTTTGTCAGACACCTGGCAACGCTTCAGTTCTGTCAGTTTGTTGATGTTTGGCCTCAGTGACTGAGCAGTTGAAACCTTCAGGATTGCAGCAAGGTGTGCATCAGATAGTTGTGTTCAGTATTGTCAGCGTTCCCTCCCCACTCTGAACTCTGAGGTGCAGATATGGGGATCCACATGAAAGACCCCCTAAGCTTATTTCTACCCGCTTAGGTTAAAACTTTCCCAAGGCACAAATCCTTTCCTTGTCCTTGAATGGTATTGCTGCCACTACCAAGTGATTTAGATAAAAATCCAGGAAAAAGAGCCACTTGGAGTCCCTGTTTCCCCAAAATATTCCCCCAAGCCCCTTCACCCCCTTTCCTGGGGAGGCTTGAGAATAATATACTAACCAATTGCTTACAAGTGAGCACAGACCAAACCCCTGGATTTTTAGGACACTGAAAATCAATCAGGTTCTTAGAAGAAGAATTTTATTTAAAAAAAAAAAAGTAAAAAAAATCACACCTGCAAAATTGGGATGGAAGGTAACTTTACACGGTAAATAAAAAGATTTAAAACACAGAGGATTCCTGTCTAGGCTTAGCTTCAAAGTTACAAAAATCAGGAATAAAACTCCCTATTAGCATCGGGAAAATTCACAAGCTAAAACAAAAGATACTCTAATGCATTTCCTTGCCTTTACTTACAATTTTTGTCATCTTAGATGCTCATTTCAGGTAGGTTTTTAGGAGATGTTTTTTCCTGCCTGGTCCCTCTCTCATCCAGAGAGAGAACAAACAAAGAGCACAAACAAAACCTCCCCTTCCAGATTTGAAAGTATCTTCTTTTCTTTTTGGTCCTTTTGGTCAGATGCCAACCAGGTTATTTGAGCTTCTTAACCCCTTACAGATAAAGGAGGGGTTTTATGCTGCCCGTAGCTCTATGTTTATGACCGGTATTTTGACTTGTTTATATTCATTGTGGAAAAAAGTGATGCTGCCTCCATGGCTGACTCTGCCCGGCGACTAGCGATGATATCTCTGTCCCTCTCCCCCAGCCAATGGGAGCTGCAGGGGGCGGTGCCTACAGCAGGCAGAGCTGGCAACATGGTGACTGTATGCGTCTCTCCTCCACGGGCTGCAGTGGGGAGGTTCTCAGGCCACGGATGGCCCACAGGCCGGGACCTTGAGACCCCTGTTATAGATGCTTCCCCAAATGCTTTGTGATTTCACTAACTGCTACTCTGACCAGCTCCATGCTCTTCTAGAACTTTCTACAGCTGATAGAACATCCTTATTAGTTCTCCTCACTAGCTCCTACGCTCTTCTAAGTATGTTTTTATTAAATTTATAATTGCAGGCTGTTCTTTCTGTTGGGTATGGACTGTTGTATTGTTCTCTGGTTCATTACACATGGTTTATTGTGTGGGTATCAGACCCAGTGATCAGTGATTTTAAGGACACTGTGGCAATCCAAGATGGAGTCTGAAAACTGTCATCTTGTGCTCCATCTTGTGACCTCTGTACACTGTCAGCCTGGTCTGGATGAAACTGGACTGAACGGGTTTTTCCCACCACTGGGCGATTCCCAAGGTTCCATCACCTCAGACTGTTTCCCGCCTTTCTACAGATTGTACCATGTTTTCCCGCCATAGATTCTATAAAAGAACTGTGATCACAGGCTGACGGGGCAGTCCATCATAGCGACTGTGTGCGCGGTTTCGGGTCTTCATGGCACTTGTGCATCAGCGAAGAACCCCCTTCGTTCCCGGAGTGAAAAGAAAAGAAGACACATTACCATCTTATCTGTCCTGCACCTGGAGAACATCACCATCCAGAGAGTTCCTGGTCCGCTTCTTCTGTCCTGACATCCATCGAGGGACTCTCCAGTGTTCCTCCTCCAGGGTTTCAATTACCTATGGAGTAGAGGTTCTGGACTTCGCCACCGCCACTGAAGTGCTGGGTATTGAGTGAGAAAGCAATTAGGGTTTCTAAGTTGGGGGTCATATTTCTTGAATGCCAGGGTGGGTTTAGTTTTATTCTTGGGCCTGAGCTTCACGCTCACAGGGAAGAGCTGCTGTGTCACTGGGTTGGTTTGTTATAAAGCTACTAGTCATTTACATTGACCCCTTCCATATCTGTATAATTCTATCCCCTAATACATTTGCCTGTTTGTTTTGAACCTTATGTCTTGTCAGTTATATTTATTGTGCACCACACAAGGGGAGAGGGGAGGAGATCTGCCCCAGTCCACCCATGACAGATACGGCAGAGAGCAAATCTGCTCTTTTGAGAAGAAGGGGCTTGTTTCTATTCCGATACCTATACCACTTTACACATTCAGAGTTATTTTGGCTCCCCTTTGAGATAACATTTCCTCATAAAGACCCTGAGTATCCCCTGTGCCACCTGGAAAATATTAAACCCAGGTGTATAAATGTGTTGGGTACTTACTTCACCTGTGTGAAATTCACTCTGCAGTTTCAAATGGTTCGGGTATATTTCGCCTCTTGTCCAAAACTGTTCTGTAGCATTGCTGTGCACCTTTAGACTTTTTTGATGTTTCATCCCAAGGTTGGTTGCATGTCAGTAGTGAGGAGAAATGATTCCTGTGTAGTGTGAAATACTTGGGATCCTTCCAGATGACAGGTACTGTAAAGATCAAAGTAATCCTCACTTAGAGATGTAGTAGAAATTAACCTTTCCAATATCGTGATGTTGCTGCATATGTAATTTTTCAATTTTTGGGGGTGTTGTAGGAAGAAACAGATGAGAATTGGCAACACCATGGACATAGACCCCACTGCAACCTCTTGTTATGTTTCACTCACTGCTTGTGGAAACACACCTGCTGATGATTGGGTGTTTTGGAATTTGCACATTCCTGTGGCAAGGCTTTACCAATGCAACTCTCATCTGGTAAGTTACTGCTTGGCAATGGTAGAGGCCAGATAGTTTCCAATTACATTTGCTTCATCCTGCTTGCAACTGTTTCTTTATCTTTCTTTGCTCCCCACCTTCTAAGCCCAAAGGAAAAGCACTGAAAGGTCAGAGTTTAGTGGAGAGATTGATCATTTGAGAGTATAGGTTGTTTGTACGATGCTTAGGTGATCATTTTTGAGATCTTGGAAAGTGCAAATAACCTACTTTCCTCTAAAAGTCTAAATATGAATTCTGCTTCCTGGGTCCCTCTATATATTACCTGAAAAGAAGAGAAATATTATTGGCAAAACATTTTGTTTTAGAGTAAAGTGAGGATTTTCCTTTATTGAGAGTCCTTTGAGTCTTCTTCCGGTTTCCCCTATAGTTTTCATGGTCTGCTCTATTTTCCCCATTGTGGCCATGGGCTTGGGGGAGAGAAGCTTATCAAATGCAAACTCAATCATGTGACACAAAGCTGGTATAACGGTTTACTACAGGCACAAAAACAAGTAGTGCTAGCCATAATATTAAACAGCATGGCAATCTTTCACCAAAGGCGTTCCTGCCATGGGTCATATGAAAGCCATGCAGCTAGACATGAAGGCTTCGCTCATGCTGTGGAATAGTTCCACAGAAAATAAAGTTCTCTCCCTGTCATCTTTAGATCTGAGTTTTTTCCCGTAACCTTTTCTTCACAGTAATTACAGTATTTGTAAGTGTGTATACTGATATTAGTTCACCTAGATAACAATAACTTTATATGGTTTGCCTCCCAAACACTGGGATATGTGGGGAAGTAGTAGTATCCTCATTTTACAGATGGAGAACTGAGGTTACAAAAGACAGAACTGAGAATTGAAACCAGATCTCCAGTGTCCCGGTCCAGCATCTTGACGACAACACCATCCTTCGGCCCTGTTTTGTGGTAGTTACCTGCCACCTGGCACCCTTTTAAAAATGAACTGCAGACCTTAAACTGTTTTTATGGTCTCAAATCATTCACATCACATACATAAATCTTAAATTACAAACCTATTAACATTTTTAAACAAAGAAGTTGAAAATGAGTTCCTGCTTTACGTCCCTGCCAAGACTTGAATTCGGGGTTCTTTGTAAATTCTTCTGTACTCCTCCCAATGCAGCAGCAGCAGGTGAGATGACAAGAACCTCAAAACCCAAACCACCGTTTTCAAGTACCAGTCCCTTCTGTGCCTCTGTATTTGTCTTTCTGTCTACGTCAGGTGAATCAGGGACTGTGTATCTTATTTTGCCCTGGAGAAAATAGAACCCTTCACTTGGGTTGTAGCGGGTAAATAAAGGAGAAATTTATTTATAATGTTTCAACATGTTTAACTTGACTCTGTGTATAACCTCTGTGATGCATTTGGGACCATAAATAGTTTTCACAAGTTTTGCTCCTTCCCTCAACACTTAAAACTGCAGTGGAGCACACTTGCTTGTAATTTGACCCCCACAAAAATGCCTGATGCTCTTTCTTGTATTCTACCCACAGACAAGCATCTGAACCTATCTCTTACCCTTCCCAGACCCTAGCTTCACTCCCTGCAGCCTGCCCAGATGCAAGCATCTTGTCACCAAGTTCTTCCAGTCTCCAGGTGCCCTAAAGCTTGGTTACTTCCTTTGTTTCCCCTTCCCAGAGTTATCTTAAAGTCCTACTCACTTCCATTTTGATCTGAAGTGTAAATAATCAAGTGTGTTCATGCTAGGTGTGAGAACTGGAATGATCTGATCTCTGACAAAACCACTTCATCACTCTCCTCTCCTGCCTCCTGGGTAACTCACTTTAGGTGTCTGAGTGCCGAGAATATAAATGGATTCAGTGGGCAGCATAGGGCACTGAAGCAAAGACAATCTAGTCAGTCCTCATTCTCCTGGAGCAGTTTAGCTTCTGGATGTTGGTGGTTCAGCGTCTACTGCTGAGTGGATGCGATCTGTGAACGAAACTGTGGAATGTGGGAGAAACTTCAAGTTCTGGTTTTGTTTGGTTTTAAATGTTTGTTTTTATCCCATGGTTGTGACCCTGGACAAGATAGAAGCTCCCCTTCCACCACTTTAGGAGCCCATGCCCTGTAGACTTGTTAGGTGCCTGGGAATTGCACCCTAGATGGGTTAATATAAATGCCACACAACTACCAGTAATAGTGCATTTATAACCAGGCATCACAGCTGACTACCCACTCCCTTGACAGGGCCTCTGTGTTATGAAATATTCCGCTCTGGTTTTACAAGTGAGGAGAGACATTCACTTTCTTTAATTCTGTTTATTACAATCAGGTGATATCTGCAGTTACACTTAAGCAGAAGGACACATGCTGTTAAATATAGTAACTAACGATTTCACCACTTCCTTTAAGCACAAGGAAAAACAATCAAGCAGACACTGGGTCATTTACTGCTGAAGAGAGGCTGAGGCATCGTGATGAAACAGGAACGCTGACAAGGAAGAGGGGAAGGACTATGGAGGAATTTACACCAAAGTCAAACCTGCCAGGCCCCACTCAGCTGATGAAGGAAAGACTCTCTCAGCTGGATTAATTTTAAGACATTGTTTACATAGTATACAAGCTAGTATGTGTGATACCACTGCCATCTAGTGGACAGATTAAGCATTAAACTCTGCTGCTAAAGCCTGTACTTCATTTGAGATCTGCCTTCGTTTACCACCGTGAAGGGGTGGGTGGCCTTGTTTGGCCTGATGATGACTATCACCCCATGCTTCTGGAAATCTCACCATCCTTGCACAAGCCAATCTGGTGACTTCCCTCATGGTTTCTCAGTAGTTAATTGCTAACGCACCTGGAGCCTTCCACTCAGTATTTCACAAGCAGGGCAGTTGGAGAAAGGAACACCTCTCATGTCACTTCAAAAATGACCCCTTCAGGTTGCTGACCAGAGGATGAGATGCTCTGAAAGGGAATACTGCTCCATCACTCAAGGGATGGAAAGATGGGAAGTGATAGAGAGGTTGGTTCCTTTCTATTCTAGTAGCAGGTGAAGTGATGAGTCTTCTATCCAGAAGTATCTACCTTAAAATGTATTACATGGGCTTTCAAGATTATTGCTAACTTACATACATATTGACAGAAGGATCAAACTGGGACATCTCTAGGTGCAAAGTGCATGAAGATTTGTTGGTTGCTTTTGATATATATGTTTTTATTTTCCTATATGTATTTACGTTCCTATGTTCATGTTAGCTTTTCCTGTTTTTTCTTCACTTTCAACTGTGGCTGGAAGTTCAAAGTCAGTGATTCAGTGCTGAGTCTTGGTGCTGGTGAGAGGTTTTAGGAGCCCAGAGATGGCACTTCCTCACCAGCCAGCTTCTTTGTAGGCATTGTTCAGGCGAGTGCAGATTTCGTTGGTCACCTTCTCAAAGGAAGCCTTGCAGTCTCCACCATATTTCTCCTCCATCAGTTGCAAGATAATGTCACAGATTATCTAAAGGAGAAGGGAGGGAGGGAAAGAAGCAGACCATGTGAACTCCCTCCATTCTATCTGTGAATAAGAATTGCTGTTTGTCAATTGGGTTCCTCCTAATAAGAAAAAAGTTGTCTGACTCTCTTTGGAGAAGGGAAAGGGACACAGAAACAGCTTTGCAATGTGTGGCATTCAGAACTGGAAATGGGTAATGAAAATGAGCCTTGGTGCAAAACCCACTCTGCACCATTACCACTGTTTGTGTAAATCTATCCCATATCTGATGGATTAATTTTGGCCACACTTGTATACGTAGTCATAAGAGCATATGAATTGCCATATAAGATAAATCAGTGGTCCATCTAGTCCATTATCCTGTCATAGAATCATAGACTATCAGGGTTGGAAGGGACCTCAGGAGGTCATCTAGTCCAACCCCCTGCTCAGAGCAGGGCCAATCCCCAACTAAATCATCCCAGCCAGGGCTTTGTCAAGCTGGGCCTTAAAAACCTCTAAGGAAGGAGATTGACCAGTCTCTGACCAGTATTAGGCCATGTCTACACTACCACTTTTGTTGGTATAATTTGTCTCTCAGGGGTGTGAAAAAACACACCTCTGAGCGACGTACGTTAGCCCAAGAGAAGCACTGGTGTGGACAGCACTATACTGAGAGAGCTTCTCCCACTGATATAGCTATCGCCGCTCATGGAGGCGGTTTTATCATGCCGACAGGAGAGCTTGCTCCCATGGGCATCGAGTGGCTAGATGAGCGATCTTGCAGCAGCGCAGCTGTATCGGTACAGCTGTGCCACTGTAAGCTCTCCAGTGTAGACACGGTCCTAGATGTTTCAGCGTAAGGTGCAAGAAACCATGTACTGAACAATTATGGATTAGCCTGCCCATAAGGTAAGCTTTCTCCTGATCCTCCTCATTTACTAGGTGTCTTATGCTCTGTAACAATGAGGGTCTTTATCTCTTTTTAAATATATCGGTAATGTCATTACAATACTAACCTACTTCCTAGGCAAGTCTTGAGGTTTAATTAATGCTACCAGAATGCTTTGAAGGTTAAAATTTCTATGTACATTCTATATAGTACTATATTACAAGCCTGGGTAATGTGATGCAAGGGGATATAGGAGTGGAGGAAAGGACATTACTGGCAGCACATTTGTCAGTTCTAATTATGACCTTTCAGCAGCCCCAAATGCATAAGCATCATCAACGCCGATTGACACCTGTTCTGTCTCACAGGAAAGATGTGCATCCCATTACATGTGGTACATTTGAGGGGGGAAGTCTGCTGACTCACCCTAAAGTTCTTGGGGTCAACCTTGAGCTGCATGGCATGTTTCTTGCCCAATGGGTTCACTATTCCAAGGAAAGCATCAGTGCTGTCGAGGTGTTGGACCAAGTCATTGATGGTGGTGAGGACCCTCTTGCCATGACTCCTGACCTGATCTGACTGTTCCATCTCTTCAGCTGTGCCCATCCCTTTAAAGTGGGTGAAGTAGGACTTGGTGTCTGGGTGTTCTGTAAACATTCTGCAGTGGGTCAGAGAAGAAATGGGAGAGGAATACAAGACAGTTGAGCTACTTTTTGTTTTTCCTAAAGAGCTGAGCACTGAGGCATTGACACTGGTGTAGCTTCATGTTCAAGACCTTGTCTCATGTACTTCCTTGACTTCTCTCCTTAACTATAGTCATCACTTGCTCCCTTTTCTGTGTCACCTTTGGCTTTCTCTGGCCTTCTTTCTTAGCAAGTCAAAAGCAGAACCCTGCTAACTCCAGACCACTGTCCTGTAGTAGTCTGCCATTCCCTCCGCTCATCCACTTCCAGGATTTTTTCTTGTTAATTACACCTTAAAACTTGCTCAGGCTGCTGCCAGCCAGAAACCCAGTAACCACAATGACGCTTGCTTGCTAATACCAAATGCTCACAGCCTACCTGTCGTCTTCTCTTCTTAGCTAGTTTCTCTCCTCATTTATCAAAAGTATGTAACAGAAAATGCCTCCGGAGTGTGAGGCCAGGAAGCACATTCACCTTCTGTACCTGGATTAAAATCCTACCTTGTCCAGTTTGCTCACTTAAATGGATGTTTTATAAAACAAATTACAAAAAATAAAACGCCGAAATCCATTGGAAATTGGGAATTCAGTCCCACCAAGGATGTTGCAAGAGCCCAAGAAGATGGAAACAGGGAATCCAAGTGGTAGGCTCTTCCCCTTATCTAAATACATGAATAGATGGAGGGAACCCCTAGTTTGGGGAAGGCCCAGACTGCAGTTTGCTGCCTGCCTTCAGATGGTTACGTGTTAGGTACCACTGGCATCATTCACTCAAAAGATGGTTTAGACTGAAGTCACCTGTGAAGGAAATGAGGCTTCTTTCTATAATCCCATCCAAAGTTTAGCGGCACCTTGACAAATCATGTAAGAACGCAATATTTCCCTCGCTGGACCAAACTAATAATTTATTTAGTCTGGCCATAGAAAGTTCCAACTAAGATTACCTGGGCAGAAGGGCTTATGGTTTAAAGGGGCACAAGTTAATACACTACAGAGGAATGAAATACAGAAATGGAGTGGAAGGTGGTAATTGTAATTGAAATTCCTCACAGAATAGCTGAGGTTCAGAGTGGCTATATACATGAGAAGTGACTCTAAAAATTGCATTGTGTGGTTCTAGGTTTGCGACTCAGTGAAAATCATATCATTTTATAGGTAAAGCTGTTTTTTTATTTCCCCAAAACTTCCAGCCCTGCAAGTTTAACCCAGGATCTGAGACTAAAGCCAGGACTCCTGGCTTGGGCATCATTGCCAGTAAAAACAAAAAAAACTTCTGCAATCAGATGTTAGTCAGCAATTGTGCAGTTAGTGCATGGAAAGGAATAGAATCCAACTCATTCTCCACAAGCTGTGTGGCTCAGAGCTAACAGTAATAAAAAGTGCTAAATCTTTTACAGTAAATACCACAGGGAACAGATCTGTTGAATGAGACAGCACCATTTTTAAAATTATCTCTTTTCTGACCTTAGTTGTACTTTACAATATCCTAGGATGGAGAGGGAAAGAGCTTTATGTACATTTACTGAGGCTGATGCAGGCATTCGGAGTGGTGTGAAAGGAGGAAGGAGTGAGTGAAAGAGACACCAGAAACGGTAAGGAATCGCACCTGGGCAGATCTGTGGCAGGGTTAGAGTGGGTAAAGGCAGAGATGTAAATGCCAGCTGAGTTATTAGGTGCTTTGAAGATGAAGAGAAGAAGTTTGAATTTTTGGGAAGTAGAAGGAAAGCCAGTGTTAAGATTCTCTAGAGGAAAAGATCCAAGGAGAATGAGACTAGAAACAAAGCTATTAGTTATGTAAGAGGAGATCAGTAGCGAGAGCAATTTCTGTGGAATGAAATAGGTGAAAGCTAGATTGGAAAGGGTCAAGGAGAATTGAAAGAGAAGTTTTGAGGACATAGAAGTAAACAACTCATTAAAGGAGTTTAGAGGGACATAGGATCTGGATTCTGTTCCTGGTTCTATCACAGACTTGTATGTGGATTAAGGAAAGTCAGTTAACTTTCTGTTTTGTCTGTCCCATTGTTAGCTGCTTATGGGACAGAGTGAAGAGGAGTGTCTGACTAGCTGGCCTTTTCTTTTTTACTGTTCATTATTGTATATACCTCAGTTATATCTCTTCTTTTCAAGTGAAATCGTTCTAGTTTCTTTCATCTTTTCCAACCCACTTCACACTCCTCTTTTACTTCTCTGAACCTCTTTTGTCTCATCTATTTCCCACTGAGGTGCGGTATCTATAGCTGCTAATGTTTCCAGGCAAGGAATTGTGTGAAGTGCACCAGAACAAGTTCCTAGCATGTAGTTCTATCAGTCTCTTTTCCTCCCCCTCTTGGCTAGCAATGGAATGGGATCTTTCTTTACCTGACCAGCACAGTTGTCCCATTGTCTTCAGCATTGGCATACAGCTTCTCCCAGGCCCCACGAGCCCTCTGCACTTCTGCTTCAGAAAATGCCATGTTGAGATCAGAGTGCAGTGAGATGAGAGAGGAAGGGTAGGGAGTTGCAGGTAGTGTGATTTGTGCTCCTGCTCTCTGTTTCAGAGCTCTCTATATACTACCCTAGGGATTTAAGGGCTTTTGAATGGGTGCTTTGTTTCCACTTCAGTCAGTCACATTTCTGCAGGTTTTAGTGCTCTCTAATCACCTCTAATCAGGAAAGGAGGTTACCATGTGGAGAGGGAGGGATAGAATTCTCACTGTGAGAGCAGGGGACCACAGTACACAGAGAAGAGGGGTTGGGGTTTCAGTGGGCAAGGATGGGGTTTGGGCTGGCCTATCCAATGGCTTTTCAGCCATGGCAGTGTGTCCATTTTCTTCCATAAAGACACCCCCACACTGCTGTGGGTATCACAGTTGCAGGGTAAGTTATACCTTTGACCCCTCACTCAGTGTCTCTGTGGCCATTTTTCCAAATGACAGGCCCAGCGCCCACACATCTCTGAGTGAAATCCTGAGATTCACCCCGTCTTTAGACTGGGTCTCCAGGCTACAGCACACCTGTTACCAACCATATTTCCTCAGACGGTCCAGTTGGGATTGGCCTATGCAATAGACTTCCCCTCAGGAGCCATGAACACTAGGTAAACACAGTGACATCCAACAGCTTCTTCAAAACAAAGTATTTATTTATCTACAGAAATGTAGCAATCAGGAGGAAAAAAGCCCTGCACCCACATAATGTCTTACCTAAGCTTAGCCTTCCCCCCAAACTTAGGGAGCCATGAGAGGAGGGTCAGTGTTTCCCCAGCTGTAACTCCTCCTTTGGACACTCTCAGCTTCAGGGCTCAGGCTTTTAACTCCTTCCTAGCTTTGTTTCCTTTTTCCACTTGGATTCTCACTATCACCACCACCACTTGGGGTTACTAGCGAGCCTGCTGAGCAGAGCCTGGTGGGGGCAAACCTGCAAACGCATTGATACCTGTAATGAGTATCGGTGATTGGGCTATCTGCAGACCTGCAAAAACCACCCAGGACTGAGTTAACTCTTTGCACCCATACAGCAGGCAGCATGGTAGCATTCAAATAGACAGAGGTACACATACTATCAATGAATAATAGACATCTCCCACGTTCTTCACAGAGTGCCAGTGAGTTTACGCTGATCCCTTTCTAGTGTGTCCCTGACCTGCCAGCTCCACTCCACAGCGTCTGTCACTGTCAGAGCAGTGACCTCTCTATGTCATCGGGGATGTGGGCAAGATGCTTTTATAATTCTTCATGGTTTGATCATTCCATGCTGGCAACTCTGACAAGAAGGGGATATTTTTCAACTCATCCATTGCTGAGAACTGGCATCTGAATCAAACTCCACTAATCTGGCCATCACAGCCCACTCCCCATCTTGGCCTTTGTATCCCTCAAATTGGAGGGCTTGGGCTGGGAGAGTCTCTGTGGTCCTGGTCTGAACATTTATTTTGCCTATGCTGCTCCACCTCCTTTGAAGGCTTTTTATGGTGATGACCATCCATATCAGTGGGAGAGTTGTACACAGAGCTCTGGAGCCCTTTGCTGCTGCTGTTTGTTTAATCAGAGAGGGCTACTGCTATCCTAAGCACCACAGTTCATCACAGTCCTGACTTTCCAGCATTTCTGCTGTTCCAGTGCTCAGGTCCCTCACTCAGCTCTAGTAATTCACCTTACTCCTGCCTTGCAGGAACGCTGCTTTTCCAGGCCTGCCCCTCAATACACTTCCACCTTATCTTCTAACTTTCCTCTATTCCAGTCCTTGGCAGCTCCTGATCTGAGCAAATATAGAATTATGTTCTACCATGTCATAGGTTGGCAGTATAGGCTCCAGCAGATGTTTTGCCCAGACTGAAATCACCTGACCCTTTTCATTTATGACCTTAGTTCTATCTTTGAAGGCACGTCCTTAGAAGTTCAGGCCACCACTACCTGAGCTCACTGCACCCCCAATGGACCATGTAATTCTAGCACAATAGGAAATCAACAGCACTGAAGATCCAGAGCGTACGTGTTTCTTTCCCTTTCATTACCCTAATCCTATTGGTTTACAGTTATGATCCTCCTCACATGGCTCCCTAAGAGGTTTAAAAGAAAGAAAAAACTGATGAGCACACTACAGCACAACCTGCTCAGGGTAAGGGGGAGACAACTGATGGAGAGAGAGACAAGTGTCTGATAGAAACCTAACATGAGGTGGTATAAAAAGGTTGTAGAAAGAGAACAGAGGCTAATTATTCTTATTAGTCACTTAGGGCAGAATAGGAAGCAATGGGGCTTAAGCTGCTGCATGAGTAATTCAGGTTAAACACTAGGAGAATTTTTTTAATGAAGAAAAGTTCAGGACACAAAAACACTGCAGCGGGAGGTGGAGGAAGCAGTGTTTCTGGAACTATTCAAATGAGGGACAAAATCCCACGTATAAGGGATGATTTAGGGGGAGGAAAGGAACTGATCCTACCATGATAGCAAGCAAGGTGTTTCAGTGTGTCTGGTGTAATACACTGATATGGATCTGGCATCATAAACAAAAAGAAACAGTAGTTCCAAAGACACAGCCAGAAGCCTTCATGTAGACGGGTCTAGATACTGCAGAGATGGGTGCATTAGTAATACCAACAGAGACAAAGGAAAGGTGCTTAACCAAGCAATGAACCAGGGCACCAGCACTGAGGCTGTTACAGCCCAGCTCTGGGGCGCCTTCGTTTCACATGTTGCACTTTCCAAGAGTCTTTCTCCATCTCAGCCCTGCTGCAAGGCATCTTCAGCACCTGCCTGGTAAATTCATGCCAGCTTAATTTCATTGGATGGGGCAAAGATCACTTCAGCACTCCTCCAGACTTGTCCATCTATATCAGCAGATGTCAGCTACACTGTGAGGTGAAGACCTCCTCTGGCCCTCAAGTCTCTCTGGTAGTATGTGTATATGGTGTGGAAGGGAGCATGTGTGGAAATTTGTGCACAAAGCGAAGGGAGTTGGTGTGTGTAGGAGTGGGGATCTCTGGGTGATGTCTGAGAGGTCTGTGTAGACAGGAGTTGTTTCTGTACAGAGAGGAGTGGGGAGTGCTTTGTGTCTGTATGGGGGTACAGACAGGTGGATTTAGAGGCTGTGTGTATAGTGGAGGTAGGGAGGGAGTGGAAAGGTGTGGGAGTATGCTATGTCTAAAGGATGGGAGGGGATACTGTTGTGTTGGGTAAGTAATGACGGAGGGCTCCAGCACACTATAGATGATCTCAAATGACTGCATTGAAAGTGAAAGCCCTCTCCTGTTCCTGCTCCAACAAAGAGCAGATTGAGGTAGAGCCTTAAGAATGGGGACTTCTGTTTTCTTGTACTAAATCCTTAGCAAAATGTCCTGGATTTCAGGAAAGCTCCTGAAGGTTGGGAGGGAGCAGCTGTGTTGTTGGAATTTCTGCACAAATAGGTCTTTGAAGGTAACTGCAAAACTGGGTCAGGGAAATTCTGACCAACACAGACCAGCAAGTAGTCACAGAAACTCGAAGGGAGGAGTAACGTTAAGATGACATGAGGTGTTGGGGCCTCCCATGCCTTAGAGCTATAACGTCCTGTTAAGAGCCAGGAATGGGAGAACTACCAAGTGAAGGTGCAGTGAGGGTCTTGAGGGCCACAGTCCTCCCTGATTACAGAGAGGTTTTCTTTTTCAAGGTGCCCTGAGAGGAAGGACTTCTAAAGAAGAGAATGGGAACATTCATTTTCCTTATGTTAAAGGATTAGACCTGCTCAGGGCACGGAGGTAGAATTTACTTTCCATTGGAATGTTCTTTTGTGTTGTGAGATGCCCTGTTCTCAGCTCTCTGTATTTTCTTCACACTAGAAGTATTAAATTTTTCTCTTGGTTAGAACTTAGACTGTTCTGTCTAGCTGTGATTACCTCTAGGGAAGGGGAGACCCAGGGAGCAGCACTCAGTCCCAGATAATTTCTTCCAGTGGGGCAGGCCACAGAAGTGGTGAGTGCATAATACATTTACCTGAAACTCTGCAACAGCTCATCTAGATGGGTACCCTCGGGGCACTTGCAGTAACAATACCCATTGCTTTGAGGGTACATTCTCTTTTCTCCAGCTTGTCCTGTTCTTCTCTATCTCCTTTTTGTAGGCAGCATGTCAGAGACAAATCTTGGTTCCATAGATAGCGGTCTTTTCCCCTTCTCCCTCAGTCTTCCTAGTTACAGCCTGTGGTCCTTTTAATTTCTAAAGTATTAGTCTGTATATTATAATTAAGGCTACAATTTAGTCACTGGTATTTTTAGTAAAGTCATGGACAGGTCCCAGGCAATAAACAAAAATTCATGGCCCATGACCTGTTCATGACTTTTACTATAAATACGCCTGACTAAATCTTGGGGCAGCCGCTGCTGTGGAGTGCGCCCCAGGGACCGCTGCCGGGAGCCTCCAGAGCAGCGGCTGCTCTGGCTGCCCTGGGGGGGGCTGCTGCTGCAGGGCTGGGCAGTGGCACCAGCTTGGGGCGGGGGGGGGGGGCAGCGGCATCAGCTGCCAGGGGCTGCCAGAGCAGCAGCTGCTTGGGAGGTCCCCTGGGCCAGCCACAGCGGCCACTACTCAGGCAGTCCCCCGAGCCAGCTGCTTGGGCTGCCCTGGGGTCAGCCACACTGGCCGCTGCAGAAGTCACAAAGGTCACAGAAAGTCATGGACTTCCACAACCTCTGTGACAGACACGGAGCCCTAATTATACTGTCAGACATGACACCTCCCACAGAGATATTAGACACTGAAGATCTGAAGAGATTATCACTACCTCTGTTGAAACATCCTTTGTATGTCTCTTCAATCCATTAACTATTGTATTTATTGCTTTGGACAAACTATTTTTGATTTTCCTGCACAATTTAAAAAGTCTTTCTAAGGAGAATAGTTGTCTCCCAGCCCAGTTTTGCGCCTTATTTCCAAATAAAGATCTCACCCCGCACCCGCCTCCCATGGCCAGACTTCAGAATGCCCACCTGCCTTTTGTCCTAACAAACAGGCTTTTTCCTTATATTGGTCCTGGTTGGAAGTGTTTGCCCGAAGCTGGCTTGGCAAACCTTTAAAGTGACCAGGCTAACTTTTCCCTTGTAATTCCCTCTTAAATTTATATCACTTTATATTGAATGAGAGTCATGGGCAGATCAGAGGCAACCTGTGCTGCTTGTCTCAGGTGCTCTTCAGCTGCCCTCTTAATGACACTAAAATTAACCAAGGGAGCTGTCCCTGTTAGTGTAATGGCTCCCCATGGTGGGGAGTGAGAGGTACTACTGTAGGGTTGCCAACTTTCTACTCGCACAAAACCGAACACCCTTGCCCTGCCCTTCCTCTGAGGCCCCCCCACTCACTCCATCCCCCCCCCCCGTTGCTCTCTCTCCCCACCCTCACTCACTCGCTCATTGTCACCAGGCTGGCTCAGGGGGTTGGGGAGAGGGTGAGGGGCTCCAGCTGGGGGTGAGGGGCTCCAAGGTGGGGACAGAAATGAGTTCAGGGTGTGGGAGGGGGCTCCAGGCTGAGGCAGTGGGTTGGGATGCGGGAGGGGGTGAGGGCTCTGGGGTGGGGCTGGGGATGAGGGGCTTGGGGTGCAGGAGGGGGCTCTGGGTTGGGGGGTGGAGCCAAGGGGTTTGGAGTATGGGAGGGGGCTCTGGGCTGGGGCAGGGTGTTGGGGTGTGGGGGGAGGTTGGGCTCCAGCTGGGGGTGCAAGATCTGGTTTGGGGCTGGGGCTGAGGGATTTGGGGTGCAGGAGGGGGCTCTGGGCTGGTACTGAGGGGTTTGAAGTGCGGGAGGGGATCCAGGCTGTGGCAGGGGGTTGAGGTGAGGGCTCTGGCTGGATGTGCAGGCTCTGGTTTGGGGCAGGGGATGAGGGATTTGGGGTGCAGGAGAGGGGTCCAGGCTGGGACCAAGGGGTTTGGACAGTGGGAGGGGGATCAGGGTGTGGGGGGGTAAGGGCTGCAGCTGGGGGTGCGGACTCTGAGGTGGGGCTGGGGGTGAAGGGTTTGAGGTGTAGGAGGGTGCTCTGGGCTGGGCCCGAGGGGTTCGGAGGGTGGGAGGGGGATAAGGGTTGGGGCATGGGAGGGGGTTGGGATGCAGGCTCCGGGCAGCACTTACCTCTGGCAGCTCCTGGAAGCAGCGGCATGTCCCCTCTCCGGCTCCTAAGCGGAGGTGTGGCCAGGTGGCTCTGCATCCTGCCCTGTTTGCATGCACCACCCCTGCAGCTCCCATCGGCTGTGGTTCCCAGCCAATGGCAGCTGCAGAGCTGGTGTTTGGGGCAGGGGCAGCACGCAGAGCCCCATGGCTGCCCTTATGCCTAGGAGCCGTAGCGGGGACATGCCACTGCTTCTGGGAGCTGTGTAGAGCCACAGGAGGCAGGGAGCTTGCCTTAGACCTGTTGCACCACCGGCTGGACTTTTAACGGCCTGGTCAGCTGTGCAGACCGGAGCCGCCAGGGACCCTTTTTGACCAGGCGTTCCGGTCAAAAACCAGACACCTGGCAACCCTATACTACTGGGAGGTCAGAAGCTGAGATTTCTGAGATAATGGTATCTCATATACGCTAGACACATTTATGAAAAAAAATAACTTCTGCCATTACTCTAGCTAGGATGACACTTAATCGTACTGGTGCTCATCCTATTATACCAATAAAATAAAAACCAGCAGGATCTTATTTATTTATGCCACATTTATTGTGAATACAGAAAGAATCATAGTAAGCAGTTAGTTATAGCTATAACATTCCATTCAATCTCATATTTATTCATACATTCACACACACACACACACTGCAAGGTAGTTATCATAGTTACCAGCCTTAGAGTTGCTCACGCCAAGCCACTGGCCAGGTGGCCTGGACATGAGGAGGGAGCAGGGCCTTGTCAGATGCACATCTGATGCTCCTGGAAGTTGGGTTGCAGAATCAGACCCCAAAGTTCTCACTTTCTAGAGTCCATTTTTATAGGAGTTTCTTCTTATGCCAGTCTATGGGAATTGCTTCATCATGCTGTTGCTGAATCAATCAGCAGATAGCACATTCCTGATGGCTCCGTGCTGCTAGATGTTATTTTGTTCTTTGATTCTCCCATTCTTGAGGCTGTTGGGTGGATTCCAGTCTGCCCTCCGGGGGTCCTCTGGTTATTTCCACTTGACGCCTTCTTCAGCTGATGGACGCTTGATTCTTAGGCTGGCACCTCCCTGATCATCCAGTTATTATCCACACCAAGCATCCATCCACATACATCCTCTATCTCTATTTTAATCACAATTGTTAATACAACAAAAGGGCGGGGAGTCTCTGGGTGCTGTTTCTGTTGTTACAGAGTATTGCTTTGAGTCTCTCTCTGTGTGAATTGCTTTGAGAACAGACTCTGTCTTAGAATATACTAACGCAATTTTGCAGCTTGCAAGTTTCACACATAGAGGGAGAGAAACAGTACCAAAAACCAGGAGACCTCTTAATTAGTAATACCCTGGAATTTAAACTATGGGGAATCAAACTCATATGTGATTTTAATACAGAACTTCTTTAATATGATCCAACAATCCTGTTTTATGGTAGCATTGATCAACTGGGATCAGGAAAATATCTCCCCTCTCTCACTTAATCTATCACAGTATAGAGTAAGTGCATTATGGAGAGTTTATTGCACCTTCCTCTGAAGTAGCATATGTTAATTATTGCCTGAGAAGGGATACTGGACTTCACTGGGCCATTGGCTTGTTCTGGTGTGGCAATTCCTATGATTAACGCTAAGCTATAGGAAGGCCAGCCAGGCATTCTCCCTGTGGGTGTAACGGGGTATCTAAATTCAGTTCCCTCACTCCCATGCCAGTAAAGGGGTGGGAGCACTGGGAAGGCTGTTAGCTTCCTGGGTGATCTCTCATGGTTAGATAACTGGTTTGCATCTGTTGACTCTCCACTGAGAGAGAAATACTGATCCCTGTTGCTGCCCTCTTCTGGACAATCATGGAAAGGAAACCTATAATTGGTATGACACACACAGGGACTTTGGAACTTTCCCTTCTTTCCTGAGATCCCTCACCCTGACATTTAGAGGGAACTCATATCTACTGAAAGGCAGGCAGCCCCTCGTAGTACCTTGGATAGCTTACCGAGTCTCCAGAGGTTAAAAGAGAAAAGTGCTGAGAGCCTGGCACTCAAGGGGTGTTAAAACTGAATAGCCAGTAAGTGTTTCTTGCTTAATCGTAGACACATTCTCTTTGTTGCTGACTTCCCTCCTCGTCTTGGGTTTCTGAGAAATAGAAACTTTCACTTCTGTGTCTTTATCTAACAGCATGTTTGTTGAGGAAATTGAGCAAAGGATAATTTCTGCTGAATGTAAGCCAGTATTTCCTAACAGTGAGATTTAGTGGATTGTGGAATAGTCTCCTATATCACTTGGGTTATTTGAAACTGGACTGGAAAAATCTTGGGGAGATTGCAGACAGCTGCAGTGGCACAGGAGCCAGCAAACAGAGCTGTAAACGGGGGAGTTTGAGTGGGAGTTTGGAAGGGGAGTTTGTCTTGTGGTGCTTGTTTGGGGTTTGTGTTTGCTGTGGGGGGTGGTGTTTTGGTGTGGTTTGTGTTTCCCAGATTAACAGGATTTAGGTGGGAAGGCTATGACAGATACAGAGGCAGCAGTGGGAGTGACTCATATAGTGGAAGACACAATGAAGATGACTGGATGTGGAAGCTGTTGTATGTACATGATCCTGGAGGGGGTACCTGGTAAGAGTTTTGTCTGCATGAAATGCCGTCTGATAGAGCTGATGGAGGAAAAGATCCGAGGTTTGGAGATGCAGGTGGAAAGTCCGGTTAAGTTTAGGAAGGGGTTTGAGCAGATCATGGAGCAAAGACATGAGGTATCTGAAGGGGAAAGCTCAGACTTGCAGATGGAAGCAGGACTGAGGAGAGGGGAGACTGGGTGAGGAAAGTGGTCAGTGGAAGCATGTGACTAAAAGAACCAGGCAGAGGAAACGACAGGCTAGTGAAGGAGAAATAGAGCTCAAGAACAGGTTTGCAGAGTTGGAAAATGAAGAAGGGGCTCAGCAGGTAGTCACTGAAGGTGGAAGGGCAAGGAAGAAGAGAAGAGCAGCTAGTCCTATAGGAAAAGGGGAAGAGTCAATGGAGACTACACCAAATATGAGCCCCAGAGGATACAGGATTGGTTGAAGAGGATTACAAGGGAGAATAGGAATGGAAAGAACTTGCAGCCAGAGGGAACGGGATAGACTGGAGAATAGCACGTCACCAGGAAAAGGCAGGTCTTTGTGATCGGGGACTCTTTACTGAGAAGAATAGACAGGCCTGTAACCAGAGCTGATCCAGAGAATAGAAGGGTATGCTGTCTTCCAGGTGCTAAGGTATGGGATGTAGACCTGAGGTTGAAAAGGATCCTAAAGGGAGCAGGAAAGAATCCCCTAATTATCCTTCATGTGGGAACAAATGATACGGCTAGATTCTCGCTGGAAAGTATTAATAAAGGGAGACTATGCTAGGCTGGGGAAGATGCTTAAGGAAATCGAGGCTCAGATAATCTTTAGTGGGATTCTGCCTGTTCCTAGAGAAGGACAACAAAGGTGTGACAAGATTATGACTATCAACAGATGGCTTAGGCAGTGGTGCTATAAGGAGGGCTTTGGGATGTATGGCCACTGGGAGGCATTCATGGACAGAGGACAGTTCTCTCGGGATGGACTTCATCTGAGTAGGGAAGGAAATAGACTTCTAGGACGGAGGCTGGCACAATTGATTAAGAGAGCTTTAAACTAGGAATTTGGGGGAGATGGTTGGGAGATGTCCAGGTAATCTCCATGCCAGATTTTAGCATTGAGAGGGAAGAAAACGAAGTAAGAAAGGATACAGCCGTGAGTAGGAGAATGTATATAAGGAGGAAGGGCAGTGTGGATACCAGTCTAATAGGTTATACTGGCTGTAGAATGACCGTGCCTAATAGGGTACAGAATGTGAGCGAGGCCAAACAGCACAAATTAAGATGTTTGTACACCAATGCAAGAAGCCTAGGTAATAAAATGGAGGAACTAGAGCTACTGGTGTAGGAAGTGAAACCAGATATTATAGGGATAACAGAAACATGGTGGAATAGTAGTCATGACTGGACTACAGGTATTGAAGGGTATGTGCTGTTTAGGAAAGACCGAAGTAAAGGTGGTGGAGTAGCATTGTATATCAATGATGAGGTAGAATGTAAAGAAATAAGAAGTGATGGAATGGATAAGACAGTCCGTCTGGGCTAAAATTACATTGGGGCCAGGTGGAGAAGGGACCTCTGGTGAGTGTAACTTTTAAAATACTATACATGGTTTAAAAGCAAGCATATTTAATGATTAATTTGCCCTGGCATTTGCGGCTCTCCTGGATGTACTCCCAAAGCCTTTGCAAAAGGTTTCTGGGGAGGGCAGCCTTATTCCACTCACCATGGTAGGACACTTTACTACACCAGGCCAGTAGCACGTACTCGGGAATCATTGTAAAGCAAAGCATTGCAGTGTATGTTTGCTGGCATTCAAACAACATCCGTTCTTTATCTCTTTGTGTTATCCTCAGGAGAGTGATATCATTCATGGTCACCTGGTTGAAATAGGGTGCTTTTCTTAAGGGGACATTCAGAAGTGCCCATTCCTGCTGGGCTGTTTGCCTGTGGCTGAACAGAAATGTTCCCCGCTGTTAGCCATGGGGGTGGGGGGGGTGAGGGGCTAGCCACGTGGGGGGGGAGGCAAAATGCGACCTTGGAACGAAAGCACATGTGCTGTGTATGTAATGTTAACAGCAAGGTTTACCGTGAAAGAGTATAGCCATTGTTCTAGAAAATGTGTCTTTTTAAATACCACTGCCTCTTTTTTTCCCTCCATCAGCTGCATGTGTTTCAAGGATCACAGAATCTTCTCCTTCCCAGAGGCTAATGAAGATTAGAAGGCAAAAAAAACGCACTCGTGATGAAATGTTCTCTGAGCTCATGCTGTCCTCCCACACTGACATAGCACAGACAAATGCGTGGAGGCAGACAATGTCAGAGTGCAGGAAAGCACAATACGACCGGGAGGAGAGATGGCGGGCTGAAGAGAGGGCTGAAGCTGAAAGGTGGCAGCAGCGTGATGAGAGGAGGCAGGATTCAATGCTGAGGCTGCTGGAGGATCAAACCAATATGCTCCAGCGTATGGTTGAGCTGCAGGAAAGGCAGCAGGAGCACAAATCGCCGCTACAGCCCCTGTGTAACCAACCGCCCTCCTCCCCAAGTTCCATAGCTTCCTCACCCAGACGCCCAAGAATGCGGTGGGGGGGCCTCCGGCCACCCGGCTACTCCATTCCAGAGGATTTCCCAAGCAACAGAAGGCTGGCATTCAATAAGTTTTAAACTTTTAAAGTGCTGTGTGGCCTTTTCCTTCCCTCCTCCACCACCCCTCCTGGTGCTTCTCTCCTCCACCACCCCTCCTGGGCTACCTTGGTAGTTATCCCCCTATTTGTGTGATGAATGAGTAAAGAATGCATGAATGTGAAGCAACAATGACTTTATTGCCTCTGCAAGCGGTGATCAAAGGGAAGAGGGGAGGGTGGTTAGCTTACAGGGAAGTAGAGTGAACCAAGGGGCGGTGGGTTTCATCAAGGAGAAACAAACAGAACTTTCATACCGTAGCCTAGTCCAGTCATGAAACTGGTTTTCAAAGCTTCTCTGATGCGTACCGCACCCTCCTGTGCTCTTCTAACCGCCCTGGTGTCTGGCTGCGCGTAACCAGCAGCCAGGCGATTTGCCTCAACCTCCCACCCTGCCATAAACGTCTCCCCCTTACTCTCACAGATATTGTGGAGCACACAGCAAGCAGTAATAACAGTGGGAATATTGGTTTCGCTGAGGTCTAAGCGAGTCAGTAAACTGCGCCAGCGCGCCTTTAAATGTCCAAATGCACATTCTACCACCATTCTGCACTTGCTCAGCCTGTAGTTGAACAGCTCCTGACTACTGTCCAGGCTGCCTGTGTACGGCTTCATGAGCCGTGGCATTAAGGGGTAGGCTGGGTCCCCAAGGATACATATAGGCATTTCAACATCCCCAACAGTTATTTTCTGGTCTGGGAATAAAGTCCCTTCCTGCAGCTTTTGAAACAGACCAGAGTTCCTGAAGATACGAGCGTCATGTACCTTTCCCGGCCATCCCACGTTTATGTTGGTGAAACGTCCCTTGTGATCCACCAGAGCTTGCAGCACTATTGAAAAGTACCCCTTGCGGTTTATGTACTCGGCGGCTTGGTGCTCCGGTGCCAAGATAGGGATATGGGTTCCGTCTATGGCCCCACCACAGTTAGGCAATCCCATTACAGCAAAGCCATCCACTATGACCTGCACATTTCCCAGGGTCATTACCCTTGATATCAGCAGATCTTTGATTGTGTGGGCTACTTGCATCACAGCAGCCCCCACAGTAAATTTGCCCACTCCAAATTGATTCCCGACTGACCGGTAGCTGTCTGGCGTTACAAGCTTCCACAGGGCTATTGCTACTTGCTTCTCAACTGTGAGGGCTGCTCTTATCTTGGTATTCTTGCGCCTCAGGGCAGGGGAAAGCAAGTCACAAAGTTCCATGAAAGTGCCCTTACGCATGCGGAAGTTTCTCAACCATTGGGAATCGTCCCAGACCCACAACACTATGCGGTCCCACCAGTCTGTGCTTGTTTCCCCAGCCCAGAATCGGCGTTCCACCACATGAACCTGCCCCATTAGCACCATGATGCCCACATTGCCAGGGCCCATGCTTTGAGAGAAGTCTGTGTCCATGTCCTCATCACTCATGTCACCGCGCTGATGTCGCCTACTCACCCGGTATCGCTTTTCCAGGTTCTGGTGCTGCATATACTGCTGGATAATGCGTGTGGTGTTTAATGTGCTCCTAATTGCCAAAGTGATCTGAGCATGCCCCATGCTTGCTGTGGTATGGCGTCTGCACAGAAAAAAGGCGCGGAACGATTGTCTGCCATTGCCCTGACAGAGGGAGGGGCGACTGACGACATGGCTTACAGGGTTGGCTTACAGGGAATTAAAATCAACAAAGGGGGTAGCTTTGTGAGAAACTGAATGGCCCCCTCAAGGATAGAACTCAAAACCTCAAGGATAGAACTCAAAACTGGGTTTAGCAGGCTGCTGATTTCACAGAGGGAAGGAGGAGAAAATCAATATAAAACAAATCTGGTCTATTTCTTGTTTTGAGCCACTTCATCTATCTTTATACATCTTGCTGGCAGCAGACTGTGCAGTACGACTGCTAGCCATCATCATCTCCTGGGTGCTTGGCAGAAGACAGTGCAGTATGACGACTAGCCATCATCTTCTGCTGGCTGGAGGTTAAAAGACAGCGCACTGCCAGTAGGACTGAATCGCCACGAGACGAAACAAGGGAAATGACCTGGCTGAGTCACTCCCATGTTTGCCTAGGTGCCCAATTAAAAGAGCACCCAGGACTACGTCGATGACGGCTACCAGTCATACTGCACTGTCTGCTGCCAAAAGGCAATTAACTGCTGCTGTGTAGCAATGCAGTACCACGTCTGCCAGCACCCAGGAGACATATGGTGACGGTGAGCTGAGCGGGCTCCAGGCTTGCCATGGTATGGTGTCTGCACAGGTAACTCAAGAAAAAAGGCGCAAAATGATTGTCTGCCCTTGCTTTCACGGAGGGAGGGAGGGAACGGGGGCTTGACGATATGTACCCAGAACCACCCATGACAATGTTTTAGACCCATCAGGCACTGGGATTTCTACCCAGAATTCAAATGGGCGGCGGAGACTGAGGGAACTGTGGGATAGCCACCCATGGTGCAATGCTCCGGAAGTCGACGGTTGCCTCGGTACTGTGGACACACTCCGCCAACTACATGACTTAGAGCATTTGTGTGGGGACGCACACAATCAACTGTATAAAACCGCTTTCTACAAAACCAACTTCTATAAATTCAACCTAATTTCATAGTGTAGACATACCCTAAATGACTTGTCCGAGGTCAAATGGCAAATCAGTGGCAGAGTTGGAGTTAGAATTCGAGAGTACCTAGCTTCCAGTCCTGTGATCAGATTGGACTTCCTTCATTGTAAGAGAACAACATACAGATCAGTAGAGGCAGGGGAACTGTTGTGCTTTGCAAGGGTGTAAATACAAATTCCTTTCTTAAAGAATAAAAAAGGGGAGATTATGTGACACCCATTGACTCTGCCTTGTCTCTCCAGTGACACAAAACAAACACAAAAGCTGGCATACCTGGCCAGTGGAAGATCGCTTTATACAGGGGTTTATATGCCACCCCCTATCTAGCCCCCAGGGTAGGGGGCATGGCAAACAAAAGGAGCTATGAGCAGGGTACTGCTGCAGCTTGCTGATCCCAGGCTCCCAGAATGGCCCTTGCATTGGCTCCTGTCAACCAGCATAAGAGACAATCCAATTGTCCAGAGTCCTGCAGCAAAACCTTTTGTTGTAGACACAATTTTGAATGTAAAAACCATCAACATTTTTTCTTTAAAAAAAAAAAATCTTTCAAACCTTTATACGCGGTAAGGCAACCAAAAAAGGTGACAATTTATCTGTTTGAATGCTACTTTTCATATGCCAGGGGCAGCTAGTAAAATTAAAGTGATCACTCTAGGGCAGGGGACAGAAATCCAATGTAAAATATCCCAAGAGCTAATTCTAATACAGTGTATCAACCTAGGTCACAGTTTGTATTTTGACATGGTAATTTTCACTTCTGAGAGTGTAGAAATGTACAATACAGGACCTCAATAATAGTTAATTAGGCCCTGATTCTGCAATGGATCTGTGTAGGCAGATCCTTCTGTCCATGCAAAACCCTATTAAAGTAAACTGGTGTAGGGGGTCTTCTCACACAGATCAGACAACAGGATCAGAGCCTTAGATTGTAACCAACTCTTTCTTAGTAACCAGATTAGTTAGAGCCAGACTGCTTGGCCTGTGCACAGAGGAGCCTGAGACAGCTGAGAGTCCCTGTACTCCCCTAAACAGAGACTGCTAGTGCCCCAAAGTGGGTTTGCAGCAGCATTATTATTCAGAGCTGTGTGGTACAATCTGCACATGAATATCTATTCAATTAATGATGCCAATTTGCTTAAATGATGTAGTTAAATTATCACCACACTCTCACAATTTCATATCTAAACGCCCCAAAATTCGTAACGTTTTGTAATTGTCCATGTACGATGGTTCAGAGGTTTTTTTTGTCTTTCAACCTGTCTAAATACTTAAGATATTTAATTCAAGATAATACTTAGTCCTGCCAGGAGTGCAGGGGACTGGTCTAGATGACACCTCGAGATCCCTTCCAGTCCTACAATTCTATGATTTCTTTAACATAATTTCACTGTTGCAAAATATTACGTGTTTACACTTTCTCTGATTTTTAAAAAAAAATAAAATCATATATTTGAATATTTGTCATAATACAGTAAAATCACAGCAAGCAGAATTAACTTCAGTCTTTAGAAAATGATGTCTGACAAGATGATAGCATAAGAAAATACAGCTGCAGGAAAAATACTGGACTAGAGAGACCATTGGCCTGGTCTGGCAGCAAACAGGATACCAGGCTAGATGGCGATAAATCTGATCTAGTGGGATATAGATAATTATACTGGACTACATGGACCACTGTGTTCAGATCCAGTAGTGTAGCATGCAGGATGCTGGACTAGATATTGCACCATTGGTCTAATCTAGCATGAGAGGGGGCGGAATACTGAACTAGACAAATTGTGTTGGTCCAGTCAGGAATGGCAGGTAGCAGAATATCAGACTAAATGGGTGACTAGTCTGGGAAGAGGCAGGATTATCAGACTAGACAGACTATTGGTTTGTTCCAGTGTGGCAGGAAGTGAGTTACTGGACTATATGGTCCACTTGGCTATTCCATTGTGACAGCTCATATATTCTCCTAATTGAGCCCTATAGTCCCTTGAATCATCCATATCTGATGCTCTTCTTACGTGTCCTTGAATTGTGGAATCTTTACGCGGTTAAAAAATCTATCATAACCGTCCGACTTTCACCAGACGTAACATCAGTACCTGTGGCTTTAAATTCCGTTAGCCCAAATTTAATATCCAGTCTCAGTTGGCGGTTTTTCCCCAGCTCTGTGTTTGGTGTTGGCACAGTACAGGAGCCGAGCATCTTCAGCCCTTCCTCATCTATGTATTTTGCATCATCCTTTTCTGTGCAATAGAAACTAAAAATCACACTTGTCTGATCTGGTTCTGTGGGAGTGAAAGTATAACTGGCAACCTCATCTACCTCAACCAAATCCCCAATTCCCACCAACTTCTTGAAGAGATCTGTGCAATATACATAATTATCAGCTTTTGAGACTCTCTTTTTCTGTACATCATGGACAGCAATATCAAATGCCTCAGATATCTTTACTCCATATGTCAGAGCGCTGATTCTCGAGGCAACAATTTGTGGATTGTGCCCAAATAAAATGGCTCCCTTTATAATAGCTGCCTGAGATTCCTGTGGACACAGGATACGGTACTTCCTAAAGGTCTGATAGATCTCGTCCCTCAGGATAATGCTGGAAGCAAAGCCCCCAACCAGTAAAATATATTGGACTTTGGCCATCTCAGGCTTGTTGAGGATTTCCTGCAAGGCACCAATGGTTTGTCTGACACTGTAGGCAAAAAAGCTCTTCATTTTCTCATATGTAATCATGATAGTCCCATCGCACCACAGAACTCCCTTTATACCGTCAAAGAAGAGGGAGATGTCCTTTTTCTTGTGTTCTGCCACTTTTGTTAGGTTGTGGTAGCAACGCATGTAGACCTCTTCTCTGTTGGAAGAGCATTTCTGAAGGCCAAAGTCGTACATCATTTTATGGCATTCTGCTGGGTGATTCTGTGCATATTCCTCCCATACTCCATCTTGGAAGATCTCCTTCAGGAACTCTTTGAACTTTTCATCCACTGTATCGCCTCCCCATCCTCCTCCTGATGCCTTATGTAATTCTTTCAGGGATTGGTTCTCTTGGATTTCATGTACTGTGATGTCTATGGTACCACCTAAGCCCCCAAAATGAGTAAAATTAGTTAATTTTTAAAAAGAAGTTATTGCCCTCACTTTAGCTGAATAAAAGGCTGCTTTCTAAAGAGAGTCCTTATCTTTACAAAAGTAAAAAAAAAATCTCACAATTGGCAAATGTGCTCTGCAAATTGGGATAGAGAGCTGCCCGTTCTTTAGCTTATAATCTTTCCTTGCCCACGGATTCTTAGACTTTGTCTACACTACCACTTTTGTCTGTCGGGGTGTGAAAAAACTCTCCCTCCGACTGACATAAGTTTCACTAGCAAAAGTGCTGGCGGGGACAGCGCTCTGTTGGCAGGAGAGGCTCTTCTGCCCGCATAGCTAACGCTGCTCTTTGGGGGTGGTTTAATTATGCTGGCAGGAGAGCTCTCTCCTGCTGACAAAGAGTGGCTCCACAGAAGACCTTAGAGCAGCACAGTTGTGGCGGCACAGCTGTACCGCCACAAGGTCCCTAGTGTAGACACAGCCTTAATTTCTGCATGCTGTGCAGCAGTGGTTCTCAGCCTTTCCACACTACTGTACCCCTTTCAAGAGTCAGATTTGTCTTGCATACCCCAAGTTTCTTCTCACTTAAAAATGACTTGCTTACAAAATCAGACACACAAATACAGAAGTGTCACAGCCACACTGTTACTGAAAAATTGCTTCCTTTCTCATTTTGTCTGTACGAAATTTTAGTTTGTACTGACTTTGCTATTGCTTTTGATGTAGCCTGTTGTAAAACTAGGCAAATGTCTAGATGAGTTGATACAATACCAAGCACACTGTTGGTGTCCAATAAATAGTTTACTCAAACCCAGCCCAAAGTTGGTAATAGCTGTGAGATATTACTATCTGCTGGAAGTTCAGTGGCCTGTAGGAAATGAGTTGGTAGGTCTCAGTCTAGTACCCAATGGCCAAGTGTCCACATCCCAGTTGATGCTAAGTCCCTTCTGAGTAGTCTGCTGAGATGTCAGAACTGAATGTGTGTGAAAACTGACATCTTGTGATACCCACACTCTCTGGCCGAGTTGGGGCACAATGCTGAGCATAGGGTGTCTGTAGGAAGCTTCCACTGCTGCTGCCCATCCTGAATTTGTTCTGCGAGAAACACAGACTTCTGTCTCCCAGGGATGTCAGTCTGTCCTCAGCACTAAGTTCACATGTTACGCCAAAACAATAGCAAGAAACTAAAGAAGCTGTGTGGCAGCACTCTTGCTTCTACAGCAGGAGGTTATGGATTCAAGCTACACAACAGGAAATGGGTGTGTACCTATTGCTGACGTAGCAGGACAGTGTACAGTGGAGTGGAGTGGCTCTGATGACAGCAACTTGCACTGCTAGGATCTGATCAAAGTCAATTGAAGACAACAGAATCCTATTGACTTCAATGGGGTTTGGATCAGGCCCTTAAAGGGGCTCTCCTTTCATTCCTCTTTCTGCAGTGGCATGCCAACTAAAAATCCTGTCCAGCTGCTCTTAAAATGGACAGGTCAAATGGGCAGTGCCAGACTTTCTTCTGTCGTCCCCGGTTCCTCAGTACATTTTTTTAGTCATTTGCTTTTTGTACAGCACTGCCAGGCATGCAGTTGTGACCCTTTTCAGTCATCTGCTTTGAGATCTCCTTGGACAATTTCTTATGAGATAGCTGGCCACAAGAGCTGCCTGCACCATCACTTCTCCCCAGATGATGACGAGATCAAGGATCTCACCATGGCTGCTTGAAGCATGTTGTAAGGCTGCTGGACTAATATTGCAGCAAAGCTGATATATTTGGATCCAGGAGCAAATGGGCTGATCCTGGCTCTGCATCAGTTTTTAAACAGCGGAGGGGACATCTCGTCAACTTGACCACAGAGCTGTGGACTGAACTAACTCAATTTGCATCGAACTTAGTACACTTTGAAAGAGGACTCCAGAATGTGCTGTAAGTAGGGAGTTAGTGCGCTGTAGGGGTTTGCATCGTGTACCAAGGTTTTTTAACCCACACTAACTCAACTTAGTACAGACTAACCCCTTCCCCCATCATGTAGACAAGCCGTCAGGTGCGTGCTCTTTCAGGTAGAAATTAAAGAACCCAGAGCAAGCACAGCCTGGGGGATCCGAGTTCAGTATGGAGCTCAGTCCCTTGCTCTCTATGCCAGAAGGGTCTGCAGCTGCTGAATAGACAAACTCTGAACGTAGCAGAGATTATACCTATTTAAGGGGGAAAGTTACCTCCACAGTCAACGACAACATACTGGGTCCCAGGTGACTCTTCAAACTTTTGTCTATCACCACCTTCTGCCACAAACCCTTCTTGTGGGAGCTGCTTGCACCAGACTGAGGCGGCCTCTGGTTCTAAGGCGATGATGAGCTTCTCAGAAAACATATCACTGATGAGTCCTGCCTAAAATCAGAAGAGAAAGTGATCGTAACAGGAGTGGTGACGGGATCCTGGCTTCCCATCTCTGGGATGCACCATGAGCACAGTATGTTGGCCAGGTTCTTTTAATCTTGGGAATGTTGGTGTCAAGGCTGAATCCCAACTCTGTCACTTTGAGTGCAGAAGGTGGGGGCCTGCAAGGATTTTAAAAATTAACACTGGCCACTCCAGGCTTGTATTACACTCCCAAGGTTACAGCTTTTCTCTGACCTTGGCTTGGTAAACGTTGCCACCACCCAAATGCAAAAAAACCCCACCCCTTTGAACCCAGGAAGGAGCACTTGGAAATTCCTCCCTGTGGGGTACCCTCAAGCCCTTTCACCCCTGCTCCGGGGGAGAGCTGAGAAGAAAACAAAGGAAATTAGCTGTGGCTACCAGCTAATCAAACAACATGCACAAACCTCTTAGGACACCAAAAATCCAAACTTGTTCTTTAAAAAGGTAATTTTTATTAAAAACAAAAAGGAAAAATTACATCTGGAACTTCGGCTTTTTGCTAGATCTTAAAAGAAACAATTCCAAAAATTAAGCACCCAAACTAGCTTTTTTTGGGGTTCAGCTTAAAGGTTACAAGCAAACAAAAGCATCAGAGGTTAGCACAAAGGAGATCCACAAGCCAAAATGAGAAATAAACCTGATTGTGTGTAACTAAACATTCCCTATCCTAATTTCTTCTGGGTATGGAAGATACTTTTTCATACCTGGTTCAAACCTTACACAGCATTCCTGCTTATAGCATTGCCTGCTTATAGCATTGCTGCTCCGTGTCCCTCCAGCCCAGAGAACAACAGACAAAGGGAAAGTTTCTTTCCCAATTTTAAAAAGTTCTACCTTCCCATTGGCTCTTTTGGTCAGGTGCCCACTCCTTTCCTTTTACATGTGGGCTTGTTAACTCTTTACAGGTAACACAAGCAGAGAACAGACCAAGAGGAATTTTACAACTAGCTGGCTGGCTGGGTGCCCATCAAAGGGAGCTACTCTCTCCCCCCCTCCCCCCAACATGTATCACAGTTGGGATGGCCTATCAGGAATAATGGTCTGTCTGTTCCATCTAGTCTGTTTTCAGCTCTGACTAGAGCCAGATGAGTCAGAGGAAGGTGAAACCCCCACCCTGCGCTCATGGACAATTTATGTGCAATACTGTAACTGTGTGTGTGATGGGAGGGGAATTTCTACCTGATTCCAGCCAGCATTAGTGTATGCCATGACTTATGAAGATCCATAGTCCCTGTAATTTCTGTTCCAACTACTCTCACTGCAGATGCTATTCTCATTCAGAGAAGCCTCTCAGCCAGTAGTTAATTTTGTCACTTCTTGTAGTAATGTGTAGCAAGCAAAACAATGGTCCTCAACCTTTTCTGTACTGTAACACTTCTCCAGTCTAGGCAAGATCTAGTCAGGATCCTCCTCTAATTTAGCGGTATAGAAAGGGCAGAGCAGCTGTGACCCCAGGTTGAGAACACTGGATATAGAAAAAAAAAAATCTTCAACCCCAACCCACTCCATGGTAGAGCAAGTGTTAAAATAAGGTTTTTTTTTTGTTAAAATAAGGTTTGTTTAAATGTTGAACAATCCTTCTGCATTGTTGTGCAGTGAAAATTCTAGAGAGAATCTCAGAGGCAATCAAGCTATTACTCACTTTACCTCTTTAGCAGCCAGTCGCATGAACTGCCTGGCAGAAGCATCCCATATGGCTGGAACAGTAATGACCCAGGTGACATCCTCAGTGACATAGACAGTTTGGTATGAGGCCTCCCGTATAGTGTTCAGAGCATGGTCCTTCATGTACCGCAGACTTTCTGAGAATACTTTTAGGGCTGGAAACTTCTCTCCATTATCTGTTTCCAGTTCCATGTTAGAAGTGATTTTCTAGAAGTGAGAAAAAACAATTAATTATTTTTATTGTGGTAGCATAACCCACTGCTGGGTTTGTTACAGGTTCCCCTTCCTGCTGCCAGCTCACTGAGAATTGAACTGGGGACCTCCAGAGCCAAAGCACAAGAACAGCTTCTCTGTAACTGGGGTCGATAACCACTCAGCTTCTGGGGATTGGTGCAGAGGAGGACCTGTAACACACTCATCAGTGGGGTACAGTAGCGCCCTAGGAGCCATAGTCATGGACCAGGGTTCCTTTGTGCTTGGTACTGTGCAAACAGAACAAAATGATGGTCCCTGCTCACCCCCCCCCCCAAGATGCAGTAATCTAAGTAAGCAGGCAGAAGAACTCTGGAGCATAGATCACTGCACTCTAGGTCTAGGAGGTGCAGAGGCTCAAAAAGCCTATGACTGCCAGCTGCCTCAAATCTGTGAATGACTTTGTAAGTCAAATATTAACGTGGCTATTAGAGCAAACTGTTTCCCCTGAGTCAAACTGCGATGCTGGCAGACCAGTTGCCAGCTCATACCAAGGTCCACATGTCTCAACTGAACGCTGACAGACACACAGCTGAATCACTGGCTCACCGGTGTGTTAGTTAAAATAGGCCAGTGAAATCGAAGTGTAGAACTCACAGCCAGTTTGGGATTTATGCCCTGCTTCAGGACAGTGTCCTGAGGTTGGTACTCACATTCTTGAATAACTGAAGGCAACTTTACACACATTTTATACAAACCCCCAAAATTCCCAAAGCCCACTGCAAGAGAACTGGTGCCAGTCAGCCTGAGAGAGAACCAGCATACAATTTATTTCTTAGTTAATACACATTTAATACATACACAAACATTTGCAACCTGTATTATGCATACTTTTGAATAACATCTTAAACAAAACTGTTAGGCAGTAAAACTATTGGTGTTCTTTGTACAGGCTTCCCCACTTTGTTGCTGTTACATACTTACAATTCAGTGCCAGGTTTTAACAGACAGTATATCTTTTTATACCCTTTTATACTTTGGCACGCACATACACAAACATTCACCAATAATCTTCTCTCAGAGATAATTTCTCAGGCTCTACGGTGTGGCCTTTTAATGTACATAGTTTGTCACTTGGATTCTGCAAAGCCTGAGGAGAATGGCCTCCTCTCCATTCCCCTCCAAACTCTTGGGACCATTGATTTTCTGAGGAGATTCTGAAGCTCCTTACAGCCAGCAGCAGTTCCAGTCTCTGAGCCAATAGCTGACTGTCTGAATTTCTAGTGAGAAGAGGAATCTATAGCCCATATCTAAGAGGTGCAAGTATTGCGATGCAGCCTTCACATCAGACACATCTCTTGGTTCTGCATCATTAGTTGCTGAATCCCCAGAGTTGCCTCCCATATTTATAATCTCTTTCCTTTGAGCTCCGTTTCTTGGCTCAGCTTTCCTATGGTAAATGTGTGGAACCTGCAACACAGCTGGTCCTTAATGGAAACTTTCTGTACAGCTTCCGAATCAGCTACTGAACATGTCTAGTAACTGCCTCTCCTCTAGGTGTCTCTGAGTCCTTCTACGTAAATTGCCCTGCCCTGTTCTCAGCACATGTGCAGAGACACAGCCTGGGGTTCAACTAAAATCCATGTCTCTCTTCCATGACTTCTCGCTAGGGTGACCGGATACCAAGTGTGAAAAATCGGGACGGGGGTAGGGGGTAATAGGTGACTGTATAAGCAAAAGCCCCAAATATTGGGACTGTCCATATAAAATCAGGACATCTGGTCACCCTACTTCTCGCCCATTCTTCATACTTAAAAAAAAAACAAAAAAAACTGAATGCTGCAGTATAGGCCTGTTTTCACAATAACTGTTGGTAAGTCTCAGTCATGCTTTCAGAAATGGTGTTGAAAATGCCCATGTCCTGACTACATTAGCATTTAAATACTTTCAATACTAGCTCAGAAGGGGACCTGCTGCACATTTTTCAGTGCTGACTCAATTTCCTAATACAGACCAGGCTTTAGTTTTAGCCCTTGAGCCACCCTAAGCAACTCTCCTCCCTCCTTGGTCTTCACAGATACTTCTAGGTAATTTATTAAGTTGCCTTTAACCTAGTGGCTCTCAACCTTTCCAGACTACTGTACCCCTTTCAGGAGTCTGATTTGTTTTGTGCACTCCCAAGTTTCACCTCACTTAAAATCTACTTGCTTATAAAATCAGACATAAAAATACAAAAGTGTCACAGCCACACTGTTACTGAAAAATTCTTTGCTTTTTCATTTTTACCATATAATTATAAAATCGATTGGAATATAAATCTTGTACTTACATTTCAGTGTAGAGTACATAGAGCAGTATAAAGTCATTGTCTGTGTGACATTTTAGTTTGTACTGACTTTGCTTGTGCTTTTTATGTAGCCTGTTGTAAAACTAGGCAAATATCTAGATGAGTTGATATACGCCTGGAAGACCTGTGCGTACTCCCCAGGGTACACGTACCCCTGGTTGAGAACCACTGCTTTAACCAGCCTACTCACGTTCCTTAATCCTCCCTCATAAATCAATCCCCCAGCTCGTTAAGCACTAGGGTTCCCACCCATCCGGTTTTCACCCAGACAGTCGAGGTTTCAGCTTGTGTGTCCAGGGGCCATTTGACAAGCCCTGATGGCTGGTTTTTGGGTCTTTGGCAACTCTAAGTGGAAGGAAGGAGGCAGCACAGCAACAATAGCTGCTGCTGCCTCCAGGGCCAGGGGGCTCATGGTGGCACAGGGCATGCAGGGGCTTCGGGAAGAGATGGTGAAGGGGTGGGGTCTTGGGGGAAGAGACAGGGCAGGGCCTTTGGGGGAAGAGGCAAGGCAGGGAGTGGCATCTCATTGGTCCGGTTACCGGCCCTTAGAAAGGTGACAACCTTATTAAGCACGTTCCCTGCCCGTTTCTGAATTGGCTGCTCTTACCAAGAGATTTCATTTACCTTGTTGTATAGCTTCATCTTGAAGTGGTGGAAGTAGTACCATTTGTGAGCTTCTCTGGAGGGGAGCGTGTGGTACTTCATGACAGCATCATAGCCAAACTTCATAAACTCACGCTTTTCATTGAAGAGGATGCACGTTGGGGTCTTCACAGTGTTGAGCCCGTGCTCATGTCCCCAGAACACCTGCCGGATTTGATCCGTGTGTTTCGCAAGAGAAAAGCAGTAGCCACTATAAGATGTGCCGAAATCAATGGCAACAATGAACAAGGACTTGCTTGCCATGCTCATGAACTTGAGAGAGGGAGAGACTTCTACACAGCTTGTTAGAACAGACTACTGAAAGTGAAACGGTTTTACAGTTAACTCTGCAGATGAAAACCTGCCCCTCCTTTTTAATTGGCTGGGTGATCACTGCAGACTCTGATGTGGGGGAGGGGGAGAGCCAGGGCTCTCTGCATAAATTCTCCAAGGAGGGGACAGCCTCACTCTATTGAGGTTTTGAGCTACAATGGATCTTGAAGGCACCAACTCCATAGTTAGGGCTGCTTTCCCTACTTGTTTGTGCAAGCAAGAAAGTGCTTGATACTTGGAGCAGTTCCCCAGACAAGTCCTGTAGATCAGCTTCCACTCAACCCCTCTCTCTTCTGTTCCCTCCTGTTTGGAAGAGACATTTGCTATTTTAATAAAAGCATGGAGCAAAGCACTTTGCCTAAGCCTGGCAGAGCTTGGCCAAACACTTCACTAGATCTCAGAAGAGACCTGCAGATACGGACGAGTAGCGGGAACTCAGTGGGTAATCACAGCAGTTTAATAGCAGCTCTAAGTTTCTGTTTAAAAATAGTTGTGAAACTCTCATGCAGAGTTCTTCCTGTTGCCAGTGTTTGCAGCCAGAAACTGCATCTTTTTTTTTTTTTACTAATATTTGCAAATTTCAGTCCAGAATGACTAACGCTGTTATTTGCAACCAAAATGACAAGATACTGCACTTCCCTTACCCTCCCCCTGTATGAAATTTTAAAGTTCCTTGATTTTGCCCCTGTTGGAAAATTGCTGTTTTTGTTTCAAGTGCAAAATGATTGTTCCCGCACATACTGCGAAGGGAGAACAGGGTTTGCTTTTTCACTGACCACTGCTGAACTTGACCTTTTCTGCTCATTTGAGTTCACCCGCAGCCACACACACATGCACCCTGAATCATCCCATGGTCAGCTGTAAAAGCTTGGCCAGTATGTGTTTGTGCAGTAAGTGTTAACTACAGATGGAGCGAAGCTGCACAGTTCGGCTCCATAGCTGGACTTCCCTAAAATCTGGGGATATTTGGATCTGGAGTTTTGGGTCCGATCATTGTACAGATGGAGCAAGCTCAAGCTGCACAGTTTGGATCCTGTTTCAGTTTCAGAAGAGAGGTTTTCAACAGTAGTGATACCCAGTAAAGAGCCAGAGAACTGCTCCTTCTGCTAATATTAAACAGCAATTCATAAGCCAGTGGTGGTGTTGAAGCTACAGTCTCACTGAAGGGTATCATGGGTTTCATCTTTGTAGTTTATTTCATCATCTCCGACCCTAGAAGAGAATTATGGACTTGTGGTTACCACTGGCCCTTGGCTCCTGCATCCTTTATCTAAGGGGAAGGGGTGTCAGATCCTTCCTCAGTCATTAATTGAATTGAACATCTTGAACCTACACAACTCAGCTGGAAGTCTCTCCAGAACAATATTTATCATGTATGGTCCCGGGAAGAACCAGGAAATACAGAAGCACCCATGAAACTGAAAAATATGTTTATAATGTTACAGCCTGCTTTCTTCTTTCTCCTTCTGTAACTGGGATGCTCCAAAATAAAAGTGTCTTTTAAAAAAAATGAAAGCTGGTTTAAGCAAAATAACTAGCTAGATTTTTTCCAACCTCTGAAATGGTTTTAGGTTCAGTTTGAGTTTTGTGTAGTGAGTTCTTATTTTATCTTGCCTAGTTCATCCTTCCCCAGTGATTATTACTATCATTTATCTTTCAGTCTTAGGGTTTTATACTGCCACCCATCATGGCTGTGCCTGAGCACCTTCCACATAAAATCAGTAGCAGTAGTGAAGTCTTGAGTGGATTTAATGGAGTCTCTGGCACATGACTCTCTTTGGGGTAAAAGCTCTGGTTGGGGTAGGATTTTTGTTTTGATTTTTTTAGTTTTTATTTATTTCCTTTTTTTCTTTGATATGGGTTTACTGGGTAGAAGAAGGTATCAGTATTGTTGCTGTTATGTTGGAAAAGCTTCTAATGAGTTATCTCTCCTCCCTAAAAGCTCTGTGCCCCACAGAGGTGAAATTGAGGCTCCACAGGGCAAGCTCACAAATTTGGATGGAACCGATATGGACCCATTGGTGAAATATGTGGAAGACAAATTTGAGTAAGTTTGGTGATCTGAAATTTTATTCCATTTTAGACCCCTACCCCTGAGACCAAACAGTTGTTCATTTTCCTAACGGATCCCTGAGGATTGCACCTTATTGTCTTTTGTCCTCCTTGCCTTTGATTCAGACACCAGCATCTTTTTTTGGCTAGAGGGACAATGTGTGGCCCTCCTTGTCTCCAGATGTCTGCCTTTGCACCATTCCTGAGTCCTAGAAAAAGAGAAGGAGAGAGTGACTAAGATCATCACAGGTCTCCCATATGGCAGGGCAGAGCAGTGGGCTCTAAGCCACCAGGCAAAGCAGATATGTTTTTAACCATATAAGTAAGGTGAAACAATATGATAACTCTATTTTCCTTTCCAAATAATTTTCTGAATAGGTAATACCCCCTTGCGCATCAGCAGGACAGAGGATAAAGTCACCCATCTTGATACAGAAAGGGCAGGTGGTAAACTTATATTTGGCAGAGACTGTGAGTGCAGCTGCCAGGGTAGCATACTCTGTTCCTGCAGCTAGAGGGAAGGGAGAAGCTTGCCTCTCTTAACAGTGACCTCTTAACAACTAATTAAGGGGTAGCAATGACAAGCTCTGAAAGGGAAGGGTGGCAGCTGGGATGCTGATGAGCATGGAAAGGGGTAAAGTGTGGGGGGAGACAAAAGAAGAAGTACCCTAAAGATGCAATTTACGTGGATAAACGCTAAAATGAATTCTCCTAAAAGATCAAGAATAGTGATGAGCAAATTTCAAACAGTTTGGTTCCAAAAGTAAAGTTATTTTTTTCAGCCTCATCTGAACTTCATATAACTGGGCTGGAAATTCGATAAGAACAGGCTTTAGTGTGAGATTTCCTGCAACTTCTGCTGCTGGTCATAATGGGATTACAAAGACAGCAGCCTGTATCCGTGGCATTTTGGAGCTTCCAATCCCAGCTAGACACAGGAATTACAGAGGCAGCCAGGATGGTGGGAGGGGGCAGAGGAGGGGGGATGACTGGAAATAGCTAATCAACCTTTTTCAAACCTGAAACGTTTTTCTTAGATTTTTTTTTTCAAACTCAAGACTTGGTTGATATAGGACAAAGTGATATAGGACTAGAAAGTGATCCATGATACAGAGATTAGAGCTAGATCCAAATTTTACCCCCAATGCAGGTCAGTTTGAATCCAGAGATTTTGTTCAACCAAGTACAATAGGCTAGCTGCAAAGGCCAGATCTAGATCTGGATCTGAACTTCTCCACAGTTCAGATTTCTGGGTTTTGATTTGTTCCCATCTGTGTTTCTTTTATCCAAATTGGTTTGTCCCATCTCTAGTCAGGAAGCAGCAAGCAGGATCAATTACAGGTAGTCCTCAGACTTATGATGTTCTACTTAAGTCGAATGGCACTTATGATGCTTCTAGATTGACTCCCTGATTCGACTTACGACTGTAGGTTTCGAGTTTACAATGCTCGGTCCCACAATGTAGTAGATTTGTGGTTCCAAGATACAATGTTCCGATTTATGATGCAATTGTAAGGAACCAATTGTGTCATAAATCTGAGGGCTGTCTGTACTGTGGTTCCAGATCACAGGAGGCCACCAACAAGAGTCAGAGCTTCACTCAGAGGTGAGTGTTGTGTATTTTTGTTGCTGTTGTGTTGCTATTCTTCACCTGGGGCCAGTAACCCTTCTGCCATCTGTACAGTACATCTGTCACCTTTGAACTTTTTGGGACTCTACAGACACAACATTTCTAGCAAAAAACATAAAGGTGTGTGAAGATAGTAGCCCATGCTTCGGTGCTGAGAGAAAAGGGGATTGTCAGGAGAGAGGGACAAGCAGTGTTGCTTCTCCTTCAAAAGACGTTTATTACCCAAGATTTTGACACACGGGACCTGAACCTGCTCTTATTAAAGTCAACAGGAGTTTTGATATTGACGTCAGTGGATGCTGGATCAGACCATAGTTTGCAATACACATGATCTTTCTCCTAAGTATATATATGTGGGCTAGCGAATCTCTGCACTATCTAAATGAATCCCGTCTAGTGCCTTTATGTATTCAACCTGTGGGATAAATAATCATGTCATGACATTGCATCATTGTATGACCACATTGCATCCTCCCACCACAATGCAACAACACTGCATTTGGCAGCAGCAGCATCACAATGTTGCAAGACCATAAATACATCTGGGACAATAACTGTCCTGTGAGTTGGGCTTGCAGAATAGACCTGTGAGAAGCTGTGACTGTCTCATAACTTCTGGAATGGGTGGCTAACCCTCGTCTTGCATTGTGCATCTTTGCATGGTGGATGATATTTATTTTGTTCATGAATCTGTTTTAGGGAGCTTTCCAGACTGGTCAGTGCAGAACAAATTCATCAGAAGAAAGAAGAGTGTGAAAAGCTGAAGAAAGAGAAAAGACTCTTAGAGGAAAGGTAGGGTATTTGTAAATATTTCCTATAGAGCTTATCTTTCTACAAAGAGCCTGATCCTTCTCCCAACACTGTAACCCTTCTATGCCATCTCAGCAGCTGGAGTATCCCCTTCCCAGATCCTCAGCCTCCATGGGGCAGGTGTACTACTGACCACTGTGAGCTGGGTAATGTGATCCTAGGAAGGGAACTATGGCAGCTCTGTGTCTTTCCCAGTATCCAAGTGCAGATGAAAGAGGCAAGCTCTTAAGGAAAAGTCCAAGTGCTGTTTAGATCATGCAAGGTGCTACTTGTGGAATATTGCTGTGAAAGTGATATTTTTCCAGACAGAAGCTGGCACACCCAGATGCTTACTGGTCAGGGGAAAATCAGTTTGGGGTTGGGAAGTGCAGAGTGGAGGTTGTGTGCTTGTGAACTGCATGGCAATTCGTAACGTATTTCTGGGTTATTATTGATTGTCCCTTAATGAACTAAAGTCCCATTATTCTTTGTGTTTTTCCTTTGTATCTAGCTCTTTCCCTTTTAAAATGAACTTTTTTAAACCCCTCTTCTGGCCCTAGACTGGAGAATATCTTGGCCAATGCAGTGAGAAGCCATAAGTTCTCTGAGAATGACCCCTATCAAGAATCAGCTGTGCTGGAGATGTACGACAGGCCCAGGACACATGAGTGAGAGAAATTCAGATGTACTCCACGTAGCTTCGCCTTCCCAATGACGTATGAAAATAGTAGCACCATAATTAAGGTTTGGCATATTCATATCCTACAACTCAAATATATAAAGTATGGAAAAAATAGTAGCACTGTCAGAGCCAATCTAATGACCTGCCATTTAGTACTTGATCAAGCAGGAAACTAGGTGTGACCCAAGGACCTCTTGATGCCAACTGGGAGAGGGAATCTGGGTACAGGGCTCCCCTGCTTCATTAAAATAATATTATGTATGGTCTCTAATGAAAGCCTGTGGCACACTTGTCATAATAATCATTGTAAAAGGACTGTATGGAGAATATGTGAGGAGTTAAGTATATCTGCTGAAAATTAGTTTCTGTAGAACTTGTAGTTGAAGGCTGGTCACTCAAAGGCAATACACCTTGAGACAAACTCTCCAGACAGGTGGAGAGAGATACTTATCTCTCTGGTAGACCATTGTGTGTCTTAAAATAGAATTCTATTCCCATACTGAGTCAAATGCTCATTAAGAGTTTGCAGAAACGTCAGAAGGAGATTGACAGAGAGAAACAGCGGGGAGAGCTCTGTTTTCACATGAAGATCAAAGGTCTGGCCTGATATATCTGGAGGTGCAGAGGGATGCTCTGGCATCCTTCAGTCTGTGAAGAGAAGCTGCCAGCTGGCTTGATCTTATGAAAGGGGGATCTCAGCCATCGTGGTTGAAAATGCTGGGAAAAGGACTTGGAGGAAGCTATTCTGTAAGAGACAGGGGAATGTCTTCTGCAGTGTTGTGTAGCCAAGACGATTCCAGTATATTAGAGAGAGAAGGTGGGTGAGGTAATATCTTTTATTGGACCAACTTCTGCTGGTGAGTAAGACGAGGTTTTGAGCTTACACAGAGCTCTTCTTCAGATCAGGAAAACTTATTCAGAGTGTCGCCTCTAAATACAAAATGGAACAGATTGTTTAATATAAGTAGTTAACACATATTTCAAGGGACCATTCAAGGTAAAATGGCCCATTAACACCCCTTCAATCATAAGGGAGAAAAGGGGATGGAAGCAACTGTTGGTAGTTGTTAATGGGTTATAGGTTGTTCTAATAAGCCATAAATCCAGTGTCTCTATTCAGTCCATGATTTTTACTGTCTAGCAAAGTTATGAATTTAAGCTCCCAGGCTCATCTTTTGAAAGCGTTGTACAGGTTTCCTTTGAAGCTGAGGACAGATAGGTCAGATATAAAGTGAGTTTAATTTAGGCTCTAGCAGGCATGTTATGTTTTTGTTTTCTATGTAATTATTTGTTTCCAATATTCTTACTTGTCTGTGTTTTGATAAAAATACATATTCTTGTTTCATTATCCATGTATCTAAGTGCTGTGTGTTTAGCAGATTGATGATCCTGAGTTGACTCTAGTAAGCTGGTGTGTCCTGGGAGCAGAGAATTGAGAATTCTAAGAGTGTTCAGTGAATTAGAGGCTGGACGCTCCAGAGGGATGCGTGGAAGACTTGGGGGTTGGTATTTGCCTCTTGCTAACCTGTACAGAGAAGTGAGGCCTAAGGAGGCCTGGAAGGCAGAGCTTCTGTTGCCAGAGTCTGGTGGAGTCGGGGAGCTGACCCACAGCAGGCACAGACAAGATGTCCTCACACTAAGTGCAGGTGGTAAGTGAGATGCCTGGGTAACCTTTGGGAGTGTCACACTTGGGTCGGCTTTACTCAGTTGTTAGCTCTTATCTTCCAGCCCAGCATGGCCTATGGAATGCCATGGAGACTAACTTAATGGTGCTGCACAGTCCTGGCATTCAGACGAGCAGGTTCAATTCCTCGTTGCCATTTCTCAATCCAACTAGGCATTAGCTGAGAGTGTTGCAGCATCTTGTCTGGTTTCCTTGTGACTAGTGCTCTGCTGTGCCACATAGGAGATCTAGCTTTGATTTCTAATTTTTGCTCCGAGTCTGGGTGTATTGGAGAAAAAAATCATCTATTTATAATTAAGAGGACAGCACAGGTGCACAGAAATGCAGTGACTGCTGTCAGAAATGTCTGCACCGATTGTGCAGTGGGAGGTGCCCACCCTAGCAATCACTGAATTGAGGGTTTAATCTCTAGAAATTACTGAGATAATTTAAATCCCTGACTGTTTAAGCATTTTTGCAGGTGGATTCAAGGGGCATTTCTGTCAGTTGAGGGATGTTACCATTGATTGATCTCTCTATTGCACATGAGGCATACATCTTATATGTACTGCACCATGCTTCTAATTTGTTCCTCATCAGAATTTACAGTGCTCTGTTGTTACTTTGCACTGCAGACTGTGTTTTCCATATGTGAAGAAGAGATGTCACAAAGACTGGAGCAAATTTTTGAACTCCTTGAGATTTCATTTTCAAAGGAAACCACAAGCCTCTTTGACAGCCAACAGGTATTTAACATTACAGCACAGTAGGACTTGGAAGCTGGGTAACCTCTTCTGATCTGTCACCTCTCTACAGCCTTATGCACAAGAGGGAAATATCTCAAGTGTACCACAGTTGCAAAAGCTGTTTCAGCTCCACCAGTGGGAGCGATGCTGGAAGCCCTAACGTAGACAGGCAGCTACAATGGAAATAATCTGAGCTAAATTGTGAGCTGTGTGCGACAGGCAGAGCAGAGGGGAGAACTGTGATTCCTTTATGTTTGTATCTGGTGTGACAGGAGAATGGCTGAGTCATATGTAGTGTGGTAGGTCACATGACTGAGAGACACTAATCCTGTCATTGACTGGCTGGAATGCACTTACGAGAGATAGAAACCTCCTTCAAACCCCATGCCCCAGTCTGGGCATTTGCTCAAACCCTGGGAGTTGGAAGTTTCCCAATCACTGTTTGGAAACATTTGTCTCCCAAACAAGGCCGATAATGCGGAAATGGATTATTCCCATTTCATGTTGGCTAACTCAGACTGTTTTGTTTTTTGTTTGGTTTGTAGCTGCCCCTGGGTTTGTAAGAGAGAGAAAGAATCACCTTAAAAATCTCTATTTTAACTATGGAGAAGACTCTTGCCAAGCCACAAGTCTGGTGAGTAAGTACAAGGCCTGGGAAGGGGGGTCCGTTTCCAAACATGTCTATGAAACATGTCAGAAATTTGACATTTCAGTGTTTAATGAAGGCTGAATAAACAGTTGCTTTGTTTCTTCCTAAAATGGAAGTTTACTGACTGCCTTGCCCCGAAACATGGGAGTTTCCAACCCTCTCCTCTGCCAATGCCCAGCACTACTTTTGCTTTCCTTTTCCCTGAAACTGTGTTTCTGAAGAGAAAACACCAGAGGAGGAAATGTTAATGTTTACAGTTTGGGGAATTTCCACTGCTGGGGAAATTCATAATTTGAGTTCAGATTAAGTTTGACAGATTAACCTATTTTATGGTTAGGAGCCAAGACTCAAATGTTGGCTCTCTGAATTCACCATTAATGGCTGGGATGAGTGCTTGGGGAAGGGGATGACGGAGCCACTTAGGCAAGGTAGCATACCCAGAAAATGTCAAAGCAGGGGCTTTGGCACCTTCCATAAAGCTGTGCACACTTCGTTATTTCACTCTACATCCTCCTTCCATTGGGGGACCTCTGGGAATTGTTGGGCCCCTGAGATCACATGGTCCATAGGCAGTTTGGGAGGCCAACTCGATACAAAGGCATAGCAACTGTGAGCGCCAAATCTCAGGTCAGACTGTCAGAAACAGGGCAGACACCCCAAACTGGTGGTTTATTTATAACCAGATTTCATTAATCCAGTAACAAACGTGAACTCCTGGATCACTATATTAATCTTACCACGGAGTCATAGAAAATCCCCTTAGACTCTCCAGCCTATCTTGCCACCTAGACAAACTGGACTTTGTGATAATGGTCACTATACCAAATATCACATCACATTAGTTTATTCCCAATCCCAAAGGATCAGTCACTTACCCCAGACAAATTGGTACTCTGGATCTTACCCAAAAGAATGCTGGCAAGCAATTTTCTAATAAACTAACTGAAGATTTATCAGCTAAGAAAAAGAAATGAGAGGTTAAAGCAGCTAAAATACATTAACAGGTGAGTAAAATTTTGTAAGTCCAAAATGATAGCAGAGATGTAGTCATCTGCTAGTTTTCCAAGGTTACCCAGAATGACTCTGGGGATCTCCGACTCAGTCTTCTTGTTCAGATATTCCACCCTGTTAGAATCCAAAAAGTCCAGAGATGAAGGATCATTCCATTGAATCAATATTTATATCATCTTTCCTCAGATAACAATCTGACCAGTATTTTTACTCATGCCCTGGCCCCTTGCTTTGAAATTAGCATTTCTTATTTCAGGGATATACATCATGTAAATGCCTGCCATTACATTATAATAGGAATAGATAAAGTGAGAATAATACAAGTAACATTCCATTAGTTTTCATGAAGTTCTCACCACCTGAATACACTCTTCATTTATATGCACTTTGATCTAGAGTTATCTAATTACAGGGTATATGTAAGAGCAAACAATAGGATATAGATTGGGAAAACCTATTAACACATGATGAATTAGTCTATACATACTATTACACGTAACATTTCTTTGATAGTCACACACAAGTGAACTGGCCTGATTACACTACAATACCTTTGACACGCCTTTGATTTCTATTTCTGTACTGCAGGCTACAGTAAATTAGCCTGCAGCCCTGTCCTGAGCTCGCACCTGGGTAGACAGTAACATAACATAGGTAATTTTGGAGGCCAACCCCTACACAGACGCATAAACACTCATAGCTGGAATCCTAGAAGCAGCAGCCTAATGGAGGAGCTGGATGAAGACCAGGAGATGACTTGAACCAGCTGAGGATTTGTGAGAGGAGGGACTCTCCACACAAGGTGCAGTGGTGGTTGTTCACAGTGTTAGCTCATTATTTTACTCTATTTGCTGGAAGGGGAGGGAAAATAAATTGGGCTTCTGGAGCCTCTAATGTTCTTGTGCAGGTAAGGATGGGTGTTGCCATCCCAAGCTCCTCCATGACTACTTCTCTCCAAACTAGCATGACAAAATTAATCCCCATTCTATGACACAGGCTTGACATCCTGTGATAAGTTTCCCACCTATGCCATGAACCCACTTTCCAATTACTACTGGGATTGTTATTGTCTGAGTGGGGCTGGCTATCTGTCAGGGTGCATGTAACCAAGATACCCATTCCTATTGGCTTCCATAGCTCACTGTGGACGGCCTCTACATGGTACCCAAACTCTGCCAAGTTTATTAAAGTAAAAAAACAGGCAGTATTAAAACCAAATCTTTTACTGCATTAAACCCTGTAAGTGTCACCACTGGCCAAGGTTGTAAGGTCCCAATTCAGCTCCCATTGCCATCAGTGTGAAGATTTCCATACACTTAAATGCAAGACAGACCAGGCCCTAAATTAGTTGTCCCTATAATGGGCCCATGTCTGTCGGTGGGTGAAGTCAGGACAGATTCTGAGCCCAGATCACCAAAACTCTTGGCTGCCCACTTCTCTAGTATTACAGCTAAATTCTGGCCTAGTCTACGCTACAGAGTTACATCGATGTAAGGCAGCTTATGTTGACCTAACTCTGTAAGCCTCTACCCTAAAAGGTAGTTCCCACCAATGTAAGTTGCCCACTACCTCGACTTAATAACTCCATCTCCATGAGAGGCGTAGTGCTTAGCACAATGTAGTTAGGGCAAGGCAGTGTCTGTATAGACACTGCATTACTTACATAGGTTGTCGGCTGTCAGACCAACGGGGGTGGGGGGGTCTCCACCTGTGAGCACTGCATGAGATTGACAGCTCTGCCTGTCAGCCTAGGAGCTGTGGGTCTCCAGCTGTCAGTGCCCTACAATGCCCCACACAGTTAAGTCAGTGGAAGTGTTCCTGGTGAAGACATGCACCACCAACAGAAGGGGCATAGTGTGGACATGAAAAACCACAGTAATTACTGTGGTGGCTGTATGTCAACCTAACTTAGGTCGATTTAATTTTGTAGTGTTGATTTGCCCTCTGTCTGGGTCACTACTTATCTAGCTCCTATCACCATAGTATCTGAGTGTTTCCTGAGTATTGTAAACTAGAAATAGCAATAATAATCTCTCTCTCTTCTTTTCCTAGCTGTAGGAGAAAAAAGCAAGATCAGCTTGTAGGCTTTGTGTTTGTTGGCTTGCTTGTGTTGGTGGGTGTGACTGAGGAGCAGTGTTGTATGTAGAACAGAGCAAATTTTCACAGGAAACTTTTTCTTTTTTTGGAAACTTTTTTTTTTTAACCTCTTCTATTTTAGGAGTGGGGTGGCTAACCCCACTCCTAAAATAGAAGAGGTTAAAAGCAGCCCTGGAGAGGGCTGTGGCTGGGGATGGCTGATTGGGGAAGCAGCCGCAGCTGGGCCACACCCCAATCAGGCCACAGCGGGCCCTATAAAGGGCTGTCAGCCAGGAGCTAGAGGGAGACTCCTCTAGCTCTGGAGGGAGATGATCCTTGCTGCCTGAAAGCTGAGGGTAGAGCAATGCTGGGAAAGGAGCAGGCTGAGGTATGGAGCTCAGGCCTGGTGACCTAACAGGCTGCAGCCTGATAGCAAGGCCTAAAAAGGTACTGGGTAAGGCAGCAGGTCCAGAACCTCCCTTGCCTATGATGACTGGCTTTTACACTGCAGTCTGTCCCAGGGAGCGGGGGCTTGATGCTGACTGGCAGTAGCCGTGGACTGAAGCAAGGTGGGGATAGTGGGTTGGAGGTTCCCTGGGGAGGGGAGACCCAGAGACTGCGAGGATACTGCTGGGGCAGAACCCCAGGATAAAGAGGCACCGGGGGTCTGGGAGGGACACGGGGCCAGTGGCAAGCGGTACGGCGACCAGCAGAGGGTGCTCCGGTGGCTGGTGAGCTAATTCCCTGTACATCCAGCAGGAGACACCGCAGGGGTGAGTCCCACCCCACTACAGGGGCAATAAACAAAAAAATTTGGCAACAGCCAAACATTTGCGAATACATGTGAATTTTGCCACTTTAATTTTGAATTTTTTAAATCAAGCTCAAAAATTCCAAATGGAGTGTATTAATATTTTCTAACCAAAGAATTCTGATGGATTAGTTTGAAACAACTTTGTTTCATTTAATTTTATTTTTAAATGTAAAAGTCCAAATCAAAATAAAACATTTTGATTTTGTTGAAACAAAACATTTCAATGGAGCCAAAATGAAATTTACTTTTTATTGGTTCATCTTTGAATTTTCAATTTGCTGAAAATGTTGAAGAATTTCATTTTGAACTGGAACAATTTTTTTAATTGTGAAATTTCCCACAAGCCAAAAAATGCATTTTTCACCTGGCTCTACTATGAAGACTCCCATTTACTTCAGTAGAAATTGGATCGTGTCCGAAATCAAGGTTCCACTGCCAGGGCAGCAAATCTCTTGGCCTTCTACTCTGTTTTTGAAAATAGATTCTGTCTGTCCACTTCTCTGGATACCATCAACACATTTAAACACCTCCCACATATTTAAAACTATAAATAGCAATAATGGTCTCTTTTTCAGCCTGCAGGAGATCTGCATTAAACTGTTTATAGAATGGGGAAGTGTGAGTGGGTGAAGGAGGGCACTGTACAAATAGACTATCGTAAGAAAGTGAAGTCAAAGAAATTAGTTTTGTATTCGGTGTGGAAAGTTTGGAAGAGACATTTGCTATTTTAATAGAAGCATGGAGCAAAGCACTTTGCTTAAGCCAGGCACAGCTCGGCCAGAGGTTTCACAGTGCAAGGAGCTAGGTGACAGAAGGAGGGCTTCAGAAGACATCAGCAGGTATGCTGGGCAATGGGAAGTCAGTGGGTAATCAGAACATGTTTAGTAGGAGCTCTAAGGGCTTGTCTACACTGGCAAGTTTTGTTGCCAAAAACTGCCTTTTGACAACAAAACAGCAATAACATACACACTGCAATGTGACTTTTTTTGAAAAAAATGCCTAGATTTGGCAAAAAAAACCTTCCACGCCTGCAAGAGACGTTTGTCTTTGCCCCTTCCTTTATTGTCGACAAGCCGCCAGTGTAGACACCACAGCTTTTTTATTTTATTGGCCTCCAGAAAGTATCCCACAATTCCCATGCTGCCACTCTGGTAAGTGGTTTGAACTCTGCTGCCCTGCAGCCAACCCGCCCCTCCCCCTTGCAAGCTCCTGGAATTTTGTAAGGTTGTCCAGCTTTGGAGCTAAACTGCGCAGCTCCATTCCATCCATAGTTAAGATTTTTTTTCCTTGTTGATATTAGTTTCATCAACAAAACTTGCCAGTGTAGACAAGCCCTGTCAAGGTTCCTCCCCCACTCTGAACTCTAGGGTACAGATGTGGGGACCTGCATGAAAAACCTCCTAAGCTTATCTTTACCAGCTTAGGTCAAAACTTCCCCAAGGTACAAAATATTCCACCCGTTGTCCTTGGATTGGCCGCTACCACCACCAAACTAATACTGGTTACTGGGGAAGAGCTGTTTGGATGCGTCTTTCCCCCCAAAATACTTCCCAAAACCTTGCACCCCACTTCCTGGACAAGGTTTGGTAAAAAGCCTCACCAATTTGCCTAGGTGACTACAGACCCAGACCCTTGGATCTTAAGAACAATGAACAATCCTCCCAACACTTGCACCCCCCCCTTTCCTGGGAAATGTTGGATAAAAAGCCTCACCAATTTGCATAGGTGACCACAGACCCAAACCCTTGAATCTGAGAACAATGAAAAAGCATTCAGTTTTCTTACAAGAAGACTTTTAATAAAAATAGAAGTAAATAGAAATAAAGAAATCCCCCCCTGTAAAATCAGGATGGTAGATATCTTACAGGGTAATTAGATTAAAAAACATAGAGAACCCCTCTAGGCAAAACCTTAAGTTACAAAAAAGATACACAGACAGAAATAGTTATTCTATTCAGCACAATTCTTTTCTCAGCCATTTAAAGAGATCATAATCTAACACATACCTAGCTAGATTACTTACTAAAAGTTCTAAGACTCCATTCCTGGTCTATCCCCGGCAGAAACCAGCATATAGACAGACACACAGACCCTTTGTTTCTCTCCCTCCTCCCAGCTTTTGAAAGTATCTTGTCTCCTCATTGGTCATTTTGGTCAGGTGCCAGCGAGGTTACCTTTAGCTTCTTAACCCTTTACAGGTGAGAGGAGCTTTCCCCTGGCCAGGAGGGATTTCAAAGGGATTTACCCTTCCCTTTATATTTATGACAAGCCCTAAGCTTCTGTTTAAAAATAGTTGTGAAACTCTCATGCAGAGTTCTTCCATTTTTGTGTAAAGTGGTTTCACTGCAAAAAAAAAAAAAAAAAAAAATCCGCCCTTCTCCCCCCCACATACTGCAAGGGGAGAATAGTATTTGCTTTTTTACTGACCACTGCTGAATTTGACCTTTTCTGCTCATTCAAGTTCACCCGCAGTGTCACACACGTGCATCCTGAATCATCTCATGGTCAGCTGCAAAAGCTTGGCCAGCACATGTGTTTGTGCAGTAAGTCTTAACTATGGATGGAGCGGAGCTGCGCAGTTTAGCTCCAAAGCTGGACTTCCCTAAAATTCGGGGGTGTTCGGATCAGGAGGTTTGGGAAACACCGAAGTATCCATGAAACTGAAAAAACATCTTTATGATGCTACAACCTATTTCCTTCTTTCTCCTTCTCTAACTGGGACTCTTCATAATAAAAGGTTTCAGAGGAACAGCCGTGTTAGTCTGTATTCGCAAAAAGAAAAGGAGTACTTGTGGCACCTTAGAGACTAACCAATTTATTTGAGCATGAGCTTTCGTGAAGTGAGCTGTAGCTCACGAAAGCTCATGCTCAAATAAATTGGTTAGTCTGTAAGGTGCCACAAGTACTCCTTTTCTTTTTTCATAATAAAAGTATGTTTAAAAAATGAATCTGCTTTAAGTAAAATAACTAGCTAGATTTTTTCCCCAACATCTGAAATGTTTTTAGATTCAGTTTAAGTTTTGTGTAGTGAGTTCTTATTTTATCTTGCTCAGTTCCCCAGTGATTATTGCTATCATTTATCTTTCAATCTTAGGGTTTTATATACAGTAATATCTGAGCACCTTCCACATAAAATCAGTAGCAATAGTGAAGTCTCATGTGGATTCATGGAGTCTCTGGCACTTCTTTCTTTTTGGGATAAAAGCTCTGCTTACGATAGGTTTTTTTTATTTGATTTAATTAGTTTTTATTAATGTCCTGTTTGTTTTTTTTCTTTGATGGTATGGGTTTATTGCAGTGGTGCTCCAACTTTTTCAGTCATGCCCCCCCACCTTACCATTAATAGAATCTGTCCAATTCCCCCTTCTCCCCACCCCAGCTGCTCAGCTAAGAATTCCTCAGCAGTGGAGCTTGGACTGGGGGCAGAACTGGGGATAGGGGAGGAGCTGGGGCTAGCAGCGGAGCTGGTCTGGGGATGGTGAGGGAATGAGGGCTGGGCTGGGTTCAGAGCAGGGGATGGTGTGAAGCTGTAGATGGGGTGGGAGCTGGTGTGGGGGTGGAGACAGAGTGAGGGCAGAGCTTGGCCTGGAGGCAGAGCAGGATGGGGCACTGAATGGGGTTGGAGGAGGAGCGAGGCTGGGGACGGAGCTGGTCTGGGGGCAGAGAGGGGCTGAAAGCATGGTGCTCCCTCCCTGTTCCCTGTGGGGGCTTGCCCTGGCACCGCTGTGCATCAGTTTGGGGACCACTGGTTTATTGGGTAGAAGGTGGTGTCCGTATTGTCACTCTTACGTTGGAAAGACTTCTAATGAGTTATCGGTCATCCCCAATAGCTCTGTGCCATTGAAAGTGAGGCTGCACAGGGCAAGCTCACAAATTTGGATGGAACCAAGATGGAACAACAGGTGAAAGCTGTGGAAGACAAACTCAGGTAAGTTTGGTGATATGAAATTTTATTCCATTTCACACCCTACCTCTGGGGCCAAACAGTTGTTTGTGTTCCTAATGGATCCCTGAGGTTCACATCATTCTTGTCATTTGTCCTCCTTGCCCTTTATTGAGACACCAGCCCCTTCTTTGGCTAGAGGGACAATATGTGGCCCTCTTTGTCTCCAGAGGCTCAGTGCTCTGCCTTGGCACCATTCCTGAGTCCTACAGAAAGGGACAGAGAGAGGGTGGCTAAGATCATCACAGGTCTCCCACATGGCACGGCAGAGCAGTGATCTCTGAGCCATCAGGGCAAGCAGATATGTTTTTAGCCATATAAATCTTGGCTGTTTAGGTTTTTTTTTCTGGAAGGCTGACTAAGAATTTTGGAAGGGGCTTTAACTTTTGTAGATGTTATTACTTTATGGATATTTTATTAAATCTAATCCCTTTGCATCATTCTCTGCTCGACAGAAGTGAAATGAGTGCTGAACTTGAAAGTGAAAGAAACAACAACTGTTTCTGGAAGAAAAATCAGGTAAGTGGGGAGGTGGTGGTGATGATGATGAAAAATATTGTAATTCTTTCTCAAGTATCTACCATACTAAAGAAGTCTTGAACATTTCCAAATGGGTTTTTCTCCTCGCCAAGTTTACAGAGTGCTTGTAGGTGTTGATACTAAAAGATCAACATGCTCAGTCATTGGACCTAGCACCATTTCTCCTGCTTGGCATCTCTCTACGTGGGTCAGGTCTTGAGGCTGCCACCAACTTCAGTTTGTCCTGAAATGCAAATCTGACAGTGTGATGTAACATCTCACCCTTACTATGCCATGTGATGGCATTCTGAAATCGTGTCATGTTGTGAAACAATATGATGCCTTTTATTTCCATTCCAGATAGTTTACTGAATAGGTAATACCCCCTGATGCTTTATCAGGACACAAGATAAAGCCACCCATCCTAATATAGAAAGGGCAGGTGGTAAGTATGTCTACACTACTGCTTATGTTGGTATAACTTGTGTCGCTCAGGGGTGTGAAAAAGCCACCCACCTTAGCGACATATGTTACACTGACCTAAGTGCCAGTGTGGACAGTGCTATGTTGGCGGGAGAGGTTCTCCTGCTGACATAGCTACCACTGCTCAGGGGGCTGGAGTAACTAAGCTGATGGGAGAACTCTCTCCTGTCAGCTTAGAGTGGCTACATTAGAGACCTTACAGCTGTGCAGCTGCATCGATGCAACTGCACCACTGTAAGCTCTCTACTGTATTCATAGTTATACTTGGCAGGGACTGTGAGTGCAGGTGCTGTGGTAGCATTAGGAGTGCTGGAAAAATGTGCATTGTGGGGGTGCTGAGAGCCATTGAACCAGACTTTAAACCCTGTATGTGATGGAAACCACTTCAAGTCTGGGGGTATGGCAGCAATCCCAGCACCATTAGGCCTTGTCTACACTACACACTTTTGTCAACAAAAGTCAGCAGTGGAGATGTACACACTGAAATGCTCCTCCCTCCGGTGTAACTCCCCTGCTACTCTGATATAATAACACCACCTTGACGAGAGGCATAGGGCTTTTTGCAACGTAGTCAGAGCAACGCAGCATCAGTGTAGACACGGCTGAAGGGTTAATGTTTAGCTAGTCCACCTAGAAGCAGGCGGGGCACACCCTGACTGTTTCGTAGAAGCAATGCACACATTGCTCTATCCAAGGACAAGGGCTAGATATGAACCATGAGAACTTGATAGTTTGGACAGTAATTGTGGGAGGCTTTCTTAGCCTGGGCTCAAGGCCTGAGAACCAGGATTGTAGTATATAAAAGATGCAACTAAGTATATTAATCAACGTCATACATTCCTTTGTGTATCTTTTTGCGGTAGCAGTGTGTAATGCTTAGGGGGGAGAAATATAATAAAAGGAGAAGGTGGAAGGCGGGGGGGCAGAGAACGCCCATCTCAGCTGACCAGCCTGCCTGCTTGCAAAAAGCTGTGTTCTGTCTCATCACTGAACCGCCACAACTGGCGCCCAACGTGGGGCCCTCAGCACTCACCTCGCCCGGCAAGGGTTTCAGACGCGTCACTCATCCGCTTCGCGGATCCCGGTGAGTATTTTTCATTGTGGTAAGTATGGGAAGCTCCCTCTCTGCTTTGCAAGTGCAACACCGCAATGAGCTGCAGTATTTGCTGCGTAAGGCTCAGCATGACTGCCCGGCTCGAGCACTTACTCTCCTGCTACAGGAGGTGTGTGCCAAGTGCCCGTGGTATCCTGAAGCCGGAAGCCTTAAGCTAGCAGACTGGGAGCGATTGGGCCAGACATTGCACAAAGAGCCTCGGGCGCCCGTGCAGGCTTTACATGCCTGGCACCTCTGCCGCAATGTGGTACAGCGTGTCGCCTCCGACAGGCCCTCCCTCGCGAGGATGGTGATCTCACCACGCCCGTCTGCTCCTGCAGCCATCCCCCCTCCTGGCGATGCGACACAGAGTGTCGCCTCGGAAAGGCCCTCTCCAGCACCAACAGAGGGGCTGCCGATCCCGCCGCCCCCATCTGCTCCTGCAGCCATCCCCCCTCCTGGCGATGCGACACAGCGTGTCGCCTCGGAAAGGCCCTCTCCAGCACCAACAGAGGGGCTGCCGATCCCGCCGCCCCCGTCCGCTCCTGCAGCCATCCCTCCCCCTGCTTCACCCCCAGTGCCTCTATTACCACCGCCTCCCTGGCCTTCCCCACCGGAGCCGGTGTGTGATCACCCTCCCCCCGTGGGGCCCCCCGGAGGGTCATCTGCATCTGCTCAGAAGCTTTCGCTGGTGCAACAAATGGTTCACGCAGCGAAAGCTCGATCAGATCTTACAGCGGAGGAGCTGGCTGATCTGGTCTCAGTTTGCCCGGTGACCTGGCAGAATGATGACCAGGGCAACCCCGTGGGCACCTGGACCACTTTGTCATACTCGGTGGTTAGAGAGGTGAGGAAAGCAATTCGTGAGTTTGGCCTGACTAGCACCTTTGTGCGTGGTCTCGTTGAAGGGATAGGTACTGGGTACTCCCTAATCCCTGAGGATTGGAAAACGCTGCTGCGCATGATGTTGTCACCCAGTCAGTATGTTATTTGGCTTAGTGAGTATCGGCAGATGGCAGAACGCCAAGCTCAGGTACATGCAGCGCACGGTATCATTTATGAGCAATTGGCAGGGGAGGGCCCGTTTGCTACTATTCAGATGCAGTCTCAACTCCCTCAGGCCGTCTTCCCCATTATTTCCACCTGTGCCCAGCATGCTTTCAAGAAGGTCCCGGATTCAGGCAAGCCTACCAAAAGCTTTGTCAGTATCCGTCAGGGTGCCTCAGAGTCCTTTTTGGATTTTACCAACAGATTGCATGAGGCTATCCTCCGGCAGGTGGATAACACTGAGGCAGCTCACAAGCTCCTGTTAAAATTGGCAGTTGAAAATGCAAATGAGGATTGCCGCCGTGCTCTCCAGGCAGCACAAGCCTCTGGTATTTTAGAGCTCTCAGACATGCTGCGGGCGTGCCAGAACATTGGCACACAAGCCCACAAGGCTGGAGTTCTGGCTGCCGCCCTCAGAAAAACTGGGAAGGAGGGGAAGCGTTGTTACCGCTGTGGTAAGGAGGGTCATTTTCAGCGGGAGTGCCACTCATCTAAGGCACCAGCCCGACCCTCAAAGAAGTGCCCCAAGTGTGGGAAAGGTTATCACTGGGCTAATCAGTGTTGTAGCGGGTCGGGAAACCGCGCGACGGGTCCCCCCCGAACCCAGGGCCAAACGGGGGTGTTTCCTACTCAGGCAATCGCTCCTCTGCCTTGGAATCCGTAGACTCTATGAGGGCGGCGACTGCTGGAAGTGCAGGGCTTGATTTGATCATGCAGGAGGACACTGACTTTCGGCTGCCAGGGGAGGTCTGTGCCATACCTACACAGGTGACGGGACCTCTCCCTGCCGGCTTTGTAGGTCTTGTTCTCCCTCGCTCACATGCTGGGAAACAGGGCTTTTTTGTCATTCCAGGGGTCATTGATGCTGATTACACTGGCATTATTAAGGTTCAGGTGTGGACTCATCTTCCACAATCGCTCCCGCGTGGACGGTCAATTGCACAATTGATTTTAGTCCCCTATCAGGTGCCAGCTGCCGAGGATCAAACTCGGGGCGGAGGCGGCTTTGGATCGACGTTGTCTCACTCGCCGTCTCACAGCGCGTCTTCTCCACTTGTTGCTCTGACAATGTCAGTCCGCCCCTCGAAGCCTCAGCTAACACTTCTCTTAGATGATGTTCCTTTTACAGGGCTGGTGGACACTGGAGCTGACGTTACGGTGATTCGTGATCTGGAGTGGCCAGTTAATTGGCCTACGGTTCCTTCTAAAGAATTGTGGGGGATCGGGGGTAGTAAACCCGGGCGCCAAAGTTTGTCTTGGGTCACGGTCTCTAAACCGGGAGGCCATACCCTTGCTACTATCCGCCCTTTTGTGCTCCCTGTCCACCTCAATATTTGGGGCCGTGATTTACTTACAAAGTTAGACACCACCCTCGATATTAACATCTGATGGCCCAAAACCCTCCCTCACCCACCGTGCCCTCCGCCTTACCCTTGGTATGGCACTCCTTAGAGCCCGTATGGATTGATCAGTGGCCCCTCCCTCTAAAAAAGCTAAAAGCACTTCATTCGCTTGTGCAGCAGCATTTGCAAGCACAGCGACTGGAGAGCTCCACTAGTCCCTGGAACACCCCGGTGTTTGTTATTAAGAAAAAATCGGGTGCTTGGCGTCTGTTACATGATTTAAGGGAAATAAATAAACGCATCCAACCTATGGGCCCCTTGCAATTTGGCTTGCCAAATCCAAATTTAATTCCTCAAACCGATCAACTTTGTGTGTTAGATTTAAAAGATTGTTTTTTTTACCATCCCCCGTTGCCCTCAGAATTAGCTGCTGTTATTTTGGCCTTTCAACCTTTTGCTGATTGTCCCTTTAATTTAATTGTGGATACCTATTATGTTTATTAGGTAATTGATCATTTACCCCTTGCCCTCATTACCCCTCAGGTTGATGCAGACCTCCTTCGCCTGTTTTTGTTTTTGCAGCACCTTTTTGCCACTTGTCATTTCCCTTATTTTGTTGCTCATATTTGCAGTCATACCCCTCTGCCTGGGCCACTCACTGAGGGCAATGCACGTGCCGGTCGCGCGTTGCGTGGTCAGGTAAATTCCCTTTTTTCTGACCCCATTGAAAGCCAGGCCTTTTTTCATCAGTCTGCCTCTGTTTTGGCCCGGCAGTTTCACATTCCTGCTGATCATGCACGTTCCATTGTTCGTTCCTGCCCCCACTGTGCTGCTGCTGCTTCTACTTTTTCTTATGCCGTTAACCCCCGAGGTACCGCAGCAAATCAGCTGTGGCAGATGGATGTTACTCATGTGCCACAATTCCGCCCCTATTTGTTTTTACATGTTTCCGTTAATATGTATTTAAGTTTTTTTTTGGGCTTCCCCACAACGTGGGGAAGCCACTAACAAAGTTATTCACCATTTGCTGGCCTGCCTTTTTGTTATGGGTCGCCCCTGCCAAATTAAAACAGATATGCCCCAGCCTACTGCTCTGCAGCCCTCCCCACCTTTTGTGCCCGCTGGGACGTCCGTCTTACACACGGAATCCCTTATAATTTCACGGGCCAAGCCATTGTTGAACGTGCCAATCGCACACTCAAAACCTTGCTAGATAAACAATTAAAACAAGGGGAGCTGCGTCTCCGAACCTTAGGAGACATTTAACAACAAATGCATATCCTCTTGTTTACTTTAAATAAGTTAACACTGAATGCAGATCAGCAGACCCCTGCGGATCGGCATTTTCACAAATCTGAGGTACTGGAAAGACCACGTGTCTATTACTGTCAGCTGCCCGATCCACAGTGACTGGGCCCAGTACCTCTAATCACTTGGGGTCGGGGATATGCTGCTGTGTCTCTCCCTGCAGGACCGTTGTGGGTTCCAGCTCGGTGTGTGCGACCAGCACTTAAACAACATGGCATGGCACCAGGGACTGTCGAATCCCATACCAGAGTTTCAGCTGACCTTGGAGGAGACCGCGTTGCCCCCCGAGTCGACAACGACGGGACGGAAACGGAGGAGGCGTAGCGTCCCAAGCCAGCCCGTAACATGGGGAGCAGTAAAAGCATTGGTCGCCGCGGCTCAACGAAGACTGGCAGCAGATCAACAGCCAGAGACTCCTGAGACTTTGTTTGTGGCGATTCTCGCCCAAATCACTGCTAATTCTGTGATGATTGTGTGCCTTTTGTGCCTGCTATTTTCTAAAAGAAGTGTACCCCTTTTAGATGATTATATTGCAGATGTTGAGCTTTTGGTTATTTTGTGTTTGTAATCATTGGGCTTACTTTTTGCTGCTGCTGTATACAATGTATTCTTTCCTTGTTAAGATTTTGTAAAATTTTGCCCTGGAAAGCTCCCCAGGTTATGTCCTTGTCTGTCTGGGAGTTAAATAGCATGACAAAACAAATTGACGGCTACCATGAGATGGCCAAATATTAATAAATAAAAAACGGGGAGATGAAGGGTTAATGTTTAGCTAGTCCACCTAGAAGCAGGCGGGGCACACCCTGACTGTTTCGTAGAAGCAATGCACACATTGCTCTATCCAAGGACAAGGGCTAGATATGAACCATGAGAACTTGATTGTTTGGACAGTAATTGTGGGAGGCTTTCTTAGCCTGGGCTCAAGGCCTGAGAACCAGGATTGTAGTATATAAAAGATGCAACTAAGTATATTAATCAACGTCATACATTCCTTTGTGTATCTTTTTGCGGTAGCAGTGTGTAATGCTTAGGGGGGAGAAATATAATAAAAGGAGAAGGTGGAAGGCGGGGGGGCAGAGAACGCCCATCTCAGCTGACCAGCCTGCCTGCTTGCAAAAAGCTGTGTTCTGTCTCATCACTGAACCGCCACACACGGCGCTTGGTTATGTTGTGCTAATTCGCCTCTGGGAGATGTCCCACAATGCCCATCCTGACCACTCTGGTCAGCCATTTGAACTCTGCTGCCTTGAAGGTACACAGGTATGCGCCTCTCCCCCATTTAAAGGCCTGGGAATTTTTGAAATTCCTCTTCCTGTTTGCTCAGCTTGCAGAGTTCACACAGCATCTTCCCAGCTGACCATGCCTTTTTTCTGCAGCAGACGCACTCCTGCACAGAGTATACTGGAGCTGTTGGATCTGCTGGGTCTGTGGGGAGAGGAGGCTGTGCAGTTGCAGCTTCACTCCAGGGTAGGAACTTTGATGCCCACGAGCAGATTGTTAGTGGCTTGGAGGGGCATGAAAGGGACACACAGCAGTGCCATGCTAAGATCAATGAGCTGAGGCAGGTGTACCAGAAGGCAAGGGAGGCCAGTCATCGCTCTGGTGTAATGCCAAAGACATGCTGCTTCTATAAGGAGCTGCATGCCATCCTCGGTGGTGACCCCACCTACACCACCAAGAGACCCATGGCTACTTCAGTGGGCTGGAGGCAGCAGACTCAACCCCGAGGGCGAAGTGGTGGATGAGGAAGTGGAGCTGGAGGACGATGTGGCACACACGACAGGATCGTCCAGTGGCACAGCAAGTTAGGACCTCTTTTTGACTCCAGAGGAGTCTAGCCGGTCCAAGCCCTTCAGCTCCAGCACGTATTGTTGGATCATATTAAAGAAGTTCTGTATTAAAATCACAAATGAGTTTGATTCCCCAGAGTTTAATCCCAGGGTATTACTAATTAAGAGGTCTCTTGGTTTTTGGTACTGTTTCTCTCCCTCTATGTGTGAAACCTGCAAGCTGCTAATTGTGTTAGTACATTCTAAGACAGAGTCTGTTCTCAAAGCAATTCTTTGTAACAACAACTACTCACACAGAGAGAGACTCAAAGCAATACTCTGTAATAACAGAAACAGCACCCAGAAACTCCCCACCCTTTTGTTGTATTCATCTTGCTTTGTTAACAATTGTGATTAAAATAGTGATGGAGGATGTATGTGGATGGATGCTTGGTGTGGATAATAACTGAATGATCAGGGAGGTGCCAGACTAAGAATCCAGTGCCCATCAGCTGAAGAAGGCGTCAAGTGGAAATAACCAGAGGACCCCCCCCCCCCCGGAGGGCAGACTGGAATCCACCCAACAGCCTCAAGGATGGGAGAACCGAAGAACAAGATAACATCTGGCAGCATGGAGCTGTCAGGAATGTGCCATCTGCTGATTGATTCAGCAACAGCATGATGAAGCAATTCCCATAGACTGGCATAGGAATAAATTCCTATAAAAATGTGCTCTAGAAAGTGAGAACTTTGGGGTCTGATTCTGCAAACCAACTTCCAGGAGCATCAGATGTGCATCTGACAAGGCCCTGCTCCCTCCTCATGTCCAGGCCACCTGGCCAGTGGCTTGGCATGAGCAACTCTAAGGCTGGTAACTATGATAACAACCTTGCAGAACCTGTGTGTGTGTGTGTGTGTTTGTATGAATGAATGTGTGAATAAATATGAGATTGAATGGAATGTTATAACTATAACTGCTTACTATGATTCTTTCTGTATTCACAATAAATGTGGTATTTTGCCTTTTCCCCTTTAATAAGATCCTGCTGGTTTTTATTTTATTGGTATAACATTTTGGTGGAGAAATGCGAAAGGGGGAATATTGGTAAAAAACCTCAGTTATTGTAAATATTGGTGTGCACACCGCCAGCTCTAGTGAGCTAGGCATTTCTATTAGGTTAACCAGACCTGCTGGCCTCCAAGAAGGTAGCAGGGAAGAACAGGTTAACTGGACCTGCTGGCCTCTGGAAAGGTAGCGGGGCACCTGCTGGCCTCTGGAAAGGTAGCGGGGGACAAACGCATAGATTAAGCTATGATTTCAGAATCTAGGCTGTGTCACTTGCTAAGTAATACCAGCAGTGACAAAGAGATTGAAATATCCATGTTAAGATGTTTAAAAGAAAACAGGGTAAGCCAGTACCAGAGGCAGCAATGGAGTCAGAAGGAACTCCAACCTCACCTTTTGTTAAAGAAATTACACCTTTTAAACAAATCCTTCAAAAATGTGGGCACAGTCCTTGGACTAAACAAGCCCTAGCTGGTGTCTGCACTATTTCGGACCTAGAGGATAGATTGGCTCAGTATATCCTCATATACAAACCTTCTAGTGCTGCCAAAAGAGATGCAGCAGCAATTTGGTTGTTGTGGGAGGCATGTAAGGATTCTTCCCTCTGCTTGTCTTCATGTAAAGAGGAAAAGGCACAAACGGAAAAGGGAGCAGACAATTGGAAGGTGCTGGCTACAAATACCCAAAGCCAGCTGAAAATAGTGAAAGAGGCACTCCAGGAATACAAAAAGAGTGAAAAAGTTAACTCTGCAGAGGCTGGAGGGAGGCAGGTAAAGGGGGAGAAGGTCCTATGTACGGCACCCCCAGGCATAATTACAAAGAGAAAAGAGAGTAAAAAAAAAAAAAAGTTAACTCTGCAGAGGCTGGAGGGAATTAAGCAGTTAAACTTTGTATTTCACCCAAACAACTTTTAACCGAAAATGTTAAAAAGGAAAAGTGTTAGAGAAAGAGCATTCTTGGTTTCTTTGCAGCCATTCTGAAAGAAAAATGGGCCCTTTTCCAAAGGAATGTCTGTAAATTAGCCAGGCAAAAATAAACTATCTGATTAAAATCATTTGACTGGACAATTTAGTCAAATTTGATAAAAGAACATAAGAGGGTTCTATTGGAACTTAACTGCCTCAAATGTATAAAAGGAATGTAAGATGTAAAAAACAGAGCAGTGTGGAAGGGATGTTAAGAAAAAGAAAACGTGTATGTATCTGTCTGTGTGTGTGTAAATATGTAAAGTTCTAAGGACCAGTTAGTTTTGTTTTTGTTTTAAATAATGCCACTAAAAATCCATTTGACTCTTTAATTCAAAGTTGCAAAACTGACAGACCTTTTTGCTAGACACAGGTAATTAGTGTTGTTTGGCTTTGGGATTTGGCATTTAACCCTTAAAAGGTAACTCAATGCTTTACAAAATTTAAAATGTTTTTAAGTTGTGGCTGCAGCAGGGCAGTCAAAATCAGGAGAATATAAAAAAAAAATTTGGATTCTTTTTGTTTGTTTGTTGTTTGTTTGTTTTTTGTAACAAAAGAGCAGATGAGAGTTGTAGTAAAAAAAAAAAATTAAAAAAAGACAGTGCCTCTCTGAAGCAACAGCAGGGGTGAGGTGCACAAAACAAAAAGAAGCAATGTTAGAAACACTGAGTCTTAAAATGGCTCTGAGTAATCAGACTGTCACTTTGATAAAGGTACATGAAAACTCTGTAAGCAAAAAAAGAAATAGTGACACCTTATGTAAAAATGGATCTGGATAATGTTATAGAAGTTAAACTATGGAAGGAATGTGCATTTGCCCCAGAACATGTGCAGGGTATATTGTAGAAGGGTCAAAAGAAATGCAAACATACCATGCTACTTAATTAAAATGCTATTAGGGCTCCAAAGGGAGCCACAGTAGGTTGGGTTTTCTTTTTCAGATTGCTGTGTGTTTTGGAAGCAGAAGTTAAAAGTAATCAAAACTCTGGTGAAAGTTGATTGTGTCCCTTTTAAGATAGTCTCTGAGCTGCTGATGGCTTTAAATCCAAAAGCAGGAAGTGTCTGTGAAAATGCAAATTACCTAAATGATAAAGGAAGGAAAGAACTAGCATCATAAAGGAGCTGCAGATAAAGGACACACCTGGTCAGCAAACAAATTGTCTAAATAAAAGGCATGGTATCACAAGATAATTTTAATAAATTTAATGATAATAAGTATCCCTGTAACAACGTATAGTGTGTATGATTTTTGGAAAAATCCTTTAAGGTCGTATGGTAACGATGCTTCTCGGTTATTACCTGTAAATAAAACTTAAAGCTTAACACAGCAGGAAAAACATTATAAACTTGGTCTGCTGTATAAGAAGGAAAATTCAGGGATTTAATGACTAAACAGTGGGATAATTTCCCCATAACCCTTAAAAGATAAAAGCCATTGAAACCTGGCCTGCCTATAGAACAAAAACAGGAAAATGTGGGAGCAATTTCTCTGTTTTGCCTGCAATCAGCAAGGGTGTTTGTAAAAGAAATATTTTAAGCAATAATCTGCCACCCCAAAAGGGGTAGAAATATGTTCTTTTTGTCTTTCAGAAAATCAGGAAAAGCTGATGCCAGCTGAAAAGCAACCCAATACCATGAATCTACTGTCACAATAGAAATTGTGTTCTGTGTTCTATGTTTTGTCTTGTGTTTTGTCTTGTTGCTAGCACTGTTGTGTGTTTAAAAAAAAAATACTGAAGACCTGCAGGAACTTAAAAATAAATTAAGCTTTCTGTCCCAGCTACAGGACAGCCTGATACAAAAACAAGTACATGCCAATGTAGACTTGGTCCAAATTGGTCTGGGTAACCTAAAAGGCCGATGGAATCTTTAGTAATGGCTTAATACTACCACATGGCTTATCCATAAGAAAAAAAAATATTAGAAATAGGAAACTACACAGCCATAGCTATGGGAGGCACTGAAATGCAGATACTTGCACTAGCTACTTTGGAACACAAAATGTTCTGGGTCATATTGGGAAATATTAAGGGTTTGATGCATTTCTTAAAAAAGAAAGAGATCATTGTTTGACACTTATCAATATGAATGGATGCAATATGTTTCCAGTATTGTAAACCAGACTTGTTAATGGGAGAAATTGTTGTCAAAATTGCACACCAACAGTCCCTGGAGGCAAAGGTATTGAAGGTTAACCCACTCCCCATATTACACATGGGATACTTTTGGCTACCCTGGACCTTGAGCCAGTGGGCTGGGGAGGGAGGGAAGCTATTGGACACTAGAGGTTGTACCGAATGGACTCCTCAAAAGTGGGTGTGCCTCACCTTGCCTGTTGCCCCAGAACCTTGTAGTAAAGATACATCACTAGGATCATGTATGTGGCATGAATTGGAATCACAAACTCAAATTGCCTCACAGTACTTTCTCTTTAATAGGCTACATAGAAAGTGACACTGACTATTATAAATCTTAGTGTCAAAAGGGGGATTATGTTGGATCATATTAAAGAAGTTCTGTATTAAAATCACAAATGAGTTTGATTCCCCAGAGTTTAAATTCCAGGGTATTACTAATTAAGAGGTCTCTTGGTTTTTGGTACTGTTTCTCTCCCTCTATATGTGAAACTTGCAAGCTGCTAATTGTGTTAGTACATTCTAAGACAGAGTCTGTTCTCAAAGCAATTCACAGAGAGAGAGACTCAAACCAATACTCTGTAACAACAGAAACAGCACCCAGAGACTCCCCGCCCTTTTGTTGTATTAACAATTGTGATTAAAATAGAGATAGAGGATGTATGTGGATGGATGCTTGGTGTGGATAATAAGTGAATGATCAGGGAGGTGCCAGCCTAAGAATCCAGTGTCCATCGGCTGAAGAAGGCGTCAAGTGGAAATAACCAGAGGACCCCCCCCCTCCCCCCCCCCCCCGGAGGGCAGACTGGAATCCACCCAACAGCCTCAAGAATGGGAGAACCAAAGAACAAGATAACATCTTGGAGCCGTCAGGAATGTGCTATCTGCTGATTGATTCAGCAACAGCATGATGAAGCAATTCCCATAGACTGGCATAGGAAGAAATTCCTATAAAAATAGACTCTAAAAAGTGAGAACTTTGGGGTCTGATTCTGCAACCCAACTTCCAGGAGCATCAGATGTGCATCTGACAAGGCCCTGCTCCCTCCTCATGTCCAGGCCACCTGGCCAGTGGCTTGGCATGAGCAACTCTAAGGCTGGTAACTATGATAACAACCTTGCAGAACCTGTGTGTGTGTGTGTGTGTTTGTATGAATGAATGTGTGAATAAATATGAGATTGAATGGAATGTTATAACTATAACTGCTTACTATGATTCTTTCTGTATTCACAATAAATGTGGTATTTTGCCTTTTCCCCTTTAATAAGATCCTGCTGGTTTTTATTTTATTGGTATAACAGTATGAAGCAGGAGAGGGGAGCTCTGGTGAGTGCTCATTTTTCTTTGATACTGCATGGTGAGAAGAGATTGAGCTCTCATGTACTTTGTTATATGGTAGAGGCGGGATAAGGGACAGAAATTAACAACAGAGCCTGTGCAGCTACATAGTGAGGGTCCAGCAGAAAAGTTTGTTAATGTACATGAGGATGTCTCGAGAACCCTCCATAGAGATCTCTAGGAAACTTTCCTGTAGGTGTTCTGCAATCCTCCGCTGTAGGTTCCTTGGCAGAGCTGCCTTGTTTCTCCCACTGCTGTAGGAAACTTGGCCAGAGCAAGTCAGGGGCCCGAGGTGGCAAGAGCACAGTAGGGTGGGAGCGGGGGTCGGTCCCTGGAGTGAGGCAGGGGCAAGCACTCCAAGATCTCTTTCTTGATGGGTAACAGCTAGTTTAGGCCCCATCATTTTACACGTATAGTTGGGATTATAGTTTGCCATGTGCATTACTTTGCATTTAACATTGAATTTCATCTGCCATTTTTTTGCCAAGTCACCCAGTTTTGTGAGATCCCTTTGTAGCTCTTTGCAGTCTGCTTTGGACTTAACAACCTTGAGTAATTTTGTATCATCTGCAAATTTTGGCACCTCACTGTTTACCCCTTTTTGCAGATCATTTATGAATATGTTGAACAGCACCGGTCCCAATACAGACCCCTGGGTGACAATACCATTTACTTCTCTTCATTCTGAAAATGGACCATTTATTCCTACCCTTTGTTTCCTATCATGTAACTGGGGTGCCTGGGAATGCTTTCAGGATCATCTAAAGATCCTTAATTTAATTTAATGACAAGCCTTTTGTTATCTTAATTACCCCGCCTCTGTTTATAAAAAGAACAGGAGTACTTGTGGCACCTTAGAGACTAACAAATTTATTTGAGCATGAGCTTTCGTGGGCTACAGCCCACTTCATCAGATGCATGCAGTAGAACATATAGTAAGAAGATATTTATACATACAGAGAACATGAAAAGGAGGAAGTACCCATACCAGCTGTAAGAGGCTAATTAATTAAGAGGAGCTATTATCAGCAGGGGGGGAAAAAACTTTTGAAGTGATAATCAAGATGGCCCATTTCGCACAGTTGTCACAAAGGTGTGAGGATACTTAACATGGGGAAATAGATTCAATTAGTGTAATGACTGAGCCATTGCCAGTCTCTGTTCAAACCTAAGTTAATGGTATCTAGTTTGCATATTAATTCCAGTTCAGCAGCTTCTTGTTGGAGTCTGTTTTTGAAGCTTTTCTGTTGCAAAATTGCCACCTTTAAGTCTGTCACTGAGTGATTAGAGAGGTTGAAGTGTTCTACTGGTTTTTGGATGTTATGATTCCTGATGTCAGATTTGTGTCCGTTTATTCTTTTGCATAGAGACTGTCCAGTTTGGCCAATGTACATGGCAGAGGGGCATTGCTGGCACATGATGGCATATATCACATTGGTAGATGTACAGGTGAACGAGCCCCTGATGGTGTGGCTGATGTGATTGGTCCTATGGTGGTGTCACTTGAATAGATATGTGGACAGAGTTGGCATAGGGCTTTGTTGCAAGGATAGGTTCCTGGGTTAGTGTTTTTGTTGTGTGGTTGCTGGTGAGTATTTGCTTCAGGTTGGGGAGCTGTCTGTAAGTGGGGACTGGTCTGTCTCCCAAGATCTGTGAGAGTGAGGGATCATCTTTCAGGATAGGTTGTAGATCTTTGATGTGCTGGAGAGGATTTAGTTGGGGGCTGAAGGTGACGGCTAGTGGCGTTCTGTTATTTTCTTTGTTGGGCCTGTCCTGTAGTAGGTGACTTCTGGGTACTCTTCTGGCTCTGTCAATCTGTTTTTTCACTTCAGCAGGTGGGTATTGTAGTTTTAAGAATGCTTGATAGAGATCTTGTAGGTGTTTGTCTCTGTCTGAGGGATTGGGGCAAATGCAGTTGTATCTTAGAGCTTGGCTGTAGACAATAGATCGTGTGGTGTGTCCTGGATGGAAGCTGGAGGCATGTAGGTAAGTATAGCAGTCAGTAGGTTTCCAGTATAGGGTGGTGGTTATGGGACAGTCGCTTATTAGCTCAGTAGTGTCCAGGAAATTGACCGCTTGTGTGGACTGGTCTCGGCTGAGGTTGATGGTGGGATGGAAATTGTTGAAATCATGGTGGAATTCCTCAAGGGCTTCTTTTCCATGGGTCCAGAGGATGCAGATGTCATCAGTGTGTAGCGCAGGTAGAGTAGGGGCATTAGGGGACGAGAGCTAAAGAAGCGTTGTTCTAAGTCAGCCATAAAAATGTTGGCATAGTGTGGGGCCATGCAGGTACCCATAGCAGTGCCGCTGACTTGAAGGTATATATTGTCCCCAAATGTGAAATAGTTGTGGGTGGGGACACAGTCACAAAGTTCAGCCATCAGGTTTGCCATGACATTATCGGGGATCCTGTTCCTGATGGCTTGTAGTCCATCTTTGTGTGGAATGTTGGTGTAGAGGGCTTCTACATCCATAGTGGCCAGGATGGTGTTTTCAGGAAGATCACTGATGGATTGTAGTTTCCTCAGGAAGTCAGTGGTGTCTCGAAGATAGCTAGGAGTGCTGGTAGCGTAGGGCCTGAGGAGAGAGTCCACATAGACAGACAATCCTGCTGTTAGGGTGTCGATGCCTGAGATGATGGGGCGTCCAGGATTTCCAGGTTTATGGACCTTGGGTAGCAAATAGAATACCCCTGGTCGGGGTTCTAGGCATGTGTCTGTACAGATCTGTTCCTGTGCTTTTTCAGGGAGTTTCTGGAGCAGATGGTGTAGTTTCTTTTGGTAATCGTCAGTGGGATCAGAGGATAATGGCCTGTAGAATGTGGAGTTAGAGAGCTGCCTGACAGCCTCTTGTTCATATTCCAACTTATTCATGATGACGACAGCACCTCCTTTGTCCGCCTTTTTGATTATGATGTCAGAGTTGTTCCTTAGGACAAAGGCTGACAAAGGAGGTGCTGTCAGTGGCACTGCTGTGGGGCTGACCGCCCCAACCTGCTGTGTTCTTGTCCCTGGCCCCTGCCTCTCTCCAGCTGGGGACCAATCCTCCCCCCCAACCCACTGTGCTTCTCCCTGGCCCCTGCCACACTCCGGGGACTGATTTGCGCAGCCCCCTTAAAACCCAGCCTTGGGCTCCCATGCAGTGCTGCCGGTGCCCCTCACTGCAGACCCACATCCCCCTGCTAGCCCAGCCCTGAGCTCCCCCAACACTTTGCCAGTGCCCCCACTCCCAACCCGTAGCCCCTTGCCAGCCCAGCCCTTTCATTTTATTTCTGCACTGAAGTCATTGACAGTAAGACTCATGGTGTCACACTGTCAGTGGCGTATGTGTGTGTGCACGCACTGCAGTCTACTGAAGGCACGGGTGAGGTGCAGAGCGAGAGACTATAAACACAGGAGAACGAAGAAGTCCAAGTGGTAAAGAAAATAATGATGTAAAAACACTGAAGTGGCACTCAGAAACAGAGGGATAAAGCAGAAGTTAAAGATCAGAATGCAAAACTGCGTCGCTTGAGCAGTTACTTCATTAATAACCATAGAGAGACTCTTGGTGATACTACTAATACTACCAGTAGTATTAGTAATGATGATGAGCGTGTAATTGATGATACTAGTATGGCAGCAGGTCCAGTCTACATTGATCATGGCTCTGAAGAACATGCTGATTCTTCTGATGAAATCCTTTTGCCAAATAAAGAACACAGTGATAACCTGCTGCCGCAAAACACACCAGTACCATTACCTTGCTTCGATGCTGCCCTGTGGACTGTTGATGCGCTCACCCAACAGTACTACGTAGACATGGGCCCCAATTTCTGACAAAATCGTGATGGAAAATATGCAATGTCATCAAGACAAGATAAGGACAGAACAAGGTAATCATAACTTTTTTACGCTTTTTTTTATACATTACTTGAGTTTTAGAAGATCAACTTTTTCCAGCAAGAGTTGACAACTATTAATTTTGTGAGACAATTGAAATAAACATATTTTTATTGTCTAAATGTAAAAATGTACATTCTAGGTTGTTCACTACTACACTATGAGCTGCTTACTCTCTTAATGTGCCACAAGTGTGCCTATATTCATCACAAGGTGTATGCGTTAATATTAAAAAGTATTGTTATTTTAGGAAACTCTGTGATACAGCCTTCAATCAAGTGTCCCCAAATGGTGAAACTATTGAAAGGCCCTCACTCATACACTCACCATCGACTGGCTATGTCTTCTGTTTTGTGTGCAAAGTGTTTTCTCCGAACAGCACATCTGCACTAGCCAAGAGAAGATTTGATTCATGGGATCACATTGGCAGACTTGGTGACCATGAAAGTTCTACTGAGCACCAACAAGCTCTCACCACTTATATAATGTGTTTATCGAAGATTCAAACCCTTGATCAACATATAGCAGATGGATATATTAAAGAAAAAAATTACTGGACAGAAGTATTGAAGTGAGTCATATCAGCAATAAAATTTCTGACAACATGAAGTCTGGCGTTTAAAAGGACTAATGAAACCTTTGGCAATCTTAATAATAGCACCTTCCATGGGTGCTTAGAGTTCTTAGCAGAGTATGACCCTTTCCTGGCCTGCCACATTGACAAGTATGGGAATGCTGGTCATGGCACAACTTCATATCTATCATCAACAATCTGTGAAGAGTTCATCAAATTCATGGCTGACAAAGTAAAGCAGGACATTGTGGATGAGCTAAAATTGACTAAGTACTTTTCCTTCAGTGTTGATTCTACGCCAGACATTAGTCATACCAATCAGCTGACATTTGCTGTGTGCTCAGTGTTGAATAACTGTACACCTGTGCAATGCTTCTTGAATTTTGTTCCAGTTACATCGCATACAGTTCTTCATCTGTTTATTGTTATCAATGAAACTCTCTAAGCGACAACCTAAATATCGATTTAAAGGACTGCAGAGGCCAAACATACAACAATGTTACTAGCATGTCTGTAACTTATTCTGGTGTGCAAACTTGGGTAATTGCAGTCAACGAGAAAGAAGTGTACATCCTATGCATGACCCACTCGCTTAACCTATGTGGTGTTGCTGCTGCAGAGTCATGCAGTAATGCAATTACATTTTTTGGCTTTGTCCAAAAACTGTGTGTTTCTCAGAATCAACTTATCGCTGGGGTCTATTGCAAGATTCTCTGAACGAGGAGACATCTAAGGCCAGTCAGAGAAAACTTTTCCCAAAGCACCTGAGTGACACAAGATGGTCAGCTCGAGTGGATGCACTTCACAGTTTATCATGCAACTACAAAAGCTACAAATCTGTGCTTCGGGCTCTTGGTGCAGACACTCTGCAGAATAGCAACACATGAGCAGAGGCAAACTCATTAGTTGAAATGGATCGGTGGGAGATTGCATTTATGACAACATTTTGGAGTAGTATCCTTACAAGAATAAACAAAAGAAGTCAGCTCCTGCAGTCTGAAACAATGGACTTAGGCACAGCTGTGAAACTGCTGAAGTCACTATCTGAGTTTATGGCAGCACAACAGAGAATTTTTGTGGAATACCATGAATCTGCAATGTCTTAAGTTCTACAGCTAATTTTCAGTTAAAGTGGCAACATCATCCAAAGCGTATGGCTGACAATAGTGAAGACCTTTCTGTTGTGCTAACTGGTGAAGAGAAGTTCAAAGTTGAATCATTCTACACCATAGTTGACTCACTTTGTGATGGTGCACCCCATAAGGCTTTATGGAAATATGCTTATGAATGTGTGTGTGTGTATATATATATATGACATAACTGAAATATGTTTTATGCTACATATGCCATGTAACACATCTCTGTAAAGGTTATGATCTACTGAATCTATTCATCCTATTTGTATGCAGGTGTCATTATTGTATTCGATGTTATGAATATTGGCAGTGTACTTGCTTGATTTCTAAGTAGCCTTAGTAAAGCATTCGGTCAGCTTCTTGAGAAAGGAATGTGCAAATTAAGTGTGCAATCAAGAAACACTTAAAGGACAATGAATCTTGGAAGGCTCCAATCCACATAAGAAGTCTACCTGAGGATGTTCAAGGTAGCATGTAAACAATGGCTGCTGCCTGTAAAAACTGAGTCATGCGTGGGCATGTGACTTGCCCATATGACTCCAAAACTCCATCTTTGAGCTGGACTTTGCATAGGAGAGAGGAGGGGGTCTCCACCCACAAGAGAGAGTCTATTTAAGCCCAAGGGAGACTCCTCCATTTTGTCTTCAGCTGGCTCAAGAGAGAGCCTCTCCACCCCCAAAGGATACCTGAAAGAAACTGGGACAAAGGACAGTAACTACAGGGGGTGTGAGTGAGTGATTGGACCCAGACTAGAAGGAGACTAGTCTGTAAAAGGAAGCTTACTGGAACACCTCTGAGGGTGAGGTTTTATCTGTATTCAGTTTTCTTACTGTATTAGGCATAGACTTGCGGGCTTTATTTTACTTGGTAATTCACTTTGTTCTGTCTGTTACTACTTGGAACCACTTAAATCCTACTTTCTGTATTTAATAAAATCACTTTTTACTTATTAATTAACCCAGAGTATGTATTAATACCTGGGGTGGGGGCAAACAGCTGTGCATATCTCTCTATCAGTGTTATAGAGGGCGAACACTTGGATGAAAAGCGCTATGGAAGTATCTACCTATGTATTCCTAAAACAGTTTTATCAGAGTGCACAAAGAAAAAAGCACTCTTTTTACTGAAAGCGTTGTACTATTCATTTCTTCAGTGAATCTGCCATTTCTTACCAAGACTTTTGTCCCCTTTGACTTTGCTGGAGAAAATTTTGCCACATTCTGCAGTAGCCATTTTTGCTGGATGTGCACAACCAATGTAATTAAAGTGGCTTATTGTCGATGTAACTTGAGTCGACTGAACTCTATAGTGTAGACATGGCCCTAGTTCCAGCACCTATGGGTAGCATAGTCTGCTCCTCGGGCTAGCAAGAAGGGAGAGTCTTTCATTACTTAACAGTGACCTCTTAAGAGCTAATTAAGGGGCAGCATTCACAAACTCCAAAAGGGAACGATGGCAGCTCAGATTCTGATGAGGTGGGAAAGGGGTAAACTGTTGGGGAGGGAAAAGAGGCGGTACCCTGAAGATAGAATTTACATGCATAAAATGCCAAAATGAATCCTCCTAAAACATCAAGAGTAATGATCAAATTTCAAACAGTTTGGTTCCAATAAACACCCAAATGTAAGGATGTTTTTGAGTCTTATCTAAACCCCGTATCATCGTCGTCAGCAGCAGCAGCAATCCCTCAAGGTTGAGGATGATCTTTTTCACAGGCTTTATTTTTCATGGCTCCTTAGGTAGCTGAGGAGTCTGATCCTTGAGTCACAGGCTCATTGGCAGACATTGCAGGTGGTGTTGGAAGACAGGGTTGGGCCATGATTGCTGCATGACAGTTGTCTTTCCTTTCTTTTCTGGCATTTTTCTGAGACCAGGGCAAGGTGATTTTCCTCAAAGTGGATGTTCCCGCTCTGACAAGCCTTCACCAGTTATCCCTATCCTGGGCTGCTGTCTCCCAGTATGTGGTGTCGATGCCACATCTCTTGATGTTTATGTTGAAGGTGTCTTTAAAGCACTTCTTTTGGCCTCCCATTTCCTTTCTCCTTTGGTGTGTTGGGCATACAGTGATTGTTTTGGTAAGCATACATCAGGCGGGCGCACACAGTGCCCGCTCCACCTCAGCTGATGCTGGATAATCAGGGTCTCCACACTGAAGATGTTGGCTTCTGTGAGGACATTGACATTAGTGCAATGATCCTTCCACTTTATGTTGAGGATCTTCTGAAGAAAATGCTGGTACCGACGTTCCAGGTTTTTCAGGTGTTTTCTATAGGTCACCCAAGTCTCACAGCCGTAGAGGAGACTTGGGATTACCACTGCTTTATAAACTAAAAGTCTAGTATGTGTTCTAATGTTGTGATTGTTGGACACAAGGTGAGACAGTCTGCCAAAGGCAAGACTGGCACAGCGAATTCTGTGCTGAATCTCGAAGTCTAAGGCTGCCCTCTGTGAGAGATGGCTGCCAAGATAGGCAAAGTAGACTACATTTTCCAGTCTTCTTTGTTGATATAGATGTTCCTTGCTGGGTCTGATTGACCGGGGACTGGCTGGTGGAGAACTTTTGTTTTGCTGTTGTTCAGAGTTAGCCCTAGGCTTTTGTAAGCTTCAGAGAAGCAATTAAGAGCTATTTGTAGATCCTCCTTTGAGTGTGCAACTACAGCACAATCATCTGCCTACTGGAGTTTGGTTATTGTTGCTGATATTACTTTTGTTCTGGCACGGAGATGAGAAAGGTTGAATACCCTCCACATCCAATTGTTCAATAAGTCATTTAGCACTTTCATCAGTGCATATGCACCAACTCTTGACACTGAAGAAGAACAGAAAGAATCCTTCTACACTGACCTTGGATAAAATGTTATCATCCATTCCAAAAACAGATAAGATAATTGTTAGGATATAGGTATTCAGGCCTGTCTGTAAAGGCCTATACTCTAAGAATTTAGGTGTATTCTTATCACTTAGCTAGTTATAGAGGTATAAAAGAGAGAATCAAAATCACTGTCTGCCGGTGTAAGGGCCTTCTCTTACTGTGACAGTCTGAGGCCCTGTGCTTAGGCTAAGATCTTTGGCTAAGCAGCAGAGGCAGCCATAAGCTGGAAAGCGAACAGTCACATCCTTACATTCCAAACTAGTCACATTAAAATAAGGAGCTATTGGGCTGTTAAGCATTATCAGTACAGGATTGTATTCCTATCACCTCCAGAGAAAGGGAAGTGCCTAGAAGATGTGAAAGGAAACTTAGTTTGATAGCATCCTGTCTGGCAAGAACTCACTTATCAATAGCTGGGATGTGAAATCCAAAATTCTGTATTGTTTTGTCATTATAGCTCCACTTTGCTATTGTTTGTCTGTATAATCTCTGTCTGGTTCTGTGATTGTTCCTGTCTGCTGTGTAATTAATTTTTCTGGGTGTAAACTAATTAAGGTGGTGGGATATAATTGGTTACATAATCATGTTACAATATGTTAGGATTGGTTAGTTTAAATTTCAGGAAAATAATTGGTTAAGGTATAGTAGCTAAGCAGAACTCAAGTTTTATTATATAGTCTGCAGTCAATCAGGAAGTGGGTAGGGGTGTGGGAAATGGGAACAGGGAATGGGGGTGGGGAAATTGGAATCATGTTTGGCTGAGGGCAGGAATGGGAAGAAGGACACAGGTGTAAGGCTCTGTGGTATCAGAGCTGGGAAGGGGGACACTAAGGAAGGAAACTGGAATCATGCTTGCTGGAAGTTCACCCCAATAAACATCGAATTGTTTGCACCTTTGGACTTCGGGTATTGTTGCTCTCTGTTCATGCGAGAAGGACCAGGGAAGGAAGTGGTGAAGGAATAAGCCCCCTAACAATAATCCTCTTAGGGGACTTTAATGCAAGAGTTGGACGAGATTCTAATGTATGGAGTAGCACCACTGGGAAGGAAGGAGTGGGCAAGACCAATTCCAATGGCATCCTTCTACTCAGCAAATGTGCAGAGCATGACCTTGTGATCACAAACACAATCTTCAGACAAAGCAACAAGAACAAAACAACTTGGCAACACCCCAGCTCAAATCAGGGGCACCTCCTAGACTATGTCATTGTAAGAACACAGGATCTAAGAGATGTCCAAATCACCTGTGTCATGAGAGGAGCAGATGACTTCTGAACCGACCACCACCTGGTGAGGTCAGTCATGTCCATCAGGATTGCATCGAAACATAGAAAGCAATCCAAATCACACAGACGGCAATACAACATCCAAAGATTTCAATCCTCAGTGCACCAAGGGAACTTCCAAACACTTCTCAGTGAAAAACTGGCCATATGCACACCTGGAAATGACAACACAAGTGTCAAAGAAGACTAGGAAGCCCTAAAACAGACCATCCATGAGGTTTGCAAGGAATCCATTGGCCTTGCTACCCGCCACCATCAGGACTGGTTTGACAACAACAACATTGTGATTACAGCCCTTTTGGACTAGAAGAGAAAAGCTTTCTGAGACTGGCAAAACCAACCACTATCTAGTCAGAAGCAGAGCTCTTTCAATCAGCTCAAAGCTGAAATTCAAAGGAGGATCCGAGAAATCAAAAACAAATGGTGGGAGGACAAAGCAAAAGAAATCCAAACATTTGCTGACAGACATGATATGCTGAGCTTTTTATGTGAGACAAAGACCCTGTACGGACCAAGCTCATGCAGCCTCACACCTCTGAGATCTGAAGATGGCAGTACCCTTCTTAAAGATTAATAAATCCATCAAAGAGCTCTGGAAGGAACACTACCAAAAAGCTTCTAAATTGAGAATTGACTGTGATTGACGACACCATTGATTCCATCCCTCAGCACCCAATCTGGGAAACTCTTGCCAACCCACCAACACCTGAGAAGGTCTTCAAAGCAATTAAACGAATGAAGAACAATAAAGCACCAGGCCCTGATGGCATACCAGCTGAAGTACTGAAAGTGGGGACCGAAACACTGACTAACAAGCTTCACTTGGTGCTCCTCAAAGTCTGGCGCACCGAAGAAATCCCTGCTGACTTACGTAATGCTAACATCATCACCATTTTCAAAAAAGGAGACAGGGCCGACTGTGGCAACTATCAAGGCATTGTCCTCCTCTCCATCACTGGGAAGATCAATCACATCAAAGTTTGGCTGCCCAAGCAAATTTATCACCATTGTAAGACTCCTCCATGGCCTGATGACTGCCTCCATCCTGTGCAGTGGCTCTACCTCTGAGCCCTTTGTCATCCGAACTGCCGTAACACAAGGTTGTGTACTGGCATCCAGCCATTTCTCTGCCTTCTTATCAGCTACGAAAACATTAACCTGAGACCATCTAACACAGGGCACTGGCATCCAATATCAGATTGACGGCAACCTCTTCAACCTTTCTCGTCTCCGTGCCAGAATTAAAGTAATATCGGCAACAATAACCATGTAAACCCCATATAACTGGGCTGGAAATACTGTGAGAACAGGCTTTAGTGTGAGATTTCCGGCAACTTCTCTTCCTGGTCATGATGGGATTACAATGAAATCATTCTCTCACCATGGCATTTTGAAGCTTCCAACCCCAGCCAGAAAAAAGAATTGCAGAGGCAGCTGGGTTTGCAGAATGGACAGGTGAGAAGCTGGGAGTAATGCTAGACTTGTCTTGTTCACATCTGATGGATGATGATGATATCTGTGAATCTGTTTCAGGGAGCTTTTTAGAATGGTCAGTACAGAAAAGTTTCATCAGAAGGAGGAAGTGTGTGAAAAGCTGAAGGAAAAGAAAAGCATCTAGAGGAAAGATAGGGTATTTGTAAATATTTCCTCCAGAGCTTATCCTTCTCCCAATGCTGTAACCCCTCTATACCACCCCGGCAGCCGAAGTGTCCCCTCCCCAGATTCTCAGCCTCCATGGAGCATGTGTCCTACTGTCCACTGTGAGATGGGTAATGTTATCCTAGGAAGGATGTGGCAGCTTCGTGTCTGTCCCAGCACCCAAGTGCAGATGAGAGAAGCAAGCTCTCAAGGAAAAGCCCAAGTACTGATTAGATCACACTAGCTGCCACTTGCAGATTCTTGCTGTGAGTGATATTTTTCCAGACAGAAGCTGGCACACCTGAATGCTTACTGGTGATGCTTCTGAATTGCATGGCAATTCATAAAGAATTTCTGGTTTTATTATTAATTGTCCCTTTATTAATTAAAACCCCATTTTTCTTGACGTTTCTTCTTTGTATTTAGCTCTTTCCCGTTTTAAAATGAACTTTTTAATCTCCTTCTAGCCTTAGAGATTGGAGCCTGTCTGGTCAATGCAATGAGAAGCCACACATTCTCTGAGAACCTGAATGACCCTTGTCAAGAATTGGCTGTGCTGGAGATATACAACAGACTCAGACAAGTGTGCTGCAAGTGGCTCTGCCTTCCCAATGACGTATAAAAAAATTAGCACCATAACTAAGATTTGTTCGTATTCATATCCTAGAACTCTGTCACGCTGCAGGGGGTGGCTCACAGCTGAGAGTGCTAGACTGTCAGAAAACAGGGCAGACACCCCAAACTGGTGGTATAGTCCATAATTAGATTTCGCCAAGCCAGTAGCAAAAGTACACTCCTGGATTACTATGTTAGCCTTATCATGAAGTATTGCAGTATCATGTGGTTTCCTTGTGATTAGCGCTCTGCCATGCCACATAGGAAATCTAGCTTTGATTGATAATTTATTGCTCCAAGGCTGGGTGTATTGGGGGAAAAATCATTATTGTACAATTAAGAAGACAGGACAGGTGCACAGAAATGGAGTGTCTGCTGTCAGAAATGTCTGCACCGATTGTGCAGTGGGAGGTGCTCACCCTGGCACTCAATTGAGGGTTTATCTCTAGAAATTAATGAGAACTTCAATCCCTGATAGCTGCCTGAAGCATTTTTGCACCTGGATTTAAGGTGTATTTTTGTCAGTTGAAGGATGTTACAGTCTCTCTAATGCAGATGAGTCATATGTGTTAAGTGTACTGCACCATGCTTCTTGTTTGGTCCTCTTCATTATTTACAGTGATCTGTTGTTATCTTTGCACCACTGGCTGTGTTTGCCAAATGTGAAGAAGAGCTATTACAAAAAATGCATCAGATCTTTGAACTTCTTGAGATTCCAGTTTCGAAGGAAACCACAAGCCTCTTTGGTAGCCAACAGATATTTAACATTACCACACAGGAGCACTTGAGTAGCTGCAGGAAGCTAGCTAAACTGTTTAGGTCTGCCACTTCTTTACAGTCTTATACACACAAGGGAAATTTTTCCAAGTCCCACTGTTGCTAAAGCTGGTTCAGCTCCATCAGTGTGAGCGATGCTGGAAATCCTAACATAGACAGGCAGCTACAATGGAAATGACCTGAGCTAAATTGTGAGCTGTGAAGGGCCGGGCATGCCAGACAGAGCGGAGGGGAGAACTGTGATCCCTTTATGTTTGTAAGTGGTGTGACAGGAGAATGGCTGAGTCATATGTAGTGTGGTAGGTCACATGACTAAGGGACACTAATCGTCTCATTGATTGGCTGGAATGCATTTACAAGAGTTAGAATCATAGAATATCAGGGTTGGAAGGGACTTCAGGAGGTCATCTAGTCCAATCCCCTGCTCAAAGTAGGACCAATCCCCAACTAAATCATCCCAGGCAGGGCTTTATCAAGCCTGACCTTAAAAACCTCTAAGGAAGGAGATTCCACCACCTCCCTAGGTAACCCATTCCAGTGCTTCACCACCCTCCTAGTGAAAAAGTTTTTCCTAATATTCAACCTAAACCTCCCTCACTGCAACTTGAGACCATTACTCCTTATTCTATCATCTACTACCACTGAGAATAGTCTAGATCCATCCTCTTTGGAACCCCCTTTCAGGTAGTTGAAAGCAGCTATCAAATCCCCCCTGTGACAGGGTGGATCGGCCCCGCACTGGTACCGTGGGGGTTAACCCTTCCCTCCTAGCAGAGGAAGCCCTGCCCCTAAGGCTCTGCTGGGCATGCTCCAACGGGAAGTCAGGTATAAAAGCCTGCAGAGCTGCTCAGTCAGGGCTGACTGCCAAGGAGGTAGGATGCTTGGCAGAGACTCCAGCCCAGGAACTGCTACAGCCTTACCTACGAGAGCTGAAGAGCCAGAAACTTGAACCAGAGGCCTGACACTACCGGAAGCCCAGGGAGTGACGGGTGCTGAGGAGCCTGGAGATCCTGGAGCTGAAAAGCCAGAAACCTGGACCAGAGGCTTGCAGCTTCTGGAACCCCAGGGAGTGTCTGGTGCTGGGGAACCTGGAGACACAGATGCCATATGGACTACTGCTACTGGAGAACTGGTAGGAAGTGACCCAGGGAAGGTAAGGGAGTGGTACATCCCACCATTATGAGGTCAGCGTGTTTCGGTAGGATTCCTCGCTGACCCCATGGTGGACCACTCCAACATTGGCAGGGCCCTGGGTCGGGGCCCGGTGAAGTCGGGTGGGTCTGGGCCTCCCTGCCAGGGGCCACTGCCCCCTTGCTACAGCCCCAGTTACCTGACCCCTGTTTTGCCTCTGAAGGGGGCAGCATGGACTCTGGCCACTAGGCTGAGCTATCCCACCAAGGGAGGGGGAATTAGTTGGACTCTGGCCATTGGGCCACACTGCCCGAGGGGCACATTGCATGGTCTCTGGCCACTAAGCCACATTACCCCCTTCGGGGAGAGGCACTATATGGATCCTGGCCATTGGGCCACACTGTGCTGACTATGGGGGGAGGGTGTAAAAACAGACGTAGGTGTAGAGAGGCAGGGTTACCACACGCTCCCCCCTGACTCAAGGGGTCGACAAGGTACAAAACCTGCCACACACCCCCATTCTTCTCTTCTGCAGACTAAATAATCCCAATTCCCTCAGCATCTCCTCATAAGCATGTGCTCCAGCCCCCTAATCATTTTTGTTGCCCTCTGCTGGACTCTTTCCAATTTTTCCACATCCTCCTTGTAGTGTGGGGCCCCAAACTGGACACAGTACTCCAGATGAGGCCTCATCAATGTCGAATAGAGGGGAACGATCATGTCCCTCGATCTGCTGGCAATGCTCCTACTTATACACCCCAAAATGCCGCTAGCTTTCTTGGCAACAAGGGCACACTGTTGACTCATATCCAGTTTCTCATCCACCATAACCCCTACATCCTTTTCTGCAGAACTGCTGCCTAGCCACTCAGTCCCTAGTCTGTAGCAGTGAATGGGATTCTTCCATGCTAAGTGCAGGACTCTGCATTTGCCCTTGCTGAACCTCATCAGATTTCTTTTGGCCCAATCCTCTAATTTGTCTAGGTCCCTCTGTATCCTATCCCTACCCTCCGGCATATCTACCACTCCTCCCAGTTTAGTGTCATCTGCAAACTTGCTGAGGGTGCAATCCACGCCATTCTCCAGATCATCAATGAAGATATTGAACAAAACCGACCCTTGGGGCACTCTACTTGATACCGGCTGCCAACTAGACATGGAGTAATTGATCACTACCCGTTAAGCCTGATGATCTAGCCAGCTTTCTATCCACCTTATAGTCCATTCATCTAGCCCATACTACTTTAACTTGCTGGCAAGAATACTGTGGGAGACCGTATCAAAAGCTTTGCTAAAGTTAAGGAATAACATGTCCACTGCTTTCCCCTCATCCACAGAGCCAGTTATCTCATCATAGAAGGCAATTAGGTTAGTCAGGCATGACTTGCCCTTGGTGAATCCATGCTGACTTTCCGGATCGCTTTCCTCTCCTCTAAGTGCTTCAAAATTGATTCCTTGAGGACCTTCTCCATGACTTTTCCAGGGACTGAGGTGAGGTTGACTGGCCGGTAGTACCCCGGATCCTCCTCCTTCCATTTTTTAAAAGATGGGCACTGCATTAGCCTTTTTCTAGTCATCTGGGACCTCCCCCGATCGCCATGAGTTTTCAAAGATAATGGCCAATGACTCTGCAATCACATTCGCCAACTCCTTTAGCACCCTTGGATGCAGTGCATCCGGCCCCATGGACTTGTGCTCGTCTAGCTTTTCTAAATAGTCCCAAACCACTTCTTTCTCCACAGAGGGCTGGTCACCTCCTCCCCATGCTGTGCTGCCCAGTGCAGTAGTCTGGGAGTTGACCTTGTTCGTGAAGACAGAGGCAAAAAAAGCATTGAGTACATTAGCTTTTTCCACATCCTCTGTCACTAGGTTGCCTCCCCCATTCAGTAAGGGGCCCACACTTTCCTTGACTTCCTTCTTGTTACTAACATACCTGTAGAAACCCTTCTTGTTACTCTTAACATCCCTTGCTAGCTGCAACTCCAGGTGTGATTTGGCCTTCCTGATTTCACTCCTGCATGCCTGAGCAATATTTTTATACTCCTCCCTGGTCATTTGTCCAATCTTCCACTTCTTGTAAGCTTCTTTTTTGTGTTTAAGATCAGCAAGGATTTCACTGTTAAGCCAAGCTGGTCACCTGCCATATTTACTATTCTTTCTACACATCGGGATGGTTTGTTCCTGCAACCTCAATAAGGATTCTTTAAAATACAGCCAGCTCTCCTGGAGTCCTTTCTCCTCACGTTATTCTCCCAGGGGATCCTGCCCATCAGTTCCCTGAGGGTGTCAAAGTCTGCTTTTCTGAAGTCCAGGGTCTGTATTCTGCTGCTCTCCTTTCTTCCTTGTGTCAGGATCCTGAACTCGACCATCTCATGGTCACTGCCTCCCAGGTTCCCATCCACTTTGCCTTCCCCTAGTTAGAAACCTCCTTCCAACCCATGTCCCAGTCTGGGCATTTGCTTGGAGCTGGAAGTTTCCAAATCACTGTTTGATTTCATATCGGCTAACTCAGACTGTTTTTTTCTGTTTGGTTTCTAGGTTCCCCCTGGGCTGGCAAGAGAGATAAAGAATCACCTTCATCTCTATTTTAACTATGGAGAAGACCTTTTCCAAGACATGATTCTGGTGAGTAAATACCAAGCCTGGGAAGGAGGTTCTGTTTCCAAACATGTCTGTGAAACTCATGGTATTAAAAGACACAACACTGAGTTCTGTGTTGTATTGTCCACTTCTACCAGGGGGCTTGGATTCTCTAGAACCCAAGGATCTTCTTGTCCAACCCCTTCCTCTTTCTTCTCTTTCTGTCCCTCTCAAAGCGGTATATTGTGAAAACCCCTTTGGGTGAGAAGGTCTAGGTGCTCCTCCCTTCACACTCCACGATACCACTCCTTATATGGGTGAGAAGGGGCTGATAGACTGTGTATGTCTGACTTCCATGTTGGGCCATGAGAGGTGGATGTATATTACCTTGTGTTATGTGGAACTAGGACAACAGTAAGTGGGTAAAACCCAAGTTTCAATAACCATATTCTAATGCTACAAGACCAGACTCTGTCCTGTTTCTTGTGGTAAATGTCTTAAAAAGAGCTGCAATGGAGCTGCTTCATCTCTTTGCAGGTGATTGGGCATTTCAAAAAAGTTCTGATTTCTCTGGTCTCCTGCAAAACTGTTTGGATATGGGGGAGAAAAGGTAGAACATGGCAACTGGAATAATGGCAGACTTCTGGCATGCTGAGCCTCAAAACCTAGAACCTTTGTGATGGGAGGTCAGAGAAAATTAAAGATCCTGAGACATGCCTCTCCCTCTACCATCAGTTCTGGCTTAGGAATTCCATTAGTGGTGTTAATCCATATTTTAGAAGCGGCAAAGTGAGTCAAAGGGTGGTGATAGTCTGCTTAGAAATTATCATAACAGCGTCAGAGCATCTAAGATGATAACCACTGTCCTCACTTTTTTTTCAGCCTGCTCTTTCACAGGGAGGACACTGGCTGCTGGTTACTTCTGGCAGCAGGCAGTGCTCCCCGCTACTCCCAACCCACCCACGATAGTAATGAAGAACCATTATGCTGCCCTGGCAATGAGCGATGAGAAATTCCCACAAATGTGCAGGAGAAACTATGTATCCACAAGGCTGGGAGGATCACAGCCACCGCTCCCAGGAGGAAATGTAGGGTAGTGGTGGTTGGTGACTCCCTTCTGTGCGGGACAGATGCACCCATATGTCGGCTTGACATGGCATTCCGGGAGGTATGCTGCCTGCCAAGGGCCCGTATCTGAGACGTTACGGAGGATTGTTGAGGATCATCCAGCCCTCTGACTACTACCCCATGCTACTCATCCATGTGGGCATTGATGATACTGCAAGGTATGACCCTCAGCAGATCAGAAGTGACTACAGGGCTCTGGGAGTACGGGTGAAGGACCTGGGGGCACAGGTGGTGGTCTCTTCGATCCTTCCGGTCAAGGGTAGGGGCCCAGGCAGAAACAGATGCATCCTGGAGATGAATGTCTGGCTGCAAAGATGGTGTTGCCAGAAGGGCTTCAGCTTCCTTGATCATGGGATGCTGTTCCAGGAAGAAGGACTGCTACGCAGAGATGGGGTCCACCTATTGAGGAAGGAGAAGAGCATATTTGGATACAGACTGGCTAACCTAGTGAGGAGGGCTTTAAACTAGGTTCAACGGGGGCAGGAAACAAAAGCCCACAGGTAAGTCCAAAACATGGAGACTTGGGAGAAGAGTCAGAATCTGGGGGGAGCATGAACTGTTATAGCAGGGATAAGGGAGAACATAAGAGGAAATCAAATCAGTATCTTAGATGTCTGTATACTAATGTGAGAAGTGTGGGGAATAAGCAGGAAGAACTAGAAATGCTAGTTTAATAAACCAACTGTGACATAGCTGGCATCAGTGGCAATAACACACATGATTGGAATATTGGTGTAGAAGAATACAGTTTGCTCAGGAAGGACAGGCAGGGAAAAAAGGGAGGAGGTGTTGCCTTATATATAAAAAATGTATACACTTGGACTGATGTTAAGATGAATATAGGAGACCGACTTATTGAAAGTCTCTGGGTAAGGATAAAAGCTGTAAAAAGCAAGGGCGATGTCATGGTAGGGCTCTACTACAGACCACCTAACCAGGAAGAAGAGGTGGATGAGGTGTGTGTGTGTTTTGTTTTTTTTTTTAAAACAAGTAACAAAATCATCTAAAGCACAGGACTTGGTGGTGATGGGGGACTTCAACTACCCACACTTCTGTTGGGAGAAATAACATGGCAGGGCACAGATTATCCAACAAGTTCTTGGAATGTATTGGAGACAATTTTTCATTTCAGAATGTTGAGGAAGCTACTGGGGAAAGGCTGTTCTAGATTTGATTTTGACTGATAGGGAGGAACTGATTGAGAATTTGAAGTGGAAGGCAACTTGGGTGAAAGTGATCATGAAAAGATAGAGTTCATGATTCTAAAGAATGGTAGAAGGGAAAACAGCACAATAAAGATACTGGATTTCAAGAAGGCTGACTTTAGCAAACTCAGGGAGTTGGTAGGTAAGATCCCATGGGAATCAAGTCAAAGGGGAAAAACACCTCAAGAGAGTTGGCAGTTTTTAAAGAGACATTAAGGGCACAAGAGCAAACTATCCCACTGCATAGGAAAGATAAGAAGTATAGCAAAAGACCACCCTGGCTTACCCAGGAGATCTTCAATGATCTGAAACTCAAAAAAAAGTCCTACAAAAAACATAAAGTAGGTCAAATGACAAAGGATGACTATAACACAAGTATGTAGGGACAAAATTAGAAAGGCCAAGGCACAAAACGAGATTAAACTAGTTAGAGATATAAAGGGTAACAAGAAAACATTCTACAAATACATTTGAAGCAAGAGGAAGACCAAGGACAGGGTAGGCCTGTTACTCAATGGGAGGGGGAGACAATAACAGAAAATGTGGAAATGGCAGAAGTGTTAAATGACATTCTGGTTTCAGTTGTCACCAAAAAAGGTTAGTAGCGATTGGACATCAAACATAGTGAATGCCAGTGAGAATAAGGTATAATCACAGGTTAAAATAGGGCAAGAACAAGTTAAAAATTACTTAGACAAGTACATCCTAGAATATTCAAGGAGCTGACTGAGGAGATATCTGAGCTATTAGCGATTATCTATAAAAAGTCATGGAAGACGAGAAATTCCAGAAAAGGGAAAATATAGTGCCAATTATAAAAAGGGAAATAAGAACAAAGTGGGGAATCACAGAGCAGTCATCTTAACGTCAGTACCTGGAAAGATAATGGATCAAATAATTAAGCAATCAATTTGCAGACACCTAGAAGATAATAAGGAGGTAAGTAACAATCAGCATGGATTTGTCAAAAAACATCATGTTAAACCACCCTAACAACTTTCTTTGACAGGGTAACAAGCCTTGTGGGTGTGGGGGAAGCGGTAGATGTGGTATATCTTGACTTTAGTAAGGCTTTTGATACTGTCTTGCATGACCTTCTTATAAACTAGGGAAATAAAACCTAGATGGAGTTTGTCATAAAAATAAAGGGAAGGGTAACCACCTTTCTGTATACAGTGCTATAAAATCACTCCTAGCCAGAGGCAAAACCCTTTCACCTGTAAAGGGTTAAGAAGCTAAGATAACCTTGCTGACACCTGACCAAAATGACCAATGAGGAGACAAGATACTTTCAAATCGGGAGGGGGGGGAACAAAGGGTTGTCTGTCTGTGTGATGCTTTTGCCGGGAACAGATCAGGATTGCAGTCTCAGAACTTCTGTTAGTAAGTAATCTAGCTAGAAATGCGTTAGATTTCCTTTTGTTTAATGGCTGGTAAAATAAGCTGTGCTGAATGGAATGTATATTCCTGTTTTTGTGTCTTTTTGTAACTTAAGGTTTTGCCTAGAGGGATTCTCTGTTTTGAATCTGATTACCCTGTAAGGTATTTACCATCCTGATGTTACAGAGGTGATTCTTTTACCTTTTCTTTAATTAAAATTTTTCTTTTAAGAACCTCATTGATTTTTCATTGTTCTTAAGATCCAAGGGTTTGGGTCTGTGTTCACCTATGCAAATTGGTGAGGATTTTTATTAAGCCTTCCCCAGGAAAGGGGGTGTAGGGCTTGGGGGAGATATTTTGGGGGAAGATGTCTCCAAGTGGGCTCTTTCCCTGTTCTTTGTTCACCACGCTTGGTGGTGGCAGCATAGGGTTCAAGGACAAGGCAAAATTTGTACCTTGGGGAAGTTTTTAACCTAAGCTGGTCAGAATAAGCTTAGGAGGTCTTTCATGCAGGTCCCCACATCTGTACCCTAGAGTTCAGAGTGGGGAAGGAACCATGACAGAGTTGTTATCAGGTGGGTGCATAACAGATTGGATGACTAAATGGGTGACTAGTCTGGTCTAGTCTGGGAAGAGGCAGGATTATTAAATTAGACCAAAGATCCCCAAACTGTGGGGCACGTCCCACTGAGGGGGGGCGTAGAGGAATATTTGGGGGGGCATGGTTTGGGCCCGGGCCCGGGCCAGCCCTGATGGGGCAGGGAGGGAGTGCCACCCGGCTGCTGGCCCCAGATTCCAGCCCCATGCCTGGCCTAGGGCCCCAGCTGCTGACCTGCGCTCGGGGCCCCAGCTGCCAGCCCTGAGTTCAGGGCTCCGCTCCTGGCCCCACACCCGGAATCCTGGCTGCTGGCCCCGTGCCCAGAGCTGTATGCCCAGTCCTAAGTCCCCAGCCCCACCCACGCTCCCCAGCTCACAGTACAGGAGCGGAGCATTTTCAGCCCTTCGTCATCTACATACTTCACATCCTTCTTTTCTGTGCAATAGAAATTAAAAGTCACACTTGTCTTATCTGGTTCTGTAGGAGTGAAAATATAACTGGCAACCTCATCTACCTCTACCAAATCCCCAATTCCCACCAACTTCTTGAAGAGATCTGTGCAATACAGCTCTCAAAAATACTTATCAGCTTTTGAGACTTTCTTTTTCTGTATATCATGGACAGCAATATCAAAAGCCTCAGATATCTTTACTCCATATGTCAGAGCGCTGATTCTCGAGGCAACAATTTGTGGATTGTGCCCAAATAAAATGGTTCCGTTTGCAATAGCTGCCTGAGCTTCCAGTGGACACAGGATATGGTACTGCTCCCTAAAGATCTGATAGATCTCGTCCCTCAGGATAATGCTGGAAGCAAAGCCCCCAACCACTAAAATATATTGGACCTTGGCCATCTCAGCTTGTTGAGGATTTCCTGCAAGGCACCAATGGTTTGTCTGACACTGTAGGCAAAAAAGCTCTTCATTTTCTCATATGTAATTATGATAGTCCTATTGCACCACAGAGCTCCCTCCACACCCTCAAAGAAGAGGGAAATGTCTTTTTGTTTGCATTCTGCCACTTTTGTTAGGTTGTGGTAGCAGTGTATGTAGACCTCATCTCTGCTGGAAGAGCATTTCTGAAGGCCAAAGTCGTACATCATTTGATGGCATTCTGCTGGGTGATTCTGTGCATATTCCTCCCATGCTCCATCTTGGAAGATCTCCTTCGGGAACTCTTTGAAGTTTTCATCCACTGTGCTGCCTCCCCATCCTCCTCCTGATGCCCTATGAAATTCTTTCAGGGATTGGTTCTCTTGGATTTCATGTACTGTGATGTCGATGGTACCACCTAAGCCCCCCAAAATGAGTAAAATTAGTTAATTTTTAAAAAGAAGTTATTGCCTTCACTTTAGCTGAATAAAAGGCTGCTTTTGAAAGAGTCCTTATCTTTACAAAAGTAAAAAAAATCTCACAATTGGCAAATGTGCTCTGCAAATTGGGATACAGAGCTGCCCATTCTTTAGCTTATAATCTTTCCTTGCCCACGGATTCTTAGACTTTGTCTACACTACCACTTTTGTCTGTCGGGGTGTGAAAAAACCCTCCCTCCGACTGACATAAGTTTCACTAGCAAAAGTGCTGGCGGGGACAGCGCTCTGTTGGCAGGAGAGGCTCTTCTGCCCGCATAGCTAACGCTGCTCTTTGGGGGTGGTTTAATTATGCTGGCAGGAGAGCTCTCACCTGCTGACAGAGTGGCTCCACAGAAGACCTTAGAGCAGCACAGTTGTGGCGGCACAGCTGTACCGCCACAAGGTCCCTAGTGTAGACACAGCCTTAATTTCTGCATGCTGTGCAGCAGTGGTTCTCAGCCTTTCCACACTACTGTACCCCTTTCAAGAGTCAGATTTGTCTTGCATACCCCAAGTTTCTTCTCACTTAAAAATGACTTGCTTACAAAATCAGACACACAAATACAGAAGTGTCACAGCCACACTGTTACTGAAAAATTGCTTCCTTTCTCATTTTGTCTGTACGAAATTTTAGTTTGTACTGACTTTGCTATTGCTTTTGATGTAGCCTGTTGTAAAACTAGGCAAATGTCTAGATGAGTTGATACAATACCAAGCACACTGTTGGTGTCCAATAAATAGTTTACTCAAACCCAGCCCAAAGTTGGTAATAGCTGTGAGATATTACTATCTGCTGGAAGTTCAGTGGCCTGTAGGAAATGAGTTGGTAGGTCTCAGTCTAGTACCCAATGGCCAAGTCCCTTCTGAGTAGTCTGCTGAGATGTCAGAACTGAATGTGTGTGAAAACTGACATCTTGTGATACCCACACTCTCTGGCCGAGTTGGGGCACAATGCTGAGCATAGGGTGTCTGTAGGAAGCTTGCACTGCCTCTGCCCATCCTGAATTTGTTCTGCGAGAAACACAGACTTCTGTCTCCCAGGGATGTCAGTCTGTCCTCAGCACTAAGTTCACGTTACACCACATTAAAACGGCTCCCACACCATGCTCGGACGCATCTGTGGTTACTAGGAACGGTCTGTCAAAGTCTGGGGGCCTTAACACAGGGTCAGACATGAGTGTCGCTTTAAACTGGTTAAAGGTCTTCTGACATTCTTCGGCCCACTGAACGGCATTTGCTGGGGGTTTTTTGGTTAGGTCTGTCAGTGGGGTGGTGATTTGGCTGTATTGCGGTACAAATCGCCTGTAATATCTGGCCAAGCCTAAGAAGGATTGGACCTGTTTCTTTGACTTTGGGACAGGCCACTTTTGGAGAGCATCCACTTTGGCCTGTAGGGGGTTGATAGTTCCTTGACCCACCAGGTATCCAAGGTAAGTCACTCTGTTTAGGCCTATTTGACACTTCTTAGCCTTAACAGTTAGTCCTGCTTCCCTTATGCGCTCAAAGACTTTTTGTAGATGTTCCAGGTGTTCTGCCCAGGAATCCAAAACTATATCCACATCGTCAAGGTAGGTGACTACATTTTCTCCCAGTCCCGCTAGGAGACCATCTACAAGACTTTGGAAGGTGGCAGGTGCATTCCGCAGCCTGAAAGGGAGTACATTAAATTCATACAGCCCAACATGTGTGGTGAAGGCTGACCTTTCTTTGGCAGATTCATCTAGCGGTACCTGCCAGTACCCCTTGGTTAAGTCCAAGGTAGAGATGAACTGGGCCCGTCCCAGTTTGTCCAATAGTTCATCTGTGCGTGGCATTGGACAGTTGTCTGGGTGAGTTACAGCATTTAGCTTACGGTAGTCCACGCAGAAACATATCTCCCCATCTGGTTTGGGAACTAGAACCACTGGAGATGCCCATGCACTGCCAGAGGGGCAGATTACCCCCATCTGTAGCATATCCTGGATCTCCCGTTCTATAGCAGTTTTAGCTTGAGGAGACACCCGGTAAGGTTGGTCTTTAATTGGGTGAGCATTACCTGTGTCAATGGAGTGGTATGCCCGTTCAGTCAGTCCTGGGGTGGCTGAGAACGTCGGCACATAGCTAGTGCACAGCTCCTTGATCTGCTGTCGCTGCATACGCCCAAGGGTCATGGAGAGGTTCACCTCTTCCATGCCACCATCGCTTTTCCCTTCGTAGTAGACACCTTCACGCCACTCAGCGTCATCTCCTCCCTGGGCTGTAAACTGATAAACCTTTAATTCTCTGGAATAAAAGGGTTTTAGAGAATTAATATGGTAGACCTTAGGCTTTCGGTTGGAGGTGGGGAATGCTATGAGATAATGAACAGCTCCCAGGCGCTCCTGGACCGTGAATGGCCCTTCCCTCGACGCTTCCATTTTATGGGCCTGGAGCACTTTTAAGACCATGACCTGGTCCCCTACTTTGAAGGAACGCTCTCTGGCATGTTTATCATACCAGGCTTTTTGCTCTTTTTGAGCATCCTTTAGGTTTTCTTTAGCAAGGGCTAAAGAGGTTTGGAGGGTGTTTTGTAGGTTGGTTACAAAGTCCAGAATGTTAGTTCCTGGAGAAGGTGTAAACCCCTCCCATTGCTGCTTCACCAACTGTAATGGCCCCTTAACCTCGCAGCCATATACAAGTTCAAATGGTGAAAACCCTAAACTGGGATGTGGTACAGCTCTGTAGGCAAAGAGCAACTGCTGCAACACTAGGTCCCAATCATTGGAGTGCTCATTTATGAATTTATGTATCATGGCCCCCAAAGTTCCATTAAATTTCTCCACCAGGCCATTTGTTTGATGATGGTAAGGGGTGGCATCCAAGTGATTCACCCCATGAGTTTCCCAAAGGCTTTCCATAGTTCCTGCCAGGAAATTAGTTCCTGCATCTGTGAGGATGTCGGAGGGCCAACCTACCGTGGCAAAAATGTCTGCTAGTGCCTGGCACGCACTTTTAGCCTTGGTGTTGCTTAGAGCTACTGCTTCCGGCCATCAGGTGGCAAAATCCATGAAAGTCAGTATGTACTACTTTCCTCTGGGTGTCTCTTTCGGAAAAGGACCCAGAATATCGACAGCTACTCGCTGAAATGGAACCTCAATGATGGGGAGTGGCTGGAGAGGGGCTTTGACCTGGTCTTGGGGTTTTCCCACTCTTTGGCACACCTCACAAGACCCGACATAGGTAGAAACATCCTTGCCCATTCCCTCCCAGTCAAACGACTTTCCCAAATGGTCTTTGGTTCTGTTCACCCTGGCATGGCCACTAGGATGATCGTGGGCTAAGCTTAATAGCTTTACCTGGTACTTAGTTGGAACTACCAACTGTCTCTGAGGATGCCAGTCTTCCTGGTGTCCACCAGAAAGAGTTTCCTTGTATAAAAGTCCTCTTTATACCACAAACCTGGATTGATTAGAAGAGCTGAGAGGCAGTGGGTTGCTCCGGGCCACCGTCCAAGCTCTCTGGAGGCTTTCATCTGCTTCCTGTTCAGTCTGGAACTGTTCCCTTGAGGCTGGAGACATCAGTTCCTCATTGGATTGTGGACCTAGGCTTGGTCCCTCTGGAAGCAATGTAGGGGATGGGGCTGTTTCCATTGACTGTGAACTACCCTTCCCCTGGTGCACTATGTTGGGGTTCAGGCTCCGGCTGAGCCTCTTGTGTAGGGTTATCTGCTGCTGCCGGTTCAGGTTCGGTGGGGCCCTCTGGTGTTGGGGTTGCAAGTACTGGATTCAGTGCTGGCAATGGTTCAGGTGCTGGTTGTTCCGCCAGTTCCGGTTCTGGGACTGGTTCCGTCTGGGTCTCTGGGATTGGATCCACTGCTGCTGTTGCAGACGTTGGCCTGGGGTCCGGTTCCATCACCTCTGACCGAGTCCTGGTAGAAGTTTCCAGAACAGAGCTAGGCGTGCTTATCCTGGCTGCGGGTGACCATTCCCACCCTCTCGGCTAGTTTCACATGATTGGCCAAGTCTTCCCCCAACAGCATGGGGATGGGATAATCATCATAGACTGCAAAAGTCCACGTTCCTGACCAGCCCTTGTACTGGACAGGCAACTTGGCTGTAGGCAAATTGAAAGAGTTGGACTTGAAGGGCTGAATTGTCACTTGGATCTCTGGGCCGATTAAATTGGGGTCCACTAAGGAAGCCTGGATAGCCGACACTTGCGCTCCATTGTCCCTCCTTGCAGTGGCCTTCTTCCCGCCCACACTCAGTTTCCCTCCGCTCCAAGGGTATCTGGGAGGTATCTGGGCCTGAGGACCTCTGGTGTGATTCCGGTGCAATGAACTGTAATCTGTTGGGGTTCTTGGGGCAGTTGGCCTTTACATGCCCCGGCTCGTTACATTTAAAACATCGTCCAGCTGACGGGTCACTGGGGCGAGGTGGGTTGCTGGAGAATGGTGTGGCAGGACGATAAGGTGTCTGGAGTATTCCCTGGTGTGTAGTTGGGGCCTTGGGCTGCCCCCGGTAGTAGGGTGTGGTCTGAGGGTGTCCCTTCTGGTATCCGCTCCAACTGCGACCAGGGTTGTTCCTCTCTCCTCCCTCCACCCATTTTGTTCCGGCTTGCCCCACCTCTCTGGCAGTCTGGGACTGCTCATATCGATCAGCATAAGAAGCAAGACTTTCTGCTGAGTCCATTTCCTTATCCCATAAACACTGTTTTATTTCCTCCTTGGACATATTCAGGAATTGCTCCTGAGCTATCAAATCATACATTCCGTTAAAGCTAGTGACACCCCTTCCTTGAACCCATTTATCTAACAGATCCTTCATCTTGTTTAGATAAGGCACATTACTTAGTTCAGGCCCTCTCTTAAGGATTCGAAATTTTACTCTGTACGTTTCAGATGTAATTTGAAATTGCTTTAAAACCAAATCCTTGAACTTATTATAGTCAGAAGCCGCATCAATAGGCATCTTATTGAATATGTCCAGAGCTCTTCCAGTCAATTTTGCAACCAATGTGGTCATCTTGTGAGCTTCAGGAATTTTATGGAGAGTGCACAATCTCTCAAAGGTTAGAAAATATTCAGCAATATCACTGGATTCATCATACTGTGGACATAGTCACTCCCATTTGTGGATTGTTGGGGAAGGATGGTTAGGGTTATCCAGTAGATTCCACTCAGCCTTTGCCTTCTCCTTCTCCGCCTCAGCATGTTTCCTCTCTTTTTCCTTCTCCGCCTCAGCATGTTTCCTCTCTTTTTCCTTCTCCGCCTCAGCATGCTTCCTCTCTTTTTCCTTTTCCTCCAGTTCTTTTTCCTTTGCCTCCATAGCTCTCCTGTGGGCAGCCTCTTGGGCTTTTTCCTTTTCCTCCACTGCTTTTTCCTTTGCCTCCAGGCAAATAGGCAGAAAAACCCTCTAGTTGCTCTTAGCTAAAAAAAAACCCACCTCTTCAGGTCTGTGAAGAACTTGTGAATTTCCCTGCAGGAGGTTAACTACACTGCCTTTAGGTAGAGAAAACTCCAGCTCACAAAAGCAAGCTCCCTTTTGTCTCTGCTCTGGCTCCCAGACAGAGACAAAAAAAACTCTAACTGCTTTCAGCTTAAAACCTGTTTCCAAGCAGCCCAAAGGAAAGAAAAAAAATGTCCTTTTAAAATCTGTGCATCTGGTTCAAAAAATCTCAAATTGATCTCAAAATAATCCCCCCCCAAAATCTCAAATTGATCCCACCTCTGCCACCATCTCAAGGTTCCTTCCCCACTCTGAACTCTAGGGTACAGATGTGGGGACCTGCATGAAAAAACCCCTAAGCTTATTTTTACCATCTTAGGTTAAAACTTCCCCAAGGTACAAACTATTTTACCTTTTGTCCCTGGACCTTATTGCTGCCACCACCAAGCGTCTAACAAAAATAACAGGGGAAGTGCCCACTTGGAAACGTCTCCCCCCCCAAAAAGCACTACACCCCCTTTCCTGGGGAAGGCTTGATAAAAATCCTCACCAATTTGCAAAGGTGAACACAGACCCAAACCCTTGGAACTTAAGAACAATGAAAAAACAATCAGGTTCTTAAAAGAGAATTTTAATTAAAGAAAAAGTAAAAGAATCACTTCTGTAAAATCAGGATGGTAAATACCTTACAGGGTAATCAGATTCAAAACAGAGAATCCCTCTAGGCAAAACCTTAAGTTACAAAAAGACACAAAAGCAGGAATATATATTCCATTCAGCACAACTTATTTTATCAGCCATTTAAACAAAACAGAATCTAACGCATATCTAACTAGATTGCTTACTAACTCTTTACAGGAGTTCTGACCTGCATTCCTGCTCTGGTCCCAGCAAAAGCATCACACAGACAAAGAGGACCCTTTGTTTTCCTCCCCCCGCTCCAGATTTTAAAGTATCCTGTCTCCTCATTGATCATTTTGGTCAGGTGCCAGCGAGGTTATCTTAGCTTCTTAGCCCTTTACAGGTAAAAGGACTTTGCCTCTGGCCAGGAGGGATTTTATAGCACTGTATACAGAAAGATGGATACCCTTCCCTTTATATTTATGACAGCACCCATTGCTGATGTAGCAGGGCAGTGTACAGTGGAGTGGTGTACTCATCAGTGGGGTACAGTAGCACCCTAGGAGCCGTAGTCATGGACCAGGGTCCCTTTGTGCTTCGTACTGTGCAAACAGAGCAAAATGATGATCCATGCGTGTCGCAAGAGAAAAGCAGTAGCCACTGTAAGATGTGCTAAAATCAATGGCAACAATAAACAAGGACTTGCTTGCCTTGCTCATGAACTTGAGAGAGGGAGAGACTCATACACAGCCAGTTAGAACAGACTACTGAAAGTGAAACAGTTTTACAGTTAACTCTGCAGTATGAAACCCTACCCCTACTTTTCAATTGGCTGGGTGATCACTGCAGACTCTGATGTGGGGGAGGGGGAGAGCCAGGGCTCTCTGCATAAATTCTCCAAGGAGGAGTCAGCCTAACTCTATTGAGGTTTTGAGCTGCAAAGGATCTTGAAAGCACCAAGGACCTAGTTGGGGCTGCTTTCCCTGCTTGTTTGTGCAAGCAAGAACGTGCTTGATACTTGGAGCTCTTCCCCACACTCCTGTGGATCAGCTTCCATACAACTCCTCTCTCTTCTGTCCCCTCCTGTTTGGAAGACACATTTGCTATTTTAATAGGAGCATGGATCAAATCAAGTTGACTAAGCCTGGCAGAGCTCATGCAGATACTTCACACTTGAAGAACCAACAACAAAGAAGAAAGGCTTCAGAGGAGATCTGCAGGTATGTTGTGGAATGGGAATTCAGTGGGTAATCGCAGCATGTTTAATAGGAGCTCTAATTTTCTGTTTAAAAATACTTGTGAAACTTGCATGCAGAAGAAACTGCATGTTTTTGTTTGCTAATATTTGCACATTTCAATCTGGGATAGAAGAACACAGATTTGCAACCAAAATGACAAGATGCTGCACTTCCCCTGCCCTCCCCCTGTATGAAACCTTAAAGTGCCTTGATTTTGCCCCCGTTGGAAAATTGACATTTTTGTTTAAAGTGGTTTCACTGCAAAATGATTGTTCCCGCACATACTGCGAGGGGAGAACAGGGTTTGCTTTTTCACTGACCACTGCTGAACTTGACCTTTTCTGCTCATTTGAGTTCACCCGCAGGCACCACATACATGCATCCTGTATCATCCCATGGTCAGCTGCAAAAGTTTGGCCAGTATGTGTTTGTGCAGTAAGTCTTAACTATGGATGGAGCGAAGCTGCATGGTTCAGTGCCAAAGCTGGACTTCCCCTAAAATTTGAGAGTATTTGGATCTGGAGTTTTGGCTCTGATCATTGTACGATGGAGCAAGCTCAAGCTGCACAGTTTGGATCCTGTTTCAGTTTTAAAAGAGAGATTTTTCAACAGCAGTGACACCCAGTGAAAAGCCAGAGAACTGCTCCTTCCGTTAATATTAAACAGTAGTTCATAAGCCAGTGGTGATGTTGAACCTACAGTCTCATTGAAGAGTATCATTGTTTTCATCCTTGTGTTTTGTTTTATCTCTGAACCCTAGTGGAGAATTATAGACTTGTGGTTCCAACTGGCCCCTGGCTCCCTCATGCTTTATATGGGGGCGAGGGGTTTCAGATCCTTGCTCAGTAGTAAACTTGTATTTGGCAGGGACTGTAAGTGAAGGTGCCGTGGTAGTATACACTGCACTTGGGGCTAGAGGGAAAAGAGAATCTTGTATACAGTGCCCTCCTAACAGTTAAATAAGCTACTTAAAGGTAGGGTGTCAGCTGGGATTCCGGTGAGGGTGGAAAGGGGTGAACTGTGGGGGAGAGAAAAGAGGCGGTACCCTAGACACGCAGTTCACAAGCATAAAATGCCAAAATGAATCCTCCAAAAAGATCTAGAATAGTGATCAGAAGTGTGTATTGTGTATTTTCATTCCTATTCTGTAAATTGCCTCTTTACCTGGGGCCAATCACCCTCCTCCCATCTGTCTAGTGCATCTGTCACCTTTGAACTTGTTGGTACTCTACAAACACAATATTTCTAACAAAATGCATCAAGCTGCATTTATATGGGGGCAAGGGGTGTCAGATCCTTGCTCAGTCATTAACTGAATTGCAGGAACATCTTGAACCTATAAACCTGAGCTGGAAATCGCTCCAGAACAATATTGGCATTTCTGCTCCTAGGAAGAACCAGGAAACTGAGAAGCATCCATGAAACTGAAAAATATCTTTGTAATGTTACAACCTATTTCCTCCTTTCTCCTTCTCTAAATGGGATTCTACAAAATAAAAAAAAGTGCCTTTAACGAAAAAGAAATCCGCTTTGAGCAAAACAGCTAGACAGATTTCTTTTCCATAACTGAAATGGTTTTAGTGTCAGTTTGAGTTTTGTGTAGTGAGTTCTTATTTTATCTTGCCCAGTTCATCCTGCCCCAGTGATTATTGCTAGCATTAACCTATTTTAAGATTCTATCCTGCCACCCATCATGGTAGTATCTTAGCACTTTCCACATAAAAATGAGTCGCAATAGCGAAGTCTTGAGTGGATTTCATGGAGACTCGGGCACTTCTCTTTTTGGGTAACTTTGCTTGGGGTAGGGTTTTTTATTTTTTTATATATATGTTTTATTAACTTCCTCTTCTTTTCTGTGATGGTACGGGTTTACTGGGTAGAAGGTGGTGTTGGTGCTGCCGCTCTTATGTTGGGAAGGCTTCTAATGAGTTAACTGTCAGCCCTGATACATCTGTGCCCTACAAAGGTGAAAGTGAGGCTCCCCAGGGCAAGCTCACAAATTTGGATGGAACCAAGAAGGAACAATTGGTGAAATCTGTGGAAGACAAACTTAGATAAGTTTGGTGATATGAAATTTTATTCCATTTTAGACCCCTACCCTTGGGGCCTACAACCAATTGTTCATGTTCGTAATGGATCCCTGAGGTTTGCACCGTTCTTGTCATTTGTCCTCCTTGCCCTTTACTGAGACGCGAGCCCCTTCTTTGCCTAGAGGGACAATGTGTGGCCCTCCTTGTCTCCAGAGGCTCCGTGCTATGCCTTGGCGCCATTTCTTGGTGCTGACCCAGTGATGAGCTGTCAAAATCTTAACAACCGGTTCCCTCCTCACCCCACAAGGGGGTCGTTGCCCACCCCCGCCCCCCGGGACTCCTGCCCCATCCAACCCCCCCATGTTCCTTAACACCCTCCCCAGAACCCCTGTCCCCTGACTGTCCCCAGAACCGGGCAGGAGGGTCTCGTGGGCCACCGTAGTGGGTGCCAACCCCACCCCTAAGAGCCAGAGGCGGGGGTGAGGTGGGGAGTCCCGGCGGTGCTTACCTGGGGCAACTCCCAGGAAGCATCCAACAGGTCCCTCTGGCTCCTAGGGGCGGGGGAGCGTAGCTAGGGGGGGAGTGGCCCCTCCCCCAACTGATCACATCAAAAGTGGCGCCTTAGGTGCCAGCTCCCTGGGTGCTCTGGGGCTGGAGCACCCACCGGCAGCTCCCCACCCCACGCCCGGCCCCAGCTCACCTCTGCTTCGCCTCCTCCGCTGAAGCCACCGCCCCGCTCTGCTTCTCCGCGCCCCGCTCTGCTTCTCCGCGCCCCGCTCTGCTTCTCCGCACCTCCCGGGCTTCCCGTGAATCAGCTGTTCGGCAGGAAGCCGGGGAGGACTGAGAAGCAGGCCGCGGCTTCCCACTCAGGCCGAGGGTGGCGGAGGTGAACTGGGGTGAGGAGCGGTCCCCCTGCACGCCCCTCTCCACGGGTTATCTGCTGCGGCGTGGGCTGCCCTCCTCGCGCCCCCCCCTCCCCCAGCTCACCTCTGCCTCCCTGGGCCTGAGCGGGAAGCTGCCGCTTGCTTCTCAGCCTGCCCCGGCTTCCTGCAGGAATAGCTGATTCGCGGGAAGCCTGGGGGGGGTTCAGAAGCAGAGCGGGGCGGCATGTTCAGGGGAGGAGGAGGAGCGGAGGTGAGCTGGGGTTGGGGGTGGGGCGGGGAGCTGCTGGTGGGTGCTCTGCACCCACCAAATTTTCCCCTTGCGTGCTCCAGGGCTGGAGCACCCGTGGAGACGGCGCCTAATGCGCCACTTTTGGCCGGTTAAATTTAGAAGCCCTTTTAGAACCGGTTGTCCCTCGCGGAACAACCGATTCTAAAAGGGCTTCTAAATTTAACAACCGGTTCTAGCGAACCAGCTCCAGCTCACCACTGTGCTGACCCCTAGAGAAAGAGACAGAGAGAGGGTGGCTAAGATCATCACAGGTCTCCCACAGGGCAGGGCAGAGCAGTGATCTCTAAGCCACCAGCCCAAGCAGATATGTTTTTAACCATATAAGTCTTGGCTGTTTCGTTTTTTTGCTGAAGGGCTGACTAATAATTTAGCTTTTGCTTTTGCAGATGTTATTACTTTTATGGACATTTTATTAACTCTAATCCCTTTTCATTATTCTCTGCCCAACAGAAGTGAAACAGAGCCTCTATTTGAAGATATGGGGAAACACCTACAGTTTTTGGAAGAAAGCTTCAGGTAAGTGGGGAGATTCAGGCCTTGATGACAGTGAAAATATTGTGACTCCTTAAATATCTACTATAGAAAAGAAATCTTGAAAGTTTCCAATTGTGGTTTTCTCTTCACCAAGTTTACAGAGTGCTTGTGGGTGTTGATACTAAAATATCAACATGCCCAGTGGCGGGACTAGCTCCATTTCTGCTGCTGGGTGGAATGCCTGCACGGTTGTTGTATGGTTCTTTCCACCAGTCCAGGGAGTGTTTGACACTGGAGGGTCAGGTCCAGAGGCTGCCACCAACTTCAACTTGTCTTGAAGGGCAAATCTGACAGTGTGATGTAACATCACAGCCTTATTTTGAAATGTGATTGGCATCTTGAAATCATGTCATGGTGTGAGGCAATATGATGACTTTTATTTCCATTCCAAAGAATTTTCTAGGTAAGTAATACCCCCTTGCACATCAGCAGGACAGAGGATAAAGCCACCCAGTCTGTTACAGTAAGGGCAGGTAGCAAACTTATTTTTGGCAGGGACTGTGAGTGTAGCTGCCGTGGTACCTGTCAAGGTTCCTCCCCCACTCTGAACTCTAGGGTACAGATGTGGGGACCTGCATGAAAACCTCCTAAGCTGACTTTTACCAGCTTAGGTTAAAACTTCCCCAAGGTACAAATTAATTTTACCCTTTGCCCTTGGAATTTCCACTGCCACCACCAAACTTTAACTGGGTTTGCTGGGAAACATAGTTTGGACACGTCTTTCCCCCCAAAATCCTCCCAACCCTTGCACCCCACTTCCTGGGGAAGGTTTGGTAACAATCCTCACCAATTTGCATAGGTGACCACAGACCCAAACCCTTGGATCTTAGAACAATGAAAAAGCATTCAGTTTTCTTACAAGAAGACTTTTAATAGAAGTAAAGGAATCACCTCTGTAAAATCAGGATGGTAGATACCTTACAGGGTAATTAGATTCAAAACATAGAGAATCCCTCTAGGCAAAACCTTAAGTTACAAAAAAGACACACAGACAGGGATAGTCAGGGATATTCAGCACAGTTTTTTTCTCAGCCATTTAAAGAAATCATAATCTAACACATACCTAGCTAGATTACTTACTAAAAGTTCTAAGACTCCATTCCTGTTCTGTCCCTGGCAAAAGCAGCATACAGACAGACACAGACCCTTAGTTTCTCTCCCTTGTGGAAGTATAATATTGTATAAGGCGACATGCTGGATATATTGTATATGAGAGGGCATGCCAAAACATGTTACAAAGTATCTGAGGGAGCACACGTAGGGACAGTTAGCTTTTGAATGGAGAAGCAATTAAGATAGAGCCAGCACATCTAAGAAGCTGGTCTCAGGGATCTCAAAGGGTGGTGACTAAAATCTTTTTCTTCTTTTGTCTGTAACTTCTCTGTAACTTGTTCTCCAAAAAACTGTATAAATTAAGACACAAGCCCCACTCGGGGGGCTCACTTCTAAATGTATTAGCAGAGCAGCTTTGCTAATAAAACAGAGTGGTCTGATAAATTGTGAGTCTGAGTCAAACTTTGACACCCTCCTCCCAGCTTTTGAAAGTATCTTGTCTCCTCTTTGGTCATTTTGGTCAGGTACCAGCGAGGTTACCTTTAGCTTCTTAACCCTTTACAGGTGAGAGGATTTTTCCTCTGGCCAGGAGGAATTTTAAAGGGGTTTACCCTTCCCTTTATATTTATGACAGTACCATACACTGCTCTTGGGGCTAGAGGGAAGGGAGAATCTTGTATACAGTGCCCTCCTAACAGTTAATTAAGGGGTGGCTTGGACAAGCTGCTAAAGGGAAGGGTGTCAGCTGGGATTCTGGTGAGGGTGGAAAGGGGTGAACTGTGGGGGAGAGAAGAGAGGCGGTACCCTAGACACACTGGTCACAAGCATAAAATGCCAAAATGAATCCTCCAAAAAGATCTAGAATAGTGATCAGAAGTGTGTATTGTGTATTTTCCTTGCTATTCTGTAAATTGCCTCTTCATCTGGGGCCAGTCACCCTCCTCCCATCTGTCTGGTGCTTCTGTCACCTTTGAACTTGTTGGGACTCTACAAACACAATATTTCTAACAAAATGCATCAAGCTGCATTTATATGGGGGTGAGGGGTGTCGGATCCTTGCTCAGTCATTAACTGAATTGCAGGAGCATCTTGAACCTATAAACCTGAGCTGGAAATCGCTCCAGAACAATATTGGCATTTCTGCTCCTAGGAAGAACCAGGAAACTGAGAAGCATCCATGAAACTGAAAAATATCTTTGTAATGTTACAACCTATTTCCTCCTTTCTCCTTCTCTAAATGGGATTCTACAAAATAAAAAAAAGTGCCTTTAACGAAAAAGAAATCCGCTTTGAGCAAAACAGCTAGACAGATTTCTTTTCCATAACTGAAATGGTTTTAGTGTCAGTTTGAGTTTTGTGTAGTGAGTTCTTATTTTATCTTGCCCAGTTCATCCTGCCCCAGTGATTATTGCTAGCATTAACCTATTTTAAGATTCTATCCTGCCACCCATCATGGTAGTATCTTAGCACTTTCCACATAAAAATGAGTCGCAATAGCGAAGTCTCGAGTGGATTTCATGGAGACTCAGGCACTTCTCTTTTTGGGTAACTTTGCTTGGGGTAGGGTTTTTTATTTTTTTATATATATATGTTTTATTAACTTCTTCTTTTCTGTGATGGTACGGGTTTACTGGGTAGAAGGTGGTGTTGGTGCTGCTTAAGTTTGGTGATATGAAATATTATTCCATTTTAGACCCCTACCCTTGGGGTCTCCAAACAATTGTTCATGTTCCGAATGGATCCCTGAGGTTTGCACCATTCTTGTCATTTGTCCTCCTTGCCCTTTACTGAGACGCGAGCCCCTTCTTTGCCTAGAGGGACAATGTGTGGCCCTCCTTGTCTCCAGAGGCTCCGTGCTGTGCCTTGGCGCCATTGCTTGGCGCTAACTCCTAGATAAAGAGACAGAGAGAGGGTGGCTCAGATCATCACAGGTCTCCCGCAGGGCAGAGCAGTGATCTCTAAGCCACCAGCCCAAGCAGATATGTTTTTAACCATATAAGTCTTAGCTGTTTCGTTATTTTGCTGAAGGGCTGACTAATAATTTAGCTTTTGCAGATGTTATTACTTTTATGGATATTTTATTAACTCTAATCCCTTTTCATTATTCTCTGCCCAACAGAAGTAACATGATTGCTCTAGATAAATCTATGGCGGATCGCCTAGAGGCTTTGGAAGGAAGATTCAGGTAAGTGGGGAGGTTCAGGCCTCGATGACAGTGAAAAATATTGTGACTCCTTCTTAAATATCTACTATAGAAAAGAAGTCTTGAAAGTTTCCAATTGTGGTTTTCTCTTCACCAAGTTTAGAGTGCTTGTGGGTGTTGATACTAAAATATCAACATGCCCAGTGGCGGGACTAGCTCCATTTCTGCTGCTGGGTGGAATGCCTGCACGGTTGTTGTATGGTTCTTTCCACCAGTCCAGGGAGTGTTTGACACTGGAGGGTCAGGTCCAGAGGCTGCTACCAACTTCAATTTGTCTTGAAGGGCAAATCTGACAGTGTGATGTAACACCACAGCCTTATTTTGCCATATGATTGGCATCTTGAAATCATGTCATGGTATGACGCAATATGATGACTTTGATTTCCACTCCAAAGAATTTTCTAAGTAAGTAATACCGCCTTGCACATCAGCAGGACAGAGGATAAAGCCACCCAGTCTGTTACAGTAAGGGCAGGTAGTAAACTTATTTTTGGTAGGGACTGTGAGTGCAGCTGCTGTGGTACCATACACTGCTCTTGGGGCTAGAGGGAAGAGAGAATCTTGTATACAGTGCCCTCCTAACAGTTAATTAAGGGGTGGCTTGGACAAGCTTCTAAAGGGAAGGGTGTCAGCTAGGATTCTGGTGAGGGTGAAAAGGGGTGAACTGTGGGGGGAGAAGAGAGGCGGTATCCTAGACATGCAGTTCACAAGCATAAAATGCCAAAATGAATCCTCCGAAAAGATCTAGAATAGTGATCAGAAGTGTGAATTGTGTATTTTCCTTGCTATTCTGTAAATTGCCTCTTCACCTGGGGCCAGTCACCCTCCTCCCATCTGTCTGGTGCATCTGTCACCTTTGAACTTGTTGGGACTCTACAAACACAATATTTCTAACAAAATGCATCAAGCTGCATTTATATGGGGGTGAGGGGTGTCGGATCCTTGCTCAGTCATTAACTGAATTGCAGGAGCATCTTGAACCTATAAACCTGAGCTGGAAATCGCTCCAGAACAATATTGGCATTTCTGCTCCTAGGAAGAACCAGGAAACTGAGAAGCATCCATGAAACTGAAAAATATCTTTGTAATGTTACAACCTATTTCCTCCTTTCTCCTTCTCTAAATGGGATTCTACAAAATAAAAAAAAGTGCCTTTAACGAAAAAGAAATCTGCTTTGAGCAAAACAGCTAGACAGATTTCTTTTCCATAACTGAAATGGTTTTAGTGTCAGTTTGAGTTTTGTGTAGTGAGTTCTTATTTTATCTTGCCCAGTTCATCCTGCCCCAGTGATTATTGCTAGCATTAACCTATTTTAAGATTCTATCCTGCCACCCATCATGGTAGTATCTTAGCACTTTCCACATAAAAATGAGTCGCAATAGCGAAGTCTTGAGTGGATTTCATGGAGACTCGGGCACTTCTCTTTTTGGGTAACTTTGCTTGGGGTAGGGTTTTTTATTTTTTTATATATATGTTTTATTAACTTCCTCTTCTTTTCTGTGATGGTACGGGTTTACTGGGTAGAAGGTGGTGTTGGTGCTGCCACTCTTATGTTGGGAAGGCTTCTAATGAGTTAACTGTCAGCCCCGATACATCTGTGCCCTACAAAGGTGAAAGTGAGGCTCCCCAGGGCAAGCTCACAAATTTGGATGGAACCAAGAAGGAACAATTGGTGAAATCTGTGGAAGACAAACTTAGATAAGTTTGGTGATATGAAATTTTATTCCATTTTAGACCCCTACCCTTGGGGCCTACAACCAATTGTTCATGTTCATAATGGATCCCTGAGGTTTGCACCGTTCTTGTCATTTGTCCTCCTTGCCCTTTACTGAGACGCGAGCCCCTTCTTTGCCTAGAGGGACAATGTGTGGCCCTCCTTGTCTCCAGAGGCTCCGTGCTGTGCCTTAGCGCCAAGCAATGGCGCCAACTCCTAGATAAAGAGACAGAGAGAGGGTGGCTCAGATCATCACAGGTCTCCCGCAGAGCAGTGATCTCTAAGCCACCAGCCCAAGCAGATATGTTTTTAACCATATAAGTCTTGGCTGTTTTGTTTTTTTGCTGAAGGGCTGACTAATAATTTTGGAAGGGGCTTTAGCTTTTGCTTTTGCAGATGTTATTACTTTTATGGATATTTTATTAACTCTAATCCCTTTTCATTATTCTCTGCCCAACAGAAGTAACATGAATGCTCTAGTTAAACGTATGGCGGATCGCCAAGAGGTTTTGGAAGGAAGATTCAGGTAAGTGGGGAGGTTCAGGCCTCGATGACAGTGAAAAATATTGTGACCCTTTTCTTAAATATGTACTATAGAAAAGAAGTCTTGAAAGTTTCCAATTGTGCTTTTCTCTTCACCAAGTTTACAGAGTGCTTGTGGGTGTTGATACTAAAATATTGACATGCCCAGTGATTGGACTAGCTCCATTTCTCCTGCTGGGTATCTCTCTCCGTCAATGGGGGTTGTGCGAACGGAAAGCCTGCTCAGTTGTTGTGTGGTTCTTTCCACCAGTCCAGGGAATGTTTGACACTGGAGGGTCAGGTCCAGAGCTGCCACCAACTTCAATTTGTTTTGAAGGGCAAATCTGACAATGTGTTGTAACACCACAGCCTTATTTTGCCATGTGATTGGCATCTTGAAATCATGTCATGGTGTGACGCAATATGATGACTTTGATTTCCATTCCAAAGAATTTTCTAAGTAAGTAATACCCCCTTGCACATCAGCAGGACAGAGGATAAAGCCACCCAGTCTGTTACAGTAAGGGCAGGTAGTAAACTTATTTTTGGCAGGGACTGTGAGTGCAGCTGTTGTGGTACCGTACACTGCTCTTGGGGCTAGAGGGAAGGGAGTATCTTTTATACAGTGCCCTCCTAACAGTTAATTAAGGGGTGGCTTGGACAAGTTCCTAAAGGGAAGGGTGTCAGCTAGGATTCTGGTGAGGGTGGAAAGGGGTGAATTGTGGGGGAGAGGAGAGAGGCGGTATCCTAGAGACACAGTTCACAAGCATAAAATGCCAAAATGAATCCTCCGAAAAGATCAAGAATAGTGATGAGCAAATTTCAAACAGGTTGGTTCCAATAAACACTCAAAAATAAAGATGTTTTTTGAGCCTTATCTGAACCCCATATAACTGGGTTGGAAATTCTGTGAGAACAGGTTTTGGTGTGAGATTTCCTGCAACTTCTGTGCCTGCTGAGGATGGCATTACAGTGATAGCAGCCTCTCTCCATATCATTTTGGAGCTTTCAATCCCAGCTAGAAAAAGGAAATACAGAGGCAGCCAGGATGAGGGAAATAGCTAATGAATCTTTTTCAAACATGAAAGATTTTCTTAGAATTTTGTCAACTCAAGACTTGATTGATGTAGGACAAAGGTTCAGGTTGTTAACAGAAAGTGATCCATGATACAGAGATTGGAGCTCGATCCAAATTTTCCCCCAATTTCAGACCAATTTGGACAGGGGCCCCATCAGTGGCAGATTAAGCTTTGGTGGGGCCCTGGGCCAGACCAAGTGGGAACTCCCCACCCCTTCCTCCTGCAGTCCCCTGCCCCTCCTGCCAGGGAAATTCGGGCTCTCCCCGCTCCCCCCACAGGAGCGCTAGGCAAGTGGAGCATGTCGGGGCGTAGGTGTGCCCCTTTTTCCAGGGCCCCCCAATTGGCCAGAGCCCCTGGGCGTGGGTCCCCTTGCCCCAGTGGCTAATCTGCCAGTGGGCACCATTTAAAGGGAGAAGGGAGGGCTTCTGCTCCTCCTCCCCCCCCCCCCAGGTGTTGCTCCCAGCTTGTGCCCCTGGGGCAGGGAGTCAGTATTTTGTTTACAAACAGAGGCAAGATTAAGATAAGAAAGGGCTGGTGATTAGATCAAGGATCTGGAAGTCATTAATGAGCCTGTCAAACAGGAATCCCTCGGCAGGGGGTGTTGAAGAGAGAATGCAGGGGTCTCAGAAGAAATACAGTGAAGCCCTCTGAGCCAAGTTTACATTCAGAAAAGAGGGAAATTTGAGGGACGTATGTGAAAAGCAGGGGTCAAAACCCAGGGAAGGGATAGCAGTGTGGTATGGAGAAGTTTTCACTCTACCTGTGGTACTTATGTGGCCCCATCACCATAGTATCTGAGCACCTCACAATGTCTAACCTATTTCTCCTCATAGCCCTGGTGAGGTAGAGCAGTGCTGTTATCCCCATTGTACAGATCGGGCACTGAGGTCTTGTTTGGTCGGCAAAAGTTATGCCGCTTTAATTAAAACTGCTGTTGCATGTCCACACTAGCTCCTTGTGTCGATAGAGTGCATCCACACTTGGAACTCTTGCATCGACACAGAGCAGTGCACTATGGGTAGCTATCCCACTATGCACTATGGGTAGCGATCCCCCAGGCCCCAGCAAGTCTAAGCCAGTCCAGGCGACCCCATTAAATTGGGGTCACGACCCACTTTGGGGTCCTGACCCACAGTTAGAGAACTGCTAATCTAGTACATCTGTCACCTTTGAACTTGTTCGGAATCTACAAACACAACCTTTTGAACAACATCCATGAAGGTGCATAAAGACAGCAGCACAGAGGTCAGTGCTCAGGGAAAAGGGGATTGTCAGGAGGGAGGGACAAGCAATGTTGCTTGTCCATCAAATGATGTTTATTACCCAAGGTTATGACACACAGGACCTGAACCTGCTCCTAACAAAGTCAATGGGAGTTTTGATGTTGACATCAGTGGATGCTGGATCAGACCGCAGTTTATAATACACATTATCTTTCTCCTATATATCTGGGCTAGCAAATTCCTGTAGTATCTAAATGAATCCCATCTTGTGCCTTGTGAGACAAATAATCATGTCATGACGTTACATCATTGTACGACAACATTGCATCCTTCTACTACAATGCAACAACATCACGTGAGGTGGCAGCAGCATCACAGCGTTGCAAGGCCATAAATACATCTGGGACAATAACTGTCATAAGAAAGGCCATACTGGGTCAGACCAAAGGTCCATCCAGCCCAGTATCCTGTCTACCGACAGTGTCCAATGCCAGGTGCCCCAGAGGGAGTGAACCTAACAGGTAATGATCAAGTGATCTCTCTCCTGCCATCCATCTCCACCCTCTGACAAACAGAGGCTAGGGACACCATTCCTTACCCATCCTGGCTAACAGCCATTAATGGACTTAACCCCCATGAATTTATCCAGTTCTCTTTTAACCCCTGTTATAGTCCTAGCCTTCACAACCTCCTCAGGCAAGGAGTTCCACAGGTTGACTGTGCGCTGCGTGAAGAAGAACTTCCTTTTATTTTTTTTAAACCTGCTGCCCATTAATTTCATTTGGTGGCCCCTAGTTCTTATATTATGGGAACAAGTAAATAACTTTTCCTTATTCACTTTCTCCACACCACTCATGATTTTATATACCTCTATTATATCCCCCCTGAGTCTCCTCTTTTCCAAGCTGAAAAGTCCTAGCCTCTTTAATCTCCTCTCATATGGGACCCGTTCCAAACCTCTAATCATTTTAGTTGCTCTTCTCTGCACCTTTTCTAATGCCAGTATATCTTTTTTGAGATGAGGAGACCACATCTGTATGCAGTATTCAAGATGTGGGCGTACCATGGATTTATATAAGGGCAATAAGATATTCTACGACTTAGTCTCTATCCCTTTTTTAATGATTCCTAACATCCTGTTTGCTTTTTTGACTGCCGCTGCACGCTGTGTGGACATCTTCAGAGAACTATCCACGATGACTCCAAGATCGTTTTCCTGATTAGTTGTAGCTAAATTAGCCCCCATCATATTATATATGTAGTTGGGGTTATTTTTTCCATTGTTCATTACTTTACATTTATCCACATTAAATTTCATTTGCCATTTTGTTGCCCAATCACTTAGTTTTTTGAGATTTTTTGAAGTTCTTCACAGTCTATTTTGGTCTTAACTATCTTGAGCAGTTTAGTATCATCTGCAAACTTTGCCATGCTGTGAGCTGGGCTTGAAGAAAAGTTGGGACTATCTCATAACTTGATTCTGGAATGGGTGGCTAACCCTAGTCTTGCCTTGTGCATCATTGGTTGGTTGGTGATATTTATTTTGTCCGTGAATCAATTCCAGGGAACTTCCCAGAATGGTCAGCGCAGAAGAGTTTCATCAGAAGGAGGAAGAATGTGAAAAACTGAAGGAACAGAAAGGAGTCTTGGAGCAAAAGTAGGGGATTTGTAAATATTTCCTCCAGAGCTCATCTTTCTACAAAGAGCCTGATCCTTCTCCCAATGCTATAACCCCTCTGTGCCACCTTGGCAGCCGAAGTATCCCCTCCCCAGATTCTCAGCCTCCCTGGGGCATGTGTACTATTGGCTACAGTGAGATGGGGGATTATGGCAGTTCTGTGTCTGTCCCCGTGTCCAAGTGCAGATGAAAGAGGCAAGCTCTCAAGACAAAACCAAGTGCTGTTTAGATCATGCTAGCTGCCACATGTGGAATATCGCTGTGAGAGTGATATTTTTCCAGACAGAAGCTGGCACACCCGGATGCTTACTGGTCAGGGGAATATGAGTTTGGGGTTGGGAAGTGCAGAGTGGAGGTTGTGTGCTTGTGAATTACATGGCAATTCTTAAAGTATTTCAGGCTTATTATTAGTTATCTATGAATTAAAAGCCCATTAGTCTTGGTATGTGTCCTTTGTACCTAGCACTTTCATTTTAAAATGAAGTTTTTAACTCCCTTCTGGCCCTAGATTGGACCTTGTCTTGGCCAATGCAATGGGAACCCATAAGTTCTCTGAGAATCTGAATGACCCCTGTCGATTATCAGCTGTGCTGGAGATGTACGACAAGCTCAGGACACATGAATGGGAGAAAGTCAAATGTGCTGCACGTGTCTCCACCTTTCCAATGACGTATGAAGACGGTAGCACCATAATTAAGGTTTGTTCCTGTTCATATCCTAGAACTCAAATGTATAAAGTCTTGAAAAAATAATAGCACTGTAGGAAACTAGATATGACCCAAGCACCTCTTGATGCCAACTGGCTGAGGATATAGGGGTACAGGGATCCCCTGGGTTCATCAAAAGAATGTCATGTATGGTCTCTAATGAAAGCCTGTCACGTGACACGTGACATCAGAATCATTGTAAAAGGTATGTATGGAGAATGTGTGAGGAGTTAAGTATATCTGCTGAAAATTAGGTTCTGTAGGACTGGTAGTTGAAGGCAGGTCACTCAAATGTAGCGCACCATGAGACAAACTGTCCAGACAGGAGGAAGGAGATACTTACCTGTCCAGTTTTCAAATTAATTCCAGTATCATCAGTAGCAGACTCCACTCCGAAGCCTCCCTGAACAGGTGATTCATGCTCCCCCCGTGTTGACTACTCAGTTGTTAGCTCTTATTTTCCAGCCCAGCAGGGCCTATGGAATGCCATGGAGACCAACCTAATGGTGCTGCACAGTCCTGGCATTCAGACGAGCAGGTTCAATTTCTCGTTGCCATTTCTCAATCCAACTAGGCATCAGCTGAGAGTGTTGCAGCATCTTGTCTGGTTTCCTTGTGACTAGTGCTCTGCCGTGCCACTTAGGAGACCTAGCTTTGATTTCTAATTATTGCTCCAACGCTGGGTGTATTGGGGAAAAATCATCACTGAGCAATTAAGAGGACAGCACAGGTGCACAGAAATGGAGTGACTGCTGTCCGAAATGTCTGCACTGCTTGTGCCAGTGGGAGGTGCCCACACTGGCCCTCACTTAATTGATTAACCTCCACAGATGACTGCGATAGTTTCAATCCCTGACAGCTGTCTGAAGCATTTTTGCACATGGATTCAAGTTGCATTTTTACTGATTAAGGGATGTTGCAGTCGAATGACCTCTCTACTGCAGATGAGGTTTAAGTCTTGTACGTACTGCACCATGCTTCTAATTTGATCCTCATCGGTATTTACAGTGATCTATTGTTATCTTTGCACTGCAGGCTGTTTTTTCCAAATGTGAAGAAGAGCTGCCACAAAGAACAGATCAAATCTTTGAACTCCTTGAGATTCCAGTTTCAAAGAAAACTACAAGCTTCTTTGACAGCCAACAGGTATTTAACATTATAGGGCAGTAGGACTTGGGTAGCAGCGGGAAGCTGGGTAACCTGTTTAGATCTGCCACCTCTCTACCGCCTTATTCACAAAAGGGAAATATATCAAGTGTCCCACAGTTGCTCAACCTGGTTCAGTGCCACCAGTGTGAGAGATGCTGGAAGCCCTAACGTAGACAGGCAGCTACAATGGAAATAACCTGAGCTAAATTGTGAGATGTGCAGGACAGGCAGAGCAGAGGGGAGAACTGTGATTCCTTTATATTTGTAATTGGTGTGATAGAAGAATGGCTGAGTCATATGTAGTGTGGTAGGTCACATGACTGAGAGACACTAATTCTGTCATTGACTGGCTGGAATGCACTTACAAGAGTTAAAAATGTCCTTTCAACCCCATGTCCCAGTCTGGACATTTGCCCGAACCCTTGGTGCTGGAAGTTTCCAAATCACAGTTGGGCCAATAACCAGGAAGTGGATTATTCCCATTTCATATCAGCTAACTCAGGCTGTTTTGTTCTTTGTTTGGTTTGTAGTTGACCCCTGGGCTGACAGGAGAGATAAAGAATCACCTTAAAAATCTCTATTTTAACTATGGAGAAGACTGTTACCGAGACAAGATTCGCGTGAGTAAATACCAAGCCTGGGAAGGGGGTTCCATTTCCAAACATGTCTGTGAAACTCACGGTATTAAAAGTCACACCACTGAGTTCTGTGCTGTATCGTTCACTTCTACCATGGGGGAGGGATTCACCAAACCCCAAGAATTTTCCTGTCCAGCTTCTCCCTTTTACTCCTCTTTCCACCCCCCCTCAAAGCTGACATTGTGGAAACCTCTTTGGCTGAGGAGCTCTGGATGTTCCTCCCTTCACACCCCACTGATACCACTCCTTACATCAGTCAGAAGGGGCTCATAGACTGTCTATATGTGGTTTCCATGTTGGGTCATGAGAGGTGGACATATACTACCTTGTGTTATGTGGAACTGGGAAAGCAGTAAGTGGGTGGAACCCAAGTTTCAATAACCATATTCCAACTCTACAAAACCAGACTCTGTCCTGTTTCTTGTGGTAAAAGTCTATGTGGGCTGCAATGGAGCTGCTGCAATCACTTTGCAGCTCTTCTTTCTCCCGCTGCCTGCAAAGCTCTGCTTGGATATGGGGATCAAAGGCAGCCCATGGCTACTGGAATTATGCCAGGCCTCTGGTATGCTGAGCCCCAGAACCTAGAACTTCTCCGGATGGGAGATCAGAGAAAATAAAGGATCCTCAGACATGCCTTTCCCACTACCATCAGTTCTGGCTTAGGAATTCAGTTACTGATATTAATCCATATTTAGAAGCGGCAAAGTGAGTTAAAGGGTGGTGGTAGAGTCTGTTTAACAATTATCATAACACCACAGAGCACATAAGATGATAATCACTGTCCTTGCTTTATTTCAGCCTGCTCTTTCTCCTGATCAACAGATGTTTCAGCCACTTGTAAAGTTCACAGCAGAGTGCTACAAAATTTACTGTTTGTTGCTTCTTCAGAACCCGCCCATTAAAGCTGAGTGGCCCACAGAGGAAAGAATCCCAATCTCTTGCATGCAGCATGTGGACAATAAAAACATGGAGGATGGGATGCCATTAAACTTTCTGTGGCCGAAGCTGGTCTGTGGGGAAGAGCTAATTAGAAAGGGTGTAATCTATAATTAAAAGTAATGGCTGTTTGGAGTCAAATTATACCCCTGTGTCAAAAAGCAATAAAAAGCAAGTAAATCTGCAGCCTGGTGGTATGTGTCTTTTTTTTATCCAGCAAATGCCTGGGTTTCAGCTCTTGTAATTTAGCTTGGGGGGGGAAGGGACACACAGGAGAGTGTAGGATTTACAAATAGGGTATTAAATGTTTCCAGATATCTCATGGAAAACATTTTTCTTAGACATACTTTTGCTCCTGCCTGTCTCAAATTGTAGGTACTTTTCATCCCTGATTACTTCCAAGTGTCATTTGCATGAAAACATAATCTCCCATTTTTAAATTATCTGCTGCTTATTCTCCATGGTTGGGAGTCACAGTCCACTGCATGTGACATTATCACAATGTATCTCTACAATAAACAGGATCATGCCTTCTGCTGGAGAATAAGCAGTGGGAGGAGATAAAGATGAGCTGTTAAGGAGCAAGTTTCTTGTTTGCATGAAAATGTCTTTAGTAATTAAGAATGAGGAAAGGGAAATATAAAGTTCCAGGACTCACTGAACTCACCAGGATCACAGAGATCAAAGGCTGAATATACATAAGTGACCAGTTGTAGTAGGTTTCAGAGTAACAGCCGTGTTAGTCTGTATTCACAAAAAGAAAAGGAGTACTTGTGGCACCTTAGAGACTAGTCTCTAAGGTGCCACAAGTACTCCTTTTCAGTTGTAGTAGATGTCAAAGGGTGATTGGAGCCCAGTAGAAATGCAGCCTCACCTCCTATCCGCCCATTACAGCCTAGCTGCTTCTCATGAAGTGCTAGGTTTAACTAATCCTTCCACCATCTGTAACATTTGGTCCCCTATTCCTCAAAAAGAAAAGGAGGACTTGTGGCATCTTAGAGACTAACAAATTTATTTGAGCATAAGCTTTCATGAGTCTATAATTTGTTAGTCTCTAAGGTGCTACAAGTCCTCCTTTTCTTTTTGCGGATACAGACTAACACGGCTACTACTCTGTCCCCTATTCCTGCCTCTCTTCTTCATCCCCAGATTAGATAGGCTGGGCAGAGAGGAGAGTGCGGCTGCAAAGCTGCTATTATAAAGGCACAAACAATGCTCTCAGACCCACCGGCAGAAATAAAAAGTCACAAGGAGTTTCTGTAAAAGTTGTATTTTTTACTAATAGGGGGCGTACTGAGGGGAAAAACGGGGGTGTGGGAGGAGTAAGAGTGTGTGTGTGTGTGTATCAGAGAGAGAGAATCTCATAGCCCAGCCTCATCTCCCTGATCCAAAAGGGCAATATCCCACCAATGCTCTGGAGACCCTGCCAATATACCCGAGGGTCTTCCTAATCCCCAAATTGTGCTGACAGTTTAGCTCTGTGTTTGTGAGTAAGAATTTACCATCGTTAAGCAGCATTTGTACCAGAGTGACAAGTCAGGCCAAGTTCAATGTGTGGTGTGGTTTTTAAATAATTAAATCTAATTTATTCAATCATTTCAACCTTATTAAGAACAACATTCTGATTAATTCTAGGTCCTCCCTCCACAGCAATCAGCAACACTCAGTTGTCCCCTAAGAATCTGAACAGAGTCTGAGGTTACAAGAGGAAAATATATAATGGTTTGTACTCCTACTGCAGTGGATGGGTACCTAAGCCATGAGGTAAGTGGAGAAGTGGGATACCGGGAGGAAACACAAGGAGGAGGGTGCAACAGGAGAGGCCTCCCAATTCATACTGAGAAAGTAGGGCAATCGGCTAGTTATCATAGAATCATAAAATATCAGGGTTCAAAGGGACCTCAGGAGGTCATCTAGTCCAACCCCCTGCTCAAAGTGGGACCAATGCCCAATTAAATCATCCCAGCCAGGGCTTTGTCAAGCCTGACCTTAAAAACCTCTAAGGAAGGAGATATCACCACCTCCCTAGGTAACGCATTCTAGTGCTTCACCACCCTCCTAGTGAAAAAGTTTTTCCTAATATCCAACCTAAACCTCCCCCAGTGCAACTTGAGACCATTACTCCTTGTTCTGTCATCAGCTACCACTGAGAACAGTCTAGATCCATCCTCTTTGGAACCCACTTTCAGGTAGTTGAAAGCAACTATCAAATCCCCCCTCATTCTTCTTTTCTGCAGACTAAATAATTCCAGTTCCCTCAGCCTCTCCTTATAAATCATGTGCTCCAGCCCCCTAATAATTTTTCTTGCCCTCCGCTGGACTCTTTCCAATTTTTCCACATCCTTCTTGTAGTGTGGGGCCCAAAACTGGACACAGTACTCCAGATGAGGCCTCACCAATGCCGAATAGAGGGGAATGATCACGTCCCTCGATCTGCTGGCAATGCTGCTACTTATACAGCCCAAAATGCCAATAGCCTTCTTGGCAACAAGGGCACACTGTTGACTCATATCCAGCTTCTTGTCCACTGTAACCCCTAGGTCCTTCTCTGCAGAACTGCTGCCTAGCCATTTGGTCCCTAGTCTGTAGCGGTGCATGGGATTCTTTCATCCTAAGTGCAGGACTCTGCACTTGTCCTTGTTGAACCTCATCAGCTTTCTTTTGGCCCAATCCTCTAATTTGTCTAGGTCCCTCTGTTATGCTTATATAAAGCACACGAGATCTTTTATAGGGGAGAAGGCAACACGTCACATTTATTGAGAATATAGCAGTTAGCATATGCTTTTCAGTCACACATACACACACCATGCACACTGTCCCGCCCGTCGATGTTATAGTTACCAGTCCGGATCAACCTAGTGGCCAGCTAGGTTGATCAGTGGTAGGGAGGAGCCGGATTCCATTGGTCGTGACACGATGCTCCAGCGAAGTCTTGGCAGGACGAACCCAAAGTTTCATGGCAAGGCACCCGGTTTATATAGTGATTTTCCTTCACTGGGCAATGAGTTTTGCTCCGTCCTGCTGTAATCAATTGTTGTTTGACGAGTGCTTGTTTTCTTTATCACAGTTATCTTGTCCCCATTGATAGGTGCCTGTCTCATCTTTAGAGTCGTCTATCTGCCCTCCTCTAACACTTCAATAGAAGCATGTTGCAGCCTCCTGGTGCTCTTGCGTTTGTCTCTGGTTCCTCCCTCATACATCTGGTTCAGTGATGGCCTTCACATTTATCTCTTAACATGTACATTCCTCATTCACACACAAAACAGAATTAATTTACACAGAACAATTTGAACAGGAACATCAAATTGCAGTGAAAAAGAAAGACAATCATTGCATTCTTTTACTTACTTTAAAATGCTAAACATACAACAAATTGGTGACCTTCAAAGGTCTGTGTCTGCCTTGAAATCAGTCCAGACACAGATTCTGGCTGATGTATTTCTACCAATGGCCCATTAGGCCGTTCCTTTCTGTTGTTCGAAAAGGGTGGCTGGCAGGATATGATCAAATCATACACCAATACATTTAATACATGCTACATTATTATTCTTTATCCTTCATTCTAAATTATATTAATACAAACATAAAATCTTACTACTACACCTCTGTATCCTATCCCTACCCTCCAGCATATCTACCACTCCTCCCAGTTTAGTGTCATCTGCAAACTTGCTGAGGGTGCAATCCATGCCATCCTCCAGATCATTAATGAAGATATTGAATAAAACCGGCCCCAGGACTGACCCTTGGGGCACTCCGCTTGATACCGGCTGCCAACTAGACATGGAGCCATTGATCACTACCCCTTGAGCCTGATGATCTAGCCAGCTTTCTATCCACCTTATAGTCCATTCATCCAGCCCATACTTCTTTAACTTGCTGGCAAGAATACTGTGGGAGACCGTATCAAAAGCTTTGCTAAAGTCAAGGAATAAGACGTCCACTGCTTTCCCCTCATCCACAAAGCCAGTTATCTCAGCATAGAAGGCAATTAGGTTAGTCAGGCATGACTTGCTCTTGGTGAGTCCATGCTAACTCTTCCTGATCACTTTCCTTTCCTCTAAGTGCTTCAAAATGGATTCCTTGAGGACCTGCTCCATGATTTATCTTAGGTGCCTGTACATGAATGCAAGAAGCCTGGGAAACAAGCCAGGAAGAATTGGAAGTCCTGGCACAGTCAAGGAACTATGATATGATTGAAATAACAGAGACTGGGAGGGGTAACTCACATGACTGGAGCACTGTCATGGATGGGTATAAACTGTTCAGGAAGGACAGGTAGGGGGGAAAAGTTGGAGGAGTTGCACTGTATGTAAGAGAGCAGTATGATTGCTCAGAGCTCCAGTATGAAACTGGAGAAAAGCCTGTTGAGAGTCTTTTTGGGTTAAGTTTAGAGGCGAGAGCAACAAGGATGATGTCGTGGTGGGCATCCAGTATAGACCACCAGACCAGGAGAAGGAGGTAGACGAGGCTTTCTTTGGACAACTAACAGAAGTTTCCAGATCACAGGCCCTGGTTCTCATGGGGGATTTCAATCACCCTGACATCTGCTGGGAGAGCAATACAGCCGTGCACAAACAATCCAGGAAGTTGTTGGAGTGTGTTGGGGACAACTTCCTGGTGCACGTTCTGGAGGAACCAACTAGGGGCCATGCTCCTCTTGACCTACTACTCACAAACAGGGAAGAATTGGTAGGGGAAGTAGAAATGGGTGGCAACCTGGGCAGCAGTGACCATGAGATGGTCAAGTTCAGGATTCTGACAAAAGGAAGAAAGGAGAGCAGCAGAATATGGACTCTGGACTTCAGAAATGCAGACTTTGACTCCCTCAGGGACTGATGGGAAGGATCCCCCGGGAGGCTAATCTGAGGGGGAAAGGAGTCCAAGAGAGCTGACTGTATTTTAAAGACGCCTTTTTGAGGGCACAGGAACAAACCATCCCGGTGTGCAGAAATAATAGCAAATATGGCAGGCAACCAGCTTGGCTTAACAGAGAAATCTTTGGTGAGCTTAAACACAAAAAGGAAGTTTACAAGAAGTGTAAACTTGGACAGATGACTAGGGAGGAGTATAAAAATATTGCTCAAGCATCCAGGGGTGTAATCAGGAAGGCCAAAGCACAATTGGAGTTGCAACTAGTAGGGGATGTGAAGGGTGACAAGAAGGGTATCTACAGGTATGTTAGCAACAAGAAGGTGGTCAGAGAAAGTGTGGGAGCCTTACTGAATGGGGGAGGCAACCTAGTGACAGAAGATGAGGAAAAAGCTGAAGTACTTAATCCTTTTTTTGCCTTGGTCTCCTGAGGTCTCTTCCAACGCTAATCTTCTATGATCCTAAACAATCCAATGGCTTCATCCAAGCATTCCAGAGTGCTCCTCAGAGATTAATGAACTAAACATCACAAATACCGCTCTGAGGTAAATATTCTCCACGTTTTACTGATGGGAAGCTGCACCAGAGAGTGATAAATGCCCAGGGCCAAAACTTTCAAACTTGGGTACCTAAAATTAGGCAAAGCAGTGCACAATTAGGCACCTAAGTGGCTTGATTTTCAATGTTGCTGTGCATCTATAACTCCTGCTGCGCCAATATGAGCTGTGGGAACTCCGCACCACTGAAAATGTTAGATGGCTAAATATAGATTCAGATGCCTAACCTTGGGTATGCACATTAGAGAATTTTGGTTGTGGTGACTTTGTATCAGGTCACACAGATCTTCTGACTTTCACTTTTGGGCATTAACCAGGGGCGCCATTTCAGATTTTGAGGGGGGAGGGGGGGCAACTTTAACCTTGATTCCTGGGGCTATTTTCTACTGCATCTAGTCCACAGTCACTTAAAAACTAGCCCCAAAGTAGCCCAATCTATTTATTTAAATAATTTTTTTTATCAACACTAAGGTCTATACCAGGGGTTGGCAACCTATGGCATGCGTGCCAAAAACGGCATGGGAGCTGATTTTTAGTGGCACGCTGCTGCCTGCCGGGTCCCAGCCCCCGGCCCTGCTCAGCCCGCTGTGGACCCCGGCAGGCAGCAGCGAGCCATTAAAAATCCTGCCCCTCCCCCCCCCCTCCCCCCGCGGGAGCAGGGTGAAGAAGCTTGGTCCTGCTGGCTGTTGCTGCAGGGCAGGCAAGCTCCCCGCTCCCGCGCCTCTTCCCCCAGCATGCTGGGTTCCTGCCCCACCTCCTCTCCCTCCCTGCCGCCAGTCAGCTGATGGCCCTTGCGGGGCAGGGGGAGAAGCAGAGTCGCAGCGCGCTCACTGCTCGGGGAGGAGGTGGAGAAGAGGAGGGGACGGGGCCTTGGGGAAGGGGGGTGGAATCAGGGCATATCCACTCCAGCCCCCTGCCGTGAGCCACTCTGGGCAGGGGACTGGGAGCACCCCCATGACCCTAGCCCACACCCCCCTGCCCTGACCCCTGCACCCCCCCACACACCCCAGCCCTCTGCCCTGATCTCTGCACCCCCTCACACACACACCCAGCCCTCTGCCCTGATCACTGTGCTGCCCCCACACACAGTCCTCTGCCCTTACCCCTGCACCCCCCACACACCCCAGGCTCCTGCCCTGACCCCTGCATCCCCCCACGACCCCAGCCCTGACTCCTGCACCTCCTCACACACCCAGCCCCCCTACACCCTGTGCCCTGACTCTTGCACCCCCCACATTCCCACCCCCACCCTGAGCACCAAACGGGAGCTCCTGCACCCCTCCCACACACATTCCCACCTGCGCCCTCGCACCAAATGGGAGCTGCCCAGGTAAGCACTCCACACCCAAACCTCCTGCCCCAACCCTAAGCCCCCTCCCTCATTCTAGCTCCTGGCCAGACCCTGCACCCCAGCCTACTCCTTCACCCCCAGCCCTGTGCTCAGTGCACTCCCACCCTCAGCTCAATGCAGAGAGAGAGGAAGAGAATGGGCTAGAACCAGGGAGAAGGTAGGTACCCACTCTATGTGGGCAGGGCTGGGATCCCAGACTGGCAGCGGGCTGAGTGGCGGCATAAGATCAGCATTTTAATTTAATTTTCAATGAAGCTTCTTAAACATTTTGAAAACCTTGTTTACTTTACATATGACAATAGTTTAGTTATATAATATATAGACTTATAGAGAGAGACCTTCTAAAAAATGTTAAAATGTATTACTGACATGCGAAACCTTAAATTAAAGTGAATAAATGAAGACTTGGCACACCACTTCTGAAAGGTTGCCGACCCCTGGTCTATACCTTTAAAAAGAATCACTACCTAGAGTATAATTAAATGATGGATGTTAGAAGCATAGATCTATAACAAACAAATTTTGGCAGCCAAATCTTACAAATTGTTCACATTGGCTTAGGTTTATGTTCACTGAAGAGTTTATACAAATAATTATGATAAATACAAAGGATTAAGTTGGAAGGAGGTTTCTAGTGTGTTGCTGTAAGGATTTGATAGACTAAACATCACCTCCATGAAATTCACTGATCGTACTCAAGTTTCTGAGATCTCTGCCACCCTCAGAAATACTAAACAGTAAGTACAAAGGAGATAAGAATATTTACCAGCTGGAAGAGGAGATACAGCAGAAAGCAGCAAGATGGCTGCTTGAGGGGCAGCAGCTCCTCAAAAGTTGTTCTGGGAAAAAGGTCCTAGAAAAATGCAACCCTGGGGAGATTTGGTAAAATCAGAGCATTCACAGAGGAATCAGCACAAGCATTTATGTAACAGTCTATATGGCCCTACCTGTTAACCTGACCCCAAACCCATTGTAGACAAAGGAAAGACTCACATAGAATAAATGGCCATGCTGGGGTATTACCATTCCCCCAGAATATAGAGTTGGGGAAAAATGGGAACATTTTAAGTGTAATTTAAACAATATTTGTGATGTGACAGCACATTTTTGTTTCTTGACAGCAGGGAACGATCTCAGATGGTCATTCTCCAGCACTGCTCCTGCAGCCTGAAACTTCCAAAGCTGGTGTCTGTCTGTCTGTGGGGATAGTTATTTCCTGAACGTGCCTGGGACAGCAGCCCCCTCCCCCTCCTGAGCAGCCCTGTCCTGAGTAGCCATGTGTCTACTGGTGTCGCACAAGGGGCTTGCTCCTGCGTTTGTAACATGTAACCATGTGAAGGTGAATAGCAGATCATGATGAAATCTTCAGCAAGCATCTTCTAGCCTAAGCCCAGGGCTTCCTTACCCCCATGACTCCCCCTGAGCCTGTTTGTTTCAGGAAAATGAATTTGAAAAAAGTGCTGCAGAAGCTCCCAGACCTGCTATTCGCTCTGCCAGATACACCTTGTTAGGATATAGATATTCAGGCCTGTCTATGAAGGCCTATACTCTAAGAATTTTGGTGTATCCTTATCACTTGGCTAGTTACAGAGGTATAAAAGAGAGAATCAAAATCACTGTCTGCCGGTGTAAGGGCCTTCTCTTACTGTGACAGTCTGAGGCCCTGTTCTGAGGTGAAGGCCTTTGGCTAGGCAGCAGAGGCAGCCATAAGCTGGGAAGCGACCGGTCACATCCTCACATTCCAACCTAGTCACATGGAAATAAGGTGCTATTGGGCTGTTAGGAATACAATCCTGTCCTGATAATGCCTATCATCTCCAGAGAAAGGGAAGTGCCTAGAAAATGTAAAAGGAAACTTAGTTTGATAGCATTCTGTCTGGCAAGAACTCACTTATCAATAGCTGGGATGTGAAATCCTCACTTCTGTATTGTTTTGTCATTATAGTTCCCACTTTGCTATTGTTTGTCTGTATAATCTGTGTCTGGTTCTGTGATTGTTCCTGTCTGCTGTACAATTAATTTTGCTGGGTGTAAACTAATTAAGGTGGTGGGATATAATTGGTTAAATAATCCTGTTACAATATGTTAGGACTGGTTAGTTAACCAATCATTTTACTGAAATTTAAGGTATAGCTAAGCAGAACTCAAGTTTTACTATATAGTCTGCAGTCAGTCAGGAAGTGGGGGGAAATGGAAACAGGGAATGGGGGTGGGGAAATTGGAATCATGTTTTGCTAAGGGGGGGAACAGGAACAGGGACACAGGTAAGGCTCTGTGATGTCAGAGATGGGAAGGGGGACACTAAGGAAGGAAATCATGCTTGCTGGAAGTTCACCCCAATAAACATCGAATTGTTTGCACCTTTGGACTTCGGGTATTTTTGCTCTCTGTTCATGCGAGAAGGACCAGGGAAGTAAGTGGGTGAAGGAATAAGCCCCCTAACACACCTCTGCATTCCTATTGGCTGAGCAAGGAATAGCCAGTCCAGGGAGGGGAGCGGGGAGAAGAGTGAGCCACATTGCTCCTGGCTGGTGATGGGAGGGTGGGGGAGAGGAGTAAGTGACACAAGCTGCTTGCGTCTCACTCCCGGCTGGGGGGGAGAGAAGTAAGCAGTGTTGCTCCCAGATAGGGTACGAAACGCGAGGGGGGGCTGAAGCCCCTCCTCTGCCCTCCCTAAATGGCGCCCTTGGCATTAACCCTCCAAGTCCTGTGTCTATTGTATTTGCTTGCACAGAAAGCTGGCGTTCCTAGGGCTAGAGTACATTGATGTATCTGAGCTATTTTATTACTTTTTTTATTACAGTGGGACGTGACTACGAACATCCCCTGGTGCCCTAGACATCAGTGTTATCCACTGGTTAAAACAGAAATTCTTTAGGTGTTCAGATACTACAGTGATAAGGGCAGTATACGGGCTTGTCTACACAGGGGTTTAGTTTGCATTGAATTGATGCACTGTATAAGCTGGCTAATAGTGTACCCATGGGACAGCTGTGTCCTTTTTCAGTTCGCATCATTGTGTACACATGGTGGGGTCTTGGTACTCATTAAGGATGTGGCATTTCAGGTGTGTATCCTGTGATGGGTTGGACCCCCCTTCCAGGGTGCCACCTGATGTACTGGGGTCCCACGAGCCCGTCCGTTCAACCAGCGTTGGCTCCCTCACCCAGTCCTGCTGTGCCAGGCCCTCAAGCTTCCTCTAACGCGCGCACACAGGTAGGGACACACCAAGCTGCAAAGGCACACAGACACTGAGATCAACTCTGTGTGGGAAGACTCAGCTCGGGGATTGCCTAGCACTCAAGTACACACCTCCTTTGGAGTGCAAACCCAAAATTATATTGTCTTGCGCTGCCCAGAAAACTGTACAGTGTATGCTCATGAAATTCGCTCCCTCCCTCAATGTGGAGGAAGATTTGCACAGCTTTTCCCCCTCCCCGTTATGAATTGCACAAACTGAGTTTTAGAAAACAAAACAAGTTTATTAACTACGAAGGATAAATGTTAAGTGATTATAAGGGATAGCAAACAGATCAAAGCAGATTACTGAGTAAATAAAACAAAACACAAAAACTAAGCTTAGTACACTAAAGTAACTGGTTAATAGTAGCAAATTCTCACCATAAGTGTTGTTTTAGGCAGATTGCAAAGTTTCTTGAAGGTAAACTGCACTGCTTGCAGCTTCGATCTCCAGGAATTCCTTTCACAGGCTAGATCTTTCTTGCCTGGACTCAGCCCCTGTCCCCCTCCCCCTTTGTTTGTTGAGGTGTTTTCAGAAGTCTTTCTTCTTGGGCGGGGAGAGAATAGAGAAGAACCAAGATTAACTCATTCCCCAGCCTTAAATACGATTTACATATGGTGGGAATCCTTTGTTTTGATTTCTCCCCACCTCCTCCCAGTGGAAAAATACCAGAAGTCCAAGATGGAATTCAGTACCAGGTGACATGATCACATGACCCTGCAATGTCAAAGCAGCATCCCAGGAAGCTTCTCAGGAAGGAGGGAGATTAGCATCTTCAAAGTCCTATTGTTCTCCCTAATGACCCATTCCAGGCTGATTGGATTCTGTCTGGTAGGCAATCCTCAGGTGCAAACACATTTGTAATGGTTATATAGTCAATATTCCTAACTTCAGATACAGAAATGATACGGGCATACAAATAGGATCATCGTATCCAGTAAATCGTAACTTTTCCAATGGTACCTCACGTGACCCATCTTGCATAAAACACATCTTAGTTATGCCATGTTCATATCATAACAATATTTCTGTGAAGAGTATGGGGAGTAGTGTTACATATCCCATGGTCCTCACTTGGTTGCTGAGCTGTGCACATGCTGGGATTTTTCTTGCAGTGCATTGTGGGATACATAGTGGAAGCGAGTGGTATTCTGGGACTGGAGTTAAATTCCACAAATCCCATAAATCTGCTCTCTCCTTCCCATGCTTCCTCTCTTTCTGGGCAAGTTAGTGCCATTTTCGAATTGCTGTCAGCCAGCATGGATGCAACAGTATGTTGTGCTGCTCTACCACCAATACGCAGAGGCTGAGTGGACTTTATATGAGCTCTTGGCAGTGAGTGGCTTTGGTTTTGGATTTCAGCTAAAGCAGCAGCTGCGGGAGGAGGAGGAGGAAGAGGACGACATTGAGCTGTGCCTGGAGCAGCTTCACAAAGTGCTGCACTGTTTCTGGGCTTCAGAAACCAGCATTGACTAGTGGGAGAGAATCATTCTCAGACCTGGCATGACGAGCAGTGGCAAAAGTACAACTCCCAGTTACAAGGCATATGTTCCTCAGCCAGGAGCAGTAGCCTTACTGCCTTTATGGGCATGCAGTGTCTGTGCCTACGTCTGCCACTTGTGAACTGTGAATATTAATCAAACTTTTTTTTCCTATAACAACTATCTCAAACTTTTGAATTCCACACAACTATATAGTATCATTATTTGATTCTGCTGCATTATGGGAGGAAAAGGATGCGGCTGTGCTTGCACCGTATGGCTACCATTTTGAGCATGTGAATGGGGTTAGGGCAAGGGTGGCACTCACCAGGCTGGAGAGATGTGGGAAGGGAGAAGGAAATTGGCAGATGGATATGTGCCCCCTGTGGGATGGGTTTGTAGAGAGCTGATGGCCAAGGATTCAGTATGAGATAGAAGTCCATTGCCCAGCTAGTCCAGCAGCCATTTTGAAAATATTTTCAGGGGTGAAAACTAATGGCATTGGTGAGGGAAGGTGGGACTAGAGTTGCCAGGCATCTGGTTTTTGACTGGAATGCCCAGTCAAAAAGGCACCCTGTCGGCTCCGGTCAGCACTACTGACTACTGCACCCCTTGGCCCTACTCCAGAGCCCACACCCCTAGCCGAAGCCCTCACCCCCTCCTACACCCAAACCCCCTGCCCCAGCCCAGTGAAAATGAGCAAGGATGGGGGAGAGTGAGTGACAGAAGGGGGGGGGGGTGGAGTGAGCATGGGCATGGCCTCTGTGAAGGGGCGTGGCAAGGGTTTCCATTTTCTGCAATCAGAAAGTTGGCATCCCTAAGTGGGGCCTGAAGAATGGAAATGCTTCTAGCTCACATCCACCAAAAATGGTAGCAGTGGAACCAGGCAGGTAAACAGAAAAGCTAGTCATCGATGTCCGCAAAACAGTGTGGTATAGCAGTTGGAGGACTACCAAAGTAATTCATAGCAACAACGTGTACATGAATAGACTGAACTAATGCAATTCACACCAAACTTAGTCCACTTTAAAAGAGGACACCAGAATTCACACCAAATAGAGAGTTGGTGTGCTTTATGGGGTTGCAATGTGTACACACAGGCATTTTTAATCCATACTAATGTGCATTAGCACAGAATAACACCTCCCACCCCCTATGTAGACAAGTCATAAGAACCTGAATAACACTGAGTGCCTTTAAAAGACTTAATCCCAGGCACACACTTCCAGGGGTGTCAGTGACCTCCATAAGTGACCACTCTCCCTTAGACCTATTAAGGAATGGATTTCATGGGCTGGGACACCTAAAATGTGCGGGTGGGGGGAGGAATGGGGAAAGAGATGCAAAATAATAAGAGCCCTTCTGCCTTGCTGCTCCCACAGCACCAATCAAAATAGAATGAGCCTCAAGCAAAGGGCAGCAGGAATGTGACATTTCAGTGTTTAACAAACTGAATAAGCAGTTGCTTTGTTTCTTCCTAAATTAGAAGTTGACTGACTCTCTCGCCCCAAAACATGGGAGTTTCCAACCCTCTCCTCTGCCAAAGCCCATGTGATAAATGAAAGGCGGGGGGGGTCAGCCAGCCAGTTAGCTATAAAATCCCTCTTAGTAGCTGTTAAATTACTTGCTTTACCTGTAAAGGGTTAAAAAGTCTCCCTGTGATGTACAGGTAAAAGGAAGGGAGTGGGCACCTGACCAAAAGAGCCAATGGGAAGGCTAGAACTTTTTAAAACTGGGGAAAAATCTTCCCGTTTGTCTGTCTGTGGTTGTTCTCAGGAGAGGCAGACAGGAAGTAACTATGCTTTAAGAAGCTTGGGGCCAGATATGAAAAATCATTGGTATCATACCTAGAAACTACTCATTTGAAACCCCAGATATGTAAGTAGATCAGGAAATATCTAGGAAGACGTGATTAGGTTTATCTCTTTTTTTATTTCTTTAGGGCTTGTGGACTCCTCTGTGCTAACCCCAAATGTTTTTGTTTTGCTTGTAACCTTTAAGCTGGACCTCAAGAAAGTTATTCTTGATGCTTAATCCTTATAAGTGGTTGTTTTTTTTAAAATCTTGCAATAGCCTGAGTTTCCAGATGTATTTTCTTTCTTTTTGTTTTTAATAAAATTTACCTTTTTTAAGAACGGGATTGGATTTTGTGTCCTAAGAGGTTTGTGCACATGTTGTTTAATTAGCTGGTGGCAACAGCTGATTTCCTTTGTTTTTCTTTCTTTGCTCTTCCCCGGAAGGGAGGGGAAAGGGCTTGAGGTACCCCACAAGTGCGCCTTCCTGGGTTCTCAAAGGGGTTTTGCACTTGGGTCCTGGCAGCACCTACCCATCCAAGGTCAGAGAAAAGCTGTAACCTTGGGAGTTTAATATAAGCCTGGAGTGGCCAATATTAATTTTTAGCATCCTTGCAGGCCCCCACCTTCTGCACTTGAAATGCCAGAGTGGGGAATCAGCCTTGACACCCCAACACTACTTTTGCTTTCCTTTCCCCTGACATTGTGTTTCTGAAGAGAAAGAGAGGAGGAAATGTTAATGTTTGCAGTTTACAGAATTTCCACTTCTGGGGAAATTCATAATTTGGGTTCAGATTAAGTGTAACTGATTAACCTTTTTATGGCTCGGAACTAAGACTCAGATGTTGGCTCCCTGCATTCAGTGATATCTTGGATGAATGCTGGGGGAAGGGGATGATGGAGCCACTTAAACAAGGTAGCAAATCCAGAAAAATGTCAACGCAGGGGCTTTGGCACCTTCCATACGTCTGTGCCCACTTCACTATTGCACTCTTCATCCTGCTTCCATTGGGGGACCTCTGGGAATTGTTGGGCCCCTGAGATCCCATGGTCCATAGGTAGTTTTGGAGGCCAATCCTGCACAAAGGCATAGCAACTGTGAGCGCCAATCTAAGGTCAGAGTGTCAGAAACAGGGCAGACACCCCAAACTGGTGGTATATTCTATAATCAGATTTCACCAATCCAGTAACAAACATGAACTCCTGGATCACTACATTAGTCTTACCATGGAGTCACAGCCAGTCCCCTTAGACTCTCTAGCCTATCTTGCCACAAAGATAAACCGGACTTTGTGATAATGGTCACTATACTAAATATCACATCACATTAGGTTACTCCCAATCCCAAAGACCAGTTGCTTACCTCAGACCAGTTGCTACTCTAGATGTTACCAAAAACAATGCTGGCAGCCAATTCTCTAGTAAACTAACTAAAGATTTGTCAACTAAGAAAAAGAAATGAGAAGGTAAAGCAGGTAAAATACATTAATAAATGAGTCAAATTTTGTAAGTCCAGAACGACAGCAGAGCTGTAGCAATCTGCTAGTTTTCCAAAAGTCCCTCAAGGTCACTACCGGGTTTACAATGGCTCTGGTGGCACCATGGCACCAGGCCCACACTTGGAAGAGGCCCACAAAGGGTTAATCCAGCCCTGGCCACACCTCAGCAATGTGAAGGGTCAGCAACTTCCCAGCGATGGCTAAAACACTCAGCAGCCCTGCTCAGAGTTACCCAGAAAATCAAAAAACCAAACAGTATTAAACTCTAAACTCTATAAGTATCACGGCTGGCCAAGCCAGTAAGGTCCCAATTCAGCTCACACTGATGGCAGTGTGAAGATTTCCAGTGACTTAAATGGGAGTTGGATCAGGTCCTAAATCAGTTATCCCTCTCATGGGTCTATGACTGTTGGTGGCTGAGGTCAGGGCAGATTCTGAGCCCAGATAAGGATTTATTTTGGATTTAATGCTTCTCCAGCCTCCCGCTGCTGGATCATCGGAACTCTTGGCTGCCCACTTCTCTAGCATTACAACTAGATTCTGTCTAGTCCACTACTTAGCTAGCCCCTGTTGCCGTAGTATCTGAGCATCTCCTGAGTATTTTAAACTAGAAATAGCAATAAAAAACTCTCTCTCGTCCTTTCCTGGCTGTAGGAGAAAAAGCTCGATCAGGCTATAGGCTTTGTGTTTGTTGGCTTGCTTCTGTTGGTGGGTGTGACTGAGGAGGGGTGTTGTATATAGAGCTGAGCAAATTTTCACAGAAAACTTTTTTGGGGCAATAAACACCAAAAAATTTGGCAACAGCCAAACATCCGCAAATTCATGTCAGTTTTGCCACATTTTTCATTTTGAGTTTTTTACGTCAAGCTGAAAAATGCCAAATGGACTGTTTCAATATTTTTCTGACCAAAGAATTTTGATAGTTTAGTTGGAAACAACTTTGTTTCAAATGTTCATTTCATTTTATTTTTAAATGTAACAGCTCAAATCAAAATAAAACATTTCAATTTTGTGGAAACAAAACATTTCAATCGAGCCAAAATGAGACTTACTTTTTGTTGATTTATTTTTGAATTTTCAATTTGCTGAAAATGTTCAAGATTTACATTTTCATTTTGAACTGTAACATTTTTTTTTGAATTGTGAAATTTCCAACAAGCCAAAAAATCAATTTTTCACTCAGTTCTACTGTGAAGACTCCCATTTACTTCAATAGAAATTGGATTGTGTCCGAAATCAAGCTCCCACTACCAAGGCAGGAAATCTCTTGGCCTTCTACTCTGGTTTTGCAAAGAGATTGTCTGTCCACTGCTCTGGATACCATCAACACATTTAAACACCTCCCACATATTTAAAACTATAAATAGCAATAATAGTTTCTTTTTCAGGCTGCAGGAGCGCTGCATTAAATTGCTTATAGGTCAGGGGAGTGTGAGTGGGCGAAGGGGGACAGCGTACAAACAGACTATCATAAGAAAGCGAAGTCAAAGAAATTAGTTTTGCATTCGGTGTGGAAAGTTTGGAAGAGACATTTGCTATTTTCATAGAAGCATGGAGCAAAGCGCTTTGCCTAAGCCAGGCACAGCTCGGCCAGAGGTTTCACAGTGCAAGGAGTTGGATCGCAGAACAGGGGCTTCAGAAGAGACCACCAGGTATGCTGGGCAATGAGAACTCAGTGGGTAATCACAGCATGTGTAATACGAGCTCTAAGTTTCTGTTTAAAAATGGTTGTGAAACTCTCACGCAAAGTTCTTCCTGTTGTCAGTGTTTGCAGGCAGAGACAGCATCATTTATTTTTTTTTAATCTGAGCATTTGCAAATTTCAATCCAGGTTGAAGACCACAGATATTTGCAACCAAAAATGACAAAATTCTGCACGTCCCCTATCCTCCCCCTGAATGAAATCTTAAAGTGCCTTGATTTTCCCCCAGTTAGAAAATTGCCATTTTTGTTGAAAGTAGTTTCACTGCAAAATGATTGTTCCCGCACATACTGTGAGGGGAGAACAGGGTTTGCTTTTTCACTGACCACTGCTGAACTTGACCTTTTCTGCTCATTTGGGTTCACCCACAGGCACCACACACACACACATCCTGAATCATCCCATGGTCAGCTGCAAAAGCTTGGCCAGTATGTGTTTGTGCAGTAAGTCTTAACTATAGATGGAGTGGAGCTGCACAATTCAGCTCCAAAGCTGGACTTCCCCTAAAATTTGGGGTTATTTGAATCTGGAGTTTTGGGTCCGATCATTGTACAGATGGAGCAAGCTCAAGCTGCACAGTTTGGAACCTGTTTCAGTTTCAAAAGAGAGGTTTTCTACCGCAGTGACACCCAGTGAAGAACCAGAGAACTGCTCCTTCCGTTAATATTAGACAGCAGTTCATGAGCCAGCCTTAGAAGAGAATTATAGACTTGCAGTTACCAATGGTCCCTCATCCTTTATCTGACACTGGGGTTCAGTGGCAGGGGGTCAGATCCTTACTCAGTCAATAACTGAATTGCAGGAATATCTTGAACCTGCAAAACTGAGCTGGAAATCTCTCCAGAACAATATTGGCATTTCTGGTCCTTGGAAGAACCAGGAAACAGAGAAGCATCCATGAAACTGAAAAATATCTTTAGAATGCTACAACCTATTTCCATCTTTCTCTTTTTCTAACTGACGCTCTCTAAAATAAAGGTATCTTTAAAATACTGAAGACTGGGTTTAAGCAAAATAGCAAGCCAGATTTTTTTTCCAACCTCTGAAATGGTTTTAGATTCAGTTTAAGTTTTGTGTGGTGAGTTCTTATTTTATCTTGCCCAGTTCATCCTGCCCTAGTGATTATTGCTAATCTGTCTATTTTAGGGTTTTATACTGTCTCCCATCCCTTCCACATAAAATCAGTAGTAATGGTGAAGTCTTGAGTGGATTTCACGGAGACCCTGGCACTTCACTCTTTTTGGGGTAAAACATCTGCTTGGGGTAGGGTTTTTTGTTTTGACATTTTTAGATTGTATTTGTTTCCTCTTTTTTCTGTGATGGTACGGGTTTACTGGATAGAAGTGTTGTTAGTGTTGTCACTCTTATGTTGGAAAGACTTCTAGTGAGTTATCGGTCATCCTCAGTAGCTCTCTGCCTTCCAGAGGTGAAAGTGAGGCTCCACAGGATGAGCTCACAAATTTGGATGAAACCAAGATGGAACAACGGGTGAAATCTGTGGAAGACAAACTCAGGTAAGTTTGGTGATCTGAAATTATATTCCATTTTAGACGCCTACACCTGGGGCCAAACTAGTGTTCATGTTCCTAATGGATCCCTGAGGTTCACACTGTTCTTGTCATTTGTCCTCCTTGCCTTTTATTGAGACGCTGTTCCCTTCTTTGGCTAGAGAGATAATGTGTGGCCCTTCTTGTCTCCAGAGGCTCAGTGATCTGCCTTGGCACCATTGCTTGGCGCTGACTCCTGAGAAAGAGGCAGAGAGAGGGTGGCTAAGATCATCACAGGTCTCCCACATGGCAGGTCAGAGCCATGGCCACCCAGCTAGGCAGACATGTTTTTAGCCATATAAGTCTTGACTTTTTCAATTTTTTTGCTGACGGGCTGACTAAGAATTTTGGGAGGGGCTTCAGCTTTTGCAGATGTTATTATTTTATGGATATTTTATTAACTCTAATCCCTTTGCATCATTCTTTGCCTGACGGAAGGGAAATGAATGCTCGATTTGAAGGCGCAGAGAAACGACTAGAGATTTTGCAAGAACGGCTCAGGTAAGTGGGGAGGGTCAGGCCTCAATGAGAGTGAAAAATATTGTGATTCTTTCTCAAGAATCTACCATATCAAAGAAGTCTTGTATGTTTCCATGTGGACTTTCTCCTTGCTTGTGGGTGTTGATACTAAAATATCAACATGCCTAGTGATTGGACCAGCTACAGTTCTCTGACTTGGCATCGCTGTCCATGGTCAGGTCCTGAGGCTGCTACCAACTTCAGTTTGTCTTGCAATGCAAATCTGACAGTGTGATGTAACACCACGGCCTTATAATGCTGTGTGATTTCCATCTTGAAATCATGTCATGTCGTGAAACACTATCATGAATTTTAGCTCCATTCCAAATCATTTTCTGAATAGGTAATAACCCCTTGTGCATCAGCGGGACACAGGATAAAGCCACCCTTCCTGATATAGAAAGGGCAGGTGGTAAACTTATACTTGGCAGGACTGTGAGTGCAGCTGCCATGACATACTCTGCTCCTAGAGGAAAGGGAGAGTCCTGCATTACTTAGCAGTGACATCTTAACAGCTATTTAAGGGGTGGCTTTGACAAGCTCCTAAAGGAAGGGTGGCAGCTGGGATTCTGGTGAGGGTGGAAAGGGGTGAACTGTGGGGGAGAGAAGAGAGGCAGCACCCTAGAGATGCAATTCACAAGCATAAAATGCCAAAATGAATCCTCCAAAAAGATCAAGAATAGTGATGAGCAAATTTCAAACAGGTTGGTTCCAATTAACACACAAAAGTAAGGATTTTCTTTAGCCTTATCTGAGTCCCATATAACTGGGCTGGAAATTGGATAAGAACAGGCTTTAGTGTGAGATTTCCTGCAACTTCTGTGCCTGGTCAGGATGGCATTACAATGACAACAGCCTCTCTCCATGGCATTTTGGAGTTTCCAATCCCAGCTAGAAAAAGGAAATATAGAGGCAGCCAAGATAAGGGGAAGGGATAGCTCAGTGGTTTGAGCATTGGCATGCTAAACCCACGGTTGTGAGTTCAATCGTTGAGGGGGTCATTTAGGGATTTGGGGCAAAAATTGGGGATTGACCGTGCTTTGAGAGGGGGTTTGGACTAGATGACCTCCTGAGGTCCCTTCCGATCCTGATATTCTATGATAAGGGAACAGAGGAACAGCCGTGTTAGTCTGTATTCGCAAAAAGAAAAGGAGTACTTGTGGCACCTTAGAGACTAACCAATTTATTTGAGCATGAGCTTTCGTGAGCTACAGCTCACTTCATCAGATGTATACCGTGGAAACTGCAGCAGACTTTATATACACACAGAGAATATGAAACAATACCTCCTCCCACCCCACTGTCCAGCAGGACAGTGGGGTGGGAGGAGGTATTGTTTCATATTCTCTGTGTGTATATAAAGTCTGCTGCAGTTTCCACGGTATACATCTGATGAAGTGAGCTGTAGCTCACGAAAGCTCATGCTCAAATAAATTGGTTAGTCTCTAAGGTGCCACAAGTACTCCTTTTCTTTTTATGATAAGGGAAATAGCTAAGCAATCTTTTTCAAACCTGAAAGGTTTTTCTTAGAATTTTGTCAAACTCAAGACTTGGTTGATGTAGGACAAAGGTTCAGGTTGTTAACAGAAAGTGATCCATGATACAGAGATTGGAGCTAGATCCAAATTTCCCCTCAGGGGCACCATCAATGGCAGATTAAGCTTTTGTGGGGCGCTGGCCAGAGCAAGTAGGGCCCCTCCACTCCTTCCTCCTGCAGTCCCCCCACCCTCCTGCTGGGAAAATAGGGGCAGGAGCGCTGGGTGGGCAGAGCATGTCAGGGTGTGGGGGTGTCCCTTTTTCTGGGGCTCCCCAATTGGCTGGGGTCCCTGGGCACAGGCCCCCTTGCCTTAGTGGCTAATCTGCCAGTGGGCACCATTTAAGGGGAGCAGAGCGGGGGGGCTCTTGCCACACACACACACCCCTGCCCAAGTTTAATACAGGAGGTTTCTTGTTCCCTGGAGAAGCTCTTCACTGCAGCAGAGCATGTGTGTGGAATGTAGGTTCTTCAGAGGAGGGGGGCTGCTCCCAGCTTGTGCCCCTGGGGCAGGGAGTCAGTATTTTGTTTACAAACAGAGGCAGGGGATTAAGATAAGAAAGGGGAGGTGATTTAAATCAAGGATCTGGAAGTCATTAATGAGCCTGTAAAACAGGAATCCCTCTGCAGGGGGTGTTGAAGAGAGAATGCAGAAGAAACTCAGAAGAAAGACAGTGAAGCCCTCTGAGCCAAGGTTACATTCAGAAAAGAGGGAGATGTGAGGGATGTAGGTGAAAAGAAGGGGCCAAACCGCAGGGAAGGGATAGCAGTGTGGTATAGAGAAGTTCCCACTCTACCTGTGGTACTTATGTGGCCCCATCACCATAGTATCTGAGCGCCTCACAATGTCTAACCTATTTCTCCTCACAGCCCTGGTGAGGTAGAGCAGTGCTGTTATCCCCATTGTACAGATGGGGGCACTGAGGCCTTGTCTACACTACAAAGTTTGGTCAGCAAAAGTTAAAACTGCTGTTGCATGTCCACACTAGCTCCTTGTATCGGCAGAGTGCATCCACACTAGTAGCTGTTGCATCAATACAGAGAGCAGTGCACTGTGGGTAGCTATCCCACTGTGCAACTGGCCTCAGGGTGCTTTGGGGAGGGTTTGCAATGCCTCATGGGACAGGTACAGTGTTTTTCTTAGAATTTTGTCAAACTCAAGACTTGGTTGATGTAGGACAAAGGTTCAAGTTGTTAACAGAAAGTGATCCATGATACAACGATTGGGGCTAGATCCAAATTCCCCCTCAAATTCAGACCAAGTTGGATCCAGAGATTTTGTTCAACCAAGTGCAGTAGGCTAGTTGTAAAGGCCAGATCCGGATCTGGATCTGGATCTGAACTTCTCCAAAGTTCAGTTTTCTGGGTTTATTCCCATCTGCGTTTTTTTTTCTGGGTTTATTCCCATCGGCATTTTTTATTCAACATTGTTTGTCTCATCTGTAGTCAAGAAGCAGCAAGTGAGACTGATTGCTGTGAGTATTGTGTATTTTTGTTGCTATTCTGTGAATTGCCTCTTCACCTGGGGCCAGTGATCCTCCTCCCATCTGTCTAGTACATCTGTCACCTGTGAACTTGTTGGGACTCTACAAATACAACCTTGTGAACAAACTTCATGAAGGTGCATGAAGACATCAGCACACATGTCAGTGCTCAGGGAAAAGGGGATTTTTGGGAGTTAGGGACAAGCAACGTTGCTTGTCCATCAAAAGATGTTTATTACCCAAGGTTTTGACACACTGGACCTGAACCTGCTCTTATCAAAGTCAGTGGGAGTTTTGATATTGACTTCAGTGCGTGCTGGATCAGATCATAGTTTGTAATACACATTAACTTCCTCCTAAGTATAAATATCTGGGCTAGCAAATCCCTGCAGTATCTAAATGAATCCTATTAAGTGCCTTGGTGTATTCAACCTGTGAAACAAGAAATCATGTCATGACATTGTGTCACTGTATGACAACATTACATCCTGCCTCCACAGTGTAACAACACTGCATTTGGCAGTGGCAGCATCACAACATTGCAAGGCCATAAATACATCTGGGACAATAACTGTCCTGTGAGTTGGGCTTTCAGAATAGATGGGTGAGAAGCTGGGACTGTCTCATAACTTCTGGAATGGGTGGCTAACCCTCGTCTTCTCATGTGCATCATTGGTTGGTTGGTGATATTTATTTTGTCCATGAATCTGTTTCATGGAGCTTCCCAGAATGGTCAGTGCAGAAAAGTTTCATCAGAAGGAGGAAGAATGTGAAAAGCTGAAGAAAGAAAAAAGAGTCTTCGAGCAAATGTAGAGGATTTGTAAATATTTCCTCCAGAGCTTATCTTTCTACAAAGAGCCTGATCCTTTTCCCAACACTGTAAAGCAGAGGTGGGCAAACAATGGCCTGCGGGTCACATCCGGCCCACGGGACCCTTCTGCCCGGCCCCTGAGCTCCTGGCCTGGGAGGCTCGCCCCCGGCCCCTCTCCTGCTGTTCCCCCTCCCCCACAGCCTCAGCTCACTGCGCTGCCGGCGCAATGCTCTGGGCGGCAGGGCTGCGAGCTCCTGGGGCAGCGCAGCTGCAGAGCCCGGCCTGACCGGGTGCTCGGTGCTGCGCGGTGGCATGGCTGGCTCCAGCCAGGCGGCGCAGCTCTAGCTGCGCCAGTCACCGGTGCTCCAGGCAGCGCAGTAAGGGGGCACGGAGCAGGGGAGTTCGGGGGGGGGGTGGATAGGGGGCAGGGTGGTCAGAGGGGGGTTGAATGGGAGCAGGGTTCCCGGGGGGACAGTCAGGAAGGAGAGGGGGTTGGATGGGTCGGTGGGGGTTCCGGGGGCAGTCAGGGGACAGGGAGAAGGGGGTTTGGATGGGGCAGGTGTCCCGGGGGGGGTGGTAAGTCAGGACAGAGAGGGGGGTTGGATGGGGGGCTAGGGGGCAGTCAGGGGTAGGGGTCCCGGAGGCAGTCAGGGGACAGGAAGAAGGGGGGTTGGATAGGGCAGAGGTCCTGGGGGGGCTGTCAGGAATGAGAGAAGGCGTTGGATGAGACAGCGGGGTCAGTCAGGGGCGGGGTTTCCGGGGGCAGTCAGGGGACAGTGAGTGGGGGGGGGTATGGATGGGGCAGAGGTCCTGGGAGGGCTGACAGGGAACATGGGGGGATGGATGGGGCAGGAGTCCCGGGGGGCATCAGGGGGTGAGAAGCAGGGAGGGGATAGGGGGCAGAAGCCGGGCCACGCCTGGCTGTTTGAGGAGGCACAGCCTCCCCTAACCGGCCCTCCGTACAATTTCTGAAACCCGATGTGGCCCTCAGGCCAAAAAGTTTGCCCGCCCCTGCTGTAACGCCTCTATGCCATCTTGGCAGCTGAAGTGTCCCCTCCCCAGATGCTCAGCCTCCATGGAGCCTGTGTGCTACTGGCTACAGTGAGATGGGCGACTATGGCAGCTCTGCGTCTGCCCCAATACCCAAGTGCAGATGAAAGAGGCAAGCTCTCGAGACAAAACCCAAGTGCTGTTTAGATCATGGTAGCTGCCACGTGCGGAATATCGCTGTGAGAGTGATATTTTTCCAAGCAGAATCTGGCACACCCGGATGCTCCCTGGTCAGGCAGATATCAGTTTAGGTTTGGGAAGTGCAGAGTAGAGGCTGTGTCTTGTGAATTGTATGGCAATTCATAAAGTATTTCCAGATTATTATTAGTTATCCCTTTATGAATATCCCTTTATTCTTGATGTTTCTCCTTTGTATCTAGCACTTTCATTTTAAAATGAACTTTTTAACCCGCCTTTTAGCCCTGGATTGGAGCCTGTCTTGGCCGATGCAATGGGAAGCCATAAGTTCTCTGAGAACCTGAATGACCCTTGTCAAGAATCAGATGTGCTGGAGATGTACCAAAGGCTCAGGACACATGAATGGGAGAAAGCCAAATGTGCTGCAGATGGCTCTGCCTTCCCAATGACGTATGAAGACGGTAGCACCATAATTAAGGTTTGTTTCTGTTCATATCCTAGAACTCAAATGTATAAAGTCTTGGAAAAAATAATAGCACTGTAGGAGCCAGTCTAATGACTGGCATTTAGGACTTGCACGCTCAAGCAGGAAACTAGATGTGACCTAAGCACCTCTTGATGCCAACTGGCCGAGGACATAGAGGTACGGGGATCCGCTGGTTTCATCAAAAGAATGTCAGGTGTGGTCTCTAATGAAAGCCTGTGTCACACATGACATCATAATCATTGTAAAAGGAATGTATGGAGAATACGTGAGGAGTTAAGTGTATCTGCTGAAAATTCGGCTCTGTGGGACTGGTAGTTGAAGGCAGGTCACTGAAATGTAGTGCATCATGAGACAAACTGTCCAGACAGGAGGAGGGCGATACTTATCTCTTTGGTGGGCCGTTATGTGTCTTACAATAGAATTCTATTCCCATACTGAGTCAAATGCTCATTAAGAGTTTGCGGAGACTTCAGAAGGAATTTAACTGAAAGAGATAAACAGGCAAGGGAGCCCTCTTTTCAGGTGAAGATCACAGGTCTGTCCTGGTATACCTGGGGGGTGCAGGGAGATGCTCTGGCATCCTTCAGTCTGTGAAGACAAGTTTCCAGCTGGCTTGATTTTATGAAAGGGGGATTTCAGCCATCTTGGTTGAAAATGCTGGGGAAAAGCCTGGGAGTAAACTCTCCTGTAAGAGACAGGGGAATACCTTGTGAGTTTAGCTTAGGCTGTAACAAGCATGTTATGGTTTATATGTAACCAGTATTGTTACTTACTATCATTTGAATCTCTGCATTTTGATAAAAAAAAGCCTTATTCTTGTTTCACTATCCATGTATCTAAGTGCTGTATGTTAAGTGGAGTGGTGATCCTGAGTTGACTCTAGTAAGCTGGTGTGTCCTGGGTGCAGAAAATCTGAGAGTTCTAAGAGTGTTCAATGAATTAGAGGCTGGATGCTCCAGGGGGACACACAGAGGACTCAGGAGTTGTTGGGTTTCTCTTGCTAACCTGTACAGAGAAGTGAGGCCTGCAGAGGCCTGGAAAGCAGGGCTTGTGTTGCCAGAGTCTGGGGGAGTCGGGGAGCTGACGCACAGCAGGTAGAGACAAGACGTCCTCATGCTAAGAGCCAGTGGTAGCGAGATGCCTCACAACCCTGCATGCCCCTGGGAAGTGTCCCACTCGTGTCAGCTACTAAGTTGTTAGCTCTTATTTTCCAGCCCAGCAGGGCCTATGGAATGCCATGGAGACCAACCTAATGGTGCTGCACAGTCCTGGCATTCAGACGAGCAGGTTCAATTTCTCGTTGCCATTTCTCAATCCAACTAGGCATCAGCTGAGAGTGTTGCAGCATCTTGTCTGGTTTCCTTGTGATTCCTTGTGCCGAGCCACATAGGAGATCTAATTTTGATTTTTAATTATTGCTTCAAGGCTGGGTGTATTGGGGAAAAAATTATCACTGTGCAATTAAGAGGACAGCACAGGTGCACAGAAATGGAGTGACTGCTGTCTGAAATGTCTGCACCGATTGTGCAGTGGGAGGTGCCCACACTGGCACTCACTTAATTGATTAACTTATAGCTATTAGTGAGATAACTTCAATCCCTGACAGCTGCCTGAAGCATTTTTGCACATGGATTCAAGTTGCATTTTTACTGATTAAGGGATGTTGCAGTCGAATGACCTCTCTACTGCAGATGAGGCTTAAGTCTCATATGTACTGCACCATGACTCTTGAGCCTCATCAGAATTTACAGTGCTCTGTTGTTACCTTTGCACTGCAGACTGTGTTTTCCAAATGTGAAGAAGAGCTGTCACAAAGACTGGAGCGAATTTTTGAACTCCTTGAGATTCCAGTTTCAAAGAAAACTACACGCATCTTTGACAGCCAACAGGTATTTAACATTATAGGGCAGTAGGACTTGGGTAGCAGCGGGAAGCTGGGTAACCTGTTTAGATCTGCCACCTCTCTACCGCCTTATTCACAAAAGGGAAATATATCAAGTGTCCCACAGTTGCTCAACCTGGTTCAGTGCCACCAGTGTGAGAGATGCTGGAAGCCCTAACGTAGACAGGCAGCTACAATGGAAATAACCTGAGCTAAATTGTGAGATGTGCAGGACAGGCAGAGCAGAGGGGAGAACTGTGATTCCTTTATATTTGTAATTGATGTGATAGAAGAATGGCTGAGTCATATGTAGTGTGGTAGGTCACATGACTGAGAGACACTAATTCTGTCATTGACTGGCTGGAATGCACTTACAAGAGTTAAAAATGTCCTTTCAACCCCATGTCCCAGTCTGGACATTTGCCCAAACCCTTGGCGCTGGAAGTTTTCAAATCACAGTTGGGCCAATAACCAGGAAGTGGATTATTCCCATTTCATATCGGCTAACTCAGGCTGTTTTGTTCTTTGTTTGGTTTGTAGTTGCCTCCTGGGCTGGCAAGAGAGATAAAGAATCACCTTAAAAATCTCTATTTTAACTATGGAGAAGACTATTACCAAGACAAGATTGGGGTGAGTAAATGCCAACCCTGGGAAGGGGGTTCCATTTCCAAACATGTCTGTGAAACTCACAGTATTAAAAGTCACACCACTGAGTTCTGTGTTGTATTGTCCACTTCTACCATGGGGGTGGGATTCACCAAACCCCAAGAATTTTCCTGTCCAGCCCCCCCCTTTCCACCACCACCCCCCAAAGGGCAGGTCTACACGTAAAACACTGCAGCGGTGCAACTGTAGCGCTTCAGTGAAGATGCTACTACACCTACAGAAGAAATCCCTCTATGAGAGGAAGTAGCTATGTTGACAGGAGAAGCCCTTCTGTCGACCTAGCACTGACTACACGGGGGGGCTAGGTTGGTATAAATGCATTTCTCGGGGAGTGGATTTTTCACACCCCCTCAGGGATGTAGTTAAAATGCCAGAAGTATGTTTGTAGTGTAGCTGCATATCATGGTAATGCCTCTGGCTGAAGAGCTCTAGATGCTCCTCCCTTCACACCCTGTTGATGCCACACCTTCCATCAGCCAGAAGGGGCTGATAGAGAATGTGCGTCTGGCTTCTGTGCTTTTCCATGAGAGCTGGGCATACATTACGTTGTGCTATGTGGAACTGGGACAACAGTATGTGGGTGAAACCCTGATTTCAATACCTATATTTCAGTTCTATAAAACCAGATTCTGTCCGGTTTCTTGTGGTAAATGTCTATCAGGGCTGAAATGGAGCTGTGTGGTCAGCCTGCAATTTGGACATTTCAAAAATCTCTGGTTTCTCTGGTCTCCAGAAAGGCTTTGTTTGGATATGTGGGAGAAAAGACAGCCCATGAATTTTGTCAGGCCTCTGGCAGGCTGAGTCCCATAACCTAGAACTTCTCCTGATGGGGAGATCAGACTAAATAAAACCCTGGATGTGTCTCTCTCACTACTATCAGTTCTGGCTTATGAATTCCATTACTGATGTTAGTTACTTCATATTTATAAGCTGCAAACTGAGTCAAAGGGTGGTGGTAGAATCTGCTTAACAATTAGCATAAGAACATTGCAAAACCCCTACGATACTCACTGTTCTCACTTTATTTTCAGCCTTCACTTTCTCCTGATCTACAGACGTTTCAGCCACTTGTACATTTCACAGCAGAGTGCTACAAAATTTACTGTTTGTTGCTTCTTCAGAACCCGCCCATTAAAGCTGTGTGGCCCACAGAGGAAAGAATCCCAATCTCTTGCATACAGCATGTGGACAATAAAAACGTGGAGGATAGGATGCCATTAAACTTTCTGTGGCCCGTACTGGCATGTGGGAGACTAGTGTACAAGAAAGCTGTAATCTATGATTAAATGGAATGGTGTTTGGAATTCAATTATACCTCTGTGTTATAAAACAATAAAAAAAAATAGTGAAACAGCAGCCTTGCAGTTTGTCTTTTTTAGTCAGGAAATGCTCAGGTTTTAGCTCTTGTAGCATATGATCTGGAAGGGGATGACACACAGAGACCACTGGTACCTGCTGGCAAAGGGTTCACTGCCTTATAGCAGCAATCCTAACAGGCTTGACAAGCTCACTATACTTTGCACATAGCTTTCATAGTAGTTATCCATAAAGAATGCCATGAGAGATCTCAAATTAAAACCAGGGTTGCACTGGTCATTAATAGGGTTGTGAAATGTATGTACAGATATTATGTGAGGAGTTATGTGCCTGTACTGGAAATATGTTTAGATTCGGTATCAAGGTATGAGTCACCAACCAAGAGGAAGGCAGGTTTTCTTTCAGAAAGGAGATAATGTGTCTTTCTCTGCCAAAATGTAAATTAAGATTGTAATCTAGCACAGTGGAATCCCCATCTACAAAGGAAGTCAACAGAGACATGTGAAGTCAATAGAGAAGAACACACTGGAAAAAAACAAGTGATACCGCCCCTAACTAGAGACAATGAACTTTGGGAGATACAGGGAAAAGACAAAAACACACCCTTTTATCCTGCACCTAGGAAGTAAATCAACAGTAGTTTACATTTGTGAAAACAGGATCTCAACCAAATTTCGCTGAAAAGCTGCAGAAAAGGCTTTGGGTAAAATAAACTTCTTTAGAAACGGGTTTGGCTTGTGAACTTAAGTTTAGTCTCTAGAAAGCATGTATTAATTTTCTTGTATATGTAACCATTCTGTTTCCATTAGCCTTACTCACTAATCATTTGAATCTCTCTGTTCTTTGTTAATAGTTAATAGTTTAAGAGCTTAGTCTTGTTTTTACTATAAATATATCTAAGTGCTGTGGTGTTAAGCAAAGCAGGAATCCTCAGATAAATCATTCAAGTTAGTATGTGCACTGTCCTTTTGAGGACAGCAGGCCTGGTATTTCTGTGAGCGTTCAGTGGATAACGTGCTGGACACTACAGGGGAATGCCTCAAAGGGGCTTGGGCATTTGGGTACACCTATTGCTAACCTGCAAGATTTGGGTGGTTAAAAGGCTACTGGTATTAAGGAGCTGACACCCAGCTAAGCACAAGTAAGTTTCCCTCTCACTGGAGGTGGGGGATGGGGGAATAACATGGTGACTCACAGTCCTAGGCTTTTGCAACAGATCAGCCCCTTCAGTTATACAAATGCTACACATAGTAGGAGGCCCGGTTCTTTTATTTTGTAGCATCATCTGCGTAGGAGACATTTGATTGCTTGTTCCTGGTTAAGACCACTGGGACGAAAATGTTGCATTCCTGCCCTTCCATCAATAACTATGAATGAATGGCCCTGATCCAGCAATCCTTTCTCAGGCAAAACTTGTATTGACTTCAATAGGAGTTTTGCCCAGCTATGTACAGCAGGACTGGGCCCCAGATCATTTAAACACTGGACTTACAATGGATGGTAATGATAAAGGGCCTGAAAAAATCATGTATCTGCTCCAATCAGACAATTAGGGCAACAAAAATGATTAGGAGTCTAGAACACATGACTTATGAGGAGAGGCTGAGGGAGCTGGGATTGTTTAGTCTGCAGAAGAGAAGAATGAGGGGGGATTTGATAGCTGCTTTCAACTACCTGAAAGGGGGTTCCAAAGAGGATGGCTCTAGACTGTTCTCAATGGTAGCAGATGACAGAACGAGGAGTAATTGTCTCAAGTTGCAGTGGGGGAGGTTTAGATTGGATATTAGGAAAAACTTTTTCACTATGAGGGTGGTGAAACGCTGGAATGCGTTACCTAGGGAGGTGGTAGAATCTCCTTCCTTAGAGGTTTTTAAGGTCAGGCTTGACAAAGCCCTGGCTGGGATGATTTAACTGGGAATTGGTCCTGCTTCGAGCAGGGGGTTGGACTAGATGACCTTCTGGGGTCCCTTCCAACCCTGATATTCTATGATTCTATGATTAAGTCAGAGAGTCCTCTTCCCCCCAGAAATGCTCTCCCTCCTATGCAGGTTTCTCAGCATGTGCTCATAAGCTTGGAGATCTGGCTTGGGAAGGCAGTTTATGAAATCCAATGCGAGGAACTAAATGAAAGTGACCAATCTCACTTGTTTGTCTTGTTACTGAAGGGCTGGTAAACGATCGGATTCCCTTTTAATATTCCTCAGCGGGTGCTTGGCTTCTCTGCATGCTCTCTGGGGGAAATTCTTCAACATCCACTTCCAGGAACTGAAATATGCCATCCAGCTCCTTGTCAAAATGCTTTCTAGTAGACATGCTGCTTACAGAAGATACAATCCAGATCTGAAAGAGAACAGAAACATTGGGATGGGAAAGGCCCGAGATTTAAATCTGGATGGGGATAGGCATGGACAAACTGACCTGCAAACCGTCATAACAAACACCATATCTACTGCAATGCCTAGAAGGTTGTGAGAACGCATGGCTATTATGGTTTGGTTTCTCATTTCTGTTCGCCCTGTCACACCTTTCTACTCCTGGAATGCAAAACATGGACACAGTATTATCCACTCAAATTGACCTATTAATTTCTGCATCTAACTTTGGACTCGCCAAGATTCCCATCTTCAAACAAATTATCTAGCATCTGATCTTAGAATTATAAGACAGGACAAGAGTACAATTTCCAAGCCAACACAATGTGCTATTTATTGTGGTGTAACATGCCTTGGTTAATAAAACATAAAATGAAAATAAAGAGGCTGAAGGTTAATCCAAGTTACATTGTTCTTTTCTATTCGATCAGTCAATATAACAACACAGTGACTATTTGTATTTATAAAGCACCTCTCCCCCAAAGTACTACACATTTTAGTGTCATTTAAAAATAGTCAGGGAGGAGCTAAAACAAATCTCAAGGAAGAGTGACTTCCAGAAGATCACCCAAGTGAGAATAAAAATGCCCACCACCTGGTCTGTAGTGGAGGGATCCCTGAAAAGCTGGTGACTTCAGAATATAAATATAACCCAGAGAAAAAGGCTCCAGAATGAGATCTTGAATCTGGCCAGGGTCTGTACCATTAAGAACCCAGATCCCCAGCTGTTGTCAATTGTTGCAGCTCCACTGATGTAATGGAGCAACAATGATTTACACCAGCTGGGAAGCTGACCTAAAATCTTTTAAAAAACTATCTGGGCCAAATTAAACTCCAGCTCCTGCTTTGCAGCGAGTCAGTGTAAAGAGTGCAGGGTGTGCCTAACATGATCATAGCTGCCAACAGCCTTGACCAACAAAAAGTGAAATGGGTAATACCTCAGAAAGACAAGAGGTCCATAAGCCAGTTCAGTCCCCAACATAAGCTGGAGCAGCTCCAAAGTCTGGTCTAACTTATGTCCGAGCAGCAGCTGTCCCCGAGGAACCATTCAGACGCTCAACATAACATAAGAATTAGGGCTGTTAAGCGATTAAAAAACTTAATTGTGATTAATTGCACTGTTAAATAATAGAATACCATTTATTTAAATATTTTTGGATGTTTTCTACATTTTCAGATATATTGATTTCAATTACAACACAGAATACTAAGTGTACAGTGCTCACTTTATATTTATTTTTGATTACAAGTATTTGCACTGTAAACAAAATAAATGCTATTTTTCAATTCACCTCATACAAGTACTGTAGTGCAATCTTTTTATCAAAAAAGTTAAACTTGCAAATGTAGAAAAAAACTGCATTCAAAAATAAAACAATGTAAAATTTTAGAGCCTACAAGTCCACTCAGTCCTACTTCTTGTTCAGTCAGTCACTCAGACAAATAAGTTTGTTTACATTTGCAGGAGATAATGCTGTCTGCTTCTTGTTTACAATGTCACCTGAAAGTGCGAACAGGCGGTCACATGGCACTGTTGTAGCCGGCAAGATATTTACTTGCCAGTTGTGCTAAAGATTCACATGTCCCTTCATGCTTCAACCACCATTCCAGAGGACATGCCTCCATGCTGATGATGGGTTCTGCTCCATAACAATCCAAAGCAATGCAGACTGACGCATGTTCATTTTCATTATCTAAGTTAGATGCCACTAGCAGAAGGTTGATTTTCCTTTTTGGTGGTTCGGGTTCTGTAGTTTCTGCATTGGCGTGTTGCTCTTTTAAGACTTCTGAAAGCATGCTCCACACCTCGTCCCTCTCAGATTTTGGAAGGCACTTCAGATTCTTAAACCTTGTGTTGAGTGATGTAGCTATCTTTAGAAATCTCACATTGGTACCTTTTTTGCATTTTGTCAAATCTGCAGGGAAAGTGTTCTTAAAATGAACAACATGTGCTGGGTCATCATCCGATACTGCTATAACATGAAATATATGGCAGAATGTGGGTAAAACAGAGCAGGGGACATACGATTCTCCTCCAGGGAGTTCAGTCACAAATTTAATTAACACACTGTTTTTTTAATGAGCGTCATCATCATGAAAGCATGTCCTCTGGAATGCTTGAAGGAGCATACGAATGTTTAGTATATCTGGCACATAAATACCTTGCAATGCCAGCTACAAACGTGCCATTGAAATGCCTGTTCTCACTTTCTGGTGACATTGTAAATAAGAAGCAGGCAGCATTATCTCCTATAAATGTAAACAAACTTGTTTGTCTTAGCGATTGGCTGAACAAGAAGTAGGACTGAGTGGACTTGTAGGCTCTGAAGTTTTATATTGTTTTGTTTTTGAGTGCAGTTATGTAATAAAAATAATCTATATTTGTAAGTTGCACTTTCACAATAAAGAGATTGCACTATAATACTTGAATGAGGTGAACTGAAAAATACTATTTCTTTATCATTTTTACAGTGCAAATATTTGTAATGAAAAATATACACTTTGATTTCAATTACAAGACAGAATACAACATATATGAAAATGTAGAAAAACATCCAAAATATTTAATACATTTTCAATTGGTATTCTATTAAGTGCAATTAATCGCGATTAATTTTTTAAATTGTGATTAATTTTGTTGAGTTAATTGCGTGAGTTAACTACGATTAATCAACAGCCCTAATAAGAATATAAGAACATCTATACTGGGTCAGACCACAGGTTCATGTAGCCCAGTAGCCTGTCTTCCGACAGTGGCCAATGCCAGGTGCCCCAGAGGGAATGAACAGAACAGGTAATCATCAAGGGATCTATCCCCCGTCACCCATTCCCAGCTTCTGGCAAACAGAGGCTAGGGACACCACCTCTGCCCATCCTGGCTAATAGCCATTGATGGATCTATCCTCATGAACTTACTAGTTCTTTTTTGAACCTTGTTATAGTCTTGGCCTTACAACATCCTCTGGCAAAGAGTGCCACAGGTTGACTGTGCATTGTATGAAAAAATACTTCCTTTTGTTTGTTTTAAACCTGTTGCCTATTAATTTCATTTAGTGACCCCTAGTTCTTGTGTTATGAGAAGGAATAAATAAATAACACTTCCTTTTTACTTTCTACATACCAGTTATGAGTTCTGCAGCCATACCCACTCCCTCTCCCCACATGTCTCTTCCCTCCCCCGGCACAATATGAAACTTGGGGCTGCAAATGGGAAGCAGTAAAGGCCCATTCTGCAGGCCCTATGCCACTAGCGAATCCGTCTTACACTGGGTTGGTGGAAGCAGATTCCCCAGCGAGAAGATCTGTTTGGTTTTCATCCTCTTTGCTCTGCAGGAGCAGTGTAAAGGAGCCACACAGCAGCCCAGAATCACAGCCCAAGTGTGCCTTGCTACCGTGCACAGGACTCATTACCTTTCCAGCAGATGCCACATCTTCAGAGATATATTTTGACAGACCAGGAAACAACATCTCTGTCATCTCATTTCTCTTTCGTAGGCCTTTGTTCATAACATTAATCTCCTTCCAGAATGTTTTCACTTTTGAAATCACCATCTGGATTCTGGTTAAATGCTTGGATACCTCTTTCAAGTGCTTTATTGTCCCCTAGAGTAGCTAGTGAACAATATGCAAACATAAGCCATTTCAGCAAACAATGATTTGCATAAACATCTCTCTCTTATGGAAAAATAATTATTGAATAGCTAGTTAAAGCTATCCTATCTATACATTTTTTTTATAGGAGAGATCTCATTCTCTACTGCAATTTTTAGGTTTTCAAAGTAATTTTCTATGAAACTTTATGGTTACATTCTTATTAAATTCTGTAGGACTTTTCCATAAGGTACTAAAACAAAATCAGTTCTTACCTATTTGGTGACCCAGCATGCTTTGCAGGAAAGCAGAAAAGAGAGCATTTTGCACCTTTATGAAAAAGAAAAAGAAACAAACAAAGCTGCAAACTAGAGATGTTGTACTAAATGTTAGAGACACAGTCAGTCAATTTAGGGCAGGTAAATCTCATTGCATCAAACTTATTTTAAACTGCATTACAAATAGATGTGTTACCATTACGTTAGATATCAAAGATGAAGCGTCTTCTTTAACTTTAACTCTTCTCTTGCAATGCTGGAAATGCTGGGCTAGAACTTGCCAGCCAGAAAGTGAGACTAACTAGGAAGAAATGTGAGACAGTGATAGATAGCTGGGCCTGAGCAAAAGGAACAAATGGGCAGGGGACATGTCTGACTGAAGCATGTGGTGTAGGTATGGCACTTGTATCAGACAAGACTTGTTTTTTGTGAGCTGCACTTGGTTATTCTAGGACAGGGGCGGGCAAACTTTTTGGCCTGAGGGCCGCATTGGGTTTTGGAAATTGTATGGAGGGCTGGTTAGGGGAGGGGGTCGTGGCCTGGCCCCCCACTTCCTATCCGCCCCCCCCGGACTCCTGCCCCATCCAACCCCCCCCCACCCCGTTCCCTGACAGCCCCCCTGGGACACCTGCCCTATCCGCACCACTCCGCTCCCTGTCCCCTGACTGCCCCCAGACCCCCACCCCTAACTGCCCTCCACCACACCATTCAACCCCTCCTCTCATTCCTGACTGCCCCCCCAGGACCCCTGTCCCATCCAACCACCCCTTCTCCCTGACCGCCCCCGGACCCCTCGCCCCTAACTGGCCCCCCCTGCGACTCTTGCCCCATCCACCCCCCCCGATCCCTGTCACCTGACTGCCCCCCGCCGCCCCATCCAACTCCTCCTCTCATTCCTGACTGCCCCTCAGGACCCCTGCCCCATCCAACCACCCCTTCTCACTGTCCCCTGACTGTCCCCAGAACCCCTGCCCCTGACTGCCCCCTGCTGCCCCATCCAACCCCCCCTCCTTTCTCACTGCCCTCCCCTGGGACCCTGCCCCCACTCAACCCCCTGTTTCCGCCCCGACCCCTATCCACACCCCCTCCCTCTGACCACCACCCCAAACTCCCCTGCCCTCTATCCAACCCCCGCTCCCTGCCCCCTTACCGCGCTGCCTGGAGCACTGGTGGCTGGCGGCGTCATGCTGCCGCCGCCACCACACAGCACAGAGCACCGGGCCAGGCTGGGCTCCGTAGCTGCGCTGCCCAGGAGCTCCCAGCACAGCCGCCCCGAGCGTTGCACCAGTGGCGGAGCCAGGTGAGGCTGTGGGGGAGGGGGAACAGCAGGGGAGGGGCCGGGGGACAGCCTCCAGGGACAGGAGCTCAGGGGCTGGGCAGGAGGGTCCTGCGGGCCAGATGTGGCCCGCGGGCCGTAATTTGCCCACCTCTGTTATAGGACTTGGCAGCTGCAGCTGCCATTTTGAAAGCCTTGTATGGAAGTGTTCTTTCTGATAGAGACTTTACTTCACTCTGCTTTGCATTGTGCAATCCCCCCTAGCAGAGATGTGCTGTAAAAAGTGACTTACCCCAGTATAGATTACCCTGGTGGCAGTACCTGTAGCTACATCTGTGAAGCGACCACATTGCCAAACACATTTGTGTAGCCAAGTCCTGAGCATGGTGTTACTCCTTGGGGAATTCTGCACCAAAAAATTTAAAATTCTGCACACATTATTTGAAAATTCTGCAAAATTCTGTATATTTTATTTGTCACAATAACACATGCCAGTTTCAATTATTTTGGTAATTTATTTCAAAATAATCTGTCAGCAAGTATGTCTGTAACAATACAGAGCAAAAAAAAAAAAAAAGATTCTGGTAATTATTTTTTGGCAAATAGCTTCCTTACTAGGCATGTTAATGCAGAACTTTGAGTACTTCATTTAAATTAAAATACAGAACTGTATTTCCTGCACCTGTCAGAGGTAGTGCAAAGGCTTGGGGGAGTCAGGGGTAATGGAGGCGCTGAAGGAGAGGAAAGGAGCCTAGGAGTGAATCTGGAGGGTGTTCGGTGGGAGAAGGTTTTTTGAGGGGGAGGGGGGATTGTTAGGAAGTTGGGAAGCCTCCCCTATGCAGACCCTGGCTGACCCCAAGCTTCTCCCATTCAGCCAGGCACGTCTGCCCCTGTCCCCACACTCCGCATCCCCATCTATGATGAACTTCTACTCCCCATCCCCAGGGGTCTCTGCAGCCCCCCTCTGCCATCCCCAGGGTCAGCGCTGTCACCCCACTAGCTCCTGAGCCCATGCCCCAGTCTGGCCCCCCATTAGCTGTTCTGAACCCCAGTCTGTGATTCATGCGTCCTGCTGTTCTGGTGCCGTAGCGGCCTCTGGTGGGGAAAACGTGGAACTGCAGCACTTCGTGGGCAAAATGTATTTTAGGCGGGAAAATACAAAATTATTCGGGACAGAAGAATTCTGCGCGTCCGCTGATGCGCAGAATTCCCCCAGGAGTAATGGTGTGCTTGGGACGTGCCCCTACTTCTACACCCTTTCAGGGGCTGCAGCAAACCCAGCTTGCATGGCCAGAGGGTGTAGAGGAGGGAATGGGGCCATGACACTGCTTCAGCCCTTCTTTCTGTGCATCCCTGAGAAATCTGGAGGGAACGCTCCCTCATTTGCAGGGACTACAGTTGTGCCAGACCCTTAAATAGACTCCTTATGACCCCCTCACCCACACTTCCCACACACACACATACTCACGTAAGGGCCAGAAGCAATCTGACCCTAATGCATTTTAAAACTAGCCATGATGGTGGGGGAAGAGGAGATCATAAGAGCAAAGAGAGAAAGTAATGGGTGGAGATGAAATAAGGGGCTAGGCTCCTTGAGCCCCCTGTTCTTTTCTTGTCTGTCCTTTCTTCCTGCCCTTCTCCTGTACTTGCGTTCATGCTCAGTTTGGAGATGTCAGTCTGTTTCTCACATTCCTTCCTCAGGTCAGAGAAGCTGAAATACAAATGTGGCTTCTGGTGAAGCAAATATTGAGCAAGCACTTAAATAAGCAGCTAAAGAAGCAGTGGTGGGACTATTTAGGACAGGGCGAAGCAGTGATGAGCTGCCAAAATCTTAACAACCGGTTCCCTATAAAAAGTTCTGATTTAAGGGATGTACCCCAGTACGTATTTTTTGTACCAACAGGGTTATCATATGTCCTGGACGGCGATTTAAGAACCAAAAAGCCTGACCTGTCTGGGAAAATATTGATATATGTTAACCCTGCTTAAAGTTCTTTTTTTAAAAGATGGGCCTGAACTAGAAATGAGCTCCGTTTCACATGTGTGCTAGGGTGACCAGGTGTCCCGATTTTATAGGGACAGTCCTGATTTTGGGGTCTTTTTCTTATATAGGCTCCTATTACCCCCCACCCCCTGTCCTGATTTTTCACACTTGCTGTCTGGTCACCCTAGGGTGTGCACATGTGTGGGTCCCAGCTGCTCCCTGCCCCCCTCATTGAAGCAGGTGTGCAGGGTTACTGCCCTGGGAACTGCAGGACACCAGTGGATGTGGGGCCAGCTGCAGACAGGGGCATGGGGCAGGGCTAGCTGGAGGCAGGGGGTGCAGGGCTGGCTGTGGGCAGGGCAGGGGGTGTGGAGCTGGCTGGAGACAGGAGGGTGCGGGGTTGGCTGGAGGCAAGGGGGTGTGAGGCTGGCTGGAAACAGGGCAGGGGCTGACTGGAGGTAGGGGCTGGCTGCGGGCAGGACAGGGGGTGCGGCAGGGGCTGGAGGCAGGGTAGGGGGTGGCTGGAGACGGGGGCTGGCTGCAGGCAGGGGGTGTGGCAGGGGCTAGCTGGCGGCAGGGCAGGAGGTGCAGGGGTGGCTGGAGGCAGGGGCTGGCTGCAGGCAGGGCAGGGAGTGCGGGGGTGGCTGGAGACGGGGGCTGGCTGCGGGCAGGGGGTGCGGCAGGGGCTGGCTGCGGGCAGCATGGTGGGTACTCATGGGGAGAGCAGCAGGAGGCAGCCCAGGCCCAGCAGAGCAGCCGGGGACCCACCAGGCAGCATCAGGAGCCCCAGGGCCAGGGGAGCAGCAGCAGCAACAGGGCTCGTGTCCAGGGCCAGGCGGCAGCCCACGTGCCTCCCACAGCGCAGCACCCCCAGCGGCCGGAGGAGGAATTACATCACTTCCCAGCCAGAGCCCATCAAAGCCTCAGCGTCCCGTGCAGGGAAGCAGGTTAACAACCGGTTCTAAAACTGCTTCAAAATTTAACAATTGGTTTGCGTGAACCGGTGCGAACCGGCTCCAGTTCACCACTGGGGTGAAGTATTCAAAACTCTTCATGCACCTAACATGGCTGGTTCAGGGGTATTAAACCCAAGCCTGCTACAGTGTGAGGTGAGGGACAAAGGACCAGATTTTTAAAGGTGCTTAAAGATCCAGAGCGGCACCTAGGCCAGATCCTCACAGATATTTAGGCGCTGAACCTACATTGCTTTCAATTGGCGTTAGGCACCTAAATGCCTTGAGGATCTAGGCCATAGTGGGATTTCCAAAAGCACCTCCAAGGTGCCCTCTAAGCACCTATCTCCATCTTTAGGTGCCTTAATACCTTTAAATGTTTGGCCCTAAATGACTTACTAGACTTGTCTCTCATCCAGCTGATTCACTGCCAAAAGTTTCTAGAGAAAAAGAGCTTACTTTTTCCCCCATCTTCTCCACATCTTGCAGGAAATCTTGGCTCCAGCTGTCCAGCTTATCAAGAACTGATTTTGCCATCTCTATCTCATTGACTTTTATTGCTCTCCTGAGCACAGGAAATAGGGAAGAAATAATGTTCTGGGTAGTTATTGCATGCTATACCGGGGGCGGGTGGGAGGAGGGTTGAGCTCCCAGCAGCAGCATTAGAAGTCAGCTCCTTGTGTAAGCAATACTCATGGTTCAGGATGTAGAACAATCATCTCCAGGAAGGACAAAGAGTTCCTCTCACTGCATCATGATACTGCATGGTGATACTCATTATGATGTTTTTTTAAAATACCTTGAGTTTTTAAATACCACATGGAAAGATCCATATAAAATACAACTCACGTACAAAAGAAGAAGAGACGAAACACTTCAACTGCACATACAGGCAACAATGTAGCTACAACTCTCCTATCCCAGCAGTACCAACTTTCTGAATAAAAACACATATATGTTTATTGCAGTTTCTGTATAGCTCAGAAGCTTGTCTCTTTCACCAACAAACGTTGGTCCAATAAAAGATATTTCCTCATCCACCTTGTCTCTCATATATATTTATGAAATATGCTTCATTTATATGTGTCTGTCTGTCCTCCCAGAGTGTGGCAGCACTGTCTTCTACTGGCTAGAATCCCAGACGTGCTCAAATGGGTTTGAGCCTTTTCCCTAACATAGCTAAAAGTTACACTAACTACAGCGGTGACTTGTCCATAGTGTATTATCATGTTGCCCTCTAGTGATTGCAGCTAGAATTGCAGATAGGCTATAAACCCCATGTTGGAATTATTAATAATATTTGAAATTATTAATATGGGAAACCACCAAAGACTATTTTAAACACAAATTCCTTTATAAAATCCAAAGACCACATGGTACTTATACAATTGCTCTAGACATGCCTAAAAAGCCTAGCTAATAAGCAATTTACTACAGTCAAACAGTAACAAAACATTTATAATCACTTTTTCAAGATAGTTACAAATGGCCTAAGCCAAGGGGTGCTCAGACAGCGTCAATGTGGTCAGGCAGGGATTCACAATGAACCCTTTAAGACTTTACTTTTTATACCCTTTAACAAGCAAGTGATGGCATTTTCAATTATTGACTTCATCTAAAAACCAATTTGAGACAGCTCACCCTTATTTCCAGTTTTAATGCAACTAAAAACTACCACCTGCTGTCTTCCCCAGGCCTTTCCTCCCCTCCTTCTTACGTCCCTACAGTTTTCCCATTGCACCTGGGCTCACATAGGCTTTAACATAGGAAAGGTTGTGTTGCCTCATTTTAAGACTGATTCTTTTTGTTTTATTTAAAACCATGTGCACTCATCCCTACTGGTCAGAGACCTTCTTTTTAGAAACTTCCTCTTATCTCATCTGTTATTCTTTCAACCAGACAGCTGCCCTACTTCATTCCTTCTGGCCTTATCACTTATTATTTTCAAGGCTTTACTTCTACTTGGTAGTCAGAGCCATTTTTTACAAAACATATATATACTTAACCAAACTCTAATTCTTTAATTTCATATTTATCCTACCATGCTATTACTTATACCATTGTGATTATCTACTTTGACCACCTGGATATCACAGATCATAGGACTTCCCTGAATTAATTCTTGTTTGAACTAGAGCATATCTTTTAGAAAACATCCAATCTTGATTCAAAAATTTCCAGTGATCAGGGATGCTGGGACAATTTGTAGAGTGGGGGGTGCTGAGAGTCATTGAACTAAACTGTAAACCCTGCGTATGATGAAAACCACTTCAAGCCAGAGGTGCGGCAGCACCCCTTCCACCCCAAGTTCCAGAAGTTATGCCAGTGATGAAGAATCCACCATGACCCTTGGTAAGTTGTTCCAATGGTTAATTATCCTCACTGTTAAATATTTGCCCTTCATTTCTAGTCTGAATGTATCTAGCTTCAACTTCATAGAATCATAGAATATCAGGGTTGGAAGGGACCTCAGGAGGTCATCTAGTCCAACCCCCTGCTCAAAGCAGGACCAATCCCCAACTAAATCATCCCAGCCAGGGCTTTGTCAAGCCTGACCTTAAAAATATCTAAGGAAGGAGATTCCACCACCTCCCTAGGTAACGCATTCCAGTGTTTCACCACCCTCCTAGTGAAAAAGCTTTTCCTAATATCCAACCTAAACCTCCCCCACTGCAACTTGAGACCATTACTCCTTGTTCTGTCATCAGCTACCACTGAGAACAGTCTAGATCCATCCTCTTGGGAACCCCCTTTTCAGGTAGTTGAAAGCAGCTATCAAATCCCCCCTTATTCTTCTCTTCCGCAGACAAAACAATCCCAGTTCCCTCAGCCTCTCCTCATAACTCATGTGTTCCAGTCTCCTAATCATTTTTGTTCCTCTCCACTGGACTCTTTCCAATTTTTCCACATCCTTCTTGTAGTGTGGGGCCCAAAACTGGACACAGTACTCCAGATGAGGCCTCACCAATGTCGAATAGAGGGGAACGATCACGTCCCTCGATCTGCTGGCAATACCCCTACTTATACATCCCAAAATGCCATTGGCCTTCTTGGCAACAAGGGCACACAGTTTACTCATATCCAGCTTCTCGTCCACTGTCACCCCTAGGTCCTTTTCTGGAGAACTGCTGCCGAGCCATTCGGTCCCTAGTCTGTAGCGGTGCATGGGATTCTTCCGTCCTAAGTGCAGGGCTCTGCACTTGTCCTTGTTGAAGCTCATCAGCTTTCTTTTGGCCCAATCCTCTAATTTGTCTAGGGCCCTCTGTATCCTATCTCTACCCTCCAGCGTATCTACCTCTCCTCCCAGTTTAGTGTCATCTGCAAACTTGCTGAGGGTGCAATCCACACCATCCTCCAGATCATTTATGAAGATATTAAACAAAACCGGCCCCAGGACCGACCCTTGGGGCACTCCACTTGATACCGGCTGCCAACTAGACATGGAGCCATTGATCACTACCCGTTGAGCCCGATGATCTAGCCAACTTTCTATCCACCTTATAGTCCATTCATCCAGCCCATACTTCTTTAACTTGCTGGCAAGAATACTGTGGGAGACCGTGTCAAAAGCTTTGCTAAAGTCAAGGAACAACACGTCCACCGCTTTCCCCTCATCCACAGAGCCAGTTATCTCGTCATAGAAGGCAATTAGATTAGTCAGGCATGACTTGCCCTTGGTGAATCCATGCTGACTGTTCCTGATCACTTGCCTCTCCTCTAAGTGCTTCAGAATTGATTCCTTGAGGACTTGCTCCATGATTTTTCCAGGGACTGAGGTGAGGCTGACTGGCCTGTAGTTCCCAGGATCCTCCTTCTTCCCTTTTTTGAAGATGGGCACTACATTAGCCTTTTTCCAGACGTCCAGGACTTCCCCCGATCGCCATGAGTTTTCAAAGATAATGGCCAATGGCTCTGCAATCACATCTGCCAACTCCTTTAGCACCCTTTGATGCATCGCATCCGGCCCCATGGACTTGTGCACGTCCAGCTTTTCTAAATAGTCCCAAACCACTTCTTTCTCCACAGAGGGCTGGTCACCTCCTCCCCATGCTGTGTTGCCCAGTGCAGTAGTCTGGGAGCTGACCTTGTTCGTGAAGACAGAGGCAAAAAAAAGCATTGAGTACATTAGCTTTTTCCACATTCTCTGTCACTTTTTCCACATTCTCTGTCCCTCATTCAGTAAGGGGCCCACACTTTTCTTGACTTTCTCCTTGTTGCTAACATACCTGAAGAAACCCTTCTTGTTACTCTTAACAGCTCTTGCTAGCTGCAACTCCAGGTGTGATTTGGCCTTCCTGATTTCACTCCTGCATGCCTGAGCAATATTTTTATACTCTTCCCTGGTCATTTGTCCAATCTTCCACTTCTTGTAAGCTTCTTTTTTGTGTTTAAGATCAGCAAGGATTTCACTGTTAAGCCAAGCTGGTCACCTGCCATATTTACTATTCTTTCTACACATCGGGATGGTTTGTCCCTGTAACCTCAATAAGGATTCTTTAAAATACAGCCAGCTCTCCTGGACTCCTTTCCCCCTCATGTTATTCTCCCAGGGGATCCTGCCCATCAGTTCCCAGAGGGAGTCAAAGTCTGCTTTTCTGAAGTCCAGGGTCCATATTCTGCTGCTCTTCTTTCTTCCCTGTATCAGGATCCTGAACTCGACCATCTCATGGTCACTGCCTCCCAGGTTCCCATCCACTTTAGCTTCCCCTACTAATTCTTCCCAGTTTGTGAGCAGCAGGTCAAGAAGAGCTCTGCCCCTAGTTGGTTCCTCCAGCACTTGCACCAGGAAACTTCCAGCCATTGGATCTTGTTACATCTTTGTCAGCCAGGCTGAAGAGCCCATTATCACATTTCTGTTCCTCATGGTCTGTGATCAAGTCAGCTCTTAACCTTCTCTTTGATAAATAAATAGATTGAGCTCCTCAAATCTTTTTCATATTTTCCAATCCTCTCATCATTCTCGTGGCTCTTCTCTGAACCTGCTTCAATTTTGCAACATTCTTCTTGAATTGTGGGCACCTAAACTTGACCCACTATTCCAGTAGTGGTTGCACCAGTATCAAATACAGAAGTAGAATAACCTCTGCACTACTCCAGATTCCCCTGTTTATACGTCCAAGGATTGCCTTAGCCTTTTTGGCCACAGTGTTGCACTGGGAGTTTATGTTCAGCTGATTATCCAACACAATCCCCAAGTCTTTTTCAGAATAGACTGAATAGACTGTTTTCCAGAATAGAGTTTCCCATCCCTTAAGTATGGCCTGTATTCTTTGTTCCTGGCTGCATGCCTTTACATTTGGCCTTATTGAAATACCTATTGTTTGCTTGCACCCAGTTTACTAAGGGCAGGTCCACACTAGAAACTTTCCACACCAATGCAGCTGTGCTACTGTAGCATTTCTGGTAAAGATGCTCTAAGCCAGTGGTCTCCACCCTTTTTATGCCCAAGATTACTTTTTGAATTTAAGGGCAACCCAGGATCTACCCCACCCCTTCCCCGAAGCCCTGTCCTGCTCACTCCCCCCCCCCCCCCCACTGTCGCTTGCTCTCCCCACCCTCACTCACTTTCATGGGGTTGGGGCAGGAGGTTGGAGTTCGGGAGGGGGTGTGGGCTCTGGGCTGGGGGGGGTGGGGATTGTAGTGTCTGGGGCAGGAGTTTGGGGTGCAGGAGGGGGTGAGGGGTGTGGGCTCTGGGAGGGAGTTTGGGTGCAAGAGGGGGCTCTGGGCTAGGGCAGAGTGTTGAGGTGCAGGAGGAGGTATGCGGTGTGGGCTCTGGGAGGGAGCTCAGGGCTCGGGATTGGGGTGCTGCGGACTCCCACCAGGTGGCACTTACCTCGGGTGGCAGCGCAGTGGGGATAAGGCAGGCTCCCTGCCTGCCCCAGCCCGACACCACTCTTGGAAGGGGTCAACACACCCCTGCGGTCTCTGGTGGGGGCACGTGGCCGCGCACTCTCCCTCTCTGCAGGCACCACCTCTGCAGCTCCCATTGGCCACAGTTACGCATTCCTGGCCAATGGGAACTGCAGAGGCAGTGCTTGCAGGCAGGAGCAGTGCGCAGAGACCCCTGCTCCCCCTCCCCCGGGCCCGTGGGGGAGTGCTGGCCACTTCTGGGAGTGGTGTGGGCCCAGGGCAGGCAGGGACCCTGCCTTAGAGGCAGCAGGCACCCCACTACACCATCAGAGATCACGATCAACTGGGAGAGTCTTCAGGATTGACCAGTCAAACACGATAGACCGGTTGGTGACCACTGCTCTAAGCGGATGGGACAAAGTTTTCCCATTGGCTTAATAACTCCACCTCTCTGAGAGGTGGTAGCCATGTTGGCAGGAGAAGCTCTCCCCCCGACATAGCACTGTCTGCACAGGGGGTTAAGGTTGGTATAACTACGTGACTCAGGGGTGTGGACTTTTCAACCCCTGAGCAATGTAGTTATACTGAAGTAAGCATGTAGTGTAGACCTGACCTAAGTGAGCCAGATTATTCTGCATTTAATGATCTGTCCTCTTCATTATTTACCACTCCTTCAATCTTTGTGTCATCTGCAAACTTTATGAGTAATGATTTTATGTTTTCTTCCAGTCATTAATAAAAATGTCAAATAACATAGGACCAAGAACCAATCCATGCAACACCCCACTAGAAACATATCCATCTGATGATGATTCTCCCTTTACAATTACATTTTAAGACTCATCAGTCAGCTAGTATTTAATCCATTTAATATGTACCATGTTGATTTTGTTTGTCTAGTTTTGTAATCAAAATGTCAAGCAGTACCAAGTCAAATGCATTACAGAAGTCTAATTATATTACAGCAACACTTTTTTATCAGCCAAACGTGTGGTCTTATCATAAAAAGATATTAAGTTAGTTTGACAAGATCTAGTTTTCAGAGACCCATACTGCTTGGCATTAATTATATTAACCTCTTTTAGTTCTTTATGAAGTCCTGTATCAGCCATTCCACTATTTTCTCCAGGAGTGATGTCAGATTGACAGCCTATAATTATCTGAATCATCCCATTTACCTTCTTAAAATATTGGCACAACATTAGCTTTCTTACTGTCCTTTGGAGCTTCACCATTGTGCCAAGACTTACTGAAAATCAACATTAATGGTCCAGAGATCTCATTGGCCAGTACTTTTAAAATTCTTGGATGCAAATTATCTGGACTGACTGATTTAAAAATATCTACCTTTAGTTGATGCTGTTTAATATCCTCTTGAGCTACTGTTGGAATGAAAAGTATTTCTGCACCATATAGGAATAATATAATTATTTATTACTTGTATTACCATAGCACCTAACAGAGACCGACCAGGACCCCATGTGCGAGGTGCTACACAAACACAGAACAAAAAGACGGTCCCTGCCCCCAAAGAGTCTATAAGTTAAGTAATACATCAGCTGGCTTCTTCCCAAACACAGAACAAAAATACATATTGAACATTTTTGCCTTTTATACATTATTGTTGGCAATTCTATCATTTCCAGCTAGTAACTGACCAATACTATTGTTAGGATTATTTTGTTCCTAATATACTAAAAATCTTCTTATTGTCTCCATGTGTCCTTTTGTTTCCATTACCAATTTTCTACAATTCCTAGCTTTTAAATTACATTAATAGCTATCAGAATCCCTCTATGTATTTATTTATTTATTTGAATAGCTGCTTTCACTTCCCACTAAGGCAGGTTGGCTTTTTAACCAGTGTATTCTTCTTTCTTTATTGTGGGAGTGTGGGTTGGCTCTGCATATTTAAAGGACCAGCCTCAGAAAGGCACGATGGGAAGAAAAATGTTCCTGTAAGAGAGTGACTCTGCTCTGGAAAGAGTTAGCAGAAAGCAGAAAGTCACCAAGGAAGATGTTCTAAGGAAGAGGCACCTTTGGTGCTGTGCCTGTCATCACTCTCTCCCATGGAGCATAGGGGGATGAAACTTCAGAAATGAGAGGAGTTGTGGAGGGGACATCTCCTACATGATTTCTGAGGACTGTGGGACTGATCCCACTGAAATGTAACAAAGCAGGGTAAACACCCAGAGCAGAAGCTGACCCGGGGGCTTTAGAGACCCCTGCAGCTTCTAATAAACACTGGGGAAGGAAACCTCAGCAAGGTCAGGCTCATAATTCTCCTGTAAGGGCTTGCTGACCAGGCTCCAGCAGAGCCCACTGGTGAAGCACACAGCCATCTCCGCACAGCTCACCTCATCAGCCCCTGAATCTGCAAATTCTAAGAGAACAGCTGGACACAAGTTTTTCTAAGACTCTTAGGAGTGAAAGATCATGTGTCATTGGAAATGCAATGTCTCCTAGACTTACGATAAAAGCTTGCAGAGTTTGGATTTACATTTATGCTTTGCACAGTTATCTCCTTTTTTGTCTGATTGTGAGTGGTTCCTCTCCCCCACAACTTCCCCAAAAATATTTAAAAGTTTATATTGCATCCATTAATGTTTTGCAGTATCTTTCTAGCTGCTGTAACTTATTGTAGCCTGGCTTGCCTAGACACATTGTACAACCAAAAAATCCACACAGCATAGGTGCTGGAACTAAGGGTGCTGGGGGTGCTGCCACCCCCCCTGGCTTGATGTGGTTTCCATTATATAGAGGGTTTACAGTTTGGTTTAATAGCTATCAGCCACCCCCACACACTGTACAAATTGTTCCAGCACCTGTGCCCCACATAACTTATTTTTTCTCTCTCTTTCTTCCTTTCTGGGGGAGCCCTGAGTTTGTACCAATAGGGTCTGTAGGTTATTGATGTATAGACTGAAAATGCTAGGGCTGAATTTAGTATTTTGTTGGCATGTTGTTTATTGTATTTGACAGACTGGGACATAGATTTCATTATATTAGGTTTCCCACTAATACCTCTTGGTTTGAAGTTCAGTCCGTGGAGAAGGCAAATGGAACTGAAACACTTTTAACTGGCAGGCAAAGATCTTCTCCTGCTTTGCTCATTGATCTGTTTCACGAGACTCACACAACACTGGCGTTCATATATAAAACGGGACAGGTCTGTTCATGTATTTTTTTCTTTTTTGTGCTGCAAAATTTTGCAGCGCAGCCCCGGCGGGGGTCCGTGCCCGGATACGAGGGAGCCGAGATAACGAGTTCGCTTCGTTGGCCCCCTAGCCAGAAAGCGCCCGGACCGGAGAACGAAACAGCTTTATGCAGCGCCGTGCCCAACCCTGCGCTCCGCCGCCGCCGCACTGAACCACGAGCGCTCCCTGCAGCGAGCAGCTTGGGCAGCGCGGACGCGCAGCTGTTTTGTCTTTGCCACATCAGTAGGGGGGTGAGATCGGGCAGATCACGGCACCCGGGCATCTCGCTAAGTAGGCGAGTCACCCTGGGGGCGACCTGTGCCCGCGCAAAAATTCTTCTCACATTAGCAGTGAGGACCCGGGCGTCACCCCGGATCGTTATTTTCCTTACTCATAAGTTTAAGGCATACCGAAAATGCGGAGCGGCCGGACGGGGGAGCCGAGAGGGAAGCTTTAACAGTCAGGGTGAGCACGGTGGCAGTTCCACCCCGGATCCAGGTCAAGCCAGGCCGCGGTCGTAGACCCTCCTGAGGCTTCCACTCGTGTCTCCTTTTAGCGGGAGCGTTGTTTTCCAGGTATAAATCCGCCATGGTAACCGGCCCCTTGTATGCAAATGACGAGGCTTCGGCCGCACAGGATCGTGGGAACCGCGGGCCTTTCCTTCTCTCCCTTTTTTGCGGCGCGCGCGCGCCCAGGAAGGGTCGCGCGACGCACCGCCGTGGCCGCGCGGAGCTGGGAGGGGAAGCGGAAGCGGAAGCAGTTTAGTCTCATGTCCGGGCCTCGCTCGCTGCGTCTGGTCTCTGGGCCCCGCGACAAGATGGCGGACCTGTCCCTGGACGAGCTCATCCGGAAGCGCGGCGTGACTGTGAAGGGGAGGTGAGCGCGGCCGGGGGCCCGGGTCGCAGCGCGCCGGGGCGGGGAGCCACCGGCGGGACCCCGAGCCCCACTATCGCCCCGGCCCCGGCCTGTTCCCTCAGCACCCGCCTCCTCCGACTTCTCATTGGCTGAGTCGCTCTCCCCTGGGACTCCTATCTTGATGCTAATTAGCTGGCCTTGCTGTCAGTCAGGGCCGGATGGGGGGATGGAGAATCGGGGCGGGGGCAGCCTGGGGCCGTGCTGCGGGGGGGGGAGGGCGGCAGCTTCTTCGCCGGCACCCCGGGGTACAGCACCCCACCCCCCCGCGCGCGGAACCGGCCTCTCCTGTCTGGGGCCGGCAGCCTGGCCGTGGCTGTGCCGTGGGGGCCACTGAGCCCCTGGCGCGGGGGGCTGCGCCCTCGGGCGAGAGGCGGAGGCTGCCACGGGGTGCTTTGGGGTGCCCTGCCCTCTCCCAGTGCCCACCTAGGCTCTCCTCCAGCTTCCTGCCTCCGCCTGGGCAAGCCCCCTCCCCGCCAGGGCAAAGGGCTTTGCTTGGGGCTTTTATCCCCTGCTGACACTGCTGATCCGATGCTTTCCTCGTCTCTCAGCCTCCGCTACTTCGGCGAGAACTGAACCAGGCTAAGCATAAAGGGTTCAGCAAGTCCACACTAGCTTTGCCTTGCAGCCACACCTGCATACACTGCTTTACGTGTAGGACTTGACATGTACAGTGTTCTTGGGTACCCTGCCTGTCGTTCCCAGCACAGCTCCCAGAAGCAGTGTGACAGTAATGGAAGGACTAGTTTAACCATTTGGGCTAGTCTGCACCCACACTGGCAGGAGTTCAGGCTGAAATGATTCAGACTAAACCGATATTTAGATCTGAAAAATCATAGTCTCCTTCGTATATTTGGTAGCACATATGCAAAACTATTCAGAGTACTTGTGGATGTGAAGTGTGTTATAAGGTAGTTAAGAGGTGAGAATGATTCTTAGCATAGAAAGTTTCAGAGTAGCAGCCGTGTTAATCTGTATCCACAAAAAGAAAAGGAGGACTTGTGGCACCTTAGAGACTAACAAATTTATTTGCTCAAATAAATTTGTTAGTCTCTAAGGTGCCACAAGTCCTCCTTTTCTTTTAGTATAGCAAGTATATCTAGTATAGACAAGACCTATGTGCCCTCTCGATTCTCCTGCCCTATGTGCCCTCTCGATTCTCCTGCCCAGCTACCTTCTTCTCTGGCAGCTTTTGACCTTCCTCTTTGCCTCAGACACTTGATGCCCCTCAAGACCCTGTCCATGACTCTCTTCTCTCTCTCTGTGCTCTTCCTAGGCAATCCAATCTACTTCCATGGTTTTAGTTTGGGGAGAGGTTAGATTTGAACATGTGCTAAGGTGGATGAGTTAAAGTCTACTTTGTCTTGTCTAGCATCATCTTCTAAAACAGGTTAGCTTACACACATTGACTAGTGCAGAGTTTCTCAACCCGTGGGTTGGGTTGCAAGAAATTGGGCTCTCCTCCCTGCTCCAGGCACTACAACCTCTGGGGTCACAATGCCGCTCAGGTTTGGTCCAGATGTCATGATGACGAGAGCCTCAATAGGCCAAATTTGAGTGAGTCGCACTGTAAACCCATGAGCCAGGTCAGAATTCTACTCACAAATTTGGTTCAGTCAGGGGAGTGGGAGCAAACCTGAGCAGCGCTGCAACCCCAGAGGTAGCAATGCCTGGGGCGGAGAGCCAAGCCCAGCCAGCCCAACAGCACAGGAGCTGCCACTGTGCTGTGAGTACTGGGCAGGACCCGACACCCCCTCCCTCCCCCCCCGTGCAGTCAGGATCTGACTGAAACCACCAGAATATTTACTGGGGTGCGACAGGTTATAAACATTTACAGTTGGATCCTGAGCCCCAAAAGATTGAGAACTACTGGGATAGTATATTTTAACACACTTTTAAATCCTAATCTAGCCAAAGCCTTGGCTTTGTCCCTTCATTAATGCTTTCCTGCATGCTCGGAACAGTCTTATGCTGTTTATTACACCAAGCACTTCCTCTCTCTTTCAAAACCCTTCTTAACAGGAATCCTTACAATCTTCATTTGCTCAGCAGTAATCTGTCAACAGCATCCCTTACTTGAACATTTGTGCCTTATCTATTTCTTGTTCATGGTGTCTGACGTAGATGGTAAACTCTCTGATCCAGCTAATATGCCTTACTTGGTATTTGGCAAGCAGAAGAAATTTGTATTACTATATAATGCTGTTCAATAATACAGCCTTGCAAGATTGTCATGAAAATTAAAAAATCTAGGCATAAAATCTGCTTGCCCACTCAAACATTATGAAAGCGATAACTCTTATTTTATTTGTCACAATCAAGCTGTTAAGTAGAAGTTGTAATAACAGGAACAGAGTTATATGGAGTGATGTGGTTACTGGTTTCTCCTGTATTAGGGCATCATTCAATGACTACAGGAGTGATTCTCTACAGAAAAGTGACAGTCATTATACCACCTCCTTTTTTTTTAAATCATTGCTCTCTTGAAAACACTGATTTAACTTAATCCTCAGTACAGAGAATCCTGACTGATTTCAACAGCGTTAAGTAGATAGCAGTCTGTATAATTCTGCTCAGATGCTAACACTGGAATTGGGTGAATTGAAGTGAGAATGGCATAAGCCACTCACACATCCTAACATCTGAGGGTCATGCACTTCAAGAAAACGTAACTTGTGTCTGTCTGACAGGAATTCTTGAAAAGATGTCAATACAGGTTAATCTTGTTTTCTTCCTACCAGGGCATATTGTGTTACAAAGAACATATTGAAGGACAAGCTGAATCCAAAAGCATGGAAAACTGTTTCTGTCCTTTTGGTCCTTGCATGGTTCCCCCAAAATAAACAACCCTTGAAGTCATAAGGGCTTCGATGGGAGCTGCTGTATGCTCAGCATTTATAGCTGCCTAAGTATGGACTTAGGAACCCGTTTTTAAAAATCTTGTCGTTTTGCCTTTTGCATTTCATATATATATTTATATATATAGTTTATAAATCATCTTATAAAACACCTAGGATCTTTAGATTAAATAGATTATTGGAATATCACTCTGCTGCTGTTCTGTATATGCACGTGCATATGCAAGGTTCTGTTTGGGAATACAGAGTTTTGTTTGCACCCACAGAAATGCTTCCATTAATGTTATAACCCACTTTATCAGTCCGAAATTTCTTTTTCCAGACTGAACACCAGGCCAGTATTTGGAGGCATTCGATCTCGAATTGGGATCCAGCAAACTCTTCTAAGTAGACCAACGCCAACCATCAGCTTCCAACGGACATTTGATGCCCGGCAAAAGATTGGCCTCACTGATGCCCGACACAAACTGGGAGTTAAAGATGCTCGGGAGAAACTGCTTCAGAAAGATGCTCGGTTCAAAATCAAAGGGAAAGTGCAGGATGCCCGGGAAATGCTGAATTCCCGCAAGCAGCAGAGCATGCCTGCTGAGAAGGTGACCAAAGTGATAGATGCCAGAGAGAAGATCAGCTTGAAAAGGAGTGCTCCTAGTGCTGCAATTGTAAGTCCAGCTGTGGGGACAGTGACCCCGGCCATGAAGATCACCAAAACAATTCAGGTAGGTAGTTACTGCTATCCTATCACTTGATCCCCACCATCTGTGCTATGACAGGCCAGTTACAATGATAACGGTTGGATAGATGAATCCAAATGATTAGAGAGGAGGAGTGTGGGAACCATAGTGATGAATTTTAACCCAGACACTGAAATAGGCATGCCTGGTTTTATGATGTCTGTGGATTTTTGGTATTCAGAGTGTTTTCTGCAAAATATGAGCTTTCATGTAAGCAAAAGTGATTCTAGTCCTTCTAGTTGCTAACAAAACCTTCTACATGTGACTAAGGCTGTGTTCTGAGTCTTCAGACAGACTGAAGTAGTAACACTGAGAGGTATGAAGCATCCCCATCTTGCCCAGAAAAAGTCTGAGGAAAATATAAGTATCGTCATTAACTTCTACACTGCTGATCATCATAGCAAAACACCCATCTGGACAGCGTGCTTGGATGTTCTGTTAATTGGATAGGACTGTCCGCAAGAATAAGATTACAAGTTAGAATATGCAGTTATTTGCATTTATAGCAGATATCTACATTTTTGGTCTTCATTTCCCCCGTCTACTCTTCTATTCTAGCCCTTTTCCAGCACAAGCTGATGGTGACCTGTTTTAGCAGGAAAGTTCTCGTTTTCAGGAAGTGGCCTAGTTACTTGACAAATGATGAAACTAAGGTTTTGTCCCAGTTTCAATATAACCAACTGATTGGCTTGCCATCTTTCCTCTGCACATTGAACTCTGACTTTACCCCCTTGCCATGGGAACAACCTTTCCCATCCACCCTCAGGCAGAGATGGATTAAGATTTATTGGGGCTCTGGGCACAAAGAACATTTGGGCCCCCCATGCTGCTCCCTGCTAAGGGGCTCTCTGCCTCATGGTCCTCCCTTTCCCCCCCAAGGCCCTGTAGCCTGGCTGGAAGCCAGGCTGCTGTGGGGAGTCCTGGCCCCCCTGCCCAGGGTAAGTGAAGAGTCCAGGACACCCCACAGCTGCCCAGGCTCCCTGGGTGGCTCTTCGTACAGCCTAGGGTGATCATACATCCCATTTTGGCTGGGCCAGTCCCATTTTTAAGACCTGCCCTGGATGTCCTGAGGTGTGTTGTTGTTGGTGGTTTTTTTTTTTTTTTTTTTTTGGCAAAACTGGGCATTTGTCCCATTTTTTCTTGCCAACTGATGATCAGTTGGCAAGAGTAAATGGGATAAATGGCCAGTTTTGACAAAAAGGGACGGAGTGGTGGAGTGGCAGTATTTGGGGGTGAGCAGCAGGGCCCGGGCCAGCCTCGCCCAGAGAGGCAGTGGGGAATTTGCTCATTGGGCTTTGGCTGCCAGCCTGGCCAGCTGGCGGGGCCTCGGGAAAGAGGAGGAGCAGGGTGGCAGGACCCTGGAGGGAGAGGAGAAGCAGGGGGCAGGGCCAGAGTTCCGGTGCTCCTCCGGAGGCCCCCAAATTGGCCGGGGCTTCTGGGCACAGGCCCTCTGGGCCTGTGTGGTAATTGACCACTGCCCTAAGGTAACTTGAATCTCAGCTAACTCTGCTGGACCCCAGTGCCACCTGTCACCTACCAGGCTCCCCAGTGAACTACATGTGTACTGAGTGCAGTGAGTAGACCCAGATGTCACTGTAAAGGAAGTGAGGATGTTGGACAGCTAAAAGGAAAGGAGCTGGAGGAGAGCAGCAAACCACCCCACATGTACATAATAACTGGCACTTACAACCTGATCCTGACCCCTTCTGTCTGCTAAACTGTCATCCTCCCTAGGATGAGCACCACAGCTACCAAAACCTTTTGCTGAATCTCTTACCTGACCACTCTTCTCAACTGCTTCCCATGACTGCTAGGAAAAGCCATTTTCCCCTTGAATTTGGAGGACTGAATAGGACTCTTTTTGGAGCCCATTGATCTGGCTCTTTTCTCAGCTACAGGTTTTGCTTCAGAGCATCCTAACATGCTGCTTCCTTAGAAAGACCAGCGAAATTGCATATTACCTCTGCAGAGTTCCTAGTCCTTGCCAGCCTGGGGAGTGAGAGACTGGACCAAAGAATAGAAGCTGGCTCTCTCACATGATAGTGTGATGCATTAATTACAGTACAGTAAAACTTCCCATAGTCTTTGATTATTCAGATAGTTGACACTTACAGCAATCCTTAACAGTTAAGGTAAAGGAATGTGTACAGAGCTCTCAGCTGTGAGGCATTAGACTCTTGCAGCTGTAAGATTTAAGTGGCTTCTGAAAACTTGGTCTACTTTAATGACTTTACTGATATTTTTGACTGACTCCTCTTGCCCTACAGAGCTATCTGATATTCAGACTAAGTAGCAGTGCAGCGGTTCTCAAACTTCATTGCACTGTGATCCCCTTATGACAACAAAATTACTACATGACCTCGGGGGTGGGAGGGGTGGAGCCTGAGCCCTGCTGCCCCGTGTGTGTGTGTGTGTGTGCGCGCGCGCGGGAGCGGGGGGGAGGAGCTTAGACTTCAGCTTTAGCCCTAGGTCCCAGCAAGTCTAATGTTGGCCCTGGTGACCCCATTAAAATGGGGTTGCAACCCACTTTGGGGTCCCGACCCACAATTTGAGAACCACTGGAATTTTGCATAGTAGAGTTAAAAACTGAACATAAAATCATCATAACTAAAACCACAGAGGAAATCCTACATGTGGTCTAAGATTCTTCACAGGTTTTGCCAAAATTCCTGGCTGTTTGCAAACGCCCCTGCTCACAACCACAAACTAAACTGTCCTGTTCCCATCAGACAGACAGCCATGTTGCCTTGGGATGCAGTCTTGTCAGATCTCCGAAATGAATGGAAGATTGATCATTACCTGAATGAGAGGCCTCCAAGGAAACCTCAAGGTGCTGCAGGAAGTGGTGGTGGTGGTTTAGTAGGAAAGACATTCTCTCTGAATCTGAATCAGTGGTAGAGTATGGAGCTAGAGGGAGCTGTGCTGTTGGAGATGCTCCCTTCTAGAAATGCAAAACTGAGGCTCTGACTGGTTGTGATTATTAAAAGTTCCCATGCTAATTTTGCAAGAGGAGTATTAGCCGCACTGTCCTGGACAAGTTACATACTGCTCTCAAGATGGCTGCTAAACTGTTAAGAGACCCAGGATTCCAGAAAAGGAACCTTCAGTTGTTATAGCAATAAAATAAAAAACAGTAGGATCTTATTAGAGGGGAAAAGGCAAAATGCCACATTTATTGTGAATACAGAAAGAATCATAGTAAGCAGTTAGTTACAGCTATAAACATTCCATTCAATTTCATATTTATTCACACATTCATTCATATATACACACACACACACAGGTTCTGCAAGGTTATTATCATAGTTACCAGCCTTAGAGTTGCTAGTGCCAAGCCACTGGCCAGGTGGCCTGGACATGAGGAGGGAGCAGGGCCTTGTCAGATGCTCATCTGTTGCTCCTGGAAGTTGGTTTGCAGAATCAGACCCCAAAGTTCTCACTTTCTAGAGTCCATTTTTATAGGAATTGATTCCTGTGCCAGTCTATGGGAATTGCTTCATGCTGCTGCTGCTGAATCAATCAGCAGATGTCACATTCCTGACGGCTCCGTGCTGCCAGATGTTATCTTGTTCTTCAGTTCTCCCATCCTTGAGGCTGTTGGGTGGATTCCAGTCTGCCCTCCGGGGGTCCTCTGGTTGTTTCCACTTGACGCCTTCTTCCGCAGATCGACACTGGATTCTTAGGCTGGCACCTCCCTGATCATTCAGTTATTATCCGCACCAAGCATCCATCCACATACATCCTCTATCTCTATTTTAATCACAATTGTTAACAAAGAGAGATAAATACAACAAAAGGGCGGGGAGTCTCTGTGTTCTGTTTCTGTTGTTACAAAGTATTGCTTTGAGAACAGACACTGTCTTAGGATGTACTTACACAATTAGCAGCCAAAAACCAAGAGACCTTCCTCTCAATTAGTAATACCCTGGAATTTAAACTATGGGGAATCAAACTCATTTGTGATTTTATTTCAGAACTTCTTTAATATGATCCAACACAGTTATGGAACGGTGACGTTGTAGACCCTGGGTTTATTCCAGTCTCACAGGGTAACTGGTCAGACTGCTGAAAGGACAAGCTTTACCATCTTGTGCAGTATTAGATTCAAGAAAAACTTCATACTAGAGCAGGGATAAGTTCATGCTTGATCTAGAACAGCACTTTTGAATTACTTTGATCCTTAGCGTGTAGGCTTCTGGGCAATACCATAAAATGTGGTTATATGCACTGTTGCTCCCCACAGCACCAAGAAGGGCAGTCAGCAGACCCTGTCACTTAACTGTGTTTAATATTTATATATGCACAAGTCTGATCTTAGCCCTGCAGGTTTTAAATTAATCTCCCACTAATCTTGAGCCAAAGCACACATAATTGGAAGTTATAAATCCTCTACCTAGGCCTTAGCTCTTAATTCCTTTGCTGTTTTGGCCTGGTGTGTCATGCTGAACGCCTACTGCAGAAAAAAAAAATTGATTCTGCATTATTCTGTTTCTTCCATGCTTCTAACTGAGGCTTTGTCTCTATGTCCTACCATGGTGTATATGAGAGCAGGGGTGTGAGTCTTCTTTAAGTATTCTTGGAATGAACGAATGGCTGCCCTGTTTTGAGACTGGGAATGGCAGATTCTGGTGTTAATACTTTGGTTTCAGAGTAACAGCCATGTTAGTCTGTATTTGCAAAAAGAAAAGGAGTACTTGTGGCACCTTAGAGACTAACCAATTTATTTGAGCATAAGCTTTCATGAACTACAACTCACTTCATCGGATGCATACTTTGAACTGTTTCTTTCCTCTGATACCACAGCAGAAGGCTGCAGCCCCAGGACACTCTCATTCTGCAGGAATGAGGATCAATGTAGTGAACAACCACACACAGAGACAGGTGAGTTCCATTCACTGGCAGTACTGGTACTATCCACTTGTTGTTGTGTGTTTTCCCCAAGGATTAGTAAATGTGACGGGGGCACCTTTCATTTTCCTCTGGGTTCCAGTATCTTGGAAAGAGAGGAATTTGAAAGTTGTTTCACAGCTTGACTCTTGTGTGTGTTCTTGTGAGAAAGGTAGAAGGAGGAGAGGCCTAATAGAGGGGGCATTTTATATTTTAGCTATCTTACATGACAGTTCTGAGAACACAGTGTGGTATTTCCAACCTTTGCCTTTCTGAGTTTTAAAGTTTCTTTGCAGAATCCTCTCCTGTGTTCCTTCCCTCCAGACTCTTGTCATAAAATCATTGGTAATATTGCACCAGATCATGCAGTCCATTTGTCCAACATCCAGCCTGCTAGGCTGAATCTGATTGTGATCTGTTTATAAGTGACCAGGTGCGTTATGTGGGGGGTTCACCTGTCTCAGAAGTTCTGAATACTGGTTCCTGATGAGGCAGGATGCTGGATTAGGTTGACCAGAGTTGTGATTTAGCCGGGTAGTTCCTGTGTTCATTAACTGAGCACACCTCCTCTGGAGGTCTGAGGGAGACATGTGGCACTTTGCGCTGTCCCTTTCTTTACCATATTTGCATTTGAAAGCTTTAGCGCCAGCCAGCCTTGTAACTCTTTCTTCTTCTGTACCCAGGCTCTTGTTTCTTTTGGGGTTTTCCTCTACAATAGCTCTCAAATCTGTTTTTTCCTCTTCATAGCTATGGTAAAACCTTTTCCATGTCTTGGTCATCTCTTGCCTTGATCAGTGTAATTACCTTCTCTCTGGCCTCCTTTGGTCTTACCTCTTAATTTACTCCCCACCCTCATCTGCCCAGAATGCCATTGCTTAGAACATTTCTTTCTTCCTTTCTTCTGGCAATGTTGCTGCACTCCATGAATCCCTTCACCAGCTTTCTCTTTCCATCCATGTCAGATACAAGCCCCTTGTCCTCATCCTCAGTGTTCCTCACAACTCCATCCCTACCAACACTTCTGCTCTCATTTCATTCAACCATCCCTCTTTTTACATTGCTGCTGCATCTCTTGCCTTCATGTTTTCTTCATTACTGCATCTTACGCTTGGAACAGCCTCCCATTTCCTGTGTCCCAACCAGAACCCGGGTCCTCTTTAAATCCGTTCTTTTGCAGATCCTTTCTTCACTGATCTCCACACTTTGTGAACTGTTTCCCTGAGTATAGAATCATAGAACTGCAAGGGACCTCGAGAGGTTATCTAGTCCAGTCCCCTGCACTCGTGGCAGGATGAAGTATTATCTAGAACATTTCTGACAGGTGTTTGTCTAACCTGCTCTTAAAAATCTCCAATGATGGAGATTCCAAAACCTCCCTAGGCAATTTATTCCAGTGCTTAACCACCCTGACAGGATGTTTTTCCTAATGTCCAACCTAAACCTCCCTTGCTGCAATTTAAGCCCATTGCTGCTTCTCCTATCCTCAGAGGTTAAGAAGAACAATTTTTCTTCCTCCTCCTTGTAACAACCTTTTACGTACTTGAAAACTGTTATCATGTCTCCTCTCAGTCTTCTCTTTTCCAGACTAAACAAACCCAGTTTTTTCAATCTTCCCTCATAGGTCATGTTTTCTAGACCTTTAATCATTTTTGTCACTCTTTGGAGTCTCTCCAATTTGTCCACATCCTTTCTAAAATGTAGCGCCCAGAACTGGACGCAATACTCCAGTTGAGGCCTAATCAGCATGGAGTAGAGTAGAAGAATTACTTCTCGTGTCTTGCTTACAACACTCCTGCTAATACATCCAAGAATGATGTTGTGTTTTTTTTTTTATTATTTTTTTTTTTTTGCAACAGTGTTACACTGTTGACTCATAATTAGCTTGTGATCCACTGTGACCCCCAGATCCCTTTCCACAGTACTCCTTCCTAGGCAGTCATTTCCCATTTTGTATGTGTGCAACTTACTGTTCCTTTCTAAATGGAATACTTTGCATTTGTCCTTATTGAATTTCATCCTATGTACTTCAGACCATTTCTCCAGTTTGTCCATATCATTTTGAATTTTAATCCTATCTTCCAAAGCACTTGCAACCCCTCCCAGCTTGGTATCGTCTGCAAACTTTATAAGTGTACTCTGTATGTCATTATCTAAAACCTTGAAGAAGATATTGAACAGAACCGGACCCAGAACTGATCCCTTTGGGACCCTACTTGTTATGCCCTTCCAGCATGACTGTGAACCACTGATAACTACTCCAGTTTTGCACGAACCTTATAATAGCTCCATCTAGGTTGCATTTTCCTAGTTGGTTTATGAGAAGGTCATGCGAGACAGTATCAAAAGCTTTACTAAAGTCAAGATATACACCTCTACCCCGATATAACACGATCCTCAGGAGCCAAAAAATCTTACCGTCTTATAGATGAGACTGAATTAAACCGGGGTAAGTAGAGGAACCTCTCCCCACCCCAGCTCATCTGTGCTCCGCCTCCTCCCCTGAACGCGCCACCGCCGCTCCGCTTCTCCCCCCCTTCCTCCCTTCCAGGCTTGCCACGCCAATCAGCTGTGGGTGGGGGCGGTGGCACAGAGGAACCGCTTGCAGTAACACAAATTCGGATATAACAAGGTAAAGCAGCACCACTCCCCGGAGTACTACTGTACCGCGTTCTATCCGAATTCGCATTCTATTGGACCACATTATATCGGGGTAGAGGTGTACCATATAGCTAACATATATCTTTGTGTTTGAGTTGAATTATAGGCTCTTTAGGCAGGTATCTTGGCTTTGTGTTTTGGAAACAGCCATATGCATTTATGCTTCCCCTTAAAAACAATATTGGCTACAATGAAATGCAAGTATTTGTTTTGGAGTTCTCCGCAGTGTTGAGGGTAGGGATTCAAAGCATCTAACAAATCTTGGAAATGAATTGATCATTCAGCAACAAAGTATGTCCACCTCCTCAGCACAGTGTTTTCTGGGACCAGACAGGCATCTAGTGTGTTGAAGAATACAGTTTATTCAAAAGGAATTTTGGACTCTCATGCATTTGTCAGCCATCTGCTTACCAAAAAGTCATGTACATATGCTTTAGGCTGATAGCTGGCAGGATGCTAAGGAACAGCAGGCACTAAATTTTCACTCTGTTAATGTTGTCCATGAGTCCACATAACGTCTAGAGATTCAGAAATACGTATGTAGCTGCAGTATTTCTGGAGAACTCTCTGTGCCGTGGCATCCCTGAGAAAAAGGTCACAGCGTGAGGGCGTTCTTGTGTACACTTGCTTTTTTAATCAGATTTGTCCAACCTCAGCTCTTTGTCACTGAGTTGTGAGGGCAGGAGCAAGGCACAGAGAGGGGCTGTTGCTACCATCCCTCTGACAGTGAGCAGGTCTGTTCCTGAGGAGGCTGGAGTTGGGGAGAGGAAGGTGATGGGACTGGTGTCATCTAAAGTAAAACCACGCCATTGTGAGACTTCTCTTTGCTTGCTGTTTGTCTTTAGGGCCTGTATGATATGGAAGATGATGATGAAAGCGTATCTCCCCTTCCTAGCAAACAGATGAAAATCACGACCACAAACAGCTTCCTACACAACGCGGTAAGGGAGTGCCTCAACAGTCCCCAGCACACCATGCTCACCTTGGGTGGACACGCAGGCTGCAGCTTTACAGGGTTTATGTTCTTTTGAAGTATGTAAAAGATCCCCTTGGAAAGTGTTTGCCCTCAGCCCCTCCCCTCCCGTCATGCCTGTGCTTCCAGCTTTATCTTGCAGGTCAAAGGAATCCCCTTTGGGCTCCATACAGTTTTACAAGCCTTTTGCAGCCAGAATGACTGCTTACCGTCACTGGCAGGAGATTCCTGCATGTTGGCTTTTGGCTGTCTTCCCCTTGTGGGGAATAGTTCCTTGAACCTGGCTCATCATTGCCTGAGCATGCGAGTAGTGGAAACTTGCTGGTCCCACTGATCCAAGACTGGACAACTAGAGAAAGAGATCCTCTTGCATTGCAAAATAGCAGATTGCTGCCTATCAGCAGGCACCAACCATCTGGGGGAGGGTGGAAAAGAAGGCAAATAGATGTGGCTGTCCTGGCGAGCACAACCTGGTTTGGTCCATCTAAGTCAGTGCTGAATCAATGCCACTGAACTCCTGGAGTTGCCAGCATCTGACTAAGATTTAAAACTGAGCTCCTGACCACTTGTGGTCATTAAAAATTCCTGGATTTTTTTTTGCAAGAGTAGAGATGTTAGTTCCAATACACTGATCACATTCCAACCATGATCATTATATTCTGCTGACCTAAAACTCCCCAAGCAGCCCCCAAATGGAGATGTTATTCTTCACATCTCTTCCTGTGATACTAGGTTAGTGTTTCTGAAGAAGATTGGCCACTGCATTCTATCCCATAGATAGTTAAATCTTAATGGATGGGTGATCTCTGCAGGCAGTTTGCAAAGTGCTTTGGGATCTTCAGGATGGATGATGGAAAATGAAAATCCTTCTTAACCGAGCTTTACTACTGCAATGTGCAAACAAGTACCTTTTAACAATGCTTGTCTGCAAGGAGCGGTGACGACTGTCTTTAGGGCTAAATGCATCCCTGAGTGCTTTAGCTGATTTCCCCACCCAGGGGTGGAGCTGCTGAGAGCCTCCAATAGCTCATAAAGTCATCAGACTGGGAGGGTGTGACAGCACCTCAGTGTGTGTTGGTAACTCTCCTTGGCCATTGTAGCTTGAAAAGGGGTTTCTGCTTGAAAAGGTTACATCTTTCAAGTATGCTGTTATTCACCCTTTGTTTAGGCTGGGCTGAGTGGCAATAAGTTCTCTCTTTCCAAGACCGTCCCCCTCACCAAAGTGGTCCAGAATGACTCCTATACAGCCCCCCCAGCACCTCTCTCTCCCATTCGGACAAAGGCCCTGACAAACATGTCCCGGACCTTGGTGACCAAGGAGGAACCACCAAAAGAACCAGCACCTGTTGAGGTGAGTACAAGAAAAGGGGTCTGCCTTCTAGTGGAGACCTTCCAAACCTCTAAAATCTGTCTAGATGAACTGGATGGAGAGTTTGCCTCCACATATCCCTCCCACACCCTCAACGTGGGATTTGTTACTTAGAGGGTCAAGCCAATCTGGAATCTAGAACCCACTTCCAGGCATTTTAAAGCTGAATCTGTCTATGAATCCTCATTTACTGCTAAACAGTAAGAAGAGGGAACGTGTGGGCTTCCCATCTCGATGCTTTTGTTGAATTTTCTGTCCCCCAAAAGTCCTAGCAGAATCCTTGTTACTAGGATAAAAGTTAAGAAATGGGTGGTTACTTGGACACCAATGATGACTTGAGAGACCAGTGGGATTTAAGGTTTAACTGACTGATTGTTTACACGTGCAGGGCTAAACTAATTGTCACATTTGGGGTTGGGATGGAAAAATTACTTCAGAGACCTATCAGCAGGAAAGATGGGCTTTATCTGTAAAGATCAGTTGGGCTGAGTTTGAGGGAGCTTAGTACCCTCTTAGCTTCTCAGCATTGTTTTCCCTCTCCCTTCTCCCATTTGCCTTCCCTAGGGCCCTATTTGCTTCAGTTTATTCATGCTTTCTCTGCCATGATGTCTTCTCTGATAGGTTTTGATCTGTCCTTCTGCATATGATATACTCTTCTTTGTGTTGGCAGCCGGTGTTCAGCCCTTTGGAAGGTACAAAGATGACTGTGAACAATCTGCACCCCCGAGTCACAGAGGAAGACATTGTTGTGAGTGCCATTTATTGCTGGGCTCTGTGTGGCTAGAATTTCCCCCATGCCCCTCTCCATAGGTTTGATTGCACTAGCCACATTTTGTGTTGGGGTAGGGGTTGGCATTTGTTTTTTTGGAAGAATTCTGAGGGTTCCCTACCTTCCACTTCTTAACCTTTATGCTGAAGAAAAATCCCTTTTAGGGTGCATTGAGACCATCTCTGATTGGCTGGAGAAGTTGATATCAAGGGATACATGGCATTGTTCTTACCCTTCTACTGCCTACCCTCCACAGCATTTGTACATAGTAAGTCTCCCTTGTGCTCCCAGCCCCTGAGCACTAAACATAGGCTCCCTCCTGGCACCCCAGCTGGTTAGAATTTTAATTCATGTTCTTTTCAGAAAAGGAAAATAAGGAAATCCTTTTAATCCCACTTTGGAAAAACCTTCCTCTCTCCTTCAGTTAGACAGAGAGGGGTTACCGGGTTTAACTCCAGGTATTTCCTGTGCTATTAATTCTTGTGCTATGACTGAAGTAGCCTTGAACTCTTCATCCTTCAGTAGTGTTATTACAGGTTGCAAAATAGGTTGATTACTATCAGACACCAAGTACTTATACCAGTGGTGAGCAACCTGCAGCCCATCAGGATAATCTGATTATGGGCCGTGAGACATTTTGCTGACATTGACCGTCCGCAGGCATGGCCCCCCGCAACTCCCAGTGGCCGGGTTTCCCGTTCCCGAACAATGGGAGCTGCGGGAAGCAGTGGCCAGCATGTTCCGGTGGCCCCCGTGCCGCTTCCTGCAGCTCCCATTGGCTAGGAACGGTGAACTTGCGGAGGGCCATACCTGTGGACAGTCAACATCAGCAAAATGTCTCGCTGCCCGCAATCAGATTACCCTGATAGGCTGCAGGTTGCCCACTACTGACTTATACCAGGTAGGTACCTCTAGACTGCTAGCTATTTCACTCCCAGAATCTTGAACTACTCAACTGTGGATGTGGGGGCCCTCTTTCTGAGTTTAGCCCACCCATGATAAGACTGTCAGATCAAAGCAGTAATTCTAATGTGTCACTGACAGCAACCATAGCCATGACTTGCTGTCTGTCCTCAGGAGCTGTTCTGTGTGTGTGGTGCTCTAAAGCGAGCCCGTCTTGTGCACCCTGGAGTGGCTGAGGTGGTCTTTGTGAAGAAGGAAGATGCCATCACAGCATATAAGAAATACAACAACAGATGCTTAGATGGTAAGTTTGAGGCTGGAGTTCAAGGTGGGGTGCATGAATCAATCAAAGGCTTTCCAGCTCAGTGCAGATTTCAGAAGGTAATTCAGAGTCGTCTTGTGCTGCTCAAGGAGAGTGTGTGTCAGGGAATGCTACTGATAGCTGGACAAAGGGGGTTGGGGTTCAGTGCTATAGGTTTTATGTAGGTAGTTGAGTATCTCCACTGTCCATCAGTGTTGTTTTCAAAATCGATTTCTCTAGGGGAGAGGTCTAGCTCAAAGGTAGTACAAGAAAGGGACAGAGAGACTTTTTTTTCTTTTGGACCATATGAACTGGAACCATAAACTCACTGAACCTTAAATCTCACCAAATGAGGGTCAATCCATCCTCAGCATCATATCCACTCGTTATACTCCACACCTGAACGTAGCCATTGTATGAACAACATACCCTCATATCTCAGTGTCTGTACTTTGACCCATTAATCTTTTGCCTCCAATCAGGGATATTGCAGATTATGTATTCCTTACCCCATCCTATTTTAAACCGAACTTCACACCCCTTGATAATCCCCCTTGATAATCTGTACGTAATTCCCTGATAACCAGAAACTTCTACGCTTAAACTCTGTACCATTCACCTTTTTTTTAAAAACATCTTAATAAAAATTTTAAATCTGGCGTCCACTGAAGTTAAGAACACAAAATTATCCCCACCAGATAAAACTATTGGTGCATCTAAGCCAGTATGCTGTCTCCAACCCCAGCCAATGCTGGACACTTCACAGGAAGGCATGGTGTCCCTACTTGTGCAGTATAACGAACCTGTTTTTTGCAAAGGCCTCAAGGCACATCAAAGCATTTCTGAAATCAGGGATTTGCAAAAATGAATATCAGTCTCTGTATGGATTTTGAATAGTATAGTGATTCAGCTAATACAATTTACCTATATATAATTGTAGATGGAAATTTGTTGCTGACTCTAGATGGCTTTTAACTTGCTCTTTGCCCTTGAGCTTGAGGATTGATGGCTCTTGTAACTTTATCCTAGCGAGCAAAGTCATGTAAGATGCAAGCAGCTCAGAACCAGAGATTCTCCTGCATCTTTGCTAAACCATTGCAGCCTACTCTGTAATTGCTCAGCCAGCTGTTATCTTGGTGCTAAAATGTTGTAATTGCATTAACCTCTTATGGTAGCTCTGCTGCTGCTTGCAAGTGCTCTGACTTTGCCATGACTCGAGTGAAGCTACGGTCTCTAATGGTTCCCCACAATTCCCCAACGTGTGGGGCTGCGTCTGCTCACCTCTGTTTGCACGCTAGTCTAATGCTTCTGGGGTCTATGGGGATATGAAATTTGGCTTTGGATTTTTTTAGGGCAGCCAATGAAGTGCAACCTTCACATGAATGGGAATGTCATCACATCAGATCAGCCAATCTTGCTGTAAGTGCTCAGGGTGGAAGAGCCAAAAGAATTTGCAGGTTCTGTTTTGGGGAGGACTTTTGAGGTGAGGTGCAGAAGAAAAATTTTTCCATGGTAAATTTTTCTCACAAGAAAATCCTCTGTATCCCTCTCTCACCTACACCCCTTCAGCTGCATCTAGCCCTGGGTTGCAGATGCTACCTTTCCACTCAAGGAAAACAAGATGAGACTCCTTCCAGAGCCCATCAGTGCTAGCCTGACTGACTGCAGGATTGCTCCTGAGCAATGCAGTGCGTTTCCTTCGCATGCACCTGAGTTGAGTGTGCTGTAGTCTGTTTCCATAGGATCCCTAGCTCCTCCTGGCTCAGGAATGAGAGGCTGGGACAAGGAATCCCTGCATGGCCAAAAGCATATCTTAAGCCACGTACCCAATGTCATGGAGGGGGAACAGTAGCGTCTGAGCCTGCCCTAGACTTATGGTGTGATGTTAACTGTTGTGTCTGTTTTTCATCATGCAGTCGATTAAGCGACACCCCCTCTGTGAAAAAGGAAGTAGAACCACGGCGGTCGAGTGCAGGTGCCTCCTCAAATCCGCCAGCTGAGGTGGACCCTGACACCATTTTGAAGGCGCTCTTCAAATCCTCGGCGGCCTCTGTCTCTGTGCAGCCCACAGAATTCAAAATCAAACTCTGAGAAGAGTGGAGGCGAGCAGTGGACTGGAAAACTTGCTGAAGGCGTGAAATGGGGAGAATCGCGTGGGAGCGCAGGTGTCACTGTGTTTGCCCACCTTGTGCTTTTTTGTTTTCTATGATCGCTGCCTTCCTGTACAGTAGTGTTCCCTCTCATGTGTGTATTTTCTGTTTTCATAGTTGGAGTTTTCTTCCACATTTTTCCAAGAAAATAACCTCCCCCTTCTGCCAGTGAGTTATATTACCAAGCATAGACCCATGTAACTCCCTCGTTTGCTCCACGCCCCCTTGTGGCCAGCTATTAAAAGTGCAACCAGAGATTTTGAGGGAAGGGGAATGATAAACAGCACCTCTTGTCCTCAAGCTAACAACCTCTGACTGAACGGTGAAGCCCCTCTGTTATTGTCGCTTGATACCAGATTTAATTTTTAAAGCTGCTGCATTTGGGGTGGAGCCAGGTGTGATGCTCGGAAGCAAGTGGCGTTTTGACAGTTTTATATCATGTGCACCTGGTAGGATACAACTTCTGCCTGGCTGTTAGATGCTTTGCTGATCAGCAGCTGTGACACTTGGAAGCACTGAGAAGAATCTGGCTCCCCTGCTTATCAGCCGATGGAAGAGTTTTGGCTGGGGGGAGGATATATGCACAGGTGCAGACATACAGCATCTTATCTGCTGTCACAGTTAAGCCTCTGCTATTATCCTGGTGAAGTTCAGTTTTCAGTAACGCACAGAGGGGGAGAAAATAGCTCAGGCTTCTGTGTAATGTGAATATATCAGCTCCTTAGGGTACCCCAAGGTGATCTGCCCTTTCTTCCCTCTTTCTGGACTGACTTCATATGAGAGCAGGGACTTTGACCAGAAACACAAGAAATCGAGTGTTTCCCTTCCCCTTAGGTTGAATCATATCATGTTCTCCGAACCCCTGCTGTCAATATAGGGACATGAGTTTTTTATTGCGTGAGGTGGGGACTGGGAAGTTCCTCTATCATCCCCATTCCAATTTTATGGAGAGGAGTGGGCTGGGGAGTAAGTTATGTACTAATATGTAGGAAGTAATCCTCTTGTCCACCTGCTCTCAAGGAGTATCAATTGTAAAAGGGCTCCATGTGAGCTATGCTTGGCTGCTTTGCAGAACAGCTGCTCATGTACATGGGCTGGAAGGATGGTGGAGGCACTTCATGGCCTCAGAGGGATGGCTGTTGGGAAACCAGTGTAAGGGATACAGCAGAGAGGGGAGCATGGAAACCAAGCAAGCCCCAGGTCGAGCCACAACAATGTACCTTCCAAGCAGGGACTGTTTGTCTGTGATGAGCCATTGGCCACTGGGTGGCACTTGCTGTGTTCCCTTTGTTAGCATAGCATTAACCCAGTGAAAACTGGGAAGTCCAGGTAGCTCTAATTGTATTAGTTTCAATTGTATTATGAGAAAAGAGGGAAGTGAAAACCACCCCAAAATCTGGCTGAAGTTTGAACTTAATCCTTCCAGCTATGAAACTAACCAATTCTGTTCAGCCCTGCCGACATTCCTTAGTGAACTCTGTCCAGTACCATTGTAGATTGAGACTCCATTTCTTGGTGGACCCTGTGTTTCTTTTGCACTCTTGGTTTGTGCAAACTTTGTTCTGTCTGGCGGGTACAAACCATTCCTCTCTCATTTTATATTGCTCGTAGCCATGGAAAGAACTGAGGACTCAACAGAACTTGCTTTTCTGTAGTAATTGTATCTGAAGAATAACTGCAGTTATCGGGGATTCTTCTTGTGAACTGCAGGTGTGTGGGGGAAGGGTTTAAGACTGCAATTGTTCCTCTTTTAGATCACCCATCAGACATCTGTGTTTTAATAAAAGGGGGTGGGAAAAGGGAGTGTTAGGGATTGGAGAAGACTATGTATTATCTGTTTCAGAATAAATGTTTGTTATACAGAGATTGGATTCTAAACTTCTTAAGACACTGGGAAGTTGACAGAGACCAGGTCAGTTGAACTTTGAATCAAGCCTGCTGCTTCAGTGGTAGAAAGAACTTGGGAAGTCTCAAATTAGTAGTGTTGGTTCAGTGATGAATGCCATACATAGTTAAGCACAAGGTGGGGCTCAGCTGAGGCAATTGGTACTAATATGACAAAGCCTTACAGCTTTGGTGCTGAAGTTCAGCCCAGCTCACTATGTCATCAACATTATTACCAGCTGATAGCTGGCTGCTGTCCTATGATGTGAAATGAGATCGGTAGTCTTGGTGTAGTTTTTAGTAGATAGGTATCACACTACCAAAATGACAGGTTTCAGAGTAGCAGCCGTGTTAGTCTGTATCCGTAAAAAGAAAAGGAGGACTTGTGGCATGGTAGAGACTAACAAATTTATTAGAGCATAAGCTTTCGTGAGCTACAGCTCACTTCATCGGATGCATACAGTGGAAAATATAGTGGGGAGATTTTATATACACAGAGAACATGAAACAATGGGTGTTACCATACAGACTGGAACAAGAGTGATCAAGAAAGGTGAGCTATTACCAGCGGAGGGGGCAATGGGCTTTGTTGCAAGGATAGGTGTAGTAGGTAACTTCTGGGTCTGTCAGTCTGTTTCTTCACTTCAGCAGGTGGGTATTGTAGTTGTAAGAACGCTTGATAGAGAACTTGTAGGTGTTTGTCTCTGACTGAGCAGTTGGAGCTTTCATCCAGACCACACCACACGATCCATTGTCTACAGCCAAGCTCTACGATACAACCGCATTTTCTCCAACCCCTCAGACAAACAACTACACGATCTTTATCAAGCATTCTTACAACTACAGTACCCACCTGCTGAAATGAAGAAACAGATTGACAGAGCCAGAAGAATACCCAGAAGTCACCTACTACAGGACAGGCCCAACAAAGAAAATAACAGAACGCCACTAGCCATCACCTTCAGCCCTGAACTAAAACCTTTCCAACGCATCATCAAGGACCTACAACCTATCCTGAAGGATGACCCATCACTCTCACAGATCTTGGGAGACAGGCCAGTCCTTGCTTACAGACAACCCCCCAACCTGAAGCAAATACTCACCAGCAACCACACAACAAAAACACTAACCCAGGAACCTATCCTTGCAACAAAGCCCGTTGCTAACTGTGTCCACATATCTATTCAGGGGACACCATCATAGGGCCTAATCACATCAGCCACACTATCAGAGGCTCGTTCACCTGCACATCTACCAATGTGATATATGCCATCATGTGCCAGCAATGCCCCTCTGCCATGTACATTGGCCAAACTGGACAGTCTCTACGTAAAAGAATAAATGGACACAAATCAGAGGTCAAGAATTATAACATTCAAAAACTAGCTGGAGAACACTTCTATCTCTTTGGTCACTCACTTACAGACCTAAAAGTGGCAATTCTTCGACAAAAAACTTCAAAAACAGACTCCAAGGAGAGACTGCTGAATTGGAATTAATTTGCAAACTGGATACAATTAACTTAGGCTTGAATAAAGACTGGGAGTGGACAAAGTAAAACTATTTCCCCTTGTTTATTTCCCCACCTACTGTTCTTGTAAAGTGCTGGAAATGGCCCACCTTGATTATCACTACAAAAGGTTCTGTCTCTTCTCTTTTCCTCCTCCTCCTCCTCCCCTCCCCGCGCTGGGAATAGCTCACCTTTCTTGATCACTCTTGTTCCAGTCTGTATGGTAACACCCATTGTTTCATGTTCTCTGTGTATATAAAATCTCCCCACTATATTTTCCACTGTATGCATCCAATGAAGTGAGCTGTAGCTCACGAAAGCTTATGCTCTAATAAATTTGTTAGTCTCTAAGGTGCCATAAGTACTCCTTTTCTTACTACCAAAATGGACACGGTCAGTCCACATTATTGGCAGCTTAGAGGCAAATGAATGAATGGAGCTTTGAGACTGAACAACCCTCAGGGTTGAAATATACTAGTGAGACGATGTGGAGAAGCTTGTGTTGCTGCTGTCTCCTCCGTACCTGTTGTGAGAGAGGCCTTCAGTTTACAGGTCTTTTAGGCATCTCTCAAGAGCTCTAAGCTCACAACAAACATTTAATTAAAAGAGTAGATCCTAACTATGCACTGTCAGGCCCTTTTGGCAATTCTCACTTCATGAAGGTCTACAACAGTTGTAACAGTGGAGGGGAAAATATGTTCCAGTGTTCATTTACACGGTAATCTTTTTGGAGCAGGGTCAGCACGGAGCCCAATGGGCGCAGAACCTGAGTAAGGTCTTTCAGTGCTACTGCAATATAAATAAGGCTACAAGAGTTTTTGGGAACCTTAAACAGTAGCACAACTCTCCTGCCTGGCTCGGTAAACTTTTGTCTGTCCTTTTCCCCCAATAATAATCATTTTTTTTCAGGACAGATGAAATGTCTGTAAGGCCACTGATCTTCCAAGTGGTGGAGTGTGTGTGTTTGATGATAACCACAAGAATTCCTGTGCTGCATCCTTACTTTTAAACATCCATATGCTCTGTGGTGGTATATTTACCCAGCCCATCATGGCCTCTTTAGGACAGGAGACTTCAGTTGTCTGCATTGCCACTGCATTGCAAAGCCTCTTTACGTGGATGCTTACCTTCCTTTTCCCATTTGACAAGAAACATTGTGGTCTTTAGCCTGGCTAAGGTATCAGGACTGTGTGGAGCAACAAGCCCAAGAACTGTCACTGACCACTTCACAAGCATGTAAACAGAACCTACATGGTGACAGGCTTTAAAGGTCTATCTTCCTGATAAAAATGCAGCCTCATGGCTCCAAAAGGGTTTGTCATGACCGTGAGTACTGCTTCATGGACACAAACCTGCAGTAACACTAATCCTTTTAGAGGACTGTTGCCCTGTTGATCTAGTTAGTTCCAAAGGCAGCAAGGCATGGTATGTTCTGGTCTGTCTCTGTCTAAAAATGTTCCCCATAGTGAATTATTATGCAGTTAACCAGGAGCTTTCTGGTTTTATACACTAAGCCTCAGCCATAGCTGGAGAAAGGTTACAGGACTAGGTGGATCACTAATCTCCATATTTTTGGCATAGGAAGTTCCTTTACTGTTATGCTGTGAATGTAGACACATGCTTTAATAGTACTTGTTTAAGGAAGAGGTTTATATTAAGAATGGTCACATTATTGACATTGTGATCATAGGTCAAACCTGGGATAATTTAACTGACATGGAAATTTATTTAGAAGGCCCTGGCACACTTCTATTTCCCTACAGCCCAGGAGCTCAAGGCTGACCATTCAGAATGTTCGGGTTATACATATACTGTAATGGAAAGCCTGGGTCAAAGGTGAGTTCTGCTAACAGACCTTATTTGTAGAACTCTAATATAATTAGAAAGTTACCAAAAAAAAAAAAAGCATTTATCATGTGTTACCTGTAAAGGCATAGCAGTGGGGGATCTTGACCTTGGTCATTTCTCAGACTATACTCTAAGTCTAATGAAGGTCACCTTTCCCATGATGTCTACAAGGTGTTCAATCATTTATCCGTATCCAATTTTTATTCATAATTTAAATAAACCACATCTTGCCATCCTTACTGGATCAGCCTGTTCTGTTAATCTTGGTGATTTAGAGAATCTACCCAACTGCTTTAGGCTTCCTATCACAGCTCATCCCTACCTCTCCAAATGGCTCTCATATCTGTGGCAAGCAGAAGTTAAAATGGCTGAGAGAGCGCTTTGACTCGGTCAGTTGAAAAAAATCTCTCTTTTTAAAGAAAACAATTTGTCCCATGGGAGCTGGGATTCTCGCGTTAAAGAGAGTGAGGGAATGGGGCAGAGCCTTAGATTCAGCTGCTCATTTCATAGGATTCCATCTTTTTTATTGATTGTCTTTAAGCATTTTGCCACCTCAGTGATTTAGTATCTTCCAATGACAGGTTAGATTGGGTTGTTAGAGACTTTTAAAGCAATGGTTTGTGTGAAATGAGGTGGTGGTTCAAGTCCAGTTTCCAGTGGCCCAAATCTTCACATCACAACTGTCTGCAAAGATAGGTAACAGAAAATTCCTCTGATCCCTAGGGTTGCACTCCACTGGGAATTGAGACGTGGACAATAGTGGGGAAGACAGAGGAAGAGTGATTTGGAAAGAAGTTGTGTTCCCTGGGGCTGTGCTGCACCTCTTCGGGGGACAGAGAGGTGCTTTTAGACTCCAGGGCTTTACATTTACCTTCTTTCACCAATCAGAATTTTTTTTTTAAGTAAAACTAACATGTTGGAAACAGAAGGGAGGGAGCATGCTGTGCTGCCTACACCTAGAGCTCTAGTGTCTTCCAAATTGTCACAGCTTTTCTATGCAACTTTGGCCACAGTACTTAATCTTCTGCCTTAATTTCCCCATCTGTAAAGCAGTGATAATACTTGGCTACGGCAGGATTGTTGTGGGGCTCAGCGGAGTCCTCTGAAGCAGCAAAATCCCCTGATGAAATTGCCCTAGCATGGAAATTGCTGTAATTATGGAAAGGGCCATGCCAATGCATTCGCTGAACAGGGTGGATGAGGCCTTGTGGGGCAGGAGCCGGTCTGCAGCTGTGTTCCTTCTTTCGCACCTCGGGCGCAGTCAGAAGCGCTGTAGCCAGGACTTTAGGAAGTGGTGGGGGGTGAGGGCCCTGTATTTACCCGACCCCCCCGTGCACGCTCTGACTGCACCCAGCCCCGCGCTGGCAGAAGCCATCACGGCGAGAGGGCCGCGCCTGCCTTAGCAGCACCCTGGCCGCGCGCTCCCGCGCACACACCCTCGCACCCAGGCGGGGGAGCGCACGGACTGGCTCGCTGCGCTCCGAACGGCGCCGTTCTTCTGAAGCCCCGCCCCCTACCCAATCACTGTTTGACGCCGGCTCCCCCCCCCCCCCCCGCCCAGCGCGAGGGGGATGACGCAAACGCTGGCCCGCGAAGGGACTACAGCTCCCGGCGGCCCCTGCGCGCCCCGGTGTCCTGGCCGCTGAGCTGACGTCACCAACCGGGAGAATAAGATGGCGGCCGGCAAGGGGAAGCCTGTGGCTGCAGCAGCGGCCGGGGCACCAGCAGGCTACACGGGTAACGGGCTGGGGCTGGGGCTGGGGCTGTCTGTGGGAGGGGTTTAAAGGGGGGAACGCCTAGCCCGAAACCCCGGGGTCCCCCCGCCCCAGCGTAGCCACAGGGGCTGGTCAGGCCCAGCTTTCCCCTCACGCGCCGCCGGACGCGCAGGAGCCCGCTGGGCCCCGCTTCTTACACCCTCCGGCCCCGCGCCGCCGCCGCCGCCGCCGCCTGGCTTGGGCGCGGGTTGCTCCGCACGCTGCCGTCCCCGCGCCTGCCTGCCCGCCCCGCAGGGCACCGGTCCCGTGGCCCCCTCCCTGGCCTGGTGCCACAGCACAGCTAGAAGCCCCAATGTCATGAGCAGGGATCCCCGTTTTCTGTGATCCCCCCCGGTCCTCTCGCCACAAAAAAATTCTTGGATTAAAAAACCATAAGTCTGTGCCCCCCCCCCCCCATGATTAAAATGAAACGCTGAGCTTAAGTTTCCCTAGCCACGTTATGTACAGGTATCAACTGAACACAATGTTTTACTGATTTATTTACAATTTTTAAACAAGCTGCCGTCAATTATTACAATAAAATTAACAGACTTGCTCTCTGGCCGCCCAGCTCTGAAGGCAATACCATACCAAACCAACTTTATTTCTGTGCTGCTGGCGGCCATGCTGCCTTCAGAGCGGGGTGCCAGACCAGCAGCTGCTGCTCTCCGCTCTGCCTTTGGAGCTGGGTGGCTGGAGGGTGGCAGCTGCTGGCCAAGCACCCAGCTCTGAAGGTGGCACTGCTGCCGGCAGCTTTTCATGCTCTCCTCCCCTCCAGAATACATTCCAGGTACCACACACACACCCCTCCACCACCACCCTGCAGTTTGAGAACCTATGGAATATGTGATACTGGTACTTCCAGTAAAATGTAGTTAATATGTTTTTATTTTTTCACAAAATGTAAAATTTAAAGAGTCTGTAAAAATGCAAATTCTGTATTTTTTCCATGGCAAATGGATTTCTAGGATCCCTGGTTATGAGTAAAGCACTTTGCACCTTGACACACTTTCCTGACTGGTCAGGACTGGTGGGTGTTGAGGGAGATCCAAAGATTTATTTGTGGGAGCCAGGTAGAACCTAGTTAGGCAATGAAGTCAGCAACTGATGGTGTTGCCTCCTAAAATGCTTTCTGGAACTTGATGCTCTGCTGAAGTCAGTTGCTGTAAATTGCTACATCTCTTTAAAAATTGTCCCTTTTAGCCGTTCCAGTTAAGCTTTCTGAGAAGCAACAGTCACCTCACTACCTGTATGTGAAGGAGCACAAAGTCAGAGAAGGCACCGATAATACCTACCCTCCACACCGTACTCTCTTCGTCCTAAATATCCCCCCGTATTGCACAAAGGTAAGTTGTTGGTAGGGTTGCCAACTTTGGTTGGACAAATTTCTGGAGATTTCATCACATGACATAATCTTTGATTCCTGGAGACTCCAGGACAATCCTGGAGGATTGGCAACCCTAGTTGTTGGGCTGGAAGAGTTATGAAAGGAATATGTGAATGTGGTCTTTTTACTGGGGGCTGAAGCATAACCAGAAGAGCAGAGAGGGATGCTGTAACAAGTACCGGAACTCCTCACTTAATGTCGTCCTGGTTAAGGTTGTTTTGTTGTTATGTTGCTGATCAATTAGAGAACATGCTCATTTAAAGTTGCGCAATGCTCCCTTAGAACGGTTAGCAGCTGTCTGCTTTGTCCACTGCTTGCAGAAAGAGTAGCCCATTGCAGCTAGCTGGTGGGGGCTTGGAACCAGGGTGGACTGGCAGCCCCCCTATCAGCACCCCACTCCCCTAAATGCCCCATGCGGCAGCTGCCCAGCAGGCTATTAATTGCCAGGCAGTTCAGCTGTCCCTCCCCCCCACTGCCATGTGCTGCTTCTGCCTTGGAGCTTCTCCTGGGAGCCTGCTTGCAAGAGGGGAGGGGAGGGGAAGAGCGGTGCTAATGCCAGGGTATCCCCCTCCCTCCACTCCTTTATCCCCGGGGACACACGATAGGGCTCAAGATGGAGGGAACTTGCTGATCTACTTAAAAAGGCAGTGTACTCAGAGTGGGGTCAGCATATTTAAAGGGGCAATGCGTCTCTCACACACGTGCATGCACACACACGGTGTGTGTCTCTGTCTCTCTCACACACGTGCACGCACACCATAGCACTTTGGAAAGTGGAGGGAGTGGTGCACTCCAGTGGGATAGTGTGGGTTCGTTAGCATGGGTTCAGTTTCCGCAGGGAATGTTTGCAGCCACTGCCATGCATCTATTGTGTTTCCTCCCTCCGTTTGTGCTGCCTTGTAGAGTGTGAGGCTACATTAACAACAATGTGTTAACCCTTGAGGGCTCAGCCACGTGCTAGTTCATCATTTAGCAGTAAGGCATTCCCTGGGAAATATCCCACCCTCTGACTCCACTACCTCAACCAAGCTTCACAATCATCATTGCTATGTACAGTATTAAATTGTTTGTTTAAAACTTATACTGTGTGTGTGTGCGTGTATATATATTTATTTATTTCTCTGGAACCTAACCCCTCCCCCCCTTTACGTTAATTCTTATGGGGAAATTAGATTCACTTAACATTGTTTTACTTAAAGTACCATTTTTCAGGAACATAACTACAACATGAAGTGAGGAGTTACTGTATGTTAGTACTTGTATGGGAGAGCTGCACGGTCCAAACGGTGGTGCAGGGAGAGGGTGACGATGACATAGTAAAGGTCGTGCTTCCCTCTGAGGCTTTGTCTAGAATAAGGAAAAATGTGTTTTGTTTGTTAGCTATAACCCCATTTGAAATGCCACTTGGGATCTAGTATAGATGCAGTTTAATACCTTTTAAACCCAGGTTAGCTAGTCAAAGACAACCATAGTGTGGAGCCAAAAGTTCACCTTGACTAGCTAACGAGTTTTTGTAAAATCACCCTTTGTCCTCGTTACTAGTTACAGGGGGATCGCTGAAGCCCATGTCTGTCTTTCTTGCCTGTAAGAAAGATAAATTTGCCTGGTGCTCCTCCCATTTTGTGACAAATCCAGTAACCATGGGAAGTTGCCACAGATTTGCCCATGCAACCATCTCAAGGGAGCTGCAGTGCTTCTGGAGCTTATTGATTCTACTAGGGACTCTGTTACACCAGTTCCACAAGGAAACTGGTGTAAGCTTGTTCAATCAGCACAGAGGTGTAGGAAATCATTGCATTTAAAGGTCCAACTGATAGGCCATCTCACTGACCAAAGGATTAGCGGGGCTTCATAGGAGCTGGGTTTGATCTTCATTCCAATATCACTCCTAAAATGTGTCTGTGCTTCAAAAGTTTGTGCATGTTTTTTGGCCACGATGCAGCTACACAGAAGGATAAGCTGATACAGACACAGCTCAGGAGTTCTTGGCACTGTGTTCTGAAAATCTGCTGTGAGCAAATCTTTTCTAACAGTGATGAAAACATGTGAGTCCTGTGCTCACTATAATTTATCCCAGAGCAGTTGCACCACTATTTGAAAACAGGTACAAAACTTGAGTGTGTGCACTCCCTTGTGGGCTGGGGGTGCTGCAGAGGCTAGGTCTGGCTCCCTAGTGGTAGGTGCGCTACCAGATGGGAGACCCAGGCGAGGGGGGCTTGCTCCTTGATCCACCAGTTGCAGGAAACATTGTGAGGCATCAAACTCTGCCTGTGAGGGAAATATCAGAGGGCTTCCTTGTCACTCAGCATTGACAGCTGCAGATGAGTACAGGGAGAGAGTTATAAACCATCCTCAGCTGGGAGGATGGTGATGGCTGCAGTGTGGAATCTTTGCAAGTAGGAGGGAAACAGGTACAGTGGAGTGTGTAGCCTCCATCTCCCGATGGGAGGGCACACAGGTGAGCCCTGGTCACTTTTCTCTTTCTCCCTTGTATTAAGGCATGTCTGTCCAGGCTGTTTTCTTGCTGCTCATCTGTCCAATCTGTGAATGTGTGTGAGAAACCGGGGCCACGAGAGAAACCAGAGGCGTCCAAGTCCAAATTCTTCAATCTCAAGACAGTTCCGGTAAAGCTCAAGGGAGACTCTGAGAGGAGCAGAGGGAAAGGGGGCATGCTGTAGGAGCTAGGATGGGAAGAAACCTGAGGTGTTGGTGGTGAAAGAGGCCTCCTGAGGGATTCTTCAATTTTTTTTAACTATCTCCTGGCAACCCCAGTGCTGGCTGGAGCCTTATTTCTCTAATAAAGCTGCTCGTTCTGTGGAACTGCTCGCTCTGAGGGTGCTGATTGTCACCGACTGTACCAATGTGCTGCCTTTTCCCTAGGGATTCCGAGTGGCTTACGTGGTGTTTAAGAATCCGGCTGGGATACAGGCAGCCAAGTCCCTATCACTGCAGGGCCCTCTGGAGATATCTTCAGAGAGTCACCCTGTGAAAACCGGTATCCGCAGTAAGTCATCTGGTGCTCTCCAGACTTGTCGGGGGGAGGATGTATTGGAGGGGTGTCTCATCTTGGCTATACCCCGTGCCATAAAAGTGCCATCCAGGTTGTGTGTCAATCACCCCTCAACAGTGATTCTCACGTGCCGCAGGTTGAGCTGGGAGTTGTCCAGCTTTTCCCATCCCTTCTCCTTTTGTTCTGCATTCCCTGTATTCCTCACTCATCCCACATGGAGCGTCTCATGCTAGTGGGAGGACTTAGTTCCTGATCATAGGCTCCATAACCAGCTACTCTGGAAGGGGTGGGGAGGTCTACAAGGGAGTTGCAGTTGTCACCCTTGTATGGTGCCTTGGTCACTCAAATGGTTATGCGGCCCTTATCCATAGTCTTTCAGTATCTTCTCTGGTTTGGGGGAGTTGGCCTTGACTTGCTTACAACTGAGAATGAGACTAGTCCCCATTCCTATGGCACCATGCATTGAAAGATCCCAGTGTGCTTTACTGACATGAATGAACTATCCAGCTGGGAGCACAGTCCATGGCAGAGCCAGGATTTCCTGTGCTTTGGCGGCTCCTCCTGCAGATGCTGACATCCTCACTTTATTTAGAATGATGTGATGCACTGTAAGGAGATGTTAGGTCCTCACAGCAGAGGATGTTAAATTTGACCTTTGAATGTTTAGGGCCCTGGCTGGCTTGTGTAGTGGGGCATGAAGCCACTCTGCTCTGACATGGGATTCTCCCTGGCCCTAGATGTGAGTGGCTCTCCGCTATTCTCCTCTCACAGCTGTTTGTTGGCCTGCGTGAAAAGAGCTGGTAGGCATCAGACCAGATCACGGTGAGAAAGGTGCCTAGGTCCCACAAACCACTGTGGCCACGTTTGTCACTCATTGGCTCCCTTGCTGGCTATCTCTGCAGGCAGGCCCTGGAGTAATGACGTGGAGACTGACCCCCTCTCTGGTCCCTAGAGTTGTTCTGTCCAGGGCTGCATTGAGGTATCTTGTTGCGGGTAGGCTCACTGCAGAGGCAGCCGCTGACTTCTTCTCTCCTTGTCTCAGAGTGGATCGCCAGTTATGCAGCTGCAGTGGTGGATCCGGCGGAGCTGAAGGCTGAAGTGGACACCTTCATGCAAGCCTATGATCAGAAAATAGCAGAGGTAGGAAGGGCTGATGAGATAAACCAGGCATGTGCTTTCTTAAAGGATTCTCTGTGCCTTGCAACTCCTTGGGGATTGTCATTGCTGACTGGCCTGTTCCTGTTCGACAAAGCAGCTCTTTGTGCAGCAGCAGGAATGCCTCAGTCTTCCAGTATGTCACATGCTGTCATAGAATCAAAGAATATCAGGGTTGGAGGGGATCTCAGGAGGTCATCTAGTCCAACTCCCTGCTCAAAGCAGGGCCAATCCCCAATTTTTGCCCCAGATCTCTAAATGGCCCCCTCAAGGATTGAACTCACAACCCTGTGTTTAGCAGGCCAATGCTCAAACCACTGAGCTATCCCTCCCCCGTCAGTTTGTCCGTGCTCTTTATCGGGGTAGCTGGCTGGGCAAGGCCTCCTGTTTGGGCCCAGGGTTGCTGTCTCCCAGTTGCTGGCAGGCAGCGCCCAGGCACTAGGTCTGACCAGGTTCCATTACCCTCCCCACAAGCTGTGGTATAGTTACCACAAACACACCAGCTCTTGGATGACCCACTGGCTGGGATTGTAGTGCTCACATCCTCAGCCACTTTGCATCACAATTCTACAGCTCCCCAGAACACCACCCTGGGCCTTCTTGCATGGCAGAGCAGCAGGTGCTGGGATTCTCCATGCCCTTGGGGTGTGAGGGTGGTGTTTGCTGGGCGACAGCCTCAGGAAGCTGTTGTGGAATGGGACCAGTTGGCTCATGACAGGTTTGGACTAAGCTGCATTTTCTCCCTCATCCTCCTCACGTAGGAAGAAGCCAAAGAAGAGGAGGAGGAGGGTGTTCCAGATGAGGAGGGTTGGGTGAAGGTGACACGGAAAGGCCGAAGGCCTGGACTCCCCCGGACAGAGGCTGCCAGCTTGCGGGTGCTGGAGAGGGAGAAGCGAAAAAGAGCACGCAAGGAGCTACTCAACTTCTACGCCTGGCAGCATCGTGAGACCAAGAGAGAAAGTGAGTTGTGTAGGCAGGGGGTGACTATCTCCTTGTTCCCAAACGTCACAGTCTGAACACCCCCCAGTCTGGGTTGTTTGTTTCATCACCAACACTGTGACAGGTGAGAGTGGCCACCACTGCTCTCCCGAATTCCAGGCACAGCTGCAGGACAGCCAGCAGCACCACTTCAGGCTGCGATCCTGTCAGATCTTGGAAGCTAAACGGGTTTGGTTCTCTGGTCAGTATTTGGATGGGAGACCTATGAGGAAAACCCAGAGAAGCGGAGTTGATTCAGATGGTCACATTTTCCCCTTCCTAGTTAATGCAGAAGTAATACCAAGCAGAGTGCTGTGGGGTGCTTGGGTTGCTGTCTGAATGGGACATGATCATGAGATCCTTGCTGTCTTGTTCTTCTTGATTTGATTCCATGCTAGTCTTTGTAAGAACATGTTTGCTATAGCCTCTGTCTCCTTTCCAAATTCCTGTTTAGGTGGCTGTGTTCTCAGTTCCCCCTTGAATTGCCAGTGAATATAATTTTCACTGGCTGCGTACAGGCAACTGTATAAAAGTAAACAGTGTCATGGTCCACCCCAGATGGAACTGCAGCGCAGCGGTAGACAAGTGAGTCCCTGTATATGCAGCACCAAATTCAGCACTGATGCAATGGGAATTGCATCCACTTAACTTGAGTGGCTGAGCCTGCTTGTGCTGGGACTATCCCAGTCAGTAAAGAGCTTTTGAGAGCTGCCAGGGTACAAAGCTCTTGAGAAAGGTAAATTTGCTGCTCTTGGTAATGTGGCCATACCCAACCCCCCTCTTCATCCTTTCAGACATAGCCCAGCTGAGGAAGAAGTTTGAGGAGGACAAGCAGAGGATTGCACTGATGCGGGCCCAGCGCAAGTTCCGGCCATACTGAGCCACTCTGGGCGCTGCCACGTCCTTGGATGTTTCCGCGGAAGGGCACGTTGAAGTTTACAGACGGAGCACGTTGAGGGGCCTCTAGGAAGTGCAGTGACACCGATTTGTTCCCTCTGCTGTAACCTGGGCCCTAAATGGGAAATCCCTGGTGGTTACAAGTGGTGGGTCGGGTGGAGCTCTTCATCTGCTGAACATGCCTCTAGTGGCAGCAAGCCCAGCACAGAGACTCCAATTAGCATGACTCAAGTGCAGTTCACAGGCTGCCGCCCCTCCTGTAACCAGCCTTCATGTTTTCTCTTAGTGCACTGTCTCCTCTGGACACCCCTGTTATACCAGATCCCCCAGTAAGGGACGAGACCCACCCCCACTCCCGGATGACTGCAGGGGGACTGCTGCTGAATCAAAGGCAGCAGAAGTCCACTGTACATGAATTGTAAATAAACTGCCCTTTTCCTATGTGCTGCCCTATTGCCTTTGTCAACCCTCAGCTCGCAGCTCTCCACATGCCTGCTTGAGTGGATGACAGGGCAGGAGGCCAAGCTAGTGTATTGCCTGCCATGGTGAGGCTCCTCCCCCTCCCTCACTGAGATGGGCACTTGTGACTCAGGGTTTGGGCAGAGTTGCTCTTTCACAGAAACTGCTCTTGTTTGGAAAGTCGGGGGAGGGGACGTGAGGGCTGGTGGTTGCAGGGGGAAATGCTCCTGTCCCCCTTAGGCCTTGCCCTGTGGCAGTTTTTCAGAAACAGCTGGGTGTGAGCACTGTGCTGGTGCTTGCAGGCTCACAGGGCAGGTGTTTCTGCTTCCCTCCCTGCTGTCAGGGATGTGGAGCACTAGAGTCCCCCATGGGCCTCCTGCTTGTTGCCTTTAGGGTACTGAGCTACTCTGGCTTTTCCTCTGTTTCAGTAAATTCACAAGAAGACAGTGTCAAAGCATCTCGTGTTTCTGACCAAAGGGCTGGTGCTTGAGGAGGCCTCGCTGTAGAGCTTTGTCTGGGGGAGGGAACCCCTGCAGGCCCATGATTCTCCCCCTACAAGCCCCTCATACCCTTTCTTTCAAATAAGGGTGAATCTGTTTTAACAGTCCAGGTCTCTTTTGGAGTAAGTGGCCCCCTTTATTACAGTTAGGCTATTGCTTGGTTAGTGCATGGGAAGAGTGTGACCTCTTTTGATCACCTCTGGGGTCATTTACAAGCTAATGGATAGCTCAGCTTTGAGTAGATGCTAGAAAATGCATCACAATGGCTGCTGCTCATAGCTTAACTCTGTGTATTCCTACAGGGTTGTCTGTCTCCCTCAAACAATGCCACCCTTTACTCCCCTCGTAATACCAGATTGTGGCTTTTTGCTCAAATGCTGTACTCTCCTCAGATGCCCCTGACACCTGCCTTCTGGGAAAGGGCAAGCTGCAGCAGCCTTTCCCAGTGCAAGAAGTGCTCTGGTGTCTTGGCCCTGCATGAACATTGATTCATGGAACTCAATTAGTCTTGGTATTCTTTCCTCCAACCCCCCCCGTATCTCTTGTAACTTGCTAAGGAGCAGAACCTGCATTGTGCACCCAGCAGCTGAGACTGCAGCTGGTGCCAGAATAAATTCATGTCAGTCCTGGCTAAAATGCTCAATGAAACAAGAGCGATGCAGAATTGTTGTAGGAGGCAGTAACAGGGTGAAGAGAGGTGGAATGTTATACAATATCAAAGAACTCACTTCTTGGGTATAGATATAGTGTTTATGTATATCATAAGCTGTCAGTAGTGGTGCCTGAAGTGCCTGGTTTACCCCTCCCAGTCCTTTCCAAGGCAGCACATCATCAGAACAAAGCAAGGGGGTTTGCTTCCTGCTGATCAGACTGCACCAGGTTTAACAGGAAAGGGGACCTTAAATCCAGAAGCTGCTGCCGTAACCTGTGAAGTGGAGGCATGAGGAGGGACTCCTCCCCATCTCCTTTTGAACACAAAACAATTTGCGCCGCTCTTCTTTGAGAAGAGTCCTCAGCACCTGTTTGCTTAGACAGGTTCTTTTGCCATTCCAAGCCACTGGGCTCAAAAGGATGAAAACCATATAATGAGGAAAACTTTAGGGTCCAGCCAGGTAACGGTGTGGTGTTGTCTCATCTTGCATGCAAGACTATTAAGCTCCTTGTCCTCTTGTCACTGCTGCTGTCTTCCCTGAGAAGCTGGGAGCCAAGCCCTGATGCAGGAATCCAGGCTACAGCCTGGCTTTGGAGCTCTGGTCCCTCTTTAGGAAGATGTTGATGAGCCCAGCCACTACTTCAGGGTCATTCAGGTGGACAAAATGATTACCAGTCACCTTGGCTAACTGGAAGTGCTAGAGAGAGGCAGAGAGAGAGAACACGGAGACGTGAACTGGAGGAAATACTTCTCCACACAGTCTGTAGAACTCACTGCAACAGGAAGTCATCAAGCTAAATGCTGAGGCTAAATGCTTTTCTTGAAGAAAGGGATAACTTCATTAGCAGATGCTGTGGACATGCAAATTAAAATAAGCATAATCATCTCATTCTGCAAGGTTGTCAAATGATAACTGAGTTGGACAGGGAGATGGCTTCTGCAATGAGTAGTACTAAACATGGGGACAGAGGCTGCAGTAGGGGCAGGCAACTGAGGCAGCTGCTTAGGGCAGCAGATTCACCGCATGCCGGGGTGTAATCTGCCCCACACTAACTGCTGCGGTGTGGGCTGTCTGTGGATCCTGCATCCATTATTGGTTCCTTAAAGCACTTTGATCTTGTTAATGTGCTTTGAAACAAGACAAACTGTTAATGCATGTCAGCAGCACCCTGGGCACATTAGCACATGAGCCACAGACCATGTAGCTGGAGGGCTCATCTTAGCCCCTGGTGGCCTGTCCCTGGATGAGCCAAAGAATGAGGGGGCCCCCAGTGGCAGGTATGTGGCACCCCCTGCCTGCCCCTCCTGTCCTAGTCTCCTGTTCCTCTCTATCCTTGGTGTCTACTCCAACCCCAGATACCCCTGCCCGCCTGGGATCCTGCCCCCATTTTCCCATATCCTAACCCCCCCACCATCCTAGCCTTCCTGTCCCTGATCTCCGTCCTATGTAGCTAGCCCATCTTCCACCTGGCATTCTGCCCCCTATCTATCCCAGCTCATCTGCCCCCATAAGCACTGGAGACAGAGGCCAAAGAGCTTGCCCCCTCCCCTGAGGCACTTTTAAAACCTGGCTGGGCTGGAGCAAGCTGCAGCCTGGCCTGGCTAGCCCCTGGGTCCCACTCTGCTTCATGCCAGCAGCTGAACTCTCACCTGCTGGCTGCTGAAAGGGCACGGTGGCTCATCTGGGAAGCAGGTTGGATCCATCACTCAAGGGCCTCAGGATTGCCAGCTGGGAGGGTGAAGTAGGGGCTTCAGACTGGGGGGCTCCCTCAAAGGGTCCAGGATGGTCAGGGCTTTGCTCCCCGAACTTCCTTCCAATTTCCAAGCCCTTGATCCCCTGGGGTCTGTCCCTTTCCCCAGTCCTCCTTACCCGCTGAGGTTTGCCCCACCTCACCATGTCCTCCTACTCTCCCCACCAGGAGTAGGAGCCCCAGGAGCTGCTCCCTGACCCTGTTTTCCTACCCCACCCTCCATACCCCATTTGTCTCCTCTCTATCCTAGTCTTCACAGACACCCAGGTCCTGGCCTCCCAGTCCCACTCATCCAGACTCCAGTCTCCCTTTACTATCCCCCACCATTGTTTGGTCTATGCAGCTCTCCCATACAAATACTAACCTACAGTAACTTCTCACTTAACGTTATAGTTATGTTCCTGAAAAATGCTACTTTAAGCGAAATAAGTGAATCCAATTTCCCCATAAGAATTAATGTAAAGTGGGGGAGGGGGGGGCTAGGTTCCAGGGAAATATATATATCTATACACACACAGTATAAGTTTTAAACAAACAATACAGTACACAGCAATGATACATTGTTCCACCCATGTACTGCATACCCCCACGCCCCGTGCCTTCATGTTGGGAGTCCCCACTGGCCTGGTGCAACTCCCCCTGAAACGTAGGGTTCCCTTTGGATTGACACCCAGAAGGGTTTGCTTGGGGGAGGGCGGATGGATGGACCCCTATGCCACGAGTCCCAGCACACGGTGCTCTCAGCTAGATCCCTAACGCAGGGCTGCTGGTTCCTCAGGATGGGGGAATCCCAGTGCTGGATCCTTCCAGGGCAGCCTATTTATGGAGGAGCACACTGCTTTACGTTTTGCACCGTGGCCCTGAAGGGGGGGGGGGGGTCAGTCAGGAAGTTGCAGGGAGTCACTCCTGTCTCTGCATGGGGTGTCCCCTTTGAAATGTGGGTGCTGTTCCAAAGGAGTCCTTTAGGTCCTACACATCTTTATATCAGACCCTGGGCTGGGGTCACTTACTCATACACCCACCCAGGCCAGGGCTATAGCCAGGCTTAGCCCCAGAGGTTTATCCAATGCATGTAGACGAGACTTTACCTTGTGCCCTTATTTTCAATTTTTGTGCCTAAATGGGGGCTTCCCCCTTGCCCCCCTCACAAGTCCCCTGCTGTGGGCTTAGCCTCATCAAAAATGGTACAAACCTGGCTCTGCCTATGTTAAGGAATTGTAACCATGGGGTAGGCGGAGCACTGATGTAGTGCCTAGGGTGGCAGATTGTCTGACGCACCCTCTGAGGGGGCAGGGGATCTCCTTCATTTGAGGCATCAGGCTGCTGGTGAGGGTGGGAATAACTGGAAGTGGAGAAGGACTTGGCCTCACAGTTGCTAAGTGGGGCAGCCTAATGCTTCAAATAAAGGAGACAACCAGAACGATGAAGGGTGTGAGCTTAAGGCACTAAAGCTAGTCCAGTAGAACTCCCCAGGTGGATGCTTATTTTGGAATAAGAGTGTCCGACTCCAGAATGCTATTTCCCTGTGTGCACAAACCCGCAGTGACTGGGCATGTCTGGCTGGTGCTTGCTCTCACCTTCAGGTTGGACTGGAATGCTTCCTGCAGGGGCTTCACAAAGTACCGGCTCATGTTTTCAGCTTCAGGATTAAATATTCCATCCTGTGCTCTAGAAAACAATCACAAAGTTCCATGTAACACACAGTGTGTCTTGGGCCACATCTCCACAGATCTTAGCTGCTCTCCTTCCCTGAGACGCGAATCACAGAGACAAGACACAGTCAGAGAAACTGAACCAGCTCATCTTGCTTTCCAGAGTCACATATGTGTAGGCTGGGACTGGACTATATGACCGTGTTGTGGACACCAAGGGTTAGACTCACTTAGTTGAGTGAGAAGAGGAAGGACCAAACTCAGGGGTCCATTATCTATCAAAGCCCCTGCTGAAAGAGTGGATTGATCATGGTGCATAAGCTCAGGAAATTACCCTTCCCAGGGCTCAGTTATGTGAAGGTCAAGTTCTTAGGAGAGCCAAGGCCAGGACAGCTTTGCTTAGGGTCTGAAACCCAGCTTAATTGGTGCTTTCACCCAAGCAGCCCTTCCATCTCTCCCTGGTGGCTTCCCCTCCTCCCCCCTTTGTGCACGTGCATGTTTGGTTTTATCCATTAAACAATCCCCGGCATTAGCCTCCTCTGGCCAGTAGGGCACAAGGGGCTACAAGAGCAGCCACTCAGGAAATGCAAAAACAGACAAATTAGAGAGAACAAAACAAACCCCACAAACAAGTCCAGTTTTTTGCAGTTTCCCAGTTTTAACGATTATGGGAGGCTGTAACACTGCATTTCTTCCACAAGGTGGTGCAATGTGAGATTACAAGTCCTCTCCCGCCCCACATTTTCAAGATGTCTCCAGAATGTTCTTGGTTTCTACTGGATCCAGAAGAAACAGCTAGACACTTAAGAACATGTTCTCCTGAGGTAAAAGTGCCCAGGGTTCTATTTCTGTAACAGAAGGAGGCTAAGCCAGCTCTGCAGTTAGTTTCTCCTCCTCCATTTCCCCCCTCAACTTCTAGTGGGGTTTTATTTTATATTTTAAAGAGGTGCTCTGAGGTCCCAATCTGATGAGAGACAGGTTAAGTGGACATGACATCAGCCCTGCAGATCTTGTCCTTTAAGAAGAGGAGCAACATACAGAAGTGAGCAGGGGAATATAATGTTTATAATTTACTCGTTTTGCCTTGTTTAAATTATCATCAATTTATGCCCAGCTGCCTCTTCTTAGAGGAGCTGTGATAAAAGTGGGCAGCTGAGAGCTTTGAGGGAGGCAGTGGTAATAGTTTTAGATTAGTTTTGGGGATGGGTTTTCCAACCCTGGGAGGAGTGGGGATACGGGTAAGCCAGGCTAGCCTCACTGGTGGAGAGAGAATTAGGCAATGAGAAGTAGTTAAAGGCAGAGTTTTAAAGACCTTCTCAGGTTTCTTGATATTATGATATTAAGTTCCTTTGTAAAGCATTTAAGATCTACTGATGATGAGTGCTTTATAAAAGAGGTAGGTATTATTATAAGGAGATCCACTTCCGAGCTAACTCCTTAGTGTCTCCTTCTTGGGTTGCCTCATCCTCCCTCACTATTAGTTGGTACAGTATAATCTATACACTTAGGGCCCAGTTGGGCTCCCAGTGACATGAATATCTCTGTCATACACTTCAAGGGGAGCAGTGCTAGGTCTTCAGTGTGCTGTCTGCCACCTGTTCTACATCTGAGTTTAACACCAGCTCCTCTCCGAAAGCTTCCCTTGTGAGACATTGCCATTGATCACAGCAATAAGCCATCACGGGGGGCACCCTAGCAGGTTATTGCACCAGCCTCAGATGTCTGTGTGTGTCACCTAAACCTGAGAAATGCACTGACACCCTTCTTTCATACACACCTGAGGGTGGCTTATTGCTATTAGCGTAGGGCCCAATAGTGTTATTTAACTTTATTACCCGCACTTTGTGTCTGCATTGCCGTGTTTAGTGCCTCCTCCCCTTATGAAAGAGATCCCCGTAGAAGGATAAGAAAAGAGAGAAACAAACTTTCCCCTACTATTTTGAAAATATTATTATTTGTATTACGGTAGTGCCTAGAGTAAAGTTGATAGTTCATTGCCATAATGCTCTAAGATGCATGCAATCCAGACTGGATGAGAGCTGTGTGCTTATTTTTCTTGTTAAAGGCAGACTCCAGAAAGCAGCTCTCCTACTCAGCCATTTTAGAATCTTTGGTCATTTCACACACACACGCACCTGCTCTTTTATAAATCAGGCTTCTCCCACTGTTATTCCAGCCCACTCATGCGGTGCCAGGGTGAACTGGGAGTTGGGCTGGGTTGGATTGAGAGGAGGAGCAAGCTGGCAGCAGAGAGCAGCAGGTGGGAGTGAAACATACACACCACAGGAATTGAGCAACGTTATACAATGGGTCTTTCCACCACGAGTGCTCCACTGCAAGTATTTCTCTCTCTCGCTCCCGTTTCTGAGCAGGGTAACAAAGGTTACAGCATAGGGCCCACATTAGTGACCCCTTGGGAGCCTGTGCACACAAGTGCACAATACAAGCTTTGAAAGACCCAGTGAGCAGGAGTCTCCAAGAAAGTGGGGAGAATCCTGCAGAAGGGGAAGAAAGCCTGAGCCTTGGGACAAAGGATAAGAAAATCCACCTTTAACAGGAGTGATGGTGGCAGCCCCTTGCATGGGTTGGGAAGTGCAGGCTTCCCATGGGGTAGATGATCAGAAGAAGCATGAATACTACACTGGGGGTTCTCTCTGACAGTCTAGAAACTCTCCCTCCCTGAGTGTCCAGCAGTGCTAGCCAGTTGTGAAGGGCTCCTTGACTCAGCTTCTTCCTGTTAGTAATGAGTAAGGCTGTAAGTCTGTCATGGAGGTCACGGATTCCATCACTTTCGTGATTTCTGCAGCAGCTGGTGCTGGTTCAGGGGCTGCCTGAGCCAGGCAGCCTCTGGGCCAGCAGCAGTTTGGGTGTGTGGGAGGGGGCTCCAGACTAGGGGCAGGGGGTTGGGAAGTGGGGGGGGGGGGTGCTTACCTCGGGGTCGGAGGCTCCCCAGCTCCCGCTGGCATGGCCCTGCAGCTCCTAGCCAGAGGGGCCAGGGGGCTCTGCCCGCGCCCGCAGACCCTGCCCCCGCAACTCCCATTGGCTGGTGTTCCCAGCCAATGAGAGCTGCGTAGCCGGCACTTGTGGTGGGAGCAGTGCACAGAGCCCCCTGGCCCCTCCACCGCCTAGAAACTGCAGGGACATGGGGAGCCAGGTAGGGAGCCTGTGAGCCCAGCCAACCCGCCCCCAGTAGGGGCCCTGGACTGTGTGCCACTGCCTGCCGTGCCCCCCCACCCCCACCCCACCCAGGGGGGGTCCTGGGCCACCACCCCCAGCAGTGCCCCGGACCCCCCTCCCCCCAGAGCCCCCACGGGCCCCTGGCCCAAGTTTTAGTTAGCGGTATATAGTAAAAGTTATGGACAGGTCACGGCCTGTGAATTTTTGTTTACTCCCTGTGACTGTCCATGACTTTTACTAAAAATACCCATGACTAAAACGTAGCCTTAATTATGAGGGATCAGCAAGCAAGAGAGAACTGGTGTCCATGCACTTTTCTGTAGGTGAACACACACCTGCCGTGGAGTAGGTGAAGGAACCCATGGAAGGGGAATGAGGCTTGCTCCAGGAAGTGGGACTACCGCCCTGTCAAAAGCAGCTGAGCAGGGGGCTAGCTTTGTTTGTGTTTGGCAGGGTGTCATGGAGCTGTTATACACCAAGCTTATTTAATTCCTATCAGTATTAAATCCTTAACTCTACCTTCCACACATGGAAAAGGTTTTTATTCACACCTTCCCTGCAGTGCACACACACCCTGGGCGTCGGCACATGGAAAGGGGCCGATGGTAGGTATTGATTATGCTTGTGCTTCACTCACATGATCATTAGGACACTGGCCTGGATTTTTCTCAAGAAGCTCACAAACTGCTCCAGAGTCAGGGGGTCTAGATTGTGCTGCAGATGCAAAGACAAATGGAGACACAGCCATCAGTAAATTCCAGGGGGGTGGGGTTGGGGGGCAATGCACTCCCCGGTTGGCAGGGAATCTGACATTTGACACTACACCCTATTGGCTATGCTAGGGCCTGGGTGGGGCTTACCATCAGTGCAACAGGGTTTTGCAGTGTGGGTCTAGATTGCAGGGCACATACTGACATGCACACTAACTTTAATCTAGCTAGTGTGACTAAAAATGCAGGGAAGATGTGGCTGGATCTAGACTATTCTCAAGTTGCAGTGTGGGAGATTTAGGATGGATATTAGGAAAAACTTTTTCACTAGGAGGGTGGTGAAACACTGGAATGGGTTACCTAGGGAGGTGGTGGAATCTCCTTCCTTAGAAGTTTTTAAGGTCAGGCTTGACAAAGCCCTGGCTGGGATGATTTAATTGGGAATCGGTCCTGCTTTGAGCAGGGGGTTGGACTAGATGACCTCCTGAGGTCCCTTCCAACCCTGATATTCTATGATTCTATGACACAGACAGTGGCGCAGGCTGTACAAGCCTGTCTGGATTCTAAGTATGTATTCGCACCCTAGCCCATGCTGGGGTCTGTGCTGCCGTCTCTTCACTGCCGTTTTTTTGCTGCGCTAGCTAGATTAAAGCTAGCCCAGATCTCTCCATCCAAGCTGCAGGCCCACCATGATACGTGAAAGACCCTTGTGATCTTGTTAGGGCAACAAGGTGTCTGGAGCTATGAAACAAGGCACTTCTTTCTACCCAGTAGTTTTTCAAAATTGCACTAACACCAGTACATCAAAGCCAAGTGCTGTAATATGTTCAAGAATGAGAACAGTCTCAGTTCTGAGCATTTCTAGTGCATGTCTCACATACAAGGCTACCTAGGCCCCAGAGTGATTCTGAGAGATTGCGTGACTAGTTATACCCCATTCACACAAAGTTGTTCGTAAAGAAAGGTTTTAGAGAAAGCCTTTCCTAAAAAAGGCTGGCTGAATCTCTTGCTTGGCTCCGTACCTTAGGGCAGACAGAATAAGGACCGAGGGCACGTCTACATTTAAAATGCGTCAGCGCTTTGATGAAGACGCTCTAAGATGATGGGAGAGAGCGCTCATCGGTTTAGTTAATCCACTCCCTGAGAGGCAAGAGCTACGTCAGTGGCTGTCTATGTTGGGGGTTAGGTTGGTATAACTACATTGCTCAGGGATGTGGAGTTTTCACACCCCTGAGTGACGTAGTTAGTCCGATATAGGTCTGTATTGTAGGGCAGACCTGACTCGTTGAAAGGCAAGACTGTCCAACAAGGTGTAGGATATCTGATCACCCAACTCCTGCCCTCTCCCCCTTCTTCCAAGACAACCCCACAAAAAGGGAAAACAAGCTGAAAAGCTGCCCCTAAGCACCCTCCCACTCTCCCGGAACTTAGGATAGGGAAGGAGAGGACTTGTTCAGTCAGATCTGAAAGGGTCTAACTTGCTCTGCTTAGGAAATCCCATTAACTGCAGTGGGGTTTCAAAGCTGTACAGTAAATTCAACCTATTGGAGTGTAAAACAGTCTCTCCAAGGAAACTTTGCCACTTATATAACTTAAAACTGGGGGGAAAGCACTGAACAAGCCTGGGGCAGGGGTGCTGGAACAATTTGTATAGTGGGGGTGCTGAGAGCCATTGAATCAAACTGTAAACCCTGGATATAATAGAAACCATACCCCTAGTTCCAGCACCTATGGCTTGGGGTTTAGGGTGGTGGTAAATGGAACCCAGATGCAATGTGACCTAAAACGGGAAGGTCTTTTCCCTCTCAGCAAAGGGCCCCGTCAGAGTAAGGGGCAAGAGAGAACGTCAGCACTCACCTTAAGGACTCTCATGTCTCTGTTATACACCAGGCCTGGGAAGAAAGGAGAGAGTGTTATTTACACCCCATAGGGTAGGAATTCACAAGGGGTTCCAGCTCCCCCTTTGCTTTTTAGCTACCCAGGATCATATCTAGGGGGAAGGGGAGGAACGATGGATTGGAGGTTTCTTCTTTTTTCTCAAGTGTTAAATGAATCAAGCCCCATGGCCTGAAGGGAAAGGTGGGCTTGGACCTCAGTTGTCAGGTACAGGAAGCTCCACCCTCCAAATGTAGTCACTCTTTCAAACCTCAGGGGCTCTTCACACCCAGGCTACCCCAGGCCTTGGGCGTAGGCCAGGGAGCAGATGGCACTCCCCATGCCTTTAAGCCCAAAGGCAGCATGGCTCTGTAGCCAGCTGGCCATCACTTCCCTGAGCAGCTGAGGCATCTCACCTCCCAGCACCTCAGTCGCTCCTCGCTGCAGTAAGATCCTCCCACTCTCCTCTGTCAGGTGACTGTTGGCTTGTAATAGCCTGGGGAAGACACAGCATGTGCTGTTGGAGAAGTAGGGGGTGGAAGGCATCAACAGAGAGGATGATAGAGAGAGAGAGGTGGGAGGCAAACAACCTAACTAGGAAGAAGAAAAGGAGTACTTGTGGCACCTTAAAGACTAACCAGTTTATTTGAGCATAAGCTTTCGTGAGCATCCGATGAAGTGAGCTGTAGCTCACGAAAGCTTATGCTCAAATAAACTGGTTAGTCTCTAAGGTGCCACAAGTACTCCTTTTCTTTTTGCAAATACAGACTAACACGGCTGCTACTCTGAAACCTAACTACGACAAGTGACAGTAGTTCAGCTCTTGCACATTAGCCAACATATTCCAGTCCCACAGGAAGCAGGAGGCTGGCAGTGGGGTACAAGCCCCTGCTCAGATTCTGGAAGAAAATGAATTATGGATTTTGAAGGGAGGGGAAAGTACAAAGGGGTCAGCTGCATCTCATGGTTCTGGCCCCCAAGAATTCTGTCCAGGAGAACAGCCACCTACTGCAAGAGCTCTGTGAGAGCAGAGGTGGCACCATCTCCAACAGAGACCAAAGATGGGGCGGGGGGGGGACACCCACCTCTGCAGCGCTTCTTGGGGACTGCGTACTTTAGGGGGCTGGGGCTTGTTCTCCTCCAGACTCAGGAGACTTTCAATCACCTTCCTCTTAGAGTCCAACCATGCGCCACTTTCCTAGAAATCAGAGATGGGGGCAACAGAAGTGATTTTATGTTTCTATAGCACCTTTCACCCTGAAAGATCTCAAAGCACTTTACCAACTACATACAGCTCATCTGAACAACAACCATGGATGCTGGGGTGGAGTGAATGGCAGCACTATACAGCAGTGGAAGTGGTGATCAGGGAAGGACAAATTATTGCCAAGGACACTACTCCTCTTACGAACAAAATACTATGAATTCTTTAGTATCTCACCTCTGACTTGGATGGCTCATCTCTAGAGGGAAGAGGAGAGTTCAACGTCCTTTCCCTACCTAATCCTGGGCCTTTGTCCTGACCCTGCCAGCAAGAGAGCCAATTAGTGGTGATGGTCATTGGTGTGGGGTGAATGCCTGTCCCACTAGGAACTGGAATGAGATCCACCAAATCCTTTCCAATGACTATTTTGGTGACCTATGTGAAAGGAATGGCCCTAAGGTGACATTGTCAAAGGGCCTCAGAATGGTCCCCATCTGTACAACTTCGTGCATGTATAGACAAGTGGAGAATTTACACCTTCAGAGCCCATTTGCGATTAACCTGCACTTCACTGTTGTGTCCAGATGGGTTTGGAACAAGTAAATTCTGCCCTGGCACAAGTGACTGTGAAATTTGAGCATGCAAGGGATTGTGTGCGCAGAGGCTTGGTCTTCACTTAAAAGTGATGTTGGCAAAGCTACATCAGTTGGGGTGTGAAAAAAACCATACCCCTGATTAGCATAGCTATGCCAACAAACCTCCCAGTGTGGACACAACTATGTCGATAGAAGAGGGCTTCTGTCAACATGGCTAATGTTGTCAGGGAGCTGGCGTTCCTACTCTGAAAGAAAAACTCCCATTGGCGTATGCTACACCTACACTAAGTGGCTGTGCTGACATAGGCTCTGTACTATAGACATACCCGGAGAGAGGCTATGTTTCAAAAGTGTTGCCAACTCTCACGGTTTTGTCAAGAGTCTTGTGATAATTCTTGTTTTCCTTAAAACCCCAGCTCCTGGAGCCAAGTGGCTATGTGAGGATTTCAGTCTTTGTTCTTAAAGAAAAGTTTCTAGCCCTTGTGGTTGTGGAGAAAGCTTCAAAATGTGACACACACACACACACACACACACACACACTGCAGTGCAGCCTAAAAACTCAGAAAGCAAAAGGCAAATAAAAAACACCAAATCTATTATTTTACATCATCCCATGATTCTAAAGCCAACCTCATGGTTTTTGGTGACTTGTGATTTTTGAACATTTGGGGTTGGCAATACTGAATCTGATCAGATTGGAACCACTGAACTAGAAATGAAAGTCTTCATGCCCCATCATCAGTTCCCTGAGCCATCCAGCCCTGGGACAGTCTGCTACTGTGTTTGTCCAGGGCCTAGCACAATGGGGCCCCATTTCTGGTTAGCCCTTAGGTACTACCCTAAGGAACATGATTACGAATAACAAACAAGAGCATTGTTTTTTCACTATGAACTCCTGAAGCCCCAGGTGGCTCCAGACATTTATTGTTCATTTAGATCTGTTCTGACCAGCACTGTGCCTGGGGAAAAGATGGGAACTGTTCTAGTTGTCTTACATCTCTCAACCTCTTGTTCCTTTACCCGCTGCAATCGGAAATGGGCCCATGACCTCCTGAAGGGAAGACCACTGAGAAACATGCTCCCCCAGTGGCAGTACAAGGAATGAGCCTTCTGAGGGGGTTTGCTTTACCGTGTCGTTTCTCTCTTCTGTGTCTGCCAAAGGGAAAAATCTAACCTGAGGAGCTGGGAAGAAGCCATAAGATTCCACCAGGATCAGCTTATCTACCATCTCAGGGAAAATGCAGGAGAACTGGAAAGAGTCAGAAATATTGTGAGAAGGAGGAAGAGAGAAGGGTCACGTTCTTAGCTGGCCCAGAATGTACACAATTCTCTTAAGTGTCCTGTATTGGGAGGGGCTTCCTCTCATCTTTGACACAAATTTGTTTCTGTCCCATGCAGGCTGCCCCTTAATTCCCCCAGCCTATAGGAGCCATCACCCTTCCAGCTGAGTCAACCCCATGAATAAAGGCTGCTGTACTCACCATTCCTGCGACACTTCCACCTGTGAGAGAGAGGACCACACTCGGCTTATATACAGTAAAGACAATACAGGGCAACACCCTTCCCCAGAGTGACAGCTACCAGGAGGGTGCCGGGGAGATTTGGTGGGGTGGCCTAGAAGCGCTCACTTGACAAGGAGGCAACAATCTCACCTGAGGTTTGAATCCCAAGCCACAGGTCAGTGAGTCTCCCAGCAGGGGGCACTGTAGGAAATAGGGCAGGGATACTGGCTGTGGGGAAGTTCCCTTCAGACACCACACCCAGTCTGCCGCAGCGGGAAGCCCGGGCTAGTGGGGAGCTGCCAGCAAAAATGGTACAGTGCTTTGGGACCAGGGAGATGTGGTCACAGAAGGGATAGATCAGATCTGGGGTGTCAAACCCACTGGGGAGAGGAACATTTTTAATTATGGTCCGTGGCCTGAGGGATAAGTTATGGGATACTTGATCCCCTCAATTCACAGCATTTCTCCCACCGATGGCAATCAAGGATAGAATATGGACTGTATGTCATAACAGTGAGGATATCAGGAAGTCCTGTTAGTTACGTTCAGCATCACTCAGGGGGAGAATACTGTCACCTTTATGCCTCCATGCTTCCTCCGTGTTCCCTCCCTTTCCTGTTCTCCTTCCCTTTGTATCTCCCCTTCTTTCTCCAGAGCAAAAATGAGAAGAAGGGAGAAGAGGGAGCCGTTCCTTTCCTGCAGCATGTCTCAGTTCCCCCATGAACTTCATACCCACCCCATTTCCCATCCCATCTGACAAAGGGCTAGTCTACACTGGCAACGCGGCAGCACTTTAACGTGCCTTGTATGGTCGCAGCAGAGCGCTGGGAGAGAGCTCGAAAAAAAAAAAAAACCTCCATGGAAGGCGCAGCTCCCAGCGCTGGGGCATTGTCTACACCGGCGCTGTACAGCGCTGAAACTTGCTGCGCTCAGGGTGGTGTTTTTTCACAGCCCTGAGCGAGAAAGTTGCAGCACAGTAAAGTGTCAGTGTAGACAAGCCCAAAGTGATGAGCAACTAAGGAGTTAGTGATATGTAAAGTGTCATCCTTAGGATTTAAAGTTAACATCCTGATGAGATCAATAAGAGGGTTCCAGGAGGTTACACCTCACAGAGCCGTTGTTTCAGGCTCTCTGCCAACTCAGGAAGACAGCAGTGTTGATCAAAACCCACTTTGCATTTTGACTGTTTTTCTTGTACTCAAGAGGCCTAGAGTTCTTTTTAGTCATTTAGTTCTTTTTAAAGGAGTGCTTAGATGATTGTGTGTAATTCGAATGGGGTGTTTGCCACATAATTGCATCAAGTGGGGGGTGCTCGGCATTTTAAGAGAAAATACTGCAGTCTATTCTCTCCCAAAAGAAAGTGATGCAAGTTAATCATTCACCAATGTTTGCTGATGTCAAACTGCCATTGGCACAAGAGTCACTTACCCAAACTGTGGCCCATCAGAGTAAATCGACTCCACTTCAAGGCTAAAAAGATAAAACATTGGTTTCAGAGTAGCAGCCCTGTTAGTCTGTATTCGCAAAAAGAAAAGGAGTACTTTTGGCACCTTAGAGACCAACAAATTTATTTGAGCATAAGCTTTCATGAGCTACAGCTCACTTCATTGGCTGCATTCAGTGGGGAGATTTATATACATAGAGAACATGAAACAATGGGTGTTACATACACACTGTAACCAGAGTGATCACTTAAGGTGAGCTATTACCAGCAGGAGAGTGGGGGGAGGGGAATCCTTTTGTAGTGATAATCAAGGTGGGCCTTTCCAGCAGTTGACAAGAACCTCTGAGGAACAGTGCAGGGTGGGGGTGGATAAACATGGGGAAATAGTTTTACTTTATGTAATGACCCATCCACTCCCAGTCTCTATTCAAGCCTAAGTTAATTGTATCCAGTTTGCAAATGAATTCCAATTCAGCAGTCTCTCGTTGGAGTCTGTTTTTGAAGTTTTTTTGTTGAAGTATTGCCACTTTTAGGTCTGTAATCGAGTGACCAGAGAGATTGAAGTGTTCTCCAACTGGTTTTTGAATGTTATAATTCTTGATGTCTGATTTGTGTCCATTTATTCTTTTACGTAGAGACTGTCCAGTTCGACCAATGTACATGGCAGAGGGGCGAACAAACATTTTCTTTGTTAGGCCTGTCCTGTAGTAGGTGACTTCTGGGTACTCTTCTGGCTCTAGACTATCCCCGATAATGTCACGGCTAACCTGGTGGCTAAACTTTATGATTTTGTCCTCACCCGTAACTATTTCACATTTGGGGACAATGTATACCTTCAAATCAGCGGCACTGCTATGGGTACCCGCATGGCCCCACAGTATACCAACATTTTTATGGCTGACTTAGAACAATGCTTCCTCAGCTCTCATCCCCTAATGCCCCTACTCTACTTGCGCTACACTGATGACATCTTCATCATCTGGACCCATGGAAAAGAAGCCCTTGAGGAATTCCACCATGATTTCAACAATTTCCATCCAACCATCAACCTCAGCCTGGACCAGTCCACACAAGAGATCCATTTCCTGGACACTACGGTGCTAATAAGCAATGGTCACATAAACACCACCCTATGCCGGAAACCTACTGACCGCTATTCCTACCTACATGCCTCCAGCTTTCATCCAGACCACACCACACGATCCATTGTCTACAGCCAAGCTCTGCAATACAACCGCATTTGCTCCAACCCCTCAGACAGAGACAGATACCTACAGGATCTCTATCAAGCATTCTTACAACTACAACACCCACCTGCTGAAGTGAAGAAACAGATTGACAGAGCCAGAAGAAAAGGAGTACTTGTGGCACCTTAGACTAACCAATTTATTTGAGCATAAGCTTTCGTGAGCTACAGCTCACTTCATCGGATGCATACTGTGGAAAGTTTAGAAGATCTTATTATACACACAAAGCATGAAAAAATACCTCCCCCCAACCCACTCTCCTGCTGGTAATAGCTTATCTAAAGTGATCACTCTCCTTACAATGTGCATGATAATCAAGGTGGGCCATTTCCAGCACAAATCCAGGGTTTAACAAGAACGTCGGGCGGGGGGAGGAAAAAACAAGGGGAAATAGGTTACCTTGCAAAATGACTTAGCCACTCTCAGTCTCTATTCAAGCCTAAATTAATTGTATCCAATTTGCAAATGAATTCCAATTCAGCAGTCTCTCGCTGGAGTCTGGATTTGAAGATTTTTTTGTTGTAATATCGCAACTTTCATGTCTGTAATCGCGTGAACAGAGAGATTGAAGTGTTCTCCGACTGGTTTATGAATGTTATAATTCTTGACATCAGATTTGTGTCCATTTATTCTTTTACGTAGAGACTGTCCTTTTATCTGTTGGAGAATGTAATGCGCGGGGGGAGAGAAAGAATAAAGGGGAAGGTGGAAAGCTGACAGGCAGAAGCCTGTTAGCAGACGAGCCGTTTGCTTGCTAAAAGCTGTGTTCTGTCTTGTCATTGAACCGCCACAGTTCTTGACGGCTTGTAGTCCATCTTTGTGTGGAATGTTGGTGTAGAGGGCTTCTACATCCATAGTGGCCAGGATGGTGTTATCAGGAAGATCACCGATGGATTGTAGTTTCCTCAGGAAGTCAGTGGTGTCTCAAAGATAGCTGGGAGTGCTGGTAGCGTAGGGCCTGAGGAGGAAGTCTACATAGCCAGACAATCCTGCTGTCAGGGTGCAAATGCCTGAGATGATGGGGCGTCCAGGATTTCCAGGTTTATGGATCTTGGGTAGCAGATACAATACCCCGGATCGGGTTTCCAGGGGTGTCTGTGCGGGTTTGTTCTTGTGCTTTTTCAGGGAGTTTCTTGAGCAAATGCTGTAGTTTCTTTTGGTAACCCTCAGTGGGATCAGAGGGTAATGGCTTGTAGAAAGTGGTCTTGGAGAGCTGCCTAACAACCTCTTGTTCATATTCCGACCTATTCATGATGACGACAGCACCTCCTTTGTCAGCCTTTTTGATTATGATGTCAGAGTTGTTTCTGAGGCTGTGGATGGCATTGTGTTCTGCACGGCTGAGGTTATGGGGCAAGTGATGCTGGATTAAATACAGCAGCAGTGATGTTTTGCAACTCACCATTTCCCTACACACAGGGACCTAAAGAGAGCCTTTCTGATGTTTTGCTTCCTCGTCAGGAAATAGGATGGATTAATAGGCCAGGTTTAGAGGGACCAACCTCCTCCTGCCTCAGCTTCTCACTGCCTGTGAGCTGGTACCAGGCAGTTCCCTTTGGCTCACAGATCTCAGCTGCCACAGCTGTTCCCATTTGGGGCAAGTCCTTGGGACCATCAATCAGACAAAGGAGCCTGGCTGCGTTCTGCACTGTAGGAAAAACGAGCCTCTGAATGCTCTCCTGTGGAGTATTCATAGGGAACAGGGCAGATGGGGCCGTGGTACAGGGGAAGGACTATTACTCTTAGTGAAATTCCATGGCATAATTCAGCATGCCAGGATCCTAAATCACATGATGCATTTTCATAACAGCCCTTTAGGTTTGTGGAAATCAGCCTGGAAGTTACAGCCCCATCCATCCTGCTCCTAGAAATGTGCCCTGGCATGTTCAAGACAGGGTTTGCACTGCAGCACTTCAAAGGAAAGTGGTGTGTGCTCCTTCGTCTCTGGGGAGATGGATGGTGGCACTGAGCAGCAGACAGCTGCTTTTCCAGTTCCACTACCAGGCAGGAAATTGGACCAGGTGGCGCGGAGGATTTGCAGAGTCCTGGTCACGCCTGCTTTTGTTTATGGCTGACCCTGTTGTAAAACACAAAAACTGACTCCATGCACCCACTGATGAGCCACAGGGAAAGGTATGGTAGGAAGAATTTAGAGACTCTTCTAACACTGGTCTGAGCCGGGGAGCAGAGCACAAACTGTTGAAGCCTGGGGGCGGGTTGGTAAGAGGGAGTGAGCCTGGCAGTAAGTACACAGATCCATCGGACACATCAGCAGGTCAGTAACTGCTGCTCTTACGGGGTTTTATTTCTATCACGTGGTTTCATGTTTCTCACTCTGGAGAAAGTGTCAGAAACTGGGCTCTTCATCCAGGCTGCGGGTGCAGAGCGCCACTCTTGGGTGCTGGTGGACCTCCAGCTCTTGAGAAGGGACCCTCTTGTGCCTGCACCTTGGTTGCTGAGGGGTCTGGCTCCTGCTACAGTCAAAAACTCAGCTCCTGACTGGGGTCCCATGGTGCCTGGAGCCCAGATAAGCAGCATTATCCCCCCTCTGCACCTAGTGCACTTTCTGGATGAAGTGCTCTTTGAGGGAGCCTGGGGCTCAGTCTGGCTAAAGCCAAAGTCAAGAAGGAGTCTGGCCTAGGGGACTATCCGGAGGATGGATCATGGTGAGGCCAGGAGGAAGCAGAGGATAACTGGTCACTGCTAGGGTGCCTGGGGAGGAGGGGACAGGAAGCAGGAGGGGAAGGGGAGTCCTTTTTGGATATGGAGCCAGGAACACGAAGCTCCCTGCCCTGCGAGTCCTCCCAGCCTGCTCACCTGCTGTCACCCTGCGGACCTCGCTCACATAGTCCAGGAAGTGGTAAGGAAAGCCTGCGGGCCGATGGGATGACAGGCCATGGCCCCCAAAATCCATGGCCATGTAACAGTAATCTGAAAGAGAGGCAGGCGAGACAGTAAGTCACAGAGTAGCCTCCCTCCCCACAACAGCGAACCAGAGGCTGATCTGCCCCACCTTTAGGGAGCAATGGGATGAGTCTGTTGAAGGTGTTGGCATTGTCCAGCCAGCCATGCAAGCAGAGCATGGGATGGCCTTGCGGGGATCCCCAGGCCTTGGCTGCAATGTGGCCCCAAGGAACTGGGAACTTCATCTCCGAGACCATGCCTGAAATACAACATACAAACGCAAATTACATCACCCGAACGCTGCAGCCTCATTGCTCAGTTTGGGTGCTGTGAGAGTCATCACTCAGCGCTCAGAACAGGTAAAGAGTTACACAGGTGCCAGCTGTTAGTCACCTAGCAAACTCCAGCCTTTGCTTATACTCCACACCTGAACATAGCCATTATATGAACAACATACCCCCATATCTTAATGTCTGTACTTTGACCCGTTAACCTTTTACCCTAAATCAGGGATACTGCAGATTATGTATTCCTTACCCCATCCGATCTTAAACGGAACTTTGCACCCCTTGATAATCTGTACGTTATTCCTTGATAACCAGAAACTTCTATGCTTAAACTCTGTACTGTTCACTTTTTAAAATCATCATCTTAATACAATTTTTAAAACTGTTTGCCACCCCCACCCCACGAGCTCTTGGCCTCTCCCTAGTCCTTGCCCCACCCAGGGCATGTACCGCCTTGCACTCATGTCCCTCCTCTTCCTCCCACATCCCAGCTCCCCCAGTTCCACCAGCTGTCCAGTGGGTGATGAGCTGGACCCAGGATCTTACTCCTTTTAATCACAGAGGTTATTTCCTGAGCTATTTTGGGGTTTCTTTCTGGTAAGTTCTGACCCCCAGAGGCCTTTCCTTTGGGATTCCCCCTCCTCTAGGTCAGTTGCAGCTGCCCTGTCTGATAGCTAGCACCATCAGCACAACTGCACCTTCCAGGGCAACATGCCAGTGATGCTCCTTAACTGCCAGGAAGGGGAGGGGTTCACGATAAAGCAACAGAAGGAATTCCCCTCTCCCAGTCCTCTCCTGGCTCTGCAGCACCTGCTAACCCAGCTGGCCACAGACACAGAAGATCTGGAGTGGGAATCAAACCTGGATCTCAGCAGTAGATTCCCCTTGGTTAGCAACACAGAGACCTACCTGCCACTGGCAGAGAAGACCATTTCAGCACTGAGGGCATCTCGTCTTCTCTGTCTCCTGGAGCCTTAGAAGAAAAGGGGAACACAGCCTACTAGAAACAGTGAGCAAGGGGAGGCAGACCCAGACCCTTCTCCTTCAGCACTATAGTTGCTCCAGAACCTGATGCCAGATTCCTGGAGTCTGTTCCACCTCCCTCATGGACCTTGTCACAGAAGACACTCCTGTCACACAGTGCTTATTAGCATCTCCAAGGAAACAGCTCCCTATTCATCATCCACCATGGGCTCCTCTACCATAGACCCTATCCGCCATGGCAAAATCATCACACCTCTGGACACAATGTAGGATACTTGAATAGCTTGCCATGCCAATGAAGTCTCATTTAATTGAATTCAATCAGCTGCTTCTGCGAAATGGCTGTAGATGCTGAAGATCATGAGAAATGTCAGAGCTGCTGCATGAAGAAATCCCACAACTAGAATAGCAGGAAGTAGTGCCTGTAAGGATTGAGGGGTATTGACAGAGCCAAGGCTGGTATTGGCCAGTCAGAGAGAGGCTATGGGACCAGACTACCTGACTCGGCATGGTAATCTCCATTAATTTCAGAGGCTCTATTACCTCTGCTCTCAGGATCCCCTGATCATTGTTGCTCCCCCATTGCTGCCACCTCATCTGGGCTCTATGCGTGGGCTGGGAAGAGGCTTTCTGCTCTCTCCACCCATTCAAGAGCATATCAGAGCAGAGGCTGCACTTGCGTGAGGAGCCCAGGCCTTTTAGGCTTAGCCCAGGCCCCACGCAGAAAAGTGATATTGGCATAGCTACACTGGTCAGGGGGTCTGGAAAAACCACACCCCGACCAACATAGCTATACCGACAACACCCCCAGTATAGATGCAGCTATGTTGACAGAAGAGGGCCTCTGTCAATGGAGCTAATGTCATTCAGGGCGGCGGTGTTCCTACACTGATGGAAAAACTCCTTCTGTCGGTGTAGGCTGCATCTGCGCTAGTGGACTATGCTGACATCATTACATTGGCATAGTCTCCACAGTGTAGACATATCTTCAGTCTGAGAAGTCAGAGAGTGGTTCAGCCCCACTTACCAGCAAACAAAATATTCTATAATATTCTTGCGAGGAGAAGGAAAGCTTACTGGTATAGAGATACTGGCACACCGTACCAGCAAAGCGCTCCTAGTGTGGCAGTAGCTCTACTGGCAAAGCTGTTACCAACATAATAAAATCGCCCCATGAGTGAAACAAGCTATACTGGGCAAGGCACACCTTTGCTGGCATAGCTGCACCTAGCCTAGGGACTTCTCCCAACCCAGCTATGTCAGATCACAGCTCTTCACACTCCAGACTAACAGCTGTGCTGGCAGAAGTCCCTAGTGTAGAACTGCCCCTAGAGTAAGACACTTAAGGCCAGAACATTTGCTGGTATAAAGCAAACATGCAAGTTTACCCTCACTGCAGACATGGCCCTTAAGCTTCAAGAAGCCAGACCGCTTGAGACAAGGGACACACAGCCTCTCAGCACTAGGGTGTTGGTCCAGTTCCAGCCCCTGGTTGGATGCATCCTTGACCAGGGCTGTACTATAAACTTTTGTCAGTATAGCAATGTCAGTTAGGGGTGGGATTTTTTTTGCAACATTTCTATTCCACCAAAAGCCCTAGTGTAGAATCAGTTATATTGGCAAAAAGTGACTTTACCAGGATAGCTGATTTCATTAGTGCCAGCGGCATACACTCGCCTGGCAAAAAACGCTCCCAGCCAATATAAGCTAGGTCTGTGCGAGGAGGGTTTGCTGGCATAACTATAGTAGCGGCAAACCTTTTCTAATGCAGATTAGGCCAAAGTCATTCCCAACTTGTTTCACAAAAGCTCTCTGGTAGGATCTGGTCTGATTCCCAGCAGGACGAGTCCAAATAACAAACCCCAGCCTCCTGCCCATCTGTCCCCTGCCTTTGCAGTCTCCGCAAACAGGCCAAGGACTGAGAGCGCCAGGGAGAATGAACTGACCCCTTAGCCGTGGTCCCTCTGGGCTGAGGCACAGTGGGAAACTCCGTTGCTACCCACCCAGCCCTTATTTATCCTGGAAACCACAAGCCAGGCTTTCGCTCTGGCATCCTCCCCAGGACTAGCCTCACTCAGTCAGTACAAAGAGGAGATTTCTAAAAGGAGGAAGCTAGGTAAGAACCACACCAAGGGGGAAGGAGATCAGAAGGCACCTGTGCAGCGGCTGCTCACATACCTCCAGGAGTCCACACAGCTGCGTCAAAGCCACAAGCAGCTGCACAGGCCGAGGCCTGAGTCGGCTCGGTGCAGAGAGGGGAGGACTGAGACAGCCGCTTCCTAGTAGTTGCAGCCGGAACCACAGAGACGGTGCCCTCCCCCTGTGGACGCAACGCTTAAAGGGACCTAACCCTGCCCCTTCTCCAGCGCTCCTCGAGGATGTAAAAGTGATGTACAGCAGGCGCGGTGATAACCGGGCCTTACGTTTCTGTGGCCCCGTCCTTGCTGAAGGGAGCCTGCTTCTCTGCGCACCGCGTCGAACGGGGGCGTTTCTCCCGCTGCTGAAACGCGGCCACCGCGGCTCCGGGCTGCGGCCGCTGCTCTTGAAGAGCGCGCCGCGAGCGCCGGGCAGGGCGCGAGGGAAGCCTGCCGCAGCCCGCGCCCGCTTCAGGGGAGGCGGCCCCCGGCCGAAGAAGAACTGAGCCCGGGCAGCAGTAAGACCCCCGGGCAGGTGCCAACGAAACACGGTCCCTTTTATGCAGCGTCGTTGGCGCTGGGCCAGCCCCAGGACATGCGCGAGACCGGGCGGGTGAGGGGATATCTTTCATGCGACCAGCCGCTGCTGCGGGTGAAGAGCTCCGGGTAAGCGTGGACGCCTTTCCCGCTCACCAGCAGCAGTTAGCCCGGGAAGTAAAGGAGATTACCTCACCCCCCTTTGCTCCGTAATTAGCCCGCTTGTGACTGCAAGGGATCAGCCGCGCGGCGTGTGTATCGCTGTGTTCTGATTTTAAACTCTTCCCAGGAGCGCGCCCCATCGCCCAGGAACAGCCACCCCTGCTGACTAGAAGCACAATGGCAGCCAAAGGACAGCCTGGCCTGCAGCACCCCCTCTAGGACACACCTGAGACCTGCAGCTTCACGGCTCAGACATGGTTGAGTCATTATACTAAGTAAAACTATTTCCCCTTGTTTATTCCTCCCTCCCCGCACTGTTCCTCAGACGTTCTTGTTAACTCCTGGAAATGGCCCACCTTGATTATCGCTTCAAAAGGTTTTCTCTCCCCCCACCCCACTCTCCTGCTGGTAATAGCGCATCTTAAGTGATCACTCTCCTTACAATGTGTATTTTTTCATGGTCTGTGTGTATATAAATCTCCTCACTGTATTTTCCACTTTATGCATCCCATGAAGTGAGCTGTAGCTCACAAAAGCTTATGCTCAAATAAATTGGTTAGTCTCCAAGGTGCCACAAGTACTCCTTTTCTTTTTTCAGAAATGTCTGCACTTTGACAGCAGAAGACTGTGGCCTGGTCTACGCTACATGGTTAGGTTGACATAAGCTGCCTTAGGGTGACCAGGTGTCCAGTTTTCGACCAGAACACCCGGTCAAAAAGGGACCCTGGCAGCTCCGGTCAGCACTGCCAACTGGGCCATTAAAAGTCCAGTCAGTGGTGCTAAGGCAGGCAAGTCCCTACCTGTCCTGGCTCCGTGCTGCACCCTGGAAGCAGCCAGCAGCTCTGGCTCCTAGGAGGAGGGGGCATGGGACTCCGCACACTGTCCCTGCCCCAAGCACTGGCTCTGCACTCCCAGTGGCTGGGAACCATGGCCAATGGGAACTGCAGGGGTGGTGCCTCTGGGTGAGAGCAGCATGCACACCCACCCGCCGCGCCTCCACCTAGGAGCCAGACCTGCTGGCTGCTTTTGGGGTGCAGCATGGAGCCAAGACACGCAGGGGGCCTGCCTTAGCCCTGCTGTGCTGCTGACTGGGAGCCACCCGAGGTAAGCCCCTGACCCAACCCTCTACCCCAGCCCTGAGCCCCCCGAAACCTGGAGCACCCTCCTGCACCCTAAACCCCTCCTCTCTGGCCCCACCCCAGAGCCTGCACCCCCAGATGGAGCCCTCACCCCCCCCCGGCACTCCAACCTCCTGCCCCAGCCCACAGCCCCCTCCCACACCGTGAACCCCTCTGCTCCACCCCCCAGCCTAGAACCCCCTCATACGCCTCAAACCCCTTATCCCTGGCCCCACCCCAGAGCCTGCACCCCCAGACAGAGCCCTCACCCCTCTGCCCCCCAACCCCCTGCCCAGCCTGGAGCCCTCTCCTGCACCCTCAACCCCTCATTTCTGGCCCCACCCTGGAGCCCGCACCCTCTCCCGCACCTCAACCCCCTGCCCCAGCCCAGTGTAAGTGAGTGAGGGTTGGGGAGAGCAAGCCACCGAGGGAGGGGGAATGTTGTGAGCAGAGGGCAGGGCTTTGGGGAAGGGGTGGGGCTAGGGTGTTCGGTTTTGTGCAATTAGAAAGTTGGAAACCCTACCAGAGTCCCTTGGGAAGGATGGCCCTGAAGCCTGGGGGCCAGGTATTGAATTAAGATGGCATTCTGCTTGTTTGCTAACCTTTGTTATAAAGGAATAATAAACCCCCGTGAGACTGGGCCTGGCAGTGCATGCTTGGAGTTGGGCAGTGGTGGCTGCCTGTGACCCCTGGTACCAGAAGTGGGATCTCAGCCCACCCCTAGACTAAGGGGAGAGATGGAGGAGGTGATGTGCCTGTTAGTGGCAGGGCAACTGCAGCAGCTGACCCAGGCTCTGCTGATGCAGTTGAAGGAGAATCAATAGAAACAGTAGGAGGCCCATTGGCAAGAAGTCCACTCCAAACAGCAGGTGTGGATACAGAAGCGGTTGGGCCATGCCACGCCTGGTAATGCAGTTGGTGATGGGACTGGGGGCCAGTTGGCTCTGGGCCTGGCGAAGCTCAGACCAAAGGATGATCCCCAGGGTTTTCTCTGGACACTTGAGTGGGTGGTAAAGGCAGCGGACTGGGAGGATTTGACTTGGGCAGCCTGCATAGCACCGCTCCTGACAGGTGAGGCACAGGCGGCTAACCAGGCAGTGAGCGATGAACAGGCAGACTCCTATCCAGTGGTGAGGGCAGCCATCCTAGACCGGTTAGGGCTGACTCCGGGGGCTTATGGGCACAGGGTCCAGGTAGAACCGTTCCTGCAAGGGGCACAACCGCGGGTAGTGGCCCAGAAACCACGGGACCTCGTGACGTGGGGGCTCTGCCCAGAGACCAGTTCAGTGGAGAAAGTTCTGGATCAGGTTGTCCTGGAACAGTTCCTGAAGGTTCTACCTGGGGGTGCAGAGCTGGGTGGGGCACTTCCAGCTGGCCTCATGGGGGGAAGCCATGAAGCGAGCTGAAGCCTTCTTTGAGGCTGAAGGAGACAAGAGGCCAGGGCAGTATGGTAAACCGAGTGGAGTTCACCAGGGGTGACCCATGGAAGTCCTCAAGGGGAAAGACCCCAAGCGTCCTAAACATTGTGTGTGGGGGGGGGGGCGCGGCGCACAGCACCTACAAAGGATCTGGGGAGCCCTGCAGTCTACTGGAAATACTGGTGGAAGTGGACCACGGGGCTCTGTGGTTTGCTTCGGGTGCGGTCAATCTGGGCATATTAAAAAAAAAATTGCCTGATTATGGAATGTGATACCTCAATTGTTACTACAATGGGCCCAAGCGGTGGGGGTCAGCTCCAAAAATCAGAGGGCTCTGCTGTGGGTAGTAGCAGTTAGGGTGAGAGGAACTGTAGTTAAGGGACTCATAGACTCAGGTTGCGAGTGTACTCTGGTTCAGGAAGACCTGGGGAGGTTGAATAGTCTGGATTGACACCTACCTCCCAGTTCTTGTCTCCTGTATTTATGTCGAGACCCGCATCTATCCCACTGCAGAAGTTGATGTGGAGGCATGTGGTTGGAGAGCTCAACTGCATGTCAGGGTAGCCAAGGGCCTGCCTTGGCCCATAGTTCTGGGGAGAGACTGAGTGGGTTTCTCAGACCTCCTGCAAGAGGGGCTAGGACACCAGCCCAAGACCAGGGGGTGAGGGGTCTGAGGCAGACTGGGAATGGAGTAATGGGGCTGGGAGCCAGAGTAAGGATGACAAAGAGGGACTGAGAGGGAGAACATGATTTTCCCTGACCAGCCTAGGAAGTGCCATCAGGAGTTGGACAATGTAAGCAATAAATTGACTGATGGTCAAAATCCCTTTCCTAATCCTATCTGGCCAAATTATGGGGTCCTGTTATACAGAGTTTCAAATTACCGCTAGATAGAGGCCTTGATATGAAGAAGGGGATGGTTGTTAAATTTAGTAATCACTGTACTCCAAATATTTTTGGCTGCCACAATAACTGGAAATTGTTCTTTAGGGAATCTGTATTAATCTGAGTGCATCGCAATGGAGAGGGGTTAAGGAGCAACCAATTCTGCTTCCCGCTGGATTCAATCCAAGGCTCCAGCATGAGGTAACAAGCCATTGTGCTGTTTGGTTAAAAATTATTGCCTAATGGTAAAGTTTGAAGTTGGGAAATGTTAACCCACCTGTATTGACGGGGCTGTAATCTTTGTAAGGATGTTCTGGGCTTCTTACCAGCAGCCCCCAAGAAAGACCTGAACATGTCAATTTCAGTAAAAAAAAAGGAAGGAACATGGATGGGAAGTGAATTTAGAATACAAAGGATCCTGGGAAGGGCATTCATTTTGTTTTTCCCCAAAGGGAGAGGGGTAGTGCCTTCCATTTGTTTAAATCATTTTCTGAGTGCATGATTAATGGGGCTAAGTTAACCTTGACCAGGGGTGGCCAACCTGAGCCAGAGAAGTAGCCAGAATTTACCAATGTACATTGCCAAAGAGCCACAGTAATATGTCAGCAGCCCCCCATCAGCTCCCCCCCACTCCCAGTGCCTCCCACCCACCGGCAGCCCTGCCAATCAGCACCTCCCCCTCCCTCCCCACACCTCCCAATCATGTTTCATGGTGTGCAGGAGGCTCTGGGGAGGAGGGGGAAGAGCAAGGGCATAGCAGGCTCAGGGGAGGGGGCAGGAAGGGGTGGAGCGGGGGTAGGGCCTGTGGCAGTTGAGCAGCGAGCACCCCCCGGCACACTGGAAGGTTGGCGCCTGTAGCTCCAGCTCCAGAGTCAGTGCGTGTACAAGGAGCTGCATGTTAACTTCTGAAGAGCCGCATGTGGCTCTGGAGCCACAGGTTGGCCACCCCTGACCTTGACTATGTTCTTAATTTCCTTAAGGAACAAGATGCCAAGATATCTGAGGTTTGTCTGTTGCCATCTAAATATCCCTATAGGAGAGCCACTTCCAACTAGATCCATTGAGATCATAGAATCATAGAATATAAGGGTTGGAAGGGACCCCAGAAGGTCATCTAGTCCAACCCCCTGCTCGAAGCAGGACCAAATCCCAGTTAAATCATCCCAGCCAGGGCTTTGTCAAGCCTGACCTTAAAAACCTCTAAGGAAGGAGATTCTACCACCTCCCTAGGTAACGCATTCCAGTGTTTCACCACCCTCTTAGTGAAAAAGTTTTTCCTAATATCCAATCTAAACCTCCCCCACTGCAGCTTGAGACCATTACTCCTCGTTCTGTCATCTGCTACCATTGAGAACAGTCTAGAGCCATCCTCTTTGGAACCCCCTTTCAGGTAGTTGAAAGCAGCTATCAAATCCCCCCTCATTCTTCTCTTCTGCAGGCTAAACAATCCCAGCTCCCTCAGCCTCTCCTCATAACTCATGTGTTCCAGACCCCTAATCATTTTTGTTGCCCTTCGCTGGACTCTCTCCAATTTATCCACATCCTTCTTGAAGTGTGGGGCCCAAAACTGGACACAGTACTCCAGATGAGGCCTCACCAATGTCGAATAGAGGGGAACGATCACGTCCCTCGATCTGCTCGCTATGCCCCTACTTATACATCCCAAAATGCCATTGGCCTTCTTGGCAACAAGGGCACACTGCTGACTCGTATCCAGCTTCTCGTCCACTGTCACCCCTAGGTCCTTTTCCGCAGAACTGCTGTCTAGCCATTCGGTCCCTAGTCTGTAGCTGTGCATTGGGTTCTTCCGTCCTAAGTGCAGGACCCTGCACTTATCCTTATTGAACCTCATCAGATTTCTTTTGGCCCAATCCTCCAATTTGTCTAGGTCCTTCTGTATCCTATCCCTCCCCTCCAGCGTATCTACCACTCCTCCCAGTTCAGTATCATCCGCAAATTTGCTGAGAGTGCAATCCACACCATCCTCCAGATCATTTATGAAGATATTGAACAAAACCGGCCCCAGGACCGACCCTTGGGGCACTCCACTTGATACCGGCTGCCAACTAGACATGGAACCATTTATAACTACCCGTTGAGCCCGACAATCTAGCCAGCTTTCTACCCACCTTATAGTGCATTCTTCCAGCCCATACTTCCTTAACTTGCTGACAAGAATACTGTGGGAGACCGTGTCAAAAGCTTTGCTAAAGTCAAGAAACAATACATCCACTGCTTTCCCTTCATCCACAGAACCAGTAATCTCATCATAAAAGGCGATCAGATTAGTCAGGCATGACCTTCCCTTGGTGAATCCATGCTGGCTGTTCCTGATCACTTTCCTCTCATGCAAGTGCTTCAGGATTGATTCTTTGAGGACCTGCTCCATGATTTTTCCAGGGACTGAGGTGAGGCTGACTGGCCTGTAGTTCCCAGGATCCTCCTTCTTCCCTTTTTTAAAGATTGGCACTACATTAGCCTTTTTCCAGTCATCCGGGACTTCCCCCGTTCGCCACGAGTTTTCAAAGATAATGGCCAATTCCTTCAGCACTCTCGGATGCAACTCGTCCGGCCCCATGGACTTGTGCACGTCCAGCTTTTCTAAATAGTCCCTAACCACCTCTATCTCCACAGAGGGCTGGCCATCTCTTCCCCATTTTGCGATGCCCAAATCTTCATTTGAAGATCTTCATTGCTTCTGACATATCACAATTTATCTTGTAGCCAGAGAATTTACCAAAGTTATCTACTGTTGGTAGGATATTCAGAATAGATTGATCTAGATTTTTAATATATAGGAGGATGTCATCTGCATATAGAAGGATTTTTGTTTCCTGAGTGCCTGATTTGATCCCTTGAATACCTTGGTGTTCCCTAATTAGGGTATGTCTACACTACAAAATTAGGTTGAATTTATAGAAGTCGGTTTTGTAGAAAGCATTTTTATACAGTCGATTGTGTGCGTCCCCACACAAATGCTCTAAGTGCATGTAGTCGGCGGAGTGTGTCCACAGTACCAAGGCAACTGTCGACTTCCGGAGCATTGCACTGTGGGTGGCTATCCCACAGTTCCTGCAGTCTCTGCTGCCCATTTGAATTCTGGGTAGAAATCCCAGTGCCTGATGGGGCTAAAACATTGTCGCGGGTGGTTCTGGATACATATCGTCAGGCCCCCGTTCCCTCCCTCCCTCCGTGAAAGCAAGGGCAGACGATCGTTTTGTGCCTTTTTTCCTGAGTTACCTGTGCAGACGCCATACCACGGCAAGCATGGAGCCTGCTCAGCTAACCGTCACCGTATGTCTCCTAGGTGCTGGCAGATGCGGTACTGCATTGCTACATAGCAGCAGCAACCCATTGCCTTGTGGCAGCAGACAGTACAATAGGCCTGAAAACCATCCTTATCATGTCCGAGATGCTCCTGGCTGCCTCGGTGAGGTCGGTCAGGAGCGCCTGAGCAGATATGGGTGCAGGGACTAAATTAGGAGTGACTCGACCAGGTCATTCTCTTTAGTCCTGCAGGCAGTCCTATTGTACCATCTTCTGCCAAGCAGCCAGGAGATGTGGATGGCTTGCAGTCCTTCTGCACCGTCTGCTGCCAGCCAAAGATGTAAAAGATAGATGGAATGGATCAAAACAAGAAATAGACCAGATTTGTTTTGTATTCATTTGCTCCCCCCTCCCTCCCTCCCTCCCTCCATGAAGTCCTGCCTGAAATACCAGAGGGAGGGATAGCTTAGTGGGTTGAGCATTGGCCTGCTAAACACAGGGGTTTGAGTTTAATCCTTGAGGGGGCCATTCTGTGTGACAGTTGTTTTTGTTTCTCCTTGATGTAAAGCCTCCCCCTTTGTTGATTTTAATTCCCTGTAAGCCAACCCTGTAAGCCATGTCGTCAGTCGCCCCTCCCTCCGTCAGAGCAACGGCAGACAATCGTTCCGCGCCTTTTTTCTGTGCAGACGCCATACCACGGCAAGCATGGAGCCCGCTCAGATCGCTTTGGCAATTAGGAACACATTAAACACCACGCGCATTATCCAGCAGTATATGCAGCACCAGAACCTGGCAAAGCGAAACCGGGCGAGGAGGCGACGTTAGCGCAGTGACAAAAGTGATGAGGACATGGACACAGACTTCTCTCAAAGTATGGGCCCTGGCAATGCAGGCATCATGGTGCTAATGGGGCAGGTTCATGCCATGGAACGCTGATTCTGGACCCAGGAAACAAGCACAGACTGGTGGGACCGCATAGTGTTGCAGGTCTGGGACGATTCCCAGTGGCTGTGAAACTTTTGCATGGGTAAGGGCACTTTCATGGAACTTTGTGACTTGCTTTCCCCTGCCCTGAAGCGCATGAATGCCAAGATGAGAGCAGCCCTCACAGTTGAGAAGCGAGTGGCAATAGCCCTGTGGAAGCTTGCAACGCCAGACAGCTACCGGTCAGTTGGGAATCAATTTGGAGTGGGCAAATCTACTGTGGGGGCTGCTGTGATGCAAGTAGCCAATGCAATCAAAGATCTACTGATATCAAGGGTAGTGACCCTGGGAAATGTGCAGGTCATAGTGGATGGCTTTGCTGCAATGGGATTCCCTAACTCTGGTGGGGCCATAGATGGAACCCATATCCCTATCTTGGCACTGGAGCACCAAGCCAGCGAGTACATAAACCGCAATAGTTTTCAATAGTGCTGCCAGCACTGGTGGATCACAAGGGACGTTTCACCAACATCAACGTCGGATGGCCGGGAAAGGTATATGAAGCTCGCATCTTCAGAAACTCTGGTCTGTTTCAAAAGCTGCAGGAATGGAGCACTCTGGGATAGCTCCCGAAGGCCAATACCATCTAATTGCGTCCACAGTACCCGAAATTTGACCCAGCAAGGCCGATTTCAGTGCTAATCCCCTTGTCGGGGGTGGAGTAAGGAAATCGATTTTGAGCCCTGGTCTACACTAGGACTTTAGGTCGAATTTAGCAGCGTTAAATCGATGTAAACCTGCACCCGTCCACACAATGAAGCCCTTTATTTCGACTTAAAGGGCTCTTAAAATCGATTTCCTTACTCCACCCCTGACAAGTGGATTAGCGCTTAAATCGACGTTGCCGGCTCGAATTTGGGGTACTGTGGACACAATGGAGCTATCCCAGAGTGCTCCATTGTGACCGCTCTGGACAGCACTCTCAACTCAGATGCACTGGCCAGGTAGACAGGAAAAGAACCGCGAACTTTTGAATCTCATTTCCTGTTTGGCCAGCGTGGCAAGCTGCATGCAGAGTTCATCATGCAGCCATGACCATGCAGAGTTCATCAGCACAGGTGACCATGATGGAGTCCCAGAATCGCAAAAGAGCTCCAGCATGGACCGAACGGGAGGTACGGGATCTGATCGCTGTTTGGGGAGAGGAATCCGTGCTATCAGAACTCCGTTCCAGTTTTCGAAATGCCAAAACCTTTGTGAAAATCTCCCAGGGCATGAAGGACAGAGGCCATAACAGGGACCCGAAGCAGTGCCGCGTGAAACTGAAGGAGCTGAGGCAAGCCTACCAGAAAACCAGAGAGGCGAACAGCCGCTCTGGGTCAGAGCCCCAAACATGCCGCTTCTATGATGAGCTGCATGCCATTTTAGGGGGTTCAGCCACCACTACCCCAGCCGTGTTGTTTGACTCCTTCAATGGAGATGGAGGCAATACGGAAGCAGGTTTTGGGGACGAAGAAGATGATGATGATGAGGAGGAGGAGGTTGTAGATAGCTCACAGCAAGCAAGCGGAGAAACCGGTTTTCCCGACAGCCAGGAACTGTTTCTCACCCTAGACCTGGAGCCAGTACCCCCCGAACCCACCCAAGGCTGCCTCCTGGACCCAGCAGGCGGAGAAGGGACCTCTGGTGAGTGTACCTTTTAAAATACTATACATGGTTTAAAAGCAAGCATGTGAAAGGATTACTTTGCCCTGGCATTTGCGGTTCTCCTAGATGTAGTCCTAAAGCCTTTGCAAAAGGTTTCTGGGGAGGGCAGCCTTATTGCGTCCTTCATGGTAGGACACTTTACCACTCGAGGCCAGTAACACGTACTCGGGAATCATTGTAGAACAAAGCATTGCAGTGTATGTTTGCTGGCATTCAAACAACATCCGTTCTTTATCTCTCTGTGTTATCCTCAGGAGAGTGAGATATAATTCATGGTCACCTGGTTGAAATAGAGTGCTTTTCTTCAGGGGACACTCAGAGGAGCCCATTCCTGCTGGGCTGTTTGCCTGTGGCTAAACTGAAATGTTCCCCGCTGTTAGCCACAGGGAGGGGGGAAGGTTGAGGGGGTAGTCACGCGGTGGGAGGAGGCAAAATGCAACCTTATAACGAAAGCACATGTGCTATGTATGTAATGTTAACAGCAAGGTTTACCCTGAAAGAGTGTAGCCACTGTTTTATAAAATGTGTCTTTTTAAATACCGCTGTCCCTTTTTTTTTCTCCACCAGCTGCATGTGTTTCAATGATCACAGGATCTTCTCCTTCCCAGAGGCTAGTGAAGCTTAGAAAGAAAAAAAAACGCACTCGCGATGAAATGTTCTCCAAGCTCATGCTGTCCTCCCACACTGACAGAGCACAGACGAATGCGTGGAGGCAAATAATGTCAGAGTGCAGGAAAGCACAAAGTGACCGGGAGGAGAGGTGGCGGGCTGAAGAGAGTAAGTGGCGGGCTGAAGACAGGGCTGAAGCTCAAATGTGGCGGCAGCGTGATGAGAGGAGGCAGGATTCAATGCTGAGGCTGCTGCAGGACCAAACCAGTATGCTCCAGTGTATGGTTGAGCTGCAGCAAAGGCAGCTCGAGCACAGACTGCCACTGCTGCCCCTCTGTAACCAACCGCCCTCCTCCCCAAGTTCCATAGCCTCCACACCCAGACGCCCAAGAACGCGGTGGGGGGGCCTCCGGCCAACCAGCCACTCCACCACAGAGGATTGCCCAAAAAAAAGAAGGCTGTCATTCAATAAATTTTAAAGTTGTAAACTTTTAAAGTGCTGTGCTTAAAGTGCTGTGTGGCATTTTCCTTCCCTCCTCCACCACCCCTCCTGGGCTACCTTGGTAGTCATCCCCCTATTTGTGTGATGAATGAATAAAGAATGCATGAATGTGAAGCAACAATGACTTTATTGCCTCTGCAAGCGGTGATTGAAGGGAGGAGGGGTGGGTGGTTAGCTTACAGGGAAGTAGAGTGAACCAAGGGGCGGGGGGTTTCATCAAGGAGAAACAAACAGAACTTTCACACCGTAGCCTGGCCAGTCATGAAACTGGTTTTCAAAGCTTCTCTGATGCGTACCGCGCCCTCCTGTGCTCTTCTAACCGCCCTGGTGTCTGGCTGCGCGTAACCAGCAGCCAGGCGATTTGCCTCAACCTCCCACCCCGCCATAAACGTCTCCCCCTTACTCTCACAGATATTGTGGAGCACACAGCAAGCAGTAATAACAGTGGGAATATTGGTTTCGCTGAGGTCTAAGCGAGTCAGTAAACTGCGCCAGCGCGCCTTTAAACGTCCAAATGCACATTCTACCACCATTCTGCACTTGCTCAGCCTGTAGTTGAACAGCTCCTGACCACTGTCCAGGCTGCCTGTGTACGGCTTCATGAGCCATGGCATTAAGGGGTAGGCTGGGTCCCCAAGGATACATATAGGCATTTCAACATCCCCAACAGTTATTTTCTGGTCTGGGAATAAAGTCCCTTCCTGCAGCTTTTGAAACAGACCAGAGTTTCTGAAGATGCGAGCATCATGCACCTTTCCCGGCCATCCCACGTTAATGTTGGTGAAACATCCCTTGTGATCCACCAGAGCTTGCAGCACTATCGAAAAGTACCCCTTGCGGTTTATGTACTCGGCGGCTTGGTGCTCCGGTGCCAAGATAGGGATATGGGTTCCGTCTATAGCTCCACCACAGTTAGGGAATCCCATTGCAGCAAAGCCATCCACTATGACCTGCACATTTCCCAGGGTCACTACCCTTGATATCAGCAGATCTTTGATTGCGTGGGCTACTTGCATCACAGCAGCCCCCACAGTAGATTTGCCCACTCCAAATTGACTCCCGACTGACCGGTAGCTGTCTGGCATTGCAAGCTTCCACAGGGCTATCGCCACTCGCTTCTCAACTGTGAGGGCTGCTCTCATCTTGGTATTCATGCGCCTCAGGGCAGGGGAAAGCAAGTCACAAAGTTCCATGAAAGTGCCCTTACGCATGCGAAAGTTTCGCAGCCACTGGGAATCGTCCCAGACCTGCAACACTATGCGGTCCCACCAGTCTGTGCTTGTTTCCCGAGCCCAGAATCGGCGTTCCACAGCATGAACCTGCCCCATTAGCACCATGATGCATGCATTGGCAGGGCCCATGCTTTCAGAGAAATCTGTGTCCATGTCCTGATCACTCACGTGACCGCGCTGACGTTGCCTCCTCGCCCGGTATCGCTTTGCCAGGTTCTGGTGCTGCATATACTGCTGGATAATGCATGTGGTGTTTAATGTGCTCCTAATTGCCAAAGTGAGCTGAGCGGCCTCCATGCTTGCCTTGGTATGGCGTCCGCACAGAAAAAAGGCGCGGAACGATTGTCTGCCGTTGCTCTGATGGAGGGAGGGGCGACTGACGACACGGCTTACAGGGTTGGCTTCAGGGAGCTAAAATCAACAAAGGGGGTGCCTGTACATCAAGGAGTATTTCAGGCAGGACTTCACGGAGGGTTCCAATAAGAAATGGTGCACCTAAGTTATTGTTCTTATTGGAACAAGGAGGTTAGCCTGGCCTCTGACTGATACATGGCTAGATTTACCTCGCTGCACCTTCTCTGTGAGTGACTGCAGTGTGACCTAGAGGAATGAGTCCCCTAGACAGGGGAGGAGGCAAATGAGTACAAAACAAATCTGGTCTATTTCTTGTTTTGACCCACTCCATCTATCTTTTACATCTTTGGCTGGCAGCAGACGGTGCAGGAGGACTGCATGCCATCCACATCTCATGGCTGCTCGGCAGAAGATGGTACAGTACGACTGCTAGCCATCCCCATCTCTTGCCTGCCTGGCAGAAGATGGTACAGTACGACTGCTAGCAGTCCGTATCGCCTGCCCGCTCACCATAAGACGGTTCAATAGGACTGACTGCAGGACTAAAGAGAATGACCTGGTCAAGTCACTCCAAATTTAGTCCCTGCGCCCATGTCTGCCCAGGCGCTCCCAGCCGACGTGGCCAGGAGCACCTCGGACACGACGAGGACGACTACCAATCGTATTGCACCGTCTGCTGCCAGAAGGCAATGGGTTGCTGCTACTGTGCAGCAAAGCCGTACCACGTCTGCCAGCACCCAGGAGACATAGGGTGACGGTTACCTGAGCGGGCTCCATGCTTGCCGTGGTATGGCGTCTGCACAGGTAACTCAGGAAAAAAGGCGCGAAATGATTGTCTGCCCTTGCTTTCACGGAGGGAGGGAGGGAACGGGGGCCTGACGATACGTACCCACAACCACCCGCGACAATGTTTTAGCCCCATCAGAGTGCTCCATTGTGACTGCTCTGGACAGCAATCTCAGATGCCCGATTGTTTGCCGTTGCTCTGACGCCGGGAGGGGCGCTTACAGGGTTGGCTTCAGGGAGCTAAAATCAACAAAGGGGGTGGCTTTACATCTAGGAGTATTTCAGGCAGGACTTCATGGAGGGTTCCAATAAGAAATGGTGCACCTAAGTTATTGTCCTTATTGGAACAAGAGGGTTAGCCTGGCCTCTGATTGATACATGGCTAGATTTACCTCGCTGCACCTTCTCTGTGAGTGACTGCAGTGTGATCTAGAAGAATGAGTCCCCTAGACAGGGGAGGGGGGGAAGCAAATGAGTACAAAACAAATCTGGTCTATTTCTTGTTTTGATCCACTCCATCTATCTTTTACATCTTTGGCTGGCAGCAGACGGTGCAGAAGGACTGCATGCCATCCACATCTCATGGCTGCTCGGCAGAAGATGGTACAGTACGACTGCTAGCAGTCCGTATCGCCTGCCCGCTCACCATAAGACGGTTCAATAGGACTGACTGCAGCAGGACTAAAGAGAATGACCTGGTCAAGTCACTCCAAATTTAGTCCCTGCGCCCATGTCTGCCCAGGCGCTCCCAGCCGACGTGGCCAGGAGCACCTCGGACATGACGATGACGGCTACCAGTCGTACTGTACCGTCTGCTGCCACAAGGCAAGGGGTTGCTGCTACTGTGTAGCAATGCCGTACCGCATCTGCCAGCACCCAGGAGACATAGGGTGACGGTTACCTGAGCGGGCTCCATGCTTGCAGTGGTATGGCGTCTGCACAGGTAACTCAGGAAAAAAGGCGCGAAATGATTGTCTGCCCTTGCTTTCACGGAGGGAGGGAGGGAACGGGGGCCTGACGATATGTACCCGGAACCACCCGCGACAATGTTTTAGCCCCATCAGGCATTGGGATCTCAACCCAGAATTCCAATGGGCAGCGGAGACTGCGGGAACTGTGGGATAGCTACCCACAGTGCAACGCTCCGGAAGTCGACTCTAGCCTCAGTACTGTGGAAGCGCTCCGCCGAGTTAATGCACTTAATGCACTTAGAGCATTTTCTGTGGGGACACACACACTCGAATATATAAAACCGATTTCTAAAAAACCGACTTCTATAAATTCGACCTTATTCCGTAGTGTAGACATACCCTGAGAGTCCTTTAAGTTGAAAAAAAGGGCTTTGTCGTGTGGACGGGTGCAGGGTTAAATCGATTTAACACTGCTAAATTCAACCTCAACTCCTAGTGTAGACCAGGGCTTAGTAGTGCAAGTAGTTCTAATGCTAGATTGAACAGAAGTGGGCAGAGGGCATTCCTGTCTAGTTCTGCAAAACAGATCAAAGGTGGGAGATATTGTGCTATTCTTTAGGATAGGGGAGGTGGGGTTGGATGTTAACAGCTGAATCCATGATTTCCCCAACCCAAATTTATCCAGGGTAAGGAACAAATATTGCTAGATAAGGCTTTCTTTGCATGAGTGAAATGATTGCATGGGAATTTCTAGAATGTTGGTGGAATGCCATAACATGAATAAACTGACGTGTTATCTGAACCATGCCTTTCTTTTAATAAATGACACTTGACTGGGGTGAACCGTATCACTTGTTACTTTTTCAAGCCTCTGTGCCAGTATTTTTTAAAATGTTTTTATATCAGTATTGACAAAAGAGGTGAGTCTGTAGCTAGTAGACTTTTGTGCATCCTTACCCAGTTTAAGTAGCATAGTAATTTAGGGCTTCCCTCATAACTGGAGGTAAGATACGTTTCTTTAAGGCATCTTTGTAAATGTAGAACAGCTTAGGGACCAGAATTCCTTCGAGACTTTGATCACCTTCTATCAGTAGTCATCAGGGCTCAGGGTCTTGCCTGGACTAATTTTCTCCATGGCCTTGTTTATTCCCTCTGATTGCAATGGAGAGGCCAGCCTGGCTGCTGTTCTTCTGAGATTTGTGGGAGGTTAAGAGTTTTAACAAAAGTATTCAGTTCTTCTGCGTCAGGTGGTAAATCATTATTGTAAAGAGCCCGGTAGAATTTCAAAAATTTATCATTGATCTCTTTGTGATTAGCAATAACCTGCCCTTGTTCTGATTTGATTGATACTATTTGGGACCTTTGACCTCTCACTTTTAATGTGTGTGCAAGAATTTTCCCTGCTCCCTCCCCCGATTCCCAGTATGTTTGAGTCTAAAGAGAGCAAATTTGGCTTGTGCTGAAGTCAATCTATTTGCTTCATGCCGAAGATTGACTGTGATGGTAGTTTTATTGCTACATACTCATGGTAGTGTAACAGAATTGATGATAACCTGTACAAATGTGAGTGTCAATAAAATCCCACAAGTGCAGGGGGGATTATTTAATATTAATATAAAAGTACAGTGCCTATGCAACTCACATGGAAAACTGATCTGTTCTGTATTCCACTTAAAACTTGTGAATATTTTTTTGAAGCCTGCATACAATTCCTTTGTCTGCCACTTAAGAAACTCTAGTGCCTGTCCCCGTATTTTGTTTCCCTCTATCAACCAGCTATTTTAGTGTAAACCAAAGTGCAGAGACAGTTTTCAGAAATGTTGCTGTAGAACAGAAGCAGTTAGGGAAGAGTGGAATTACCTGGTTTTATATTGTTTTTAACATGTAAGAACGTTCCGGTGACACCATTTTCCTTTAGTATATTTTGTTAATTAATTTGGGTTTAGACATATTAGTAAATATAAAATGCACCTTGTGAGTTTTTTGGTGGGTTTTCTTCTGTGGTTCTTCTGGGAGAATTCTTAGGGCTGTATGATTCTCTTTGTGTAAAGCACTTTGGGTCTATGTTAGTCTGAAATGTAACGCAGAAAAAGGCCCCAATTTTCCATTCTAACCAAGCTCCACTCAGCACAGGAATGGAGGTGGAGGCAAAGGTGGCTTTATGCCAGCTTTGTGCCTCCTTTGTTTTGTGGTTGTCTGGGAGCCTGCCTGGCCCCAAGATAAATAATAATAATTTAAAAAAAAGACCTCAGGGTGTCACACTGTGCCCTCCCCAAATATCAGTCACTATATACAGGAATAACAACTAAGCATATTAGCCTGACATTTCTGCTGAAATGATCAGCAGTGAAATAGTTAACAATATTGACATTTAAATAGTCATCACTAGGTTTTAGAATCAACAGCTTGTTTACATGGATTGGAGCAGTTAACATTTCTGAGCTAGTGTTTCAGGCTGTCTGCACACTCAGACATATATCACTAGATCATTTTACCTTCAGTTTTTTGCAACTGACAGGACAAGAGACTTAATTGTGTTCCAGAATCTAAACTTTCATTTTAAAAAAATATCATGTGGCTATATTTTAAAAATGAGGAAATGTCACATTTTATAAAAGGCCCTAATTAGATTTGCTTAGCACTCCTCTGAATGACTGTGTCTGTATGTCATGTAAAAGTTCCTAAATGGAAGACCACATAGATTCCCAGGCCAGAAGGGACCAGATCATTTAGTCTGATCTGTATAACACAGGACTGAGAACCTCCCCACAGATTTTAATCCCTTCTTGTTTAAAACTGTATCTCTAAAAGGGGCATCCTGGGTGACGACCTGATAAGGGGTGTGAGGCTTAGATTATCCAGTTCGCGCAAGAAAATCTATTAATTGAAATTCATGTGAACTGCAATCCACAAGATGTACACAGCTCCAGTCAGTACCCACTTTGGTAGCTCTCTCAGGCTATGTCTTCACTGCAGAGTCATCTTGAGTTACCCACACTCAAGTTAGCCTATCTTGAGAATGGCCATGGTGAAAAATAACATCCAGCAGCACAGAGCAATTGGATTAGGAGCACAGGTTGGCTGAGTCCTACTGCATCACTAGTTTGGATGTAAGGAACACTTGAGCTTCAAAATATATCCCCTGGCAAGCCAGCTAGTTTGAGTTTAAAGCACCATTTAACTTGACCTAGAGAATGTGTGTGTGGACAGGAGTCAGATTGGGGCAACATGTGAGTTCTACTTCAAACTCACCCCTCACTGAAGACACGTCTTCACTCTCTGCCATTCCATCTGAAAGCGGGTGCTGCAGATCAGGACTGAGGTCCATTAAAGGAACATGCATGGGGTCCAGACTGGAAAAGCAGGGGGTGCTCTAGGAAAGGGTTGAGATGCCTTGGCAGAGCTGTATGCTGGGACTAGGGGGAAGAGTGGGCTAGCAGGGGTTATTGCAGGACAGAAACGAGATGAATTGGTAGGGCTTGCCATGTAGGAGACTTTAGAAGAGCAGCCTCCCCCATTACCTGTTGTACAGCCCCTTAATATTTCTCCTTCTTCCTAACCCAGCTTGTAAGTGATCCTGGATGCTCTATGATGCTGTTCAGCACTGTCTTACATTCATAGACAGAATTACCTCTTGCCCAGTGCTTGCAGCGTGAGAATGGAAGTGCACAGCATGTGCTGGCATCCTTTCCTGGTCACTGCACTGTGGGTGGTGTGCAAGCAGCCTTCACTTTCCTGGAAAGCATGTCTCTTTTTGTTACTGAGAAGTGACCTACTCGTGGAGTGGGAGGGGTGGGGCCGGGCTGCAGCTTCACTGAAAGGGGCCAATGAAATGTGCCAGCGTTTCCTGCAAGAGTAGAACTAATTCAGCCTCAGTTTGATTCCAGCCACAAAGTTTTGTCCTTTTGTTTTCCCGAGGCTTCATTCCTTGAACTGTGAGCATCCCTCAAAGGAGGTTTTGCAAGGCAGCATCAGAGAGGGGACCCTGTAGGGGAGGGTATCTTACTGGAAAAAGGACCTAAGCTGTCTTCTTCACACTGGGGCTTGTGGGGGGCAGTCACACATTTCCTAGTTTGGATAGGATGAGCTCACTGCATTCACGAGGGGCTCCTTGTATCCCTCCATTTCACCTCCTGCAAGCTGCCTTTGTCACTCTCCCATCCCTGTCTATTTCAGTGACTCCCTGCAACTCCTCATTCCCCTCCCCCATGGCAGCAGTTCTCTGTGCCCCCCTATTCCTCCATACCCCTTCTGCCACATGTCAGAGGCTCTGTGTATTCCCCACACCGCCCTGCACCCATTCCATTGTCCCACATTTCCCATTCTCCATGGCTGGGGCTCTGTGAGCCTCCCATTTCCCCCATTGCTTCCCCATTCCTTCTCCCATGACCCCCAGGTTCCCTTTATTCACCTCTGTGTGCCTCCCCATTCCCCACTTCCATCCCATTTCTCCCTTTCCCACATGTCAGGGGCTCTGTGTGACCCCCATTCCACCCTTCCCCCACATTCCCAGGTCTCTGTGCAACTTGAATGTAGGGCCTCACTTTGCTCAGCCAAAAACACAGTGTATTTAGAGCTATTGCAATCAGCAATCTGATTTCAGATAAAACCCTTTGGACCTAAGACCTAAGGATTCTCCTGGGGAGGATATATTTTCCTTGTATTGTATTTTAGAATGTTTCAGGGATAGTGGGAATTAATCCCCTAAACCTGCAGCCTGCAGTGGAATGGTATGTTCTTGGTCTGGTGTCTTGGAGAAGCTATTTTATTATGAAAATAAATGATGATACAGGCCCAGTTTTTGTTGAACTAACTCTTTTGCATTAGCAGCTTTTCATCGCTACCCTGAACATCCCAGAATACCTTATTCTCAGGATGCATGCACTTTCTCCAGAGGTGCAGTGTTGGGCTGGAGTTAAAAGGGGTCACACATGGCGGTGACAAGGGCCTGTCTGCTTATCTATTTTATTTCGAAGGTGCCTTTCACCTCGGTACCTAAGCACTGAAAAGAAGTTCTGTAAAAAGCACAAGTCTCCCACATGAGTCTCCTGGTTTCAGGGAGTGTTGTTTGGTTAGTGTCCCTCTTTCTTTTTTTTCTTTTTTTTTTTAAGTAAATTATTACTTGGGGAATACTTTAAAAGTTAATCTTACATTTCAGTCTGAAAGTTCAGGCTTTGTCTCAGTCAACTCTCCTGTGACAAGAAAGGGATTCCATAACAGTGGGTCCAGTGCTAAGAATGCTCTGTCTCCTACATCTGAGAGTCTTATTTTGGGTCCCTCCAGCTGTAGCATCCCACTGGAGAGCATATAATGAGGTCATCTCTGAGGTACCTAGGCCCCAACATATTACGGTCCTTGTACATTATGACCAGGTTTTTGAAATGTGTGGAGCAAATGGAGTCAGAACACAGATGTAATATGTCTGATGAGCCTTTATTGCTTACGAGGTAGGCTGCTGCAGGGTGTCCCAGATTCAGTTTTTGTGTGGTGGTGAGCTCAGCGCTAGAATAAGTGAGCTGCAGCAGTGGTAAGAAAGTGAAATCCACTGCTAGAGGTTGCCAGGGAAGATATAGAGGAAAATTTAATCTGAGAAATCACCCAGTAATGGCTACAACTATCCACAGAGGAAAATCTCTCCTCTTGACCACTCTTCAATTTTGCATTTGAAAAGCAGGAATACTGTGCCCAGCTTTCTGAAGATGCCATCCATGAATGCCCAGACAAATAAAATTCACATGAAAAAGATGAGAACTTCTTAAGGTGCAGTCATCTTAAACTTCTGATGGCTGGTGTTCAGCACATTATTTCAACCTTGTAGAGACAGAAATAACATGTGCCTTTTTATTTTTGAGGAAAAATCGTTTATGAAATGAATCACATGGTGAGCTGTTTGTTTAATGTTATAAAATATGTGGGTTTTTTCCCCACTCTTTTTAGTGTTTGTTTCTCCCCAGAGAAAAAAAAACCCACACTTTTTTGGGGGCTTGCTCTGTCAGTGCCCTGTAACTGTTACCTGCAGCACCCATTCTTATAATGGTCTTAGATTCCACACAGCTCTGCCAATGACCTCACTTCAGACCAAGAGCAAATTGTTAGTGCAGTGCAATCATAGGACACCACAGTGACTGGCCAAAGGAAGAGCTGAATTTGGAGAAACCCAGAGAAGAAAGAGTGAAATTACAGGAGCTATACAAGGTCTGCTTGTGAATCTTCGGGTGACAGAAGAGCAAATCAGCAATCACCATTAAACTGGCAGCTGCAAATTTGAGCAGTTGCTGTCTGTTCCTGTTCTTCTGCCCAATATCAAACTTCCTGAGTGTCCATGCTCAGGTATCATTATCCTTTCCTACCCATGCATTAAAGTCACCCAGGATGATCCTCTCAGAGTTTCGTTAAGGACTAACTGCAGTTGCTAGTAAAAATTATCTGCAGCTGCATCATTGATCATTGGCCTTGATGTTGGTGGTACCATGCACTGCGATCATGGTAAAATGGCCATGGCTGGTACAGAATTGGGCATTGATAAGTTGCTCATTAATCACCCACAAACCTTAGAATGCCCATGGGGCACTGGGTGAAAGTACAATGGCCATCCCTTGCTGGAACAATCCATTGGGGGAGCCCAAGAACAGGAATGCACAGGCCTCAATTGTCTTTTCACTGCTTCCTGGTCAGTACACTTCAGATAAAGCAAAGGTCTCAATGGTCAGGCTTTTCAATCCGTTGATGAGAAAAGCTTTAGCTGTTTTGGACAACACTCAGATGTTCCAGGTTCCAATCCTACATTTGCCACCAACATGTAGGAGACTGACTCATGTGGACACCAGATGTTCAGTGGTGCAACAAGATTGCCGGTGATGGACATAAAATGAATAGCCATCCAGACCACCTTAAGGACATAGCTAGAGACCAATGGGGGGAGGGGGATGGCACAGGGCACAAAAGGAGGTCACATCCCTCTGGGATTTGCCAGGATGGTGATGATGAAAGAGAAATGAAGGGACAGTCTCTCCCTAAACCCACCATTTTGCATGCTATAGTTTGCCCTCATTTTCTTTCTGGAAAGATGACAAGTATGTAGAGCTGATATCACAGCAGCTCTGTGTGTAGGGGGCCACCAATATTTAACTGAAATAACTATGCAAAATCAAGGGCAAAGTTTATTGACACTACCCCACAGTGTTATATTCAAAATCATACATCTGTATCACACCACAGGATCCTTTGCATGGACACCGTTGAGATAGAGGACAGAGAGTGTCCTTTGTGGAGTTGGGGTATGTCTACACTAAAAGCAGTATCGTGACACAGCTGTAGCGCTGCAGTGTAGATGCTTACTACAGCGACAGATGCGTTTGTTTCATCGCTATATTAAATCCACCCCCTCGACAGGCCGTAGCAGGGCTGACGGAATAATTCTTCCATCTACCTGGCTGCATCTACAAGGGGGGTTGGGTTGACCGAACTAAGGTGCAGAGGGTGTGACATTTTCCACAGCCCTGAGCAATGTCGTAGGTCAGCCCAAGTTTTGGGTGTCGTAGAGCAGGCCTGGGATCAGGATGCCGGGCTACCAAGCATGAGATGGTCAGGGGTCACCATTCCCCTCTGTCTGTGTGCTCCCAAGCCCCCACTGCCTGCAGCCACAAGGGACCCCCTGAACGCTGTAGTATAGCTGTGGGAAGGAGGACGGCTGGATGGTGCTGGGCCCCTGGCCACCGCAGGTGGCATTATTTTTGGCCCCCTCTTAGGGGTCTCTGGAGGGGGAATTACTGCCCGCGATCCGAGCAGCGGGGCCAGCGTCTGTCCAGGGCTTGGCCTGTGCAGCAAGCCCTGGGTCACCCCACAGAGCAGGAGGGGCCGGAGTCAGTCACCCCGCAGCCTCCCCCTCGCTCCCGCCTTTCCCCGGCTGCGGCCGAGCTGCTCGGCGCGGGCGGGCAGCAGAGCGGGAAGGGGCTCCCTCTCCCCCGCGCAGGGGGGGCTTTTTCGTTTGTGAGCCGGGCTGGCACTTGCCGGCGGTCCCTTAGTGCGCGCGGCCTCCTTGGAACCAACGAAAGCGAAGGGCTGCGAGCGGTGCGCAGCCAGGCGCGCGCCCCCGCCGTCGGTACCCGAGGCAGGCGCGCGTGCGGGGGAGGCTGGCGCGCGCCAGCCGGCAGCCCAGGGACGCTGCTGCAGCTGTTGGGACTGGCGTCTCGCTCTGCCCCCCAGCGCACACCCCTCCGCAGGCGGGACGCGCCAAGCAGCTGCCGCCGCCTTCCCGTGACTCAGCCCCGCGTTCCTCGCTCTCTCTCCTCTGCGCTCAGAGCAACTTTGCTAGGGGACTCGGCTCCTAAATGCTCCTTGGCGGGTTTCCAGCCGCACTTTTGCACCTGGGCAACTCTCTGGGACCGACTTAGGAAACGGGGGCGGGAGAGAGGGCCGGACGCACCCACCCGTCCCCCCCCTCCGCCTCTTGTCCCGGAGAGAGCATCTTCTTCCCTTGCTTGCAAACCCGAAGTGCCCTAGCTCCCATCCCTCCTCCCGGCCCCCGGCACGGGCGAGCCAGCAGGAGGATTTGGCGTGCATCCCTGGCCCAAGTGCACGGGCTGGCCCCCGCCTCCAGTAAGTAACGCAAAGCCTCCTTTGTTACTTTCAAGTGGCTCGAAGGGGGTTTCTCTTCGAGAGGGGGAGGAGTGGGAGGGGAGTGGGAGATTGTGGATGAAACCCGGCAACTTGGGGTGGAGAGACAAACTCTTGGCTGAACTCCAGGGTCTAGTGCTGCTTCTCCGCCTGGAAAGTTGCACCGATTGTCCTAAAGTTAAACCGAGTTAGCAGCTGCTTCCTGCCCTGATACCCCCCCCCCCCCCAAAGAAAACTCCTTCTCCAGCCTGCAAATCCATCTGGGAGCAGAGCCCCACGTTGCAGCGGACGGTGTCCGAAGCAGCTAGCCACAAAGGGCGTAGATCGCTGGCAGGTCCTAGCCTGCGCGGCAGGATCAGCATCCGGGGCTAGTCATCAGAGGTTCGCTCCTATGAGTCCATCTGGACTGTGGCAACCTGGAAAGTGGAAGGGTTCCCCCGGCCACCCCCTCCCCCCCTCTCCAGGGAAAGATGTGCTCTCTGTTGTTACCCTTCCCGACTCAAACAGGCTTGAGTCATTGAGGTCTCCAACCTGGCAAAAGATGGATGCCACGCAGTGGGCTTCCCCCCAGCTTCTCTGCTGAAACGGAATTTAGCGCTAGTTGCTAGATGGACAGTCCTGGAGAGCAAGTTAGCACAGGCACGGCCAATGCCAGCTACAGCCAGTCAACAGCCATCCTGATGCTGCAGCCTTGGTCTGAAGGTACCAGCTCTGGTGGAGACGCAAAAAATCAACGTAATCTTTAACCAACACTGAATTTTCTTTTAAAAAATGAAGAAAGGGGAAGATAAAGGCAGCCTCTTAAAAGCTGTGTTATCATCTTATGTCACCACTTGCTCTGTCCCGAATTCTAGCTGTCAGTTTTGCTACTTTGCTTAGAGAGTCCTCTTGTTTGTTGCCACATGGCTAGAACACAGGTGGTAGGTGCTAGGAGCTGCTACCGTTGCTGCTGCTGCTGTAGGGGGCTACTGATTTTGGTTTGGTTTATTTTTGTTTTTCAGAAAAGTAGTGGTTGATTTTATTCTAAACTAAAGATATTTAAAATTGGTGTGAATCTGTGGATTGGAACCAGATTTGAAAATTAGAAAATGCTTCAATTAATATGTGTTCTTTGGTGTGGGTTTGGTAGAGGACCTGAACAATTGTTATAACAGCATTGCCAACACCAAGCATTCAAAAAATCATGAGTCAGACCTCTAAAAATACTGAGATAATTGTAAATCTTGGGTTCTTCTTTTTTGCTTTGTGCTTTTTGAGTCTTTTGGGCTCGCTCAGGTCACATTTTCGAGCTTTCCTCCAGAACCACAAGGGCTAGAAATTTAATTAAGAAAAAAGAAAACTGAGGTAATCACTCAAATGCAGGAGCTGTGACTGTAAGAAAAATATCAAATATCAGAAGACTCAGAAATAAAATATTGAGAATTGGCTTCTTTCACCCAAAGAATATAAAATATTTTACCCACTTTACAGACTTTAAATAGCAGGGTCATTTTCGTTGGCACGGAGGTGCATTCACCTCTGGAATTGTAAGTGTAATATAACAGTACACAATGTTGTAGCACTTGAATAATTTGCCAACTGGAAATTCTTCCTATATAAAGGCAGATTGTAATTTTAAATTGGAATTTGCTTAGAACACCAGGGCTGCTGATATCCCTACTCTTGCAAAAAGGTGTCATGACCAACATCTTGTTTCTATTGTTTATATGAAAAATGGCACTTGTAAGCAATACCAGGTTCCTTACTCTGTTGTCACCCTCCTTGCACTTTTATTGTGAATTTCACTATATTTATTTTTTACTTAATCAAATGCTTCCAAGAACTCAAACTTGAGAATCTCAGTTTTCATCTAAAAATAAATAAATAAGCCCCGGTTCAAAGAAAAGCTTGAAAACAGGACCTGGATGCACCCTGAAGGCAAATGAAAAGAATCCAACATTTTATCATTATTTTAAATAAATAAAAAATCATGATTTAAAAGCCAGTCTCGTGATTTTTGGAGGGTGTTTGACTTGTGATTTTTGAATTTTTTATGGTTGCCAATTCAGCCCACTACCATTCTGGGATTATTAGTTCATTACCAATTTAAAGGGTACAGCGTAATTTATTCCATTGCCAGCTTCACTCCTTGCAGCACTCTGGAGAATTTAAAGTGAAATCCAATCACATATTGACCATGTCCAACCCTGTTTAGCTCCTGAGATGAGGTGAGATCAAATATAACTACAGTTTTCTGACATTTCCCCTCTAATGCCAGTCCGTCAGAAGAGAGGACGCAGTCCTGTCTGTATTACCAAAACAATCATGGCTATAGCCTGGATCCTGCAAACACTTAGCATGCATGCTTTAAGCATGTTCAATCTTTTTGAGGTCAAAGTGACTATACGTATGTTTAAACTTAAGCATGTGTGTTAAATGTTTTGTGGGGCAAACATTAAAGTATAAACTTGGTCTGGGTTGAACTAAGTTCTAATAAGATTTGGCTAGCCATTGTGGATGAAGCCAAACTGTGTTTATAAGCATTTCTGTTTTTGTTGTCTTCATCAATTGGATATTTGGCTTCAGGAATGATTTTTAAGTATGGTTTTGGTCTTCTCCAGATCAATAGGTGCTGATTCATTTTTATGCTGCTCATCACTGTGCTAATGATATGATTAAATAACCTGGCTCATCCATAACTGACCTTAAATATTGTTGATTATGTATGCAAGTCTTTCATTTAATACTCCTGAGGGCATTCTGCACCAAAATACTAAAAATTCTGTGCCTAAAAATTCTGCACACAATATTTTAAAATTTGCAAGTTTTATTTGTCCATAAATAAATGCAGAGCCTCCAGCATGGGAGTGGGGAGCATAGGCCACTGGCTGCACGAAGGTGGGAGATCACCCTGAGTCGTCCCCCCCCAGCCCCGGACACGGACTCAGGAGTGAGGCTGCACCTGACCCTGACACAGCACAAGGCCTGGACCTGCCCCAAAAACACCCTGGGGCCCTGCCCCTCAGAGGCAGGTGCACCAGGTGTGGGGCAGGCAGGCTCAACCAGGCAGGATCCAAGTGTTGGGGGTGAGAGAATTTTGTGTGGGAGAATCTCAGTGCAGGCAGCTCCATGTGGGGTGTAGGTGTGGGCGGATCTGGATGCACAGGGGCTCATTGGGGGGGTTCCAGGTGCAGGGCAATGGGACTCTGCAGAGGCTTCCAGGTGAAGGTGGTTGGGGCTCAGCTGAGGGGTCTGGGTATGGGGGTGTCAGTGGGGGGGGGTTGGGTGCTGGGGGAGTGGGACTTGATGGGGTTGGGGTCTGGATGCAGCTAATTGGGGGTCAGCGGTGTGGGGGTCTGGATGTGGGGATTCAGGGTATACGGGGTGGGGCATCAGAGTGGGGTTTGAGTGCAGGGAGCTCAGTGGGGGGTGGTCTGGGTGCAGGGGTAGGGGTCTGAGTGCAGGGGGGCTCCAGATACAGGGGTTGAAGTTCAGTGGGGTGGGGTTTGGGTGTGGAGGGTTACGCGGTTTCTGGGTGTACGGGATGAGGCTTGGCGGGGGTGTCTGGGTATGGGAGGTCTGGATGCACGGGGGTTGGGTGGATGAGGGAGCAGCTCCCTGTACAGTGACCCCTCACCCCACAGCTGAGGAGCGATGGGGGCAGGAAGCACAGGAGGATGCTGAACTTCCTGGTGGAGGTTTCTGGGGGTGGTTCTGACAAAGCCCCAGCCATACCTTGCAGGGGAAGAGGAAGTCCCATCCTCTCCTGCCTCCAGCCCAGCTGGGACTAGCAGCTGAGACCAGCTCAGGGTAGGAGCCACTGGCTGGGTTGTCTCCAGCCCCATGGTGATTTACCTCTCCACCGGCTGCTCCAGATGCCTGAAATGATGTACCTATGCTTCTAGGGAGTAGATTGTGAGTGCTCTTGCAGCTTCCCTGTCAGAAAGTCATTTTTCTACTGGGAAGCAATGAAATCTGCGGGGGACATAAATTCTGTGCACATGCAGTAGTGCAGAATTCCCCCGGGAGTAATTTAAGGCTGTACTAAAAGCAATATATAAACTGCAGCCTTCTCCCAAGGCACAGGAGCCTATGTCACAACTATTGAACCTTTGTGTCTTGAAAAGCAGACATGAAAGAACAACCGCGCCTCTCTCCCCACCAAAAAAAAAAGTTGATCTTATGAAAGCCTCCAAATGTACATATCTCTGCTTCTTTAACAGAGTTGTCAAACCCATTTTTGGAGAGGGCCAAATTCTATTTCTAAATTATGGATTGGAGCCTACATGTAGGAGTATGTACCATCCTTTATCCACTGTGAATTTCTTGCAGGTGTCAATGGGATATTTGCACAAAGATCTAAGGTAGAATATAGCTTGTAACTGAAATGTTAGTTATCTCATTGATACTGAATGTGGCTGCAATATTACTCACAGAAAATATTCGCACCTTCATGCCACTATTTCTGCCCTATGTTTCTCTCCATTTCCATTTTTCTTTCTGTGTGTGTGTCTGCCTTTCTTCTATCTGCATTTCTTTCCCACCAGTAACTCCCAGTTCCCCCCACTACCAGACACTCCCTATCCTAACTTTTCTCTCACCCATTCCCATCTCATCTTGGTAAGCAATAAAATAGATATTGCAGATATTAAATGTACTCATTAGACTTCAAGATCATCACCTCAGTTGGATTAATTAAGGAGGTCACATTTTATCAACCATTATTTCCGGAGCTTTGCAGACTTAACAAACAGCATTGCATAAGTTACACATGGTTAGTGTTTGTAAACCATGAGGGCTGGAAATGTATTTTTTTAAATGAAAGCTTAGATTGTGTGGAATCTGAATATGCCATGCGGGCCACCTAAATATCAGATGTTCGACACTTCTGCTGTATAAGAAGTATTTTTATAAATGAATATTTACTTACGAGACCATGCTGAAATTATATATTAATTTGATATATGAATGCATGTGACTAAAGACATAAGCTAAAGCTAGATTATTGGTTCCTACTACCACTCTGCACATGTACATCACTGCTGACCTGCAGTATCCCTACTATTGCTACTACTACTAAGGAGTAAAGGAGAATTGGCAGTGTCTCAAGGAGGCAATATTAAAGGCACTACAGCAAATTATTGCAATGAAAAGGAAAGGCAGGAAGAATAGTGAGAAGCCAATATGGCTCCATCAGGAACTTTTTAATTGCCTGGAAATCAAAAATGTATCCTACAAAAAGTAGAAACACGGACAGATTGCTACGGATGAGTACAAAAGAATAGCAAAAACATGTTGAGACAAAATCGGAAAGACTAAGGCTGTGTCTACACTACTAAATTATGTCAACCTAACTTACATCAGCATACACCCACCACAGTTATTTAATCGCATGCTTGGCTTCTTGTGTCAGTGGTCTTTGTCCTCACCAGGCATGCTTGTGTCGATTGTATTGTCAGTGTGGGGTATTGTGGGATGGCTCCTGAAAGCCAGTGAGAGTCAATGTAAGCAACGCAGTGTCTACACTGACACTGCATTGACCTAATTACATCTACTATGACTCTACGCCACATGGGAAGATAGTGTTACTAAATCAGTGTAGATAAGTGATTATGTCAAAATTTATGTGAAAGCATATCCACAGCTAGGTTGATGCAAGGCAACCTATGTCGACCTAACTCTGTAGTGTAGACCAGACCTAAGGAACAAAACAAGTTTTACCTAGCAAGGTACATAAAGGACATTCAGAAGAGGTTCTACAAATACATTAGGAGTGAAAGAAAGACAAAGGAAAGGGTAAGGCCAGGTCTACACTATACACTTCAGTATAACTATGTCGCTCAGGGTTATGAAAAATACACATCCCTGAGTAATAGTTATACCGACCTTAACCCAGCCCCCGCCATGTAGACAGCACTGTGTCAGTGTGGGAAGCTACCGCCTTTCACGGAGGTGGATTTATTAATCCAATGGGAGAGCTCTCTCCTGTTGGCTTAAAGTGTCTTCACCAGGAGTGCTACAGCAGCTGCGTCGATGCAAGTTTGTAGTATAGACCTGCCCTAAGTCGACTAGTTAGCAGGGAGGAAGAGCTAATAACTCATGACATCAAGAAGACTGAGGTTTTTAATGCTTATTTTGCTTCAGTTTTCACTAAAAAGGTTAATTGTGACCAGATGCTTAGCACAATTAATATTAGCAAGGGGGAAGGAACAAAAGTCAGAATAGGAAAAGAACAGGTTAAAGAATATTTAGATAAGTTAGATGTATTCAAGTCAGCAGGGCCTGATGAAATTCATGCTAGGGTATGACCTCGCTGAAGCAATCTCGGAACCATTAGCAATTATCTTTGAGAATTCATGGAGGACCAGGGAGGTCCCAGAGGAGGGAGAAGGGAAAACAGGGAACTAAGAGGACCCAGGGAATTATAGACCAAAGTCAGCCTAACTTGGATACCTGGAAATATACTGGAACAAATTATTAACCAATCAACTTGTAAACACCTAGGCCCAGATTTTTAAAGGTATTTAGGCATTGTTGTGCTCAGCATTGCATTGCAATGCCTAACTGATTTAGGAACCTAAATCTCATTTTCAAAAAGGATTTCAAAGGTCAATGAGATTTAAGCCCCCTAGGTGCCTAAGTCCCTTTGAAATGATATTTAGGCTCCTAAATCAGATAGGCATTGCAGTGCCTAAATGTCTTAAAAAATCTGAGCCTTAGAAGAGAGTAGGGCGATAAATAATAGCCAATAGTCAAGAACAAATCACGCCAAACCAACCTCATTTTCTCCTTTGATGGGGTTACTGGCCTAGTGGATAGGGAGGAAACCGTAGACATGATGTATCTTGATTTTAGTAAGGCTTTTGACACAGTCCCACATGATATTGCCCTAGTTTGCTTATGAGAGTTTGGTCTAGATGAAGTACTATAAGGTGGGTACACAAATGGTTGAAAGACCATACTCAAATAGTATTTATCAGTGGTTCACTGTTGAACTGGGAGGGCATATCTAGTGTGGTCCCACGGGGGTCAATCTTGGGTCTGGTACTTTTCAATGTTTTCATTAATTACTTGGTTAATGGAATGGAAAGTATGCTTATAAAATTTGCAGATGACACCAAGCACTTTGGAGGACAGATTAGAATTCAAAATGCCTTGACAAATTAGAGCAGCGGTTCTCAGACTTCATTGCACAGCGAGCCCCTTCTGACAACAAAAATTACTACATGACTCCAGGAGGGAGGGCTGAAGCCTGAGCACACCCATGCCCCTCTGCCGCAGGCAGGTGGGGCCAAAGCCAAATCCCAAGGGCTTCAGCCCCGGGTGGGAGGCCTGTATCCTGAGCCTTGCTGCGCAGGGCTGAAGCCCTTGGGCTTCAGCTTTGGCCTCACGCGGTGGAGCTCAGGCTTCAGTCCCAGACCCCAGCAAGACTAAGCCAGCCTTGGTGACCCTATTAAAACAGGGTCCCGACCCATAGTTTGAGAACCGCTGAATTAGAGAATTGGTCTGAAATTAACAAGATGAAATTCAGTAACTATAAGTGGAAGGTACCACACTTAGAAAAAATAAAATACACAACTACAAAATGGGGAATAACTGGATAGGTGATACTACTGCTGCAAAGGCCTGGGGGGTGACAGTGGATCACAAATTGAACATGATCCAACAATGTGATGGAGGTGCAAAAAAGGCTAATATGATTCTGGGGTGTATTAACAGGCGTGTCATATGTAAGATACGGGTCGTAATTGTTCTGCTCTATTCAGCACCAAAGAGGTCACAGGTGGGGTGTGTGTCCAGTTTCGGTCATGACCCTTTAAGAAACTGGGAAGAGTCTAGAGGAGAGCAACAAAAATGATAAAAGGTTGAGAAAGGTTTCCTCCTGACCTGTGAGGAAAGATTAAAAAAAATCAGCATGTTTGGCCTTGAGAAAAGGAGACCCCAGGGGAACCTGATAATAGCCCTTAACGTGGTTGCAGCGTGTTGTCGAGGATGGTGGTCAATTGTTTTTCATGTCCATGAAAGGTAGGCTAAGAAGTAATCTGCTTCATTTGCAACAAAAGAGATTTAGGTTCGATATTAGGAAAAACTTGCTTAACTATCCTTATTGTTAGAACTGGAACCAAGGGAGGATGCAGAATCCCTGTCATTGGAGGTATTTAAGCACTGATTAGACAAACAGCTGTCAGGGATGGTCTCGGATGGTTTACTTGCCCCTACCTTGGTGTGGTGGCTGGACTAGATTATCTCTCAAGCTCCCTTGCAGCCCTACATTTCTATGATTCTGCCTTATTTTTGATCAGATCCATCTATTAATTCAGTTTGGGGCCTTTCTTAAACCAAAGATGTCTGGCACAACTGGTCCTTGTTTATTATGTATTGTGAATAAGTGTCCAAAAATGACCAAGATGAGACCTTTCAAACTCATTTACAGCCATGACCAAACACAGGATTTGAACCCAAGTCTCCAGAAGAGAAAGTTTTAAGAAGGTATAATCAATAACTACTTTGAATCCTAGGTTATATCCAGTTGTTCTGTATCAGAATCATAATAGTTCAGTTCTTGTAAACTAGCTTAAATGAGCAAAAGGTGTCGATTTTTGTGTGTGTTATTTAATGGCAAAATTTGCTTGCATTTCATTTAATGGCAACATTTGCTGTGTTGTCTTTGGAGAGTGCACAGCTGCCCCTTTAAAGCGTGTTCATTTTCCTTTCCTTTGGTGGAGAGATGAAAAAGTCAGTATGCACTTCACAGGAAATGAAGTATGATACAAATTTGCAGACTGCACATTTCCAAGAACTACTCTCAAGGTATTTCGGTAACGCTCATTTTCTGTGTTCCCCCTTCCTGCCCTCCCCTCAACAGTTCTCTTATGCTCTCTCATACTCATAAACATATGTAACATACTATATAGAGGATCAACTTTCCATGGTTAAAGTTGCAACCAGGTTCCGTTAGCTTTGTATTACCTCCCTGAGAATTTTTGTTAGCAAAATTGGGTTAGATCAAAAATTACCAGGTTTACTCTGAAGGCTTTTCTGCAAACCTGATCTCAAATTTTGATTTGTCCAACACTTTGTGATTCTCTAGCTCAAAAACAGCTTGTTACTACTCTGTCGTACTTTCCACATAATTAAATCATTTTGAAAACTTATGTCCCACCTATAGTTGAAGAAAATAGATTATAATTAAGCAAATTTACTCAAATTATATTTAATTGTAATTGTTGTAGGCCCCTGTTCTTGCAGTTTGAACTGCATAGGGCGGGACGCTTCCATGAGCATGCAGTCTTACTGAAGTCAGTGGGGTTCTACACGGGGGCATGGATCTGCCCTTGAGGAGCCAGTTGCAGGACTGGGGCCATAGTGTATATGTGTGCTCTTACACTTTTGGAGAGAGCAGTAATGGTTCTCCTATTCATCAGTGTAACAGAGATTTTCCCTTATTCTCAAATGGTAGAGGTCTCTGCTTTTGGCCCTAAAGGAACAGTGTTCTAGCTCCAGTTTTAGACTTAGTCACTAATTTAGTAATTGTGTGCATATTTCTCAGCCTTCCAAGGCCCACATACAGGAGACAATGTGTGACCAGGAACCAAAGTGAGGAGGACGCAAATATATGAATGCAAGAAACTGAAAGTACTGTGGGATTTATCCCTTTAATGTAAATGACTTTCAATAACATCAGCTTCATGATTATTTTTGTTGTAAGCAACTTTTGAAAGTAAGTGATGGGACACCAGATTTGTGTGGAATGTAATGTACAACAGGACTGAAGTAAGTGCTGCCCCTCAAAATGTTGGAGAGGTCTGATTGTGTTTTTGTTTGTAACAACTGATTCACTGGAGAATGGTACATAACTTTCTTTTTACGATAGTATGAAGAAAAGTTGTCTAAGTTATTGATATAGAGCTATTCAGTAGCAACTCCGTAATTGAGATTGAAATAGGGATCCTTTATAAGCCCTGTATTCACTTCCTTAACTTTGCAAAGGAAAAGTATGTTTGTGATCATTATCAGAGTACACTGGAATTCTTACGGGAAGTTTGAATGTTTAAGTGATGGTTGCTTAAAAGTGACACTTAAAAATCACTCACTATGGAGCCTCTGGTCTGCTCTACTTTAAAATCACTTGATTTTAAAACTTCCAAATAGCTAAATACTATTAAACCAGGGCATAAACTGACCAATAAAATTTTTGTTACCAAAAAAAAGGCACAAAAATTGGCCCTATGGATTGGAATGGTGAGGTGTGCTTTATGAAATCTTCCCAGACTGATGGGTATTTAATAGGGTTTGTGCAGGACAAGCAATGAAGAAATGAGAATGTTGGGGACTGCGCCAAAAAAAAAGTATGCATGGGGAGAGCAGTTCTTCTGTCAGTTTTAAAAAAAAGAACAGGAGTACTTGTGGCACCTTAGAGACTAACCAATTTATTTGAGCATAAGCTTTCGTGAGCTACAGCTCACTTCATCAGATGCTCACGAAAGCTTATGCTCAAATAAATTGGTTAGTCTCTAAGGTGCCACAAGTACTCCTGTTCTTTTTGCGGATACAGACTAACACGGCTGCTACTCTGAAACCTGTCAGTTTTAAGTTTACCTTTCAGCTTCATTGACTGTCCTCTTCTTGTTGCATTATGAGAGCGTATATAAAGAACTGCCTCATTGATTTTATACCTTCATTGTCTTGATATTTCCTTCATGCCCCTTCTCACCTGTCTCTTCTAAACAGTGCTAGTCTTTTCTGTCCCTCTTCTTCTGGAAGTTTTTCTGTGCCTTTTCATCCCCGGTCTCTGAACTCCCCTCTATCTCTTCTGTATCCTTTTTGATCAGAATTGAACACAGTATTCCAGGTGAGCGGTGAGGGCACATTATTGACTTTCTTAATGTCATTACATCCTCATTTTTATTTTCCATTCCATTTATTATGCATCCTAGCACTTTGGTTTGCTTTTCTGACTGCCTCTGCACATCAAGCAGATGCTTTTTTCATTGAGCTGCCTACAGTGGGGGTGGGCAAACTACGGCCCGGGGGCCACATCTGGCCCGTCAGACATTTTAATCCGGTCCTCAAGCTCCCGCCTGGGAGCAGAGTCAGGGGCTTGCCCCACTCCACAAATGCTGGGGCTCCTGAAAGCAGTGGCATGTCCCCACTCTGGCTCCTATGCGCAGGGGCAGCCAGGGGGCTCCACATGCTGCTCCTGCCCCAAGCGCCACCCCTGCAGCTCCCATTGGCCGGGAACCACAGTTAATGGGAGCTGCAGGGGAGGTGCCTGCAGACAGGGCAGCACGCAGAGCCACCCGGCCAGAGCCTGCACCTCTGACCCCCTCCCACACCCCGACCCCCTGCTCCAGCCCTGATCCCCCTCCCGCCCTCCAAACCCCTCGGTCCAAGCCCAGAGCACTCTCCTGCACCCCCAGCCCCATCCCAGAACCTGCATCCCCAGGGGGAGCCCTTCCACTCCCACCCCCGCAGCCCCGCCCCAGCCCAGAGCCTCCTCCCACACCCTGAACTCCTCATTTCTGGCCCCACCTCAGAACCTGGACCCCCAGCTGGAGCCGTCACCCCCTCCCGCACCCCAACCCACAATTTCATGAGCATTCATGGCCCGCCATACAATTTCCATACCCACATGTGGCCCTCGGGCCAAAAAGTTTGCCCACCCCTGGGCTACAGTGTTGTCCAGATCTTTCCTGAGTTAGTACAATTAATTTAGAATCCTGTAAGTTGTATGAGTAGTTCAGATTTTTCCTACAAACATGCATTACCTTGCATTTATCAACACTGAATTTAATCTGACCTTGTGTCGCCAATTTACCTAGCTTTGATTGTTCCTTCTGAAGTTCCTCTCTTCTGTGGTTTTAACTAACCTAAATAATGTTGTCATCTGTACTGTTTGCCACCTCACTGTTCACCTGCTTTTCCAGATAATTAATAAATATATTAAACGGTATGAAACCTTGTGGCATGAGGCTAACTGCTGTTAACCTTTTCCCATATTGCAAATTGACCACTTATTCCTCCTCTTTGTTTTCTGTCTTTGCCTGTCTGTAATCGGTGATGATATACTTTAACGCTCACCCCGTGACTGCTTTATTTTCAGAAGTAGCCTCTGGTGAGGGACTTTAACCAAAACTTTTTAAAAGTTAAAATAAATTATGTCAACTGGTTCTCCTTTATCCACTATCTTGTTGACATAGCATTGCAATAGATTTCTCAATAAATTTATCTGGTACTGAAATGAGGCTTACTCTTCTGTAGGAGTGCCTTTTAAAAAAGATAATATTTGCTATCTTCCAACCCTTTGATAGAGTAGCTGATTTTAATGAGAGTGCCTGTTTGTGTTTGCAGCTGGTTCTTCCACTAGTTCCTTCAGAATCCTTGGGTGTAGACCGTCTGGTCCTCATGACTTGTTTTAATTTTAATCAGTTTGTCTCAGCATCTCCTCTCTTGATACCTTAATGTCTGATAGTGCCTAACCGTAACAACTGGAAAAGAATAGATCTGGGGGAGGTATCTCTTTTACATCCTTGATAGTGAAGACTGATGCATTTAGCTTTTCAGCAATGTCCTTATTCTCTTTAATTGTGCCTTTTACTTACTAGGAGTCTAGTAGACCTGATTATTTTCTCACAAGTTTCCTGCTTCTGATCTACGGAAAACACTTTTGTTTTTATATATCTCTTTGCTATTTGCTGACCCAATCTCATCATAGCTACCCTAATCTCAGTGTACATATTGCCTTCTGTAGTTTATTGGCTTCACTAGGGTTAGATGCCATCTTCTTAACGATTACTTAGATTGTGAGCACACTGGGGTAGGAGCCATCTTTTTGTTGCATGTTTAGTACATTGCCTAGCATTGTGGGGTCCTGATCAGTGACGGGGGCTTTTTGGTGCTACCACAATACAAATAATACCTGTTTGGCTTGAGTGGCCTCTTGAACCTTGCTTTTTAGCCATTTTGGTTCCCTTCTTGCTTCCTTGTTTGTTTAGGGGGTTGTATACTTTAGTGACTGTATTAGGGTTGCTTACAGGGTGGATAAAAATCAATTTTTTTTATTTAAATCGGATTTTTTTGACAAAATGCTTTTTGAGGAAAAAACCCATCTAAAGATAGTTTTAATTAAGATACGTTATAGCTCAAAGATATCTCATCATGGAATAGGGATTATAAATTCTAATTCTATTGTATGAGACAATATAGTCATGTAATGTTTGAGAAAAGTTTTGTAAATGAGTTCCAATAGTTCATGAATTAGGGACCCAGTTTTATGGGGTTCCACAGGCTTCTGTATAGGTTATTTAGGTTAATCTTTCTATCTACCCAATGGGACTCAGTGTTCAGTCTAGAAGGATACCATCAGAGATGCTTAGTTTTGCAGTACTCAAACTGTGGATTTGTGTCTCCAGAGGTAACATGCTTGTTAACAGCAAAACATATTTTAAATAAATAAATAATATATAGAGGTGAGAAATAACAGACCTCAACTCTATTGTCCCTCTGCAAATTTGTGTACACAGAGTCAATCCTTTACCTCTCTCGAAAAGTGCAAATTTCAAAAAGCTCAATGAATAGAAGATTGTTGGGGGCAGAATAGCTCTGGATAAGGAGAAGAAGTCTGGAGATAAATGTGAGAAGCGAGGGACATATGCTTGTTTTGTTAAAATATTATATGTTTGCTGTTGAAGAAAAAAAATCCGGAATACTTAACTTTGTTGTTTTAGTTAAATAAAACAATTTAAATGTCTGTCTGGTGGTAATCTCTTCCTAATACAGCAAGGCAAGAAACCCCTCCAAATATTAATGAATAACCTGTTGAATTGGAGATAGTTTACCTCTCAATGACTTCGTAACTATCTGCTTCAATTACCTTTGGTAAATGAAATAACCAAACAATCATTCATTTTCTGATATAGCTATAAAACTAATCTGAAAAGTTTTCAAAATAAATCACTGTTTAAAAATGTATAGTGTGTACCTTCTAAAAATGAAACCTACATCTATCTCTGAGTTGCGAAGAATATGTATTAAGGTTATAACAACCAACAAGAATGGTTTTATGTAGAAAACCATGATTAAATTGAGTCTTCCTGACTAGTGATTTAAATCATGATTTATATCAATTTGATTTAAATCAAATCCACCCTGGTTGCTTAAGTAACCTCTATGGTGACTTTGACTTTCAGGGCTTTTTTTTCAGCTTCCTTTTCATGGAGAGGGCAGGTGGACAGGAATTCCCCTTTCTAACGCTTAGTGTGTCAATGCAATTTTTTTATATGCTCCCTCCTTTGAGGATATTGAACTTAATTATATTGTGATCCCTATTACTTAGGGGCCTAACTATTGTTTCTTCTTCAATCCACTCCTGTGGGTTACTTAGGACTAAGTTAAGGATATCCTCTCTTCCTGTGTGCTTGTAGGACTAACTGTTCCAAGAAGCGACTATTTAAGTGTCAAGAAATTTTCTCTTAACCTTTCCCATTGTAACACTTGACCAGTTTTGCACCTGGGTAGTTGAAACTGTCTGTTATGACTAGTTACCTCTTAGATCTCCCTCAGCACCATTCACTCAATATCCTTTTTCTGATCAGTGGGCCAGTCGTCTCACCACGCTGAAACCACTAACAGCCTGTTACTTCTCCAGAAGTTATTTCTGTGGTCTCAAGCTGGCACAGCAGCAACTGAGCCCCCAGTGAGATGGGGACGGTGCCTGCATGGGGTTGGAGTAAAGAGGATTGAGCTGCATCAGGGGAAAGAGAAGGAGAAGGGGTTGAGGAGAGTCTGGCAGTCAGAGGGCAGGTGAATGGACGTAAGTGATGTTATTCATAAAAGTACTGCACTGGGGATAGGGGTGAGACCAAGGGAAAATGCACTGCTGCACATGCCTTGGTCTGAGTGTGTTGTCTGTTAGTGTTCTATTCGGATCTGTGGTGGTTAAATTATGACAGACAGACAGACACACACACACACAATTGGCAACCCTTCCAGATTTATAAAGTGGTTTGGGGCCCTGCTATGAGAGGTCTACTGGAAACTCTGTACCAGGAGGGAGCCAACTTCTCCCCAAAATGTTAGTTAATTCTGTGCTGTCCCACCCCACATCTATCCATCCTCCACCCCGTCCCACATCTGCCCCTTACACCTCAATGCACCTCTGCTTCTCCTGCATCTCCAGTGGCTCTTCACCCCCTCTACCAGGCCTCGGGGGGAGCTACAATGGAGTCCCCTCTCACCTTCCCCAGGACTGGGGCACGGGGCAGCTCCAGAGCTTATTCTTCTCCCCTCCACCTTCCCAGGCATGATGTTGCAGAGAGAGATGGGAAGAGGAGGAAGAAGCTGACGTTTTTCAATGGAGAGAGGGGGAGCTAAGCCACCCTGAGCTTCTAGGTTGTTTCTGCTTCCTCCTCCTCCCTCCACTCCTGCAGGAACGGGTGTCAGCTGCTCCTCCCCCCACCCTCCATCCTCCACCAAAAACTTCCCTGTGCTCCCAAGTGAAGGGGGAAGAGCTATTTTCTTCCTGCTGCAGCTCTGTCAGCTGCTCTTCCCCAGGGGGTGGGGAAGACAGCCAGTCAGAGCAGTTTTCGTCCAGGCAGCGCTGAAATTTGTGTGAAGGTTGGAGCTTCTTGCATCACAAGATAAAATCGCGATTTTGGCAACACTGCAGCTGGCCAACTACCAGAAAAGGCAGGCTTGTTAGCCAGAAAGGCAAGCAACAATTCAGTTTTTTAGTCAGACTCGAGTAGGCTAAGTAGCAGCTGTTAAAGTCTCCTAAACTTAGCATCAGCCAATATGGCTGCTGCAAAACAGTTTGATTTTTTAAGAGGGAGAAAAATAATTCCAAGCTGTAGGCCAGAGTTAAGTAGTCCAAAGGAAATTATTTTTGCCAGAAAGGCAAGTGATAATTAAATTAGACAACTAAACCAGAGCAGGTTTGTAGTAACTAAACTGGAACTGGTTACTTACAGCTCTTGCAAAACATGTTTTGGCTTTTAGGAGAGCGATGGCCTCTCTGGTATTTTGCAGTTGCAGGGTTGTAATGAACCCGGCTGTAGCTGCTAGAGCCAAGCAGCTTAATGAAAAGCTTTCTGATAAGAGCAATCCTTTTGCAAGGTCTGTAGAATTGATTCCTTCCCTGTACGTGATCATTCTGCTGCTGATATATAATGCATGGAAGCAGGAAATGTCACTCTCTCTACACGTGGCTTCTGTTACTAGATTGCAATATAAGGAGAGCTATACATTTGCTTCCTTGCTAAACACTAGTTGTACAGTTAGTAGATGCAATTTCAGTTTTGAGTTTTTCAAATGCCCCGTAACTTGCCAATCATAATGGCCTTAACCAACAAACAATAAATAAATGGCCTCATTCTTGAATCAACCTATGTTTATAACCACAGAGTGAACAACAGAGAAAGGGCAGGCCTAAGACTTTGCAACTGTCTTAAAGAAATGAATGGCAGTTAACACTGTTAGCATAACAGTAACACCACCTTTAGCTACGTGCAAACCTTTCTGTGTACTATGCAGCCTAGGTTTGTTTGTGTCCATCCGCTCTCCATCAACCTTGGTTGGGTCTCAGTTGTGTTAGTGCTCGTGTGGACAAAGGAGATACTACAGTATTGTGGTAACAGTTTAAATAAGGTTAGCATTATGTATAAGTATAAGTAGGGGCATAGCGAGCAGATCGAGGGACGTGATCGTCCCCCTCTATTCGACATTGGTGAGGCCTCATCTGGAGTACTGTGTCCAGTTTTGGGCCCCACACTACAAGAAGGATGTGGATAAATTGGAGAGAGTCCAGCGAAGGGCAACAAAAATGATTAGGGGTCTGGAACACATGACTTATGAGGAGAGGCTGAGGGGACTGGGATTGTTTAGTCTGCAGAAGAGAAGAATGAGGGGGGATTTGATAGCTGCTTTCAACTACCTGAGAGGTGGTTCCAGAGAGGATGGTTCTAGACTATTCTCAGTGGTAGAAGAGGACAGGACAAGGAGTAATGGTCTCAAGTTGCAGTGGGGGAGGTTTAGGTTGGATATTAGGAAAAACTTTTTCACTAGGAGGGTGGTGAAACACTGGAATGTGTTACCTAGGGAGGTGGTAGAATCTCCTTCCTTTGAAGTTTTTAAGGTCAGGCTTGACAAAGCCCTGGCTGGGATGATTTAATTGGGGATTGGTCCTGCTTTGAGCAGGGGGTTGGACTATATGACCTCCTGAGGTCCCTTCCAACCCTGATATTCTATGATTCTATGATTAATGTGGATGGAGCGTGTGGTAACCATTAAAGTATACAGCCCTTCACTTGGCTCATTCCAGATTGGACTCCCTTCCAGCTTCACTCTTGGGCTCTCTATTGGAACGCTCCTCACCCTCTCGCTGCCACCATCTTGCATGACTCATGATACACTTTTATGGGATCCAATTATAACCCTTGCTGCTGATACAAAAGTGCAAGCTCAGCATTCTGACTGGACTTCAGATTGCATGAAATACTTTGTAATGGATTGCCATGCTCCAGGGGACTTCTGGGATACCTCCTGGGCAGCAGAGAATTTCCCCAGTGGGTTGTGGGAGTGTGATCCCCTCCTCCCATAAATATATTGAGGCCTTTCAGAATTGCCCAGAGTTCAGCCTGGAGCTGCTCTGGGAACTCCAGAATAGATACCCAGAAAGCACTGCAGCTACACTGATTGTGTAGCACTAGTGCGGACATGAAGCAGAACTACAAATCAGCTAAATACACCTCTTTTGTATGGGTGCACTTCATGGCGTGGACTATAAACATTGCAAAGCAGTCCAGTTAAATAGAAACAATGAAACTCCATAGTGTAGACAAGGTCTTAGGGAAGTGCCTCAGAAATATGTATAGAAAGCTAGGTTTATTTTTCTGCCTGTTGATGAATCCACTAACAGGTCTGTAGCTGAGCAAGTCATTGTACATTGTATTTTTGGGACGTGTGCTCTCTTTGCTGACATAGCAGCCTTGGTAACCGGGCCAGCAGAAGGAATGAAAGACAGCTCTAGAGGTTGTGGGAATCAAGGCAGAAGAGCTCAAATCAAAATTGATTGGAGCTGCATTCAGATGGTTCAGTAGTGAATAAGGGCTGTTCAAATGGCATACAGAACAAATTTAGACAAGATGCTTCTCATGTTAGGCACTGTATCAGTCACCACTTCGAGCTTGTTGTGGGAAGCATAATCTTTGAGATCCTGAACAATTTTTAAAATTAGTTTGAAGACACTTTCGGTTTTCACTATTTAAATTCCAAAAGACAATGACCATCTCAAAGCTCTTCCTGATGCCTCTGAGGCGACTGAGAGCTATTTTGGAGGTATTCACCATGTACACTGGGTTGCTAGTCAGGCCAGAGCACTGTAGGCACTGATAATCAAGATATCATTTGACTGTCGCCAAGTGACATACCCTGGGTACAATCCAGACTAATGAGTAGTTGTGTCACCCCTGCCCTCTAACCTGGGGTGCCCTTTACAATGCTTTGCTGCTGTAGCCTCCAGTTTGGACTGCTCACAAACACTCTCCAGCATGCAAGTCACTCCCAGCTATGTCTGTGTGAGCTGCAACCAGCCAACCACATCTGGGCTCTTGCCAGCCTTGGTTATGCAGGGTGACCCCAACCCACCACAGGTTCTAGAGTTTCTCCCAGAAATGTATGTCCTGTACTGTCTAGCCTTCTCCTGGACAATAGAAACTATATAAAGTCAAGTATCAGCGGGGTAGCCATGTTAGTCTGGATCTGTAAAAGCGGCAAAGAGTCTAGAAGGTGCCACAGGACTAACAGACATATTGGAGCATAAGCTTTCATGGGTGAATACCCACTTCGTTGGATTTCCGACCAAGTGCATATTCGCCCACGAAGGCTTATCTGACCAAGTGCGTATTCACCCATGAAGGCTTATCCGATGAAGTGGGTATTCACCCATGAAGGCTTATGCTCCAATACGTCTGTTAGTCTATAAGGTGCCACAGGACTCTTTGCCGGTATATAAAGTCAGTTATTCCTTTAATAGAAATAATATGCACACAGCTTGCCACCTCAAATGGAGTTTCCCAGACACTTCAGTTCAAACACACTGAATTAGATAAAACAATATAACAAGTTAATTAACTACAGAGAGATTTTAAGTGAGAACAAGAAATGGGGCATAAAAATCAGAAATGGTTGCAAGAAAAATAAAGATAAAATGTCACCGGTGCCTAACGTAACAAACTCTGTCAAATTCAAAGCAAGGATTTCTCACCACATGCTTTCAGTAGTCTTAGTGACCAAACTTAAGTATGGACCCCTTCTCCAGTTGAATTGCTGCTTCCTTTGTCCCTTCTGGTACAGTGAATCGATTGGGCAGAGAGAGGAGGTGGGTCCATTCGGGTATCTGCCCCTTCTTTTTACATCCTGTCCCCCCTTTGAGAAGCATTTCCAGCTGGGAGCAAGGTGACAGGCAGTCTGTGTGGAAGGGAACTCCATGCTGTTTCTTTGCCAAGATGTAGATATTTTTGCCCCTGCACCCCTTTTCCCTGCCAAAGAATGGCCACTTCCCAGGTAGTGGTCCATCAGCCTTGTTCACACCTGGCTGAGGCATCAGCTTGTCCTTCACCTCTGAGGAACTGGTTTGGCCATTCTCAAGACTTCTCTGGAAAACATACTTTTAGGCTATGTCTACACCAGAGACCTTACAGCAGCACAGCTGTACCAAGGCAGCCGCAACGCTGTAAGATCTCCTGTCAAGCCGCTCTATGCCGACGGGAGAGAGCTCTCCTGTTGTCAACATAATTAAATCACCCCCAACAAGCAGCGGTAGCTATGTCGTCAGGAGAGCGTCTCCCACCAACATAGCATTGTCTGCAGCGGCGCTTCTGTCAGTGCAACTTGTGTCGCTGCGGGGGGGGGGGGGGGGGGGGAGGTTTCACACCCCTGAGTGACATAAGTTATACTGACAAAAGTACTAGTGTAGTCATAGTCTTAGTAATGATCTCAGCTTACGTTTGTAACTTCACATGTAACGCTGCTACGTGCATTTTGCCACGTGTTATTTATCAGCAGATTGGGTTTTTAAGTGATCTCTCACAAGGTATACTTTGTACAAAGATGATTACAGTTGTGTGTAAGGTGTGGACATGGGTACATTCCGTCACACACCATTTGAAATGTACTGCAGAGCATGAGTCTGGACTGATATAGATCAAGATGGGCAAACTTGGGACCCGCTGTATTTCGCTGTTGGACTTGCTCACCAGTTTGACTGATGTCTCTTACTTTTCAAGGTGAGAAGCTATTCTTACTTGAGGCTTTGCAAAAGTTAGGAAGTGCTGTGCTGGAACTCTTGGAAATGGATAGTCCTGGGCCTTATGTCCAAAAGCTTATCCTGATGGATGGCAAATTGAAAGAGGTAAGCATTTTGGGGAGTTTGGATGTAAAGGTGCAGAAAAATCAGATCTATATGCGTGAAGCTGCAATTTTCTTTGCTTTACAACCTGTACCCTTGAGGTCACATGTCGTAGCTGAGCTGACTTTGCTAAACTGCTATTTGGAGGTCTTGATTTGGCCAAAGGGAACGCAATTGAAAGAAGTGAGGTTCTGGCCTTGCCTCCTCAACTCAATGCTGTAGCTACATCCTGGGAAGCAAACAGTGGTAGTAACACATTTCTATAGTACCTTTGATTTCAAAGCACTTTACAGACTGGGTATATCCATTTAAGTGTGTGTGTGTGTTTACTTTGTCTCCTCTGTGGTGGTGAGTTCTTATAATGCAATTTTGACTATATTATTTGCTTTTTGCCCATTGATCAATCTCCTCTGGGATTTATTCTGACATTCCAAATCTCCGAAGCAGCTTCCAACAGCTGACTTTATTTAATAAATAAATAAAAATCAACCTGCCAGTGGCTGACTTCTCCTTATCCTCCCTCTCCCCCACCAATAAAAGTGGAATTTCGTTCCCAAAATGACACACAGCTGAGGTGCAGGATAGATAATCAGTCCTGTACCAGTGATGGGTTAAAGATTCTGGATTTCACACGCTTTCAGGACTAAAAAGTGAATCTTTCTCCCACTGTAAAAGTTTCCCAATGAGAGATCAGATGGTAAAGTCACAGTTCTATATCTAGAAAAGTTCCCTTTGTTACTGCCACGGGTGGTGGTGCTGTGTCATTGTTAACCACAGTGAGAAACATTAGTGGGAAAAAGGCTAGCGAAGATGGGGCCTTAGTGGGCCAGTGTCCACATCCCCAAAACCACCACGACAACTGGCCGTAGTCCTTTGTTGGTAGATTCAGCAGAAGGACAATGGACGATGGAGACTGAACTCCTGTACCCTCCTCCAAAGCCCACTCTTAGGTAAGGGGTAAGACCTGTTAGCAGGGCCATGTGAAACAAGCTTGGCTCCTGCTGCCTGTGTTATACCTTTTCCCCCTGCTGGAGGACTTCAGGCTACATAGCAGTCAATCTGGTACAAGTACCAAACTAAATAAATTAAAGGAGGGTTCAAAATAATCAGCAAATTGAGTGATGTGATTAGCTGAGCTTTAGAACAGTGACTACTGTAGCAGGCTTCACGGGGGTTATGTTGGGGTTTGGCTTGCCTGACCAGTCTGAGGGAATGGAAAATCCCTGTCTTTTGACTGAAGGAACATGGACGTTGGTTTTTGTTGCTGTAGTACTGTGGTATGCCTGAGATAAGCTATGAAGTTTCCCAAGGTGAAGTAAGAGGAAACTGAAGCATGTCTCTTCCCCAGTGCATAGGCTGCTTGGGGGCAATTCAGTCTGCTCGCATGCTTGCCTTCTCCCTCTCATTTTCTGTCAGAAAAAGAGAGAGTGACTGGGTTAATGGAGCACGTCAGAGGATTGAGGGCAAGGTTTTGGCGGTGAGTTACTGACTCGTATGCCTGGGGAAGTGGTATGTAACAGCTCAGACTTCTCATACAGAACAAGCCTCTGGCTCAGGCTGTGGTTTTTATGTTTATATATGTGTATGTGTGTGTATATATATATATACAAACACACACACACAGTATATATATATATATTTTATAATTGTAATAACTTAGATGGATTGATGTCTGCAGCAGCGGGCGGGTGCAGGAATCAACACTGCTAAATATAGGGAACCTGATAGGAACACAGAAACAGAAAGAGACCATGACAGTGAGAAAGAGAAGTATTCTTATTCCAGTGGCAGAAGGAGTAACAAGCAGACAATTAAAAATAGATTATCAGGATATAACTTGTTAGGGCAGAAGCATATGATCTGGAATTATTCAACAGGATTCATGGAGCACCGGGGAGAAACACCCCAGAGGCTGTGATACAGGAGACTCTCAATGGTAAGGGGCTGGGGTTGGGGAGAGGATCATTACTTGGATTCCAACCGTACCTAGCCGTATAAATGGGATTAAAATCTAACTCATGGTGATTCTGACCCACATGCTCAGGGTTAAACAGATCATCAAATATGGGAGGTAGGTTAAATTCCTGCCTACACAGGGCATATTTTTGGGGACTGGGGCAGAGAGCTTCACCTTCTTCTGTTGTATTGAGCAGGGCTATTCTATAATTCAGTCACTGATTACAGGGGCTTGTGGGTATTGGTGGGAATCAGTCCTTCCCGGCTCCTGTTTCTTCATAGCCATATTGGTCCTTGAAGAAGAAAGTGGAGGCAGATATGAAAAATCCTTTGATCAGCCATTAAATGATAATGAACAAGATTATTTCCTGGCAAGGAAAGATCCCATCTTCAGACCTACGGTTATTCTCTAACTTGTGGGAATGTGTTGGGAAATTCCCAGCAGTGTGCTTTATTAGATTAAGATAGTCTGCCAAGGGATGTGGTGAAAGCCCCTTTGCTGGAGTCATTTAAGACTAGAGTAAGCAGATTGTTATAAGGAATAATCCTGCATTGGCTGAGGTGAGAGCCAGGGTGGAGAGAGTATGAGTTACTGAACAATTTTTTTATCACTGATTTCTGCAGCTGTATAAATTCTGTGTACCTTTTCCTCCCATTAATGTCCTTGCTCCCCAGTTTTCTTTGTATGAAACTTTATCCAATTAGAAAGACACTAAAACTCCTATCTGCCTGCCTCACTTTCATTCTCTTCTCCAGGCTGGATGCAAAGAAGAAAGTGTATTAAAGATAACATCTTTCTGGGATCCATGGGCCCTTTGAGAGATGATCAGAGGGAGGCCGGATGATCTACTGAACGCACACAAGAACCTTTCTGTTCCACAAAGTCAGCATCGGAGCACTCCCCACCCTCCAGCTCCATCCAGGTTACCCACTCATTACCGGGCCTTCCGCAGCTGTGAGTGGGAGGTAGTGGAGCGATCGCTCAATATCCTGCAGGCCAGTGGCTTCTACTGGGGTCCCTTACCTGTGAGTGAAGCACACGCCAAGCTACAGCAGGAGCCGGTAGGGACCTATCTGGTGCGGGACAGCTCACAGGGGAACTGCCTCTTCAGTGTGAGTGTTCGGATGCCAGAAGGCCCAGTCAGCCTCCGGATCTCCTTCCGGGAGGGCTACTTCTGGCTGAAGGACTGGTTCTCGGACTGTGTAGTTAAGCTGCTGGAGATGGTGGTGGCAGGAACCCAGGCCAACCCCCTCTACTGTGATGAAATGGGGGAAACCCCCTTGGTGTTCTCCAAACCCCTCTGCAGGAACCACAGGGTTGTGCCCAAGTTGTAGGAACTTTGCTGTCAAAGCCTGGGAGCTTACAATGAGAAAAGGGAGGAAGGTCAGAGATTGGAAGAGGTACATGGGAGGGGCAGTTACTTTTCAGTGTGGAAAGGAACAAGGCATAATATCACCTGGAATGCACTGCCTATGCAGAGAGGGAGATAGCTGCATACATGTGGCAGGCAAAACTGAGCGTGTGTGACACACTAACTGAATGTGCCACTGCTGTTGGATTGTACTGGGGTACAGGTGTGGGGGGGTAGCTTAAACCTGCTGACTATGGGAGCCATGTCCTCCTGAGGTAAAGGTGTGTAGCTTTTCCCTGTGGCAGAGTAGAACTGCCACAATCCAGCACTTTTTATTCCAGTTGTGATGCATAAGCTTCAGAAACACAGGCATTGCCTGTCCTCCCAGCACACCCGTCTTCTCCCTGTATTCCAAAGTGCCTAAGCTATTTCTTGCTGAAAAATCTCTCCTCGTGGAAAGGTCCAGTTGAATTTCAAAGACTTTGACAAGCTCCGATTCAGTGTCATCAGGAATTGTACACTGATCTCTGATACCAAAGCAACTTGTGTGTGTGTGTGTGTTGAGAGAGAGAGAGAAAGATTTCACAACCAGCAGCCTTCACTTCCCTGCACCATGGAAATACATAACATGCTACTTCAGAAATACAAGAAATGACTGTCTAATATTTGCACTGGAGGAAACAGTTGTAGGCATGTGTAATAATACAGTTCCACCAGCTTCTGCATCACTTGTATTGGAAGCTGGACTGCATAGCTTCATTTTTTAAGGGCAGCTGGGCTATACTCTAGTGGGATGATAATATATTTCAGCCAACTAAGTCTTGGTTTGGAGAGTCCATTCTGCTATTGATTGTATGAGCAGATGTGTCTAAAGCACCATAACGTGCGGTCATCTGGCAGTATGCTGCTGCCCCCTGCAGATCATCATTAAAGGAATACTCTAAAAAGTTAGGTTTTTGTCTAAAAGGGATGGAGGAATGGTTTATAAAACTTACTACTAATAAAAATGTTTTCAAAATGTCTTTGAAAGGAGCTTTCAAAAATGTAATAATTCTCCTGCAGTGCTGGAAAACCAAACAAACTAGCATTGGGCCAGTACATAAAAATCAAAGGTTCACTGGCCATGCTGAGTGAAGTGAAAAACAAAACAAGGATTAGTTAGGAACAGTAAATTTCATTTCTGGTTTTTTTTAGTGTTTTAATCTAAAATATAGGTACCACAAAGAGGACAGTGTCTCAATATATAAGGTCTAGATTTCAAATATTGTATTTGTATTGCATTGAATAGTATGCTAGGTGCCTCAAAGAACAGCTAGTTATACAAGGCCCGGACGCAAAGAATACACATTATAAATGTCACAGCTGGTGAGGGTGAGAATGGACATGGGGATTAGACAGAATTATGAAAATAAGGTCTGATAAAGATTGGGTTCATCTGAGTGACATCAGCATTTAAGCGGTGTCCCTAAAAATGTACCTATGAAAACAGATGTTTCTGTGCACAGATGGCATTGTGAGTGTGTAACTTCAACATGTGGATTTCTGTGTAACTTCAGAGCAAATGTTTGAAAATTTGGTCCATAACTTGTATTGGAACAGTTTCCTTTTAAAAGAGAAACCAACTTAAATTGCCTCAATAGCAGATACAAAGTTAAATAACCAAGTCTGTGTTGACAAGTAGACTGTATGTTCTTGGTACCTTTTGAGGTACATCTCTTCTCTTTTTAATGTCTCAGAGGCAAGGTGTTCCTCTGATAAATAGCTTACATTTTTTTTTTCAGCACTAGCTCTAAATGGCAAGAGTCCTAGGCTGCTGCCCACTTCAAAGTGAAAAGAGGAACTAGGCCCTGCCCCAGGCCCTACAAGGATTTTTTAAAAAGAAACTTATTCAGTGAAATTGGCATGACAAGCTCCTCAACAGCACAACCAAAGTACTCTGTCATACCGCAGGTGGGACTGATGGCAAAGTAGATGGAGAGGCAGGTGGGTCAACAGGAGGCAGTCAATGACCGCAGTATTTTGTGCCATTTTAAACTTCTTCATCAGTGTTCCCAGTCTGTAGGCGAAGCCTCAGACACTCTATTTCTGTGCATTGCTGCAGAACCACTACCTCTGAGCTCCCTCCTCAACCATGAATGCCACCTGCCTGCCCTGTGCTGTGCATTCCCTTACTCACCTCATCTCTGGAAGACAGGTGGGATGTAGTCCTCTCTACCTACGTGGTATTTCACTCCCCTCCTTTGCCCCACTGCAAATGCAACACCTGAAGTGTGCTGGCTGCCTTCCTCTATTTACTCCATGCACTAGGAAAAGGAACTGACTTATTTCTTCAAAGTTCACAGCTGTGCTCAGGAATGGCTCTGTTTTACAATGGTTGTGTAACACACTGAGGGAAGAGCTATCGCATGCCATTGCTTTGACCCAGCTGTGAACTGTTCTTATCCGATTGTTTGGCCTAAAAATGAGCACCTTGGGTTGTGTAGCTAACAGCTCTTGAATCATTCCATTGTTAATGGCCACGATTGCTCTATTTGAAAATTACATTAAGGATAAATAAAATACTCTAGCTCCTAATAAAAGGATCTTTTAGTTAGTTTTAATGTTCGTGCTTTATACCTAAACCACACAGCACATGCTTAACACTCTATTATAAATAGCTTAATCGGTGCACACCCCATAGGAAATTGGTTTGAGCTCTATGAATGACAACTAATATATAAGTGCTAAGTATTTTTTATTATTAATGTCTAAAACAAGGATGATACGCATGTCTGTCCCAATTAATACAAAGACAAAGGTCTCTCAGAACACAGCGTGGGACAAAGAAACCAATTTTGGGAGAACTATGGTGTGGAAACGTATTGTGGCAATTTGGGTGTAAAGGGTTTTGGAGATGGTGCTTTCCCTCCCCAGGATTATAGAAAAACTTTTTAAAACTTCTGGAAAAACATGGACTAAGTAAGTAAAACCATAACTGTTTGCTTGTGGGAGTGTTTAAATGTCTGTCTGTCTCTCTCTCTCTCTCTCTCTCTGTAAAGTGTGTTCTGTTAAGAAGGATTTTGCTGCTGACACTCAGTGGGAGATATTTCTGTAAGACGCATTGAATGTAGATTTGTCTATCCCCACCCCAAGAAGGAGAAAACATCTCCTGACATGTACCCTAGTGCCTCTTTGGATGTCTGCAGGTCTGTAATTTCTTTATAGTAGTCTCGTTATCTACTACCCTCAAAACCCTGTTCAGGGAGTAGGAAAGCAAGGTTGGTTCAGGTTTCTGACTGGCACACCTCAGTTTGCTGAGGCAATTATACAAACGCACATATGGATTTTTAATGTGTTCTTGCTAATGGTAAAAGTTTAAAGTTGATTGAACTCATAAGAGGTTCTGTGTATCAAGCCTTAAAGTGCTCAAGTTTTAATTCCAAACAAAGCATAAGAAACTGGAAGTTCCTAACGGATGGGATTACTAACCTGGCTCTCACCAGCTCTCTTAATAATGCTCTTGAGTCTTAACCAGTCATGTTGTAATTTTCCCAGAGTCCTTGGCTGAAATTTGTTAGTTGTCTCCCAGTGTGCACATGTGCAGCAGAGGACCCCCCCCCAGCTGATGGCTTTTATGTTATCACTACCTCTGAGAAAAGAGTCTGTGTTCATTATGAACCCCCCTCACCAGATCAAACTCCACCTAGAAACATTGAGTGTACACAAACCCCCACATCTTATATATTGCATAGCATTAGGCGTGATGAATGTTCAGATTCCTGAATGGCCCCCCTATGTTATCAGAATTCCAAATATAATTTTCCCTACACATGCAATAATGTCTCAGATTTGACCTCTCGCGATGTTACCAAAACTGTATGTTTGCATTGGTATTCCTTGTAATTTGCTAGAATTGATCATTTACAAGGATAAACTCAGGTACTAGACTGTATTGACTTCTTCAGTTTAGTTTAGTTTACACCAAATATACCAGTTCCTTGGATGTGTAACCCCATTAGTGTTGTATACTTGTATACGTAGACTGATGGAATCTTCTGTTTGTGTCATGTAATTGCCTTACAGGAAGAGGGGACACATTAGGGAAGATGTGGAAAGGAGAGAATAGGTGTCATAAAGAAAGACAAAAATGGGAGCTGAGACAGCCATTCTGACTCACGATTCCCTTCTGGAGAGTTGTCTGAGCTTTCAGGCCACTACACCTAGTAGCACTATTGTCAGAAAAATCTAATTTTGATTCAAGCTAAATAGTTGAGTTCCAAATGTGACTTCTCTTGAATTTGTTCAGACGGGAAGGAACTGGATAGCACAAAAGAATTGCAGATGTGACTCCCAGCCCTTTACCTCTGTCACTGATTTGAGTCCAGGTCCAGGTCTGTAGTGACCTAAAGTTGTTACCATCTGCTTTTCTGAACTGAGATGTGGGGGTTTCAGTCTAGTTCCTAGCAGACAAGCATGGAAATAGGCTGGGGGAAAATCATATTGCCTGGGATGGACAGACAGTCAAGCTTCCTATCTGTTAGACCAGGACAACAAGGGATGCTGGTGGCAGGCTGAGTAGTTTCAGGAGCAGCAGCTTTGATCTGTGCCAGTCAGAGGGGAGAAGAACAGGCCTAATTAATGTCAGCCACAGTAAAGCTAGACAGCTTTACAAACGTGTGGAGGAAAAAGGAGAATGCCTTGTCAATGGTTTGCTTTCAAAATGCACTAATGCATCAGATCCAGAATAAAATGACAGCACATGCATGTTTTAACAAAGCTTTTAGCCGCCTGCTTTTCAGGATATTGTTCTTGGTGGCGATATCTTAGATTTTGGCTTGATCCAGATCTCATTGAATCAATGGAAGGACTATCACTGATTTCAATGATCTTTGGATCAGGTGCACTTTGCAATAAGACAGTCCTGGTAGAAAGTGGGTTTTCCATCATACATTTAATCAAAACAAGCCCACACTGCCACTGTTATAAATAACAAATTGTGCTTGTGGAATTGATGGAGTTATACATGAATAGCTCTCATGTAGATGTTTTTCAATCCCCTCACGCTATTCTCTTCTGGCTTTAAGGGTGGGAGAGGACCTGGAGCAAAACATGGACATGGTAACATTTTCAGAAATGTCCAAGTGACTTAGGCTCCAAAGTCCATTAGGATATGTCTTTCCCAAGGAAAATGTAGGCCCTAAAAACTAGAGAACAGAAGTGGGAAGCCTGGGCATAATATTCCAAGACAGAACAAGTGCAATTCAGAGAAAAGTCTTTAGCCAGTCACATCAGGACCAGTATTTCAGTGTAACTTACTCAAGAGAATGAGTCCACAATCTGGAAACTGGACAACCACATTTTCTAGTCAGGGAACCAGCTTTTGAAATCTTATCTGCCTGTGGCCAACTGAACAGAATTTTTTCCCCAGCCTGTGTACACATCAGGCAACTCATAATCACAGATGGCAGTTAACGACCCCACTCTTGATAGTCCAGTAGAGAGGCCAAGGATTGAATGGGCCACTGAAACCCAGCTTCCCTAGAGGTGGCCCTTTACATCAATGCTGAGGCATAGTGGTGCGGGGATACAGGGTGCGGGAGGGGGGTGGGGCTTAGAACAGCTACTGTACAGGTTGAGCTATACCTGGTTGGGCATAGAGAAGATTCCTGCACCAATTTACTTAAAAGATAAGACCACTCACTCTATCTCTTGTATGGATTAAATCTGAAAGGACACTTCCCTATGATGTAAGCTAATGAATGTGACGTTATGAACTCTGGGCTGAGAACAGTTCAGTTTATATAAACTATATTTTGTATATTTTTAAAATTAATAAAAATCCTCTTTCATAAAAAAAACACCACTCAGTGTTTGCATTTGTCTCTTAAAATTCATGAGAATAAGTTAGAATTGAATCTACTTCATTATGGCCCTGATTCAGTAAGGTATATAAGCATACAACGAGTTCCATTCAAGTCAATGACGCCATTGACTTTAATAAAACTCCCCATATATTTTAATATTTTGCTGAATTGGGACCCATAGCAGGAACAAGCCAACCTAACACTCTCAGATGAGAAATACATGTAAAATGGTTCCTGTTTCATCCAGAAGGATCCCAAAGAGCTTTATGCATTCCTTCTCTCTCTCATTACACATAGTGTAAATCCACACACACCAGGTCCCTCATCTCTTTCTTTGAGTCTTGTTTTATACCTCTGAAATGATTAGTGCTGAATTCGTCTGTTAGAGCTTACCTACCAGTTGGGGATAGGGCTAAGATGTTCTTGAATTAACTTCATTTTTTACTTTTACTTTCTATGCAGCTATGCTTGTTACTTTCTTACAGTAAGTGCAGGATATGAACCTGTCTGTACAAGTCAATCTGTTTAAAGTTCCTTCAGCTGCAGATTCTCAAGGCAGAAGGCTTCCCTAAAAATTTGATGATGCACAAAATTATTTCTAAATGGACAAGACGGTTCACTTTTTACTTCTACGTTTAGATCAAAGAATGTATCCACCTAGAAAGGTGGTAGCTGTTTTGACCCTATAGATGCACTAAGTATAACTGCAGTGCATTATTATTACTGTTTCTTCTCTTTCTCGGGAACATTTTTCCAGTAGCATGAAAAACTTCTTAACTGAATTTTCTAATGTGTTTTCTGGGTATTCTGTCATTCACACTTTCTAGGCTGTATGAGCTGGGCATTGTCAACGGTGTTAATAAATATTATCTGTGAGTGCATCATATTTCACACTATATCCTCTTAGTCTCTCCTTGGTCTTCACTACAATAGACCTTTTCCCCTGAAATTTACTATTGTTGCTACCACTGGTTCAACTCCACCAGTGGGAGCACTAGTGTAAATACAATGCTGAGGGTGTTTTACTACTGTGTTGTCTAACCCTGCTCACAGGAGGGCCACACAACACTGTGCTTTAAGTGCAAGTGGCTGCTATCTCGTTTATGCTAGTTTTCCCTCCACATTGCTACCACTGGTGGAGTGGAAAAGGTGAGAGAATTCAGCAAATATTTCCTATCTTAGGCAAGGCCATAGATCCAGAGATGTGAAACCTCAGCTGTCCCTTACAGTTTCCAGAAGTGAAAGTCCTGAAAAAATACGGTATTGAGGAGTTTAGCAACTGCAGATTCAAGTCTAGAGTCATATATATCTGGGTAGCATGCATCCTTGCTGCTGAAATTTGCAGGTCCATCCTACTCCGTGTAAGCCTATTCCATGCAGGGAAGTTAAAGGGTCTCCCACATTTATTTCAGTTATAACAATTTTTTGATCACTGCAAATTGTTGCTGTGTCATGCTATAAGGATGTAGACATTGCAATGTAGATGTACAATTACTTTGATGTTGTTAGGGCAAACACTGCTAAGTGCTACCTCTATAGGGGTTTTGTCACAGCAAGGAAAGTCCAGGGCTCTTTTCTACCCCACTTCTCTGGACATGGCCACTGACTAACTTAATATGATGAAAGACATCTCTGCTTACATGGGTTAATATATTAAGCACTGTGGGAGGTACTCTGCCAATGCATCTCAGTCCTTATCTGCCACACCTGCTCTGTTCTATAATCATTCTGGCCTTGGAAGTTAGGTGCTTAAATACCTTCTAGGATCTGGGCCTCTCTCTGACCCTGATGCAGTATGCGCTTAAGTGCTATGCTGAATCTGAGCCTCTGTCTCGGGTTTCACATCTCAAAAGCATTTTGTTTCTATTCACATAAGGTCCAAAGCAGGACAGCAGGAAAGGACTATGTGGTTTGAACAAATGCAGCTGTATTTCTCGAAGTGGGTTTCTTCTCTGTCTCTTTCCCCCTCCCCCACCCCTCAAACAGAGCATTTTCATCTTAAGTCAATGAAAGTAGGGCAGAGCCTAACCACACTTTGAGCTGACTGTGTTTTTGTATTCTGGGTAATTGTGATCGTTATCTGTACCTAGAAAAGATTTAAACAATTTATAAACCACAGCTGGGCAGAGATAATGAAGGATGTACTGACGGGGTGAGGAGGGGTGTCCCCAGAGAGCTATTAGCTGACAGGAGGGCTCTCCTGTGGCTGTAGAAGGATGAGATGAGATGGCGGGGGGGATCTGAACAAGGGGCTGTGAGGCTGGGGGAGAAGGGTTAATGAAAGCAAAGTCTTAACAAAGTTTTATTGAGTATGGTATGTGTAAGCAGGGGAATAGTCCCACTATTGTGAGGAACTTTCTTGGCTTCTGCACTACCCCGGTGAAGTGAGCTAGCGAAAGGATCTGAGTCCTCACTCCCACTTCCTTTACCCAGTGGCCTCCCTGCCCTTGAGGACTCCCCTTCCACTCTCCTGTCTGGCAGAGTCCTTGTAACCCCAACAAGGCTGGGCCCAGGATTCCTGGGGGGCTCGACCCCCAACCCTGCTGTGGTCACCTAGGACAGGGGCTAGGGTGTCCCCACTCCGGGGTACTCTCTCTGCACTGGGCACTTCTCTGACTCACTGACCATTACATACAAGGTAAAGCAAATGCAAGTTATTTAATCAACAATTAATTTTAAAAAGAATAAGGAAAAATGGGAAAGATTAAAGGAAACACATCACCCCGCTCTGTGGCAGGGAACACAAAACAAACAGTGTCTCTGGAATGTCCGGGCAGTTCACAGTCTGTCCTTGTAAGTCCCAGGCCTCCTTCTCAGGCCCTGGCTGTGCTGCAGGGATGCTGTGGGTTGGACACTTGCTCTGGTGGTGGCCACAGGCTCTAGGTGGCAGGGCCCTTCTTCCCAGCGTCGCCCCCCGCCCTGTCGGGGTTACTAATCCCCCTTTGAGTCTGGCCTGCAGAGCCTCCTGGCTCAGGCATCTCCCTGTGCAAGGGTCCCCCTCGCTCTCCCCAGCTGCTCACCGCACCCAGCTCCGGACTGCTCCAGCCCCAGCTCCACCACTCTGTCTCTGCTGCTCTGCCTCCAGCTCCCTGGGCTGCTTCTCTGGCCCCTCTGGCTCTGGTTGCTACAGCTCTGCTCCCAGGACAGGTCTGCTCTCTCTGGGCTGTGCCTCTGGCTTTGGGGCTGCAGCTCTGCTCCCAGGACAGGGTCTGCTCTCTCTGGATCTGGCCCAGCTCCGCTCCTCAGCTCAGCTCAGCTCGGGCCCCTGCTTTCTCCTTAGCTCGGCCCCACTCTGTCTGACCCAGGCAATTCAGCTCACACGGAGGACGGGACCTCCCTGGCCTCCTGATTAGCCTGCCCGCCCTGTCATTCAGGCTGACCTGGAGCATTGGCCTCCCCCATTGTTCCTGGGGGTTGTCAGTCTCAGGGTCCTGATTCCCCATCGACCCTTCCCCCTTTTTAGTACTGGGAGCTAGCAACTAAAACGCCCCACTGAATGTTAGTAAGGGGGCAACAGTCCCCTTACATATGCATTAAAATATTGTGGCAGGGGCTTGAATCCTGGTAAGGAACAACAATCCCTCCATGCACCCTTTCTTGGTGAGGCTATTTCTCTGTGTGAAAAAGCACTCTGCCTCACCCACTACAACACTTATTTGCTGTTTCAAATACTATTGGATTTTATATCTAACAATAGCAGCCATTTAAAACCAAAAGACTTGTTTGATTGGGTAAGCTCAGACGTATTTGTTCACTGTATTCTGATACCTTTTTACTCTTAGACACCAGAAGATACTAAAAGCCAAAATCCCCTTTGCTAGCCAGATCTGCTTGCCTAGTGGTTAGTGCTCTGCACTGCCTTCTGGAAAACCTGGCTTCCATTCCCAGCCCTTGTCTCTTGCTTCCTGAGATGGGCACTCTATATGTGAATTATACATTCTCCTGTATCATCTGTCTTTCCTGTTATGAGAGAATTGTACAAATGAAAATATTTTGAAAGGTTTACTCCCATTGCCATTCTCTGTAGCCACAGTCATAAGTGTTTGTGATAGGGTGCATTTGATCTTTGTGGCTCCGTAATGGGAGCCCCCTGGACTTACTGTTCTCTGCCCCAAGAAGCAGTGAGCTGAGAGGAAAAGACCAGTGAAGATGGGTCTTCCAAACTTGCCTAGAAAGGACTCTTTGGAGTGGCCATTTTGGAAACCACAGAGACCTGGTCAATCAGGCCTCTGTTGGCCCAGATAAAAGGAGATGACTGGCCTCAGCAGGTTAGTTCTTGGTGGGGATCAGAGGAGTCAGCAAGGGTTGGAGCCTGAGGCCAGAGCCCAATGTCCTGCAGCTGGAGGATGGTGCTAGAGGATGGAGCCTGCAGCCAGAGCCTGCTGCCCTGAGCTGAAGCCCAGAGCCTGAGCCCTACCGTCCCTGGGAAGGTGGGGGAACTCACCGGCTGCCTGCTCCTCCAGCACTGTGCCCTAGGTGACTCCAGAGGGGGGCAGGGCCCAACCCCTGATGGTGGCCCCAGCAACCAACACCAAGGCAGGGCATCCAGGAGCACCGGGGAGGAGGAGGCACTACTTTGCCCTTCCCACCCCTTCCAATCACAGCCTAGGAGGCTGTTGTGGCCGCAAGAAAAGCCTCTGGTGGCTGCATGTGGCCACAGTGGCCGCATTTGAGAAATACTCATTTAGACACATAGCCCAGCTGTGAGGGCCCAGAGAGAGCTCTGAGTCAATGATGGCCAAGTTACGGGCCTGAGTGAAAGGTTGAGTTGCCAGTTTTGGTTGGAGGTATTCCTGGAGCTTTCATCACATGACATAAAGATTAATCTTTCATTGAAGGTTAATTCCTGGAGACTCCAGGACAATCTTGGAGGGTTGGCAAACGTAGTGACAGGCAGGATGGTGGTATTGTCCACAATGATTGAGAAAGGAGGTAGTGGCTGGGGCGGGGGGGTTCTTAGGGGGAAGATTAGGAGCTCTTTTTTAGCCATGTTGAAGTTGAGTTGATGGCAAGACATCCATGAGGAGATGTCAGGGAGACAGGCTGAGATTTTAGTTTGGACAAAAGGAGACAGGTGTGGAACACAAAACTATGTTAGTGAGTTGTCAGTAGGGAGTTGAATTTGTGTTTTGCAGATGAGATTACCCAGAGATAAGTGATTTAGGGCTCTTCTAGATGAGAAATTTGCACCATTTTAATTTAAGGTGTTGTTGTTTTATACCGATTTAGTTAAGCAAAAATCGGGAGCAGGGGGGACGACTTAGTTCCATTTAGTTTAAATCAATTAGGAATCAGTTTAAGCTAAACCAAAATAAGTGTGTTTACACAGTGCTTTGCAGCAGTTTAACTAAATTGGTTGAAAACGTGATTTGTTAAACCAGTTCAACTTTCTTGCGTAGATGAGGTACAGAGTGTCCACACAGCTGGACTGTCATTAATGTAGAATTGGAACCTCTGGCTCTTTTTGACAACTTGTATTTATACATGCAACTCTGTGTCTGCCCTCTGCAGGATCAACCTCTCAGCCCCCCGCCCCACTGTCTTCCCCCCAAAAAAGCACTGCTCAGCCACACACACTTCTTCCACCAGGAGACCATACAGCCATTGACTCAGGGCCAGATTCTCAAAGGTAATAGTAACCTAAAGATGTAGATAGGTGCCCCGTGGGCTTCAGTGGGAATTTGGTGTCTAGGTGCTTTTGAAAATCCCACTCGGTGTTTATCTGTATATCTAGGCACCCCATTACCTTTAAAAATCCAGCTCACAGTGGTGTGTCCTCTCCTCCTGCCCAGTATCACCCCACTGGCCTCTCAGCCAGTAATGTGAGAACACTAAATTGAGTTAAGTACAATCCAAGTAACTATTTAGCGAAGACTAGGCCTCAGTTAATCAGTTAAGGAAATAGATTGTTCGCCCAGTGCTATTGGGTAACTCTGGTATAGTTTCTTAATCCCAGAATATGGGGTTGGGCTTTGGGAGTAATAGGGAAGGTTTAATCAGCTTTTACCATCAATTCCTTCATCAAGTAAACATATCAGTAAAGCAGATCTTCTATTTTCCCTTGCCTGCCATGCCTTGATATCAATCAGGGGAATTTGTGACTAGGGACTCATCTACACTAAAAAGCTTTGTCAGTATAAAAATGTCATAAAAAATCATACCCCTAACCAACGCTGCTATCCTGGCAAAAATTTCTAGCAAAGACCTGACCTAGAATGAGTGAGAGAAGTGCTTTTCCTCTTCTATTTCCCATATTTTGTCTAATGTGTGAACCATTGCAGTAACATCTACAGCTTGATAAGTAAACATTTTTGTTCTTTAAATTGCTGATTACAGTTCTTTAGCATTATTTTTTGCCTTAAGCGTATTCTAGTTGTGCTCTTTTTCTCTGGGGTTCTAGCTCTGGTGCTGGTAAGTGGAAGAGCTGTTCAATTCCAATAGAACTTTGACTGTAGAAGACAAAATACAGATGTCACATCTTACATCCTGGGTTATATAATTCTGCCAAAGCAAGATGATGGGAGATAGGGGAGGAGAGGAAGGGAGAGGGAAATCAGCATAGCCTATACTTTACAAAAGTTTTTCTCTCCCACTGACCTGTGTGAGTTTGGCATTTTACCTTGCATGAAATCCAGATACTGTGCAAGGTACAAAGCTTTTTATTGTATTAATAGAAAATGCTTTTATGTGTATGAAAGTAGAAGCTTAATGTTAATCTGTCCTGAGGTGAAAAAAAATTCAATTCTATTTACTACATAGGATATAAATTGTTTATAATATTACAAGAACCAAAGAGGCAAAATTTAAAAACCTATAGGAAATCCTATTTTGTTTGCAGAGGGAGGTCTCATAAAACACCAGAGAACCTACACAGAGAAGACTCTCAGCACAATAAATACCAGATACTAATTGGCATTTCTGCTCCTCTTTCTCTACAATGCGTGTGCTGCATGCAGGTTAAATGGAGTTTCTCTGGTTTTAGTGCGGTCTTCATAAGACTTTCAGTTTTTCTCTCGCTGTTTACAGTATTTCCAACCCAAAACGTTTAAAAAAAAATCATGAATTAAAAAACAAAACAAAAAACTCTCTCATGATTTTTAAGACAATGTGCATTCTTACTTCTAGTTTCTGAGCCTTTAATGTGCAAGTGCTTGGATCACATTTATAATCCTCTTCCTGCAACTGTGAGAGCTAAAAACATCCTTTTTTCGTAAATGAAAACTGAGCTGCTCATGTAATCACTTGTCTCCAGGAGCCGGGCTGTAAGTACAATACCACATAGTGTTTGACTGTAACTCTACTGTTTGTTCTTTGCAGAGAAAGATGGCTGAATAGCCTTGGAAAGGGATGTGTGTGTGTGTGATCTCATATCATCCACCCCCTCCCTTAGCCCCGACATTAGCAAAACAAGAAGACCAGAGGCAGAATTATCCTCGCAAAGAATAATTCCCTGAAGATGCATTATAACATCAGGAAGGAGAAGGGCAACTGTAGGTTTTTTCACAGGTCTGAAGGTGGGCTGGGTGAGGAATCTTTGCTGTTTGATAAACAAACTAAGGATAGTGTGTGTGTGTAATGTCATCCCCCTGAAGTGCCCTGGCTAGGCCTCACTTTCTGTAATGCCATAGAGTGTAATTTCATATTTTGCTCATATAACCATATTGAGGCTTAAGGAAAAGGGACCACTGACTAAATGAACCATGTTTTTGCAGAGGTGACTAAGATAGGAGGGGGGAAGGCAATAGATTTATACAGCTACCTCCATCCCCAAAACTAACACACACACAAAGGAAAAAGTAGACGTTCTGTAATAGGGCACCACCTGGTGGTTCAATGTGCACCACTCAGAGAGATGCAAAAAGGCTTGTCTGGCCTCTGCCATGCAAGATTGTTCTCTCTGGTTCATTTCCTCCTTTCCCTCCTACTGTTTGTAACTCACTGCGTCTTGTTCCAAATAACACTGTAACCTCTTTGGGGCAGGGATTGTGTGTACATGTGTTTATACAGGGCTCTGAAAAATGGGGTCCCTATCTGATTTGGGGCCTTAGGGTAAATGATTATGATAATAAGAGCAGTGCTGTATCCAGTTCTGTTTTAAACATCCCATGCCATGAGGTTTCCATCACTTCCTTACGGTCACAACTGACCGTAAGCTGATCAAGCGCCCCACATTTGACTACATTGTGGACAATGTAATTTTTACATGGAAATTCCTAAATTGTCTCCCTAGAACTGATCACTGCTCATCTAGTCCAGCATCCAGCAAAGGCTCTACCTAATGCTTCAGAGGAAGGGGGAGGAAAAATCCATAATACAGCTGGCTAATTTACACAATGCTTTCCGACACAGGAGGGGAAACCTTTCCTTCCTGATCTCGCTGCAGAACAGTTAATGCCCTGAAGCATAAGGTTTAATCACACTCTGTGCCAACTGGTGATGTTCCAGATCAGGGAGGAATGAGATGTCAAACTTCATTTTTTTTAAAGTGAAGAGTAGCTAATTGGGGCACGCAAACAGAAGGGTAAGAACAAAAACATTAAACATATGGACAATATTCAGCCTCACACTAATGCTCTGTATACTTGTTTCCTGTAGATCAGTCTAGGGCTACGTAGGTAGTGTCAAGCTGCCTTCCTCCTGCATCAATATAACAAAGCTCACCAACCTTCCACATTTCCCATAATCCTTGTGGACTCTGGGGCTAATGCCGACAGAACCGTCCCTGGAAGATGTCTGCCTGTGAAGTGAGAGAAGTAATGCTCAGTTCTTCATTTGGCACATACAGGTTACACCAGGAGGATTCCTGAGGGAAGCTCCAGGGGGGAATGATGTGAGAGTGAGGGATTGTAGCAAGGGTGGTGAGAAGGAAGCCCTGAGGCTACATGATGATGATTCACATGCCAGGAGCCTTTTCAGTGGATCAAGACAGAAGGAACCAGCATGGGAAATTTCTGAGAGGCTCATTTTGCTAGCTAAGGAGATTACAGAACTGTATCCTCCCTTTCGCAGGCGGTGTCTACCCCTTTTTGTCTTGGCATTTGCCATTGTTGCTGGTGGTCATGCTAGTGTAGACAGGATACTGGTGTTTTTACTGTGCCATCTCACCCTGCCCAGAGCCGATCTAGATAACGTGGTGGTAAAAATGCCAGCAGTGGCCTGGACCATGTCTGTACTGTCACGTCCACCACGGCTGCCACCACAGGGAAGCTTTAGACCTTTTCTACACTAGACTTTATTGCTTAAAATAATCTGAATGCACTGAGATGCGGGCATGGTCTCGGGCCCGGGTTTAGAGGAATGGGGAATCTAGCTGGTTTGTGAAATTACAGTAAAGCTAGGCTGTAGCTGTTTTGGAAAGCCCTCTGAAATGTTATCAGCCAGAATCTGCAGTCAAGCTTGTTAAGCTGTTCTCTCTCCTCTCTACACCAATAGTTGCTTCTGTTCGTTGTGGCGTTAAATGTGACTGCAATAAAGAGACTTTGTTGTGGTCTCTGCAGAGCTGTTTTGCTAGCATTCGACTGATCACTTGAATAAAAGACTTCACCTGGAAAGGTGTGTATGTACTTGCTGGTGCATGTACATCAGATTCAGCTAGGAACAGGCAGTTCTAAGGGGCTCAGATCTTGCATAGAGTAGGTGTTGTCCCTGATCTGCAATACAACAAGCTTTTCTGCTAATGATTTTTTACTGTGCGGACAGCAGGCCCCTGTCATTCCAACAATCCTGGATCCATTCAAGCTATGCACAGAAACAGCACCACATCAGTCTGGACCATTGGGCCAGTCCTGGGTTGTGTCTCAGGAAGTGGCCTATACCTGATGCTTCAGACGAAAAACAAACCCATAATGTACCTGGCCAATCTGTGTAATGCTGTACCATAGGGGCTGGGGGAAGAGTGGTTGCTTTCTAATCACGCTACAGATGGCCAGCTCACGCTCTGAAGAGTATCTTACCTACAGAGCTTCACGTATTATTGATGGTAGCAACGTTACCCAGCACTTGGCAGTTTTGGATTGTGCTGTCTGGGTACAATCTTCTGTTAGCAGAACCTTCCTAAGTGGGCTCCACAGGAGTTTTAGGGGGAACCAGACTGAATAACCTCACACCCACCACTGGCCTGATACAAAAGCACAAGAGTCCCATACTGCCCCCACCCCCACCCCCACCCCGTTTAAACCTCCAGGGCTACAGCCCAGTTCAAAATTCCAGAAGCAAATTGAACTTGAGAATAACATTCAAAGGTCCAGGCTCCTCTGGTGCTCAAAGGAATAGACTGTTACCTTGCAGTTATTAGCCGCTGGTAGTCATTTCAAAGCCATTTGTTTTCAGAAAGCTGTACCATAGCAAATTGCAGCACGGAATTTATTTCCTGCCCGAAGTGCCTCTAAATCCCCCAGATAATTCTCATGTGCAAGCTCTTTTGAAATGGAAGATATAAATATATATATTTCAAAATTCCATATAGTGATATTTCTAGGACTGCATATTTAGGGTGGCAAAGAACTTGTTTGTAGACGGGTGTATGTGTGTGAAAGGATGTTGACCTAGCCACCCCACAAACCCACTCTACTTAATTTACTCATCACTCTGAATTCCTGAAATCCATAAATGCTGATGAGAGTTAAAACACATGATAGACAGAAGCAGCATGCACTGTCCTCCAGAAACACATCAACGCTGGAATACACAAAGGTATGCGGGTACCACGAGGATAAAGATAACAGAAAGCCACTGCTATTCAGCTGGGGCACCAAAGTTCTTCCATGAGGAGGTGTCACTCCCACCCCAACCAACAATCTCAGGACTCACTTCAGGCTGGACAGATGCTGTCAAGTGTCACTCTGACCCCACATCTGCACAGGGCTGGTGCTGTCCAATCCAGGCCTGCATATTAGAAATACCAAATGGGCCCCAAGTGCCTTGTTACCACTCTTGATTGTCCTTGCTGCTCAGCTGTAAGACCTCTAAAGAGTGATTTTCAGCTGAGACCAGCCCAGTGCAGCTCCTTTCAGCTCGTGGGGTGGGGGGAAAGGGGCCTTCATTCTGGCTAATCTGAACCAAATCTCCTCTGGAGGAGTGCAGCTGCTGTACCAGCCTTGAAGAGCATGTTGGGTCATTGCTTTTCCCCTCTCCACATCTGTCAAGGGCTCTAAGTGTTACCCAGGAGAAATCTTTGTACTCGGGGAAGTGCAGTGAGTGATACTGCTCCCTGTATGGGTGCTCAAGTTGGGAGGGAGACTCCTTCCTTTTTTGCACCTGTGCAGGGTTGGGCACAGTATGTTGCTAAAATAAAGGGTGCTTAAGAGCAAATCTCACTAATGCAACCCATCAAAATCAATAAAAGTACCCATAAAAACACTACATAGTACATCTACAGCCACATCTGCCTTCCTATCTATTGCCAGTGCCCCAGCCAGCATGCAAAGTACACTCTGCTTCCCCATCACCCACTCCAGCCAACACACAATCCTAGCGAGGGCTATATATAGCGTGGCCATCAATTGACTGAAGTAACACCAGCATAGCAGTTTACACCAACCACAGAGGCAGGGAGGAGTCCAGCGGAAAAGCAGAAGGGAGCCGTGACTACCAGGAACCGTCTGCCTGTTGCATTGTGTTTCCCATCCTGCTGCCTCCCCACCTCTTCCCTTGCAAAAGGGACAGGAGAAACGACATCTTAGTTGTGGAGATACCTGACCAAAAACATCTCTCGTCTGTTGGTGCGTCAGATCTGGTTGTTTTCTTACAGCCTTTGACCCTATCATGGTCTCCAGTCTAAATGCCATCTTCCTTCTTCTCTGGCTCCTTCAGCGTGGAGGTAAAAAGTTCTTTTTGTTCCTTTTGTTTATGTTCTAATTTGGTTACATTATGGCATTTTTTCAGCTGGTGTCTTGTTAATTTCCAGAGAGCCCCCACTAGTAACTTGCACATTCCTGCTATTTCTGTCTTTTAAACATTCTTTCTTTTAAGAACTCATAAAGAAAACCCGGAAGGGAGGGGGACTATGGAAGTAGTGCTGTGTAACCTACATTAAATGGTTCAGGTCCTCTGTGGCAAGTTCTTCTCAAGCTAAGGGCTCCAGGGATTAACAGGAGGGTAGGTATCGGCCCTGCATCGTGACAGTGGCACTTTGCAATGGCTTGTGTGAGAGCCAGGTTCATGTAAACCTTGGCATTGTTATACAGGGTGAACTGAAGAGGAGGATGAACGATCATGTCCTAGACTCGAGAGTAGGGCCAGAAGAGGCCACTCAGATCACTGGTCCTCCCATACCACTTCTGCATTTTGGATGATCCCTCATTACATCCCTCTTTCTCACATAGTATCTAACCTGCTCCTGACTCTGCCGTGACAATACCCTGAGCATTTCCCTTGGGAGTATCCCACAGCTCAGTTGCTTTTATGGTTACAAACGGTTCCCAGTGCAGTAACCTAAACTTTCCCTTAACTTCAGCCCATTGCTACTTCTTATGTCATCTGCAGAGGCCTTTCTTTCATTGGCATGCTTTACCTTGAAGTTGTTTGTAGACCACAATCATGTTCTCCCTCCATCACCCCACCCCCCAAACTCTTCTTAGCGGTTTGTATTTAGCTCCTTTCATTTTGGGTTGTCACTTCTGAAATGTGATGGTTAGAGAATTGTGATGTTTGTGTCACAATATGGTGTCATAACATGATGCTGTCACACCAAGCTCAGAATACATTATGGGACTCTTTTAGGGTCCTACAGCAACCCTGTTTGTAGAATGCAAGATGTCAGAGAATCCTCTCACAACCAGGAAAGATGACCACTCCACCTTTCTCTTTAGATCTCTATCCTTCAATTCATGTATCACTGAAAGAATCAAAATTCCTATTGCATAGAGAGACTTGTCCATAAGGTTCTGACTCACTGTCCTAATGAGGGAAGAGCACTGAGGTACAGGATTCACAGCGCCTCATCTCTTTCTAGGCCAGTAAAGGTCAGATACAGTTTGGAAGATGATGCAGGTTGTCTGTAGAGGAAAGGGCAGCAGCTGCCCTGAATCTTGAGGGCCCAGTTTCAAGTTAATCTATCCACAGAGTCTAAGTACAGCGGTGACTAAGGTCTCTCCTGCCCCCTTACTTATCATGGGAACAGTGACAGGAAATTAGCTCCACTGGCAAATGGAAAGAAAAAGCAGTTGGCTAGAGCTGTACTGATGATTTTTTGATAACTTTTAAAATGCTTTTGACACTCCTCCGCTCCTATTGTTCTCTATTCATTATTATGTCAAATGCTTTGAGATGGGAATTGCAGGTGCTAACATAAAGAGATCAAAGGTTGTCTAGTGTTTAGAACTTGAATCATGATGTCAAAGGGACGGGGGCATATACCCTGTGAAATGGGCTGTCTGTTGGCATTTTCACACTATATGGTGTTCCCCTTTAGCTTTTTTTTTTCTTTATGCTAAACAAAAAAGGGAACAAGTCTAGAGACAGCATCTCCCCTTTGCTTCTGCAGCCTCTGTTGTAACTTCCTATGGAGCACCACTTGGTGAACTGCAGCAGCAGATATCCTTCCAATTGCTTGACAACAATCATGGGAACTATTTCCCCTCTCTCTTAAAGAGATACTATCACGCATGGCTACTTCAGGTCTTCACAGTTCTGCTAATAGTTCCTGTGTCTTATGTGCTGACTCACCCTTTGCTTTGCTGTTTAGAGTGGCAAAAGTTCTGAGTGATGAAGCTGCATCCTCTTAATGTTTTTCATGGTCTTAATACTGGCATGCACAGTATGTGCCATTTCCTTCCTCGCTCTCACACCCCCTTGTGCCCAAATACACATTTGCACACTGACACACACATTTGCACACTGACCCAGAGGCATGGGATTTTAGAGGATGCATTATACAAAACATCAAACCAGAGTTAATTTCCACTTTTGTCAGCCATAACATATTCTCACATACTGAGTAATCAGTCCACTTCCTTCCTTCTTCCCACTTTCAGCATGCTCGAGTTTTAGAGAAGAACTCACAAAGAAAAAGGGGAAGCCTGGGATTGCAAGTGTATCTAAAACCACACAATATTTATCTAATGGACTCTAGACCACACAGGAGTTGCCTTGCCAAAACATACCAGTGGTCTATGTAGTCCAGTGTCATCCTGTCTCTGACAGTAGTCAATCCTGGATGCAGCAAAGCTGGGTGCAACCCCCGTGATAATGCATCTAAGTGTGTGTGTGTGTGTGTGTGTGTGAAAGAGAGAGAGAAAGAGAAAGAGCACGAGTGTGTGTTTGGGGATGTTGTTACATCAAATGCTAATGATTATCTCCTATTGTCTAGGACGGCAGGTTGCAGGACAGAAGGTCTCTGTAAAACAAACCCCCCTGATCCAGGTTGCTTTTGCCAATGAAGAAGTATCTGTGAACTGCCTGGTCAGCTACCCCTACATGAAGGAATACACCACCTTCACGATCCATTATTACTGGGTGAACTCACAAGGCAAGACCGCCACAATCAAAAATTCTTTAGTATCTGAAGCAATCCCTCCTGGACGGACGAACCAGACAACAGAGAAGGATTACCCACATACAATTGGGCCACCAGGAAACCCCTCTGCTACTGGCACCTACTACTGCGAGGCCAAGTGGACAAGCCTAACGATAACAGGAAAAGGGGTATTCATCCTTTTTAGAGGTAAGCTCCGACTGCGCCTCACCTAGCCAATGAGAGATTAGAAGAAGAGGTTTGAAAGGCAAAATCTTGCTGGAGTTTTTTGCCCTTTTTTTCTTTACATCAACAAGGTAGAAACTCGTAATACCTAGCACTTGGGTAGCACTTTTCATCCACAGTTGTCAAAGTGTTTTACAAAGGAGGTAAATAGCATTATCCCCATCTTACAGACGAGGAAATGGAGGCACAAAGAGGCTAAGGCCTGGTTTACACTACAAAGTGTTGCCAACATAGAGTGCCACCTTACTCTAATCCATACAAAATGCAACTGCAGATATCATCTTCTTTGCCTGCTGTTCTGACCACATAACCTCCTCTTTGGATCTCTCCACTTGCTCCCTGTCTTACACCATTATCAAAGTCATTCTTTTAGCCCTCACTTTCAAGACCCTTTCATGGCTTTGCCACCCCCCGCTTATCTACGTCTGTCACATGTCCCTGTTTCCTGTGCTCCACCGTACCATCCGTGTCTTCCCCAGTCTACTTCTCCCACAGAGAAGGTGAGGTGTCAGTGGCAAAGTTGGAGGGGTTGGGAAAACTTGCAAGGACCTACCTGTACCTGATTCTGTCCATCACTATCAGTCTTTGTTTTTGGGACCTTTCACATTCATCCAGGATGTGATTTAAAAGAAAACATGTATTAAAAGATATGTTCTTCAGAGCTGCTTGTGAGTTTTAGCCCTCTGACAGCTGTTGAATGGAAAACTTGGGGGTAAAAATGAATAGTGGGTTCTCACCACCACTCATGCCATGAATCATTTGCCTTCCTCCTCACAGACACAGGGTACAGAGAGCCCTCCCCCAGCACGTGGAAATTTCTCATCGCTCTTACCACTATCCTCACCATACTGAGCATCACTGAAACAGCTCTGCTGCTGTGGAAGAGAAAGGCAAGTCCTAAGATAAGTATTACAGGCGCATCTGGTAGTGATGCCTGTAGCTAAGGTTTCTTGACACTTCCCATTATAAGACCCTGTTTTTAGTAGTTAATAACTTTACCAAACTTTAACTGTTTGGACTGAAATTTTCCATGCTGAGAGTCCACCTCAGACTGTTGGTTTTTTTTAAGTTTCAGCAAAAATGGTTCAGCCATATCAGAGAACAAGATGAAGGGTACATATATAGTTTTGCTCATGTTAAAAGTGACTTGTGTCAACCAGACTGTGTGTGCACTATCCCCAAAGAGCAACTGAGCATGCTGAAGCCCAGGGCTGCCAGGCTGAGCAGGACTTCCCCTGCAATCGCTTCTCACAGCACCAGGCACAGGAATTCAGAGCTCAAAAACTCTCTCTCCTATGCTCCCAATGCTCCCTCACTGCTGGTGCCCAGGCAGTGTGGTGGAGAAGCAGCCAATCTGGAATGCAGAAGGGCAAGAGCTAGACCCCTGGGGAAGGTGTGCAGTGGAGGAAAAAGAATGGACAAGGAGCCTTGGGTGGATATTGGGATTGGCTGGACAAGAAGCCAGGGAAAAGGGGTGAGGGACATTGCGGGGTGTGTGGGGGAGGTGGGATACAGGAACTAGTTGGGCAAGGAGACTGGGGCAAAGAAAATGAAGGGAGACTGAGATGAGAAGCCCAAGGAAGGAGACTGGGACTGGCAGTTAAGGTCAGGGAAGACTGGAACTCCAAGGAGAAGACTGGGACTAGGATGAAGAGGTGGGGACAGGAGGAAACTGGGATATGGAGCCAGGAGGAGGAAGAGTCAGGGCTGGGACAGGAACAGACAACTGGGGATGGGGCAGAAGGGGTCAGGTCTAGGGGGAGCAGGGGCATAAGAGTCTGTGCTCATTGGAGCGCACCACTCTCCAGAACCTAGAACGGAACCTAGAATTCCTGAATCTCAACATTCCTCTGCTGCCGCAAATCTCTGTAACCCACAGGCAAAGTGTGTGTCTCATCCACCTCTGGTGGCTGGTCTAAATAGGGGATGGCAATCTACTACTGCATTCAGTGATGCTGCTAGCTCAAGTGGCAAAGATCTGTGCTGTGGACTTACTACTTCCAGTTCTTCTGACAAACCGTGTGGGTATCAATATGATTCCACATGACGAAATTTCTGGTTTTCCACTTTGCTTTTTTTAAAAACCTGGGATGTTATGTACAAAAACCTGCAGTAAAAACATTATTAATGTTGCAAAGTCAAGCAATTAAAACTTAGGAAATGCCAGAATTAAGTTTGCCTATGCATCCTTGAATTGGGCCACTTATGTGTATGCCTTATGATAGAGTCTTTAGTTACATGATTACATGCTATTTTTTCCATTGGACCTCTGCCTCATCTCAGCACAGGATGGACAGTACTTACTTAATGAGCAACTATTCAATATTTTGGTTTCTCTGCATTGTTCAAGGTGTGGCCCTAGGCCTTATTGCTGCTACTCAAACACTGCTCTGCAGATGAATTATTAATTTCCTTATGGACTTTTCTGTGGCATTTATAACTATAGTGTCATGATCCAGGTCCTAACCCCAGGTCTACAGGGAGGTCATCACTCTCTTTCCCGCCATTTATCAGCTTGCTGGGATCAGCTAGACCTGGCTTTCCTTGAAGCCCAGCTCATCTAGGAGGCTCCACTCTGAGCCCCAATTGTTGGAACGCTGGGCCTCCTGATTGGCCTACTCTCCCTACTTAAGCCAGAAGGAGGAACAGGAACTTGGCTGGTACAACTGGTCTCCACCCTGCTTTGGATTCCCTCTCCCTGTACTACCTGCACTTGTCTCCTGGTCCTGACCTTCTGGTTTCCTGACACAGCATGATTCCTGGCATAGGCATCAATTCCGTGAGTGCTCCAGCCCTGGAGCACCCACGGAAAAAAATTAGCAGGTGCTTAGCACCCACCGGCAGCCAAGCTCCCCTTCCTCACTCTCCCCCACCCCCCAGTGCCTCCTGCTGCCAGCAGCCCCGCCGATCAACTCCTCCCCCTCCCTCCCAGCACCTCCAGCCTGCCGCAGATCAGCTGTTCTGTGGTGTGCAGGAAGCACTGAGAGGAAGGGGGAGGGATAGAGATGGGGATGGGGTGGAACTGGGCAGGAAGAGGCAGGGAAGGGACAGAGTGGGGGCGGGAAGAAGCGGGGTGGGGTGAGGGCTTAGGGGAGGGGGTGGAGTGGGGGCAGGGCCTGAGGCGGAACAGGGCAGGAAGAGGCGGGGTGGGGGTGGGATTTGGGGAAAGGGGTGGAGATGGGGCAGGACCAGGAGTGTAGTGGGGGTTGAGCACCCACGGGGAAACTTGGAAGCTGGCACCTCTGATTCCTGGTATATGACCTTTGGCTCTTCACCTTCTGGCTCTGAACCCTGGTTGGTGTGGGGACCTAGCCCTCCTGCCCTACATTAACTACTAGGCATGCCCTTCTCTGATATTCACCCAAGGAACTCAAGAAATTGCTGAACTACTAATGTGGTATGTAACCTATCACTTAAATCAGCTTCTGTACCAGTAGCTAATATGGAGGATAGCTAATGTGATGCCAATTTTTAAATCTCCAGAGGTGATCCTGGCAATTGCAGGCCAGTAAGTCTAATTTCAGTACGAGGCAAACTGGTTGAATCAATAGTAAAGAACAGAATTGTCAGACACATAGATGAACATGATCTGTTGGGGATGAGTCAGCATGGCTATTGTAAAGGGAAATCATGCCTCACCAATATATTATAATTCTTTGAGGGGGTGGACAAAAACGATGCAGTGGGTGTAGTGTACTTGGACTTTCAGAAAGCCTTTGACAAGGTCCCTCACCAAAGGCTCTTAAATAAGCAGTCATGGGCTAAGAGGAAAGGTTCTCTGCTGGATCAGTAACTGGTTAAAAGATGGGAAACAAAGGGTAGGAATAAATGGTTGGTTTTCAGAATGGAGAGAGGTAACTAGCAGTATCTCCCAAGGATCGGTATGGAGACCAGTGCTGTTCAACATATTTATAAATGATCGGGAAAAAGCGTAAATGGTGGGGTGGCAAAATTTGCAGATGATACAAAATTACTCAAGATGGTTAAATCCAAAGCAGACAGCAAAAAGCTACAAAGGGATCTCACTAAACTGGGTGACTGGGCAACAAATTGGAAGCTGCAATTCAATGTTCATAAATGCAAAAGTAATGCATATTGGAAAGCATAATCCAAATTATACATACAAAATGATGGGGTCTAAATTAGCTGTTACCACTCAGAAAGAGATCTTGGAGTCATTGTGGATAGTTCTCTGAAAACACCCACTCAATGTGCAGCCGGAGTCAAAAAAGCTAACAATGTTAGGAATCATTAGGAATGGGATAGATAATAAGACAGCAAATATCATAATGCCCTTATATAAATCCATGGTACACTGACACCCTGAACTGCATATAGTTCTGGTTGCCCCATCTTAAAAAAGATGTATTAGAAATGGAAAAGGTACAGAGAAGGTCAACAAAAACAATTAGGGGTATGGAACAGCTTCCATCTGAGACGAGATTAAAAAGACTGGGACTTTTCAGCTTGGAAAAGAGAAAACTAAAGGGGGAATAAGACAGAGATCTATACAATCATGAGTGGTGTGGAGAAAGTGTTATTTACTCCTTCACATAACCAGTGTCGGGTTTACAATGGCTCTAGTGGCTCCATGGAGCCGGGCCCATACTGAGAAGGGGCCCCGGCCTGCTCTGCTTGCACTGCGCCCCAAGACCCTGCTGGCTCCCCCCGCCCACCACTTGCTCCTCTTGGCCTGCCTGCCGGCTGGCCAAGACCTCCTCTCCACTCCCTGGCTGCACCCCCTGCTCCTCTCAGCCCGCTGGCTGGACCCCAGTGCACCTCTGGCTGTGGCCAGTCTCAGCTTCCCACCATCTGCGGGGCCCCACCTGTCTCCGTGGAGCTGAGCCAACTGGGACTGATGCAGAAGCCTGGCCAGTCTCAGCCAGGTGTAGGGGGAGAGACAGTGTGAGCAGCTTGGCTGGGCCCCTCCAGGCAAGTGCGTCTTGAGGGAGCCAGGCCGGGGCAGGCCCTGGCCTGACTGATCATGCCATTCCCGAGGGGCTGGAGCGATTCCTGGCCCTGGGACTGGCCCTGGCTGCGCTGCCGGCTCAGCCTGGCAGACACAGTCGCCTCCCAGCAAGGCCGGTAAGTGCAGCCAGGAGGCAGAGCTTGGGGGAGTGGGTCTGTGGGGAGCCTGGGGGGGGGGGTGCTGGGCTGTGAAGGGGTGAGGAGGATCTGTGTGTGTTGGGGCACTGGGGGGGGGGTAGTGGGGGGTGTTGGGCAGTTGTGGTGGGGCTGTGGGTAGGGGTGGTGTTGTGCAGGGCGCTGTGCATTTGTGGGTGGGTCTGGGGGGGTGCTGGGCATAGTGGATCTGGGGGGCCTCTGGCCATAGGGAGTTGGGGAGTGTAGGGCGGGGGGGGCTCTGTGTGGTGTGGCATAGGCCCACCCCTGAGGGAAGGGGCATGCTGGCAGCACAGGGCCGGGCAGGCCACTGTGCGGCTGGCAACTGCCGGTTTCTAAATAATGCCCTAGCATTGGGTAGAACAGGGCTGCCCCAGCCATGCCATGCCCCATTGCCTCTGGCTGGCCCCTCACTCCAGAGACTGACCTCCCCGCACCATGCTCCATTGCGTTCATGGGGGCCCACAAATACTTTTTGCGCCGGGCCCACAAAAGGTTAATCTGGCCCTGCACATAACATGAGAATCAGGGATCACCTAATGAAGTTAATAGGTGGCAAGTTTAAAACAAATAAAAGGAAGAACTTCTTCACACAATTCAGTCAACCTGTAGAACTTGTTGCCAGGGAATGTTGTGAAGGCCAAAACTATAACTGGGTTCAAAAAATAATTAGATAAGTTCGTGGAGGATAGATCCATCAATGGCTATTAGCCAAGACGGTAAGGGATGCAACCCCTGCTCTGGGTGTCCCTAGTCTTTGATCGCCAGAAGCTGGGAATGGGCAACAGGGGATGAATCACTTGATCATTGCCCTGTTCTGTTCATTCTCTCTGGGGCACCTGGCATTGGCCACTGTCGGAAGACAGGACACTGGGCTAGATGGACATTTGGTCTGAAGAAGTATGGCTGTTCTTATATTCTTATTCATAAGCTCTTATGAACATGGCATCAAATAAATTAGAGAAGGAATGAAGAGCTCACCAAGACAGGCTGCCAAGGCAACAGCTCTTGAATCCTGGAGTACCACTCTTGTCATAATGCAGTCAGAGACAGATTATTTTTCTGATTTAAAAAAATGACAATTATTAGACATTAATGGGAGAGAGAAATCAGGGGTGAGAACCTCTCCCCTCCTTTAGCCCAGTAAAGGGACTGGAATGAATAAATGGACACTAACAGTCTCGCTTCCAGTCAGAGCAGGATTTCCCCAGGACAGGAACTGCAGAAGACAGCTACACACATGTCTTCCAAGGACACCCTCACAACTCCTGGTGTGGAGGTCATGCTGATGTGGGGCTGGTAGAGGGAGGGGCATTGCAGGGACAGGACTTTAGGGGGCAGGACTGTAGCATGCAGCTTTGCATAGCATTCAGGAGGTGACAGGCAGCTTTCCAAGAGGCCCCAGCCTCTCCAGTCCCCAGAGCATCCCAGGATTGGGAAGGCTGAGAGTTCTGTGCTGTGCCTTTTACAGTTTGTCTACACATGAAAATTAATCCGGAATAAGGTAAAGTGTGACTCCAAAATGGATTAAGTTAATTTGGAGTAAGGCAGTCATTCTGAAATAAGAGCATCCACGCATGGTGTTAATCAGGAATAGCTATTCTGGAATAAGTCCACTGTAGGCAAGTGTCACAGACTCCAAGTCAGTGCAGGAGGGAGCCCAGAGAGCAGCATGTAGGAAAATTGTCAGGCTTTTCATTTTCCATTGTAGGCAAGTATGCTTGATGTTTTTTATCTTGTGGGACTGCTCCTCTGCCTCAGGACTCTGCAGTACCACCTACCTCAAAGGTTCAAACATCATGAGATACCTTCTTCCCCCTCAAAAATCATTGGTTTGAGATGGAAAAAAAATAGATTATTTTTTTTTGTTTGTCTTCTGATTATTCCAGTGTTGATAATTCACGGATTTTATTGTGAATTTTGCAATATGCAGTGTTTTGCTTAAAACCCAAGCTCTAGGAGTTATGTGATTACATGAGAATCTCATCTTTCACTTTTTTAAAAAAATGTAAGTTTCTAGCCCTCAAAGGTTGTGGCATTTGAAAATGTGGAAACCAAAAGAACCAACATTTTTATTATTTTTAATCTCATGATACTTAAACGAGTCTCATCTTTCTGAGCACTTGAGGTTGGCAATGCTGTTTAAGCTTTAGAGAAGCTGCCTGGTCACAGTCCATATGTGAGATCATTTCAAGTTGAAAATTCAACCTAAAATTCATCACATACACACACATTACGGTTGCCAGTTTTGGTTGGAGATATTCCTGGAAGTTCTATCACATGACATAATATTTAATTAAAGATTAATCTTTAATTCCTGGAGACTCCAGGCCAGTCCTGGAAGGTTGACCACCCCCCACCCCCTTCTAAGAAGGAGACTTCACTTTCTCTCCTCTTTATCTCGGGGTGGCACTCATCACTTGCCTTTCTCTGTTCACAATTTCCTAATCCCAGCATTGCCTGCCCCAAAACAGTCAAAAATAATGAGTCAGTCCTCTCTTGATTATCCTGTCCTCCTATATTCACTACTCCACCCCCACCGCATCTGCCAGTGTCCTTCCTTGTGCCCTGTACTCACCTCCTCTTTGCATGGCCCCTCCCTGCCTCCTGACAGCACATACCTTTGCTAAAATGTAGCCTGACTTTAAGTCTCATTGGAGACACTGGAAGGTGGTGGCCCTCTTTTCTAGGGGCAACCTCACTGCCACCTGCACAGGCTGTAGGGAAATGGTAGCCATCTTAATTAAGAGCAGCCTGGCATCAGGCCCAACTAATGGGGTATGGGAAACAGCAGCCATTTGGGGAAAGGGCAAAACTTTGCAACGTTGCTCATGTTCATCCCTACATGACAAGAGGCTTCGAGTCAAAATACCCAACATGAGTCTCACAACAAAAATGTGATTGCTGGCAACTCTCTAAAGTCACAATCTCCCCCATCGTGTCCTGTGGGGCCTCAAGCAAGGGAGCAGCCTGTGTGAGGCTACGGCCTTGCACCCTGTGCCTCATCAGGGTGCTCACCTAGCTCAGGCCTCTCCGATGTCTCTGTCTCTCTTGCCCACCATGTGCTGTGAGGCTGCCAGTTTGTTTCAGGCCCCTGTGAAATCACTGCCTTTCACCCTGTGTCCTGTGGGTCTGCTGCCCTGACTCCAATCTGATTAATCACTCTCTTTTCCACGCACCTACCAAACTACAGGCCTTTGGCCTGAACTTCAGGCCCTTGGGAGATTGTTCAGGCACTCAGGACTTTTGATGCAGCCACAGCTATCAATCTTGTGAATGCCAGATAGTAGTGGGCACAGAAGCTTATCATCCTTATTGTGTGTATAGAGAAGGAGCTAACCTGCATTTTAAAAAATAAACCCCAAAATGTATCAAAGCAGTGCTGATGCTGGGTTTTTCAATAACAATTTGTTCTGTGTTTTGTGCCTTATGAGAACTAAATGAGGGGTTTTGTGTATGTTTGTAGGTATTTGATTGGTCACTTGCAAATTATTGTAGAATTTCAAATAAATAGGGAGCAAGCTTCTTTCTCCTTTTGCTTTGGCTTCTTTTTGACTAAAACACCATGACTTCACAAGTGATTCCAGACCTCCCATTCGGATCTATACTGACTCCCCACTTTAGTTTGTCTAGTTACGGGCCTGCTGATGCCTCCGTACCCCTGGGGCCTCACCTCATAGGCTATACTGCAACTCAGACTGGAGCCCAGAGGGTCTCAGAGCCCAGGCTCCAGCTTGAACCCAAATGTCTTCACCACAGTTAAACAGCCCCGTAGCCTGAGCCCTGCGAGCCCGAGTCAGCTGACACAGGCCCGCTGAGGGTGTTTAATTGCATTGCGGACACATACCCATAGAGGTAGTGACTGTGAATGGATGTGAGATGCAGACACTGCCCCTCCTCCTTAGCAGGAAAAATGCTCTGTCCACATCGCAACCAAAATAGTTAACCAAATGGAGGGAAAATAAGCACAGGCTGGACTAGCACCAAGGCTGAGGACAAGCCCCTTCCCCTTACTCCAGAGAGTTTAGCCAGATGTCTTCCTAGGGGGAAATGTCAAGACTTGCTGACATCTCCAGATTTTGAGTTGACCTACTGATTATTTATTTTTTAACACCAGAAGGGACCATCTAGGCTGACCTGCTGTATAATGCTGGCCATAGAATTTCTTAACACAAGTTCTCTAGGCTTGAAGATTTAAATGTTTATCCCTAATTACTAATGGATTGGAAAGTAGCTCATCATCCTCATGTGATATGAGACAAATGTCATCCTGCTTCTTTCCAAATACAGGACAGAAATACGTTTCAAATACTTCTGCCTTTTCTGCGTTGTTATGAACAATTTTGCTCAGTCAGGAGAGTACTTGTGGTGATAGTAGTGGTTTCCCTTCGCCATGTTGGTAGAATGACACTCTTCTTCACAAGAGGAAAACCCCTCCACAAAGTCATGAATCAAGTGAAGTAATATTGCCTTTTATTATGCTGCATCTTACATTTTTGTCCTTTGTATACACAACCGCGGAGGGGGTGATGACCTTGTCAGATCTCACAAGCTAAGTGGAGTTAGATTTGGTCAGTATTTGAATGGGAGATCTCTACGGAAAACTCATTTGCTGAAGGAAATGGTGTTGGTGATTCCAGAAGAGGTCATCTTCCTTCAAGTCAGTATTGGACCAATGCCTCAGTGTATTACTGACCAATAAAAAGTCTCTTGGTACTCTTCTCAGGGTTGTGATGTTAGCACTAGTTTCCTGACCAAGTCTCGTTTTAAGTAATTGCATTCTGCCCCTCTAACATTCCCCCTACAGGTACAGCTGGGTAGGGCTGTCTTTATTTCCTGTGCCGTGAAATAGGTGCAAGCTGCATCACAGAGATGCCTGTATTGTAGAAGTCATTTTTGTGTAAACACAGTCTGGTTCACAACATTTTACACCAGTGTAACCCAGCTGATTTCACTGGTTTACACTGGTGCGAGAGGAGGGTCGAGCCCACTGTTTTCAAAGTGGTCCTTTGTGATGAAAGTGCTATAGAAATGTGATTCACTAGTTATCACTGATCATGTGTTAAGTACAAGAATCATGCAAACATGTATTTCACATTTTGGAATGTTGTGTGTTTACAACAGATCTGTCATTTAGTGTCTTGTCCTAAGTTGGTGGTGTGTCGTGGGAGATGCCCAGATGTCCTCCAGAGATGCCCAGACCTGAGCACAGGAACCCAACCCCCTTCAGGAAGCTCAGAACCATCTGGCTCCATCTACACTGTGAGTACCACCAGAACTACCCCCATCCCCAATGTGGCATACAGCTAGACCTCCATGTGTACACCAGCATGGCACCATGTAAAAATAGGGTGATCTGGGGGCTGGAGGAGAGACACAGTGCACTCCATTCACCTCAGTATAAGGAAGGATTTGATTCCAAAGAGAGGGTTGGTGAGGAGGCGAGGTATCTTCTTATGCCGTCTCTTCTCTATAACTTTTGCCTTCTGCTCAGAATAAAATTGAAACCCTTTTACCACTCCTGAAAGTGGCCCAGGGCAGCTGTTTCCATTCCCCTAGCCTGGTGGTTGCAATGCATCTGTTTACCCAAGGAAGGGAAGGAATTGCTTAAGATGGGCGGCAGGGCAAATGTATGGGGGGGAGTAAAAGGGTGAAAGTGAGCAGAGAAGAATATTGGCTGAATATCAGGAAACCTTTTCTGAGCATGAGATATATAATGGAGTGGAAAAGTCTCGCCAGGGGAGAGATGGAAGCTCAGTTGCATGAATAATTTGTGACTGGACAAAGCTCTGGAGAATGTACTGTAGGGAATGCTAATGCACTGCCAAAAAGGGTGGGATGCTGATGTGGACAAGAGGATGGACTAGGTCTTTTCTAGCTCAAACTTCACAGGTTCTTATGAGGCCAGTAGGGTTTGGTTTGGTTTGTTTTTTAATTTTTGGAATTGAGGTTTAAAAAAAAGCATCTGGAAATACCAGGGTAATAATTTGGGGGAGGGAAATTAATCTGATAAATCTTTTACTTTTAGAAATAAATTTCTTTTTAATTCAACTGTTTAGTAAACATGGAGAGTTTTTCTGTAAAAGTGGATGATTTCTGCAAGGAGGTTTTAAAAAAAAAATCCCAATTCAGTTTTCGCTCAGTCAGCGTTGTCATGCAGCCTCAGCTCCATCTTAATTACACGTTCCATCATGTTGCCTCTTTCGAGGTGTCTACCCAAAGTTTAAAATAACAGTGTTTTAAACCCTGGGCCAGCTTTGTGAAGGTGCCCCAGGCAAGTGTTGGTGGACATGATGGTGCAACCCCCCACCCCGTTGCTCCTTCTCCATGAAGGGCTAGGAACTGACCGGGCTGGTCCCCAAAATATAGGTGGGATTATCTTAGAATGGGGCACAGCTAATTTCCCTGAGAGATGCACTCATTTAGTGTCTCTTGGGAAGCTTTAGCAGCTGAGGTTCCTAGGGAACCTTGGGCAGAATGTAAAGGTGCCATTCACTGAGATTAAAGCCTCCTCCAGCCTAGCTACCTAAGGGTGCAGATTGCACTCCTGTTCCCTGGTGCCTGCAGGTGTGACTCTAGCTGATCTAACAGGACAAGGTAAAAAGGAATGTTTTGGGGCCTGAAGCACCACCTTTGGTCCCATCTACGCTATTAGAAGCTAGTGTGGTGCCGGAGCTGGTTACCGCACAGTAGCACACACAGCCTGATTTCTCTGTTGCAGAGGCAGATTAGGGATTTGTGGGGTCCTAGGTCAGAGCAAGTGGGGGCCTCTCTCCACCTTTTCCGCCTGCCGCCCCCCCCCCCGCCCCGTCGTCGTCCCGCCAGCACTCCTGACAGGGAGCTGGGTCAGGGCGTGGGGGCTTCCCCTGCCCGCCTGGTGCTCCTGCCGGGGAAATGGGGTTGGGGCACAGGGGCTTGCCCTGCCCCGCCAGCCTGGCACTCCTGACAGGGAGCGGGGTCTTCCCCTGCTCTCCCGCAGGAGCGCTGAGCGGGCAGAGCGGGTCAGGACATGGGAGTGCCCATATTTCCAGGTGCTCCCCAATTGGCTAGGGCCCCATTGGCCCAATGGCTAATCCACCACTGCTTGGTTGCTGAGAGAAAAATGCACAGGGCAAGAGACTCTCTGTGACCAGCAGCTGGAAAGGAACGGAGAGCAAGGAAGAGGAGAGGAGAGCACCGTGTGCGTGCACATGCATGCGTGTTGGGTTCCGAATGAGTGGACAGATTAAATAACTGTTAATGTTTGCTTCTTTGAAGGGGCGAGTCGGGGTAGGAACCACATGATGCTCTGCTGATTTTGGCTGCCCTGTCTGTCTCAGGGCCCCTTTGCAGGCTGTTCATCCCCCTACCAACACGCTCTTCTTTAAATCATGATCACTTTGAGCTTGATCCAGAGGGGTTCTGAACGTGTGTAATTCCCAGGGAAATGAATGGGGTGATAGATGTGCAGCGCCTCCCAGGATCAACCCCAGGCACTTGCTTTTTCTCTTTGCTGTATTAAGAGACATGACAGTCTCATTCACTTTGCAATGCCCCCCTAACAGCATCTGCCCCTCCTGCCTGCCTAAGCTCCTCCCACCTTCTTGTTGCCAGAGAAACAGCCGCCTTGGCAACCTGCTGTCATCCTTGAAATACACATGGAAAAGTCCTCCTGATTGTTTTATTAGATCCTCCGGGCAGATCTGGAGCATCATTCAGTCTGACATGGATCTTTAGTGACACGATTATCTGAGGGACAAGGAGATGCTCACATGTGTAGCATGTGTGTGTGTTTCTGCATGTACCTGTGTGTGAGCATTCAGGGCAGAGCTTAAATTCTTATAGTATATTTCCCAGATGCCTCTCCCCCCCCAATTCAGGGCCCCAGCTTCAGCTCTGGGGCAGGGAGTCTCGGGACTTTAGCCCCATTGGGTGGAGGGGGGGTGGCAGGGCTCAGGGCTTCTGCCATGCAGGGTGCTCTGGGTCTCAGGGCTTCTGCCCCATGGGGTGCCCTAGGGCTTGGGGCTTCTTCCCTGCAGGGCACCCAGGGCTCGGGGCTTCTGCCCTGCGGGGCACCTGTATTGGGGCTTGGGGCTCCAGGCTTCAGCCACAGAGCCAGCTCGCAACCCCCAGAAATTTGAAAATATTTACTGGAGCTCTACTCTGGACAGCTCTGGCTGAATTTAAGCTCTGTTTCAGGGGGAGTGTGTGGGTGTATGTATGTAAGTGTGATTTAGAGTGTGTGTGTGTGTGTGTATGTATCAGTTCCCATATTATTTCTGCATTTTAAGGAGGGAAAAATAGTTCCCGATTTAAAAAACAAATGCAAATTGTCCCCTTATAAGTGACTGTGAAGTTCCTACCTTTGGTGTCCTGTTGGGCATCAGGACATCAGCTCAGCCACTCTTTCCATTCCCAAATGCCCAGCATGATTGTGATTGAAACCTGGGAGTGATGTGCACACTAGTGCCATATTGTACCATTCAGAGCTCATCTTGCTTGCAGGTTCACCTCCTGTCCCACTGAGCAGTGAATGTCCCCCATAGTGGAAGGTCTTATTCTGCACCGTGCGAAGAATTTGGAGTAGATGGAGGCAGGTGGGAGGGGCCCTGCTTTCTTTGTTTTTCTCCCTAGGATATAAATCTATCTCATCATGTCTCCATGATTCAAAATCATGACAAGGTTGCCCTGTGCAGTTAGGGCAGGAAGCAGTTTCCAGGACTTTTGCAGACTTCAGGATCTCTGGCAGACTTTGGGGACACAGGCTTTAGGCTCATCAAACTCAAATTTAGGACAGATGGCAATCCCTGATCACAGCAGGCAACTGTGCATTTTTTCACGTCCATGAACTGCGTGTTTGTGATGTGACACAAGCCCTCTTTCCTCTCCCCGCTCTAGTGCCTAGAATCTCACCAAGCTGAGGTCTATTCTGTCCTTGAGAATAACATGAACAGCTTGTCGCTTGAGACGAATCCCACTGCTACGGTAAGTTTCCTCTCAAGTAATCCTGACCCTGTCCTGCTGGGGGTTCCCTTTGAAATTGGGCCTGGCATAGAAACCACCACAGAGCTGCTGTGCCTTTACAAAGGCAGTAAATCTAACTGCTGCTTCCACTCCTCCTACCCAGAAAAGGAAAGGCTGAGTTCCTCCCGCCCCTAGGCTGGGCTTATGCATGTTGAATCTTTCTTCTCTCTGGTTAAACAGTTGTTTTGTCAAACGTTATTAGTTCGGGGAGGCCTGGCTGATATAGATGCTGCAATGTGAGATTTGCTCTGAGGCATGGTGGGAGATTTGAGATCATTTCTGGCAGTGGAAACCTCCCTGTATGCAGACCAGACCAGGCCTTCATGGAATATGGGCTGGTACTGGCCTCCAGTATGGCCATTTTGGACTGCTCAGGCAGGGCAAAGATCAGACAGCTGAAGATTCGTCCTGCATGGAGAAGTCCTTGTATATTGGCATGGCTGGGACACTGCTGAACCTAGCCATCCCCGATTGGCAAAACAGCCCTCTGAAGGCCATTACCACGGGCCAAAAGTTTAAAGAAGCTCTGAGACTGCCCTAACTTCTGTCAGGGTTGATGCAACCCCTGACAGCCGTGGGGATCAGGGAAAGGGAATCTACAGCCATGTTTAGCCTCCTCTGCATTCTGGTCCTACACCGAGTGCAGGTCGACCAGCCCTGGAAACTGGGCTCAGGGTGTTCTAAGCCCTATATATAATATGTGTTTTCCCCTTACGGTCAAGATGAAAAACATATTGCGTGAAATGCTTCTTGAGCAACTGCTCAAGAGATCGACAAGAGTCCCCTACTTAACAGAAGTGATGGTCTAATAAAAGTAAAGCAGAATTATTCCCTATATGGTAGGGGACATATTGGAGCACTCTCAAAATGAGGGAGTGCCTCTCTTAGGTGGACTCTCATGCAGATTTCCCTGTACTGTGTGGTTTTTGTTTGTTTTTGTTGTTTTGGGGTGGGGGCGGGTTATGAACACATTGGATTCAATGACTTTTCCCAGTTGTTGCTGTTTATTATTGTCAGCGGGGTGAAACCCCTGCCTAATGGTTAGAATCTCTGGTGGCAGCCTTGCCTAGTGGTTAGGGGTAGGGGAACCCAGGCCCTCCCACTTCACCAGGTTCCAACCTAGGGCACTCTTGGTCACCACAGGGAAGGCATCCACTTTGTGTGGTCCAGTTAACACCCTCCCCTGGGTCTCTTCCTACCACTGTGTCCCTCCTTGGGGAGTGTCATGGCTTGCAGTTATCCCTGTAACCTGGTCCGTGGGCCTTTGCAAGCTAAGGAGTCGCAGCTTCATGCAACCACTCTCCTCCTGGGACACTTTCCTGGCGCAGTCCCTCCATCACAGTGGCTGCAGCCCCACCTCTCTCTCCACCCACCAGCCTATTGTGCTGAAGAGACTCTCTCTTAAGGCCCTCCTCCAACCGGAGCATGCCCAGCACGCCTGCTGGGGTGGAGCTTCCTGGGCGCAGATTTGTTCCTGAACCCCTATCTCTCTCCAACGTGAGGTTTGTCCACCCCATCACAATTACCATTTGCACTCAGTTTGGAGAGTAAAACAAGGTTTGGTGAGTTTTGCCTCATTTGCAGCTGGTTTCACTTTCTGCTTCTCATGCAGATTATGTGTCCAGGATCCATTAAGTAAATAATGTCTCACATTACCTACAGTAGTAGAACAATAAGGACAGAAAGGAACAACAAAAATAAATCATGCTAGTACAGTGAAAGGGCTCTTGTTTACAAACTACCTCCAGTCTGATCCATTTCTACCTTCAGAATCCAGTTAATACCAATTGTTTCCCACTGCCAAACTCTTTGCAATTCTGTGTCCAGAATCTGCTGGGCATTCCAGGTGCTGTAACTACACACACCTTCACCACAGTTCTTAAACTTGGCATTGGTCTGTTTGTATTGCAAAGATATGAGGGAAAGTTTTTGGTTATAAAAAACAACACCACCACCCCCGATTCATTAATTTTATTAAAATTATTATTGTAACCGAAGCATTTCTATTCATATTCTCTTGTCTTACTAAACTTTTTAGGCCTGAACATTCTTGGGAAGTTGAAAAGTGTAGTGTGGACAGTGCCTAGGGGCTGAATCCACTGCTAGCAACTGTAACAGTGGCCCTCCAACTGCATAATGACTTTGAACATGGCATAATAGAAGCTGCTATATTGGATCATACCAATGATCCATCTCATCCAGTATCTTGTCTCCAATAAGCAGCAGCAGCAGCAGCTTCAGAGGAAGAAACCCTGCAGTAGGCAGTGTGATGGGGCAAGGCCAGATGGCTATAGTAAAGTAATGGGAGACAGATATATTAGCTACAGGCTATACAAATTCCTGTTACCAGGATAAGCAAATGGCAGCTGCTCCAAGTCAATTAAGACACCTGGGGCCAATTAAGATCTTTCCAGAAGGCAGGGAGGACAGCTAGGTTGATTGGGACTTCTGAAGCCAATCAGGGGGCTGGCTAAAACTAGTTAAAAGCCTCCCAGTTAGTCAGGTGGGGGCATGTGTCAGGAGCTGTAGGAGGAAGCTGCGCTGTTGTAGAGACTGAGCAGTACAAACCATATCAGGCACAAGGAAGGAGGCCCTGAGGTAAGGGTGAAGTGGATCTTGAGGAAGTGGGGGCTGCTGTGGCGAAGTGGCCCAGGAAATTGTACGCATCCTGTTTCTAAAATGTCAGCTACCATTGCTGACACTATTAGGGTCCCTGGGCTGAAACCTGGAGTAGAGGGCTGGCCCGGGCTTCCCCCTTTACCCCCCAATTAATCACTGAGACTGGGAGACCACAGAGACTGTGCAAGGGAGGGTAGCTTCTCCTCACCTCCCTTACTGGCTTATGATGAAAATGGCTCAGTAGGCTGTGACCCTTGCCTCTAGAGAGAGAAGGGCTACGTGGGGGTTCACAGTGAGCCGCTGAGGCTAGTGAAATCAGCCAGGAAACGCGAGACCCATGGAGACAAGAACAGAGCTTTGTCACAGCAGTTATGGGAAAGTTTTCTCCTCTCCCTAAATAGTTAGAGGTTGGCATATGTCCCAACGCTTGAATGGTCATATCCCTTCCAAAACTCTTGTTTACTTAAAAAATATATTTACTGTTATAACATTGAATAGTCCAGTTATCCATAGAAACGTCTGGTATGTTTTGGAATCATGCCAAGCTCTTAGCCTTAGTGATATCTTGTGGCAGTGAGCTCCACAGACCAATTGTGCACTGTGTGAAAAAGTATCTCCTTTTATCACTTTTACATTTTTACCACCTTTCAATTTCATTTTTGGCCTCTTGTTCTTGTGTTCTGAGACCAGAAACACAGGAGATTCCAACTTACCTTTTATCCCATTCATTCTTTGTTAGACTTTAATCATGACCACTCTTCTTTGGGCAATGTGAGTGATTCAGTCAGGGAGCTGAAATACTGTGTACACATCATGGTGCTCTTCACTAAATATGGAGCACTCAGCATGTTATCGGAACCCTGGTACTGCCACATGCGAGCCAGTGAATTTGGAGGTTAGAGTGTTTGGAGAGTGGATGCTAAGGCAAAGTGACCTGTTACTGAGTGATGTGGGTATGTCTCTTGTAGCTTCAAGACATGATCATCTCACAGCCAGACAGGGTTGAAGGTAGAAATGAAGACTGTGGGAAAACAGGGAAGAAGAAAAAGAAGAAGAAAGAAATGGTAAGAGCCTTCTACAACCCTGCCGTCAAAAGCAGCCCCATACCTTGTGTTCAGCAGATCACATCATTCAGAAAGTAAAGAACTGAGCATTGTAGTGATGTTTTAAATCTCACCTTCACTTATCATGTGTTCTGTGTCCAGACTCAGCTCTGTGAGGGGACAGAGATGGAGGGGAGGTTCTCTAGCAGGCGCAATGTTAGCAATGGAATGGGAAGGTTTGCATTAAGGAGCTCCCAGCTGCTTACGTGCCAGCCTCTGTCTGCAGTGAACACAGAGTGACTGAAAACTGGATAAACATGGTAGGCCAGATTAATCTGTGGTGTAATTCCATCAAAGTCAATGAGGATAAATTTGACCCAAAATGTCTATGGCCTTCCCTGTGCTAGAGAATTTGATGTGCTGCCTACCGCTGCAGTCCGTAGCTCACGTAACACATCACATGCCCACACATAAAATTACCATCAGTACCGCACAAGTATTTGTGCTGCTATTAGGACGGGACTTGCTTTGAGCAAGGCTGACCACTGTTGCTGCATTGGCACTGAAGAGTCTTAGATTCACCCACCGCTGCACTAGCTCTGGTGCAGTTTCATCAATGCTAGTAATAGTGGGAAGGCGAGTAGAGAGTTAGGTGCCAGTGATTTTTGCCACCCTTTCCGGTAATTCTGCTCAAGGTAGTCCTAGACAACATGACGATAAATTCCAGTGACTGGTTTAGACCAGCACTCTCACTGTTGCTACCACCAGCCCAGTGGCTGTGTTTGCAAGGAATGCTGTATGTGGATGCAGGCATGAATGCACCCATAACTGGAAGGCTGGTGTGGGTGCACTGCATCACTGCAATATCCACCAGTCCAGCTAGTAATGAATAGGTCAGTTCTCTGGTGTACATGCACCCTTTGGAGAGTCCACACTTTGCTTTTTTTGTCAAATGTTTCCCACTGATGCCACAGAGGAAATGCTAGTGTAGACAGGACTTCATGCAGCCACTGGCATTTCAACTACTCAGTTGTCTAACCTTGCTCACAGCGACAGCAGGAGTATGTGACCCAGTGCTGAAAATGTCCATGTCTGTCGGTGCCTTGTCTCTGCAAGATACAGTGGTGTAGAAAAGATCCAGCTATTGAAGAAACAGAATTGGGAAGGTCAGGGAATTCCTCTTTCACAGAATCCAGACTGATTTATTTTTTACTTTTGGAATAACCGAGATCAATCCCCCTTCCCAGGCAGATTGCTTTTTTGGAACAGTGGAAAATAGGAAGCACCTTTATGCCTGGAGCAGGGTTATTAATGTTCATCTCTGGTGGAGCAGCATTCCGCTGGCTGAGTAAATTCCATTCTGTGGATCACTAGTGGCCATTGCTAGTGGAAAGAGTTGCAGAGGATACTTCTTAAGAATCTATCTGGCTTCTTTTCAATAATTTTCCTCCATTTCTTTTTTTCTTTTTATCATTTTGTAGAAATCTCAGCAAGAAACTCTGGAAGAACCCTTTGATATCCTGTATGAGAATATCTAAGGGAAAAGACTGATCGTGCTTGGACTATACATCTCTGAGTATGAGGGAACTGCCCCTCACATCTTTAGTATCCATCTGAATGCTCCAGAGACTCATGGCACACTGATGGCAGAGCCCCATCCTCGTCTCTTTCTAATCTGTTCTTTATGGACCTCAGAATTCCTCTGTTCTGATCTCAGGGTGGCCCAGGCTGCATGGGTGCTCCTGCAGAGAATATTGCTTTCAGTTATTTATAAGTCTGACTTTTAGAGATCGTTTTAGTCAAGATCTGTGCAAGTTTCCCTCATGCAGCTATGCCGATGCATTTGAGTCTTGCTCTATAGCACTTGTTGTACAATACAGGGACCCCGCTACTTTTTTTGACAGTGCACCTCAATCCTGACCTGCAGCCCATGCTATCCCACTCCTAGCTCTCTCCTGTCATGCCAATATGAACTTGATATATGTCTATTGAGGACCTGATTGGGAGCCAAGGCCCCCGTCACCGCGTTCCCTTTCTCAACAACTTCAAGCTGAAACATGCTGATGCGTAAAGCAAAGAGACCTGCTAGCCCTGTACTGTAACTGCAGATGTACAGTACAGCCCTGTGCTGCTCCAAAACAGTCTGTCGGATTCAGCTCTGCAGGGTGAATATTTTCCTTTGAATGCAACCAACGGAATCTGGTGTGGCGGGGCAGCAAGAAAAGAGATGCAGAAAATGAAGCAGGAGTCTTCCCTGCCTGTGGCTCATTGGTGATGTTCCTCCCGAGATAAATTATTTGGAGACAGGGCTTGCAAGAGTGGCTGCCCTGCTGGTGTCTGTCCTGTTTATAACCCTGTCCTAGGCTGATGTCCCTTCCAGGAAGGGTGTTTAGAGGGAGAGTTAACATTCTTCTTTTTAATAGGTATTGTTATATAGTGTGATTGGTTTTTTAAGCCCTGGCGTGGGCAGATGTAATATCTTGGGGATAAATCTTCACCCCATTGAAGTCAGTAGGAGTTTTGCCATTTATTTCAGTGGGGCCAGGATGTCAATCCTGGGGTTTAGGATGGTATTTTAAAAAATGCAACTAGACCAGCTTATCAGACGCACAATATATGGAGCAGAGGCCCTGCGTGTGAATTTTCCACCCAAGCTCTTATCCTTGCCATCACATGGATCTAGCCCAGAGGTGGCCAACCTGAGCTTGAGAAGGAGCCAGAATTTACCAATGTACATTGCCAAAGAGCCACAGTAATATGTCATCAGCCTCTTATCTGCTCCCTGCCCTCCAGCCCCCAGTGCCTCCCTCCCCCCCCATGCCTCCCGCCTGCCATGATCAGCTGTTTTCCATGCTCAGCAGGCTCTTGAGGGGAGGGCACAGCACATTTGGGGGAAGGGGAGTGGGGGCCGTGCCTGGGGCAGAGCAGGGGGTTGAGCAGTGAGCACTCCCTGGCACACTGGAAAGTTGGTGTCTGTAGCTTCACCCACGGCGTCGGTGCCTATACAAGGAGCTGCATGTAGCTCTGGAGCCACAGGTTGGCCACCCCTGATCTAGCCTATCAGCTGAACTTACGCTCATTGTAGTTCTGATGGGAAAGGAGTGACATTAACTATATTGTATAACTTGATCAAAACAGTGGATCAAACTGCTGAAGATGTTGTACCTCAGCTTTTCTAAAAACAAAACGAAAATCTGTAGAATAAGCTGAAAGGAATCATACAAATCTCTTTAAAGAGGAAAATCAAATTAAAACTGATGTGAAGGTCATAGAATCCTCTCCAGTTGTAGATAATGCTGCTATACATCAAAGATGGAAGGCTATGGAAAATGTTTTCAGGATCTCCAGGCTTCCTATATTATGTTTTAAGAGATAATGTTCTTATTGCTTTGCTCATTTATTAGAAGAAATTTCAGATGTGGAATCTGTACTTTCTTTAATGATAAATACTTTTCTCTTACCAATGTCTAGAAATTCATTGACGAAAGGACCCAGTAAAACTGTTTTTCCATTTGTAAATGCTTTTGATCATTTTGAGACAGAATTTTAAAACAAATGTTTTTGGGGTCACCAGGTTTTAATGTTTCCTGAGTTGACATGGGAAACATGAGTTAGAAAAAAAAGATTCAGACTTAAAAAATTTGCAAAATTGGTGCAATTACAGTAAAAAAAAAATTCCTTGCCAAATTTTGAGTAATGTTGGTGATAAATGATATATTTTAATTGATTACAATGTGGCAAGAAAATCTTTAGAACAAGCTGATAGATTAGATGGAGTTAAAATTTACCAAAAATACCCACATTTGTAATTGTTTTAAAGATGGCATTTTATAAGCACTAAATGCTTTATGTACAACTGGAAATTTCTTGAAAAGACTCTAATGCAGTGTTGATAACTGCCCTCTGTTTGGTCAGTCTTGTTTGTCATTTTCTTTTATGCTTTTTCCCCACTAATTCACTATATTTACATCTGACCAACTATATATATTATATAGTTGGGGTTATCAAAAATTATAAAGTAATTGAAAGAAAGGGCTGTAGGATAGCATAATTCCCTCATTCTGTACTATGGTTCGAAGAAGGTAGGCAACGGGTTGGAGGCACAATGACAGATTCTGGCTAGTTAAGAAAGACAATGTGAACACCAGAGAAAAGATGGAAGGTCTTGCAGTTTAAGCCTGATCCAAAGCCCACTGAAGTCAATCAGAGTCCTTCCTTTGATGTCATTGGGTTGGGGATTGGCCCATTGAGAGTAGAGGATTGTTCAAAAAAGGCGAGACCATTATGAAGATGTGGAGCTGCAAGCCAGAAATACCCCTTTAGCATCACCCACTACCGAAAGAATGAGACACCCCATGGAATCAGAGTGTGTCAGAGGGAAGGATGGATAAGGAGGAGAGTGTGTGGGGTAGGTAGTGTTTAAGACACAGACGTTTTCCAGGGAGACCTGTAAAGAAAGGCCTCCCACCAAGGGAAAGAAAGGTTATTAAAGAGCATTTAAATAGCATTGGTATGATGAATGTGGTGCAGAGAAAATCAGTAATTACATGGCTTTGTATTTGTACCTAACTGTCTGGTGGGTACAGGGGATTAATACTATTTGTCTGTATTCCACAGGAGGAAATAAGTTAGTTTTTAGTAACTGTCAGACAGCTTAAACAAATGAAATAAAAAAACAGAGCCATCAGCCTCCTGGAATCTGGTTTTATTGGCTTGTTGTGCTTCTTCCACACACATTTTTGCTCTAAATTAAATGATTGTTTTCCCTTCCGAAACATGTCTCTAGGCCAGGGACTACTGGTGATAGCTGGGATCTTTTCCCTAACCATAACACTAATATGCATCTGGATTTAGCTTATAACAAGCACGTGCACTTTGGTTCCCTGGTACTAGGAACACTTGAGGGTAAGGCTCTGTTTGCAACTAGGGAATTACAGAAAGAAGGTGGGGAAATCTCATGTCAAACTGAGTATTGGATTCAGTAGGAGTTGTACTCCCCGCCTTCTTCATAAAGGAAGAATGACTGTCCTGTATGAGCTCTAGTCATATTGAAGGTAATATTCCCCTTCCCCCACCCTTATGAGTGAGCCATCAGCAAATGGTCACCTTATATCGTGAAGCATGTACTTTGATTGCCTTTATATCATTGTCTTAGCCTGCATAGCTACACATATAGTTAATGGTGCTAAAACGATCTAGCCCCTGTTTAAAAATCCTGCCACAACCCCTTTCAGTGACCTTCTGCAACAAATTCCAGTTTGACAATGCAGAGATTGGATATATTTTTGGTATTACTTTTTTTTTTTTCTGCAGCATACAAATCTTTTTACTGTACCATCTTTTAACAAGCTCACGTTTTTATTTTGCCCTTTATCTGTAATCAAGAAACACAAAAGTCATAACAAATAACTATGATAAAATGGATGGTCCAAGGTTTAAGGTTTTATTTTTTTCCTTTTCTCTTCTTCGACAACACCTGTATTACCATAGCACCTGGCTGTTCTGCGCTAGATGATCTGTCAAACAATATCCCAAAGAAACAAATAGATTTTACTGTTAGGCACGTTTAGCCCACTCCTTCAAGATACTGGGCACCTTCTATGAGAAGCTTGCAGGCTGAGGGCCATTGATGGGAAACTGTGTGATCTTGTGGGTGATGGTTGGGTACAGTGATTCATGGCTTTGTAACCTCCAGGCTGAAGACATCCTTGAATACTATGAACAGGTTGCACCCAATGCAGTGTCTGTGGCACTATGAATCTGCATGTTCACTCCCGACAAGACAATGACCCCTACCTGCCATGAGTTGCACTAGCTGTCTATTGCTTAGTGAATGAGATTCAGGCTTAGAAGTATTTAAAGGCTTATGTATGAGGACCTGTCTGCCTTTGAGACCTTCTGTGTCTCTCTATTCCTTTTAGCCCGGTGCAATGAGCGACTTGAATATGCTGACCATCCCTACATCCAGTCTGAAGAGACCAAAGGCAGGCTGTGGGATCTGGACTGCTTTTCCCATCTGTATTCATTGGAGCACATCTATGCTACCCACCTGGGCTGGGGTCAAGACTCTCTTATTCCCTTTTGGTTTGTTTGTTTAACATGCACATTTTGCCCCCCCCCCTCCCCCCCGCAGACTTTCACTGTCCAGTAATGTGACCCTCACAGAAAAGGGGATTTAGGAACGGCTACACTTCAAGCCACCAGATGGTGCCTTTGATCCCCAGTGCATCTCCTGTCCATCCCCTTTATCTTTCTTTACCCTCCCACAGCCCTGCCTCACTATCTCCAGTCGTAAAATTATGTTTTGGGCAACCAAGAAACTGAGTCAACTTCTGTGGTTGGAATTTCATGACCAGAAATAACAATCACAGTGAGGACAGTAATAGGAGGTTAACCAAACCCCATGCTTCAACCTGCAGAATAAGAAGTGAATGCGGGGTCAGAAAGGAATTCCCTCCACCCACCCACCCCACGGATAGCACTGTGCATTTGTCCAGATGCTAGGTGTGTGTAAGATAGCAGTGGGGCAGGACTACACAGGTTCACCTTCTTCAGAAGCATCACATACTGGCAACATCATCATCAACCACAGGCCTATTGCACTTTGTCACTGCATTGTCTGTCCTATGGAAGTGGGGTACGTGATGGGGGGGAAGGGGATTTCTTACAGATAGCATCATTATGACAAACTGGAGACTGAAATGCAAAACCAACGGGGCATGAAAGTCCAAAGAGAGCTGCATCCAGATCCCTCCACTGGTCCTAGAATCATGGCTGGTGAGTGCAGGGGAAAGGAAGGGATGTCTTGTCCTAGGCTTGGAGCCATTGTTGTGAGGCAGGATATAGGTACAGAAAATGTCCTCTGTGTGTCTGCTGTACAGACTGCAAGGAAAATCCTTTCCAATCTGAGTGGTTTTTCTGCTTGAGCCTGGTCAGAAAACCCAGTTACTGACACCTTTGTCCTCTGAGGTTGTTTGATGGCCAAGATTTACCCTTATTGTAGGGGTCTATCACTGAGCTAACATGCACTAAATAAAAAGGAGGGTACTCAGAATAAAAAGCAACAGCAAGGACCCTGTGCCCCTGTATTCCACCTAAAAGAGAAGGGGGTGAACCTGAATTCTCCCATGAGCAATATTCTGCCTTTTCCAGGTGTTGATATAAAAACATGCCTGGTAGTGGGGCAAACGAATCCCTACTTACTGTCAGAGAGAGAATGACTCATTGCTGCTTTCTTTTAGAGATGAAATACTAATGCAGATTATCATTAATGACTAACGTTTCTATAGTGTCTTTCATGATTCCAAAGAGCCAGGCAGACATTACAAATGATATATGGCAGGGCTTGTATCACCTGCTCCTGAAATGCAGAAGCCACCTCTGGGGTGGAGTACGATAGCTGTTTAACAGTGCACAGCACCGCTACACGAGAGTTTACAATAGGAAGTGAAGAAACAATGCAAGTTGTAGGGCTACATGTAAGTGGCCCTTGTTATGTGGGAGGATTGTCAGACTAGATTATCAAATGGTCCCTCTGGCCTTCAAATCTGAGAATATCATAGGTAATTAAAATGCTGGGGGAAACTTTAGGGAGCCATAATGTAATTGCCCAAACAGGAATATGGCCAGCACAGTAGCACTAACACCACTGCTTTGGAAAAAGTTGGATCTTTGAATGACCAAGAAGGGTCAGGGCCTCAGTTTTATATTCCATCTGTCTAGCTAGGATTTTTTACGACCCTCAATACCATGGTCTCTGAGCACTTTCAAGTAAGCTGGCACCTAAGGCATCTCTAACACAGTATTAGGGCATTAGTTCAGTAATACTGTTCGGTACTTTACAGACGCAACACCTTTCATCCAAGCACCTCTAACTGTCCTACAACATTGGGTGGGTGTTATTTCAGTTTCATAGATGGGGAAACTGAATCACAAGGTAGTGAAATGTCTGCCCCAGAATTGTACACTGGGAACAGAACCCAAAGGTAGAGTTGGGTACAGAATCCAGGTTGTCTGATCCTCATTCCCCTGTTCTAATAACTAGACTATGCTGCCTCATACTGGCTTAGAAGGACGTATTTTTCCCTGCTGAATCGCCCATGTCAGTTCTTGCAGCACTTTGTTTTTTCCTTTTTGGTTTCTAATTCAAATATTGATTGGGATCAATTCTGCTTATCTTAGATTTGTAAGGATCACCTGCTGAGATAGTGTAGCTGCAGGTAAAGACACAGATTTCCTCTCCTGGAGTATTCCGCGTTTTGGCGTTGAGGAAAAGAGCCAACATTTCCACAGAGGTTCAAATACGCATGGTGTAATTCCCCAAATAAATAGACATGGGTTTGGAGAGAACAAGATGAATTCTAGCACACATCCCCCAAAAATCTCCTTGATTGTGAGGCAGTCCCTAACATGCAAAGAGTATTAGTCAAAGAAAATGTCTACAGTAATTGTAAGCAAATGTCTGCTTTTCAGTCACACTTTCACCATCTGCTCATTTAAAGGGAACACTGTCAAGTGGTTTTAATTCCAAATTTAGATTCTTAAAAAAAAAAAAGGGAAGGGAGATGTTTTACAGAGCTAATGGGTGTGGAAATGTTTATTACATTTTTAAAAAGTAACATATAAAGGAAACCACAATTTCAAGGTGCAGTAAATCCTCCTCTGCCAGGTTGGTTACCCAAACACAATAGTGCTATGCTAGTGGATGAAAAATAGAAAGTAAATCTTTCCAGTCTGGTTTCACTCTCTTACCTGAGTAAAATGCAAAAAGCGAACACTAGATTTCAAAATGAAATCCATTTTAATAGAGGGAGTTATAATCCCACTAAAAATGACTTAAAATAGCTTTTCTATCCGCAAAAATCACAATCTCAAGGTCAGATATCTTGGGTTCATCCAGGCCTAGAATGAATGTCGTCGGTGACTATCCCTGGATACGAGGATGTCTGCCAGGGGGAAAAAAATCACTGATGAGACTTAAGATGGCTGAGGAGTCCAATCCATGCTCTTCAGGTTTTTCCACATATATGACAGATGGTTTCTTGCAGGGGTGCTAGAACAATTGTTATGGGGAGGTGGGAGTGTTGACAGTCATTGAACCAAACTGTAAACCCTGTATATAATGGAAACCAATTCAAGCCTAGGGTTCCTGCAGCACCCCCAGTTCCAGTACCTGTGGTTGCTTGGAGAGAGCACAACTGCTGACTGGGAGGCTGTACATTTCCCTTCCTCCTCTGCCATTTCTCAACCTCTTGAGCAAGGCGATTCTCTTCAAAATGGGCTGAGGCTTGATGTATGATATTATGCCTTTGCAGTCTAATGCCAGCTAGCTCTTAACAATTCATTGGGTCAATGCATCCCTTCTTAAGATATACTATCAGAATGTTGTTGTAGCATTTCCTCTGTCCCCCACGGGTCTGCTTACCATGACTATGTTGAGAAAAGAGGACTTGCTTCATAAGACGAGTATCAACTACCCACACACAATGGCCAGCCCAGCAAAGTTGATGTTTCATAATCTTCACCTCAACGCTGGTGATGTTAGCTGCAGAGAGAATGCTGGTATGGGTGCGACAATCTTCCCATGTGATACGGAGAATCTTCCTAAGGCAGCATGTTGGTACCACTCCAGATGCCCTCCTTGGACTGTTACCTTGTGGTGGTGGAGAGGCTTGTATATTCCAATGACCCTCAAAACTATGTTGTTCAGAGTCTTGTACCACTGGTAGGGCCACCCTTGGTGAACAGTTGTGAGGTGAGGTTCCAGATGAAGTGCGGTCCAAACTTCTCAAGACTCCCATGGCAGAACAGGAGTACTCGAAGAATAAATGTAGACTCTCCCTGGAAAGGGGGTTATATTCCCTGTTACATGGTATAAATCTCCCATTTCTAATCATGGTGGGTCACAAGAGATCAGCCCTTGAATGTGTGACTAGTCTTGAACTTCTAGAACTGAATACATCCCATCCTGGTACTCAGACCAGAGATGGGAAGAGGTCACATTCACAAGAAAGAAAGAAACTTTTTTATAGCAGATTGATTATTTTATTAAATAAAGGCAACTGTTTGAGATTGCTGAAGGGTTTGGAATGTTAGTCTGAGGAAGATGGACAAGTGGGCAGAGTGCAAATGAGGCAGCCAAAGGTGCATGAAAAATTGTGGAACCATGTGATACGTTAAATTACAAGGCCATGTGATATATTTATCATTTGACCATCTCTATTCCATATGTTGGCATGCTTATTTATGTAAGAGGTGGTGAGAGCCATATGATACATCTAAATAAATAAATCAGTCCCTGGAAGAGTTTGAGCTTAAAATCAGTCCTTAAAATTATGACTTTTATGTATAGAAAAGCTATTTTAGGGATGGTTATGCCTCCACCTGAACCCTATGCGGTTCGACTAATGGTAACCAATGCACCTGACTTTAGAAGTGGAGATATATATAAATATATATATCCCAATAAAAATAAACTTTTAAAATCTCTTTAGAACATTTGTAGAATATTTTTTCTTCAGTGTGTGGCATTCATAGAGCAACCATTGATGTGGTGTGGTGTGGTTTTTGCGGCACTTGATGGATACCCCACAGCATCATGTATTTTCCTGCACTTATTATATATAAATAAGAATATATAGTGGTGTGGTGAGGTATAAATGGGCTATTAGTATGCATTCAGGGTGGCTTTATTACTTACACATGTATTTTTTTTAAAAAGACATCTTTATATTAGTGCTTTAACTAGAGAATATTAAGATTTGAGGTTTTGTCCATTTGCATAAATTCCTGCTGCCAGATGCAATGAATTGTTTGTCAGAGGTGAGTGGAGTCCAAATATTACCAAAGGATTTGTGTTTCATGGTCTGTGGATTCAGAGTGATCATCACAGCAACAAGAATAAATGATTGGAGAGAGGTTATCCATTCCATCATTGCTTCTCACACTAGGGGGAGGGTTGGTGACCTCGAAGGGGAACTTCAGCAATAAAAGGTTAAGGCCAGCATCTGGTCACAGACTACATAGAATCTGGCTACCAGTGAAAATTAAAAACAACGGCAGCATTCACTGACCTTTCTTCTGCATATGATACTGTATGATGCAAAGATCTCCTGCTGAAAATATCATTCACTTTCTCATACCAAACAACCATCAGATTCATCACCAAGATGTTGAGTAACAGAAGTTTCACTGTACAACTTGGTGAATCTGCCAGTAACTCATGGAGATTGAACAACGGCCTCCCCTAGGGATCCATTTTAGCGCCCTCACTGTTCATTCTCTATACCAGCGACATTCTGATCATGCTGTAAATTCAACTATGTAGATGACATTGAGCTAACAACGCAAGCATCCTCTCTGGATGCCACAGAAAAGGTCATGAACAATGACCTCAGCACATTTGAGATGTATTTCAAAGCTTTGCAACTGAAATCCAACACTTGGAAAACACTCGTCTCTGCCTTCCACTCAAGTAACCATAAGGCCAAAGTGCAGTTGAAAGTGGACTTTTGTGATCTGCCTCTTTCATATTACCATAATCCATGGTGCACTGGACTTACCCTCGATCAGGCGCTGAGCTATCACCAACACCTTGACAATATCAAAAAGAAGATAAAGACAAAGATTAACATCATCCAGAAGAAAAGGAGTACTTGTGGCACCTTAGAGACTAACCAATTTATTTGAGCATGAGCTGTAGCTCACGAAAATAAATTGGTTAGTCTCTAAGGTGCCACAAGTACTCCTTTTCTTTTTGCGAATACAGACTAACACGGCTGTTACTCTGAAACCTGTCATCATCCAGAAGCTCACTGGCACATCCTGGGGATATGATGCACACACACTTTGAACATCAGCATAAATCCTGTTCTTTTCAACAGCAGAGTATTGCGCATCAGGTTGGTGCAACAGCTCCCACACCAATCTCATTGACACTGAAATTAATGCCATGCTCACGATTGTTAGCAGGCATCTCAAATCAACACCAATACCTTGGCTTCCAGTTTTGGTGAGCATCACACAACCTCGGGCAAGATGCTGCTGTGGGCATCATGCAACATCATGCAAGACACTGCTGTGGTCCAGGAGTACAACAAGATGCTGTCCACTCTGGACCTGCTGATACACCAAGACTTCAATTTGCTGCCACACTGCTGACTCAAATCCAGGAAGCCTTTTTGGATCTACGCATCAATGCTACAGGCCAATGGAAAGGACACCAGCACTTGCTGGCTCGAATCATGGGCTGCCTGTGATGTCCCAAGAAAGACCTGATTGAAGATCCAATGAAAGAAGTCCCAGGATTCTGCGTCCCTTGTAGGCAGAGAACTGCACCCAGCTGTGTTCAGACAACACACAGAAGGTGTGGTGCTCTCTTACACAAATGGAAAAATCAAAGAATCACCAAATTGTGACTGTGGCAAAGTACAAACCATGTGACACATCATGGACAATTGCCCCATTCATGCTGACAGTGGTGACAGAGAGTGGGGATCCATCAGCTACCCCAGAAGCATAAGAATGGCTTTTGAATCTTAAGATTTAATTATTCTTCCAGCCCGTTGCTTTTCAAATTCCATACGAAAGAAGAGGAAAAATGGTAAAAGGGTTTTGGCATACTTTATGACTACAGCTTCCTGCCTCCAAAGCATTGGGTACTTTACTTTGTTCATGTCTGACAGTTTGCATTAAGCATGGTGTGTAGTCCAATGACCTTGTGCTCTGTGTAGGCATTCTGTATGCCCTGCATGGTTATTTTGGGTACATACAGTAGTATCATGAGGTGTGTATAGGACTGAGGTATACAGCTCCTTAAGCATTCCATTTGGCAACAGGAAGATACAATTTGGTGTGATCCATTCTCCGCATTTTCCCTTGATCCTTGGCATCTCCTGGCTGACCCTTCATGACCCTCTCATTCACTGGTGAGAACAGAAAGTCATCTTCCTGTCTGAACTCTGCCAACAGCATGACCCAAATATTGCACCCAGACCCAAGAAGGCTCAAGTAGGGGTAGTTGCCCACAATCTACACCTACTGGGGAAACTGTGGAACTGCCCCACAAGTACCATGACTACACTGACGTCTCTGAGAAGAAGAATTCAGAAAACTTCCCTCCAACATCAGGACTATGACTGTCCTATAGAACTTCCGCCAGGTGCAAAGATACCATTTGACTGGATATATGCAATGTTGGAGTCTGACTGGTGGCACTGCGAGAATATCTCCAAGAGAACTTGGCCCACAGGTTCATCCACAAGTCAACCTCACCAGCCGGTGCTTAGCTACTCTTTGTAAAAAAGGATGGCAGTCTCCACCTCTGTCGATTATTGAGCCCTAAATCAGATAACAATCTGGAACTGTTACCTGCTACCTCTGATCCCTGAGCTGTTGGACCATGTGGGGGCTGCCTAAACATTCATGAAACTGGATCCCCAGGGAGCTTACAGTCTCCTCCGTATCCAAGAAGGCGACGAATGGAAGATGGCCTTTCAGACCCACTACAGCCACTTTGAATATTTGGTTATGCCATTCATACTGAATAATGCTCCAGCAATGTTCCAGCATTTCATTAATAATGTGCTACAAGATCTGCTGGACCAGTCTGTGGTAGTGTACTTAGATGATCTATTGATATTCTTGGATGATCTGGACCAGACCACTCACAGCTGCACAGTCCTGACGAGACTATGACAATGCAGTTTGTACACTAAGATAGAGAAGTGTGCATTTGATCTGACCTCAACAGGGTTTCTGGGTTTCATCCTGTCCCCAGAAGGCATCAAGATGGATCTGCTCAAGTTCTAGGCTGTCTGTGACTGGACAGCCCCCTGCAACGTGCATGACCTACAACACTTTTTAGGCTTTGCGAACTTCTACTGGAGGTTTATTTTGGATTTTCCAAAACAAGCCAAGCCCCTCACTGCCCTACTCGAAAAAAAACGCCAAGTTCCACTGGTCATCTGAGGCCCAGCATGCATTTGAGCAACTGAAGCTTGCCTTCACCACTGCTCCAGTATTGGCCCACCCTGTCACGGAACAAACTTTTGTTGTGGAAGCCAACACCTCTAGTACAGCGATCAGGACAGTTCTCTCCTGAGCAAATACAGCATCCCATTGCCTACTACTCAAGAAAGCTCACACCTGCTGAGCAAAACTATGAGATCCTGGGCGAGGAGTTCCTGGCAATTAAGACTGTCTTTGAAAGAGTAGCAACATTACTTGGAAGGGGCCCATCATCCGGTCCAATTGTTTACGGATCACAAGAACCTCGAGTACCTGCCAATGCCAAGGCCCTGATGGGCCCTATTCTTCTCCCGATTCAACTTTACCCTGACCTACCACTCTGGAACCAGAAACAGCAAGGCCGATGCCTTGTTCTGAAGATATGGTTCTGATCCACAAGGTCCCAGTCTGGAACCAGCCCACATTCTCAAATCCCATAACTTTCTTAACGCAACTCACTGCCATCTCCAGAATTCCATCCAAGTTGGACATTGTCAAGCCATGCACGACAGCTGGGGGTGGGTGGGAATTATGTTTGTGAAGGACCACATCTATTTTCCCCCCGGGCCTGTGACGGTGGCAGTTCTCCAACTCTGCCATGACTCCAACTTGGCAAGACACTTAGGGTGATAGAAAACCCAACAATTAATGTCTGGTTTCTTCTGGTGGCCTTGAATGCACTCTAAGATCTTTATAGCTTCCTACCAGGTGTGTTCCCTCACCGAGATCCCTTGCCAGAAACTCTGCAGTTTCCTTCAACCTTTGGACACCCCATCTCGGCCCTGGGAAGCCATTTCCTTGAACTTTGTGATGGAACTACCAGAATCCAGTGGTTCTATCACCATCCTGACAGCAGTAGATCGCTTTTCTAAAATGGCTCACTCTTATTCCCTGCACAGGTTTATCCTCTGAGAAGGAAAGTGCCCAGGTCTGAAACAATATAGTTTGTCTTCATGGCCTCCTGCATCATATCACCTCTGACTGGGGACAGGGGCGGCAGAAGCTTCCTAAAAGTGGGGGGCCACTGGCGCCCGAACCGTGCCCCCCATGCCATCCCTTCTCCCCGAGCCCACACATCACCCTTTCCCCCCTGAGATCCCACCCCTGTGCTATCCCTTCCCCTGAGGCTCCATCCTCATGCTACCTCTTCTCCTCAAGACCCCTCCCCCATCACTCGTCCTTACAGCTGGTAAAAAGTGGAGGGGCCATGGCGCTCTGGCCCCCCTATTCTGGTGCCCCTGACTGGGGACCACACTTTACTGCCCTCTTCCGGCACAAGGCCCTATGTTTATTAGGAGTCCATGTGCACCTGTCCTCTGCCTACCATCAACAGAAGCAATCAGATCCTTGAACAATACTTACGACGCTACATCAACTATCACCAGGATGACTGGTCTTCACTGTTACCATATGCAGAGTTCTCATATAATAATGCAGACCACACATCCACAGGCCACAGCCTCTTCTTTATCAACTATGGGTAGCACCCAGATTCCACCACAACTACCCATATCCTCCCCCAGTCCATCTGCCTTGAACTTAGTAGAACACATCCATCGTATCCAAGAGGAGTTGGAGACACCTTGAAAAGGCAAAGGAGGACTTCTAAATATATGCGGACAAACATAGACACTGGGATCCACTTAGTCAGTATGACCAAAGGTGTAGCTTTCAACGGAATACATCTGCATGGACAGACCCTCCTGGAAACTAGGCTTGTGTACCTGGGACCCATGAAGCCCAGCCCCAGTTTGAGCCTCTGCCGCTGCAGTCCAATTGGTGGAGTCCCAGAGCAGCTGATTGGCCTGCTGGCCCTTCTTAAGATGGAAGCAGGAACAGAAAGCTGTTTGAACAACTTGTTTCCACCCTGTTCTGGACTATGTGCCTCCCCTTCCCTTGGCTTGATTTCCTGACATCCTGAACTGGTGGACTCATCTGATTTGTGGTTCTGACCTCCAGTTTGTCTCCTGTTTCTAACCTGCTGGTATCCTGACCCAGCTGATTCTTGTCTTGTGACCATAGGCTCTGGTTCTGAAGACTGGCATTGGCCACCCATGATTGGGCTGTGACAGTGGGATTATTTTTTAATAATTTTCTCAAGTACTTTGCTCAGTTCAATTTTAGATGGGTCAAGTAATGGAGCTTCCACCTCTTCCTTAGGGATGCTATTTTACAGCCTAATAGACTGTTTCCTTTGCTTAGTTTCATCCTATAACTCTTCCTGATGTTTCTGCACCCTTGATACTTATCCACAGTTATCATGATGCTTCTTAGTTCTCATTTGGCCAAGCTGCACATACCCAGGCTTTCTGCATAAATTAATCCTTTCCTGGCTTTTCTTTTAATTCCCTCCAACTTGTCAACATCTTAATGGTAGTGAGCTGTCCTGAACAGAACACATCCTCAAATTGTGGACTCACCAGTGTTGTAAAAACCTGGACTATTTCCTATGTCTCGTGAGACGAAGACTCAAATTAAATTAGCTGGATGGTTTTTGCTGCTCTATCAAATTGCAAAAATATATTAAATCCACTGTCTCTGTTACTGCTTCCGCTACTGGAGCCCAAACTATTTCTTCCCGCTCCCCTGCCCCACTTTTTAATGGCTCATATGTTGCATCTACCATCCTTTCAGTCAAATTGGATTGGATGGGACTCCCTTTTGGGGGTCCATCAATGCCACTGTATATATATGAGCCAACTTCTCCTCCCACCCGCTTTTTTTTAAGCAAAATATCTTTTTTCCACTCTCTCCCTCCAAGCTTTCCTACTCCACTGAATTTCAATGCCATTAAAAGGTGTAGCTCTATGTCCCCAACCGTTCAAACACAGACCTGTATGTTCTTAGTCTGTAACAGGAGGTTTTATGCTTCACATAGCAGGGGTGGGGGGTGTTAAAACTCTTTTTCTGGAGAATGGAAAGGGTGAATATTTCCCCACAAATGTTTTATCTCAGTTGTCAGGAATGCAGACAAGTTCCTCCAAGTTGAAAATGACGAGTGGGTGCCACAGTGAAAAACTTGCTTGTGCTTTCTCAGGGGCCAGCCCAAGACTGTGAAATTAACTCCTCCAGGAACTAAGGACCATCACAGACCTCACTACCTTCTGCTCCAAGCGCAAGGTGCATTGCTTCCACCTAGCCTTCTCTAACCTAAACACAAATCTGCATGTACATTTGGACAAAACCCACACCTTTACCAAAACAAAACACACCACTGTATACACAGTTCTCACTCTGGGGAGAGGATGAGAGAAAAAATGAACCACATGTGACAGATGTTAGTGTAAGTGGAGGATTGGTCCCACTATTAATTGTGAGGAACTTTCCGGGTTTATACCCTACCCCGGTGGAATTGGCTAATGAACGGATCTGAGTCCTTGCTCCCACTCCCTTTACCCAGAGACTACACCTGCCTAACCTAGAGGACTCCCCTGCCATTCTCCTGTGTGGCAGAGTCTTTGTAACCTCGACAAGGTTGGGCCCAGGATTCCTGGGGGCTTTACCCCCAACCTTGTTGTAGTCATTTGGGACAGGGGCTAGGGTGTCCCCACTCCAGGGTGCTCTCTCTGCTCTGGATGCTTCCCTGACCCACTGATCGTTACATACAGTTCAAAACAAATACAATTTATTAAATAGCAATTAATTTAAAAAATAAGAAAAAAATGGGAAAGGTTAAAGGAAAACACATAACTCTGCTCTGTGGCATGGAGACATCACAAACAGCAGTCTCTGGAATGTAAGGGAAGTTCATGGTCTGTTCCTCACACGTCCCAGGCCTCCTGCCCAGGCCCTGGCTGAGCTGCAGGGATGCTGTGGGTCGAACACTTGCTCTGGCAGTGGCCACATGCCTTCAGGCTCTAGGTGGCAGGACCCTTCTTCCCAGTGTCAGCCTCCTGCCTTCCCTGTCGGGGGTTATGATCCCTTCTCCAAGTCCGGCCTGCAAGGCCTCTTGGCTGAGGGGGTCACCCTGCACTGGGCCCTCTGCCCAGGGTTCCCTTCGCTCTCCCCAGCTGCTCACCACATGTAGCTCTGGACTGCTCCAGCCCCAGCACTACAGGTGCTCTGCCTCCAGCTCCCTGGGCTGCTTTTCTGGCCCCTCTGGCTCTGGTGGCTTGCTGCAGCTTTCCTCCCAGCACAGGTCTGCTCCGTGGGTTGCCTCTCTGGCTCTTGCTGATGCTCTCCCTAGCTCAGGCTGCACCTCTGGCTCCATTTGCCACAGATTTGCTCCCCAGCTCAGCTCAGGCTCCTGCTCTCTCCTTAGCTCACCCCACTGTGGCCCAGGCAATTCCAGCTCACACAGAGGATGGGGTCTCCCTGGCCTCTTGACCCCCTCATTAGCTTGCCCGCCCTGTCAATCAGGCTGACCTGGAGCATTAGACTGTCCCCATTGCCTCTGGGGAATGTCAGTCTCAGGGTTCTGATTTCCCACTGACCCTTCCCTTTGGTACTGGGAGCTAGTCAACCAAAAACCCCCATTAAGTTTTAGTAAGGGACCAATAGTCCCCTTACATTAGTCAGTATGCAGTGTTGTTGTAGCCATGTTGGTCTCGGGATATTAGAGACACAAGGTGGGTGAGGTAATATCTTTTATTGGACTAACTTATGTTGGTGAGAGAGACAAACTTTCAAGCTTAATTAGAGCTCTTCTTCTGTTAGTCCTATCACTTAATGCACTACTGAAAGTTTCTCAGATACAATGGAATGAGGGCACCATAAAAATCTTTATAGACTAGAACAGAATTCCATTCCATAGCTGAGGGAATCTGGCAGGATCAGTTAAAATGGACAAATAATTAAACGGCAGAAGAAAGTGTTTTCTTTCTCTCCCATTTAGGTTTCACAATGCTCAGCTATGATGGTGTTTGAGAGAGAACTTTTTTTTAAACCATTCCCCATTGGAAGATGTAACTGTGTTTTATTTACATTATAGTGGTATTTGGTTTTATGGTCTCTGTGGCAGGGTCCAGGCCCATGCCCGTGCAGCAGGATTGAAGCACAGCAGCAATGTTATGTAAAGTAGCAGGGAAACCCTCTTCAAGGGTTTCAGGTTTCTCTGGTGCAACCAAAATAAAGACAGACTAGACAAATTGGAGGATTGGGCCAAAAGAAATCTGATGAGGTTCAATAAGGATAAGTGCAGGGTCCTGCACTTAGGACGGAAGAACCCAATACACAGCTACAGACTAGGGACCGAATGGCTAGGCAGCAGTTCTGCGGAAAAGGACCTAGGGGTGACAGTGGACGAGAAGCTGGATATGAGTCAGCAGTGTGCCCTTGTTGCCAAGAAGGCCAATGGCATTTTGGGATGTATAAGTAGGGGCATAGCGAGCAGATCGAGGGACGTGATCGTTCCCCTCTATTCGACATTGGTGAGGCCTCATCTGGAGTACTGTGTCCAGTTTTGGGCCCCACACTTCAAGAAGGATGTGGATAAATTGGAGAGAGTCCAGCGAAGGGCAACAAAAATGATTAGGGGTCTGGAACACATGAGTTATGAGGAGAGGCTGAGGGAGCTGGGATTGTTTAGCCTGCAGAAGAGAAGAATGAGGGGGGATTTGATAGCTGCTTTCAACTACCTGAAAGGGGGTTCCAAAGAGGATGGCTCTAGACTGTTCTCAATGGTAGCAGATGACAGAACGAGGAGTAATGGTCTCAAGCTGCAGTGGGGGAGGTTTAGATTGGATATTAGGAAAAACTTTTACACTAAGAGGGTGGTGAAACACTGGAATGCGTTACCTAGGGAGGTGGTAGAATCTCCTTCCTTAGAGGTTTTTAAGGTCAGGCTTGACAAAGCCCTGGCTGGGATGATTTAACTGGGAATTGGTCCTGCTTTGAGCAGGGGGTTGGACTAGATGACCTTCTGGGGTCCCTTCCAACCCTTATATTCTATGATTCTATGAAATCTCTGCTCACGCTCCCTTCATGCAGCTGAGCAGTGTTTAAACACCATGGCAATACAAAAACAGCAACAGCTGTGTGTCTAAAAAGCCCTGCTCTTTCTTCTATGCCAGCAGCCTATTCCTTCCTGAAAGCTCCACTCTTTGTAGACATTGATCCCCACTAGACTCAGGCGCAGGTAGGAGGCTTTCGGTTTCCTTGAATTACCCTCAGCTCAGATGGGACCCTGAGAAACATAGCCAACTGACCCTGCTGGGCTTTCACCCCTCAAAACCTACACCCTGTTTTGGGTCTGTGCTGCCCCCCCCCCTTAAGAGTACAGAGCCTATCATATCTGTGAAGGCAACTGTGACAAAAGAATGAAAAGACATTTAAAACCTGGGCACTTTTTCAGAGGAGGGTTGCAGATTAGTTCAGTTTGGCTGAATCACTAAGATGTTTGTATTCACAGAGATCTTTGCCACTCTTTGAAATCTGGTCCTTTCCCCTAGGAATTGAAAAAGCAAGGGCCCTCGGGAGGCTCAGCAGAACTGAGGGAAGTGGCCCAGTGGTGAGGCTGGGGAAAAGTCTGATTCAGCCTGCAGTGTTCATACTACAGGTTTCAGCTGTGTAGAAGAGAACCAGCTCTCAGCTGCCTGCGAGGAGCCTGCCAGGGTCCCCCAGCAAAGCACAGACCCCCTCCTTCTGGTCCCAGGATGGGAAGGAAGCAGGAGGAAAGGGAGGATTCAAAGAAAAAGAAATCAGACAAAACACTCTCCTCCTACTCCTCAAGGCATCACTATGAGATGTCAGAACCCTAATCAACACCAGCTCCAGGCCCCATCCTCCCAGCCCCAGCTGCCATGAGAGCCAGGCCCTGCCAGCAGCAGCTCCTCCTCCTCCTCTCTGTCATCAGCCAGTCTGGCCTGACACATTGAGCCCAGGCTGTAGAGTATTGTCCTAAAAGCAGAAAGAGAGAGAGAGAGAGAGGAGAGGAAGGAAAGAAAAAAAAAAAAAAGGAGAAACAGAGAAAAAAAAACCCCACTCACTCAATCACATGACCTGACAGGATTTGTAACCATTTCTTTTTGTGCCACAAAGAATGTTAAATACATATACTAAAGCCCCACAAAAGGAAAGGAGCTAAAATGGGACAATAAGGAAGCCTTGCAAGGTAAGAGCCTTTTCAAAGAAAGGCTGTGACTTTCTAGGGTAGGGGGAGGTGTTCATTTCAGGCTACACCACTCTGCCAGGGGGGGCTTGTTTAATTTCACATGGCGGCTGGTTTGCCAAGGGTCATCAGCAGAGGAAAAGTGACTAACGCAGGAAGGCGATTGCGCTGGTGCGACCCCAATTCTTTATTTTCTTAAATTCTGCTTATCCTGAGTGTGTGTATGTTCCTAACCGTCTGGAGAGGTAGATGTGCAGGCTTCATTTTCTTAGGAGGATACTACAGCCCTTGCCCCAAATATATTGCCTTTGATGTTGTACTGGCGGAAATGGGAGGTGGGAGCGATTAAAAGCTAGTTTCTAGGGGAAAACAACATCAGCTGGGGGTGGGGTGGAGGGCAGATTAAGCTGGAAATAGTTAAAACAACTAAAGCTCTTTAGATATGGAAGATTTTTTTTTGTCAGACTTTTAACAGCTTGGAGGAAGGGGAAACTGCATTAATTTGTGTGTTTGTTTGAAATAAATGGCTTGTAAAAGGAAACAGCAGGTCTGGCTTTTTTTTTCTTTGAATTTTCGTTGTGTGGTGTTTGTTGTGGTTTTAAAAAAATCCCAAATGTAACCTGAGCTCTTCACCTCCCCCCCCCCCCCCCGAGAAAGGGCTTTGAAAAATGACTGTTTGCTGAAATGTATTATTGAAGGCAGGAGGAGGGATGTGGTGATGGGGGAATCTGTAGCTCTCACATTTCACATTCTTTAGCAACCTTCCCTTTTCTTAAGTGTGCACGGATACATATGCACACACACACCACAGAGGTTTTCAGAAAAGCAGCCCCAGTACAGTTAACCCTTGGGAATTCATCTTTCTTCTTCTTACCATTTGGTTTCAAAAAAATGTCAGCATCCTGCTCCCCAATAGAGAAACAGAAGGGGAGGAATGGGGGTGGGGAGGCAATGCAATCTGTTTTATAAGGGGCACCGGGAGAGAAAGTTTGAATCAGGGCAGTTTCTGTACAGTAAGAGGGAAAACTGGCTGCTGAAAGCTATGCAAAGAGCTGGATGATATTTTTTTCCTTCCCTTGATATTTTCCATATGGTTCCACTCCTCTTGCATGGATTCCTGTCAGTCATGTGGCTACTGGGTGTCTCTCCGTTCAACAGCCTTTAACCTCCATTTGCTACGTAAAATTTTGTAATGATCAACAAATAGTTAAAGCTTAATAATAGTAATTAATACCTAGCTCGTCTATCTTTGTGTTGTGATTTGCCTTTTTATTTTTCTTTTGTTGCACCCAAAAGGCTTTTATTAACCAAAATTTCATGCTTTTCTGAATTTTGCAAAGGATTGCGTGGCAACTCTCTCTTCTTTATAAAGCTTAGTCCAGATTAAAAACTGCCTCTATGAGGCCTGATCAACACCTAAAATTTTCAGGTCCACCTAACTATGTCACTCAGGGCTGTGAAAAATCTTGTGCCCTTAGCAGGGTAGTTAGGTCAACCTAACCACCTGGTATAAATGCAGCTAGGTTGACAGAAGGATTCTTCTGTCAACCTAGAATAGATCTGCCTCTTGGAGAGGTGGTTACCTAAATTAGTGGTTTTCAACCTGTGGTCCGCAGACTATGTCTAAGATTACCAAAGGGGTACACAAATTAAAAAAGGTTGAAAACTACTGACCTAAATCAATGGAAAAAACCCTTCTTGCTGCTGTAGGAAGCATTTACAGTCCGGTGCTACAGCAGCACAGCTGCAGCACCGTAGCTGTGCCACTGTAATGTAGACATACCCAGAGCCACATCGCTGCTGGCTGTAGGCTTCCCTCCCCTCGCCCACTGTGATTTTGAAGTTGACAGACAAGTGGTGGGTGTGCATGTGTGACACGTTCCCTGTTGCGGGTTTATGACTGGACCCCTGCTGCGGATGGGGATAGCAGGGTGGTCTGACCCACGGTGGTCTGAAAATATCTCAGCAGAACTTGCTCAGGAAATTTTGTGAGAGCTTGCGGGGGGTGGTGAAGAGGGTTATGAGGAGTTTGTGGGTAGGAAGAGGGGACTGTAGGGAGGCAGGCTGGTGAGGATGGGCCTGTGGGCAATTTGTGATTGCTAGTGAAGAAAGAGGGCAGAGTTTGTAACAGAGGTTACAGAGCTTTATGGGAATAAGGGGTGTGTGTGTGTTATAGGAAGCCTGGGGGAGGGTAGCAAGTCTTGTGGAAAATTGTCAGTGTTCTCTTCCAGCTCTCGCTCTCTGCATTACCTTAAAGCCTTGTGTACTGTATGAAAATAACTTGCTCCTGGGCACCTTCCTTGACACACCAAATAGTCACCTTTGCTGAGTCTTAACAAAACAGCCTGATTATACCAGCCCTGTCCAGCTGGGAGTGTTTCTGGGCTGCAAGAGCTTTCCCTCTGCCGCATGTGTGTGGGAGGTTTGGGGGTTACTTTGGAGTATTCAAGGCAGGAGAGAGAGGGAGCCTCAGTTCCTTTCTGCAGGAAAATGTTGAACTGGACCTGGATGGGCTTTTTCTCTTATCTTCAAATAAATAAATAAATAAATAAATAAACCCCAGGAGATAGAAAGGGTTAAGGCCCCTTCCTCTGTCCCCCTCCCTCTTTAAATGTAGGAAATGGATCAAAATGGATGGCCATTTTTGATGATAGGTTGTGGTTCCAGTAACAGGAGATTGCTCTCGCACAAGGGGAAAGCAGTGGAAAGAGTGCGGCTAGTACCTTCTCATACTTGAATATCTCCCTGGATGTTTCACAGCTCTTCTCACTGAAAATTTTGGGGTGCAAAATGAGAGATTACTTGGTATTATCAACACCAAGTGTTCAAAGAACATGAGTCAGCCCCCTTCCCTGCCAAAAATCATGATTGGCTTAAAAATGCTGACACTTTAAACGAGAATGATTTTGGAGTTCTTTTTGTCTTCTGAGTGAGCCTTTATGACTCACATTTTCAAACTTTTCTCTGCAACTGGAGGGCTGGAAAGGTAATTTTTTTATGAAAGCTGAGATTCTCATGCAGCATGGCTCCAGGTAAAACAGCAAATATTGGAAGACTCAGGATAAAGTCATGAGTGTTGGCAATACCGATTTTTCTCTCTCTCTCTCTCTCTCTTCCTTTTTGCTAGCTTCCTACACTCTCAGCCCTGCCTGGAAGAGGTTCTCTTTTTGGGGGAGAAGAGAATTCACTCTCCCTAGCCAATTCCGTGTCTGCAGATTAGTACCAACTGTGATTATGGCTTTTTGATGTAAGCAGTTATGTTGCCAAGGTCTGGATTGCGATCCCCTAGCTCACTTTGCACAGGCTACTAAAGAACCATGAGAGTCTGATGACTATGGCTGGTTATTTATTTGCAGAAAATGGGAGAAAAGTCCTGATTTATTGCCGGAGATGGGGATGGGGAACACACAAAAGTAGTATTTTCTGGTTTTTTTTTTAATTAAAATGATTTATAAACTTATTACTTATTTCACTGGCCACAAACTTGTAAAAAAAATCATAGTGGAGTCTTCTTCAGAACTGGTGTAGCTGGGTTAACAAAGATAATGGGAGAGTCTCCTTGCTGCAGCCCTCTTCCACTGCTCTGGTGATGTAAAGGGGCCTTAAAAGTGGTGGAACAGTCCCCTGAGAATTCTCTCAGTACAGAAGTACTCCTGTTCTTTTCTCAGTACAGAGGCAGCATAGGGCTGATATAGGCAGCTTTCTGCGTTGTCTCTGATGTGCTAGGGGTAGATGTGGGCAGACAGCAGGAATGGCTGATATAATCTGGCTATTCTAGGCGTCGGAGGAGCCCTTAAGGGAGCCATGCAAGGCTGCTATTAGTTCAACTTGCATCGGGGGCCATAATGACCCACAGAGAAGACCAGAATTAGCTTTGACTCCTGTACAGTGCAGATTGTGGCCCATTGACTTTCTACGGGAAAAATCCCTAGATGTCCATTTGTTATGAGAGTTATAAGAGTGACACATACAGCATCAATAATGAACTGTTGGTCACTGCTGGCTTAGCTAGGACTGCTTGACACTGTGATCTAGAGGGGAAAGGTTCTGTATCCCATAAATAGATCTCCCTTTAAGGCAAATTGCAAAACATCTGAAAATGTGTTAGAAGTTTGACTCTTCTCAGTAATAACATCAGAAACAACTTTTTTTAACGTTACCCCCCCCCCCCCCCTCAGAGACTTGGCAAATAAGTCAAAGGAGAATTAATTATTTTTTTGCACAGTTTTAAAACAAAAGAGTTAATTCCACATATACCATTCTGTTAACGAACTGGGATTTTAAGTAGTTTCTTCATTTATTTAAAACAGCTTTGCAGTTCACCTTTAAAATCGCTTCCCACCATATGGCCTAATCATTTCCCTGTGCTACACTTTTTTCTAATTATCAAACCCATTTGCTTTAAAATAGGTGTTTTTAATTTCACAGCCTTGTCGTCTTCTCCTGCTTGATCTTACCCTGAAGCCAGGAGGCTGAGTCTGTGACATCACATTCATTCTCTGTGGCAACAGGCAGTGATTTACTTTTTTCAATTTAATTAAAAAGCAGCTTTCAAATTCTAGGTATCTTATATATTCTGTCACTGGGTGACTGTCCCTTTAAAGGGAGATCGGTCCAGTTTCAGTTGTGACATATTTAGCCTGCTTATCCAGGTGGAGAGAATGGTATTGCCAATCTCAAGAGATCAGAAATCGTGAAATTGGCCCCCAAAATCATGAGATTTAAAAACCCATCAGATCATATTTTTTAATATTCTTTACTCATCTGCCAGTGTGTGTGTGTGTGATAATTTCAAGTTGAAAAGTCAACCTTAAATGCACCACCTCTCCCTGGCTGCTCTGATGGAGGCTCCATTTACCATTTCCTCACCCTTAAGACTGGGGAACTGCCATTCCTTTCCTATTAGTGTCCTGACTCCCTCCCCTCCTAGTTTACCACCCATTTTTAATCAAAGGAAATAAGTAGTTCAAGAACTACTGAGCTAATGAATGCATCATGGTTCACGCTTGCAGATAAAACTTATTTTACTTTTTAGAGTTGATGAGTCACAGATACACATATTAAAGAACTTTAAACTTTATGTCAATCATTCATATAAGCCATAATGTCACAGTAAAACAATATGGAATTGGTTTAGCCTTTTGCAAGAATCAGTCCTTCCCCCTGTACCCCATTCTCCTGTAACTCCTAAATCTGCCTCCTGATTCCCCTCACCCTCCCCATCCACCTTTCAACAGTGTCACTGCTTCTCCTCTCAGTGCCTGTGTCCTGTCCAGCCCCCTGGCCCACAGAGTGGCAGCCATTTGCCTGTGGGCATGACTCCAATCTCACTGGAAACAGTGGGAGGTGGCAGCCGTCTTTATTAAGGGCAGCCTTGTTGCCACATGTATGTAGACTGTAGGGAAATGGCAGCCATCTTGCTGGCATCAGCCCCATTGACGGGTAACAGGGGATGGTGGCCATTTTGAATGAGAGAAGATTTGTGAGTCAGGCAAAAAAACACCCCAAAGTTGCCAGAGCCAGGATAAAATCACAAGAGTTGGCAACACTGAATAAATGAGCAAAGTCACATGACAGGCCAGTCATGTGATGACATCGGATCTTCTGGGGTGGAGATAAGAACAAATTCTGTGTAGAATTGGAGGGGGAGAAGAGATGCTCCAATAGGATGCTCTGGGAGTAGTATCTGCTTGGTAGAGAGCAGGGGGAACTCAAGAAAGAAGCCAAACCCTCAGAAAGGAGGGGCTGGACTCTGCTTGTGGGGGGTGGAAGACTCTTTCATGTTTGTTTTGGATTTGGATATGTTGGAAGGGGTGGACTTGTTTCTTTAATGATTTAGCTGGAGGGCCAAATCACTGCAGCAACCAGTCGAAGCTGGAAGGTCAGGTGATCCAACCTGAGTGAGGAGAAACTGCGTCAGTCGCTAGCCCAAAGCCAGGCCAAGTAGGCAGTCCTGCTATACCCACAAATAAAAATTCTTCTCTCTCACCCTGTTCCTATCCTGTTTGACTCATCCCCTCTGGAAAAACCTAGGAAAAGAGCACCTGATAGCATATCCTGAAGTTCAAGAAATCTGGGGAAGTGCTTGGAGGTGAGTTCTGGTGTCCCAAAAACTTCACTGAAAATGTCAGACTGCCTATTTGAAGTAGGGAGCTGTTGCTCAAGCATGTCTGCTGATCTGTGGTTTTCTTGAGTAATTAATGTGGTTTCTAAGGTAGCCAGGACACAGACCATTCAGGGCTTTTAGGTCAGCCTCAACATCTTAAACTTCACCAGGAGAAGCTACTGTAGATCATGGATAATGGATGTCATTCATGTGCTCCCTGCACAATATCCTGCTTATCAGGTGGGCAGCTGCAGTCTGCACCAGTTGCAGTTCTAAACAGCCTTCAGGGAGTAGTACTGAACTGTAAGATCACTTCAGGATTGGGTAGCAAAAGACCTCTAATTTGGGCACTAATATCTGCAGTTGCTGCAGTGGAAATGTGGAATGGCAGGACAGTTACTTTTGCTATAAGCATTCTCATGTTTGTTGCTTTCTCTGTGTGACAGTCCATCTTTAAGATTTTGCATATCAGAATCCATGGCTTTCAAGTCTTTCTGAGGCCAGGTCTGCATTACAGACTTCTGATGACACAGCTGTGCCACTCAGGGATGTGAAGTGGTATGATCCCTGAGTGACATAACTGTGAGCAGAAGTCCCTAGTTTAGCGACAGCTGTACCAGCAAAGCTGTGCTTTTATCGGCATAGCTTGTTTTGTTCATGGGGGGCTGTTTTGTTCTACTGCTGCAAAGTGCAGCTTTGCTGCTACTACTGCATCCACAGTAGGAGAACTTTGGTGCGATAGTGCAGAGGTTCTCCAACGGTGGGGGTGTGGAATGTATTGGGGGGGGGCGGCACATGAGAAGCTTTAAGAAGAAAAACTTGTGCATGTTCAAAGCTGGGTGGCCAGAGAGTGGCGGCTGCTGGCCAGGCGCCCAGCTCTGAAGGCAGCACCACCACCAGCAGCCTTAGAGAATTAAGGGTGGCAATGCCATACCAACAGAGCCCTGCGCGGATTCAAAAATGTGTATTCACATCTGAACTGTGATCCGCAGACAATTTTTGCAGATATCTGTGGATTTGCAGGGCTCTATGTACCAATCCACCCTTACTTCTCTGCAGCTGCTGGCAGCGGCACTGTTTTCAGAGCTGGGCGCCCAGCCAGCAGCTGCTGCTCTCTGCTCTACTTTCAGAGCTGGGTGGCTGGAGAGAGACAGCTGCTGGCCAGGCGCCCGTGGGAGAGGGGACATAAACTACTACAGATACAAAGAAGGTGAGGCCGCAATCAAGTAAGTTTGAGAACCACTGCTAAAGTGTACCAGTAAAGTGCTCTTAGCATAGATATGGCCCTAGAGTGATATATCTAGGCTGACCAGGTGTCTGGTTTTCGACTGGAAAGTCTGGTTGAAAAAGTGACCTGACAGTGTCTGCTCAGCTCTACTGACCGGACACCCAAAGTCTGGTTACTGCAGGCGGAGAGGCACCGGGTCATCACCGCACCAGCCTGTACTCATCTGGTGCAGCCTCCTACCTGCGCCGGGCAAATGCAGCTCCCAGCCCCGGCACTTCAGGCGAGTCCCTCCTGACCCAGGCAGAGGGGAGTGTGAGAAGAGGGGTGAGAAGAGGGGGAAAGCAGCAACTGACAGAGGGAGGAAGGAAGAGAAGCGAATGGGGGGTGGGAAGAGGTGGGGGAAGAGGTGGGGCAGGGGTGAGGCGGGGCAGGGCCTTGGGGGAAGAGGCGGGGCAGGGGAGGTTCCAGCATTCCTGCTGGACTGTCTGGCATTTAAATATTACAAAGTTGGCAACCCTAGATATATCTGAGTGAGAAATGGATCCCTTCAGATTTAAGCAAGTCACAAAGTGCAAGACTGGAGTGTCCTGGGATTTTGAGTGCTCTAATTTATTTGTACACAGTTTAACACAATAGGGCCCTAATCCTAAATGGATTCTCTGGGCACTACTGTAATGCAAATAATACTTTTTTGGTAGCCAGGGCAGAGGAAGTGTAAAGGGAATGGTGGGGGGCATTGGCAGTAAGAGAGGAGATGGCAAGGTAAGGGAACTTCTGTTAGGGGAGGCAGAAGGGGTAGGCGGAGGATGCTGGAGGTCAGGTGAATTGGTATCAAGCCTGGAAAAACTAGTACTGAACTATCAAAATAGGTGCATCTAGAGGGGACAGTATCACAGCATTGCTGAGTACTCCCCACCCCCTTTTCTGTGGAATTATTTTCCCAAAGAAGACATTTCAAGTGGCTTAATTCTCAAGCTAAGTGGTTGTCTCTTTTGTATTGTCTGTAGTAGGAACTGGACATGGTTTAATCTGCCTTTTCAAACCATGTAACTAATAGATATGTTCTTCTCTGGATTGTACTAATGTGAAAGAAGAGAACTTGGCCCTTAAATTCTATGAAACTTTCAGGAGTCGATATGCTCGGAAAAGTGACTCTAAAACTAGACCATCTTACTCAGCAGAGCTGCTTCCTGTGCATATTCAGAGTCATACATAGGTGCTGACTTTAATGACAGAAGTAGGTTTTTACTCCTGTTAGCCCTGCAGAGCCCATAAAGCTATGACAGAGGGAATTGGATTCTCTTTTGGCTTGTTCATTATCATCAACAAAATTATCAGCAAAATTCCAGTTGCAGAATCTTTAATTCTGGTGATGATGCATACACTGGAATGACCCCAGCTGAGTTTGCAAGGCTGGCAGTTAGATACACTATTTTTTTAAAAACAGTAAACTGAGCAAAATTGATGTAGAAGTCATTGAAAGAGAAACATGAAACCTCAAGATGCCATTTTAGTCACTTAAAGTGCATTATTGCATTTTAAAATGATACACTCAGTTCATGTTCAAATTGTAACACCCCTCATTCTTTATTATGAATGTTATTTGCATACATGTGTGGTCTTTGTGCCACACCTTTGTGCCAAGAGTTCATCTGCTCCTGTTGCTTACCCATACCTGGAGTCAGAAATCCACTCTAGTAACATCAGCCTTAATTTCTGTACAGACTATTTTGTCATCTATAAAATAGGGAAAAATACCTTGCAGGGTTGCTGTGGAGATAAATTGATTGTCTGTAAATTGCTTCTAGGGATAAAGAACAAGAGAAGGAGGGAAATACAGAAAATGGAGGATGTAGTACTATGGATTTTTTTTCTAAATAGTCTATTTTTCCCCTATGAAGAGAGCTGTCTGTTTTTTCTAAGCCTATCAGTGTGAATGTTCACAGGGTAAGAAAAGTTTGTCACCACTAATATGCTGACTGTGAAATGTATTTTTAAGTTTGTAACTATAGCTGGCATTTCTGAGCATAGTTCTGATGGTAGCCATCTTGCTGAAAAACAGTAAAAGTAGTATAGTGGGACACCACTAGCTGGAGAGCCCAATGAGATTATAAAATACTTATGGTTATGATTAAATCACAGGGTGCCACTCGTTTACATTCTCTTTGAGCCTTCAGCCTGCATAACATTTCAACCATATGGTTGCCTTCAGCAATGCCAACAGTAGTTAAACCTTAAAAACAAAAAACTTCACATTTTAATTTTGGTGACAAATTCTTCTCACTGCAGACTTCGCAGGACTAAGCAAATTGAGAGCAGGTTTCCATTCTCTTGCTCTCGCTCGAAAATTAAGTCATGTTAAAGCACAACCTTATTAACCCTGTTAAACATGACTTTTCAGTGTGTGTAGCTCATGTTCTAACATGACTTAATTTTCTAGCGCAGACAAGGCTGCACCGGTCATTGATCTGTGGGGAAACCCCTTAAGCCCTGAGTTTTCTCCTTTGAAAACAAAGGCCTGTTTAAACTAGAGAACTGAACTGTTGGTAATTGAAGCAATGCACAAGTGTAAGTACCAATAATGCTGTGAGTCCACACTAGCCGTGGGGTACAGGTTGATAGCAGTTTTACCCCACATTCACACTACTGCTGTGTTGCTCGGTCTTCTGGGTGCCTCTGCTACAGTTCCTTCTGTAGCCACCTGAAGCAGTAGCTTCTGAAATATTTTGATAGACCGTCTGACAGCCCAGTAGAATTATGGGAGAAGAGGTCAAACTTCCAAAATTTCCCAGGCAATCCCATAAACTCTCAATGATCACCATAAGTTCCTAGCCTCTTTTTCAAAATGGAGGCTAGGGTAAAAGCTTGTCTCTTGCTCCTGTGTTTCTGCTGTAGTGTTTGGAAAGCAGTTGTGAGGCATAGTGGTTGGGTGTTCAGGCAGTACCTGCTGAGACACTGAGACCAACTCTAGAAGTTCATGGTGTTTAGGATGCAACTGTCAAAACCACCGCCAAACTGCCTGAGTAGGTGGCTCTGTGCTGTGCTTGCAACTGATCACCAGGTGGAGTGGTGCTTTTGTGTCTGGACCATGACCACAGCCTGGTGGGACTAGATTGTTCATCCCAGGTCTCAAGAACAGCAAAAGCAGCATTCATTAAGGATGAAGATGACAATTTTGCTGGATCTCTGTGGTGAGCTAGCCCTGAAATGGTAGTGCCAGACTGCAAGGATAAGCTCTCCTTGTCACTGAAAAGCAAGTGGCGATTGCCCTGTGGTGACTGTCTGCCCTGGGTAATTATTGGGCATCAGCATGGGGTTGAGAAGTCCATGGGGGTGCTGTTGTGATAGAGGTTTGCAGGGCAGTATGTATCAGCAGTGAGTCATTGGGTGTGGGGGACAAAATCTAAGTGATTAATGTGCTGGAGCTCACTAAGTGAGTTAAGCAGTGCAGGGGATGTTAATGGATCCCATGTGCACATTTTGTGTCTCCTTTCTTGCCCAGGAGTATGTTAAGAGAAAGGGTACGCCTCAGTGGAGACAAAGGCCTTTCTGAATCATTGGGTGTTCATGGATGTCTGTGTAGGAACGGCAAGCAAAGTAGAACTTTATTCCCACTGAACAGCTCTGATGTTGATGGTATTTCTGTCCTCACTTAACTCTGGCTGAGCCTTTGTAATCCCTTTAGGATGGCTGTATAAACCTCTGCCTGATCAAACGAGACACAGATTAAACCATATACTTGGATGGTGCAGGAAGATGGTTGTTAAGAGTGTGCATTTGGAAGACAGGAACCATGGTGGAGGTGTTTGACCTGCAATGAATGTTCAGTGAATAATTTTTGATTATTTGTATTTGCCTGCTGCATTTTGCATAAAGTGAAAGCAAAGATGATGACGTCAATGAACAGTGAAGTGCTAAGGCAGTGCTAAGACCGGAATTAATTTATGCACATCTGGACAGACAAGTGGTCACACCTGAGGCTGTTAGCACAGGCTTCAATTGCCATGCTGCATAAATTAGAAATGCTCCGTGCACTCACTTTCAAACTGGTGATGGGGAATTGAGTATGGAACAGTGAAATGAATATAACTTGGGATTTGTAGTGTATAGTGAATCACTTCATGCTGTGATGCAGCTGGATTTGTTTTAATGTATGAGACCTAAATTGTCTGTCTTTGTATGGTGAGGAGGTTTATGGAAGAGTGGATTATTGCAGTGCTTTTCTTTTCTGGTGGCAGGATTATGCTTCGGATGACTTTATAAGGGTTTTGTGCGCCAATAGTGAGAGAGATGTTGGAGGAGTGAACTGATGTATTGATATTAAATAATAGTATCACTGATGTGCAAAGTACAAAGAACGTTTGATTTCAACAATAAATTATTTTACATGCTGACAAGCTTACAGGACATGCAAAATATAACATATATAAAATGACAGTTGTACAAGAGCAGAGGCAATATAGATCTTTTCTTAGTAGCACTTGAAGTGCCTTTCATTGGGATGTACATTTTATTGTCCATTCTCTTGCATGTGGGTAGAAGAGTGCTTGGGAAATGATTGTGAGGGAGTTGGGAGTTGGAGGCAGTCCAAGAACTATTGTCCTGATTGATGCCACGGGTATTGGGTAGGTGGAGCAGGTACAGGAGCAGGGACCCACTGCTGGGTCAAAGTCACTTTTTCTTGTGCCTTTTACGTAAACAGATTCTTTTAGAATTTTCTGTCCTCCATTTTGCTTCTCCTTCCTGTTCAAATAGAATCCTGCATAACTTGCTTGTTGTCCTGCCTCTCCATGAGCTTTTCAGTACTGCCTTTCACAGGTGATCCTCATCTTGTGCTCTTTAAACTGGTACAAAGCTCTGAATCCTGGTTTGTGTCTCTATGTATTTCTATGATCCGGTTCTCTTAACTTTTCTTCTTCCTGGACCTCATTGCTGTGGAGTTAGTCTGCATACCTTCCTACCTGTTCTGGAACATCCGTATTGCTGGAATGCACACTACAGTGAAATACAAGAAATCAGAGTGGATCATAGCAATGCTCCATCAATCTCTTGGAATACTCAGACATGCTATAAAAGTAGCAGTTTTAGTTCAGTTTTGAATTCCAGTGCCGACTGTTAAGCCACTCTGTTTGTGGCATAGAAATGCTCAGGACATATTAGAAGTCACAGACATTACAGTAAGAAGATAGGGTGGGGATTACTTTAAGGTGAAAATGGGGCTGATGAAGAGGGAAGGAGAGGACCATGTGGTGGTCACTGCAATAGAGCAACAAAGATGGCTTATTACAAATCCTCGGAAGAACATCTCTTTGTGGAGGCTCCCAGCCAGGGAAGAATTCTTAAGTCTGCTTTGCACTGCTTCAAAGATATGAAATTGGATGAATCTGATTAGCAATGCTTTTCATGGATTAAACAAAAAGTTATTGCAAGCAGATAAAAGCACCATGCTACGAAGGCACCATAGCCAAGCGTATGTGTTGACAGATACAATGTAACATAACTGCCATGGCCATAGAGCCCAGTTTGTAATTTCTTGCAATAGAAACTGCTTCCTTTTAAATTGCAGTTTCTGTTTTACCTTTTAATTTGTCTCCTTCCTGCTTGTCTGCCATTTTGAGTCTGGTCACGTGGCATAGCTCATCCAGCTGGTATGCACGCCCCGCTGGGTGCTTCCACCCTGAATGGAAACAATGGCTCCTGCAGCCAAAAGGAAGGGGAAAGGGATGCCAACTTGAGAATCCCAGTTTGGTTCCCTCATTATTACCAAGAATAGGCAAAGCAGCTGCTGCTCATGCTGTGCTGGCAGAGGGAGGGAGGAATAGTGGGGGGAAGAGAGATGGGTACTGCTGCTCTTGTCCTTTTTAAAAAATGCAATTTAATAAAAAACACTAATTGTGGAGTTTATAGGAACCTGCAAAATTTTCCCCACAGCCTAAAAATCATCCCGGCATCAGTTCATCTCGTAATAAAACCTGTATAGCAGCTGCACAGGGCTTTTCCTGCCATGCTGACCTGGCCACTGCCTCTGCTACCCTGTCCTGCTTGTCTCTCCCCCCACATCCCAAAGAAAGGTCTAGCTCCTCTCCCCTTGGCTGCCTGGTTCGGGGAGTTGCTGTTCCTCTTCCTCTTTATTGAGCCAGGTGGTACTTCCGTGCAATGCTTTAGCACGATGGGCTGGATGGAAAGGTGGGTCTTGAGGATTTGGTTCAGCTCATCATAAAGCTGCGGAAGTCTTCTTGCTCTGACCAGATCATTTGTTGTCCCAGGACCTCCAGTCTTTTCATTTTCTCACAAGACCTTTTGGTGTTCTTGGTGATGCCCATCTCTCCCAGATGATGTTGGTTACTATGAAAAGAGTGCACATCTTAGCTCCATGGTTTGTGCAATGCTGTTTATACACGTGACGGACTTACCGCCAGTTTGACACCTGTGTTGGGGAGTGCAGAAAGCAGATCAGACTGGCCAGCTAAGCAATGACAGATATAGATTGGTAGTGGAAAGTTTGCATCATTGGGGCTATGCCAGCCATCTTCATCCCCACTTTGGTGGAGACTGGCACAGTGAGGGGCAACATGAATCTTGTCCATATGCTCAGGGTTTAGTTGATCGCCATATTTGGGGTCGGGAAGGAATTTTCCTCCAGGGCAGATTGGAAGAGGCCCTGGAGGTTTTTCGCCTTCCTCTGTAGCATGGGGCACAGGTCACTTGCTGGAGGATTCTCTGCTCCTTGAAGTCTTTAAACCACGATTTGAGAACTTCAGTAGCACAGACATAGGTGAGAGGTTTTTCGCAGGGGTGGGTGGGTGAGATTCTGTGGCCTGCGTTGTGCAGGAGGTCAGACTAGATGATCATAATGGTCCCTTCTGATCTGAATATCTATGAAACTATGGTCTTGCTTAAAGCAAATACCAAATACTAAATTCTAATTCTAAATACTACAGATGACAATTTCATAACTCAAAAAGTGTTGCAGCCAGCATGGGGGAATTCTATATTAGGCCTTGTCTTGACAGATAAAGAGGAATTCATCACAGAACTAAAAATTAATGATAGCTTAGGTACAAGTGATCCTGACTTTATCACATTTATTCTGTTTGCACATTATAAAGTCCAAACCAGTACAGTTGGTGCTTTAAAAGGACTAGTTGCACAAAGCTGAAAACAATTATGAGTCAAAGCAGCTGGGAGGAAGAATTTAATCAGAAAAATGTGAATGATAATTGGAAAGCCACAATCAAGGAAGAAGGCCATATTGGTTAAAAACCAACTTGGTTTAGAGGAGAAGTGAAGGCAGAGAAATCTATGGCTAGCACAGTGAAGGACAATAAGGAGTTTTTAAACTATATTTTGAACAAAAAGAATTCTAACAAAGGTGTTGGTCCCTTACTAGATGGAAATGGTAGAATTCTCAAAAATAATGCAGAAGAGGCAGAAGTGCTCAATAAATATTTTTGTTCTGTATTTGGGGAAAAGAACAGATGATGTAGTCATATCAGTCTTTCAATTTCACTAGTATGTCAGGAGGATGTTAAACAGCAGCTACTAAAGTTAGACATTTTAAAATCAGCAGGTCCTGATAAATTGCATCCAAGAGTTTTAAAAGAACTGGCTGAGGAGCTTTCTGGACCGCTAATGTTGATTTTCAGTAAGTCTGGGAACACCATGGAATTTCCAGAAGAATGGAAGAAAGCTAATGTGTCAATATTTATAAAGGGTAAATGGGATGACCGGAGTAATTATTGGCCTGTCAATATGACATTGACCGCAGGCAAGATAATGGAGCGGCTGATACAGGACTCAATTAATAAAGAATTAAAGGAAGGTAATGTAATTAATCAACATTGGTTTATAGAAAGTAGAATGTGCCAAACTCATTTGATATCTTTTTTTTTTAATGAGATTAAGTTTGGTTGATAAAGGCAATAGTGTTAATTTAATATACTTAAACTTCTGTAAGGTGTTTGAGTTGGTACCACATGACACTTTAATCAGCATGGAATACACTCAATGGATTAAAACCTGGCTAACTAGTAGGTCTCAAAATGTATCATTAAATGGGGAATCATTAAATGGGTGTGTTTCTTGTGGGGTCTCACAGATATCAGTTCTTTCCCTTATGCTATTTAACATTTTTATCAGTTATCTGGAAGAAAATATAAAATCATCACTGATAAAGTTTGCAGATGACCCAAAAATTGGGGGAGTGGTGAATAATGAAGAGGACAGGTCACTGATACAGAGCGATCTGAATTGCTTGGTAAGCTGGGTGCAAATAAACGATATGCATTTTAGTACATGTATACATCTAGGAACAAACCATGTAGGCCATTCTTACATGATGGTGGACTCTATCCTCGGGTGCAGTGACTCTGAAAAAGATTTGGGGGTTGTGATCGATAATCAGCTGAACATGAGCTCCCAGTGTGATGCTGTGGCCAAAAGGGCTAATATGATACTTGGATGCTTAAACAGGGGAATCCTGAACAGGAGCAGAGAGGTTATTTCACTCCTGTATTTGGCACTGGTGCTACCACTGCTGGAATATAGTGTCCAGTTCTGGTGTCCACAATTCAAGAAAGCCTTTGATAAATTGGAAAGGGCTCAGAGAAGGGTATAGAAATGATTAAAGGTTCAGAAAACAGGCCTTATAGGGATAAACTCAAGGAGCTCAATCTATTTAGCTTTAAAAAAAAAAAAGTTAGGGGATGACTTGATTACAATCTTAAAGTATCTACATAGGGAACAATATTTAACAATGGGCTCTTCAGTCTAGTAGAGAAAGGTATAACATGATCCAATGGCTGGAAGTTGAAGCTAGACATATTCAGACTGGAAAAAAGGTGTACGTTTTTAACCATGAGGTTAATTAACCATTGAAACAATTTACCAAGGGTTTCTGTAGCTCACGAAAGCTCATGCTCAAATAAATTGGTTAGTCTCTAAGGTGCCACAAGTACTCCTTTTCTCTGTTATTGGACATTTTTAAATGAAGTTTGAATGTTTTTTGAAATCAGCTCTAGGAATTATTTTGGGAAGTTCTATGGCCTGCGTTACACAGGAAATCAGACTAGATGGTTACAATGGTCCATTCTGGCCTTGGGATCCATGAAAAGCTAGTGTAATACAAATGGTGATTGTGATGCCTGCATGTTGCTGGGGGCACTATTGTGTGTGGATGTGAGGCATGTTCCAGGTGTGTTAGGGAACCCACATGCTGGTTAACATGCCAAATCTCACTAGCATAGACCCCTGAAAACTCACCTTTTGGTGAAGGAAAAATTTCAGGAGCCATTTGCAAAAGATATGGGGGGAAAATGAGAAATGTTGAGAAAGGAAAGTACCAGCGCTTCTTAAAAAAGTTACTCCCCCTCAAAAAAGTGCACGTGAGTATTCTTGTAGAGTTTGAAGGGCACCATTAGGCCACCTAGTCTGACTTCATGTATTATACAGGCCATAGACCTTCGCCCAGTTATCCTTGTATTAAGCCCAATAACTCATGTTCGTATAAAACCTGGTAATAAGCACAGGCAGGGTTATTAGTGGAGCCAAGTTTTGCTCAATAAGGTCCCCTGCTTGCCACTCCCTTAAGACTGAGTAGCCCTGATTTAATCCAAATACACTATCTATGTGTCTATGCCTTCACTATTGGGTATTTGAGAAAGGAGAAGGTATTGATAGCAGAGAGAAAAACTGAGAGGTGGAGATTATTGAGGTTCATTGAGCATAGTAAAGACTTCCACCTCCAGCCGCTTTGTACCCCTTTAATGGCTGGTCCGCATAAGAGGCTTAGAAGAGTATTGCTGCTTTCATGTATAGAATTTAGTCCTTTGGCTCAAGTGGTAGAGGTTCATGTTTTTAGTGCTGATGGGCAAGGGTTCAAATCTCGCTGTCCAGCCTAGTGGAGTCAGTTACAGAGGCAGTGTATTTGGGGAGCAAAATCAGTTCTGAGGAAACTAACAGTACACACAGTAGTAATGCACTTTCCCACTAGCACAGTCTGCTGTGAGCCTGTCATACTTGTCCCCCCCAGTACATTAGCTCCACATATAATAGCGCATCAAATTCAAAGTCTTGGTGCTTAGGGTACCTAAAAGATTGCCTAACGTAGCAGGGCAAGGACTGTCGTTGATAACACAATTCCCGGTACAGTAAAGGTCTTCTCTGCAGGAAACACAACTTTCTCGGGTGTTGGGGCCAAGACTGAAGTCTTGCAGGATCTAAGGTCTTGCTGGTCTTATGTGCACTGAAATCTCAAAAGCTGTGAATTAAACTGATTTAGATATTTTAGTGCAAGTCTGCGTATGGACACTCTCCTTTCAGAACAAAGGTTGCTACTAACCGTATCTGTTCAAGTTTGTCTGTAGAGCAGGCCTAAGAACTCCTACAGACATCACTGCAGAGTTCAGGAAGGGGCTCAGAGACCATGGTGATAGATGCAGTATAAGAACTGGAATGGAATTAGCTAGGCTGGGAGAATGGGAAGATGGTGGCTTTCACCTTTAAATCACAGATTGCCAGCCAAGCAGTGAACTGAAATGGCTTTGCAGTCTCATTCCGTTTCCTAGTGCATAGATATATCATTTGGTACCCTGGTTGGCAGTTTCAGCAGAGAGGTTGTAGAGACAGAACACCTATCCTTTTCCTAGAAGTGGGGTGGACTTTCAAGGTCAGGAGTGAGGTTTGAGGAGGGTGCAAGAAATCAGTATCTCTCAAACCTCACTCGTTTTAGTCCCAAAGTTCCCTGTGTCCTACACAGTTTTGGTATCCCTTTGCTTCTTTTTTGAATATTATTTGCATCAGAAAGGCTCTTGAAACTGAGTTTCTTGAGAGAATTCACTAGGGAAGGAACTCCTGACAGCAGTTTCAATTTCCTGCATGAAAAATTGTGTCCCCCTTGTTTTGGGTCTTTGTCACGCATTTCAGCCCTGGCAGGCTGAGAGGTACAGGGGAAGAATGTGTGTGTTATGAGCTGCTGTTGCCTGTGCATCTCTTCTTGGAGTAAGTGGAGGCCTTAAGTCTCCAGGGGATGCCAATCTGGAATCTTTCACCTGTGCTAAATACACAGAAATAATATAAAAAAATAACACAAAGGTGTCTCATTGTAATGATAACTGCAGAGCTATGCACTCATTTTCCTCATGTAGGACACTTCTACAAGCATCAGTCAGATATTTAGAGCTTTCTAACTGTTTGCAAGTGTTAAGGGAGAACTGAGTTCCTTTCTGGCATGTAACAAGCGTCTGTGTTTGTGTCCCAAATGTTCCTACAGTTCCCTAGCTGCGTGCAGCTTTCTCCAAAACTAAACTTTATTTCCTTGTTTCTCTCCTTGCTTCCCCTCCCATGAAGGTAGGTGACAGGGTAGTTTTGGTTTGTACACATCACTACCCTTTCGCAGAACAGCTCTTGCACAGTTGGAAGGGAAGGTGGATTGGAATTGAAGAGGAGAGAGAACACTCCTTAATCAAAATGAAAATGGGACCCTAGGAACAAGGCTGAAGAGCAGGATAAGTGTAGGGCCTTGTCTACCCTAGAGAATGGAACAAGTTGTATTGTACCAGTTTAAGCACTCTAGCCATGCTGAATCATGCTGTTTAGCTCTTGCAGATTTGCACTATGTCCACACTAGCACTGTCCTACACCATTTCAGTTGCACCACCTTCTGGGTAACTCTCCCACAGTTCCTGGAACAGCGCCCAAAAGCGTGCTGCATTCTGGGAGATTTTGAAAGGCCACCCGTGAACTGTGGGAGAGCTAGTTGAAGATTTCAACTAGTCTGCATCCACACAGGTGTTGAAGTGGTTCAGAGTCAAATTAGTATTTGGCCTTACTGAAGCACAGTTTACTCCAAACTGTATTTAGTAAGCATGTAAGCTGTTTGGAGTGCTTTTGTGTGTGCGTGTCAGCTATGTTACAATTGTTCTAGGGAGAGTAAATGGTATCTATATCCACTAAAGAAACTCTCTGTGTTATGGCTAAAGAGAGAGTCCTCTAGAACAGTGGTTCTCAACCAGGGGTATGTGTACCCCTGGGGATATGCAGAAGTCTTCCAGGAGTACTCAGTTCATCTAGATCAGCATTGCTCAGCCTGGGGTTTGCAGCCCCCGGGGGCATCACAGGACCAGTTTAGCAGGGTCACAAGTGCAAGGCCGGCATTAGGAGGTGGCAAACAGGGCAACTGCTCAAGGCCCAATGCCACAGGGGCCCCTGTGAAGCTAAGTTACATGCTTCTGGGCTTGGGCTTCAGTCCCACCACATGTGGTTGAGGCTCCAGAACAGGCTCATATCTCACACTGAAATACGAGTACAATCTTTACATTCCAACCTAAGTTCCCTGTAAGCTGCGCGGCCACACAGCAGCTTATTTAGCGCCACGCAGGTGCTCAGGGAACCCGCCCAGCTGGCCTGTCGCAGCCTGGGGGGGGAGCGCCCCTCCCCAGGCCCCAACCTGCTGTGGGAGGGGGGTGCCATAGGTGCCAACTTTCCCTCTAGCCGGGGGTGCTTGACCCCCCCCTCAGTCCCCACCTTGCCTCTTCCCATCCTGCCTCTTCCCTGCCTCCTTCCCAGAGCATGCCCTGTCCCCGCTCCTCTCGGAGCTTCCTACACGCTGCGAAACAGCTGTTCGTGGTGGGCGGGAGGCGCTGAGCGGGAGGGGGAGGAGTTGGTCAGCAGGGCCGCAGGCCATGAGAGGTGCTGAGGGGGGTGGGGGGAGCTTGACTGCTGGTGGGTGCTGCTGAGCAGCACCCACAAATTTTTCTCTGGGGGTGCTCCAGCCCTGGAGCACCCATGGAGTCGGGGACTATGGGGGTGCCCCAACTCCAACTCAGCCCCGGGCCTGCCAGGGGAGGGGTGGCTTGAATCCAGCCTCGGCCTGGATCAGCCGTGGCCGAGGCACCCCTCCCATCCCCTGGCCCCAACCCAGCCCCAGCCCAGACCTGCTGCGGCCAGGGGAGAGGCACCTATCCTACAGCCCCAGCCATGGAGCTGCTGCGGTGGGAAGAGGCACCTCTCCTACGGCCCCAGCCATGGAGCTGCTGCGGTGGGAAGAGGCACCTCTCCCCCTGAGGCCAGGTGCTGCTGTCAGGAGCGAGAGCTGGGGGGAGTCCTCTCTCCCCACTGTAGCCCCAGAGCACCCTCCTGCACTCCAAACCCCTCATCCCCGACCCCACCCCAGAGCCTGCACCCCCATCCAGAGCCCTCACCCTGTTCATCTCAACCCTCTGCCCCAGCCCTGAGCCAGTCATCCCCGGCCCCACCCCAGAGCCTGCACCTCCAGCCAGAGCCCTCACCCGCTGCACGCCAACCCTCTGCCCCAGCCCTGAGCCCCCTTCTATACTTCGAATCCCTCAGCCCCACCCTAACCACATGAATTTTGTTATGTGCACCAATATGAAGGTGATGTGTCATGCCTCACCTCCATATTGGTGCACATAACAAAATTCATTCTGCACATGTGTGGGAAAAATTAGAGGGAACACTGATTCCAACCAATTTATTTTATATGATAAAAAGGAGAAAGTCAGCAGTTTTTCAATAACAGTGTGGCTGTGACACTTTTGTATTTTTATGTCTGATTTTTGTAAGCAAGTAGTTTTTAAGTGAGGTGAAACTTGGGGTACACAAGACAAATCAGATTCCTGAAAGGGGTATAGTAGGCTGGAAAGGCTCAGAGCCACTGCTCTAGAATCATTATGGAAAAACTAGATTCTGTTGTGGAGCTGTTTTTAAACACAGTGATGAGCAAAACTAGTTTGGCCTGAAAATTGCCAATTTTACTCAGAAGGATAAACAGAATTTTTCTGCACACTTTGAAGAAAAGCAGTCAAATTGTTTGAGTTACAGGTCACTACAAATTATCCTCATTAGAGATTTGAAATTTTGTAAAATGCTTTTGTGTTGCTCTATCTCAAATACAGCATGTTACCACCTCTCCAAACTGTCCATATGGCTGAATGTCCTTGAAAACCTATACATACATTTGAGAAACCAAGTGGTAATTAAGCTCAGTAAAGATTGTTGCATCTAATTGTAATGGTTAAAGTGTGTATTTGAGCTGTTTGCCCTCTGGTAGCCAGTTACAGGGTAGAAAGAACATAGCATCCTCAAAGCTTCAGATCCTGGAGATAAAGGACCAGGGTCTTAGTCCTGGTCAGTGGCGCTGGAACAGTTTTAGAGTAGGGGTGCTGAGCTGTGCCCCCCCTTACCATGTCCGTGCCCCTCACTTCCACCTAGAGCTGGGGCCGGGAGTACGGCTGAGACTGTGAGGGTGAAGGTGGGCTGTATGGCACCATAGTAAAAACTGAAAAATGTTTCATGACCATTTTATTAGATTTAACTCTGTTGGTGTTTTATAAGACAGGGATCTATAAAAGCTACGTAGAGGTTGAGTTGAATCTAGAAGTCGCTGTTGTAGATTTTTAAGAATCAAGTCTGTGTACTTTTTCAGTTGTCTTAACAAACACTTCTTGTCCTCTTCACTTAAGGATTCAATATAAATGCCTTCATTAGTCAACTTCTGGACTGAAGTCTTTGCTTCTTCCAGTACTTTTTCAATGGATAGTTCTCCGATTGATCCAAATGTAGCTTCTATTGCTGGACAAAGATCTACTACTGTTGTAGCAGATGCCTGGATGGCATTGTTTAATGACCCAAGTGGTTTCAACAGTAGACTTCAGAGAGAGAATGGCAGTAGTCTTCTCTGAATGTAGTAGCAAAAGTAATCCACCAGCCTCACTACTTAGATCCATCCCATCTTGGTAGATACTTTCCAAAGCCAGTAATAACGGCTGGAGTAATTTTAAGACAACAGCCAAGGATCGCTCATGAGAAAGCCAGAGGGTTTTCCCAGGTTGGACTAATTTGAACTTCAGTCCCAGTGTATCTTCTATATTTTCCAAGATATTCAGTCTTTTTAGACTCTTGCTGAAAAAAGAATATAATGAAGACATTGAATTTATAGCTTTTTTAATGTCTTTTGAAGATTCTGCAGCTCATACTAGTGCTAGTTGGAGTAGATGGCCTCTGCAGTGTGTATAGGAGAGATTAGGGTTACACTTTTCTCTGAGCAAAGCTTGTACTCCACCACATCTTCCAGAGAAGTTTGCAGCTCCATCAAATGCACAAGCAGCCATCTGTTTGGGGTCCAATTGTCAAGCATTTAACTCTAAGATGTGGGTTGTCACAGATGCAGCTGATGTGTCTTCTATAACTTGAACATCTAGAAATGCATCTGTTGGCCTACCCCTGACATCAAGATAATGTACACAATGACTTATACTTGATGCCCATTTGCATTGGTGCATTCATCAGCCCTGTATGCAAATTTTTTGAATGTGGTAAGAGAGTTCTTCACTTTTTCAACTGTTGAGTCTTTCACTGTTGCACTGCATGCTTCTAGCCAGTCAGTTGAGTTCCCTGCAGAAAGACAGTGAGCATTTGCTGGTCTTGTTCGGAACCAGTGTTCAACTTCAGGATGAACAAGTGACAATGCGCTTAACGCTGGCCTCCAGTTTGTTGTGTGTGGTATCTCTTGCTTAAATAGAAAGTAGGATGCCACAGCCATGTTTTTTCGCATGAACTTTGTTGTGTCTCCAGCATTCTTAACAGCCTCATACTAAGACTTCTAAAATTGGCTTTGAAAGTGGGCTTATAAGGCTTTCTGCATGTTGATGCACTCCAGAGGTCTGGTGTTTTGCAGCCTTTTCATGTAGTTTGTCAGCATTGGCTTTGCTGATCGGTTTGACAAACTAAGCTCCTCCACTTTTACCAATTATAGCATTGGGAAGCTTTTCTTCTTCGTAAGCTTTTTTGCAAGAGGTGCACCAGTAGCCATCTTTTGTAACTTCAATAAATGGGAACACTTTGACCGACAAACATCAGGAAATGCCTTTAGGTTTTGGAGACACTGTTTCTTCAGTAGGTAGCTGTATTTGTGCTTCGGGCTGGTCAGATGAAGATATACCACTTGAACCTTCAGATGACATGTTGAGATATTCTTGGTTCTTGATGTGTTCTTCACCTTGGTTAGTTTTTGAGGCCTTTGAGTGGAAAAATTATTGCATTGTTTTTTGTCTTTTCATTTTCACTTTGACCTGCAACATATAAAAGAGATATGAATAAAGTCAATGTTTTGTTAGGATAATGGAAATTTAACATAAGGATAATGCAAGTTACACCAAAACACATAACAGGTCTAGATTTCTAAAAAAATATAATTTAAAAAAAAATGTATTTAATTTAAATTGACTTTTGAAAAGTGAGCCATCATGGGATAGGAGGGAAGTCCTCTCAAGGATCAGTAACGGGTTAAAAGGTGGGAAACAAAGGGTAGGAATAAATTATCAGTTTTCAGAATGGAGAGAGATAAATAGTGGTATCCCTGGGGGATCGGGACTGGGATCATTACTGTTCAGTATATTCATAAATGATCTGGAAAAATGGGTAAACAGTGAGGTAGCAAAATTTGCAGATGATACAAAAGTACCCAAGAGAGTTGAGTCCCAGGCAGACTGTGAAGAGTTACAAAGGGATCTCACAAAACTGGGTGACTGGGCAACAAAATGGCAGATGAAATTCAATGTTGATAAATGCAAAGCAATTCACATTGGAAAACAGTCTCAACTATACATACAAAATGATGGAGTCTGAATTAGCTGTCAACACTCAAGAAAAATCATGGAGTCATTGTGGATAGTTCTCTGAAAACATCGACTCAATGTGTAGCAGCAGTCAAAAAGCAAAAAGAAAGGGATAGATAACAACAAGACAGAAAATATCATATTGCCTCTATATAAATCCATGGTATGTGTACACCTTGAATACTGTGTGCAGATCTGGTCACCCCTTCCCAAAAATATATATTGGAATTGGAAAAGGTACAGAGATGGGCAACTAAAATTATTAGGGGTATGAAACAGGAGGAGAGATTAAAATGACTGGGAATTTTCAGCTTAGAAAAGAGACGACTGAGGGGGATATGATAGAGGTCTATAAAATCTTGACTGGTGTGAGGAAAGTGAATAAGGAAATGTTATTTAATCCTTCACATAACACAAGAACTAGCAGTCACCCAATGAAATTAATAGGCAGCAGGTTTTAAAAAAACAAAAGGACGTACTTCTTCACACAACCTAAAGTCAACCCGTGGAACTCTTTGCCAGGGGATGCTGTGAAGACCAAAAGTATAACAGGATTAAAAAAAGAACTAGATAAATTCCTGGAGAATAGGTCCATCAATGGCTATTAGCCAGGATGGGGGGGAGGGATGCAACACCATGCCCTGAGTGTCCCTAGCCTGTTTGCCAGAAGCTGGGAATGGGCAACAGGGGATGGATCACTTGATGATTACTTGTTCTGTTCATTCCCTCTGAAGCACCTGGCCTTGACCACTGTCGGAAGACAGGATACTGGGCTATATGGACCATTGGTCTGAGCCAGTGTGACCATTCTTATTTAAAAATTAATTATAATGATAAAAATGTTTAGTACAGAAACTCTCCAACATAATGACCTCTCAAGATAGCAACGATGTGAGATAACAACTTTGGCAAATAATGCATTTAAAAAATCTTGGCCTGCTAGGAAACATATTTAGACTAGTATACCCCTTATATCCATTCCCAGTCACAAATCTAGCATTCTGGAGCAAAGTCACTAAAATATAGTCCAACAAATAAATGTTTATATAACGTGCCCCTCACTTTTCCCTCCATCGCACCCCACTCACTGGTGTTGTCCTTGGTCAGTGGAGACTCGGAGTTCAGAAGTGCTTTTACATGAGTACACCTCCCAGGTGGGGGGCAAGAAGGCACCTTGCTCATTCCTCCAGCTGCTCACTGTTCGCTCAGTCCACTGTTGTTTGTTGTGCCACCATTCACTCCACTTCTCTGTTGCCAATGGCCCTGCGCCATCACCTTCTGCTGCCACTGTGACCTCTGCGAGTTGGTCTCTTGAGGTTCCACCCAGCTCTCAGTGATTTCAGCTGACCTCTCAGTGGGGGAACCTCACTGCTAGTGCAGACTGGGCCGTCTCTTCCACAGAAACACTGTCCCACAGCAGGTCTAAGCACTTAGACCTGATCATCAGTGATTTCAGCTGCAGTGGTCACTTAACAGAACAAAAGACTATCTATGGAGCCTAATCAGCTCTGTCTATAACAGTGGAGTGGGACAGGTGGGGCCACCCTCTCTCTTGATGCCCTCGATCAGCACAGGCTAAGTACAGTTCTACTGCCCTTTACTCCTACAATAAGAACAACAACATTTCATTCCCCACCTCTGCCCCCGCATTCAAGTGATTTGTAACCCAACCCCAAAATCTATCACTTGGGCAACATAGCTCTGTTTGCTGGATACCTAGGTAGATTAGGTGTGACTGTAAATACAATCTGGTCCTGAAGCCTTTACCCTGGCTGTCAGGGAGAGCTCATTTAGACTTTGCTTACAAATCATAATTTGAAATTATTAGGTTGGCCAACATCACTGAAATGAATGCACTGACATGGTCATAAAAAACAACTGTATAAGGAAGCTAGTCCATGTTCATACTTTTCAAATCTATTATACTTTTTCAGATACACTTATTTTATGATACACTGTATATGCTTTTAAAGCATGTATTAATGTTTCAATTTCAATTCACATTTCCAAACAGTTCACTAAATTGGCATGTAACTAGTTCACAAAACTGGGGGGGAGGGGTGTTGGGGAAATTCGGAGGGAGGGTGTAGGGAAATCACAGGCTGGGACCCTAGGCCAGCAGTGGAGCCCCCGGGCGTGGGGCCAGCAACCTGGACCAGTGGCTGGGACCCTGTGCAAAACCTGGTGGTGCTGCAGCACCCCGTGCACCTCTAGTTCCTGTGCCTATGGTCCTGGCTTTGCAGATTTGTGTGCTTCGTCTAGTATGTAGGTGTACGTGCAGCAACGGAGTTGTTGTAGACTGGCACTGATTTCTTCTGCAAAGTAAGGAGAAAATGGAAGAAGCTGAACTGCAGGACATTTTTTAAAACGTTACTCTAAATATGGAACTATTCAGTAGATTGCAAACATAATTCTTTTATAAGAGTCTATGCTCTCCCTTTGTAATTTTGAACATAGAAAGTATTGTGGTTATTTTATGGGTACATTGGAACTTTTTCTTGGAAAGTCTGAAGGTAATTGTTCAAACCATTTTAAAGTTGTGGATGCTTTAAAATGACACTTTCAGTGCCCACCATTTTGGGACCTTCGTTGCTTGTCAAATTTGAAACTTTTGTATGCTCTTTGGGGACGGTACTGTCATTATTATGGGTTTGTGCAGCACCTAGCAGAATGGTGCTGGTTGAGGCCTTGAGGGCCTAGGCTAATATTAAAACAAACCTGAATCTTGTAGTTTGCTACAGCAGTGGGTGTTTTATGGATACCCCGATGGGAACTTAATCAAATCTGTGCAGGGCAAGGAGAAGCAGAGGAGAAATCAGAACAATGCAGATCACTCCTCAATTCTACAGGGCAGGAGACCCTGTGGATCCAGAGAACAAGTGACGCTCCAGAGCTCAGAAGACTAAGGAGGGGAAACCAGGACTGTGCAGAGCTCTGCAGGGTGGTATGAGCTAGGGGCAGCCACAAGCCCTTCAAAGCTCCTTACGTCCAAGTTTCAAGGGCAGGTGTAGGGAACTGAGGATCTCGTGCAGTTCTCATTTTTAAAAACACAGAGAAATTAGAGAAATCTTCACTAGTTCTAGGTTGCTGCTAACTACACATTCCAAGGACTTGCACAGTTAAAAACCTCACACCAACCTCTACTTCAGTTAAAAGGATAGAAACAAACAGTTAAGGTGAAGTAGATAAATGTTCAAATACTCTCCGTTTATACAAGCTCTTAAAATGTAAGAATTTGGAATCACTGTGGCCCCATATCTCTGGCCATTTTCAGCCTACAGATCAAATTCTTACACCCCCGATGTCAGATATGTTGTGATGGTTTTTAACTATGAACTAACTGATGTAAGTTAAGGCTATTACTGTGCATGTAAAGCTTTGTGTAAACACACAAGCTGTACTGGTATAGTTACAGTGGTACAACCCCCACCCCCCACTGTGGATGCAGTTATACAGGAATAAATGTGTATTTATACCAGTTACAGCTTATTCCAATATGGGAAGAGGTGTAAACTGTACCAGTATAAGGCACTTAGGGTAGGGTTGCCAACTTTGTAATTGCACAAAACCGAACACCGTAGTTCCCCCCCCTTCCCTGAGGCCCCACCCCCTGCTCACTACAGGGGGGCTCACTCTCCCCCATCCGCACTCGCTGTCCCTGGGCTGGGGCAGGGGGTTTGGGCGTGGGAGGGGGTGAGGGCTCTGTATGGGAGTGTGGGCTCTGGGGTGGGGCCAGAAATGGGGGGTGCAGGGTGAGGGAGGGGGCTTTGGGCTGGGGCAGGGAGTTGGGGTGCAGGAGGGGGTGAGGGCTCCGGCTGTGGGTGTGGGCTCTGGGGTGGGTCTGGGGATGAGGAATTTGGGGTGCAGGAGGGGGCTCCAGGCTGGGGGTGGGACTGAGGGATTTGGAATGTGGGAGGGGGCTGTGGGTTGAGGCAGGGGGTTGGAGTGTGGGAGGGGGTGAGGGCTCTGGGGTGGGGCTGGGGATGAAGGGTGCAGGGTGTGGGAGGGGGCTCTGGGCTGGGGCAGGGGGTTGGAGTGCAGGGGGGGTGAGGGCTCTGGGCTGGGGGTGCGGGCTCTGGGGTGCAGGAAGGGGCTCTGGGTTTGGGGGGCTGGGGGTTGGGGTGCAGGTACACTGGGGGATACAAGCTCTGGACTGAGGGTGCAGGCTCTGGGCTGGGGCTGAGGGATTTGGGATGCAGGAGGGGGCTCTGGGTTTGGGAGGGCTAGGGCAGGGGATTGGGGCTCAGGGTTGGGGTGTTGGCTTACCTCGGGTGGCTCCTGGTCAGCAGCGCAGTGGGGCTAAGGCAGGTTGCCTGCCTGTCCTGGCTCCATGTCGCGCCCCGGAAGCAGCCAGCAGGTCCGGCTTTTAGGTGAGTGGGGGGGGAAGCAGGAGGGTTCATGGCGCGCACTGCTCTTGCCCACAGCACCACCCTCCCAGCTCTGATTGGCCAGGAGCCGGTGTTCGGGCAGCGTGCGGAGCCCCATGGCCCCCCCGCCTGGAAGCCAGAGCTGTGGGCTGCTTCTGGGGCGCAGTGCGGTGCCCCAGGACAGGTGGGGACTAGCCTGCCTTAGCACCACTGACCGGACTTTTAACGGCTCGGTCGGCAGTGCTGACCGGAGTCGACAGGGTCCCTTTTCGACCGGGTGTTCTGGTCAAAAACCAGACACCTGGTCACCCTAACCTAGGGGTAGTACAAAAATCACCCTCTTAATTAAGAGTTATACCAGCACAAAAACTGTAAGCAGACCAGGCCTAAGATTTTGTTTTCTGTTAATAAAATTAGGGCTGGGAGAAAGAACTACTTTACTGGATCATATCGACCCTCACCCTATTCAGTGCCCTGCACTATGTTCTTCACTGCTTAGTTCAGCTTTTTAAAGGAATCAAGGGTTGGGGCTTTTGCCTTTTCCCTTAGGAGACTCTACCACAGTCTAATTGACTTCACTGGCAGGAAGCATTTCCTGATGATATGCTTTAATTTTGGGTGTCAAACTCTTGGCCCATGTGATGACCTCTCTGTCTGAGCCTGCATCAGTACAAGCATCTTCTCCTACAGTAGCTGTTCAGAATTTCCCTCCTTTGGCATCTGAATCTGAGTCCTTCCCATATTGTCAAATATTGCTTAGGGCACGAACAAGGCTCCTTTGGCATCTGCTGGATGCCTATTTCAACTGCAGGTAGCTGGCTCTATGCTTCAATCCCGCTGAGCTTAGTGCAGCTCCAAGAAGCAGTTGCAGGGGTACAGAGCTGGGAGGTGGCTGCCTGCACTAAGGACCTGAGTTAGCAGTCCTGGGGCACTGGTTACATAGGATTGGATTGTAAAACCTGGGCCTGTTGGCAGGGAAGCAAGTCTGAACCAATGCAGTGTTGTCTTTTTGGCTATGTCTGTACTAAAAATACAACCAAGTGAGAGGAATCTGCTATCACACAGTAGTCCCCTGACCTTGTTACAGCACGGTTACCACTTGTGGTGTGGACAAGAGCTAAGCATGTCCCTAGAGTCAGGCTAAAACTGGGTTCTCAGTTCCCTTTAAGTCACTGGTATTGTGGGCTGTGTTCCAGGCACAATGACATCTGAATCTGAGAGGGTTGGGAGGGCAAACCAGGAACTCTGTGTCTGAGCGGCTGTGGAAGAGGCAGGCAGGCAGCTCAGCAGTAAAGATCCAATCTAAATGAGGGGTTGGGGTGTGAGTGAGTGGGGAAAGGAGGAGTCTTAATACAAGTTTAAGTGGTGGTTCTCCTTGCAGTGTCTACACTTAGTCTTTTTTTGGGGGGGGGTCGCCAAGCTCTGTTTAAGTTGGGCTCAGTGGGTCCCAGGGTGGCATCTCACCCCCTGTCTGCCCTCCCCCACGGGGCTGCCCTCCACCCGCAGCACCCGGAAGGGCGGCCCGTGGCCGGGGATCACCACGTCGGCCAGGGCCAGCGCCCGCCGGCGGCTCCACTCCTGCTGGGTGGGGTCCTCACTCAGCGCCGGCCAGGCGGCCTCGTCCTGCTCCTGCTCGAACAGGTCCCCGGCCACCAGCACCGTGCCCAGAGCTGTGGCCCGCACCAGCACGCTGGTGTGGGCGGCCATGTGCCCGGGCGTGGGCAGCACCTCCATGTGGCCTTGATCGATGGGGTAAGGGGCACTGCCCCCCCAGGTTATGGGGCAGGTAAAGCCCCTCCCCCTGGCTGAGGTGGAAGCCCACCAGCAGCGTGGCCCCGGGGAAGAGGTTGAGGTTGCCGGCGTGGTCGGAGTGGCCGTGGGTGCAGACCACGTGGGACACGTACCCCCGGGCCATCCCCTGGGCCGCCAGCAGCCCCAGCAGCCGCTCCCGCCCCCAGGGCCCTCCCCGAGTCCACCAGGGTGAGCCAGGGGCCCCGCAGCAGCATGAGTGTGCCATCGGCCCGCGTGCCGCCCGGCTATACCCCTCCTGGGAGAAAGGCACCAGCACCGAATAGGAGGTGCTGGGGATCAGGGAGAGCCCCAGGGGCACCGTGCGCAACGGAGGGGTTGTCGGGTGGGAGTGGGGCTGGAGGGGGCGGTGGGCATCAGTCATTCTAGGCAGCCAAAGATTCCATATTCCTGCAGCTCTGCTGCGTTTCTGGAGGCAGCTTGGCGTGGGGATTGTTTGGGGAGGAAGGTGCTGAGTCTTTTTAGGCAGGATGAGGCCTGAAGCAGCCTCCCTTCTGCTTCCAAATACCTCCATTTCGTTCCTGCCCTCATTTACCCTCTTCTACCATTATCCAGCAAGCCTGTCTCCCTCAGCTCCCATCCCTCCCCAGCCTGTTCCCTGGCCACCTTCTGCTCCTCACCCCTCAGCCAGTGAGTCTCTTGTTTTTCCTTCACAAACAATCCCCACCCCCAGGCCACCTCAGGCTCTCCTGTCCTCTTCCTCCCCCCTAGAGTCCCTCTCCCACACTCCACCCCTGATTCCCTCCAGCACCAATCTTCCTACTCACTCCTGGATGTACCCAACCTACCTTCCCCCTGTTTCTGCAGGGCCTAAGGGATAGGTTTTGCCTTCCCCCACACTTGAGAGGGAAATAAGTGACTGTTTCTCACTGGTGAGCATCACTCATGGAGATGCACAAAACTTGGCAGCACTGTTGCTAGGCTTTGGATTTCCACTTTCTGAAGGATTTCTGCTTGGCTCAAGTAATCTCTTACACCAGGTGGCTAAATAGCGAGGTTCAGCTCTTGCCTTCCATCTTTGTTTTTGTTTAGGGTCATGCATGCCCTCTATGGCTCAGCTAGAGTCACTTAAGTAGCCTTTCTGAGGCTGTGACTATGCTCGGAACGCCTTACTAGTATAGAAATATCAGTATAGCATACTAGCAAAGTGCTCCTAGTGTGGGCGTAGCTGTACCAGCAAAGCTGTGCTTCATACCATTATAATAAAACCACCCTGTGATGGGCTCCCCGGGGTGGAGCCTGGAACTGGGGTACCACTGTGCCCCCTTAACTCTCCAGGATGGGCTGTCTCTCACAATGCTTTGCTAGTGACAAGCAGCAAACCCCTCCAGGCGCTGTTATCACTTAGCATAACAGCATGTGGAGCCCTACACCCAGCTAGACTGCCTGAATGCTCCCAGACCCACTCACGAATCACGCAGAGAAAGGCACCAGCCAGTTCTCCCCAGCCTTGCATCCAGAGCTGTACCGTGGAGCCTGATCAGTGTAAAGTGTATTACCCAGTCCATCTCTCTCTTAACGGGGAGAGGACATACACAAGCCTTTATAAACTGAGCTGAGATTTCCCAAGCACTTCATCCAAAACGCACTGTTCTAGGTAAAATGTAAAACAGAAAGATAGATTTTAAGCGATTATAAATGGTAGGCATAAAAGGTCAGAGATAGTTACCAAAGAAAATAAAAGGTAAGTGCACAGTCTAAATCTTAAACTTTATTACACTAGGCAGTATTTAGATCAAGCAGTTCTCACCCTACTGGATGTAACAGTCTTAATACACAGGCTTTTCTCTCAAGCCAGGGACCAGTCTCCTAAACTGAAGTCTTTGTCTTTCCATCAGTTTTGTTGTTTCCAGCATAGGTGGGGGAGGAGAAAGGCCTTGCAAGGCATGATGTCACTGTCCCATATTTTATACCAGGGGTGGCCAAACCATGGCTTCTGAGCCGCATGCGACCCTTTTACAGTTAAAGTGCGGCTCACAGAGCTCTCCACACCCCCTCTGCCCCCAGTCTGGTAGGTGGCTCTGCGGTGGGGGTAGGGGCTTCTGCCAGAGATGACTGGTGCTTCCTAAGAGTGGGGGGAGGGGCATAATTTAAATCCCACCCAACATCTTGAGTCACGCCCCCCCTCTTACCTTCAGCTGCCCCACCTTGCAGCTCCTAGCTGTTAGGTCCCTTTGGAGAGGCAGCAGCAAACAGCTGGGAGCTGCAGGGAGGGGCCACTGATTTAGCTCCATAGGAAGAGGTAGCAGCAAAAGCAGCAGCTCTCCCTGCAGTTCCCAACTGTTTGCCACTGCCTCTCCCCATGGCTACAGCTCCCAGCTCACCAGCTTCAGCTGCTGCGGTGCAGGGAGGGGGCCCAGTGGCATCATGTGACTGAGCGAGGCATATGCCCCCCCCCACATGCATCACCTCTGGCTTCTGCCCAGCAGTGTGGGGGGGATCTAGTTGCTTCAGCTGAAGATCCAAGCCCTGGGAGTCATGCCCCTGCTCTTGAACTTCTGAAGATTGTTGTATGCAGCTCGGAGGATCAGTAAGTTTGGCCACCCTCTGTTTTATACCCTCAGTCCATGTGTCTGGAAAATACTAGCCAGACATGGCCTGGTGGGTTGAGCAATCCCCCTGGTGTGGTCTTGTGCAACAGTCATTGAATTGTAAATCCCTTGATTAAATCTCCCCTGCTGATTAATGGTCATTGAGCACTGTCCTGGGAGTGGTTTACCTTCTTTGTATGCCCCTAGCAGATTTACAGCATATTTCAGTAAAAACTATACAGCAAAATCTCATAACTTGATACACACTAATGATATATGTATTTTGACAGAACAATGGATTTCAGCAGATCATGACCTCACGTACGATATCTTACATGGGGGTTCCAGGGTGCTGTTTTGAGGTACAGAGTGACACATATGAAACAAGCCATACTCGTAAAAGGACAACTCTACTGGTGTAGCTGCACCCACCCTAGGGACTTCTGCCAGCATATCTATACCAGTTAGGGATCACACCTCTTCACACCCCTGACCAACCTAGCTATGCTGGCCAATGTCTGTAGGGTAGGCCTGTTTAAGGATTATTTACTTCTTAATTTAGACTTCAGGGCCTCTTTGACTAGCTTTCCTCTTATTTTGGAAATCTCCATTTTAGTGGCCATTGCTGGATACTTCAGAGAAGGGTGTGAAAATCGTCATAAGTGTGCAATACCCTATAGTCGGGGAAATGTCTTCCTGATCCCATGGGATCACATTTTGCCCTAAAGCATGACCAGACCTCTGCCTGCAGCATTACTGAACCAAGTCTCCTGGAGATATAACGTGGTGCCCTTTACCGTGTCAGTTGATGACTGAAATATCCTGACCCTATGATCTGTAAGACACATTTATCCTGTATGATCTCTCCTGAGTCCCTCATTGAAGTGAAAGGGTCCCTTAATGGTCATTCCCCATCCCTTCCCTCATCCTTCCTTTCTGCTCTCACACTCCTTCCCCGCCTTATCCATTCATATACTCCTAACCACATTCTACCCTGGGTTTAATTTTTCTTTAATATCTTCATTTCTTTAATGACAGCAGTAGCTGCAGGTTGTTCTCTGTGGGAGCTGTGGCATGTGGCTGTGCTTTAGGTAATGAGACCTGATGAAAGCCTCTTGTTCCTGTATCAAGATTCCATCCTTCTCTGTATTTAAAAAAACCTCACAGGCTGTGCTGGCTATATTAATATATTTTTAACGGCTTGCATGTGGCTATCGGAACACTTGCTTGTCTATCTTGAGAGAAGCAGAGCAATTCCCCCCTGCCCACTCATGCATCTTTGGCTGAAATCAGCCAGGAATTGAAATAAGTGGTGGAGGGGAGCAGTCAGATGAGAATTTCCCAGAAATTCGGGTAGTAAAAAAATGAAACCTGCCATTTCACTCCTGCCAGGGGTGGGTAGGATTCCAGAGACCCTCTCCCCCCTACTCACCCCAAAAATCTCTCTCTTCTGAAATGTTCCCCTGCCTGTGATCAAGGGAGTGGCTGTCTCAGACTGTAGCATTTCTACCAGTGGAGGGGTGAGACTTCTCTAAAAATAATTACTGCATTTCTGAAGTGAAACAAAAGAATTTATGCTGTAATTGAGAGCTAGGAGGGGGAGGGAGCTGACAGACTCAATGCAAGTGTGTTCTAATGCTGTGTGTCAGTGGTTTGGTAGCCTAGCGTATTAGCACACTAGCTTTTTGTCTCTTAGGCTAACATGCTGCTTAAGCTGCAGGTAGAATAAGCTTGGTGGTCTGAGCCTAAAGCATCTTTTTTTTTTTTTTTAAACTGCTTTTCTGCTAGAGACACAGCTAGCCACGTGTCGAAAGCTGAGAGGCCAAGAACTGCAACAGCAGAGCTTCAAGTCAGGACTGACTTGTATTGGCAGACATCTGTGTGGGGTCCATAAATGGCAAGGCAAAAGATATTCCCAAGTCGGAGCTGAGGTGCACTGGTGGAGCTGTGCGGAGCAACTTGCACAATGAGCACGAGATCAGCTTGTGAAGAATTAATGCCGCATATAACCTGTGTCAGAGAGAGGGAGCAAACGGCAACCAGCCTGGTCTCACTCACGCGCTGATTAAATAGAGCTGCCAGGAGAGGTCAGCCCTCGTTGACTCGCTGACAGGTTGGCTGGAAGGCGTTATGATATAGTAGGGAAGGGATATTGATCAGTTTTACAAGAAAACAACCCCGATAGACCCTCTCTAGCCCTAGGATAATTGGGGGAGTGGTGGCTGGCATTAAAGGATACCACCCTCCTGCTCTTGTAAAATGAAGAATAAATGTGCTCTATCCTGGGGGTGGAGGGGTAAGTAGAAAGCTATTTAGGTATAGTCTAAATTCCTCCTTGTTTGCTGCTGGCAACCACGAGCTCCTCTGCAAGCAGTTGCTGTTCCATGTCTGTATTTGCCCCTGATGTTCAGTGATGGGTTTAGCTGTCTATGTGCCTCCCCCCAAACTGATACAGGGACTCTCTGTTCATCTAATGTTGAGCCTGAGCATGCTGTTAAGGCTGCTCCCTGTTCCCTCAAGTTGAGGAAACCAATGCATAGGCAGGACTTGCTAGTCCTGGGCCTACTGGCATATCTGCTTCTTGTGAGCCACTTATGCTCTCAAAAAGAGAAAGGTGATGGTGAATCACTGTGGGGACAGAGATAGAGGAGCTTTGGCTGCCTCCTTGATTCTCTGAGCTCATGCCACCCTACTGTTGAGGTTGTCCTGGCAGCTAGCAGGACTCTGTGGATGCGGGGTTTGGTTTGTTGCCCTTGAGTGTCTTGGATTCCGTAACACACCCTGCTCTTGATGAGTGGTCCTTCTCTCTCTTTGCCTTTGAGGATGCTTCATCCCTGGGTCTGCCTGAGGTACCCCAGCAACAGCAAAAGGGTTTGTTTTGTTTTTGTTAATGTAAGTGCCTGGGAAAGATGCTGGACTGGTAGCCCTGGAGAAACGCCACACAACCTGCCCTCAGCCAATGTGCTGTCTGCCTGCTCTGGGGCTACATTGTCCCCCACCCACTGTAAAAGCTGTGAAAGAGGGTGGGGGGACTGTTTGTGACAGAGGTGGGCAAACTACGGCCTATGGGCCACAGCCGGTCCGCGGGACCATCCTGCCTGGCCCCTGAGCTCCCGGCCGGGGAGGCTAGCCCCCGGCCCCTTCCCCGCAGCCTCAGCGCACTGTGCTGCCAGCACTCTAACCCGCCGCTCCTGCCGGGCAGCACGGTGGTGTGGCTGGCTCTGGCATGGTAAGGGGGTGGGGAGCGGGGAGGTCCCAGGAGGCAGTCAGGGGACTGGGAGCAGGGGGTGGTTGGATGCGGCAGAGGTTCGGGGGGCGGCAGTCAGGGGATGGGGAACAGGGGCAGTTGGATAGCTGTGGGAGTCCCAGGGGGCCGGTCAGGGGGTGTTGTCATAAATATAAAGGGAAGGCTAACCACCTTTAAATCCCTCCTGGCCAGAGGAAAAACCCTTTCACCTGTAAAGGATTAAGAAGCTAAAGATAACCTCGCTGGCACCTGACCAAAATGACCAATGAGGAGACAAGATACTTTCAAAGCTGGAGGCGGGGGGAACAAAGGGTTCTCTCCGTCTGTGTGCGGCTTTTGCCGGGGCCAGAGCAGGAATGCAGGTCAGAACTCCTGTAAAAAGTCAGTAAGCAATCTAGTTAGATATGCGTTAGATTCTGTTTTGTTTAAATGGCTGATAAAATAAGTTGTGCTGAATGGAATGTATATTCCTGTTTTTGTGTCTTTTTGTAACTTAAGGTTTTGCCTAGAGGGATTCTCTATGTTTTGAATCTGATTACCCTGTAAGGTATTTACCATCCTGATTTTACAGAGGCTGTTCTTTTACTTTTTCTTCAATTAAAATTCTTCTTTTAAGAACCTGATTGCTTTTTTGTTGTTCTTAAGATCCAAGGGTTTGGGTCCGTGTTCACCTATGCAAATTGGTGAGGATTTTTGTCAAACCTTCCCCAGGAAAGGGGGTGTAGGGCTTGGTGGTGGCAGCAATAAAGTCCAGGGACAAAAGGTAAAACAGTTTGTACCTTGGGTAAGTTTTAACCTAAGCTGGTAAAAATAAGCTTAGGGGTTTTTTCATGCAGGTCCCCTCATTTGTACCCTAGAGTTCAGAGTGGGGAAGGAACCTTGAGAGGTGTGGATAGGGGTTGGGGCAGTCAGGGAACAGGGAGCAGGGAGGGTTGGATGGGGGTGGGGGCCAGGCGGTTAGGGGCGGGGGGTCCCGGGAGGGGGGAATCAGGGCACAAGGAGCTGGGGGGGGGTTCGGATGGGTTGGGGTTCAGAGAGGACAGGAAGTGGGAAGGGGCGGATAGAGGGCGGGGGCCAGGCTGTTTGGGGAGGCACAGCCTTCCCTACTCGGTCTTCCATACAGTTTTGCAACCCCCAAGTGGCCCTCGGGCCAAAAAGTTTGCCCACCCCTGGTTTGTGATGAAACCCTCCATGAGGAATTTCTCACTCTGATTGTCTTGAATCATTTCTGGTGATGGTGGTGGTGGAATGGGTTTTCGAGCAAGTGTAGAATGTGCATTTCCCCAGGCCCTGCCCTGACTTCAGCCCCCTACCCACACACACACTGCACAGAGAGCACTCCACAGGGTTCAGAAGGAAGAACAGTGCTACAGATGCATCCAAGCCTCCCTTCGTCTTATAGGGGTCATGATCCATGGAGGACCCATTCTTGAGCAGAGCTCATCTATCCACTGGAGTGAAAAGTATTAGGGATGAGATGGCGGCAAAATAATTGCTGTCTCTTAACCAACGCTATGCTCTGGGACAAAGAGGAGCCTGTTCCTAAACCTGCTCACTTTTTCTGGCTGTAGCTAATAGCAGGTAACTCCTTCACTTATCTGTTTTCTAGCTGGTTAAGTTGCCATATCCTTTCTCAGCTGGGTTGATGAAAGTTGTTTGGGATGTAATCACGTTTTCCGAAGGAGAGCAAGTCGCAGGCTTACGCTCCAGTAGTGATGAACATCATGGAGGATGAAGGTTTGGGAGATTCCTTCTCACCCCTTTCCCAAGGAAGCTCAGTTCCAGGGTAGTATCTATGTTTCAGTGAGATCTCCTGCTTCTTTAACCCAATTTTCCAGCTGGGCCTGAGGGAGGCACTGGAAGGTACCTAAGAGCATGAGCAAACGTGACTCTGCACAGGATTAGAACCAGAGATACACCTGGCTTCCTGCCTTGTGAACGTTGGACTATGTAGCTGTCCCAAACTCAAGTGGCCAAGGATAATACACCCAGCTAACAGGGCTAATCTTTTGACTTTTACTTAGTTTTATAATAATAAAATCAGATGGAAAAGACCTAGTCCATTTTTCTGTGGCCAATGCAGCCCTCCCTGTTCTCTACTATACATTTTCTAGTGTCTTGTCCAGTTTATAATTTTCAAGATGACCTTCAGAGGGATTTTTTTTAATTGGGCTTGTACCTGCTTTACTTCTTTGCAATGGATAAAGAAGGCCTGAGAGGATTTTAATTTTTTTCTGTTTACCTTAGAAATATCAGGAATGTCCACTCTGGTCTTACCTGGCATTGTTAGAGGACCACTGAGGAGGTATGATGGATAGTTTTTTTCTGAGCTTTAAATCCCTTTATTGAAAGTATGAGGGTGTTGAATAAAGACAGCCTTTCTATTCAAACTATTAATTAGCCATTGACTCTGCATAGATGATAACAAAAGCAAATAAAACCCCAAAGAATAGGGAAACAGTCCGAACACAACCCCTTCCCTTTTTAATAGCTCAGCTTTCCATCTCTTGCCTTTTATGAGGTCACCATTTCACTGGTCCTTCAGTTATCATATTCTTCCAGCCTAGACAGAACCTGAATTTCTAATGCAGGGGAACAAGCAGAAAAAATGTTGTAAAGAACAAAACAAGCCTTTAGGCCTTCTTTGTACACTATATAACAAAGAAGGAAACAAGGGCATAAGTCCAGTTTGTTTTGCAGGTGACCTTTAAAAGCCCCATACAGTGGGTCTTTCACCATAACAACCCCTTGGGAACTAAAATCTATTTCCTTATCAAAATGTTTGTATTCTTCTTGTTCATAACTTTATAAGCATGGGGCTATGCATACTGGTTTCTTGCTTTTTGGGTTGTTTACTAAGGCAGACCTGCTGATGCTGATTTAATTTATAAGGAAATATGGGGGTGTTCTTAAAAGCTAAAAAAGTATCTTGCTAACTCTGCAAGCAGATTAAAGTTATGTGTGTGTGTGTGGGGGGGGGGGGGGGGGGGGGGGGGGGGGGGGGGAGGCGGAATCTCCTGACCTCGATGGTGTAACTCCTGTTTATAGAAAGGGAAACGTGAGTGGGGAAAGGCAACTGGTGTGTGTCCTCTTTTTGATGTCTAGGAAGGGCATTCCACTGAAATAGTGATAAGATTAGTTTGTTAACTTAATAACCCTTCATCCAGGCTTCTCCCTGCACCCTCTCCCCCTTCCTATTAGTCTTTTCCCTCTCTTTCTGTCTCTTAAGTGCCGTTGAGGGATGTGGGGAATTGTAGTCTGTAAATCGCATCCAACAACTCGACCTGGCGGTGGCTGCTGTTGCTAAATCAGCCAGCTGAGCACCTGCTGTCTTGAAGCTAACAACTGAATAGTGTGCTATTCATTTTTAAAGTGATATTGTCAAGATAAAAATCTCTCTATGTATGTATGTATAAACCAGTCCTCCTTTGAGTTACAGAATAGCACGTTTAGATTAGTAAAACCAAAGGAAACCATAGCTTTTCACCATAGCTGGAGGGATGGCCTCCAGCATCAGGTATGAATTACCGAGAGACTCCCTGCAACCACAACTTTGAATCCCAGCAGGCTTGACTTAGCCCTGCATCTTGAGGTCGATAAATTGACTTCCATGCAGCTTATTATGTGGGGCTCTTTCAGATGTGACCTTATTAAAAACTGAAGTCTTCTGTGGACATGAAAAATCCCATGGGAGTTTTCGTAAGTATAGGGGAGTTGCTGCAGTGTCCATGGCAAAATTCCCTCCCCCCTCTGAGTGTCATGTGCTGGTTTTTTGTCTGTACCAAGTCCAAGATGTGGCTACACTGCATTCCTGGGTGAAGTGATTAGGACTTAAAAAATGTGCCTAACATCGGCTAGTCCAAGGACTAAGGCAACTGGCCAGAGAGAGAGAGATGGCACCGTGGCCCTTGAAGTTTACAGTAATAAATAGTTGTGTACTGTACTTAAGTGTAATCTATTGCTAGTCAAATTCCTGCTTAGTAATAATAAAAAACCCACTCACTACATCTCTTTTGTTCTGGTTAGAGCTTCTTTCACATTCTGGCTTCAGTGCATTTTTTTTCTTTCCTGTCATGGTGTATCTTTTTATGAATTGCCATCAGTGTCTGTTTCCTCTGTCTCTCCTCTTTGCTAACTTATGCCATCATTCCTTCTCTCTTCCCACCAAGCCACTTAAGGCTGGCACTTTACAGCGCTGCAACTTTCTCGCTGAGGGGTGTGAAAAAACACCCCGTTGGTGCTGCAAGTCTCAGCGCTGTAAAGTGGCAATGTAGAGCTATTCCCCTCGTGGAGGTGGTTATTTTATAGCCCTGGGGGAGCTCTCTCCCAACGCTATTCTGTGACTACACAGCCATGGCAGTGCTTTAATGTTGCTAGTGAAGATGTGCCCTTAGACATAAAGTTTAGAAGTGTTACCAAATATTTAATGGCTAGAGGACTAAATTGACTAACCACTGGCTGATATGAAAAGTGGGGGTATGACCCACTGTCCAGGTGCCCAAGACAGACACTAACTCCTTCTCCCTCCCCATCAGCTGTTGGGAAAGAGGAGAGTTCTGGGGATTTTACTAGAGTGCTATCCTTGGAGCCCAACTAGGGAGTCCATTTGTCAAATTGCTTCCAACCAGAGGTGTCAGAAAAAAATTGAAGGATCCTCTCCATGCCCCCAGGCTCCTGTGAGAAGGAGCATTGTTTTTCTGTTTTTGCCCCATCCCACCCGAGAGCATCAAGCCTGATGCACAGATGTGTAGTAGGTCTTTGCTACTCTACCCCAACACAGCTTCTGCTTTTTGGATGCTCATCTTGTCCCCAGTGAACAGGGAGAAGAAAGATGGTCTAGCCTGGGACTTGAGAGACATTGGTTCAATTTCCTGCTCTGCCAGAGGCTTCCTGTCTGAGCTTGGGCAAGTTACTTGGTTTGCTGCACTATCTGTAAAATGTGGGTAATACTACCGACAGGTGTTGTGGGGGTAATTAAAGTTATTTTCGGAAGGTACTCCTGAGGGCATTCTGCACCAGAAAATTCTGCGCACAATATTTTAAAATTCTGCAAAGTTTATTTGTCAAATAAATGTGGAGGCTCCAGCATGGCATTGGGGAGCGCAGGCCACTGGCTGCACAGAGATGGGAGATCACTGTGCAGCTCTGCCCCCTAGGACACAGACTCAGCGGTGAGGATGCACCCAGCCCTGACACAGCGCAAGGACCAGGCCTGTCCGAGAAACATCCCAGGGCCCTGTCCCTCTGTGCCAGGTGCACCAGGTTTGAGCAGGCAGGCTCAGCAAGGCAGGCTCCAAGTGTGAAAGGGCTTAGTGTGGGGGGATCCAGGTGTGGGTTGAGAGGGTTCTGTGTGGGGCAATCTGGGTGCAGGTGGCTCAGTGGGGGATCTGGGTGTGGGAGGGATCTGGATGCACAGGAGCTTGTAGTGGGGGTTCTGGGTGCAACAGTAATGGGCATCTGCAGGGGGGCCAGGTGAAGGTGGTTGGGGCTCAGTGAGGCGGTTCTGGGTATGTGGAGGAATAGAGCTTAGCAGGGGGTCCAGATGCTGGGGGAGTGGGGCTCAGTGGGATGGGAATCCATATGCAGCTGGTTGGGGCTCAGTGTGGTGGGAATCCGGGTTGCCCGTCGGGGTGGTCCAGGTGCAGGAGGCGTGGAGCTCATCCGGTGGGGTTCTGGGTGCAGGGGTGGGTGAGGCTCGGTGGGAGGATCTGGGTATGAAGGGGTCTGGATGCACAGGGGTTGGGCGGATGGGGGAACAGCTTCCTGTACAATGATCCCTCCCCCTGCAGCTGAGCAGTGATGGGTGCAGGAAGTGTGTGTGGGAGGAGAGGAGGGGAGTTTGCAGAGCTTCCTACAGGCAGGGGAGAAATCTGGGAGTGGGTCTGGCACAGCCCCAGATGCCGTGCAGGGGAAGAGGAAGTCCCGTCCTCCCCAGTCCAGCCGGGACTAGCAGCTGAGCCTGGCGCAGGTTAGGAGCCACCAGCCGGGTCTTCCCCAGTCCTGCCCCACAGTGATTTACCTCTCTGCTGGCTGACCTGGGCACCCAAAACATACTGCTTGGGAGGGTTGCATGACCGCACTTGTGGCTTCCCTTTGCTTCCCCATCAGAAAGCCATGTTTTCTGCAGGGAAGCAAAGAAGTCTGGGGGGGACATAAATTCTGCGCATGTGCAATGGCACAGAATTTCCTCAGGAGTAGTAAGTGGGGACATAAGATAGATAGCTCCAGTGCTGCCTCTGCTGTTGCTCAGAGCTTCCCAAGAAGCAGCAAAGTGAAACTGAAGAGCAGCAATGGAAAACTGATAACTGCTCAGTTCTCACTCTGATGCAGCTTGGGACAACTGAGCAGCAGAAGCGGGGTTGGGGCTGTCTACCTGGAGACTCAGGGAAGATGGTGCTGTATCAGTTTATGCTTCATTCACTTTGTGAATTTTTTCTAGAAACTTTTTTTTTTTTAATGAAAGCTGAGGTTCAGTAGAAGTTGATGTCACTGAATTAAGAAATCTTCCTCCTCTTCATAGACAAGTGGAGTTTCCAAGTCTTTATATATATATCGTTTATAAAGCATGCTGGGATCCTTCGGGATGAAAAGTGCTATAGAAATGTAAGATACTAGTTATGTATATATGTTTCTATTTTTGCTCTGGAGCCAATTTGGCAAGTGAAACTGGTCTCCTCAGTTTCATATCTGCTTCTCGTATACTAGCATGATGCTTTTTGCTTGTGTTTTATAACATTGAAATAATTTTTTTTAAATTGACTGAAAAATATAATGAAAGTACGTATATTGGTCTTTGGAAAGATGTTTAGGCCCATTATTTTGCTATAGGAGAAAACTACTTGACAGTGCATGCCCTTTTAAAATCCACTGCTTAGTTTCTGAGGGGCAGAGGCGAAGAGATAATGTATAGGTCTTGCAGGAATAAAGCTCATGTTTTGGGTTCCCCTGCTGTTCTGCAGCAATAGCTCACTGACTGACCCTGTTAGCAGAGCTGTTCTGTCATTGCTGGTGATTCAGCTGTACAGACACAGAAGTGAACTAAACAAATAATGTGAAGTTAGGGGACATGGTGCGAATATAGCCATAATTGCCAGATGGAAAATGGCAAAATTATGGAGGAGATGGGAGGGAGTTCTCATGTGGCACAAGGATAAAATAATCTGAGCTTTTTCCATGCTATCCATTTTCTAGTGTAGCAGCAGCCCTGGGAATAATAGGTCTGAAAAAATCCTAATATAGGCAAGGTCTTATAGCAGGGTTGGTGGCTTAATAAGGGACACTTCTGAATCACTAGTGAACCAATCCATCAACCTGGTGCTTGAGGTGGGGAGCAAGGGCACTGTATTATTTATGGTACCATTTTATGGATGAGATGTAAAATCAAGGCCTTGATCACTCGATCAAGAAGGATCCCTCTTCACTTTTCACAAGACTGGGGGGCAGTGACCCCTATGTTCTGGCCAGGTTCCAATTAATTACTTTCTCCCGGTCTAAAATTCCCCCTGCAGTTTATATAGAGAAGTTGTTATTCACTTCCCCTTCTAATCACTTGTGTGTAATGTTTCTGGCATAGAACTGATGCATCCTTTCAACACAGAGATGAGGGGAGTGATTCTTTTATTTTCGGTCTTTGCTATAGCAGCTGTTTCACCCAGTGTCAGTAAGTTATTATATTGCAAACAAAAAACAAACAAACCCTGTTAGCTCCTGTTCCCTTCAGCTGCTGTTTCAGAGCAGGTCTCCCCTAAATCTCCCAAATTATAAGGGTGGGCCTCTCTCTCTCTCTCTCTCTCTCGGAATAAGAAGAATGTGTCAAGCTCTCTGGCTGGGAGCCAGGACTCTCTGTGGAACTATAAATCGACCTGTCAGGGAAGGGGGGGGGGGAAAGATTAACGTTGGCCGTCTTCATTAGTGGGTCCCCTGAGGAAACTGGGTCTGCCATGAGCCGTGAATGAGACCAGCTGAGAGAAAGGGGGAGTTTGCAGTTTTTATCACTCCCCTCAGAGACCCCCGGAGGAGTGGTGGTGGTGGTGGTGGTGGGGAAGACAGTAATAGGGATAGGAGGATATAAATGATGGAAGCTGGAGCTTTGCAGCAGAGCCCTTGCTGCCTTCTGATTGGAGGAAAGCGTAGCTGGCTGCTGTTCCTCTGCGCCAATCAGTGACCCGCATGCCCATGTGTGCGGCTTGAGTATTTAGCATGCTAATTGGGAGCAGGGAGGAGCTAGCTCAGTGGCAGTGCAGCGCCCTGCTACGCTAAACAAGTGCTAGTCATTGCCTTGAAGAGACCTCCATTATATAGGTTTTTAACAAAACCAGAAAGGAGCATTTATCACAAGCAGCATAATTCTTCCTGGACAGTCTTTTTTTTTTAAAACAGTCCAGATAATTTCCCCTACATTTTATTCCCTCGCCCACACTGATTTTATAAATAACTCCTTAAAGCTTCAAACCACCTGTTTCTCCCCCAGCTCTACCGCCATTGTGGTATGGGTTTGTGCACGAGAGCACAGGCGTGTGCACGGGCACACACGCACGTTAGCTGGTGGTTGTAGGTAGCTCTGAAGTCCATGGAAGACTGAATTGTGATCGGGCGTCTAGCGGTAAAATCTGGTTTAAGCTGGTAGTTCTCTCTCTCTGCTCTTTTTTCTTTTCTTTCTGGTGAAAGATACAGGCTTGGTGGCTCGTGATGGTTCTCTATTCACGGAAAAGGTGTGACATGTGCATTGGCAATGCAAGCTGCACACGCCCCACCTCTGCCAGTGCCGAAACCCTGACTTGAGGGGACCACAGAGAGGGAGGTTCATTACCTCTGGCTAAGGCTACGTTTTAGTCATGGGTATTTTTAGTAAAAGTCATGGGCAGGTCACGGGCAATAAACAAAAATTCACGTCCCGTGACCTGTCCATGACTTTTATTAAAAATATCCGTGACAAAAATTTGGGCGGGGGCTGCCCGAGGGTGATGTGGGTGTTGGGAAAGGGTGGCCTGGGTGATGGGGAGGGCAGGCAGTGGCATGCGGCCCGGGACCCCCACTGGTGCTGGAGGGGGAGCAGGCAGCAGTACGTGGCCCAGGACCCCCACTGGTGTTGGGGGGGCCGGCAGGCTCTCTACTTGGCTCGCGCCTCCTTCCCCCCCAGCAACAGCAGAGTTTGGGTGTGAGAGGAGGCAGGGGGTTGGGTCACAGGATGAGGTGAGATGAGCTCTGGGCAGTGCTTACCGGGGGGCTCTGCAGAAGCGGCAACATCTCCTTGGCTGGGAACCGTGGCCAATGGGAACTGTGGGGGCAGTACCTGCAGGTGGAGGCAGCACGCAGAGCTGCCTGGCCACACTCCGCCTAGGAGCTGAGCGCGGGGGATGTTGCTACTTCTGGGGATCTCCCCAGGTAAGTGCTGCCTAGAGCCACTCACCCTGTCCCATGCCCCAACCCCCTGCTTCCTGCCACACCCAAACTCTGCTGGGCGTGGGGTGTGGTGACCTGAGACAGCCCCAGCAGCGGCCAGTGCGACTGGCACAGGGGCTGCCTGAGCTGCCCCTGAGCCAGGCGCACCTGCCACTGCAGAGGTCACGGAAAGTCACGGAATCTGTGACTTCCGTGACAAAGTCGCAGCCTTACCTATAGCCCACATGATCTCTGCCACCTCTGTATTGTGACATGGGAGTCAATTATTGTCAATTGTGCTGATAGTTCTTATAGACACAGACCTGGCTCAGGAATGAACTGAGCCCTGATGTGTTTTTTCTTCCCAGATCTCTGGGGCAGGGGATTACTCTGGAGAGTGAGGGAGCTGAAGAGCTAGAACTGCTGGTGTAATTGTGCTGTGAGAGAGAGAGAGACTGATGCACTTACTCACCTCCGTGAGACCTAAAGAACCCAGCAAGCAGTTACAGGGACATCTGGGGTGGATTTTTTGCTCTGTGGGAGCTGTCATCCCAGCTCTCTCCCCCCCCCACAACATCAGCCTTACCCCCATCATCTCACTGCCCCCAACAATAGCAAAAATTTACATTTATATTATTCCTTGAATCCCAAGCCCTTTGCAAACATCACTGATACAGAAATTACTTCTCCACCACTGAAATGCTTATAACACCATTTTGGTGTGTGTTTCTATTTACTTTACAAATATTAAATCTCTCAGTTCTCCTTTGTGGTAGGTAAATATTATGACTCATTTTGCTGGAGAGTAAATGAAGAACAGAGGAGCGAAGGTGAGGGTATGGTTTTTGTTTGTTTGTTTGTTTGTTTTTAAGATTCAACCACAGTTACAAAGTCCCTGACCCAAGGAGCTTACAGTCTTAGACAAGTAAATGATGAGTAATGACAACATTTTGGGAAGGAATGGGCACCTGAAGGCAGGAAGAAGAACAGAAAGCAGGAAAATAGAAGCTGCTATTTGGAAATATTATTTACAAAGAAAGCACTAACTGGTATGGAAAAGTGATGTTCACTCATCACCTGGTGAATCCATGGCAGAACTGTTGGTGGAAGCCAGGAATTCTGCCTCCTAGTTCCTCATGGCAGCCGCTACTCTTTCCTGTTGAACAGAGCATAACTGGGGATTTGGCCATGACACTCCCACAAAAAGTACCAAGGTATATCTAATGAACACAAGTGAACAGATTCTCAACTTCATATTTCATAAGAAAGATTACACCTTCAGCAATGTAGTGTCCCTAAAGCCATGGGTTCAGTGTCACGGGTCACAAGTGTCAGCTGCTGAGGCACTGTTACAGCTTCCTGCAGAACCTGGGTTTCACTTAGAAGTCTCCAGTTCAAGTAATGACCAGGCCTAATTCTGCTTAGCTTGATGGCTGACAAGAACAAAGCCTCTTGTGGTCTGCATCTGCTTGCGGCCAGTGAGAGGCTTTCATTTTCAGGGAAGTTGTGTCTTGATGGAGGTATCAGAAGGTTGGGGGAAATGCAACCCATTCTGGGGTGTGCAGAAGTGCAACAGTAGTCTAAAAGCAGTGGCTGTGGACTATTCCTGTGAGGCTCAAAATGTGGTTGTTTTACAAACACCACTTTAGAAGCACCCAGCTGGCTCTGTTCGGACCACAGCTATCAACATATGGGTGGTCAGAGAGGTGAAAAAGCTCAGATACTGCTTTGCTGTTCGCTTGGTCCCCTCCTCCCCGCCATTACTCCTCCAGAAGGTGGGTTGTGTGGCTGGATGTTGAAGAGGGGTGTTGGTGGAGTTGAAGGTGGGTGGGTAGAAAAGGTTCTGGGAGTCCCTTATCTCGACACCATTCTCTTATTCCAGTGAGGGAAGGAAGGTTTTTGGTTTTGTTTTTTTCAGCTAAGACTTTTGAGTTCTCAATAACAAATGATTTTGCTATGCCTCATTTGCATATTGTTGTTTTCAAGCCTCTGCATCTTCTTTCTTCTCTTCTTTCCTCTTTCCCTCTCCTCTTCCTTCCTCCCCCTCTCTTTCTGGTAAATATCACTCCCAACCTCTCAAATGCTTCCCCCCCACCTCCTGCATTTCTTTCATCCTTTGTTCCCCATTTGCCAATGCCTGGGAGCAAAGAAAGGAAAGGGTACCATCTCTCTGTGAAATACAGAAGGGAGAAATGCAGGCAAGCAGAGTTATCAGCCTGGCAGTGTGAGGCTGAATCTGCCTCAGAAACGCACAGAACATGCTTTTAAGACAGCTGTTGGAACGCTCAGGGTTCACCTCCTCCATTATGCAACATTATGGCTGCAGTCCTGCCAACGACGAATGGGGCTCCCCTTCAGAATAGTGCTCTTGGCCTCTGTTGCTCCAGGGGACTGAAACCAGAAATCATACCCAAGCCTCTGTGTGCTAGCATAGAATACTGATAAACTACTGGGCAGGTTCTCCCAAGTGCTGGTCCCACTGTGAATCAAATGTGGGTCTCCCACACAGGAGTGTAGCTAGTCCTCTGAAATGAGTGCACACGCTAGATGGTACATTACACCTTCTCCTTCCTGGCCTCTCCTCTCCCCCCACATCAACGGTCACCATAGTCTAGGGATCGGCAACCTTTGGCACACGGCCCGCCAGGGTAAGGCCCTTGGCGGGCCGGGTTGGTTTGTTTACCTGCCGCATCTGCAGGTTTGGCTGATCGCAGCTCCCACTGGCTGCAGTTCGCCACTCCAGGCCAATGGGAGCTGCGGAAAGTGGAGGCCAGCACATCCCTCGGCCCACGCCGCTTCCCACAGCCCCCATTGGCTTGGAACGGTGAACCATGGTCAGTGGGAGCTGCGATCAGCTGAACCTGCGAACGTGGCAGGTAAACAAACTGGCCCGGCTCGCCAGGGGGCTTACCCTGGCAGGACGCATGCCAAAGGTTGCTGATCCCTGCCATAGTCTCTCAAAATCAACAAGTCATTAGTTTGATCTAACATAGTGAATGCTGTGAGACAGAGATCTAGCAGTGTGTTTAAATATCCTGGCGAAGAATCAAAATGCTGTTCTCCTTAGTAAATTTAAAATGGTTGCCTGCCTTACCTATTCTCTTGTTGGGCAGTATAGAGCGCTAACCCTAAAGCCAGCCACTTTTCATATTCTGTGTTTAAAATGTTTGTTCTGAAAGCTGATCCCATTTTCTTACACCCCTCCACCCTTTTATTTGGCTGTTTTGAGTGATGATTTTCACCTCTCCCAAGGGAGGAGCAGAGGTTGGAAAGGCAGCTTTATCCTCCATCCTCCTTTGCTCTTTGTTCCATCTGTTTTTACCTTCTTGTGCCTGTTGCAGCCCTTTGCTTCTCTAGCCTTGGAGAAGGAGAAATCTTGCCAGTGGAACAAGTGCTTTTGTTGACCTGAGGCTGTGGGTGAAGGATTCAAGTGAATGTGGGCCATGCTGGTTTTTACACAGAGTGGCGTCTTTCTGCCATGAGACTTATTTCCCTGGGGAATCCTGTTTTGGAGGCAGCTTTAAGTTTTCCATCTATTTTTGCTTTACTTTTTTTCTGGATCTTGATCTAACCCATATTTCTGTCTGAAGTGACCTGTAAGTATGTTGAGTAAGGGGAGGGGGTGAACCATTCTGAGATTTGCAGGGAACGAATTATTTTTATGGCTGTGTCCTGCATCCTGAGTGGTTTACCATGGGCAGAGGCAGAAAGAGAGCACCAAATGTAATTCATATTTCACAAAATTGGATGCACCCAGCATGACATGATGATTTTGCCCCTATAGAATAAAGAATAGAGCTGGATGTCCTCAATATCTGAAAGACACCATATCCTCTTAACTCCTCTCTTAACCATCTAATGTTTGAGGCCATGTTGAACAGAAGAGGTGCCTGTGGAGATCCCATGGTGCAGATTAGCAATTGCCCAGTATTACCCTCTGGAATCAGATACCATGGTGATGATCAGGGTGTGAGATTACACTCCATATTCTTTATGAAAATATGCTTATGATATGGATATGACATAACTGAGATGGACTTTATGCAAGATGGCTTATGTAAGATATCATCGGAAAGGTTATGATTTACTGAACGTAATTATCCAATTTGTATGCCTGTATCATTTCTGTATCTGAAGTTAGGAATATTGACTATGTATCTGTATTTCAAATGGGTTACTTTAGGTGTCACCCCTGAACTAGCCCTTCAGGTACAACAATGAGAAAGCCAGACAGTGCTAATGGCCCATTAGCAAAGACAAAGGGCTGTAAAAGAACTTAGTCCTCCTGTGGAAGCTTGAGACAGCCTACAAGCATCGGCTACCACAGCCATGCAGAGACATGGGTCCGAGTCACCTGGTACTGGATACCCCTCCCCATCTTTTGGAATGTCAGTGTTTTTCCACTGGGAGACAAAAGGTTCTCACCTTACACAAGACCTGTTTAAAGCAGGGGAGTGACATCATCGAGGTTCTCCTCTGCCTCCCCACCCAAAGAGACACTGAAAAACACCTGGAAGCAAGAACTGAACTGTGGGGAGAAGGGTTGAGCCCAAGCTGGAAGGGCGTCTAGCTTGTGAGTAATAATACCTGAGGTCTCAAGCTGCAGACCAGTGCAGCTGCCTTTTGAGACTTTCTGTAATCTGCCTGTAACAATATCTAGGGTGAGAAATTACTATTTGTAACCAATTTCTTTAGTGAAGCAAGTTTAGTTTTCGTGTTTTGTTTATTTGCTTAGTAATCTGCTTTGTTCTGTTTACTATCTCTTTAACCACTTAAAATTCACCTTTTGTAGTTGTTAAACTTATTTCTTGTTTATAATAAAACCCCGTTTGTGCAATTCATAATGGAGGGGTGGGGGTAAAAGGCTATGCATACCTTCGTCCACATTGAGGGAGGAGGCAGATTTCATAATATACCTTTGGGTCTTCACTCCAAGGGAGGTGGACACCTGAGTGCTGAAGTAAGTCCCTTAAGCTGAGTCTTCCTAGAGCTGATCTCAGTGTCTGTGTCGTTCTGCAATTGGTTGTGGCTCTGCCTCTGTGTGTGCTGGGGCAGGCTTGATAGCCTGGCTCAGCAAGACACGTAAAAAGGGTGCCCAGGCTGGCAGAACAGGCGGGCTCAGTGGTATCTCAGCACATCAGGTGGCATCTTAAAGGGGAGCAACCCATCACAGAGGGTATGGAATCTTAGCTAACTCTCTTATGGAATGGAACCACTTTGAGCAGTTCTGTTGGACTGTGTTGTAGTCCATAGCCAATCAACAGTATTGAAGGCAGCTGACCAATCTAAAATAATCAGCATGGACACTTGATTTTCATTTATTGTTAGAGGTCAATCATTAACCAGCAAAGTCTGGTTATTAACTGTACTCAATCCTAAAAACAAACTGACTGGGGCCCAGGAAATAGGAGAACTACAGATGCTGCCAGAGTTGTCTCAGTCCACCCTTCTTAATGACTTTGCTTGAAAAAGGAAGACTTGAGAAAATACCTCATGGTGGGAGATGCTTGCCTCTGTTAGTGGATGCAAAGAGCTTGGATTAACCTGGTTGTTCACCACCCGAAATAATTCCCATGACTGGGACTCTGGATACTATGGTGAAGGTGAAGAAACCTTTCTTTGCTTCCTGCACAGCATAGCAGAAAATGTCTGAGGAAACATAAGAATTGCCATACTACTCAGACTATTGATTCATGTAGCCCAGCATCATGTCTCTAGTAGTGGGTGGTACCAGATGCTTCAGAGGTAGGTGCAGGAAAACCCCACAGTGTACAGTTTGGCATAACCAACCCAGAAAGGAAGTTTCTTCGTAACACCCCTCAGTTAGTGCCTGTCTTATACCCTGAAACATGAGGATTAAATTAATATCTCTTTATATTTTTTTAAATCTAATGTTACTGTGGATGTTACATTAGCCATATAAATATCTAATCCTGCTAAGCTCCTGCCCTGTTTTTCTCAATTGTATAAATTATTCATTGTATCATTCTGTGCATCTACCTCCTATGGTGGTGAAGACTGGTTCTTGGAGCCATCATCTCAGATGGTCCAAGCCGTGCCTGCATTAATAGAACTTCACTTGTCTCTAATATCTCAAGCAACCAGGGAGTCCCAGGTCTCCTGACAGAATCATAGAAATTAGAGATTAGGATGGGGAAATCCTTGTCTGTCCATCCATCCAGTTTAGGTTTGTATCTTAAGGCACAGGAAATAGTGAACCAGTTTCAGTGTGGCTACAGCATAGATATCGTTCACCTTTTTCTGTCTATCCCCCTTCCTTGTGCTTGTTTAGTACAGATCTCGTCTCTGCCTTGCAACACGATCTCCTCTCTGTTGGTGCAAAAGCCTTCTGTGCAGCCATTGCTTTCTGGAACAGATTTCCCGTCTCTCTCTTTCTTTCTCTGCTTTGTTGGTTCTCCCTTGTATTTCAAATCTCATTTGAAAACATTTTCTCTTCCTTTTCTTATGCCTCTTAATTTCTCTCTCCCTTTGCTGTTTTAGAGAGAGAGCGTGGGATGAGAGTGAGTGTGTGTGTGTGTGTGTTTTAGAACTGGTTAGAAATCTTTTGACTAAAAATTTTTTGTCAGTAAATAACAATGCATTGAAACCAAAATGTTTGATTTTTCAATAACAGTTTAATTGGGAAGGGTGTGTATCTGTCCACAACGGCCAGCAGCCTGGCGATTAGGGTACTTCCCTGGGTTGTTGGAGACCAACATTCAAATCCCTGCTCTTTGCCTGATTTGGAATATGGATTTGACCCTGGGTCTACCACATCCCGGCTAAGTGCCCTAACCACCAAGCACTAGAGTGAGTCTCAATTTATTTATTTAATTAAATTAAAAAATTTCTAAAGCTCTTTGTCACATCAGAATGGAAATAAATTCCAAAACTTTGGAAATCACTATGGGATATAATGTGTAAGGAAAGTACCAGGATTTTTTTTTTTAAAAAAAAAACTGTATTGTACTTCTGCAGGTCAGAACTGAGGTACATTGATAGAGTTGGGGACAGAGGTAGGGTGAGGGGACATGATTTGAATAGCAAGTTGTGCTATTAATTAAAAGATGTATGAAGAGCTTGAAAAACATGATGAGTGGTAGAAGTGCTAAACTAAACTAAAGTGCTAAATTAAACTGTGGATGAATATTAAGCTGTATTTGTGAAGCTGTGGAGGCCCTAAGAATGGCACAAGAGCAGTTGCTGCAGGTGAAGATGGAGTTGCACTAAACTGTGTGGGAAGTGGACAGCATTGGAATGACAGGGGTTCCTGCAGGTCAGGCGTGAGATGCACTGCGGTACGGTTGGTACACAGTGCCTTCCAATGTTCTGCCTGGCTAAATTGTGTCTAGTTGGCTGAGTGAAGTGAGGTCTGACGCTTAACTCAGAACTCCTGCTGTGGGGGAAGAGAAAGGGGCAAGGGGGAATGCACACACAGCCCCGGGAGTGAGGGAAAGGGTGTTGGGAATTTCAGGGAGTCCCTGAAATAGAGGGGATGGGAAGGTGGCACACAGGGAGCTTGTGGGCGTGGAAATGGGGGATGCAAGGAGCCCCTGACAGGTGCAATGATCTCAGCCTATGCAAGCTACAAAGTGCAACCCTCTAGTTAATTTCTCTTTCAAAAACATTAACTTTTGTTTAAAAAGCTATTAACCCCTTAGTGCCTCTGTCTCCTTACCCCCATCCCAGGAGGTGATTGTTGCCAGGCCCTAAGTGAGGCTTAAGAAGGTCTTTTGAGATGGGGAGAGTTCACTTGCAACTGAAAAGAAGCATAAATGCATTTGGGAGAGAGGAGAATAAAGCCGTGTTCAAGGAACATGTGTGCATTGGTAGTAATGCATTGCAAGGTGCCTGGCTATGCTGGATTCTCAGGTGCCTCAGGTGCTTTGGGATGCTGAGATGAGAATAGCTTCATCCACCCAAAGAGGAATGAAGAGCTATAATAACTGCTCTTCCTGAAGGGAGTTACTGCTATTGTAGGTCAGCAAAATGATGGACTTACTAGGCTAAGGAGTAAGTTGTAATTCAGTGCTGTAGTATTAAAAACCCCACTTATATTAATACAGCCATTATTAGGTGGCAATTATTAGATTCACAGAAAGCAGGAGATTTTAAATGTGCGCAGTAACTTGGACATGTTATACATACATTTTGTATAATGTTATGTTCTTATGCCTTGATGTAATGTACATTGTGGCTGTACTATAGATAATGTGGGGAAAGGCAACTTTATATTCCGTGACTGTTTTGTATGTAAATTCTCATTCATAAAGTACATATGTAGGATTTTTCTGTATGGTTTCCTGGAGGGACTTGTTTTTCTAAACTGGGAGTAAATGCAGAGGACTTTGGTCATACATTCAAATGTAGCAGTGTTTAGTTCACAGTGTAGAGCTCCAGCTGCATGTTAGGACATGACTTACCCCTTCATGTTATCTCCATATGTGCAGATTGTTTTAAGTATATGGACTTGTCATCAGATGGCAATTTTGGGTCACTGCTTATCTGGGCTGGATTCAAACCATAACTTGGGGAGAAACACTGTTTATCGTATTACCAGCACTGTGCACCCCCAATTATGGAATCCTGTAAAGACCAGGAGCAATCTTGCCTTTAACGTAACAAATTTAAACATCTGTATATTTTAAAAAATCACCTTTTTCCTTGTGGAGGCTGCGAGTTTCACAGATTCTTGCCGTCCCACCTCCTTCAGAAGAAAACTGTATGTGAGCCACCTGGTCCTCAGTACAGTCACCTGGGTGGCCGCTCCAGCTGTCTTGAGTTTTAGGAGATGCCAGACCAGTTCATGGTTTTGGGGAGACCATCCAGGCCGCAGTGATTACCAATCACTTGCCTATGGCTAAGGCTTAGCCTACACTAGAAAATATTTGCTGATCTAACTATACCTACAAATGCTCTTAATGTAGTCCCCTAAGTGAAATGAAATAAGCTATTAACAACAAAAGCATTCTTATGCTGGTATAACTGCCTCTACACTAGGGCTTTTATCAGCATAGAAATGTCATTTAAAAAAAAAAAAACAAAAAACTGCATCTCTGACACTGTTGTACCATCAAAAGTTTCTAGTATAGACTTGGCCTAAGGCTTTTATTTGCTGAGCAGCCAATTTGGTTTCTGACTATAAAGTGAGGGCTGATAGGAAGGAAGCTGGTCTAGTGAATTAACCACTGGTCTGAAAGCCTAGAGAACACTTGTGTTCTATTCCTGGCTCTGATACTGACTTCCTGTATGGTCTAGGCCCAGTCATTCAAACTGTGTCTCAATTTCCTCATAAGGAAAATACTTTGATCTCAGAGAGGTACTGTAGCTGTTAATTAGTTCATCTTCTCAGGGTGCTATATAAGTGCCAGATATTAGTATTAGAGAGCCAGGGGAGGATTTTAATGAGACAATGTATGCAAGTGGGAGCAAAGGTGATAAAGAGATGAGACTGTGGGGAGCAAGGGACCAGGTAGCAGCAAGGAACAAGGAGGAAGAGATGAACCCATATAACACTGGAAATAGCAAGGAGTTGGGCATCAGAGAATGTGTGTTGATATGGATGAGAGAATAAAAGAAAAGGAGATGCTGCTTATCAAAGAAAAGGAGGGAAAAAATGAGAGTCTGGGGAGTGGTAGAATGAGCCGAAGTAATGGAAGAAGGGAAACCCAACATTTAGGTTTAGTGAATTTTATCTAATTTATTACACTTCTTTTATTGTACTTTTCCAGCAGTTGTCCTAAGGATGAGGCAAAATGATGGGATTTTAAATACTTAATATTATTGGCTATGCTGAATTCTATAGTTAGAATAACTCAAAGGGAAAAAAGAAAAAAACTTAATAATTTACCTGTAGATGGTGCCCAGTAGCCCCCCAACACCATGATTTCTCTGAGGAACAGTCCCTTGAATAACTTTTAAATGTTAATTATTTTGCATGGACCTGTGATAGGGGTGCTCTGCAGGCAGGGCGGCCTAGAGGTTAGTGCACCTAGTGATTTCCAGCTCCTGGTTTCCCTGGCAGAGGTGCCTGGTTCCTGGCCTTACATCCTCCACATGCATCTGGGCCTCAGCCTTTAAGGAAGCATGGTAGGGAGGCCCAGACCCTCTCTCTTCATGGGGTCCCAGCCCAGGGCTCTATGTGAAGCAATGTTGGTAGCGTCCTTCTGGCAGAGAGTGTAAGTCAGAGATCCCCCCTGGGGGGGGGGTGGAGGAACATTTGTGGGGAGGGATGGGAGCATCACCCAGTCCTGGTCTGCCCCCAGCTATCCTCCGGCCCTGCCCCTGGCCACAGCTTCCAGTCCCCCGCTCGAGGCTTCTGCACCCAACCCCAGCTCCAGTCATGGCTTCGTGGCCTGCCTCCCGCCCTGGCCATGGCTCTGCTCCCAGCCCCTGACTGCGGCTCCATTCCTGGCTCCGTTCTGGGCCCCATACCTGCCACCAGCTGCTGCCCCAGCCTCTGCCCCTTTACCCCCGTCTGTTCACCTCCTCCCCCAGCCATGGCCCCATTCCAGGCCCCAACTTTTGGGAGGGGGCGATAGACACCTGGATAGGGGTAAGGAGGGGCGCGACCATGAAAAGTTTGGGGACCACTGGTCTAAGTCTTCCTACCTATGGCCCTTCAGTTTGGGGCATGGCACCTACAGTCCAAAGAGTCTGTACTGGTTTACCTAGAGTAGTGCTCCCTTGTGGACCTTTTGCAGCATCCTGCTGTGGCCTCAGGTCCCTCTGGGTGGGGCAGGTATAAGATGGGGGGGCCTAGCCCCACAATGTCTTTACAGTCAAATGGTACAGTTCATTCGCTGCTGCGTGCTCCCCAATCTCCGTCAAGAACGCAGCGCTTCTTCCTGGTGGCTGTTCCAGCTGTCCGGCTTGTAGTCACACTTCCCTCATGTAGAGAGGCAGAGCTGTCTCCTGCCCCTTTGCTAGTCATCCCTGAAATGAGCCAGATTCTCGCCTTTTCTTCCCCCTCCAGGCCTGGCATTGGCTACAGGCATAGCAGGGTGAGGCAGGCTGGGCCCATAGGCACTTTTTTTAACCCTTTTTATGCTGGTATGAGGTTTCTCTCTTCATCACACATCCCCCCCGCCACTTACGACCCCATTTGGGGTATGTCCTGACCCCATCAGTTCTCCTGCATCTCGCAAAAAGAAATCTGCGTTCAAGTGGGCTCTTCCAGCCTGGTGTTGGACATGGAAGGAGAAAGGCTGGAAGGTACCACCTCATAATTCGGGGGTTAGTGTTCTTCATGGCATTAAACCACCATAGTGAGGCTTGGCCTGTGACTAAGGTGAAGTGAGTGCCCGGCAGGTAGTATCAAAGTGAGTCTATAGCTCACTTCACTGCCAGCGCCTCCATTTTGATTACAGAATAAGCCCTCTCCCTTGGGAACAACTTTGGTCTAATATAGAGTATGGGATGCTCACTGCTTCCACTGCCTGGGATAAAACAGCCCCTAATCCCACATCCAAGGCATCAGTCTGCAGTAGGAATTCCATGGTGAAGTCGGAGCTATATAAGACCAGTTCTCAGCAGAGCTGGGCTTTCAGCATTTGAAAAACCTCTTCACAAGTCTTGCTCCACTGGAACTTCTTTGGGCTATTATTTTTAAGGAGATCTGTGAAAGGGGCTGCAATGGTCAAGAACCTAGGAATAAATCAGTGGGTTATAAACCAGCATATCTGTTTCCTCGAGGAGAGCATAGGACATGTCTGGAGGGCCGGACCTTACTCACCAAGACTCTCACGGTATCTTTCCCCAAAATGACAGGTTTCAGAGTAACAGCCGTGTTAGTCTGTATTCGCAAAAAGAAAAGGAGTACTTGTGGCACCTTAGAGACTAACCAATTTATTTGAGCATGAGCTTTCGTGAGCTACAGCTCACTTCATCGGATGAAGTGCATCCGATGAAGTGAGCTGTAGCTCACGAAAGCTCATGCTCAAATAAATTGGTTAGTCTCTAAGGTGCCACAAGTACTCCTTTTCTTTTTCCCCAAAATGTACCTGAGATAGGTTGTCTCATTCTTGGCAGGTAACATTTAGCAGGGTTTGCTGTCAGGCTGGCTCCCTTGGGGAGCAGTTACATGTTTTAGGTGGTCTTGATAGTTTTGACGGTAGATTAAATTGTCTAGGTAAGCAATGGTGTAATGGTTATGGGTGTGGAGGGCACAGCTTTAGTCGTTGGAATGTGGCTGAGCCCTGTGTAACCAAAAAGGCATTGTCCAGGACTGAAAGAGACCAAAGAAGGTGGAAAAGGCTGGTCTCCCCGCATCCCCCCTCCAGGATTCAGGTGTGAGGGGGATCTGTAATATCCCTTGGTCAGATCCAGGGTGGTAACGTACTCTGCCTCACTTAGCTCCTAGCTGGTCAAGTAGTTCACCAGTGTGAGGCATAGGGTACTCATCAAATTTTGATATTGCGTTGACTTCCCTGAAATCTATGCAAACATGGATGGTCCCATTGGGACCAGCACTACTGGGCTTCTCTAGTTGCTAAATGGCTGTTTGATTACTCTCAACTCTAGCATCGATCTGGCGCTGTTACTTCATAGTTTCCCTCAATTTCTGGGGAAGAAGTAGTGGGTTTTCTCTGACCTTCAGTTCAGGTTCAATCTGAAAAATTATGGGTCATTTAAATGGATCCACCCAGGTTGGGTAGAGAACACTGGGGAGAAAGTGTTGATCAGCTGCTGGGTTTGGGTCCTCTGTTCTGAGTTAAGTTGCTTCTGATTTTGACCATCCCTAGCTTTGAGGTTTCAGCAGCCTGAGGGCCTAATTTGGGATCTGGTAGGTAGGGGACTATAAGCAAGCTTTCTTGGGCTTTCCATGGTTTTAAAAGATTCTCGTGGTAGATTTATGGGAGCTTTTGCTTGTCTGGTTGTGGGATTTTGTAATTCAACAGCTCCACCCATTGTTTCACCTCATATGGTCCCTGCCAGCAGGCTAGCAGCTTTGATACAGAACTGGGCAATAGCAAGAGAACCTGACCACTGGATTGAAACATCCAGAGGCAGGCCTTTTTATTATAGGCTGCTTTCTGGGTGCTCTGGGCATGTAAGAGGTTCTCTTTGGCGAATGAGCGTAAAGCTTCAAGCTTCTCTTGCAAGTTAAGGATGTACTGTACCATGTTATTGGCTTGAGGTGGTTGTTCTTCCCACATTTCTCAAATGAGGTCTAAAATCTCTTGTGGTTGATTCCCCTAGAAACAGCTTGAACATTGAGAAGCCAGTAGAGGATTGTGGTACCTCTCATACAGCGAACAGAAGGGCAGGGAGCAACTGGTCCCAGTGTCAGACATCCATAAGAACAAAGCTCCTGAGCATAGTTTTTTTGTAGTATTCTGTTGAATCCAAACTGTCTGTCTGGGGCTGGTGGATGAATGTTCTGTGGGTCTTGAATTTCAACAATTGACACAGTTGCCTCATTGTCTGGGACAAAGTTTGTTCCCTGATCTGTTCTGATCTCCCACAGTATCCATAAATTCATAGAGCACCGTGGTATAGCTTCAGGGTATACTTAGTCTACCACTACTAAAATGAACTGGTAGCCTGTGGTGCTCTTCTCCATGGGACGGATTATGTCCAGTGCACTCAAAAGGTATGCTGTTGCAGCCGGGCCCTTCTCTGGATATTCAGAAGGTCCCCTCTATGTGGGATCCCCCTAGTTTGGGAACCAGCAATATTCCCTTCTTAAACTCCACTGGGTCAGTAGTCCCTTGGATTGGGCTCCAGGTTGACCGCTTCGGACTTTTGGTACAGGATATCCATTAGCTCCTCAATCCTTGGGCTCTCCTTAGTCCAGGTGAGCAGGGAGTGGGTTGAAGCCCCTCAAGTTGTAGGGTTCCAAGGCCCACTTTCCCATTTGGTGGTGTGGGGCTCGTCGCAGAAGTGTTGCTGGAATGTATCTTCTGAGATGTCCAAGACATCAAGAATGGCTGCTTTGACCTCTGCATACTCTTGGGCCACAATGGGGTCCAAGGCGTGATACGTGGTTTGCGCCACCCTGGTGAAGTATGGGGCCAGCAAAATAGTTCATTGGTCTATTCGTTCATTGGTCACTGGACTGCCATAGCCACTTGCTCAAAGGTTCTGAGGAAGGCTTTGGGATCCTCTTAATAAGCCTGAGAGGGGCAGGAACTGGGGCTGGGTTGAGGTTTGCTGGCTCTGCTGTAATGGATGGCAGTAGCATTGTAACCACCCGTTGTGCCAGCTCCTGCTTCTGGTGAGCTGCTCGATTACAGATCAACTGCTGCAGCTACTTGACCATTATTCCCCCTGACCCTACCCGACTCCCTTATGTCAGGACTAGGGCATCTGCCCACATTCTCCACCAATTCTGTGATAGGGTGCTCAGAGGGCAGGGCAGGTTAGCAGTTAGCACACCTGACTTCCAGCCACTTGCTTCCATGTCAGAGATTCCTGGTTCCTAACCTTACACCAGGAACCCTCCATATGTATCTGAGCCTCAGCCCTGAAGACGGTGTGGTCAGGGGGCCCAAGCCCTCACTGTCCACCAGGTTCCAGCCCAGTGCCCTGAGTGAAGCAGCACCAGCAGGGTTGTCCTGGCAGAGTGTCTAAGTCCACTGCCCTGGGCTACTTCCTACCCCTTCAGTTTGGGGAATGGCCCCTATAGGCTAAACAGTCTGTAGTGGCTCAACTGGAGTAGCACCCCTTGTGAACCTTTTGCAGTGCCCTGCCATGGCCTCAGGTCCCTCTGGGCGGACATAGGATAGGAGGGACCTAGCCCCACCGTGTATTTATAGTCAAATAATACAGTTCACTCACTGCTGCATGCTCTCAGTCTCCTCTGCAGTCTCTCTTGGTCAGGGATGCAGTGTTTCTCCCCTGTAGCTTTCCTGATGATCAGATCTGTAGTGATGCTCCCCCCATGTAGAGAGATAGACCTGCCTCTTTGCCAGTCACCCCTGAACTGAGCCAGGTTCTCTCCAGGCCTGACATTTGTGGCAGGTATTGCGGGGTGGACCTAGGGTTGCCAACATTGTATTTCAAAAATAAGGAACTGTTTTCTTAGCACCCTTGCCCCACCTCTCCTTCTGATATTATTAATTACTAATAATAATTAATAAGAGGTATTCACCTTCATTCGCCAGGGATATTTTTTGCTGCTTTTTATAGCACTCAGTAACTCTCGATCTTGTCGTACAGAGATGGAAAAAATAAGGGACATCACTTGTAATAAGGGACTGTTGGAACCCTAGGCTAGCTGGACCCATACGTTCTCTTTAACCTTTTTTCTGTTGGTGTGAGGTTTCTTTGCTTCATCACAGGACACCTGGTGGTTCTCAAATTGTGGTCTATGGAGCACTTCCAGATATTCTATGGAGCTGCTTTGGTCACATTGGTAAAGGATCTATCTGTCCTGAAGCAGTAACATAACCTGGTGGTAGAGCTAGTCAAAATTTTTCAAATGAAAATGTTTTAAATTAGAAAAACAGCCTTTCAAAATACTAAAAAAAAAAAATCACAAATGTGACTCTCCAATTTTTTTGTGTTGTGAAAATATTTGACTAAACCTGTAACTAAAAAATCTAGCTTGTGGCTTCTCGTTTTTGGTAGTCTTGTTAGTCAGTTATCTGTAGTTGTTTTCCTTCCCTTTTGCGTTCAGTCATTGTTTGTCTTGTGAACATCTGTGAGGACCAGGTGGCTCATTTGTTTTGGTTGAAATAGGTTGTGGGAGTGGGGAGCAGCTAGTCCAGCTAACCAGTTGGTTTCTTTTATTTTATTTTGGTATTGATTGTAACTTTTCAGGTGTGATTTTTTAATTTGTTGCTTTAGAATACTCAGCTTAGCTGGAAAGTGGAAGCTTTCTCAAAATCAAAAATAGTCTTTGGTTTTGAAAAATTTCCATTTAAGAATCCAGATATTTCATTTTCAAAAATTAGCAACTTCACATTAAAACAGGGTAAAAATAGAGTGGAAATTTTCAAAAAATCTGCCTGTTCAGTTCCAAAGGAAACAGAAATGATTGTGCAGTAGGTTGTTTCTTTTGACCAGTTCCATCTGCTAGTTGTTGTCCAGTTCAGAACTCTAAATTGCCAAAAGCAATTTTTAAAATACCAAGCCTCTCTCCCCCATCCTGCACGACTGCTTTGTGTCTCTTTTGTTTGGGTTTTTCTTTGTTGTTAATTGTCCCTTGTTGTTTCTAACACTAAGTTGTTGATAAGAATTATAGTTTTTTTTTAAAGCTATCTGAACACAGATAAAGCATCTGAAAAATTACTGAATTAAAAATATCCTCTCTTCCCTTCACTCTTGTATATCTCAAAAATGTCTGCCAGACTTTTAAAATAACCTTTGGACTTGGCACAAATTTCTGCCCAAAGGATAATGTGTTTGAGGGTTTTTTCCAGAAAGATATAAGCATCTGAAAACTGTGCAAGTGATTTCATCCATAACTACAGGATTTTGAGAAAACAGTAATTCTTTATGCAGCGTATAGGCACCCAGAAGAATTTGTGGTTGCACAAGGTAGTGGAGACAAATGCTGTGGCTGACTTTCAAAAGGAGGCTGATTAGCTTTAAGATGCCTAGTAACATTTGTACTCATGTCTGCCAACATTAATAATAGAAAGGTGCTCAAACCTCATGCTTCAGAGCATAAACTGACCAGGAAAGATTTTTCATGCTCCCTTCCCCCACCAGCCTCCACTGCACAGTTGGCCAGGTGCATTATATCTTCTGAAGCATCAGATACAAGCCACTTTGCAGTTGATGGGTGATCCACTGCAATAACTCCAATATTCTGTTCTAGGTTGATATGCTGGGGGGAAAAGAGTCTCTTCATTTCCTTCAAACAGTGACATAACTGTGAAATCCTCCTAAAACTGTAGCATCTCTTTTCCCCTTTGAAGTGTTTTTTTTGTTTGTTTGATTTCTGTAGAAAACTGGATTTACCATTAAATTATTGTTCTTCAAATGTGTCATACGCATTTTAAAAGAGCATTTAATATATATCTATATTTTAGTGGCTTATGTGTTTGAATCCCAAACACTTAGGTGAAAAAAAAAAAAGTAAATTTATATATTGAACTGCTAACTGGTGCTGAGGCCTTGTGGTTTCCATGGTAACTGGGCTGGAAATAGCTCCATGTGACATCAGCATGGTACAGGTATAGTCAGATGCAGCCATTTCCCCCAAACAAGTGAGCACAGTGGGTACAAACATTGCTTCTGTCATTAGCATATGCAAATATACTGACACTGCAATTAACATATGCAAATATTTTAACAACCTGCAGTGGCAGGGTGGTCTCTCTCTCTCTCTAGAGTACAGAGAAAGAATTCATAATATGTGCATGATAAATATATGGATTCTCCTGCAGGTAATGAGAGAATTCCTCCTCTCCTCTCGCTCTCTCTCTGAATTTCCACTATTAACCCTATATTTTTCTGTGGCGTGTAACTGTGGTAAAAGGGATGTATACCTACGCAGGCAAGAAAAAAATTCAGAGCCAGGGTTGGAACTCCATTCTTGTTATCTATCTTCTCATGTTTTCATGCCTGGTACTGTGTCCTAGCTTAATGGACACTCTTAGATTAAATGTCAGGTTTCAGAGTAGTAGCTGTGTTAGTCTGTATCCACAAAAAGAAAAGGAGGACTTGTGGCACCTTAGAGACTAACAAATTTATTTGAGCATAAGCTTTCGTGAGCTACAGCTCATTTCATCGGACGCTCACGAAAGCTTATGCTCAAATAAATTTGTTAGTCTCTAAGGTGCCACAAGTCCTCCTTTTCTTTTTTCTTAGATTAAAGTAACTCATACAGTATTAAAGATGCCCTGCAAATAATTTTTAAACAATTGGGGTTCTACCTTTTTTTGGGGGGTGCGGGGGGCTTCTTTTTTAATGGATAAAATAGGCCTGACAGGCTTTTGGGATTTTGTTTTTTATTTTGCTTCTTTTTTACTATAGCAGTATCAGGAATGTAAACTCTTGTCTCTCCTGTCACAGTGGGATGAGTAAATTAAGTTATTAATGTGAGCACTTCATTGAAGGGGCCAGGGTATTGAATCTTTAAAAAAGGCATCCTCTATTAGTCATTTAAGTTACGTGGGTTTCACCAGAAAGAACCACTAGTCTGATTAAAAAATTATTGTTTTATTATTGTCAAAATTGCAGTCGAGATCCGTAGCCCCATTGCACTATGTGCTGTTCATACTCACAGTAAGGGACAGTCTCTGTCCCCAAGAGTTTATAATCTAAATAAATGAGATAAAGTGAAAGAAAGGAAGAACTAATGTTCCTATTGTACAGGTGTGGAAATGAATATCCCTTTTCCCAAGATTTCAGCCAAAGATGGAAAAGACCTGTCTGATCATCTGATTTATCTCATGGCCAAAACACTAGCAAATGTATGATACTCCTTGTAATACATTTTCTAGTGTTCTTTCCAGTCCAGTTTTAAAAGTCCCAAGTGGCGGGATTTCGTCCATCATTCTGAAAAGACCATTCTTCTTCAGTTGATTGCTCATATTGATTCCAATTAGGTGTGCAGGCGCCGTGTGGACAGTCATCGAAAAGTTTTTCCCCCTAGCAGCACCCGTCGGGTCAGCTGTGGAGTGGCGCCTCCATGGTGCTCAATATATAACCCTGCCGACCCGGCACCCCCTCAGTTCCTTCTTGCCGCCAGTGACACTCATTGGAATTGTTGTGTCTTGCTTTGCAAGCTCTCCTTGTTTTCCCTGGCTTCTATTGTTTGTATTCCATAGTTGATTAGTTCATAGTTAGTGTAGGTCTAGTTCAGGAGTCGGCAATCTTCGGCACGTGGCCCAGCAGGGTAATCTGATGGTGCGCCGCGAGACATTTTGTTTACGTTGACCATCTGCAGGCACGGACCCCCGCAGCTCCCCGCGGCCAGTGGGAGCTGCAGGGGGCTGTGCCTGCGGACGGTCAACATCAGCAAAGTGTCTCGTGGCCCGCAGTGGGTTACCCTGATTGGTCGTGTGCCAAAGGTTGCCGACCCCTGTTCTAGTTAGTTAGTTTAGCTGTTGGGTTTGGGGGTTTACCCTCCACCCTGACTGTGTTCTCTCTGAGGGACTTACATGCCTAAGTCCCAGAAGTTCAAGCCCTGCAAAGTTCTGCAACAAGTCGAGGCCAGCAGGCGACCCCCATGACGCTTGCTTAAAGTGTCTGGGGGAAGGACATCAGTCCAAAAAGTGCAGGATTTATAAGGGTATTCGTTCTCGAACCAAAAAGGAGTGGGACTTTAGGCTGAAGCAGCTCCTTATGGAGGAGGCACTTAGACCGCAACCTGCATCGGGACAGGCCCCGGCACTGAGTTCAATGATGCGCAGTGCCCTGTCGGTAGTTGCAGAAGTGGCACTGCAGAAGGACTCTGGTCGAGACCCGCAGCACCGCTGCTCCCTGGCACCGAAGCCTGCGAGAACGTCCCAGCACAGATCCTATTCGCTGGCACAGAAGCGGCATCGGAAGCAGGGGAGGAGTGGTTCCCCAACTTCGGGACCCACCCCCTCAGAGGCGGCCAGTGGGGCGCGTCCCAGGAAGGAGCCTCCCCAGTGCCAAAAACTTTGGAGCCTGCACCACTGACTTCGGCCCTGTGAGGGGGACAGTCGAGTCCAGTGCCGTTGGACTCCCCATGCCAGGTGGTGGAAGAGGTAGAATTGCCTTCCACCTCAGACACCTTTGAGGCTGCAAGAAAACTCATTGTGATGACAACACTGAGGTCTTCAACCCCCCATGCTAAGCCTCCGATTCCGCAATGGACGGCACTGTCCCAAGGAAAGCCAGTGATGCTCTGCACCTTGACTCAGATTGCAGAAGCAAGGCACCGCTCGGAGTCTCGGCACCGTTCCCACTCACGGCACTGATCCAGATCTTGCCAGCACTCCTGCTCACAACTCCTATCGCCTTCACGCAGTAGGTCCCAATCTCGGCACCGTTTGTATTGGCACCAATATGGCTCTATGTGCAGACCCCACTTGCAGGGCTGCTCCAGATCACGATACAGATCCAGGTCATGGCACTGCTCCCCAGCCTCAAGGCACCACTCCCTGGCACAGCTGTGCTCGGCACTGCCATGGCCATGGCAGTCTTGGTCCCCATCTTCGGGCATGGAGACGGGGTCCAAACATTTGCAGCAGCCCCGGCACAAGTTGGTGCAGGATAGACTGGAAGTGGGTGCAGGGCCATGGCCTGCGCACTGGCATGGACCAGCGCAGTGGCCATTTTGGACCCCATGGGCGTACCATCAGCCTCAGGGCGCACAGTCCGAGGCTTCACACTCGGTGGTGTCCGAACCTAGACGGCTGGAGGCAGCGGCCAGTCGTCCCATCCCTAAGGGTGCAGAGGAGTCAGCGATCACACCACCTCCCCTGGAACCAACCCCAGTTCCTGAGCCAGACCCTGGAGTGGCTGGCACGGAACTAGAGGCAGGACAGGAGGTCCATGAGGACCAAGGGGGTCAGGAGGACCCAGTTCCCCCACTAGTGTCCTCGTCATTCTCCCTGGACGAGGTGGTGGCGGGCACCTCTGTTGCGGGGCCGCCCTCTATAGATAGCCGTGCCCACCAGGAACTCCTATGCAGGGTGGCACAGGATATGAACCTGCAGGCCGAGGAGGTCGTAGAGTCGGAGGACCCTATGATGGACATCCTGGCACCAGAAGGACCATCCAGGATCGCTCTACCCCGCATCAAAACTATACAAGCCAATGCAAGGACCATTTGGCAGACCCTGGCCTCCATCCCTCCCACTGCTAAGGGTGTGGAGAGGCAATACTTTGTACCCTCGAAAAGGTATGAGTACTTGTTCACACACCCGCAACCTTGCTTGTTAGTAGTTGCTGCAGTGAATGAAAAGGAAAGGCAGGGACAGCAAACCCCACGGCCTAAGTCAAAGGACACCAAGCAACTGGATTTATTCGGACACAAAGTATACTTCATGGGGGCAATCCTGAGCAGATACAATTTTAACTCCTGGAACTCAATACTGAAGTTTAGGGAGCTGGTACCAGCAGAGTCCAGGGAGGAGTTTGGGGCAATTGTCAAAGAGGGCAAGGCAGTGGCACGGACCTCATTACAGGCCTCACTGGACCCTGCGGACTCTGCAGCGTGCACCTTGTCCTCAGGGATAGCTATGAGGCATAACTCATGGCTGCAGGCTTCAGGGCTCCTGCCCGAGGTTCAGCAAACTATGCAAGACCTACCCTTTGATGGGGTGGGTCTGTTTGCTAAACAGACTGACCCAGACTGCATAGCCTCAAGGACTCCAGGGCGACAATGAAATCTTTGGGTATGCATACCCCGGCAACCCAACTAAAGCCCTTTAAGCCCCAACAGCTGCAACAGCAGTCTTATCCTCCTCAGCCGAGGCAGGATTTCTACAGGCACAGGGGTAGGAATGGCAGGCACAAGCCCTCCCACCCCCCGTCTGGATAGGGCCAGAGCCCAACATTGGGCTCAAAACAGACATTTTGAAGGTGCACCCGAGGACAGAGCACCTGTCTCAACGCCAGATCCAACACCAGATCAATCATCTGTCCCACTTCTACCATGCATGGTTCCAAATAACATCGGACCTCTGGGTCCCTTTGCACCCTAAATACTCGTTTCTTCTGCAGTGCCCACAAAAAATTAATGAACATTCCAAGTCTCTGAAACCTTGTTAGTCCCCTTCTCGTAACTGTTGTTCTTCGAGATGTTGCTCATATCCATTTCAATTAGGTGTGTGTGTGCCGCGTGCACAGTCATTGGAAAGTTTTTCCCCTAGCAGCACCCGTCGGGTCGGCCATGGAGCCCCCTGGAGTGGCACCTCCATGGCACTCAATATATGACCCTGCTGACCCGGCGCCTCCTCAGTTCCTTCTTGCCAGTTACTCTGACCGAGGGGAAGGCGGGTGGGTTTGGAATGGATATGAGCAACACATCTCGAAGAACAACAGTTACGAGAAGGTAAGTAACCGTTTTTTCTTCTTCAAGTGCTTGCTCAAATCAATTTCAATTAGGTGACTCCTAAGCATTTCCTGCCATTACTAACACTGTTAGGTCCTCCAGCAACATTGGTAGCTGTAGCATAGATGGAGTGTTGCCTTTCTAATTCAGTGGCCAGAATTTTCCAGAGCTCGGCATCCATAAGCATGTTGGGTGCTGAGCGCTTCTGAAAATCTGGCTCCAACTGTGGGTGCTGAGCACTATAAAATTCTGTTCTTGAGCTCTTGGAAAATTTAGCCCTGTGTCATTTAGACCTATTCTGAGCAGGGTTAGATGATGTGGTGCTTGAAAAGCTGGCTGCAGCTCCTCTATACCAAGGCTCCCAGTAATGCTAACACTAATGGAACTAAGCCACTGTTGGCAATGATGGGAAATTTTTACAAAACCTCCCTGCTGTGAACGAGTCTGAAGTTGTTTCTTAGTACATCCTGTCTTCTATGCATCTTCCTTTTAGCTTGTGCGCTCTTTGGTCTAGCGATGGGCTCTGTTTTTGCATTTTGTACTTTACAAGCATATTGTTAGTGCTATATGTATAATAATTCCACAGCTGAATGGTTCTGCTAGATTCATCACAAAATATGCTGATCACTCAGCGTTAGATTCAGTGGGAGATATTCAGGTTGTGAGCCATGGGCAGCTGGTTGCTGATGTTGGAAATTAGAAGCTGGATTGTCTCTCTCAACCTTTGTCTTCCCCATTCCTCAAGATATACATATAGATACCTTCCCCTCCCCTCGCCCTTTGAGTTGCAGGGGAGAAATAGTTGTCACTGTGCACTACCCAATTCCCCCCGTGCTGTCTCCTTGTCTCTGTGGACTGTGCTCTGTAGGTCTACGGTCTGTACAGAGAATTGAGAAGAGGTGGGCTGGGGGCAAGTGGGGGGAAGCTGCGGGGACAAGCATCATCTCCTCTGTAGTAATTCGCTAGAAGAGACAAGTGCAATGTTGGGCTGTGTTGCCATTTCCACTGAGTCCTCCTCACATCCAACGGTCCCAGGGAATGAGATGTCCCTGGCTTCCGTGGAATTGCACTACTAGGGATAGGAGCCCGCCAGAGGTCAGAGCAGCTGTTTAAACACCCCAAAAATGACAATTCATCTTTGCCCTGCCCAGAAGAAGGAGGGAAAGAGGGATGGGGTGGAGTGTGGTAGTTGAGGAGAGATGGAACAGATGGTGTTCTCTGGGAGACAGCCTGTAGGGAAAGAGTCAGGCAGAAGGAAGGAGTTGCAGCCTATTTAAATTGGCTGCCACCATGTTAGTGTGGCCATTTTAAGCAAGTTATCTGACTTGCTTCTAAGGATGTAATTTGAATAAATATGAATCCAGCAAAAATGTTAGTTTCATGTACAAATCTGTTCTGATTTGGAGATTCAACTCATTCCTAATAATGTGTAAAGTGCTGTGGGATGAGAGGTGATACACTGTAGAAGTGCAAGATTTGAATTTTTTATTTATTACTGACTTGGCAGGGTGCTTTTCATATCACTAGTGGGGTACAATTTTGATTAGATTTTTAAGCTGAGTATCAGAGAAACATTGCTTGTCTGTGTTTCTCTTCCCTTCCTGCTCCTTCTTTCGCTGATAAAGACTTAGTGCCACTGAAAGATGCTGGGTTGATAATCCCTGGAGACTGAAATGGTACAGTCTGGGCAGTGCCAGTGAAAGCTTCCCTACCAGTCTGCCTACACCTTGACATGGAGTGGGCCACCTTTAGAGGCAAGAGGGCAAGTGGAGTTCTGTGGCCAATCCAATTATTGGCCTCTGCTGAGAATGTTAAAAAGGATGCTAATCAGTGCCAGTTGTGGTGTTGGTGGTTTGCAGTCACTTGTCCATGAGGAACTGGACTGAAAACCACTAGACTCATTTTACATGACCCTCCAAACTGTGAAGAGTGATAGTAACAACTCTTGCTCATTCCCAGCCGGGGCTGGATTTGAAGTAGTGACTTATAAGCGAGAGCCATCAACAATGCTGTGCCATCCATTCTCCCAGTGGTGACAGCCTCTTCGAACGAACGGACATCAGGAAGGAACTCCACTCTAGAGGCGTCTTGTCAGGTTAGAGTTGAGGTGCACTGGCGAGGGGTGGGGCATGTGTCTCGGTGTTTATATGACCCTCATCACTGTACTCGTGGAGCCTCTCACAAATGTTAATAAACTTATCCTTGCACTAGCAGCAGCGGCAGTCAGAAAAGCTAATAGTCTTTAGGAACTAGTAGGCATTGGATAGATAATAAAAAAGAAAATATCATAATGCCACAATATAAATCCATGGTAAGCCCATACCTTCACTACTGCATGCGGTTCTGGTTGCCCGATCTCAAAAAAGATATATTAGAATTGGAAAGGTGCAGAGAAGGGCAACAAAAATGGTTAGGGGTATGGAACAGCTTCCATGTGAGTAGAGATTGAAAAGACTGGGACTGTTATAACACAGCTTAGAAAAGAGATGGCTAAGGGGGGGATATAATAGTCTATAAAATCATTAATGGTGTGGAGGAGGTGAATAGGGAAGTGTTATTTATGCCTTCACATAACACAAGAACTAGGGATCACTGGATGACATTCATAAGAAAAGGAGTACTTTTTCACATAACACAAGTCAACCTATGGAACTTGTTGTTGTGAAGGCCAAAAGTATAACTCTGTTCAAAAAGGAATTAGATATGTTTGTGGAGGATACGTCTATCAATAGCTATTAGCCAGGCTGGTCAGGGACACAACCCCATGCTCTGACTGTCCCTAAACTTCCATCTGCCAGAAGCTGGGACTGGATGACAAGAGATGGATAACGTGAAATTTCCCTGTTCTGTTCATTCCTTCTGAAGCACTGGGCATTGGCCACTGTCAGAAGACAGGATACCGGGCTAGAAGGACCATTGGTCTGACCCAGTATGGCTGTTCTTATCCCTGTGAGGTAGGGAAATATTATTACCCCTGTTTTATGGAAGCACTAAGAGGTGAATTACCTTGCTCGAGGTCACACAGGGAGTCTATGACAGAGTTGGGAGCTGAACCCAGATCTCCTGATTCCCAACTCCAGGTCTTAAGAAAGGATACTCTTGTGGTTCCTTACTGTGTGTGAGTGAGCTTGTGCTGTACCTGTTCTGGAGATGAGCATTGCCAGTGTGGCACTCTTCATTGGCACTAGATTTACGTAACACTTATAAAGGGGGTTGAAAGAAGAAAAATAGGCTGTGGAAGAAAAATACTTCTCCACTGTGAGCTGTTGTAGTTGTACTGCGGAACACATTTAGTGTGGGGCATTTGGCAGAACCAAAGGGTTAACCTAAACCTGGTACTGGCATAGCCAAATTGCTGTTGATGGGTAGTGCTTGGACGGGAGGATAGGTGAATGGAAAGAAAAGCCTTGGAGCTATCAGCCTCTAATTGCCCACCTCACAAGCAACTGGACTGGCTGTTGGAGGAGGGAGGGTTAGAGCCAGGAAAGAGACTTGCCTGGGGCCTGTTGGAGGTAAATCCGTAGTCCCTTTTCTTAACTGTGAACTCCTTTTATATTTGAAGTGGGAGGAGGAAAGGGCCAGGAGTGAAGGGGCTGTAGACAGCTGAGAGTTTAAATCTTTAAGACCACATGTAACATAAGAATGATGTTTGTCTCTTCCTACTTTCAAGCAAAAACAGTGTCTGCATCACAAAACCAGCACACACATTGATACTACTTTCAGTTTGTGCAGGAGAATGTCCAGGACACTGTCGCGGGGCAAGTGCGCAGCATCCCCTCTTGGCACAGGGTAATTACTCCCCGCAGTCGCATCCTTACAATCACCCATTGTCTTGGGGTTGTGTGGGCTAATGGTAAAAGTCAATATGGCCACATTCTCTCTCCAGGTTGTATGGCCCAATGGCCAGAGTCAGGGTGGCAGCCCCTTCCCACAGGGCTGTGGGACCCAGTGTCCCAAGTCAATATGGCTTCCCAGTTCAGTTGGGGTGTATTGCATAGTGGTCAGAGTCAGTGTGGCCGCCTGGCTCAGCAAGGTGATACAGCCTAGCGGCAAGAGTCAGTAGGGCCATCCTCTCTCAGGGCTGCCTGGCCCAATGGCCAGAGTCAGTATCACCACCCCTCCTGTGGGGCTGTGTGGCTTAGTGGCCTGTCAGGGGAGTGGGTGGCAGCCAGGTAGGGGGGACCTGGGCCCTTCCTGCTCCACCAGGTCCCACCTCATGGCCCTGTCAGTGAAAAGTATGCCTAACACCGTGTCAGTGGGGAGTCCACCCAAAACATGCTGACTCCACTCGCCACCACAACTAGTCTCCCTGAGCTACTTCTTACACACTTCCTGATGCCGTGGTCTCAAGGCTCCTCAGGCAGTGCAGCTCCCAACAGCTCCACCACTCCGTGGGTGTCCTCCAGAATCTCAGCATCCCTGGCTTTCTTTTCTGGGGCTTCTGAAGTTCCTGAGCTGGAGCTTGTAGTGTGCATCCTCTTTCTTCAGCTGTCAGCCACAGTTGCCAACTTTCACGTGGTAAATAAGCACCCTGACTTTCACGATAAGCCAAAAATCAAGCTAATCCCATTTCAAAACAAGGCCAACACAAGCCAGTCCCTAAGAACCCCAACACTCTATGTGACTAGATCCTCTGGCATGCATGGTGGGGCCTCTGTGCAACCCAACTCTCTGCACCCCTTGTCCCTGCTTTCCAGGAGCTGATTCAAAAAAAAAAAAGCAACAAGCCAAAAACTTGCCAACAAGCAACGCACAAGCCAGTTAAGACAGAAACAAGCCCAATTTCTGCATTTTTTTGGTGAGTTTGGCATGTCTGGCATCAGCCCTGAATGAGCTGAGCTGTTGCCTTTTATACCTAATCTCCAGCCAGAGCATGCCCAGCAGGGCCTTGGGGGTGTGGCCTCCTAGGCCCAGAGAGTGGAGTTAACTCTCGCAGTACCAGTGTGGGGCGAGTTCACTCCATCACAAACACAAATGTGGGGAAGAGGGTGCAGGTCAGTATTGAGGGGCATTGGCAGAGCTGTGTGTGGTGCCAGGACTGGAATAGCTGGGGGTGCTGTTGGTTGGGTTTGATGAACACTGGCAGAGTTGGCAAGGTGGGATTTCCAGGACTGTGATAGCTGGGGTGGTGCAGATTAGGTATGATGTGCACTGACAGAACTGGGGAAGGGGGATCTCCAGGACTGGAATAGGCAATCAATGACTAATATGGAGTGGACCTGGGGAAAATGAGGGCAGTGTCTCAGAGGAGACAGTGAGGTGGCCCTGTGAAGCTTGTTGGTTTCTCATAGTACTCCCAGATTTCCAGCTCTCATGTTTCTGTGACCAACATCTGCCTTCCCACAATCATACATATACTGTTCAGACAGACAGGTCAAAGCTCCCTGCTGGTAGACTTGAAGTGGGCAGCTGGGCATTCTCACCTCTGTCCATGGCAGTTCCACTCTGTGTTCCACACTGACTCATTCTTGGCAGTGCTCCATGTCTCCCAGCTCCCTATTTTGGTTATCACCCCCCCTCCTGGCCTGGCAGGCATTTTATTCCATTTTGTGATCGGGGGAGTGACGAGAAAGAAGGGGTTATCGGAAGGCAGAGAGGTGAACTGTAGAGGATTCGCTTGGACTGCAAATTGGTTCATTCAAAGAGACTTGCTTCTCATCTCCTGTGTCAAGCGCATGTTTAAGCTTGTGTTAGTCTTCTGGACACCTTCCCGGTGAGTTTTCCAGAGAATGAGTACAGATGAAATCCAATTAAACAGAGATGGATGGGGGTGGGGGTGGGGTGGAAGTACAGTTGAATTTGAAAGTGGGAGGAGGGATATAGATTAACTGAAAGAAATGAGACAGGCTGGTGTGTGTGTAATGGGGAAGAGATTCATTCTAGGATCAGAAGCCTCAGCTGGGACACCCTCCCTAGGCCAGGGCCAGGAACCTTAGGAAGTTTGTTTGCTCTTTGTTGCTGTTGTGGTTGTTTGAGAGCCAGAGGGGAGCAGCAGGCATGTCTCAGAAGTGATTAATCATGTATGGCAGGGCTAAGAGAGAAGAATATAGTGTGCACACACACACAAACCTTCCCCTGCCCCTGAGCCCCTCCATCTGAGCTCTGATGAGGTTTTTCCTTCTGTTCTGAAATCCAGCCCTGGAAGCGAGCAGGATGAAGTAGCCAGATTTAGACAACACTAATTCTGCTCCTTTCCTTTTCTCACTCAGGGTCTGAGGTTTTTAGAGTTTAGAAGCTTAGGCCTGGGGAGGAAAACGTGGAAGAGAGGAGTTGGAATAGTCCAGGTGAGGGGAGAAGAACCACCTGGTTGAAGATTTCAGCAGAAGGGGCAGAGAAAAATATTGAAGTGAAGAACAGGTTCTGAGAGTTTCCCAGTGCAGTTGGATAGGTGGAGACAGAGCACAGCACAGCCAAGATCACTGCAGATCTCCCACCACTTCCGTATTGCAAACCCTAAGCATCCAAACTTAAAATCATGAAATTTAAAATAATAATACTTTTTGGTTCTTTTTATTTGCCTTCTGGTTTTTAAGTCTCTGGGGTTCATATTTTCAAGATTTCCTTTACAACCATGAAAGCTAGAAACTTACTTTTTAAATGAAAGCTGAGATTTTGCATAATCACAGGACTTCAGGAGCTGAGGCCATGAGAAACACCAATCCTGAGAGGTGGCAATGCTGCAACATTTAACCAGCTTCTACTGTCTCTTATCTTGTTCCCATTGCTTGCAACGGTCTGCATACACCTTTCCCCTCAGAATTCCCCCTTCAAATGTCTGCAAAGCTTCCCCTGCATCCTACCTTAAGGTTAAGGCAACATTTTCATCAACTCTTAGTTGTTTACAAGGGATGCTGTTAAAGTGTGCTTAAAACAAAAAAACCCCAGCCATGTCACTTTTGTTGTTTATAACAATTTGCTTAAGAGATTCAAACTGAAAGAAAGCTGTGTCGTATTTTTTTACTCAGTTACATACACTGATCTGTAGAGTTGTTCATGAGCCCTTATTCATGCACATTGTCTCTTGTGTGTTGGCAGAGCTGTTTGGGGCTCCCAGAATTAAAAAGGCAGGGTGTACTTGCAGACAGGATTGAAATGTGTTAGTGAAATTATAATTTGATGAGGCTGAGAAGTGGAATAAACACTCTCCCCCTCACTTTACACTCCTCCCTTTGAGGCCTTCCACTCAGTAGTCATGGAAGACAGCACAAAACAGGATTGGACTCCTGAGCTAGTCAACAGTTCTTCTTTATCAGCTGCTGTTGTGTGAGGGGGCAGTCCTGGAAATGAGCAAACTTCCTCCAGTGTTGCAAGCCTAGGGGAACCAAGTCGGTGCTGGAGACCCAGATAATGCTAGCCCAGTCCTTGTAGCATGTTAGCTATGTGGTGGAACACCCGCTGATGGCAATATGTCATCCTAAAGGTCTAGCTCTTCCTTTGCTTAGTTTAGAGTAGTATTTGGTGAGATGTGGTGCCGTCAGTGAGGTGGGAGAAGAGAGCTTTTTATTTCTCCGTCTCCCACCTGAAAACAGCTGACCTTTTTAATGTTTGGTGCAGTCGGGACTTGGGTGAGCTGAACAGCAGCTCCCCTGAGGCTCTGTGGAGGGGTTTCTCTGCACTGCAGGAAGGGGCCCTCTGTTCATTCCGAGTGAGAGGGTGTGCGGCGTGCAGTAGCAGAGGAGGGGGGCCTGCATACCTGAGTAGGGTTGCCAACTTTCTAATCGCATAAAACTGAACATCCTTGCCCTGACCCTTCTCCGAGGCCCCGCCCCTGCTCACTCCATCCCCCCTCCTTCCGTGGCTTGCTTTCCCCCACACTCACTCACTTTCACCGGGCTGGGGCAGGGGGTTGGGGTGCAGGCAGAGGTGAAAATAAGCTGGTCCGGTACAGCGTACTGGAAAGAGCCAGTACACAATGCCGGACCGGACCAGCTTCCCCAGGCTGGAGCTTTAAAGGGCCCCAGGCTCCATGCAGCGGCCGGAGCCCCTGGGGCTCCCCGCAGCGGCCGGAGCCCCCATCCCTTTAAAGTGCTGTCCGAGCCCCGTTGCTGGAGCCCCGGGGTAGCAGCGGAAGGGCTCTGGCCACACTTTAAAGAGCCTGGGGTTCCGGCCACTGCGGGGAGCCCCGGGCCCTTTAAAGCGCCCCTCGAGCCCCGCTGCTGGAGCCCCGGCGTAGCGGCGGCAGGGCTCCGGTGCTGCTTTAAAGGGCCAGGGGCTTCGGCCGCTGTGGGGAGGCCCATGCCCTTTAAAGCACCCCCCCCCCCAACCTCCGGGACTCCTCACAGCGGCCAGAGCCCCCGGGCCCTTGAAAGCGCCACCTGAGCCCTGCTGCTGGAGCCCCGGGGTGGCGGTAGCAGGACTCCGGCGGTGATTTAAAGGGCCCGGAGCTCCGCTGCGGTAGTGGCGGCCAGAGCCTGGGGCCCTTTAAATCGCCCCTGAGCCCCAGGGTTCCCAGCTGCAGATGCAGCTGGGAGGTCTGGGGGTGATTTAAAGGCCCCAGGGCTCCCAGCCGCAGCCGGAGCCCTGATTTAAAGGCCCCTGGGTATTTAAAGGCCCCACCTCTTCCAGTTGAGGCCATGCCCCCTGCTCAGGACTTCACAGTACTGGTATGTCCTTTAAGTTACCTTCATCACTGGGTGCAGGAAGGGGTGCAGGCTCTGGGGTGGGGACAAAAATGAGGGGGTCAGAGTGTGGGAGGGAGCTCCAGGCTGGGACAGGTGTTTGGGATGCAGGAGGGGGCTCAGGGCTAGGGCAGGGGGTTGGGGTGTGAGAGGGGGAATGGGCTATGGGCTGGGCGTGTGGGGCCAGAAATGAGGGGTTCAGGGTATGGGAGGGGGTTCTGGGCTGGGGCAAGGTGTTGGGGTGCAGGAGAGAGTGCGGGGTGCAGGCTCTGGGAGGGTGTTTGGGTGCAGGAGGTGGCTCAGGATTGGACCAGGGGGTTGGGGTGCGGGAGGGGGTTTGAGATGCGGGCTCTGGTAGGAAGTTTGGGTGTGGGAGGGGGCTCCTCGGTTCCTGGCCAGTGGGAGCTGCGGAGCTGGCGTTCGAGACGGGGGTAACACGCTGTGCCACCGTGACCGCCTCTGAGCTGGACATGCCAGCCATGAGCTGCACGGAGCCAGGGCAGGCAGGAAGTCTGCTTTAGCCCCACTGTGCCGCTGACCAGACTTCTAGCGGAGGAGCCGCCACCGTCCCTTTTTGACTGGGCATCCCTGAGGCTTAAGGAAAAACAAGAAAGGGGCAGTTATTTTTTTCATCTTTTGTAATCAAGAGGCAGAGTGTAATATGGGGAAAGCAGGGAGTAGGGCTGGAATGCTGCCATAGCCTTTTTCACCCAGCAGACAAGGGGGTCTGTCCCACTCATTTGTCTACTTTTGGGGAGCAAGAGGAAAGTGTTGCGTGGGGGTGTGGATTGATAGTGTTCCCAAGTGACGCTCAGATACGATGGGGAGGAGTGCAGGATAAGTGCGAAGCTAGACAAAAGCACATTTTTGCAGTAGTGGGTTGGAGGTAGTGGCTGCACAAAGCAAACATGGGGGCTGTTTTCTGCGCTTAGTGATCACTCACGTGCAGCCTCTATTATTAGAACTCTGTGTGCTGAGAGATGGAGATTTGGCTGGGCACTGGTATCCCCATGTGTAAGGAAAAAAGCCTCTGGGATGTTTAATTTTCTGTGGGGGTGACCACCTACCAAAGGCAGGGTGGAGGGGAGCTCTATTTAACGTAATTTCTCCTTCGAAAGGTGGCATCTCTGAGGCTGTGCTGACCTGCCTAGGATGCTCTCTGGTGTAATGTGAGCTTTCAGATATAACAGAGTCGGGGCTGGCTGCCAGGCTGCCTTTAATTCCCCCAGCTGGTGAGCAGGAGGTCTGTGGCGGTTGCCGAGGCGATGGCGAGAAGCTGTGTTAGTTTAATGAAGCGATGGGAAGGCCGCTGTTTATTTCAGCGGAGTAGAGGGTGCTCTCAACTGCCAGTGCATTCATTGGTGGGGGTGGGTGGCAGCCAAAGGTTTTACAGGCAGTGTGTACCTCATTTCCCCATTCCGACTTCTCTGAAACACCCTCCCAAGGGTTTGGGAATTTGTATTGGAACACTCTATGATTGACACCTGCCATGGGTTCCCCTCTCCCCAGTGCATATGTCTGTCTGTTCTCCTCTCCTCAACTCCCAACAGAAAGTCTGTTTTTATCCATCTTGTTTTTATACCAACTCCCCAGCCCCCCCCCCCCAGCATGCTCTTTTCCTGATCAATAGTGTCTCCTTTCCTGAGTGATTCCTCTACCCCTGCCTCAGTCATGACTTTGGAGATAAGCCCTCTGACAAGACACAGTCAGTCCTTGCCATATGTGCAGAGAGGACATTTCTCCCTAGAGCTTGTAGGGCCCTTTCCTTTCTTAGCCCATATGGGGGCATCAATTACCAGTTTGGATTTTGAACTTACCCTCTGGTTTAAGAAGATGAAGACTTGGAGCATCAATGTCTTCATATTAAGAGTGATCCACAAAGGAGGAAAAAAATGCTTTGTAATTGTGGCTTTTAATGGATCTTTTGGTTTTTTTGTTTTAGTTTCCCCCTCCCTGTGTGTTGTTTGCAGTGCAGAAGAAATTTCAGGTTTTGTTTAACCTCTTGTTTGGAAGATTTGATGGACGATCTGAGTACTGGTAGGTTCTGACATCAGGGCAACAATACAATGAAACTTCATTAACTGACATGTGAAGTAACTTTTATTCAGACCCTTTAAAACTCTGGGGAATTTAAATAATTAACAAACAATAAAACAAGCATTTGGGAGAGTGAGTGCTTTTCGTTTGTTTGTTTGTTTTTAAGATTCAGCTCTTGTTGCCCATTCAATTAAGGGCTGGGAAAACACCCAAGCCACATCTCTGAATCTTCCAAGAAGTCCTTCAGCAAAAACAGGGAAGAAGAGACTTGTCTCCTGCAAGCAGGAAAAAAAAAATCCATCCAGATCTTATTTTTACATATCATAAAGAAGCAAAAAAGAAACACAATTGATTTATTTGCCTCCCTCCTCTCCCCCATTTTCCAGTCACCATTAAAGAAGTGGGTTCTAGCCCACGAGAGCTTATGCCCAAATAAATTTGTTAGTCTCTAACGTGCCACAAGGACTCCTCGTTTTTTTTTAATTGGGACTGTATTGCATGTCAGCCTTGCATGCTAGCACATCACACCTCCCGCTCTCCTGTGGACAGTAGCTTTTGGTCTCAAAGTGCACAGGCCTCCTTTCTCCTGTGTTTGCCAGATATCTGTTACACCAAAGTGCCTTCTGGTTCCATGAGCACCACTGTCCTGTGCGAATGTTCAGGCTCCCTGTGCCACGGCTACTGTGTGTGTGGTGGGGAAATGAGTCTCTTCCTCTGCATAAAAGCTGCATCAGTCCAAACTGTGCCTACTCCTGTTGCTAGCCTCTCCTCTGTCCCCATTCTCGCTTTGTATGTGTGAGTCTTTAGCACTGTGCACTGTCTGGTAAATAAAAACCTTTGAGGGGAGATTTTATTGAGTTAGCATTTGTTGTTTTGCTAGGCTAGGGGGGAGTGAGAGAGAGATGGATATGTCCCCAGAGAGAGCTGCACTGATGAGGGGTGGGGGAAGCAAGAGGAGGAGGAAGTGGGGGCGTGATTGGCAGGTGACTGCCAGCTACAAAGAGATGACAGCAGCCGCAGCTCCTGCAGTCCCAGTTGAACACTGCACTGCAGGTACTGGGTTAATGGGTGGGAAGAGGAATATCAAGGTGAGTGGGTGGAGGGAGGGTGCTTATGTAGGGGAGTTGAATTCTGCTGAGTGCCAAGATAAAGAGATGATTCTCGTATATTTTATATATATATAAAAAATATATTTAATCGTTAAAGACTTTTGGTTCTCCAGAATATCTTCCTTCATATAAACAAAAAAGGAAAAACAGCTTCCTCAAACATAACTGTATTCTACCTACAATCATTACCCCAAACAGTACTATGGTATTCTATAGAAATGGCCTGAAACGCTATACTGTTTTTGACCATTGCTTAAGAATACTGTAGTGTAGCTTTCCTTTTTAAGGGGAAAGAACAGGACCCTCGGCCACTGCTCCCTTCGCTCCAATGTTACAAGGCCTCATTGCTGAAAATGGGGTAATGTTATAATCTAAGCCTTGCCATATTCTTGCTTATGTTCGTGGTTATCCTACTATAAAATTCAGGGACCCTTTTTGTGGGGTTCAGCAAAGATCAGAAGGTAAGACTAGACTGAAATCCTGGCTAGCATCTGCAGAATTCAGCCTTGCCACTATCTGTTGCTTGGTAAGGCATCTGTTTGTGAAGAGAGTTGAGGATATGAGCTGCATCTGAAGATAAAGAAGTGTCTCATCTCATGTTACAGTGGACAGGCCTGTAAAGTGATGGATTAGATTAGGTTGTGGAAAGAGGATAGCCCTCACCTGTCTGGGTTAAAACAAAAAATCTTGGAAAAAGTTTTTCAGAGCTTGTCCTATATCACAGAGCACAACCCTTTCCAAAATGTGCAGTATATTCCTCTCTCCTCCCTGCCAGGACTCTCCTGAGAGCCCTATCCAGCAGTTACAGCATTCTGAATTTATCATCACAACCAGGGCTGATGTAACCACTAGGTGAACTAGGCAGCCGCCTAGGGTGCCAAGATTTGGGGGCACCAAAAAGCGGTGCCCCCCAATTTTTTTTACACTGTTGCTTAGGGGCAGGTACCTGTTTAGTCTCCAGCGCTTGGGCCGCGCCAGGGCTAGCAGCCTCTTCACCTCGAAGTCTCCCCTGTTTGCCTGGGGCCCACTCCTCCTCTCAGGCTCCTGGGATGCTGCTGCTGCGGCAGCGGCCGCCGCGGAGGAGACACAAGGGGCTGGGGTCGGCTGGGGCCCCGCACCTGCCGGCCAAGAGAAGCAGGAACCAGGGGCCGCTTTGGGGGAGCCGGGGGAGTGCTGGAGACTGACAGGTACCTGCCCCTAAGCAATAGTGTAAAAAAAAAAAAATTGGGGGGGCACCGCTTTTTGGTGCCCCCAAATCTTGGCGCCCTAGGTGGCTGCCTAGTTCAAGTTGCAAAGTGGCAAAGGCTCTGAGGTGAAGAGGCTGCTGGCCCTGGCACGGCCCGAGCACTGGAGACTGACTGGTACCTGCCCCTGCCCCATCCCGGCACCACCGGCCCCCCAGCCCAGTGAGTGTTACCTGCCCCACCAGCCTCAGTGCCCTGCCCCATACTGTGAGCCACCCCAAGCTCACTGTAACACCAGCACCCCTTGGCAAAGGGCCACCTGATCTTCACAAACAGCTGTCACCACAGGCCTGACAAACTCACTGCACCCCACACGTGTCTTTCAGGGCACTTACCCACAAAGAGGAACGTGGAAGGGATCTACACAAGGCTGGTAACTTGTCAAGAGTGAAAAGAAAAGGAGTACTTGTGGCACCTTAGAGACTAACCAATTTATTTGAGCATAAGCTTTCGTGAGCTACAGCTCACTTCATCGGATGCATACTGTGGAAAGTATAGAAGATCTTTTTATACACACAAAGCATGAAAAAATGGGTGTTTACCACTACAAAAGGTTTTCTCTCCCCCCACCCCACTCTCCTGCTGGTAATAGCTTATCTAAAGTGATCACTCTCCTTACAATGTGTATGATAATCAAGTTGGGCCATTTCCAGCACAAATCCAGGTTCCCCCCCCGGAAATGGCCCAACTTGATTATCATACACATTGTAAGGAGAGTGATCACTTTAGATAAGCTATTACCAGCAGGAGAGTGGGGTGGGGGGAGAGAAAACCTTTTGTAGTGGTAAACACCCATTTTTTTCATGCTTTGTGTGTATAAAAAGATCTTCTATACTTTCCACAGTATGCATCCGATGAAGTGAGCTGTAGCTCACGAAAGCTTATGCTCAGATAAATTGGTTAGTCTCTGAGATGCCACAAGTACTCCTTTTCTTTTTGCGAATACAGACTAACACGGCTATTACTCTGAAACCTGTCAAGAGTGAGAATCTTTGTGAGATGTGTGCATGGGTAATATTGAAGGAATAATGTATTTACCTTAAAAGTCTGCTTTACAGTCTTGGAGTAAAAATTAGTCACCAGGGGATAATGGCCCTTTGGGGCAAGGGGAATTTGTCACCCTGCCTAACCTGGCTGGTGATGCAATGCCAGGCTCAATTGGTTAGCTTTGCACAACAGTAAGACTTTGAATGGGACACCATCAGAGGCAATGGCAAACAATTGAAACGCCTTAAAGGTAAAAAAGAAACATTACAACAGCCATTACCCGTTCTGACAGGCTGTTTATATTGCTAAGTTTACTAGTTTTTGGAGGTTGTCAGGGTGGGGTGGTGCAAGGTGGAAGGTTCGCCTAGGGCACAAAATATCCTTGCACCGGCCCTGATCATGACACAGCATCAGGGGTTGGTGGTGCATGCCAATATACTGTAATGGCACCTCTCTGGATCTGCTATCTTGTTTCCCAGAATATCCGCTTTCATTAATTAAAAAAAAAAAATCTCTCGAGCTGTTACGGTTGTGAAGAAAACCTCAAAAAAGTGAATGAAGTGTAACCAGTACATAGATGTCTATGAGAGTCTGCAGAGAGCAATATCTCTGAGAGGTGTGAACTGCCCCATTCGTCTTGGTGAGTGGTTAAGTCAAACATCCAGTGATTATTTAAATGTCAGCATTAATAACTTTAATTCTTTCTGTAAGAGAGGAGAGTGCGGTATTGCACATCTGCATACCTCATTGTGAGTGATAGCTCATTGTGGTGGCACAAGCAGGTGACATTTGGGAGATGGTACCTTTTCTTTCCCTCCTCTCCCCACTCCCAGTCAAGAAGACACCATGCCCAAGGGCCAATGGGCATATTGAAGCCCCACCAAGCAGGAGCCAAACTCAAGGAACCCAGTAAAGATCAGAGTGTTCACAATCATATTTGGAACACTATATTTGCACACAATCTACAGTGAGCAGTGTCTCATTTTGGTGACTCACATGGTCAGAACTTACTTTGCTGGTGAAGTTTGGGAGAGTACTACTCCTCCCCCTACCCTGCTTCTCATTGCTCTGGCATTAATATTCAATGATACATTTTCTCCATCTGAGATGAAGTACAGTGCTGGGAGCCAGAAGATTTGGGTTCTGTTCCAAAAAGTGCTTCTGACCCTCTGTGTGACAAAGTCAAGGACAAGACTACTCGCTGAACCTATCCATCTCTCCATCTCCCCATCTGTAAAATGAGGATGAGGATGCTTACTCACCCTTGTAAAGTGCTTTGAGGTCTCTAGATGAAGTGCAGTATAAATGCTTAATATCAGTATTATTAATATACATCAGTTGACTTAAAAGATGTGCCCCTGTCAAATCTTACAACTGATATTTGAAATTTTGGCAAGTTTGAGGGCAGGGGATGGCACAAATTGGGCGTCAGAAGACATAGGTTCTATTCCAGGCTGTGGCACTAACCTGTTGTGTGACCTTGGGTAAGTCTGTTTACCTCTCTGTGCCTCTATTAGAGGACCGGAGTCATAGAGATGGGATGAAATTTAATAATATAAAGTGCAAGGTCATTTACTTAAGGACTAATAACAAGAATTTCAGCTATAAGCTGCGGGCTCATCAGTTGGAAGTGACAGAGGAAGAGAAAGACCTTGTAGGATTTTTGTTAGTTGACAGCAGGATGACTATTAGTCACCAATGTGATGTGGCTATGAATCCTAGGATGTATCGGGTGAGGTATTTCCAGCTGAAGTATTAACGCCATTGTACAAGGCATTGGTAAAACCTCATCTGGAATACCGTGTTCCGTTTTGGTCACCCATGTTCAAGAGAGATTAATTCAAACTGGAACCAATACTGAGAAGAGCTACTACGATGATCAGGGGAACTAGTGAGCCTATTTTATGAGAGGAGACTAAAACAGCTTGGCTTGGTTAGCCTAGCGAACAAAGGCTGAGAGGGGATATGATTGCTCTCTCTAAATACATAGGGAGGGTGAGGAGCTGTCCAAGCTAAAGGACAGCATTGGGCACAAGAACAAATCAATGTAAACTGGGCATGAATAAATTTAGGCTGGAAATTAGAAGATGGTTTCTAACCAGCCAAGGAGTGAAGTTCTGGAACAGCCTTCCAACAGGAGTAATGGGGCAAGAAACTTAGCTAGTTTTAAGATGGGGCTTGGTAAATTTAGGAACTGCATAATGATAGGGTTGCCTCCAATAGCAGTAGATGGACTTGACGATCCAGGCTGTCCCTTACCGTACTCTGCTCCTAAAGCTAGGAATAAGAAGTCTTCCTCTGCAGTTGGCTACTTTTTGTTTAAATGATTGGGCATCAAGTGGCTTTATTTGATTGTTTGTTTGTACTGCTGGCATTACTGGGGAACATTCATTGGCTGTCTAGGGTGACTTTCAGCAAGTTGCTTTGCCCTCCCCCCCCCCCCCCAGCAATATTTTCTTTTTCCCTCTTCTCATCTTATTCATAATCTCCTGAAGCCCAACAAGAAGCCTTCAGGGTACATGTGCCAGTGAGAGAATCTTGAGCTGTGGAATTAATATTCCTGGAACATAACACCAGCAGCATGCACATGCTGAGGAGAATATTAGAGCTATTAGCGGTGGGAGTTTGGAGTGCGTGCAACATCTAGATGGAGAATTCAGTGTGATTAATCTGCCTCTAAGCAGCAGCATTCGGGCTCTGGGAATTCTGGGGCTCATTCAGAATTGGAACTTTTTTTTTAATTACCTTTCCACATCAACAAAACAATCAGTGTGAGAAAATAAACCCATTGATTCCTTGCTCTCTCTCTTCTTTTGGATGAGACATACCCTGAACACTCACAATCCCACTAGCTCCCATGGCACTTTGTACAAGTGAAGAGGGGCTTTAGCCCCAGTGTCCTGGTCAAATTCCAAGTCCACTCCTTACGTTTTGGGCCAGCCTAAAGCACCCCTGCTCTAATTTCTGTTTGATTTTTTTTTTTTTAATTTTCCCCTTCATTCCCCCTCACTTAATGTTATTGGGTAGCATGATTGGCACAGAACGTCTGCCACGTTGCCACCCTAACATTGGCTGCATATCTGTGGTGGTTGGGTTGACAGTGAACCTCAGGAGAGAAAGGGCTGGAAGACTGTTAAGGCTTCTCCTATGCTGTTAGAACAAAAGTTATAGTGTTTACAAGGGGAATACAGACAATATAAAAAGTATAACATATCTATGGGACTGGACAGTTGTCTCTATAAGAACATAAGAAAGGCCATACTGGGTCAGACCAATGGTCCATCTAGCCCAGTATTCTGTTTTACGATAGTGGCCAATGCCAGATGCATCAGAAGGAATTAACAGAACAGGGGAACTATTGAGGGATCCTTCCCCTGTTGTCTATTCCCAGCTTCCATCAGTTAGTGGCTTAAGACACCCAGAGCATCCCTAACTATCTTGGCTAATAAGTCATTGATGAACCTATCCTCCATGAACATATCTAATTCTCTTTGAACCCAGTTATACTTTTGGCCTTTACAACATCCCATGGCAATGAGTTCCATAGGTTGACCGTGCCTTATGTGAAGTAATACTTCCTTTTGTTTGTTTTAAACCTGCTGACTATTAAATTTCATTGGGTGACCCCTGGTTCTTGTGTTATGTGAAGGGGTAAATAACACTTCCTTATTCACTTTCTCCACACTATTAATGATTTTATAGACCTCTATCATAACCACCCCGTAGTCGTCTCTTTTCCAAGATGAAAAGTCAGTCTTTTTAATCTCCCCTCATATAGAAACTGATCCATATCCCTAAATCATTTTTGGTGTCCTTATCTGTACCTTTTCCATTTTTAATATATCTTTTTTGAGATGGGGTGACCAGAACTACACACAGTAAGTATTCAAGGTGTGGGCATACCATGAATTTATATAAGGGCATTATGATATTTGCTGTGTTATTACCTATCCCTTTCCTAATGATTCCTAAAATTCTGTTCGCTTTTTTGATTGCCTCTGCACACTGAGCAGATATTTTCAGAGAACTACCCACAATAACTCCAAGATCTCTTTCTTGAGTGGTAACAGCTGATTTAGACTCCATCATTTTGTATGTGTAGTTTGGATTATGTTTTTCCAAGATGCATTACTTTTCATTTATCAACACTGAATTTCATGTGCCACATTGCTGCCTTTGTAACTCTTCGCAGTCCACTTTGGACTTAACTATTTTGAGTAATTTTGTATTGTCTGCAAATTTTGCCACATCACTGTTTCTCCCTTTTTCCAGATCATTTATGAATATGTTGTGTTGCACAGGTTCCAGTACAGATCCTTGGGGGACTCCGCTATTTATCTCTCTCCGTTTTGAAAACTGACCTTTCCTACTCTTTGCCCCCCCCCACCTTTAACCAGCTACTGATCCACGAGAGGACCTTCCCTCTTTTCCCATGACTGTTTACTTTGCTTAAGAGCCTTTAGTTAGGGACCTTTTCAAATGCTTTCTGAAAATCCAAGTGTGCTATATCAGCAAAGAATTCTAATACAGCGGTTCTCAAACTGTGGGTCAGAACCCCATTTTAATGGGGTCGCCAGAGCTGATATTAGATTTGCTGGGGCCTGGGGCCAAAGCCCAACGGCTTCAGCCTTGGATGGCAGAGCGCAAGTTATAGGGCTTTGGCCCTCCCACCCAGGGCAGTGGGGCTTTGGCTTTGGTTGGTCCCCCCTCCTAGGGTCATGTAGTAATTTTTTTTGTCAGAAGGGGGTGTAAGTGCAATGAAGTTTGAGAACCCCTGCTCTAATAGAGAGGTATGATTTCAGTTGACAAAAGCCATGTTGATTCTTCTCCAACATATTGTGTTTATCTATGTGTTTTGTTTGTTCTGTTCTTTACTGGAGTTTCAACAATTTGCCTGGTATTGAAGTTAGACTTATTGGCCTATAACTGTCATGATCGCCTCTGGAGCCTTTTTAAAAAATCAGCCTCACATTAGCTATCCTCCAGTTATCTGGAACAGAGGCTGTTTTAAGTGATAGGTTACATACCACAGTTGTTAGTTCTGCAATTTCCTATTGAGTTCTGAGGGATCTTGGGTGAATAGCATGTGCTCCAGGTGACTTATTACTGTTTAATTTATCAATTTGTTCCAAAACTTTCTCTGTTGACAGCTCAATCTTGGACAGTTCCTCAGATTTGTCACCTAAAAAGAATGGCTTAGGTGTGGGGATCTCTTCTGTATCCATGCAAAGAATTCATTTATAGAGCTCTGCAAATCCGTGGATATCCACTTTATGTCTGTGGATCATATTTGCGGATTGTGGATCAGATGTAGATATAAATTTTGTATCCACACAGGGCTCTTTTCATTTAGCTTCTCCACAATGGCCTTGTCTTCCTTAAGTGCTCCTGTATCACCTTGATTGTCCAGTGGCCCCACTGATTGTTTGGCTGGCTTCCTGCTTCTATTGTACTTTTAAAAAACATTTTTTTTTGCCGTTAGTTTTTTTGCCTTAGCTAGTTTCTCTTTAGATTCTTTTTTGGCCTGCCTTATTTTACTTTTACACTTGACTTGCTAAAGTTTATGCTCCTTTCTATTTTCCCTTCTAGGATTTGATATCCATTTTTTTAAAGAGTGCCTTTTTGCCTTTAACCATCTCTTTTTTTTGCTCTGCTGTTTAGCCATGGTGGTATTTATTTTGTCTTCCTACTGTTTTTGTGGGTATCTATTTAGTTTGAGTCTCTATTATGGTGTTTTGAAATAGTCTCCATGCAGTTTGCATGCATTTCACCCTTCTGTCTGTTCCTTCTAATTTCCGTTTAACTAGCTTCTGAATTTTTGTGTAGTTCCCCCTTTCTAAAGTTAAATGCTGTTGTGGTGGGTTTCTTTGGCATTTTCCCCCTGACACGGATGTTAATTCTAATTACATTATGGTTGCTATCACCAAGTGGTTCAGTTATATTCACCTCTTGGACCAGAATCTTCATTCCATTTAGGACAAAATCAAGAATTGCCTTTCTCCTTGTGGGTTCCAGGAGAACTGCTCCAAGAAGCAGCCATTTAATGTGCCTAGAAATGTTACCTCTGCATCCTTTCTTTAGGTTATATATACAGAGTCAATATGAGGATAGTTGAAATCCCCCATTATTATTTGTTTTTCTTCCTTTTACAGCTTCTCTAATCTTCCTGAGCATTTCATAGAATCATAGAATATCAGGGTTGGAAGGGACCTCAAGAGGTCATCTAGTCCAACCCCCTGCTCCAAGCAGGGCCAATCCCCAATTTTTGCCCCAAATGGCCCCCTCAAGGATTAAACTCACAACCCTGGGTTTAGCAGAGCAATGCTCAAACCACTGAGCTATACCTCCCCCCAAATTTCACAATCCCTGTCACCATCCAGTCAACTGATCACTAGTATATTCCAGGTTTCAGAGTAACAGCCATGTTAGTCTGTATTCGCAAAAAGAAAAGGAGTACTTGTGGCACCTTAGAGACTAACCAATTTATTTGAGCATAAGCTTTCATGAGCTACAGCTCACTTCATCGGATGCATACTGTGGAAAGTGTAAAGATCTTTCTTTGTGAGCTGTAGCTCACGAAAGCTTATGCTCAAATAAATTGGTTAGTCTCTAAGGTGCCACAAGTACTCCTTTTCTTTTTAGTATATTCCAGCTACTATACTCTTATTGTTCGAGCATGGAATTTCTATCCATAGACATTCTCTGGTACAGATTGATTCATTTAAGATTTTTACTTTATTTGACTCTGTGCTTTCTTTCCCATATAGTGCCGCTCCTCCACCAGTGTGGCCTACTCTTTTATTAATATATATTTTGCACCCTGGTATTACCGCGTCCCATTGGTTATCCTCATTACACCAAGTTTTCACAATGCCTAGTGTATCATTTAATGCCAGGCACTCTAGTTCACCCATTTTAGTATAAAAACTTCTAGCATTTGTGCATAAGCAAATTGACATTTTGTCAAAATTCAGTTGCTTGCCTTCATGTGTTATATTTAAATGGGACTCCTTTTATGTTTGACTGTTCCTTACTAGCTCCTGTACTTCACCAACTTATTTCCTATCCTCTTTACTAAAATCTAGAGTTCCCCCTTTAATAAATTCATCCCTAAGGGATGTCTCCATCCAAACTCTGTGTTCCTCTGCACCAGTCGACTTTTCCCTGAAAGGCCATTTAGAACAGCGTAGTAATGGTAGGGATATACAGCAGATCGTCCAATTCCTAAATCATAGCCCCCACTACTAGAGATAGGAGGGGTTCTCCCTCTGCCCATTGCAGCCCATTTAACACTGCACTGGCATACAGGAGTCATAAGAGACCCACTGCCAGCAGGGGAAGAATTTCCCCATGGCAAAAACCATGCCTTGAATGTGAGTTGAGAGTTCCTGCAGTACACACTGCTACAGGGATTCTGAGTTGTTCCAAGATGTGGAGCAGCCTATAGGCAATAATCTAGAAGTTCCCATAAGTGAGACCAGCTTCTGGTTGGAAGGGGCCACACCAGTCCCCATGACAATCTAGAATTCTAGGGGTGTACAGGTTGCCTATAGCTACCTTTATGCCCCCTTCTCTTGGGCTACACCGTTCTGTGCTGTTAGCAGTACACTTCCTAATGAGATAGTTGAGTAGTTTGGATTCCATTCCATATTGGCCAGTGGTGAATATACCCATTACCCGGGGATTGTTTCTATTCTACTTCCCATTCCATGCACTGATCTCCCTCCTCCCCACTGAAGCGTGGCAGGGATTTGTTATACTTTTTATATTGTTTGTGCATTCCCCTTGTAAACACTTTCACTTTTGTTCTAACAGCACAGGAGAAACTTTAACATTCTTCCAGGGAGGGTCAGACAATTCTACAGCAGTATCTTTCCCCCCACTTTCCCCTTCCCACCTTGTGGAATGTGCTCTGGAGGTCTGAGCTGGAAAAGAGGTGGAAACTGTGGGGTGGGCACATAAATGGGCAGGTCAGGAGGCACCTATATATTGTCCCTCCTCTGGCCCTGCAAAGATGCTCAAAAAGAAGATAGTACAGCCTGGAAGTATATTATTTTTTCCACAGGGATCCCAGGGGCACCTGCAGCCAAAGGGAATCCCTGATTGCATCACTCTAGAATCAAGAAGCAGGGGAGGGCTGCTAGGGTCCTGATATGGTACTGAGGGACATGGCTTCTGTATGATACCCCTGATTGGGGTGTACTCCACAGCCTATTCCATGAGAGTCAATCTTCCACTCCTCTGCAAAATGGAAGAGGGGACACTGAGACTTACCCTGGACTGTCTAGGGCAACGTTTTTTTGTTTTTTTTTTAAATGTCCTTACTTGTTTACAAACCCACTTTTATTATTTAAAGTCAAAGATCTGAAGAAGAGCTCTGTGGAGCTCAAAAACTTCTTTCACCAACAGAAGGTGGTCTATTAAAGGATCTTACCTCACGCACCTTTTCTTTCTCTAAAAATTTTATAAAGTGATTTTATACAGTGATTGCTGTTTAATGTTTACATTTCATGTGACTCCAAACTAGTCTCTGTAATCTCTTGGTGCTCATGCATTAGACCATTGTGGGTGAGACTGGGTTTCCTATGCTGGAGGAAAAGACTTAAATTTAGAACACAAATAAAGCAAAACAATATATGCATATTTTTTTTGGTTCCTGAAAATATCTGAAATCATACTAAGTTTTGACCTTTTAATACTGACTTGGTAAGCAACTCTTGAAAACTTCCATGCTCCTACCTCTGTTTTACAGCTAGTTTTGGTGCCACTTGGTCCTTGGATAGTTCATGAATGTGATTTTATAAAAGCATATATGCTAAAGCTGCTTGCCCTTTCTAATCTCTATTGCATCTCCTCCATCTATCCCTCAGGCAGGGAACAAGAGCCTCTTCTGGCACTCCAAGTGGCTTCTCCCAGGCCTAACCCCACATATAACTGTGTGGATGTATCTCAGTCCTGACTTGCAGCACCCCCTGTATTCCAGTTAATAAGAGTAAAGCGAGTCAGCTCTTCAGATGGAAGAAGCCGAACATGCTAATTAATATTATTCCAGCCTGGACCTATAGCCCACTCCTACAACATCTTTGCCATTACACTTTCAATCCTAACCTGCAGTAGCCTCTGTTAAACCATTGTTAGGACCTGCCCTGTTCTGCCAATGTACCTCAGTCCTGACCTGCAGTATCCCCTGCTTTTCCCCAGAATGCCTCCCTCCGAATTCCAGCCCTGAGCTTTCAATACCCCCTAGTGCACCTTGATCTTGACCTGTAGCACTTTTCTCCTAATCCAGACTTGATACCCCACAAGCAGTTCTTTCAATTTACTTCAGTCCTAAGAGGGTTTCCAGGGTGGGTACATGGCACAGGAAGATCACATTTTGTCCAAGCACCTCCTACTACTAGTCCCGTTCCCCCCACTCAAACCACCTTGAAAAGATATTTTCATTGTGGAGCAAACTTTATTTCACAAACAAAAAAGAGCACATTTGATACAAGTGATTTCCATAGCCAGCCATTTCATCTGTTCCCTTTGTTACTATAGCAGATATGTGTAATGAATAAGAGTCTTTTCCCCTCCCCTCTCATATTCCTCCCTGTTCTAGCCTGCAGTGAAGTCACAATCCAGTGTTTGTAGACTCCATGTGATGTCACAGACTCAGCCTTGTGACTTCACTTGCAGGCTCAGGCAGAAGGTGCAGACGGGGCTGAGAGAAGAGGAAAAAAGCCCCCTCCTCTTTACTCCCACCCTCTTGGTTTATAAAACCAGTAGCTGAGATAAATCGGAAGGGGGTGGGGAGAAGCAGCAGGGAAAGCTGAGAATCATGCCAGAAAGGTACAGTAAATTGGCTTTATTTCTCTTCTTCTTGAAAGTTTAGAGTGTAAAATTGCCCTGCAAAGGCCAGATCTTGCAGACCACACGCGTGTGTGTGCCAGCCAGTGACGCTCTGGCTGTACGGTGCATTCTCTGATAGTGTGTGTGGGGAGGGAGGCAGTGAGGGATGCAGGGTAGGGGCAGGGAAACCGCTTAATACCATTTCTCAGCGGAACGCAGCTGGAGTCCTATTTGGCTGGTCACAGTGAGCCTCTTTCTTGTCCATTTCAAAGGCCCCAGCTGCTGGCTGTTCCTTGCATTCTGTCTCTAGCTTTGAAACCGACATAAATGGGTTATTGGGTTTGTGGCTGCGGTGTTTTTTTGTTGTTGTTGTTGTGTGCGTGTGCTTTGCAGGTTCAGAGTGGTACCGGAGAAGAAGGGGGAGGGGGGGCTGGTATTTGAATGTGGTGGGTGTATACATAAGGAGGGAGAAGGGCAGGGCCTCAGGGTCATATTCTCAAGAGCTGTGAGACATGATTCCTTTTTAATATCTCCATCTTTTTAACTGATGACAGCAAAATAGCATGTAGGTGCATCAGCAAAGAACTGCCTCAAAATGACAAGGGGGAGGGGGCTGGTTAACTTGCAGCTCCCTTTAGCAGTTTTTTCTGTGTCCAATTTGCCATTCATTTGAGATTTTGGACAAAGAAGGGGCAGTGGGTGGGCTGCTTTGAGTTTTGTGATATAATATGACTGGAGCGAGAGAGTAGAATGCAGACAGTTAAGAAAGGAGCGAGGTCTTTGCTCATTCAGTCTGTTCAGGAAGCCGTCATTTTGTGTTAGTCTCTGTGTCTGGAGGAGGAAGGATGGGGAGAGAGTGACAGTGAAAAGCTTTATGACATTGCGTTGTTTCTTTATTTATTAAATACACACTCAAGGGAAAAGGGACTTCCAAGGAAATCAGCAGAGAAGGGTATCTGGCTAAAAATGACCCTGCACTGACTCACATTCAACTGGACTCTTATTGACAGTGATGTAGTGTTTTTGTTCTATTTTTAAAACGAAGCGCTGGAGACAGAAGGTGCATGAAGGTGCTATGCAAGCTCCTCTCTACCACAGCACCTCATTCTGATGACCAGCAGCATTTCTCCTATTCCATTCCTATACCCTGATCGGCAGAGCTGTGTTAATCTCGTCCTGACAGTCTGCAGCATCCCTGCTATTCCATTTTCTGGTCCCCAGTGTGCTTCAGTCCTGATGACCTACAGCACCCCGTGCTTTTTTACAGCTGGACCCTCATGCACCTCTGCCAGTACATCTGAGTCTTGATGAACAGCACCCCCTTGCACTTACAGACTTGGTCTTTTGAGCAGAGATGTATAATTAATTGTGGAGCATTCTTGCAGTCTAAACAGACAGCTGGATTATCAGAAGAGATGCACCTACTGCATGGTTCTGAAAATATGTAATTCTGCAGACATTTAGGAAAGGCTCTGCGAACCACAGTTTGAGAATCTCTGTGCTAATGTAACTTCAGTGGTGATCGGAGACAGGATTTGAATCCAGGTCTTCAGTGATGAAAAGCTATTGCACTGCCCCCTCTGCATAACTAAATTTCATCTTCTCTTCCCCACTCTGGGATGCTGATATAACCCCTCATATGTCTTTCCATCTCTGCTCCTTTCCCTGGCATTAAAAGGGTGTTACTGGCCTCTCAGGGGAGTTGTGAAGATTTGTTAGTTTGTAAAAACACTTTTGCTATCTGAGTGTTGTGTTGGTTCCTCTGAGCCATGACCAGTTATTAACACAGAAGTGGAGCCTGGAATCCTACCTCACCCCTCAGAGAATGAAGTCAAATGACCCATCACTCCCCCAGGAAATCCACAGCTCCCTCATTTCTGCTGTTTATCCTAAACGACAGAAGACAGGTGCGACAGAAAACCAATGCGTGGCAAAATCTAGGTGGGGCTGAGTAGTGTATCTGCTGTAATCTGTGTGTGGAGCCACAATGTGATTTGAGGGAAGAGAATATTTGAGGATGTGATTTAGCAGAGATTAGATCTGGAAAAGAGCTTAAACCTTGTCCTCTCCTTTGGCTAGTGCAGGATTGTTCCCTCCCGTATATTCCTCAGGGCGTTGTCCAGACCTGTTTCAAATGACTGAAGTCATGAGGCTTCCACCACTCTTTTGCTTTTCTATGAATTCCCTTCAGTATGCTGACAGACATTCCTCAATATTGTACCCAGGGGTTACCCCCATCCCATATTGGAAGGGCAGAGGATTCGATCCCTTTTCTAAGCAAAGGAAGGTTGCCAGGTGTCTTCTGCCACATTCATACACTGCTGTGAGGGAAGGAGGCAGGCTCCAGCTGGGCAGAAGATCTCAACAAGAGGCTAAAAGCATTTGAGGTAAGGGATTTTCCCTCTCTGAGGAGGGGAAGTAATCAGGGAGCACATGCAAGGATCTTTCTGAGAGCAAGAGAGAGCCCTGGGCAGAAGATGCCTGAATCCCCTGGAGAGCCTCCAGTGGCTGGTAAAGGGAAACTGAATAGATTTCCCCCCCCTTATTATGAGAGGTTCTCTTGCTGCTGCTGCTGCTGCCACCACCATCACCCATTTCCCCCCTCTCCCCTGTCCCTTCAATCCTGAAGAAAAAGACTTAGGCATGAAAAACATCCTTTTCTTGAGATACAATGCTAGCTAATTCCTGAGGTGGTCACTACCTCTTTTCAGAAATGTTAGCAGAGCAAGACACAACCTTGATCACCTCAATGAATGAATGAATTTTATCATAAAAGTTGTGAAGCAGAGCCATCATCTGGAAAGAGCAATCCCTCCCGCCGTTCTTTTTCCCCACTGGTGGACTGAATGGCTGCATCACGAGCTAGAATTCTGTCTTATAAGCATCGTCCTTGGGAATATGCCTCCTCATAAGAACGGCCATACTGGGTCAGAACAAAGGCCCATCTAGCCCAGTATCCTGTCTTCCAACAGTGGCCAAGAGGTGCCCCAGAGGAAATGAATAGAAGAGGTAATCATCAAGTGAATCCATTCCCTGTCACACATTCCCAGCCTCTGGCAAACAGAAGCTAGGGACACCATCCCTGCCCATCCTGGCTAATAGCCATTGATGGACCCCTATCCTCCATTAATTTATCTAGTTCTTTTTTGAACCCAATTATAGTCTTGGCCTTCACAAAATCCTCTGGCAAGAAGTTCCACAGGTTGACTGTGTGTTGTGTGAAAAAATACTTCCTTTTGTTTGTTTTAAACCTGCTGTCTATTAATTTCATTTGGTGACCCCTAATTCTTGTGTTATGAGAAGGAGTAAATAACACTTCCTTATTTACTGTCTCCACACCAGTTATGATTTTGTAGCTCTCAATCATATTACCCCTTAGTAGTCTCTTGTCCAAGCTGAAAAGTCCCAATCTCCTTAATCTCTCCTCTTATGGAAGCCATTCCATACCCCTAATAATTTTTGTTGACCTTTTCTGAACCTTTTCCAATTCCAGTATAGCTTTTTTGAGATGGGACGACCACATCTGCACGCCGTATTCAAGATGTGGGCGTACCATGGATTTATATAGAGGCAATATGATATTTTCTGTCTTATTATATGTACCTTTCCTAATGATTCCCAACATTCTATTAGCTTTTTTGACTGCTGCTGCACATTGAATGGATGTTTTCAGAGAACTATCCACAATGACTCCAAGATCTTTCTTGAGTGGTAACAGCTAATTTAGACCCCATCATTTTATACGTATAGTTGGAATTATGTTTTCCAATGTGCATTACTTTGCATTTATCAACGTTGAATTTCATCTGTCATTTTGTTACCCAGTCACCTAGTTTTGAGAGATCCTTTTGTAGCTCTTCGCACTCTGCCTGGGTCTTAACTATCTTGAGTAATCTTGTATCATCTGCAATTTTTGCCACCTTACGGTTTACTCCCTTTTCCAGATCATTTATGAATATGTTGAATAGGACTCGTCCCCATACAGACCCCTGGGGGACACCACTATTTACCTCTCTCCATTCTGAAAACTGATAATTTATTCCTACCCTTTGTTTCCTATCTTTTAACCAGTTACCAATCCATGAGAGGACCGTGCCTCTCACTTCATGACAGCTTACTTTGCTTAAAAGCCTTTAGTGAGGGACCTTGTCAAAGACTTTCTGAAAATCTAAGTACACTGTATCCACTGGATCCCCCTTGTCCACATGCTTGTTAATCCCGTCAAAGAATTCTAGTAGATTGGTGAGGCATGATTTCCCTTTACCAAAACCATGTTGACTCTTCCCCAACAAATTATGTTCATCTATGTGTCTGACAGTTTTGTTCTTTACTATAGTTTCAACCAGTTTGCCTGGTACTGAAGTTAGGCTTACCTGCCTGTAATTGCCAGGATCGCCTCTGAAGCCCTTTTTAAAAATTGGCGTCACATTAGCTCAGGGGTGGCCAACCTGAACCTGAAAAGGAGCCAGAATTTATCAATGTACATTGCCAAAGAGCCACAGTAATATGTCAGCAGCCCCCCATCAGCTCTCCCCCACTACTCTGGCTCCCAGCGCCTCCCAGCCACCGGCAGCCCCACCAATCAGCACCTCCCCCTCTCTCCCTGCATCTCCCGATCAGCTGTTTTGTGGCGTGCAGGAGGCTGGGGGGAGGGGGAGGAGCGAAGGCATGGCAGGCTCACAGGAGGGGGCGGGAAGGGGTGGACTGGGGGCAGGGCATGTGGCAGAGCCAAGGGTTGAGCAGTGAGCACCCCCTGGCACATTGGAAAGTTGGCACCTGTAACTCCAGCCGCGGAGTTGGTGCCTATCCAAGGAGCTGCATATTAACTTCTAAAGAACCACATGTGGCTCCGGAGCCACACGTTGGCCACCCGTGCATTAGCTGTCCTCCAGTCATTTGGTACAGAAGCTGATTTAAATGATAGGTTACAGACTACAGTTAGTAGTTCTGCGATTTCACATTTGAGTTCCTTCAGAACTCTTGGGTAAATACAATCTGTTCCTGGTGACTTATTACTGTTTAGTTTTTCAATTTGTTCCAAAACTTCCTTTAATGACACCTCAATCTGGGACAGTTCCTCAGATTTATCACCTATATCATCCTCGAGGGATGATACATGCTTTCTCCCTACCCTGACCTGCACAAAGGTCAGGTCCGTATGTATGTATATATATGTATGTATGTGTATATGTGTGTGTGTATCTATCTATCTAATGAGTGTGAGTACTGGGTTCAGGTCAGTGGTGCTGGTGGTTGTTCCTAGGACTGAATTTTTATTATTTCTGATCACTGGTCATTAAATCATTTGAGCTGCAGTGTTTTTTTTTTTTCTATCCTGGCAAGAATGGAATTCTGGACCTTAAACTTGGCTAAGACCTGTGCAAACTCACTGAGGGCTTAATTTGAACTGTAGCACCTCTTTTACTGGTGAAGATGCATGAGATGGAAAGACCCCCCGGGGCTCAACATTCAGAACCTTGACAAAGACGGCAGTACTGGCAATTTAAAAACAAACAAGAAACCCAACATTGAGCTCATGCTCAAATAAATTGGTTAGTCTCTAAGGTGCCACAAGTACTCCTTTTCTTTTTGCGAACATTTTCCCTGTAGACAAAGTCTAATGGTTTCATAAACCTTGAAAGAAAAGTTAAATATTTGTCCCTCAGCTGTGACTACCTCTTCTCTCAAACTTTGCTGGGTCATTAGAGTCCCATGCACCTAGAAAAATGAATTCCTATTTTCATCTCCAAGAGAAACAGTAATGGCCTATAGAAGCAAAGATTTATTATCTTAAAAATTAAGTTCAGTTAACTTAATTGGACTGTTTGTAGATCCTCTTGAACCTGGAAGTAGGAACTGCCCAGGATGTTACTAACAGCCTGGGACTCTGATCTATGTGTAGGTAATGCTTCTAGGACAGTAGGTAATACTCATATTTTAAAATCAGGTCATTCTGATTACTGTTGCTCCATGTTCCTACTTCAGTTCCAGCACAATCTTAGAAGACTTTGTTGCTAAACTCTTAAGAGTCAGGGATTAATGGTTTTTGAAAGTTGAGATTAGTGGCTTCAATACTGCATTGTTTCTAGCCCTTGCAGTTCTTGATATAGCAGATATTAAAATCAGTTGAATTGGAAGTTGTTGGATTTGAGGTTTCTTGTGAAGGGTGGGGGAAGATAAGGCATAAGGGAAATCAGAATATGATGATTTGGGGCGGGAGGGGAGGTGGGGGTCCAGTGTTTCATGAGTCACCAGAGCTATAAAATCCTGCTATATGTCATAACAAAACTGCAATTCATTGGTGTGTAACATTAGTTTCTGTCCCTGGAGGTTCCTGAGATTTATTGTATATCTAAATAGTCCTTCAGACCAGGCATAAGTACGGGCCTCTTACCAGACAAGCCAAGAATACCTTCAGCATCCAACAGTCCTGGTCCAGTCCAATCCACCTTGCTTACCCTCCACCTCCTGCCATAAGCCTGTCTCAGATGCTTTGTAATTTACCTAAACTTCTGTAATTACATAGAAGTGGGGAGTCTGTTATATACCAAGAGATCAGTGACGTGGAGAACCAACCCTACACCTTCTAACAGAAAAAATACCTCCAAAGAAGTTTTTGATCATCTGATATTCAAAACAACTCTTGCATACATGTGCGAAGAAACCAGTGGGGGAATGGAAGTAGGAATCTAATCTCCACTGTCTCTAAAATTTGAGATCCTATGTTATGGGGATTTAAAAATGGGGAGATCCTGTCAAGTCTGGAAATTCCCACTCCCCTGTGGGCAGAAAAACAACAACAAAGAAAACCCCTGTTAAAGGCAAACACATTTTAAAATCCCCTTCTATAAAACGTGTTCTGGCAAGGCAGAGTTGGTTTTCATAAGACTGTTTTAAGAGATGGGTGGTGGTTCTAATATTTTCTTCTTTTACTATTTTGATATGTTTAGTGATTCAGATAATGAGGATTTATTGATATAATGGTCTCTTCTGCCTCGCTGGAGAATGTCTTGCCAGTGAGCCATAAATTTTGTATGGCTTAGTATTTTAAATTCACACACTTAAAACATCTTCATGGATATGGGATAATTTTCCCTCAAAAGTTCAGCTCCTCTTCCTAGAGTCAGATTCCTTTGTCTGCGACATCAAAACCACTTCCACAGCAACCGAATTCTGATATTGCAAATGGAGGTTTCTGACAAGAAGTGAAGGGAATAAGCAGCAGAAGCTGAACAGATCTGAAGGGGGGAAAAAAATCTTATTTTCATATGCTAGTTCCTTGTAAAAGAGAGATGGGGTGAGAGGAGTATTGAAATATAAAGCGAGAGAAGCAGAATTCTCTTCTATATTTCAGTATTTGACTTTTTTTCCTCTCGTGACACCCACATTCAGCCACTTGTATCAGCTTCTCCTTAGGTATGCCCCAGAATTCTTCACTCTGGCTGATTTGATATTGCAGCAATTGGACTGCAGGCCTCAGCACTGTGGCTTATGGAGGTGCCCCTGGTGTCTGAAGGAGAGCCATTTCCAAGTGGTGGACCAAGTCATGACCACCAGGTTGAGACTCTCTGCTCTACATAAAATATTTCCACGAAGAAGCTAGACTTTTTGACTAGTATCTTTTAGGGAGTCTAATGCCAGTGAATTAATGAGGGAGGAGCCCTCCAGGCTCTTACCACAGAGTCCTGAGAGAGATTGAATACTGCCCCTCCCACCAGTGGTCAGATGTAAGACTTTTTAGTTGAATCACTGTAAAGAGAGTAGAAGGAAGAAATGGGAATAGTGCTAGAAAATACTAATGAATGCAGCCATACTGATGTTTGTCTCACTTCAAGACAGACAAACTGCTGTTGCTTTGAATTTGCCTAAAGAATTAGCTGTCTCACAACTAGTGTTTCAGTCCACGGTAGTGTGGTCTATATGTGACTAATCTTGCTGGCCTCTTTTGTATTAATATCTAGTTTTTTCTCTGGTGCCCGTGCCCATCCCCATAGCATCTAAGTGCTATAGATAAAAGTTGTACCAGTGACATCGAGAGTGTGTATGCTGCATAGTATAGAGTGAAAGGGGAAATAATTTGATGGGATAAAGATGCTATTTTGGAGAGGGAATGCAGTGTATGTGCCTGGGAGAAATCTGTATGCTCCGGTCTCTGTGTGGAATAACATCAGCCTGCCAGGTGCTGCCAGTTCAGCACTTTTCAGCGTCAAACTTTTTCTCCAAAAACTCCACCTCAGAGAATCTCACCAACCACCTTCAGAAATCCTCTCCTCCTTAGAAACACCTGTGTGGTCTGATGTCTTCCAGTCCACAGACAGAGGGAGTTGCTGAGAGTAGTTAGTGATATTTTTATAAAATGAATCCTTTAAGAGGCTGATTTTGATGCTGAATTGGCAGCACCTGGACGCTGATGTACTCTAGGTACAGAAAAGGCCCAGGAAAGACAATATCCCCACCCTGTGCACCTCAGCCATGATCTGGCACAGCCACCTTTTAAGGTACAAATGTGTTAAACACCATTGTTTCTATCCTTTTTCTCCCTATAGATGGATACCCATGACTTTTGCATGTGGTTGTGACACCCCCCCCCCCAGCTCTTAATATATGTTACTGGAGTGTGGTCATGACTGAGTAACTTCTGACCCATGGCTAGATCAGAATTGGTGACCTCCATGTCTAAAGGAGACTATCTCATCTGCAGTTGTCAGTCCTCTCAGGGTCAGAGGGAATTTTCAAATCCCCATGAGAACTTGTGTCCTGTGAGAGACAGGAATGGGATTTGCAGGGTAAACCTGATACTGAAGTAGCAGATGGAACCTGAGAATACTGAAGTGACCAGTGCTATTTACCCTGTGAACTTTGATGGCTGCAGAAGCAGGGAGAAATTTACTTGAGCTTTCAGTGACTACTTAAATGCCTTTACTTTTCCCAGGATTCTTTGAGTCTCCATGCTAAAGGGTTCAAATGTTAGCTGTCACGTTGCCTCTCATCCCACCCTCATTTATATACAAGTATTCTCAAACTGAGGCTTCCTGATGGGGATGAGGAAAAAGGAATGTATGGAGAAAGAAGCAGGTTTTGGAGGGTAATAAATGGAGGGAACGGGAGATGCCATTGTGTGTCTATAGTTGAGGTTGTGTAGACATTTGCACCAAAAGCAAATGGACTTAGGTCTTTCTTATGTATGAATAATATAGTATATCCTCTCTATGTACAGCACTTATTGTTGGAGTACAGAATGAATTTTCTGAGAATTTACAAGCACATCTGTTGATTAGTTTGTTATATTAATTTTAAGATGGCCCCTTAAGAATTTCTTTTTGGCTATACCTAACAAATCTCTCTCTCTCTCTCTTTTTTTTTTAAACTTTGAAAAGTGACTCGCTTCAAGTATAGATGGTTACTTATGGCCTTGATCCTGCAGTTAGATCTGCACAGGTGTAGGGTTTCAGCCACATGGATCTGATTATAGGACTGGGGCCTAAGTGTCTTAATGGGTTTAATTTTTAATTAGTTCTATTAGCCATAATTATTTCTATGTTGAAATTATTGTAGTCCAATGGTTGTCATTCAGTGGATTCTGCAGAATCTAAGATTTCTTTCCTCTAAAGAAAAAGAATTGTAGCCCTCAGTTGTGAAGAAAAACTTTATACACATCAATCAAATGTAAATTGATGCATGGTTGTCTTCCTGAGTGTTCAGGCAACCTAAAATAATATCACTGAGGAGTGAACTGCCCCATTCAGCTCAATAGGATCGTTAACTCTGAAACCTAAAGATCACCATTTAGAAGTCAATGTTGTTAACTACTTACTTGCTGATTATTTTAGCAGAAACAACCTGCTGATTTGATAAATGAGGCTTTGACACTTGTTATGAAATCTCTCATGGATGAGCAGCATAGTGTCAGTAGTTCTTGGACTTAGCATACCACGTCTAAAACTCAAAAGTACTTGCCATATCACCTTGGTAGGTTTAATTAGCATAATTACAACGGATACTTATTCTAATACTTTACTATAAACCAACCTAGTTATCACCAGTTGTACATACACTATGTCACCAGTTCTCAAACTATGGTACATCATCCCCAAATTTACTAAGCACATACTCTTTTTAAGCACAAAATGAATTTTATAAGAATAAGTAAATGTGTTGATTAGTTTGAGTTGCAAACGTTTAAAAATTACTCCTCCTTGTTTCTTTTGACGCATCTGGTAATGGCCATTGCTGGAGAGAGGAATTTCCATGTGGAATCAGACCAGTGGTCCCCTAGTGCAGTATCATATGTTCCTAATTATTTTTTTCAGTCTAACTTTTTTTGCATCTTTAACCAAGAAATTCCTGATTTTTTAGAAGATTATAGATTGTTTATATGTTCATAAATCAAAAATATGCACACCATACGTACATTAATTTTTACAAGAAATCAGCCTAAATAGAAAGTTATCTTAAACATCATGGCCTATAAATAGCTTTGTATTTTATGTATTTTAATATCTATACAAAAAAAAAACTATCCTCCACTCTAAACTCTCAATCCATTAATACCCCTCCCTCAAGATAACAGCCCTTATCATGGTCTTCCATCTCCAACAGCTTTTTAGCATCCTCTGAAGGCCAACAAGATTTGGGCTATATCATACCAGGGAAAGGTAGGTTCCAAAGTGGAGGGTTCCTCATGGTGAACACACTGCCAGAAGCTGTATCACAGGAACTCCAGCTTGAGCACCTCAACTAACCACCCTTGTGGCAGTATCACTGGGAGAGAGGCATTTCTCATGGCATTTTTTTGCAAACCATTCAGGGGTTTATAGGTGAAGTCATTAAACTGTATCTAGAAACCAATAGGTAACTAATGCAGATCAGAGCACTGGTGTAATGTGTTTTTGGAGAGATTCTGTTTCATAAGATGGCTCCTGCCTTCTGAACAAACTGCAGTTTCCAGGTAGTTCATGTAGAGAGCATTGCAGCAATTTAATCTGAGGGAGATAAGGCATCATAGATCACAGCAGAAGGTTTGCATTAGAAAGGAACAGTTGCATGCTCCTGACAAGTCAAAGATTGTGGGAGGAGACACCTTACCAGAAACTTTTGCTATATGATTAGGCATGGGAGAATAGATTTTTATTTTTTATATAATTTTGATGGATAATATCAGTTTGTATTTAAGCATTTCTTATTATTTTTTCCCCTATTTAAATTTTCACTGTTGCAGGAAATTTTGGGGGCGGGAGGCAGACAATTTTTAATGACAGTACATGTTGAGATTCAAAAAGTTAAAGATTTATAACTGTTAAATCACAAATTGTCAACATCACATGTCAAAACATACAAAGTAAATATCCTTAAATCCAACTCCAGTAAGTTCTCAAGCTGCATTTTTCTTACTTCACCTGCCTGGAAAAAATATTTCCATTAATAATAAAAATTTACATCAGTTTGTGTATGTGTACAGTTAAATTGACTTTGACTAATAAAAATCTAATTCTTCCTACCATATACAGGGTGGTCTAACAGCAGCTGTAGATTCAGTAACACCCCCCAAATTGCTAAATTGAGTGACAAATGGTAGGCACTTATAATCAATAAAGTGGGGTAGATATATTTTCTGGTTGCCTCCTCCAATCTATTGCCACAACTTCAGTCTTACTTAGACTGCACTTCAGCCTGTCTCATGTAGGCCCCAGTCTCACCTATAATCACTTTTGACAGAGAATGCATTGTACAGTGTAATTTTGAAATTTTTACTGGCTGAGCTATAAGCAAGGGTCTACTTCCAGAGTAAGGCCTACAACAAGGGATGAGGGTCTTGTGAGCAGGGCTTGGGGAAACTTAACTGAAACCATCGTATTTGCTCTGTAAAACTCCTTCTAGAGAGATTTAAATGATTGAGTTTTCTCTGCTGAGTACTTAAAGATTCTCTACCTGACAGTATTTTGCATTTTCACATGAAAAGCTATGAGTGGCAGATGGAGGAAGCTAGAGTGTCTCAAAGCTTCCTTCACTGACATGCAAATTCTAAAGGGAGAAGATGATTATCTGACAGGCTTTGCATCCGTGCTTCCCAGCTGGCCCTTCCACTAAGCTCCATGTTTCAGTCCCCTACACTAGTATGCTAATTTTTTGTACACTAGGAAATACCCACACAAAACCTTGAACTTACTGCTCAAGGTGGGGAAGTGCACTTAATCACCCTTAAATTAAAGATTTGTATGGGATATTACAAGAGCATTTAAAAATTGTTTATTTCAAATTGTTTCTGAAAATAGTATAGCACTTGTGAAAGTGAAGAGCTGATACTACAGGCTGAAGTCATGTATAAAGCGGATAGGCTTTATGTAAGTTTCCCCCCTTCGCTTTCAGGTCTGGTGGCGTACATTAGATCTGAATTACACCCTACCTGCTGCTTCCTGGGCTCTCTACAGCTGTACTACTGTACTGCAGTGTTGCTCTGCAGTACCTTGCTCCTTAAAAGAGCACTGTACTTTTGGCCAAAATTTAAGGGTTAATGTATAATGCCCTCACTAGAAAATGTTACTGACCACTTTTGATTCCAATGAAAATGCACAGAAGTGAGTAGTCCAGCTTTCATGTTCCAGCTGAGTGAGGTACAAAAAGAGACCAAACAGCATCGATTAGATTCTAAAGTGACTCAGAAAAATCAGAGCTTTAAAAATTCCGTAGTAATGTCACCTTAGCACAACTTACAAATGGAAAATTGAAGTTATTTTTGTCAGGCAAAGGGGCAGCAGCAGCAACTTAGTTGAAGGGCCTAGACCTGGCCCCAGCCCAGCCTTACTGCATCCCCTTTTCATTGGGGGTTAGCGCTGGGAGCGGTGCTTAAGGAAGACTTTGCAGCAACCTCCAGTCCTGAGCTTTACTGCGGGCCTGTAAAGCAGGCCAGCACCAGTAAACGCTGCTTAAAAGGTCACTCTCACATGGTGCCCCAGCCTGTGCCCGGCCCCGGGAGCCCTGAGCGTTAGCAAAGGGGCAGAGCCTTGGGAAGGCAGGGACGGGGGAACTGCTTGCAGGGCGCTGAAATGGGACGGTCCGGGCTTGCTCCTAGCCCTGATTTCTCTGTGCGCGGGGCAGCCGCAGAGCCTTGCCCGGCACACCCCCGTTTCCCCCAGGAGCTCCCAGCGATTAGCGCCGCTGCTGCCGCCGGGCCACGTGCGTCTCGTCCTCTACCGAGCCACCTGCCCCCACCCAGGGCAGGGCTGGAGCCCGGGCTGGGCTGGGCGTCCATTGGGGGCCGCTGCACGTAGCGTGAAAAGCACCAGCCGCCTCTGCCCCGGGGGCCACCGGGTGGGGGTGGGGAAGCTGGAGAGAGGAGCCTGGCGCGGAGCTGCGCTACAGCCGCCGTTTGCTGGAGCCCTTCACCCGCGGGGAAGTGGCACCAGCTGCCCCGAGCCAGCGGTGCGCCCGCCGGGTACTGGGTGACGCGGCCCCTTTAAACAAGCGCGTGAGGGGGGGGGGGTTGCAGCCCCCACGCCCAGCACACACCTCGAGAGCGCGCGCGCACGCACGCGCCGCCCTCCTCCTTGCCCGGGACCTGCCGCCGCCTCGCGCTGCTCCCGCTGGCGCGCGCTGTTCCACCACCTCCCCATTGGCTGGGCGGGGTCAGCTGACCCTGTGTTATTTCCTGTGTGTGAGGGGAGAATGGAGCGAGAAACCCCCGAACCGCCGCCGCCGCGGAGCCCCCCCCGGCCTGGAGCGGGGCCCCGCCGCCCGCGCCACTGAGAGACCCCGCCCCGCGCTCCCCCCTCCGCGCGGGGGAGGGAGGGTCGCAGGTAACGGATCCCCTCGTTGCTCCGAGGGGACCCTGCCCCGGGGGTGGGGGAGGGGGCGTGTGCGCGTGGGAGGGCGGTGGCGGGGCCCGGGGGGGGATGATTCACAGCGTGCGGCCCAGTGGCTGTTAGTAGGGCCCGCCCCGCTCCCCTTGGCTGACGATAAAAACCCGGTTACAAACAGGGGTGCCCAGGGACTCGGATTCGGGGCGGGTGACGAAGTAGGAGGGGGTAGGTTGAGGCGGGATGGGAGGAGATAGGAAGGTTCTTCTGGTCTCACCCTCTTCAGATTTAGTAGACTAGCTTCTTCGTTCAAAAGAGAAAATTGAAGTGTCCCACGCCTCTTTACCTTCTGACCCCCAATAATTATTTGTTTTAAGACTAGTGAAGTTTGAAGTGGGGGGTGAATGTGGTGTTGTGCTAGGGGGTGTGTGTGTTAATGATTAAAAAAGAGAGAGAGATGCACACTATATGCAAAGCAGAGGAGATGGGGTGACTGTATTATGAATACATTAAGCATGTAGTTAGCAGCACCTTGTTGCCTTCTGGATGGGCAATCTAGAACCGATCACTCACAAGGTCTCATCAAAACAATGGGACTGGACTTCTCTGAGGAATGAAGAGCATACTTCCTGAGTGTGTTGTGTTGATGCCTCTCCTTTTAGCTAGAAGTTGTATTTACAGTGGTGCGCCTGCCGATTACTGCGTGGTGTGGCCCCTTTAAACAAGCGCGTGGTGGGGAAGGAGGTGGCTGCAGCCCCCATGCCCAGCACACACCTTCTGTGATCTCTTGTCACAGAAAGTGCCTTATTCTCTACCCACCATGGGAAAGAGAAAGTTATAATGTATTAAATATGCAAGGGATAAGATAGGTGAAGATATCTTTTATTGGACCAACTTTGTTAGTGGAAGTTACAAGGTTTTGAGCTACACCAAGCTCTTTCTTAGGTGTGGGGAAGATCTGCTTCCTTTCCCAGACCTTAAGAAGACCTTTGTGTAGCTCAAAACCATGTAGCTTCCATCAACAAAGTTGGTCCAATAAAAGATATTTCATCACCAACCAACATTGTCTTTTTCATATCCTGGGACCAACGTTGCTACAACACTGCAAACGTTAACTGTGCAAGTTAGGTAGGTAGATTGTATTGGGATTCTGTTATTAAAAGGGTGCAGTGTGAATCAACAAGTGATCCATTGTGGCAGAGTCAGGGGAAACTTTTCATCCAGGCAGCTTTCCCCCATGCCTTCATGGTTGTTCTCTATCCTTTTCCATACTCAGCACAACACTGGTGTCATGCCACGTTTGAGTGTAAATTGGCCCACAGGCACTGGCTTCCTTCCGGGGGGAGGGATAGCTCAGTGGTTTGAGCATTGGCTTGCTAAAACCAGGGTTGTGAGTTCAATCTTTGAGAGGGATCTGGGGCAAAAATTAGGGATTGGTCCTGCTTTGAGCAGGGGGTTGGACTAGATGACCTCCTGAGGTCCCTTCCAACCCTGATATTCTATGATTCCTATAGGCCCCGGGGGGATGCTTAACCCCCTGCTCTGCCACAGGCCCAGCCCCCTTCCCTCAAGCTCCCACCCGGCCACTTCCCAGCCCTGCTCAGTCCCTCCCCCAAGCACACCCTGTCCCTCTCCTCCCCCTCCCTTCCAGTGCCTCCTGCATGCTGTGGAACAGCTGTTCTGCAACATGCAGGAGGCACTGGAAGGGAGGGGGAGGAGTTGATCAGTGGGGCTGGTGGGAGACTCTAGCGGGGAGCTTCGCTGCCTGTTGGTGCTAAGCACCCTGTAACTTTTTTTTTTTCTGTGGGTGCTCCAGGGCTGGAGCACCCACGGAGTCAGTGCCTATGAACTGGCCTCATCTTTAGCCCTCAACATGACAACCCTTCCAGTATGATGGGGGCGGGAGGGCAGTTTGACTAGGCCACACCCTTGCTCTTTTTCTGATGTGTCGTTACTTGCTCTTTTATTTAAAAAGAGGTTGGGGGCTTAGAGATTTGGGAATGGTATGCTCATATCCTTAGCAATTGAAACGTTACAATCTGCTGACTCATCAGTGGATAACTGTAATGAATTATTTCAGAGTAGCAGCCGTGTTAGTCTGTATCCTCAAAAAGAAAAGGAGGACTTGTGGCACCTTAAAGACTCAACAAGTGAAAAATGTGTTAGTCTCTAAGGTGCCACAAGTCCTCCTTTTCTTTTTGTAATGAATTAGTGGTTCTTAGTACATTTCCTAGTGGGCAGGTGCCCACACCGCAGTCAGATCTTTTGGCCAGTCTCAGTTAAGACTGAGTGGGATAATGGAGGCTGAACTCCTTTCAAGTTCGGGTTCTGATGCATCATCTGGGCCTTGTGTGAGAGAAGCTGTTTTCTTTTGGGGACTTTCAATATGGCACCTTTCACCATCACAGGTTTTTGGGGTTTTTTTTAAAGAGTGGTTTTGAATTTTTCCGTTTATTAAAAAGCTTATTGCACCTACCTTTTTTTTGGTTGAAGAGTTCTCTGAACCCAGCACCTTAAATGGGTTTTCATATTTTTCTAACACAACTTGGATTATATGTATCTGTATTTTTGTCTGCTGTATCTTCTCAGTAAGGTCACTTGACATGACAAAAGAGGGGCAGTGACAGCTCTGTTGCTCTGTAGAAGGGACTGTGATGAGAAGAGGGTGTTTGGCTGGCAGGCTAGTCATATATTCCTTGATTGATAAACTTTTGTTAATGGTCTGAGGAAAGCAGAATAGCATTCAACCATTTCAGTAAACTCCAGGCCTTCAGAAAATGGATCACTTGTTTACCCATGGCAATGATTTGCAAATCTGATGTTACTTCTGAATAGTATTATGATACCATCGCTTAGATCAGAGTGTGTGACTCGCAGCTGTATAATCCCAGTAGGTGAGGATGACGTTTGGGTGCCAGCACTCTTCCATGTGATCTTGGAGAATCTGGTAGCCTTGTGTACCTGCTGTACTCTCAGACTCAGGTATCTGTGAGAAACCTTTGGATATTCTGACAAGTTAGGTTCTTCCCAACTGGCTGCTTATACGTCCTGATAGTGCCCCATTGCATTTATTTCTCTGGTAGAAAAAGTTAAGTCTCTGTTTGACAAAATGTAAATTTGGACTTTGATCTTTAAATCAGGTTCCAGGGGCTTTAGGAATGATGGGACCTTTGTTTGTGCTAAAACCTGCCCTTAAATGAACCTTTATGGTCCCTGGGCAGATTATAAAGGAAAGTCCCCAATGCGAAGAGACCAGTCCCCTGCAATGGAGCATCTGAAGAGAGATTCTTTTTAAGGTGACCTAAAAACCAGAAAAGTAATTAGGTTTGTGCTTTTCTTGGTGCTTTGATACATAAAGAAAGCCTGCAGGGTGTTTGTAAGCAGGGTTTAAAATAAATTTTAGCTAAGGATTATTAGTAATGTCAAGTTTTACCTCTGATGGTGTACTCATTGGAGGTCTTATGTGTGTGGGGAGCTGTCTCAGCCCTTCATTGGCTAGGTGAAGATGTCCTTACATAACTTTTCTTCCAGCTCTTTGAAAGGATGTTCAGGTTTGTTTAATCTATTTAAAAGTAACATCATCGGTTAATTCAATTTCACTCATGATGTCTTGGTTCTGTTAGTTCTCCAGATATCTATAGTCTTCAAGAAAAACAGGGATGGGTAAGACCTGTTTTTTTTCCCTAAAGCAGAAACAAATCCTTTCATGTGTCCTTTCATGCCTTTATACATTATTAAAAAGAAAAGCAGTGCATGGTCCTATTATTTTTTTCCTTCGCAGGTCATCTTTAACTAAAGCCCTTGCAGAACTAAATGACAATGGGTGCTCTTCTTGGAGGGCCACTTCGTAGAATTTGTACTACACAATTCCTGTTGCTCCTGTTGCAGCTTGAAAGTTACTATCTGAAATGAGGGTATAATATGTAATCGCCTCAAAGGGTTTCATACTGCTTGCTTGATTTCCCTATAATGTGAGACTGTTGGGTTGGGTATATCTAGGCATTTATAGCTGGCTCATGCATATCTCTAGGGTGGCTTTTTAATTAGAATGTATATTTTAGAAAAAATCTTTAAACTAGTTCAAGTAAACTTGATGCTTATGAAAGGCACTGGACTAAGAGTTTGAGCATGAAAGCTTTTAGGTAAACAAAACAACCCTGGCTTTCCACCACCATCACCTAACAGAGTCGGCAGTGCTAGTTTCTCCAGCACCATTGTGCTTCTGACCTGATCATGAGAGGATTTATTTTTATGCTGTTTTGTCCTATGTTTGGCCTTTTCTAACGCTGAAATGTTAGGGGCCATGCAAGGATCTAAGTAGACTGCTGACTACTGCCAGTTGCAGTAGTGGCTTTTGTGAAGTAGACTTTATCCACAAGTAGTTACTGAATTGAAATCAACCATCTCTTCTCATTCAAGTCGTCAAGCTGTCATCAATGGCAGTATTTTAATCACAATTATTCCATGTTGGATTTAAGTCTTTTTGAAAATTTTACTGTTTTAGATGTGGACTTTTTTGTAATACTTTGGTAAATATGGCTTAAAACGATCTAAAATATTTTAGAACGGTTTTGTTTTGATATCCCTTTTCAAGAGAATTTTTATATAATGATTTTATGAAGTAAAGAGTTAATTATATGGGGAGCTAAGCAGAATCTAAACCATGGGCTGTGTACATATCCCTCTTAAACAGTGTTGCTACTGTGAAGAACGAGCACAACATTCCCTACTTTTGACATCTTGAATGGCTGTGTACAACTTAGCTGACTTTTCTCAACCCTAAACTGCAGTACCCCTTGCTCTCCTAGTCCTGGGTTCCCTCGCAGCTCTCCTGTTGGACCACAGTCTTGACCTATAGTATCCTGCGTTGTTCTGGTCCTAAACTTCCATGGACAATTTGCCAGTACATCTCCATGCTAGTTTGCAGAGCCTGGCTGTTCCACTCCTTGCTCTCTTGAGCTGATCCTGTCAATTATATTAATTTGCTATGGTTTTGTAACATCCAGGGTTGGGTACTAAGTTGAAACTTGCCAAGTTGCTATGAGTGATCTAAACACTAACCCAATATGTACTTGGAACATGGACTCAGTGAATCTTTCAAGAATTTCCCCCCCTGCACTAGAAAAAATAGAGGAGTGCTGCAGAGACAGTATGCTGAACTCTGAGGGTGCAGTGTTCCTTGTGTCTGCTTGGTGAGTGTAGGTATAGAAAGAAAGTAGAAAAGCTTGTGGTCTCAGAGAACTTTTTCCAGGAAGAATAGTGTCTGCAATTCAGGCTTTAGAGTTGGGTGGTGCTTATTGGGGATGTGTGGGAGAGTGGATGGAATGTGAACAATTTATTATTAATCTAAATCTAGAAATACTTTAGCATGAGAGCATTCATTACATTACCGTATCATGTTATGTAGTCTTGTCTTGGCATAGTTGCAAATGCATTGTTTTCTATGTAAGCTGATTTTCTTCTCGTTTTCCTCTTTCTTGTAGTGTGTTTTTACAGTTACCAAAATAACTTAAAAAATCAGTGTAAATAAAGCCATGAAGACTTAAGGCTGAGGCTGACCACTCATCCTAAATTCATTCTGTTTTTCTTGAATGGGGCAAAAATTGTTTGATTCTATGGGGGGAAAAATAACACTGCCCATCTTAATTTGCTCTCCCTCAAACTGGAGTAAGAAATGCTAGAGGGACTGGCAAGCACCTGCTTATGAGATAGTTTAATGGCAGTGAATATGGGACACTTTCCCTTCACTTTTGTTCCACTAGGTTAGTGGGGAGGGTGAGGAAAGAGTTGAAAGGTTCTTCTTCTCCCTAAGGGCTTTGTTTGAAATCTGTTGAGACTCAATCTGTCCTAGAATAGTTGTTCCATTTGAAAAACCCTGATATTTTACTTGGCTGTGTTTCAAATATAGTAAGTGGAAAGAAACAAGTAAGGTGACTCTTCCTCTCTCCATTCCGTCCACATGGTGTGTGTGTATGTATATCTATCTGTCTATCTATCATAATGTCACACACAAATGGAATACATGATTACTTGATGTAAGGGTTTTATCATCCTGGATTAAGGTGTCACATTACTGCTGTGTGTCAAATCCACTGTACAGGCCCTCAGGATGAGTGTCAATAATAGGTATGTACAACGCCAGAATGTACTCTTTTCTACAGCTGCTTTCCCTTTCTCTCTCATCCCCTATATATTTTTTTTCTTCTCCCACTTCCCCACACAAAATAATTTTCATTACTCTCCAGATTCTCCTCACTGCTTTGACTGTGGGTAGGGATTATTTTACCCCTCCTTTTTTTAGCATCCTGGCTCCTGTAGTTTTGGAGTAAGTGTGGTGGCTGTGCCCTTCTGCTCCTTCCTCCACCTTTTTTTTGAGGGGGTCCCCCTAATCACTAACTTCAGGGCTTCCTCTGCTCACACATTCTAAGCCACAGAAAGAAATTGACATGATTCTTGTCAGTTTCATTTTGAAACCTGTGGACAGCTATGAAACTGACAAGAATCTGCTCAGTCTTACTCTGCTGCACTTTGGGCTTACAAGCTCCAATTTTGTTTTGTTGGCCTTGCTGAGGAAGCAAAACTTATTTTTTTTTGGTAGGGGAGGGTTGGCTGGAAAAGCAAAGATGTATAAATGAATAGGTGTAGGTTTCCAACACTAAAATAGTGAAGAGATTAACTAGAAGCTCCTCCGAGCAGGAATATGAGGCCTAATTGAAAGCCTATTTAAGTCAGTGAAAAGGTACCTATTGACTTAAGTGGACATTGAATCAGGCTCGCAGAGAGCAGGCAGGGAGAAGAAGCTCACCCTCATAGACTTATAGATATTAAGGTCAGAAGGGATAATTATGATCATCTAGTCTGACCTCCTGCACAATGCAGGCCACCGAATCTCACCCACCCACTCCTGCAATAGACCTATCACCTATGTCTGAGCTATTGAAGACCTCAAATCATGGTTTAAAGACTTCAAGATGCAGAGAATCCTCCAGCAAGTGACCCATGTCCCATGCTGCGGAGGAAGGTGAAAAACCCCCAGGGCCTCTGCCAATCTACCCTAGAGGAAAATTCCTTCCTGACCCCAAATATGGTGATCAGCTGAACCCTGAGCATGTGGGCAAGATTCACCAGCCAGATACCCAGGAAAGAATTCTCTGGAGGAACTCAGATCCCACCCTGTCATAAATATAAAGGGAAGGCTAACCACTTTTAAATCCCTCCTGGCCAGAGGAAAGAACCCTTTCACCAGTAAAGGGTTAAGAAGCTAAAGATAACCTCGCTGGCACCTGACCAAAATGACCAATGAGGAGACAAGATACTTCCAAAGCTGCAGGGGGGAAGGGGAACAAAGGGTTCTCTCTGTCTGTGTTGTTGTTTTTTTGCCCGGACCAGAGCAAGAATGCAGGTCAGAACTCCTGTAAAGGGCTAATAAGCAGTTTAGTTAGATATGCGTTAGATTCTGTTTTGTTTAAATGGCTGATAAAATAAGTTGTGCTGAATGGAATGTATATTCCTAGTTTTGTGTCTTTTTTGTAACTTAAGGTTTTGCCTAGAGGGATTCTCTACGTTTTGAAACTGATTACCCTGTAAGGTATTTACCATCCTGATTTTACAGAGGTGATTCTTTTATTTTTTCTTCAATTAAAATTCTTCTTTTAAGAATCTGATTGCTTTTTCATTGTTCTTAAGATCCAAGGGTTTGGGTCTATGTTCACCTATGCAAATTGGTGAGGATTTTTATCAAACCTTCCCCAGGAAAGGGGTTGTAGGGTTTGGGAGGATTTTTGGGAGAAAGACGTTTCCAAGTGGGCTCTTTCCCTGTTATATATTTGTTAGACGCTTGGTGGTGGCAGCAATAAAGTCCAAAGGCAAAAGGTAAAATAGTTTGTACCTTGGGGAAGTTTTAACCTAAGCTGGTAAAAATAAGCTTAGGGGGTTTTTCATGCAGGTCCCCACATCTGTACCTTAGAGTTCAGAGTGGGGGAGGAACCTTGACACACCCCATCTGACATTCCATCTCAGGCCATTGGGCCTATTTACCATGAATAGTTAAAGATCAGTTAATTGCCAAAATCATGTTATCCCATCATACCATCTCCTCAATAAACTTATCGAGTTTAATCTTGAAGCCAGATAGGTCTTTTGCCCCCACTGCTTCCCTTGGAAGGCTATTCCAGAATTTCACTCCTCTGAAGGTTAGAAACCTTTGTCTAATTTCAAGTCTAAACTTCCCGATGGCCAGTTTATGTCCATTTGTTCTTGTGTCCACATGGGTACTGAGCTTAAATAATTCCTCTCCCTCTCCGATATTTATCCCTCTGATATATTTATAGAGAGCAATCATATTTCCCCTCAACCTTCTTTTGATTAGGCTAAACAAGCCAAGCTCCTTGAGTCTCCTTTCATAAGACAGGTTTTCCATTCCTCCAATCATCCTAGTAGCCCTTCTCTGTACCAGTTCCAGTTTGAATTCATCCTTCTTAAACATAGGAGACCAGAACTGCACACAGTATTCCAGATGAGGTCTCACCAGTGCCTTGTATAATGGTAGTAACACCTCCTTATCTCTACTGGAAATACCTACCCTTTCTGCAGCTCAGTGAGAGAGGAGGATCTGGAAGCTCTTAAGCTATGGCTATACTAGTGAGCATACAGCGGCGCAGCTGCACGGATGTAGCTGTGCTGCTGTAAATTCTCTTGTGTAGCCGTTCTAAGCTGACTGGAGAGAGATCTCCTGTTGACTTAATTAACCTACCCTCAGCGAGTGGCGGTAGCTACGTCGGCAGAAGAAGCTCTACTGACGACCTAGTACTGTCCACACCGGTGCTTAGTCAGTGCAATTTAGGTCACTTGGTGGCTTATTCACACCTCTGAGCAACGTTAGTTATATCGACAAGTGGTAGTGTATACATACCCCTAGTCAGAAAGGAGGAATTGGGAAATTAATTATCTTGCTTACACACAAGGAATATTTCTGCTAACTAAGAGGCTTTGTTAGGGCTTGTCTACACATAGTTATTCCCAATTCCATGGATGGGCACTTTTATTCCAGAATTAGAGTCCACACATGGAGTTAATTAGGAATAGCTCTATATGTAGACCAGCCTTAGTTAAGGACTGCTTATTTTTGTTTTTATCTTCTTGCCACTACCTCTCACTTGAATTTAGGCTTCTAGATAAGAGATTGAAGTGCATGACGTCCATGGTAGCATTCTCTGAAATGCTTCCCCTTCCACATGCAGGGTCAGTTAGACAGAACTGCAGGGTATCAATGCATGGATGAGACGATGTTGTAGGGAGGAGGGGTTTAGGTTTATTAGGCACTGGGGAACCGTTTGGGAAAGAAGGACCCTATACAGACAGGATGGGCTCCACCAAAACCAAAACAGAACCAGATTGCTGGGATGTAAAATTAAAAGGGTCATAGAGGAGTTTTTAAGCTAAGGGCTGTGGGAAAGCCAACAGATGAAGAGGAGTGCACAGTTTGGACAGACATGTTCTTTAGGGGAGGCTTTATTAAAGGGGATATGTGACATTCCCCTGGTGTTATCTGGACTGTTGGTCTGCTAAGTCACTCCAATCCTTGACCCTGGGAGCCAGCCTTACCATGCTCTGCTGTGAGAACCCCCACTCCCGGGCTGTTCACCTACTGCCTCTGGCATGTAAGCTGGTCCCAGCTACGTGAGTGAGCACTTTTGTCCAGCAACTGCTTGGATTGTGCAACTGAATGACACTAGCCGATATCTCCGGTCTCAGACACAACCCTGTCTTGCAGTGTCCAGTTACTGCAAGACAGTTACCTCTGTCTTGCAGTGTCCAGTTATGTCCGCTGGATGCTGCAAGCTTGTATGAGTTCATCAATTTAACAAAGAAATTGGTATGTACCAGGCTTGTTATCCCAAGAGGAGTCTCTGACCTGCTTCAAACCAAACGCGCTGCTTCAGGTAGAATAAACAAACAAATTTATTAACCACAAAACATTGACTTACAATCACTTAAAATCTAAGCACAAGAAGTCAGATTTGGTCAAATGAAATAAAAGCAAAATGCATTCTAAGCTGATCTTAACGCTTTCAGTGCCCTTACAAACTTAGATGCTTCTCACCACAGGCTGGCTGGTTACTTTTTAGTCAGGCTCTCCCCTTTGATCAGTGCTTCAGTCACTTGGTGGTGGTGTCTGTAGATGGAGGCGGAAGAGAGAAAGAGCATGACAAACATCTCTCCCTTTTATCGTGTCCTTTCTTCCCCTTGGCTTTTTGTCCTCCCCACCCCCCATTTCAGAGTCAGGAGAGCATTACCTTATCGTAGTCCCAAACTGACCAACGGGATGGGGGTGACTCACTTGAGAGTCCAACATATCTTTTGTTGCTGCCTAGGCCAGTGTCCTTTGGTCCTGTGAGGCTGGGCTGGGTTTGTGCCATATGTGCCCTGATGAGGTGTGAACTGCCCCTCTGCTTCTGGAGAGTTTTGCCTGCGCTTGTTTTAGGCTATGAGAGCACATTTTCAGTCTCGTAACTATATGCATGAAATTACAACCTATAACATTACTATAATAACAATGCTCAGTGCATCATGAGCCTTCCAAAGACACCTGACATGACAAACTTTGCATTGGATACCACACAATCATATTGTAAGGATGCACATGGGGGTGCAGGGTGTTCGCCTGAGATACAGAGTGTCACAGGATACTGTATATCCTACTAAAGAGGAAAGGAGAGAAGTTAGTAAAACACACATAGGAATGGAAAAGAAACCGATGAAAGAGTTCCATTCAATTATATCACATAATGGCAGACAATTAAAAAATGACAAATTTTGTAAGTGTTTGTATACAAATGCTAGAAGTCTAAATACCAAGATAGGTCAACTTGAGTGCCTGATATTAAAAGAGGATCTTGATATAATAGGCATTGCAGAAACTTGGTGGAATGATAATCAATGGGACATGGTAATACTGAGGCATAAAATATATAGGAATGACAGAGTAGGTTGTACTAATGAGGGAATGATGCTATATGTGAAGAAGGCATAGTAAAAATCTTAAATAAATCAAACAGTACCATAGAGTCTCAATGGCTAGAAACTACATGCATGAATAATAAGAGTACAGCACTAGGAATATACTGCTGACCACCTGACTAGGATAAGGATGATTGTAAAATGCTCAGGGAGATTAGAGAGGCTACAAAAACAGAAAACCAAATAATAATGGGGGATTTCAACTATACCTGTGTTGACCAGGAACCTGTCCCCTCAGGATGGATGCAGAGATAAAATTTCTAGACACCATTAATGACCCTTCTTGGGGCAGCTAATCCTGGCACCCACAATGGGAGAGGCAGTTCTTGGTTTAGTCTGAAGTTGTGCATGGGATATGGTATAAGAGGTGACTATAGCTGAACCATAATGTATTTAACATCCTTGTAGGGGGAAAAATACCAATGAAACCCACAGTATTTAAATACTAAGTATTTAAATACTTAGTATTTAATACAGTAGTATTTAGTACTCAGTAGTATAGGAAAAATACCAATGAAACCCACTCAGTAGTATAGGAAAAATACCAGTAGTATTTGAAACCCACTCAGTTATTCATTACTCAGTAGTAATGAAACCCACTCAGTAGTATAGGAAAAATACCAATGAAACTATACTCAGTAGTATAGGAAAAATACCAATGAAACCCACAGTATTTAAATACTAAGTATTAGTATTTAATACAGTAGTATTTAACTTAAAAAAAGAACTAAACAAAAGTGAGGAAGCTATGGAAATTAGAAGGAACAGTCACGAGTGACATGCCTGCAAGCTGTATGGAAACGTTTTAAAAACATCTTAATAGAGGCTCAAACTAAATGTGTAGCCCAAATTAAAAAACATATTAAGAGGTCCAAAAAATGCCACCATGGCTAAACAAGAGAGTAAAAGAAAACATTAGAGGCAAAAAGTCATCTTTTAAAAATTGGAAGTCAGACTCTACTGAGGAAAATGGAAAGGAACATAAACTCTGGCAAGTCAAGTGTAAAGCTATAATTAGGCAGGCCAAAAAAGACTTTGAAGACCAAATAACAAGACACACCAACTAACAAGACACACAAACTAACAGCGAAACTTTTCCTTAGTACATCAGAAGCAGGAAGCCTGCCAAACAATTACTGGGTCCACTGGACGATCAAGGCACAAAGGAGCACTCAAGGAAGACAAGGCCATTGCGGAGAAGCTACATTAACTTTTTGCATTCGTCTTCACTGCAGTGGATGTGAGGGAGATTCCCACACCTGAGCCATTTGTTTAGATGACAGAGCTGAGTAACTTTTTCTGATTGAGGTGTCAGTAGGGAAAGTTTTGACAAGTTTTAACAAATCGATAAATTAAACAGTATGTAGTCACCAGCACCAGATGGTATTCACCTAAAAGTTCTGAAGGAACTCCGGTACGAAACTGCAGAACTCCTAACTGTGGTATGTAACCTATTGCTTAAATCAGCTTTTGTATCAGATGACTGGAGGATAACTAATGTGATGCCAATTTTTTTAAAAGGTTCCTGAGGCCATACTGGCAATCACAGGCCCATAAGCCTAACTTCAGTACCAGGCAAATTGGTTGAAACTGTAGTAAAGAGCAGAATTATAGGAAACATAAATGAACACAATTTGTTGGGGAAGAATCAACATGGCTTTTGTAAGTGAAAATCATGCCTCACTAATCTATTAGAATTGTTTGAGGCAGTCAACAAACATGTGGACGAGGGTGATCCAGTGGAGATAGTACACTTAATCTTTCAGAAAGCCCTTGAGATGGTCTCTCACTAAAGGCTCTTAGGCAAGCTAAGCAATCATGGAATAAGAGTGAAGGTTCTCTCATGGGTCAGTAGCTGGTTAAAAGTCAGGAAACAAAGGGGAGGAATAAATAGTTTTCACAATGGAGAGGTAAATAGTCGGGTTTCACAGGGATCTGCACTGGAACTAGTGCTGTTCAACATAGTCATAAATTATCTGGAAAAAGGGGTAATCCAGCGAGGTGGCAAATTTTGCTGACAATGCAAAATGACTCAAGATAGTTAAGTCCAAAGCAGACTAAAGAGTTACAAAGGGATCTCACAAAACTGGGTGACTGGGCAACAAAATGGTAGATGAAATTCAGTGTTGATAAATGCAAAGTAATGCACACGGGTAAACATCCCAACTATACATACAAAATGATGGGGTTTAAATTAGCTATTTCCACCCAAGAAAAAGATCTTGGAGTCATTGTGGATGGTTCTCTGAAAACATCTGCTCAGTGTGCAGCAGCAGTCAAAAAAGCTAACAGAATTTTAGGAACCATTAGGAAAGGGATAGGTAATAAGACAGCAAATATCATAACACCCTTATATATATTCATGGTATGCCCACACCTTGAATACTGCATGCAATTCTGGTCACCCCATTTCAAAAAAGTGTATTAGAAATGGAAAAGGTACAGCGAAAGGCAACAAAACTTATTGGGGGGTATGGAACAGCTTCCATATGAGGAGAGATTAAAAAGACAGGGACTTGTCAGTTTGGAAAAGAGTCAGCTATGGGGTGTCTATAGTAGAGGTCTATAAAATCATGAATGGTGTGGAGAAATTGAATAAGGAAGTGTTATTTACCCTTTCACATAACACAAGAACCTGGGGTCACCCAAAGACTTAATAGGCAGCTGATTTAAAACATTTCAAATGAAGTACTACTTCACACAATGCCCAGTCAATCTGTGGAATTCATTGCCAGGGGATATTGTGAAGGCCAAAAGTATAACTGGATTCAAAAAAGAATTAGATAAATTCATGGAGGATAGGTCCATCAATGGCTTATTAGTCAAGATGGTCAGGGATGCAACTCCATGCGCTGGGTGTCTTAAACCTCTAACTGCCAGAAGCTGGTAGTGGATGATGGGATGGATCACTCAATAATTGCACTGTAATGTTCGTTCCCTCTAATGCATCTGACATAGGCCACTTCTGTTCTTGTGTTGAGGCAAGGTAGTTAGTTTATCAATTTTTCCTTGATGCCTGGGGCTGTATAAGGAAGTGGGGAGAAGCACTGCTGCCTCTTCATGTTCCCTGTTCTAACAAGCCCCTAGGATCTTCCACTGTGCCTACATCACTGGTTCTCAAACTTTTCTCTGCTGTAGCCCGCCTGGAGCTCCAGGGGCTCTTCACTCCATCTTCTGGCCGGTGACTGCAGGAGGATAGGGCAGGGGCAGGGGGGCCAACAGCTTGCGCTTTCAGGAGGGGATGGGAGAAGAGAGGGAGTTCGAGTTCTGATTGGTTGCTCCTTCCATGGAGAAGGTGGGCCAGTGAGGCAGACAGCCAATCAGAAGGTGGCTTCCCCCATTTTAGTTTTTAAAAAAATTCTGTGGCACACCTGTTGGGCCTGATGGGACACCAGTTGGAAAACACTGCCCTACCTCGTAATGAGGGTATGATGATATACTCCTTATCCATGCTCTTCATATTTTCTTTCTGGACTGGGCTGAAAAAAGCCCTGGTCCTCACAAATGGTCCCTCTATTTTTTTTCCAATGTATGGAATGAATGACTCTCAGAGCTAAAGTCTAAAACCTGTGGACCTGACTTTCAGAGGTCAGCTCTTGTTGATTTCACGTGAAGTCTAAGTATCTGGCACTTCTGAAAATCATGCCCGATGAGCACAGTCTCTCCCATTCTTATTTCCTTTCCACTTACTTACCAATTTATCATTCCTCTCCATTGACTGAGGCTTGGAATACACTTACAACTAATATTGGGGTAGCTGTGTTGGTCAGGGATATGAAAAATCCACATCTCTGACTTGCATAGCTATGCCGACAGAACCCCCAGTGTAGATGCGGCTTTGCAAACAGAAGAGTGCTGCTTTCAGTATAGCTAATGTCTTTTCGTGAGGTGGTATTGCTACACTGACAGAAAAAAGGCTTCTATCCATGTACACTCATCTATACTAGGGGGCTGTGCTGATGTAGGGTTTATGGTGTGGACATATCTTGTCTCATTCTTTCTCCTCTTGTTTTTCATACCTCTGATTATTACCTCCCTTCTCCCACTCACTCTTTCACTGTCTTCATTGACAGATCTTCTGTCTGAGTGAGAGAAGATGAGCATACTGCTCATGGGAAACCTGCGGCATGAGTTTGGGATGGTCAAATTACTTTGGTCTCTCCTTGTACATTGGACCAGGGTAAAGAAACCTCTGTGCAGGGGTGGATGTGTTTTTAAAGTGGGCAGGATACAGTATTTTGTTTCTTAGTGCCCTTGTTTTTTTCCCCCTCATTCCTGTTACCTAAAGCCACAGCCTGGCTTAAACTATTATGGAGCTTCTTTTGGGTGTAAGTTGTGCAGTATTTAAAATGTGTATATACAGACCTGCTCTAGCTTCTGATTGAGCAGTGGACTTAGACAGTGGAGTTGGATAGGAAGCCAGAAGAAGGACGGCATGTGCGGGAGCACAGAGAACTGGAGGATGCATGTGAAAGCAGGGGTGCAGAGGGGAAAAAACTGAGGGAAACATGGCTGGCAGAGAAAGATGGAGTCTTTTTTATTAATGTTTAAAATATTTTAAACATTTAAGTTTTGAGATGAAACTTTTAATCAGTTCACCTGGACCCTCATCAGCAATATTATGTCACACTACCACAGTTGCACTCTATTCTCACATTTCACAGTATCAAAATTCTTCAAGAGCCTTCTTCACACCCTCCAGTCAGAGACCCAACTCTCATGGGACCTCAGTGTCCTTCTCAAGCCTCTTCTAAATTGTTGTCTGAGTGCTCAATATATTACCTTACCATCGGATCAGTATGGAGGGTCACTTCACTCCAAGCTCTTCTGGGTGGACTGCCTTATACATATTTTCACTGGGACAAAGTAGTGATGAAACCACACCTCAAATTCCACCGTAAGGTGGTCTCAGAATTCCACCTGAACCAATCTATTACCCTGATGGTATTCATCTCAAAGGGACACTCAGTGTTTGGAGAAGACAAGCTCCATACTCTGGAGGTTTCCAGAGCCTTCTTTAGGCCTGTTGAGATAATAGAGTTTTTTAGGCTCTCTTCCCACCTCTTTGTGGCCATACTAGGCACATTAAAAGGTCAAATTATCTCATAGCAGAGAATCTCTTGCTGTGTGGAAATATAGTGGATTACCGCTATCAGCTGGCTGTTGAGCCTCTCCCTCAGAATGTCAAGGCACACTTCCCCAGGGCATAGGCCTAATCTTCTGCCTGCTTCAGAAATGTGCCAGTCTTTAAAATATGCAAAGCAGTTACATGAAGCAACCTGCTAACTATGCACTTGACAGGGTAGCCAGGATAGATGCAAAGTTCAGGAGAGCGGTAGTTCAATCGGTTTGATATAGCTATAACTCTTCACTCCTAACATCCAGGGAGGATATTGCTTGCCAGTCATCTACAGTGGGATCCACACTGACTCCTGAGAACAGTTTACTTTCTGGTAAACTGGTTCTTTGAGATGGTGTCATTAGTGTGAATCCCACAAGCTACCCTATATTTCTGCTTTTTGGAGGTCTTAGCAATATGGACTTTTGAGTTGTGAGGGAACTGAGACTGGTTGATTTACACACTTTCTTTTAATAAAGTAGCAGTGACCATCATACTTTAAAGATTAGTGTAGATAATTTTCAGTCAACCAATTGGGTGGACCACCATAAACTTGACTATGGACCACTAGTAGTCTTCATCTCGTGGGTTGAGAGCCACTGACAACTAATATAGTTACTGGTATAACTTTGCAAAATCTACATAGCTTACATAAACCTACAATCAATAGACATATTACAGGTCAATCGTTGCAGTTAATAAACTTTTTTCCCTCCAACATATCACTGTCTGAGAACTGATAGAATTCTGTCCCTAATGTACCCTTGTACTCAGTTCCTTTTATTGCATTTAATATGCAAAATCAACAGTATACATTGAACAATACACTTCCTGTGCAGAATAAAACAAGGGGGCAAATCTAAGGTTGGGTGTAATTTGCTCAGGGTGACAGTGAGTAATACCCACCTGCAGAAGTGAAGAAACAGATTGATAGAGCCAGAAGAGTTCCCAGAAGTCACCTACTACAGGAGAGGCCTAACAAAGAAAATAACAGAATGCCACTAGCCGTCACCTTCAGCCCCCAACTAAAACCCCTCCAACGCATTATTAAGGATCTACAACCTATCCTGAAGGATGACTCAATACTCTCACAAATCTTGGGAGACAGGCCAGTCCTTGCCTACAGACAGCCCCCCAACCTGAAGCAAATACTCACCAGCAACCACATAACAGAACCACTAACCCAGGAACCTATCCTTGCAACAAAGCCCGTTGCCAACTGTGCCCACATATCTATTCAGGGGACACCATCACAGGGCCTAATAACATCAGCCACACTATCAGAGGCTCGTTCACCTGCACATCCACCAATGTGATATATGCCATCATGTGCCAGCAGTGCCCCTCTGCCATGTACATTGGTCAAACTGGACAGTCTCTACATAAAAGAGTAAATGGACACAAATCAGATGTCAAGAATTATAACATTCATAAACCAGTCAGAGAACACTTCAATCTCTCTGGTCACACGATTACAGACATGAAAGTTGCGATATTACAACAAAAAAACTTCAAATCCAGACTCCAGCGAGAGACTGTTGAATTGGAATTCATTTGCAAATTGGATACAATTAACTTAGGCTTGAATAGAGACTGGGAGTGGCTAAGTCATTATGCAAGGTAACCTATTTCCCCTTGTCCCCCCCCCCCCGACATTCTTGATAAACCCTGGATTTGTGCTGGAAATGGCCCACCTTGATTATCATACACATTGTAAGGAGAGTGATCACTCTAGATAAGCTGTTACCAGCAGGAGAGTGGGATGGGGGAAGGTATTTTTTCATGGTTTGTGTGTATAAAAAGATCTTCTACACTTTCCACAGTATGCATCCGATGAAATGAGCTGTAGCTCACGAAAGCTTATGCTCAAATAAATTGGTTAGTCTCTAAGGTGCCACAAGTACTCCTTTTCTTTTAGTGAGTAATAAAGGAACATGTAGCAATAGGGTACTGGTTGGATCCTTTAATTCATTGTTACCCAAATTTTTGAAAGCTGAGGCCCACCCCCGCAGGAAAATGAAACTAGTTGTCACCTTGCTCACCTCATTGTGTTCTTAAAGGCCTACTAATACTTTAGAAAATTTAAATTGTAATTTAAGATCTATTCTTAAATTCTTACTTCATGGAATTGTGTTTTCAGTATTGGATGTTAAGAACTAGTTGAATACATGTCATTTTTTTAAAACTAAAAGTGTTACATTTCAAGCTTACAACAATATTACTTAACATTTTGAATGGTAATTGTTTAGTAATATTTTTTCTAACAAAACATCTCTCACAGGTGGGCTCTAGTGTGGTCCTTTGTCTTGGCTTCCCTTCAGCGGGGCTCAGATACCATGCTGGGATCCTTGGGCTGGAGTTGTTTCTTGATTTGAGGGCAAAAAGTAAGTGGTCATGTTTCCCAAGCCCACCTACTTGTGGCACCAAAACGAGCAGTGACAGAGTAAGCCGTATAGAATTTCATTCATATTTTGAGCAGTGAAATAATTAACAAGGTTGATGTGAATGGGGCAGTTCACACCTCAGCTGTTTCAAATTCTGCAAACCTAGCCAGACGGTGCATTTTGTCTTCCTGAATCTGCAAATATTCTATATCAGTAGCAGTAAGCCGTGAACTATGCCATTTATTCCAATGAGATGTTAACTCTAAGGATGATAATTAAAGTCAACATTAACTGAAAAGTCCCCACATTTTAATAATCTTCCCCTGCTACCTACTATGTTCTTGTACAAATGAGTCACAATAGTTAGAGTCCAGAGTTTAAAGAAAAGTTGAATGCAAAAAAAGTCTTCCTTACATGACACATACAGCTTTGTTAAGTGTAACCAGACTCTGATATGCTCCCTCTTGAATTCTCCTTTGACATAGTTACAGCTAATGCAAGTCAAAGCATCCCTATGCCACCATTTTTAGCACAGCTGTTTTGGGCTGGGCTTACATCAATGTATTCTGGGAAAATCTGGGCAACTACCCAACTAACTAGTGAAGTCGTTGATCAGTAGAGCAGAGAGGTGTGTGGATGTATGTGGCTTTTTTTGGTTTGTTCTTAAATACAGTACCTTTTGAGATGTCCTTTCACATACTGACCTTGGCAGTAAAAGGACTGACTAATTTAGGTAATGAGAGATGGATGGCCAATCTCATCTTCACAGCAGAATTGTTAGAACATGGTTAAATCCTGTATATTACAGCCATGATCATAGGCAAGGTCAAAACATGGTACTTACACATAAGCTCAGACACATGGAAGGCAACGATTTAGTCACGGGTATTTTTAGTAAAAGTCACGGACAGGTCACGGGGAATAAAAAAAAATTCAAAGCCTGTGAAGTGACCTGTCCGTGACTTTTACTAAAAATACCTGTGATTAAATCGGGGGAGGCGCATCTGGGGCCCGTGGCACCAGCTGCTGGGGGCTACCAGCCGCCCTTAGACCGTTACCAGGGGAAGCCTCTGGGGGGAAGGGGTGCTGGCATCCAGGGCTAGGGGTGCCAGGGGCCGCTGGAGCAGCTGGCCCCTGCAGAAGTCATGGAGGTCACGGAAAGTTATGGAATCCGTGACTTCCATACAGACATGGAGCCCTACTTGTGTTAATATGTTGTATGTAGGGTAAGTATTACAATTTGTTTATAAAGTTCAGTAAACCAAACCAGACCCACAGTGTAGATGAGCTCTAAGATACATTTTTGAATCTTCTCATATCTTATACTCCCTAGGGCTATCTTTTGGAGCAGAGTTCAGATTGTAGCTTAGGTCACTCTACATCTTACAGCAAATAATTTAGTAGTATTGATAATGGGGCAAGTTGCTTCTCTGCACATAAATCATGAATACGAAGACCGTATGCTTTCATAAATTATTCACTGATCATCCACCAGTTAGTGGTTTTCTTTTTTTTTTTCCTTTGTTCCTCCCACTCTGAATTTTGGCTGCTGGGTATTGGGGGAGTGTATTGAGGAGAGGAGGGAAGTGAGGTTAACTTGTTAAAGGTAGTCTGTCAAATCAAAAGTGACATGCCTGAATGAATGTGATGCTGTGGGCTATAAATACATATGGCAAATGGTGAGCCTGTACTGACAGGGCTGGATGCACCTGGGGATGAAGGTATATGTCTAATCGTGGGTAGAGAGCTGTATTGAGGATCGGTTTCTCACTATGAATAAAGATAAATGGGCAGGGTAGATATGTAACACTACAGGTGTAGATATGTATGTGTGCTGGCAGTCAGAATGCTAGTAAGGGTGAACTTGATGGGAAGGGGCATGTGTGGCTGCCGGTAGAGGTGGTCATGTGTCAAAAAGGGGTGTAGCTTGTTTGTGTAAGATGGACAAGTGAGAACCCCAGCTGGATACAGATCCCGGGGCAGGAGTACAGATCTGGGGCAATGGATGTGCAGATGGATGTGAGCTGTGTGGGAGTGTATTTGATTGTGTGGGAGTCTGCAGTCAGAAACTGGTATGTCATCCTTTTTGACTTCCTGCAAATAGAGAAGGAAGTGGTAGCTGAGATTCACATAATAGGTAAAGCTGGATCTGCTGAACAGGTGTAGTGATATGTGTATAGATTATTGTACCAGGTGTATGTTTTGGATTTTTAAAATGGTTCCAGTTAAGTTTTATCCAAGCCAGTATAACCCACCCTGTAGCAGGGGGAAAAAAATATGGAATTTATAAGCCTCTACTTATGTAGAGGTGGATAGCTGTAGTCTGCCTGGATGTGTCTTCTCTAAAGGATTCACCTGTGAAATAATCCTTTGGCCTATACTCTGTCAGGACAACATTTAGATGCAAGAACAGTGGTATCATATTGCAAGAATAACAGGAACAGGTAGTATGTTTCAATTAAAGTATTGTTATGGAGTAATTATTATTTATTTGTATTACCATTGCGCAGAGGTAGTCAATAGGCAGACCGTGGGCCAAATCCGGACCGCCACACGATTTTGAATGGACTGTGAAATCTTTTTATTTACTGATACTTATTGTTATTATGGTGTGAAAAACGTTTCTGCAATCTGGACCTTGACCAGGAAGTTTGGAACTTGACAAAAATAATTGATTACCCCGCTGTAGCATCTAAGGAGCTGTAGACCTGGACAGGACTCAATTGTATTAAGTGCTGAACAACCACAAAACAAAAACATGGTCCCTGCTCCAAATTCATGGGATTAAGACTTCTCCCACATATCCTTACCTGTTCCTAAATAAAACCCAGTATAGTGCTGTTCCTTTTCATAAATCTGCTAATTGTATGGATCAGCTAAATAATCCTGTGAGAAATGCAGGATGGGTTTTATGCAGAGGCAGAGGATTCTGCTTAAAAGGACACCAGACTCTTTAGTCTGAATTTTTTATGTCTTGTTGTTGGTAAGATTCAACTTCTGTTTGCTTTGTTCATTTGACATTACCTTGTGTGTAGTTTTTCACTGTTTCTCTCCTATAGTCTATTCACTGACAAAACTTGTCTGGTGGCATTGCATGCCCTTCCAGAATAAACTCAAACTTGTGAAAACCTGGAAATGAAGAATTCAGGTACACTCCCAAACAACCTTAACTGGGGCAGGCAATAGCCAGTAGGAATTATTTACATGCACTTCATCTGAGTTCACTGTGTTTGGTGTAATTGTAGTGAATGGCAGAGGGGTTAGTTGGAGCAGCTTGGCAGAGCTGTGATTGTGATATGAGGCAATCTGTGGGGTCCATGCCTCTTTGTGGGGTATGAGCCCCTCTGCCTGATCCCCACATGTGTGATCAAAGGAAAGAGGTACATGTGTATCACAAGATCCACTGTGTCTCATTTCAGTATTGTGGATTGTGTCAGTAGCAGGGCACAAGGTGGTCTTGCCAGGCAGAGTGTCAGCAGTTGGGGGGGATATGAGGTATGGACTCTGAGTTTAGTGAAGGGTAAGTGAGAGTGTGTTAGATGGCATAGTGTGCGTAAGAGTGAAGGGGTTGTAAAATTTGTTAGATAGGGGATTTTTCTGTGGAGGAGAGTGAGTGTCAGGCTGATATAAGTAGCTCCTGTTCAGTATAGTGTGAAGGCAGAGTGCAAGCGTGTGTGTTAGGGCATATTGGGGCGTCACTCAGAGGGCAGAGTTACAATTGCATGGGTGTGTACACCTTTATTCTGTATTTCCTGGTTTTCAGACATTTCATAAATTTGATTGGAAGGGTGGGAAGTACCACTGAACAACCTTAACTCGGAATTAACAAGATTTTTTTGATGACTTCCCTGGAGTTTTTTAACAGAGAAATGTTCTTGGAGTTAGTGGTCATTAAAGTGGTGGTTGTTGTGTAGGTTTGCAGTTAAGATACCTCTGTGGACAGATGATGGTATTTACATAGTACATTTCATCAGTAGATCTTAGAACACTTTATCAAGGAGGGAAACATTCTTCCCATTGAACAAATGTGGAAATGGAAGCACAGAGGTGAAGTGACTTGGTGGAGGCTCAATACATCCATCTGGAGCAGTGGTTTTCAAACTTTTCAAGCTGTGTGTCTCTTTCCAAATAATGTAATCTTCCGTGTCCCCTCTTCTGAGATAGGCAGAAGTGGTGCATGGGGGGCATTCAGGGTCATGTGCCCCCCCAGATTTCTGCCTTCCATTTAGCAACAGCTTCTAGAGATTTTCAAACTGTGGGTCGTCGTCCCCCCCCCCCAGGGGATCACAGAGGAATGTTCAGGAGGGCGAGCAGTGACACCAGGTGGCTCGGGCCATCCCAGCATGTTGTCTGCAATCACAGGATTTTTGTTGCATACCCCCAGAGAAGATGGGTACATACCCCAGTTTGAAAAACCACTGATCTGGAGCATAGGTGGGTGGTGGCAAGGAGAGGAGCTAAAACTTCTTTCCAAAAGCAGGGCTCTGATGGATCCTGGTGCATGCATAAGCGGGGAGAATGTGGGACTGACCGGTCCCCCCTGACCTGAGTGCTACCTCTCCTTCCCTTAAATCCCCTAATTCTTCTTCCAGTGTTTGCTCATGTCGATTCCAATTAGGTGTGTGCGCGCTGCGTGCACAGTTGTCAGAAAGCTTTTCCTCTAGCAGCACCCTTTGGGTCAGCTCTGGAGCCCCTTGGAGTGGTGCCTTCATGGCCCTTTATATATGACCCTGCCGACCCGGCTCCTCCTCAGTTTCTTCTTACCACCAGTGACAGTTGTTGGAACTGTGGCACCTTGCCTTGCAAGCGCTCCACGTTTCCCTAGCTTCTATTCAGCCTGTTTGTATTTTGTCGTTTAGTTCTTAGTTACTATGGTTAGTTAGCTGTTGGGCTGGGGGTTTTACCCTCCACCCAGACTGCATTCTCCTTGGGGGACTTACATGCCTAAGTTCCTGAGGTTCAAGTACTGCAACAAGTCCATGCCAATGTGTGACCCCCACGACACTTGCTTAAAGTGTCTGGGGGAAGCACACCAAGCAGACAAGTGCAGGATTTGTAAAGGGTTTTGCCCCAGAACAAAAAAAGAGCGAGACTTTCGCCTCAAGCAGCTCCTTATGGAGGCAACACTCAGACCGCAACCTGCATCGACGCGGCAAGACGTGGCACCGAGCTCATTGGTGCACAGTGCTCCAGCTCCAGTGTTAGAAACGGCACTGCGGAAGGGAGAGACCGCCGCTCCCTGGTGCCAAAACCAGTGGGAATGACCCAACACCGGTGCCATTCCCTGACGCGGAAGCAGAAGATCTCCGAATCAGAGACCACCCCTTTGGAGCTGGCCAATGGGGCATGTCCCCAAGAGGAGCACCCAGTGCCAAAGTCTTTGGAGCTGGCACCGTCAACTTCGGCTCCACAAGGGGGAATGTTGAGTCCGGTGCTGTTGGACTCTCTGAGTCAGGTCATCGAGGAGATGGAATTGCCATCCACCTTTGAAGCTGCAAGGCACCTTATCACCATGACAACACCACGGTCCTTTGGGCCAAGTCTCCGGTACTACAACGTGTGGCAAACGGGTGATGCTCTGTCCCTCAGCACCGCTGCTCCCAATCACGACGCCAGTCCTCGTGTCGATCCCCGTCACGCAGGAGGTCCTGCTCCCGGCACCAGTCATCCTGGCACCGGTCAATGTCCTTGCACAGATCCCGATCTCGGCACCGCTCCCGTGCCTCGCGGCACCGCTCACCAGTCCAGGTCTGCTTGGCACCGCCCTGGCCATCGCGGTCCCTGTCTTCGGACTCAGAGATGGGGTCTAGATACTCAGAGATGGGGCCAGCACTGGGCAGGGACCGGCGCAGTGCCCATTTTGGACCCCTGGGCGTACCACCAGGCCCAGGGCGCCCAATCCAAAGGTTCCTGTTTGGTGACCTCTGAACCACGGGGGCTGGAGGCATCAGCCAGTGACCCCACCCCTAGGGGTGCTGAGGAGGTACCGGTCACTCGACCTCCACTGGAACCAACCCCAGTTCCTGAGCCTGATCCAGGTGTGGTTGGCCCCAACAGAGAGGCGTTACAGGAGGCCCCTGGAGACCAAGAGGGTCAGGAGGACTTTCTTCCCCCATTAGCCTCCTCGTCATCCTTCCCGGACAAGGCTCAAACATTTCAAGCCTCAGCAGCAGTGCTCCTATCCTCCTCGGCTGAGGCAGGAATTTTATAGGAGAACGGGCAGGAATGGCAGATGAAAGCCTGCAAACCCCCCGGCAGGCCCACGGTCTGACTAAACCATCATCAGGTTCCAAGCAGGCCTTTTGAAGGTGTGTCCAAGGACGGCGCACCAATCTCAATTCTGGATCCTTCCCCGTCTTTCTTGAATTGTCTGTCCCACTTCTACGTGCTTGGTCCCAAATAACTTCGGACTGCTGGGTCCTCTGTATGGTTGAAGTGGGATATTCTCTCCAGTTCTGCTCCTGCCCTCACTCCCACCCCCGTTCCCCGTCCCTTTTTAGGGACCCTTCTCACGAGCAACTCCTTATCCAGGAGGTGCAGGCGCTCCTTGCCATGGGAGTGGTGGAGGAGGTTCTTCAGGAGCTCAGGGGCAAGGGATTCTATTCCTGATACTTCTTAATCCCCAAAGCCAAGGGGGGGTCTCAGACCCATTCTAGATCTGCGAGGACTCAACAAGTTCATGATAAAGTTGAAGTTCCGCATAGTCTCCCTGGGCACAATTATCTCTTCTCTGGATCAGAGAGACTGGTACCCCACCCTCGACATGAAAGACACGTACTTCCATATAGTTATTCGGTCCACACACAGGCGATTCCTACTCTTTGTGGTCGACCACAAACATTATCCATTCACAGTCCTTCCATTGGACCTCTCAACAGCGTCCCGAGTGTTCACCAAGTGCATGTTGGTCGTGGATGCTTTCCTCCGTTGGAGGCAGGTGCAGGTATACCCCTACCTCAATGACTGGCTGCTCAGGGGCCGCACCGAGGGCAGGTGGAGTCTCAAATCTGATCAGGTCCACATTCGAGAGACTGGGTCTCCTCCTCAACTTGAGGAAGTCAACCTTGGAACCAACTCAAAGAATAAAATTCATTGGGGCGGTGTTGGAGTCGGTTCAGGCAAGAGCACTTTTGCCAGAGTCCCGATTCCAAGCCATCACGGACATCATTCAAGGCCTCCAGCAATACCCGACCACTACAGCAAGGGGATGCCTGCGTCTCCTCTGTCACATGGCAGCCTGCACTTACGTGACCTGGCACGCCAGACTGAGGCTCAGGCCTTTACAGCAGGCCTTTTGGCCTGAGGGCTGCATCAGGTTTTGGAAATTGTATGGAGGTCCAGTTAGGGGAGGGGGGCATGGCCTGGCCCCCATCCCCTATCCAGGCCCCACCCCCACCCCCCCGCTTCTGGCCCCATCCAAACGCCCCTGTCCCCTGATGGCCCTCCCGGGACCCCTGCCCCATCCAACCCCTCCTCTCCTTCCTGACTGCCCTCCCGGGACCCCTGCCCCATCCAACCAACCCTTCTCCCTATCCCCTGACTGCCCCCTGAACTCCTGCCACTGACTGTCCCCCACTGCCCCATCCAACCCCTCCTCTCATTCCTGACTGCCCCCCTGGGACCTCTGCCCCATCCAACCACCCTTTCTCCCTGACCGCACTCGGAACCCCTGCCCCTGACTGCCCCCCTGCCGCCCCATCCAACCCCCCACTCCTTCCTGACTGCCCATCCTGGGACCCCTGCCCCCATTCAACCCCCCTGTTCCCCACCTTCTGATTGCCCCGACCCCTATCCACACCCCCACCCCCTGACCAGCACCCCGAACTCTCCTGCCCTCTATCCTGCCCCCTTACCGCACTGCCTAGAGCATCGGTGGCTGGCGGCGGTACAGCCCGCTGCCGCGCTGCACAGAGCACCAGGTCAGGCTGGGCACAGGACCAGGTCAGGCCGATTGCTCTATGCCTTTCCCCCGTTCCCTCTCGTGCACAAGGTTCTACTCAAGGTCTGGAGGGACAGGGCAGAGATAATTCTGGTAGCCCCAGCGTGGCCTCTACAAGATTGGTACACCACACTCCTAGAACTGTCAGTGGATGCACCTGTTACATTGCCTCTCCTCTCCGACCTCATCACTCAGGACCATGGTCGCCTTCATCACCCCGACCTGCAGTCCCTCCACCTCACGGCTTGGAAGCTGCTTCTTCAAGTGCTGTCCCTGTGGGTGCTCCATTCCAGGTGACGGTGCATCCCGGCGCCGTTGATCGGAGATCTTCGGTAGCAGTGCCCGGTTGGGACGCACGCGTCCAGCTGCTGTCTCGTGGCGTCGTTAGGTTCTGTCTGAGCGCGTGCATCTTGCACCCTCCCTCAGTTCCTTCTCAACCGTCTCAGCTGAAGACGGGACTTGGGGCAGTGCTAAACCTCTTTCCTGGTCACTGAAGAAAATAAGTAAAAATAAATAGAAATAGTTAGATAGAAATATCCCAATTCTCTCTCTTCCTTTAGAATAGTTGGTTAAGTGTTTTTTTGTTTTTTTTGTTTTGTTTTGTTTTTAACTTTCTCTCACGTTCGTCTCCCATTGAGCCTCTCCCACCCAGAAAGAAAAGGAGTACTTGTGGCACCTTAGAGACTAACCAATTTATTTGAGCATGAGCTTTTGTGAGCTACAGCTCACTTCATCAGATGTATACCGTGGAAACTGCAGCAGACTTTATATACACACAGAGAATATGAAACAATACCTCCTCCCACCCCACTGTCCTGCTGGTAATAGCTTATCTAAAGTGATCAACAGGTGGGCCATTTCCAGCACAAATCCAGGTTTTCTCACCCTCCACCCCCCCACACAAATTCACTCTCCTGCTGGTGCTAGCCCATCCAAAGTGACAACTCTTTACATAATCAAGTCGGGCTATTTCCTGCATAGATCCAGGTTTTCTCACATCCCCCCCACCCCCATACACACACAAACTCACTCTCCTGCTGGTAATAGCTCATCTAAACTGACCACTCTCCAAGTTTAAATCCAAGTTAAACCAGAACATCTGGGGGGGGGGGGGTAGGAAAAAACAAGAGGAAACAGGCTACCTTGCATAATGACTTAGCCACTCCCAGTCTCTATTTAAGCCTAAATTAATAGTATCCAATTTGCAAATGAATTCCAATTCAGCAGTTTCTCGCTGGAGTCTGGATTTGAAGTTTTTTTTGTTTTAAGATAGCGACCTTCATGTCTGTGATTGCGTGACCAGAGAGATTGAAGTGTTCTCCGACTGGTTTATGAATGTTATAATTCTTGACATCTGATTTAAATGGACACAAATCAGATGTCAAGAATTATAACATTCATAAACCAGTCGGAGAACACTTCAATCTCTCTGGTCACGCAATCACAGACATGAAGGTCGCTATCTTAAAACAAAAAAACTTCAAATCCAGACTCCAGCGAGAAACTGCTGAATTGGAATTCATTTGCAAATTGGATACTATTAATTTAGGCTTAAATAGAGACTGGGAGTGGCTAAGTCATTATGCAAGGTAGCCTGTTTCCTCTTGTTTTTTCCTACCCCCCCCCCCCAGATGTTCTGGTTTAACTTGGATTTAAACTTGGAGAGTGGTCAGTTTAGATGAGCTATTACCAGCAGGAGAGTGAGTTTGTGTGTGTATGGGGGTGGGGGGGATGTGAGAAAACCTGGATCTATGCAGGAAATAGCCCGACTTGATTATGTAAAGAGTTGTCACTTTGGATGGGCTAGCACCAGCAGGAGAGTGAATTTGTGTGGGGGGGTGGAGGGTGAGAAAACCTGGATTTGTGCTGGAAATGGCCCACCTGTTGAACACTTTAGATAAGCTATTACCAGCAGGACAGTGGGGTGGGAGGAGGTATTGTTTCATATTCTCTGTGTGTATATAAAGTCTGCTGCAGTTTCCACGGTATACATCTGATGAAGTGAGCTGTAGCTCACGAAAGCTCATGCTCAAATAAATTGGTTAGTCTCTAAGGTGCCACAAGTACTCCTTTTCTTTTTGCGAATACAGACTAACACGGCTGTTCCTCTGATCCCTGCTAAGTGTCTCCACTGTCCCAGTCTGAAAACCAGGGCTCATCATGACAGAGACTTGTGGCTGAAAATGCTCCTGATGGAGAAATCTCTGCAGCTGCCTATGGAGACGGGCACAAGTAAACCCTCTCCTTCCTGCTAGGTCGGAACCGACCAGGAGCGCGGCTTCACCCTCTCAAGTGAAGAGGCAGGAAGTCCCAATGTCTCTGCATAGAGACCTTCAAAAGGGTAAAGGCTCTCCTGCAAGATGTCTACCCTCGGTGCTGATAGCGCCAAAAGCCGGTGCCTCTGACCGCCTCAGCCGTGGCTCACGCGGGGCGCAGAAGCAGGGACCCGACTTCCCACAGTGGGAAGCTCTCCTTTTGAAAACCTGTAATATAGTTAGTAGTTACTTAGTTACTCTTAGTAGTAGTTCTCAACTTTTCATTAGTCCCAAATTGCACTTAGCCGGGGGACAGGGCATGCCCCAGTCCCCAGGCTTTAAGCCCTGCAATCGGCCTATGCCTGTCAGCGATCCACATACCTGCTGCCTATGGTGCTTACGAGTCTTTTAAACCTAGGATGAAGGAGTGTGAGAGTCTGAGGTCTTCGTTAACTTTATCCAAGCCAATATAAACCATCTTTTTCTTGGTGTGGGGTGAAGCTATAGGCTGCTCCTTAAGTAGAGCTGGATAGCTGCAGTCTACCTGGACCTGACTTTCTATCTGTTAGAACTAAGCAAGCTTTGGTTGGGAGTCTAGGTGGGGGAATACACTTACTTTCTTGGAGTGCTGCTTCTCATCCATGTGTCGTCATAGGGATGCTTTGGTATAGTGAACAGAGATGTATTTGGGTGAGTTGTTGACTGTCCCTCTGCAGTTTCCCAGATAATTTTGATTTTAGGGCCTTTGACCTTGTCTCATTTACATCTGGACTGACTTCTATTGGGGGATGTTTGGAGAGAGGCTTCTGGGTCTCTGGATATTTTTTCTTACTATAGGTCTCAATAGTTTAAGATAATTTATATAATTTTTGTCATTCGTTTAGACTTCCACAGTTGTAACAAAATACAGTTACTCTACTCTGAGTGTCTCCTGGCCTGTAGGGGTTAATTTAGGGGTGGAAGTCAGCGTTACTGAAATAGGAGTCATTCTCCCACTTGAACTAGTTTAGTGAAACATTTAGTCCTTCTGGGGGACATAACCCAATTGCTGACCATTGGGAGGAGCCTTTATAAAATGCATTAACATTGGAATGCTGCTATAACTGGATAGGGAATGATGAACACCTTTGACTTCTGAGCACAATGGGAATCCTATTTCCTCCGTTACCAGGGTGGCTAAGGTGGTAAGCATTGATAGAGCTGCATGGTAGGAGAGGTGTAAAATTTGAATTACTGCTAAATACGATAGTTTAATTTTACTGATGATATGACTGGGAGACGTGAATTTTCTAACTTTTTTCCTTTTTTTTCCCAGGAGGGCTTTCGAGGGGTCATTCTGGTGCTGAACAGCATGCAGTCCTTTCGGGAGCAAAGCAGTTACCACGGAAACCAGCAGAGCTACCCACAGGAAGTGCACGGGGCATCCCGCCTAGAAGAATTTAGCTCCCGCCAGCAGGCCCAGATGTTCCAGAGCTTTGGAGGAAGTGCTGGCAGTGGGCGCCGGGGAGCAACAGGAGCATCTGCAGCGATGGCTGGTGAGAGCTCTGGGCACCAGAGCTACCAAGGTTTCAGAAAAGAAGCAGGAGAGTTTTACTACATGGCCTCCAACAAGGATGCAGTGGCAGCAGGTGGGCAGCCTCAGCGCAGGCCGTCTGGACCAGTGCAGAGCTACGGGCCACCCCAAGGAAGCAACTTTGGGAGCCAGTATGGGAGCGAGGGACATGTGGGCCAGTTTCAAACACAGCATTCAGCCCTTGGGGGTGTATCTCACTATCAGCAGGATTTTACTGGTCCTTTCTCTCCAGGGAGTGCCCAGTATCAGCAGCAGGCTTCCAGCCAGCAGCAGCAGGTGCAGCAGCTGAGACAGCAGCTCTATCAATCCCATCAGCCTTTACCACAGGCATCCAGTCAGCCTGCGTCTAGCGCCTCCCACTTGCAGCCAATGCAGCGTCCATCTGCCCTGCCTTCCTCTGCTTCTGGGTACCAGTTACGAGTGGGTCAATTCAGCCAACACTATCAACCTCCTGCTTCTTCCTCTTCCTCTTTCCCCTCCCCACAGCGTTTTGGGCAGTCTGGGCAGAACTATGATGGCAGTTACAGTGTGAATTCTGGTTCACAGTATGAAAGCCATGCTGTAGGTTCTAATTCACAGGGATATGGGACTCAATCTAATTACAGCTTTCAGACTCAGCCAATAAAAAGTTTTGAGCAGTCTAAGTTGCCCCAGGGTGGGCAGCAGGGGCAGCAGCAACAGCACCCCTCACAGCATGTAATGCAGTACTCAAATGCTGCCACCAAGCTTTCTCTTCAAGGTCAAGTGGGACAGTACAGCCAAGCTGAAGTCCCTGTGAGATCACCCATGCAGTTCCATCAGAACTTCAGTCCTATATCCAACCCATCTCCAGCTGCCTCGGTGGTCCAGTCTCCAAGCTGCAGCTCTACTCCATCTCCTCTCATGCCGAGTGGGGAAAACCTCCAGTGTGGGCAAGGCAATATGTCAATAGGCTCTAGAAATCGAATTTTACAGATGATGCCTCAGCTTAGCCCAACACCATCCATGATGCCAAGCCCCAATGCTCATGGTGGAGGATTCAAGGGATTTGGGCTGGAAGGACTTCAGGAGAAGAGACTTACAGATCCAGGGTTGAGCAGCCTAAGTGCTTTAAGCTCTCAAGTGGCCAACCTTCCTAACACAGTCCAGCACATGTTACTTTCAGATGCCTTGGCACCTCAGAAAAAAAGTTCCAAAAGGTCATCATCGTCTAAAAAAGCTGACAGTTGCACCAACTCAGAAGGTTCTTCCCAGGCAGAGGAGCAGCTTAAGTCTCCCCTGGCAGAATCCCTCGATGGTGGCTGCTCTAGCAGTTCAGAGGACCATGGAGAGAGGGTGAGACAGCTGAGTGGCCAGAGCACTAGCTCTGACACTACCTACAATCGGGGTAACTTAGAGAGATCCAACTCGTCACCAGCACAAGGCTCTCAGAACGAGCCAGCCAAACTCAGTACCAGTCCTACAGTTAGGGAAGATGTGGGTTCCCCAAGTGAAAAGGAAGTCCTGATAGCAGTGGAGGCCACCCCAAAGGTGAACGAAAAGACAGTTGGGGTGATAGTCTCTCGGGAGGCCATGACAGGCCGAGTAGAAAAATCAGGTGGGCAGGATAAACCTTCACAAGACGATGCTCCCCCAGCTACCCAAGCGCCTCCTGGTGCCAGTGGAATGAAAGAAACTGGGCAGGTGTTACCACAGTCAGAGCCTCAAGGAGGGAGCAAAGGGAGTAAGAGTGGGGATAACAATACTAACCACAATGGAGAGGGAAACAGCCAACCTGGCCATGCAATCATTGGCTCAAGTTTTCCTGGCAGAACAGAACCTTCCAAATCACCTGGCAGTTTGAGGTACAGCTATAAAGACAACCTTGGGGCTGGCATGCAGAGAAATATTGGTGGCTTTCCTCAGTATCCTTCAGGTCAAGAAAAAGGGGATTTTCCAGGGCACAGTGAGCGAAAAGGCAGGAATGAGAAGTTTCCCAGTCTTCTGCAGGAGGTCTTGCAGGGTTATCACCACCATCCAGACAGAAGATATGCTAGGAATGCACAAGAACATCCAGGCATGGCTGGAAGCCTGGAAGGAGCCATGAGGCCCAACATTCTAATTAGTCAAACCAATGAATTAACCAATAGGAGCCTCCTAAATAAAAGCATAGGGTCTCTCCTGGAAAGTCCTCACTGGGGCCCCTGGGATAGGAAATCAAGTGGCACAGCTCCTGAGATAAAACAGATCAATCTGGCTGACTATCCTATCCCTAGAAAGTTTGAGATAGAGTCACAGTCTTCAGCCCATGAAGGGGGAACACTCTCAGAAAGAAGATCAGTGATCTGTGACATATCTCCATTAAGGCAGCTTGTCAGAGATCCTGGGCCTCACCCAATGAGCCACATAGGTGCTGAGGCCAGAAGTGGGAGGAGTGAACGTCTCACTCCTGGTTTAGGCCAGTCAGTCATCCTCCCTGGTGGCCTGGTGTCCATGGAAACAAAGCTGAAGTCTCATAGTGGGCAAATAAAAGAGGAAGATTTTGAACAGGCCAAGACCTCAGCCAATCTCAACAATAAAAAATCAGGAGACCATTGTCATCCTGCCAATGTCAAGCATGAGTCTTTCCGAGGCAATGCCAGCCCTGGAGCTGCAGCCCCTGATTCTACTCCAGACTATGTCTCCCAGCAGGACAGCAGATCAACACAGCTAAGACGAGCACCTGGAAGAATGGGAAGCAGCAGAGAGGGCATGAGGGGTAAATCACCTTCTCAATATCAGGATCTGGCTGACAAACTGAAGATGTCACCAGGCAGGAGCAGAGGCCCAGGAACAGACCTCCACCACATGAATCCACACATGACACTGTCTGAGAGGGTCAGCAGGGGTTCTTTGCATTCTCCCTTTCCCCAGAACTCTGAAGGCTCATCTTTGGCTTCAGCATATCACACAAACACTAGGTCTCATGCTTTTGGTGACCCTAACCAAAGTTTGAATTCCCAGTATCATTACAAAAGGCAGATATATCACCAGCAGCAAGAAGAATACAAAGATTGGAGCAGTTCTGCACAGGGTGTGATTGCTGCAGCTCAGCACAGGCAGGAAGGGGCAAGGAAGAGTCCAAGACAACAGCAGTTCCTTGAGAGAGTAAGGAGTCCCTTGAAAAATGACAAGGAAGCAATGATGTACATCCAGGCTAGCTCTTACCATGATACTGGAAGCCAAGAAGCTGGGCGCTGTCTCATGGGGAGTGATGGTACGCAAAATAAATGCACCGAATTAAAACATGGTGGCCAGAAGATGCAGCAACAGGAATCGGGTTGGGATCTCTCCCGGCAGATCTCTCCTGCCAAGAACAGTGGGCCTCTAGGAGCGACCAATCAGAAAAGGTTTTGCTCTCAAGATAGTGATGGGCATAGGCGGGAGGAATCTGCAGATTTGCCCAAACCTAGTAATGCGATGCTGAGGCTCCCTAGCCAAGAAGACCAGTCTCCTCAAAACCCCTTAATTATGAGGAGGAGGGTCCGTTCTTTCATTTCTCCTATTCCCAGCAAAAGGCAGTCACAGGATATGAAGAACAGTGGCACAGAAGATAAAGGGCGACTGCTTTCCCCCTCAAAGGAAGGAGCTGACAAAGCATTTAACTCCTATGCACACTCATCTCTAAGCCAAGATGCTGGCAAGCCACTCCCAAAGGGAGACTCCTCCAAGGATCTCCAAAGTCCTGACAACAGGAATTGCCCTGCTGTTTCCCTCACAAGCCCAGCTAAGACCAAAATATTGCCACCACGGAAGGGGCGGGGATTGAAACTGGAAGCTATTGTTCAAAAGATTACATCCCCCAACATCAGGAGAAGTGTTTCCTCCAACAGTGCTGAAACTGGTGCAGATGCAGTCACCCTTGATGACATCCTGTCCCTCAAATGTGGACCACCTGAAGGTGGGAGTTTGGTAAGTCATGGACCAGAGACAGAAAAGAGAAAAGGGGAGACTGTGTCAGATCCAGTGGGGCAAGTGAGCCAGGAATTGACTAGTGAAACATCTCTGCCAAGATCTTCAGAAGAGTGGCACAGCAGTGGGGATGACAAAGTCAAGAAGGAGACACCTGAAGTTGCTAGTGTCAGTAAAGAGGTATCTGGGGCCAATGTGGCCACACCACCTTCACAGAAGTCTGTTAGTCAAGGACGATCAGATGGATCCTTAAGTGGAGCTGGAACTCTGATGTTTCCTGATGCAAAAACAGTTTCTCCTTCCAGTGTGTTGACTTCTGAACCAAACCCAAAGTCTGAAGAAAAAGATGGAGATGTGACAAATATTTCACCTAAGCCAGATGGCTTCCCTCCAAAGGGATACTTCCCCTCTGGAAAGAAAAAGGGGAGGCCTATTGGTAGCGTAAACAAGCAGAAGAAGCAGCAGCAGCAGCCGCCACCTCCTCCACCACCAGTGCCACTACCACCACAGCCATCAGAAGGGACAAGAGGTGGAGAGCCAAAACCTAAGAGACAGAGGAGGGAGAGGAGGAAACCTGCCGCACAACCACGAAAGAGGAAAACTAGACGGGCCGCTCCAATTGTGGAACCTCAAGAACCAGAGATCAAGCTGAAGTATGCTACCCAGTCGCTTGATAAAGCTGACACCAAGAACAAGTCCTTTTTCCCATACATTCATGTGGTAAACAAGTGTGAGATAGGCGCTGTGTGCACAATCATCAATGCAGAGGAAGAGGAGCAGAACAAGCTGGTGAGAGGCCGAAAGGGACAAAGGTCACTGACACCCCCTCCTAGCAACACTGAGAGCAAAGTTCTGCCCACCTCAACTTTCATGCTGCAGGGCCCGGTGATAACAGAGTCTTCTGTCTTGGGGCATCTGGTTTGCTGCCTGTGTGGCAAGTGGGCCAGTTACCGCAACATGGGAGACCTCTTTGGGCCTTTCTATCCCCAGGATTATGCAGCTACGCTGCCCAAAAACCCACCTCCCAAGAGGGCCTCAGAAATGCAAAGCAAGGTCAAGGTACGACACAAAAGTGCTTCTAATGGCTCCAAGACTGATACAGAAGAGGAAGAAGAACAGCAACAACAGAAAGAACAGAGAAGCCTGGCTGCCCACCCCCGCTTTAAGAGGCGGCATCGCTCTGAGGACTGTGGTGGGGCCTCTCGGTCACTTTCAAGGGGAGCTGCTTGTAAGAAAGCAACCACTGAGGGTGGCAGTGGCAGTGAAAAGACTCCCTTGGACTTAAAAGCCCCTGTGCCCACTTCAGAAGGTGGCCCTGAGCTGGAGTTACAAATTCCTGAACTACCTCTTGACAGCAATGAATTTTGGGTCCACGAGGGTTGTATTCTCTGGGCCAATGGAATCTACCTGGTCTGTGGCAGGCTCTATGGGCTGCAGGAAGCTGTGGAAATAGCAAGAGAGATGGTGAGTGCCAAAATTTATTATGTATTGATGGATGAAACATTTTTCCTTTTGCAATCATATAATTTTTCTCTCCCCTGTAATATGCTTTTTTCTTTCTGCTATACCTCAAGCATCCATATTTCCTCTCTATATAAATCTTCAGTAGTTCCCTTTTGATGGAGGGTAAAAATCCTACCTTAAGTCACCTAGTGAAATTTAGTTTGAGCTGAGATTTTTAAAGCCACCTGGAGGATTTGGATGCTCAGTACCTATGAATTTTAATGATAATTAGTTGTCTAAGGGATTTGTATATCCATGAAGATGTCAGCCTTGTTCTTTATCCAGTTTCTATTAAATACTGATACATATCCTATAACCACAAAACTGTAGGTGGCCTTTGTAGTATGGAGGCCATCTAGACTAGCTAGTGGTGCTGCAAGCCTGGATCAAGGTGTATTGTGTGTATTGATGAGCTTCGAATAGAGTACTGTCTAGTCCTTATTGGCCAGAAAGATAGTTGTCAGGATGTGAGGTCTTGGGGATATCTATATAGATTCCCAGGCCAGAAGGAGCCACTGGGATCATCTTGCCTGATTTCCTGTGTAACACAGGCCGTAGATCTTCCCTGAAATAATTCCGAAAGTATATCTTTTTAGAAAAACATCCAATCTTGATTTAAAATCTGCAAGTAATGGAGAATCCACCAAGAACCTGAATAAACTGTTCCAGTGGTTAATTACTCTCACCGTTAAAAACTTATGCCTTATTGCCAGTCTGAATTTGTCTGTCTTCAACTTCCAGCCGCTGGATTGTGTAATAGCTTTCTCTGCTACATCGAAGAGCATGTTATTAAATAACTGTTCCCCAGGTAGGTACTTAAGGACTATAATCAAGTCACCCCATAACCTTTTCTTTCTCAAGCTAAACAGATTGAACTCCTCATGTCTGTCTTTACAGGGCGTGTTTTCTAATCCTTTAATCATTCTTGTGGTTCTTCTCTGAACCCTCTTCAATTTATCAACATCCTTCTTGAATTGTGAACACCAGAACTGGACACAGTATTCCAGAAGCGGTTGTACCACTGCCAAATACAGAGGTGAAATAACCTTTCTACTCCTAATCATGATTCCTCTTTTTATGCATCTAAGGATTACAGTAGCCCTTTTAGCCACAGCATTGTACTTGGAGCTCATGTTCATCTGATTATCCACCCCGACCCGCAATTCTTTTTCAGAGTCACTGCTTCCCTCAGTATTCCTCCATCCTGTAAGTATGGCCTGCATTCTTTGCTCCTAGATGTATACATTTACGTTTAGCTATATTAAAACACGCATTGTTTTTGCTTGCACCCAGTTTACCAAGCAATGAAGATCACTGTGAATCAGTGACCTGTCCCCTTCATCATTTAACACCCCCCTCACCAATTTTGCATCATCTGCAAACTATCATTGATGATTTTGTTTTCTTCCAAGTCATTGATACAAATGTTAAATAGCGTAGGGCCAAGAACCAATCCCTGCAGGACTTCATTAGAAACACATCTGCTCGATGATGATTCCTCAATTACATTTAGAGACGTATCAGCCAGTTTTTAATCCATTTAGTGTGTGTCATGTTAATTTTATATCATTCTAATTTTTAATCAAAATGTTATGTGGTACCAAGTTAAATGCCTTACAGAAGTCTAAGTATATTACATCAATACTATTACCTTTATCAACCAAACTTGTAATCTCATCTAAAAAGAGTATCAAGTTAGTTCAGCAGGATCTATTTTCCATAAACCCTTGTTGAGTGGCATTAATTATATTACTCTCCTTTAATTCTTTATTAATAGAGTACCATATTATCCACTTCATTATTTTGCCTGGAATAGATGTTAGACAGACAGTCCTATAATTACCTGGGTCATCCCATTTACCCTTTATAATATTGGCACAACATTAGCTTTCTTCCATTCTTCTGGAATTTCCTGGTGCTCTAAGATTTATTGAAAATCAACGTTAACAGTCCAGGAGCTCCTCAGTCAGTTCTTTTAAAACTTTTGGATGCAAGTTATGGACCTGCTGACTTTAAAAATGTCTACCTTTTTAGTAGCTGCTATTTCACATCCATCTGAGATACTGGTAGAATTGAAAGAGTATTCTCATCTAATTTTGAGACTCTGTCGTCTGTTTTTTTCCAAATACAGAACAGAAATACTTATTGAACACTTCTGCCTTTTCTGCAATGGACCAATGCCATTGTCAGGATTCTTTTTGTTCCTAATATTCGTAAAAACTCCTCCTTATTGTCCTTAACTCTGCTCACTATAGGTTTCTCTTTGTGGTCCTTTGCTTCCCTTAACAATTGTCTACAATTCCTAATTTGTATTCATTACTATCAACTTCCCTTTCTGCCATTTGTCGTGTTTTTTTTTTTTTTTTAATAGCTGCCTTCCCTTCCCCTCTAAACCAGGGCAGAGTTTTAATCAGCATGGGCTTCCTCCATTGTGGCTTGTTGGGCATCTAGTAAATTCTCAGTTATTCACATTTTTCTGAGTTGGTTCTTCCTCCCAGCTGCTTTAGCTCATAATTGTTTTCAGCTTTGTGAAATCAATCCTTTTAAAATACCCAAGTGTGCATGTATATTGTGCGCACACGTACGTACGTGTGTGTGTGTGTGTATGTATGTATGTATATTACTGGTTTGGACTTCATTCTGCTTGTGCAATATAAATGTCAAGTACCTAAACTGCCATTAATTTTTAGTTTTGCGATCAGCTCCTCTTGAGGAGGTCTAATATAGAATTCCCCCACGTTGGTTGCAACACTTTTTGAGTTAGGAAATTGTCATCTAGAATATTTCGAGTTCCAAGGATGTCTTAGTACTGACAGCATGAGATATCCAGCATGTCACTCAAATTGAAATCCCTCATGATCCTGCAGCTTTTTTTCCCTACGTATTTATCGGTAGGTGCGTAAAGTGCTGGTCATTCTGTTCCCTAGCGTGATTTGGTGGTATGTAGCTGTAGCAGACACCAACATTAAACCCGCAGTTTGTGCTTTATCTGTTAGGATGCTGAACCATAGGCATTCGAGGTCATTTTCTTTTGAGTTATCAGTGACTCGGAAACAGGTAATGTCCATTTTGATATAAAGTGCCACTTCCCATCCCCTTTTGCCCACTCAGTCATTCCTAAATAGGTTATAACAATTGATTTTCAACATTCCAATTGTGTGACTCATCCCACCAGCTTTCAGTAATACCAGCTATATTGAATTTGTGCTCAGAACTGAGCAATTCTAATTCATCTTGTTTGTTACCCAGGCTCCTAGTATTGGTGTATAAGCAATTATTTAATTGTCTATCTTCATGTCCTTTGGATCCTTAATTAATTTGGTTCTCAGCATCTGGATTCTTTGCTAAATGAGTGCTCAAATCTTTCCTCTTTTTACCCTCCCATTTTATTAATTTAACGCCTGCCTGACTCTTCCAGCGAGTCTGTCCTTGAGGAGGTTGGTTTCCCTTATCCTGAGGTGGAGACCATTCAAACTATGCGGTCTCCTCTGACCACAAAAGGTGGATTCTCTAAGCTTCATTCTCCTCTGTTCTTAACTCTTTTTTGCTTTCTCTCCCATTGAAAGCTCCACCCTGCCATCTTCCAGTCCTGTCTGACTCCCAGCATCCACTCATTCTGCACCTGTTCACACACTATGATGGAAGTCTGAGAAATCCCATGACTAGGCTGTCTTCCTCCACTACAGGTTCATTTTCTGCTTTAGTTCTGCCATCATCTTAGCTAAACAACTCTACTTCTTCACCTTAATTCAATCCCACACCTGCAGTCCCAGCCACCTTTGTCTTGCTCTTCAAGCCCTCCCCTTCTCCCGCCTTCCCGTATCTCTCTGCATAGGATCTCACTGATTTCTTTTGTGTGTGTGTGTGTGTGTGTGTATTACAAAATACAGTGTGACTTCCCCCTCACAGCTCTTCTGCCTTCCATACCTACAACTCTCTCTCCTTTGTCACAGACCCAGAAGTTTCTCATCTGTTCTTCTCCTTTTTAACCCCTCCACTTGCTTCAGTGATCTTTTCCTGTCCCATCTCCTGATCTTCCTCTCACTGACTTTCATCCCTCTCCCTTACTCTTCCCTTTTAACATCTGATCTCTGGGTCTTCTCCTTCACAATACAAGCATGCTTTAGTCTCTCCCATCTTACAAAATGTACTCTTGATCCCACTTGCATCTCTAGTTACCTCTCCGTCATTTCTAAGCTCACCAACGTGCTCTCCTACAGTTGTTATCTGGAGTTCCTCTTCTCCAGATATGTTCAAAACCCCTCCCACTGGGCTTCTGCTCCTTGCACTCCACTGAAACTGCTCTTGCGAAAGTTTATAATCTCTTTCTAGCCAAAGCTCAGAACTAGTACTCTGTCAGTCTCCTTTACCTGTCAGATGACTTTGATAACATCTACCATGCTCTTTTTCTTAAAATCTTGTCCTCCCTTGGCTTCTGTGATTCTGTCCTCTCCTGGTTCTCCTCCTACCTCTCTAATTGCTCCTTCAGTGTGACCTTCAGAGGATCCTTTTCATCCCCTTTACAACTTTGTGGGGGCTCCACAGGGCCTGTCCTTGGTCCCTGTGATGGGTTGGACTCCCCCACTTCCTCCCCAGTCCGAGATGCCACCTGATGTGCTGGGGTCTCACTGATTCCACCCGTTCCACCAGCCTGGGTTTCCTCAACCTATCCTAGCTGTGCCAGGCCCTCCAGCCTTCTACAGCGCACACACACAGGTAGGGACACACCCAGCTGCAAATGGACGCAGGGACACTATCAGCTCTGTGTGGGAGGAATCAGCTCAGGGATTCACCCCGCAATCACGTGCACACTTTCTTTGGGGAGTAAACGCAAAATAATATTGTATTGTGCTGTATAGAAAGATCTGCACAGTGCAAGCTCATAAAAATTCACACTCTTCCTCAGTGTGGAGAGAGATATGCACAGCTTTTTACCCCCCCCAAATATATATTGCACAAACTGGGTTTTGAAATGAACAAGAAATAAGTTTATTAACTACAGAAGGTAAATTTTAAGTGATTATAAGGGATAGCAAACAGAACAAAGCAGATGACTGAGCAAATAAAATAAAATGCAAACTAAGCTTAATACCCTCAAGAAACAAGTTACAAAATGTAATTTCTCACCTTAAATGTTGTTTTAGGTAAGTTGCAGAGTTTCTGTAGCTTAGAGCACCAGTTACTTCTCTTTAAAGACTGGACCCCTGTCTCAGCCTGGACTCAACCCTGCCTTTCCCTTCAGGTGTTTTAGTAGTTTTCGGGCTTGTCTACACTTACATTTTATAGCGCTCTAATTTGCTGGCTCAGGGGTGTGAAAAATCACCCCTCTGAGCTCAGCAAGTCTGAGCACTTCAAAGCGCTAGTGTAGCCATGCTCCCAGCGCTCGGCGCTAATCCGCTTGTGGAGGTGGATTACCAGGAGCGCTGGGAGAGCTCTCTCCGAGTGCTCGCGCATGACCACACTCTCGCTTCAAAGCGCTGCCGCGGGAGCGTTCCAGCGATAGCGCTTTGAAGTTTCCAGTGTAGCCATGCCCTTGCTTCCTGGGCAGGCAATGGAGGAGAGCCTTGATTGCCTTCCTTCCCAGACTTAAGTAGGATTTACATAAGGTGGGAACCCTTTGTTTCCAGTGGAAAAATACCAGCAGTGACCAAGGTGGTAATCCGTACTAGGTGACATAAACAGATAACCCTGCAGTGTCAAAGCAACATCCCAGGAAGCTTCTCAGGAAGGTTGGAGATTAGTGTCTTCAAAGTTCTATTGTCCTTCTTAATGGCCCAATCCAGGCTGATTGCCTACTGTCCGGTGGGCATTCCCCCAAATACACACCTAGTTGTAATTGTTACATAGTCAATATTCCTAACTTCAGATACAGAAATGATATAGGTATACAAATTGGATAAACACATTCAGTAGATTGTAACCTTTCCAATGATATCTTACATAGCCCATCTTGCATAAAACATATCTTAGTTATGCCATATTCATATCATAACAATATTTCTATGAAAAATATGGAGTGTAGCATCACAGTCACCATCTCTTTTTTCTCTCTCTCTCTCTCTCTCTACATGTTATCTCTGGGTAATATAATCCACAAACACAACTACTTCTTGACAGGTTTCAGAGTAGCAGCCGTGTTAGTCTGTATCCGCAAAAAGAAAAGAAGTACTTGTGGCACCTTAGAGACTAACAAACAATGCATCCGATGAAGTGAGCTGTAGCTCACGAAAGCTTATGCTCAAATAAATTTGTTAGTCTCTAAGGTTCCACAAGTACTCCTTTTCTTTTTACAACTACTACCATCACTATGTTGATGACTTAGAGCTACGTCAGTCTTCTGTCCAGGCTAAAATCTTATTCTGTCTGGCATCTCTTCATGGATGTCTAGCCATCAGTTCAAGCTCAATGTGGCTAAAACAGAGCTCCTAATTCCTTGCTACTTCCTTTCTCTGTTATTGTCCACATGGCCCTCAGTTCTGTAACTGGAATGTGATCTTCAACTCAGATCTCTCCGTAGGTCCTCACACTCAGGCTGTCTAAATCTTGCTCATTTCTTCTGCATAACATCTCAAAGATACGACCTTTCCTATTCACAACTACATCTCTCATCTAGGCTCTCCTTATCTCGCATCTTGACTAGTGAAACATCATTTTCTCTGGCCTTGGCAAATGCATTATTGCCCCATAGATAGGCATTCAGAATGCTGCTGCAAAGATCCTTTTTCTAGCCCATCACTTTGTATCCGTTCATTGGCTCCCTCTTCTCTTTCACGTCAAACAATAAACTGCTCACTTTCAAGGCCTCCTCTTCACAATGTGTTCCTCTGCTACTGCTCATCCCTCATTCACAATAAAAATGTAGACTCCTACATCAGATTGGCCTATGATTCAAGTCTCCAGTGCTCATTTGTTAAGGTTGTTTTATTTTGTTTTGTTTTTTGTTGTTTGTTTTTTTTTTTCAAACCAGCATCTTTGTGCTTTCTTCCATGCTGCCCCTCATGCTTAGGAGTTGTTCCCTGTAAACATCTGCAAAGTTACCTCATTATCCTCCTCAAAACCCTCCTCTAAACTCTCTCTTGCTGTGATGCCTACAAAAAGCATGACAACGGTTGGGCTGCTGGTATGCTAACACTGCTGTGTATCATGCTGACCAATATTGTCTCATTGTTTCCACGCAGAGTCAGAGTTTAAGGGCAGAAGGCGCCACTAGATCATCTAGTCCAGTGATACTCCGGCCTCAGAGGTTCAGGAGCCAAATTTGCCATTTGCATAACTCAAAAGAACCATGGTAGTATGAATTCATTGTTTCATTCTCTCTCTCTCGATATAGATATTTTCACAGCAAAATGACTGACCAAGTATTAGTATTTTATCAACTACAATTGGTTACTAACATAGTAAAAGCCTCCTGACTGGCTAATAACTTAGATTGGTTAATAATTAAATCACATAGTGTTTTAAAATAATGTGCTGCAAAGAGCTGAAAGAGACACGTTTAAAAAGCCACTTGCAACTCTGGAGCCTTAATCTGTCACTGATGTAGTCTCACCTCCTGTATGTCACAGGCTATCAACACCACCAGCACCTGCACAACCAAAATTAGACCAAAGTATTGCATCCCTCAGGAGACTAGATTTCATGCCACACAGAGAGAATAGGAGGGACCGAGATGTGCCAATGCCTGAGGGTCCCTGCACTGGTAGGGAAATCATTAAATGAGAGGGATCTAGATAATTCTCACAAATGACCTGCATTCATGCTGCAGAGGAAGGCAAAACCCACATGAGGTCAATGTGACCTGGGAGACCATTCCTTCCTTACCCCACATATGAGCAAGAACCAGCCAGCCAAACACCTGACAGAGAATACTTAGTGCCACGTGAGAGCCCTGGCCCTCTCTGTCTAATATCCTGTCTCCAGCTGTGAATACACCTGATGCTTCAGAGGAAGGAGTTAAAAGAAAAACAACAAAAAAAACCTGACCCCTGCTGGTGACCAGCTGAAACCCTGATGTATGAGCTTCTAGGAACATAAGACACAAACCAGCATTGAGCCTGCTCCTACAATCTCAAGCAACGTAGTCATACAATTGCACTCATAAATTTGTCCGTATCTCTCTCAAAACTAATTAAGTTGTTGTCCCCACAACTCCTATTAGGAGATGGTGCCAGCATTTCAACCCTCTAATGGTTAGGAATCTTCTAATTTGCAGCTTGAATTTGTTCATGTCCAGTTTATATTCATTGTGCCAACATTTTCCTTTAGATTAAATAGCTCTTAACCCTTCCCTGTCTATATCCATCTGTTGTCTCTTGTCTTTATGTTCAAATTGTAAGCTCCCAGGGGTAGAGGCAGTCATTTTGTTGTGTGTTTTGTGTGGCCTCTAGCACAACGGGGGTCCTGGTCTGTGACTAGCGCTCTTAGATGGTCTAGGTAGTACAAATAATAACTGCCCTTTCCCCTTCAGCACCATTGCAACTACTAGGACAGTAACTTTTTCCTTAGCAGTTTTTTTAACCTGTTGTCCTATTGCAGTAAAATTGTAATGCCAAACTGTTTCAAGGAAGCAGTGCATCCTCTCCCATTCAGTATGGAGAGGATTACACTCAACGTGAAGATTGGAAGGAGAGTATTGAGAAGTGTAGGAGCCACAGGGCGTCCTCAGGCATTGGAAAGGCTCAGTTGAACTAGGCTTTGTCTTGCTGCCTGAGGACAGCCTCCTAGCTCAAACAACCGTTATCTTACTTCCTATGCCTGGTGTGTATATTCTTTCACTCTTCCCTACTCTAGCACATTTTCTTTCTCACCTCTGACATGCAGTTCGTTATTCTTATAGTATCAAAGAAGAGAAGAGACAGGTAATAGTAATGGGGGATTCGAGAAATATAGATAGTTGGGTTTGTGATGACTGGGAGAACCTCCCTGTGAATTGCCTGCTGGGTTCAAAGGTTGCGGACCTCTCGAGACATCTAGACAGACTTATGTGCAGTGCTGCAGAGTAGCCAGTGATAGTGGTACATGTAGGTGACATGAGGGAAGTCTTGGAGGCCAAATTTAAGCTGCTAGGTAAGAGTTTAAAGTCCAGGACCGCCATGGTACCATTCTCTGAAATGCTTCCTGTTCCACATGCAGGGCCAATTAGACAGGGAGAACTGCAGGGTCTCAATGTGTAGATGAGATGGTGTTTGGAGGAGGGATTCAGATTTATTAGGAACTGGGGAACCTTTGGGGAAATGAGGAGCCTGTGCAGGAAGGATGGGCTCCACCTAAACCAAAACAGAACAAGATTGCTGACATGTAAAATTAAAAGGGTCATGGAGGAGTTCTTAAGCTAAGGGCTGTGGGAAAGCCAACAGGTGCAGAGGAGTGCACGGTTTGGACAGACACCTCCTTTAGGGGAGGTTTTATTAAAAGGGCTACTCTATATCCTACTGAAGAGGAAAGGAGAGAAGTAGCAACTGAAGGAAAAACAGTCAAACAAGTCCCATTCAATTACATCACAATGAATGAAGGCAGATAACTAAATATTGCCAAATTTTAATAGGTCCTTCTATACAAATACAAGAACTCTAAATATGAAGATGGGTGAACTTGAGTGTCTGGTATTAAAAAAGGATAGTGATATAATAGGCATCACAAAAACTTGGTGCAATGATCAATGGGACACAGTAATATCAGGGTACAAAATATATAGGAGTGGCAACATGGGTCATACGGGGTCGGGAAGTGACACTATATGTGAAAGAAACCATAGAGTCATAGTAAAAATCCTAAGTGAATGAAACAGTACTATGGAATCTCTATGGCTAGAAATTCCATGCTTGAATAATAAGAGTATAGCAGTAGGAATATAACACTGATCACATCTCTTGTCGATTTCACTCTTGATTAGTTGGTGGCTTCCTGTGCAAATAAACTTATATGTGAGATACACAGTGATCAGACAGATAAGCAGGGATACTAGAAATCTGTTTGACTCAGAAAAATGTGAAATTCATGTTTTTTTACAGAGAATCTTTAGTTTTTACATTTTGTGAAAAAAATAAAAACATTAACTTTTAACTAAATTTTACTGATTCACTTATTCCATATTCAACCCCTCTTGTGGTTGATTTTTGAATGCGCTTTAAATTTACATAGCTAAACATACTCCAATAAATTGCTTCCAGTGTATGAAGGTTACTCAGCGGCATATAGGGGTTTGTGTTCTAATGCATCTCAAATTTCACTTCAGCCTCCACACATGAGAATAATTAAAGCTATGAAAAGATGCTGAAAACTAAAAATCACCCCTAAAAACAATGTCGTTGAGTTTGGCAAGGACAGATTTCACGTTGATGGTAATGTGCTGTTCTTTATTGTATCCAGCAAGTCTGTAGATTACATTTGGAGGCAGACAATTGTAGAACACATGGAAAGTGTTAAAACATTAACTGAATGAAAGGAAATGAAAACAAGAGGGAGACTGAAACAGCAGGGCCCTCTGCAACAGTAAAGGAACAGTGCATTGTGACTGGATCATTTCAGCATTTTACAAATGTAAAATACACCCATAAAACATTGAGTTCAACTGATACCTGCACATATTGTGGCTAGGCAAACTAAAGTTCAGTGTTTCGTTTTAATTGTGGAAAAATGCGGATTTTTGTTTTTTTTATTTTTTTTATTGGAGAATCTGTTTTTTTATCACAGAAAACTAGGATCCCCACAGGTAAGTGTCTCCAACCCCTGCCTGAACAGAACCTTTTTGAGGCATGTCTTCTTGTGGTGACCTGCATTTAATTTCAAGACTTTAAGAACATAGTTTCCAGTATAGATACATAACTTAAGTATTATCTACACACACTTCATAATGATTAGGATGATCAGAGGGTTGTTGGCACTCAGTAGATCTTCCATTCCACGCTTTGAACTATTGTGCATATGTTGACCCATAGGATTCCTGTAAAGCTCTGTGCTCCTCTGTGCCCTTTGCCACTTTCTACAAAGAGGTTGAATTTTGTAAAATCAAATGTATTTAAAGCCTCAGATCATTAGAATAGTTTCTACAGATTTCCTTTTAAGTTCAAATTAAAACAATTGTTCCTCTGCCTGACACAGCCTGCAGTGTGCCACTGCAGAAGTAGCATGCCTAGCCCTGTGGCCATGGAGTCATTTTAAAGCAGTAGCTCCTTAAGCTCTTGACTCTCAAGTCTGTTTTCCAGAAATTAAAGGTATAAATTGCCCAGCCCCTCTAACAGTTCCTCTCTTTCACTGAGGAATATTCACAGAACTAATCCACTCCTTTTTTACCATTGCACAGAAGTTTGAAGGGTGGGATTTTTCAAAGTCACTGTGACTTAGAAGCACAAGTCTGCATTGACATTCAGTGAGACTTGAGCTCCTTAAGTTGTTTAAGCCCATCTAAAAATTCCAACCTTATTCTGTATTGTAAATTGCTTTAAGTATAAACATAGGTAAATTTATTGATAATTTTGACAGTTGAGTTGTTTAATGTCTGGATCACTTTGGCGTTGCCCATTATGGCAATCCAGTCAAGAATCTGAGCTTTAAGAGGGGTTTTGCTTGCTCTGCTAAATTTACTGCTTCTCATAGGCATAGCTTTCTGCCGTACCTAATGGGATGGACAGCCCACCAAGAGCTGCAATGTTTAAGTCCATCTCAAAGAAGGTTCAGAATGATTGTGGTGACATAAGAGACACTAGGAGTCCATGAGTCAAAGAGGTCTCAAGGGCTTTTCAGGCCATGAAGTATAGCTGCTAAGCTTCCTTCAATACTGAAGCACTGACTCCGTACTAGGCTGAAAATCTGCGACTTGTGACCAAAGCATTTTTAAGTAGCCATCTAGATGCCTTCCAAACCCTTGGGAATCTACATATCTCAAATAGAGCCACAAAATGCACCTTTTTGTTGTGGCTGTTATGGGGGATCACTTGGTGTCGAGGAAGGGCCATAACAGAGCTTGTGCTGTTAGATCTGGCCAGGCCTAAATAACATCCTTGTAAGATGGGATGGCTTGGAATATTTCTTCAAGTGCTTGCTCATGTTGATTCCATTCTAGATGTGTGCGCACCCATGTGCACCGTCGTTGGAGATTTTTGCCTTAGCCAGCCCTACAGATATTGCAGTGGCGCCCCCTTGAGTGCCAGCATATTAGGTGCCACTGGCTATAGGCCCTCTCAGTTCCTCCTTACCACCCATGATGGTTGGTTGGAGCGCCTTGTCTTGCATTGTAAGAGTGTTAGCGGTTCTCAACGATTCATTGTTATCTAACCTTTGTATATAATTCTTAGGTACTTAGTCTTTAAGTTAAGTGTTAGTCATGAGTTTAGTAGTGAGTCCTGGCTGGGACTTTGCCCCGGAGTGGGGCATGACCTGTTCTCCAGGCTTCAAACCGTGTTCCTCATGCAACAGGCCAATGCCTATTATTGACCCCCATGACAGCTTTCTGAAGTGCTTGGGGGAGTCCCATAGAAAGGACAAGTGCAGAACCTGTAAGAACTTTTGCCCTAGAACCCAAAAGGAGCAGGATATCTGCTTCAGGACTCTCCTCATGGAGGCTGTGCTTCATCCTGCGTCGGAGCCCTTCTGCTCAGACCCCATGCTGAGCACCTCGGCATCGGTGCGGAGTGCACCACCAGCACTGTTCCCCCTCACCGGTGCCTAAGAAGTGGCAAAAGAAGAGCCCCCCGGCACTGGAAGGGAAACAGACTTTGGGCAAGGGACCTGTGTCAGGCCATGTGCCCGCCCTGGGGTTTCACAGGGGTACTGCTGTGGTTGGATACCGCCCTCCATCTCCCTCCTCCCTCCCCCCCCCTCTCCCGGGATTGAACTCCTGGGAGTGGCAGGGGACCCTGGATTCTCCTAGGGTTCTTGTTGCCCAAAGCGATCCCAGTGGCCAAAGAACAAGCAGGCTGACCGGCACCGCACACCCTGCACCAGGGGCTGGACTCAGCTAAGACCCCAACGCCTAAGGGAAAGCCGATCATGGCACCACTGCCCCATAGGGCAGTGGAGCACCCTCGGTCTCCGGACTGCAGGCGTAGATCACCATCTCTGTGGTCTTGGCCTACAGTCAGAAAACCCAGGTCCCCGCCGCCACATTCTCCTTCTCCAAGACATGGGACGCTGCAGTCAAGGCACTGGTCCCTGTACCACTGGTACTGGTGAGCTTCCTGCCAAAGATCGCTGCTGTGCAGGTCACCTTCACACAGATTGTCTCCCAGATATTGGTCCCTACTGGGGTAGGGTCACTCTCTGTCACAGCACCGGTCTCCATCTCCCCCCCGCCCCCCACTCGTCAGGCAGGCACTGGCCCTCACCTCACCAGTCACTGACCAGGGTCAGGCGAGAGACTCAGGTCTCGACGGCTCTGCCCTGGTCACCAGAAAGGCAGTGGACCGAGTCGGACTGGGAGTTCAGCCCTTCGCCAAGGAGGAGGGGTGATTCTCTGCTGACCTGCGAGACAGGCGCAGCAGTGGCATGGCAGCAGGGACAGTGGGTTGCTCAATGGCCATACTGAAACCCGTGGGGCGTGCCCGTGATACAGGTCCCATATTTCCACCAGTCCTCCTTGGCTGCCTCAGACAAACAGCCCCCAGCATCGCTGGCACCAGAGTCAGAACACAGTACTGAATCTGACGTTGGGGCAGCGCATCAGACTCCAGCACCTAAGCAGCTGTCCCTGGAGAGGGAAGAAGAACTTGCCTGACCCCAAGCGGTGCAGTCGTCATTGTTGTCCCCGGACGAAGCGACGGTGGGTCCCTTCCAAACAGGTAGTCCTCCTGAGGACTTCAAGGAGAACCAAGACTTCCTTAAAAGGGCGGCTACCAATTGAGGAGGTCTCAGAGGAGTCTGATGACCTCTTTAACATTATATCCTCCTCCACCCCAGCCCGTGTCGAGCTGCCCGTCCGCTCAGTGGTCCTTAAGATTGCCAAATCACTGTGGCAGATCCCCTGTTCCATTCTGCCTACTTCTAAGAAGGTGGAAAAGAAGTATTACGTCCCTGCAAAAGGGTTCGAATATCTGTACTCGCACCCTTCAGCGGCATCACTGGCCATGTCCGCTGTTAATGAAAGGGACAGGCAGGGCCAAGTCAGTGGCATGCCAAAAAACAAAGATGCCAAGAGACTGGACTTATTTGGCAGAAAGATTTATTCAGTGGTCAGCCTGCAATTTCGGGTGTCTAACCACCAGGCCCTGTTAGGCGGGTATGGTTTTAACCAGTGGAACTCCCTTAACAAATTCAAGGACCGAGCCCAGCAGTTCACCGCTTTAGTGGACGAAAGCATAGCGATAGCAAGAGGAACCCTCCAAATGGCCTGGGCCATTACTGATTCAGTGGCCAGGGTGGTCGCCTCCATGGTGTCCATGAGGTGCAGTCCTCTGGGTTATCCCAGGAGATGCAGGCCACTATTCAGACCTCCCATTTGAGGAGGTGGGGCTCTTCTCTGAGCTCACAGACTCAAGGTTCCATGGCCTTAAAGACTCCCGTGCCACCCTCCACTCCTTGCACCTTCACACTCAGCAGGCCAGGAAGCTGTTCCGTCCTCCACCTCCACAGTCTAGATCCTGGGGAACTCCCCTGCTGAGTGCATACAGGAGAAAAGTTAGAGACAAAGGGTCTAAGTGGCGACACCTGTTGTCTTCCCATTTGTCTGCTCAGCCTGGGCCTTCAAGAAACCAAGGAAGCCAGAAGCAGTCATTTTGAGGATGCGCTTGAGGACAACTCCCCCGTCACTTCGCAGGATCCACCTTCCCACTCTTTCTTCAACCGCTTCCGCCCCTTCCGTTTGGCCTGATCTCAGCTGACCTTGGACCGTTAGGTGCTCGAAATAATATTCTCAGGTTACACCCTGTAGTTCGTGGCCGACCCTCTCCGTCCTTCATTGGGGACCCTTCTCATGAGCAACTCCTTGTCTAAGATATCAAGAACGTCTTGCCTCTGGGAGTGGTGGAGGAGGTCCCTTGGGACATGAAAGGAAAGGGGTTCTACTCCCGCTACTTCCTAATCCCAAAAGCAAAAGGGGGCCTCAGACCCATTCTGGACCTGCATCACCTCAACAAGTCTCTCAAGAAGTTGAAGTTTCGCATGGTCTCCCTGGCCTCCATCGTCCCCTTTCTGGATCCAGGAGACCGGTACGCCGCCCTCGACTTGAAGGATGTGTATTTCCATATTTCTATTTTCCCAGGGCACAGGCGCATCCTTCATTTTATTCTGGGTCAGTGCCATTTCCAGTTCACGGCAATGCCATTCAGTGTCTCGTCTGCCTCATTAGCGTTCACAAAGTCTGCTGTTGGGCAGCAGAAAGCCCTCCACCAGAGCGACCTACCTGGCCAAATGGAAGTGGTTCTCCTGTTGGACCTCAGATGAAGGCGTTGGGCCCGGGCGGGCCTTGCTGCAGTTGATCCTGGACTACCTTCTGCATCTCAAGCTTCAAGTCTTGTCCCTTTCATCTATTAAGGTCCATTTGGCGGTTATCTCAACCTTTCATCCGCTGCTTGTGGGCAGGTTGGTTTTCGCCCAAGACATGACTGCCAGGTTCCTCAAGGGCCTTGAGTGCCTCTAGCTGCACGTCAGGGACCCCATCCCTCTGTGGGACCTGAATCTTGTGTTGTCCTGGCTCATGGGACCCCCCCCTTTGAGTTCTAGCTTCCTCTTCTCTCCTCTTCCTTTCCTGGAAGGTCGTGTTCTTGCTCGCAATAACGTCAGCCCGCAGGGTGTCTGAGATTAGAGTCCTTACCTCAGAACTGCCCTATACAATCTTTTATAAGGACAAGGTCCAGCTGTGGCCACACCTGGCCTTCCTGCCCCAGGTGGTCTCCCAGTGTTTTCCCAAGCTGCATAAGTCGGAGGAGGAGCATCGGCTGCATTCCCTTGATGTCAGAAGGGTGCTAGCCTTCTACATTGAAAAGACCCAGTTGTTCCGCAAATCGACAATTGTTCATTGCGGTGGGCAAAAGGATGAAAGGTTGTCCAGTATCCACTCAAAGAATTTCTTCTTGGATCACTGCCTGCGTTGGTTGCTGCTCCAATTAGGCCAAGATGCCACCTCTGGCAATCATAACCACCCATTCAGCCAGGGCACAAGCCTCTTCAGCGGCTAATCCGTACTTGAAGTTGGTGTAAGCCAAACTCATGGAAGGACACTAACTTCTTGAGGACTCTGTTCTCAGAACCACCTCATATTGAAAGTCTCATTTCTAGCATCAGTTACCTTGGTCAGGAGGGCTTTAGAGTTGCAGTCAGTAATAAGTAAAACCTTTCTGTGGAATGTGATATAAAGGCAAGGAGGTTCTTACCCTTCTCCATAAAATTCTGACTAAAACTGATTTGGAACTTCATGTCCGTCAATTGATTGCACTTGTCTGCATTATGTCAAAAGTCCCAGTGCTAACTTGGGGAGGTAAGATTGTATACTTTGGATGTGAGAGTGGTTGGCTGTTACTTAAACAGAACCAAACCATTCAGAAAGTCACAGTGGGCTCTGGAGAAAGTTATCAAGGTCAGGCCATCTTGGCTTAAAGAACTGAAGAAAGCCGTTCATTCGCTCATGTTCTGTAGGTGCTAATGTTCCTGTGCCTGAATGCCTCATTTTCTAATTGAGGCAATTGCTGTCTCTGGCATGTGTTTCCAGTGTGCCTTTATTTGGAAACCTGCAGGTTTGTTGCATATAACTTGGTTCACACCTTTACAAATCACTATTCTCCTCACATTGTGTTGAGAACAGATGCTGGTTTCCCAAGGGTGGGATATCTCTTGCTCACTTCCTCAGGAAAGACCCTAGTAACTGGTCTCCTAGAGTATGTGTATGTGGAGCCAATAGGAAAGTGGGGGTTACTCACCTACAGTAATCTTTCTTTTCAGATTGTATTGCTTCCCTAGAGCCACAATGACTCTTTCCCTTCCCCCTCTTACTTTGGAGCCCTGCTGGAAATAGGTCTCTGCAGGTAGAGAGGAACTGTGGAGACCATTGTCAAGCTATTTGTATCCTCAGATTTCAGAATGCAAAACTTGAGGAAAGTGCATGCACTAGTCCAGCTTCCAGATATTGCTTTAAGATGGTTCCATTGCTGTATGATGTTTGGACATGAGACTCCTGTGTTGTGGCTCTGTGGCAGCAATACACTCTGAATACAAGAGTTGCTGAAAGTAACTTCCTTTTTAAAACAAGCAAACATCCCCTTGCAGTATTTGAAACCTAAATATTACAGTACAAGAATCTGAAAGTGAAACTTAATTTTGTATATTTTTCTGTTTGCACACAAAGATAATAAATGACAGCAACCTAGATTTTTAAAATTCTCTCACTTAAAAAAAAAAAGTATGTTCTGGACATATGTAAAGAAACTTGTCTGTTTACAACACATGACTTTTAAATGACTTAAGTCACTGAAATGTACTTCAATCTGTTACTTCCACTTTTTGAGGGTTAAGGGAGGAATGAGGATTGCACAGAGAAAAAGGCCAGTCTTGGTCTCCTAGCAAAAATTTGGACAGTTGGCCATCTGACTGAACCATTTTTTTTCTTAATTGCTGTTTGTTAGAAGGCCCCACCAAGATAATCTTGTACAATCATTTTAGGGCTGGGTTCAGCTGGAATCATTGGCTTCTGCCTTGAGAAATCACATACTCCTCAATGTCCTTCAGAGACACAAGAAAGGGAACGCTTGTATCTGCTACCTCTCTGATCTGTAACAGTAAGGGGCACAGACAGAATGAGTAGGACTGATGGAGGATTGTACATAAGGAGCACTCCTGCTTCCCTCCACACCCACCTTTGCATGGAGAATCTGTAACAGGTTAAGGAAACTCCTCCTGAGTGTTGGCAAAAACAATAGGGGGAGCAAGAGAGAGCTTGGGAAAATCACCTGTGATCTCCATCTCTTTCAACAGTGTAGAGGATGCTCTACACCCCCAAGACGGGAGACAAGAGCAGGGTCTGAGAAAAAGCACCTGTGTAGTGCCAGCTACACTTTCAGTGGTTGAATTTATTATTACCATTGGTTGTGGTTATACGCTCAGCCATCAGAGGGTGAAGTCCTTTTGTTTTGGGGGAGCTATCTTCAGTAACTGAACGATGTTGATAGGTTCCCCCAACCACTCTCCTGGGTGAAAACCTAAAGCACATGATAACTTCATCTTGAAGGATGGTGCATGGGAAACTGGGGGAGGAAATTCTGTGGTGTGGGGTATCAGATGGGAACATAACTATGGGGAAGAAGAAAGGAAGTGTGTAAAATTATGAATAAAACTGATGGGGAGAGGGAAGGAGGGCCAGGGCAGTAAAACTCTGCTTTATGTATCTTGAACAGCCAATTCCTTCAGAGATGCCAAAGTGTAGGTGGAATTCTCTCTTCTCTTTAGCTGTGTGGTTTTATATTTTAGTGCTGTCAAGTGTGTGAAGTGAGAAAAGTGAAAAGAAGGTTTACTGAAAATACAGCTCTGAGGAAGAATAGGATATCTAATCAGTTATGTTAGTGGTAGCCCGGGACACTGGAAACTTGTGTGTACAGAATTCAGTTTATGTATGTTCCACAGACTTAAGGTTTGCCCATGGATTCTGGGTGTCCCTGGTGTTTTATGCACAATTTCAGCTTCTATTTTAAAAATATGGAAAAAGTTTATAGCTCTTCTGATCGCAAAAAAACTTTTCCCGATATGAGCTGATGCCTTGTCTGTGTTGGAGGTTTTTTAGACAAAACTGCTGAGTCTTAGTTGTTTGACTAAACAAACTCAGTAACTCTAAAGGTGAACTGCCCCCATTCATCTCAATGAGGTGTGCATTAAAGGGACACAGCCAAATTCAATGCTACTTCTATCTAAAGTTTTTAACCTATTATTGTGGTAAGTAACACCTAATATTACTATAACTAAGAGGCTAGAGGAAATAATGCCTGACTGACTAACTGGTTTTGACCTCTAAAGCCAATAGCCTAGAAGCTAGCTACTTGAGAGACAGTTTCTCCCTGTTCTACACGACTGCAGTTAAGATGGAGCCCCTTTGGAGCTACCAGGGTGTTCTTGGGTGGGTTCTTCAACTCTGAAATATTGTTCTGTTCTCCCTCCCCTCTCCTCAAATTCTATTACATTTAGGTCATGCTGCAAAACCATTCTATTCTCCCTAGTTTTTGGAGATGGGAAAGAATTTAGGATGGTTAGGTGTAGGAGAAGAATTTCTTTTCAGTCTTCATTTTTGCCTTGCTAGTGTTTTGATTAGAGGGATTAGACAGAATTGTTGGCGTTAAACTAATTTACAGCTTTATTTACTTTTATGAAATATTTTCAAGGGTCACTAGAGTTTTGGAGAGATGATTTATCTTTTTATAAAAATTTGACATTTTAAATTAAAAATACCAGATACTCTAAGAAACAAATGTTCTCCAGATTCCGTTATTCATATTCCACACTATAAAAATAATAATCATAATAAGTGGTAATCCTGATTATGGCTGAAATGGACAGCAAATGAAAACTCTTCAAACATTAGAAAGCAAAAAGGGTTTTAAAAATACTGTATTGAGTAGTCCTGTGTGGGAGAGCCAGACTAAAATAACTGGGAGTGCTGCAGGTCTGAACTGAGGTCTTTTTGGTAGTGTTTGTTTTTGCACTGTACAGTTAAATATAGGTCACAATTTTGGAAGTATTGGAGTGATTCCAAAGTTAAAGTTGCATCCAGACATCCATTCTAAGCTTCATTCTTTAACCCCTCTGTGTTTCCATTAGATGAAGTGATTTATCTGAAAATGTGTATTTAAAATATGTTAGAGGAATTTCTCTAGTTTGGAAACTGAAAGATTTTAAAAAATAGTATAGTTAGTATTAATATTATAGTGGCACTTAGAGGCCCCACTATGATTGAGGGCCCATCGTGCTAGGCACTATACATAGTAAAAGTCAGCTACTGCCCTGATGAGTTTACAATCTTAGTAGATTAGACAATACAAAGTGTATGAAAGGAAATATTATCCCCATTTTACAGAGTCTTCTCCAAGAACGCACAGGAGTGTGTGGCAGAACCAGGAATTGAACCCAAGTTTCCTGAGTCACCGGACCATTCTCACTCTCCCCCTCCTTCCTCAATCCAAAATTCAGTGTTTTTTTAAATTCTGGATGTGTCATTCTTTGGTCACATATATAAGTTTTTTAGCTTTACAGTAATTTTCATGGGAAGTTAGAAACAGAAAATGTTAATGAATTGTCATTGTTAGGATTGGACCTCTGCCAGTTGCTTAATGATTAAAGTTTTAATTGCCTGATTACAGTTTTCATTACTAAGCCATTAGCACTTAATAGCAGTCTGGTTCTGCTAGGACTTAGGGGCAACCAATGTGGGCTGAGGCATGTAACTGAAGTTGTGGGCACAGAGCTGGCCAGGGTGAGGCTCTGATGGGCAGGAACCCTTAGATGCTAACGGACCTATTGTAATCCTATAGAGTACAGGTCCCCTCCTTCAGACCTCAGCAGAAGAAGAGTGGGTTAGGAGCAAGGAATGGAGGGAATCATCGAGAGGAAAGAGTTCAGAACTGGAGCTGGGCTGTAAATTAGGTATTGCTTTGTCCAGTCCCAGGAGCAGGACCAGGGAGCCAACAAAATAGTCATCTTTCTAGAGCAGCAGTTCTCAACCAGGGGTCTGAGACCAGGTTTCAGGGCTCCGCCAAACAGGTCTGGCATTAGACTCATTGAGGCCCAGGACAGAAAGCCCACACTGCCCTGACCCCACCAGCTGGGGCTGAAGCCAAAGCCTGAGCAGCTTAGCTTTTTGCCCTCCCCCCGGGTGTGAGGCCCCATGCCGTTGCCCTGCTTGCTTCCCCCTAATGCCAGCCCTGGCTTTTATATGCAGAAAAACAGTTGTTGTGGCACAGATGGGCAGTGGAGTTTTTATAGCATGTTAAGAGGGGGGGCACGCTCAGAAAGAAAAAGGTTGAGAATCCCAATTCTAGAAAAAATGCTGAACAGTGAGCGAAGAAACCTTTAACTGACACTCGGGCTTTCCTTGGTGTAAAGAGCTGCTCAAGCAAAGCAGTGGGATCCAGTTTGCACATTAAATCAGATTGGAAAAACAAAAATCACTAAAGGAAATACCAAAATAAACCTTCAGTTATAGTTGATTGCTAAATGCAGTTCAAGAGAAACAGTACCATTAAATACATCATTTAAAAAAAAAAATTAAACCATAGAAATTGCAAGCTAAGGCTATATAAATAATTCCAACATGAATTTTGCTACCTAGTTCCCATAGCACTGCTGCCTCAGCTTTCCAGTTCACCAGATAGCAGCAGTGCTGGAGGCATTGTTTCTGTGCTGAGGCACCAGTGCACCAAAGTCTCTCCTGGCACTGTTGCCTTTTTGTGCTGGTGAGCTTGTGCAAATTGCTGGAGGAGCCTTTTAAGTGCATTGCCTCTTCATAAACATACTTTCCTCTTCCCCTTCAGGACCATCCCAGCTAAAGGCCCTTTTTTTCTCCATAGCTTCATACCACATCCCTAATGTCTCTGATGCACGCACAGTCCTTCTCCCAGACGTGCTTCTCTATTACATTCTGCTTTTAAATGTTGATCTCTGTCAATGTCTGAAAAGGGCTGATTTTTCAGTACCCCATCTATTCTTTTCTCTATTTCCCCTTCATAACCACCTCCGTTCCACAACCCCAAGCCATGCACATCCACGCTTATCCTGAATAATTGACATGCAACCTTAATTCTGACCATAAATAAAATACATTAATGTGCAAACTTATGATGATTTCAATTTGTAATGTCTACAGACTGATTGATTGATACCAAATTGTAGAACAAATCCTAAAACAGCTCACTTATTCACACATTTTTCTGCAGTGTCTAGGAAAAGTTGTCTTGCAAACGCCTTTTGCATTCTGACACCATATGTATCTTACTCATACCAGTATAAAATTATGTAAAATATAATGGGCAGTCTAACCAATTCCAGACCGATTATCAAAATATAAGAATATCTAACCATTAAATATGATCAGTGGTGAGGGCCTACCTGTTGATTGTGAGAATGAGGGTGGAGTTATGTTGGGGCCGGAAGGGAGGTTAGTTGTGGTTGAGAAAGGGGAATTTATGTGTGGAGTGTAGATAAGATTTTGAATGACTTGATGTCTTATGTTGCAAACAAAGAGCCATTAAACTGTATACTTCTAAACAAATAATATAAACACATCAGTTATCCAAATGTATTATTAAAAAAGCATTGGTCTAATTCCCATTAAAATAAAAGGAAAAAATTCTATTGATTTCAATGGAAATTTGAATTTCACCCTAAAATAGTAACACAAATCCAGGGACAGAGTTAAGATTGTCTGGACGTTGGTCACTAAGATTATAACTGTTTAGTTAGATTTATGTGGAGTACAATATAAGTTCAGTACTCTTGTTGTTCTTGACAATTTTTAAAGAACACAATAAACAGATCCATCAGTTGTGCTAGATCAACTCAAATATACACTGGCAACATAAATTATTGAAATTAATAGACCCCACACACTATTGTCTGAGTCCCACACCCAGCCCTGCCCTGTGCCCATTTTCTGACATGCAAAAGAGAAAAGGTGTGCTTTACATTATGGCCTGAAGGCTAAAAGACTCAGACTTTTGTGGAGCTGGGGAGGAAGTGAGCTCCAAAGGTCTGGGGCCCTAATAGAGGGTGGCCTACCAGCTGTCTCCTCCCCTTGTGTCAAGCAGGCTTCAGCTCAGGTGTCTCTGCTGATTGTGACTGTGGCAATATGTCATGAGGAATGGTAGTCTCTTAGGCCAGAGCAACACTAGAGAGTTTACAACTGTGCCAATGCAGGCTCTCTAAAGCAGCCGCTCTAAGCTGACGGGAGAGAGCTCTCCCATCAAGTTAGCTATTCCTACCCCGACATGAGCCAGTAACTATGTCCCGCTGACATAGTGCTGTCCACACCAGCACTTATGTCAGTGTAACTTGTGTCGCTATGGGGAGGGGAGGAATTAATTCACACTCCATAGCAACATAAATTATGCTGACATACACTGCAAGATAGACATAGTCAGACAGGCAGGCCCTAGACTATTTAGAGATTTATAAAGCAACATCTTAAAATCCATCTGGAAACAAGAGACAGCCCTAGAAAGTCATAGAGCTCAGGTTTAAGATGCACTGGGAAAGAGACCGCACAGCTGTTGAATTCAGCATGAAATACTTTCCTAAAAGATTTAAGATGTAGCCCAATGTAGAGAGCATTGTAGTATCTAATTTTGATAAAGGCATGGATGATAGTTGCAAAGTCCACATCTGGAAAAAGACGCATCCTGCTAACCATCCATAGATGGGGAAAAGGCTGACTTGGCCGTAGCTGCTCCCTGATCTAGTAACAGCTGGAAGTCTAACCAGACCACCTGGATCACAAACCAGATCAACCAAAGGTAGGCACACATTCTCAATCAAAGGGGCTGAAATAACCCCACAATCTCTTCCAGTTACTTATCCCAGCCAACCAGGTCATTCTGGTTTATCTGGACGATGTCTCAGCCTTTATCCATGCCCAAGTCTCTCTGCCTTCTCTTTGGGTTTGGAGTTTAAGGATGATATTAGAAGTCCTTTATGTAACCTTAATTTGTGATTTCCTTAGCTTTTAATATTTAGGTTTTGTAACGTTTTCTCTTGACTTGTGCTTAATAAACTTAACTGTAACTTAATTAAGTTTTGTTCTGGAATAAGTGTCTGTCTACTTCACGTCAGTCTTCTTTCCATGGCTCTCCCCCTGACAAAGTATATTCCTGTTCTAACACACATATGAGGCTTTTATATACCCCAGCTTTTCCTGCTCCTTGAACACCTTCTTTTATCCTTTCCATTAAGGAGGTGTCAGGCCTGCTGAGATTAAGGAGGTTATTGATTAGTTAAAGGAGTCTTTTGCAACTTCAAAGAGGATTTAATAATGAGAGAAAAGGGAGGGGAGAATCACGTCATGAACCGCGGTAGCAGGGATTGTACTTCCTTCTTGAAAAAAGGCATTCGTGTGTCAATGTGACACTTCCAAAATGAGAGGCAGCTTTATTCACTTGTTTGAGTGGGGAGCTCAGAGCCAGGTAATCCTCAGACCTGTAATTCCTGCTCTGCCATGGACTTGGTGGGTGGCCTTTGGTGAGTCACTTAGTCACTCTTTTCCCTATCTGTCACAGGTGTTGTAGAGATTAGCTAATATCTGCAGAGAACTTTGAAAATTAAACATACTATGTGTTCAGTAATTATCAAAAGATGTTTAGGTTGTAATACTAGGAGCAGCTGCTAAAAGGGCACTAACGAGGACCTATGCTTTTTAGCTGTGTAGGTGAAATAAAGGGAAGAAATTGGGACACTTTGTCTGGAAGACCAATAGAGAATTCGCAGTTGTGGTATAGGTACTATCCGGTAAGCCACCTCCTTGGCCCCACCCTCCTGGCTGTGTCATTTGTGCCTTTGCATGTTACTCATCACCTGTGGGTGCTAAGCAAGGAAAAGCCCCAAACCAAGTGTTGGGATAGGTAATCTGATGTTTTTTCTGGGTATTATTTAGCAACCCAAAGCTAACAGATTTTCAGGTAGGACATGAATGACTTTGCAAGATTTCTCTCTATAGAACTCGATCCAAAATCTTGGTGGCTTTCAGCATAGCTTTAGACTCTTACTCAGGTCTGTAGTCTAAATTTCAGTTTGCCCTCAGGCTACTCAAGTGATTGAGTTTTAATCCATTGGATGAGGGGTCCATCTTCATCTGTGACATTTGCCATGGCTATCGGAATTGATGGTGCAGTTGATGACAGCTCTGGGCCTTGTCTGCTTTAAGCTTTTAGTTTAAAATTTCCCATTACTGTGCTACGCCAGTGCACCCTAACTTGTAAAAACACTAGAGCTTTGTTCCATAGAGCCCATCACTTGTTACTGCTGGTGGAGCTGCTGTGATGGGAAACATGAAGAAATAGGTTAGAGTAGACAGAGCCATGATTCTCTCTGTTGATCTCCAGCACAGTTTGACAAGCTTGTGTAAGCTCTCACTAGTTCAAGTTGCTCCTCTTGTCAGCAGTGGAGAGGTTAGCATCTAGGCTTTAATGTTAACCTGTTGATGAGTGGAGCTGTTGAAGTCTCACTTGATGCATATATTTCAGTCTCTTTGCAGACATGGTACGGCAGTGCATTGGTTCACTTTTGGAAGTTTATCTTTGCAATGTCAAGAATTAAAAACATACTTTTAAAAACAAAAGCTTTAGGGTCTGTACAGAGCTAAGTCTTTAAAGAACAAAATGTACATCTTTTCAACACCCAGGAATACCATTTTTCTTATATTTATTTTGAATGTGTAGTCAGTCTTACAAATCTTTACCACACAAATACCAAAAATGCAATATTAACAATTGCAATAATGAATGGTTCATATTTGGATTGAGTCATTATAGTCAAGTTTATCTATTGGGAAGGGGATAATGTTAGAGGAGCAGCCTTAGGTGTGTTGTTTCTCGGGGCTTTTTTTTTTTTTAAAAAAACAGTTCTGTCTCTACTCATTAACAAGCCACAGCAAGTCGTCTTGTAGTTATTAATATTTTTAACATCCCAAATGTGATGGGTTTTTGTTTGCAGGTGTGCTCTGAGTATTGTATAAATGGCAACCAAATACTAAAGTATTTATTTGTCCTCTGTTTTGCTGCATTATATTTTTCTTTAACGATGATCTCCTGAATTTTTTTTGAACCATTCTTCTAATTTGGAGAGGTTTTCCAATGAGAGGTTTTCAATAATGCAGTAACTATTAACAGAATTCTTCTCTTCTTTGTGTCACCATTTCTGCTACTGTAACTCCTCACTTAACGTTGTTTCAAAGTTACGTTGCTGCTCGATTAGGGAACATGCTTGTTTAAAGTTGTGCAATGCTCCCTTATAACGTCGTTTGGCTGCCTACACTGCATGTACAATTTTGAGGAAGAACAGCGACTTTACAAGGGATCATTGCACAAGTTCCTCTTCTCTGCCTCTTCCCCCTCCCTCCCAACGCTTCACCCACTGCCAAACAGCTGTTTGGTGGCACTTAGGACTTTCTTGGGGGGGGGGGGGGGGGATGCGGTGTGCTGTGGAGTGGGGGTGGGAAGAAGTGGGCCTGGAGTGGAGTGGGGACGGGAAGAGGCGGCCTGGAGCATTCCCCGGCAAAGTCAGCGCCTGTTCTTCTCCAGGTAAGCTGCCACTGATGCTGCAAAGGTGCTTCCTAGCGTCCTTGCCTGTACTGTACTGTATATGCCTTTTGTCTGCCCCCCAAAAATTTCCTTGGACCCTAACCCCCCCCCCCTTATTTACATTAAATTTTGTTTCAGAGTAACAGCCGTGTTAGACTGTATTTGCAAAAAGAAAAGGAGTACTTGTGGCACCTTAGAGACTAACCAATTTATTTGAGCATGAGCTTTCGTGAGCTACAGCTCACTTCATCGGATGCATACTGTGGAAACTGCAGAAGACATTATATACACAGAGACCATGAAACAATACCTCCTCCCACCCCACTCTCCTGCTGGTAATAGCTTATCTAAAGTGATCATCAAGTTGGGCCATTTCCAGCACAAATCCAGGTTCTCACCCTCCCCCCCCCCCCCCACACACACACAAACTCACTCTCCTGCTGGTGGTCACTTTGGATGGGCTATTACCAGCAGGAGAGTGAGTTGGGGGGGGGGGGGGCGGAGGGTGAGAACCTGGATTTCTGCTGGAAATGGCCCAACTTGATGATCACTTTAGATAAGCTATTACCAGCAGGAGAGTGGGGTGGGAGGAGGTATTGTTTCATGGTCTCTGTGTATATAATGTCTTCTGCAGTTTCCACAGTATGCATCCGATGAAGTGAGCTGTAGCTCATGAAAGCTCATGCTCAAATAAATCGGTTAGTCTCCAAGGTGCCACAAGTACTCCTTTTCTTTTATTAAATTTTGTGGGAAAATTGGATTCGTTTAACATTTCACTTAAAGTTGCATTTTTCAGGAACATAACTACAACATTAAGCGAAGAGTTACTGTACGAAACCCCAGCAGGGTTACCAAGTGATTTGCTAATAAATGTTTAACTATTGGTTACAAATCACATTCTAGTACTCTTTTTAATAATTGGACATGTCCACTACATATAGATCGATCACCTTTTCCCTCCACAATTTCTCTGATAGCTATCTCCATCCAATCTATATATATATCAGTAGTTCAACCTATTTATGATTGTTGGCCGCATATGCGCTCCCTCTCATATTCTCTCTCACACACACCCACCCACCCCTGTATGGCTGTGAGCATGTCACATGGGACTGTGTGCTGATTGGTCTGAAAGTGACCCGCGAACCACAGGTTGAGAACCACTGGTATATAACCTTTTTTTAAGCTTGCTGGTGTCAGTTTGTATTGAAAGAGATGTTCTGTTGTACTACAGATTGAGGTTGCTGGATTTCTTTGCAAAGTCAAAGCCTATGCCGCCTGTGAAATTTGTCCACCCATAGCATTTCCCCATTGTCATAGATCAGGGGTGGCCAAACCCTGGCTTGCAAGCCGTGTATGGTTCTTTGACTCTTAAAGTGTGGCTTGCAGAGCCCCCCCATTCTCTGCCTACCAGACTGTGGGGGAAGCTCATGGCTTCTGCCCTGCTGCAAGGTGGTGGAGCTAGAGGCTTCTGCTAGACATGACTGGTGTCTGCTAAGAGTGAGGGGCACAATTTAAAGGTCCCCTCCACCCAACAGCTTGAGTCATGACCTCCCCTCCCCCTCATATGCCCCCCTCTTACCCTCAGTGGCCCCTCCCTGCAGCTTCCAGGTGTTAGCTCTGCAGGGAGAAGCAGCAGCAAAAGCAGCAGCTCTCCCTGCAGCTCCCAGCTGTTTGCTCTTGCCTTTCCCAGGGTCGTGGTTCTCAGCTTGCTGGCTCCAGCAGCTGCCATGCATGGCAGGGGGCCTGGCCACACTATATGACTGAGTGGGGCCAGCAAACTCTGGCAAAAATCAGGGCGGGAGGGGGCGCAACGTGACCCCATGTGCCCCTCCAAGAGAGCACACCTGTTGGGACTCAGGGCTTCAGCCACACAGGGAGCCCTGAGCCCTAGCGGGTGCCTCCTGTTGGGCTGGAGTCCCAGCAGGTGCCTCCCAGCTCTCGAACTTCTGAAGATTGTTGTAGGCGGCTTGGAGGGTCAGTAAGTTTGGTCACCCCATCATACTGAATATTTCTTTGCTGGAAAAGTTGCCTGCAAAGGGTAAAATGTTTAGTTTCCTATTCATCCAAAGGTGTTTTTTTGTATAAAATAGTTTTTCTACAAAAAGTTGAGAAACCATGGTGCCTAACTTGAAGCTACTAGTACCATGGGAAGTTGGCTAAATTAAATTTGGTTTTTGCATCTTTTAAAAAAACCCTCAGAAAAATATCTGCTTTAAAAAAAAATCAACTCTGCGTATTCCTCGGCTCTCCCAGTGTTTTAAACTCTTTAGTTCATTATTTTAGTTAGTTTGGATGCCATTAATGATGGTAATGAACTTGCATCTCTAGTTCTATCCCATACCCCAAGGGTAAGCTTTGCCAAAAGTAGGTATTCATTTTTGGAGGGCATAATTTTTTTATTACATCATGGGAACAGCAATATGCACACTGTCATCGTCATCTTGTTCAGTAAAGGCCTATTGTTTGGCTGGATTACAGTACTCCCAGTTCTACTCCTTTGAGCTGGCTGGGTTTATCTTGCCAAATAATATTTGGAACAGCTAGATATTCTGCTTTATGGGTCTATATAAAGTAGCTGTGTTAAGAATTTATGTGGAATAAGAAGACCAAAATCATTCTCTATGTACCTGCTATCTAGTGATTATAAAAATATTTTGAAATAAGAAAAAAAATCCTAGGTAAAATACTCATTTTGACTCTGACTATTCTCTCTGACGTGTAAGATTGCATTCTTCCCCAACAAACAACCAGTTTTATTTAATTTGCTAAAATAATGGCTTGACATCTTAAATTGCATGTGTCTTCTAGGTTATTTGAGATTTGAGTTCCCAGGTCCCTCTGTAGAATTTCTTGTCCTTTAATATCTAAAATATTTCTGGAGGGAAGACTTTCAGTCTCTATATATTTATGGCCAGCATTTCAGGTTCTGCATAATTTACTGCACAACCATTTTCTCTCCAGAAAATCATAAATTCCTGTAGATGATAATTTTAGGTAAATGCTTTGGTTAGATTAAAAAAGTATAGCTTTATATACTTATGATACCTTGTAATATGTTCTGGCAAGCTTTATTTCCATTAGTAAATTAAGTTATTCCTCATTCTTGGAAGGCCTCTGTGCATTGCCACTTGGGGACTTCTGAAACAAGGCATCATCAGGGCTGCCAGCCCTCCAAGTGGGAATCCACAGAGGCATCCCTTGAAAAGCAGTAGTTGTCAGTAAGTAACCCTTCTTTATGTTCTGTGTAAATGGCTCCAAGGCTAATGCAAAAAGTAAAGTGGACATACCTGTTTGGTTCACCTGTATCACTCTAACAAAGGAGACTTAACCACTGACTCTCAAAGATGGTTTTAGGCTGGTATAAAAAGCAGTAATTCATTTCAGGAGGGGGGTGACCCAATGTCATTGTATGACAAAACTTTAAATAAAAAACCCCATCTATCCTAAACAAAGCCTTCTCTGCATCAAGTGAAAACAAAAGACTCATCCCCTTTTTATCTGACTGGTCCTATGAATTATTCCAAGTACTCTGAATATTATAGACAAATGTCTGATCCTTAATAAATCTAGTTTGATGTGAATTTATATAAACTGGTAGCATGGATTGCAAATGGGTAGCTAATATTTTTCTGTCCTTCAGCAATGATATGAATCTATAAGACCTACATGAGGTAATGTTTTTTCCAGCTTCAGGGAGAACCAAAACTGTACCTCACTCAATAGATGGAGGCAGTCCTGCCCTGATAGAACAGTATTAAAGTTATATCCATCAAAGAATCTACTAATACCTCCTTAAATATTGTGTAATATTCAGCTGGAAAGCAGTCAGGCCCCTGGAGTTTTGCCGTGTTCTTACTTGCTATTGCCTATAAAACTACTACTACATCTAGAGTTTCTTTCTCAGTCTCATGACAAGCCTACTACTTTAGATTTTTTTTAATAACTGCAGAGCCTGGAATATCTGAAATGTACAGTTGACGGGAGAAGCATATACTTCATTATGATGTCACTTTTGCTGATTATTTTTAAATGGTAGAATGTGCTCCTCTTGAATCCTTTTAAGCCAACAACTTAACACACACATCCTTTTTCATACTTTTGTATGCCTGAGGGCTTCTTCAGTCATGTTGGTAATTAACACATTCACTTTTCTCCTTATACTGTTTAATTGTTGATCTATCTTTTGAGTCTGCAATTTTGTTTTAATTTTTCTTCTGCTTTTTCTTCTAAACTCTGAAGTTATACTTGTCTGCTTACCACTCACTACTGCTTTACCTGCCTTCTGTAGGAGACCTCTCCTTATTATTATCATCATCATTTTTATTTGAATGTTTTGAATATGTCTTCTTTAATTGCTGCAACTTGATACTTGTCCTAGAGATCAAACAATTCATTTACCAGTAAGACTACCTTTTGGATCCATCTAAAATACTAAATATTACTTCCTGTGGAGCATATTCTGACTAGGGTGGTATGACAAAGCTCTGTCCTTGCCTCCATGGGTCCCACATTTCCTGGTGGATTTCGCTAGCCTCAGAGGCTCACTCTCCATGTAACCCTTCTCTAGAGACAAGGGTCACAGTCTACTGAGCCGTTTTCATCATAAGCCAGCGAGGGAGGTGAGGAGAAGTTATCCTTCCTTGCACAGTCTCTGTTGTCTCCCACTCTCAGTGATTAATCAGGGGGCAAAGGCAGGGGGGGGGGGGGGAAGAACCCAGGCCCGCCCTCTACTCCAGGCTCTAGCCCAGGGACCCTAATAGTATCAGCTATGGTAGCTGACCTTTTAGAATGTACAATTCCCTGGGCTACTTCCCCCACAGCAGCCCTCACTTCCTCAAGCTCCACTTCACCCTTACCTCAGAGCCTCCTTACTTGTGCCTGATATGGTGTGTACTATCAGTCTCTCCAACAGCACAACTTCCTCCCATAGCTCCTGACATGGACACCCACCTGACTAACTGGGAGGCTTTTAACTAGATTCAGCCAGCCCCTGATTGGCTTCTGGTGTCCCAATCAACCTAGTGTTCTCCCTGCCTTCTGGAAAGTTCTTAATTGGCCCCAGGTGTCTTAATTGACCTGGAGCTGCTGCCATTTCACTTATCCTGGTACCAGGGATTTGTTTAGCCGGGAGCTAATATATCCATCTCCCACTACTTTTCTATAGCCATCTGGCCTTGCCGCGTCACAGGTGGATTTAAATAACCAATTTAAATAATGGTTTTTAATCTTTGGTTTTTTAGTTCTTTTCCTAAAGCCAGGTTAATTCTCATTCGTTCATATAACCATTAAATCATTAACCATTAATCAACCATGTTGTTGATTTACAACAAAATGTAGTCTTTACTAAATTTGGTGTACACTTTGTTAACCTGGAGGATATGCTACATGCGCATTTATTTAAGCAATTATGTAGCTTAAGCTCCTTTATTCAGTCTTAACTTTTACATTTTTTATGCGTGGTGACACATTTCTTATTTATTAGATGGTGGGGTTTTTTTTACTCAGGATTTGTGTCAACCTGCATTTGAATGGAAATTGGAATTCAGATTAAAATTGTACATAAAAAGCATTTAACATTTTTTTGTTTTGTTTTTTTAAAAAAGCCAACCTTAAAAGGTGCTAGATACATAAGAAAAAAATAAGTTTATCAAAACATATTCTGCATTTAAAACTAAGGAAGTATTAACTATAGTTAGTGAATTGACGGGTTGTTCTTGGTCACCATGAGCCAGACTTTCAAAGGTATTTAGATGCCTAAAGGTGCCTAGTGGGATTTTTCAAAAGCACCCAGCTTCCATTTAAATCAATGGGAATAAAACCAATGAGTTGGGTGCTTTTGAAAATCCCACTAGGCACCTTTAGGCATCTACATACCTTTCAAAATCTGGCCCTACTATCTTCAAATTCTCAGATTAATAGCTCTTCCATCTGGCTTTTACTCATAAGTTGGAAGAGAAAAATAAATTCCCCTGCCTTTTCAACTCCCATTCAGTTTCTCAACTTTGTGTGAACTAGTTCACATGAAGAAGCTATTCTTCGCCCCGGTAGCTAAACTGAAACCATAAGTAACCAAAGCAGAAGATTTTTTGCACAACAAAAACAATGAGGAGGATTTGTGGCACCTTAGACACTAACAAATGTATTTGGGCATAAGCTTTCGTGGGCTAAAACCCATTTTTGCTGATACAGACTAACACGTCTACCACTCTGAAACTTTGCACAACAGAAACTGAAAGTACTGACATTTGGACAAATGTAAATGCCAGCATTTGCTTCATTGTAAAGGCTGAAAATAATATAGATATTTACTTAATGCAATGTATGACATCGTAACATATTTATAAAGCTTGAATTGACCTAAAAATTTAAAGATGTTTTCCCCTGATTCTGTATATGATTTAAAAAGTAGCATCCTTTAATATCTTTAAAATTTACAATGGGTTCATTGATGCAGCATATTTTATTTAATTATTTTAATAGTTTATAGTAAATTTAGGCCTTAAATGGGTTGCCGTAATTTCAAATCTATTTTTTAAACGATTTTTAAAAGAAATGTGTATTTAAATGTTTTTAAAAATCTGATTTAAATTTTAAAAAAATAATTTTTTTATTTTTAAAAAATAGATTTTCATCCATCCTGGTTCTGACCATGTAAAATAGTGTCAATTCTTGCATATTTTGCCACCTTAAAAAGAATTTACAAATTAATATCAGTGTTATTCTAATACATAAATGAGTATAAATAAAGTAAATAATCTTGTTACCCTGAGTGCAACCTTCTCCAACAGTCAGAGAGATTGATAATTATAATAGGTTAGCGCTGAATCTTTTTCCTTGTCTGTTGTTTTCTTTCCAGTAAGGATTTGGTATACAATTTGAAGTCTCTTCCATGTATAAAAATTTCCCCACTCCAAAGTATTCCAGTATTTTTAAAAACCCATTATCAAAAGGAAAATGGCTTTTTGGGGGGAAAAATACAGTAAACTCACTGTTGTTTACAGGAACTGGATTATTAAGATAAATCATCACTTTTTGAGTTGAAACACTTCAGGTTTAGCAAATACTATGCATTTCCTTTTTTTTTTTTTTTTTTTTGAAGCAAAAAATATGTGCTGAAACCAATTCTGTTGCACCCACAATTTACTCCTCCTAAAAATGAATTTCTTGAAGTAATATCTTTGAATTGTGTGCTGGATTGCTTTTGTTTTTCTGCCAGAGATTTTCTTTTTGATGACATTTTCAGTACTTTGACAATCAAAGACATAACCTTAAAAGGCAGAGCCATTGATTCTTATTTGGCTTATTCAGAAACTTTAAAATTGTGTGGGCTGGTTTTTGTTTTGTTTTTTGGTACATAGCCATTGCCATGCTACCTGGATCTGGCTTTGTCCCATCTCAAATAGATAGTCACCAAAGACTTTCTCCTAATCTAATTCCCAAAGATGGTCTGTGAAAAGGTCAATTACTGGTGTGAATCCTTATGTGGCAAACGACCTCTCTTACTGAGTGTGGTGTTCCCACAATTGTGTATCATCTTATGATATAATTTCTGTTTGTAAACTTAAGTAACTCTTTCCTATTTTACTAATTCCCTGCCTACCCCACCATTTCCCTTCCTGTCCTTCTTTTCTTTTCCTACCCTCCTTTTCTTGGGTTTCACCATCTGCCATGACTTTACTACCACTTTTATCAGTTTTACCTCTGGAGTGTATTCATGCATGTTAGAGCCTTTGTTCCCTATACCAAGAGTCTGGAATATAGTTTTCTCACCTTTGGAGTATCTTGATAATAAGCTTGATCATGGAAGATGAATGTGAGTTTAAATGGAAATTCCCACCTGTAGTGAATTTTGGCCCTTCTGTTTCCTTTTGCAGTTTTGGTCAGCTCTCCTCTTTTTTGCAGACTAAATAATAATGTACAGTTGTGTCTATTCTTTACTGGACCTAAACACAGCAGAAACACAAATAAGGTGCTTTTCACTTCTTGTCTTTTTTATTGTTTCTTTTGCTTTTTATGGTAAAAGGTGCTTGTACAGCAGTTCTGAAGTAAATTTAAAAATGATTTTACATATAAAAGGCCAAATAATAATGAAAAACATATCTGCAAATATGTCCAAAAATTTTCTCTTTCAGAAACAGACAAAAAATCAATCCAATACAGTAATAATGATAGTGAGAACAAACATAATCCTGTTATATTATACTTTACTAATACACTGTGATAATGAAATTAAAGTTCTGAGTTTTAACACATCCATTGTGTGGCTCAGACTACTTGCAGAAGTTCAGGAGCTCTTTGAATGGAAAGTCTGCAAGGTCACATGTCTCCTGTGAAACTGGAAGGGAAGCTTCTAGGTTAGCATTAGTGGCTGGCGGTTTCGGTACTTGTTCTTCAGAAAATGCAGTGCACTGAATGTCCTGTCACACAGCACAGTAGTAGGAAACAGGGACAAGAAAAGCAAAGTAATGTTAGTTAGGGGCTTGTAGGTGTCCTCAAGCAGGTACACATTGCTCCAGAAGTCCTGTACTGTAATACTGGGCTGACTGAAGTATGTTTTCATTCTTGCATCATTGCGCATTTGCAGCATGAGGTACTTGAAATTGCTTAAATCCAAAAAGTCAAAGGAAACAATTGGTCTTGCAATGCAGTTAGTTTGCAGCCAAAAAAACGTGAACCGGAATTGCTGAATGGGTCGGTCATGAAGGTATACTGACAGAAAAAGTTTCTCTGATTGAATTGATTTTTCAGGATCCTCCGAAAGGATACTCGGGTATTTGGTTATAGCTAAGCTGACCTTTTGCTGCACTTTCTCATCCTGATAGATGAGAAACTGATTAAGCACTTAAAAAAACTGGCAAGTCCTTTTCCTCTTCTAGGTGCTGGACAATGTCAGTGATTGTCATTCTGAATGTATTAATTACTTTAATGCTGTCAAATATCGTTAGCTGAGGTTTCTGAAGTTCCAGATTCAAGGAAGCAAGCTTTGGTAAAAATTCTTTCAAAAAGAGAAAACAACCATGTACTTCTGGATATTGTAGCTTTTGGGACAGTTCTGGGGAAACTGTTCAAAACCTCAACAAGCTCTTTCCGGAGCTCAAATGGTCTTTGTACACTGTAATTAAAATGAAGCCACAGGACCAGGTTGTAATTCAGCAGCACCTTATGTGTTTCGCAGCTCATTTTGCACAGAGTTGTGAATCTCTCCCTTTATTAGTGCTGCTGGTGTTGAGCACGTTGATGCACTTTTTCACTACAGAGTCAACCTCGTCCATACTTTCGATTGAAGCCTTTCTGACAAGTACTTCTTGAGGGGCAAAACAGTGAAACAAAAAGGGTTTGCATGCATTTTTCTTGGTAGCAGTTCAGCACCCCTGCTTGTGCAGTTTGCACAGTTGCTGCCCCATCAGCTGTCAGGCCACACAGGTTGTCAAAAAGGTAATGCGGCACTCCTCCATTCTCACCAACAACTGAAAAATGTGTTTGCCAGTTGGCCTAGCACTAAGGCTCATCTGACATAAAACGCCTTCCAAATAACAGGGCGATCACAGTCAAAAAAAGAGAATAAATATGATTCCCTTGGGACATCCAGGCTCTCATCCAAGCACAGGCTGTAGAAAGCTGCAACTTTTTCAGCTATTTCATTTTGTAGAAAATTTGCCTGATCTCTTGTGCTCCTCTGTAACATGTCGTTTCTCAGTAGTATCTCTCTGAAAATTGTATTTTCTGCTTACACGGCCAAAGCAATTTTCATCACAAGTTCTCTGTTGCTAAATGCTTTCCTTGTTTTCCCCAAAGGTAGTGCAACTTTAAAAGTAGCCATCTGTATCTGATCCACTTTATTCAAAAAAATCTCTGAGCCATCGCTGTTGTGTTCTGAGCTCGGTTTTTGCATCATGTAACAGTTCGCGCCTCTGAAATTCACTGTTGTAGTTCTGTTCAACAGCCCTGCATGAGTGCTATCGTGACATTGCGTTGCGTAAATTTTAATTTGTAAAATTTATTTCTTACAAACAGCACACACTGCAACCTGTGTGGAAATGGAAATGGATAACTTCAGAAACATAAGAAACTACTTTTCCCACTTGTCCTGAAATGTTTGTTTTTCTTCCTTCCACATTCTGCTTTTCTTAGAAGCAGGTGGCTTCTCCAGAGCCATCTCTGAATCACATTCAGGGTCATGTTCTGGCACTGATTTTTTTAAAAACTTTCCGATATCAATTTATGTTTTTAATTCTTTCACCTTCTGCTAAGAACAATCTCAATTTACCCAGACACCATGCAATGATGTTGGCCAGTAGTTGCTTATGGTGCTATAGAAGCATGCGATGTAAGCATAGTGGTTAGCCAATGAATATGCTTTGTGACTTGAAAAAAACTGCATCTATGTAGTTTAGCTCTGCCTGTGCTGTATTAATATTTAGAAGGGAATGAGTGTGAATTATGATTTATGGCAATTACAAGGCAACTTTAAAACGTAATATCTCAGCAATTCTTGGGATGCTTTGACGCATAAGCATAGTTTGACTTCTGTATTTGGGGAGCAGGTCGGGGGGGATTTAACCTGGGCCAGCCTTACAGGTGGATGATGTGGGTGACTGCCCAGGACACTGTGGTTGGGGGGCACTGTGGTCAAGAGGCAAGGAGTGGGGTGGGCCTGGGGTGTGAGGCTGCAGAATGAAGCTTAGCGGGGGAAGGCAGCAGGGAGTGGGGAGTCAGAGGGGGTCAAGGGTGCCAAAATACAAGTTTGCCCATAGTGCTATTTTGTCTAATGCTGGCCCCAGGGCTGAAGGCCAAGCCCCTCTGCCCACAGAAGGTGGGTCAGGAACTTACAAACTGTCTGCTGAGTCCAAAGTTCCTTCAGCATTATGCCCCACCTGTCTCCAGAGGTGCTGCCCGGAGACCTTCAGGAGGCTGTGCGGTGCAGGGTGCTGACCCTTGCTGATGGTGCCAGCAAACACCAAGGCGGCGCATCTAGGATCAACAGTTGGGTGCTTCCGGGTGGGGCTACTGGTTTACCTCCTACCAACCCCCCACTGCCCAGGAGGCTGTTGTGGACACACACAAATAGGCTGGTGGCTGCATTTGAGAAACACTGATCTAGATGTTCACTAGCCTTTTTCTTAATCAAATTCTTGTGCTGGCTGTGGTGAGATTTAACAGTTAAGTTTCTGGGTCTGTTACCGACCCTGATGGCGGTAGGGAGGGAGGATAAAGCCCTGTATGCATTGTCTATTTTCCCCCCTTCCACAGAGCTCAAATTTAATATGTCCTTAATCAACATTTGTACGTATTGAATAGCATTTCCATTTCAGCTTTTTCAGGCACCCCTTTCATACTAATACTACTTCTTTCCCTTTTCCACATCATCCATTTTGAGCTGCAGCTGTCTTTCTGCTCCAGCAGCCTTATGCAGCACGGCAGCTCTGAGTCTGCCTGCTGCTTCTCCCATTCCACTTTACAGCACAGTAGTTCTGTCCGCTAAATCAGTGACTATCTTTTTAATTGCTGAAATCTTGGAAACTAAATCAGTCCTTAATTTCTTCAATTCAGAGTTACTCTCTGATTCTGCTTGAGCCCAGATGAAAATACTTGTTTACAGCTCCCATCCTCTAAAAACAAGGCCTTTCCAAAGTCTTTCTCATCCCTCCCCGCGCCCCCACTCAATACCCCTTAACAACGACCTCCCAAAATCATTCCACCTCCGTTCCCCCAATATCTCTTTAACAATAACTCTTCACCTCTTCATGGGGCAGCAGTTGTTTGCTCATTATTCCCTCTTAGCTGGCTGTGATGAAGCCTCTCTTCATAGTCTGCTTCCCTGGGAACAGGACGCTGCTGCTACTTCTGTTGTCATTCCAGCTTCACAGAGGGTAGCTGGAGAGAGGATGACTCTAGCCAGCCTGCCAACTGACTAACCAGAAGTAACCAAAAGAAGACCTCCCCTCATGATTATTTTATTATTATTATAATTCTAATTATAATTGGACTTAGATGCCTCAGTGTTTTATGCACTGTGCAAACATAGATAAGATACAGCCTCTGTCTTCAGTAGCTTACAGTCTAAAAAGACAAGACAGAGGGTGGAGTAAAGGGATATATCACACCTAGTGAAGGTGTATATCCATCATGTTAGTGCCACAAGTTTTTGTATTATAACAGTGGTGGGAGAGGAGGGAAAAATGAAGGGATAGCTAAAAGGAAGAACAGAGGAAGTGAGGAGAGGATAGTGAGGGGACCAAACGATGGTGATAGAAGGGAGGAAAGTTATTTGGAGCGGGGCATGGAGGGCATCTGGAGTGAAAATAAGAGTCTGAGGGCGGGGCCAGGATTAAGCAGCCAATCAGCTGAGAAGAAAGCATGTTCAGGGTAAAAACTGTGAAAAGCATAGTTTGACATCAGTGGAGGTGCCTGCTTAAACTACTTCTGTAGATGATCCCCAGCCGCTGGTGGAAAGTGTAGATGAGGAATCAACTGAGAAGCACCAGCTTGCAAGGCAGAATCAAAGAAATCACTCTTTCTGATTCCCCTCCGCCCTCTGGGCTCAGTTCCTTAATTTTTCTCACCTTCTTCACTGGGGCCCTCACTAAGTTGTCAGCTCAGCATTTTGCCTGCTAGCATGGAGGCAAAGGGAAGCAGCTTTTGGCCTGATCCTCTTCTGTGGCAGCTAGGGTCACTTCAGAAGACAAAAGTATTGTACCTGGTCAGGAAGAGGAAGGTGGCCAGAAGGCCCAGGGCAGGATCTTTTGGTTTGTAACCTGTATGTAGAGGTGCGACAAAGTATTTTTGACAAATAAGATGAAAGCAGAGGGGGTGTGTATGTGTATGTGCAGGCGTAACCCCTTCTACCACAGTCAAAGCCACTTCACTTAATAGTGGAGGAACCCAAATTGCAGGAAAAATTAGTATCGGGTAGTTCCTAATTTGAAATATTGAATGAAACAGAGCAGAACTCTGGTGATTCTGCAGTACAGTGGGTCTCAACCTTTTCACACTACTGTACCCCTGAGCAGTGGTGAGCTGGAGCCGGTTCGCATCGGTTCACTAGAACCGGTTGTTAAATTTAGGGTTCTAAAAGGGCTTCTAAATTTAATAACGGGCCAAAAGTGGCGCCTTAGGCACTGACTCAGTGGGTGCTCCGGTGCTGGAGCACCCATGGGGAAAATTTGATGGGTGCAGAGCACCCACCGGCAGCTCCCTGCCCTGCCCCATGCCCGGCCCTAGCTCGCCTCCGCCTCCTCCCCTGAACGCGCCGCCCCGCCCCGCTCTGCTTCTCTTCCCACCACCCCATCCCGGCTTCCTGCGAATCAGCTCTTCGTGCGGGAAGCCGGGGGGCTGAGAAGCAAGTGGCGGCTTCGCGCTCAGGCCCAGGGAGGCAGAGGTGGAGCGGAGGTGAGCTGGGGAAGGGGGAGGGGGGCGAGGAGGGCCGCCCGTGCCACAGCAGGTAACCCGGCGGGGGGTGGGATGCATGCAGGGGAACCGCTCCCCGCCCCAGCTCACCTCCGTCTCCCTGGGCCTGAGCGCGAAGCTGCTGCTTGCTTCTCAGCCCTCCCAGGCTTCCCTCGCGAACAGCTGATTCGCAGGAAGCTGGGGCGGGGAGGCGGAGAAGCAGAGCGGGGCGGCGCTTGCAGGGTAGGAGGCGGCGCGGAGGTGAGGTGAACTGGGGCCGGTTGCGGGGCGGGGAGCTGCTGGTGGGTGCTCTGCACCCACCAAATTTCCCCCATGGGTGCTCCAGCCCCGGAGCACCCACAGAGTTGGAGCCTAAGGCACCACTTTTGATGTGATCAGTGGGGGGAGTGGCCGCTCCCCTGGCTCCCTCCCTAGCTACACTCCCCTGCTCCTAGGAGCCAGAGGGACCTGCTGGATGCTTCCTGGGAGCTTCCCCAGGTAAGCACCTCCGGGACTCCCCACCACGCCTCCCGGCAGGTCCCTCTGGCTCTTAGGGGAGGGATGGGCACCCACTACGGTGGCCCACGAGATTCTCCTGCCCAGTTCTGGGGGCAGACAGGGGAGGGGGGTGGATGGGGCAGGGGTCTGGAGGGGTGCATCAAAGAATGCGGGGGGCGGGGATGGGGCAGGGGTCCCCGGGGGGACGGGAATGGGCCACGACCTCCTCGTGGGGTGAGGAGGGAACCTGTTGTTAAGATTTTGGCAGCTCATCACTGCCCCTGAGTCTGATTTGTCTTGAGTCCCTCAAGTTTCACCTCACTCAAAAACTAGTTGCTTACAAAATCAGACATAAAAATACAGAGGTGTCACAGCACATTATTACTGAAAAATTGCTTACTTTCTCATTTTGTCTGTATGAAATTTTAGTTGGTACTGACTTTGCTAGTGCTTTTTACATATATGGCCTGTTGTAAAACTAGGCAGATATCTAGATGAGTTGATGTACCTCCCAGAGGTATGCGTACCCTTGGTTGAAAACTGCTACTATATTTGTCACCCTGTTGTTCACACTTCCAGATTGTGTGTTACTTCACATTGTCAGGTGGAGACTGAGCTGGAGCTAGAAAGAGTCGAGAGCTGTTAATAGCATGGTGAGGGAGAGGGATGTATGTGGCTTTAATATTTGTTATAGCATTGATAACTTAGTTCAAGAGATTGGGGAGTGTCTTTCCCGGATCTAACTCTACCCTCCCTTCAACCTACTCCAGGTGAGACATACTATTTTGTCAGTGAAATTTTAGTTGGTACTGACTATTTTGTGATTCTAGCTGGATTGTGGGGGAGGGGCCTGTTAACCAATCATTGCTGCTTTGTATTTGAGCCAAGAGTTGGCTAGATACTTGGCAGTAATTACCATTCATCAGCCCTTCTCCCTGGGAGCCTTGTCCAAGTGCTGGTCTTCAGCTTTTGAGAGCAGAGGTGGTTAAGCAGACTGCCTAATGAGCAATAGGAATTTATCTTCCCTTGAGAGCCTGTGTTCTCTCTCCCTGGCTAAGGATGGCATAATTCCTTTGAAAGTGGCTAGCAAGCTACTACCTGGTGACTGTCCACAAGATGTGGTTTAAGTGAAAACTTGAACAGAAACTGAAGAGCTTAGTTTGTGGCAGTTTGGCACAATTCATGTGTCTTCCTGTACAAATTCCAGTATTTGTTTATATCTTGTTTTTAGTATTTTTTAAATTGTAAAATGCACATTTTATGTGCTTGTGAAAATGAGGGTGTTAATACTGGCCATAATCAGACATAGTGCAAGCAGGAGCTGTACATACTTACATCTTTCATTGCGCCTCAGTCCTGACCTGCAGAACCCACTGTTCTTTCAGCTCTCTGTTTCTCCAAGAGGTTGCCAGTCATGGTTTGTGTTTTTTTTATTTTCAATAATGTCTCTGCAGAATTAGGCTGAAACCATCTAGCCATCTCTATTCACTTACTGCATGTTTAAAATAATCTAGAGGTACTCTGATACCATGTGTATGTGATATAAGAATCTCCCTAATAGAGATTTATGGGTCATTTTATGTCTGTATAAAGTTACAGGTAATCAACTGTATTTAGTCTCTTTCTGATGTATGAAGGGTAGGGAACTGGAAAGAAATGGAGAGTAGTTTGGTGTGTGTATGTGGTTCCTCCACCCTCCCTTGAAAGTAGCAGATGGTTGTGGGTCCCAGGAGATAGAGGAGATGGAGTTATTAGACTGTCAGTGGATTGAGAAAAGCAGCAACATCTGCCAGAGTGGAGACTTGTTCAGCAGCAGCAGAGTGAGCAGTAGATGATCTCTGCCTTGAACAGTCAATGGAATTGCAGTCCATTGGGGAATTGCTGTTGTGGGGGTTGTTGCCGGCAACTTTCGTAATAATCCAGTTGGTCAGGCATAGAAGGGAGATAAAGGGCCGATTCCTGCACTTCGGCCTTCTCACTTTATTGAAATTTCTTACCTCTATTTATCCATCACTAACACAACCTTAGCGTGAAAAAGTTCCTGACCCATTCTGAGCTGGGCTGGTCATGTAACTGAACAAAAAATGGACACATTGAGCATTATGGGAAAGACACATGCTTCAAAGTGCTCTGGGCTTCTGTGATGCTGCAGCACCCTTAGAAGAGCAGGATAGACTGGGCTGCAACTATATAGGGGGGATTGCTACAAAATATAAAGGAATGTTTTGAAAAAGGCAACATACTGTTTTATGGGGTTTTGAAGTTACTTTTTTGTCTGCAGTTAAATCGCACAATACACTCTTCAAAATATTCCATTTAGTTTGAAGATCTCTTTCCACAACTTCAGCTCATTCTCAGCTGTTCCATCTCCTCTGCTCTTATTGATTGTGCTCTGTACAAGAAAGATCATTGTGTGGAAGAATATATGTGGGAATGCCCTCTTTTATTGCTGCAGAGCTATGGCACTTCAAAGGAGCAGGCAAGGGTGGAAGGGCATGTGCCTCAAAGGAATAACACTGGACATTCAGAGCTCCATTCAAGAAGAATGGCTGACTTGGGCTATGCCCTAGTAGAATTATTAGCCTTGGTTGGCCATGTCTAAAAGTGAGAATGGAGGGGGTTGAGGTGGGGGGTGGAAGAGAGCTGTGTGATTCAGGACTCCTGAGGAGGCATTTTGAGCATAACTGCCATGGGTGAAACTAGGACTGGTGTCAGTACTACTTCCGGGGGAATTCTGCACCAAAAAATTAAAAATTCTGGACACACTATTTTAAAACTCTGCATATTTTATTTGTCAAAAAAACACAATATAAATATGCCAGTTTAAATTATTTTGATACTTGCTCACAGGTATTTTGTAATAAACTATGTCTGTAACAATACAGACACACAAGATTCAGGAAATGTTTTTTGACAAATAGATTCCTTACTAGCCATATTAATACAGAACTTTGAGTAATAATTCATTTTAACTACAATCCAGAAACGTATTTCCTGTGCCCCTCAGAAGCAGTCAAAGGCTTGGGGGAGTCAGGGGTAACCACTGAGCCATCCTGTCCCCATGTGGTTCTGTACCCCCCACTCCCATTCATACCCCATCCCAGTCTGTCCTCACCCACTAGCCCTTCTAAGCCCCAGTCTATGACACCACCACCCCCCCAGCAGCACCATGTGCCCCACACTGTCTTCCCTTCCCAATATCCTGTGCCTCCTGATCTGGCCCTATGGGCAGGGCGCTGTGAGGGATGCAGCCTCTTCTCTTCCCTATCCACAGCGGGGGCTGCTCTTGCCTGGGTGTGGCTGCTCTCTCTTCTGGTGCTACAGCAGCCTTCAGTGGGCAAAAGGGGTAACTGCAGTACCTCTCCAGCAGAATGTATTTTCTGTGGAGAAAAAAAAATTATGCACTAGACATGACTTCTGTGCATGCACAGTAGTGCAGAATGCCCCCAGGAGTACAGTACATATGATTCTCCTGTGGTTGACTTTACAGGCAGGACTTGATAGTTTGCCAGAAAAAGCCATTTGCTACATGTTGAGGCTGGTTATAGTCCCATGAGTAAGTGAATTACAAAACTTGCCTAGAGGTCCAAGCACTTAGATATAGAATTAAAGTTCTAGAATTTTTACCTTTGGAAACCAGGTACTTTTTCTTTTTCTGACAAGTAAAAGTAAGTTAGTTGGCTTTTTTATCCTGGACCTCAAGGACATTTTCTTATGTCATAAATATTGTACTAGTTTTTCATGATTGGGAGTTGCTGCTTAAAAGACACCCAGGAGTTGATTTAGTTAAGGATACTGCAGATCAGGATTAAGGAGCATTGGCATAAGTGAGAAGACTGGATTTGTACAAGTCATGAGAACTGGCATCTCGGACTTTCCCGTTTATTACATCTGCTTTGATTCAAAGAGGCACCTGGCATATGGTTGGAGCTGATTTTGCTTTTATACTCGTCATTTACATGTTAAACTACATCCTTCATTGTCTGCATGGCATGGTGTGGAGAGCAGTGAATACCTTTGTCAATTTTTTTCCTGATTTTTTTTTTAAAAGGGTGTTATACTATAACCCCCTGCTTACTATAGAGACAGGAACTTTTCTGTGGATCAGATCTGAGACTTACTTGGAAATAAGACCAGTTTTAGATCTGTATCTATATATAGTCTGCGTTCAAAAAACAAATTTGTTACGGTCCAAATTTCAGGTGATTCTGACCAATTGTTCAAGCACTTATTTTTGTAATGCTTTTTGCCACATTTTATCTCTAAAACTGAATTTCCTGTGTTTGTTATGGGTTTATTTTTCATAACCGTAGTGTTCTTGCAGGTATTGGGGTGGATTTTTTTGTTGTGGTGGTGCTTTCAACCTTAAATGGAATCTGTGCTAGCCACATGACTGGTCCTTTTATAAAGAAGGGAAATTTTAGCCTGTCAGAAACAAGCTTTCTTCAAAAGCTTACATTAGTTTATGCTTTTGAAAAACACTTCCTTTACTTATAAAGTTGCTCTCTGAATGAAATACACAGTAGGCCTAATTCTCTAAAGCCATTAAGGCTGCAGTAAGTCAGTGAATAGCTCACACTCTGTTGCATTCACACCCATCTGATAAAACGATTAAATATATGAACCAGTTGAGATATTAGGAATAAATAATGGAAATTAAAAATGGTCATCAGATAAGTTCTCACACTCTGAAAATAAATGTAAAAAAATTAATTGTGTGACTAATTGCACTGTTAAACAATAATAGAATACCATTTATTTAAATATTTTTGGATGTTTTTTACATTTTCAAATATTGATTTCAGTTACAATACAGAATACAAAGTGTACAGTCCTCACTTTATATTTATTTTTATTACAAATATTTGCACTGTAAAAAAAAATATATTTTTGAATTCACCTAATACAAGTACTATAGTGCAATCTCTTTATCATGAAAGTTGAACTTACAAATGTAGAATTATGTAAAAAATAAATAACTGAATTAAAAAACAAAACAGTGAAGTGGGCAGCATTATCTCCCATAAATGTAAAGTTTTGCTTTGTTTTTTTGGTTACATAACTGCACTCAAAAACAATTTTACATATTTAAGTTGCACTTTCATGATAGAGATTCACTACAGTACTTGTATGAGGTGAATTGAAAAATACTTTTTCTTTTGTTTATCATTTTTACAGTGCAAATATTTGTAATAAAAATAATATAAAGTGAGCACTGTACACTTTTTATTCTGTATTGTAATTCAAATCAATATATTTGAAAATGTAGGAAAAAATCCAAAATATTTTAATAAATTTCAACTGGTATTCTATTGTTTAACAATGTGATTAAAACTGTGATTATTCGTGATTAAATTTTTAAATCGCAGTTAATTTTTTTGAGTTAATCACATGAGTTAACTGCAATTAATCAACAGCCCTAGTACAGTAACTCCTCACTTAATGTTGTAGTTATGTTCCTGAAAAATGCAACTTTAAGAGAAACTACGTTAAGCAAATCTAATTTCCCCGTAGGGAAATTTGTTTTTGCCGGACAAAAGGCATTATATACATATACAGTATAAGTTTTAAACAATTTTAAACAAGCAATTTAATACAGGTGCTGTACTGTGGTTGGGAGTTGCCCCCGCTTTACCCCACACAGGCACAGCCCACTGCAGACAATGAGACAGGCAAGGAGGCTGAAGGTACTACTGTAGGCTAGGAAGCACCTTGCGCAGCTGCAGGGGCAGTTTCTCCTACTGTGCAAGCACAGGCACCAACTTTGCAAGGGGCTCAACCCCCGCCTCTGCCCCGGCCCACCCACTCCACCCCTTCCCCCAAACCCCCACCCTTGCCCCGCCTCTTCCCACCCCGCTCCACCTCCTCCCTAGAGCATGCTCCTCCCCCAGACCTCCTGAACGCCGCAAAACACCTGATTGCTGTGGGCAGGAGGCAGGGGATGGGGGAGGCTGCATGCCGCCGCCTCCTCCTCCCCTGCCCCAGCCTCCTGAATGCCTCAAGCCAGCTGATTGCCATGAGCAGGAGGAAGGCACTGATCCGCAGGATGCGCCGGCAGGTGGGAGGCGCTGGGGTGCGCTGTTACAAGTTGTGCAATTCTCTCTTATAAAGTCGCTGCTCTTCTGGAGAATCCTGCAAGCTGTGGACAAAGCAGGCGGCCAAACAAGGGAACATTGCCCAACTTTAAACGAGCGTGTTCTGTTATGGAGCAGGGACGTAACATCGAAATAACGTTAAGCGGGAGGAAGTTAAGTGAGGAGTTACTGTACCAACATCTTTGTATCATTGAAGGCCTTTATTTTGGAGACATGCCATTCTTGTGACATTGCTGTTTTTTCCCCAGTGGCATTTCCCTTAGCACCAGGTATACCTCGTCTTTATCTTGTGTGACAAAATGCTCAGGTTGGCCTCAGTCCTCTTGGATTGACATGTCAGTGGTAATGAAGATTTGGCCAGATGAATCAGGTAGTGATTTTTATACCAACTGGGGCCCCTAATCCATTCTCTGTACTGCTAATTCTCATTTTAAAGTTGCCACAGACACATTCAAGTCTTCATACTGCAATTCCAGTGCTGAGGTCATCATTGTGTTATGAAAGAATGGTGTCCTAGTAGGTGCAAGGAATGTTGAAAGTTCTGTTAATCTGGTAGAGCCGTCTGCTGTTTGACAGTACATTAAGTCCAGGTACCACTGCTGTGCAAAAGTATGTTGTTCGAAAAACTTCTTTGTTTTACCTACTGGATGGTGGGACCCATTATTTGATGTTTAAAGGGGATGTAATCTAAAGAGTGATCTTTGGGACCTGGTGGTTCTTGATACATTTTGAGAAAGTAGTGCCTGAAACTGCTGAAGTTTGTGTGGTGGAAATACCAGGAAAAGGTGTGTGGAGGGAGGAGATAGAGGGCTCACCAATTTGCTAATATTTCTATCTTTCCATCCCTTTCAGAAATGTTCCCACTGCCAGGAGCCAGGAGCCACCTTAGGCTGCTACAACAAAGGTTGCTCCTTCCGATACCATTACCCGTGTGCCATTGATGCAGGTAAGAACAAATAAGATTAATAATATCTTACACTTATAGGACACATATTGCCCCCAAAGTATCCCAGAGCACTTTACAAACTGCTGTACTCTGAGTCTCGTAACCCACCATGGGAATACAGTAATGGAAGGGGTGGAGCATGGCAGCTGATAAAACAGTGCGCAGCAGCACTTTGGAACAAGTTGGATTGAGAAATGTAGAAGAATCTTCTTGAAACGGCAGAAGGAATTTTAAATTTATAGAATGCAGCTAAAAAACCTGGAATTTAGCCAAGACATGGGAGATAAACCCCCTTTCCCTGTGAAAAATGTACAGGCTGTTTAAGGACTCCCAATAATCAGAACCTCTGATTTTTCATGTCTTCTGAAGAACAGCACCTCCTGCAATGACATGCTCCTTAACAGTACAATTGGGCATTAGCCCAGTAGATTCCAAATGGAAAGTGTCACCTGCTGAGTCATAAACGCCACTTCCAGCAGCACCTCATTTGTGCACACACAAGACTCTTATCCAAGCACTGACATTGCTCAGTTCTGGTCAGCTGTGAAATATCAGCCTGGGTGGTATAGCTTTTAGAGGAGGTGCTTCTTTTGCTCAGTGATCAGAGTACTAGTGCTATCTGTGTGTGCAGTTGTCCTTATGACTGTAGTGTCTGGTGTAAACGTAGATTATTTAGAACAGTGGTTCTCAACCAGTGGTCCAGGGACGTTGGGGGAGGGGGCAGGTTAGAGGAAGTCTGCCAAAATAAACCAGAGAGCAGGGTTGGTGTTAGACTCACTGGGGCCTAAGGCAGAAGACAGAAGCCAAAGTCCAAGCAACTTAACTTTGCTGGGCCCCCTGTGGCATGGGGCCCTGGGCAATTGCCCTGCTTGCTATCCCCTACCACTGGCCCTTGCTTTTAATCTACTGGATATGCAGAAAAACAGTTGTTGTGGCAGAGGTGGGCTGTGGAGTTTTTATAGCTTGTTGGGGATTATGGGGGGAGATCAGAAGGAAAAAGGTGGAGAACTCCTGATTTAGAAGACAGAAGTAGGGTTGGGCATTTGAATGGTCCAAAAGTTATTTATCAAATATTTTAAAGCACTAATTTATTAGAACAGTAAGAATGGTAACGAAGAAGAGTCAGACCTTATGGTCTCCAGTAGACTTGCCCTTAGATACATATGCTTAATTATAAGAAACAAGTTACTTAACTGAGTTATTTTAACTCGGAAAAATGCAAAACAGTATTAAATGAAGTTGTAAAAAAATGAAAGAAGGGCGCCATGATTCAATCAAAAAGGTAAGCCACTGCCTACATCAGGGCATTCTTGCTGGAATATTTGATGATATTTGACCAAGGTCAAACAATAGATAGTCAGCTGACTTTATTTTACTGATTGATTGACCAGCTTGCCAAACCTATACAGGATATTTCGTTGCAGGGGAAGAGGTGAATTTCCTGAACTTCATATCTTCCTGTGTATGACTGTACAGCACCTAGCACAATAGGGCCCCAACCTATTGGTCCTCTACGTGCTACCACAATGTAAATGCTAAATAATAATACAGAATTAAAATTGCCGTGGAATTCAGGGTTGTTTGACATTGAATTTGATCCAGTTATGCTACACAGTAGATGAGGCCTTGACACACACTTTAAAATTACACACCAAAAAACTATGTTAAAAGGACTTTATTAAGATTACAGAGTCAAGCAGTCAGGAAATGCCTGAAGTAAAGTTGCCTGTGCAATCATAATGCAGCTCCTTTGTGCATATGCATTATGATACAATATTTATTTTCGAGATCATACTGTTTTTTTCACAGGACCCCTACCTTATTCAGTGCACAGAATTTATGGTGCTCATTTAATGAGTAGCTATTCAATATTATGACAGGTTTCAGAGTAACAGCCGTGTTAATCTGTATTCGCAAAAAGAAAAGGAGGACTTGTGGCATCTTAGAGACTAACCAATTTATTTGAGCGTAAGCTTTCATGAGCTACAGCTCACTTCATCGGATGCATACTGTGGAAAATACAGAAGATGTTTTTATACACACATACAAAAAGAAGGATTCTAGGTGGACTCCTCCTGAAGGTCAAGACAGCAGACCTGACTTCTACATAGAGTGCTTCCGCCGATGTGCATGGGCTGAAATTGTGGAAAAGCAGCATCACTTGCCCCACAACCTCAGCCGTGCAGAACACAATGCCATCCACAGCCTCAGAAACCACTCTGACATCATAATCAAAAAGGCTGACAAAGGAGGTGCTGTTGTCGTCATGAATAGGTCGGAATATGAACAAGAGGCTGCTTGGCAGCTCTCCAACACCACTTTCTACAAGCCATTACCCTCTGATCCCACTGAGAGTTACCAAAAGAAACTACAGCATTTGCTCAAGAAACTCCCTGAAAAAGCACAAGATCAAATCCGCACAGACACACCCCTGGAATCCTGACTTGGAATATTCTATCTACTACCCAAGATCCATAAACCTGGAAATCCTGGGCGCCCCATCATCTCAGGCATTGGCACCCTAACAGCAGGATTGTCTGGCTATGTAGACTCCCTCCGCAGGCCCTACGCTACCAGCACTCCCAGCTACCTTCGAGACACCACTGACTTCCTGAGGAAACTACAATCCATCGGTGATCTTCCTGATAACACCATCCTGGCCACTATGGATGTAGAAGCCCTCTACACCAACATTCCACACAAAGATGGACTACAAGCCATCAAGAACACTATCCCCGATAATGTCACGGCTAACCTGGTGGCTGAACTTTGTGACTTTGTCCTCACCCATAACTATTTTACATTTGGGGACAATGTATACCTTCAGATCAGCGGCACTGCTATGGGTACCTGCATGGCCCCACAGTATACCAACATTTTTATGGCTGACTTAGAACAACGCTTCCTCAGCTCTCGTCCCCTAACGCCCCTACTCTACTTGCGTTATATTGATGACATCTTCATCATCTGGACCCATGGAAAAGAAGCCCTTGAGGAATTCCACCATGATTTTAACAATTTCCATCCCACCATCAACCTCAGCCTGGTCCAGTCCACACAAGAGATCCACTTCCTGGACACCTCAGTGCTAATAAACGATGGTCACATAAACACCACCCTATACCGGAAACCTACTGACCAATATTCCTACCTACATGCCTCCAGCTTTCACCCTGATCACACCACATGATCCATTATCTACAGCCAAGCTCTGCGATACAACCGCATTTGCTCCAACCCCTCAGACAGAGACAAACACCTACAAGATCTCTATCAAGCATTCTTACAACTACAATACCCACCTGCGGAAGTGAAGAAACAGATTGATGGAGCCAGAAGAGTTCCCAGAAGTCACCTACTACAGGCCTAACAAAGAAAATAACAGAACGCCACTAGCTATCACCCTCAGATCCCAACTAAAACCCCTCCAACGCATTATCAAGGATCTACAACCTATCCTGAAGGACGACCCAACACTCTCACAAATCTTGGGAGACGGGCCAGTCCTTGCCTACAGACAGCCCCCCAACCTGAAGTGAATACTCACCAGCAACCACACAACAGAACCACTACCCCAGGAACCTATCCTTGCAACAAAGCCCGTTGCCAATTGTGCCCACATATCTATTCGGGGGACACCATCACAGGGCCTAATAACATCAGCCACACTATCAGAGGCTCGTTCACCTGCACATCTGCCAATGTGATATATGCCATCATGTGCCAGCAATGCCCCTTTGCCTTGTATATTGGTCAGACTGGACAGTCTCTATGTAAAAGAATAAATGGACACAAATCAGATGTCAAGAATTATAACATTCATAAACCAGTCGGAGAACACTTCAATCTCTCTGGTCACGTGATTACAGACATGAAAGTTGCAATATTACAACAGAAAAACTTCAGAAACAGACTCCAAAGAGAGATTGCTGAATTGGAATTAATTTGCAAATTGGATACAATTAACTTAGGCTTGAATAGAGACTGGGAATGGTTGATTCATTATAAAAAGTAATCTATTTCCCCTTGTTTATTCTCTTCCCCCCCCCCCCCCCCCCGACTGTTCCTCAGACGTTCTTGTTAAACCCTGGATTTGTGCTGGAAATGGCCCACCTTGATTATCATACACATTGTAAGGAGAGTGATCACTTTAGATAAGCTATTACCAGCAGGAGAGTGGGGTGGGGGGAAGAAAACCTTTTGTAGTGATGAACACCCATTTTTCCATGGTCTGTGTATATAAAAACATCTTCTGTATTTTCCACAGTATGCATCCGATGAAGTGAGCTGTAGCTCACGAAAGCTTATGCTCAAATAAATTGGTTAGTCTCTAAGGTGCCACAAGTACTCCTTTTCTTTTTATTCAATATTATGTTTTCTCATTGTTCAGTGTGTGACTCTAGGCCTTATTGACTGTACACTAGTCAAACTCTGCTCTGCAGACAGAATTATTAATTTTCTCTTGGGTTTTTCTGTGGTGCTCATCACTGTAGCGTGAGTGTTCCACAAATGCTAATGAATTTATGTTCATATCACCCCTGTGAGATGTGGAGTGTTATCCCCATTTTACAGATGGGGAACTAAGGCACAGAGAGATTAAGGTAAAAAATGTCCACTAATTTTGGGTGCCCAATTTGAGATGCCTAGGACATTATGTTTCAGGGTACTCAGCATTTTATGACACTTCATGTGTTCAAAGCATAGCTTGCATTGACATCAGTTGCAGCTGTGGGTTCTCACCCGTTCTTCAGATCAGAGCCCAGTATCTCAAGCTGCGCACTTGGAAAATGAGGAATGCTCAATTACTTGATCATGCGTGAAAAGTCTGGGTTAAGTGACTTGCCCAGCATCACATAAGAAAATTCTGTGGCGGAGGCAGGTATAGAATTCAGTTTTCCAGGGCAGCATTCAGCTGACCTAACCATGAGTCCATCATCTTTCTTCCTGCTATCCTCTGCCTCTTTCCCTGCACACCTTCCAGCTTCTGCAACATGAAGGAGGGATCCTATAAACAGTCTCCTCCACTACACAACCCTGATTCATCACAGAAGCTGTGCTGTGCTGTGCACTGAATGAACATGGGTTCTGTGGAAAAAATTTCATCATGTAATTTAAAGACTGTCACATAACGCATATGCACAAGAAGGCCAAATTTGGCAGCCTTACTGCTGGCATTTCCTAAAATTTTTAAATACTTCATGTTCTTTTAACATAGTTTTATGTGTAACTTCCTAGATCTTGAAAAAACCAAAATTCCATCATGTGGCATCATAGTGACACCCATATGTTGTTAGCAGGATTGAAATCTAGATCCACCACACACATACTTTCTCTTTGAGCTAACGGGGTAACTGAGAGTAGTGGTAAATTGTCATACTCTCTGTGGACCTGTACTAGAGGGGGATGAGATACCTTGCAAATGGGTTTCATAGATATTTGTAACAGAAGAGGAATGGTGAGACTCTGGAGTCTTGGATTCCATTCCAGGCTCTGTAGGCAAGTGTGCTTTACTGGATATAGAGTCTTCTGCCCATTTCCCCACAAGTGATTATTTCTGCTCCATCTCCTCCAGCTAGTCCCTGTCCCAGTCCTGTATCTTCTCCATCCCTGGTTCCTTTTACCAGTTCCATTCTCCTCAGCTAGCCAGTCCCAGTTCCTCCCCTTCTGGTTCCTCAATTGATATGTTTCTTTCCCTCTCTCTGGTTTCCAATCATCATCCCCAGCCCCCACTGGCTCCTAGTCCAAGTCTCTTTGCCAGCCAGCCCCAATTTCTCACCCAGCTCCTCATCTGATCTGTCTCCCCTCTGCATTATTTGTGTTTTTAAAAAACAATTCTAGGAATATTTTTGGTAACAAGCATGTTTGATTTTTAAACTAAATACTTCCCATCGTTTATAAGTATTTTAGTAGCAGATTAAATTTTGGTATTTGAACTACAGAGAAGAACAAGTGTAGCACAGCTACCTTCCTCCTTTTAGTGTCCGAGTCCATTATCAATAAGCAACAAAAACAGGAATTGAATGCTAATCATAAGACTTTGTACTAATATACTGGATGACTATTATTTTTATTTCTGGTCCTTATAGCTCAACAGGGGATCAATTTGCTGGGGGATGTCCCTTTAGGAACAGTTAGTGCTCTGTGCTTCTGCACTGAAGATCAGTTTTCAGTCCTAGATCACTAGCCTGGTCCTGAATAAACCACGTTTTGCACCACTGTTTCTGATTGGCTCTTGAGGAAGGCACATGGTTAATAAACCTGCTCCAGCCTGTACGTATGAATGCTTTTATATATCCTAACTCAATCTTGTGCTTGATCTCCTTACATACAAAATAATCCTTATCAAAATAAGACATCCTTGTGTGCAAGAGAGCTGAACTCTAGCTCTCCAAATCAAAATTAAACAGTGCCACTTAAATAATTTCTGTATGAAGATAGGACAAAGACAATGGGGAAATCTAAGTCTGTTGAAAAGGCAAAGAAATTTCTACCCAAATCTGAGGAGGCATTGGAGCATGTTGAACACTTCAAATATTGGGGTGGCATGACTACAAGGAAAGCCAAATCGACATAGAATTGGACTCGTGGCTACTGCTCTAACGACACTCAGCCACATTTAGAGAAGCAAAGGTATTACTATGAAGTATAAAATGAAGTTGCTGCAGTCTCGTCTTCAGCATCTTGCTTTATGCATGGTAGATGTGGATGCTACAGAAACAGAACATCGACACTCTCTGCCTTCAAAGTGAAATGCTACAGGCAATTGCTGCATGTTAGCTATACATTGCACACTACTAAGAAGGAGGTAATCACCCAGATGTACAGCATAACTGAAGTGATATCTGATATCAATAAGATGGTAAAAGGAAACTTGAGTTTGTGGGACATGTGGTTTGGGTGAGTGGAGGAAGAATGGGAGCAAGTTTTGCAGGGACTGGTGCCGAATGCCATGGTCAGGGGGCACCTGTGGTGAGTGTGATTCAACGATGTGGCTGACTGGGTGATATGTGGAATGGCATGTTTCACGAGGCTGTGTAAGGACGTGTGGAGGAAGATTGCTTGCCCGTGACTCCTGTGTGTTGTGTTGTGTTTACTGTTCGTTGTGATGTGACTTTATGGTGCTTTTCACTATGGTAATAATAATAATATGGAAATGGCTATTGTTAACGTTTCATCTGTGTTTAGCTTTCATCTATTCAGATTTATAAAGAATCACTGACGTCTGAGATAACTTAGTCCTAGAGACATCTCCATGGAAACAGGATTCTTGTTTCTTGAGATTTCGCATCCACTCCCTCTATTTTTTTTTCTTTCCCACCTGGAGTCAAATCCTGATTGTTACATCACAGTTGTCTCCACAGCATCCATATTATGTGATATCACAAACAAAGGATATGTACTCTATAAACAGAATAACTAGCAAATGATGAACTCTTAAGGGACAAAAGTCCTCTTTGCTTGCAAATATTCTTTGTGAAGGGTAACAAACCAGAGAGAGAGACAAAGTACAAGGAGATATAAGCATAATTGCTTGTTAAAATTATCCTTTGTTGTACATTTTTCCTGACTCTTCCATGCAGGAAAACCTCCTCAAACAAGGTGCATGGCTGCCTTTTCATCTTCCTCCTTGAACTGATCATAGCTTGATGTATTGTTGTCTTGCTATCTAAAATTACCTCTTGGAGCTGATTTTTAAAGTTTACTTGACTGGGAAATTAAATGTGTTACCTTAGGTCACCAGTTAAAACCCAGGCCAAGTTGGTAGTAAGCAAAAGTTTTTTCCATCTTATGAATAGTCAGTGGCTGTTGTGAAATGAGCTCAGGGTGTCTCTCCCATTCCAGTGTGGAGATCAGCATCCCTAACCTTTAACACTAATTACCACAGTTGGCATTAATTGGCTCCAATGTTAACATTTATGGTAAAAAAAAAGACAAAGAATGAATAATAGATATTGAGCTTTTCTCACCCCCACACGTGGTCCAGATCCAGGGCATGAGGTGTCTTGACAGAAAACAGTGTGTGGAAGCTTATACTGCCCCCCTCCACATGTGCCCTTCCCATCTGGGGGATGAATGGAGGATTCATCTGTCACCAGTGCTGAATTCGCTAGAAGGAGAAAACATCTTCTCTTTTCATTATTTTTGGGTTTGTTCTGATGGTTACAGTGTTGTACAAAGATAATTCATGGTACAGTCTCATTGTGCAAAATTCCTATCTTTATAATGAGACAGTCTTTCCTATAGTTTTGAAATTGAAATTTGAATTTGAAATTATTGCCCTTAGCGCAGGGATAAGGGTTTTTATTCTCTCTCTTTTTTTAAATCTCTGAAGTAATGAAGCCTATTGCATGCTACTTCCTTTTGACTCAGGCCAGAGGCATTGATCTTGAAACTGAGAAGCATTTCTTACCAGCAAAGCAAACTCTGCTTGGGTGTCTAGAAAGCGTTGCCCTGGAGCCCTAGGTGCTGTCTGTTTAAGCTCATCTAGCAGATTGGAACAGCAGAGAGCCGTAGTTATGCTACATACTTTAAAAAGTTTTTTAATTAGCAAATTTTATTAACCACTGCGATACATGCTGGCAATCTGGGGACACTGGAGAGGACATGTGGTCATAAATGCCTTGCTGAATTTTTACACTGATGATCCACCAGAAATAATGAGATGCTGGCTGAGTAACATCAGGTATTTGGAGGTGATGTCAAAAGTTTGACCAAGAGTGGGGTAGCACCATAGATGACAATACCTAGCAGATGCAGCTGAACCCCCGATGGAGAGGGCACTGCTGCTTCAAGATTTGATTGTGAAATGGAAATGTGGGGCTCTTGGAAATCCCTAAGTAGAAGGCTGGAGCGCCAAAGTTTGCACTGCCTTGTTGGCTTTAGTGCACCCTCTTCTATGGATATAGCACTTACAGTTCCAGGAGCTGTTAATGTAGCACCTGTTAACAATGCTAAAGTCACTTTTAAAAACAAACTTGATCTGTTCTAGTGTCCTTAAAAAATGTGAAGTCATTAAACTGTTTCCTAGATTAGTGAAGCTTCACATTTACAGAGTGTGGAAGCAGATCCAAGAGCAATATGAATGACCCTGTGGTATATCAAGCATGGTGTCAATGAACAAAACTTGATCACTAGATTTGGGGTTGGAAATAAGTCACAAGACACACACCAACTTTTTTCTGCCCCTGATATTGCAGGTACTTTGTGATAAACATGAGGGGAAGTCCCTTTCCTCTGAAACATACAGCAGGGATAATATGCTAAGATGAGATGAGTGTATCTGGTCTTTCCTGTCTTTGTATTTCTAAGGGTTAGAATCCATGAAGCCAGGAGAGATTTGTGGGTTTGCTCTGACTTTTACTCATTACTCAGCAATGAGGCATTTGGGGAAATTTGGGCATGGCATATTGATTGCAGTAAGGACAATATCACTCAGGTCTCTTGATAACTTAATTTACTAAAATATTCCTGAAACCCCTTTCCTCCAAAAAAAACCCTTCTAGTAATTCTAGAAGAGATCTCTGAATACATCTATCTGAAAGGTATGATGAGTGTACACACATTATGCAAGGTATACTTTTATAAATAAAATAATCAAATTGCTGTCTGTCTTCTCCTCTAGATTGTTTACTAAACGAAGAGAATTTCTCAGTGAGGTGCCCCAAGCACAAGGTAAGAGGAAACCTCTTCCCTGCTAGGTCCATTCAGTGCTATCCTCCACTGGGCTCTGTCTACATTTGTTTTAATGAAGTAATTTATACCCAGATAACGTGTTTGAGAGGGAGGAGATGCTTTTAGATGAAGCCGTGTGGGTGGGTTGTTCTATGGGGAATGCATTTTTGGGGATGAGTTTCTACCTAGAAGAATACAGATTGCTTAAGAAGATATGTGAAGCCTACTGTATGTCTTTGCTATTTGCTGTCTGGACCTTCAGAGAGACTATATGAAACCCAGCCTAATTCCCTATCTTTTATGGTACAATCAATACACTACTACTTTTTGAGTTCTGTACTGCAACTTTTTGGTGAAGGTTCTTTCTGGGATTTACCAGGAATGCAAGAAGGAAGGAAAAACATCTCATGGAAAAAAATTCACTCAGCTGTTGGAAGCAAGGACTTGCCAGAAATAGAAGCAGCTTGTCATAGTTCAGCAGTTACCAGGTTGAGTACAGTTACTCAGCTGCTTCTACTTCCCTCACATCCTCAGTACAAGTTACTGAAGCATCCGCCTGTATAACTAGGAGATCGAAAATGTCAGGAGGAATGGCGTTTCTAGTGGCTAATAGAAATCTATTTAAATTGTATGAGAGTATAGACAGCACCACTTGTAATTTAGATTTTGGGAGAGGGGGATTCTGCTCCTTAGCACTTGCAAGAATGCTTCAGAGAATTCAGGTTTCAGTTACTCCATTCAGGTACTTGTCAGCAGCTCTCTTCTGCTGTGCCTTGGATTAGACTGACATCTGGTGGCTTCTGGTATTTTTACAAGGTAGTTCTGAAAGAAAATCTGTGTAAAGGAGAAAAGTATACTGAGCAAGTGGTTTTACCACAACAAGCTATTTTTATGTATTTACCTCCACACTTCTTAAAAAATAGTGGTGGTTTGTTTTTTACGTTAGAAATTCAAATCCTGTCTAGCCTGGAAGACTCTAGGACATTGGTTCTCAATTTGTAAGCAGTGATCAGCCTCCCTTTTTCTCATCCTTTCATTTAAAAAAAAAAAAAAATTGTAGTCCTCATGGTTGCAGAGAGAACCTCAGAAATGTGGAACAAGCATAAAGCAATGCACTAGTGCCTGCCTGAATCTACAGGCAACCTGAAACAGTAACTGAAAGGTGTGAACTGCCCCAACAGCTGGATGAAACTGGTGTGGTCTTTTCCTGACAGTTGTCTAGTGTGATTGTGAAGGATCTGTAACACAAGGATTTCCTGGTTTTGCTGTCCACTGACAAGACATATTATAGCAGCCATTCTCAAACTATGGTTTGGGACCCAAAAGGGGGTTATGACCCCCATTTTAATGGGGTCACCAGGGCTGTCTCGGACTTGCTGGGGCCTAGGCCTGAAGCCCAACTTCCACCACCCAGGGCCGAAGCCAAAGCCCGAGCCCACCACCCGGAGCCTGGGCCAAAGCCAAAGCCCCTTGGTGGCAGGGTTCAGGTTACCAAGCCCCTGCCTGGTGCTGAAGCCCTTGGGTTTTGGCCTCCCCACCTGGGGCGGTGGGGCTTGGGCTTTGTCTTGTTGTGTGTCCTCCCCCTCCCCGCCCTCTGAACTGGGGTGGCAGGGCTCAAGTGGGCTCAGGCTTCAGTCCCCCCTCCTGGGGTCAGGTAGTAATTTTTGTTGTCAGAAGGGGGTTGCAGTGCAATGAAGTTGAGAACCCCTGTGTTATAGGGTTAAAAAAATTAAAATAAAATAAACTTCTAAAGTTTTCCAGCATTCAGTTCTTGCAGATAGGTTGAGTTGGAAGTGCTGTACAGTAACTTCTCACTTAAAGTCGTCCCGGTTAACGATGTTTTGTTGTTACGTTGCTGATCAATTAGAAAACATGCTTGTTTGAAGTTGTGCAATGCTCCCTTATAACGTTGTTTGGCAGCTGCCTGCTTTGTCCACTGCTTGCAGAAAGAGCAGCCTGTTGGAGCTCGCTGGTGGGGGCTTAAAACCAGGGTGGACCGGCAACTCCCATATCAGCTCCCCTAAGTTCCCTGTGCATGGCAGCCACCCAGCAGGCTATGAATTGCCGGGCAGTTCAGCTGTCCCTCCCCCCACTGCCATGTGCTGCTCCTGCCCTCTGCCTTGAAGCTGCTCCCGGGAGCCTCCTGCTTGCTGGGCGGTGCAGGGTGGTGGTGTGGGGGGTAGGGACGGAAGAAGGAAGCTAATATCAGGGTGTCCCCCTCCCCACATCTCCATGAGCAGGGTGGGGAAACGACAGGGCTTAGGACAGAGGGAGCATGCTGGCAGCAGCTGCTGTCTCAACTTCCTGGTCTACTTAAAAAGACAGTCTACTTAGAGTGGTTCAGTGTACTTAAAGGGGCAATGTGCATCTCTCTCTCACACACAGGGTGTGTGTCTCTGTCTCTGCCTGCCATGCTGTCTCCCCTCCCTCCATTCGTGCTGCCTTGTAGAGTATGAAGCTACATTAACAAAGTGTTAACCCTTGAGGGCTCAGACAAGTTCTAGTTCATCATTTAGCAGTAATGCATTCCCTGGGAAATATCCCACCCTCTGACTCCACCACCTCAACCAAGCTTCACAATCATCATTGCTGTGTACAGTATTAAATTGTTTGTTTAAAACTTATACTGTGTATGTGTATATATATGTGTGTACTTTTTTTTTGTCTGGTGAAAAAAAGTTCCCTGGAACCTAACCCCCCTATTTACATTAATTCTTATGGGAAAATTGGATTCGCTTAATATCGTTTCGCTTAAAATCGCATTTTTCAGGAACATAATTACAACGTTAAGTGAGGAGTTACTGTATTAGTATTTGCAATGATGGTCCCCAAACTTTGATAGGAAAACATTAAAACACAGCTGCCTTGTGACTAGAATGCAGTCTGTTTTATAAGCTATATGAACACAGTTCAGTTCCCTGGTAAGCTTTGAAGGGACAGGGGATGGCAGTGGAACTGAAACAGGTACGTGATGAGGTTGTGAAAGTGTGACATTTACTAACATTAAGCCCAGTACAGATCTTTTGCCTATTTTATGGGAAGAAATTGGCATTCGTCATCTGCAGCTTCTCTTTCACACTGAAGTTCGTTCATGGTACAGTTTTGAGTCACTTGTTTGAGCTCAAGAGAGAATGGAAGGATTTTCCTTGCTTGAATGTGGCTCTGCCCTTGCTGAATGCTTCACTGATCAGCATTAGTTTGCTCCAACACTGATCAGCATTAGTTTGCTCCAAATCTTCCTGGGAAGAAATACATGGTTTCTCAGCCTGGGGGTCATGACCACCTTACCCTTCCAATATTGTAAATGGGAGGGTGGGGAGGCTAGCGAGAGATGGTTGAGGGGTGATTCTGATATGGAAAAAGGGGTCTTGATGTGGAAAAGGCTGAGAACCACTGTGTTAAAATGACTCACTGGAGAAAAAGTTAAACTGTGACTTTGAGAGAGCCAGAAGGGTGAAAGTTGAGTAATTGAGAGAGGAAGGGACTTTTAGTTAGACTGTTTAAAGCTCTTTGCTTTTTGTTAATGCCTATGTAACCTCAGTAGCTAATTAACACCAGACACACCATCTCTTTAACTGAGGTTTGAGAGCTAACTTTATAAATCCTCTGACCCATCCAGTAGGTGCTCCAGCAGAGCCAGGGATGGCCATGCTCAACATTCCTTATATTTTTAGGGTTGAGTAACAGTGTTGGGGAAGAGAACTTTCAAGCCTCTTGTATAGACCGTAAAAGGGCAAATGCCCAATGTTTAAGAAATCCTTTGCAAGTCACCTTTAAAGGGTTTTATTGAGAAGTTTTGCTTTTTCTTGTGAAATTCTGTATATATTTTTTAAAATTTAATACCAAACTCTCCACTCTTGCTTAATGACAACTCTTGTCATGGGGAAAATCCTGTCTGAAAATCTGAATAACTCATTCCAGTGTACTGACTTTTCTTTCTCTCTTTCATTCTCTGTGTGCCTCTCTTTCCCTCCCCTGTCTCTTGCTCATACCTCCCTGTTCCTCCTCCTTCTGGTTTCATTCATCAGCCCCTCCTTCCTTGCTCTCTTCCCTCCTTGCAGAACAAGATGGTGAAAGGCAGTCTCAGCACAGAGCAGTCGGAGCGGGGGTGAGGGGGGAAGTGTGCTCCTGGGAATGGAAATAAAAGCAAGCACAGGTGAGTTGGGGGGAGGACTTCCAGTTCCCCCCATGCCCTCTCTTCACTTCTGTGGGAGAAGTTGGGGCAGTTTGTACACATGCAGAGATTGGGATTGCTTTGATTTTTGTCCCTCCATTTTGTTCAGGCTAGCAGTTTCATTTTTGTATTTCTTTAGCAATTCCCTCTGTTTACAGGTGAAGGGCAAAGCTTAATAACTGACCTCCTCTACTGTTGCTGGATTTCATCCAACTCCCATATTCAGTACCAGAAACGTCCATTCGTACTTTTCTCTTCCATGTGCATCAGAATCTGGCAGAAATTTTTCCTTAATTTTATGGAACCTAAATAGTGAACTTCCAAAAACCAACAAACAAACCAAAAAACAACCCTACCACCTCACTTAGATGTAGGATTGCCACCTTCTTAAACTTAGTACTTTGGAATAAACTAGTCTTATTGTCCTTGCAGTTTTGTAACATGGATGTTACCAGGTCAGAATTTAATTGCATTGATATTTCAAGATGATTATAATTGTGCAGTGATTATAGTCGTGCAGGCCTCTCACTTTTAGGATGCAGGATACCTCTACCCAAATTGGTGCAAGTGGTGATTCTTACTAGGGGCCTGTTACACTCTCCCTCCCTCCCCCCACCCACCCCAAAGCCCTTTCTCCTGCCTGTCCAACCAGACTGGAGCTGAAGTAGGTAGAGTTGTATCTGTGTGGCCATAATCTCATGACTCTAACGTTTATCCTTGTATTTACTTCCTTACTATTGTTGGTTACCAAAATGCAAAGCTATTGAAAAATGCATCTCCTCATACCCTGGCTCTGCAGAATATCCATTTAGTTATCTAGTTAGCTTGCAGATCACTATAAATATGCAGAACACCCAAAATCAAAAGTCATTGCTATCTGATGGCAGTTGGTGACCTAAGGCCAGATCTGTACCACAGACCTTTATCGATATAACTATGTCGCTCGGGGTGTGAAAAATCCACACTCCTGAGTGATGTAGTTATACCAACCTAACCCCCCATGTAAACCAGCACTGTGTTGACGGGAGAGCTTCTCCTGCCAATTATAGCTATTGTCTCGGGGATGTGGATTAACTGCGCTGGTGGGAGAAGCTCTCCTATCGGTAGTGCCCTATGAAATTCACGGTCCATTTTGGTCTATTTCACAGTCAAAGGATTTTTAAAATAGTAAATTTCATTATTTCAGATATTTAAAACTTGAAATTTCACAATATTGTAACTGTAGGGGTCCTGACCCAAAAAGGAGCTGGGGGGGGTCACAAGGTTATTGTATGGGGGGTTGTGGTACTGTTACCCTTACTTCTGCACTGCTGCTGGTGGTGGCGCTGCCTTCAGAGCTGGGCGGCCGGAGAGCGGCAGCTGCTGGCTGGGAGCCCAGCTCTGAAGGCAGAGCTGCTGCCACCAGCAGCACAGAAATAAAGATGACATGGTATGGTGTTGTCACCCTTATTTTTGCCCTGCTGCCTTCAGAGCTGGGCACTCAGTCAGCAGCTGCCTCTCTCCAGCCACCCAGCTCTGAAGGCAGAGCGCAGAAGGAAGGGTGACATGGCATGGTATTGCCACCCTTACTTCTGTGCTACTGCTGTGGGGCGTTGCCTTCAGAGCTGGGACCCCAGCCAACAGCTTCCGCTCTCTGGCTGCCCAGCTCTGAAGGCAGCACAGAAGTAAGGGTGGCAATACCGTGACACCCCCCCTCCCCACCACAAATAACTTTGCGACACCCCTCCCCCCTGCAACTTCCTTTTGGTCAGGACCCCCAATTTGAGAAACACTGGTCTCCCCCTGTATAATATAGGGTAAAAGCACATAAAAGACCAGATTTCACAGAGGGAGACCAGATTTCATGGTCCGTGATACATTTTTCATGGCCGTAAATTTAGTAGGGTCCTACCTCTCGGTGTAGGAGCCTCTTTGCTAAAGTGCTAGCAGTTGTGCCACTGTAGCGCTGTATGTGAAGACAAGCCATAAATGAAATGAGTTTGCAATCTGAGTCCTGTTGGAGCAGGTGTCCCCAGTCACCCTCGAGTTGGCACTTGACCTCATTCCGTTGCTCGTTTGCATTACCTGGTCTTGCTTGCCTCTGTTCGTTTTCCCCGATTCTGCAGATGAGAGTTGCTCTTTTTTACTTCTGCTGCCTTATCTAACTAAAGCTGTTTCCCCCTTCTTGACTCGCTTCTCTTCCCAGCCGCTTCCTGTTAAGTCTTGCCTTAAAACCTTCCTTATTTCTCTAGTCAAGTGACTACAAAGTGTTTTTTGTGGTATTTTATATGAAGGAAGTGAGACTTAATAAATTGTTTTTTATTTTATATGTGCAACAGCAGAAAACGGCTAGTATTTGGTATTAGGACTGTGATGTGGCTGTTGGCTTGGTTTAGCTCAGTTCTTCTTTGATTTTTAGTACTCTTACATTCTGAGACTTTCATTAAAGAAAAATAGCTATTTAGACAAAATTAACCATTAATATTTATTGTCCATTTTTCCTAAATAGTAAAGCTCATCAAGATTTTTCTAATTCAACTTTATTTTTGTTTTCCATAAAGTGTAAATGATGGTGTGGTTGAGAAATAATTGGATAATGGTCTAGCAGAGTGTATTGCTAGCGTCTTTTACAGCTCTGTAAACTTGAGCAGACATGGAGCTGGCTTCTTTATGATAATCAGGGTGGACTGTTTAAATAAAAGCCATTTAAATTACTGATTTTAATCATATTTTAAATCATAAACCAGGAAATCTTGGTTAAAAGAATAGATTTTAATTTTGTTTTGCATTTGTACTTTTTAGTTGTTTTGCTAAAGAGAGGTTGATTCTCACTGGCTGGTAACCATTAAAACATGCTGATTTGCAACTATATAACCTTTACATTAAAATTGGTCCTTCTTTTTCCTAACCAGGTGGATACACTGTATCTATACACACTTATTTAAGCGGTTATATAGCTTAACTTGCATTTATTGAAATTCTTAATTTTTACATTTTATGATAGAAAATGATTGATTGATGCATTTCTTATTTATTAATTTTTACTTGTTATTTGTATTAAGCTCTATTTGCATGGAAATTAAAATGCAATTAAAACAGCATTTTACATGTATTAAATAGAACCACCTTAAATGTGCTTGATACTTAAGGAAAAAAAGTTCATCTAAAAGTTTATTAAAACATGTTTTAGAAGTAAAACTGTCACATTTATTAAAGGGAAGTGTTGTCTATAGAAAGTAGATTGAACTGATTGTTTCTGGTCACTATGCCATTAAAGATTTTAGAACTAGGAGATCTTATCCTCTCACACCTAGTTCTTATTCATAGATTGGAAGAGGAAGACAGTATTTCCTACTTTTTCAATTCTGACTTGATTTCTTAACTTTGAATTAATTAGTAATTGAATTGAACTAGTTGAATAAACTGAAATGAGGAAGATATTCTTTACACCTGCAGACGTGGCTCCTGCTCTCAAAAGTTGTTTAGCAGTACGGCAAAGTCTGGTTCCAGGCCTTAATATAGGTTGTGAGTTTCAAGTTTAATTTTAAAAAACAAACCTGTATTTAATTTAAATAAAAAAAATTGTTCTTAATGATTTTTAAATTATTTTTATCCACCCTGATAACTGTTAGATCTTTGTTTTATAAGACTTAAGGAGTCAGTGAACATTAATGTGCCCTTAATTTTTTTCATGTGGGTTTTTCAATTTCAAGTTGCTTGACTTGTGTGTTCTTAGAGGAAAGTCACGGCATAGTTTTCCAATGTTAATCCCCTCTCACAGGGCAGTCTACTTTGAGTTTTATGCTTGATCCGTTTTAAGTTCCACGAGACAGATACCTGTCGTCTTAGCTTTATAAAGTGCTTTGTACAGCTATGGTGCTCAAAGTATTATTATTAATAATAATCATTGTATTTTGTTCCTCCCCTCCTTCTAGAAGTTCCTCCAATAAGGAAACAGTGAATCCAGGGCATTTGCCCTTGCTTTTGACAAGCGCTGTTAGGTGAGGGGGAAGATTAGAGTGAGAGAGAGGGGGAAAACGGTTCTTTTAACAACTTCTTTCCCTTTCCAACTCTGCCTCTACCTCTCCCCTCCCCCAACATTCTTCTGCTCCCCATGGGAAGTTGTGGGCATGCCTCTCAACCATCCAACCTGCCAATGTGAAAAATACGCTACCACAGTGTGTGACAAATGACACTGGTGTTTTGTTGAATGTCACACCATAAACAAGAAGTATCTGTTGCTTGTGGTATGACATACAACAAAACAAAAGTGTTCCACTTTTAGGGTCAGGTATATGTGGGGTCCCTTTCCAGGCTTCTGGTGGATTCAGGAATGGGCTCTCTACATAGGCTTTTCATGGGGCACCAGGGTGAGGGCCTGAGTGATCCCTGCCCAGACTGCTCCCAAATTAATTCTTGCAACATCCCCATACAATTAATGAGGCCCCCAAATGTATGTAGCCTCCCATATTCCAATCATGCCCATTCACACACACTGCTGATTTGCCATCCTCCTCTGTCCCTCCCAAGGGGCTGCTGTTGGTGGTGATTCTCTTTCTCCCCTCCCCCTCCCCCCCGTACCCCTTCCCTCCAAGGAGTATAGAGAGGCCAGTGAGCTAAAGACTGAAGCTGCTCAGGAAGAGCCAGTGTTAGATTTTGGGAAGGAGCCTAGCCCTAGACATTATTCACAGGGGGGAACAGGGACCACATCAGGCTCTTAAGCTGCAGGGCTGTTTTTGCTCATTTTTCCTCCCCCTCCTGTGTAAGCCCAGCAGCAGCCTCTCCTGTCTGACTACTGCAGATGACTCATGGGCAGCTTCCCTCCTTCCCTCATAGGCCTCTTTGCTTCTGGGAGTAGAGGAACAGGGAGTCCAGAGCTGCAGCTTGAGAAGCAGCTGCTTCCACTACCAGCCAGCAGCCCCTGTCCTGCAAACTACCACCTGATAGGCAGTGCATTGGGCCAGAGAGCCTGAAGTAGATCTAATGTAGAAGATAGTGCATAATGCAGTGCAGGTCAGAACTCTGGTTATAGGGCTGCAGCCTTTGCTAGTTGCCTGGTTTCAGGGACTCTCCAAGCGGCCTAGTCTACATCTCACAGTACGCTCATTTATATATGTGTGGGTCATGGTCTTGTTACCCACTACTGTCTTCTCTGGAGCTTGTTAGTTCTTCCACCCTCATGGGTATTTTTGTTGGAGGAATGGCAATAAATAGTCTCTCCACGTTGGGTATTTGTTTTGGGAAGTGGAAGGTTTATAGTACATTGCTGCTATTCCTGTTTTGGTGTAAGTTGAGATTCCTGCCTCTCAGGCCAAGGAAGCTCTAACTGGAGGGTACAAGGCTAGAGCCTGATGATGCAAGCCCCCTCCTGTACAGCTTAGTGAAAATTATTAAATAACTTCTACTTTTAACCCATATAGTAGGGCTTGTATATGGCTACCAAATCTGGTTGGCCAGTGCTAGGCACAGGACCCCAAGGAAAAGAGGGAGGTGATTTAAAGCATCTTTTTGCTCCTTCAGCCCTTGGAGCCAGTTTAGCCCTTAGCAGAAGTAAAAGCGGCTTCCGTGCTCCTCAAACCTCGGCTTGCTTGTAACTGCCTGCTAGAGCTGTTCTACTGACCAGGTGTCACTGGAGCTAGATGCTCCCTCAGCGCGTTCCCTCCCACCCCCAAGATGCTCCCTTATGCGAGCATGGGAGGGGGGAGAAAAGCGGGGTGTTGCAGAGCTGATTATGCCTGCTGAGGATTCTCCTCCATCGCTAGAATTTCCAGCAGCTTTGTTGGGCCATTTTTAGGGCCACTTTGCACGGGAGGAGGGGTGCGTAGAGGCCAGACAAGGAGCCACGGATCTGGCCCATAAGCTCTGAATAAAAAGCCTAGTGTGAAAGTATGGAGTAGTATGAGTTAAGGCGTCCTCAAAACGATGACAAGGATTTGAGAATCCCCCAGGAGAGAGGAAAGGGGGATAAAACCACGAGTATATGAATGCTGTGCCTGAAGCTGGGTGTTGCATTCTCCCCACCTCTTCTCTTCTCCCAGATACTTCTAATTTGGAGATACTGGTGTCTCTCCCCACCCTTTTTCAGTAGAGAATGTCTTAAGGATCCTTTCCTCTAATTTGGCCCTGCACTCCCTCCCCTCCAATCAAAGCTATTCTTGTAAGTTTGAATAACTGTGATATGCATGGTAGTTTAGGGAAACTATCTTCCCACAGTGGGACAGATGTGTGTCCCTTTGCTGCTTTTGGTGGAAATGGCTGTAAAGTTGTCTGCTAAAATAGAAGGATTGGCTGTTGGTGTGGTTGGAGTTTTTTTTCTTTGTTTTTGGCTGCTTTCATTCTGATCCCAGTAAGGGAAAAAGGGGCCTGCACTCTAGTGCTCTGGATCAAGTTCAGGAATGGCAGTGGGTTGTGTGTCTGTTTGCTGCTCCTCTCTTCCTGAGCCAATTTGCCCCTAGAACATTTGTATCAATTCCAGATACGAGTGACTGTGGGTGAGTGTGCCTGGTGCTCTGGATTTTTTCCAGGAACAGGGGGTGTCTTTATATATGGTGAGCCTGTTCCTTCCCTGAGTCAGTGCCTAATGCGCTGGATTGCTTCCAAGCATGGGCAAGCCACAGTTGTACAGAAGCCAGAGGCAGCAGCATGGACTTGCTACTCCTTCAATAAGGGCTTACAGTTGCACAATAATGAATACCAACAAGTATTAGCTGCCTGAGCTGTTACTTCTAGGAATTTCCCTCTCTCCTTCAATGATATCACCTCTTTATAGTAGTTTATTTTTTACATACTTGCCTCATGTCTTTTTGTTTGCTCTTAGCCTTGTATTGCTGCATGTGAAAATTTTAGCAGTAAAGTAGTATGCTTGCTGGGATGGGATCTACTTTGTGTGCTGATACCCAGAGTAGCTTATCTTTTCATAGCACAGCCAGCAGGGCGTTCTGGAATTCTAACTGCCAGTAGTAGGTGTGTTTTGTGCATGCACCCGTAATGCTATTAACTGCAGTACATACGTTCAGCATAAATTGTGGTTTTTGTTTTTGACTTGAGCTCATTTATGAAAGGATATACGAGTGTTACGTGAGCTACAGCAAAGGACTATTCTTGCAGAATAACTTAATCTTGGGTCTCAGGAAGGAATACGATATTTAAATCTTTTAAGTTTTCTTAGCAGTGGCAACTTGTTAAGGGAGAGCGAGGTGTTTCCTAGAAAAATTAACAGGAAGTGTGGCTTTAATTGTGGAGAATTCGACTCCTGTTTTGAGCTACCTCAGTCTCAACAATACTTAAACTCCCGGAGTTCTGTATCTTTCCTCATGGGATTTCTTGATCTGTACAATTGAAATACTAAACATCCTAGAGAAGGACTGGCCATTCCAGAGTTTGAAGTTTTGCCTGAAGACATGCCAAGTCTGTTCCTTACACTAATCTTACGTAACCCTGCAGTCTGCAACCTACTACAAGAAAACAGCATAAGGAAATGTAAACTATACACAAAATGTGGCTCATCCTCCCTCTAGTGAGGACTGGTCACTTCAGGCAATTAATAACTGGATATGGAACCTGTTAACTCAGTCATCAGTTCCATTACAGTCCCAGATTGGTATTGGTTGGAAGTTGTTACTATCTGATGGCTGGTTGGTGATCTGTCTGTATGAAATGTGTTGGAGTCTCAGTCCAGTTCCTAGTGGGCAGGTGTCACATCACAGATCCACCATCATAACTGATCCTAATTGGGCCCCTTTGTTGCTAGTTTCCAGCAAACAGACTAAGGATTAATGATCTTCTCACTGCAGGAAGTGGTTCTGTGTTATAAGGTCTGTGGCTTGGTGATGGTAGGGAAAACGTATGCTCTTGCGGCTGCCCATGCTGTACCCCTTCAGTAGCTAAATAGATTACAGTCTCCAGGGCTTGTTAATCCGATACCTTTCACCACATAAAATGTGTTGTAAAGAAATAACCACGATCATGCTTCTGTGAACTTAGCTCTTGGCATTACTGCTCTGACAGGTTGTTGGGTAAGCTGCTGTGAAGTCCTGGTGGCTGTTACAAGGGTAACCCTAAGTATACTAATATTGCTGTGTTCACTTTGTTTTGCAGGTTAGGCTGTTGAGATAAAAAGCAGTGGACATTCATGACTGAATGAAATCTCTCCCACTGTGCAGCCATGCCCCCTCTTGATGTGCCTGCCAATGCCAGCACTTCCTTCATAAATTCTTACATCACACTCAAGACTGATGACATCACAGAATATGACCAAGGAGTCTGAACCAGCTGTTTCCATGGACACAAACTCCATAGTGACAATGGGGAGGGGAGGGAAAAAAGAGGAAACAGGTGGGGGGAATTAAAGAGGGAGGGATAAAATATATATATATATATAAAGATCTATTTTTTAGTCTTGGAAGACTTTGTTTTAAATGAAAGGTGCACTATCCCTTTTTATGCATTTGATTCAATATTAAAAACACAGATAAATTCACAATTTCTTCTAACTACAGTAAACATTAAGTCCAGAATCCAAATGAGGCTCCTGAACTATCCCTCTTTTGTTGAAAAGGGAGTGGAATTTGCATTCCACTAACCAGATTTGTCTCCCTCCTCTTCCCCCCAGCTTCCGGAAGAAGAGCTCAAGACTTAAAGAAAATTTTTTTTAAAATCCTCTTTCATTACAGAACCGTCTGTGGGATAGAAAGGGGGATTGGATGGCTGCAGGCAATGAGTTGTTCATATGTGTATGTGTGGGGAGCGAGTTTACAATATTTTCTTTTCAAGAAACACTATTTATTTTGATTAACAATAGAAGCTTGAAAACATCTGACTCCTAGGTCATGCGACTTGTGAAGTAAAAGGTAGCTGCTGCTAGACAAATACACCCCCCCCACCCCCATAGATGTCTGCACCGAATGGTGGGTGTGGGGAGGGTGTTTCTGCCATTCATGGTAATGATGAACACCCCTAAATCATTCCAAGAAGCTGCCGTCTCTTTTGAAAGCAGGCTAGAGGAGGATGTTGGTTTGTCTGCCAGGGTGGGAAGTTGAACAGGAAGTCTGAATGTTGATGGAATCAATGTGTGTTTAAATTGTCCAGGAAAGTTCAGTTAACCCTTCTTTAGTGTGTGGGTGGGTTGTTTCTAGGTTTTGTTGTTTTTACCGACGGAAGGGAGAATGTCAATTTAATAGCCTATACCATATGGTTATTTTTTTGTAAATTGTGTAATTTTTAAACATTTGAGTTTAAAAAACAAACAAATTTTCTCTTGTTAAGGCCTTAAGAAGGGGTTAGTGCATCTTTCAGGGGTCACTCTGCCATGGGAATAAAATAGCTGTTTCACAAACAGTTTTATATAAAAAAAAAAGCTTAAAAAACAAAACAAAAAACTAATAAACTTCATTTTAACCTTGTTTCCTTTTGTTTTGTGAATGTAACTTGGTTTGTTGAAAGGGATGGGGAGACATGCTAACATTCAGCTGCCACATTTTGGGTTGTTTGCCTTCTGTCATCTTCGTGTCTTTCCTTCGCTAATGAGATTTCCTTAACCATCTGGACTGGCCAAGGAGGAGGGAGACAGTGAAGTTTTTATTATTAGGATTTATATGGTGACTAGGCATAGCTAGCCAGTAGGATCACTTGACTCCCTGAACTCACAGTTTATGTGCAGTAGTATTACACTACCTGCCTGATCTTTTCTTCACCCATAGGATGGTACCGTGCTCTGATGACTTCACACACTGTGGTGCACAGGGTGCTGTGGTAGTGGGAGCTGGTCAGCATGACTTTGGATCTAAAATGGGGTTGAGGAGGGAGAAAATCCTTTTAAAAAATGATGTTGTAGGTGCCTGTTTTGCTGCTTGCATTATGGAACATTCAGCATAAAATTAAATTTTAGCTTAATTATAATACTTCTATTTTAGCTCTATTTGGGAAAAAATGGAGACACTTGACAGTCAGGGCCAGATTTCCAGTTCGGGACGTCTTACCGCTCTAAAACTGTGTGCAACACTAAGGTTAGCTGTGGGGGGGCGCTGAAGATGCTGTGCCTGGGGTGCGTAAGGGATAAGTCCAGCTCTGTTGATAGTAATTAATTTATAGAAGTTACTGTCTTTGATATGTATTTGGAAAAATGGGGCATTATAAAAGTCCTCAACTTACCCCTTATCCAGTAATAGGCACTGAAGTCAAGCTTCTGCTATTCTAGGAAATGTTTGTGACGTCTGTAACCAGTACTGAAAAAACTTCAACTGCCTGTGTAGTCAGAACAAAATCATTTTCCACGTAGTGTGACTGAGTAAATGCTTTCTTTCAAATCAAGTGAAATTGGCGTTCTCTAGTGTCTGTTCTACTCTACGTATCCCAAAACATTGTGTTACATGGATTCCATGCATTATATTTCTGATGAATTTGCTGAGCAGTAGTAGGTCAGCAGACAGGAGTGTGATGAAACTTCTGAGGGTGACACTGGTGCTTCTTTTCTGGCTGCTGAATGTGGGGCTCAAGGGCAGCCAGGAGGGGAAGGGTCCATGGCAGCTGGCAGGATGGTTGGAAACCTGGAGGAGAGCATTAGAGGCAGCTGTTCCTGGTGGCTGCCCAGGGTGACTGAGCTGAAGATTCCAGCGTTGCCTGTATGCAGATGGATCGTGTTGATTTCAGAGTAACAGGACTCATGTACATCATGTAAATAAAACAAATTACACCGGACCTGACTCTGAGACATTGTTTTCTTTCCAATGACAGAAACTGCAGCAAGACCCTGAACTCTGCCACCACTTGGCCAAAGTTCAATACTGGTATCAGAGACAGGGTTAAATTTCTAAGAAGAGAAAATGTGAGCTGGTGTTCCCATTGAATAAAGATGGAAAAAGTCAGTGCGGTGCTTACAGAAATCAAAGCTATCCAAGAAGCACTAAGAACAGGCCAGGAGGAATTAAAATGGTCTGGAGGCTTCTCAGGAAGGTCTGAAATATGCCCTGAAGGCAGAGATCAAATCCAGACATTTGGAAATAAAAACTGTATTGAACAGAAGCTACAAAGGGCCTGAGGGGATTTTGGAACCTATGTATGAAATGCTCAGTTTGTTTTGCCAGCCCTGACTGAAGAGATGAACAGCAGCTTGATTACCATAGACCAAATTTTTTTTCAAAGAAATAGAAAAACACCAAAAGGCTTTGGTCAGCTTGGAACTTGCTTAACAAAGATGAGCTGCAGCAAACACTCAGGGAACATGATGAACTGTCTAGAGAAGAAAATCCAGGGCTTACAAACCATATTAAAGTCAGATGCTTGGATGAGGAAATGAGCAAACCAGGCAATTTGGATAAGACATTGATGCTCTGCTGTATGGGGATTTGCATATCAAGGTCTTCAAAACAAAACCAAGGATGCCATTTGAGGTTGTGGAGTGTGTGTGTGTCTTGCTGTGCAGTGCAGAAGGCAACTACTGCTGCATAAGGTTGTAGCCGTCCGATACAAGCCCTGTAGGTACAGATCTGTAAATATGCATGATGGGGGGGGGGGAGGAGAGAATTGTGGTTGGATTCATGATACTTTTGAATTATTTGAAATGGTATTAAATTTGTTTTGTAAAACAAAGGAGATTGGCAGTAATGAAAAAAGGAAGTAATTCAATTGAATGATGGTACTGTGAAAAGATTGGCCACAAAAAGGATCCTTATAAAGTCAAAGGAAGACGGTATCTCAAGTGCCTATGGTTCGACCCTCCCACAGAGCAGGAAACAGGCTGACACCAAGCTACAAGGGGAAAGCTTGACCGCACAGGAGGTAACCCCACAGGTTTCCTTTAGATATGGGCAGTTAATGAACAGCATTGGGAGTTTGGCTATTGAATGTGTAATAGAGACTATGCTGTGGTGTAGCTGTGTAGGTCCCAGGACATTAGAGAGACAAGTTGGATGAGGTAATACCTTGTACAGGACCAACTTCTGTTGGTGAGAGACAAGCTTGCGAGCTTACATAGAGCTCTTCTTCAGGTCTAGGAAACTGGATTTATGGTTTATGACAACAATCTATAAACCATTAATACCCTCCCTCCCCCAAGCTGCTTCCCTCACTCTCTTCCTTTCCTCCCTATGACTGGAGGGGTGTCAGTAGGCCACTTCACCTTGAATGGTCCCTTGAAATATGTTAACTGCTTATGCTAAACAATCTGTTCCATCTTGTATTGGGTAGTGACACTGTCAGTTTCCCAGACCTGAAGAAGAGCTCTGTGCAAGCTCAAAAGCTTGGTCCAATAAAAGATATTACCTCACCCACCTTGTTGTCTCTAATAGGGGCATGTCTACACTTAAATGCTGCGTCAGCACAGCTGTACCATTCTAAGCCAATGGGAGAGAGCTCTGCTGTCGGTTTTGTTAATCCACCTCCCTGAGAGGCGGTTGCTATGTTGGTGGGAGAAGCTGTCCTGCCATCAAAGCGCTGTCTACGGGGGGGGAGGGGGGGGAAAGAGAGAGAGGTTAGGTTGATACAACTACATCATTTAGGGCCCCTGGAGTGATATGCTTGTATAGGTCTGTAATGTAGACCAGACCTTATTGTAGACACTGGCTCAAATGCAATGGTTATCAGACCAGACATGCTAAAAATGCTAGGGAACAGAGGATCCAAAAATCAAACAACCAAATTAGGCTCAAGTAGCGAGAGTGACTGGGGAACCACACACCTGTCCAAAAATGGGGAAATTGGGTTTAAATGTTGCATCTCTAGAATTGGAGCAAGATGTCTAGATAGCTGAGTGTGGGGATGAGCTGGTTACTGACTTGGATTTTACTATAGCTAATAGATGCCAGGAAAGGTGTCCTTCATCTGCCATCTGAAAATTCCTTTTCAGTTATGGCTCATGTTTTGGAGGTGACAGATTATATGTAAAAGCAAGTTGTCCTTCTCCTAGGTGTTGAAAGTATAGTAGCAATCCATATGTTTGGGATAGCTCCCTAGGAAGGGGAAAAGGGGAATGGTTGAGAACTGCGTTGAGACACAGGGTCTGTGGGGAATTTAAGCTACTAAAATTCTTGTCAACCTGAAGCAGAAACAAATTCCTGTTCAGCTGCTGAATATTTCTGACAAACATCAAATAGTGGAAAAAGAAAACCACAATGGCAAACCTGGAACCAGAGAATCTGGTTCATACTAGCCTAGAGAGACACTTTAAGGGAGAAAGGAGTGGAAGGTGATTTTTCCATTGTGTGTTTAGATGTTGTTCCCGTGCAGTGTTGTACGTTTAAATGAGCGGCAGAAAGATTTGAGAAACTTGCTTGTAAGGAATTGAGATTTTTTCTCCCATTCCAGAAAAGATCAGCTAGACAGCACTGACAGCACAAGACTAATGCTGGAGGAAGGCAGCTCATCAAACAAGCGCATCACCACTTACTGATTTCATAAAGAGAAGGGTCTTTACAGGTCTTTAGGGAAGTGTATCTGGAAGATCTAATTGAAATTTCAAGTAGACCTTGGGCCAGATCTGTCTTTCTGGTTAGGAAAAAATATGGTAGCATTAGATTTTATGTGGACCATAGAAAATTAAGCATACGTCTACACAGCAGTGGGAGGGTGTTTCCCAGTATGGTTAGGCAGACACACCAGAGCTCTAGTCAGGCTAGGGCTCTAAAAAATAGCCGTGCGGCTGTGGCTGCATGGGTGGCAACTTGGCCTAGCTGCCTGACAGGCTGTTGTACTCAGGCAGCTAGCCCATGGACCTGCAGCCCTGCTATTTTTAGTGTGCTCACTTGAGCAGAGCTAGCGTGTGTCTCTACCTGAGCTGGGAAGCACTCTCCTAGCTGCTGTGCAGACTTTCTGTAGCTGAAAGGATTTTTATCCTTTGCTATGAATGGGATAAGATCCTGGATGATGCAATAACAGTACCTAGATCTTACACAGTGGCTTTTACCAGCAGATCTCAAGGCATTTTACAAAGGAGGTCACTATCATTATCCCCATTTTACAGATGGCGCAAATAGCACAGAGAAGCAGGTTAAATCTGGCTTTCTTCACTGGATCTTGAGAGTAGTTGTTGACAGGTGGCAGTAGATCCAAAATGGCAAAAGAAGACAACCGCCTTTTTAGCGGGACAAGAACTGTGGCAAGTTAAAGTAACGGCTTTTGGCTTGTGTAATGCCCCTGCCACCTTTTGAGAGGCTCCTGGTGAGGATATTGTGTGGCATGCCCCTTTCAGCTTTCCTGGATGATATCCTGAGGCATGCTACAATTTCTAATCCAGAATTGATATATTTACTGATGACCTGTGATAAATTTGAGTGCCGATTGGAAATTGAATCCAAAGAACTGTGAGTTGTTTCAAAAAGTTACCCTGGCTCCGGCACACAGTCAAGGAGGAGGGCATTTCCACTGACAGGAAATTGAGTCAGCACAGAATGGATCAGCTCTTCAGATGCTGACAGATACAGAGTTCTGTAGGGCTCTGCACCAATTACAGAAGGTTAAATTGTGGGTTTGCGAAATCCCATAGAATGGGAGTAGAAGGGAAAATATTTCAGCCCTCACTGATTGTGAATTGGTGCTTCTATCTTAGCCTACCCACGTTACAAAAACCCCTTTTGGATTAGACACACGTGCTCATGAGTATGGATTGGGGGCTGTACTGGTACAAGAACTTGAAGGATTTGAAAGGGTCTCTCTTCCAGCAGAAAGTCTAAGCACTCACGTTGAACATGGACTGAAGACCCCAGCATACCTCTTGCATGCAGTTCCAGAAGAGAACAAAAGAAATTTGGATCATTGGACTATGTAGAAATGCAAAAGCCAGAAACACCCAGTACACAGAAAAGGAAGAACTTGCTAAGGCTGTCAGCAACAACTGCTATTGATTGGCACAAGTATGTCAATAACTGGAACAAATCCTGCTCTGCCAGTGACCCCTGTGCAAATGCCTGGCGCATTGGATCAACCACAGTGGGACACCCAAACTGGGCAGGGTGTGATTGGCTGACCTGGGCTTTGAGCTGATGGTATATGGCAGCCCTCTGGCACAAGGATCTTCTAGTAGGTTAAATATGGTAGGGAGGATACATCCTTTTCAAAGGAGAGGGCAGTGTGAAGAATCCACCAAGCACCAGTAAGTCAGCAGAGGGCAAATGTGATGAGCCTGCTACTGCTCTTGTGGCTCCTGCCTTAGGCCGTCAGGCAGCCATGTGGGGAAGGTTGAGGAAGTTGTGAGGACAGTTGGAGACGTGAAGAGTTTGTGATGGAGTCAGCTGTTCCTGGTGGCTGCTCAGGGGATTCCAGAGTTGTGTGCGGGTGGGTGTATGTCAGTTTAAAACTAACAAGATTTATGCATTGTGTTGCTGAGAACTCCCACATTGTGTAAACAGATTACCTGAGACTTGACTCCAGGACATCAATTTATCTCCAACAGAAATAGGAAACTGCTTCCGAAATGCTTCAATTTTGCTTTTTCTCTTCCTAAACTCACCAATATCTTTTCTCAGCTGCTCCTTTAGGGTTTGCCTATTCGCACCAATAGTCTGATAAGAACGCAAATCACATCTGCAGTCAGGAATCCCAGACGCACATCACAGCTACTGGTAACACCGCTGCAGCTTCTACATGTCACCTAGAGATGCCATGTTTAAAAACTGTATGCCAATGTTGGTAGCATGACACAATGCTGCGTTACATTATGACAGCACATGGCAATGATGAAATGTGGACACCCTGAAGACCTTTTACAATTTAGTTCAGGGGTGGGAATGAAACTGACCAACAATGAAACTGACCTATTGCAAAGCCCCCAACTCAACCACTGCCCAGCCTAGGCACAGCATACTGACAAACGTGGCAGCGATTTTGCACTCAGCAATAGCTTACGCAGTATTTGAGAGACACTTTTATGGATGGAGGAAATATTGACCAGGCCTCCTTGGTGTTTTCTTCTCCTTTTTCTATACCCCTCTCGTCAACATGCACACAGCCTACTCTTTTTGCTTTGTTTGGGAAGCTGCCACAGATTCTTTTAACTCCACCTGTATTGTAGCCACCAGAAAATGTAAAGAAGGAAGCTTGTGTAATGTCTCCATCACAAGATGAGAGAGTATTTTTTTTACCATGTACACCAGACTACTGAATAGCTTTTCTCTCTGGCTTCCTAAATCTCAGTTAGGAGATCACAAACACTGCATACAATGACATAACTTTTAATTTCACAAGGACAACATTTTTAAAGTTATCATTGGTCCCTTTATTAAACACTTCTAGAACTCTAGCAGACTGCACCACATGGGTGAGTGATCAGACTATGTGTAAAGGGCCTGATTTGGGACATCCTGGAATACCCCAGACCTGGAGGGTGGGGTGGAATGGAACACTTCAGTGCTTTGATTCTAAAAATAGAGCGACTCTATCTCAGGGGTCTCAAACACGTGGCCCGCAAGCAGCCCATGGAGTTATTTGCTGTGGCTCACCAAGCTCCCCATGCCCTCCGGAGTTATTTCCTGTGGCCGCCAAGCTCCCTTCACCCGCTGCCCCCCTCTTTCCCAGTGCTCCGCATCCCCACTCCTCTGCCTCCCTCCAGGCACTTCCCGCTGCCAAACAGCTGTTTGGCGGTGCTTAGTGCTTTCCAGGAGGGAGGGGGGAGGAGTGGGGAACCACCCACTCGGGGAGGAGGTGGGGCAGGGGCAGGGAGGGGGTGGAGCTGGGGTGGGGACTTTGGGGAAGGAGTTGGAATGGGGGCTGGGAAGAGGCGGGGCAGGGGCGGGGCATCATGGAAGGGGTGGAGTGGGGGTGGGGCTTTTGTACCTTTATATGAAAAGGTGTCAGTGATGCAGCCCCCAGGCCAATGTACTAGTCCTCATGTGGCTCTCATGGTGATTTGAGTTTGAGATCCCTGCTCTATCCTCTGCTCTGTACAAGACACAAGAATACAGACAGCTACTGCCCTGAAAGAATTTACATCCTGCCTACTCAATCTTCTTAGATTGTATCAGGACCCCAGAGGTGGAAAATATTTTTATTGCTTCTTTTGTTGTCAGCATTGTGGAAGAAATGAGTCTTAGAAGGGAATTGTATGGGAGGGTAGTAATTGCCTTTTTAGTATTTATTGCACTTGAAATGGTATGCAGTGCCTGGGTTTCCTAAACCTGAATGGCTTGATCATGGGCTAGTTTGCAAAGTCTTTTTCCAAGGTCCCTGAATTTTACATCCTTGGCAAAGGTTTTTTGAAACCTAAACTATGGCTTAAACTAAAGAGAACAAGAATTATCTGGGTACTGAATATGGAAATTGCTGCCCACACCACGAAACCCACCACTATTTAGCACCCCTGTTTGGCACTCTCAGCAGAGGCCAAGGACTAAGTGACCCCTGGAGATTGGTCTCTTGCCCCAGAAGTAGACCATTCAGAACAGAAGTTAGGCACACGGGGAGCCAGGGGGAGGAGTGTCAGGGGGAGTGTGTACTATTGCAATCTCTACCTGCCCTAGGAATAGAAGACTTCAGTGTTTTGGGGTTGTCCCTTTTGTCTTTGACCTGCTTTGAAGGATTCTATTAGGAGGGGGCAGATGTGAGGAGTCTTGAAATCTTATCAGACCTCCTTCCAAACCCCCCCTAAAGAAAGAAGTGTCCTCTTTTCCTCTCCTCCAATGTTTATCGGGCCTACCTTGCATTCAAGAGTAGCTATTGCTTTCCTACCTCAACATTGTTTTGCTTCAAAAAATAACTTGTTTGTAACTGTAAATGTTTTATCAGATAGGTCTTGTAGAGCTATTCTTTGGGGTTTGTATCATGCATGTTTTTGACACTCTTTGCAAGACTAAGGATGAAACCAGTCCAGGCTTATTTGAGTGGTCTGTACTGTCTTGTAGTATGCAATTTCTGCCTGCCTTTTTCTCCTCCACGTGTGGGAAGGAATTCTGCTTTTGTGGTCCATTCTTAAGAATGGATTGGAGTGCCTTTTGCTCTGTAGCAATGGATTAATTGCAGAATGATACCCAGCTCCTTGTGTGCACATGCATCAAAAGTATGAAGAAAATTGGTCAAGCAAGTCTATTTTCATTGGTCAACGTCTGTGGGTTATGTGGCTTTCAGTGGAGCTGCCATTAATGATCAACCTAGATGTATAAAATATCAATAAATGCCCATACCATGCTCTGGGAACTGTTAAACCATTTAGATTTTACAATGCAGAATTTTGTGAAATGAACTGTTCCTCACACTCCAATAAATACCCACCAGCAGCCGTACTTTTTTTATAAAACCCTTCTATAGCAAGCAATGGGTGACCTGCTCCAATGTCCATTAGACATTAAAAGCCTGTTTGAAGTACGTCTACTTTTTTTTTTTAAGCAGAATCAAGCAAATAGCAATAGAGGGAATTGCCTCTTTGTATCTCCCATATTCCCGTTTGGCTTACTTGTATAGCAGCTAACTGTTTTAAGAAGTTGTTTGTACAGCAGCCTTTGTTCCTCATGCCATTGTCATGGAGGACAATTGTACCTGGTGATTTTGAAAAGCCATGTGACTAGCAGACTGTCCGAATCGGAGAGCGTTATTGAGCACTGGTGATGAAGAGGAAGGGAGTGAAAGTAGCCTAGAGAAGATGACTTAATAGGTCATTTCTATCTCTTTTCCATGACCCTATTATCTCTTGTAATGCTTTGTGCGCGTCTTCATGTTTTTCCAAGTAATCATTTATGTTCCTTATTAGGTCGTTCCTGTATTTCTCTTGCACTATATGTTTTTTTCAACCAGCTCAGGCCACTCTTCATACTTCAGCATTAATCTGTCCCCACAGGGGGGACTGATGAATTCCCTTTTGGCAGCGGATATGGGAGACACAAGCTCAGCTTTCCCAAGCTCCCTGAGATAACTCCAGGAACCTCCACTGTCAATTTCACTTCTTCAAAGCCAAAAGTAATAGAATCCCCAGAACCTATCACCTCGCTATGTGAAGGTCACTTCCCCCAGAATGGAAGTCCATTTCGACATTGCTAGACCCACCCATTATTTCTTGGACAAACTCTTTGAGTTTTTATATTTGCTTTTTTCTTCCTTGACATTTTCAGGATTTTCTGCTCCAAAAATGCTTTTCTGAATGCTCCAAAACTTGTCCAGTGGCCCTTTGACCCACAGTCAGACCTTAAGCTTCAAGGTTATCCAGAAGTTCCTGCACTACTTGGACAGAAATACGAAACTGCTTCCAAAATGCTTCAATTTTGCTTTTTCTCTTCCTAAACTCACCAAAATCTTTTCTCAGCTGCTCCTTTAGGGTTTGCCTATTCACACCAATAGTCTGATAAGAACCCAAATCACATCTGCAGTCAGGAATCCCAGACACACATCACAGCTACTGGTAACACCGCTGCAGCTTCTACGTGTCACCTAGAGAAGCCATGTTTAAAAACTATGCCAATGTTGGTAGCATGAGAATACGATGCTGTGTTACGTTATGACAGCACATGGCAGTGATGAAATGTGGACACCCTGAAGACATTTTACAATTTAGTTAATCCCTGAGAGCACCTTACCTGGAAGCAGCCTTCCAAATTAGGCCCAGCCAGTGCCAATAGCAACAGGTGACTACCCTAAATTAGGGCCCCACTCAGTAGGTGTTGAGTACCTCTAATAGGTACTGAGCATCCTCAGTTCCCATTGAAGTCAACAGTTCAGGCTGCTGATCGCTGCCTTGGCCAAGCTCTCAGAAAGGATCCTTCAGAATTTCTTTCTTACTAATCATCTCCTTGTCCTGGTTCATTCAGCACCTATATTAAATGCTTATTGACCCGCTTGCTGCTCACACCTTATTTCCTGCTTTGTAATTAATTTAGTGTTTGGATCATCACAGTAGTTACCAAAGTTGTTCTCTTTCTACAGACAGCACAGGCTTCTCCAGCAAACACTCTCTGCTAACATGCCTCAGCTAGACTCTAGAGGCAGCCCACAAGAGGGAAAGGAGAGTTCAGCCTCCACGTTCCATCCTTTGCCTCTCTGCTGAGACCACTAAAAAGAGATCCATTTAATGCTTACTGTGGTGTGGTGGCTTTTGTACCGGACTTCTCTCTACTAGCAACTGGACTGAGACCATTTCACACAGGCCATTAAAGAGCTGTAGAGCAGCGACGGCTTTCTGTCACTGCTGACATGGGCAGTATCAGGACCAGTGACCCTAGAGGTCAGAGGCTGCGTGACCCAATCCCTTCCATCACCTAGGGGATCCTCGTATCTGACCTAGGCGTGGAAGACTTGGAATTCCATTTCTACCCCCCTAGCTCCCACACACCGCCGTTGGCTTCTCTCATTGTCCATTCAGTACAAACAAAACCTCCGTTCTTATCTGTCCAGCTTTGTTCTCCCTTTCCTATTTCTTCCTCCTCTCTTCACCAGTTGAGGAGTACTGCTTACTACTTGCATTGTTAGAGCTGCTTATAGCATACTACTGCTGCCACCCTGAGCTCTTAAGGTGACAGTCTAGCAGAAAACACATCCTGTAAATGACAGGTTTCAGAGTCGCAGCCATCTTAGTCTGTATCTGCAAAAAGAAAAGGAGGACTTGTGGCACCTTAGAGACTAACCCATTTATTTGAGCATGAGCTTTCGTGAGCTACAGCTCACTTCATCAATGCATCCGATGAAGTGAGCTGTAGCTCACGAAAGCTCATGCTCAAATAAATTTGTTAGCCTAACTTGTAGTTATTTTACAGGGTGTATAAAGAAAAGGAGGACTTGTGGCACCTTAGAGACTAATGGTGGGGAGGGTGAGGTAATTGGGTTCCACCACCTTTCCCCTCCTGGAGGATGGTTCAACTGCTTAAAGTTGTCACTACATGGCAGCTAATCAGTAGGCTTTACCCAATGAGCAGGTTGATCTCAATCCAGTTGCTGGTATATAGGCATCCTCATCGCAAACTGGGATTAATTGCCCCACATTTGGCCTTCTGAGTGCTGGAGAGATGGAGTTACTTGAGCTCTGGGGACTAACCTCTCTTCTCAAGCCTAGAGGTAGTCTCTTCAGGACATGGTTGTGGCAAATTGGCAGGGGAAAGAGCTGGGTAAGGTCATACTGCTCCCCCCCTGTGCTATGCCTATTATGGGGGTAAATATTGAAGTGTAGACGCAAAGGTTCCCAGTGTGGCACTTTTTCATCTGCTCTAAATAATAAAGATATAATATTAATGAAATATGATGAATACATAATTTCCTTCCCATCGACCTAGATGCATTTTGCTGAATGCCGCTAAGAGTCTGTAAGTAGTTTATTGATCTGGTCTGCAGTTCACTTGATTACATGGTCCTTTTGGGAGCTTTTTCCTCTTCTAAATCCTTGCCACATTTTTCACACACTGCAGCACATCCAGCGTTTCCGTCCCCCCGCTGCTCCCTCTCCACAAAACAGCTGCATTGGATTTCTCAAAGGTTTGAGGCTAGTTGGTTTTCTTTTGGGGCATCTGTAGTTATGGATTCCAGTCCCCCTGTGGACTTGGGCTTTGCTGATGCCGCAGTGTGATGCTTTGGGGAAGGGAGGAAGGACGATCAGTGGTACCCACATGTACAATACTTACCCAGCAGAGTGTGGGGAACTGAGAGGTCTGGTAGGCTCAGGCTTCACACTTGCAGCATACCTGATATTTCCAGAAGCCCTCTGTAGAATTAGGCTTCAACTGGAAGTAACATGGTAACCTAAGGCTCATACAGACCACGGGCTGTGCCATGTATTCCTTTCTCCAATGTGAGAGAGTGCAGTGAGATACAGCTACCTCTACACCACTAGATGGCGCTGTTCCCTGTATAGTGTGTTTTAAGGCACTAGATGAAAATTATATTCATCACAGAAGTATGTGCTGAGTGAACCCATATTATGAAGTGCAGTTAGGACATAAGGGCCTAATCCAAAACACACTGAAGGCAGATGGAAAGATTCCCCTTGAGATCAGTGAACTTTGGAACAGGCCATAAATAAGTATAAACTAATCACTCAAACTGCTTAAGGCCTCTGCTGTGCCTGAATGCCTTATGCTGGGACATTGCAAATGCCAGCAAACTGAGAGGTAGAACTGAGTTAGCCCACAGGGGCCTAGGTAAATTGAGTGTATATTTGGGAGACAGGTTTATTTTTTTTATGCATAGTGTGGCTTTCAGTCTCCATATTTAATTTACTTACTAACACAAAGAAAGCTTTGAAAGCATTGGGTGAGACCTATTTAGTAATTTTTAAAGCCTTTAGTTTACGCTCAGATGCTAAATGCCCATACATAGTGAACACTGATTAGTGAGAGCAGTTGGTTGGCACATGTCTCCGTGGTTAGCCTGATTTTTGGTTAATTTCTTGTCGGTGGGGGGAGGGGGAGGAGAGTAGTGTCAGGCAAGAAGAAGAGCCACTGAAGCCAAAGGCAGGTGTTGCACGGCTGTAGCTTGAAGCAGTTATCAGATACCATGTTTAAAGGGCGCTTGCAAGATTTCTTTTTTTTTCTTTTTTTATCTCATTTTGTTTTTTACATTTGAAACTCAAGTCTTGTCTTTGCCTGAAAGAGTCTATCTTTGAATGGCAAATCTCACTAACTGAGCAGGGCAACTGTTGTTCTGTGATGTGGCTGCTCCCTATGTAGCCCTGACTGTGTCAAGCCAGCAGATGGTAGCTAATTTGGACACAGGGTTTTTGCACTCATTTCTTCCTCGTCCTCCTGTCAAAGGTGTTGGCTTCCCCATTTCTGCTTGACTAGAAGCAGCTGCAGTGAGTGCCTCTGCGAAAGTGTCATCTGATCCAAGCCTCCACAAAGTCTCCCCTTCAATTAAGGTCCGAGAGAACTTGCAATCTACACCTGAGACCAATGTTCCCTCTAATTTTTGTCAGGCTGTGTGTGTAAAAAATTTCTTCTGTGCAAATTGTTGTGCGCGCAGTGTTTCGCCGTGTGCACGGGGTTTAGGATCTGAGTGCACACGCACATGCGCACAGCTTAGAGGGAACAGTGCCTGAGACCTCCAAGGAGTTCTCCAGCTGAACCATGGATGATCAGCCTTGACATGCCTGATACATCAAAGGGGAAGAAACAAGCAGGATGTAAAACAAAATATCAAAAATACCTTTCAGGCCTCCCCATCCCAAACTAGTCGTCCTTCTCAATCTCCCAGGGATGAACTTTTTTTTTTAAAGCAGGTCACCTCTAAAAAGAATTGGGGCTTCATCTGCTGAGTCCTCACTGTCATATTTTGCCCCTAGAAAGGAGGTTTTTTTAACTGTCTCATCCCCTGCTTTCCCAGGAGCTAGTCCCACCTCCCTGAATAAGTCCTGAAAAGTACAGCTCCGTTTTTCCAGCTCTTCAGCTGTTTTCTTTGTAAGTAACATGTGTGCTGCCACCTCTGATGCCAGGCTTTGCACTTGGCATCTTCCATTTCCATCTCAGATGTTGAACAGCAGCGAGGATTAACAACCACTGGAAGAATTTACAGAGGATTCTGCTGGATTGTCCATCACTGGAAATTTTAAAGTCAAGATTAGCTATTTTTCTAAAAGATCTGCTCTAGTTCAAACAGGAATTAATTCAGGGAAGTCCCATGATATACAGGAGGTCAATGGTTGCTTTTGGCTTTATAATCTATGCAGGGATGAAATGCATTATGATACAGCATATTGTTCTTTTAAAGATGAGTACAGGGCAGACTCTTCCTTTTCCTCATTTTATGTCTTATTTCCTCCTAGACCTCAGCAAGAATACAGAAGCCCCCTTGAACACACTAGATACTATTCAAGCCCCCTTGAATATACTAGGTCCTATACAAAAACAGCCAACCTTTGGGATAACGATTTTACCTTTTCCTCCAGTCAGCTATATAGGGCCAATGTAGCCTTGCCTACAGGAGTAGTCCCATTCAAACCAATGAGGCTAGTCACATGGGCAAGTGCTCACCAGCAGGGATAAGGGCCTCCAGTGTCCCTATCCATGTTTCTAAGAGCGTTTCAGATTATTAAAGATGAAAGTGTTTCAAAATAACCTATTGACTTTGCTCCATGGATGCTGTTTGTGCAGGGTTTTCACTTTGCTCTGCTGGGACTCTGTTTGCATAATATCTTCTATGGGATCAGGGCCCTAGCATGTGATGTAGGAAACTGCCTGCACCAGTGGGACAGAGTGCTGAGGCCTGGCGAGTGGGTCGCACTCCCATCACTGCAGCCTCAGTTAGTTTCCCAGTAATGGCTGATTGAGCAATGAGCTTATGAGATGGAGAAGCTGGCATGGTGAGGAACTAATTAGCCCTCATCTGGCTAACCCGATAAAAGCAAGGAAGAAAGTGACACCAGGGGAGGGTGACAGAGCTCATGGAGCCCAGGCTGAAAGAGCATCCAAGACACTGAGATCTCTTTTTCCCCCTTGGGCCCTGATGGAAAGGGACTGAAAGACATAGGAATTAAAAACCGTGATGTGGCACTGTACTGGCGTTGGCAGAACTGTTTGGGCTAAAATACTGAGTGGCCGCTAAAAGGAAGAGGGTCAGAGCAGTTTCTGTGATACACGGGGGCTTGTCCTGGTATCTAACCCTCTCGCTCTAGAGAAGGATGAGGTGATACCTGCACTAGGGCAGGCATGCTCACTCCATATACAGATAATGTTGGCCAATATCACCATCCTGGTCTATATAAGCAAACAGGGAGGAGTGAGATCTTGTTCCCTCTGCCTGGAAGCTGTCAGACTCTGGAACTGGTGTGCTCCAGGAACCGAATCACAATACGGGCTGCTTACCACCCTGGTATGCATAACCCTCTTGCAGGCAGACTAAGCAGAAGCTTGGTGACAGACAGGAGTGCGAGATGCACCACACAGGCCTAAGTGAGATATTTACACAATGAGGTACACCGCTCTGGGATCTTTTTGCATTCTTAACTAATAGGAACTTTCCCCTATATTGCTCCAGAGGCATCACGGGTCGCGGTTTCCAGGGCAATGCTCTTCTGCTATTCTGGATAAACTATCTCAGATCTCCCTTTCCTCCCCTTCCCCTACTTCCACAAGTCATAGGGAAGATACGTTGCGACCGTGCCAACATCGTTCTCTTAGCACCCTGCTGACCCAGACAGTTCTGGTTCATGGAACTTCTAATGATGTCGTCCTACCCTCCAAACAGGATTCACCCATTCCTGGACCTCCTAACCCAGGACAGGGGGGGAATCAATTACCCAGATCCCTACCTCATGGCCTGATGTTTGGAGGGCGTCAGAAATAGACCACTCATGTTCGGCCCCTGTTCAGACTATTCTCAACCAAAGCAGAAAAGATTCTACTAGAGAACCTGCTAGCTGGCCCAACGGCGATACATTTCGGCCTGGGCACAACTCCACCAACATTCTCCAGCCACTCCAAGCATCTTGGTTGTCGTAGACTATCTCCTGTCCCCAAAGACCTCAGGTGTCTCTATTAGCTAGTTTCGAGTGCACCTAGAAGCGATTAGTGCTTCCCTCCCCCTGATAGAAGGACGTTTTGTCTGTACTCATCTAGCTGCAGTACGGTTTATGAAAGGCCTAATTTGGACTTTCTCACCAGTGATCAAACCTACACCTCAGTGAGAACTTAATCTCATTATGTCAACACTTTCAAACCCATGGTGACATGTTCCTTGACCTACCTATCGATGGAGGTGGCATTCTTAGTGGCTATCACTTTGGCCAGGAGGGTCAATGAGCTCAGCACCATCGTGGTGGACCCTCCTTATACTATTTTTCACAAAGAGAAGGCTTCTCTGTGACTACACCCCAAGTGTCTCCCCAAGCTTGTTTCTAAATTTCACATCAATCAAAGTATACACTGACGTGTGTTTTTTCCCAAACCCCCATGCTTCTGCTGAAGACAAGAGATTTCACTCCTGCAGTGTCCTAACAGATAAAGCACAAGATGGGGTATTAGTTAGTATCTACTAATGACCACCAAAATCACACCAGGGAACAGGGTGACTTGCTCCTTATGCACCTATTTGTAGAGGGAAAAAAAACCAAAACTGAGTGATCATGAGGGACTTCAATCTGAGACACGTATGCTGGAGGGCTTATGCTGCCAGTACTAAAAACATCCTTGGAATTTCTAAACATTATTTATGACAATTTCCTAACTCAGAAAAAAGATTACAGCCAACATAGACCTTGTCCTAACAGATAAGTTCCTCTTTATCATAGAAATTAGGTCCAAGTGATCATGATTTGATCACATTTATAATATGCAAGCAGAATAAAGTCCAGATCAGTACTATATACACTTGGTGCTTTCACAAAGCTGAAAACAATTACGAGCCAAAGCAACTCGGAGGAAGAATTTAATCAGAAAAATATGAATGCTAATTGGGAATCATTTAAGAACACCATACACTAGATGCCCAAAAAATCTACAATCCTGCAACTGAGGAAGAAGACAGGGTTGATTTAAAAAAACGGATCTGGTTTAGAGGAGAAATGGAGGCAGCTATAAAAATAAAATAATATATAACAACTGGAAGAAATTGGAAATTGATAGTAGTTAATATTAAAACAGAAATTAGGAATTGTAGAAAAGTGCTAAGGAAAGCAAAGGGATGCAAGGAGAAATCTATGGCCAGCAGAGTTAAGGACAATAAATAAAATTTTAAAAAATATATTAGGAACAAAAAGAATCCTGACAGTGGGACTGGCCCATTGCTTGATGGAAATGGTAGAATTATTAATAATAATGCAGAAAAGGCAAAAGTGGTCAATAACTATTTCTGTATTTGGGGGAAAACATATGACACAGTCTCATCATTAGGTGATAACACTCTTTCCATTCCACTAGTATCTCTGGAGGATGTTAAACAGAACCTACTAAAGTTAAATATTTTTAATTCAGTTGGTCCAGATAACTTACATCCAAGAGTTTTAAAAGCTCTCGTTGAGAAGCACACTGGACCATTAATGTTGCTTTTCATTAAGTCTTGGAGCGCTAGGAAAGTTCCAGAACATTGGAAGAAAGTTAATGTGCCAATTTTTAAGAAAGATAAACAGAATAATCCAGGTAATTATAGGCCTGTATAGACTTTGATCCCCAACAAGATAATGGAACAGTTGATATGGGATTTGATTAACAAAGAATTAAAGAAGGGTAATGTAATTAATGCAATTTAACATGGGTTTATGGAAAAATCATCCTGTCAAATTAACTTCATATCTTTTTGTGATGAAATTACAAATTTGGTTGATAAAGGTAATAGTATTGACATAATAGACTTAGATGTCTGTAAGGCTTTTGACTTGATACCACAATGTTTTGATTAAAAATAACTAGAATGATATAAAATTAAGATGGCACACATTAACTGGATTAAAAACTGGCTAACTGATAGGTCTCAAAATGTAACTGTAAATAGGAAATAATCACTGAGCGGGGTGTGTTTCCAGTGGGATCTTGCAGGGATTGTTTCTTGGCCTTACGCTATTTAGCATTTTTTTTAATCAATGACCTGGATGAAAACATAAAATCATCACTGATAAAGTTTGCAGATGATGCAAAAATTGGGGGAGTGGTAGGTAATGAAGAGGAGTGGTCACTGATTCAGAGCAAATTGGATTGGCTGGTAAACTGGGTGCAAGCAGACAATATATGGTTAAATGTAAATGTCTACATCTAGGAACAAAGAATGTAGGCCATACTTACAGGATGAGGGATTCTTTCCTAGCAAGCAGTGCTCTGAAAAAGATTTGGGAGGGGTATAATCAGCTGAACATGAGCTTTCAGTGTGATGCTGTGGCCAAAAGAGCTAATGTGATCCTCAGAGGCACACACTAGGGGATCTTGAGTATGGGAACAGAAGTTACTTTACCTCTGCATTTGGCACTGGTGCAACCAGGGCTGGAATACTGTGTTCAGTTCTAGTACCCACAGTTCAAAAAGGCTACCGATAAACTGGAGAGAATTCAAAGAGCAACAAAAACGATTAAAGGGTTAAAAAAACTTCCCTTCTAGTGATCCAGTAGAACCTCAGAGTTACGAACGCCTTGAGAATGGAGGTTGTTTGTAACTCTGGAATGTTCGTAACTCTGAACAAAACATGACGGTTGTTCTTTCAAAAATTTACAACTGAACATTGACTTAACACAGCTCTGAAACTTTACTATGCAGAAGAAAAATGCTGCTTTCCCCCTTTTTTTTTTTTTAGTAGTTTACATTTAACACAGTACTGTATGTATTTGCTTTTTTGCCTCTGCTGCGGCCTGATTTTCCATTTCCGGTTCCAAATGAGGTGTGTGGTTGACTGGTCAGTTCATAACGATGGTGTTCATAACTCTGAGGTTCTACGGTAGACTCAAAGAGCTCAATCTATTTAGCTTAAGAAAGAGAAGTTTAAGGGGTGACTTGATTACAGTCTGTCAGTATCTACATGGCGAACAAACATTTAACAGTGGGCTCTTCAGCCTAGCAGAGAAAGATATAACATGATCCAGTGGCTGGAAGCTGAAGCTGTGTAACCGATGTAGAAGGGAGGTAAGTCTGACTTAAAGTATTTGCACAGACCATGAATTCCTATCCTTGCAAGAGACAATTGCTGGATTTTCGGTATGAACCATTTAAATTGGGGTGGGCAAACTACGGCCCGCGGGCCGGATCCAGCCCATCAGGGCTTTGGATCCAGCCCACAGGATTGCCACCCCCATGGCGCTGCAGGCAGCATGCCGCTCCCAGAAGCGGCTGGCATCACGTCCCTGAGGCCCCTGGGGGGGCGGGGAAGGGGGTACTGTGCATGGCCCTCGCCTGCAGGCACCACCCCCCACAGCTCCCATTGACCGGGAACGGGGAACCGCAGCCAATGGGAGCTTCGGGGGAGGTACCCGCAGGCGAGGGCAGCGCGCGGAGCCCTCTGCACTCCCCCCGGGGCTGTAGGGATGTGGTGCTGGTCGCTTCTGGGAGTGGCATGGTGCAGCACGGGGCCAGGGCGGGGAGCCTGCCTTAGTGCCGCTGCCACCCTGGAGCCTCTCCAGGTAAGCGGCGCTGGGCCGGAGCCCACACCCCGAACCCCTCCTGCACTCCAACTCCCTGCCTTGAGCTCCCTGCTGCACCCCTCCTGAACCTCAACCCCCTGCCCTGAGCCCCCTTGTACACCTCGCACCCCTCCTGTGCCCCAATCCCTTGCCCTGAGCCCCTTCCTGCACACCACACCCCCTCCCACACCTTGCACTCCCTCCCGCACCCCAACCCCCTGCCCCAGCCCTACATTCATGGCCCTGCATGCAATTTCGCCACTGAGATGTGGCCCTTGGGCCAAAAAGTTTGCCCACCCCTGATCTAAATACTAAATGAGAAATTATAGTAGGATTCATTTTCTTTCTGTTAGGAATGCAGGACTAGTCTTTACCGTAAGACAGTGATGCGCGCACACACAATTAATAATTTCAAATGCCTTTTTAACGAATAACACTCCAAAGATAAACTGTTATTGCACAGCAGTTACAATGCACCCTCCCTGGACTAACTAATATCACTACTGGGAAATTTGTTGTTTTCCTTTAAAATGAAGAATATAACACAGGACTTCTGACAATTGGAGACCTTCAGATTTACATAGGCTCACCCTGGGTACTATATTGACAATTCAGTAAAACATTTTGTTGTCCTACATAATGAATAGTTTCAGCAGCCACACTACTGAGCACAGACACACCTTCAAATCAGAAAGGAAAAAAAACGAGACGATTACTGAAGCTGTCAGGCTCACATGCTGGCTTTGGTCCTATTATGTAATACGCCTCACAAAGACATTTGGCCTCCTGTCTGTGATTCCTCCTTAATGGTGTTTTCCCAGTCTCAAGCCCACCGATTTCTGTACAGTTACAGGAAATTGGAATGAAATCCAACCCACAGATTCAGTCTGGGTTACCTCTGGCAGCTCTATCTTCTCCCTGCAGGGCTGGGCTGGATCTGACTGGTGCGCTACCAGTCAGGGCACAGGGCCATGCCTTGTGGCTCAATAATATGTATATTCACACAAACGCAATTGTTCTACTTACTTAATTCTAAGTTTGCTTCCTAGAATAAGAAGAGTAAGGCAGCCCTTTAGGCAAGTAGCAAACTTCCTTATCCTCTTACCATAACCAACTGCTATATAAACAATACTTACTGTCCTCCTTGGCAGGGCTGGCCCTAAACAAATAGTGCCCCAGGCGAGGAGCGTCTTTGGTGCTCCCCCCCACCTCCATTTGTTAAACTTTTGAATACCTTATTTTTTTGTTGCATTTGTAGCCCATTTCACAACTTGGATGCACGATTTGCATGCATGATTTATCCCTGTCATATAAGATGATAAATTTGCACACTAGGATCTCTAAATCTATATTTATTCATGCCATATGTAAGCAAATAAAAATGGTTTCCTCTAAGTTTACAGAAACCTTTTAATTTTAAGAATAACTGAAATGTACTAACATCAAGAAATTGAACTGTGCACCAACACTGGGTGGGGCAGTATTAAATAGGGTTACAGCAGATGACAGCCTTAGACCGTTAACCCTTGTCCTTTAGTTTGAAAGGTTGCTTTTCTCGCCTTTTCCCTCGTGAACTGAAGCCCAGCGTCTGAGAGATCCAGAGACTGGACAATAGTATTTTCAAGCGATAAAATATCAAGTGGTGTCAGTCTCTGGTCAGCCACTGTCCATCACAGATAAGTTATAATGAGTCTGAGCTTCAAAAAGCTGCGCTCACCATTTGCATCTGTGACTGGCAGCATGATCAGAATCCTCAAAGCTATCCACACATGAGGAAAAGTGTCCTTCAGCTCTGCATCAGGCATGAATTGGAGAACTTGGAGTGGAGAGTGCTTCCAGCATGGCATAATGTGATGGATGTTGTCCAGTTTGACATCGAGACATCCAAACATCTTTCATGTGTCTGTCTGGTGAAGGTCCGTACAATTGTTCAAGAGTGTTTTTCTGTCTGCTGGCAGCTTACTAAGGTCATACAAAACCCCCAGGTCTTTTCATGATGCTTCATTTGTCCAAACCTTTCTTCAGTGAACACTCAAGCAGTGTCAACGAGTGAGGGGAAAAAAAACTCCACCTTGAATTTTTCTTCCGAGTTTCCCATCACCTCATCTCTGGCCTCAAAACCAAACTGTCTCTTCTTCCAGTGAATACGAGATTCTTTGAAGACAGGCTCAGCTCCTAAGTTTTCCACTATTGCTTTAGCAGCAGTGATGGCATCTTCAAATCTGTTGTCTCTGTAGGCCACAATGAAATCAAGGTAGCTCCTCGTGGTTACGATGTCCATCGAATGAGTTTGTAATGCCTTGCTTACAACGTTCACTTGGAACAGGGTATCATGCCAAACCAAAACTGAGACCAGAAATTTGAAGTCAGTGATCTGGTTTGCCAGGCTTTGTGCCTCATGTCGGATTCTGGCCTTGGCAGTGGCAGCAAGGACGGAGGGATGGCATAGGAGCCACAACGTAGGCTGTACCCCTAGGAAGATGGTCCTATGGCACCTTCGCCTGCTCCACTCTTACACATCACCCATGGTGTGTCATAAAATAGGGGTGCCATATCCTGAGAGCTGGGCCTTGTATATTTGTTTTAATCAGTGTTAAAATCTGAACATTACAGGCCAATTTAGAAATTTAGAGCAAAAATTTTAAAAATGCAGTAATTAAAATGATGCAAAAATGAACATGTAGAGCACACTGAGGGCCAGATTCAATACTTGCATCAGCTTTACCATCATCAAATAGCTCATCCGTGGGCTTATTCCTGATGTACACTGGCGTGCGTAAGAGGAGAATATGGCCCATAATGTGCTAAGTGAGGCCCTAATCCAGCAAAGGATTTAGCACATGCCTAATGTGAAGACCATGAGGAGTCCCATAGTCACACATGCTTAAATGCTTGATTGGATCAGATCCTCAGTCTCCAATGTAAACAGTTCTATGCTGTACATCATGTTGGCACCTAATTGTTTAATTCACGAATGTAATGAACTGATAAGACTTGGACATTCTGGTGTGTGTGTTAGAATATAGCTATGCGGGCCTGCCTGTAAAGGCCTATACTTTAAGAACTTCGGTGTATTTTTATCACTTAGCTAGTTATAGAGGTATAAAACAAAGAATCAAAATCACAGTCCGCCTGTGTATGGGCCTTCTCTCACTAAGAAAGTCTGAGGCCTTGTTCTTAGGCTAAGGCCTTTGACTAAGCAGCAGGGGCAGCGAGCCATACGCTGGGAAGTGTATGGCCACATCCTCACATTCCAAACCAGGCAAGGCAAGGCTCTGCGGCGTCAGAGCCAGGAAGGGGGCACGGGGTAAAGGCTCTGAGGCATCAGATCCAGGAAGAGAACATGGGAACAAACTCTATCAGCATACAGAGATACTCCCAATTGGTGTGAAAGGCTTCGGAATATGCTTGTTTGGAAATTAACCCCAATAAACATCGCATTGTCTGCACTTTGGACTTCTGGTCTTTTGCTGCTTGCTGTCTGCCTGACAAGAACCAGGGAAGTGGGAGGGTGAAGGGAAGGCCCTCCAACAGTGTTTTTTACAAAACCGTGTCTATGGCTTGTTTCCTTCCTGTCCATTTGGGCATCTCCTTGAAATCCCCCCTCCCCCTTTAACAGGCAGGAAAATCACAAAGTTTGCAGAAAGCTATCGAAGCGTCAAAACCATGACATTCTTTGTGGAGAAGTCCCTGAACAGAAGCAGCATATGCTGCTCGGGGCTCTCCAGTGCTCAGCAAAAACTGGTTACTAACCAACCACGTGAGGAGAAACCCTGATGGCAGGGTGACCAGATAGCAAGTGTGAAAAATCCAGATGGGGAGGGGGAACAGTAATAGGCGCCGATATAAGAAAAAGTCCTGACTAGCAGGACTGTCCCTATAAAATGGGGACATCTGGTCACGCTAGGTAAGGATTGCTACTTCTGAATACAAGGGGCAATTCGAGCCCTAGGAGAGACTCATCCTTGCATGTGGACCCAGCCTGACAGCTCCCACAGGCTCCAGGGGCTCCTCTCTCCCTCATGTTACACACTGCAGATGCTGGAAATGGAGCTATGCCCTTTCCCTTTTACAGAGGTTGGGCCACCCTTCACGACCACTCCCCTGCAGTTTGTATGGTCTGGGCAGAGGAGGGGCTACAGAGCAATTCTGGACAGGCAGCTCCAAGCTGTGACAGTAGCAAGAGCGGGGCGGGTGTCTGAGCAATAAACCGGGAGGGAGAGAAGGGGAATGGGCGGAGGAAACTCGGGAGGCAGAAACAGCAAAGAGTGAGAGAACAGGAGCAGGAAAAAGAGGCCGGAGGGAGAGCTGAAGGCACGGGGAGGAGAGCAAAGAGAGATCATGGAGCTGCTCCTGTGGCTCTGGTCCCAGCTTCGATCCTGCGGGAACAACCTCCCAGCCCTGGGCATAGCCCTCACAGTCTTCGCTCTGCTGTTTGATTTCCTGAAGCGCAGGAAGCGCTGGAGTCGCTACCCACCAGGGCCGAGCTCTCTGCCCTTCCTTGGGACCATGCTGCAGATCGACTTCCACAACCCGCACGTCTCCTTTACCCAGGTCAGTGCCAGAGGGGCTGGAGAGCCCAGCGTGCTGGGGAGCGGGGCTGGTGGTTCGTTAATGCAGCTGGTGTGGGCTGGACGGGTTATTTGACCGGCCCGGGGCTTTTCCAAGGCAGGAGCCGTCAGTGCCCCCGGGGCGGGGGGGCCCTAAGGCTCTCTGCTTCTCTGCTTCGGCCTTGCTCTGGCTCCAGACCCCAGAGGGCAGCATTCCACTCCGGAGTCCAGCCCAGTTCTCTGCAAAGGTTGTGATAGCGCTGGAGGAGTGTGACCCCCACTGCGCACCCCCCACCCCGGACACCACCACCACCACCCCGACTCTTTACCTTCTCCCTGTAATTTCAGTTGGAGACATTGTAGCGTGCTGGGCTGTTGCGCAATATTAGCACTGTTAAACAGCTGCTGCATTCCCCCTCAGAGGTGGGTGCACTCAGTGGTGGGTGAAGTGGTCCCTTTATGTACCATCCGTATCCTCTGGGATGAAAAGGGCTAGCGAAAGATTTATCGTATATGAAAATGCATTTGTCTCTGCTCAGCTCCCTCCGTTCATTCCAAAGTTTCTCTGCTTTGGGGATGTGGAGGCAGGGACGACAGCTTCCTTGTAAGTCACCAGAGATGATTGAGCGTCTGAGCGTGGAAACCGGGTCTTGTTTTCACCATGTGGTAGAAAGAGCATTTGAGTTTCCAGATCAAATCGGATTATGACAATGCTAGCAACAACACTTTTGACCTGCAGCTGTTTTAACTCCACATTTTTAGTAACAACGTATTATTCCCTTTCTGTCCTTTTACTTACAGAATCTTAGAAATTAAAGGTAGAAATGGCCTATTCTTATCTACCCTTCTCCCTTCTCGTGGTGTGCCCCTGAGGGCTTTATCCATTTTTAATAACCAGCAATGAGGCTTTCATCACTTCTGCTAGGACACTTCCCCAGTCTAATACACCTCTCGCTGAGGTTGTTTCTTGCTGTCCAGAGTCAATTTTCCATTATTTAGTCTCATTGCATTACTCCTTCAACCAACCTTAAACGATTTCCCTCTGTCCTTTCCATTTGCACCTTTCAGATACTTGCAGGCATCAATCATCATCCCCTTCCTTAGATATTTGACCAGTCTATATATTTACCTCATTTTATCTTTCCTCATGAATCAACCCATCCAGCTCCCTAATCTCGTTGGCTGATGCCCATGTGGCTTTGAGGAAAGTTACTGTAGAAAAGCAGGAACACAATACGTTGTGCTTTGTGTTTTTCATGTACACAAAAAACAAGTACTTGTGGTTTTTCTCTCCCTAAATTCTTGGCCCAGAAAGGCATTTTCTCTTGTATGAGTGGACAATCCTCAAGAAATCCCACAAAAACCTGAAAATAGGTTAAATTTTGAGCCTAAACTATTTGATGATTGTTTTAAACTGTTCTGCTTTGTGCTCTGCAATGCTTGTCTGTCACCAGGGTGCAGTGGCCCTGGTCCTCGCTCACATCAGGCACACTCTGTGCTGGCGGAGTGGTGCAAAGTAGCCTCAAAGCTAGTCTAGCCAGCCACAGCGCATTCAGCCAGGACAGAGGGATAATCCAAAAGCAATTCCTATGGGATGCTTTCCTGTAGCCCGGGGCATGGGCCACGGTTTTCAGTGCCCTGCAGAATCCCAGCTGCTGAAATTGCCTATCATGGTTCTCGAAAACTGCTACAATTTAGAAAGGCCTTCAGGCTAATCTAAATTACTGCAGGGGAACGGGACTGGCCTGGCACACATGACCAGGAGAGTCCAGAGGAATCTTAAAGAACTTTGTACTACCCTCTCCTGCGTTGCACCACACAATTGTTGGCTGCGGGAAAGGATCAAGGTTCGTAATTACAAAACTCAGATTTGCAGCCAAGAACTTAGAAGCATGACATTCTCAATGAAGTTTACCTGGTTTGCTTTGGTCCAAGACCTGAAAGTTGCTGGGCATGAGCTGAACACCTGCAATTCCATAGGTGCCCCCTCCTCAGGTTTCCCTTGAGTGTGGAAAAAGGGCAGGACTTTTATGCGTCCCCTTTGTAGGCATGTCTGGTCTACACACAGTTTTTGTATCGAGTTAATAATTTCAGTCAGGGATGTGATTTCTTCCCCTACCAAAATAGTTGAATCAGAGCTGCATTAGGGCACTAGTCAACGCCCTAACATTTCCCTTTGTCTGAGTGTCATTGCCATCTGCTGTAATGCTCAGAACAGCATTGGCTAGGATACCGTCATAGTTACATTACATTTCATAGCGGCAATAAGCCATCTCCTGGCGAATGTATTTGGGGTAATGCACCACCCACATAGGTTAAGAGGTGGGGCAAAGAAACGGTCACGCTTTCGGGAGTGGCTCATGAGTGAGAGTGCTCCCCTCACTGCCCCGCTGTCAGAGCTCCGGTGGCGCTTAAAAGGGTCCAGGGCTCCCCGCAGCCCTTTAAAGCACTGCCGGGGAAGCCGGTCCGGTCCGGCACGGCGTACTGACGCTTGCCGGTACGCCGGACCGGCTTACTTTCACCTCTGCCTCCTGGACAGGAGTGCTGGAACCTCGGTAGAAGTGTGTGGGAGAGCATGGGGCTCTGCCCCCTCTGTGACCCTATCTTTCCTCTCTTCTTCCCCCCAGGCTCTGCCCTCTCTGTGGCCCCACCCCCTGCTCCTTCTCTTTCCCCTGAGGCCCTACCCCCTAGCCAGCCTGGAAGCCCAAGCCTGGCTGTGGTAAGAGCCACCCAGGGAGCCTGGCCACAGTTGAGAGCCCCCGGCCCCCTCTGTTCCGGCACCCCTGCTCCTGGATCATTGTAACAGTCTTACCATGGAGTCACAGAAAGTCCCCTTAGACTCTCCAGTCTATCTTGCCACTCAGACAAACTGAACTTACTGATAAATGGTCACCAAAAAAAATCACCCCACATTCAGCTTATTCCCGCTCCCAAGAGACCAGTCACTTACGCCAGATCAGTTGGTACCCTAGATCTTACACCAAAGACAACACCTGTAGCCAATCCTGTAATAAATGATCTAAAGGTTTGTTAACTAGGAAAAAGAAATTACAAAGTTAATTGCAGGTTCAAGCAAGCAAACATATACTCACAGATGAGTTACCATCTAAATCCTAAGAGTGACCAAGTTGCAGTGATGTGTCTATTCAAAGTGTCTTTTGGGGCAGACCCAGCAGGCAGCCCTGGGGATCTCTAGCCCTGTCAGAGTTCAGACAGCCAAAGAGATGGAAAATTTTCCTGTGACTTTGTTTTATTTCCTTCATTCAGCTTCCAAGTCCACAGAACAAGCTTCCTTGCACAGAGCATTTCCAAGGGGGGATAGGGCCATTAAGCAGTCCTTTGTATTGCAATGTTCCTTGAGCCAGCTGATTTTGATAGCCCTTCTGGATGGGGTGGGGGAGGAGTCCTGTGCCTGGTTCACAAGCGCAGGGCGGACATTTGCAAAGTTATAAAGCAAAACGTATAGATTTTCTTGTGGCGTGGAACACCGACATTGCAAGTGAGATTAACGCCTGCTGCAACTCACAAGCATTTCATAGCCTAAACACGAAATACATTCTTGTAAAACTAATACCTACTTTGAGCAAATTAACATACGGGTGACCTGGTCTGGTCTCCAGCTATGAGTTTGTTAGTTCTTAGCTAGTGCCTGCAGCCTGGGCAAGTGCTGGCACCTCGTTTGCCAGCATCACAGGAAACGCCCTCCCCCACCCCCAATCCCTTATGTCAGTAATTTTTATTTTGTGTGTATCTGTAGGCAGCACTGCTGTACCCTCTGTGGTAATATCAGATTTCATAACCGAAGCAAGGTTGGGCCTGGTGAGTACTTGAATGGGATATCGCCTAGGCAAAGCCATGTGCTGCAGGAAGCGTTGTAGGAGGCTGTCTGTGTCAGTGGTTAAACCAGTGCCACACCAGGAACAATGTACGCTTGGGTCTGTTATCCTTGAAGACACCAAAAGAGGTCCTGACCTCTGGTAGTTGTTAAAGACCCCATCTGGCTTCCAACGAGATATTTTCCCCTTTTCTTTTCTTGGCAGCTGAGTAAAAAATATGGAAATGTCTTTAGTCTTCAGAACTGCTGGACTAATCTGATAGTAGTGAATGGATTCAAAGCAGTAAAGGAAGCATTGGTCCAGAAATCAGAGGACTTTGCTGACCGACCATACTTTCCTATATATGAACACTTGGGTTATGGAGAGAACTCTGAAGGCAAGTACCTTGGAAACTAACATAGTTCTCTGGCAGCATTGCAGGGGGACTGGCTTTATCATTTGAGCTCCTGGAGAGGTTGAAGGGGACTTAGCGAGTGAGCTGGAGTCTGCCCCTGACGCTCCCTCTCGCGAGGAGGAAGTCAGGCGAGATGGGACTGGGGACTCTCCTTCCCAACTTCAGCGCTGCAACAACTACTAAGACAGGGCCGTTCTGAAATGCTCAGTGGGATGTACATGCCAATCAATACCGATTGGCCGCCACTGTCAGAACTGGCGGAGTCCTACCCCTCACCATATGTATGCACCTTCCTCGGCTTGTAAAAAAAAATAACCTCCTTCCAAGGAACCTCCAGGACCCAAGAGTGAAAGTGGGGGAGGGTAGAAAGAAAAGCAACCTAAAAGGGAGGCTTGTTGGGCTGGAATCCTCTCGGGTTATCCCAGAGCACTTTCATTAGAAAGATTAGAGCTGGACAAATATCTATAGAGTCACATCTTCTCAACCATGGGCAGTATGTGAACCCCCCATTTGGGGAGGCTAGTTCCCTGCCCTGAGCTCTCTACTGCAGCTGGAGAAGCCCTGCCCAAGCCACCGCCGGCCTGAGCCACCCCGAACCCTGGCTGGCTGGAGGAGCTCTGAGTCCTCCCGCGGGCCTGGGGCCAGGGTGGGGATTATTCGCAGAAGTTTGGGGAGGCTTAACCTCCTCCAGCCTCCGTTACGCACCGCCTATGTTCTCAGCTCACCCTGGCCCATACTCTGGCCAATGCAGGAATGCGCCCTATAGTATGTTCTCCAGTGCTTTCTCCAGTCCAATTTTAAATGACTCGTGGTGGGGAATCCTTGAATTCCTTTGAGAGACTATTGAGTGGTTTAGTCGATCTAATCATTGGGAAATGTTTTCTGACATCCAGCGTGAGCCTAACACCCTGAGGGTATAGCATGGCTTAGCTCCATTGATTGCATCCGGTTATACGAGCTGTGGATCTGGTCCTGAATTTCATCCCCTTACTCCTAGCTATACCTTGGACCTCCCTGAATAATCCCTCTCCTTCTGCACTAACCACCTACACCTATGAAGGCTGCAATAATAGCTCCCATTAGTTGCCATTTTGGCCAAGCTATACTTGGTTCCTTTTATCCTTTCTCAGAAGCCAGTCCCTCCAGCCCTATTTTGTTGCTGTCCAGTGAATTTTGTATGGTGCTTCCCAGAGGTTATTATGTCTCTTGTTTGTTAATATTTTCCAGGGGTGGTGCTTGCAAGATATGGTCATGCGTGGAAGGAGCAAAGGAGATTTGCACTCTCCACCTTGAGGAACTTTGGGATGGGAAAGAAATCCTTGGAGCACCGTGTGACCGAGGAAGCTGGATTTCTATGCTCTGCGATCAGTTCTGAAAAAGGTTTGTGGCATCCAGGGAGATGGGGCAGGGGAGCCGTGTAACTTCCATAGATAAGGAAATGAAAGGGTAATATGACTGATTATGAAGGAAGGAATAATAACACAGTATCTCACATTTCTACATAATCCCTGATAGCCAGAAGGATACTAAAGTGCTTTGGAGACCAGACACATAGTGATCATTCATCCAGCACAATCATGAAGCCACCTGTGGGGTCGAACCTGACAGCTGTTTTAACATGACAGTTTGTGATGGGAAGTAAAAAAAAAAAAAAAACCCCGACACCTCCAATTGAATGTGCAAGGGGAATTTTAGGTTGGTAGAATGTAATTATCTCAACTGGAATCTGGTGAAGGCATCAACACTAAGACGCTTCCAAAACATGCCATGACGTCTTTAAGGACGTCACTTTTATGCCTCAACTTAAAAATGTCTGTAGCAGCACAGTAACATCTGTCTGTACACAGGCGGCCCGGGTTCAGTCCCGAGGCAAGGAGATGAGTACTGTTACCTGCACACAATTCTCTGTTACTTGCACATTCTGGGGGCACCCACTTGACCCAGTTCTTAAGGCTGAAGGCGTAACCCTCTTAATTTAGACACCCACCCATACCCCAATCCTAGGGCTCAGGGCATACCGTTTGGGGGTTTGCAAGACCTTTTACCAGTGAAAGAGCCTTACACAGTAATAACCTCTATTTATTAACAATTACCAAGCAGAATACACATGGTAAGCGTACAATGCTGTGCTCACCAATCCTGGTCAGGCAGGATTTCCCTGTTGGCCATGCAAGGGCAGTCTCGTCTGGATTCCGCCACCTTCACTAATTTAGACCTAGCAAAATTAATTATGTAACAGACAAAAAGTGGGGACCATAAAGATTAAACAATAAAGAAATGGGGACCATAAAGATTAAACAATAAAGAAATGAGGATTTCACAACCAGAACTATTGATAAGTGATTTCATGCCAGAGAGAATGCTATCAAACTAAGTTTTCTTTAACCCTCTTAAGATCTGTTTCTTTATCTGGTGATAGTGGGTGCCATTAGGACAGGATCGCCTTCTTAACAGCCCGATATTACATTGTTTTAATGTATTTTAGATGGAATGTGAGGATGTGACTTCCTACTTCTCAGCTAATGGCTGCGGCTCTCCTAATATGGTTGCAGACAAAGGCCTTATCCTGACAGTACCACTGACTGAATCCGCAGCACAAACCTGCAATTCTTAAGTTTTCCATGGTGGTCTCTCTTCCAAGTCTTGAGCAGGCCCAACCCTGTTAGTCTGTGAGACATCTTTAACTTCCCCAGCTTACATGAGCATGGACTTTCAACTCGTTGTTCCATAAGAAGTCTTGAAATGTTAGCGGCTCTTGGGCTCAGTATGTTCCATGCAGTGAGGGGCAGGCTGCAATGATGCTGTGCCTCCTAATGTCTTTGGTTGGTCCTGTATGTTTTTCAGGTCGTCCTTTTGATCCACATTTTCTTATAAACAACGCAGTTAGCAATGTGATCTGCTCCCTCATCTATGGTGAGCGCTTTGACTATGACAATAAGAAATTTCAGAGGTTGTTGCATTTGATTGATCAGGCCTTGAATGAAGAAGCTGGATTCCTGCCCCAGGTAACTCAGCATGTATGATTTGGTCAGTAAGAAGCTGCCAATTGATTGATCAGTAAGATTGTATTTTAGTGATTCTTTTCTGGGAGCCATAGGGTGTGGTTCTCTCTCTCTCTCTCACTCTGTTATCTTAGCTCCTTGTCGTAGTACCTTGGCTGCTGCGCATCCCTGGAGTGACACAGAGCATCTTCCGATCCCAAAAGGAGATCCTGGACTTCACAAATGAGCTTCTGAAGGAGCACAGGATGACCTGGAATCCTACCCAAAAGAGAGACTTCACTGATGCTTTTCTACAAGAGATAGAGAAGGTAGGAGGAGAGGGGCAGGTGTAGATCTCTTTGGCTCTGTGAATGTATTAGTGATGGGAACACTCCCTGTTAGCTTCCCTTGTTGTCAAGTTTACAAGCAAAATCCTATTGCTAATAGAACTGCTATGAACAGCTTGCTATTCTATTTCTTCTGGTTTTCACTTATCTAGTGAGTTTAATGAGTTCACGCTCAGAAATCAGCTGAAGAATAGGCTGAAACAAGGAAACGTGTTACTTTTGACAAAATTTCATTTCGAGAAAAATGAAAATGAAACATTTTGATAGGCTTGAAACATTCCGTTTTGAGGTTGTCAGAACAGCACTGCAACAGGGTCGGGTCAAATGGCTACAGGAGAGTAATAGAAAGCAGATATATAGCCCCAGGTTAAGTAGGTCCCTTTTCCCTGGGTAAGGTAACAGGGAAAGTTCCAGAACAATCAGGAACCGTCTGGAGACAATTAAGACAGACAGGCTGATTTGAACACCTGCAGCCAATCAAGAAGCTGCTAGAATCAATTAAGGCAGGCTAATGAGGACACCTGGGTTTAAAAAGGAGCTCACTTCAGTTTGTGGTGCCCATGTGAGGAGCTGGGAGCAAGAGGCACTAGGAGCTGAGCGTGAGAACGCATACTGTTGGAGGACTGAGGAGTACAAGCATTATCAGACACCAGGAGGAAGATCCTATGGTGGAAATAAAGAAAGGGTTGGGAGAAGGCTATGGGGAAGTAGCCCAGGGAGTTGTAGCTGTCACACAGCTGTTCCAGGAGGCACTCTAGACAGCTGCATTCCACAGGGCCCTGGGCTGGAACCCGGAGTCGAGGGAGGGCCCGGGTTCCCCCCAAACCTCCCAACTCCTGGTCAGACACAGGAGGAGTTGACCTGGACTGTGGGTTCACGAAAACGGCCAAGCTGAGGGCTGCCGTGAAGCTCCAAGGTGAGCAAATCCGCCAATAAGCGCAAGACCCACCAAGGTAGAGGAGGAACTTTGTCACAGCACATTTCAATTTTTCATTTAGAAATTACTTCATTTCACTTTTATTTATTTTATTTTATTGTTTGTTTTCTTTTTATATTATTTTTATTTTTATAGTATTTTTTAAATTTTGATTAACGTGAAACCGTTTTTAAAAAACTTTCATTTTGTGCGAAATTTCTAAATGTCAGCTACTTCTTCTGAGTCGTAAACAAAGCAAATTACATTGTAATTGGCTCTTAAATAGCATATTAGTGATTGCCCATGTGAAGTCTAAGTCCAAATTTACAGAATTGGTCTGAGAAAAATCGAGATAAGAAACCCCTAGAAAACAGACACATAAAATCCACAGCATTACAAAAGATAGCCGGACTACTTCGTGCTGCGATCCTGTCATATCTTGTACGCTAAGCACGGTGGCCCTGAAGAGTACTTGGTGGGGAGACTGTTGGTTCAGTAGGTAGCACTGAGGTCCTGTTCTCATAGAAGCTACCAGGGCAGGAATAGGGCCTGTCAGATTGTTATTCCCAGGTACGTATATGAACTTTTGGAATCCTGATGTTAATTGGTTGGCTAGCATGTTGGCTGCACCCTGCTCGCTACTACATGGAATTTCTGACCTGATCAAGTGAGAGTGATCACACTGACCTCTTGAGGTTGCAGAGGCACAAATGTCTAAGACTGACTGGAGACCCTCCTTTAACTCTGGTGGCAAGAGACTGTGGGCAGAGTTTCCAGCATGTATGCTGAGTGTACTGAGCAGCATCAGCCAGTGGGAGTCTGCCGTGCCATGGGTACTCCTCCTCCGTCTTCGTAAACTCTTCCAGGTGCCTTTGGCAGTGGTACTGGAACTGGAACTGGTACTGGCTTGAAGCAGTAATAACACAGACCAAATACATGGTTTCCAGCATCAGCACCCCCACTATAAACATTGTTTCGGCACCCCTGGACTTTGGTGGGTCAGAAAATGCCGCTGAAATGTCCACCAGCGCCTCACGGAAACTCTGCCCAATTCCTGACCCAGGCGTGACAGCGCAAGCAAGAAAAGTTCTTGAAAAGGGGCCTCTTCCATGTTGCTCGGCAGGCAGTGTTGGCAGGCTGGTCACGCTTCCTGTAACGTGCAGGGTGGGCATGAAGCTTCCCCACAGTCAAAGGCTAGAGCGGCCACACTCTGGGGGGGTGCTAGGGAGTCTGGGATATGGTTGGTTTGACTCGGGTCTGCCTGCTACTGTGTGGATGCCAGAGCCCCAGGTTCACGCCTGGGCTCGAAAATTCTTAACGTAGGGTTGATAATCAGCATAGACTTCTGCAGGGGTAGTCAATAAATTTTTGTCAAGGTCCACATTTCTTGGTCAAGGTATAGGCAAGATCCAGACTGCAGAGAGAAAAAAACCAATAATAATAAGTATATAAAAAGATTTCAGGGTCTGTTCAAAAGCATCTAGCAGTCCAGATTTGGCTTGCGGTCTACCTATTGACTACCCCGGTGTAGATGCTCAAGCCCATGGTTCTCTAACGCAGGGTCAGCTGAGTGAAGTGTCCCGAACCCTGGGCTTATATTGCCTGTGTAGACATACCCAGTGTTTTTGGAGGAGAAGGTCCCGAGCTTTATTCCTGATGAAGTCTATGATGTGTGGGACAAATTGTTACTTTGAAATGTATGTGACCAAGGAGCCATTACAGCATGTGTTGTCATATGCATGTGTTTTGCTGCACTCTGCAAACAATTCAACCTTTCAATCTGAGAATATGAATTACCACTATCTACAATTCTGCTCCTCTCTCCCCAACAAAAATCTAGGTCAAATCTTGCTCTCCTTTGTTCCCTTAGGCTAAAGAGCATGCGGGGAGCAGTTTCAATGACAACAACCTTCCTATGGTAACAGTTGACTTGTTTACTGCTGGCACTGAGACCACTTCCACCACCCTGCGCTGGGCATTGCTGTTCATGCTTCTCCGCCCTGACATCCAGTGTAAGCAAGGGGACTGGTGGAGATGTGACCGGTTCTCCCAACCCTGCATCTTCCACAGAGAACTTCTTAGCATCTGCTGTCACCTTTGTGTTCTGGGGGTATGAAGCTGCCGTAGCAGCAGTCACAGCAGTGATTGGGGAATAATTCCAGTGGAGCACTCTCTGAGGGGGAGAGCAAAGACCTGTGGGAAGGGAGAAAGGAGAGAGCAAGCCTCTGTTCAAGATTTCAGTGTCAGAGGGAGCACTCACCACTTTTCTTCATGACAAGTGCACTTTGAGACCCTTGTAGCTACTTGGTAACTCTTCCTTCTCTTAGGGTCTCTGCAGGGATAAATGCTAACCTGCTTGAATGTGCTAATGCCAGAGGCACAAGTGGGTCAAATAGAGTATGGATAAGGTGGGATGTCTCGACCAATGAGCTTATTGGCCTATAGAACAGAGGATGACTATGTAAGTTGAGCTGAGTAACCGAAGATGAGTGTGCTCTCCTTCAGCTCCTAATTCCGCATTTCTCTCTTTCCTACTGTCTATGCGGCTTGCCCTGCCCCCTTGCCCTCAGCCAGGTAAACCCTGCCTCCCTTGCACTCTTGCTTTCAGGTGCTTTCAACAAACATATAAGACCTGATTGTGAGGTCAGGAATTAGTAGTCGGGAAGCAGAGCAGTTCATGTCTGGGGTATCAAAGAGGCTTTCTGGTTGTGTGAAGGTGAGAGAAATCAGAGGTTTGTCCACCCCCTCTCCTCACTGCTGGTTATCTTTCCTGACCCCTGAAGAAGTGCCCCAGACACTTAAAGCACCCACTTCCTAGAGATGACTCGCTTGTAAACTGCTCAGTGATTGGTAGGAAGGTGGCTAACAAACTCACCGAATATAAACCCAGCGCTGTACAAATAGACAGACCATTCCTGCCCCACAGGGTTTAAAGCCTAAGGGTAAATGCGTAGGTTCCCCATTTTTATGGTGTTGATGTACATCATTATGTTGCATTGAGGAGGATGTAAAGTGTCTTTTTCCAGGTAAAGTCCATGAGGAAATTGATAAGGTGATTGGCAGGGACAGGTCACCCCAGATGGAGGACCAAGCGAACATGCCTTATACCAGTGCTGTGATCCATGAAACTCAACGTTATGGGGATATCGTTCCCGCTGGATTGCCTCACATGACATACCGGGACACCGAGCTCCAAGGCTTCTTCATTCCAAAGGTATCTATGGCCAGGCAGGGGATGCAGACCTCCTCTCCCCTTGCAGACTTATGTCCTGCAGCTGCAGACATTCCATATGTGAATCTCCCCAAGGTTCCATGCAGAGGGGGATGGAGCACCAGGCCCTGAATCACACAACCATTGGCGAGTTATCAAATGTGCAGTTTTAAAAGGCCTTGGGCTTCAGAGACAGCCTTGTTTATGTGGTTAGCTCCATCTTGAACAGGTCTTTGGATATCTGAAAAAACAACGAATTGAGCTAAGACACTACTAAGGATTTCAATCCTTACAGGGCAGACTGTAATTTTGCCTTGAGCACCTTCTAACATTCAGTACATCTGCTTGAAGGTGGAGAAAGGTAATGCTGACTGACTGTATAGAAACTACCGGCTAGGTCAGCAGTTCAAATCCAGAACAGTAGCAACTAACATTCTATTATCTGAAGGGTGTTCAGAGGCCACTGTGCATCTCAGTCCAGTTCCAAATGGACAAGAGACAATGACAGGCAATTACTGCCTTCTTTGGTGAGAGTCTCATTGGAGAGACCAAAGCCACACAATACTCAATTCCACTTTCGCCCTTAGAGGAAGCTCCTCTAGCTCAGGCCTGAGGCATGTGAGAGGGGAAAGATCTCGCTTTTTCTGTGAAGACAATGAGAATTGCGGTTTGGAGTCTCTCAGTCAGCACACTCTTACCAGAGCTAAAATTAACTTGAGAAAATATTTGAAGCAACTGGGGGAGTTCATCTCCTGAACCTCATTAGACCATGAAAACACCCCTTGCATACTCTTAGTCTAGCTAGCATGCAATGGACAAGGGCTTCAGAGCATATGCTGTGCACTGGCTGGGGCCTTGAAAGCGTCCCACTCCATTGTGCTATAAGATTATACAATGAGGTACCTGAGCTGGGTTCTGTGCCTTCCTCTGAAGCGTCCTACAATGGCCACTGCTTGAGATGGGATATTGAATGCAGAAGGACTGGCCTGTTCTGGCGTGACAATTCTTATGTACCCTGTTCCTTCTCTGGGGTGGATCAGGGGACGACAGTCATCACTAACTTGACCTCGGTGCTGAAGGATGAAACGGTTTGGGAGAAGCCGCACCAGTTCTACCCGGAGCACTTCCTGGATGCAGATGGGCAGTTTGTGAAGCGAGAGGCCTTCCTGCCTTTCTCTGCAGGTAAATCCAAGGGGAGGAGCAGCTGGCAGAGGCCATCCCTGTGGAAATGAGACACAGTGCATGAGATGTGACCCACTATAGTTATGGGAAAATGAGTCTCCTTTAAAGCAAGATGTCCCTCTCATCATGAGAGCAGCTTCCTCAAGGGGAAGATCAGTGCAGTCTGTGCTGAGCTGGGCCTGTTCTTCATGAGCATGCTGCATCTCCCCAGAGAAACTACTTCATACTCCAATAGACACAGGGACATACTGAATGCAACACATTAATCCCTTCTGCACTCTAACAGAAAACCTTAACTACAAGCCCAGGAATCTGTTAAAAACAATGTGCACGCAGGTGAGGTGTGTGTTATTGGGAAAAGGATGAGGTCGTAGTTAAGGCTTTCTGTTAAAGCATGATCAAAATTGCTGTGTCCCACATGCTTCTTTATCTGTTGCAAGGCACCCTGATCAAAGGAAGGTGTTTGTTAGTGGAGGCTCTGGGACCACTGCAATGGGGTACATGGATCAGTCGGGGATAAAGGGAAGATGAATGTTCCCAGTTTCCCGTATGCGCTCAACTCACCAGAGAGATGGGAAGAGTGAAATACTGATTCTCTGATACACACCAAAGGAGGCCAGCTGTGGCTTGTGGAGGATCTGTAGGGTCTGTCCTAACCCCTCTGGACACCACATCAGCAGCAGTGGGAAGCCTGAACCAGTGGGTCACTGCCTCTGCCAGGCTTGTACGAGTGCAGCCCAGGAGTCCCAGCAGTGTGAACCATGAGGACTTCGACAGGAGGGTCTATGCACTGAGCAGGATTATAGCTTTCCACAGAACCTTTCCCAGTGACTGGTTGGTGCTCTCTAGGTTTGTTTCAATGCAGCCAACCGTTTCAGTGGCAGAGAGGGGTTGAGGTCCCATCAAAGAAAAAAATGTGACACAAACTTAGTTAGGCAGCTTCTAACGCATTTCCAGGATACTCTGGTATTGGCTCAGTGGGTACATCTACACTTCAGACTGGGGGTGTATGTTCCAGGTTGGGGACACATACCCACGCTAACTCGGTGATAGCATGTAGGAGTGTAGCCACTGCAGCGTGAGCAATGGGAGGGGCTGGCTGCAATGAGGATGATCCCGTCGAAGATGGTAGGTACCTACTCAGGTGGCTAGCCCCTCCCACTGCTTGCACCCCCATGGCTACACTTCTCTTTTTAGCACACTAGCTAGCTCAGAGTTAATGGAGGCACGTCTCCTTGAGCTGGAGCTTACACCTACCGAAGTGTGGACGTATCCTTGGTTAAAAGCCACTTTTGTTTTTCATTTTATGATTTTATTTTAGCCTGTAAACAGGTAATTGAGCAGCCAACTTCCATTTGTGCCAAATTGCAGTGCAATCAGAGTTTCCCTTGCACCCTTTGTCAGTGCCTGCCTTTCACTCTCTCTGGAGCAGCGGTTCCCAAAGTGCAGCTCACAACCCCAAATGGGGCCATGCCATCAGCACATGGGATCGTGGCAATCCTTTGTGTGCAGAGGACGCCATTTTGCTCTGTACAGCAAGACCTCACATGCACCATACGTAGGAGGTCACACCGGGTGGGGGACACCATTTTGTAGAGCAAAATGGCGTTCTCCAAAGGGGTGAGCTCACACTTACGGTGTGTCTGAGATCGTGCTGTGCAGAGGACACCATTTGGCTCCTCCATGTAGTCTGGGATTCCGGACAGAAATACTTCATTAAAACGGGGTCACTCCGGAAAAAAAATTGGGACCTGCTGGTCTAGAGCCTCACAGAATTCAAGAATGGACTTTTGTTAGCTAGCTCAGTATTTGTACTTTAGCAGCACAAAGCACAACACCTCTGCCTTTCCTATTTGCTCAACAGCCACACTAGATAATAGTGTTGCCCCTTTCCAACGGCTGAATGGCTATTTGAAACTACAGTAAAGAATAAAATTGTCAGACACATAAACGAACATAATTTGTTGGGGAAGAGTCAACATGGTTTTTGTAAAGGGAAGTCACACCTCCCCAAACTACTAGAAGTCTTTGAGGGGGTCAACAAGCACGTGGACAAGGTTCCTCACCAAAGGCTGTCATGGGATAAAAGGGAAGGTGCTCTCATGGATTAGTAACTGTTTAAAAGATAGGAAACAAAGGGTAGGAATAAATGGTCAGTTTTCAGAATGGAGAGAGGTAAATAGTGGTGCCCCCCAGGGGTCTGTACGGGGACGAGTCCTATTCACCATATTCATAAATGGTCTGGAAAAGGGGTAAACAGTGAGGTGGCAAAATTTGCAGATGATACGGAAGTACCCAAGAGAGTTAAGTTCCAGGCAGACTGTGAAGAGCTATAAAAGGATCTGTCAGAACTGGGTGACTGGACAACAAAATGGCAGATGAAATTCAATGTTGATAAATGCAAAGTAATGCACACTGGAAAACATAATCCCAACTATCCATGTAAAATGATGGGGTCTAAATTAGTTGTTACCACTCAAGAAAGATCTAGGAGTCATTGTGGATAGTTCTCCGAAAACATCCACTCAGTGTGCAGTGGCAGTCAGAAAAAGCAAACAATGTTGGGAATCCTTAAGAAAGAGAGAGATAACAAGGCAGAAAATATCATATTGCCTCTATATAAATCCATGGTGTGCCCATATCTTGACTGCTGCGTGCAGATGTGGTCGCCCCATCTCAAAAAAGCAATATTGGAATTGGAAAAGGTCAACAAAAATGATGAGGGGTATGGAACGGCTTCCATATGAGGAGAGATTAATAAGGCTGGGACTTTTCAGCTTGGAAAAGAGAAGAGTAAGGGGTGATATGATTGAGGTCTATAAAATCATGACTGGTGTGGAGACAGCAAATAAGGAAGTGTTATATACTCCTTCTCATAACACAAAAACTAGGGATCACCAGATGAAATTAATACGCAGCAGATTTAAAACAAACAAAAGTAAGTATTTATTCACACAACGCACAGCCAAGCTGTGGAACTCCTTGCCAGAGGATGTTGTGAAGCCAAGACTATAACAGGGTTTAAAAAAGAACTAGATAAATTCATGGAGGCTAGGTCTATCAATGGCTATTAGCCAGGATGATATCCCTAGCCTCTGTTTGCCAGAAGCTGGGAATGGGTGCCAGGGAATGGATCACTTGATGATTACCTTTTCTTTTCATTCCCTCTGGGGCACCTGGCATTGGCCACTGTTGGAAGACAGGATACTGGGCTAGATGGACCTTTGGTCTGACCCACTATGGCTGTTCTTATGTTCTTCAAATTTCAGGGCCCTGGGGACATTCCAGTTGGAAGTAGAAATTGATGGAGTCAGGTATTTTCTTTGATGCAGTCTTGTTTATTTATAAGGAATGTACAAAGTCCTGCTCCTCTGAACTCAGGAGGAACCAGTAACAAAAGGAGCAGTTTCTTGGCTTATGGCCCAAAGCCTCTTTTGCCAACAGACCCAAAAGCTTTTCTCTAGGGTCTCACTGTGCTCACAGGCTATTACTGCTTGTCCTTCTTGCTTTTGTCTCTGCCTCTCTCTGTTTTTGTCTGTTCTCAGTTTGTGTGTGTTCTCTCACAGACTCACAACCCCCTTCCACTCCCCCTCATCCTGGTCACAATACCAAGTGGAACTCCCTACCCACCTGATGCTAGTTTCTGGGTGGATTCTATTCGGCCTTGTATTAGGTGTGGCCCCTTAAGTATTTCTTACAACTATCGTAAGTGACAGGCATGTTCACACATGAGTTTGAATGGGGTTTTGAGTCAACCCATAACAAGGTGTGACCGGGGTACCAGGAGTGGGAAGGCATGCTGACATTGCTCAATTAGGGCAGACTGCAAAGAATGGGGCAGACAATCCCCAACAGTGGTGGTTATTGTAATACTTAGATTCACCAAGCCAGCAACAAAACAGCTTCTACAATACAATACCTTACTGGTTACCCAGAAGCCAAAATACAGTTCCCTGAAAGCAACCCACCCTTGAGCTCCCACCCAGACACCCAAGTCAGATATGATGAGGATTACTGAAAATCTTGTTCATCATGTAGAAAGTTTACCAATCCCAAAGGATCGGACACATTGGCCATCAGGTTAATGAATATCTCAGATCTTACCCAAATACACACTTACAGCCCGTTCTTATGAACAAAACTAAGATTTATTAAAAAAGAAAAAAGAGAGAGAGTATTGGTTAAAAGATCATTATACATACAGCTATGAACAAAGTGCTTAGGTCAGTTTCATAGTAGAGTGGGTGAGCGCTAGAATTTCAGAGAGTCCTTTCCAGAATCAGTTTTTCAGGTTCTTGTCCAAAGTCCAATATCCAAGATCAGGGTGAGTCAGAATGGAGCTGGAGACCTCAGTCTTGTGACTCAAACTTCCCCTGATGAAGGTTAAGCAGATCTGAGGTAAGAGGCTCAGGGCCCTAGAGTTCTTTTTATAGTTGTCCAGCAGCCTCTTGACAGCGTGCAGTCCTTGGGTGACCAGTAGTGGTCTTGAAGTAACCTCCTATTTCCTAAGCACCATTGCTAATTAGTTACATGAATTAATGTAAGGCAACTGCCCATTTCCTGCCATTTACAGGAAGTTTACTGCATACTTCAAAGAGAAATGAAGACAGTGCTATTACTACATTGACAGTTCATCTAAATGTTAACATCTCCTTTTGATCTCTGACAGCGATAGACAGGAGCCCTTTGGTTACATTGTCAACCTCTAACAATAGGTATCTAAACCAGAGGTGGGCAAACTATGGCCTGCGGGCTACATCCGGTCCGCAGGACCGTCCTGCCCAGCCCCTGAGCTCCTGGCCCAGGAGGCTCGTCCCCAGCCCCTCCCCCACTACTCCCCCAGCCACGCAGTGATGCCACCACGTAGGCAGTGGGGCTGCAAGCTCCTGCTGCTCTGAGTGTCATGGAAAGCGGGTGGCGGCACACGTGGTGGGGTTGGGTAGAGGGTCCCGGGGGGCAGTCAAGGGACAGGGAGCAGGGGGCGGTTGGATGGGGTGGAGGTTCTGGGGCAGACAGGGGTCGGGGAACAGGGGGAAGTTGGATAGGTGTGGGAGTCCTGGGGGGCCTGTCAGGGAGCGGGGGTGTGGATAGGTTGGGGAAGTCAGGGGACAGGGAGCAGGCGGGGGGAGCTTGGATGGGGGGTGGGATCCCGGGGGGGTGGTTTGGGGTGGAGGGAGTCCTAGGGGCAGTCAGGGCACAAGGAGCGGGGGGGGGTTGAATGGGTCGGCGGTTCTGAGGGGGACATTTAGGGGGCGGGAAGTGGGAGGGGGCGAATGGGGGAAGGGGCCAGGCTGTTTGGGGGGCACAGCCTTCCCTACCTGGCCCTCCATACAGTTTCACATCCCGATGTGGCCCTCGGGCCAAAAACTTTGTCCACCCTGATCTAAATGCACAACAAAATAATCCTTATCTACTAATACGTTTCTAAAGGTTGAATCTGGGTCAATTAGCTGGCTAGTTGTGTAACCCTTTGTGGTCCTGTGTCACACAAGGTTTCACCCAGCTCATAACATGGTCTGACCCGTAACTCATTCACTTCAGGTATCAGCTCATAGACCTCAAAGTTTCATTTGACTATCTTCAAAGGGAACAGTCCAAAGAGGAAGATGGGGGTGTTGGTCATTAGGAACCTTTATGACAAGAGAAGGATTTTGCAGTGGCTGCGGGAGTAGATATGGGACCAGTGAAGTCTTTCGGGCTGGCGGTGAGGTGATCCTGTTTGTACGAGTACTGCAAAGGCTTGCTGCAGTGGTTTAGCCTGAGATGGGTCATTGGTGAAGATGCATCACTTGTATTTGCCTCGAGTCCAGAAAACCAATGTCCCCAGATCGCACTTGAACCAGAATCTCCTGCCTGGTAGCATGGGCATGTTGTTCCACCTCAGATTTCTCTATCCAAAAGGCATTTATTTGCCCATTTAGATTCTAGAAGGCAAGAATTCCACAAAGAGCATATGGGACAGATCGTCAGCTGGTGTAAATTACCACAGCTCCTTTTACATCGAAGGAGTTTTGCCAATTTAACCAGCTGCAGATTTAGCCCTGTGCATTAGAGTGTCTCTGACCCTTTGGAGTCAGGCTGACTAGGCAGTAATTCCCCTTTCCAAGCTTCTGGTCCTGGCCACCGTCAGAGACAGGGAATTGGATTAAACAGAACATTGGTCGGTCTGGAGAAGTATTTCCTAGTTGTTCCTGTTCACACAGGGTCTGGGAATAGGGAGACTCAGCATCTGCTGCATATGAAGGCAGATTCTCTGTTCACTCCAACCTGTGGGTGCGCAGTACGGGTCTTACTCCTTCAGTGACTAGTCATTTACATGTGATGTTGTATCCTCCTCCTCCCCTCTTTTCTGACTCCCACGCTTGCAGGTCGCCGTGTTTGCCTGGGGGAACAACTGGCCAGGATGGAGCTTTTCCTCTTCTTCACCAGCCTCCTGCAGCACTTCACCATCCGTCTCCCTGAGGGCCAGGCCAGGCCTCGAGAGGATGGACACTTTGCTGCGACACTCAGGCCCCACCCCTACCAGATCCAGGCCGTCCCAAGATAAGTGCTGTTTTCTGCCAAGTTCCCCTCATATATTTTAGGACCGCTGTAGTGCTCAGCTGAAAGATGCTCCTACTCCAACGGAGCAGCTTCTCCCGTCGGCGCAGTTAAGCCACCTCCCTGAGAGCCGTTAGCTGTGTCGATGGGAGAAGCTCTGATGACACAGCGCTGTCTACCCAGAGGTTCGGCTGGTATAACTATGTCGCTCAGGGGTGTGGAGTTTTCACACCCCTGAGCGATGTAATTATACCGATATAAGCCTGTCGTGTAGACCTGGCCTTAGTGTTGTGTCTGCGGCTCCCCGAAGCCACGCCATGGCCCCTCTCCGGCTCCTACGCACTCCAATGGGAGCTGCAGGGGCGGTGCCTGCGGATGGGGCAGCGTGCAGAGCCGTCTGGCCATGTCTCGGCGTAGGAGCTGGAGAAAGGACATGCCACTGCTTCCGAGAACTGCTTGAGGTAAGCGCCGCTTGGAGCCTGCGCCTCCTGAGCCTCTCCCCACGCCCCGACCCCTTGCCCCAGTCCTGATCTTGCTCCCTCTCTCGAAACCCCTCGATCCTCGCCCTGAGCACCCTCCTGCACCCCAAACTCCTCATCCCCTGCCCCACCCCAGAGCCTGCACCCCCTCCTGTACGCCAACCCCAATTTTCTGCATGCCAACCCCAAGCATTAATGGCTCACCATACAATTTCTATTCCCAGATGTGGCCCTCGGGCCAAACAGTTTGCCTGGTATAATTCCAGTTTTGATCTTATCTTTTGCTCTTTACACAAACGTAATATGAAGGAACCACATGTGTACAGTGGGGTCCAAACCCGTGTTTATTGGAAATACGCAACGTGCCAGGCATTCCTCCACCTACACACTGCTGCTGTGGTTGGGTTCTGGCAACTTCTAAAAAACCAGCGCATGGGGAATGGAACAATAAGGCTCACAAACTATTTAAAGAGATATTATGCTATGCTCGTACACGACACCTTCCTTCTTCCATTATACATGTTCCTTTCACTTTCAGCCCGGAAAAGGGTTAACACAGTTTCTTTGGAATAGAAACCTCTTCTGTTAGAGTAAAGCGACTATGGGAGGAATTGCCACTAATTTGCCTCAAAATATTGTGTTTTTTCCATGATAAGCCTGTAATTTGCCCTTGCAAAGGATTGTTATAATTTGAGTGATGTATACAAAATAGTAAAATTACGTTAATAAAAAAAGGACTATTTTATTCTTTAATGTTTATTTCTTCCTGTCTCTTTCGTTCTTGAAAATTTCTTGCTGCTGGCGCTTCATATCAAGTCCACGCTCTATGTTACTGTACGAAGGAGATTTGGGCTGTGTGACTAGATGGGTGTTACCGTATGGACTGTAACAAGAGTGATCAGGAAAAGTGAGCTGTTACCAGCAGGAGAGCGGGGCGGGTGGGGGAGGAGGGAAGGGGAACCTTTTGCAGTGATAATCAAGGTGAATAACTTAGGCTTGAATAAAGACTGGGAGTGGATGTGTCATTACACAGAGTAAAACTATATCCCCTTGTTTATTTGCCCTCCTATGGTTCTTGTAAACTGCTGGAAATGGCCCACCTTGATTATCACTACAAAAGGTCCGTCCGTCCGTCCCCCCCCACCGCCCTTTCCATCTGGGAGTCTTAAGGATCCCTCTGTCCATCCCTACTCTTTTGGGTATTCCCCCGTTGCAGCTGACATTTGTGTGTCATGGATGAGACAGGATTCCCTTTGAACTCCATTAAGACTAGTCCTTCCTTAGGGTGCTGCTGACTAATGCAGAGGACTTCCTGCCCAACGAATGGAACACATTGCCTCCAATGCAGTAACGTTTACCAGCATACAGTCACATTCCTAGGTGTAACAGGGTCAGCACCCACCTCTCATGAGTGTCATCCACTCCCAGTCTTTATTCAAGCCTAAGTTATTCAACTTGATTTTCACTGCAAAAGATTCCCCCCTCCTCCCCCCACCCCCCGCCCCACTCTCCTGCTGGTAATAGCTCACCTTTCCTGATCACTCTTGTTACAGTCCGTATGGTAACACCCATTGTTTCATGTTCTCTGTGTATATAAAATCTCCCCATCGTATTTTCCACTAAATGCATCCAATGAAGTGAGCTGCAGCTCACGAAAACTTATGCTGTAATAAATTTGTGAGTCTCTAAGGTGCCACAAGGACTCCTGTTCTTTTTACAGATACAGACTAACACTGCTGCTACTCTGAAACCTGTCATTACACTAGGTATATAACTCTTTATTTAATATTGTAGGCAGGGCCAGCCCTAGACCAAATGGTGTCCCAGGCAAGGAGAGTCTTCGGTGCCCCCCACCCCCCTCCCCGCATTTGTTAAACTTTTGAATACCTTATCTTTTATTGCATTTCTAGCCCATTTCATGACTTGGATGCACAATTTACATGCACGATTTATCCCTGTCATATAAGATGTTAAATTTGCATCTTAGGATCGCCTGGGTTGCCTGCCCCTAAATCCGGCCCTGATGCAGGAAAGGCAGTGCTGAATGGACACATGGGTTCATTGTGGATGCCCAGTTGTATCCTTCTATGATCTCAGCCACACTGGTCACATACCTATGGGTGCACGCTGTATAGTTACGCCCACCTCCATTACACCAGCACCCACTGTGGACTTCCCAGTCCAGTAACTCTCCAGGTTAGTCAGCTCTCACGGGCCAATGTCCATGCTTTTGGTGGTGGGGATAGCTCACTCTGGAGGTCTCATTCTGAAGTTCTGCAGCAAATTCTGGATATTCTGGGTCTCAAAACTCAGTCCCACCAGTCTTGGCTTGGGGCCATGGTCTGGACCCAAGAGTGGTGAGGATCATCCTTAAGCTCCACATGGAGCCGGCATTCCTGGAGATGGTAGGTACACATTTAGTGCTGCTTATTGTTGTGTAAAGGCCCAATTAGCATTCCAGGAACACTGAGTAATAAAATAAACAAATAAATCTTTCCACCTTGAAGTGCCTTATGCACCTAAAGTCTGACTGCAATGCTTTTGCTGTGTGTCCAGCCCATTACGTTCTCCTCAGCCTGTATTCAGTGATATTGCAAGAGAATTCGAGCAAGCAAGGTCCCAAAAGGCAAACTCTTCTCCATAACCTTGAGTAGTTGTGTGTTTTGGCTTCTGTGCTAGCTTTGGTTATGGTGTCATGCCTCGTAAGAACATAAGAACGGCCACACTGGGTCAGACCAAAGGTCCATCCAGCCCAGCATCCTGTCTGCCGACAGTGGCCAATCCCAGGTGCCCCAGAGGAGTGAACCTAACAGGTAATGATCTAGTGATCTCTCTCCTGCCATCCATCTCCACCCTCTGACAAACAGAGGCTGGGGACACCATTCCTTACCCATCCTGGCAAATAGCCATTAATGGACTTAACCTCCATGGATTTATCTAGTTCTCTTTTAAACCCTGTTATAGTCCTAGCCTTCACAACCTCCTCAGGCCAGGAATTCCACAGCTTGGCACTGCACTGAGTGAAGAAGAACTTCCTTTTATTTGTTTTAAACCTGCTGCCTATTAATTTCATTTGGTGGCCCCTAGTTCTTATATTATGGGAACAAGTAAATAACTTTTCCCTATTCACTTTCTCCACACCACTCGTGATTTTATATACCTCTATCATATCCCCCTTAGTCTCCTCTTTTCCAAGCTGAAAAGTCCTAGTCTCTTTAATCTCTCCTCATATGGGTCCCGTTCCAAACCCCTAATCATTTTAGTTGCCCTTCTCTGAACCTATTCCAATGCCAGTATATCTTTTTTGAGATAAGGAGACCACATCTGTGTGCAGTATTCAAGATGTGGGCGTACCATGGATTTATATAAGGGCAGTAAGATATTCTCCGTTTTAGTCTCTCTCTCCCTTTTTTAATGATTCCTAACATCCTGTTTGCTCTTTTGACTGCCGCTGCACACTGCGTGGACCTCTTCAGAGACCTATCCACAATGACTCCAAGATCTCTTTCCTGATTAGTTGTAGCTAAATTAGCCCCCATCATATTGTATGTATAGTTGGGGTTATCTTTTCCAATGTTTATTACTTTACCTTTATCCACATTAAATCTCATTTGCCATTTTGTTGCCCAATCACTTAGTTTTGTGAGATCTTTTTGAAATTCTTCACAGTCTGCTTTGGTCTTAACTATCTTGAGCAGTTTAGTATCATCTGCAAACTTTGCCACCTCATTGTTTATCCCTTTCTCCAGATCATTTATGAATACATTGAGTAGGATTGGTCCTAAGGCTGACCCTTGGGGAACACCACTAGTTACCCCTCTCCAGTCTGAAAATTTACCAATTATTCCTATCCTTTGTTCCCTGTCTTTTAAGCAGTTCTCAAGCCATGAAAGGATCTTCCCTCTTATCCCATGACAACTTAATTTACATAAGAGCCTTTGGTGAAGGACCTTGTCAAAGGCTTTCTGGAAATCTAAGTACATAATGTCCACCGGATCCCCGATGTCCACATGTTTGTTGACCCCTTCGAAGAACTTTAATACATTAGTAAGACATGATTTCCCTTTACAGAAACCATGTTGACTTTTGCCCAAGAATTTATGTTCTTCTATGTGGCTGACAATTTTATTCTTTACTATTATTTCAACTAATTTGCCCGGTACTGACGTTAGACTTACTGGTCTGTAATTGCCGGGATCCCCTCTAGAGCCCTTTTTAAATATTGGTGTTACATTAGTTATCTTCCAGTCATTGGGTACAGAAGCTGATTTAAAGGACCGTTTACAAACCATAGTTAATAGTTCTGCAATTTCACATTTGAGTTCTTTCAGAACTCTTGGGTGAATGCCACCTGGTCCCAGTGACTTGTTACTTGTTCAGTTTATCAATTAATTCCAAATCCTCTTCTAATGACACTTCAATCTGTGACAATTCCTCAGATTTATCACCAACAAAGGATGGCTCAGGTTTGGTGCTCCATGAGTTCACAAAATGCAGGCTCACCAGAGCAGTCATGTGGAAGCTCTTATGTTTGTTATGGAGGCTTGCAGTAAAACCCTGACCTACGAAATCAGTTGGGGGTTGACCTTGACTTCAGTAGGTCCAAGATTCCCAGACTGTAATTTCATAGTTAAGAATGAACTGAGTTTTTTGCTTAAAGCAGAACTTTAAAGTTTAAAGCTAAACCTCTTTACTATGTACGAGGAATACAATGTACCTTCGCCAAATTTAGGGCACTGAGTACTGTAACCCCTCGGCCAATGGCATCGGCAGCAGCAAGGGCCAGTGCCTTCTTTCTAGATGATTTGCTACAATTTGCTTAATTTTGACTCGGGTTCCCACTCAGTAATCTGGGCTCCTATATCCAATCTAGGCGCCTTTGATAGGCAAATCCATACCTGCTTGCTCTACCACCTCCTGCTATAACAGTTTCAGTAGCTAGGACAGAGAGACCTCACCAAAGTCTTTAGGCCAGTGTAGACGGATGCTGTAGACTCCTCTGCTTCCACCATAGTCCCCACAGCAGCTCTCAGTCTGCTTGCAAGCTGTAGGTGAGACCAGTTGCCACTTTGCTCCACTCACTGCTGGCCAGGTGACCAGAACTGCAGAGGGGTTCTGTCCTCCACTTGCTCTATGACTAGAACCACTGCTGAGCTCTGCCCATATCAGGCAACTGTAGCTTTCTGCTCAGATTTTATTTTTTGTTTTGTTATGGTACCAGGGGAATCAGTGATCTAAGAGCCCCCTTAGAGTTCTTACCCCCTACGAAAGCAGTCCCAGCAATTAACCAGGAATGGACAATCTCTCTTTTTTCTGGAACTTGGGCTCCTTCTGTCCAAGGGCTCTTACCTGACCTTGGCAAACATCAGTCTTCTTCTGGGTGACCCTGTACTCAGTCATTGTTCAGGCTTTGCCCAGATCGTTCCCACCAGAGTAATCTCCAAAATATGGGCCGCAAGTTCAAAACTCAGCCAAGTTATACCCCTATGTCCCCAAACTATCTGAAGTTCATATGTAAATGTGGTGCTGCCTTGCTCAGTCCACTCCTCTTGCTCTCCAGCAGAGAGCTGACTCTGTTACCTTCCTTCTTTCCTAAGCTTCAGGCCACAGGGCTGACCGTACTGACTGACTTCTCTGAGGATTTACAAGTCAAATTGTTAATTAGTTAATGTTAAAATCAATCAAAAGTGAGCTTTTAAGGAATGCAGCACTTTGGCTCACCTTTACTTTGACTGAACGATCCTAATAACAGAGTAAGACAGACATTTCTATGTCGTTAAACCTCCTAGAAAACACGTGCATAAATGATTTTGAAGAAATTAGGTTGTAATTAAGTTATGTTATTAATGATTGATGTTCAGTTGTTATAATTCCAGTCATGGATAACTCAGATCCTTCTTAAGCAGTGCCACTGTGATGGTTAGATACCACAGGGATGAGCAGCCATATCTTAAAAACAACAACCCGAGAGAGTGCTGTCAGAGGGAACAAACCCAATCAAACCTCTTCCTTTTTAGATAATTCTGTTGCTGAAGTGGAGCGGTGGAGAGAGTGGGAGGGAATCAAGAGTCCTCACCGGTACATTTTTTGGCTCCAACTATAACAAGATCGGCCCCCAGCTGTGACTCCTCCTACAGATTTTGTGTAAAATTATGGCTTGCGTAAAGTGGGGACAGGCACACCTTCATCACCACTCCTACGAGGTCTGGGAAGGAGCTGAAGAGAAACAATAACTACACAGCCCGGCACTTTGCTATTTGTAAAGTCCTGTGTAGGCTTATGGCACTTCATTCTTAGAAGAGAGGGCGTGACTAGAATAGAATAGCTAGCAAAATAGATAAAAACAGAGGGAAAGGAAGAGAGGGATGGGGAGAGTGAGAGAGGGAAAGTAGGAGAAAGAAACAGAAAGACAGACTGGGAGAAGGTGAAACAGGAATAGGGAAAGTGTTGGAGGGGAAAGGGAAAAACGTATTGGGGGACAGAGTGAGGTAGGAGAGACACAATGGAACTGCTCTCCTGGCTCGGGTCCCAGCTCCCATCCCTCTGGAACAGCTTCACAACACTTGGCCTCTCTTGTGCTGTCTTTATCCTGCTTTTCGATCACATGAAGCGCAGAAAGAGATGGAACAACTACCCCCCGGGGCCTGTCTCCTTCCCTTTCATTGGGAACTTGCTGCAGATCAATTTCCAATGTCCTCGCCTTGCCTTAACAGAGGTAAGTGCCAGAGGGACAGATGCCTTTCACTGACTGGCAGAGAGGGTTGGTGAATAGCAGCCATGCCAGATCAGTTTCCGGTTCTTGTGTGGCAGCTGAACTGCACCTATTATTTACTGCATTGCAGGAAGATTTCAATCTATAAAAGGAGAAAAGCTAAACAGAATAAAAGCAAGGCAAAAAAAATCACTAATTTTCATCATGTGAACTTGTGACATCCCCGTCTCACTGTAGGTGGGTGGTTAATTGTTGATCAGTAATACATTATGGAACCATATGTACATCAAAACTGTAAACCAGTTTGCATCGTTCACTATACTTGTTAAAGTAAATGTTAACATAAAGAAAGCATTTGCACTAGTTTACACTACTCTAATAGTTGAGAAAGCAGCCATGTAAGTGCCTTATTCCTCATTTGGGTCCTTAAACTAGGACTTGGACGCACCCTCCCAAGGGGTGTGTGTAAATTGGAGAATTACAGCACTTTAGCAATGGGTCCCATACACAGCTGTACAGTAGAGCTGGTGGGAATGTCTTCATTGAACCGGTTTTTAGACCAGAAATGCTGGTTTGGATGACTATTCCCCGGGGGTGGCCTTTTGAAGGGAAAATGTGTTCACTTTGGAAAATGTTTGTTTCCGAGTTCTTCATTTCTAATTATTTTTATATTATTTCGTAACACATCAGTAGCAGTACTATTCAGAGTGCTATTACCACTGACATGTTATGGATAAAATGTAATCCTGTGCAAATAAAAAAGCCCCATGTAACAAAACAGCATTAGAATCCAAACGTCCAGATTTCAAAATGACATTTTGAAACAAAAACTTTCCAAAACAGAACTTTGTTGGAAATGTCAATGTCCGAGAAATTCATTTTCATGCTGGAAACAAATTTCAAAATGTCAAAATTTCCCGCTATCTGGAAATTGAGTTTTGACCAGGCTAATGGACAGCTGAGTATTGGTGCAGTGAGACAGTACTTTGAAACCCAACAATGTTCTTTATGGACAAAGAGCAACTGGGAAATTAAGGTGGCCGGGGAGAGGGACACTGATTGGCTTCCCGCCCAAATCCACACGGAATGATATGAAAATGTGGTGCTGAGCTAGATGCCTCCTACCAACTTTGGGCACATTCCCTCTTGGGTCGACAGCTTTGCAGGGATTAAGCACTCTGCAGTCAAAGCCCCTGTGCCCTCTGCCTGCCACAGACTATGCTACAGTGTCTCTCATTTTAAGCTACAGCTTGTGTAGCTGGTTTTTCTCTTTAATCCTGTTTTGTTCTTTTTTTATCTCTTTGCCCTCTTACTTGACAGCCCCATGAGAAGTCTGGGAAGATCTTCTCTCTTCAGGTTGAATGGAAAAATGTGGCCATGCTGAATGAGTTAGAAGCTGTAAAGGAAGCAAAGGGGAGTGGTTCTTTACAACCAGTCTCATTAAATAAAAGGTTCTTCTGAGCCCAAAGGACCAGCCACACACCCAGGTCAATATATAACTCAGATTTCACCCCAAAATCATGCTGATGCCGATCCTTCAGTATCTAAAATCGAAAGGTTTATTTATAAAAAGAAAAGAAAGAAAGGTGAGAGACAAACGATGCAGAAGAAATCTGCAGATATGGGACTTTATGAATTCAAAATGTTACCACTTGGGTTAATTAACGCAGGAGCCACTTCTCAGAGGCTTGCCAATCAAAGGACTTTGGATGAGCTTATATCGAGCCTCTTGCGATTTGAGCAGTTCTTGGTCAGAGCACAAGAATCACTCGGGAAATGTGTTGCCCAAACACAGGGATGTGGTAGTATTGTGAATATGAAATTGGAGCAGCCAAGGTTCCTTATTTGGGACACTGGGCTGAGAGTAGGGAAATCTTGCCTGACCCCTTGGAAGTGCAAGCCGTTTTTAACTGGCTTATATCCCAGACCAAAACGGAGTTCCAGCCTTTCATAGGCTTGGTTATTTGTTACTGCCAATTTGTGCAGGGGTTCAGTGACATTGTGTCTGCTATCACAGGCTTGTGCAAGAAGAGAAAACCAAACACAGTCGTGTGGGCAAAGGCTTGCCCACAGGGTTTTGATAAGGTAAACGAAAATTCTGTCCGAAAAGCCTGTTCTGGCCAGTCTTGATTTTGATGAAATGTTTGAACTGGTGTGTCCGACATAAGTTTAGGTGCAGTAGCAGTGCAATCGGGAAAGTTACAAAAGCATCCCCTTGCTTTCTTGAGCAAAACACTGACTCCCACTGAACAGAATTACTCTGTCATAGGAAAAGGATGCTATGCTGTTGAGTAGGCAATCGGGCAATTAAGGTCATCTCTCTTTAACAGAGAGTTCAGGGCTTTAACTGGCCACTCTCCATTCATTTGGGTACATAGAACCAAAGATACTAATTCCAAACTGCTGCGGTGGAACATGGGGCTCCAAGAATATGACTTGGAAATTGTGCCAATGGCGGACCCTCCTGCAGCCCTGTAAGAGGGGAGATAAGACCCCCTGTGTGCTAACTGGCAAAGGGCACACTCAACTCAGTGATGTCCAAATATTTAGTCAAACAGTGTTTTGTAAGGTATCCTATAAAAACTGGTGACCCGCTGGTCATGGATAGCATTGTGTGATGTGTGTATGGGTTGTGTAATGAGAGTTATCTATGTATGTGTTGTAATAGAGTCTTAAAATATGTTGCAGAGGCAGCTGATAAACAAGTTTGTCCTAGAGAAAGAAGCCGGGGGGAGGAGGGGGCTCTGATGTCAGGGTGTCCGTCCCCTCTGTACCTCATCTCTGCAGGGCTCAGGAGTGGGACGTGGGACGCGGCGGCTGCTGCTGTGTCCGAACAAACGGCTTCAGACTTGTCCGTGCCATCTACTTAAAGGGGCAGCGCGTGTGTCTCTTTCACACAGTTACACACACACACCCTGTGTGTGTCTCTCTCTCTTACACTCACCTCCCAACACACACTTATGTTGTTGTTGTTGTTACTTCTTGATATTTCCTGCAATGCACACATGTTCTCTGTAATTTTAGTCTTTCAAAGTGCTGTTGTTTGAGTTTTTTGACTGGTCTGTGCCTTTCATAATTTTTATTTCTCTCTCATGCTTAAATTTAATTCTTTCAGTAGTGAGTTCTAAAATGCCTAAGATGTCTTGGCTGGAGTAATTAGCCCTATGGTAACTTTTAAAACATATATATTATGTCTAGGTTTTTTGTTTCTACTGGTGGCGCACATCACACATTACCTCGATGCTGGTGCACAGAACAAAATTCATTCCATGCCTGGGTGGAAAAAATTAGAGGGAACATTGCACAGGACTATAAAAAGAAGTATGCAGTGTAGTTGTAGCCATGTCAGTCCCAGGATATGAGAGAGACAGGCTGGGTGCTGGCTCTATAAAAAGAAAAGGAGAGGACCCCTTAGCTATCCATCCCTTAAGGGGCAAAAGAGGCCAGTGTTCTTGAAAGCTGTGGAAAGTGGGTCCACCAGCCAGGTGGGTTGAAGAGGCTGAGAACTGACTGGAGGTGAGAAATTGCCTCAGACCAGAATTATAGTCTGTTAAACTGTAGACACTAGAAAGTGTGTTTTCTTTTGTTTTATTTGTAACCATCTTTTGCTCCTATTATCTCTGCTTAAGATCACTTAAATCTCTGTTCTTTATTAATAAACTTAGTCATGTTTTATTATAAATGCATCTTAGTGCTGTTATATTAAAGTGAGGTGTGGATCCTCAGTTGAGCCAACAGCGGACTTCTGTGATTGTCCAGTGAGAGGGACTGGACACTACCAAGACATGTCACTGGGGAACTCAGGAATTGGGGTTCCCTGAATGTTCTCTGCAAAGCCAGGTTTAGACTGGCAGATTCTCAAGGAGTTGGCTAGTGAGGCAGACAGACAGGTGTGGCAGGACACAAGTTTAAGCTCCCGCAAAGCTCTCTCTGGCTCTGGCAGAGAGGTAACAGAGTGGCTTACAGTTCTGGGCTTGCTAAGGAGAGCGTCACACCTCACTTCTATTAGAGTTTACTTTCTGTGTAGAATAACATTTCTAGAGGTTTGAGAAATACGATCCCTAATTTAAAGGTACTGGTGGGGCCAGGTTGTGCCTATCCTGCTCTCTTGCTCACAGTCAACAAGGTGCTTCTCCTCATGCTGGTGTTCTTGCTTCCATTGTCCCAATCTCGGTTGCTTTGCTGTTCCTGGCCAATGGGAGCTGCGGAAAGTGGTGCGGGCTGCAGGGACATGCTGACCACCGCTTCCCGCAGCTCCCATTGGCCGGGAACAGTGAACTGTGGCCACTGGGAGCTGCAGGGGGCTGTGCCTGCGGACGGTCAACAAACAAACAAGATGTCTCACGGCCCGCCAGTGGATTACCCTGATGGGCGGCGTGCCGAAGGTTGCCGACCCCTGCTTTACACGATGTTGTTGTGCTGGGTTTGGTCACAGAGATCCCCTTGGGATTGTCACCTGATGTGCTGAAAGTACCTCTGAGCCCCCTCTCCTTTTCTGCACCTTGCAGCCTAAGAAGCTCCAACTTCGCAATCGCTTCACTGCTTTCACTCATTTTCCTGTTTTTCTGTTCCTACTTCCCATTCCCGAAATAAGCAAACAGAAAATAACAAACCACTAACCACTTTGTCTGCTGTCCAGCCAGCACACTTAAAACTCACTTAAAATCACTACCAGTGTCTCAAAGCAATCAGCTGTGCACAGATCCTGCTCGACTATGCCACTGTGACGGGTTCAATCACAGAGACCCCCTTGGAACTGTCACCTGATGTGCTGAAATTACCTCTGAGCCCATTTTCCCTGCCAGCTTGGGACTTCCAGGACCCTCCCTTGTTGAGCCAGACATGTTAGCCGGCTGCAACACACAGCCAGGGTCTGGACCACACCCCCAAGCCGGCAGGCTTTCAGTGAAAACTGCTCAGCAGGTAACCTATCTCCAGCACCCAGACAGCCAGCTCCCAATGGGATCCAAACCCCAAATAAATCTGTTTTACTCTGTATAAAGCTTATACAGGGTAAACTCATAAATTGTCCACCCTCTATAACACTGATCGAGAGCTATGCAGAGCTGTTTGCTCCCCCAGGTATTAATCACTTACTCTGGGTTCATTCATAAACAAAAGTGATTTTATTAAGTATAAAAAGTAGGATTTAAGTGGTTCCAATTACTAACAGACAGAACAAAGTAAGTGGTCAGTTTGGATGAGCTATTACCAGCAGGAGAGTGAGTTTGTGTGTGTATGGGGGTGGGGGGGGGTGAGAAAACCTGGATTTGTGCTGGAAATGGCCCACCTTGATTATCATGCACATTGTAGGGAGAGTGGTCACTTTGGATGAGCTATTACCAGCAGGATAGTGAGTTTGTGTGTGTGGTTTTTGGGAGGGGGGTGAGGGGGTGAGAGAACCTGGATTTGTGCAGGAAATGGCCCAACTTGATTATCATGCACATTGTGTAGAGAGTTGTCACTTTGGATGGGCTATCACCAGCAGGAGAGTGAATTTGTGTGGGGGGGTGGAGGGTGAGAAAACCTGGATTTGTGCTGGAAATGGCCCAACTTGATGATCACTTTAGATAAGCTATTACCAGCAGGACAGTGGGGTGGGAGGAGGTATTGTTTCATATTCTCTGTGTGTATATAAAGTCTGCTGCAGTTTCCACGGTATGCATCCGATAAAGTGAGCTGTAGCTCATGAAAGCTCATGCTCAAATAAATTGGTTAGTCTCTAAGGTGCCACAAGTACTCCTTTTCTTTTTTCTTAGAACAAAGTAAGTTACCAAGCAAAATAAAGCAAAAACATGCACGTCTAAGTCTAATGCATTAAGAAACTGATTACAGGTAATATCTCAACCTCAGAGATGTTCCAATAAGCTTCTTTCACCAACTAGACTCCTTCCTAGTCTGGGCCCAATCCTTTCCCCTGGTACCATCCTTGTTAGTTGCAGCAGACATCTTAGGTGGAAAACAGAGGTTTTCTCATGACTGGAACCCCCTTTGTTCTGTTCCACCCCCTTTTTATAACTTTGGCAGAAGGCGGGAATCTTTTGTCTCTCTGGGTCCCCACCCCTCCTTCTAAATGGAAAAGCACCAGGTTTAAGATAGATCCCAGTACCAGGAGGCATGTTCACATGTCCTGTGAGAGCCCAGCCTCCATTTTTCCAGGGCTGGCCCACAGATACCCAAGAAGGTTTGCAAGTAAACAGAGCCATTTACAGGTCCTTGATTTGGAAGCACCCTTAATGGCTTCCACTTAATACATGTACATCAGTAATACGAGTTTATATCTTATTCGCCGAACTCCAGACATTGAAATAATACATGCAAACAAATAGGATGAACACACTTAGCAGACTATAAGCTTTGTAATGATACCTTACAAGAGCCCTTTTGCATAAAGAAAAGGAGTACTTGTGGCACCTTAGAGTCTCTAAGGTGCCACAAGTACTCCTTTTCTTTTTGCGAATACAGACTAACACGGCTGTTCCTCTGAAACCTGTCCTTTTGCATAAAGCATATTCCAGTTACATCATATTCTGGAAACTGAGGGGTCTGCTATTCTCCACAGAGCAGGGCTTCACAAGAGGCATCGACGGAAACTCATCATTGCCCTTCCCCTGTCAATACTGGGTGTCGCAGCCTGGATCGGAACCTGCTGTTTGCGCAAGAGGGTAATTAAGTCTCCATGGGCCTTGCTCAGTCCTTGTCCTCTATACTGACAATGCCAACAAAGTTCCTGCTGGTTGTGAAGCTGTTTAGGTGATGTGGATAACTAGCCTATTAGCACTTTGACTGAGGCCACTCACTCATCTCCCCATAGCCACTGAGCAATGGTCTGAGAAGCAGGATTGGAAGCACTGACCTAGGATGACAGGCTCTGTATCCCATCCCCACTTCCCTGATTGCTACAGTCCCTAGCCTAGCATGAATTCTGAGAGTTTATTTTCCATACTGATCACTTAGAAATACTGTGGGGTTTGAAATGGTCTTCGTGGCCCGGGTCCTCAGCTATGACTGAGGAGAGCACAGCACAGTTCAAAATGGGGGACAGAAGGCTAGTATTTGTGCTCTCCCAAACCTGGGCTGACTGAGGTGTTCTTGTCTCCTCACGTCATTTAGAGCAGACTAATACACCAACTAACCCCGGGCCAGTATGACAACTGGAGATCAGTAGGGCTTCAGTACACCCTGGCCATGCCCCTTTACAGTGGCAGCAAGGAAGGAGGGATGGTGTAGAAGACACAACGTAGGCTGTACCCTTAGGAAGATGGTCCTATGGCACCTTCGCCTGCTGCACTCTTACACATTACCCATGGTGTGTCATAAAATGAGGGTGCCATATCCTGAGAGCTGGGCCTTGTATATTTGTTTTAATTAGCGTTAAAATCTGAACATTAAGGGCCAATTTAGAGCAAAAATTTCAAAAATGCAGTAATTAAAATGATGGAAAAATGAATGTGTAGAGCACACTGAGGGCCAGATTCAACACTTGCACCAGCTTTACCACCATCAAATAGCTCATCCGTGGGCTTATTCCTGATGTACACTGGCATGCGTAAGAGGAGAATATGGCCCATAATGTGCTAAGTGAGGCCCTGGTCCAGCAAAGGATTTAGCACATGCCTAATGTGAAGACCATGAGTAGTCCCATAGTCACACATGCTTTAAATGCTTGACTGGATCAGGTCCTCAGTCTCCAATGTAAACAGTTCTATGCTGTACATCATGTTGGCACCTAATTGTTTAATTCACGAATGTAATGAACTGATAACACTTGGACATTCTGGTGCGCGTGTTAGAATATAGATATTCAGGCCTACCTGTAAAGGCCTATACTTTAAGAACTTAGGTGTATTTTTATCACGTAGCTAATTACAGGGGAACAAAAACAAAGAATCAAAATCACAGTCCGCCTGTGTATGGGCCTTCTCTCACTAAGAAAGTCTGAGGCCTTGTTCTTAGGCTAAGGCCTTTGACTAAGCAGCAGGGGCAGCCAGCCATAAGCTGGGAAGCGTATGGTCACATCCTCACATTCCAAACCAGTCACATTGAAATAAGGTGGTATTGGGCTGTTAGGAAGACGATCCTGTCCTGATAGTGCCCATCACCACCAGATAAAGAAACAGATCTTAAGATGGTTAAAGAAAACTTAGTTTGATAGCATCCTGTCTGGCAAGAAATCTCTTATCAGTTGTTGTGGTTGTGAAACCCTCATTTCTGTATTGTTTTTTCTTTATGGGCCCCACTTTTCTATTGTTAATCTGTCTGGTTCTCTAATTGTTTCTGTCCGCTGTATAATTAATTTTGCTAGGTGTAAATTAATTAGGGTAGTGGGATATAATTGGTTAGATAATTATGTTACAGTATGTTAGGACTGATTAGTTAAATTTCAGTAAAATGATTGGTTAAGGTGTAGCTGAGAATATTACTCTATAAACTGGGGTCAAGCAGGAAGTGGAAGGGAAATTGGAATCATGCTCGCTAAAGCAGGGGGAACAGGGACACAGGCAAGGCTCTGCGGCGTCAGAGCTGGAAAGGAGGGAAACGGGGTAAAGGCTCCGCAGCATCAGAGTTGGAAAGGGAACACGGGAACAGACTCTCGCGGCATATAGAGATAAGCCCAACTGTTATGAAGGGCTTCGGAATATGCTTGCTTGGAAACTAACCCCAATAAACATCACATTGTCCGCATTTCGGACTTCGGGTCTTTTTCTGCTTGCTGTCTGCGTGACAAGAACCAGGGAAGTGGGAAAGTGAAGGGAAAGCCCTCTAACAGTGCGTCTATGGCTTGTTTTGTTGCTGTCCATATGGGCATCTCCTTGAACACCCTCCCTTCCCGCAGGAGGAAATAAGAAAGTTTGCAGAAAGCTATGGAAGAGTCAAAAACATGGCATTCTTTGTGAAGAAGTCCCTGAGCAGAAACAGCAGATGGAGGAGACCATCAAAATGATCTACCAGAAGGCAGATAGTATTGATGGGACCCATCAGCAATGTACCGTTATGAGTCTCATGTCTAAGCGTATTAGTGCTGTTGCGAGTATATTGGGCATCATTGGAATAAATGAGGAATCTACCCCTAATTTATTCCTTACAACTCTATAAATCAGGATCAGATTGCTCCACCTATCCCACTGAAGGATCTGGAGTGGCATCGATTCTGATTGGCATAAGAATGGCCATGGGGGGTCAGACCAATGGTCCGTGTAGCCCAGGATCCTGTCTTCCGACAGTGACCAATGCCAGATGCTTCAGAAGGAGCGAAAAGGACAGGGCAATGATCAGGTGTTCCATCCCCTCCCATCCAGTCCCAGCATGTGGCAGTCAGAGGCTTAGGGACACCCAGAGCATGGGGTTGCAGCCCTGACCATCTTGGCTAAGAGCCATTGAGGGACCTAACCTCCATGAAACGAGCATGGAACTCTCCTAGGACATAACCAATCTCACTCTCAGATTTAGGGCTCAACCAAGTTCCCATTGAAATCAGTGAGTATTTTGCCATTGATTTCAGAGGAAACAGGGGCATTGCCTGGATTTTAACAAAGCCGGGGGGGAGCTGTCTGCTCTGTGTTGGAATATCCAGAGATAGATTAAAGTCAAACATGGCCCAGCCTGATGAGAAACGTGATTCCAGAAGCACTCTCTAGGGATCTATGAGGTGCTGCTGGGAAGACAAATTGTGTGACCCCCGTTCTGAGCATCACAGCACATGTCTATATGGCCAAAAAAATGCTGCAGCAGCAAGTCTTGGAGCTGGGGGCTACAGAGTCAGGTTTGTGGGGCTTGGGCTATAGTGCTAAAAATAGCTGGGTAGATGTTTGGGCTCAGGCTCTGACACCCAACCCTTTCTCCAGGCCTCAGAGCCTGAGCCTGGCATGAGGGCACCTCCCTACCGCCTGCTCTTAGTGTGAGGGAGCCTTATCTGCAGCTCCACCAGCCCTAGGCAACATAAGCACTCCCCTCTAGGTCTGTGCAAGCTCTGCTGTCTCTCTGCAGGCCAGGGATAGGCACACATACACCAAGCCCTGAGCCCCCTGGGCATCTCCCTGCAGTGTCCAGCCCCTGTTCCACTGGACTTTCACAATGTTCACAGCGATCTGATCCAGGGGGTTTCCTGTCAAACTCTGTGCACCCCTGTGCCCTCTGCCAGTTGGCATCAGGAGTTGCCTACCTCACACCCTACCATTGCATTAACAGAAATGTTGCCTTCTATAGCATAAAAAATAACCTCCCCTGGCTGTAACAAGTGTATTTTTAAAGGCAGTGTAAGGGGCTCTTCTCTCCACACAGAAGATCCTCAGACAGTGGTCTGTGCAGGAAGTGGATTTCAGCTCCTGGCCAGGGGCTGGCAGATAATTTTTCTGTCTCACTGAGTGAATCATTTTCCTTCAAAAGTTAGCGAAAGCGGGAACTGTCTTCATAATGGTCTGGGTAGGGTTTTCAAAAGTGGCTGGTGACTTTGCCCCAATTGTTGGGGGGCTCAGCTTGATCGAGACACCTTGAAGAGATTTGATTTGCACAGTGCTGAGCACCCACCTGCTGAAAACCAGCCCACTTTAAGGTGGCACAAGCTGGGCAGCCAAAAAGGTGGTACTCAAAGCCACAGGTTCTTTCGGAAACTCTTGACCTGCCAGTGTTCAGTAGCTGGTTCTCCCTTAAATCCTTTGTAAAAATCATCCAATAAGAAAGAGAGGGGCTTCAGATCTAGTTAAACCCATTTTAAGCAACCTCTTGAGGGCTCAGGAAAAACTGGTTACTAACCAACCAAGTGAGGAGAAACCCTGATGGTAGGGTGACCAGATAGCAAGTGTGAAATATCCAGATGGGGAGAGGGGACGGTAATAGGCGCCTATATAATAAGAAAACGTCCTGAATAGTGGGACTGTCCCTATAAAATGGTAGGTTTCAGAGCCGTGTTAGTCTCTATCCACAAAAAGAACAGAAGTACTTGTGGCACCTTAGAGACTAACAAATTTATTAGAGCATAAGCTTTCGTGAGCTACAGCTCACTTCATCGGATGCATAGAATGGAACATATAGTAAGACATATATATATACATACACACCTGCTGAAGTGAAAAAACAGATTGACAGAGCCAGAAGAGTACCCAGAAGTCACCTACTACAGGACAGGCCCAAAAAAGAAAATAACAGAACGCCACTAGCTGTCACCTTCAGCTCCCAACTAAAACCTCTCCAACGCATCATCAAAGATCTAAAACCTATCCTGAAAAATGATCCCGCACTCTCACAGATCTTGGGAGACAGACCAGTCCTCGCTTACAGACAGCCCCCCAACCTGAAGCAAATACTCACCAGTAACCACACAACAAAAACACTAACCCAGGAACCTATCCTTGCAACAAAGCCCGTTGCCAACTCTGTCCACATAGGTTTCAGAGTAGCAGCCGTGTTAGTCTGTATTCGCAAAAAGAAAAGGAGGACTTGTGGCACATTAGAGACTAACACATTTATTTGAGCATAAGCTTTTGTGAGCTACTGCTCACTTTATCGGATGCATTCAGTGGAAAATATATATGTCCACATATTTATTCAAGTGACACCGTCATAGGACCTAATCACATTAGCCATGCCATCAGGGGCTCGTTCACCTGCACATCTACCAATGTGATATATGCCATCGTGTGCCAGCAATGCCCCTCTGCCATGTACATTGGTCAAACTGGACAGTCTCTACGCAAAAGAATAAATGGACACAAATCTGACATCAGGAATCATAACATTCAAAAACCAGTAGGAGCACACTTCAACCTCTGTGGCCATTCAGTAAAAGATTTAAGGTAATTTTGCAACAGAAAAGCTTCAAAAACAGACTCCAAGGAGAAACTGCTGAGCTTGAATTAATATGCAAACTAGGTACCATTAACTTGGGTTTGAATAGAGACTGGGAATGGCTGGCTCATTACACATGTTGAATCTATTTCCTTAAGTTAAGTATCCTCACATCTTCTTGTCAACTGTCTAAATGGGCCATCTTGATTATCACTCCACAAGTTCATCTTAACTAATTAGCCTCTCACAGTTTTGTAAGGTAACTTCCAACTTATCTGTATGTATATATACCTATATCTATATCTTACTATATGTTTCATTCTCTGCATCCGATGAAGTGAGCTGTAGCTCACGAAAGCTTATGCTTTAATAAATTTGTTAGTCTCTAAGGTGCCACAAGTACTCCTCGTTCTTCTTCCTATAAAATGGGGACATCTGGTCACGCTAGGTAAGGATTGCTACTTCTGAATACAAGGGGCAATTCGAGCCCTAGGAGAGACTCATCCTTGCATGTGGACCCAGCCTGACAGCTCCCACAGGCTCCAGGGGCTCCTCTCTCCCTCATGTTACACACTGCAGATGCTGGAAATGGAGCTATGCCCTTTTCCTTTTACAGAGGTTGGGCCACCCTTCACGACTACTCCCCTGCAGTTTGTATGGTCTGGGCAGAGGAGGGGCTACAGAGCAATTCTGGCCAGGCAGCTCCAAGCTGTGACAGTAGCAAGAGCGGGGCGGGTGTCTGAGCAATAAACCGGGAGGGAGAGAAGGGGAATGGGCGGAGGAAACTGGGGAGGCAGAAACAGCAAAGAGTGAGAGAACAGGAGCAGGAAAAAGAGGCCGGAGGGAGAGCTGAAGGCACGGGGAGGAGAGCAAAGAGAGATCATGGAGCTGCTCCTGTGGCTCTGGTCCCAGCTTCGATCCTGCGGGAACAACCTCCCAGCCCTGGGCATAGCCCTCACAGTCTTCGCTCTGCTGTTTGATTTCCTGAAGCGCAGGAAGCGCTGGAGTCGCTACCCACCAGGGCCGAGCTCTCTGCCCTTCCTTGGGACCATGCTGCAGATCGACTTCCACAACCCGCACGTCTCCTTTACCCAGGTCAGTGCCAGAGGGGCTGGAGAGCCCAGCGTGCTGGGGAGCGGGGCTGGTGGTTCGTTAATGCAGCTGGTGCGGGCTGGACGGGTTATTTGACCGGCCCGGGGCTTTTCCAAGGCAGGAGCCGTCAGTGCCCCCGGGGCGGAGGGGCCCTAAGGCTCTCTGCTTCTCTGCTTCGGCCTTGCTCTGGCTCCAGACCCCAGAGGGCAGCATTCCACTCCGGAGTCCAGCCCAGTTCTCTGCAAAGGTTGTGATAGCGCTGGAGGAGTGTGACCCCCACTGCGCACCCCCCCCCCCGACACCACCACCACCACCCCGACTCTTTACCTTCTCCCTGTAATTTCAGTTGGAGACATTGTAGCGTGCTGGGCTGTTGCGCAATATTAGCACATTTTCTCTTGTATGAGTGGACAATCCTCAAGAAATCCCACAAAAAGCTGAAAATAGGTTAAATTTTGAGCCTAAACTATTTGATGATTGTTTTAAACTGTTCTGCTTTGTGCTCTGCAATGCTTGTCTGTCACCAGGGTGCAGTGGCCCTGGTCCTCGCTCACATCAGGCACACTCTGTGCTGGCGGAGTGGTGCAAAGTAGCCTCAAAGCTAGTCTAGCCAGCCACAGCGCATTCAGCCAGGACAGAGGGATAATCCAAAAGCAATTCCTATGGGATGCTTTCCTGTAGCCCGGGGCATGGGCCACGGTTTTCAGTGCCCTGCAGAATCCCAGCTGCTGAAATTGCCTCTCATGGTTCTCGAAAACTGCCACAATTTAGAAAGGCCTTCAGGCTAATCTAAATTACTGCAGGGGAACGGGACTGGCCTGGCACACATGACCAGGAGAGTCCAGAGGTATCTTAAAGAACTTTGTACTACCCTCTCCTGCGTTGCACCACACAATTGTTGGCTGCGGGAAAGGATCAAGGTTCGTAATTACAAAACTCAGATTTGCAGCCAAGAACTTAGAAGCATGACATTCTCAATGAAGTTTACCTGGTTTGCTTTGGTCGAAGACCTGAAAGTTGCTGGGCACGAGCTGAACACCTGCAATTCCATAGGTGCCCCCTCCTCAGGTTTCCCTTGAGTGTGGAAAAAGGGCAGGACTTTTATGCGTCCCCTTTCTAGGCATGTCTGGTCTACACACAGTTTTTGTATCGAGTTAATGATTTCAGTCAGGGATGTGATTTCTTCCCCTACCAAAATAGTTGAATCAGAGCTGCATTAGGGCACTAGTCAACGCCCTAACATTTCCCTTTGTCTGAGTGTCATTGCCATCTGCTGTAATGCTCAGAACAGCATTGGCTAGGATACCGTCATAGTTACATTACATTTCATAGCGGCAATAAGCCATCTCCTGGCGAATGTATTTGGGGTAATGCACCACCCACATAGGTTAAGAGATGGGGCAAAGAAACGGTCACGCTTTCGGGAGTGGCTCATGAGTGAGAGTGCTCCCCTCACTGCCCCGCTGCCAGAGCTCCGGTGGCGCTTAAAAGGGTCCAGGGCTCCCCGCAGTGGCCGGAGGACCGGGCCCTTTAAAGCACTGCCGGGGAAGCCGGTCCGGTCCGGCACGGCGTACTGACGCTTGCCGGTACGCCGGACCGGCTTACTTTCACCTCTGCCTCCTGGACAGGAGTGCTGGAACCTCGGTAGAAGTGTGTGGGAGAGCATGGGGCTCTGCCCCCTCTGTGACCCTATCTTTCCTCTCTTCTTCCCCCCAGGCTCTGCCCTCTCTGTGGCCCCACCCCCTGCTCCTTCTCTTTCCCCTGAGGCCCTACCCCCTAGCCAGCCTGGAAGCCCAAGCCTGGCTGTGGTAAGAGCCACCCAGGGAGCCTGGCCACAGTTGAGAGCCCCCGGCCCCCTCTGTTCCGGCACCCCTGCTCCTGGATCATTGTAACAGTCTTACCATGGAGTCACAGAAAGTCCCCTTAGACTCTCCAGTCTATCTTGCCACTCAGACAAACTGAACTTACTGATAAATGGTCACCAAAAAAAATCACCCCACATTCAGCTTATTCCCGCTCCCAAGAGACCAGTCACTTACGCCAGATCAGTTGGTACCCTAGATCTTACACCAAAGACAACACCTGTAGCCAATCCTGTAATAAATGATCTAAAGGTTTGTTAACTAGGAAAAAGAAATTACAAAGTTAATTGCAGGTTCAAGCAAGCAAACATATACTCACAGATGAGTTACCATCTAAATCCTAAGAGTGACCAAGTTGCAGTGATGTGTCTATTCAAAGTGTCTTTCGGGGCAGACCCAGCAGGCAGCCCTGGGGATCTCTAGCCCTGTCAGAGTTCAGACAGCCAAAGAGATGGAAAATTTTCCTGTGACTTTGTTTTATTTCCTTCATTCAGCTTCCAAGTGCACAGAACAAGCTTCCTTGCACAGAGCATTTCCAAGGGGGGATAGGGCCATTAAGCAGTCCTTTGTATTGCAATGTTCCTTGGCCCAGCTGATTTTGATAGCCCTTCTGGATGGGGTGGGGGAGGAGTCCTGTGCCTGGTTCACAAGCGCAGAGCGGACATTTGCAAAGTTATAAAGCAAAACGTATAGATTTTCTTGTGGCGTGGAACACCGACATTGCAAGTGAGATTAACGCCTGCAGCAACTCACAAGCATTTCATAGCCTAAACACGAAATACATTCTTGTAAAACTAATACCTACTTTGAGGAAATTAACATACAGGTGACCTGGTCTGGTCTCCAGCTATGAGTTTGTTAGTTCTTAGCTAGTGCCTGCAGCCTGGGCAAGTGCTGGCACCTCGTTTGCCAGCATCACAGGAAACGCCCTCCCCCACCCCCAATCCCTTATGTCAGTAATTTTTATTTTGTGTGTATCTGTAGGCAGCACTGCTGTACCCTCTGTGGTAATATCAGATTTCATAACCGAAGCAAGGTTGGGCCTGGTGAGTACTTGAATGGGATATCGCCTAGGCAAAGCCATGTGCTGCAGGAAGCGTTGTAGGAGGCTGTCTGTGTCAGTGGTTAAACCAGTGCCACACCAGGAACAACGTACGCTTGGGTCTGTTATCCTTGAAGACACCAAAAGAGGTCCTGACCTCTGGTAGTTGTTAAAGACCCCATCTGGCTTCCAACGAGATATTTTCCCCTTTTCTTTTCTTGGCAGCTGAGTAAAAAATATGGAAATGTCTTTAGTCTTCAGAACTGCTGGACTAATCTGATAGTAGTGAATGGATTCAAAGCAGTAAAGGAAGCATTGGTCCAGAAATCAGAGGACTTTGCTGACCGACCATACTTTCCTATATATGAACACTTGGGTTATGGAGAGAACTCTGAAGGCAAGTACCTTGGAAACTAACATAGTTCTCTGGCAGCATTGCAGGGGGACTGGCTTTATCATTTGAGCTCCTGGAGAGGTTGAAGGGGACTTAGCGAGTGAGCTGGAGTCTGCCCCTGACGCTCCCTCTCGCGAGGAGGAAGTCAGGCGAGATGGGACTGGGGACTCTCCTTCCCAACTTCAGCGCTGCAACAACTACTAAGACAGGGCCGTTCTGAAATGCTCAGTGGGATGTACATGCCAATCAATACCGATTGGCCGCCACTGTCAGAACTGGCAGAGTCCTACCCCTCACCATATGTATGCACCTTCCTCGGCTTGTAAAAAAAAATAACCTCCTTCCAAGGAACCTCCAGGACCCAAGAGTGAAAGTGGGGGAGGGTAGAAAGAAAAGCAACCTAAAAGGGAGGCTTGTTGGGCTGGAATCCTCTCGGGTTATCCCAGAGCACTTTCATTAGAAAGATTAGAGCTGGACAAATATCTACAGAGTCACATCTTCTCAACCATGGGCAGTATGTGAACCCCCCATTTGGGGAGGCTAGTTCCCTGCCCTGAGCTCTCTACTGCAGCTGGAGAAGCCCTGCCCAAGCCACCGCCGGCCTAAGCCGAACCCTGGCTGGCTGGAGGAGCTCTGAGTCCTCCCGCTGGCCTGGGGCCATGGTGGGGATTATTCGCAGAAGTTTGGGGAGGCTTAACCTCCTCCAGCCTCCGTTACGCACCGCCTATGTTCTCAGCTCACCCTGGCCCATACTCTGGCCAATGCAGGAATGCGCCCTATAGTATGTTCTCCAGTGCTTTCTCCAGTCCAATTTTAAATGACTTGTGGTGGGGAATCCATGAATTCCTTTGAGAGACGATTGAGTGGTTTAGTCGATCTAATCATTGGGAAATGTTTTCTGACATCCAGCGTGAGCCTAACACCCTGAGGGTATAGCATGGCTTAGCTCCATTGATTGCATCCGGTTATACGAGCTGTGGATCTGGTCCTGAATTTCATCCCCTTACTCCTAGCTATACCTTGGACCTCCCTGAATAATCCCTCTCCTTCTGCACTAACCACCTACACCTATGAAGGCTGCAATAATAGCTCCCATTAGTTGCCATTTTGGCCAAGCTATACTTGGTTCCTTTTATCCTTTCTCAGAAGCCAGTCCCTCCAGCCCTATTTTGTTGCTGTCCAGTGAATTTTGTATGGTGCTTCCCAGAGGTTATTATGTCTCTTGTTTGTTAATATTTTCCAGGGGTGGTGCTTGCAAGATATGGTCATGCGTGGAAGGAGCAAAGGAGATTTGCACTCTCCACCTTGAGGAACTTTGGGATGGGAAAGAAATCCTTGGAGCACCGTGTGACCGAGGAAGCTGGATTTCTATGCTCTGCGATCAGTTCTGAAAAAGGTTTGTGGCATCCAGGGAGATGGGGCAGGGGAGCCGTGTAACTTCCATAGATAAGGAAATGAAAGGGTAATATGACTGATTATGAAGGAAGGAATAATAACACAGTATCTCACATTTCTACATAATCCCTGATAGCCAGAAGGATACTAAAGTGCTTTGGAGACCAGACACATAGTGATCATTCATCCAGCACAATCATGAAGCCACCTGTGGGGTCGAACCTGACAGCTGTTTTACCATGACAGTTTGTGATGGGAAGTAAAAAAAAAAACAAAACCCCGACACCTCCAATTGAATGTGCAAGGGGAATTTTAGGTTGGTAGAATGTAATTATCTCAACTGGAATCTGGTGAAGGCATCAACACTAAGACGCTTCCAAAACATGCCATGACGTCTTTAAGGACGTCACTTTTATGCCTCAACTTAAAAATGTCTGTAGCAGCACAGTAACATCTGTCTGTACACAGGTGGCCCGGGTTCAGTCCCGAGGCAAGGAGATGAGTACTGTTACCTGCACACAATTCTCTGTTACTTGCACATTCTGGGGGCACCCACTTGACCCAGTTCTTAAGGCTGAAGGCGTAACCCTCTTAATTTAGACACCCACCCATACCCCAATCCTAGGGCTCAGGGCATACCGTTTGGGGGTTTGCAAGACCTTTTACCAGTGAAAGAGCCTTACACAGTAATAACCTCTATTTATTAACAATTACCAAGCAGAATACACATGGTAAGCATACAATGCGACAGGGCTTATCCTGACAGTACCACCGACTGAATCCGCAGCACAAACCTGCAATTCTTAAGTTTTCCATGGTGGTCTCTCTTCCAAGTATTGAGCAGGCCCAACCCTGTTAGTCTGTGAGACATCTTTACCTTCCCCAGCTTACATGAGCATGGACTTTCAACTGGTTGTTCCATAAGAAGTCTTGAAATGTTAGCGGTTCTTGCTCAGTATGTTCCATGCAGTGAGGGGCAGGCTACAGTGATGCTGTGCCTCCTAATGTCTTTGGTTGGTCTTGTATGTTTTTCAGGTCGTCCTTTTGATCCACATTTTCTTATAAACAACGCAGTTAGCAATGTGATCTGCTCCCTCATCTATGGTGAGCGCTTTGACTATGACAATAAGAAATTTCAGAGGTTGTTGCATTTGATTGATCAGGCCTTGGACGAAGAAGCTGGATTCCTGCCCCAGGTAACTCAGCATGTATGACTTGGTCAGTAAGAAGCTGTCATTTGATTGATCAGTAAGATTGTATTTTAGTGATTCTTTTCTGGGAGCCATAGGGTGTGGTTCTCTCTCTCTCTCTCACTCTCTGTTATCTTAGCTCCTTGTCGTAGTACCTTGGCTGCTGCGCATCCCTGGAGTGCCACAGAGCATCTTCCGATCCCAAAAGGAGATCCTGGACTTCACAAATGAGCTTTTGAAGGAGCACAGGATGACCTGGAATCCTACCCAAAAGAGAGACTTCACTGATGCTTTTCTACAAGAGATAGAGAAGGTAGGAGGAGAGGGGCAGGTGTAGATCTCTTTGGCTCTGTGAATGTATTAGTGATGGGAACACTCCGTTAGCTTCCCTTGTTGTCAAGTTTACAAGCATTCAGGGGTAAATGAAGAACTGAAGAAATGGATGGATGCAGCTTCCGCTTGCCTCACTTCCCCTGGACTAGGGTCCAGCCCTCCATAGCGTCGTCTGGGGGTTGGTTTGCAGGGGTCGTGTCAGGGGGCGGAGGCGATGGTTCAGGGGTTCGGGGAGGTAGCGGTGAGGCAGCATGAGGGGCAGGGGGTTCTCCTTGGGGCGGGCCCTCTCCTATACCTGGTACTATCCTTGCCACACCCTCCTCCATAGGCTCTGCTGGATTGGTAATAGCAAGGGTGGGACTCTCTTGCTCGTCTGGGCGTTGTAGGGAAGGTATCTCTTGGGCCCGGACGGGAGCAGCGATGGGTCAAGTAGGAGGAGGGTTGGTTTCAGGTGCCGGGCAGCCAGGGGCGTCGGCAACGACGGGGCCGATGTCCTGCCGGGTCTCGGGGGTATCGGGTGTCCCTCCCCCCCGGGCCATAGGGCAGTCTCTGCGGACATGCCCCGCTGAGCGGCAGAGGTAGCACCGGGCCTCTCGGGTGGAGTAAAAGACCCGATAGCGGGCTCCCTGGTAGGGGACTAGGAAGGACCCTTCGAGTGCCTCTCCGTCACGCGCCCCCGCCGGCGGTAGAAGCTGCACTTGCCGGCGGAACGAAAGGACGTGACGGAGGGTGGGGTCCTTGCAGCCCAACGGGAGAGGGCTGATGACAGAGACAAGTTTCCCCAGGGTGGAGAGAGCAGGTAACAGGGCAACATTGGGTAAAAAGGGAGGAACGGAGGTGAGGACGAGGCGAACGCCCAGGTCTTCTAGCGGCTCTAGTGGGACAAACACCCCCCCCCCCACCGCCAGGTCCCTCTCCACCGCTTCTTGGGCGGCAGCCTCCGAAGCTAAAAAAAAAACGATCTTCCCATACATCTTGGAGGCCGCCACAATAGCTGTGGGTCCTACCACCTTCGCCAACGCCTGCACGTATGTCTCCACATGGGGCGAGGCAGGCACCAGGAGGCAACGGACACCGTGCCTCCTGGTCAAGGTGGGGAAAGGGCCCCGGCCGCTGGTGATGGTAGCGGAGGCAGGGGATGGGCGAGATGACGAGGTGGCAGGCAGGGGGGAGCCCGTCACCACCCAGGCATACGTCCTGGGGGCAGGGGAGGAACATTCACGGAGCTGGTGGAGGGAAATGCAGGGAGGGGCGCCACGGTCGATGATGAGGCCACAGCTGTGGGGGCAGCCCCTGCCATGGAGGGCCTAGTGGTTTTAGCGGGGCCCTTTCCTTTATTCCCGCCCTGGCCTTTCTGGCCAGCTGGGGGGGGTTCCTAGAATCTGGGGGGACAGTGGGCGCAGCAGCGGCAGTAATCACCCCGGTGCCTCCTGCTGCCGGTGCCCCAGTGGGGGGGGCAAGTATTTTGACAACAGTGGTGGGGGGGGACCTTGGGGGTCGGGCGGGGGGGAGGTGGGGGAGGGACAGCTAATTTTGTTAGAGGGGCCTCACCCCTCTCATTCCCTGCCATTGTGAGCAGGGAGAGACGGGGAGACACCGGAAGGAGGAAGGGGGAGGGGGAAGCAGATTAACCACTCCTCCCTGCTGGGCTGCAGGTGTGTGTGGGGGTGCCAAATGGGTTGGACTGGAAGGGGGGAAAAACAAAAACCAGGGTCCGGTGATGGGGGCAAGCTGTAAAAAAAACAATCCGGGGGGGGGGGGTGTGGACCCACGCACGTTTGTCCAAAGAGTCTCGTTTGGTCGGCTATTGTGTCCGGTCCGAAAGGCAAAGTTCAAAGCAAACAGCTGGATCCGAAGGCAGATGGCAAGTTGCCAGCAGGGACGGACGGCGGGGGGGCCGTGACAGTTGTAGTAGTATTGGGGGGGGGCAGGCACCGATGGATTGGGGGGGGCTCCGTGCCACACCCCCTGTGCCGCCACAAATGCAATTAAATCACAGTCAAACTCCCCCCCACGAGAGTGTAATTCAGAAAATTACTCAGTCTTATGGCTCCCTTCACGATGATTTGTAGCTTCCCTGGGTTATTTCTCCTGTCTTCTGAAATCTTCTTCTCCAGCTGTGTTGGCTGTGTTCCAAGGCTTCCGGCAGGCTGAGAAAAATTACAGAAATAAGCTGACAGCAAAATGGCTGGGTCTGGGGGCTTCCACTCCCCCCTCCGGATAGCAGATTGGCAATCTTCCCCCCCTCCTCCGGGGGTTTCAGCTGAGGCAAATAGCTGCGCCCGGGAACAGGCGTGGGGGGGGGGGGGGGGTGCTGGCGAAAGTTGGCAGCTAACCAGCACTCAGCAACGGCAAAGAAATGGCAGAAAGACGAAACGAAACAAAAAGGCGTCTGGCCCAGTCGGAGGGGGGAACTAAGGCAGGTTCAAAAAGTAAGAAATATCCAGGCCAGGGGGCTTTAGGAAAGAATAGAAAGCAGATAGCTGAGGAGCAAGCAAAGGACGTTCCGTTTTCCAACAGGGAAGGTTCCAGAACAATCAGGAACCATCTGGAGACAATTAAGACAGACAGGCTGATTAGAACACCTGCAGCCAATCAAGAAGCTGCTAGAATCAATTAAGGCAGGCTAATCAGGGCACCTGGGTTTAAAAAGGAGATCACTTCAGTTTGTGGTGCCCGTGTGAGGAGCTGGGAGCAAGAGGCACTAGGAGCTGAGTGTGACAACGTGGACTGTTGGAGGACTGAGGAGTACAAGCATTATCAGACACCAGGAGGAAGGCCCTATGGTGGGAATAAAGAAAGGGTTGGGAGGAGGCCATGGGGAAGTAGCCCAGGGAGTTGTAGCTGTCACACAGCTGTTTCAGGAGGCACTCTAGACAGCTGCATTCCACAGGGCCCTGGGCTGGAACCCGGAGTCGAGGGAGGGCCCGGGTTCCCCCCAAACCTCCCAACTCCTGGTCAGACACAGGAGGAGTGTGGACTGTGGGTTCACGAAAACGGCCAAGCTGAGGGCTGCCGTGAAGCTCCAAGGCGAGCAAATCTGCCAATAAGCGCAAGACCCAGCAAGGTAGAGGAGGAACTTTGTCACAGCACATTTCAATTTTTCATTTAGAAATTACTTCATTTCACTTTTATTTTATTTTATTGTTTGTTTTATTTTTATATTTTATTTTTATAGTATATTTTAAATTTTGATTAACCTGAAACCGTTTTTAAAAAACTTTCATTTTGTGTGAAATTTCTAAATGTCAGTTTCTTCTTCTGAGTCGTAAACAAAGCAAATTACATTGTAATTGGCTCTTAAATAGCATATTAGTGATTGCCCATGTGAAGTCTAAGTCCAAATTTACAGAATTGGTCTGAGAAAAATTGAGATAAGAAACCCTTAGAAAACAGACACATAAAATCCACAGCATTACAAAAGATAGCCGGACTACTTCGTGCTGCGATCCTGTCATATCTTGTACGCTAAGCACGGTGGCCCTGAAGAGTACTTGGTGGGGAGACTGTTGGTTCAGTAGGTAGCACTGAGGTCCTGTTCTCATAGAAGCTACCAGGGCAGGAATAGGGCCTGTCAGATTGTTATTCCCAGTACGTATATGAACTTTTGGAATCCTGATGTTAATTGGTTGGCTAGCATGTTGGCTGCACCCTGCTCGTTACTACATGGAATTTCTGACCTGATCAAGTGAGAGTGATCACACTGACCTCTTGAGGTTGCAGAGGCACAAATGTCTAAGACTGACTGGAGACCCTCCTTTAACTCTGGTGGCAAGAGACTGTGGGCAGAGTTTCCAGCATGTATGCTGAGTGTACTGAGCAGCATCAGCCAGTGGGAGTCTGCCGTGCCTGGGTACTCCTCCTCCGTCTTCGTAAATTCTTCCAGGTGCCTTTGGCAGTGGTGCTGGAACTGGGGGTGCTGCTGCACCCCCTGGCTTGAAGCAGTAATAACACAGACCAAATACATGGTTTCCAGCATCAGCACTCCCACTATAAAAATTGTTTCGGCACCCCTGGACTTTGGTGGGTCAGAAAATGCCGCTGAAATGTCCACCAGCGCCTCACGGAAACTCTGCCCAATTCCTGACCCAGGCGTGACAGCGCAAGCAAGAAAAGTTCTTGAAAAGGGGCCTCTTCCATGTTGCTCGGCAGGCAGTGTTGGCAGGCTGGTCACGCTTCCTGTAACATGCAGGGTGGGCATGAAGCTTCCCCACAGTCAAAGGCTAGAGCGGCCACACTCTGGGGGGGTGCTAGGGAGTCTGGGATATGGTTGGTTTGACTCGGGTCTGCCTGCTACTGTGTGGATGCCAGAGCCCCAGGTTCACGCCTGGGCTCGAAAATTCTTAATGTAGGGTTGATAATCAGCATAGACTTCTGCAGGGGTAGTCAATAAATCTTTGTCAAGGTCCACATTTCTTGGTCAAGGTATAGGCAAGATCCAGACTGCAGAGAGAAAAAAACCAATAATAATAAGTATATAAAAAGATTTCAGGGTCTGTTCAAAAGCATCTAGCAGTCCAGATTTGGCTTGCGGTCTACCTATTGACTATCCCGGTGTAGATGCTCAAGCCCATGGTTCTCTAACGCAGGGTCAGCTGAGTGAAGTGTCCCGAACCCTGGGCTTATATTGCCTGTGTAGACATACCCTGTGTTTTTGGAGGAGAAGGTCCCGAGCTTTATTCCTGATGAAGTCTATGATATGTGGGACAAATTGTTACTTTGAAATGTATGTGACCAAGGAGCCATTACAGCATGTGTTGTCATATGTACGTGTTTTGCTGCACTCTGCAAACAATTCAACCTTTCAATCTGAGAATATGAATTACCACTATCTACAATTCTGCTCCTCTCTCCCCAACAAAAATCTAAGGTCAAATTGTGCTCTTCTTTGTTCTCTTCAGGCTAAAGAGCATGCGGGGAGCAGTTTCAATGACAACAACCTTCCTATGGTAACAGTTGACTTGTTTACTGCTGGCACTGAGACCACTTCCACCACCCTGCGCTGGGCATTGCTGTTCATGCTTCTCCGCCCTGACATCCAGTGTAAGCAAGGGGACTGGTGGAGATGTGACCGGTTCTCCCAACCCTGCATCTTCCACAGAGAACTTCTTAGCATCTGCTGTCACCTTTGTGTTCTGGGGGTATGAAGCTGCCGTAGCAGCAGTCACAGCAGTGATTGGGGAATAATTCCAGTGGAGCACTCTCTGAGGGGGAGAGCAAAGACCTGTGGGAAGGGAGAAAGGAGAGAGCAAGCCTCTGTTCAAGATTTCAGTGTCAGAGGGAGCACTCACCACTTTTCTTCATGACAAGTGCACTTTGAGACCCTTGTAGCTACTTGGTAACTTTTCCTTCTCTTAGGGTCTCTGCAGGGATAAATGCTAACCTGCTTGAATGTGCTAATGCCAGAGGCACAAGTGGGTCAAATAGAGTATGGATAAGGTGGGATGTCTCGACCAATGAGCTTATTGGCCTATAGAACAGAGGATGACTATGTAAGTTGGGCTGAGTAACCGAAGATGAGTGTGCTCTCCTTCAGCTCCTAATTCCGCATTTCTCTCTTTCCTACTGTCTATGCGGCTTGCCCTGCCCCCTTGCCCTCAGCCAGGTAAACCCTGCCTCCCTTGCACTCTTGCTTTCAGGTGCTTTCAACAAACATATAAGACCTGATTGTGAGGTCAGGAATTAGTAGTCGGGAAGCAGAGCAGTTCATGTCTGGGGTATCAAAGAGGCTTTCTGGTTGTGTGAAGGTGAGAGAAATCAGAGGTTTGTCCACCCCCTCTCCTCACTGCTGGTTATCTTTCCTGACCCCTGAAGAAGTGCCCCAGACACTTAAAGCACCCACTTCCTAGAGATGACTCGCTTGTAAACTGCTCAGTGATTGGTAGGAAGGTGGCTAACAAACTCACCAAATATAAACCCAGCGCTGTACAAATAGACAGACCATTCCTGCCCCACAGGGTTTAAAACCTAAGGGTAAATGCGTAGGTTCCCCAATTTTATGGTGTTGATATACATCATTATGTTGCATTGAGGAGGATGTAAAGTGTCTTTTTCCAGGTAAAGTCCATGAGGAAATTGATAAGGTGATTGGCAGGGACAGGTCACCCCAGATGGAGGACCAAGCGAACATGCCTTATATCAGTGCTGTGATCCATGAAACTCAACGTTATGGGGATATCGCTCCTGTTGGATTGCCTCACATGACATACCGGGACACCGAGCTCCAAGGCTTCTTCATTCCAAAGGTATCTATGGCCAGGCAGGGGATGCAGACCTCCTCTCCCCTTGCAGACTTATGTCCTGCAGCTGCAGACATTCCATATGTGAATCTCCCCAAGGTTCCATGCAGAGGGGGATGGAGCACCAGGCCCTGAATCACACAACCATTGGCGAGTTATCAAATGTGCAGTTTTAAAAGGCCTTGGGCTTCAGAGACAGCCTTGTTTATGTGGTTAGCTCCATCTTGAACAGGTCTTTGGATATCTGAAAAAACAACGAATTGAGCTAAGACACTACTAAGGATTTCAATCCTTACTGGGGAGACTGTAATTTTGCCTTGGGCACCTTCTAACATTCAGTACATCTGCTTGAAGGTGGAGAAAGGTAATGCTGACTGACTGTATAGAAACTACCAGCTAGGTCAGCAGTTCAAATCCAACACAGTAGCAACTAACACACTATTATCTGAAGGGTGTTCAGAGGCCACTGTGCATCTCATTCCAGTTCCACATGGACAAGAGACAATGACAGGCAATTACTGCCTTCTTTGGTGAGAGTCTCATTGGAGAGACCAAAGCCACACAGTACTCAATTCCACTTTCGCCCTTAGAGGAAGCTCCTCTAGCTCAGGCCTGAGGCATGTGAGAGGGGAAAGATCTCGCTTTTTCTGTGAAGACAATGAGAATTGCGGTTTGGAGTCTCTCAGTCAGCACACTCTTACCAGAGCTAAAATTAACTCGAGAAAATATTTGAAGCAACTGGGGAGTAAAAGCAATTTTCATCTCCTGAACCTCATTAGACCATGAAAACACCCCTTGCATACTCTTAGTCTAGCTAGCATGCAATGGACAAGGGCTTCAGAGCATATGCTGTGCACTGGCTGGGGCCTTGAAAGCGTCCCACTCCATTGTGCTATAAGATTATACAATGAGGTACCTGAGCTGGGTTCTATGTCTTCCTCTGAAGCATCCTACAATGGCCACTGCTTGAGATGGGATATTGAATGCAGAGGGACTGGCCTGTTCTGGTGTGACAATTCTTATGTACCCTGTTCCTTCTCTGGGGTGGATCAGGGGACGACAGTCATCACTAACTTGACCTCGGTGCTGAAGGATGAAACGGTTTGGGAGAAGCCGCACCAGTTCTACCCGGAGCACTTCCTGGATGCAGATGAGCAGTTTGTGAAGCGAGAGGCCTTCCTGCCTTTCTCTGCAGGTAAATCCAAGGGGAGGAGCAGCTGGCAGAGGCCGTCCCTATGGAAATGAGGCACAGTGCATGAGATGTGACCCACTATAGTTATGGGAAAATGAGTCTCCTCTAAAGCAAGATGTCCCTCTCATCATGAGAGCAGCTTCCTCAAGGGGAAGATCAGTGCAGTCTGTGCTGAGCTGGGCCTGTTCTTCATGAGCATGCTGCATCTCCCCAGAGAAATTACTTCATACTCCAATAGACACAGGGACATACTGAATGCAACACATTAATCCCTTCTGCACTCTAACAGAAAACCTTAACTACAAGCCCAGGAATCTGTTTAGAAACAATGTGCACGCAGGTGAGGTGTGTGTTATTGGGAAAAGGATGAGGTCGTAGTTAAGGCTTTCTGTTAAAGCATGATCAAAATTGCTGTGTCCCACATGCTTCTTTATCTGTTGCAAGGCACCCTGATCAAAGGAAGGTGTTTGTTAGTGGAGGCTCTGGGACCACTGCAATGGGGAACATGGATCAGTCGGGGATAAAGGGGAGATGAATGTTCCCAGTTTCCCGTATGCGCTCAACTCACCAGAGAGATGGGAAGAGTGAAATACTGATTCTCTGATACACACCAAAGGAGGGCAGCTGTGGCTGGTGGAGGGTCTGTAGGGTCTGTCCTAACCCCTCTGGACACCACATCAGCAGCAGTGGGAAGCCTGAACCAGTGGGTCACTGCCTCTGCCAGGCTTGTACGAGTGCAGCCCAGGAGTCCCAGCAGTGTGAACCATGAGGACTTCGACAGGAGGGTCTATGCACTGAGCAGGATTATAGCTTTCCACAGAACCTTTCCCAGTGACTGGTTGGTGCTCTCTAGGTTTGTTTCAATGCAGCCAACCGTTTCAGTGGCAGAGAGGGGTTGAGGTCCCATCAAAGAAAAAAATGTGACACAAACTTAGTTAGGCAGCTTCTAACGCATTTCTAGGATACTCTGGTATTGGCTCAGCGGGTACATCTACACTTCAGACTGGGGGTGTATGTTCCAGGTTGGGGACACATACCCACGCTAACTCGGTGATAGCATGTAGGAGCGTAGCCACTGCAGCGTGAGCAATGGGAGGGGCTGGCCGCAATGAGGATGATCCCGTCGAAGATGGTAGGTACCTACTCAGGTGGCTAGCCCCTCCCACTGCTTGTACCCCCATGGCTACACTTCTCTTTTTAGCACACTAGCTAGCTCAGAGTTAATGGAGGCACGTCTCCTTGAGCTGGAGCTTACACCTACCGAAGTGTGGACGTATCCTTGGTTAAAAGCCACTTTTGTTTTTCATTTTATGATTTTATTTTAGCCTGTAAACAGGTAATTGAGCAGCCAACTTCCATTTGTGCCAAACTGCAGTGCAATCAGAGTTTCCCTTGCACCCTTTGTCAGTGCCTGCCTTTCACTCTCTCTGGAGGAGCGGTTCCCAAAGTGCAGCTCACAACCCCAAATGGGGCCGTGCCATCAGCACATGGGATCGTGGCAATCCTTTGTGTGCAGAGGATGCCATTTTGCTCTGTACAGCATGACCTCGCATGCACCATACGTAGGAGGTCACACTGGGTGGAGGACACCATTTTGTAGAGCAAAATGGCGTTCTCCAAAGGGGTGAGCTCACACTTACGGTGTGTCTGAGATAGTGCTGTGCAGAGGACACCATTTGGCTCCTCCATGTAGTCTGGGATTCCGGACAGAAATACTTCATTAAAACGGGGTCACTCCGGAAAAAAAATTGGGACCTGCTGGTCTAGAGCCTCACAGAATTCAGGAATGGACTTTTGTTAGCTAGCTCAGTATTTGTACCTTAGCAGCACAAAGCACAACACCTCTGCCTTTCCTATTTGCTCAACAGCCACACTAGATAATAGTGTTGCCCCTTTCCAACGGCTGAATGGCTACTTGAAACTACAGTAAAGAATAAAATTGTCAGACACATAAACGAACATAATTTGTTGGGGAAGAGTCAACATGGTTTTTGTAAAGGGAAGTCACACCTCCCCAAACTACTAGAAGTCTTTGAGGGGGTCAACAAGCACGTGGACAAGGTCCCTCACCAAAGGCTGTCATGGGATCAGAGGGATGGTGCTCTCATGGATTAGTAACTGTTTAAAAGATAGGAAACAAAGGGTAGGAATAAATGGTCAGTTTTCAGAATGGAGAGAGGTAAATAGTGGTGCCCCCCAGAGGTCCGTTTGGGGACGAGTCCTATTCACCATATTCATAAATGGTCTGGAAAAGGGAGTAAACAGTGAGGTGGCAAAATTTGCAGATGATACGGAAGTACCCAAGAGAGTTAAGTTCCAGGCAGACTGTGCAGAGCTACAAAAGGATCTGTCAGAACTGGGTGACTGGGCAACAAAATGGCAGATGAAATTCAATGTTGATAAATGCAAAGTAATGCACACTGGAAAACATAATCCCAACTATCCATGTAAAATGATGGGGTCTAAATTAGTTGTTACCACTCAAGAAAGATCTTGGAGTCATTGTGGATAGTTCTCTGAAAACATCCACGCAGTGTGCAGTGGCAGTCAGAAAAAGCAAGAGAGAGATAACAAGAGAGAGATAACAAGACAGAAAATATCATATTGCCTCTATATAAATCCATGGTATGCCCATATCTTGATCACTGCGTGCAGATGTGGTCGCCCCATCTCAAAAAAGCGATATTGGAATTGGAAAAGATCAACAAAAATGATGAGGGGTATGGAACGGCTTCCATATGAGGAGAGATTAATAAGGCTGGGACTTTTCAGCTTGGAAAAGAGAAGAGTAAGGGGTGATATGATTGAGGTCTATAAAATTATGACTGGTGTGGAGAAATGTGGGTCACTGGTGAAAATGCATCACTTGTATTTGCCTCGAGTCCAGGAAACCAATGTCCCCAGATCGCACTTGAACCAGAATCTCCTGCCTGGTGGCATGGGCATGTTGTTCCACCTCAGATTTCTCTATCCAAAAGGCATTTATTTGCCCATTTAGATTCTAGAAGGCAAGAATTCCACGAACAGCATATGGGACAGATCGTCAACTGGTGTAAATTACCACAACTCCTTTTACATCGATGGAGTTGTGCCAATTTAACCAGCTGCAGATTTAGCCCTGTGCATTAGAGTGTCTCTGACCCTTTTGAGTCATGCTAACTAGGCAGTAATTCCCCTCTCCAAATCAGCTGACAGAGTCCTTTGTTTTATGGTTTCCACTGAAGCTTCTCGTCCTGGCCACCATCAGAGACAGGGAATCGGATTAAACAGAGCATTGGTCAGCCTGGAGAAGTATATCCTAGTTGTTCCTGTTCACACAGGGTCTGGGAATAGGGAGACTCAGCATCTGCTGCATATGGAGGCAGATTCTCTGTTCACTCCATCCAACCTGTGGGTGCGCAGTACGGGTCTTACTCCTTCAGTGACTAGTCATTTACATGTGATGTTGTATCCTCCTCCTCCCCTCTTTTCTCACTCCCATGCTTGCAGGTCGCCGTGTTTGCCTGGGGGAACAACTGGCCAGGATGGAGCTTTTCCTCTTCTTCACCAGCCTCCTGCAGCACTTCACCATCTGTCTCCCTGAGGGCCAGGCCAGGCCTCGAGAGGATGGACGCTTTGCTGCGACACTCAGGCCCCACCCCTACCAGATCCAGGCTGTCCCAAGATAAGTGCTGTTTTCTGCCAAGTTCCCCTCATATATTTTAGGACCGCTGTAGTGCTCAGCTGAAAGATGCTCCTACTCCAACGGGGCAGCTTCTCCCGTCGGCGCAGTTAAGCCACCTCCCTGAGAGGCGTTAGCTGTGTCGATGGGAGAAGCTTTGATGACACAGCGCTGTCTACCCAGAGGTTCGGCTGGTATAACTATGTCGCTCAGGGGTGTGGAGTTTTCACACCCCTGAGCGATGTAATTATACCGATATAAGCCTGTCGTGTAGACCTGGCCTTAGTGTTGTGTCTGCTTCATTCTTTAACAGAGTCTCCTTGAGATCACCTGAAGAGATGGTATCAGCATTATTGGCTGTTTACCCATCAGCACTGTGTAGATCCCTGTCACGTATCAGTACACAACGCAAATGTGTAATAGAATGCTAAAGATAGCATCATTACACATGGATATCAAGAGCCTGGCAGATTTGTCACCGCAACACACAATGAGCTTAGTGCAGCTGTTCAAATGGGAAGCTCAGTGCTCTGAGCCAGCAGGGTGTGGTTTGGTTTTCTAGCACTTTTCCTGGGTATTCCCTTCAGGGCCGGGCCAATGCCTCCTCTGAGAAGAGATTTTGAAGTATGCTTTGCATTTGCTTGTACAAGCTGCAGACAGTGCTATTGACAGAGATTTACCTGCATTACTTCAGGAGATTTGATAAACAAAAATGGATCACTTCTTCCACTGATGTAAAGTGACTTCAATGGAGCTATGCCTATTTGTGCCAGCTGAGGATCTGGCCCAATATGTACTTTATAGTTTAGTGTAATTCAGGGGTGGACAAAGTACAGACCACGGGCCGGATCCGACCCACGAGCCATTTTAAGCTGACTCTGCTCCGGCACTCCAGCCGGGGCGCTGGCTCTGGGGCTGCAGCACAGCCCCACTCTGTCCGGGGCAATGGGTCGGGGGCCACACCATGCGGCTCCAGGAAGCCACGCCATGGCCCCTCTCCGGCTCCGACACACTCCAATGGGAGCTGCAGGGGCAGTGCCTGCGGATGGGGCAGCGTGCAGAGCCGTCTGGCCATATCTTGGCATAGGAGCCGGAGAAAGGACATGCCGCTGCTTCCGAGAACTGCTTGAGCTAAGCGCCGCTCAGAGCCTGCGCCCTCTGAACCTCTCCCCACGCCCCAACCCGCTGCCCCCATCCTGATCCCCCTCCCTCTCCCGAAACCCCTCGATCCTAGCCTTGAGCACCCTCCTGCACCCCAAACTCCTCATCCCCAGCCCTACCCCAGAGCCTGCACCCCCTCCTGCACGCCAGCCCCAATTTTGTAAGCATTCATGGCTCACCATACAATGTCTATTCCCAGATGTGGCCCTCGGGCCAAAAAGTTTGCCTGGTATAATTCCAGTTTTGATCTTATCTTTTTCGTTTTGCACAAACGTAATATGAAGGAACCACATGTGTACAGTGGGGTCCAAACACGTGTTTATTGGAAATATGCAACATGCCAGGCATTCCTCCTTGTACACACTGCTGCTCTGGTTGGGTTCTGGCAACTTCTAAAAAACCTGCACATGGGGACTGGAACAATAAGGCTCACAAACTATTTAAAGGGATATTACGCTATGCCTGTACATGACACCTTCCTTCTTCCATTGTACATGTTCCTTTCACTTTCAGCCCGGAAAAGGGTTAACACAGTTTCTTTGGAATAGAAACCTCTTCTGTTAGAGTAAAGCGACTATGGGAGGAATTGCCACTAATTTGCCTCAAAATATTGTGTTTTTTCCATGATAAGCCTGTAATTTGCCCTTGCAAAGGATTGTTATAATTTGAGTGTTGTATACAAAATAGTAAAATTACGTTAATAAAAAGAGGATTCTTTAATGTTTATTACTTCCTGTCTCTTTCGTTCTTGAAAATTGCTTGCCTCTGGCGCTTCATATCAAGTCCACGCTCTATGTTACTGTGCGAAGGAGATTTGGGCTGTGTGACTAGAAGTCAAGGGATGAGATTGCGGTTATGTTGCTTGGGGAATTGCAGAGTGAATTGTGATGGAAGGTAGGGAGTAGATCACATTCGCTGCTTGGCTGGATTATGAGTCGTTCAGACCCAACAATTATTTTTAACCTAAAAGCCTCTTGTTCCCAAAGGAAAGCAGCTAACTTACACTTAGTTTCCCATAGCCCTGTCTAGGCTGTCGGAAGCAGAGACTAGCCAGCGCACATCAGCACTTCAGCCAAGCCACCTGTCCACCCACAGACTGCCCAGCCACACAGCCCGGCAAAATGGGACAGACCATTGTTAAACTGTAACATGGAGATGATGATAATATTTCCTTTGTCCCACTGTGTCTGTCTTGTCTGTTCAGAATCTGAGCTCTTCAGGGCCAGGACTGTCTCTTCCTGTGTATCTGTACAATGCCTAGCACAAAGAGACCTCCAGGTACTATCCTAATACAAACAATAAACCACAGGAATAATTACCACATTTAAAGTAAAACTTAGACGCAAAGAAAACGATTGTTTTTTGTGGCTGCACAAAAACTTACCAAGGATGGTTGGTGCTTTCAGCTGGAAAGAGAATTTAGGTTTTACCCTGCAAAAAAAATAAAGACAATGTAAAAACCCCCAACTTTTTTGGCAGGAGGAGTGGTTTCCCTCACCCCTTTAAACTGTGTGTTTCCATCTGGGAGTCTTAAGGCTCCCTCTGTCCATCCCTACTCTTTTGGGTATTCCCCCGTTGCAGCTGACATTTGCCTGTCATGGATGAGACAGGATTCCCTTTGAACTCCATTAAGACTAGTCCTTCATAAGGGTGCTGCTGACTAATGCAGAGGACTTCCTGTCCAACGAATGGAACACAGTGCCTCCAATGCAGTAACGTTTACCAGCATACAGTCACATTCCTAACTAGGTGTAACGGGGTCAGCACCCACCTCTCATGAGTGACCCCTTTTCTCTAGCTGATATGCCTGCGATCCCAGGAGGAGGAATTGTGGGATAAGGAGCCTCTACGCTATTTATGTAACTCTTTATTTAATATTGTAGGCAGGGCCAGACCTAGACCAAATGGCGTCCCAGGCAAGGAGAGTCTTCGGTGCCCCCCTCTCCCCTCCCCCCATTTGTTAAACTTTTGAATACCTTATCTTTTATTTCATTTCTAGCCCATTTCATGACTTGGATGCATGATTTACATGCATGATTTATCCCTGTTATATAAGATGATAACTTTGCATCTTAGGATCGCCTGGGTTGCCTGCCCCTAAATCCGGCCCTGATGCAGGAAAGGCAGCGCTGAATGGACACATGGGTTCATTGTGGATGCCCAGTTGTATCCTTCTATGATCTCAGCCACACTGGTCACATCTCTATGGGTGCACGCTGTATAGTTACGCCCACCTCCATTACACCAGCACCCACTGTGGACTTCCCAGTCCAGTAACTCTCCAGGTTAGTCAGCTCCCATGGGCCAATGTCCATGCTTTTGGTGGTGATTAGATATTGGGGATAGCTCACTCTGCAGGTCTCATTCTGAAGTTCTGCAGCAAATTCTGGATATTCTGGGTCTCAAAACTCAGTCCCACCAGTCTTGGCTTGGGGCCATGGTCTGGACCCAAGAGTGGTGACGATCATCCTTAAGTTCCACATGGAGCCGGCGTTCCTGGAGATGGTAGGTGCACATTTAGTGCTGCTTATTGTTGTGTAAAGGCCCAATTAGCATTCCAGGAACACTGAGTAATAAAATAAACAAATAAATCTTTCCACCTTGAAGTGCCTTATGCACCTAAAGTCTGACTGCAATGCTTTTGCTGTGTGTCCAGCCCATTACATTCTCCTCAGCCTGTATTCAGTGATATTGCAAGAGAATTCGAGCAAGCAAGGTCCCAAAAGGCAAACTCTTCTCCATAACCTTGAGTAGTTGTGTGTTTTGGCTTCTGTGCTAGCTCTGGTTTTGGTGTCATGCCTCATGGGTGCTCCATGAGTTCACAAAATGCAGGCTCACCAGAGCAGTCATGTGGAAGCTCTTATGTTTATTATGGAGGCTTCCAGTAAAACCCTGACCTACGAAATCAGTGGGGGGTTGACCTTGACTTCAGTAGGTCCTGTATTTCCAGACTGTAACTCCATAGTTAAGAATGAATTGAGTTTTATGCTTAAAGCAGAACTTTAAAGCTTAAAGCTAAACCTCTTTGCTATGTATGAGGAGTACAATGTACCTTCACCAAATTTATGGCACTGAGTACTGTAACCCTTCAGCCAGTTGTGTTGGTAGCAGCAAGGGCCAGTGCCTTCTTTCTAGATGATTTGCTACAATTTGGTACCATTTGCTTAATTTTGGTTCAAGTCCCTGTTGGATCATATTAAAGAAGTTCTGTATTAAAATCACAAATGAGTTTGATTCCCCATAGTTTAAATTCCAGGGTATTACTAATTAAGAGGTCTCTTGGTTTTTGGTACTGTTTCTCTCCCTCTCTGTGTGAAACTTGCAAGCTGCTAATTGTGTTAGTACATTCTAAGACAGAGTCTGTTCTCAAAGCAATTCTTTGTAACAACAACTACTCACACAGAGAGAGACTCAAAGCAATACTCTGTAATAACAGAAACAGCACCCAGAAACTCCCCGCCCTTTTGTTGTATTCATCTTGCTTTGTTAACAATTGTGATTAAAATAGAGATAGAGGATGTATGTGGATGGATGCTTGGTGTGGATAATAACTGAATGATCTTAGGTGCCAGCCTAAGAATCCAGTGCCCATCAGCTGAAGAAGGCGTCAAGTGGAAATAACCAGAGGACCCCCGGAGGGCAGACTGGAATCCACCCAACAGCCTCAAGGATGGGAGAACCGAAGAACAAGATAACATCTGGCAGCATGGAGCTGTCAGGAATGTGCCATCTGCTGATTGATTCAGCAACAGCATGATGAAGTAATTCCCATAGACTGGCATAGGAATAAATTCCTATAAAAATGTGCTCTAGAAAGTGAGAACTTTGGGGTCTGATTCTGCAAACCAACTTCCAGGAGCATCAGATGTGCATCTGACAAGGCCCTGCTCCCTCCTCATGTCCAGGCCACCTGGCCAGTGGCTTGGCATGAGCAACTCTAAGGCTGGTAACTATGATAACAACCTTGCAGAACCTGTGTGTATGAATGTGTGTGAATAAATATGAAATTGAATGGAATGTTATAGCTATAACTAACTGCTTACTATGATTCTTTCTGTATTCACAATAAATGTGGCATTTTGCCTTTTCCCCTTTAATAAGATCCTGCTGGTTTTTATTTTATTGGTATAACACTATATAAAGTGTTCCTATATTTCCAGGAAGAGTCCATGAGGAAATTGATAAGGTGATTGGCAGGGACAGGTCACCCGAGATAGAGGACCAAGTGAACTTGCCTTACACCAATGCTGTGAGCTATGAAACTCAGTATTATTGTGATGTTGTTTTTGCTGGAGTGCCTAGCGTGACGTACCGGGACACTGAAGTTCAAGGCTTTTTCATCCCTAAGGTACAGCAATTGTGACCCCTGGAATATTAATGCAGCCCAGATGCAGATTGCTAAGGGATATTGCTAGGATACTTACTTAGTAGCGTGCTAGTCTAAAGGACTTGAACCTCACAGTGAGCTGTTTTTCTACCTGTAGATCCAACAGTATAAATTCAACTGAATCTCATTATACAGAATTAATTTGCTTGAAAATTTAGGGAGATCTGGAGTGGGAGGAAATTTTGTCCTGCTAATATCATTGAAGGAAGTGGAAATCTCATTTACATACACAAATGTTAAATTGATAGGCCTTTTCCAATGGAAAGTTGTGCCATTATCTGATTAATAGGGCAAAAGAGAACTGCCTGGCTTTTCTTTCACTATAGATGATAGTAAAAGGAAGCATAAGGTAAAGTTGACAATGGTTTATATTCTCCTGAAATAACCTGTTTGTTTTTGTTTTGGGGACGTTAATGGGAATGTTTAGGGCACCACCATCGTCGCGGTTTGTGCTTTTGCCTTCCCCTGTAGGCTTGGCTGGCTGCAAGGATGAAACGATTTGGGAGAAGCCCCACCAGTTCTACCCGGAGCACTTCCTGGATGCAGATGGGCAGTTTGTGAAGCGGGAGGCCTTCCTGCCTTTCTCTGCAGGTAAATCCAAGGGCAGAGCAGTTGGGTGAGGCTGTCGCTGTGGAAAGGAGTCACAGATGTCTTTATCTTTAAAATTAATAAAGGGCATCAGTTCTCATGCTGCAGGGCACAAGCCAAATATTAACTGCTCATTACGGGGCTTCTTGGAACTTCCTCAGAATTCTCTGGTACTGGTCACGGTCAGGGAGAGGATGCTGGACTAGATGGAGCACAGGTCTGTTCCAGTGAGGCAGTACGTGCATTCCTGTCTTTCTGGAATTAGGTGTTTGCAGTCGTCAGTGATATATGGCAGAGTGGCAAAGTGGGGCAGATCCTTTGATTCAGTTCATTGTTCATGGAGTGGGAGTGCTGCTCCCAGTGACTTAGAATCATAAAAATGCAGGGCTGGAATGGACCTCAAGAAACCAAGTACCCTGACAGGTGCTTGTCCAACTTGTTTTTAAACACTTCCAATGTTGGGGACCTGGGGCGCAGGAGTGGGGGTGGGGGCAATGGCCCTGTTTCCCTCCCATTTTTTACCAGACGTAAGGGCAAGCAATGGGGGAGGGGGTGGAGAGGAACAAGAGGGGGCAGGGCCTCAGGGGAATGGGTGGTGCGAGGGCAGGAGCTTGGGGAGAAGGGGCAGCGCAGGGGTGGGGCTCCATGGGGAAGGGGCAGCGTGGGCATGGAGAACCGGTTTTATATGACCTAAAACAAAATGTTTTGTTTTAATTGTGTGGTTTTTGGTTTTTTTACTTTTTTTATTAATAAGGTAGAAGTAAAATTCTAAATGAAATTTTGAATTGAAAAAATAAAAACATTTTGACTTTTTCTGATTTTTTTCCTCTTTTCTTTTTCAGCTGAAACAATTTGGCAAATTTGACACAAATTTGCTAGATGTTGCAATTGACCCAATTATGAATTTTTTGTCAAAAAAACCACCTTCATCCAAAAAATTTAATCCAGCTCTACTGCTATAGTGAAACCAGTATAGTTATACTGGTAGAAACCTCCATGTGGCTACTGTTTAACAGTGATGTTGTAGTTGGTTTTGACAGTATCTGCTGTAATGGAGAAAATATGGAATATCTGTCAGGTAAGAGCAGTTTTTCAGAAGTTCATCGATTCCAAGGCTAGATGGGACCATTGTGATCATCTAATCTGATCTCCTGTATAACACGGGCCATGGAACTTCCCTGCTTGGTAACCTAGTGAGGAGGGCTTTAAACTAGGTTCGCCGGGGGATGGTGACCTAAGCCCAGAGGTAAGTGGGGAAGCGGGATACTGGGAGGAAACACATAGAGGAGGGTGCAACAGGGGAGGCCTCCTGATTCATACTGAGACAGTAGGGCAGGGGTGGGCAAACTATGGCCCGCAGGCCACATCCAGCCAGCTGTTTTAATTCTGCCCTTGAGTGCCCGCTGGGGAGCAGGGTCTGGGGCTTGCCCCTCTCTGGCGCTCCAGCAGGGGAGCAGGATCGGGGCCCACTCCACATGGCTCCCGGAAGCAGCAGCATGGCCCTCTCCGGCTCCTACGCATAGAGGCAGCCAGGGTGCTCTGCTCTGCATGCTGCCCCTGCCCCAAGCGCCACCCCCACAGCTCCCATTGGCTGGGAACTACAGTCAATGGGAGCTGCTGGGGCAGTGCCTGCAGACGGGGCAGCATGCAGAGCCTCTATATAGGAGCCGGAGAAGGGACATGCCGCTACTTCCAGGAGCTTGAGGTAAGCGCCTTCCGGATCCTGCATCCCTGAGCCTCTCCCCTCATTCCAAACCCTGCCCCATCCCTGATCCTCCTTCCTCCCTCCAAACCCAGTATGATTGCTCAGAGCTCCAGTATGAAACTGGAGAAAAGCCTGTTGAGAGTCTTTGAGTTAAGTTTAGAGGCGCGAGAACAATGGTGATGTCGTGGTGGGCGTCTGCTATAGACCACCAGACCAGGAGGAGGAGGTAGACGAGGCTTTCTTTGGACAACTAACAGAAGTTTCCAGATCACAGGCCCTGGTTCTCATGGGGGACTTCAATCACCCTGACATCTGCTGGGAGAGCAATACAGCAGTGCACAGACAATCCAGGAAGTTGTTGGAGAGTGTTGGGGCCAACTTCCTAGTGCAAGTGCAGGAGAGACCAACTAGGGGCCATGCTCCTCTTGACCTGCTGCTCAGAAACAGGGAAGAATTGGTTGGAGTAAAAGTGGGTGGCAACCTGGGTAGCAGTGACCATGAGATGGTCGAGTTCAGGATCCTAGCAAAAGGAAGAAAGGAGAGAAGCAGAATATGGACTCTGGACTTCAGAAAAGCAGAATTTGACTCCCTCAGGGAACTGGGAGGCTAATATGAGGGGGAAAGGAGTCCAGGAGAGCTGGCTGTATTTTAAAGAAGCCTTATTGAGGGCGCAGGAACAAACCTTCCCGATGTGCAGAAAGAATAGCAAATATGGTAGGTGACCACAGTGGCTTAACAGAGAAATCTTCAGTGAGTTTAAACACAAAAAGGAAGCTTACAGGAAGTGGAAACTTGGACAGGTGACTAGGGAGGAGTATAAAAATATTGCTCGAGCATGCAGGGGCGTAATCAGGAAGGCCAAAGCACGGTTGGAGTTGCAGCTAGCAAGGGATGTGAACGGTAACAAGAAGGGTTTCTACTGGTATGTTAGCAACAAGAAGAAGGTTAGGGAACATGCAGGACCCTTACTGAATGGCGGAGGCAATGTAGTGACAGATGATGTGGAAAAAGCTGAAGTACTCAATGCTTTTTTTGCCTCGGTCTTCACAGACAAGGTCAGCTCCCAGACTGCTGCACTGGGCAGCACAGTATGGGGAGGAGGTGAAAAGCCCTCAGTGGTGAAAGAACAGGTTAAGGACTATTTAGAAAGCTGGACATGCACAAATCCGTGGGTCTGGATCTAATGCATCCGAGGGTGCTGAGGGAGTTGGCTGATGTGATTGCAGAGCCATTGGCAGTTATCTTTGAAAACTTGTGGCAATCAGGGGAGGTCCCAGACGAGTGGAAAAGGGCAAATATGGTGGCCATCTTTAAAAAAGGGAAGAAGAAGAAGAAGAAGAATCCAGGGAACTACAGACAGGTCAGCCTCACCTCAGTCCCTGGAAAAATCAAGGAGAAGCCCCTCAAGGAATCCATTTTGAAGAACTTGGAGGAGAGGAAGGTGATCAGAAACAGTCAACATGGATTCACCAAGGGGAAGTCATGACTGACCAACCTGATTGCCTTCTATGATGAGATAACTGGCTCTGTGGATATGCGGAAAGTGGTGGACGTGATGTATCTTGACTTTAGCAAAGCTTTTGATAAGGTCTCCCACAGTATTCTTCCCAGCAAGTTAAAAAAGTATAGATTGGATGAATGGACTATAAAGTGGATAGAAAGCTGGCTAGATTGTCAGGCTCAACGGGTAGTGATCAATGGCTCCATGTCTAGTTGGCAGCCGGTATCAAGTGGAGTGCCCCAGGGGTCGGTCCTGGTGGTGGTTTTGTTCAACATCTTCATTAATGGTCTGGATGATGGGATGGATTGCAAGTTTGTACATGCCACTAAGATGCGGGGGAGAGGTAGATACGCTGTAGGGTAGGGATAGGGTTCAGAGTGAGCTTGACCAGTTGGAGGATTGGGCCAAAAGAAATCTGATTAGGTTCAACAAGGACTAGTGCAGAGTCCTGCACTTAGGATGGAAGAATCCCAGACACTGCTACAGGCTGGGGACCGACTGGCTAAGCAGTAGTTCTGCAGAAAAGGACCTGGGGATTACAGTGGATGAGAAGCTGGATATGAGTCAACAGTGTGCCCTTGTTGACAAGAAGGCTAATGGCATATTGGGCTCCATTAGTAGGAGTATTGACAGCAGATCGAGGGAAGTGATTATTCCCCTCTATTCAGCACTGGTGAGGCCACATCTGGAGTATTGCATCCAGTTTTGGAGCCCCCACTACAGAAAGGATGTGGAGAAATTGGAGATAGTCCAGCAGAGGGCAATGAAAATGATTAGAGGCCTGGGGCACATGGTTTATCAGGAGAGGCGGAGGGAACTGGGCTTATTTAGTTTGCAGAAGAGAAGAGTGAGGGGGGATTTGATAGCAGCCTTCAACTACCTGAAGGGGGTTCCAAAGAGGATGGAGCTTGGCTGTTCTCAGTGGTGGCAGATGACAGAACAAGGAGCAAAGGTTTCAAGTTGCAGTGGGGGAGGTCTAGGTTGGATATTAGGAAAAACTATTTCACTAGGAGAGTGGTGAAACACTGGAATGGGTTACCTTGAGAGGTGGAATCTCCATCCTTAGAGGTTTTTAAGGCCCAGCTTGACAAAACCCTGGCTGGGATGATTTAGTTGGGGTTGGTCCTGCTTTGAGCAGGGGGTTGGACTAGATGATCTCCTGAGGTCTCTTCCAACCCTAATCTTCTATGATTCTATGAAATAATTTGTCCATGATGGTCCCCAAAAAAGATATATTTCCAGAAAAAATCCCTAGTGCCTATCACAATCATGCTTTGCTATTTGCACATCCAAGGGACTGCTCTGTGGTGTGCCAGGAACAGCACTGATGCCGCATACAGGAAGTAATGTTTGTTTGGGGACAGTGTTTGCCACCATGACTCTCACTGAGTAACACTTTACTCTGTGCATATTTTCATTGCCATTAATGGTACTGCTGGCTGAGTACTGGGCTACTCAGTGTAGGTGCTCCTGGCAAAAACTGACTCTCACCTATTTAAGAGCTTATGAAGGGGACTCTAGTCTGAGAAATGCACAAAGCCTGAGGGCTCTGGAGAGTCTGGGCAGGGTGCTGAGAAGGTCTTATTGTTATGCACAGCTGGTTGGAACTGAACATGGAATAAAGCAGAGCTCCGGCAAGCTCCTTACACGCCCCCACGGGCTGCCTCCCTAAGGCATATCTTAACCCAGTTCTTCTGAATGTCACACCGCAATTCCTGCACTCCGTATGCAAGGAGTCATCTGAGAAGGTGCCCTGGCACTTTCCCAGCAGAATGGCTCCCACACCCTCTCTGTGATGCCACAGCAAGTTCTAGCTGAAGGCGGGGGATGTATATCTGTCCCAGTTCATGCCCTTGATTGCCGTGCCACTTAGACGAATTGCTCCATAACCCATCTCACCACATCCGGCTGGCCAAAGATGAGAGCTAGAGTTAATCAATATTTGAGAGAACAAACAATGACTTTTCCAGTGTGGATTGCAACATGCAGCCTCCCTGTTTTCTCTGGCACCCATTCCTAGGCAGCTGCCCAGAACACTGAAATGCTTGCAGCAGTGGCTAGGATGCTGGCAAGAGCACAAACAGATGAACTAATAGTAGTGTTTTGGTTTTGAAAAACCCCTCCTGCCATTGTTTCATTTGTAGTTATACAGCAGGGAAAGATCTGATCAGGAACACAATGGCTGTGAGGAAAGGCATGTTTACATGAACGATGGAGGCAGGATGGGTGCGTGTGCCCAAGGGGGAAGGCTCAGTGGGAGAAGGACAGAGTGTCCCCCACCCCATAGGTAACGTGGGATGGGAAGAGTGTGGTGGCCCTGGACTGGGCGCAGAGTGGGAGAGGAGACGTGGGGCGGTCACATGTCCTCCCCTTTCAATTGTGCCCCCTCCCCAAAATGACCAGTAGGGCGGAAACATGCAGTAGTAATTCCAATATGGAAACCAGGCAAACTATGCCACAAAAGTGCATATAGACCAATTGCCCTTACTTCCTCTTTGGGTAAAATTATGGAGAGAGGGTGAATTAACGACTGGTTGTCAATTTGGAAAACAGTGGCATTACAGATGAGGTGCAGAGTGGTTTTAGGAGAGGAAGATGCAGCATTGATCATATTGCTAACTTAGGCTTTGTTTACACTGGACTTTCGTCGGTAAAACTTTTGTCATTCAGGGGTGTGAAAAAAACCAACACTCCCCTTAATGACAAAAGTTTTACAGATGAGAAGCGCTGGTGTGAACAGCACTTTGTCAGTGGGAGAGCTTGCCCGCTGACCAAGCTACCGCCACTCATTGGGAGTTGTTACCAGATTTGCCTGTTACTTTGGGGTATACTCATTTATTTGGGTTACTCTTCTGCAGGGAGGGAGGTGTTCTGTAATTCTATCAATGTACTGCTTGTGTCACTTGTGTTCTCATACGGAGCTCTACTTCTCCCTGCTACAAGTTCCCTTGCAATGGAGCTATCCTGCAGGACTTACATTCCCCAGGGCTGGGTTCTTCCAGCCCCAGAATCAAATGAGCACACACACACACAAACACACACACATGCTAACAGAGTGCGTCTGAGAGGACTGAGTTCATCAGCACTCCCAAGATGACCCCTTATATGTTCCTGGACCAAGCTGTCACCCTCATATGTCCCAGGTTCAGCATGTCCCTATTCCCACTTTCACGTTACAGTTGTTCTGGTAGTAACCCACTTGACGAGCAAACCCCACAAGATTTTTGGGCGCTGCAGGGATCTTTAGCTTAGGGACAAGGAATGTTGCTGCAGAGCAAAAGGGGAAGCCAAAAAACACCCATGAGGAGGGGGGAGAGAGAGAGAAGCAACCAGCTGAACCATGGAAGTTATTTATTGCCAGGTAATAACCATACAAGGGTAGCCAAACAAACGAAACAGTTATAATATTAAATCTAACGTAAATTTGATTATAAAAGTCAGGTTTAGAAAACTATAACTGATAGTTATACTGATAGTTATAAAACTGTACTGATAGTTACAAAACTATAACTGGGTTAGCAGCAAAATCAGAACTTAAATTAGAATTAATACAAACCCAGGCACTACAAATTAAGTGCAGTGCATTTATTACAACATCTATATGCATTCTGCAGATTGCTTCTAGTGAAATGCCAGTTACACTACGAATGAAACTACTGGACCCAACTTTCTGGGACAATGTTAATGGAAACTGCAATGACGAAAGTACCAAATAAATGTATGAGGATTGTTGCCAAATTGATAAGCAAACTATAGCACATGATGTTAGAACTCCACATGCCATTCAAGTTAAAGTGTGGATGCAGGAGTTGAGGGACAAGGAAAAGCTGAACGAAGTCAAAACTTGTAGTCGTGGGAAAATTAGTTAGGGATGGGAAGTTGCATGTCCAATGTGGATTTAGATTTATTTTAAAGACTTAAGGGTAAAAAAGACAATAGGTATTAAAAATGAAGGGTACCAATATATAGAAGAAAAGTAGTCAGTTTTGTCAAATATATACAGATGGGTCCAAAAAAGAAAAAATAGGAAAAGTAGGGACAGCATATTGTATATCACAATTGGGAATTAGTTACATCTAAAAGAATATCTGACTATGTAGATGTCATGACAGCCAAACTAGTAGCAATAATGTGAGCATGGAATTGGATCTGGGATGTACTTCCAGCAGCTGCAGTAATTTTTTCAGTTTCAATCTCAGGCCTTCTGGCAATAAAAAGGAGTGTCTTGGTATGCAGAAGTGATTTAATCAATGAAATGATATTTCTAATAACAGAGCTAGTGTGGATGGGCGTACATGTAGCATTAGCTTGGATCCCAGAGCATATCAGGATGACAGGGAATGACATGGCGGACAAAGCAGCTAAAACTGCTGTAAGAAATGGAAGGCTTGACATAGAAATTCCTTTGAGTAGCAGAAATTCAAAAGCCCAGCACAGAAAAATGTAAAAGATGAATGGCAAAAATGTGGATGAATGAAAAGAGAGGAAGAAGAATTTTGGAATTGTGCCCTAGAATTGAGGACTACAACATACTTCAGGGCCTGGATAGGACTAACGAAGTGCTTTTGTTTACAGTATTAACCGGCCATAGTGGCTTAAAGAAAAATCTTTTCCAAATAAATAGACACAAAGATGGCCTATGCATACACTGTAAGGTAGAAGAAACAATTGATCACAGTTTATGGGTATGTAAGGGCTTTAGTAAAGAAAGGGAAAAGATTTTTGAGCAATTCAAACGTTTTACGGTAAAAAAATACTTTATTTGATTTAGTAAAAGCATTGGGAAAGTGGAGTATTATTAAAAAGGGGCTGTTACATTACCTGAAAGATACAGGGCAGAGTGGGAGGTTAGAAACCTCTAAGAAATGAAGGATTATAGTTGGTGGCTGCTATAAACTATTCAGTCAAGTCTGCTTCACCATAAAAAAGAGAAGAAGAAAAACAAAGAAAGGGGGTTTCAGAGAGAGAGACAGTTTGCAGTTGCTCTCTGGGTACAGAGAGGTGGGTCGGAGGAAACCCAGGGGGAACTAAAAGCCCTGGGATCCTGTCCCTAACTGAAGGGGTTTACCCAGAGGAGTTGTGGGGAAGAAAGCCTGTGGAAGGCAGAGCAGGAAGAAGCCCAGGGAAAGAGCAGTAAGGGCTAAGACTGTGTAGACCTTGGCTGCTGAGGACATGGTCCCTGGGCTGGAACCTGGAGTAGAAGGTGGGCCTGGTTTCCCCCACCAGCTACTAGGAAAGTGGGTCTGGACCTGGACTTGGACCAGAAGACTGACTGACGCGGCACATGGACAGTTTGTCCAGTAGGACCCTGACACCCCAGAAGGGGAGGACTAAATGGTGACCTGCCTGAAGGGCCAAGTCATGGACAGGGAGCACCCCGAGTCCTAAAGAGAGTTCACTGTGTGAGCAGCCAATGGGAAGGGCTCCCAGACCAGAAGAGAACTAATCCCCAGATCCAGCCACAAGGAGCCACCCTTGCAATCAGTGTCCCCCATTACAATGCCCCAGTCTTTAACCCTTTGGAAAACGGTACAGCACCCCTGTTTTTGTAAAAATGGGGGGAGGGCAGATATGTAACTTCAACTTCTAACATATTCCAGCTTCTTCAGAAGGCATCTACTATACATGCTGTGCTACTGAATAAACTAACTATTTAGAGACTAACCAATTTATTTGAGCATAAGTTTTCGTGAGCTACAGCTCACTTCATCGGATGCATACTGTGGAAAATACAGAAGATGTTTGTTTTTATACACACAAATCATGAAAAAATGGGTGTTTATCACTACAAAAGTGGTGGGGGGAGAGAAAACCTTTTGTAGTAATAAACACCCATTTCTTCATGATTTGTGTGTATAAAAACAAACATCTTCTGTATTTTCCACAGTAGGCATCCGATGAAGTGAGCTGTAGCTCACGAAAGCTTATGCTCAAATAAATTGGTTAGTCTCTAAGGTGCCACAAGTACTCCTTTTCTTTTTGCAAATACAGACTAACACGGCTGTTGCTCTGAAACCTAACTATTTAGAGTTATTGAGGATACACTTAGAATAAAAGAAACTTGGAAAACATATTTCATGTACACTAAAATGACTGAGAGACATTGCTCAGGTCAATCTAGTTAGTCTATTTGGGAGTCTTCCAGACTGTTTGGCCAGAGATGAGTCTCTTTCACGCTCGGAGATCTCACCAGAAGCATTGCTTTCTGCGGACATGGGTCAGTTAGGTATCATTTGACTAAAAGCTTGGGAAATGCTATCTTGGGTCTGAAATAGTTGGTGACTCTTGTTCTGGGTGATTTTGGAGTAATCAGTCTCACTGAAAAGCAGGTTTATTTTCTACTCCCTGATAAGTGGACTTGGATCTTTGACTTTAGGTATTAAAAAGACCCAACAACTTTTGGTGATTTGGAACCATTGACAGCTATCAAGTTGTGCAAGAGCTAGCCTGTGTAACTGTGGGATCTCATTTTTTTGTTACTCAAGGCCTCCCTGAGCTGCAACTGTTTATCACAAGCACTTGTATCTTGCTTCATATTACAAAGTAGGTCTCTTAGGGGTGGGGACCACGTCTGTCTCTGTAGAACGCCCAACACAATGGGAATCTGAGCTTTGATTGGGGCCTTTTCATGCTACCACAATTAAATGTAACAACTATTTTTATTATTATTACACACTCACTTGTTTTGTACATGGCTGCTGTCACTGAGTCAGGTATGGCAAGCTTTCTGTTTGGCTCAGCCTCCAATCGTATCTTGTTGTTTTTCAGTTGTCCTGTAATCTAATTTCATTGTGTTGGAGTGATGTGCATTGATACAAGTCTGGCAATGGTATACTGAGCAGCTACACTACCAAATATATAATAGCTGATCAGATTTGTGAAAGAATGATGACTTTATGACAAAAGCATGAATTTAGCCAGAATCTTAGGGCAGGACCCAATAAAGATTTTCAGGTCTGGGGCCATTGCCATCTCATGCAGTGCTGGCTGTGGCAGCCATTTTAAATTCAGAATGCATTTTTTGATCTACTGCTGTTTTTCTGATGCTGATTGTTTATGGTATTAAATCATCCCAGTACGTTTTTATTTTTGTACTTCTATATTCCCATTATTTTAGGTGATCTAACAACTAAAGCAATGAGTTGTGATGACTTGAGATTGTACAAAAATATTAAAAATTAACATGCTCTAGTAAATTCTTCCTGGTGACACACTATGAAGTATTAATTGCACAGAAAAATAACACAATAACACAATAAATTTACAGATTTCTATTCAGGAACAGAAAGTTACATTTCATATGCATAACAGGATATTGCTGTGTCTCAAGAAGACTGAATGGGCAACTTACATAAATATGCAGCCAAAAATTAATTCCGAAAAATGTCTTTCACAGTTTTCAACAATGCACTGTGAACCATTTTTTTCAAGGAGAACTGTACTTTGGTCTTGGAGATCTCCCTTGCAGGAGGTTTGCTGAATAAGGGGAGTTTATTTTGCTTGATAGGCTCTGTTAATAGCTTGGCTTTATCTTGCAATCTCTGTCCCAAACATGCTGTAACAAGGAGACAATCACAGAAGGGTTTGCAATGTCTTTGGTGTCTGGTTTAACAAAGTCTACACTCCTTTTGGAGAAGGGGTTGCCCATGTCTCCTATGACCTCAACCAGCACCCTGACATGTCATGCAAAGGAAGCCTGGACACTTTTCACCTGCTCATGGTGTTTTGTGTTAGACCCTTTCTTTGCTGCGGCTCCAAACTCCTTTCAACATGGCCAACTCTGGTCCTGCTGTCATCCAGTGCTGAAGAGTCTGTGGACTTTGTGATAGACCAAGTGCCGCCATCCCCTTTCAGTTTGGCATTATTTTGCTCATGAGCTTGGTCAAGGATGATTGCAGAGAAAGCGTGCTATGTCTGGCGAACTGTGAAGTTCCCCTTTAGGAATTCTTTAGCTATGTCTGGATGTACTGTGTGAAGGCTTACCATAACTGGGAGGTAAGCAGGCACCTAACAAGTGAAATTAGTATCATCTAATGCAAACAACCGGGGTCACAGCTTCCCAAGGCATTCCGTGTAGAGGGGGAAGTTTGCCTGGCAGATTGACGGCAGATTGACAGCACATTGGTCTATAAAAGAAGCTTCAGATGAAGTGTGCTATGCCAGATCTGGGGCACTGGGTTTTCTAGTTTTTGCTTATCACACAATGTATCATACCCCATTCTGACATACCAGGGTACAATCCAGACTAATGAGCCACTGTGTCACCCCTGCCCTGCAAGCTTTGGGGTCTTACAATGCCTTGCTGAAGTAGCTCCCACTTAGGCCATTCACAAACAGCCTACCAGCATGCAAGCCCCACCCTGATTGTGCAACTGCAGCCTGCCAGCCACACTTGGGTTATGCTCTGGCTCTCACCAGCCTTGGTTATACTGCAGGGTGATCCCAACACCCCCCCAGTCCCTGATTTCCCCCCAGAAATGTGTCTCCTGTACTGCCCAGCCCTCTCCTGGACAGTACTAAATATTTTAAATCCATTATTCCTTAAAGGGACTAATATGCTAGCTTATGATCTTAAATAGTTATTCAGACTCTTGAATTTAAACGCACTGGATTAGATAAAACAATAAAATGAGTTTATTAACTACAAAGACATTTTAAGTGAATATCAGTAACGTGGCATAGAAAGTCAGAAATGGCTACAAGAAAAATAAGGATATGACTTTACTAATACCTAACTTAACAAACTATATCAGATTCAAGCCAAATTTCTCACCATACACTTTCGGTAGTCTTATTCACCAAATTCTGTAGGTCAAGACCCCTCCCACAGAGTCCAATGAATGCTTCCTTTATCTTTTCAGGTGTAGTGAATGTGTGGGTGGGGTGGGGTGCATTTGGGTGTTTGTCTCTTCTTTTTACAGTCTCCGTCTCCAAGTGCCCAGCTGGACATGTTTTTCAAGGGAGGGACTAAGACTTTATGTGGAAAGATGTTCCCTGCTGGCTTTTTCTCAACTTTTTGAGCTTTCTTTGTTTCCCTTCCTGCTTGAAGACTCTGTTTGAGGCTTAAATGCAAATTAAGCAGAGCATACATTCATTTGTTTAGGACAGACCTTAGTTTGCCAACCTTAGTTTGGGAAGGGCTGTGGAGTTTGGCAATATGTGTTAATAATATCATATGGGAAAATATTATAATTTACATACATTGTTGCCAGACAGTGTCTGGCAACAGTGTCTCTGATGTAAGAGACTATCCAGTGTGCACCAGCAGTGAGGCTCCCCCACTAAAAGCTAAAATCACTGAGAGCTGTGTTAAGTGGTGGGCCCTGAAGACATCTTGGTGAGCGGCTGGTGGAGAGGGCCAGAGCAGAGTCCTGCAGGGAGGGGTGGCGAGTGACTACCTGAGCAGCAGAGTGAGTAAAGTGCCTCCTTACCCACCCACCCCCACGGTGGGAGGTGAACTCTGAAGAAGCACCTCTGAACTCTGGGTCTCAATGCTACTTCAATCCATTACCCTTTTCCTGGGACTTGCGGGGATCACTCCCTTCCTTTTAAAAGGTTGAAATCCTCATGAATGGTTGTTTGACTTCAAAACCACAGAACAGAATGAATCCTCTTCATTTTCTTTTGAAGTAAAATGTTCCTCAGTTCCACTAGTCATTTTTTCTTATGCATTATCTCACAGCAATCAGTACAGATCTGTTAATAACTTGTTTCCAGATTCCGTTATGGTTAAAGTTTTTCTGGAATTTTATTGATGATAATGCCTGACATATTCAGTCAGCAATGGACTTGTGTTAGTGTTTCTGGGGCATCAGGAGGTATAGTCAGTGGCGATGGTCGTTCCAGATCTCTGAACTGTAAGGATATGTATGGAGCTATAGGCCACATTGTTCAATTTTGATCAGCTGTTTTGCTTTCAGATTTGCAGTGGAAGGGATGATTGTCCCCTCTCAGGAGTTTTTCATTGGCAGGAGGCTAAGGGAGAAGAAACCACAGAGAGTTCTCCTCTCAGAGTTCTTACTAATTGTCCAGATCAGTGGGCGGGGGTTCCTCCCCAGCCTCAAAACAGACTGGGGCTCCAGCTCCACACCAGGCAAATCCTCAGGATCTGCAGGAGGTTAGCTCCAACCACACAGACTCTGTGCCTCTGCATCAGCTCTGTGTCCCTTTGTACCCCTCCACTACATGACAGCATTGTTCCATTGGAGCCATTGTATCAGGGCTTTGGTAGCTGGTGACTACCCCTGTAACCACCTGTCCTTAAAGGGGCATCCCCACAGCAGGATACGTATGCATGCCTGAGTGTAAAACAGCTTGGGGTCTTACTAAGGTCCAGTTGTTAAGGTCAAGTTTTAAGGAGTACGAAGCTCCATTAAGATTGCTTCCTAACATCCACAGTTGGTGTAATATACTGTTTTTATTTAATAGAGATATCTAGAAAATAAAAATACATGTTGCATCTGTTTCTTGTGCTTTGGTGACTGCAACAGTTGGAGATATCGCTGGGGCAGATCCCTCATCTTTCTTGATGTGTCTTGCTCGTCTAGTTTTTTGTAATTTCTTCTCCACTATTTTTCTCACACAAAAGAAACGTCTTCAGCGTTCTGACACTGCAAGTATAATTGTGGCATCCATATGTAGGCGAGCCTTGTGTACTCCCTTATTTCACTCAAGCTGTGTGTCATACTCTGCTACTAGATTGTTAATATTATCCTGGTGCTTCAGTCAACCACTGAGTTTCCCACAGTTTTTAATTAGGCCCAAGGTATTGGTAGTGATTATCCATGCAGCATGCCATCTGACATTTTGGTATTAAATAAGCCCACAGATTTCCTCATCTTCTTTTGAAGTATTCTATGAATCTGCGTTAGTTTCTATTCAATGAAACTTTTTGAAACTCTGTCTTCTGTTGGGCTGTGTCTTGTCTGAAGCCTTGGAGTCTGAATGTGATTACCAGGGATCCTAGTTTTCCATGACAAAACCTCCTCAAAATTCTCCGATTAAAAACACATAAAAATCTGCACTTTTTTGCATTTAAAATGAAACACTGAACTTTAGTTTCTGTAGCCACAATATAGCTCAGTATCAGTTGAACACAATGTTTTATTTATTATATTTAAAATTTTTAAGCTGAGAGCCTGAGCTCTATCCATTCTACTGATTATCCACATTTTTGATGATCTGATCTGGCCCCAGTCCCAGTTAGGTCAGATCATCGGGGTTCCAGTGTATATGTTTTTAGTTTTTCACAAAAAGTAAGAACTAAAGATTCTCGGTAAAAACACAAATTCTGCTTTTTTCCATGGCAAATGCATTTCTAGGATCTCTGGTGATTACATATATGTCACTTGCCTTCTTGCTTTAACACACTGATGCAGAGATTTCTGCCCAGGAATGTGTCAGGTTTCCCTTTTTGCAGGACAACAATCTTCTTCACAAAGGAGTGGTTTGCCACATTTGTATTAAGTGTTGTGGTCTGTCTTCTGCCAGGTGGACGATTTGTCTTTTCTGGCTTATGTGCCTTTATTGCCCATCAATAGTTTGGACAGGCACCTGCCACTCCTGTCTATCTAAAGTAATTACAGAGTCCCAATCTCTGCATCATCTTGGCACTGAACACAGTAAGAGGACATGAGATTTAGAGAAAAGCGGACTCCACTCCTGCCTTCCTGGGGTTCAGGAGCTGGAGCTCTTTAAATGTATTTCTCATCACAGCTCTCCTACTTGCTCGATCTTTCACACAGAAGGTGGGTTTCACACTAGGCTCTGAAGGTGCCCAGACTACAGCAGTCTGATTCTCCAGCAGGATGTTCCACCGCCTAGAGCCTAGCTCTGAAAAGGCCCCACCTCCGTGTTCCAGCATTCTCACTCTGGGAGGATCTAGTTTCACTGAGTGAATTGACAAAGCCTCCCCTGAAGTGATCTGATCCACTGGGCCCCAGGCCCTTTTAATTTTTAAATTGCTGCCTCCTTCCACAATGAGAGAGAGAGAGAGAGAGAAAGAGAGAGAGCGAGCGCTCTTTCGATAGCTTAGTTAACACAGTACTGAGCCCTTTCACCGCCCCAGCGGGAAAACTCTAAACAGCCATCTTCTACAGAGCTCACAAATGTGAATGTAAGAGGCAAGGCTCAGGAACAGCTCCAGACGCCGAACAGCAAAGTTCCCCTGGAAGACAACATTGGAGAGATCTTGCTTCAGGCAGTCACACTCCTTCTCGGGGCTGCTCCGTGCGTATGGCCTGGCCTGAGCAATCTACGCCCCCAGAATAGCAGCCCCGTTCCTCATGGTGATGGCCCATAATAGGTTTATGTTGAAGTCTTTTTTTTTTTTTAACATAAGTAACCCCCCCACAAAAACTTTAAGCTAGAGTTAAGTGCAGGTCAGAACAACCCTCACCATTACACACACTGCAAACGTTCACACATAAAGGAATCACAAGCTATGTTTTAATAAACAATTCAGACGCTAAGCGTAGTAACCCACAGTTCACAGGCTTGTACTAATAAAGAAAAAAATTCTCATTAGCCAGCACCCAAATAACCTCAACTTTGTCATTTTAGTTCTGTTAAACTCATGTCTTGTAACTCCCTTTCTTTTAGTAGCGCACATGTAATAAGGTGGCCTGTCCCTTTAAGGGCCAGGAGGCTGTGGGTCAGCCAGCCCTTTCCAATTAGCCCTGCCCTGCTACATCTGCACTGGAAGTGGGATTTAAAGAGAGCTCTTATGGGAGCCCATGGGACTGCAAGTAGTGCTGGGCGTGCCAGCAGGACAGAAGCCTGAGAAGCTTCAGCTGTCAACCACATTGGGAGTGACCTATCTCCAGGCATGAAAGTAAGTTAAAGGACTTACCAGTACGCCAGAGTCCTGAGCAGGGGGCGGGGCCTCAACTGGAAGAGGTGTGGCCTTTAAATACCCGGGCCCTTTAAATCAAGATTTAAAGACCCGGGGGCTCCGGCCGCAGCTACTTTAGTGGAGCGCCGGGCCCTTTAAATTGCCGATGGAGTGCGGGGGCTCTCAGCTGCTGCCGCTACCCCGGTACTCAGGTGGAAATTTAAAGGGCCTGAGGCTCCGCTGCGGTAGCAGCGGCCAGGAGCCCCTGGCCCTTTAAATCACCGCCGGAGCTCTGCCGCTGCTACCCCAGGACTCTGGCCTCTGCAGGGAGCCCCAGGCCCTTTAAATCGCCAGCCTGGGGAAGCCGGTCTGGTCCGGCACGGTATGCCAGACCGGACCAGCTTACTTTCATCTCTGCCTATCTCTGCCTCCTGTCACTGGTCTCTGAGTCTAGCAAACTATTTCTGCAGAGTCTCCTCCCACCCTGTGGGGTTGGCCTTCAAATGGTTCTGTCCCTCCGTTCTGTGATGGCCTTTGTGTCTCTGCTGGCTCTCTCTGGGTGTTGTTTGCTGGCTCGTTTCCTGTTCCTTTGCCTCACTTGTCCCTCTGGCGTAGCCAACTCACATGATGTGGGTGCTACTAAGGGTGACCAGACAGCAAGTATGAAAAATTGGGATGGGGGTGAGGGGTAATAGGAGCCTATATAAGAAAAAGCCCCAAATATTGGGACTGTCCCTATACAATTGGGACATCTGGTCACCCTAGTGCTACTTCACCCCTCATAACTCAGTCCTATAGTCCACTCATTCGGATGTCTCTCTAATGCAGGGGTCAGCAACCTTTGGCATGTGGCTCATCAGGGTAATCCACTGGTGGCCAAGAGACATTTTGTTTATATTGACCAGCCACAGGCACGGCCCCCTGCAGCTCCCAGTGGCCGTGGTTCGCCATTCCCGGTCTATGGGAGCTGGGGGAAGCGGTGCAGGCCTCAGGTATGTTTCTGCAGGATAGGAGGTGTCCAGATGCTTTTGAATGGATAATTGTGAAATGGATTTCAAAGCTTGTTTCATTGTCTGCATAAATCTTTCAGCTAATCCACTGGTGGATGGATGATATGGTGCTGCAGTGATGGGGTGTATCCCATCTGCCTTCATAAAATTTTGAAAGTCCTGAGAGATGAACTGCAGTCTGTTGTTGCTCACAAGTTGTTCTGGCAGACCGAAACGACTCTCTGCAGTAGTGGATTGCATTATAGAGACTTCTGGCCATTTAGAATGGGCATCTACTACCACCAAGAACATGCTTCCTTCAAGGGGGCCAGCGAAGTCAACGTGACTTCGTTGCTACGAGTTTTCAGGCCAGTCCCATGGTTGTAGGGGTGCCCACTGGGGTGCATTCCTCACACCCTGACATGATATACAAGCTCTTGCCTTCTCTTCAATAGCACTGTCCAATCCAGGCCACCAAAAATAGCTTTGTGCAATTTCCTTCATGTGCACTATTCCACAGTGACCGGAATGTAGCTGTTCTAACATCTGTGATCTCAGTGGTGGTGGGATAATGACACGTCTCCCCCACAACAAACAACCAGATTGGATTGATAACTCCATCCTCCTGGACATGTAGGTAGCAAGGTCCAGTGAGACCGGAGAGGTTTGTCGAGATGTTCCATGCATCACCAGGTCCATAACTTGGGACAATACTGGGTCAACTAGAGTTGCCTTCTTTACCTGAGTAGTGGTGATGGTTTACCTGTTCAAAGTAAAAGATTTCCTTCTGGGCAATATCTTGACATTTGACTGGCAAAGGTAACCTTGAGAGACCATCCGCATTGCTGTGCAGAGTGGATTTCTGATATTTGATTTCATATGTGTGCGCGGAAAGCAACAATGCCCAACGTTGCATACGACTAGCAGCTAATGGCGGAATGCCTGTGTGGGGTCCAAAAATTGAAGTCAGGGGTTGATGGTCTGTGAGAGGAGTAAACTTCCGTCTGAACAGGTACTGATGAAACTTCCGAATTCCAAAAACGATTCCCAATGCCTCACGTTTGATTTGGGCATAGTTAGTTTTTGCTTTGCTTAGAGTGTGTGAAGCAAAAGCAATAGGTCTCTCTTCTCCCAAAGGCATAATGTGTGACACAACTGCTCCCACTCCATAAGGGGATGCATTGCAGGCCAACTGTAGGGGTAAGGATGGATCAAAGTGCGTCAGAACTTCAGAATTTAGCAGTGCATCCTTAGCTTTGTTAAATGCAACATCACAGGCTTCAGTCCACTTCCAGGCCATGTTCTGCTCAAGGAGTTCATGAAGTGGTTTTAGCTGTGTGGTTAATTGTGAGATGAACTTTCCATAATAGTTCAATAGTCCTAGAAATGAGTGAAGCTGGTTAACATTTTGAGGACGGGGAGCCTCCACAATAGCCTTAACTTTTGCAGGGGCCTTACGAAGACCTGTAGCATATTCAACAGAGGACTGGAAGAATTCACACTTGTCTTTGTGGACTTGTAGGCCATACTCTTCCAGTCTTTTTAGGGTAGCTTCTAAATTCTTTAGGTGATCCTCCTCATTCCTTCCAGTGACCAGGATGTCATCCAGATAGCACTGGACTCCTGGCAAGCCACACAAGATCTGGTCCATAGCCCTCTGGAACAGGGCAGGAGCAAACATTATTCCAAAGGGTAGGTGTTAGCCGACGGCCAAGGATGTTTGGTGAGGTGCCAGCTATGCCCGTTTATACCATCCGTGACTTTAACCGCTAGGACGCACTGTCCCTTCGCGGCGGGCAGCCCGGGCTAGGCTGACGGATGCCCCAAGGTCCTAACCACCCGTGACTTTAACTGCTAGAGCTCAGAGCTCCTTCGCAGCGGGCAGTCAATACTGACTGACAGGTGCCCCAATGGCAGCACTAAGAGCCTCTCCACACCCGTGACTTTAACTGCTAGAGCTCAGAGCTCCTTCGCAGCGGGCAGCCAGGATTGACTGACAGGTGCCCCAAGAGTTTGCCCCGTGGAGGCGGCACAACTCAACGCTAGGCTCTTAGTACTCTCACCTAATGGCCAGGCTTTAGAGCCAAAACGGCTGAGGTTCTTTAATTGTGATGGCTGCTTTACAGTAAACCAGAGAAAACAAGTCAGGCTTATGCATAAATGGTTACCAAAATTTATTAAGCTAGATTCTAATCATGTGGTTACAAAATTGCTAGTGCCTACTTATTTAAATGTAGAGATGTTACACACACACAAACAAGTTACAAAACTGAAGCCACAATCCCAAAGAAAGAAAACAAAGTATAGAGCTCTATTTCAAAATATGTGTACACTAAAGATAGGAGATCAGGTGTGGGTGCTTCTTACCCTCCTTGCATCTCTCGATTCCAGCGGTGCCAAGCCAGGATCGGTCACTCAATTCCGCGGAAAGACGAATAAGGGACAAGGCGTAGGGACCCTCTTAGCTGCAGAAGCCTTGGGAGGCTGTCACTTATCTGACCAGCAGATAGATAGTGAAAAGCACTCAAAAATCATGGTGCTGTAGGTCCCCTACTTATACCTCTGTACTCCTTTATTCTCTTTCTCCTTTCTTATGCCAAATTGAGGCTGGTCTGTCGGGGTGACGCCAGCTTTTGCAAGAGTAGTTTACACTTGCAAGGGAGAGAAACAATAAGTTTCGACTACTGGACATTTCTTTTATCAGGGTAAATATTTTCCCACCTAGGATGTTGGTGTGTGTGCATCACGCTACTTAGTAGGGGCTAAGAGCCAGGTCTGTCACAGGGCCTCTGCCTGCTGTGAGCTTAATCGTCGTATCTGTTCCCAGAGGCACATTGTAGCAGCACACCTGTGCTTCAAAGGCTGTGCTGGAATATATGTTAAGTGCCCTGTTCCTGCTTCCTCCTGTGTTTCCAGCAATGCTGGTCTGAGGGGGGGGGGGGGGGGGGGGCTGGCTGTCTGGCTACAGTAGGCGACAGTATCGATAAAGCCCCTTATGCATCACAATAGTCAACAGCTCTTGGGACTTTTCATCGACATGCATCTGTAAATACGCTTGACTCGGCTCAATCTTACTGAACTTTTGTCCCCCAGCCAGGCCCGCAAACGGGTCATCGATGCGGGGAAGCGGGTATTGCTCTGCACACAACACTGGGTTGACAGTGACTTTAAAATCACCGCAAATCTGAAGGGAGCCATCTTTCTTCACTGTTGGAACAATTGGAGTTGCCCATGGGCTATGGGTAACTGGTATTAGGAATCCATTTGTGACCAGTTGCTCCAGGTCCGCTTCAACCTTCGGCCTGATGGCATATGGCACAGTTCTGGCTTTCAGATATTTTGGTTGACTGTCAGGTTTAATGTTCAATGTTACAGTGATTCCCTTCATACTTCCCAGATCCTCTCCAAAAACAGCAGCATGTTTCCTTAGTATAGCAGGCAGACTGGTTTCTTCTTTAGTCATTCAGTGCACTTCTGCCCACTTCAACGGGATCTTCCTAAGCCAAGGCCTACCCATTAAGGCTGGGTAAATACCTCTCACCCCAAACAGTGGCAATTTAGCAGTCTATCCATTGAGCTCCACCTTAACATCAATAGTGCCCAACATGGGCACAGCTTCTCCTGTATATGTTTTCAGAACTGTTTTTGTTGCTTTAAGCGGAAGATGCTGTAGCTTTTCTTTAAACACAGTCTCGGGGACCAACAAGATGCCTGCACCGGTATCCATGCGTATAGGTTTGCCATCCAACAATGGGGTTACCCAGTATTCATGTAAGCCCACTGCCAAAGACAAAACGTGGAGTGGCTCTTCTTCTTCTGATGAGGTGTCTCCTTGGTCATCCTGGGTCTGCTCTAGGATATGCAGATTTCCCTTTTTGGTCGGCCAGACCACAAGCCTCTTTCTTTTGTTTACAGGCACACTCAGTGTGTCCCTTTTTGCCACAGTGTCGACACATCAAGGCCTTACACCAGCATTCTGATGCATGGTGACCCGGCTTACCGCAGCGGTAACCTTTCTGACTCCCCACACTTTTGTGGGGAGGTTCTTGTGACACCTTATGCACCCTAGGGGATGCACCGATGGATTGCGCCTCCTTTGTTGCCAGTTCCATAGAGACCGCAATGTCAACAGCCTTCTGTAAGGTAAGCTGAGCCTCTGTCAATAGGCGCTTCCATATAGCTTCACTGTGCAGGCCACACACTAACCTGTCACGTAGGGCATCATTTAGTATCTCCTTAAATTCACAGTGTTTTGCAAGCTTTCGCAAAGTTGCTACAAATTGTACAACCGTTTTGTCTTCTTTCTGGTCTCTTTTGTGGAATCTATATCTTTCAGCAATTACCAATGGTTTTGGAGAAAAATGGGACCCCAGGATTTCCACAATGTCACTGTAAGATTTAGTCTCTGGCTAAGCAGGGTGTAGTAAGCTGCGTAGCAGGGAGTAGGTGTTAACTCCTACAACACTTAAGAATATTGGCACCTTCTTCTCTTCTGTAATGTCATTTGCGATAACAAAAAGCTCAAAACGCTCAGTATATACATGCCATTGCACTATAGTCTCCTCAAAAGGTTCCAGTGTAGCCATGATTTTAGTTTCAGTTTGCACAGTCAATGCAAACAAGCCAGTTCTCACCCCCTTCCAGCAGCAAAAAAGTATCGGTTATTTTTGTACCTTAACTTCTACTTCCTTCTGTTGCGGGGCAGCACAGAAATCCCATCCTTGTCACCACGTTGTTATATCCTTGGGGGCAAGAGTTTTAGGAAGAAATCACTGGAGACACAGTGAGCTGTAAACCCTGAAAGTAGCCATCTATTGCCACACACTGAACTAACCAAAAAACAGCCAAAACTGGCTGGGCTATCCCCTAATAATCTAACTCAGTTGCCATAGCAACACAAGATTCTATTACCACAACAACCAAATACACAAGTGCCATGGAAATGAGAGGCTCCATGTCCCACTCTGAATCCTGAGTCACCCAACGCTCCTAGGTGCTGGGGGTGCTGCCGCACTCCCTGGCTTGAAGTAGTTTCCTTTAGATCCAGGGTTTACAGTTTGGTTCAATGGCTCTAGTCTCAGCTCTCCCACTATACAAATTGTTCCAGTGCCCCTGCCAACCTTCTATGTAGAGCTGAATGAAATTATTTTGACAAATAGTAAATTTTTCAGGGCACTGAAACTATTTACAAATTCAGCTCAAATGTAGCAAAGAGTTTGGGCAATCCCCCCCCCCCCAAAGCCCCCCCCCCCCAAGTGTCAAAATGGTTCATTTTGGGGGGAAAATTGACATGAACCATTTTGAAGATTTTGTTTCAAAGTAACATTCAAAACAAAATGTCATGTCGATAAGACATTTCATTTCAAAAGGACTGTACCTTGGGCATGAAGAAGCACTGAATGTTGGTGTGCTAGCAGATCCCATGAGGTACTCTAACAGGACTGGTATCACTATATTATAAAATTTCGTGGACCACAGCACTGGTGGAACGGAGGTTTGCCTGCATCACGGGGTGACCTGTCCTTGCCAATCACCTTATCGATTTCCTCATGGACTCTTCCTGGAAATACTGGGACACTTTACCTGGAAAGGAAAATAACCAAGTAGATGTAGCAAAGAACTTGGAACCCAGAATTAAAAGGGGGCTCTCCTGTGTGTCTGCTCCGCAGTCGTCTAAAGGCTCATTAGATAAACTCATAGTAAAAGAAATAAGCTCCTATGAAGAGAGCACATCTGCCTGCCTGGACTGGACCCTGGGTACCTCTCACCCTGCAGCCAGTGCATTGTCAATAAGTCACAGGTGCAACCCCTATTGGTGTGAGGGTGCGTGAGATAATAGTTCTGTTCCCATAAAGCACCCTTTCCCCTTCAGGAATCCCTCCCTTGTTCAAACCTCGTCTTACCGCAGCCTTTCCCTGGGCCAAGCCATGGTGGGGGAGGGGACTGAATGTGCTCCCCCCCTTAGATCTTATGAATGTTACTCCTTCAGTTGGGCAGATGGGGGGGCCCTAAAGCGACAGCGCCTCTCTCACACAGGGGCTGAGTGCAGTGAACCCAGAACCCTGCACAACAGTGGGTTAAACTGCTGCCAGAGCCAGACCAGCTTATCCATATGTACAGCTCATCCCAACGGGCATCCCTGCATCCAATAGCTATTTCGGTAGCTGTTAGAATTTACTAGTAGTGAGGGAACGGCATCTATTCGGAAGGGACCGTATCATAATCCTCCATGTTTTGCACTGGCTGGTCTTTCTATCCAAGGACCAGCTCCTGTATATTCAATGTAAATAAATTTCCAATAGTTAAACCCAGCTAAGATTTCTCAAATCATGATTTGTGCTTGAATTTTATTTATTTTATTTCACTTCTTAATAGGTATTTGTGACAAAGCGGGACTGTTCTTAATGTTTCCAGTGAATATTGTGGGGGAGCCTCAGTTTCCCCAGGCAGTTCTTAAGTATCTAGGTGGTGGGATAAGGGTGTATGATCGTTGCAGAGCCCTAGAGGGCAGGTGTATGCAGGGGTCTGGACACAGAGAATGGCCAACACCCTGTTTCCTGGCAACTGATGGCCTGGCCCTTCCCCCCCTGCAAGGTGAGAGCTAAAGGGTTGGAAAACAAAGGAATCAGGTGCCCTCCTGGCCCGGGAAAGGGACAAAGCCCAGAGGAGGAGGGGCTGGAGAGGGAGTCAGTTTGGGGCTGGCTGGGGACATGGAGTGAAGTGCAGACGTGGTTATCTGGCTCACTGCCCCCCAAAATGGACCCAGCTGAGGGGTCCCGTTCTCTGCACCTACAAGCTCTGTTTTAGACCATGTTCCTGTCGTCTAATAAATCTCTGTTTTACTGGCTGGCTGAGAGTCACGTCTGACTGCAAAGTTGGGGTGCAGGACCCTCTGGCTTCCCCAAGACCCCGCCTGGGTGGACTCGCTGTGAGAAGCGCACGGAGGGGCAGAGGATGCTGAATGCTCCAAGGTCAGACCCAGGAAGGTGGAAGTTGTGTGAGCTGTGTGTCCTGAAGACAGTCTGCTCATAGAAAGGAGACTTCCCCAGAGTCCTGACGGGCTTAGTAGGGAGCAGTTCCAGAGCATGGCCCGGGGACTCCGTGAAGGTACTTCAATGGGGATTATCACCATAATAGCTTAGGGTGGGACTCACAAGGGGCACTTAACTGCCACTTGTGGTGCCTAAGTCCAACACTTAGATTCTGAATAGCCCTGCTCAGCTGCCTTCCAGCCCTGTAGGTGCCGATGTTCCCTTTGCACCGGTAAAATCCCCTACACACAAACACATCAGAGCAGCTAGGCATGTAACTCACATGTAAGCCCCAGCAGGATTCACAAACTGGGCATTCTCCTACCTATCTTGCCTGTGGGCCCTGGTAGCAGCGTTGTCTGTTCAGTCAGCAAGCCTAGTGGTCAGGGCCTGCTGCTCCAGTTTCTTAGTTCAATGTGTCCTGAATCCCTAGGTTGGCTTCCTTGTTAGTAATCCCCTAGCCCTGCCTGTCTCAGGGCTAGGTGCAGGGAGACCCAGTCCCTCACGTTCCACTGAGTCCTGGACCAGGGCCCTGAAGGTGTGGGATGCCCTACATTTGGCCCCCCTCCTGCTCACCTTTCCCTGAATCCTTCCTAACACATACGATGGCTTAGTTTGGGGATTCGCTGCTGTTTCATTATAGTTCTTCGCTTCAGACCCTGCAGTCTTAGACTGATGCAGCCAATCCTCCGGTGCCCCTGCCCATGGTTCTCCCTCCCCTGAGGTGATGTCTAAAAAGGTCAGGGTGGAGGGGAAGGGAGCGGGGAAGAAAGACTCACAGCCAGACTTTCTTCATAAGGGCTTCTTCCGCAGTGCTCCTCCAGGAAATGGCTTCTCTCCTCCAGGGGCGGCAGGTTAGTATAATTTTTGGTGATGCCCAGAATGGGTCCAAGTCCCGCTGCCCCCTCCCACACCTGCCTAAGGCTCTGGGAGAGAGTTTGGGTGCGGGGGGGTGGGGTGGGGTGGGGTGCAGGCTCTGGGGGGGAGTTTGGGTGTGGAAGGAGTGTGGGCCCTCAGAGAGAGGTGCTGGGTGCAGGCTCTGGGTTGGGGCAGAGGATTGGGGTGCAGGTGGGGGTGTGGGGTGCGGGCTCTGCTCTGGGGCAGGGGGTTGGGGTGTGGGAGAGAGTGAGGGGTGCGGCGCTTACCTCAGGCGGCTCCCGAAAGCAACCCGCACACCCCTCTGGCAGCAGCTCCTAGGTGGGGGGGAGGGTGAGGGGATCTCTGCGCACCACTGCTTCCTGGCCAGTGGGAGCTGTGGAGTTGGTACTCGGGGCAGGGGCAGCGCGTGGAGACACCACCATCCTCGGGACCACAGGGACGTGCCGGACGTTTCCAGGAGTGGCGCGGCGTGAGGGCAGGCAGGAAGCCTCCTTAGCCCTGCTGCATTGATGATGGTGACGGCGGCAGCCTGGAGCCCCCAGGCCCTTTTAAATTGTCCAGGGGTGTCAGGCGGGCCTGGAGACACTCCAGGAGAAGTGCGTAGGGGTGGCTGGTGGGGCCTGGGGAGAGACTGGGCTCCGAACATTGGTGGAGCAGGGCCCTGAATATTCCTGGAGCACAGGCACCCCAGGCCCATATAACTCCCCACCCCTGCTCTCCTCCTCTTGCCTGGGCTGCCGTAACTTTCTTTATACGGCTATGTTCCCCAGGAGCAGGCACAGCAGTGCCTGAGAGGCAGAGCTTTCCTGTCTCAGTACTGCTCCAACCTCTTCCCTGCCTCGGCCTTAGTGTGGGGTTTGTAAACCCCAGTATAGACCCAATCTGGTAGATGCACTCAGAGGTTGCCATTAGGTTGATGGCACCAGCTCTTTGGCTCCACTCTGTGTAACTACAGGTTTCAGAGGAACAGCCGTGTTAGTCTGTATTCGCAAAAAGAAAAGGAGTACTTGTGGCACCTTAGAGACTAACCAATTTATAAGCTCATGCTCAAATAAATTGGTTAGTCTCTAAGGTGCCACAAGTACTCCTTTTCTTTCTGTGTAACTGTTGGGTAACTTAACAGTGTATGGATAAGACTGGGGCCTGGATGAGGGGCATCTGTCTGAGACTCAGCCAAGAGAAGACTTAGGGTATGTCTACAATGCGAAGCTGTTGACAAAACTTTTGTCTTTCACGGATACTTAAAAAAGCCCCTCCCCCGTGAAAGACAAAAGTTTTGTTGATGCAAGTGGCAGTGTGACCGCAGCTTTGTTGGCAGGAGTGCTCTATTTTTCTTTCATAATGCAGGCTGAAATCATCACATATCCACCTGGCACCAGGGGCTGGGGCTTTAAGGTAAACAATAATTATCATGAGGCTCATGACAGAATCATGAGAGTTGGCAACACTGCTTTCACTTCTGTTTAAAGGCTAGTTACTTTCCAGAAGGCTCTTAAATATAATACTACAGTGACTGAGTTGCAGTTCTCACAAGAGAATATTTAAAACCAAACACCAAGAAAATTCCACATTTTAAAGTTGAGACAAAAATGGAGCCTTCTCAGGTATATGAGGGTGGGCCACTGCAGGCAGGAAAGGAAAATAAACAGGCACAGGGGCTCTGGGCAGCTCTTCCTCTTTAAAGATAGTTGGAGGGTCGAATCTTCTCGTCCTTAATCCATTAAAACTTCTATTGTCGTCAGCGCCTCCACTCATAGATATTAACACCTGCTCAATAACTATACGCTTCCTACTTACATATCTGAACCATCTTATCCAGGGTTACACATTTTATACACATTGGCTCAGGGACTATATTTTCTGCCATATTCTGAACCATAGGTGCTGACTTTTGTTTTTGCAGGTGGGCGCTTTGGAAGAGGTGTGTGTGTTTGGGAGGTGGAGGGGCAGTCTGCCAGTATTGGGGGGGGAGACTATTTTCAGCATATTTATACACTTTCATATTCTGGTTTTTGCATGTGTCTAGCATTGGCATCTTTACTATTTTAATAATGATTACATTCATAGAATCATAGAATATAAGGGTTGGAAGGGACCCCAGAAGGTCATCTAGTCCAACCCCCTGCTCGAAGCAGGACCAATTCCCAGTTAAATCATCTAACATTGTTATGAACTACATAATTACATTATGATGAATTGCAGTAGATTAAAATCATTGCAATCACCAACAAGCTGTCTTCACTAAGGTCCCAGTTTAAAGACATTATGTCTCACTGAAGCTTTCTGGATGAAACTGTCAGCAATCTTATTTACATCTAGTTCCCTGGTATGATCTTGATGCATGTTAAGGACATAGGCGGCGAGTTATATGGGCTCGTGGAGCCCTGGCACCAGGAATATTCAGAGCTGGGGGCCCTGCTCCACCAATATTTGGAGCTGGGTCTCTCCCCCGGCCCTGCCTGGAGCAAGCCCTGGCCCCCACCCCGCTGCCCCAGAGCGCCCCTGCCGCCAGAAGGGAAGCTTGCCTGCACCCACTGCTGTTGTCTATGGTAACAAGAGACGCTGGCAGCAGTTTGAGGCAGGCAGCTGACTGCTGGAGAGGGAAGAGACACCCACGTGCTTGGCAGCCCTCTTCCCCTCCTCCCCCAGGAGGGGACCTCACTCACCTGAGCAGCTGCTGGGGCTTTGGTGAGTATTTGATCCTGTGATCTGCCCCTCTCCCTCCCACAGCCACCACTCCTGCCCCACACTGGGCAAGGGACAGCCCTATCCCCCACCCCCAGTGAGGCTATGGTCAGGGGCAGCAGCATGGGAGGCCACACATGATGGCATTCCCCCCCCCCCACCCAGTACCCACCATAGGGGATGCGAGGGGGCTTCCTGGACCTGAGTGGGGCCCTAGGAGCATGTGCAGAGTGAGTGTGCTGCAGGGGGGAAGAGGAGGGGTCCCTCACCCGGAGCTCGCTGCTGCTGGCGGTGGGCGGGGGGTGGGGGTGGAAAGAGTCCTCTCTGACCCTAGCTGTGGAGCAGCCTGTCTGCACCCCAAACGCCTTGTCCCCGGCCCTGCCCCACCCCAGAGCCTGCGCCGGCAGCACCCCAACCCTGAGTCCCTGAGCCCCCTCCTCAGTGTGAACCCCTCATCCCCAACCCCACCCCAGAGCCCTGACCTGAGGGGGAAAACACTCAATTTAAATTTGGCGATCAGTTTGGGGTATGATCGTGTTTAGCACAATACTTGATTATTTTACACCCTTTAAAGTATATAATTGGTTGTATACAGGTGTTATGAAGTGGGCATGTTCTTAATGTTTCCTCTTAATACTGTGTGGGTGCCTCAGTTTCCTCTATGCACTTCTTAAGGATCTAGGTGGTGGGATAAGGGTGTGTGCAGGGCCGGTGCAACCAGTAGGCGAACTAGGCGGTCCCCTAGGGCGCCAAGTGGTTGGGGGCGGCCAAAAGCGCACTCTGGGGAGGCGGTGGAGCGGAGGTGAGCTGGGGCAGGGGGGCGCGGGGAGGGCCACCTGCAGCAAGTAACAGGGGGCAGGGAGGCGCACAGGAGAACCGCTCCCCACCCCAGCTCACCTCTGCTCCGCCTCCTCCCCTGAGCATGCTGCCCCGCTCTGCTTCTCTCCCTTCCAGGCTTGCATGCCAAACAGCTGATTGGCGCCACAAGCCTGGGAGGCGGGAGAAGCAGCAGCGTTCTCGGGGAGGAGGTGGAGCAGAGGTGAGCTGGGGCGGGGAGTTGCCACACACCTCCCCCGGTCAAGGGGAAGGAGGGAGGGAGAGGGCAGCGGGGAGCTGCAGCAGGGGGGGCGCCTCAGGGCGAGGGGGGGTGGGGAGCTGCCGCAGGGCTGGGGGAGGGGGCGGGCACAAGGTGGAAGTTTCGCCTAGGGCGCAAAACATCCTTGCACCGGCCCTGGGTGTGCAATTGTTGTAGAGCTCAAGAGGGCCAGTGTGGTGCTGTCTACAGAGAGAATGGCTGACACTCTGTCTCCTGGCAACTGATGGCCTGGGCCCCTCCCCTGCAAGGTGCCAACTGAAAGTGTTGGAGAACAAAGAGATCAGGTGGCCTCCTTCTCCAGAAAAGACACAAAAGTCAGAGGAGGGGATGGAGGCAATGTCAGTTTGGAGCTGGCTGGGGAAACGGGGAGAGGCCCAGAACTTGGGTCTGGGCTCCCCACCCCCCAAGTTGGAACTGACTGAGGGGTCCTGTTTTCTGTACCTACAACAAGCTCTGTTTTATACTGTGTTCCTTCTGTTTTACCAGCTGGCTGAGAGTCATATCTGACAGTGGAGTTGGGGTGCAGGGCCACCTGGCTTCCCCAGGAGCCCCGCCCGGGTGGACTCGCTGCAGGAGGTGCATAGTGTGGCAGACAGCATCACACTGGCTCTCTAGGGCTCTACAACAATCACACACCCTTATCCCACCACCTAGATCCTTAAGAAATGCATAGGGGAAACTGAGGCACCCACACAGTATTCAGAGAAAACATTAAGAACTTTCCCACTTTGTCACAACAGGTACAACAAAATATAATATATGGAAGCAGGCGAGTGCTGCTTCTGACTTTCCACTTTTAATTGACCCTTGAAATCTTGTGGTGCCGGCGCATTGTAGCTTCATGTTATCCCAGCAATAAATTCTTGATTTGTAGGACCACTAACAATCAACAACCCTAACCCTGACCCTATATTTGTTTTAATTTTAGAAAGTATTTGCTTTTGAGGGTTGGTGATCAAAGAGTGCTTGGTTGTTTCCGTATTCAAAAGAGTATTAATAACATTGATATTCTTAGTTAAATACTTTTTTCTTATGATAGTGATATTGTGCAATAAAGGGAAACTGTTAAATGCTTACAGTTTCCAGTCCATTTTTACATTATTTAATAAAATATATATTTGCTTACAGGGTGGGTGGGTCGGTGGGGGGACGGGGGGACTAGACCCATTCTGGGCACCACCAAAAATTATACAAACCTGCTGCCCCGGTTAAGGACAGCTACTTTATTCAGTTGCGTCTGTCCCATGGATGACTGGGGTTAATTTTTAAGTCTTCTGAAGCTGGAGAATGAGTTCAGGATTATACGGGCACAGTGAGAGGGATTCTTATAAATTTGCAGTACTGTGGAAACATAGTGCTTCCAGAGTACTGCAAATGACTCCAAGATCTCTTTCTTGATGGGTAACAGCTAATTTAGGCACCATCATTTGGTATGTATAATTTGGATTATATTTGCCATGTGCATTACTTTGCATTTAATATTGAATTTCATCTGCCATTTTGTTGCCAAGTCACCCAGTTTTGTGGGATCCCTTTGTAACTCTTTGCAGTCTGTTTTGGACTTAACTATCTTGAGTAATTTTGTATCATCTGCAAACTTTGCCACCTCACTGTTTACCCCTTTTTGCAGATCATTTATTAATATGTTGAGCAGCACTGGTCCCCGTACAGACCCCAGGGGGACAATACCATTTACTTCTCTCCATTCTGAAAATGGACCATTTATTCCAACCCTTTGTTTCCTATCATGTAACTTATGTGCCTGGGAATGCTTTCAGGCTCATCTCACCATCCTTAATTTAATTTGATGACAAGCCTTTTTTATCTGAAGTAACCTTCCTCTGTTGCAGCACAGAACTCATCACATCCCACACTCAAGCTCTGGCTCCTCGGTGCTCATCACCCACTATTTTTTTTCTATGGGTGCTTGAGCCCCGGAGCACCCATGGAGTCGACGCCTATGTTCTGAACAGTGCTGAGCACAGAGATGGTGCCCAGTGAATAATACAAATCCTGATAGTAATCGTTGACTTTATGGACTCTCTGGATGCAATTTCTGTTCTTTGTTCTGGAATTGGCCTGGATACAGAAAACCAGTGGTGAGCTGGAGCCTGTTCGCGCGAACCGGTTGTTAAATTTTGAAGCAGTTTTAGAACCGGTTGTTAACCTGCTTCCCTGCACGGGACGCTGAGGCTTTGATGGGCTCTGGCTGGGAAGTGATGTAATTCCTCCTCCGGCCGCTGGGGGCGCTGCGCTGCGGGAGCCATGTGGGCTGCTGCCTGGCCCTGGGCACGAGCCCTGTTGCTGCTGCTGCTCCCCTGGCCCTGGGGCTCCCGATGCTGCCTGGTGGGTCCCTGGCTGCTCTGCTGGGCCTGGGCTGCGTCCTGCTGCTCTCCCCATGAGTACCCACCACCCTGCCCGCAGCCAGCCCCTGCCGCACCCCCTGCCCGCAGCCAGCCCCCGTCTCCAGCCACCCCCGCACCCCCTGACCTGCCTCCAGCCACCACTGCACCCCCTGCCCGCAGCCAGCCCCCGTCTCCAGCCACCCCCTGCCCTGGCTCCAGCCACTCCCTACCCTGCCTCCAGCCACCCCCTGCTGCACCCCCTGCCCTGACTCCAGGCCCTGCCGCACCACCTGCCCTGCCCGCAGCCAGCCCATGTCTCCAGCCACTCCCGAACCCCCTGCCTGCAGCCACCACCTACCCTGCCTCCAGCCACCCCTGCCGCACTCCCTGCCCTGCCTCCAGCCACCCCCGCACCTCCTGCCTGCAGCCAGCCCCCGTCTCCAGTCACCCCCTGCCCTGGCTCCAGCCACCCGCGCACCCCGTGCCCACAGCCAGCCCCTGCCGCACACCCTGCCCTGCCCACAGCCAGCCCCTGTCTCCAGCCACCCCCGCACCCCCTGCCTTGCCCACAGCCAGTCCCTGTCTCCAGGCACCCCCGCACACTCTGCCCGCAGCCAGCCCGTCTCCAGCCACCCCTGCACACCCTGCCTGCAGCCAGCCCCTGCTGCACGTACCCCCTGCCCTGCCCGCACCACCCCCGCCGCACCCCCTGCCCTGCCTGCAGTCAGCCCCTACCTCCAGTCAGCCCCTGCCCTGTCTCCAGTCAGCCCCACACCCCCTTGCCTCCAGCCAACCCCGCACCCTCCTGTCTCCAGCCAGCTCCGCACCCCCTGCCCTGCCCGCAGCCAGCCCTGCACCCCCTGCCTCCAGCTAGCCCTGCCCCAAGCCCCTGTCTGCAGCTGGCCCAATGTCCACGGGTATCCTGCAGTTCCCAGGGCAGTAACCCTGCACACCTGCTTCAATGAGGGGGGCAGGGAGCAGCTGGGACCCACACATGTGCACACCCTAGGGTGACCAGACAGCAAGTGTGAAAAATCAGGATAGGGGGTGGGGGGTAATAGGAGCCTATATAAGAAAAAGACCCCAAAATCGGGACTGTCCCTATAAAATCGGGACATCTGGTCACCCTAGCACACCCCCAGGGAGTGGCGGGGACCCACACATGTGAAACGGAGCTCCTTTCTAGTTCAGGCCCATCTTTTTAAAAAAGAACTTTAGGCAGGGTTAACATACATCCGTATTTTCCTGGACAGATCAGGCTTTTTGCTTCTTAAATCACCGTCCGGGAAAATATGGACGTATGGTAACCCTGTTGGTACAAAAAATACATACTGGGGCACATCCCTTAAATCAGAACTTTTTATAGGGAACAGCTCATCACTGCATAAAACCCTAAGAATCTGAGGCATAAACACATTTGATACTCATATGACACTTTCTTCTTCCTTCCTTTTTCTCAGACTCAGAACAAAAAATGACAAAACAAAATGGTTTTCAGTTAAAATGTAAAATTGCCCAGCAGCCATTGCTCTATAACCCAGCCTGGGGCAGAACCTGCCACCTCTTGGGAGTTAAGTGATCCCCTCTCATCTGACTCTCATTCTCTCTCTTTCTTTCTTCATCCTTCCTGACCTCTGTGCTGCTTTTCATGCTGTCAACCATGACATCCTTCCCAAGTGCCTGGGACCGTTTCCTGGAGTCTCAGAGAACTGGCTGCCTTGGTTTTGCTCCCATCTATCAGAGTTCTCTTTTTTTGCAGCATGCAGCAGAGTGAAAGAGGCTGGTCTGCTGGATAGGGAGCTACCCCTGAAAGACCTGGGCTCTGCTCCCCCCATGGATTTCTTGTGTGACCTCAGGCCAGTGCGTTAGGGACAGAGTTTCAAAACCTTTTAGGCATCCAAGGATGCAGCTGGGCATCTAGTGGGGCTTACAAAGCACCTAACCTTCCCACTAGGTGCCTAAATAGCTTTGAAAATCTGGCCTTTAGTCTGTGTGTGCCTCAGTACCCCATCTGTACAATGGGGATAAGAGCACTGCTCTACCTCACTGAGTGGCTGTGAGGAGAACTAGGTTAGATATTGTGAGGGGCCACATAAGTACCACATGTAGAGTGGGAACCTCTTTGTACACTGCTATACCTTCCCTGGGTTTTGGCCCCTTCACCTATGCCCCCAAATCTCCCCCTTTTCTGAATGAAACCTTGGCTCAGACGACTTGGTTGTATTTCTTGAGTCCCCTGTGTTCTCTCCAAAAAAACTCTCCCTCCCTCCCCCCACCCCCAACAGAGGGACTCCTGTTTTACAAGCTTGACTGCCAGATCCTTAATTTAATCACCAGCCCTTTTTTATCTTGATCACCCTGCCTCTGTTTGTAAACAAAATATTCACTCCCTGCCCCAGGGGCACCTCTCCTCTGCACTAATGCTGTGCTGTAGTTAAGAGCTCCACCTGGGAGCACACCTCCTGTACGAAACTCAGGGAGAGAGGGAGTCCCCTGCGTCCTCCTGAATGGCACCCCTGCCCTTTCTTTCTGATACAGACCTCACACTTAATACTTAAATAGAGAGAGAGGTTGACTGTATAGTGCAGTGATTCAGGCACTTACCTCAGATATGGGAGTCCCAAGTTCAAGGCCCTGGTCTAATGAATATTTAAGTATTTATACAAAATGGAATATCTTCAATGCGAGAGATTAAGAAAAACCCACTCCATGGTACCCCCTCTCCCAGTGATTATGGTACTCGCCTAGGAGACCTAGGTTCAAGCCTCTGGTCCTCTGAGGCAGTGTAGAAATTTTAACCTGGGTCTTCTACATCCTAAGTGAGTGCTGTAACCACTGGGTTATTGGACATAAGAGCTCCTCCTCCTCCAGCTGTGTTTTATGTGGGGCCTGACCCAGTAAACATGCTCTAAGGCAGCCTCTGAGTACACCTCCGGGACAGGCCCCACAGGCAAGATAGCCGGGGGAATGCCTAGTTTGTGAATCCTGCTAGGGCTTAAGCATGAGTTGCTTCTCACTTGCAATGCTGGAATGCCTGACTTCATGGGGTCTTTGGGTGGCTGTGAAGATCCCCTACAAGACAGACATATATACAGCAACACACTCTAAAAATCTGATTGGACATTTATTTCTAATACATATCACCAATGGGCCAGAACTGGTGGGGGAAAAAGATGCTACTGAATTGAATGTGTAACATATGTAGTACACAAGTGCCCTAGATATGTGGCTGCAGCCTGCCTGCTTGACACCAGTGGATTGCATGCTCATGGATCTAGCTGGAAGGAAAATCTTGTCTTGTGAGTGTCTGTCCTAAATGGATACAAATCAGATGTCAAGAATTATAACATTCATAAACCAGTCGGAGAACACTTCAATCTCTCTGGTCACGCGATTACAGACATTAAAGTTGCGATATTACAACAAAAAACCTTCAAATCCAGACTCTAGCGAGAGACTGTTGAATTGGAATTCATTTGCAAATTGGATACAATTAACTTAGGCTTGAATAGAGACTGGGAATGGCTAAGTCATTATGCAAGGTAACCTATTTCCCCTTGTTTTTTCCTACCCCCCCCCCCCCCCTCAGACGTTCTTGTTAAACCCTGGATTTGTGCTGGAAATGGCCCACCTTGATTATCATACACATTGTAAGGAGAGTGGTCACTTTAGATAAGCTGTTACCAGCAGGAGAGTGGGTTTGTGTGTGGGGGGGGGGGGGGGGGGTTGGGAGAAAACCTGGATTTGTGCTGGAAATGGCCCAACTTGATTATCATACACATTATAAAGAGAGTGATCACTTTAGATAAGCTATTACCAGCAGGAGAGTGGGGTGGGGGGAGGTCTTTGTTCATGCTTTGTGTGTATAAAAAGATCTTCTACACTTTCCACATATGCATCCGATGAAGTGAGCTGTAGCTCACAAAAGCTTATGCTCAAATAAATTGGTTAGTCTCTAAGGTGCCACAAGTACTCCTTTTCTTTTTGCGAATACAGACTAACATGGCTGTTACTCTGAAACCTGTCCTAATTACCACTTGCTTGCTGGATAAACCACTTCATTATGGGTTAATGTCTACACAAGGAATGTAGATCAAGTGGGGATAGCTTCCCAAGCAACATGATTTCACACCTTATTCTATCACTTTGGAAGCTATCTCCCATGCGACCTACATCTCTCCATAGGCATTACTTACCATCACTGCTACATTTATGGTTTACTCCCTTGCTTGAAAATGTGGAGAAAAATATGTTCACTGTTCCTATTCTTTACATGTATTCTTGGTGTCACATATATAATGCCTCCAAATTGCTGTGCGCAGAGAGCAGGAAGATGGCAGTGATAGAACCAAGCCAGGGGGCAGAAGAGACATGTGTAGAATTCTTGGTAAGCAGACATGAGATTTTAATCCAAACCACATTGAACAACGTCAGTTCAAAGGTAGGATACCAAAGAGTCAGATGCCACAATGAACGTTACACCAAACCTCACATGCCACCAGTTAGTGAATTATTATACATCATTATTATTATACATTATACAGGGGGATTCCTGTCAAACTCTGTGCACCTCTGCCAGTTGGCATCAGGAGGTGCCTCTCTCCCTCATGTTACATACTACAATGCTGGAAATGGAGCTATGCCCTTTCCCTTTTACAGAGGTTGGGCCACCCTTCACGACCACTCCCCTGCAGTTTGTATGGTCTGGGCAGAGGAGGGGCTACAGAGCAATTCTGGCCAGGCAGCTCCAAGCTGTGACAGTAGCAAGAGCGGGGCGGGTGTCTGAGAAATAAACCGGGAGGGAGAGAAGGGGAATGGGTGGAGGAAACTGGGGAGGCAGAAACAGCAAAGAGTGAGAGAACAGGAGCAGGAAAAAGAGGCCGGAGGGAGAGCTGAAGGCACGGGGAGGAGAGCAAAGAGAGATCATGGAGCTGCTCCTGTGGCTCTGGTCCCAGCTTCGATCCTGCGGGAACAACCTCCCAGCCCTGGGCATAGCCCTCACAGTCTTAGCTCTGCTGTTTGATTTCCTGAAGCGCAGGAAGCGCTGGAGTCGCTACCCACCAGGGCCGAGCTCTCTGCCCTTCCTTGGGACCATGCTGCAGATCGACTTCCACAACCCGCACGTCTCCTTTACCCAGGTCAGTGCCAGAGGGGCTGGAGAGCCCAGCGTGCTGGGGAGCGGGGCTGGTGGTTCGTTAATGCAGCTGGTGCGGGCTGGACGGGTTATTTGACCGGCCCGGGGCTTTTCCAACACAGTAGCCATCAGTCCCCCTAGGGGAGGAGGGGCTCTAATGCTCTCTGATTACAGTTGAACCTCAAAGATAGGAACACCAGAGTTGTGGACTTACCGGTCAACCGGACACCCTCTGGAACTGGAAGTCCTCAATGAATCAGGCAGGCAGCAGTGCAGACACCCCCCCCCCCCCAAAAGCAAATACCTTACTGCCTAGGGCTCAGGGCTTCAGCCAAGGGGGTTGGGGCTGTAGCTGCAGGGTGGGGGAATCAGGGCTGGGCGGACTCGGGGCTTCTGACCCTTGGGAGCACCGGGGCTCAGGGCTTTAGACGCGGGAGGGATGGGGCTGCTAGCTCTGTTCCCAGCTTCAGCCCTGGGGGAGGGTGGGGGGGGGGGGGCGCCCGGGCTCAGGGCTTTAGCTAGCAGCGGAGCACCGGTTTCAGCCCCAGCGCTCTCACTGTAGCTAAAGTCCCAAGCCCTGGCGCCCCCTGCTGAAGCTGGGAACGGAGCCATGGGGAGACCAAGCGCCCCCTGTGGGCTGGGGCAGAAGCCAGGAGCAGAGGCACGGGGCTGAAGCCCCTCCCCCCAGGTCTAAAGCCCTGAGCCCTGGTGCTCCTGCTGGGCAGAAGCCCTGAGCGCTCTGCCCGCCCTGGACCTCGACTCGAGGGTCAGAAGCTCCAACTCTCCCTGCCCCCGCCCTGACTCCACCGCCCACCCTGCAGCTGCAACCCCAACCCCAGCGCTCCCTGTGGCTGATGTCCCGAACCTCTTCTTCAGAGTTACAGGTGGACAATCTCCATTCCCAAGGTGTCCCTAACTGCAAGGTTCTCCTGTATCTGCTCTGGCTTTGCTCTGGCTCTAGAATCCAGAGGGCAACATTCCACTCCCGAGTCCAGGCGAATTCTCTGCAAATGTGATAGCACTGGAGGAGAGTGATACTTACACACACAGACTCTCTCTCTCTTTACCTTCTCCCTGTCATTTCAGTTGGAGACGTAGTGTACTGGGCTGTTGCACAATAGCACTGTTAAACAGCTGCTGCATTCCGCCTCCGAGATGGCTGTGCACTTCAGTGGTCCCTTCATGTACCATCCGTATCCTCTGGGATGAAAAGGGCTAGTGAAAGATTCATTGTATCTGAAAATGCATTTGTCTGTGCTCAGATCCATTCATTCAAAAGTTTCTCTGGTTTTGGGATGTGGCTGCATGGACGACAGTCTTCCTTGTAGAAATGATTAAGAATCTCAGCAAAAGTGAACAAAACCGTAATCTCCAGGATATGCTTTTATGTAATCTCCAGGAAACTTTAGCATGTGCTTGTTGGCTGTGTCTGCGCTAACAAGAGCACACACAACCTCTGCAGGGTTAGTTGTTGCAAGTGAATGCTTTGTCCTGGCTGGGAAACTACTGATGCAGCTTGTGACAAGTAAATCATATTATATGTTGAGACTATAGTTGCCAAATGCCAGAGGCCCCTTTTCTAGGCTGGTACCTTTCAACATTCCAGTCAAGAGAAACTGGGTCTGGGTCTTGTTTTCACCATGCGGTAGAAAGAGCTTTTGAGTTTCCAGATCAAATCGGATTATGACAATGCTAGCAACAACACTTTTGACCTGCAGCTGCTTTTAACTCCACATTTTTAGTAACAACGTATTATTCCCTTTTCTGTCCCTATTTCCATTTCACACAATTTCGTTTTGCTTTTTTGCATTTCTCACAGAATGGAAACGAAAACAGCTCCTTTTACTTACAGAATCATGGAAATCTAGAAATGGCCTATTCTTATCCACCCCTCTCCCTTCTAGTGGTGTGCCCCTGAGGGCTTTATCCAGTTTTAATGACCAGCAATGAGGCTTTCATCACTTCTCCTAGGAAACTTCCCCAGTCTGATATGCCTCTCGCTGAGGATTTGTTTCTTGATGTCCAGAGTAAATTTTCCTTTATTTATTTTCCACTGAATGCATCCGATGAAGTGAGCTGTAGCTCACGAAAGCTTATGCTCAAATAAATTTGTTAGTCTCTAAGGTGCCACAAGTCCTCCTTTTCTTTTTGCGAATACAGACTAACACGGCTGCTACTCTGAAACCTTTATTTAGGATTTCCCTACACACACACACCCCTCCCCCCAGTTTTGTGAACTAGTTACATGCAGTGTTGCCAATTTAGTGATTGTTTGGAAATGTGAATTGAAATTGAAACATTAATACACACTTTAAAAGCATATACAGTGTATAATAAAATACGTGTATCTGAAAAAGTATAATAGTTTTGAAAAGTATGAACATAGACTAGCTTCCTTATACAGCTGTTGTTTTTATGACCATGTCGGTGCATTCATTTCGGTGATGTTGGCCAACCTAATAATTTCAAATTATGATTTGTAAGCAAAGTCTAAATAGGCTCTCCCTGACAGTCAGTGATGAGCTGGGGGCTGTGGGGAAAGGCTTCAGGACCAGATTGTTTTTACATTCACACGTAATCTACCGAGGTGTCCAGCAAACAGAGCTGTGTTGCCCAAGTGATAGATTTTGGCTGGGGTTGGGTTACAAATCACTTGAATGCGCGGGTGGAGGTGGGGGGGTTATGAAATGTAGTTATTCTTATTGTAGGAGTAAAGGGCAGTAGAACTGTACTTAGCCTTTGCTGATTGAGGGCATCAAGAGAGAGGGTGGGGACAGGTGTTTTGCTTGATGGTCTGCCTGAGTCACAAGTACTATTTGACCTGCCCCTCTCCACTGTTTAAAGACAGAGCTGATTAGGCTCCATAGATAGTCTTTTGTTCTGTAAAATGACCACTACAGCTGAAATCACTGATAATCAGGTCTAAGTGCTCAGACCTGCTGTGGGACAGTGTTTCTGTGGAAGAGACGGCTCAGTCTGCACTAGCAGCGAGGTGCCCCCACCAAGAGCTCAGCTGAAATCATTGAGAGTCGAGATCAAGAGATCAACTCGCAGAGGTCACAGTGGCAGGTGGCAGCAGAAGGTGACAGTGCAGGGCCATTGGCAACAGAGCGATGGAGTGAACAGTGGCACAATGAACAATAGTGGCCAGAGCGAACAGTGAGCAGCTGGAGGAATGAGCAAGGTGCCTTCTTGGTTCCCACCTGGGAGGTGAACTTATGTGAAAACACCTCTGAACTCTGAGTCTCCGCTGACCAAGGACAACACTGGTGAGTGTTAATGAGGCTGTTACACAACACAGTTCATGCGAACAAACATGGCTGTGGCATCCTACTTTCTATGTAGGCAAGAGATACCACACACTACAAAACTGGAGGCCAATGTTAAGTGCATTGTCACTTTTAATCCTGAAGTTGAACACTGGTTCTGAACAAGACCAGCAAATGCTCACTGTCTTTCTGCAAGAAACTCAACTGACTGCCTAGATGCATGCGGTGCAACACTGAAAGACTCAACAGTTGAAAAAGTGAAGAACTCTCACCGCATTCAGAAAATTTCCATACATGGCTGATGAATGCACCAATGCAAATGGGCATCAAGTATTAAGTCATTGTGTATGTTATCTTGATGTCAAGGGTAGGCCAGTAGATGCATTTCTAGATGTTCAAGTTATAGAAGACACATCGGCTGCATCTGTGACAACCCACATCTTAGAAGAGTTAAATGCTTGTCCATTGGACCCCAAACAGATGGCTGCTTGTGCATTTGATGGAGCTGCAAACTTCTCTGGAAGACGTGGTGGAGTACAAGCTTTGCTCAGAGAAAAGTGTAACCCTAATCTCTCCTATGCACACTGCAGAGGCCATCTACTCCAACTAGCACTAGTATGAGCAGCAGAATCTTCAAAAGACATTAAAAAAGCTATAAATTCAATGTCTTCATTATATTCTTTTTTCAGCAAGAGTCTAAAAAGACTGAATATCTTGGAAAATATAGAAGATACACTGGGACTGAAGTTCAAATTAGTCCAACCTGGGAAAACCCTCTGGCTTTCTCATGAGCGATCCTTGGCTGTTGTCTTAAAATTACTCCAGCTGTTATTACTGGCTTTGGAAAGTATCTACCAAGATGGGATGGATCTAAGTAGTGAGGCTAGTGGATTACTTTTGCTACTATGTTCAGAGAAGACTATTGCCATTCTCTCTCTTGTAAGTCTACTGTTGAAACCACTTGGGTCATTAAACAATGCCATCCAGGCATCTGCTACAACAGTAGTAGATCTTTGTCCAGCAATAGAAGCTACATTTGGATCAATCAGAGAGCCATCCATTGAAAAAGTCCTGGAAGAAGCAAAGACTTCAGTCCAGAAGTTGACTAATGAAGGCATTTATATTGAATCCTTAAGTGAAGAGGACAAGAAGTGTTTGTTAAGACAACTGAAAAAGTACACAGACTTGATTCTTAAAAATCTACAACAGCGACTTCTAGATTCTACTCAACCTCTACGTAGCTTTTACAGATCCCTGTCTTATAAAACACCGACAGTTGAGTGGAGTGAGGCACTACCAGCAATGGGGCTGCCATGGGATCAGGACAGAATAGAGAATTTGAACACAGAGTGGAATATCATACGACAAATGAATGAAGATTTGACTTCAACTTCTTTTTTTATCATCACTAGTGGCTCGACGCGATCTTTGTGTTCCGTTTCCTGGGATGAAAGAAGTAGGAATTCATCTCTTGCTACGCACAGTCACAACAGCTACAGTTGAGCATTCTTTTTCATCATTGAATGGAAGAACCGGACACAGAAGAAGCCACCAAAGATGAAAGCATTGCATTCAAGAAGTTCATTAACAGAATTGTGCAAAATTATAACAAGAAACCGTGAAGGATGTAGACATAGTGCTTCATAGAAGGCTTGAGTAGCCAACTTTAATTTGTGTGATGATTTTAAAACATGAGTTAAATCTAATAAAATGATCATGAAACATTTTTCAGTTTTTACTATGGTGCCATACAGCCCACGTTCACCCTCACAGTCTCACCCCAGCCTCGGCCGCCTTACCCCTATCTACGTCCCCCCCTCCCAGAACCACAGCCCTGCTCCCGGCCCCAGCTCTAGGTGGCGGTGAGGGGCACGGACACGGTAAGGGGGGGCAGAGCTCAGCATCCCCACTCTAAAACTGTTCCAGCGCCACTGGCCAGGTCCTGGTCCTTTATCTCCAGGATGCTGCTCCCGGAAATGGCTGGCTGCTGCTGGCATGTCTCTCTGCACGCTGACCCTGCCCCCAGCACCGTCCTCACAGCTCCCATTGGCTGGTAACCAGCCAATGGGAGCTGTGGGGGCGGTGCTTGCGAGTACGGGTAGCATACGGAGACCTGCTGCCCCCTCCCCGCAAGGGGCGCACAGAGACGTGCCAGCAGCAGTTGGCCACAGCTGCTTCCGGGAGTGGCATCGGGCCATGGCATGTAGGCGGCCTGCCTGAGCCCTTCTGCGCTGCCTGCCGGGAGCCACCTGTTGTAAGCTCCTCTCAGCCAGAGCCTGCACCTCGCACCTGCTCCCACACCCCAACCCCCTGCCCCAGGTCAGAACCCCCTCCTGCACCAAAACTCCCTCCCACGGCCCACACCCCTCACCCTCTCTTGCACCCCAACACTCTGCACTAGCCCAGAACTCCCCTCCTGCACCCAAACTCCCTCCCAGATCTCACACCCCTCCTGCACCCCAATCCCCTGCCCCAGCTGGAGCCCCCTCTTGCACCAAACTCCCTCCCAGACCCCGCACCGCTGCCATTAATATAGTAGAAATGTGTGGCCCGTGACGACTTACCAAAATTCCTGGAGTGGCCCCCTTGTGAAAAGTATTGCCCAACCGTGGCTTAGAGGAAAGCCACTGTAGAAAAGCAGGAACACAATAGATTGGGTTTTTTTGTTTTTCATATACACATAAAACAACTACTTGTGGTTTTTCTGTACCTAAATTCTTGGCCCAGAAGTGCATTTTCTCCCTGTGGAGAATGTGTGGACAATCCTCAAGAAATCCCACAAATCATAGGTGAAAAAAGGTTAAATTTGGGGTATTTGGTAATTGCTTTAAACTGTTCTGCTTTGCACTCTGCATTGCCTGTCTGTCACCAGGGTACAGTGGCCCTGGTCCTCCCTTACATGAGGCACATTTTGTGCTCGTGGAGTCAGAGGCAATGTGTAGGAGGGGCATGGGGGGTTAAGTGCCCCTGCAGCTTGGCCTGCCGGAGGCAAGGAGGGAGAGGGGCTCTGTCCTCTCCTGTGTCTCTCCCCCGGCACGTTCGGCTGCTTTCCCAGGCAGCTGGGCGGGGAGCAGGATGGAGCCACTTCTGCCTCAGAGAGCCTCCCAGCCTGCTCCATGTCCCTACCCTTCCTCTTCCCTCTACCCTGCCCTCCCCGTAGCTCCTCCCCCTCCTCCTCCTCTTCCCTTGAGGTTCTGGAAGCCAGAGCCTGGCGGTGGTAAGAGCCACCCAGGGAACCCGGTCAGGGGGCTGGGGTGCCCAAGAGCAGCCCCCAGCCTGTCCCCTCGCCCCCACCGGGCCATGCCACCCAGGGCAGGTGGAGGGTCCAGGACTGCCTACAGTGGCCCAGGCTCCCTCGGTGGTTGTCCGGCTCTGGCTTCCACCTTGTCCAGGGGATGGGGCATCGGGGAGAAGAGGAGGAGCAGGGGTGGGGCCACTGAGAGGGGCTAGCAACGGGAAGAGGCTGGTGCTGCAGGCAGAGGCTACGCTTAGTGGCGGGGGAGCTGATGATTTCTGCCTGTGCCATTCCGTGCCTGCCCGAGGCTTGCACCTGGGGAAGAGGGGGATTGCAGCCCTCTGCCCCCCAAATTACGCCCATGTTAAAAAGTGGGCAGGCCTGGCCCTCTCAATTTTAAAACTGGGGGGCCATGACTCCCTCCCCCCTCCCCCGCGCCACCGTTCCGGCACCCCTGCTCCTGGATCACTATAACAGGCTTACCATGAAGTCACAGACAGTCCCCTTAGACTCTCCAGTCTATCTTGCCACCCAGACAAACTGGACTTAGTGATAAATGGTCACCAAAAATCACCCCACATTCAGGTTGCTCCCAGTCCCAAGAGGCCAGTCAGTTACCCCAGATCAGTTGGTACCCTAGATCTTACACCAAAGACAACACCTGTAGCCAATCCTGTAATAAATGATCTAAAGGTTTGTTAACTAGGAAAAAGAAATTACAAAGTTAATTGCAGGTTCAAGCAAGCAAACATATACTCACAGATGAGTTACCATCTAAATCCTAAGAGTGACCAAGTTGCAGTGATGTGTCTATTCAAAGTGTCTTTCGGGGCAGACCCAGCAGGCAGCCCTGGGGATCTCTAGCCCTGTCAGAGTTCAGACAGCCAAAGAGATGGAAAATTTTCCTGTGACTTTGTTTTATTTCCTTCATTCAGCTTCCAAGTCCACAGAACAAGCTTCCTTGCACAGAGCATTTCCAAGGGGGGATAGGGCCATTAACCAGTCCTTTGTATTGCAATGTTCCTTGGCCCAGCTGAATTTGATAGTCCTTCTGGATGGGGTGGGGGAGGAGTCCTATGCCTGGTTCACAAGTTCAGAGCGGACATTTGCAAAGTTATAAAGCAAAACGTACAGATTTTCTTGTGGCGTGGAACACCGACATTGCAAGTGAGATTAACGCCTGCAGCAACTCACAAGCATTTCATAGTCTAAACCAGGGGTGGCCAGCCTGACCCTGAGAAGGAGCCAGAATTTACTAATGTACATTGCCAAAGAGCCACAGTAATACATCAGCAGCCCCTCATCAGCTCCCCCACCCTGCTCCCAGCGCCTCCCACCCATCGGCAGCCCCACCGATCAGCACCTCCCCCTCCCTCCCCACACCTCCCAATCAGCTGTTTTCTGGTGTGCAGGAGGCTCTGAGTGAGGGGGGAGGCGCGAGGGCAGGACAGGCTCAGGGGAGGGGGCAGGAAGGGGTGGAGCGGGGGCAGGGCCTGTGGCAGTTGAGCAGCGAGCACCCCCCGGCACACTGGAACGATGGCGCCTGTAGCACCAGCTCCAGAGTTGGTGCCTATAGGAGGAGCCGCACATTAAGTGCTGAAGAGCCGCAGGTCGGCCACCCCCGGCCTAAACACGAAATACATTCTTGTAAGACTAATACCTATTCTGAGCAAACTAACATACAGGTGACCTGGTCAGGTCTCCAGCTATGAGTTTGTTACTTCTTAGCTAGTGCCTGCAGCCTGGGCAAGTGCTGGCACCTCGTTTGCCAGCATCACAGGAAACGCCCTCCCCCACCCCCAATCCCTTATGTCAGTAATTTTTATTTTGTGTGTATCTGTAGGCAGCACTGCTGTACCCTCTGTGGTAATATCAGATTTCATAACCGAAGCAAGGTTGGGCCTGGTGAGTACTTGAATGGGATATCGCCTCTGCAAAGCCATGTGCTGCAGGAAGCGTTGTAGAAGGCTGTCTGTGTCAGTGGTTAAACCAGTGCCACACCAGGAACAACGTACGCTTGGGTCTGTTATCCTTGAAGACACCAAAAGAGGTCCTGACCTCTTGTAGTCGTTAAAGACCCCATGACACTTTCACAAGATCCCTGGCCAAATTTCAACTTGGTTAGTTACGTTCTGCTGACAAACTCTTCCTGCACCTTCATCTGACAATGGTGGTGTTCTTCACTCCCTGTGTAAGTGGCTGTGTAGTGATGCTGTGAGTTGTTCCACTCCAGAGGTGGCTGCACATCAGTGATTAGCTAACAAGCCCAACAGAGTGCTCTGAGATCCTTCTAAGTTAGAAAGCGTACAGAAATGCAAGATGATATTTTTCAGGCTTGCCTTCCAGCAAATTTAAGTGTCATCTGGCTTCCAACAGTATATTTTTCCTTTTTCTTTTCTTGACAGCTGAGTAAAAAACATGGAGATGTCTTTAGTCTTCAGAACTGCTGGAGTAATCTGATAGTAGTGAATGGATTCAAAGCAGTAAAGGAAGCATTGATCCAGAAATCAGAGGACTTTGCTGACCGACCATACTTTCCTATACATGAGCACTTGGGTTATGGAGAGAACTCCGCAGGCAAGTATCTTGGAAACTAACACAGTTCTCTGGTAGTGTTGCCAGAGGACTGGCTTTATCATTTGAGTTCCTGGAGAGGTTGGAGGGGTCTTAAGGAGTGAGCTGCCTCCCTCTCTTGTCCCTCTGTTGACGTTGCTTTTGGTGGAGTCTGCCCCTGACACTCCCTCTCGCGAGGAGGAAGTCAGGCGAGATGGGACTGGGGACTCTCCTTCCCAACTTCAGCGCTGCAACAACTACTAAGACAGGGCCGTTCTGAAATGCTCAGTGGGATGTACATGCCAATCAATACCGATTGGCTGCCACTGTCAGAACTGGCGGAGTCCTACCCCTCACCATATGTATGCACCTTCCTCGGCTTGTAAAAAAAAATATAACCTCCTTCCAAGGAACCTCCAGGACCCAAGAGTGAAAGTGGGGGAGGGTAGAAAGAAATACAACCTAAAAAGAAGGCTTGTTGGGCTGGAATCCTCTCGGGTTATCCCAAAGCACTTTCATAACAAAGATTAGATCTGGAAAAATATCTGTAGAGTCACATCTTCTCAACCTCGCCCTGGCCCATACTCTGGCCTTGGGGTGGCCAACCTGTGGCTTCGGAGCCACATGCGGCTCTTCAGAAGTTAATATGCGGCTCCTTGGATAGGCACTGACTCTGGAGCTACAGGTGCCAACTTTCCAATGTGCTGGGGGGTGCTCACTGCTCAACCCCTGGCTCCGACCCCACTCCACCCCTTCCCGCCCCCTCCCCTGAGCCTGCCATGCCATCACTTTTCCCCCTTCCCCTCCAGAGCCTCCTGCACGTCACAAAACAGTTGATTGGGAGGTGCGGGGAGGGAGGGGGAGGTACTGATCAGCGGGGCTGCCGGTGGGCGGGAGGCGCGGGGTGGGGTGGGTGGGAGCTGATGTGGGGCTGCTAATGTGTTACTGTGGCTCTTTGGCAATGTACACTGGTAAATTCTGGCTCCTTCTCAAGCTCAGGTTGGCCACCCTTGCTCTGGCCAATGCAGGGATGCTCCCTATAGTATGCCCTCCAGTGCTTTGTCCAATCCAATTTTAAATGACTTGTGATGGGGCATCCATTAATTCCTTTGAGAGACTATTGAGTAGTTTCGTAGCTCTAATCATTGGGAAATGTTTTTTGACATCCAACCTGAGGCTCACACCCTCAGAGTATAGCATGGCTTAGCTCCATTAATTGTATCCGATTATACGAGCTGCGGATCTGGCCCTGAATTTCATCCCATTACTCCTAGCTATACCTTGGCCCTCCATGAATAATCCCTCTCCTTCTGCACTAACCACCTACACCTATGAAGGCTAAAATAAATAGCTCCCATTAGTTGCCATTTGGCCAAGCTATACTTGGTTCCTTTTACCCTTCCTCAGAAGCCAGTCCCTCCAGGTCAGCTCTATTTTGTTGCTGTCCAGCGAATTTTGCATGGTGCTTCCCAGAGCTTATTACATCTCTTGTTTATTAATACTTTCCAGGGGTGGTGCTTGCAAGATATGGTAATGCGTGGAAGGAGCAAAGGAGATTTGCACTCTCCACCTTGAGGAACTTTGGGATGGGAAAGAAATCCCTGGAGCAGCGTGTGACCGAGGAAGCTGAATTTCTATGCTCTGCAATCAGTTCTGAAAAAGGTTTGCAGCATCAAGGGAGATGGGGCAGGGGATCAATATGACTTCCACAGATAAGGAAATGAAAGGATAATATGACTGATTATGAAGGAAGGAATAATAACACAGTATCTCACATTTCTACATAATCCCTGATAGCCAGAAGGATACTAAAGTGCTTTGGAGACCAGACACATAGTGATCATTCATCCAGCACTATCATGAAGTCACCTGTGGGGTCGAACCTGACAGCTGTTTTAACATGACAGTTTGTGATGGGAAGTAAAACAAAACCAAAACCCCAACACCTCCAATTGAATGTGCAAGGGGAATTTTAGGTTGGTAGAATGTAATTACCTCAACTGGAATCTGGTGAAGGCGTCAACACTAAGGCGCTTCCAAAACATGCCATGACGTCTTTAAGAACGTCACTTTTATGCCTAAACTTAAAAACATCTGTAGCAGCACAGTAACATCTGTCTGTAAACAGGCGGCCCGGGTTCAGTCCCGAGGCAAAGAGATGAGTATTAATGACTGAGTCCGCAGCACAAACCTGCAATTCTTAAGTTTTCCATGGTGGTCTCTCTTCCAAGTATTGAGCAGGCCCAACCCTGTTAGTCTGTGAGACATCTTTAACTTCCGCAGCTTACATGAGCATGGACTTTCAAGTGGTTTGTTCTGTAAGCAGTCTTGAAATGTTAGCGGTTCTTGCTCAGTATGTTCCATGCAGTGAGGGGCAGGCTGCAATGATGCTGTGCCTCCTAATGTCTTTGGTTGGTCTTGTATGTTTTTCAGGCCGTCCTTTTGATCCACATTTTCTTATAAACAAAGCAGTTAGCAACGTGATCTGCTCCCTTATCTATGGTCAGCGCTTTGACTATGACAATAAGAAATTTCAGAGGATGCTGCAATTGTTTGAACAGGCCTTGGACGAAGAAGCTGGATTCCTGCCCCAGGTAACTCAGCACATATGATTTGGTCGGTAAGAAGCTGTCATTTTATTGATCAGTTAGATTGTATTTTAGTGATTCTTTTCTGAGAGCCATAGGGTGTGGTTTTCTCTCTCACTCTGTTATCTTAGCTCCTTATTGTAGTACCGTGGCTGCTGCGCATCCCTGGAGTGCAACAGAGCATCTTCCGATCCCAAAAGGATGTCCTGGAGTTCACAGATGACCTTGTGAAGGAGCACAGGGCGACCTGGAATCCTACCCAAAAGAGAGACTTCACTGATGCTTTTCTGCAAGAGATAGAGAAGGTAGGAGGAGAGGGGCAGGTGTAGATCTCTTTGGCTCTGTGAATACATTAGTGATGGGAAAACTCCATGTTAGCTTCCCTTGTCCCTTGTTGTAAAGTTTACAAGTAAAATCCTATTGTGAATAGAACTGCTATGAACAGATCGCTGTTCTGTTTCTTCTGGTTTTCAGTTATCTGGTGAGCCTAATGACTTCATGCTCAGAAATCAGCTGAATAGGCTGATACTTGGAACTTTGTACATATACAGCAGGCACTTACAGCCAAAGGCAGTGCCCCATGAAGTCAAAGGTGAGACTCACATTGACTCTAGTGGGTGTGGTACCTGAGTCCTTAGCTCACTTGGCTGTGGAAAAGCCCTGAGATAAGCCAACCATGTACAGTTTAGAGACACTTTTTAATCATTTTGGCAAAGGTCACAGTAAAGACTTCCTTCATCCTTCCAAGTCACAGCTTCGTTCAAAGGCAGGCTGCTGGGAATTCCTGAATGGAAAAATGTTCCAGAACAAAAACCAAATCTGTTTTTATATTTTTCTAGAACAGCTGGTTGCAAAATTGAAACATGAAACAATGAAACATGGAAATATTTCACTTTTGACAAAATTTCATTTAGAAAAAATCATAATGAAATATTTTTATAGGGCTGAAACATTCTGTTTTGAGGTTGTCAGAACAGCACATTTCAATTTTTCATTTAGAAATTACTTAATTGCTTTTTTTATTTTATAGTATTTTTTAAATTTTGATTAACCTGAAATCCTTTTTGAAAAACTTTCATTTTGTGGGAAATTTCTAAATGTCAACTTCTTGTTCTGAGTCGTAAACAAAGCTAATTACATTTTAATTGGCTCTTAAATAGCATATTAGTTATTGCCCATGTTAAGTCTAAGTCCAAATTTACAGAATTGCTCTGAGAAAATCGAGATAAGAAACCCTTAGAAAACAGACACATAAAATCCACAGCATTACAAAAGATAGCCAGACTACTTCCTGCTGTGATCCTGTCATATCTCGTATGCTAAGCACGGTGGCCCTGAAGAGTACTTGGTGGGGAGACTGTTGGTTCAGTAGGTAGCACTGAGGTCCTGATCTCATAGAAGCTACCAGGGCAGGAATAGGGCCTGTCAGATTGTTATTCCCAGTACGTATATGAACTTTTGGAATCCTGATGTTAATTGGTTGGCTAGCATGTTGGCTGCACCCTGCTCGCTACTACATGGAATTTCTGACCTGATCAAGTGAGAGTGATCACACTAACCTCTTGAGGTTGCAAAGGCACAAATGTCTAAGACTGACTGGAGACCCTCCTTTAACTCTGGTGGCAAGAGACTGTGGGCAGAGTTTCCAGCATGTATGCTGAGTGTACTGAGCAGCATCAGCCAGTGGGAGTCTGCCGTGCCTGGGTACTCCTCCTCCATCTTCATAAACTCTTTCAGGTGCCTTTGGCAGTGGTGCTGGAACTGGGGGTGCTGCCGCACCCCCTGGCTTGACGCAGTAATAACACAGACCAAATACATGGTTTCCAGCATCAGCACCCCCACTGTAAAAATTGTTCCGGCACCCCTGGACTTTGGTGGGTCAGAAAATGCCGCTGAAATGTCCACCAGTGCCTCAAGGAAACTCTGCCCAATTCCTGACCCAGGCGTGACAGCGCAAGCAAGAAAAGTTCTTGAAAAGGGGCCTCTTCCATGTTGCTCGGCAGGCAGTGTTGGCAGGCTGGTCACGCTTCCTGTAACGTGCAGGGTGGGCATGAAGCTTCCCCACAGTCAAAGGCTAGAGCGGCCACACTCTGGGGGGGTGCTAGGGAGTCTGGGATATGGTTGGTTTGACTCGGGTCTGCCTGCTACTGTGTGGATGCCAGAACCCCAGGTTCACGCCTGGGCTCGAAAATTCTTAACGTAGGGTTGATAATCAGCATAGACTTCTGCAGGGGTAGTCAATTTTTTGTCAGGGTCCACATTTCTTGGTCAAGGTATAGGCAAGGTCCAGACTACAGGGAAAATAATAAAAAAATAACAACAATAATGATAAGAAGTAAATAAAAAGATTTCAAGGTCTGTTCAAAAGCATCTAGCAGTCCAGATTTGGCCTGCCGTCCACCTATTGACTACCCTGGTGTAGATGCTCAAGCCCATGGTTCTCTAACCCAGGGTCAGCTGAGTCAAGTGCCACTAACCCTGGGCTTATATTGCAGTGTAGACATACCCTGTGTTTTTGGAGCAGAAAGTCCTGAGCATAAGTCCATGATGTGTGGAATAAATGATTACCTTGAAATGTATGTGACCAAGGAGTCATTACAGCGTTTGTTGTCATATGTACGTGTTTTGCTGCACTCTGCAAACAATTCAACCTTTCAGTCTGAGAATATGTATTACCACTATCTACAATTCTGCTCCTCTCTCCGCAACAAAAATCTAAGGTCAAATCTTGCTCTCCTTTGTTCTCTTCAGGCTAAAGAGCATGCGGGGAGCAGTTTCAATGACAACAACCTTCGTATGGTAACAGTTGACTTGTTTACCGGTGGCACTGAGACCACTTCCACCACCCTGCGCTGGGCATTGCTGTTCATGCTTCTCCACCCTGACATCCAGTGTAAGCAAGGGGACTGGTGGAGATGTGACCGGTTCTCCCAACCCTGCATCTTCCACAGAAAGAAAAGGAGTACTTGTGGCACCTTAGAGACTAACCCATTTATTTGACCATAAGCTTTCGTGAGCTACAGCTCACTTCATTGGATGCATACTGTGGAAAGTATAGAAGATCTTTTTATACACACAAAGCATGAAAAAATGGGCGTTTACCACTACAAAAGGTTTTCTCTCCCCCCACCCCACTCTCCTGCTGGTAATAGCTTATCTAAAGTGATCACTTTCCTTACAATGTGTATGATAATCAAGTTGGGCCATTTCCAGCACAAATCCAGGGTTTAACAAGAACGTCTGGGGGCGGGGGGTAGGAAAAAACAAGGGGAAATAGGTTACCTTGCATAATGACTTAGCCACTCCCAGTCTCTATTCAAGCCTAAGTTAATTGTATCCAATTTGCAAATGAATTCCAATTCAACAGTCTCTCGCTGGAGTCTGGTTTTGAAGTTTTTTTGTTGTAATATCGCAACTTTCATGTCTATAATCGTGTGACCAGAGAGATTGAAGTGTTCCCCGACTGGTTTATGAATGTTATAATTCTTGACGTTTGATTTGTGTCCATTTATTCTTTTACGTAGAGACTGTCCAGTTTGACCAATGTACATGGCAGAGGGACATTGCTGGCACATGATGGCATATATCACATTGGTGGATGTGCAGGTGAACGAGCCTCTGATAGTGCGGCTGATGTTACTAGGCCCTGTGATGGTGTCCCCTGAATAGATATGTAGGCACAGTTGGCAACGGGCTTTGTTGCAAGGATAGGTTCCTGGGTTAGTGGTTCTGTTGTGTGCTATGTGGTTGCTGGTGAGTATTTGCTTCAGGTTGGGGGGCTGTCTTTAGGCAAGGACTGGCCTGTCTCCCAAGATTTGTGAGAGTGTTGGGTCATCCTTCAGGATAGATTGTAGATCCTTAATAATGCGTTGGAGGGGTTTTAGTTGGGGGCTGAAGGTGATGGCTAGTGGCATTCTGTTATTTTCTTTGTTAGGCCTGTCCTGTAGTAGGTGACTTCTGGGAACTCTTCTGGCTCTATCAATCTGTTTCTTCACTTCCGCAGGTGGGTATTGTAGTTGTAAGAATGCTTGACAGAGATCTTGTAGGTGTTTGTCTCTGTCTGAGGGGTTGGAGCAAATGCGGTTGTATCGCAGAGCTTGGCTGTAGACAATGGATCGTGTGCTGTGGTCAGGGTGAAAGCTGGAGGCATGTAGGTAGGAATAGCGGCCAGTAGGTTTCCGGTATAGGGTGGTGTTTATGTGACCATTGTTTATTAGCACTGTAGTGTCCAGGAAGTGGATCTCTTGTGTGGACTGGACCAGGTTGAGGTTGATGGTGGGATGGAAATTGTTAAAATCATGGTGGAATTCCTCAAGGGCTTCTTTTCCATGGGTCCAGATGATGAAGATGTCATCAATATAGCGCAAGTAGAGTAGGGGCATTAGGGGACGAGAGCTGAGGAAGTGTTGTTCTAAGTCAGCCATAAAAATGTTGGCATACTGTGGGGCCATGCGGGTACCCATAGCAGTGCCACTGATTTGAAGGTATACATTGTCCCCAAATGTAAAATAGTTATGGGTAAGGACAAAGTCACAAAGTTCAGCCACCAGGTTAGCCGTGACATTATTGGGGATAGTGTTCTTGATGGCTTGTAGTCCATCTTTGTGTGGAATGTTGGTGTAGAGGGCTTCTACATCCATAGTGGCCAGGATGGTGTTATCAGGAAGATCACTGATGGAATGTAGTTTCCTCAGGAAGTCAGTGGTGTCTCGAAGGTAGCTGGGAGTGCTGGTAGCGTAGGGCTTGAGGAGAGAGTCTACATAGCCAGACAATTCTGCTGTCAGGGTGCCCATGCCTGAGATGATGGGGCGCCCAGGATTTCCAGGTTTATGGATCTTGGGTAGTAGATAGAATATCCCAGGTCGGGGTTCCAGGAGTGTGTCTGTGTGGATTTGATCTTGTGCTTTTTCAGGGAGTTTCTTGAGCAAATGCTGTAGTTTCTTTTGGTAACTCTCAGTGGGATCAGAGGGAAATGGCTTGTAGAAAGTGGTGTTGGAGAGTTGCCGAGCAGCCTCTTGTTCATATTCCGACCTATTCATAATGACAACAGCACCTCCTTTGTCAGCCTTTTTGATTATGATGTCAGAGTTGTTTCTGAGGCTGTGGATGGCATTGTGTTCTGCACGGCTGAGGTTGTGGGGCAAGTGATGCTGCTTTTCCACAATTTCAGCCCGTGCACGTTGGCGGAAGCACTCTATGTAGAAGTCCAGTCTGCTGTCTCGACCTTCAGGAGGAGTCCACCTAGAATCCTTCTTTTTGTAGTGTTGGTAGGGAGGTCTCTGTGGATTAGTATGTTGTTCAGAGGTGTGTTGGAAATATTCCTTGAGTCGGAGACGTCGAAAATAGGATTCTAGGTCACCACAGAACTGTATCATGTTCGTGGGGGTGGAGGGGCAGAAGGAGAGGCCCCGAGATAGGACAGCTGCTTCTGCTGGGCTAAGAGTATAGTTGGATAGGTTAACAATATTGCTGGGTGGGTTGAGGGAACCATTGCTGTGGCCCCTTGTGGCATGTAGTAGTTTAGAAAGTTTAGTGTCCTTTTTCTTTTGTAGAGAAGCAAAGTGTGTGTTGTAAATGGCTTGTCTAGTTTTAGTAAAGTCCAGCCACGAGGAAGTTTGTGTGGAAGGTTGTTTTTTTATGAGAGTATCCATTTTTGAGGGCTCATTCTTTATCTTTCCCTGTTTGCTGTAGAGGATGTTGATCAGGTGGTTCCGCAGTTTCTTTGAGAGTGTGTGGCACAAGTTCAGCATCTGCTGTCACCTTTGTGTTCTGGGGGTATGAAGCTGCCGTAGCAGCAGTCACAGCAGTGATTGGGGGAATAATTCCAGTGGAGCACTCTCTGAGGGGGAGAGCAAAGACCTGTGGGAAGGGAGAAAGGAGAGAGAAAGCCCCTGTTCAAGATTTCAGTGTCAGAGGGAGCACTCACCACTTTTCTTCATGACAAGTGCACTTTGAGACCCTTGTAGCTACTTGGTAACTCTTCCTTCTCTTAGGGTCTCTGCAGGGATAAATGCTAACCTGCTTGAATGTGCTAATGCCAGAGGCACAAGTCCATAGGCACTGACTCCATGGGTGCTCCACGCTTGGAGCACCCACGGGGAAAAAGATTGTGGGTGCTCAGCACCCACTGGCAGCCCCGCCAATCAGCTCTTCCCCAATTCCCCCTGCCCATCATGGATCAGCTGTTTAGTGGCATGCAGGAGGTGCTGGGGGGAGGCAGGGGGAAGAACGAGGGCAGGGCGCACTCAGGTGGAGGGGGTGGAGCAGGGGTAGGAAGAGGCAGGGCAGAGCGGGGGCAAGAAGAGGCACGGCAGGGGTGAGGCCTTGAGGGAAGGGGTGGAGTGGGGGCGGGGACTGGGGCAGAGTGGGGCTCAAGCACCCTCGAGGAAATTAGAAAGTTGGCACCTATGCACAAGTGGGTCAAATACAGTATGGGTAATGTGGGATGTCTCTAACAATGAGCTTATTTACCCATAGAACGGAGGATGACTATGTAAATTGGCCTGAGTAACCAAAGATGAGTGTGCTCTCCTTCAGCTCCTAATTCCGCATTCCTCTTTCCCACTGTCTGCAGAGCTCACTTTGGCCCTTGCCCCCAACCAAGGCCAATACCCTCCTATAGATATCTCTAGGTAAACTCTGCCTTCCTAGCACTCTTGCTTCCAGAGGCTTTCACCAATCTCCCTGTTCAACAAACACACAAGACCTGATTGCAAGGTCAGGAATCAGTAGCTGGGAAGCAGGGCAGTGCATGTCTGGGGTATCAAACAGTCTTTCTGATTGTGGGGGTGAGAGAAATCAGTAGTTCATCCAGACAAGGCCCATGCCCTCTCCCCACTGCAGGATGTCCTTCCTGACCCCTGAACAAGTGCCCCTGACACCAGCCACCTCCCACACACTTAGAGCACCCACTGCCTAGAGATGACTCACTTGTAAACTGCTCAATAATTGATAGGAAGCTGGTTAACAAACTCACAGAATATTAACCCACATTAAGTATACTTATTATACTTCTATATTATAATAGCTCCCATAGGCTCCAATCAAGATTGGTTCCTTGTTGTTCTCAGCGCTGTACAAATAAAGATAAACAGACAATCCCTGCCCCAGAGAGTTTACAGCCTAAGAGTAAATCCGTAGGCTCCTCACTTTTACGGTGTTGATGTACATCATTAAATATGTTACATCCTCCTCAATGTAAAGGGTCTTTTTCCAGGTAAAGTCCATGAGGAAATTGATAAGGTGATTGGCAGGGACAGGTCACCCCAGATGGAGGACCAAGCGAACATGCCTTATACCAGTGCTGTGATCCATGAAACTCAACGTTATGGGGATATCGCTCCTGTTGGCATGCCTCACATGACATACCGGGACACCGAGCTCCAAGGCTTCTTCATTCCAAAGGTATCTATGGCCAGGCAGGGGATGCAGACCTCCTCTCCCCTTGCAGACTTATGTCCTGCAGCTGCAGACATTCCATATGTGAATCTCCCCAAGGTTCCATGCAGAGGGGGGTGGAGCACCAGGCCCTGAATCACACAACCATTGGCAAGTTATCAAATGTGCAGTTTTAAAAGGCCTTGGGCTTCAGAGACAGCCTTGTTTATGTGGTTAGCTCCATCTTGAACAGGTCTTTGGATATCTGAAAAAACAACGAATTGAGCTAAGACACTACTAAGGATTTCAATCCTTACAGGGGAGACTGTAATTTTGCCTTGGGCACCTTCTAACATTCAGTACATCTGCTTGAAGGTGGAGAAAGGTAATGCTGACTGACTGTATAGAAACTACCAGCTAGGTCAGCAGTTCAAATCCAACACAGTAGCAACTAACACACTATTATCTGAAGGGTGTTCAGAGGCCACTGTGCATCTCAGTCCAGTTCCAAATGGACAAGAGACAATGACGGGCAATTACTGCCTTCTTTGGTGAGAGTCTCATCGGAGAGACCAAAGCCACACAGTACTCAATTCCACTTTCGCCCTTAGAGGAAGCTCCTCTAGCTCAGGCCTGAGGCATGTGAGGGGAAAGATCTCGCTTTTTCTGTGAAGACAATGAGAATTGCGGTTTGGAGTCTCTCAGTCAGCACACTCTTACCAGAGCTAAAATTAACTCGAGAAAATATTTGAAGCAACTGGGGAGTAGAAGCAATTTTCATCACATGAACCTCATTAGACCATGAAAACACCCCTTGCATATGCTTACGTTATGTGTACACGATGCACCTTTTAGTGACACCTGTGCCGCTAAAAGGTGTGGTGGGTAGCCGCTCTTAGTTGGCAGGAAGAGCTCTCCCACTGACAAAGCGCTGTTCACACCGGCACTTTTTGTCAGTAAAACTTTTGTCGTTCATGGTGTGTGTGTTTTTCTTCACACCTCTGAATGACAAAAGTTTAACCGACAAAAGTCTAGTGTAGACAAAGTCTTAGTCTAGCTAGCATGCAATGGAGAAGGGCGACAGGCTTCAGAGCACATGCTGTGCCCTGGCTGGGGCCTTGAAAACGTCCCACTCCATTGTGCTATAAGATTATACAATGAGGTACCTGAGCTGGGTTCTGTGCCTTCCTCTGAGGCATCCTACAATGGCCACTGCTTGAGATGGGATATTGAATGCAGAGGGACTGGCCTGTTCTGGTGTGACAATTCTTATGTACCCTGTTCCTTCTCTGGGGTGGATCAGGGGACGACAGTCATCACTAACTTGTCCTCGGTGCTGAAGGATGAAACGGTTTGGGAGAAGCCGCACCAGTTCTACCCGGAGCACTTCCTGGATGCAGATGGGCAGTTTGTGAAGCGAGAGGCCTTCCTGCCTTTCTCTGCAGGTAAATCCAAGGGGAGGAGCAGCTGGCAGAGGCCGTCCCTGTGGAAATGAGACACAGTGCATGAGATGTGACCCACTATAGTTATGGGAAAATGAGTCTCCTCTAAAGCAAGATGTCCCTCTCATCATGAGAGCAGCTTCCTCAAGGGGAAGATCAGTGCAGTCTGTGCTGAGCTGGGCCTGTTCTACAGTACCCTGGTGGAACCAGTATATGTAATCTCTGCAAAATAGCTCCCTCTCTCTATTTCTCCAGTGCAGAAACTCTGGCCTTGAAATGCTGTACTTCAGGTCAGGCCTTGAGAGACTGAGCATCTTGTCCCAGAGTCCTATGTAAACCACTCGGCCAAAGGGAAGCAGTCCTATATTCTACATTCTGCTGTAAACTGGGCAAGCCCTCACCTTAATTAATTCGTTGCTCACCTTCTACCGCTGTAGTTATTTAAATAGAAAATAAATTGTTACAAATCAATTAAGGTTGCTTATGTAACAAAGCCACCTACCTAATCCTACAAGAGTGCAGAACTGCCAGGTTAAGGAGGTCCTCCGTCCCTTAAGCCTATACATCCAGCCGTCACATTAGGCTCTGTTCTTCATGAGCATGCTGCACCTCCCCAGAGAAATTACTTCATACTTCAGTACATCTGCTTGAAGGTGGAGTCCCAGGAACTGGTTTAGAAGCAATGTGCACACACACAGGTGAGGTGTGTGTTATTGGGAAAGGGATGAGGTCATAGTTAAGGATTTCTGTTAAAGCATGATCAAAATTGCTGTGTCCCACATGCTTCTTTATCTGTTGCAAGGCACCCTGATCAAAGGAAGGTGTTAGTTACTGGAGGCTCTGTGACCACTGCAATGGGGTACATGGATCAGTCGGGGATAAAGGGGAGATGGATGTTTCCAGTTTCCTGTATGCTTCCAACTCACCAGAGAGATGGGAAGAGGGAAATACTGATTCTCGGATACACGCCAAAGGAGGCCAGCTGTGGCTGGTGGAGGGGCTGTAGGGTCTGTCCTAACCCCTCTGGTCACCACATCAACAGCAGTGGGAAGCCTGAACCAGTGGGCCACTGCCTCTGCCAGGCTTGTACGAGTGCAGCCCAGGAGTACCAGCAGTGTGAACCATGAGGGCTTTGACAGGAGGGTCTATGCACTGAGCAGGATTATAGCTTTTCCACAGAACCTTTCCCAGTGACTGGTTGGTGCTCTCTAGGTTTGTTTCAATGCAGCCAACCGTTTCAGTGGCAGAGAGGGGTTGAGGTCCCATCAAAGAAAAAAATGTGACACAAACTTAGTTAGGCAGCTTCTAACGCATTTCCAGGATACTCTGCAGTACTGGGGGGTTCTCTGTGTGTCTGGGTACTAAGCTGAGCTAGGTATTGGCTCAGCGGGTACATCTACACTTCAGACTGGGGGTGTATGTTCCAGGTTGGGGACACATACCCACGCTAACTCGGTGATAGCATGTAGGAGCGTAGCCACTGCAGCGTGAGCAATGGGAGGGGCTGGCCGCCCTGAGGATGATCCCGTCGAAGATGGTAGGTACCTACTCAGGTGGCTAGCCCCTCCCACTGCTTGTACCCCCATGGCTACACTTCTCTTTTTAGCACACTAGCTAGCTCAGAGTTAGCAGAGGCACGTCACCTCGAGCTGGAGCTTACACCTTCCAGCTCAAAGCATGGACGTAACCTTGGTTAAAAGCCAAGTTAGTTTTTGTTTTATGATTTTATTTTAGTCCATAAACAGGTAATTGCGCAACCACCCTCCATTTGTGCCAAACTGCAGTGCAATAAGAGTCTCCCCTGCATCCTTTGTCAGTGCCCGCCTTTCACTCTCTCTGGAGCAGTGGTTCCCTGTGGGGCAATCCTTTGTGTGCAGAGGACGTCATTTTGCTCTGCACGGCATGACCTCGCATGCACCATATGCACCAGGTGGAGGACACTGTTTCGTAGAGCAAGATGGCATCCTCCACATGGCGTTACCTTACACTTACAGTATGTCTGAGATTGTGCTGTGCAGAGGACACCATTTGGCTCCTCCATGTTGTCTGGGGTTCCATTAGGAAATACTTCACTAAAATGGGGTCACGCTGGCAAAAAATTTGGGACCCGCTGGTCTATAGCCTCACATAATTCAAGGATGGACTTTTTGTTAGCAGCACAAAGCACAACACCTCTACCTTTCCTATTTGCTCAATAGCCACACTCGATAATAGTGTTGCCGCTTTCCATCTTGAACAGCTGGTCAAATTTCAGGGCCCTGGGGACATTCCAGTTGGAAGTAGAAATTGAAGGAGTCAGGTATTTTCTTTGATGCAGTCTTGTTTATAAGGAACATACAAAGTCCTGCTCCTCTGAATTCAGGAGGAACCAATAACAAAAGGAGCAGTTTCTTAGCTTATGGCCCCAAGCCTCTTTTGCCAACAGACCCAAAACCTTTTTTCCAGAGTCACACTGCACTCACAGGCTTGTCCTTCTTGCTTTTGTCTCTGCCTCTCTCTCTGTTTTTGTCTGTTCTCAGTTTTCATGTGTTCTCTCACACACTCACAACTCCCTTCCCCCTGCCTCCTCCAACCCGATCACAATAGCAAGTGGACCTCCCTACCCACCAGATGCTAGTTTCTGGAAAGATTCTATTAGGCCTTGTTTTAGGTGTGGGTTACAACTATCTTAAGTGAAGGGTGTGTTCACACAGCAGTTTGAATGATGTTTTGAGTCAACACATAACACAGTTTTACCCAGCTCATATCATGGTCTGACCCATAACTTCAGTTATCAACTCATAGACTTCAAAGATTCATTTTACTATCTTCAGAGAGAACAGTCCAAAGAGGAAGATGGGGGTGTTGTCATAAAGGTTCCTAATGACCAAGAGAAGGATTTTGCAGTGGCTACGGGAGTAGATATGGCACCAGTGAAGTCTTTCGGGCTGGCGGTGAGGTGATCCTTTTTGTACGAGTACTGCAAAGGCTTGCTGCAGTGGTTTAGACTGAGATGGGTCATTGGTGAAGATGTACCACTTTGGTTTTCTGGACTCAAGGCAAATACATGATCCCCAGATCGCACTTGAGCCAGAATCTCCTGTCTGGTGGCATGGGCATGTTATTCCACCTCAGATTTCTCTATCTAAAGGCATTTATTTGCCCATTTTGATTCTAGAAGTTAAGAATTCCACAAAGAGCATATGGGACAGATCTTCAACTGTAAATTACCACAGATCCTTTTACATCAATGGAGTTGTGCCAATTTAACCAGCTGAGGATTTAGCCCTGTGTATTAAAGTGTCTGACCCTTTTGAGTCAGGCTAACTAGGCAGTAATTCCCCTCTCCAAATCAACTGACAGAGTCTTTTGTTTTATGATTTGCACTGAAGCTTCTGGTGCTGGCCACAATCAGAGACAGGGAATCAGATTAAACAGAACATTGGTTGGTCTAGAGAAGTATTTCCTAGTTGTTCCTGTTCACACAGGGTCCGGGAATAGGGAGACTCACTATCTGCTGCATATGGAGGCAGATTCTCTGTTCACTCCAACCTGTAGGTGTGCAGTACGGGTCTTACTCCTTCAGTGACTAGTCATTTACATGTGGTGTTCTATCCTCCTCCTCCCCTCTTTTCTCACTCCCACGCTTGCAGGTCGCCGTGTTTGCCTGGGGGAACAACTGGCCAGGATGGAGCTTTTCCTCTTCTTCACCAGCCTCCTGCAGCACTTCACCATCCGTCTTCCTGAGGGCCAGGCCAGGCCTCGAGAGGATGGACACTTTGCCACGACACTCGCCCCCCACCCCTACCAGATCCAGGCTGCCCCAAGATAACAGGAGCACCTTTTCAGCTTGGGGAGGCGGGCAACTTTAACCATGATTCCAGGGGACACTTAGGCACCTGAAAACTCTAGGGTTTTCTGCAGATTATAATTTAGAAATTAGCTGATAGGAGCACTGTATCTAATTCCTGTATTAAAATAAAGAGAATTAAATAAATATTAGGCCTACTCAGCTGTAACACTAACATGTTCTCACATCTTGTATCAAGTCCCTGGAGGGACACTGGTTAGATTTAACATTTTAATGTATATTCTTACTAACTCTTGAAGGCAACAATTGAAATAATTGTAGAAAAATCTAGATTATTTTCTATCACTTTTTGCAGTTCGCCAAGCTTGGAGTAGATCATTTAACTTTGGAAACATCCTACTAGGGCAAGGCCCCATGAGTTTATACTGCACCTGCCTGGGCCTGTATGGGTGTTACCTCACTCCAAATAATAGACTAGAAACTGATCTTAAACAGGAGTGAAATTGACACTTTCAAGTCACTTTCACAATATTGCCAACCCTAAATGTTCAAAAATTATGAATCAGGCTGACCAAATATCATGAGATTACGTAAAAGTAATAGATTTGGTGCTCTTTTTATTGCCTTCTGCTTTTTGAGCCTTTACTGTTGACCTGAATTTGATGGGTTAGTTGGCAGGATTGCACTTTAATCCCACTTCCTTAAGAGTTTGCAGGAGCTCATCCAGCTTTGCCAAATGTTCTTCCTTGTTGCGAGTTGCTAAGCAAAGGTCATCTACATACTGGAATAAAACAGTCGGTTTAGAAAATCGTGTTAGGCCCCGCCGCATTTGAGCATAGAACAATGCCCAGCTATTTTTATATTCCTGTGGTAATTGACCCCCTGGAAGCTAAATGCAAACCTGTATTGTGACTCCCGGGCCACTGGTAAAGTCTAAAAGCTGTAACTGATATCTAGCACAGAGAACAACTGAGCCTCCCGGTCAAAGGACTGTGTGAGGTCTGGCATCTTTGCCACAGTAGGGGCACAAGTAGGGGTGACCTGATTTAACCATCTGTAATCGATGGTGAAGAGCCAAGAGCCATCTGGTTTCTTAACGGGCCAAATCGGAGTTGGCTGTAGAAGTGCATCTATGCAGGACTCCCTGTACCAGCAACTACTTGATAGCCTTGGCTATGTAAGAGGTGGCCTGGTCTGGATAGGAATATTGTTTTTGGGTGGGCACATCTCCCCCGTCCACAACAATAGTGACTGCCATACACCTGCAGTCATGTTCGTGTTTAGCAAAGGCATCTGCATGTTTGCGAAGTATGGCCTGTAACTCTGGATAGAGTGTGTGTTTGGCTATTAATGTGTCCAGGTGGTATTCATCTGGGTCTGGTCCCTCTGCTGGGATAACCATACCACACTCCAGCATGACCACTAGCGGGCAACCCAACTCTTGTCCTGCAGTAAGACACAATGACTGATTAGCCAAATCAATAACACATTCCTGCCTACCTAGGAAATCAGACCCCAACAGATTACCTTTTGGGTATGGCAATGTGAGCAACGTGAAGACATGGGTCTTGTGCTGGTGACCAATTTGTACTTCGATAGATTTAGATAGCATGGCCATAACTTGGTAGTTTACAAATGTTGATAGTATCTTTGTTTTCCCAGATGCCAAACCAGAGGATCTAGGATCCTTCACATGGATGATACTGATTGCTGCTCTGGTATCTACAATAAAATTTAGGTGGCAGCCCCCTACCACTATAGATTCCGTGGGTCTTCCACTTGTGTCTCTTCCCAGAGAGGTTGTGACACTCCTCAGGCCAGCTGACATCAGGCGGAGTAATCTATGGGAAAGATAGGTGGTTAGCCTTCAGGCTCTTCCACCTCCAACTCCTCAGGGATAGCCGACCCTGAATGAGAATAATTGGGAGGCAGGGCTGAGTCCACAGAGGCCACTGGTTGGTTTAAAGGATTTGGATGTTGATCTCCCAACACCAACTCGTTTAGGCATGTCCAGAGTTTTCGGATATCCGGCGGTGGGTCTCCAGGGTTTGCTGCACTTGAACATCGACACCACTGAGAGGTCCTCCTACTGATGAGGTGGTGGTGATCTAGAACCCTGAGGATGAGAAGAGTTCTGTGCAGCACCTGCAAGAAAAGGAACATGATCTTGAGGCCCCTCTCCCCCCTCAGGGCCCGAATGCATACCCCTATAGATTGTTCTGTGAATTGAAATTATTGGCCCAGCGCTGAGATCGAGGGGACATAGGACTAGTCCGGTTCTGCCCTTGAGGTGTCCGGCTAGAACCCTCAATCCTCACTATGGGAGTACTCTGTGGCTTTTGCAGAGTTGCAACTGGGGCTCCACGTCGACCTGCCTTAGGGGTTTCCCTGGGTATGGGCCCTGGCTAGAAAAACCAGGGCCTTATCCAGGGAGGTCCCAACATGGATATGCATGTTAACTCTTTCCTATAGGTAGGGAAGAGAATTATTAACCAACAAGCTAACATACTGTGGTTCATCTGTGTCCTCTTTCATGTGACTGTGCCAGGCTGCACTTAACCGTAGATGAAATTGGTGGGGAGACTCATTTGGCTTTTGTCTCAAGTTAGACAGGATAGTCACTCCAGGATGCGGATTACAGTTAAGACCATTGTCTCTGAAAAAGACTTTTCACCCTTCCTATACTCCGGGGGCAAAGTGCTCCATAAGGCTCAATTTACTGTGAACTGTAAGATTTTAACCCAATCATAGAATCATAGAATATCAGGGTTGGAAGGGACCTCAGGAGATCACCTAGTCCAACCCCCTGCTCAAAGCAGGACCAATCCCCAACTAAATCATCCCAGGCAGGGCTTTGTCAAGCCTGACCTTAAAAACCTCTAAGGAAGGGGATTCCACCACCTCCTTAGGGAACCCATTCCAGTGCTTCACCACCCTCCTAGTGAAAAAGGTTTTCATAATATCCAACTTAAACCTCCCCCACTGCAACTTGAGACCATTACTCCTTGTTCTGTCATCTGCTACCACTGAGAACAGTCCAGATCCATCCTCTTTGGAACCCCCTTTCAGATAGTTAAAAGCAGTTATCAAATCCCCCCTCATTCTTCTCTTCTGCAGACTAAATAACCCCATTTCCCTCAGCCTCTCCTCATAAGTCATGTGCTCCAGCCCCCTAATAATTTTTGTTGCCCTCCGCTGGACGCTTTCCTATTTTTCCACATCCTTCTTGTAGTGTGGGGCCCAAAACCGGACACAGTACTCCAGATGAGGCCTCACCAATGCCGATCATCACTTGGCAAACCAAATAATTGTGCTGTTTCCTGAACATGCCGTGCCTGTACTGCAACCGAAGAATCCTCCATCATTCCTATTCGTTTAGCTACCAAATCCAGAGTTTTAATATCTGTAACCACTGCTATGGGATGGTCAGGAGTTACATCTGGAGAGTTTGGGCGGCTCCCACTGGAATCAGTATCTGAAGTGTCTTTCCCCCAAACCTGGAGGCCTTCTCCCTACCCTAGCCAGTACTTCCTTCATCAGAACTAGCAGATATTTCCCTTGAGTGGAACCTGAGAAATATATGGTTAGTGTAGTGTTCTGGATAACTCCTATGGAATGTACTGTCACATTCCTTATGCCAGTGAAAGGTACAGATGGAAGTTCCACTGGCATACGCAGTGATATTAACACATACCACGGTGATGATTGTATCACACGCATTAGATACTTGAACCACTTCTGGTACAGCACACTCCATTTCCCTGGCAATTTGAACCTCCAAAGGCATTTGTCCTGCTCTGCTAAGAGCTCAGTCTTTTCCTGAGAATCTCCTTCTCTCTCTCCCTCTGCAACATCCACTTGCTTTTCTAGGATGACAGTGTCTGGTTCACTTAACTCCTTCTCTAGCACTATGGCCAGAGGACTTCCCTTTTCTGCTGGCATACTGGCTCCCATTACTTCACTATCAACTTCCTCTTTTAACTCACCAGGCTGTTCCTCTGCATTAGCGGCTTCAGAAGCCATCTCCACACTAGCTAGCTCTCTCGCTCTCCTTCTTGTTACTGGTCCCACGGGCTGATCGATTTCTGTTGGTTCCACTAACCCAATAGGGATAGGAACCACTGCTGGCTCATCTCCTGTCTCTCCTTGCTCCTTGGCCATAATCCGTGGGGGGTCCTCCTTACCTACAATCTCTGTCTGGACCCGGCAGCTTACGGTTTTAGGCACTCCTATGGTCTCTCCCATACAGCTCGACGCCATACACCTTTCCGTATTCTTTCTGAGTGAATCACAACTGCCTTCTAACTTTCTGATCTGATCCAACAACCGACCATGGTCTAGTTTATAAACTTCCAGTGATTTTAAACTGGCAGCTGCTCATTTCTGCCACCCATACACTTCCTCACGCAACTCATGGGAATGATGCTGACTTCATTCTAACTTCCTTTCCATCTCTTTTCCTTTACAGAAAAGAGAGAACCACTCTTCAGAGGCAGTGTATCACTGCTCCTTTAACTCCTGAATTTCCTTATCCTTCTTCTCTACAACTTTCTGTGCCTTCCTGAGCCGCTTCACTTTCACATTTAACTTCCATCCTGAAAGATCACATGCTGTCAAACACTCCATTGCAATTCCTTTCATTTCTCTATCTTTTCTTTTCTTTCTCTCAGTTTCAATTTCAAACACCTGACTCACGAGACTCCATGGGTTACTATGATCAGAGAGAACTTCCCTATCTTTGAATTGTTCCAATCCTCCTCCATGTTCCCTAATGTATCTTCTGACATAAATTTCTAAGGCTATATTGGAGACAGCCTCTACAGGCTCTGCCGCCTTTCTTTCACTCATTTTTGCTTTTACACTGAATAGACTTACTTAACCTTTAAAATAACAAGGAGGAAAACGTAACACTATAACTTAACTCTAAATCTTAAATCTAAATTAAGAGAGCTAAAGGCACCTTATGAAACTAATAATAGTAATAATAAAAAATATACCCCAGACCGGTCCAACAATACTTCAAACAAGACCCAAAATGACAGGATGGGGGTAGGATCCCTCTCTTCCCTCAATGGCCAACGTATATTAGCAGATCAAGAGGTAAAACCCCTGGCAGGACTTACTGAAGAGAGAGGCACATATTGTTCAGAGACAGCTCAAGGGAGCAATCCAGGGGAGCTGAGGGGACTACAAAGGGGGTAACTGGAACCATACAAGTTCTGAGCTAACACGACCCTTAAAATATTAATCAGCTCCACCGCTACCATGAGTGTGGGTCATTGAGCCCAAAGCAATTGCCTAATCAATACTTAAAAAAAAATACCCCTTATCACGTGTACAATACCATTACTCCCAATATTTGGCTATATAAAACAGACAAACAGACATGAAACAGTTAAACCATTTAACCCACAAGCTTCAGGGGGAAAAAAAAGAAGTATAAGTTCTCTGGGATCAGTGCCCAGAATTCATCTGTTACAAAGGGAATTGTTACCAGACTGTGCCCAGTGACTAGGTCACACAGAGTTTTCCTTTTTAACCCCTTAAATGTGTGTTTGCCTCTCACACTTCGAAACTCCTGGCTGGCTCGCCAACCTGTTGGCCTGAATTTGATGGGTTAGTTGTTATGGCTCACCACTGATCACATCTGGTCAGAAGCTTTATAGGTTCTTGTCCAATTCAGACTACAGGGTCCAAGAACTCAGAGTTCTATATCGGGAGAGGACTCTCGGGGTGCTTGGCAAAAACACGTACATTGAGGACAATACAAAATTGATAAAACTTTGAGATTAAAAAAAGAATAATAAATGCTATGAAATTTATGACTACAAAACAGTAAAAGAATTCCAAAACTCCTGGTGGTAACATTCCAATTATAAATAAGTACCTTAACTTAACATAGTTCCTTGAGGAACCGGTAATAGGAGGTGAAGGACCAGCGTTACTCCTGGCATACCTGATAACACAATGGTGCTGGCTTCCCCAATAGTTAGGAATGTTGAGTAGTTATACTATACTGCACAAAGCTGAGCTGATAGTGTGATAGAAGATAGAATGATAGGTAGATAGAAAGATAGTTTATGGAATATAGGAGAACAAAAAAAAGAAAGAGCTAAAGACTAAAAGAGCACTAAGAGCGCTAATAGAGCTTAAAGAACTAAAGCCTAAAAAGAGCTCCAGGCTCTTCCATACAAGGTATTTTATAGGATCCTGATGCTATGTAATTCAGGCCCAACCTACTATACCCAAATCTTATTTCCATATCCTAAGAAATTTATGGGTACCCTTATTTTATAGGTTAGTGGATTATGACACTTACTCTCTTTATATTAATAAGGATTATCTTCCTCCAAAAACTGCGAACCTAGGCTCTCTTGGCGACGTCCAGGTTGTGGTATACTCTGCGGTTGCCAACCGGTTGCAGATGCCCGATAAACCCATTCAGTGTTGTGTGTAGTTCCTCCCTTTGGTTCCCCAAAGTTCAGAGACCATTCCTATCTGTGCCAAAGGTTACCAGCTTTTATGCTGACTTACTCTTACTGATTATACTTTTAGCTATTGAGTGGATCTTACTGGATACAGGCTGGTAGGCTTCTTGCATTTCAGCAAAACTATGTATAATTATTAGGAAACACATCATATGCCTCAACTCATCCTAAATTCATAGGAATTAATACTGATAAAACATAAGAATAAAATGGATTAATTCAGAACAAGAAACATTATTTGATACGGCTGTCTGGTTTAGTAGGATATAATAGCTAGCAAAATAATCCTACGGGCTACATTACGGTGCACTGGGATCACATTTTGAAGCTTTCTTCACAGCCACAAGGGCTAGAAATTTTATTTTTCTTCAAGAATGAAAGCTGAAATCATCACATATCCACTTGACTCCAGGGGCTGGGTCTTTCTTTAAGGAAAGCAATAATTATCATGAGACTCATGACAAAATCACAACACTACTTTCACTTCTGTTTAAAGGCTAATTACTTTCCAGAAGGCTCTTAAATGTCCAATCGGATTTTTAGAGTGTGTTGCTGTATATATGTTTGTCTTGTAGGGGGTCTTCACAGACACCCAAAGACCCTAGATTCAAGTCTGTGGTCTTCTGAGGCGGTGTAGAAATTTGAACCTGGGTCTTCTACATCCTAAGTGAGTGCTGTAACCACCGGGTTATTGGGTATAAGAGCTCCTCCTCCTCCAGCTGTGTTATAGGCTCTTATTACCCCCCACCCCCTGTCCCGATTTTTCACACTTGCTATCGGGTCACCCTAATGATTCCCAACATTCTGTTCGCTTTTTTGACTGCTGCACATTGAGTGGATGTTTTCAGAGAACTGTTCACAATGACTCTAAGATCTCTTTCTTGAGTGGTAACAGCTAATTTAGACCCCATCATTTGATATGTACAGTTGGGTTTAAGTTTTCCAATGTACATTACTTTGCATTTATCAACATTGAATTTCATCTGCCAGGGTCAATTTGCCCAGTCACCCAGTTTTGAGAGATCCTTTCGCAGCTCTTCACTGTCTGCCTGGGACTTAACTATCTTGAGCAGTTTTGTATCATCTGCAAATTTTGCCACCTCACTGTTTACCCCCTTTTCCATATCATTTATGAATATGTTGAATAGGACTGATCCCAGTACAGACCCCAGGGGGACACCACTATTGACCTCTCTCCATTCTGAAAACTGACCATTTATTCCTACCCTTTGTTTCCTATCTTTTAACCAGTTAATAATCCATGAGAGAACTTTCCCTGTTATCCCATGACTGCTTACTTTGCTTAAGAGTCTTTGGTGAGGGAACTTGTCAAAGGCTTTCTGAAAATCTAAGCACACTGTATCCACTGGATCTCCCTTATTTACATGCTTGTTGACCCCCGCAACAAATTCTAATAGATTATTGAGGCATGATTTCCCTTTAACAAAAGCTGTGTTGATTCTTCCCCAACAAATTATGTTCATCTATGTGTCTGACAATTTTGTTCTTTACTATAGTTTCAACCAGTTTGCCTGGTACTGAAGTCAGGCTTACCAGCTTGTAATTGACAGTGTCACATCTGGAACCCTTTTTAAAAATTGGCATCACATTAGCTACCTTCCAGTCATTTGGTACAGAGGCTGATTTTAATGGTGGGTTACAGACAACAGTTAGTAGTCCCAAAATTTCACATTTGAGTTCCTTCAGAACTCTTGGGTGAATTCCATCTGGTCCTGGTGACTTATTACTGTTTAGTTTATCAATTTGTTCCAAAACTTCCTCTAATGACACCTCAATCTGGGACAGTTCCTCAGATTTGTCATCTAAAAATAGTGGCTCAGGTTTGGGAATCTCCCTCACATCCTCAACTGTGAAGACTGATGCAAAGAATTCATTTAGTTTCTCCACAATGGCCTCATCGTCCTTCATAGACAAATCTGTTATTCCCATAGCAGCTAATGGAGTGGTCTTCCTATAGAGCCACATACCTGCCTACTTCCTCATGCAGCCTTATATGCCCACTGAACTCTCTCTCTCTCTCTCTCTCTCTCTCTCTCTCTCTCTCCTGTTCACACCAGTGAAATGTTCAAAGCAGACGTAACCTCTTCCCCCGCAGCATATGTGAGCAAAATGACCATGTCCCTCAACATGTATATAGCCAGTGAAATCTACACAGCAATGGAACATTTTATAAGAACTTATTTTACAGCCAGATTTGCAGAAAAATTCTAAAAACTTTAGACACGTTACAATAACCACAATCCACAGTGAACAGGACATCTGCTCACATGTGACAGGTTTCAGAGTAGTAGCCATGTTAGTCTGTATTCGCAAAAAGAAAAGGAGTACTTGTGGCATCTTAGAGACTAACAAATTTATTTGAGCATAAGCTTTCGTGAGCTACAGCTCACTTCATCGGATGCATTCAGTGGAAAATACAGTGGGGAGATTTATATACATAGAGAACATGAAACGATGGGTGTTACCATACACACTGTAACCAGAATGATCACTTAAGGTGAGCTATTACCAGCAGGAGAGCGGGGGGGAGGGGGCGGGGAGGGAACCTTTTGTAGTGATAATTAAGGTATGCCATTTCCAGCAGTTGACAAGAACGTCTGAGGAACAGTGGGGGTGGGGGTGGGGAGAAACTTGGGGAAATAGTTTTACTTTGTGAAATGACACATCCACTCCCAGTCTCTATTCAAGCCTAAGTTAATTGTATCCAGTTTGCAAATGAATTCCAATTCAGCAGTCTCTCGTTGGAGTCTGTTTTTGAAGTTTTTTTGTTGAAGTATTGCCACTTTTAGGTCTGTAATCCAGTGACCAGAGAGATTGAAGTGTTCTCCAACTGGTTTTTGAATGTTATAATTCTTGACGTCTGATTTGTGTCCATTTATTCTTTTACGTAGAGACTGTCCAGTTTGACCAATGTACACAGCAGAGGGGCATTGCTGGCACATGATGGCATATATCACATTGGTAGATGTCCAGCAGAGAATCTCCACTCTTCCACACACTTTTTGGAAAGGCTTAACTCTTTGCACTAACATTTTCTCATATAAATTCAGACTTTTAAGATCAGAAGGTGAACCTGCACATCTACCAATGTGATATATACCATCATGTGCCAGCAATGCCCCTCTGCCATGTACATTGGCCAAACTGGACAGTCTCTGCGTAAAAAACTCCAATAAATTCCAAATGAAAATATCAATGTAAACCATTGCTGCTGTCCTTGGGCTTGAACGTCCATCCCTCAGTTTCTCCTGTACTCCATTCCTCATCTGAATGTTTCCCTGGGCTTCTTCCCTGGAGGTCTGGGTCCTGCCCTTTATCAGGGCTTGCTGTACTCCAGTGGCTTCTCCATGTCTCTACTTTCCACTGCCAAGAAAGGTACTGCACAGTTTTTTTTTTTTTTTCCTCTCTCTCTCTCTCTCTCTCTCTCTCTCTCTCTCTCTCTCTCTCTCTCTCTCTCTCTCTCTCTCTCTCTCTCTCTCTCTCTCTCTCTCCAGCCCTCCTCCTACTCTGGGCTTCCTCTCTTTATAGTAACCACCAAGATCCTCCCACAGCTAGGACTCATCTTGAATTGGGTCTCGCCCACCCTCTGGGTGAACCAGGTGCCCTAATTGAGCTCTCAGCTCTTTGTGAAAATCCCCTTACTCTCTCAGCTAGGTCCAATCATTATCCAAGGCCACCTGATCCCCAGCTGATTAGGATCAGCAGGGCGTGTAGCTGATAGTCACAAGCAAGGCCAAGCCTGACTCCGCTTAAAGGGCCACCCAGGACGTGACACAGTGGTGTTTCTAAATACTAAATGGGGAAACATGCTATCCAAACAATTATCCATGAAGTTAAAGAAAAAGTAGTTTATCTTGCTTTACCTTTATGGGAGACTCTTGTAACCATTGGAGAAAATACTGATATCACTAAGCACTTGTTAATTCTAGTCAATGGGGTTGCCACTAAAAAACACTATATTTGGCAAGACTTGATACATTTTGTACAAGTAAGGAATGCAATTTGCAAATTAAAATAAGTGAATATATTGTACATTACATTGCACAAGCTCCCAGTCTGAATTACCATATGGTTATAATATGCAGCAGCACTTAAGGGAACCCATATACAACCAGTACACAATACACCCATTACACGGTCAAGATCCAGTTGGGGACAATACTGATCTATGCTGAGTGAAACCTGTCAATGACTCACTCCTCAGTGTGTAAAAGAAAATACTGGAAGCAACATGTCTGACCATTTCCCACATGGTACAGGGGGGTTTCATGACAGTCAGGAGATATCGATTTCCAAACGTGAATACTGAAACGTGAAACAGTCACATGAATTCGGTAGATCTGCAATTCTGCAGACACATGCAATGTTTATTTCACTTGCTACCGGAGAGGGAATTGAGTGCGCTATCAGCTAGCACTGCCCACACAGCTAACTGCTCAACAGTTACCAGACAGTGTGGCACAAAAGGATGAAAGTCTTCACATTACTTTCAAGAATATCTTGCCCATCATGCGCGGGACCAAGGAAATATTTGATATCTCACACATTCTGAGGTTCAGTGCATGCTGTGCTGTTTTGGTGAATCCTGAGTTCAATTTCTGGCAATGCTCTGTTGGGCAAATCAAGATGCTTAAGTCATTGAAAACATGTCAGTTGGAGTACTCTGTGTTATGGATCCAGTGAACGTGTTCCGACACTTTCGTTCCAGATTTGCCGCTATGCTTTGCTTTTTTTTTTTTCAAAAGACAATCCTTCCCTGGCAGAGTTTCCTTTGGCGGGTGGAATATGAGAGTCATGAATGTGCAATGCATCACATTCATATGCTGCTATGGGGAGAGGACGCACCACTGTTTGGAAGCAACACCGCAGAAATATGTCACATGCTTGCTACCCAAAGAACTGGATTCCCCTACACTACGTCACTTGAGAAATGCATTTCAAAGGCATCACTGTTATACATATTGCTGAAGGACTGTCAAAAGGAAGGATATATTTCAGGCATGCTGCTGATTTGATTTCCCTAGAAGACAGAGGCAGATTTACAGTGAAACACAGGGTGCTCTGGCACTGGGGCCCCTGCAACAACAGATTTAAGAGATAGTAAGTAAGGATAATAATGGAAACAAAAAGGATCACATATAAAACAAAAAGTATAACACACTTTCTACAGTCTAAACTTAACTTTAACAGTCTAAACCTTTATCTCACCTAATGCAATGTCCCAGCATCTCCACCCAGCATGGCTGGGATCCCTCTTTCATGAATGCAGAAAGCACTGTCCTCTTTGTTTCCTTGTTGAAGGATAAAACAATGTCCTTTTGCTTTCTCCTTATATCCCCCAAAGTTCATTGTTTTGTCCCCAAAATTAGGATGACTCCCTGGGGGTTTATTCCCTGGTGTGCTGACTTCATGTTGACTTCACATCCTTATGCTGACTTTGTACGCAAATAGGTCTTTCATTGTGTTGGCTTACAATGCTTAATTTACATGTAAACTGAGGCAGACAGGTGAATATACATTCTTTGTCTGGCAAAATTTATTGGTCCACCTGGCTTTGATTCAGACCTTAAAGCATATTTTCCAGTACATATATGTAACTCCTTACATAGTGTCAGTACATACATTTCACAATGACATTAATCACCAGTGTGATCCTGGCTGTCATTTAAGATTTCACGTGACATTTTTATAGATAAATATTATGATGGCCGTGTGCTAGGTCTAGTGAGTTTGTCAGGCCTGCTAGGAGATGTTGTTATAGAACAGCAAACCCTTTGCCAGCTGACACTGAAGGGTTCTTAGGGTCACACAAGCAACATACACTTTTAAGCACAGACTTCATTATGAGAGCAATGTTCACGTACAGATTACAGTCTTCTTCTCTATGACAGTGGTCCCACAGGTTCTAGGAAAAGTTTTATAATCCATACCATCTCTACATTCATACAGGAGACAAGTGGATCTCCCTTAGTATGTGTGATGTCTGCACCTACAGGTGTAGCTGTCATATTGCATCACCTTCTCATGCTTCCAGTAAACATGGAAAGTCATTAGAATACAGATAGCCAACTGAAGAAGCATTAGTAGAGGCTGGAAAAACACTGAAACAAATTAAACTTCTGATTGTGGATGAAATCAGCATGATGTCCAACTCAATGTTGGCATTAATATTAATATTCAAGAGGTTCTCAAAACTGAGTCGCACCCGCTCTTTTGAGGAAAAGATGTCATTCTCTTTGGAGACCTCATGTAGAGGACACTTGTCAGACAGAACATGTGTTTGACACACTAACAACATGTTATTACTATTGACAGTATTAGGCTGTGATGGGTTGGGTCAGAGACCCCCTTGGAACTGTCACCTGATGTGCTGAGACTACCTCTAAGCCCATTTTCTCTGTCAGTTTGGGCCTCCAGAACCCTGCCTTGTCAAGCCAGACATGCCAGTTTGCTCCAACACAGACTCAGGGTCTGAACCACGTGCCCAAAGCTGCAGACTTAACTGACAACTGCTTAAGAAGTGCTCCTGTCTCTAGCACCCAGACATCCAGCTCCCAATGGGATCCAAACCCCAAATGAATGTGTTTTACTCTATATAGAGCTTATACAGGATAAACTCACAAATTGTCTGCCCTCTATAACACTGATAGAGAGATATGCACAGCTGTTTGCTCCCCCAGGTACTAATTACTTACTCTGGGTTCAATAATAAACAAAAGTGATTTTATTAAGTATAAAAAGTAGGATTTAACTGGTTCCAAGTAATAACAAACAGAACAAAGTAAGTTACCAAGCAAAATTAAACAAAACACGCAAGTCTAAGCCTAATACATTAAGAAACTGCACAAAGGTAAATCTCACCCTTAGAAATGTTCCAGTAAGCTTCTTTCACAGACTGGACTCTTTCTAGTCTGGGTCCAGCAATCACTCATACCCCCATAGTTGCTGTCCTCTGTTCCAGTTTCTTTCAGGTATCTCTTGGGGGTGGAGAGGCCATCTCTTAAGCTAGCTGAAGATCAAATGGAGGGGTTTCCAAGGCCTTTTATGTTCTGTCTTGTGGGCAGAAACCCCTTTGTTCTCCTGTGCAAAATCATAGCAACAAGATGGAGTGTGTAGCCATCAGGCAAGTCACATGTCCATGAATGATTCATCTTTTTGCAGGCCGACGCCGTTGTTTACATGTTAGTTTGAATGTTCCCAGGAAAGCTCAAATGTGGATTGGCTTCTCCCAAAGTCCATTGTCAGTTAAGTGTTTCTTGATTGGGCACTTACTGAGACTAGTCCTTTCTCAAGAAGGTGACCAAATGCTTCACTGAAGCTACTTAGCCCTTGTATTGGGATGTCCAGGTGCCATCTTGGCATACATTCCTCTTATTACTACTTATATCATTTGCGAATGCTTTCTAGGAGCCCTTTTCCTGCCAAGTTCTGCAATTAGGGCCTGCCACTGGCTCACAGCGCAGCTTTGCTTAGCAATGCCTGGAAGTACTTTGGGTCAGGCTTTAGGCCTCAGACCAGGCCTCTGATACAAGGGTTTATGTTTCAGGGCCTCCTACTACACCATAGACACCCCACTTGCCCTCCTCTGCACAAGACTTCGTTCAGCCATAGGACCCTGACTGCAACAATGATCTATACGGTCACAGTTCATGTCAACAACGTCACATAGGCACGTGAACTTTCAGCAATTTTTCAAATAAGCAGAACTGCAGACTAATATGTGGCAATGAAAGCATAAGCAATATGGCCACCTTTTTAATTGAGAGTATGTTGGAAACTTGGAAGCAAAATGACATTAGTAAGATTGCGGAGTGCATTGTCAAAATTGAGAAGAGTGTGTACATGGAAGCTGCTGAAATCTTTAAGACCTTGGCAAACAATGAACAGCTCCTGTTTATTTCATACTTACACTGAAAGCATGTAATAACTTTAATAAAATGATACTTGAAACAGATAATGAAAGCACTATGCTAATTCCTGCCCTAGACATACTAGATGTACTTAACATGACTCCAAGATTAGTAAAAGGGGTAAGTAAGAAACTCAGCAGCAAGATAAATGTCTCCAGAACTGCAGGCTTAAACACCTCCCTAGCCATCACTTGGCAATGTAGAGTTATGCCTTGCTGTAACTGTGACATTAAAAATGGTCTGGTAAATGGAGGAATGGGCTTTGTGCAATACATCCAATATGACATGCACAACCAATTTGTGGAGGAAATCATTGTTAAGTATGATAAGCTGGGACAGTCTCAACTAATGTTAAGAGTTTCAGTGACATTTCTGTTAATGATGTGTCTATTATCTGTAAACAGTTTCCATTGATCATTTTCTATGCAGAGTCCATTCACAAATTCCAAGGCTTGAACTTGGATTCTGTTATAGTTGATGTTGGATCAATTGTACGCAAAGAAGGAACAACATATGTTGCCCTTTCTCAGGTTTGGACCCTGACAGGCTTACACATGTAGCCATTTGATTCCACAAAGGCCAATGCTGATGTGCAATGCATTCAAGAATATATTGTCTCAGGGAGGAATTTCTTCCTCATCCATCACCAGTTCCAATAGCTAGAAGGAGTGTTCATAAACTAGTACAATAAAAAGAAAAGGAGGACTTGTGGTACCTTAGAGACTAACAAATTTATTTGAGCATAAGCTTTTGTGAGTTACAGCTCACTGCATCCGATCAAGTGGGCTGTAGCCCATGAAAGCTTAGGCTCAAATAAATTTGTTAGTCTCTAAGGTGCCACACGTCCTCCTTTTCTTTTTGCAGATACAGACTAACATGGCTGCTACCCTGAAACCTGTCATAGTACAATAAAGAAGACTTCCTGCAAATGACACCTGGTATGTCCAGCAAACACCCCTCCCCCCATGTGATGCTGAAAAAACAGATGTGCTCCATTCCATAATGCAACTGCAGTTAATTGTTATGCAAATGTCATTGTATGAACACTCCTAAAAGTGACCCCAATCTCATTCCTTTAATTGTGTAGCATCAGTCACCTGGTCTCATTAAACCTGCATGGCAGACAATAGTACAGCATACACAACAACGCCCAGACCATCCAAAGCACCACAGAGTTCAGAGCTGCTGTGGGCACCTACCCACTGGAGCCAATTTTCAGTTTATCAGTGCAGCAAGACGATTCCTAATTTCTTGTGCAGCTGCTGAACTTCCTCTCACAAGCACACATACCCTCCAGCACCTATTTACCACTACGTATATTACCATATAAAAATACCACGACTCTCCTTACATATTTCAAACAGCTACAAACCTGGAGTGAATTCTACAGTTGTCTTCTGCCAGACAATTCCTTCCCCACCCCATCCCCAACTATTCTGCTTTACTGCCCTTGGCTAGGCGTGCCAACAGCATGGTGGATGTTAAGGAAAAGTTAGCACATGTGACTCCATTTTGGTTTGGGGCCCACCATTGTTTAAATGCCAGCACATCATACACCAGGAGGAGTGATCCTTAGATACTGAATCCCTGTGAAAATCCTCCTCCTTGTCTCCAGCCTGCCTTGACTCCCAGTATCTGTTTTTTGTCAGTCTCTAACTCCCTGTCTCTTGGCCTTGATGTGAGGCCTCCCATTCTGATAATAAAAGTTACTGATGCATAGCTTTAGGACCATGCTGTGTAATTAACATACTGGTATAGCACGAGGAATGCACCAAGCAGGGATAGGTGGTAGATAAGAAAAGGGTTTCCGATGCACGATTGGCTAAGGTTTCCGATGCACGAGGGCAACATGCTTTGCTAAAAAGTATATAACCTTTGTATAATCTGTATTCGTGGTCCCCCCCGGCTAGCAGGGGGGCACCACGCTCGAGCGTAATAAACTTAGTATTTTTTGGGAACTCTGCAGTTGTGGACTTTGTTTCTGTGCCTCAGCCTAGATTCGAACTGTGCGTGACCTATCAGGTATAATTCACAGCATTGGTGTGCGTGTCCTATCAGGTATAATTCGCAGCATTTGTGTGCGTGTCCTACCAGGTGTAATTCTTAGCATTTGTGTGCGTGTCCTACAAGGTGTAATTCGCAGCAGTTGTATGCGTGTCCTACCAGGTGTAATTCGTAACATGGGACAGTACAGTGATCCATACATGTCAGTCATGCTCCTCCATGCCTACTTATGCTTCTTTGTGCTTCCCGCCGAGAAAAATAACCCGCCAAATTCAGAAATTTGTTTTGCAGTCTTTCCAAATTAGTAATTTTACATAGCAATTATGTAAGCATATATTTTATATTATGCTTATATTATGTAAGCATAAGCATATATCCCAAAGGGCACGCTTATAAATTCTGGACATTACATTGCATGAATTCATAGCAGTGCAGGGTGGCTTGTCCAATGACAAGAGCATTGATTACAATCAGCACCTGCTAGTAATCTCAAAGAAGCGTACCCTTCTCCTCCTTAAAAACCAAAACCCCTCTACACTACTAGCGGCACTCTTAAACTTTCCCTACTGTGCCTACATCCTCCCTACTACCTCTGTGAGGACTGATCCAAAAGAAGGCTATCCACAGAGTACATCCTTCCAAGCCCGTTGGCAAGAACAGCAGGAATTACATCACACTGCAAAGTGCTGCACTCCAGTTACAGTTGTTACAAGGACTGTTTGGGCCCTATGTCTCCATATACATATGTTAGCCCTCACTCTGCTGTTTGCCTCGATAGGTATTGGGCCCTGGGGAAAAGTAGGGTTATGCATGGGTCCAGGCAACACAGGGTCCTTGGCCTACATGCTAACGTTCTTGGGACTGTTTGGTCGCGATACCAGCATACTCTTATGCTATTCTTGATTCTACAGTTTGTCTCTGTAGGTTTAATGCACAGGATAGGACGAGGACAATGTCTAGAGCAAGGAAGCCAGGGGGCATTAGCCTTGACAGAAGGACTCCCTAAGATAACTGAAAAGGAGGACTTGTGGCACCTTAGAGACTAACAAATTTATTTGAGCACACTTCATCGGATGCATTCAGTGGAAAATACAGAACGCCACACTGCATTTTCCACTGAATGCATCCGATGAAGTGAGCTGTAGCTCATGAAAGCTTATGCTCAAATAATTTTGTTAGTCTCTAAGGTGCCACAAGTCCTCCTGTTCTTTTTGCAGATACAGACTAACACGGCTGCTACTCTGAAACCTAAGATAACTGAGTGCCACACTAGAAACAGGAAAGAATTTTCTCCTTGTGGTGTTTTTTCCCCTTGTTACAAGGAAGGGTTTTTTCAACAGCAAGGTTTTTTGCCTTCCTCAAGAATTACAGCTTGCTGTACAATTCTAGGATTACCCAACACTGGATATGACCTCAGAGTCCAAGTTTACATGTTAGTACTCTTCTAAGTCCAGGAATGCAAAGACTATGCTCATTCTTCCACTAGATGGCGCCGTGCACTGATTTACATTGCAGACTCACAGTAAAAAATACTGCATGTCTGGCCACTATTGTGTGCCAATCACCCTCTTCCTTCCATTAGTCTTAGCGATACACGCATATCCCAGTCGAGAGGAAGGGACAGAAACAGATGTTTAGTTCACACCTCTAGCGTGCATCCCAGCTGCTCTTCGGGGCATGTCTATACTGCAGTGGGGAGGTATGATTGCACCTTGTGTAGACACACCTGAAGTAGTTAGTTCAGGTCACAATAGCAGCAGCAACATGGGTGGTGTGTACCTGGGGTTCCAGGTGGACAGGGTTAGCCTGTGCTGCTGCAGCTGAGTTGTTGCTATTGTTCTCGAGCTCACTTTGACCTAGCTAGCTCCTTCCCCCACCTTATTTCTTCTTGCCTATCGCTCTCTTTTGCCTTTTGCTTAATAAAAGTCCGGCTTAGCCAGCCAAGACCATATATTTTGCAACACTGCTGGGACCCTATGATCAGAAAGGCAGCTACAAGCAAAGCTCGAAATAGTCCATTGCGAGTACAAGCTTGCCCCGTCTTGGAGTAGCTCATAAAACCACAGGCTATGCCTGTGTGCTCTCTGTCTGAGAGGTTGCAGGTAAAAGTCAGCACCAAAGACAGAAGCTGCATTTTCTATCTTTGCTGCTCTTTTCTTTCCCCACTGGTGCGAGTTTGTCTTGTTTTGTCTTCCAGCGAACAAGACTCGACTTTAACAAAAGCAGCGCCAGACTAATTTAGTTAGTTTTCTTTCTCTCTCCAAAAAATACAGTTATTAAACACCTAAAAGACGGTCAGTGTCATGTTTCTGTACTAGATATGGACTGGCTTCAGAGCTTCCTTTTTAGCGAGGTACACTCCAGATGTGTTCATCCTGAGATTCTTTAATGCTCTGCCAGGTATGGCGGAAGTTAGCTTAAAGTATTGTATTCACAGCACCACCTAGTGACTGAACTATATAATACAGTTTAGCATTCCATTACATCTCCTCCAAGTCCTACATTCCCACCATTTATTAAAAAAACAAGGAGTACTTGTTGTACCTTAGAGACTAACAAATTTACCATATATAGTATTTACACTATCACAGTGTCTGTGAAGTTCAGTATGTATCAGTCTGTTAAAGTGTCTCTGAATCATACCGGTTTTCTAATTACATGATCCAAATGCATAACAACTTGGTCATCTGGGTGTACGTTAGTTGCAACAACCGGCTGCGCTTGGTCTAGAATCCTTGAGTTTTCTTCTTCTTGTTCTGTATCAGTTATCTGTAGAGTTTGCTCCCTTGCTTATTCTTTCTGAGGCACAAACTATAGATGTGGATGGTTTCTACTGAAATCTCCACTGTTGAGCTCAGTCTCTCATGGTCTGGGCACTGAATTATTTTTCTTTATGACAGCTGGAGTTGTCCATTCTTTTTCTCCATCCAATTTGACATGAAACACAATTACTAGATTCTAGACCCAGAAGGTCTCTTACTGAGGCACTTCTGTTGTAAAAGTGTTCAGAAACTCTTTTAACCTTTTTATTTGGTTTGGCTACGTTCTTCATGTCTGGCCACTTTGGAAATAGATTATGTTCCAAAGTTGAAACAGTAGTTCTGAGCTGTCTTCCCATCAGAAGTTGTGCAGGACTATATCCAGTAGCTATGTTGGTGCTGATCTGTAATTCAGAGGAGCAAGGAATGGATCTTTCTGATGTAGGATTTTCTTGGCTCTCTGTACAGCTCTCTCAGCCTCTCCATTTGCTTGTGCATATTGTGAGCTGTTTAGTAATATGATCAAAATAATATTTCATTCAGAATTATTTAAAATCTGCTGCAGTAAATGGTGGTCTGTTGTCTGTCACCAGTTGTTCTGGAATATTTAAGTGAGCAAAAGTGCACTTCTGTTTCTCAATAAACCTGTGACATGTTATGTCTTTCAAGTACATTATTTCTATATACCTGGAAAAGTAGATCACAAAGAGCAGGTAACAATGTCCTCTGAATCTGCATAAATTTGCAGCTAGTCTCAGATTATCTCTGGTAATGGTGTTGTTATGAAAGGTTCTTTTATTGTGTTGGTTTGTTAGTTCCACAATTTTCACATGCAGATACTTTATTCTTTATGCCTTGCTGATGCCTGGCCATTACACTGACTGGTTGGTCCATTTGCAGCATTTAGTTAATTCTTGATGTCCTTCATGGATGAGGTTTACGATTTCTCCTCTCATTTCTTTTGGAATTAAGATGCAATTGCCTTTAATCAGGTGGATGGGAATCTGAGAGGCAGTGACCTTGAGATGGTCGAGTTCAGGATCCTGACAAAAGGAAGAAAGGAGAGCAGCAGAATACAGACCCTGGACTTCAGAAAAGCAGACTTTGACTCCCTCAGGGAACTGATGGGCAGGATCCCCTGGGAGAAAAATATGAGGGGGAAAGGAGTCCAGGAGAGCTAGCTGTATTTTAAAGAAGCCCTATTGAGGTTGCAGGAACAAACCATCCAGATGTGTAGAAAGAATAGTAAATATGGCAGGTGACCAGCTTGGCTTAACAGTGAAATCCTTGCCAATCTTAAACACAAAAAAGAATCTTACAAGAAGTGGAAGATTGGACAAATGACCAGGGAGGAGTATAAAAATATTGCTCAGGCATGCAGGAGTGAAATCAGGAAGGCCAAATCACACTTGGAGTTGCAGCTAGCAAGGGATGTTAAGAGTAACAAGAAGGGTTTCTTCAGGTATGCTAGCAAAAAGAAGGTCAAGAAAGTGTGGGCCCCTTACTGAACTAGGGAGGCAACCTAGTGACAGGGGATGTGGAAGAAGCTGAAGTACTCAATGCTTTTTTTGCCTTTGTCTTCACGAGCAAGGTCAGCTCCCAGACTACTGCACTGGGCAGCACAGCATGGGGAGGAGGTGACCGGCCCTCTGTGAAGGAAGAAGTGGTTCGGGACTATTTAGAAAAACTGGACGTACACAAGTCCATGGGGCCGGATGCGATGGGATGCTAAAGGAATTGGCGGATGTGATTGCAGAGCCATTGGCCATTATCTTTGAAAACTCATGGCAATTGGGGGAGGTCCCGGAAGACTGGAAAAAAGCTAATGTAGTGCTCATCTTTAAAAAAAGGAAGAAGGAGGATCTGGGGAACTACAGGCCAGTCAGCCACACCTTAGTCCCCGGAAAAATCATGGAGCAGGTCCTCATGGAATCAATTCTGAAGCACTTAGAGTAGAGAAAAATGATCAGGAACAGTCAGCATGGATTCACCAAAGGCAAGTCATGCCTGACTAACCTAATTGCCTTCTATGACAAGATAATTGGTTCTGTGGATAAGGGGAAAGCAGTGGGCGTGTTATTCCTTGACTTTAACAAAACTTTTGATACGGTCTCCCACAGTATTCTTGTCAGCAAGTTAAAGAAGTATGGGCTGGATGAATGGACTATAAGGTGGATAGAAAGCTGGCTAGATCATCAGGCTCAACAGGTAGTGATCAATGGCTCCATGTCTAGTTGGGAGCCGGTATCAAGTGGAGTGCCCCAAGGATCAGTCCTGGGGCCGGTTTTGTTTAATATCTTCATAAATGATCTGGAGGATGGTGTGGATTGCACCCTCAGTAAGTTTCCAGATGACATTAAACTGGGAGGAGTAGTAGATACCCTGGAGGGTAGAGATAGGATACAGAGGGACCTAGACAAATTAGAGGATTGGGCCAAAAGAAATATGATGAGGTTCAACAAGGACGAGTGCAGAGTCCCACACTTAGAATGGAAGAATCTCATGCACTGCTACAGACTAAGGACTGAATGGCTCGGCAGCAGTTCTGCACAAAAGGACCTAGGGGTGACAGTGGACAAGAAGTTGGATATGAGTCAACAGTGTGCCGTTGTTGCCAAGAAGGCTACATTTTGGGCTGTAAACGTAGGAGCATTGCCAGCAGATTGAGGGACATGATCATTCCCCTCTATTTGGCATTGGTGAGGCCTCATTTGGAGTACTGTGTCCAGTTTTGGGCCCCACACTACAAGAAGGATTTGGAAAAATAGGAAAGCGTCTAGCGGAGGGCAACAAAAATGATTAGAGGGCTGAAGCACATGACTTATGAGGAGATGCTGAGGGAACTGGGATTATTTAGTCTGCAGAAGAGAAGAATGAGGGGGGATTTGATAACTGCTTTCAACTACCTGAAAGGGGGTTCCAAAGAGGACGGATCTAGATTGTTCTCAGTGGTAGCAGATGATAGAATAAGGAGTAATGGTCTCAAGTTGCAGTGGGGGAGGTTTAGATTGGATATTAGGAAAACCTTTTTCACTAGGAGGGTGGTGAAGCAGTGGAATGGGTTCCCTAGGTAGGTGGTAGAATCTCGTTCCTTAGAGGTTTTTAAGGTCAGGCTTGACAAAGCCCTGCCTGGGATGATTTAGTTGGGGATCGGTCCTGCTTTGAGGAGGAGGTTGGATTAGGTGACCTCCTGAGGTCTCTTCCAACCCTGATATTCTATGATTCTATGATTCTGTCACTCCACCCCACCACAAAATACCCAGCAGCCCAGTGGTTCAGGCACTCATGTTGTGGGGGGAGGGGTGTCAGTTCTCTGGGTACATAGAACTGTGAATTATCTCATTACCCCCTGCCTCCTGCATGAGGGAGTCCTTCTTGTGGTAGCTGACTGTCAGCTCCGTGGCACCAACAACCTTTCAGCCACTCAAGCACTTTCCTCTGGGCTATGCCAGCCCTTCCTTCACCTTGCAGGTTAGCAATAGGTGCACCCCAATCCCAGAGTCCCTTTGAATAATTTCCTGTGATATCTAGCCCCTGACACTGGCTGCTGGTAGAAATTTCAGATCCTCTGCTCCCAAAGGTGCAGTGTACCACTGTTAACTAGTTTTACCTTTTACCACTGCTCTTGTAACCACACAGCACTTGTGAGCACTTATGATAAGACAAAGGTAGGTTTAATTAAGAACAAAGATTTAGGTAGAAATAAGAGAAAGCGATGGAAACAATTGGTTACAACTCCAAACAAAACATAAAACGTGAATCTGAGCCTATACTTATTAATAGTTACCTTTCTTATATAATAGAGTAGATTTTCCCCCAAAAGTTTAGTCTTTTGCAAAGCTGCCTGGCTGCAGACAAAAACCAGGATCCAGGCATTCATGAATGCACCCTATTCCTCAAAAGGTTTCTTCAGTGAATGGATGCAAAGTGTCCTTCCCCACACTCTGTTACACTGAAAAGAGTCTCGGTTTTATGAATAGACACAATCCCTCTCTTGTTGCAAAGTTTCTTTTTTACTTTTAAGAGGTTTCATCTGTTTGTTGTTGCCTCTGATGGTTTCCCCATTCAAAATCTTAATATTGCACAAGGCTATGCAATTGAGCCTTGCATTGCATCACCAGCCAACCAGAGCAGGGTAACAACCCCATGCCCAAATGGGCCATTACTGAGACATCCTGATGATTAATCTTTACTTTTTACTCCAAGTCCATGAGACATATTTTCAATATAAATACATTATATTCCTTAAATATCACCCATACACGTCTCACAGGTTGACAAGTTGCAAGCTTTCTGTAGATACCTTACACATTACTCTTTATGGATACGTATCCTGCAAGACATGTGTTTGGGGCAGTGAGGTTGTCGGCTCTTAGGTGAGACTAGTTTGCAAAGAGCAGGGGACCCATTGCCAAGAGGTCTCTGTATCACGGGGGGAAGACCTGGGTTCAAGTCTCTGTTGCAGATGAAGTTCTCCTACATTCCTTGTAATGGCCCTAACCGCTGGTTGATGGGCTGTAATGGGGTGGAGGAGGGCTCTCTCCTTTCATGAGAAAGGGCCGCACTGGCTTAGGTGCCTAATTCCAGGAAAGGGTTTCTGCCTGAGAGCGCTGAGTGGAAATAGGAGCCTCCTTCTGGCCTGTTGGCCAGGCAGAAAAGGCCCAGTTGAATGGAAGTTAGGCTCCTGAGTATCTTTGAGGATCTAGGCCCTGCTTCTGTCCTCTGCATTTCACTCCTGGCTAAATTGGGCAGCTCCCCACTCAGCTTATTGGCTTCTGAAAATCCCTTTCCTTGGCGTCTAACATTCCCCATACAATGCCTGTCTAACTCAGGGCTGGGAATTCCACTGAGTGCCTAAGACTGAGGCACCAGAATACCTAAGTCACTTGTGTGAATCTAGCCCAAAGTGTCCAGCCCAGTAGCAGGAAAAACAGCTCCATCTCTGACCCCTGCTTGCTGCCTGTCCCTTGTACACTCTCCTGGGAAATTCCTCAGCCCAAAGTCAGACAGCCCTTCCTTGTTCTCAGTACTGATCACAGGTTAGAGCCCGGATGTTAGCCCCCCACTTTTCCAGCTGCTTTGAAACACAAAAAACCCTCAGACAGCTTCAACTATAAGCCATGTCCACCAGAGCCAGCTCCACTAGAAAACTCATCCATCCACAAGTCTTCATCTCATAAAGGGCTAGGCAGCAGTGACCCATAATCCCTTTAACTGGTGTCCAGGTGCGATTATGGCAGCTGACTGTTATGGGTCCTTTGGGCCAGAGTCTGTGTCTAACCCTGGCTATGGAGGATTTCATATCGAATGTTATATATCAGCAACTCATAATATGCAGCCCATTAACTCTTTTGCCACAACATCAGCAAGAGCCCCTTGCAGGAATAAGGTTGGTTTTTTGCAATACCATAATAAAAACGAATAACTGAAAATGTTCTCTCTTAGCATTCACCATTGCCTCTCTCCCTTGTGATGACCTCTCCATCACAGTGGCTTCAAGGTGTTTCCAAGGAGATCTCAGAACATCTAAAGTAAACAGATGGACAGATGCAGATAAAGTCAGTGAATAACTGGATGTTGTACAATTTAGCAAGGATGATTAAGATTTGCAGAATGTAGAGGGGAGGCAGGCGTTACTCTGGAAAAAGCAGATTAAATGCCTTCTGCAGTGAATTCTCCGCAGCTGCCTGGGATCCCTAGGGAGCCTTCCATTCCCCACCTCCAGTCCACCTCTTGCCTCTAATAGTCCTCCATTTAAGGATAAGGCAGGATTCCCTTTGGAACCCACCACTGGTGCTCTTTCATTGACATTCTATTGAGTAATAAGGCACTCTCAGCACTACTTGCAGTCCCATGGGCTCCCATAAGAGCTCTCTTTAAATCCCACTTCCAGTGCAGATGTAGCAGGGCAGGGCTAATTGGAAAGGGCTGGCTGACCCACAGCCTCCTGGCCCTTCAAGGGGCAGGCCACCCTGTTACATGTGCACCACATGGACATAGAAGTTCACAGGGCCACTTGTTAAACTTAATCTGCATTCACCTTCAGGCTTTGCTAGTGGAACGTGGTGGCAGCATGAGCCATAGAACTTGGTTAGAAGCTTCCTGGAGCCTTAGATTTGGCAGACACAAACCTAGCCCATTGATGGACCTGAGAAGTACACAGACTGGCCAGGCAGGATGATGCCACCAGCAGGAAAGTAAAACTATTATTTCACCTTAGTGGGAAACGAGGCAGAGAGGTCTACAGCACTCTGAAGCTCACCACTGCCTCAAGCCTCACAGCAGTCCTAGGAGCCCTGGGGTCCTATTGCTCCCCAAAGCAGAATGAAACTGTGGAACAACACAAGTTTTTCACTAGATACCGACACCAAAGGTGAGGGTGTGACAGTTTTCTGTTACTAATCTGCCTGAGGCGTCAGGTGAGCAGGCTGAGGCCGCAGGATCATTAGGGGAGGAGATGATGGAGTACACCAAGTAACTGAGCTTTAAAGCTTTATTGATAAAATAATAAAATAACAGCAGAGAGTGCTGGGGGTTCCCCATGTCACTCAGAGGAAGGAAGAAAGCGTTAGTGCCCCCATGTTGTCTGCAGCTACCGGTGAGGTGCTGTGCTCTTGCTTGATGTTGATATCAGTCGGCTGCGTGTGTGTTCCCTCTGTATGCTGCCCGGCTTTGCAGATGTCTGGCACAGCAGACCCCGAGAGAACCCCCAGTGACCACAGAGTCCAGTAAGGTACGAAGGCACGTTGGCCAGATTTATTGTCGAAGGGAAACACAATCTCTAGCTCCCTGGATTATATATCTACGGTTTGTTGCTAGTCCCTATGTGCTCCCTGGCAATGGACTCAGCTCAATCAGTGGCAGGACTTTCCACTGCCCCCTGGGCTGGACAGAGACACTACCCCAGGGTTATATTCTTATACACGGGTACAAACAAATTACATCACACTCCTAACGTATTGAGGTGCAACCCCTTTACGTAACAATGCCCCACCCTTCTTCGCAGTAAGGTGCCACCTCTCACCTTGAACACGTTGGTTCGAACAAAACAACTCTATCCATCATACTAGCCTTTTGCCCCTGTCCTTGTTATTTATGTGGACAGTATAAGAATGTTCTTGTACCATTTGTGTATGGCTCTGGTATCCAATACACTTTAGATATATGTTTGTGCAACAGCATATCTTTATACAACATCAGCCCTTTCCTTGCCGGCTTCTGTGAGCAGGGCCTGCCTCTGGTTCGCAGCTTTACTTTGCTTTATGTCAGCAAAGTCTTGAGCATTACTTCAGTTCAGGCCTTAGGCCTCATACCAGGCCTCTGATACCAAGGGTTTATGTTTCAGGGCCTCATCTTACTACACCGCAAGCCCTAACCCACTTTCATACTCACACCTGCACTACCCGAGGCTGGCCAAGCCTGGGTGTAACGTAAGAAGAAGAGGGGGAAGGGTGGACAGGAGTTCTTGTCCAGTGCATGGGTTGTCCAGGGTCCACTGTTGATCTCCGACCTGCCCTGGCTCTTGGGAGGATTCTTAAGCCCTTGGTTCTTCCGGGATGGCGTTCCGTTCAGGGACCTTTGTCCCTCTTGCTTTTTGTACCAGTCCAAACCAGCTTTTCGCGGCTTCCTCAGCTTTCCCAAAACACACTGGCTTCAGGGCCATGAGATGGTTATTTTTCACTCGCTGACCTTCGTCGTCTCACTCCTTTTCGCAGCCCCTGCAATTTTGTTCAGCAACTCTCCTTTCTCACGGCTGGTCAGGGGAGTGTGGGGGGTGGACTCTCCCAGTGTTTCTTGGCAGGTAGCAGAGTGTGCAATGGCCTTGGGCTGGAGTCAGCTCCTTATCTTCAGGTTTAGCTGGAACTTCAAGTTAACCCGTTCCTTTCTCCTTTCCGCCCCCTTCGGCCTTTTGCCACCTGCAAAGAAACCTTTTGCTCCACACTCATACCTTTAACCCTTCCCAAGATCCTTTCGAATACATATAAAAGCATTATCAATATATGATGCTGGTGTTTACCCAGCGAACCCCGGGGGGGGGGGGGCAGCTATATTGTGACAAAGGGACAGACCCCTGCATTACTGCCTTATGCACAGTGGCTCCTATGTGTAATTTTGGGGACTTGACAGATTCCCACTTCAGGACAGGACAGTCTGCAGTACCTGGGAGCAGGAGTGACTGCTGTGGGAAGATAATCTCATATTAGACAGATGCTTAGACTTGGGGCGGGAAGTAGAAGGCTCAAGAAAAAGGACGAAAGTCCGAGGAGGCACAACATCCCCTGAAGGACATGCAGTGAGGCAGCTGCAAAGGAGGGCAGGTGGCCAGGCTTCCGTCCCCACCGTGAGATGCAGGAACTGTGGGAGACAGCATGAGCAGGTAAAGGAGAAGTGCCCCACCCTAGGGCTGCATTGCAAGAACTGTAGCAAGCTGAACCATTTTAGCAATGTGCGCAAGAGCAGAGGAAGGTCTCCGAAAGATCCAGTCAGACTTGTCCAAAGAGGGATGGCATATGACACAGCAGTGATGACACTGTGATTCTCTCCTTGAGTCCAAGAGCCTATCAGAGTCAGGCTGTCAGGACAGGAAAGCAACCAGGGACAATACCAGCTTCTGTGAATGGAACAAGAAATCCCCTGTGTGATTTCAACTGGATAGCAGGTCCTCCTGCAGCAGGATTCCTCAGGATGAATTGGACTCGAACACACCCATTTACAAAGAGCCGGCACAATCTAGTATGTATAATGACAGGATAATGCAGCCAGTAGGAAAATGTGACCTCATAGTAACTAACCCAAAAAATAATAGATGGTATCTACTGTAGTTTGTGGTGGCAGATGGTAAACACCACAGACCCCTCTTGGGGAGCCGAGCCATACAAGCCATGGATCTGATCAGGGTGCGGCATGAGAATTTTATAACTGCAGGGCAAGAAGCAAAAGGGGGAGTCCCGTGGACAATGGAGACACTTTTTAAAGCATGCGGGGATGTTTCCAAAGTCAATGGATGCCTCATGGGAAAGCTGTGACTGGAAGTAGACCCCACAGTAGAACCTATGTGTTTATCATGAAGGAAAATTCCAGTGGCACTATGTAATCCAGTATGTAAAGAGCTCAAAAGTCTGCAGAACAGGGGTATCACAGACTCTGTAGAGGCCACTATAGCCTGCGTATGGATGGCACAAAAGACAAAACCCTGCTAGGGGAGACTGTTGCAATGAAAAGGATGGGAACACCTGCCAGAGGAGATGGCCAACAATCAGAGAAAGCAGGCACTAGAATACAGCAGGTCAGCCAGGGAGGCGGGGCCTTTTCAGAGCTAGGCTCTAGGCGGTGGAACATCCTGCTGGAGAATCAGACTGCTGTAGTCTGGGCACCTTCAGAGCCTAGCGTGAAACCCACCTTCTGTGTGAAAGATCCAGCAAGTAGGAGAGCTGTGATGAGAAATACATTTAGAGAGCCCCACGAAGGCAGGAGTGGAGTCCGCTTTTCTCTAAATCTCATGTCCTCTTACTGTGTTCAGTGCCAAGATGATGCAGAGATTGGGACTCTGTAAATACTTTAGATAGACAGGAGTGGCAGGTGCCTGTCCAAACTATTGATGGGCAATGAAGACACATAAGCCAGAAAAGACAAATCATCCACCTCGCAGAAGACAGACCACAGCACTTAATACAAATGTGGCAAACCACTCCAGTCTCTACGTAAAAGAATAAATGGATACAAATCAGATGTCAAGAATTATAACATTCATAAACCAGTCGGAGAACACTTCAATCTCTCTGGTCACGCAATCACAGACATGAAGGTCGCTATCTTAAAACAAAAAAACTTCAAATCCAGACTCCAGCGAGAAACTGCTGAATTGGAATTCATTTGCAAATTGGATACTATTAATTTAGGCTTAAATAGAGACTGGGAGTGGCTAAGTCATTATGCAAGGTAGCCTATTTCCTCTTGTTCCCCCCCCCCCCCCAGATGTTCTGGTTTAACTTGGATTTAAACTTGGAGAGTGGTCAGTTTGGATGAGCTATTACCAGCAGGAGAGTGAGTTTGTGTGTGTATGGGGGTGGGGGGGATGTGAGAAAACCTGGATTTGTGCTGGAAATGGCCCAACTTGATTATCATGCACATTGTGTAAAGAGTTGTCACTTTGGATGGGCTATCACCAGCAGGAGAGTGAATTTGTGTGGGGGGGTGGAGGGTGAGAAAACCTGGATTTGTGCTGGAAATGGCCCAACCTGATGATCACTTTAGATAAGCTATTACCAGCAGGACAGTGGGGTGGGAGGAGGTATTGTTTCATATTCTCTGTGTATATATAAAGTCTGCTGCAGTTTCCATGGTATGCATCCGATGAAGTGAGCTGTAGCTCACGAAAGCTCATGCTCAAATAAATTGGTTAGTCTCTAAGGTGCCACAAGTACTCCTTTTCTTTTTGCGAATACAGACTAACACGGCTGTTACTCTGAATCCTTTGTGAAGAAGATTGTTGTCCTGCAAAAAGGGAAACCTGACACATTCCTGGGCAGAAATCTCTGCATCAGTGTGTTAAAGCAAGAAGGCAAGTGACATATATGTAATCACCAGAGATCCTAGAAATGCATTTGCCATGGAAAAAAGCAGAATTTGTGTTTTTACCGAGAATCTTTAGTTCTTACTTTTTGTGAAAAACTAAAAACATATACACTGGAACCCCGATGATCTGACCTAACTGGGACTGGGGCCAGATCAGATCATCAAAAATGTGGATAATCAGTAGAATGGGTAGAGCTCAGGCTCTCAGCTTAAAAAATTGTAAATATAATAAATAAAATATTGTGTTCAACTGATACTGATCTATATTGTGGCTACGGAAACTAAAGTTCAGCGTTTCATTTTAAATGCAGAAAAATGCAGATTTTTATGTGTTTTTAATTGGAGAATTTTGAGGAGGTTTTATCATGGAAAACTAGGATCCCTGGTAATCACATTCAAACTCCAAGGCTTCAGACAAGACACAGCCCAACGAAGACAGAGTTTAAAAAAGTTTCATTGAATAGAAAAAAGAAAAGTAGTACTTGTGGCACCTTAGAGAATAAAAACTGACTCAGATTCTTAAGATACTTCAAAAGAAGATGAGAAAATCTGTGGGCTTATTTAATACCAAAATGTCAAATGGCATGCTGCTTGGATAATCACTACCAACACCTTGGGCCTAATTAAAAACTGTGGGAAACACAGTGGTTGACTGAAGCACGAGGACAGTATTAACAAATTAACTCTGCTTGTAGCAGAGTATGACACAGAGCTTGAGTGAAATAAGGGAGTACACAAGGCTCGCCTACATATGGATGCCACAATTATACTTGCAGTGTCGGAACACTGAAGACATTTCTTTCATGTGGGAAAAGTAGCGAAGAAGAAATTACAAAAAACTAGACGAGCAAGACACATCAAGAAAGACGAGGGATCTGCCCCAGCGATATCTCCAGCTGTTGCAGTCACCAAAGCACAAGAAACAGATGCAACATGTATTTTTATTTTCTAGATGTCTCTATTAAATAAAAACAGCATATTACACCAACTGTGGATGTTAGGAAGCAATTTAAACGGAGCTTTTGTACTCCTTAAAACTAGACCTTAACAACTGGACCTTAGTAAGACCCCAAGCTGTTTTACACTCAGGCATGCATACATATCCTGCTGTGGGGATGCCCCTTTAAGGACAGGTGGTTACAGGGGTAGTCACCAGCTACCAAAGCCCTGATACAATGGCTCCAATGGAACAATGCTGTCATGTAGTGGAGGGGTACAAAGGGACACAGAGCTGATGCAGAGGCACAGAGTCTGTGTGGTTGGAGCTAACCTCCTGCAGATCCTGAGGATTTGCCTGGTGTGGAGCTGGAGCCCCAGTCTGTTTTGAGGCTGGGGAGGAACCCCCGCCCACTGATCTGGACAATTAGTAAGAACTCTGAGAGGAGAACTCTCTGTGGTTTCTTCTCCCTTAGCCTCCTGCCAATGGAAAACTCCTGAGAGGGGACAATCATCCCTTCCACTGCAAATCCGAAAGCAAAACAGCTGATCAAAATTGAACAATGTGGCCTATAGTCCTTACAGTTCAGAGATCTGGAACGACCATTGCCACTAACTATACCTACAGATGCCCCAGAAACACTAACACAAGTCCATTGCTGACTGAATATGTCAGGTATTATCATTGATAAAATTCCAGAAAAACTTTAACTATAACGGAATCTGGAAACATGTTAACAGATCTGTACTGATTGCTGTGAGACAATTCACAAGACATAATGACTGGTGGAACTGAGGAACATTTTACTTCAAAAGAAAATGAAGATGACTAATTCTGGTCTGTGGTTTTGAAGTCAAACAACCATTCATGAGGATTTCATCCTTTTAAAAGAAAGGGAGTGATCCCCGCAAGTCCCAGGAAAAGGGTCATGGATTGAAGTAGCATAGGACATTCACCTGGTATTGTTAAAACAAAACCATTACTGACCAATAAAAAGTCCTTTCCAAAAATCAAGCAATATGTAGACAGTTGCGTTAAAATATGACAAGAATATTGTTTCCTTATCTTCCACCCATCTGTCTTTCTGTATCCGCCTGTTGTCCTAGTTTTATATGTAGATTGTAAGCTCCTTGGGACATCTTTTTGGTTTCAGTTTGTAAAGCAGCTAGCACATTTGGGTCGTGGCCCAGGAATGGAGGTCCTAGGCACTACTGCAATATAAATAAGAAACTATAATTAATACATGTGTATTACAAGCTAACAAGTTTGAACTGGCAGATATCAGACATGCCAAAACACATTTGAGAAAATCTTACAAATGCATTAGTCATTACTGATCAGATTACATTACAGGATACATTTTATGTCAACAGCAAACATCTTTGCATTACCTCTACTGAACAAAGTTTTTGCAAACTTTGGCATTCCCACTGAAGTCAAAACAGAAAATGGGACTCCGTTTTATGGTCAGCACTTCCACGGGCTGCAATATTTCCGTTGTGATTATTCCAGTGGCTGCAATAATCTGGTGTTGTTCACCACCCCATAACCACTCTGACCATAGGATAACATAACAGTTGAAAGATCTGTGGATAATGAGAGTAAACAGATAAAAATAATCAAAGGGTCCAAGACACCTGTCAGACAAGTACTGCCCCTATTCTGGTGACATCCATCTTCACCACGTGTAAACAAGATATGTTAAAATGTCAGAATCTTTTAACCAGCTGTGTCTTTTTGGGTTATGCATGCACCCTGTACACTCTCGTGCTACCCCTCTGGAGGGCATAAAGGGTTGAGCGGCACTCAACCGTTCGTATCGCCCATTGTAATGAGACAGAACGAAGACTCTGTACAGCTAGACTAGAAGAGCTGGGCTTGACAATGGCTGGACACATTCACAGCACCGTAGGCACCAACTCCTTGGATGCTATGGGGCTGGAGCACCCATTGGGAAAAAATGGCGGGTACTGAGCACCAGCAGCAGCCCCCGTATCAGCTTCCCCCACCTCTCCAGTGCCTCCCACCTGCTGGAGGGCCCCAGGGATCAGCACCTTCTCCCTCCCTCCCTCCCCGCATCTCTCACCCACCGCAATCAGCTATTTTGTGGCATGCAGGAGGCTGGGAGGGACACGGAGGAGTGAGTACACAGGGCGGGGTGGAGTGGGGGCAGGAAGAGACAGGGCGGGAAGAGGTGGGGTCTTGGGGGAAGGGGTGAAGTGGGGGGCCAGGTCCTGAGGCAGAGCCGGGGGTTGAGCACCCCCCAGCATTTTGGAAATCAGCGCCTGTGCACAGCACTGAACTAAAATCCCATATCTTTCCACACATTCCAGATCTCAAAGCACAGAAAGAAGGATGTGATGTGCTCCTTGCATTCAACCAGGCTATTGTCCATGCCCTCCAAAAAGTATGTGAGTAAGTCTGTGACAAAGAAGCACTTCACCTGTCCCAAATAGCAAAAATTATTCCAAGGGACATGTTTCACATGCGAACACAGTTCACTGGATCACTTGGCCCAGGATGCCAACCAAAATGTGTGCCTGAGTCACGACTGGCACTGATGTCCATAATATTGGATGAGCCAAACATTAAAACTCAATAGGAACAAGTTTCCCTTCAGCCAGCTCCTTGGCACAACTGTTGCAGTACAACAGTAAAACACGTCGCTGTGAAGGAACAGAAAGTTTGTACCACAACAAAGCTGGAGAAATGCCTTTCCTAATCTACATTGGTTTGACAGTTAAGGGCTCCCAGGTGGGGCCTCAGGGCTTCTGCCCTGCAGGAGCACCAGGGCTAAGGGATTTAGACCTGTGGGGAGCACTGGGGCTTGAGACTTCAGCTCCTCCTTCAGCTCCCACAGGGGGCGCCAGAGCTCAGGACGCCCCCTGGCTCTGCTCCCAGTTTCAGCCAGTGGGGGGGGGTGCCAGGGCTCTAGCTATGGGTGGGAGCACGGATTTCAGCCCTACTTCCCCCATAGCTAAAGCCCCAAGACCCAGCACCCCGGGGCTTTAGCTGGGAATGGATCCGCAGGGCTGAAGCCCTGAGCCCCAACACTTCCCCTGGGTGTAAAGCTCTGAGCCTTGATGCTCCCAAGGGTCAGAAGCCCTGAGCCTGGGCCCGCTGCCCGGAGTCCTGACCTCCCACTCTCTCCCCTCCCCTGGTTGAAGCCCCAACTCCTTGTGGCTGAAGCCCTGAGCCCCAGGGCTAAAGCCAGAGGCAGTACAGTATTTGCTGGGGGATGGGGGGTTGTTTTGGCTTTTTGTGTGTCTCCGCTGCTGCCTGATTGACTACTTTCGGTTCTACATGGTGTCCGGTTGACCAGTAACTCCATAACTCTGGTGTTCGTATCTTTGAGGCTTTGCTGTTTTGTCATAATTTTTGTATGTAACCCTTCTGCCAGTCAGAGTTGGCAGCAACAAGGGCCAGGTTCAGTATCTAGGGGTTCCTTTTCACAATACAACACAAAACTGGCTCGAGCCCTCTCCCAGTGACCTGGGACAATTACACACCGCCCTCTGGGTGCCTCTAAGAGGCAATACTTCCCCTCTCACAAGCACAGAGTCTGAGTGTAGCAAAAAACTTTTAATAAAGGGAGGGAGGTAACTTGGTGTTAATTTGTGAAAACACCACAAACAGGGTTCATAAACATAAACCATGAGCAAAAGACCCACCCCCAAGTAAGTTATGCAGTGTTCTTTTCCTCTCAGGTTCTTAAATCCAGCAACCCAAAAGTCCCTTTAACGTGCCTGTCCCTTCTCTGTTTCCCACTCAGAGTTGCTGTCCTTGGCCAGTGCAGCCCCAGAGTTCAGAGGTGCATCTGCAAAGTTCACCTCCCACCCTGGATGGAGAGAGGAGGGTAAGGAGGCACCTTACTCACTCTGCTGCTCAGGCACTCACTTGCCACCCCTCTCTGCAGAGCTCTGCTCTGGCCCTCTCCACCAGCCACCCTGCTGGCTGCTTGCTGCGCCTCTCCACCAGTCACCTTGCTGGCTGCTCACAAAGATGTTTTTAGGGCCCACCACTTAACACAGCTCTCAGAGATTTTAGCTGCTAGTAGGGGAAACTCACTGCTGGTGCACACTGGGTAATCTCTTGCATCAGAAACACTATCCCAAACCAGATCTAATATTTAGACCTAGGTATCAGTGATTTCAGCTCTGCAGCTTGTAACAAGACTCTCAATTGAGTCTAAATTAGCTCTGTTTGTACACAGTAGAGAGAAGACTGATCAAATGGCATCTGAGGTCCTTGGGCAGAGCCCACACCACCAGCTACAAGTACTCATCCCCACCTGCTCTCAACTCACTGGGCTTTGGAACCCATGTCCCCTGCCTAGTGAGTGCTGCTTAGTTAAGGGTGAGTCTCTCAATCGGGAAATGCCAAGAACAGTTCTGCTGTTCTTGAGTCACACAAAAAGAATAAACCAACGCTTTGTTACTCCTGCCCCAACAACAAGGAAACTGGGGATCCCACACCAGCCAAAAGTGACCATTTGGGCAAGCAATCCCATCATGCTGAGCACCTAGGCAGGGTTGGTATGCCCATGCAAACGAGATCAGCTTCTGAAGTCCTCTTCCACAGCTCATCACTACATGTCAGGGGAGAGCTCATTCAGACTCTGTTTACATGTACAAGTCTGCTTACATGTCTTATAAGGTATCATTTGAGAACACATAATTTGCTGGTCATTATTATCCTGATAAAATATGTATGGCAACAATGTATGTAAATTATAATATTTCCCCATATGATATTATTAACTCATGTTACCAAACTCCACAGTCCTGCCCAAACTAAGGTTGGCAAACAGGTCTGTCCTAAACAAAGGAATGTGTGCTCTGCTTAATTTGCATTTAAGCCTCAAACAGAGTCATCAAGCAGGAAGGGAAACAAAAGGCTCAAAAAGATTAGAAAAAGCCAGCAGGGAGCATCCTTCCACATAAACTCTTAGTCCCTCTCTTGAAAAACACGCCCAGCTGGGCACTTGGAGATGGAGACTGTAAAAAGGAGGGACAAACACCCCAATGCACCCCACCCCACCAATCACAATTACTACACCTGAAGAGAGAAAGGAAGCATTCATTGGACCCTTTGGCAGGGGTCCTGACCTGCAGAGTTTGGTCAGTAAGACTACTGAAAATGTATGGTGACAAATTTTGCTTGAATCTGATAGAGTTTGTTAAGTTAGGTATTAGTAAAGTTGTATCTTTATTTTTCTTGTAACCATTTCTGACTTTTTATGCCACATTACGGATATTCACTTAAAATGTCTTTGTAGCTAATAAACTCATTTTATTGTTTTATCTAATCCAGTGTGTTTAAATTCAAGTGTCTGAATAACTATTTAAGATCATAAGCTAGCATATTAGTCCCTTTAAGGAATAATGGATTTAAAATATTTAGTACTGTCCAGGAGAGGGGTGAGCAGTACAGGACATACATTTCTGGGGGGAAATCAGGGACTGGCGTAGGGGTGTTGGGGTCATCCTACTGTATAACCAAGGCTGGTGAGAGCCAGAGCGTAACCCAAGTGTGGTTGGCAGGCTGCAGTTGCATAATCAGGGTGGGGCTTGCATGCTGGAAGGCTGTTCGTGAATGGCCTAAGTGGGAGCTACTTCAGCAAGGCATTATAAGACCGCAAAGCTTGCAGGGCAGGGGTGACACAGTGGCTCATTAGTCTGGATTGTACCCTGGTATGTCAGAATGGGGTATGATACATCGTGTGATAAGCAAAAACTAGAAAACTCAGTGTCCCAGATCTAGCATAGCACACTTCATCTGAAGCCTCTTTTATTGACCCATGTGCTGTCAATCTGCCAGGCAAACTTCCCTCTCTACACTGAATGCCATGAGAAGCTGTGACCCTGATTCTTTGCATTAGATGGTACTAATTTCACTTGTAAGGTGCCTGTTTACCTCCCAGTTATGGTAAGCCTTCACACAGTACATCCAGACATAGCTAAAGAATTCCTAAAGGGGAACTTCACAGTTCGCCAGACATAGCACGCTTTCTCTGCAATCATCCTTGACCAAGCTCATGAGCAAAATAATGCCAAACTGAAAGGGGATGGCGGCACTTGGTCTATCACAAAGTCCACAGACTCTTCAGCACTAGATGACAGCAGGACCAGAGGTGGCCATGTTGAAAGGAGTTTGGAGCCACAGCAAAGAAAGGATCTAACACAAAACACCATGAGCAGGTGAAAAGTGTCCAGGCTTCCTTTGCATGACATGTCAAGGTACTGGTTGAGGTCATAGAAGACGAGGGCAACCCCTTCTCCAAAAAGTGTGCAGACTTTGTTAAACCAGACACCAAAGACATTGCAAACCCTTCTGTGATTGTCTCCTTGTTACAGCATGTTTGGGGCAGAGATTGCAAGATAAAGCCAAGCTATTAACAGAGCCTATCAAGCAAAATAAACTCCCCTTATTCAGCAAACCTCCTGCAAGGGAGATCTCCAAGACCAAAGTGCAGCTCTCCTTGAAAAATGGTGCACAATGCATTGTTTCAATATATTGAAGATTGTGAGAGACATTTTTCGGAATTTGGCTGCATATTTATGTAAGCTGCCCATTCAGTCTTCTTGAGATGCAGCAATATGCTGTTATGTATGGTTTCAGAGTAACAGCCATGTTAGTCTGTATTCGCAAAAAGAAAAGGAGTATTTGTGGCACCTTAGAGACTAACCAATTTATTTGAGCATAAGCTATGTATGTGGACTGTAACTTTCTGTTCCTGAACGGAAACTTGTAAACTTATTGTGTTATTTTTCTGTGCAATTAATACTTCATAGTGTGTCACCAGGAAGAATTTACTAGAGCATGTTAATTCTTAATATTTTTGTACAATCTCAAGTCATCACAACTCATTGCTTTAGTTGTTAGAACACCTAAAACAATGGGAATATAGAAGTACAAAAATAAAAACCCACTGGGATGATTTAATACCATAAACAATCAGCATCAGAAAAACAGCAGTAGACCAAAAAATGCATTATGAATTTAAAATGGCTGCCACAGCCAGCACTGCATGAGATGGCAATGGCCCCAGACCTGAAAATCTTTATTGGTTCCTGCCCTAAGATTCTGGCAAAATTTGTGCTCTTATCATAAAAGCCGTCATTCTTTCACAAATCTGATCTGCTATTACATATTTGGGAGTGTAGCTACTCAGTATACCATTGCCAGATTTGTATCAATGCACACACAATGAAATTAGATGACAGGACAACTGCAAAACAACAAGATACGATTGGAGGCTGAGCCAAACAGAAAGCTTGCCACACTTGACTCAATGACAGCAGCCATGTACAAAACAGAGAGTGTGTTGTAATAATAAAAATAATTGTTACATTTAATTGTGAAGCATGAAAAGCCCCCAATCAAAGCTCAGATTCCCATTGTGTTGGGCGTTCTACAGTGACAGACGTGGTTCCCACCCCTAAGGGTATGTCTACACTATGAAATTAGGTCAAATTTATAGAAGTCGAATTTTTAGAAAGCGATTTTATACAGTCGACTTTGTGTGTCCCCACTTAAAACCATTAAGACCATTAAGATGGCGGAGTGCATCCACAGTACCGAGGCTAGCATCGACTTCCAGAGCATTGTACTGTGGGTAGCTATCCCACAGTTCCCACAGTCTCTGCTGCCCATTGGAATTCTGGGTTGAGATCCCAATGCCTGATGGGGCAAAAAAGATTGTTGCGGGTGGTTCTGGGTACATGTTGTCAGGCCCCCTCCCCCTCCCTCCATGAAAGCAAGGGCAAACAATCGTTCCTCACCTTTTTTCCTGGGTTACCCATGCAGACACCACGGCAAGCATGGAGCCTGATCAGCTCACCGTCACTGTACATCTCATGGGTGCTGGCAGACGTGGGATTGCATTGCTACACAGCAGCAGCTCTTTGCCTTGTGGCAGCAGATAGTGCACTTCAACTAGTAGCCGTTCTTGTCATCTCCTGGGTACTCTTGGCCGGCCTCGGTGAGGTCTGTCAGGGCACCTGGGCGGACATGGATGCTCCTGGCAGACCTTGGTAAAGTCTGTCAGGGGCGCCTGCACATAAATGGGAGTGACTAGGTCATTCTCTTCTTTAAGTTTTGTCTAATGGAGGTTCAGTCCTGCCTGGAATATTGGCAAGGGATAGCTCAGTAGTTTGAGCATTGGCTTGCTTAAACCCAGGGTTGTGAGTTTAATCCTTGAGGGGGCCGTTCTGCCTCAGGCTGCTCTCCCAGCCAGCAGCACTGTCTGCTGCCAGCCTAACCCTTGCTCCTCCCTCCATGAAAGCAACGATCATTTCGCGCCTTTTTCCGTTCGGGCACCATATTGCTGTCAGCATCGTCATCCACCCGTCGCTTCCACTGCCACTCTGCTCTCCTGCTCACACCATACAATGGCAAACATGGAGCCCGCTCAGATCACCGTGGCAGTTGTGACCGCTTTAAACACCACGCACATTATCCAGCAGTATATGTAGAACCAGAACCAGAACCTGCAAAAGCAGGCAAGTAGACGATGGCAGCGTGGTGATGAGAGTGATGAGGACATGGACACAGACTTCTCTCAAAGTATGGGCCCCAGCAATTTGGCCATCCTGGTGGCAATGAGGCAGGCTCATGCCATGGAACGCTGATTCTGGGCCCGGGAAACAAGCACAGACTGGTGGGACCGCATAGTGTTGCAGGTCTGGGACAATTCCCAATGGCTGCGAAACTTTCGTATGCATAGGGCCACTTTCATGGAACTTTATGACTTGCTTTCCCCAGCCCTGAAGCACCAGAATACCAATATGAGAGCGGCCCTCACAGTTCACAAGCGAGTGGCAATAGCCCTGTGGAAGCTTGCAATGCCAGACAGCTACTGGTCAATTGGGAATCAATTTGGAATGGGCAAATCTACTGTGGAGGCTGCTGTGATGCAAGTAGCCAACACGATCACTGAGCTGCTGCTATCAAGGGTAGTGACCCTGGGAAATGTGCAGGTCATAGTGGATGGCTTTGCTGCAATGGGATTCCCTAACTGTGGTGGGGTGATAGACAGAAAGCATATCCCTATCTTGGGACCGGACCACCAAGGCAGCCAGTACATAAACCGAAAGGGGTACTTTTCAATGGTGCTGCAAGCACTCATGGATCACAAGGGACGTTTCACCAACATCAACATGGGATGGCCGGGAAAGGTACATGAGGCTCGTATCTTTAGGAACTCTGGTCTGTGGGAACAGCTGCAGCAAGGGACTTACTTTCCAGACCAGAAAATAACTGTTGGGGATGTTGAAATGCCTGTAGTTATCCTTGGGGACCCAGCCTACCCCTTAATGCCATGGCTCATGAAGCCCTACACAGGCAGCCTGGACAGTAGTCAGGAGCTGATCAACTACAGGCTGAGCAAGTGCAGAATGGTGGTAGAATGTGCATTTGGACATTTACTGCAGGCGCAGTTTACTGACTCGGTTAGACCTCAGCGAAACCAATATTCCCGTCATTATTACTGCTTGCTGTGTGCTCCACAATATCTGTGAGAGTAGGGGGAGATGTTTATGGCAGGGTGGGAGGTTGAGGCAAATCGCCTGGCCTCTGATTACACACAGCCAGACACCAGGGCAGTTAAAAGAGCACAGGAGAGCGCGGTGTGTATCAGAGAAGCTTTGAAACCCAGTTTCATGACTGGCCAGGTTACTGTGTGACAGTTCTGTTTGTTTCTTAATGAAAACCCACCCCCCTTGGTTCACTCTACTTCCCTGTAAGCCACCCGCCCTCCCCTCCCCACTTTGATCACCACTTGCAGAGGCAATAAAGTCATTGTTGTTTCAAATTCATGCATTCTTTATTAATTCTTCACACAAATGGGGGGAGAACTGCCAAGATAGCCCGTGAGGGGTGGGGGAGGAGGGAAGCACCAGGTGGTGGGGTGGAGGAGGGGGAGGAGGGAAGGACAAGGCCACACTGCACTCTAAAACTTATTGAATGCCAGCCTTCTGTTGCTTGGGTAGTCCTCTGGGGTGGAGTGGCTGGGTGGCCGGAGGCTCCCACACCGCATTCTTGGGCATCTGGGTGAGGAGGCTATGGAACTTGGGGAGGAGGGCAGTTGGTTACACAGGGGCTGCAGCAGTGGTCTGTGCTCCTGCTGCCTTTCCTGCAGCTCCACCATACGCAGGAGCATATCACTTCGATCCTCTAGTAGCCTCAGCATTGCATCCTGCCTCCTCTCATCACGCTGACGCCACCTCTCCTCTCGCTTGTCCCTCCTGTCCTTGCGTTCATTTTGTGCTTTCCTGGACTCTGACATTGTCTCCCTCCACGCATTGTGCTGGGGTCTTTCAGCTTAGGAGGACTGCATGAGTTTAGAGAACATTTCATCCTGAGTGCGGTTTTTTCGGCTTCTAATCTTTGATAGCCTCTGGGATGGAGATGATACATGGAGCGATGAAACATTTGCAGCTGCAGGAGGGAAAAGAGGGAGATTAGTCTTTAAAAAGAGACATTTTAGAGAACAATGGGTAGACTCTTTCACGGTGAACCAAGCTGTTAACATTACATAGCACGTGTGCTTTCTTTACAAGGTCGCATTTTGCCTCTTATGTCGAGGACCTGCCGGTAGGATGTGAGAGATCACACACGCAGGCTGGTGGGCAACATAATTCGGCTTGCAGGCAGCCATGGTAAGCCACAGTCTTTTGGCTTCTTTAACCTTCCTAACACGGGGGAATTGTTTCAAACAGCACCGCCCTCATTTCACATACCAAGCACCCGTTGGGTTGGCCCTTTAAAACTGGTTGGCCATTTAAAAGGAGGGGCTGTGGTTTTCGGGTTAACGTGCAGCACAAACCCAACTAACCACCCACCCCTCCCCCCACACACATACCCAATTCTCTGGGATGATGGCTTCACGCTCCCCACACCGCGTGGCTGACAGCGGGGATGATTTCTGTTCCACCACAGGCAAACAGCCCAGCAGGAATGGCCACCTCTGAATGTCCCCTTAATAAAACTCCCCTATTTCAACCAGGTGACCATGAATGATATCACTCTCCTGAGGGTAACACAGAGAGATAAAGAACGGATGTTGCTTGAATGCCAGCAAACACCGGGACCATACGCTGCCATGCTTTGTTATGCAATGATTCCAGACTACGTGCTGCTGGCCTGCCGTGGTAAAGTGTCCTACCATGGAGGACGGAATAAGGCTGCCCTCCCCAGAAACCTTTTGCAAAGGCTTTGGGAGTACATCTAGGAGAGCCGCGAATGCCAGGGCAAATTAATCCTTTCACATGCTTGCTTTTAAACCATGTATAGTATTTTAAAAGGTACACTCACTGGAGGTCCCTTCTCCGCCTGCTGGGTCCAGGAGGCAGCCTTGGGTGGGTTCGGGGGGTACTGGCTCCAGGTCCAGGGTGAGAAACAGTTCCTGGCTGTCGGGAAAACCGGTTTCTCCGCTTGCTTGCTGTGAGCTATCTACAACCTCATCATCATCATCATCTTCTTCGTCCCCAAAACCTGCTTCCGTGTTGCCTCCATCTCCATTGAAGGAGTCAAACAACACGGCTGGGGTAGTGGTGGCTGAACCCCCTAAAATGGCATGCAGCTCATCATAGAACCGGCATGTTTGGGGCTCTGACCCGGAGCGGCCGTTCGCCCCTCTGGTTTTCTGGTAGGCTTGCCTCAGCTCCTTCAGTTTCACGCGGCACTGCTTCGGATCCCTGTTATGGCCTCTGTCCTTCATGCCCTGGGAGATTTTGACAAAGGTTTTGGCATTTCGAAAACTGGAACGGAGTTCTGATAGCACGGATTCCTCTCCCCATACAGCGATCAGATCCCATACCTCCCGTTCAGTCCATGCTGGAGCTCTTTTGCGATTCTGGGACTCCATCATGGTCACCTCTGCTGATGAGCTCTGCATGGTCACCTGCAGCTTGCCACGCTGGCCAAACAGGACATGAGATTCAAAAGTTCGCAGTTCTTTTCCTGTCTACCTGGCCAGTGCATCTGAGTTGAGAGTGCTGTCCAGAGCGGTCACAATGGAGCACTCTGGGATAGCTCCCGGAGGCCAATACCGTCGAATTGTGTCCACAGTACCCCAAATTCGACCCAGCAAGGCCGATTTAAGTGCTAATCCACTTGTCAGGGGTGGAGTACGGAAATCGATTTTAAGACCCCTTTAAGTCGAACTAAAGGGTTTCATCGGGTGGACGGGTGCAGGTTTACATTGATTTAATGCTGCTAAATTCGACCTAAAGTCCTAGTGTAGACCAGGACTTAGAGGTTTCTAACCTCCCACTCTGCCCTGTATCTTTCAGGTAATGTAACAGCCCCTTTTTAATAATACTCCACTTTCCCAATATTTTTACTAAATCAAATAAAGTATTTTTTTTACCGTAAAACGTTTGAATTGCTCAAAAATCTTTTCCCTTTATTTATTAAAGCCCTTACATACCCATAAACTGTGATCAATTGTTTCTTCTACCTTACAGAGTATGCATAGGCCATCTTTGTGTCTATTTATTTGGAAAAGATTTTTGTTTAAGCCACTATGGCCGGTTAATACTCTAAACAAAAGCACTTCATTAGTCCTATCCAGGCCCTGAAGTATGTCGTAGTCCTCAATTCTAGGGCACAATTCCAAAATTCTTCTTCCTCTCTTTTCATTCATCCACATTTTTGCCATTCATCTTTTATTTTTTTTCTGTGCTGGGCTTTTGAATTTCTGCTACTCAAGGGAATTTCTATGTCAAGCCTTCCATTTCTTACAGCAGTTTTAGCTGCTTTCTCCGCCATGTCATTCCCTGTCATCCCGATATGCTCTGGGATCCAAGCTAGTGCTATATGTATGCCCATCCACACTAGCTCTGTTATTAGAAATATCATTTCATTGATTAAATCACTTCTGCGTACCAAGACACACCTTTTTATTGCCAGAAGGCCTGAGATTGAATCTGAAAAAATTACTGCAGCTGCTGGGAGTACATCCCAGATCCAATTCCATGCTCGCATTATTGCTACTAGTTTGGCTGTCATGACATCTACATAGTCAGATATTCTTTTAGATGTAACTAATTCCCAATTGTGATATACAATATGCTGTCCCTACTTTTCCTGTTTTTTCTTTTTTGGACCCATCTGTATATATTTGACAAAACTGACCACTTTTCTTCTATATATTGGTACCCTTCATTTTTAATACCTATTGTCTTTTTTACTCTTAAGTCTTTAAAATAAATCTAAATCCACATTGGACATGCAACTTCCCATCCCTAACTAATTTTCCCACGACTACAAGTTTTGACTTCGTTCAGCTTTTCCTTGTCCCTCAACTCCTGCATCCACACTTTAACTTGAATGGCATGTGGAGTTCTAACATCATGTGCTATAGTTTGCTTATCAATTTGGCAACAATCCTCATACATTTATTTGGTACTTTCGTCATTGCAGTTTCCATTAACGTTGTCCCAGAAAGTTGGGTCCAGTAGTTTCATTCGTAGTGTAACTGGCATTTCACTAGAAGCAATCTGCAGAATGATATAGATGTTGTAATAAATGCACTGCACTCAAGTTGTAGTAATTTTAACTTAAGTTCTGATTCTGCTGCTGACCCAAAATCTTGGCAGCATAGTCAATAACTGGTCTGATTAAGGCTCTGTTTACCATCAGCAGTGTTTTCTAATCCACCACCCAATTAGTCCCAGCAAGACTTTTAAGCAGTTTAATCCTTCCTGCACATGTATCGTTACCATAATGTATATGATCTTTCCAAAGTAATTTACTATCTAATATTACCCCTAAGAATTTGAACCTTTTAACTGTCTCTTTGTTCTCCATAACGATACAGTTATCATTCCTTTGTAACTTTCCTTTTTGTAAAGATCAGTCCTTTGGTTTTAGCAATGGAAAACTTGAAACCCCAGGCACTTCCCCAGTCAGATATCGCACATAAGGCTTTGTTGATTCTCTTTTCTGCCATCTCAGTATTCCTGCTCCTTACCCACAAAGCACAATCACCTACAAGTAGAGTGACACCAACCCCAGAACTTATTTCTTTTGGGAGACCATTTATCATACTGTTAAGCAAGGTTGGGCTGATAACACTTCCCTATGATGTACCATTTTTTATATAATATATATTGAACATAACTTTCCCAACTCTGACCTGAATGTCCTTTTAATCAAAAATTCTCTATTCCACCCATATATTTCCCCCTTATCCGCAGTGCACCTGCTTTGTACAATAACCCTTCCCTCTACAGCATGTCTTATGCCTTTGCAATATCTAGAAAGACAGCGCTAATGAAATCATTGTGCCTCATACTTTTTGGTATTTCAGTTTCTGAGGCTATGTCTACACTACGCACCTTTCTGTGACACAGCCGTGCTGCTACAGCCGTGCCGCTAAAAGGCACGGGGTGTAGTTGCTCTTTGTCGGCAGGAGAGAGGCCTCCTGCTGAAAAAAAAACTTCCACCCCCAGGGAGTGGCACTAGCTTTGTCAGTAGGCAAACTCTCCCACCGACAAAGTGCTGTTCACACTGGCGCCTTTCATCTGTAAAATTTTGTCGATCGGGGTGTGTGTATTTTTTCACAACCCTGAATGACAAAAGTTTTACGGACGAAAGTCCAGTGTAAACAAAGCATCTTCCTCTCCTAAAACCACTCTGCACCTATAATGTCATTGTTTTCCAAATAGACAACCAGTCTTTAATTCACCTTCTCTCCATAATTTTACCCAGAGAGGAAGTAAGGGCAATTTGTCTAAATGCATCCACTTTTGTGGCATAGTTTGCCTGGTTTCCATATTGGAATTACTACTGCATGTTTCCACCCTACTGGTCATGGGGGACACACAATCAAAAGTGGAAGACACGTGACTGCCCCACACGTCTCCTCCCTACCCTGCGCCCAGCCCAGGGCCACCGCGCTCTCCCCACCCCATGTTACCTATAGGGTGGGGGGCTCTCTGTCCTTCTCCTGCTGCGCCTTCCCCCTTGGGCACACGCACTCATCCTGCCCCCATCGTTCATGTAAACATGCCTTTCCTCACAGCCATTGTGTTCCTGATCAGATCTTTCCCTGCTGTATAACTATAAATGAAACAATGGCAGAAGGGGTTTTTCAAAACCAAAACACTACTATTAGTTCATCTGTTTGTGCTCTTGCCAGCATCCTAGCCACTGCTGCAAGCAATTCAGTGTTCTGGGCGGCTGCCTAGGAATGAGTGCCAGAGAAAAGAAGGAGGAGGCACGTTGCAACCCACACTGGAAAAGTCATCGTTTGTTCTCTCAAATGTTGATTAACTCTAGCTTTCATCTTTGCCAGATGTGGTGAGATGGGTTATGGAGCAATTCATCTAAGTGGCACGGCAGTCGAGGGCATGAACTGGGACAGATATACATCCCCTGCCTTCAGCTAGAACTTGCTGTGGCATCACAGAGAGGGTGTGGGAGCCATTCTGCTGGGAAAGTGCCAGGGCACCTTCTCAGATGACTCCTCGCATACGGAGTGCAGGAATTGCGGTGTGACATTCAGGAGAACTGGATTACAATATGCCTTAGGGAGGCAGCCTGTGAGGGTGTGTAAGGAGCTTGCCGGAGCTCTGCTTTATTCCGTGTTCAGTTCCAACCAGCTGTGCATAACAATAAGACCTTCTCAGTGCCCTGCCCAGACTCTCCAGAGCCCTCAGGCTTTGTGCATTTCTCAGACTAGAGTCCCCTTCATAAGCTCTTAAATAGGGAGAATCAGTTTTTGCCAGGAGCACCCACACTGAGTAGCCCAGTACTCAGCCAGCAGTACCATTAATTGCAATGAGAATATGCACAGGGTAAAGTGTTACTCAGGGAGAGTCATGGTGGCAAACTCTGTCCCCAACGAACATTACTTCCTGTACGCGGCATCAGTGCTGTTCCTGGCACACCACAGAGCAGTCCCTTGGATGTGCAAATAGCAAAGCATGATTGTGATAGGCACTAGGGATTTTTGCTGGAAATGTGTCTTTTTTGGGACCATCATGGACAAATTATTTCATAGAATCATAGAAGATTAGGGTTCGAAGGGGCCTCAGCAGGTCATCTAGTCCAACCCCCTGCTCAAAGCAGGACCAACCCTAACTAAATCATCCCAGCCAGGGCTTTGTCAAGCTGAGCCTTAAAAACCTCTAAGATGGAGATTCCACCACCTCCCTAGGTAACCCATTCCAGTGTTTCACCACCCTCCTGGTGAAATAGTTTTTCCTAATATCCAACCTAGACCTCCCCCACTGCAACTTGAAACCATTGCTCCTTGTTCTGTCATCTGCCACCCCTCAGAACAGCCAAGCATTTTGGGAACCCTCCCTCCAGGTATCAAATCCCCCCTCGCTCTTCTCTTCTGCAGACTAAATAAGCCCAGTTCCCTCAGCCTCTCCCCGTATGTCATGTGCCCCAGCCCCCTAATCATTTTCTTTGCCCTCCGCTGGACTCTCTCCAATTTGTCCACATCCTTTCTGTAGCGGGGGCCCCAAAACTGGACGCAGTACTCCAGATGTGGCCTCACCAGTGCCAAAAAGAGGGGAATAATCACTTCCCTCAATCTGCTGGTAATGCTCCTACTATTGCAGCCCAATATACCGCTAGCCTTCTTGGCAACAAGGGCACACTGTTGGCTCATATCCAGCTTCTCGTTCACTATAAACCCCAGGTCCTTTCCTGCAGAACTGCTGCTTAGCCAGTTGGTCCCCAGCCTGTAGCAGTGTCTGGGATTCTTCCGTCCTAAAGGCAGGACTCTGCACTTGTCCTTGTTGAACCTCATCAGATTTCTTTTAGCCCAATCCTCAAATTTGTCTAGGTCACACTGGATGCTATCCCTACCCTCCAGCGTATCTACCTCTCCCCCCAGCTTAGTGTCATCCGCAAACTTGCTGATGGCGCAATCCATCCCATCATCCAGATCATTAATGAAGAAGTAGAAAAAAGCAGCCCCAGGACCAACCTCTGGGGCACTCCACTTGATACCGGCTGCCAACTAGACATCACGCCATTGATCACTACCTATTGAGCCTGACAATCTAGCTAGCTTTCTATTCACATATAGTCCATTCATCCAATCCATACTTTTTAAAATTTTCTGGCAAGAACTTGCCCTTGGTGAATCCATGTTGACTGTTCCTGATCATCTTCATATCCGCCATGTGCTTCAAAATGGATTCCTTGAGGACCTACTCTAAGATTTTTCCAGGGACTGAGGTGAGGCTGACCAGTCTGCAGCTCCCTGGATTCTCCTTCTTCCCTTTTTTAAAGATGGGCACTATATTTGCCTTTTTCCAATCATCCAGAACCTCCCCCAATCGCTATGAGTTTTCAAAGATAATGGCTCTGCAATCACATCAGCCAACTCCCTCAGCACCCTCGGATGCATTAGATCCAGATCCATGGATTTGTGCATGTCCAGCTTTTCTAAATAGTCCTTAACCTGTTCTTTCACCACTGAGGGCTGCTCACCTCCCCCGCATAGTGTGCTGCCCAGTGCAGCAGTCTGGGAGCTGACCTTCTCTGTGAAGACTGCCGCAAAAAAAAAAAAAAAAAAGCATTGAGTACTTCAGCTTTTTCCACAACATCTGTCACTAGGTTGCCTCCCCCATTCAGTAAGGGTCCCACACTTCCCCTGACCTTTTCTTGTTGCTAACATACCTGTAGAACCTCTTCTTGTTACAGTTCACATCTCTCGCTAGCTGCAACTCCAACTGTGCTTTGGCCTTCCTGAATACACCCCTGGATGCTCGAGCAATATTTTTTTACTCTTCCCTAGTCATCTGTCCAAGTTTCCACTTCTTGTAAGCTTCCTTTTTGTGTTTAAGCTCACTGAAGATTTCTCTGTTAAGCCAAGCTGGTCCTCTGACATATTTGCTATTCTTTCTGCACATCGGGAAGGTTTGTTCCTGCGCCCTCAATAAGGCTTCTTTAAAATACAGCCAGCTCTCCTGGACTCCTTTCCCCCTCATATTAGCCTCCCAGGGGATCCTGCCCAGCAGTTCCCTGAGGGAGTCAAAGTCTGCTTTTCTGAAGTCCAGGGTCCATATTCTGCTTCTCTCCTTTCTTCCTTTTGTCAGGATCCTGAACTCAACCATCTCATGGTCACTGCTGCCCAGGTTGCCACCCACTTCTACTTCCCCTACCAATTCTTCCCTGTTTGTGAGCAGCAGGTCAAGAGGAGCATGGCCCCTAGTTGGTTCCTCCAGCACTTACACCAGGAAGTTGGCCCCAACACTCTCCAAAAACTTCCTGGATTGTCTGTGCACTGCTGTATTGCTCTCCCAGCAGATGTCAGGGTGATTGAAGTCCCCCATGAGAACCAGGGCCTGTGATCTGGAAACTTCTGTTAGTTGTTCAAAGAAAGCCTCGTCTACCTCCTCCTCCTGATCTGGTGGTCTATAGCAGATGCCCACCATGACATCACCCTTGTTCTCTCGCCTCTAAACTTAACCCAAAGACTCTCAACAGGCTTTTCTCCAGTTTCATACTGGAGCTCTGAGCAATCATACTGCTCTCTTACATACAGTGCAACTCCTCCATGTTTTCTCCCCGACATGTCCTTCCTGAACAGTTTATACCCATCCATGACAGTGCTCCAGACATGTGAGTTACCCCACCAAGTCTCTGTTATTCCAATCACATCACAGTTCCTTGACTGTGCCAGGACTTCCTATTCTTCCTGGCTTGTTTCCCAGGCTTCTTGTGTTGGTGTACAGGCACCTAAGGTAACTAGCCGATTGCCCTTTCTCAGTATGAATTAGGAGGCCTCCCCATTGCACCCTCCTCCTTGTGTTTCCTCCTGGTATCCCACTTCCCCACTTACCTCTAGGCTTAGGTCACTGTATCACAGTGGTTCTAAAAGCCGGTCCGCCGCTTGTTCAGGGAAAGCCCCTGGTAGACCGGACTGGTTTGTTTACCTGCCACGTCCGCAGGTTCGGCCGATCGTGGCTCCCACTGGCCGCGGTTCGCCTCTCCAGGCCAATGGGAGCTGCGGGAAGGGCGGCCAACACGTCCTTTGGCCCGCGCTGCTTCCCGCAGCCCCCTTTGGCCTGAAGAGGTGAACTGCGGCCAGTGGGAGCCACAATTGGCCTAACCTGTGGACGCAGCAGGTAAACAAACCAGTCCGACCCACTAGGGTCTATCCCTGAACAAGCGGCGGACCAGCTTTGAGAACCACTGCTGTAGCAGATCGACACTCACCAGTGTGGCACCTCCTACTGGCTGTCTGGGAATTAGCTCAACTCCAGCTCCGGAGTGCCCTCTGCTGGCCAGTGTCTCCCCTGCCTCAGGCCCTGTGTTCCTCCCAGACCCCAGTACCCTCTTATGTTGGGGTGCTGCCCCACAGCAGTACCCCCACACTATGGATCTCCCCTCCCAGGGGAACCCCCAATACTCTAAGCCCACCTTGCCTCAGTGGCTACTGCCAGTCATCATCTAGTCCCCTTTCACTGGGGCAAAGGGCAGTCTGTAATGGCCGCTCATCATTGGCAAGGGGGTAGGACCTGCTGCCTCTGCCTATCCCTGGGATGCCCCTCGGCAGCCCCAGTACCTCTGTAGGCCTTCACCAAGGCACGCAGCCTGGAGGTTTACCAGGCTGGAGCTCCCCAGCTCCTCTTGCCCTTCCCTAGCATGGCTCTACTTCAGGTACCTTGCTCCCAGGCAGCTAGCCCTTCCTACTCCAGGGCTAGAGTGAGACTCCTCTCAGCTCCTGGCTCACACCAGCTGTGGCCTGATGGGGCTGGCCACACCTGTGGTCAGCTACTCCCTCAGATGCTTTCACTCCTTTTCCCAGCCACAGCCCTCTCCAGGGCTGCTTTTAAGCCCTGTTCTGTGGGAGTGGGGCAGCCACACCACTACAGTCACCCATCCCCTGGTGAACCTAGTTTAAAGCCTGCCTCACTAGGTTACCAAGCAGGGAAGTTCCATGGCCCATGTTATACAGGAGATCAGATTAGATGATCACAATGGTCCCATCTAGCTTTGGAATCGATGAACCTCTGAAAAACTGCTCTTACCTGACAGATATTCCATATTTGCACCATTACAGCAGACGCTGTCAAAACCAGCTACAACATCACTGTTAAACAGTAGCCACATGGAGGTTTTTACCAGTATAACTATACTGGTTTCACTATAGCAGTAGAGATGCGTTAAATTTTTTGGATGAATTTTTTTTTTTGACAAAAAAATCCATAATTGGGTCAATCGCAACACCTTGAAAATTTGTGTTAAATGTGTCAAATTGTTTCAGCTGAAAAAGAATAGGAAAAATTCAGAAAAAGTAAAAATATTTTAATTTTTTTAATTCAAAATGACATTTCATTTAGAATTTTACTTCCATTTTATTAATTAAAAAAAGTAAAAACAAAAACCACACAAATGAAACAAAATGTATTGTTTCAGGTCAAATAAAGCATTTTGTTTGACCTGAAATGATTTTTTTCTGTTTCCGCTTAGGTCAACCTGAAGCAAATATTTTATTTTAGTTTTTGTTAGTTTTTGGTTTGGCCACAGAACTGAAAAAATCAGTTATTTGCACAACTCCACATACCGGTATCATTATACCAGTGTATATGTAGACAACGCCGTAGGCTGCTATTAATGTATCCAATGTTAGCTACTCTTCCTGAGGGGACAGAAGAGCCCCCCTCAAGACTACAGTGAAGAATTGAGAAGGAGGAAGGGGGATATTGGTTCCAGTTTCTCTGTGTTTCATGAATGATGCAGATCCAACAGGGAGTGCTGTCTAGTTTTTTAATATATTTATAGTTTATATTTTTGAGTCACAGAAAAAAAGAAAGAGTGCAAGGGAAGTGTTGGCTTTAAGCAAACTACAGTAAAACCATCACACAAGTAGAAAGAATAATACAATAAACAGGGATTAAATGACTAAGATTTACACAGGAAATACATATGGTACAAAGGATAATAAGTTAGATGATTCACCTGTCTGCATATCAGATTCAGCAATCCAAATAGCGAAGTATTGACCACGGTTTCTATGTTTCATATTAGTAAGTTTATGTGGGGTCAGGCTACCACACGTTTTATTCAACAATATGTGGGATTAGTGGTGTTTTGTTCCTGGCCTGCAATAGTGAACGTAGCATTGATGGTTTTTGTTGCTGAATGTTCATTGTTTAATACAAGTAAAGGAACAGACACAGAGAACCACACTCAGGCACGGCATATGCAGGTGTAATGCCATTTAAACCAGTGGCGTTGTACCTGCCTACCTCAAGGCTGAATTTGACCCACTGATTTCTGCAGGACAGCCTAAAACCAAATTGTTTTATTCTTGCTAAAGGTTCCTAAAAAATCAAGGTCCAAATTCAACTGTGGTTTAACTTCTGAGAAGTCAGTAACCTTACAAACCGGGATTACATTTGCCCCTGGACTCTACAGCAATCCCAGCAGGTATGTTATAAATAACAGCTGTTGAGTTACATTGGCAGCATGGCTCTGTTTAGTGTTTCCCATTTTATAGACTTTGGGATTTTAACTGGGAGTGCTGTAAGATTTGCTGTTGCATCTTAAAATGATCAGCGCATAGTGACATGATAGAGGTTTATCTCCACACCTTACCCTGAAATCTGATTTGATTGCTAGCATCAGTTCTAAAACTATTATAATTTGCTCTTATTTATGTGCCACCAATGTGGGCTAGGAGCTTTGCAAACATGTGAGAAGAAAGCTCTCTGCCCTGGAGCATTCATAACCTAAGTAGACACAAAAAGGGATGAGAAAAGGGGGGGAAGCTATACAGCATAAAAGCAAAGGGGCGGAACTGAGGCTTCCAACATATTGTTGGTTCCATGATTTTTCCAATATGTTTTCCAGTGTGTTCCATTTTCCCAGTTATCACTATATCTTTGGCTGTGCTGGACTTGTTTCTTAAGTAATATAGCAAATATTTTAATAATCGATTGTTCTGGTTGGCATCTTGAATCCAAAGTTCATGTCATTGAGTCTCTGCCATAATTGCTTTACAAACTTCAAAACACTTAGATAAAGTTATTTGAGCATAAGTTTTCGTGAGCTACAGCTCACTTCATCGGATGCAAAGCTTATACTCAAATAAATTGGTTAGTCTCTCAGGTGCCACAAGTCCTCCTCTTCTTTTTGTGGATACAGACTAACACGGCTGCTACTCTGAAACCTTAGATAAAGTTATTTCAATCTAAAAAAAAGCGCTTCCTAAATTGCTCTGCTGGGGAAGCTTTAGCTCAGCTCAATGCAGATCTGGCAGCTCATGCCTGGGACACTTTATCTGGGGATGGCACACAGCTCGTAGGAATCGGGGGAATGTATGAGGATGTAGCACCCGTCTTCCTGTGGCCTGGGCTGACCCTCAGGGATATGGAAAGTGAAATGCTGCAGGAGGGTTGCGAAGAAGAGAAAGAGCTCCTTCCTGGCCAGCTGCTCCCCCAGACACATGCGGCGACCTGTAAAAGAGAGAGTGAGGCAGGAGGAAGAGGGAGACCCCCAAAACAAAATGATACCAGGAAAGATCCTAGCGCAAATAATTAAACAATACATTTGTAAGCACCTGGAGGATAATAGCGTTATAAGGAATAGTCAGCATGGATTTGTCAAGAATAAATCATGGCAAACCAACCTAATTTCCTTCTTTGATAAGATTACTGGCCTTGTGGATAGGGAGGAAGCAGTAGATGTGATATATCTTGATTTTAGTAAGGCTTTTGACACAGTTCCATGTGACATTCTTATAAGTAAACTAGAGAAATGTGGTTTAGATGAATTTACTAAAAAGTGGGTGCACAACTGGTTGAAAGACCGAACTCAAACAGTAGTTCGCAAACCATATGACTACTACTGTCATACTGGGAGGGCATCTCGAGAGGGTCCTCCAGGGGTCAGTCCTGGGTCCGGTCTATTTAATATTTTCCCTAATGACTTGGATAATGCAGTAGAGAGTATGCTTGTAAAATCTGCAGATGACACTGACGTTCGGTACCTCATGGGAACACCCTACATGTTCATCCTCATAAAATGATTGTGTGGTATCCAATGCAATGTTTGTCATGTCGGGTGTCTTCAGAAGGCTCATGATGCACTGAGCATTGTTGTTCTAGTAATTTTTGTTGCAGTAATGTTATACTAATGTTACAGGTTATCATTCTGTATATAGTTATGAGGCTGAAAATGTATCCTCATGGCTTAAAATAAGCCCAGGCAAAAACTCTCTAAGAGCAGAGGGGCAGTTTACACCTCATCAGGGCATGCATGGGACAAACCCAGCCCAGCCTCACAGGAACAAAGGACACTGGCCCAGGCAGCAACTAAAGGATCTGTTGGACTCTCGAGTGAGTCACCCCCCTTCCTTTGGTCAGTTTGGGACTGTGATGAGGTAATGCTCACCTGACTCTGAAGGGGGGAGGGGGGGCAAAGCCAAGGGGGAAGAAAGAACATGATAAAAGGGAGAGACATTTGCCATGCTCTTCCTCTCTCTTCCACCTACATCTACAGACCAGTGGCAGATTTAGAGTTAGTGGGGCCCTGTGTGCAGCTTCATTTTGCCCCCCCTCACATGGTGGGAGCATTCTCTCTTATCTTCCCCCAGCCCTGTTTTTCATTTTTCCCCCCTGTATTCTCCTCCTGGGACTCAGGGCTGGAGGTCCAGGCTCTGGGAGGGAGTTAGGGTGTGGGAATAGGCTGGGGGTGGAGGGTCTGCGTGGGGGTTATGGTGATGGAGGGGCTCAAGGTTGGGTTGCAAGGGAGGGAGTTAGGGTGTGGGAGCAGGCTGGGGCTGGGAGTACAAGGTCTGGGTGGGAGTTAGGGTGCAGGCTAGGGATGGGGGGTCTGGCCAGAAATTAGGATGTGGGACGGGGCTCAGGACTGGGCAGGGGGTTGGGGTGCGGAGAACTTACCTGGGACAGCTCCCATTTGGTGAGGGGGGTGCAGGTGCGGCCCTGTACTTGCCCACAGGCACCACCCCCTGCAGCTCCCACTGGCTGTGATTCTTGGAACCACCTCCCCCCCCGCCAGGGAGGGCCAGAACTCAAGGGCTTTAGGGGCTGCAGCCCAGGCTAAGTGGGCTCCGGAGCCCTGGGCTGCAGCCCCTAAAGACCCGCCCCATTTCTGAATCTGGTCATGTGAGCACGGGCTGGAGGACTCAGGAGAAGCAGGGGCAGCCACACAGCCAGAGAGAAGCGGTGGTTTCCCCTTCAAAGTGCCGCTTCTCTCCGCCCGGCTGCGCAGCTGCCCTGCGCTCCTCCTGAGTCCTCAGGCCCACATTCGCAGGGCTCCCGCCACCTGCACCTCCTGCCTGCTTCCCTGCGGCTGCAGGTGAGCCTCCCTCCCTGTTCTCCTTCTGCCTACAGCTTCTACCCTTGCAGCCCCCATCCTGTGGAGCATCCCCACTGTGGGGGGTGCGCTGCCTGAGTGCCCGGCCTTGGGGCCCCATGTTGCTGGGGGGCCCCGTGCCAGGGCACTGTGTGTTTCATGGTAAATCCGCCCCGCTGCAGACATTGCCACCAAGCGACTGAAGCACTGATCAAAGGGGAGAGCCTCGCTGAAGAGCAACCAACCAGCCTGTGGTGAGAAGCATCTAAGTTTGTAAGGGCACTGAAAGTGTTAAGATCAGCTTAAAATGCTTTTTGCTTTTATTTCATTTGACCAAATCTGACTTATGTTTTGACTTATAATTACTTAAAATCTATCTTTATAGTTAATAAATCTGTCTGTTTATTCTACCTGAAGCAATGCATTTGGTTTTTAGCATGTCAGAGACTCCCCTTGGATTAACAAGCCTGATACATATCAATTTCTTTGTTAAATTGACAAACTCATATAAGCTTGCAGCGTCCAGCGGGCATAACTGGACACTGCAAGATGGAGGTTCCTAGGGTTGTGTCTGGGACTGGATATATTGGCTAGTGTCATTCAGTTGCACAATCCAAGGAGCAGCTTACATGCCAGAGGCTGTGAGTGAACATCTCAAGAGTGGGGGTTCTCACAGCAGAGCAGGGTAAGGCTGGCTCCCAGAGACAAGGATTGGAGTGACCTAGCAGATCACCGGTCCGGATAACACCAGAGGGGAACGTCAGAGACACCAAGCTGGGAGGGGTTGCAGGCACTTGGAAGGGCAAGTTTAAAATTCAAAATGATCTTGACAATTTGGAGAATTGATCTGAATTCAGCAAGATGAAATTCAATAAAGACAAGTGCAAAGTACTTCACTAAGGAAGGAAAAGTCAAATGCAAAACTACAAAATGGGGAATAACTGTCTAGGTGGTTGTACTGCTGAAATGGATCTATGGCTAAGGTGGCCATACTGTGGCTCCTGAGACACATGTGGCTCTTCTAGTGTTAAAGTGCAGCTCGCAGAGCCTCCCACACCTCCCTCCCCATTCTCCAGCTACCAGGCTGCAGTGGGGAGCTCGGGACCTCTTCCTTGCAGTGGGGTGCTGAGGTAGGGGCTTATGCCCAGTGAGGAGGGGGGTCTTGGTGCTTCTCACCAAAGGGTGTGTCTGCTGAGGCTTGGGACTTCAGCAGGAGTAGGACTGAAACTTCTGAAGATGGTTGTATGTGGCTCGGAGGGTCAGTAAGTTTGGACACCCCCGGTCTATGGGTTACAGTGGATCACAAATTGAGTATGAGTTGTAAATATGATGTAGCTGTAAAAAAGGCTATTATGATTCTGCGGTGTATTAACAGGCATGTTGTACGTAAGACACAGGAGGTAATTGTCCCTCTCTACTTAACACTGGTGAGGCCTCAGCTGAAGAACTGTGTCCAGTTCTGGGCACCACAATTTAGAAGAGATGTGGACAAATTGGAAAGAGTCCAAGGAGAGCAACAAAAATTATCAAAGGTTTAGAAAACCTGACCTATGACGAAAAGTTGAAAAATCTGGGCTTGTATAGTCTTGAGAAAAGAAGACCGAGTGCCAACTTGATAACAGTCTTCAAATCTGTTAAGGGCTGTTATAAAAAGGATGGTGATCAAGTGTTCTCCAAGTCCACAGAAGGTAGGACAAGAAGTAATGAGCTTAATGTGCAGTAAGGGAGATTTAGGTTAGATATTAGGAAAACCTTTCTAGCTCTAGGATATTTAAGCTCTGCAATAGGATTCCAAGGGAGGTCAAGGACTCCCTATCAGGAGCGGCAAAAGCGCCTTAAAAGTGTGGGGGCCACCGGCGCCCAAACTGTGGCCCTGCCCCTGCACAGTCCCTTTCTCTTGAGACCCCAGCCCCCCACACTGCCCCTTCCCTGTGGAGCCCCACCCTTGTGCTGCCCCTTCTCCCCAAGCTCCTGCCCTCACACCACCCATTCCTCCGAGGCCCAGCTCCACTCTCGCTCCTCTCCGCCTTCTCCCCATTGCTTGCCCTTACGTCTGTAAAAAGTGGGAGGTCAACAGGGCCATTGCCCCCACCCCCACCCCCGCACCCCAGGTCTCCATCACTGGAAGCGTTTAAAGTCAGGGTACTTGGTCCTGCCTCAGCGCAGGGTGCTGGACTTGAGGGTTTCTCGAGGTCCATTCCAGCCCTGCATTTTTTATGATTCTAAGTCACTGGGAGCAGCACTCCCACCCCATGAACAATGAACTGAATCAAAGGATCTGACCCACTTCGCCACTCTGCCATATATCACTAACGACTGCGAACACCTAATTCCAGAAAGTACTGCCTCACTGGAACACACCATTTCTCCATCTAGTCCAGCATCCTCTCCCTGACCGTGACCAGTACCAGAGAATTCTGAGGAAGGTTCAAGAAGCCCCGTAAGGAGCAGTTAATATTTGGCTTCTGCCCTGCAGCATGAGAACTGATGCCCTTTATTCATTTTAAAGATAAAGACATCTGTGACTCCTTTCCACAGTGATGGCCTCACCCAACTGCTCTGCCCTTGGATTTACCTGCAGAGAAAGGCAGGAAGGCCTCTTGCTTCACAAACTGCCCATCTGCATCCAGGAAGTGCTCCGGGTAGAACTGGTGGGGCTTCTCCCAAATCATTTCATCCTTCAGCACTGAGGACAAAACCGCGATGATGGTGGTGCCCTAAACATTCCCATTAACGTCCCCAAAACAAAAACAAACAGGTTATTTCAGGAGAATATAAACCATTGTCAGCTTTACCTTATGCTTCCTTTTACTATCATCTACAGTGAAAGAAAAGCCAGGCAGTTCTCTGTTGCCCTATTAATCAGATAATGGCACCACTTTCCATTGGAAAAGGCCTATCAATATAACATTTGTGTATGTAAATGAGATTTCCACTTCCTTCAATGATATTAGCAGGACAAAATTTCCTCCCACTCCAGATCTCCCTAAATTTTCAAGCAAATTAATTCTGTATAATGAGATTCAGTTGAATCTATACAGTTGGATCTACTGGTAGAAATACAAAAACAACAAAGAGTCCGGTGGCACCTTAAAGACTAACAGATTTATTTGGGCATAAGTTAACTCTCTTCTCTTCATGTGTCATTGTCACACTTCCTGCATCTGTAATCTTTACTCCATGAATTTGAAGAAGTGTTTTTTTACCCACAAAAGCTTATGCCCAAATAAATCTGTTAGTCTTTAAGGGGCCACTGGACTCCTCGTTGTTTTTGTGGATACAGACTTACACGGCCACCCCTGATACTTGCTAGAAATACAGTTCTCTGTGAGGTTCAAGTCCTTTAGAATAGCATGCTACATAACGAGCCTGTGACTTAGTAACTAAGTATCCTAGCAATATCCCTTAACAATCTGCATCTGGGCTGCATTCATTTTCCAGGGGTCACAATTGCTGTACCTTAGGGATGAAAAAGCCTTGAACTTCAGTGTCCCGGTACGTCGTGCGAGGCACTCCAGCAAAAACAACATCACAATAACGCTGAGTTTCATAGATCACAGCATTGGTGTAAGGCAAGTTCACTTGGTCCTCTATCTCGGGTGACCTGTCCCTGCCAATCACCTTATCAATTTCCTCATGGACTCTTCCTGGAAATATAGGAACACTTTATATAGCAGGGAGTATAACAGAGTAGACATAATAGACTATTAAGGGTCTGATCCAGTTACCACTGAAAACAGTTGAAACATTCCCATTAACTTCTCTTCTAAAGAGACCCTCTATCAACCCTTTATATTTGGCACGAATAGGTATTCCCATCCAAGAAACAGGTAACATGTATTCAGTGTAAATAAGTTTCCATGCGTTATGTCTACATTAGACGCTTACACTGGCTACTACTTTGTTGATGTGAAAAATTCTAGCAGACTGCAGAAGCACAATTTCCATATCAGACACAGGGACAACCACTGTGGGGAGTGCGGGGGGATACCCTCCCTCCAGGATGTTGTCCTCCCCACCACTCTGGTCATGGAGTTAAAAATGCAAACGCTTTTCATCTTTCCCGTAAGATGTGCCCTCCTGCTGCTGCCCACCTCCTCTTAACGCCCCCCTGCACATCACCATTTTCACCTCTCCCCCTGCTCTGCACTGTGCTCGGGGCTGTACCAGTGTAAATATGACAAACTGCTGTGCTGCAGCCAGCCAAGCCTACAGGGGAAGGCAGAAGCACAGAGGCTGCAGCACCACTTAGGCCTGTACACTGGGAAATCAAGTCGGCCTAACTACGTTGCTCACAGGTGTGAAAAATCCACACTGGGAAACCTCGGAATTTCAGAAGCCCCAGGAGGAGGTGGGGGGCGGGGCGGCGGGGGTGGGGGGTGACTGGGGAAGGAAGCAGGGGAAAGAGCCAGGGTGGCGGGGGTCGGGGGAAGGAGACGCACACGAGCAGAGAGTAGGGAATGGGTGGGTGTGAGTTAGCTTGCGGAGGGAGGCTGACCTTTCTGTGGGGGGCAGTGAAGCGGGGAGAGGAACATGAGAGGAGAGCGGAGGCTGCACAAAGGGGGTCAGAAAGAGCTCTCCCCAGCAGAGGGGTGGCTGAGGACTGTGTGTGGAGGGATGGCGTCTTGTTTTGGCAGAAGGCTCTGGAACACCAAGGCCAGGTTTAGACTACAGACCTATATCCATATAACAACATCGCTGAGCAACTAGTTATACTGACCTCACCCGCCGTGCAGACAGGACTCCCTGGGTCGCAGGCAGGTGTCTGCGGAGTGAGGTAGGGCAGCCTGCATGGAGGTATGTGTGTGAATGGAGTCGTTAGGGCAAGGGCCTGCCTGCGTGAGTGGGCTCTGAGGGCGTGTGTGGGGCTCGGTTTGGTCTGATTGATTGGGGGTGCGGGGGGTTGGAGGAGGATGGCAGCTGAGCCAGAGAGTGATCTTTGTGTGGGAGGCCAGAGGGTGCGTGCGAGAGAGGTCTGGGGGACGGGAGGGAGCGTAAAGTGCCTGTGGGTGAGGAAGGACGGGGTGAAGGGTTTGGTCGGGGCTGCAGGAGAACGTGAGACTGACAACCTGGGGGAAGGAGGGAGGGAACACAAAGTAGGAAAGAAGAGGAAGGTAGATGCAATGGAGAAGAGAAGGAAAGAGAGGGAACAATTAGGACACAATGTCAAAAAATACTACTAAGGGGATAATAGACTGAAAATACAGAGCAAAACGTCTGCAGTGAGGAGATGACGGTGTGAAGGAAATGGAAAAGGGGAAAGAACAAATGCGAGGGAGACCAAGGATACTGTGTAAAGGTTTTGTTGTTAAGAAATGTGATAAAATGTGCTGTGCAGGAGGGGACAAAAAATTTGCCTTGGGACAGCCCTAGCTCCCAACTAGCCCCTCTCCCATCATTGTGACTTCTTTATGTTCGACAAAATTCTCCCACCTGGTCCCCATCCATTTTGTTTTCCTGTTGTTGCACCTACGAGAAGTTGTACAGATGTGTCAGTTAATCGAGGCTTTTCATGATTCCCTCTATTTATTGTTTCAACCAATTTGTCTGTACTGAAGGAAGGTTCACTGGTCTGCATTTCCCCAGCCCAGTCCGAGAGGCTTTTTAAACCACCGTGACAATATTTGCTCCTCCAGTACGGTATTTGATCATTTCAGAGACAGCACGATTTTGTTAGCAGCTCAGCCACTTCATTCTTAAAGTCCTTGGAATCTCTTGGAGATAAGCCAGCTGGTCTTGGTGGCACTTAAATGTATCCATTTATTCCAGAACCTTTTCTTTTGTTAATTCTATCTCTGACTATGCCTTGTGATCACTACCTGAAAATACATAGCAGAGGTAGATATCTCCCCAAAGGTTCGCTGTTGTAGTGAGGACTGATACAAAGAAACCATTTAGCTTCTTGTTAATGTCCTTATCCTCCTTGATCGTTCCCTTTCTTCCCTGGTAGTTCTGGGGACCAACCAATTCTCCCAGACATCCTGCTTCTGATATACGAAATAATGTGTTTGTTTTCATGTCTTTGGATATAAATTCTTTACATTTCCTCTCACCTCTCCTAATTTCCATGTTATAGTTTACCTCTTTACCTTCCTTTCTACTGGCATCACTTGGGCTGGATTCCATTGTATTTTTTACAGATACCTCTTTGGTCTGGACAACCAGGATGCTACTTAAGCAACCCTACCCTATCCTCACTTCTGACTCTAGCGCCTTTTTGACTGCCTTGTTCATTTTTAAAAGCCCCCTTGGAAAGTGCAAGTTTTTGGTTTGATTCTTTCCCTTCAGCAGTTGAACTTATTTATATGGTGGTGACACTTAGTGTCTGAACTTCTTGAATTAAGTCCTATGTGGTATTAGGACTAATCTGAGTGCAGACTCTCTTTTTATGTGTTAGAGAAATAATTGTTTCAAGAAGAAATTGTGTAAAAGAGTTGAGAAAAGGTTTCTTCTTATATATCCCTGAAGTTGATCGGGGGTGGAAGTGAAAGGGGCCAAGATTTTCCAAAGTGACTAGTGCTTGTGAGCAACACAATGTGTAGGTGCCCGTTTTGACAAGAGGCCTGATTTTCAGAAAGTGCTGAGTAGCCACCCTCTGAAAATCACGTCCTTTTAAGGTATCTCAAGTTGAACACCCAAAAGCTGAGCTGCCCAAAATTGCTAGTCATTTACCGAATCTTGGCTTAAGCATTTGTGGCCAGAGAGAGAAAACTTAGCAAGGAGCTGCTGGAGACACAAGGTGCACTTAACAGTAGCAGTGGGTTTCTGTGAACATACTGAGATCTTTAACAAGGGCTTTCCCTCTCCTCATGAGATTTTGCTCTCCCCCTCAGCACATAATGCTCCATGATGATTGTGTGGACTTATCCCCTCCTCATTACTGTAGTTCTGTTCAACAGTAAATACTACTGACTGTACTCCAGGAGGTCACATCCGAAAGACAAAAGCATCTATAAGTAGAAAAATACTGGAAACTTGTCAATGGGAGGTACAAGGTGTGAGGAAGCTCTGGCACTCCCAAACTGCATCACTTACTTTGGACATCAGGATAGCGAAGCATGAACAGCAGTGCCCAGCACAGGGTTACAGTGGTTGTTTCAGTGGCGGCACCAAACAGGTCAAAAACTGTAAAGATCAGGTTGTCCTCACTGAAAGTGCTCTCTGGGTCCATTTTAGCCTGAAGGAAATAACAATAGACTTGTCATACAACTTGGGTTTGTTGTTTTTTATTTAATTCACCCTACTAGCTAGGAGCATACATTTGAGTGTATAACGCATTTTCCAGACGTAGGAGTCTGAGGCCCTGTTGCCCCACACCTGGTGTGATCATTGACACCTGTGCAGAGTGGAGGAGGATGCCTGATCAGAATGATAGCATTTTACACTCCCTTTGAACTGGTGCACATGTTTATACAAGGTATAGGGCAGGCAGGAGACAGGCCCACAATCCTGAAAATCTTCTTAGTAGGGATTAGAATTCAAAATATGAATGAGTTTCAAGATTCTTCCTTGACTGAGAAGAGCTAAATAAACCAGCAATGCATGCATTGATCAAAGGTAGAGTCACTAAGGTTTCATGAAGTATGGGAATGAAATTTGAAATATTTTTGCATTACTTTCAAGGCTCATAATACTAGATTTCATAGAAGCACCAAAAAGCAATGGGAAGTCCAAAGGAAAATATAATAAGGATATTTTAATAGCTTAAAATCATTGACTTACTTCTTGTGGGCAAGAAGAAAATAGTGGATCTTTAGAAGGGATTTGGATGAAGAGAAGGCAATGGCTTAGTAGACCAGAATTTGGAGGGTGTTTCAGTGGTATGAAGTAGCATGAAAGAAGACACAGAGAAAACTGTGGGAGAATTAAATGAGTAAGGCATTGAAAGACCACAGGTTATGGGGGTGATGCATTAAGAGACTATGTCCAAGATATAATGTGGGTTGTGTAAGACTTTCAAGACAAGGACAAGAGATTTAAATCAGATGTGATAAACAAGAAGGAACCAGTGGAGCAGAGAAAGAAGCAGCAAGATTTGAAATTGGATGTGTGCAGGGGGAGGAGAGGAAGGATTCATAGAGAAACCTAATTTTATGATCCTGGCTGAGCAGGAAGATGGGAGAGGGGTTTTGGAAAAAAGTAAGAATCTCATTTTTAGCTAAGTTAAACTTACACTGTGGACAAATCACCTCGGAAGAAATGTCAGAGGGACTGAAGTACAGGACTCCTTAGCGAGAGATGGGTCAGGAGAGCTGAGCTTGGTTTGCTAGTTATGAGCCTCGAGATGAAAGTTGCAACTGTGTAAGCAGATATGGTTCCTCAGAGTTACAGTGTAGAGGGAGCGGGCAAGGGCAGAGGCTTTAGGACTTCCACAGACAGTGGACGAGCAGAGGAGGATCCACCACAGAGAATGCTGAAGCAACAGGTGGGGAGAAACTACTGGGGAGATGGTTCGCCAGATACAACAAGAAACTGCCAGGCATGAGCTCCAAATCAAAAAAGCAATGGAAGAACAGCAGAAACTGTATCATCCTGAAAAGCCAGCTCCTCTCAACAGCAAAGATGGGGATAGAATCTATCCAGTTTGTAAAAATGTTGGTATGTTGTTTGACTCTAAGCAGTTGTCTGTGTGAAACCAAATATACCCCAGCACTGACACCTTTTATGTAAATGCTTTTACTGTGAGCTCAGGTGAAGGTAACCCCATAACTTGTGCAGAGAATATAAAAAATCAATGGTAAAAGCTGTTTAGGGCAAATTACAACTTTTAACATCACTCTAGTTAAAGGTTTCAGAGTAGCAGCCGTGTTAGTCTGTATTTGCAAAAAAAAAAAAGGAGGACTTGTGGCACCTTAGAGACTAACAAATTTATTTGAGCATAAGCTTTCGTCTTTGTCAAAGAGGAAGATTATTTACCAGATAAATGTGTGAATATTGTAATCCTCTATGAGTTTCCTGTAAGTTTGCCTTTAGCCAGAATCCACTATGAATAGAATGGTAATAAACATGAAATTATAGCTGGTGTAAGGAAGTTATTGCCTAAGGATCTTTTGATTGGGGTTTATATTAAAGCTTTGTTCAGTCGAGTTAACTAGTCACAGGAAAGAAATAATCCTGACTTTGTGTCTATTAGAGACAATGATTTGCCTATGGAGGTTTCAGAGTAACAGCCATGTTAGTCTGTATTCGCAAAAAGAATACAGCTGAAGTGAGCTGTAGCTCACGAAAGCTCATGCTCAAATAAATTGGTTAGTCTCTAAGGTGCCACAAGTACTCCTTTTCTTTTTGCCTATGGAGGGTTTCTCCAAATGTTTGTCTGGGGAAGATAGCTGTTTGTCTGTGCAGAAAAGCAGGGTATATGTGGAAGAAATTTCTGAGTATTTGTCTAGTATCTCAGAAGTGAATCTAAAATTAGCTAAAGCACAGAGAGAACTCATTGGTCAGGAAAAAGTTTCTCTGGAGCAGATTAAACTTGGTGGTCAGGTTAAAGTCCTAATTGAGGAAGAAAAAGGTAGATTTTTTAGGGGTGATGGATTGTTGGCAAGTAAAGTTTGTGAAAGTAAGCCTGAAAAAGTGAGAAGTGATTTGCTTAAAGTATCTCAGTATAATGTGGAGAACAGCAGTTTATCTGTTGGGAGTGGCAACCTGCCTGTTAAGGAAGGTGTCCCACTTTCTAGGTGTGTATCTGAAATCAGCCATGGGTGCTGGGACAAAGGAAAGGGTATTTCCAATGGTTTGTCAGTTTTAAATAGCAGCAGCACGCCTGCTGAGGGAAAGTTTCTTTCCCGTTCTTTGTCTGTGGAGCAGACAGAAAATGCTTCTCAGTTTATGCTACTTGAGAATTTGTCAGTTGTCCCAGAGTTGGTTCTGGATACAACTAAAGCCCAGGACGGAAATGTTGCTAAGTTTGTGTCTGCTGGGGAGAATGGCATTGTAAGTAGTTTGCATCCAGTTAATGTCATAACTGAGTCCCAGGGACCAGGTGCTTCTGGTGCTTCTATTTTGCCTGTTGCTAGTGTGTTGCTGGGTAAAGGTGTGACAACTCCGTTTAACCAGGTTGATATCATAGCCAGGGCACAAGGAAAGCATGAAGGTGATTTGATTGTGTTACCCACTAGCAGTGTGGAAACTTTTAACAAGAAGGAAATGATTCCTAAGCTTGTGTGTGGCAAAAGGAAGGGGAGTGCCTCTAACCTTTTATCTAGTAAGTCTATCAAATTGCCTAAAAGGGGGTTATGTGAAAATCCTCCTAATGTGTCAGAGATGATTCTGGGTGTAAGTGAAACTCGGAAGGAGTTTGTTGTGGCTCCACAGAGCAATGCTTTTGTAGAGCAAGAAAAAAATGGATTGTTGCTTAGAAAGATTCCTGAAGAGAAAAATCTTCCTGGTAGTCTTTGCAAGCAGTTTGCTGCAAATGAGGGGTGTGGTGAAAGTGATTGGGCAACAAAATCGCAAATGAAATTTAATGTGGATAAATGTAAAGTAATGCACGTTGGAAAAAATAACCCCAACTATATATACAATATGATGGGGGCTAATTTAGCTACAACTAATCAGGAGAAAGATCTTAGAGTCATCGTGGATAGTTCTCTGAAGACGTCCACGCAGTGTGCAGTGGCAGTCAAAAAAGCAAACGGGATGTTAGGAATCATTAAAAAAGGGATAGAGACTAAGACGTAGAATATCTTATTGCCTTGTATAAATCCATGGTACGCCCACATCTTGAATACTGCGTACAGATGTGGTCCCCTCATCTCAAAAAAGATATACTGGCATTAGAAAAAGTTCAGAAAAGGGCAACTAAAATGATTAGGGGTTTGGAATGGGTCCCATATGAGGAGAGATTAAAGAGGCTAGGACTTTTTAGCCTGGAAAAGAGAAGACTAAGGGGGAATATGACAGAGCGATATAAAATCATGAGTGGTGTGGAGAAAGTGAATAAGGAAAAGTTATTTATTTGTTCCCATAATATAAGAACTAGGGGCCACCAAATGAAATTAATGGGTAGCAGGTTTAAAACAAATAAAAGGAAGTTCTTCTTCACTCAGCGCACAGTCAACCTGTGGAACTCCTTGCCTGAGGAGGTTGTGAAGGCTAGGACTATAACAGGGTTTAAAAGAGAACTGGATAAATTCATGGAGGTTAAGTCCATTAATGGCTATTAGCCAGGATGGCCAAGGAATGGTATCCCTAGCCTCTGTTTGTCAGAGAGTGGAAATGGATGGCACTTGATCATTACCTGTTAGGTTCACTCTCTCTGAGGCACCTGGCCTTGGCCACTGTCGGTAGACAGGATACTGGGCTGGATGGACCTTTGGTCTGACCCAGTATGGCCTTTCTTATGTTCTTATTTAATTGAGGTAGTTTCAGTTCCTAACTGCCAGAGTCTTTCAGATGTGTATGGATCCACTGCCCCAGCTTCAGAAAGACCCAGTGTGGATATCTTTGAGAAGGTTTTAGATAAAATAAAAATTGTTTGGAAGTTTGAACAGCCCTATAAGCTTAACCAGCTTGTTGGGGAGCCAATGTTGGGACAGGAAGGGCTCCATGTTGATTCTTTAAGTAAGTATTTCAGGTTCAGAGAAAAAACTGGGTAGCTGATTCTGTAGAGCAGGACAGCTGTGCAGCTGATCTCTCAAGAATACAGGGGATGGCAGGCAAACTTTGATCTCTAGACACTTTGAATATGTCTTGTTGTCTGTTAGTGGATTTGACATCTGATTCCATGTTGAAGCAGAGGTTGGTAATGAAAAGACAAAAGGACCTTGAGTCTAACTTGCTGTGAAAATGGATGGTATTTCTTTAAGACAGAGTCCAGCCTTGGAATTGGTAATGGTTAGTCATAAATATAAAGGGAAGGGTAACCACCTTTCTGTATACAGTGCTATAAAATCCCTCTTGGCCAGAGGCAACATCCTGTTACCTGTAAAGGGTTAAGAAGCTCAGCTAACCTGGCTGGCACCTGACCCAAAGGACCAATAAGGGAACAAGATACTTTCAAATCTTGCGGGGGAAGGCTTTTGTTTGTGCTCTTTATTTACGTGTTTGTTGTCTCCTGGGACTGAGAGAGGCCAGACAGAAATCCATCCTAATCCAAGTCTCCAATATTGCAACCAGTATAGGTAAGCCAGGCAAGGCGGATTAGTTTATCTTTTGTTTTATGTGAATTTTCCCTGTGTTAAGAGGGAGGTTTATTCCTGTTTTCTGTAACTTTAAGGTTTCGCCCAGAGGGGGATCCTCTGTGTTTTGAATCTGAATACCCTGTAAAGTATTTTCCATCCTGATGTTACAGAGGTGATTCTTTTACCTTTTCTTTAATTAAAATTCTTCTTTTAAGAGTCTGATTGATTTTTCATTGTTCTTAAGATCCAAGGGTTTGGGTCTGTGTTCACCTGTATAAATTGGTGAGGATTATTATCAAGCCTTTCCCAGGAAAGGGGGTGTAGGGCTTGAGGAGATATTTTGAGGGAAGACGTCTCCAAGTGGTCTCTTTCCTTGTTCTTTGTTTAAAACGCTTGGTGGTGGCAGCATACTGTTCAAGGACAAGGCAAAGTTTGTACCTTGGGGAAGTTTTTAACCTAAGCTGGTAAGAATAAGCTTAGGGGGTCTTTCCATGTGGGTCCCCACATCTGTACCCTAGAGTTCAGAGTGGGGAAGGAACCCTGACAGTTAAGAATCTAAAAACTAGTAAACAAGCTAGTGTCTGTGTTGATGCAAATTACTTAACTGAATGGAGGGAGAAAGACTTGCCCATAGCTGTCAGCAGGGAAGACACACCTAGCCAGCCAATGAATTCTGTTAAGCAAGAGAGCTCAGGATTTAACCCTACTGGAGAGGGATGAAAGGGAAAAGTTTGTCATGCTAATTGAAGCCACAGGTTAACCCTAAAATGCCAAAATCCCAATGATATTGAGCCAAGGTCGTGGCATAACAAAAATGATTGTAAATGTACACTTGTAATGAACTTAATGTTAATATTAATGCTAATGTTAACTGTTGTGACTAATGTGTTGCCAATACCAACAACTGTAAAAATGTACAATGTGCCTAATCTTTTGGAAAAACCCTTGAACATGTTAAGAGTGAGACATAAGAACACACTTTATGTGAAAAGGCCTTGTGATACTGATATTTCAAAGCTAGTGCCTGTAACCAGTCTTGGAACTTTTCTCAGGAGAAAAGACATTACAGATCTAATGTGCTATATAAAAAGAGAAACTGTGGTACACTACCATATTGCTTTCGTGGCTAAATGCCAAGATTCCTACACTTTGGAGAACATTAATATCTACATTGACTTGATGTTATTTGGATTCCAAACATTTTCCAGAGCTTGTATGAATAAATTAGCTATTTTCTTTAGCTTATGGCAAAATCGCATGAAACATACAAAAATTATGCTGCAAAAGCAGATCCAATCCACTATTGGTCTAACCAAGTTTTACCTTGATTGGGTTTGTAAAGGGATTCAACAATATTGTGAAACATGATTTTGATAAACCATTTCTGTTATACACTGATACTTCTAATATTGGGTTAGAAGCTGTAGTAATACAGAACCAAAAATGGGAAATCCCTGTGATACATCCAGTAATGTCTGGGACACCACTTCCTGCATCAGTTTTGCATTGGGATTCTGACATTATCTGATTAAAATATGACCATATAGAACAACCACTGTTATATATTTGCAACAAATCTTATACAAAGGTTGTCAAGTGAGGTGTCTATGAAAAGGTTATGATTTGTGGTTATGATTATGCTATCTGTATGCATATATCATTTTTGTATTTGAAGTTATAAGTGTTGGCTCTATACCTGGATTTGAAATATTTGCTCTTGGGGTATCGCCCACAAGGTAGGTAGCCAGCACATCTTGGAGGGACTATTCAAATGGAGTGGCCCATCGAAAGAACATTTAACTGACAATGGACCATGAGAGACGTCCATCTACACTTAATGGAATTTCCTGCTGTGACTAGACGAAATGCATGGACATGTGTCTAGCCCATGTGACTCCAAACACCATCTTGCTGCTGTAATTCTCCACAGTAAGAACTATGGAATTCCCTCCACATGGCAAAAGAGATAAAAGGGCTTGGAAACTTCTCCATTTTGCCTCTATCCTGCTCCAGCCTCTTTCCTAGCCAAACCTCTGGAATATGGACTGTACTAATGGGAGAATTCTAACCAATGAACTGAGGACCTTCCAATAATTTGGAAGCAGCCAAAGACTTGACTTAAGATAGCAGTTTATTCCATCACTGCTACAAGCCTGAAGAAGAACTTTGCAATTATTGTATGTATTTGATTCCTTTAACCAATTTTAACTCTCACCTTTCTTTCTTTCTTTTTATAAATAAACCTTTAGATTTTACATACTAAAGGATTTGCATCGGCATGATTTCTGGGTGAAATCTGAGTTATATATTAACCTGGGTGTGTGACTGGTCATTTGGGCTCAGAAGAAACTTTTATTTAATGAGACTGGTTGTAAAGAACCACTCACCTTTAAATCCAGTGTTTTGGTGGTGACATAAGAACTGGAATGCCCAAGGGAACTGCTTTTATGACTTCTTGTTAGCTAGGGTGGTGAAACAGGAGTTTACTTTTGTTGCTGGTTTCGTATATCTCATGGAAGAACAACCACCAGTTTTGGGTTGTGTTTGCCCTATTTCTCAGCAGTTTGTCCTGAGTTTGGCATTCTCAATTGTGGCCCACTGAGGCACAGTTACAGAAATGTGCATTCAGTGGTACTGAAAGCAGCGGAGAAGTCAAAGAAAATAAGAATTAGTTTATAAGCCATGAGACCTGGCCAAGAGAAGGCTACTGGCAACTCTTCTATATCAGTACATGTCCTATAATTAGTGATGTGGGATTTTTGTCTCTTTCCATAGTGTCATTGATGTTTACTTGGCAACAGAGCCACCTTTGGACTTGGTCATATCACTGGGCATCACAACTTCACTCTCACCTTCCCGCCACATCTCTCTCTGCAGTTAGGTAAGGAATGCATGCTGACAGGAAAAACCCCCAAGGATGGATGAGATTTTAAAATTTCACTAGTATTGGTAGGGCTGCTTTGCCACACATGTGTAAGTGGGGGAATAGTACATTGGCTGACTGAAGTCCATTAGGTAGGTTTACCCCAGATGTAGGCTCTACAAGAGCTCGATATCTATTGGTATTTTCTGATACACAGCAGTGTTCGTCAAGGACCTTCCCTCTCTGAGGAGGAATAACAATCTTCTGTTTTCTGCCCACTTTAACATTTCCAATCTGCCCCGCAGGGCCCAATGAATGATTTTGTCTCTGTGCTCGAGCCAGTACTCTACTCAACACAGCATTCTTCTTAGAGTGTCCATGATGGTTCATCCTCCTAGTTCCTTCTACTGGCAATGGTAGCTCCTTCAGCTCACTAATGATGTTCATCCCTAGAATCCCTGGGACTCCTTCTCCCACATGGCTCCCTTCAGAGTCTTTGTCTTTCAGGATGAAGATGCATTTCCCTGGCAGTGTCTGGCCCATGTAGTCTATGTCTGCTTCCAGGCATCCCACCACTGGGATTGCCAGTCCATTAACTGCTGTTAGACATACAAACTGTGTGCTGTGCATGGTCAGCTCCTTGTCTTTCAAATATTTTTGAAAATGCGACTCAGTAATGGTGGTGACTTCTGAGCCAGTATCTAACAAACATCTGGTCTTCACCCCTGCTATGCATACTTCAGCAGCTAGACAGTCTCCAAATGCTCGCTTACAGAAGTCACTAGATATGCTGGCATTGCCCACATTCCTTTCAACACTGTATGCAGAGTGATTTTCCACCAAGGAGAGGCCTAGGAATCCTTCTGCCACTGCTTGGCCTTCTACTGTAGATGGACCACTCGCTCCTGGTGCCCCATTGGTTTTCAGTGCCTGGGACTCTGTTCTCTTTCTTAGTGGACATTCCCGGCTAGTATGCCCTGGCCTTTCACAAGTGTAACAGATGTACCTTCCCAGCTCATCCTTTAGTGGGGCTCTTCGGGATCCCGGTGCCCTTGGATACTTTGACATACTAATGGGATTTTTTTCTTTCATTAACTCAGTCATCACTTTTATCATCTCCTCCTGTTGGACCGACAGTTTTTGGACAGCCTCACTTAAACTTTCCAGTGTTAACTGTGTTTGGGGCAGGGCCTTTTCCCCAGCAGCTGCATTCACTAGGCCCCCACTTTGTGTATGGGGATTAGGCTTGGCTGTCTCTGTCACAGGAACTTCCTCTTCTTCTGACCATATAATGGCAGCCTGCATGAGTTCATGGAACTTCTCACTGGGCTCTTCCTTAAACTTCCTTTTCATTTTGCAGCAGAGGGAATCATCCTGGAGCCCCAGCACTAACTGCTCTTTCAGAACCACATCTGGGTCTGGAACTCGTTGAGGGTCTCGCTGCTCTACTTTGCTCATACTCTCCTGGAGGTCATATGCATATGCCTGGATAGTTTCACCGGGCTCCTGCTTTCACTCGAAGAACTCCTTTAGTCGGGTTCCAATAGGTACCTTGTCTCCATACACTTCTAGAAGTTCAAATACCTTTTCCACATCTTTTTTGTCTGACATTACCATGAACTTTACTGTGGCCTTGGCCTGCCCCTTGAGGTGCTCCTCTACGAAGTCTACTTGATCTTCTTCAGGTACTCTTAGCACACACAGGGCTGCCTTCACAGACTTGACCCACTCCTCTACCGTAATGTCTCCTGATCTTGTCGGGAAGCCACCAAACTCTGTGACCTTCTGCTTCCATGGGACATAAATAGTAGGGGGTTTCTTAGCTTCTGCTGCCTGTTGGTCTATTACCGCCTAAGCCAGTGATAAGCCTTCTCTCTGCTCTGTTCTAGCTTGTTGTAATGCCTCAGCTTGGTCTGACAATCTGCTCTGAAGTTCAGCAAACTGGGCCCGTAGTTCTTCAATTCCAGACATGATAGGGTTCTTGACCAGGTCTGGACAGTGCTACCAGAACTCAACCAGTAAACCAGTGGGGTGGACCCTGTGGATAGAATCCTGTTCATGATGCCAATTTTGTAAGCGGGGGAATAGTCCCGCTATTGTGGGGAACTTTCCTGGCTTCTGCACTACCCCGGTGAAGTGGGCTAGCGAAAGGATCTGAGTCCTCACTCCCACTTCCTTTACCCAGTGGCCTCCCTGCCCTTGAGGACTCCCCTTCCACTCTCCTGTCTGGCAGAGTCCTTATAACCCCAGCAAGGCTTGGCCCAGGATTCCCAGGGGGCTCAACCCCCATCGCTGCTGTGGTCACCTAGGACAGGGGCTAGGGTGTCCCCACTCCGGGGTACTCTCTCTGCACTTGGCACTTCTCTGACCCACTGATCATTACATACAATTGGAAGCAAATGCAAGTTATTTAATCAACAATTAATTTTAAAAAGAATAAGGGAAAATGGGAAAGGTTAAAGGAAACACATCACCCCGCTCTGTGGCAGGGAACATCACAAACAGTGTCTCTGGAATGTCCAGGCAGTTCACAGTCTGTCCTTGTAAGTCCCAGGCCTCCTTCTCAGGCCCTGGCTGTGCTGCAGGGATGCTGTGGGTTGGACACTCGCTCTGGTGGTGACCGCATGCTCTCAGGCTCTAGGTGGCAGGGCCCTTCTTCCCAGCGTTGCCCCCGCCCTGTCAGGGTTACCAATCCCCCCTCCAAGTCTGGCCTGCAGAGCCTCCTGGCTGAGGCGTCTCCCTGTGCTGGGCCCACTGCCCAGGGTCCCCCCTCGCTCTCCCTAGCTGCTCATGACACCCGGTTCCGGACGGCTCCAGCCCCAGCTCCGGCTCCACTCTGTCTTAGCTCCAGCTCCACTCTTCCTCCAGCTCCCTGGGCTTCTTCTCTGGCCCCTCTGGCTCTGGTTGCTACAGCTCTCCTCCCAGGACAGGTCTGCTCTTCAGGCTGCTCTGTGACTGGGCTCCCAGCACTGACCTGCTTCGTGGGCTGCTTTTCTGGCCCCTCTGGCTCTGGTTGCTGCAGCTCTCCTCCCAGGGCAAGTCTGCTCTCTCTGGGCTGTGCCTCTGGCTTTGGGGTTGCAGCTCTGCTCCCAGGACAGGGTCTGCTCTCTCTGGCCTGCTTTTCTGGTCCCTCTGGATCTGGCACAGCTCTGCTCCACAGCTCAGCTTGGGCCCCTGCTTTCTCCTTAGCTCGGCCCCACTCTTTCTGACCAAGGCAATTCCAGCTCACATGGAGGACGGGACCTCCCTGGCCTCCTGATTAGCCTGCCCGCCCTGTCATTCAGGCTGACCTGGAGCATTGGCCTCTCTCCATTGCTCCTAGGGACTGGCAGTCTCAGGGTCCTGATTCCCCATCAACCCTTCCCCCTTTTAGTACTGGGAGCTAGCAACTAAAACGCCCCACTGAATGTTAGTAAGGGGGCAACAGTCCCCTTACACATAGGCCAGTAAATAATGTGAAAGGGATCACACAGAATAGAGCAAATTATACTCTAACGTCTGCGGGGCCAGGACTGTGTCTACTAGTGTATCCGTACAGCACTCAGCACAGTGGGGCCTTGATCCTGCCTTGGAGCTGAGGGGGCTACCTCACTGTGAATAATGACCTCGAACTGCATTTTGATTGGCATTTTCTCACACATGCCATATACCACTCCACTGGGAGTGAAGTGCTATTGGAACCGAGATAAATCAGAGGCAGGGAAGATAAGGTGAATTGTTAAATAACTAAGCACCGCATTTGTGAGATGAGGTTACACTTAAACCAAGGCCTCCTTAGACATCCTGAACTTTTCTTTTCCATGTGCCCTTGAGTGTAAGGGGGTAGGTGTACGAGGATCTCGAGATCTAATTCCACTCACTTAGTGCTTTTGCATGTGTGTGCCTACATGTTGCCTCTACTTGCACTGGAGAGCAACAGCTTTGTGCTCTTTGCTGCATGCACTCGTGTTGGGGACACTGGGGCATGGCCACTAGGTAACTTGAGGGAATGGAAGACCACGAGTGTCGAGGAAGCCCTCTCGTAGTAGGCCCAAGTGTCCTTGCCCCCCGCCCCCCCCCCAGCCTGGAGGCACTCGCAGCAGTTATGCGTACTAGGCCCAAGTGTCCTTGGCCCCCTGGCCTGAAGGCACTCGCAGCAGTTATGCTAAAAATCTGCAACAATATGTTGCAAAGTCAAACTGCCTGAAACTAAACAAGGCCAAACAAAGCAAATATAAAAAAACAATGCTGAATAAAGCAGCTTTATATATGGTTTAACAAATGGTACAAAAAACAAAAAAACTAGCTGGTAACTGAATTGGCTGGCTATATAAATACTTAGGGCAGCTTGCTATTAAATACATATGCTAAAAAAAAATGTATAAAAGCCTGTGTAACTTCCTGCTCTGGGTGCAGGATTTGAGATTCTATTCTCCCTGTACCTTCTTTGCAGCTGCAAATAAACTTTTCTGCTTCTCCACCCCGTTGTGATTATTGGGTGACGCACACCAGGCAACGAACCTTGCTGTTGTTCGCCTCTGGCACTGAGTGCCGGCAACCGCTTTTGGCGTCCCTGGGTGGGCGACGAGGCTGCTATTTAGCCTTGCCCGGACCCCTCCTGGAGGTCGAGGATTGCGGTGAGAACCGACGCCTACCGCACACCGGTGAGTTCATTGGGGGCCTCAGAGGAGACGCGATTTGATCGACCCCGGAGGGCACAACGGTGCAACGCACTCATATAGTGGAGAAGCAGCTGTGGACGACGGTGAGGAACCGGTCCCTTGGATAAGGTAGGAACCTTTTGAAATCTGGATTGTATGCTCTGTTGGAACCTGGGGACGCCCAGAGTTACCCTGTAGGTATGGGACAGGGACAGAGCTCAGGGGTTAGGGCATGGTGTACGCCCCTAGAGTGCATTCTAGCAAACTGGAAGGTATTTGGTGCGGATCCAATGACTAAGAGTCAATTAAAACAATTCTGTACAGTTAACTGGCCTCAATATCAACTAGAGGACCAGGAGTGGTGGCCACCAGGTGGGTCAATTAATTACAACACGATCCTCCAGTTACTCCTGTTCTGTCAAAAAACAAGGAAATAAAATGAACATATGTATGCACATTTGTTTTTGGCTTTATGTACTCAACCAGATATTTTACAGCACTGTAATCTGACTCCGACTGGTTCGGTAACAGCTAATGTTAGTCCCCAGACCCCCACCCTCACTGTAATGGCAGAGCCGGTGTCCCCTTCGGCCCCTACACTCACACCTTGTAAGTCCCCAATGGTTGGCTTATACCCCTTAATCACCGAAACTAAAGTCGCCCGGTCTGGATCGGATAGGCGTCCGGCCACGACTATGCAAGTTTATACTCATGTGCCCTTTAATGGATTTGGCTGCTTTCAAAGCACAGGCAGGAGAGTTTTCCACCAACCCAAGCAAGTTTATTTCAGTTTTTGAGGGATGTCGTAGCAGCCACAAGCCGGACTGGGATGATTGTAACATCCTCCTGCGAACCCTGTTGTCTGAGGTTGAAAGACAACAGGTTGTGTCCAAGGCAAGGGAGGAGGCGCAGAAACGGTACGACTGGGATCGTATTAATGTCCCTGACCCGGATGAACAAGTCCCCCGAGCAGACCCCAGGTGGGATCCAAATAATCCTGGGGATATGACCCGCCTTACCTCCTATAAGGAGTTGCTTTTGCATGGACTCCATCACTTGGCTGTCCGACATAATAATTGGGCAAAGCCATATAAAGTAATGCAGGATTTAAAAGAAAGCCCAGGGGCCTTTCTACAGCATATTCAGGACACAATTCAACAGAACACTAACGCAGGCAACTGATCAGGCAACTGAATCAATTATTAAGGGAATTTTTACAAGCAAAGCAGCCCCTAATATTAAAAAAAAGTTACAAAAAAAAAGAATTTAATGGGCATGATCATGGCACAAATCTTAGAAACTGCAAACCAAGCTTATAGTCTGAGAGAGACATAGAAGGAGAGAAAGCAAGTGAGACTGATGGTAACAGCGGTACAGGCCGGCACTAAGGGAAATGGCCGAGGAGGAAGGGGCCGTGGACACGAACGTCTGGGCTCGCAGGAGAGACAACTGGGTTGCAACCAGTGTGCCTTGTGTCGACAAGAGGGACACTGAAAAAATGAGTGCCCAAAAAGGAAAGAAAAGGGGTGTGCCTCTATGATGGCGATGGCGGAGCAGGAATAGGGGTGTCAGGGGAGACGGACCACCCTACCCGCGGAACCCTGAGTAAAGATGCGGGTGAGAAGCTCAGAAATAGATTTTTTAGTGGACTCTAGAGTGGCATGAACTGCCGTAAATCGACCCCTTCAGTTGCCAGTAGCAGATTCCCTTACCGTGGTGGGAGCCACAGGCAGAGACACCAAGTGCCCAGTGTATGCCCCAGCAGAATGCGCTTTGGGAAACCGAACTATACCCCACAAGCTGGTATACCTCCCTGAGTGTCCAACACCTCTGCTGGGACGGGATCTGCTTTGTCACCTCGGTGCCACCCTGCATTTTACTGAGGATGAAATAACCCTTACCTTACCCCCTGAGAATGCATGGATCATGACCCTTGCAGTTGAGCCCTCAGCCATGCAAGCCCCAGAATGGAGCCTGTGGGAAGACCAGGTGTACCCCCTCGTGTGGGCATCAGGGATCCCAGAAAGGCCACCCACCAGACCCCCATTACTATTCAGCTCATACCAGGGAAAGGCCCAGTGCAAGTAAAACAGTATCCAATCAAGAGGGAAGCCAAAGAAGGTTTACAAAAACCTATAAATCAATTCCTAATGTATGGTATTCTCTGGGAATGTCAGTCAGCCTGGAACACTCCCATTATACCCGTACGGAAGTCTGATGGCATGTATTGGCTGGTACAGGACCTAAGGGCAGTCAATGAACGGGTTAAGACTCTGCACCCTCTTGTCCCTAACCCGTATACCTTATTGGCTTCTACAGGGGGACAGTATACCCATTTTTCAGTCCTCGATCTGAAAGATGCTTTCTTTACCATCCCAGTTGCCACCCCGTCACAGGAGATCTTCTCCCCCACCCTCTTTGGTCAGGCTCTGGCCAGGGACCTAGAGGAGTGGGATAATAAAAAGGCCCTCCTTCTGCAGTATGTAAATGATTTGTTAAATGCCACTGTGGGCCAAACCCCCTGCCTTAAAGCCACCGTGAGCCTCCTGAATTTTATTGGACTCCGGGGATATCGGCTAGCACGAAGTACTAGTACCTCGGGTTCCACATACGGCAAGGGGAGCGTCAGCTTTCAAACGAAAGGAAGGAAGCTATCTGTCAAGTTCCTACCCCAAGTAATTGTAAGCGGCTCAGGGCATTTCTGGGTATGGCAGGCTTTTGCAGAATATGGATCCCAGAGTTTGGACTATGGGCTAAACCCCTGTACGGCTGTGTAAAAGGAGCAAATTATGACCCCTTCTATTGGACCCTAGAGGCTGACAGGGCATTTAAAATTTTTAAAAAACAGTTAATGGAAGCCCCGACTCTGGGCCTGCCGGATCTCTCTAAGCCGTTTCAGTTGTATGTACATAAACAAAACGGGGTGGCCCTAGAAGTGCTCACACAGCTGTTAGGAGCATGGAGACGTGGCTTATTTTTCTAAGCAACTGGATCAGGTTGCAAAGGGTTGGCCGGCATGTTTACGGGCACTTGCAGCTACTGCCCTAGTGCTTGAGGAAGCCGAAAAGCTAACATTGGGAGGGATTATGCAAATCTATACTCCCCATATGGTCCGAGCCTTATTGAATGCAAAGGGTGGGCTCTGGCTCACCCAGGCTCGGATTGCTCGGTATCAGGCTAAGCTGTTAGAGAACTCTGAAGTCACCTTACAGCCTTGCCCCTCCCTTAACCCAGCCACCCTCTTGCCAGAAACAGAGGAACAGAAACATGACTGTTCAGAGATCATAGATGTCCAGTACTCCAGCCATCCGGATTTAAAGGATGTACCCCTCCCAAATGCAGATTATGAGTGGTACACTGATGGTAGCAGTACTGTAATAGATGGGCAAAGGAGGGCGGGTTATGCTGTTGTGACCCTCCATGACACTGTGGAAGCTGAAGGTTTGCCTGCTGGGACCTCTGCCCAGCTTGCCGAACAAATAGCCCTGACCCGTGCACTTGAACTGTCAAAAGGAAAGCGGGTCAACATTTTTACTGATTCAAAGTATGCTTTTGGTGTGCTGCATGCTCATGCTGGCCTATGGAAGCAAAGGGGAATGCTGACAGCCCAAGGCCCCCCAGTCAAGTACGGGCCCCAAATCCTCCGGCTCCTAGAAGCCATACAACTTCCCTTGGAAGTGGCGGTGGTACACTGTAAAGCCCATCAAAGGGAAGATCAAGATGTGGCCAGAGGTAACGCCCGGGCAGATAGAGAGGCTAAGCATGCTGCAATCCTGCCATCCCCTCAGACTGAGAACGCCCATATGCATGCCCTTATCCCATCAGTAGGGGAGCTTCCAGTACTCTGGGGAGGAGAGACAGCTAACTGACAAACTCGGTCTCCGGGAAAAGGAGGGATGGCTCCATTCCTCAGAAGGGAAGGTCCTCCTACCAAAGGGCCTGATTCGGCCGGTGCTGCAAAAACTACATCAAACCACTCATGCTGGCAGGAAAGCACTTATCCAACTAATGGGAAAATACTTTATCACTTCTGGACTCTGACCCCTGGCTGCCCAGGTACAGGCAGACTGCTTAGTCTGCCAAAAGAATAACCCCCGACCAGGACATCCTGTGCCACCAGCTGCCCTGGAACCCACTCCGGGCCCCAGACAAATGTGGCAAATAGACTTTACTGAGTTTCCCCGGATCCAAGGGTTCAAATATCTCCTTGTCATAGCGGATCGGTTCACCGGATGGCCAGAAGCCTTCCCATGCTGTAACTGCACTGCCAGAACAGTGGCCCTCAAGTTTGTTAAGGAGATCATTCCTCGCTTTGGACTCCCCTGGTGGATGGAATCTGACAACGGGACACACTTCACGTCAAAAATCATCCAAAGCATCTCAGATGCCTTACAGATCCCCTGGGAACTCCATACGCCCTGGAGACCGCAAGCCAGTGGTGTAGTGGAGCGTACCAATCAGACCCTTAAACGACATCTCTCAAAAGTGTGCCAAAAAGCCTCACTGCGATGGCCTGATGCTTTGCCCCTCGTCCTACTCCATATCCGCGTTCTCCCAAAGGGTAGATTAGGGCTTAGTCCCTTTGAAATTATGTTTGGAAGGGCATGGCCTATGAATGGCACCCCGGTTCTGTCAGGGGAATGGGAGCTGGGTAATGGCTTTTTGTCTCAGTATATGTGTTCCCTGTCTGCTGTTCTCTTGTGTCTTCACAGGTATACAAGGATTCCCAGCCTCTCCCCTTGGACTCTCCCGTCCACTCCTTACAGCCTGGTGACTCCGTGCTTGTTCGTACCTGGAAAGATGAGCCTCTCCAGGAAAAGTGGAAAGGGCCCTATACCGTCCTGCTGATCTCCCATACAGCAGCAAAGGTTGAGGGACACAAGAACTGGATCCATCACTCTCGTCTGAAGGCAGTACCCGCCCCCACGTCAGCAGAACAGTGAACCGTCCAACCTGCTGACTCCTCATCTAGTGACGATCTCGGGCTAAAGCTACTGTTTAAAAGACACAAATAGCGGGCACCTTAACGCGAAAATGGGCCCACCCAGGTACTGGAGACCCTGGGTTGGGAAGACTCTGGTAATAATTAATTGGGTAACGTTGTTATTCTCTGTACTGTTATTTCCAAACTGTGCATATCGGGAGCATAACTCCATTGTTTCGCTTGTGCACCATGTTGCTACTTTAACAAACCAGACTGATTGCTGGGTATGTGCTCCAACTCCACTGTCCCCCAAAACGGGAATGCCCCTTGACATGCTGCCCCTGACCCTAGCAGAATTAGCCGCCACCAAAGAGCAGGAAAGAACGGACTCGCCGTTCTGGAACAAGACCTCTTTACAGCAAGCCACCTATCAAGACCAGGAGTATTCAGTTGCAGTACTCACTGAGGGCGTGTTATGTTTTACCCGAAACCAATTTAATCACTATGGGCGTCCTGTGGGAAAGAGCTCCTGTGTTATTACACAATGGGCTAATAAGTATTAAATAAAGACCAAAAAAAAAGGTCAGCTGTGTGGGTGTAATGGTTCCTCCCCTTTTAAAAAAACTCTTACAAATAATCTTACCACAGAAAAAAGGTTTAGAAATATAACTTGCCGTCCAGTTAATATCTCCAATGTAGCAAGCCAATGGTGGGTTTGTAGTAGTCTCTATGGCAAGTGTAATTTAAACAGCACAATTAGAAACACCCCCACTTGTACCCGATCAAAAAAATGGGATGCCCTCTTAGGGGCATATAAACTGTTTAAAAAAGCAGCCAAAGCAGCCTTAATTATCCCAGGAATCCCCTTAAAAAACAGTCCTTACTGGGCCCTATAGGGTCACTGTTTTGTATGTGGTCAAAAGGCTTACAAGGTGCTGCCAGCCAACGGAACAGATAGCTCTTATATAGCTCATGAAGTTCCTCATCTGTCAATAACTGCCACACTGCCCAAAGGCAAGATTAGAAATGCCCAAAATACCTCTGTTAAGTCACAAAAAAAGACCCTGCGGCGACTGACTACAGCATTAAAAGGCAATATAAAAAATCCCCTCACAACCCAGAAGCTTGTAGGGTGCTCTGTACTGAGAATATCACCACTGTTTACTGGGCCAGCCATGGCATGCATAGGCCGCTATACTGTAAGGCTGCAAATGGTACTTGAGAAAGTTGCCTTAAAGTTAAAAAACTTGGTTAATAATTTAGAGTCAGCAATAAAAACATTAAATAAAAAAAGGTACAGCAGCTCAGGACCTTTTCCCTCCAAAACAGGCTGGCTTTGGACTATCTCTTGGCATCCCAAGAAGGGGTTTGTGCCCTCGTCAGGCCCCAATGTTATGTATATATAAATAATAGCAATGATAAAATCTATAAAAAGATGGTACAGCCTAAGGCCCATGCCCGAGCCAGAGCACAGGTTGCCTATACTGCCCCGAGAGCAATTGGTTGCAAACCTTGTTTTCAGGCTGGGGTTTGTCGTTTTGGCTTGGTGGTTTATTTAGCCTGTTATTAAAATTTCTTTTTTCTGTATTGCTTGTATTACTGGTATTATGCTGTGCAGTCTCATGTGTCAGGGCCCTTTTGCAAAAGTTAATAAGTCATTCTCTTCAGGGCTTTCACAAAGTGCTTATGCAAAATCCTATTGTAAAAAAATAAGTAGCCCAAGTGAAAAAACTCAGAGCCAAGGCTGTTGAGTGTTCTCAAAGGCGGGAGTTGTTGGGGACACTGGGGCATGGCCACTAGGTAACTCGAGAGAATGGAAGACCACGAGTGTTGATGATGCCCCCTCGCACTAGGCCCAAGTGTCCTTGGCCCCCCCGCCTGAAGGCACTCGCAGCAGTTATGCTAAAAATCTGCAACAATATGTTGCAAAGTCAAACTGCCTGAAACTAAACAAGGCCAAACAAAGCAAATATAAAAAAACAATGCTGAATAAAGCAGCTTTATATATGGTTTAACAAATAATACAAAAAAAAAAAACTAGCTAGTAACTATATAAATACTTAGGGCAGCTTGCTATTAAATAAATATGCTAAAAAAATATATATAAAAACCTGTGTAACTTCCTGCTCTGTGTGCAGGATTTAAAATTCTATTCTCCCTGTACCTTCTTTGCAGCTTCAAATAAACTTTTCTGCTTCTCCACCCCATTGTGATTATTGGGTGACGCACACCGGGCAACGAACCTTGCTATTGTTCGCCTCTGGCACTGGGTGCCGGCAACACTCTGGTGAAAGGACCTGCAGGGTCCAGGTCTCAGCATAACTGACAGGTTGTTCCATCACAACCACACATATCCAAACAGCAAAATATGGATCCATGTCTGTCTCCTCCTACCTTTTCTATCTCCTCCAGAAAAGCATCAATGAAGTCTCTGGTAAAGCCTGGATCCCGGGTCTCCTTGTGCTTCTTCACAATCTCTCTTAGGATGTCAAAGCTATCAGCATAGGGTTGGAAGATGTTATGATGAGGCCCAGGAATATACAACAACCAAGGCATCATGTTCAGAATCTAGGACGGAAGAGACAGGAGAGGAAAAGCATTAGATAAGAAAGGCAGTTCTCAGATACTCGGCGGGGGAAGAAATGGAACTGGGATGGAATGTTCCCAACAGGCCAGCTCCCCGACTTCACACTGGGTAAATGTTTTGGAGCTCCCTACCTTGCTCCCTCCACCATGCAATACAATGTGTTCTGACCAACATTGTCTGCATGTAAGTTAGCCATCTGACTAACTGCCCCTGTGAGTAAACACCCTCCTCAGTTCAGACTCATTCTGTTACGGGCTGTTCCTAGCCTCCCATCCACATGACAGTGGCAACAGGAGGACAGTGAAAGAATGGAGGGACAGGGGAAAGATTACTGTTGAGACTTTTCTTATTGTTTCAAGGCTCTAGGGAGATTTTAAATGTTACAAATACTGGCCCTGATGCTGCAGTCCTTACTCAGGATAAATGTCACTGACTCTTATGGGCTGGGCTCATATACCTTTTTTTTTTTCTTCTGATCTATCTATTGAGTGTGATGGCCAAGGGCCTGTAAGGCGGAGTTCCCTTGAAGGGCTGGTTTTCTGGAGGAGAGGAAAGTCTCTCACTCGCCATTCCCTGATCTTGGTTGTACTAATGGGATAGTTAATTCTTTTGTAAGAATGTGTGTGTGATATAGAAGATAGTAGTAAGATCCAGTCTGAAAGTCAGCTTCTTGCAAAGATCACATAGAGCAAAGTCACTTGTGTTCCCAGTTGGGAGAAGGTGGGAGGTTCTGGATGCCTTCCTTCCCTAAAAATATTCACAGAGTTCTCTTACTGTATTGAAAAGCATTGAAGTCGGGGGTTGGTTTTGTTGTTGTTGTTGTTTTAAGTTTTAGATGTTCTGTTCAGAAAAACCCTTACAAATTAGGAAACTTCTCTAAACTATCCCAGGCCATCAGTTCATCCAAACTGGGCTGGAAATCTCCCGATAACAAGCCCTCCTTAGAATTTCCTGTACACATCTCTTGTTGACCAAGAAATACTAAGGCTATGTCTACACTACGCAGCTTTGAGCGTCACGCTAGAGGCGTGCAGTGTAGCTGCTGTTTGTCGGTGGGAGAGAGGTCTCTTGCCGACAGAAAACTTCCACCCCCAAAGAGTGGCATTAGTGTTGTTGGCAGGACACACTCCTGCTGACAAAGCGCTGTTCACACCAACACTTGTCGTCGACAAAACTTTTGTCTTTTGGGGGATGTTTTGTTAACACCTCTGACTGACAAAAGTTTTGTCTTTCACGTGCCAGTGTAGACAAAGCCGAAGAGACCAACCTATCTCCAGGCATTTCAGCAGTCCCACTTCCTGCCCCAGCTGCCTCTAGAAAATGCAGAGGAACACAAGGGAAATAGCCATGTGCAAACCCTAGCCAGAAAGCATTTGACGGGTTTCAGGAGATTTCTGTTTTATACAAACTGGTTCATAATCCCTGCATCAAAAGCACCACGGCACCTTTGTCTAAAACACCGTATGGAGTGTGAGCTCTTCATCCCCCTCGGACCCACCCAGGCAACTAAGAGGTTTCATCTTTACTGACAATCAGATTTTTGTGGGCTACCTGGGACATGATTCCAGCTCCTATATTGAAAGCCTCCTCTATCAGATGTAGCATCCTCAGGAATTTCTCATTGTTGTACTCAAAGCGGTTGCCAAAAGTGAGGGAGCACATCACATTGCCGACGGCACTGTTTATGAGGAAGCGTGGATTGAAAGAATGGCCTGAAAAAGATACAGGAACCAACCCAGGAAATTAGGAGGCACACCAGGATCGCAGCCTGCTGCTACATGGGGATGTACTCAACGAGACCCTCCAACATCACAGGAAGTGGGAAATGCACTGCACCTTGCTATTTAGCTGAATCCCCTCCACAGTGGCTGGATCATCTTCACATGGAAACCTCTCTTCCTCCTCCTCTAGAATTGCTCTTCCCTCCAGCTCCATGTACCCTACTCTTGAGAGCACCCCCCTTCCCTGCTTTATGACTAGAGATATGAGAGTTTCCACTCTCCCAAACATACCATCTTTAGAACTGAACGCAGAGCATAGATATCCAGCTTCCTCAGTCACGCGCTGATCCAGGGATTTCTTCCCCAGCCCAAAATTCCTCAAGGTGGAGAGTGTGAATCTCCTCAGCTCCTTCCAGCCACGGCCATACCTTGCCATCATTATCCCTGCAGGGTTTCAAAGAAATACTAGTCACATAGCCACCTGTTCCCCCCACCCCTCCCTGCTGCTTTAATAAATGGAAAAGGGTTGGTTTTGTTGTATTGATTTACTCTTTTTAGTTAATTATTTCCCCGTTAACTGTGCCACTGTACACATGGCTCACGACAGTGATACTTGTGGGGAGAAATGGGCTTGGGTCCCTTGGGAAGCTGTGTGAGCTAGAGCAATAGTTCCCAACACCGCTCCATGGGCCAGACTTCCTGGTACTTCCGGTTTTTGTGACTCTAGGGGCTGTCTGTGAAACAGGTTTTCAAATAAAGTTTATAATGCCAGATGGCCTTTGAGGCTCTTGCTGGTGGCATCCATTTTGCTGAAAAGCAGAGCCATGTTGTTTGTGCTCCCCAAGAACTGATGTGCATGGAGGAGATGGGAAATTTGCCCAGGACTATGAGAAGCTTTAACTGCTCGAGGGACACTTACCTTCACAGTTTTTTCTATAGCCCAAATGGTCAAATAAAGAAAAGGGTGGTCGATCAGCAAAGTCCTCTGATCTCTGGACTAATGCTTCCTTTACAGCTTCTAACCCATTCAGCACGACCACATTTTTCCATCCAACCTGAAGAGAGAAGATCTTTCCAAACTTCTCAGTGGGCTGTCAAGTAAGAGAGAAAAGAGAAAAAAAGAAAAACAGGATTAAAAATTAAAAACAGCTACAAAGGCTGTAGCTTAAAATGAGAGACACTGTAGCATAGTCTGTGGCAGGCAGAGGGCACAGGGGCTTTGACTGCAGAGTGCTTAATCCCTGCAAGGCTGTCGACCCAAGAGGGAATATGCCCAATTCTGGTACGAGGGATCTAGCTCAGCACCACGTTCTCATACCATGCCGTGCGGATTTGGGTGGAAAGGCAAACAGTGTCCCTCTTCCTGGCCACTTTCATTTCCCAACTGCTATTTGTCCATAAAGAACATTGTTGGGTTTCAAAGTACTGTCTCGCTGCACCAATACTCAGCTTTCCATTAGCCTGGTCAAAACTCAATTTCCAGATAGCGGGAAATTTTGACATTTTGAAATTTGTTTCCAGTTAGAATCAGAATGAAAACAAATTTCCCAGACATAGAAATTTCCAAAAAAGTTCTGTTTTGGAAAGTTTTTGTTTCAAAATGTCATTTTGAAATCTGGACGTTTGGATTCTAATGCTGTTTTGTTACATGAGGCTTTTTTATTTGCATAGAATTACATTTTATCCATAACATGTCAGTGGTAATAGCGCTCTGAATAGTCCTGCTACTGATGTGTTACGAAATAATATAAAAATAATTAGAAATGAAGAACTCGGAAACAAACATTTTCCAAAGTCAACACATTTTCCCTTCAAAAGGCCACCCCCGGGGAATAGTCATCAAAACCAGCATTTCTGGTCTAAAAACCGGTTCAATGAAGACATTCCCACCAGCTCTACTGTACAGCTGTGTATGGGACCCATTGCTAAAGTGCTGTAATTCTCCAATTTACACACACCCCTTGGGAGGGTGCGTCCAAGTCCTAGTTTAAGGGCCCAAATGAGGAATAAGGCACTTACATGGCTGCTTTCTCAACTATTAGAGTAGTGTAAACTAGTGCAAATGCTTTCTTTATGTTAACATTTACTTTAACAAGTATAGTGAACGATGCAAACTGGTTTACAGTTTTGATGTACATATGGTTCCATAATGTATTACTGATCAACAATTAACCACCCACCTACAGTGAGAGGGGGATGTCACAAGTTCATATGATGAAAATTGGTGATTTTTTTTTGCCTTGCTTTTATTCTGTTTAGCTTTTCTCCTTTTATAGATTGAAATCTTCCTGCAATGCAGTAAATAATAGGTGCAGTTCAGCTGCCACACAAGAACCAGAAACTGATCTGGCATGGCTGCTATTCACCAACCCTCTCTGCCAGTCAGTGAAAGGCATCTGTCCCTCTGGCACTTACCTCTGTTAAGGCAAGGCGAGGACATTGGAAATTGATCTGCAGCAAGTTCCCAATGAAAGGGAAGGAGACAGGCCCCGGGGGGTAGTTGTTCCATCTCTTTCTGCGCTTCATGTGATCGAAAAGCAGGATAAAGACAGCACAAGAGAGGCCAAGTGTTGTGAAGCTGTTCCAGAGGGATGGGAGCTGGGACCCGAGCCAGGAGAGCAGTTCCATTGTGTCTCTCCTACCTCACTCTGTCCCCCAATACGTTTTTCCCTTTCCCCTCCAACACTTTCCCTATTCCTGTTTCACCTTCTCCCAGTCTGTCTTTCTGTTTCTTTCTCCTACTTTCCCTCTCTCACTCTCCCCATCCCTCTCTTCCTTTCCCTCCGTTTTTATCTATTTTGCTAGCTATTCTATTCTAGTCACGCCCTCTCTTCTAAGAATGAAGTGCCATAAGCCTACACAGGACTTTACAAATAGCAAAGTGCCGGGCTGTGTAGTTATTGTTTCTCTTCAACTCCTCCCCAGACCTCGTAGGAGTGGTGATGAAGGTGTGCCTGTCCTCACTTTACGCAAGCCATAATTTTACACAAAATCTGTAGGAGGAGTCACAGCTGGGGGCCGATCTTGTGATAGTTGGAGCCAAAAAATGTACTGGTGAGGACTCTTGATTCCCTCCCACTCTCTCCACTTCAGCAGTAGAATTATAGCAGGAAAATTAGCTAAAAAGGAAGAGGTTTGACTGGCTTTGTTACCTCTGACATCAATATCTAGGTTTTTTTTAAACAATATATATATCTGCTCATCCCTGTGGTATCTAACCATCACAGTAGCACTACTTAAGAAGCATCTGAATTTTCCATGACTGGAATTATAACAATTAGACATCAATCATTAAGAATTTAATTACAACCCAATTTCTTCAAAATCATAAGAATATAAGAACGGCCATACTGGGTCAGACCAAAGGTCCATCAAGCCCAGTATCCTGTCCTCTGACAGTGCCCAATGGCAGGTGCCCCAAAGGCAAGTGATCCATGCCCTGTCACCCAATCCCAGCTTCTGGCAAACAGAGGCTAGGGACACCATTCCTGCCCATCCTAGCTAATAGCCATTGATGGACCTATCTTCCATGAATCTATCTAACTCCCTTTTGAACCCCATTATAGTACTGGCCTTCACAACACCCTCTGGCAAGGAGTTCCAGAGGTTGACAGTGCATTGTGTGAAAAAATACTTTCTTATGTTTGTTTTAAACCTGCTACCTATTAGTTTCATTTGGTGACCCCTGTTTTTGTATTATGAGAAGTAGTTAACAACACTTCCTTATTTACTTTCTCTACACCAGTCATGATTTTATAGACCTCAAACATATCACCCCTTAGTCGCCTCTTTTCCAAGCTGAAAAGTCCCCGTCTTATTAATCTCTCCTCAAATGGAAGCCGTTCCATAACCCTAATAATTTTTGTTGCCCTTTTCTGAACCTTCTCCAATTCCAATATATCTTTTTTGAGATGGGGCGACCACATCTGCACGCAGTATTCAAGGTGTGGCCATACCATGGATTTATATAGAGGTAATATGATATTTTCTGTCCTATTATTTATCCCTTTCTTGATGATTCCCAATATTCTGTTCCCTTTTTTGACTGTCACTGCACATTGAGTGGATGATTTCAGAGAATATCCACAATGGCTCCAAGAACCCCTTCTTGAGCGGTAACAGCTAATTTAGACCCCATCATTGTATATGTATAGTTAGGATTATGTTTTCCAATATGCATTACTTTGCATTTATCAACATTAAATTTCATCTGCCATTTTGTTGCCCAGTCACCCAGTTGTGTGAGATCCTTTTGTAGCTCTTCGCAGTCTGCCTGGGACTTAACTATCTTGAGTAGTTTTGTATCATCTGCAAATTTTGCCACCTCACTGTTTACCCCTTTTTCCAAATTGTTTATGAATATGTTAAATAGGACCGGTCCCAGAACAGACCCCTTGGGGACACCATTATTTACCTCTCTCCATTCTGAAAACTGACCATTTGTACCTACCCATTGTTTCCTATCTTTTAACCAGTTACCAATCAATGAGAGGACCTTCCCTCTTATCCTATGACTGCTTATTTTGCTTAAGAGCCTTTGGTGAGGGACCTTGTCAAAGGCTTTTTGAAAATCTAAGTACACTATATCCACTGGATCCCCTGGTCCACATGCTTGTTGACCCCCTCAAAGAATTCTCGTAGATTGGTGAGGCATGATTTCCCTTTAGAAAAACCATGTTGACTTTCCCCAACAAATTATGTTAATCTATGTGTCTGACAATTTTGTTCTTTATGATAGTTTCAACCAATTTGCCTGGTACTGAAGTGAGGCTTACTGGCCTGTAGTTGCCAGGGTCACCTCTGGAGCCCTTTTTAAAAATTGCTGTCACATTAGCTATCCTCCAGTCATTTGGTACCGAAGCTGATTTAAATGATAGGTTACAGATGACAGTTAGTAGTCCTGCAATTTCACACTTGAGTTTCTTCAGAACTCTTGGGTGAATACCATCAGGTCCTGGAGACTTATTATGTTTAGTTTATCAATTTGTTCCAAAACCTCCTCTAATGACTCCTCACTTTGGACAGTTTCTTAGATCTGTCACCCAAAAAGAATGTCTCAAGTTTGGGAATCTCCTTCACTTCCTCAACAGTGAAGACTGATGTAAAGAATTCATTTAGCTTGTCCGCAATGGCCTTATCGTCTTTGAGTGCTCCTTTAGCATCTTAATCGTCCAGTGGCCCCACTGGTTGTTTAGCAGGCTTTCTGCTTCTGATGTATTTAAAAAAAGTTTTGCTATTACTTTTGGAGTCTTTGGCTAGCTGTTCTTCACATTCTTTTTTGGTCTTTCTAATTATATTTTTACACTTCATTTGCCAGAGTTTATGCTCTTCTCTATTTTCCTCATTAGGATTTATCTTCCACTTTTTAAAGGATGCCTTTTTGCCTCTCACTGCTTCGTTTTATTTGTTGTTTAACCACGGTGGCTCTTTTTTGGTTCTCTTACTATGTCTTTTAAATTCGGGTATACATTTAAGTTGAGCCTCTATTATGGTGTCTTTAAAAAGTTTCCATGCAGATTGCAGGGATTTTACTTTTGGTACTGTACCTTTTAATTTAAAATCATTTTTTGCATGTGTTTTCTAGGAGGTTTAACTACATAGAAATGTCTGTCTTACTCTATTTTCAGGATTGTTCCATCAAAGAAAAGGTGAGCCAAGTGCTGCATTTCTTAAAAGCTCACTTTTTCTTTGATTGTAATGCTAACTAATTAACAATTTGACTTGTAAATCCTCAGAGAAGTCAGTCAGTACGGTCAACCCTGTGGCCTGAAGCCTAGGAAAGAAGGAAGGAAACAGAGTCAGCTCTCTGTTGTTATCTGCTGGAGAGCAAGAGGCATGGACTGAGTAAGGCAGCACCACATTTACATATTAACTTCAGATAGTTTGGGGACATAGGGGTATAATCTGGCTGAGTTTTGAACTTGCAGCCCATATTACCCTGGTGGGAACCATCTGGGCAAAGCCTGAACAATGACTGAGTACAGGGTTGCCCTGAAGAAGACTGATGTTTGCCAAGGTCGGGTAAGAGTCCTTGGACAGAAGGAGCCCAAGTTCCAGAAAAAAGAGAGATTGTCCATTCTTGGTTAATTGCTGGGACTGCTTTCGCAGTGGTTAAGAACTCTTCTGGGGCTGTCAGATCACTTATTCCCCTGGTACCGTAACAAAACCTGAGCTGAAAGCTACAGTTGCCTGATATGGGCAGAGCTGAGCAGTGGTTCTTGGAATGCTAACTGGGCCTTTAAACAACAAAAAATAAAATAAACAAATAAACCTTTCCACCTTGAAGTGCCTTGTGTACCTAAAGTCTGACTGCAATGCTTTTGCTGTGTGTCCAGCTCATTACATTCTCCTCAGCCTCTATTCAGTGATATTCCAAGAGAATTCGAGCAAGCAAAGTCCCAAAAGGCAAACTCTTCTCCATAACCTTGAGTAGTTTTGGCTTCTGTGCTAGCTTTGGTTATGTTGTCATGCTTCCCGCAGCCTCCATTGGCCGGGAACGGTGAACTGTAGCCACTGAGAGCTGCGGGGGGCCATGCCTGCGGATGGTCAATGTCAGCAAAATATCTCACAGCCTGCAATCAGCTTACCCTCATGGACCACATGCAGCCCACGGGCTGCAGATTGCCCACCACTGCTTTAGAGCCTACCAGTCAAAGCATGAAGGGACATATGAATGTTTAGCATATCTGCCATTTTTGCCAGAAGCTGGGAATGGGCGACAGGGGATGGATCACTTGATGAGTACCTGTTCTGTTCATTCCCTCTGGGGCACTTGACATTGGCCACTGTCGGATGGCTGGATACTGGGCTAAATGGACCTTTGGTCTGAGCCAGTATGGTCATTCTTAGGTTCTTATGTAAATACCTTGCAATATCTGCTAAAACAGTGCTATGCAAATACCTGTTCCCACTTTCAGGTGACATTGTAAATAAGAAGCGGGCAGCATTATCTCCCATAAATGTAAACAAACTTGATTGTCTGAGCGATTGGCTGAACAAGAAGTAGGATTGAGTGGACTTGTATGAGGTGAATTGAAAAATACTACTTCGTTTATCTTTTTTACAGTGCAAATATTTGTAATAAAAATAAATATAAAGTGAGCACTGTACACTTTGTATTCTGTGTTGTAATTGAAATCAATATATTTGAAAATGTAGAAAAGCATCCAAAATATCTATAATAAATTTAAATTGGTGTTCTATTACTATTTAACAGTCAATTAAAACAGAGATTAATTGCAACTATTTTTTTAATCTAGTCAATTTGTTTTGCGATAAACTCATGCATTAACTGTGATTAATTGACAGCCCTAGAGTGGCAGGGTGGACTGGTCTGGAGGTCCCCTGCTGGAGGCCTTGCAGCCTGCATCACCCTGCCCCAGAATACAGCAGTGAGAAGTCCTCCAGGCAGCCTAGAGTGGCTGCAGAGAAACAACAAATCAGAGGGATGATGAAGCAGCTAATCTGGGGCCAGAACGGCCCTATATAAGACAAGCACTAGAGCAGAGAAGTCAGTTGCTGGCTGGAGCTCGAGGAGTGAAGCCTGGGTGACTGGCTGGCTGGCTGGAAGAGCAGCAGTACCGCGGACAGGACTGAAGCCCAGGGAAGGCTGCTGATGACCAGGTGCCTGGCTGGTGGGAAGAGCAGCAGGACCAGCGGAAGGTTAGTGTGGGCAGCCTGAAGCCCAGGGGGACTGAGCACAGAACCTGGCCAGGCCAGCAAGGGTACCGAGATGGGCCCCGCTGGTCTGGTTGAAGACTGAGCCCCTGGGCTGCTGAAACACCAGCAGCTGCGGGTACTGAGATGGGCCCTGGCTGGGTGGCTGAAGAAGGCAGTGCCTCTGGGAGAAACCTTAGAGCTACGACCCCATACCAGGGCTGAGCTAAGAACTTGGACTTTAAACCCCAGAAGGGGAGACAGTGTATGTGGCTCGGCCGGACGGCTGAGTCGCTGAAGACCCACTGAAGAACCATCGGCTGGGGACGGGGGGCGCTCATGAGAGGCAGGTGCCACCCCGAAAAAAACCTGGGATCGCAGGCATATCAGCCAGAGAAAAGGGGACACTCATGAGAGGTGGGTGCTGACCCCGTTACACCTAGTTAGAAATGTGACTGTATGCTGGTAAATGTTACTGCATTGGAGGCACTGTGTTCCATTCGTTGGGCAGGAAGTCCTCTGCATTAGTCAGTAGCACCCTAATGAAGGACTAGTCTTAATGGAGTTCAAAGGGAATCCTGTCTCATCCATGACAGGCAAATGTCAGCTGCAACGGGGGAATATCCAAAAGAGTAGGGATGGACAGAGGGAGCCTTAAGACTCCCAGATGGAAACACACAATTTAAAGGGGTGAGGGAAACCACTCCTCCTGCCCAAAAAAGTTGGGGGTTTTTACATTGTCTTTATTTTTTTTGCAGGGTAAAACCTAAATTCTCTTTCCAGCTGAAAGCACCAACCATCCTTGGTAAGTTTTTGTGCAGCCACAAAAAACAATCGTTTTCTTTGCGTCTAAGTTTTACTTTAAATGTGGTAATTATTCCTGTGGTTTATTGTTTGTATTAGGATAGTACCTGGAGGTCTCTTTGTGCTAGGCATTGTACAGATACACAGTAAGAGACAGTCCCAGCCCTGACTGCGCCCCGGGACCCTCTACCCAACCCCACCACCACCACGCGCGCTGCCGCCCCCTTTACATGCCGCTCAGAGCAGCAGGAGCTCGCAGCCCCACTGCCCACATGGCAGCGTCACTGCGTGGCTGAGGGAGTAGTGGGGGAGAGGCCGGGGACGAGCCTCCTGGGCCAGAAGCTCAGGGGCCGGGTAGGACAGTCCTGCGGGCCGGATGTAGCCCGCGGGCCGTAGTTTGCCCACCTCTGGTTTAGATATTTATTGTTAGAGGTTGACAATGTAACCGAAGGACTCCTGTCTATCGCTGTATTCTGTTAAGTCAGAGATCAAAAGGAGATGTTAACATTTAGATGAACTGTCAATGTAGTAATAGCACTGTCTTCATTTCTCTTTGAAGTATGCAGTAAACTTCCTGTAAATGGCAGGAAATGGGCAGTTGCCTTATATTAATTCATGTAACTAATTAGCAATGGTGCTTAGGAAATAGGAGGTTACTTCAAGACCACTACTGGTCACCCAAGGACTGCACGCTGTCAAGAGGCTGCTGGACAACTATAAAAAGAACTCTAGGGCCCTGAGCCTCTTACCTCAGATCTGCTTAACCTTCATCAGGGGAAGTTTGAGTCACAAGACTGAGGTCTCCAGCTCCATTCTGGATCACCCTGATCTTGGATATTGGACTTTGGACAAGAACCTGAAAAACTGATTCTGGAAAGGACTCTCTGAAATTCTAGAGCTCACCCACTCTACTATGAAACTGACCTAAGCACTTTGTTCATATCTGTATGTATAATGATCTTTTAACCAATACTCTCTCTCTTTTTTCTTTTTTAATAAATCTTAGTTTTGTTCATAAGAACGGGCTGTAAGTGTGTATTTGGGTAAGATCTGAGATATTCATTAACCTGATGGGCAATGTGTCCGATCCTTTGGGATTGGTAAACTTTTTACATGATGAACAAGATTTTCAGTAATCCTCATCATATCTGACTTGGGTGTCTGGGTGGGAGCTCAAGGGTGGGTTGCTTTCAGGGAACTGTATTTTGGTTTCTGAGTAATCAGTAAGGTATTGTATTGTAGAAGCTGTTTTGTTACTGGCTTGGTGAATCTAAGTATTACAAAAACCACCACTGTTGGGGATTGTCTGCCCCATTCTTTGCAGTTTGCCCTAATTGAGCAATGTCAGCATGCCTTCCCACTCCTGGTACCCCGGTCACACCTTGTTATGGGTTGACTCAAAACCTCATTCAAACTGATGTGTGAACATGCCTGTCACTTACGATAGTTGTAAGAAATACTTAAGGGGCCACACCTAATACAAGGCCGAATAGAATCCACCCAGAAACTAGCATCAGGTGGGTACGGAGTTCCACTTGGTATTGTAACCAGGTTGTCGCGGGGGCGGGGGGAATGGAAGGGGGTTGTGAGTCTGTGAGAGAACATACAGAAACTGAGAACAGAAAAAAACAGAGACAGGCAGTGACAAAAGCAAGAAGGACAAGTAGTAGTAGCCTGTGACCATAGTGAGACCCTAGAAAAAAGCTTTTGGTCTGTTGGCAAAAGAGGCTTTGGGCCATAAGCTAAGAAACTGCTCCTTTTGTTACTGGTTCCTCCTGAGTTCAGAGGAGCAGGACTTTGTATGTTCCTTATAAATAAAGAAGACTGCATCAAAGAAATTACCGAACTCCATCAATTTCTACTTCCAACTGGAATGTCCCCAGAGCCCTGAAATTTGACGAACATAAGAACGGCCATAGTGGGTGAGACCAAAGGTTCATCTAGCCCAGTATCCTGTCTTCCAACAGTGGCCAATGCCAGGTGCCCCAGAGGGAATGAACAGAACAGATAATCATCAAGTGATCCATTCCCTGGCACCCATTCCCAGCTTCTGGCAAACAGAGGCTAGGGATACCATCCCTGCCTATCCTGGCTAATAGCCATTGATAGACCTATTCTCCATGAATTTATCTGGTTCTTTTTTGAATCCTGTTATGGTCTTGGACATCACAACATCCTCTGCCTATTAATTTCATTTGGTGACTCCTGTTCTTGTGTTATGAGAAGTAGTTAACAACACTTCCTTATTTACTTTCTCCACACCAGTCATGATTTTATAGACCTCAAACATATCACCCCTTAGTCGCCTCTTTTCCAAGCTGAAAAGTCCTAGTCTTATTAATCTCTCCTCAGATGGAAGCCGTTCCATAACCCTAATAATTTTTCTGGCCCTTTTCTGAACCTTCTCCAATTCCAATATATCTTTTTTGAGATGGGGCGACCACATCTGCACCCAGTACTCAAGATGGGGCATTCTGTCGACTTATATAGAAGCAATATGATATTTTCTGTCTTTTTATCTATCCCCTTCTTAATGATTCCCAACATTCTGTTCACCTTTTTGACTGCCGCTGCACATTGAGTGGATGTTTTCAGAGAACTATCCACAATGGCTCCAAGATCTTTTCTGAGTAGTAACAGCTAATTCAGACACCATCATTTTATATGTATGGTTGGGATCATGTTTTCCAATGTGCATTAGTTTACATTTATCGACATTGAATTTCATCTGCCATTTTGTTGCCCAGTCACCCAGTTCTGAGAGATCGTTTTGTAGATCTTCGCAGTCTGCCTGGGACTTAACTATCTTGAGTAGTTTTGTATCATCTGTAAATTTTGCCACAGCACTGTTTACCCCTTTTTCCAGATAATTTTGAATATGTTAAATAGGACCGGTCCCAGAACAGACCCCTTAGGGACACCATTATTTACCTCTCTCCATTCTGAAAACTGACCATTTATTCCTACCCTTTGTTCCCTATCTTTTAACCAGTTACTAATCCATGAGAGAACCTTCCCTCTTATTCCATGACAGCCTTTGGTGAGGGACCTTGTCCACGTGCTTGTTGACCCCCTCAAAGACTTCTAGTAGTTTGGGGAGGTGTGACTTCCCTTTACAAAAACCATGTTGACTCTTCCCCAACAAATTATGTTCATTTATGTGTCTGACAATTTTATTCTTTACTGTAGTTTCAAGTAGCCATTCAGGTTGGAAAGGGGCAACACTATTATCTAGTGTGGCTGTTGAGCAAATAGGAAAGGCAGAGGTGTTGTGCTTTGTGCTGCTAAGGTACAAATACTGAGCTAGCTAACAAAAGTCCATTCTTGAATTATGTGAGGCTTTAGACCAGCAGGTCCCAATTTTTTTGCTGGCATGACCCCATTTTAATGAAATATTTTCTGCCGGAACCCCAGACTACATGGAGGAGCCAAATAGTGTCCTCTGCATAGCACGATCTCAGACACACCATAAGTGTGAGCTCACCCCTTGTGGAGAACGCCATTTTGCTCTACAAAATGGTGTCCTCCACCCAGTGTGACCTCCTACGTATGGTGCATGCGAGGTCATGCTGTACAGAGCAAAATGGCATTCTCTGCACACAAAGGATTGCCACGATCCCATGTGCTGATGGCACGGCCCCATTTGGGGTTGTGAGCTACGCTTTGGGAACTGCTGCTCCAGAAAGAGTGAAAGGCAGGCACTGACAAAGGGTGCAAGGGAAACTCTGATTGCACTGCAGTTTGGCACAAATGGAAGGTGGTTGCTCAATTACCTGTTTACAGACTAAAATAAAATCATAAAATGAAAAACAAAAGTGGCTTTTAACCAAGGATACATCCACACTTCGGTAGGTGTAATCTCCAGCTCAAGGAGACGTGCCTCCATTAACTCTGAGCTAGCTAGTGTGTTAAAAAGAGAAGTGTAGCCATGGGGGTGCAAGCAGTGGGAGGGGCTAGCCACCTGAGTAAGTAAGACCATCTTGGACGGGATCATCCTCAGGGCAGCCAGCCCCTCCCATTGCTCACGCTGCAGTGGCTACGCTCCTACATGCTATCACCGAGTTAGCGTGGGTATGTGTCCCCAACCTGGAACATACACCCCCAGTCTGAAGTGTAGATGTACCCGCTGAGCCAATACCTAGCTCAGCTTAGTACCCAGACACACAGAGAACCCCCCAGTACTGCAGAGTATCCTAGAAATGCATTAGAAGCTGCCTAAGTTTGTGATACTTTTTTTTCTTTGATGGGACCTCAACCCCTCTCTGCCACTGAAACAGTTGGCTGCATTGAAACAAACCTAGAAAGCACCAACCACCCTGCTAAATGTTCATGGATTTTTGGAGGTGATCTGCTCACTGGGAAAGGTTCTGTGGAAAAGCTATAATACTGCTCATTGCATAGACCCTCCTGTCTAAGCCCTCATGGTTCACACTGCTGGAACTCCTAAGCTGCACTCGTACAAGCCTGGCAGAGAACTGGCCCCACCAGTTCAGGCATCCCACTGCTGTTGATGTGGTGACCAGAGTGGTTAGGACAGACCCTACAGCCCCTCCACCAGCCACAGCTGGCCTCCTTTGGTGTGTATCAGAGAATCAGTATTTCCCTCTTCCCATCTCTCTGGTGAGTTGGGAAGCATATGGGAGACTGGGAACATCCCTCTCTCCTTTATCCCCTACTAATCCATGTACCCCATTGCAGTGGTCCCAGAGCCTCCAGTAACAAACGCCTTCCTTTGATCAGGGTGCCTTGCAACAGATAAAGAAGCATGTGGCACACAGCAATTTTGATCATGCTTTAACAGAAAGCCTTAACTCTGACCTCATCCTTTTCCCAATAACACACACCTCACCTGCGTGCATATTGTTTCTGAACAGATTCCTGGGCTTGTAGTTAAGGTTTTCCATCATAGTGCAGAAGATTAATGTATTGCATTCAGTATGTCCCTGTGTCTATTGGAGTATGAAGTAATTTCTCTGGGGAGATGCAGCATGCTCATGAAGAACAGAGGCTAATGTGACGAATGGGTGTATAGGGATAAGGGAGGGAGGTCCTCCTTAACCTGGCAGTTCTGTTTTTCTCAGGGATTAGGTAGGTGGGTTTGTTACATAAGCAACTGGAATTGATTTGTAACAAGTTTATTTTCTATTTAAATAATGACAATGGTAGAAGATAAGCAATGCATTATTTAAGGTGAGGGTTTACTCCTGGAGGAATTCTGCACCAAAAAATTAAATTCTGCACACAATATTTTCTGCAAAATTCTACATATTTTATTTGTCAAAATAACAGAATATAATCATGCAAGTTTCACTTATTTTGGTAATTTATTTCAAAATATCTGTCAGCGAGTATGTCTGTAACAATACAGACAAAAAAAGATTCTGGTAATTTTTTTTGACAGATTCCTTTCTAGGCATATTAATGCAGAACTTTGAGTACTTCATTTAAATTACAATACAGAACTATATTTCCTGCACCTGTCAGAAGTAGTGCAAAGGCTTGGGGGAGTCAGGGATAATGGAGGAGCTGAAAGAGAGGGAAGGAGCCTAGGCCTGAAGGGTGTTGGGTGTGGGTGGGAGAAGGGTTTCTTTCGGGGGGGGGGAGGCAGGGGGGATTATTAGGGAGTTGGGAAGCCTCCCACATGCAGACCCTGGCTGATCCCAAGCCTCTCCCATTCAGTCAGGAACATCTGCCCCTGTCCCCACACTCCCCATCCCCATGGGTCTCTGCAGCACTCCTCCCCCACCCCCGGCTCAATGTTGTCACCCCACTAGTCCCAGTTTGTACCTCCACTATCCATGCTGAACCCCAGTCTGTGGCCCGCCCAGCAGCCCTGTGTGCCCTACTCTGTCCAAACCTGGCTCCACAGGCAGGGTGCTGTGATGAACTTCTACTCCTGGGGGAATGCTGCAGCTGACTGTTCTGGTGCCACATCGGCCTCCGGTGGGCAAACTGTGGAACTGCAGTACTTCTTGGGCAAAATGTATTTTATGCAGGAAAATACCAAATTATGCAGGAGAGAAGAATTCTGCACAACCACAGATGTGTAGAATTCCCCAGGAGTAAGGGTTGCCCAGTTTACTGCAGAATATGGAGTACGGGACTGCTTCCCATTGAGCTGAGTAGTTTACATAGGCCCCTAGTGCAAGCAGCTCAGGCTCTCAAGGCCTAAGTAAACCATTACAAGGCCAGAATTTCTTCACTGGAGAAATAGAGAGAGGGAGTTATTTTGTAGAGATTGCATATAGTGGTACCATGAGGACACTGTAGAACAGACCCAGCTCAGCACAGACTGCACTGATCTTCCCCTTGAAGCTGCTCGCATAATGGGAGGGACACCTTCCTTTAGAGGAGACTCACCTTCCTATAACAGTAGTGGGTCATTTCTCATGCACTGTGCCTCATTTCTACAGGGATGGCCTCTCCCAACTGCTCCTCCCCTTGGATTTACCTGCATAGAAAGGCAGGAAGGCTTCTCGCTTCACAAACTGCCCATCTGCATCCTGTAGTTGAACGCTGGTTCCGAACAAGACTAGCAAATGCTCACTATCTTTCTGCAGGAAACTCAACTGACTGGCTAGAAGCATATGGTGCAACACTGAAAGACTCAACAGTTGAAAAAGTGAAGAACTCTCTCACCACATTCAAAAAAATTGCATACATGGCTGATGAATGCATCGATGCAAATGGACATCAAGTATTAAGTTATTGTGTACGTTATCTTGAGGTCAGGGGTAGGCCAGTAGATGCATTTCTAGATGTTCAAGTTATAGAAGACACATTGGCTGCATCTGTGACAACCCACATCTTAGAAGATGTTAAATGCTTGTCAATTGGACCCCAAACAGATGGCTGTTTTTGCATTTGATGGAGCTGCAAACTTCTCTGGAAGATGTGGTGGAGTACAAGCTTTGCTCAGAGAAAAGTGTAACCCTAATCTCTCCTATGCACACTACAGAGGCCACCTACTCCAACTAGCACTAGTATGAGCAGCAGAATCTTCAAAAGACATTTAAAAAGCTATAAATTTAATGTCTTCATTATATTCTTTTTTTCAGCAAGAATCCAGAAAGACTGAATATCTTGGAAAATATAGAATACACACTGGGACTGAAGTTCAAATTTGTCCAACCTGGGAAAACCCTCTGGCTTTCTCATCAGCGATCCTTGGCTGTTGTCTTAAAACTACTCCAGCCATTATTACTGGCTTTAGAATGTATCTACCAAGATGGGATGGATCTAAGTAGTGAGGCTAGTGGATTACTTTTGCTACTATGTTCAGAGAAGACTATTGCCATTCGCTCTCTTGTAAGTCTTCTGTTGAAACCACTTGGGCCATTAAACAATGCCATCCAGGCATCTGCTACAACAGTAGTAGATCTTTGTCCAGCAATAGAAGCTACATTTGGATCAATCAGAGAGCCATCCATTGAAAAAGTCCTGGAAGAAGCAAAGACTTCAGTCCAGAAGTTGACTAATGAAGGCATTTATATTGAATCCTTAAGTGAAGAGGACAAGAAGTGTTTGTTAAGACAACTGAAAAAGTACACAGACTTGATTCTTAAAAATCTACAACAGCGACTTCTAGATTCTACTCAACCTCTACGTAGCTTTTACAGATGCATGTCCTATAAAACACCGACAATTGGGTGGAGTGAGGCACTACCAGCAATGGGGCTGCCATGGGATCAGAACAGAATAGAGAATTTGAACGCAGAGTGGAATATCATAGGACGAATGAATGAAGATTTGACTTCAACTTCTTCTATCATTCTTTGTGTTCTGTTTCCTGGGATGAAAGAAGTAGGAATTCATCTCTTGCTATTCCCAGTCACAACAGCTATAGTTGAGCATTGTTTTTCCATCATTGAATAGAATTTCGTGTTTTGAAAGAAGTCGCCTTCTGCCTGATCATGCGAATGAACTAATGAGCATATTAATTGAAGGAATGGAAGTACCGGACACACGAGAAGCCACCAAAGATGAACGCATCGCATTCAAGAAGTTCATTAACAGAGTCGTGCAAAGTTATAACAAGAAACCAAGAAGGATGTAGACGTAGTGCTTCATAGAAGGCTTGAGTAACCAACTTTAGTTTGTGTGATGATTTTAAAACATGAGTTAAATCTAATAAAATGGTCATGACGCATTTTTCAGTTTTTACTATGGTGCCATACAGCCCACGTTCACCCTCACAGTCTTACCCCTCAACGGCCCTGACATACACCTCTGTAAAGTTGAACACCTCCCTAATTTCAATTCCTAGGGAAACCACAGCTCAGAGCCCAGAGCCCAAACCCAGCTGGAGCCCGGGCACCTCCCCTGGAGCCTGCTGCTAGGGCCGGCGGCATGGTCAGGCCTGGCGGGGGCGGGCAGAGCAGGAGGCCTGGCCAGCTCCTCGGGACCCCACAGCTCTTCACCCCCGGCCCCAGCCACGGAAGCGGGAAACAAACCTGCTCTAGCCCCTCTTCAGGGCCTGTCTGCAGCTAGGGTAACCCGGGCAACGGGCAGCCCGAGGACGATTATCAGCCACTTAGGTCCAATCAGGGATCAGGACCTCGGCCTTCACCCAATGGTTTGCCGGCGTGGGTGGGCGCTGCCGGGGGGCGGAGAACGATAGCTTTACAAACCAATCAGATGCCAGGGTCGATAAGACCCCGCCCCGTGCCCGGAGCAAGGGGCGTGGTCGCCGCTCCGACGGCAAGATGGCGGCGGCCGGGGCGGGGAAGGTGGCGAAGGCGGCGGGCGCGGCGGTGAAGCCGATCTTCAGCCGGGACCTGGGCGAGGCGAAGCGGCGGGTGCGGGAGCTGTACCGCGCCTGGTACCGGGAGGTGCCCAATGCCGGTGAGGGCGGCGCCCTGCGCAAGGTCGGAGCCGGCGGCGGCTTCGTTGCGGGACCGTGCGGGCTCCTGGGCTTCCGCCGGGGCGCTGCGGGGGAGGCCCCGGCCCCCTTCCCGGTGACAGCGCCTCGGGGGCGCTGCGGGCTTCTCCGCTTTCCTGCCAGGCGGCGGGGCGGGGCTGACCTTGGGGCTCTAGTGCGGGGAGGGGGACTCTGCCCATCTCTCCCCTCCCGCTCTTGGAGACCCCGCGCTGGGCAGGACTCCCCGCGGCTCTGCCCTGGTGTCTGCTTGCCACTGAGCCTTGCAGTGTCTTGGGTGCTGGGCTGGGGCTCACTCAGGCCACCTGGGCTCTGTTGCTAGTGCTGCCAGTGGCCTGCTGTGTGACCTTGGCCATGTCACTCTGCCTCCGTTTCCCCATTTGTAAAACTGGGACAGCGATAGTCCCTTTTCTTTATGTAGCACTTCCCCATTCAAATGGGGATGGGGGTAGGGGTGGCTCTAAAGAGATTATTTATTCTTCAGGCTTTGTCTTCCACTGAATCCTGATGGCTGTCGACACTAAATACTTTGGTTGTGTGGGCTGCCTTCCCCGTTCAGCAGCAGGGAGAGTATCCAATAAGGTGCATGTACCATTGGCACAGGTTACAAAGTGTACTGTTTTTTTTAAATCAGGCACTTCTGTCCAATCATGCATCAGGACCCTGGACTTCTTTTACTTAATGTGAATGGCTCGTAGACTTTAAAGGTAGGAGGGACCATGATGATTAGACTCTAATCTGATCTCCAGCATGTTGCAGGCCACAGAACCTCACCCAGCTGGGAAAGAATTTTCTGTACTAATTCTGAACCCTCCCCATCTAGTGTCCCATCACTGGCTGTTGGAGATATTTGCTGCTAGCTGTCACAGATAAACTACATGCTATTGTAGGCAGTCTCATCATACCACTCCCTCCATAAACTTATTGAGCTCTGTCTTGAAACTAGTTAGGTTTTTTTGCCCCCACTTCTCCACTTGGAAGCCTGTTCCAAAACTTCACTGCTCTGATGGCTAAAAACCTTTGCCTAATTTCAAGCCTAAATTTGTTGATGGCCAGTATATATCAATTTGTTCTTGTGTCCACTTTGGCACTTAACTTCAATACCAAAGAAGAAGAGTTATTTATCCCTCTGATCTATTGATAGAGAGCAGTCATATCTCCCCCTCAGCTTTCTTTTAGTTTGGCTAAACAAGCCAAGCTCTTTGAGTCTCCTCTCATAAGGTAGGTTTTCCATTCCTCTGATCATCCTAGTAGCCCTTCTCTGCACCTGTTCCGGTTTGAATTAATCTTTCTTAAACATGGGAGATTAGAACTGCACACAGTATTCCAGATGAGGTTTCACCCCGTGCTTTGTATAATGGTACTAACACTTCCCTGTCTCTACTGGAAATACTCTGCCTGATGCATCCTAGGACTGCATGGACTCTTTTCATGATGGCATGACATTGGTGGCTCATAGTCACCTTGTGAGCGAACAGTACACCCAGGTCGTTCTCCTCCTCTGTCATTTCCAGCTGTTAAATCCCCAGTTTATAGTAAAACTTGTTGTTAGTACCTAAACGCATGACTTTGCACTATTTAAATTTCATCCCATTTCTATATTACTCTAATTTTAAAGGTCATCCAGATCTTCTGTGGTTCTCCTCCATATTGGCTGTACCTCACAACTTTGTATCATCTGCGAACTTTATTCGCATACTCCCCCTTTTTGTGATAAGGTCATTAATAAAAATCTTAAATAAGATTGGTCCCAAGACCAGTCCCTGAGGAACTCCACTAGTAGCCTCCCTCTAGCCTGACAGGTCACCTTTCAGTATGACCTGTTGTAGTCTTCCCCTTAACCAGTTTCTTATCCACTTTTCAGTTCTCATATTAATCCCCATCTTCTCCAATTTAATAATTTCTCTACTGTATAAATCAGTAGGGACATCTTGTCTGGTATCCTGTCTCCTTCAGTGAACAATACTGGATATTCAGTAGAAAATCATAAGCCTTACTGTCTGTACCCCTACCATCTCTGGTATGATATGATGTATCCCATCAGCTGGGAACAAGAATTATTGAGACGATATGTAACTGGATCTTCTGCCACTTATTTTGTGATGCTGCAAGTCATCTTGAGATATATATATTTATTTTTTTTTTCAGTACTTTTTAGCACAGTTTTCAAGGTGCATCCCGTCCCAATGGCTGGAAGGGGCCTAGAGAGGAGGAAAGAAAGACTGCATCAAGACTCATATGTCTTCTCTTCTAACTTTGATCTCTTAGCCAAGTAGTGGGTGAAGCTCATTCAATAAATTCTGCAAAGTAAGAATGTGTATTATAACTGCCTAAGTCTGCAAAACTGGGCTGATCAATTTCTGATTACAATTTTTAATAACTTCTAGCTGAAGAATAATTTCTAGTTGAGAAATAAAAGAACAAATTTTTCTTTGCAGTGTTCAATACGTACAAAATTGAGACACACTATGGTGGAAAATTTTAGCACATTGGTGATGCCTTCTGTGAATATTCTTTGCTCTTTGTCTAGTACAACTATACCAGTTGGACATCTCGGTGAAACAGGGGCGTGATAAGGTGCGGGAGATGTTCATGAGGAATGCCCATGTCACAGACCCCAGAGTGATTGACATACTGGTTATAAAGGTAAAACAAACAACAAACGTACTTACTTTCTCAAATCCACAAAGTGGTGTGATTAGCATGTATAAATAGTAGTGGGAGAGGGTGGCTCTTTGCTTATCAAAGTTCTGTAGAACAAGCTGAGATTGGAGTCCATTAAGATCAGAGTAATATAGTTAGGATATGTATTTCAGTCACAGATCCTAGAGAAGAAGAGACCTCCTTGTCCTTATAAAGCAGGTTGGTCTTCATAATAGACTCATAACTAGGGCTGTCAATCAATCGCAGTTAACTTACGCGATTAATTTTTTTAACCAAGATTAATTTTTTTGAGTTAATTGGAATTAATCACACTGTTAAACAATAGAATACCAATTGGTATTACTAGATATTTGTGGATGGTTTTTCTTCATTTTCAAATATATCTATTTCAATTACAACACAGAATATAAAGTGTACAGTGCTCACTTTATATTTTTATTACAAATATTTGCACTGTAAAAATGATAAAATAGTATTTTTCAATTCACCTCATACAAGTACTGTAGTGCAATTGCTTTATTGTGAAAGGGCAAGTTACAAACGAAGGGTTTTTCGTTACATAACTGCACTCAAACAAAACAATGTAAAACTTTAGAGTCTACAAGTCCACTCAGTCCTACTTCTTGTTCAGCCAATCGCCAAGAGAAACAAGGTTGGTTTGTTTTTATAATCACAGGAGATAATGCTGCCCACTTCTTAATTACAATGTCACCTGAAAGTGAGAACAGGCGGTCACATGGTACTATTGTAGCTGGCATCACAAGATATTTACGTGCCAGATGTGCTAAAGATTCATATGCCTCTTCATGCTTTGGCCATTGTTCCAGAGGACATGCTTCCATGCTGATGATGCTTGTTTTTTTTGTTTTTTTGTTTTTTTTAAAGTGTTAATTAAATTAGTGTCTGAACTCCTTGGGGGAGAATTGTATGTCTCCTGCTCTGTTTTACCCGCTTTCTGCCATATATTTCATGTTATAGCAGTCTCAAATAATGACCCAGCACATATTGTTCATTTTAAGAACACTTTCACTATAAATTTGACAAAATGCAAAGAGGATACCAATGTGAAATTTCTAAAGATAGCTACAGCACTCGACCCAAAATTTAAGAATCTGAAGTGTCTTCCAGAATCTGAGAGGGATGAGGCGTGGAGCATGCTTTCAGAAGTCTTACAAGAGTAACACTCTGATGCTGAAACTATAGAACCCATACTACCAAAAAAGAAAATCAACCTTCTGTTGGTGGCTTCTGATTCAGATGATGAAAATGAACATGCGTCGGTCCGCACGGCTTTGGATTGTTATTGAGCAGAACCTGTCATCAGCATGGACGAATGTCCTCTGGAATAGTGGTTGAAGCATGAAGGGACATATGAATCTTTAGTGCATCTGGCATGTAAATACTTGCAGCGCTGGCTACGACAGTGCCATGCAAATGCCTGTTCTCACTTTCAGGTGACATTGTAAACAAGAAGCAGGCAGCATTATCTTCTGCAAATGTAAACAAACTTGTTTGTCTGAGCGATTGGCTGAACAAGGACTTGCGGGCTCTAAAGTTTTACATTGTTTTATTTTTGAATGCAGGTTTTTATTGTACATAATTCTACATTTGTAAGTTGCACTTTCATGATAAAGAGATTGCACTACAGTACTTGTAGTAGGTGAATTGAAAAATACTATTTCTTTTGTTTTTTTATAGTGCAAATATTTGTAATAAAAATAAAGTGAGCACTGTACACTTTGTATTCTGTGTTGTAATTGAAATCAATATATTTGAAAATGTAGAAAACATCCAAAAATATTTAAATGGTATTCTAGTATTAACAGTGCGATTAATTTTGTTGACACCCCCCTACTCATAACACCAGAGAGGAGGAGTTTAGTTAATAAAACTTCTCTTGTTCTGCATTTGTAAACAGGAATTGTCCAGCAGATGAAACAGTTGTGTTTAAGGATTCCTGTGTCTGTGCTTATAAAAGGTGATGGAAGAATTACTGTTGATGGAGAATTTGTGACCCCATTTCCCAGACCTTCATCTTACTGTGTCTTTTTCAGTCACAGTTGGAGACAGTAGACATTACAGAAATACTACTGCTGTAAACGATGGCTTTGGATTTTTAAGTGGGTGGCATAGCTGCGTCAAGATTTCCTAGATAAACTTGCCAGATACGTAATTTGGGCTCTAGACCTGTCTGTGAAAGGGGGAATAAAATTACCAAAACACACAAACACCCCACTTAGCATTTCAGAACAAGTGGCCAAAGCAAGACTAACTGAACTCTGCAGTAGCATTGCTTTACCAAGAGATTCCTTCAAACTGTGAACTGCATGCTCACCTGTAGTGCTATATAAGTACCAAGACAGACAAACAGTGTTTGTCAAGAGTGTGTATCAGTAACTTTAAAGGGCAAAAAAATTATCCCCAAACCAACCATTATAAACCCAGAAATCCAGAATTAAAGTTGCACTTAAAAGAGCACCAATCGTGTTAAGGTAGGGAAATGCACAGTTTGGGCACCCAAACAATTTTACCTCTGCCCAGTAGCAACACCATGTAGTAACACATTTAAAGGAGGTCAGATGAATGATCATAACAGTCTTTCTGGCTTTGGAATTTATGATTGACATTTTAGACCCAGATTTGTTTCATACATTTATACAAATGTTTTATTTTCATGGTGTCAATAGAGAATTTTCACATAAAGCTAAGTAATCTCACTGGTGAATCTGGGTATTGAACAGGAATTCTAAAATAAAGGTGCCTGCAGCCTTGTTACATGTCTGGAAGGGGGTGCTAGGCCAGGGATGGGTTTCTGGCAGAGGAAATGGGGCAAGTCATGATACCTCTATGGAGAAGAGTCTTGGCTTTTCTCTCCTGTGCAGCTTGACACCTGCTGCCAGGCTGTAGAGGCATGGATGTTTGAAAAGTAGGTGGGTAGCTAGGAATGCAGGTCATGATCTGGGTCACTTGCTCTGGGTGTTTGGGGGTGGGGCAGAGGAAATTAGTGATGTGACGCTGGGGAGGGTAATGTTGAGTATACTTGTTAGGGGGACAGATTTAAAACTGTAAGGGTGAGGTTAGTAGACTTTAAAAGGACTGAATAATTGAACTAACCAGTGGAGTTTTGTTAAAAAAAAACCCAAACTTCTGAATGCAGAGGTAGAAATAAACCATCTATGCATTCTGTTCTCATCTGCTTAAGCTACTTAAGATCTCCTAACTGGGAATTGATCTATGAACCCTGGCTTGCTTTTTGTATAAATGCAGGGGAAAATGGAACTACAGGAAACTGCTCGTGTATGGAAGCAGCGGACACACATCATGCGGTTTTTCCATGAGACAGAAACCCCACGACCCAAGGACTTTCTGTCCAAGTTCTATGTGGGCCATGACCCTTGAGACAAACTGACTGAAAAACTAATTCTGTGTTTCACTGTCTTACTGCAAATAAAGCTCTGTATATTGGAGAGCAGTTCTTGAAATTCTTCATAAGGAAAGTATCCATCTCAACACTGTGTATGCTATTTTACTGATACAATGGGTTGTGTGCAGCAAGGATCCTATCTTCTGTTCCTGTCCCCTTCTTAAAGTATTGTGCTTGCTCTGGAGTATCATGTAGCATGAGAAAGCAACCAAGTATACAATGAGCTAAAGTAGGTTGGGGAACTTCAATTAGATTCAGCCTTTAGTGAAGTAAGCCTGTCCTTGATGGTGGGCATAGGATATTAAGTACAAACCACCTCAGAAGGAGTTGAAAAACTTTATGGAATTGGCCAGTACTGAAATTCTATAGTAGGGCTGAGGGTTACTGTATTGGAGGCAGCTGTTGATCAGTTGGTATGTCCAAGCATAACTAAAAATGTGCTAACTTTACCTAGCTGATAATTCTGGATATGCTACTTGAGTGAAGTCTAACTTAAAAAAACAAACCCCAACTCTCAGCCTTGGTCTGCTTGCTTTTTTCCCCAGCAACAGTTACTGTACACTTGCCTATGCAATTGACTACAACCTATTAAAGCTGGTGTATCAAACTCTTTGAGAGCTCTGTCAGTAGCTACCATAACTATCTATTACTCTTGAGGGAATTTCTCAAATGCATTCTTTGGTGCCCGAGCTAGTCCACTTGCAGCTGTGAGTGAATGTTGTGGTGGCATAGAATTAATATTTATTCAGCACTCTGAAGCCAAATCTAATGGTAGCAAAACAGCTCCTTTTCTAAGATCTTCATTTATGAATATTCTCCCAACCATTGATTATGTAGGCTAACCCTTCTCACATGCTTTGGCTGTAGTCCTGTCTACATTCCAACTAAGATCAGGGCAAGAGGAACCCTTTTTGAATACTGGTCTGAGACTTCAAAGACCATTGAAGATTCTAGCATGGTACAGATACTTTGCCACAGATAGGCTCTGTCATGAGGTAACTAGCTCTATGGTACAGCCAGTCTCTGTTTTGTTGGGGGAAAAGTGAAATAAAGCCCCATTGTTGGCTGTGCGTCAAGGAAAGATTTTTCAGTAGCATGTAAATTGTTTAAAAAACACTCCAAACAAACTTACCTTCAGCTAAAATTTGAAATTGGCCCTTTCAGTGCTCTTTGTAATACTAGAATTAAAATAGCTTCACAATTACTGTTTTCAGTATATTCTTGATATTAAAGATAGTGGCACCTTCTTATGGGATAGAAGGGGTCTTCTGCCACCAGTAATTTTCCCCTGCCCTTGCAGAGTTGTGGCTCCCCATTTCATGCAGAAGTCTGTCTGCTTGGGGTGGAGGTTGTCTGTCAGTGGTCCTACAAGCCTGGCAAAACACAGTGGGAGGGTGTAGAGAAACTTGGGTGTGCAAGCTTCTGCATAGCTTACAGCCCTAGATATGTGAATTGGGGTCACTACACAAAAGCTGGATAACCATCAGGAAAGCACCCACACCTTACCTGGTCACACAAGCACTCTTGCACTGGGAAGCAGCAGAATCTGGGTTATGCAACTTTCTCTACCCCCACTTTCCTCACATCACTTATCCCTTCTCTGAATTAATAGCTGCCTTCTCCCTTTGACATTCTCTGCTCAGCCTCACAGGCTGAGGGACAGGTGCTGCTGGGGAAATTAAATATTAAAATTATAAACATTTAACATACAAATCTGCCCTCCTTTAAAAAGAGAATCTTAAAAATAGCCAATGCTGCTGCTACTTTCCCACCACAATAGGCAAGTGCCTGAAGAGAGATGGGTGGTCAGCACTGTTACTAAAAGGTCAAACTCAAGCTGTGGTGGAGCACCTAGGGAAGTGCCTGGCAGAGGCCAAGTCTCTCCCTGTAAACACAATCTACTACCAGCAACTTTCTGTTTAAATCAGGAATTACTAGCTGAACTGTCTTAGCTAACTTTGGTAGATCAAAGGAAGAGAAAGTGGTCTCTTGAGTAGTAAAAACCCTTTATAGGTCATATTGCAAAGGCATTGGTTCCACCAAGTAGAAAATAGTAATCCATTGTAGCTGTTGGAGTGGTATGTTTGTATCTGCTAGGACCTAAGTAGCTGCACTTTGAATCACCTGTAGACTTCCAGGAGTCTTTTGAGTACAGCACAAAATCAAGCATGCTGAAATACTCTGATCTAGAAGTCAGAAAGCAATAGATGATTAGCTCCAGCTCTGTAAAACAAGGTAACAAACAAGTAACATGATGGGGCCTGTACGCTTATTAAAATGTTACTGTTCAGGGTATCTCACTGTTGACAGACCTGAGAGAATGAATATGGGTACTTGTCCACTACCAGAAGGCAAGTGAAATTAATGTTGTCTTTGTGCCTATTTCAGGATTAAAAGGGAGCAAGGAAATTTAAGATTTCCAGATAAGTGAAGTCTTAGCAGAAGCTTTTCAGGAATTAAGAAAAACAGAGGATGTGATACAAGGGGAGATTTCTAGCATCCAGGGATGGCTTCTTGAGAAAGAGAATAAAAAAAACTCATTAAACAGAAGAGATGCTTTCCTGCACCCACATAAACTGTGACACCCAACACATTCTGGGATATTTGAAATATAAATAAGCTATTGTCTTGTTAGCCCAACCTGGCAGAAAATACTTCAACCACACACAAGCAGCGAAGGTAAAACCTTCAGTCTCTACATGAGCCAATTTAACTGAAACAGTAAGTACCTTTAAAAAACAAAAAGTCCAGGAAACTAAATTTATAGCATTACAGTTTGCACATAGTCAGAACATGAAACACATTAGGTTTCTGATAGGACTGTTCAGTGCAGATATGGAGTAGTTTCTGGTAAAGTGTCTAGCTGACTATTTCATTGTTTATGAAATGCCGCAATATACATGGTATAGTTGACATTTGGTATTTAAGAATTTTATTCTCTGTATTAGCTGACTTATTAATTTTAACTCTGCAATCTTAAAGTTGCATTTTAAGGTGAGGTGAAGTTAATAGTACTTAATGCTATAGCAGGTTGCATGGGAGCATTATAGTAACCCTAGGTCCAGTGATTTGCAGTGACTGCCTTTCAAAGCAGATGAGTCCACCTGCAGTGGCCTTGCATATTCCAACATGAATTATTTTTCTATAGTCAACTGACAGGTTTTAAAGCAATGCAATAGATTTCAGCCTAGTGGGGTCCTTTTATATACTTTCAATAGAGCAAAAGAAGTGACAGAACCTTAGCCAAAAAGAAATAAGAACATAAAGTCTGAAGCATTGATGCTAATTAACAGGAACTTAGCTGACAAGCATGAAAAAAAAAAAAAAAAACCCTTATATGGTTCAGTCTGCCATTCTTTATTCATAATCTAATCATTTATACTGCCCATGCTCATTACAGAAACCCAAATGTTCTCAGGAGGTGAAAGGTACAGCAGGCAAGGGTTGCTGGACCTACTGTATATACATCCCTTCCCAACTGCCACACAGACATGAAGAAAACATTCATTGGTACAGAGGGAGGTCCAACTGCACCTCCTTTCCTCTTTAAAATGAGGGAGAGGTATGAGGAGACAGTGATGTCAGAACCAGTTCTTTGTTTATGGCTTTCTCCTTTCTGTTCTTCCATTACAACGCTGCAAAGAGGTTAAAAAAAAAAAAAATGTTAGCCAGCACTGTGGAACAGCCCCATGCTATATTCTTCAGCTAGACAATACTGGTTCCACTCCATAATTAATAAGAGCAAAGCCCAAAAGCAGAGTCAAGTGAAACAAGCTTCCTGTGCTGATAACTACACACAATTTAAGTTGATTGTGTGGCTGAAAATGGAATGCACCAATTTGACAGTACCTGTGAACTTTTCAGAAGAAAACATGGCCAGGGGACCATGGAAAAGAGGGTTAACAAAGGATATGTATTAACTAAACTGATATGGAAAAATTATAGAATGTTTGTGCTGCTGAACCTCTAAAGGAAACACATGAATTCCACATAAAATATATTACCCCATTTCATCTTATGCCACTTGCCTTGTCCTCATTAAGCAATATTCGATGTAGAGTAGATAGAGAGTTGAAATAATACAAGACTGGGAGCAACCAAAGTTTCATCTTCATTATTATAAACCATCATCATTTAAATAAATCTTCAGCCTGCAAGATCTGAGTACTCTTAAGACTGCATACAAAGGACCAATCACAACATGAGAATGCAAGCTTTAGTATGGAATACAAGTCATCCTCTGAATTAACAGGGGATATTTTAAGTAGGCAGAATGTAATAAAATTGGAATTAGCTTAGGACACCTAAGCTACCCCTACTATACTTGCAATGTGCTATGGCAATGGTCCCCAAACTGTGGGGCATGCCCCCCTAGGGGGGCATGGAGGAACATGGGGGGGGGATGCAGCAGGACCTGGGCCAGCCCCCATGGGGATGGGGAGGGAACACTACCCAGCTGCAGCTCTGGCCCTGCTCCCAACCAGAGGAGCGCGGACACATTCCATTACAGGTAAGGGGGGGCGTGAGAGGAAAAGTTTGGGCACCACTGTGCTATGGTAATACAAATAATAATATGAACAATCAAATTCTGTAGTCACTACACATAGCCAGTTTGTTTTATATCTGACCCAAATGACAAGACTTTGGGCACATTATCAGTTTAGTACTAGCTCAAAAGCAAGTGTCACCTATAGCATTTATGTATTCTTTAGAGTAGGTCTCATTCAAATACTGATAAGGTCAGATCCGGAGCCAGCATATATATAAGATCACAGACAGAGGTAGTACAGCTGCAGGTTTTTATGGGATCAAGCACCCGTACTGAATGTGCAGCAGTTTTCCAAAGCAGTAGCAGTCTGCATCACCCAGTTACATAATCCCCTCCCTCTCCCATGCCAAACAGGTAATACAAGTAATTGAACTGTTAGTGGCACTGATGTCATACCTTTAATCATCATCATCATCATCCTCTGGGACAAAGATATCATGTTCCTCGAGCAAGGCTGCAAAATTCTTACTGATCTGAGTCCCAACGTAGAGGAAAGGGATCACAACGGTAAATACTCGTAGGAGGCCAAAGGGCATCTATACATGTTCAGTCAAAACAAATTAATCTCTATCAGCAAGTTCCATTTTGGATCAACTGATGTGCATTAATCTAATAGACAGAGCAAGGAGGGAACTTTAAACTTCTGAGACCACATCTAGAATATTGTGTTCTGTTTTGAGCATTCAGAAAGATATTAATTACCTAGAGGGAATTCAGAGAAAAGAAACAAAACTGATTAAAGATTAGAATGAAAAAAAAAATTAAGTGTGTAAGGAACGAGAAAAATTCTTCTTGATGACTAAAACATCTACATTTCCTCTACAATGTAAATATCTTCTATATTAAGATACCCAGCTAGAGCAATTCTGTTCCCAAACACTGACAGCACAGTCTTGTAGCATACGTGACATCATTCTGTATTTTACCCATATTCCCAAAATGTGCTATTGGACTTTGCAAAGTTGTAGTACCCTTTGGAAACATGTATATAACATGCCTCCAAACCCATTTCCACTGGAAGACTAAACCATATTGTAACAAGGTCCTCCAGCAAGACATATTTTATTGAACAGAAGGGACTTTACTAGGCAGAACAGTCTCCCTAAGGAAATGGTGGTATAAGCCCAATCAATAGTCATTTAAAAGTTAGGCAGAACATTGAATACTATTAAACAGAATGGTGAAATCCTCTATGTTCATCAACTGAGCTCTTTGTTACAAAGCAATGTTATTAATTATTCTATAGCCCCATTCATCCTGCAGCATGCTAAAGTGTTTTATGGATTAAATACACAGGGAACACTCGGCCACCACCGTAATACACCTGGAAAAAGGCAGTTCTGTTTTTATCAAGGAACGAAAGTGAAGAAGAACTTCTGCACTATAAACTCTAAGGGAAGTTTTAGGAAGGCTGATTAACTACTTGACCCAGAATTTGACTAGTGGGTTTAAGAATCTTACTCTTGCAAAAAGTGTCATGGGATTTCTTAATAACCAGGAGTGACCAGGGTTTTTATTTTCTGGCCTACCTGAAAAACTGCACCTCAGGTAATACCATGTCCCCAATACCATGCTGGACAGCTGGTTCTGTAATAACTCAGAGGAAAGATGGCCACCTCAGTGATCGCCAATACCATCTCCAGCATTACCATAGTATGACTTGTCCCAGGCAAGTACTGATCCCAGGCCCCACCCATCCTGTTCAGTTTATGAGACCTGACAAGGCCATAGCCTGAGCCCACAGAACTTAACTCGAATCTGTTATAATGGGATTGTCACGGGGCAGTCGGACACTCTGGTTTCCCCCGTCCCACGCAGCCCTCTTGAAAAGGTCGCTGTGTGGAACACACTGGACTCAACAACCCAGCCGGTTCTCTAACCCTCAGCCCCGCCCCACACCCGGCTGCTGCAGAGCTTCCGTCGTGCCGCATCTTCCAGGCTCGTCTGTGCCTCAGCAAAGTCTTCCGCCCAGGAGGCCTGAAGCCCAGAGCACTGTGACCCCACACGGGGCACCGGTCGCCGGCCCGCGGGCAGGGCCTTCGACCCCCAGGGTCCTGCTGCCGAACGAGCGCCCTTGCTTCCGGGCCGGGTGCCGTGGCGGTTCCATTCCCTCCTCCCCGTCTCACCATAGCGGCAGCTGCCTGGGGAGGCGGCGGCGGGGGGTGTCCGGCTGCCCTGCGGCCGAGCCCTCACCCGGGACAGACCCAGGCGTGGGGGAGGGGCATTCCCATCCTGCCAGCGGGCGGCGCCGGGCCTGTGGTTCCTCCCCGCCCGCCAGGTGACATGCCGCCCCCCTCCCAGCGGTGCCGCCACCTGGGGGCGCTTCCGCATTCCAAGAGCCCCCGCAGAGCCATTCCCAGTGGGCCGGACCCTCACTTTTAATCCCGCCCCTCAAGGAAATGGTTTGTACTCTGATTGGCCAACGCTCCTGTCACTAACCCCAGCCGGCGGCTGACCGCGATCTGCGATTGGTTGCTCCCCCAGCCAGACTACGCCCCTCACCCCTCACTCACTTTTGCCGGCTTGGCTAAAATGGCCCCGCTGCGAGTGACAGTCTCGCTCCGCGCAGGCACGACGGTCACCGCGGAGCCGCTCCGGGGCCCGCCGGGCCCCGCCCGCCCCCGGGAACCGGCCGCTGCCGCCAACAAGCGTCCCGCCAGAGCCGCCATCTTCGTGCCGTCGGCCGCTCTGCCCCGGCCCGCGCTGCTATAGCGACGCGCCCGAGCTGTCCCCGGGGCGCCGCCGCCTCCTCAAATCTCGCGATGCCCGGGGAGGGGTGGGGGCGTCGGGGTAAAGCGGCTGGCTCCAGTGCGCATGCGGACGAGAGCGAGGGCAGAGCAGGGGCTGCCGGTTTGTGCTACGTTAGCCCAGCTCTGGGCGTGGCAGGGCTCTGGGTGCCCAGGCCTGTCAGTCACCTTCCCCTCCCCCCGCGCCCGCCTCGGGTGTCCGCTCCCTGCCGTCCCCAGCCCGTTAGTCACTCACGCGCTGTCCCCGGGGCTATGCCAGGCGTGACTGCGCCCTGCGCGTGACAGGGGGTGCACCCCTCCCCGGTCCCTTCGGCACAGCCCTGCAGGGTCCTGCTGAGGGCGGCCAGATGTCCCGTTTTTATAGGGACAGTATCCTGTGTTGGGACTTTTGCTTATCTAGGTGCCTGTTCCCCCCGCAACCCCTATCCCCTTTTTTCACAGTTGCTATCCGGTCACTGTACCTGCTCCTTGACCACTGAACAGGCTCAGAAATACCAACTCTGCTGTGCCCATGGGAACCGTGGACACATCAGCCTGTGTGATTTAACTCCAGGGCAGCACCTTGCTGAATATCACATTACTCAGATGTAAGGAGAGTAAAAACAGCAATAAGATTATCAAACATTCAAAAGTCAAGTGATAGTTACATATAAACTATATAGCAGAACAGATGTAACATGCTTTCTAGAGACTAAACTTAACTGACAGGTTACTTAAGGGTATGTCTACACTACGAAATTAGGTCGAATTTATAGAAGTCGGTTTTGTAGAAAGCATTTTTATACAGTTGATTGTGTGCGTCCCCACACAAATGCTCTAAGTGCATGTAGTCGGCGGAGTGTGTCCACAGTACCGAGGCCACCGTCAACTTCCGGAGCGTTGCACTGTGGGTGGCTATCCCACAGTTCCTGCAGTCTCCGCCGCCCATTTGAATTCTGGGTAGAAATCCCAACGCCTGATAGGGCTAAAACACTGTCACGGGTGGTTCTGGGTACATATTGTCAGGCCTCCGTTCCCTCCCTCCCTCCGTGAAAGCAAGGGCAGACAATCGTTCTGCGCCTTTTTTCTTGAGTTACCTGTGCAGACGCCATACCATGGCAAGCATGGAGCCCACTCAGCTAACCGTCACTGTATGTCTCCTGGGTGCTGGCAGACGTGGTACTGCATTGCTACACAGCAGCAGTTTATTGCCTTTTGGCAGCAGACAGTGCAGTATGACTGGTAGCCGTCATCAACGTAGTCCTGGGTGCTCTTTTAACCGGGCATCTGGGCAAACATGGGAGTGACTCAGCCAGGTCATTTCCCTTGTTTCATCTCGTGGCGACTTAGTCCTACCAGCAGTGCACTGTTTTTTAACCTCCAGCTAGCAGAAGATGATGGCCAGTCGTCATACTGCACCGTCTTCTGCCAAGCACCCAGGAGATGATGATGGCTAGCAGTCATTCTGCACAGTCTGCTGCCAGCAAGATGTATAAAGATAGATGAAGTGGCTCAAAACAAGAAATAGACCAGATTTGTTTTGTATTCATTTTCTCGTCCCTCCCTCTGTGAAATCAATGGCCTGCTAAACCCAGTTTTGAGTTCTATCCTTGAGGTTTTGAGTTCTATCCTTGAGGGGGCCATTCAGTTTCTCGCAAAGCCACCCCCTTTGTTGATTTTAATTCCCTGTAAGCCAACCCTGTAAGCCATGTTGTCAGTCGCCCCTCCCTCCGTCAGGGCAACGGAAGACAATCGTTCTGCGCCTTTTTTCCGTGCAGACGCCATATGACGGCAAGCATGGAGCCCGCTCAGATCACTTTGGCAATTAGGAGCACATTAAACACCACGCGCATTATCCAGCAGTATATGCAGCACCAGAACCTGGCAAAGCGATACCGGGCGAGTAGGCGATGTCAACGCGGTGACATGAGTGATGAGGACATGGACACAGACTTCTCTCAAAGCATGGGCCCTGGCAATGTGGGCATCATGGTGCTAATGGGGCAGGTTCATGCGGTGGAACGCCGATTCTGGGCTCGGGAAAGAAGCACAGACTGGTGGGACCGCATAGTGTTGCAGGTCTGGGACAATTCCCAGTGGTTGCGAAACTTTCGCATGCGTAAGGGCACTTTCATGGAACTTTGTGACTTGCTTTCCCCTGCCCTGAGGCACAAGAATACCAAGATGAGAGCAGCCCTCACAGTTGAGAAGCAAGTGGCAATAGCCCTGTGGAAGCTTGCAATGCCAGATAGCTACCGGTCAGTCGGGAGTCAATTTGGAGTGGGCAAATCTACTGTGGGGGCTGCTGTGATGCAAGTAGCCAATGCAATCAAAGATCTGCTGATATCAAGGGTAGTGACCCTGGGAAATGTGCAGGTCATAGTGGATGGCTTTGCTGCAATTGGGATCCCCTAACTGTGGTGGGGCCATAGACGGAACCCATATCCCTATCTTGGCACCAGAGCACCAAGCCGGCGAGTACATAAACTGTAAGGGGTACTTTTCAATAGTGCTGCAAGCACTGGTGGATCACAAGGGACATTTCACCAACATCAACGTGGGATGGCCAGGAAAGGTACATGATGCTTGCACCTTCAGAAACTCTGGTCTGTTTCAAAAGCTGCAAGAAGAGACTTTATTCCCAGACCAGAAAATAACCGTTGGGGATGTTGAAATGCTTATAGTTATCCTTGGGGACCCAGCCTACCCCTTAATGCCCTGGCTCATGAAGCCCTACACAGGCAGCCTGGACAGTAGTCAGGAGCTGTTCAACTACAGGCTGAGCAAGTGCAGAATGGTGGTAGAATGTACATTTGGACGTTTAAAAGCACGCTGGCGCAGTTTACTGACTCCGTTAGACCTCAGCGAAACCAATATTCCCACTGTTATTACTGCTTTCTGTGCGCTCCACAATATCTGTGAGAGTAAGGGGGAGACGTTTATGGCGGGGTGGGAGGTTGAAGCAAATCGCCTGGCTGCTGGTTTCGCACAGCCAGACACCAGGGCGGTTAGAAGAGCACAGGAGGGCGCGGTGCGCATCAGAGAAGCTTTGAAAACCAGTTTCATGACTGGACAGGCTACGGTGTGAAAGTTCTGTTTGTTTCTCCTTGATGAACCCCCCCCCCCCCCCCCCGCCCCTTGGTTCACTCTACTTCCCTGTAAGCTAACCACCCTCCCCTCCTCCCTTCGATCACCGCTTGCAGAGGCAATAAAGTCATTGTTGCTTCACATTCATGCATTCTTTATTCATTCATCACACAAATAGGGGGATAACTACCAAGGTAGCCCTGGAGGGGTGGTGGAGGAGAGAAGCACCAGGAGGGGTGGTGAAGGAGGGAAGGACAAGGCCACACTGCACTCTAAAACTTATTGAATGCCAGCCTTCTGTTGCTTGGGCAATCCTCTGGGGTGGAGTGGCCGGGTGGCCAGAGGCCCCCCCACCATGTTCTTGGGCGTCTGGGTGAGGAGGCTATTGAACCTGGGGAGGAGGGCAGTTGGTTACACAGGGACTGTAGCGGCGGTCTGTGCTCCTGCTGCCTTTCCTGCAGCTCAACCATACGCTGGAGCATATTGGTTTGATCCTCCAGCAGCCTCAGCATTGAATCCTGCCTCCTCTCATCACGCTGCCGCCACCTTTCAGCTTCAGCCCTCTCTTCAGCCTGCCACTTACTCTCTTCAGCCCGCCACCTCTCCTCCCGGTCATTTTGTGCTTTCCTGCACTCTGACATTGTCTGCCTCCACGCATTCGTCTGCGCTCTGTCAGTGTGGGAGGACAGCACGAGCTCAGAGAACATTTCATCATGAGTGCGTTTTTTTCGCCTTCTAATCTTCTCTAGCCTCTGGGAAGGAAAAGATCCTGTGATCCTTGAAACACATGCAGCTGGCGGAGAAAAAAAAAAAAAGAGACAGTGGTCTAGAAAATGTGTCTTTTTAAATAACAATGGCTACACTCTTTCACAGTAAACCTTGCTGTTAACATTACATACACAGCACATGTGCTTTCGTTCCAAGGTCGCATTTTGCCTCCCCCCACCACGTGGCTAGCCCCTCCCCCCTCCCCGTGGCTAACAGCGGGGAACATTTCTGTTCAGCCGTAGGCAAACAGCCCAGCAGGAACGGGCACCTCTGAATGTCCCCTTAAGAAAAGCACCCTATTTCAACCAGGTGACCATGAATGATATCACTCTCCTGAGGATAACACAGAGAGATAAAGAACGGCTGTTGTTTGAACGCCAGCAAACGTACACTGCAATGCTTTGTTCTACAATGATTCCCGAGTACGTGCTACTGGCCTGGAGTGGTAAAGTGTCCTACCATGGTGGACGCAATAAGGCTGCCCTCCCCAGAAACCTTTTGCAAAGGCTTTGGGAGTACATCAAGGAGAGCCGCAAATGCCAGGGCAAATTAATCCTTTCACATGCTTGCTTTTAAACCATGTATAGTATTTTAAAAGGTACACTCACCAGAGGTCCCTTCTTCGCCTGGTGGGTCTGGGAGGCAGCCTTGGGTGGGTTCAGGGGGTACTGGCTCCAGGTCCAGAGTGAGAAACAGTTCCTGGCTGTCGGGAAAACCGGTTTCTCCGCTTGCTTTCTGTGAGCTATCTACAACTTCTTCATCATCATCTTCCTCATCCCAAAAACCTGCTTCTGTGTTGCCTCCATCTCCATTGAAGGAGTCAAACAACACGGCTGGGGTAGTGGTGGCTGAACCCCCTAAAATGGCATGCAGCTCATCATAGAAGCGGCATGTTTGGGGCTCTGACCCAGAGCGGCCGTTTGCCTCTCTGGTTTTCTGATAGGCTTGCCTCAGCTCCTTAAGTTTCACACTGCATTGCTTCAGGTCCCTCTTATGGCCTCTGTCCTTCATGCCCTGGGAGATTTTGACAAATGTTTTGGCATTTCGAAAACTGGAACGGAGTTCTGATAGCACGGATTCCTCTCCCCATACAGCCATCAGATCCCATACCTCCCGTTCGGTCCATGCTGGAGCTCTTTTGTGATTCTGGGACTCCATCATGGTCACCTCTGCTGATGAGCTCTGCATGGTCACCTCTGCTGATGAGCTCTGGCCAGCATGGCAAGCTGGAGGTGACCATGCAAACCGGAAATTGAAATTCAAAAGTTTGCGGGCCTTTTCCTGTCTACCTGACCAGTGCATCTGAGTTGAGAGTGCTGTCCAGAGCGGTCACAATAGAGCACTCTGGGATAGCTCCCGGAGGCCAATACCATCTAATTGCGTCCACAGTACCCCAAATTCGACCTAGCAAGGCCGATTTAAGCGCTAATCCACTTGTCAGGGGTGGAGTAAGGAAATCGATTTTAAGAGCCCTTTAAGTCGAAAAAAAGGGCTTCATCGTGTGGACGGGTGCAGGTTTACATGGATTTAACGCTGCTAAATTCGACCTAAACTCCTAGTGTAGACCAGGGCTCAAGAAGTTTCTCTCACCCCTCAAAGTCCTCTGCAGCATTTGAGCCAAGGTTGGCTGAGGTCCCATTTTCATGAATGTTAAATGCACTGTCTATCTCCTAGGTGCAGGATAAAGGGTGTGTCGTCTTTGCCTTCTACTTATATCCCCAAAGTGCACACTCTACTCAGATGGGATAACCACTCATGGCTTAATTTTCCTGGTTACTGCTGCTGACTTCACATTTATCTGTTGATTTCATATGTGAATGGAACAGGAGTACTTGTGGCACCTTAGAGACTAACAAATTTTTGCGGATACAGACTAACACGGCTGCTATTCTGAAACATATGTAAATGGGCATCCATTGTGTTTGCTTACAATGCTTAACTAACATCCAGACTGAGAGACAGGTGAATAATCATCTCTCGTCTGACAGAAAGTCTATTTCTCCACCTCTGCTGTGATATAGAATCTACAAACATATTTTGAATACCTAAACATATATTTGCAATGCTAGTAATGACCAGTGTGACCCCAGCTTTAATTTAAAACTTCACACAACATTCTTTGGTGAACCAGAATGCACATACCAGTGTCTGGATATTCCTGTAACCCAGTTGGCATTAAGGGGTTCTTGACTCACAGCAGGCTCTGCAAGGACCCCACCCTCCCAGTGGAATCACTGTCACATCTCCTTAGCCACACTCCTGAAGAGGCAGCCTCTGACACAGTAGAATGGACTTTCAGTGTTTCTCAAATGTGGCCACCAGGGGCTTTTCTTGCGGCTACAGCCTCTTGGGTGGCTTGGGGTGGGGGGGAAGCAGTGGCCCCTCTCTGGGGACACACAAGCTGGAGGAGCAGGCAACCAGTGAGTTTCCCACCTTCCCAGGGTTGCGGTGGGGTTGGGCTTCAGCCCTGGGGTTGCACATAGCAGGCTCCAGCCAGAGGGCTTTGGGCTTCATTCCTTGAGCTCACCACCCCTCCCATCACATCTGGCCCCTGCTGCCTCCCCTAGTGCCCCATTGCCCCTGGCTCCCACTGCCTCCTTACCCACCTCCCCATCCAGGGCTCAGTTTGTCCCCGGGATTGCCAGGGCTGAGTAAATCTGCTGTGAAAAGTGATATTTGTGTGTTTGCTAATATCACTTTTCACAGCAGACTTAGTAGCTAGCAAGTCTAAAAAAAAAAAAAAAGCAACCAAAAATACAAAAGAAACAATAAGAAAAAAGACAAGAACATGCAAAGCACCTTATTTGTATTTTTATTCCGCTTAGGTCCAGTAAAGAATAAAGACAACTGTCTATTATGTTTATTATTGAGTCTACAAAAAAAAATCCTACATAAATAAATTACAATGATTTGGACATGTATATGTGCATATTCATTTGTGTTTCCTAAAGTATTTTAGGAAACACTGTCAGAGCGGCCACCAGCAAGAGTTAGTGGCCGCTCTGTGAGGCCATCAAAAATTTTGTTGTGAGAACCCCTGGACTAGATCCTTTAATGAACAGAAAAAGCCTAACCAGACAGACTGTTCCTCATTGGCTGTGGCACTGTCATCAGATTACATAGGCTAAACGGGGTCAGAGTTTGGATGGAAGACCTTTAAATGAAAACCTGTGTACAGCAGGAAGACCTGAAGCACCACAGGGCACACTTTTCCGAGTCAGTATTGTGTTAGTGCTCGAATACCGTGCTGCCGTCTTTGAGATAAAACCAAGGCCCTTATTGCTTGGCTGTTATATCGAGAAAGCATTTTTGTTAGAGTAGAGAGTATTGAGGATCTGTCTAGGACATTAGGGCTAACAAGAATAATTGGTTTCAGAGTAGCTGCCGTGTTAGTCTGTATCCGCAAAAAGAAAAGGAGTACTTGTAACACCTTAAAGACAAACAAATTTATTTGAGGATAAGGTTTTGTGAGCTACAGTTCACTTCATCTTCTACACTTTCCACAGTATGCATCTGATGAAGTGAGCTGTAGCTCACGAAAGCTTATGCTCAAATAAATCGGTTAGTCTCTAAGGTGCCACAAGTACTCCTTTTCTTTTAGCTCACTTCATCGGATGCAATTTTAATAATTGCATTCTTTTAACCTAAAATTCCCATGTAGTTTCTTTTATGTCAGATTTTTTATTGATGTCTTGATCTGTTTGGATCTGTACACTGCAGTGTAATGTTAAATAGCTGCTACATTCCACATCAGTGGCAGATGAAGTAATGCTGGCATATAGTATACGGAGCCCATGCTTCCAAGACACTGAGTGTCCTCACTAGGGCTCTGTAATTCCATCCCTCAGCTCATTTATTTCCCCCCACAGCCTGGTTACTATACAAAGAAAAACACAGCTTTACACAACTCCAGTCAAAAGGTGCACCAATGTTTGGAATGGAACATGTAATTAAGCAAAGGAAAACAGAAGCTGAATATCTGCAAAAAAAAGTTATGAGTGGCTAGAGCTGTTAGGCTGTGGTAGCCCTGATGTTGGGGGTCATTTAAAACTGTCTCTCTGATTCAATCGATCTCAATACACAGTCCGAATTCAAAACCTGTTTATTTACCATTACTAGCTTAAAATACAAATGTTAACAATTAAATGCACAATAATATACTGTTTTTATATAAAATAAAGGCCATGCAAAACTGCCTTCTTAAAAAAATACAATATCTACTTAAAGTACTTAAACACTTCAAGGTAACTAGAGAGAAACATACTGCAAGTTGTTTTTAGTGTTCTTTGTTAAATTGTACAGATTTTACAAGTGAATTTGGTGCTGGCGAAAGATGCTAGATTAGCAGCGCTGGAGACTCATCTCCACTTAATCCACAGACCAAATACACCATAGGTGCAAGCTTCCGACCATCACCTCCCGTTACTCGTCTGGAGATGCCACCTGTATGGGTGAGCAGGCAGGTCAATCTCCATGGCTATTTGAACCTTTGGCCTCTCTACTAAAACATCACAAAAAACACGTCAATTGGCTGGGAACAAGTATGCCACTGGGAAATAGTCTGCAACCCTAAATTCACATGAGTCCACCAGATGACGTATTTTGGTTACTATCAGCCCTGTCTCAATTTGAACCAAATGGTAAACATCATAGTGGTTGGATTTTTTTTTAACAACAAAGTGTAGGTAAATAAAGCTATAAAGCAAACAGGTCTGGAGATGAAAACCCTTCCTCAGAAGAGTACAATGACTTCAATTATTACTTTGGCAGGATCAGACCCAATCTTTGGCAGAGCTCGTGAAAAACATACCAGAACCACCAGCCTCCCTCTATTACTGAAATGTTATCAAACATTTTCTTCCCATATATGACAGAAAGAGCTTTTCATATTGTACCAAAGATTTATTGCAAAAGACAGCATCTTGAATAACTTCAGAGGGACAGCTATCAAACTTTAAAATATTCAATCCTCTTTTGCTAGAAATTCTGTTCTGTTCAGAGATTTTCACTGTTTAAGAATAATGAAAAGGGGTGGGGGGGGGGGTAAAAGAATAAGCAGCCCTAACCTAAATGATTGGGAGAAAAAAGTTTGGCTAAAAGCTATGTCTCAAATTTTTGCAGGGGAGACTGTGCTGGCAGGCAATGACGTGTCTCCCTTGCCCTGTAATGATCTGTGCCTGAAGATGCAAAGGCAGAATGGTCCATTAACCAACTCAACTGCAATATCAGGGAACAGAAGTCCTCACCTTCTGCCTAGGGAGCAGTTCAAGGGCACAGCCAGCTGGACTGATAAGCAGGTTTGATATTCTATCCAATAGAAGGCAGTGGTGCACACACACACTAGCTAACTGATCCCCCGCCTAAAGGAGCTCTTGCCTTTGCTCAGCCAGCAAAGAAAACTAACTACACATGAGCAGATCTTTGCACAGACCCAAATATGATTTTTTTTTAAAGACACCAGGTGCCAATACCTAATATGAAACTGAGGTGGGAAAGGGATGAGGAAAACCCTAAATCAGTGCATCTAAAGTCATGCTGCACCCCATAACCAAATGAAGTCTCAAAAACATTTGTAGGGGAAGCACAAATATCACTCAATGTTTTAGTTTCTGATCATTAATAAACAAAATTATCCCAAACACAGACACTGGTATCCTGCCCCTGGTTCACAGGACTTAGGGATATAAAGACCAAAAAAATCATTAGAAAAACACTGGATGCTTGAAGAGAACACTGTGGGTCACACTCCAAAAATAACTATTTAGCACACATACTAGCTATGAAGCCAGATAGCATGAAAACTATGTAATGGGATAGGCAAAATAAAAATATTAAAATAAAGCTTTTAGGAGTATTAGTAACACTACTTAGTCTTATTAAAATGAGAAGAATCTTAAAAATAAAACTGACTTAAATCAATTATACTATTCCAATTTCAGCTCCAACAGCAAAACAGGCTGGATTACTTATTTTCTCTTTCAGTCATTTTCACTTCATGGTTCTCAGGCACCAGCAAAGTGCTGGTGTCTCTGGGTTTCCAACAGTGACAGGGAAGGCTTAACCTTCCAAATACAGCTGGTTTTTATTGACTTTAAAAAGTCTCAAAAATATTTCTCTCCACATTAACTTTTATAAACACTTTCTGCATCCCCAACCCCAACCAAAAAACCCCAGGACAAAACAGAACTTGGAGCCTGCACTAGTTGGCAGCGTCCCCTTTAACTCATGAATGCAGTAGATATGATACAGGTAAAGGGGTGGGGATTTCAGCCAAAGAACGTTATAAAGAAACCGAAATGCAGCAGTGAATAAGAGATACACAGATTATGTTGTTCACAGATCAAAGTTGCGCCATTTGAGATTTACAACAGGGTGCTAGGCACCCAAAGCATTGGAAGTTGGGGGCGTGACTCCCTTTGTGCTTTTGGAAGCTTCTCCTGCACATTGTGAAGAACAAGGCTGAATGCTTCAACCAGCCAAGAAGTGCCCCAGTAGCCTATTAGTGCACAAGCCAGAGACGCTCATTGCTGTCACGGTATGGTTCATTAATGGTACATGTAATTAAAAACATTGTTAAAAACATTCTTTGGCTGGTAGCAGGGGTCTGCACACCATGTTCTGCTCTGAAACAAAGTTCTTAGTAAGAGGATAAAAGGAAGGAGTAGGAAAATTATAAATACTCTCTCTACATAATATTTGCCACCAGCTTTTTACACAGTCCCTGGGCTATTTGTCCATGTATCTTTATCCCCGCCGAAGCCCAACTACCTTTTTAACAGCAATTTGTGGCCTAGCAGCCTCTCTCTCAACTCATTTTCATTTATAGACCCTATGGACTTGATTCACAACAGCGTCAGTGACACACTGGTGAGTCTCTCTTAACCCCAAATGCCTCTCTTCATGCCCTTCCCCCTCTACCCCATCCCTACAGAGTGCACGATTATCTCTGTCCCTCCTCCACTGATTTTCTCCTCCCCTTCTGCGTTGTATGTGTGTGTTCCAGTGATGAGACCCCACTTTTGGGAGTTGGGGCTCAGCTACAGTATCATCAGAAAGACCCAGCCAAAATTTGGGTCTGGACAATTAGTGTCCTCAGCCATACCCTAAGAACTGTGACCATGTACCACATACAACACTTTGCACAATCAACACACTGTACTGAGGTTAACAACAGAAGCCTTTGGGAGGTAAAGAAGTATTATTATCCCCATTTTACAGAAGGAGAGTCTGAGGTTAATTGACTTGGCCAGGGCGCCACAGCACATCAGTGCTAGAGCAAGATTAGAATTTGGGAGTTCTGGTCTCCTGACCTTTGGTTCAGTCCAGAATTTGCTGCCTCTCTGGGAGTCTTGCTTCCAAGCTCACATTCAGAGAGGGGAAAATATGAGTTTGTGGGGGTCTCTGCAAGTGTGTCTGATGGGTTTAGCAGGGTTTGGTTTGAGTTTTTTTGTGAAAGATGGTGCGCACCCAAGTATCACCATGCCCCTACCTCACACTGCATCCTCTTACCCACCATAAATACTACAGCACCTAAAATACACTTGTAAATATGCTAATTCTATAATATGCAACGAGATGGGCAGTGACAGATCCCTGCACTCCTCACCTCTGTCAAGAATTTACTAGGGGAGGAACGGTTGGTACCACAGACTTGTGTAAATAATTATTGGTTATTGAGTCACACCTGCCCTCATGCTTGATACAACCATATGATCCAGAATCCTTTGGTGGCCTTTTATGTTTCTTCTCTTTAGCCAACCCATACTATAATTCATTATTGGATATATTGTATAAGAATCTGATCCTAGTTTTGAAGGCTGGGGAGTCCTATATCCATAAATCTGAACCCATTCAAATCAGATAGACTGAGACTAAGGCAAAGCACCATCAGGGATTGATTAAGGTGAAATATGGCCCATGGACCAGCCAAAACAATGCAGCCCCAAATCTGCTTGAGTCCAGGCCAGTGAGAGGTGTGAGAGCTACACACCTTCAGGTGCTCTTCAGAGCAAAGGGCCCAGTTCAGCCACTCTGTTCAATCCAGTCTTAATTCACCATTGATTACTCTGGGGCTCAGAAGGAATGTGAGTGTGACATAAGAAGCCATTTTCTAAAAGTTACCAGGCAATAGATGCTCCTTACCTCTAACCTAAGCAAACATTCAGTTGCTGACGATAAATCAGAACAGATTACTCAAAGAAAGCGTAACAATAAAACACACCACTCCATCCAGTCCAGATTGGTAGGGAATAAAAACAGCCACAATAAAACACACCACTCCATCCAGTCCAGATTGGTAGGGAATAAAAACAGCCACCTGAACGGAAGCAGAGTGATGCCCATTTTGTGTATGCAAGTCTGGTCACACACACCCCACTCCACAATCTCCATCCCAGATTCAAAATCTACAGTTTCTGACACTTTACAGCCCTGCTGCAATATTCCACAGGGGAACATACACTGTCTGAGGGCTCAAAGGTGAAAACGAGGTCTTGGGAAGACTGGTGTCTCTCCTAGATCCCAACCTCACTCACCCACCCAACATGCAATGATTCCAGAAAGGAAGGAGAGAAAACATTGTCACTTATTTGGCTATTCTCCTGGATGGGAGAGGGGTCACCAAGTACAGCAACGATAATGTCGAAATGGGCTTGGTGTCACTCCATGCCTTGCCTTCCCCAGTTCACAGTTCCCCACTCCTCTGGCTCTCCAGCCACTCCCTCCTTATCTCTGCAATCTCCTGACCGTACCAGTTGTGTAGCTTGGAGAAACAGGCTGTCTCCGGAGACATGGGGCTTTCCTGCCCAGTCAAAGAGAGGCCAGTGACGAGTGCTCCGCATCCACTGCCAGCTGCCAAGCGCCGGCGAGGAGGCAGAGGCGGGGGTTTGGAACACCCCCCATCGTGGTCAGCACAGGAGGCCCCTGCAGGGAGGTAACCACTGCCCCATGTAGAGTAACCGTTCTCCAAGATGGGAGGCTGCTCCTGGACGAGCGCCATAGCAGGATTGGACAAATGCCTTTTTCTGCCAGATGATGACTTCCTTGGAGATTTGTAGCAGGCAGCCAAGCTCTTACGGGCATCCTCCAGTTGCTTTTCCAGCTCTCTCACCACCAAACGCATGTAATCAAAGCTGGCTCGCGAAAGCGCCTTCACCCATCCCTCCATGGCGGCCTGGCAGTCAGCCACCAGCACGTAGGCCTTGGCACCAGCGTCATCAAAGCGGATGGCAAAGGCAAACTCCTCGGCAGCCTCGCACAGTTCCACGGTGCAGCCCTCCAGCACAACAAGCCCCAGGGGGTCTCGGCTCTCACGATCTTCAAAATAGAACAGCAGGTTGCCCTTGAGGATGAACCAGCGACGGTGGTAGGAGGTGGCGTGGTGGTGGTGGTGGTGCCGCTCGACACGCTTGTGGAGGAAGCCAGCATGATCTGCCGGAGAGTCACATGTGGCATAATGCGCCACGCTTCGCTCGTTCAGCTTCATTGTCCTGGCAGGACAAAGACAGAGGAAGGGAGTCAGTTCAGTGCAGGGAACTACTGGTTCGAATTATACCCGATAGGTCACGTGCACTTCGAGTCTAGGCTGAGGCACAGGAACAAAGTCCACAACTGCAGAGTTCCCAAAGATATTAAGTTTATTACACTCGAGCGTGGTGCCCCACTGCTAGTCAGAAGGGGACCCCGAATGCAGGTTATACAAAGATTATATACCTTTTAGCAAAGCATGTTGCCCTTGTGCATCGGTAACCTTAGTCAATAGGCAAACCCTTTCCTTATCTACCACCTATCCCTTCTAGGTACATTCCCCTTGCTAAACTATTACTGCCCTAAAGCAATGCATCATTAACTTTTCTTATCAGGATGGGAGGCCCACATCAAAAGGCCAGGGGGCAGAGAGTTAGGAACAGATAAAGAACAGAAACCGGGAGTCGAGACAGGCTGGAGACAAGGGGGGGGTTTCACAGGAATGCAGTATCTAAGGAACACTGCTCCTGGTGCATGATGTGCTTGCTTTTAGACAATGGTGGCCCCCAGACCAAAATGGAGTCACAGATGCTAACTTGTCCTTAACAGTCCCCCCTTTTCTTTTGTACGTCAGTAAGCTATATCGGGGCTGAGTAACCGCGATGCAGGGTTAGCAGTTGCCGACAGCACATTACTACAACACTGTAGGCATACAAAAAAATAACACAAAAGCAATAACAGCCAAAAGGATTCAAAACAAAATAAGCCGTCCCCAAGCCCCCACATCCGGTAGCCATGAGGTGAGCCAGTTCCAGACCTCCTGGAATCCAGCGCTGGTATTGTCGAGGCTGACATGGTGGAATAGGACTGCCTGCTGCATGAGGATGTGGATGTCAGTTTCCACCCTGTGCTGCTGATTCACATATACACAACAGCATGAGTTAACCAGCGCACAAACCCCGCCCTGGTTTGCAAGGAGATAGTCCAGGGCTAGGCGGTTTTGCAATGTAGTTTGGGATAGCTGAGTTACTTCAATTTGAAGGGCAAATAAGGAGTCTGCAGTAGCATTTGCCATGAATTCCAAAGCAGCTGAAATGTTAACTATAGCTTTTTCTAGCTCGCTTACTCCTAACCATGGCAGAAACCAATGCACAAAGGAGTGAAAGCCTGTGGGCCGTTGTGAAAGAGGGTTTAAAGGAATACTTCGTCGGTCCCTCCATACCAGATTGCGGATCTCTCCCTGGGTCAGGGTTTGGTGTACTGTCACGGCGGGTACTATAGCCCCTAAGGTACATGTACCACACCATCCTGCCGGGAGAACCTTATACGCTGTGTGATTGCATAACCAATACCAGCCAGACCCCTCAGGGACTGACCACGGGGCACCGGAGTAGGTGGAGGGGCCTGCCGCACCAGAGCTGATCTGGGTGGTGTCCTTGCACCCCACAAAATTCCCCACAAAAACTGTATTTTCTATGCCCTTACGTCGTGACACACATAAAGCATAATTACGCTGGGCCACCATATCAATAGACCATATTTGGATCGTAACATTCCACTTAAATGTAGAGTTTGCCCATAGCTTAGCTTGGAGTGTTCGATTAAGAGGGATAGGTACCCCTACCAACGGGACCCCCTGACCCAAATATGTGGGGGTATGAATACAAATCCAACACTGCGTTCAATTCACACCCTGTTTAAATTCAAGAAGCTATTGCCCTCCCATCCTTGTACTGGACTTGGGAATAGGGAGAGGACTGGGGGTGGTAAGGGGTGTGGAGTTGTCATGCAATCCCCAGGCACCGGTACAGCTCCTCTAAAATCTTTGCAGTGAAGTGCGATCCTCGGTCTGAGTCGATGACTTCAGGGACTCCAAATCTGGGCACAATGTCTTTCAGTAGAAATTTTACCACAGATCTGGCATCTGCTTTTCTGGTTGGTCCTGCTTCAGGCCATCCGGAAAGTTGATCCACTATTACAAGGAGGTTGCAAAACCCCGAGCTTTTAGGCATTTCTGCATAGTCCATCTGTAATCGCTGAAACGGAAGTTAGCCCAAGGTCTCCCCCCCACTTAGTGTTGGCATCAAGCCGAGACCGAGCAGAGAAGGCCAGGCAAGTAGAGCAGGAGCCAAGAGCTTGCTTCACTGTCGGATAGATATGAGGCGCTGCCCAACATTTGAGAATAGCAGCTGCAGTGGCCTGAATGCCGGCATGACCCAAAGAATGAAAATAGTGGGCGGCTGAGAGCAGATAGTGACGGGCGAGAATAGGTTTGTTCCCGATTTGCCAAACCTTATTGACACCTTCAGAGCCTTCCCAACATTTCCAGTCCTGGAGCTCGTCAGGTGGCACATCAGCATACAAGTGCGTCCAGTCCGTCGGCTGGAAGGACGTATCCAGAAGAAGAGTTGCTGACACCGGGAGAGGCTGAAGGGCAGCAGTCTTTGCGGCCGCATCAGCCAAGGCATTACCTTCAGAGACAGGATTCTCAGACTGCTGGTGAGCATAACAGTGGACAACAGCCAGTTCGAGAGGACCTTGAATGGCGTCCAAAAGTGCAGAGATTAAAGGGCCGTTTGCAATCTTAGTGCCTGAGGAGGTTAGAAACCCTCGCTGTTTCCAGAGCTGGCCCGTAGCATGGCAAACCCCAAAGGCATATCTAGAGTCTGTATAAATGGTAACAGATTTCCCATCAGACAGCAAGCAAGCGCTAGTAAGAGCGTGCAATTCCGCGCCCTATGCACTACAGGAAGGTGGAAGGGGGGCTGCTTCTACAACAGTTGTCTGAGTAGTGACGGAATAGCCGGATACCCGCTGGCCCTCCAAATAGAAGGAGGAGCCATCGGTAAAAAGGGACAGGTCCGGGTTTTTCAGAGGGAGGTCACGTAAATCCGGGCGAGGCTTACGCTCTCAGCGACGACGTCCATACATACATGGTGCGGTGTGCCATCCTCCGGAAGGGGTGTCAGTGTAGCGGGGTTGAGGACGTTGCAGCAGCGAAGGGTGATGTTGTCAACGGCCAGCAGAATCAGCTCGTATTTGCGTGCCTGCTGCGGAGACAGCGCTTGCGTTGTATGCTGTTTTAAAAGAAACTCAACCTCGTGGGGGATCCAGACAGTCAAAGGGTGCCCCAGAACAATAGGGCGTGACCATTCCACCATAAGGGCTGCAGTGGCAATGGACCGCACACAGGAGACCGATCCCCGAATGACAGGGTCTAATTGTACAGAATAGTAAGCTATGGAGCGTGGGTGATCCCCTAGGTACTGCAATAGGACCCCACTGGCCACTCCCCGCTGCTCGTGGCTGAAGAGGAAAAATGGTTTATCGTAATCCGGGTCCCAAGGCGGGCACAGAGATCAGAGCCTTCTTGGTGGATTCAAAAGCGGCTTCCATTTCCGGGGTCCAGGAGACAGGATCGGGGGTCGATGTTGTGGTGGCCTGGACTAATGGTTTCACCAATTCCCCGAAGGCCACTATCCAGGGTCGGCAGAACCCCGCAGCCCCCAGGAAAGCCCACAACTGCTTTTTCGTAGTCAGGCACAGGCAATCCTGGATTGCCTGCACCCTATCAGGGGAGAGTAAACACTCTCCAGGCCGAATCACAAAACCTAAATAAATTACCTGATCTTTGCACAGCTGCAATTTGGATGGAGATGCACGATGACCCTTATTGGCTAGGGCAGTAAGCAAAACAACAGAGTCAATTAAACATGCATTATAATCAGAGGCAGCAATTAACAAATCATCCACATATTGAACTAGGACAGACAAACTAGGCAAGACAAAATCTTTTAAATCCTCGGTGAGAATCCGGGAAAAAACAGTGGGGGAGCCTGAGAACCCTTGGGGAAGACGTGTCCACGTTAGCTGCTGGCCCTTCCAGGTGAATGCGAACAAATATTAGAATCGGGGTGCAAAGGGATACTGAAAAATGCTGCACACAAATCTACGACAGTAAAACAAGTGGCTGACTGAGGAATCAGTGTTAGAATGGTGCTCGGATTAGGGACAACTGGATGGGGGGCTATAACATAACCATTTATAGCCCGTAGATCCTGAACAAACCGATAGACTGGACGCCCGTCCGGTACCGGTTTAGGCTTCCTTACAGGAAGAATGGGAGTATTACAGGGCGAACTGCAGGGAACTAGAACCCCCTGAGTCAAATAGCTGTCAATAAGAAGTGAAATGCCTTCTTCCGCCTCCCTCGGCAAGGGGTATTGTTTACGGAGGGAGGCGGTCTGTCCCTTGTTTCCAGACTAACTGGAACGGCTGATTTAAGAAGGCCTACATCGGTAGAATTCGTGCTCCACAAACTGTGTGGAACACTGGACAATTCAGAGGGGACGTCAGGAACAGGGGTAGCCGATGCCATAAGAGAAGCAACAGCTGAGTCCGGGACGGACATGCGGAGCCCCTCGGGGGCCCAATATATGTGTGCCCCCAGTTTGCTCAGCACATCCCGCCCAAGAAGGTTCGCGGGGCCCTCTGGCATTACAACAAATCTATGTGACAATTTTAAAGAACCAAGCTCAACAGGGACAGGGTAGGATAGGGGAGCCGGGCACGGATTGCCCTTTATACCCTGCATCCAAACTTTGGTATCGGAAAGAGAGCCCAGAACAAAAGTTAAAGTGGAGAGGGTGGCACCGGTATCTACTAAAAAAGGCACAAGCTGTTCCCCAACTTTTAGATAAATTTGCGACTGTAACCCGAAATCCCATTCCAACTCTCCCAACGTTCCCAAAATCTCCGCCTCTAGTCACTGGGGATTAGCAAAGTCCTGGGGAGCGTTAGGGGGAAAGGAAGAGCCGGTCTCCAGCTGATCCTGCAAAGGAGCCCCTCGTGGAAGCAGGGGGCATTCCCTCTTCCAGTGCCCTGGTTGCTTACAATAATTACAGTTCCCGTTCCTTGTCCCGCCCCAGCCTCCTCCTCGTCCTGTCCCGCGTCCCCTCCCCCTTGTATTCCCATGTCCCTGCCAGTGCTGATTCCCCAAGGGAACCTGCAATGCGGCTACCAACATACTTACTTCCCCCTTCTTTTGCTTACGTTTTTCCTTAGCTTTTTCCTCGTCCCTACCATTAAACACAAAAGTGGCCAGGAGAACTACTTCGCTTAGGGGTTTCCCTGGCCAGTCGGGAACATGTTTAGTGAAATACTTCTTTATGTCCAGCACCGCTTGATCGACAAAGTAAGAGACCATCATCGTGCGGCTAACCTCGGCTTCTGGCTCCACCCCTCCCCCGTACATCCTAACTTGCTTAAACAAGTGGGCCAAAAAGGCAGATGGATGCTCGTTTAAGTCTTGCTGGCACTCTCTAATTTTGGACCAATTCGCAGTCTTACTACCTGCCCTGCAGATGCTTTCCAGAAGCCCCTCCCGAGCTGCTGAGAGGGTGGCCTTACCCCCCTCCACGTTGACATCCCATCCAGGATCTGTGTCTGGCCAGCCAGGCCCTCCCCTGGGCCCCCCGGCCCAACGGCGGTTGGCATCTAAGATGGAATATCTTTCATCCAGGGTAAATAGAGTCTGCAAAATGGCCTCAACGTCCGCCCAGTTAGTGTTAAAGGCCGTAAAGACAGATCGGATAGTCTGCAGAACCCGTTCCAGATCGTCGCACAACCTCAGCATCTGCGACTGCCAGGTGATTAGATCCCTAGGGCCGAAAGGGCGATGAACCGTGACCATAGCCACTTACTCCCCGCCGTCCGGCCCGTGTGTTATAATGGGCGGCTGTATCAGGGGCGCCTGAAGTGCCACAGAAGGCAGGGTTAAAGAGGGATACAGAGCGGCAGCGGGGAGAGGAGTGGGGCCAGGGTGAGGAGTAGAAGGGAGAGACGGAGGCAGGAAGGCAGCATAGGGTGGAGCGGAACCCATAAGCGGCATACAAACCTTAGATCTGGTACCAGAGCCCAAAGTCGAGGGGCACCCCTTACCTTGGGCATATGCCCAATTATCCCATACATACCAATAATCCATTTGAGCTGGATATTTGTCCTCCAGCTGTTGTCTAAGGCAGGTTAATTCATCCTGTCCAAAAGTTCTGTCGGGTGGCCATCCAAAGGGCGTCTGAATAGTCAGCGCTGGCCACTTGACTTTACACAAAATTACAGCTCTCCTTTTACCTAACCCATGGGTGCCAGATATATTTTTCCAATTCTCAAGAATCTCAGCCAAAGGGGTTCCCCTGCTCACACTCTGCCCAGAGCCCATCCTAGGGCAACCAAAAGAACTCCCAATGTGCCACCTTATCGCCTAAGCGACGGCCCAAACTCCCGTTCCTTGGAGTTCTCAAAGGTGAACTCACCCTATGCCGGCTGAAGCTGTCCGAGAGGAGGAGTGCGGTCTCGCTCATTGGGGCGAGCCTAGAGTCCCTTCGTGGTCGCCAAGAACTGTTGCGAATTATACCTGATAGGTCATGTGCAGTTTGAGTCTAGGCTGAGGCACAGGAACAAAGTCCACAACTGTAGAGTTCCCAAAGATATTAAGTTTATTACGCTGGTGCTGCTAGTCAGAAGGGGACCCCGAATGCACGTTATACAAAGATTATATACCTTTTAGCAAAGCACGTTGCCCTCGTGCATCGGAAACCTTAGCCAATAGACAAACCCTTTCCTTATTTACCACCTATCCCTGCTAGGTATATTCCCCGTGCTAAACTATTACTTCAACTACACAACATGGTCCTAAAGCAATGCATCAGTAACCTTTCTTATCAGGATGGGAGGCCCACATCACAAGGCCAGGAGGCAGGGAGTTAGGAACAGACAAAGAACAGAAACCGGGAGTCGAGACAGGCTGGAGACAAGGGGGGGTTTTCACAGGAATGCAGTATCTAAGTAACACTCCTCCTGGTGCATGATGTGCTTGCTTTTAGACAACGGTGGGCCCCAGACCAAAATGGAATCTGTGACAAAGCTCTGTCCTTGCCTCCGTGGGTCCAGTGTTTCCTGGCAGATTTCGCTAGCCTCAGAGGCTCACTGTGACCCTCCACGTAACCCTTCTTTCTCTAGAGACAAGGGTCACAGTCTACTGAGCCATTTTCATCATAAGCCAGCAAGGGAGGTGAGGAGAAGTTATCCTTCCTTGCACAGTTTCTGTTGTCTCCCAGTCTCAGTGATTAATCAGGGCGCAAAGCGGGGGGGGAGCCCGGACCCACCCTCTACTCTGGGCTCCAGCCCAGGGACCCTAATAGTATCAGCTATGGTAGCTGACCTTTTAGAAACATGACATGTACAATTCCCTGGGCTACTTCCCCCACAGCAGCCCTCACTTCCTCAAGCTCCACTTCACCCTTACCTCAGGGCCTCCTTCCTTGTGCCTGATATGGTGTGTACTACTCAGCTTCTCCAACAGCGCAACTTCCTCCCACAGCTCCTGACATGCACACCCACCTGACTGACTGGGAGGTTTTTAACTCGTTTCAGCCAGCCCCTGATTGGCTTCAGGTGTCCCAATCAACCTAGCGTTCTCCCTGCCTTCTGGAAAGTTCTTAATTGGCCCCAGGTGTCTTCATTGACCTGGAGCAGCCCATTTCACTTAACCTGGTACCAGGGATTTGTTTAGCCTGGAGCTAATGTATCTATCTCCCACTACTTTTCTATAGCCATCTGGCCTTGCCCCGTCACAAGTCACATATGCTAACCTTTCCTTAACACAACTCCTGCTTTGGAACAGACTATTAAGCCAGTTAGTGCAGTGTCCAATCTTCTCAGGTAGCAGCCACTAATTAATATTGAAGAGGAAGGTGTAAACCCCCAACACTGCACCTTACAAAGCAGTACTAGACCATGGGGAGAAACTTCATCCTGATTCCAGCAAATGATCATCTTGAGGTCTATTGTACAATGTTTAATCTAAGTGTCATTGCAGATGTTGGGCCAGATCATCAACTAACATAAAAAAAGCACAACTCCTCTGAAGTCAGTGGAGCTATGCCAGTTTACACCAGCTGAAGATTTGTGGCCTCTTATTCTGTTTTATTCAAATAAATTATTACTTCTTTAAATTTTTGTGAATTTCACTATTTACTTCAATATCCTGCAGCAGTGAATTCCACAGATTAATTGTGTGTCACTTAAGAGGTGTTTTCCCTTTATTCCTTTTACATCAGTTGTCTCTTAATGCCGCCAAGTGCTCTCTTACTCTAGTATTATGGGACAGGATAAACAGAAGGCATCTTTCAAACTGAGCAATGTCTGTTACCTCCCCTCTGCAGCAAATGCTTTCCCTGCCCTCCCACTTGTCACCTACAAGACCAGCAGCAGCCCTCAGTCCAGTCCCCTTCCTTCTATGCAGAAGCCTAGCTTGCCCAGAACGTGGACAGGATCGGGAATGGGGGCAAGGAGATACCATACCTTACCAGCTATGATGGTCAGACTGCAGTTCACTGGCCCCTTCCCTGAACAGGCTGCTTCTTTGACAAGGGTCCACAGTGCTCCATCCTTCTGTTCCCCACGTCCAGTCAGAGGGGAAAGTACTGAAGACAGAGACCAGGGCACCTTGGAACTGAAACACAAGGTCACATCACTCAAATATATATTCCCCATCATAAAGTCAACAGAATGAACCTGAGCAGAGTTCACACTAATGACAGGGCTGAGCACACGTTCAACAAGATTACCTGAACCACACTGTCAGCGCCTGCCGAGCTCAGACATTCAGCTATTGGGTGGAAAGGGCGTTCCAGTCTAGATAGAAACACTGAACTGGAGCCCAATCCAGCCTTGTGTGGCCCAATACTGCCAGTAGCTGACAGAAGAATGGATTTTAAACTGTTTTCCTTTGAAATATATACATGCAACCTAATTCTCGAGGCTGGAAATAGATTCTGGATTCTGAACAGCTTTTTTTGTTTACAGAAGCATTTCCGTTTACCATCTGCACCCTGTACTGTGCAATCCAACACACAGTATACAGTGGATCATACATAACAATGTTATGAGAACGGTCCTTTTACTTTTCCAGCCTGCTGGCATGTGTTCTCCAGCTAAAATTTAGGACAAAGAAATGCACAAAACAAGAGGGATGAACTGGATTATAAACCATGATCTTCACCTCCACCCAATCAGCATTCAGGATTCCCCTCCTCCTACATTCCTGCCCTGTCAATTAGACTATAAAATACCCCTCCCCCGCCCCCCAATATTCCAAAGTGGTCCTCCCTAGGCTGTGCTCTTCCGGCAGGGACACAGGGCCCATTTCTCCTCTCACTTCAGTTGGAAGTGATTCCATTGACCAGTGTAAGTGAGCTGGCAATCAGGCCCTGGTTTAGGGTGTTCAGAGAGCACATAAATCGTGGGTGCCACTGGAATACATTAACACACAAAAAGTCTCCACTACCCTCCCACAATGTCCTGAAGCCCTCCATGTCACCTACTATATATCTGAGAACACTGGAAATAAACGCTGGTGATACCCCTTCACCGAATTCAGAATTTACTCCTGCTCTTGGATTTTGTACAAGGGACCTCCTTAGAGTATATCCCCACTCTTGCTCATAATACAGGCACTAGAATCTCTCTGCATTTTCTTCAACCCCTGACCATTCACAAATCAACACCCTTAACTCTTCAAGGGTCTCCATTCCCAACAGCAGAGAGGCATTTATACAGGAGGCTGAGCCATAGAGGAAAAATCCCATATTGTGCAGGGACTTTGTTTTTATTTGTCTGCAAATGGCCTGGCACCTTTTTGCTGTTACAGACACAAAAAGAACAATCATCTTGTTCACATAAAGGATGTGGTTACCTCTAGGTGGCTAGCAGGATCAGCCAGTTTTCTAAGCCCATGATTCCAAATGCAACTGTGGAGACACAGAAAGGGAAGTTTTGTGGTTTCAATACTCTCTTCCCAGAGAAGTGAAAATCTAAAAGGAAGGGGGGAGAGGGAGAATTTCCATGCACAAAAGGGAAAATAAATGTACAATAAATGAACAGCAAAGTAAATACATTAGGCCAGATTCTCAGCTGGTATAAACGATCATAACTCCCTTAAAGTCAATGGAGCTATGCCAGTGTATACCAGCTGAGGATCTGGCCTATTAGTTTTGTGCCTGTCTATTAATGTTAGTTGAGGTACACTGGTTTGATGCCAGTGAACAACAAAGAATCAGGTCCTCTGCTCTTAAAACAAGATTAACAATGAAAATAATCAATGATGGTGCACATCACGTTGACTTCAAGGGCCTCAGAACTAGGCTCTCTGTGTGGGTGGTCGCCAGCCTGTAGCCAAAGCCCACAACTTTTAAAGATTCTATAAAGAAAAATCAGAGCTTTGTTTGAGAAGGCTGCAGATACATGTGCTCAGAGCTCCAAAGTAGAGCAAAGATACTGACAAGCTTTAAAAGGGACAATGTTTCAGAGGATACTAAAGATGCCATGACTGGACTGCGATCTCTAAAAATTGGTCCAAATTCATCCACCATATAGCAAAAGAATTCATGCATCAAACCTAATGTCTAAAAACCACACATTAAAAGATTGCGAAGTGCTCCCGTACTACAGTAATGGGGGGGCCACATAAGTACCCAAGATAGAAATACAGAACCTACAGCCTTAATGACAACCAATCAGCACATGCAACCCAGCTACCAGCTCTTGCAGAACAGCCCACAAAATGACCCAACAGCAAACTAGTGCTCACTTCTGAGGACTCTACAATAACCGGGCTAGCGCACGCAGCCCCGCTGCTCATAAACAGCCCCACAAACGAATGCCTTCAACCTATTAAAGAGACAAGGTGGGTGAGGTAATGTCTTTTATTGGACACCCTTCTGTTGGTGAGAGACACAAGCTTTTGAGCTTGCACAGAGAAGCTTGTCTCTCTCACCAACAGAAGTTGGTCCAATAAAAGACATTACCTCACCCACCTTGTCTCTCTAACACCCTGGACCGACACAACTACACAGCCTTCAGCCTAGTTGTTCCAAATGATCCTACGGTAACAAATTGTGATGCTGGCAGGCTAGGTGCCAGCTCTTGCCAAGGCTGCAGCCATTAGCTAAGAACTGACAAACTCATGGCTGGAGACCAGACCAGTTCATTTCGGTCTGTTAGTTCTGGTCTACACTACAAACTTCGGTCTGTATAACTATGTTGCTCAGGAGTGTGGAAAATTCACACCCCTGAGTGACATAGTTATACCGACCTAATCCCCAGTGTCGACAGCACTGTGTTGATGGGAGGGCTTCTTCCACTGCCATAGCTACCACCTCTCTGAGTACCTACGCCAACAGGAGAAGCCGTCAGCATAGATAGTGTCTTCACCAAGTGTTACAGTGGCACAGCTGCACCAGTGCAGCGCTGTAACCGAAGACAAGTCCTTAGTGTTGCTCAAATTAGGTATCAGTCCACGAAGAATGTATTTAGTGTTTAGACTGTATAGAATGTATGTAAATTGCTGCACGCATTAATCTTATCTGTAATGTCTCTATTCCAGGCTGTAAGGAAATGTGTACGTTTTGCTTTGTAACTTTGAAAATGTTTGCTCTAAACTTGTGAACTGAGATGGGAAGAGTGTTTCCCCCCACCCGTCCAGAAGAACCATCAACATCAGGTGGGCCATCAAGGAACATTGCAATAGAAAGGACTGGTGAATGGCCCTATTGCGCCTTGGAAATGCTTTGAGCAAGAAAGCTTGTCTTTTACGGTCTTGGAGGCTGAATGAAGGAAATAAAATAAAGTCACGGGAAAATGTTCCATCTCTTTTCTTTTTGAACTCTCACAAGGCCAGAGACACTAAACTGAAGCCAGAGATCCCAGGGTCTACCCCTGGGTGGATCTGTCCTGAAAGACATTTTGAATTGACAGCTCTCTACAACTCTGTCACTCTTAGGATTTAGATTGCAACAAATTTATGTGCACGTTTGCTTGCTTTAACCTATAAATAACTCTCTCATTTCTTTTTCCTAGTTTATAAACCTTTAGATAGACAATGCCTGCAGCCAATCCTGTACTAAACTTTGTCTAGGGTACCAGGTGATCTGGGGTAGGTGACTCGTCTCTTGGGAATGGGAGCAACCTGAACATTTTGTGATTTTTGGTGTAACTCAGCAGTTCTCAACCAGGGGTCCGAGGCCTCCTGGAAGGCCCCGAGCATGTTTCTGGGGGTCTGCCAAGCAGGGCCGGCATTAGACTCTCTGGGGTCCAGGAAGAAAGCCAAAGCTACGCTGCCCCGAGCCCTGCCACCCGGGCCGAAGGCGAAGCCTGGGCGGCATCGGTGTGGGGCTATGGGCAATTTCCCTGCTTGCTACACCCTAATGTAGGCCCTCACTTTTATATGCAGAAAAACAGTTTTTGTGGCACAGGTGGGCAGTGGAGTTTTTCTACCATGTTGCGGGGGGAGGAGGGGAGGGTTCAGAAAGAAAAGGGTTGAGAACCCCTGGTGTAAGTGACCATTTATCACTAAGTCCAGCTTCCTTGGATGGCAAGATAAACCGGAGAATCTAAGGGAACTGTCATCTGTGACTCCATGGTCAGACTGTTACAGTGATCCAGGGGTTCACATTCGTCACTGGCTTGGTGAAAGCTAATTATAGAACCTACCCCCAGTTTGGGCTATCTATCCTGTTTTTGATAGTCTGCCCTGCCACTCCAGACGGCATGACACAAACCACCGCCTACTACCCAAGCCCTCATGCCGCTGAAACAACAGATCATGGCATGCAGCTGCCATGCGCACAATCATTCCTACAATAACACAGAACCACAAGGAATTCCTATACTCACTCAGAGCCCTCGGTGTGCAAAGCCCCAGCACTCATGAGCATTCGTTCACTAACAAACCTGCATAGAGTGTCCAACGCCCCATAGCCACACTACAACAAACCAGTGTGTTCGGCCCCGCACTTCCAAACACACAAACCATCACATGCACTGCCCGTGCCCCGAATGCCCACTTCCCTCAAGCACCCACATTGCACTCGGAGGTCACTGTACATTCCTCTCTGATGTATACATTTCCCACTTTTCCTGCCTCTTTTCTAGGAGCCTTTCAAGGAGAGATTTTCACAAAGTAACTTGAGGCCAGGGACCATCCTTTCTCCTAAAAGCAGTTCATTTCTAATTTCCCCTGCTGCTGTTGAAGATCTAGAGCCAGAATGAGACCTTTTCCTGCTACCACTCTGCATCACAGCTTAGATCCAGAGTTTGTGCCACTATGCAATCTGTAGCTATAACGACAACTGTAATGTCACAAATCTGTTATTCAGACACCACTGTGGGGTTAGGCACCTTAACAAGGAGAAAACCGTCAGGTGTAAACACAGTTCTAGCTAATTAGAATTTTTAAGTTAATTTAGTGCTGGCGAAAAGCACTGGATTTCCAGTGCAGGGGTTCATAGATTCTAAGGCCACAAGCGACAATTGTGATCTGACTCCTGTATAACACAGGCCAAAAAACTTCCCAAAATAATTCCTAGAGCAGATCTTTTAGTAAAAAACACCCAACTGTGACTTTAAAATGGTCACCAATGGAGATTCCACCTTGGTAAATTATTCCAATGATTAATTACTCTCACTATTAAAAATGTACACCTTATTTCCAGTCTGAATGTGTCTATCTTCAACTTCCAGCCATGGCATCATGTTATATTTTTTTCTGCTAGGTTGAAGAGCTCTTTATTAATTATTTGTTCCCCATGTAGATACTTTTACACTGTAATCAAGTCCGTGATTCAAAAAGAATATGAAGAGCAACTAGCAAAAGACACGAAAACTAACACCAATTTTTTTTTAAGTACATCAGAATCAGGAAGCCTGCCAAACAATCAGTGGGGTCACTGGACAATCACCATGCTAAAGGAGAAGCTAAATGAATTCTTTGCATCAGTCTTCACTATAGAAAATGAGAGAGAGATTCCCACACCTGAGCCATTCTTTTTATGTGACAAATCTGAGGAACTGTCCCAGATTGAGGTGTCAGTAGAAGAGGTTTTGGAACAAACTGATTAACTGTAATAAGTCACCAGGACCAGATTGTATTCACCCAAGAGTTCTGAAGGAACTCAAATAGGAAATTGCAGAACTACTAACTGTGGTATGTAACCTATCACTTAAATCAGCTTCTGTACCAGATAGCTCATGTAACAATGAATTTTTTAAAAGGCTCCAGTGGCAATCCTGGCAATTACAGGCTGGTAAGACTAACTTCAGTACCAGGCAAATCAGTTGAAACTCTAGTAAAGAACAGAATTATCAGACACATAGAAGAACATGATATGTGGGGAAGAGTCAACACGGCTTTTGAAAAGGGAAATCATGCATGTTACAATTCTTTGGGGGGAATGGGGGTCAACAAACATGTGGAAAAGGTGATCCAGTCGAGACAGTGTACTTGGACTTTCAGAAAGCCTGTGACAAGGTCTACACCAAAGGCTCTTGAGCAAAATAAGCAGTCATGGAATAAGAGTGAAGGTCCTCTCATAGATCAGTAACTGGTTAAAATACAGGAAACAAAGGGTAGGAAAAATGGTCAATTTTCACAATGGAGAGAGGTAAATAGCAGAATCCCTCAAGGATCAGCAGTGGGACCAGTACTATTTAACTTACTCACAAATAAATTGGAAAATGGTGGGGTGGCCAAGTTTTCATATGATACAAAATTACTTAAGATGGTAAGTCCAAAGCAGACCACAAAAAGTTACACAGGGATCTCACAAAACTGGGTGACCGAGCAACAAAATGGCCGATAAAATTAAATGTTGATAAATGCAAAGAAATGCACATCGGAAAACATAATTCCAGCTATACACGCAAAATGATGGGATCTAAATTAGCTGTTACCACTCAAGAAAGAGATCTTGGGAGTCATCATGGACAGTTCTCTGACAACATCCACTCAGTGTGCAGTGGGAGTCAAAAAAGCAAACAGAATGTTGGGAACCATTAGGAAAGGGTTGGATAATAAGACAGAATATATCATAATGCCACTATAGAAATCCATGGTACTCCCACATCCTAAATAATTCATGAAGTTCTGGTTACCTTATCTCAAAAAAGATATATTAGAATTGGAAAAAGTACAGAGAAAGGCAACAAGAATGATTAGGGATATGGAACAGCTTCCCATATGAGGAAAGATTTAAAAGATTGGGACTGTTCATCTTAGAAAAGAGGGGCAATATGATTGAGGTCTATAAAATCATGCATAGTGTGGAGAAGGGAGTGTTATTTACCCCTTCACGTAACACAAGAACCAGGGATCACCTGATGAAATTAATAGGCAGCAGATTTGAAAGAAACAAAAGGCAGTACTTATTCACATAATGCACAGTCAACCTGTGGAACTCATTGCCAGAGGATGTTGTGAAGGCCAAAAGTATAACTGGGTTCAAAAAAGAATTAGATAAGTTCATGGAGGATAGGTCTATCAATCGCTATTAGTTAAAATGGTTAGGGTCAAAACCTCATGCTATGGGTGTCCCTAAGCTTCCAACTGCCAGAAGGTGAGACTGGAGAACAGGGGATGGATCACTTGATAATTACTTCTGTTCTGTTCATTCTCTCTGACGCATCTGGCGCCAGTTGCTGTCGGATGCGGGGCTAGATGGACTATTGATCTTACCCAGTATGGCCATTCTTTTGTTCTTAAGTCTCTCCTTAATCTTCTCCTTTTTAAACTAAATAGATTGAGCTCTTTGAGTCTGTCACTATAAGGTCTGTTTTCTAATCCTTTGCTCATTCTTGTGGTTCTACTCTAACCCCTCTCCAATTTACCAATATCCTTCTTGAATTGTGGACACCAGAACTGAGCACAGTATTCCAGCAGAATACGAAGGCAAATACAAAGGCAAAATAACCTCTCTGCTCCTCCTCGAGATTTGCTTCTCTATGTATCCCAGGCTCACGTTAACTCTTTTGGCCACAGTGTCACACTGGGAATTCATGTTCAGCTGATTATCCATCGCCACCCTCAAATCTTTTTCAGAGTCACTGTTTCTTCTATGGTCTATACTCTTTGTTCCTATTTGTATATGTACATTTAGCTGTAATCAAATTCATATTGTTTGCTTGCATCCAGTTTACCAAGCGATCTAGTTCTCTTCATTATTTGCTTCTACCCTGTCCTCTTCGTTATTTGCTACTTCCCCAATTTTTGGGTCATCTGCAAACTTTACCAGTGATGAGTTTATGTTTTCTTCCAGGTTATTGATAAAGATGTTAAATAGCATAGGGCAGCAGTTCTCAACCAAGGGCCCAGTGTACCCCAGAGGGCCACAAGCAGGTTTCAGGGGGTCAGCCAAGAAGGGCTGGCATTAGACTCTATGGGGCCCAGGGCAGAAAGCCCAACCCTGAGCTCGAGTCCCACCATCCAGGGCTGAAGCTGAAGCCCAAGCAACTTAGCGTAGGGCCCCAAAAATTGCCCTGCTGGCTACCCCCTAATGCTTTCCTGAACTTTTATATGCAGAAAAGCAGTTGTGGTGGCACAGGTGGGCCGTGGAGTTTTTATAGCTTGTATGGGGGGGAGAGGGGGGCTCAGGAAGAAAAAGGTTGAGAACTCCTGGTGTAGAGCCCAGAACTGATCCCTGGGGGACCCCACTAGAAACACACCCACTTGATGACGATTTCCCATCTACACTTGCATTTGGAGACCTATCAGTGAGCCACTTAGTGTGGGCCACCTTAAATCCCACCACTCTCGTTTTTTAATCAAAATGTCAGGCAGCAACAGGTCCGATGCCGTCCAGCAGAGGAAGTAGATTCTGAAACCCTCCTGGCACCACTGCAGTCAGCAGGAGTTTTGTCACTGACTTCAGTGGATTTCATCCTGGGGGCCTCCTGTTTGGGAGATTCCAGGACACTCAGACCTCGAGCTCTTTGCTGAGACTGCCAGCATGGGGGGGGGGGGCGCGGGGGGGGAGTATACGCCCCCCAACTAGGGCCAATTGTGACGCCAATCCCCCCAGCCAGTGACTACGCCTGATCGAAGCAGGGGGGGGCTGTAATAGCCCAAGCTGTTGGGGGGGAGGGGAGGTTTCCCTCTACTCCTAACGGGGGGGGGGCGCTGTGCTCCTCCCCACCGGCCTTTCCTGGAACCCCTGCCCTTTGGGGACTGAACGGAGGCATTTCACGCCGGCCACTAGCCCCAGGCTGGCGCGCTCCCGCCCCGGGGCGGCTGGCTGCTGGAGCGCCCCTGCGCTCGCCCAGCTGGCTTGGGAGGAGGAATCGCAGCAGCACGGCCGGTCTGGCCGGCTCGCTGTCCCTCTCCCCCCGCGCCAGTGGCCCCGGGCCCGCGGGCCACCCCGGTGTGTTACTTACTCACCGCCGCCGGCAAAGCCCGTCCCCCTGCCCGCTCGGCTCGGCTCGGCCCGGCCCGCTCCAAGTTACAAGTTGGGGCCGCCGCTCGGGGCCGCCACGGTACAAAACCCGGCGGGCCGCGCAGCCGGTGGAACAGCTGGGACTCGGCGGGATCTCACAGTCCCGAGCGGAGCCGGGTTTTCCACTAGGCTTGAGTTTACACAGAGGGGCGGTTGGTCTCAGTCCCCCCGGTCCTGGGAGCCACGTAAGAGCCGAACCCAAGCGCTGCACCGCTTCTGGTCTGACGGTCCTTCGAGCCTCCCCGTCCCCGCTAACTCCAGAGTCGGCTGCGGTTTTACAGCGGGCTCCTGCTGTGCGTGTTGTTTGGTCCTGCAGCCATGAGGCAAACTTGCACCCAGTTCAGCTGGAGAGAGGGGAAAAGTGACTAGCCGGGACTCCACAGGCACTGTCCCTAGGTCGGTGGGGCAGTCCCTAGAGTGGATCCACCCAGTGGGGTGGTGTCACAAAGCAACTGTCCTTTCCCCACCTTCCGCTCCCGTGTATTTCAATGGCGTTAAAAAGGCATTTTCTCGTCTTGCTTTCGAATGCGCACAGCTGTGCCCCGGCTGCATAAAACCACACCCCCTGCTGGTTAACTGCAGAGCTGCCTGATCCTGCTGTCTAAGAATACTAGACAAGGCCAATTCTCCACTGCACGGTGGCTCTTTTATGATGCTCCACTGCCATAAAGGGGCCACGTAGAGGGTGGAGCCGGCTCTGAAGGATACCCCTGGCATAGAGGGGGCTCCCCTCTTGGCACAGAGCTATATGAAGGGCCAGCGTAGTGGGTGTGCCAAGGAGGGAAAGTTAGAAAGAGGATGGTTCTACACCAGGAGTTCCCAAGGAGGCAAAGCCCAGCACTCCAACTATGTTTGGCTGCTAGAGAAGTGCCAGAAATCTCCAGAGGGGATCTTGTGAGAGTTCCAGTCTAATTAAGCATCTGAACTTTAGAAACTTATTCATAGATTCCAAGGCCAGAAGGGACCATTGTGATCATCTACTAGTCTGATGATTCTATATAACACAGGCCATACATCTTCCCTAAAATAATTCCTAAAGCATATTTTTTTAGAAAAACACCCAAACTTGATTTTAAAATTGCTAGTAATGGAGAATCCACCACAACCCTTGGTTAATTGTTCCACTGGTCAATTACCCTCATTGTTAAAAAAACTTATACCTCATTTCCAGTTTGAATGTGTCTAGCTTCAACTTCCAGACATTGGATCATGTTATACCTGTCTCTGCTAGACTGAGCCCATTACCAAATATTTGTTCCCAATGTAGGTACTTTTAGACTGTAATCACGTCACTCCTTAACCATCTTCTCTGGACAATTTGTGGTTCACACTTGTTAATAGTTGTGAGGCCATGGAGAGAGAAAGTTCCCTAACCATGTTTAATTGTTAGAAGATGGAGACTCACAGGATGTGAGACAGACCCCTGATAATCAGACCCTGTGAATTTCAAGACAGGCGGTCTCCCCAGTTACCACACTGTTCATGTAGCTGGTCTCTGTCATGTAACCCAAGAACCCTAACTATACAAGTCTAGAGACTGGGGTTCTCGGTTCCCTGCAGGGGACTTGAGTCCTCTCTCCCCCGTCAACAAAACAATCAGAATCCAGTCACAGCAGATATACCACAAGCACAGCACAGTGTTATGTGAGACTCAGTGTCTGTTTCTGCCCTTTCTGAATTAATGTATGCATCTGATGAAGTGAGCTGTAGCTCACGAAAGCTTATGCTCAAATAAATTGGTTAGTCTCTAAGGTGCCACAAGTACTCCTTTTCTTTTTGCGAATACAGACTAACACGGCTGCTACTCTGAAACCTGTATGTAATGTGTACATCATATTATTGTCTCAGGTACTGCTGTGGCTTCCATCATCTCTGCAGTATCCAGGTAATTTATTAATAAATAATAAGACTTTGCACTTCTCTAGAGCCTTCCATATTAGGATCTCAAAGGTGTTTACAAACATCAGGAAATTAATCCTCACGCCCCTCTTGTGAGTTCGGAAAGTAAGTATGGTTGTTTCCATTTTACAGGGGGAAACTGAGGCACAGAGAGAAAACTATTTTTTTAAACTGCACAGGGGCACAGGGACATTAATTAAAAATATCTAGGGAGGGTCTGAGGCTTTTTTTCAAAATAATTCTAGAGCTGATTAAATGTGCTTGCCTGACAGAGCTGGAGACTGCAGTCCTCTGTTTATCTGCAGAACAGGGATGATAAAGACACTGGCTGTGCATGCATCTCACAGATATCGCCTGCCAGTCTGTCCATTTGTCATAAGAAGGAGGCGACAGCTTTAGGTAGGGGTTAAGTCTTTATAGCTCTTGAACCTTAGCTTCTCTGCTGAGACTGCCAACAAACAAACTTTGCCTGGGTAGCCAATCATCCCATTTGTCTACCTTGGGAGGTGCCACGTCATTGTATTTCTTCTGTGGAACACCATAATTTCATGGAAGCATTTGTTTCTTCACCTTGCTAACTTTTTTACATGCAAATTTTAACTGTTGTTTGGCTCTTCGATATGGTTGTGATAAGTGCCATAAAATATCACAGACTGACATCATTGTATTGTGCCAGTGGATGATGAGGCAAAGCCTGAAATAAATGTGGATTTCTTTAATATTCGTTGGAACACAGGACAGAGCTGTGAAATGGGGATTGTACAACATATTTCATATCCCTGCACTTAGCAGCACACATCCCCTAACAAGCACCTGTAACAATAGGTAGACAGCTGGCTCCTGTGACCACTGTCTTTCATGAGGACCAATGTAGTCCCATCATTTCCTTCTGCTCCCCTTTGTTTTATCCACTTATTGATCTTATACACTTTGATTGTAAGATCTTTGGGGCTGTGGCTGTCACTATTATATCTGTTCGTCTATTAGGCTGCCATTATTGTGATATCTGAGCATCTCACAGTCTTTAACGTATCTGTGCTGCTGGCAGACCAGGTGCCAGCTCTTGCCAAGGCTTTAGGCCTCAGCCAAGTTTTGACAAATTCATTGGTGGAAACCAGTCTTGTTCACCTGTGTGTTAGCATGCTTAAAATGGATATTGGACCTATAACAATGTGTTTGGTGTTTAGACTTTATGAAATGCTTGTAAGTTGCTGCATGCATTCATCTCACCTATAATATCTTTATCACATACTATAAGGTAATATATAAGTTTTTGCTTTGTAACTGTAAAAAAAATGTTTGCTTTGAAACTATGAACCCAGTCAGGAGGGATCATCTCCTGCCCATCAAGAAGGCTTATCAAAACTAAATGGGCCATCGTGTGACATCACAATACAAAGACTTTGTTAACTGCCCCCTTGCAGCTATGAAGAGGCTAGATGCAAAAGGACTTGTCCCATCAGGTTGAAACTTGGAAGAAGGAAGTAAAAATAGCTGACAAGAAAATGTCTCATCTCTTATGCTGTTTGGACTCTCACAGGGCCAAAGTTACGAAACAGAAGCAGAAATCCCCAGGGTCAACCTGGGTTAGCCCTAAAAGACATTCAAAGCTGACGGACTACAACTCCTCTCACCTTTGGAACCATAGACTATAACTTATTTGTGTATATATGTCTGCCTGCTTTAACCTTGTAATAACTCTCATTTATTTTCTTCGTTAATAAATCCTTAGTTTATTATAGGATTGGCTGCAAGCATCTTTGGTGTGAGATCTAAGGTACAAATTGAGCCAGGGTTAAGTGACTGGTCTCTTGGGACTGGGAAAAACCTGAATATTTTGTGATCTTTGGTGGATAGCAACCAACTATCACTAAGTCCAAATTGCCTGATTGGCAAGATAGTCCTCTTGGGCATATACCACCAGTTTGGGGTCTCTGCCCTGCTTCTTTGCAGTCTGCTCTGAGGTTGGCACATGTGGTCACAAGCCACTCCAGACAATGGGACAGTATCTATCTTCACAACATTCCCGGGAGGTAGGGAAGAGCCATTTTACAGGTGGCGAACAGAGGCACAGATAGGTGCTAGAACTAGGGGTGCTACCGTACCCCCTGGCTTGAAGTGGTTTCTATTATATACAGGTGTTGCGATTCAAATACAAGACAGCACAAAGCTTTACGCAAGCAAACAGGCTGGTCTGCCAACGGACTGGGCCTGTCAGCTTTCCACCCTCTCCTTTATTCTTTCTCTCCCCGCGCGCATTACATTCTCCAACCAATAAAAGGAATACACTGGCTTTGTTTAACATTCTTATTTATCAATTTCTATCTACCACATTCCTTGCTCTCGGGCCTTGAGCCCAGTCCTGGGAGGCTTCCCACGGTTCATGTCATCTGGGCGAGATTCCAAGGTTCATGCCCTTGAGAGGAGCTGTGTGTGCACAGCTCCTACACAACACTCTGGGTGTGCCCTGAATGTTGCCAAGCGCATGAACCTTGTATGAATCCTACATCCCCTCCTTTTTTGTTTATTTGTGCTCGGCCATCTCATGGTAGCCATCAATTTGCTTCTGCAAGCCAATTAACTCCCCGACAGACAAGGTCATAACTCGTCGAGCCTGCCAGGGCGGGTCTCGACAAAGCCTTAACAAAAAGGAAATACATTGCACACGGCAACAGCAAAAAATAAGCTTAAGAAGGTAAAGTGTAATTGGCCGGGCCCCAATTAGCCATGCTAGAGTACTGGGAAGAGAGGTTCGCGTAAGCAGCGAGCATCATCTCATTCCCAATTTCCTCAGGGTGACAACATACTGGAATAAGGCACGTACCTAACAATTCTTCAGCTGCTACAAATCAAATAAACAAAAGTGGGTAACATTTACTATTGAAGCCAATCTTTCCCATAGGTTATATGTCATTTGGGCCCGTAACGGAGGAAGCGCTCCTGAGCCAACCCCTACAGGAAACAGCAGGCACAAAAGGCATACAATCAATACAGAATTAGCAGTAATTTGGGCGAGAATTGCCACAAACAGAGTCTCAGGAGTCTCTGGCTGTTGGTTTGCTGCCAGTCTTCATTGAGCTGCGGCGACCAATGCTTTTACTGCTCCCCATGTCACGGGCTGGCTTGGGACGCTACGCCTCCTTCGTCTCCGTACCGCCATTGTCGACCCGGGAGGCACCGTGTTCTCCTCCAAGGTCAGCTGAAACTCCGGTATGGGGTTCGACAGCCCCTGGTGCCACGCCATGCTGTTTCAGTGCTTGTCGCACACACCGGGCCGGAACCCACAACGGTCCTGCAGGGAGAAACACAGCAGCATATCCCCGACCCCAAGTGATTAAAGGCACTGGGCCCAGTCATTGCGGATCGGGCAGCTACGGTAATAGACACGCGGTCTTTCCAGTACCTCGGACTTATGAAAATGCCAACCCGTGGGGGTCTGCTGATCTGTATTCAGTGTTAAATTATTTAAAGTAAACAAAAGGATAAGCATTTGTTGCTGAATGTCTCCTAAGGTTCGGAGACGCAGCTCCCCTTGTTTTAATTGTTTGTCAAGCAAGGTTTTTAGTGTGCGATTTGCACGTTCAACAATGGCTTGGCCTGTGGAATTATAAGGGATCCCGTGTTTGAGACGGACGTCCCATTGGGCACAAAAGGTGGAGAGGGCTGTGGAGCAATAGGCTGGGGCATTATCCGTTTTCATCTGGCTCGGGCGACCCATAACAGCAAAACAGGCTAGCAAATGGTGACTAACTTTGGGAGTGGCTTCCCCACGCTGTGGGGTTGCCCAGAGAAATCCTGAATAGGTATCAATGGAAACATGGAAAAACAAATAGGGGCGGAATTGTGGCACGTGAGTGACATCCATTTGCCACAGCTGATTCGCTGCGGTACCTCTGGGATTAACGGCATAAGAAAAGGTAGGGGCAGCAGCAGCACAGTGGGGGCAGGAACAAACAATAGAACGTGCATGATCAGCAGGAATGTAAAACTGTTGGGCCAAAACAGAGGCAGACTGATGAAAAAAGGCATGGCTTTCAATGGGGTCAGAAAAAAGGGAATTTAGCTGACCACGTAACGCGCGATCAGCGCGCGCATTGCCTTCAGTGAGTAGCCCAGGCAGAGGGGTATGACTGCGAACATGAGCAACAAAATAAGGGAAATTACGAGTGGTGAGGAGATACTGTAAGGACAAAAACAGGCGAAGAAGGTCTGCATCGACCTGATGGGTGATGAAGGCAAGGGGTAAATGATCAATTACCTGATAAACATAATGCGTGTCCACAATCAAATTAAAGGGACAATCAGCAAAAAACTGAAAGGCCAAAATAACAGCAGCTAGTTCCAAGGACTAGTGAAGGTCTCCAAGCGCTGTGCATGCAAATGTTGTTGTACAAATGAATGAAGCGCTTTCAGCTTTTCTAGGGGAAGGGGCCACTGGTCAATCCATACGGGCTCTAAGGATTGCCATACCAATGGTAATGCGGATGGCAAGGTGGGTGAGGGAGGATTTTGGGCCATTATATATTAATATCGAGGGTGGTGTCCAGTTTTGCAAGTAAGTCACGGCCCCAAATATTGAGGTGGACAGGGAGTACAAAAGGGCGGATTGTAGCAAGGGCACAGCCTCCTGGTTCAGAGACCGTGACCCAAGACAAACTTTGGCGCCCGGGTTTGCTACCCTCGATCCCCCACAACTCTTTAGAAGGAACTGTTGGCCAACTGACCGGCCACTCCGGATCACGAATCACCGTTACGTCAGTTCCAGTGTCCACCAGCCCTGTAAAAGGAACATTATTTAAGAGATGTGTTAACTGAGGTTTCGAGGGGTGGACTGACATTGTTAGAGCAACAAGTGGAGAGGACGTGTTGTGAGACGGCAACTGAGACAGCGTCGATCCAAAGCCTTTCCCGTCCCGGGCTCGATCCTCTGCGGCTGGCACCTGATAGGGGACTAAAATCAATTGCGCAATTGACCATCCATGCGGGAGCGACTGCGGAAGATGGGTCAAAACCTGAACCTTAATAACGCCAGTGTAATCGGCGTCAATGACCCCTGGGATGACAAAAAAAACCCTGTTTCCCAGCGGGTGAGCGAGGGAGAACCAGACCCACAAATCCGTCAGGGAGAGGTCCCGTCACCTGTGTAGGTATGGCGCAAAGCTCCCCCGGCAACTGAAAATCAGCGTCCTCCTGCATAATCAAATCAAGCCCTGCACTTCCGGCAGTCGCCGCCCTCATGGAGTCTACGGATTTTAAAGCAGAGGAACAGTTGTCTGAGTGGGAAACACCCCCGTTTGGCCCTGGGTTTGGGGGGAACCCGTCGTGTGGTTTCCCAACCCGCTACGACACTGATTAGCCCAGTGATAGCCTTACATTCTCCAACCGATAAAAGGAATACACTGGCTTTGTTTAACATTCTTATTTACCAATTTCTATCTACCACATTCCTTGCTCTCGGGCCTTGAGCCCAGTCCTGGGAGGCTTCCCACGGTTCATGTCATCTGGGCGAGATTCCAAGGTTCATGCCCTTGAGAGGAGCTGTGTGTGCACAGGTCCAGCACAACACTCCGGGTGTGCCCTGAATGTTGCCAAGCGCATGAACCTTGTATGAATCCTACATACAGGTTTACACTTTGGTTCAATGGCTTTGCACCCTCAGTATAAAAATTGTTCCAGCACCCCTGGAAGCACAGAGAGACTTAGGGCATGTCTACACAGCCGCAACAATGCTTTAATGTGGCTGTGTAGTCGCAGCTCCAGTGCTGGGAGAGAGCTCTCCCGGTGCTGCAAAAAAAACCCGCCACGAGGGGAATAGCTCCCAGCGCTGTAGCGCTATCTACACTGCCACTTTACAGCGCTAAAACTTGTATTTTCACACCCCTGAGCGAAGAAAGTTTCAGTGCTGTCAGTGGCAGTGTAGACAAGGCCTAAGGCCCAGATCTTCAAAGGTATTTAGGTACCTATCTGCCACTGTTTTTACCAAAATATCTTTGAGGATCTGGGCCTTGTCCAAGAGCATACAGAAAGTCTAGCAGAGGAAAGAATTGAACCTGGGGTCTCCCAGGTCCTAAGTTAGAACTGTAACCACTGGAGGATCGTGTGTGTAGACACAGGGTGAGTACAGGGCCTAATGCAGTGGAACCCTGGTCTCTAAGTTCTACCATATTACAACTATAATCATAGCGCCTTTAGGAACCACAATCATCTCTAAAGAGCTAAATACTGTCTCTATGGCGGCTCAGTCCTGGGTCTTTCTGCTGAGACTTTTAACAAGACACTAATTTATTTCAGTTGTGGGTTTTTTTGTCAGTTCTATTGGGAACTGAACCAAGCCTATTAAAATGTTTCCACATTCATTAAAACAGAGCAGAGAAACGCACCAAACTGAATCCAAAATCTAAGGGAAAATGTAGGCTGAATCCCTTTTATATCGTCATCTTTCGGGGTGACAAAACACCTTTCTTCCCTGGCACTGATCACAGGCTCAGCAACCCCGCCCGCCAGGCTGCTCTCTCAAGGTTATGACGATCGTGCAGCCTGAGGCCCCACAATGCAGAATCGGGAAGGGGAGGGTTATGGGGAGGGCGTTGTTCTTCTGTCTCCGTCCTCGGTTCCGGGAAGCGGGCGTCTTTGCTCCCCACCCACACCGGGAGCGGCCGCGGCGGGAGCGCAGAGCGCGAGAGTCCAGCAGGGCTCCGGCCCGCGGGCGATCTGAACACCCCCCCCTTCCTAAGTCACCCCACTGGCTGGTCAGGTGATCAGCGGCGGGTGGTCACGTGATTGCCCGCCCGCCCTCCCCTGGCGAGGCTGGAAGGATCAGCTGAGTTGCAGCAGCCGCAGCGGCTCCCCGCGCCCGGACCGCCCGCCTCCGCCCAGGTAAGTGAGCCGGCGGGCGGGGAGGGCCCGGGCAGGCTCCGCGCTGGGGCTCATGGCTGGCGCTCTGCAGGCGACAGGTGCCTCCAAGGAGTGGCGGAGGCTAAAGAACCGGACAGGTCCTGCCAGCCGGGGGGGAAGGGCCGATCATTGCTGCTTGTTCCTTCGCTCCCAAGGCGGCTGCTTGGGGCTCTAGCCCTCCCGTCTTAAAAGTGGGGTGCCCAGGCAGCAAATGTGCAAAATCGGGACGGGGTGGGGGGGTCATAGGAGCCTACATAAGAAAAAGACTCAAAAATCGGGACTGTCCCTATAAAATCGGGACATCTGGTCACCCTACTTAAAAATGCCTTGGGATCCTGAAGGATGAGGCGCTGCAGACTTCGGGTTGCTAGTTCTGCAGCTTCCCATCTCCGTGAACCCAGAGCTCAGCCATGTGCATGTGCTTCTTTCCAGGCGCTTAGTTTCCCGTGGTTGATGGGTTTGAACTGGGTTCCTAGGTGCAGACTACTCCATTAGCATGCACCGTGCTGTGTTCCACCCCGTCTGAGACTGGAGTTGTTTTATGGTCAATTCCTATCCAGAGACTGCTCTTTTTCAGTTGATAAGGTGCAATAATACTATCCTGCCATTCAGATTTTCTTTTGTTTCCCTGGCGAAGAGTGCCAGTTGACTAGCACAGGAGAGCAGAGCGCTCTGCTTAGCTGCAGAGTAGGTACAGTGCAGCAGTAGTGTGGAGGCTCCACATATGCACTTGAACCAGCTTCCTGCATTAATGTACTTCATGGCAGGGCCAGCCCTAAAGATGAAAAAAATAACCTAGTTTCTGTGATCTAGCACTGAGTGATTGGACGGAAAATGATTCACAAACAGCCCTGGATTGCTTTCTCCTCTCAGCCTGTCCCCTGCCTGGCTCTTTGTTTGTTAACATTTTTGGAATGGGTTTTTGTTTGCACAAAGTTGAGGAACAGCTGCTCCTAATGTGAACCCCCGAATTCAGATGTAGACAAGGGGGATCATAGCTGGTGTCAGGAGTGTTCACCCTCTTTATATGGCCCCTGTCATCGAAGTATCTGAGTCTCTCACCATCTTTAATGTACATGAGGTAGGGAAGTGCTAGCATCCCCATTGTATGGATAGGGAATGGATGCACAGAGACCAAGTGACTTGCCCAAGGTCACACAGGAAGTCTGTGGTGGAGCAGGAATTTTGTTATTAAAGTTTTGGTTTTTGAGTTGGGGAGCATAAACAGTCCCGTGTGACTTGGGGAACCAGTAACACTCCCTGAATTATGAATAACTGAAATGAATAATTCACAATCACCCTATAGGCTAGCATATGTTCATTGGACAATTATGAATAACAAAGATGAGTCAAAATCGTGGATAATTTCTGAAACCAGGATCAAATTCATTAGCTATGTTGTTCATAATGAATAGTTCACTCGACTCTAGACCTGGTTAATTCTTGACCTCTGTGGAGACTGCAAGTTGTGTAGGTGATTATTTGCAATGTGAGCAATCTGTCCTAGTAGGAACTAGACTTAGACCCTCCAACGCTCCACGCAAAGCCATCAGATGGTAACAACTTTCAGTCGCTACTGACCTGGGGGTGGTTTCGGACAAATAAACTGAAAGTTAAAGACTCCATGTCCCCATTCCCCAGGTCTCTGAGCTGCTTATTCCTTCATTGTAAGTATGTTTAGATTATTACTGTTTCCCCAAGGTGGGGGCCTCAACCTTCTCTGATCTCCGAGGATCTTTTCCAATTTTATCTTAGGGGAAAGTGCAAAATCTAGTGCCCATTAAAGACAAGGGAAAGGCTCCTGTTGATTTCCCTGGTGTTGGACTGGGGCCCCTAGGAAGGAGCAGTGTGTTATGAACTTTCAGCTGTATTAAAGAATTTAGGGGGCACATTCAGCATCTCCATGATCATATTGTGATATCCTTTGAAGTTCTGTGCACAGATCAAAGCTAGAAGATGATCCTGAGCTTTTAGAACAGGCCACGTCCCAGTGCTTTCTTTAACTCGTCCCCTTTATCGATAAAAAATAACACTTGGCACTTCTGTGGTGCCTTCCCTTTGAAGGTCTCAAAGCACTAGAGAAACGTTAACGCAGTGAGCATCACAACCCCCTGTGAGAGGGGGAAAGTGATGCCAGAGGAGCTGGGCCCGACAGACTTGCCCAAGATCACACAGCATGTCAGTGGCAGAAGTTAGAGACATGTTTCCAGCCGGTCCTGTGCTCCTGCCACAGACTGCAGAAGAGTTCTGCTTCTCTTCTTTTTATTGTCTGGACAAATGCAGCTGCCTTCACACCACTTTTCTTTAGCATTCAGTGTGAGCCCAGCATCTCGGTATGGTATAAATCATTTTCTCCTTCACGTTTTGGGAGGAGTTTGTGACCTTGAGAGCCTGAAAGTACTTGCCCAGTGGTGGGTAACCTGCGGGTGGGTGCTCTGATTGTGGCAGGTCAAAAGGTAGGTATTTCTCTGCTGGGACCAGCCAAGTCAGTTTGGTGAAATGGTTACAATCTGGCCCCGTATAAAAGGGCCCAGTTTTTTTGCAAAGGAAACATATTGCTTTATATGCACTGGATTCAGATTAGCTACTGTTCACCTTTCATTAATGCCAATTTACCCCACACAGATTGCAGCTGCACCTGACTCCTGACCTGCGTTGCACTACCACTGCTTGTTGTTTTTGTCCTAGATTTCTCTACACAACTCTGGCAGTACAACTTGGTCCTGTCAAGGAGCATCCCTTCCCCTGCTGTTTTAGTCCATGTGGGCCCTCCTGTGCAGAAACAGTAATGGAATGTAGGGCTAGAAATGTAGGGCTGGAGAGGTCATCTAATCCAGCCCCCTGCACTGAGGCAGGACCAAGTACACCTAGATCAGGGGTTCTCAACCTGGGGGTTGGGACCCCTCAAGGGGTCGTGAGGGTATTACATTGGGGGGGTCGTGAGCTGTCAGGCTCCACCCCAAACCCCGCTTTGCATACCAAAAGAAACTACACCATTTGCTCAAGAAACTCCCTGAAAAAGCACAAGAACAAATCCGCACAGACACACCCCTGCAACCCCGACCAGGGGTATTGTATCTGCTACCCAAGATCCATAAACCTGGAAATCCTGGGTGCCCCATCATCTCAGGCATCGGCACCCTGACAGCAGGATTGTCTGGCTATGTAGACTCCCTCCTCAGGCCCTACGCTACCAGCACTCCCAGCTATCTTCGAGACACCACTGACTTCCTGAGGAAACTACAATCCATCGGTGATCTTCCTGAAAACACCATCCTGGCCACTATGGATGTAGAAGCCCTCTACACCAACATTCCACGCAAAGATGGACTACAAGCCGTCAGGAACAGTATCCCCAATAATATCATGGCAAACCTGGTGGCTGAATTTTGTGACTTTGTCCTCACCCATAACTATTTCACATTTGGGGACAATGTATACCTTCAAATCAGCGGCACTGCTATGGGTACCCGCATGGCCCCACAGTATGCCAACATTTTTATGGCTGACTTAGAACAACACTTCCTCAGCTCTCGTCCCCTAATGCCCCTTCTCTACTTGCGCTGCATTGATGATCATTGATGGTCATCATCTGGACCCATGGAAAAGAAGCCCTTGAGGAATTCCACCATGATTTCAACAATTTCTATCCCACCATCAACCTCAGCCTGGACCAGTCCACACAAGAGATCCACTTCCTGGACGCTATGATGCTAATAAGCGATGGTCACATAAACACCACCCTACACCGGAAACCTACTGACCGCTATTCCTACCTACATGCCTCCAGCTTTCATCCAGACCACACCACACGATCCATTGTCGACAGCCAAGCTCTACGATACAACCCGCATTTGCTCCAACCCCTCAGACAGAGACAAACACCTACAAGATCTCTATCAAGCATTTTTACAACTACAATACCCACCTGCTGAAGTGAAGAAACAGATTGACAGAGCCAGAAGAGTACCCAGAAGTCACCTACTACAGAACAGGCCCAACAAAGAAAATAACAGAACGCCACTAGCCATCACCTTCAGCCCCCAACTAAAACCTCTCCAACGCATCATCAAGGATCTACAACCTATCCTGAAGGATGACCCATCACTCTAACAGATCTTGGGAGACAGGCCAGTCCTTGCTTACAGACAGCCCCCCAACCTGAAGTAAATACTCACTAGCAACCACACACCGCACAACAGAACCACTAACCCAGGAACCTATCCTTGCAACAAAGCCCGTTGCCAACTGTGTCCACATATCTATTCAGGGGACACCATCATAGGGCCTAATCACATCAGCCACACTATCAGAGGGTCGTTCACCTGCACATCTACCAATGTGATATATGCCATCATGTGCCAGCAATGCCCCTCTGCCATGTACATTGGTCAAACTGGACAGTCTCTACGTAAAAGAATAAATGGACACAAATCAGACGTCAAGAATTATGACATTCATAAACCAGTCGGAGAACACTTCAATCTCTCTGGTCACTCGATTACAGACCTAAAAGTGGCAATTCTTCAACAAAAAAACTTCAAAAACCAGACTCCAATGAGAGACTGCTGAATTGGAATTAATTTGCAAACTGGATACAATTAACTTAGGCTTGAATAGAGACTGGGAGTGGATGGGTCATTACACAAAGTAAAACTATTTCCCCATGTTTATCCCCCTCCCATACACCCCCCACTGTTCCTCAGACGTTCTTGTCAACTGCTGGAAATGGCCCACTTTGATTATCACTACAAAAGGTTTTTTCTCCCCCCACTCTCCTACTGGTAATAGCTCACCTTACCTGATCACTCTTGTTACAGTGTGTATGGTAACACCCATTGTTTCATGTTCTCTGTGTATATAAAATCTCCCCACTGTATTTTCCACTGAAATGCATCCGATGAAGTGAGCTGTAGCTCACGAAAGCTTATGCTCAAATAAATTTGTTAGTCTCTAAGGTGCCACAAGTCCTCCTTTTCTTTTAATGTTTATAATGGTGTTAAATATATAAAAAAGTGTTTTTAATTTATAAAGGTGGGGGTCGCACTCGGAGTCTTGCTGTGTGAAAGGGGTCACCAGTACAAAAGTTTGAGAATCACTGACCTAGACCATCCCTGATGACTGGTATCTGTCCAACCTGTTCTTAAACACCTCCAATGATGGGGATTCCACAACCTCCCTGGGAAGCTTATTGCAGAGTTTAACTGTCCTTTCAGTTAAAAAGTTTTTCCTAATCTAAATCTCTCTTGCTGCAGATTAATCCTGTTACTTCTTGTCCTCCCTTCAGTGAATGGGGAGAACATTTGATCACCATCCTCTTTCTAATAGCCCTTAATATTTGAAGACTGTTATCGGGTGCCTGCTCAGTCTTCTTTTCACAAATTAAACGTGCCCAGTTTTTATAACTTTCCCTCATAGTTCAGGTCTTCTAAACCGTTTATCATTTTTGTTGCTCTCTTCTGGATGCTCTTCAGTTTGTTCACAGCTTTCCTAAAGTGTGGCACCCAGAAATGGACACGGTACTCCAGCTGAGGCCTCCCCAGTGATGACTAGAGCTGAAGTGAATGAGGTTTTCATAATATGGACCCATCTCCTCAGGGAGTAATGAGACCTGCCATGCTTGATTTTGTCCTATTTATCGAGATATCTATAATGTGTCTGTTGCCCTGGTGTCTGCAGCTAAAGTTACAAAAAAGCAAACAGACAGTCTGTACAGCTAAATTCAGTACAGCTGTAATCTCCCTGCTGTCTGTGTGTGTCTGTGACTTTGTGACCACTTCAAGATTTGATTCCTAATCTCCAGACTAATTTTACATCTTGTTAAACAGAAAGGGGAAGCCTAGAGGCAGCTGCCCAGACCTCGGCCACAGCTTCTCCTTTCTGTACTATTTAGACTAAATTTGTTAGTCTCTAAGGTGCCACAAGTACTCCTTTTCTTTTGTTTAGACCTAGTTCCTCTTTCTAGTTGGGCAAGCAAAGCAAGGCACTACACTCCACTCGACAGCATTTCTCTGTCACTTTTGAGAACTGCACCAGACCAATTCCAAAATTTAGGGGAATATTCTAGGTATTGATGGGTAGAACCCTAGTGAGCTGGGTGAAAACCAGGAAAGCCTCATTTCCACTGAAATCAGGCCCACAGAACTCCCATTTGGTACTGCAGGCAGAGGAAGCTCTGGTGCCCTCTGGTAAGCTGCTGCCTGCATGTAGAACAGACCAGGTCAGTCACACACCTCGTTCCTTATGTAGGCTGAGTTGTAAACTCAGCTGGGCCCCTTCATCACTCCAGCCCTTCCCTCCCCTAGTGAGGCCGCTCAGTCCCCCACTCCAGCTGGGCCCCTTGCCCTCCACTTCACTTCAGTCAGCCCCTCCCCAGCTGGGCCTTCGTTAGCACTTGGATTACACAGACAGATTGGCTACATGAGCAGGGAAGTGTGCGACCCTCTAGTATGACTGCTTGACCATTCTTCTTTTTCCAGCACCTTACCGAGCTGCCCCTGATGGGATGGATGTTCCCCTAGTTGTACTCATAGCAGTGCCCTTGAATTGCAAACACAGGTTCCGAGTCATTCCTGGAGAATCCAGTGCAAGGGGGGGCAGCTGGACCCTGCCCTATTCTGGAGCTGCTGGGGGCTGGTTCAGCCCCTCATGTAGGTTAAGCAGCCCTTGGGACTGTCTTACTTTGTGCCCTGAATCTCACGGTGCTTGTGGGCCTTGTGGTAACTGGTAAATATCTGGGGTGTAGGAAAGCCCCTGCAGAGGTGTAGAGCCAGCTCTGGGTTGGCCAGAGAGGCCCTCTAGGCTAGAGGTATTCCCCAGCAGTGCCAGGCTGCTGCTTTGCTTTACATTGTATCCCCACTTCTGACTCCTGGCAAATAGCACCTGAAATTTGTCTTTGTCACTAACTTAAATGGACGGGTAGAAGATCCACAGGGAGCAGATGATAAAGACCATACCATTTTTACACAATCATGTATGTTCACAATCAATCCCAAGTATTCAAAATCATGAGGTAGGCCCCCAAAATCATGTGATTGGCTTAAATCGGGAAATTTTTAAAAAAGTAATACCTTTGGGGTTCTTTCTGTCTTTGGGGGATGTAGCATTTAGGGGTCACGTTCTCAAGCTTTTCTCCACAACCATGAAGGTTAGAAACAGTAGGGTTTGTTTTTAAATAAAAGCTGAGCATCTCACATCATCACATGACTCCAGGAGCTGGGGCTTTAAGGAAAGCACCAGATATTCCAAGAGTCACAGTAAAATTGCGCAAGCTGACAACATTGCACTTTTTCTAACCATAACCACATGTATACGCCTGATGCAAGCCCTTTAGAACTTCTTCCTGTGAGTGAAGCACTGTGTTGTGCAGATGTGCTCAGAACGGGGTTAGAAGGCTGGCAGCCTGTCTGTACTAGTGTTCCCATCAGCACTACTGCCATTGTAGCTCCACCAGTGAGAGCAGCCCTGGAAATATTTAGGAAAAGGCCTAGTTTTGACAGGGCCACCCAGAGAGGAGCAGTTTACCCCAAGAGCCTGTTTGAGAGGGCCCCCCAAACTGAGTGGCATTGAGACCTGACCAGGGGGCTGCAGTGCCACTCATGGAATTTGGCCTGGTGGGCCCTCCAACATGAGGGCCAAACTTGAGTGGTGCGGTGATCCCATGTGCCAGGTCACAATGCCCAGAGCGGGGAGCTGGGCCTAACCCCATGGGACAGGAGCTGAACCACTGCTGTGGGATGAGTGCGGGGTGGACTCCCCTCCAACCCGCCCCGAACCCCTGCACTGCCCTTCAGTGGTCATTTTTTTTTTCCAAAGGGAGGGCCTCAGTTTCAGATTTTACCCCAGGCCTCCCAAAACCCTCTGTTCAGCCCTGAGTGTCAGCACCCCCAAAGGGAACAGTCAGGAGGGAAGAATGACTGGAGCGTAGCGTGCAGGGCAGGTTACGTAGGAACAAGAAATGAGCAAAAGTGGAGTCAGAGGCTCTGGAGAGATTGGGGAACAAGGAGACATTTGAGCTGTAAGTGGAAAGTGAGGGGAAATCAGTGCAGATTCAAGAAGAGGGGAGGGAGTTGGGGCCAGCAGAAGGAAAGGAAGACTATCACGGCAGCGAAGTGTTAAATGGACCGGAGGGAGGAAGCAGGGGATGGCTAAAGAGGAGGAAGGTGCTGTGGCCAAGGCAGAGATTACTAGAGCAGGAGCAAAAGAAAAGGAGTACTTGTGGCACCTTAGAGACTCACAAATTTATTTGAGCATAAGCTTTCGTGAGCTACAGCTCACTTCATCGGACTAATACTTTGGCAGTGGGAATGGAGAGGGAAGGATACAGTTGGGAGATACTGTGTAGATAAGCAGCAGGATCTGACTATGAACACAGTGCAAGCCAAAGCAAATACATTTCTTCCATTCAACCTATTATAGAAGGTCTCCTAAGGCAGAAGTGAGGAAGAAAGACTAGAAAAATCAAGCCAAACCAGGAAGAACTGGGGCTGCCAAGTAAATGGATGTAGCTAAAGGCACTTCACCCATCCAGATTCCCAGTGTGATCTATTGGGAAGTGTTTCCCCTCTCTGCTCCTGTCTGGAGTATCTCCCAGGACAGAGCTCATCGGAATGAGCACAAAGTGGGCTTCTTTACTGGGGCTGCCGGACACAGACTGGCTCTGTAGTTGTCTCTGGTTCTGTAACAACCTGAGTAGCCAACCACAGCGTGTGCTGCCTGAAATCCCCACACAGGCCCCCCCAACCCCCAGTTACGTGAGCACTGCATTGTAAACCCGGGTCTGTGGGACCTGGGCTTGTGGACTCTGTTTTGAATACTGTGCTTGAGAGCCCATGCCAATGGTCCAGCTCAGAGAGCATATTGGGAGGGTGTGTCGCTGAACTACAGGGCTGGCGGCGAGTGTACGTTCAGGACATCGGAGTGCTCTGGGCCATTGCTAGTGGATGATGGCACTGGAGTATACTGGGTAGGATTCAGTGGTGCTTTGGGGTGCAGCTGTCACCACGGAGATGCTTGGGGGGGCAGGCATGGTGTTGGACTGAGCCATTTTGCTATGGCAGACTGGAATGTGTGTGGTGTAATGGAGTGAATGCAGGAGGATTTCTGTGCAAACCGGAATGAGTCACTGAGAGGAGGACCTGACACTGTGGTGCTTTGAAGGATGTGTGGGGCAGGATGCAAGTATCTTACTCTGGTTCTTTGGGGGTGCAGGGCCCTGCACAGTATGTGGTGGCGTAGTGGGGTACACGTAGAATATTATGAGGCCATAGAGGTGGGATGCTGGGGTGCAGGTGGTGTAGTAACATGCAGAATTACAGTCAGCGCTCTGGGTTACTCACAGATTGCTGTACGGGAGATGGGGTTTGTGGGGGAATGCAGTGAAAACAGTGAAAACACTCTCAGGCAGCTGGACTGGAGGGAAGAGGAAGTGGGGCTAGGGAAGGAACCCTAACACCATAATGAGTGGATGATACAACCTCCCCTCTGAGGTAAACAAAGGCAGAGAGGGATGACTAACAACTAGAGCCACTGTAGAACCCTACACAGATAGGTCGGCTGGGGTGGCCTCAAGCTGATAACAAAGGGCCATGATTTGCATAGAGCTGGGTTGGGGGAGTGGGCTGGACATGCCATATCGCATCATATTCCTCCCCACTGTCAGTCTGTGTGTGGTGGATGGGTGGACGGAGCCCTGTGACCCTCTGGATGACCCACTGCGGTGGGCGAATCCCCTGAGTGGACCCCATTGATTTCTCTTTCCACTGAAGGGTTTTTGTCTCTCTCTTATCAGCATTTATCCCTCGCTCCAGATTAATGAAGTTGGCAGCCTTTGTCTCTGGCCTAGCCCTAGTGGCCTGTGCCCTGGCTCTGGAGAATGGGCTCATGCGGGTGCCCCCGATGGGCTGGCTGGCGTGGGAGAGGTTTCGCTGCAACACTGACTGCAAGACGGACCCTGACAACTGCATCAGGTGAGTAAGGCAACGCCAGGGGCTGCGTCCGGAAGTGCTGTGTGCAGATGACGAGGGGTGAGGAGAGAAAGGAAGGTGAAAGGGCAAACTACCCCCACTTTTGGCTCGCCCTGCAGCTGAGGGCACCATGAGGAGTTCCCATGCTTCCCCTCTGTGTGTCAAGGGCTAAAGCATCACCTTTTTGTAGTGCTCTGTTTGAACAGTGTTTGATTTCAGAGCTTTGGAGAGCAAAGGCAGAGGGGAAACTCTGAACCTTGGGCTGAGTCAGTGTCCCTTCTCACCTCACTCAGGGACACCCCAAGCAGCGCCAGCATCCCCCTCCACTTCATCTCCTCCCCCCCATTCAGAGACACCTCGGTCAGAGTCCGTCCCTTCCATGCCCTATCTCCTCCCCACCCCTCACTCACCAGTCATGAGTCCCCCACCCTTGCCCCCACCACCTCTTTGCCAGCTGGGGGAAATAAAAGGCTTGGGTGGTAGGTATGGGGTTGGAGCAGAGACATTTGGGGGAGTGGCGGAGGAGGCTGCAGAGAAGCAGGAGCTAGGTTGTGCCATTGCATCCTGCTCAGGAGGATCTGAGGTGAGAGAACCAGACTCATTTCACTCGTGACTCAAGTCAGAAGTGAGGCAAAGATCACTAACCCCTGTACCATCACATCTCCGTGCCATGAAGAGTCATTTTAAAACATTGTGAAAGCCATTGAAATTGCTGCACTTGGTCGGTACACTGGTCCATCTCATCTGTCTCCCACTGTTAGCAGCACCAACATCTCCTGCTTCAGAGGAAGACTTAAATTGTCATCACATGCTTAATTGTGCAATATGGCATCCTGGAGGGACACTTCTTCCTGGCTGCAGCTGGGGGGAGTGTTACCTGCACACATTAGGGTACCTCACCTTTTCCCAGTCCATAGGGCTCCAGGCGAAAAGCACCTATCCTTACCCAATTTGTAGGGCTCAAAGCCACCCATACCCACTTTGTAGGGCTCAGGGTGTAACTAACCTGGTCAATTTAAGTACCCACACCCTTTCCCAATACGTAGGGCTTCGGGTGTATACTACTTCTGCAGGACCTTTTACCAGTGAAAGAGCCTTACACAGTAATATACTATATAACTTCTGTTTATTAACAGTCACCAAAAACAGAGTGCACATGTTACACATACAGTGCCCACCACTCTCAATAAGACTGATGAACTTTTCTTGATGGCCAGTCAGGATCAGGTCCATCTGGGGGACTCCAGTTTCTGCACAGAGTCATTGGGAGAGTGTTGAGGTCTGGCAGCTCTGATCTTTGGGGCTGTGTCCTGGAGTAGTTCCCAAAGAACTTCCTTTTGGACCCCAGGTTATATAGTGAAATTTGAGTTCTTTTTAGCTATACCTTAACCAATCATTATACTAAACTTTTACTAACCAATCCTAACATAGTTTAACAAAATTCTTTGACCAATTCTACCCCACCACCTTAATGTACAACCAGCAAAATTAATTATGTAACAGACAGAAACAATTAAAGAACCACACAGAGACCATACAGATAAACAATAGGGAAGTGGGGACCATAATGACAAAACCATTAAAAAAAAAAGTTAAAAAAATGAGGATTTCATAACCATTGATAAGTGATTTCTTGACAAATAGGATGCTATCAAACTAAGTTTGTTTTTTTTAACCATCTTAAGATCTGTTTCTTTATCTGGTGATAGTGGGTGCCATAGGACAGGATCGCCTTCTTAACAGCCCGATATTACATTGTTTTAATGTAATTTAGATGGAATGTGAGGATGTGACTTCCTGCTTTTCAGCTAATTGCTGCTGCTTGGCTGCTCTTTTAATCTGGCTGCAGACGAAGGCCTTCGGCTTTAGGCCTTACAATATGGCTGCAGACATAGGCCTTATCCTTACAGGAGGGATGGGGTGCTCCACGTGTGACCTGAAGCCACAGGGTTGACATCCCTCTTAATTGTACTCCAGCTGGTGTCTCTGCATTTGCTGTTCTTATTCATGGAAATGTCAGATCTAATTTGGGAATCTCCTGTCCGGTGTATGGAATCCCAGCAGATCTTTCAACACCTCCCATAGAAACAAGACACTTTTTTTGAAGGGGAGGGACAATGTTTCCTCTCTCTCCCGGAGCAGAAACACCCTGGGGCCCCCACGCTGTGGGGAATCAGGATGCTGCTCGTTTCTGTGATGAGGCCACCAAGAAGTACTGTGCTTAAAGCAGAATGCCCTTTGGTCTTTGTAGCACCAGCCTGAGGTCTGAAACATTGTCAGCCGGTCCCTTGTCTTGACCCTGTAAAATGATCAAGCAGCCATTTCCCTGGCTCCGCTCCTTGCTCTTTGATCCTGCTGACAGTCGGGGAAGGTGGAGGAGGAGGATCTTGCAGTGTGGCCTGGTTGCAAAAGGACTCAGGCTCTGGAGCAGAGTATGCAGAGACCTCACAGCACGGGTGCCAAGCAGGGATTGCTGATTTACACAGAATATGAATGAGCCCGCTCTATGTATTTTTTTTTCCACTTAGCTAGTCTATATAATCATATGTTCCTATTACTGTGACTCTTGCACAACCTCCCTCCCGCCCTGTGGTCATTCTGTGACACCCCTTACAGCAGCTCATCTCAGATGCCAAGCTATTCTGCATGGTCACCACCTCCCAGCACTCTGCGGTGCTGGTCCTGCTTGGGGTCTCTGGATGCTACTGTAATACATATCATAACTGTAGCCACTCCCCCTGAGGGGTGGACAAAGCCTCCCCTGCCCTTTCTTCTCCCACCAATATTTGGAGCTTGTCCATTCTCTTTGCATCGCCTGGCTTTTTACTTCCTGATGTCTCCACTTGAGTGACTCCTTGCTGTGCCAGGTACATGGGGGGGGCCAGCCCCTGAGAAATCGGTGACCATACTACTAGCTGGCAAGGGGTGGAAAGCCCAGTACACAGGGGACAATAGAGTAAATAAAACAAATCCCAGCAAAGGAATGGCACACCAGAAATAACTGCATAACAAAGGTTTCAGAGTAGCAGCCATGTTAGTCTGTATCCATAAAAAGAAAAGGAGTACTTGTGGCACCGTAGAGACTAACAAATTTATTTGAGCATAAGAGTGACCAGGAAAGGTGAGCTATTACCAGCAGGAGGGGGGGGGGGGGGGAAGGATGGGATCTTTTGTAGTGATGATCAAGGTGGGCCATTTCCAGCACTTTTCAAGAACAGTAGGAGGGGAAATACACAAGGGGAAATAGTTTTACTTTGTGTAATGACCCATCCACTCCCAGTCTTTATTCAAGCCTAAGTTAATTGTATCCAGTTTACAAATTAATTCCAATTCAGCAGTCTATCCTTGGAGTCTGTTTTTGAAGTTTTTTTGTTGAAGAATTGCCACTTTTAGTGCTGGAAATGGCCCACCTTGATTATCACTACAAAAGATTCCTTCCACACACACTCCCGCTCTCCTGCTGGTAATAGCTCACCTTTCCTGGTCACTCTTGTTACAGTCTGTATGGTAACACCCATTGTTTCATGTTCTCTGTGTATATAAAATCTCTGCACAATATTTTCCACTGTATGCATCCGATGAAGTGAGCTGTAGCTCACAAAAGCTTATGCTCTAATAAATTTGTTAGTCTCTAAGGTGCCACAAGTACTCTTCTTTTTGCATAATGAAAGGGGAATTTATTAGGAACAGGAAGCTAGGATTTGGAGAAGGAAAGGGTTAACGTTAACTAATTGATAAACATGGATAAATAAGCCATGTCCCCACCTCCAAACACTCTCACACTCCTCCAACTCTGTCTTCCCACGGAAGATACTAGGCTGAGGTTGTGTGGCCTGAGATGGAGTGTTGCAGCGCTGTGGGATTGACTGACTTCAATAAAAGTCACCTTCATGGTTTTTTTTTTCTTCATCCCTGGGCGGGACAGGGTGCTCTCCAGACTCTGTCCAGGCCTGCTCTTCCCTGGCCTGGAATCCTCCTGCTCTCGACTGCCTCTTGGCAGCATGTGCAGGGTTGGATTGATCTCTCCCTGGACGCCGGTCCCTGCAATGCTGGAGCTGCCCGATCCATGCAACTAGAGTTTCAGAGAAGTGGGAGTTCAATGACGACTCCCTGATCCGCACTCGCTGTCTCTCTCCTGTCTGTCCAGGCCCAGATCACCTCATGCAGAAGCCTCCCAAGTCCCTGTTGTCCCTGGTAGGGGTTTCTAACTCCTTCTGCCCCCTCTCCTAGCTCCAAGCGGGCCGGGAATGGGGTGAGCAATATGACAGCAATTTGACAGCAATATGAGTTGTAGCCGTTTTGGTGGGGCCCCCCGAGGCTCAGTCTGGAGCCCAGGAGCTGACAAACTCCAGGTGGGGGTCACATGGCCAACGAGGGAGGGGGTTAGACCATCTCCGTACAGGCCTCGTGAGGTCCCCACCAACGATTCCATGTTCTGTTCTGGGACCTCGGTAACGGAGCGAGATTGAGAAACTGGAGAGAATTTAAAGAACAAAACTGCTGCTGGGGTTGGAGGGGGTGACTTGAAAGGAGAGAGCGAATGGACAAAATGCATTGGTTTGCACAGGCCACTTGGGGACTGAGGGGCGGGATCTAGCTACTGTTGACAAATGCCTGGAGGGTGTAAACAGCAAGGTGAGGAAAGAGGGAGGATGGTTCAGTGGTTACAGCACTAGCCTGGGACCTGGGAGCCCCAGGTTCATTTTGCTGCTCCCCATAGACTCCATTGCCCCATCTTCCAAAGGGGGATAACAGCACTTTCCTATCTCACAGGGGTGCGGTGAGGATAAATGCATTTCACGTGGTGAGGGGCTCAGATACTACAGTCACGGGGGGCAGATAAATGCCTTACAATTGGTCAGACTCCGAGAGCTACAAGGAGGAGTAACGGGAAACATTTCCTATTGATGAGATCTGGTAGAGAAGGGAATAGACTCCCAGGGGAAGTGGACATTGCTGGAGTCCTTTAAAACGGGGCTGGACAAAGACTTTGAGATTCTGCTGTGGAGACCAGACCCCTGCACTGACAGTGACAGGGGAAGATGGAACCTAAAAGGTCTTTTCTGTCTTGGTTAAAGGTTCAGTGACTCAATGGTTTTTGTAGTAGCCTTTGGGGCTAAAGAGGAGCAGGTGCTAAGTGTTGTTGTTAATAATGGGTTTATTTGTTTTGTTACCTCTGCCTGCTCTGAGCCTGTTCTCTCTCTCTCTCTCTCTCTCTCTCTCTCCCCCCCCATCCCCGAGGCAGCGAGAAGCTTTTTGTTGACATGATAGATTGTCTAGCGGATGATGGCTGGAAGGAGCTGGGCTATGTGTATGTGAACATAGATGATTGCTGGATGGCGAAGAAGCGGGACGCAAAGGGGCAACTGATCCCGGATCCTGAGCGGTTTCCCAGTGGGATCAAAGCCTTGGCGGATTACGTGAGCTGATTCTTTTCGTGTAAAGACAGGATCCAGAGAGGGAAGGGGATGGGGAGCAGGGTGGTATTTCTTGGTATTTCAGTCACATCACATCTCGTGGCCTTGAGGCATGAGGTCTGTGACCTGAGAGATGAGAGGTGACGTTGTAGAGCAGTGAGAGATGCTAAAGCACTGTCCACTCTGACACGTTCCCCCCCACAAACACACACCTGCCCCGAGTGGCAGCCAGGGATTTTCAGGCTCTCTCTCACAGCCCTGTCCTTTGCACAGGCGCACTCTCGGGGGCTGAAGTTGGGCATCTATGGAGACATGGGCACTTACACGTGCAGTGGCTACCCAGGCACCACGCTGGACCGGGTCGAACAGGATGCCCTGACCTTCGCGGAGTGGGGCGTGGACATGCTGAAGCTGGATGGCTGCTACTCATCAGAAGAAGAGCAGGCCCAGGGTAAAGACTGTCTCCTGGGCTGTGTGAACTTGGAGCCACGCCACTGTTACTGTCCTTGGTGTCAGAGAAACTGAGAAGACATTTTTTCTTTATGCTAAAGCAGAGGCTCTCGCAGCCTGTGGGCCACCCCAGATGGGGGCTCCTGCACATATCAGGGGAATGGGGCTGCCATCTCGATTCCTATTCACCATCTCCATAACTCATTGCATTGATGCTCACGGTGCTTCCCATGGGGCAGTCTCTGAGGACACTGGTGGCGTGTTTCAAGAGGGGTGTGCAGAAATGGCTGAACATGGGACTGTGGCTTGGTAAAAGGCTGAGAATCCCTCTGCTAATGGGCACAAACCCATGTCGTGTCCTTGTGCCTCCCATTCTGGATCTTCACCTCCGAGCTTGGTCCCTAGCTGGGATTTTAGAAGGTAGCCAAGATACCTGCTTTACAGTGGGGCTACAGAACCTTCAGAGATGAGCTTACATGTGCATAGGATGTTGTGGTGGGGGGGGGTGGGGGGAGGTTGTCCTTACTGGCCATAAGGCAGAGCTTTTTTTCTGCAGAAATCCCATTGGTGGCCAGAGAGTGGCTTGTCTGATGGGTCTGTATTTTGGTGCGGGACCTGGTGGTTTGGCAGTGCTGATAGTGTGTGTGTGTCGGGGGGGGATAGGTTTCAGCCTCAGGATCTGAGTATGGGTGAAGAAGCCCTCAAATACTTGATTTCTTAAGGAAGGCAGCTTCTGTTATTGGCCTCTCCCCTCCGCGCCCCTCCCTCCCCCCAATCCCTGAGCCCCTTTCTTTCCACTTGTGTGTCTCTTAAAATAGCCCATTCAAAATCCATGTAACTAGGTTCATCTGAGTGATCATTCCATAAAGGGCTGCTGTTTTCCCCCTGGTCAATGCCAGCCATTTCCTTGACCAATTGGATTTCTTGTCTCTCACAGGCTACCCTAAAATGGCAATGGCCTTGAATGCAACAGGCCGCCCCATTGCCTATTCCTGCAGCTGGCCAGCCTATCGGGGAGGGCTTCCACCCAAGGTAAGGCTCACCCTGGCAGATCCTGGGGTTCCTTTGATTTTCCTCTAAACATCCTGCACTGACTGTCCTGGGGGGAGCGTTGTATGAATTCCTAATGCCTTCCTTTCCTACCCCTCCTCCACCCCAGTTGCTATGATTGGCTTGTGGGCACTGATCTCCCAAAGGGACCGTGAGCCGTCAGACAGGCTGTGGATCCATGTGGAAGGATGCCAGGTCGGGGTGCAGGAGGAAGGGCAGTGGTACCAGTCTTCGGACCATGTTGTTAATGTAAAAGGACACTCCTGAAAAGTGGTGATGTCTACAGGAGAATCACTGAAGTTAAATGTGGAAAAGAGGCCTGTAGGACACGTCTTGTCCATCCATATCCCAACCAACCCAGGATCATTCCCTACCCATATATTCTTCAGAGTTTCAGAGGAACAGCCGTGTTAGTCTGTATTCGCAAAAAGAAAAGGAGTACTTGTGGCACCTTAGAGACTAACCAATTTATTTGAGCATGAGCTTTCGTGAGCTACAGCTCACTTCATCAGATGCATACCGTGGAAACTGCAGCAGACTTTATATACACACAGAGAATATGAAACAATACCTCCTCCCACCCCACTGTCCTGCTGGTAATAGCTTATCTAAAGTGATCAACAGGTGGGCCATTTCCAGCACAAATCCAGGTTTTCTCACCCTCCACCCCCCCACACAAATTCACTCTCCTGCTGGTGCTAGCCCATCCAAAGTGACAACTCTTTACATAATCAAGTCGGGCTATTTCCTGCATAGATCCAGGTTTTCTCACATCCCCCCCACCCCCATACACACACAAACTCACTCTCCTGCTGGTAATAGCTCATCATGAATAGGTCGGAATATGAACAAGAGGCTGCTCGGCAGCTCTCCAACACGAGTTTCTACAAGCCATTACCCTATGATCCCACTGAGAGTTACCAAAAGCAACTACAGCATTTGCTCAAGAAACTTCCTGAAAAAGCACAAGATCAAATCCGCACAGACACACCCCTGGAACCCCGACCTGGGATATTCTATCTACTACCCAAGATCCATAAACCTGGAAATCCTGGGCGCCCCATCATCTCAGGCATTGGCACCCTGACAGCAGGATTGTCTGGCTATGTAGACTCCCTCCTCAGGCCCTACGCTACCAGCACTCCCAGCTACCTTCGAGACACCACTGACTTCCTGAGGAAACTTCAATCCATCGGTGATCTTCCTGATAACACCATCCTGGCTACTATGGATGTAGAAGCCCTCTACACCAACATTCCACACAAAGATGGACTACAAGCCGTCAAGAACACTATCCCCGATAATGTCACGGCTAACCTGGTGGCTGAACTTTGTGACTTTGTCCTTACCCATAACTATTTCACATTTGGGGACAATGTATACCTTCAGATCAGCGGCACTGCTATGGGTACCCACATGGCCCCACAGTATGCCAACATTTTTATGGCTGATTTAGAACAACGCTTCCTCAGCTCTCGTCCCCTAAAGCCCCTACTCTACTTGCGCTATATTGATGACATCTTCATCATCTGGACCCATGGAAAAGAAGCCCTTGAGGAATTCCACCATGATTTCAACAATTTCCATCCCACCACCAACCTCAGCCTGGTCCAGTCCACACAAGAGATCCACTTCCTGGACACTACAGTGCTAATAAACAATGGCCACATAAACACCACCCTATACCGGAAACCTACTGACCGCTATTCCTACCTGCATGCCTCCAGCTTTCACCCTGACCACACCACACGATCCATCGTCTACAGCCAAGCTCTGCGATACAACCGCATTTGCTCCAACCCCTCAGACAGAGACAAACACCTACAAGATCTCTGTCAAGCTTTCTTACAACTACAATACCCACCTGCAGAAGTAAAGAAACAGATTGATAGAGCCAGAAGAGTTCCCAGAAGTTACCTACTACAGGACAGGCCTAACAAAGAAAATAACAGAACGCCACTAGCGGTCACCTTCAGCCCCCAACTAAAACCCCTCCAACGCATTATTAAGGATCTACAACCTATCCTAAAGGATGACCCAACACTCTCACAAGTCTTGGGAGACAGGCCAGTCCTTGCCTACAGACAGCCCCGCAACCTGAAGCAAATACTCACCAACAACCACATACCACACAACAGAACCACTAACCCAGGAACTTATCCTTGCAACAAAGCCCGTTGCCAATTGTGCCCACATATCTATTCAGGGGACACCATCACAGGGCCTAATAACATCAGCCACACTATCAGAGGCTCGTTCACCTGCACATCCACCAATGTGATATATGCCATCATGTGCCAGCAATGCCCCTCTGCCATGTACATTGGTCAAACTGGACAGTCTCTACGTAAAAGAATAAATGGACACAAATCAGATGTCAAGAATTATAACATTCATAAACCAGTCGGAGAACACTTCAATCTCTCTGGTCACGCAATCACAGACATGAAGGTCGCTATCTTAAAACAAAAAAACTTCAAATCCAGACTCCAGCGAGAAACTGCTGAATTGGAATTCATTTGCAAATTGGATACTATTAATTTAGGCTTAAATAGAGACTGGGAGTGGCTAAGTCATTATGCAAGGTAGCCTGTTTCCTCTTGTTTTTTCCTATCCCCCCCCCAGATGTTCTGGTTTAACTTGGATTTAAACTTGGAGAGTGGTCAGTTTAGATGAGCTATTACCAGCAGGAGAGTGAGTTTGTGTGTGTATGGGGGTGGGGGGGATGTGAGAAAACCTGGATCTATGCAGGAAATAGCCCGACTTGATTATGTAAAGAGTTGTCACTTTGGATGGGCTAGCACCAGCAGGAGAGTGAATTTGTGTGGGGGGGTGGAGGGTGAGAAAACCTGGATTTGTGCTGGAAATGGCCCACCTGTTGATCACTTTAGATAAGCTATTACCAGCAGGACAGTGGGGTGGGAGGAGGTATTGTTTCATATTCTCTGTGTGTATATAAAGTCTGCTGCAGTTTCCACGGTATGCATCTGATGAAGTGAGCTGTAGCTCACGAAAGCTCATGCTCAAATAAATTGGTTAGTCTCTAAGGTGCCACAAGTACTCCTTTTCATTCTTCAGAGTGTTGTCCAGTTTTGAATGTCTCCAGTGATTGGCCTTCCACCAACTCCTCTGGGAGACTCCTCCATAGTGGAGCATGAGTTTTACCTTGGCACACTCTCATTCCACCCTCGCCTGCACTCTAGGCCTTTGGATCACCCTGATCAATTCCTCTCCGCCCCCTCCTTATTGCTTACACCCTTCAAGTGTACTCGTGGATGGTCATTGTGTCTTCCCCCACCCCCAGTTACCTCTAGCTGGTTAGCCAGGCTGTACGACTTTTCCCACAAATGAGGCACCTTGCCCCTTAGTTGCTTGGTGTTGCACTTCTCTGAATTCCCTCACATCTATCAACACCTTTTGGGCCCTGAGGCTCTCAGAACTGAGCCCAGCGTTCCTACTGAGTCTCACCGGTGGCTTCTGAACTAGCAATGATACATACAGTGGGGCTGGGGGGAGGGGTGGTATTTTTCCCCCCTCCCCATAACAAAGGTGCATCCCATAGTGCTGTGGGCACATCCCCCCTCTCCCATTCACCTGAGCTCCTCTCCCTCCCCCGCCGTACACCTTGTTCTCTTCCAGGTGAACTACACCCTCCTGGCGAACATCTGTAACCTCTGGCGTAACTATGGTGACATTCAGGACTCCTGGAACAGCATCCTCTCCATCGTGGACTGGTTTTCAGCAAATCAGGATGTGCTGCAGCCGGTGGCCGGCCCTGGCCACTGGAATGACCCAGACATGGTAACTTTGTGCTGTGGAGGGGAGGGTCTCCAGGGATTTCTTGTCTAGAAGCAGGGTGGAGAATTGGCAGGAATTCGTTAGCCCGTGGCACACCATACAGGTCTGTAGGCTGCCAGAGCTACCTAAGCCGTATGCCACATCCCTCATCCACCCTGAAAGGCCCTGTCTAGATTAGGGGCAAAGTGGGGGTTTAAATGTGTTAGTATTTTAATTAATGCATATTTAACATCACTAAGCACAGATGGGAATGGGCACCTTTATGACTGTGTTAGCTGGGCATGCTCCACCCGCGGGGGAGGGAAAGGGCTTGCCAGGATGCCAGTGGGCTGGGTCCTGCCACTGAGAGCAGCAGTTGTCTTACTAATGTGTACCCCGCCCTCCCTTCTGCTCTTCCTCTCTCTCCCTCTCCGCCCTCCCCGTCTGTGCCACAGCTGATCATTGGAAACTTTGGCCTCAGCTATGAACAGTCCCGATCCCAGATGGCCTTATGGACGGTGCTGGCTGCCCCGCTCTTCATGTCCACGGACCTCCGCACCCTCTCCCGCAGCTCCAGGGAGATCCTGCAGAACCGACTGATGATCAAAATCAACCAGGACCCCTTGGGAATCCAGGGACGCAGAGTCCTTAGGGTACAGAAGGGAGCATGTGGGAACCTGATAGCATGAGGGCCCAGGAGAGGGAAGTAGATGGGGGAATAGCTGTTGAGAGGGCCTAGCTGGGCGTCAGGGGAGAAGGTGACCCGAGCCTGGGAATGGCTATGGTTAGCTGGGGATTTACAGGGTTAGTATAATATTGGGGAGGCCTCCACAGGCGGAGGGGAGGTGCCCCCGGGAACGCTTGAACTAAGACGCGCTTGTTAAACAGCTGTAGTATTACTCTCCTCCATTTGCACCCCACTGGACTTGGCTGCTTGGTTTGACCTCCAATGCCCGCCCTTGTCTGTTAGTTTGGAAAGAGTTAATCTTGGTGCTCTGGGCCCACCGGTGGGTAGGGCAGCCACTAAACTACCCGAGTTCACTCCCTCCTGCTGATGCCTGGTGTATCAGTGTCTGGCTGGTCCCCTCGAGCCCAACAGAGAGACTTGATCTGTGCTGCTTCTGGGCCCCTGCCAGGGCAGGTTCATGAGCCACCCCAAGAGCTGATGAGCGTTTGGGGGAGCGGGTGGCAGCTGCAGAGAGAGGTGCAGAGAAGCTGGAGATGCACCTAGACTCCCTCTCTCTGCTCCCCCTGTGCTTCCCTAGGAGAAGTCTCAGATCGAGGTGTTCCTGCGTCCGCTTTCCCACTCAGCCAGTGCCCTGGTCTTCCTCAGCCGGCGGACAGACATGCCATACCGCTACACCATCTCCCTCAGCAAGCTCAACTTCTCCGCCAGTGCCGTGTACGAGGTGAGCAGGGAAAACACAGCAGGTCCGGTCCCATGCCAATGCCCCTGCCGTGCAGGCCACTTATCTCCGCGGAGCGGGGAGCCCAGCCCCCATGTTCACGCACGATGCTTTGGGGTTCAGAGTCCCCCTCCTACTCTCTGCCCCTGAACGTAGTGTTTGTCCTGTCTCCCCACCCTCAGCCTCACACAACATGTAGTACTGTTGGAGACCACAAGCCAAGTCCACACACCCAGTTACCTACACGCGCTGGGGCTGGGATTTATTCCCTCCCCTGGCATAGTCATGCCAGGGATTAGGCTGCACTCTGAATGCTGCAGTCCTGAATGCGGGCAACTGGGCCCTACACATTGTGGGGGTGGGGAAACACCTACAAAGCTCCTGCCCCTATTCTTACTCCAAGATGGGGAAGGAGGGGATGGGGTGGCGAGTGACTGTACCAAAACACTGACTAGCCTGGCTCTGGGACTTCGATGGTGTGCTTGCAGTTAGGCTGTGGTCCTCGTGGCTCTCACGGACTAACGTGGGTTACATGAGTGTGTGGATGAGAGATTTCTAGGAGGTGATGGGGGAGGGTTATCCTGTGCCTTTGGTTTCTTAGGCACATTCTGACTCTGGGTATTTTCAATGGAGCCGTTCCCACTCCTGCAGCCTCTGATCAAAATCCCTTGGGGTTGGATCCAGTAGTTTGCCCTTGTTGTGTAGCCTTACTGTGCCCTGCTTATTCGGCCTGCCAGAGCGGGCTGCGCTTACTGGGATCTCTCATCTGCCTTGGAAGTAAATGGGGTTTTTACATACTTTTGGGATGAGAGGCATCATGGAAATGCTGGTAACAACCATGTCTCTTCCAGGCACAGGATGTGTACAGTGGCGGGATCATCAGCGGCCTGAAGGCTGGAGAGAACTTCACTGTCATCGTCAACCCCTCGGGAGTAGTCATGTGGTACCTCTATCCCACAATGTACGTGGATCAACCCTTGGACTTTGTCAGACAGCACCCCCAGGGGAAGGGCTTCCACCCATTTGCACTGTGAAGCCAATCGGAGGAAGAGGCTGGGGGGCCAGCTGTGGGTACATGTTGCTCTCTGGCCAGGAGCGACTCCTAATGATCTACATTTACCCGCTTTGTGCCTTAGTTTTCCTCTCTGTCAACCAGGGAGAACTGTTAACCCTCACCTCACGCCTGGGAGGTAGGTAATTCATTACTGATTGTAAAGTGCTTTGAGACCCTTCCCTTGATGGTGCCAGACAAGTGCAGAACGCAGTCACTGTGAGCAATTGCTAACTCTCGCTAATTGAACACTTGCTAGAGGAGCTGCATGTAGTATCGCAGCTCAGTGAAGAGGTCATTTCCCCTAGTTTTGCAGTAAGGCCTTCGATCTGACCCCTGCTATACCTGTCATGAGGAGTGAGTCTCCCTGGAGGTGCTATACTGGCAATCACATGTTCCATGCGGGGGAACTTTTCTACCCAAGATCGTCCCTAGGCATATGCAGAATACGCAGCTGCATAGGGCACCATGAAATGTGGGGCACCAAATTGCTCCAAATTTTATGGTGCCCTAGGCAGCTGCATGCATACGCGGCAGCACCAGCTCTGGCAGCCAGCCCTATTCCCCAGCTGGCCCACTCACGGGCTGTGCCCACTGCAAGGGGCAGGGCCATCCCTGGGGGGTGTGGGGCCTGGGACAACTCCCTCCACCCCATCTCTTTCCCCCTGCTCCACCCTGGGCCTACCTCCATTCCACCCCTTCCCCCCCGCGCTGGAAGCAGGGGTTGGGCCTGACCCCGGACTCTCCGGCAACGGCAGGAAGCGGAGCAACCCGGCCCCAGCCCGCTCCACTCCACCAGCTCCCAGCTGCGTCACTCCGCTTCCCACTGCCAGTGAGTGTGGGGGGCGGTCCTTTCCCCTCCCACAAGCGACATGGCTGGGAGCCGGGGCGGCGAGAGCGGAACGGGTTGGGGCTGGGTCGCTTCACTTCCCACTACTGGTGAGTGCGGCCAGGGGACGGTCTTTTCTCCAACCCCTCACGACTGGGGCTGGGTCGTCCTGCTTCCTGCTGTGGTTGCCAGACCCCCCCTAATCCCCTGGGCTCCATGTGGGGCCCCCCACAGCTCCTGCCTCTGTCGTTCTGCAGCCCTTGAGTGTGGGCGTCCCCCTCCCTCTGGAGGGCCGGACCCCCCGGGGGAGCTCTGGCTGCATAGGGCACCATAATTTATAGGGACGGGGCTGTTTCTACCATTTCCTTCGCTTAGAATGACAACTTCCGGCAGTTGAACTCACCCCCTGCCAGTTGTGAAAGCATTAACGCCTGCAGGAGGCAGCATTGTCCGGTAGCCAGAGCAGGGCCCTGGGCGTTAGAAACTCCTGAATTTCAATGTTGCCTCTGCACATACCCCAGCAGTTGCTAAAGGTGATGTCTGCACTACCCCTGCTACAGTGGCACACTTATGGGGCTGCAGCACCCTTGTGTAGACACTTCCTGCACTGATGGGTGGGGCTTTTCCATTAGAGTTGTCAATCCCACCTCTCCAAGAAGCGGGTGGCTAGGTCAATGTCAATAGCAGGGGCTAGACCAACCTAACTGCTGTGCTCAGGGTGTATAATTTGTCACAGCCCTGACCCATGGAGCTAGGTTGATCTAATTTTTAAAGTGTAGACCAGCGGTTCTCAACCCAAGACCCAATCAACACACAGCTGCGGCCTATGTGACATCCTCACAGCCACACAGGTAGTATCTATGTTGTGTGGATGCGGCCATTGTAACACCCAGAGAGCTGCATGTGTGGCCCACAATGGTAGATCAGTTGGGGACCATGGGTGTAGACCAAGCTTTAGTTTCCCCATCTGTAAATTGGGGACAGTACCACATGAAGATTATTAGTCATTTTTAGCACTTAACATCTTCCAAGTGCCCTACAAATAGGAGCTGGGTCATCCCAGAATCTGACCTTGGGTGAGCCTTAGTATTGCCCAATATTGAGGCACAGGAAGGCTATACAATAAATCAATGGCAGAGCAGAAATTAAACAGGACTGCCTGACTCCTGCTCACCCAGCCTGCCTCTTCAGTTAATTCACAGGGTGGAGATTTACAGTGTTCTCCATTGATTTATGCCTTATCGGCCTTAGAAAAACACTACTGCTCAATGTACACAGCAGAGAAAGCAGCAGTGTAGCGTCTGGGTCACTGCCTGACTGGGGCTCAGAACCACTTGTGCCCCCCACCATCTTGTCCAGGGGAGAATTGCCTCATGTTAGCACTAGCCTGTCCAGCAGCTGAGCTGGTTGTTCCTGCTGGATGGGGACAGGCTCCCTTCCTTCTCAAGCTGCCCAACATTCCAGGATTTCTCAGGGAAAGGCAGCTGTGTACATATTTATAAGTTTCCATGACCAATAGCCTTTTACCATTAATACACTGCCAGGGGACTGCGTTAGGTGCCTGTCACTTGCATTATGGGCCTCAGACCACAGCTGGTTGCACTCCATTGTCTGAAAGGGAACCCTGTTCCTATGTGTGACACTATGTTGTGCTAGAGAATTAATGTTTGAATAACATGTGTGTATGGGCAGAAGAGGAACGTTGATAGGCTATTTTCCTTCCAGTTACAACATTCCACTAGCTTCTTCATCCCTGCTGGGCCCAAACTGACAGGTCAAGGGCTGGGGGAAGGGCTAGTCTGGGAGAATTCTGCACCAATTAAAAATTCTGCACCCAATATTAAAATTTTTCAAAATTCAGCATATTTTATTTGTCAAAATAATGTAATCATACTAGCTTCAATTATTTAGGTCACTTATTTAAACTACACTACAATGGCTGGAGAAGGGGAGTAAGTAGCATTGGAGGAAATCCCCAAATCCCCTTGCCTTATAGTAATGTCGCTAGGTTTGACCCTTTATTTCCAGTTATTAGTCAACCAATATATGCAGCCATGTGCTCAGTGTTACATCAGAGGCACCTGACAAGCAAGTGAGGGCTGGGGATATGGGCTACTGACCACCCCAGGAAGGTCCGTAGCAAACAGTTCATGGAGCACATTTTTTCAGTCCAAAAATTTAGACCAGTTCTAATCACTAAAACACATGAGCATTTATAAGGCCATACTGTCCTTTACAGCACTCTGGCAATGTGAAGGAGCCTTAAAACTTTTACACCTGTTTTATACTCCAGGGGGAATTCACTAAGTAGGCAGGCTGCTACATTCTGCTCCTCAAGAACACCCTGAAGGCCCACCCCTCCATGCCCAGCATACTGCAATAGCAAGCGAGAGGGACAGAGTGTGTGTCTCTCTCTCACACACATACCTGCCCAGCTCCCCTCCCCTCCTGGCAGTAATTTATGTCTCTACCAGCTGCTCTGGGTGCTTGCACCAACCTGCCTGTGTTGCCAGAGAGGGGTGTGACCACTCTTGCAGTTTTCCTTTACTTCCCCATCAGAAGTCATTTTTCTACAGAGAAGCAAATCTGCAGGGGAGATGAATTCTGCACATGTGCAGTGATGCAGAATTCCACCAGGAGTAGTATGGGCTTAGCTCCTCACTCAGAAGAATGTTTCAGAACACTAGGCACCCTCTAGGCTGGATAAATGGGACAGACTGCAGCATAAGGTTTGGAGGAATGTATGGCATAGCCGATGTTAACTGGTGGATGAGGGGACTTTGCAACAGGGCTCTAAGCCAGGCTTTTGCATGCACCAAGTGACACCAGCAAATGGCTGCCCACTGCTCTCCCCCTCTCCCATATAGCAACCTACGTAGGACTCTGATAAGTAACACCTGTCACACTGCAGTAGGCTGTACTGTTGATACAATAGGAGATATCCATGCTTAAAAAAAGCTGGCCTTGGCCATTTTGGACAGAACCACAAGAGTCTTTTTATTAGTGCACTACAAGCTGCAGGACAGGCCTGAGGAGCTCAGGAGAATCTCTACAAGGTCCCCACCAGGGCAGAAGTAGAAGCCAGCTGCTTGTTCCTTTCCACTTCAACAAGCTCATAATCTTGTTTATGTTTTCAAGGCTTCCTCTGCAAGGAAAAGGGCTAGACACCTGCTGTAGGACAGACATTCTGCAGTCGCTGCACAGTTTCCCCTCCCCCCCCCCAGCACTGACCATAGGGAGTGGTACAGGCTTTGCAGAATCAGCCACGTGCTGGTGAAGAGAACTCTAAACATTGCTTTCCAATTAAAATAAATGAAGGACTGATTGCACTTGAGCACTGTAGGCAGGGCAGTAGGTTCTAGCTCTGTTTTATTTTAGCTAGAGATGCGTCATAGATCTGTGTTTTACTGGAACTCCTGGCTGACTAAGCAGCATAAAATATGTTACCAGCTAGCATGGGGGTTATCACCTATGCTAGGAACTGGAGCTGTATACATTAAAGAGGGTGAGCTGATGCAGAGTAGGGCCTCCTTTGAAAGTGATTATGGGGCCAGGTTAATTCTTAATGAGGACTCAGGCTTCACTGCTGCAATCAATCAGTGTTTTGTAATGAAAAGTCCTCTCTCAAACCTGTAACTTTGTCTACAATAAAAACAACGAACTTAAGATTTTCTCTTCCTGTGTAAGAGTCACTGTTCAATCTTCCTTTTAACCTGGCCCCACAAAGAAAATCTAGCAAGTCAAGTTATGATGTATGGACTTACTTTCTGTCCTCACTCAGTCTGTGTAGGGCCTATATAAACAGTGCAATTCTTCTGACGACTGTTACTGTCCAGAAAACATTCCCAGAGCAATAGTTGTCTCTCTCATCACCCCCACACACAGATGTCACTCACCAGAGTTTTAAGGAGGCTGGTGCCAGCTTTGGACTCCTTTCACCTCTTCACTAGATGCATACTGGGAGTTGGAGCAGCCCACCAGAGGACAGCGGAGAGAGTGGCCCTGTCCATCCTAACAGCTCCTGCTGCAAGCTCAAAGAAAGGCTTAAAATTTTCTCCTTCCCATTAGACAGAGGACTCAGTATATGCTACTGAGCCAGCCAACCAACCTGGCTGCAGGCAACAGCTGGCTGCTGTCACACTTTTGCCAAGAGCCTCTTACTTTTCCTCCTCTCCTCACACGGCATTGCAAACCAAGGTAATAGGGTCAAGCCCACCACTGAAAACATGTCACGGGGTCTGGGTAAGACACTGTGCTAGTCTGATGGCAGGTAGGACCTGAGGCACATTTAGTACCTGAACTAAAGCCTCACTCCAGCCAAAGCTTTCAATCAAATTACAGAAGACAGATGTGGGTTCTGCATGTCCTACAACTTGGAGTGTTGTAACAGGGCTCCCTGACAGCCGTAGCACAGAGGTAGCAATTCTCAGCCTTGAGTTTGTGATTGTCCCAAGCCTGCCTTCACTCCTATCTTCAGCAGAAGCGGCCATAAGCAGCTTTGACTGCTTTTTCTCCAGCTACCTACCCCACTTGAAGCTATCCCACATTTGGTGCTGCTTTTTCAGCGAAGCAAGTCTGGGATGCACAAGACCAGCTGTACGAGTGGAGGTGAATGTGGAAGAAAGGTATTTTGTCCCCAGGGATTTAACCTACACCCAGAAGATGGAATAGCTGATTACCATCACAACTGGGCAGCGGGGAGAGAACTGGGGACCTTCCACTTTTGCTCCTTAACTAATAGAGAATCAGTGCTGGCTGTGGGACCAGGGCAAACAAGCCCTTGGAAACAGCTGCTTACAGAAGAGTCACAGGAATACTGCATTAGCAGAGAGCTCCCACAGCCCCTGTTAGTGGTGCTTGACATGCCCCAAGAAAGGGGTAGTGTGCCAGTTTGAGTTAACTAGGACATTAGTTACAGCAGTAAAGGCAGTGATGGTAAAAGGCAGCCTCCCTCCTCTCACGACCTAAGGGATAGGCTATAACCACAGCCTGAGGTGCAAGTGGAGTGGGATTTTTAACTAAAGGCCATTTTCCCACTCTAGTTCTGCAGAACAGCTAAGCAGTGCTCAGTGGGGAAGGGGGAGGGAGGGACCATGCATTGGTCACAAAGCCACAAAAACAATCCCACAACCAATTATGGGGTTTTTGCAATTCTTATCCTATCCGTTCCATTTTTCTTGCCCATCGCACAGCAAGCTGTTGGTTACTACATCAGAACACGCACACCACTGAACTGACGCACAGGCCTGAAGATTCCAATGCTTCTGTATTAAAGTGCAATGCAAAAGATATTACAAACATTGATAGTGGAACATTTTTAATTCCAGAAAGTTAGAGAATCTTTGACTCAGATTAAAAAGGCTTCTTAGAAAAGGAAGTTCCTCCCTTGCAGATGGCTGCTATGCGGAGGAAGGTCAGGCAGCTACAGGAATACACACAGGTTGTGTGAGCTTTGCTTGTACAATAGCCTAGCACGTAGGGAGCAAAGGGGGAAAAACAGTCCCTACCCCTGAGTGAGAACCGAGTGGGGAGTGGCTGAGCAGGCCCTACACTGGGAGTCAGAGGTTCTCCACTAGACAAGTGTGATTCTCTTTGGAGAACAAGTTTGCAGGGCATCAGTTCCTAAGGGAGAATAGAAGGTCCCAGCTGAGTTGCTCTATTCTCAGTAACAGCTGAGGGTTAGCAGTAACATCTACATTACAAAAAATACTGGTTATTGATGGTGAACGGGCACCGCCTCACCACAAGGGGATGCCACGCAAGCAGTAAAGAGCCATCCAGTTACCCTACCTCCATTGAAGAAACAAACCCACCCCACCCACCGAGATTCTCTTCCTCACCCCCACTACTGTTCAGATGCCAGCACATTCACACCAGCATGGCTTTAGTTGCATGTGGAGGGAAGACAGACCGCTCTCCCATCTCCACCCACCCCCCAGTGCTTTCTAGGAAAGCTAGCCCGGGGTATGAGGCTCCTCAGCAGGCAGAGCAATAGTTTCTGATCCCATCCCTATGGTGAGGTTATGCTCTCCTTGGTGAAACGTGCTGTCAGAGTAGAATACCCTAATACTTCTCACTCACCCGCACCTGCAGCGTGGCTGCTGCTGCACAGAGGGGCCAGTTTCTAGGAGAATGAAAGGAAGACTTGGATTAATTCCCACTCCCATTTGCTCAGAGCTCTGTAGCCCAGATTCCACTCCCCTCCACCCAGTCCCAATTTGCTTTTCTACTGCCCATCTACACGGAGATGCTGCTTTTAGAAAGCCACTGCCTATTTCCAGGTTAGACGCACGAGTTTCTCCCAAGTCTTTCATCGGCCGCCTGCATCAGGTGGCCACAAAGTCTGGCTTTCACTGCACTGAAGAGACCTGCTAACACATCCCCCTCTCCTCAAAAGTACATTTACAATACAGAAGAGAAGCTTCTCACAACAGAGTGGAGGAGGAAGAACCAGGCATCCTTGGATGTCTGCACACCCCAGCAAGTGGGGCATCTTGCCTCTTCCAGCCATCACCCGTTTTGAGAGAGGCAGGTTTCCTGGGAAAGGAGACAGGTGCATACAGGGGGCTTTGCAGTGTCCAAGGCAGGTGTAAAACTGCAGCTGTGTTAGCTCTTCTTGCCTGCAGGGCCAGTGATTTAGCCAAAGCCAGTTCATACTTCCCTTGCTGCTGCTGCTGAGTTAGCATTGTACTTGGCCTCTCCACACTGAAGCCCACACTGCAAAATGCTTAACTAGGCTGAGTGTGTCTCAGGAGTCTTCCCAGGTTACAGTGTGGCCCAGTACAATGAAGCTTACGTGACACAAGCCTCCAGCACTTCACTCGATTCCTTAAAAAGGGAACAGCACCAATGAAAAATGTAACGTGCTCCTCTTTTATACCAACATGGGGAAACCCAGCAGCCCATTGCCTCTTTCCTTCTCACTTACTGTTGCCTCAGAAGAAGTTTAAAACCACTCTCTCAAACCATTTTACTTCATTCAAAAAAATCAAGAAGCTGTAATGTTGTATTCCTACATTACTGATGTGCTTTCTCTGCTGGCCTAAGACTTCACCCCCACCCCCAAACTCATGGCAAAAGCCTCGGAGAGACAGCGCTCTGGCCCTGGGATGTAAAGCAATCAGGCAAGAATACACTGCTGCTTCTGCTGTTCTACTTGTATGGTCATGCTCAAATGTTTAAAGCGGGCAGGTGTTACGTCGCCCATTGCTATGTCTATTATATACACGCATGGAAGCCTAGAGATACACTGAATGAGGGGGTGGTGGTGAGGACAGAAGTGTCTTTGGGGAGAAGGAACGTGAGCAGTTGGTGAGTGGGTTCCTTCCGTTAGTTGTTCTTTTTCTCAGCAGGAGGTGCATAAGGAGGCGGCTGGTCCTGCAAAGTGAGAAAGGATCAGTCACCACGTCTCTTATCTAGAATCAGCAGCGTTGTGTGTAGCCGTTCAGCTTTCCGAGCATTCCCAGGCTTAGCTTAATGCACCAAACCTTTGCCTTCGGCTACAGCTTGAGAGATACTGAGCTGACAGTGACAGGTGTGAGGCCTGTATGTTAGGCTACAGCTACCCATAGCCATGTCTTCCCAGTTTCAGTTACGTCCCAGAATCTCTGCCAGTTCCCACAATGCTTCGAATGAGGCACCACACACAAAAAAAGATGAACACAAAGAGTCCCTTTAAAAGCCCATCAGAACGGGTGTATTTCAGAAACAGCAGCGCTGTGACTGGACGTTGTTTTAATCCTCATCTTCCTCTCACCCTCCCCAGTGACTGTGGTTCCTGTAGCAGTTTGTTAGGACAGATCTTGTCCGTCTCCCCTAGCCTAGAACAGTCTAAACCTGCATTACCCCTTCCCTTTAAGTGCCTAAATCTGGCTACCCCCATTCTTGCAGAAGCCGAGAACTATATATTGTTTCTGTATAGGAACAACTTTCATGAAGGTCTTAGAGTTCCCTCCCTTCTTGATCAGAAAAATACTAAGACGGATTCCAGGAACAGTGACTGAGTATTTTGAGGAGCCTTCTTTGTAGGAAAGAGTGGATAGACCATTTCTAAATAGCATGGTAAAACAAAGTGACTGTAAACCTCCTGCTTTGGGGAACCAATTGCCTGTGGGGGGTCAGGAAGAAAAGAGACCTAGACCCATCTTAGTTCAACTGATCTGGTGCATGTGGGTGGGTCCACTCTCCTCTTGAGGATCAAGCACTGCCCGCAGCTAGACTAGATGGGCAAACAGCCTGCTTGGATACACCCAGAAGCAGGATACTAGACTTGGTGTGATGTGGCACGGCATGGGCTATGCACTGTGACTTCAGCATCTGCTGCAGTAAGATGACAAGCTGCCCAGGATTCAGCTGTAGCAGCTGAACAGCAAGTGCGTTAGCTCCTCTTACCCCTTTGCCCTCCAGCCCAACAGACAACTCAACCAGTTGCTTACCATAGGCATATAGACATTGTGGGGATTGGCTGGGTTGTAATAGGCACTCGAAGCTGCTTCTGCTGCTTTACTGCCACCTACAGAGTAAGGCCAAAAAACAAAAACAGTCTTCCTAAGTGCTTTACAAATAGCAAATTCAGCTTCCCAGCCCCCCACCTAACAGAGAAAGCATACCTATTTTTCAGATGGGGAAAACAGAGTCCTAGACAAGTTAACTGGCTTTTCTAAGGTCACAAAATAGGTCTGTAGCAGAGCAGAGAATGGAACCCACATCTCCCAGCTGTGCTTAAACCACCAGACAATGCTTCCCTGTTAACAAATATCCTGGGCTTTACAGCTCTCTGGGAGTAAGACAAGTCTCCCCTCACATCAGCTAGGTCACACTTGATTTTAGCCTTAAGATAACCCCAGCATAGTTGTGGAACAACTATGTGGAACTGTGGCTATTAGCCAGGCATAATGCTACACTATAAAATGAACTGATAGTATCTGGCAGCAGTTTGACCTATACCTGTGGTCATCAATGCAGACCACCTGTTCCAAAAGGATCCCCAGGTAACACTTTCAGTAGAGTCTCCTTCCTGCTCTAGCAGGTGGCTTCTGTGCCATACCTTTTAACACAGCTTTCTTAAGCAGACTCTAGAGACAAGAGGTGCCAAGAGGACCAGCTTGCAACATCAGAGCCAGCTCTCTTAGTTTTACTTTGGGCCTGCTCATGAGAGCAAGGGACTTGCTCATGCTGGACAGAACCAGTACAGTGCTGGGAACTGCCATGTCATCTTCCCCCACCCACCGCAAACTGCCTAGAAATGGGCGACTCAAAGAGCCTGTAACGAGAGAAATTCCATCATTCACATCTGCACCAGGAACAATCCCTTTTGGAACTGCAGCGAGAGTCCCTCCCGCTCCCTTACCTGGCATTCCGGGCTCCACCCAGGCTGTAGGGGCTGTGGGGGCTGAAGGTCCTGCGGTAGGAGGGCCAGGGTAGGGGGGAGGAGGAGCCATATACAGGGGGTTCATGTCAGGAGGAGGTGGGTACATGCCTGTTGAAAGGAGAGAGATTCACACGGTGCTTTAAGTAATTCCTGTGGGACATAGCGCAGGCCTAGTTTGCAGGCCTGTTGCTTCTGTCCAGAGCGGATACACACAAGTCAAGGCAAGCCATCCAAGCTTAAACAGCAGCAGTTCCACAGCAGGATTTTATATGGCTGTAGCACCTTTGATCCCAGAGGGCTTTGCAGGCAACAATCACTCCCCGAATTTGCCAGCCATTCTCTGCCAGAAGGCGTTACCCAGCTTAGGATGTTGTATCCTTTATTTCCTGTCCCACTGGATCTCTAGGGAGACACAACAATACTCAAGCTGGATTTTACCAGGACACCCCAGCCCTTGCAAGGAAGTGCTTCAGTGACCCAGAGGAGTCAGGGCCCTTATAAGACTAACAATGCTGCTCAGAGAGAATGGACTGCTGCAATACAAGTCATCCCCCAGCTATGTTGGGGTCTTGTGTTCTTTACTCTGACACGGTCCTTTACAGCTCCCAGTACAGACAGCACGCGCACTCTGCCTCTCACACAACACTGGTATGTTACAAGACGTTGAAGCCTGTCGGAAGGCTTTACCTGGAGGTGGTGCGTAAGGGTATCCCATGGGTTGCGGAGCTGGTCCATATCCATTCATTGGTGGGGGCACATAAGGGTATGGTCCATTAGCTGGCTGGGGGGCAGGTGAATAACCTCCTGGAGCAGGGGTGTACCCCGTAAAGGCAGGCATATAGCCATAGCCAGTATTCTGGGCAGGAGCCCCTCTGGAAGCTAAAAAAAAATTAAGTTTAGCAAGTTTGACTCAGCACACTGCCATGCAATTAAAATGGAGCAGCAAAGAAAAGGAAGGAACGGTCATGAATTTAGTTTGATCTGTCACTGCAACAGAGCTATGAGTCACTGAGACCTGGAGTGACTGCTTTGCCTGAAACCCATCTAGCAATAATCTCTTCTTCTCCCACGTTCACACACTGCTGTGGTAATTAGCTTTGCTAGTTTGGATGCTGGGGAGCAGGGCTGGACCCTGAGCTCGGAACAGTTTATGGAGAGGACTCCGATTAACCCTGTTCTGCAAAAATCTACACAGATACTAGCCACTAAAGCTCCCCAAAACATCTCCACTAAAGAATGTGGTTTCATTTAAAAAAAGGTGGAATAACCCCACACATTTAAGAAGTTTTTCTGATCAGGAAAATCTCTAAAAAAAGTTTTTCCTATTAAAATGAATTTTTTTGTTTAGATTTATCATCAATTTTTGGAAGTTTTTCTCCCTCCACTCTATTTTTAATACACTCTCTCCCCATTGGAGAGGGTTGGGTAAACAGTGTGAGAGTATAGTTCCCCCATACACCACTGCAGTCTCATTTTTTCCTACTTTTTCCAGTTGGAAGACAGAGGAGAAAAGATTTAACAAAAAAAAAAGGAATAGGGGGATCATTCCAAGAATTGGGAATATTAAGTTTTTCAGTTTCCAAAAACCAAAAGCATTAAGACCAACAATAGGGTGTAGAATGAAGACAAAAGTTCTCATGGAAAAGTCAAACTTTTTTGATTGAGAAGTTTAGAAGGGTTATTCGCTCTGCTCACCCCAAGAAGTTTACTGCAGCAAAAGTTAGTTAGCCAACTCTTCTAGCTAAAGAATAGTCAAGCCTCTGAAGGTTACTTACCATTAGTGGCAACTCTGAACATCAACTGTCCAAACTCAATGGCTCCTCCACTGTTGAAGGTCATTTTAAAGGAAGCCTGCCCTTCCCAACCCCCTAAAAGAGAAAGTGGGAAATACAAATGAAACCATTAAAATACTCTAAAAGATTAACACCAAGAAACTAGTTTGAATTTGAATACAGATTATTAGTTGATTTGTTTCCTAGAAGCTCCCAAGTTAAACAAGAGACCAAACAGGGTTTGGACAACTGCTGCAGACCTGCCAGCAGGAAGGCACCACCAGCTTTCTTCGCACTGGTCAGTCAGCCCACTTGTATACAAGATAAATCTCAGGGAAACGAGGAGAAGGTTTGTCTGGGAATTTCCTTATTTTTTAAAAGGAGAGTCTAAAACATGGACATGTAAAGGTTGCTGTAGATCTAGATTTTCTGCTAGTAGGCTAAGAGAGAATCCAATTACAAATACGACATAGAAAGGACACATTTTATTCAGCGGGAGCCTGCCCACTGAATGGGAGTCCTTCCACCAAACTAAATGGACTTTGAATCAGGGCCTGAAACTCAAGCCAGGATTGGAATCAAATATTCCATCAGCAGACTCTTTACCCTCTTTGAAGCATAGGAGCTTAGATAAAGATTACAAAGTTTTAGGCCTAACAGGAGTTTCTAGAAATTCATTAGCAAATGCTAAGACTCCAAGATAAATCACCCAAACTGTACAAAAAGGCAGGTTTCCTTATTGGAGGACAAGTGGATAAACAAAATTGGGAGTTTTTAAAGCAAGTTGTCAGATGGGAGATCAAAGTTTGAGTTTTAAAATGAAAAGCCCAGGTTCCAAAATCCCTTGTCTGATTAACTTCTTCCAAGAAAAGTTGTCAGGAGAGATTATGAGAAGTTTGGGGGTTTTCTGCACATTGTTAGAGGAGGAAAAAAAACCCATCAGGCATATAAATTGAAAGGAAGTGGCTGGTTCCACAACACACTTAGAAACACTGCATTGCTCAAATTTTATTCTTTCCTGTTGTCTTATCAGTAATAGTTTGGTAGTTAAGCTTGGGCAAGTTACCCAACGAATCAGCAACCCACCTCTATACTTCCCATCATGAAGCAACACCCCTAGCCAACAAGAAAGGCTGGGGTAGAGAGAAAGAATTTAAAGAAGTGACACAAACAAACTGGCATAGTAAAAAAGGCATCCAAGATCACTACAGTGTACGTGCAGAATAGATTATGCAGAAAGCTCTAGCTATTCAAGAGCCAGAGTGACCCAGATATGAGTCACCACTACTATAGCAGAATCTCCACAAAGAGTGATTTTATTGCCAGGAAAAGGTGAAGAAAGGTCTGCTTATCTCCAGAGACACGTGCTCACTTTGTACAGTCATGAATAGCAGCCAAGAAGATCAGCATCTGAAGTTGGTGAACCCATCACCCGCCTACCCTCTCCACCTCCCTCTCAAGCTGAGCCTACGAAGCAACTAACACACGCAGAAATTTAAAGATCGAAAACTGCTTGATCTTTAAATTTCTGCGTGTGTTAGTTGCTTCGTAGGCTCAGCTTGACATTTGGATCATAGTTACAAGTTTATACTGGACAAAAATATCCACTATGAGGCTTTTTTTGGCTTTCCACTAAACTTAGGACATGCCTATGTGAGGAAACTGACTGGCATATTTCACTATTACTATGCCGGTCAATTTCTCATGTGGACAAGCCCCGGGTTACAAATTCAGCAGAAGGGAAAAAGTACTTGGGGAACTCAGTTAAGCCTGCTTGGAGCTGCAACACATTAACACATACCTCCTGCCTCAGCCTGGATCACGCCTTTGATGTAATTGGCAGAGAAGACAGGCTGCTCGATGGAGCACCCTTTCACCAAGTAGAATGGCATCATGAAGGACATCAGGGGGTCCTTGCCTTTAGACACAAAGATCATCTGCAAGATAGAGGGACATTTTAAAGCTGTTAATTTACAGTCAGTCTTTATACCTAGAGTGAAAGAGGCTGTTTCAGAAGTGTTCAAACCAGACACTGCTTTAACAAGCTGGTAAAGAGAAACTAAAGCTCTGGAACAATTATACATGCAAGTTCCTATTCTACAGCTACATAGCAGTTTTCATCCCGAGAAATCCAAAATAACGTTATCATATATGTATGGCTCACACACCTGAAACGTGTGCAACTTCCATGGTAGCGTTCAGTTGACACCATGTAAATTAAGAAATATTTTCTCCCTTTAAAACCTCAAATTACTGCACTATTTTTGTGACACAGTATGCAGCACTGTGGCTTGAAGCTCCATTGCACTGAAGTGGACCAGAAGTTCTGGACTGCTTAGACGTGTGGTCTTTCTGCCCAAATCTAACAGCCTGTTTGAATAGTAACTTAGCAGTTACTATGATCATTCTTAAATAAGGAAAGCCAGAGGCAGGGGATAGAAGAGCAGTGCCCTGGCCTAACATTCCCCCTCTCATTAAAAAGGTCTAATGTCACAGGCTACGTATAACTCACTGCTGCGTACAGAAAAGCTACTACATTGAATCTTACACAGCTATTACACCCTTCCAGGATCTAACTCATTTGTGCGTCCAGGGCTTTGGCAGATTCAGTGCAGCATCTCTCGTTAAAGCTAAAGTCAAAACAGGACACTCAAACCAGATGAGCAGTGGCCGTCTACAGACGTACAAACCAAAAGCTGTGAATTCAGACCAGCTTAGTTCGTTTGGTGACTGTCTCTAGAGCAGCACCGGCTAAGTGAAGAATTCTAGAGTGCTGCTGCACCTGAAGACTGGATACAGTCCAAAGGGATGAGGAATACTTGTGGGCATGCAAAATTTTGCATGGGCCACCTCATAAGCCACAGGACTGAACACAGGAAAGATTTACGGTCCGTCCTTCAAGCCAGTACAGAACTGACCCTTTTAGGAGGTTCTCCAGGGCTTTCCTAGTCCAGGTTTTTGGACTACACTGAACAGTTTCCCCTAGTCCTTTGTACGTTCACTCATCAAAACACTTGCAGAAGCATCACAGCCCCCCTTCAGTAATCCCTGGAACAGCAGGAGAGGGTTTTTTGCCCCCAGCTTTTAGCTTTCAAATGTTTACTAAGAAGAGGTTTCAATCAGGTTGGCCACTGTGCCTGTATGATAAGCCTTAACAGGGCAAAGCCTATGCCCATACAATGTACTCTAGGTCCCGTAAAAATCAACTCCTGTTCCAGTTTAAAAGCAGCATACATACATACATACAGCATACAGCAGCGAGAATTGAGAAGCCAAGTTAAACAGGGGTTGGTGTTCAGGACAGACAGAGGCTTTGGATGTGCATATGGGGGGTTTCTTGTTTAAACCCCACACACACACACTCTCCTCCCTGCCCCCCAGCAAGGATTCTGAAGGAGACTTTCAAAGGAAATAGTGGAAACCCCAGCGACTGACACTGAAAACAGGACAATGTAAAAGACACATGAAAACATACTGTGTAGAGAACAATCTGGAACGGGCCCTAGCTGGGAAAGGAGGCTGTGGAGAAAAGGGCAAGCATGACCTGTTTCCACCACTCTCTCCCATCTTGAATTTGTAGCCTCCTCATAAGTAGGAGATTTATCCAGTCATTTACAAGTCTCTGGGACTAGAAGCCTGTGGGAGAACGCTGTTGGCTCAAGACTTACCCTGTAGGGGGTGAGGTATACCATTCCCTTCTTGGTGCCTTTGAAGATTTCAGCCTTGTCAGACACATCACTGAAGGAAAGCTCCACATCTTTACAATGCTTAAGAATACTGAGGAGGAGGAAGAGAGAGAGACATCAGGGATGCACAGTATCAAACACAGTCCTAAAGCACATGCAATCAACATACGTTAGTGGGCATGCCAAGGAACAGGTCATTTCCCCGAAGGCTCTGTTCAGATATGGATCCCACCTTCTCTCTCTGCATATGCACGCACCATTTATGCTACTCTCTCAATAAAGTACAACACCAAACCCCACTCTGCCAAGGGAAGCCTCTAGCCTCAGGACAGTTTGCTTCTCCTTGCATTTCCAAAGCCACTTGAGACAGTTGTTGGGAAAACCATTCATTTCTCATTGAAAGAGACCGAGTACAAAAGGTCACAGCACAGAATAAGCACAACGGACCTCAATACTTCTTTCTGGAATAAGCGTGTTGCCTCAGAGCAAGTCCCTGTCTGACTAGTCCAGTATCCATATGTTGATGCTACACAGGAAAGCATAACCCCAATAATGCAACCCCAGTTGTGTCAACTGTACTAAAGAAGATGCTTCTTCATAGCTAAGCTAACTACAGATGCTGTCACTATTTCCTGTAAGTGACCGAGGACTATCAGCAAAGATTAGTGATAAAGAACAATGCATCCAGGGATAGGAGAATTGGGGAAACACTGTTCCTGGTGGTGGGGTTTAAACTTATTCAATGATCTAGAACAGGGAGCCAACATGATAGTTAAGTTTGCTACAAACACTACCCTGTGAACACTAGCAATGACAGGAAATAATATAGAGGGATTTAGGGATAACAAATGTGAGTAGAAGATAAAGTCAGTTTGGGAAAATGTGGGGAAGTGATCCAAAACAGATAGACAATCAAAGAGAAGCAGAAATACTGACAGACTTAGGGAGTGACAAGTTTACAATGTATTATGCCAGAAAAAAAAAAAGTGCACTGCAATTCTGAGCAGCATACAGAGGCATCATAGATGAGGTGGTTACATCTGTATGGCCTCGATGAGACCATATTTCAAATGCTCTATTCAGTTTTAGGGACCCTGTTACAGAAATATGGGTGAATTGGAAAACAGCAAAATTATTGAAAGGGAAAAATTAAAGGGACATGCTTCTGAAGAAAACTACTGAAAGCTAGATAACATTTAGTGGAACTATTTAAAGAGACACAGGATAACAATCCACAAGTACCTGAAAGGCGGAGTTGTCAAGGACGGAGGGAAATTTAGGGTATTACTGAAAATGTAATACTCTAGTCACAGTCCTGCAAGGCTGGGAGGGATAGACTGAATGACCTAATAGGTTCTCTCCAATTCTCAGATGCTATGGGGAGACAGTTCTTCGTAACTAGGGCAATTGCTCATGTCTAATCCAGTTCTGAATCCCACCAAACTTTGCCTCAGCTATATTCTATGGCAGCAAATTTTATAGGTCACTTTTACATTGTGCAAGAATAACTGTCATGTATCCAATTAAAAATGTGTCTTTATTAAAGAGCTTGTTTTAATCATACTTTATACATATGTAGGTAAACCCAGCACTTAATACTTTTAGTATACCAGTGCAGTGGTAATTACATTAAACCTACTGAACAATTTTACCTAGAAGTATAGCACTGTCACAGGAAGGGCTGGCCCCGTAGGGCAAATTGGCTTCACCCCACCTCTGACTAAGCTTTGTCCCAGGTAATGGGTTTGAGGTCAGAGATCAAGTGATATCTGTCAGGTCACCTGGCTCTTAGTTAAGAAGCCAACAAGTAGCAGGTACAGGGAAAGATCTGGAAAGGGGCCAGGGCCTGGTTTATTTAATTTATGTTGGAGTTTTTTTGTTTTGAGACATGACCCCAATCCTGAAGAAGAGAACTGAAATTCTGCTGCTGTTAGGAATTTATATACGGTTCAACAAGATCGCCCAACAGCTAACAAGGAAAACTACAGCCGGTCATATAACATTTGCCAAATATTACTTGACAAGCTTTACAGTTTTGAGCTTAATAATATTACTTATTATTTTTCTGTTATTCACCCATCCTAAGGGTAATTTAGTAATCTAGAAGGCAGTTCTCTTTCCCCCACTACTCCACTCAATGTCTTGTGCGTGTCCAGGATTTCAGAGCTACCGTCACGCAATTTAAGCAGATTGCTTCCTGACTTGCAGATCAGGTCCAGTGCTAGTAGCAGTACCATCCCCAGACACCTGGTTTGGATTTCACAAGTAAAGTTTCTTCCTGCTACAAGGAGGTGAGGAATTTGCTCTGCTCAGATCCAGCCGCTCCCCCGCCCCATCTTCAGAGACAGCATTTTGCTAGTTCCACCCCCTGCCTTAATTAGTTACTGTTTTGTCACCTACACTGCAAGGGACTGAACTTGTACCCTAATCAGTACCACCACCAAAGTCAATTACATCTCCCCAACAGGGACAGGCCAACATACAATTGTATTTGAAAGCAGACTGCTCACATACCACAATTTTGCACAGAGGCTGGTGACTTTTCACCAATGATACCGTTTGAAATACTAGAAGTAAACACCAAGCCTGAATAGTGAAACTAGACTAACCAGTTTCATGATTTTTAGCCATGTTTGGTTCCTTTTTCATGCACTAACCCAGTGCAGTTGTTTCAGGTCAGCCAGGGAACCAAACAAACCCCATGAGTCCATTGTTTTTAAATGGCACAAAATCATTGTATTTGTTTCAAGTTTGGGAAAACTCCCGCTTTTAAAATAAAAGGGAGGGGGGCTGAATTAGAATGACTATGTGCCTTTAGATTATACCAGAAGACCAGACATTGACCATCAGACAGGGCGCTTTGAGTGCCAAGCCACAGCTTCAAGCTCCGAGAACGTTTCAGATAGCACAGGAAGTACCACCATGGCCACTCTGGCCTACTGGCTCATTCCCACACTCTGAAACCCTTCAAGGGTTTCAGATTATCCCGGAGGGAAATGGGTTGCAATTGTTGTTCTAGGTCTGAAAGGACCTACTGCCGATGACATCTCTATGAGATAAACAGAAAGAGGGAGAGAAAAAACATTCTGTAGCTTGGGAAAGCCCAAGCACAATCAACAGGTGGAATAAACAATCTAATAAAAGGACCATGGGTGCAGCTTAATGTAAAAGATCAGTGTCTGTATAGGTGCTGCTTTATTTTCATGGTTCACCAATTGCGAATAATTGTGCCAAACCTTCATACAGAATCAGACCAGGAAAACACAGGGCTCGTCCAAATCGTTCCTCTCCAGCTCCCTATATATGAGAAGCAGTCTAGATGTATCTTTCGGGCTACCAGAAGAGCAGTATTTCTGTATTCTGCTTATGAGGCACCCTAATGAAGCAAGGAGGCCTGGGTGTTTGATCTGATTTTGGTGGTGGGTTGTTTTGGGCACAGTCCCATAAGAATACTATGGAATCTTTAATGGATATGAGCAGTCAGAGACTCAGAATTACATCTCATTTGGAAAAAGCAAAATAGGAGCTAGGAAGTCAGTACCTTCTCTATATAACTCAGTTTTTTAAAGCCAGTGCAGATTTGTGGACAGAGAATTATTCAGGTCGCAAACTAGAAGTACATTTAATATTTAAAAGTATGTTCATCAGAGTAATTTACTGCAGTCTATTCAGAAAGTGACTACTTCCCTATCTGCAACCTGAGCATATTTAATTCAGACCTCAGCACACACCAAAACCCATGTAGATGCTGCTAATGACCTAGTATTGCACAGTGTTAATGAAAAAAGAAAAGGAGTACTTGTGGCACCTTAGAGACTAACCAATTTATTTGAGCATGAGCTTTCGTGAGCTACAGCTCACTTCATCAAGCTCATGCTCAAATAAATTGGTTAGTCTCTAAGGTGCCACAAGTACTCCTTTTCTTTTTGCGAATACAGACTAACACGGCTGTTACTCTGAAACCAGTGTTAATGAAAGTGCATGTAAGGCCTTGTGATGTAGCTCAGTCACTAATCTGCTGACAAGCTGCAGCTCATGTGACTTCGGATTCACTCGTATGCATTTCCTCTAGGGCTGTCACGCCCATTACTAGCGAGCAACAGCTTTCAGAACAAACAAACTCCCCTGCTGCCAACTTGGGAGCTGGTCAGAGAGCACAGGGACGCAGAAGTCAAGGAAACACTATGGAGAGAAGAAAAGCCCCTTAAAGAGAGCGGGCTAAAGGAAGCTGGGTTGATCTGGGCAATGATCTAATCAGGGCTCATCTCCCAGGGGCCTCGGGGCAGTTCCCCCAAAGAGCTGGACAGCGCCATAGACCCACCCTCCCCGCCTCAGCCTCCTCTCTGCCGGACACACCTACTTTCCCCACCAACGTGTTAGTTACTCTGAAGCCGGTCACCTCTGGCAGCTGCTTTTAAGAAATGAAATTAGACGCGGATTAATCCGCGACAGCCAGTGTCGCGGGCCGGGCTGCCTCAGCCGGCCCAAAGCGGGAGACCCGGGGCCGGAGCCGCCGCAGCGCCAGCAACGTAAACAAACGAAGGGCCGCAAGGCCTGCGCCGGGGGCGGGCCGGGAGAAGGCCCGGCCCGGGACATCGGATCCTCCCGCCACGGGCCGGGGCCAGTGACCGGACCGGGCGGGCCGCGGCTCGGGGCCGGGCGAAGCGCTCTGCGGGCAGGGCAGGGGCCGGGCCAGGCCAGGCCGGGCCGGGCCGGGGATCTGGCTCAGCTCGGGCCGGGCCCGCCTCAGCCTCGGAGGGGTCCCCCCCGCGCCCGGCCTCGCGCCCCGGTACCTCTCCCCAGGGGGGGCGATGACCCCGCCGCCCTGCGAGTGGTTCCTGTTCAGCGCCATCTTCCCGGCCAATGGCAGCGAACGCCCCCCACCCCCCGCCTTATTCCGCGGCCCCGCCCCGTGACCTCATCGCGCACGGCCCCGCCCGTGACCTCATCGCGCACGGCCCCGGCCGCGAGGACTCGGGACAGAGGCGGGGCTGGAGGGAGTCGCAGGAGCGGGCAGCGAGAGCGAGCGACAGGAGGGTGGCTGGACAGATGGGGCGGATGATGGACGGGCAGAGCGGGGTGGACAGACAGAAGGACGGAGAGATCAATGGGTGGATGGGCAGACAGAAGGACAGAGGGATGGGTGGATGGACAGAGGGGCGGGTAGGCGGACAGAGAGGAGCAGAGAGAGGGGCGGAGGGATGGATGGACAGGCAGAAGGATGAGAGGGATGGGCGATGGACAGACGGGGGGACGGAAGGATGGGTCTTTTCCAGTTTTATAGTGCTGTGACAAAGCTGTATCTGAATGGCTCATTTATGCATCTGCATTCTGTAAGCTAAAATGGTTTTGAAATATGCCTTCTGTCTCTTACTTGTAAGCTTTTTAATCAAAGAGCTGTCTGCTCTTGAGGTTAGTGAAAGCCACATTTTTGTTTGCTTGTTTCTCATTGGTCTAGAAGGGCCAGTTTGATAACCTGTTAATAAAAGGCCAACTCAAAGAGGTAGGAGAATATTAACCTGATGGGAAAGGACAAATGAGAAGAAAAATAGCGTAATGCAGGTTGAGGGTAAGCAGAAGGACGAGGCCACTGAACCAGATTCCAAGTGGTTTCACCTTGCTAATATGGTTTTTTAAGGCAATGTAATGTGCAGACCACCAGCTTAATTCAGAATCGCAGCAGGTGCCCTTTGGGAGAACCAAAGTGAGGTATTCCTTACAAAGGGGTAGAGGAGCTCTAGTTCCCCATAGACCTTCCGTGGGACATTTGGCAGACTGAAAAACAGAGGCAACTTTGCTGTTGCTTACACCAAAAGCTCTTCTACCATGTACAGTTTTTCATGTATCAAACCCAATATTCTGTAACCTAAGGTTTGGGCCAGCTTTCTCATAGTAGCTGTGCAGATGAGTGCAGATTTTACTTATCCTTTGATGGTTTCTTATCTTGGGTTCAATAATTTGCCAATAAAATCTATTTTTAGTTGTAAGTAGTGTAAGTGGGTCTTGAATACTATTCCGCGGGGATAATCACCTCCGAGAGACTCTGACTTCTGACTAACAGGGAGGTAGGGACACAAACCCTAAAAGCCGGAGTTCAAGGTCTCAGGCACAGTGGCTATTGGGTTCCCCAACTGCCTGAGCAGTTGGCGTGGTCCCACATGGTACAGGGAGAACCAAATCAGCCAAAGGATGGTAAATCTAGTTATAATAGCAAGTTAGATGTAGTCCCCACACTCTAGCAAGATATTACTGTGACCCTTGACGTTGAAAGCTTGGATGCCCTGACCAATCTGTAAGGTGTCTGAAGTGACTCCACTTCTGAATGACAGCAGCCACCCGAAGGCTTAGTGCACATTAACGAACACACTTTCACTTCACACCTTTAGTTAATTTATAGACTCATGGATTTTAAAGCCAGAAGGGATCACTGTGATTATCTAGGCTGACCTCCTGCACATCGCAGGCCACAGAACCTCACCCACCCACTCCTGTGATACACCCCTAACCTCTGGCTGAGTTACTGAAGTCCTCAAATCATGATTTAAAGATTTCAAGTTATATAGAGACTCCACCATTTACTTCAGTTTAAACCTGCAAGTGACCATGCCCCATGCTGCAGAGGAAGGCAGAAAAAACCCAGGGTCCATAGGCGTCGACTCCGTGGGTGCTCCGGGGTTTGAGCAAGCATGGAGGGAAAATGGTGGGTGCTGAGCACCTACCAGCAGCCCCCCTATCAGCTCCTGCCCAGCGCCTCCCGCCCACTGGCAGCCCCGCGGATCAGCGCCTCCCGCTCCCTCCCTGCGCCTCCCGCCCATCACAAACAGCTGTTTTGCCACCTGCAGGGAGGCTGGGAGGGAGGGGGAAGGAGCAGGGATGTGGTGCGCTCTGGGGAGGGAGTGGAACTGGGCAGGAACTTAAGAGACGGGGCAGGAAGAGGCAAGGCAGGGGTGGGGTGGGAGCAGGCAGGGGTGGGGCCTTAGGGGAAGGGGTGGAGTGGGGGCAGAGACAGGGGTTGAGCACCCCCAGGCAGTTTGAAAAGTCGGTGTCTCTGCCAGGGTCTCTGCCAATCTGACCCCGGGGGGAAATTCCTTCCTGACTCCAAATATGGTGATCAGACACTGAGAATGTGGGTGAGACCAGCCAGCCAGACATATGGAAAAGAATTCTCTGTAGTAACTCAGAGGCCTCCCCGTCTAGTGGCCCATCTCTGGCTGTAGAGGACATTTGCCGTTGTAGACCATCACATCATACCATCCCCTCCATAAAAAGCTGTTCAGTACAGCCCTCCTGCTAGTTAGGGGCTCTGCAGAGACCTCAGGTCACTCCTTCCAGGCCAATGACACAAGAACTGCTTATAATGGCGTGGGAAAAGGATTCTCCGACTGTCCTAAAATTCAGAAGGCAGTCCTCAATCTATGGCTCTGCCCCACGCACCTGTGCGCCTAGCTTTCATGACAGTTCCAGATTTCCAATTGTATGTAGGCAGAGGTTAAATTCAATCCCCCTCTGTCACCCAGAATTCCAGTTCTGTGAGCAGATCCGATTCATCTCCACCAGTTCCCTGCCTGGGAGGACCCTGGCTTGTGCAGGTTTAGGCCAGACCTTGAATTGAGAAGAAGCTTGGAGGGGATCTTCTAGAAGGGCTGATTCCGTCTAGCCTTCCTACGTCAAGCTCTGGTCTTCATGACATCACCAGATTTCAGAAAAGCGTCCAAACACTGATGGGAGTTGAGAGAAGAGCAACCCCAATCATTAAAGAGGCTGGCATGTTGACTTGTGAAGAAAGAGAAAGAGAAATATTTAGTGTTGCTAAATGACAACTGAGAGACTGTTGGAAGCGTGTAAACACCAAGCAGTGAGAAGAATAGTTCAGGATGTTTTAGGGGAGTATACGTAGGAATAATAGGGGTTACCACTTTAATATATAACACAGCCTCTAGTTGGAAACTCTCCTGCATGAGCAGATTATCTAATAGGTCTTCTCTGTCTCTGAGTGCTATAATTTAAAGGAAGCAAAGGAATATCCCAGCCAAATATCAAGGAACTTTGCCTGGTCTATTAGACAATGAAATGTTCTCCCAAGAGAAGTGGGGGAAGTCTCATCACTGGAGTGATTAAAATCAGATTGGACAAAGTCCAGGATAATATACAAAATATAGGGAATCAGTCAGCACTGGAGGGGGGACTGGGAGGCAGCAAGCAAGATGTGACCTAACCACTCTTTTCCAGATCTTATTTTTTATTATTCCGGTTACCTGGACAGGCCCCTGCCTGTAGATGCAGGATTGGGCTACACAAGGATAGTTCCAGACGGATATTGCATGGGATTGGGGCAACTCTAACTGTAGAGGGGAGGGCAAAAGTGTAAAAAAAAAAAACAAATAAGAAACAAGACAGGCACTTGTTCAAATGGCGACATTTTGTTTAATCATACAACACAGATAGAAAGTTAAGTCTAGCGACATTTACACCACAAGTTTGTGTGATTTCGTTCTTGCTCGATCAGCACTGGACTGATACAAGAAGACTCCATCGTGATACTGTCAGGGGACGGGTGTGCCAGGAACCCGGTTTCATTTGCTTGTTCATGCTTCCATTTCTTGCTCTTCCATCTCTCAAGTAAAATTAACTGTCTGCCACTGCACTTGCTTCCAAAAGAAAGAAGTGGGGTCTAGATTTCTGAAAACCTGTGGGTGCGTCTTGAATGGCTGATGGTGGCACAGTACTTCCAGAACCAAGGCAGGAGTCAGCATTTATTTCTTTTCGCTCTCTGCCCTGTAAGCCTTGGTGCCCTGGAGCTGCCATCCAGATTCATAAGTAACGTCAAAGGGGAGAAGGGGAGTAGATGTCCCCTGATTGTTAAGGGACTTTTTTCGTTCTTCTTTGTAGAGTTCTGTAATAAGGTACATCAGATTTTGGGATGCACCAAATGATTTTCAGGTTGGCAGTGGGGAGAAAGGAAAACTCGGGGTGCTTTGTCACCCACTATTAGTTGAAATACGTTGTGCGGGAACTTCCAGCTTTAATAGTGGAGTCACCTGTTTTGTTGCTGGGCATCACCAATCCATCCACTGCATTGCACTGGCATTTGCTCTGAAATCAGTAGCCCTATATCTTTCTTAAGCTCAGGGGTACTGCATGGGAAGGTGCTGCATAAAGGATATGGGGGCTGGAAAGGGGAGAGAGGGTGGGCAAGACAGCCAACATCAGAGGGGCATGCTCAGAGGTTGGCCCATGTTTTGGGGGAAGAAATAACCTGTTCAGAAGTCACCCTGGGTTCCTTATTGTTTGTTCAAACAACAAGTGGTTTGTTCAAGGTACAGGATGTTCCCCACCCTTGGTTTTTAAAAGCACATGGTGATGGGGGAGGCAGCATAGCTGTGGTTCTCAGGAGGCGTGAATTCTATTCACAGCTGTGCCCCTGATTTGCTGGGTGATTTTAGGCAAGTTGTGTAACCTCTTTGCCTCAGTTTACATCTGTAAAATGGGAGTAATTGTTACCCACTTTTGTAAAGTGCTTTGAGATCTCTGGATAAAAAGCACTACAAACTTACAAAGTGTGGTTATTGTAATTAATTATTAGAAATAATTATTCATTAAATAATGTGTTTTCTCCGGGGAAGAACTTACTGCAACTGATCTGCATCAGCCTCTGATGTTTCCAGTGAGGTTCAAAATTTTCACAGTTGTATTTACTGATAGACAATGTTAAGTGTCGTTGGGGGGAAATTTTTACATTTTACAAAAAAAACCCAACACGCTGTCATTGACACTCTCTCTTACCAAGACATGGCCAGTTCAGTCCTTGAGCACTTCACTTATATGTTTACCTCTTTCCAGATGCCTTCTTAGGCCTTGTCTATACTGGGAATGAAAGCATCCTGTTAGAGAATGTGTTAACTAACACAGTGTTGCTGCTATTCATTATTATTATTTATTTATTTATTATAGCATGTAGGTGCCATAGGCATAGAATAGGACCTCACTGTGTTACATACAGCTTTGTCCTTAGTGTGAACAAGGACAGGTATGTTTAAAAACATGAGCTGGTCAGGGTTAGTTCCCCATAGGATTAACCATGATGAATTAACACATTTTTTAATGCAACTGTCCTGGTCCACACCAAGGATAAAGCCATGTTTAACATCATGTTAGTTAAGACATGTTAGTTAACATGCTAACATGACACTTTTCCCTCAGTACAGTAATAATAAGAATACCTATTTCTGATATAGCACTTTTCATCAGGAGATCTCAAAGTACTTCACAATCTGTAATGTATTTCTCCTCTTGTGAGGCAGGGATGCATTATTATCCCCATTATGCAGATGGGAAACTGAGGCACAGAGAGACTGAATGACTTGCCCAAGGTCACCTAGCATGTCTGGGAAGAGCAGGGGATTGAAAGGAGATCTTCCACATCCTAAGCCAGTGCCCTAATCACTGGACCATCCTTTCCCATATGGGCTAGGTTGTGCAACCCATATTTATCTTGGTGAACACCTGGTAATTGGAGGAGTCAGAGAGACTTTGAAGTCACTAGGGCTGCTTGCGTGAGCAAACATTTGCCTGCTTGAGAAAAGGTTGGACAATCGATCCCTATGTGTTAGGAAAATGCTCAGCACATTGTGTGGGTGCCAGTAAAATAATGTCTGCTAAGGAAGATCATCTTACACAGGGGGTCCTTGAGTGGCACAAGAGAACTGGAATCCCTGCTTGGACGATCAGGCCCAAGTTCCTCCACAGAAGACCATATCTACTACCCTCCTTCCACATACGCAAGCCCCATTGACACAGATCACAGAGCATGGCCCTAGTACTTATAATCCAAGTGACAGACAAAGGAAAAGTGGTCACCTTTGTGCATGTGGCCTGGAGCTGGCCATCCCTCAGTTAGCCAGGGAGGTATCCGCACTCTGCAATGACCATTCTTCAGGCCCCAAAGACGCAGAAATGGCCTTACCACTGCACAAAGAAACTCGGATGTCACTGGAGTTGATAATACCCCGGTATGTTCATCATGAACGGGTGCGGTTAGTGGGGAAGCCAGCTTGAGTGTCTTAGGGTACATCTACACTGTGATAAAAAACCTGTGACAGCAAGTGTCAGAGCCCTGGGCAGCAAACTCAGGCTCACAGGGATTGGGCTACAGGGTTGTTTAATTGCATTGTAGACATTTGGGCTTAGGCTGGAGCTTGGCCTCTGAGACCCTCCCCCTCGTGAGGTTTCAGAGCTCGGGCTCCAGCCAAGCACCTACACTGCAATTTTATAGCCCTGCAGCCTGAGCCCAAGTCAGCTGACCCAGACCAGCCTCAGCGATGCGGCAGATATTTTATCTCAGTGTAGACATAGCCTTAGTTTCTCCAGCATGGCAGGGCTTAGGCTCCATCCTTCAGCCTAATGGCTAGGAGAAGCACTGATGGAATCTTTGCCCTGCTGGATGGGCAGGGGCAGCCTTCCCCCAGCAGCTGGCTGAGAACAGCTGAGATGAAGCCTTATGGGCAGCTGCAACACTGAAGAGACCTTCACTCCACAGCAAGGCTGGGGACAGCTGATATGTTTGGCTGCTCAGGAGCAGAGGCCCCGGGTGGGTTGAGGACAGCTGAGACACATTGATGGACAGAAGCAGCACTGAAGAGGCTTTTGCCCTTCAGTGGGGTTTAAAACAGCTGAGCTCGATGGACAGACAGGAGTAGTTCTGTGGTGCTTTTTGCCCTGGATTAGTCTGTGAATGGCTAGTTAAAGAGAAGCACTACAGAAGATGTTTTCACCTTCCATTAGGGCTGGGAACAGCTGATATGGATGGAGGCAGCACTGAAGAGGCTTTTGCCCTACACTAGATCTGAGAATGCCTGGCCCAAATGGAAGGACAGGAGCAGCAATGAAGGCCCTCTCTGTGCAATGGAGCTGGGAGGAGTTGATACGGATGGATGGACAGAGCAGGGCTGATGGGGCCTTTACACTTAGTAACGTTGAGAACGGCCGATCTGTATGGACAGACGAGAGATGCTGAAGAGCCCTTTGGCCTGCAGTGATAGCACTAGCTAACACCACAGACCCAGCGCAGGCTTCTCTGACGCAGCTCTGCTAATGCATGTCACTTCTAGGGCGCTCCCTGCTCTTCCAGTCCTGGGCTTCATGCGGTTCTGCCAGCATACCTCAACCTCAACTGCAACGCTCCCTGCTCCTACAGCTCTTCCAGAACACCTCAGTCCTGACCTGCAGCCCTTTCTGCTGGTTGCCATGCTGGATGACTCAGCTCTGCAAACCCATCTCAGATGTGACCTACTGCTCTTCTACTACTAAGGGATGACCACTAATCACGGGACATGCATCCTCTTGGGATCAAAGATCACCAAACTCATTGCAATTGTCGTCAGGCTGGACTGATTCCAGCAGCTGTCTGCCATCTTTGTCAGTCTCGCTGCATTCTAAACGGCTGAGCTAGATAGAGGAATGCTTGGGCTTCAGTGTTAGAGACTCCACTCCAAGGCAAGAAGAGTTAGCCAAAGACTCAAAAAGTAATAGCAAATATTTTTCTAAGTACATCTGAAGCAGGAAGCCTGCTAAACAACCAGTGGGGCTACTGGACGATTGAGGTGCTAAAAGAGCACTCAAGGACGATAAGGCCATTGCAGAGAAACGAAATGAATTCTTTGCATCAGTCTTCACAGCTGAGGATGTGAGGGAGATTCCCAAACCTGAGCCATTCTTTTTAGGTGACAGATCTGAGGAACTGTCCCAGATTGAGGTATCATTAGAGGAGGTTTTGGAACAAACTGATAAATTAAACAGCAATAAGTCACCAGGACCAGATGGTATTCACCCAAGAGTTCTGAAGGAACTCAAATGTGAAATTGCAGAACTACTAACTGTAGTCTGTAACCTATCATTTAAATCAGCCTCTGTACCAGATGACTGGAGGATAGCTAATGTGATGCCAATTTTTTAAAAGGGCTCCAGAGGTGAGCCCAGCAATTACAGGCCTGTAAGCCTGACTTCAGTACCGGGCAAACTGGTTGAAACTATAATAAAGAACAATATTGTCAGACATATAGAAGAACATAATTTGTTGAGGAAGAGCCAACGTGGTTTTAGTAAAGGGAAATCATGCCTCACCAATCTACTAGAATTCTTTGAGGGGGTCAACAAGCGTGTGGACCAAGGGGATCCAGTGGATATAGTGTACTTAGACTTTCGGAAAGCCTTTGACAAGGTCCTTTACGCAAAGTAAGTTGCCATGGGATAAGAGGGAAGGTCCTCTCATTGATTGGTAACTGGTTAAAAGATAGGAAATAATGGGTAGGTATAAATGGTCAGTTTTCAGAATGGAGAGAGGTAAATAATGGTGTCCCCCAGGGGTCTGTTCTGGGACCAGTCCTATTCGACATATTCATAAATGATCTGGAAAAAGGGGTGAACAGTGAGGTGGCAAAATTTGCAGATGATACAAAATTACTCAAGACAGTTAAGACCCAGGCAGACTGCAAAGAGCTACAAAAGGATCTCTCAAAACTGGGTGACTGGGCAACAAAATGGCAGATGAAATTTAATGTTGATAAATGCAATGTAATGCACATTGGAAAGCATAATCCTAACTATACATGTAAAATTATGGGGTCTAAATTAGCTGTTACCACTCAAGAAAGAGATCTTGGAGTCATTGTGGATAGTTCTCTGAAAACATCCATTCAATGTGCAGTGGCAGTCCAAAAAGCAAACAGAATGTTGGGAATAATTAAGAAAGGGATAGATAATAGGTCAGAAAATAACATGTTGCCGCTATATAAATCCATAGTATGCCCACATCTTGAATACTGCGTGCAGATGTGGTTGCCCTGTTTCAAAAAAGCTATACTAGAATTGGAAAAGGTTCAGAAAAGGGCAACAAAAATTATTAGGGTTATGGAACGGCTTCCATCTGAGGAGAGATTAATAAGACTGGGACTTTTCAGCTTGGAAAACAGACGACTAAGGGGAGATATGATTGAGGTCTATAAAATCATGACTGGTGTAGAGAAAGTAGATAAGGAAGCGTTGTTTACTACTTCTCATAACACAAGAACTAGAGGTCACCAAATGAAATTAATAGGCAGCAGGTTTAAAACAAATAAAATAAAGTATTTCTTCACATAACACACAGTCAACCTGTGGAACTCCTTACCAGAGGATGTTGTGATGTCCAAGACCATAACAGGGTTCAAAAAAGAACTAGATAAATTCATGGAGGATAGGTCCATCAATGGCTATTAGCCTGGATGGGCAGGAATGGTATCCCTCTCTCTTTGCCAGAAGCTGGGAATGAGCGACAGGGGATGGATCACTTGATAATCACCTGTTCTGTTCGTTCCCTCTGGGGCACCTGGCAGTGGCCACTGTCGGAAGACAGGATATTGAGCTAGATGGACCTTTGGTCTGACCCAGTAGGGCGATTCTTATGTTCTTATGTAATGCTGTTTCTCCACAGGTAAAATACAAAGTAGAGGCCTTAGTGTTAAGAAAACTGATATAACCATTCAGTGACTACATCTACGCCTAATCTAGGGCTCAGTGCTGAGAGAGAGACAAGTCCCTTAATCAAATACCAGGCTGTCTCTTGGAAGATCAGAGGGGGAAACTGATAAAGCAGTCGCTATTCACATGTGGAAGCTGTGCAGAAACTGACCACGTTTGTTTGAGAGATGGAGAATGATATAGCTGTTACTGGGAAGGGGAAAGGGATCCCTAGAGCAAGAAATCCAGGGGATTAAAAAGCATTTCTTCATAAAGCAATTGAATAAGATATTAACTTTACATCTCTATAATGCCCACATTTCATCCCAAAGAATCCAAAAGCACAGTAGAGGCTCTGGACCCGGAGGTAAGCCTGTGGAAAGGTTCCCAGTGTGGACAATCTGCAAAGAACCTCACAAGGTATCCATAGTTCTCACTTGCTCAAGGACTGGTATCCAGCACTACGTCAAAAGTGGGTGGTCCTGGCTGGGGGGGCGGGGGGCAAGGGTCATGTGTATTTTTCTCTCGTCCTTCCCTAAAAGCAGAATCCTATACAGCAGATAAAGGGACCCCATGATGTTTCCCAACAGAATTAGGAGCTGTTCTTGTGTGGAAACTCACTCCAGTCCTGGAAATGATGATTTCCTCTGCTGCTAATGTCCCTTTTCCCTTCTCATTCACCCTCCCTTAGTGCATATTTCTGCCCCTCTATACATCCTCTGATGTCCTCAATAACTAACTAGTGAGAGTGTGCCGAGGACTGGTGGGTGTAGAGGGGATCACTTCACCCAAGACCAGCAGGCCAGCCAAAATTCTGCCCAGTTTGTCCACGAGCTAGTTCCAGTGAAGCCAGCTCTTTGTGCTAAGGAAAGAAGGGATGGCCTCATGTTCACACTAGTACGTGTGATTCACACTTACTGGTGTTGGCATAGTTTCAAGCATTTAACTCTAGGACACGTTCCAAGGCCCTCATTCATTTTTTTACTTAGGCACGTCTCCCATGGCTTCAGGGACAATTTTGTCCAAGTAAATACTGGGTAAAAACTGTGTGAGGACTCGGCTTGGCCCATTTGCTTCTTTGGGAGTTCTATCTGAGTAAACTCCTGGGGGCCAGGTTTTGGGTGGCCCTTGCATGGGTGACTACGTAGGCAGCCTACCCTGTGTGTCATGTGCAAGGGGCATTCGCAATTGCAGGAGAGTGGAGGGCCTGCCCCTCTGCTGTGTCCCAGCAGGTGTATGTTGCCCCAAAGGAAGGGAAGCAATAGAGCTATGCCCAGGCCTGTTCTCCTCACCCTTTGCATTGGCTTGCAAAGTGGGCCGAGCACATTGGGGGCAGCAAGCTGAAGTATCCTAAAAGATGGGGCAGCCTACCCGGACCCCTGCCTGCTGGGGCAGGGAGACACCCTACCAATTCCAGGGCAGTGGCTAAATGCCACTATTTGGCCCTGAGTGAAGACCTCAGGATTTGTCCCTCAATTAGTGTTCCTGGTTTTTCGTAGTCTCTCTCCTCCCAGACACCTGTGATAGGAAGGTAAAACAACAGCTGCTAGATCTTACAATGAAACCCTAAGGTCCAAGATCTAATTTGTGCTCACTTCCCACCACCACCACGCATCTCCCAGTAAGAACATGGACTGGAAAATATGATAATATGCTCTCCTCCCAGCCACAAATTACCACTAACTCCCCCCCCCCTTCCCTTTTTTAACAGGCCTCAGTGAGAAAAGAGATATGCCGTAGTCACCTATCACTCCCCCTAATCAACCGCCTACCTTCCCCACCCACACCAGGGAACTCCACTCACATGCAGGAAGAGGTTCTCCAATGCCACCACCATTCGGAAGGCACTGTGCTCATTGATCAATCTGTCTGTCCTTGGAGTCTTTCTATGCTTTTCAAATGTGCAAACACAGAACCAAGTCATCCTCCCCAAACACCCCAAACCTCAGAAATCAAATCTCCCAGCATTCCCTCCGCTACTTCCCACAACCAAGACACGCAACTGAACCACAGAACACGAGAGAGGGGGAAGACAACAAACAGCCTGTGCAAAAAACCGAGAATGACGACATTCTAGGAAGGAGAAAGGAAAGCCCCTGCTCCTTCTCCCATAAACGCACACACAGAGGATGTGCCACATGCTTTGAAGACAGGCCTACAGTAAACTCAAAGGTAGCTGGGACGGGTTGTAATATCCAGACAGTGGGAGGAGTGATTCACAGATTACTTTCGTGGTTCTCCTCTGTCTCGGCGGTCACTGGGGGGAGCCCCCCATTGTCATTCAGCCGCTTGGCCCTGTAGGTCTCATAGTGGATGTTGTGCGTCACTTCTTTTAGGTCTTGCAGGTGGGTCCTGCAGGAGGCAGAGGGAGACAGAAGGAGGGTAAGAAAAAAAATCGGCTGCGTCAATGTTATTCTTTCTGGGTCTATTTTATTTCCAAGATAAATGGGACAGTTTCTCCTGTCTGGCTTGCCAATGAATAGGACATTCATTTTCTATGGAGGCCATAATACATTAGACAACTGAAACTGCATCAGTCAGCAAAATAAAATAGGCACACAGGATATGTCAAGCTGGCTCAGATCATTGGCCGTGCCAGTGCAATATGCTATCTCCTGCTACACCAGATCAGGCCAATCAATGGTCCATTGAGTCAGCTATTCTGCATCCTGCTATATCAGTTAAGACTTCTGGTTCATCAATCTTCCAGCAGCAGCCAATACATGAGGCTTCAAAGAATGTAAAACTTCCCCATGATGCATCTGGTCAGTTGTGCAGTGGAGCCCACAGTAGCTGTGCTGTTTGCACCAGCCCCACTGGAAGAGTCCCCACAGCCACAGCTCCTTCCAACCAGTCACTAACTGCCAGAAAACTCCTGGGCTTTGACCACCATTGTTTAATGACCACCTTTTATTGAAAGATTTGGGGAAAGCCCAACAGTGACAGCTAGGTGGTACCAGCATTAGGAATTTGTTGTGAGGGACAAACAATGCAATTTTGTGATGTCACCATGACATCACTGTGTCACAGTCTGAGGTTTCATCTCTCCCAGATGCCAAAACACCATGACAACAGAAAGCATACAGGGGAATGGTTTTTAACTTTGACGTATATTTACATTTGGGCTTCTGAAAAAAACCTACCTTATTAGTTTATAGGGCATAGAAATTACCTTCAAACAGGGGTGCTGGAATAATTTTTATAGTGGGGGTGCTGAGAACTATTGAACCAAACTGTAAACCCTGGATAGGATGGAAACTTCTTCAAGCCAGAGGGTGCGGCAGCACCCCCCGGCACCCGTAGTTCTAGCACCTATGCCTTCAAACTATGGGACTTCCCACAGAATTTCAGACAGATGTCAGTTCTCCTGAAAGGGCTTCACTCCATACATGAACTTGAGAGAAGGGGGACTGGAGACTGGGGATATGGAGCTTTTTATCTCTTGGTCAATTCTAGTTCATCCCCAGATCAGGAGGACTACATGGTCTGGGGATTGGGAATGGACTGAAGAGTCTTTCCTTCTTTGTCATTGATTCCAACACAGCCCTAAGTCAGGAGCAACTAAAAAGTGTTCCCATCTATTGTGTGTTTGTATAATGGGGCATGGGGGAGGGTGTCACTCCCGTTCGTTGTCACACAGGCCATCTACATCACCCGAGCACCATCACAACTAGCCCCCTTGTTGGCATAGCAAGCATAGACATTAAAGATCAGCTAGGTTGCCCTGTCCATTAGTTAATTTAAGATTGTTCCCTCTAGTAGTCAGCCCAGCTTGAATTGTCTGAAGAAATATGACTTTCATCCGGTTGGAGATTGTTCCATTATCATGGCTTTCGTCACTAGGAAATTCTATCTGAAAGTCGGTTAAGTAAGTACTGTAGCCCTTCTCATCAGGAATATACAGTTGCATAACTGCTGGCCTCACCTGATGACAAAGTCTCGAAGTAGGGCAAATTCACAGTGATTGAGGTTTTCCACTGTAAACAGAGAAAATTGGGGAGTGGGGTGTTAAAAAAACCCTTCATTAGTACAGCGCATGGGGTAGTTGTCAAGGCAGTGGGCAGACGGGCACAAATCTTATATTTCAAACAGGGCATATAGTGCTATTTGTGCATCACATGCAGTCTATTGGGCTTGTCAGTTCTTAAAACCGTGAGGGAGGGGTCACTTGAAAAGGGAAGTGACCTCATGGGCCCCAGCGTGGCACCTCTTCTACTCTAGAGTGGCCGCAATACCCTGCCAGTTGGTGATATCACAGTGGTAGCTCCAATTCCCCTCAGCAGCGGTGTTTGAAAATATCTTTTTTTAATTTTGATTAAAAAATATGTTTAACTATGGGTGCAAGGGGTAGTACCTGGAGCTTTGCGTGCCTGAGCCTACGTAGATACATCCATCTCAAAAGGATGGACCTGTTTACCTTCAATGACGCCCCAGGGAGTTTTCCTGCCCAGGATTCTTTTGCCATTTACTTGGTATTCCTTGTCGCTGCCCACCACTGCAAACGGCATGCTTTCCTGCTGGAGATACACAGGTAGACAGGCCTAGTCAAGCTGTTCCTCTGCGCACTAGACAACAATGAGATATACTAATCTCTCTCCACCCTTCCCCCTGTTACCCTTCTCCCTCCAGCATGCGGTCTTCTGCAGGGCAACAGGCACTCACTGCCAATGACCGGCCACTGCTGAATATGATAATAGCCCTAGCATTTCAACAGTTGTTTACAGCTGTTGCCATAGCTGAGCCTGCAGAGTTTCCCAGTGATTCCATGGGTTCTGCAGATGGGTGCAGTATTGTTCTAGGTGAGTCTGCAGATGTGACCAGCATTTTTGAATCAAAGAAGTGATGAATATGGAGCTCTCTGAAATCATTTATTAATACTATATGCTGGCCTGACTTTGGCCTGGTGTTTGCTGCACTCATATTTTGGTGTAACTGTTTCTCCCGAGAGGTCTCTCTGGGGTGGTTCCCAGAAGGAAAGAGGAGATGGCTCAAGATGGTCACCTATGAGTCCTAAAGGGACAATGCCAGAACTATTCACTCTGACAACTCTAGCTCACTCTGCTGCCAGGGTATGAAACTTTCTGACCCAGAGGGCAAAAGCCACCAACACTTGACTAAGTCTCCTGCAAGACAAAGAGTGTGTGCGTGTGTGTGTATAGGCCTACCTAGGTATTGGGCCTACCAGTATGGGACAGTAGGATCCTAGCTAGGAGAGACGTACTGTTAGTTGTTCTACAGTCCTATTTTTTCTCTAGTGCTCCATTCAATGAAGAGGGGAGGGATAGCTCAGTGGTTTGAGCATTGGCCTGCTAAATCAAGGGTTGTGAGCTCAATCCTTGAGGGGGCCATTTAGGGATCTGGGGCAAAAATTGGGGATTGGTCCTGCTTTGAGCTGGGGGTTGGACTATATGACCTCCTGAGGTCCCTTCCAATCCTGATATTTTATGATTCTATGTTGTTTTAAGGAGGCTGCAGGTTACTGTATCACTTAGTGATAAGAGGTTGCTATACATGGAGTATTTTACCCAGGTCCCTGGCTCAGAGTGGAAGAATCACATGATTCCAACCCCAAGATAGGCCTTTTGCCTGTACCTATCACCTGAGGAGATGCACTCAGGGAGTATGTCTTCACTGCAGAGTTAACTTGGCCTTTTACTCAGGTGTTGCCCCTAACTTTCCTCCCTTCCACACATAAAAATCTGTCACCCAAGTTTAGCGGTGCTTTCAACCCCAGCTAGCTGTCCTGTCCTGGGGTATAGGCTAACGGCTGAGTGAGGCTGGTAACCCACTCATTTTGCAGTGAGGACACAGACTAAATCATTCCAATACTGAGAGTCCTCCAATACCTTCCCACAATTCCTCCCATCTGGCCAAAAGGACAGACAATTTCTCCCACAATTCATTGGGAAAGAATCATAGAGTGGCTCATCTCACGGCAGCACAAAGAACCATGGGAGATTCCTCCGCCAACCCCCACCCCCATAAGTCCTAGCAACACACATGCACAGGGGACTGCAGCATTAATGAGGACACAATAACTTTGGAGGGACCATTCACACCTAGGGTAGGCTAACCCAGGTGCCAATCCTCCAAGTTTACTCTGCCGTGAAGAAATACCAAGAGGGGGGAGAGGTGCAGCTAGTTCTATAAATGTGACAGTCCCCAGAGGTACCCGACACTTCATAGAATCATAGAATATAAGGGTTGGAAGGGACCCCAGAAGGTCATCCAGTCCAACCCCCTGCTCGAAGCAGGACCAATTCCCAGTTAAATCATCCCAGCCAGGGCTTTGTCAAGCCTGACCTTAAAAACCTCTAAGGAAGGAGATTCCACCACCTCCCTAGGTAACGCATTCCAGTGTTTCACCACCCTCTTAGTGAAAAAGTTTTTCCTAATATCCAATCTAAACCTCCCCCACTGCAGCTTGAGACCATTACTCCTCGTTCTGTCATCTGATACCATTGAGAACAGTCTAGAGCCATCCTCTTTGGAACCCCCTTTCAGGTAGTTGAAAGCAGCTATCAAATCCCCCCTCATTCTTCTCTTCTGCAGGCTAAACAATCCCAGCTCCCTCAGCCTCTCCTCATAACTCATGTGTTCCAGACCCCTAATCATTTTTGTTGCCCTTCGCTGGACTCTCTCCAATTTATCCACATCCTTCTTGAAGTGTGGGGCCCAAAACTGGACACAGTACTCCAGATGAGGCCTCACCAATGTCGAATAGAGGGGAACGATCACGTCCCTCGATCTGCTCGCTATGCCCCTACTTATACATCCCAAAATGCCATTGGCCTTCTTGGCAACAAGGGCACACTGCTGACTCATATCCAGCTTCTCGTCCACTGTCACCCCTAGGTCCTTTTCTGCAGAACTGCTGCCTAGCCATTCGGTCCCTAGTCTGTAGCTGTGCATTGGGTTCTTCCGTCCTAAGTGCAGGACCCTGCACTTATCCTTATTGAACCTCATCAGATTTCTTTTGGCCCAATCCTCCAATTTGTCTAGGTCCTTCTGTATCCTATCCCTCCCCTCCAGCGTATCTACCACTCCTCCCAGTTTAGTATCATCTGCAAATTTGCTGAGAGTGCAATCCACACCATCCTCCAGATCGTTTATGAAGATATTGAACAAAACCGGCCCCAGGACCGACCCTTGGGGCACTCCACTTGATACCGGCTGCCAACTAGACATGGAGCCATTGATAACTACCCGTTGAGCCCGACAATCTAGCCAGCTTTCTACCCACCTTGTAGTGCATTCATCCAGCCCATACTTCCTTAACTTGCTGACAAGAATACTGTGGGAGACCGTGTCAAAAGCTTTGCTAAAGTCAAGAAACAATACATCCACTGCTTTCCCTTCATCCACAGAACCAGTAACTTCAATATGTTGTGTAGAAATCCCTTGCTTCCATAAGTCAGTCTGCAGATCCCCCAATATTTCCATAGGTTTTTGCAGGTCTCCACAATGTTCCATAAGTTTATGGCTTCTGATTTTCAGTATTAACTGATAAACACCAGTAAAACACCCCAATAAAAAAATGAAATAAGTGTTCATCCAATAAACATGGGAAAAACATTGGAAATGGCAACTTGTATCTAAGGGTTTGTCTACACGGGGTATGATTTCTAGAGCACGCAAATGTGTTGCACATTAATTGGTCTGTGTAGACCCTGCTGGTGCACACTAAAGGTTCCCAAGTGCACTTTAAAGTAATGCTGCTTGAAACAGTGCTACATTAAAGTGCACTAGGGAACATTACAAAGAGATTGCTTATTACAGTATATACGACTGTAATGAGTAATGCATATAATATATACAGTATATATAGGCTTGGAAGAATTAGATTTTTATTGGTAAAAAAAAGTAGGTAAACATCAATTTAAGGGACACCCAAACTGATGAAAAATATTTCCACAGATAATAATTGAAATTTACAGATAGACAAAGTAAGAAAAATGCTGTATGAGAACTTATTAGGGTTTGATTTTAAGGATATTTACTTTTTATATTTTGACATGATATTGACAATTTGTGTTTGAATGGTTATAAAGCTTTAACTTTTTGAATCTCAACATCCATGATCATTAAATAATTATTGTCCTATCTTCCCTATCATCTGACCAGCACTCCAATTTTACCCACTGTGAAAATTTTAATTGAAAAAACTGCTTAAAAATAAACTTTGATATTACCCATCAAAATTATGAAAAAAATAAAAATTGAATTCTGCAAAGCCTAGTGTATACATAGAGAAACCCCCAAACCCACCAATTTTGGATATCTACACAAAACTCAAAAATTGCTAAAAGTACCCCCCCAAAATGAAATTCATAAACCCCCAAAAGGAAATGTCTTCTACAGATGTCCCCAGATTCCTAGAGGTTGGTCTGCAGATATCCCCAGCATTTCTACAGGAGAATACTGCAATGATGGTTGATGTGAAGGGAAATATGATCAAATTTTTACTTGGGAGACCCCCAAAAATAAGAATTTGAGGGGTCAAGCTGAGAAGAAGTTGGGGCTTAAATAGCAACAGCTCACATGGGAAGCTAAACCCAGCCCAAACCCAGTGACCAGCAAGATGAAGTGAAACAAATAGTCCTCTTAAATTCAGCAGTCACTGCACTCTATGGTGATAATGAACGGAGACAATGCAAATTAAATTAGAAAGGATAAAAGAACCCATCCTCCCTACCGGATATAAACAATAATAATAATAATACTTTGCGTTATAGCATCTTTCATCCAAGGATCTCAAAGCACTTTGAAAACTAGAGTGATTTGTCTCCATTCTGCACTCAGTGAAATCTAACCACTCCTCAATACTCTCTCATTATATGGTGTGTCCTACCCTGATTTTGTCATTCTCTGTTTTATCCTCCAGGTCCTCATCAAACTCTTTCTGGGGGTAAAACTCGATCCCATTCACCTCCAGTTCTTTGCGCACCTGGGCAGGGAAACATTGGAAAGTAAAAAGCAGTGCAAGCATTGAATTATGGCAGACAGCAGGGTGCAGTGGTATTACATTCCTGCTGCAACATTCTCAAGGGGAAGGCGCCTGCAGGAAATACTCCTCAAGGAGTGTGTGATACAGTTGTGACACACAGCAGTGCTGGCAAGAGATTGGACTTTATTCGCTGGCCCCATGGGTCAGGGTTATGAAGGATTAATAACCCAGTCACAGAACAGGGATCAGCAGAAAGACATCTTGGCAGGTCACAACACAGGTGTGAAACCCTTGCCATCACTGTGACAGATGCCCTTTGAGAGACTTCAGCATAGAAACAGCTGCTCTTCCACGATAGATGCAGCCCACCAGGTAGTTTTTGCCCCAAATGATCTCTAGTAGATTTCAGTTCTCCATTGTGGTGCCCCTAGCAGACCATTCATCATTATTCTTTGTGGTCTTAGTTGATCATTTCCTTAGGATCATTTGGACGAGCTGTAGCTCACGAAAGCTTATGCTCAAATAAATTTGTTAGTCTCTAAGGTGCCACAAGTCCTCCTTTTCTTTTTGCGGATACAGACTAACACGGCTGCTACTCTGAAACCATTCTCCTGTTGATTAATCTGAGCTCAGAGGTGGGGTTCACTAGCACAGATACATGTTAATGTCAGCTAGGGTGACCAGACAGCAAGTGTGAAAAATCAGGACAGGGGGTGGGAGGTAATAGGAGCCAAGACCCAAAAATTGGGACTGTCCCTATAAAATCGGAAGATCCGGTCACCCTAATGTCAGCTCTGACCCACTGTGGGCACATGTTTTTCAAAGGTTCATTTAAAGGGCAAGCATGTTCTTGGGTAAGGCCTGTTAAGGTACCCCCCACTCTGAACTCTGGGGTACAGATGTGGGGACCCGCATGAAAGACCCCCTAAGCTTGTATTCTATCAGCTTAGGTTAAAAACTCTCCAAGGCACAAATTCCTTTCCTTGTCCTTGGACAGTATATTGCTGCCACCACCAAGTGATTTACACAAAAATTCAGGGAAGGGTCACTTGGAATCATCCCCCCAACCAATATATCCCCCCAAGCCCCTTCACCCCCTTTCCTAGGAAGGCTTGAGACTAAAATACCAACCAGTTGCCTTATCAACATGAGCTCAACCAGACCCCTTTTCTTTAGGACACTGAAATCAATCAGGTTCTTAAAAAAGAATTTTTATTATAAAGAAAAAAGTAAAAGAATCACACCTGCAAAATCAGGATGGAAGGTAACTTTACAGGATAATAAAAAGATTTTAAACACAGAGGATTCCCTTCTGTGCTCAGCTTCACAGTTACAAAAACAGGAATGAAACTACCTCTGTAACATAGGGAAATTCATAAGCCAAAACAAGAGATAACCTAATGCATTTCCTTGCCCTACTCACAGTTTCTGTGGTTTTAGATGGATTATTCCAGGTATATGTTTCAGGAGCTATTGTACCTGCTTGGCTTCTCGGTCCGGAGAGGGAACAACACAGAGAACAACAAACAAATCCTTCCCCCCCAGATTTGAAAGTATCTTCTTTCCTCATTGATCCTTCTGGTCAGGTGCCAACTAGATTATTTGAACTGCTTAACCCTTTACAGATAAGGCAATCCAGTCCAGCTATCAAGGAGGGATTTTATGCTACCCTTCCCCCTATATTAATGACAAGGCCATATTGTCAGGAATGTACAGCGACTTGGGAAAGAGCTGAATTGCTGTGATATCCTAACAGCTGGAAAAGTGGCCTTCCCCATATTAATCTGAATGATTTAGGCAATCTTCTACCATATGAGCATACCCAGATCATCGCACACACCCCACATTGACACAGAACCAGGTCCTGTTTTAAGGTTACACGATAGCTGGACTCTGTCAGTGGAGAAGAGTCCAATATTGTATCCCATGGCAGCAGCTGAATGCTGTTCCGAACCATGGAGGGAAACACCAGGATGTCTGAGTGGTCAAGACAATATAATCCCAGTCTGAAGGATACAACCACCTTTCCCACCTTCCTGCCAGGACGGGTGAGGCTGGGAAAGACTCACTCCACACAGGCATGGTGGTACTCACCCTTTGTTTGAACTCAGTCTTCTCTTCCAGAGTCATGGTGTCTGCCTTGGCGATAACAGGGATGATGTTTACTACTTTGCTGAGATGTTTCATGAACTCTAGGTCCAGGGGTCGCAAGCTGCAGCCCAGGAAAAAGGAATAAGTGAGAGTCATTTTACCACATCACCCTTAACGCTGGCTCCGCTCTTCCCCCTCCCAGAGTCCAGACGAGAGGGAGAAGGGAGAGCTCTCCTGCATATCCCCCAAGAGATGCTCCCATTAGATTGCTTCTCCTTCCTCCTCACTCAATGCCTAGAAGAAGAAAAAACTATGGGGAGAGCTGGCCTGGCTATCCCAGTCTAATGCTTTTCTGTACAGCCCTCCCAGTGTTCACCCCAGTAGGGAAAAGTTAAACAACAGTGGGATTCCTACGCATGACCCATGGGGGAGATGAAAGACGCAGAGTGGGATGTATATAGGAGTGATGCATGGGATAGGATGCCGAGGAGGACATTACATAGAGAGGGAGTGGTGAGATACATGTGACTGGTCCATAGGGGGAGCTAAAGTAGAGGCACAGTAAGATACGGATGAGACAGGAGACATATAAGTGAGGAGTGGGAGAGAGGAAGCCGTCAGCAGCAGGATACCTACGAGTGACCCGTGGGGGAGATGAAGTAGAGACAGCAGTGGACTCGTGTGTCTGGGATTCGTTTCTTCCTTGCAATATTCACTTCCTCTTTCAGGAATTTTTCATATTGCTCACTGATGTATTTCTCGATGGGCTCCCAGCTGTGAAGGTCAGAGAGAGGGGCGGGGGGCACATTCCTTCCTCATCCTTCATACATACAGTGCTGCTGGCACTTACAGGAACTAAGAGGGTTTCCAGGGTGGGAGGGTATCATCTGTTCGCCTGATCAGATCCTGCCAGGGTTCTTGATCAGCAGAGGTGCTCAAGCTGAAGCCCCAGTGGCATACGTGGAAAGGGGCTGCTGGCAGGGCGTTCGCTGTGCGGGCCCCCCGTGACTTTGGCATTTGCCTTACTCTGATCCAAAATAGGCAGAATCTGCTGAATTTGGGGGGGGGGGGAGCGGAGCAGGGGATTGCAAGCGGGGTGGGGGGAACTGTTGGACTGGGAGGGGGACTTGAGAAGGATGCGCTGCCTGGTTTGCTGGTAGTGGGTTATACTGACTGCACTGCCTCACCAAACTTACACTTGGGGGGTGAATTTTGTAGAGTTTTAAGTTATGCCAAGGGTCCTAGAGCACAGCAATAGTCACTCTTTTATAGCATGTGTACGCCTAAGTAAAATAAATGAAATGATCATTATAAGGATTTTACATTTCCTGAGCCTCTGTCATCTAGCGTCAGAGTAACAGTCGTGTTAGCCTGTATTCGCAAAAAGAACAGGAGGACTTGTGGCACCTTAGAGACTAACCAATTTATTTAAGCGTAAGGGTTCGTGAGCTACAGCTCACTTCTTTGGATGCATCGATGAAGTGAGCTGTAGCTCACGAAAGCTCATGCTCAAATAAATTGGTTAATCTCTAAGGAGCCACAAGTACTCCTGTTCTTTTTGTCATCTAGTAGGCTCCCAAACACTTTATAAGCTGTGCTCATTTCCCCGGCCGCTGAAGCATAGCCACCTCTAGAGCAGAACGTGTTGGCAGTTTAACAGTTCACAGCAGCACATGGGCCTGATCCAAAGCCCACTGAAGGCAACAGGACTATTTCCATTGAGGTCAATGGGCTTTGGCTCAGGCCTTAAGCGAGGAAGAGAAGAACAATATCCCATCCATTTGGAACCCCCGGGTGACGTTTGGGGAGGCAGAATACCATTATCCAGCTTGGACTTTGGCAGGATGCTGCTACTGACACCTTTATTCTTCTCAGATGTGCTATGGGATCTGTAATGAACACATCTTGAAAGACAACAACCGGCGCCACAGAGTCCCCCCGCTCCCATGCTGGGGACTGCTTCAGAACTGAATCGGAAGGAACACCAACATCCCACCCTGCAGCGCTGACTCCGCCTGGGGCTGAGCTCAGGCTGACCTGTTCGCTGTGCTCCAGGGCGGGGTCCATCTTAGAGCATGGACCACGCTGGGTGCTGACTCTTCTGTATGCCCAGCCCTGTGGGGAAGTCAGCCACCCAAGAGGCACACAGAGAGGGGGAGGATAGATGGGGCGGTCAGAAGCTCACCAGTTCTCATTGTTGATCTGGTCACCAAATCCCGGGGTGTCAATTACCGTCAGTTTCATCTTGACACCACCTTCTTCAATGACTGGGGAAGAAAGCAGAAAAGACCTCATGATCCCCCTCCCTCAAGATCGGCTTCTTTGTGTAGGCGTCTATGACACATGTTGTGGGAATGATGATGGTCTGCCCTTTCCACGACCACAGAAGCAAGGGAGAGACTGTTTGCCTCTTTCAAAGCAGGGACTTTGAACCTGGGTCTCCCACTTCCCAGATGAGTGCCCTAACCACCAGGCTGCTGGCTAGTCTAATGGGTCAGGGTCTCTCTCTCCTTCTCTCAAAAATTTGGAAAGGTCTGTTTCATCTCAATGTGGAACTAAATCTTGAATTCTGGTTTTCCAGCCAGCCCTCGTAAAAGGTTCTTGACAGGACTGTTCTAAGACACCAGCACCCTGTACACTCTTTCAGCCAGTACTGCTGGTCCTCAGGATACTTTTCCTGGTTCTTACCATGCCCAATGGCCTTGATCTCCACTGTCTTAGGGATCTTCTCCTCACGGTTCCAGCCTGAAGACTTGCGGCTAACTTGGGATTTGAAGAGGGTGTTCACCAGTGTTGATTTCCCCAGCCCACTTTGACCTGATAAATGTAAAGGGGAAGAGTGTAGCATTTACCACAGCTGTGCTCTGACAATAGGCTGAAGAACTTAAACCCATGGAAGTTGCGGGTTGGGTGTGAGGGATCTTCTTGCCCTTCATAAGTACCTTAACAGAAAATCACAAGGACAGGGACTAGGGATCTACTGGAACTAGGCTTGGACTGATCTGTCCTTCATCTGTTCTTCACCCATACTCCCAATGATCCCCTATACCCTTATAACCTCTTGTACCTGTGCCTATGAGAGTGAAGTCAAAGCTCGGCAAAGCTTCTCTCTATGCCCCCCAAAAGCTCCATAGGCCTTGATGACCCCTCCTACCTACAACCATGATGTTGAAGTCAAAGCCCGTCTTCATGGTCTTCTTGCGCATCTGCTCAATGATGGTGTCGATCCCAATGTAGCCCAGCAGGTTGGAGTTAATGCCAACAGGTTTCATTGGCACTGCTGGTTTTTGCCGGGGCTCCGGCACCAGCTCAGACATAGTTGTCTCAATCTTGTTGTCTGCTGACCCTGCCCGGGAGAAAGAGGGGAGAACTGTCATTCAGGTGGCACCACTAGTAATCTCCCTCTGCCCCTCTCTGCTGCTGGGGAGTGGGTCTCGGATGTGGCCATTATCTTTGAAAACTCGTGGCGAACCGGGGAAGTCCCGGATGACTGGAAAAAGGCTAATGTAGTGCCAATCTTTAAAAAAGGGAAGAAGGAGGATCCTGGGAACTACAGGCCAGTCAGCCTCACCTCAGTCCCTGGAAAAATCATGGAGCAGGTCTTCAAAGAATCAATCCTGAAGCACTTGCATGAGAGGAAGGTGATCAGGAACAGCCAGCATGGATTCACCAAGGGAAGGTCATGCCTGACTAATCTAATCGCCTTTTATGATGAGATTACTGGTTCTGTGGATGAAGGGAAAGCAGTGGATGTATTGTTTCTTGACTTTAGCAAAGCTTTTGACACGGTCTCCCACAGTATTCTTGTCAGCAAGTTAAGGAAGTATGGGCTGGAAGAATGCACTATAAGGTGGATAGAAAGCTGGCTAGATTGTCGGGCTCAACGGGTAGTGATCAATGGCTCCATGTCTAGTTGGCAGCCGGTATCAAGTGGAGTGCCCCAAGGGTCGGTCCTGGGGCCGGTTTTGTTCAATATCTTCATAAATGATCTGGAGGATGGTGTGGATTGCACTCTCAGCAAATTTGCGGATGATACTAAACTGGGAGGAGTGGTAGATACGCTGGAGGGGAGGGATAGGATACAGAAGGACCTAGACAAATTGGAGGATTGGGCCAAAAGAAATCTGATGAGGTTCAAGAAGGATAAGTGCAGGGTCCTGCACTTAGGACGGAAAAACCCAATGCACCGCTACAGACTAGGGACCGAATGGCTAGGCAGCAGTTCTGCGGAAAAGGACCTAGGGGTGACAGTGGACGAGAAGCTGGATATGAGTCAGCAGTGTGCCCTTGTTGCCAAGAAGGCCAATGGCATTTTGGGATGTATAAGTAGGGGCATAGCGAGCAGATCGAGGGACGTGATCGTTCCCCTCTATTCGACATTGGTGAGGCCTCATCTGGAGTACTGTGTCCAGTTTTGGGCCCCACACTACAAGAAGGATGTGGATAAATTGGAGAGAGTCCAGCGAAGGGCAACAAAAATGATTAGGGGTCTAGAACACATGACTTATGAGGAGAGGCTGAGGGAGCTGGGATTGTTTAGCCTGCAGAAGAGAAGAATGAGGGGGGATTTGATAGCTGCTTTCAACTACCTGAAAGGGGGTTCCAAAGAGGATGGCTCTAGACTGTTCTCAATGGTAGCAGATGACAGAACGAGGAGTAATGGTCTCAAGTTGCAGTGGGGGAGGTTTAGATTGGATATTAGGAAAAACTTTTTCACTAAGAGGGTGGTGAAACACTGGAATGCGTTACCTAGGGAGGTGGTAGAATCTCCTTCCTTAGAGGTTTTTAAGGTCAGGCTTGACAAAGCCCTGGCTGAGATGATTTAACTGGGAATTGGTCCTGCTTCGAGCAGGGGGTTGGACTAGATGACCTTCAGGGGTCCCTTCCAACCCTGATATTCTATGATTCTATGTGTGTTTCACTGGCTGCTTGCTGGGCATGAATTAGGTTACAGATTTGAGCTTTACGGCCCCTACTGGAAAGTTAACTTTCTGAGGCTCTGGCTCCATGTTATGCATCATTGAATCCTGGGAGCTCCAAGGGACGGGGCCCCTAGAGCATGGCATGTGTAGGGGGGACAGGAAGGAAAACATCTGTCTCTTTGCCTATGTGGCCCCAGGGCTGTGGCATGCCCTCCCCTTTGATCTCAAAATGTCCCCAGAATCAGCCCCTTCAACAGCAGGTTGAAAACTGGCTTTCAGCAATGCACATTCACTCTGACTATGTTTCCCACTGCTAGATGGTCTTGTGGGTTTAACCGTATGGTTTTTAATATGTAGGTCTACATTTTCAAGTGGTCCCTAATTGTGGGTACTCGACAATGAAGACACCGAAAATCCGGGAGCACTTTTGAAAAGGTGGTCCTACCTAAATATAGCACCCTATTTCTGCTATCATAGCCCTCCTTAACTGTCACTTAGCCAATGCAGTTCTCTTTCTTTTAAGGAGAGATTGAGTGTGGGCTAATTATTAGAGCAGGAGCGTGGGAAGCCAGAGATCCAGCTTCTATTTCTTACTCATCCATAGACTCACCACATGTCTCTGGGCAAGTCACTTAACCTCTCTGTGCCTGTTCTTCCATCTATACGGGGTTGCACACTTTGTAGCTAGTGTAGGCAGAGCTCATTGCACCCCAGTGGCTCCTTGTATCCATCCATTCCCCGCACAGACTCCCTGTGCCACTCTCCAATCCCCCTCTATTTCAGGGACTCTCCCTACCAGCCACGTTCAGTTTCTTTGAACGTGGCTGGTAGGGAGAGTCCCTACACTGCACGTGTACAAAGCAGTTGTTATCACCATCACAACATATAGCAGTGAGACATGGCAACTTACCAAGAAAGATATGCAAAAGCTGGATGCATTTCAACACTAATGTCTGAGAAGAATATTGGGAATAACATATAGAGATAGGAAGATGAATGAAGAAGTCAGAAAAATGACTGGACAGGGCACCCTCTCACAAATAATCCTCAAAAGAAGACATCCGTGGCTGGGACATGTGCTGAGAATGGGAAAAGAATGCTGACCAAATGCCGCCCTTGAATGGACGCCAGAAAATGCAAGAAGAAAGAGAGGAAGACCGCAAATGACATGGAAACGAACAGTTCTGAATGACATTTAGCACCTCAACATGAAATGGGAAGATTTGGAGAGAAGGGCAGTTGACAGGCAAGGATGGCAAATGTGGGTAGCCTGATGTGCAGCAAAGCACGGGATGGACTAACGTCCAAGGTCCCTACCAGCCATGTCTACACTAGAGATCATACAGTGGCGCAGCCGTACCAATGCAGCTGCGCCTCTGTGAGATCTCTCGAGTAGCCGCTCTGTGCCAGTGGGAGAGAGCTCTCCCATTGACATAATGACTCCACCCACAGCAAGCGGCGGTAGCTATGTCAGTGGGAGAAGCTCTCCTGCCGACATAGCACTGTCCACACCTGGGCTTATGTCACTCAGGGGCATGTTTTTTCCACACCCCTAAACGACATAAGTTATTCCAATATAAGTGGCAGTGTAGACATTATTCTCCTTCTTTCTTTCTTTTTCTTTCAGGGTGTCAGCATTTTTACACAGGATTGGGGTGATGGGCAGAGCTGAGAGGAGGGGTATTGTTGTGCTGGAAGGGGTTAATGGCTGCCATGAGCTAACACAGAAGTTAGTCCCTTGCACTGAGGCAGGACCAAGTAAACCTAGACCATCCCATATCAGGTGTTTGTCTAACCTGTTCTTAACCTCCAGTGATGGGAATTCCACACCCTCCTATGGAAACTTATTCCAGAGTTTAACTACTCTTATAGTTAGAGTTTTTCCTAATATCTAACCTAAATCTCCCTTGCTCCAGGGATGCTAACCAGATGCCAGGGGCTCCATTGCTTTTGGTAACGTGGGATGGATCATGGGGCGGAGAGGGGGAGTGCACAGGGCCTGGGCTGGGGGCGGGGCAGAGTCACATGGGGAGGTCATGTGCCTCCCCCCATTAGCTGGTGCAGCGTACGGGTAAGAAATGAATTCTCCTTGCACCACTGCCTCAGCACCACCTCTTGGAACGTCTGCCCCCTCACATACATCTCTGTGCTTTCTTCCATGCCACCCTCTCCACAAGCAACGGACGCCCACTCTGAGCTGGTCCAGAAGGCCACTATCTTCTCATTGATAGTACTCTTGGAGACCTACTACTTCTGCAGTGCCTACAAAGAAAGAAGCTAGCTGGCTCAATCTCTCTCTCCCACATCTTCCATGTAAAAGAGAGAGACAATAGCGAAGTCCTTACTGGGTTTCATGGAGTCTCTGGCTCTTTTCCTTTATTGGGTTAGAGAAAGCTCTGCTTAGGATAGTAAATCATCTGCTTCTCTAAATCACTGATTTTATCTCATTAACGAACTGCTCACATACATGGAGGGAAGGGGGCTGAATGGCGGGAAGGATTGCTGGGCGAGAGGAGTGTACGCACACTGGAACTAGCACTGGGAATCAGAATGGGGGGAACGCATAAGGGTTGAATTTGGAAGGGAAGCTAAAGCGGGGGAATTTAGTTTGTTTATTTTAAAAAACAAAAACAGTCGTGATCCTCGTAAGCTGTTGTCCTATCACCACTCCGCTCACTTTGCTCGTATGTTTTTAGATTGCCAGCTTTCCAGGGCCAGGGTAGTGTCTTCTTTTGTCTGGACTTTGCAAAGGACCCAGCACATTGTGGGCACTACTCCAATCTAAATAATAAATAATAAATGATAGATTATCCCCTTTAGCCAATCCCTCCGAGCTCTTGTTTCCTCTGCTCTCCCCTGCCCCAGCCACACCTCAGGAAGTTGGCAATCCAAAATGGCAGGTGAGCAGTTTTGTGGCATGGCTACCATTTGGCATGTTGCAGCCACTGCTTTGGAGGAAGAGACATCTGGGGCCCACACACCCTGTCATTGGGCCAGAGGCACCAATGACCAACATCATGGGCTGCAGCAAAAATAAGTGTACAGGGTAAGAAAGAGTCATGGATAGGAAGAATTTCAAGGAGTATTTCAAGACAGAGATGGTTTGGGAGGAAGAGCTGGTCTGAGTGACTGAGGAACTGCTTAACATTTCCTCGTTCAAAGCACTGTACGAACATTAAGGGCTTCTCAACACAGGGAAATTTACCTGCATAACTATACCAGTATACATTTATAATTCAGGCTAAGATTTTATCATGGTTATTTTTAGTCAAAGGCATGAACAGGTCACAGGCAATAAACAAAAATTCACGGAAGATGTCACCTATCTGTGACTTTTGCTGGTGCGACTCCATGGTTTCCGCCACCACCGTGGTGGCTGGGAGCTGTGGGGTTCCCTTTTCACCTATGGCAGCTGGGAGCTGCAGGGTGACCATATTTCCCAAAGAGAAAATGGGACACCCCAGCTGCTTGCCTGAAGCATCCCCCTTCCCCCGCCGCGCGAGGCTATCGCCCGTCACTGGAGCCCTGATGAGGGCCCCTTCAGGAGTCTGTCACCTGTCGCTGGAACTTTGCAGGGGGCCCCCGTCACTTGTCACTGCTGTCCCCGGTACCCTGCCAGAGCCCCACTAGCTGTCAGCCCCAGAGTCCTGCAGCCCCTGGGGCTGAAGCAGAGAATGTCACGGAGGTCTCTGGAAGTCACAGATTCCATGACTTCCGTGACCTTCATGACATAAATGTAGCCTTAGTTATAACTATAGGCACATAATTATACCACCACAGCCACTCTGGTAAATCTCCCTGTGCAGACAAGTCCTAAGGCCAAAAGTGGCAGTGATTTAGGGGGTGTGTGTCAATGTTTGGGTGTCCTACCTGAGACTCTTTAAAGGAGCGTAGTTTCCAGAGGGTGAGCACGCACGGAAGACAATGCTCCCTCTAAGGATAGAAATTGTATCTATGCCATGCATATGCTTATAGCATCATAGAAATGTAGGGCTGGAAGGGACCTCAAGAAGCCATCAATTCCAGCCCCCTGCACTGTGGTAGGACTCACTAAACCTAGACCATCCCTGACAGGTCTTTATCCAACCTGTTTTTAAACACCTCCAATGATGGTGCTATCACAATCTCCCTTGGAAGCCTGTTCCAGATCTTAACTACCTTTATAGTTAGAAAGGTTTCAGAGTAACAGCCGTGTTAGTCTGTATTCGCAAAAAGAAAAGGAGTACTTGTGGCACCTTAGAGACTAACCAATTTATTTGAGCATGAGCTTTCGTGAGCTACAGCTCACTTCAAGCTGTAGCTCACGAAAGCTCATGCTCAAATAAATTGGTTAGTCTCTAAGGTGCTACAAGTACTCCTTTTCTTTTTATAGTTAGAAAGGTTTTCCTAATATCTAACCTAAATCTCCCTTGCTGCGGATGAAGCCCGTTACTTCTTGTCCTCCCTTCAGTGAACATGGGTCACTGTCCTCTTTATAACAGCCCATAACATATTTGAAGACTGTTAACGCGACCCCCCATAGTCTTCTTTTCTCAAGACTAAACATGCCCAGTTTTTTTAAACTTTCATCATAGGTCAGGTTTTTTAAACCCTTTATCAGTTCTGTTGCTCTCCACTGGACTCTTTCCAATTTGTCCACATCTTTCCAAAAGTACGGTGCCCAGAACTGAACACAGTATTCCAGCTAAGGCCTCACCAGTGCCAAAAAGAGTGGGACAATTACCTCCCAGGTCTTACATATAACAATCCTTTTAATAAACCCCATAATATTAGCCTTTTTCACAGCTGCATCACATTACTGACTCATATTCAATTTGTGATCCACTATAACTCTCAGATCCTTTTCAACAGTGCTACCACCTAGCCAGTTATTCCTCAGTTTGTAGTTGTGCATTTGATTTTTCCTTCCTTAGTGATGTACTTTGCACTCATCTTTATTGAATTTCATCCTGTTGAATTAAGATCAATTCTCCAATTGGTCAAATTCATTTTGAAATCTAATCCTGTCCTCCAAAGTGCTTGAAATCGCTCCTACCTTGAGGTCATCTGCAAATTTTTTAAGCATACTCTCCGTCCATGATCAAAATCTTTAATAAAAATATTGACCCAAACCTAAGACTGACCCCCATGGGTCCCCACTACCTACACCCTCCTAGTATGACAGCGAACCAATGATAACTACTCTTTGAATATGGTCTTTCAACCAGTTGTGCACCCACCTTATAATAATTTCATCTAGATCACATTTCCCCAGTTTGCTTATGAGAATGTCATGCAGGACTGTGTAAAAAGCCTTAATAAAATCAAGATATATCACATCTACTGCTTTCGCCCATCCTCTAAGCCAGTAACCCTGTCAAAGAAGGAAATTAGGTTGGTTTGCCATGATTTGTTCTTGACAAATCCATGCTGACTATTCCTTATAACCCTATCATCCTCTAGGTGCTTACAACTTATTGTTTAATAATTTGTTCCAGTATCTTGCCAGGTATCGAAGTTAGGATGACTGGTCTATAATTCCCTGGTACTCTTTGTTTCCCTTTTTAAAGATCAGTACTATGTTTGCCCTTCTCTAGTCTTTTGGGATCTCACCTGTCCTCCAGGAGTTAAAAATAATTCCTACTGATACCAAGATTGCTTCAGTTAGCTCCTTAAGGACCCTAGGATGCATTTCATCAGGCTCTGCTGAGTTGAATACGTCTAACTCATCTTTAACCTGTTCTTTCCCTAATTTGGCTTGGATTCCTTTCCCCTTGTTGTTTATATTAATTGTGTTGAGGATCTGGTCACCAATAACCTTTTTAAACAGCTCAGCTTTCTTGATGCCATTAGTTATTAGCTCTCCTTCCTCACTAAGTAGAGGATCTACACTTTCCTTCGTCCGTCTCTTTATGTATTTGAAGAATCTCTTCTTATTGCTTTTTATGTCCTTTGCTAGATGTAACTCATTTTGTGTCTTAGCCTTTCTGATTTTGTTCCTGCATGCTTATGCTATTATTTTGTGCTCCTCCTTAGCAATTTGTCCATATTTCCACATTGTGTAGGATTTCTTTTTGATTTTCATGTCATGAAAGAGCTCCTGATGGAGCCATATTGGCTTCTTGCTGTTCTTCCTATCTTTCCTTTGCATCGGGATAGTTTGCAATTTTGCCTTTAATATTGTCTCCTTAAGAAATTGCCAGCTCTCTTGAACTCCTTTTCCCCTTGGATTTTTTTTCCCATGGGACCTTACCTACCAATTCTCTGAGTTTGTTAAAGTCTTCTTTTTTGAAGTCCATTGTCTTTATTCTGCTGCTCTCACTCGTTCCTTTCCTTAGAATCATGAAATCTCTCATTTCATGATCACTGTCACCCAAATTGCCTTCCACGTTCAGATTCACTACCAATTCCTCCTTGTTGGTCAGAATCAAGTCTAACATGCTAGCCCTCTATTTTCTCTACTTTCTAGGACAAAAAGTTGTCCCTGGTACATTCCAAGAACTTACTAGAAATGTGTTTTGTCGTATTACTTTTCCAGCAGATGTCTGGGTAGTTCAAGTCCCTCATTAATACCAGGGCTTATGTTCTGGGTATTTCTGTTATTCATTCTAGAAATGCCTCATCCACCTCCTCTTCCTGATTTGGTGGTTTATAGTAGGTAGCTGTATGTGATGCAAAGAAGGCATTCATAGCCATAGTAGCTAGATACCCAGGACACTGCCACAACCCATGTGTCCTGCCATTGTCCCCTATAGCACTTACCCCATTTATAGCCTGAGCCCACAGAGATGGGGAAAGGGGGTGGCAGAGAGGGCTCAGAGGCATTTTTGCCTACTTCCTCCTGCCCCCCATGTCCCTTTCTCTCTGTCATTTACCTGGTCACTTGCCCCAGATGCTGTGAGTTTTGTCTCTCCGCAACTACATCTGAAAATAGCCTGCTTTTACACTGCTCACGTCTAGGTGCCTCAGCTTCACTAGAATATGTAAACTAGTGATTTCCACATGCCAATATAAATCTAGTGGGTATTTCTGAACTCCCAGGAAATTCACAGTCACCTTTGAAAATCCTGCCAGGCACTCTGTGCCCCAGGTCTTCAAAGGTATTTAGAAGCCCAACTTCCAATGGGAGTTAAGCTCCTAAATACCTTTCAAGGTCTGGTCTTGTATCCTTAGGCATCTTGGGGCAACCAAACACCCCTCTGAAAGCCCCCTGAGCTCCCAATCAAAGCTAGTTGGAAAATTTCCATCAAAACCATTTTCTGACAGGAAAGGCCATTTGTGTCAAAAATCAAAACATATAAAAAAGTGTCGATTCCAATGAAAATTCTTGCAGAAAAAATATTTTGAAGTGAAAATATTTTCATTGTGGAAAAATTTTGTTTTGGAATTTGTAATTTTTGTTTCTGCATTTTGACATTTTGTTTCTTTTTTTCCCCATTTGTATTTTATGTTTATGTCTACATTATTTCATGACAAGCCAGTGGGAACAATGCATAATATAATAATTTGCACTACTGCTGACAAAGTCAGACCTGGCAGCTGTAAGAGTGGTCCTATTGGGTTCCAGGAAGTGGTGGGTGCAAGCCCGCCCATTGCTAAGGGACCCTCCCCCAGATTTAGGGGAGGATCCACAGGATCCAGGAACTCAAATAATTACAAGAGACAACCAAAAATGTAACAGGGACAGGTGTAAAGATCAAAGGGTCAAACAAAGGGAACCTGACGGGACACCAAGCAGAGAACCCTGGACAGCGCCCACTGCTCCTTGAAGATGTCAAGGGAGCCAGTGGATGCCGCCCAGAGGAACTCCGCCAGGATGCCTGAATGGAGGGAGGACTGGAAATAGGCCCCACAGTCGCAAAGAACCTCCTTAGTCAACCTCCTCTCCCTGGTGTTGTAGATGGTCACTTCGGCCATCGCCAGGAGGAAGTTGATGAGGACGTCCTGTGACTTTGTGGGGCCACGGATAGGGTGTGTGTATATGAAAAGGTGAGAGGAAAAGTGCTGCCAGAAACATAAAAGGATGTTCAGGAGGAGCCAGAACAGGGACTGCAACCTGGCGCACTACAGGTATACGTGCGCCAGGTATCCCTCACACCACAAAAGGGGCAGGCCTCAGGGACGGGGGTGAACTGCTCCCGTGCTCACGGCTCCATAGAGGAGCCGCCAACTAATATCACTTGCGGGCATTGGGACTCGGGTGGAATATAGGCTGGCCCACTGGGGTTCCTCACTCTCAACAAGTGGCAATAGGTCCTGCCACTTCATATTCGGGCGGGACATGAGGGTGAGGAAATGAAGGATGTGAAGCATGAGCGTGTACAGATGTTTCCTTGGCACGGTCCGGAAGCGAACCGGCTGCAAATCGTGCAGCTGGCTCGCGGTGTATGGGTGGGATAGCCGGGGACACTCACTGGGCAGGGGCCTGATGGAAAGGTCCGGAGGGCCCGGGGTGCAGGGTGGGTGAGGAGTGCCCTCCTGTAGGACCTGCTCGAGGTAAACCCGAGCAGCGGGCAGTAAGGCTGCCCTCACCTCCTGAAGTACGTGCTGGGGAGTACGAAGGATGGAGAGCCCTGTGTGCTGAGCAAGTATCACGGGATCCACCCAGTCTCCCCGGTCATAGTCCAGGAGGTCTCCAACTTTGGTAACTTCTGCCAGGACCAACCTCTGGCACACCTAGGGGGACTCCGCCACCTGCACTCGGATCTGGGGCTTGTGTAGCAGGGGCTCCGCGAGGAGATCTGCTCCCATGGTGGCCGCCATGGACCTGGTGGTTGAAAGCAGTTTCCCGGTCCAGAGGAGGTCCTGGTAGAAGACCTCTCGGATGGAGATAAAGGAGCTGCCGGTCGTATCGGAGCCCTCGGAAGCGGTGCAGGAAGGCGGGCGCCAGTATGCTCCACGCTGGACTACCTGCACCATAAAGGAGCCTCTGCAGGGCCTGGAGGCAGAAGACATGGACCTGGGTGTGTAAACACTTCAGGCCCTGTCCTCCCTCCTCCAAGGATAGATGGAGAACCCCTGCAGAGACCCAGTGCAGTCCTGGCCAAAAGAACTCCAGAACTAGCTTCTGGATATCAGCCAGGACACCCTGGGGCTGGGGTCAGGGTGTTGAGCCGGTGCCAGAGCATGGACAGGACTATCTGGTTGAGCACCAGTGCCCTTCCTCGCAGGCAGAGGCACCGGAGTGGCCCCATCCACCTCCACACCCACTCAGACACCCTGTCCTCCAGCCCCGCTGTAAGAGTGGTCCTATTGGGATCCAGGAAGTGGGCGGGCGGAGCTCGTCCACTACGAAAGGAGCCCCCCCCAGCCTAAGGGGGAGATCCACAGGGCCTGGAGAGCCAACTAATTACGGGGGACAACTAATGAAAAACAGGAACGGGAGTGCGGTCAAAGGGTCAAACGAAGGGAACCGGACGGGGACACCGAGCAGAGAACCCCGGACAGCGCCCACCGCTCCTCAAAGGCGTCAAGGGAGTCGGTGGACGCCGCCCAGAGGAACTCCGCTCGGAGACGTGAACGGACAGAGGATCGGAAATAGGCCCCGCAGTCGCAGGAGACTCCATCGGCCAACCTCCTCACCCTGGTTTTATAGATGGCCGCTTTAGCCAGGGCCAGGAGGAGGTTGACCAGGAGGTCCCGCGACTTAGTGGGGCCACGGACAGGGAGTGCGTAGATAAGAAGGTGAGGAGAAAAGTGCAACCAAAACCGTAACAAAAGATTGGTGAGGAGCCGGAATAGGGGCTGCAACCTGGCGCACTCCAGATAGACGTGCGCCAGGGTTTCCCTCACGCCGCAAAAGGGGCAGGTGTCCGGAATCGGGGTGAACCGCGCCAAATACACGCCCGTGCTCACGGCCCCGTGAAGGAGCCGCCAACTGATATCCCCGGCGGGCCTCGGCACTAAGGTGGAATAGAGGCTGGCCCACCGGGGCTCCTCACCCTCTAGAGGTGGCAGAAGGTCCCGCCACTTTGTGTCAGGGCGGGACGCGAGGGTGAGGACATGAAGGGTGTGGAGCACGAGCGTGTAGAGATGTCGTTTTGGCGCGGTCTGGAACCGGACCGGCTGCAGCTCGCGGAGCTGGCTCACGGTGAAGGGGCGGGGGGGGCGGTCGGGTCCACGGGGCAGGGGCCCGATGAGAAGGTCCGGAGGGCCCGGGGTGCAGGGTGGGTGAGGAGTGCCCTCCTGTAGGACCTGCTCGAGGTAAACCCGAGCAGCGGGCAGTAAGGCTGCCCTCACCTCCTGAAGTACGTGCTGGGGAGTACGAAGGATGGAGAGCCCTGTGTGCTGAGCAAGTATCACGGGATCCACCCAGTCTCCCCGGTCATAGTCCAGGAGGTCTCCAACTTTGGTAACTTCTGCCAGGACCAACCTCTGGCACACCTAGGGGGACTCCGCCACCTGCACTCGGATCTGGGGCTTGTGTAGCAGGGGCTCCGCGAGGAGATCTGCTCCCATGGTGGCCGCCATGGACCTGGTGGTTGAAAGCAGTTTCCCGGTCCAGAGGAGGTCCTGGTAGAAGACCTCTCGGATGGAGATAAAGGAGCTGCCGGTCGTATCGGAGCCCTCGGAAGCGGTGCAGGAAGGCGGGCGCCAGTATGCTCCACGCTGGACTACCTGCACCATAAAGGAGCCTCTGCAGGGCCTGGAGGCAGAAGACATGGACCTGGGTGTGTAAACACTTCAGGCCCTGTCCTCCCTCCTCCAAGGATAGATGGAGAACCCCTGCAGAGACCCAGTGCAGTCCTGGCCAAAAGAACTCCAGAACTAGCTTCTGGATATCAGCCAGGACACCCTGGGGCTGGGGTCAGGGTGTTGAGCCGGTGCCAGAGCATGGACAGGACTATCTGGTTGAGCACCAGTGCCCTTCCTCGCAGGCAGAGGCACCGGAGTGGCCCCATCCACCTCCACACCCACTCAGACACCCTGTCCTCCAGCCCCGCTGTAAGAGTGGTGGATGGCAGATATATCTGCCCTAGGGTGGTGAAGTTCTTAGGAACTGAAAAAAGGTTATCTCAGGTTAGTTAGAGACACCTGAGTCTAATTAGGAGCCACTGGTGACCTTTAAACATCCCCTGTCCAGTGAAATGGGGAAGAGAGAGAGAGAAGAAACAAACAGCAGCAGGGAGAAAAGGTGGACAACTGTTCTCCTCCCTGTAGGGGAAACACTGAGTTTACTTTTGTTTTGGGAAGTGCTGGCCACCAGAAGCCAGCATAACAAAGCAGTGCTCAGGTGGAGGCAAGGAGATTTATTTCTTATGTGTTGTGGGGTTTTTTGCTTAAGAGAACTACTAGGGCCAGCCCTCAGGCCCACCTTGTAAATACTGTGAATAAACCAAAGTTAAGAATTAAAAACCTCCAGAGTAGGACTGATCTACTCTAGCTCCCCCCTCCCATCCCTCTGCCAGAGGGAGAAACACTGAGGCGGACATGGTGAAAGAGGTGTCTGGATACGTGTCATGGTATGACATCATAGAATAGTTGAAATATTCTATTTTTATTTTTACACTCATTAAGGGCAGCTGCTACTTGGAACCTCTGCTCTTTGTGTTGCAATAAAACAGTGCGACACTTTGAAAGTTTCAGCTACAAGGTCATATTATAACATGCCTCTAGCACTGCATATTACTACCAATGTGGCATGACTGCATGCATAAATAATAAAGCTATAACAATGAAAAAAACCCTATAAATAAAATAAAAATAAAAAGGAAATTTGGAAACAAAATTCATATTTCCCAAAACTGACATTTTTCAGATTTTCTGACTGCTGGGAAATTTCAGAAATATTTGGTTTTGATTCCAGATCAGAATGAAAAGACATTTCAAAACGTCAACATTTCCTGCAAACAAGAAATTCCAACTTTTGACCAGCTCTTTGCCTAGTCCCAAACTGGGAGCCTAGTGAGGGCCCTGATTGGCTAGGATTGCTGATGTCATTGTGCTGTCACAGCAGGCCATGGGCGCCTCATGAGAGAATTGCAGAAATGTCTTGAGTGAACCTTTGAGCTGGGGGTGTGGGGGGAAGGAGGCAAGGACATTCCAAGCTAGGAATAACAGCTGTTCCTGGAGACCTGAGCATCAGATCACAGAGGGGGTTCGATAACCCCAGCATGGCTGAGCACGAGGCTGAACCTGAGCACCCAATGTAGTTTGGGCACCCAGTACCAAGAGCAGATTTTCAAGGAACTGGCACTGCCCACACTCTGCTTTGAAAACACCCCTTTTGTCTGAGGGCCCAGGTCTTCTCCAGGGCACACATAGGAGCCCTTTGAAAAGTCCCTCACACATGACTTGCCAAGGCCACCCAGGGAGTCAGTGGCAAAGGCGGGATCAGGACTCGTGGATTCCTGATGCTTAGTCCTGTGCTCCAGCCCACACAGCCTCCCACAGCTTTGGTGGGGGAGAGAAACCCAAACATATGGTGGATCCGAGATCCATTTAGCCTTCATCCAGTCCTTGCCTGCAAGGGAAAGGGCTGTCCGGAAGCAATCACCCTTTCCTGCTTTTCTAAATTGAGGAGGTGCATTAGAAGTTGTTTGTTCCTTCCTCTGGAGCCTGCAAAAGTAGTCCGGTGTGTGGGTGGACAAGAGACTGGATGGACCATTGGTCTGATGCAGCCTAGCAAGTCTCATCTCCTTAAACGAAAAGGAGGCTGCAGTAGCCCCCAAGTTGAGGCAATAGCCCCTGAGCTGAGCTGCTCTCAGCTGGAAGTCACTCCCATGCACATCACAAACAGTTTGTGATTTTTATGCTGACAAAGCCTCCCTCAAGGCTGCTGTTGTCTTTTTCCAGCTTTCTCAAAGCTGTTGCCAGCCAGGAAAGTCCAGGTATCAGATGAAACATGCAGAGCTCAACCGGCCAGCTCCCCCTCCCCCTTTGCTTAACCTGGTACTCCTTCTCCTGGATATCCCGGTCATGGGCATCCCTGAAGCTCTGCCAATGCCCTTCAGTCCTGACCCAGACGCTCCCCAACATCATGTTGCTGTCTCCGAGCCCACAAAGCGCTGCCACTGCACCTCGTTCCTGAGCTGCAGCAGGGGACCAGACATCCCTGCTAACTGGGATGGTCCTAGTTTGAGGAGGAAAGTGGTTTGAGTTCACTGTGGATTAAGCTACAGAGGACTAAGGCCACTTTCCTTCTGAATGAGAGAATCCCCACAGGAGCTAAATGCACTTGAATGAATATGCTTTAACTTCCCACCTTATGTAAGTTCACCTTAGCTTTCCTGACTGTCCCTGTGTAGACAAGCCCTGAGACACAAGCTGGGACCAGCCTGGCTTTCAAGAGTTCCTTGGCTTCCCAACAAAATGGAAGTTGGCTCTGTTCTTTTCTGGAACTCAAGGGGGAAAGCTTCTTTCATTCAAATGGTAGCGAAGTAGAGGTGTAGATGAGACTATGCTGACTCTTTGTTTTACATCCTTTTCTCTAATGCTTTGTTCCATGTGCTAATAAACAGAGAAAGACAAGGTGGGTAAGACTTCTGTTGGTGAGAGAGGCCTAATAAACATAGTTGTTATAAGAAGGTTGTTGATCACTATAGCACTGATTCCCCAAGGGAAGAGATGCAGGTGTCCAGTCAGACCTGCACGATGACGGGGTGTTGTACCCAGATCCCTGTCCAAGAGTGGGAGAATTGCAAGATGCCACTCAAGGATAGGTTTCAGAGTAGCAGCCTTGTTAGTCTGTATCTGCAAAAAGAAAAGGAGGACTTGTGGCACCTAAAAGACTAACCAATTTATTTGAGCGTAAGCTTTCATGAGCTACAGCTCACTTCATCAATGAAGTGAGCTGTAGCTCACGAACGCTTATGCTCAAATAAATTGGTTAGTCTTTAAGGTGCCACAAGTCCTCCTACTCAAGGATAGGTAAGGCAGAAGGCTGAACACTGGGGGGGGGGGTGCACTCAAAGACACCGGAAAGGGGACTGAGGTGCAGCTAGCCCTGTGACCGTAACACTTAAAGCTCATAGAGATCTATGAATGAAAAGCACTATGTAAGTGCTTATAATGAATAATAATAATAGTGACTGCTACTAATTCCGCATCATTAATATTCATTCATCTAGCATGTCCATCACTGTTCTATTTACAGCAGCCACTCAACGCTTGATGGAGCCCCACAAACTCATTACACATAGGCTGCTGAACAGAGATCAGATGGTAAGGACTTTCAGTCATCACTGCCCCAGGGGAAGATTAGAACCAGTAACCTAGATATGAAAGGCTCCTTATCCCCTCCCCCGGCCTTCCTGTTCTTTGTCTGAATGGCATCAGGAGTGAGGGGTGGAAACATTCAAACCACAAAGAATCCAGCCTCTAGAAACAAACTGCTATTTACTACTCAGACAATACATCTATAGCCTTATTCTGTGTCTCCTTCTACTCAAGAAGGGCCTGATCCTGACACTGAAGCCAAGGGCAATGCTCCCAATAGTCCAGATTCCCATTTACACTACAGCACCCTTACACTGCCCTGGCCAGGTAATTATACCTACACACACTTTAAGGCCCCTTTTACACTGCCAGGGTGGAATAAAGGGGTCTTAGTGTACAAATCACAATCTGGCCCTCCACACATTAGTGTATGCCCCTGAGAAAGCAAGTGGCTATTGTTTAAGCCAAATCTCCATGTGGTTTGCAGACATTAACATTCGTTAATTCAGACCTAGAGAAATGTTACAATTAATCATTTTTTCTTTCTTGTCTAAGCTTTAGAAGGGATGCCTTTCATTTTTATCTAGGTCCCAGAGTTACCAAGGGGCCATTTATTCCAGCATGTACATCCGTACAATACAAACAATTTATAGTGCAGGACAATCCGATCTAAATCATTAGCTTAGGAGGCCACAAGGTCAGTTCATCCCCCTCCCCGCCCCCCACTAAGGACAAGGGTATTTCAAGTGGGACAGAGAGACTTATTCCAGCTCTTTGGGGCTGCTACATCCTCCCCAAAGCCAGCCTTCCTTAATATGCCTTTAATAACCACCTGGTGTACCGGGGTAGACCGTAGCCCATCTCTCTCCAATCTGCAGTGAAATCTAGCACACTGAAGCCTCACTGAAAAATACAGAAACTAGAAAGGAGGAAGAACTATTAGGCCATCTCCTCCTCTCCACCTCAGCTGCAGTAAGGGGGTTCTCGATTCTGTAGGTTGAAACAGCTCAGGCGACAGGGTTCCCTTGGAAAGCTGATCCAGGCTCTGATAAGTCTGACCTGAAGAAGAGCTTTGTGTAAATGCCAACGTTTGTCTCTCTCACCAACTGAAGTTGGTCCAGTACAAGATATTACCTCACCCACCTTGTGTCTCCAAGATCTTACCATTGGAGCATTCCCCCGGAGCATGTCCTACCCCGAGCCAGTCCTCAGGAGGAAGCTATGCTCTCCCATGCTTGCCCCTCAGCCCCACATCAGCACACACCTCTCTTCGCTATGCTGCCCATCTCCCCAGAGCCCTCAAGCTCTTGGCTGCACTCTGTCTCCCACCCTCATGTCCCAAAGGGTTTGTTGCACAGCTGTGCCACGAGGCAGCCTGGAAGAGTGCTCTGACCTGGGGCCCAGGAGTATGGGTTTCCAATCCCATATCAGCCTAAGGGCCCCTCATCCGTGTCTGGGTTTCCTTGCCTGCCCACTGAGTCCCACTTGGATGCTTGGGGATTAGAACAGGACATTCCTATTGCCCAGAGCGCAACCATCTGCAATCGACAAGGGCCAAGGAAGCTACAAAGCAGCTTGTGGTTTCTCCCACCCCTGGACCAGCTGCTGGGGTTATTTCCCTCCTTCAGATCAGCCTTGGTGACTGCTATTCACCGTCACCAGCACAACTGCTCCGCTCTCTCCTTGGCACCAGAATTTTGCCGAGCGAAAAAGGCATGAAGAAAACGTTCTCTCTCATCTCTGCAGCACTGGCAAGTCCCCATTCTGTGCGTGTGCATGTGTAGGGAGCAATATGCCAGCAACATCAGGGGATCCCTCCGACATCCCTGAGCCCTGACAAAACCACGCGACTGTGCAAGCATCAGCATGGACCACCTACCTTTGAACATGAATCTTTCTTTGTCTCTGAATATGCTCCTGAGTGGTGGCTTCCCCTGCACACACGCTTTTCTCTCCTGACACCGGTGCAGTGTGGCTGCCTCGGAGGTTCTGCTTTTCTCTCTCTCTTTCTCCTGCTCTCCCTTTTTTTCTCTCCTCCACTAGATGTTTCAGATAAGCAGGGATGCTGCTGCTGCTGCTGCTGCTGCTGCCATGGTCATATCATGTGACCTGAATATTAAACATCCCTGCAAAATCTCCCCCACTCTCTCCCTCCCTCCCCTCCTAGGATCCAAAGCTTCATCCCAGCTGCTGCAAGACCCCGGTTTGCTGCTGGGGATGGGAGGTGCTGTGATGAATGGTTTAGCTGTGCCCTGAATATGTTCCCCCCCGCCATACACAAACCCGTTCCTTTCCTCCTCTCCTTCCCTATTCCCAGGTGGTTTTCACATGCTTCTGTCTGTGGAGCATCTCTAGCCACAGCCACTTGTTTATGCAGAGAGATTTAACCCTGCGGCGGGCTGCTGAAGGGGTTTCACAAAGAGAGGACTGAGAACAGGTTGGGAGATTTTAAGCATTTGGGGAGTGTCAGTCCCAAGGCCTGACTCCTATCTCACCTACACCAGGGATGATCAGAAGTCACTCTGTTGAAGCCAATCAGGCCTCCAGCTGGGGGGCTTTCAAAGCCTTTTGCCTGGAAAGTGGATGTCTGGTTGTTGGCCAGAGGCAGAGAGTGGGCCATCCTCTGTGGGGCGGGAGGGGAGAGAGAAGCAGTATCTGTAGGCCAATGCCTGTGTGTCAGTGAGGGCAAGGAGATGCATGTCTTTGTGTCACTGTGCATACACTGTCTCTCTCCAGGTGCCTATAGGCATCTGTGTCTGTCTGGGTCTTTGTGCACATGTCATTGTGAATATATGCATGTGGTTGAAGATGGGTATTTGCGTGGATGTGACTAGCGTGTATCTCTGTGAGGGATGCTGGGTCTGGCTCTCTGCTGTCTTCCTCCTGGTGTAATCCTGTGAAAAACTGGCCTGATTATCTACTCTGCTGTGGTCTGTATGCTGCTCCAGTGAAACACAAGGCCATACTGTGGCCAAAAACTGATACCCACTGCCCCCCGTTGGATGGGGTGTCAGATGTTTGGCATACAGCTGGCAGAACAATTCTATGCCACCCTTTCTTGCAGCTTCTGATTCAAGGAAATGCCAGGGGCAGAGATGAAGTGGGAGAGAGCCTGAGAATACTGCTTGCCACTTACTCACAGCTGCAGGGCCATTGGCAGTCCAAATATGAGTTAGAATAGCCCCAAGTCCTCTCTAGTTTACACCGGGGGCTACACAGGTGCTTGGACAGAGTCATAGGGTGTGCCTGCACACTAGCACCCCCTCGTGGCCAAGCATAGTGCTGTAGGCACACCCATGCCTCAGTTTCCCCTCATCCAGTTTTTCTGTTTCTCCCCGGGATTCACATGGTTCTGCCCTTGGGCTGTGCCATTCTCAGAGTTCAGTCCCTTTCTGGGGAAACAAAAATCCAAACAAAAGTCCCAAATAAACAAAAGGGTCTTCCATCCTCTTTGGCTCCTCTTCACCCCACCGTCTGGCTCAGCTCCCCGTCCCTTCTGAGTTACCTTTAAGTCTCGCTGGCTCTGGGATACAGCCCTGACTCCCAGCCTCCTTCCCTAGAGTCTTCTTCTCAATCTCAGCCCCTTTGAGCAATTTTTCACTCTTCCCTGCTCTGTACCTGGGCACTGACTCCAAGACCAGGCTACTACAGACCTTATAGACCCTGCCACAGGAACCCAACTTACTCCCTATGGTTCCTCCAGAGGGAATTTTCTCTGCAATTTTTTTAAGCCTAGGTGTTTAAAGCAGTCACCCAACCCCAATTAGTCCAGCCCCCTGAGGCTGGTAGGCAGATAGTTAATGCACAGGTGGGGCTTTTTGAACAGGCCTGGCTGGCCCAGGCTTCTTGTCCCTTAAAGGAGCAGCCCACCTGTCACAAAGAGTATCAGGAAATTCAAAGGTGGCTTTGCTCTGTACTGTGGCCCTGTGACCAGCACAGGGATGGAGGAGCATAGCCCCAGGCCAGGGAGTGCAAAGTGGATTTAAAACACTATCAGATCAGAAGGGCAGCACTGTACACTGACTGTGCCCAGCAGCAAACAGCTGCACAAGAATCAGGCCTCTAGTGTCTGCCAAATAGTGGCCCAAGAGAGGGAATTTAGAGGCCAACTGCAAATCCAATCTCTAAATTCCACTTTCGGGATATGATGCCTGTCTGTCTATTTTTGATGCACCTGGCAACACAGTATCTAGGCACCACAGACAAGATTAAGAAAACCAATGTCCATCTGGCAGGGCCGTACTCTCCGTTCCTCCCATGATCTGTGCCACTTTCTTACGTGGGATTATCCTGCTGTTTATCTGCCAGGGAAACACTGCCAAGCTGCTCTGCCATCACCATGCCTGGGGAGGATAGTCTGCTCAAAGAGAGGTGTTTGAAATCTGGCCATGAAGGCTCATCCTGATCTCCGGTGGCACAGAATTCCACAGCGGAGGGCATTCCACTGAGAATGCCCCAGACCTCACCTGGGGCTCCATTAGGTACAATGTCTCCATCAGTCGCAGCTGTCTCGATGTGGTGAGACAGGAATCTGAGATAGTAAGGGCCTAAAACCCCGTGAGGACTACAGAGCATTCTCCTGTTTGGCTAAAGGGGGCATTCAGCACTTTGCCACCTAAAAAGAATCAACTGTATCTTCACTCCACGTCCCACCCCCCACACAGTCACAATGGCTGAGATCCTGTGCTGTTGCAACTTCCCAGTCTGTGCGATCTGGGGGGAGGGCAGGGCTGGCCCATGGGGATGCCAGTCAGGGCTGGCAGGGTTAGTTCTTTTGTGAGGTTTTTGAAAACCTCCTTTTTAAAAAATGTAAAAAGAAAAAAGAAAATTAGATGCCACTTTCTATTAAGGGAACATTCAGACGTTGCTTAAAAACAATTGCTTGCAAGATTAGATAACCATCTAGAATAACTTCTTCTGATGTGTTATTAACCATCTAGTACACACAGTACAGATGTGTCTGCACCATGCTCACAAAATCTATTAATCGTCTAGTAACTCTTTATATACTTTTATAAATGATGAACTCTTAAGATTATGAAGTGTGACTGAAAATGCGAAGGAGGAAAATTGCCACCCCCACCCCCGGTTGATGGAATGCTCCACCAGGTCTATCTGGTAGCTGGGACTTCACCACATGAAACAGAATGATAGGAGAATGGGACCCCATGCAAGATGAAACCTCAGGGCTAAACCCTGATGCCTGTTTCTACCTCCATGCATCAGCGTGTTTCAGGACAAGACCCCAAACTCAACCCAGTCCAGCTGCCCTCTTTGGACTTACATGCTGGCCCAGCTGTGTCCATCACAGGAGACATCATAGTATCTGCTGCAGAGAGTTGGCCCCCCAGAGCTAGCCCCTCAGCACACAGCTCAGGAATGGGACTTCGCATATTCCCACACCCAAGTGGCCCTTGGAGAATTCCCATGCCAAGTGCGTCACTGTATCTCTTGGTAGCCATGTGGTCCTCTTGACCAGTTGCTATCATGGATAAGTTCATGGGATGTTTCCCCTTGACTTGGGGATGTGGCAGAGGAGAAGCATGGGTAGCACGGGCCAAGACGCTGTGGAAATCTGGACCTGAGGGAAGCAATGCGGTGGGCATCTCTGACCCTGGATATGCAGCACTGATTTGCTCATCATGCCAGGTATTTGTTTGCTCTTCCATGCAGCCAAGAGGCACTCTTGTGGGCAAGGCTTGTACTCCAGGTAACGGCTGCAGATTCGACAAGGGCAGTTCCCCTCCTGGTGCTTCCTTCCCCAGTGGACAGTGGAGCTCTCTCCTTGCAGAGGCTGGTGGGAGCAGTTGCCGATCAGGTGGAGGTGCACAGCCGCTCCGGCGGAGGGTAAATGAGATGGAGCTCAGCTTCCGTGGTGCCAAACCATTGGCAGTAGTCCACGGAAGGGACCTGGATGAATGGGGAAGAGGGCACAGGATGGGCAGCCCGGGCCTACTCAGCTCCCTTGGGCCTTCAAGCTTAGAGTTAGGCCTGGCACTCACTCTCCCCTTTGCAAGTGGAATCTGCCTTGCGGAGTCCTGGCTGAAGGAGTTAGGGTGGGTTTCCATTCTCAGCTTGGGGCTGAGAGGCGCCGGCCCCCCACCTCCCACCGGCCGGGCCGATAAACCTGGGATGCGACTGGGGCTGGAGCAGGCTCCCAGGGTTGGAATACATCTGCGGACCCTGTGAGGGGAAGGAGTGAAGTCCTTGTCCATCCTAAACTCTTGGCACCTTTATGCTTCCTAAAGAAACAAATTCAAAGGGAGCATCAGTCTTCATCTACAAGGCTTAGTGCTGGCAGAAGGGCTTGGACTGGCTGGGCAATGACATTACAGGTTTTCCCATGTGCTGTCCTCTGCCAGTGGTCCTCAGCCCTGGCAGATAGCAAATATAAGAGCTGTCAAGCAGCCTCAAGCCACATGTTTCTGGGCATACACTAATCCCCAGCTGGGCCCAGGAAGAATTTCCCCCACACCCTCCATAACTGTACCATCGGGAGGAAGTGTTACCTTGCCTTTCTCTGCAGTGTCCTGCATCCTGGATACTGATCAGGTGCAGCAGTTCTTAGGTCAAGTCAAAATCAGCTCAAGGAAGGCTCAGATTTACCCAGCCCTTTGTCCTCCTCATCTGATTCTCAGAGAAGAGTCAGATAATGAGAGGGAAATTTAAGAGCTTACCTGGATCTTGGAGCGCAGCAACTGAGGGTAGACTGTCAGCTGGGACCAAGCAGCTGATGTCCCAGATCCCTCAGCTGGTGAAAGGAATATTCCACATTTCTGAGAGGGGGCAGCTGTGACCAAATCTCCCACAGACTGTGTTGGATCCGGCTGGGAAGTTTTAACCACATCAGTGCTTAGCAGGAGCGTTGATCAAAAGATGTTCAGATCTCCTGGCTTCTGTCCTGGCTGATGAAGCCACAGAAAATGCATCAGAGCCCTTCCTCCTGCCATCCATCCTTCCTGATCTCTCTCTCTCCATTGTAGGAAGTTTTTCCCGGCTTTGTTAAAAGTAAGTGGGAGAGAAAGAGACTTGGAGAGCTCGGGGTGAAACACAGCTGGTCCCAACAGCAAGAGGGAGTGGGCAGAGAGTGAATGAGAGCACTCATAAAAAGCCATGCTAGAAACTGAAAAACAAGGACAAGGGAATCAAAAGAGCCTTGAGGCACATGGGAATATTCATGGCTGACATTTCGACATAGAATCTTTCATCTCTAGGATTGCAAAGCACTGTCCAGCCTAGATACACAGGTTTTGTTCACCTACTCACTTCTACGGTGCAGCCACTTCTGGGGAGCAGCAGTTAGAGTAGATTGAAACAGGAAGGGGAGCTCCAGTCAAGAAGGAAAGGGAGTAGTCAGGGGCTGCTGCTCCACCAAGACAAGGAGAGAAGGGGGAGCTGTGTTTTGCCCTATATCTCTCCCACCCAACATTCTCTCTTACCTTAACCTCTGCTGGGGAGGAATGTTGCAGACATTCTGAGCCAGCAACTCTGCATGACAATTTGAGGATAACCATGTTCACCTGACACCAAAGGAAGATTATTTTAGACCAGCAGAATGCACTGATCAAAGTTAGAATATACCTGGGAGGTTAGGGTTAACACCTCAATCTTGCAAATTTTGCCATAGGATCTTTAAAGAGAATGAGTGCTTCAGTGCCTCGGTTTTATATCTCATCTGAAAAACAGCACCTCCTTCAGCACAGCATCCCCTAGCAACACACTGGGACATTGCAAATATACTACCTAAGATTGAACTATGTCACCTGCTGAGGTCCTGGCATTTCCTGCGGTCCCTGGGTTTTCCTTGGGGATTTTCTCACCAATTTAGCACCGCCCAGCCCCAGCCCTGCTTAATCTATGAACTATTACACAATCTTAAGCCAAGGTGCCATGGTTCTCTTCCCTGATTCAAGCCAAGCTCTAGCAAGGACACTGAGACTCTTAATCTTGGTTCTGGATCTCCCAATGCCCTTTTTGGCTGTGGGTTTCTCAATCTTCACTCTGGTCGTGGAGATTAACATAATGGTGTGTGAATCTGAGAAAGATGTTTGGAAGGGAACATGCAAGTGTCTGGATTCCCCTCCATTCTCTACCATCCTGCTTTTGTACTGAATGGTGAGACCTTTGCTTCCATCTGGTTTGTCAGCATTCCTGAAAACTCCCACCAATTTCCTCCAAAGTCAGGGCCTGTGCGAGGGACTGGCAAAGCATGAGGCAGGGTAGGTCAGGACAGAGGTGCACTGGCAGAGCTGCGTGAACTGGGGGTCCCCAGGACTGGAGTAACATGAGATGAAGCAGGACCATGAGAAGGGCCAGAACTGGGTGTTTACAAAGAGATGCATCGCCAGGGCTGTGAGTGCCGGGCACTGGATTGATAAGAAGGGGAGCTGTCGGATTTGCATGTATTGTTGGGGGATCCTGAGACTGGAATAGCAGTGAGTGCAGCTGGTTGGGTTACAAGTGCCCTAGCAGCCCTGTACAGAGGGTGCTTTTAAATATATTCCCTATCAATGTGTATAAGCCTCTTCCTGTTATACTTTGCCCTTGTTTGGTTTTCTGGGTCCCTTTGGCTTGGCTTCTCTCTTCAAGCAGTGTGCCTTGCCTGAGTCTAGCTTCAAAGCCTCGGCTGAGCATCCTGGACCACCTCCAGCCTCTGACCTACTTACAGTAACTGGGAGTAACCCCCATCACCATCATCATCCCCTCCCCTACCCACATCCAGCATTGACAGGACACAAGAGCAGCAGGGGGTAGAACAATGAACTGTTTGTGGAGGGCCTGAAAGGCTTGAAATCTTAGCATTACAGCCATTCCTGCCCTGTGACCCTAGCACATTCTTGCATCCCTAACGCTGCATTTCTGGCCAAGGCTGAGTCCATCCACATGGCATAATCAGAGGTTTGGATTCCGCAGAGACAGGTGAAATTATCAAAACATGCTGCACTTCTATGTATCGATACAATAACCTCTATACTCCATGTATTACTGAGACGGCACACTATGATCATTTTTATTAAAGGAACAATTTTGTGAACATTTTCAGTTGTTTCTGTTGCACACAAGTCAAAACAGAACAAAATGTATTTTATGTATTTATTTAGTAAAAATATTTTTGAAAAGTTTAAAATGTTCAAAATTTTAAATTTTTGTTTTTTTCCTTTTCTGGGTTTTAAAAAGGGTATCTTTTCATGAATAAATACAATTTTCAACCATATTTTATTAATTGTTATTATTGTGGCACCTCTAATCCAGAAGGGTCCCAAAGTGTTTCATCAATGATATATACAGAAATCATGCATTCCCCCTACCAGTGCAGCCATGGCTGGGGTGCAACCTAACAGCTATTTAACAACAACATAATAGGTATTTTAGAAGGGGATGTGAAGAATAACTTTTCTGTCTGAAAATCAACAAAGAGTCCGGTGGCACCTTGAAGACTAACAGATTTATTTGAGCATAAGCTTTCTGCCTGGGGGTTATTGTAGGTGAGCAGAATGTAATTACCCACATTGGAATTTGGCTAGAGTATCTGAGCTAGTAACACTTTCCTTATGAAAAGTGCCAAGTATTTTGAAGCTTGATTCCATGTCTCCATGGAAATACACAACTTCCAGCAGCACAGCACCCCTGGGAGCCTGCTGCAGCATTGGTTCAGTGCTACCTGCTGAATCATCAGCACCTTTGTTTGTCTCATCCTAGTATTGGCCACTCCCAGCCTTACTTCACTGGTGCAATTGCGGCTTGTTGCATTAGTACAACTGCAGGCCCTTTTTTAAATGCAGTCTTTTTATTTCATCTTTTGTGTTCCATAAAGTCAATCCACAAAGCAAGATACATAGAAAAACAGAAACAAAAAGGAAAGAAAATAAGGAGGCAAAAGTATGCCATGGCAACCCAGTCGTATAGTCAGACTGACCCTTCTGAATAGATAGACCAACAATCTAAAGCTATGGTGATTCGGAGTTCCTGCAGGCTGTTTTCATGACAAATACTCCAACACAAGAGAAGTTTTAGATTCCTGGACCAGGATTCAGCACATGGAAAATAAGGAGAGAAATGTACTCCTTGTAGTGTAACCAATTACCAACTATAATGGTGATAACTGGATTGCTAGTTATTGAATGCCTGGATTTACATTAAACCAGGACCTGCAGAGGTAGGGGCAGAGAGAAAATATTACCAAGCACTGGTTTTCTAAGTGAATATTATGTTGATTAATTTCTATGGTCCTATGAGAAAAAATTTGAGATGGAAATAGAACTATTAGATAATCTAGTCCAGTGGTTTTCAAACCGTGGGTCATAACCCAATACTGGGTCCCAGCAGCTCTGGTCAGTACCGCCGACTAGGCGGTTAAAAGTCCCGTTGGTAGTGCTGCCCTGCTAAGGCAGGCTAGGTCCTACCTATTCTGACACTGCGCTGCACCCCGGAAGTGGCAAGCAGCAAGTCTGGCTCCTAGGCTGCCCCCGCCCCAAGCACTGGCTCCACACTCCCATTGGCCCGTTCCCGGCCAATGGGAGCTGGGGGGGGCAGTGTCTGCGGGTGAGAGCCTCACGGAGCTGCTTGCATGCCTCCACCTAGGAGCCGGACCTGCTGCAGGCCGCTGCCAGGGCACAGCGCAGTCCGCAGTGCCAGGACAGGCAGGAAGACTGCCTTAGCACCTGCCCTGCGCCGCTGACCGGGAGCTAGTCAAGGTAAGGCTCCCAACCTGGAGCCCCTTCCTGTACCCCAAACCCCTCATCCCCGGCCCAACTCCATAGCTTGCACTCCCAGCCCAGAACCCTGCCCTCCTCCTGCACCCCAACCCCAGCCCTGAGCCCCCCCAAACCTGGAGCCCCCTCCTGCACCCGAAACCCCTCATTCCCAACCCCACCCCAGAGCCTGCACCCCCAGCCCAGAGCCCTGACCCCCTCCCGCACCCCAACCTCCTGCCCCAGCCTAGAGCCCCCTTCCACACCCTAAAATCCTCATTCCTGGCCCCATTCCACAGACCTCACCCCCGCACCCCAATCCTGTGCCCCAGCCCTGAGCCCCTCCCACAACCCAAACCCCTCTGCCCCAGCTCCATTGGGTTGCGGGCATCAACAATTTTATTCAACTGGATCGCCAGAAAAAAAGTTTGAAAATCACTGATCTAGTCCACTCCTCTCTTGTGGCCAGCGCAGCATTATTTCCAGTCCTATCATTTCTTTCTCTAGTGCTTTTTCCAGTTTAGTTATAAATGTTCCAAGCACTGAGGCTATCCCCCTTCCCTTGAGAGGAACATCCACAGTTGGCTCTCTCTCACTGGGAGGAAATATTTCCTGACAGCCAGCAATTTTCCTTCTGCTTAATTACTCCAAGATATACTCAGACCATCCAATACTGAAACGATTGAGATAAAGAATTGGCCTGCATTAACTACAAACATCCTTACCTGACGTCTTGAGCGGGCTGTGACTGCCTGATGTTAGAGGAGAGATTACAGCTTCCTTTTCTTTCTCCCTCAGGAATATTGTTCAAATATTGTTGCCGCCTGTCAATTACCACTGGAGACACCTGTTCTAGGAGCTAGCACATTAAGAATGGCCACAATATTGTGACATCAAGACCACAGGTCAACTCTGAGATGCAATTGCACAGTCGAGAAAATTACCTTTCCAATGACATATGGCACAGCCATCAACTAATCCTACCAGCCTAGAGGATGAAAATGAGATGTTAAGTGACTTGTCCAAGGCCACACAGGAAGTCAGAGGTAGGAATCTCCCAATTCCCTGTCTCATACTTTAGCCTCTTATATCTATGCCTCTCATACCTGCTTAGTTAACTGGGATGCTCAGTTATATGGGTTCTCTGCTCCTGCCTCAGGCAAATATCTTCACCATTAGCATCATTGGGAGATGTGCAAATGGTGACAGCGGCAAAGATGAAGGTCTGAATTCTACCACTTCCCACATCTGAAGTCATGGGAGAATGATAATGAAGGATTCAAAACACCTACTCTGAGTGATCCCTGCTCTGAGCTCGATGGATGAGTCTCCCTTGTGCAAGGGGCCAGTACAAAGCCTATGCACCACTTAAGTCCCTCTTAAGGCCCATAGGGGCTTAAGTGGTGCATAGGCCTTGTACTGAAGGTCAAAAAATATCACGAAGATCCCTGCTAACAGACCTCTAAGGCAGAGGGTAGGGAAACATTCCCCCTGCACTCCAATTCCTTCATATTTGGTAACCTGTTTAATCCCAGAGAGAATAAAAAGCACCCCAAAATATGATGATAAAAATAAACCTCAAGGACAATAAAGCACCAGAAAACTCATGTCTCTATACATATTTTATTACATACACTTATTATATAGACTTTTGACTCGAATGAGAATAAAGTACAAAGTAACAGTGGAAAACACCTGACTTTTAATGCTAATTTCATCAGGACCAGACAGTGCAAAACACACACTGCAAAACAACATCAAACAGAGATTTGGCGCTTCTGTTTCTTTTAGCTCTTAGGCTAAAGGTGGGGTGTTCACAGTACTGGTGTATCAGACAGATGAACAGAGAGAGGTATCATACAAGTTAAAGATGCAGATACTTGCTAGATCACACGTAGGCCATCCCCCTGCCCATGAAGGATTGTTCCCTAGAGTCTCCAAGGCCTTGTCCAGTCTAGCTTTAACAAGTCCCAAGTGACAGGGCTTCTACCAATTCCCTTGGAAGACTATTCCAAGACCTAATGGATCCCACTGTTGGGAAATGTTTTCTCTTCAATTTCAGACAATTAATTTTCTTTCTGGTCAATTTCATCCAGTTAATCCAGGGCCTGGGAGAGGTGGAATTAAAACACTTGAGACTACACACAGAAAATGGCACAGAACAGGAAAGAGGCCCAGAGGATACAGAGAGAGAAATGACGGGCCAATTGGTCCAGCCCCTACTCCAGCAGGACTGTTTCCTAGAGAGTGGGGTCTACGGGGATTCCTTTGCGAGCCAGAATAGGCACACACAGATAGGGCTTCCCCCGCACACTGAAGGTGGGGGCTGTTCCAGACAGTCATTCTGCCTGCCACATCCCACGGAGCATTGGCACGAGACTCAATCACTCATTTCCCTTTTATTTTTTTTTCTTTTGACTTAGTTTATGAAGGTGAGTGTTCTGCTGGTGAAATACAAGAGCGATTGTGGAGTTCATGCTGGTAACATTCCTGGAGACCGGAGTCCCTCCCACCTACACACAGACACAGAGTTGGAGCACAGTACAAACTCCCCATCACTTCCTGACAACGTACATCCATCCAGGGCTGGAGGGATCGCCCGTGGTGGAGAGGAGAGGTCAGTCTCTATGGTTCGGTCCTTCCTGACCCTTTCCGTAGGAACAGTTAGACCCATGACTGTAAGTGGGTGGTTGAACTGGCTCCCAGCCATCTCTGGAGGGCAGACTCCACCTGTGGGATGACTGCCATACACACAGTAATATGGATTCTTTCATAGAGAGAGAAACTGGGAACACCAGAGAGAGAGAGAGAGAGAGAGATTTCCTTATCTTGAGTCTTTTCAAAACATGGAACCTCGGTCTTACGGGGATATTTTAATCTGTCCCTGACATCTCTGAGCTCCTGACCTCTAGTACAAAGGTTTTTATTGCTACCCCATTGCTCAACCTGGGGTCCATTTGCATTGGTGGCCTAGCCACCACGTTACAACAGTCAAGGCCCAAGAAGCAGGTCTCTAAGTTGAACTCAGAGACTATGGCTTTATTATTTTGAGTGACCTTTGGGCAATAGATATTGTCAATGTAATTGAGGGCTGCCATTTATCTGTATTCATACTGAGGAACAAAATCATTACCGGATGATACGGTGATGTTGCACTGTGACATTTGCACCTTCACAGCCTTGATTCAGCAAGGTACTGAAGCATGTAGGACAGGGGTTCTCAAACTGGAGGTCGTGACGCCTCAGGGGGTGGTGAGGTTATTACATGTGGGGGTCGCGAGCTGTCAGCCTCTACCCCAAATCCCGCTTTGCCTCCAATATTTATAATGGTGTTAAATATATTTAAAAAGTATTAATTTATTAGGGGGGGGGGTCGCACTCAGAGGTTTGCTATGTGAAAGGGGTCACCAGTACAAAAGTTTGAGAACCACTGATGTAGGATAACTCGTGTGCGTACATTTAGGCACATGCTTCAGTACCTTACTGAATCAGGGCCCATGTTATGATATCTGCATCAAGATCACCATGTTCCAGTCTGAATGTAGGGACTCAACTGTCTCACATTGACAGACCCAAGAAGGTCCCACCAGTTGGGACCTTGGTGTTGGTGATGATGCCTCATCTGACCAGGGCAGATGAAATGGCCAATAAAGGCCAACGACATTTGCCAGGCGCTGAGGACAGTTTCCATTTGTACTACAGCCACCACTGCTAACATAAATGTTATTCCCCAAGCAACCCGCAATGACAAGTCACCCACTTAAATCGACATAATATGTTCTCCATCCTTCATTCAGTAATGGATGAAAAAGCTCTGTCATCAGTTTCCAGTGAAAATTATCACTGGCTCCAAAACTCTCATCCTAGGGACTATATATGCTGTGAGCTGATCCAAGAGCCATGATGGGGGAGGAGCCTGTCTGCACCCCTGCGTCTAATGGCTCTTGCTGCACACTGGAGCCATCACGGAGCGCGGCACTGAACCAGCACCAAGAGCAGTCTGATGGTATGGAATGTACTGAAGTATGTACAAAACAGCAGCACTTTGTGTATGGTATGGAATGTACAGACATGTGCACAATAGGGCAGCAGGGACTGTGTTACAATGGTACAGAATGTACAGAAGGGTGGCCGATAGGGCAACAACGGCAAATATGCAGCAGGATATATCAAAAGGTGGCCATGGCTGTGCTGCACTGGTATGGAATGCACTGACAGTGGTACTGTATGGAATGTAGATAACTGGGCATGATTGGTCAAGACTGGAGTTTTATAATATATTACGTATAGAAATGAGGACAATGGGGTATTAGGGACATGTTAGCATAGAAAGTGAGAAACAGCCAGGGTCATGATGGATCAGCAGAGATACAAAGCACCATGGAACAGGAGCCAGTGTCTTACTAGAGTTCTAAGCAGGTGTGGCACAGTAGTACCTGCTGGGGAATACCTCATGTCCTAGGCTCGGAGTTGGGCCAGTGTTATCAGCTACGATTTGCACGCTATTCGCAATGAAGAAAAAGGTGCTGGATTCCCACTCTCCCATGGAGTCACATTTTCTTACAGTACTTTGTTAGCAAATCAGCCCTAGGAAAGCATGGAGGAAAGTGCAAAAACAGTGTACGTATACACATTATATGCTTCACAGGTGGGATCTAGAAAGCACAGTCATTAGTAGTGCCCCATCTCCACCTGGCTCAGCATCCCTTACCGGAGATTCACAGTGAAGGGTTCTCCAAGGAGCATTTCACAGTTTTCAGTGTGGATGACAGTCAAGAGGGTGTAGCACCAGAACTGATGCACTAAGGGATCCATTTCAAAAAATGCTGTAGGACAGACGACTGTACGAGTGCAAGTCTACTCATAATAAAGGACCCTCCATCCCTGGGTCATGGACAGGTGAAGAAGATCCAACGTCTAGTCATGATAAATCCAGAGCCCTGGGTCAAGGAGAGGTGCAAGACATTTCCTGGCAGGATCCACACAGACCTCCTTAACTGAAAATTGCGTGCAAGAATTTAGTGCTCATGAAAGTTGGTCCTGCTTTGAGCAGGAGGTTGGACTAGATGACCTCCTGAGGTCTCTTCCAACCCTAATCTTCTATGATTCTATAAAAGTACCAGATTGACAGCCCTGGAGACTGAAGTCCTCTATCCCCCAAACAGGTACAACATGAGCACCAATAAAGCAATCTTTACTCCCATTGCCCGTCCTGTGTGTCTCACTCCTGAGCTAGGAAAATCACCTCTAGGGGTGAGTAGGGAATTCACTCTCCATGGCTCATTCAATCCATGGCATCTCTAATGAGACTCCCAGCACAGATGGCAATTCAGTGGCATTGGTGATTTCTGTGATGTGCACAGTTGTCCATGAAGAACTGGACTGAGAGCCTCCAAATTCATTTTACGTAAGTCACCAAAGAGGTATCTGATGATAACACCTTTCAGATCCTAGCAAATTGGGCTAGATTTAAACCAGTGACCTAGCAGTAAAAGGATCTATGTCCCATATCAAGTCTATTTGTTATCATCTGGTGCCCATAAGAATTTTTTTAAAAAGGTAATGTATAGGTGCAGGTATCCTCTAATGGATAATGAATAACAGAGACCTTTACCTTTGGTGGATCTAAAAATCCAGGCCATGGAGTGGTGCAGGAGATCCTTTGCTGAGTAATGAGTATCTTGTCTAGGGTAGACCTGAAAGCCTTGAGTTAACAGAGGAGCACAAACCTTGCTTCAGAAATGGAGAAGAAGAAGGAAAAAAAGAGGTAACTCTGGTGATTAACAGAGACCTGTGTCAGCAAAGAGTGAAACTACCCTTCTTCAGTCACCAGACAGTAGATTCTCTCCTGAGTGAGGAGAAACGTGCATCCAGACCAAACCTTGTTAGCCAGGGCCCACCCAGAAAAGGCTCTGTTTGGGTGTTTTTCTAGAAACACCCCACATGCAGAATACTAGACCTCAGGCACCCCAAAGGCAAGGTTATCCCGTATCATCAGTGTTTTCCGAAGATCTCGTTCCATGATCGGCCTTTGCGTCCGCCACTTGTGGGCCTCCTGTAGGCCCGGCTCAAAGTAGTATATGCAAGCTCCGAAGCCCACCAAGATGAGAATGGAGATCATCAGATACACTGGCACAAACCAATCCAAGAAGTGGGGCATGGCTGCTGGAGAAGGGGGAGGGAAACAGATGTAGATGGATTAAGGTGAGTGACAACATGAAACTGATCAGACATAAGGAGACTTGTAGAGATTACCTAACTAAAAGGACCCAGGCCACTCCATCCTCATTTACACCCCTCCTGCATCCAGTTTAGAACATAGCTTTGCCCTATTTTAATGCCTAGTCCTGCCCTTTAGTACCCTGCTTTGCCCCAGTTTGGCAATCTACTTTGTAAGGTTCAGCACCAATTATGCCCCACTCTGCCCTGGTCAAGCACCATCTTTGCCCCCAGATTGCACTGGGATGTTCTCTAGTCTCCCAGTGTGTACAAACAAAGGCATTCAGACTGCACTGGTTGGGGGGGGACTGGATTTTTTTTAAAAATTCTCATTAACATATTCATGTTTTTAACTTCTGCTTTTCATTTGACTTGGTCTCTGACTTCAGATCATTTGCTGGCTGCAATGCATCTAAACTGATGTGAAGTGTTCATAGAGTGGGCCTAAAAGGTGGGCCTAAAAGTGACTTACCTTGAACAGCTGATTTTTCTTATCCGAATTCACTCTTGGGTTGCTTGTGATGTTCCCTTTTCAAACCAATATACCCTTAAGAAAGGCAAAACAAGAAGCACTCAACTTACGCAGACACAAAACCCATCACCACTGGCATTAACTATCTGCCTTGTTAGTCTCAACAGAGAGGCCAAGAGCTGAATGGGTTATAGAGACCAAAATCTCCCAGAGTTGCTACATTCACATCAGAGATGAGGCACTTGGCAAAAGAGGGTGGGGAAGTTTGCATGGCTGCTGCTTGTACTATGTCTGATCTGTAAGGCTGTGATTTAGTCACGGAGTCCGTGACTTCCAAAGACCTCTGTGACTTCAGCCAGCACCGGCTGGGAACTGCAGGGTCCTCTGCTGCCTGTGGATGCTGGGAATCGTGGGGTAACCCGGCTGCCCCAAGCCGGTTGGCACCGCCCACCACTCCCAGCTGCCGTGGTAGCAGGGGGGACCCCCACCATTCCTGGACACCGTTCCCGGCTGTGGGAGGCGGCAAGGGAGATCCCTGCCGCTCCCAGCCGCCGCGGGCGGCAGGAGACCATCACTGCTCCTGGCCGCCGCTGGTGGCAAGAGGACTCTCGCTTCTCCCGGCTGCCACATGTGGCGGGGTACTCCTGGAACTCTCTGCTTCCGTGGGTGACGGGGGGGGGGGACACATGGAGCTCCCAGCCACCACAAGCAGCAGGGGGGAACCCACAGAGCTCTCTGTGGCCACGGGAAGCCAGGTGGACCCCCACAGCTCCCAGCCGGAGTGGGAGGGAGGGAGGAGCCCCGCAGCTTGGAGCCACAAGCGGAGGGGGACCCTGGAGCTCCAAGCCTCCTGGAGTTCCCAGCTCACTCCCCAGGGACAGGTCATGGGCTTCCTTTAATTTTGCATTATTGTCCATGACTTTTACTAAAAATATCCATGACAAAAATCTTAACCTTACTGACCCATTCTCCAGCACTATAATTCCTGCAACTGTCACCATTCATAGCACAAAGTATTTTACAAACAGTAACAAATCCATTCCCAGGGGCCCCCTGCAAGGCAAGAAAGTATTAGTCTCCCTATTTAAAGCAAATTTATAGAGAGGTGATTTGGTCAAGATCACACAGGACATGTGTCAGAGCCAGGGACAGAACCATCTTTTTGGACTCCCAGTCCCCTCCTCTTACCAAAACACTGTCCTAAGTGTTTTGCAAGCAAGGGTAAAATAAGGAGACCAAATTCAGCCCTTTCCCAAGCAGGACCAACCCCCACCGAAGACAGCAGAGATTGTACCTGCACGTGCCAGCTCTGCATTTTGTGCAGGGGATTTTTGGTTTAATTTTCATTTCTGATCATCATACATTTTGGTGACCAAAACAAAAATCCTCAATCACAAGAGAAGAGGCTTGGAAAGCAAGACAAGCACAGAAAGCATCTGCAGTTAGGCAGAAGTTACAATGGAGACCTATTTAGGGTTGGATTTTCAAAAGCACTCAGCATTGCCCTAACTCTTCTCCCTCTAAAGTCAATGGTAAAATGACCATTGACTTCAACAGGAGTAGAATTAGGCCAATGTTGAGCACTTGAAAATGACACTGTGACAGATACTGCAGTATCTTTGGGGGCCACTGTATTACATTTATGAATGGTTTATGTAAGACTGTGTTACACTCCATGGGGGAAGGTTACCACAGTTTCTCCTGAAGCTAAAAACAGTGGGAGTGATTAAGGCAAGTCATTGAGTCTAAACAGCTCTGCAGGGGTACCACTCAAAGAGTTTCTGAAAATCCCTTACGGATATCCCAAAATAGCTGGCTCAGCTGGATCTGACTGCCAGTCACCCAGGAATATACCTAATTAAAATATCATATAGCATAAAATTAACTAAGGCAAATGCCTTCTTAAGGATGAGACGACTGTGAGAAAATGAAATGTGAAGGGTGTAAACAGTAAGCAGGGAGAGAAATTATTAAGGATGATCCAGGAATATGGCAAAGAGCAATAGGAAGTATCTCAGCAAAGGGGAAATTTAAGATGGCGATCAATACACCTTTTTGTAACAGGGATATCTGCAGTATTAGACTATAGCACCATTTCCCAAGCAAAGTGATGAAAACGCCTCACTCAGTTATTATTCAAAATTGGACAATGCCCTGGAAAATGTGCTGTAGTGAACAATTCTGCATAAACCACAGTGGAGGAATGGACCGGACGTGACCTGACAGATTGCTTCCATCTCTGATTTCTATGACATGTTGAGGGTTTTAGCTAATTTGGTACCATACTGACTGATTTCATACAGTTCTTGTTGATTTTTTTATACTGGAGCAATCAACCAAATCAAATTTGCATAAGAGTGCATATGTGGGACTGCTTTTCCCCTACTTAACCTGTCAGATCATTTCCCTCAGCTACCAAGATTCCCCCCACCCCGCTAGTACAGAGCAAGTCAGCAGGAAGTGTAAGAGTGAACATGATATTCATTTCAACCCTATGAATCACATTTTTTATCACCTCAGATTCACAGGACTAGATATCAAACCACCAGTGATTCTCACTCACATGCACAGGGATAAACAACAAACTGTCAGATCTGAGACTGGGAAGGAATCTCCCTTCTCCAGTCTTATTCACATGGATCTTGGAAGGTTTCAGAGTAGCAGCCATGTTAGTCTGTATCCGCAAAAAGAAAAGGAGGACTTGTGGCACCTTAGAGACTAACAAATTTATTTGAGCATAAGCTTTCGTGAGCTAAAGCTCATTTCATCAAATGCATCCGATGAAGTGAGCTGTAGCTCATGAAAGCTTATGCTCAAATAAATTTGTTAGTCTCTAAGGTGCCACGAGTACTCCTTTTTTTAGGGATCTTGTAAGTTCATCCATCTTCTAAAGCCTTGAGGGGGAGGGATCAGGTGGGTTTATCCTACATGCTGAGGGATGCACTCATGGATTTCAGTTCTACCTGTCTTTTTTGGTCATGTTCCTACAACTCAACATTTCTGCAACCTCCCTGGCATCTCCATTTCCTTGTCAAGTCCTTGAGCATTTTTTCCCCTTTCTTTCACTTGATTGCCAGCTCCCATCTCGTCATGTCCACTATCCTCTTCACGGAGCCTCTCAACATCCCCCTTAATCATCTAGAGGGGGGGAACCTTTCAGTGACAGGAGGTATGACTTCCTCCTCATACCCTGGAATTAAACAGGTAGTCTCTTCCTCAGCTTCATTTCTGGACATCTTTTATAAATAACTTTAATCACCCCCACCCCCTCCCACACACAGTGGATAACAGTAGTTTTGTGTGGGAAGCGGGGAAATGTACATCTAAGAATGGGATGTCATTCATCCCAGTCTTGTAATGAAGAATGGCAGAGAGAAAAGTGGTGGAAAAGGAACCAGTCCCCCATGTCAGGAAACACCGATCAGGTTGGGATTTGAAATATGGCAGAAGATCCTTCAATCTAGATGCCTGTTTATCCATTCTCTACCAGTAGCACCTACTTCTTCAAAGGCTGATTATGCCAGTGAAATTTCCATATTACCCATGCACAACAAATGACCCTGCATTCTTCACCTTGGCACTTACTGAGCTATCTGAGTGGGGACCAAAGCTGCCAGGATCAACTTCCAAAGGTGTCACAGGAAATTACATAAAACCCTGGCTAATGTAATGGATGCCTGAAGTGACACCAATGGGGAGAGGGAGGGAAAATGAACAGGTAACTAACTATTGCTAAGCTACCACAGGTGGTGGGGGAAAGGCTGATTTTATGAGTAATTTCCCTCCCACATTTCATCCACTTTCAAAATCTGAAAGTGAAGTTATAGTCCAAAAAGTGACAGTAAAAACTATACCGTGAGTTCTCTACTTATACTCCCACTGTGACCTGCAGATTCCCATCTATCCTCAGCTCACCAGCCAAAAGATGATTTTTCTATCTGCTTCCAACTGAAACTCCACCTTGGCTTTGCCAGTCCCTCTACTCCCTCTGCCTTCGACATCCCAAATGAAGGAGTTTGCAATCAGATCTTGGCTGGACATATTGTGGCAGATACGTGAGGCATATTAGAACCCACCTCGCTCTCCGACAGTGATACACTAGCTCTGCAGTCAGCTCTTGTTTTGGCCAGTGAAATGAGCAGATTTGACTGAAAGACCCCGAGAGCAGATATTCGGACTAGAGAAGGTGTCGATTTTACACAGTGGGTCCGCTGACCTTAAGCAGCCTTTAACCCCCACTGTGCTAATATTTTCAGTGATTTTTTCCCACTGTTAGGTTCATGCCTTTTTAGAGGTGAAAAAAAGTCATCTACATTTGAGCTGAGGTTTCAGTTAACTAAGTTCAAGGGGACCCCTCTCCTCCTTTAAAAAACCCATGATGCACCCCACACTCAACACCCCCCTGCAGCAGCGCCTCTTCAGATTGACCATTTGTGCTGGACACCAGGCTGGCTGGAGGTTTTGTGGAAATAGCTATGATGGCATACTGGGCCTTCCAGGAATTTGAGCACCAGTCCCAAGTGACTGAGCAAAAACCACTTGGGCAGGCGACGGTGAGCAGGGAACCGGAGAGAGCTTGCAAGGGCTGCCCGACACCTGCCAGTGAGCCTCCTTCCACTGGCCAAGTGAAGGAGGGCTACTGAGACACACAGAGGGCTGGATCACCAGGGGCCCTGGCCGGGGCACGGATGTTCAGCAGCGGGATTCTTCCCCTGCTAGGTCTGGGAGGGAAGATGTCGAGCTGTGGCTCCGAGACAGAAACCCGAGTCCATCCCGCCGCAGCGCGCCCGTCGGGTGTTGCTGGGGACGCCCGGACACAGAGGGGCTCCAGCCAAGCCTGGGACGGGACTGGCCCGGAGGCGCAGCTCGCCCGCCCCGCCTAGGGGTCCGGCACGCGCCACCTACCGGGCTGCACGAGCGTGGGTCGCGCGGGGGCTTCGGGCAGCGCGCGGACGATCCTCCGGTCCTCGAGACTCCGGGGGCGCCCCTCGCGCGTGACGCCGCTGCGCGTGACAGGACCAAAGGGAGAGAGGGACGGGGGGGGGGCGGGATAAGCGGAGCAGAGCGCGTGAGAGAGCCGCGCGCCGGCCCCCTGCGGCTACCCCTTGTCCATCAACCTGCGAGGCACCCCGCCGGCCCTGGCCCCGCGCACGGGCGGGGCGAAACCTTCCCCGACCAATGGAAGCGGCGCGGAGGCCTAGATGTGCTGTTGCCATAGCAACAAGGCGGGGAGCGCTTCAGCGCACGTGGTACAGAGCGAGCCGGGATCCGCGCGGGGCCGGGGGCCGTCCCACGAGGACCCAGCAGGGAGGCTCTGTGCGGGCCGGCGGGCTGCGGCTGGGGCGATCGGCTTGTTTGTGACCTGCCCGACTGTGAGCCAGCGGCGAGCCAGGGGGAGGGGCTGGGCTGCACGGGAGGGGGAAGCTGGGCACAGGGGTGGTTGGAAGGGCTGGCGGCTGGGATGCAAGGCCGGGGCTCAGGAGCTCATTTTCCCGCCCCCCACGGTGGTCTGAGAATGGGGGGCGGGTGGAGCTCCCCCCTTAGTGTAGCTTAGCCCAGGCTCTGCATCTTCTGCACGCCCCAACGGAGCCCTGAGACCCCCCGTCCCTTCCCACAGCAGACTCGCCCCCATCCAAAGGAGTCCCGAACAATGCCCCATCGGCTGGAGAAGACCCGCACTGGCCGAATGCCCGCCCGCATCGATCCGGAGGAGTCCTGGCCTGCTCAAGCCCCGAGCCTTCCCCTCCTACACAGGAAGGTCCCCTTGGCCAGCTGCAGCCAACCCCTGCATCGCCTCCTCAGACACCAAGCCGATGCAGGGTAAAGCCTCTTAGCGCTGTGATGTTTCACTCAGTGATGGGCTGCTCAGCACCTTCTCTCTCTCACAACCTTTTCTTTCTACCCTCCCCTTCCACACTTCACACGCTCCTCAAAGTCGCGCTATCACAAACTCACCCAAGGCCCCTTTGGTTTTCAGAGCACCTCTTGAAGGCCACAGCTTCTCAGGCACATAGAGCCTTCCTTTCAACACGCGGTGGCCACAGCTATTTCTCAAGTCCCGCCATTACTGTCACAGTTAAAATCATAACAAAAGGAAAAAAGACAGGAGCCCAGCCTGCTGCCTGTCTGCTTTTCTCTCTTCCTGGCCCCTTGACCAGCTGCCACCCTGTTTGGCTGGGCCATTGTCCTTATGCCTTTGGCCAGAGTATTTCCCTTTGCGGCTCCAAAGCATCTCCCACGTGCAGGTCTTGAAGCTGGGCCCAGTGGCGGAAGGCGATGTAGAAGCAGGCGGGGTGGCTTTGCAGGCTAATTGTCTCTTTGGAGGTGAAAATCCACACTGCAGGGTGCGAACAGAAGTCGCCATAAAAGGAGGAGGCAAGGCATGTGCTCACCAGGCCAGGCATTTCTTTCTCCCCATTCAAAAGGAATGGCCCTTCCTGTTGGGGAATCGAACCCCGGTCTCCCGCGTGCCAGGCGGGGATACTCACTACTATACTAACGAGGAATGGGGCAGGGCTATGTGCTATACAGACCTCCTACAGATCACCTATGTCCAGCTTACATCACACCGTGGCCTCCACCAGGCAACAACACCCCTTGCTCTCTTCTTCCTAAAGCCTTTGGCTGCAGGCAGCAACAGCCCTGGCAAAAGCCCTGTCTCTCCTCACATGCACTTGCCCAACAGGCCGCCTTTGGGGGGGCTACACAGATCTTCCCACAACACCTGACTTGGACCTTTTCCTCAATGAAGGGCTGCTCAGCACCTTCTTCCTCTCACAACCCTTTCTTTCTACCCTCCCCCTTCCACACTTCACATGCTCCTTAAAGTGACGCTATCACAAACTCACCCAAGGCCCCTTTGGCTTTCAGAGCGCCTCTTGAGGGCCGCAGCTTCTCAGGCCCGTAGAGCCTTCCTTTCAACACAGTGGCTGGACGTTCCAAACTCAGCCCTTTCCAGGATGGAATACGCCGCTTCCAGATGTTGGTGCCCAGGAAGAATTCCTCTTACTCTTCTCCTGATTCACTTTCCTTCTCCAAGTGGAAACTAGGGACCAGCTGCTGCCTCTCTGCAAATGGATGCAATCAGGCTGACCCACTAAGCTTGTGTCAGGAGATTTCCCACCCAAAAGCAATACCGTGACTTGGATTTGAGCCGAGGTTGCTGCGGCCACCGCACAGATTAGTAACCACTATACAATCAGGGCCAGCACTGGTGAGAGCTGCATCTTGTTATGAGAACTACTCTGGATAAGAAAGCACCAGACACTGATGAATTGCATATTCTTCAACAGTATAGAAATGCTTTAACTCGTTATTCTGTGCTAAAGTACTGATAAATAACCATGAAACAAAAAAGGATACCAGGGCTGCAGTTTCTTTGATTTCCAGAAACACCGTGGGCCTGATTCACCACTGTGTTACTCCAGTTTTACACTGATGTAAGTCCATTGATTTCTGTGCAAAACCAGAGTGAGGCAGTAGTGAATTAGGCCCTATATATTAATAAAGCATTCAGTATGGTGCCTTGGAACTCATACAGGATTATAATACCAATTTACAAAGGAGGTCAATATCCTTATCCCCATTTTACGATGGGGAACCCAAGGCACAGAGAGATGAAAGCCCAAGGTTAGATAGTAAATCACAATGTGCATTTTAAACTTATATAAAAGAAAGATTGGAGGTTTGGGGTTGGTTACATCAAGGGAAAGGTAAGCTACTCATCAAGGTAAACGGTACAGGTCAGATTCTCTGCTATGTCCAACCTCTGCTGGGCACAGCAGAAATAGGGCTATCAGGGAACTGGTTAAAGCTCCCTGATTCTCTGCCAAGCCAGGCCGTGGACTGGGGGTTTCTCTAACCTGCACTAGCTGACTGTGGTCCCCAAGGGACCTTCAAGGGACAACTGAGGATTGCTGGAGTTCATCATGCTATGGGTTCTGGGGACAGAGGCATAGGAGCCACTTTTGGGGACTCACACCCAGTTTCCACTCCCTTTGTGCCACCAAGAATCTGTCCCTATTATTTTTACTTCTGGTTTTAACAGTGGAGTCCGTTCTGTCATTACTGGAATGTAGCTGGATATGCCCTTTTGCCTCATTGGTCTAAGGTAAATAAAATACCCAGTGTCCTGAAGAGGGCTATGTGGAAAATATGCTGATGTGTTTGCCCATAGGCTGTGTTTGGTAAAAATGAACTCATGCCATTCTAGAATGGTACCTCAATCTTATGTTAAAAAACATGAAGAGAATGTGGTTAACCAAAGATATCCTACAACCTGTTCAGTTTTCAGAATGAGTAGCATCTATTGTGTGTCCTAAGAAACAGGCAGGCACTGTTGGCATTTGCAGAGCTTATAAGGTAACAAGCCATGTGAACTAATATCCAGTTGCCCAAGCCCAGGATCTGTTAGTACAGGTTTGCAAAACTGGATGTGCCTCAAGTTTACAAGCACGTGGAGCTCCAGCAGGAGACACAAAAATACTTGTGCTTAAATACCCAGTTTCAGCGTAATTGATTTCCTCATGGAGTGACTAGCCCTCTGGATGTATATCAGCATATCACAAATCAAATATTCCAGTGTTTAAGTGGAGTGATCTGCCTTCTAGATGCTCTTATAGTTTTAAACAAGGAAACTAATTAGAGAAAGCTGGACTGTTATACACAAATCAATCCTTCTCCTTGACCAGCTTTCCTCTTCTTAGTGAGCCTGTATTCCTAGCAGAACTGATTCTCTTTTGCATTGCCTCTTGTGCCATCATTTATACCTTTGCAGTGAATGTAAAATGCTACCATTCTGATTGGGGTGTGTTTAACATTTTCTTGGCCCCACTGTAAATGATTACACCAAGTGCAAAGCAGTGGAGAATTAGTCCCAACATCTCCTCATACCTATGGAAATGGGCTCACTGTGAAGTGGTTTTTCTGGAGAACCATCCCTGCCCCACTCAGAGTAAAATAAATTTGCTTTTGTCTAAATTCTTTGTGCCATTCATAACTGTTATTCAAGAAAGTTTAATTTACCTCTTTCTCCAGTGCCCCAGATTTTGCATAGCACATGTTTCAGTAAGAGGCTACAAAGCAGCAGCAGGGTTAAGGGAGAATGCCACTTCTGTGATCTATTTAGAGCAGGTTGCACAGCGGAGCCAAGAGGTCAGTGAAGAAGCTTGGCAACATGTGACCTCCAGAAGAAGAAGGGGGAATGTCCGGGTACCAGCAACACGGACACAGGTAAATAACCGTTTTCATGTTCTCTCCACAGGTACCATTGCGGAGAGTGGACCAGATGATACGTCTGGGGGGAGAAAGCAGAAGGAGACTCCGCTGGTTGGAAGGCATGAGATGCGCTGTCCTGAGATTGGGGGTTCCACGACCACCACTCCCAAGAGAAGGAGGTGGGTGGTGGTGGTCGGGGACGCTCTCCTCAGGGGGACTGAATCATCTATCTGCCGCCCTGACCGGGAAAACAGAGAAGTCTGCTGCTTGCCAGGGGCTAAGATTCGCAATGTGATGGAGAGACTGCCGAGACTCAAGCCCTCGGATCGCTACCCCTTCCTGCTTCTCCACGTGGGCACCAATGATACTGCCAAGAATGACCTTGAGCGGATCACTGCGGACTACGTGGCTCTGGGAAGAAGGATAAAGGAGTTTGAGGCGCAAGTGGTGTTCTCGTCCATCCTCCCCGTGGAAGGAAAAGGCTGGGATAGGGACCGTCGAATCGTGGAAGTCAACGAATGGCTACGCAGGTGGTGTCGGAGAGAAGGCTTTGGATTCTTTGACCATGGGATGGTGTTCCATGAAGGAGGAGTGCTGGGCAGAGACGGGCTCCACCTAACGAAGAGAGGGAAGAGCATCTTTGCGAGCAGGCTGGCTAACCTAGTGAGGAGGGCTTTAAACTAGGTTCACCGGGGGAAGGAGACCAAAGCCCTGAGGTAAGTGGGAAAGCGGGATACCGGGAGGAAGCACAGGCAGGAACGTCTGTGAGGGGAGGGCTCCTACCTCATACTGAGAATGAGGGGCAATCAGCAGATTATCTCAAGTGCCTATATACAAATGCACAAAGCCTTGGAAACAAGCAGGAAGAACTGGAGGTCCTGGTGATGTCAAGGAATTATGACGTGATTGGAATAACAGAGACTTGGTGGGATAACTCACATGACTGGAGTACTGTCATGGATGGTTATAAACTGTTCAGGATGGACAGGCAGGGCAGAAAAGGTGGGGGAGTAGCACTGTATGTAAGGGAGCAGTATGACTGCTCAGAGCTCCGGTATGAAACTGGAGAAAAACCTGAGTGTCTCTGGATTAAGTTTAGAAGTGTGAGCAACAAGAGTGATGTCGTGGTGGGAGTCTGCTATAGACCACCGGACCAGGGGGATGAGATGGATGAGGCTTTCTTCCAGCAACTCGCAGAAGCTACTAGATCAAACGCCCTGGTTCTCATGGGCTACTTTAATCTTCCTGATATCTGCTGGGAGAGCACTACAGCGGTGCATAGACAATCCAGGAAGTTTTTGGAAAATGTAGGGGACAATTTCCTGGTGCAAGTGCTAGAGGAGCCAACTAGGGGGGGAGCTTTTCTTGACCTGCTGCTCACAAACTGGGAAGAATTAGTGGGGGAGGCAAAAGTGGATGGGAATCTGGGAGGTAGTGACCATGAGTTGGTTGAGTTCAGGATCCTGACACAGGGAAGAAAGGTAAGCAGCAGAATACGGACCCTGGACTTCAGGAAAGCAGACTTCGACTCCCTCAGGGAACTGATGGGTAGGATCACCTGGGGGAATAACATGAAGGGGAAAAAGAAAAGGAGTACTTGTGGCACCTTAGAGACTAACCAATTTATTTGAGCATGAGCTTTCGTGAGCTACAGCTCACTTCATCGGATGCATACCGTGGAAACTGCAGCAGACTTTATATACACACAGAGAATATGAAACAATACCTCCTCCCACCCCACTGTCCTGCTGGTAATAGCTTATCTAAAGTGATCATCAAGTTGGGCCATTTCCAGCACAAATCCAGGTTTTCTCACCCTCCACCCCCCCACACACAAATTCACTCTCCTGCTGGTAATAGCCCATCCAAAGTGACAACTCTCTACACAATGTGCATGATAATCAAGTTGGGCCATTTCCTGCACAAATCCAGGTTCTCTCACCCCCCTCCAAAAAACACACACACAAACTCACTATCCTGCTGGTAATAGCTCATCCAAAGTGACCACTCTCCCTACAATGTGCATGATAATCAAGGTGGGCCATTTCCAGCACAAATTCAGGTTTTCTCACCCCCCCACCCCCATACACACACAAACTCACTCTCCTGCTGGTAATAGCTCATCCAAAGTGAACACTCTCCCTACAATGTGCATGGTAATCAAGGTGGGCCATGTGCAGCACAAATCCAGGCTTTCTCACCCCCCCCTTTTTTCCTCACAGCAGGAGAGTGAGTTTTTGTGTGTGTGTGTGTGTCCCTGGGAAAAAAAAGGGGGGACGCGTTGCATACGAGAGTGCTAAAGGAATTGGCGGCTGTGATTGCAGAGCCATTGGCCATTATCTTTGAAAACTCGTGGCGAACAGGGGAAGTCCCAGATGACTGGAAAAAGGCTAATGTAGTGCCAATCTTTAAAAAAGGGAAGAAGGAGGATCCTGGGAACTACAGGCCAGTCAGCCTCACCTCAGTCCCTGGAAAAGTCATGGAGCAGGTCCTCAAGGAATCAATCCTGAAGCACTTACACAAGAGGAAAGTGATCAGGAACAGTCAGCATGGATTCACCAAGGGAAGGTCATGCCTGACTAATCTAATCGCCTTTTATGATGAGATTACTGGTTCTGTGGATGAAGGGAAAGCAGTGGATGTATTGTTTCTTGACTTTAGCAAAGCTTTTGACACGGTCTCCCACAGTATTCTTGTCAGCAAATTAAAGAAGTATGGGCTGGGTGAATGCACTATAAGGTGGGTAGAAAGTTGGCTAGATTGTCGGGCTCAACGGGTAGTCATCAATGGCTCCATGTCTAGTTGGCAGCCGGTATCAAGTGGAGTGCCCCAAGGGTCGGTCCTGGGGCCGGTTTTGTTCAATATCTTCATAAATGATCTGGAGGATGGTGTGGATTGCACTCTCAGTAAATTTGCGGATGATACTAAACTAGGAGAAGTGGTAGATACGCTGGAGGGCAGGGATAGGATACAGAGGGACCTAGACAAATTGGAGGATTGGGCCAAAAGAAATCTAATGAGGTTCAACAAGGATAAGTGCAGGGTCCTGCACTTAGGACGGAAGAACCCAATGCACCGCTACAGACTAGGGACCGAATGGCTAGGCAGCAGTTCTGCAGAAAAGGACCTAGGGGTGACAGTGGACGAGAAGCTGGATATGAGTCAACAGTGTGCCCTTGTTGCCAAGAAGGCCAATGGCATTTTGGGATGTATAAGTAGGGGCGTAGCCAGCAGATCGAGGGACGTGATCGTTCCCCTCTATTCGACATTGGTGAGGCCTCATCTGGAGTACTGTGTCCAGTTTTGGGCCCCGCACTACAAAAAGGATGTGGATAAATTGGAGAGAGTCCAGCGAAGGGCAACAAAAATGATTAGGGGTCTGGAACACATGACTTATGAGGAGACGCTGAGGGAACTGGGATTGTTTAGTCTGCAGAAGAGAAGAATGAGGGGGGATTTGATAGCTGCTTTCAACTACCTGAGAGGTGGTTCCAAAGAGGATGGCTCTAGACTATTCTCAGTGGTAGAAGAGGACAGGACAAGGAGTAATGGTCTCAAGTTGCAGTGGGGGAGGTTTAGGTTGGACATTAGGAAAAACTTTTTCACTAAGAGGGTGGTGAAACACTGGAATGCGTTACCTAGGGAGGTGGTAGAATCTCCTTCCTTTGAAGTTTTTAAGGTCAGGCTTGACAAAGCCCTGGCTGGGATGATTTAATTGGGGATTGGTCCTGCTTTGAGCAGGGGGTTGGACTAGATGACCTCCTGAGGTCCCTTCCAACCCTGATATTCTATGATTCTATGATTTGGCAGTCATAGCAGACGATCATGGAGCACTTTCCGAAGTGCCCTAATCAATGAGTGCATGGGTAGCTAAGGAGGTTGAGCATCTTCACTTAAAACGTGGGGACAGGGCAGAAATGAGCAAACAAGAAGAAACCCACCTTGATTATACTTCAAAAGGTTTTCTCACCCCCAAACCCACTCTCTTGCTGGTAATAGCTCATCTTAAGTGATCACTCTCCTTACAATGTGTATGATAAACACCCATTTTTTCATGGTCTGTGCGTATATAAATCTCACTGTATTTTCCACTTTATGCATCCGACGAAGTGAGCTGTAGCTCACGAAAGCTTATGCTCAAATAAATTGGTTCGTCTCTACGGTGCCACAAGTCCTCCTTTTTGCGAATACAGACTAACACGGCTGCTACTCTGAAACCAAACAAGAAGAATGGAGACTGAATTCCTCTTAACTCTATCCTCTCATGGGATGAGATCCAAGTGCAGTGGGAGTGTCTAAAGGGACCCAAGACTGAATAAAAATGGAGATTGGGTGGGGAGCCTAGCAGTTACCAGATCTCTCCTTCTCTCACACAAAGATAGGTGGGTCTCTCAGACCTAGAAGGCGGTGTGTTGAAGAAGTGCCCTCCCAGATGGTGCCAAGGTACTCAGATACCATGGCAATGAGCAGAGTAAAAATGCCTACTATGGACAGTTAGATAATTGTGGATTCAAGATAAACTGGCTAATCAGCGCTGGAGCTCTCACATTGAAAACTGATGTTTGAAATGCCTGCAGTGACAAGTGGATGAAGCCAGTAAGTGTGTCCCATACCATGCAATGAACTCATCCCTAGCTACAGCTCTCGCCTTCAGTGTAGAGAGCAGGGGAAGAGAGGAGTGGGCTGGGGTGGGGAGAATAATTTCTCTTATTAACTTGGTGCTGCATCTTTTAGCACATTTTCATTTCTTCAGCAAATAAAAGAACCTTTGTTTTCTCACTCCAACCCAACTAGCAGCCTCTGGTTATTTAATGCTTCTGTCTGCCTCGAACCTTTGGAACATGCCTGTCTTGGATTCACCCTCCCAACTGAATCTGACAGGAACCATAAATATTCTCTGATCTCTTCTGCTTCAGCTGTAATTCGCCAAGTGCTGGCAATGAGCTGAGCTGTCTGCCTTTGTCAGGATCAAAACAGGCATTCAAGCCATATGATGTCAGACTATATTACCCACCACAACCACCCTGCCTCTCCTATGAGCACTCAGCAGAGGACAGGGAGAGGTATCACTTGCAAGTCTGTCCATGCTGTCTTCATTAGCCCATGACATCATCCTCGAGCCTTCTTAGCCTCTCCCTGCCCCCAAGCATACACACATACTCCATACTATGAGGTGTTATAGTTAAAGCTCAGGCAGTGACCCAAGCCCAGCATGAAACAAAGCTGCTAACTATATACAAGATTCAGGCTACCTCTGCATAGACCTGCAGGCAGTGCAGTCAAGCAACAATGGCTGCAGCAAGACAGGCTGCAAGTTTTATACCTTAGGATCGAGGAGGGTGACTGACTGCCTCTCCAAGGGCATTACATTGCCAGGTGTCTCTTCAGATTATGATCTCAGTACAAATTCACTGTGATAACACAACATTTATATACTGCTTTACATCTTCAAATTGCTCTGTAAACTAACTGTGATCAGTTATAAATATCAGTAATACTATATAATCAGTGATACTATAAACAAAGGAGCAGGATGCCTGGGTGGTAAGTGAATAGGAGAGCTCCAGGGGAAATCCTGCAGGATGTGGAAGCAAGATTTAGTTAGTCCTTTTCTATCTTCTAAACTCTTCACAAACACAAATGAATGAATCCACTCAGCAGTCTTGGGAGGCAGGAAGGGACCATTAAACCTATTTTACTGATGGAGAACTGAGGCACAGACAGGTTAAGTGACTTGCTGAAAGTCAGAGGGAATCCATGTGAGAGTGAAGATTACACCTAATGAGTTCCTGGCTCAATCCTCTCATCAGTCTGTGCCTCTCTGCTGGTGCTGGCAAACAACTAGGATCACTTGTCTCTGGGTCAGTAGTCAGACAATGACTAAGCACTGTACTGAGGCTCTGTGCTGTAGGTAGTGAGGAAGGGGACTGGAAAACATTCACTTCCCATCTCAACTGTTGATTAGTGTTGCTGTGTGCCGTTAAATATCTTTTGTATTTCATCCCGAAGCAGGGATCTCAAACTCAAGTCACCATGAGGGCCACATGAGGACTAGTACATTTGCCTGGGGGCTGCATCACTGACACCTTTGCATATAAAGAAACAAAAGCCTGCCCCTGGCCCCGCCCCCACTCCATCCCTTTCATGAGGCCCCGCCCCACCTCTTCCCCAAAGTCCCCGCCCCAACTCAGCCCCTATTCCAACCCCTTCCCCAAATCCCCACCCCTGCCCAACCTCTTCTCCTCCTCCTCCCCATAGTGCGCCAAATCCCCGCTCTTCCCTCTTCCTCCTGAAAAGTGCTAAGCACCGCCAAACAGTTGTTTGGTGGTGGGAAGTGCCTGGAGGTAGGCAGAGGAGCGGGGACGCAGCACGCTGGGGGCAGGTGGGTGAGGGGAGCTTGGCGGCGGCGGGAAATAATTCTGGGGGAAGGGGGAGAAATTGGCGGGCCACAGCAAATAATTCCGCGGGCTGCATGTTTGAGACCTCCATCCTAAAGGTAGCTGCATTTTAATAGTGAGAAAATGACTTATAGTTTGTACGTAGCAGTGGCGTGTTATGACAGTTTTAATAAGGCATGCAACAACTCACATGTTTAGGCCGTCCAAAATGGCATCCTCCATGTGGTATGTGACAGGTTGGATCACAGAAACCCTCTGGGGGGTTGCCAACTGATGTGCCAAGACTACTTCTGCTCCTACTTTCCTGCCCTAGCAGCTTAGGTTTGAGCTAGACCTGCTATCCTGCTGCAAACCCAGACCCAGGTCTGAACCACGTCCCCTAACAGCTGTAGGCTTAACTGAAAGCAGCTTACAGAAGTGTTCCTGTCTTTAACACTCAGATGCCCAACTCCCAATGGGGTCCAAACCCTAAATAAATCCATTTTACCCTGCATATACAGGTTAAACTCATAAACTGTTCACCCTCTATAACACTGACAGAGAGATATGCACAGCTGTTCCCCCCCCCCAAAGTATTAATACATACTCTGGGTTAATTAATAAGTAAAAAGTGATTTTATTAAATACAGAAAGTAGGATTTAAGTAGTTCCAAGTAGTAACAGACAGAAGTGAATTACCAAGCAAAATAAAACACGCAAGTCTATGTCTAATCAAACCAAATACAGAAAAACCTCACCAATTCCAGTAAGCTTCCTTTTACAGACTAATCTCCTTCTAGTCTGGGTCCAGCAATCACTCACACCCCCTGTAGTTACTGTCCTTTGTTTCAGTTTCTTTCAGGTATCTTTAGGGGTGGAGAAACTCTCTCTTTAGCCAGCTGAAGACCCAATGGAGGGGTCTCCCAGGGGTTTAGATAGACTCTGTCTTGTGGATAGAGACTCCCTCCTCTCTCCTATGCAAAGTCCAGCTATAAAATGGAGCTTTGGAGTCACCTGGGCAAGTCACGTGTCCATGCATGACTGAGTTCCTTACCAGCCAAGCCACATTCCTGGGAAAGCTCAGATGTGGATTGGCATCTCCAAGTTCATTGTTGGCTTAAGGGCTTCTTGATTGGGCACTTACTGAGAATAGTCTTTTCTCAGGAAACTGACCAACTGCTTCACTAAAACCTACTTAGAATCAGACAAATATACAGCCAATATTCATAACTTCAAATACAAAAATGATACATGCATACAGATAGGATTAATAGATTCAGGAGATCATAACCTCTACAGAGATATGTTACATGGCACATGTAGCATAAAACATATTCCAGTTATGTCATATATATATATATATATATATATATATACACACACACACACAAATACACACACATACATACACACTCATAAGCATATTTCCATAAAGCCTTATGGGAGGGCACCGTCACAGACCTCACATATACTGTCACACCTGGGTCAAGATCCCGCTGTGCAGAGGATGCCATTCTGTTCTACAAATGCAGTGACATCACATCCTCACAAATGCCATCCTTCATGAGGACTGGACAGTCATCCTGAGTGCTGTCAGTTAGACAACATATAGCTGCTCAGGCATGCAGGCAAGGCAAGCCTTGTACACACAGACAGCACGCCACTGGTGTGTAACTCCTTCCCCTTCTTGCCTAAACCCCTAATCATTTTTTTACATTCTTATTTCCCTCTAGGAGCATAAGTCTGTGTTTGTTTCCCCTTCTATAAAATAGAACTAATACTCATCCTCCCACCCTACCTCATAAGGTTGTTGTGATTAGTTAATATCTGTATAAACACCAGGCATCTCTATTAAAGTGCTTTGTAGCACGTAGCTAGAAAGCACCAATAGAACTGCCAAGTATTATTTATTATTACGAACATACAAACTGAGTCACCATGATGCCAGTGGCGTCCCAATAGCACATTAATTCAGAGATGGCAACTGGTGGCCATGGGGGCTGCATCTGGCCGGCCAGATCATTTTATTTGGTCATTCACAGCCCCACTTGGGGCAGGCGACCCAATGGCACCAGGAAAGGCGCAGGGCACTGTGGGGGAAAGCCTCACCTGCACACAGACGCACACATCACCTGGTGCTGTGGCGAAAGCCAACAGGCTGGAGTGGGGAGCTGGGCCCAGCCCCATGGCACAGGAGCCACTGCTGTGGGGTGAGCTTGTGGGGGCAGAACCTGACCTCAGCCTGCCCCAGCATCACGTGCCCCGGCTCACCCCGGGTTAACGAGCCAGGCTACTGGCATCAGGGGCGAGGAGAATCCTATTGAGGCGGGGCCAGCAGCTTTTATTGCCCCCCCCTGAAAACCCTGGGCCAGGGAACTGACAGGCGCGGCCCAGAAGAGCCCTGCACGCCCCAAAGCGGGTCTGTTGGGCCAACCGCCCCTAACGCGCTGCTGGAACCCAGGCACCTCAGACACTTGCAGCCCGCCGCAAGCCGCATGCGTAGTAACACGGTTCCGACTCGCCCTCAGCGAGACTGCGCTGCGCACGCAGCACGGTGGGGGGGGGGGGCGGGGGGAGTGACGCGCGCGCCAGACAGTCACGCGTCTGGAGACCGAAGTAGGGTAACGAAAGCGAACTGCGCACACACGGAGCGCGCGGGCCCTCACGCCGCACGCAGGAAGCGCGCGCGCACAGCATGCGACGTGATTCTTGAGCGCGTGCGCGCGCGCGCGCGCACACACACACACAGCGGCGCACGCGCGCCGCTCAACCTCACACTATTTTTCCCTCCCGCCCGCATAGGCGCACATGCGCAGTGATCTCGGTCCGCGTACGCTACGTGCGTTGGGCGGTCCGACGGGTGATGACGCAGAACGTGGCGGCGGTTTGAAATCCTGGCGCGGCAGAGCCCGCGCGGCACTCTGCGGTGATGTCTCTGGTGAGGCCTTTCGATAAACTCCCGACGCTCAACTCGGCCGTTATCTTGGTAGGTCCATAAAGAATCCGCGCCCCGTCCCCTTCCCGCGGCGCCCAGGACCAGCCGCTGCCGTTACCGCCGCATCCCTCCAGATAACCGCCTGTTTCGGCGGCTTTGGCCATGCCCTACGTCCTGATTGGTGCTCTGATTTTAATATTGCAAACAAGTCGCCCCGCCTGCCCAGGGGCTGTGCTGATAGGCGGGGAGCCTTGTTTGTCCCGCCCCTCAGAGCGCCTCTGGGCAGGTCTCGTGCCCTCCCCTCTGGCTCTGCAGGATCGTGTCTGGTCAGTACCTGGACGGGGAACGCGCTTGGAGCAGGGGCTGCTGGGGAGGGTCACTGGATGCCTGGGCCATGTGTGCCCTGTGGATGCTACCTGAGCCCCAGCCTGACCGTGGGGGATGCGGCACTACTGAGGATACCTCCTCTGCTGGGCTACAACACTGACCCCCTGGTCGCCTCTGTTCTCCTTAACCCGTGCTAGGTGTTCCCCTAGTGCCAGGGGCCTGAGAGTCCTGCACAACTGGACACGCGTGCCTGGGGTCTGATGGGCACAGGCCCAAGGGGTAGGGCCAGGGCCAGGTGGCTGAAACCTCTCTCCCCAGATGTTCTGTGTGCTGTTAACCGGCTGCCCTATCCTGCCTCACGGGTGGCTGCCTGTGTGTGAACTGTCTTCTGCGAGCCTTGTAGTTCATAATGTGCCCTGGGACGTCTCAAGTTGAAGGGCATTAGCCAGTGACTTACCTCCATCTTCTGGTTGCATCTCTTAATTTTCCCTTCCTGAGCAGTTGGTGGGCACGGATGAAAGGCGGCAGCAGCAGCTAGCAGAGGCAATTCTTAAGGAGAAAAAAAACTTCAAGATAAATATGTAAGTGACGGGAAAGGGTGGAACAAAAATCTTCCCAATTCAATTCTGAAATTATTCTTTGCCAAGCTTTATTTGTGTCTTCTTTTTTTTCTTTTTTTTTTTCTTGTAGACTCTGCCTCAAGTTCAGATCTGGTCAGATAGGCTTGTGGCAGTAGTATTGGGTATGGCAGATTAAGTTAAAACTGAGGTGCTGCAGGAAATGGATAGTGATTCAGTAGGGCTGCACCTAGACTTGTCAAATGGAGACTGGAAACTCACTCACAGGTGCAATCTCCACGGTGGTAGCAATGAATCAAGTGGACTCCAAGGGCATTCACTTCAAGGATAGAATTTGCTTTTCTGAACCCCCAGAGCACAATGTTGCATAGATGTAGTTGTGCAACTGCAAGTTACAATTTCTCAGTACGATTTAGGTGTATGTACAAGAGACAAGTTGCATTTTCTTCAGGAAATAGCAGTCCACACCTGATTAAAGGGGGAGAGTACTTGTTTTCATTTGTTTACTGTGCATTACTTAGCTCTCTGTGGAACTGTCTACCCTGCAGCTGGGAGAATGCCTCCTGGTCCTATTGGGATCCAGGACGTGGGCGGGCGGACAGACTTGCACTATCTCTGCTCAAGCTAACACACTAAAAATAGCAGTGTGGCAACAGTCAGCTGGGTCTGAGCTTGGGTGCCTAGCCCGAGCCACAACCTGTGCCATGACAGCCATACTGCTGTTTTTAGTTTGCTAGCACGAGTCTGTCTGCCCTCCCTGATAGCCCATATGTAGCCCAGGTGCTTGGAGATCAGTGCTCGGTGCAGTATAAGCATCTAAATAGAATTTTTGTCTGTGTATGGGTCTTCTATCCAAAAATGGAAATTCTGAAATCAGTAGGGGGAATCAGGCAGGTGTAGTGTCTGACACTATTTTAAACCGATTAGATTTCAGGTTTCCTTGTAAAATGTCCACTAGCTGTGATTCTTGTCCTACACCCACCCTTTTATGCATATGTTATTCCTCCTCCTGTTATTGATTTGCATTTGAAATTTTAACTCCAGCTTATGTGATAACTTCTGTCTGGGAATTCTCTTCATTGCTAATGTAATGACTTTGGCAATTATATCCACAAGAGGAAATGCATTAACTCGGATCTTTGGGAGGAGGGTATATTTCTCTCGCTGCTGCAGCACTAGTGATTCTAGAGCAGTGTAATTTTCCACCAGAACTCCTGAGAAACTTCCAAAATCCATAACATTGTTTGGACCATTCAAATCCATTGGCAAGTGTGTTGCCTGATCTATTGATTGTAGGTGAATTACATTACTGATTTAGTTTCCGCAGTTAGCACTCTGGAATTTGGTAGGTTCTTGTCCCAAGGTTAGGCCAAGTATTATCAGAATTACTGTTCAGCTGGGAGCTCCAATGTGCACAGCAATGACAGCGCTCACACTTAGGGAAAACGTGTATTTGTATAATTTTATTAACACAGTCCTCAAAATCACAAACAGTCCATCCAAGCAAGGTAGGTAGATATAATACAGAATGAGTGGAGCATCCCTTGCAGACCAACCTGAAGTGTTTAGATATCCTCTTTCCCCTCACTATTACCACCATCATCAATGGTCATCACCCTGGCATCTCCCCAAGCATGCAGGCCAGGATACAACCAGGTTACATGGCGTTCTTCTGGTCAGACATCTGCTGATGTCTCTAGCTTAAAATATCTCAAGCTGACATAAACTAGCATCTTGTGGTTACCGGTCAGCTGTTTAGTCATTACCACATTCTGTCTTGTGATATCTTATGATCTAGGGTTGGTCTTTATTAGCTACTTAGGCTTAAAGTTTTTTGGACCTTATGCCCTAAATAATTTATTGGCCTACAAGCATCAAGACCTGTAAGACCACTGCATTACTGCCTTAACTTTATACCTATGCATCACCTAGCAAATACCTATAAGCTGTAAGTGTTAAAAAGATAAGATTTGCCAGATATTATCAACTGTTCTGGAGACCTCCAAACCATTCTGATTGTAATTCAGCCATGGAGACCTTCCAAAATGTGCAGCTCCGCTTCTTAAACATCATAAAAGGCACTATGTCTGTTTCTGAACTTTTCCATAAATGTCACCTGAAGTTTATAGGCCAGATCATTTTTGTCAAAAATGGTGTTACAAACAAAAGTATTTTCCAGATATAGTTTTCACCCCTAATTTTTAAACTCTCATATCTCAGAAATGACTTACAATTTTTTTCAAAATCTGGCCAAAAAGATTCTCCCTTAGCAACACACAAAACGCACTTGGTTGGAAGCCGAAAAGATCACTTTTTTTTTTTGAGCATTGCAGGGGTGGCTATCATTAGACATATCCTAGAGAGCTGGTTAGGTGTTTTAACTGGGAAGATGCTACCCTCTCTTCATGATACATAGGTAAAAAAATACTGTATCTCCTAACTTACAGAACCTCAAGGTACTTTACAGCAGGGGTTCTCAAACTGGGGGTCGGGACCTCAGGGGTCACAAGGTTTTTTACATCGGGGGTCGTGAGCTGTCAGCCTCCACCCCAAACCCCACTTTGCCTCCAGCATTTATAATGATGTTAAATATATAAAAAGTGCTTTTAATTTATAAGGAGGGGTCACACTCAGAGGCTTTCTATGTAAAAGGGGTCGCCAGTACAAAAGTTTGAAAACAACTGCTTTACAGGGTAGTCAAGTGCTACTGAAGTAGACTCTGATGTAGAATGCAAAGCACTATTTACTGACATTATCCTACACATTCAGTGTTGTGAAGGAAGTACAGTGCTGCATTCAGCTGTAGTTACATGAGAAATTTTAGGCCACTAAAATGTAATTATTGTAATAGAAAGACAAACTGTATTATACTGTTCAGCTACTAGGTGTGCTATGTGTAAAATATCTTATTTAAACTAACGAAAGCCATAGCTGGCAGAGCATTAAAGGATGATGAACACATCTGGTGTGTAGTTGGCTCAGAAGTAAACTCTGTAGCCAGTCCATATCTGGTACAAGACCATGACAGCTCCTAGATTTGAAGCTGATCAAGGAGACCAGGGCTAACACCCTTCTTCTGACAATTAAAAAAAGGAGAAACAAAAAACAACCCTGCTGTCACTAATGACTGCGAGGCGTTGGAACCTCTGTTCTACATCTCATCTGAAAGATGGACCTCTAACAGCACACAGCTCCTGATACCTTGCTAGGGCTTTGATAGGGAAGAGTGAAGTACAAATCCTTGGAGAAAACTATTGTCATACAAGAGGGCCTCATTAAGCAGCTTGAAGGGAACAAGTTTATGCTACCAAATGTCAATTATGGCTGTTACTGACTGTGAATAGGCTTATGGGGGACACCAGGCGTGCCATTTAATCAAGCAATGAGTCTCATCAACTGCTTATAGCCATTGAAATGCATGGACTAAATCTGCTCCTGCTAACCATTCTAGCGAAGTAGGTGGCTGGTGAAATGGATTCTGCTTTGCCACTCCATTCAGTTTGGGTAAACCTGCAGACTTATTTTGTCTTTCAGCCACGTGGCAACCTCCCTCCCTTTACCTGCTGAGAGAGATCATGTCCGGCCCCGGATTGACCTGATTGCCTTTATGATTAACATGCAAAGCAAACACAGGTAAATGCAGAAGGGGCTGGAACAGCGGAGGGAGAACTTGAGGAAGGAGTTAGTTGTTAGTTTAACCTGGGGTAAACTGATTCAGCACCTGCAACATTGGCTTTCAAACACTGGACTTGCTGTAGTGGAACAGATCAATAATTCCTGCAGCAGTTATCCTGCCTATGGCAATGAATAAATTATGTGAAACCGGCTTTCCTATAACACAGCTAATTGTGCAGTGCTATGCCTTACCAAGAAGGGTGGATTTTCTTCCCAATCGAGCTAATATTCTTCTTATGCAGAGTCAGGTGCATGAAATCTGAAAATGTACTATCTGTAAAATGGAAACAACATACAAGTTGGTGGTGGGTGTTGCGGTGTTCTGATAGCTGGCCTACCCTAAACAATCTTAATTAACAGTCAGACCTGAGTCAATGGTGTGTGCAGGTACCCTTTATGATGGCATTGCTAAACCAGGTCCTTCTGTGGGATTGGAGCTCTGTCAGTCGGCAGCACTAACATGATCTTTGATCTTTGTCTCTTATCCCTTACACTGCTCAGCTGTACCCACTGCACCTCAGTGTTGATACAAAGAGAAATCCAATCATGTTTGTATTTTTTATAATGAGGATAAAACCTCATTGGTGGGAAAGGTAAGAGGTTTTGCCAAAACCACTTCATTTGTGACCTTTGATTCTGGACTCAGACAGATCTTCAAAAGTAACAGGTCACACTGGACAGCCATCCAGATGAGTCACTAGAAAATGCAAGGACTGGGATTTTCAGTGAAGACTAAAGGAGTTAGACATCCAAATCCTACTGGGCACCTGACTTCCTTAGGTTCCTCTAAAGATCTCCACCAAGATATTCATTTAAACAGTATCCTCTTACTCTTGAGTTTTGTTCTCCTTTCTGTCTATCTCATGGCTTCTCTCGCACCCATCATTACTATCTAAGCACAAAGGGGAGAGACTTTCAAAGACATAAACGGCAGCTACACCCAAGTTCTTTTGACTTTCAGTAGGAGGTGGATGTCCATCTGCCATTTGTGCCTTTGAAAGTCTTTCCTTTTGTGCTGCTCTGGCTTCCTGGTATGCTGCTGTTGGTACTAGCACTAGCCTAACCTCTGGTTTAACTGGATTATATGATGTGCTTTTTCTTTCCCTTTCCATCAGTCTTAGGAATGTTGAAGCTTCACTATCACACATAGATGCCAACTTCTTCCTCGGGAAAGTGTGCTTCCTCATCACAGGTGGTATGTATGGCCAAGTATCCACCTTTTTCTTTCTCCTCCTCCTTCCAGCGTTTCATCACTTCTTATTCCACTCCATAAAACCCCTGGAATGGCTTCACCTTAAACAAAACAAGCCAACAGCTTGTCACAGAAGCTTTTCTTTAAATGTTGGTGAATCTCATCTCTTTTCCCAGCTCAGAACATGTTTCTTTCCTCACTCGGTCCTTCCCTTCAGTTCCTCCAATCAGACATCTCTTTTCTGCCCTTGCCCCCATGGATATCAATTGCAAGATTGATTTGTGTGGAACTGCAAAGTGTCTTCCCATGGACTTTTCTTAATGGTAGTCTCCATGCCATTCTGTTTGACCTGCTCATTATTGCCTGAATGAGCCTTGCTATTATGAGGACTATGCTGTATGCTAGATTTGGATCATTTGTGGAACTAAACATTCCTCAGTGCTCTTCTCCACTGGGGATGGGCTGTGGAATATTGCAAAACTCTCCCTAATGCCTTCCTGTTTTCTCTCTGGTGAAGTTGGTAGGATGAATCACTGCAGCGTAGAAATGAATGCTGTCCGGAAACTGGGAAACCTCTACTGCAGCCCTGTCCTGTTCTGTGAGCTGGATGTAAGGATGCTTAATTTTGTGACTGGGGGAGGAGGGGGGTGGGCTGTGTGGGGGTGGGGTGCAGGAGATGGGGGTCAGCAAATCCTCCTACTCACTAACAATATCTGGTATGTCAGCAATAAATCATGATGAGGTGTGTGGTTAAATCTAAAAGCAGTGTATACTGCTTGTATATTTTGATTGCAAAGACCAAATTCTCACAGCCACTCGAAATGTAGACAGTGGAGTCAATGCGCTTCTAGAAACTTATTCTTGCTTTTATTTAAATCTCTATTTAGATCATAATAGCACAGGAAAACACAATCCCAGCCCTATAGAGTTGACCAGCTAAACCAACGAAGGATTGGAGGAAAGTGAATAGGGAAGTGGTGGTTACTCCTTCACATAACACAAGAACCGGTGGTCACCCAATGAAATTAATAGGCAGCAGGTTTAAAGCAAGCAAACAAACAAAAGGAAGTACTTATTCACACACCACACAGTCAGCCTGTGGAAATCGTTGCCAGGGGATGATGTGCAGGGCCAAAATTTATAACAGGGCTCAAAAAAACTAGATAGGTTCATGGAGGATAGGTCCATCAATCGTTATTAGCCAAGATGGTCAGGGATGCAGCCCCATGGTCTGAGTTCTCTAGCCTTTTACTTACAGAAGCTGGGAGTGGACAACAGGGGATGGGTCACTGATAATTGCGCTGTTCTGTTCATTCCCTGTGAAGTACCTGGCATTGGCTGCTGTCAGAAGACAGGATACAGGGCTAGATGGACCATTGATCAGACCCAGTATGGCCATTCTTATGTAAAGGGATAAGCAAAGTGATCAGGGTGATCAGAAGCCCACATCTTGATAGCTACAAGGTTGATAGTAACTAGCTGACTACTTTGCCACATGGACTTTCCCCTCTGAGACATGCAGCCCCAATACACCAGTTCCCTGAAACATTCTGTCCCCTTGCTGTGAAACATGAGCTACCATCCCCATCTGTTACGCAATTGCCCTCCAGCCTGCATATCCAAAACACTTCCTGTTTCCCAAGCTCTACAGAGGAAGGCACAGCAACTCCTAGAGGGGCACATACTTCATCCCTGCAGTTTGACGTGTATTTTGGGGGGGTTTATTAGCTGTTGCTGTTTGAAGGACTGGGGGAAGACTACTTCTTCAAAGAGGCTTTCAACCTTTGTGACTGCCCCCTCCTTCCCACTGGCCCTAGACAAGTAGGTTTGGGAACCTCCATGTCTGGTTGCTCTGGGTCCCACTTAACTTTGGTTCGTGCCTGTGCATCAGCACCAGCTAGATTTTCTTTTCCATCCCTTTCGTTTTAAATAACTTTTGGGTTTTTCCCTCTGTCTGCTTCCAGTCTGAAGGAATCAGAGTTGCAACAGCTCAGCGGCTGCTCCGGATGTTGCAGATCTGCGCTGGTCACGTGCCGGGGGTTTCTGCCCTCTTCTTCAGTTCTTTGATGAAAAGCTCCATTGATGAGTAACCTTGATGTAAATCCATTGCCATTCTTCTTGTCCGCACACCCTTTGATGCTGTTTCAAGCTGCAGAAATAGACTGAAATGGGAATCTTGTTGGGACGCTTTTTCTGTTGATTTGTAACGAAGCCAGCTCATCTCATGCTGCTGTTTGCTTTTGTTACCTTTACAGGAAAGGCTTGGTTCCTGTTTTGGTGGGTGGTCGCTGGAGCCGTACTAGTGAATCTCCTTTTGCTCCTAGGTCCCAGTTTGAATGAGCCCAGTTTGTTAGTGACCAAGAGCTCTGTAGCCTTCTGAAAGCTGTATGGGAAGTGGGAGAATGCCACTGTCCTTAGGTCCATGTGTATCGTGGCACGTAGGTGTACTTCAGAGGCACAGCAGTCATGGAGAGCTGCTGCCTGCTCTCTACCTAGTACCAATGGACTTTCACCAGGGAGAAAATAGGAAAGCATTAGGAAGAGTTTTGCAACATTCAGACTGAAATAGGACACTTACCCAAAAAGCCCCTTGAAGGAAGGAAGCCAGTTTAGCAGCCACCATACATACAGCAGTTGGGGGATATGCAAAGAAGGATTGGCCAAGCCTTTCTAATCCCCAAATATCTAAGCGCGGGGGGGCTTAAAGAAGACGGCCCAGCAATTTGGCTTTTTTTCTTTTTGAAAGAATGGTCATCTTTTGTTATACAGCCCCAGCAAACTGCCTGGCAGGTAAACTCCCCACCTGACTAACATGTCTGACAGTCACATTCAATGGTGTGCCACTGCAAGTCAAAAAGTTTCCGTAGGACAGAGAACACTAGAGCATCAGAGGAGGTGGGGGAGTGTTGATAGTCCAGGCGTGTGAATGGGGGCATGGATTTGCTCAGTGCAGTGGTGAACGTGTCTATTACACAGAAAAGTGCAGAAGTCACTTTTCAATGAGTTTTTTTATTAGTTCTAAAAGTAAAGATCCATAATATGGTTCCTCTCTAACAGAGTTTGATTTCAAAGGGCCTAACTTTCAGAATTACTGAGTGCTGCTGAAAATCAGGCCCTTAATCTGCCTTCCTCCAGCTTCCTTGGCTCTTGGGCCATCTCTGCTCTTTCTTCACAGGTGGAAAGGTTTAATGTGGCTAACCTGGCTATAAATATGCTGCATAACGTGTTTTTCTTACAGATTGGATATGCCTATAAACTTGCACTGTGCATATAAACCCCAAAGTCAGACTATACTTGTTAAGACACAAATAGCAGTAATTGTACTGGGAATACACCATGAATCTGATACGATGTGCTGGAATATTAAGTTAATAAAATGTGTAATATAAAAACTAGTCCAGACCTTCTCTATTCTCTGGTAACATTCACTGATACACAGTGTGGGTGCGTTGGGAAAACAGTAGGTATTTTTCATCAGTGCTGTAGCTACACTGATGCTACCAACAGTGTAAACTGGGTGCAGGAGTACTTACCAGCATGTTTAGCTTCTGTTGTATTAACTTGAGATGTGTTGCAATTTACCACTTCAATCCACAAGATGGTGCTAAGACCTCTTCACTGGAATAAACCCCCTAATAAACTGGGCTGAACAGCCTTCCTGAACACTTGGTTTAGACTCTTCCATACTGAATAGGAAATAAATTATTTTTCTGTAATTAAAAAAAAACCTCTTTAAAGAAGTCCCTTACATTAAACTGGGGTGGGGGGTGATCACTTACACTGAACTAATGACTTAAGAGTCCCAGCCTTAAGTGCTGTGCTCTCCCCTTAGCTTGCAGGAAAAAGTAACAGTGGCAATGCAGGATTAAGCAGCGCTGCGTGTTGGCAGTCATCACAGAAAGGATTTAGGGAAGTGCAGAGCCTGAGTGAACACCCAGAGGGTGCACAAATCCCATCTACATCCACCGTGACGGTGGAGAGGGAGATGGAGTTGTCTATAGCAGTCAGCTCGAACAAAAGAGCTAAAATGTTAAGCTGTGTTGCTATGTCCAAAAGCAATGGCTGCAACTCATAGGAGGAAAGCGTGGTGTGGATTTTCATGCCCATTCAGCAAGAATTCAAAGCCCACAACAGCTCAATCAATGTGAACTATTTTCAGCTAGCTTTGTGGATCATGATTGCAGTAGCCAAGGCCTTGTCCCTATTGGCATTATTGTGGTGCCAAAAAGGAAATGAGGTTATATTTCCTCCTGTATATTTTGAGTATGCTGTCTCAGCCCTGCTTTCCCTTTAGGTCTCGTGAAATAAACAAGCACACAGTTTGGAGGAGTCAGAAGTTTCAGTGTGATCTTGAAGCACAGGTGCAAACTCCTGTGGGTGGGTAGTTAGGTTCTTTTGTTCCCTTGACTAGCCAATGCAGGGTGGTTCCTTATACTATATTCTCCTGACAGTTGTCCAGTCTACTTTTAAGTGACTCAGACAGTAGAAACCAGATGAGTCGTTTAAGAACATAAGACTGGCTGTACTGAGTCAGACCAGTGGTCAAGCTACCTCAGTATCCTGTCTCTGACAGCAGCCAGTGCCCAATGCTTCAGAAGGAATGAATAGAATAGGGCAATTTCAAGTGATTCAGCCCCTGTTGTCCAATCTCCACTTTTGGAAGTTGGACTCTTAGGGCAGTGGTCTCCAAACTGTTTGGCTTGTGCACCCCCAGGATGAAAAGCAGAAGACCCGCCGCAGGCGGGCCACCAACGGAACAGGACCAGAAGACCCGCCGCAGGCGGGCCACCAACGGAACAGGACCAGAAGACCCGCCGCAGGCGGGCCACCAACGGAACAGGACCAGAAGACCCGCCGCAGGCGGGCCACCGGAGGGGAACACCAACTGTGGTGGCAGCTCTGCACGTTCAAAGAAAAAAACATGGCGGAGTGCTGTCCGCTGGCACTCCTGCTGCCGCGCACCCCCTGGGATCATCTTGCGCACCCCAGTTTGGAGACCACTGGCTTAGGGACACGTGAAGCACGAGGTTGTGTCCTGACCATCCTGGCTGAGAGCTATTGATGGACATATCTTCCATGAACTTACCTAATTCTTTTCTGAACCCAGTTATACTTTTGGCCTTCATTACATCCCATGACAGCGAGTTCCACAGGTTGACTCTGCATTATGTGAAGTACTTCCTTTTATTTGTTTTAAAGCTACTGCCTATTAATTTCATTGGGTGACCCCTGGTTCTTGTGTTATGTGAAGGGATAAATAACACTTTTTCCACACCAAACATGATTTTTTAGATTTCTATCCTATTCCCCCTTAGTCATCTATTTTTTTTAAAAGATGAGCAGTCCCAGTCTTTAACCTGTTCCATCCCCTAATAGTTTTTTGTTGCCCCTTTCTGTACCTTTTCCAATTCCAAAATACCCTGTTTTGTGATGAGGTGACCAGAACTGCTATTCAAAGTGTGGGCATACCATGAATTTATATAGTGGCATTATGATATTTTCTGTCTTATCTATCCCTTTCCTAATGGTTCCTAACTTTAACTTTTTTTGAGTGCTGTGTATTGAGTAAATGTTTTCAGAGAACTATCCATGATGACTACAAGATCTTCCTTGATTGCTGGCATCTTATTTAGACCCCATCATGTTGTATGTATAGTTGGGATTATTTTTCCCAACAAGCATGACTTTGCACTTATCACTTATGTAATATCCTTACTTTCCTGGGAATTCTCTTCCTCCCAGTGAGATCTTTTAAACTATTAAAGTGTTTTATGATAGTTAAGGTTAAGATTCTGTCACTGGTATTTTTAGTAAAAGTCAGGGACAGGTCATGGACTTCTGTGAATTTTTGTTTATTCCCCAGGACCTGTTCCTGTCTTTTACTAAAAATACCCAGGGCGGGGACTAAGTGGGAGTGTTGCTGGGTGGGGCCATTGGGGTCACTTCTCTGGCCCCTAGGGGGCCCCTGCTGTGGCTGCTGCAGAAGTCATGGAGGTCCCAGAAAGTCACAGAATCCGTGACCTCTGTGAGAGAATCGTACCCTTAATGATAGTCAAAAATTTTTCTCTGGGATGAAAGTTCTCACTATGCTCTTTGCTATCACCCGCTTGTACGACTGTTACCAATTCTTGCCTTTTTACCCTCAGACTCAAATCTGTGTACCCCAATGTGTTTTTAGTACAGTATGCCCTCCCTCACCACAGCCCTTGGGGAGAGAAAATGTTGAAATCCATTTGTCCTCCTCTCCTCTGAGACTTTTTACAGGTTGTTGAATCTCTACTCCTTCAAGAGCAACTGTTCTTTCCCCCCTTCCTGTGGCAAATATTTCTCTGAGGGTTAGAAAGGATGTCCTCTTACCTATGGCCCTGATCAACTGATCTTTCTGTAAGATAACTGGCAGGATAACTGGAGCATGCCTGAGAGTGTGACACTGTCTCTCAGGTCCATTACATTTTACAAATAGAAGTTCTTGGGTCTCATCTAAAGCAACAACCACAACTATGTAAAGACGTCTGGGAATGGCTGGCTGTTGATTTAGATGGGAGACAGCAAGTCCTGTCATGGAGCAGGGCCAGACAGCCAAAAATATCTTGATCCAGACTCAAAGCACAGGTTTAATGCTTACTAGAGGTGGGTTATGGAGGTGGCATTCACATCTGGATGAGGCTTACGGAAGGGTTGGAGGCTGAACTAGGACTACATTTAGGCTCCACCATGTTGAACTCTCATGAGAGATTTGGCCAAAATTGTAGAAATCTAGTGAAAATCAATTGTTTGTGCAATGTTTCACCATCTTGCCCTTCACTTCTCTGTGCCTCTGTCCCCTACCTCCCTCAGATGCTGTGAGGATGAATCTACTAACATCTAAGGCTTGATCTACACTCAAAAGTTCTGCAGTATAGCTTTGTTGGTTGGGGTGTGATTTTTTTTAAACCAACTTAGTTATGCCATCAAACCCCTCCTAGTGTAGACACAGTTATATCAATATACGAGTGCTTATACGGGTGGTTATGCCAGTCAAAACCGTATGAGCGCCACTGGTATAAGCCGTTCTAAACCAGACCCAGAAAACAGGCCTTTCCTGGGTTTGGAATTGACCTGGAACCAGAATCACAGAGATGGGTTCAGATGTGGGGAGTTAAATATGGACCCTTTGCAATTTGGTATGGGGTTGGGGAACAGTGCATGAGTTCAGATTCCTGTTAAAGAATATTGCCAATATTTATCTTTTGAAGCCTACTAAGGGTAGTTACCAAATAATCTAACTCCTCAAGTAGTGTACTAGAGGGTGCTTGCTAGGTAAAATCAGTGCAGGGGCTACACGAGCTGAGGGATGTTGTTGTGATGTTTGTGAGTGAAGCTTTGCTCGCTGCTCTCCTGAGTGTTGCAATCAGTGGTGACGCTAGTGAGATGGTGGGCGGTGCACTTTCTGTTGAGTTGGTGCTGAACCGATGGTACTGTCTGGTGTTAGAGGGCACTGAATGGCTGCACGTCTCCACTGCCAGAAGACACACAAAACAAAGGTCCCAGTGCTGATTAGAGAAAAGGAAAATGCTTGTTTTCCTTTTGTCTGGTTTCTCTATTCAATTTTGATTTTGTACAAAAAGGGGGCTTAGTCCCAGCCAAATTCCAGCTGTGCTGTTTACGGTCTGTTGGCTAATTCCCCCCACAGTTTCCACTATGTGCACTATTCACTTCCTAGCCTAAGCTGTTGAACAGCTGCCACTTTACAGCCTGCACCTAGCTGTCCGTTGGTGGGAGGATGAGTCCTATGCAAGAGAAAGCAATGGCTAGTGTAGCACGACACTGGAAGTGGGAGGGCTGGGGTCTTTTTCTGACTTGGCTGTTGACTTCCTGCGTGGCCTAGGGCATGTCTCTTAAACTCTCCATGCCTCATTTTCCCCATCTGTAAAACAGGGGTCACGTGTTTGTGAATTACCAGAGTGTTAAGAGGATGAATGAACATCTGTAGAGGGCTTTGAGCCCCTAACATGAAGAGTGGGCTAGAAGTGCAAAGTAGAATTGGCTGGAAAAATTTGGAGAAAACTCTTTTTGTCAGGATTTACTGATGCAATGAAATTGAAACCTCTTCCTGAGAGTACAGCTATGCTCATGGCCGCATGTAGAGTACAGACACTGCAGGCCCAGCTAGTTAGTGCATGCAGCAGATTTTGCTTATTAGCAACCCCTCAGTTACGAACCAATAGTTTCTATTATCCAGCAGTTGCTAACAAGAAGGCAGGTTTGCAAGCAGCAGAGACTGCGCTGCACTGTGAAATATTACCAAAATGTATTTCTACAAAATGTCACTGCACGTCTGCATTGAAACCTCTGGACCCCTCGGCCCCCCAGGCAGACTCCGAGCCCTGGTAGCTGCGAGTGATGCCCCTGCCTGGGCCGTCAGGTTGGCGCTGGGTCCAGGCCACAGAGGCTTCAGGGAAGGGGAGAGTCGGTAAGTTCTTGGACCACATGTCACTGCCTCCTGGGGCACAGTCTCCTGCACCCTCCCTAGCCCCCAACTGGGGAGCTCCCAGCCCAGTGAGTCCCACTGCACTCACAGCTCTGGAAAGAAGCAGCCCCCAGCAGTAGAGGGAGCCCCATCATGGAGCCAGGCAGGCGCAGAAGGTCCCTCTGCTCCAAACTGGTCCCCATGTTCCTCCGGGTGCTCATATGTTCCTCTTGGGGCTCGGCTACCACAGCACCTCCCTGCCCTGCTGGGCAGCCATGTCCTGGCTCCACGCTGTCGAGTGCTGAGTGGGGGCTGGGCAGCCTCCTGTGATCTGCAGGCTCTGTGCATCCCGCTCCTCCTGGGCATGTTTATATGACGTACACACATACTTTTGTTCATCCGTTTCTCCAGGGGGGGGGGGTTCTGTGATTAACATTGCATTTGAAAAGGGATCTGTCAACAAAAAAAAGAGTTTATGTGAGGCTTCACTCCCAGCCCCACATGTGGGGTCAGGGGTAAGGGGGCTGGCTTTCAGCACCCCCACTATTAAAAGTGTTCCAGTACCAGTGGGAATAGAACACAGACTTACTGACTCCTAGTGCAGTACCAGCTACTACGCCCTATTGCCTCCCCTATTAGAGTCCCTAAAATCCACTGGAGTCCTTCTGGAGGAAGGAGGAGCTGTAGGTACTGTTCTGTTCTTCAGTTCTGTGTAACTGGAGGGCTTAAAGAAGGGGCTCCTTCCTGTACAGAACATCACTCATTGTAATGGTATGATAGTAATTGACAGCTGTGAAAGCCACTGCCCTCCCCTTGTGTCCTTCACACATCCTTTCACGGCTCAGCGAAGGCAGCAGTGTGTGAAAGAGAGAGAGACCTTATTTTACATACCCACAGGCTGCTGTTCCCCCTGAGCACAGGTGCAGCTGTGTTCCCCTGCTGAAAGAGCTCTCGGGGCGGGGGGGCTCCCGACAGAACAGGAAGAGGAGCTGAAGGGAAGGTAGTGAGAGGACAAACACAGAGATGATGACCAAAGCAAACTCTGCTATTAAAGTCCATCTCCTTTCCTAACACACCATGGCAGCAGGGCTGTCTGTGCTCTGCATATTTTTATCGCCGGGGCAGTGTTACATAGAGATGGGCATCACCCCCCCCCCCACCTCTGAACCCAAACGTCCTGTCTTTGTAGTGAGTGGGCTGCAACAGGCAGGGCTGGAATCCAGTTCTAAAGCCAAACTTCCTTCACAGTTGGGCTGTTCGGGTTTGGTCCATTTATATAGAGAGAGGTGCAAGTGGGAAGTCGTAAACCTGGATCCAGGTACCTGGTGCTCACCCATCTCCGATCTCCTTGATCTATAAAGCACCAGTGTCTCTGCATGCACCTTTCCTGCAAAAACAGCGATGCAAATGGACAATCATGAACATTTAAAATGCACAAACTGGAGGCACTGTCCCTATTTTTTTCTGTCAACATTGATCATTTCTCCACTCTGCCCCTCCCTAGAAGCTCCCCTGCTCCGGTGTGTTTCAAGTGAGTTAAAACATCTGTATTTATTTTTCTCCTCCAATCTCCTTATTTATAGCTGTCAAAAGTTGGCAGGCAAAGCCCAAACCAGAACAGTGTTCAACTCAGCCCATAGCTCTTACAGCAGATAGCACTTCTCATCTTCAAAGCACTGTGCAGACAGCAACTAATTAATTTTCACAACACCCCTGGGAGAGAGGTGACTAATTATCATGCGTTGTTATGCAGCGTGGCATAGAATCAAAAGAATGAGAGAGATAAAAGACTGGTACAGTGCAGTGTGTCCCATCTTGTTCACCGTGCAGGCATACCTCGGGCTGATGCAGTTGTTCTCTACACTCTGCTCTCCAGGGCTTTGTCCAATCTAGTTTTAAACCATTCTAGCAGTTGGCAGAAGCCGGGTTACCTTAGGAGACGATTCCACGGGCCATTCTTTCTCATCATGCAGGGTATTTTTATGCCATATTTACCCTTTGCTCATTTTCATCCAGTTGTTCCCTAGTTATACCTGGTGCAGCCATCTTAAACATTCTTCTCTCTAACCAGTCTCTCCACCCACCAGTTCTCAGCAGTACCAGGGCCCCTTTCTCAGCAGTGCCCCTTCATCAACTTGTTGCTGTGCTGAGAGCAAACAAGACTGCGGTGTATGCGTGGGGCTGGGGGAGGGGAGTAGGATGGGGCAGGGCAGTGACGGGGCACAGAAGGAATACTTACATATCCAATAGTTTCTGGAATGTGCTGGTTTTTGCCCTTCCCTGCCCTTTTTTAGGCTCCACAAGGCAAATTCATCCTCCCACCCATTTTCCTCCCCACAGGCCCATTCTTTGCTCCAGGGAGACTTCAGTGTGGCTGTGAGGTCACCACAAGCTACATGGGGTGGATGTTCCAGTGGAGTGGCATGACTTTGAGGGACCTGAAACAAACACTCTGAACTGTTCTGGGTCTGATCACGAAGCCACTTCACATGAGCTGCTCCGAGGAGAGTTAACAGGAGTCGTTTGTGTGCAGCTGCTGCATAATGATCTGGTTCAGCCACAAGTTACAGGGCTTGATAATATTCACCTACATAGCCGGGAAGAATAATTCCCTCCACTGCAGGAATCACAGGGTGAAATCCTCTGGCCTGTGTTATGCAGGAGGTCAGACTCCATCAGGGGTTCTCAAACTTCATTGCATCACAACCCCCTTCTAACAACAACAATTACTACCTGCCCCCAGGAGGGGAGACTGAAGCCTGAGCCCGCCCAAGCCCCACCACCCTGGGCAGGGGGGCCAAAGTTGAAGCCCAAGGGCTTCAGTCCCAGGTAGAGAACATGTAACGTGAGCCCTGCCGCCCAGGGCTGAAGCTCTCAGGCTTCAGCTTCGGGTGATGGGGCTTGGGCTTTGGCTTCAGCTCCGGGCCCCAGCAAATCTAAGCCAGCCCTGGCAACCCCATTAAAATGGGATTGAGACTTACAGTTTGGGGTCCTGACCTACAGTTTAAGAACGGCCGGACTAGATGAAGATCATGGTCCCTCCTGGCCTTGAAATCCTTGAATCTGTAATTGGGCCTCCTGTCTGTGTTTTGTATTGAATTGTACTGTACTCAACCTGCGCATGCTTTCATGCTATATATGCATTGGGGCAGGGACCTGGTATTTGCCAGGCTTTATCCATCCACTATGTGGGGCTGATACACAGTGATGGTGCTACGATACAACTGGTACATTTACCATCTGTTCTCTGCTGAAACGCCCTTGCTCGTTAAGACATTCAGTGCATAACTGTTATTCCCTCATCTGAAATCTGTATGGATTTCTTTTGAGTGGCTGCTGATTCAATCAGGTAAGGAGGAAGTCATTTAAGCCAGCTGTAGTGTTCATTGCACCCAATGAGAGAGTTGAAATGTGGCCAGTGTTACATTACCATGAGGATGTGAGTAACAATTAAGGCTGATTTTAATACTAATTAGTCTTAAATTGAGCGAATATTGATTGAAGTGGAATTGCCAAATAATCAAAATAGGAGAAATGCAAAAAAGTGGAGGAAACCCGAGCCTGATTCACAAAGGAAATGATGCAGAGAGAGCAAGGGGGAGGGGCGCTGAATTGCCCTGCTACGAGAGAGCAAGGGGTTAAAACCATCCTAATTAGATGGTGCCGTAAAGCAGTGTTTTCCCAAAAATTGACATTTGTTCGTATTTACAGGGGGGTAAAGGCTGAGGGGTGAGACCGTGAGGGCAAAGATGGGCTGTATGTTTTCGTTGGCAGGGCGATTTGGCGCTAACTCTCTGCTCCACATTTCAAACATCATAAAACACCAATAAACATCAAGCATTTCAATTTCTATGATTTATTGGTGTTTATAAATCATTTGAAATTATTAGGTCAGCCAACATGGCCGAAACGAATGTGTCGACATTGTCATAGCAAGCACAGCTGTGTGAGGAAGTTAGTCTTTGTTCACACTTTTCAAACCTGTTTTGCTTTTTTAGGTACAAGTATTTTATCATATATATGCTTTTAAAGAGTGTATTAATGTTTCAATTTCAATTCAGATTTCCAACTGACAACTAAATGACAGTTTTCTCCAACTAGAACATTTTCCAGACAACTAGATCTAGTTGGAAAATGACTAAATTAGCAACACTGCGACTAGCTGGCCACTGGGGAGGGGCGGGAGGGAGGATGGGAGAGCTTCGGGGGGAGGGGGAGGAGTAGGGAAATTTCTGCTTTAAAGTATTATCAGACTAAATGAGCAATTAATCAGTCACCCTCAGAAAGGTGCCTCAAATTCTTTCCAGAGGCCTGAGAATCATGGTTATCTGGTCCTGTCTGTGTCCTTGTGACTGTCTGTCCCAAACCAGGGTAGGGGGATGTGCCCCTTACAGAACCCCTGAGAGGAGGTAAGAAGGTGTTAGACAACCATGCAAACCAGCACAGAGTATATGCAGTGGGGAACAATCCCCATCCAAACCATCAGGGGAATGAGAGGAGTGGGGAAGGGGCCAAACCGAAAGATGTGCTGGAAAGTGGCCAGATGTTTGCACCCTCCTCACAGCATCTCTGACCTACCCACCACTCCTGCAGCTAGGCAATGCATTGGGCTAAATGATGACAACCACATATTGCTGTATGTTAAAAATTTCAGGCTAAATTCTACTCTCACACCTGTCAACCTCCTTGACTTTATCTGAAAGCAGAATTTGGGCTTTTGTTTCAATAGCCAACATTCCATATGAAAACTGATATTCTCTTGAGCTGCTGGAAAGAACCAAGGACTTCCTCAGTTCTAGACTTCAAAGAGGGACTGGCCTCCCTGCTCTGTATGGAAAGGAAGGTGGGATTAGGGAGGTAAGACCTTCTTGCCCCTACCTTCCTGACAGAGAGGCACGCCCAGATACAGCATCAAAAGAGTGTACTTTCTCTTGGCATCCCTTCTTTTTCCTTGCTTAGTCGTTGTTCTGCCTTGAGCCATTACGATCCCTAAGGCTCAGAAATCGAAGGAGCGATGCCGATTAACGCTTGCTGAGGATCTGGCCCTTGTGTGCTGTAGGAAGGGGGTATCTTTTTGAAAGCATCTTTGGGTAATTGAATGGAGTTCACCCAGTAGGGCAGAAAATTCCTTGTGGGAAGGAGGAATTTGTATGGTTCATGGCCACCTGCAGGACCTCCTGCACATCATCCCCTTTCCATCTCTCTAACTCTCTTCTCTTTCTCCTCATTGTCGCACACTCCTCCATCTCTCTTTTCCCCACCTAATTTCTCTACCTTATTGCTTTCCTGACAACTGAATAAGCTCTCCATGTTAACCACTAAGGCCATGTACCATGATGCTGGACAAAAGAGAACAGACAGACATTTGAAATCATGGCCAAACATAGGGCCAGCTTCAGATCTCAGTTATACCCAGTGTAGATCCTAAGTGACTCTAGTGAAGCCAATGTAATTATTCCAGATTCACACCAGTGTGATTGTAATCAGAATCTGGCCCCCAAATGTTTCAGATAATTCATTTTAATGGAATGTTACAAAGTCTGCTCCTACTGTGTAACCCCACCAAAGTTAATAACAGTTGAGGGCGCTTAGCACTTTACAAGGGCAGACCCTAGCTAAGCTTGGCCCAAGTCTAAGCTTGACCTGGCCTCAGGGGCCAAGATGAGACCATGTGTACGCCCAAGAGTTTGCTGGATTTCTGTCTATTCATGATCCAGGGCATCCTATGCCACTAGGAGCCAAAGAAGCCTTTGTCTGTATCATTAAGCAGAGAGATGATACAAACAACTAAATCAAATTGAACCCAGTGTTCCCGGTCTCACTGTACCCCATCAAAAGAAGAGGGAAAGGTTAAACTTTCAGCTGAAGTCTTCCAAAATGCAGCGACTAGTTCCTTGCCCACAGAGAGACAACTGTAGTGACAATTTCAGCCAATACTAGAGGTTATCACTCAGATTTGAGGATGTTCATTTATTTACTTATCAATCAACAAAAACGGGTGTGTAAGTGAACTGATACACAAACACGCACATATGTCCCCTTTGAAATATGACAGTCCCTGCTGAAGCTCCTGGGGCTGACTCGGGCTGTAATCTGATCCCTGGCAGCCTGTAATCGAATTCAAATTCAAAATATTTTATTGGCATAACAAGCTCGATGGGTGTTGCCAAATGGTAGGAAATAAAAAGGTCAGACCCCTCCGGGTCTGTGTCGGTGGGAGATAAAATACTATGAGCGTTTGCCCAGCTAGGTCTTCCCAGTGTATAGGGAGGGGGATGTCCTTGTGTGTTTGTCATAACTGTCCATTCCTGATTTGCTATCAGATTGCAGCATACCATGATGTGCCACGCTAACAAAGAGAGTGAATCAGTTAACATAACAACTGCAGCGACGCATTGCCAGCTGATTTTGGAAGACATTTAGTATGCCAGCATTCGCAGGTTCATCTTACCGTTATTCCTATTTAGTTGCCACTCTAACTTTACAGCTGTCACGGAAGCACTGATTTGTCATTCTATCACCGACGCAGGCCCCAGGTCAGCAGGGTGGCTAACTTTAAGCCTGTGAGTAGTCCGCCAGTCTCCGATGGGACTGAGAAGCGTGTGCTGAATGGTGGCCAGACTGTGCTGGTGCTGCAGATATGCTAATGGAGGGGGATGGGGGGGAGATGGACTGCACAGAGCTGAGTGAATAGCTGCAGCCAATAATTTATTTGGCCAATGTAGCCTCTTCTTCTGTTTGGAAATTGTCCGCAAGCACCTTACTGTTCTCTCCGACATACTCATTATTCAACAATATTCACCAAAGCATTCCTGTGAATAAACTTTGGTCTGCAGCTCTTCCAGGAACAGGTTGTTACAAGTGATTAATATGCAAAATTCAAACGGGGTTGGTTAGTTTTGATTTGACTCCTACGTGACGTAGAATTGTTTCTGTTCCCTGATTTGGGGCCTTCTCCAAAGCCCATTGAGTCAATGGAAAGACTCCTATTGATTACCACAGCCTTTGAGTCAGACTATTGATGAGCGTAACTCTAAGGCCTGGCGCTCATTACAAAAGTTGCATAGATGTAACTAAATTGTTTTGAAAGTGATCTCATTCCAATGCACCCAAATGGATTTAAGCCTCACTTAAATCTATGCTTTAAGCGGGGGTTTGAACCCTACTATCAGTGCACTTAAGTGAGGGTAAAGTGGTGAAATAATAGTTTTAAGTGAAGTTTAATCCAGTTTAAGTGCATCTACATTAGGAACTTGCCCCACTTAACCTCAGTCACTTTGAAATCAATTTAGTTACACCAGTGCAACTTTTCTAATCTAGACAAGCCCATAGAATCAGGTTTCCTGTGCAAATAGTCATGTAGATAAACTCAGCATTAACTTTTAATGGATATTCTCTGACATATAGAGGCCCAATCCTGTAAAAGTGCAGATGAGTCACTTTACCCACCCATTGGTATAACTGGAACTACTTGTGTGAGTCAAATTATTTGTATGTGTAAATGTTTGCAGGAGCAGGTCCTTAATTTCCTCTTTCTGTGATTATTTCCACCGGTAAAGTCCTTTGCTAAGATATTTGTGGGGACCAGACACAATGGGGTGCAAACTCAGCTGATGCAGATTCAATTTTTGATGCATTCAAGTGAATGTTAGTGGAAGTTATTTTGAGGGATTTTCCCAGCTCCAGAACTAAGCCGTACTTTTAATTGCTGTTTTTATACTTTTCCTGTTGTATTTCTTTAATAAAAACTACTGGGTTAACTAGATTCCTAAGCTCCTGGGGCTTCCATCTCTTCACAAACAAGATGAGAAATGCGAATTTCCTTAGCCAGTGAGTCGTCTGCTATTTAATTATTCATGTGAGTTATTATCGATATTTGCCTGTCATGTAGCACTTTTAGTTGCAAACCTTTCACAGCCATTAACCACTTGCTGAGCCGGGTTTAACTCATGCTGATCCAAATGGATTAGTTGTTCGTCGAGAGTAAAGAGACAGAGAAAGATGCATGAGACAAAGGGGAAAGGGCCTGACATACAGGTCTGTACTGTGGACCCCTGGTTCACCTGGGTAAGTCGTTAGTCATATGAGTAAAGTTCCGTGGAAGACAATGGGGCTTTTCGATGAGTGAGTGAACTTCAGTGGGAACCCAGAGCTCACTATCTGCCCCACAGAAGAGATGCAGACAATACGGCTTAAGGCAGGGTGGCAAGAGAAAATCAGATAGAGACTGAAAGTGACAGAACAGGACTTCAAAAGATGAGCAAGAGAGAGAAATTGGGTAAAGTGACAGAAAAAGGTAGAATTATTGATCATTAACAATGTGCATTCAGGCAGCGGCAGCTTTCAACACAGTGTGTGGACAGCACGCTTTACAAACATGAATGCATCAAGCTTCACATCCTGTGCTGTTGGCTAAAGATTAGCGTCTCCATTTTTTGTTTGTTTGGTTTTTGTTAAGGTGCCCAAATGGGAGCTGTTGGGTGCTTAGCTGTATTGAAAATCCAGCCCTAGCTGTTAAAATATGGACTTAACTGGCTTTATTTAGACCCCCCCATTTGAAAATTTGGCCATGAGTGAGTTGCCCAAGGTCACGTACTTAGTTCATGGGAGAAATAAGAATAGGACCTAAGAATCCTGCCTCCTACCCTAAGTAAAGGGGCAACAAGACAGAAGAGAGAAGAAAGAGTGAGATGTGGAAAGAAGGAAAAGAGGGAGGGGTAAGATGGCCAGAGGGAGATGGAGTGTGGCGGGTTGTGGGTGGGGGGGGAGGAGAGATGGAAACAGGAGACTAGGGTCATTGAGATGACTGGAGTAGAGAGAATACAAAAGAACTGGGTCGGGGAAAGTAAAGAAGGCCAATGGGAAATAGAGTGATTGTCCGTCTTGGAAAAAGACAATAGCAGGTGAAATTAATGCGAACAAAGAAGCCATTTGCCTGGTGACACATATTTCCAGAGAAAGATTTTCTGAAGAGCATTGTAGCTGATCATTATATGGGTGTAAGCAGCCTACTGCTCTGACTCATCACACCACCCCAAACCAGTGGGTGCCACAGGAGCCCGATGACGAAGGATGTCTGCAGAGGTGGAATTGCACTGGGCATGAGCATTGTCATGATTCCTGCATCCAACACACTCAGCAGAGAGCTGGAAAGAGGACTGAAATGAGTGTATGTGTCTATATAGCGACACTGAGACTGTACCAGAGAGAACTCCTATTTAGTGAAAGCTTTTCAGACTCAATGTTTTGCAAACAGCATCTTACAGGGGCTGAATTACTGCTGTTGGCTACAGACATGTTTATTAAAGAGGCCTAGCAGAGGTTAATCACCTGTCAGTTGAAGCCATCATATCAATGGGATATGTGCCCTGGCTCTTTGAAATGCTGCGCCATACTCTCAGTTGAAGTTTCAGGCCTGAACATCTTGTCTCTATGTGTAATGAGGGCATGACACACAGAGTGCCACATGGTCTTTATTTCCTAGTCCCAGTCACCTGCCCTGGGTCAATTACAAAAAAAAAAAAAAAAAGGAATACCCTATTCACACACAGGAGAAGTGCATCTCACTCTTGGGGCTGCTAACATACATTAATGAAGCAGAGAGCATTCGGGGGTCGGGAGGGCAGGGAGAGTCTTTTTCACTCAGGTCTCGGCTGCAATGCTAAATCACGTTCCATAGGAGCTGGACTTGACAGGGGCTTCGGGCTTTGGAAAGGATTTTTACCAACCTAATAGGATCAACTCCTGCAATTTTGTTGCGAGTCACAGGATGTTTGGTGTTTTTGCTAAAGCTGCAATTCCTGAAGTTAAGTGAGTACAAGATAATCCCAGTTTTCACTGAAAGGCAGAAGTACATTTCTAGCCCTCATGACTGTGGCTAAAAGCTTGAAAACATGATCCAAATGAACCTGGAAGACTCAAAAGCCAGAATGCAAAGAAAAAGAACCCTATATATATTATTTTTGAGACGATTTCACAATTTTGGGGAGTGCCACTCATGATTTTTGAATGCTGAAGCCTGACAATACTTGGGGATGGGTTGAAAAATGCCTGTTGTAGTTTTTTTAACATCTCAACACCGTAAAAATGTGTACAGCATGATTTATTTTCAAACCATCCATATGGATTTTGTAAGAGTCCTCTTTCCATTCGTCCACCCTGTTCCTTCGTGAGTGCTGCCTCATGGCGAGAGCATTCCCACAATGCTTTCTGCTGTTTGAAAGGTACTTGCACTCAGCTTTCTTGTTTGCAGGATGGTCCTGCAGTCCAGCAGGAATACATATGAAGCGGTGAGAAGTGACAGGAGGGGAAAGATAAGAAGATTCTCACACCCAAGCAATTTGCTGTAGGACAGGAGGAATCAGGCAAGAATCGCTGACAGATATCCTGGGTCACTGCAGAGGAGTCTCATCTGCAGAGGAGTCTCAACCAACCCCAAGTGTGTATTTGGAGAAGAAATGTTCTCTTTCCTATTAATTATGGAGCTTTATGTAGAGTGGTGTGAGGGGTAAGGCTGGGAATAAGTGGATGAAACTGATCAAAGGGAAATCTAGAGTAGATGTCATGAAATATTTAAGATCTATTCAACTACAAGAGCCCCCCAAAGAAAGTGGTGAAATCCCATCCTTGGGGTAATTTAAAACAGGACTGGACAAAACAATGAAGAATATGCTGCAGGGAAGAAGCAAGGGAGGGTTGCGGGTAGTAGACAAGCTGGGACATCACTGGTTTCTTTCATCTCCAGGGTCTAGGATTCTCCGAATAACAACTGGAATAACAGCTCTTGCTGTGAAACAACCATCCATCCTGCAGTTGCTTTGATTGCAGAAAAAGGGAAGAGCTGTTGACGACACAAAAGAGTTAATGTGTTAAGTGCATGAACCAAAGCACACTTAAGTCAGTAGGAGTCTTTTCATTAATTTCACTGGGCTTTGGACCAGACATGGGTTCCGCTATGACATAGGTCACAAGTGACATGAGTTTTGAGGGTCTCAGTCTCATTCTAGCCAGGAATTGTTTACATCACAAATCCAGTTTGGCATGATTGGATATTGCTGCTCAAGAGAAGTCAGGAACTGGAAGAGCAGAGGGCGCTGCCGATTAGGATTCAGGTGCATTGGCAGACCTGTGGAGAGAAGACCAAGATAGGAATAGTAGGGGAAGCTGCAAGTTCAAAATAACAGACATGGAGGTGCTCTGATTCCATGGAGAAAAGGGCCGTAGAAATGCATAGGCAGATTAGCTGCAAAAAGGAAGCAAAATAAATAATTTGTGTAACATGAACAAATACAACACATGTGATGCTGAGTAATAATCCACCATGTTCAGACATATCTGTAGCTCAGAACTACAGAGGCGGGGAGGGTGTTCATTAAGTACGGGCCCATGTGGAGAGTTCTAGTTTTACTGATACTTGTGCTGAGAAGTGGAGTCATAAACCCAGAAACCACAGCTCTGATCCCCAAATGGGCTCTCTCACACCGTAATGAGGCAAAAACCAGCCCTGGGTTGGAAAGGGAATCCCTTCAAAGTGAGATAAAGAAGGGTGAATGGCAGAAACTGAAAAGGCCGCAAAGCAGGGCGCAGCTGAGGCCTCCAAACCAAAACCAAAGTGGTGGTGAGAGAGATGAGATGTAGTGAGTGAAAAGGGAAGTGAAAAGACAAGAGGGATGGGACTAGTGGGCAGTGACTGAGAAAGAGTTTGAGTTGTGGCTTTCACTTGCTTGGATTCCTTCTACAAGCAATGCTTGTCCCTGGAGGAGAGACTGGATTATCAACTAGTGGTTGGCTGTGGTGTGGCAGGAGGCAGGTTATTGGACTAGAAGGACAACTATTCAGCGCTGGTGTGGTGGCTCCTATGGGCTATGGAGCTGTTAGATGGGCAGGTTGGGGGAGGGAGATGGGCTGAGCGGGGGTGTTGCGTGGGCAGGCTTGGCTGACGCCTTCAGCACATTTCCTCTCCTCCTCCCCTGATAAAGGGCCGCCCTGGGGGAAGTGCAGAGAGCTGGAGCCCCCGAGGGACAGACACAGCTTGACAGACTGTATCTCCCTCTGACACAGCCCCCAGGGCTCTGTGAATTCACACTTGGGCGGCATTTGTCTAAATCTCCGGACAATAAAGGAATTTTGAATCTGACTCGGACATGATGCGAGGAAGCTCAGACAGACACCCAGATGCTGCCTGCTCCCCTCCCCAGTGCTTTGACCCCTTGACCAAGGGATGTGTGAGGTGCACAGAACTGCCTGGACACGCCGAGGAGGACACAAGTAAGAGGAGAGCGGCAGTCCCTGGGTTCCCTGGAGGGGGATCAGGCCCCCTCTTGAAGGGAAAGATTCCAGGGACTGAAGGAATGAGAGAGAGAAGGTGGGGATGGGTTCAGGAAGGCAGGGGAGCTTCATCCCGAGCGGTGTGGGGAAAAGAAAAACAAAGGAATGGGACAGTCACCAGCAGCCAGGGAAGGGGAGGAGGGAGAGACAGAAAGGTGAATGAGACCCCAACAGCTAGGGAGAGAGAGAGATTTCAACCCACCCCAGCGATGGAAAAGACAGGCAATATGAGAGGTGCCCCATCCGCACTCTGGGTGAAATAATGATCGTTTAGAAGAGAGAAGGTGGGGGACGTGGACTATTACTTCCCTGTGTAAGGGGGTCTGAATGGGAAGATGTTGGGAATTTGTGAGGGAATTTGCCCCACATTTGATGAAAATTTTGGGATTATCCACTGTGTTTTAACTCCCCTGAGACCACCCAGGCTTGCCGTCCTGAAGTCTGCACAGTAGCTCCCCTTGGGCTGACCACGGCCTATCTTGCTTTAATTCTCTCCACAGCATGCCACAACAGCGTAGCCCCCACTTCAACCCAAGCACCAGCAGCTGGCCCAGGTTTGATCTTTGGGATCCCTGCTTTAGTGGGGCTAGTCCTGGTCCTGGCTGCACTCTGTGGCTTGCTGACCTGTCAAGTGAGGAGGAGGCGGCAGAGGAAGAGGAGGAGCCCCAATGAAAAGCCCAAGGGTAGGTGTCTTTGTTTCATAGATCTGAAGGGCAGAAGGGATCATTGGATCATCTAGTCTGACCTCCAGTGTAACACAGGCCAGAGAATTTCACCCAGTGATTCCTTCATCAAGTCCCACCCATGGGTCTGAACCTGACCCCATCTTTTGGATAGACATTCAGACTAAGTGATGGAGAATCTACCACAGCCCTTGAGAATCTGTTCCAATCACTTAAAGTGTTGTGCCTCATTTCCAGTTTGGACTCTGCTGACTTCAACTTCTAGCCGCTGGCTCTTGTGATGCTTTTGCCTGCTAGATTACTGAGCCCTCTAGCATCAGACCCCTTCTTCCTCTGTAGGCACTTTCGGCCATGATTAAACCACCTCTTACTCTTCTCTTCCATAACTAAATAGATTGAGTTCCTTTAGTCTTTGTAAGGCAACGAGGCCTCCCAGGGCGCCGAGCGAGATGAAACAGACCAAAATACTTGTCCCAGCTCTTCTCCAGAAGCCCCACTAGCTTCTGCAGAAGCTCTCAAGAAAAAAAAAAAAGTGAAATTTTCCAAGTGGCCCCATCTCAGCTCCATTTGTGCACTTGAAGCTTTATGGACACAAACACTTCCCCCCTTATTTTGAGCATATCCATCTGTACGCACAGGTGATAGATGCTCGCAGAGGTTGGTACAAATGAGTACAATGCCCAGAATGCATTTGCTTTCAGGCTAAAGAGCACACAACCATTTGGGGAAAAGTTCTGCAGTAATGCAGTAGGGCTCCACTGGAATTATTCTAAAATACTGCATCACTGAACAGAGAATGAGATCCTTTCTGTAGGCTTTTTTTACCTGCTTTATAGAATTTTGCTGCAGAGCTATAATGCTCCATTAGATTTTATAAGTTGATTCATAAAAACTATGGAGAAGTTACCATTTTGTATTCAATTCTGCAGATTTTTTCCCCAAGTTAGAAATATACACCCAGTTGTTCATGCTTGCAAAGTTGTGCTTTTAATCCTAAACTAATAATTAAATGGCAAAAAAGTTCATTAACACAGATGGTGGCCTGGCGATAGCTCATGCCATTCCAGAACATAGAGTTCAGCAAAACTCAAACTTCTGGAAACCACAAAATATAGAGTTCAGGTAAATACCCACACCACTTTACTTCTGCCCCCAGGAGCTGGCAATAGCCACTGGAAATTATCTGCATGTAGAGGCGGATTTACAGTGAAAAACAGATTGCTCTGGCACGGGCCCCACAACGATGGGGGCCCCACGGCTGGGCAGCTGCGGGGACAGAAGCTTGGTCCTGCCGACTCCTGGGGCTCCTGCTGCAGGCTCCGCACCCACCGGCAGCCAAGATCTCCCCTCCCCTGCCTCCTCCCCTGAGTGTGCCACGTTTGCGCCCCTCCCTGCACTTCCCCCGCCGCCAAACAGCTGTTTGCTGGTGCTCAGGTCGCTCCAGAAGGGAGCGGGAGGAGCGGGGCCGCAGCGCACTTGGGGAAGGAGGCGGAGAAGAGGCAGGGGTGGGGCCTTGGGGAAGGGGGTGGAATCGGGGCAGGGCGGAGCAAAGGCTCCTACACATACCCCCCCCCCGCCCAGCTCCCTGCTGTGAGCCACTCAGGGCAGGGGGCTGGGTGCACCCCCATGACCCCAGCCCACACCCCCAGTCTTGACTCCTGCACCCCCTCACATACCCCCAACCCCCTGCCCTCCCTGACTCCTGCACCCCCACACACATCTCCCCCCCACCCTGACCACCAAACGGGCACTTCTGCACCCCCCAACACACATTCCCACCTGCACCCCTCGCACTAAACGGGAGCTGCCCCAGGTAAGCGCTCCACACCCCAAGCCCCTTCCCCAGCCCTGAGCCCCCTCCTGCACCCTAACTCCTGGCCAGACCCTACACCCCAACCCCCAGCCCACTCCTGCACCCTAACTCCCTTCCAGACCCTGCAACCCCAGCCCTACGCCCCCTCCTGCACCATAAGTCATGGCCAGACCCCGCACCCCAATGTTTTTTTACATTTTTTTAATAAAGAGCTCTTATCCAAAGCACTTTCCAATAGTTAGCTAATGGTACAAAAAATATTTGGAAAGATCATTAAGTGGTCCGCTGAGACCCTCAGCGATTTTCAGGTGGTCTTTGTGGAAAAATAAGTTAGACTACCAAAACAATCAAGGTACCTCTCTTTATTTTCATTTACCTCCTATTACTTATAGGAGGAGGATGAAGAGAAAAAGAACGAAAAATAGTTGGGGAGGGGGAGATAAGAGAGAATGTTCTTTTTCTTGGCTGGGTCCCAAGGAGGGGCCCCAAAAATGGAGCTGAGCACAGGGCCCCACTAATTCTAAATCTGCTACTGTCTGCATGCGCTCCAGCTGCATTCACTGTGCTAGTTGGAGCCGTATTGAATGGTAGAGGAATATGTTGGAGCAGCTTGGAGGAGCTGTAATTGTGATATGAGGAGGTCTGGGTCTGAGTCCCCCAGGGCATGATCAAAGGAAGAGGTGCACATGTGTACTTTGAGGGTCCCGTCAGCATCATTTCAGCACAGAATTGCATTGGTCATGTCAGTAGCAGGACACTGGGGTCTTCTTGCCATGGGTATCATCGGTAGTGAGGTGGGATGTGAGAGCTATTCGTGGATTTAATGATGGGTATGGGAAAGTACAGGTTTGGTGGTCTCCTGTGTGCAGGTGTGAAGGGGTTGTAGAAGGGTATGGAGTGGTTATTCAGTTTTTCAAGTATCGTATTAGGTCAGGGGAGTAAGCTCCGTGTTGGAGCATAGGGCAGGGGCAGGTAGCCCCTGTCCAGTACAGTAAAAAGACAGCGCAAATGTGTGTGTTATGGTCGTATTGGGGCATCACTCAAAGAGGGCGAAGATACGGTTGTCTGGGTGTTTACCTGAACTCTAGTTCCTGGTTTTCTCAAGTCTGAGTTTTGCTGAACTCAATATGCTGGAAGGGCACGAGCTATCACTGGGCAACCTGCACTCTGGGGCAATGTTTTTTCCCCGTTTAATTTCCTAGATTTTTAAACAGAAAGAGAAATGTTTGTTAGTAGGAGTTAGTGGCCATTTAGACAGGTGTAGTTCTCCCCTAGGTTTGCAGTTGATCTGCTACTGTGGCAAGGTAATAACTAAAAGACCTAGATTTTATATTGTACAATTCATCAGTAGCTCTCAGACAACTTTACATCCTTATCCCCATTCTACAGGTGGGAAACTGATTTGCCAGGGTCACCCAGCAGGCCAGTGGCAGAGCTAGGAACAGTCTAAATACAGTGGTGTTTCCACTAAGCCAGTGGTTCTCAACCTTTCTGGGCTCAGAACCCATTTGTAGGTGTTGACGTCCTGCCACGTCCCAGTAAACAGTCTGGGGGTGGAAGCCCTGCGGTGGTCTCGTTTGGGTCCTGGCCCGCTGGTGGGTGGCAGCTCTTCTGCTGTTGGGCTGGCTGGGCTTGGCTCTCCGCTCCCGGCATTGCTACCTCCGGGGTTGCAGCGCTGCTCAGGTTTGGCCCCGCCCCCTGACTGGACCAGAGTAGAGTGAGTAGAGTTCTGACCTGGCTCATGGGGTCACAGTGCGACTCACTCAAATTTGGCTTATGGAGGCTCTCGTCCTCATGACAGCTGGACCAAACCCGAGTGGCACTGCGACCCCACAGATTGTAGTTCCTGGAGCAGGGAGGCGAGCCCAACCAGCCCTGTGGGACAGGAGCCACAGGAGCTGCCATGCGACCAACCCTTTGAAACATCTCCCAATTTTGGGAAACCCTGCACTAGGCCACCTGGTTGCTATGCAGTTCCTCAGTGCTTCTTCCCCCTCGCACATTGTGTTCCAGTGGAATGGGGATAGCCTTTGCAATGCGTAGTTGCTAACAGGCCTGGTGAGAGAAATCTCATCCACGGTCTCTGTCCCAAAACCTTGACAGTTTTACTACATGTTTGTTACAGTAACTAAGTGTGGGAGAGAAGACTGGTGTGTATCTCCTTCTCCACCCACCAACCTAGGGTTGCCAGGCATCCGGTTTTCGACCGGAACACCAGTTGAAAAGGGACTTGGCGGTTCCGATCAGCACCACTGACCAGGCCATTAAAAGTGCGGTTGGCAGCGCAACGGGGTTAAGGCAGGCTCCCTGCCTGCCCTGGCTCTGCGCGGCTCCCAGAAGTGACCGGCATGTCCCTGTGGCTCCTCAGCACAGGGGCGATCAGGGAAGCTCCACACGCTGCCCCTGCCCCGAACACTGGCTCCGCAGTTCTCATTGGCTGGGGACCACGACCAATGGGAGCTGCGGGGGTGGCACCTGCAGGGGTGGGCAGTGCGCACCATGCAGAGCTGCTTGGCAGCGCCTCCGCCTAGGGGCTGAACATGATGGCTGCTTCGGGGAGCAGTGTGGAGCCATGGTGGGCAGGGAGCCTGCATTACCCACGCTGCACTGCTGACTGGGAGCCATCTGAGGTAAGCGCTGCCTGGACGGAGCCCACAGCCCGAACCTCCTGCCCCAGGTCAGAACCCCCTCCTGCACCCTAACTCCCTCACAGACCCCGCACTCCACCCCACATAGGGGTGATGTATATCTTAGCTAATTGTGTTCTGGATTTCAGATATTTAAATCTGTTACCCTTCCTCCCTCCCACCTCAGCTCATGTGGAGGGACAGGTAGAGGGGCCCAGACACCCCACCAGGATCAGGGTTCCCAGATCCCAAGACCCACAGCAGGCAGGGTGCAGAGCAGGGCTCCCTCAGATCCCAGCACACATACAGAAGGGAAGCCCCCTGCCCCCAACTTCCTCCACTACTCCCTATTGCTCCTGTCTTTTCACCTCCCCCATCACACATTCCCATGTATCCCGCTCCTCTGCCACCTATCACCACCTACTCTTCCACCCCTCCCCTCCCAGGGAGTATTTGCATTTATAATTGATTTGCTTTTCAAATATAGCTTCATCCTCTCCTGAATATTCTGCTGTACTCGATTAAATTTCTCCAGAAACATCACAAAACTTGAGAGGCAGCTTTTCCCCAAATGTTTACAGTTCAGTCTCAGATTTCTGCCCAGGGTAGGTTTCAAACTTCAAAGTTGCAAGCGCAGAGCGTTGTCAAGTAGTCCATTCATCTTGCTGAGATGTTCTGGGATGAAAGAGAATACTCAGTGGGAATGAATACAGCCTGAAACAATAACTTGGAGACACGTGAACTGCTCCATGGCAGGAGGTGTTCCCTTCCCCCCCCCCCCCCCCCCAGGACTTTCTGATGTGTGTCAAGCAGTGTGGGTTTGGTACATGCTCTGAGTATGCCTGTTCTAAGCTACCCGCATCCTGATTCACATGGGGGAGAGGGTAGGAAGAGGGGCTCAGATGCTCCAGCAGAGCCCCCCCCCCACCCCGATCACCATAGATGGGCAGCCCCTCCCCCCCCCAATCCTGGCACACAGAGGCACAGGGCTCAGGTACCACGGCGGTGGGGGGCGGATAGGGAGCACCAGATCCCAGCTTACATGGAGGAAGGGAGAGGGGCTGAAACTCCCTCCCCTCCCAGATCATGGCGCACACACAAAGTAAGGAAGAATGTAGGGCTGACAGGAGCCGCTGCCCCTATGCTCCCCCAATCCCTATGCTGCTTACCCCCTTGTCCTCTTCCCAGTGTCCCTCCCGCAAGCCCTCTCTTCCCCTATCACTCATCCCCCATCCCTCAATGCAGCCCCGAAACCCTCTCACCCCATTCACCACGCTCCTCCACCCCCCTAACATGCTCCTCCCCTGCCAGCAAGCATTCACATTCCCCCGAAATAAAAGAAAATCTGGACAGATTTTAGCAATTTGCCTCCCAACCTTTCCCAGATTTCTGCCCAAAGTAGGACTAATCTGACACGAGCTGGATGGAGGGTCTGAAGAGCTCTGTGTTAGCTCGAAAGCTTATCTCCCTCACCAACAGAAGTTGGTCCAGTCAAAGATATTACCTCACTCACCTTGTCTCTCTAATGGGCTGGGAAGGTTACCTTCAAAGGTTTACTGCTTATCCCTTTGACTATCTAGGGAAAGTTTGAAGGCTATCAAACCTGAGAACCCAACTCCTCTGTCTGCACAGGCTCAGTGTAATCTATTAGGCTCAAGAACAAACAAGGGAAGCTTGGGACAAGTCTAATGGGAAAAGCAAAATCTTTTTCAAACCACATTTTAATTTGACTTCCCTCAAAGGGCTAACGGGTGCCACGCGCGCTGTTGGGGTAACCCAAGCACAAGAGACCCTGGTGGGATGATAGGAGGACCCTGGTTGGAGCTCTAGCCAGGAGAAAAAAGTTGCCAGAATCTCTCAACTTTAAGAAAAGCTGGTTTTCTGAGGCTGCATCTTGGGAACCTCTTGCTCAAGTGGCTGTGAATTTGGATCACTGACAGAGCATTGTGCCCCCAGGAGGCACGCCAGCTTTCAAGGCAAGCTCATAACCATGTAGATTTTCGAGCACTTAGAAAAGTCGAGCTTTAAGTGGAAAGCTGGTCTTAACCTCAAGTATAGAAGAGCTGTGGGGCTTCCCCTCCCTTCCCTCCCAGCCATAAAGGGGCCGTACTCCCTAACCAAAAGTCAGGCAAGGCCACTGTTGGGTTGGGTGGGGCCAGGTCTCTTTTCCCATGGGAGCTTGTGCCTCTGTGCTGACTCAACCCCACGCTCTCTTCTCAGAAGCTGTCATGCATAATTTCATGTCTCCCTGAGCATATCAGTGGCTTCTGGGGAGTGGGTAAGATGTGCTGTTTTCCTGTTCTCTTCCCCCTTCTGCTTCAAAGTTTCTGTGCAGCTGAGCTGGGGGGAAGGAGGGGAAAGTTCCTTGTGAATAAGCCGTCCCTGCATACTGATGCTGGCTCCATGACTGTGCTCCTCTCAGTATCAGCAGCAGCTAGGGTGAGAGATCATCCAGGGCCTTTCAGCTCCCAGGCGGAGCACTTGGTTAATGAATTAGAGTGAAGTTTGCTGCAAAAAGTCACGAACATTAAAATACTAAGAATGCCACAGGTGAAAGAATCTATCCATGAAAGGGTGTGGAAGTGACAAGGTAAGGTAGCAAGCATGAGGCATGGAGTAGTCTTATAGTTTAAACATTCTCAAATGAGACTCCGGACATCAGAAATTCTCTTAACCCTGATCCCAAGGCCTGACTGCCACAAACACAACGCTTCAGTATGCAATCTGGAAAGAAAGCTTCAAAAGACTTAAAATAGCAACATGGGCATATGTTTAAGTGTGTAAAAGAGGGGGCCAGAGACATGAGAGACTAAAAAGGGTCATTTTAAAATTAATTATAACTTCAGTATCATTTCATGAAATGACTTGAAATGTGAGGGGGTCAGGGGGACACCCTCACCATCCTAATAGCAATCAGAAAAAGTGCTGGTGAAAATCTTTTTATTTTCCTAAACTAACGTGGGGTGAAGATTGGGCTTGTAATGGAACTGAAACAGTCACCATACCCAGGCTTTCTATGACTGTCGCTCAGCCTTGTGTCAGGATCTTCTTCCTGCCTTAGGAGGCTACTCCCAGCCCTCCTAGGTGGGCCAACTCCCGCAGTGTTCGGGTCTTCCCTACAGCAACCTTGCTTGAATTTCCTCAGTCTCTGCCATGGCTTACTTCCTGCTGCTTGTGGGTGGAATCGTCTAATTCAATCCAGTTGTGTCTCTTAAGTAATCAAGGTTGGCTAGCCTCAGGCTTCCCAGCCAAAGGGGGCGAGCCACCCTGTTACAGGAACCCTGGCTGCAGTGGTGCAAGTAGAAATCATTTCTTACCGGTACTGCACTCATGGGAGGGACACAGGGGTGAAGAGCATGTGACCTCCCCACGTGACCCTCTATGTGACTCCTCTCTGTCCCACCCCCAGCCCAGGGCCCCCATGCTCTCCCCATCCCCTCCGACACCCACCTTTGTATATACAAACATCAACATGCTTAACTACTCACTTTCCCCCACATATGTAGTATTCAGTCTCTTTATATGGAATATGGGAGTTGGGTGAGGAGCCATTTCAGCATATGTATGATTTATTAAAAGACAAATTTTAAGTAGAACTGTATCCTAAACTGCATTATGGTATTGTACCCAAACATTGCATTTCAATGAGAGATTCAACTTCCTTTATACGAACAGAACAGACTCCTGAAACGCTTACCACAAAAGTGATGCATACTCATGCAAATAGTCCCACTGTCTTCAGTGGGATTGATCAAATGATTAAGGGTTTACAGGATTAGGTTCCAAGTTTGTAAATCGTTCTGGATGAAATTGACAATGCCTGAGCTGTCAGTTCAGAAGGAGCTTCATTTGAAGAAAGGTGGATAGATGTGTGATAAGTCTTAGCTCCGTTGCTAAGATTAGGAACATATTTTCAGCAAAGTTCTTGGCAGATTCCTGAGGCAGCTGGTTGAAGACCATCAGTGTCCGGCATTATAATCTTCATTTATAGTTCTCTCACCCACAAAGCTGGGAAATGAGGCATTTGTTTTCTTTGTTTTGCTGCTCCAGTTCCAGTTAACAAAATGTCTGTTAGACTAGTTTGGCTGCAAAGAAGAATTATATGTACACTGGGGACAACATCTGATTCCCATCAGGCTGCAGAACTGGGCTGACATCAGAATCCAAACATCCTCTGGTCAGTGCAAAAAGAGGCATTCCTCTAATGATTTGGACTTGATGTGATGCAGTATGAATGTCATGGATAATTCAGACCAAGGGGAGAAACAGAATCAAAGACTCTATTTAAACACCTTCCATTCTCCCCCGCCACACACACACTCCTCCCCTCTTGAGGACTCCTGACCAATGTAACAGCACAATACACATGCTAACAAACGTAAACAAAGCCTTTGTTTAAGTTTTTTAGCATATGTATTGTGCTTTTAAAAGCCATATAAAGAATGAATGCCCTCCCTAGCCATGTTCTGCTCCTTTAAGGAGCAGAGCGCAGCCCTATCCCCTCCAGAGAGGGAGGGGCTAGTGCCAAGTCTTTCCGGTAACCCGAACCTGCTAAAAATTTCTTGCCGGTACTGTGTACTGGAGGGTACCACCCTACTTGCACTCCTGTGCTGAGACCTTAACTACAGAGGCAGCTGCCTCTCCATCACCTGTAGATGGGAGGGGATTGTGCATGAGAGGGGCTTGCCAGCTCGAGAAGTGGGCACTGAAGGGATGAGGCAGCTGCATGGGAAGCATTGGCAGCTCTCTTATGGTATGTCTACACTGCAATTAAAAACCCTTGGCTGGCCCGTGCCAGCTGACTCAGGCTCAGGCTAAGGGGCTGTTTAATTGTAGCTTAGCAGGAGCTCTGGGACTCTCCCACCTCACTGTGTCCTAGAGCCCAGGCACCTGCCCGAGCCTGAAAGTCTAAACCACAATTGAATAGCCTCAGCCCAAGTCAGCTGGTGCAGGCCAGCCATGAGTTTTTAATTACAGTGTAGACATACCCATGAGGGCTTGTCTGCACTGGAGAGATCAGTCAGTGGTAAAGAAATTGATTGTCCCACCACCATGTTAGTATAAATTGGTGGAAGGTTTGCCCTTGTGTCCACACTCAGGCTACCTTAAACTGGTCCCAGTGAGGCGGTTTGACAGATGACAGCTCCCTCAGTTGGGCAAGTTCCGTAGTGTGCTGGCTGATGGTCTCCTTTTACACACCCCCAGCCATGTCCCCATCATCCAAAACCCCCATAGTAGGAGGGGGTCACACATAGCTTGCATAGGCCAAGCTCATTTCACCCACCATCCCTCCATTCCCCCCACAAGCTCCCAGTGAGCCACCTTCACATCCCCCTCTATTTCAGGAACTCCCTGCAACTCCCCTTAATCTCCCCCCTGCTAGGGGCTCTGGGTGCCCACATGTTAGCATCCTCCAGTCTCCCCCCAATCCACCAGGGGTTCTGGGTGCCCCCATGACCCTTTTCCCTCCCCCTAAAGAAGGGTCCCCCATTCTCTCTACCACGCCAGGGGTTCTGTTACCCCTACTTCCCCCTCCCCTCACACCAAGGTCCCATGCCGGGGACTCTGTGTGTCTTCCCTCTCCTCTCCCTCCACAAAGCACCTGTCTTCCTTCCCCCACCCATCAGAAGGGAGGGTTGGACAGCCGGTGCCCTCTCTCCCTCAGCTGGAGCAGGCTTTGAGGAGGCAGGACTTTAGGAAGAAGGAAGGGATGAAGAAAGCCTCCTTCTCTCTCCTCTTCCCTCTAGCTGCCCCTGCTGGCTGCCTGTCCACCCCACAGGGAGAGCAATTATTTCTCTTCTGTATTCGGGGTGTCGAGATGTTAAACGCTGATGGGAGGGTGAGCAGGGGTATTGTGATGCTGCAAGATGGTAGTGGGTGCTATCCACAGGTGGCAGACACTCCAAGTGTTCCCCATTGTCCCTCTATAGATGTTCTGATCACCCCCAGAATCAACAGAGGTCTGGCATTGAGGCCCGGAACATTCCTGAAATGCTGGCCTGGATCAGAGGTGGTATTCAAAAGTTATCTTGTCACAGATAAACCAAGAAACGATGTTGAGTGTAAGGCCTTGCACTCTCAGCCAACTACCCACCCCCAGAAATGTCCTCCACGCACTTTACCCCATTCTTCTCCCACCCCCAAAATGCACCCTCCCTGCTCTGCAGATCCTCAGCCAGCAACCCAGAGACTGCAATCTCTGTCCCAACATAGTGTCCCACGGTGTCCCCGCCCCTCCAACGCACTTCCCTCTCCCCGCTATGATGTCCCAGAGGTTTGCAGCCAGCAGAAGGAGCAGAGCTAGTAGCTAGAGCCAGGGTTTCTCTACACTAGAGAAGGCAACATTGCAGTCTATTGTTCCACAGCTCACGGAGCTCCAGCTGTGCCAGGGTGATGCGTGCGTCCAATTCAGGCTAGCCCAGGTCTTACCCCCACAACATCTGGGGTAAATTACCTCAAGTGCTGCCTCATTAGCAATTGTCTGACTCTCTTTTGAGCATGGATGCGAGTTGTTCTTCCGCAGGTTGGGAGGGGAACTGTCGGTGTAACCTGGCTAATGCAGACATGGTCTCTGGGAGGCGGGATGGGGAGGAAAGGCAGAACTCCTCCTTGTCACACCTCTCCCACTTGTCACTGGGAGCACAGGAATAGTTTGGCAGCTGGGGTGAAGGTTGAGGGGCTTGTCCCAAGGGTGGGGAAGGGGTCTGACAGCTGAACGGTTGTTAGAGCTGCTGACAACAGAGGGAGTGCCCATGGCCCTTTAACCTCCTCCTTCACTGCAGCACCCCACCTCCATCTTGCATGTGCTCCTGCAGGAGGATGTCATGGAGGGTAGCTCAGCCCTGAGCTATACAGCCCACCCTGGCTTGTGCATTATTAATCAGGTTTTTTCCCCTTGTAGAAAACCTGGACTGTGTCATTTCCTGTGAAAGCCAGGCCTGTAAGGGACCGAAACTGCCAGAAGAAGATGATCTCGTACTGGCCACATGCCAACACGTGAATGGCACCCTGAAGCATGCTGGGCCAGCAGGAAGAGGAGATTTCTCAAAGAGGAAGCCAGTCTTCCAAGGTGGGGCAGGAAGTGATGTCATTCAGCTCTCTGTTCTCTCCGCCGGCAACGAAGAACGTGACCATGGCTTTCCACTACCAGCAACAGAGCTGGGGGCCACTGTCCTGGTGACCACAAAGACCATTCAGAATAACTGCACCACTGAGGAGAGACCATGACAGCAGGCAAAATAGGGCTGGCACTAGCTGGTTGCCCACTGAAGGTGACAAAATCGCTTCATTTGGATGGATAAGCTGTTGCACGGAAATGACTTGAATCAGAACGAGACTTTTGCCTTAAGCGAGGTCAGCCTCCTATGCCTTTTGCCTTTTATATTTCCCCTTTCACATGGTGGTTGAAGCCAGGAAGTCCCAGTTACACCCCTAACCAAAGGAGGATACCTGAGTCAATTGTATTGTCCCTGGTCCGTGAGCTCTGTAGCTGGAGAAGGTTGAAGAGAGATGGCACGTGAGAAAAAGTGATTGTTCAGAGCCAACATACCAACTGCATGATTGCTGCACCTGCTAGCAACCATATTTTAAGGGGGTGGGGTGTGTTGTGTGGGTGTGAAGAGGGAGTCCTAGGGAGAGTGGGAAGGGTAAAAAGGAAGAGCAGAGTGAAAGTTTAAATGGAAGGTGGGTGTTTCTCTAGGCCCTGATCCTGCACAACTGAAATCAATGGGAGTTTTGCCATTGGCTTCAATGAGAGCGGGGTTGGGTCCTTAGTGCTGGTACAATGCTATGTTCTGTGGGGCCCTGAGCAAAGTAACATAGGCCGGGCCCTATCCAGCTTCCATTCAACTTACAGTCAAGTCCTCCAAGCGTCAGAGGGCCCATAACATAAACACACAGACACCTCCTTCCTGTGACCCCTTCACACTGTGGCAACCCCCCGCCAAGGCTCTGCGAATCCCCTTGCAGGGTCTGGGAAGAGAGGAGGTGGAGCTGAAATGCATCTTCCCAAGCAGAGAATGAGGGACGGAAATCTCTGCAGTGACCAACTGGCCCTGGAATCAGCCAGGACCATGGACAGAGAACTGGGGCTATCACTGTGGCAGGCACTTGGGATGTGTGTGCACGTCCCATTGGCCACCACTGCTTTAGTTCATGTTTCTTCAGGAAATACTACATGTATCATGCCAACAGGAATTATAATAATAGATAATTTTAGCGTGATGGGAGGGTGAGAGGGAATATTTAGCTTATAACTGATGTTTCTGTAAGGATTTGTCTACATGGGGAAATTGACCAGCATAGCTATTCCGAATAACTCCTTATGTGAACACTCTGTTCTGAAATAAAAGTGACCTTAATCCAGAATAGTTGCTAGAGAGAATTGAAGAAGCTGCTACAGGGAACAAAAGCCTGAATTCCTTGCTGCAACTGGTGTCTCCAACTTTCTCACAGCAGTCCTGACAGGAAGAGAGCAAAGCGTTTTAACTAAAATACATTTGGCTGGTGGTGTAAAGGTTAGTGCTTAACATGGCTATGCAGGTGGCCTGGATTCAAGTCCCAGTCTCCCATTCCCTCATGGCTGGGAGTGCTGCAGAAACGGGGCTAAGTGCTCAGCAGCTTCTTCATGGGAAGCCCACATTCGATTGCCTGTCTGTGGTGGTGTGTAGGGTAGGTGTAGCTACAGGCCGCAGTGCAAGGCAAGCTGCAGCCACAATTGTCACTGTGGTGTGTAGCTACAAGCCACAGTGAAACTCTCTGGCAGTGGAGAGCTGCCGGAGCCTTTCCCCACTGCCAGAGCTTTTCACTATGGCAGTGGAAGCCTCTGGCAGTGGGGAGGCAACGGGACACTACACTGCTAAAAATAGCAGCACAGGCCCTGCTTGGGCGTGTGGGGAGCTGTGTAGGGTACAGTCCCTAGTGTTCAGATGTGTGGGGCACTGCACTCTACTCATCTAAGCCGTGCCTCACTGTCAACACCGCTGTTTAAACCCATACTAGCAGGGCATACAGTGTCTCTACATGCCGCCCTAAGTGTAGACGCACCTTCAGCATCTCATTGGCTCAGTCTGGAAAGGCTGTAGAAGCATTGGCACCCTGGCAATCACTGTGTCACTTAACCGTGGTTACTGTAGCCCATGCAGGCCAGCAGTGACTGCCTCTGAAGGGAAGACCCCCTCATCATGAAACAGGGGTGCTTACTCTTTGTGTCCCAAGACCTCCAGTTGCTGCCATTCACAACAGCTCCTCCTCAGATGCTATCCCAAAATCCTTCGCACCACTTTCTATAGTGGTTTCAAGGGAAGCACTGTTGAAATTAACAAAATGGTTTATGGGGCATTCCTGGCATTTGGAGGAGAGCCTGGTCCTGAGTGACAGAGCAAATCTGCTTCACTGGAAAACTGGAGAGAGAAAGGAGGCAGGATTGCAAACATATCTTCTCCCTCCCATTTCCTCTCTGCCTGTGACTGCCTGAGACTTGCTACTGTAGACACGGGACCATCTCTAAAAGGAAAGAAGTTTAAAAAAAAAATCCGAAGAGGTGGAGATGGAAAAGGCCTACTCATAGATTCCAAGAGCAGAAGGCACCTTTGTGATCATCTAGTCTGACCTCCTGCATAACGCAGGCCAGAGAACCTCCCCCAAATAATTCCCAGAGCAGACCTTTTAGAAAAACAGCCACTCTTGATTCAAAACCTGTCAGTGATGGAGAATCCACCACAACCCTTGGTAAATTGTCCCAATGGTTAATTACTGTCACTGTTAAAAAATTATGTCTATTTCCAGCGTGAATTTGTCTAGCTTCAACATCCAGCCATTGGATTGTGCTATACCTTTCTCTGCCAGACGGAAGAGCCCATTATTAAATATTTGTTCCTCATGTGGGTAATTATAGACTGTAATTAAGTCATCCCTTAACTGTCTCTTTGGTAAGCTAAATAGATTGAGCTCCTTGAGTCTATCACTATATAAGGAATGTTTTCTAATCCTCTAATCATTCTCATGGCTCTTCTCTGAACCCTCTCCAATTTATCAACATCCTTCTTGACTTGTGGAAACCAGAACTGGACACAGTATTCCAGCAGCAGTCACACCCAGTGCCAAATACAGAGGTAAAATAACCTCTCTACACCTACTTGAGATTCCCCTGTTTATGCATTCCAGGATCACATTAGCTCTTTTGGCCACAGCATCACACTGGGAGCTCATGTTCAGCTGTCATCCACTATGACCCCCAAATCTTTTTCAGAGTCATTGCTTCGCATAACGAAGTCCTCCATCATATAAGGATGGTCTACATTCTTTGATCCTACATGTATACATTGACATTTCGCTGTATTAAAATGCGTATTGTTTGCTTGGACCCAGTTTGCCAAGTGATCCTGATCACCCTGAATCATTAACATGTCCTCTATACAAGTGGATGAGCCCATCTTGCGCCAAAGCAAGATTGTTCCCCGCAGTACATTTCTCAGTGGCTTGTCTAGTCTAGCTTGAAAAGCCGCAAGTGATAGGGCATCCACCATCTTATCTAAAACCACAGTGAAACATCCCTCTTGTGAGATGCCACTAAGCTATGAATATCAGAGGTTCATGCGGGCACCATTTCAATCTATATTGGATTCTTCTGAGGCAAGTAGTAACCTACCTGTTTTGAATAGGTTCTCCCCCGCCTCCCCCCACCCCGCTACTCTGACCCAGTGATGGGTGAGAACACATCAGTATTAATTCCCCCCTCCTGGCTGGGGTTAGAGGAATTTATCTCATTGCTGAAATACTCTTGTAGATGCTTCTTGTTCCTTATTTTCAGTGCATGGGACTGACTGGTTCTGCCCATTGCCCATGCACGGGGAGAACGGTGAGAGGGCACAAAGAAAATAAGTTGTAACGTTAACGAATAAAGTGAAATTGCTGTCAATCCAAGGGGCTGCTCTTCTGTCTTTCTGGGGTGTCCATGGGAAGTTATTGAGTCCTCACACCCACATTTTTACTATAGTGCCCAACTGACAGCCCTAGTGTGCAAGTTCTCTCGCCACAGAGCAAGTAGAGCCAGGCCAACAGCAGTGGAAGCTTCCTCTACACATTGTCCTCAGTAGAAGCTTTCTGTATATACTGCTCCCTCATGAGAAGACACCACCTCTAAGAGTGGGAGGAGTGCAGTCTCCCTGGCACATTTAGTCCTTGAGATCTCTGCTGAGGCTGCCACCATATATAAGGCCAAATGCATGCCAGTTAGGATGTGGATACCTGCCTATAAGAAGCTAGACCAAGCCTACATAGTGTCAGGGCCCAGGGAGATGGGCGCTCTGACCTAGTCATTAGAGCCAGAGCTGGAGCCTAGCCTAGCGTCAGAGCTGGAAGCAGGAGTTAGAAGTCAGGCAAGGCAGCAGGGCTGGAGCAAATGAGTGGGACTGGAGCAAGGCTGGGAACAAGGTGGGTAGGCACAGGAGAGATCACAGCTGCAGGTGTAAGCATTCAGCAGCCAGCAACCTGCCACTGCTGCGGAGCTCAAACACAGACCTGTTGGGGCCTTGCAGCCAATTGAGTGAGCCGGCCAATCAGGTGATTCTGCCACAGCCAGGCTCATTACCTGGCCTGAGGGCTGAGCCAGCTAGCCCAGGCTCAGCTGAGGGAACTCAAGCCCTAGTTCCTGACCCACAGACTGTTGGATGGGGATGACTGTCAGCCACTAGCAGCCTCCTCTTTATTGCCTCCCAGGCTGCTTTTGGTTCCTACTGCAGTGTGAGAGGTTAAAGAGACTCCTCCGGAAACTGATCTTTTAGTCCCTCAACACCAAGACCTTCTGATTTCACCTCTTCATAGATGTATTTGTTCACCAGGGAAGACATGCAACTGTGTTGGACTGCAGGGGAGCCAAAGAGGAAAAGACTTTGCAAAGAAGACAAGACACGCCCCTTCCCAATACCCAGTTCCAAGAGGTTCACATGAGCACGGTGTAACCTAGAACTCTGCATTGACTAGTGGCCAAAATCTGGTAGAGAACACAACTCACACTGGTGCCGAGGCCAGAAATCTGGTGCTATATCCAAGAAGCTAGTGAAATCTGTTTAGGACTTGGATAGGCAGCTGCTGGGTAAGTAGCACTCCAGCCGCCCATCTCTGGCAATCTCGGTTAGGTCACTAGAAAAGCGAGTCTGATGGATTTAGCATTGTCAAAGCTTCGTGAATGCTTGTCACAAAACTACCAGCATGAGCAAGGCCCAGGACTAGAACCATAGGACATGCTTCAGGCCAGCACTGAGATGCACTGACTAGAGCTATTTGGGAGCACTGGACAACAATAGCAGGGGTGGGGCCGGGCAAGCGTGAGGGGCATTGGCAGAACTGAGTGGGGGTCCCAGGACAGGAGTATGGGGGGTGCTTCAGGGAAGTACTTGGGGGGAAGGGGAGGGAAAGCTTGCCCGTGGCTTGTCTATACTCTGGCACATTATACGAGCTGGGTTATTATTTTCTGTGTCCTGGCTAAATTCCAGCTGGGGTAATTATATCTCATCTACTTAAAATTCCCCCAGCAGTTTCAATAAAATGTAGCATTCTTTGCTTCCTATCCTCAACTGCTGCATAGCACTGCTAATGTGTTGTTAGACAAAAAGAAAAGGAGTACTTGTGGCACCTTAGAAACTAACCAATTTATCTGAGCATAAGCTTTCGTGAGCTACAGCTCACTTCATCGGATGCATACTGTGGAAAGTACAGAAGACGTTTTTATACACACAAACCATGAAAAAAATGGGTGATTATCACTACAAAAGGTTTTCTCTCCCCCCACCCCACTCTCCTGCTGGTAATAGCTTATCTAAAGTGATCACTCTCCTTACAATGTGTATGATAATCAAGGTGGGCCATTTCCAGCACAAATCCAGGGTTTAACAAGAATGTCTGAGGAAGGGGGGGGGGGTAGGAAAAAACAAGGGGAAATAGGTTACCTTGCATAATGACTTAGCCACTCCCAGTCTCTATTCAAGCCTAAGTTAATTGTATCCAATTTGCAAATGAATTCCAATTCAGCAGTCTCTCGCTGGAGTCTGGATTTGAAGTATTTTTGTTGTAATATCGCAACTTTCATGTCTGTAATCGCGTGACCAGAGAGATTGAAGTGTTCTCCGACTGGTTTATGAATGTTATAATTCTTGACGTCTGATTTGTGTCCATTTATTCTTTTACGTAGAGACTGTCCAGTTTGACCAATGTACATGGCAGAGGGGCATTGCTGGCACATGATGGCATATATCACATTGGTGGATGTGCAAGTGAACAAGCCTCTGATAGTGTGGTGATGTTATTAGGCCCTGTGATGGTGTCCCCTGAATAGATATGTGGGCACAGTTGGCAATGGGCTTTGTTGCGAGGATAGGTTCCTGGGTTAGTGGTTCTGTTGTGTGGTATGTGGTTGCTGGTGAGTATTTGCTTCAGGTTGGGGGGCTGTCTGTAGGCAAGGACTGGCCTGTCTCCCAAGATTTGTGAGAGTGTTGGGTCATCCTTCAGGATAGGTTGTAGATCCTTGATAATGCGTTGGAGGGGTTTTAGTTGGGGGCTGAAGGTGACGGCTAGTGACGTTCTGTTATTTTCTTTGTTAGGCCTGTCCTGTAGTAGGTGACTTCTGGGAACTCTTCTGGCTCTATCAATCTGTTTCTTCACTTCCACAGGTGGGTATTGTAGTTGTAAGAATGCTTGATAGAGATCTTGTAGGTGTTTGTCTCTGTCTGAGGGGTTGGAGCAAATGCGGTTGTATCGCAGAGCTTGGCTGTAGACAATGGATCGTGTGGTGTGGTCAGGGTGAAAGCTGGAGGCATGTAGGTAGGAATAGCGGTCAGTAGGTTTCTGGTATAGGGTGGTGTTTATGTGACCATCGTTTATTAGCACTGTAGTGTCCAGGAAGTGGATCTCTTGTGTGGACTGGACCAGGCTGAGGTTGATGGTGGGATGGAAATTGTTGAAATCATGGTGGAATTCCTCAAGGGCTTCTTTTCCAGGGTCCAAATGATGAAGATGTCATCAATATAGCGCAAGTAGAGTAGAGGCGTTAGGGGACGAGAGCTGAGGAAGCGTTGTTCTAAGTCAGCCATAAAAATGTTGGCATACTGTGGGGCCATGCAGGTACCCATAGCAGTGCCGCTGATTTGAAGGTATACATTGTCCCCAAATGTAAAATAGTTATGGGTGAGGATAAAGTCACAAAGTTCAGCCACCAGGTTAGCCATGACATTATCGGGGATAGTGTTCTTAATGGCTTGTAGTCCATCTTTGTGTGGAATGTTGGTGTAGAGGGCTTCTACATCCATAGTGGCCAGGATGGTGTTATCGGGAAGATCACTGATGGATTGTAGTTTCCTCAGGAAGCCAGTGGTGTCTCGAAGGTAGCTGGGAGTGCTGGGAGCGTAGGGCCTGAGGTGGGAGTCTACATAGCCAGACAATCCTGCTGTCAGGGTGCCAATGCCCGAGATGATGGGGTGCCCAGGATATCCAGGTTTATGGATCTTGGGTAGTAGATAGAATATCCCAGGTCGGGGTTCCAGGAGTGTGTCTGTGCGGATTTGATCTTGTGCTTTTTCAGAGAGTTTCTTGAGCAAATGCTAGACAAATGTTAGACAGTTGCAGTGTTCCACCCCGAGGTGGCTGCATTTCATTGGTACCGTGGGTGAGTGATTTCTATACGTCCAGACTGCAAAGAGCTTTAAGTGCCTTCACTTAAATTAGCTATAGAAATTTAAGTTACAGGCATGAGGAAGGATGGCCTTGTGGCAAAGGCGCTGCACTAGGCCTCAGGACAGTGGGGTTCAGCTCTTGTCTCTGCTGCAGACCCCTTGGGTGAGTCACTTTCTCCCTCTGCCTCAGTTCCCCATCCTGCAATAGAGATGACAATACAACCATTTGCCCACCCTATGTTTGTCATGTCTATTGCAGTAAGCGCTCAGGGGCGGGGACTATCTCTTACTACGGGTGTGTACAGTGCCGAGGGCGCTGGGGGTCCCAGTCTGTACTGTAATACTGTACCACTTCACCCAGTCCTGGACCCTCACTCTCTCAGGTGCTAAAAATTCACTCACAATCCTTAAAAATGTAGCATCGCTCCCACCTCCTGAACCAACGTCCCTTCCAGTCACCCGACGCTGCCTGTTCCTCACTCCCACAAGCCAGGCCATAATCATAATGCTGAGTTACAATCTCCCATGATGTGGATGGGGATGGGGTGCCATGGAAAGGGGCTGAGCCCCAGGGCACTCACATTTCATGTGCAGCATTTGACTAGCAGTTCAGAAAGGTCACCACAGCCTCATTCTCCTCTGTGAGGGAGCAGGGTGGAGCTGGGGGTGTTGACAGTTGCTTCTTCTCACCACCCTCTCTTATTTTCCACAGCAGTTTTTCACTTCCCCATCTTGGGTAGGCTGTGTGCTTCTTCCCCCTGCCAAGAGGACATTCCCTGCTGGGTGTATAAGGGGGCTTCCCCTGTTTTGCATGGGAGGGTCTGTCAGAGCTGAGGGGGAAGACTCTGGAAACCCCAGTGGCAGATCCTAAGGAGCTGGGTCTGAAACAACCCTTCACTATAAAAGCATGTCAAGACTATTAATAGCACAGCTGAGAAATCACCTCCCTTTCCAAGGAAAGGAACGAAACAAGTTCCAACGGGGTCATCTCACCGGGCACATGTGAGTGGGAAGAGCTCCAGGAGGTCATGTTGCTGGGGATGCTCCAGGGTCTTTGCATTGGAATGGGGCAGAATGTGCAAGGGGGTGGTTCTGAGCACCAATTACTCCTGTTCCGGGCTTATCCTATACCCTTTGGTCACAGAATTCGACTTGGCCTTCCCTTGTAGCAAGAATCAGCAAAGATACAGCATTTCTGAAAATGTTAATGAATGACACTGTATTTTAGGGACCCAAGTCAGCGGCTCTCAACCTTTCCAGACTACTGTACCCCTTTCAGGAGTCTGATTTGTCTTGCATACCCCCAAGTTTCACCTCACTTAAAAATGACTTGCTTGCAAAATCAGACACACAAATACAAAAGTGTCACAGCCACACTATTACTGAAAAATTGCTGACTTTCTCATTTTTACCGTGGAATTATAAAATAAATCCTTTGGAATATAAATCTTGTACTTATATTTCAGTGTACAGTATATAAAGCAGTATAAACAAGTTCATTGTCTGTATGAAATTTTAGTTTGTACTGACTTCACTAGTGCTTTTTCTGTAGCCTGTTGTAAAACTAGGCAAATATCTAGATGAGCTGATGTATCCCCGGGAGACCTCTGCGTACCCACAGGGGTACACGTATCCCTGATTGAGAACCACTGACCCAAGCAGTCAGTGGTGGATATTAACAGCCTCCTCACTCCTGCAAGGGGCACAGCTACAAAATACCTACCCACCACCTGGCCTTGCCTTCTCCATGTTCAGAGGAAGTTGAACCTTCAGTGGGGAAGCTTCATCAGCTCTGGTGTTACAATGAAACAAAAATCCTCACTCCATTTTCCATGCATTACATTCACCTCAGGGAGCCACCCGTTTGCATACCTTGTGTGAGATAAAACATGATGCTGTGGCAGCTGCATCCTCATATCACAACACTGTCAGTGTCACCCTGTAATTGTAGCGTGAGAGCTGTGGATCTTAGACTTCCCGGTGCAGTGAAGGCAAGAGAGGAGGGAACAAACAGAAGTATGTCAAAAAACAGAGAAAATAAATTATTTAAATTTAAGATTGCATAGGAAGCATGTTAATATGAGTGACAACGTTCCAATAGCAGCTTCCCCTCGTTAAGGGTAGGAAAGCTTCTAACAGCGACCCTGAAGCAAAGGCTACTAGTTCTCCAGACTGGAGTCAGATCCTTAAAGTAGAGCAAGTTTCAGAACCAAAGTGAACTCCCAAACTAGAGCAAACTTCTGAGATGAACCAAGCGTCTAAGGTGGAATGAGCTCCTGAACTAGACGGAGGAGCCAGTTTCACCTTGTAAAATCTGGAGCAGCTGTCGTTTTCTAATTAAACTGAGCTCCCAAAAAGCAATCCACTCCACAGGGCTGGAGCAAGCACCTAAGTAAATTATGCCATTGCCCAGCAAGTAGAGTGAGGGCTAGAGCATCTACACTGATCTCCTAAAGTGGAATAAATTTGGAGTAAACTTTATAGTCCCTCAGCCCCACCCTTAAGACGTTCTGGCCAATCAGGCCCTTCTACCTCCCCCAAAATGGAATCTCATAGCTGCCAGCAAATATTGCAGCACCTCCCCCACTCCAAGAAATCTCCATCAACACAGCACCCTAAGGTAAAATATAACTCCAGCTCGATTCTTGTAGGGTAAAGGCAACCAGAGGAAGAAACCAACCATTCAGAGCACACCCCATAACTGCTTTTTAACTTCCTATCTGTCCTTGGAGTTGATTAAAGAATTTTAATACTTATCCGTGTAACTGTTTCACAAACAAGCCCCCTGGGTTCCCATGCTTTCTGTGGCAGGCTGCTCCGGGGCAGTCAGTATGTGGCGACATTGTGATCCCACACTGGGACGTGTTATCTGTTGACGCAGTGCCCTGGCCTTGTTTTGTTTTAACCAAAATTTTTTGGATCCTTTAATTCTCGGAATGCCAAAGATGAGTTTCCTCAACTGCTGCTACTGGTCCCTTTTGCTAAATTTTCAGACAACCCCCACGAGCTTCTGAACCCTCCTGCCACCCCTCACCCCCAACTGCCAAATTCACCCACGATCTCCTCCGTCAAGCACCACAGCCCTCCCCCCACTGCTGATCCCCTCTTCTAATCCCCAATAGGTGAGACAGCCCCAGCCCAGCTACCTAAACCCTCTGGTATCTCAAACAAGAGCCCAGAGCTCCTAATTCCTAAACCTGACCCAAAGTGTCCACAGCCATCGATACCTCCCACCCACTTCCAACAAGTGATCCACACCTAGCTGAATGGTTCTCTGACAACCTGAGCTGCCCTGACTACCACATCACCATGTGGTCCCTACCAAAGGCATCTTGACCCAAGTTCTGCCCCATTGCCACTGCAGACCAAACTAGATCCCAGACCAGGCCCACTTCCCACTCTCTGATGCGCTGTGTATTCCAGATGGTTGCTAGCCACCAACCCTGCTCCCAGTCCCAAGGACACTGTTTCCAGGTGTCATTTACTGGAAAATACTGTAGATAGCATTGTAAGGCTAATGGTCTCTCAGGCATTTGCTCATAGAGCACTACAACTGGCCCATGAACACCCTTCTTCAGCATCCTCCAATCAGGAGTCTCCAAGGGGAGGTGGGTCCCTAACACCCACTTTCCCTAACCGCCAGCTCCTCAGAACAACTAGAAGATAAATGTGGGAGGGAGTGCAGGGCATAGCTTGATGAAGCCATGCAGCTTCTGCTGACTAGCAAAGGGGAGCTAGAAGGGGTCTGGTTGACTATGAACGATGTTTATAACAGGCAGGAGGCATCCTGATGCCACAAGGTGGCTCTGCTGTACTGCACGTGTGATTGTGACAGGGCTGCAGTAAAACCCATATGGCTCTGTACTGAAAAGCAGCAAGGGGAGCTGCAGCCTGGGGTTGAGGAGGTGCATTGGCTGAGCAATGGGGGAGCCCAGATTGGGCATAGCAGGACTGCAGAGGCGTGTAACTTTTATGCCCTTCATTGTGCAAAATCATTATTTTCTGCCCATCTAGGTCCTTACAAAGGTCCCACCATCACAGTGTCTGGGCACCTTCCATATCGTGTTCTTCCTTCCCAGACTCCGGGAGAAATAGCTTGATTAGTTGCTGGGCTGAGAGCATGGGGTATGCGTTGAGTGTGGGAGTATTGGTTGATCACAGGATGACTATGAGCCGCCAATGTGATATGGCCATGAAAAAAGCTAATGCAGTCTTGAGATGCATCAGGCGAGGTATTTCCAATAGAGATAAGGAGGTGTTAGTCCCGTTGTACAAGGCACTGGTGAGACCTCACCTGCAATACTGTGTGCAGTTCTGGTCTCCCATGTTTAAGAAGGATGAATTCAAACTGGAACAGGTACAGAGAAGGGCTACTAGGATGATCCGAGGAATGGAAAATTTGTCTTATGAAAGGAGACTCAAGGAGCTTGGCTTGTTTAGCCTAACCAAAAGAAGGCTGAGGGGAGATATGATTGCTCTCTATAAATATATCAGAGGGATAAATACCGGAGAGGGAGAGGAATTATTTAAGCTCAGTACCAATGCGGACACAAGAACAAATGGATATAAACTGACCATCGGGAAGTTTAGACTTGAAATTAGACAAAGGTCTCTAACCATCAGAGGAGTGAAGTTCTGGAATAGCCTTCCAAGGGAAGCAGTGGGGGCAAAAGATCTATCTGGCTTCAAGATTAAACTCGATAAGTTTATGGAGGAGATGGTATGATGGGATAACATGATTTTGGCAATTAATTGATCTTTAAATATTCATGGTAAATAGACCCAATGGCCTGTGATGGGATGTTAGATGGGGTAGGATCTGAGTTACTACAGAGAATTCTTTCCTGGGTATCTAGCTGGTGAGTCTTGGCCATATGCTCAGGGTTCAGCTGATCGCCATATTTGGGGTCAGGAAGGAATTTTCCTCCAGGGCAGATTGGCAGAGGCCCTGGGGGTTTTTCGCCTTCCTCTGTAGCATGGGGCACAGGTCACTTGCTGGAGGATTCTCTGCACCTTGAAGTCTTTAAACCATGATTTGCGGACTTCAATAGCTCAGACAGAGGAGAGAGGTTTATCGCAGGAGTGGGTGGGTGAGATTCTCTGGCCTGCGTTGTGTGGGGGGTCGGACTAGATGATCATGATGGTCCCTTCTGACCTTAATATCTATGAATCTATGAATAAATTATGGAGGGAAAATGCAGACAAAGGCAGGAGTGTTGCAGTTAGTTGGGAAGGTGATGAGCTCCAGTCTCCTTGCGGGGGGACATTTCAGAAAAATTTGGGGCTGGGTGCGGGGGGGGGAAGTTGTGTCAGCATATAGAACATATGTGATTATATTGTATCCTGCAAAGACTGGGTTGGGAGGCAAAAAGAGGAAGACATAGTGAGCATATAGAACTATGAAAAGTTGGGTGGTAACTGCCCCCTCTTCGCCATAGAAAATGATGCCACTGGCTCTTTGCTGTCTCTTGCTGGAGGGAGTGTCATGATCAGAGTCCAGCTCCCAAGAGGGGTCTATCTGCTGTATGTACAAGGCATAGCTGTTGTGGTAGCACATGATCACGGACCTGATGATCTCTCAGGTCACCATCATGGCAAATCCTCAGTGGACATAGCCTCCTTGCAGATCAGGTGCCACCCAGATCGATATCTGCCTAGGTCCTTCAGACAGTCTGGCTGCCTGTTCAGTCGCCCATCCCTGGCAATCTTATCACAACGCTGAAGCTTTTGGCGACCACATGACCGCCAGCCATGTAGCAGCATTCCTTGGTAAATGCACAGGTAGCTAGGACCAACCCCATGGAAGGCTTTGAATGTCGGGGCAGAGAGCTTGAACTGGACTCTGTGTTCAGTGGCTAGCCAGTGCAGCCGGCACTGAGCTTATGTGTTCATGGCATTGTGTGGCTAGACAGAAGGGCTGCTGCATTTTATACCACTTGAAGCTTTTTCAGGGCATATGGCATAGCTCCTTGAGATAATTCTCTTGCTCCCTGCCTGCTTTTCTAAATTCTTTCTAAGGTGCCTATCACCAGGGCATCTAAGCACTGAACGTTGGGTGATTGCTCCTTTTTGATCCCTCCTGATCATCCCCTGATGTAACCATAATTGCAACGTTATTCACTACTACTGCATGCATCTTCCCTTGTGCTCCTGCTGTCCCTAACAGATTTCACTGTTAGACAGGCCAGCTTCCCCTGACCCCAGCTCCTAGTTTAAAGAATCAACCCCTGCCACCCCCCAAAACTTCATAACTTAAACTGCCCTGATTTACTTTTTTTCTCTTCCTTAAATGGCTGGGAGGAAGAAGCTGGCTGGTTCCACGTGCTGAGTCCGTAGGGGGAAAGGGCCTTCCTGGTATCTCTCATCAGCATCCGTCCGTAATCACTACCCACTGCGTAATGACAGTAATTAGGAAGAGCGAAACTGCCTCAGGACTGGAAGAGCTGACGGAGTTGGGGAGCCAGATGGTGTTCGCACTTAAGGAAAGATTAAAAAAAAGCACTCCAGTTAAATCAGCTTTCATTTCCTTTATTTCATGTCAGAATTGCTTTGGTCCTGCATAGCCTCCAAGAGGACTTGGCATGTTCTGCACGTCAATATACAGCATGCCTGGTGGGTGCAGAAGTGTGACATACACCATGTCAGCGCTGGGGGCGCCCAAGGATAGATGAGGACAACCAGAAGAGCAGGAGCCTTGAATCCAGGATCCCGGCCTGGTCCTTGGATTAAGTTGTCAGGGACCTCACGCCTGTCCTCCAAGCCCTATTGCCCCGATGAATCCATGCGGGCTGGGAATGCAGGGAAAGAGACCAGAAGCAGAGAAATGGAGGGAAACAGAATGGGCAGGATGTCAGGAAAGAGGTGGGAGGGAACTGGGTGTGGGAAAGTCAAAAGAGGAGGGGGTTGGAATGCAAGGAAATGGAGTGGGAGGGTGGTCGTGGATGAGGGGGAAGGAGCCACTTATCCTTTGGGTGCAGCTGCTCTGTATCAGTGCAGCTCAGAACAGAGCGCTCTGTGGACCAGAAGGTCGTGGGCTCATAGTCAGTGTTGACGCTGCAGTCTGAAGGGAGGTGTAGGCCTCATCTTTCTGCAGAGGAGGCCTTGAATCAAGGTCCCTTCAGCCCCACTCTGAAGTGAGAGATCCCTCAGGACACTTTAACAAGGCGGGGATAACCAACTCTGCCAACGTCCCCTGTCTTGGCTGAGCAAGTCCCAGGGCCTGGTGCTGCAGGTGGGCTTTCACTGAGGGCACGCTGGTCGTAGCTTGTATCCACAGAGCCCCTGCAGCACCAGGCCCTGGCTCCCCAGCTGACCGGGAAGCCGTTATCCATCTTTCTAAACCCTGGCAATATAAATATCCTTCCTTCTCCCCGCATCTTGCATTCATGAGATATGAACAGAGAGGCCTGGAGAACAGTCGCAGGGGTAGGGGAGGCACTGTCTGGCCCGCTGGTTGGTGTGGGAGGAGTCACGCTGTCACCCCACAGCCATAATTAATGGGCTCCAGTATTTGACTCTGCTGGAACAAAGGGCTGTCTCTTACCTAGTTATTACCCGGGAAGTGGCTGTCGGGAGCGACGGCATATCGTGTAACTGAACCTGCCACATTGCTGCTGCTCTACAGGGCCCGAGAGGACAATGCACTGGAGAGGTGGTCGGGAGCAGGGTAAGCTGCAGACTGTGTGTGGGAAGAGCAGATCATTCAATACTCTGGCCACTCAGCCTTATGGACTTTGATCTATATTATAAACCCTGTAACTTAGGACCTCTTGGTTACTCTTGGCCATTTGTTTCGTGCTAGGAAGTGAGTTTGGGGAGTATCACTTTCTGGATCGCACAAGAGCACCAGGGGTAGCGGGGAGGTCTCTGGGATGTGTCCAGGCCTCTACCACGGAAAGGAGACATCTCATGGTCACCTTTGTGCTCCCTGCCAGTGCCAACACAGCCCATCCTCTTGTGCCCAGTTTGCAGTTCATGGCATTGCAGCTAGAGCACTGCAATAACTCTCTTCCTTTCACCTGCATCTGTTCTCCATGCCTGTCTGCTCATCTCTCCTAGAACTCCCTCCACCACAGAGCCCTCTCCCATTTTCCAAGACCATGCACCATCGTGGCACCCTCTCAGCCCCCTCCCACAAACCGAGGACACCCTATCCTCAAGCTGCATCCTGCCCCATCCTGAGGAGGAACCAAACCACAACCAAGGACTGTGGTGAGCCCAGGTTGAGTTGAGTGGTTCTGCCTGGCCAGGGAGTTCCATGTTCCAGGAGGGAACGGGACAGCCCCATCACTTCCCCTGGCAGAGGTGGAAGTGTGTGTGTGTGTGGGGGGGGGGGGGGGGTGCCATTGTGAGTGAAAGCAGGAGTCCTAGCAGAACAGTCCTGGCTGCAGTTACTCCAGAACAAGAGAAATAATGAAACTATTTGCAAAGAAGCAGTAAGAGCTAGTTATTGGTCCTGGTGTGGTGGCTGGGGAGGAAACATGACAAGAACAGAATGCTGGTGAGTGTGTAGCTGTGCCCAGGTGACATGATAATTAGGAGAGGCCACTGCCACTGCCTGTGAGTGTCTAACAGGGATGAACACTAAGGAGCGAGAGGAACTGTTCTGGGTGGCCCAAAGGGCTCTGGCTGGCAGTAACGGGCTGAAATTGAGCAAAGGGGAAGCGGGATGTCAGGAAAGATTTGCTGAGCAAGAGGACTATTGGACACTGGAATAGTCTCCCAAGAGAATTGATGGAAGCTCCATCTGGCTTCTTGTTGAGAGACAGGTGAAGGTATAAGGCTCTCTGCCTGCTGGGATGATGGGACTCTTCTGCTTCTCAAGGTATGAGGAGACTATATCCTAACTTGGCTAAATAAAGGTAAAAGGCTAGTCTGCTGTTCTTAGTCTAGACATACCCTCACCGAGTAGAGGAAGGATTCGGGAGATGGGTGGGTTACTGAGTGGGAGAGACAGAAGAGGCCTGGCAGAGCTCCTCCCTCAAATCAGAACCACAGCAGAAAGGCTAGTTTGAAGGCTCTACGCTGGGACCTGGCAGATCTGCACTCCGTTCCCTATACAGCCGCACAACTCCAGTGTGATACTTCGCCTTCCTGTACTCCGCTCCCCCTCTGTTGGTGGGTATGATACTTCACTGGGGTGTTGTGAGAGTGACTTCGTGTCATGTCTGTGAGGTGCTCCAACGCTACCATGGCAGGGGCCTCAGAAGTCAGATAAAAGGCCAACTCTACTTGTCCTTTGAGTTTGAAGGATTAATTTAAAAAAACCCAGCATGGGTCATTGTTTTCTGCTTGCTATGTCATCAGCCCACTTGGTAACTCTTCCTTTCCCCCCTCCACTCCCTGCGGAAGACCCATGGGCTGGTGTAGGAATGCAACAGGATGTGGGGTCCCTGTTGCAAGGGTTGGTGAGGGGAAGGCGTCCTGGAGTGACACAAATCCTTCCTGACTCCTGAAGTGAGCGAAGGCGACAGGCAGATTGTAAAGGGAGTGTGCCTGGCCTGGTGTCAGTGCATTGTGTTGACAAGGGACTGACCCTTTCCCGCCTGGGGCATCTTGGATTGTCGCCCAGGAGCAATGCACTTGGCTCCTGCTGTCCACTGTGGCTGGCAGTGAGCTAATTCTCCTTTCTCTTCTCATTAAGGGCAGAAGGGATTGATCTAGTTGTTGATGAATGACACATTCAGATTCAAATGGCTATGGGCATCTGGAATTGACCACTGCTGGAGACAGGATACTGGACTAGATGGACCAGAAGGCTTAATACTGGACTGTCCAGGCCATTGGTCTCTCACAGCATCGCAGTTTGTATGCTTATACAGCAAAGCAGAGTCTGGGGAGGTGGAAGAGGATATCAGGTATATTCGTGAGGTCACTGATAAACTCTCTTCTCTGTGCAGGCTGGGGCTGATCCTCAGAGAAGACCCAGGAATCCAGTTCAGGGTCCTCTCCTGCTAGGAGCTGACCCCAGGGCTTAGTCCATCTGGACCCAGGAATCCAGTTGAGGTTCTCCTCTTCGCAAATAATGCACCAGAGGCTTATTCTGAGGCAGCAGAGTTATGGCTCCAGTTCTCCTCAGTAGGGCTGCATGCAGAGTCCACTGCAGTTCAGTTAAAAAATACACTGCCGGGTCTTCTTTTTGGTCCAGGTTATGTACAGCCTGCTCTTCCCTCATGGCAAAATCCTATAGAGTTTAACTCTACCCTTTCTGGACCGCTTTGTGAAAACCATCCTGTAGAATTGAATTGAGAATCCTCTCCTTCTTATAGGATGGCTGAGAAAAAACATAGAAAGGATAGAACTGCCTGTGAAATACTGCAGGCCAGATCCTCAGCTGGCATAAATCCGCAGAGCTCCAAGAACATCAGTGGAGCAATGCCAATGTACACTAGCTAGAAATCTGGCTGGGTATGTTTTCTATGGTGTTTTCCATAGAACCCTATTGAATTCGGTAGTACTTTTCCATAAGGATCTGTACTTTATCTCAGTCCCAACCTGCATCACCCCTTGCTGTTCAGTTCCTGGGACTCTTCACACAATTCTGCCAAGGTACTTCACTCTGAGCCTGCAGTACGCCCTGCTGAGCTACACAGAGAGCTCCACGAATGCCCCTCATTTCTGACCTGCAGATGTGTCGTATAACACAGCAAGGGAGCCTGCTGTAAACTGCAGTCAGTCACAGCTTGTTTCCCCCGTTGCCATTCAGAATCCACCTCCTAAGACAGAGGACAAACTTTGGTCTCTGCAGCCCCAGCTCAGATCTTCCCTCATGACAGCAGCTGCTCTACACACCCTCTTCCACCGCACTGCCAAGGTACATCAATTCTGACCTGCAAAGCCCCTGCAGGTCAAGCTGAGGCACAGGTCTGCCCATCCCCCAGATAAATACACTCTTAAAGCTGGTGCAATTTTGCGTTTAAAACACGGGCACTGCTCCGTTTAAGAGTGGTACGCTGCCGCCTCTCCTCATGCTTCTAGTTGAGTTTTGTTGCAGTCTTTTCTAGAACCTATATCGGTATACAGTACCTGCACAGGGGTTATCAAATTATACAGTGCTTAAATGTGTAGGGAACAGCATGCTGAGTCCCCAAGACTTGGCCTCTATTTGTATCCTGGGGTGTGAGGCAATGCAAGGGTGCGATGTGCCTGGGGGTTGACAGTAAAGGGAAGTGTGTGGGGGAGAAAGTGTGGCAAGGAATTTTGGGTCGACGGCAATAAGAGTTAGCTCTAAAGCATGAGATAATACTTTGTTCCCAAAAGATGAGTGACCACAAGTCTTACAGTGGACTCCTGAGCAATGGCATTGAGCAAGAGATGGACATCCTTGGTGGTGCGGAAGGTAGAGGACAGCTGGATAATGGCAGCTGGGAGAGGACAGCTAGCTAATGACAGGGGCCACGCTCTTGCCAGCCACATGTGCCAGGAGTGGTGAAGGATGGTAGCGCACCGAAGTCCTGTAGTGGGGCTATGAATAGCTGGCCAGGAGAGCACTGGAGAGGCCTTTGCCCTGGAGTGGGACTGAGAGCAAACAATGAGGCATACATGCATACGCATGCTTGTAAAAAAAATAAAAAGTCCTTTCTGCCAAGTGCCCATGAAAGCAGTGCATCCTGGGAAGTGGCAGACTGTGCCCTTCATGCTGGCAGTAGGCATGTCTTGCTGCTGTCGGCTCCGGTGTCTGACTGCAGCAGCTTGCTAGATATTCTCAAATCCTGGAGGCTATTTTAAGCACAGATCAATGGCCTAGTGCAGGGCCCGTTTTTCAGTAACGGGGGGGTCGGGGGGGGAATAGGAAGCAGCAGGGACGCTCGGCTGTGTGAATTTGGAGAGAGGAATGAGAGCAGGAAGCTTGATCTGGTATTGGTCTTATAAAAACTATAACATGATCAAAGCAAGAGTGGAGCAAGGGAGAAGGAGATGAGGGCAGGGGAAGGCTAGGACAGCATTTTGATTCCATACTCCTTTGGGTTGTGATCTCATTAGATCCCCTGAGCCAAGCTGGGTCAGCCCTGGTCTGTACAGCGTTTGGATGCGAAACCCTAGGGAAAACCCAGAAGCCGCAGGAAGTAGTGTTGGTGTTTTAGCCTCATTCTTCTCAACACAGATCTGACACCTCAGTGTGGTGCAGATGGTACTGTGTTGCTGGAGGTACTGTCTTTCAGATGAGACCTAAAACCAAGATCCTGCCCACTCATGGTAATTAGCTGTCCCATGGGACTTTTCAGAAGGCAGAATGTTATAATCAAAGTGTCCTAGCCTAGTTCCAACATGGATAAATGCATTGTGCCAACCTAAATTCTTGCATGAAGTGTCAATCACATGGATGTCTTCTTCACTTCCTTCCCTAAACTGTGGTGTTGTGTGGCTGTGTACTCTTAAACAGCTGCTGCTGTCGACACCATAGAAGTAACTTCTTTTCAGTGACAGGGAATCTAGAAAGGGCATTGGGACAAAAGGTGCTACAGCAAACTAAAGGGATATGATGGAGGGGCCAGTTGTAGCTCCACAGGTAAGGTTGAGTTGCGTTTTGCACTTTATGCAGGGATTCAACCTGTCTGTTATGTATGAAGAATACCATGCCTCTGCCCTAAAGTTAGAGCACTTACTCTTCAAGAACAGAATGATTTTTTCTCTTTTGTTGGTGAGGATTGACAAGTAAATAAGCTAATTCATTTATTAATTAACATTAATTTTGAAATGCGTCTTTTAAGAAATTTACCATTGGATATCACCCATTTTTTTTTCCCTGAGTGATCCCAATAAAGGAATAACACAGACTCTTCAAACTTCTCATATAATTAAAACTCACCAAAATCTTATATATAGGCTACACTTGAAGCCTTTTTTTTGTTAGGATTAAAGTTTATTTTTTGCTGCTATTCTTCATGACTGAAAGTTTCCCCTTCACCAGCTGATGGAGGTTAATGTTCTTCAGAGGATTCCACCACTAACTGCCCTCTATCAAAATGGCTGTCATCTCCCATTGTTCTCAGCAGGACAAACTATCCATAGCAAAGATGGCCATCATCATTCACCTGCTCCTCACAGTGCTCCTCTTTGCCTTCTGACAACACAGAGGTCCCCAGTCTTCCCTGAGGGCATCTTGTGGTCTCAGTCCTACTGAAAAGAATGGGAGATGGTGGCCATTTTGAAAGAGGGCATGTTAACTGACGATAAACTGTGGCCCAGAACAGAGTTATCAGCTATTCCAAAAGCGGGAAATTGTTGGTAAGTTTTTCTGAAGGACAAGATGTTATTCATCAGCCTCTGCTAACAGAAAAATTTTCAGGTATGAAAAATAATGGCAAAAATTACCATTAGTACTAAGTATTTCGTTACAAAAACTACCTATTTACAGCAGATATACACACCAAAGAGGACAAGAGACGATAGTTGGTGTGGGGGGGGGGGGACTGGAAATTGTGTGTGTGTACATGTATCTGTGCATGCATGCATGTGTGAGGAGCACACAGGGGAATGTGCGGAACAGAAAGGAGTGAGGAAGGCAAAACAACTGTAAAGTCAATGTAATTGGCCAGTATATTTTAGCTACTTTGTGTTGCTCCAGAGTGGGATAAAACAACCAAAGCACATGAGTGAATCTGACCCTAAAAGTTAAAATTAAAAAAAGGGGAGAGCGATTTCAGATTGATACTACGTATCTTTAAATCGTTAGAAATATTCCATGGTAACATTCTCTTTGGGTTTCTTATTTACTGTTCATATATTAAGTGGTTAATAATTAATTTAAAAAACCCAAGGAAACAACCTGAACTCTGCCCTGTAGCGATACTATAAGGAGGAAAAAAATGGGGGGGAATCAGTTTAATCTAATCTGAGACTTTATTATGCATTAATCACAATCAGATGGTTATTGCATGGTGTCACTAGAGAGCAGAGTTAAGGATATTTGGGAGCCCAAACTGTGTGTTTCTCATGTTAATGTGATTAGCTCTCTTTTAAGTGTACCCTTAACTCTGAATTTCCTGGGTTTATAACTTGGTTTGGGGATGATTACAAGACCCCTGTAAATGTGTTTTACCCTAAATCATGCATACATTCTCTCAACGTTCACCCCTCTTACTGCAGCATCTGCCTGGGAATAGCATTAAATGACAGGCACTGAAATGCTGACGATGGCGAGCACTGGGGGCTCCGGCCCTGACGGTAGGCAGAGCGGGAATGGTCATAGATGGTCATAGTTGTGTTTTGCTTTTTGAATCTCTGCTGTCAGGTGGATCCTACACTCCAACTCTTCCAGAGCAGGAGGGGACTGATCTTGTCCATGCTGAGGGGCTGGAGCTTGTGCCTCTTTCCCCTGCGGTTCTGCTGGCTCCCTTGTGTGTGCTGCGAGACCTGCAGGATGCATAGTTAGTTTCCCAGCGGTGCCTGGTTGTTGTTTCTGGCTGGTTGGCTCGGACTGTGTGGCACTTTGCGAGCTCAGCATATGGGGGGGGGCGTGTTTATATATGTGCGGTTGTGTGTGTTCCTTTTGCCACAGGCGACATCAGAAACTGGCTCCAATGACTTGGAAAGAAGCATGACATTCTCCGGGAGGATTTGTTGAGCGCCAGGGGAAGGGAGCCCCTCTTCTGCCACCACCCCACGTCTCGAGCCCCTCCTCCCTGCTCTCCCCTGCCAGCCCAAGTTCCCATCCAAACACTAAGCAGGCTCCACACAAGATCCAAAATGGCAACTGGAACAACAGCAAAGAGAAGCCCCCCTCTCCAAAGCAGCAGGTCTCCGTGTGTGCATAACGGGTTCTGACAGCTCGCCAAGGAGAGAGATCCCGTTGCCTGGTAACGGCAACAGGGCTACAGCAGCCAGTGGGCCGACAGGAGCCATCGGCCTTCCCCCGTTGCTCTGTAGCGTCTCCCCCAGGGCGTGGGTGGCTTTACGTGGGGGTGCAGGAGGATTCCACTGTGGACAAGGCTCATCTCTGTGGTACACCCTCTCTTCCCCATCACAAGCACTCGGCGCCACACCTAGAACCTTCCACAATCCCCTCTGCACAACGGACCCAACTTCTCTGTGCCAGCTGGGGTCCGCTCATAACCTCTGCGGGGCACAGACCGCGCTTCCTGCGTTTGTGCAGCACCGAGCACATGGTGGCTGCTGCTGGAATACAAACAATAGCGCCCCCCTCCCCCAAGTATCTTGGCTTTCCAAGAACCCTTCTCACTTTATGACTCTATCTGCTACTGCCCCACCAGCGCCCACGCCTGACCCCTTCCTCGCTGTCTGAAACCTCCCAGAAATTCCCTCCAGCCAATGTCCCTGCTACAGCATCACTCACCACGTTCCCAACCACCCCTTTCAACTGCTGACCTGTCCTGCTACCCTCTGCCCCCCAGCCTCAGGCACCCAGTCATAACCCTGCCCTCCGTCCAGCTGTGGAATCTATGACGCCACTAACTTCGGAGTGCCAGACCTGGCTTTATAATGCACCGGTCTCCAGCGAAGAACTAGAGAGTATCCTAATGGTTCACTCCCCCTTCCAGATTCACCATCTGCTGATGCTCTCCCTGAGCTACTAGGGTAAGGGGAACACTTTGAATGGGTAGGGCACCATTTCCCTGTCAGAAGCAAAAGGTACCCTCCTTTGGGATGGCAGCAAATACCCCCTCTAGATCCTGGAATCAGGTGTCCAGACTCTTCTGGGCTGGGATAGGATGACAGTTTAATTTAGTTGAGCAGCTTCAATCTATACTGACAAAAAGCCTGGTCTACACGGGGACCCTAGGGCTGAGCACCAGGGACTCTAGAGATCTAACCCTGCAGCTGCCACTGATTCCATGTGAGCCTGGGCAAGTCACTTAAACTCTTCGTGCCTCAGTTTCCTTATCTGCAGAATGGAGGTAACACGGCTGACCTCTCTGGGTGAATGTCTGTGACATGCTATTGAAATAGTGAGTATTATTGCTGCACCAGGGATGCTCTATTGACGGGAAACCACTGTCTAGCTGAGGTTTCTACACAGGGCCTAACCCCATGGTCCTTCAGCCCAAATCTCTAACCATGTGATCAGCTCCAGAGCAGCTATACACACATGCTACAAGAGGATACATTTCTGCCCGTGTAACAAGGTGCTGCTCTTCTGCTTTAACTTGGGGATTGGGGTGAGAGCACTGCTTTTGGAGAGTTCTCAGCTCCTCCAGTCCCAGCAGGAAGTGGTGGAAGGAAGGGAACGGGGGAGGGGGGGAGGGGGAGGAGAGCACGGTCGGACAGGTGCTGGCTGTTGGGGAGAGCTCCCTGCAAGAGGCACTGTCAGGAATGGCACAGGAGCACTAGATGCGGGAGCCGGGGGAGGGAGGGCCGGGGGGGCAGGAGGTGAAGCTCACTGTAGGAGGCATTGGAAATAGGGCATGCGCACCAGAAGTGGGAGCTACCAGCCCCCTCCAGCCCCAGCTGGGCAAGTGATAGCACCCGCATTGCTCCCTGTGGCTTAGTTGGGAACAGGCTGTGGGAGGCATTTTCACACTACTGCTATCTCCCTCTGTCACTGATCCCTGCGTTAAATGGGTCAAGAGACAATAGAGAAGCTGCAGCTCTTGCTGTCTCTTGGAGCGCATTTACCCCCAGTGCTGACTTTCGCTCCTTCTCTCCTTTGTCACTGCTGATTTGCTCTAGCGTTGCCATGGACCCAGACCGTTAGAGACACCAGAGCCATCTCCCCTGGATGGGCAGTGTCAGCAGCAATTAACTTCTAATTAAAAGGCCAGTCTCTGAGCAGCCACTGCAGAGCAGCCTGTCCCCTGCGAGCCCTGGCAAGGAACATGGCATCCACTATGCAGAGAGCAGCTGCCAGCTGAGCTGGGCCCAGTGCCCCCTTCCCCCCAGCTTGGGCAGGTGGAGACACAGGTTCCGCTCCCCTGCTAAAGCCTCTGTCTGTGAACTCTGCATGAGCCCTAGGTTCAAATCTCAGGCATAGTAATGGGTGAGACACACCACACGGGCAGTGCCTGACTGGGAGGTGGGGGGAGAAAGGAGCCCACTAATAACTGGTTATGTCTGCTATTCCGATGCATGGATTGGTGCACAAAGGGAAGACAGCACAACGAGTGTCTGCTTAAGGCGCTCGTGGGGATGGGTAAGAATGTGGCTACCCATCCACTTCGCAGCCTCCGTGAGCTGTGCCTGGATCCCATTAGAAATACATGCACCGTCTTAACTAGATGGCAGAGCACAGCAGAACCTATGTAAAACAATACAGCAGCATTTTACATTAACCAAAAGGTAATGATCTTACCGAATAGAATAGTTTCACTGCTCAACATGGATCCCCAAGCACTTTGCTCACTGACTGTGCCAACTCACTGGATCTATAAGGTTCACCTCACTCACTACTGAAATGTAGCTTCTTCGAGGATGAAACACATGGGAACTGTTTAACAGTGCACAACTCCACCCAGCTGTTTAGGACAGGAAGTGAAGAAGAATCCTAATGGCCCTACAGGGTGAATTTAAGAAGGCAGAAAATAATTACCCATGTGGGACTTGAATTTATCTAGAATGCCATGTGTTACGGCCCTACTCCTGCAAAGATTCCTGTGGGATTTTAATGCCCATGAGTGATCAAGTCTTCATTTTCACATCTTATCTGAGAAACAGCAACTCAGCCCCCTACCTCACATCACATGGGGGCATTGGTCCAATAATGGGTCAGAGGAAAAAGAGAACCACCTACTGAGTCATCAGCATTACCTTCTACAGCACCTGGTCTCCTATCTAAGTACTAAAGCTCTGCTAAGAAAAGGATGATTTGAGGACAGATGGACATGTGGCTCTCAACCTGTGGTCCACAGAGTTCTCCCAGGTGGTGAGCAGACCTGCTTTGGTGAAATAGGGGAGGAAGCACCTGTCAGTCTCTGAGCAGTGACAATAAGGGTGATCCACACCAGGACTTTTTGGCTTTGCCAGCTCAAAATAACAAACCTCTCTCTACCCACTGAGTGAGAGCATCATCTCTCTCATGGTCTAGCGTTTCTTTGGTGTAAATTCAGTTGTGATCACATTTGCAGATGACACCCAATTTGGAGGGGACAGAACCAAAGTGCAAAGCGACCTTAAGAGATTAGCACAATGGGAGCTGCAAGCATCAAGGGGAGATTTGGTCCTAATAAACGTGACATCTTATACCCAGGGAGAGGAAAGAAACAGCACAGAGACAAACTGAGGGGGGAACATATCTAGGCAGCCGCTGCCCCCCTCACATTAAAAGGAGTTCATTTTCATCTTGTCTTCTTAAATCTGTCCTAATGCTACGTTTCCATGTAAGCAAGCAGTACAGTTGCCCCAGGGAAGATGTGAGGTTAGGATCGGATTGGCTGGTTGGAAGAGGTCCATAAGAGGAGCTCTAGCTTGAGAACCACGGTGCTACGCACACACAAGCTGTATTTTGGAGATACAAACCTGTAAGCTGGTTCCCAGCCCTCTTGGAAACGCCATCGCTTAAAGCCTCTTTCCAATCACCCCAACAGGCCCGAAAGGGGAAGTATCCCGCAGCCACGAGCAAAGCAAGCAGCTGCTGGGGGCCCTACTGTTCTGGGGACCCTGCAGCAAATGAAAGCTCCGTAGCTAATGCACTGGGCAGATCTCCCTCTCTGGCAGCAGGAGCATCCGTTGGAGAAGAAACAATCAACTGGCAGCAGACCCTCCTCCAGCAGCAAAACAGTGGGGGTGGGGAGGAACTGGCTCATGGCCTCATCATCCTCTGGCAGTTTGCAGCCCCACAAATTGCAAGGCTGGGCTACCTCTGGGCAGACGCTCAGGGCCCATTGCCCTGAGGGACAGTGGGGGAAAGGGATGGATTTGGGGATTTTAGCGAGCAGCCCAGGATGTCCCTTTTACCTCATGTGGCAGCACTTCCTTCACCCCGCCAATGCCCTTGTTAAAACCAAACCCAAGGGACCAGGCAGCGAGGGGAAGGAAGGTGAGTCTGGCATCTGCTGAGCAGCAACCCACATTCCCACTGTATTGTCTGTTTTCCTTTTTCCTGGCAGCAGGTGTCACAACGTGTTCGTCTCCCCAGTCACAGGTGGAGGATAACAAGCCCTGATGGCGCAGACAACCTGCCAAATCCCTCCAAGGAGGCATCTCTCTCTCTCTCTCACTCTTCTTGTTTGTGATGTGTGGGCTCAGGAATGCGAGCGTGAGCGTGAGGGGGGCAGGCAGAAGCTCACAACCATCCCTGCTCCTCCCTTGCCCTTCACAGCTCTGACAGTGCACCTCGATCCTAAACTGCTCCCCTGCTATTCCAACGCTAGGCTTGCCACACCGTCCTGCATCTCCACTCTGCCCTACGGCAGCCTCCTGTTATCCTAGTCCTCCCCCGCAGCTCTGCCAATGCCCCTCATTTCTGGCCTGCTGCATCCCCTCTGTCGTCCCAGCCCTGCACTCCCCCCACTCAGTGCACAACCATTCTAAACCATCCCCTGTAACACCCCTGCTCTTTTATTCCCGTCTTTCCCTACCCCCCTTGCAGCTCTGCCAATGCAGTTCAGTCCTGACCCCCCTGGCATCTTCTGCTACTGCAGGCCTGGGCTCCCCACACACAGCTCTACCAATGTGCCTCATTCCTGCTATTCTAGTCAGGAGGCCCCACCCGTTTCTAGGACAAAAATGTGCTCTCATTTCCACTGAGCTACTCAAGGGGGTCGCTGTCATGTAATTAAGATCAGAATCTGGTTCCCACTGTACTGCCAGGGACAGGGAGTTGTCAGGAGGTTGACACAGTGTAGCCCCCAGGGCCATGTCTCTTTCCCCCTTAGTAAAAAGAAAAGGAGTACTTGTGGCACCTTAGAGACTAACCAATTTATTTGAGCATGAGCTTTCGTGAGCTACAGCTCACTTCATCACTTCCTCTTCCCCCTTAGTGTCTGCCTGTCCTCTGTACAGTGGGGAATAGCTTTGGGGAGGCGTGTTAATGTTAAAACCTGTGAAACACCCGGTGAAAAAACAACACATAAATCCCAAATCAGTTAAAGCACCACATCTTTGTCAGTTCATTTGCAGGTTTACACTCCCCTCCTCCCCTCCAACCCCGAGCTAAGGCTGCTGCTAAATTCCAGTGCGGAAAAGGAGAGGCAAAGTGATTTTAAAGACCTCACAACTAATCAGAACATCCTCTCCTGCTGGGAGGGGCTGAGACAGGAGCAAGCTGTGAACTTCCTCCTGCACCACCTGCCCCAAGCACTCAAAAATCATGAGCCAGGCCCACAAAAATCAAGAGATTGGCTTAAAATCATGAGGTACTTTTAATATAAGAGGCTTGGAGCTCTTTTTATTTATCTTCTTGTTTCTGAGCCTTTGGGGTACACTTGGGTCCCATTTTCAAGCTTTTCTCTGCAACTGTGAGGGCTAGAAACCTGCTTCCTTTGAATGAAAATGGAGATTCTCCTGCAATCTCTTGCTTCCAGCAGCTGGGGCTTTACGAAAAAACATCAAACATTATGATGAAATTGTGAGAGCTGGCAACTGCCCCTCACAGCTCTTGCACCTTTCCTTACAGGAACTTTTTCTAGGCCTGGTGCCGACTGGGCAGAACTCAAACCTGGTGGTGCACACTAGATGGTTTCTTACATTGCCTCCTGTTGGGCGAGGCCTGGACTGCAGTACTGAGCTGTGAACTGCCCTGCACTGGCCTTGCTGGGAGAGGTACCCTACAGCTAATGTCCCTGAAGCATTCCCTACAGCAGCTGGTACTGGAACTGGCAGAGCTGTGAAGTGCTCATAGCCAGTGCTGCCAGTGATTCTTGCTGAACACCCCGCATCCTTGTGCCATTCGCCCCCGCTCCATTTCCTGGTGGGAGCGGCTGGGATTGCAGTAGCTGGGAGCTCCCCTCAAGCCCAGCACTCCTGCACCATCCCCCATTTCGACTTTAAGTGCGTGTCACTTGTGCCATCTCAACATACTGGGAAACTCACGGTGGGTTTTTCTGCCTCAGCCAGTAACAAATTCCGCTCCCTCTCAGTGGAGTCTTTTTGTTTTCTCCTTTCAAAGGAGGGACCAAAAAACAAAAAAGTGTCTCAAAAGCCTCCAAACAGCTTCAGCCCATTAAGCCTCCCATTCAAAAGCCACTGAGGCTGTATTGTGTGTGTGTGTGTGGGGGGGGGGAAGGGGACAGGCGGGAGGGGAAGCTGCATTAGACAGGGAGCGAGCTCACTGCAGCCCGCTGTGCCGTCTTGTCTCCCCGAGGTAAAAGAATCAGAAGAAAAATGCAATGAGAAAACGTCTCTTGCAATGATGTGGAAGACAGCGGAGGGGCCGGTCAGGTGTCGCTAATTTTTGTCTTTACCAAGGCAGCAAAGAAATGAATTTACCTTGTTCACCAAAGCGTGAGCCCTCCTCCCAGCCCCAGCCCAGCTCTCCTCACCCACCAAGCCCTGCCACGGGCTGACTGGGGGAGCCTAAGCAGGCGTTTCCATAGGCAGGTGAGCTGGAAGGCTCCTGAGTTGTCTAGAAAAGGAATATGGAAAGACAGACTAGTTAAGAAAATACCCCACCAGTGCTACCTGTCTGAGGTAATCCCCAGGCACTCCTCACTTGGGTATCTCAGCATCACGGGGTAACAGCACTTTCCACTATTGTTGCCCCTTCCATCTCAGGATCGCAAATGATTGTACATAGATTAATTAAAGCCCGACAGCCCACACTGTGCAATATTGTTATCACCATCTTACTGGGGAAACTGAAGCAAAACAAAGGCGAAGGCCCACATTTTCAAACGTATCTCCTTAATATAGGGTTCCTCCATTATTGGGTGCCCAATTTAAGGTATTCAGGGGCTTGATTTTTTGAGAGGTGCTGAGCTGTTGTATGTGTGCTCAGCACCTCTGAAAATTAGGTGTTAGGGAGCCTCAGGCTGGACACCCAAAAGCTAAGGCAATAGGCATTTTTGGAAGTGTTGCCCTAAGTGATTTGCCGAAGTTGCCCTAGGAAGCCAGAGGCCAGACTGGAACGCTCATCTTCTTACAGTCAGCCCTGTGCTTTAGCCACTAAACATCACTCCCTTCCATGCACTAATATGTTCATGATTTGTGTCAGGGCGGGAGAGGGGGTGAGATCTAGTTTAGGCCCAACATTTGAGTTTTCTTTAAAAAAATGTTTTATGCACCTGTGAGGAATAAAAATATTTTCATTATGTTCTTGTTAGTAACAAATGTTTTCTTTCTGGTTTGGGTTTAAATGTTGCCCTCCAGTGTCAGACAGAAAAACACAACAGCATAGTTTGTGAAAATCAGAAAGGAAGCCATCCAGAAACTGAAACAAAGCTGTCTGCTTCCAGCATCCAAGCTGAGGCCTTGAGCCTACAATGAACTCAATGCAGATCCATCTCTGCACCCATGCCAAGCCGCACTGATGCCAATGAGCCCTACGCTGAACTCACTGCAGGATCAGTGTCTGCATGAAGCAGTGTAGCCAATTCTTGCTATTTTATCATGAAGGTCATAGTTATTGGGTGTTTTTCTTAAAGCCCCAGCGCCTGGAGTCAGGAGAATCTGAGCTTTCATTTCACACCTACTGCTGCTTGCCCTCTACCCTAAATTTCTAGACTTCATGCTTGCAAAGAAAAACTGGAAAATATCACCCAAGTGTAACCTAAAGGCTCAAAAACCCAAGGCAAAGAAAAAGAGTCAAAAATTAAAATTTTTAAAACAGCTTATGGTTTTAAGCCAGTCTCATGAGTTTTGAGCGTTTAGGGCTGAGGGCACTGATGAGGTACAATAAAAGAAACAAAAACCATCATTACTGAAAAGTAAATACATTTTTTAATTATTTCATTTTAAGAAGCTCTCTTTATAGTAAAACAAATCAGTGCATTTTAAAAGCGGGTAGCTACAGACCAGCAGCCATGCCCATGGGCTGCCACCGGCCTTAAGGCACCTGTATTCCAGCCCTCTGGCTCTGCCACTGATCAGGAAGGTGACCTTAGACAAATCACTTCCCCTGTTTCCCAGTCCATTTTTGGTCTTGTAGACTTTAAATTCTTTGGGGCTGGGCCCATCTCTTACTATGTGTTTGGGCAGTGCCTTGCTCGATAGGATCAGACACAGCGGCAGCCTTTAGGCACTTCTGTAATGCCATTTTTTTTTTAAACTCAACAGCGTCACTGCAGCACTCTATACGACTGTGACAAAGTGGCAAGACCAAGCCAATGCACTTCATACTGTGCATCATGACGTTGGTTTGTGGGGCGAGGATGTGACAGTCTCTTTCCAAGTAGCACTGCTGAGACCCTCCCCAAACATATTGTACTCAACTCTGAGAAGCTCAGTACCCTTTTTTTTGGGGGGGGGGAGGGAGCGGTGGTAGGGGAGAGGAAAATTCAGAGGAGAGTGAGGGTGAAGAGCAAAGGGGAAATTTGAGAGGACAACCAGGGAAATCTGAATACTGAGACTAGGACCCAGTGGAAGCCATATCAATTTAAATGAAACATCAGTGGAGAGTATGGGAAATGACCCTGCATTGGGTGGGGGATGGACCAGGTGATCTAACTGATCATTTCTGGCACTAACTATGACTGGCTGATCGCCACAGACTGTTTGCCACAGACTACAATGTTGTTTTGGACTTTTTTTTTTTTTTTTTATAGTTTTGACACTAATGGGGCAGATGCTCAACTGGTGTAAAGTGTCATCGCTCCATTGTGGTGTGGTGATAATTTATACCAGCTGAGTCTTTGCACTGGTGAAAGCTCTGGAGAGGGAAGTCTCCTGTTTATCTCCAGACCAGATGCAGCACAGGTCATTAAACAATTAACCACTGGAACAATTTACCAAGACTGGTTGTGGATCCTCCATCACTGGCAATTTTTAAGTCAAGATTGTATTTTGTTTTTAAGTTGTGCTCTGGTTCAAAAGGAACTATGGTGGGGAAGTTCTCTGGCCTGTGTTACACAGGAGGTCAGACTGGATCATCACAGTGACCCCTTCCGTACCACTGCTGTGCCCTGGAGAGGGCAGAATAGCATTCACCCTCCTCGGTCTATTCAATCCTCAGCTTCTTCATTGAGCTCGCCAATCAGGGGGCTAATTGGTGCCAGCTGGAGGGGGAACAGGGTGTTTGTTGGGTGCTGCAGATCCGACATTCCAGCTGCCTCTAAAATCTGCCTGCAGCTTTAGTTGGGAAGAGGCACCTCACTTCCCCTCCCACACGCGGTTATGCCGAGTGGCTGGCGTGGAATGGCGGTTGTGCTCCTGCCACCCTGCAAGTGGCTCTTTGGCAGTGGTGAGTGAAGTGGTTGCTGCATATTTATGAGGCGCCTTGGGATGAAAGATGCCATGGAAATGGAAGTCAGCACTAGGAAGGCAGGAAGGATAGTGGGGTGAACGTGAAGGGGGAGAAGATTTATCCAGAATCTCACAGGCTCCCGTCTTTCCCCTCCTACAGTTCTATGGAGCTGGCAATGGTTCCCTGTGGCCATTTTGGAAGAAACAGAGTGGAGCTGCCTTTACTACGTTAACCAAAGTGTTTCTCAAACTACACTTCCATTAGTTCTATCCTCACCCAAATGATTTCTCCCTGCTCTGCATTCCCTCTCCTGGGGCCTGTTCCACAGAGCCTGAGTTTAAGGCAGCTGTGATGACTTGGGGACTCTGTACAATTTATGAATTCTGTGTGAGATTATGAACTCTGTGTCAGACTACAGCCTCCATTTTGATTGTAAGATTGGTCTTTACCTTCCTATTGTCCTTTGACCCCCATCTTGAACTAAAATGCTAGAGGGGTGCTGGCACTGGGAGGGACAACTATTGAAATGGAGTAGCTCTAAACAATAGGGGCCCCTGCCCAAGAGAACTGGTTTAGCAGTGGGGAGAAGCTGCCTAGCAATGGAGTCACCTGGTAGAGGCGTCAGATCACTGAGGAGGCTGAGCACATCACCTGACAAAGCGGGCTAAAAGTTATAAAAGGACAGGCATCAATTCTGTCTGGGGGGAGGGGAGATTTTCCTCCAGCTCAAGAGGAGAAAGAAGCGACCCCTGATGAGGCAGGGGACCCTGCCTACCTTCCTGAACACAGATGGCTCCCAAGGGAAGGGTGAGCTAGTAAGGGGCATTGCATGTAGGATGCCTGTTGTTTTCTAAATGATCTGTACTCGCTTGTGCTTTCTCTGCTAAGTAAAAGAGCAATGCTGTTAGATCCCGTACAAGTATGTGTGTGTAACACTTCCCACGGGTCTCCTGAGAGAGTTAAACCGTAACCCAGGAGGCTCACTCCTTGGGGGTTGGAGGGGCTTCCTCGGAGAGGGAGTGTTTAAGTACAGGGGAGTCTTGAATGGTCAACACTGAGTCTAGGGGCAACTGGACAGCAGGTTCCCACCCTCATGAGGGGGTGTTAGCCAGAGATCCATGCTCCAAGATTGTGCCTCGGGACCCCAGACTGGGGCAGTGGCTGAGCTCCATTCAGGCTCCAGAGGGTCAAATCACCCAGGGACCCAGCACTGGGGTTCGGTCACAGCAGTCTATTGAGTGGCCAGGAGGGGGGCTCAGTTGGGATCTGTGACAGCAAGTTATTCCTTTTATACATCTCAAAAGCCAGTTCTGTAGCCAGCCTGCAGCTTCTCCACTAGCACCTGACGTGTTCACCTTTGGAACAATAGCCAAGGATGTGAACTTCATGGCGGGGGGGGTGGGGGGGGGAAAGAGGAATTGTTCAGGGTGGTCCAAGGGGGTACAATTATGAGATGAAACTTAGGCTGAATATCGGGGGACACTTCCTGCAAGGTCTATTAGATTGTGAAGTAATCTCCCATGACAAGTGATGGAGGGACATTTAAAGACTGTACTAAAAAAGGCCTTGGAGAATGTACTGGAGAGACCAATCCAGCTTTGGCCGGCGTGGCTGTCTTTCTCATCTCCAATTCCTGTGCTTCTAGTTCATTTTTAATAATCCTTTTATTAACACTAACATTATCCAGCATTATATAAGAGCATGCAGAGTAGGTTTAACATTCACATCCACATTCATCAAATCAGTGCCACAGTGCGTAGGAGTTCCCAGAGCAGGGCATGTGCAGAAATGCACTACACTGGCACACATGAACAGCTGATCACAGGAGCTAGAGAGAGACCAGCCCTATCGCATCTTCCAATCCATGCCAGCCAAAGCAGGATTGTTCCCTATGGCACATTTCTATAGTGTTTTGCTCATTCTAGTTTGAGACTAGTCCACAGCCAGACACATCTCACCATCAGGAAATGTTTACTGCCTTTCATCCTGACTTTTCCCTTTCATAATTTCATCCTCCTACTCCTAATTATATTTGTGTATCACATTAAATAATTCTTCCCCTCCTTCACGGTTACATCCGTCAGAGATTTGCAGACTGTTATCATAGCCCTTCTTAGTTCTCATGCTTAGCCCAGCTTTACACATTTAGCTCTTTTAATCGCTTCTTGGAAGTCAAACCCTTCATCCTGGCTGACAATTTACGCTGCGCTTCTTTGAATTCCCTCCAGTTTGTCAATATCTTTCTGGTAACAAGATGCCCAAAATGGAATGAGACATTCCCCCAGACACACATTCCACCTTCCATGAAGTGGCACCTCTGCGTATGCAGTGAAGAACAGCATCTGCCTTAGTGGCTATAGGCTATTGAAAGCTTCCATCTAATTTGCTGTCCACACTGAAATGCCCTAGATTTCTCTGAGCATCCCCAGGTTTCTCCATTCCTCAGTCAATATGACCATTGGGCTATTTTTCCCCAGTGATATTAGCTTAATTTTTTTCTCGATGAATATTATTTTATTTTCTCCTTAGGTTCCTAAATTTCTCTGTTATTTATTTGAATTACAGTCGCACCAAGAGGCCCTAAGGAAGGCCAGGGCCCACTACGTTGGGCCCTTTGTACTCGTGCTGAGTGAATAATTGGTTTTTCAGTTCAGTGGCGGAACTGAAAAATCTGAAGAAAAATTTGGTTAATTTTGAACCAAAACAGAAATGTTTCCATTTTTCTTGATAAAGCAAAAACAAAAGAGATTTGCTTGAGTCCAGCGAAACATTTCACATGTCACCGAAAGGGACATTTGCAAAACAAAACACTGACATTTTAAAAATGAAATGTTTCGACATTTCCAATTATTTTTCCAGACAAAAGTATTCGTGGAATCTGATGTGAATTGACAAATAGTTTGGAGCCTTGAAAAATGCACTTTTTGGCAAAATTTCTATTCATGGAACCAATTCTGGAAGCTCTATTTTATACATACACAGTGAGACACAGCCTCTGCTCCAGAGCGCTTACAATCTGAAGAGACGACAGAAAGGGAAAATAAGGAAGTGAAGGGGAAGATAGGGCAACAAATCACAGCCAGACACTGATTGAGCCAGGAATAGAACCTAGCTCTACTGATTCCACCTTTGTTTCCCTGCCCGCTAGACTACACTACCTTTCTAGCTCCGAGTTTTCTATTCTATATAGGTTTTTATACCATGCTCATCTCCGTAGTATCCAGTGGTGCATTAAGCACAGGGACTGCACATCTGTCATGTATTGTTTGTTCTCTCATCCTCTTCCCCAGCAGGAGACGTGCATGCAGAAGAGTGTTTTGTTTTGGTAGTGTGTGGGTTTTTTTAAATTGATTTATGTAAATATACCTGTGGCTGTGTGATGTTGGAGAAGGCGAAGTTAAAGCAACGTGCCCTGCATTTGGAGTGGAGGGAAGTGAGGTTTGTGATGGTCTTTAGTTTCTGAGGGAGTTCATTCCACAGTCTTGGATTAGCCCTGGAGAAAGTTCTTTCTTTCTCTCGCACAGAAGAGCGTTACTCCTATTGCTGAGAGTGCTCTTGTGCCAGAGGAGCAAAACTGTCAACCACGGTCTTTGTCCCGGAGCTTTAGACGATCTTCTAGACATCCTGGGCCCAGGCCATGGAGCACTTTGAACATAAGGACCAAGAACTTGAACTTGATTTGCTATTCTGTGGGAAGCCAGCGTAGAGAGCAGAGGACAGGTGTGATGTTCTCACAATAGCCTGTGTTGCTGAGGAGATGCGCTGCAGTGTTCAGTACTAGATGGAGTTTCCTAAGTGCCCAAGGCTTCATATATTGCGTTGCTGTAATCCAGTCGGGAGGTGACAAAGGCATGAATAGCTGAGGCCAGGTCTTCATCCACCAACATGGGACAGAGTTTCCTAGCCAAGCAGAGGTGGTAGAAAGCGTTACTTGCAGATGCTGCTGTGTGACTGCTCAGTGTAGGCGAGGAATCCAAGAGCAGTCCTGGACTAGGGACTCTGTAGGCTCCAATGTCTTATTTCTCTGAGGTGACTGGCATTTGAAACTCCTCTCAGTTCAGTGTCATCTATAAATGTAACTAATGTGCTCTTTAGCGCTGTGTTCCAGACAATTAACGAAGGTGTCAAGTGAGACCTGTGCTAAACCTGAGGCCTGCAGTACCCCGCTAGACACCATTCCCCAGCTCAATACTGGCCATGAGTGGCCAGGAACTTGGTTTTACATCTTCTATGAAAGGCAGCACCTCCACAGCACAGCAAGCTGGGCCTGGCTAGGCTAGCAGTAACTCAAAGGAGAGTCCTCTTACTGAATCACCACTTTGGTTTCCCTAATAGCTCTCCCAATCAAAGGCTGACCAGGCCTCAACTTGCTTAGCTTGAGAGCTGACACAGCCCAGTGGGAGGGTCTGTCTGTACCCAGCCCTCCTGTACTGAAGCTCTCTCCCTCCCCTGTGATTCATAAAGCCAAAGGAAAGTAAGACACAAAACAGCAAATGCCTCCCCAGCTGGGAGTGGCCCTCCATGAGCCAAGGGCAAACAGAGCCTGGGCTGGGTAACAAAACAAAGGAGGAGGCAGCTCTGGGTGTGCCTGGCGCAGAGCTGGGAGAGGCAAAGCATTGTGGGCCATGTGCACAGCCGATTTAAACTGGGGCTAGTGGCAGGTTAAGGCACCAATGGAGGCATCTGTCACATTCCACCGTGCAGCCAGGCAGAAAAGTAACACATAACAGGCATCCAGGCCACTCAAGCTTTGTAAGAATCATTAAAAGAAAAGGAGTACAAGTGGCACCTTAGAGACTACCCAATTTATTTGAACATAAGCTTTCATGAGCTACAGCTCACTTCATCGGATGCATTCAGTGGAAAATACAGTGAGGAGATTTATATACACACAGAACATGAAAAAATGGGTGTTATCATACACACTGTAAGGAGAGTGATCACTTAAGATGAGCTATTAACAGCAGGAGAGCCGGGGGGGGGGGGGATATTTTGTAGTGATAATCAAGGTGAGCCATTTCCAGCAGTTAACAGGAACGTCCAAGGAGCAGTGGGGGGTGGGGGAAATAAACATGAGGAAATAGTTTTACTTTGTGTAATGACACATCCACTCCCAGTCTCTATTCAAGCCTAAGTTAATTGTATCCAGTTTGCAAATTAATTCCAATTCAGCAGTCTCTCGTTGGAGTCTGTTGGGCCTGTCCTGTAGTAGGTGACTTCTGGGTACTCTTCTGGCTCTGTGTTCACCTGCACATCTACCAATGTGATATATGACATCATGTGCCAGCAATGCCCCTCTGCCATGTACATTGGTTAAACTGGACAGTCTCTACGTAAAAGAATAAACGGACACAAATCATGTCAAGAATTAGAACATTCAGAAACCAGTCGGAGAACACTTCAATCTCTCTGGTCACTCGATTTCAGACGTAAAGATCGCAATATTAGAACAAAAAGACTTCAGAAACAGACTCCAACGAGAGACTGCTGAATTGGAATTAATTTACAAACTGGATACAATTAACTTAGGCTTGAATAGAGACTGGGAGTGGATGTGTCATTACACAAAGTAAATCTATTTCCCCATGTTTATTTCCCCCACCCCCCACAGCTCCTTGGACATTCCTGTTAACTGCTGGAAATGGCCCACCTTGATTATCATTACAAAAGGTTTTCTCCCTCCCGCCCCCTCCTGCTAGTAATAGCTCATCTTAAGTGATCACTCTCCTTACAGTGTATATGATAACACCCATTTTTTCATGTTCTGTGTGTATATAAATCTCCTCACTGTATTTTCCACTGAATGCATCCGATGAAGTGAGCTGTAGCTCATGAAAGCTTATGTTCAAATAAATTGGTTGGTCTCTAAGGTGCCACTAGTACTCCTTTTCTTTTTGCAAAAACAGACTAACACGGCTGCTACTCTGAAACCTGTAAGAATCATTGGGGCTGCAGAACAAAGGATTCCCCACCCGGAGCCCTTCACTGCCCCCGGCGGGCTCTTGCTCTCCTACAACACGGCAGGGGCAGCCAGTGTCATCCCTTGTGCCATAGACACCTCTACCTGGTGTGCCACAGAGCTGGGGGCTCATCACACTCACTGGTTATGCTTCCTGGGAATCATATTTCCTCTGCAAAGAGGGTTTTGTTTTTTTTCAAAATCCTCAAGAAGTCAAGGGTTCCATCAGGATAATCTCTGGCCCCATGCAGCTCCTCTGTCTTCTGCCTCTGGTCCTTCTCCCCCATCGTGACTGGCATTGCGCAGCCCCTAGTTGGCACTGCCAGCAGAGAGGCCAAACACTGACTGGTCCATGGAGACTAAACACACCTCTCATCCCGGGCCCCTATTAGAACATCTACACCTTCCTCATCACCGCACGGAGGAGAGACGAGGCCGTACTGACCCCCAAACCGTTCCTAGCCCCTCCTACCATTCTGGAGTGAGCGCACACCCTCCCTGCGCTGTCAGCTGCCCTCTAACCTCTTTCATCCTTCAACAGGGCCTGGGAAATGTCACACTGGAGCAGACCAATGGTCCCCTAACCTAGTATCCAAAGTCTCCCAGTAACTAAGGACAGACCAGTCAAAAGAGTGCAGGAACCCCATGCTGTGCTCCAGTTTATCAGATTTTGTTGTACAGTACCCTAGCGGTGAGATTTCTTTTTGAGCCCACCAGGGGATCAGCTTCTCTCCTGTAGTGGGAGGACTGCCCATCCTTTCCATTGTTTTCCTAAAAGCAGATGCTGTTTGTATTCCTAGAAGCGCATGGTTCTTTTTAGACTCTCCAGCAGCAGTGAGTTCCACGGCTTGATTATCTGCTGAGTACAACAGGATTTCCTGGTATCTGTGCTGTGGTGGGTTTTGTTTCCCTCCTGGGCACTCGGTCCCCATGCTCTGCCATGTGAAAGAGGAAAAGGGAGGGACCGACTGGCCTTTTCTTCAAAATTCATGATTTTAGGAACCTCTGTTGTTTTACCTCTAATTCCTTCCCCTTCCAAACTCAGCAATTATCCCAGTTTTTAATCGCTCACTGCTCTGAGGGCCTTCAATTGCTTAGCTATTCACAGAGAGCAGCCTTTGTCTGCTTCACCCTTCTAAACTTCACCAGGAGAGGGAAACAGGCAGAGAGATGAGTGGGTGGGAAGGCTGGGTGCCTGTGGGGGAAGGCAGTGGACAGAAAATTGGGGGGGGGGGCAGTATCCCCGTATGCCTGCTGGGACAGCCAGACTCCTGGAATGAATAGCCTGTGAGAAGAGATGCCGCCACCTCATTGTCATGGCCCAGCTGAGTCACAGCCTTAAGAACCGGGGGAAAGGGAGGTTTGGGTTTGTCAGTCACAGACCAGGCCCCCATGAGTCACAGTCCCTGCCCCAAAGAGCTTACAATCTACATGTAAGACAAGAGACAACAGCTGGATACAGACAGACTGGGGAGCACAAGCAAACAATGCGCCAACACTGGTCAGCGTGACAGGCTGTGGTCTCAGCAAACACGCAGATCTTTCTATTTATACTGCACTCATTGCAGATACCCGAGTGCCTTATTGAGCTCCTAAGCACACATGGTTGCAAACATACTCACGCTCTGGCTCCAAATGAGCTTGGCACAGCCTCTCTTCCTGAAGAGAGGCTCTGCCTCCTGCTGCCGGTCTGCCACAGCGAAGGCACGCCACACACTGTTCCGGCCCATATGCTCTCATCCGAGCGACTCTGCCCCAGCCAGACACAAGCGCTCAGAAAATCATCACCCAGCAAATGCAAAATGTCTCTCCACTGCAGCTGTTTCCCCAGTCCCCAAGCCTGGCAAATCTCAGCATGGGGACCAGTCGTTTCTGTACCAGCGGGAACGCTGCTGGTTAACTGCCGTGACTCTCACGCACGTGAACAGGGTGTGATGTAGAGTCAGAAAAGAGTGCTCTTCTTCTTGTGGCAGTTCACCCCCCTCTGCCCGGGGGCTACTTGTCAGGATCAGGTGAGCATAGCCCACATTGGCAATTCCCAGTGAGTGCAGGGGACATCAGACATTTGAGGGGCTCCGACCTTCCTGTCTTTGTATCTAATGACTTTCCTGACTGGTTTTATACTTATTTTTTATAGTCCCACTACTGCTGAGTGCCCTAAGATCAGGGCCTTGTTGTGCGAAGCACTGTAGAAACCTAGAGTAAGAGTTTCTGCCCCAAGAAAGCTTGCAGTCTAAATAGACAAGACAAAGGATGGGAGGGAAATCAAAGACCTTGCCCATAGCCGCAGCCAGGATCAGAACCCAGTGTCTGAAGTGCCTGGCCGGCACCCGCTCTGGGAACAAAGCCCTGCTATGCACTCTGGGGCAAATTCCTCTCTGTGCAAGCTGTTTCCTTCACTGGGTCTGTGTGCACTCAGTCAGGGCGAAACGCAGAGCTAGCTTTTGCCTTCTGGGTGTCCTTCAGCAGCCCCAGCTCACCTTGTTTTCATCCCACCAGCATCAGCTGTAGACTCTGGGGGAGAATGAGGCAGTCGGTTGTCACGAGGATTGCTATGCGCCCCCCTCCCCCCCTTGGTCTGAGGCCCCTGTACTAGAACACTTCAATCAGATCCAGCAGCTGTCTCTATGCTGGGCCCCTTGTGTCACTGCCAGCTCCCTCTCCATTACATCCAGCTATGTAGCTGCAGCATCTTGCAGTACCACATGGCAGCCTTGGAGGTGGCCTGGCATCGGGTCCAGCACAGAGGCAGCTGCTGGGCCAGAGGGCAGCTCAAAAGAGGATGAGTAGAGGGGATATCCATCAGCTGGTTCTAGAGAAACTGGAGCAAATCCCTGTCTTCATGAGAACCAGCCAGACCATGGAGACTGTCCTGTTCTAAAAACAAAAACATACAGGCCGGTTCCACTAACCTGGTTCAACTCGTCTGGATATCCTGACACCACAGTGCTGTACTGAGGGGGTATACAAAGCACAGCCACCCCCATTCTGCACCACCAGCCCCACACAGTTCTCTGAGGGAAGGAGAGTGAAGAGTAACTTCTCCAAGTGAAAAGGCCTGGGGAATTGCATGTCTGCAGAACGTAGTGAAACAAGTGCTATTAATCCTCCCGCTTCAGGGCATAAACTAATCACCAGCTGGAGGCAGGAGGAAATGTCCCCCTGTGGTACCGTAGTGCACAATGAGGTGCAGAAGGAAGGGTTTTTGCCTCCCATCAAAGCTTCAGGAACGGACCGCTGAGAGATACAGAATACCAGAATAAATGGACCATTGGTCTCTTCTGCTGTTGCAGTCTCTGTTTCAATTGCCTAACTGGAATTGGCCAGGACTCAAGGCACAGCAGTTGCATCCCTACACTGGCAGAACACACCCTGGGGTCTTTAATGGCCACAAGTGGTCAAGACCTTGGTTATAGGGCTCCTCTGAAAGATGTCCCTTCTAGCAGCACAGCGCTGGGGGACTGACTCACTATTGATGCAGAGAGGAGAACATCCCCTACCAGATCATCCTGCACTGCCCCGGGGGTCCTTGGGCCTAGCCTGGCCTGCTTCACCTGAGAGACACACTGAGTGGCCACAGAGCCAGGGTCGGAAGGCAGGGAAATGGAAGGACTGCAGGAAACACAGGAGGCCTCCTTGGCTCTGTCTGGGAGTTTTCCCACCTGGGCAAGTACCAGATTCCACCATCCTGACTAGGCCTTGCACAGGTGCCCTGAGGGAGAGGCGAGGCTGGCCTGGCCTCTGCCTGACCCTCTCCAGTGTACCTGCAGCAGCCTTCCCCCAGTCCCCTGAGACTCGAGGTGGAGCACTGTTATTCTCTTCCTCCTTGTGCTCTCTCCTTTCGGAGGTCTCTTGCCCTGAATTATTCAGCATTTCTTAACTGCTCCAGCTGCCGACATTCACAGGAGTGTTTTAGCACTTTGGTCTTTTTCAGGAGCTCCGGTGCTTGGAGCTAGGATTTTTGTGTTGGGAGGGGAATGGGGAACAGACTCCTCCCCCCACCCCACCCCCAGCAAAGGTATCTTATTGGCGGAGCTCCAGCAACTGGCTTCCCATTGCCCAACAGCTCACGTGCCGCTGACAGATGCGGCCCGCAGTGGTGGGGGGACAGCAGCCCCTTGCACACCCAAATGCACGTGAGTCTTGCAGTGTCATTCTTGGGGCCCCAGGCTGTGGGTCAGGTGGGCAGCTGAGCAATGTCAACTCCTCTGCAGAAATGAGGGGGGCAGCGGTTTGACCGCCTGAGGTGTTCCGCCTACACTAGGAATGAGGACGCAATCCTATGAGGGGCTGAGTGGTCTCAGGTCCCATTGAAGGCCCCAGTTCTGCTCCCATTGACTTCAGTCCAGCCCTTCACCCCTGATGCTCAGCACCTCACCGGCTCAGTAAGAACCTCAGCATTTGGCCCTTTTACACTCCTGGGGGATGTGAGAACATTGCACCACTCAGGAATGGGCCCAAAGTCTGTGGTGCATTGCTGTACAGGGCATCAGATGATGCAGGGACTAGCTGGGGACCTGGGTTCAGTGCCCTTCTCTGACACAGGCTTCCTGTGTGACCTCACCTTGGGCAAGTCATGCTGTACAGTGAGGTTTCTAGCACCCCATACCTCACAGGGGTGTTGTGAGGGGCTCGTATACCCCAATCAGTGCCTTCGATTAAGGCGGGTTGGATATTTGTGCAGGCAGTGTTGGGACATTACAGCAGCTGGAGGTGAGGTGATGGTCAGTCTAAGCCCCCTCCCGTCTCCACATTTTCTGAAAGCTAGTTCCATTGCGTGGGGACTGCAAAACCACTTGGCAATGTGCCCAGTGTGACATTTCCAGACCCTTTGACGTTAGGTGCTATCTCCTGACCAAAGGAATCACGTAAACGGGGCTAAACCCTGCTGTCAGCTACGCTGCTGTCTACTCCAGTCACTCCCCTGGCTTCTGTCAGGTCACTTGGGATCTACCTGTGTGACTGAGAGCACAGTTAGCCCAGCAGTGCCTGGGTGAGCTGCGCAGGTGTGGCTTTGTGCTGCTATTGCACCATGGAGCCCACAATGGTGCTGCGGAAATAACTCCATATATTCCTGCCACACAAGTAGCCACACACACTCCCACCTCTCCCTGCTAGGTGCTCATATAGCACAGAACAAAAGGGGGCTTTTGTTGCTGTTTGTCGTTATAATTTGATCCAGAGTCTTCTTGGACTCTTCAACATAAGGGGATAAGTTTGGGACGCTGTTTCCTCCAGAAAAAGAATGATACCATCAAGACCTTCCCAGGACCTCTGCGGGGCACGGACTCCCTCAGCCAGGAGCACTCGTAAGGAATGCATGAGACCAGGAACCTGTCTGCTTGTGTCTGAGCACTGGGATACTTGCATGGTAAATGTGGGGGAGCAGCATAACTTAGCCATGCTGCGAGTCACCCCGAGGCGCTGTTATGCCACCGTCTGAGCATAAAGGTCAGTACCCAAGATCATGCACCTATTTGCATTTATCTCACTCCCATGTTCCAACTAGGCCACCCCTGCTTTCCCTCTAGTGACCAGAGGTGCGTCTGCCACACTTGCATTACCAGTGGCTTGTGACTGCATGCGAGGTATGCTCTCCCGGCACTCTCACCTGGCACGCTTAACATATGCTAGTGTAATCCTGGACACCACCAATGAAAATGGACCCTTTGGAATATTTGGGATTATAAATAATACTGTGAAATGTAAACTTAATATGCCACAAGCCCAATTGTGCCTCTGGTGATCTCACACAGCTCCGAATGACTTCAGCAGGAGCTGCACAGATGTATCTGCGGGCAAGACTGGGTTCCTGCATTTGCAGTGTGGATTTAAGGTTACTGGGCTAGATTCTGATCTCAGATCCAGCAGTGTAAACCAGAATAACTCCACTGGTTTGAGGGGATTTCTGTGGCTGTAACTAAGAGATCAGAATCTGGCCTCCTCTGGGAACCTTAAATCTTGTATTTCCTGACTTTGGGGTATTTAAAATTGTAATCTGACTGTTAAATGAACCTCAGTTTCTGTATTTCATCTCATTAATGTCTGGGTTTATAAATCCTACATCAGGGCACCTCGACAGCCAGAACACCAAACCCGGCCAGAGGAATAATGGCCTTGCAGGTAAGGCAATGGAGTGAGCCTTGGGAGACCTAGGCTTGATTCCTGCTTCTGCTGCAGACTTGCTGTGCGACCTTGGACAAGTCACCTAACTTCTCTGGGCTGCAGCTGTCCAGTGGGACTGCTAATACTTCCTTCCTTTGTCTTGTCGACCTAGTTCACAAGTTCTTTACGACAAGGGCTCTCTCTTACTGCATGTTTGTACAGCACCTAGCACAGGGTGGCCAACCTGTGGCTCTGGAGCCACATGCGGCTCTTCAGAAGTTAATATGCGGCTCCTTATATAGGCACTGACTCCGGGGCTGTAGCGCCAACTTTCCAATGTGCTGGGGGGGGGGAAGGGGAGGGTGTACTCACTGCTCAACCCTTGGCTCTGCCACAGGCCTTGCCCCTGGGCACTCCACCCCTTCCCAGCCCCTCCCCTCAGCCTGCAGTGCCCTTGCTCCCCCGCCCGAGCCTCCTGCATGCTACAAAACAGCTGATCGGGAGGTGCTGATCGGTGGGGCTACTGGTAGGTGGGAGACGCTGGGAGCAGGGTGGGAGAGCTGATGGGGGGCTGCTGACGTATTACTGTGGCTCTTTGGCAATGTACATTGGTAAATTCTGGCTCCTTCTCATGCTCAGTTTGGCCACCCCTGACCTAGCATAACGGGGCCCCTGATCTTGGCCTCAATGCACCACTGTGATACAAATAACAAGAATGGATCCTGGGTAACTAGGAAAAAGCTACATTTTTAAGTCTGACTTGGAAAATCATCACTAGTACAAAAGTCATTCCTCTGGTATGGAGCCAAAAGCAGGAAACACCTCTCCTTCTTTACACCAGTCTTACTCTGGTGCAACTCTGACTTGCACTTACATCACTGTAAGGAACATCAGGCATTCTGTGTGTATATAGAAACAGCACATGGCACAGATGTTCTCTTTGGCATGACCAGGAACATAGACGTGGAGCGCAAATTGGAGAGGAAAAAAAATCCCGGTGCATCAGTTTTTAAAAAGAAGAGAGGGATGGGGGCAGCCTGCTTTTATGGACACCCAGCCATCCAGTTAGCTATAAATTCCTCTCAGTAGCTGTTCTCTACTTGCTTTACCTGTAAAGGGTTAAAAAGTATCACACTGATGCATAGGTAAAAGGAAGTGAGTGGGCACCTGGCCAAAAGAGCCAATGGGAAGGTTAGAACTCTTTAAAACTGAAACAAGACTCCCCTTTTGTCTGTCTGTATTGTTCTCCCAGAGAGCAGAGACAGGGCTGGAACTATGCTGTAAGAGCTAGTGCCAGGTATGAAAAATCATCAAATCATACCTAGAAACTACTCATTTGAAACCCCAGATATGTAAGTAGATCAGGAAATGTCTAGGAAGACGCATTTAGGTTTATCCCTTTTATTTCTTTATGGCTTGTGGACTCCTCTGTGCCAACCCCAGGTGCTTTTGTTTTGCTTGTAACCTTTAAGCTGGACCTCGAGAGTGATCTTGATGCTTAATCCTTGTAATTGTTTGGGGGTTTTTTTATATAGAAAAAAGCCTAAGTTCCAGATGTATTTTTTCTTTTTGTTTTTAATAAAATTTACCTTTTTTTAAGAACCGAATTGGATTTTTGTGTCCTAAGAGGCTTGTGCACATGTTGTTTAATTAGCAGGTGGCAACAGCTGATTTCCTTTGTTTTCTTTCTCAGCTCTTCCCCGGGGGGGGGGGGGGGTGAGTGAAAGGGCTTGAGGGTACCCCACAGGAAGGAATTCCCAACTGCGCCTTCCTGGGTTCTCAAAGGGTTTTTGCACTTGGGTGGTGGCAGCATCTACCCATCCAAGGTCAGAGAGAAACTGTAACCTTGGAAGTTTAATAAAAGCCTGGAGTGATCAGTATTAATTTTTAGAATCCTTGTGGGTCCCCACCTTCTGCGCTCAAAGTGCCAGAGTGGGGAATCAGCCTTGACACTGTGCCATCATTAAATTGATCTTGTAAAACTGTAATAGTACCGTCTGATGACTCCTAATGCTACACACCCTTTTGAGAGAAGAAAAAGAAAATTTATCAAGTTTGCTATTATCATAGACTTCACCTTTGCTGAACATCACTTTTTAATATTTAAAAAAACATTGTACCCAAGTATAACTTCAGAACACTATTTGACTTCAAATTGTAATATTCAGAGGTTAACTCTGTTCCAAATGTTGATAGAGTTGGATGCTATACGACCATCACAGGTAAAATGATTGTCCAAACCTCAGGCACGGTCAGAGGTAGTGTGAAGTCGTCCTGGCGAACAAATCTGCCTTGTGGGCTGGACAGAGACCTTCTGGAATAAAAATTAGATCCAACTGGGTTAAAGTTTAAATTCCTCCATTGTCTGTTGTTACCAGATGGGCTTGCTATTTGTATAACTTGGCTTTGACAGTGCCGGCTGCCACTGACTATCAGGGTTCTGCATGTCCACCCTCTCTCTCCTTCCTGGAGAAGAGGTTTGGCTCTGAAGTTCCTAGTGTCATATCTGTCCAGCAGGCTTCTCTAGCCTTCAACATTTCCTGAGCTTTACCTGGGCTAATGACTTCTTGTTGTCACTGACAAAGCAGATTAGGAATTTGGAAGAGGATCTCATGCCATGAGCCGGTGTGCTCCGCGACTCCAGCAGAGCAAAGCATTGGGCTCCTCGGTTCTGTTTTATCTGTCCCAGTAAGCAGTTTGCAGTCTGTGCTGTTTCTGTTTGCCCATTGGATTGTGACTAATGGGAGCTTGCTATGATACTTATGTGATACTAATGGGGTAAGAGGGAAGATCCTTTCACTGATTGAGAACTGGTTAAAAGACAGGGAACAAAGGGTAGGAATAAATGGTAAATTTTCAGAATGGAGAGGGGTAACTAGTGGTGTTCCCCAAGGGTCAGTCCTAGGACCAATCCTATTTAACTTATTCATAAATGATCTGGAGAAAGGGGTAAACAGTGAGATGGCAAAGTCTGCAGATGATACTAAAATGCTCAAAATAGTTAAGACCAAAGCAGACTGTGAAGAACTTCAAAAAGATCTCACAAAACTAAGTGATTGGGCAACAAAATGGCAAATAAAGTTTAATGCGGATAAATGTAAAGTAATGCACATTGGAAAAAATAACCCCAACTATACATACAATATGATGGGGGCTAATTTAGCTACAACTAATCAGGAGAAAGATCTTGGAGTCATTGTGGATAGTTCTCTGAAGACATCCATGCAGTGTGCAGTCAAAAAAGCAAACAGGATGTTAGGAATCATTAAAAAAGGATAGAGGCTAAGACGGAGAATATCTTATTGCCCTTATATAAATCCATGGTACATCCACATCTTGAATATAGAGTACAGATGTGGTCCCCTCATCTCAAAAAAGATATACTGGCATTAGAAAAGGTTCAGAGAAGGGCAACTAAAATGATTAGGGATTTGGAATGGATCACATATGAGGAGAGATTAAAGAGGCTAGGACTTTTCAGCTTGGAAAAGAGGAGACTCAGGGGGGATATGATAGAGGTACATAAAATCATGAGAAAGTGAATAAGGAAAAGTGATTCACTTGTTCCCATAATATAAGAACTAGGGGCCACCAAATGAAATTAATGGGTAGCAGGTTTAAAACAAATAAAAAGAAGTTCTTCTTCATGCAGCGCACAGTCAACCTGTGGAACTCCTTGCCTGAGGAGGTTGTGAAGGCTAGGAATATAACAAGGTTTAAAAGAGAACTGGATAAATTCATGGAGGTTAAATCCATTAATGGCTATTAGCCAGGATGGGTAAGGAATGGTGTCCCTAGCCTCTGTTTGTCAGAGGGTGGAGATGGATGGCAGGAGACAGATCACTTCATCATTACCTGTTAGGTTCACTCCCTCTGGGGCACCTGGCATTGGCCACCATTGGTAGACAGGATACTGGGCTGGATGGACCTTTGGTCAGACCCAGTATGGCCTTTCTTATGTTGTTATGCTCTTATATTCTTTGACAAAAATCACAACTGTGGGCAAGCTGTTGGAATTCTCATGAGTGGGGCAAGGCAGGGCTCATCTGATAGCAACTCCTCAGATATTCCTTGTCACACAAAGGGGCTTCTGTGCTTGGCAATCATTGGGGAGGGTTTTGTTTCTCGGTCACTCTAGTTCAAAGTTAGAACTTCAATAGTTCATTACCACTACCTAGTTTTCACTATCCAGTGGGGAAAGGGATGCTGCCCCCTTTTGTCATGGTCAGGATGGTATGTCCTGGATTAGGAGCTCCTTCAATTTTGAAGTGTGATGCAGGAGGCAAACTGGCCAGCTTGAAAGCACTGTCTGATTTGTGCATTCGTGCCACAATACATGTGGCTATGCACTTCTCCGCTCTCACGTGTCCCTGTTGGATGGCCCAACTCCTGACACCACAAGTCTTTCACCTTTAGAGAGCCGCTCATCCTCAACCATTAGCTTCCCATGCAATGTTTTAAATGCATTACCATTATTTGTAGTATCTTGCGGCCCCAACTGAGATCAGGGCCCCATTGTGCTAGGCGCTGTACAAAGACAGTCCACAGCCTGAAGAACTTCCAGTCGCAAAAGACAAGATAAACAGAAACAGACGAAAGGTGGTAGAAAGACAAACAGAAGGCAACAGACAAACAACAAATCAGTGAACTTGGCAGAAGAAGTTCAGAGCGAGTTAGCTGCAATTTCTCCTTGCTTTACTCGCTCCCTCCCCCTCCGCTGTAATGATGTCCCACTTTCCCGTTTGCCCCAATGCCACAGCCAGTCTGACATGGCTCCCCACAGCACTGGCCTTCCTTCCAACCCAGCCCACAGGAATTGATGCAGCTTCAGTTGGGAAGAGCAGGGGAAGAAAGAAATGGAAATAAAAACCTCACAACCTGGCCCACAGTATCTGAAGGCTGCCTCCTACCAGTGTCTCCCTGCCAGGGGAGTGAGGAGGCGACACTGTGCTTATTCCTTGGAGAAGGGGGCGGATGGTCCCTGTGGCAGGTCCCTGCCCTCTCATGTGTCTGTTGACAGTGGTGGTTCCCAGCTGCTTTGCTTCATAATCTTATGCTGGTGCTGGCAACACACAGTTCTCTTTTGGCTGGTCAATGACCATTGTTTCCAGCAACGCAGATCACGGAGGCTCTTGCTTAGCTGCAGCCCTCAGTTCAGTTGATTTTTCTCGTCTGAGTCAGTTTAACCAGCTGTGACTAAAAGGACTAAGGCCTCGAATGATTCCTCCATATTGTCATGCCTGCCACAAAGGATCTGCTTACAATGTCAGCGATTGGTATATCCTCCTCTAGTCTGCATTTAACCACAGCATCGTATTTCCGCAGGTACAACATCACTCTTTTGTGGCCCTGGTGGTGCAGCCACATATTGATTACGTTGTTTAGCAAGTTAGTTGACTATACTTGTGGTTTGTTATGAAAAATATTTGAGACCAAATAACTAATGTTAGTCAACTTCTTGTCTAAGACAAACTAGCGCAATATAAAAAGGAGACCTATATACCCCTCCTTTTGGGCAGCAATTCTCATCTCCCAGCATGTTCACCTTACACAGTAGGTGTGCTTCGGAGATACGTCCCCAAAACCACGTGTATTTATAAGGCGATTGCTTATAGATGATGATGTATAAAGTGCTTTCTAAGATCCAACCCCTTAGTTTGGACCAGTTCCTTAACTTGTTCTGTACCATTCTTATTGTTTTCGATACTAGTGTTCTAGGTACTGGTCTCTGAAGGTACCTCCCCAGCTTGTACTGGGGCAGAATATTAATTTGATCTTTGACCGTTTTCCTATCCACTTATGCCAAATGCTGAGTTGTCCTGTTCCAAGGCATTGTGGGATATACTAGTGAACAAGAGTGAACATCATTGTGGGAAAAACAACACAATTCAGTTGGCAGAACTGCCCAATACCTACAATATTCACATCATATGCTTCACTTGTGATGCAAGTTATATGTATAATATATGCACTGGCTAACACACATGAGGAATTATTAGCATGCTGGCCTCTAAGGCTTATGGCCAGAGTCCACTGTAATGCCTCTCCTGTGCACCTATTCATGAAAGGACTCAAACAAGACAACTGCACACACTGCTTTTTCAGTCTGTGCACACTTTATTTCCCTGCACGTGAGAGTCTTGAATGCATGAACCACAGGCTTTCCTTCATGCGGTAGCACAGCCCCTCCAAGTTGGATGTATCAGCTAGAATGGACGCGTTTTGACTTATATCACAGTATGCCTGAACTGACAATTAGTTGCCTCATTCTGGTAAACACAGAACCTTGCTGGGCATCTCATTAGGGCACAGGCCAGATTCTGGTTGTGGTTCCCTGACTTTGGAGCTGGTTCTGTGCCGACACCAGCCTCAACCTACTTTAGAGTAGGGTTTCCAAACAGCGGCAATTTGGGAGCTTGTTGCAAGTGGGATGCCAAAAATGTAAACATCTTTCAATCTCAAACAAGAAATTGTCGCATGCACTGTGGCAGGGCAGAAAATGCAGAATCAAAATGCATTTTCCTGGTTGCTTTCAGCCATAACAGTGGCTAACACTCACCAACTCTACTGGCATAAAGCGGTGTGCCGTGCACTGTGGCTGTGCAGATGAGCACTGTACTCTTCTCCAGCTTTCTGCTAGGTCTACCTTGAGCTTGCCCCAAGTCGTGCAGTTTGGGCGACTGAGGCGAACATGTACAATTCTGTGTAATGCTCCCAGAGCCCCCCTCACCTGAAAAAAACACACTGGTGCACTGATAAAAACCTGCAATGTTTAAAAAGGCCGTTATAATCCAATGTTTTAGGGTTCCTCGGGCACTTACGTTGCTATAGAGTCCAGAAATACTTAAAATAAATGTACACAAGTAGAAGGTATTTTCATGTGGTATTTCAAACATCCATTTTTTTTTAAGAAGGTGGAATGTGAAGCAATAAGATTTAGCAACCACTGCTTCAGAGCATCCATGTCAGTGACTGCACAGTCTCCAAATAGCAACATTCATTCTGTGACACGCTCTTCTATGTGTCTACTTGGACCTTGTATTTGTATAACGTGCCAACAATTGGGTTAGCTTAGGCGAGACATATGAATCAAATATAGTGTGCTGTGCCCACAGGTCATTTTTCTCCTCTTCAGACTTCAGAGGGCTCTTGAAGACAAGTGCTTCCTGCTGCGTGAACTTCATCCAGCCCTCAGGAAGGTCCTTTCTTTCCCAGTTCCTCATGGGCAACGAGACTCCAGTAAGCTCCCTAACTTTGGTCAATTCCTTTCTTAGGCTGCTTCTGCACTCACAGGCCTTCTGAGCCCTGGATGGTTTTCTCTGCATGCATGACAGTGAGCAGCATCTCTGCACCTAAGAGATTATTCCAGTTGGCACTCAGGTAGGGAACAAACTTTACTGGTGACTAACTTCTAGAAAGTACTGTATCACAACTGCCCACAAGCTTGTCTCCACGGTCTAACTGCCTCTACATTCAGTTAAACAGAACTTGTAAGGCTATACACAATAGCGCCATCTGGTAACTGCTAATAATATTACATGTTTCAGAGTAGCAGCCGTGTTAGTCTGAATTCGCAAAAAGAAGAGGAGTACTTGTGGCACCTTAGAGACTAACAAATTTATTTGAGCATAAGCTTTTGAAGTGAGCTGTAGCTCATGAAAGCTTAGGCTCAAATAAATTTGTCAGTCTCTAAGGTGCCACAAGTACTCCTGTTCTTTTTGATAATATTACATGTAATTTTTTTGTCATTTTGTGACGGCGGAGGGAGTAGAGTTAATTCGCAAAACAGATCTCAGGCAGGGCTTCAGAGTGAACTGGGTGATCTGACTGGTTAAAGGGTTTGACTGCTGCTGAGATTTGTAGTAACTTGGGCTGTAATCCTCTCAGTTCTAATAAGCAACGCTGGCCCTTGTCAGTACTTGGATGGGAGAACTAAGGGTGCTGCAGGAAGTGATGTGGGTGACTCAGTAAGGGGCACAATTCCTGCAGGGTCAGTCAGCCATGAACCAGTGCTCCTGTATAGCACTTGCAGGGGCTGCTAGAGGTGCCATCTTTTTCAGGAGTAAACAAAATTAGCCCCTGACCTCTTGTGATCTGGTTTCCCCCTCTCGCTAGACATTGCAGTGTCTTTCTCTAAAGCCCAATTGGACAGTAGGTAATCAGTTACAGGTGTGCTGGATCCTGCTCCCTCTTAAAGGGGCCACTCATCCTGTAACAAGGAGCCACCTTTAGGAGGGAGTTGAATCTCTATGACCCATTTAATCATTTGTTTCTCTGTTGTTGTTGGTTGTTGTTGTTGATATTATTATGTATATTACAGTAGTGCCTGGGGGCTCCATTGTGCTGGGCACCCTACAAACTTAGTAAGGACAATCCCTGGCCTGAGTAACTAATGCTATGTCTATACTACAAACTCTTGCCAATGCAAATTATGTCAGCATAAAGCCACCACAGTTAGTATTTCGCTTGTGAGCATGCATATTTGGCTCCTGGCATCAGTGCTGCGGGTACTCACCAGGAGTGCTTGTGTCAATGCATGGTGCACTGCATCATGGGTAGGGAGCCCAGTGTGCAACCCGCTACCGTCCAGCGCAGTGTCTTTTGGGAAGTTTTGGCAACGCATGGTGGGGCAGAAATGAGTTGTGCACGGGTGCCTGGGAGCAAGGGGTCAACTTTTCCTGGGTGCAACTGTCTCCATCCCATCGTGTCAGCTATATCCCATCATTTTTTCACCTTTTTAAAAAAAAAAAAATCCCATGAACCCATGTGGCCTTCCTCACTGCCCGCCATCTCTAACAGAAACATGGAGCCTTCGCAGCTCTGCACTATTTTAAGTGCTGCAGGCACAGGAGGCGCAATCCTCCAGTATCTGCAGAGCTGTGGGAAGACCAAGTCAGCAGGGAACGTGGTGGTTTCAGGGAGAACAGGTGGCTGTGGGACATAGTGAGAACCAGTTCACGGTTGTTGGTGGTGTTCACAGAGCAGCTGCAGAGGGTGGAGCGCCGCTTCTGGGCCTGAGAAATGAGCACTGACTGGTGGGATCACAGCATAATGCTGGCTTGGGATGATGAGCAGTGGTTACAGAACTTCTGAATGTGCAAGGCCACATTCCTGGATCTATGTTCTGAGCTCACCCGAGCCCTCCAGTGCAGGGACACCAAGCTGAGAGCTGCACTGACAGTGGAGAAGCGAGTGTCGACTGCACTGTGGAAACTTGGGAAATCATTTTAGCGTGGGGAAAATCCACTGTGGGGATCATTGTCATGCAAGTGTCTAGGGCTATTAATTGTCTCCTGCTATGCAGGACTGCGACTCTCATCAACATGCAGGACACAGTGGCTGGATCTGAGGCAATGGAATTGCCAAACTGCGGTGGTACAACAGGCAGCATGCATATCCCTATTTTGGCACGAGACCACCTTGCCATAGGGTACGTCAACAGAAAGGTCTGCTTTTCTATGGTTATGCAAGCGTTGGTGGATCACCAGGGATGCTTCACTGACATCAGTGTTGGCTCATCAAGAAAGGTGCATAACACTCACATCTTTAAGAGTGCAGGACTGTTCAGAATGCTACAAGCAGGGATCTTTCTCAACCAATGGATTACCATTGGCGATGTTGAAATGCCAGTAATGATCCTGAGGGCCCCAGCCTACCCCTTGCTCCTTGGCTCATGAAGCCACCTCAACAGCACCAAACAAAGGTTCACCTACGAGCTCATCAGGTGTAGAATGACAGTTGAATGTGCTTTTGGTAGTCTAAAGGGATGCTGGCACTGTTTACGCACAAGATTGTATCTCAGTGGAAAAAAACATCCCAATGGCTATAGCTGCCTGCTGTGTCCTGCATCATATCTGTGAAGCAAAGTTGCCACCGGGGTGCAGATGGAGCAGCTGTCTGTTGTATTTGAACACAGGGCTATTAGAAGAGCTCAATGGCTCAAGGAGGCTTTGAAAGAGCACTTTAACAGTGGGCCACAGTGATGCATTGTGATGTACTGTGCTCTACTTGGCCCTGCTGTTTCAGGGCCCGTTAGGAATTGTGCAGTGCTTGGTGTACACCTCTGAATATAACACTGTCAATGCACCTACTAACTGTGCGGTGCTTGCTGTACGTTTATGATTATTACCCTGTTCGTCACTGATCCTACAAGTCATCGCACTATACAATAACAAGGAAGCGGGTGCTTTCAGAACCGCTAGGCACTCTGCAGCATATGTTGTGAACTAATAAAGAGGAATTTATTTTCCAAATAATAGAATTTTATTGAGCAACAAAAACAGTGCAAATTAAAATCTGTGCAATTTAAAAGCAAATACACTAAAAACTTAGTGAAGGAATGGAAAAGAACTTAACTAGGGGAAAGAACGTGCCTGTCCATTTTAGCTACACAGACAGCAACCGTGGCTTTCACAGGTCAGTGCATGTAAAGCTGTGGTTGTCCTTTAATGTCCCCCCCGGGGTGGAGTGGGAGGGCTAGGGATGCAGCCCCTGATGCCATGTGGAATGTTGAGGGGGGCTCAGGAGGTGCTGTAATTAGGGTTGCCAAAATTGTATTTCAAAAATACACAGAACTGTTTTCTTACCACCCCTACGGGGGAGGAGTACCCTGTACCCAGTGGGGCTCCCGATATCACAAGGGTGGGGAGCACTAATCATGGGGCTGTTGAGGAAACTTTCCATTCCCTGCAGCAGTCTTGGCTGCCGGGACCCAGCTCTGGACGTGAACAGGGCAGCACTGCAGGGCCAGGGTCGGGAGGGGACTGGAAAGATGCACCCCTGAGTACTGGCCTCCTGCTGGACAGGGCCCCCTGCTGACTCCAGCTCTTGAGCAAGGCTCCATCTGCTTTCCCTGCACAGGCGCCATCTAGCAGGGCAAGTGGACGGGGCCGTGTGCCCTGGAACTGCACTGAAGGGCCAGGGCCAGGAAGGGGCCCTGTCTGGCATGGGGGTCAGCACTCCTGAGATATAGCCTTCCATTCCCTGCTCACAGAGTCTCTGCCAACATCCCTAGCAGAGGAGCATAACTGTTGGTTTAGTGGCTGCTGCAGCAGTGGGGAAGTGAGGTGGGCAGGGAGCCAGGTGCTGGCAGCCGAGCCTACCTGCACAGAGCCCTGTGCACTTTCCCTGCCTGCTTTCCCTGCTGGACAGAGTCCCCCCTCCTGACTCCAGCCTTTCAGCGTGGCCTCATCAGGTCTTCATGCCCCCCTGATAACTGTATTGTGCCTCCCCCCCTCGTGGGGCCGTGCCCCACAGTTTGGGAACCTTTTGTGCTAGAGGTACATTGGTTCAGCAAATCATGGGACCAATTCTAAATTGTCTAATTTTACAAACTTTATTTAATTGGAAAGTGAGGTAATACTAAAACTGGCTTTGAATAATGAGAATATGTTTAACACGTTGAAATACGGGCTAAAAGGCATCCCGTATGACAGGCAATTTTCTATTTAAATAAGCGTAAGCAGGGTTTGAGTGAGCTCTCCCCTGATATCTAGTGGAAGACTTCAGGAGCCAACCTTGTTTGCATGGACACGCCCACCCTGCCTAGGTGCTAAGCATGATGGGGCGGTTGGATCACAAGTCACTTTCTTATTGGGTGCAGGGGTAATAAAGGGTCATTATCCTTGTTGTGTGAATCAAGGGGTGGGCAGAACTGTGCTCAGCATGCCCTGACTGAGGGGTTCACCCTCAACTGAACTGCTCTCGCTAGTTAGGGGACAGGGGTACCACACGCCAGTGGAGTTGAGGAAGGGTGGGGATGAGTATGTGGATGATGGAGCAAGTAACCCTCACCCCTACCAGGGTGGGAGGTGAACTTGCACAGATGCACCTCTGAACTCTGGGTCTTCACTGACCAAGGACAACCACTTTAAGTGGGGCATGTGAAAGGAATTTTTGTTTGTTGGACTTAAGAACCTGAGGCAAAAGGACAGTGTCCAACATGCTCTCCGGTGCAGGTTTTGTTCATGGTTTTATGCTTATGAATCCTGCATGCAGCGTTTTCCCAAGTTAATATTGGGTTACTCTCCCCCTTTTTATTATGTGTCTTTTCTAAACTCAGACTCTGTGCTTGTGAGAGGGGAAGTGTTGCCTCTAGAGGCGCCCAAGGGGTGATGTGTGATTGTCCCAGGTTACGGGGTGGGGCTTCCAGACAGTTCTGTGTTGCATTGTTGAAAATGAATTTCTAGATATTGAGCCCAGTCCTTGTTGCTGCTGACTTCAACTGGCGGAAGGGTTACATAAGGGACACCCCTTGTAATAGAGGACCGTTGGCAACCCTAGCTGTAATGGAGTTTTCCATCGACTGCAAAGGGAGGTGAGCCTATGCTGTTGAACCTGGAGGTCTACAAGAGTCTGCAGCATCTGCTGCTGAAGAAGCTCCATTACGTCCTGGTACATCTCCCTCTCCTCTTCCTGCTGGGACTCCTGGGCCTTTCTCCAGTGTGCTCTTTCTTTCTCCAAGCTGTCTTCAGTGTTCGCCCTCCAGGCCCTTCGCTCATGGCCTGACGCAGCACTAGCTTGCAGGATCTCAGTGAACACGTCATCCTGAGTCCTCTTCTTTCTCCGCCTCTTCTTTCTCCGCCTCAGGAGTTCCATGGAGGGAGAACCCCTCAAGGCCGCAACAGTAGCAGTTGCAGATCCCACACCCAGAGGTACCGTTGTCAGGACAGTCACAATGGAAAGTGAAAGTTAAGATTGAGAACTCCCTTTCCTCAGCCCCCTGATGTTTTAAAGAAGACGTGCTTATTGTTGTTCTGCTTCTGAGTGCTTGTGCATGGTGTCACTCACAACACCAGCCGTGGTGAGTATGGCCTGTCAGGGGTGAGGAAAATGAGGGAACTGCTCCGTTGCATGAAACTATATGAATATAGGGCCCTGGCACTGAATACGGGCACCATTTCCCGCAGGTGGTCATGGTTTTCGCTGATATCTCACTCCTGAGGGTGACAAAGGCACAGAGAGCACAGCTGCTGCAGGCGTCCCAAAGCCTCCCGGGCCCGTATGCTGCTAGTCTGTGCTCTGCAATGGTGCCTGCCGAAGTGATCACTGACTGGCGTGGGAACATGTCCCACCGCAGAGGAAGAAATAAGGCTGCCATCCCTAGAAACCTTCGGGAAGGACTGCAGAGTAGCTCCACGGAAGTTTCATTGAGATCTCTCAGGAGGGTTCAAGGGACACCCCTGTGTGCATAAACTGCTCCGCATGCCCCCACCTCACTGTATAGGGGAATGAACAGCAGCTAATGCCACCTCTCTCAGTTGTTCCACTTCCTCTCCTAGTACGAGTAAAGGCCTGAAAAGTTGATAGCTGTGTCCTACTAAGTTGGGGGCACCATCAGAACATCACTGCAATGGAAAATACATTTACACACTTACACGGGGCTCCTTCTCCTGCATCGGGCTCATCTATGCTCAACTACTGGGACTGACTGGCCCGCAGTGCAGTCTTAAAGAGGGCCTGGCAAGCGACGTAGCTGGATCACCACCCGCCGGTTGCATGGCCCCCATTGTCCTCTTCCACCTCCTCCTCGTCTTTGCTGTTCACGCTGGGGTGTGTGACTTGGGCTCCTTGGAGGTATCCACGGTGGTGTGTGGGGTGGTTGTGGGGTGTCCACCAAGTCTGGCATGCAGCTCTTTGTAAAAGCAGCAGCTCTGCTGATACGCTTCCCTAGCCGTCTGGTGTGCCTGCCGCAGTTCCTTCACTCTCACGTGGCGCTGCTGCTGGTCCCTGTCAGACCCCTTCTCCCGCATCCCCCATGCAAGCTGCTCGGAGATGTCCCTGTTTCTACAGCTGCTCCAGCCTCTTCTCCCCACAGGCCCAGGAGATCCAATATCTCCTGCCTACTCCAAGCCGGAGCATGTCTGTGATGTGTTGCCAGCATGGTCACCTGGGCAGGGACACCCAGCAGTGGAGAGCGGCTAGCTGTGCACACCAAGCTGGACAATCAGGACAAGGCGTTTCAAAAATTCACAGGGCTTCAAAGCAGGTGGGAGGGAGGGGCTTCCAGTCTCTGTGACCCCAGGCAGTGGAGTTCACAGTTGTGACCAGAGCGGTCACTGTCGGGCATTGTGGGACAGCTGCTGGAGGACTGTTAGGTTCAGCATAGGTAACGCAGCGTCTACACCAGGGGTGGGCAAACTTTTTGGTCCTAGGGCCACATCGGGTACGGAAATTGTATGGAGGGCCGGGTAGGGAAGGCTGGGGGAGGCTATGCCTCCCCAAACAGCGAGGCGTGGCCTGGCCCTGGCCCCTATCCAGCCCCCCGGAACCTCCACCCCCATCCAACCCCCCCTGCTCCCCACCCCTGACTGCCCCCCAAGACTCCCACATCCTATCCAAACACCCCTCCTCTCTGCTCCCTGACCATCCCCCCGGGACCCCCGCCCCCTATCCAACCCTCCCTGCTCTCCCCGCCCCACATTACCTGTGGGTTGGGGGAAAGGGGGCTCAGTCCTTTCCCTGTGCATTTCCCCTGCTCGTTTGTCAGCTCTCCCGGCAGTTGGGCAGGGCTCGTTCCCTGGCTGGGCTTGACTGCTGGGGACAGGGACCAAGCATACTGGGGTGGAGAGGGGCCCTGGCTTGCTCTGCCCCTGTCCCCGGCAGCAGGGCCCAGGCCCCTTGACTGCACCCCTGCAATCCCCCCTGCTCCTCGCCCCCCCCAGAACTCCCCCTACTCCTTGACCGAGCAGCCCTGGAGCACCAGGTCTGTCGGCGCTATAGCTGTGCCCCCCAGCCAGATCTGCAGCCACACTGCCCAGGCGCTGGGGGAACTGTGACTGCAAGGGAGGGAGGGGAGCAGAATGGGAGCTAGCCTCCGCCCCGCTCACCGTGCTGCCCTGCGGGGAGCTGGGCTGGCTCTTCAGCAAGCCTGTCCTGACCCCGCTCCCCGGCAGGAGCTCGGCGGTCAGAGGGAAGGGTTCTGCGGGCCGGATGTGGCCCGCGGGCCATACTTTGCCCCCCCTCTGGTCTACCCTCACGCTGCATTAACCTCAGTACATCAACCATGGCTCAACGCTGCTCAGGGAGGTGGTGTCATAGCATTGCTGTAATGGGGCGTTTACATCGGTGGGAGGCAAATCTAAGTGTAGACACATACACAGCTAGCTCGACGCAAGGGGGCTTATGTCACCCTAACCTTATAGCACAGACTGGGTCTCACTATGTAAACAGAGAACACCCACGGGGGGAAAAGGAAGAGAGTGCTAACCTCACTTTGCAGATGGGGGATTTAGGCACAGAGAAGTGAAGTGATTTGCCCAGGGAGGGCTGTCACAGAGCGAGGAGTCAAATCCAGCTTTCCTGAGATGCAGTCCAGGGTGCAAGGATTGGATGGGGATGGATTGGATGGGGATGCCCATGGATTGGATGGGGCACGTCTCCCAGGGCAATAATAAACAAAGGAGCAAAACTGCCCAGTCAGAAGAGAGAGGCGATGGCTACCCAGCTGACTCTCCATAATACATCGCCATCGCCATGCTGATTTATTTGTGCATTTCACTGTGGCCCATGGGTGCTCTGGTCACGCGGATGCTGAGTCCCGCGCATTCTTGGGTATGCATGAAGCTATGCCGCTGCATTCTCAGCACTCTGTGGGGAGGAGAGGGGCACAAAGGCCTTTATTTTCTGGCTGGGAGAGGCTGCTCTGGGCTGAGACCTTTGCCACGTGTGGTGCAGATACCATGACTTGCCCATTGAGAACAGCACTCAGAGGCCTGGCCTTACCTTGGCGCACCTAGGGAACGGCACTGGGGGGAAGCCCATTTGTGCAGGACATTTCGCACTGGACCTCACATCTCGCTCCCGCAGAAACCAAGAGCTGCCACTTCCTTCTGCCGGAGGAGGTACTCGTCCAGCCCTGGCCTTCGCTAGGAAAAGATTTGTCTGAGAAAACTGAGCCCCACCCATCATCTGTCCTTCTGGGGAGAGGCCTGTGGAGAATCCACATTGCGCCAGAGGCTAATATCTTTGCTTTATGTGTTGCTGGAAGGCATTGGGCCCAGAGCGGTGGGCACCATATAAGAGTTGGCAGAGTGCCCAATAAAGGGCATTTGGTCACCAGCCTCCTGAGTCTGGACTGGACCCACTTAGAGGTGGATGGCTCCATGTCATGTGCTTAACCTCTGGAGCCAGCGCAGCCCCCTTGGCCCATTAACTAGAGCCAAGATTTTCAGAAACAAGGGCCTCTACTCCAGTGACTCAGTGCGGACATAGACTCCGAAAGAAGGGACCTGGCTTTTGAAAGTGTTAAATGCCCAGCAACTCCTGCTGAACTCAGCACTTCACTGGGTGCGCAGAACTCCTGGCAAGCAGCCCATTTATCTGGGTGCCTACATCTGGACTTGGGAGTCTAATGTCACACACCCCTGTTTGATGGCTGGGTGTATGGGCAAGGCTGGGGGGATGTGTTGATCCTGCAATCCTCCCTCTGGCAAAACTCCACACTGAAGTCAATAGGGAGCTTTGCCTGAATTGGAGCTGCAAAAGCTCGCTCCAGAGGGTTATGCTTATAAACGGTGACATGTATTAGCCTTCAAAGCTCCTCAGAGGAGTGCCCTCCCCCCACACCCGCCCGTCTGGGTGGAAGGTTTAACTTCAGGTGGGTGGGGATAAGGGTGATGGTGACAACACTGTATGGGCGCTTTCTGGCCCTTAGGAAATGCACTCCAGTAATGGTCCCAGACATGATGGCCTGAAACCGGGGTACTGCCCGGCTGGGGCTCTAACTGCAGTGGGCCCTTAAGGGGTGGTAGAGCTTTGCCAGAGGAGGGAGTGTCTGTGTATGTGTGTGTCTGTGTGTGTGTGTGTAGGGGCGTAGCCCTGCAGTGTGTGTGGGGGGGTAAGGGGAGTAGCCCTGCGGGGTGTGTGTGTGTGTGTGTGTGTGTAGTGGGGGTAGCCCTGCAGAGGTCCAGGCTTTTTCAATCCCTCCCTTGACCGGTGTGTGTTTGTGGACGTCTCTCTCATTCAAGCCACTTGTGCACCAGTGCCTGTGGCTACAGTCAATAAGGAGCCGCTGGTGTCCTCTTGTATCCCCTCTGGCCTGGTGACAGCCTGGCTCTGGCTGCCATCCAAGGCTCTGCACGGAGGACAGTGGATGTGCTAGAGGACTTGGCTAAGGTTCTTCCCTGGTTTCCTTTGGTAACTGTCAGACAATTGTGGCGCAGGAGCCCACTCGGTTTAGGAAGGAATAAGGACTATTTCTCCCTCTTTCCCTTTCCTTGGTCTCCCTCCCGCTCTCTCAGTTGCTCCCTCCCTCGCTCCCTCCCTCTCTGGTGTGAAGGTTGTGTGTGTGTGTTGTTTTTTTTTTTCAGAAAGCTCAGTGTCTCCGAGGAAGGGGGAGAGAGACAGAGCCGCGCTGGCTGCCTCCAGGATCCTCTCCCAGCCTTGAGCAGCCGAAATGGGAACAGCCCTCACTGTTTCCAGGGCAGCCTTTCGACTGACACTACAAAGATCCAAAATTCACTCCTAAAGGACGAGGAGCAGAGGGCGATCTGCATCTCCTGCCTCCTTGCACTTGGGCTCTTGCTAGGAATTTCAGGGGTTGCCCTGATGCAAGGCTGACACCCCCCATATTGTTGTTTTTATCTTTAGGATTTTCCTCTTCTCCTTTTTTCCTTCCCCTGCCCCCCAACCCACCCTGAGCCCTTGGCTGAGCAGGTGGCTTGTTCTAGTTGTGGGGTTTGCTCGGGGGGAGCTGTTTAGTGAGGAGGGGGTGACTCGTCTTTTCCCACGGGCAGACGGAGTGATATAGCTTGTGTCCTAGCATCTGGCTGGAAATTTTTGAACACCCTTCTTGCTGCGTCTCCAGAGGAGAGGGGCTTTTCTCCCCCGAGGAGGCGGGCGAGGAGCTAACCAGTCTCCGTCCCCATTGACGAGGAGAGCGTGATGGCAAGCGGGAGTGGCGCATGGATGGAGCGAGGTTACGTCTTCGGATTCTGTTGCCTGGTTCTGTTGGACCCAGGGCGGGTTTGGACCAGGGCTCCCAGCACCCAGGATCCTGAGCTGGAGGGGCAGGTGGAGAGCCATGGTAACACCAGCTGGGCTCCCACCTTGGAGGACACTGTGGTGGCCCCCACTGAGGCTGTGCCAGGCAGCGACCGGTGCCGTGGTTACTACGATGTCATGGGGCAATGGGACCCTCCATTCAATTGCAACTCAGGGATCTACCGGTACTGCTGTGGGACCTGTGGGTACCGCTTCTGCTGCCAGTTCAAGCACGGGCGGCTGGACCAAAGTGGATGCTCCAATTATGACACCCCCAACTGGGTCAACACAGGCCAGCCACCAGCCCGGGTGGATGAGACCCCCGAGGATCCTACCCGAGACAAGACCAACCTGATTGTATATATCATCTGTGGTGTGGTGGCCATCATGGTGCTGGTGGGCATCTTCACCAAGCTGGGCCTGGAGAAATCACGGAGCCCCCCGACGGAGATGACCATGTCCAGGTAAAAGGGACCTCACTTCTTCCCTTCCGCTCTGTCTCTGTCCCCGCTCCCTCTGTCTCGCTCCACAACAGATAGACAATACTTCCAGACTTTCCCTCTCGGCTGCATTGTCATGTTCCCTTCCAGAGGGCAAGACCCAGTCCAACCCCAGATCCCCACAGTGACCTGCCACCCCTCAAACCCTCCTTAATTTTGGCTCTGGACCCTGATAAAACAATCTATGGGGGAGCTAGGTATCTGAAACACTGAGGAGGGAGAGGAATGAGTCAAGGGGGTAGAAATCAGAGCTGTCGGGTTGAAGCTGAGCAACGGAAATTTAGGCTGGAGATCAGGAACCCTTTCCTACCAGTGAGGCCTGCTGGGCTATGGAATAGTCCCCCAAAGGGAGTGGGGGGATGGAAGCCGCATCACTTGGGTCATTTAACAATGGACTGGTCAGATCCTGAGAGGATATACCAAGGGGAACAGTCGTCAGGGAATGGACAAGGTGTGTCTACTCTAACCGGTCTTCTCCAGCCCTGATTTCTGTGATTCTGAGTGTAAGGCTCATAGTTTTGCCATCTGTTTGGGGGCATTTCAAAGTTCGATTCTATACAGGACAATTACTTACAATGAATGTCTTGGCTTTCCTGCAGCATCCTGCTTTGGGGAAGAGCTTGCTGAGCGGCTTCATTAGTTTCTGTCCTGTCAAAGTGTGTGTGTGTGTGTGTGTGTGTTTGCGCGCATATGGATGTCTGTATGTTTACCACATGACCCTCACACCTCCTTGCCAGCAGGTTGCCAGAGGACGGCAGCTGGGCTATGAGCATTGTCCGGGCTGGTTTTGATTGTGCTCTGGGCAGAAAGTTCAGTCAGGGCACCTCCTCTCTCCGGCAGGGTGGCTTTCCGTGTGGGTGCCAAGAGGGAGTAGGCAGCCAGCTGAAGGGATGGGTGGGAGTGAGGGATCAGGATGGCAGGTGGGACTGCAGCTGCAGCACCCGGACACTGCTGGGACTCTTCTCAACCTCTGTGTCTCCTCTCTTTTGTCCAGCAAGTCCGAGGGGCTGAACTTCCCAGCAGTGAGAGAGTAGCAGGGATGGGGAGGGGTACAGAATTCCCCCCCCCCGCACCACCCTCTTTCTCCCCTTTCCTTCTCTCTCACTCTCCTCATCTCTGTATTGCTGTCTGTCCCTCCCTCCCTGTGTTCCGCCTTCTCTCTTTTCTTCTCTGGCGTGCGCTCTCTTAATATGTCAGTTCTTGACTTCAAATAAATGTTCTTCTTGTCGTGTTCCCAGAAGCAGACTAAGCAATTGCTCAGGGCCCCAAGCAGCTCTGGGGAGGGAGGGATTCACTTTTTATTATGTGTGTTGTGGGCTCCTCCAAATATTCCTGCTTAGGGCCCCCAATGGGCTAGCATCACCTCTGCCTGTCCCCCCCACCCGTCCCCGCTACACACACACAGACACACACACACACAGAGACACACACACACGTTCCCCCTCAGGGAACATCTCCTCCCCGCCCCCCCCCAGGACTCTGGGCAGGTTCAGTCCCAGCTCGGGGCAGAGGTATGTCACCCCCAGCCACGCCATTCTGCTCCAGCGATGGCCCCCAGAGGCCCTACATCCTTTGATGCACGTTCAGTTGTTATCAGTTTTCTGTTGGGGTGGGGTGGGGGGTGATTCAGGGGCTTGTCCATGATGAAAGGCAGCGTGTGTGTGCGTAGGCAGGTGGTGAGGAGACGGGGGAAGGCAGTGGCACCTGAGATGCCAGCTCCTTAAAATGCCCATGCCTCCCCTTCCCGTTGCTTCCTTCTGTGGCAGGACAGGAGAACATGAGACCTCGCCTGACTCATGACACTAGTGGACCTGGGGGGGCGGGGGACAGTCAGCGAGGTGCCACGGTCCTTTGGTGGGGGACATATTTAAGGCGAGACTGTGTCGCTCACTGACAGACTCACTGGGGCTGCCAGAGAGTCCAGCTCGCATGGCCTGGGGGAACTCGCTCAGCCTTGTGCCTGCAACCAGCTGCTCCACTGACCCCTGTTGAGTGGCAGGCGGGGAGAGAGCCACTAACGAGCTGCAGCCAGGGAGAGCGACTCCAGAGCCAAACTCCTTAGGAAAGTCCTGACTTCCATGCACCAGATCTCTTGGGCCGGCTGGCAGGTTGTGATGTCATAGACCAGGGCTATGCCAAGTGCCCAGCGCTGGCCATGGGGCGCCTGACACAAAGCGGGTGCGTTGTGCCATCCGGAGCGATCCCCTGACGCTGCACTCTGAACGGTCCCGCACTCAGATCATGGAATCAGTGCCGTCTCTCGGAGGAAGCCTGCAAATGCTGCCTTGACCGCTCGTGGGGATCCTCCACTGGAGTCAATGTACACCATCCCGAGGGGCAGGCATGCGGTCTTTAAAGGCCCCACTGCACTTTTTGCAAGAGTATGGGGGTTAAAACTGGCATCTCAGTCAAATCCACCCTACGTAACTGCACTGCACCTCCCAAATTCCTTCTCAGATTTCAGTGGAGGGGATTATCCTAATTTACCCAGCCTATGGCATGGCTGGATCGTTCTGCTGGGTGAGCATGGCTGTGGCATTCCACCGCAGAGATGGTTGCATTTCCTGGCAGTGTGAGTGATCCCCCAACATTCATTCTGTACATCACTTTGCTATGAAAAGGAAATCAGGAATGTAGCCTCTTGCTATTCATAAGTCTCGGCTCTGGGTTTGGTCACCAGTGTGGTGAGTTTGGTTGGGTTTTCATCCTAGGTCCTAGTAGACAACGCCCTATGTGGTGACATTGTCTCCTAGAGGCTGGCACACAGCTGATGGGGACTGTCGCTTCAAGGGCAGCAGAGGATCCCCCAACTGGAACATCATGGGGTGGTGCAAGACAGAGCTGAGGCACACTGGCAAAGGGCCTGGAATAGCAGAGGTGCTGGGGGTCAGGATGGCGGGGCATTGGCAGTGCAGGGGGAGGGGAGGCTAGGACTGGAGTAGCCGGAGTGCCAGGGGTCAGGATGGAGGGGCATTGGCAGTGCGGGGGGAGGGGCGGCTAGGACTGGAGTAGCCGGAGTGCCAGGGGTCAGGATGGAGGGGCATTGGCAGTGCGGGGGGAGGGGCGGCTAGGACTGGAGTAGCCGGAGTGCCAGGGGTCAGGATGGAGGGGCATTGGCAGTGCTGTGGGTGGGGGAGGAAAGGCAGCAGCAGCAGCACAATTGACACCGGTTTGTCGGTTTTACTTTTTTGCAGCTTCTCTCTTCAGCTTGATTTTTTTTTTTATAGCAAGTTTTATGCTCTTCACAGCGAGGTGCTAATAAGAGCAGCTGGCGCCAGGCAGGGTGCAAGGTTCCCGGCAGAGCTCTGCTGCTGCATCTCAGTCCTGACCCAGAGCTGCCCCTCCTCAGCCAGTCATGGAGGCTCCACATGTGGCCCAGCCAGTGCCCGTGGCTCCTGATTGCCAGCACCTCCTGTTAGCCCGGCCTTCCCCTACCCGGACCCGCACCAGCCACAGCTCTGCCTGGGCATCTCCCTCCCGATCAGCAGCACCACTGCTGGTGGAACGCGAGGTCGCTTGTTCACCGAGATCAGCTGTTGTGCAGAAGTAAGGAAGTTGTGTGCTATGAAACGAAGGGGGAGCGGATGATAGGGGCCCGAGGGATGGGGAAAGGCATAGACAGAAGGGAGCGGGAGAGGAAAGGGGGCAAAGAGGGCGGAACATGGACATGGATCCATCAAGCAACTGGGTGAGTTTCTAATCATGTTCTACTTTGCAGATTGTCGGCCAGGGGGTTAGCTCTGGTGACGAATCCATTGTATGGGGCCGGGTTAGGGGATCTAGTAAAAAGGCAGCGCCCGAGGAGATGACTGACCAGGACAGACAATGATCAGGAGAGCATCTCAAAATATCTCCATCCCCTGAAATGTCGGGGGCCTTAACACCCGTCCCCCTTGCTTTGTTATACAATTTTGTAGCCGCTAAATGCCCTGCGTTCGGTCTCCAAACCAGTAGCAGCCTCTGCTCCCCCATCACTGGCAGCCACTGAGTCAGCACAGACAGAAGCCCCACCTCCTGCCAGTCACTGACATGAAAGCTCCACCCCCCCAAGGGCTGACTCAGCCGAGCAGCTGGGCGTGATGGGTGTAGAGGAGAAGGCTGGGGTGGGTGGCAGGGTGATTACAGAATCCCTTGAAAGGCAGCTGCCGCTCAGGGCTGGGAGGAGGAATAAGAGTGCTGAGGAGGCGATGACAGGGACAGATGAAGGCAAGATTCAGCCCCATGCTCAGAGGGGACACACTCATCCTCGAGAGCAACAAACAGCGGTGCCATGCACCAGTGATCGCTAGTAGCCAGCTGCCTGCTGAGCTGGGGTCTGCCTGACTTTGGCCAAGTGTCCATCTGGGAGCATGCAGGATTAGGAGGCCCAACATTTTGGTGAATCCAGGTTCAATTAAGCCTCAGTCCATCTCTGAGATGAAGCCTCGTCCTCTCTGTCTCTTTTTGTCTGCCCTCATCCCAGCCACCTCCTCCCTGTTCCTCGTTTGCCTGACAAAATGTTGGCAGGTCTATCGAATCAATACAAACTCCCCCCGCCTCCCTCCGCTCCAACTACTCTGCCCTTTGCCCACTGCTACTAGCCTGCTCCTGGGAAGGAGCTCTCTGCATTCTTGGGGTGTGCACGTGTCTGAGAGTGCGTGTGCGTGTTTGCGTGTGCTCATTTTCCTGGCTGGGATAACTGGAGGAAGGACACTTCATCCCCAGGGATGCTGCGATGACTTCTGTCATAACACATCTCTCTCTGCTCCGCTGGGGCATGCCGAGAAGGTCTGTTGCCTTTTCTGCGATGGGAGGGTTTGGGGGGGCTGGGGTGGGGTATGAAGAATGTGTGCCTGAGCAAGGGGGGTATTCTAACCCTGCCCTCTCCAAGGGTAACCAAAGTGAGAAGAGGGGAGGGAAAGTACTGTCTGGTGGCCATTAGCTATAGTTGCGCTCTGGCCAGCCATGTGAACTCCCTCACAGCAGTGCCTACCTACACACTTGAACTAGGACTCAATCGGTGCCCTACCAGCTTCATCAGCGCGATCCCCAGGAGCTGTCCGTTGCCAGATCCAGCTGCTGGAATCTCAGAGACATTTGCTTTTCCGTCGCCTGGCCCTGTCCATGCCTGGGGCTGCATTTAGTCATACGATGTCGGGGGGGGGGGTAATTTCCCATTTCATGCGTGTGGATAACAGAAAGAAAGAGACTTTCCATGAAACTGGTAGCACCTAGCAGTGATACGCAGATACACCAGTACCCTAAAAGCTTAGCCCACTGTTGGGAATCACATCTTCTTAGTCCAATAATGAGAACCATCAGATCTTTCTTCAGGACACGTGTGGTTGGGTTCCATTTATTCTCCTGCATTTCTTGCCATCAGGGGGTTAACGTGTGAGCTGTCCTCTTGGCAGATTGTGTTAACCAAAGGAAACCTGTTTTTTACTTGTAGTCTGGTTCCTGTGGTACCAGCGCTGAGCATTCGTTTTTTTTCCCTTCGCTAGCGGTCCCTGTTTGACTGAGCCGGTAATGTATTCTGATCCCCCTCAGGGTCTAGCTCCCCATAAACACACGTTCCAATCACATGGGATGGTACTTTGAAATATGTGGGTCATCACTGAACAGATCTCTTCCCCAGAAGCTGCGTATTTTTGGACAGGAGCATATGGAGTGGGAAAAGGCAGGTTTTTCTTGCATGCCTTTGCACTTCTTCCATGTGACAAAAGTAGGACCCCACACCAGCCCATCCTGCGTATGCAGTATGGGAGCTAGTCTCTGGCCACCTAACAGAGCACCATAATGGCTGTTGCTGCGCTGAACACCATGGTCTTTCTGAACTTCACAGCAAAGCAGACGTAGAACTCGCATCCTCTGGCTTCTACCACATGAGCTAAAAGAATATCTCTGTTAGCAGCATAGGCTCTATGACACACACTTGAGGAGTTCTGACTCCCTCCAGCAGAGGGCAGTAGCACGGGTACACTCTAGCCAGTTTATTATGAAATATATTGTCTATGACCCTGATAGTTCCCTTTGACACAAAATGTCATGGAAAGGGGAGAGCTGCACCTATACTGTGCTGATAGCAGGGAGTAGATGTTATGCGCTGGCATTCTCCACTGAAATGCACTGGAGACTTACGTGCAGAGGCAGGAGTGGGGCATATCTCACAACATATGCAAGCACACAGAAGCAGTAATGCAACCGTGACGAATCCAGGTGGCCTGATGATGCAGGCCAGCAACCCCAGCAGCAAGAGGTGTTGAAGCTGGTAACCTGTCCCCGGACAGATGGCCTCTAACAAGACCGCACTGGAGGGAGAAGATAACAGTGGCTGGGTAAGCTGCCTGGAGAGGATGCAGGAAGTAGCACAGGGTCTGCGCTGGTTTCAGAGATCCCTTGATGTGGAGGGAGCAGGCTTGCAATGGCCTCAGTGTCAGAGTCCTGACTCTGGTACAACGGGGTCTGCACCGCACAAGGAAAGCAGAGGACAGCCCCTGGGTCTGAAGAGATTCGAGAAGACACGGCGCCACTGACTGCGACAGCCATCACATGGCTCGTGCTTGGCAGAGGCTGTGGGTAGCCTCTTCTGGAGTGGATGTTGGCCACAGCCACTGTAAAAACAGGCAGCATGCAATCAGCAACGCACTCAGTATATCTGTGCACCGCGTTGTCTCCTGGCTCCCTCACCACAGCCCCTGCAGGCTATTGGTGGAGGCTCCCCATGGCTCCCTCTTTAACCTCACTCCATGGACACAGTGACCCTTTGCAGAAGGGAGCCCAATCTGCCTCCTACTCTTGTTTTACGGGGGTGCAGCTTCAGTGGAGTTCCACGTGATCGACACTCAGGTGCAAGGAGAATCAGGCGCCTGGCTGAAGAGCTGCAGCAGAAGTCTTGAAATCCCACATGCCGAAGAGGGAGCAGGCAGCGCAGACAGGCTTCCTGTTGGCCCTGTCTCAATTTGCATGCAGCAGGCCCAGGTTACAGTGGGCTGGGTCCATTGCTCGTGCTCACCACAAACACACAGGGTCACGGAATATCACTGCCTTCTTTGTGTAGCTGGTGCAAAGGTGGCTGGTAGCACCTTGTAGCCTTTACATTACATGCTGTCCGTGTACCATGGCAGCCAGTCAGGCTGTCTTCATATTGACGCAATGGTTCCTGGAGCACTTCCAAGGTGGCCCTGTCACAATGGCAGAAATTCCACCTGTCATTAAGTGAATTGTGGCCTAGTCCCGATGTCTTAAGCTTCTAGAAGCTTTTTAGATCAACTGATGTTATAAAAGTCAGCCCCGCTCAGCGATCTGTGGGGCTGCTTTACGTCTGTCTGGGGCGGGTATTTCTTTGGTGTGGATTCAACTGTGATTGCACTTGCGGCTGAAAGCATGGTCAGAGGGGTGACAAAGCCCCAGGAGGCAGAACCAAACTGCAGAGAGAGCTGGAGAGATTAGAGCAGGGCAGGGGAGGTTTCAGGCAAGGAAGAAAGGGTTGGTCCTAGGATATGTGAAGTCCTAGATCTGGGGGGAGAGAACAAACTGACAGATAAGTACGGGGCGGGGGGGAGATGTATTATTTCCTTACTTGCATTATGGTAGTGCCCAGGGACCCCACTCAAGATCAGGATGGGCTTGGTGCTGTACAGAAACAGAGGGCCCGATTGTACTGCCTTTATTTGCCCTTGTATCTTCCTGAACTGTGGTGGCCTCCTGAAGCCAATGGAGCAAGATACTCGCTGGTGTGAGGAAGGGCATCACACCTGCCCTAGAAGTAAATACAGCCCTGGCCCCAAACAGCTTCCGATCTATATCCCCAAGCCTGCCACCCTGCCTCCTGTGGGCTAGTACCCTGTTCTGCTAGGAGCTATTAGCGGCGGTGGTGTTACTCACTGAGAGTAAGGACAGCAGCATTGTAGCCTCCCACAAGCGCAGAAACCTAAGCAGCAGCCGCCCCACCACATTAAAGGGAGTTCATTTTCATCTTGCCTTCTTAAAACCGTCCTAATGTAACCAAGCAGTAGACGAGAAGGGTGGAAGTTGCGGGGAAGGGAGCCTGAATGGCTATTGGAGGATGTACATGACGAGATTGGAGTGAAGTATCAGAGGGGCAGCCGTGTTAGTCTGGATCTGTAAAAGTGGCAGAGTCCTGTGACACCTTATAGACAAACAGACGTATTGGAGCATAAGCTTTCGTGGGTGAATACCCGCTTCGTCGGATGCATGAGATTGGAGTGGTCACACCACAGACTAAAGTGCTGTATTAGAAGATCCTGTCCCTCTTGCATGTACCAGGCTGATGCTGCTGTGAACTCCACTGACCTCAATGGAGGAGTTTACTCCTGGGGAAATTTATGTCCCCCGCAGATTTCTTTGCTTCCCTACAGAAAAATGATTTTCTGACGGGGAAGCAAAGGGAAGCCACAAGAACTGTCATGCAACCCTCCACAGCAATATGTTTTGGGGGCCCAGGGAAGCTGGAAGAGAGGTAAATCACTGTAAAGCAGGAGGTGGCGCTGGGGAAGACCCAGCTGGTGGTTTCTACCCTGTGCCAGGCTCCTCTGCTAGTCCCAGCTGGGCTGGGGAGGACGGGACTCCCTCTTACCTTGCACAGCATCCGGGGCCAGGTCAGACCCACCCCGAGATTTCTCCCCCAGCTGAAGGAAACTCTGCAAACTCCCCTCCCATCGCTCCTCAGCTGCAGAGGGAGGGATCCCTGTACAGGAAGCTGCTCCCCCATCCACCCAACCCCTGTGCATCCAGATCCCCTCATACCCAGACCTTCTTGCCGAGCCTCACCCCCGCTGCACTCACGCCCCCCCACCATGATCCCTACTCCCCCTGCACCTGGACCACCCCGATGAGCCACCCACACCCTGATCCCCACCCCACTGAGCCCCAACCAGCTGCAGCTGAACCCTCTGCTGAGCTCTATCTCCCCCACACCCAGAACCCCCCCCACTGAGCCCCAAACCACCTTCACCTGGACCCCCCTGTAGAGTCCCATTACCGTTACAACCAGAACCCCCCAACAAGCCCCTGTGCATCCAGATTCCTCCCCACGCCCGGATCCTCCACTGAGCTGCCCACATCCACGATGCCCCAGACAGAACCCTCTCAACCCACACCTGGATCCCCCCACACTAAGCCCCTCCACACTTGGATCCTGCCTTGCTGAGCCTGTCTGCCCACACCTGGTGCACCTGGCACAGAGGGGCAGGGCCCTGGAGTGTTTCTGGGGCAGGCCTGGTCCTTGTGCTATGTCAGGTTTGGGCGCAGCCTCACCGTGTCCTTGAGGGGCTGGGGGAGCTGCACTACGATCTCCCACCTCTGTGAACCCAATGGCCTGTGCTCCCCAATGCCATGCTGGAGCTTCCACATTTATTTGACAAAATTTCCAGAATTCTAAAATATAGTGCGCAGAATTTTTATATTTTTGGCACAGAATGCCCTCAGGAGTAGGAATTGTTCCTCACTGGCCCTGGTGTGAGAGCACGATCGGGCCCTTTCTCTTTATCTCTCTCCATCTCCCACTTCTGTCTGTCCATCTCTTTCCATAAGTGTGGGTTGGGCGTGCTAAATGCTGCCCCTTTGCTCCTTTACAAAGGCCAAAAGGGGCAGCCTGCTATTTCCAGGTGTGACTTTAGCCCCTGGCATTTGCAGTGATAACAGACCCATGTCAGCAGGGAGCTGGGTGAAGGGGATAGAATTCTGCTCATTTGTTTGATTTGCCAAGCAAGGTCCCGGTGAGGAGGGACAAAAGTGAGCGTTTGATCCTTTCTGGCTAAGTTGAACCCTGACCTGAATGAGCCGGTAGAGGAGTCAGGCCTCTGATACATTTTGACACTGAGGCCGTGGCAACTTGCTGCCTCTGGATCAAGGGATCTCTGAAACCTGCCCAGAGTGTGAGGAGCCCCTACAGCCAGTGAAAAGAACAGAACTAGTGTTCTTTTGGGGCTAGTGCGTTCTGGTGTAACTGAAAGTCTTAGCAGGAATCCTAGTCACGCTGTTTCACAGCGGTTGCTGATCCATTGCCCCCATATGGGACAGCTTGAGAATGCTAGACAAGGTTATGGCTCTGTGGCATCCATCATGTCTCCTTAGATCTGCCCTAATAGCATGTTTCCTACCGTGCAGCAGTACCGTTGCCTCAGGGAAGGGACCTGTCTGATTGGCAGGGAGACGTTCACGTGAATTGGGAGGCAGTGAGTATGCGACTCAGGAGACCTGGGCCTGGCTCAGCCACTGATCAGGAATGTGGCCTGGGGTGAATCTGCTTCCCTTGCCAGTCCTTCAATTATAAACTCTTTGGAGCAGGGGCTGTCTCCGAGGGTACCTCCGCACTGCGGGCTGGAGGTGATATTTCCAGTCCGGTTAGACACGTGCACTAGCTTTGATCAAACTAGTACGCTGAAAATAGAAGTGTGGCCACGGGCGGCAGGACAGCACAGCTGCCTTAGGAAGTACCTAGGGTCCCAGGTGGGACTGTACTCGGGGCAGACAGCCCATGCCACTGCAGCTACATTTCTATTTTTAGCTTGCAAGCTCAATTGGACCTAGTGTGCTGTGTCTACACTGGGCTGGGCAAACTACGGCCCACGGCCCGCCAGCTGATTTAATCTGGTCCTTGAGCTCCCGCTGGGTAGTGGGGTCTGGGACTTGTCCCACTCCCACGCTCCAACCAGGGAGCAGGGTCAGCAGCCACTCCACACGCACATGCCACAGCTCCGCGCAGCTCCTGGAAGCAGCGCCATGTCCCCCCATCCAGCTCCTATGTTTAGGGGCAGCCAGGGGGCTCCGCGTGCTACCCTCACCCCAAGCGCCACCCCCACAGCTCCCATTGGCCGGGAACTGCAGCCAATGGGAGCTGCAGGGGCAGGGACTGTGGATGGGGCAGTGTGGAGAACCGCCTGGCAGCGCCTCCACATAGGAGCTGGAGAGGGGGACATGGCCACTGCTTCCGGGAGCTGCCTGAGGTAAGCACTGCCCACAGCCTGCACCCCTGAGCCCCTCCTGTGCTCCAGCCCCCTGCCCCAGCCCTGATGTCCCTCCACGCTCCGAACTCCTCAGTCCTAGCCTGGAGCTCCCTCCTGCACCCCCAACCCCTCATCCCCAGCACCACCCCAGAGCCCACACCTCCAGCCGGAGCCCTCACACACTCCCACGATCCAACCCCCTGCCCCAGCCTGGAGCCCCCTCCTGCACCCTTAACTCCTCATTTCTGGCCCCACCCCAGATCCCCTACCCCTAGCCAGAGCCCTCAACCCCCCCTCATGCCCCAACTCCCTGCCCCAGCCCTGATCCCCTTCCCGCCCTCCAAACCCCTTGGTCCCAGCCTGGAGCACCCCCCTGCACCCCAAATCCCTCATTCCCAGCCCCACCCCAGAGCCCACACCTCCATCAAGAGCCCTCACCTCCCCGCACCCCAACCCCCTGCCCCAGCCCAGAGCCCCCTCCTGCACCCTGAACTCCTCATTTCTGTCCCCACCCCAGAACCTGCACCCCCAGACAGAGCCTTCACTCCCTCCTGGACCCCAACCCCCAATTTTTGAGCATTCATGGCCCACCGTACAATTTCCATACGCAGATGTGGCTCTCAGTCCAAAAAATTTGCCCACCCCTGCTCTACACAATGGGGCCCTGATCAATCGGGACAAAAGCAGTGAAAGCACCTGAAATGTAAAGCATTAAGTGAGGCTTTCATTTTAACAGCATCCCTTGTTCCCTTTCTGTTCAGCTAGAGCAAGTTTTTAGAAGGAAACCCCCTCCCTTGTTTGACACTCTCTGAGGTGGTGTCAAAGACGGTAATAACTGTCCTTTTGGAGGAAAGAGAAGAAGTTAGCTGAGATGGGCTGGACCTGTCATTGTTGCTGTTGTCCGATCCCTTTTTATCCAGGTGGCATCTGGGATTCAGCTGGAGCAAGTAGAGGTGGTGATTGTCATCTGGGCCCCTCTCACTGGCCTGCTCTGGTCAGGACCATCTCTCAGGGTTCGGACGAAGAGGATCAAGGGTCTCACAGGACGATGGGGGTGGCAGCCATCATGGGGGCACTCACTCCAGTAGCCTCAGTCTGTTTCTTTTTCTGTGTTTCCTGGCACAAAATCTTTCTTTAAGGACCCAAAAAGGGAGTGATGGGTGGAATAGCCTATCCCCCTCTTACTTTGTTCACCATTTAGGCTGAATGTTTTACCCACCAGTTTTGGTTAACTGATTTCTGGACCCACACTTTCTTGCTTGCCAAGCATGATCATAACACAGTCCTCGAGTTATATCAGTAGGGCTTTTTAGTTGGACTAATTCCATAGCACTATTGTGTCTGCGTACACCCATCATTCTGTCTGCATTTCATCCCTTCCCCCCATCAGCATGTGTGGGGACAGGTTACTGTGACAACTTAGGGACTTGCACACATTTTTACCGTTGAGCTTACAATTAGGGTAAATTTGTAGGCCCAACTATCACAATAGGCCTCTATTTGCTGCCAGAATACAAATAATAGTGTAGCGGCAACAATGCATTCATAACGCTCCAATGTCATGATCCTGACCTACCCCATCCCCTATTCCAGTCCAAGGGCCCCATCCCATCCCCCGCTGCCCCACTGCTTTGCCAGGTCTCCTCAATCCTGACCATCAGCACCCCCTGCTATTCCAGGCCCAGTCTAGCCAATCCTTGATCTTGACCTAAAACCTCTCCTGCCACTCCAGTAGTGGGCCTCTCTTCAGTGGTTGATTGCCATTCTTGATTAATTTTGTGGTCCATATGTGGTGGTTGCTGCTTTATTATTTGTATTGGGACAGTGCCTAGGAGTCCCAGTTATGGACCACAATCCCAGTGTGCCAGGCCTTGTACAAACAGAGTAAGACAGTCCCTGCCCCAAAGAGCTTACAATCTAAGTAATGCTGACACAGTTCCACTGGAGACTAAGCTGAGACTCCCAAGCTTATCTCACGTGTTGCTTTAGCTAATGATTTGAACTTCAGTGGGGGAGGCCAGTGCAGTGACCCAACTCGGCTGTGAGGTAGGTACCCTGCAGCACCCCCACTGAGCTGCCACATTTCTACTCACTCAATGATTCACTGGTTTCCCTCCCACACCTTCCTTCCCAGTCACCAGCCTGCGACCTTCAGCTTCTCTCTGAGTGTGGAGGTGAAGAATTCATCCTGGCTTTGGGCAATGTCACCCGTGACTGTCACTAATTTGCTGCTCCGCTCCTTGGATAGCCACACTGTCTCCTTTGCCCTCTGGCTCCTCTTGCTGATGGGTTGGAAAAGAATTGCCAACGGTTCCTTCCAGAGATGGGCCTCAACTGCAGTCGGGGGTTGGATTCAAAGTATCCAAAAGCTGGGGATTAGTCAGACCTGAGGGCTTGGTTTGGATCTTCAGGCTCTGGCTCCCCAGCTTGACATCTCCATCTTTACTAACATGTTTCCGTCATTGCACATGCATGGCGATCATCTTAGGTTTGCTCAAGAACACTGGACAGTGTATGTTTTGTTGTCAGAGGGCTGGTTCTGAGTAATAGGCTGTGACACTTTTGTTACTGTAGGGTTTTTTCTGAGCACTGGTTTGTGCATATGGGTTTCTGATGGCTGGCTTGCTAACAACCACTGGGATACTCCCACCAGTCTGTCATTGGAGGGATTCTCATGAATGTTTGCATACGCTCATTGGTTGGTTGTTTGGTCTGTTCACAATGGCCTATTGTAGGGGTTTTTGCTAGTGTAAGACATGCCCACTCAGTGGTGGTTAGGCCACACAAAGGTTGATAGCCCCCCCCCCCCATAGCAAGCTTAACAGCCCTGGGTCTTAGCTCAAGCAGTAGAGGCTTGTGCATTAAGCTCCAGAGGTTCCAAACTCAAGCCCTGCTGCTAATGACCGCCTCAGTGTTACACTAACCATGCGTGGCTGTCATAAATATAAAGGGAAGGGTAAACACCTTTAAATCCCTCCTGGCCAGAGGAAAAACCCTTTCACCTGTAAAAGGTTAAGAAGCTAATATAACCTCGCTGGCACCTGACCAAAATGACCACTGAGGAGACAAGATACTTTCAAAGCTGGGGGGGGAGAAACAAAGGGTCCGCTCTGTCTGTGTAATGCTTTTGCCGGGGCCAGAGCAGGAATGCAGGTCAGAACTCCTGTAAAGAGTTAGCCCTGGTCTACACTAGGACTTTAGTAGCGTTAAATCGATGTAAACCTGCACCCATCCACACGATGAAGCCCTTTATTTCGACTTAAAGGGCTCTTAAAATCGATTTCCTTACTCCACCCCTGACAAGTGGATTAGCGCTTAAATCGGCCTTGCCAGGTCAAATTTGGGGTACTGTGGACACAATTCGACGGTATTGGCCTCCGGGAGCTATCCCAGAGTGCTCCATTGTGACCGCTCTGGACAGCACTCTCAACTCAGATGCACTGGCCAGGTAGACAGGAAAAGAACTGCGAACTTTTGAATCTCATTTCCTGTTTGGCCAGCGTGGCAAGCTGCAGGTGACCATGCAGAGCTCATCAGCAGAGGTGACCATGATGGAGTCCCAGAATCGCAAAAGAGCTCCAGCATGGACTGAACGGGAGGTATGGGATCTGATCGCTGTATGGGGAGAGGAATCCTTGCTATCCGTGCTGGAACTCCGTTCCAGTTTTCGAAATGCCAAAACCTTTGTGAAAATCTCCCAGGGCATGAAGGACAGAGGCCATAACAGGGACCCGAAGCAGTGCCGCATGAAACTTAAGGAGCTGAGGCAAGCCTACCAGAAAACCAGAGAGGCGAATGGCCGCTCCGGGTCAGAGCCCCAAACATGCCGCTTCTATGATGAGCTGCATGCCATTTTAGGGGGTTCAGCCACCACTACCCCAGCCATGTTGTTTGACTCCTTCAATGGAGATGGAGGCAACACGGAAGCAGGTTTTGGGGACGAAGAAGATGATGATGAGGAGGAGGAGGAGGTTGTAGATAGCTCACAGCAAGCAAGCGGAGAAACCAGTTTTCCCGACAGCCAGGAACTGTTTCTCACCCTGGACCTGGAGCCAGTACCCCCCGAACCCACCCAAGGCTGCCTCCTGGACCCGGCAGGCGAAGAAGGGACCTCCGGTAAGTGTACCTTTTAAAATACTATACATGGTTTAAAAGCAAGCATGTGAAAGGATTAATTTGCCCTGGCATTCGCGGCTCTCCTGGATGTACTCCCAAAGCCTTTGCAAAAGGTTTCTGGGGAGGGCAGCCTTATTGCGTCCTTCGTGGTAGGACACTTTACCACTCCAGGCCAGTAACGCGTACTCGGTAATCATTGTACAACAAAGCATTACAGTGTATGTTTGCTGGTGTTCAAACAACATCCGTTCTTTATCTCTCTGTGTTATCCTCAGGAGAGTGAGATATCATTCATGGTCACCTGGTTGAAATAGGGTGCTTTTCTTCAGGGGACACTCAGAGGAGCTCGTTCCTGCTGGGCTGTTTGCCTGTGGCTGAACAGAAATGTTCCCCGCTGTTAGTCAAGGGGAGGGAGGAGGGTTGAGGGGGTAGCCACGCGGTGGGGGGAGGCAAAATGCAACCTTGTAATGAAAGCACATGTGCTATGTATGTAATGTTAACAGCAAGGTTTACCCTGAAAGAGTGTAGCCACTGTTTTATAAAATGTGTCTTTTTAAATACCGCTGTCCCTTTTTTTTTCTCCACCAGCTGCATGTGTTTCAATGATCACAGGATCTTCTCCTTCCCAGAGGCTAGTGAAGATCAGAAAGAAAAAAAAATGCACTCGTGATGAAATGTTCTCTGAGCTCATGCTATCCTCCCACACTGACAGAGCACAGACAAATGTGTGGAGGCAAATAATGTCAGAGTGCAGGAAAGCACAAAATGACTGGGAGGAGAGGTGGCAGGCTGAAGAAAGTAAGTGGCGGGCTGAAGAGAGTAAGTGGCGGGCTGAAGACAGGGCTGAAGCTCAAATGTGGCGGCAGCGTGATGAGAGGAGGCAGGATTCAATGCTGAGGCTGCTGGAGGATCAAACCAGTATGCTCCAGTGTATGGTTGAGCTGCAGCAAAGGCAGCTGGAGCACAGACTGCCACTACAGCCCCTGTGCAACCAACTGCCCTCCTCCCCAAGTTCCATAGCCTCCACACCCAGACGCCCAAGAACGCGGTGGGGGGGCCACCGGCCAACCAGCCACTCCGCCACAGAGGATTGCCCAAAAACCAGAAGGCTGGCATTCAATAAATTTTAAAGTTGTAAACTTTTGAAGTGCTGTGTGGCATTTTCCTTCCCTCCTCCACCACCCCTCCTGGGCTACCTTGGTAGTCACCCCCCTATTTGTGTGATGAATGAATAAAGAATGCATGAATGTGAAGCAACAATGACTTTATTGCCTCTGCAAGTGGTGATCAAAGGGAAGAGGGGAGGGTGGTTAGCTTACAGGGAAGTAGAGTGAACCAAGGGGCGGGGGGTTTCATCAAGGAGAAACAAAGAGAACTTTCACACCGTAGCCTGGCCAGTCATGAAACTGGTTTTCAAAGCTTCTCTGATGCGTACCGCGCCCTCCTGTGCTCTTCTAACCGCCCTGGTGTCTGGCTGCGCGTAACCAGCAGCCAGGCAATTTGCCTCAACCTCTCACCCCACCATAAATGTCTCCCCCTTACTCTCACAGATATTGTGGAGCACACAGCAAGCAGTGATAACAGTGGGAATATTGGTTTTGCTGAGGTCTAAGTGAGTCAGTAAACTGCACCAGCGCGCCTTTAAACGTCCAAATGCACATTCTACCACCATTCTGCACTTGCTCAGCCTGTAGTTGAACAGCTCCTGACTACTGTCCAGGCTGCCTGTGTACGGCTTCATGAGCCATGGCATTAAGGGGTAGGCTGGGTCCCCAAGGATACATATAGGCATTTCAACATCCCCAACAGTTATTTTCTGGTCTGGGAATAAAGTCCCTTCCTGCAGCTTTTGAAACAGACCAGAGTTCCTGAAGATGCGAGCGTCATGTACCTTTCCCGGCCATCCCACGTTGATGTTGGTGAAACGTCCCTTGTGATCCACCAGAGCTTGCAGCACTATTGAAAAGTACCCCTTGCGGTTTATGTACTCGCAGGCTTGGTGCTCTGGTGCCAAGATAGGGATATGGGTTCCGTCTATGGCCCCACCACAGTTAGGGAATCCCATTGCAGCAAAGCCATCCACTATGACCTGCACATTTCCCAGGGTCACTACCCTTGATATCAGCAGATCTTTGATTGCGTGGGCTACTTGCATCACAGCAGCCCCCACAGTAGATTTGCCCACCCCAAATTGATTCCCAACTGATCGGTAGCTGTCTGGCGTTGCAAGCTTCCTCAGGGCTATCACCACTCGCTTCTCAACTGTGAGGGTTGCTCTCATCTTGGTATTCATGTGCTTTAGGGCAGGGGAAAACAAGTCACAAAGTTCCATGAAAGTGCCCTTACGCATGCGAAAGTTTCGCAGCCACTGGGAATTGTCCCAGACCTGCAACACTATGCAGTCCCACCAGTCTGTGCTTGTTTCCCGAGCCCAGAATCGGCGTTCCACAGCATGAACCTGCCCCATTAGCACCATGATGCATGCATTGGCAGGGCCCATGCTTTCAGAGAAATCTGTGTCCATGTCCTGATCACTCATGCGACCGTGCTGACGTCGCCTACTCGCCCGGTATCGCTCTGCCAGGTTCTGGTGCTGCATATACTGCTGGATAATGCGTGTGGTGTTTAATGTGCTCCTAATTGCCAAAGTGAGCTGAGCGGCCTCCATGCTTGCCTTGGTATGGTGTCCGCACAGAAAAAAGGCGTGGAACAATTGTCTGCCATTGCTCTGACGGAGGGAGGGGCGACTGACGACACGGCTTACAGGGTTGGCTTCAGGGAGCTAAAATCAACAAAGGGGGTGCCTGTACATCAAGGAGTATTTCAGGCAGGACTTCACGGAGGGTTCCAATAAGAAATGGTGCACCTAAGTTATTGTTCTTATTGGAACAAGGAGGTTAGTCTGGCCTCTGATTGATACATGGCTAGATTTACCTCGCTGCACCTTCTCTGTGAGTGACTGCAGTGTGACCTAGAGGAATGAGTCCCCTAGACGGGGGAGGGGGCGAAGGAAATGAGTACAAAACAAATCTGGTCTATTTCTTGTTTTGATCAACTCCATCTATCTTTTACATCTTTGGCTGGCAGCAGACGGTGCAGAAGGACTGCATGCCATCCACATCTCATGGCTGCCCGGCAGAAGATAATGCAATAGGACTGCTAGCAATCTGTATCGCCTGCCTGCGCACCATAAGATGGTTCAATAGGACTGACTGCAGGACTAAAGAGAATGACCTGGTCAAGTCACTCCAAATTTAGTCCCTGCGCCTATGTCTGCCCAGACACTCCTGGCCGACGTGGCCAGGAGCACCTCGGACATGACGATGACGGCTACCAGTCATATTGTACCGTCTGCTGCCACAAGGCAGTGGGTTGCTGCAACTGTGTAGCAATGCAGTACCATGTCTGCCAGCACCCAGGAGACATACAGTGACGGTTACCTGAGTGGACTCCATGCTTGCCGTGGTATGGTGTCTGCACAGGTAACTCAGGAAAAAAGGCGCGAAACGATTGTCTGCTTTCACGGACGGAGGGAGGGAACGGGGGCCTGACGATATGTACCCAGAACAATGTTTTAGCTCCCCGCGACAATGTTTTAGCTCCATCAGGCATTGGGATCTCAACCCAGAATTCCAATGGGCAGCGGAGACTGCGGGAACTGTGGGATAGCTACCCTCAGTGCAACGCTCCGGAAGTCGACGCTTGCCTCAGTAATGTGGAAGCACTCTGCCAAGTTAATGCACTTAATGCACTTAGAGCATTTTCTGTGGGGACACACACACTCAAATATATAAAACCGATTTCTAAAAAACTGACTTCTATAAATTCAACCTAATTTCGTCGTGTAGACATACCCTTAGAAAGCAATCTAGTTAGATATGCGTTAGATTCTGTTTTGTTTAAATGGCTGATAAAATAAGTCGTGCTGAATGGAATGTATATTCCTGTTTTTGTGTCTTTTTGTAACTCAAGGTTTTGCCTAGAGGGATTCTCTATGTTTTGAATCTGATTACCCTGTAATGTATTTACCATCCTGATTTTACAGAGGAGATTCTTTTACTTTTTCTTTAATTAAAAATCTCTTTTAAGAACCTGATTGCTTTTTCATTGTTCTTAAGATCCAAGGGTTTGGGTCTGTGTTCACCAATGCAAATTGGTAAGGATTTTTATCAAGCCTTCCCCAGGAAAGGGGGTGTAGTGCTTGGGGGGATATTTTTTTGAGGAGGAGATGTTTCCAAGTGGGCACTTCCCCTGTTCTTTGTATAACACTTTGGTGGTAGCAGCTTTTAAACTAAGCTGATAAGAATAAGCTTAGGGGGGTCTTTCATGCAGGTCCCTATATCTGTACCCTAGAGTTCAGAGTGGGGAAGGAACCTTGACAGTGGCACACATAGGTTTGTTGTGGGGTTGCTCTAGTGCAGTGCTTCTCATCCTTTCCAGTCTACTGTGCCCCTTGCAGGAGTCTGATTTGTCTTGTGTACCCCAAGTTTCACCTCACTTAAAAACGACTTGCTTGCAAAATCAGATATAAGAATACAAAAGTCACAGCCACACTGTTACTGACAAATTGTTGACTTTCTCATTTTTACCATATAACTATAAAGTAAATCGACTGGAATATAAATATTGTACTTCCATTTCCATGTATAGTATATAGAGCAGTATAAACAAGTCATTGTCTGTATGAAATTTTAGTTTGTACTGACTTCGCTAGTGTTTCTTATGTAGCCTGTTGTAAAACTAGGCAAATATCTAGATAAGTTGAGGTACCTCCTGGAAGACCTCTGCGTACCCCCAGGGGCACATGTGCCCCTGGTTGAGAACCATTGCTCTAGACAGTGACAGTGGAGGTTGGTGAAATCTAATATTTTTGGATACTTTAACGTGCTTGTGACACCCTCCCTATTTAAGAACACTCTTGGCTATTGTAGCAGTTCCTGGTATATTATTTGTGTTGGTTGGGAGTGGGGGAGGAGTTTGCTTGAGGCTGTGAGCTTTATTTGTTGTTGTAGGGTTGCTTATGCGCATAGAGCTTTGCAAACTGTTTCATTGCGTTTAGAGGGTTGCTGCTTACTGTTGGGCTTCGCACTCTCTTTTTATTATAGCATAGACTCTTATTGACAGCTGTCTACACTGTTTTGATATTGTAAGGTTTCTTTGGGTTGCTGGGATTGATGTTCTTTTTATTTCAAGAGGAAAAGTCACAAAAAAGAATGACCATAAAGAAGCCCAAGAAAATGTAGGTCAAATAACATTGAACTTGCTGATGCAACAGGCCCATTTGAGTGCTGATAAAAGAAGAACAAGCCAGTTGCCTCAGGTAGCATGGTCTTCAGTGACAGAGATGTCCTACCACTGCCAGAGACAAAAGATAAAAGCCTAGCCCACCAGTTTCCAGCCTGCTGGAACTGACTCATAGCTATGGTTATAAAAAGGTGGAAAAAATAGTATTTTTACTGGGGGACACGGGGGCGGGGGGAGGAATGTGAATCAATTCCTATAAAAGAAAACCCAGTTCAAATCCTCACCCCAAAATACAAATCAAACCAAATCTCTGTGCCTTCAACATCCCTCTTGGGTTGGGTGCGGGGGGAGGGTGAGTGGGGAGACCCAATGGCTAAAGCTACTTCCTTTTGGGATTGCCTCAGCACCTGAGCTGTACTAATGTGTCCTGTCCTAGATCTTCGAGGATCTGGATGGGGTGGAAGTAATTACTGGTGATGGTCTGCTGATTTGGAACAAAAACAATCCACACCTCAATGACAGACTGCAGATTGCTCAGCAGCATGCCAGAGATCAAACAGGCACAAATGCCAGGTCAGGCTGAGTGAGGGCAGGTATGTAGGACACGGACTCAGTGACAAAGACTGGACCCAAGAAAAGTGGAGTCAATTGTGCAAATGGAAAGACCCAAAATCAAGGAGCACCTATGGAGATTCGTGGCCATGTTAGTCTACCTAAGCAAATTGTCCCTCATTTGTCACAGGCAGAGTGCTCTTGGAGACTAATACAGAATGATACAGCAATGGCTGGCAAAAGAAAAATGTTGGGGAATTAAACAAAGGTTGCCATCGAAAGACCAGCACTGAAATATTCTGAGATTAACAAAAAGCCCAAGATCTCAGTTGGTGCAAATTCTCAGAGACTGATGCAAGATGATCACCCAACGGCATGTGCTTTCTAAGCACTGTCTCCACTGGCTACTGTTAGAGTTAGCTTATGATGTTCACCAATCGCTGATAGGAGCTGGAGTGAAGCATAACAGTCCTGGGAACAGCCCTTCCCCATTCCAGACTGGGATCTGGAACAACTGGCAAAGGGACTGGCCTCAGAGAATCCATCTCTAGTTTTACATTCAGCACTGGGAATGCTAGTCCAGGACTTTAGAAGTTTGGTGAAAGCTGTGGCAATTCCCTTGTAGTGCGGGAAAAACTAGTGTAAAATTCATGGTTATGTACTTCAGTACTGAGTCTCAGTTCTTTGTCCAGATGCCAAGACACAATTAAATGTGATACAGGAATGACCCATTTATAGAAGCTGTGACAAAGTAGGCTATGTCTGTATCAAAGTGCAAACTCCGTTTTGGATGGTAACCTTCATTTTGGATTAGGATATCCTTTTGTTTAGGAGCTGAACCCAGGACTCACCTTGTCCAGGGCCAGGTTAGTATGCTGCATCCCACATGCTGCCCTTCCCAGGAGTGGTGCGGAGGGCCTTGCTGAAAGACTGAATGAGAAGCCATCACAAAACAAACTAGAGTCATCAGCTCTGTCTCTCAACTATTGGCCATCCAATAGGAACACAAGCTCTCTACACAGAAGGGGAAGGGGCTGGCTTTTCTTAGCCTGGGCTCATGGGCACAAGGGGTCAGAGACCTTATTTAAGGGGGATGATCTCTGTGAGGGGGGCCTGGCCACTGATACATGCCAGGAGACCAGGCTGGAGAGAGAGAGAAGGCAGAAGGCACTCTGCCTGGCCTGAGATGCAAGCCTCACAGAAAGGGTGAGAACAGACTTTGGAGGGGGATGTCTCAGAACTCTTATTTTGCAAAGCTCTGTAATGCTTTAGTGCTTTGCTTGCTTGCCTGCCTGCCATGTTGTCCCTGAAAGGGTTGATCAAGAAGCTCAGAGCACTCACAGCAAGGTGGAATGTTGGAAGAGTGTCTCTGAGCAATTGGGACTCAGGAGGGTGGGGCCACTGGTTCTGGGGTCTAAGATGGCTGGGCTGCAGAGTCCACTTCACAAGGTAGGGTAGCAGTGTGACGCTGTGTGGAATTTGGGGGCGGGCACTTTAGGGTATTATAAATCCCAATATTGTAAAATGGCACTGAGTCGTGCCAGATATGCCGAGTGAGGTATCTGTGAAAATGTTGTAATTTGCCAAGTATGATCGTCTTGTTTATATGTTTGTCTCATCTTTGTATTATGAGGTATAGATATGTAGGGGATATATATATTTCCAAATTTGTGCTGTGCATCTGGATGACATCCCCAGACAGATTGGCATCAACACTGCCTAACCTGCTTGATGGCCCATCAAGGGACATCAACTGTACAATGAACCCATTGAAAGGGTCAGGGATCCACCTTATGATTCAACAAGGCATGCAGGGACATGCCTATGGACAGAACTGTAATGCTTCCAGGCCATGTGCTGGGCAGCTGGCATTTGGAACAAAGGAAATACAAGCTGCATGGCAAAAGACTATAAAAGGCAGCTGCAGCTTCTCCATTTTGTCTTCATTCCTGCTTCTTACCTCTGGAATAACCTTCCTACAAACGAAGCTCTGAACAAAGGACTGAATGACCCATCCAAGCTGTGGATGCATTCCAGAGGGACTTTCAAGCCAGCAAACTCACCAATACTGCTAAGCATAGGCACCGACTTCCCCTCTTTCCCCTGGATGCTCGACCCCACCTCTGTCCCCGGCCCCGCCCCCACTCCACCCCTTCCATGAGGCCCCTCCCCAACCAGTCTCTTCCCACCCCTTCCCCGCCCCCATTCCAGCCCCTTCCCCAAAGTCCCCACCCCAACTCCGCCCCCTCCTTGCCCCTATTTGAACCCCTTCCCCAAATCCCTGCCCCAGCCCCTCCTCTTCCCCGCCTCCCGCCCCGAGCACGCGGCTCCTCGCTCCTCTCCCTCCCTCCTGGAGCATGCAAACAGCTGTTTGGCGGTGGCCAGGCGGGAAACACTGGGAGGTAGGCGGAGGAGCAGGCACTCGGGGTGGGGGAGGAAAAGGAGGGGGAGAGGGGAGCTTGGCTGCCAGTGGGTGCAGAGCACCCACTAATTTTCCCCATGGAAGCTCCAGCCCCAGAGCACCTACGGAGTCAGTACCTATGCTGCTAAGAACCTGATATATGGACTTTGAAGTTTTTGTATGTATGTGACTGTTTTATCTCTTCTTGTTCTTTCTTTTTTCTTTATAATAAACTTTTAGTTTTAGATGCTTAAGGATTGGCTGGCAGCATGGTATTTTGTGTAAGATCCAAACTCATATTGACCTGGTAACGTGACTGACCCTTTGGGGTCAGAAGAACATTTTGTATATGTGAGCCAAGTTTAAAATAACTGCTCACTGTACTGGACCTAGGTGCTGACTGGGAGCCAGAGAACTGGAATGAACTAAAAGGGGGCTGTGTGGTTTCCTTTTATGCTTCTTGATAACCAGTGTGGGGGATCAGGAGCACAGTTTGTGACTGTTTGGGGAGCTTAACTTCAGTGTTACCCACCAGTCTTGGGAGTATCTCTCTCCCTTTTACAGCCTGCCCTGACCTTGGCATTTCCAGGGAAGGCTGCCCTAGGCACACAGGGTCACAAATGGATACCTGGGAGGAAGTCTGAGAAAGCCAGAGCTAGAACCAATGACCAGGCTCTGCCCAGACCTGACTGACTTAGGAGCATGTGGGATCCAGTGGTTGAGTCCACTCACAACAGACTGGTGTCTGTCCAGAGGCGGGGACAGGGACAGGCTGTGACAGAAGCATCTGCAGTGGAATATGCGAGAAATACAGAGTAAAAGCAGCGAATCTGTGTTCAGAAGGAAAGTGGAGGCGAATGATCATACAGATTGGAGGCAGAAAAAATCTATCTAGACACCCCTTGCCTGGTCTTTCCTTGCAGAACAGGCTTGTTTTTTATGCTAATTTTCATGCAAATAGCACCGTGGGGATCTGATCCTGGAACTTGCTGTCCATGGCTGTTCTGGTTTCTGAGTGTATATGTTGCTCTGGGAGCTTCCATGCACCATGGAATTTCTGGGATGTCTTCACACATGAATGTTAAACAAATTACGCTTATGTAATGTTCTTTAATGTCATTATTCAGAAAGGGATGATTAAAAATGGATAGAATAGCCAAGAAAGGTCACATCTGGCTCATCCACATCCCTGCTGATGCCGGATCTTTCCCTACAGTCTCTTCTCCAGGGCTTTCTCCACTTCAGTTTGAAATGACTCAAGCGCTGGGGTTTCCATCGCTTCCCTTAGCAAACAATTCCACATTCTGGTAGTTCTGTCCCTTGGGAAACCTCCCCTGTTATTCAGCCTGAGTTTTCCTCCTCTGTTTCATCCCATTACTCGTAGTGATACATCTTTGGTGCACTCGGAACAATTCCTCTCCCTCACTGCTTTTACACCCTTCAGGTATTGTGTCCCCAAGCCCTTAACCTTTGCCAAGCCTCGTGTCTTTCTTTATTTTAATCTAGTCATGCAAATGGGTCTCTCCAGCTTCTGGGTGTGCAGGAAGGGGAAGAGGGCAGTGTGATGAACACAAAGGTTTCACTCTTTAATTCCCCTGCCCCCCACCCCACCCCTTTAACATTAGCAACAACTGACCATTTACTAGGTGGCAAGGGCCTCCCTTGTAACATTGACAAAGTGCCCCACAGTGGTCGTGCTTTTCAAGAGGAAGTGGATCATGCTACAAGGCTGAGCGTGCTGGGAGGGCGTGGCTACGTGGGGCTTGGCCTTTCCTTCTATCCTTGGCTAGCACAGAGTTCAGATCTCACCTTGGTTGGCAGGTGAGTTTGGTGGTTGGCCACCATGACGTTTGGTTTGTTGGGCCATCGCTGCACAGGGCTGGAAAGCGGCTGTGTGAGAGGCACTGGGAGACCCATGTAGTGGCCCGGCACTGGAATAGCTGTGGGTTCTACAGGCCGGAGTGGAGGTGCATTGGCAGTGCTGTATTGAGCCCTAGGCTGGAATAACCAGGGTTTCTGTGGGGAGGTCTACACTACAGAATTACTTCAATATAACTATGTCCCTCGGGGATGTGACTCATCCACCCCCTGGGCGACGTAGTTACACCGACCTAAGTGCTGATGCAGACAGTGCTATCATGGCAGGAGAGCTTCTCCCGCCAACACCGCTCCTGCCTCTCAGGGAGGAGGATTCACTACGCTGCGGGGAGAGCATCTTCACTAAAGCGCTGCAGCAGTGCCGCATATGAAGCATAGGCCTGCCCTGTGGGTCTAAACTGAGGTGCATTGGCCGAGTGGTCTTATGTCTGCACCAAGTGTCTGTATCGCACGCCCGTGAGGCGGAGAGTGTGGAGACTCCCCTCACGTGACGCTGGTTTGCTACTTTCCTTTCTGCCTTCTCCAGAACACTCACAGACTTGCTGAAGCAGCCGGGCCATGGCCCCTCTGACCACATGACTGACAGCCACTTGGGCAGCATCCAGGTCCAGATGGGTGACGGGCTTGCCCGGAGCTCCCCCAGAAATGGCACAGGTAAGAGCATCACCTCCCGCCCTCCCCACGGTCCCATCTGTGCTGGGCAGGGACTGGTTTGTGGGCAGCAGAGGGCCTCCCGGTCTCCTTCCATTTCTGTGAATGGGGCTCGAGGGGGGCAGGAGGGAAGCTGGGGGGGTGGAGCAAACCAAGCAGGGCAGTTTGCACAGAGGCAGTAGAAGAACATGCATGGGAGGAAGTCTGTTCCCTTGTTTCTGTTGTTTTCTATTTAAAGTAGAGCTTTAAAGGCAGCCCTCCCGCAGTGGACTTCAGGGTGAGAGAGCGGCCCCCCACCAAAATGCTGGTCATGGGGAGGATTGCAGGCATTGAGCTCCTCTCCTAATGTCAACCCAGCGTAAGGGGGCGCTGGTCATGGGGAGTTCTGGGGGCACCATGCTGGCATCAGGGGTTCCCAGGGAGGAGGGGATACAGCCCCTGGAAATTCTTTCACCAGAACCCTACTCTCAAACGAGGAATTCCTTCCTCTTCAAGGGGCCTCTTTCTTCCCACTTGGGGCCCCGTCACTGCTCTTTGTCGACACTCCCCTGGGAAGCTGGGAGTGCCTCTCTCCACCCTCCCAGTATTTGCTGCTCTCATGGATGTTGCAGAGGCTGTGGGTGAGAGATATGTTGAGGCTCAGGAAGTTTGGGCTCCCTCTTGGTTCTGCTCCTGGTTCTGGGACAGTCATCACCAAGAACAGCTGGCACAGGTGAAACACAACACTGATTTGGATGCGTGGCGGCTGTGTCTGCTCCTGCTGTAGGGGGGCAGCTTTCGAGGCTTGCATAAGTTGCATTTGTGCCTTCTGCCCCTTCTCCAGTGCGCTCCCTGCTGCCTACCCATTCAGCCTCTGGGAGGAGGCTCCCCCTCCAGGCTGACAGTCCCCTGCTTGCTTCTCTGAAAGATTGGAAGTGACATTTGCCCTGGCAGCAGCCAGTGTGTGTTTGCAGCTCACAGGTCAAAGCGCAGTGCAGTCATCCGGCTAGGACAAGCTGCAGGAGCCCCCAAGGCTGGCGGGTTACTAGCTGCACCCGGACTAGCAGGTGGGAGCATGGAGGAGGGAGGAAAACTGTCCTAGCCGTGAGGTGTGTTAGGTGGTGGAGCAGTCCCGTGGTGGGGCAGTGCTGGGGAAAGTCCCATCGCTTGGGTTCTTTAAAGCTAGGCTGAGCAAAGCACGCCAGAATACGCTTCAGGGCAGCGTCCGGCACTGGCCGGAGTGCACCTGGGGTGGGTGGGATCCATGCTGTATATCATCCTTCTAGAGCACAGGTGGCTGGGATTTCCCCCTCAAAGCTGGAGCTAGTCCCAGTGCTGGTGAATGGTAACCGGTGAGGTCATCCAGCATGTGGCCGGGGGATGTCCCCGCAGGGGATCTGCTTTCGAGGTGGGGGGGGGGAAATGTTTCTCCTCTGCTGAAGGATGGGCTGATCGCTATCCCATGCTGTCCCCTTGGGCCTCCCCTGGGTGGTGACAATGGGAAGATTGGTGGAGCCAGGAGTCACTGGTACCACTATGGTCCCCAGCTGTGTAACACGGGGAAATCAGCTGCTAATCCAGTGGCCTCTTAGTTTAGTTCAACTCTGCTCGGGGAAGATGGGGAAGGCTCTGTTTTCTCTTTCATTTGCCAGTGATGCTTGTCCCAGGTTAAAGGGGGCAAGGGGAATTTGCATTGAAATGCTTTGATCTGAAGTTACCGCTGGTGAATGTCACCCGACTGAGAGCCCTGGAGCCTGAAGTCTGAACAGGTACACGGGCAGCCACTCTCCTAGCTTTGCACCCACATGGCCCACACCAAGCCTGGCACCAAGGGACTGCTGCTAGGAGTGACAGGAGGTCAGGTCCTTTGGCCCATTCAGCGTTGGTCTCTCTGCAGAGGAGGCCAGTTAGTGCTGACGGGAATGGCGGTGTTAGGGCTGTGGGTGTCCCATTGGAATGGGAATGCGCCCTTCATGCCAGTCACCAAACAGCTGTTGGTCACAAAGGGCTTTTGGCCTCGTCTGATCTGGGGACAGACTATCACCAGAGCCACAGCCATAGAAGGTTCCCTGATCAGTCCTCCAAGGTGTCCAGTCCCACTAGGCAGGTGGTGATGTTTGCTCTCAGCAAAGATGTCTGACTGCTCAGGGCAAAGCCAGGGGAGACTGTGGGGACGCATGGGGGAAGGGAGTATCCAAACCTGAGGCCAGGGTGGGGGAAGGGTGAGCTTGTTAACATTAAAATGCATTTTTATGCAGCTAAATACAAATATATATAACTAGGACCAAGGAAGGCAGGCCAGACACTCTAGCCTGGAAATCAGTGACTCGGAAAAAAAGCGAGGAGCCCTAGGGGACCAGCAACTCCACCTGAGCTCCCAGTGCGGTGCCGTGGCAAAAAGGGCTGTTAACTCTCCTTGGGTGTATAAACGGGAGGGTGGGGGGTGATTTTACCTCTGTGTATGTCCCTGGTGAGACTGACCCTGGCATACGCATCCAGTTCTGGGGTCGGCAGTTTTAAAAGAATGTTTAAAAATTGGAGAAGGTGCAGAAAAGAGCAACAAACAAGAATTGGCAGGTGGGAGGAGATGCCTTGCAGGGAGCCACTTAACACGCGCCATCTGCGTAGCCTCTCAAAAAGAAGATGGAGAGGTAACTTGATTAATGCACAAGCACCTTCATGGAGAGAACACACGGGCTCTTTAATGTGGTGGCAAGAGGTGTAACAAGAACCAATGGCTGGACGCTGAAGCCAGATTAAAATTAAGGCACAGATTTTTATCAGTGCGGGGGGTGAAACCATTGGGACAAACTACCAAGGGAAGTGGTCGATTTTCAGGCTCTTGCTGCCGTCAGATCAAGGCTGGAGGCCTCTCTGGAAGATGTGCTGTAGCCACACACAAATTCCTGGGCTCAGTACTGGGGTAAGCAGCCGAAATGGAATGACCTGTGGTGGACAGGGGGACAGGCTAGATGAGCTAATGGTTCTTTCTGGCCTTAAATTCTGACTCTCTGACCCCTTAAACCTTCCCTCCCAGAATCTTTCTTTGCATTTCCAGACAATATGCACTTGAATAACGCTGTGGTCAGCCCCCCTATCGCCCCCCAGATGGGGCTGCCACATGCCCACAGCAACCGGCTGCAGATGACGAGCACCATGCCCCACCAAGCTCCGGACTACGCCAAGTACGCCACGCTCAAGGCCGTAGGTATGTGCTACCGCAGCCCAGGGACCGGACAGGGCTGCGTCACCAGCCTGTGCTTCCTCTGGCTTTGCTTCAGCTCTTCTCTCCCCGCATCCCGTGGTAGCAGTGACTGTGATTTCCCCAAGGCCAGAGGGAAGGAAACGGGACACCCTTGGTGCTGTCAGGGAGAGCAGTGCGGCCCCCAGCTCTAGCGGTTCCGCAGGCCTGGAGAGAGAGGCAGGGGCTGCAAGTGTCATGTGTGCTGAGTTCGAGCAAAGTTTAGCTCAGGGGTGGGGGTTCAGCACAGGCATCAGTGAAGGAAAGGGGCCTGGGACAAGGCTGCGCAAGGGAAGCTGCTGCATTCATGGAGCGGGGGCCAGAGAGTGAGATGGCCAAGGTTCTGTCCCTCGCAGCAGAACTGAAGCCCAGGTCCGGGGGAGGCGGGGACAGGCATGGAGGAGAGCCATCCTGGCAGGCAGAGAGGCGAAAGGCTCTTGTGCAGCCCAGGAAGGCGGGTGTGTTCCCTGGCTGTCTGACTTCCTGCCCTTTGCTTTGTTTTCCCCTGCAGAGAGTGCGCCCGAAGAATTCTACAAGCGGTTTCCCATGGTGGACATGCCTCCGCCTGGTCCTCTGTCCTTCCCACCCATGGGGCTGCATCAGAAAGACATGCCTTCCCTGCACGACAGCTGTGCCTTGGTTGGCTTGGCTACACCTGGGCAGAAGGCCAAAGTGGTGAAAACCAACGCCCACCCACTGGTGGCCAGTCCGGCCTTCAAGGGAGGCTGGGACCCCAGCCATCACCACCCCCCTGATGTCCGCCGACAGATCTATGCCAACAAGCGCCAGTTCAGCGTCGAGAAGCTGCCGGAGGTCTTCAGCCAGACGCCCACCCACTATGTCCAGCCCCCGCGGCCCTTCTCCACTAATAGCAAGACTGAGGTCACTGTCTAAAAAGAACCTTCATCTTTTTGTTTTATGTCCCAGCAGCCTCTGGGGCTAACGGTCTTGTCAGCCCAGACCACCTGCTAGCGAAGTACCAGAGGTGCTTCCCCATTATAGCTGGTGGCACTAGGCTGGGTGTCAGGAGGGGCGAGGAAGGTGGGGGAATCCCCACCAGAACAGGTGCCCACACCTCCTGAGAGTACGCGGATAACGTGCATGGTGAAACAGGCATGCATGTGCCCTGTGATTGATGCACGGCTGTTGTTTCCAGTTCACCTGTCCATCACATCACACTTGTACCAGAACGGTCAATGTTGACGGGAGCCGGGGGACTCCACTGCTCTGGCCAGGGGAGTCACGTCCAAGCCCAGCTGGCAAGGGGGAAGGCACCACCCCCCACCCCCTCGAGGGGAAGGACAACTGGTGGGAGATGTGAGACAAGCAATTGCAATAGCCATTAAAGCCCATTGGGTTAGCACGTGCAGCCCGTCCCCTCCCTCTGCCCCTCCACGTGGGTTGTAAACAAGGGCACACAATCACCAGTATAAACGAACTGTACAAAAGGGCAGCTGGTAAGGGCTCACAAGGAGTTTTACTTTTCCCTTCTCTGCCAGCTCAGCTCGCTCCCCTTCACACGCTAGGCACCAGTGCCGAGTAGGGTTGGGGATTTGTCTTACACCGTTTTTGAATGTTTCGAATGATGGCCTAGCTGACCCTGTAGTTCTTGTTGCATTTAGCGCCCGCGGGCCAGGGCTGTGGGTCAGTAGGTGAACACAGGGCTGCCCCTTGCTGGCTGCAGAGTAGCAAAACATAGGTCCTACGTAAACAGTGACTGCTGGCTGAGGTTGGGGGCTGGTCATTATTTTTAGTTTCTGTGGGACATTTCTGCCAGCCGGGGCAAGGCTGAGCGCTGGCTTTGGCAGCTCAGGTGGGGGCTGATGGGGGCATGGTGGTTTAAAGGGGATGCAAAGCTGTCTCAGTGGGTAGGCTCTATGGCCTGGCTTCACCATGGAGCCTTTCTGGCTGCAGCTACTGCCCAGCAGCCGGCCCTGACGGTCGCCCCTGCCAGGTTACCGCCCAGCAGGGCGTGTGGGGCTTGGGGTGGCTCCAGAGCAGGGCCTGAGCGCTCCCAGCGCGCTGGGTGTGTTGGCCATACGTGTCGTGCGCGTCACTGCTTCCCCCTCAACCTTGTGTTGTTCTCTCACACACACCCCTGCCCCAGGCCCAGCCACGTTCCCCTCTCCACTCGTACAGGTTCCAGAGCAGGCAGCAGTGCCAAGCTGGCCGCTGGGCTTGCTGCTAGTGCTGGGCCTGCAGGGCGTCAGTCACTCCCCTACCACCGGTTATTGCACGCACCGGCTACCTATGGCACAGCCTCGCCCAGCAGCTGCGGCCCCACGGAACTGTAGCCACAGGGTCTCAGGCTGGGTCAGCCTGCGTCTCCCTGACCATGTTCAGCCACTCACCGTGGTCCACCATGGAGGTGGTCAAGCTCCTTTGTGCCCAAGCTGTTTCGACCCCCCGGCATGAGTTTGAAAAGCCACTGCTACTGTCAGCCTGGGGAAACGGCTCTCTTCCCTTCGTAGGGGCCGGGCTTTGCTAGTCACGTGCGTGTTTCACTCAGTTGCGGCCCTTGTCAATTTTTTGTTTCCTTAATTCTGCTTCAAAAGGGCTTTGTACCGCTGGCGCATGTGTCTGTGGGTGGCTAATGGCTGCCAGGCGGAGTGCTAGCCCTGTAAGGGTGCCACGCCCCTGAGCAGTCCCTCTCTAGAGCTGTATTTCTACTGCGAGGGCAAGAAGCACATGCTTAGCCACTGGAAGGGCCAAGCCACAGATACAGCTTGCGGGGTTGGTACAGGTGATGCTGCTGAGGTCAGATTTGAACTGGGGACCTTCAGTCCCAGAATAATAAGCCATTAATGCTTGAGCTAGAGGACAGCTCCTCTAATGAGCAGCAACAGCTGCATAAACCTCTTAGCTGGACCAGCTACTAAAGGTAAACATGCCACACTGCGTTACCTTTTAATCCCCATCACTCCCCCACCCCCCCATTCATCTGTCCGCAGGGCAACAGTGAGCAGCAGAGAGACGCGCGGGGAGAAAAGTGGAACAAAAATGCTCCTTTAGGCCCGGCTTGCTTTCCCCCCCTGCTGATTTGAAGTTCACACACAAACTTTAGGGCTCTGCAGGAGCTGACAAACAGCTGCCAGTTTTCCTTCCTACTGCGCTCTGGTTGCTGCATGGTGGCAAAGGCGTCGGTGGGGAGGACTCAGTGCATGCCCTTTGCATAATGCACTGAACAGCAGGCATGGACCTCTGCTCAATAGTGAGGGCAGGTTAGCACCATGGGATGCCTCCTCTGGCACAAGCCCATGCGGCGTGTCCGTCTTGTCCGCTCCTGGCTGAGGTGTGCACGCCCAGTGACAGCCAGTGCAGACCACCACCAAGGGCTCCCTACCCACTTCATGCTGAGGCCAGGCAGGGTGCCTACCTTCCTCCCCTTGTTGAACTAGGGCTTCCATCTGGTTTCTGATGCCTGGATATTAAGTGACTTTAGGCCTTGTACCAGCCCAAGCCCTGCAGTGGGAGAGGCTGGGCTTAGCCCTGCAGGGCAGGCTACCACCCCCCCACCCCCGCCAGCCCAAACGGGCCTTTTTTGTAAACCAAGGGGCTTTGACTCATCAAGGCCCATTTGGCTCTTGGCCTCTGCTGAGGCTGCGAACAAGGAGGCCAATCAGTGCCAATTGCCAGGTGTGTGAGACAGAGAGCGCTGGCCACCTGGCCCCTCCGGCGGATGCTGGAATAAAGCCATTAACGTGTTTCACATGGGCCACCAAGCAGCAATCAGCTGGCAAAGCCTCCCAGTGGGGGATGGGGGTTGGACTGGTGACCCAAAGGGGAAAGGTTCCTCTCCCTCCATTCAAGTCATTCCAGCCCCTGGTCCTTTGAGTCGCTGCACCTCTTAGCAATAAATATCACCCCCACCCCCACCCCCAGGAGCCTGAGTGGTGCAACTGGCTGTGACGGGGGAACGTGAGCGGGCTGGGCACTAAAGCCTGGCCCATGGACAGACAAAGCAGAACCAGGGCTCAACCCTTGTGTCCTGCCGGCCTTGGGTCATTTTTATTTGTAAGTCCCCCCCGTCTCCTACAGAAATAAAAGTGCCCCTGTTGCCAGACTGAGTGTGTGTCCAGTGGCTGTTGTGCATGTGCAGACCCGGGCTCCCAGCTTGCCGGGGGGGTGTTCGCAGCATTTCGGAGGGTCCCTCTTTCAGAAATACACATCCAGCAGCCCCTTTGCTTCTGGCAGCTTTAGGCCCAAGGGTGTGGCCTTAGGCCCAGGAAGAGCTGCACTGGCATTGAAGCCTTGTGGTCTTTAGTAAGGGGAAGAGCAGGACTTCTCTGCCCCACAAGGGTTTGTGCCACAGGGCCACACGGCCTCCCCTCGCCCCTACTGGCTCTGGGGGGGAAGCACATAAATTACAGCAGCCGTTCAGCCCAGCTGCGCTTCATTCAGTGCCCCTCAGCAAGAGGCACCAGCCCCGTCCCAGCTACACATGAGCAGCCTGGGGCTGAGGCGTATTGGAGCTGAGGCAGTGCGTGGGGTTGGGACACTTCCCAGGTGCTGACTGCTGTGGGCCCCTCCCCGTGACTAAGGGTAGAGCTGTCCCTGTTAAGAGCCTGTGGCCCCCCCCCCGGGTCCCTCCCCATTCTGTACAGGGTGGGGTGATGCATGCCCAGCCTATTAGGAAGGTCACAGCACGGGTCAAGGCGGAAACTTGCCCTCTGGTCTCTCCTGGGACCGCCACAGGGCAAGGGAGGTGTAGGCCTTTCCCAACAGCAGAAAGGTTGAAGAAGAAAGGGCTCATTTGGCCTTGATCTCAGTCCTGGGAAGGAAGAAGGCAAGTGGGCCAGCAAGCCCCCATCCCCAAGAGCCGCGGCAATCAACGCCTGACTTCCCCAGCGCCGGCTGCTTTACACGCCCCAAAACTCTGCTCCCCCCGTGCAGCGCATGCTTGGCTGAGAGAGCTCCCACCCACTTGGGGCACCCACGATTAATCATGTCCCCCAGGGGGTGGGTCTGTTCTTTCTCTGCTGGTGACAAATGGAGCAACACCCGCAGGGAAAGCATTCTGAATTTTAAACACATTCCTGCCAGCACCAACAGGCCTTGAACAGATGCCTTCAAAGTCCCCACCCCCACACCAGAGCCAGCCACGGCCCCATCGTCCCTCTTCGGGAGGAGCTCTGGCCATGGGCAGGAGCCAACGCTTGGTCAAGCTGCAGAGCTTTAAGCTCCAGACATAGAGAATGGCAAACACAGGTTTGCTGCTAATGGAAAAAGACGGATCAGTGCAGAGTTTGTATGTCCTGGTCTAGCCTTGGTGGTCAACATGGGTGTAACTACACCGATCACATAGCCCCACTTCACCCACTCGCGGAACTAGTCCGCCACGGCCCTGGGCCATGCCTGGCCCCTGGAGACTGTCAATCTGAGCAAGGGCTTTCCAGCTGATCATCTGGGGTCAGGTTCCACCTACGAGGACCGGGGAGCAAGCAGGGGTCAGCTGGCTGCAAATAGTGTGATCAGCTACTCCGGTGCTGTATAAAACCCCGGGCGCTTTTCCTTGTCCATCTTCCGCTCCCAGTGGGGACGGCTGGCGGGAGCAGAGCGAGGTGGAGCGAGAGCAGCAACAGATTGGCTGGACTCAGGAGCCATCCGTAGCTCTGTGGTAGGATGCAGCCTCTGCTCGGGGCCCTATGTAAAGCTACATGGGAACAGCAACACGTGGGTCAGGTAGGAATGTTTATGTCAGGCCCAGCTCGCCCCCTCAGCCAGCACCAGCTTGGGGCCCAACCCCTGGCCATAATACCAGCTCCCACCCTGCCCCATTGCTGGCCCAGCACCTGCTCGTGCCCTGCCCTGCCACCATGCGGGCCCCTTAAGATCACAGGCATTTAAGTCCCAGCTCTTGCCTCTGCCAGGGCCAGCCTGAGCCCAACAGTGCTCCACCCTCAGCTTGCAGTCCAAGCCTGGGTTAGGCCAGTGTCACCCCAGCCTGGTCCCATTATAGCTGGGGTACCTCACTCCTCACCCTCAGGTATCACCTACCCCCGCCTTTATTAACACACTGGTTCTCCGGGGAGGAGACAGCTGTGGTGATGCAAAGGGCCCCTGTGGCTTCCTCATAAACCACTGCGCCAGAAAGGGGGGGGGGGCACCTGGGAGCTCTTCACCCACCCAGGCTGAGCCCTTCGCTGTGCTCTGCCCGGGACAGTCAGGCCCACGCCACGGAGGAGGAAATTGTAGCAGGCAAGAAGCGACGTGCTACGGTCACGCCGTGAATCACTCCTAGGCCAGGAATCGAACCCCTGCTCCTCCCACGAGGCTGGGGAGCCTTTGATGGAGAAAAAGGCGGGGGGGGGGGATTCTTCAACCCCCCCACCCCCAAGGTTTGTGAAAGGTGGCAGTATTGCACTATGCCATACAAAGCATGTCCCAGGAGCAAGGAGACATGGGGAAGGCACGTCATGCTCTAATCAGCCATTTCTCCCTCCTGCCCCATCCCCCTCCTATCTGTCCCCTGCCAATTAGTGGTGGCAGAAATCAAAGGCTGGCATTGGCACCGAGCCAGCACAGTCTTCAGGCCTCCCAGGAGTGGCTCAGTGCCCCTTACCCACACGTACCAGCTGCCAGGCAGCTGCTGCCGGCCCCGAGGGTGACAGCAGGACCCTGTCCCTATCATCTCTATCAGGGCAGCTGCACCTTGCTGGTGGTTTCCTGCACAGCTGGGACTACAATGAATCACCCCCCACCCACCCCCCGCCAAAAAAAATCCCAGCAAGAGAACCGAAGTCAGAGCGCTGCAAGGGCCCAGAGCAGCCTGTCCTCATTCTACCATCTTACGCCAGGGAAGCCCCCAGGAGTAGTAATCTTTAATAGCAGAACAGGTGCAGACCCTACGCATCAAGAGCGACACTCCGCCAACCTGCTTTCGCTTCCTGAGCGGGCGGGAGGGGAGGCTCTGGGTGGAATCCCACACAAAGGCCCCCGGCACTTTTAATGAGAACGGCTTACAGTTCAAAGGTGCTTTTCGTCCCACCGTGCAGAGTAGGCTGGTGTCCCGAGACGCAGCCACCTCTGGGGGAAGCAGGCTGCGGCCCTGCCCCGTGCTTGGACGCTGCACAGAGGTTTGGAGCAGGGCGTGAGGGCTCCAAGAGAGGCTAGCTAAGGGGCTTTAGGCAGACAATGGAATGCCCAGAGCGGGATGCCGGTGGCCCGTTCTGCAGGGCTAACACGCCAGCCTGGTGAAAGTGCCACAAAATCTTTAATGGCAAGCCAAGGTCAGAGGCTGGGTCCCCTGACACAGCACCGCTGGTAGCAGTGCCCCTGAATGAGCAAGCTGCCTCAGTGTACCTGGCTATGGATTGCCACCACCTCTTAGGAAGCACTTGGGTTGCAGCACAGCTCTCCCAGCCAAGATCTAACCAGGCACCACCCTGCTTAACTTGACAGTCCACAATCAGAGCCCAGAGGGTAGGCCCTGGGCAGTCACTACTGTTAGAATAAACAGCTTCACACAGAAAGCTGGTGACTGGGGCTCTCCTACCCTAATGACGAGCCCAACATCAAACTCAACCTGCACAGCTGAAGAGTTATTCTGCACCCAACAACAGAAGCCCCAGCTACAGCAGCCTCTTTGGAGACCACCTCCACTCCGTCCCAGGCCTTTGCTAGTGTCCTGATCATTACTGCTACGAAAGCCCAAGGGAGACCAGACTTCCGGGCTGGGGCAGTTCCAACCCCAGCTGCGTGGATCATCACTGATCCATTGCAAATAAGTTGGCCACTGCTGCAGGGCATTCAGACATGCCTGTTACAACATACAGTGCTGCAGTAATCAGAAACAGTGAGATGGGCAGGGGCAAAAGCTCAGATTCTCTCAACTCATCAGCACACCGCTACCCAGGCAAAACTGCATTCTTATGTCCCTCAAAACCATCCCCAGAAAAACACATCAGATGTGGCACAAGCTCTTCCTTTCATGGTAGGAGCATTGGAAGTCTTTAGTGGACCTGGGTAGGAAGCTTTTCCCATTCCATCAAAAGCTGGGATTTTTTTTGGGGGGGGGGGGGGGGAGGGGGGGGACGACTTTCCCACACTGAACCAGGACTAAAAAGTCAAGAGCTCAAACATTTTCCTGAACCAAAAAATAAAAATTGGTTTGGGTCAAAGTGTTTCGGTTTGATCTAATCACTTTTGTTTAGTGGTACTATAATTAGCTTAAATAGATACACAAAGAGGGGCGTGTATAGGGGGTGTGCCCACGCCCACCCTAATGTCGCCAAAAAAAAAAAGTGGCTTTGCGCTTTAATTTAATCGCAGGATACGCTCTTTTAGTTTTAAAGTATGGATTGTTGGCTTATGCAATAAGCGCTGAATTGCGTAATATGGATGTTGTGGAAATGTATAGAAAGCCCGCGTTCGCTCGCAGCATGCGTCCCCACTACTACGGCGCCACATTACTGTTGGTCCTCCCTTCCCCGCCGACTACTATTCTAGAAAATTCTTTGACCTATATAAGCGGCCGGGTCAGGCATGCCCAGCGCAGGGTCTACAGTGTTTGTAATCTTTGTCGCGTGTACTCTACTCAAATAGCATAACAAGCCCGTGGCTTTATGTTTTAATTCAAGCGTATGATACCCCCTTTTAATTTTAAAATATGGATCGGTTCGTTGTTAAGATAAGAAAAGGAGCAGACAAACTGAATTATAATGAATGTGCTGATGGTAGTGCAAATACCTCGGACTCCTCGGTTAAGAACTTACATGAAGATAATGCCGCCACCAGTTCCAATGTGTGCAATAAACTGAGTAATGACCAACAGAAACAGACTTTGTCTCTTAGTTCAGGTCAGTGTAGTTCCTATTCAAAGCCATCAAATGTTCCATCTGATGACCTGGTCTGTGATATTCCAAAAAATAGATTAGAACGCCAGTCTCGATTATCTAGAGGTCCTTATCAGCCTAGATTGAGTATGTTTCCTAGAAGTAAAATAGGGAACAAACAAAAGTTTTCAGTCCGATTGGCATGAAGAGTATAGGTGCTTAGAATATAGCCCATCAAAGGACGCAGTATTTTGCTTTTACGGCTGTTTCGTCTCCTTTAATGATGCAGCAAACAAAGGTCACACTGATCCAACATTTACTGATAAGGGATTCAGAAACTGGAAGAGGGCTAACGAATGTTTTAAAAACCACCAACTGTCAAAATCTCATGTGTCAAGCTGTTCTTCATGGTCAAGTTTTAATGAAGGGAAACCTATTGATATATTGGTGGATGAGGGCAAGCAGGCTTATCTGTCTAAACAAGAAGAAGAACAGTGCCATATCCGAAGTGTAATGGAGCGACTGATTGACATTGTTCTGTGTTTGGCGAAAGGTGGGAGACCATTCAGGGGTCACCATGAAAAAGCTGACCGTTTTGAGAAAGGCTTATTTCTAAATCTTGTCAATATGCTCCAAAAATATGATCCTGTAACGGCAAAGCACGTGCAACAATCGCCTCAAAACGCTACCTACCTGACAGGTTTCAGAGCAGCAGCCGTGTTAGTCTGTATTCGCAAAAAGAAAAGGAGGATTTGTGGCACCTTAGAGACTAACACATTTATTTGAGCGAAACTTTCGTAAGCTACAGCTCACGTCATCGGAAGCAAAGCTTATGCTCAAATAAATGTGTTAGTCTCTAAGGTGCCACAAGTCCTCCTGTTCTTTTTACCTATCTGAGTAATCGCATCCAAAATGATTTAATTGTGGCCTTGCACAACGTTGTGCAACAAAAGATTGTGTCTTCACTAAATGGAAAAAGGGTCTCAATAATTGCCAACGACGCTACTGACTGTGGACACCATGAACAGATGTCCGTGGTGGTGCGGTATTTTGACAATGAAAAGCATATTCCAGCTGAACATTTTGTGTCTGTTCAGAGACCATTAACAGTTGATGTTCAGTCTATTTTTGACCTGTTAAATGACGTCCTTGGCATTCTTAAAATTGACTGGTCATCAGTGATGTCTGTCTGTCTTTTGATGGCGCATCTACTCAGGGGCGACAGGTTTGTAGAAATTTTGGTGGTGCCCAGAACACTCAGAAACTCCCCACACACACCTGCCTAAGGTTTGGGAGGGAGTTTGGGTCGGGGAGGGGGTCTGGGGTTCAAGCGATTGGGGTGCACAAGGGGGTGGGGATGCAGAAGGGGTAAGAGGTCAGGCTCTGGGCAGGAGTTTGGGTGCAGGGGATGTGAGGGGTCGGGCTCTGGGCTGGAGTTTGGCTGTAGGCTCTGGGCTGGGGCAGGGGTGCAGGCTCTGGAAGGGAATTTGAGTGCAGAAGGGGTGAGAGGTTGGACTCTGGGAGGGAGTTTGGGTGGGGGAGGGGGTCTGGAGTGCAGGCTCTGGGAACGAGTTTGGATGCTGGGTGCAGGCTGTGGGCAGGGGGTGCAGGAGGGGATGGGTGTGTAGGCTCTGGGATGGAGTTTGGGGACAAAAGTAGGTGCAGGGGAGGGGTGGGAGTGCAAGAGGGAGTTAGGGGGTGGGGGTGCGGGCTTCAGGCTCTGGGAGGGAGTTTGGGGGCGAGAGGGGGTGCAGGAGGAAATTTGGATGCTGAAGGGTGTGTTTGCAGAGAGGGTATGGGTGCAGGTTCTGGAAGTGGATGGTGGGGGTTCGATGCTTACCTGGGGCACGCACTCCGGCAGCGGCTCCTAGGCGAGGCAGGTTGGGGGGGGGGGTCCTCCTCACGCTGCTGTCTCCAGGCACCGCCCCTGCAGCTTCCCATTGGCCACAGGGGCGTTTGGGGCGGGGGCAATGTGCAGCAGAACAACCCCCTCACACGGGCTGCAAGGACCTGCTGGCAGCCACGTGGAACGAGCGCGCAGGAAGCCGCTCAGTCCCGCTGCGCTGCCGGGTGGTGGCAGGAGCCCCTGGGCTGTTTTAAATCACCCAGGGGCGGCAGGTGGGGCCAGGGGAAGTGGGAAACTTTGCTGGAGCCGGGCCCCTGGGACAGGAATATTCCTGGTGCCCGGGCCCCACAGGCCCATAGAACTCGCCGCCCCTACATCTACTATGTCTGGATGTCCTGCGGGAGTTCAAATGAACTGTAAAGAAAGAAACAGTGAAATACTCTATGTACACTGCTATGCGCATTGTTTGAACCTCGTCCTAGAAGCTGCATGCACTGCAAGTAAACAAAACAGAACTGTCTGAATAACACCAAAAAAAAATCAGACTCTTTATGCCTTCATGGAGGGGAGTCCTGTGCGACATGCAGTAATGGAGAAGATTTCACAAGAAGTCGGATCCCAGTTGAAGACTTTGAAGTCCCTGTCAAACACAAGATGGGCATGCAGAGGAGAAGCTGTGGCTGCTGTAAAACAAAACTACTCCATCATTTTACAAGCTTTACAAGAGATTATCGAAACAACTCGCCTTGCTGACACTAAAATAAAAGCCAAGGGTCTTATCCATGAACTAAATTCATTCGAGTTCATCTTTGCCCTTCACATGATGCACCCTATTCTCCAGATGGTGGTAAAAGTGAGTAAGGCTCTTCAAGCTCCAGATCTCAACTCACTTACTGCAATGACGGGGGTGAAAAACTTGCGTAACTCTTTGGCTGCGATGAGAAGTGGCCCAGAATATTTTCCAATCTATTTTCAATGACAGTGTGAAAATGTGTGTAGAGAATGATATATCGATTCCTCCAGTTAAGAAGAGAAAAATGTCCACTAGTATTGATGATGCATTTGAGTCCCAGCATCACTTTGATACAAAAGAGGAGCAGGAGAGAATAACTTCATTTTACCCACTCCTAGACTCAGTGATTACCGGCATTGACCAGCGATTTGAACAGGAGACTTGTAAAATTGTGACTGCAATGAGAAAACTGCAGAGCTTAGACATTGGCAGGGACAATACGAGAATCATTGCCAACAAATTTATGCATCCGATGAAGTGAGCTGTAGCTCACGGAAGCTCATGCTCAAATAAATTGGTTAGTCTCTAAGGTGCCACTAGTCTTCCTTTTCTTTTTGCGGATACAGACTAACACGGCTGCTACTCTGAAACCTGCTCCTAAAGGTAGCACTACGAACACCACCAGAGTGGCTTGATTGGCTAAAGGAATCGGATCGGTCTTCCATGTTCCAGGCCTTTTACAAATCTATTCAATGCTTTGCAGTCTTACCTGCTACAAGCTGTTCATGTGAAAGAGTCTTTTCGAAACTAGCACATGTAAAAAACAAACTAAGTAGTACAATGTCCCAACAGCGCCTCGACTCACTCATGATTTTGTACATTGAACAAGAGTTGGCTTCATCAGTTAATTACAATGACATGATTGAGGAATTTAAGTCCATAACACCCTGGTGAGCGACGTCTTATTCTCTAGGACAGGAAGATGAAGAAACCTTAATCTGTTTTGGTCAATTTGGGTTCACTCATTATCTGGTTAAAGACAAAGATCATGAAAATTGACTGTATCTTTGTATACGCCTGGTTATCACTACAGCAAAAATTTGCCATTTTGTGTCTCATTTTTTAAGTTTGTATTTTTTTAAGTAAAGTTTAGTTGTTAATTTAAAAAAAATTAAGTTCAGTTCCAGTTTCTTTAGTTTGTTTGATGAATAAAACTAATGTCCTTTATGATTGAGTATTCAATGAATGTTCACCTATAAATAAAATTCCTTGGGTGCACACCCTCAGGAAATGCACACAAAAAGTAGTTTTAAAAATAGAAAACTGGAACTTTTCATTTCAAAAGAGGTCAAAACTAAACAGGCAGTTCCAAAATGTTTTCCAGTGGAGAAATTCATCAAAACCAGCCCGGTCTAAGAAAGTCACGATTTCAACAAATCAGGGTCACCTGACCAAAAAGAAAAAAAAAAATTGTTGAAAAAAATCCCCTGCTAGCTGTAGTCCTTCCTTTGCAGCGTTCACATACTATTTCTTTCCTAGACCTCTACTGCCCTCTGGTGGATGCATCCAATGAAGTGAGCTGTACCTCCCAAAAGCTTATGCTCAAATAAATTTGCTAGTCTCTAAGGTGCCACAAGTCCTCCTTTTCTTTTTGTAATTAACTTTGATACTTCTCCCTTGCTGCGTTGGTCTTGTAAGGCGACCGAGGCTCTTTCAGAGTGGCCCCTTTACCAGTACTCTGTGTTAGGGATGGTCTCTGCTGAACTAATGCCTGGTGGATTATATACTACAGCAGAGAGAAGTACTCTGTGTTGACCAATATATCCAGGGAGATTACTAATGGACCCAGGGAGCTGAGTAGCAAATACCATCATCTCAGCTGCCCTGGAAGCTGCACGGCAGGGCACATGAAAAGCTTCTTCTGACGAGAGTGAGAGGCAACCGCATGTGAGGAGGGACAGGGCTTTTCCCAGGGCTGTTGCTGCAGCCAAAGGCTTTAGGAAGAAGAGAGCAAGGGGTGTCCTTGCCTGGTGGAGGCCATGGTGCGGTGTAAGCTGGCTGTAACTGCTCTGTAAGAGATCTGTGCAGCACAAAACCCCACTCTATCCCTTGTTAGTATAGTGGTGAGTATCCCTGCCTACCATGCAAGAGACAGGGGTTCAATTCCCGACAGGGAGGATGTCACCTTTTGAATGGTTTCAGAGTGGTAGCCGCGTTAGTCTGTAACAGCAAAAACAATGAGGAGTCCTTGCGGCACCTTTGAGGCTAAAAAATTTATCTGGGCATAAGCTTTTGTGGGCTAAAACCCACTTCATCAGATGCATGGAGTGGAAAATACAGTAGGAAGAGATATAGCAGTATATGAAAAGATAGGAGTTGCCTTACCCAGTGTAGGGGTCGAGACAAATCAATTAAAGGCTACCTGCACATCTACCAATGTGATACATGCCATCATGTGCCAGCAATGCTCCTCTGCCATGTACATTGGCCAAACCGGACAGCCTCTATGCAAAAGAATAAATGGACACAAATCAGATGTCAAGAATTGTAACATTCAAAAGTGTTCAGAGAACACTTCAACCTCCCTGGACACTCACTAACAGATTTTAAAATGGCAATTCCTCAACAAAAAAACTTCAAAAACAGACTTCAATGAGAAACTGAAGAACTGGAATTAATTTGCAAACTGGACACTGTCAAGTTAGGCCTGAATAAAGACTGCAAGTGGATGAGCCACTACAAGAACTAAAAACCTAATTTCCCCATGCTAATTTGCCCCTACTGTTACTCACACCTTCTTAACTGTTTGAAATGAGCCACCCTGATTACAACTACAAAAGTGATATTTCATCCTGTTGATTATAGCCCACTTTAACTGATTTGTCTCCACCCCCCACTGGGTAAGGCAACTCCCATCTTTTCATATATCACCCTACTATATTTTCCACTCCATGCATCTGATGAAATGGGTTTTAGCCCATGAAAGCTTATGCCCAAATAAATTTGTTAGTCTATAAGGTGCCACAAGTACGCCTTGTTTTTACCTTTTGAATGGGGAGAATGAAATACCTGGCCAGGCCAACACATTCCTCACCACCTAGTTCTATGGCAACTTCTGTTCACACCTTCCAGTGTTGATTGTCACCTTGGGAGAGACAATTAGCCCACAAGGCCACCGCTGCCTCCTTGCCCTAGCAAAGGCCTCTATAGCGAAAGCCTCTACATTGCCTTCTGCCACTAGGCCCAGCTTCAAGACCTGCACATTGGGGCACGCTTCAGAGTCGCAAAGGGAAGTACTCTGGCCAAGGGCATGAGGACAATCGCCCAGCCTAAGGTGGTGGCAGCTGGTCAAGGGGCGAGGAAGAGAGTAAAGCGGACAGGCAGCAGGCTGGCCTCCTGTCTTTTTTCCTTTTGTTACAATTTTAACTGTGACAGTAATGGGGAGACTTGAGAAATAGCTGTGGTCATAGGTGAGGTCGGCAGCCACCCTGAGAGCAGAGAAAGGAGCAGTTCCCCATCAGCTGCTGTGTCACCTGGCGGCTGCCCAAGATCGTGTAGCAGTCAGTAGTCTGCATTGTGACCACAGCAACCTGCCTTTGAATGCAAGTTGCAACTTTGCTTTTTCGTGGGGGATCTCCTGACGCACTCCCAGTGGCTCAGCCTGATTGCGTCCATTTGCAAAGAGAGCCAGCAGCTGGTGCCTAGTTTCCACTTGGTAGAGGAACGTCACTGAGGTAAGTCCATCAGAAAAAGAGTAACGGGGATGAGTAACAGGAAGTTTCGCTGGGTGCCAACATCCGGAAGCAGCGTATTCCATCCTGGAAAGGGCTGAGTTTGGAAAGTCCAGCAACTGTATGTTGAAGGGAAGATTGTTTGGGCCTGAGAAGCTGCGGCCCTCAAGAGGGGCTTCTAAAGCCAAAGGGGACTTGGGTAAGTTTGTGAGAGTGTGAGTATGAGGAGCATCTGAAGTGTGGAACAGGGAGGGTAGAAAGAAAGGGTTGTCAGAGGAGAAGGTGCTGAGCAGCCTGTGGGTGAGAGAGAGGTCCCAGGCAGGTGTGATGAGAGGAGCTGCCTAGCCCCCGACTCAGGCCTCCGGCCAGCACTGACCTCCTCTGACCGAGGAGGGAAGTCGCTCGGGACTCGTGGCCCCAGCTGCAGGAGAGGGGCAGGGGTCTTGGGGCTGCAGCTGCAGGGGTGGGCAGAAGCGGTAGAGCCAGCTGCTAGCCTCCCCTAAGGGAATTTCCACCTGCTCCCACATGGCCTTCCCTCCTGTAGCCCACCATTATTTACTTTTAGCAAGAAACCCGACTTAGATTGATTATTTGGTCTCTTGAATATATTTCATAGCAAACCAAAGCAAAGTCCAGCAACTAACTATACAATTTATCAGCATCTGTGTAGGTGAGGGAAGGCTTTGCCTGGGGCTTAAGTTACTAGCAAACGCTTTTGGGATGATTACTCATAGCTAAGTGTAAGTAGCAAAATCTTTGTTAAAGCAATCCAGATTACTGGTGTTAGGAAAGAGATGAGCAGCCCTGTTCCTGCCTTGCAGCTGAGAGATTTCAGAGAGGAAGTCCTGAGTTACAAAGCAAGGCCTAGGCTGGAGATCATGTCACCAGAGAAGAGAAGAGCCTGTGGAGAGCAAACGCTAATTGTTTCTGGGCCTGGCTGCAGTTCAGAAACACACCTTTAGTGTGGAGCTTGTCCCACCACCCACACAGCACCAGGGCAACTGACGTCAGGCCCAACTCAGGTAAACTCCTGACTGAGCTAGAGCTGGTTTCTGAAGGACAGAGGCACATGGACAGGCTGCACCTGAGGTATGTACACATCGAATCAGTCACCAGCTGCTGTAAAGCTGCAGAGCTAGCAAAGGACTCTAAAGATCCAACCCAAGCTTTCATCCAAAACCGAGACAAGCACCTTCTTTGATGTTTGAACAACGAAGTGTGAGCTACTGTCCTAACGGCCCTCCCTCACCGACCCCCACCGCCTCATTTTCCATTTGCACAGATCCTGAGAGGCCCCACCGCTTGGTGAAATAAGGTTCACGAGGGAGAGGAAACGCTGTAGTATCTGCATGTACCAGGGTACAACTATACTATGAGGGTTATGCCACTACCTACTCAGGGAAAGGGCAGCAGGTGCACCATGTTAAGATTGATTGACAAGGGAACTCAGTCAAACATCACATAATGGGCAACTCCAGTCAGCTGCTCATAACTGGTCGAATCTCCCAGCCAGACAAGGGTTAGAGAAGCAATTTCCCAGCAGGTTCTGGCACAGCTAGTTCTAAAGCACCCAAGAGCAGAGGTTACTCTTGAGTGAATTGGTTTACACACAATAGCAGACCCACGGAGGAATAGTGACCACAAAGGCCCACACCCTCAAAAACATTCAGGCTCCTAGCTTTCATTGATTTCATTGGAAGTTAGGAAACTAAATTCCTTTGTGAATCTGGGCCTATTTAATTAAGTGCAACACTCTTAGGGAAGGAATTAGACAAACCATAGCACAGATACAGCTTTAGAAGTTTTTGGTGTTTTTTTTTTAAATGAGGAAGCTAGTCAAAGACAAAAAAGGAAATTAAGACGCCTAGGGTCTGAATAGAGGCTAGGTCAGCAACTCTAACCAAGTCACAGAAGTTAGGCATACCCCTAAACAAACAAGGAAGTAGGAAGGCAAGGAGAATAAAACCAATATGGCTAAATGGCAAGCTTCAAGAGGTTATTTGAGTCAAACAAGCATCCTTCAGAAAATGGAAATCCATCCCAAGTGAAGCCAATAACGAAACAATGGCAGGTAAAATGGGAATCAGGTGGGTTACAAGAGAATTTTGAATAACCAAGGACATTAAAATGAGAAAAAAGTGTGTGACACGTGTGTGTCTGAAGCAGGAAGCCTGGGGATCAATCTGCTTGACTCCCAAAACAAAGGGAGAAATGGAGAGTAAAGCATTCCATTGCATCAGTCCTCATCACTTACAGGAGATGGGGGAGATGTCTATCCAAAACTGCTCTTCACGTGGTTAAGATGAAGCACTGTCAGAACAAGATATCCAAGGAGAAGCTGGAACAATGGCTAGATTCAAGACCACCAATTCATAAGCTCCAGAGGATACACACTGTATTTAAAGGTTTTTAAGACTGAAGTAGCTGAGTGCAAACAAAAATATCATCCACTTGTTAAGATCAGCTACTATAGCAAATGCTGTGCCTATCTTAAGCACTGAGGTGATCCTAGGAGTTTCAGACCACCAAGACAACTGGTTGAAAGCTATAATTACAAGTAAAATGAAGACAGATTTACGTGATGGGACAAGCCAGTAGGGCTTTTGAAAATGAAAGTCCAGCCCTCATCAACTAGGATTCTTTGAGCATGTGGACAAAATAGTGGATAAAGGAGAAGGCATTGTTCTAATTTGGATTTTTAAAAGCTTTTAGTCAGAAGCCCTTCACAAGGGTTATAAAAGAAACTAAGAGATCAAATAAAGAGCAGAAATAATAGGGGCTAAGCAAAAGTTTCCCCTATGAGCATGTTAATTCATAATTGTCCATTACAGGGTTTTACACCTATCCCTGAAGCATTTGATGATGACCACTGGCAGAGACAGGATCCTGGACTAGACAGACCACTAGTGCAATCTGGTGCACTGTACTGGCAGGTTCCACAAGAAACAGGAACCCCAAACTATCAAGAAATGCTGCTCTTGCTTTCATTCCTGGTGTGGTGAGCAGTAGGAAGTCCTTCCTGGCAAGATTGCCAGCCTAGTTTAGCAGACAAGATGTCTAGAGAAGTACTGGGGCTTGTAGATACTTCTACGAAGTGACTCCCCTTTAAGAACTTTGGTGGTTTGGCCATTTCTAGTCCAGCCCCTTTCACTGCTGAGTTTAAAAGCTATTCAGTCTTACCACTGCCCAAAGGCAGTATGGATTGTGGCAGAGGCTATTAATAAATACACCATACACAGAGGCCAGGTGGTACCATCCGTCTTTATTAGGCAACAGTCGCTCTAGCACTGGGAGAGGGTACATAACTGGGCACCTCTCAAAGAGAGCAGAAATGGTTCCCTAGAGCCATCACCAGCTATATCTTTTACAGCGAAGTGTCCCACTCCTAATATCAGTTGGATAAATAGACAGTTTTTCACATCATCCATAAACTCCCCCCCCCCCAATAAAAATATTACAGTATACACGGAAAAAGATGAGGGGATACAGACAGACAGTCCATAAATAACAGCACACAAACAGGCACAGAGAGGAACCTGACACCCGAAGAAGTGCCACAGGTGTAAAGAATGAACATCATGCACGGACCATTTGCACAAGGGCGGCCTGCACTGAGCCTTAAGCTATCAGTACTGCCCTCAACATCTTCTCGGGGTCCATCCCAACTCCCCTAGCTAATGCTCCAGCACTGTGTTCTGTTCACCTTCAGATGAAGTGACCAGGGGAGGAGGTGGTTCACCACTTCCCATGAGTGCTCAGTCTCTCTGACTGACTCTACTGGACAAACAGGATGGGTGTGGAACTCCTCCCCTCCCTAGTACACTACTGTTGCCATTGCAGACCGGTCAGTGGAGGTTTGAATGACATGGAGGATGCCATGGGCAGATACATTCTGAAAAGATTAAAAAGCTTGGGGCTTTAGATCAGGAAGCCTTTATGGGAGTTGTTTGTTTGGAAACCAGAGTCTTAGTTTCATCCTGCCTTGGAGGGGTGGGTGGGTATTAGCCTCTCCACAAACAAGCAGTATCTCTGTCCCATCTGACAAGCCAAGAAGCTGTGGTGCTGAGCCATAAAAAACAGCATCTGTTCTTGGGCCAAACTACCAGGGTACGTGTATCACCACGTGATTGTACTCATGTGGGTTTAACGCAGAAGCAGCCAACACAATCTGCATTAGAACATCTCTCGTACACAGAGATATCAGGAGCCAGAAACCAGAGGTAAGAAAACCACTCCTGAGTGTCCCACTTAGCATGGGCTGCTGACGCCAATGTGAAGCAGGAGTTCTAAGTGAAGCCTTTGAATGCATCCACCCACACGCCAGGAAGAAACAAAGGACATTTTCATTTGAGAAAATTATGACTCTTCCATTAAATGCCCCCCAAAAGGGGTGAGAGATGCGGAGGCAGGGGGGAGGCATTTCACTGCAGCCTCCAGAATGCCCTGCCGTTCAATAATGGTGAGTATGGAACCACTGTGAACATGTGGTTTGATGGCAGGCAGAATTAAGTCAGTAAGATTTACATCTTAGCAAAGCTGTGGTGGACAATATTCCCACGGGTGTTAACTTCTGGGGCATTTGAAAAACCTTCGCCAGGAACATGCTGCAAAACAGAGGCAGAAGGTCCCACGTGTATTGTAAAAGCCTTTTCTTTGCAGTAACTGAAGCTCCAACAGCAGTTGCTGCAGAAAACCGAATAAATCTAGACAAAATCTAACAAAAATGTGAGTTCTGCTTCTACAGCGAGACACCATTCTGGGTAACAAAGAGCAGCCGGCACCTGCTCGGGATAGGATTGTACCCAGTACCAGTGTAGTTCTAGCTATCCACAGACACACAGCACACGCCGCGGAGAAAGCAGCAATGCGTTCCTGCCGAGCGCTAGCTTCCATATCGCAGGTGTGAACAGGAATGATTTCACACAGTCTTTGGATAGAGGTAATGGGAGCGGCGGAGCAAAAGGGAAAACTGGGTCACTCCCCTACCCTACCCCACCCTCTCTCAAAGTCACAGGACTGTGCATTAGTACACCGAGGATCCAGCCAGCTCCAGGATCCTCCAAACCATGGCAGACACCAGGTTTATGTAAGCTCCCTCCCCGGGGGCACATCCTGCCATTCAGACTCAGACTGAGGGGTGTGCAGGTGAAGACACACAAAGGGGCCTGGAGCGGGGGGGGAACCACCGGATCTAGGATTTTGAGTAATGAAGTATCAAACCTTCTCTTTTTTAAAACCCATTTTAATCTGTGCCAACAAAGAGGGCCAAGCAGGGACCGTTCTCTCCCTTCGCCTCAGCCCAGGTCTCTGCACATCCTAGGTCACTCACCACATGAGCAGCCCAGAAAAAGGCACCCTTGTGCCCTCAATATGGATGCTGCTGATTTACACTAGAACTTCGCCACCAACAGAGGCAGCTCTGTGACCAGAGGGGGGAGAGGCACACGGGGCGGGGAGTGTGGAGAAGAGAAATCTACTGAAACCATTCCCTACATTTTGTAAAGACACAGACAGCGCTATAAAAAACTGTATAAAAACCACAGGGAGATTCCTGGGTGGGGTGGGCTGGCCCCAAGCACCACCCCTCCTGAAGAGCTCCCCACACACACCGAGTCTATAGAAAAAGGCTCCCATAAAAACCACTTAGTGAGTCCCGCCTTGAAGAGAGTGCTAGTACTCTCCTCTCCCCATTTCCAGCCAGCCCGGAGCAGCCAGCCTGCAGGTAGAGAGTTGCCCGAGATGCTGGTTTTGCCTTGTGTGGGGCGGGGAGCGGGGGTGGCTCCCCTACCCACCCCCGGGGGGTCTGGCAGAGGAGGGAGGGGAGAGCAGCCCCCGGAACACAGGCCCACCCAGCACCAGGAAATGGCACTTTTCTGTCCTCAGGGCTTGCTGACCCCTCCTCCTGAACCGGCATTGCCTCTCTTACCCCAGTGAGGGGCAAGGGAGTGGGGAAGCTGCTAGCAGCCGCTGGCCTGGTTACACAGACTAGAACAGCACCAGCCAGATTCCAGTCCTGCCAGCAGGCCTAAACACAGCCAATGGCTAGGAAAGCTAACCCTGGGCTAGTCCAGAGCCCTCTCTGGCCCAAGTGATTCCACTTGCATGGCCCTAATCTAGAACGGTCTGCTCTAAAGAGGGAGGATAATGGGGGGAGAGTCCAGTCTGACGGCTCACAAGGCTAGCTTTGGCCACACGGCCCCTGGGCTAGGAGGCGGCGATAGCGGTGCCCCCACTCAGTTTGACAATCATTTGCTGGCAGTCGTTGCAGGAGCGCTTGTCCCCCACTTTCTCCAAAGTGCGGGCTGCTTCTGCCAGCAGGACCGCTCGCTGGCCCGGGGACGAGAGGAAGGAGAGGGGAAGGTGGCGGCAGGCCAGGAGAATCGCCGTGGCTCGCTCTCTCTGTCCTGGCAGAATGTCCAGCTCACCTGTGCAGGAGAAGAAAAACCACTGCAACCAAGCCTTGCATAGCTCTAGCCCACCATAAAACACAGCCTTCTCCGGGCTGGCTGAACAGCCGTGGAGGTCAGTACACCACACCCGAGTATGACAGGATGAAACCTTCGGGGAGTTATTTTAAGGCAGCAAGGTGAGGTGGCCCAAGCTGCAGTTTGGCCAGGATTGCAGCGGTAACACCCTAATCCCAGGGAAAACACTGACTGGATCTATAACCAGGGGCCAGGCCCTCTGTTCCAAATTTAACTTGTGCCAGTATTAGTGACCTCGGCTGTTCACTGTAACCTGAGCAGACATTTGCTTATTAAAAGGATTTTTTTTTAAGCGGATGGCTTTTCTTTAGGAGATCAGCACTTTAAACTTTACCCTGATCTGTGAATTCTCTGCTTCCTAAGGGCAGCTCATTAGGGTAGTTCACTCCCCTTAAATTCAGCTTAATGATGGTTTTTAAAAAACGTTTTAAGGTTTGCCCTGTAACCCGAAGTCCCCAGGACTGGTTTCTGTTGCTAGAATATAGGAGTCTCCAGTGAGATGCCATCTTCTGCTGCAGGTCCGTGTAGGGATCCCAGGCTCTGCTGGGATCTATTTTCCTGAACCAGAGCGCCAAAGCCCCACAAAACCCCAGCAGCTCAGCTATGGACTTCAGGAAGATCTAACATATCCTGCACCCTGCCTCCAACTCCTGCATCGTTCAGCAAGGTCACTGCCAACACACACCATGCTGGGCAGCTCAGTTCCAGACACTAAGCCTTGCCAAATAACCCCCTGCTTGCCGAAGAGCCCACAGCACAAACGAATGCTACAGATCCCCCTCCCAACAGGGAGCCTGTGCCCACGCTGACCTTGTTTGCCGCTCTGGGCGGTGCATCGCCTCAAGCTGTGCTCCAGCAGCTGGTGGGTGCGGGTGGGGCTGGCGCCTGCCATCAAACGCACAGTAGCCTCATGCAGGAACACCTGGGGGGAATAGAGCAGAAGGCAACGACGGGCAGCCTCACGCTGGGACGATCCTACATCCATACTGCCACAACATGGGAGACCGCTCCCAGCTCACAAGCAGGGATACTGTTTCCCCTCCCGCCTCGCCTCTGGAGCTCCCTACTGAGTGGTCCCAAAACGGGGGCAAGAACGGAGTGAGAAGCAAAGCTGTTACATTGCCAGGGTACAGGAGGACAAGGAAGCGGCTGGGTGGAAGAGGGTGGCAGGAGCACATCAGCAACACAGGAACCAGGGCAGAAAATGGAAGAGGTGTGGCCCCAGCCCTAGATTTCCTTATCCCAGAGAATAGGTCTGATGCCCCAGGAACAGAGTTGGCCATGAGAACCAGGATAGTGGGGTTAGCTGTTTAACACACGCTGTTTACACACATTTAGAACTTGAGTGGGTAAAGCTCTGCAGGTTAGACCATAAGGAGTAACCCTGCACAGACAGGGACATGGAGTGGAAAGAGAGGGAGGACCCCGGATGAGACACGAGGGTTTGCCCCATACTTCTCAGCCACTGTTTAGGGCACGGTGAACGGAGTCCCACACTGCACAGAGACTTTTCCCCCACCCGACTCCCCAGTGCCCCAGCCTAAGCAGGAAGATCACAGGGATTAGGTATGAAAGAAACCCCAGGCCTTCACCTCCATCCCTTCCACAAGGCACACGCATCTCCTCAGGACATTACAGGACTGTGTTCACAGGATGCTCCCTGGTGCTTTGGCCAATCAGTGAAAAGCATCCAAATGACGGAACCCAAGTCCTCCATTTATCCACAGAGCAGGTGCAGCATGGACAGACAGGGCAAGGTTCCCTGCCCTACCCCCGGCCAACGGGCCTCAATCCTAACCTGCAGTCACCTCTAGGGCAATTGCAGCAGTCTATATCACAAAGGAGGCCAATTAACTAATACAGACACCCGCCCATTGGGAACAGGACTGATACTGCCAGCTCCCCACCCAGATGTCGGAGGGAGTGGCTCTCACTCACTAAGTGCCTGGGGAGAGACTGAATGCTGTTGGAGATTGTAAGAACTCCATGCACCGTCTCCAGCCCCTGGGCCATTCTGTCCTATTCTGCACTTCAGATTTACAAACTCAAGTGACGAAGCTTCTTTGGGGCGACTATTTGAAAGTGTACTGCTGTGCAGAGCAGGCTGAAAATGAACAGTGCTTGCTCTATGGGACTGAGGGGAAGGCAAATGGGAATCAGAAAAGAGGCAGGACTTTACCTTGCGATAAGCGGGCCTGAAGCCATGGGCCAGTTTGCGCAAGCTGCTGAGGTCTCGCTGGAAACCCGTCAGCTCAGAGGCTGAGGCATGGTAGGTCTCACCCAGGACCTGGCTGGAGTTCGCCTGCTTCTGCCACAGCATGGTGCGGAGCGAGAGCAGTAAGTCACAAGTCAGCAGCTGGATCATCTGCAAGGAGCCCCCCAAGAGAGGACAGAGAAGGTAAGAAACCCAACAGCGGCCCACTGCAGAGTGGCCAGCATTATCCATGGCTGGGAGCAGCAGTGCCCTCTAGCTGCAGGCAGGCAGAGTGACCAGCCCACCTGAGCAGAACCACTTTGCTGTGCCTAGAGTTATTTTGAAGGGGAATTTAGTGCTGCAGGTGCGCCCAATCAATGGCTCTGGGGACCAAAGTCTGCTCCCTTCATCTCAGAACAGGGACAGTGGGGCAGGCCCTGCCAAGAAGGGACCATTTCTAAAGGGTGAGTGCTGCTGACGTGGGGTTATGGCTCTGAGATGTGGTGCCGGCTCAGCAGGAAGTGGCCGGAGAGCTCCAAACACACTGGAGACCAGCCACCAAAAATCCAAAACAACCTTCAGTCAATACCAAGCTGAGCTGGATTCAAACCACCAGCCTCAAGGCAAAAGGCTGCACATTTGACCAGTCACCTGGAGCCATCCTGCCCCAGAGAGCTAGTTACCCCCAAGGCAGGCTTGGGTAACCCGAGACCCTTAAAGCTAAAGGCTGCAGGACAGTATGCCTAAAGCAAGCAAACACTTGGTGCACCCTCCTTCAGCACACCACAGCCTGCTCCGTATTGTTACATTAAACCACAGAAAGGAAATGTTGATGAGCACATTTGGCTTGAGCCATTAACCAAATGAAAACGAAGTGCCTTCCACAGCCGCACAGTGACAGGCAGACCCACCTGGAGATGGCTATGGCAGAGCCACCAACCCCACCTCAGAGCTCCATGGTGTCACCCAGGGCGACCCCACCCTTAAACACACACTCTAGGTACACACCAAGAGGGAGTTCCAAATGGAATCAGCAGCACCAGTGTCTTCCTTGGCGGTCTTCCCACCCAAGTACTGACCAGGCCCCAGCTTACTGAGATCTACCAAGATCCTCACCGGAGGTACAAAGCTACAGGCCACAGAGAGCTGTACCACATGCAGAAAAGGGAGGCCTTGTCCCCACTCAAGCTCCCCGAATCCCACCCGTTGCTGCTCCCAGGCAGGGGGGATGGGGTGTTAGCCTAGCCATCCTTCGGAGAGCCTACCTGGGCTGCAGAAATGGAGAGTGCCTCTGTACTGCACTGCAGAAACATTGCACAAGTACTGCCCGAACATGCAATGCAACTACAATGCACTACAGCTGCCCCCCAGGAAAACAGAGCGGGCCAGAGCTCAGCATCCCACATGTCCTGCAGGGAAGCTCGAGCTTTGTGGTGCTCTGAAAAGTAAAGATACGAGAGATGCACCGATGCAGAGAAATGGCTTAGTACAGTCTTACTCCTGTTGAGGAGAGGAGCTGACAGTTCAAATGATGTCAAGTGCCCCAAGCCAGACCAGAGTGGATGTAAGCAGTCCCTACTTTACACAGTTATCAGTGACCTCCCCCACAGCAGACCAGAGATGGGGGCTGCTACGGGAACAACTTAATACGGAGAAGTGACTAAGGGAACAAGGAAGGGGTGGCAACAGGCAAGATGACACAGCCAAGCACCAAGCTGTGACCACATGCCCCCAGTACAACAGAGAGCCACCTCCACACCAAGCAGGAGGGGAGGGAAGCTGGATGAGGAGTCCATCTCTCCCCTCTTCTTCAGCCATAAGCATGGGGTACTGGGTGGAGGGAAATCTGCCCCCTTCTGCTCTGCTCCAGGCGGGAGAGGAAGTGTGACGCACCCTTGAACTCCTCCACAAGGGGAGACCAGAGCAACGTTCCAGCCTTAGTGAACACTACAGGAATCAGAAAGGAAGCACAAGCTAGCAGAGGGCACCCTCCCTGGACCCTTACATTGTTGAGGCCAGTGTTAGACACACCACTGCTCATGTTAAGGCTGTTCCACAGGTGGCTGCTGGCCCTCTCGCAGTGACCAAAGGAGCTCTGCTGCCCATCTGCCTTCCCCGACAGAGAGGCCTGCATGGCTTTGCATACATGGAAGATCGCTTTCACCAGGGCGTTCCTGAAAGACAGAGACAGGGCAACACTTTCAAACAGTGCTGTGTCCAGGCCTTTCCAGCAGCTGTTCTAAAGCACCTTCCAGTTCTAATCAAACAAGACTTTGGCCTCCAGGGACCTTTACTGAACTGACCTTAAGTCCTAAGGGAAAGGAGTTCAGTGGTCTCAGTCTTCTCCCCACCCCAATCGGTTCAGATCACAAAAGACACCACATAGTCCGACATCAGAGGGCTGCCAACCCGGAGAAGCGGCAGGCTGGTATAGAAACACATGCAGCACTGGCATGGGGGGCAGCCATCACAAAGCCTGTGTCTGTACATGTGATAGTAGCTCTAGGACCACTAAGGGCTTGTCTACACTTACAGCAGAGCAGCTGGGCTGCTGTAGCACTTAGCGAAGACACTATTGACACTGACGGGACAGCTTCTCCCATCGGCGTAGGTGATCCACCTCCCTGCGATGCGGTACCTATCTCGACGGGAGAAGCTCTCCATAGCACTGTCTACACCTGAGCAACGTAGTTATACCAACATACATTTGTAGTGTAGACCAAGCCTGAGTTTCTATATATAGGAGCCTACATGCAGCTGGACGAAGGAGCTTTCATCAGTGATGGGCACTGCTGCTGCTTTCAGTGTTATTAGGAAAGGTTTACATGCTTTCCCCTCACACAGGACATCAGCCTAGGGAACTCAGAGAGAAAGGCCCCAGATGAGGATAACGTTCACCCATAATTTTGTTTAGATAGCAAGTACAGGGGTGTTACATTGCCACGGGACTTTCCCCAACCCACTGCCCGGAGACCTGTAACACAGGCGCTGATCAACATGACAACACACACTCCTACATGTTGGATGTTTCCACATCATGCCATTACATCAGCAGGCATTGAAGCAATCTCACAGCATGACACTGCAACCACCTTCTGTTGCAAGCACTAATAGGTTTAGCCCACAGGACAAGCGTCAACATGTGCCTGCCCCACAGAACATCTGCTTTCAATCGGGCCATTGATATATTCATTTCTGGAAAGATTTGGTGGTTTGAAGAAGGTAAAAGGCCCACGCACTCTGACATCTCCAGAGATTTGGGCATGCGCTCCACTTCTGTGAAACGTGACCTCACGCCTGCATCGTCCCCTCTGAGCCAACTGATTGCCATGCCGATTGCCGCTGACCACCATCTGCACACCAAATCAGGGCCTGTGGAAACAGTAAGACAACACTGCAGGCAGGGAAAGCACAAAAAGCGGTGCCAAGATCAGACAAGCAAAAGGATAATGCTTAATATTTCTAGTGCCTTCCACCTTGATGAATCCAGAAGAGCTTTAGGAAATGCATGGACAGAAATTCTTTCACCCAGCACTGAAATGCAGCTGTCTCTAGAACGAAATACTGCAACTTCGACAGCACACAGCAATGCTACACATCAGGCTAGGACAAGAAGTGAAGAACACTGTACTCACTCAAAACTGCAAGGGGAATTTTAGGCCTTCAGAACATAGTCAGCCTAGCCAGACTCTCTCCCTTACTCGAATGAAGGGGGCCATGGGCTCTTCAGATAAGCTGTCAAGATCTCGGTTTTCCTCTCTCATCCAAAGAGCAGCTTCTCCAGCAGCACATAGAATGCTCATGCACTGGTTCCCGCTGACTGAGAGGAGTTTATTGAGTCACCTAACCTTGCCTTGAAGGTCTCCCATCCAAGTACAGACCAGACCCAACTTTGTTAGGGTAAGGGTGTTTGCTTCCACTAGCCTGACCTATTTCCAGCTTCAGTAACTATCGTTAGCCAATCCTATTCCTGGGGGGGCAAGAGGCCTTCCCCTTGTGAGATCAGAGAGTCCTGCCCACTGCACTTCTGTCTGTGTGTTGCACCCCCTTGCCCAGTGTCCGCCTGCTCTTTGACAGCTGGAAGCTCTCTAGGGCAGGAGTGCTCCAACCGGTGTTTGGAAAGTGCCTAACACATTTTGGGCATTGCTGCAACATAAACAGCCACCACAATCCACTCCGTCCACCTGAAGTTACCAGTGGTGTTTCTATTCCATGGAGCTTTCTTCACGTCCTGTCCTGAACTGCCGTACGTGGTATGCTGCTGAATAGCTCTGTCCCACCTCAGAAGGGGCTGCACATCAGCAGAGGCTGATTCCCCTGTAGTTAGTAAACCCCCAAGATGAAGCGTGCTTCAGAAACTGGGCTATCATTCAGAGTCCCAGAGATGGAGAGGCTTTGAACCACAACACTCACCCAGGGCCAACTTCAGGACCGAACTGCTATTGAAAGGTGGAGTCCCGCTTCCCATGGAGTCCACAAAGGAGTTGACTAATTTCAGGTACTCCAAAGCACTAGAGAATTCGCTGGAAGCAGAGGCAAGACAAAGACATTCACTAGGCAGCAAGGCATGAGATGCCACATTTACAGCGTGTCACAATATAATCTGGATGAGTCGCATTTATAAGCGCCACCGACCCACTAGGTTAGTGAGTTAGGGGACAGGTACAAGAGTTCAAGCTCTGAGTAGCGCTGCTTTACTACAAGCAACCTTCTCAGGCCTGGAAGAATATGACTGGGTCAAGAGGAAGCCCTGCTGGGTATGTCTACACTGCAACTGGGCGAGTGCCTCCCCACACGGGTAAACAGACTCATGCTAGCTCGAGCAGTGTGGACATCGCAGCTCCAGGGGAGACTGAGGCTAGCCACCCGAGCTCAGACCCAAGGGTTGCACGGGCTTGGATTCAGGTGGCTAACCTGAGTGTTCACCGGCTCTGCATCCGCCACACTTCTTTTTAGTGCACTAGTTCAAGTGAAGCTACCTTGTGTCTGTCTACCCATGCTGAGATGCACCCTCCCAGCCGCAGTGTAGATGGATCCTCAGTCCCCAGGGGGCAGTGTTAGCTAGTGCTTCACTGTCAGCATAATCAGGGCCAGGAGTACGCTCGGTACCAGCCCCAAGGTCACAACAAACATGTTCTACCTGCTCTTTTGGTCTGTTGATAGGTGGGAAAACACGAACTGTAAAAGAGGCTATTTATTAGGGGAAGGACTAGTTGGAACGAACAGAGGAGAATTAGTGTGTGTAACAGGTGACGTTTACGGGAAAGCGAACATTCGCTCTAACATTTTAATTAGCACTTCAAATTTTACAGATGCTGTCTGGAAGCTGCCACCCTTCTCTCCAGTATCTGACACCTGCTGACATTAGGTGTGACAGTATCACGAGTCCTTTATAGGCTCCTTTCCATGCGTAGCTTCCAAGACAATCTGAACTACATTTCAGCAAGTCACAAAAGCTATCAAATGTTCTCGACCTTGGCCAAAGACAACAGCACATGTTGTACTTATCCAGTTCCTTTGTGTCTGTCGGAGGATTTTGGGATGCTGTCCATGGAAAATTTATTAGTGTTAAAGATATCCCTGCCAATTAGAGACCTAGGGCTACCTTCTCACAGCAGTCCACGCACAGTGTAGAACACCTTGCAACCTTTCCACCACATTAACAATAGCAGTGGCTTGTCATACATCGATTTCAATGAGCTGGATCAAGTTGTTTGTCACCCACTGGGACTATACCAGTACTTAGATGTACAAACAAAAATGTAACTAAACCTGCACTATAATAAAAACTATACTTTTTCCTAACTGATCGGGGGGTGGGGAGGGGAGAAGTGCAGTGTCCTCTTGGCTCTCACTCCTCTTTTGTGGGGGGCAGATCACTACACAACTTCAGAGATTTATGAGAGACAATTAGGACTGGTCTAGGACAAGGCATGACCATAGTTCAGTCCCAAACTAGACATGGCTTGGAGTATAAAAAGCAGTTCTTTCCTTTCCCTCCATTTCACTCAGATATGGAGACAGAGACCAACAACAAAGACCGCAGCCGAAGCCTGCTCTGCCCCTCACACATCTATATATCTTGGTTTGGTTTACACTGCTGGTAAATGCAAGCTAACATTTTGTATTTAGCTATCAAGATACTGACAAGCAAATGTTAGGCATGGAGCCAGTGTATGTCACCAGGTCTCCCCCCCACCAAGTGCCTGGGCCCAAAATGGTTACACTTGAATTTGAAGGAGAAATCTTAGCTGTGGTGGGGGAAAGCTTGGCAGGTCCTGAGTTCAAACCCCGCTGATGATCACAGTGGCCCCTATCAGTTTGATTGAAAAGATGTAAGCTAATCATTGGCCTCAGAGCTCCTAGTAAATTATGAATGCAGCCCTTGATGCCTCAGAGTATTGGGTCCCCCTCATCTAGACAGTAATAATCTACGCATTGAAACTTACCAGGGCTCCGGCTCCTCCTCCTCCTGTCCCACAGCCCCTTTCCTGGCCTGAGGCTTCACAAGAGAATCCACAGCTCTCTCCAACAGATTCTCACAGAATGCCTGGTGAACCTGGGCTATGGGATCAGCTGGAAAGAAGAGAACAAGAGTCTTGCTCTTCTCTTATTCACAAACCCAAGCATCTCCAGACACAATAAGACCAGCTGGAGGAGGGAAGCAGACTCCAAGACAGAAACAGCAGGAGCCAGCAAGAGGGATGTTCTTGAGGGACTGGTGCAGGGAACTAAAAGATACCAAAAACTTTTGACATATTCAAAGTAACCCTCCATACCTCCGTTGATTTGTTCATTATTAGTGATCTAGCTCTGCACAGCCAGCCCACAGATCCCAATCAGAAATGCCACTTCACCCGTGCAAAAGAATGGGTAGGATACTGTTCTAAAGAGAAGAGACCATGGTTTTACCCCTCTTAGTCACTCAGCCCCACACCTTGAGGGAATGCTGCTCTGTTATGTGATTGGAGGATAGAGGCGGGACTATGTGTAGAAACAGCACACAACAGGAAACGAAGGGATTAAACTTCGTGTGTGTGTGTGAGGGGGGGGGTGGGATTTTGCAGGAATTAGAGAATCTTCTGGGATCAGGTACTGCAAGCTGTCCCAGATATTGGAGTGTAGAAAAGAATCCCTGTGCAAGAGGTTGGAAGGTCATGCATTCGAGGGTGTCAGACACAGTGGTGCTTACCTGGGTTCCTCGGGGCACAGTATAGACTCTCCTTTGTAGCAGATTTCACAGTCCAGCTCCGTTCCACAAAAAACCTCTGTCCCAGTGGGTGACACAGCCAGCGCAGGGAGTCGGGAATGGCGCTCCGCTCTGAGCTACACAGGCTCTGGGCCTTATTTAAGAAATAACCCTGGGAAGAAAGGAGAACGGTGCCAAGAAGAGGGAGACACACATGCAAACATCATGCATATGACTCAGTGACAGTAAGCAGGGGCAAGGTTCATTACAGGCCAGCTCAAAGTAATTCCAATTAAGTGGAATTGTTGGGCACCACTGTGAGAATCAGGGTCAGACATATCATGGGGAAAATAGAAGGGTCTAAACTCCAACGAACAAGCAATTGAATCAGCTGACTGTACACAGTATTACTGTACTATAAAAGCATACAGTAACATTTTATGAAAGCAGGTCACACTGGTGATTAATATCATTATGCAATGTGTATATTAACACTATGAAGAATTATGGATACTCGCTGATATTATGCTTTGAAGTCCATGACCAAACAAACAGAGAAATAGGTTAAATACCTGTCTCCAGTGTAATTTAAGTAGTGTGGAATCAAAACAATGGAAGCCCCATTGACATACAAATCAGCAGGGGGATGGGAAGTGCGCAGGAAGGGAAGAACAGCAGGAAGCCTTACCGGCTTTTGATAACAGAGACCATGAACATTGGGGGAGTGGGGCCGCAAAAAGGCATTTGAGTTATCCATCCCTTGGGAATCAAAGGTCTTGAAAACACAGAACATTGGATCCTTCAAGCAAAGGGGTTGAAGTCTTTGGGAATTGAGTTTAGGTGAGAAACCTGCTTAGGTAAGGATCGTAACTTGCTGCAGTTAAGTTTTAGTCTTAGAAGCGTATTTTTACTTTTGTTTGCTTGTAACCCTCTCTCTCTTTGTGCTATATACTCGGTAACACTTAAACATGTGTCCTTTTGGTAAATAAACTTCAATTTACTTTCACTCTAACCCTTTCCAGTGCACTGACTGAAATAAGAGTGTTTGTCAAACCCCAGTTAAACTCATGAGCTGCAGTGTATTGTCTCGCTAAAGGAGCAACGAACTGAACTTCTGAGTGTGTTCAGTAAAGGGGGAGATGCCTCTGGGGAACTCAGGAGTTGGGGTTCACGGTTATCTGCAAGGCAAGGTTTGGACTGGCAGAGTCCTGAAGAGTCTGCTGGCAAGGCAGACAAGCTGGTGCATCAGGGAGCTGTCTCACAGCTTAGCTGTAGCAAAGCTCTCACTTGCTGAGGCTGAGAGGGGAACATAGTAACTCTCAGTTCTGGGAACCCCAGTAGATTGTCACAGGGAGACGGTTTTGGGGAAATTCGGGACTGGGAGAGTGTTGGGGTCACTCTGCAAAAAGTAACCGGGTGGTAGAAGACAGGGTGTGACCTGCATGCTTGTAGGCTGGCTGTTGTTTCAGGGCTGTGAGCCATGGCAGCATAGCATTGAAGGCACCCAGAGCAGCAAGGCAGGTGGTGACAACCCCTCACTGGTCTGGGTTGAACCCCAAAGCATCACAACCACCAACACCTAACTATGCCCCCTTTGGCTAAACAGCGACTGACTGGAGATACGCAGGCCTACTCTGCTCAGAGCTCTGCTGGGAGGCCCTGTGGGGAGAACAGAGGGACTCACTCACCGCCAGGAAGCCCAGCTTGCCTCCGCAGCGGGTTTTCAGGCCGACTGCAGCAGTCAGGTGGATTTCTGCCATCATGCTGGGTGGGATCTTCTCCTCCGCACACTCAGCCAGATTCACAGCGCACAGGGCCATGTGCAAACCTGAGTAGGCCGAGCTGGATGGAAGTTTACCTGTGCCGGCAAGAGAGACGAATTCACCTCTCCTATACAGTCACCATGCAAAACCGATCCGAGTGCAACTAATACAATTACCATGCATCTCAAAGCCTGCACCGTACATGAACTGGACCATCTTGGCGGAAAAAGTCTATAGTGCCATAGGCATCATGACCCAGTGCTCTGTGTATGCTGCACACGTCATCACTGGACTAGCCAGCTTCCTTCGGGGCCCAGAACTGTACAGCTATTTGAACAGCATGATCAAGAAGGGTGGAGAATTGCTCAGGGTGGTCCAAGGTGGCCTAACTAGCATTAAGGGGATAAAATTGGCAAAGGGCAGCTTAGGCTACACATCAGGATGCGTCAGTGGTTTGTTAGACCGTGAACTATTCTACCAAACGAAGTGGTGAAAGCTCCACTCATCACATAACGATCCCCAAAAGCTCGTCAGTGCGTACATACATGTAAACAGAGCTTCAGAAGCGTACCACACCTATTGGCTGATGCAAGCCTGAGAGTGTTGGTGGTGGTCTCTGCTAATCTACTCCTCCCCCCCAATCTCTGATTTTAGGTGGTTCTTCCAGTGATTAACCTGGTACCAGCTTCCACTTCCCCTGCTTAAACGACATGAGTGAATTTGACCCTCACGGTCCCCGCTAGCAGCAGTGAACACTGACAAGACTCAGGTCCATTCTCAATCTGCTGCTGCATGGGAAAGCTCCGAGCAGCAGCAAAATGGCTCCAAGCCGTCTTTCAGCAGACGCCACGGCATCCGTCCCTGCTGTTCATGTCTAGAAGATTATCTCCACAGCCGTAAGGGCTAGAAACAATGTTTATAATTTCAATGAAAGCTTGGATTCTATAGCAGTTAATGGCAGCCACCTGGGAAAGCCTCTTGCTCCCCAGGGACAAGCTGATTTTTCAAGCCCAATGTACATGGATCACTTACCACGGAAACCTGCCAGGTGGACTACATCAGCTGTGTAACAGCATCCAGCAATGCCACCCGGCAGTTCAGTGGAGGAGAGTCAGAGAAACCCAAGGTTTTATTGAAAAAAACATTAATTTTAGGCTGGCATAACCAATCTGGAATATGCCCAGAGCACCTGCTAAGAGCTTACCCTTGCAAAATGTGCCACGGGGCATTCTGGAGCCCATCCATGGTACAATTACAACTGAGTAGGGCTATCGGGTTGCTACGTGGTTAACCCCCCACCCAGTTCGACACACTTCCATTTTGTGGTGTAGACAGGCCCTTATAAGAGTGTTCCATCATGCCAACTAAAGCCCTGGAGGTGCCTTACAGATCACAGCACCCCAGAGGTGACACTATTGCCCCAGGAGAGGTGACGCTTACTGAGCTGTTCTTCTGAATGGCATTGTTCCCTTGTGACATTTCAAGTCAGTTTGTGTGTAACTTGTCCTTTGAGCTAGTAGCAGATTTGGGAAGAGCAGGACAAGGAGCCCTTCCAAGGACCCCATGAGAAGGGTAGCTACGAGCACCCTCACTCTGTCAGGGGAAGACAGTCCCACTTCAACCTCTGCCCTTACCTGTGATGTGGAGCTGATGGAGCTTGTGATATGCCAGAGCTGCATCCCGAGCACTGGTCTTGGCCTCATCCTCAAAGCCAGCAGCAGCCTCTCTTGCTCGCTGTCGCCGTGACGTCCTCTTCAGTAGCCAGCGAACCAGCCCCAGCTTCTGCAGACTGTAGCGGATCACGTTCCAGGACAAGCTGCAGGCCAAGTCCAAGCGGGACGCAGGCAGCGCTCGGCCCAGAACTGACAGGCAGATCTGCAGATTTGATGCAGCTGCTGCAAAATCCCCCTGCAAACGCAATGGTGAATGGTTAAACAGAGATCATTTAAGCTGGTGAACGGGGCTGCACTGACAGTCCTTGAGACCAGAGGGCTCTATTTGCCCCCAGAACACGTACAGTCTAAGCAGAGGCAGTGCAAGCTTCTTCCATGCACCTCCACACCCATTTTCACCCCCTTCCCCTCCCAAGCCCTGAAGCTCCACCTCCAGGAACCAGGAGAGTTAAGTCTCCATGGCCCATGTAATCTGACAACTCTCAGCTGAGTGCCAGTGAAAACTCATGGCGATCGGGGGAAGTCCTGGACAACTGGAAAAAGGCTAATGTAGTGCCCATCTTTAAAAAAGGGAAGAAGGAGGATCCTGGGAACTACAGGCCAGTCAGCCTCACCTCAGTCCCTGGAAAAATCATGGAGCAGGTCCTCAAGGAATCAATTCTGAAGCACTTAGAGGAGAGGAAAGTGATCGGGAACAGTCAGCGTGGATTCACCACGGCCAAGTCATGCTGACTAATCTAATTGCCTTCTAAGACGAGATAACTGGCTGTGGATGAGGGGAAAGCCCCGGTGAACGTGTTGTTCCTTGACTTTACCAAAGCTTTTGACACAGTCTCCCACAGTATTCTTGCCAGCAAGTTAAAGAAGTATGGGCTGAATGGATGCACTATAAGGTGGATAGAAAGTTGGCTAGATTGTCGGCCTCAACGGGTAGTCATCAATGGCTCATGTCTAGTTAGCAGCCAGTATCAAGTGGAGTGCCCCAAGGGTCGGTCCTGGGGGCGGTTTCGTTCAATATCTTCATAAATGATCTGGAGGATGGTGTGGATTGCACCCTCAGCAAGTTTGCAGATGACACTAAACTGGGAGGAGAGGTAAATACGCTGGAGGGTAGGGATAGGATACAGAGGGCCCTAGACAAATTAGAGGATTGGGCCAAAAGAAATATGATGAGGTTCAACAAGGACAAGTTCAGAGTCCTGCACTTAGGACGGAAAAATCCCATGCACCGCTACAGACTAGGGACCGAATGGCTCGGCAGCAGTTCTGCAGAAAAGGACCTAGGGGTTACAGCGGACGAGAAGCTGGATATGAGTCAACAGTGTGCCCTTGTTGCCAAGAAGGGCAATGGTATTTTTGGCTGTATAAGTAGGGGCATTGCCAGCAGATCGAGGGACGTGAACGTTTCCCTCTATTCGACATTGGTGAGGCCTCATCTGGAGTACCGTGTCCAGTTTTGGGCCCCACACTACAAAAAGGATGTGGAAAAATTGGAAAGAGTCCAGCAGAGGGCAACAAAAATGATTAGGGGACTGGAACACATGAGTTATGAGGAGAGGCTGAGGGAACTGGGATTGTTTAGTCTACAGAAGAAAAGAATGAGGGGGGATTTGATAGCTGCTTTCAACTACCTGAAAGGGGGTTCCAAACAGGATGGATGTAGATTGTTCTCAGTGGTAGCAGATGACAGAATAAGGAGTAATGGTCTCAAGTTGCCGTGGGGGAGGTTTAGGTTGGATATTAGGAAAACCTTTTTCACTAGGAGGGTGGTGAAGCACTGGAATGGGTTCCCTAGGGAGGTGGTGGAATCTCCTTCCTTAGAGGTTTTTAAGGTCAGGCTTGACAAAGCTCTGGCTGGGATGATTTAGTTGGGGATTGATCCTGCTTTGAGCAGGGGGTTGGACTAGATGACCATCTGAGGTCCCTTCCAACCCTGATATTCTATGATTCAGTGTAGGGACTTGTCTACACCAAATTTTGTCAGCAAAAGTTATGCCACTTTAATTAAAATTGCTGCTGCATGTCCACACTAGCTCCTTATGTCAGCAGAGTGCATCCACACTAGCAGTTCTAGCATCGAAACAGAGCAGTGCACTGTGGGTAGCTATCCCACTGTGCAAGTGGCAACAGCATGCTTTGGGAAGGGTTTGCAATGCCTCATGGGGCAGGTACAGCCTCACATGATGCAGGTTTCTCAATCCCATGGTTCAGGGAGATCCTAGTAGATTGTCAGCTGCTTTTCCAACTGAGGTATTTGGCGGGGGAGGGAGAGGAGAGTAGTGTGTCTGGGGCAGGGGAGACAGCAGGCTGACCGACCTATCCTGAGGAAGGGGGAGGGGGACACCCTCACCCGCCGCCCCCCCCCCCATCAGCCCCCAGCTCTACTCTACTCTACTCGGCACAGCAGTTTCTCCTGAAGCAGCCCGTTCTGCTTGCCTGCTTATGGTTCTGTGATCCCCGCAGGGAGCGGCATCCTGAGCAGCTCTGGGAGCTCTCTGTGCTGAGGAATGTCAAAGCAGCACAAGCAGGCCACTGTGTTCCTGCTGCACATCAGAAAAGCAGCATTCCACGTTAATGATTTGATCTTTGACAGCCGAGCATGACAGATACTTCCCAGAGCTTTGACAGGGGAGGGGCACAAGCCTGCAGGGCAGCAGAGATCAAAACAGTGAGCAGCGCGGTCACGGTTGCATTGTGAGATACTGGTGGATGTCGACAAAACAAACAGCAGTGTCTACACTGATGCTTTGTCACTTTAACTTTGCGGCAATAGGCTTTGTGCCTCTCGTCGAGGTGGTTTTATTTTGTCGGCAAAACAGAATAGTTTTGCTGCCAAAAGTAGCTTTGTAGTATGTACCCCTCCCGTTTTGTCGGCAAAAGGCAGCTTTTGCTGACAAAACTTTGTAGTGTAGCCAAGGCCTAGGCTTTTTGAGGACTCCTGTCCATTACGAATTGAACAGACTAAGTACTCAATGTTAGCACCAGCTGGGATCAATCAGCATATCTCCACCAACTTCAATGCTGATTGACACCAGCTGACGATCTGAGCCCACAGATCTGAACCCACAGATCGAATACCTGGACATGCTGAAGGCTGAAAAAGCAACTGTGAGAAACAGAGAAGCTTGGGGGAGAGGCAGGGTTCAGTTGTGGCAAAACAGGTGGAAGCACTGGGCTCCCACTATCAAAAACAGCACATTGCTTCAGTGCCAGAGAGCAGTACAGAAAGCTCTCCTGGGGGGCTGGAGGGCAGGGGAACTGTGATGGTCATAAAATAGGGAGCCTTTCGCAACGAGGGTGCAACCACAGGAAAGCTGTTCAGTGGCCTGTGGGCAGCAAGTTGGTGGATTCAGTCTAGTTCTTAATGAGACAAGCGCCTACGCTAAAAATCCCCAAGCAGCGCAGCTGACCCTTTGCTGGCCAAGTACGAGCAGGAATGAAGACTGAACTCCCCTCACTCCCCCAGAGGCTGCCCTGCAAGGCAGGAGTGAGGCAGAGATGCAGGGGCTGTAGATCGGAGGCTTACAGCGCTGCTGTCTGTGCTATACACATTTAGTAGTTTGATGTTTCACGCAGACTGATGTCCTTTATCTGGCACCAATTCTCTCCATGTTTTCCACTTCAAACTGCACAGGAAGGTTAACCCTAGAAGTGCTGGCATTCTCCCAAGTGCCAGCCATCGGCACCTCCAAAGGGTTTACTGGGGGAAGGGCAGGATTTGCTCTGTATAGTGAGGGGTTGCTTTACCCTTGCCAAATCCAGGTCAGCCTGCTTGCGATGCCGCCAGAACATTACAGACGAGCGGGAGTGCAGCCGCGTCACCGGCTCCCCATGCACAAGGAGCTTTATAAACACACTCAGGACAATTACACCATTCACCAGCCACAACAGCAAAGTGGGCATCATCCAGCCAAACCAGCCGCCAGCACCTGGCGGAAAAAGAGAAATACAGAGAAGTCAGCCTGGATAGCACAAGTTCAGCAGGCAACAGGTGACAAACCTGTCCAGCCCTATCAACATACCACTGTGACTTCGTTTCACATGTCCTGAATCTTGGGAAGATTTGATTTTCTTCAACTGACTAGTTATTGATTTCTCTCCATCTGAACACTGACTCAGATGCTTGCAACATTAAAAAAAATCTCATTTCACAAAGTTAATTTAAAAAAAACTAAACTTCCTCTTGAGGGGAGGACTGCGCAAGTGGCTCTAGTGAAGCACTGGGCATCCCAGGATGCTTGATGCCTGAAAGGGACACAGTATGATATTAATTAAATGCACAAAGGTAAGCTAGTGCAACAAGAAGGCTGCATAGTCAGGGAACTGCAGACGTCCCTACAGGGTTCCTGGTCCTTGTTAAAAGTGTAATTTAACACATCTGTGTAGGCTGTTAAACACACCATAAACCAAACAGTCTGGGAAGCACAGCCAAGTTAATATTGTGGCAGGAGCCATGATTTCTGCACTGATTTTCACAAATGACTTGATTTGTAAATTATGAAAAATGACTAGAGATATAGAAAGTTCACCCTTATGGAAATAGAAAAAAGTGACCTAGTTCAAAACTCCACATCTGTCCAACCAGGGTAGCTTGTGGTGATGGACTACAGATAGGTACTTTCTGGTAGCCCACTGGACTGTTTGATTTTACCACTCCTAGTTTTTTTCTAGTAAGTACTAATCATGCCAAAGCACTCACTAGTCTATTCAGGTTTCTGACCTCCCACTTTGCCTCTCACTGCTACAATACTTGGTAAACAAAGGAGGCTTGATGCACTCTGAAAGTCTGTTTTCAAATGACAGGTTTCAGAGTCGCAGCTGTATTAGTCTGTATCCGCAAAAAGAACAGGAGGACTTGTGGCACCTTAGAGACTAACAAATTTATTTGAGCATAAGCTTTCGTGAGCTACAGCTAATTTCATCGGATGCATTCAGTGGAAAATGCATCCAATGAAGTTAGCTGTAGCTCACAAAAGCTTATGCTCAAATAAATCTGTTAGTCTCTAAGGTGCCACAAGTCCTCCTGTTCTGTTTTCAAATGGTTACCTGACTCGAAGGCCAGCACATTCCTTCCAGAGCCATGGTGTATAGGGCTGTCTGATTCGGGCATCCCTCGGCCCTCCAGAAGGGATGTCAGAGGGTTGAAGGAGAGGCAGAGGAATGTGAGAGCACAGAGAAGTATTCGAGAGCGATCCACCATGCCAAGAGCCACAGGGGGAGAGTCGGGCTCGTCTTTAACCTTTACAAAGGGCAGGGATGGAGAGAAAGAGCAAGAAGAGAAATAACTTTAAACACACTGTAAAACAGCAAGTGTGTGTGCGCACATGTGCATGTGGGGGAGAACATGAGTTTCAACATATTTGACTAATGTCACCAAGAACTCTGGGGCAGCCTTTCCTGGCTCAGTAAGAGGGGCTGTCAAGGTTCCTCCCCCACTCTGAACTCTAGGGTACAGATGTGGGGACCTGCATGAAAAAACCCCCTAAGCTTATCTTTACCAGCTTAGGTCAAAACTTCCCCAAGGTACAAAATATTACACCCGTTATCCTTGGAATGGCCGCTACCACCACCAAACTAATACTGGTTACTGGGGAAGAGCTGTTTGGACGCGTCTTTCCCCCCAAAATACTTCCCCAAAACCTTGCACCCCACTTCCTGGACAAGGTTTGGTAAAAAGCCTCACCAATTTGCCTAGGTGACTACAGACCCAGACCCTTGGATCTTAAGAACAATGAACAATCCTCCCAACACTTGCACCCCCCCCCTCCTGGGAAATGTTGGATAAAAAGCCTCACCAATTTGCATAGGTGACCACAGACCCAAACCCTTGGATCTGAGAACAATGAAAAAGCATTCAGTTTTTACAAGAAGACTTTTAATAAAAAATAGAAGTAAATAGAAATAAAGAAATCCCCCCTGTAAAATCAGGATGGTAGATATCTTACAGGGTAATTAGATTCAAAACATAGAGAACCCCTCTAGGCAAAACCTTAAGTTACAAAAAAGATACACAGATAGAAATAGTTATTCTATTCAGCACAATTCTTTTCTCAGCCATTTAAAGAAATCATAATCTAACACATACCTAGCTAGATTACTTACTAAAAGTTCTAAGACTCCATTCCTGTTCTGTCTCTGGCAAGAGCAGCACACAGACAGACCCTTTGTTCCTCTCCCTCCTCCCAGCTTTTGAAAGTATCTTGTCTCCTCATTGGTCATTTTGGTCAGGTGCCAGCGAGGTTACCTTTAGCTTCTTAACCCTTTACAGGTGAGAGGAGCTTTCCCCTGGCCAGGAGGGATTTCAAAGGGGTTTACCCTTCCCTTTATATTTATGACAGGGGCCCCCATCATTTCAGTTTCTTTGATTCCTTATTTTAGGCCAGCACTAAGCTTCCATCAAAGCCACATGCAGCCACCTTGCCCTCCTTCAGATCCTGCATAAGACTCATCTTGGTTGTGATGCCTACAAAATCCTTTTATCTGATAATACCTAGGCAGGTGGTGAGTTAATATTGCAACTACTCATGGGCTTATTGCCTGTAGAAGTTAGGCACATAGCTAGTTTGTGTAAATACACGCTGTTACTATTAACCCATCCTCCCTTCCTTCATCTCCTATTTCATCTATGTCATGTGTCTTGTCTTCAAGACTAAAAGCTCTTTGAGGCAGGGTCTTTTACTACATATATATCTGCACAGAGCTTAGCATGATGCAGCCTGGCTTGGTTGGAGCCTGTATGTGCCATTGTAATACAAACAAACAAGAGTGAACATATGGCTCTCCCCCTGAAGTAGAGTCCTTTTAGACAAGAGTCATGTCTTATCCAGAGAGAGTATCTTGCACCCTTTACAACAATCTGCTTTTCCTCCCACACCATCTCTTGCCCTACAGATCCTCTCCATTCCCTGCAGCCTTATCCTTCAGAGCTCTGTCAGCGCTGCTCTTGAATGACAAGCAGCTGGCACTGTTGAGACTCTCAAGGATCTAAAGTCCTGGCCATGACGTACCCTTGGAGAGGCTAGCTGCCTTGCTCTCCTGTTAACTACCATTACCTTTGCATCATCCAGGAGCGGGCTTCCCGGCTCAGAGTCAATGGAATAGGGGGAGAAGCCCTCCTGAGACCCCGAGTCAGAGGCCGGGGGAGACATCAAGAGAACATTTTGGTTGAAGTCATCCATCTTCAGGTCCACATCGTTGTCCACGAGACTGCTCAGGTCAATGCCCTTCAGCAGCTCTGCAAAGATCAGAGATTCCACTTACTACACACCTCTCGACCACGCCTTGTGCCATGCCCACTCTGCTCAGCTGGCCACAGAGATAGGGGCCAACACTGATCTGATTTCACATGTAATCTTTCATCATTGGTGCAAATGGGCAGGAGGAAGCACATGCTCCTGCTTCCTGGCCCGCTCCTGCCTGACTGACAACTTACTGTTTTTCTGGTTAGCCAGCTTCAGAACCATGTTCTCCTGTCTCAGCTTATGGTTGACCTGCTGTAGGTATTTAATGTAATCAATGGCCTTCCTCAGTACTCCAGATTTGTGCATCTGCATGGAAGCAACACGTATGGAAAGCAGTTTATAAGAGCAATCACATAATCAGAGGTCCATCTGCCCTAAGCAGTGCCACCCTCTTCGCCATGTGATATACAGAGAGAGTCGAAAAATGACCATTCAGGAACACCAACACAGCCACTGAAAATGTCAGCGCTGAGGTCAGGAAAGATTACACTTCGAAAGATGCAGAGTGGCTTGCTAACTAGAGCAGGAGTTACTGTGTCTGGGAACCATATGGGTGAACTAACATTTATTGGAAACAAACATTAAAAACAGTTTAAGAACCCCAGAGTAACAGAATTCAAGTCCAGCCTTCACCACAAAAGATACAAGTGCATAGCTAGAAAGTAAAGGGGCTCTTTTCAGGAGGAGCATGCTCTTATGGTTTAACACTAGGACCATTTCTCACTCTTGCATTGGCTCGCTAGGAGATCCTGAGCCAGTCCCATAACTTCTACATGCCTCAGACTTCCTAACCCACCTTCATCTGCAGAGTGAAAATATCTTACCCCTTAGGGGACACTGCTAGGTTTAGCTTGTAAAGCACTTGGAGCTGCTCAGACACAAACAGCTATGGAAGCACCATGTATCACTTGGATTTTCAAAACTCAAGTTTCCCATTTCCCCAGGCAATAGCTGATGACCTCACTAACACCAGAAGCAATGTTAAGAATTGCAGCTCCCTGATCTGCAAGAGTGATGTCAGCAAATAGTGCGAATGAAAGGGCACGACCATGAACTCAGGTCTTGAATGGTGGCAAAGCCTTTCACAGTGCACATTTTGCATTTGAACCAATAGTAGTTCTCACAAACCAAAGCAACAAGGAATCAAATTGCCCAGTTCCATGTAAAAAAATTGTTTTATATTGCTACAAATTTCATTCCAAAGCTCTTTTGAGACAGTTTATAGGATTCATCTACCCATCAGGGAAACGCAGCCACTTCCAGGAAGCTACTTAACAGCAACAGTACATTTAAGAAAGGAAGCAAAGAATAACCTATTGAAACTACTGGGGAAAGGTGTAACAAAGTAGTTAGCCAGGTTGGAATTTGGCCAGAGAGTTATTTAACACAGCTAACTCTTACAAAGGGCCCAGGGGATCCTTAACCTCCAAGACAGGTTAGGTTATGTGTTTTGTTACCTCAGTTTCCAGCAACATCATGGAACACTGAGCCAGTAGTATTCTTATTCATGGGTTTTCCTTGACAGTCTACTATCCCAATAAAATTAATATTATTAAAACCAACTATTACTAATAGCTTGCACCAGCTAAGGTCTCACCAGCGAAGCAGTCAAGCAGGATTCTTCTTATCTAACATCTGGAGGTGAGGGGGCTGCAGACCACACAAGCTTAATGACAGCAGCTTTCATCTCTTTACCTTGGCATCTGTTCCCATGACCAGGTCCTTCAGCTCAATGATCTTGTCATTTATAGATGACCGGTAGCGCTTCTCAATTATGTTATGGGTCGTCCTCCTCTCTCCTTCTTTGGGCGGTTCCAGCTGCTTGACCCCACCAGGCACCTGTTTGATAGGCACCTTTTCCTGTCCCATCATCATGGGCATCGTGGTCAAAATGGTCCCATTGCTGCCAACCAAGGTCTAAAAAGGCAGCGAACAAACAGCATTACTAGGAACAGCCAAGTTACACACGATATATGTGCCACATTAGAAAAACGAGTCTGAAAAATGAAGTGTGGAACCAGGAAATAAAAGGGTTACAAAGACCAAGGAAATACACCCCCCTCCCCAAGTCGAGGATAAGACACATTAGTAGAGCAATGCCATCGGCCGTGCCAATATTTGTATGGAGAGAAAGTACTTCATTCTCCAGGATTGCTGACCTAAGACTTTTCACCAGTGTTGAGTCACTTTCATTTGAAGATGTGAAAAACAAACCCAGGATCCTGCTGGATCCCAGAATCCTTTGTACTAACCAATGGATCTCCAAAGCTACCTTCATACAATGAGAAATAAAGCTCTTTGAGAATCCCTTTGTGGGAGAAGAGAAAAAACACACAATTCCACCAGCTAACAAGTATGGCCCAAGGCTTCTGTTCCATGAAGCATGCCTGACAGTTCCTGCAATCGCTATTACAGTTAAGCGTCACTGAGGATGCTGTTCACAGAGACATCTGTTTTTGAAATTTACCATGCCATTTGCCTCAACAATATCCAGTAGTAGCAAGTTTCAGAGTGTTCATTAAGGTTTCTTTGAGCTATTTTAAGTTTGCTACCTTGTAATTATGAGTGCTCTCCTGTTCCACTGAGCTTTAAAATGGCAGTAGATTATTTGGTCATGTTCCTCTCCAGCTAATGCAGGAAAAAGGTAAACAGGAGTCTACCCTTGGTCTTTGCTCTCTGGTCAGCAGACACTGCCAAAAATGCACAAACTGCATATGTAGCCTTGGTGGAAGAGAGGCTATTCCTCATCTTGGGCATGACCAGGGTAACACTCCAACTCCCTCCCATTGTCACTCATGGAGAGCACTAACAAACACTTAACAAAAGAGAGGCAACAACTTAGAGGAAAGGTTCATACCGGTACCTGCAGTGCCGTTGTCTGAATAGGGGTGGTCAGTGTAGTGAGGGCCGGATTATGAACTGCAGCCATAACTGGATTGCCATCTGCCTTCAAAGTTGTCAAGACAAGAGAATCTGTCTTTATGATCTGAGGCTGGACCAGGACCTAGGGGTTACAGAATATGGGAACACAGCAGGTGAGCATCAGGAAATACATCTCCATCTCCAGTAACCACAAACCTGTCACATAACAGACCTATCCGACTGCATGAAGAGTTGGTAGGTAGCAAAAGCCCGGCGTCTGTAAACCCTATTTCCCCTCACCCCACATCACCAGGACTTTCTCCAAACATCAGAAGTCAACACAAACTCCACAATGAGACAACCTGTACGCAAACCTGGAAGATGGGAAAGGGAGGAACAAGAGGGCCACTGGTTTTCAAGTCATGTCAATTTCTATGGGGAAATTAACATGCAAAAGTAAAAAGGTGGGCGTAAGTCTCCTCTCTGAGTGGTTGCACCTATAACTGGCTCCCCTGAGAACATACCCGATTTTACTGGGGGGAGCACTCAGTACCTAACAGGGCTAGACAGCCTCTGGCAGCCACCTGGCTTGAACACATCAGTTCTGGTGGTATTACAGACCACCAAGTCAGGAGGATGTGGTGGTGGTGGTGAACAAACAAATATCCAAAACACAAGCCTGATAGTAGTGGAGGTCTTTTCCAACAAATGTCGGAGTAGCTAAAGTAATACAGCAACACACAAAATCTCTAGTAAGTTCCTGGAACATACTAGAGATAACTTTTTATTTCAGAAAGTGGAGGACATAAGAGGGGCAGCCATTTTAGATTTGATTCTCATCAACAGAGAGGGTTTCATTGTGGAGTTAAAGGTGGAAGGTAATTTGGGTGAAAAGTGATCATGAAATGAGAGATTCATGAATCTAAGGAAAGGAAGGAATGACCGCAGCAGAAGAAGGACAATGGACTTGAAAGAAGCAGATTTTAACAAACTCAGAACTGGTAGGTAAGGTCCCAGGGGAAGACAATCTAAAGGAGTTCAAGTGATATGGCAGTTTCTCAAGGAGAGAATGTTAAAGTCACAACTGAAAACTATCCCAATGCAAAGACAAGATAGGAAGAATAGTGAGAGAGGCCAATACAGCCCACCAGGACCTCTTTAATTACCTGAAAAATCAAAAAGGAATCCTGAAAAAAAAAAAAAGATGGAAACATGGACAAATTGCTAGGGAAGAGTACAACAAAGAAAGTACAGGTACATAGAGACAAAATCAGAACAGTCAAGGCACAGAATGAATTCCACTAGCAAGGAACATAAAAGGCAGTAAGAAGAGGTTCTTCAGACACAGTAGGAGCAAGAGACAGACAAAGGAAAATGTAGGTCCTCTTCTTAGCAGGGAAGGAGAGCTAATAAGTGGGGACATCAAGAAAGCTGAGAAGTTTAATGCTTATTTTGCTCCAGTCTTCACTAAAAAGTTAATGGTGACCAGATACTCAACATAATACTGACAACAAGGGGGAAGGAATGCAAGCCAAAATAGGGAAAGAACAGGTTCAAGAATATTTAGATAAGTTAGATGTATTCAAGTCAGCAGGGCCTGATGAAATTCACTCTAAGGTCCTTAAGGAACTAGTTGAATCAATTTCTGAACAGTTGCCAGTCATATGCTCCAAGAATTCTTGGAGCATGTGTGAGATCCCAGTGGACTGGAGAAGGGCAAACAGTACCTATCTTTAAAAAGAGGAACTAAGAGGTCTTGGGGAATTATAGACCAGTCAGCCTAACTGATACCTGGCAAGCCCCCAGGAACCCCTGCCCCATCCAACCCCCCACTTTGTCCCCTGACCGCCCCCGGACCCCCCCAGTCCCTGCCTCCCCCCCGGCTGCCCCATCCAACCCCCTCTCCTTCCTGACTGCCCCCCCCCGGGACCCCTGCCCCCATTCCCCACCCTCTGACTGCCCCAACCCCTATCCACGCCCCCAGCTCCTGACTATCCCCCGAACTCCCCTGCCCTCTATCCAACCCCCTCCCCCGCCTCCTTACCGCGCTACCTGGAGCGCCAGCGGCTGGTGGCACAGCTGCACCAGGATAGGCAGCCGCGCAGCACAGAGCACCGGGTCAGGCCGGACTCTGCAGCTACGCTGCCCCAGGAGCTCGCAGCCCCGCTGCCCAGAGCATTACACCACTGGCACAGTGAGCTGAGGCTGCAAGGGAGGGGGAGGGGTGAGCCTCCAGGGCCAGGAGCTCAGGGGCCAGGTAGGATGGTCCCGCAGGGCGGATGTGGCCCATGGGCTGTAGTTTGCCCACCTCTGATCTAAAGGATAATGGGTTATACGTATACCCAGCATGGAATTTGTGAAGAACCATGCCATTTGTCAAGAACATGCCAAACCAACCTGATTTCCTTCTTTGACAGGGTTACTGGACTAAGAGATAGGGGAAAGCTGTAGATATGGAATAGCTTGATTTTAGTAAGGCATTTGACATAGTCCAACGTTACATTCTCATGAGCAAACTAGGCAAAATTACTCTAATGTGGGTGCACAATTGGTTGCAAGACTGTACTCAGAGAGTAGTTATCAACCATTTGGTGTCAAAATAAAGAGGTGTACCTAGTGTGGTCCCACAGGGGTCAGTCCTGAGTCCAATACAACTCAATATTTTCATTAATGACTTGTTTAATGGTGTAGAAAGTACACTCATAAAATCTGCAGACGACACCAAGCTGGGAGTGGCTGCAAGCGCTTTTGGCATACAGGATTAGAATTCAAAACAACCTTGACAAATTAGAGAATTGTTTTGAAATCAACAAGATGAAATTCAATAAAGACAAATGCAAATTACTACACTGAGGAAAGAAAAATCAAACGCACAACTTCAGAATAGGGAATAACTAGCTGAGTGATCGTACTTCTGACAAGGATCTGGACGGTATAATGGATGACAAATGGAAGAGGAGTCAACAATGTGGTGCAATTGTGAAAAAGTCTAATAGCATTTGGTAACTGTTCTGCTCTATTTGGCAGTGGTGAGGTCTCAGCTGGAGTACTGCATCCAGCTCTGGGTGCCATACTTTAAGAAAGATGTGGACAAAGTCCAGAGGAGAGCAACAAAAATGATAAAAGTCTTAGAAAACTTGACCTACGAGGAAAGGTTCAAAAACTGGGCATGTTTAGTCTTGAGAAAAGATGACTGAGGAGATCCTGATAACAGCTTTCAAATAGGTTAAGGGCTGTTATAAAGAGGATGGTGGTCAACTGTTCTCCATGTCCTCTGAAAGTAGGACAAGAAGTAATGGGCTTAATCTGCAGCAAGGGAGATTTACATTAGATATCCTTATAGTTAAAAAGTTTTTCTTAGTAATGAAGCTTTGTAATAGGCTTCCAAGGGAGGCTATGGAATCCCCATCATTGGAGATTTTTAAGAACAGGTTATACAAACACCTGTCTGGGATGGTCTAGGTGTACGTGGTCCTGCAGGGTGCTAGACTCAATGACCTCTCGAGGTCTCTTCTAGGATTCCATTATTCTCACCTATCGCCTGAGGATTACAATCAGGTTTTACCTCCGTCAAGGTTCCTTCCCCACTCTGAACTCTAGGGTACAGATGTGGGGACCTGCATGAAAACCTCCTAAGCTTACTTTAACCTAAGCTGGTAAAAACTTCCCCAAGGTACAAACTATTTTACCCTTTGCTCTTGGACTTCCACTGCCACCACCAAACATTTATCTGGGTTTATTTATTAGGAAAGCGTTGTTTGGAAACATCTTTCCCCCAAAAATCTTCCCAACCCTTGCAGCCCACTTCCTGGGGAAAGTTTGGTAAAAATCCTCACCAATTTGCATAGGTGACCACAAACCCAAACCCTTGAATCTTAAGAACAATGAAAAAGCATTCAGTTTCTGAAAAGGATTTTAATAGAAGTAAAAAGTAAAAAAGAATCACCTCTGAAAATCAGGATGGTAAATACCTTACAGGGTAATTAAATTCAAAACATAAAGAATCCCTTTAGGCAAAACCTTAAGTTACAAAAAGACACAGACAGGAATATCCATTCTATTCAGCACAGCTTAATTTCTCAGCCATTTAAAGAAATCAATCTAACGCATATCTAGCTAGATTACTTACTAAATTCTAAGACTCCATTCCTGTTCTGTCCCCAGCAAAAGCATCACACAGACAGACACAGACCCTTTGTTTTTCTCCCTCCTCCCAGTATTTTGAAAGTATCTTGTCTCCTCATTGGTCATTTTGGTCAGGTGCCAGCGAGGTTATCCTAGCTTCTTAACCCTTTACAGGTGAAAGGATTTTTCCTCTGGCCAGGAGGGATTTTAAAGGTGTTTACCCTTCCCTTTATATTTATGACAACCTCATTTGGCTGAAATAACCAGTTAACCCAAACTTCACTCAAATTGAAGCCAACAGTAAAGTGTGATTACCCTTCATCCTAAATATTCTTCTTTGCTTTTCCATTTTTGCAGCTGTTTCACCATTCCTGATCCTGGGTGGGACAAGAAGTGGCATGATACAGTTTTGCTTAACCTCAGTAATCTCTTTCATACAGAGTGTATACCCTACGGTGAAGCACTTCACATAATAGCAAAGGGAGAAAACAGATCCCTTTACTTTTGTGGGTATATTTTCAAAAGATTTGATAGGAGATGAAGCAGCAGAGAAATACAGGAAGATGTTCCATATAGCAGAAGTCCACAGTGGAAAAGGCTCTAATAGCTGCATCGGTGAAATTTTAACAAGAATAGAAGAAGCAGATGTGTTATTGGCAGCCTAACCAGAAGTAGGAAGAATTAGAAATCTACCATAAAAGACTGCTAGCATGAGATTTCCAGTCTGGTTTGGCTGACCAAAGCAACTTAGACACACAGGATAACATAACTATGCAGCCAGACTTTTAGATGTTTAGTCAAACAGAACCTTGTGAAGTTTGCCCAGTGCTACATCTAATCGTGCTATGTGACAGGACAGATATTCCAAGTGGTATGTTCACAATACGGAGCTCCTTTGTCTGGGTTAAATAAAGCAAGATGTTTTTTTGTTTTTTTTGAAACAAAGATTTGTTAGAATCACTTTCCACACCCAACAACTCAGGATCCCAGAGTAAGCCCAGCACCAATCAAGCAACTAAGCCTCAGCTAGCCCCATGCGCCACACCCCATCCTTGGATCAGTCAAGCAACCAAGCCTGCTCCTGCACTATCCTCCTCCATGGATCCTGGGGATCCCTAAAGTTCTGCAAATTGTGCCCTCCACACTGCATTTGCTGGGGGCACTAGACACTCCCTTCTTTGTGTATTCCATATTTTTACTTACTGGAACTTGCTGGACCTGAGGAGCAGCTACTGTCTGGACTGTGGCAGGGGTTAGCGTTTGGATGGTGCCATTGGCAGCCTGCGTGAACACTCTCTGAGCCTGCACAGTCTGCACCTGCTGCTGGATGGTCACTGGCTGAACTTGGGAGGACGTCACCAGGCTCTGAACTTGAGGCTGAAGCACTGAAAAGGAGAAAAAGATGTGAGGGATAGCACAGCAGAGAGGCTCTCAGTCTGCAGGCTGTGACACCCAAGAAGTCTGTAAACGGCTTAGTGGGTAACTCATAGCACCTCCATTACCTTGTGAACTTTCACACAATTCCCTTAATGGCACTGGACCTAGCACAACAGAACCTGGGATGCACTGGGGACCAGTTGGGAGCAGCTGAATGGCAAGAGCATGGGAGGAAGAGGTTGGGCACCCTTTTGTCTGCTGAACGCTTTAGTTATAACAGAGTCTCTGGCCCGGCCTTCCCTACAATGCTGCCATTAGTACTCCACGTGACTTATCCTTGCATAAGCTCTTAGCACCTGAAATGAAAACAGAATCCAATGCCTATGCAATAGAGAACTATGATGACTGACCTTAATGAGAGCTCATTATTATTTTTATTTTAGCCCCCCGGGGCAGGAGCTTTTTGTTCTGTGTTTGTCCAGCACCTAGCTCAGGGGGGTCCTGGTCCATGATTAGGGCTCCCAGGCACTAAGGTCAGATGTGTTCCAATTAAACCTTCTGGGAAGTGCCCCTACTCACCAAAAGCATTACTCTGAGTACCTGAACTCTCATACCACACGCCTTAGTCCCTTATTTTATTGCCCTGGATACAGTCACAGAGGGAAGACAGCTCAACCTTCTAGTGGCAAAACATACTGCCATACGGGAGAGAATGAGAGTTCAGGTCCTGGGTTTATCCTTTGCTCCCACAGCTAGGAGCAGTACAAAAGTAAACTATGACATAATTCCTAAAGCAGCATCTACAAAGCCCCCTAAGAAGCCAATGCAAAGGATTGTGGGGCCACGTTTGAGGTGAGCAAGTGGAGCTGCGTCACAAGTAGATCATATGAAAAGAGTTAGAAACCCATACACTAGAGTTTTCCTGTCTTGCCCATTGAATCTGAGTGAAAGTACACTTCATTTAGATTGAAACCCTTCATGCAATACAAGTGATTTCCCAAAGACCAGGTCATAAATTAGAATTACTGGGCAAACAGCATCCTCTAGAGCCATCATGCCTAAGTTTTCTTTGAAAGGTAGCTCTTTTTCATGACTACAAAATAAAAAATACAGTGTTTTGAGCCCCCAGGCACTACCTTGAAAACTCGTGGCTGCATTCTGGTATATTAGCGGTTGCTGAATGAACCTGGTCTGGGGAGCAGAGCTGAAAGTTGGAGTAATCATCACAGTCTGCTGTTGGAGCTGGGGCTGGAGCTGGGGACGAGGCTGAAGGAGGGGTGCAGATCGCTGAGGGGCAGGTGCTGCTGCCTGGGGCACTTTGACTTGCACAGGCTGGAGTTGGGGAGAGGCAGCGGTGGATGGGAAGGACTGCAGCTGTGCCTGGCTGTATGAGCTCTGAAGTGGATGGTCCAAGGTTCCACCAGCGCTACCTTCACCACTGCTCTGGAAGGTGCCACATAACTGCTCTGAAAACAGATCCGGAAACTCCCCGACCTGGTTGCTGACAAACTGCAGCATCTCTGAAAAGAATAAGAAAACATTTTAAGTGCTATCCTCATACTGCTCCATTCCTCCACCATCATTAGGTCAGGTTCAGAAGCTTATGTGAGCGTGGGAGGGAGGGGACAGAGGTTCAGGGTGATCCAGAACTGCAATAGGAGAGGCTACATGACACAAACACACAGTAGTATTTGCAGACAGCAAGGGGTCACATCTAGAACAGTGGTGGGGAGGAGGTTGCTACAGTCAGGAGTGAGACGCAGAAGAGCTGCATAAGAAGAGTCTGCAACAGCACCTACCCATGCGGAGTCTGACTGCAGCCTGTTCCGCAACTCCCACGCCAATAAGAATTAATAAAGCCATCTCCAAAATGAGCGCAGACATTACAAAAACCCACATTTTAACACAGCAGCCTTCTGAGGCAATCAGATGTGATATAGGAACAAAACAATTGCAGAGTGCCACCCAACAGTTACTCTCCCACCAAGCTTTTAGGGGAGCGTAAGGGAATAAATAAGCACCTCAGAAGTGGGGAAATTTGAACAAGAATTCGGCTTAAGTTAAAGTTTAAACCTAAGGGAAAGACAAAAACATAGCGGAACCATCATCCTACAGGGCTTTGGTGAGAGGAAGCAATGCCCACATTTAGTTCTTAGATTTTTTTTTTTAAAAGGTGTTTATTTTAAAAATAAACATGCCTCATGATCTCCTGCAATACATGTCCCTTCTAACCAGGCTAGAGTTCTACAGCAATCATTAAATCTAATGCAAGCATTGATCCATTAACAATGGAAACAAAGAAAAAGACATTAGAAATGAAAGCATCACTGCTCCCTAAAAGGATCTAACCTAGAGATCCTTACATTTTATCCTGCAGAGTGCAACAAGTCCATAAGGCTGCCTTGGTGGCTAGGTAGGGGTGTAGGGGAAAAGAGAGCTCTTCATAAGATGTTGGCTCAGTTTGTACAGACACAGCAGAAGAGCTCTTAATACTCCGCATTTATATAGGACTTCACTCCTCCAAAATGCCACATACATATTAACTAATTAATTTTCACAGCCTCCATGGCAGAAAAGTAATTATCATCCAGCACCTTTGCATCCTCTATGCCTTTTACCATATTAATCTGTCTCACTTCTACCCAATGGGCATATCAGTAAATTGATGGGATAAATCCCCAAGAGTGAGGATAATCTATTTTAAAGAAAAAAAAACTGTCAAGTCTGGGAGACCCAAACGGATTCCCCCAGCCTAGTTATACATCAAGAATAAGTTGATGTTACTTCGGCTACAAGAGGCCCAATAATTTACTTTTCATCTGCACATCAGCTATCTGAGGGAAACAGCTACCAGATGGGGCAAAAGACTTATCAAACTAACTGTGGTTTTGGCCAAATGAATGAAGGACATACGTTTTTATGTAGCGTACAATGAACCTGTCACAAAATACTATTGAAGGATGTAGGAAAATGTCAAGAAAATTAAACATTTGTAAATAAGGATAACATCTACATTGGTGCTAACATGGATAAAATGACAAAAGACATTTATCCTCATAAGCTGTCAAACTGATCACCAGCTGGGGTCAGGAATAAAATACCCACCATGCTTATCACTGTAGTCTTACACAACAAGGCTTTTCAGTTTCCTCTGAAAAATCCATCAGCGGCTATTATTGGAGGCAGGAAACAGGTTTAAATTGGACAAGGTTTTGTTTCGGCATGGTAGTTCCTATTTAGGAGCTGATTTTCAACTGTTTTGTATTAAAGAGCATTTATTCACAATTTCTGAAGTTACTGACTTGGAATCTTAGGAGTTTGTTTACAAATATATTGCTTCATCACAAGTCAAATCCCACTTTTATCAGTAACCAAGTGCTGCCTAAAGTGAATTTGACCAAAAAGTCAAAAACAAAAAAACCCCAAAGGATGAATTTCAGGAAATTTGGCTGCATATGGAACAAAAACATTTTCCAAAAACTATATAGCTTTGCTAGTAGTAGTACAATAAAGGAGAATAAAATACAAAGAATTGTAAGAAACACACAGCCAGATGACAACGCTCCCTCCTAAAACCTAATTGCCAAAGCAAAGAAGGAGAGAGGAAACCTGCAAAATAACCACGCAAACCGCATAAGCCAGAAAATAAGATTTCAGGAATATGGAAGGCTGCCAACAGCTAGCAATTAAATGATGAACCTCTTATTTTGCAAAGATTATATATGCCCTTAAGTGTTTGAAAGGGGTGAACCACTAAAGAGGAACAAGACAAGTTACTACAGAACACAGTTCTAGGCAACCCTGTACCAATAAAATGTCAACAAAATGTTGTGACATTGAGTCCACCTATGATTTAATACCACAATCACATCAGTAAAGAAGCTGAGCTCTTTACCAATTAAACAAATACAAAGAACTAGTCCAACACTTGAATTATGTTTCTCTCTCCTCCTTGGATGGTGACCAGAACTTTGTTTTTTTATTTAAATAAATACAGGTTTATTTTTAAAAATATATCAGTCAATTTCAAATTTAATTTTAAATAATCTATTCAAATCATTTCTATTAAATACAAAAAATTAACATTAAACATCACCTTTGCTGCCAAGTTTTAAAGAAAGTCAAACCACTGAGCTGGTGGAAATCAGTGGCTAGGCACACAGAACTACAATTTGTTGAAGGAAGAAAGGCTCCTGGGCTTCCCTTCCCTCCTTGATAAGCTTCTCCTTTGCTTTGAACTGAACATAAACATGAGTGCAACCAGAACACTGACTGCAGACTGATTAGAATTTGCCTCTTGCCTCAGTGTCCAAGCTGTTAGTAGCATCCCATGCAGCTCCTCAGGGAGAGCATATATTATTTATACTCGCATGGAGTAACTCAATCTTCAGTGTACATCATAACCATTAATTACTGTAATTAAGCCTTACCACAATCTTGTAAGATAAGAATATGACCCTCATTTTACAGACTGGGAAGCAGAGAGAAACAACAACTGATTTGCCCAAGGCTACACTGCAAATTAGTTGCAGTTATTACTCAAGGACATCTGACTCAATCCTGTGTTGCACCCATTAGACACCCACTGCCTCAGCCCCATGCACCCAAGGGCACAACTGGTGAGCAAAGCAAGGAAAGGCAGTTAGCCCAATATCAGGCCAGGTTGGCAAATCTCCACTGTCTTTTGCAGGTCAGTTTTCATTTTCAGCCCCTGGGGAATCAACAAGAGCTGTCTGTCAAGCAGTAAGTAAGTAGCTCATTTGTTGAAGCTTTTTGGTTGCCCCAGGTTGCTGGAAAGTAGATTCCCATCCTCTCTAGCACTGCCCCACCATCTGAGTTCTCTAAAAACATGAAGAGTATAAACAGTAAGGAAGAGGTAGAAATGTTTAGAGTGATCCAAAGAGATGTAACAAGGAGCAACAAGATGAAACTGAACAAAGGGAAAACTTTTCTAACAGTAAGGTACATGATCTGTAGAATAACCTCTCATAGCAACTAGTGGAAGCCAAATCACTTGAGTCATTTGAAACTGACTTTGAAAAAGCCCTGGGGAATATGCTGTTGGAAACAGCCAAGCCTTGACTTCAGCAAGGGTAGTGCTGGGAGAAAAGATGTGATTTAATTGGGCTCTTCCATCTCTAATTTCTTTGATTCTAAGAAAGATATTTGTAATCCCTATTACTGCTGGGTAGTACTGGCAAGAAGCTAAAAACAAGAACTAGAAAAAAGAGACAGGACCTACTAGACCTGGGACAGAGCACCTGTCCCAGAACGAAAGGGCACTATTCTAATATGTTCCATATAGGTTCCTATACCACACTCACCACCCGGGTATCTAAGCACCACCCACAGTGAGTCAATCCCTTGAAAAACATTAAAAAGAACAGCGGGTACAAGTTAAACAAGATTGTTCATCAAGTGACAGGACTGCTCCCACACATCAAAGTAGAAGCATTTTTAGATACAGAGTTCCACACTGTAAACTCTTAAATAAGTGTCTTAAACTGACAGACTGGTATACATGCTGCTCTGAGAGACATTCTACACACCCATAACACAACAAGGTAGTCAGTAAGGATACAGGAAGAAAGCAAGCAGGCACACCTCTATCCCCTAAGGAAGTCCCCTGACACTAACAGAAAGCAGGTTTCTAGGGTGCAGCTACCATGCTAGCTGAGCTGTAGCTCACGAAAGCTAATGTTCAAATAAATTTGTTAGTCTCTAAGGTGCCACAAGTCCTCCTTTTCTTCATGTCAGCACTGTTTCACATGGAGGCACACAGGATGCTGCAGGCACATCATGGGAAGACCAATGAATAGTACACACACATTGCATGCCTGCCTGGGGGTGGGATGGGGACAGTTTCACCACACATGACTCATATCTATAACAGGCAGACACTCCTAGGCGGGTACATAAATGTCGTCTAGGCAGGCACATGTATCCAGGACTGCAGGGGTGGCCTCACAATGTACATCATATACATATGATAAGAGGACGTGACATATCTAAAGGAGCAAGTTTTACCACACACCCTGCAAGTCTACTGAATGATTTTGCCCCGCTAGATACTGTGCAGGTGATCACAGGCTTGCCACATGTACGTCACACCTATGCTACACATCCCAGAGTGGATGGCCACAGAATGGCCACATGTGCGTTAGTGAACCCCACACATTTCATTCCCCTGCCAGCTACTCTGTGGAGAAAGACACAGGCTTAAGCTGCCACACACATCACTCTCCCCATCAGAGAAAGGGGGGGGGGGGGCACAAGCTGGCCATACACCCACTACATACCTTAGAAACGAGTGGGCAAAACTTGAAATCACACATGCTGAGGCCACCACCAGAAGCAACCACAGCCCAGTTACACATCAGTACCTCTCTCCACACACATGGTAGTGCCCCTTGGTGTACCCCCCAGTGAGGTGGGCAGAGCCTGGGCATATGTCAGTGCCCCCCCATACACCTACCACATAAGAACATAAAAGATAGCATGCTGGGTCAGACCAATGATCCATCTAGCCCAGTAGCCGGTCTTCTGACAGTGGCCGGTACCAGAGCACCAAGAGACACAGAGAACAAGGCAATTATGGAGTGATCAACCCCTGTTACCCAGTCCCAGCTTCTGGCAATCAGAGGTTTAGGGTCCCCCAATGCATGGGGTTACATCCCTGCCTAATAGCCCTTGATGGACCTATCCTTCATGAACTTATCTAGTTCTTCCTTTTAACCCTCTTACACTTTTGGCCTCCACAACATCCCCTGGCAAGGAGTTCCACAGGTGATTTATGCAGTGTGCGCACCACCTCCAGACACCCCCCTCCCGAGAGGGGCGGGCACAGCCCGGGCTCCCTGCCCTGCGGACTCCCCGCTCTTACCGTCGATGTCTCCCAGCGTGAGCTCGTCCCCCAGCTCCGTCAGGGTCTCCATGGCTTCCATACCCAGCTCGCGGGTCTCCATCCCGGCTCCGCGCACGAGCCCGCCCCCGCCCGGGCACCGCCTCAGCCCAGGTTCCCAGCACCCGCCGCTGCCGCCTCCATCTTGGGCCAGCCCCGCCCCCACCTGCGTGCCAGGCGCCGGGGCCGCGCGCTTCCTCGGTTTGTTGTCAATGAGACCAGGTCTCCTCCGGCCAATCAGCGGGCGAGGCGGCTCGTGGTGTGATTGCACGTCAGCGATCAGCAGCTGCGATTAGCATACGGGGCCGAGCCCTGCCTCCTTCCCAGGTGGAATATTCATGAGGGGGCGGGGACAGAACGCTGATTAGTTATTAGTCCGAAGTAGGATTTAAAGAGACAGGACGAATCTGGGACAAGGGTGAAGTGGCCTAGAAGGCAGCGGGTGTGATGAGGGGGAGGGACAGGTGGGCAGCGGGTGTGGTGACGAGGGGGGTGGGCAGCGGGTGTGGTGAGGGAGGGGGAGGTGGGCAGCGGGTGTGGTGACAAGGGGGGTGGGCAGTGGGTGTGGTGAGGGAGGGGGAACAGTGGGTGTGGTGACGGTGGGGGGGCTGGGGGTGTGGTGAAAGGGAGGGGGAGGTGGGCAGCGGGTGTGGTGAGGGAGGGGGAACAGTGGGTGTGGTGACAGGGAGGGGGAGGTGGGCAGCGGGTGTGGTGAGGGAGGGGGAACAGTGGGTGTGGTGACGGTGGGGGGGCTGGGGGTGTGGTGACAGGGAGGGGGAGGTGGGCAGCGGGTGTGGTGACGAGGGGGGTGGGCAGCAGGTGTGGTGAGGGAAGGGGAACAGTGGGTGTGGTGACAGGGAGGGGGAGGTGGGCAGCGGGTGTGGTGAGGGAGGGGGAACAGTGGGTGTGGTGACGGTGGGGGGGCTGGGGGTGTGGTGAAAGGGAGGGGGAGGGGGAACAGTGGGTGTGGTGACGGTGGGGGGGCTGGGGGTGTGGTGACAGGGAGGGGGAGGTGGGCAGCGGGTGTGGTGACGAGGGGGGTGGGCAGCGGGTGTGGTGAGGGAAAGGGAACAGTGGGTGTGGTGACAGGGAGGGGGAGGTGGGCAGTGGGTGTGGTGAGGGAGGGGGAACAGTGGGTGTGGTGACAGGGAGGGGGAGGTGGGCAGCGGGTGTGGTGACAAGGGGGGTGGGCAGCGGGTGTGGTGAGGGAAGGGGAACAGTGGGTGTGGTGACGGTGGGGGGTAGCTGGTGTGGTGACGGGGGGAGGGAGTGGGAGAGGGATGGGGCACAGCGGGTGTGGTGATGGCGAGGGGGGGCGCGGGTGTGGTGAGGGCGAGGGATGGGGAAGGTGACGGGGTGGGCGAGGGACGGGGGAACGGCAAGGCAGGCGAGAGGCACAGATGTATTGTCAATCTGAAGCATTCAAAAATCTCAAGTCAGGCCCGCAATATAATGCCAACAGGGTAATTTTGGCCCAGTAACATGCCCTCCTGGCAAGAGGTACCACAGTGCAGCACCAGTAAAGACACAATAGCTTGGATATGGTTTTTCAGCGTGGCTGCTCTTGCCCAGACTAGGCTAATTCGGGTGCCAATCACCCAAGTTAATGCTGCAGTGAAAACTACCCGAAACGAAGAATAATTCCAGTGCAGTCAGAGGTCGTCTTGTTGCCCATTTACTCGATTTTTATTATGAATCTCGTAATATTTGGTGTTTTACTTACTGCCCCAGATCCTGGAGGCAAGTGATTGTGAGAATTTCAGCTTTCATATAAAAAGGGTAAGTTTCTAGCCCTCCTGGTAGCAGAGAAAATATTGCAAATGTGACTTGAGTGCATAGATGCTGACTCCATGGGTACTCGGGCTGGAGAACCTATGGGGAAAAATAGTGGGTGCTCAGCACCCACCGGCGGCCAATCAGCTCCTCCCCTGCCTCCCGAACAGTGGGGTGCAGGAGATGCTGGAGGGGAGGGGATGGAGCGGGGGCAGGAAAAGGTGGGGGAGGCAGGGGTGGGGCCTTGGGGTTAGAGGTGGAGTCGGGCGGGGCCTGGGGCAGAGCAAAGATCTAGCAACCACTGGGGGAAATGAGGAAGTTGGCGTCTGTGCCTGAGTGCTCCTAAAGGCTCAGAAACCAGAAGTCAATTTTAATTACTATTTTTTTAATTCTCGTGATTTTAAAGCCAATCTCTGTAATTTTTTGGGACCTGACTCATGATCTTGAATGTCTGGGGCTGGCAATAGTACATTGGGGTTTCACTAGAGTAGAAGAGGAAGATGATTAGGCCCTCTACCCAGTTAAGGTTAAACCAGCGTCATGCAGCTGCCTGTGCCTCACCTGGTCATGATGCATTCCACACGGGCCTCCCATAGGTCCTGAAATACACATATTCTCTATATAGTTAAAAACCTCTTTCCAGGCTCCTTTACCTCACTGCAGCCTTTGTATTATGAATCACTCCATTCTCCTGGCTCTCCTCCCTAGCTCTCCCTTCTGTCACAGCTCCTCTTCTATCTAATTCAGCGCTTTCATGCTGGATCGTCTTCTTCGCTAAGACCCCTTTTTCTATGGAGTCTAACCACATTCAGTTCACTGCCTCTGATCTTTTCTAATCTGCCTTTTCCCTCATGTTCCCAGGAACACACCCACCACTTAGGCTCTCGCTAAGTCCTGTCGCTTCTTCCTCTTAATTATCACCAGAGTCCTCCTTTTCCTTTCTGTTCCCACCATTAAAATCATGGTCAGTTCTTGCCCTTATTGTTCTAACCTTCTCCTCTTCAGCGTGTCCAAAATACCACAAGTAATGTCATCTTTGTCTCCTTCTGCTCCATAGTGATGCCTTCTTTTTCTTGTGGCTTCCTGCCTCAACACATCCAATTCAAGCTCATGTTAATATGCAAGGCCTTATGTAATTCCCCACCTACACCTCTGCTCTCACTTTCCCTTAGCAACGCCCCACCCACCATCTAAACTCTTCCCAGTCCTCTCAGTTTACTGTTCCTTTTTCTGTATTCTCTCCTTCTCCCCCCACAGTTCTATATCCTTCTTTCCTACTGTATCCCTGTCGTCATCGTCAGGCATCTCTTCTCCCTCTTCCTCATTAATAATCACCACACTCTCCCCATCCTGAATCATTGCCTGTGCGTTGTGTTGGTCATAGTTTGAGAGTCAGTTCTGTGGGTAGAAAACATTGATCTAGAAGTAAAGTGCTGCATAAGCTTATAGCACTATATGAAGAAAATAGTAACAATAATTAATAGTGAAATAGAGCAGGCATTTAATAGCAGCTTTACACAACAATGCAGGACAAGGAGTGAAGACAATAGCATCCAATTGAAATTGTCGGGAGAGTTTTGATCAGCAGAATGTAACTTCCCAATTAAAATTTAGCCAGACCATTGGGGCTACCACCCCTACTTTTATGGAAAGTGCCATGGGGTCTGTTTAGAGTTCTGATGCTCATTAGAACTTAGCCCTGGTCTACACTAGGACTTTAGGTCGAATTTAGCAGCGTTAAATCGATGTAAACCTGCACCCGTCCACACAATGAGGCCCTTTATTTCGACTTAAAGGGCTCTTAAAATCGATTTCCTTACTCCACCCCTGACAAGTGGATTAGCGCTTAAATCGACGTTGCCGGCTCGAATTTGGGGTACTGTAGACACAATTCGATGGTATTGGCCTCCGGGAGCTATCCCAGAGTGCTCCATTATGACCGCTCTGAACAGCACTCTCAACTCAGATGCACTGGCCAGGTAGACAGGAAAAGAACCGCGAACTTTTGAATCTCATTTCCTGTTTGGCCAGCGTGGCAAGCTGCAGGTGACCATGCAGAGCTCATCAGCACAGGTGACCATGATGGAGTCCCAGAATCGCAAAAGAGCTCCAGCATGGACCGAACGGGAGGTACGGGATCTGATCGCTGTTTGGGGAGAGGAATCCGTGCTATCAGAACTCCGTTCCAGTTTTCGAAATGCCAAAACCTTTGTGAAAATCTCCCAGGGCATGAAGGACAGAGGCCATAACAGGGAACCGAAGCAGTGCCGCGTGAAACTGAAGGAGCTGAGGCAAGCCTACCAGAAAACCAGAGAGGCGAACAGCCGCTCTGGGTCAGAGCCCCAAACATGCCGCTTCTATGATGAGCTGCATGCCATTTTAGGGGGTTCAGCCACCACTACCCCAGCCGTGTTGTTTGACTCCTTCAATGGAGATGGAGGCAATACGGAAGCAGGTTTTGGGGACGAAGAAGATGAGGAGGAGGAGGAGGTTGTAGATAGCTCACAGCAAGCAAGCGGTTTCCCGACAGCCAGGAACTGTTTCTCACCCTAGACCTGGAGCCAGTACCCCCCGAACCCACCCAAGGCTGCCTCCTGGATCCGGCAGGCGGAGAAGGGACCTCTGGTGAGTGTACCTTTTAAAATACTATACATGGTTTAAAAGCAAGCATGTGAAAGGATTACTTTGCCCTGGCATTTGCGGTTCTCCTAGATGGAGTCCTAAAGCCTTTGCAAAAGGTTTCTGGGGAGGGCAGCCTTATTGCGTCCTTCATGGTAGGACACTTTACCACTCCAGGCCAGTAACACGTACTCGGGAATCATTGTACAACAAAGCATTGCAGTGTATATTTGCTGGCATTCAAACAACATCCGTTCTTTATCTCTCTGTGTTATCCTCAGGAGAGTGAGATCTAATTCATGGTCACCTGGTTGAAATAGAGTGGTTTTCTTCAGGGGACACTCAGAGGAGCCCATTCCTGCTGGGCTGTTTGCCTGTGGCTAAACAGAAATGTTCCCCGCTGTTAGCCACAGGGAGGGGGGAAGGTTGAGGGGGTAGTCACGCGGTGGGAGGAGGCAAAATGCGACTTGTAATGAAAGCACATGTGCTATGTATGTAATGTTAACAGCAAGGTTTACCCTGAAAGAGTGTAGCCACTGTTTTATAAAATGTGTCTTTTTAAATACCGCTGTCCCTTTTTTTTTCTCCACCAGCTGCATGTGTTTCAATGATCACAGGATCTTCTCCTTCCCAGAGGCTAGTGAAGCTTAGAAAGAAAAAAAAACGCACTCGCGATGAAATGTTCTCCGAGCTCATTCTGTCCTCCCACACTGACAGAGCACAGACGAATGCGTGGAGGCAAATAATGTCAGAGTGCAGGAAAGCACAAAATGACCGGGACGAGAGGTGGCGGGCTGAAGACAGGGCTGAAGCTCAAATGTGGCGGCAGCGTGATGAGAGGAGGTAGGATTCAATGCTGAGGCTGCTGCAGGACCAAACCAGTATGCTCCAGTGTATGGTTGAGCTGCAGCAAAGGCAGCTGGAGCACAGACTGCCACTGCAGCCCCTCTGTAACCAACCACCCTCCTCCCCAAGTTCCATAGCCTCCACACCCAGACGCCCAAGAACGCGGTGGGGGGGCCTCCGGCCAACCAGCCACTCCACCACAGAGGATTGCCCAAAAAAAAGAAGGCTGTCATTCAATAAATTTTAAAGTTGTAAACTTTTAAAGTGCTGTGCTTAAAGTGCTGTGTGGCATTTTCCTTCCCTCCTCCACCACCCCTCCTGGGCTACCTTGGTAGTCATCCCCCTATTTGTGTGATGAATGAATAAAGAATGCATGAATGTGAAGCAACAATGACTTTATTGCCTCTGCAAGCGGTGATTGAAGGGAGGAGGGGCGGGTGGTTAGCTTACAGGGAAGTAGAGTGAACCAAGGGGTGGGGGGTTTCATCAAGGAGAAACAAAGAGAACTTTCACACCGTAGCCTGGCCAGTCATGAAACTGGTTTTCAAAGCTTCTCTGATGCGTACCGCGCCCTCCTGTGCTCTTCTAACCACCCTGGTGTCTGGCTGCGCGTAACCAGCAGCCAGGCGATTTGCCTCAACCTCCCACCCCGCCATAAACGTCTCCCCCTTACTCTCACAGATATTGTGGAGCACACAGCAAGCAGTAATAACAGTGGGAATATTGGTTTCGCTGAGGTCTAAGCGAGTCAGTAAACTGCACCAGCGCGCCTTTAAACGTCCAAATGCACATTCTACCACCATTCTGCACTTGCTCAGCCTGTAGTTGAACAGCTCCTGACTACTGTCCAGGCTGCCTGTGTACGGCTTCATGAGCCATGGCATTAAGGGGTAGGCTGGGTCCCCAAGGATACATATAGGCATTTCAACATCCCCAACAGTTATTTTCTGGTCTGGGAATAAAGTCCCTTCCTGCAGCTTTTGAAACAGACCAGAGTTCCTGAAGATGCGAGCATCATGCACCTTTCCCGGCCATCCCACGTTGATGTTGGTGAAACGTCCCTTGTGATCCACCAGTGCTGGCAGCACTATTGAAAACTATTGCGGTTTATGTACTCGCTGGCTTGGTGCTCCAGTGCCAAGATAGGGATATGGGTTCCATCTATGGCCCCACCAGAGTTAGGGAATCCCATTGCAGCAAAGCCATCCACTATGACCTGCACATTTCCCAGGGTCACTACCCTTGATATCAGTAGATCTTTGATTGCATTGGCTACTTGCATCACAGCAGCCCCCACAGTAGATTTGCCCACTCCAAATTGATTCCCAACTGACCGGTAGCTGTCTGGCGTTGCAAGCTTCCACAGGGCTATCGCCACTCGCTTCTCAACTGTGAGGGCTGCTCTCATCTTGGTATTCATGCGCCTCAGGGCAGGGGAAAGCAAGTCACAAAGTTCCATGAAAGTGCCCTTACGCATGCGAAAGTTTCGCAGCCACTGGGAATCGTCCCAGACCTGCAACACTATGCGGTCCCACCAGTCTGTGCTTGTTTCCCGAGCCCAGAATCGGTGTTCCACAGCATGAACCTGCCCCATTAGCACCATGATGCATGCATTGGCAGGGCCCATGCTTTCAGAGAAATCTGTGTCCATGTCCTGATCACTCACGTGACCGTGCTGACGTCGCCTCCTCGCCCGGTATCGCTTTGCCAGGTTCTGGTGCTGCATATACTGCTGGATAATGCGTGTGGTGTTTAATGTGCTCCTAATTGCCAAAGTGAGCTGAGCGGCCTCCATGCTTGCCTTGGTATGGCGTCCGCACAGAAAAAAGGCGCGGAACGATTGTCTGCCGTTGCTCTGACGGAGGGAGGGGCGACTGACGACACGGCTTACAGGGTTGGCTTCAGGGAGCTAAAATCAACAAAGGGGGTGCCTGTACATCAAGGAGTATTTCAGGCAGGACTTCACGGAGGGTTCTAATAAGAAATGGTGCACCTAAGTTATCGTTCTTATTGGAACAAGGAGTTTAGCCTGGCCTCTGATTGATACATGGCTAGATTTACCTCGCTGCACCTTCTCTGTGAGTGACTGCAGTGTGACCTAGAGGAATGAGTCCCCTAGACAGGGGAGGAGGCAAATGAGTACAAAACAAATCTGGTCTATTTCTTGTTTTGACCCACTCCATCTATCTTTTACATCTTTGGCTGGCAGCAGACGGTGCAGAAGGACTGCATGCCATCCACATCTCATGGCTGCTCAGCAGAAGATGGTACAATACGACTGCTAGCAATCCTCATCTCTTGCCTGCCTGGCAGAAGATGGTACAGTACGACTGCTAGCAGTCCGTATTGCCTGCCCGCTCACCATAAGACGGTTCAATAGGACTGACTGCAGGACTAAAGAGAATGACCTGGTCAAGTCACTCCAAATTTAGTCCCTGCGCCCATGTCTGCCCAGGCGCTCCCAGCCGACGTGGCCAGGAGCACCTCGGACACGACGAGGACGACTACCAGTCGTATTGCACCGTCTGCTGCCAGAAGGCAATGGGTTGCTGCTACTGTGCAGCAAAGCCGTACCGCGTCTGCCAGCACCCAGGAGACATAGGGTGACGGTTACCTGAGCGGGCTCCATGCTTGCAGTGGTATGGCGTCTGCACAGGTAACTCAGGAAAAAAGGCGCGAAATGATTGTCTGCCCTTGCTTTCACGGAGGGAGGGAGGGAACGGGGGCCTGACGATATGTACCCAGAACCACCCGCGACAATGTTTTAGCCCCATCAGGCATTGGGATCTCAACCCAGAATTCCAATGGGCAGCGGAGACTGCGGGAACTGTGGGATAGCTACCCACAGTGCAACGCTCCGGAAGTCGACTCTAGCCTCGGTACTGTGGAAGCGCTCCGCCGAGTTAATGCACTTAGAGCATTTTCTGTGGGGACACACACACTCGAATATATAAAACCGATTTCTAAAAAACCGACTTCTATAAATTCGACCTTATTCCGTAGTGTAGACATACCCTTAGAGCCTCTCTGTTTGTGTGCCATCTGAAAGACAACCGCAACACTGCTCTTCTAGCACTATTCTGGGGCACTGGTTTAGTACAGACTCTAAAGGATGACCACCATCAATTACAAATAGTACTTCCTGCAACACCGTGGATTTTCCTGAGAAGTCTCCCATCCAACTACTTTCCAAACCAGACTCAATTCTGCTTAGTATAATATAAGATGTGAGGTTTCAGAGTAACAGCCGTGTTAGTCTGTCTTTGCAAAAAGAAAAGGAGTACTTGTGGCACCTTAGAGACTAACCAATTTATCTGAGCATGAGCTTTCATGAGCTACAGCTCACTTCATCATACTGTCTACTGCAGTTTCCACAGTATGCATCCGATGAAGTGAGCTGTAGCTCACGAAAGCTCATGCTCAAATTGGTTAGTCTCTAAGGTGCCATAAGATGTGAGGTGATCATGCCACCCCATTCCCTGTATATGACACAGCTGAAATTTAACCCTGCAAAACCAGCTGTTAGCACAAGACGCGTGAATAGAGACATTTCCAAAATGAATTCCTACCCACAGATTCTCAGCACTGCAGATGGACCATGTTTGACCAGAGCCAGGAGACAGAAATCTTACCAGGCAAACCTCTTCCCTTGCAGAGTGGAGCAACCAATCTGTAACATGAGTAGCTATGCAAAAATGAGACCCTCTAAGACAAAGAGACTGAATGTTTTTCAAAAGGTGATCCTATATTCAGTCATTTGCAACTGCTCCTTCTCATCTGTCTTCCCAACTCCTCTGCATCGTGTCCCAGGAGGCAAAAAGAACATAAGAACAGCCATACTGGGTCAAACCAAAGGTCCATCTAGCCCAGTATCCTGTCTTCCGGCAGTGGCCAATGCCAGGTGCCCCAGAGGGAATGAACAGGTAATCATCAAGTGATCCATCCCCTGTCGCCCATTCCCAGCTCCTGGCAAAGAGAGGCTAGGGACACCATTCCTGCCCATCCTGCCTTATAGCCATTGATGAACCTATGCTTCATGAATTTATCTAGTTCTTTTTTGAACCCTGTTATAGTCTTGACCTTCACAACATCCTCCGGCAAGGAGTTCCACAGGTTGACTGTGCGTTGTGTGAAAAAAAATACTTCCTTTTGTTTTAAACCTGCTGCCTATTAATTTCATTTGGTGACCCCCTAGTTCTTGTGTTATAAGAAGGAGTAAATAACACTTACTTATTTACTTTCTCCACACCAGTCATAATTTTATAGACCTCTATCATATCCCCCCTTAGTCTTCTCTTTTCCAAGCTGAAAAGTCCCAGTCTTATTAATCGCTCCTCATATGGCAGATGCTTCATACCACTAATAATTTTTGTTGCCCTTTTCTGAACCTCTTCCAATTCCAATATATCTTTTTTGAGATGGGGTGACCACATCTCACGCAGTATTCAAGATGTGGCCATACCATGGATTTATAAAGAGGCAATACAATATTTTCGGTCTTATTTTCTATCCCTTAATGATTCCCAACATTCTGTTTGCTTTTTTGACTGTCGCTGCACATTGAGTGGATGTTTCCACAATGACTCCATGATCTCTCTTGAGTGGTGGTAACTAATTTAGACCCCATCATTTGATATGTATAGTTGGGATTATGTTTTCCAATGTGCATTACTTTGCATTTATCAACACTGAATTTCATCTGCCATTTTGTTGCTGAGTCACCCAGTTTTGTGAGATCCTTTTGTAGCTCTTCGCCGTCTGCCTGGGACTTAACTATCTTGGGTACTTTTGTATCATCTACAAATTTTGTCACCTCACTGTTTACCCCTTTTCCCAGATCATTTTTGAATATGGTGAATAGGACTGGTCCCAGTACAGACCCCAGGAGGACACCACTATTTACCACTCTCCATTCTGAAAACTGACCGTTCATTCCTACCCTTTGTTTCCTATCTTTTAACCAGTTACCAACCCATAAGAGATTGGATTCCAATGAGGGAATTTGTGGAGTGGTGCTCGTGGCATCCTCTGAGCAAACGCATGTTGGTGGAAAGTCAGATACAGAGAATTGGAACGGGCTTGCGCCTCCCCAGCGCTTCCAAGTTTTCTGTCAACACGCCACCAGGAGAAGAGGATCACAACTGAACAGCCGAGATTCAAGAACGGAGGGCTGTGCCATCGCTGCTGACTGTTGGTTCTGCTCATTGCTTTGTAGCCTGTATACCTTCTTGGTAAGCAAATACTCTGTCAGGTCTTCCTGTCCCCTTCCATCTCCAACTATGACAGTAGTAGAAGCAAGGAACAGAACTAGCTGGCCATATGCTTGGCTGTTGGAAGAGCTGTCATTCAGAGGACTGGCACACATGAAGCTGTCTGTTGTATCAAATCGTGCATCTTTGCCGCAGTACAGATTTTGGAGGGGGCTGCAAGCGGTGGCCCACCTCACATAGGAGAGTCTTCCTCCATCCCCCTTGCACCCAGGCTCTGAAGGATCTGGCCACCTGTATCCCGCTCAGATGCCAGGAGTGGCTTGAGAGGCAAAGGTAAATTAGCCCAAACTGAAATTTGACCAGGGATTTGTATCCCTGCTTTTGCAAGAGTGTCATCAGGTCTTCAGTGACCCCACACACTCAGGTCTCCATTTCATTATCCAGTCAAAAGATGGTGCCTCCAGCAGCACAACCAAAGCACCATGCTGGGACATAAGGTCAGTACCAGGCGTGGGAAGGAGAGCACCACTTCCAACAGCTGCTTTATTTGCCTTGGTCCCCACCATTGGGGACCTGGATTTCAGAGGTGCTGAGCTCCTGTAGATTCCATTGAATCCGTGCCAGTTGTGGGTATTCAGCACCTCTGACAAATCAGGCTAGTAGTGATCAGGCATAGTCTTATTTCACCTGTGGGCTCAGAGGCAATCATAACCCAAGTTGCTACAGCAGCTGGGCACCATCATCAGATACCTTTATAGCCTATCCCCACCCTCGCTATTGTCTCTCATTCACTATGAGATGTCAACTTCTGCTTCCATTCTTCCGGCCTTCATTGTCCGCGTGTTTCATTTTCAATCACCTCCTTGCTCTCACCTGTACTGTACGTGGAACGAGAGCCCCATAAACATCTGCAAGGTCACCTCACTGTCCACCTCCAGCTCCCTCTTGGAAACTCTTTTGCTGTGATGCCTACAAAAAACTTGCCAACAGGCTGGTGGTGAGCTGAGAACACTTCCTGTCATGCTGATCAATATTGTCTTGTTTCCTGGTATTCCCCTCCCTCTCTCTCTACCCATCGTCTCTTGTCTTATACTTAGACTGTAAGCTCTTTGGGGTAGGGACCATCTTTTTTTCTTCTGTTTGTACAACGCTTAGCACAATGGGGTCCTAGTCCCCAACTCAGGCTCCTGGATGCTATTGCAGGACAAAATAATACCTGAATGTTGGTTCCTGGAGCCCCATCCTTTCTTTGGGTATAGCAAAGGTATACATACGAGGGAGAAGAGAACAAGGAGAGATGCAAGCAACAAATCTCTCCCCCACTGCATGAGGAGCCAGCAAGGAGCAAGGGTAAGTGCAGGCCCTGTGGGTTGCATGTCTTCCCCACGAGAGGTCTGATGGTGCAGAACAGGAGATGGGATAGCCATAGGGGATAGACCACTAGTCTGATCCAGCACGGCAGCCGCAAGGGGCCAGATTTTAGAATGTATTTAGTGCTTAAAAATGCAGGCAGTAGACACTAATGGGATTTTCAAAAGCACCTAAGCAGGTTAGGCCCCTGACTTCCACTGAAACCAATGGGAGTTAGGTGACTAGCCTGCTTGGGCATTTTGAAAATCGCACCAGGCCCCTAAATACCTTTGAAAATCTGGCCCTAGATGCCAAGGAAGGTTGGTGGAGTATGGGGAAAGAGTACCATTAAAAAGCTCAAAGCTATAGTACTGCGTATGGAGACACCCCAGGGGTATTTGTGTCAGTCTGAAGGTGGCAGTTGGTGGTTGTGGGACAGGATTTTTGGAATATAGACACACAGTATATTTTAGAGGAAGATTCATCTTTAAAGGGCTACAGTAACTAATTTAGCAGGTAACCAGATAGGATCAAGGGAACTCTTCCAATTGTATCTCAGCACCAATCCAGCCTCTAAAATATATGAGGTTCTCAACAGCCCCAGTACCCATTCCCACCCCAGAGACACCCCCAGGCATGCCCTGGTTCAAAACAGCTCCCACTGAAACACTAACAAGGTACAATGGTTTGATTTTAAAAATTCTGATTTATTCAAGGGAAAAAAAAGGCTTCCTCTTTCAATGCATGTCCAAGGAACAAAACACATGTAACTGGCTCTTCATTTAAACATGAACAACATTTCCCATCTCTGGCCATGTAAAATAGCCTGAAGGCAGCAAGTCAGACTACAGCGTCTCCTGATAGAGTCCCTTATTCCCCACAGAAGGATAATCCCTCAGCAAGAACGAGCTAGGGGTGTGTGATTTGATCAGCGACTGAAAATACATCAAAAACAAATCTTGAGAGAGTAAATTTCAGTTCTCGTATTCAAGACAGCGAGGGGCTGATAGCGCCAGCTGGAGCCAGGCGAATGCTGCACAAGCTTTGCATGCACAGCTCTGCCAACGGCCATCAATCCCGACCTGCAGCATCCCCCGCAGTTCCAGTCGTGAGCCCCTGTGCAGTGAGTACCACTTGATACAAAGCCTCCACACAATTTGGCTTCCGTGCAAACATCCACTGGGGACTTGGATGAGATCTATCAAATTCATTTAACTGGCAACCAGCTCTGGATCTGGACTAGAACGTTAGTTGCACTGAGCCCAAGCCTGGATCACTAACCTTTACCTTACTGATGACAGTTAAAATGAACATCAGTCAGAAACCACGCTTATTTCTAGTACACTTACAAGAACATGTCTGTATGGAATAGCTGCACATGCAAAAGAGAAGGCTTGTTACTCTGAGCCAGTAAGGCAGCAGGTCAGTAATAGTGCACTCGCAATAACTCTGACTGGACGATTAAATCTACAATCGGTTGCTTGGTCCAATGGAAAGAATCCATTTTGGACAGAACACATGATCATCACCTCTCTTTCTTCCTACTGTTTATGTAGTGGAAGATCATCCTGCCACGGTGATCTAGTAGGTGGGTAGCTTTTCATTTTAACACAGCACAATAAAGGTCATTAAAAAAATCCACAACCCAAAGCACTAAATGTGAATTTAGTGAGACTGAAAGTGCCCAACTGGCACCCACGGAGTCTGAGGTCCCCTCTTTAGCCCCAAAACAACTACAGTAAAGGTAGTCACAGCATGGGCTTCACATTCCCCCAACAACGTGCCTCTAATCTGGAGCAAGTGAGATTCTCTAGGGGGAAGGTGGGGAAGAGGAGTTCTGCCTCCATAGCTTATTCAATCCTTGGTCTTTTTGTCGAGGCTCCCACTGAGTGACAGTGGCCATGGTGGTTGTCATGTGGGCACCTGTTTGCCAGGAACTGAGCCGAGACCAGAAACCACAAGTTCAGCTCATGCAAGTCACCGGCATAAGGAGTCTTTTTTTTTTTTTTTGGCAGTTCAAGCTGAGTCTTTACTCCAGAACCTTTGCTGGGAGGCCTTACGGTGACGTTAGACTCTCTGGAGCCTGCTCAGTCTGTCCTGGCATGCACAGCAGCCCCCCTCTCCCCAAAAAACCCTTTCCTCCTGCAGCCCTGAAAATGTGGGCTGCCTCCCACTACATAAGTGGGGGTTCACCCGGTTGGCTCTCTCCAATCCAGATCAGCCAATGGTCTGTTTAGATGTTTTTAAATTGTGTTTCTTTAATAAAACAGCCATCTAGAAAGGAGAGATCTGATTTGTGGATGGAGGTTCCAACAATGCAGGATTTGGTATAAGTGGCAGGGGAGGGACTAGCTGGCTAACTGAACCATATAAAAGCACCATCCCCTTTGGAGCCGCTAAGTTACACCGCCTACCCCCCATTTCCAGGGGGAAGGGAGCATGTTTAATACATGATACATTGTATTTCTCCAGTAACTGAAGGTTCCCAAGGCCTGTGGGTATTTGCTCTAACCACACACCCTACCATGCTTTCCCTCTGACCAGTATAACTATGCAGCTCGAAACATAGTCCTGCCCAGTATAACTATGCCCTGTATCCTGCATTGTGGTTCCAGGGGGATGGGTACCACTCTAATCCCTCCCTGCCTCCATGCAGTCTCGTTGTTAGTATCAGGAAAGCCCTACAGTGCATGCACCCAATGGATGTTCTCTGCTGGACCCTCCGTATGCCAATAGCTATGGAGAGCTTTCCCACGGGGGGTTGTATCCAGGATCTGCGTCCAGTCCCTTCTCAGGATTCAATCCAGTCCTTGTCCGATACACCACAGAAAAAAGGAAAACAAAAACCATTAAACAAATTAAAGGTGACCCGCCCGGCCTTCTCCCGAGGCTGCTGAGGGAGTAGGACACTCTGCTTCCAGCCGCGGCATCTCCCGCCAGCAGGGGTCTCAGCAACAAGGCAGCACTATTATAACTCCGACTGCGAGCGCGAGATGCGGGGCCCCTTGCGGATCTCCTTCCGTTTCTCTTCTTTCTTTCTCCGTTTCTCCTCCTCTCGCAGGGCCTTCTGGAACGTGTCTGCACTGGGGAAAAACTGAAAGCGCAAGGAGGAGCTCAGCTCCTCAGGCTGCACAGGTGGAGACAGGAAAAGCAATCCCAGTGCCTCAGCGGTCTCGGGAAGCCTTACAGTATTAATTCATTAAGCCTTTTAATCCGTAAAGAGGGGAGAGTCTCCACTCCCTTCTGCCACTTGTAGCCTTACTGATGTCAGTGGAGAAAGCAGGTGATCCAAAGCCCATGGACAGACTCCTGATGACTCCCATGGGCTTTAGATCAGACGCTAAGCAAGAGGCAAATCAGGCCCAATTCATTCTGTGAGGCAGGTACAACTGCCCCCATCTTACCAATAGGGACATTCAGGAATAGAGAGATTAAGCGATTTGCCCAATGCACTCCCATAAGATCAGCGTCCCAACTCTCCTAGCCACGCTGACCGCGGAAGGGGCCCCCAACTCTGAGGCTATGGTGGAGCCAAATGTGGACCATCAGAGAGAAGGGAGAGAGGTGGGTTTGTGAGGGCAGCAGGGCCTGTAGGCAGCAGGGATGGCTCCTTGCCTTACTGCCACGAGATCATTCTCTGCCAAATGCTATGGAGAGTTTTCCACAGAGGGAAGGTGTTGAAAGACCAGGACTCAGCAGTCAAACTGGACACAGCACCAGGCTCCGGGAAGAGCTGTGTCCGACAGGACAGACAGGCCCGAACGCAGCCCTTTGAGGGCAAACGGCAGAGTGCATGGACCTGCCTTTCCCATACTGCCGTCCATCTCACGCATTCAGCAGCAAAAGGAATTCACTCTCTGGAGCTGGAGCATTGAGAGCCTGTAGGGAGGAGTTGCTGGCACTGCTCCATGGGTTGGGAGGGAGGAGAAGGGAAGGGCAGGATCAGACTGCTCATCAAATGGTGCCACCATCATGGACAACACAAATGGCTTGGCGTAAGCTTAGAATCCTCCCCCACCCCAGGCATCAACAGCCCCAAACATTTGGCCTTTCCATTCCCAAACCAGCTGCCTTCAGCACGGGATAAAGGTGGAGGAGGAAACGTGCACAGGGACTGACTCGTAGCTTTGCTATCTTACCTCGGAATGGTCGGTTTTAAAGGGATTCCGGTAATCCGGAGACTTCTCACTAATTCCCAGCTCCTGAGCCATCTGTGGATCAAAAGAAAGTCAGTACTAGAGAGCAGCATCTCTCACCCTACTGCTCCATGCCTTGCCCTACCTCTCTTATTCCTCCCTCTCCCCCAACCCCATCTCTCCCCCTCTCGACTCACTTCTCTCCCCATTTCTCCAGTCCAATAACTGCAGTCATCTCCCCCTCCATTTGGCCTGTCCCCTAGCTCCAGGGGGGCTGGCCATGCTGGGAGTCAAGATGATTAAGCGCAGAGCCATACCAGTCCGAGCACTTGGGAGTGAGGTCCCTGATCGAACACGCCCGTCTGGTTGCAGAAGCTGATGCCCCAGCGGACCAGGTTGTTCCAGTTGGAGTTGCGGTCAAAGTAATGGTGGACGATTTTGGGGAAGCGCAGAACCACGTCTCCAAAGAAAGCCGTGTTCTCCACCACGTGGGAATAGGCTAGGGAGCAGAGTCACAGGGACAGTCAGCAGAGGGTCTTGCTTCACTGCCCACTTCCTACTGCATGTAAGCCAGCAGAGATCGCCTTCCAGCCAAAAAACTCTCAGCGTGGCCCCTACTTGCGTGGCCTGGCCAGGGGGAAAGCCCTCCTCTCAAGTTGCCAGAAAGATTCCATGGCAGTCCCAGTTTAAGTGGTGACATGCAGGATGTGCCCTCAAACACAGCAAGCCTGGGTGACTGGAGGTTTCTAATGGTCTACGTCTGCTCCAGTCAGACGTCCCAACGAGTGGGCACCCCGGCTGGGTCTGGCTCAGCAGGGTGCTAATAAGCACAGCACAAGACTGCGCACTTTCCTACTGACAGAGACGAGGGATGGAAGAGCCCCAACAGGCAAGATCTTCTCTGCCCTCCTCAGACCTGGCCAATGCAGGATTATTCCTTACGCTACCAACTCCAGGGGCCTCGTCTAGTCTAGTTTTAAATAACTCAAGTGACGTGGCCTCCAGCACTCGTTCCCCTTGGGAGAGTGCTCTCCTGTATAATAGACCTAGGTGTTAGCAAATGGGTTTTTATACTCAGCCCAACTTTTCCCTTGGTTAATTTCTTGCTTTTAAGTCAGAGTTATAAACCCCGTTGGTTCATTTTCTCTCTTGCTTGCTATTTACAGCCTACAGGTACTATAGAAGGTTTGCATAGTCCCCCACTCCCTTTGCCATCATTTAGCCAAATTCTTAGACAATTTAGTCATCCCACAGGGCTGAATTCATCCCTCAGATACCAATCTGTGCATCTCTCTCTGGGTGGGAGTTGTCTGATGGTCTTTGTTTCCCGCATAAGTCAACCCTCCAGCCATCACAGATACTGGCCCATAGGCTGGGGACAGGGTAAAATACAACTCTCCCTAGCCTCCATCCTTGGAGTGATTTTCTCTTCTGAAACCATTACTGGCCAGCAACTGCTTAAAGAGAGGGTAATTGACAGAGGTTCTTGTGTTCCTCTACAATGTAAGGGCTCTCAGTGCTCATGCTTCAGGTCATAAACTAATCATTGGCTGGGGTCAGGAAGAAATTTCTTCCTCCACGTTCTGTATAGCATTGCACAAAGAGTTGCATTATGGGAGGTTTTACACCTCCCTCTGAAGCATTCAGCATTGAAGACAGGATACCAGACGAGGTGGTCCAATCAATTGTTTTGGTCTCCAGTGTCCTCCCTTTTCAGCACACTGGACAGAACCCCAAGTGCTTACTTTTCATCAGCCATGCAGAAGAAACACCCAGATTCTGTTCTGCTTCACAGATCACTGGCAGAGTTCCCTGGCTCCATTCCCATCCTAGGGTCTTCTAGATGCTGGCAACAACAATGCAGGAAGCAGGACAAAGAGCCAAGTCGATGAGAAAGGGTTCCGAACGTGGACTGACCAGGGAGGCGGTAATGGTTTCATAGATTTTTAAGGCCAGCAGGGACCATTAGATCATCTAGTCAAACCTCCTGCACAACACAGGCCATCGAATTTCCCTCATTACCCCTGCACTGAGCCCATTTGAAATGGCAAATGAGAGGGAGAGAGAAGTATGAAAGAGCATTGGAAGCGGAAACTGGGACTAAAAAGAGAGGAAGTCCTACCATCCTTTAGCTTCTCATCCTGAGGGAAGGGCCCATCTGGAGGCACATCCGCGGCTATAAGGACCGCCCGGGAGTCCTCCAGCACCTGAACATTCAGAAAATGAACTCAGTGAATCCATCTGCTTCCCAGATCTCATCTTTCTCCTGCCTGCCCCAGGCATCCTGCCAGCTCCAGCCTCGTCTCACACCCTCTCCTTTTTGCTGCTACAGCAGCTCGGTGGTGCAGTCTGCCCCAACTCTCCCACCCTGTTTTAAAACATAGCCCCGCGCTCTTATGCCCATAGTGACCTTGGGTCCAGTTCCCAACCCCACTGCTCACTCTTATCAACCCCCTTCTTCTCCTCCCCCCATTGTCATGTTCCCATGGTGGTGCTCTGGGCTGGGACACACCCTCAGGAACATGGGATAAAGGTAAGTTGTACTGTGAGCCTTCCCTGCTCAGCCATTGGTGGGAGGGCTCCCAAAGAGCACCCAGCAGCACCCAAAGCCCTGGAGGAGGGATGGGGGCGGGAGTTAGTGGGTGACGCTCACTTTGAAGAGTCCCTTGAGCATGATGTCGATGATTTTATATTGTTGGTTCACATCATTGAGCTCAATCAGGTTCTTCAGTGCGTTCATCTGGTCCTTGCGCTTCACCTCAAATAGCTTCTTATCTGCAGCTCTGTCAAGGATCATGCCCACTGCCCAGACTTCACTGCTGGACCAGGTCCTGCCTCCTGATGGCACTGCAGCGTCCAACATTGGGGCCTCTGAGGTTATGTCTACACTGCATCTGGCTGGGATCGAGCCTCCCAGCCCGGGCGCACACACTTGTGTTGGCAGGGCTCGCGTTACTGTCCTCAAAATAGCTGGGCAGAACCTCCCCGTCCCCCTAGGCTCGAGAGCCTGAGCTGCAACATCACCCTAGCATCTACGCAGCTATGTTTAGCGCACTAGCATGAGCCCTGCCAGCACACGTTTGTGGACCTGGGATGGGAGGTTCGCTCCCAAAGGTAGGGTAGATACACCCTTAGAAACCCCTCACCCTGAAGTCTCCACAGACAGGCCACCTCCCTCTTTCCCAGAGCTGGGCTCGGCCCACGATCTCATTTTACAGGCTTGTAACAGTTTTTCCCCTCCCACAACTCCAAACTCAAACGTTTCCAGCTGAGATGCACTGACCCATGCAGTGCTCCAGAAGAGAGACCACCCAGGCCAGTACAACCAATCAGTTATGGGGCCTCCCTGGTGTCTGAGTGCAGGGTGTAAGTGACTGAGCCTATCCGCTCCAGCGGTTCAGAGATGGGGAAACAGGAGCAGGCTTTTAACAACCCTGCAACACAGACATCTGCCAACAGCCCCCTTGGGGCATTTAATAAATACTAAGCACTTATATCGAGCTTAACATTTACAACCCACACTGGCAGTCTGGGAACAGCCACTCTGAACTCATGTCAATTCCCAACCTCTCCTGTAATACACTGGGAGGCTTTGAGCATCCTGCAATGCCAATCTGATTAACCCTTCACCAGGGGAGGCTGGCACAGATAGGAAGGATTCATGTCAGCTGCTGATGCCCAGTAAGAATGATAAACACAGAAGAGACATAGACCAGGCTGAGTGAAACCATGTACAAAGCAGCCCCTCGCCAATAGCAGGAGTGTCAGGCAATCACGGTGAGATAGCCCCATGCATTCTTAGTGTAACTTGATTAAAGTTTTAAGCTAAAAGTCACTTCAACTAGGCAACTATTTTTACTGGTTCCTTGAGGGTTCACTTAAAGGACAGCACTCCAGATTGTCACACTCCAGTGTGATTCCCCCAAGTTACGAAGAGAGAAGTAAAGTCCAGGTCCTCAGCTGGTGTATGCTGGCATAGCTCCAGGGAAGTCAATGGAGCAGCACCAAGCTACACCAATGCATGATCTGGCTGAAAAGTTCAGTCACTTTCCCAGCTGAAGAAGCCATCGATCATGACTGCGTGGTGCATGCCGATTGGTACCCGGCTGATCTCTACGACCTGGAAGGAATAGAACTTTTTGGCTTTGATCCCAGACATTTGGGAGATTTTGGATTATTTTTGGAGAATGCATATGGACTAAGACAGGACAAACCCTGACGATTCCTGCAAGAATCTCACTGAGGAATTTGGAAGCAGGGAGAGAAAGCGTATTACAGGTCACTCTGCTTTTCTTCCTGGGGGCACAGGACAGGTCACCACACTGTGGCTCAAACCCTTGCCTAGAATACAATCTGTACCTACTCCATGCCAAGCTGAGAATCTGCCTCTATGCTCACCAATGATAAAAGAATGAAGCGAAATGGGTCTTATATAAGCAAACTACAGAGCCTAGATAAATCCTCCCTACAGAAGAGCAAAGATGTGCCAGCTCAGCAGTTCTGATGCTATCACATAATCAGAGAAAACAGAGTCAGAAAGGAGCCAGAAGGTCATGTAGTTCTTCACCTATCGCCTGGCTAACACAGGATTGGTCTTTGCAATTCCTTTTCTCAGTCCAGCTCTACCTGACTCAGTTAATGGCGTTCCCATCATTGCCCCTGGGGACTGTTCCCCAGTGTGTTAGATCTCACTGTGAGGAAACAGTTCCCAATATTCAGTCTGCATTTTCCTTAGTTCACTTTTACGTCATTGTCCGTAATTATAACCCTGAGGCCCCCTCAATAACTCCTCTCCCTCTTCAGTGTTTAATCCTTCTAATACCTGTCAACTGCTCTTGCAGTTCTTCCCCGGCCCGCCCTCACTCACAGCCCAAGTGCAGGCCTGGAGAGAAGGATACAGATTTCCAACCCAGAGTCTATGCTCTGTTTCTCTGGGTCTGAAGAGCTGCCCCTGGACAACATCAGCGTGAAGACAAAGGTGCAGACCCGGAACAGATCCATGTTTGAAGTCCTGGATCAGAACAAAACAACAACAAAGACTTCATGAGCTGGATAAGATGTACAAACCGCCCCACACATCCCAGCGCCACATGCCACACAACCCTTTAACATCCGGGGCCAAAGAGCATCCCCAGGACAGACGCCAGAGGTTCTCATTGAAGAGGCTCCTTTCCAAACAGTCTTCTATCCATTTCCCTGTCGTCTCCCCACTGCACAACAGCTGCATTAATAGGGGGAGGCAGGGCTGCCACTTCCTCTTATATTTCATCCAATAGTCACTGGCAGAAGCAGGATGGTGGCCAAGATCCATCAGGAGCCTAAGACTGCCCAGCACAAGAGACGGGGATATCAGACTAGATGGGACCAGGCTCTGACCCCCTTCAGCAAATCCGGTTATTCCCACTGAAGTCTGAACTCAGTTTAACCTACTCTTCAAACTTGCCTTTAGCAACCATATTCTATGCTACTGCCTAAAATCACTCTCTTACAAACTTCTTCCGAACTTCCAGCCCAAACAGTTCTATATTTCACTGCAGGCTCACTCCCGTTCCTGCCTTGGCATTAGCTCCTTGGTGGTATTATCTATGCAGTCCTGTTAGGATCCTCCCCACTTCATCGCCTGAGCAGGGCTGGGGGGTAGGGAGGCACAACCAACAATTATAATTCAAAGCAGGGGGGACTCAGCTCAAAAAGTTTGAAAACTGCTCAGGGTGCAGGGAGAGGGGTAGCTAGGAGCTGTGCGCAGGCGGGGGGTAGCTCAGAGAGCAGTACAGCTCAGAGCTGTGTGCAGGCAGGGGGTAGCTAGGAGCTGTGTGCAGCGAGGCATGTAGCCGAGGGTGCAGGTAGAGGAGTAGCTGGAGCTGTGTGCTGGGGCGGGCACACTTTGTTGCAGTTACTGCTCCCCGAGGGCTCTGCTGGCCCTGGAGCCAGGACCCCCACCCAGGTGGGTCTTACCAGCAGCCCAAGAAGTCAAAGGGGGCTGGGAGCTGAGGAGCAGCCACAACTCAGGTGACCAGCCGTAGCAAGAGATGGGGAATGCTGCAGCTTCCCGCTCCGTGGCACCAGCCAAAGCAGCAGCTGCCCCGCACTACCCAACTCAAGCCTCCAACCTGGCCAGGGGACAGTAGGGGGACTGCAGGAGAGGAGATGTGTGTGTGTAGGGGACGGGGGGGGACATCCTCGGGACTTCCGCACTCTGGATAAGTTTGGAGTGGGGGGTGATGCCCCCCAAGACACCCCCCCCTTGCAACTCTGCCCATGGTCTTCCGGCTTCAGCCCTACAGGGAGTGCCATGGCTCCTGGCTTCAGCTCTGTGGGGGGCGCCGGGACTTGTGGCTTTAGCCCTTCAGGGGGCGCTGGGGCTCAGTTTAAGACCTGCAGCTCCTGGCTTCAGCCCTGTGGGGGACGCTGGGGCTCATGGCTCCGGGCTTCCTCCCCGCGGCTCCCGGGTTTAGCCCCACAGGGGGCAACAGGACTCCAGGCTTCAGCCATGGCCCCTGCAGCCCCTCTGAAAACAACTTGCGGATGAGCAGGGGACCACAGACCCCTGGTTGAGAACCACTGCACTAGTGTATGTGAGAAGTAAAGACAGGCACCGTAGGAGCTGCGTAACAGAACTTGTTCTGCCTGGGGGATCCAGTCCTTGAACAAGAAAAGAGAACGCCACCATATCAGGTAGAAGTGGTCCTGCCTGGAGTGCCAGATTTACAGTAATCCCTCAGGTGGTGAATGAGAGAGACATCAAGGAGGGTCAGAGAGGTCCATATATAAGTCAGCAAGAGCCTTCTCTCCAGGCACAGATTTCTTGGCACATATCAGGATAGCTAAGGCATACAAAGAAAAACAGTCCCTGGTTATTCAGGTGCTGGGATTGAGAGCACTCTCAAGAGTGTATTCTGCTTACCCAAGGGAAAAGAACACGGGTAGGAACATTACTTTTTATTGCAATGTAACAAACACTGCAAGTCAATTCTTTCTGAATAGGTAATTTATCTAACTGAGACGGGGGATCTGCACTGGTAGCTGCAAATCCCAGAACATGAATCATTAGGTAAACCTCTCTCCCTTAGGAGTCGGAGTCCCACCACGCCAGACTACCAGGTTTAGAGACGCTGAGTGCTGCATGAGGGAGAGTTACAGAGCCGACAAACTGAAGGCTGCAATCAAATACAGGCTTTTTGCTATATTTCCGAGACCTCTATGGCCAAGGGCAGCACTTGCAGGAGTTAAAGTATCAATGTGATCACATCCAGTATTATAAAATGTAAGGTGCTTTCTCCACAAATCCTGAGAATGTCCTGGGCCCTCTCCAATTTAGGAGCTGAGCAAAGGCTGCAAGGAGATATGTTCTGGTCTCAGTGAAAAGTAGATGTACTGCTTTAGGCACAATACTGCGCAACGCTCAACAAAGAGGCTAGTCCTTGTGAAAAATTTACAATGGAGATGATAGAATATCAGGGTTGGAAGGGACCTCAGGAGGTCATCTAGTCCAACCCCCTGCTCAAAGCAGGACCAATCCCCAATTTTTGCCCCATATCCCTAAATGGCCCCCTCAAGGATTGAACTCACAACCCTGGATTTAGCAGGCCAATGCTCAAACCACTGAGCTATGGGCTCAAACAGAGTGTTTGCAGAGCCTCCTGCAAATGAGAGCAAGGGCCAAAGCAGAGCTGGGATAAGTAGACGCAACTTCCACCAAGCCAGAGGCAGCTGCTCAGTCTCTGATTCTCCTTAAAGGTTTTGGATCGGAGGAAAAGGAACAGCCTGTGGACTGAAAGATCATCAGCCGTCATTGGGATCCAGACACCCGTTTGTGTGCAACTCTGTATGTGTCCTTAGCCAACATCCTTGTCTGGTCCCATGTGATGCTACAACCATAAGGAGCAGACGGACCACGGCTGAGATGTCGGAGAGATCTGGGGGGAAAAGGTCTGTGGCAGCTGGAGTCAGCTAGTCAGTCCATTGGGAGCTCCCGGCCCAGACAGTACAGGGAACGTCCAGGCTGCCAGCAGCTCTCTGGAAAGGGGATGGGAAGAATTCCTGCCTGGAACTGCTCTGTTCTGCTGCCCAACGTGGCTCTGCTGCGCCCTCCTCCTCCTGCTGCTGAGAAGTCTTGGGCAGAGCCTGTGGTGACTGTTTCCTCACAAGGGTCTCCAAAAACCACAGACTCCTTTTACGTGGGGCAGAGTCCAAAGAGGCACTGGCTGGCTGAAGGGAGGACAGGGAAGGAGAGAGTGTGCAGCAGCCCACTCTGGGGCAGGGGAGAGCCATCTGTGCTGAACCAACAGCACTGCCGGGGAGAGATGTAAGCAGATGCAGACATAGGTAACAGAGGAGTTGATGGGGACTGGGAGCAACTCATCAGCTGAGGGGAGAAACAACGCGGGGGAGAGAAGCAGGGAGCCAGAGGCCGAATTGCCCAGCCTCATCACACTGGTCCAGTGAAATAGGAGGCTAGTGGGGACACATTACGCAGTTACAGTTCGCACTGCTGTGATCCCACCTGCTCAGGTTCAATTCTCCTGCGACGATGAGACTACAAGAGCCCAGATCCACCCAGACCAGACCCTAGTGGGTCAGATAAGTGTGAATCGGCCAGGACTAGGGAGCGGCACTGCCAACGGCAGAGGTTACTTGCTTGAGTAGGTTGAAGTCCTGCTGATCCTGTACCAGAGACTCTAATTTCGCCTGCCCAGAGAAACAAAATGACATGAGAGCCTCAGAAGAGTCAGAGCATTTGGGCAGGTCTCCAGTGCACAACATAGCTGTGCCTGAACATGGCTGTCGGCTATGACATTCACGGACCCGGGACTGAACTTGTCTACATGCCCTCAGCCTCAGGTCGGCTAACAAGCCTGCCAGCAGCTGCACTGAGACATGGCTACATTTCATAGCAGGGACCAGCCTGCAGAGAAGCTGACGAAAGCTGGAGCTGCTCACTGCCCTTAACAAGAGTGTGAGCAGTGCTGCCATTGCCAGCAGGCCTTCTTGCTCCTGAACACTCCCAATGGACTTCTGACCTTTAACCCTACTACGTAAAGAACTGTTGTTTAAAGAACACCAGTCCCATAAGTTTGATGGCTTAAGTCTTTGCGTTTCCAGCCTAATAAACCCCATTAAATCTGTCTGAGTGACATATGCACACGTGTCTGTTCTATGCTGGGGAATTTACCGCCCCCCCCCCGCAATTCTAACAGGTTCTAAAATTGGCTCACTAAATCCGTGTTAAAAGTGGCCAGTTTCACAAAGCTGAAAACTTTGTCATGAGCCAAATCAGCTGAGAGGAAGAATTTAAATCAGAAAAATATGAATGATAATTGGGAATTGTTTAAGTATACTTTACTAGATGCCCAAAAAGCCACAACTGAGGAAGAAGGCCGTATTAGTTTAAAAATCGACCTAGTTTAGAGGGGAAGCAAAGGCAGCTATAAAAAATTTAAAAAATAAGAGATCACAAATGGAAGAAAAAGGAAGTTGAATAGTAATTAATATAAATCAAAAGCTAAGAATTGTAGAAAATTGATAAGGGAAGCAAGGAGAACTCTATGTAGAGTTCAGTACAATAAGGAGTTTTTAAAGTATATTAGGAACAAAAAGAATCCTAATAATGCTATTGGTCCATTCCTAGATAGAACTGGTAGAATTATCAATAACACTACAGAAAAGGCAGAAGTCTTCAATAAATATTTCTGTTCTGTATTTGGGAAAAAAAAGCAGATGATATAATCTCACCATGGTGATAACACTCTTTCCTTTCCACTAGTATCTCAGGAGGATGTTAAACAGCAGGTATTAAAGTTAAACTTTTTTATATCAGCAGGTCTGGATAACTTGCATCTAACAGTTTTAAAAGAGCTGGCTGAGGACCTCACTGGACTGTTAATGTTGATTTTTCCAATAAGGCTTGGAATACTGGGGAAGTTTCAGAAGACTGAAAGAAAGCTAATGTGCCAATATTTTAAAAGGGTAAACAGGATGACCCAAGTAAGGTCTTTCTGACATCGATCCAGGCAAGATAGTGGAGCAGCTGATTCAGGACTCAAAGAATTAAAGGAGGGCAATATTATTAATGACAATCAACACAGGTTTATGGAAAATATGTCCTGTCAAACAAACTTGATATATTTTTTGATGAGATTACAAGTTTGGTTGATAAAGGTTCAAATAGTGTTGATATAATATACTTAGACTTTTAGAAAGTTTTTGACTTGATACCGTGTGGCATTCTAAAGAAAAACTAGAACAATATAAAATTAACATGGCAAACATTCAATGGATTAAAATCTGGATAATTAATGAGTCTCAAAATATAACTGTAAATGGGGAATCATCAATGAGAAGGTGTGTTTCTAGTAGGGTTTTGCAGAGATCAGTTCTTGGCTCTATGCTATTTAACATTTGTATAAGTGACCTGCAAGAAAACATAAAATCATCACTGACAAATTTGCAGATAACACAAAAATCGAGGGAGTGGTGAATAATGAAGAGGACAGGTCACTGATACAGAGCAATCTGGATTGCTTGGTAAACTGGCCACAAGCAAACAATAAGCATTTTTATATGGCTAAATGTAAATGTACACATCTAGAAACAAAGAATGTAGGCTATAGCAACATGATGGGGGACTTTATCCTGGGAAGCAGTGACTCTGAAAAAGTTTTGGGGATCATGGTGGATAATCAACTGGGTATCACCTCCCAGTATGATGCCGTGGCCAAAAGAGGTAATGCGATCCCAGGATGCATAAACGGGAATCTCGATTTGGAGTAGAATACTGTGTACAGTTTTGGTGTTCACAATTCAAGAAGGATGTTGATAAATTGGAGAGGGTTCTGAGAAGAGCTACGAGAATTGTTAAAGGATTAGAAAATATCTTATATAGTGATAGACTCACTCACAGATAGACTCAATCTATTTATCTTAAGAAAGAGAAGGTTAAGGGATGACTTAAGTGCCATCTATAAGTACCTACATGGGGAAAAAATATTTAATAACAGACTCTTCTGTCTAACAGAGAAAAGTATAACACAATCCAATGGCTGGAAGCTGAAGTGAGACAAATTCAGGCTGTAAATAAGCTGTAAATTTTTAACAGTGAGAGTAATTAACCATTGGAACAATCTACCAAGATGTGACGGGGTAGACCAGGCTGGAGGCCTCATGGTCTTGCCACACTCATCCCAGGTCCTCGAAGCAGGCTAGAGTGCCTGCAGGGGAAGCAGCCAATCAGGGCCCAGGAGGGTCCTATAAAAAGGAGCTACAGAGCAGCCACAGACAGAGTAGTTCCTGGCTAGAGTTGGAGGAGTGTGGATGGCTGAGGGAACTACAGCACAATGGACAGCCCAGTGCTAGTAGGGTCCGGGGAAGCAAGGAAGAGCTCCTGGCTGGCTACTGGTTCTGAGCTTAGAAATGCTCTGAGCTAAGGGTAAGGCATGGGTGAAGGCTGCCCACCCCCTCCCCCTCCACAGACCACTGGGGAAGGGCCTACAATTGGATATCAGTAAACCACCAGAAGGGGACTGAACTCTCAGGAGGCCCAGCTGAAGACTAGGGACAAAACAGACTAAGAAGGCAAAACCATTACTTCCAGGGAGGTAGCCCTGGGGGTATGGCCTACCCAGAGCTGGGATTGGTTTAAAAAATGTGGATACAGCCAACCAGAGGGGGTGCTCATGAGAGGTAGGTGCTGACCCCATTACACAAGGGTTGTGATGGAGTCTTCACCACTGGTCATCTTAAATCAAGATTTTATGCTTTTCTAAAAAATCTGCTCTAGAAATTGTTTTGGAGAATTTTTATGGCCTGTCTTATACATGAGGTCAGACTAGATGATCACCATGGTCCCTTCTGGCCTTGGAATCTATGGAGCTGTATTGTAGACCAGGCTCCAGGTGATCTGGACCATTTGTACTGAGCCACTATCTTCAGCAGGCTCTGAAAATGGTTTAGGCCACCTGTAGCATGATTCACCCTGCAGTTCCAAGGGGCTTTAAAATCACATTAGCTGACCTGCGTTTCAAGACGGTTAGAATTCTGTGGACACGTTTCCCACCCAGACCAGGCCACTGGTTTACAGGGCTTGGGGTGGAAATTTTCAGGTGATGCTCCTTTGTGTTTTGTCTAGGGAAAAAAACTCCCCTTGGAAGCTGGAATCCCTGCCTCAGTCTTCACCATCTTAGGGATCAGATGAGAGGGAGAAATTTGAAATACACATTCCCCACCTCCCACTGAAACAATCTTTGCTGAAGCAGAGCTGTTGCCGCAGCCTCAGGCAGAGAGAAGGTTGGGAAGCAAAGGCCTGTGATGTGGCAGATGGGAAGCAGTTGCCACGAATATTCTCTGCCAGCTCTGTCCAGCAGAAAATCCATTTGTCTGAACTGGACGCTTGAATCTCCCAATTTAGATTGTGTTTAAAAAGCCAGTATGAATAGTCTGGCTTTGTGAATGGTTACCATTTTCAATTCAATTGGGGGGGGGGGGGAGGGCAGTAAACTTTAAATATTCTCCTGCAGTAACTCAAAATCTAGAGCATCTGGCTAGTGCATGAGAAAAAAGTCTGTAATCTACCTACATCTTCCAGACTTCTTGTCACCTTGGTATCTGAGCTCCTCACAAGCAGTTAGGGATTTATTCTCACAACAACCCCAGGAGGTAGAGATGTATCATTATCTTCATTTGAATTTAAAACACGCACACACACACAGAGAACTGGGCAGAGAAATTAAGTCACTCGCCCCAGGTCTACAGAGAGTCTGTGGCAAAGCAGTGCCTGGAATCGTCAGAAGTCTCTGGCTAGCCCTCTGCTTTAACCACGAGCCTCTTTAGCTAAATGGATCCATTTAGGTGCCTCGTCCGAGCTGAACGAAATGTAAAAAACAAACAGCATCAGTGGTGGAAACAACAAGATATTCCCACTTCTTTACATCTGAACAGCATAAGAGAGCAGGGGGTTGGACTAGATGATCTCCTGAGGTCCCTTCCAACCCTGATATTCTATGATTATTAGTAATGCAGGTATGAAATATTTAAATACAATTACCTCAGTGATCCCTTAAAAATGCAGATTAGATAGATTAAATATTCTGGAGCAGATCATCACATGGTGTTAATTGGCATCACTCCTATTGAAGTCACTGGAGCCACAATGATTTACACCAGCTACGGATCCGACCCCAGCATATTTAATTTTAGTGGCTTGTGTTCACTTGAGGGAAATCAGCAGCACCTTAAAAGGCTCATGTGTGGTACGATTGAACCATAGAGCTTCCCTTTAAGCACTGCGGGATCCAGTCTTTATCACACAGGGTGGTAATAGTGTGGAAATTGGATTAGCTCTCATTGCCCCAGCAGCTTTCTGAAAAACCCAACCGTCTGATTGTCATCCACACATCAATTACAGAATAGCAAGCATCACACAAGTAGGACATAATTCTGTCACAATGCAGGCTGTGAAAAATCATAGAATATCAGGGTTGGAAGGGACCTCAGGAGGTCATTTAGTCCAACCCCCTGCTCAAAGCAGGGCCAATCCCCAATGTTTGCCCCAGATCCCTAAATGTCCCCCTCAATGATTGAACTCACAACCCTGGGTTTAGCAGGCCAATGCTCAAACCACTGAGCTATCCCTCCCTTTCTCCCTCCCATCTTGAAAGGTATCTCTGTCCTTTTTAAGGACTGCTTTTTATTGAATAGAACAAGAGCATAAGAGCAGAGGGGGAGGAGGGGAATGAGACCATGATGTGATATAGGAGAGAGTGCCTTTAGGGAATACGCATACTCCCTGTAATTGTTGTCCAGCACATAGATGGTATGAGGATAGGTGTCCTGTGTGGGTGTGAAGGAGAGATTCAAGTACAGAAAATTTCAGTGTTTGACAGCAACAGAGCCTTTTATAAAAGTGACATGCTTCCAACACTGGAAAAAGGGGAAAGAAAATTACCTCTCCTAAGCATGTCAGAGGGATTATCTATTGGGATACATCGAAGAGTAACTGCAGGAAAGATCAAAGTGATTTACAGACATGAATTAAAGCATCACAAACAACCCATGTGAATTCCACCTTTCTATGGAGCATTCAGCAGAGATCATCTGTTGGAGTTGGGGGATGGGGGGGGGCGGGGGGGAGGAGATCCGGTGGCCTTTGGTCCCTCAAGTCTTTTTCTTTCGCTACTCTACTCCTGAGAGATGCCCAGAAGCAGACCTTCAGAGGCGGGTGTATGAGGTCAGAAACAAGCTTCCTCCTTTGTAATAATGCAAAGTCAGAGGCATTAATGGAGAGTTTAAGCCTTCCTCTGAAACATCTAGATTTGGCCACTATCAGAGACACAGGATAATAGATCAGCAAGGTCATTGGGCTGATCCAATATCACAATCTTTTCCATAGTTATAAATAGGACACCATTTTTTGTACACAACATATCAGACTAACATCTAGTCATAAAATTACTCTCTTAGGCAGAAACAAAACTGTACCAGGTACGGGCCAGACTGCTCAATTAAGTATTGTGAGCAAAAAGAAAAGGAGTACTTGTGGCACCTTAGAGACTAACCAATTTATTTGAGCATGAGCTTTCGTGAGCCACAGCTCACTTCATCAGATGTGTACCGTGGAAACTGCAGCAGACTTTATATACACACAGAGAATATGAAACAATACCTCCTCCCACCCCACTGTCCTGCTGGTAATAGCTTATCTAAAGTGATCAACAGGTGGGCCATTTCCAGCACAAATCCAGGTTTTCTCACCCTCCACCCCCCCACACAAATTCACTCTCCTGCTGGTGCTAGCCCATCCAAAGTGACAACTCTTTACATAATCAAGTCGGGCTATTTCCTGCATAGATCCAGGTTTTCTCACTTCCCCCCCACCCCCATACACACACAAACTCACTCTCCTGCTGGTAATAGCTCATCTAAACTGACCACTCTCCAAGTTTAAATCCAAGTTAAACCAGAATATCGGGGGGGGGGGGGGTAGGAAAAAACAAGAGGAAACAGGCTACCTTGCATAATGACTTAGCCACTCCCAGTCTCTATTTAAGCCTAAATTAATAGTATCCAATTTGCAAATGAATTCCAATTCAGCAGTTTCTCGCTGGAGTCTGGATTTGAAGTTTTTTTGTTTTAAGATAGCGACCTTCATGTCTGTGATTGCATGACCAGAGAGATTGAAGTGTTCTCCGACTGGTTTATGAATGTTAGAATTCTTGACATCTGATTTGTGTCCATTTATTCTTTTACGTAGAGACTGTCCAGTTTGACCAATGTACATGGCAGAGGGGCATTGCTGGCACATGATGGCATATATCACATTGGTGGATGTGCAGGTGAACGAGCCTCTGATAGTGTGGCTGATGTTATTAGGCCCTGTGATGGTGTCCCCTGAATAGATATGTGGGCAGACTAACACGGCTGTTCCTCTGAAACCTGTTATTGTGAGCAAGGAACTGAAGAACAATGGGGATCTAGGCAGTGCTTAATTTGCGCCAGGGCTGAGCTCCAGTGCCTCTAGGCTTGGCAGTTCATAGACCTGGCATCTCTGGGTTTGCCCTGTCAGTTATGAAAGTAAAAATAATTTCTTGAGCCTTGGCACCTAATTGCTTGAGTCAGAAACCTCTTTCATTCCAAAATTAAGCACTAGGTCTATGCCTAGCTCTGCCTACGACTCATGGCCTGCAGGACCTTGGGGGGGAGGGGGGGAAAGAGGCAAGGGGGCACTCAACTTACCTGTGCTGCAGTTTACCTAGCTGTAAAATGGGTATAACAACATAGCTGCCACACCGGGTACTGTGAGGCTGGTTTATGAAGCACTCTGAGATACTTCAATGAAAGATGCTCTAAGCGACATAGAGAAGACCATCTAGCCCAGTTATTTGCTTACATTTTAATAGCTTGATCCCAAAATAGTTCCCTGCACACCACACTTCCTCTTGCATTATCTAGTTGAGTGGGGGGCGGGGGGGTATTGCCTTGTGGCCAGCCATCCACCCCCTCCTCTCCTTTAACCCCCTCCGTGCCTAGCCATGAAGCACAAGCCAGGGATGACCCACCACGGGAACTTGCGGTGGGTGCCCCCTGGAAGGAACAGGTGGCTTGTGAAGCAGGCGATTTCTGTCGGAGAAGCGCGGCGGGGCTGGCGCAGGAGAGCGGACGACGGCGGAAAGCCACGTTCCCGTCTCCCCGCCCCTGCCCACGAGAGCGCAACGAGCCCCCCCCCCGGGGCTGGTGCCGCTGCACCCTGCGGGGCTGGCCGCGGTGCCGCGCCGGCCTCTCGCCCCGCCCCGGCCGGTGCTGAGCAGCCGGCCCCGCGCCCGGCACGTGCGGGCAGCGCTCAGCCCCGCGCTCCCCCGGGACCGGGCTCCGCCGCGATCGCACCTGCCGCTGCCGCCGCCGGGGAGGCTCCAGCCTGCGGGGCCGCCGCCGCCGCTCACTGGCACCGGGCTGCCATGCCGCCGCCGCCGCGCTTCTTCTTCTGCCCCCGGGGGCGGGCTGTGCGGAGAACGGTCCAGCATGCACCGCTCGGCGATGTCACTTCCTGAGCCCGCCGCCGGCCCCGCGAGCCGGGTCGGTGCGGGCCGCGCCGGCCCCCGCTGTCACTGCACCGCTTGCGCCGAGCAGAACGTGAGCCCAGCCGCCGCCTGGGCTTCAGCCTGGGGGCCACGCGGCCGCTGGATCCGGGCCGCGCTGGGGCGTCGCGCACACCCAGAGAGGGGCCAGATCTCCCGCTTTGAAAAGGATCATCCGGATTATAGGGGCTTTGGTTTATACAGGATCGGTGCTTCATGTGTAATGAAAGCGGGGCTGGGGCTCAAGCAAGTTTTTTACTTTCATACCTGACTGGGCAAACGCAGAGGTGCTTGGGCCCTGAGCTGCAAAGCCTAGAGGTGCCAGGGCTGCCCCAGCACAAATTAAGCACTGTGTAGGACCCGATTACCCTCCCCTCCCGATTTTTCATACTTGTTGTCTGCTCACCCTAGCACACACATACACGGTAATCCCACCAACACAAACGTGCGATAGGATGCCAGCGCAGCAAGGGCTGCATTTCCGGGGCAGAGGAGTATTTGCTGTATATTCAAAGGTTTCAGAGTAGCAGCCCTGTTAGTCTGTATTCGCAAAAAGAACAGGAGGACTTGCGGCACCTTAGAGACTAACCAATTTATTTGAGCATAAGCTTTCGTGAGCTACAGCTCACTTCATCGGATGCATGTAGCTCACAAAAGCTCATGCTCAAATAAATTGGTTAGTCTCTAAGGTGTCACAAGTACTCCTTTTCTTTTTTTGTATATTCAAACTGTAAAATCTTTTGGATCCTTCAGGCTGAAAGACCCTGGAAATGTAAAGTGATGACTATGAGGATTTTTTAAAAACAAAATGTCTTTGAACCATACAGAACATGGAGTGGAAATGGATCAAAAATAAATGATGAAAATGAAAAGAAAGCCTTCAAAATAAAATGTGTAGATTTAAAGTGTTAAATACACACAGGCAAAAGGCTAACTCAGGCCAGGGCTTGCATATGTGCCTTTGCTCATTCCAGTCTTCCCACTGAGGTCAATAAGACTGCTCATATGGATAAAGTTGGGTCACCTCACCTGTATAAACGTTTGCAGGTTTAAGTCCTTAAAGTGTGAATGCCTGCAGCCATAGCACCAAGTGCTGTGATCCATCGGCTAAGCAGGGCCAGTACTTAGATGGGAGACCTCAAAAAAACACCATCCACCATGGGGCAACTGTCTGTATTTCCCACTGTTGCATTGGTCCTACTGTTAGCAACGCTGGGAGTCCCACTGTGGATAGGCAGCTATAGGCACTTGTAATACCATGTTATTTAGATCTGTTCCCCTCACCAACAGGCTGCTCAGCACCTTCTTCCTCACACAACCCTTTCTTTCTACCCTTCCACTTCCATAATTCACACGCTCTTCAAAGTCACGCCCTCACAAACTCACCCAAGCTCCCTTTGGCTTTAGAAGCCCCTCTTGAGGGCCGTAGCTTCCCAGGCCCGAACAACCTTCCCTTCAACGCACAGTGGCCAGACGTTCCAAACTCATCCCTTTCCAGGATGGAATACGCTGCTTCCGGACACTGGTGCCCAGGAAAACTTCCTGTTACTCATCCCCGTTACTCTTTTTCTGATGGATTTATCTCATTGACGTTCCTCTACCAAGCGGAAACTAGGCACCAGCTGCTGGCTCTCTTTACAAATGGATGCAATCAGGCTAAGCCACTGGGTGTGCGTCAGGAGATCCCCCACCAAAAAGCAAAGGCATGATTCGGATTCGAAGGCAGCTTGCTGCGGCCACAGTGCAGACTACTGACCACTATACGATCACAGCCAGCCGCTGGGTGACACAGCAGCTGAGTGGGAACTGCTCCCTTCTGCGCTCTCGGGGCGGCCGCCGACCTCACCTACGGCCACAACTATTTCTCAAGTCTCCCCATTACTGTCACAGTTAAAATCGTAACAAAAGGAAAAAAAGACAGGACGCCAGCCTGCTGCCTGTCCGCTTTTCTCTCTTCCTCGCCCTTTGACCAGTTGCCACTACATTAGGTTGGGCGATTGTCCTCATGCCCTTGGCCAGAGTATTTCCCTTTGCGACTCTGAAGTGTGCCCTGACATGCAGGTCTTGAAGCTGGGCCCAGTGGCGGAAGGCGATGTGGAGGCTTTCACTAGGGCCGTGGTGGCCTTGCAGGCTAATTATCTCTCTGGAGATGAAAATCCACACTGCGGGGGTGTGTGAAGGGAAGTCGCCATCGAAGGAGATGAGGAATGTGCTGGATGGGCAATGCATCTCTTTCTCCCCATTCAAAAGGACTCTCCCCATCGGGGAATCGAACCCCGGTCTCCCACGTGACTGGCAGGGATACTCACCACTATACTAACGAGGAAAGGGGCAGGGCTGCGCACTGCATGGCTCTGGGGGACATGAGCTATGGCCAGTTGACAGCACACCAGGGGCCCTAGCAGGCAACAACACTGCTTGCTCTCTTCTCCTTCCTAAAGGCTTTGGTTGGCTGCAGCAACAGCCCTGGGAAACGCCCTCTGCCTCCTTACATCCGGTTGCCCAACACCTGCCTGGGACCTTTCCCTCACCGACAGTTGTGATGGTGTTTGAGGATGAGAAGAGGGCATTTGAATGGGAAAGAAAATGGATGGTAAGCAAACAGAGTTTTTTCAGGAAGAAGCAATTAACATAAAAGCTTTGGCTGTGGTCAGCAGTAGTAGCTGGAGGCTTGTGATGATATGAGTTATGATCCATGACACATTCAGATGCTACCACAGCTTTGGAGAAGAAGTGACTCTTTTATAGACAAGTAGGGAATTGATTTCATTGCATCTACAAGTCTGTCAGGTGGAAGCAAGGGGCTCTGAGAGGAGGCTGTGGAGCCAGAGTTAATGTAAAGGGGTTACCTGTGTCTTTTTATGGCCCAGGTCCCCCATCTCTACTATAAGCAGAGAGGAGCTGCCATGCTCTGGCTGAGGTAAGCAGCGCTCATCCTCCTTGCTGGTTAGTGTGGTGAGAGCTCCCCTTTCTGTTTCAATCTATTTTAACTGCTGCTACAGGCTGAGACACTGCCTCCCCCCACACATACCACCTGGGAAGTGCTGTGGTGTGCTCCCCATGAATGCAAGTCTGACCTGAAGGGCAGGTTTCAACCAAGCCATCTCTAACAAATGAATGGAAAAAAGAGGGAATGCAAGATTTTATTTTGTGATTGCTTTTCAACAACAGGAAACACATAACTTTTGAAAACCAGCTACCAACCATTTCTGTTATTGTTCCTCTCTAAGCCACTGTCTGGGAAAAAGGGCAGGAATGGTCTTTCTCCGTCCATTTCTTATTTCTCTGCTCCATGTGCTCCCTCCTCTTGTTTCAGTCTGCAATGTGCAAGAGAGACACCGCCACTCCTCCCAGGCATCTGATGTTGATGGCATGAATGGAAAACCAAAGGGAAGGACAAGCCAGGAAAACCCAACTTGCTGTGGTAATTTCCTGTTTGGGCAGTGCTCAACAAATGTTGCTGAGAAGCTACTACACCTGTCCTTTCCCTAAACCTGGATTCTGGCTGTGGGGCGGGGAACAGCTTTCCAGACAATGTTAAACTTAAAAACCTGGCTTTCAACTAGAGGATTCTTGCTCTTCCATACAGTGACCCTCGCATTCCTATTCAGATGCATCCCAAATACTTTTTAAAAAACAGTGCAAGGATCTTTGGGCCCCCTAGCATCGGAAGACCAGTTGCAACAGCCTAGAGGCAAGGAATAAGGGAGATGGCTCAGGGCGCTACCCCCTCTACCTGCAAAAAAGACAGTTGCAGGGACTCTCATGTGGAATGGGATCAATGTGCAGGTTGAGAACTTTTATTCTGGAGCAAACCTCAGCACCCAGCATGGAATAATGGTGGAACCACTCTAGCAGGAATCCTGAAGGTGGTGCCAGCCTCCCAGTGGGGGCTGATCACTAACCAGACAGGGTTTTACTTAGAAGATGGATCCTTAAGGGGCGACTCCCATGTGATTGTCAAATGCAACAGAGATGCTTCACAGACACTGCACTACAGGTGGCTCGCAACAGCATTAGCTTCAGCAGCACTTTGGACAGAGTCCCCTGCACAGGCACAGGAACAGAGACAGTATCCGGGGCATTAGCTGGTGGAGACAATGCAGCGTGAAGAAGCCAGGCAGGCCAAAGCAGCTAATTTGAGAGAGAGGTAGCCACTTAATTAGGCATATACTCTAGGCTCCCTCATTTATTTCCCAACCCCCAACAAAGGCAATTTTGGGCTAACTGACCCTTCTGGTTGAGAAGAGCTAGTTGCAATTGCTAGCAGTGCCCATCAACTCTGCTTCTAGCTCAGGCTGAGTGGGGGAGATGCTTGACAATGCCACAAGACATGCCTGCCCTTTTAACAAGGGCTAACAATAATACCTAGTCCTTGCATAACGGTGGTTGTTTTCAAAGTGCTTTACAAGCGTCCAGTTAGCTTCATGTCATCCCTGTGAGGAAGGAAAAATGAGTAGCAGCACAGGTTAACAGATGGAAAAACTGAGGCAGACAGAGAAGTTAAATGAATCACTCGTCCTAGGGAGGAGTCAGTGACGGGGCCATGATCAGATATCCCTGGCTCCCAGTCCTGTGCTCACTCCTCAAGCTGTCTCTGTGAGATAGACAAGCATCGTCCCATCAAGACACTGTTCCCAGCACAGGTAGCGAGGAGCTAGGTATCATTAATCCCTTTTCTGCACAATTAGGATTTTTTTCACCACACGATGCCCCTGGCCAGTTCTTAGCATGAGGGTCTTGGCATCTGCAACAAGTGGAGATGTACTGGATACATTCTTATTCTCATTCAATCTTAGCTGGATGATCGCATGGAGCAACAGATTAAATATCACCCCTCGCCGAACTGCTGCGCCTTGCTTAGCAATGTCATTTACCAAGGATGTGTGTCTTGCAAAAGGATACACCATGTCCTGTGCGCTTAGATGGGTCCTGGTCCTGGCTGGGAGGCTCTCCAGCAAGGTCTGAATGGTCCCTTCTTGGGCTGGCTCCATCTCACAACTCCCACTCTGAAGCTGAATACCAAAGGAAAGGGATGATTTCCAGACCAAAGGGCAACTAACTGGTTTGTTCCTTCACATCTCCATCCCTTACTTCCCCCACTCCCTCATCCATGGCAAAGATAGATGCTCTTCTTATTACAAAGGGTGAGATTCAATAGGCAGAGGGACTCATAGCAACATAAACAATACAATCTGGGCACTGCTTGAAATGTTTTACTTTCCTGTTCCACAGTTCCTCCCTGACTGTACCAGATACAAACAGCCAAGCTGATCATCTGCAGGATCCTCCCCATCCCATTACCTTCTACCTCACAGAACCCGACGCGTTTCCGAAGTCTCATAGCAAAAACAGAAGAGATTGTTTGCAGGATCCCCTTCTCATAACCTCTTCCCACATTCCCCCATTTCTCTTTTCCTCCTGGGCCTTGCCAGCACTCTTACCTGAAGCAGAAAGAGGCGTAGAGCCTGGGATGTGGCACCAGGAAGCTCTGCTAACTTGGCTTTTGCTGCCTCTTGGAGTATCTGGCTAATTTCACTTTGAGAAATAATACCGCTGCTCCGATATCTCACAAACTTGACGAAGAGGAAAAAGGGACATTTAATAACAGAAGTCATACGGATTCCAGCAGTGACTCATCTACAGCTACACAAGGAAACTGCACTTAACCAAAGGGGAGATTTCAAATCAATTTAGTTAAACCAATGCAAAAGGCTGTGCAACCACTCTACTTATGGTTTAAATCAGGCTTAATTCAGTTTAGCATTAGTTAATTAAGAATCAGTTGAAGCCAAACCAAAATAAGCCATTCCTAAATGGAAATAAGAGTATCCACACAGGAGTTTGCACTGGTTTAACTAAACCTGTTGAAACATCTGTGCAGGCAAGAGCTCAGCTAGGGAAGGGCAGCGTCTTAGATCATTAGCTGCCATCATCTTTCTTTCAACAATATCTTCACATATATTTGACATGTGAGATCAGTGCTTCAACAATGCAGTAAAGCAAAGAAAACTACATATTCCCTGTTCCTCTTTTGTCTCCCCGCCCCCACGTATGATGGGAATGTTACACAGAGGAAGAACAGGGTATATCCACTTAAAGGTCAAAATGTATAGGTAACTTCCCTTCTGCACTTCAAGAATATTAGTTTGTTGTCCAATTATGGGCCAAGAATACAGGTACAGACTGAAAGCAATGGAAGTGTGTGAGTTGGGAGGTAAACCTATGATGATGTACTGTCCAATAACTATGTACTATGATGTACTGTCCAATAACTTACACACCTGCATTGCACTAATACACAATCGATTCACAGAACTGTCTATTCCTCCCCTGCTCACCAAAGTCATCAGCCTGAGAATTTCTGGACGAAGGAAGGAGTTCTCGCCACCATCCAGTAGTGTGAAGAGCAGGAATCGATTCCAGGGCTGTGAGATGACATGGAGCGCTGGAGGAGCAAGAGAAACTCATCACAGGTGGTTTTAAAAACTGCAGTGGCAGGGTGTTCTTAGCTAAGAGCACTCCTTCATACCAAATCCAAATCCTTCTGTTCTTCCGCGAGACACCAACCCGCTGGAGACAAAAGTGGTATTTGTTTTATATCCCTTCATCAGGGGAGGGTTTATCAGCTAGGAGGCCAAAGGCTTAGCATCTTCAGCCACTACTTTCTGGTTTGGGGCCTCACCCCATGACTTGAGCTCATAGCTAATTCAGACACTACAGTGAAGTACTGGGTGTGGGGGCTGCAGTATCAGATGAGCCAATCATCTGAGATAGTAAACCCAGTTGCCTTCTCCCCATGTCTGGCATTTGTACAAGTGATAGTTAAACTGATCTCCTGGGGCACTTTTCAGACAGAGTAGCGGGCTATCCCTAGCCCAGAACGACAAGGGATGCACAGAATTAATCTGTCTTGCATAATTTTGTACTTTCTCGCATAAAAAACATTTTGCCTAAGAAGTGCTGCAGTTCTGCCTTTTGCCCACCAGAGGCTGCTGTGGCACCAGAAGAGACAGCTGTGTCCATGCCAGCTGTACTAGCACCACAGCGGCCTCTGGTGGGCACAAGGCAGAACTGCAGCACTTAGGCAAAATGTATTTTATGGGGGGAAATACAAAATCCTATGCCCAATTCTGCAGAATTCCCCCAGGGGTAGAGTTCATCACAGCACCCTGCCCGCAGAACTAGGTTTGGACAGAGCAAGGCACACAGGGCTGTTGGGGGGGGTCACAGACTGGGGTTCAGAATGGCTAGTGGGCAGGACAGAATGGAGCATGGGCTCAGGAGTGTGGGGCTGCAGAGACCCATGGGGATGAGGGGTGTGGGGACAGGGGCAGACGTGCCTGACTGAATGGGAGAGGCTTGGCGTCAGCCAGGGTCTGCATGGAGGAGGCTTCCCAACACCCTAACAATTACCACCCCCCAAAAGAAAAACCTTTCATCCACACTCAACAGCCTCCAGGTTCACTCCTAGGCTCCTTCCCTCTTCCTCAGTTCCTCCATTACCCCTGACTTCCCCAAGCCTTTGCACTGCTTCTGACAGGTGCAGGAAATACAGTTCTGTATTGTAATTTAAATGAATTACACAACGTTCTGTATTAATATGCCCCGTAAGGAACTGATTTGTCAAAAAAAAAAAAAATTTACCAGAATCTTTTTTTTTTTGGGGTCTGCATTGTTGCAGACACACCTGCGGACAGATATTTTGAAATAAATTACCAAAATAATTGTAACTGGCGTGATTATATTGTGTTATTTTGACAAACAAAATATGCAGATTTTTGCAGAATTTTCAAATATTGTGTGCAGAATTTTTTTTTTTTTGGTGCAGAATTCCCCCAGAAGTAGACCCTGTCCACACAAAAGTTTATAATGGTTTAATAAAACTAGTTTAGTTAAATTGACTAAAACCCCTGTGGACACTCCCATTTCAGTTTTGCTTAAGCATCTTCCTAATCTATTTAAGCTAAATAAGCCTGGTTCAGACCAAAAGGAGCATCCACATAGCCTTCTGTATCCACATAGCTAACTGTTTTAGCTAAATCAGTTTAAAATCATACCTTAAATCAAACTGGTGCAACTGGGTGTGTAAACAAGCTCAGGGCCTCAGAAAAGCTGTACCCCTTTGGTTGTCTCCCCACCATTTGTAGGTCATTCACCTTCTTACGTTGTAAGCTCTTACACAGGTAGGGAGCATATCTTCCTGTGTATTTCTATAGCACCCGGCACAATGGGACCCCAATCCTAACCTGGGGCTCTGGGCACTACAGCCATAAAAACAGATCCATACTGTTTTCCCCTTTCTTAGAATTCCAAACGAGAATACTCCAAACTCCACAGTTTGTGATACTAGACGGTTGTTAAAATGCTGAAATAGCATGTGATCTGTTTAATATTGAATCAGTGGAACCTCCTACTAATCTGCTCTCTCTTTCTGTTCTACTGGGACTTTTATCAGAGACACACTTGGACTACTGAGTAGCATTCATCTGTAACATCACATTTTCATTTACGAGTTTCCTCCCTGCCAACAATGGCCCTTTTGTTTAGTGCTCATTCATTCTTTGGTGTTCTCTCTCTGGGTATGTTTACACAGCCCACAGAAGCAGAACTAAATCACAGAACTAAAAACTAATGGTAGCTTAATTAATTAATTGCATTTATAATGGGAAAGCAGAATTAAGTCCAGACCAGTAATATATATATACTTGGTGCTTTAATAGGGCAAATTTCACAAAGCACTTATGAGCCAAACCAACTGGGAGGAAGAATTTAAAACGAAAAATGTGAATGATAATTGGGAATCATTTAAGAACACCTTACTATAGATCCCCAAAAAGCCACAATCGAGGAAGAAGCCAGTACTGATTAAAAATGAACCTGGTTTAGAGGGGAAGTTGAAAGCAGCTATAAAAAATAATAATATATATATATATATAACAAATGGAAAAAGGGGGAACTTGATAGCAATGAATATAAGTCAGAAGTTAGGAACTGCAGAAAATTGATAAGGGAAACAAAGGGACACAAGGAGAAATTTGTAGCCACCAGAGAGAAGGTCAATAAGAAGGAGTTTTTTTAACTATATTAGGAACAAAAAGAATCCTGACAGTGGTATTAAGTACATCAGAAGCATGAAGCCTGCTAAATAACCAGTGGGGCCCCTGGACGATTGAGATTCAAAAGGAACACTTAAAGACAATAAAGTCATCGCAGAGAAACTAAATGAATTCTTTGCTTCAGTCTTCATGGCTGAGGAGGCTAGGGAGATTCCCAAACCTGAGCCGTCTTTCGTAGGTGACAAATCTGAGGAACTGTCACAGATTGAAGTGTCACTAGAGGAGGTTTTGGAATTAATTGAGAAACTTAACAGTAACAAGACACCAGGACCAGATGGCATTCACCCAAGAGTTCTGAAAGAACTCAAATGTGAAATTGTGGAACTATTAACTATGGTTTGTAATCTGTCCTTTAAATCAGCTACTGTACCCAATGACTGGAAGACAGCCAATGTAACACCAGTATTTAAAAAGGGCTCTAGAGGTGATCCCGGCAATTACAGACCGGTAAGTCTAACGTCAGTACCGGGCAAATTAGTTGAAACAATAGTAAAGAATAAAATTGTCAGACACATAGAAGAACATAAATTGTTGGGCAAAAGTCAACATGGTTTCTGTAAAGGGAGATCATGTCTTACTAATCTATTAGAGTTCTCCGAAGGGGTCAAACAAACATGTGGACAAGGGGGATCAAGTGGACATTGTGTACTTAGATTTCCAGAAAGCCTTTGACGAGGTCCCTCACCAAAGGCTCTTACGTAAATTAAGTTGTCATGGGATAAGAGGGAAGATCCTTTCATAACTTGAGAACTGGTTAAAAGACAGGGAACAAAGGGTAGATATAAATGGTAAATTTTCAGAATGGAGAGGGGTAACTAGTGGTGTTCCCCAAGGGTCAGTCTCAGGACCAATCCTATTCAACTTATTCATAAATTATCTGGAAGAAGGTGTAAACAGTGAGGTGGCAAAGTTTGCAAACGATACTAAACTGCTCAAGATAGTTAAGACCAAAGCAGACTATGAAGAACTTCAAAAAGATCTCACAAAACTAAGTGATTGGGCCACAAAATGGCAAATGAAATTTAATGCGGATAAATGTAAAGTAAAAAGAAAAGGAGTACTTGTGGCACCTTAGAGACTAACCAATTTATTTGAGCATGAGCTTTCGTGAGCTACAGCTCACTTCATCAGATGTGAGCTGTAGCTCACGAAAGCTCATGCTCAAATAAATTGGTTAGTCTCTAAGGTGCCACAAGTACTCCTTTTCTTTTTGCGAATACAGACTAACACGGCTGTTCCTCTGAAATGTAAAGTAATGCACACTGGAAAAAATAACCCCAACTATACATACAATATGATGGGGGCTAATTTAGCTACAACTAATCAGGAGAAAGATCTTGGAGTCATCGTGGATAGTTCTCTGAAGATGTCCACGCAGTGTGCAGCGGCAGTCAAAAAAGCAAACGGGATGTTAGGAATCATTAAAAAAGGATAGAGAATTAGACGGAGAGTATCTTATTGCCCTTATATAAATCCATGGTACACCCACATCTTGAATACTGCGTACAGATGTGGTCCCCACATCTCAAAAAAGATATACTGGCATTGGAAAAGGTTCAGAAAAGGGTAACTAAAAGAATTAGGAGTTTGGAATGGGTGCCATATGAGGGGAGATTAAAGAGGCTAGGACTTTTCAGCTTGGAAAAGAGGAGACTCAGGGGGATATGATAGAGGCATATAAAATCATGAGTGGTGTGGAGAAAGTGAATAAGGAGAACTTATTTACTTGTTCCCATAATATAAGAACTAGGGGCCACCAAATAAAATTAATGGGCAGCAGGTTTAAAACAAATAAAAGGAAGTTCTTCTTCACCCAGCGCAGAGTCAACCTGTGGAACTCCTTGCCTGAGGAGGTTGTGAAGGCTAGGACTATAACAGGGTTTAAAAGAGAACTGGATAAATCCATGGAGGTTAAGTCCATTCATGGCTATTAGCCAGGATGGGTAAGGAATGGTGTCCCTAGCCTCTGTTTGTCAGAGGGTGGAGATGGTTGGCAGGAGAGAGATCACTAGATCATTACCTGTTAGGTTCACTCCTCTGGGGCACCTGGCATTGGCCACTGTCGGCAGACGGGATACTGGGCTGGTTGGACCTTTGGCTGACCCAGTATGGCCATTCTTATGTTCTTATTGGTCTATTACTAGATAAAACTGGTGGAATTATTAATAATAATGAAGAAAAGGTGAGGTCTTCAATAAATATATCTGTTCTGTATTTGGGGCAAAAAACAGATGAAATAGTCTCATTAGATAATAACAATCCATTCCACTAGTATCTCAGGAGCATGTTAAACAGAAACTACTAAAGTTGGACATTTTTAAAACACCAGCTTCAGATAACCAGCATCCAAAAGTTTTAAAAGAGCTGGCTGAGAAGTTCGCTGGACCATTAATATTGATTTTCAGTAAGTCTTGGAGTATGGGGAAGTTCCAGAAGACTAGAAGGGTAAACAGAATAACCAGGATAATCGTATGCCAGTAAGCCACATTGATCTCAGGCAAGATAATGGAACAGCTGATATGGGACTTGATTAATAAAGGATTAAGGGAGGGTAATGTAATTAATGCAAATCAACCTTTTTCTTTTTCTGATGAGGTTCTAAGTTTGGTTGATAAAGATCATAGCATTGACATATTATTCTTAGACTTCTTAAAGGCATTTGATTTGGTACCACACAGCATTTTGATTAAAAAACTAGAACAATATAAAATGAATATAACACGCATTAAATAGATTATAAATGGGCTGTGTGATGGTCTACGCCCCTAGTGTAGGGCAGCATGGCCTAGCAGCCACATTCTATAGCGCAGCCCTTAGGTGCAGGGCAGTGTGGCCTAGCGGCCAGAGTCTATGGAGGTGGGGTGCCCACCAAGGGGTGTGACGGCCCCGGTAGGGAGTCCCGGGCCCACCAGACTCCACTGGGCCCCAACCCAGGGCCCTAACAGTGGTGTAGCAACTTGTCACTGACTTAGCAGGGGGGTCCTACCGAAACATGCTGAGATTTCCCGGGTGGGAGGTACCACTCCGTCACCCTCCCTGGGTCACTTCCTGTGGTTAGCTGGGCCTGTCACCTCCGGCAGCTCCTCCAGTCGCCGGGGTTCAGGAGGTCCCAAGGAGGCTCTGATTCCCAGCGTAGTCAGGTGCCGTGACTGGCCCTCCACAGGAGCTTCCCAGACAGGTCCTTCCCCTGCAGCCTCCAGCCCAGAATGAGCTAGGCTTCCTCCCTTTATACTGCTAGAGCATTTGGAGCATGCCTAGTCCTGCCAGGGAGGTGGGACTTCCTCTGTCAATAATATGGGCCTAACCCTGTCTGGGCTAGTGCGGGGTAAGCAGACCCCGTCACAGGCTGACAGGTCTCAAAATGTAACTGTAAATGGGGAATCATCATCAAGTAGATGTGTTTCCAGCAGGGTTCTGTAGGGATGGTTTCTTGGCCCTAGGCTATTTAATATTTTTATCAATGACCTGGAAGAAAATATAAACTCATCACTGATAAAGTTTGCAGATGACATAAAAACTGGGGGAGTGATAAATAATGAAGAGGACAGGTCACTGATTCAGAGTGATCTGGATTGCTTGGTAAACTGGATGCAAGCAAACCATTTTAATATGGCTAAATGTAAATGTATACATCTAGGAACAAAAAATGTAGGCTACATCGACATGATGGGGGTCTCTATCCTGAGAAGCAGTGACTCTGAAAAAGATTTGGGGGTTGTGGTGGTTAATCACCTGAATGTCAGTTCCCAGTACTGTGGCCAAAAGGGCCAATGTGATTCTTGGATGCTTAAACAGGTGAATCTTGAGTTGGAGTAGAGAGGTTATTTTTTCTCTATTTGGCACTGCTGCAACTGCTGCTGGAATACTATGTCCAGTTCTGGTGCCCACGATTCAAGAAGGATGTTGATAAATTGGAGAAAGTGCAGAGAAAAGACAAGAGAATGATTAAAGGATTAGAAGACATACCTTATGGTGACAGACTCAAGAAGTTCAATCTGTTTAGCTTAACAAAGAGAAGATTAAGGGGTGACGTGATCATAGTCTGCAACTATCTACATGGGGGAACAAATAGTTAATAATGGGCTCTTCAATCTAGCAGAGAAATGTGTAATATGATCCAATGGCTAGAAGCTGAAGCTAGACAAATTCAGACTGGAAATTAGGTGTAAATTTTTAACAGTGAGGGTAATTAACCATTGGAACAATTTAGCAAGGGTCATGGTCAATTCTCCATCATTGATAATTTGTAAATCAAGATTGGTATTTTTCAAAAATATCTGCTCTAAGAACATCCCCAAAATAATTCCGTGGCCTGGGTTACACAGGAGGTCAGATTAGATGATCACAAAGGTCCCTTTTGCCTTTGGAATCTATGAATGGATCTAAGCAAGCCTCCCAGACATGGGTTAGTGCTCTAAAAATAGTTGTGTAGCCTGCTTTGAAGTTGAGCTTGGGCTCTGAAACCTAGGGACAGCAGTGGGCTTCAGATCCTGAGCTCCAGCCTGAAGCCTAGTGTCTATTTTTAGTGCTGTGGTGCAAGTCCCGCAAGTCAGAGTCTTTAGATTCAGGGGAGACCCTAACAGCCCTTAATGCCCACTGACATAGAGTACATGGTCTCTCATCAGACCCAGCCAACTCACTACACCCAACACTGTCGTCATGATATTTATCCAAAAGATATTGTGTAAGGCATCATATGAAAGCTAGTAACATGCTGGTTATTAATATCACTGTAAAATGCATGCATTAATGTTATATGTGAAGTTATGAATTCTCTCTAACATGATTGAGACCAGACAGCCTACCCTAGGGAAAGGTAATAAATAGGTCTGTCCTAGACAAAGGAATGTGGGTTTACCTCAATTTAGATATTAGCAATAAACAAAGCTATCAAGTTAAACCAATGGGGGTTATCCTGATCCTGAACTCAAGAGACAGAGAATTATGATGGCTCCTGCATCCTACAGAAAGACAGGAGACTGAACCACCAAGAGGCCTTCCTGACTTGTAAGACAAACACAGTCCCCTTGGGGCTACAGCGAACAGAGAGGATTCCATATCCTTCACCTTAGGAAACAAAGGAACCAAGCAATTTGATCATTGCAATGGATCCTGCCAGAAAAAGCTGGAAAGACAACTGTGGGGGAAAGAGACTATCTTGAACAAAGACTGTATCTTGCTAGATTAAGTTTTAGTCTTTTAGATGCCTGTTTTCACTTGTATTTGCTTGTAACCATTTCTACCTTTATCCCTTTTACTTGATATCACTTAACCATAACTTTTGTTTAATAAACTTGTTTTACCTTTACTATAAGCCCATTCAGTGCTGTGGTTGAAGAGAAGATGTTTTTACCTCAGTTAAATTAAGATGTAATGTACTGACCATTTAACAGAGAAGCAAACTTAATATCCTCAGTGAATGCACAGATAGGTGCTGTGCACTGCAGAGAAACATCACTTTGAGGAGCTGGGTGGCTGGAGTTCACTGATCGTTATCTGCTAGGCAAGGTTTGGGCTGGGAGAGCCTTGAGGAGTTTGCTGGTCAGGAAGACAGATTGGTGGGGCAGGGAGCTGACATAATCTAACCTCCAGCAAAGCTCACTTTTGTTGAGGCAGAGAGGTAACACAGTGACTCACAGCTCTGGGTGTCCCCAGCAGTGTGTTACACCAAGGTCTGAGATTTGCTGCCTTGGGCTCCTCCTTGCTGGGTGGATATACCCTTTGTGACTGATTCGAATGGGTCATGGAGCAGGGAACTTTTCTGTTTCAAGACTGAAGACAGAGCCCACTGCCCTGTATCAGAAGGCTGAAACTAAGGGAAACCTTCTATTCCACTGGCTCAGCTGTAAAAAAAACCTTCTGCATGCCAGCAGAGCGCACTGTGACATGGGGTTCTTGAGTTCAAATTCTGTGTTGAACTCTTGGTCTCTGGGAATACCACCATTATCCCATTTCCTTGTGCCCCTAACCTGGGACCAAAGTGCAACTGGCAACCTACAGGTAAAAGGCTCCATATCCACGCTTGGGCCCCTCAGTCACTTAGCTGTTCTGGCCTCAAGGACTGGAACAAATGCCCTTCAGGTGAAAGGTTCTGAATCCCATTCCCAAGCTATCTAGTCTTTTCAATCATAGCAGACATGAGGATGGGGAACATGATTTTTGTTCTTCTGAAAACCAACCATGGGATGGGTCCGTGACCACAGCAAGGGCTTGATTCTGCAGGGGCCTGGGTATTCTGGCCTCAATCCAACAATGCACTGAAGCACGTGATTAACTTTAGGCACACAGGTAGTTCCTTTGACTTCAATGGGACTATAGCCACAGGCTTGACGTCAGACATGTGCTTGTTGGATCAGGGCCAGTATGCTCAGTAGGACTGAGGCCCAAATGAACAAGGACTGGGCAGGTTTACCGATGCCCTGGTTCTTCCTATGCAGGTACTCCATCAAGACCTCCAGGCAGGCAACAACACTCTGAGACAGCAATAGGTCTTTCTGAAAACACAGAGAAAAGAACAAAGGTGATGGTTGTTGAGAGAGGAAAATTCAAGGGACAGGAGGTGCAAAAGGTGTAGCATAGGCAAATTACACTTTTCATCGTCCTCAGGGTATGCAATGTACAATGCACTTACAAAGCCAGCTCTGCTCTCAGTTACACCATAAAGTCATATGAGGCCAGAATTTGCTTCAGAAATTATAAGACAGAGGAACAGTGTCCCAAGGGAAATAGTGAAAGCATGCTGGTCTGGGCAAAGGCCTAGAGGATATACCGTATATAACAGCCCTGCACTGGCTGTGGTGAGAGAATGTGGTCTAATGCTTCCTTACAGATCAAATTTCTATCATTCTGTAAGGGGTGAAGAAGGGGAGAAATTCCCTTGGGCCATGTTATTTGAGGTGTTTTTCCTCAGACTAATCTGTGTTTAGTTATGTCCGTAAATGTACCTGGACCAGAAGGTTCTGCAGACTGACGACAAGCGAGAGCACCTGCCAAGTGGCCAGTGGATACAGGGAGGCATCATCCTCTGACGATGATGGCTCAATCCTGCTTTGAGCTGTGGGCTGGACTATGAGCACCAGCAGGGCGGAAGAGAAGTTCTGTCTGAGGATGGCTCGCAGGAACTGAAGGATACTGACTGCACACACAACTGCTTGTTATTACAGCACAACATTTCCCTCCCCCACCCCAACCCCATGAAACCAAAACCATTCCGCACCAAGGAACCCAACCCTGCACATGAATGCCCAGAGCAAAGCCTGGCAGAGGAGAGAAGGAAAAGTTGGATGGATTTATTTTCAGGACCCACTAAAGAGAGATTGCACTGGCTAGCATCTGCAGACATGAATGCCACTAAATTAAGTCCCCACACATCCTGCCCTGCAGCACCACCTCGGTTGTTATTCCAACTCTTGCTCAGTTTCAAGCCCTGTTACCTAACTCTATGGTGGTTTTAAGAAATGAAAAAATATCCACCAGGGATGAACATCACCAAACTCATTTTACCTTTGCCCCAAGTACCCCAAATCTGTAGTGGACAAACATGGGCGGCACGTGAACTGTCGGCTGGGGGAGGCTAGCCCCCAGCCCTGCCCCTTTGACCTGAGGCCCCGCCCCTTCTGCAGCCCCATCCCCCGCAAGAGCCCAGAGCCCCTCCCACCACAGCCGTCAGCCCCTGCCCCAAGCTAGTGTCCTCAGGCCTGGAGAGCCAGGAGGGTGGGCAGCGCAGCCCCGGTCCCCCCAGCCCCGGAGTGCCGGGAGGGCGGGCGGCACAGGGGGAGCTGCAAGGCGGGAAGCAGGAGGAGGGGGTCTGGGGGTGGAGCGTGGCTGGGGCCATGACTGGCTGTCTGCGGAGGCACAGCCTCCCCCAGCCTATGATACCCACCGCCCATGTGGACAAAGATAAATGCACCAAAGGTGCCAGGCTCCCACCTGCATGTTCACCTCCAGTATGTCAGTCACTCTTATTTCTGTTCTTTTTGCCTTCCAATAGTCTCAACTTCCCTCCCAACATTCTCTCTATCTACTTTAAACAGCCTTGGAACTAAGCAAGTGCCAGTTATTGTTCCCAGGCAACAGAAACATGACCCTAGACAGCCTCTGCATACCTAAGAGCAGCGCAGGCTTCTTCCTTCTGAGGATGACTGCATTCAGGACCTGTTCTACATCCAGAGAGATCGTCTGGTGAACCTAGGAGAATGAAACACCAGGGGAAAGAAGAATGAATAAAAGCCTACCTCTGGTGTTGAGTCAACAGGTTATCAGGTGGAAGACTGTCCCCTTAATTGCTCTTAATTTTCATAGATTCCAAGGCCAGAAGGGACCATTTTGTTCATCTAGCCTGACCTCCTGCATAACGCAGGCCATAGAACTTCCCCAAAATAATTCCTACAGCAGATCTTTTAGAAAAACAGCCAGTCTTGATTTAAAAATCACCAGTGGAGAATCCACCACAGCCCTTGGTAAGTGGTTCCAATGGTTAATTACACTCATGGTTAAAAATGTATGCCTTATTTCCAGTCTCAATTTGTCTAGCTTCAACTTCCAGCCACTGGATCATAGAAGACCATTCCCTGATAGACTGAAGAGTCCATTATCAAAATATTTGTTCCCCACAAAGATACCTATAGACTGCAATCACTTCTTTCCCTGCTGTCCTCTGCCTTTCTTTTGCCAATGTCCATAAATGACCATTTGGAAATATGTGACTAGGTAAAGATGACAAGATTTCTGGGGTCAGACTGGGTAAGGAATGACTGGGGCCCAAGCTCCACTTGTTATCCTACACTCTGCCTGCCTTCCCCAAACAGTTAGTTGTTTCTACTAAAATGATCAGCAGTAAAAGAGACATTGACCAAACCTGTTGCTGGCAGATAAACTGAACTCATTAACACCCCTGAGAGGGCAGTTCACACTTTTCTGCAGGCTCAGGGAGACAGCATGGCATCAGCTCTCATTCACAACCATAAAGGCAAAAAGCTCTGGGCCAGATCTGGCTGCTTTGCGTGACTCCAGCAGTACTGCATGAGCAGCAACGGAACAGCGGAAAGCAGCCAGAGAACAACAATGGCTCTACCCCTCCCCCCCATTTTAAGGAAAGCTTAAATTCTTCAGAAACTGAGGGGACTTCCAGAGAAATACCACTGAAGTGTCTCACTGCTCAGCCTGATCCCCGAGCCATTCCTAAGTGCCCACCACCTATCCTGCATCCATGGGTACTTTAATTACCTCTGACTGATACTGGAGAGCTCTCTGCGGCAGTACCCGTGTAAGCTGTCATGCCAATCAAGTGCTGTGGAATTTAAGAGATAGGCTTACAAGACAGTAAATGCTCACATCCCAGTGATCAATATGGGCTGGGAAAACCAAACCTGGGTCTCCCAAAAGACACAGCACAGCATTGGCCACTAGGATAAAACAAGCCCTGGAACCTTCACAACATCACAGTCTTGAAGAGTGTGTTCCGGAGGAGAAAGTGTAAGTGAGATGACAAACTGTGACTGATTTGTCTCAGGGTCTCTATTCCTCACCTGGTATCTCATGATGTTAGGTTTGTAAGCCCTGAGAAGCTGAGCCTTTTGCAGGTTACAGATATATCCGATGGACAGGTTAGAAACACATCGATCCCTCTATGGAAAAGTCCAGTGCTGCAAGGGATTACAAGGGGCTACACACCCATCAAGGGGCCCAAAACCTGTGCACCCTTTCCTGGCCATGTAGACTTAGTCCCCAATCCTGCACAAGTTTACACACTTGGGTAACTTCACTGACTATGGCCTGGTCTACGCGACGAGTTTATGTCAGATTTAGCAGCGTTAAATCAAATTGATTCTGCACCCGTCCACACAATGAAGCAATTTTTTTTGACATAAAGGGCTCTTAAAACCGATTTCTGTACTCCTCCCCAAAGAGGGGATGAGCGCTGAAATAGACACCGCCATTTCGAATTAGGGTTAGTGTGGATGCAATTCGAAGGTATTGGCCTCTGGGAGCTATCCCACAGTGCACCATTGTGACCGCTCTGGACAGCACTCTGAACTCGGATGCACTGGCCAGGTGTACAGGAAAAGCCCCGGGAACTTTTGAATCTCATTTCCTGTTTGGCCAGGCGAGCTCATCAGCACAGGTGACCATGCAGTCCCAGAATTGAAAAAGAGCTCTAGTATGGACTGAACAGGAGGTACTGGATCTGATCGCTGTATGGGGAGAGGAATCCGTGCTATCAGAACTATATTCCACAAGACAAAATGCCAAAACATTTCAAAAAATCTCTGAGGCCATGAGGGACAGAGGCTACAGCAGGGACGCAACACAGTGCCGCGTGAAACTTAAGGAGCTCAGACAAGCGTACCAGAAAACCAAAGAATCAAACGGACACTCCGGGACAGAGCCCCAGACATGCTGCTTCTACGCTGAGCTGCATGCAATTCTAGGGGGATCCACCACCACTACCCCACCCCTGTCCGTGGACTCCAATGATGGGGTACTCTCCGCCAAGGCAGAGGATTTTGCGAATGAGGAATAGGAGGAGGAGGAGGACGAGCTTGAGGAGAGCACACAGCACACCGTTCTCCCCGACAGCCAGGATCTTTTTATCATCCTGACTGAAATACCCTCCCAACCCAACCAAGCTGGAGAAGAGACCTCTGGTGAGTGTACTTTTTTAAATATAACACGTTATAAAAGCAAGCGTTTAATGATTAAGTAGCCCTGAGGACTTGGGATGCATTCGTGGTCAGTACAGCTACTGGAAAAGTCTGTTAACGTGTCTGGGGATGGAGCGGAAATCCTCCAGGGACATCTCCATGAAGCTCTCCTGGAGGTACTCTAAAAGACTTTGCAGAAGTTTTCTGGGGAGAGCAGCCTTATTCCGTCCTCCATGGTAGGACACTTTACCACGCCATGCTAGTAGCAAGTAATCTGGTATCACTGCATGACAAAGCCCAGCAGCATAAGGTCCCAGTGTTTGCTGGCATTCAAGCAACATCCGTTCTTTATCTCTCTGTGTTATCCTCAGGAGAGTGATATTGTTCACGGTAACCTGGTTGAAATAGGGGAATTTAATTAAGGCAACATTCAGAGGTGGCCATTCCTACTGGGCTGTTTGCCTGTGGCTGAAAAGAAATCCTCCCCGCAGTTAGCCACATGGTGGGGGGGGAGGGGGACACTGGCGCTGAACTGTTCGCGTTTGGCTAGCAGAGATCTTCCCTGATACCAGCCACGGAGTGGGGTGAAGGGTAAAGCGATCATCCCAGAGAATTGGATGCGGGGGCATTAGTTTGGTTTCTGCTGCTGCACGTTAACAGGAAAACTGCAGCACTAAATGGCCAACTCAACGTGCTTTGCTTGGTATGGGAGAGGAGGGCACTGCTGTTATGAAGGTTGCAGAAGCCTAAAGACTATGGCTTACCATGGCCGCCTGCAAGCCGAATTCTGTTGCCCGGCATTGCGTGTGTGATCTCTAACACCAAAGCCGCAGGCACTCAATATAAGATGCAAAATGAGACCTTGTACCAAAATCACATGTGCTATGTAATGTGAATAGTGTTGCTCACTGTGAAAGGATATAGCCATTGTTCTGTAAAATGTATCTTTTTTAAATACTTCACTCCCTTTTTTTCCTCCAGCAGCTGCAAATGTTTCAAGCCTCCCTCCTCCGTCCCAAAGACTATCTCAGATAAGGCGGCGAAAAAAACGCACGCGCGATGAAATGTTCTCTGAGCTCATGCAGTCGTCTGGCACTGACATTGCTCAGCAGAACGTGTGGAGGGACACAATAGCAGAGTACAGGAAAGCGGCCGATGAAAGTGAGGAGAGGTGGCGGCAGGAAGATCAGAGGAAGAATGATGCAATGCTGGGGCTACTGCAGGATCAAACGGACATGCTCCGGCGTCTGGTGGACGTTCATGAACGGCAGCAGGATCAGAGACTGCTGCTGCAGCCTCTGTTTAACTGCCCCCCCTCCTCCCCAAGTTCCATAGCCTCCTCACCCAGATGCCCAAGAATGCTGGGGGGAGGGGGCGCGCTCCGGGCACCCAACCACTCCACCACAGTGGACAGCCCAAGCAACAGAAGGCTGTCATTCAACAAGTTTTGAAGTGGCCTTTTCCTTCCCTCCTACCTTCCTCCCACACCCCACCCAGACTACCTTGTGAGTTATCTCCCTATTTTTATAATCAATTAATAAAGAATATAAGTTTTTTAAACGATAGTGACTTTATTTCCTTTGCAAGCAAGCTGTGATCGAAGAGGGGAGGGCGGGTGGCCTACAGAGAATTTAGAGGCAACCAAGGGGGCGGGTTTTCATCAAGGAGAAACAAACAGAAGTGTCACACAGTACCCTGGCCAGTCATGAAACTGGTTTTCAAAGCTTCTCTGATGCACAGCGCTTCCTGCTGTGCTCTTCTAATTGCTCTGGTGTCTGGCTGCACGTATTCAGCGGCCAGGCAATTTGCCTCAACCTCCCACCCCGCCATAAACGTCTCCCCCTTATTCTCACAGAGATTGTGGAGCACACAGCAAGCAGCAATAACAGTGGGAATACTGGTTTCACTGAGGTCTGAGTGAGTCAGTAAACTGCGCCAGCAACCCTTTAAATGTCCAAATGCACACTCTCCCACCATTCTGCACTTGCTCAGCCTATAGTTGAACAGCTCCTTACTACTGTCCAGGGTGCCTGTGTAAGGCTTCATGAGCCATCACATTAAGGGGTAAGCTGGGTCCCCAAGGATAACTACAGGCATTTCAACATTCCCAACAGTTATTTTCTGGTCTGGAAGTAAATCCCATCCTGCAGCCATTTAAACAGACCAGAGTTCCTGAACACGCGAGCGTCATGAACCTTTCCCGGCCATCCCACGCTGATGTTGGTGAAACATTCCTTGTGATCCACCAGTGCTTGCAGCACCATTGAAAAGTGCCCCTTGCGGTTTATGTACTGGCTTTTCTGGTGGTCTGGTCCCATGATAGGGATATGGGTTCCGCCTATAGCCCCACCACAGTTAGGGAATCCCATTGCAGCAAAGCCATCCACTATGACCTGCACATTTCCCAGAGTCGCTACCTTTGATAGCAGCAGCTCAATGATTGCGTTGGCTACTTGCAACACAGCAACCCCCACAGTAGATTTGCCAACTCCAAATTGATTACCGACTGACCGGTAGTTGTTTGGCGTTGCAAGCTTCCACAGGGCTATTGCCACTCGCTTGTGAACTGTGAGGGCTGCTCTCATCTTGGTATTCTTGCGCTTCAGGGCAGGGGAACGTAAGTCACAAAGTTCCATGAAAGTGCCCTTACTCAGGCAAAAGTTTCGGAGCCACTGGGAATCATCCCAAACTTGCAACACTATGCGGTCCCACCACTCTGTGCTTGTTTCCCGGGCACAGAATCAGCGTTCCACAGCATGAGCCTGCCTCAGTAACACCATGATCTCCAAAATGCCTGGGACTACGGTTTTAAAGAAATCTGTGTTCATGTCCTCATCACCGCACTGCCGTCACCTCCTCGCCTGGTTTTTCAGGTGCTGGTTCTGCATAAACTGCACGATAACGTGCAAGGTGTTTACAATGGTCATAACTGCTCCGGTGAGCTGAACGGGCTCCATGCTTGCTATGCTATGGCGTCTGCTCGGGCAATCCAGGGAAAAGGGTGCGTAATTATTGTCTGCCGTTGCTTTCACGGAGGGAGGAAGGGTTGACTGATGACATTTACCCATAACCACCCGCAAAAAAATGTTGGCCCCATCAGGCATTGGGAGCTCAGCCCAGAATTCCAATGGGCAGCGGGGACTGCGGGAACTGTGGGATAGCTACCCACAGTGCACCGCTTGGAATGTCGACGCTTGCCACGGTACTGTGGACGCACACCGCCGAATTAATGTGCTTAGTGTGGACGCATGCACTCAACTTTATACAATATGTTCCCAGAAATCGACTTCTGTAAAATCGGAGTACTTTCGTAGTGTAGACATGGCTTATGAGTAGCCCAGCTAACTTCAGTAGGACTACTCACGAGTCAATTTCAGCATTTGCGTAAATGTTTTCAGGATCAGAGCCTAAGTTCACCCCATTGAGGCTTTAACTCCATTTTATCACAAAGGAATGGTATGAGGCACCGGCATATATATTTAGAGGGGAAGGTCACCCCCTTGCATTGGTATTAGAATATACTCCATTCATAGTTACCTGTAATTCCAATAGAGAGCACCAACAAAATGGTTTATAAATTTACAGAATGGTTGTTAGCCTCCTGAAAAGCACCTTTAAAATGTGTCACTCTCTCACAGAGAGTTTAGCTTTTTGAGAGGAAAGGGGAGTTTGGAGATTTTTCCCCAGGATCACCACCCGTCTCCTGAGCCCTCAAATGGTCTACATCTTAGCTAGCCACTGGGTAGGATTCCTAGCCCCCTGCCAGGCTGGGACAGCAGGAGACCAGAACTAGGAATCCCCTGAACAGAATAGTGCAGTAACTGCAAGGGCCAGCAGAGTCCAGGCCAATGTGAATCATTTCTGCCTGTGAACGGGGATTTTATTTTAGCATGATGATGTCTGTTCCCTCACAGCTCGAGTTCTGGCTTGACAGCAGTTCTAACCTCAGAGTTGAAACGGTGCTGATGAGCTAAGAGGGAAGCAGTCAGCAGCCAAGCAGAGCAGAGAAGCGCCTCTTCTGATGAAGATAAAGTGGGTCCAGAGCGACAGGGCCACATCCAGGTGAGTTCCAAAACCTTCTGGAGCAACTCCAGCAAAGGCACACTAGAGAGCAGCACAGCCACCACTATGCAGGAGAAAAGGGTACAACAGGCTTCAAGAGTCTGCTGGAATGGCATAGAAGGAATCAGCATGTATGTGACACAAGTGATTTAAGCAAGCCACTACAATCAAGAGGCAACCAAAAAAACCCACAGGGCACAGCTCCTCAGACCAGTGGTCAGTTTAGTCTGGCATTCCACCTTGTGCCACACAGGTGTGATCCCTGATACAGCTAATAGAATAAACAGCATTCAAATAATCTAGTACGGTGGCCATCTTAATTTTTCTCTATATATTATTATTTAATTGGGGGTAGAGCCTGAAAGCCCCAGTCAGGCATCAGGGCCCCACTGTGCTAGCTAGCTATTGTATGAACGAGTAAAACAAAGCTAGTCCCATGCTCCACAGTGGCCAATATCTGAACCCTGAAGCAAAAAATAAAAACCACACCCCAACCCCATAATGCACCTGGCCAATTGCATAATGCTGTAAATAGAAGGAAAAAACGCCTTCTTGACTTCCACATGGAGGTGATCAGTTGTCATTGATTGCCCTTATTACCTTTGTTAGCCCAGCTACAACCCGATGAGACTAAGTCAGTGAAATCATCCAACCCCACATCATTTGACACAATTCCACTTCACCTCTCTGTTGACTACATGTTGTTGTCTGGTGAAGGCTCCAATATAGGAAGTTCAAGGAAGGCTGCAGCAGCTCAACATCTCCTGGTCTGCATTTCCCACAAAGGTCACTGACTAGAAGACAGAACGCTATATATCAGTACACAGCACCCTCAGAAATATCTGATATAAAGACAATTCTGAGCAGCTCACTACAAGAAAGATGCCATTTAACTGGAGAGAATTCAGATAAGAACAACAAAATGATGGATGGGCTGGAGGGATTGAGGAAAATTAACAAAACTAACAGAATACTTTGGCTAAACAAAGAGTACAAATTAATGCAGCACCCCAGGTGTGCATGGTGCATAGCACATACAGACTGACAGGCCCCTGCAACAAAGAGACTATGTTCTATACTAGACAGACTGCAGCAACGGATAACAACAGCAAAACAAAGGGTTGGGGCAGAGAGCATGGGAGGATGAGGGGCCCAACAGTGATGGACTGGGAGATAAACTGATTGTTACATGTGTATATTGTTTGTTCATAACATCAAACATTTGGGGATGATGTCTAGCAAGAAGGCCTGGGAGGAGGTTAAGGACTGAAAGGCTAAGCATAGAACTGCCATATCAGACCAGCACCATGGTCCATCCAGTCCTGTATTCCGTCTCATAGAAAGGCCAGCACCAGATACTTCAGAGGAAAGTGCAAGAAACACCATGATGAATTGCCTGCCCGTTTATTATTTGTGTTGCAGTACAGCCTGGAGGCTCCAACCCCAGTATGCTAGGTTAGTACAAACATAACAAAAAGACAGTGCCCTACTCAGAAAAGCTGACAGTCTAAAAGGAGATGCTTCTTCCTAACCCTGACCTCTTTAGTTAGCTCAGTGGTTCCCAAACTGAGGTTCGTGAATGTTACAGGGGGTTCTCGGGAAAAAAATCCCTAAGGGTAGACAGAGCTGTCCATATGGACCCCGGGCAGCCCGGGGCCAGCAGCCCGGAAATAGCTCAGTGGTTTGAGCATTGGCCTGCTAAACCCAGGGTTGTGAGTTCAATCCTTGAGGGGGCCATTTGGGATTTGGGGTAAAATTTGGGGATTGGTCCTGCTTTGAGCAGGGGGTTGGACTAGATGACCTCCTGAGGTCCCTTCCAAACCTGGTATTCTAATGATTGTAATAATAAACATAGCCTTGAGCACTTCCAAGAGCTAATTAGATCAAAGCAAGCATATCTATCACAGCAAGGAGATTTAAACTTCAAGACTCCTTATACTAAATAGAAAGGGAGGTGGATATTTTTGCTGTTTTTAAAATTAAATAGGCTGCTAGTGTTGTTTTTAAATTATTATGAAGAACAAGTTTGAGCTTTGTTGTAACGTGCATTGTTTGCCTGGACTGCTCAAGACCTGACTGCTTGTGTAGGAGGAACTCTTGAGTTGGCTTCTTAAATACCTTCATACTGTTTCACATCTGATACTCCTTGATGAAACATAGGAGCCAGAGGCACCAGTACAGGGGGGACGACGAGGGTCATGTGTCGCCCCCACGTCAGCACGCCCCCCTGGCGGATCCCTCCCCTTTTTCCCTGGCAGCCCCCCCAAGCCTCCCACTTTTCCAGCAGTGCCCCCCCAGGCCCTGGGGTGCATATGGGCTTCGCCCCAGCACCGTCTTTTTCTACTGGCACCTCTGATAGGAGCCTTGTCTTATAACAGGTTTAATCAAAAGTGATACAAGCTACAAAAGTGAGATCTTGGAGGAGTGTTGCTGTTTTCATCATGTAACAAAAATACTGTAATGATAAATAATAATGAATAGTGTGTAATAAGCATCTCATAAAAACAAATTTTATATTTCCAAGATCACTGCTTTTATAATTTATGCTGAGGTAAGGGAGAAAATCCTTGGAAATATTAATTTTTAGGAGGGGGTTCACGAGACTTGACATTTTAGTGAAAGGGGTTCGCAGGTTGTTGAAGTTTGGGAACCACTGAGTTAGTTGCTACATGAGAATCTGTGGAATAGTCACAAGGAAAGTAATGGAAGCACCAAAGTGTGGATCTTTCAATGGAATAGCGTCCCTGCACTCCACCCCGGGCGGCGCTATTCTATTGAAAGGATAGCACCTGAAGAACACTGTAAAGAATATCCCTGCATTGGCCATGGTGGGAAATAGGAGAGGAGGGAGCAGATGATCTAGTAACCTCTTTTCCATCTCTCATGTCTATGATAACTGAGAAGCTTGCATGACACGTCCATCTGCTGTCCCCATATGCACAGAGAGGTGAAAGGGTATGTTCCAGCAGCCCAAAGCACATCTTTGAGGCCTGCCATGAAAAGGCCCATCTGATTTCATTTTCCTACACGCATTTTCCCCTTCTCTGCCTTCTCTGCAGAGGGAGAACTGGAATAAACTGAGAAAGGAGGAGGGAGATTTTCTGCTCCTGAGGAATGGAGACAGATACAGAAGTACACAGATGGGTTTCAGAAGGGAAAGAGAGATGTGACATAACTACATAGGCAAAAAGGAGCAACAGAGGTTCAAAATCTTGTCTGAAGGAGTCTGGAGTAATTTTCATCTGCCTAAAGCCCTGGCTATTGCATTTCCCTCCAGCTACATGTGAAAGCTAAGCACAATACCCAGCCTCATTCTCTGGTTCCCTTTGGCTGCTGGACGCTAGAAGTATCCTCCACTGCTATGTTGGAAACCCAGTTCAAACCTCATTCCCAGGACTATGAGTAAGGCAGAGACCATCTGCTCAGCCACTGGTGCGGGACGCCTGCAGGCAATGAATTGCACATCAGCAACCCACTCCAGCCACCTAAGGGGCACCAGTGATGGACTCCATTCTCACCCAGTCCAGTCCCACCCAAAGGGAAAAAACTGTGGCCTTGATGTGAGGTCTCAGGCAACAAAGGTGCTTTAAAGGCAGGAAGCAGAGGAAACACTCTCACAGCTTGAGCCTCATTTATTGTACAGATGCTTTGCACTACACTCTGATGGTGGAAAAGGACCTTTAAGTGACTGTAAATGTGATGTAACTTACTGCCACGGCAGTGTAATGGGACCTGAGCTCCAATAAGAACCAGGCCCTTGGACTCAGTACAGAACTGCTGGGTTAGAGCACCCTGGGGAATGCAGAATCACATCCCAACAGGAAAACAATGGATGCAGAGGCTCACCATGGTGAAGCAGCTTGAAGTCTGTGCTGTCCAGCTCTCTCTCAGCCTCATTCCTCAGCTGCACCAGGAAGAGAAGGCTCAGCAACAGAGGCAGGCTCTTGCTAGCTAACAAAGGATATGAAGAGTTGGTCAATGCATGCCATCCTCCTGCTGTCTGATAGGTACTGCACATTTTGGAGCTGGGGGGAGGAGGAGTTGTAAACTAACTGCCACAATCTCTGCCATCCCAAACCCCTTGTTCACTCTAGATCAGGGCTGAGCTTCCTTCCCTTCAACAGCTGGGTCCCACCAACACTGTTCTAGATTAGCTAGAGAAGAGCAAAAAGGATGGGATATGGGGTAATACTTCCTCTCCCAGGAGACCAGAGCCCCTTCAGCACAGAACTTGGGTTTCACTTTCTTAGTGAGCCATTTAAGAGACTCTCTCACCTACATTTTTACAAAAGGGTCCAAAACCCTCTGAGAAGCTGGAAAGCATTTCTTTCCATTCTGATGCTTCTTGTCCCAAATGTTTATCCATCTTAGGTAATTATGTGGCACCTCACACTCTAATGTATTGATCCTCACAACGCCCCTGGGATGTAAGGGAGCATTAGTATCTTCATTTTGCAGATGGGAAACTGAGGCACGTGGTGACTGAACAACTTACACAGGATCACAAAGGATGGCTGCGGCAGAGCAGGGAATTGAAGCTGTGTCTCCAGAGCTTCAGTCCTCAATCTTAACCACAAAGCCATCTTTCCTCCCCTGCCTCTACCTGAGCTTCTATCTGCTGGGCAGCACACAGGTGAATAGTTACATATGTGTGTGTGTTTGTACATGTGTCTGAGTGATATATGCAGGATGAATTACCATAGGCTTAGAAAAACTTTTCCAAATGCTGCTCAGGGGATTTTCCTTTTGGGAGGGGAGGTTTAACTGTTTTTTAAAATCCACTTGGGGTTCAGAGAACTTGAGCCCAAAGCCCTCTGGTTATTTATACAAGTTTTCCAGATACACTGCCCCTTCCCCTGACCTGTCACAGACCTTGTCAAAGGGGCCACCTCCAGTGGGAGGCAAGAATTCAAGTCTCCGAGGCTCATTCAGTCGTTGGCTTCCCAGATGAGACTATGAATAAATGGGCCACAGCTAGCATAAACCGCAACACAAGCAGTGCCTGTGATGTTAGGAATACAGGAACTGCAATGGTAGATCAGACCTCAGATCTATCTTGCCTAGTACTCTGTCTCTGACAGTGGCCAGCACCAGATGCTTCAGAGGAAGGTGTAAGAACCCTGACAGTAGGCAGAGGTGGGATAATCTGCACCCATGTTGTTACCTATGCACTAGGAACTGTACTGAGCTCCACCAACTCACGCTGCATAGAGAGCTGAACAGAAAAGAGACAGGAATGACTTTCAGTCACTAGCTACCTGAGGGTGTGTCTACATGGGACATATACTGGCAGAACTCTACAGCTATAGTTATACTGATATAACTTTCTGTGGGTACATTCTTTTACCCCAGAATCAGAATGCCTTTTTAAAATTTAATTCAGACCATTTTCAAAGTGACATAAGCAAACCAGAAAAGACACTTGAATTCTGGAATAAAAGTGTGTCCACATGGGGAGTTATATCAGTGTAACTATAGTGGTACAGTACTGCTGCTAAATGTCCCCATGTAGACAAGCCCTGTCATTAGGGCCTGGTCTACATTTAAATCTCATGCCAGCAAAGCTATGTCAGGTAGGGGTGTGATTTTTTTGACTAGCATAGCTATGCCAGTACAAGCCCTAATGTATATGCTGTGTATTTCGGGAAATTGGTATAATCCATATCTCCACTTGCAGGGTTTCCTATGTAGGCAAGGCCTAGATTAGAACCAGTAACTCAGAAATCAAAGGCTTTTTATCCTAGATTTAGCCCCTTGAGCTATCCAGTCCTTTCATAAACTTTATCATGTGTGTCCCTAATTACACGTGGGATTCACCTCGTAAAGTGGTGGAGCTGCTCTCCACTAGAAGCTGCTGCAGGATCTGTAGAAACTGACTCCGAAGGAGGTCACAAACAACAACATCCTCGTTTCTTTTCAGAAACATACTCAAGGTCATCAAAACCTTGTGAGCCACTTCTGTGGTGCTCAGGCAGACCAGGTCCTGAAAGGGAAGAAGTGCAGACATTACCTTTCGGTCTTCATTAAGCAGAAGTCATTGTTGTTCACTATCATTATGCTACATTGGTTCCTTGGGAGACACCCTAGTGATGTGGATGTTCAAACTAAGTATGGCCATTAAGCAGAGTGTATTGTATAACATAGGTAGGCTCTCCTCTTTGATAGCCAAACACCTTCTGTAAGTGGGCTGTTAGAATTAATATATTGATATGTGGCTATCAAGTGCATAGGCATAGGAAGTAATACAAGCTGAAGGCCAAGAATTTTAAAAACAAGTGCCTGAAGATAGGCACCCAAATCAGTGGACTGAGTTTCAAGAGTGTTGAGCAGCCCGCCACTCTCATGGGGAACTACTGCTTTGAAAAATCAGGCCACTTATGGTAAGTGCCTAAATATGGATTTATGAGCCTAACTTTAGGTACTTTGTTTTAAAGTTCTTGACCTAGAAGCCTAGCACATATAGAAGCAACATAACTGATAAAAGTGATCAACTATGTGACACATAAACCAAATATTCCTAGAATCACTGAAATTAGAAATGGAAAAGACTTGTATAGATCACCTAGTCCATCCCCGCCCCCAGCATAGTCCTTCCTGGAGTCTCATAGCTAAATTTCCACTAGCTCTGGACAAGATTCAGCACAGCACTTAAGCACGTGCTTTACTTTATGCATGTGCTTCAGTGTTTGCTGAACAGGAAAGGACTTAAGTACGTGCTTAAAGTTAAGCTTATGTTTAAGTGCTTTGGTGAATTGGGACCTATGAAGACTGGGGTAGAAAATACTGAGACTATTATAATGCCATCCTATAAATCAGCAGTATTCCCTCACCTGGAATAACAGACTGAGCTCTGGCTGCGGCATCTCAAAAAAGTATAGCCAAAACAGAAAGGATTCAGAGAGAGGCCACAAAAATACTTTGAAGGATAGAGAGATTTCCATATGAAGAGAGACTGAAAATATGGGGACTGTTCAGAGAGGAGTACGAGGAGACATAATGGAAGTATAAATGTAATGAATGCTTCAGAGAAGGTAAATTGAGCACTCCTATTTACCCTTGTTTGTAATACAAGAACAGGGGGACATTCAGTAAAGCAGAAAGACAACACATTTAAGAGTGATAAAAGGAAATCCTTCATGCAATTATGTATAATTGCCCTGTAGAACTCACTGCAACGAGATATAAAGATTTGAATTCTATTAAGCAAGGATTAGATATCTATATGGATAATGAGAACATCCACAGTTATATTAACAGGATAAAATATTTCCAAGAGATAGAAACCCTTAGGCTTACATGCATGAGCTGACCACTTATTTCCCAGGGTTAGGAAAAAACTTCCCTTATGAGCAAGTTTTTTCATCATCATCCATTATGGGGTTTCTTGCATCTTCCTGTGAGATACAGGATACTGATCACCACAAGAAATAGACCAGTGGTCTGACCCAAAAAGTCCTTTGTTCTTAACACAATACAACACTGTTCCCACGAGCTACTGCTTATATTTAGTATTGAATTCACTCCAGGGTGGCCTTCATCTGTACAGGTCAGGAATATAATCAAAAATTGGCAGAATGTCTTCACTGTGTACATTTTTTTCTTTTTTTTACTCAGAAGCTAACGGTCCCAAATGAAGCCACGCACCATCTGTCCTATCTAATCCAGAATTTTAATAAGAACAGCTAAGCAAATAAAACATTTTGGGAAGGATATTCATTTTTGTCTTCCTGTGACAAGTCTTCCATTTTACAAGAGTTTTAACTTGCCCTAACAGATGGTGGTTATTTTTCTCATAAATTTGGTTTATAACTGATGGAATATTTATACCAAGACACTGGACTGTTTGATTAGCTCATCTAAATTCAAACTGATCATGCTGTACCCCTGCAGAGAGGTGAATTGCCAATATCTGTGATTTACTGTAGTTTACTTTAAAACCTGAAACAGAGCTAAATTAATTTCTTTCTGTAGGAGTGCATGGCAAAGAGAAAATGGGAAAATGGGAACATAATATCATTCACAAATGATGCAATTTGTTTTTCTTTTACCTGTTTATACCTGTAATATTTAACCTGATTTTAGTTTGCTGAATGAAGGGTTTCAAAATTATTGTGAAAGATAATGGGGTAGATAAGTCATCCTGGGGCATCCCTCCTTTTAATTCACATTGATTTGTCAGCTCATCCTTCACTTTCACTGATTCTCTGGAAATGTCAGTTGCCTGAATACTGTTTCGTATTCTGGAATCTAGTCTCAAATGGTGAAGGATTTCTCTAAGAAATGTCCATTCTGTCTGTTGGCCCTTTCAGGAACTGGAGAGAAAAAAATACTTTGCAACCTCTTAGACCAGGCCAGATGTACCAACACCCCAAGCCCTGTGTATGCTGCCTTGTATGTGCCTATTCATAATAAAACCTACCTTGTTTCTTAATTATTTTGGGAGGCTGTTTATCCAAGAGCATGCTATTACTTTATCTAAAAGCTTAGCCGTTTTAGTAATGAAATAGGTCTCTATTCTGATATATAGTATCCTTATCAGGTTTGGGAAGAAATAACAACACAATTGTTATGCTTCCCTTACAGATTCAGGCCATACAGATTTGCCTGAAGAGATGTTAAATACATTTGCTATGTGAAAAGCTAACTTATCTTAGTCTTATCAAAGAACTCTCCTTTACAGCCACCAAGGGCTTGATACTTTCATAATGACATTGTGTCACTGACTTCAGTGGAGCTACACTGATTTACATCAGCTGAGGATCTGGCTCATTATTCCAACTGCTGGGAGAACCTTGCCTCGTTGATCCCAAAGGCTTCAGATTTCAGTTTTTGTAAGAGCAGCACAGGGTGCTATTTACAGTCCTGGGAATCCTGGGAATAGCACAAAGAAACACCTCCCAGTTAATAAATAGACTCCCTCAGTTCCAGTCTTTACATGCCATTTTGGAAGCTCTTTATTTCTCCCTTTCTTTCCTATCCTATTCTATCCTTAGCCTATCACAGTCCCCACATTAACAGAGCAACTTTTTGCAAAGCTACCACAGAAGAGATTACCAGCTGTGTGCAAGGAGCTCACAGTACGTGTGAAATGAATTTTTTTGTACTGTGTATAAAGAAGTGCCAGTTAAGCAGCACCTTTCTGATGGGCTTCACTACCTATCTGGGTTGCTGAAGGCCCTCCAGGCAGGTTGGACGGGTTGCCCAGGTACAGCCAAAGGCCCACAATCCCATTTTCCATGTCAGGTATGCACGTCTGGTTTATGACCAGAGCTTAATTTGTGCCAGGGCACAGCCCTGACCCCTCTCCTGTCAGTGGCGGGCTGTGACATTTACAGTAAAGCATGTCATTCCACACTTGTACGCAAGGCATGGCCTTGCACGTACGGTGTGCGCAGAGGGCACTCTGTGCGGAGGACACCATGTTGTTCTGCAAAATGGCCTCCTCCACGCAGCTTGACCTTGCCTGAATGGTGCCATTTTGTTCTAGGAACAGTATTATCTCTATTGCTTGAGCCCCAGCACCTCTTTCTTTACAAATCAGACACTGTCTGTGACTGCATATGCACATGTGAGACTGCTCGCTTAAGCCCAGATTCAAAAAAGCACTTATCCATGTGCTTAAGTGCTCTCCTGAATTGGGGCCACAGATGGCAAACTGTCCTTATGAAAGTCACATACCAGCAAAATGAGTAAAACACTGGAATTCTCCTTCAGGATGTGAAGCAAAGTGGTAAAGCTGTTTGGATAATCAGGCAAGCTAGAGGAGAGCCCAGAGACAGCATCTTCAGACTCAATCTGACTGTAGTCTTCCCAGGAAAACCAGAGCTGGAGGATCCGGTGACCGAATTTGCCCACAAGCTCAGAGTAATGCAGGAAAAATTTAAGCAGAAGAGGATGATGAATATAGACCAAGCTCAGATCTGATGTATTCTCCAGGACCCTCCTTATGGCACACAGTGGACTCTGACAAGAGTGGAGAGACGGAGAGAGAGATATAACCATTAGATGAAGCTGATGTAATGAGATCCCATTGTGAGAAGTGCAATTATGTGCCCTGTTTATGCAGTCTATCAATATCAATTAAATACAGTCTTGTGAAAGCCTTTGAATCACAAAGTCTAAAAAACTCTTGCAAGCTCTGTTCAGTGCTCTAAACCAGCAAAAGCCAAATGGAAGCATTAGAAAGCCTACTGCCGAGGTTGCTGCTGCTCTCAGGAGACTGAAGCTATGGAATTTATAACAGCATTCACGTGCACTCCCAGGACTACCCATCATGCAAACACCTTCCCACATGTACACAACTTTATTCAATACAATCTGTATCCCGAAGTGTTTGTCACAGTTAAATAACCTGAGAGTATACATGGCGTGAGCTCCCCGAGTCTATTCACTGACCATCACACACAGACACTTTTCTGGGGTGGAGGGGAGAAGGTAAAAAGTGGTGGTGATGAAATCAGCTTTTACCAAGTCTAAGGCTTCGCCTTTGTTTTGACAGACTGCCAGAAGGTAAAGAACGGCTCTGAAGACATAAGGAGGGGGACAGTCTCCCTGGTCCTGCACTGACAGAAGGAAATTTCTTATGGCTGAAAATAATTCTGCCTCTGGAACAAACCTGCAAACAAGGAGGGGGAATAGTAATGATGACAGGCTGAACCCTCTGGTATCTGTGTACAGTACTGCCCCCTCCTCAATCACACCACTCGGCTCACCTGTCTTCCAGGGCATAGGCACAGTACAAGAGGAGCAGGAGGCAATATTGGTGGCTACGAAGAGCTTCATCTAAACAGAAGGGATCTGGGGTTTCTGACAGGAGGGTGAGGCTTTCAGGCACGTTGCAGTTTAACTGGGGCAGACTCCTCTGCAGGAGCTCAGACATCTCTCGCTCTAGAAACAAAACCAGCATGAGAAGGGCAGGAAGGACTCGGGAATACCAGAGCAAAGGCAGAGAGGTCTGGAGCGAGGGGTGCATAGTTACCCGACCCAAAGTCAGGAATATAAAATCAGGGAGGGATCTGGCTGAGAAATACTGAAGTCCTTCGTTTATCCCCAGAGCAGCTATAGCACAAGCAACAGCAAAGCATGATTCTCTGGTGCAGATCTGCTGTACATGCCTCAACCCTACCTAGTGAGATCATAGCTAAAGATGAGAAGGGAGTTCTACTTTCACAGCCCATTCAGTCCTTGGCTCTCTGCTGAGGCCATCAACAGAAATACTAATTAGTGCCAACTGTGTGGTTTTTGTGGTGTAGAAATCTGCACCCACCCAGAACTGGAGTCAGAGACCGACACACTCATTTCACTTAGGGCTTGAAATTATCGGTGCAACTAAATTGGAAAAAAGCACTCTTATTCCAGGAGAATGGGGTCTGCACTGAGAGTTATATCAGTATAACTATCACAGTATCTCTAATATCCTGGCACTGACATGGCTACAACTACATGCACATCATGGTATAATTATACCAGCAGTATTGTGGCAGTAAATTTTGCGTGCAGTCAAGCCCCAGAGATTGCTGAAAGAGGGATGGATTTTTAAATGGCTCAAGGCTTGGTTTTGAGTATGGAGTAACTATGTTTAGAAAAGCCCCATTCGCCTCCCTGTCAGACAAGCTAAACCAGCTGAAAAACCTTTAAATCAGGGGCAGACTGGGTCCACGCAATCTGAACCAGATTAAATTGTCTCCTTCATCAAACTTACCCTCCTGGGAAGAGTCCTCCATCTTCTCTGCAGCTGAATGAAGGCTGAGGCACATGCTGTAGAGGAAGCTGGAACAGGCTTGATTCAAAGCAGGGTTACTTGAAGGGAGAACAAAAAGATATTATGAGAATGGAGATCTAGCCTGATGCATCCTCTCCAGGCTTAGGATTCCTTGTGTTTATTTGACAGGAGAGCATCAACCTAAGGGCAACAACTAACTGCACACAACATCTCCTCTGTCAAGACATGACACCCAGAGCTTGGGGCTCCAGGAGACACAGGGGAACCTCACACATTTCGGGATGAATAGCAAACTGCAGTGAAGAGCTATCAGAGCAGTGGCATTCCAGGGGTTAACACTGAAGAGTGGCAAAAAAATTACCTAAAAGGGTGAGAATAACACAATCCCAGGCACTTCCCTCCCTGGCTGTGAGGACTTCTCACGAAGACCCCTATAGAACAGGACCATCACAGAGCCCAGTGTTTCATGGGCCGCCTGCCCATCTATTCCCAGTCGCAGACCACCTCCCTGCCCAATCGCAATCACAAAACATCCCCATTTTAACTATCACACCTGCTCACATGGACAAGTGATACTAGGATCATAGCGGAAGTATTTTTAGCTACTCTTGTAATGAGATGTAGCAGCTGGATACAAGGAGAGCCAATACCACGCAACTAGCCTGCTTGCTGCAGACTATTAGCAAGTGCTCCATAAGTAGAACCCTACAAATCTGTGATATCCGCTTTATATCCACAGATATCAGTGGACCATGCTTGCGGATCGGATACGGATACAAATTTTGTATCGGTGCAGGCACAGACGACTTGTGCCTCCGGATACTGGGGGAGAGGGCACAATCTAAAGGGGAGGACACATGACTGCCCCATGTGCCTCTTCTGTCCAGCGACTGCCTGCACCCAGCCCGGGGCCGCCATGCTCTCCCCGCCCCACTAGAATTACCTGGCAGGGGGGACAGGTAGGGGGCTCTGTCCTTCTTCCACTCTACTTCCCCTCAACGTTCAACCGCTCTCCCTGACAGCTGGGCCTGGGCGGGGAGCAGGAGGGAGCCACTTCTCATGCTGGCTGAAGTTGGCCACTCTGGGTTGCCTACTCTGTGCTGCGCAGCAGCTGCCTGAGAGAGAGTCTGGCTGGGGTGGCGGCCTGCCATGCCACACCTTTGCTCCCCATCCAAGCCGGCTGCTGGGAGCAGGGGCTGAGCGAGCCAGAGTCCCTCCTCCTCCCCAGCAAGTTTCCAGCTCACTCAGCCCCTGTCCCTAGCAGCTGGGCCCAGGCAGGGAGCAGAGAGAGCGGGGAGGACAGTCACCCAAGCCAGGCTCTCTCTCAGGCAGCCGCTGCGCTGCCAGAGCAGCGACCTGGAGCAGCTGGTGTGAGAAGTGGTTGATCCCGCCCCTTCCGCTCCACACCTGAGCCTAGTTGCTAGGGACAGGGGCTAAGCGTTCCAGGGGGCAAATGCAGTGAGAGTAGGGAGCCCCTTTCCTTCCCCACTCCCCGGCAGGCCACAGAGAAATATGGGGGGAGGAGGGCACTTGACCCCACACATCCCCCTATGTGTCGCCTATGCAAGCAGGGCTCTATCCATAAGCTTTCAAGCTCTGCTTGAAATGACCCAGCATAATGTATTTTGTTAGCGTTCTTACCCTCCCCATCCCGTCTAATCAGTGAACCAGTATTTCTACAGATGGTATAGGGTTCTGTTCCTGGAATGCCAGAGCTCCAGTGAGATGGAACCTGCTGTAACTTCTCCTCTCCGTGGCATCCAGTGTCATCACTCCATCACAGCAGCACCATTCTACTGAATCTGAACAGCATGTTCCTTACTGGGCATCTTTTAAACCAGTTCTGGAGAAGTTTGTAGTTCACTTTGCCACTACATGATCAGTTTCCCATCCCACCTCCATCAACCTCATTTTTCCTTTCCAATTACTATTTAGGTCTTTCAACTGATGAAGGAAAATGGTGCTGGCCTAACTGAGCAGAGGGTATTTCAGATACATTCACATTTAATTCTGCTGCAAGAATAGGACATTTCCTCTTTTCTCAAATGGAAACTCTTGGTTTGGTTTCAATATAGAGGACAGTACCTTTGTCCAGTGCAGAATTTGGCCTTCAGCTCCAGTGCCAGTCGAATGAAAGAAGAGGATGCTAGAGAGAAGGCAGAGTAGGACAGAAGATAAACACATCATGAGAGCACAGAACGCAGGCAGGACCCCATGTCACGAACAACCATCCATGGCTTTTCAAAGCAACAGCTGGCAAACAACACAGGTCACCCCAGACAGAATGCATCTGCCAGGCTCATTCTCTTTTAGGTTCCATGGGCAAATTATTTTTCCAGATTTTGGAGAGAAGAGTGGGTCACTGGGTCTACAGGCTCAGAAGAGTTAAGCACTGCCAGATGTACTAGCTCAGGGTGAGAGTGAATTCCTCTTCATCTCTGATCGAGAAGGCAGTAAAGAAAACAGACAATATAGAGGAAATAAAACACTTTGTCTGATCTCCTGACTCCAAAAGTAGCCAATTCTGGAGGCTTCAGAGGAAAAGTACAAAGCTCCCATAACGGACCTAACTGAAGTGCTATGCTATGGGGTAAAGTCCTTCCAGCACCCAGCAGATCTTGTTTTTAATTCTGGGTTTTATCCTAGTTAACATAAGTGCAGATACTAGTCTTACTCAAATAAATGGCTCTATGTGAAATCTTGCTAAGCTCTTTTTTTCAATTATATCCAGCAGCAGCAAGTTCCCTGGGTTAATCAGGTTATTCACTGTGTAAAGAAGCACAGTGAATACAATGTCAGAATTCTGCATACCCAGCTTCCTAGAGAATTTCTCATGCATGCTCGGCACAACAGCAAACAGAGTGCTGAGGGCGGATATGAAAACCTCCATCAGAGCTGGGCTGGAAGTCCTTTCTGAGTGCTTCTGTGGGGAGAGGAAATGGTCAGCAAGCAAATGCCATATCCCTTTGTGCACAGACACTGACTTTCATTATTCCAGATGGGTGCTCCACTCCTGCTTTGCACCATCCCCACTCCGTCCCTTCTCCAGTGCCCCACCCTTGCTCTACCTCTTCCCCTAAGGCCCCACCCTCACTCCGCCTCTTCCCACCCACACTCCATCCCCTCCTCCGAGCACCTCCTGCCAGTCACTGAACAGCTCATCAGCAGGGCCGGCCGAACAGCTGTGGTTGGTGGGTGCTGAGCACCTGCTATTTTTTTTCTATGGGTGCTCCAGCCCCAGAGCACCCATGGAGTCAGCGCCCATGCCTTTGTGATGAGAAACATGCAAGCACACACCGGAGGAATCAGTGATCTTCCAGTGAGTCTCATATGGTTACAAAGCCAGGCAAATGCGACTGAAGTCAAACAGCCCTTGTTCCAACAAGACGGCTGACAGCAAGTATCCTGCCTCAGACGGTGGCCTATGCCAGGTGTTTCAGAGACAGATTTAATAACTTCCCCCTCTGAACAATTGTTCCTAACTGTGCAAGACTCTACACCAAGGAGAAAAAATCTTCCTGGTTGCAGTTGTTATGTCCTGAAGCATCAGACTGATATTGTCATTTTTACTCTACACAGAATCACAGTAAATGGTATTCCTGTTCAGATACTGAGGCCTCAATTCTCCAAAGCACTTAAGCATGTGCTTTGATATCAACAGGACTTAAGCACGTGCTTAAGCACTTTGCTGAATAGAGACGGAAATAAGCACTAAAGTGCTTTGCTCATTATTGCCCTAAGTCTGTAGGGGGTGTAGTGATAGATTTGTAAGAAACAAAGTACAAAGCTATGTGCACCTGCTCCTTCTTTTACCTTTATTCTTTGCCTTTTGGAGCTATGCGCTTCAATAATGCCCTGTGGCTCCAAGTTCCACAGGTTAATCAATATACTGCATAAGCCTATATGAAAAGGAACTTGCAAGTTCTGTTGCTTGCCAGGCTAGCGGCAGGCCTTGAGAGAGGAGAAGAGGGACAGTGGTTCATACATACATCACCTCCAGCAGTGGCAAAACCTGTCATTTATTATATAATTTAGGTGGGATGCTATTTCAGAGACTTCATGGTCTGGAGACATTTGCTGTCCTCTCTATGGAGTGCAGGCAGGGCTTTGAGTTCGTACACCCTCCCTCTAGACTTCTCTCTTCCGTTTCCCATAAGCCAAATAATTTGAGGATTGCTCAGCGTGAGACAGAATATGCCACAACTACACTTGTATGAGCTTGATGCACTGGTTTATCCCTAATTCTCCTCTTTCCCACACAAATTCTTCTCAACAATCTCCCATAAGCATCTCCACTGCTTGGGTGCCCCTTATGCCTGAGGGACAGTGTGGGTTCTGAACTAACCCTACCAGGACTACGGGGATGCAAAGGCTGTCGCAAATCCTCAGCAGAAACTCAGAGTAGCTGCACAGAGTATTCTCGCTCTCCGAGCCAGGAGCAGTGAAAGCGTTCTCCTGAGCCAAGGGGTCGCTTTGACATTCCACAGCTAACCTAGAAACATACACATGGACATCAGAGAATGCACTCTCCTGCTCTCTGCAGAACCTACAGTGTGTTACACCTCTAGAACCTGACGGAGCCCAGAGCACATTACACGCTGAATGTACAGGGATCAGTCAATGAAATGAGCTGTCTCGAGTCAAACCTGACAGCCATTTTAAGCCAGTGACACTACACAATAGTATCACAAGAGGGGAAAGAATTAAATGAAATTCCTGCTGCAGTGAAAGGAGACAATATTGTTTGGTTAAATGTACTTAGCCAGTTTGGAATTTGGCCTGAACACCAAGGCTAACGCCTCAAATCTTATAAAAATGCCGTAGGGTATTTAATGATCATGAGTGGCCATGAACCCAGTTTTGCATCTCATCCACAAAACAGTATTATATAAGCACAGCACCCCCTAACACTGTACCAAGGCATTGTTTCAGCACCTACTAAAACGAGGGGACTGGAAATGGAATACAGTCTTCCACTAGTTCAAGTTTAGCCACCAAATTTGGTTAGTGACCAGAAGTTATTTTCTAATAGCTGTTCAGGGAATGAGCTGGTGGGTGTTAGGCAAGTTTCTAATGGGACTGGTTTGCGTCACAAAATCATCAAAACTGGTACTGGGTCCTCCTTCTTTTGGAATGTCAGTGAAGCCACCAAGGATTAAATAGGCCACAGGAGATTCTTCTCTCACTCTTAGAAGTGAGTCCCTCCACATCTGGGTAGAGTCATCATGAGGGGGACTATACTTTGCAACTTCCTGTGGTTTACGTGTTATGTGGCTAAACAGACAACTTGAATCTCCAGTTTCAAGAGCACCACATTGACCAATACATTTAATTTAAAAAAATCGTCTCTAGCCTCTGGCCAGCAGGTCCAGCAGCTGGATCGCAGACGCATGGGGAGAACTCCACTGACTGGATACATCCACTCTAGTGGCTTGAAGGGCACAGAGAATGATTCCTCTAAGTAGTTCAGTCTGCTCTAGCATCTGTCTAACAACTGGCAGACTCACCAAAGAGCAGCCCTTCCACAAGTTGTGCTGACAGACCATATTCTGTACTTTCACCTCATGCTGAAGAGAGACTGTAAGGAATGTTAGCTGGGCACAGGGTGTGTGTGTGGGAGGGGGAAACTCGTTCACCAATGGACTAGACAGAGTCAGAACCAACAGAAATCCCCTTATCTCCTCACCTACAAGCATTTCTGAAGCCTTCCACAGTGCTGAGCAGGAACTGCCCCTGTCGCAAAACCGCTTTGTTCTGAGTGCTGTGCCCCAGGTGACTCTGAGAGATTGAGGAGAGAAGATCACTCCGTTAAAGGACAGAAGCAGGGACATGTCCTCAAGAGCTTGTGTTTACATGTGAAACAAATTAACATTCTCCCCCAAAACCATCTAACCAACCAGGGTTGGGATAGGGGAAAAAACCTGTAGCTAAACTCATTTCATCCACAGATGGGTTCCTTTCTGTTCAATATTATTACCCATCTGCACATCCCTCATCAAGATTAGAGATGGAACAGGTCTATTAGATAATACCTTGCCCATTGCACAATGCAATATATTGCCAAGGGTCTGTCTGGTCCAGTTTTAAATGGCTCAGGTAATGAGGCTTCCACCACTGCTCTGGGCAGACTATTCAGCTTTAATTTTCTCTTAATTCAGTTTCATCTCATTACCTCTTGGACAACCCTGAACAATTCCTCTTCCTCCTCAGTGTTTACATCATGCAAGTTGCTTGTAGATTGTTATATCCCTCCTTAGACCCCAATCCTGCAGCTGACTGAATGGGCAGACCCCAGCTCCCACAGAGTCCCATGACTTCAATGTGGCTTCAAGGGACCACAGGAGTCTGCCTGCATCTCCCTAATTGTAGGACCAGGGTGTTAGTCATTTGGTGAGCAAGGACATACATGGCTCTTTTAATCTTTCTTCATAAGTCAAACCCACCAGCTCCTTAATCATCTGAGTTGTTCTTCTCTGAATTCCCTCCAAATGGACAACATTTAAGAACAGTTACAGATTGATGCCTGAGCAGTCTGAGAACTGCATGTCCATGAGCCCCTTTCCCATTTGACGCTGAAACAACTTCCACCTTATAATAAGCATTTTCTGCTTTCCCTGAGTCAAAAGAAGTCAACACCTGGTTTCTTTTCCACAGCCCAGTTCCCCCTCTATTAGAGATTCACTAGTGCTAATGGAGCTCATAGCTCATGAAAAGCAAATAGACTGACATCTAAGGTCTAACCAAGCAGCATGAAACAACTTCATAGTCCCCCATCAGATAAGACAAAAACAACAGATGCTACATTACTCAGACCATGCACAATTCTTTTAGAGAAAATTCAGCACCTACCTGCACAACCCTATGTTTCAGCCAGGTGCTCCTTCCATTACAGACACACCTGTGACATAAACCCATGTGCATATAGATCTAAAACAAGGGTTCTTAACCTTTGTGCTTGTGTTCAGCCACCTGTAATTGCTCCTCCTCCTCAAATACACCTCTGGATCTTTGCCCAATTCCACTTCATGAGAAGAGGACCAGATTTGCAATCCAAATGATTGCTGGTAGCTCTCTTGGTGAGAGGGGGGTCACAGCCCAAGGAATGTGACCCCCTGAGTTTAAGTCAGAGTGAGGAACATCACCAGTTATAAACATGAAAGAGGAAGCACGCTGTGAAGGAGCCTGAAGGTGGGGAGCTTGAACTCTCTTGGAGCTGAGGACACCACATGGAGGGAGTAAACTCAGCCCTGACGGAAGGAATCCTTGCACCACTTCTTAGCAAACCTCCCCACATTTCCATTGATCTGGCAGAAGCAAGAATGGCCTCCAAAGGGACCCATACCCAGCCTGCCTCACCTAGAGAGGAACTGAGACCTTTCCAGAGGAGGAGGAATAAAGAGAAACTGCAGGGATCCCTAAGGGCTACCCACCACCCATGGAAAAAGGGGGAAGTATGAGTTTATGCGGCATCTATATGCCCAGCTATATACAAAGGCCATCATCCGCCACCCCTGTTGAGGAGCAGCAGTGGTCCTCCCTGACTTACTGCAGACCTCCTGTTAATGGGTGGCAGTGAGAGGTCAACGCACCGCTTCAGCATAGTCTCAATCAGTCTCTGCAACTCTACATACTGCACTGGGGGACAGCTCAAGTGGTCCTTCCTGTGGAGACGGGGAGAAAGAAGGACAGCAACTGGGAGTTGGAAGAAGCCTCTGTGAAGATCACATGTCGTGGCAAGGTCAGCATGAAGAAAGACTTGATGGACAATAGCACACCTTCACCAACTCGCTCCAGCCAAAACTTGGTGCAGCCACATTATACAGAATCAAAGCCTTCAGCCTGTAACTGGGTTGAAGGCAACTGTGATGGATTTGGACAGACAGGAGTAGATCTGAAGAGGCCAATATGGATAAGACAGATGTGTCACATCCAAAATACATCTCTCCTGAAAGAAGCCTATCAGACCCCTTCCTGCTTACCTCATAATAGCTGCCACCGCTTTCACAGCCTCTGCTGCTACCTCCAGCACCGGACATTTTACTGCCTCCACAAGAACACCAATGGCATCTTTACACATGGCTAGATTTGTGAATAACTTGATTTCCACTGGCTGCCTGAGAAGGGGAAACAAGGAGCAAATGAGTAAAGCTTTGTGACAACCCCTGCTTGAAAAGAGAGTATCGAAAAATAAGACCATCTTGGTGTTTATTCCCCAAAAAACGCTAAGTCTTGCAGCTTCAGGCCATGCTACCAGATGTCACACAGCAAAGTCCTAGCATTGTACTGAGATAGTGACTCTCCATGGATTTCATGTAGTCTCCAGGCAAAACATTCATGCTGTCTATGAGTCTGTTATGGCTGGATCCCAGCACCACTCATGACAGGCAAATTAGTTCCTGGGCGATGCTCTGGAACTGCTCCCTACGAAGCCAGTCAGGACTTTGGTGAAGTCTCCTTTCTGTGAGCAGACTGTCTTCAGGGCAAGAAGCTCACATGGCTTCCATGTTCCTGGGTCTGACCTTGGAGCATTCAGCATCCTCTGCCCCTCCGTGCGCTTCCCACAGCGAGTCCGCCCAGGCAGGGTCCTGGGGAAGCCAGAGGGTCCTGCACCCCAACTTTGCAGTCAGATGTGACTCTTAGCCAGCCAGTAAAACAGAGGTTTATTAGATGACAGGAACATGGTCTAAAACAGAGCTTGTAGGTACAGGGAACAGGACCCCTCAGCTGGGTCCATTTTGGGGGGCAGTGAGCCAGACAACCACATCTGTACTTCACGTCCCCAGCCAGCCCAAACTGACTCACTCTCCAGCAGTCTCCCCCAGCTTCCCCCCCCCCGCCACTCCTCCTTCAGCCTTTGTCTCTTTCCGGGGCCAGGAGGTCACCTGATCTTTTTGTTCTCCAACACCTTCAGTTGGCACCTTTGCAGAGGAGAGGGGCCCAGGCCATCAGTTGCCAGGAGACAGGGGGTCAGCCATTCTCTGTGCGGCCCCTCTAGGTATCTGCAACAATCACACACCCTTATCCCACCACCTAGATACTTAAGAACTGCATAGGGGAAACTGAGGCACCCACACAGTATTCAGAGAAAACATCAAGAACATTCCCACTTCGTCACATCAAATAAATGTCAGAAGATTTGGAGAAAAACCTAAATATGTGATTGGATCAGCAAACACTGGTCTGAAAACTTCAGGACAAACAGCCTCCCTACAAGAGAAAGAACTCACCTCCCTAGGATTTCACACCATGCTCAACACTGAATGCCTACCTGAACACAGACATTTCTAAATAAGGAAACAAATACCCTGCTTCCAGAGAGGCTGGAAATGCCATGAAAAGAGCTTCTCTTGCAGTATTGTGGCACTTCTAATGCCGAATGGGGCCAGGAAGCATGGATGATGCCATGAACTTGAAAAGTAATCTTGAAAAGAGCACCACATTGACCAATATATTTAATTTAAAAATATCACCTCTAGCCATCAGGCCAGCAGGTCCAGCAGCTGGATCGCAAAGGCATGGGGAGAACTACACTGACTGGATACATCCCCTTTTTAAGCCTCAGAAAAGGTTCTGGTTCTTGAAAAATGAGAGCTTTGGTGACTTGACCTTCTCATTGCAGAACACATTAGAACCTTCAGTGCCACAGCGTTCAGCCCTCAGGGGCCTTTACCAATGGGTAAAGGCCAGGAGTAAGCGTGACTGAGTGCAGTAGCAGTATTTGGTCACTCAGTGAAGAAAGGATTAAATCCAGCTCAGCACCCCACCCCTATCCCATGCACGGGTGCTTCAGGCAAGAACTGAAAGAATAGCTGGAACAGCCGCTTGGGAGACAGGGTAAGGAGAATGCTGTTGGGAAGGATGGTCTCCATGCATCAAACCCCACCTTCTTCTGTTTACTTTCTTATTTTGTTAATTAACTTTACTTTCTTGTTTGAAACATGAATCCTTGAGAAACGCTTCCCTACTGGGGGCAGAAACATCACTGCAGTAGGGTACTTTATGATGTAATCTTGTATTGGAGGAAAGGTCTAAATGGCAGCATCTCTGTTTGGGTCCCAAACTCTGCCCGCTGCTCCTCCTGTGCTGACTCTCCTGCAAGTCACCTGACCCTTTCAAAAAGCAAATGGATTCCTAAGGGAGGGATTCCTGTATTCAGCCACCCCTTTGGCCAGTGACTGTGGTGGTGTGGGGGAGAGGACGTGTTACTGCAATGCAGCAACCCTCAGTTAGAGAGCAAGCAGAAGGGGAAAAATTAGAGGATCATTGATGGGATCCCTTTCCCCAGCACAAAACAGATCATCTGAAAGAAACACTGTACTTCAAAGCACAGCAAAGAACACCACATACTAAAAATGCCATGAGCTTGGCAAGATGCAGTATTATCCTCTCTTCCATTTGCAACGATTAATGCAGAGATGTGTGCTTTGAGCAAGAGCTTTTCTCTTCCCATGTCCTGGTTTCTCTCCTTCTGACGGACCCTGCTCCCGCCACCACCATCCTGTGCCAAGAGCATCACATTATTTTTTATTGCTACAGAAATGACTGTAATGTCACGCTGCAGAAATCCAGCTTGGGGAACAGAGCGAAAAAGAAAAAGGATGAGATACTGGGGTGATGGAAAGGCAAAGAAATAAAGGGGGGTGGGGTAAAAACAGACACTACATGAATTCTCCTATTTTGCAGAAAAGAAGAGTGATGGGAAACAAATTTGTATTTCAGCCTAATGTTTCTTTTCTGTGTAAAATTTAACTCAGGTGACAGGTGTCGGACTGAAAGCCCTGGAGGCTGTGTTCTCCATTTAGCCGTAGAGCAGCACAAGCCGTGCAGAGCTGCTCGCATACACTGACCCAATCCCCTGGCTCCCCCCTCCTCTTCCCCACCGTGCCTCTGTCCTACCCTGGAAATGTCCTGCCCAAGGCGGAGAGGACTGTTTACTCAGTCCGCTGCTGACACTGCGACGGGAGCTACTGAGGGGCAGTTGTTTTGGTAGGTGGTGCACGAGATGTGGCTGAATCAGTTTTATCTGAAACTTGCTCTCGGGCCCTTCTTTGGTGAACAGGTGCTCTCCCTTGCCTTCGCAATGTCCTCCAACTCAGTGACGTGTGAGCGAGCGTGAGTGAGTCCCTTACCGTTTCAGTATTTCAGTGAACAGCAAGAGTCCCTGCTTGTGCAGCTCCACATTATTCAGCTGCAGGATCCCTTTCAGGCTCCTCACCACAGACTCGATGCCTGCAGAGGGGCATGCATTCACAAGATGTCATCAGGGAGATTTTAACACACCCGCCAAAAGCCCAAGAAGAGTTATGATGGGGGTGGGAGATGAGTTTTCAAAGGGGGACGGGGGTTGGAGGATCTGCTGACCTTGGCAGGACATAGGCAATGGCAGCAAAAAGTTCCCCATACACTCTGCTCTCTGCCAACATGCATCAGCTTCCGCTTGTAAAGGCCACCTCTACATTTGAGCTGGAAGGTATGATTCCCAGCTCACGCAGACATACCTGCACTAGCTCTGCTTGAGCTAGCACCTAAAACCAGTAGCATAGCTGTGGTGGCCCAGATGGCTGCTTGGGGTTGCTACCCCAAGTACAATGCCACCTAATCCTCTGGGTTCACACTCAGCTGGCTACCCCAAGCCACCACCTCTGCCAGTGCAGACACGGTGCTATTTTTAGGTGCTGACTCAAGCAGAGCTAGGGTGGATACATCTACACAAGCCAGGAATCATGTTCCCAGCTCAAATATAGACACACCCTAATGGTGAATTCAGCTTCTGTCTTCCTATGTCCTTGGCCTCTTCTAGAGACTGCCACCAAGACATCAGTTAATGTCAACAGTGCTGGTGGCTTCTGTAATGTGAACATGTGCCCATCAGGAACTGGACTCAGGCACCATAAACCTATGTCATGGAAGTCTCCAGACAAGCATCATATGGGAATAATCTTCAGTTACTACCAACTTGGGGCCTGACTGGGACCAGTGACTTTGCAGTAAAAGGCTCTGAAATCCCAACCCCATCTTCAGTGTCCATGTGATATTACTCTAGCAATTTTGACAGGCTAGGAAAGACTGGGACCTACCATAGACTGTGTGACACTTGGAAAAGAAAAGCCGCTCCTCAGTTAGGAGCAACAGGCAGCAATAAACCGACCAGAGGAGAATTTCACTGGTGCAGGAGAGACGCTCAAACAGGAATTCTGCAAACAAACAAAAAAATCCATCGTAGTAAAACAGCATCTCCGCCATGCATGGCACAACTGCCCCTAGTGTAAGGGAAAGGGGGCCAGGGAGAACGACAGGGGCTTTAACTGGGAGCAACGTCTTCTTTTTTCCACCCTACTGCCATACTAATTTAACAGTAACACTCAGTAATAGTCCCTAGGGAAGAGGAGACAACCACCCACCACCTCTGGATGGTGTCCAGCAGCACTGATGAGTTCTGAAGGAAAAAGGGATTCCAGCTCTGCTCAGCCAAAGTGAGGATTACTGTGGAATAGGACTCTTAAAGGAGGTAGGGAGAACGCAGAGGAAAATGATGGTACATTATCATAGAATCATAGAATAACAGAGTTGGAAGGGACCTCTGGAGGCCATCTAGTCCAACCCCCTGCCCAGAGCAGGACCAATCCCAACTAAATCATCCCAGCCAGGACTTTGTCAAGCCTGACCTTAAAAACTTCTAAGGAAGGGGATTCCACCACCTCCCTAGGTAACGCATTCCAGTGTTTCACCACCCTCCTAGTGAAAAAAATTTTCCTAATATCCAACCTAAACCACCCCCACTGCAACTTGAGACCATTACTCCTTGTCCTGTCATCTGCTATCACTGAGAATAGTCTAGATCCATCCTCTTTGGATCCACCTTTCAGGTAGTTAAAAGCAGCTATCAAATCCCCCCGCATTCTTCTCTTCCGTAGACTAAACAATCCCAGTTCCCTCAGCCTCTCCTCATAACTCATGTGTTCCAGTCCTCTAATCATTTTTGTTGCCCTTCGCTGGACTCTCTCCAATTTTTCCACATCCTTCTTGTAGTGTGGGGCCCAAAACTGGACACAGTACTCCAGATGAGGCCTCACCAATGTCGAATAGAGGGGAACAATCACATCCCTCAATCTGCTGGCAATGCCCCTACTTATACACCCCAAAATGCCATTGGCCTTCTTGGCAACAAGGGCACACTGTCAACTCATATCAAGCTTCTCGTCCACTGTCACCCCTAGGTCCTTCTCTGCAGAACTGCTGCCTAGCCATTCGGTCCCTAATCTGTAGCGGTGCATTGGATTCTTCCGTCCTAAGTGCAGGACTCTGCACTTGTCCTTGTTGAACCTCATCAGATTTCTTTTGGCCCAATCCTCCAATTTCTCTAGGTCCCTCTGTATCCTATCCCTATCCTCCAGCGTATCTACCACTCCTCCCAGTTTAGTGTCATCCGCAAACTTGCTGAGGGTGCAATCCACACCATCCTCCAGATCATTAATAAAGATATTGAACAAAACCGGCCCCAGGACCGACCCTTGGGGCACTCCGCTAGATACCAGCTGCCAACTAGACATGGAGCCATTGATCACTACCTGTTGAGCCCGACAATCTAGCCAATTTTCTACCCACCTTGTAGTGCATCCATCTAGCCCATACTTCTTTAACTTGCTGACAAGAATACTGTGGGAGACCGTGTCAAAAGCTTTGCTAAAGTAGAGGAATAACACGTCCATTGCTTTCCCTTCATCCACAGAACCAGTTATCTAATCATAGAAGGCAATTAGATTAGTCAGGCATGACTTTCCCTTGGTGAATCCATGCTGACTGTTCCTGATCACTTTCCTCTCATCTAAGTGCTTCAGAATTGATTTCTTGAGGACATGCTCCATGATTTTTCCGGGGACTGAGGTGAGGCTGACTGGCCTGTAGTTCCCAGGATCATCCTTCTTCCCTTTTTTAAAGATGGGCACTACATTAGCCTTTTTCCAATCTTCTGGGACTTCCCCCGATCGCCATGAGTTTTCAAAGATAATGGCCAATGGCTCTGCAATCACATCCGCCAATTCCTTTAGCACTCTCAGATGCAACACATCCGGCCCCATGGACTTGTGTACGTCTAGTTTTTCTAAATAGTCCTAAACCACTTCTTCCTTCACAGAGGGCTGGCCACCTCCTCCCCATGCTGTGCTGCCCAGTACAGTAGTCTGGGAGCTGACCTTGTTCATGAAGACAGAGGCAAAGAAAGCATTGAATACATTAGCTTTTTCCACATCCTCTGTCACTAGGTTGCCTCCCTCATTTAGTAAGGGGTCACACTTTCCTTGGCTTTCTTCTTATTGCCAACATACCTGAAGGACCCTTCTTGTTACTCTTAACATCACTCGCTAGCTGCAACTCCAGATGTGATTTAGCCTTCCTGATTCCATTCCTACATGCCCGAGCAATATTTATATACTCATCCCTGGTCATTTGTCCAATCTTCCACTTCTTGTAAGCCTCTTTTTTGTGTTTAAGATCAGCAAGGATTTCACTGTTAAGCCAAGCTGGTCGCCTGCAATATTTACTATTCTTTCTACACATCTGGATGGTTTGTCCCTGTAACCTCAATAAGGATTCTTTAAAATACAGCCAGCTCTCCTGGACTCCTTTCCCCCTCATGTTATTCTCCCAGGGGATCCTGCCCATCAGTTCCCTGAGGGAGTCAAAGTCTGCTTTTCTGAAGTCCAGGGTCCATATTCTGCTGCTTTCCTTTCTTCCTTGTGTCAGGATCCTGAACTCGACCATCTCATGGTCACTGCCTCCCAGGTTCCCATCCACTTTTGCTTCCCCTACTAATTCTTCCCGGTTTGTGAGCAGCAGGTCAAGAAGAGCTCCGCCCCTAGTTGGTTCCTCCAGCACTTGCACCAGGAAATTGTCCTCAAAATAAAGTGACTAAAGAGCAGCAGGGTCCTGAAGGCAGGTGGGCTGCTATCCTTCCAGTACAGAGCTAGCAAGCAGCTGAAATATGGCTATAGACTTTGATCTGATTTAAGGGATATAAAGCCAGCTTTGTCACAGCAGCTGTGACCCCTCCTCTCAAACTCTTACACATCCAAAGAAGGGGATGCACAAAACCAAAGTGATTAATTCCTCTGCGGACGGGAAATTAAAGTTTAACATCTCCCCGGGTTGGCATCCTGGGCCAAAGTCTGAGCTGAATAACATCCTGTGCAACGCCACTGAAGTCAAGGGGACAACATAGGGTTAATTCAGGACAGAAGTTAGCTTGTTTGGGTTCTGCAGTTATATTGCCATGGGCTGTGGTCTCATGAGAATGCATAATCTAAGCAGGGTTGGGCCTAGTCAATTCTTAGATGGGAGACTTCAAAGGAAAATTCAAATGCTGCAGGAAGTAATTAGTAATTTGGTAAAGGATGGTCTATGCTCTGAATCACTACTGCACCAATGCCTCCTAGCCGTGCCGTGCATTTGGAAGTGCAGTTTTTACACCAATTACAGTTAATAAGTATCCTCATCGGCACTTTTTGCAAGAGGAGTCTTAGACTTGGTGACCTCCCCAAATTCCAACTCAGGACATTACATTCTGCCTACATAAAACTCCCCCTACAATTTCAGCTAGGAGCTTATTTTCACTTCGCTTCCCAAAATACTGTTGGTGGCTTTTGTTGATGCAGAATGGCTGTTGTGACTACCCCAGAGGTGGATGCATTACACAGATTGAGGCTGATTACCTATGTGCACAAACTGTACACTGTTAAGGTGCCCCCAGAGGGAAAGACACTGTAGAACTACAAGGTATTATTGTATTTCTTCACCTGGGATGTCTGCATGAATGAAGGCAGGAGCATACTTGATGGGAGAATGCACAAGCACAGCAGTCATACATTGAACACTTGCCACCTGTAGCATCTCATCTCTGGACAGCAACAGCTGTGTGGAAACAAAAATGAAGAAAAAAAATCAAAACCACAGACTTGATTATGAAAGAATTCCTAGAGGGAGCTTGAAAAAGACCAATTTAAAACAGGCAAAAAGAAGTCTCTTTAAGCAACATATAATTCCCTAGGGTAACTTGCTATGGCAAGATAATACCAAGGCAAGTAACTTAGCAAGATTAAGAAAAACATTAAAGAAGCCTATGACTAAGAATAGCTCTGCAATCGCACCAGCCAGGCGAATGCTTACAAGAGCTATGTCAATCCTCATGCTTCAGGCTAAACATAGCTGGGATCAGGAAGAAATTCCACTCACTACCTGTGCACTATTGAACAACTGGTGCATTATGGGGGATTTCCACCTTCCTAGGCTGCATCTGACATTGATCAGTATGGGGGACATAATATGAGGCTACTTGAACCAGTGCAGCAAATAACTGCTCCTATTGATAACTCGCCTCACAGAAACGGATAATTTGACTGGCCCCTTGTACAAGGCATGTTGACAGATGTGGCAACCCCTTCAGCAATTACCTTTTTGAGCATGAGCGGCAGTGGGTTCTCTTTCTCCAGCAACTCAGCATTCTCGGAATCTGCCCCTCTTCTTGAATTGTTCATAATAACTGATACAAAATGGTCAGAATTCAGCAGCTCCTTTAGCAAACCTACAAAGGGAGAGAAAGAACAAGCAGCAAACTGGTAGTGGGGAGGATTGGGAGCTTCACAACATTCTGCCCTGAAACATATCACTGACTCCTTAACCACTTCTGTATTCTTGACAAAACCCTTCTGCTTACATTCAGGGCCTTCTCTGGGCATGCCCCCATGTATCTCCACTGTCCATCAATGCTTTACACCCCACCCCATCCCCAATTCTCCTCTTTGCCATTTCTGATTCTCTCCATTCCCCATTCCCTCTTCTATCGGTAGATCCTTTAATTGCCATTGCACCAGCTCTCTGCTCAACCTGATCCACTCCTTCTGCCTTTCTGATTCCTCACCTCCAAACTCTTTTTAAAAAGCGCAGCTCAAAACCCACCACTTCTCTGCTGCTTGCAGCCAGGGACCCAACCACCAGTTTCTCCCTCAGGTACTTTACTAGTGCCAACCATTCACACCTCTTGCTATCCATTCTCTCAACCTGCTCTCACACCTTCCCATTTAATAATCCCATTTCTGTAACTGCTGCAAGTTTAAAGATACTGCCACAAGCAGCACATTATAAACATACAGTGTACGTCGTTACATGCACTGATGCAAATCATAAACAAGAGATTTTGTAGGCGACGCTCCAGTGTAAGTTCAGAAGTGATGTAGCATGGCTGTTGGAGTGAACTTTTGAAAAGAGTCCTCCGTTACAAATGGCTGACTGCTGGATGTGAAAAGCAAGCAGACGACTGTACCCCTTCTACAGTAAAGAGAGAGATTGCTGTGTGGTGTGCATTTGAGCTATGTGAGTGAAGACGAAACCATCCTGTGTACTGCATGACATTGCTGCTCTATGCAAAGCGATGGTTCTGACCCAGAAGCGTAGAGAAAACATAGGCACCGACTCCGTGGGTACTCCAGGGCTGGAGGACCCATGGAGAAAAAAATGGTGGATGCTAAGCACCCACTGGCAGCCCCCATAACAGCCCCCCTTCTTCCCCCAGCGCCTCCCACCTGCCGGTGGGCCCCACCAATCAGTGCCTCCCCCTTCAATCCTGTGCCTCCCGCCCACCGTGATCAGCTGTTTTGTGGCGTGCAGGAGGATCTCGGTGGGAAGGGGGAGGAGTGAGGATGCGGTGTGCTCAGGGGAGGGGTGGAAAGAGGCAGGGCAGGGGTGGGCCAGGTGTGGGAAGAGGTGAGCATATTGGAAAGTCAGCACCTGTGACAGAAAGCCAGTTTCCATTTTAGTTTTTCAGCCTCAACTACGAGACACTTCATATCTCCAAGTTGTATTTCTCAGAATCAATCCAGCTACTTTACAAAACCAATCTATCTGATTGTATGTAGAGGTTAGAATCAGTCACTTTAACCTTAGGGGATCACTTGATTTCCAGGAAGATGACATAGTCAAATTGGGATAGATCAAGCCATGGTGCAAGCTGGAGGCCTTCAGAGACAGTTACAGCAGGTACCACTGGGGTTCCAGCAACAAGGTGGGACAGGGTGTGTTGCTTCCCTGGTTATACCAGGAGGGTTTGGCAATGGGGCTAGGATGAACAATTGTTGTGCAATAACAGAAGGGATCTGCAGCTGTGGACAAGTATGCTCACCACCTCCGGAACAGTCCAACCAGCTGAGAGTTTGCAAGTTCAGAGTTCTGAGGAACAATTCAGAATCCAGCACACATTAGGACTCCCAAACTAACAAAGACAACCCCCCACCTTTTGTTTCTCTGAGGTGTCTTACCCATGCAATTAACCTGCAGTTCCTTTGTTTGTGCATTCCCTAGGGTAGCCAGGAAGAGGTCACACAGCCTCTCTGTGAAGTGCACTGACAGCCTTTCTGAACTGATGGGGGAAGAATACAGCTTGCCGTAAAGATAGCAGACAGTAGCCTTTATACCCTCGTTGGGGTACATCAAGCCTGCCAGCAGGTGTTCCATTAAGTTACCTAGAGTGGTGAACGACAATGACCACTGTTGAGAGAAAACACTGGTAACAGACATTTCTAAGTCATCCGGCAGAGGCACATTCCCTGCAAAAGCTTCCACAAACACTTTACAGACCTGTCCATGCAGGCTAGGAAAAGAGGTCGAGATTAGGTTGAGATTAGCTAAGGCATGTTAATTGACCTTTCCCTATTTCCCTAATCAAACCTTACATTTAGAGATGTGGGGCCAACTGCTGTGATTCTCTGAGGAGTGAGTGATGCTGTAACAATTGAGGGGCTCACAGTTAAACTACATAACAATACACGCCCCCCGACTCCTCTACTCAGGGGCTGAGCATGCTCACACCAACACTCCTACCTTGGGGAAGGGAGACCTGGGGAAGTGCAACCACATGCATGTCTCCCAAGAGGCAAACAGAGCTCCAAATTCCACTAACGCTGGTGACATAAATATAAAGGGAAGGGTAAACACCTTTAAAATCCCTCCTGGCCAGAGGAAAAACCCTGTCACCTGTAAAGGGTTAAGAAGCTAGGATAACCTCGCTGGCACCTGACCAAAATGACCAATGAGGAGAGAAGATACTTTCAAAAGCTGGGGGGAGGGAGAAACAAAGCCTCTCTCTCTGTCTGTGTGATGCCTTTGCCGGGGACAGAACAGGAATCGAGTCTTAGAACTTAGTAAGTAATCTAGCTAGATATGCGTTAGATTCTGTTTGTTTAAATGGCTGAGAAAATAAGATGTGCTGAATGGAATGGATATTCCTGTTTTTGTGTCTTTTTGTAACTTAAGGTTTTGCCTAGATGGATTCTCTATGTTTTGAATTTAATTACCCTGTAAGGTATTTACCATCCTGATTTTACAGAGGTAATTCTTTTTACTTTTTCTTCTATTTAAATTCTTCTTTTAAGAACCTGATTGCTTTTTCATTGTTCTTAAGATCCAAGGGTTTGGGTCTGTGGTCACCTATGCAAATTGGTGAGGATTTTTATCAAACCTTCCCCAGGAAAGGGGGTGTAAGATTTGGGAGGATTTGGGGGGGGAAAGACGTTTCCAAACGGACTCGTTCCCAGTAATCGGTGTTAGACGTTTGGTGGTGGCAGCGAAAGTCCAAGGGCAAAAGGTAAAATAGTTTGTACCCTGGGGAAGTTTTAACCTAAGCTGGTAAAAGTAAGCTTAGGAGGTTTTCATGCAGGTCCCCACATCTGTACCCTAGAGTTCAGAATGGGGAAGGAACCCTGACAGCTGGTCTTCAACAGGCTGAACTGGCCAGGAGAGGTAGAGCAGTCTTGTGGCTAAGCACTGGACAGGGACTCAAGAAATTGGGGTCCAATATCTAGTTCTGCCACAGATTCACTTTGTGACCTTGGGAAAGTGACTGACTGTATCAGAGGGGCAGCTGTGTTAGTAATAAATCTGTTAGTCTGTATCCACAAAAACAACGAGGAGTCCGGTGGCACCTTAAAGACTAACAGATTTATTTGGGCATAAGCTTTCATAGGTAAAAAACCTCACTTCTTCAGATGCATGGAGTGAAAATTACAGATACAAGCATATATATACAGGCACATGAAGAGAAGGGAGTTACCTTACAAGTGAAGAACCAGTGCTGACAAGGCAGATGTGCACAGGCTGAAATTGTGAACAAAGAGCATCACTTGCCCCATAACCTCAGCCGTATAAAACGCAACGCTATCTACAGCTTCAGAAACAACTCTGACATTATAATCAAAGGGGCTGACAAAGGAGGTGCTGTAGTCTTAATGAACAGGTCGAACTATGAACAGGAGACTGCCAGGCAACCCTCCAACACCACATTCTACAGGCCACTATCCTCTGATCCCACTTAGGAGTATCAAAAGAAACTACACCATCTGCTCAAGAAACTCCCTGCTACAGCATGGGAACAAATCTACACGGACACACCCCCAGAGCCCCGACCAGGGGTATTCTATCTGCTACCCAAGATCCATAAACCTGGAAACCATGGATGCCCCATCATCTCAGGCATCGGCACTCTTAAGGCAGGATTATCTGGCTATTTGGACTCTCTCCTCAGACTCTACGCTACCAGCACTCCTAGCTATCTTTGAGACACCACCGACTTCCTGAGGAAACTACCATGCATTGGTGATCTTCCTGAAAACACCATCCTGACCACCATGGATGTAGAAGCTCTTTACACCAATATTCCACAGGAGGATGGATTACAAGCTGTCAAGAATGGTATCCCTGATGAGGCCACAGCACACCTGGTGGCTGAGCTTTGTGACTTTGCCCTCACCCACAACCATTTCAGATTTGGGGACAACTTATACCTTCAAGTCAGTGGCACTGCTATGGGTACCTGCATGGCTCCACAGTATGCCAACATTTTTATGGCTGACTTAGCACAACGCTTCCTCAGCTCTCGTCCCCTAGCACCCCTCCTCTACTTGCGCTACACTGATGACATCATCATCATATGGACCCCCGGGAAGGAGGCCCTTGAAGAATTCCACCTGGATTTCAACAATTTCCACCCCACCATCAACCTCAGCCTGGACCACTCCACACAAGAGATCCACTTACTGGACACGAAAGTGCAAATAAGTGATGGTCACATAAACACCACCCTATACCAGAAATCTACTGACCACTATACTTACCTACATGCCTCCACCTTCCATCCAGGACACACCAAACGATCCATTGTCTACAGCCAAGCCCCAAGATACAACCAAATTTGCTCCAATCCCTCAGACAGAGGCAAACACCTACAAGATCTTTATCAAGCATTCTTAAAACTACAATACCCACCTGGGGAAATGAGGAAAAAGATTGACAGAGTGAGACAGGTACCCAGAAATCACCCTACTATAGGACAGGCCCAACAAGGAAAATAACAGAACACCACTAGCCATCACGTACAGCCCATTATCAACGAGGCAGGTATTATATACTGACACACGAAGAGAAGGGAGTTACCTCACAAGTGGAGAACCAGTGTTGACAGGGCCAATTCAATCAGGGTGGATGTAGTCCACTCCCAATAATTGATGAGGAGATGTCAATTCCAGGAGACGCAAAGCTGCTTTTATAATGAGCCAGCCACTCCCAGTCCCTACTCAAGCCCAAATTAATGGTGATAATTTGCAAATGAATTTTAGTTCTGCAGTTTCTCTTTGAAGTCTGTTTTCTGAAGTTTTTTGTTCAAGTATAGCTACTTTTAAATCTGTTATTGAATGTCCAGGGAGACGGAAGTGTTCTCCTACTGGCTTTTGTGTCTTACCATGCCTGATGTCTGATTTGTGTCCATTTATTCTTTTACATAGGGACTGTCCAGTTTGGCCAACGTACATGGCAGAGGGGCATTGCAGGCACATATGACATTAGTAGGTGTGCAGATGAATGAGCCCCTGATGGTGTGGCTGATGTGGTTGGGTCCTCTGATGATGTCGCTAGAGTAGATATGGGGACAGAACAGGCAAAGGGGTTTGTTACAGGGATTGGTTCCTGGGTTAGTGTTTCTGTGGTGTGGTGTGTAGTTGTTGGTGAGTATTTGCTTCAGGTTGGGGGGCTGTCTGTAAACGAGGACTGGCCTGCCTCCCAAAGTCTGTGAGAGTGAGGGATAGGTTGTAGATCGTTGATGACATGCTGGAGAGGTTTTAGCTGGGGGCTGTACGTGATGGCCAGTGGTGTTCTGTTGTTTTCCCTGTTGGGCCTGTCCATTAGTAGGTGACTTCTGGGTACCCATCATGTTCTGTCAATCTGTTTCCTCACTTCCCCAGGTGGTACTGTAGTTTTAAGAATTGATAAAGATTCTTGTAGGTGTTTTTTTCTGTCTGAGGGATAGGAGCAAATGCGGGTTGTATCTTAGGGCTTGGCTGTAGACAATGGATTGTGTGATGTGTCCTGGATGGAAGGTGGAGGCATGTAGGTAAGTATAGTGGTCAGTAGATTTCTGGTATAGGGTGGTGTTTATGTGACCATCACTTATTTGCACTTTCGTGTCCAATAAGTGGATCTCTTGTGTGGAGTGGTCCAGGCTGAGGTTGATGGTGGGGTGGAAATTGTTGAAATCCAGGTGGAATTCTTCAAGGGCCTCCTTCCTGGGGGTCCATATCATGAAGATGTCATCAGTGTAGTGCAAGTAGAGGAGGGCTGCTAGGGGACGAGAGCTGAGGAAGCGTTGTTCTAAGTTAGCCATAAAAATGTTGGCATGCGGGTATCCATAGCAGTGTCGCTGACTTAAAGATATATGTTGTCCCCAAATCTGAAATGGTTGTGGGTGAGGGCAAAGTCACAAAGCTCAGCCACCAGGTGTGCTGTGGCCTCATCAGGGAGACTGTTCTTGACAGCTTGTAATCCATCCTCGTGTGGAATATTGGTATAAAGAGCTTCTACATCCATGGTGGCCAGGATGGTGTTTTCAGGAAGATCATTGGAAGTGGCTGGCTCACTACAAAAGCCATTTTCCCTCTTGGCATTGACACCTCCTCATCAATTATTGGAAGTGGACCACATCCACCCTGACTGAATTTGCCTTGTCAACACTGGTTCTTCACTTGTAAGGTAACTCCCTTCTCTTCATGTGCCAGTATATATATGCCCGTATCTGTAATTTTCACTCCATGCATCTGAAGAAGTGGATTTTTTTACCCACAAAAGCGGATGCCCAAATAAATCTGTTAGTCTTTAAGCTGCCACCGGACTCCTCTTTGTTTTAGTGTCTGTCTCACTCTTTCAGTTAGTGCCACTAGATGCTACCATGATATAATGAAGCATGACTCACCGTGTTCAATCACCAATATATCAGCTAACCCCGGGATGGCATCTGCCAGTTTGCCCAGGAGATTTAACGTAGGCAGGCTCCCTCTCATGGTGGCTGCCTTAGATAACTGGGGAGGGAAGAAAATGAACCACCTATAAGGATGTGGCCCAAAATGGGAAACACACACAAAATGGTGAACTCCCCTCACGGTGCAATGAACCTCTTGGAATGGGACCTTCTAAGCCAGTGGAACCCCCTTAACTGTTCAGGATAAATCAGCGGAAGATATGTGTTTGTCCAGCCAATTGTCCCTAACACATCCACCAAATCTCCCAGCTGTAATCTCCTCCTGGTTTTTGCCCTGCTGCTGCACCCCCAAAGCTGATGTGAGGTGGATGGGGGAGCTGGCGAACTCTCTCCCAACCTCTGCTGTCTCCCAAGTGTCTGTGCTCTGGGGAAGCCTGACATTTTGTGATGAACCTGGCAATGAAGAGAGCACAAGCGAAGGGAGCAGGCCTGCCAAGCAGCTTCAGGTCTAAAAAGCTGCCCATATTATTGCCGCAGTAATGGAGGGAAAAGAGAAACCACAAAGGATGCTATGTTGCCACGGTGGAGGGGATATGATGGCAAAAATTCCAGGGCAGATGTCAACATTGCCAAAGTCACGAAGGCAGCGGCAGCATTTAGGACATTCCACAAGAGCCCATTCACAATACTGTGTAACTTTCCATATTTTCAAATTTGGGGGACCAAAGGGAGCAAGGAAATAATCTTTACTGACCTCTTTCTGGCTTTCATCCAACACACAGTGTACATACTGTTCCAACTTCAGATCCGCCACAAGTCGCACCAGAACTGAGCAGAAGAAACAGGATCAGTAACAATAACACATACCAGAGTTTACTCATAATACATCTTCCACACAGCTTTACCAGGCAAATGAGCAGGTGGAGTATGTGTTTAACGCATATATGGGTGCTTATAAAGCAGGGTAACATCTGCATTCCCTTTGCTGTTATGTGATATCCCTCCTCCCCCAGCTTGATCTTTCTGCAGTGAAGTCATAATAAACCCTGCATTAGTGACTGCCGTCTGTTTACAAGGAAATTAACTTCAAGTCACCAATTCAGCGTTTCGATATCAAGTTAAGGAAGAGATATCAGGCTGGAAAAGAATTAGTCCCTTATTTCAAGCACAAATACACACCTAAGTAGTGCACAGGGCAAGTTTCCCACACTTCCTTTCCAAGATTAGATAAGAACACAGTTGATGACCAGATATAATTTGAGGGGCCCTCATCTAGTACCAGGCTCTTCAATAGTACCTGTGGTCTTGTTACAGACCAGACTGTAATAACCTAGTGGACAGGGGGCTGAATTAGGACTCTGGAGACCTGTGTTTGAGTCCCAGCTCTGCTGCTGCGTGAGTGCTACTAAACCATTTTTCTCCCTCAGTTTCCCCAAATATAGGATGACGATACTGATCTCTTCTGTAAAGTGCTTTGAGGTCTACTGATGATAACAGCTAGGTGTTATTTACACCAGTTGTGATTATTCTGCGTATCAAGTCCTATATCTTCAGCTGGGTGTCCCAATTGTATCTTTCCACCTCCTCAGCACCAATTAAGACCTCTTATTTTTGGCTCACAGTAACTGCAAGGAAGCCTTATCTGCCCTAGTGACGAGGAGGAGGTGGAATAATGGAAATCAACAAGAAACTAGGTTCACTAGATACCATTTGCACATCATTTTTGGCTTTACTAACAAAACAACTGGTGAGTTGCATGAAGCAAGACAACTGCTTTCCCAGTTAAAAAAAAAACTGTATAACCTCCTGTGCCCGTTGGTCACCTCTTGCTTGACATGAAGAACCAAAACAATTTCTGACATGTTTAGATCACAGGCTTTACATGGGTATAAGGAACATTCAGTCTGACTTAAGAGTAAAAGTTTTCCAGCAGAAAACCAAACAGACAAGAAAGCTATTATGAGGGTAATACACAGAGGATGGAGTCAGGGTGCAGTAACTCCTCACTTAAAAGTCGTCCCGGTTAATGTTGTTTCATTGTTACATTGCTGATCAATTAGAGAACATGCTCGTTTAAAGTTGCGCCAGACTCCCTTATAACTCTGTTTGGCAGCTGCCTGCTTTGTTCACTGCTTGCAGAAGGAGCAGCCCGTTGGAGCTAGCTGGTGGGGGCTTGGAAATAGGGGGGACCAGAAGCCCCCCAATCAGCTCCCCTAAGTTCCCTGTGCAGCAGCCGCCCAGCAGGCTGTCAACTGCTGGGCAGTTCAGCTGTCCCTGCCCCCACTGCCGTGCCTGCTCCTGCCCTCTGCCTTGGAGCTGCTCCTGGGAGCCTCCTGCTTGCTGTGCAGGTGGGAGGGAGAGGGGTGCTAATGTCAGGGTGTCCTCCTCCCCCCCACTCCTTTACCCCATCTCCACAGAGCGGGGGGGACACACGACAGGGCTCAGGACAGAGGGAGCTTGCTGGCAGCAGCAGCTGTCTCAACTTGCTGATCTACTTTAAAGGCAGTGTACTGTATTTAGAGTGGGGCCAGCGTACTTAAAGGGGCAATGCGCGTCTCTCTCTCACACACAGTATGTGTCTCTGTCTCTCTATGACATGCTATCTCCCCTCCCTCCATTCCTGCTACCTTGTAGAATGTGAGGCTACATTAACAAAAATGTGTTAACCTTTGAGGGCTAAGCCAAGTGCTAGCTCATCATTTAGCAGTAATGCATTCCCTGGGAAATATGCCACCCTCTTCTACTCTCTGACTTTACCACCTCAACCAAGCTTCTCAATCGTCATTGCTGTGTACAGTATTAAATTGTTTGTTTAAAACTTATACTGTGTATATGTGTATGTGTATATATATAAAATATAGTCTTTTGTCTGGCGAAAAAAATTTCCCTGGAACCTAACCCCCCCATTTACATTAATTCTTTTGGGGAAATTGGATTCACTTACCATCGTTTCGCTTAAAGTAGCATTTTTCAGGAACATAACTACAACGTTAAGCGAGAAGTTACTGTATATTGTTTGACATTATATGAAGGGTTGTTGTGGGTGTTTCTTGTTTCCATTGTGTGGTTTGTTTTGGGCATTATATGCTTTTATGGAACATACTTTTTTCTGTTTATATTGTTAGAGTATTCAGTGACATGTTAACAGTGAAGTGTGGTTAACCCTTTGAATAAGTTACCAGGGAACTTGGTGGATTCTCCATCTCTTCATGGTTTCAAATCAAGACTCTGGGCCTTTCTGGAAGATGCGCTTTAGCCAAACACAAATTACTGGCTCAATACAGATGTAACAGGGTAAAATTTTAAGGCCTTCGTTATGCAGAAGACTAGATGATCTAACGGTCCCTTCTGGCCTTAAAATCTATGAAAACCTTCAGGTATGAGGCACCAATAAGTTAAACGGTTTTACGGTTTGGGAGTGTGCACATCTCAGAGGATAAGTAATGTGACACAGACACTTTACCTCTGTGTCACCACGTCAAGTCCAGCCCACATTCCTACTGACTGAAAATTGTTACCCTCCCTGAAGAGAGCTGGTTACTTCTCAGTTCAGCTCTTTAAGATTTTTGTGAGAAAGACACCAGTGGCAGCAGAAATGCCAAAGATTAAATGAGCTGTGGGTGTGCTTCCCCCAAAAACAACTCTTAGGAGACTATTCCCCTCTCACTGTGCATGCAAAGCACCCCAGCAACTAGAGGGAACAGCTGCTCTCTTCAATTTGTTAAGTTGCTGAGACTCTCAATATCAGCATCAGACCAGATACAGTAGATTCCTCTTCCCAACCTGCCAGTGAGACCCAGAACCTCCTTCTCACCTTCAGTGGGTAGATCCAGTGCACTGCTGTCTTCTGCTGTATGCAACATCCCTGAAAGATCAATTCACATATAAACCACAATTACATAATATATCGTCCATATGAGATCATCAGTGTTGGGGCTTGTAATCTCTGATTTTGAAAGGACCGTTCAGGACTCTCGCATTTTACCCATTTATTAGCCCTGCTTCACATGTGACCAACCTATCTTTCTGGTCAAGAATGAGAGGACATTGCTCTATGGGAGCAGGATACAAGGTGCTCCCTGTATCCAGTTCACAAGAGGCTGAAACATACAGCCTAACTTGTAATATTTTAACTTGCTTGCTGTGTTTTTATTTTTAGGGGGTATAGTGAGAGTTTTTTTTATTTTTGCTAAAATAATTGTTTCCACCCACCTGGGTACATACCCAACCCCCACCACCAGTGCATCTGAGTGTCTGCGGCTGGTATTATTAAATCCAACTCACAAAAGTCTGTTTCTAGAAACATACAGCACACTACCCAGAATCCCAGAAGTTACAGACTGTCTGTCAGATCAGCCTCTTATGTTCTACTCACTCCTGCCATGAACAGTTTTGTTCCTGTTCCCTTACAGCAGTGAACACTGCCAAACAGATTATCTAGCCTAAAATTAAACACCATGAGTATTAGAAATTCACATTCCCATGGAGACTATTCCAGAGGTAAACTGAATCTATTGTTACAGAAATCAGAGTAGCAGCTGTGTTCTTCTGTATTCGCAAAAAAAAAAAGGAGTACTTGTGGCACCTTAGAGACTAACCAATTTATTTGAGTATAAGCTTTCGAGCTTTGAGCTGTAGCTCACGAAAGCTTATGCTCAAATAAATTGGTTAGTCTCTAAGGTGCCACAAGTACTCCTTTTTTTTGTTACAGAACTGTTCATCATAATCTTTTATTTTCACAACCAGAAAATAAGATTTGGCCATCATCCCACCTCCTGCTGCACCAGATGAGACTTCTAATCCAGTATCCCACCTCCTTCCACATTAGATTAGAGCACTGGTCCACCACAATCCCTTCTTCTGCCATACTGGGCCTGTTCCACCAACAGTATTTCTAGTTCTAGTTTTGTCCTTTTGCTTCTGATGCTTCAAAAGGACAAAAACCCTCCACATAAAACAGCTGACCAACTGAACAATACTGAGACACTGGATCTGGAGAAAGCAGTTTTATTTCCTGCCTCATCCCACCCCCTCTACATCATAGGATCAATTACCTTTATTACTGAATATTGTAGAGTTATCTTCCTTTCACTTTCCACATTAAATTCAGGCTATTCATGCCCACCATCATGGTCCTTCACAATACCCGAGCCTGCATCTCTTCCCTCCTTCACTTTTAACCTCCCTTTCTTCTGCCTATGTTCCTCCCAAAATGCCCTCCTTTTTTATCCTTTTCCAATGTAGTATTGATTTAGATTAAATAAAGGGGCTAAAGGTGTTAACATAACCCAGTCACTGTCCAACATTAAACAGTATTAAACCAGGTCTGGAGTTTGATATACAGAGACTTCAGCCTGCTTAGTACCATGGCAAACATACCACTACATTTTTTTAAAACTTTTAAATTAAAGATAAAGCAAAGAAAGGAAAACAGTTAAAGGATTTGAAAGGTAAAGTATTAAACAAGGTTTTTATTTTAAACAACTTTTTGGGGGGGTGGGGAATTAGCTGGAGCGAGCTTTTAGAAGGAAAAAAACCCATTGTTTGACAGTTTTTAAATGTTAATAACTGTCCTTTTAGTGACAAGAGAAGAAATTGGTTGAGAGAGGCTTGAGCTGTAGGTGTTACTGTTGTTAACATTTGATTTTGTTTTATTTTAGGTGGTGTTTGGGATTCAGTTGAAACCAGTAGAGGTGGAAATGTCATTTGGGTCTTTTTTTTGGCCTGGTTTGGTCAGGACATTTTTTAGGATATGGATGATGAAAGCCTGGGGTCCCTGTAGATCATCAGAGTGGCAGCCATGATGGTGACGCTTCATTCAGTAGCCAATTTTTCTTCCAAAGTTTTTTAATTTAAGGACCACATAAGGAGTGTGTGACATTCTGTACCTCGTGGAAACACCCTACACCCCCATGTTCATCCTTATAATATGATTGTGTGGTATCTAATGCAAAGTTTGTCATGTTGGGTGTCTTTGGAAGGCTCATGATGCACTGAGCATTGTTATCGTGATGTTATAGTAATTATTGGCAAAGAGTCCTGTAGCACCTTATAGACTAACAGACGTATTGGAGCATAAGCTTTCGTGGGTGAATACCCACTTTGTCGGATGCATCTGATGAACTGGGTATTCACACACAAAAGCTTATGCTCCAATACATCTGTTAGTCTATAAGGTGCCACAGGACTCTTTGCCACTTTTACAGATCCAGACTAACACGGCTACCCCTCTGATACTTGACAAAGTAATTATTGTTATAGTAATGTTATAGGTTGTAATTTCATGTATATAGTTATGAGGCTGAAAATGTGTCCTCATGGCTTAAAAAAAGCCCAGACAAAAACTCTCCAAAAGCAGAGGGGCAGTTCACACCTCATCAGGGCATGTATGGGACAAACCCAGCCCAGCCTCACAGGAACAAAGGACACTGGCCTAGACAACAACAGAGGATCTGTTGGACTCTAGAGTGAGTCGCCCCCCTTCCTTTGGTTGATTTGGGACTGTGATGAGGTAATGCTCACCTGACTCTGAAGGAGGGAGGGGGGGCAAAGCCAAGGGGGAAGAAAGAACATGATAAAAGGGAGAGATGTTTGCTATGCTCTTCCTCTCTCTTCCACCTATATGTATAGACACCACACCAAGCAACTGAAGCACTGATCAAAGAGGAGAACCTGGCTGAAGAGCAACCAGCCAGCCTGCGGTAAGAAGCATCTAAGTTTGTAAGGGCATTGAAAGTGTTAAGAGCAGCTTAGAATGCATTTTACTTTTATTTCATTTGACCAAATCTGATTTGTTGTGCTTTGACTTATAATCACTTAAAATGTATCTTTGTAGTTAATAAATCTATCTGTTTATTCTACCTGAAGCAGCGTGTTTGGTTTGAAGCATGTCAGAGACTCCCTTTGGGATAACAAGCCTGGTACATATCAATTTCTTTGTTAAATTGTTGAACTCCTATAAGCTTGCAGCGTCTAGCAGGCATAACTGGACACTTCAAGACAGCGGTTCCTAGAGTTGTGTCTGGGACCAGAGATATTGGCTAGTGTCATTCGATTGCACAATCCAAGGAGCAGCTTACATATCAGAAGTTGTGTGTGAACAGCCCAGGAGTTGGGGTTCTCACAACACAGCAGGGTAAAGCTGGTTCCCAGAGTAAAGGATTGGAGTGAGCTAGCAAATCAGCAGTCCGGATAACACCAGGAGAACGTCACTTTATTTTGTCTACCAATTGGGCCTAGAATCTGATACATCAATTTTGTTTTTCTGGTGTGATAAATGAAGTGGGGGGGAGGAGTAGCTCCCTTTGATGGACACCCAGCCAGCCAGTTAGCTGTAAAATCCCTCTTGGTAGCTGTTTTCTACTTGCTTTACCTGTAAAGGGTTAAAAAGTCCCCCAGGTAAAGGGAAAAAAAAGCAGACACCTGACCAAAAGAGCCAATGGGAAGTTGGAACTTTTTAAAATTGGGAAAGAAACTTTCCCTTTGTCTCCAGAGAACGAGACACGGAGCAGCAATGCTATAAGCAAAAAGAAAAGGAGTACTTGTGGCACCTTGGAGACTAACCAATTTATTTGAGCATGAGCTTTCGTGAGCTACAGCTCACTTCATCAGATGTATACCGTGGAAACTGCAGCAGACTTTATATACACACAGAGAATATGAAACAATACCTCCTCCCACCCCACTGTCCTGCTGGTAATAGCTTATCTAAAGTGATCAACAGGTGGGCCATTTCCAGCACAAATCCAGGTTTTCTCACCCTCCACCCCCCCACACAAATTCACTCTCCTGCTGGTGCTAGCCCATCCAAAGTGACAACTCTTTACATAATCAAGTCGGGCTATTTCCTGCATAGATCCAGGTTTTCTCACATCCCCCCCACCCCCATACACACACAAACTCACTCTCCTGCTGGTAATAGCTCATCTAAACTGACCACTCTCCAAGTTTAAATCCAAGTTAAACCAGAACATCTGGGGTGGGGGGGTAGGAAAAAACAAGAGGAAACAGGCTACCTTGCATAATGACTTAGCCACTCCCAGTCTCTATTTAAGCCTAAATTAATAGTATCCAATTTGCAAATGAATTCCAATTCAACAGTTTCTCGCTGGAGTCTGGATTTGAAGTTTTTTTGTTTTAAGATAGCGACCTTCATGTCTGTGATTGCGTGACCAGAGAGATTGAAGTGTTCTCCGACTGGTTTATGAATGTTATAATTCTTGACATCTGATTTGTGTCCATTTATTCTTTTACGTAGAGACTGTCCAGTTTGAACAATGTACATGGCAGAGGGGCATTGCTGGCACATGATGGCATATATCACATTGGTGGATGTGCAGGTGAACGAGCCTCTGATAGTGTGGCTGATGTTATTAGGCCCTGTGATGGTGTCCCCTGAATAGATATGTGGGCACAATTGGCAACGGGCTTTGTTGCAAGGATAAGTTCCTGGGTTAGTGGTTCTGTTGTGTGGTATGTGGTTGTTGGTGAGTATTTGCTTCAGGTTGCGGGGCTGTCTGTAGGCAAGGACTGGCCTGTCTCCCAAGACTTGTGAGAGTGTTGGGTCATCCTTTAGGATAGGTTGTAGATCCTTAATAATGCGTTGGAGGGGTTTTAGTTGGGGGCTGAAGGTGACCGCTAGTGGCGTTCTGTTATTTTCTTTGTTAGGCCTGTCCTGTAGTAGGTAACTTCTGGGAACTCTTCTGGCTCTATCAATCTGTTTCTTTACTTCTGCAGGTGGGTATTGTAGTTGTAAGAAAGCTTGACAGAGATCTTGTAGGTGTTTGTCTCTGTCTGAGGGGTTGGAGTAAATGCGGTTGTATCGCAGAGCTTGGCTGTAGACGATGGATCGTGTGGTGTGGTCAGGGTGAAAGCTGGAGGCATGCAGGTAGGAATAGCGGTCAGTAGGTTTCCGGTATAGGGTGGTGTTTATGTGGCCATTGTTTATTAGCACTGTAGTGTCCAGGAAGTGGATCTCTTGTGTGGACTGGACCAGGCTGAGGTTGGTGGTGGGATGGAAATTGTTGAAATCATGGTGGAATTCCTCAAGGGCTTCTTTTCCATGGGTCCAGATGATGAAGATGTCATCAATATAGCGCAAGTAGAGTAGGGGCTTTAGGGGACGAGAGCTGAGGAAGCGTTGTTCTAAATCAGCCATAAAAATGTTGGCATACTGTGGGGCCATGCGGGTACCCATAGCAGTGCCGCTGATCTGAAGGTATACATTGTCCCCAAATGTGAAATAGTTATGGGTAAGGACAAAGTCACAAAGTTCAGCCACCAGGTTAGCCGTGACATTATCGGGGATAGTGTTCTTGACGGCTTGTAGTCCATCTTTGTGTGGAATGTTGGTGTAGAGGGCTTCTACATCCATAGTAGCCAGGATGGTGTTATCAGGAAGATCACCGATGGATTGAAGTTTCCTCAGGAAGTCAGTGGTGTCTCGAAGGTAGCTGGGAGTGCTGGTAGCGTTGGGCCTGAGGAGGGAGTCTACATAGCCAGACAATCCTGCTGTCAGGGTGCCAATGCCTGAGATGATGGGGCGCCCAGGATTTCCAGGTTTATGGATCTTGGGTAGTAGATAGAATATCCCAGGTCGGGGTTCCAGGGGTGTGTCTGTGCGGATTTGATCTTGTGCTTTTTCAGGAAGTTTCTTGAGCAAATGCTGTAGTTGCTTTTGGTAACTCTCAGTGGGATCATAGGGTAATGGCTTGTAGAAACTCGTGTTGGAGAGCTGCCGAGCAGCCTCTTGTTCATATTCCGACCTATTCAGACTGGGAGTGGCTAAGTCATTATGCAAGGTAGCCTGTTTCCTCTTGTTTTTTCCTACCCCCCCACCCCAGATGTTCTGGTTTAACTTGGATTTAAACTTGGAGAGTGGTCAGTTTAGATGAGCTATTACCAGCAGGAGAGTGAGTTTGTGTGTGTATGGGGGTGGGGAGGATGTGAGAAAACCTGGATCTATGCAGGAAATAGCCCGACTTGATTATGTAAAGAGTTGTCACTTTGGATGGGCTAGCACCAGCAGGAGAGTGAATTTGTGTGGGGGGGTGGAGGGTGAGAAAACCTGGATTTGTGCTGGAAATGGCCCACCTGTTGATCACTTTAGATAAGCTATTACCAGCAGGACAGTGGGGTGGGAGGAGGTATTGTTTCATATTCTCTGTGTGTATATAAAGTCTGCTGCAGTTTCCACGGTATACATCTGATGAAGTGAGCTGTAGCTCACGAAAGCTCATGCTCAAATAAATTGGTTAGTCTCTAAGGTGCCACAAGTACTCCTTTTCTTTTTGCGAATACAGACTAACACGGCTGTTCCTCTGAATGCTATAAGCAGGAATTCATCTTCCACACCTAGAAGAAATCACTGGACAGGGCATGTTTAAATAGACACGATTAGTTTTATTTCTTTATTTTGGCTTGTGGATCTAACCCTAGATGCTTTTGTTTTGCTTGTAACCTTTAAGCTGAACCTCAAGAGAGCTATCTTGATGCTTATTTTTTGTAACTGTTTCTTTTAAGATCTAGCAAAAAGCCTAAGTTCCAAATGTATTTCCTTTCTTTTTGTTTTTAATAAATTTTGCCTTTTTTAAGAACAGGATGGGATTTTTGGTGTCCTAAGAGGTTTGTGAGTGATGTTTGATTAGCTGGTAGCAACAGCTAATTTCCTTTGTTTTCTTTCTCAGCTGTTCCCCGGGGGGATGGGGTGAAAGGGCTTGAGGGTATCCCACAGGGAGGAATTCCCAAGTGCTCCTTCCTGGGTCCAAGGGTTTTTTTTTGCATTTGGGTGGTGGCAGCGTTTACCACGCCAAGGTCAGAGAAAAGCTGTAACCTTGGGAGTTTAATACAAGCCTGGAGTGGCAAGTATTAATTTTTAAAATCCTTACGGGCCCCCACTTTCTGCACTCAAAGTGACAGAGTGGGGATTCAGCCTTGACAACTGGTTTTACACTTTAAAAAAACAAACAAACACCATCCTTGAGTTACGTCCATAGCCTTTTTGTTTAGACTAATTCAGTTTTTCTGTCTCCCTTTCATATCTTTTCCCATTAACATTTATTCTTGATAAGTTACTTTGACATTTTAGGAACTTTCACATACTTTTTACAGTTGAGTTCTTAATTATGTACATTTGTAGGGCCAATTATTACACCACCACACTGGTCGTTTTGCCTTCCCCATGCTGCTGCCCTTGCCCTTGGACCTCCCTCCCACAGCTAGTATACCAAAAAAACCAAAATCAGCTCATTCCAATCCCACTTTAATACTTATTATTATTGATTATATGTATTACAGTGACACCCAGAGGCCCCAGTTAGGACCCTATTGGGCCAGGCACTGTACAAACATACAGTAAAAGACAGTTCCTACCCCAAAAACCTCTCTACAGGAAGCCTTCCAAAATTTAGAGAAGAGGTATCTTTTATGCTATTGCCTGTCTTTAAAGCACGCATTGGCCTCCTAAGTTATTGGATCCATGTGTGTTTAGCATTATAACTATAGTATCTAGGTCTGAATTGTCTGTAAACTCCTCAGGGCCTCTCTGCTCCCTTCACGTTTGTACTGGGCCAAATGCACAGACTGTGCTCGGTATAACCTCTGTGAATAAAATTATTAAAATCTACAAAGCTGTGTTCCTAACAATGAACAGCATCATATATACAAACAAAATAGGAAAACACCACTGAAATTATTCAATGTGCCAGGATAGAAGAACAAGAGGGAGGGATCTTGAGATGTATTTTCCCTTAAAGAGCAAGAAAAATCTCAAGCGTAAAGGAGATCTGGGGAGTAACAAGGCAGAAACAGAGAATCCAATATTTGTTCACTGAAACAACCAGCTTTTGGGACGTCTATGCACCCCACCACCTTCCCCTTCCCTTACTATTCCTTCGCTCAATGGGCCAACATTCCATAGCAACTCTTCCTGCAAGGGCTGTGATGCAAACAAAAACTGATCGTGCATATGCTCTGGCCAGCAAAGATCATTCTTGGAAAGACACCTCTCCTAATCCCTGCTCTACTGTGATGCTGGTTGGAAAGGAGCAGGTGAATGGCCCTAAAGCTTCAATGAGAATTTCTACAAATTCCGAGATGTGGGTTGAAAAGGTATCATGTAGATTAGTGTTTTGGATATTGTACTATTAAACCACACAATGTGTTCCTTCCACCCAGACACCTTTGGTTTTCTACCACTTCATCCCAAAGCTGCAGTCCCACCTATTCTATACCTCTGACAGTGCTGTGGAAGAACAGCAGTGCATTCTGGGAAGAGACATAACCCCCCAAAAGCTCTCTGTTTGTAGCAAGAGACAAAAAAAGAAGAGGAGCATGATCCACACAGACATGCTGGTTCTGCCTCCAGCTGGATGAGAAAAAACTCACATGTTCTGTATGAACTGGCGCAAGCACAGTGTTTCTCCGGGAGTGTAGTATTCATGACACAGAGCTTTGAAAGTCAAGATGGGGCAGATAAAAACAGGGAACACTGAGGCAGAGGGATCCCAGAAAAGTAAAGATCAGCACTGCCTTCCCCCATTAGCGGTATTAGTTAACATAAAGGGGGTGCTCTTACCAAAGAGGGTTCCTATGAAATGAACACACACCCTTTCGTCCTGTGCTAGCAGCTGGAGGACTGGCACAGCATGCCAGGCCAGGACATCCCGGAAGCAAGACAGCACGTGTTTCTTGCGCACCAGCTGAAGGTTAAAGATGGAATGAAAAGTATCACTGGAGAGCTCCCTCATGACATGCAAAGGGGCTGAAAAAGACACGGGGACGAAAGCCCAGCATGCCTAGGTGCCCGAGTGACCCATGCTGGAGCCCAGAAACGCAGCAGGGCACTAGCCCTATTCCCACATCAGAGACCAGGACTCAAGTCACAGAGGCCATCCCATATGAAAGTGACCTGGGAGGAATGGGCCGGCAGGGGGCGGGAAGGAGCCGGGCCAGGCAAGGCCCTGGGCGAGACCGGACCGGCTGGGGGCGGGAAGGAGCCGGGCCAGGCACGGGCCGGACCGGCGGGAGCCGAGCCAATCCTGGCTGGGTAGAGGGCGGGGCGGGACTGGCGGGGGGCGGGGCGCCGGGGCGGACTGGGCAGGGGCGGGGCGGGACCGGCTCGGGGAGACGTGTGGGGACGCGCTGGGGGCGGCTGTGGAACCCGAGCCCCCTCCGCCCTCAGCGGCCGGCCCCGACAGGCGGGGCGGGGCGCGCTGGCGCGGGGAGGGCCTGGCCGGGCTCCGTACCGAGGCGCCGCCGTCCCCCAGCGTCTCGATGACGCAGGCCAGGCAAAGCGCCGGGGGCAGCTGAAGGAGCCAGCGCGGGTCGTGGCGCGCGTGGAGCCGCTCGCAGACCAGCAACCCCGCCCCCGCGGCCGCTTCCATCGCGCGCCGCCTGGGCCTCGCCGCGAGCAGGCGTCACGTGGTTGGGGGGGGGGGGGAAGCAGAGAACTGACAGGGAAAGTCCTGCGCGTGCGTAACTGGAGGGGCGGGGTTTCGTTTTGACGCATGGGGAGAAGCCCCGTGCGTACCGAGCACGTGCATCCTGGAGGTGAGGGCGGGGCCCAGGCGAGGGAGGCTGTTGATTCCTCTCGGGCTCCCTCTGTCGTTTAAGGGCCACACACCTCACCCTCCGCACCTTTCTTTCCATCCCCAGCCTGAGCCCGCCCCCTAGGGGAGCCACTGGCCATGCAACGCGCCTGATGCCTGCCTAGCGATGTGTGTATATTGATCTTTTAGCCAACACTCTCTCTCTTTTCTTTTTAAATAAATTTTAGTTTCGTTAACAAGAAAAAAAAGACACAGGGGATTCCAAATGAGGAAGGGGAAATAATGTGCAGAAAGGAAAGAGAAAATTGAGGAATGACAAAATAAGCGAGGCCGAAGGAGAAAACCCAGAACCTTACATTTTATTAATTGCAACCTATGTTTTGGGTGGTTTCAGAGTAACAGCCGTGTTAGTCTGTCTTCACAAAAAGAAAAGTACTTGTGGCACCTTAGAGACTAACCAATTTATTTGAGCATGAGCTTTCGTGTGGGGTGACATAAAAGCCAAGCCAGCCTTTTCCTTCTTGTACTTGGAATGTGGAGGAGTGATCAGTCCTTGACCGAGGATACTGCTGCACGTAAGCCCTATAGTTGATGGTTATTTGGTGACCTATGTGAAATAATTTTTGGCTCAGTCCAGTTCCTACTGGGATCAGCAACACAAAAGCCACAATTACAGCTGGTACTAATGTTCTTCCCAATACCAGCCCCTTATCAGCCTCAGAGAAGTCAAAGACTAAATTAGCTATAGGGACTAAATCTCTTTTCTTACTCTAGAGATGGGCCCTTCAAGTCAGAATTCATCAGCTGTGTGTGTTTGAGATGTCTGAACTGCTGCAGCAGTGCAGTATCTGTATTGTAGAACACCTAAGAGATGGTAGTTTCCGGAACTATAATTACAGCAGCTTCTCCCAGCATAGATTCACTTAGAATGTAGAACGGTTAGCACTTCCACCCAGTAGCATGCACCTTTACCTTACCCTTACAGCAGCATTCATTGGGCACAGAGATGCCTTTAATCCATCCAGAACTGCAGAACAGATCCGGTGTTCATAGTCCCATGTTTCGCATCAGTAAGGATGTCTTGGGAATTCATAATCCAACACTAAGTGTGTATGTGTTTTGTTTGGAGTAGGGAAGGGAACAAGGATGAATGACATTATCAGGCACAATATTTGCTTATGTCTTTCCAAGTCCAGAAAATTATCATGATGGTTTTATTGCATTTGGAACTAGGAAGATTTTAAAAATGAGTTAAACATTTGCATCCCTTTCTGAATAGGAAAGATGGAACAAAGACTAAAAAAGAATGAAATATGGAAAGACAAAAGAGAACAAAGGTGGAGCTACAGCAAAAGGAATATAATTGTATGCCCCTGTATATCCTGGAAATATAATGTGATCTCTATGTCTCAATTTTTTACATGTGGAAATCCAGGGTAATATAGATGAAAGTCAGTAAGTAAAGATCAAGATAGGCAATCAACAGATACAGAATTTAGGGCCTGGTTTTCCAAAGTGCAACAGCTCTTAGAGCCTTCAACTAGAATTGTGAATTATCAGCTGTTCTGAAAAGCAAGTCCTTAGAGTCTAGAGCAACAGAAATTAAAATTCTAATGACATATACTTTTCAGTCACATCTTGTTCATTCTCCATACCCTGCCTAGTAGGGAATTGTATCCTTCAGTATATTGTCAACAAAGCGTCCACCTCTTTCTTTGGGAGAGGATTCAGTCATCTGAAAGATTGCACTGTTAGAAAAATATGTTGATGCCCAGTTAAAATCTCACCCTGTTACTCCAAACTGTACCCCAGGGGTCGGCAACCTTTCAGAAGTGGTTTGCCAAGTCTTCATTTATTCACTCTAATTTAAGGTTTCACGGGTCAGTAATACATTTTAACGTTTTTAGAAGGTCTCTTTCTATAAGTCTATAATATATAATTAAACTATTGTTGTATGTAAAGTAAATAAGGTTTTTAAAATGTTTAAGAAGCTTCATTTAAAATTAAATTAAAATGCAGAGCCCCCCAGACCAGTGGCCAGGACCCGGTCGGCATGACTGCCACTGAAAATCAGCTCGCGTGCCTCCTCCTGTACCCTGAATAATTTCAGAGTAACAGCCATGTTAGTCTGTATTCGCAAAAAGAAAAGGAGTACTTGTGGCACCTTAGAGACTAACCAATTTATTTGAGCATAAGCTTTTGTGAGCAATAGCTCACTTCATCGGATGCATACTGTGGACAGTACAGAAGATCTTTTTATACACACAAACCATGAAAAAATGGGTGTTTACTACTACAAAAGGTTTTCTCTCCTCCCACCCCACTCTCCTGCTGGTAATAGCTTATCTAAAGTGATCACTCTCCTTACAATATGTATGATAATCAAGGTGGGCCATTTCCAGCACAAATCCAGGTTTCTTTCTCCCCCCCCTTCCCTTCCCCCCCCACAAACCCACTCTCCTGTTGGTAATAGCTTATCTAAAGTGATCACTCTCCTTAAAATGTGTATGATAATCAAGGTGGGCCATTTCCAGCACAAATCCAGGGTTTAACAAGAACGTCTTGGGGGGGGGGGGTAGGAAAAAACAAGGGGAAATAGGTTACCTTGCATAAAGACTTAGCCACTCCCAATCTCAATTCAAACCTAAGTTAATAGTATCCAATTTGCAAATGAATTCCAATTCAACAGTTTCTCGCTGGAGTCTGGTTCTGAAGTTTTTTTTGTTGTAATATTGCAACTTTCATGTCTGTAATTGCATGACCAGAGAGATTGAAGTGTTCTCCGACTGGTTTATGAATAATTCTTGACGTCTGATTTGTGTCCATTTATTCTTTTACGTAGAGACTGTCCAGTTTGACCAATGTACATGGCAGAAGGGCATTGCTGGCACATGATGGCATATATCACATTGGTGGATGTGCAGGTGAATGAGCCTATGATAGTGTGGCTGATGTTATTAGGCCCTGTGATGGTGTCCCCTGAATAGATATGTGGGCACAGTTGGCAACGGGCTTTGTTGCAAGGATAGGTTCCTGGGTTAGTGGTTCTGTCGTGTGGTGTGTGGTTGCTGGTGAGTATTTGTTTCAGGTTGGGGGGCTGTCTGTAAGCAAGGACTGGCCTGTCTCCCAAGATTTGTGAGAGTGTTGGGTCATCCTTCAGGATAGGTTGTAGATCCTTAATAATGCGTTGGAGGGGTTTTAGTTGGGGGCTGAAGGTGACGGCCAGTGGCGTTCTGTTATTTTCTTTGTTAGGCCTGTCCTGTAGTAGGTGACTTCTGAGAACTCTTCTGGCTCTATCAATCTGTTTCTTCACTTCCGCAGGTGGGTATTGTAGTTGTAAGAATGCTTGATAGAGATCTTGTAGGTGTTTGTCTCTGTCTGAGGGGTTGGAGCAAATGCGGTTGTATTGCAGAGCTTGGCTGTAGACAATGGATCGTGTGGTGTGGTCAGGGTGAAAGCTGGAGGCATGTAGGTAGGAATAGCGGTCAGTAGGTTTCTGGTATAGGGTGGTGTTTATGTGACCATCGTTTATTAGCACTGAGGTGTCCAGGAAGTGGATCTCTTGTGTGGACTGGACCAGGCTGAGGTTGATGGTGGGATGGAAATTGTTGAAATCATGGTGGAATTCCTCAAGGGCTTCTTTTCCATGGATCCAGATGATGAAGATGTCATCAATATAGCGCAAGTAGAGTAGGGGCATTAGGGGACAAGAGCAGAGGAAGCGTTGTTCTAAGTCAGCCATAAAAATGTTGGCATACTGTGGGGCCATGCGGGTACCCATAGCAGTGCTGCTGATTTGAAGGTATACATTGTCCATAAATGTAAAATAGTTATGGGTAAGGACAAAGTCACAAAGTTCAGCCACCAGGTTAGCCGTGACATTATCGGGGATAGTGTTCTTGACGGCTTGTAGTCCATCTTTGTGTATAACATTCATAAACCAGTCGGAGAACACTTCAATCTCTCTGGTCACGCGATTACAGACATGAAAGTTGCAGTATTATAACAGAAAAACTTCAGAACCAGACTCCAGCAAGAGACTGTTGAATTGGAATTCATTTGCAAAGTGGATACTATTAACTTAGGCTTGAATAGAGACTGGAAGTGGCTAAGTCATTATGCAGGGTAACCTATTTCCCCTTGTTTTTTCCTATCCTCCCCCCCCCCCCCGACGTTCTTGTTAAACCCTGGATTTGTGCTGGAAATGGCCCACCTTGATTATTATACACATTGTAAGGAGAGTGATCACTTTAGATAAGCTATTACCAGCAGGAAAGTGGGGCGGGGGGAGAGAAAACCTTTTGTAGTGGTAAACACCCATTTTTTCATTGTTTGTGTGTATAAAAAGATCTTTTGTACTTTCATAGAATCGTAGAATATAAGGGTTGGAAGGGACCCCAGAAGGTCATCTAGTCCAACCCCCTGCTCGAAGCAGGACCAATTCCCAGTTAAATCATCCCAGCCAGGGCTTTGTCAAGCCTGACCTTAAAAACCTCTAAGGAAGGAGATTCCAACACCTCCCTAGGTAACGCATTCCAGTGTTTCACCACCCTCTTAGTGAAAAAGTTTTTCCTAATATCCAATCTAAACCTCCCCCACTGCAGCTTGAGACCATTACTCCTCGTTCTGTCATCTGCTACCATTGAGAACAGTCTAGAGCCATCCTCTTTGGAACCCCCTTTCAGGTAGTTGAAAGCAGCTATCAAATCCCCCCTCATTCTTCTCTTCTGCAGGCTAAACAATCCCAGCTCCCTCAGCCTCTCCTCATAACTCATGTGTTCCAGACCCCTAATCATTTTTGTTGCCCTTCGCTGGACTCTCTCCAATTTATCCACATCCTTCTTGTAGTGTGGGGCCCAAAACTGGACACAGTACTCCAGATGAGGCCTCACCAATGTCGAATAGAGGGGAACGATCACGTCCCTCGATCTGCTCGCTATGCCCCTACTTATACATCCCAAAATGCCATTGGCCTTCTTGGCAACAAGGGCACACTGCTGACTCATATCCAGCTTCTCGTCCACTGTCACCCCTAGGTCCTTTTCCGCAGAACTGCTGCCTAGCCATTCGGTCCCTAGTCTGTAGCTGTGCATTGGGTTCTTCCGTCCTAAGTGCAGGACCCTGCACTTATCCTTATTGAACCTCATCAGATTTCTTTTGGCCAATCCTCCAATTTGTCTAGGTCCTTCTGTATCCTATCCCTCCCCTCCAGCGTATCTACCACTCCTCCCAGTTTAGTATCATCCGCAAATTTGCTGAGAGTGCAATTCACACCATCCTCCAGATCATTTATGAAGATATTGAACAAAACCGGCCCCAGGACTGACCCTTGGGGCACTCCACTTGATACCGGCTGCCAACTAGATATGGAGCCATTGATCACTACCCGTTGAGCCCGACAATCTAGCCAGCTTTCTACCCACCTTATAGTGCATTCTTCCAGCCCATAGTTCTTTAACTTGCTGACAAGAATACTGTGGGAGACCGTGTCAAAAGTATGCATCCGACGAAGTGAGCTGTAGCTCACGAAAGCTTATGCTCAAATAAATTGGTTAGTCGCTAAGGTGCCACAAGTCCTCCTTTTCTTTTCCTGAATAATGTATGTGCCTTGTATAGTGTGAGTAGGTTTATCTTTCTATTCAGAATGCATTTGAAATCAGAATTCAGCTCCGCCTCTAAGCTCCAGCATAACAATCTCTACGTGGAAATCCCAGACTGAGCAGGATACTGAATATTGTTTCCGCCAAAAATCCCTTTCAGCTGCAAGCAAAGCTGGTCTCTGGTTCCTGAATTGTTGCTTCTGTCTTGGGACTCGAGCACGCGCAGGGGACGCAATGCACAGCACAACCCCCGTACATCCAGGAGCTTAGACCCGGCCGGTTTTTAAAAAGAGCAGCGCTGGCCCTTTAAGGTGAGAGTCTCCCCTGGCTCCCCGCCCCGGCCGGGCTCAGCTAAACCTCATTTCCGGGCGCGACGCACTTAGAGCAGTTCAGCTTTTTTTCCTCCGTGAAGCTTTCGGGCCGAGAGGGTCGCTCCGCGCCGCTGCGCACAGGGAAGGGCTCGGTTCGCCTACAGCGCAGCCATGGTGAGTGGCGCCCAGGCCGGGCTGGCGGCAGAGCACGTGGGGGGAGGCGGGCGGAACGCTGGGACACTCCGCGTTCTGCGAGCAGCGTGCGCAGGGCGGGAGATGGGCGGCCGGGCTCCCGGGGGCGCTGCCTGGGCCGGGGCACGTGGAGCACGGGCGCCGCCATGTGGGCGGGGCAAGAGGCCGCTGCGGCGGGGGGCGTATATCTCCGCGCCCCTCCACGATTCCCGCTGCCGCGCACAGGGCAGCTGGCCGGTCCCAGCAACTGCGGCCATGTCCTGTGGCTTTTGTGTGGGCAACTGCTCGCCCTCCTCTGAGCGCTGTGTCCCGATTCCGCCTGATCCCCTTTGCTGCCTCCGCTGGGTGGGGTGGGAGCTTGCGAAGACCAGCAGGATGCTATGCTGCCGCCCCACCTCTCGGCGTGTGTGTGGGGGGGAGTACGGGGCTGGGTGGGAGCACATGAAGGTTATGCTTCCCCCTCCCCTGCCTTGTATGAGACTAGTACGGGATGGGACCGCTTATTTCACAGCATGAGTCTACGTTTATTGACTGTAAATTGACCATAATAAGAGGGGGTTATTTAAAGGGGTAACTTACATTGAAAGTTCGTGTAGCAATAGCCATATTTAGTTCTTATAGTGCTTTTTATCTGTAGATTTCAAACCACTTTACAGAGGAGAAACAGAGAGAAAGAGAGGTGACAGACTTGCCAAAGCTCACCCAGCCCTCCCTTGGCACGTGACCCTGGTCTCCCAAGTTGCATTCCCTGTTCTGGTTTCAGAGTAACAGCAGTGTTAGTCTGTATTCGCAAAAAGAAAAGGAGTACTTGTGGCACCTTAGAGACTAACCAATTTATTTGAGCATAAGCTTTCGTGAGCTACAGCTCACTTCATCAGATGCATTCAGTGGAAAGTGTAGAAGATCTTTTTATATACACACAAAGCATGAAAAAATACCTTCTCCCACCCCACTCTCTTGCTGGTAATAGCTTATCTAAAGTGATCACTCTCCTTACAATGTGTATGATAATCAAGGTGGGCCATTTCCAGCACAAATCCAGGTTTTCTCACCACCACCACCACCACCCCCCCACCCACCCACACAAACCCATTCTCCTGCTGGTAATAGCTTATCTAAAGTGACCACTCTCCTTACAATGTGTATGATAATCAAGGTGGGCCATTTCCAGCACAAATCCAGGGTTTAACAAGAACGTCTTTGAGGGGGTTAGGAAAAAACAAGGGGAAATAGGTTACCTTGCATAATGACTTAGCCACTCCCAGTCTCTATTCAAGCCTAAGTTAATTGTATCCAATTTGCAAATGAATTCCGATTCAACAGTTTCTCGCTGGAGTCTGGATTTGAAGTTTTTTTTGTTGTAATATAGCAACTTTCATGTCTGTAATCACGTGACCAGAGAGATTGAAGTGTTCTCCGACTGGTTTATGAATGTTATAATTCTTGACATCTGATTTGCATCCATTTATTCTTTTACATAGAGACTGTCCAGTTATGCTTATGCTCAAATAAATTGGTTAGTCTCTAAGGTGCCACAAGTCCTCCTTTTCTTACTCCGTGTTCTAGCCACTAGATCACACACACTCCTTTAGGAGGTATCCTGTTGTGCCTTTCTTAGGCACAAGAACATCTCAAACTGGAGAAGCAGAGCTGTCTGTCTAGACAAACCTGTCATCTCCTTTCAGTTCCATAATCCCCTATCTGAATATTTACTGTTTATCTGGCTACCTATGTAGTAGAGCTGACCCTGAGCAGAAGCATGTCCGTTACAGAAGGGCCTCAAAAATCCTGTCACTTGTTTGTGCAGATCTAGAACAGTTTAATTGTTAACATAAGGTTTTAGAAAAGCCTTAGTTAAAACAGAAAAGAATTCTAACTCTTCCCCTATTGATGCTGTTTGTTTGTTTTTCACTTATCATGGGCACAAACTAGCATGGTTGATTTTAATTCCTGCTTTTAATTCCTGTTTGTTATGCGCTAGCACAGAATTGTTCCAACACTTGCGGGGGGGGCAGAAGGGAGAAGTGTTAAGTAAAAAATTTCCTTTTGAATTGTTCTCAGAACATTCCCTGCCTAATATTTAAAACATGCCTTTGCAAAATAAACCTGGTGCCTGACTCTCTTGACAGGATTATTCTTTTAAGTTCAGATCTAAAAATGTGCAATTGCTCTCCCTATGTTGGCAGATAAACATTTTATATTAACATCACACATGAAATTACAAAGGGCTCACTGTTGAACTACGTCTGGGCTGGAATTAGTATGGTATATGTGAAACAACAGCATGTAGAGGGGAACTTTGGTTTAGGACTGAGAACAAACCTGTGTGTGTATGTAACTTTGGGATGCCATGCAATCTTTAGTGTCCATGCAGAGCAGATGAGACCTCAGTGTTTCCTGTCTCATCTGCAGATAGATTTTGTGTAGGTCTTTCAGAAGAATCAGGGACTGAGTTGATCCTGGCAGGATGTGAACCTGTGGTTCTAGAGAGTTTGGATGTGTTTGACTCAGTACCTGCCTGTAAATGTTCCAAGTGAAGCTTTCCTCTGCTTCTTGTAATTCTTGCCTTTTTCTAGACTGAGGCAGACGTGAACCCCAAAGCTTACCCACTGGCTGATGCACAACTCACCAAAACCCTGCTGGACCTTGTACAACAGTCCTGCAACTACAAACAGCTACGCAAGGGTGCCAATGAAGGTGAGGTCTGTTTATAAAACATGCTGTGTTGGCTGAAAGTAACTAAAGTGTTTCATAGATTGAGGCCAGAAGGGATCACTGTGATCATCTAAGTCTGACCTCTGAGGCAGGAGAACTTCCCCCAGATAATCCCCCCCCCCCCAGAATATTCTAACAGGAACAAAACTGTGTGCAGCTCTCACCTGCCTCTCTGTTAACTGCATAAAATAGGGTTGTTGATATAACAGTTCCTGTGTGTGTTTTGGGGAGGGGTATCAGGGGAGAGTGTTATGGAAGATGGCTGGTTGGTGGTAAGACTAATTTGTCAGGATTACATCCTTAATATTTGTCTGTAGTGCCCATTGATGTGCTGCATAAGAAAGGATAGTGTTTAGGGCAGTGGTCCCAAACTGGGGTGTGTGGAGGAATGTCCAGGGGAGTGGTGGGGCCCAGTCCAGCCCCCATGGGAGGAGAGGGCATCCAGCCTTAGCTCCCCTCCCGGACTTTGGCCGCAGCCCTGCTCCTTGCCACAGCTCGACCACCTGCCCCAGCCCAGCTGTGACTGTACTCCTAGCCCAGGGGGCTGCAGACATATTCCATTACTGGTAAGGGAATGCGTCAGGAGAAAAGTTTGGACACTATTGGCTTTGGGGAAGGATCCAGACAAATAGGACTCCTATGTCCTAATTATAAAACATAGAATGAAAACAGTTGTTGGATCAGTTTTATCTATACAATCGCTTACATCACCTTCCTTCACTCCCTCCCTGTCACACAATAGGTTTGATTCCTAGAATATGTTCCTTACAGCCTTGTCCAATCTGCATGTTTGTTTTTTTTATGACACCAAATCTACCACTTTCCTCAGGAGATTTTTCACAAGCTCTTTGGGGCGGGACTGTCTCTGTTCTGGTTGTACAACACCCAGCTCAGTGGGTCCTGGCCCTTGACTAGGGCTCCTAATAGCATTACCATGGCATCTACCAATAATAGATTCACTGTTACTAAATAGATTTCTGTGTTTCGTAACATTCTCTTGTGTTAATATGCTCCACCGCAAGACCTCCACCTAATCCTCTTCCTTTTCTCTCTACAGCTACAAAAACACTGAACAGAGGAATAGCAGAATTCATTGTGATGGCTGCAGATGCTGAGCCCCTGGAGATCATCCTGCACCTCCCTCTCTTGTGCGAGGACAAGAACGTGCCCTATGTCTTTGTGCGCTCCAAGCAGGCCCTGGGCCGGGCATGTGGTGTCTCCCGGCCTGTCATTGCCTGCTCAATTACCATCAAGGAAGGGTCACAACTGAAGCCTCAGATTCAATCGGTCCAGCAAGCCATAGAGAGACTGTTGGTCTAAATCTGCCTAAAACCCAATAGCTGAAATCTAAAATTAAAAAAAACAGTTGGGGAGGGAATTAATGATAGTTAGACAATACAATAGTTTGATACCAAACTCTTGTTTCAAAATGCCAGTTGTTTGTTTTCCAGTGGCTTGTTCCTATTATATATTTCCACTCTCCACTGTGGGTCAGTCTAGATTTTTCTCCTCCCTCTCTCCCTCACTGGCTTTTCAGAAGACATTCTTGCTATATTAGTTCTCAAAACCCTGTTGCTCAACAGAGTGAGAGTAGCTCCTCCTGTGTGATATGCAAAATAACGTATTGCCCCACTAGGGCATGATTAACCTATACTCTTTCTCCCCCAGTAAAGGATTAGCTTCCTTCATTTTGCCACACATTCTTCTGTGATAAGTTTGACTTGTAACAGACATGAATCATTTAATGTGTGTTGTAGATGGTATGGTCCAATGAGGAAAATTAAGGTGGATCTGCAGTGTAATGGTGTATGTTCAGCAATTGCTGCTTTAAGGGAGAGGCAAATTGCTGCTTTACGGGAGAGGGGGAAAATAAAGACAGTGGGAGATATGTAATGTAGGATACAGGCCAAGATCAGGTCAGCAGACATGGTGAAACTGGACAAGCGGCCGCTATGAGAGGTGTAGAGGGAGGAGAAATCCTATTACAATGCTATGGGTGACAGTTCTAACCTTGCTTGTTTGTGTGTTTTGTTTTTTTTTAAACTGGTATTTTTTTTAAATAAATCCATTTACTCCCAGGTTTGTCAACTCATGTACATGACTTCTCTCAGCCTGTCTTGGATAGGAATGTGCTGCTAACTGCCTCTTACTAGTTAAAATGAATTGGAGACCACCCCAGGGCTAATGCTGTGCATTATAATACAGCATATTAGAGCTGCTCCCTATAATTTTGTTTAGTAGTGATGTCTGCCTGGAGCATTGCTGTGATCTACAAAAAGCTAGTTCTCAAGGGTGTTCTCCCTCCTCCCCCCCCCCCCCCCCCAAAAACCAAAAAAACCCAACAACAACAAAACCAACCACACACGCACGGGAAGAAAATAAGCTTGCTACTCCTGGTAGGAAGTAGCTTATCAAGGCCCACGTGTTGTGCAAGGGAAATAAGGATAGCAAGGAACAGTGTAAGTATTCACATACTCTTCCCAAAGGTGTATTGTTACTGTCAGCAAAGGCCTAACTTTAGAACTGAACATGAAAACAGAAAGTCTATTATTCTTTTCACTTTAAAGGTGAAATGAGGCATGGCCTTTCCTCATTGGAATGCTGTTTTTTAGGTCTAAGCTAGTGTGGCCAATTTGCCTACCACCCACACCAGCACTTGCTTTTTTTAAAAAAATTGTTAATCTTGCTTCTGTTTTGTCCAAGAGTTAAAATAGGTGCCACCCCTACAACACCATATTAACTGCAATCCTGGAGCTGGCATTACCACTGGTAGGGGAGTGGGGGAGCATGCCATAAGTGGACATGAATAAATTTTCCATTGGCTGGGTTCTGCTAATCTAGATGCACTCTGGTTGTGTTAACTGTTAGGTGTAGCTGTACTGAATGGTAAGATCAGTTGGAGCAGGTAGGAAGGGCTCTTGCTGTGATACAGAGATGCACGTGTATTTTGAGGGATAAGTATATGCTGTTTCAGCAGTGAGTTCTGGAGACTGTCAGAGGTATACCAGGCTGTCTTCTAGTCTATATAGATTTTTATACCATACTCATCATATCTCTTGGCACCTTCTAATAGTATATTAAGTAACATGACTACACTATCATGTTCTCCTACCCTCTTCCCCACAAGGGGAAGCATAGGCAATGGAGTGTCTTTGGAAAGGTGTTTGTTGCCTTGTTTATAGTGAAGAAAGCAAGATCAAAGAAATGCCTTACACTTGGAAAAGAAAGTGGTGGCTTGTAACGGTTGCTGGGCAGTGTTGGTTCCACTGTCTCCAACAGCCTCTGGAACAAGTTCTGTCTACACCAGAGATTAGCTTTACTCGTACTGTTCGACAGTTCCACTGTGCAAGTGGAGCAAAGCTGTCAATCACACTTTGTCCTGAAACTTTAGATAGTCTCCTGGGTCTGGGCCCTTGAGTACTTTGAAGATAAAGACTAAGACCTTGATTCGATATTCTGTAGAGAGCAGAGGACAGGTGTGGTGTGCTCACAGTTGCATGTATTGCTGAGAGGTGCTGCAGGTATCATACCTAGATATATCTCCTTGCTGTAGTCCAACTGAGAGGTGACAAAGGCATGAATACATAAGTTCAGGTCTTTGATGGTAGAAAGCATTAGTCATGGCCATTATGATGGGAGAGCCCAGTGTCAGCAAGGAATCCAAGAGTAGTCCTATAGAGTAGACTATGCTGACCAGGTTTGTTTTTGGCAGTGTAGGAACATTATCTCCTGCCATCAAGCATTCTCCCATCAACATTGCTGCATTTACACTGTTAGGCTGGCATAGTAATGTAGGTCAGGGGTGTGGATTTTCACAGCCTGACCACCTTAGCTATGTTGACCAGGCCTCAGAGAGCAAATGTCCTCTTGGATGATAACATCTCTGTAGATGTGGCAGTATTGATACCTACAGTTAATCAGGGAAGTGTTACTACACTACTGGAAAAAAACCCTTCTCTGACTGTAGGAAGTGTCTATGCTACAGTACACAGCTGTGATGCCATTCAGAGCAGTACATTATGGGCAGCTATCCCACAGAGCAGTGGTTCCCCAAACTTTTTTGTGGGAATAGTATATTGCTATTCCCAGAAGACGGTGGTGGGCACCAGATACCCGGCAGCCGAAATGCCGCCACCGAAAAGCAGCAGCGGGAAGAAGCGTTGCTGCCAAGAAACGGCAACTCCTCTTGGCATTTTGGCGGGTGTCCTGTGGGCACACAAATGCACCAGTGGGCACCATGGCGCCCGTGGGCACCACAGAGCGTCTCTTCCCATTCTGGCACTGAGGCTCGTGGGGTGGGGGCGCAGGGCATCCTGGGTCCTGTCCCCCATGCCCTATGAGGCATTATTTCGCATCCCAGCAATCCCTATTCTTCTGTCCACATTTGGTGCTATCTCTCAACTGTTTTTGTACTGCGTGCTCTGTCTTCCCTTTCGGTCTGCGGGAATGGATCCTGAACTGCTGAGGAATATGTGGATGAGTCTCGCCAGCACGTCGCAAATTGCAGTCGAGTTACTCCTTAGGCTACAAAGTGACAGTGAGGAGTCTGCTGATGTTGACATGCATAATGCATATGACACAAGATTGCTTGTGGCATTCACGAACATGCTCACCAGCATGGAACGCTGCTTTTGGACTTGGGAAACAAGCACTGAGTGGTGGGATCACATCGTCATGCAAGTCTGGGATGACGAGCAGTGGCTGCAGAACTTTCGGATGAGAAAAGCCACTTTTATGGGACTGTGCTGAGCTCGCCCCCATCCCATAGCGCAAGGACACGAGATTGAGAGCTGCCCTGCTGGTGGAGAAGCACGTGGTGATTGCAATCTGGAAGCTGGCTACTCCAAACAGCTATCAATTGGTCGCTAACCAGTTTGGCATGGGCAAATCTACAATTGGAATTGTGTTGATGCAAGTGTGCAGGGCCCTTAATTGCATCCTGCTCAGAAGAACCGTGACTCTGGGCAATGTGCGTGACATTGTAGATGGCTTTGCACAAATGGGTTTCCTTAAACTGCGATGGGGTAATGACATGCATATTCCAATTCTGGCACCAGACCACCAAGCCTCTGGGTACATAAATCGGAAGGGGTGTATTTCGATGGTTCTCCAGGTGCTTGTGGATCACTGTGGGCATTTCATGGACATTTAACGCAGACTGGTCTGGAAAGGTGCATGACGCACGCATCTTTTGGAACACATGCCTGTTTAGGAAGCTGCAAGCTGAGACTTTCTTCCTGGACCAGAAGATCACCATAAAGGAAGCTGAAATGGCCATTGTGATCCTTGGAGACCCCACCTCCCTTTAATGCCATTGCTCATGAAACCCTCCACAGGGAGCCTTGACAGCAGCAAAGAGTGATTCAACAGGCTGAGTCGGTGCAGAATGACTGTGTGTGCTTTTAGCCATTTAAAGGCCTGCTAGCACTGTCTGTAGGGGAAGCCGGACCTGGCTGATGACAACATCCCTATGGTTATAGCCACGTGCTATACCCTCCATAACATTTGTGAAGGGAAGAGTGAAAGCTTCACTTAGGCATGGATCACTGAGGTTCAATGCCTGGAGGCTGAATTTGAACAGCCAGAGACCAGGACTATTAGAGGGGCCTACTGTGGGGACATAAGGATTAGGGATGCCTTGAGAAGTAATTTGGTGCTGAAAGCCACCAGTAATGTTTGGTGCCCTGCATGAGAGTGAAGTGCAGTTGTTCCACTGCTAGTAGGCATCTGACTATGATGCACTGACTAGCAGTGCCTATTACTTTTCTGGGCTATGCTCTCTTTTACTTAATGCACTAAAGAATGTTTCCAAAACCAAAAATCAATGTATTGAAAAGAAACAACTGCTGGAGAGAAACACATAGCATGACCCATCTGTGCTGTGGGGGAGGAGGGAACAGGACTGTAAGATTTGCATGTCTTGTTTTCATATTCAGCCTTTCTCCCTGGAGTACTGTGCAATGAGTGCTGCACTTCAGGCTGGCTAAAATGCATGTGATGGGGGTTGAGTGAAGGGGTCATAGTTTGCAGGGCTGGGTAGTGAAGGTGTTGGAGGCACCTGCTGGCGATAAACTGGATGTTGGGGAAAAGTGGGTTGGCTGTGACATGGGGGTGCAAGGGAAAGAGGTGTGAATCTGCTCCCTATGCAGTACTATGAGTGCCTGAATCGAGTCTGCTTAGCGCTCCATAATGCTTAGGAGCCACGCTGTGGTGTGTTGCTGGCGATCCACATTCTCCAGGCAGACCCTCCTTTTGGTCTCAGTAGGGGACTGCTGCATGACTTCATGCAGAAGGTCCTCCTTGCTTCTTCACGGCCACTTCCTGAGTTTGTACAGCCTTTTGGCCATTGATAACAAGGATGGCTGGGATCTCAAGGGTGCATCTATAAAGCCAAAATTCAACATTTAACAGAGGCAGCATTGTTAACACTAGCCAGAGCAATGATTCTGATGAACTTAAAGTCAAGCCCAGTGCACACAATAGTACAAACTGCCTGTCCCAAGATGAGTGCACACAACCCACAAGAGCCCCAAAATGGTGAGTAACCAGAGGGGCAGGGGGGGACTGATTGTTCTGAGGCCATACTGTCCTCTGGGGTCCTATGCCTTGGGGAGAGCCAAAAGTTGCAGGGGGCCCCTATACTCAACACTTGTCCCCAAAGTTTCCACAGGATGGGTTCATCCTGGAAGATATCTTGCTGCTGAGGGTGACCTGGGAAGCAAGGGAGGGTCTTCTGCAACAATGCAGCTTCCACTCTGGCCCTTATGCCTGTGTGCAGCAATAGTCCCCCCTGCCCCCTCATTGCAAAGTGGTGCGGACATGTTAGCCTGACTGGGACAAGGAGCACAGTAGCTCTGCCAAGGAACCTGCGCAGGCGGATTGCTTAGCTTCTGCATGAGACCTTTGATGAGATCAGTGAGGCCGATTATCACGATGTGAGAGAGAGCACAACGCCCTATTCCGCATCAAGGCATGCATGCAGCCCTAACCCTTCTTTCTGCAACCCTCCTTGCCCCAACAACTCCCTTCTCAAAATAAAAGCTGCTTACTAGGCACCTCTGCTGTTTGTTCTTCCCCAAGCACCCTCTGCTGTGACTGGCTACCTTCCTCCTTGCTTGAAAACAGCTCCTGCCTCCATGCATCTAGGGATTTCGGGCCATCCGCTGTCTCTGGGGCCCCCCTCCTCCTCAGCACCCTCGCTCCCGCTTTCCTCTTCTTGCCTTGTTGCACTCTGGGCTGCCACGGCCTCTTGAGTGTCCATGGTGCTGTTTGGAGTGGAGGTGGGGTCACCCCCAAGTATCTCATCCAGCTCTTTGTAGAACCAGCAGGTCATGGGGGCAGCACTGGAGCAGCAGTTTGTGGTAGGCGTTCTGCAGCTCCTTCACTTTAACCCTGCACTGGATCCTGGTCATGGCTCTTGATATCTGCCCGTAGGTATCGTAATTCCTAAGGCTGGAGCGTAGTTGGGAATGGACAGCTTCTCACCCGAAACACTGATGAGATCCAGCACCTCGCCATTGCTCCATACTGGGGATCACTTGGCGCATGGAGGCATGGTCACAGGGAAAGATGCACTGAGAGCACTCCACGCCTTGCTGGGCAAACAGGAAGGGGACTTTCAAAATTCCCAGAGAATTTAAAGGGCGATCTGACAGTTGGTCACCTGAGGGCAGGGTGGTAGACTTCAAAGTGATGACCAGAGTGGCTAGAACAGGTATTGTGGGACATTTCTTGGAGGCCGATCAGAGCACATTAATAGACCAGGGCATCCACACTGGCACTGTGGCACTCCAGCTCGGGTGCAGAAAGCTCTATACTTCTCGTGAAGGTGGATTACCAGGGGCACTCCAGCCATGGAGTCTGGGCACTCTACCTTGCCTGGCCAGTGAGGACACCTCAGGAGTTAGGGCACCCAGGGCTGATTTAATGTTCTCCAACTTGCAAGTGTAGACAAGGCCACCGTCTCTGAAAACTGCCAAGAGTAGGGCTCAAATTTACACTGGGCATAGTCAGATTCACTGACCACAGCATGTCACCTTGAGTCATCCAGTTACTGTGGCAAGAGATGGCATACAAGCCCTACAGCTGTTAGCAAAGCCCTACTCTAGCTGCATGCACATTTCATTTGCTTTGGCTCAAGCTGATGATGCACCAACCTGGAATTGTAAGCTTGCCATAGGTAAGATTGATCTCAGCTGTTTGGGATTTACCTGAGCCCCAGCTGTACACAAGAACACATTAAAAGCCATTTGTAAATGGCTGATTTTTAGGGATACTGGATCTGAGGCTCAAATGATCCCAAATTTGGACTACTAACCCTATCCCACACCACTACAAGGCAACTGTGTTACCAGGGGGATTTTAGAGCCCTTTGAATAGTTCTCTTTTAAACAGTAAACCTCTCAACCTTAACTACAGTAGAACTGTCATTTCCTTATAAGGGAGTTTATCTCAACTATGATAGCTGAACATATTCAAAACCACAACTATGTAAAGGACCTAGACAATTCACAACATGCCAAGACAATTGTCTCCTTTAACACACTGCACAAGAGCACCAGGAATAAAGGATTCTTGAGTGAAGGGAGAGTTTGCTAGTTAACAATGCAAGCAGAGGCAATTAAACTAACCCAATTTTCACTATTTGCTAAATTCTTACACAAGAAAAGGGTCTGTTAAAAAACAGGACTGAGGAAAGGCTAAAAGTGAAATAGCCCATGAAGTCCACTTGAGTGCTATGAAGATGTTACTTACCTAATCAGCACCTACAAACTAGAACAGGGGTGGCCAACCTGTGGCTCCAGAGCCACATGCGGCTCCTCAGAAGTTAACATGCGGCTCCTTGTATAAACACCAACTCCGGGGCTGGATCTACAGGCGCCAACTTTCCAATGTGCCGGGGAATACTCACTGCTCAACCCCTGGCTCTGCCACAGGCCCTGCATGGGCCACTAGGAACTGGGGGGGAGGAAGGGGCAGTGCCTGCAGGGAAGAGTCACGCTGAGCTACTTGTGCGCCTCCCCCTAGGAGGCGGACCGGCTGCTGGCCATTTCCGGGGCACAGTGCGGTCTGCGGGGCACGCCGGCTGCGTCACTGAGCCACCGGAGGTAAGTCCGTGCCTGTGCCCCAACCCTGAGCCCACCCCCCCAACCTGGAGCTCTTCCTACACCCCAAAGCCCCCAGCCCTGAGCCTCCCAAACCCAGAGTCCCTCCTGTACCCCAAACCCCTCATCCCCAGCCCAGAGCCTTGATACCCTGCTGCACACCAAGCCCCAGCCCTGAGCCCCCCACCAAATCCAGAGCTCCTCCTGTACCCCAAACCCCTCAGCCCCAGCCCAGAGCCCTGACCCCCTCCTGCACCCCAACCCGAGCCCCCTCCCACACCCTGAACCCCTCATTCCCAGCCCCACCCTGCAACCCTCACTCCCACACCCCAAACCTCTGCCCCAGCCCTGAGCCCCTCCCACACCCCTCATCCCCAGCTCCGTTGGGTCAGGGGCACCAACAATTTTCTTCAACTGGGTCCCCAGAAAAAAAGTTTGAAAACCACTAGCCTAATGGGATGATGTTATCCCTCTTCTCTCCTCAAAGAGAATACACAATCTGATATTTAGTGTTTAAGAAGAAACTAGTTATCCTTAGCCTTTTTTTCCTTTGGCAATTTAGCTTTCAAAAGGGAAAAGATTTTTTTTTTTTTAACAACTGCTATTACTCAGCACTAAATAGCTTTCTGCCTATGCCATTATCAGTATATGCTGACAACTTTGATTATGCTTAAGGTAGAATAGAATCCAGCTCGTCTTGCATAATGATTTTGGTTCTGATAAGTTTAATGTGTTAATCAGTACAGTAAGATGCCACTTTTATAGTTCTTGGAAGTCTGATAGCAATATAGCACTATTTCATCCGCCACCATACATTATTCCACTTCCTTATTTAAAATGAGCAAGTTTCGTTGTACATGACAACATCTCTTTTATGCCATTCCTGCTGTTCCAAAGAAGTAAGGGTTCCAAAACTAACTTGCATTTATTCAGACATCAACAAGGCACAACAGTGTTCATTTGAATTGTAGGACCAGAGTTGCGATGGGGTTTATTTTGCCCTCTGCTACCACCAGCAGAAGACACATTTGCTAAGAGGATCTATTGTCACCAAAAGGAAGAAATAAGTTTCCTCCCGACTGGAGTCTGCAGTGTTGGATGTAGAGAAGGGATCCTTTCCCCACCCCCTCTTCCACCAGCATCAAAACGGAACTCAGACCCAACACCCAGGTGAGTAGACTGAAGTTTTAAGCAGAAGGGAGTCACCCCTTTGTCATCAAAGTCCTCAGCTCCTGGTTAGAACTTGCTGAAATACTCAGTCAGTACATCTAGAAGTTCTTGCTTCTTCCCACCGCCTTTCAGCCCATAAACCCTGCATGCTTCCTTCAGAACAGGCACAGTGAATTTGCCCAGAGTGCCCTTCTGTACATGGCTCCTAAGCTCATCCTTGGAGACTTCCATCTTGGGCTTCTTCTCTGTTTGGCCAGCACCTTCTCCTATTAGAAAAATAAAATTGGACCACGACATTAAAAGAACTGTAAGTATAAGTTTCAGAGTAACAGCCGTGTTAGTCTGTATTCGCAAAAAGAAAAGGAGTACTTGTGGCACCTTAGAGACTAACCAATTTATTTGAGCATGAGCTTTCGTGAGCTACAGCTCACTTCATCGGATGCATACCGTGGAAACTGCAGCAGACTTTATATATACACAGAGAATATGAAATAATACCTCCTGTCCTGCTGGTAATAGCTTATCTAAAGTGATCATCAGGTGGGCCATTTCCAGCACAAATCCAGGTTCTCACCCTCCACCCCCCCACACAAATTCACTCTCCTGCTGGTGCTAGCCCATCCAAAGTGACAACTCTTTACATAATCAAGTCGGGCTATTTCCTGCACAAATCCAGGTTTTCTCACATCCCCCCCACCCCCATACACACACAAACTCACTCTCAGTTTGGATGAGCTATTACCAGCAGGAGAGTGAGTTTGTGTGTGTATGGGGGTGGGGGGGATGTGAGAAAACCTGGATTTGTGCAGGAAATAGCCCGACTTGATTATGTAAAGAGTTGTCACTTTGGATGGGCTAGCACCAGCAGGAGAGTGAATTTGTGTGGGGGGGTGGAGGGTGAGAAAACCTGGATTTGTGCTGGAAATGGCCCACCTGATGATCACTTTAGATAAGCTATTACCAGCAGGACAGTGGGGTGGGAGGAGGTATTGTTTCATATTCTCTGTGTATATATAAAGTCTGCTGCAGTTTCCACGGTATGCATCCGATGAAGTGAGCTGTAGCTCACGAAAGCTCATGCTCAAATAAATTGGTTAGTCTCTAAGGTGCCACAAGTACTCCTTTTCTTTTTGTAAGTATAGGGAAAACACTGCTACACTTAATATGCCAGTCTAGTAACCGATAAGTAAGAACTGGATTAATAGCTATGTATGGATACATGGCAAATTTCTAGATTCTGCATTTCATCTCAGAAGCAGCTGTATTTAATTGGTGAGTGATCATAGGAGATCAAATAACCAATGTCAGTTAGGTTTATTGATATGGTGCAGGAAAAAAGATTCTATAAAATACCAGTCTCTGAAGAGCAGTCCCATGGAGCGATATTATATTCACCTTACACACTTATTATATTCAAGTTACACATTTCAGCTGGTATTATTTATATGATTTTACAAGTTACACATTTCTTTATATGTCACTAAAATCCAACCCATCAGTTTGTTTCAGGTCCCTGTCTTGCTTTTCTGTTCTTCCCTTACCTTTGTTTTAGATACTAGCATTCCAAGTACTGATCTGTGAAGGTACTTCCCTAGTTTGTACTAAGACATAGAACAAATTTCCTATCTGATTGTGCCAAACGGTTACTTCAGCAAATTCAAGGAGATATAGGATACTTAGCATAAGTGAACAGGATTAGGGCATCAGCCAGTTTAGGCTACATCACTGTTACAATATTTGTGCTTAATATTACTGGTGCTTAATGCATATTAATATATACATATTTATATGCTGGCTAGAACAGTTTGTGGCTTAATGGGAAAGACTCCATAACCAAATGACACTATGGAGGATTTTCACAGGGACAGCACAGCAGAATGTAAAGTCCCAACATGGAATTTGGCTAGGACACCCTTGTTAACACCCCACTTTTATGAGAAGTCCCATGGAATCTTAATTACAACTGCGGTGTACAGCTAATTCAAGACAAGTTCATAGCGGAACACTGCATCGTTACTTTGAGGGAAGAAATCTCCTACTACAGCCTTACAAAAAAAATTTAGCAGCCCAGGGTATGGGTAAATAAAAAAAATAATAATTTTGCTGGCCTGTCCCCCCCTCCCCCCGCAAAAAAATCACCTCAAGCCAAATGAGCAAAAACATTTAAAGGTTGCTCTATTTATTGACCCACATTACTTCCTGCTGCAAGCTGGGTTTTCCTTAAGAGATCTCCCATTCAAGAAACGATCCAATCTGACCAAACGCTATTTCAGCTTGAGAGTTCTAATAAGGCCACAATCCAAGGTGGATCATCATCATTTTGTCATGAAGCCAACTGACAGTCTATCAGTGAGAGTGGTTTCATAATAGGTTTCTTTAAATCATGAGATAAACTGAGAAATGCGGACCTCTCAGCAACAGCTGATACGGACAGAATGCTGCATGTCACAATAGTGCAGGCTCCTCACCGCCACTCACCCTGTTTCCGCTTCACAGCCTTCCCCTCAGGATTGTAGTCCGGAGGGTAAACCAGCTGCTTAAACTGCTCCACCAGATCACCCAGTCTGTGGTTCATCGCCTCAACCTTGGGCTCTGGCAGAAGAGAAATTCATACTCACAAAAACATAACCAAGCACAGGGAAACCTGTATGACTTGAAAATGTCACCACCATATTCCAGTGTACAGCGAGAGAGGATTGTCTTCAGAATAACTATCATTCCAAAAGGCTTTGCAAACATGAGAAATTAAATGCAAAAAAGTATGTTAATGCAATGGTGGTTACAAATTTTGAATGCACAAGAGTCAGGAAGGCTCTCGATGATACCATTAGCTTATATTGCCCATGTGTAATGTCTTATTACTAATTAGACTTGTACGTATACCTAAATAGGAAGGACAGACATGCTTATGCACAGACCAAACAGAAGAAAAAATATAACAGCATGCTAGAGAAATAGGTATGCTGCAGCTTTTAATTCATCTCACTGTTATGTTGGGCTATCCCTATCTGTTTTTTATAGTCACCTGTTGTCTCTCATGTTAGACTACAAGCACTTTGGCACAAAAATAATTTTTGCCATGTGTACTGAAAAGGGACATTTTATCAAGTACTTATTGGGGAGGAAAGGGTGTGTGTGAGGAAGAGAACAGAACCAGAATTACAACTTTAAAGAGACTGAAGTGTGTTACTACCACCACACGCTCTGAATTAAGTCCTAGCATTGCACAACACTAACTGGTTTAAAAGCACAAGAAGTCCATTTGTGTTTTCTAGAAACACACCACCACCTAGAGTGAAAATCAAGAGGCCTCTACCCCCACCCTCTTTGCATCCACTCATCATTCTCACGTGTCAGATCCTCAGCTTGTTCAGGCTCTATCAAGTCCAGTGCCAAGGCCTCCAAGTTCCTAAAATGCTGCTGCAGAACTGGATTCTCAAAGCTGTCATTCCTACCAACAAAACCCAGAAATATTCAACACACATGTCAGGAGTAAGCTGAGCCCATAAATAGGGCTACTGAGCCCCCAGTTCAGCCCACCCTCCCCTGCACAGTTAAGCACCTCCATCACCAGTGGTGCTTCATGGAACACTGGTTTTCTCTCAGGTTTACTGCCTGCAGAAGTAGTGATCATGTCACTAGCTTACTAAGCTGCCAGCTTATTAATAAGCAGGATGTGTATATGTGAAAAAAATGAAGATGGCATCAGCCCACACTTCAAAACCAGCTTTGCCCCTTTCCACACAGCCAATATCTGAATACACATGCCCTTTAATGTGAGCACTATGAAGTTGATCCTCCTCAAGATGGAGAGGCATAACTCCCTTTAACAAGTATTCTGTGGTACTTTTCATTTTAAACATCCTAAAATGCTTGACTTACAGACAGATCAGACATGGGTTCTCTCATTGCCACTGAAACATACTGCCTCTGGAATATGGTGTAATGGCCCTGCTCTGTGGGACATGTGTTAAAGGAGTCCCAGAATGTACTGGTACAACTGTTGTAAGGCATGCTGTGTGTGGGTGGTGTCAAAATGGCTCTGTCGGTAAGTGTTGCTACACGTGTTATATTAATAAACTAAAAACTATGTCTTAGCCATAGCCCACTGCATGTGAATGTATGCAGTAAACTGTTACAAGGACAAACAATGTAACAGACTAGTTCAGGCAATCAATCTCCCTGCAACAGTCTCCTAGCTTAGTGCAAACAGACCTACACCTATATATATGGAGACCTATACCACAGCTAATTTTCCATTATTAGCTCAATTTTGGCCCCTAGAAGTAGAAGCTTTGGGGTAATTTCCAAATGTGAGACATTGCACCCTGGAATGGAGTTAGGACTAATTAATCTTTTCTAGACTTACACTGTACCCATCATTATGGTATCTGAACCAGTACAGCTATACATGTATCGGAGGTTTGACCACAGTGGGGCAGACATCACAGTGGATTGCACCAGATCAACCAGACGTGGCCTACAGCTCTGCTCTCAAGGTTTGCGGCCAACTATTATAATCAATACCTGGAAGCTGCCTGGCTTAGCGGTTGTATGTGGACAACATATTGTAAAAGCATTGCACGACCAAAGCATTTTAAACAATGGTTTTATACAATGTTTAGAGTGGACATGTCCTTGGATCACCAGACAGCCTAACAGATTCATTCAGAGTCAAGAAAAAGCACCCAAGTTGCATTACAAATTGCAGTTTCAGCCACCTAGTGCTTTGAAATCTATGATTCTGTGTGCATACCACAGCTGCCGTGGAACACTGTACAACACAGCAGGTGATAGCTTTGCGTTTTCAAGCCCCATGTCTCTGGCCTCCATTCACCTGTACTTGAACCGGAGCTTCTGGATTATTTCCTTCATTTTGTCCACCTGTTCTTGATTAGCTGGGACCTTTTCTGTGAAGTCAATTTTCCGTTTGTCATCTGCATAAGGCAGGAAAATGAGGTGGAAACCTAGACCAGAGAGAGACCAGAGAGCAGTTATCTGAAAGCCTGACCTCAGAACAGCATGTCAAGGGCAAGCCCAAAATGCTCAGAAGTTGGGTTGGCAGGAAAATCTATCTATCTATCTATGCTAGCCAGACACTGATTGTATACAATCTGTCAATTATGCACAATTAACTAGCATCTCTTCCCTTTTCAGACATTTCTTAGGCAGTCTCTTTTCTGAAGAGCCAACAATATCTTCAGGTGTATTCAAACACATATCATATCACAGCGAAGCCCCAATCCTGTCTGGAGCCTCTGAGCACTACCATAATATAAGTCAGTATCAATAATAATTAATGCTGCTGACTTTTGAGAGAAACGATGTAAGTATGTGAGCAGGAACTAGGGATTATTGAGCTGTAATTCCATCGGACACTGATTCTCAGTGGAATTGGGCAAGTCACCTGTCTTTTCAGTATCACCCCATCTTTTAATCAGGAGAACACTCATCCATCTCACAGTGGTGTTGTGACAATGGAATTAATGCTTATGAAGAGATTTGGATGGAATCACACACTACATGCAAGGAGCATTATTTTTCTAGACAAACCTCTCAATCCAAGGCTCTCCAATTATAAAAGTGAGGAAAAGCAGAAGGAAAATAATTTACCACTGCTCTTTCATAACACCCCACTCAACTGGTACACGGTGATGATCAAATGAAAATCATCACTACACAAAACCTTCAGAAGAGCCCAGGGACAGAACAAAATTCAAGGAGGCATAAGAACTCTAGGTAACCAACAGAGAAAGAGGTTTTTCCATTCTGATGTTGGCTACCTGAAGCAGTTAGCAAAGATGTGGGAGGAAGGGAAACTGTTGCAGCCATAATGGACTTGAATGTTATTTTATGCAGGGCAAGAACTGACACAAATGGAGGCTTTTAAAATGTGTAGCAGGGCACACTACACAGGCACAGGTAAACAAGGCCAATACCAGCCCTGCATCAGAAATCCATAGTAGCAGGCATTCATTTTAAATTGCCTCAATCGAAAAACTATGGCAAACCTGTGCAAAGTAAATATTTCAGGTGAGCAACTGTGGCTAGAGACCAATAAGCACCTTGTTCTGTGTCAGATTCCTGACATGCCTCTTTCTGCAAGTCATTTTCTCCCCAATCTTTATACTAGGCAGCACGCAGTATCTGGCAGGGATAGTGCATGTTCTCTAGCTGGCAGCTTTTTTCATGCTGCAAGATGGAAAAAATGCAGTCTCCTCACATACCTGGAGGGGCTGTCTGCACTTTCTGTTCATCCAGCTCCTCTTCCTGTGGAACCAGGGCCACAAAACGGGGGGGAGTGTTCCGGCGGGGGGTGTACCGGCACAATGCCATCACCTCCTTGTCCAGGCACTTGGTCAGTAAGGCATTAAACAGAGTTGTACTCCCTGTGCAACAAAAGCCATATATCTGTCAGACTAAGAACTCCTGCGCCCTCCTGGGACACAGACACTTGACCCAAAGCATTATAGAACTTAGCATCTGCCACTTTTTGAATATACCTGCAATACTCCAGATGGAGGCCAGAACAGAAGGCAGAAAAATAATGTTAACAGGGCAAAACTCTGAGATGACAACATGGTCTCAATTGAACAGAAGAGCAAGAGAATGCTGGTGAAATTGCTGGACTCGCCAACAATGGGGGAGAGAATGGAAGGAGACATCTGGAAAAGCCCCCCTTCAATTTGGATATATACAGTGACACCCTCTTGGAGGCCTAGCACTGGTGGACCCAAGCCCTCACTGCAGAGGCAGGGTACTAAGAATCTGGGTTGTAAAAACTGCATCCTCTTTCCAGACCAAACATGAGCTTTTATTTTCACCAGACACCTAACTCAGACTATGTAGTCAAGAGTCATGCAGGTGCTGTTCTGCTGGACCTAAATGGACTGTAAGGTAGTAAAGGAGTCAGCTAAATATCCACCTCAACAGTGCAACACTCTAGGGAGTAATGCCTTATTCCCCATACCAGGAGCATCATCTCAGACGTTGAGGGAGAAGGGCACCCTGTCCTAACAGAGCCCTTTTTAGTTCATGGCCTACTGTCTGTGTGAGAGAAGTATTAATTATTTAATCTTAAGCACTCTTAACTTACAAATTACAGTATTACTTCCCCACCCCAAGTACACACATAACATGGTGACAGAAGAGAAAAAAGGCCCCAGTTCCACCCCTTATAGTTACATCTGCTTATAAAACAATCCAGAACCCTCAAATGCTGCTAACGTATACATCCCTCCTTGGATGCCTTTGTCCTGCTTAGCTGATATAACTGTCACCTTTGAATCTAGGTTTCCTACCCATGACCCTAGAGCTCTCTATTCTGGTCCCTGTCTTCCAATATACTTCAGGTTTCAAATACAGACATTGCCGTGAATGACAAAAGCAAACCTTTTGGGGTCACATTTGATCAGCTGCTTGTAGACTGGAAATAGAAGACAGAACAGGTTCAGAAGCATAGTGTGGAAGGAAGAGAACATTAGCTGTGACTTGGAGCAGAGAGTGGCAGTTAAACCCACATTATTGCTCTTAAGATTTTGTACAGTAACTCCTCACTTAATGTTGCCCTGGTTAACGTTGTTTCGTTGCTGATCAATTAGAGAACATGCTTGTTTAAAGTTGCGCAAGGCTCCCTTATAACGTTGTTTGGCAGCTGCCTGCTTTGTCCACTGTTTGCAGAAAGAGCAGCCCGTTGGAGCTAGCTGGTGGGGGCTTGGCACCAGGGTGGACCGGCAGCCCCCCAATCAGCTCCCCTAAGTTCCCTGTGCGGCAGCCGCCCAGCAGGCTGTCAATTGCCGGGCAGTTCAGCTGTCCCTCCTCCCACTGCAGTGTGCTGCTCCTGCCCTCTACCTTGGAGCTGCTCCCGGGAGTCTCCTGCTTGCTGTGCGGGGGGGAGGGAGACACCAGATCGGTGATAATGTCAGGGTGCCCCCTCCCCCCACTCCTGTATCTCATCTCCACTGGCAGCAGCTGCTGTCTCAACTTGCAGATCTACTTAAAAAGGCAATGTACTTAGAGTGCGGTCAGCATACTTAAAGGGGCAATGCGCGCATCTCTCTCTCGCACACAGTGTCTCTCTCTGTCTCTTCCTCTCTCTCTCTCTCACACACACACAGTGTGTGTCTGTGTCTCTCTTTGCCATGCTGTCTCCTCCCTCCATTCGTGCTGTCTTGTAGAGTGTGAGGCTACATTACCAACGTGTTAACCTCTGAGCGCTCAGCCAATTGCTAGTTCATCATTTAGCATCAAGGCATGCCCTGGGAACTATCCCACCCTCTTCGACCCTCTGACTCCACCACCTCAACCAAGCTTCACCATCATCATTGCTGTGTACAGGATTAAACTGTTTGTTTAAAACGTATAGTGTGTGTGTGTGTATGTATAATCTTTTGTCTGGCAAAAAAAAATTTCCCTGGAACTTAACCCCCCCTTATTTACATTAATTCCTATGGGGAAATTGGATTCGCTTAAAGTAGCATTTTTCAGGAACATAACGACTACATTAAGCGAGGAGTTACTGTTCTGGGCAAGGGAGCAAACTAAACTCTGTATGTCCCGTGTCCCTCTTAAATGATAGCTCTGTTCCACTCTTCTGTCAATTAGTTTGCTATTGCACTGCCAGGTGGTCAATCTCTCCCAGTTTTGTTTACCATTAATGAAAGACTCTTCAGGATAGAGGAACTGGGAGGGCTTGATGTAATGGTGCTGTTTCAGCATCACCAGTGGTTTAAAGCCAATCAGGACCAAACCTGGGGAATCAAATCTCTTCACTTCTTCTGCCTCCTCTTTCTCCAACACAATCTGACGGTTCCCATAGGTCTAACAAATAGAAGAAAAAAAAAGACAATTATGAGAATGGACAGGTCACTCACTCAGCAGAGAGGGCATAAGGGACAATGGAATCAATTCTGCTATGATGAAACATATCGGGGAGTGGCAAAAAGAGGACTATGGGGAAGATGAGTAGATTACCCACTGAAGATATTTTCCAGCTCAAAGGAAAGATCTGTGAGATGTTTCTCCTCATGCCAGCATGGAACTACCAACTCACTGCTGGTTAAAGCAAAATCCAAATCGGTTTCACACACAGGACTGAACAAATCCAATACATTCAACGTTGACAAAGCCAGCAGTTTAAAAGGACTGATAGCCAGTCTATGTGAAGAGCAGACCTGCTACAGCCCATAATGGAGCATCTCTCATGTGCCTTTCGATTTCTCTAATCCCAGGTTTTTATCAGCCATTCAGACAATAGTTTAATTTTTATCTATTCATCACCAGTCTCTCTCAGACACACTTTGGATCCCTTTGCACTAGTTTCCACGGTACTCCATGGCATTCAGTGTAGGACTTGGCAGGATGGTTTATGGAGGAAGTTTGGGCGTGAATGACTAAGAAAATCTGCTTCAGCAAATTCCCAGTAATGGGAGTGTGCTCACAACCCTCTCTTCTAAGCAGACATTTGCTATCAACCTGGTGATTGAAAGTACTGCTATGTTTCACAGAGCTGATCAGAACAGTGTTTAATCTCCGTACTTTCATCCAGTCTACAAAAGGTCAGACAGGAGAGAGATGTTTGGATTTCAGCCTTGTGCTTCTTCCAGACACCTTCTGCTTTGAGCAATCAGTGTCGAATGACAATAAAACCCAGCATCTTCAGCTAAAAGGATGGACACAAAATAATTGTATAGGCCTATAACTCCTTCCATCCCAGAGCCTCGAAGTATTTTTCAAACTGTGTATATAGGAATCACTTATCCTGCCCTGAAATACAGCTACACCGGAGCATGGCAAACATTCTGTACCAGCAATACTACATGGCAACAGGGGGAGTGAAGAATAAAGAGGGAATTTTAGGGATGCAGAGTGCAATTACCCAGGTTGGAAGTTAACTTAGATATTGGGATTCATACCCCTGACCTTATGGTAATTAATGATTCCATGATATTCGTCATAAGTGGTCAAAACCTCTGTGATTGGATCATCAAGAAACAGCACCAGCAACAGAACAAGGGCTGCTAGTGTCATGTTTTCAGGATGATACAGTTCTGACTCCAGAAGAAGGGTACACCCTATAAAGCCCCAGCCTCACTTCCACTAGTAGCTGTTTTCTCCCTTGAAAGCCTCACCCAAGCAATGACCCACTCAAATTCTGCTTAACCTATGAATGTGACAAAGACCAAAGATCCCTAAGAGGACAGAGATGCAAACAGTATGAACAAGTGGTACTGTGCCTTTCTGCAGATCATCTTAAAAGTCCAACACAAAAATAAGCAGCAGGTTTATTTAGATGTTTAATGTCCATGCAGGTCCCGCAGCAACAGGAAAAACAAAGTGTGTACGGAGTGTGTTACCTGAGCCTTCTTGGTATCACTAGGTAGAAGCAAGCTGCCTGTCTCTCGGTTAAATGTCCGTGTCTTTATTTTCACAGGCTCATTGGTTTCCCGATAAAGTTTCACTGGAGATGGTTTGAAAGCTTTCTGGACCAGGTTGTAAACACCTACAGTGAGGGACAAGTCTTTACCCAGTTGGAGGTTTAACCTGTGTGGAAATAACAGACAGACTTCAAATTTCTAAAGGGACACTTTTCATAAAGTGGGTCTCTCACATGACAGTCTACTCCCTCAGGCTCGCCTTTATTCACTTCCCAACACCACCTGCATCTCTGAAATGAAAATATTACTTACCTTGCAATTCTGCTTCTCTGAAGATATTGTGCAGGATTCTCAGTCCTGGGTCATAGCCCTTTAATACAAACCACTTAGCTGAACTCACAGCTTTTCTGTGCTTTTTATCCTTGAGGGCAGCTACAGTGAGGTAGAGCACAAGGCACACCCACTACTGACAACTCTGCACCGCGCCCAGGCTGAATGTAAATGCTGCCCTTTAAACTCTTAGCCAGCTCCTTTGAGTGAGCAGGAGGCAAAGCTCCCAGAAAAAGCCAATGCAATAGCAAAAACATACCTCTGGGAGAAAAAGAAACAAGGCTTGAGAGAGAAGGAAACCTACCAACTTATGAGTAGAAAATCAAGAGAGTGAGGCAAGGCATTTCCCTTCCTCTAAAGATAACGTCAGTATAGGATTCTCACTCCACAAGAGTTAAAGAGCAACTGGCAACCTGAAAATCTGGGATGACATCCTGAGAAGGGACTCTCTCCTGTCCCTGAACTCAAGCAATAATGCTCTATAAATGCATGGAAAGATGACCATTTGTTTGCTTTGCAGACATCTGTGACTGAACCTTGAGGCTGGTTATGGCTGGAACCTTCCCTCTGAGTGAGAGCCTTGACAGAGACTTCTAGTTTCAACCCAGCCAAGTCATGAAATGCAGACATCCATTTAGACATGGTCTTTTCAAGTACAACACTGCTGATCAAACAAACAAAAAACAAAACAAAACCAAACACACACACACACACACACACACACGAAGTTGGATAAAATTTCTAAGGGTTTCAATCTGCTCCATACAGAACCTCCAGGGATGTTTTGACATCTAGCATAGGATGAAAGGCCTCCCCAGACAGGCACACGGCCTGGGGAAACATGTTGGCAGAAGGACAGGTAGAAGTCTACCACCATCTTGAAGAGGAAGCTCAGATGAATCTGCAGCATTAACTTATCCTTATAAAACATGGCATAAGAGGAATCAATCACTAGGCCCTTGAACTCACTCTGAGCTGAAATCATTGCCACCACGAAAATGAACTTCCTGTAAAAAACAAACTCACACAAACTGGATGGTTCAGAGGGAATTTTCAGCAGCTTTGTCAAGAGCACATTAATATCCCATAACACTTTTTAAATGTGAATTTTCAGATTCCCCATAAGAACCAAAAAACAAGGGCTTGCAAAGACACTGGCCCACATATGACTAATGCAGGTGCGACAAGCTGAAACAGCTACCAAACATGCTGGAATGCAGTAAGCTAAACTCAGACAAGTGAAGGCAGTCAAGAAGTTTTTGTGCAAAAGCCGACTTAAGCCTGACTTTACCACAAACACAAACATTTTCTGGTTTGAGTTGTAGATTTTTTTCCAGTAGATGATTTCTGAGATGCCTGGAGGACATGAACCCCATACTCAGACTACCATGTCAAGAAAAGGGCTCCGGGGTCAGGATAGAGCAAGGATCATTTCAGGCCAACCTCTCAGAATAGGAGGAGGCATGTGATAGCCAGAAGGGGCCTAGTTCACATTCTATTTTCCACTACTGCAATCCTCACGGGTCTAAGAGCTAGAAGAGTTCCATTAGTCTCATGCAAGAGAGTTAAGGCCCAGGAGTGAAAATACTGCTCAAATGGTGTCTTTATAGAACAATCCTTCCACATGAAGAAGGCTGGACATAGAATCGGCAGCCTCTGGAAGGGGTTATTTCAAAATGGTGACGTGTTCAAAATGGTTGTTCAAAATGTTGACATGTGGTACACACCTGGCCAAAGCCCGCTTCTTTGTCTCCTTTGCTCGCACTTTCTTCATGAGATCTTCCAGCTTGCCTGAGGTTTCAGTATGGACCCCTAGGTCTTCATCCTCTGCTGTGTTAACGATGTCCCTGTAGAACAAGGAGATATCGAACCCCCCAAGCTTCTTCAGGTGCATCAAGTCAAGGACGATACCTGGGGGCAAGGTACAAATGTGGGGAGGATCATACAAATTGATTTCTACTTATTTTGGCATGTTCATACAATACTCAGATATTCCTTTATATGGAAAAGGAAGTCAAAATGGACAGTCGTCCAAGAACAAAGAGGTGTCCTTTTGTTTAGTATTTTTCTTTTTTGTAAGTGTTGGTTCTTGAAAGAAAGTAATTAAAGAGAATTGGCCTGGTAGTTCTTTGCATCTAGTCAAGCAATGCAGCAGAGGGACCATGCTCAGCCCCTACCTGGGAGGAAATGACCCACTGTGGCCAATGCTCAAAGCAGCACTGACAGGCTCCAGAAGAATTAGCATCCACCCCACTCTTGTCCATAGGGAGAGAAAAGGAAGAGAAGATGGAAGATTATAGAGAATCCCCCACAAAAACTCTCTTTTGCCAGGTATAAGGGACAATGTCTTAAAAATGCTTGACTACCCTTAAGCTCTAGCACACCAAGTGAATTCTGAAGGAATTGGCTCTAAGCCACTTGCTGTGACTACTACAACATCCTCCTTCCTGGCCTCCAAACATAATGCTTTCCTTCAATTCATATAAAATACAGCTGTGACCGAAGGCAATTTCTGCAATATCCTTGAAAAACCTTAGTGAATTAAGTTAAAGTATCTCTGGAGTCCATCGTATTAAATACAAAGGTGATGTGTTATTATTGGCTTAGATTGTATGTAACCTTTCTGGAGGGGGAGAGGGAAGGGAAGAGATATGATGTGAACCCTGGAAAGTGCTGTGAATGTCAAAAGACTATATTCAACAATGTGCCAGACAAGAATGGACTTGGGAGACTAAATGTCAAGTGATTTGCCAGGGGAAATCTCTAGAGGGGAGGTGAATGCAAATTCCTATTTCCAGTTATGCAAAAACCCAGCTTTTTCAAGCTATGGCTTGAGGAGGGGACCACTGTCTACTGATTACCTCTTCCCAGAATCTCAAGATCAAAGGCCCAAGCATTATAAAGGAAAGACTGCACTATTCATGGGTGTGTTAGCTCTGAGCTAAGTCTGCTATGAACCTGTAACCACAGAAAAACCCCTTTGCAGAGTTTGAAAGACTGATTCTTATCAGAGTTCTAGCTGGAGTTGGGGGGGTGATCTCTTGTAAACTTATTAGAATGCATGTAAATTATTTTATTATTTTTCATATAAATTTTCTCTGTAATGCTTTCACCTTAAGAATAAACATGTTTACTTAGAAAAAGCTGTGTGCTAACTTGTGACTGCTGGCAACTACAGCTGTTCATTGCCTCTGGTGAGAAAGCAAAGCACAGACACTGGCCTGTTTAGGCACTCTAGCTTGCTGGGGATATTTCAGTATAAGCAGGGAACTGTGCAGGCTGAAAAAACCCCAGTCAGAAGGGAGAGAGATGTGGGTCTTCACCAAAGAGAGGTGATGGCTGAGGACCCGGGAGCCTAGAATGTATGCTGTTGTTGAACCACGGACAGGGAAACAGATGTAGTTGCCCTGCAGTGTGACAACAGACACTAAAGTAATCCTCTTTGCCTGTCAATCTGATCATGTCACTCCATTCCTGGAAGAGGGGGGAAACAAGGAAGTATGAGGGGGGTTTAATTTCTATGGCCCATTCAATCCCTGACTACAAGCCAAGACAAACAAAAGGTGCTTAATTAGTGCCTATTAACCACAAAAAAATGGACTGAGCACCTCTAATTTAGAAAGGGTTTTTATGTTTTGAGTCAAATATTTTGAAGAATTGTCTCCAGAAATGTAGTAGCCCAAAATCCTGTTTACTCCTAGCAATTCCCCAAGTCCGATCACATCATTCACTTTCCTCCAAGATTGTACAAAGCAGTTACTTGGCGTCTGCTGCAGGGAAGCAACACTTTTACTCTTCATTAAGGCTCAATTTCTAAATTAAAAGTGAAAATGCTCACCTGTGTCTCGAAGGTCAGCAGCTTTGGTCCTGGCCAGCTTAGCTTTAGTGCTGTCATGCCCATGAGGGTTGTCTTCATTGGTGAACAGCATGATTCTCTTGTGGCTCATCTTGAGCCGGACATCACTGAAAAGATTACAGCAGGCCCAAAGTGCCTCACCCAGTGAGTAGTCAGCATTATGGCCAAACGACTCACGAAAGAGTGCTTTTCCCTGATCTCCCTTGTACTTATCCAACTCTAGCACTCGTTTGGCACCTAAATGGAAGGACAGCAAGGGCATTACTGGTTCTAATTCGCACATAAAAGCCAAAACCTGTTGACCATTTTTCCAGCTAGAGAAAACACATAGCTCCCTACAGCTGATGTTTGACTAACATTTCACAGCATGGCCCTTCCAGCAGTTGGGTAGGAAAAGTGTTCAGTGTCTTAGGGTATGTCTACATAGCAACTGAAAGGCATGCTTCCCAACATGAGTAGACATATACACGTTAGCACTACTCAAGTTAGTGCCTAAAAATAGCAGCGTGGCCACAGCAGCACAGACGGTGGCTTGAGATAGCCACCCATGTACGTATGCAGAGAATCGGGCAGGATTGTAAATGGGCAGCTAGCCATGTAGCTAGCCCAAGCTGCTACAGACATACTGCTATTTTTGGGCATTAACTTAAGCACAGCTGGCACATATATGTCTATGTGTGCTGGGAATTACACCTCAGACCTACTGTGTACACACATCCTTAGGTGTATGGACCCATCGATAACTATCCTCTTTTTTCAAACTATTGACTTGCTCAAGTTGACCAATGGCTCCCCTTCCGCTTCTCTCTCTCTCTTCAAAACCTTGCAAGTGATAGTGGAAGAACCTTTTACTCTGCAACCACTGCTATCTGATCAGCTTTTTCGTATCTTGCTCCCTCACTGGATTCTCCATCTCTTAAGATCTCACCTGAAAAGGGATCCTATTCATTATTTAAATTTCCTACCCCATCTGTTATTTAACTAACTGCATATAGTTTTAGAATTAGTGTTCTGAGAGAAGATGCTATACAAGAAGAATCAGATTACATAAACCCTTCCCCCTCCAGGGTACATCCTCCAGCAGGAAGGAGTCTTTCCCCAACTCTTTTCCCCATTAATGGCCTGCACCTTTGGGCCAAGAGAACAATAGCCCCCTCTGTCTCTGGAGGTGTGATATATTAGAGGTTGATGGGCAGAACTTCCACCATGATGCACTTTGCTTATAAGAGGTGCTGCAAAGTAGTAGTTTGGGAATCAGACTTCATTCACACTCCTACCCTGCCAGTACAGTAGCTAAAACAGAGCTGCCCTTCTTTCTCCATACAACATCCCACTCTCCTAAAAGTACTTCAGCACGAGGGCTAAGAAGTCTCAATGAGCAAGAACAGTCCAAGTCCTCTGGAGAAACATCTGCTTGTTCTCCCACTCCTATTTACTGAATATTCCCACTAGAGACAAAGCAATAGCTTTTAGATAAAATGCTGCTTTGCCATGACAGATATGGGCACTTAGTTCCATTAAGTCACTCTGGCTGGAAGCACTCACCTTCTATTTCCTGCCCCTCCCTCAAACAAGAAAATTACATTATCATCTTATCTCTCTCTCTACAGAGCCTCCCACATCTCACTCTGCTTCCTACACTTTGTCACATTAACCTTACTCCTGCTGTTGGTTCTCAACCAGAGTTACTGTGCTGCTAACATTATTATTATTATGGAAGTCTGAGACAGAATACCACTAGCAGGTCATCCTGTCCATCTCCTATTGCAATCAAAAGGTATGGCAGCACATACATGGTACATTCAACAGTACAGCAGGTGCCTGACAAGCTTTCAAGAGCCGGGATGGGATTCTCTTGAAAGCCTGTCAGGCACCTGCTGTACTGCTAAATGTATCATGTATGTGTTAGAAGTCCTCTTTAATGAAAGAGGGCAGTGGCCATAAAATGGGGCCTTGTGTTAAAGTACAGAAAAATATGGAACCCCACACAAAGGAAATAAAACACGGATAGTGTGTATTCTTTATCTGATTCAACAAGGAAACTCTAAGCCAGGGAAATTGTTACACCTATCAAAAATCCCAGCACAGAAAAAGAAATTAAAATGCTACAGTAACAGGTCTCTCTCCCCAAAGGGGACAAATGGTGATAAAAACATTTTACAAACTTCCCCATTTCCTCTTAAGCCTTATATTCCTATTCTCTCTTACCTGGATTGTCCAGCTCCTGAAGAACATACACATGTTTGAAATCCACAGAATTCTTGTGTTTCTCAGTGCCATAAAACACAACACTCAAGAGGTCCCGGTTACTACTAATGATCTTGCTGGTGTACACATTCCGGATGCACTGGAAACAGAAAACAGCAGAATTAGGGAAAACAGAAGGAGAAAGTTAGCTGAAAAAATGGTGCTAGAGTTCTATCCTTGGCAATCAGCCCTTCATAATGGCAATTGCAAGGGCTACCACAATGTTTTGAGCCACATTTCATAACAAGTTAGGTACAAGATGTTTATGATTACATTTGAACATTAAGTGCTTTTCATTATAACACATTTTCTACAGAAGAGGACAAGAGAAAGACTTCCTAGAGATACTACTCTAATACAAATTTATTCCTCATTTTGTAATCATAATCATCACCAAAATTTCTGGGTTTGACTACAGATTAGGGATGTAAATATAGTTTAAAAAGTTAACTGTTTAAACTAACTATTTTTTAATCATTTAAATGATTAACCAAATAAAGGGCTGCCCCAGCCAGGGCTAAGACTAATGCTCACCGGTTAACATTTTACATCCCTACTACAGATCAGACCTCTCCAGCCCACCACCACTGCTGTTGCTGCAGAATGATTTCTGATTTTCACACCAGAGATATGGTGCTCTGATAGCATGGTGATGAGAAATACATAAACAGATAAGGCAGTCAACTAGCTACATTAGCTATATTACAGTGGATAAGAAATCTGTATATAGGCAACCCATAAAGCACATTGAGATCTTTCAGTCTACAAGACAGGTCATTATTAATCTCTAACACATGATCTTACCTGAATTGTCATATCAAAAGGAGTCCACTCATCATCATCATCATAATATTCAAACATGGCCTTGGAAGCATCAACTAAAAAAATCAGGCTGTCTCGACCTGAATATTTATATTCCCCTGAAGAAAAAAAAAAAGAAGTATAGTCTTATAATTGGCTGTATCTTTTTTCCCCACTTAAAGTACCCACCCATGTTATTTGTGCTTCAAAAAAATATAAGCTGTCATAAATATAAAGGGAAGGGTAAACACCTTTAAAATCCCTCCTGGCCAGAGGAAAAATCCTCTCACCTGTAAAGGGTTGAGAAGCTAGGATAACCTCGCTGGCACCTGACCAAAATGATCAATGAGGAGACAAGATACTTTCAAAAGCTGGTCTGTGTCTGTCTGTGTGATGCTTTTGCCGGGGACAGAACAGGAATGGAGTCTTAGAACTTAGTAAGTAATCTAGCTAGAAATGTGTTAGATTATGATTTCTTTAAATGGCTGAGAAATTGGGTTGTGCTAAATAGAATGAATATTCCTGTGTGTGTGTCTTTTTGTAACTTAAGGTTTTGCCTAGAGGGATTCTCTGTGTTTTGAATCTAATTACCCTGTAAGGTATTTACCATCCTGATTTTACAGAGGTGATTCTTTTTACTGTTTCTTCTATTAAAATGTTTCTTTTCAAGAACTGAATGGTTTTTTTCATTGTTCTAAGATCCAAGGGTTTGGGTCTGTGCTCACCTATGCAAATTGGTGAGGATTTTTACCAAACCTTCCCCAGAAAGTGAGGTGCAAGGGTTGGGAGGATTTTGGGGGGGAAGACTTTTCCAAACAACGTTTTCCCAATAAACCCAGATAAATGTTTGGTGGTGGCAGTGGAAGTCCAAGGGTAAAATAGTTTGTACCTTGGGGAAGTTTTAACCTAAGCTGGTAAAAGTAAGCTTAGGAGGTTTTCATGCAGGTCCCCCTTCTCTACCCTAGAGTTCAGAGTAGGGAAGGAACCTTGACATAAGCACCTGTGAGGAGTGGTTTGAGTAGCCAAAATTCATCCACAGAAGATTATTCACGATACAGGGGCTTGAAAGAGCAAAAATAAAAGAATCTATGGAGATCCTCAGAAATATGTCTGAAGCAGAGGACCCCATGCTAAGGGGAAGAGAGCAGGCACTCAAGATCACATTCACAGAACGCTTTTTGGTTAAAGGTCAAATTCTTACCACCAGTTTCAGCTTCTTCAGGATATTCTTCCTCTTCCTCATCCTCCTCCTTTTTGTAGTAAGACATCCACTCTGACATGGCTGCCACTGTTTGCTAAAAAGAGCAGAAAAGGCAGGTGTTTGTACTGACCTTCAGTCTGAAGACCATCCAAATAACTGGTCACATGGTTTGGGCGCTCATTTTCAGTTGCTAAGGTCTGGTCCACACTTAAAAATTAGATTGACCTAGCTATACTGCTGGGAAAAATGTAATACTCTAAGCACGTTAGTCAGGGCATTACCCCTGAAGTAGATACAGTTAAGGCTTGATCTACACTACAGAGTTAGGCAGCTTACGTCCACCTAACTAAGGGTATGTCTACACTTACAGAGTTTTTGTGCTTTAAGTTTCACCTGTGCTAGGGAACTGGTGAAAGTAAAGAGCTGGTTTGTTTACTCACTCAATTCCTCAGGCTTCAGAGAGTGTTTATACTACCAGCACTTCCATTGTCGATGAGAGCAGCGCTGTAGAGCAGCTATCCCACAGTGCAGCTCTCTCTATAGGCCTTGTGGGAAGGGGAGGCGGGGGGGGGGGTGAGTGGAAGGCATTCTGGGTCCCTGCTCAGTGCCCCCTGCTGCACTGCTTCATGTCCCAACAGCCCCATTACTTCCTTGTTTCTTTCATGGCTTTTTTTTAAAAACCCCTGCTGTCTGGCTGCTTTCCCCACCATATCTACAAGCAAAGGGAAAGGGAGTTTCAAACTCCCTGGGGCTTACAGGGGGAGGGGTGGACATTCGTTCACTTGGAGTCAGAGCAGCAGAGATGCTGGCCAGAGCGCTCATTTTTGGAACTGTGGGATATCCTCCGGAGGCCAAAAGGTGTTTAAGCTGGTAGAACGTGTCTTCACTTTCACAACAGCGCAAAAAGAACAGTGGTAAGAGCTATACACCTCTCGTGAAGGTGGTTTTCTTTCTGCAGTGAAACTTCTGAGTCTCACTGCAAAAAGTCATTAACAAGTATAGGTTTCAGAGTGGTAGCCATGTTAGTCTGTATCAGCAGAAAGAACGAGGACTACTTGTGGCACCTTAGAGACGTGTGGCAACCCCCATTTTTTCATGTTCTGTGTACATCTATCTGTATCTATCTTCCTACTGTATTTTCCACTACATGCATCTGATGAAGTGGGCTTTAGCCCATGAAAGTTTATGATCAAACAGATTTGTTAGTCTCTAAGGTGCCACAAGTACTCCTCCTTCTTTCTATTAACGAGCGTAGACGCGCCTGCGGTGTTAGCACAAAGAAGGGGCTTTTGGCGCTTTAAATGGTAAGCGCAGACATAGCCTAAGTGTCTACACTACAACGTTGCTCCCCTCAATGTAAGTCACCCATTTACACTGAGTCACCGACCTCATAACTCCACCTCCCTGAGAGGCACAGCGCTGTCGATACAGTTAGGGTGACGCAGTGTCCGTGTAGACATGCCTGTCAGGCCCGCGTAGGGCTCACAACGCCCCACCCGGTGAAGTCAGTACAGGGGCACCGCCGACACAGCCCGGACACGAACCCCCACAGGCATGACTGCAGCGGCTCTCCCTTGACCTAACTTCGGTCGACTTAACGGTGTCGCGTGGGAAGCGCCTACGCTACAGCCGCGCGGCCACCGCCCCACCCACCAGAGACGCCCCCCCGAGCGTTACTTTGCCACGGCAGCGACCGGCCGGAGTCACCAGCGGGGCTGAGCCGGGAGCGGCCTGCGGGGGCGGGGGCGGGGGGGGGCTGAGCCCCACGCCCCCTCCGCCAGCAGGGCAAGGCGCGCGAAGTAGCGCGGGCGGGATAACGGCCTGGAACTGCAGCGGCAGCCCGGACAGGACACGCGCCCCGGGGATGTGGGGCGGGCGAGAGGCGACGGGAACAGCCGCTCCCGCTGCCAGCCGTAGCTCAACGCCGCCCTGGCAATGGGAGGCCGGGACCCGGGGGAGGGGGAGAGAAAGGGGGAAATCATGGGCGCAGGGGGACCGGCAGCCCCCGCTGAGTGGGGGGCTCGGTAGAGAATAAACGCCTCCCGCCATTACCTGAGCCCGTAGCAGCTCATCGAAACCGGAAACCCGCCCCCGGAAACAATCCCACCCAATCCTGCGAAAGTGGGTGTGGCCCGAGGGAAACCACGCCCCCGCGCGATTGCCGGCGAGGAGGCCACGCCCCTTACATTCGAGCCGGCACCTCAGCTCCAGGTTACAGCCCCGCCCACTCACCGCCCAGAAAGAGCTCAATTCACAGGGCATCACCGCGTTCCAGCCAATAACTGGGGCCCATCCGTAACCCCGCCCACAAAATGGAGACCCGCGCAGTTACCTCATGTACCTCCTCCGGATGAAATAACCCCTCCCCCCCGCAGAAGCCACGCATCCTAACGGCATAGCCCCACCCCGCCCTGCCTCTAGCCCCGCCTCAGCAGCGGCGCCGGGTTCCATAGCGGCGCAGGGACAAGCCGCCCGGCCGGTCTATGGCTGTGGCACATGCGCAGAGGGAGCATTCCCCATTCCGCCCCCTCTGTCACGTCACAGTTGGTGCCGGTACCGCCGCCGCCGCTGCTGTAGACCCAGGAGTAGCGGGGCTGGCCCGGGCTCTCCCTCCCCCCTCTTCCCTCTGCTCGGCCGGCACCCGCCCGCCGTCCCCCGGGCAAGGAGTCTCCTAGTCCTTCTCAGGGCCCTTCTCCCCCCCCACGGACCCCGTCCCCCATGGAGCTGCCGCCCACCCTGCACCCGGTGAAGCTCTATGTCTACGACCTGTCCAAGGGCATGGCCCGGCGCCTCAGCCCCCTCATGCTGGGTAAGGGGGCTGGCCCGGGGGCAGGGTCGGTGGGGTTGGGACGGGGGGCCTGCGAGGCCGTGGGATGGGGCCGGGCCGTTGCGAGGAGGATTGTCCTGGGTCCTGCCCCCGGTGGCCCTTTGGTCCCCCACCCCCACCCCAGTTTGCCGCTCCGGAGGCCAGTCGCTCCTGGGAGTCGGACGCTGGGACGGCTTCCCAAGCTGCAAAGTAACGTGTGTCCCGCCAGAGCGCTGGCCCCTGCAGAGCCCCCCAGCACACACAGACACACACACACACACTGACACTGCTCCCCGAGGGGACAAAGGCTCGCTCGCAGAAATTGCGCCGTGGTGGAGTGGAGCTGTGGCCCTTTATCTAAAAGAAAAGAGACTTTCAGGGCAGCAAGGATACGTTTTCCCGTTTGACACGATAGGGTAGGGTTCACAGATCAGTGCAACCCTGCTGATGAAATCACATTAGGGTGGGACTCACCCAGTTTTGAAATGTGCTAGAATATATACGTGTTTCAAGCAGTTTATACATATCTGTGGTAGCAGTACTGAATTCTAATGTGGGCAGTGTTCCAGTGGCAAGTGCTACACTGTATGACACTGGTGCATCTAAAGAGATCATCTTGGTAAGAGAATTGATAGTGATATGCATAAACTATCGTAACCCAATTGGTATGATACATGGCCTAGTCTACACCACAGACAGTCCAGGGTGTATGGCCTTATCATGAGTCAGAGTACAGCATTAACAATTAGTTAGGGCCTGCACCTCCTTTACTCATAAAGTTCACCCATTGAGATCCTGGAAGTGTATGAATTTGTTACCACTTTACAGATTTTTCACAAGAGATATTATGATCTTTCTGCCCAGGATCTCAATGGGTGAACTTTATGAGTAAAGGAGGTGCAGGCCCTAACTAATTGTTAATGCTGTACTCTGACTCATGATAAGGCCATACACCCTGGACTGTCTGTGGTGTAGACTAGGCCATGTATCATACCAACTGGGTTACGATAGTTTATGCATATCACTATCAATTCTCTTACCAAGAACTTGTCCTTTGTCAACTGACCAATAGTTTGATGACTTTGAGGAATTGTCTCTCTCGTGTATGGTTTCTGAAGTGTGAAGTGGCCTTGTCGGAAGAGGAGGACCTGTAAATGTCTCTTACAGAGTCTGCCCCATGTCAGGCTAACAATGTATATCAGCCTTCCTAGCCACTTCAGTATCTGAATAGATGGCCCTATGGACTGTGTGAACTGCTGGCAGTAACTTCATCTGCCTGTCCTGAGAGAAAGATGTTGTGCTTTCCAGTGGCTTTTTAAAAGTGAAAATGAAAGCCTGAATTATACTCCACATGAAGGTCCATATATGCTAACAGTGAGTTTGAGAAGAAAACATTCCTGTTGAGACCCTAAGTGATCAATTCTGTGTATGACAGATAGACAGAAACAGCAGCTTTGAGAGGAGTGCATTTCACTATCCCACCCCATGCTTGATAATTTCAAAATAATTATAGATACTTATTTCTCCCTTCAGACTCTTTTCCATTGTACTGGCAAGGATGTAACTTTCTCTTGTAATGGTTTTAGTGATTACATTTTATCTTGGGCTGGAGGGGAAAGCCTGGTTTACACACACATTTGCAATTATTTAACTAAATGTGAGAAAGTTTAGCTAAATCAACCTTAGCCATGCTTCTTCTGGAATAAGTGTCCACCCACAGGCTTGTACTGAAAACTAAACTGATGTTCATTCACATCTTTTGTTATTGCAATGCAAATTCATATGCAGACCAAGCCAAAGCATTCTAGCTCTGGTATGACATAAGATGCCAGTCTTAGTATTTTGCTGCTTTATAAGTTCCTGCATGAAACACTTAGCACTTATTCTTTATTTACTTTTTTTCTGAATGGTAATAAGTATGCTATGATTTTTATTATACCAATAATTGCAAAATAATGTGTTTGAAAAGCAGTACACAGGTCTAAGTTTGTAGGAGTCTGCAGAAAGAAAGAGAAAATTACAAATTGGATCAGAGTCCACAGTTGTGTGGGAAATACTGATTGCTAGTGATAGTTAATAACCCCAGCTGAGATTGGGCAAGTTGTCATGAGTTCTGGGAATAATGCCCACTAGGCTTGTTTAGTCACAGTGACAAGGAAACTTCAGAATATTTGGGATCATATGAATTTGGTGATTGGATTGTCCCAAAGATAGATCTTGGTTTTTATTCTTTGAGTGATAGTAAATCTCTAGTGTGGGCTCCCCATTGCCAAAACTGACCTTAGTGGTTTTCCACAGATCCCCTCAAAGTAGGCAGATGGGAAAAGTACCTTCTTTCTCGAAATACATCCAATCCCCTTTTTAAGTGGCCACAAAAGCGGTTTGTCACTACTCCATAGATGGACTTTATATGAGGATATCATGCAGCCAATAGCTTTTATTCCTTTGGAGCCCAGAGCAGTTCAGCTGTGAGACTCTTAAGCTTCATGGAATACAAAAATTAGACAGGGAAATAACGTATTAGATGGTTTAGTTCTAAACCCTCGTCATCCCTAGCCAGTCCAGGATTACTCCTAATAGTATCTTCTTCTTTGTTAGAGCTAAACTGGATAAAGCAATGTGACTCTTTCTTTGGTGGGATAATTCCTCATAATGCCACCTTCTTAAAATACAAATGCATTTAAAATAAAGATTGGAAAGGAAGGTGACAAATATAGAACCAAAAGGTTCTTAAGGTGTTTTAGAGGAGGGGAAGAATGGAATGAGATGTGTATCAAAGGGAAGCAGATTCCACATCATAGGACCCACCACAGCAAAGGCATTATTGCCTGGCAATTTCAGATAGGCTAGAGGAATCCTGAAGTAGTAATGGGTATTGTGTTAATATGTGTCAGTACAAAGCTCAAGGATTAGTCCTCTCATCCCTCAAATACTTGTAGAAAGTTCTGTAAGGTAACTTTATAATGATCATCACCACAGTAGCTGAATGCTGAACTTGGACAATTCTAGATTTCCATAGCATTGTTGAAACAGATATTATAGTGACTTAATTATGTCCTTTGGCCACATATAGTTTTCCTTCCATCCCCCTAATCCATTTTCTGGTGTTACTCTTCCCTGAATTTCCTTCCAGTGTACCAGACATCTTTCTGATATTGAGGTATGCACTATTGAACACTGTAGTCTCTACTGCATTTAGGGACTGTCAGCTTCCTTGTCTGTGACATCATATGTGCAAGCCAAAACTGTAATGCCATTTATCTGACTTGCTCTACCCTTTGGGATGTGCTTTGACTAATTTAGCATGTCCAACTAAACTGGCTTTAAAACAGTAAAATAGTATTCACCAATGGGAAAGCAGTGAAAGTTCCATTCTTAGAATGTTTGGTTTTATTCTTCCAGGAGGGGGTGGGGGCAAATGAGAACTGGAAGCTGAGCTGTTCTAACACCCTGATTGTGGACAAGCTACCCTAATATTAAGAGAGATCCATGGTGAGGATTAATGTACCGCCACTTCAGTGCTGGCACAAGTTTTTCAGGGTGATATGCAAATGAAATGTTCAGGGCCTTTTCTAACTTGCTCCCCTCATGTACCTGAGCCAATGGCACTGACTCATGGGTCAGATGTGTGTACGTGGGATCCCTGTGTGAGTGGAACCCTAGACTGTAGTGTAAGGCAAAAGCTGCCACTGTGAGAATCAGTCAATCAATTAAGAATACATTAGTTAGAACAGTTCTTGATGGAATATTCAGCCAGCACTACCATCCTTCCCACTCCACTAGCCCGTAAAGACTCTGAGAGCAGGGGATAACTGTTACTTGAGTTATCTCCTGCCTTTTTCCTTCTATGCGCGATCCAGCTCCTCATGATTTAAATAAGAGGACAGGATGGTTCCAGAGCAAGACTGAATCAGCTTTGTCCCAAAGCATTTGCTAAAGAGGATTGCTTGAAAATTAAACCGTCTACGCTTTCCCCCATACACCCTATCTCCGCACACTCCAAGCCACCTTTGGGAATGAGGGACTGAGACTCAGATGCAGACTCCTCTTCATTCCCTCCGTTGGCATTGTGCTGCAGTTTCACTAAGTAGGGCAATATTCTTTCAGAAATGAGGTGGCATCCTAAGTGACTATAACACGCTAAATTTGATAGCACCTTATTTCCCTGCTACCCAGCTGACGGAATAGGTGTTGCTCTCACTTTTGTGCCAGTATAGGCACCAGTTTTGCATCCCAGTCAGGGTATTTGGTATCCTGAGTAGTAGCTGTCTCCTTATATAATCCGTGCATCACTAGTACACTGTTCTTGGATTTGATTAATCCAAATCCATCTACAAACTCCACTTTTATTTGGGGTTAAAAACCTGCACATGCCATACGCTCCATCCCCTAACCCTCAAGATTAATAAATTAACTGTGCCAACAAGATAGATGATTCACAGCCATCTAATCTTCCCAGTACGTGGCCTTCTGGATAAACCCAGGCATGGGAGTAATCTGGTTTGATTGGATTCTAAAATTATACAGGCTCAGTTTCTAGTCTAAAAGTGACCTTGTATCCTAACTATGAACCTGTGTCCTTTAGTCACAGAACAAGTAAATAAAGTCTAGTAATTCTTCAAATTCCCACAATTAATTTGAGGGCAGTGGAATTGTTTCCCATGAGCTTTAACCTATTTTCTTGCCCCCATAAATAGTGTTTAGGTTGGCAAGATAGCTATTTGAAACAGAAACCTTTTTAAAAAATAAAGTATCCAAAAAAACCCTTATGTAGGCTCCCAAATCACTTAGGCGCTGATTCAGCAAAGTATATAAATATGTGATTAATGGGACTACTTGCATGCTTAAAGATATGCATATGCTTAACTATCTTGATGAATCAAGGCTTAAAAGCTATCAAATAGCTTACTCCTAAATTTTAGTAAATTTTGTAAAAAGCAACTTAAAATGTCTTGATCTTAATTTTGTTATTCCCCTGCAGCATTGGGAATCCAAACACAACTTCTCTTTACTAATAAATTATAATCAGTAAGTGGAACTATCCAGTAGAACTTCACTGTCTATGACAAATGAAGTACAAAAACTAACTGCAGAAATAGTGAAGAGACCTTGATTTTAAAAACATTTCCAATTTAGGAATCTTAGGCATTGGCACAAGTAAAGGAATGCTTTAAAACACAGTTTATCTTGACATCTTCTCTGTTTAATAGAATATGTTTTTAGAGAGAATTACCATAGAAAATCACATTTTAGAAAACTAGTTCCTTCCTCTTTCCAACCTGCTGCCAGAATTCTGTCTCTATAAACTAGCTGCTGAAGTTTATTTTATCTGTACTGCTTAGACAGAGTCATCACCTATTGCCAGAGAAAACACTGAGTTCTGAACTATGTTCTTGACATGATGAGTGAAGGAGGAAGCTATTTTCACATTTAGTTTCCAGATGTAAATATTTGTAACTTTTTAATCTACCCCAATCCTGTTTTTAAAATGCCCTATAGGTTATCTTTGAAAGGGAGACACTATTGGGTTCTCTTTCAAATAAATTATTATTTATATTCTAATAGTGCATATAGGGATCCAGTTATGTTAGGTGATGTACAAATACATAAGAATAGACACTGTATGTATAATTCTCCATTGTCCATTCTCCAATTCCTCTTCCACTGATCAAGTCACTTTCCATGTATTGGTTTTTAGTCACTTTCTAATTAGTTTAGTGTCATGAGGCAGATTTCCATGTTTCTAAATGAGCTGAAACCAAAGTGGCTTTTTTTGTTTCATCTTCTGAATTCAGTGATCTTCGCAACAAGTCTTTAACTGTTGCTGCTGGCCGAAGTCACAAAACTGGATAAGGTGGTAAATTTAAAAACAACAACTCAGATTTGGTAGGTTATAATTTTAAAACCTATTTAAATTTCAGCCCCATACTTTATTTTTAAGAAGAGATACTGAGAATGAGCTACAGAGCCTTCACTTGTAGGTCACCAGTTCCAATCTAGCCCTTTATCAGTAGTGACTGAAAAGGAAATTCATTATTATATGATGGCTCTATAATGGACTATGTGAAATTAGTATGAAACTAGTACACTTGGTACTGACTGAGCATCTTTGTTGGTGAGCTTAGAGGCCAAGGACTTACTGAGCCACTGAAATGGTGTTCTCGTCTTCTCCCTAGAAGTGGGCCCATTCAGGGTTAGGAGGATGTATGTTGGCAGAAAAGTCTGGCACTGCCAATTCCTCATGCAAGTAAACAGAGAAATTAAGTCACCAGTGCAGACAGTGTGGCACCATTCACTAGCGCTACAGTTCATTACTAAATGAAAAAAAGCTATTTTTCCTGATCCTTTAGAACAATGGCTCTCAACCTCTCCAGACTACTGTACCCCTTTCAGGAGTCTCATTTGTCTTGCAGAATTTCACCTCACTTGAACTACTTGTTTACAAAACCAGACATAAAAGTGTCACAGCACACTATTACTGAAAAATTGTTTACTTTCCCATTTTTACCATATAATTATAAAATAAATCAATTGGAATATAAATATTGTACTCACATTTCTGTGTATAGTATATCGAGCAGTATAAACAGGTCGTTGTCTGTTTAAAATTTTACTTTTACTGATCTTGCTAGTGCTTGTTATGTAGCCTGTTATAAAACATGGCAAATATCTAGATGAGTTGATGTACCCCCTGGAAGACCTGTGCGTATCCCCAGGGGTACACGTAGCCCATGTTGAGAACCACTGCTTTAGAAGGATGCAACTTTGGCATTAAGGTTGCAGCTTGGGTTTAAGGCAGGATGTGGTAATAGGTGAAGATGCATAGGTGAGTGACAGCAAGTAGACTGAACTGTGTAAAGGAAGTTGCCGATGACTCTCTCCTTCTCTCTACATACAGGAAAACAGCTGGATGGGATCTGGTAAGTGACTAGATTTAACTTGCATAATGTGTATTAGACATTAGATAGCATTTCCAATATAGCATGTTCTTAGAGTTACTAGAAGAAAGATTGATTGCATTGAATTAGGCACTGTGCAAATCTCCTTTCAGTTCTTGTCAATAGATCTTCATACCAACAATAATTATTATTACATATTTTATTGCAGTAGCACCCCAAATGTACTAGTCATTTTTCAAACATAGGATACTGTCTGTGTCCAAAACAACTTAGCTTCTGATTGCAGACATGACTTAACATGAGAGCACCAACAGCAGGTGAAAATAGGAGGATTTCTGACAAAGGTTACAAAAATAACACCACATGGTTACTTAGTAGCTATATGCATATTTTGTTAGAAAATATGTTCTCCAATAGATAAAGCACCATCATGCCCAACTTGCCAAAGTCTCCATCCAGGATTACGGACCCCTTGACCAATGTCTTCCATCCTCCCTCACCAATCAACCACCCTGTCATCCCTCATCCAACTATCCCACTCACTGTCCAACTCTTTTCCAGTCCCCATATCCAGCCACTCTCTGTCCATATGGTGACCCTGGGTAATTCATGCCCCAAACTTTCCCAAATTTCTAACTGCCCGTGAGAGAAGTTTTGTCCTTCACTACATATGGCTGGAGAAGGGAAGCTATTGGGGGTTCTTCTCCCACCTTTTCTGGTGTCTTGGATACCCATGGTGGTCCTGACTGAGCCATTCGCTCCCACCTGCAGTATAGCATGAGGCTTGATAACCAATGTGACCATTTTTCTTCTGGGTAGTGTACCAGCAGACATTATTCCTACTCATAGAAGGGTCTCAATCTTTTCTTGCCTCTTACTAAGTTATTTGCCTCAGTAATATCTTAGGCAACATGTACTACAGTTCTAGCCTTTCATCCACTCATATGAGTGGTTTATAAGCGGTCTTAAACATTTCCTCCTCTTCTTTCATATGGCTTCCTTTTCATGTCTCCTTGCTCTCCCTTAACAGGCACACCTCCATAATTGTCCATAAGGATGAGTTCTTCTATGGCAGTGGTGGGATTTCCAGCTGTGCACCTGTGAGTTCAGCCTTCTTGGGACTTTTTCCTAGCTCTACTCTTTTCTCTTCCCATATGGTTTCTTGATGATGATTAATTTCTCTTATCAGGAGTGCCCTGTGTTTGCCCTTTAGGAAAAGTGTACAAGTGTATTTAGTCTTAAGAGATTGCATGATGCAGCCAGGTGAGGTGCTAAGGGTCATGATGGCTGGTCAACTGGGGAAAAGGGAACCTGCACAATGGGTTTGGTCCCAACCACAAGTTAGAACATCAGCGAGGGTTCAAAACAAACTATGGGGTTTCCTGTGCTCAGCATTCTGAGAAGGAAGAAGCTTCCTGTAGCTCAGCCACCCCTTGGCTGCCTTGGTTGCCTGTAAATCAGAGGTGGGCAAACTACAGGCCACATCCAGCCCACAGGACAGTCCTGCCCGGCCCTTGAGCTCCCAGCTGGGGAGGCTCACCCCCGGCCCCTCCCCTGCTGTCTCCCCTCCCCCACCGCCTCAGCTTGCTGTGCTGCCAGCGCTCTGGGCGATGGGGCTGCAAGCTCCCGCTGGGCAGCACGGCTGTGAGAGCCGCCGGTCTGCTCTGGTGTTCTAGACTGTGCGGCGATGTGGCTGGCTCTAGCCGGGCGGCACGGCTGCCAGTCCTGGTGCTTTGAGCGGCATGGTAAGGGAGCAGGGGGGTTGGATAAGGGGCAGCGGGTCCCAGGGGGCAGTCAGGGGACAGAGAGCAGGAGGCGGTTGGATAGGCATGGGAGTCCCGGGGGCCTGTCAGGGGGCGGGGGTATGGATAGGGGTCAGGGCAGACAGGGAGCACGGGGGGGGCTGGATAGGGGGTGGGGTCACGGTGGGGCGGTTAGGGGCGGGGGGTTTCCAGGAGTGGGTAGTCAGGGGACAAGGAGCGAGGGGGGGGGAAGGTTGGATGGGTCGGTGGTTCTGAGGGGGTGGGAAGGGGTGGGGGCCAGGCTGTTTGGGGAGGCACAGCCTTCCCTACCCAACCCTCCATACAGTTTCAGAACCCCGATGAGGCCCTCACGCCAAAAAGTTTGCCCACCCCTGCTCTAAATGGAGGATTTTTATACTTAGACCTTGGTGATTCATGGTATTTAAAATGCACACACACTGACTACCTTGATATCCTCTCCAGTTCTTGGGGTGGTCTTAGCCCAAAGTTCACCCTCCGAAAGCACCTTAAAACACAGGTCTGCCACACAGTTCTGGAACAGCATGGAGAACACAGCAGCAAGTTGCAGAATAAGCCACATGAAGTGTCTTGTACCTCTTGTTCTCTAACTGGGGAGAGCTGGGGACAGAATAGTTTGCTCTGAATCTGATACTGTAAGCCCCTTTCCCTGCTCCTGGGCAAACCATGTTAGTTTGTTTATGTCAGCAGCATTCTGGACTGCAGGAATCCCCACCCCTTGGAGTGCTCCATCAGAATCCATTCTGTCCATTTAGCATCTTCTTTTGCTTGTGCATTTCACAGGGAGGGACATTGCTTGGGCCCCCAGACTCAGTTGTAGACCTGGGGAGCACGGAAGTTACAGAAGAAATTTTCCTGGAATACTTGTCCTCGCTGGGAGAATCCATGTTCCGGTGAGTTATGGCTTTTATTTGATTTTTAACATATTTGCCAAAAAAAGAAAATTGGGGTGTGGGGGTCCCAGGGCCTGTCTCACTAACACAAAGTTTCATCTGCCTAGTATGCTGTTTAGTACCATCCAGATAATAAGTAATAATGGGGCTAGAGCTGGCACAGGATCAACTGCAAGCTACGTAACGCTTGGGCAGACCCAGGCCTTGATCAAGGGCGGAAAAGCATTCTGTCAGGATGCCTGCAACACTGGATCTTGAGCTTTGGATTTGACAGCAAACAGGGTTTTGCCTGGTCTGTATTGGATGAGAGACCTTCATGGAAGACCGAAGTGATGGAGGCAATGGTGTTCGTTCAACAGGGGCACTTTACCATGAGAGCCAGTACTGAAACACTGTGCTAGAGCTTCTTGCAAATACAGACTAACACGGCTGTTACTCTGAAACCTGTGCTAGAGCTGCCCTCTTTCAGATGATATGTAAAACCAAGCTTCTGACTTCCTGTGTTCATTAGAAAGCCCCGGGCACTTCTTACCAAAGTAATTAACAATAATACTTAGTGTCCTTGTGAAATTCCAACCTCAGCAATTACTTGGATCTACTTTTTCTTCTGTAATTTCAAGTGAACAAGTTGGTCCTCGTTTCTCCTCCAAAAGGCTGTTGAGTAGTGTCAGTAGTACAGAATGGTTGCCATGTTCCACCCCCAACTCAGCTGAGTTTTGGAGAGAGAATGGACTTGTGTGGTGTCTAAATCGTGTTAGGGCCCATTAGGATGAAGGGTGCTGATGTAATTGATTATTGCTTTGAGTTCCTTTTCTTGTGGTATTTATTGCTGACTCTCACTCTTCTGTGTTTGAACTCCTCTCCTGGGCACAGAGGAGAGTCTTATAACCTCTTTGAACATAACTGCAACACCTTTAGTAACGAAGTGGCGCAGTTCCTGACAGGAAGAAAGATACCTTCCTACATCACTGACCTTCCGTCCGAAGTCCTTTCCACGTGAGTACAATCTTCTCTGCTTCTATCTGTAGGATGTTGCTTCATGCTGATGCCTGGATGTTTGCTGCCACATCTGATAAGCCCTAGGTGGGGACTGGTACCTGTTGTACCTCGTGAGATCAGGGAGAGGATGCCACTTCATTTATTTGGGCCTTTATGTGCAATGACAGTCTCCACACCATGACTGGCCCTGTCATGATGCGGGAAGGGTGAAAGATTCTTTTCTTCTACCATCAATGAACGTAAACTAAATGCTTCCCTATAGCTTTTTTTAATCACGTGACCAGATGTATATAAGAGGTCAGAGAGCCGTATAAAAGCCAGTGGCTAAGGATACTAATACCTCTTTGAAATTAAAATAAGCAATGTCTACATCTCAGGGCAGGATGTGGGCATCGCTAATGAGTCACCTTTCCTGCCCTGGAGGGCCATCATTGTGTTGAGGCTTGCCATGTTGCCTTATGGGGGTAAAGCTTTAAAGTTGCTTTTAAGATACTCAAAAGCAGGGACTGGATGGGAGGAGAGGATGCAGAAGGGAGGAAATAAGTGAAAGTTCTAGAACATCCCTTCTCATCACAACTGAGATTTGTAGATCTCACTGCCTCAGATGCTAGCTCAGCCTCCTTCGGTATGCACTTTCAGTTGAGTCAATAAGGAGAGCTGCACCATCCAGTTCTCCTCTTATCACAAACAGCACTGTACCTGACTATGACACACAAGATCAGTTGGTAGAAAAATTTCTCCTATACCAGGCTGTAAGCTCAAGCTAAGCAAAGTCAGATGCAGTGTATACTTGAATAGGAGACCTTCAAGGAAAACTCAGATGCTGCAGGATTCAGTAGGGATTATTCAGTGAATACTGATCCAGCGTTGCACAGAAGTGCCAGAGGTTGTTCTGCTGTCAGAGATGCCACCTTTCAGAAGAGATATTAAACTAAGGTTTGGACACTTGTGACCATTAGCGATCTCATAGCCCTTTTCCCAGGGTTACTGATGATAGTCACTATGTTTCTGGCCACGTTTGAATTTAGCTCAAATTTGACATTCTGCCTCCCTAACTTTCTCTTAGGAGTTTCAGTTGGATAGCTACTACTCCACTATTTAATGATGTTTGACACTTAATGGAAAACTGCTTTGCAAAATCATATTCTGATCACTTCAGGTAACTAGATAAATTACTAAAAGTTAGTATCAGACAGGGTACTGCTATCTTGACACTACTTTGTTAGGATTCAAGGAACTGGCTCATGAAAACCAATGTTTGAACAAACATTTAAAGTTGCTGCTGTAGCAAGTTTTATTTAACCGGTTAAATTAAACCATATAAAGCAACTCACTGAAGAGCAGGACTTTACTAAGTTGCCTTTATAAAGGCCACCTCATTCTATTTCAGAGGTGGCTGTATTTCAAGGGTGCATGAGAAATCCTTGTATATATGTAGCATGATCACTTTGAGATCTATAAATATCCCTTTTTCTTTTCTTTTTTAATTTCATTGCCACCTCAGACCCTTTGGACAAGCTTTGAGGCCTCTCCTGGACTCCATCCAGATACAGCCACCTGGTGGGAATACCTTCCGCAGACATAATGGACAGAGCTAACACGAGTGGATGGATGTGCCCAGCCTCACCAGGCTTTTCCTTTTTAAACACACAAATCTACCAGATTTCTATTTTATAATTTCACATCAGCATTGTCTTCAAGGAAATGACAAGATGTTTTTTCAGATTTCCCAGGGAGATGACTTATTGGGTTGCATGTAGGACAATGCTACCAAAAAGATTGCCATAATTTCCAATAGCATTATTCTAACTTGTTAAGGCTGTCTTGTCTGTGTACACTGACACTTTCTAAATAGACCCCATGCTGGAGATGTGGAATTCATTCTATGGAGACTAGAGAGCCCATTACTCAATTTGGGGTACCCAAGGGGAGGCACTGGGTTAAGAGTCCTAGCAATCCCTTGCCAGACTTGCATCTTTTTTCTTTTTCACTGCCCATATTACGGGATATTTGCTGCAGTCTGTAACAGAAGGATACAGTGAGTTTTGTAATACTGCAGTGGGTCCCCCAATATTAAAACCTTCTCACTATTCCATTAATGTTGTGTTGTTTGCTCAAGTGGAGAAGTTAACCTAACCTAGTCAGAACATTCACAGTGGGATACTTACAGGGGAAAGGTGTCCTAGCTCAATAAAACCTGCGAGCTTCTCAGTGTTACAGACTTCAGTGACACTAGGTATGAGTTGGATGTTGGCTGCAGCAGAGTGTCGCTACCAGCCTCATAATGCTAGATCCAAGAATTAAGGGATGGAGGATAGGACGTCTCCAAAAGATCAGTATCCCTTTCAGTCAGGAAAATAAGGGTCAAGTAAAAGCAAAATTAAGTAAAACTTTTCCTTCTCCCTGTAGCAAGCAAGCTCATAGGCCCCTGTGCAGAACCCTTGGAAACTTACTCCCTTTGTATGGTGCCTGTTCTTGCCCTGCTGAGCCAGTGTTGCATGCACAGTGAGGAAAGAATAGCATGGCAGCTGCACATTAATCTAAGGTTTGCAAACAGTCTGCTGCATCTGTTTGCAGTCACAACATAAGCACTAAGGTCCCAGCCTTCTTCGACACCATAATCCTTTCCATGGAAGTTGAGTGTGATGTCACAGATGAGTCTGATTAAATGTGTGAAGAAAACAGCGGGTCAGCATTGTAGGAGCTCCTATCTGGTTTCCATGTAAATTTCCCCAAATTAAAGAAGAAGAGGGACGAGCAAGAGAAAAGCAGAACAGCCTCTAAATAGAATTTCTCCACCTTTCCATGGGGCATCAGGGACACTTCAAGGGATACATGTGCCTATCATTGGAAGTGGGTAAGGCTGAACAACAGGCAAAGGGTTGGGTCAGAACTGCATCCTCCCCTGATTTAAGATTACTGAGTCCTCTCCATTTAACTCTCTTGTGGGTAGGAGATTAGGGAAAGGAAAGAAGGGGTACTTTGTGCTATCTTTCCTTCAAGTATAGATATCCTCCCCCCACTGATTCTCCAACAACTGTATTTAGGAGAGACAATGCAAGAAAGATAGTCACGGGACACTGGAAACTTTCCCTATGGTCACTAGTGTTGCTGATACTCTCTAATGGGGAGTATTTGGCCCAGATCCTGCCAACAGGAACACCTTGTGTGTACAGAACCCTTTGCCCAGTGTCTTGTTGTGCAAAGAACTGCTCCAAGCTTAGTCCAGACCTGCCTCAACTTCTAATCACACAGGTGCACAGGACACTTCCTAGGATCCTAAAGCTGTTGTGTCCTTGCTCTCTTAGGCTTCTACCCTTGATAACAGTTCCAAAAGGATATCCTTTGGAGAGCAATTTCTGTTGCACTTATTCAGTAACAACAATAAGTGGTGCACACTGTTTGGGAGGAAGAGGAGGATTTTAGTTTGCTGTTGCCCTGCATGTTGTATAGTCCTTTACACAAGTACATAGTGGGTATAAAATGTGTTATCAAGTCAGACTGATAAAGTGTATATAACTACACAAGGTGCAGGGCAATGGTCAGTGCAACCCAGAATGTGTTTCATTGTGTCATCTTCTCCCTGTAACATAACAGTTCTTTTCCTCAGCCCTTCATTGTGATGAATCTGGACTCCACGTGGGGTAGAACATCAGCAGTGGGAGCAGATGCCCTTTAGAAACAGCTCCTGGTTTGCATAAACATTCCCAGAACCCAGAAAATGCATAGTCTGCAGAAACTGTTCTAAAGTGAGCGGTTTTCAGAGCCCTTCTTTCCCTGCTCCTCCAGAAGCACCAACAAACAGGTCTTTGCATTCCTCTGCTTTCCTATCCTCTACATGTCGTCCTGTCCTGTCCTTCCTCATCTCCTGTTGTATAAATGGAGACCAGCATACACCCTAGCAATGTATCCCACTAATTAGGCCTGAGCCTGGATCTTACTTGACTGCCCAGCAAACTTCTGGACCTTTTACATCTTTTCTGGGAGGGAAGAGAGAAGGGGAACAGATTCACCTTGTGTATTTTGGAATCTGCCATCCCTCCACCCCATTAATCCCAGTACATCTAGTGCTGCTACTTTTTAAAAAAAGTTACTGGACAAAATTTTACTGAGCAGCAGCTTCTGTTAGCAGTCACTGTGGCACAGTCCCACTGTAGGGGGGAACCCAGAAAGGGGCCTGAGTTCAACACTAACACTGGGATCCTTGATAAACGAATTACATAAAAGTGGGCCCCCTCTGCCCCAACCAATTAACATGGTTGTGTAGTGAGCCCACCCGATGCTCTGTAGGCTTATTAGTAGCCCACTCCCTCAGATGGGTTATGTATAAATTGCAGATACATATACCCAGCATTCCACCCACCCACACTTATTTATAGGTATATAAGATGGAATGAGAAATAAATATGTAAATGTATGTAAGTAAAGCACTTCCAGTGAGTTGACTAACAAAGGGGCAGGGAAACTGAACCTTTTCTCTTGGAAGAGAGCAGAACCCTTTTGCCCCAACTCTTGTTTTCTGTCTTGTATTTCTGGGGTTCCCCTCAGTGCTGCTGAACAATGCCTGGACAGAGGGGATGCATTTTTACATTAAAATAATGTCGTCTGTAGGCAGAAAGTGGTGTTTGGTTTATTCTGTTTTTTTTCCCTATTGCAATAAACAGAACTATAGTATGTTGTTCTGTGTTACTTCGTGTGTCGACACAGCTCCTGAACACAAGCAAGTGACTAGAGCCCCATCAGGGCCTATCTGTCAATACCAAGATGTGGGCTGGGAAACTGCCCCAGCAGCTCATGCCATTTGGTGATATTGAAGGGAGTACTAGCTACCTCACTCTGGTAGAGCTGGTCACAAGCAGCATCAAGTCTGGGGACAGTGGTTCCATGCACACCCTGCTCCTGCATCAGGTCTACTTTCCTTGATGCTTGACAGAGCTCTGAAGAGCCTGTCAGTGCTGCGGAACAATGGCTGGATGGAGGAGGGGGTGCTGTTCGGCCCTCACTTGAGTAAGATGCCTTCATAACATTGAATGGATGGGGAAGAATAGAACCTCCTAATCTTTGCTGCTAGAGGAGGTAAACTGAGTTAAAAGACAGAGGAAGAGGGGCTGGGCAGTGAGGGAGCCTAGGCTGGAACCTCCCTGAACCCACTCTAGTTATCTTCCATTCAAAATGTTGAGATATCAGCCAAGTATTTTGTTTTTTTTTAAATAACAGGGAGGCCCAATGCCTGGCTTTCCTTGCAGAAGCAGAGGAGAGATTGCATAGAATACCCACCTCATCCTAACACATTCATTGCTTTATAGGAATCCCTGTGCTCCCATCAACACGGCTCTGGGGAAAAAGGAAAAATTCCTTCTCAATTTTAGTTAGTGATCAGTTCAGCCCTCCGAATGCAGGCAAGTTATCATGCTTCAGCTTCTCTCCACATAAATTCAGAGCACATTAATGACAGAAAGAAAAGGAGTACTTGTGGCACCTTAGAGACTAACCAATTTATTTGAGCATGAGCTTTCGTGAGAGCTGTAGCTCACGAAAGCTCATGCTCAAATAAATTGGTTAGTCTCTAAGGTGCCACAAGTACTCCTTTTCTTTTTGCGAATACAGACTAACACGGCTGTTCCTCTGAAACCTGTCATTAATGACAGAGTAATTATGTCCACCTCTCCCACTTAATGATAAGAAGCTGGGTTCTGCTGATATTTTAAAGGGCAAAGAATTTCAAACAGTGGTCAGAGTCAGGATTGCAGTTGCATCGGTGGCTATGTAGTTACCAAAAGTAGATTCATGCCTGGGAAAGCTGGTCTTAGACGTTAGCTATCAGCAGTGGCCTCAGGCAGAGCGGACACCTATTCCAAAGGGGGAATTCCAGCAGATAGTCCCGGCTGATTATTACAGTGCACTGATTTTTATGCCAGCAGCAGCTGCTGTAAAGGGAATGTATCAAGGGATCTCTAGCATATAGTCAGAACAGGTGGTTTGGTTAGGGCTTCAAAGTGTTCAGTAACTATGGAATGACAGACAGTTTGCCCAGGGCAAGTGCAGTCTTACATCAAGCCCAGATGAATGATTAAACATATTGCTGCTGCCCAAAGGGCAAATTACTGTTGTCCAAGGGAAGAGGGATGTGAGCATTCCTCCTAGCCAGCTGGTACTAAACAGTACACAGGGTGGTCAGAGAGTGGTTTGGACTCTCCATACACTCTTGCAAAGAGACAGGTTTCAGAGTAGCAGCCGTGTTAGTCTGTATTCGCAAAAAGAAAAGGAGTACTTGTGGCACCTTAGAGACTAACCAATTTATTTGAACATAAGCTTTCGTGAGCTACAGCCATGAAAAAATGGGTGTTTATCACTTCAAAAGGGGGAGAGAGCGTTTTGAAGTGATAAACACCCATTTTTTCCATGGTCTGTGTGTATAAAAACATCCTCACTGCATTTTCCACTTTTATGCAGCTGATGAAGTGAGCTGTAGCTCACGAAAGCTTATGCTCAAATAAATTGGTTAGTCTCTAAGGTGCCACAAGTACTCCTTTTCTTCTTGCAGAGAGGTGTCCAAAATAGTATGAGGGAGACAGATTTGGAAGAGCATAGGCCAAATTCATCCCGGGTGTGACTCCCATCAATTTTGAGGCATGAAGTTGGTCTGACATCTGTATATAGGAGTGAAAGATGCAAAATGCCAACTCGCAGTTGCTACAACAAGCTACCTCTAGATGGCACTGCTATTTTGTCTCATGGTTATGTAACTCGCATTCCCTACAAACACTTTGGGTCTCATGGTGCTGCTGCTGCTGTTGCAAAGCCAGACTGGGAAATGCCAAGTGGGAAGCAGTGCCTGAAGGTTGTGACCATCCAATGGCTGTCTGGTGGCCTGTGTGATTGAAGGTAGTTCATTTCCAGTCCACTTCCTAGAGGGACAGGTCTCCACACAAATTACTATCACCGCAAGCCGTCGTCTTGGTCTCACAGATGCCAAGGAATGAAGCCTGCACATAGAGCCTGAGTTCACTCTGAGGCAGCCTCTTCGTATTAAGCCCAGGGTCAAGACGCATTTGTGGCCCTGCACTGCTGCTGCACTAGCTTGTGAGTAAAGCGAGGTCTCTAGTCTCCCAAGCCACATCCCTTTCATCTATGTGAGATTCACTTTGTAAGAGTGATCTTTATTGGGGACCAGTTTCTCATGCTTGTAACATGCTACAAAGAGAAAGCACAGCTTCCTGGATTATGGGCAAGCCTCACAAGTCTAGAATGTTCAGCCATGCACCTGCTGGCCTGGAAGCTGATCCAAAGCATCTGCAAGAACCCAGACTGGAAGGCTCTGGAGAACAACAGTAGCTGAGCACTTCTTCCTGAAAGCAACGAGCACAAGGAGAACTGAAATGACAACTGCAAAGACTTGGAGAGCACATATCGCCAGCTACTCTAAACCACAAGAAGGCTGTGGTTTCACACAGAGTGTGAGGAACCTTTGTTCTTTCACACACAATTGTTTCCCTTCCCTCCCCTGTCCATGGCTCTGCCATCGCGTTCAGCTTCTCTGTAGGTTTCTAGTTGTGAGGAGACCAATCAAAAATAAATGAAAGCCAACTCAGTCTGAGCAGAACTCAAAATATTTTCTGATGTTTCAGAGTGTTGGGACCAAAAGGGTAAAGATCTGAAGGCTAAATGGAACTGGGGAGCAGAGCACAACTTGCAGAATCTGTAGCAGTGATGCCAAAGCACAGGGAAGAGAGTCCGACTTGGCTTTCGGATGGGCAGGTTGAGATGACAGGGCTGACTGTCAGGAACTGCGTCTTTTAAAACCAAGAAAGTCTGGTAACTAATCAGACAACATTAGAGTTAGTGAAAGAAGGGGGAGACTGCTTGGACTATGATGAGAGGGGACAACTGAGGTATTCTGTGGCTACGCTGAAATAAAACAATATCTATCAAGTCATGGCTTTGCCTGGCTACACGAGGGGTTTGCTCTAATGTAGTTACACTGGCAGCTGGCCACTGGTGGCTATACCCAGGGGACAGCCTTAGCTACACCTCTTCCATTGAAACTAATTGCAGGTGTGGGGCTAAATGCTCTGTACAGCTTTGAGAGTCTCAGCCAAAGAGACGTCAACAGTCTGACAAATCCCTTTGTTTCTCAGTTGCTCAACTGTCACTCGCTTGGGATGTCATTTTCCTAGCTCTCCAGTCACCTCAGGATAGGTGCCCATTGCAATCACACGGTGTGACTGCCTCATGATGCAGCCAAACCTGAGGTAGCTTTAATCTAACTAGCGTGAGTACCAATAGCAGTGATGTCACAGCAGCATGGGCTAGCCACCAGAGTAATTAGCCAGAATCCTGGATGGGTTTGTACAGCCTGCATTGAAGCCCATGGTGCTGTCATTGCTGCTGGGACTCACCCTGGCTAGATCCAAGCTAGCTTGGGTATGCCTACATGTGCAGCAATCACACCTCCCATTGCAGAGTTGACATACTCTCTTCCATCCTAGATATGCCCTGAACGTCTATGGTAAAGCATAAGCAGGTCTGCATTATGGAACATAAAAAAGGGGGCCCAGGGAAGAAGCAGAACTCTAATTATTGTTTTCCTCTTTGCAGATGACCTTTAATTACAGAGAGACAAACCTTAAATCCGAACAGATAAAGTTGGCAAATAACCTGGTTTCAGGATTCTAAATATGAGTACTTCCATCTAAATTCGTCCATGGCTGTTAGGAGAAGGCCACGTCAGTGCAAAGCTAGTTTTTTCTAGAACGTGCCAGACATGCACTCATCTTCACTACCAGAACACACCCACCATTTGGGTTTTTTTAATATAATAAGATAACTCAGTTGTTATCCTGCTGTAAAATCCCAGTGGAGACAAAGGGCAGGCAGTTTTCACCATGATGTAACTAGGGAAGGTCAACACTATACCCCTCCACCCACCTTGAGCTTGCCTACCTACACTGCAGGGAGAACTACAGAGCCTTGTCTCCACAAGGATTTTACAGTAAGATAGTTCATGTGCATTAGTTATCTAACCCACTGGGTGAAGCAAAGCAGGAACAAGGCATTCTTTTTCTGGAATAACAGTGTTTACACAGAAAGTTAACCAGTAATAACTCCATGTGTAAACAAGCCCATAGTTAGGGCATGTTCTTTGACCTACATAAACATTCAGCCACCTAACTGCATGCCAGCCACACTAAACACAGCTTTCTAGTGTACCTGGGGATCACATACTATAGCTAAACCCATATTTCCAGCCTGGTAGAACACGATGGTCATAAGCAGACTACGGCACAAGTAGAACGGAGAGAACCCTGTAGATCAGACATAAATTAACTGTGAGAGCACCAAAGTCTGGGGAAATACAGTAGATGACCCAATCCCCTGCAACTCCACGCCCCAGCGTTTGGAACGGAGGAGTCCTGCTCACATCTGTTACCTAGTATGCAGTTCAGCTTTACCAGTCAGAGCAAATGGACAGCAGAGTAGAATAGACACCTCGAAGGGAGGGATTAAAAAAATCAGAGATTAAAGCACACAAAGACATTAATGGGGATGATATAGGAAGGGGCTCTTGGAAATGCAAAGGGGGGTGGAAATCAGATGGAGAGTGTCACATTCTATACTAAAAAGAAAAGGAGTACTTGTGTCAACTTAGAGATTAACAAATTTATTAGAGCATAAGCTTTCGTGAGCTACAGCTCACTTTATCATGTAGCTCACGAAAGCTTATGCTCAAATAAATTTGTTAGTCTCTAAGGTGCCACAAGTACTCCTTTTCTTTTTGCCAATACAGACTAACATGGCTGCTACTCTGAAACCTGACATTCTATACTGAAGCCTGGAGGCTGTCCTAACCATATACCCTCCCAGCTCATTCCGGTCCCACCTGGATTATTCCAGTATCCCCAAAGTGATAGCAAATAGCCCAGACCAAGCTCACCTTTCAGAATCTGACCTCCTCATCTCCTGCTCCTCAGGAGAGAACAGTAGCTGTGGCCCAGGGTAAACTGAGGGAGAACAAAGCCCATGCACACACATCTTGCACAAGCCAAGGCCTTCTGTATGAAGATGGTGGGTGTGTCTCTGTTTCCCTTGCTCTGTTTCCTTGGATATAGAGCAGCCCAGGGACGCCCAAGTCCCTCATTAGTCAGTTGTACAGGATGGTTAACAAAGTGCATTCAAAAGCACCTGAGATTCATTGTCTCCTGGTTGCTAATTACCAAGGTTCTGTCTTCTTTAGTAAAGGGGCAAGGTCAGACTTTCAGTGTTACTGGGATTCTCCCACTAAGAGTAAAGCTTGTTTGTCCGGGAACCAGCCCTTTCTCCTGGGCTGGTCCGAGACTGTGGAATAAACTCCCTCAGGAACTAAGGGCCATCACAAGCCCCTGTATCTTCTGCTCCAAGTGACCAGTCTGTTTCTTTGACCTGCCTTCTCTAACATAAACACACAGCAGCAGGTATATAGAGATCAAAACGAAACCTACCAAAAACAAGACACTCCACTATACACGCTTCTCCTGCTGGGAAGAGGATAAGAGAACAAACAACACGACAGATGTGTAGTCACATTTCTTAACGCACCACTGGCAGGCACTCAGATACAAGCACAGTATAAGAACCTCGACAGAAAGTTCCACGTATGTTCATGCCACTTATTTGTATTGTGATAGCGCCTAGGACTCAGAGTCCTGAAGCATGACCCCCTGTGCTAGGTGCTGAACAGACACAGAAAAAAAAGATGGGCCCGCCCCCAAAAGAGATTTCCAGACCCTCCCACATTTAGCCACTTGCAATAATTGCCTCTTCAAAAAGGTGCTCCAGAATCCTCTGCACCAGAGATGCTTCATAGGAGATGTTATGGGAATTGGCACAACAGCTTATGAATGATCTCTGGCAGGTGGGGAGGAGTGGTAGAAACTCACGGAGCAAATCTCCACTGAAGTGTACCACTGCACCCTAGTAATAGTCACCTTGGTAACATTAGGGATACGGCTGCCTGCTGTGTGACAAGGTTATATCTTTTGTATGATCAGGCCAGGTGATAACCCAGGAAATAGAGACAAGTCTTTTACCAGCACTTCTGTGGGTCACAGTGTTAACACACAGTATCAGAAGAAAACAAAATCTTTGACAAAAATGGAGCAAGTGATGTCATCTGAATCCCTCAATCTGGCACAGAACTGGAAGAAATGGTTGCAGATTTTACTGAAAGCAAGAAATATTGAAGAGAAACCAGACAGGTGAAATGTGGTGGGTCCAGAGATGTTGAAGCCCAACAGCACATTCCAACGAGAGCAGGAGAGCAAATATTCCGAAATGTCAAGAACACTGCGATCCATGTAAGAATGCAATTTGGGAAAGATATATTCTTTACAAGAAGCTGGGGGTGAGGTGAGACTATTGACCATTATGTACAGGCCTGCATAATAATGTTAAATCACATGAACTCCAGATGGACCAAATTATTTGTGGTATAACTGATAACCAGGTCAAAGCAATATAACTGGAAGATAGACTTGACTTTGCAAAGAAGAGTTGACACTGAAAACTGTGTTTCCCAAGTGAAAGCGTTTGTTAACATGTTAGCTAATTTGCCAAGTCTAGGCATGGCTTGAGCCAGCTACTCAAGAGTGGGGCAGAGCAGTCTTCTTGGGCATCCACTGCTTCTGTTACAGTGGTTGAGGTAGAAGAAAGACCCAGTCCAGTAACGATGAGCAGACACACCACCTGCAGTTCCCTTGGCAATGTCAGTTCACATGCTGTTCCCTAACCCCATGCACCTCATTAGCAGCAAAGGCCAACACAGACACACAACAACCATGCTTTGTGAACGCCACTGGCTCCCTATTTGTTTCAGAGCATAGTGCAAAGTCCTGATCCTAATCTACAAGGCACTGAACATACTTGGATATAGTTAGTGCAGAGAATGCCTTATCCTGCGCAATCCCTCAAATCAGCTACATTCCACATGGCTATTATTGATGAGAAAAGATGACCTTGTGGTTTAGGCACTACATAAACACTCAGGAGCTCGAGGTTCAATTCCCAGATTTGCCACAGATTTCCTGTGTGATCTTAGGCAAGTCACTTAATCCATCTATGCCTCAGTTTCCCAACTGTTCAATGGGGATAGTGCTCCCCTACCTCACGGTGGTGTTCTGAGGAACGCTCATTAATTATTGTGAGGTTCTCAGATCCTATTGTGACAGCCCTGTGTAAGTACCTGTATAGATGCATAACCCAGACACTGGGAACAGAGCATTGTTAGTGGCAGAGCCCCAGCTGCAGATCTCTGTCAGAGACCAGACTGAAGCCAAACCAGGTGTTGTACTGATCAAACCATGCCTTTTCCATAAAGCCTTCCTCAGAAATGATACTATCCAATCAAACACACAGTCATGCTCCTCTGTTCCAGAGGAACTGGGAGAGACAAAACACCTTTTGTTCAGGGTTTTGGTGTGGCACAGAGATACCATGATGATAGGTGTTACATCAAACTCCAGAAGTGGTGAGATTGGCTAGCTTTTTAAGACTGAACCTTGATTTACTTTCCTCACTGATGGAGCTGTTTAGCTATAAAGCCCAAGGCTGATTACCTCAGGCTCATCACAGCATCCACAGCAGCTGCTGTCTTGTGCAGCTTACAAATGCAGTTAATTTAACTGTAATTGGAATAAGGGATTGGTCATCCCTACCTCATTATTTTCCAGCCTCCATGATCATCATGAGATTAGATTCCTCTTTCCAACAACCCCCCAGCCCCAAGGTGTCATAAAGGGAAGGGTAATCACTTTTCTGTATACAGTACTATAAAATCCCTCCTGGCCAGAGGCAACATCTTGTTACCTGTACAGGGTTAAGAAGCTCAGCTAACCTGGCTGGCACCTGACCCAAAGGACCAATAAGGGAACAAGATACTTTCAAATCTTTTGGGGGAGGGGGAAGGCTTTTGTTTGTTCTCTCTTGGGACTGGGAGAGGCTAGTCAGAAATCCATCTTCTCCAACCCATCCTAATCTAAGTCTCCAATATTGCAACCAGTAGGTAAACCAGGCAAGGCAGATTTTATCTTTTGTTTAGTTGATCTTTTGTTTGTGTATTTTTTCCCTGTGTTAAGAGGGAGGTTTATTCCTGTTTTCTGTAACTTTAAGGTTTTGCCCAGAGTGGGATTCTCTGTGTTTTGAATCTGAATACCCTGTAAAGTATTTTTCATCCTGATTTTACAGAGATGATTTTGACACTTTTTTTTTAATAAATAAATAAATAAATAAAACCCTTCTTTTAAGAACCTGACTGATTTTTCCATTGTTCCAAGATCCAGGGGTTTGGGTCTTTGATGATTTTGTAACAAATTGGTTAGGATATTATTCTCAAGCCTCCCAGGAATGGGGGTGTGTAGGGCTTGGGGAGATATTTTGGGGGAAGACGTCTCCAAGTAGTCTCTTTCCCTGTTCTTTGTTTAAAAGGCTTGGTGGTAGCAGCATACTGTTCAAGGACAAGGCAAAGTTTGTACCATGGGGAAGTTTTTAACCTAAGCTGGTAAGAATAGGCTTTAGGGGGTCTTTCATGTGGGTCCCCAGATCTGTACCCTAGAGTGGGGAAGGAACCCTGACACAAGGGTATGTGACAACTGTAGCCACTGGCTACGGGTGACCTGAAACATAACTACATCTTGTCCAGTCTCTGCTACTATCCCCTGGGGTACTTTGCAGAAAGGGTCAAAAATGACACTGATGTCTAGTCTAACAGTCCCTCTCAGGGTAAAATCTGCTGCTCTGTGAAATCAATTCCTGAAAAAGACTTTGAATAACCGTGGGGGCGGGGGAAAGAAAATCGGGAACCTTCCTTTTCATCCACTGCCCGAAAGCTCGGGCAGTGTTGCTGTGGGCTTTTCAACAGCCACTGCGCTCCACCCCAGACACGGCTGCACTTTAGTGGTGGGCGAGCCAAATTCTGCCCTTATTTTCTCCTGCCATCCCACCCAAGCGGGGCGCTCGGCTGCGTCGCGATCGAGGTTTAAAACACGTCCCACGGTCTCCGAGATGCTGGGGGAGCTTTCGGCTCGGGAGGCGCCCGCCACTGGCAGCCTCATCGTCCCTCCTCGCCGGGCCGGGCGCGGTCAACTCGTCCCGCGCCCCTGGTGGCCGTCGTTGGGCTGCCGCAGCGGGCTCCGCCGAAGGGCTGCAGGGAGCCGGGCGGGCCGGGGTGTAAGTGCCGCTTGGCTTGTGCTCCCGCCCCCCGCTCGGATCCCGCCCATGCGCCGCGATTGGCCCGGACGGGGCGACGCCTCCCGCCCGCCCGCTCTCCCTGCGCGCCGTCTGCAGTGTGGGGCTCGGCCGGCGCCGCAGCGATGGCTGGCGCCGAGCCGCCGAGCCGGGAGCGCGTCCTCTGCCTCTTCGACGTGGATGGGACGCTCACGCCGGCTCGCCAGGTACCCGCCCGTGGGCCCCTCCTTCCCGCGCCCCTTGCCCGTTCTTGAGCATCGCGGGCAGGGCAACGAGAGGAGCCGGCCGGGGAGGTGTCCGCCCCGGCCCCGGCCCCCTGTGAGTGCGGAGCGCCTGCCCGGTGCCCCGCGCAGAGGCGCCATATGGCCCAGCTGGGAGCCTGTCGGGTCTAGCGCAGTGGGGAGCCCGGACTCCCAGCCCCTACGGCCCTCCACTGAGGAAGCTGCCTCCTGCGGCGTCTCTTCCGGGGCTGTTTCTCCTTCCTGAGCGACAGGTCCCCTAAGCCCCGCCTGGCAGTGGGGGGCGAGATGGAGTCAGACCTCCCCAGCCAATGCTGCCCCCAGCACGCCTGCTGCCCTGCGTTGGAACCCGAGCGTGCAAGCTCGGGGCCTTGTTCTAGCAGGTCTGGAGCCCTGCGCTGCCTTTCTGTGAAATACCCTGTGGGTGGAAGAAGGAGACTGTGCAAGGCCACGTAACCATTGAGCACCAGGGATTCTCTTTGCCTTGGCTCTTTGGATTTAACTAGTTTTTCTGTGTTGTAGAGTGATTTAACATGGAGAACATTTATTGCTTCTAAAAGTGAGGGGCAGATGGTCCTGGGAAGGGGCTGACCCCCTATGGGCAAGGGCTGAACAAGCTTCCTCTCATGCAGCTCTACGAATGCACCGCTCTGACCTGCAGCAGCCTCTACTATTTCACTCCTGATCCCATAGCTCTGCTAATGCCCTCCCGCTGCTGTTCCTGTTCTAGACTGACATGCATAGCTCTGCCCGTGCTCTCACTCCTACCCTGCTACAACCTTTGCTATTCCTGCATCTTCCCACACTGTTCTTCCAATGCACCATGATCCGAACATGCCGCACTCCCTGCTACTCCCATCCCAGGCCTCCCCCAAGCAGAGGTTTTTCAAAGGTGCCAATTCAGTATGCTTATACTGTGCTGCAAACTGGTGTGTCTCAGCCTTACCTTAAACCAAAAAGCTCCTTTCATAGGCAACCACCCCAAGGTGTCAGCCCAGCTGGCTGGACGCACACACCACAGGTTATATTTGATTAAAGGAGATCTGGCCACCTTTCTAGTGACCTGCACACTTGCCCCTCCCACAGCCCACATAGTGGCACCTTTTTGGTTTTATCTGGGACAAGATCTTTACATCACCTAGAGACAAGAACAGGCTAGATGACAGGGTCTAACAGCCTTTTAGGGACCTGGTATGTCTACACTGCAGTTAAACTTCTTGGGCTGGTTCATGCCAACTGCCTCAGACTCACAGGGCTCTAGCTAAGGGGCTGTTTAAGTTGCTGTGTAGACATTCAGACTGCCCGAGCTCTGGGACCCTACCGCTTTCTCTAGCACAAACATCTACGCTGCAATTAAACAGACCCTTCGCCCAAACCCCTTGAGCCCAAGTCAGTTTGCACCGGCCAGCTACAGTTTGCAGCATAGACATATATTTTGGGGTGAAATCGCCTCCCTGCATCCTAATTATTTTGGCTTTTGGGGAAATAGAAAAAATCTCTGATTAATATGTCAAAGTTCCTTTAAATTGCTGCCTGCCGTATATTTGTGATGCAATAACCAGTTTACAGCATTTGCTTGGTATTAGAAGCAGGGAAAGGGGAGAGGCCTGCTTTCTCCTCACAGCCTGCAAAAGATGCTGGAGCTTTGCAAGGAATGAGAGCAGGTCTGGTGGGCCTAGCTGGCGAAGCCTAGAAGCATCTGGCTCTTCCAGTGTAATCCCACCTGTATTCCACATTCCTTTGTTCTTAGCCACTCCAGGATGAAGTTCTGCCCCTGGCCCCGCATCCATGTATAAACTGTTCTGAGCCCCACTGTAGTGAAGGCCTCTTGCCCACACACAGACTAACCCCACAAGCCTCTTCTTTTACTGCGACCTTGTCCACTATGGGACTAAGTTTGCCCATCTGTATGTTATGGCCTTGTCTACACTAGAGGGACTTACCAGGCCAAGATCTGTGTGGCCCCCTTGCATGCTTGTAAAACTTGTTCGGCCCACAACACGCAAGTGCTCTCAATGGCTTACCTGTGAGCCAAATGCATTTGGATTAGACTAGTGTGTACATGCACATGGTGCGTGAGCCCAGCATAATGGGGCCTGTGATGAGAGCCTCTAACTGTTTACCCAATAGAAATGACTTGCTTTAAATGGGGCACAATATTGGATTTACCCTGAATCATTTCAGCCTGCATTGGACAGCACCAGAACAGACCACACAGTCCTCTTCCTACTGGCCCACAGTCCACTGGTGACCTTTTGAGATCTCCCAGAATCCACTGCTGCTGGCAGCTGAGCTGGGAACTGTGGGGTAGGTACGCAGAAGACACTGCAGGGGAAGTAGCTTAGAACAGCACCAGTGTAGATGCAGTGCCAAATGGACATGTTGAAGTGTTTGAATCTAGACCAGCATCATCCCACCAGCTCAGTTCTCTAGTGGAGACATGACCTATAGGTACAAACCAGTAACACTTCCCTGCCTTGCAGATGGATTGTGAGGCTAGAATCAGGTTTGTCAGGCTCTCTGGGATCCTCACGTGAAGATGCTGTATGGGAGGGCTAAGTATCCATGTGATTAACTACACCGACCTTTAAAGCTTGTGTTCTTCTGTATCACCCCCTACAGAATAACAAGTCCCCAGGCCAAAGGAAGGGGGAGGAGGGGAGGCGCTGTTGCTGGGTGCAGTCAGCCCTCCAGCCTTAGCAAACTACCTTTATCTAGAGAAGATAAACAGCAGGGTGGTGGCAGAGTCTGCTCCTGGCAGACACATGTTGCCCAACCCTGCGACAGTGGGATGCCTCTCCTCTCCTGCCTCAGCATGGCTTGCGACTATTCTGGCCAGACCTGCAGGGCGAAGTTAAAGGCTTGGTGGGACCTGTGCTGCTTCAGCTGGCATTCTGTTAATGGGATTAGGCAGTAATGGGGCAGCCCTTCAGTGGGAGGGGAAGGGAGCAAGAGCAGGCCCCTGACTGCGGCCTTTGTTATGGCCCCTGCTGTCACTGCTTCATCTCCAGCTCTGTTACAGTGAATTCTGTGATGCAGTTTGGTTTGTCCCTATGGGGAGCCAGCCCTTAGGACACTTCTCTGCCTGGTTCCCAAATGTTTTGGGTAGGATCTCTCCCACTTGTGAGGGATTATTGATGTATAGGCACTTCCCACCCCCTTAGTTAAATACAGAAAAGGGCATATATTACCACTTTGTGTGTCAGGGCGAGGGGAAAGACATGGAGCAACAGGACATGCGGGAATGGGGTGCCAATTTACTATTAATCCCTTACAAATGGGGGGCACATACACGCACTCCTTTCCTTGTTTGTCTCTTCCCCCTCCATCAGTCCTTTGCTGTTTCTTTCCTCCATATCATTTTTCCACCCTTCCCAGTGTATTTTTTCCTCCATGCCCTGGTGGTACCCCCTTCCTGTTCCCATTCCCCCCCAGATGACTGTGTGCTGCTGGGCTTGGGAAGATGACAGCGCCCATTCGTATCGCCGTGGGACTAGGCCTCACATGCTGCCAAGGCTGAGCTGAATGCCGCAGAAGCAGAGAAGAGAAGTGTGGGTTCATGGGATGCTGCCTGCAGCTCCATGTGTGAGCAGCTCCCACAGCCCACTCACAGAGGCTGCTGTGAGAGCAGAGAGAAGGCAGGTGGCTTTCAAAGAACCCCTTGCCACTTCGTTCAGAGCCATGGAAGGCCATCTGCTGGGGGAGGGAATGATGGCCAGATCTGGGGTCATGCAGCTATTCACAATTCCAATGCACCTGGTTCCCTGGACTAAAGTGGTGCTCACCAGGCAGGGAAACACTGTTAAAGACTAGTCACTACTGGCTGGGAACGGCCTTCGTTGGAGGCCCTGCTGTAAGTGGGCCAGAGCTTGTCCATTACTCTGGCTGTATTCTGACCTGCCCTCTCGCTCCTGCCCCTCTAGAAAATTGATCCTGAAGTGGACAAGTTCCTTCAGGAGCTGCGTGAGAGAGTCCAGATCGGCGTGGTGGGAGGCTCTGACTACTCCAAGATAGCTGAGCAGCTGGGGGAAGGGGATGAAGGTGAGACGCTCCCCCTACCCCAGATCAGGAGAGTGTGGGAAGGGGTGGGGGAAACAGAGGGTGGAGAGAGAGAGGCTACTCTCCTTTGCAGGGAGGGAGGTAGTTTGGCTTGTGTGCTGTTGGTAATTACATGCGGCTGTAGACACCTGAACACTGAGTTTGATTCCACCCACAGAGAGGATAAAATCGTACCCACAGAGAGCGCTTGCACTGCTACCCATTGCCACTTGTGCTACTGAGCTCAGAGAGTCGCCCCCAGGCAACCACTCTTGCGAGAAGCGTAGCACTTGTACCTAAGGGCCCGCTCCTGCTCCCATTGAAGTCACTGGAACCAACAGAAATTTTGCCATTGAGAGCAGGAGCAGCTCAGCCGACAACCAGAACTGTGGCTATCCACATCAGCAGAGCTGACCTCTGTAACGGAGCAGAGGTGCACATGTAACCCACCGTGTTTGTGTCTCTCTCCTGGGCCAGCCCATGAGTAGTCTTCGGCTCCAGCAGCTGCAGCATGTGCTTTTAGCTGTCATGGGCCTGCAAAGAGCATGGGAGGATAGAAGGAGGCCCATTTAGAGTTTACCTTCTCTTCCCTACCTCCAGGAGCAATATAGTCCTACCATCTCCAGGTCTGATCAGCTGTAACCTCCATTAGTTCCATAGCCCATTCATTGACAGTCTGAGTAAATGGAAAGGGAATGGGCACAAACTCTCTCCCATGCTTGGACATGCTCTGTTTTGGAGGTCTGAAGGTCCTGAACAGCAGTGGGAGATTGGGCAGAGTGCTTGGATGAGAAGGAGCGACTGGGGAATTGACAGCTGTCCTCTCTTCTCACTTTCCTTTTTCCCCTTTTCTAATATCAGCATAAAATCTACAGCGGAGTTCTGAAATCCTCTTCCTAGCTCCTTAGCAAAGAGAGGCTGCCTGGTGACACAACTCATGGCTCAAGGGAGCATGAAGTTAATTGCAGAGTCAGCAACAATCTGTTTATTGCTGGAGGAGAAGCTAGGGTTAGGTAACCACCAAGGGCATTGCTGAGGGGAGGGTGCGGGTGGGGATGGGAAAGGGTGGAGGCAGGATGGTGTAGGAGAATGAGCACATGGCTGGGAGTCTGGCATTCCTGAGCGCTAATCTCAACTCTGCCACTGATTCCCTGCAGGGCCTTGAGCAGGTCGCTTCTGCTGTCTGTGCCTTTGTTCCCCATGTGTAAAATGGGCATAACATCCAGGGAGTTGTGAGGCTCAAGGTCTGTTTGCTCAGCCTACGGCCATGGAGTAAAGGCTCAAAGAGCTCTGAATCCAGCCAACGTCCATCGCTCCGCACTGCTCCATCGCCGAGTGACGGACGAGGTTGTGCTAATGTTTTTTCTCTCGCCTTCATCTCCCTTCCCCCCCCACCCTGCTGTCCCCTGCCCCATACACCCATTCCCCACAGTCATCGACAAGTTTGATTACGTCTTTGCGGAGAATGGCACCGTGCAGTACAAGAATGGGCAGCTGGTCGCCAAACAGGTAGGCCTAGCTTACTTGCTATGTCTCCCACCAAGCCACAGGAGCTCTTTCCCTGTCTTCTCCACCAAGTCTGTCTCCAGTTCCATCAGCACCAGATGAAACCAGCCATATGCCACCATCCAGAGCTCTGCCAGCTCCACTCCCCACAGTTCCTACCAAAGCCTCCCTACTCCTTCTGTCCAGTCATCACCATAGTGGGCATCCTGGATGAATTTTGTAGAATAACTCAGCCCACGTGCTTTGTGGCAAGTTGATGGTAGTCTTGGCTTCATGTGACCTCTAACCTTTTCTTCCCCCTGCTCCCAAAGGCTATCCAGAATCACCTGGGGGAGGAGCTTTTGCAGGAGCTGATCAACTTCTGTCTCAAGTACATGGCACTCCTGAAGCTGCCCAAGAAACGGTAATGATCCTCCTGTACCCAGCTGCTGTTCGTGTACCATTCAGATCCAGGCATTTGGACATCACACTCCCATTTAGAATTGCAGATCCACTGGCTTTGTTCTTGGCCTCATTATCTGTATTTTGATAGCACCTAGAGGCCCTAACCAAGAGCAGAGTCCTGCTGTGCTGGGTGTTGCAAATGCACAATTTAAGAGACAGTCCCTGTTCTAAAGAGTTGATGATCTAAGTAGACAAACCAGGGGATGGAAGAGTGGAAGTATTGTTATCCCCTCCTTACAGATAGGAAACTGGGGCTCAAAGATTATGGCTTGCCCAGTATCACACAGTCTGTGGCAGAGCTAAGGATTGAACCCACGTCACTTGAGTCCTAGTGTCTTAATCACAAGATCAGCTTTGCTCTCGCATTATCTTAGCTTCCAAAACACTGCTCCCTCCCCCTGAGCTCTGGCTTAGATTGAGTTGACATGTTTCCTTCTCTCTAAAGACACCCTGTCATTCTGGGACAACTCCCCTCAACTCTGTATCAGCAAAGCTTGGCTGTGATTAATATCCCAGTGATGTGCTGCAGCAGTAAAAGTGGAGAGTTATTTATTTCTGGGCTTAGAGCGTGAGCACTTGATACCTGAAGCATGAGGATAATCCTGTTGTCATTTTTAGCCTGCTTAGTGTCCCTGCAAACATTCCTTACATCACATGTTTTACAGGCACTCCTATTTTAATGGTTCCTTCTCTCTTCCCTTCCCAATTCTTAAAAAAAACCAAAACAAACCACCATGGACATCTACACATGCACAGCGGGACCTTCATAGAGTTCCGCAACGGAATGCTGAACATCTCTCCCATTGGCCGAAGCTGCACCCTGGAGGAGCGAATAGAATTCTCCGAGCTGGACAAGGTAACTGGCCAAGATTCACCCTCCCCTCCTCCATGACTGGGCATTAAGTTGTGGGGCGTTGACTATTTCTGGCCATGTAATACCACAGCACTCGGGTCTCATCTTATATCCATGCCGACGACTCTGTTGCCTGTGGGCTTGCCTGCATAAGCTCTGGAGGCTGAGGCTGTGATAAGGATGGGAAACCAAAGGAAATATGTAGATGAAAGAACTGACCTAATCTGCTGCCACTGATCAAGTAGGAGTGCAGGCTCCCTATGTGGAGAAGCTGTCCTAAGAAGAGCCTCTCATTTTCAATGGTGTTTCTTCAGTGTCATGATTAGAGATGGTCTTAGACCAGAACCTCAAAGCCAGCAGCCCTGAACTTAGGTAGTGAACTTACAGCTCAGGGCCCATCTCCAGTCACAGCGAAGCAGCATTGTCAACTGACATCATGTCCCATTCCCCAGCCCAAACGGAGCAGGTGTCTCCTCAATGGGCCTTCCAGACCAGGACCAGTCTCCTAAACGGATCTACAGAGCTCTCAGATCCTTGCAAATGCTGGCTGAACCAACCTATCTATGATGGCTTCTTTCTCCCCTCCCCAAGGGCAGAAGGGGTCAGACTACGTCAAGACATGAAGGCAGATAAGTGGGGAACCTATGGACTTTGGGTCCTGAACTGGGCCTCTGAACCTCCAAGGGAGAGCAGTGTTGATGGTGAAATGCATCAGCTCCCAGGGTGGGGTGGAGTGCAGGAAGGGGCTCTGGTTTGGGGTTGCTCAACAGCTGACCTGGGGTCCTCTAGGCCAGGGATGGGTAAAATTTTTGGCCTGAGGGCCATATCTGGGTATGGAAACTGTATGGTGGGCCATGAATGCTCATGAAATTGGGGGTTGGGGTATGGAAGGGGGTGAGCGCTCCGGCTGGGGGTGCGGGTTCTTGGGTGGGGTTGGGAAAGAGGGGTTGGGGATGGAGGAGGGTGCTCTGGGCTGGGACCAAGGGGTTCAGAGGATGGGAGGGGGATCAGGGCCTGAGCAGGGGGTTGGAGCTCAGGGGTGCAGGCTCGAGGTGATGCTTACCTCAAGCAGCTCCCAGAAGCAGCAGTGTGTCCCCCCTCCAGCTCCTACACGGAGGCACTGCCCCATCCGCTCCTATTGGCTGCAGTTCCTGGCCAATGGGAGCTGTGGGGGTGGCGCTTGGGGCAGGGATAGCATGCAGAGCCTCCTGGCTGACCCTATACATAGGAGCCGGAGAGGGGACATGCTGCTGCTTCTGGGAGCCACGTGGAGCAGGGCAAGCCCTCAATCCCGCTCCCCGGCTGGAGCGGGGCAAGCACTGGATCCTGCTCCCCACCGGGAGTTTGAGGGCTGGATGTGGCCCCTGGGCTGTAGTTTGCCCACCCCGGTTCTAGGCTGACATGGCCAAGGCTAGTGTGGGCTGGCTACAGCAGTGTGGGGAGGGGAATCATATACAGGAAGAAATGAAAGTAGCATGAATACAGAGGCCATTTTGAATCCTCACAGCCCATGCTGAATGCCTCCCTCGTCCTCCCCAACAGTTGTCCTGGGTGCTCAGTACAGGAGACAGAGGAAGGAGGTTGTACTTGCTGCTAGGGTAACAAGGAAATTCTGGCCTGGAAACTGGGATCAGAGCAGAGAAACTATCCTGGTGATGCACAGAGAGAGGCTTGCAAGGCCTGTATGTAAATCTAGACAATCAATGGAATGAGGCCTATCAAGGATACAGTCATTCAAAACCTCCTATCCCGCCATCCTCCTGTTTGTTCATCTGCAGAAAGAGAGGATCCGTGAGAAGTTTGTGGCAGCCCTGCAGAGGGAGTTTGCTGGCAAGGGCCTACGGTTCTCTCGAGGTGAGCAGAGTGCTTCTGTGGGGTTTCCCTGTGTGATGAATTTCCTGTCGAGATCTTGGAAGGGAATGATGCCAGGGTATTTCCTGCTTAAAAGTAGTAGAGCGTCTGCTTGAGTGAACGTCAAAGGTGTATTCCCAGTGGAGATCCCTGGGAGGGGTATTGCCCATGTTCATCCCTGAGGGGGGATCTCAAGCCCTGTTTCCTATTTAATGCATGATTATGGTCCGAAAACCGTAGATCTGCTTCCCTGGTATCACTCGGATGTGCTGGCTTTAGTGACACTAAGTTTTAACTGTATTTTACTTCTGTTAGCTGTACTGAGCCAACACAGTTCTGGACAGAGCTTGAATCTGTTCTGTCTCAGACAGCAGCAACAGGATTGCTAACTGCGTTCCAACTACAGAGCCAAATTCTCCCTTCAGTCCCACCTACGTAACTGCACTGAATCCACTGGTGCAGGAGAGTGGAAGAACCCAGCCTGAGTCTGAGCTCCCAGGTTGTGTTTGCAGGGGTGACTGTTAAGAAAACGGCCTTTACTCCATTTGCAAGGAAAAGCTGCATCTTGAGTCACTGAGAGGCAATAAATGTGGAGCCCAGTACACCATTTTATGCAGTCACTCACTGTAATGGCCAGACTTTCAGGAGTGCTCAGCCCGCAGCCACCCTCACGGAGCACAGCAGGAGGGGAGCACTCTTGGGTCTGTCCACTGAAGTGGAAGGTCATCAGGCTGGGTGAGTGACAGGGCTGAATTCTTTAAAGCTATTCACCAGGGAAGGTAGGTATGGCTGAAAAAGGGAAGGCACTCATCAAAAAGAAAGCCCATTACTAGGGGTGTAGCAGGGATGAGTGATGGGGGAGCGTGGTGGAGGTGGCACATCATTTGCCACCCTATGTGTAATTCAGAATCCCCAAGACTCTGCGCTCGGAGGAGCCTGCATCTCTAGGCAGTATCCCCCTTCGCTGCCCCAGTAAGAACATCTCGTGATCCCTGCCAGCATTTACACAAACCATTTGTCATAGCGGAGAAGGACAAAGGCATTGCAGTCCTGTTCTCCTCCTCAAATGCACATGGAACAAGAACAGAACAATGGTCCTTTCTCCTATGACTTTGGTAAGCTGCCAGCAGTAGGCTAGGATTGTAAGTAAGCACACAAAGATAATGGGAGCTGCGGGGGCTCAGGGTCCTCTAAAAATAAGGCATAAAGTGTTTAGAGTACCCTAAAGCGGAGACACACAAAATTAAGGACCCCTTCTGAAAGGGGTGTGCACAGAGCTGAAAAGTGGCAGAGCTGGCAGAAGGCCTCAAGAGTTCCTGGAGCCCAGTCCCCTGCTCACACCACTGAGCAACAACGAGACAGAACTTACTGTCCTTGAGTGCCATCTGTCGTTCCTTCTGCATTTGATCTTCTAGCCCTGCCACTACCAGGAGCCCCTCTCGCTGCCCAGCTCTGCTTAGAGACAGAGCACGCTGACAATATTTTCCATATCTGAATGCATATGGATGTATTAAAGGGAAGGATTACGTGTAGGGCTCCAGCCTAGAACTTAGAGACCTGGGTTCAATTCCTAGTCTGCCCCAGGTTTTCTGTGGGACCTTCAAGCAAGTCACTTAGTGTCTCTGTGCCACAGCTCCCCCCCATGTAAAAGGGGAGGCTAGCACTTTTCTCAACACCCCTGTGAGGTAAGGGAGTTACTGTGCAGATGGGGCCATGGAAGTACTGTGGCAGGGGTCTGTCCCAAAGCACACCTCCTCATGGCACAGAATGGCCCTGCAGGCACCCAGCCCTCAGTTCCCTCCTAGTTCTCCCAAGAACATGGTCGTAGCCCAGAATACTTGCAGTAATGTTCCCCTTCTTGGGGTTCAGTTAAGGCTTTAGGAAATAGTTGGTCTCCTTTGGCCCTTTCAGGCCCAAGCCCTTCCCTCTTGGGGTTTCCTGTTTCACCCTCCATCTAGGCCTTCAGGTTTGCAGTTCCCCCTCCAGTTAGCTCGGTGCTAGGGAGCGCTGTCATTCCCACTTCAGCTTCTGGCCACTCTGTGGAGTTTTTTCCCCAGGTGTCTTGCCCTGGTGTCTCAGTGCCATTCCTCTGGTCAAGGGATTCCACAGCTCCTCCATGGGTTGTGCACAGAGTCAAGTTCCCCTGCCTGCTAGGATCCAGGCCTACTCCACAGAGTCTCTCTCCTTCCACTCCCCTCAGCCAACAGCTGGGTTTTATCCTGGATCAGGAAGTAGCTCCATGACTAACACCTGGCCCCCATTCTCCAGCTTCTCTGCTGCCTCCTTAAGCAGCTGTTCTTTAAAGGGGCCATGTCATGAAACAGGGTTGGCTAGCCCCAGATCCCACTACACCTGATAGGGGACAGACCGCTCTGGTACAGTACCCATGGCAGATTCCTCTGGAGCACCACCACCACCGGCCTCACTGTTTCCTGCTTGTGCCCTTGGCTGGAATCACAAGGGCCTTGCTGACGCCACCACAGCCCATTGTCATAGAAACAGCAGCTGCTGTCATCCTGATAATGCATTAGAGACTCGATCACCATGGCTGGGCTGGTGCCTGCCTCCACAACATGGACAGACATTTCCCTTTGCCCCAGGGTAGCGAGGTCTGGAATTCACCCCGCACCCTTCCAACACCAGCCTGCTGACCTAACAACCTCCCTCCTGCTGGCAGGTGGTATGATCAGCTTTGATGTCTTCCCTGAGGGCTGGGACAAGCGATACTGCCTCGACATCCTCGACAACGAGAGGTTCGACACCATCCACTTCTTCGGGAATGAGACGACCCCAGTGAGTATACCGGGGGGGGGGTGGATTTCTCTCCTAGGCTGGCAGCCTCTCGGAGGAGAGGGCAGGAGTCCTTCCCCAGCCATATGGGACTTCACCTAACTCCCTTTGGAATTGCTGTCAAGCAACACTGCCCTCTAGTGGGGGGGGTCTCTAGTGCGAATGAGGGCCTGCAACTGTACCATAGCAGGCTGCAGTCCCAGCAGAACTTACGTCTCCAGGGGAAACTGAGTGCTGTAAGAAGTGGTGTTGGGGATTCACCGGGTGGCTCTCTTCCTTCTGAGTCGTTACTGACCTAGTGGCCCAGCACAAGTCTGGGAAGGGTTATGCTGCTGATGGTGCCATGTAACCAATGAGCTGTAAACCAAAACCTCACCCGCTTCCACAGAGGCTTTTCAGTTTAAACAGGAATGGCTCTGCCTACTCTCTGGAATCGGTTACAAGATGATCCTTACCTGCTGCAATAAGCTGACTTGGGCATCTCCACTGACGTAGGGGGAGTGGTGTTAGCCAAGCTCCGGCTTGGGTGACTACATTGTGCTGTTCTAAAATTCTCCCATCATTTCAGATGGGTGTGGTATTCTTCACTTCCTATCCTAAACTGCTCCACAGTGTTGTAGCTGCAGAACAGTGGTGTAAGCAGGGACCTTTCCCACATACTCCATTCGCACAGTTAACACACTGTAGCCTGTTACAAGCTGCTACGTTCTCCTCCAGCTGCAGAGGTGGCTGCGTTTCAGTGGCAGATGAATGACCCTTCTACAGAGTCTCCAGTGCATTGGAGATTGTGCAAGACAAAGCAAGCGATAGCTAGAGAGGGAGTTATGGTTGTGATTACTACCCTCCTCCCTATTTTCTTTTCCCCCTACAGGGAGGGAATGATTATGAGATTTACGATGACCCCCGGACAGTAGGACACAGCGTCCAGTCTCCCCAGGACACAGTCCGAAGGTGCTGTGAGATCTTTTTTCCAGAGAGAGCTAATGAATCGTGACTTTGATACCCCTTCTCCAGCACCCCGCCTCCCGAGATCCCACATCATGAAAACCACCTTCATTCGAGGCCTCTGTGCAGGGCCCTTTTAAGAAAGCTTTCCAGAGCTGGTTGTGAGGGAAGGATTTAAACTGAGGTGGAGGAGGCTTTAGGGAGGGGGGTTATTAACCTTCCACTACCCCCAGTTACAGGTGGGCTGTGTGGGACCAGGCTCCTTTCTGCTGCCATCAGACTCTCTTCCTTTTCCAGGTGAACGTTCAGTTCTTGGTGGGAGACGGTTCCCTGCTCTGTTCATCTGAGGCATTTGTAGGGGCCAATCACTACAGTCTCACTCTCTAAACATATTTGCACAACGGATGCACTCCTCATCAGTTAGCACCTTTTAAATAGGAAGCAGGGTCTGGGACCCCCATAAGTCAGGTGGTTCTCAGACCTCTTCACACAGCAGACCAGTCCTTAAAGGCGACCTGCAAAGGGTTTTAAAAAATGATCAGGGCTGTAACCCCATGCTCTGGGTGTCCCTAGTCTTTGATTGCCAGAAGCTGGGAGTGGGCGACAGGGGATGGATCACTCAATGATTACCTGTTCTGATCATTCCCTCTGAAGCATAGGGCACTGTTCACCGTCAGAAGACCTGATCATGGCTAGATGGACCATTGGTCTGATCCATTATGGCTGGTCTTATGAGCTTGTACCCTTTTTATATATATAAACAAAAAATATAGAAAAAGGGTGCACTGGATTTCTGTTTTTGTTTACACTAGAAACATCAGGAATGTTGTGCCTGATCTCTTATCTTGTTGGAGGACTTGTGGGAGGTCTGTGGGGGTTTATTCTGCCCTTAGCACCTCAGTTGAAGAGGTTGGGAAGTGGAAACTTTAACAAAGACATTCTTTTAACCATTAGGCATTGGAGTTGGATGGGTATTAAGTTTATATTTAAAAAAAAAAACAACAACAACAACAAACACCACCTCTGGCAGTTTCAGCAGTCTAAGTGTTATCCCCTTTTCTATCCCAATTGCTCAAGTCTTCCTGGCTGGAGAAGCTATGAAGTGATGACATCACCAGACACCCTTGGGACTGCCAGCCTAGACAAGAGCTCGATTTCTAGTTCAAAAAACCTCACCCTTTAAAAAGCCAACCCAACCCTTTCAAGCGTTCTTTATCCAGCTGGAAACAAAACACGTAACAGCTCTAATTTGCCCCATTCCCTTTTCCAGTCACCTTTAAGGAGGCAAAAAGAACAGGAGGACTTGTGGCACCTTAGATACTAACAAATTTATTAGAGCATAAGCTTTCATGGCCACAGCCTACTTCATTGGATGCATAGAATGGAACATATAGTTAGAAGATATAGATATATATACATACAGAGAAGGTGGAAGTTGCCGTACAAACTGTAAGAGGTTAATTAATTAAGATGAGCTATTAGCAGCGAGAGAAAAAAACCTTTTGTAGTGATAATCAAGATGGCCTATTTAGACAGTTGACAAGAAGGTGTGAGGATACTTAACATGGCTGCTTTCTCCATTCAGGAGCTTATCTGTGCAGTGAGTGCAGGGTTACACAGCTTCCCCACCCCATGGTGCTCTGCCAGTGATGAGCTGCCAAAATCTTAACAACCGGTTCCCTCCTCACCCCACGAGGAGGTCATGGCCCGCCCCCGCCCCCCGGGACTCCTGCCCCATCCAACACCTGCATTCCTTGATGCTGCCCCCCCAGGACCCCGTCCCATCCTCCCCTGTCCCCTGACTGCCCCTGGAACCGGGCAGGAGGGTCTTGTGGGCCACCATAGTGGGTGCCCACCCCGCCTCGTCTCGCCCCTAAGAGCCAGAGGGACCTGCCGGGGGGTAAGGTGGGGCTTCCCGGCAGTGCTTACCTGGGACGGCTCCTGGGAAGCATCCGGCAGGTCCCTCTGGCTCCTAGGGGCGGGGGAGCGTAGCTAGGTGGGGAGCAGGGGGCGCGGCTGCTCCCCCCACTGATCACATCAAAAGTGGCGCCTTAGGCGCTGACTCCATGGGTGCTCCAGCCCTGGAGCACCCACAGGGAAAATTTAGTGGGTGCAGAGCACCCACCAGCAGCTCCCCACCCCGCACCCGGCCTCATCTCACCTCACCTCCACTCCGCCTCCTCCCCTGCACGCGTCGCCCCGCTCTGCTTCTCCGCCCCCTCCCCCAGCTTCCTGCGAATCAGCTGTTCGCGCGGGAAGCCTGGGAGGGCTGAGAAGCAAGCGGCGGCTTTGTGCTCAGGCCCAGGGAGGTGGAGGTGAGCTGGGGCAGGGTGGGGTTACCTGCCCCCCGGGTTACCTGCTGCAGTGCGGGTGGCCCTCCTCGCGCCCCCCCCACCCCAGCTCACCTCTGCCTCCCTGGGCCTGAGCACGAAGACGCCCCTTGCTTCTCAGCCCCCTGGCTTCCCTTGCGAACAGCTGATTCGTGGGAAGCCAGGGGGGCAGAGAAGCACAGCAAGGTGGCGCGTAACTAAGGGGCGGAGGCGGAGTGGAGATGAGCTGGGGCCAGGGACGGGGAGGGGAGCTGCCGGTGGGTGCTTTGCACCCACCAAATTTTCCCTGTGGGTGCTCCAGCCCTGGAGCACCCACAGCGCCACTTTTGGCCGGTTGTTAAATTTAGAAGCCCTTTTAGAATCACTTGTCCCTTGCAGGACAACCAGTTCTAAAAGGGCTTCTAAATTTAACAACTGGTTCTAGCGAACCGGCTCCAGCTCATCACGGTGCTCTGCCCTGCACCCACTTGGGACTCGCCTGGGGTCACCTTCCCAGCGGCCCGCTACTGCAAGGTGGGCAACGCTGGCTTCCCTACTCAGCTGGGAACGCAAAGGGCCTTTCCTCAGCAGTGCTAAGCTTCACATGGAGTTGTGTGCGCTTGGCCTTGCTGGGCTCCCACTAATGCACAGTTCAGCACCTACCACCTGAATATTGCTCCTCGTGGTAGCAGATGCAGCTCCATGAGTCTGTTTCAGAACCACTGTAGTAGGTGATGCCGTGCCAACCCTGGGCTACCATTAGGCCCCCTCTCTGTTAGAACCCAAACCATATTAGGGGCCAGGTCAGCATGTGGTGGGCTTCCCCCCATGCCAGTCCACAGCAGAGGGGAGTCCAGTACACCTCGCAGCCACAGCACCAGGCTCTTCAGCTCTGGCTGTAGAGGCTCATGGATTTAGCTGTGGAGGCCCCTTCTCCAAACTGCACTGTTGGCCAATGCCGGGGCTGTCACAGCCCTGCTTTTAAGGCTGTGTAAGTGGAGAGGCCGGGCTGGCTTTAAGCAGTTAGCCTGGCTGGGGTAGAGTAGAGCCCACCCTGCTACCATCCTTGGCGAAAGCAAAGATTGAGCCAGGCCTCCTGTTCTAGCCTTTCCTTGCCCACAGGCCCCCACCTGGCCTGGCAGCGACAGCAGTAGGGAGGCAGCACCATGGGGGGAAGGGGATGGGCTTGTACCAACATTTTCAAAAGCCACCTCTGACTTTGGGGGCCTAACCCCAACCCCCCAGGCCCTGCTGTGCCAAGGGGCTGAGCGCATGGTGTGCACCTGCTCAGTGCCTCGGAGAAGCAGGCCCCGGGTGGCTTAGCTTGGCTGCCTCCCATTAGCACAGGCCCTGCTGTACTAGACTGATGTGGGTAAGGGCCCAAATGCAGGTGTGGAGGGAGGGGGCAGGACTGGGCTCCTTGGGAGGGGTTAGAGTGGGTAAGGGCCTGTGCCCTGCCTGAGCAGCAGCTTTCAGGAGCGGAAAAGCCTCGGTTTGACCACACCCCATGGTTACATTCCTAGGAAGCGCTTGTGTGCACCGCTTGTTCCTAGAGCCCTCCCTCATGTAGTCACTCTTCCTGCCCCCTGGAAATACTCACCAGGTGCTAGTTGTCAGACCCCTCCCAGGGGGCTAGAGTGGGGTCTGCATGCCCCAGGGCACATAGGCAGGTGAGAGGGCCACTCTGCCAGCGCTAGGAGGAGCTGGGAAGGGGAATCCACCCATCTGAGTCCTGACACCATGCCCTGGTGTGGCTTGTATCCGCACACAAGCATGAGGAGCACCCATCCCAGGTGTGTCACCTCTGCCCTAGCAGGGAGTGCACGGGGGGCAATGGTGTTACATGAGAGGGAAGATGGGAATAATTGTTGGTCTAGAACAGGGGTCGGCAACCTATGGCATGCGTGCCAAAGACAGCACGCGAGCCGATTTTTAATGGCACGCTGCTGCCGGGACCCCGGCAGGCAGCAGCATGCTATTAAAAATCCTGCCCGCCCCAGCCCACTCTTCTCCGCACTCCAACCCCCCGCAGGAGCAGGGTGAAGAAGCTTGGTCCTGCCAGCTGCTGCAGGGCAGGCAAGCTTCCCCCTCCCAAACCTCTTCCCCCAGTGTGCTGGGTTCCTGTCCCTCCTCCTCTCCCTCCCTGCTGCCGATCAGCTGATGAGGGAGGGGGAGAAACAGAGCTGCAGTGTGCTCCTTGCTCAGGGGAGGAGGCAGAGAAGAGGTGGAGATGGGGCCTTGGGAAAGGGGGCTGGATTCAGGGCATATCCCCTCCAGCCCCCTTCCGTGAGCCACTCTGGGCAGGGGGCTGGGATCACCCCCATGACCCTAGCCCGCACCCCCCAGCCCTCTGCCCTGAACCCTGCTGCCCCGCACGACCCTAGCCCTCTGCCCTGACTCCTGCACCCCCCACACATACCCAGCCCCCCCACCCCATGCTCTGACTCTTACACCCCCCACATTCTCACCCCCACCCTGAGCACCAAACGGGAGCTCCTGCACACACACACCCCCCACATTCCTACCTGCACCCCTCACACCAAATGGGAGCGGCCCAGGTGAGCACTCCACACTCAAACCTCCTGCCCAAACCCTGAGCCCCCTCCCTCATTCTAGCTCCTAGCCAGACCCTACACCCCAAACCCCAGCCTGCTCTTTCACCCCCAGCCCTGTGCTCAGTGCACTCCCACCCTCAGCTCAGTGCAGAGAGAGAGAGAGAGGAAGAGAATGGGCTAGAACCAGGGAGAAGGTAGGTACCCACTCTATGTGGGCAGGGCTAGGATCCCAGACTGGCAGCGGGCTGAGCAGGTCCGGCAGCCGGGACCTTGGCTGGCAGGAGCTGGCAGACGGAACTCCAGACCGACAGTGGGCTGAGTGGCAGCGGGCTGAGCCGCTCAGCCCACTGTTGGTCTGGGGGTCTGGCTGCCGGCCCCTTGCCAGCCAGCGTCCCGGCTGCAGGCCCCGCTCAGCCCGTTGCCAGCCTAGGTGAATAGAACCCCAGGCTGGCAGCGGGCTGAGCGGGCCAGCGGCATAAGATCAGCATTTTAATTTAATTTTACATGAAGCTTCTTAAACATTTTGAAAACCTTGTTTACATATGACAATATTTTAGTTATATAATATATACTTAGAGAGAGAGAGACCTTCTAAAAAACATTAAAATGTATTACTGGCACACGAAACCTTAAATTAAAGTGAATAAATGAAGACTCAGCACACCACTTCTGAAAGGTTGCTGACCCCGGTCTAGAATTTAGCATCTGTTTTTTTCCATGTCTGTTTCCTAACACTGTATTTGTAACCCTGCTGGGCAGATCTCACTGTGACAGGTGGAGAGGGCATGAAGTGGGAGCCCTGTCCTGTCCCTCACCCCCCCCCCCCCCCCCACAAACACACTCCTCCTCACAACAACAGGAGACAGAGCATTCAGTAGCCCATGAAGGGCTACAAAACAGGGAATATGCCTCCTTTGCGTTATACCTCTGACTAGCCACGAGGTGGCTGGACCTATTAGCACTCCCCTCTGCCTTCCCCCCTGCCCTGGGATGTAGGAGGACTCTCCTTGTACTAAAAAAAAAAAAGAGGACTTGTGGCACCTTAGAGACTAACCAATTTATTTGAGCATAAGCTTTCGTGAGCATCCGATGAAGTGAGCTGTAGCTCACATAAGCTTATGCTCAAATAAATTGGTTAGTCTCTAAGGTGCCACAAGTACTCCTTTTCTTTTTGTGGATACAGACTAACACGGCTGCTACTCTGAAACCTCTCTTTGTACTGTCCACAGCTTGTACTGTTGTGATATCTACCACGATTAAGCAGGAATGTGTGTATCAGAGTTATTGCTGTGTGTGAACATCGATTGATGTGTCAGTGACCAAGGAGACAGGTGGCTCTGGTCACATCTGCAGTAGAGCCAGGTAGCTCCTGTACAATTGATCCCAAGTGTTTAAAATAAATTTATTTAACAAACATTAAAATATTAAATGTGGCTAAGGAGCGCTCTGTGCTTTGTACCGCAGTACTCTTGCAACCCACTGGGGCCAATCACAGCAACAGCTAGCAGGGTCTAGTAACAGAAGGGGAGCCAGATACTTCTCTCCTGCTGCAGCTGTGAGACTAATCAGCCTTAGTGGAGGATCCTGGGGACAGTCCTGCAGTGAGGGCCCTGCCCATGTCAGGTAGATGAAAGAGCCACCACACAAGAGAGACGAGAGAGGCAGGACTCCTGGGAAAGTCACTTTCAATGGTTTATTGCCAGTGTTACAGAAGTTGACACAAGGTCAGACAGGCGGGAACCACACCAGAGTTGTAAAAAGAGAAACAAAAAACACTTCTAAGATTTTAGTTTACTTCCAAAAGAACCAAAGAGTTGGTCAAGGCCAAGCCAGCTGCCCGTTCTAGGAGAGATGAGAGAGGGAGCTGCAGTTTCTGGCACTTGTTGCTCCACCAGGAGGAGACATGGGTGGCTGCTGCTGTTTGAAGCTTGATAACCAAAGAACAGCAGTGAGGATGTGGTGGAGCTACCTCAGCATTCAGGACAGAGCCTCCAGTGAGGAGGAGGAGGGAATAACCTGGTCCCCTGATCAGTTTGCCCTCAAGGGCGGAGGCAGGTGTTGCATGAGATGAGCAGACTACAGCATTCCTTCCTCTGCCTCCGTCTCACCCACGCGGGCAGGAGCTCACAGCCCAATGGGTTCCAGGAGTTAATAAGCCCTGTTATGAATCACTCTGTGATAGGCCAGATCCCACTCCCCGCAGCGCCAATACAAGGGTTGCCGTTGACTTCAGTGGCAGTAGGATGGGGCTGTAAAGAACCCCCCGTCCTTGAACGGTTCAGCTTCAAAGGGCAGGCTAGGAAGGCTGTTGTGACTCACAAGGAGTTTCCCCTTTGCTCCCGGGAGCGTAACGCTGCACCCACGAAATAGTAGTGGCACAGCCTGAACCCATTTGGGTAGGGGAAATGAAAGGAGGGCTGCTGAACCAGCCGGACTTGATGGGCCACTGATCTCCCCAGGTACCTCAGCTCTGCGTGGATATTGGGCCAGGCTCCAAAGCATACCAGGGTCAGGCATTTTAGGCTTCAGCAAAGTCCTGGCAGGATGGGGTCCCCTCTCAGAGAGTTACGGCAGAACCCGCGCTCCCATGGTACCAGAAGCAAGAGTGGGGAAATTCACTGCCCTCTAACCACCATACAAAGCCACTTGGCAGCGTTGCCCCCTCTTCTAACACAGTTGCTGCTCGTGCACAGGTGCTTTCGCTCTCTGGACCCGGCAGCCCATCCACCCCCCCCCAAGGGCACCCTGCCACACAGCAAAACTGATTTCACCCCTCACGCCACCGTTGTTGCTATGTCTGGGCAATGTCCACGCCACTCCAGCTTCTTCACCCCTGAGATGCTGGCATTTTCCAGAGGACCAGCCCAAATAAGGCCTCAGGAGGACATGTTCAGTTACAGAGTCTCCGAAGGGTTGATTCAGGTTGAGGAGCAGATAGTATCAGTGCACACAGAGTTGCAGCCCTGGCTAAACCCCTGGTCAAGACACCTGTGCTTACACTGGAATGTGCCTCAGCCTGCCAATAATATGCAAGCTCATAGCAGCCACGCCCTACACGCAGAGCCCCTCCCCTCTCCTGACAAGCTGCATTGGGAGATTTGCCTCCTCAGGATACTTACAGGAAGACCAGAAATTAAGGTTATGTTGTAGCAGTGACCCTGTGTGCCCCAGGGGGAGGTGCCCAGAGAGACCCACGTACTATAACTGAAGGAAGCAGTGACTGAGGAGGCGCACCTAGGCAGCTGAATACGCAAAGGGAAATTACTGCATAGCCCACTAGACTACCCCTGAGACCATACGGCCACCTATGCCCTTCCTCCATCTCCCTCGCTTCCCACCCCATGGCCAGCAACACAAACATACACAAAGGGAATTTACGTTAACAAGAGGGGAGTGGAGCTGTAGCTAAAAACTCAGGTCAGCTCCATCCAAAGAAAAGTGCTTCTTCACCTGCAACACCTCTAAACATTCCCGGAAGTGCAGAGGGGTCTTCAACCGCAGGTCTCTGGCCATGCAGCAGCATAGAGCAATAGCTACCAGCCCAGACCGCTGCTCTGCTATCCATCCATTATCAGTGCAAAAATCACCAGCCGGGGTGTGTGTGTGTGTGTGAGAACCTAATAGGTCTTTTTCATCTGCAGCATCTATGGTGCTATATGTGATCAGGATATTAAGAGTTCCTTCTTCAGCCATCAAGCCCAAGTCACCCCCTGACACAATCCTCCCCATCCTGTCTAGAGAGCGTGACCTGTACATACAGCACACCATGGTACCATAGCAACCACAGCAATTATGCCATGTAAATCCACGGGGTCACAGAGACAGAGAGAGTTGCTACAACAACTAGGATACTCAAGGACAGGAACAAACCATGGGCTTTTGTGTGTGTGTGTGTGAGATGTGGGAGCAGGAACCAGAATGTACCACTTGTTGTGGCTAGAGGAAGCTTGAGAAGAGTGCCTCCTAAAAAAGAAAAATCTTACATTTTGCATTTGCAAAGATTTATTCAATTGCTTAAATAAGTTAATCAACTTAATCTAAAGCAGGAAACTATCCAGCTATGTAGCTAGTGAGGACCACTCTTTTGAGGATTAAAGACAGCGTCTAGCCTACAATTTAGTGAGTCTGCATGACTGGACAGGACATCAGTAACTAGAGTCTAGATTTATTCCCATTGCCTTCTTGGTTTGTTATGCTCTTTCCTGATCTCTCTCCACACACACCCACACAACAATAAACACCACACAAACGTCTATACAGGGCTGTTTGACCTGTGATCATCTGAAGGAGGAAGATTTCTAAAGGAGTATGAGTAAGACTGTAAATACCAACTAGCACTTCTAGTGGACCTACGAAGCGCAGGCCTCAAAATGGGTAGGACTGAGGAAGAACAGACTTTATTGTCCCAATGGGGAAATGGAGGCAGAGAGATTAAGGTTCAGAAAAGCATATATTGAGACACGTAGGCCCTGATTTGCAGACATGCTGCACACCCACAACTCCAGATGAAGTGTTGGGGACTGTGGATACTCAGCACCTCTGAATGTCAGATCCAATATGATTCATATTGGGCCACTGAAAACTAAAGCACCACGAAATAAGAATCAGAGATCGCTTCTGAGTCTGCTGCCTAAGTGACTTGTCCAAAGCCCCACAGTGAGTTTATGCAGAATAGAGCCAAAGTCTCCTCGCACTCTGGACAGGAAGAGGTTTTCAAAGCTAACTTCATTGTTTTTAGGACATCTCCCTCCACACTAATGAGATTTGGCAAATCTCAATCACATGTGTGGGGACCTGAGGGAAGGGTTGAGGGGAGAGAGACTTAATTCATATTTTAAGGCTCCCCCTTCCCCCCGCATAGTGGTACATTCCATTGCCTTAAAAAAAATAAAAAAAACAACAGCCTATTGGTATATTCTTACTCCCCAGGCTCAGGATGCCAGTATTTGGGGGAATTACAGGCGAAGGGGGTGCAAATGAGGCTCACTAGAGCAGTGGCCAGATCCAGAGCCTATGGAGCACAGCTGTTCACTCTGCAGCTGCTGAGAGCCAGCAGGCAGGTGTATAAAATGACGTGGGGGAGATACACTCCATTTTGCCTCTTCTCTCCCCTCACTGGCTGGAGGGGGAATAGATTCTATCTCTTGCCAGGTGAGAGAGTTCCAGGAAAGACTCTAGAACCCTGAACTGGAGCTTTCAATCTACATGCTTCTTTAAGACTCTGTGGGGCTGCCCTGCCCCTCAAATGATGAGTGCCTCCTTGCCCACTCTCTCCAGGGATATTGCCACCCACCCCTCATTCCCCCTGGCTCTCCTTAGCGTCAGCTTTGAAGAAGTTGGGGGGGGTCAAAACTCTGGCTGTCCTGGCCCCCTGCATGGGAGATTTAGAGCTTCCTGAAGGAGTTGGGATCAGGGAAGAGTGGTGAGTTTGGATAGCATGGGCAGCAGGATAAACTGGACATCAACTCCTGCTGGGTTCACACCTCTCCTCTCCCAACACAAAGCAGGCGCTTCTGCACATGTCCCTGGGGAGAGACCACATGAGCTCATGACATGTAGGAAAGTGGGAATCTGCCCCAAAGCAGCTCTGCCTCTCTCTCCACCCTCAAGAAGACACAGTTACAAACAAGGATGTAATCTTATAAAAGACACAGAATGGATACGGCTACATGTCACTTTGCAAACAAGAAATGTGATCCCACCCCTCTCCCCCGCAAGCCAGCTGCCCCGGACTTTGTCCCTGTCCCCACCCCCACCCCGCCTCCAGACTGAGCTAGCTCATGTAGACTCCACCCGAAGCCTAGGATCCAATTATTTGCCCGGACCATGTCTCGTGCTTTGTGTGCGGGGCCAGGTTGGTGAGCACCACCTCCACAGCCTGGAACTTCTGGTTCTTGGGTGGAATGGGGCAAATTTTGTATGTGACCTCGTCTCCTTCCATGGGGACGTACTCCCCCTCGATGCTGGAAGAGAGGAAGATATGGTAGATAGTTAGGGGCTGAAACGAGACCGAAGCCAAAAAAATAATCAGGCAGTAGTGATGTCCTTGGTCACAGGCTGCTCTTGGGGGAGTGGGGACAAATGCTTCATTCCTGAAGACCTGACATCAGCTGTGCCCTTTCTATAGGGGTGGAAAGAGCTGCAGTGATAGCCCCTCCTCTCCCTGACTACAGGATGATGCCATGAGGGACTCTGGCACCATGATGAGTCCCATTATCTAGGGTCCTTCAATGGGGCAAAAGCAAGTTCACGCCTCTGGCATTCAGGCCTCTGACTCTGTGGGCCCCTTTGGAAATCCCAGCCTTAATAAATGTTTTGCTGCGGTGGGACACAAGATCCAGACTTCGGGAAGAGGTTTTACCCCCAGGACAGGTACTGCCCAACCAGCAGCCGCATGTGCACTTCGCTGACACACACTGTGCCTCCAACCTAGAGAGCCCAGTTTTGGAAAGGAGCGGGCTTCAAAGTGGAGTCGGCCCATCCCTCCCCCCTGCAGATTTTAGCCAGTCCTAGGCCTCCATAACCAATCTCATCAGCTAGCCCTCATGCCCCAGTTAACACCAGGCATCATGGCTATTTGTATGATGTGAACACATCTCCACAACAAACTGACCTGAGATCCTGCTGGCTCCCAGAGCCCAAAGTCACTTCTCACAGGCCCCAAACAGCCATCAAGTGGCAACAATTTCTGGTCATTCCCATCTATTGTTACCAGTGACCTCCACGTTAAAGGATCCTGTCCCATTCGCAGTGGGACAGCGGCAGGGAGGGAGAGGGGGGGGGGCAGGAACCCCTTCATTCATCCAGTCCTCCTAGACCTAGCGATGCCCTCACGGTGAAAGGTTCTATATCCCACTCCCTGCAGGACTCACTCAGACACGTGTACAAATATGTCCTCTGTGCCGTTCTCTGGAGTGATGAAGCCGTGGCCCTGGGAGCGCGAGAACTGCTTACAGACGCCCTTGAAGACAGGGCCAGCGGAGGCACGAGCTGTCCTAGGGAAGGAGAGAGGAGTGGGGAAGAGGTGAAGTAGCCTCACAGTTAGCACCACAAGAGACACCATTAGGCAGTGCCACTTAAAGGAGCCAGACCAATCAGTCTCACCACATCTTTAGCCCAGGAGAGGGTTGTGTCGCCACTTTTCTAAACAAAATGGTGTCCCTTACCATGAAGATCATGGTCTTGTGTTCTTGTGACTGGTGCTCTTAATACCAGAGTTAGACCTGCACACTTGGGATAAAGAAGGGAGAGTTTGTTTGAAAGTGTCAGTTGTTTACAGGGTCTTCTGGTTGCCACGGATGCCACTCAGTTTAGCAGGACGGACACCGTTAATCATGATCTCTCGAAGATCAAGGTTGCAGTTACAACCAGGAGGCAGATTTTTAGGACCCTCTCCTCTGCCAGAAGTGGCTCTCCACAACGGACAATCCCAAACCCAGGCAGGAATCAAAGACATTGTATCGCTTCTATTATTATCCCCACTGTCTGGCAAAGGCCTGTCAGACCCAGGTATTGGTGGCGCTGCAGCGGAGAGGTAGGCGGTGGAAGAGGAGAAGGTTGGGTCAGAAATCAGTCAGTTATTTACAGAATTAACAGACCGTAGCCAGGCAATAGCCTCCTTTCAAGGGGGGCAGGTAGATCAGTCACTATGCGACTGAAAGGGCTGGGCCCCCAATGCCACACAGAGCACTTCTCTCAACCTCTGCGGCACATGGCCGGGGGGGGGGGGGGGCTCAGCCACGCACTCACCATGTCAAGTGGCCACTGGCTAGGGAGGCAGCAGCCCAGGGTGCCACATGTTAAAGTGGCACCTCTGGAATAGCACTCTGAGTGCCGATCACCCACCAACGTGCCAGTCCCAGACAGCTCTTCACCAGCCCTGGGGCATCTGCCTATCTGCTCCCCCATGGCTGCTAAGGGGCAGCTCCCATTTTTACTCAGTAGAGGGGAAGGAGTGTATGAGGGAGGGGTCCTTGGCAGCCTAGAATCCTTCGCGTCCGTTACCTCAGGACCTCCTTTGAAGCATCACTAACTAGTGCAGAGGGTTCTAGGAGGGAGGGGGGCTGAAGTTAAAAGCACCTGCCGTGCGCTTTTGAGTGGGTACCAATCCCTCTGTTTAGGGGAGGGGACGACAGTAGGGAACCAGCTGGGTGGGTGGAAGTAAGGGAGCTACTTGTGGAGGCATCAGATCCCCTCCTTGCCTAGGGCGCCCAGGGACACGGGTCTGAGTTTGCTCACCATGAGCATTGTTGGCGTGTAACAGTATGTGCATGCACACACATACCCCTGTGCAGAGACCACAGGGCGAGTGCCAGCTCAGTTACACATAAGCTGTTCCCCCGTCTGCAGCACACACTCAAAAACACACTCTGCATGGCCCTGCCTCCCCTGGCTTCCTACTCCTTATGTGTATGCATCATCCAGGTCAGCACAGCTCCGGGAATACCTGCTTGTCTCTGAACTACTGTGGTTGAACCAGCAAAGGGAGACCGCCCCAGTGGGTGTCTGGGTGTGATCACATACACGCAGCAGCTACAATCTCTCCCATTGCTCCCCCACATTGGAGCAGTCCACAGGATTTTTATACTCTGCCCTATTGCCCCTTGTGCAGCGACTGCCCTGTCCAACCCTCAGCAGCATAAGCCAGATACTTACGCAGAGTATGTTCTGGTTCTTTTGGTGGGGAGGGGGCTGGGCAGGTCCCGGAGGAGAAGATTGCCCCGCTCCCAGATCCGACTTCCCTCCCGGTGAAAGGGGAAGGTGGGCCAGACAGGCGACTTCGGGGAGTGGAGGGTTGGGACTGTCGGAGGGGTGGTTGGGTCTGACGACATGGCGTGGCTGGCGGGATGAGCCGTCGTTTGGAGGGGAGAGTGGCAACAGGAAGGAGAGAGCGAGCTCACAATTTTGGCTCTTACTTCAACCTATGGTACAAAGCAGAGAAAGAGACGGTGTAACATACAGGGAACAGACTGTGTGATCTGCAGCCCATTGCCCCCCTCTCTCTCATAGGATGAGCAGGGCCAGGCCTGGCTGGTGCTTGAGTTGGAGATCAGCAAGGAAAAGCTGGGTGCTGTAGAGGTGGCGTTGGCAACATGGTAGGCGGTGGCATTCCCTGTGAGTCCGTACAGACTCCCCAAGCCCCAGCGTGCTGTAACAGCATGAAGGTGTCACCAGTGCTTCAAGCGGGCAGGGTGGGAATGGGTCGCAGACCCTGGGGACAAGGGAGGTTGTTGTTGTTTTTAAAATCAAGCTGGGTCACAGTGGGGCATGCTTTAAGCACAGCTTTTTACAACAGCTCCTGTGTTGTATCGCTCCTGCAGCCCCCAGACTGGGCTCCACACCCCCACAGACACAGGCACAACACACTCACCACACACACCCACCCCAGGATCGCCCCTCCCCACTGGAACCCACACTGTTCTCACAAGAGGGGAGGGCAAAGGAGGAAGTGGAAACTACCCAGCTGCTCTGGGTGGCCCCAATTCCTCCTCTGCTCCTGGGAGCAATAGGATGGCTCCGCCCCCATCCCTCCCTGCGGCATCCAGCCTGGGAAGGGGTAGAGGGAATCCTGTTCCCACCCCTCACTGGTCTGGGAGAGGGAGGTAAAGAATAGCTCAGTGGTTTGAGCATTGGCCTGCTAAACCCAAGGTTGTGAGTTCAATCCTTGAGGGGGCCATTTGGGGCAAAAATTGGGGATTGGTCCCCCTTTGAGCAGGGGGTTGGACTAGATGACCTCCTGAGGTCCCTTTGGATTCTGTGAATTACTACTCCTAGCCTGAAACCCCAGGAGCTGCAGGAGGAGCAGAGGTGAGGGTGGGGCCAGAATCAGTTGCTGGGCAAGCGAATGGGCACGTAGGGGGGTGATAAGACCCCCCACATACGTTTGTCAGATCACTTAAGCATTGGGTACAGTTTGTGATCCGAGGTGGAAAAAAAAAATCAAGGTCTTCCCCCCCTTGTGGTTAGAAAATATCTGTCTGTGGCTGCTGCTGCAGGGCCCCATGTTGTTGGAGAGATGGGCCCCACCCAAAAAGCTACTAGGCTGGATGGAGCTGCAAGAACTCCCGCTGGCTGCCCATTTGACTCAATTTTATTGACTTTGCTGTCGTCTTGAGGGACCTGTCTCCAATTCCTTTACTGCTGAGAGTCAGAGCTGCGGCAGGGATCAAAACCTTGTCACTTCTGCTTGAAGGAACCTTCAGATATTCGCTATGTATGTGCTGGGGAGGAATTCACTAGGCAAGTTGTAGGGAAAATTTAGGAGGATTTAGCTCCACTACCCCCATTGCAATTAATGTGAGCTGTGCAACTAAGTCCCCTAGTAGGCTTTGAAAATCTCATCATATAGAACAGAGCTACAGGTAACTCCCACTGGTTAGACCTATGGGGTGGGACTTTTCAGATGTGATTTAGGCCAGGGCTATGCTTGAAACTTTTGCGAGTACAGTAAATTCAGTCAGGGGTGGGATTTTTGTGTGACATTTCTATACCAGCAAAAGGCCTAGTGTAGCAGTGTTTGTACCAGCATAAAAGTTGGTAGTAAATATTAACTTTATGATTTATAGTGTTAAACTCTCATAATTGTTATATGCTAACCAAAGTCCCTTTTATGTTGTGAATCAATATATTTAGTACCTTATATCTACTGAAACGGAAAAGTACTTTGTCCTTCAATCGAACCTAATGGGTGAAGGAAACACTGAATTCAGTAATGGAACGTGTATAATCTTTTACCCTGACTTTACTAATATAGCCAGACACCCAGGGAAGGGACCCCTCAGAACTAATGAAAGGTACCTACAGAAGTATGTTATAATAAATAAGACTGGGTAATTGGTAAGGAGTGCTTGCCATCTAATTATGTTCTCTGAGCAATAAGAGGTACTTGTGATTGCAAACGTTTTCTGTAAGGGGTGAAATAATGACCCACTGAAAGGTGTCTTTAAACTCATTAAGAACTGCCAGTTGCCACAGCTGTCAGTAATAATGACCAGATCAGAAAGCCCTTTAGTTTAACTCAGCCATGGAACCTGGGACAGCCATGACAGAAACGCCATAAGTAATTAGTTCAGATAAGGAATCAAAAGCAGAACAGGGTGAAACTAATCATGTGAAAGTATTTTTCCCTCCAAAAAGGGAAAAATTCTTTGTCTCACACCCTATAAAGAGACAGAGGTTTGGGGAGTTAGACTGGGAATGAACGCTGCCAGCATTCCAGCAGGTACAGAGGAAGGGCCCAACTACCTTCTCTTCACTATCTACAGGGGATGGGAAGATGTTTTCTTTCTGTATCCTGTGCAGTGCTGTATGAATCTCTGATTAAATAATTCCATTGGAGCCAGTTATTCTGACATTTTCTACTGTTATTACATTCCAGCACACCACAAAGTGCTTTTATCAGTGTAGCTTATTTTGCTTTGGGAACCAGTATAAGCTCTACTGGCAAAAACACTCCTTTGCCAATTTAAGCTGCATCCACCCCAGGGGGGTTTGCCAGCATAGCTATACCAACACACCTTTTCTGGTGTAGACCTAGCCTAAGGAGCAAAACTCCCGTTGGTTTTCAGTGGGTGTTGAGCATCCAAATCTCTTTGGCACTTTTGAAAATCTCTCCCATTTTTTTCTAAATCCCATGAGTGGATTCAAGAGGTGAGTATGGGCACAATGCTCCCCCGTCTCGGCTGGGATCTACGTGCTACCGGAATACGAATAAGAATTTCTATACTAGCATTCAGAAATGTATCTGCTGTTGGAGGAAACAAACCTTTATCCTCCCTCGCAACCCATTGCCGTAAGCTTTGTGAACATCAAGGCACGTAGAACGGGCCAAACTCAAAATTAGCCAAAGGAAAGTAAACCCCTTGGAAGCTGTTCGATTGAATAGAATCCTCTCCGTTTTTGTTCTGTCATCCCAGATTCACGCTGTGCCTCACAAACTGGCATTGACTTCAACTACATTGTTGTCACCACCTCTTTCTTTTAACAGACTTCTCCATTTCCGTTGCCTTCCCACTTAATCTCCTACTGCTAAGCTAATCGTCTCAAGTTATTTTTCCCCACACCAGAAAGAAAGAGCTAGAACAGAATCTAGTGATGGTTCTGTAAGATGAGGTACCCGTGCACCATCCTTCCTCTTCTATCAGGGGCTTACCCAGTCATTTTCCATATGCTGGAAAGCCCCGGAAGGGCCCCTCAAGGATACTCAGGCAATAGAAAGTCACAATGTAGTTGTGGAACCCCCCATCACTGGAGGTGTTTAAGAACAGGCTGGACAGACACCTGTCGGGGTTATCTAGGTTCCTTGGTCCTGCCTCAGTGCAAGGTGCTGGGCTAGATGAACTTTCAAGGTCCCTTTCAGCCCTACATTTCTGTGATTCTATGTTTTTCCAAGGGAAACATGCTGCAGAGTGACTATTCACCAGACTCCCTGCTCTGCCTGGCCATGCCCAGGCACAGAACATCTTAACTGAGCCAGAGAGATTCCAACTTTTAAATAAACCTGCATCAGTTTATTGCTTTAGAAAAGTTGTGCTTTTCCTGGGACTTGGCAATACAACATTGACCTGCCCTCTCTGCCACTGATCTACTGCGTGACCCCAGGAAAGTCACTTCACCTCCCTGTCTGTGCCTCCATTTCCCCTCCTACCCTTTGCCTCAGCCATTTACAAAGTAAGTTCTTCAGAACAAGGACTCTGTGTTGCTGTACAGCGTCTAGCACAACTGGGCCCCCCATCTCAGTCAGGGCAGTAGATAATAACATAATGCTAATGCTAACACTAACAATTCATTTTGATTTGAACCACAGAGCAGAAGTGGATATTGAGAGTTGACTCCACACCCTGATTCCCTTTTTTGGGAGCACAGTGTTTGTTTCCCCGGATGTTACTCAATCCACCTTGCACAGACGGAAGTAGTTTCTCTCTCTAGTTTCCCACTGTAAAGGTTTCAATGCAGATTTTAAACTCCTCTATGCCTGCTGATGTCAGGTGGCTCTTCAGAAAGACGTATGATCTGGACAAACTGGAGAAATGGTCTGAAGTAAATAGGATGAAATTCAAAAAGGACAAATGCAAAGTATTCCACTAGGAAGGAACAATCAGTTGCACATATACAAAATAGGAAATGACTGCCTAGGAAACAGTACTGTGGAAAGGGATCTGGAGGTCATAGTGGATTGCAAGCTAAATATGAGTCAACAAGCAAACTTCCTGGATGTATGAGCAGGAGTATTGTAAGCAAGACACAAGAAGTAATTCTTCCACTCTACTCCATGCTGATTAGGCCTCAACTGGAGTATTGCGTCCAGTTCTTGGTGCCACATTTCAGGAAGGATGTGGACAAGTTGGAGAAAGTCCAGAGAAGAGCAACAAAAATGATTAAAGGTCTACAAAACATGACCTATGAGGGAAGATTGAAAAAATTGGTTTGCTTAGTTTGGAGAAACAGAAGAGTGAAAGGGGACATGATAACAGTTTTCAAGTTCACAAAAGGTTGTTACAAGGAGGAGGGAGAAAAATTGTTGTTCTTAACCTCTGAAGATAGGACGAGAAGCAATGGGCTTAAATTGCAGCAAGGGTGGTTTAGGATGGACATTAGGAAAAACTTCCTAACTGTCAGAGTGGTTAAGCACTGGAATAAATTGCCTAGGGAGGTTGTGAAATCTCCATCATTGGGGATTTTTAAGGGTAGATTGAACAAACACCATCAGGGATGGTCTAGATCAGGGGTCGGCAACCTATGGCATGCATGCCAAAGACGGCACACTGCTGCCTGCTGGGTCCCAGCCGCCGGCACTGCTCAGCCCACTGCCGAACCCAGGCCGGGACCCCAGGAGGCAGCAGCGTGCCTTTAAAAATCTTGCCCGCCCAGCCCACTCTTCTCCGCTGCGCCCCCCCCCCCCCCCCCGCGGGGGCAGGGTGAAGAAGCCTGGTCCTGCCAGCTGCTGCTGCAGGGCAGGCAAGCTCCCCCCTCCCCCGCCTCTTCTCCCAGCATGCTGGGTTCCTGCCCCGCCTCCTCTCCCTCCCTGCTGCCAATCAGCTGATGGCCTTTGTGCAGGAGGGGGAGAAGTGGAGCCGCAGCGTGCTCGCGGCTCCAGGGAGGAGACGGAGAAGAGGTGGGGACAAGGCCTTGGGGAAGGGGGCTGGAGTCAGGGCATATCCCCTCCAGCCCCCTGCTCGTGAGCTGCTCTGAGCAGGGGGCTGGGAGCACCCCCACGACCCTAGTCCACCCCCACAGCTCTCTGCCCTGACCCCTGCACCACCCGCAGGACCCCAGCCCTCTACCCTGACTCCTGCACCCTCCTCACACACCCCCAGCCTCCTGCCCTGACTCCTGCATCCCCCATACATACACAGCCCCCCAACCCCATGCCCTGACTGTTGCACCCACCACAGTCTCACCCCCACCCTGAGCACCAAACGGGAGCTCCTGCACACACACCCCCCCCACATTCCTACCTGCACCCCTCGCACCAAATGGGAGCTGCCCAGGTAAGCACTCCACACTCAAACGTCCTGCCCCAACCCTGAGCCCCCTCCCTCATTCTAGCTCCAGGCCAGACCCTACACCCCAACCCCCAGCCTGCTCCTTCACCCCCAGCCCTGTGCTCAGTGCACTCCCACCCTCAGCTCAATGCAGAGAGAGAGAGAGGAAGAGAATGGCTAGAACCAGGGAGAAGGTAGGTATGTACCCACTCTACGTGGGCAGGGCCAGGACCCCAGACCAGCAGCGGGCTGAGTGGGGCCAGCAGCCGGGACCTTGGCTGGCAGGAGCCAGCAAAAGGAACCCCAGACCAGCAGCGGGCTGAGTGACAGCAGGCTGAGCTGCTCAGCCCACTGCTGGTCTGGGGTCCCGGCCGCCGGCCCGCTCAGCCCACTTCCGGTCTGGGGTTCTGGCTTGCCAGCCGGGGTCCCAGCTGCAGGCCCTGCTCAGCCTGCTGCCGGCCTAGGTGAATGGAACCCCAGGCTGGCAGCAGGCTGAGCAGGCCAGCGGCGTAAGATCAGCATTTTAATTTAAGTTTAAATGAGGCTTCTTAAACATTTGGAAACCTTGTTTACTTTACATACGACAATAGTTTAGTTATATACTATATAGACTTATAGAGAGAGACCTTCGAAAAAACTTTGAAATGTATTACTGGCACATGAAACCTTAAATTAAAGTGAATAAATGAAGACTCGGCACACCACTTCTGAAAGGTTGCTGACCCCTGGTCTAGATAATACTTAGTCCTGCCTTGAGTGCAGGGGATTAGACTAGATGACCTCTTGAGGTCCCTTCCAGTTCTGTGATTCTATATATGCAGGAATGCCAACCCCACACATTCAAAAGATCAGGAATCGTGAGATTGGCATAATATGAGAGGTTTAAAAATTGGGGGGGGGGTGGCCTTGTGTTTTTAAACCTTTAGGGTTCATGTTCTCAAGCTTCTGTCTGCTGCCACAAAGGCTAGAAAGTCTCATGTAAAGCAGAGCTTTAAGACAGACAGCAAATTCGGAGAGACAAGCAATTAAATTGCAAGAGTAGGCAACACTCAGATGCCGGACTTTACACTAAGAATGAGAAATCCGATACTGTTGTGGGCGATCTGGCCACAGCTGAAATCAGAATCAGAGCCATTATCAGGATCCCAGAGAGCTAGTTGTTTAGTCATTTTGAAATCACCATGTGAGTGTGATCTCAACTGTTTTGGCACTCGGTCCAATTGCACAGTAGTGCTCGCTCTGATGGCGCAAGAGGCATTTAGAGGGGTTATTTTTGTACATTTCTATCCTGTTGGGCAATTCGGTTGCCTCTGTTTGATGTGTCTATGTGATGTCATCAGGAGGCAGCTGTGGTGGATGCATCACTTCGGGGGTTGTTTTGTTTTTAAGCTGCATTCACTGTATCATGTGGGGAGTGCTCGGCACTTCCCAAGTGGAGGGGCGCCCTGGGCAAATCCCAATGGCAATTTCAGTTGGAGCTGGGGTTCATTTCACACCTCAGACCGTTCTATGGCACTGCATTTAAACTGCTGCCATGGTCCCGCTCAAAGACCTTTGCTCTGCAGTAGCGAATGAGTGACTCCTAGGTCTCTGGTGCGGTAGACCCCTTCAGAGGTAGCAGCACTGTGGATATGCCAGAGAAGAATGTATTAGCTTTATCTGATCACATGCCTGAAATCATCCCAAACAGAACTTAACTGGCACCAGCTAGGATAAAAGTGACCATGCCCTCATTCCGTGGGGGTAAGCGGATTTCCAGGACATGCTCCACGTGAGTAGCTGTCCAGCATAGAATCATAGAACTAGAAGGGACCTCGAGAGGTCATCTAGTCCAGTCCCCTGCTAATTATCTAGAGCATTTCTGACAGGTGTTTGTCCAACCTGCTCTTAAAAATCTCCAATGATGGAGATTCCACAACCTCCCTGGGCAATTTATTCCAGTGCTTAACCACTCTGACAGTTAGGAAGTTTTCCCCTAATGTCCAACCTAAACCTCCTTTGCTGCAATTTAAGCCCATTGCTTCTTGTTCTGGTTGACCTCTAAGGATAGGACAATTTTTCTTCCTCTTCCTTGTAAGAGCCTTTTACATACTTGAAAACTGTTATGGCCCCTCTCAGTCTTCTGTTTTCCAGACTAAACAAATCCAATTTTTTCTATCTTCCCTCATAGGTCATGCTTTCTAGACCTTCAATCGTTTTTGTTGCTGTTCTCTGGACTGTCTCCAATTTGTCCACATCCTTCCTGAAATGTGGTGCCCAGAACAATACTCCAGTTGAGGCCTAATTAGAGTGGAGTGGAGCAGAAGAATTACTTCTCGTGTCTTGCTTACAACACAGCACTCCTGCTAATACATCCCAGAATTATGTTTGCTTTTTTTACAACTGTGTTACACTGTTGACTCATATTTAGCTGTGATCCACTATGACCCCCAGATCCCTTTCCACAGTACTTCTTCCTAGGCAGTCATTTCCCATTTTGTATGTGTGCAACTGATTGTTCCTTTCTAAATGGAGTACTTTGCATTTGTCCTTATTGAATTTCATCCTATTTACTTCAGACCATTCCTCCAGTTTGTCCAGATCATTTTGAATGTTAATCCTATCCTCCAAAGCACTTGCACCATGCTGTGGGCATGGGAAGCAAGGCAGTTGTACAAAGGCTGTGAACATGATGCTGTCAGATTCCAGAAGGAAAAGTCACTTTTGTCCAGGGGAGGGGTGAGAGAAAGATACCACCTGGCTTAGGGGGGCTCATGAGTAGGTGCGGTTTGTGTGTGTTGGGGAACGAGGCTTTGAAAGGCTAGCCTAGCTCCACCCCCCCAATTTGCAATTAAACCACCAGCACCTTCAGCTGGGCTCATTTAACACCCTAGGAAACCCAGAAGTTTGAAATTCGGTTCCAAACTCGTGCATAGCCTCCAGAGGAAGGAACAGAGTCCTTGGTGCACGGATAAAGGGGGTCCCCTCCCCTCCACTCTGAAAAGAGAAGGTGCGGAGGGCTTTGGGGAAGTTTTCTAGATTAGTTCCAGTTTCAGGAAGAAAGAAGCCGAGTGGAGCAGACTCCCCCGCTCCTCCCACAGGTTTTGTTTTCTCTGCAAGTTGCTGAGCCAGAACGCTGCCAGCATTCATCCTGGCTCTGCCCCAGCAGACCTTGTATCCATGCCTTAACCACTTCCCATCTGAACAACGGCCATTGCCACTTGTGATCCCCCCCAAACCTTTTACTCAGCTTCTGTGGGTCCTGAATACTGAGGCCGTGCTGCTCTCGTTCGAGGAAGCGGGCCTGGCCTATGCCCAGCATACCAGCAGAGGGATTCTAACGTGGGCACTGCTGTACTGGCAAAGCTGTGCTATAGTCACCCTGACACAAGAGGCTTTTGCCGGCACAGCTATGGCAGGCAGGGGTCACAACTCATCATCACTCCCGCCCCCTTTGGTGGCTTCCTCGCCACGTTCCTAACTACCCCAGACCATTCTATGGCCCTTCCCCGGCATCCCAGCCATCCCACCACCCCTTCCAAATTCTTTATCCCCTTCACCGACTTCCTGTTGTGATGAACCGGGTGGTGCCAATGCCTAGCGCTGCCCTCTGCTAGGTGGAACCAGAACTGATTGGTGGAGCAGTATTAATGCCCTTGCTCTGGTGAGCCCTCCTGTGGAATAGCGCATACAGTTCTGGTCACCCACGTTCAGGAAAGATGAATTCAAGCTGGAACAGGTGCAGGGAAGAGTTACTAGGATGACCAGGGGAATGGAGACTGGAAGAGCTTGGCTTGCTGTGTCTAGCAAGAAGGCTGAGAGGGAATATGCTTGATCACTATAAATACATTGCCAGGGAAGGGGAAGGTAAATACCAGGGAGGGTGAAGAGCTTTTTAAGCTAATGGACAATGATGGCACAAGAACAAATGGGTATAAACCTGCCATGAACAAAATTCAGGCTCGAGATTAGACGAAGGCTTCTACCACCTGAGGGGCGAGGTTCTGGAACAGACTCTGAATAGGAGTTGTGGGGGCAAACCACTCAACTAGCTTTAGGAGAGTGCTGGACAAATTTCTGAGTGCGGTTGTAAAATGGGGCTGATTGTAATGGCAGGGGAGAGGGCTCGGCTGCCCCAGGGGCTCACGTCCAGTTGATGTCTTATGTTCCTAAAGCTCATGCATCATGGTGTCAGCAGGTCACCTGTCGGGCTCAGGAAGGGATCATCCCCCCCACACACACACCATACAATGTATTCTGTGAGGGTTTTATTTTAATCGCCTTCCTCTGAAGCATCAGGGATGGTCACCACTGGAGATGAGACGTTGGATGGGTGGAGCCAGCCCAGGGCTCTGAGGTGGTACCAAGCATTCTCTCTCAGGTGCGTGGCTGGCTGATTCTGGCTCATATGCTCAGGGCCTAACTGGGTTGGGAAGGAATTTTGGCAGGGTTGGGAAGGAATTTTGGCAGGGACCCAGGGTCTGGGGGGTGGGGGTTTCACCTTCCTCTGTAGAGGTGGGTGCAGGTCATTTGCCAGGATTATCTGTATATACCTCACAATCATGTCCCTGACATTGTGCACCTCGGTCTCTCCTAATCTCTGCTTCTGGCACATAAGAGTCTACTCTCAGATTTTAAGGCCAGAAGGGACCATCATGATCATCTAGGCTGACCTCCTGCACATTTCAGGCCACAGAACCTCACCCACCACTCCTGTAATAGACTGACCCTTATCTATGGCTGAGTTACTGAAGTCCTCAAATCATGATTTAAAGACTTCAGGTTACGGAGACTCTACTTGCAAGTTTAAACTAGAGTAAATGGTGACTTGTAGGAGGAAGGCGGAAAAAAAACAGGGTCTCTGCCAGTCTCCTGTGGGGTCAGTAATACTTTGGTTTAATTTCAGTGGTAGACGTAGTGTGAGGGTGCTGGTGGCCTGTGATACACAGCAAAGCATCTAGTCTGACCTTGAGGGTCCCTTCTGGCCTTAAGCTCCGAGTATGATGATGTGTCATAGGCCTTATACTGCTAACTATCTGTGGAGAGTCCTTTAGCTCAGACATAGGGGGCTGTGCTTTTGGAGCAGGATGATCAGCCTTCTTCCCCCATCATCCCCAGGACGGTCTGAATAGTCATGGTGTGCAGCAGAGAGACAAGAAAGTTCCAAATGGCCACAAATTTGTGATGCTATCCCTTCTCCCGAGAGTGACCAGATGTCCCAATTTTATAGGGACAGTCCCGATTTTGGGGTCTTTTTCTTATATAGGCTCCTATTACCCCCTACCCTGTCCCAATTTTTCATACTTGCTGTCTGGTCACCTACTTCTCCCAGCCCCATCCAGCTTTCCTGCCTCCTACCATTCTCCTCTCATTGGAACCAGTCTGGCTCACATCACAGCATTTGCGGGTGGAGGGGGAAAAGACTTTTTGACTGTTTGTAGAATGTCATCTAGTTCCACTGAAATGAAACATCAGGATTAGGTAACTTCTTGCAGTGTCACTCCAAAGATTGCACCAGAGCCCTCTGGCTCCTACAGTCGGCAGAGGGGACTATTTCTACTTCCTTCTCCCCTAGGGGAAGCAGCAGTTGCTACAAAATGGTGCCGTACATCCTCCTCTGGCCTGCTCCATTCTAAGAGCTACAGGACACATTCAGAGACCCAAGAGCACACCAGTTCTGAAACCTGATCAGATGTGGATTTAGCCCGACAGCCAGATTAAGACAGCAGCACTACAGAGGTGCATCTAGGGTCCCTGTTTCTGGAGTCATGTGATTAAAAAAAGCTGCCCTGTTGATGTAATAAGAGTTTCTAGCCCTTATGGTTTGTTATGCTTGGGTCACATTTAGCAATCTAGAGACATCTGCTGGAGTCTGCCACCATCCTGAAACAGTGGCTCTGAGAAGTGTGAACTGCCCCGAGCTTCTCAGCCAGCTCTGGAAGAACCCTGCTAACATACCCCAATAAGGGATTATGGTTATGACAGGAAAGAGTGTAAGGGGCCCTGCCCTTTCACCCAAGCAGGTAGATCCTGGCTGCTGAGTTAAGTACCAGGGGGACCCCAGCCTGCCACCCCAGCTTCTCCAGAGGGCAAAGACAGAATTCCTGCTGTCCTCTCAAGGTGGGGAAGAAGAGGCCCCATATTGCTGCCCCTGTCTCTCTGGGAAGGGAGTGGGGCCCGCCCCTGCCTTCACCAATCCAAGTGGGGGTGAGGCCACAGGGGCAGAGCTATGAGAGGCCCCATGGCGTGGGGCTATCAGGGCACAATATCTTACTCCAGCCCTCTTTGGACCCAAAACAGAACCCTCTCGCTGAGCTCCCTTTTCTTTTAGTCAAAAAAGCTTTGATCAACCGTCTGACCAGCCCTGCTTGGGGTAAAACAGCAGCACACTGGCAGACCTAGAGGGGAGCCTCAGTAAGGAACACAGATTAGCCAAAGTGCATTGAGAGAGCTGGGTGGAGGAAGAGCACGGCCTCAGGGCTAGAATAGCAGGAAGGGACATAGTCACCTGCACTACAGAGTTTTCTGCTTTGGAGTCTCTTATGCTAATTTTCTTGCATCACTTCATTCCTATTCTGGTGCCTAGACACCACAGATCTGCACCTTCCAGATGTCTAGACGGAGCTATATCGGCAGATGCAAGGACAGTGTCAGGTCTGCAATAGCAGGGGATGCTGCAGCTCACAATTGAAATGCATTGGCAGAGCTGCGCAAGGAAGGTTGCACAGCGCCTGCTTGAGACCAGTGCTTTCAATCCAGTAAAGGACACTGATCAACTCTTATTTTACCTCCTTCCCTTGCTGTCCACCACTTTAGATGCAGCTATGCCATGTTTGCCTTCTCTGAAGAGCTGCATGTAACCAGCCTCCAGGAAGAAGCAACCGTATGGCTTTGCTAGGATACAGCTGGCATTTAGGGTGCTGTGTCTTTGGGGAATGTAGTGTCATATGTCACTAGATCTAGTGACAGATCCCCACCGCTCTCCCCATTCGCTACGTGAGAGGCAGGGAATGGAAGTTCTCAGGAGACAATGCAGCAGCAGCTTTTGGGTATGAATTGAATGCTGTCCAGCCCTAGAGCATGGCAGTGTGGCCAACTCCTGGTTTTATCAGATGACTTGCACTAGTTGATGTTTTGCATAAAGCTCCAGCTGGTGGAGCCAAGAGATTTACGGGAGAATCTCAGCTCTCATTTAAAAGAAAGTTTCTAGCTCTCCTGGTTGCAGAGAAATGTGTGAAAAACACGACGAGAGCGTCACTGAAAGGCTCAGAACCCAGATGGCAAAGAACAAGAACCCAGTATTTGTTATTATTTGAATTTTTTAAGCCACACTCCTGCTTTGAGCACTTGGGGTGATAGCAGTGGAGTAATATCCTGTATAGCCACAGAAGAGATACAGTGTGGAGTGGCACTGCTGGCTTCCCTATCCACATGGACCAGGCCTTCCTCCTGATCTGGGCTAGAGGAGAGGTCTGTCTCCATGCTCAGTTTTGGCCCTGTTGATGGCAATGGGAGCAGGACCCATCCCTCAATCTCTGGCCTCTTTCCTCAAATAGTCAAGAAGGGAGCCAAGTGTGTTGGTGGCTCTTTATAATGAGGACCCTTGTCTGCTAGGAAATTAGCTGACACCCCCTCCAACCCACCACAAGTCATTACACATGGACCATAGAACAGCCAGCAGCTTTGAGTCACTGCCAGTTTGGGGGTCACTTGAGCCAGCAGCCGAGAAGCAACAGGCTGGGTGTCGTATTAGTCCCCTCAGCCATCCAGAGCAACGTACGACCTTCTCTTTGGGCAGCAGAGGCAGAAAAAGGCTACGTCACAGGGAGGACGTGTGCAGCAGCGAGTGGCACAATCCCAACAGAGCACCTTCCCTGCCTGCCCTAAGCCCCACAGGAAGCAAGGCAGTGCAGTAATCAAGGCTGAAATCGTGTTGTGCACGTACAGACAAGTCCTAGCCCCCCCGACAACGCCCTCCACCCTCTGCTAGTCAGGCACACTTCCAGTATGGAGGGACCAGAACTAACTGGAGGCAGGTGCAGGGCCTGGTATCCTGCACTCTCTCTCTCTCTCTCTCTCTCTCACACACACAGACACACACAGAGTCCCTCAGTGCAAGAAGCAGCCCCATGGGGGATGTCAGACTAAATGAAGGAGCTTTGAGTGCCCCAAGATCTCCCACACTGGGAGATCACTCAGATCAGTCTGAAATAAACTGACTGCTCCCACCCCACCCTTCTTCTGGCATCCAAACTCTAACAGTGTCCGAGGGCTCCCTCTGCCCCCGCACTCAGATCCTGCCCTCAGACTCAGGAAGAGGTGCGGAGGAGAGATCAGAAGAGCAAGCTGGATTTCCTGGGGCGTACAGTGATCTCCAAGAAGTGGCATGTCTCTCATTGCTGGATAATGGCACTTCATTACTTGGTGCCACAAACCAGCTTAGGCAGCTTGTTTCAATGCAGCCAGCCCACCTCAGAACTGTCCCCGAGCTCTCATTTGGACTATCAGTGCCCTCCAGTGACCCACTCCCATTGAGGGCTTGTCCTCTCCCTGCCAAGAGTCTCACAAAGGGCACCACCAGATTGTCTATCGGACCCTTATACTTGGAGACTCCATCGCTAAGGGAGTCTGCAAACAAGCCTCACTGGATGATCCTCTTTGTTCCTAGACTTTAAGCCAACACCTGCCTTTCTCTCCCCCCTCCCACCCGGCTGCCCCTGGTTTTCAGATCAGCCCCCGCAGCAGCAATTTCTCACCTCCTCTGCTTCTGCCAGGCTCTTGCTAGATCCAAGTCTCGATCCCCCAGGCTGGTTTGTGCCCCAGCAACAGCGTTGCCTCCCTCCTGTCTGATCCTGTGGCCTAAGACGGCCCCTCCACCCTTCCTATGTATGTTCACCTCCCCTCCCACACACAACACTGAGCCCAGCTCTGGCAGAGGGACAGCTTCCTATCTCTGTGAAACACCACCCAGCATGCTACAAAACAGCACAGAAGGCTGAAGGAGGGGTATCCGTCAACCCCCGGACGCACCACTGCGTGAAAAAGCCAGGGATTGCTGCCACCTGACACGCAGAGAGGCAGCGGCTGGGGACCCAAGAGACAGACTCCAAAATGGACTGGACCACAGCAGAAGCCTGCTTACCTCTGCCCCAGTCTTTTACAAAGAATGAGAAGCCAGGGCTCTGGTCACTGGCAGTCATTACAGATCTCAGGGCACTTCTCAAAATTAGGGTTGTTTACAATAAGATCCTGGCCCGACTCCAAATCAGATAATATTCTGTTGGCCTAACCCCACCTCCTGTGGGTTCTAATTGTCACTTCCCCTCCTAAGACATTGTTGGATTGTCACTGGCAGTCACACTCCTCAAGCCACACAACCCCTGCCACGATATAATGACAAAACTTAACATTTATATAAAAACAATCCCTGTGTATTCCGCCTGCTCGGCATTTGGGATTATTGTAGCATCATTTCCCTTTAATTTCAAATGCCAATATCTGAGCAAATGTAGCAAAAGGATTATCTTCCCCATCGCCCAAGTCTCTTCCTCTCCCTTGAAGTCCTACCTTCTCTGCCTTCCCCCAATCAACCTTGCAGGGCAGTCACCCAACACAATGCCTGTAACATCACAACCACTTCTGTGGCTGACCAAGAGGAACATCACAAGCAAGTTCTGGCAGAAGGAGAAGCCAAGTGTTGGGGAGGAAAAAGCTCATTCCAAGAGGCACAAATATCTGCATTAGCTGGGAAGGAAACACCGGAAGTTGCTGGCAGAGCCAACGCTGTTTTTGATTAGCATCTCCCACCTGTTCCTTGTGACACCTCATCATGTGACACTTCAATCTCTGTGTTGTCACTTCTTTGGGATTCTTCAGTTGTTTCATGAGGCTGTGGGGCAGACCCATGACAACCAGGACTCTCCCATGCAAGCTTCTTGTCCCTGGACTGGGTGGATGGGCTGAAGGGACATTTTGTGAGAACATGGAAGAGCCACTGGAGGCAGAGATTGAGGCCGTCACAGAAAGAGCCCCACAGCAGCTGATGGGATGTAAAGTAGCGCTCAGCATTCCCATGGCATTTTACAACTGCTACTCCTGGAGAAATTCTGCACCAAGATATTAAAAATTCTATGCACAGTATTTTAAAATTTGGCAAAATTCTGCATATTTTATTTGTCAAAACAACAATATAAATCATGCCAGTTTCAATTATTTTGGTAATTTATTTCAAAATACCTGTCAGCAAGTAACATCTGTAACAATACAGACAACACAAGAAATTCAGGAAATGTTTTTTGACAAGTAGATTCCCTACTAGGCCTATTCATACAGAACTCTGGGTAATAATTTATTTAAAGTTCATTTTTGTTGGTCTTTCGGAAGAGGTCTTCTAAAGAGAAGGATGTGTGGTTCTGGCTCATGGATCCTGTAATGGACCCAGCCAAGACTTTGCTGGACACCAAGTCTTCTCCAATACAGAACCATATTTCCCGCATCCCTCAGAAGCGGTGTAAAGGCTTGGAAGTCAGGGATAACGGAGGAGCTGTGGGAGAGGCAAGTAATTGCTGGGAAGAAGCCTGGGTGTGAACTTACAGGGTTGTTGGATGTAGGTGGGAGAAGTAAGGAACAGGTTTTGGGGGGGACGGGGAGGGCTTGTTAGGGAGCCTCCACTGAGCAGATGCTGGCTGACCCCTAGCCTCTCTCGTTCAGTCAGGCATATCTGCATCTGGGCAGCAGGTGGCCCGCCTGGTCGGGGAGGCTAGCCCCCGCCCAAGGCCCTGCTCCTCCCACCTGAGGCCCTGCCGGAGCCCAGAGGCCCCACCCCCACGGCTGCCAGCCCCTGAGTGCCAGGCAGCATGTGACCCCCCCCAGCCCCAGAGTGCCTCAGCTCCATGTGTCCCTGCACCCCTACTCCCATTCGGTCCCCACCCCAGTCTGTTGCACCCCACACACACACACTCCTTGGTGCTTGAACATAGGTGCTGAAGCACCCCCTGGCTTGAAGAGGTTTCCATCATATACAGGGTTTACAGTCTGATTCAATACCTCCCCCCCCCACACACACAGAGAGTACAAATTGTTCCAGCACCACTGCCCCCACTAGCCCTTCTGACCCCAGTCTGTGACTCCCCAGCAGACCCATGCTCTCTGTCCTCCCCATACCCCACGCCTCCTGACCTGGCCCCATGAGCAGAGCACTGTGAGGAAGGCAATCTCTTCTTTCCCCTGTCCACAGCTGGGACTGGCCGGGAGTGAGTGCTCTCTGTTCTGGTGCCACAGCAGCCCCTGGTGGGTGAAAGGCAGAACTACTGCACTGCTCCAGCAGAATGGGGGTGGGGGGAAATTCTGCATGGCACATGAATTCTGCGTGTGCGCAGTATTCCCCCCGGCGTAATCTGCAAACAGAGATGACACATCGCTCTTGATGATGGGCGGGAGCACAATTTCAAGATTTGGAGGGTGGGGTATGTGACTGCCCCACCCATTGCCTCTGGGCTAAGGAGCAGCAGCAGAGTCAAGAGCATTAGGGCAGCAGTGAGCAAGCTCCTCAGGGAGCATCTCATTGGAGCCTGCCTCCACAGGCAGGGGCCAGGCTCCTTCAGGGGAATAGGCAAAAATGCATCAGGGTGCAGCTCAGAGCTGTGCTGCCTGCCGTACCTGGGGAGTGCCCAGCCATGCAGAAGCAGTCCAGCAGGGAGGGATGCCAGGCAGCCAGCCAGCGCCCTGGCTCCCACAGCCTGCGCAGCTCCCACCAACTTCCAATCCACCAGCTCCTGGCAGGAGATGGTTTTCAAATGGTGGGGTGCACCCGTCTTCCCCAAGAGCTAAATGGAAGGCAGAAATCTGGGGGAGCACCTGGGTTCACATGCCCCCCATGTCACCTCTGTCTGCAAAGCATTCTACATACAGCTAATCTCTCAAGATCAAGCTGCTGCACAATAAGAAGCCCATAAATCTCCTGGCAGATCAATATTTTTCTAACGGGGGGGCCATAGGATTCTTCCACCTCCACCCTCCCTAGTTAGGGGTTCATAATCTGGGCAACAGCAACCTTTTCAGGCACTATCTCTTAATTAGCACCTTAGTGGTGACTCAAGTTTTACCCCTCCACCTATGCCTGCAAGTTATTGGACCATTCGATTAGATGAGTATGTGCTTGGAGAGCACATCTCAGACTCAAGTTTATTCTCCCACTAGGGTTGCCAACTCTGACTGAACCTATTCTGGGAGATTTTCCTCCCTCCCTTCCCCTCCACACAACGGAATGTCATTTTCTTAAAATATTCTATTAAAATCTCGCTGATTGGTTTCAATACTTACTGGGAGATCAATGTTGATTCCAGGAGACTCCAGGCCAATCCTGGAGGGTTGGCATCCCTATCTCTCACAGGCCAGCAGGAGGTGGGAGGGCAATGGAGAAGGGACAGAGCCATGTGTAAGTGGGGTGTTTTTGGCAGATATTGCTTTCCATGCTGGGGGACCATGGGATCCGTGGGTCCTTACATCTCCATTGCCCTGGAGAAACCACCCTCCTTTAGCTTGGCCCTGGTGTCTTGCCAGTCAAATAGCAACACTGATGGGGCCCAAAGGGCATCACCTAGTCCAGCCTTCCCACCACTAGAGATTGTGTCTCAGGGTCTCCTCTTGAGGAGCATGTGCATTTGGCAAGGCTGAGGAGAGAATGCCAGGTAGGATTACGTTCCATCTCATCTGCAATTACAGATGGTATTCACCACATATCCCCAAATCCACAGGGCAGCATCCAGCTTCACACAGCAGTGCCATGAAGCTAATGCCCACTGGACCATTCAAGTGCCCAAGTTTATGTCAGGCACTACTGATGCCAGGACACCTCATGACAGCAGTCTCATTGATGCCCACAAGACAAATACAAGCAGGGAAGGGACCCTCCTTTCCAAATCCACCTCTGCTGCAAGGAAGCAATCCACATGCCCTGAAACAGAGAGACAGGAGGGCCCCTCCCCAATTCCAGAGACCCGTTAAGGGTCCCAAGACATGGGATAGTCTGCTCAAAAGTAAGCCAGGGTGGAAACCTTAGCACAATGGGTCACTATGGGATAGTCATACTGACCACAACCTAATCTGAAGCCCCACCACAACCAAAGGGATGGAGGAAATTAAAGTCATGGAAAAGATGCACTAGAGCAGTGGTTTTTAACCAGGGGTCCAGGGCCCCCTGGGGGGAGGCCATGAGCAGGTTTCAGGGGGTCCACCAAGCAGGGCCAGTGTTAGACTCCCTAGGGCAGAAAGCCAAAGCCCCACCACATGGGGCCGAAGTTCAGGGCCATCAGCCCCACCACCCGAGTCTGAAGCCAAACTTAGCTGTTTGGGGGCCCCTGTGGCATGGGGCCCCAGGCAATTGCCCTGCTTGCTACCCCCTAATGCTGGCTCTGGCTTTTATATGGAGAAAACCAGTAGTGGTGGCACAGGTGGGCCGTGGAGTTTTTATAGCATGTTGGGGTGGGGGGCTCAGAAAGAAAAAGGTTTAGAACCCCTGCACTAGAGGATGAGAAGAGTCCTTGCTCTTCCCATCTTGCCCGAGGGAGATGCAGAGGGGCTTGGGAGCACAGAGAAAGCCTATTTCATGCCCCTCCCCAGCAGGATTCCCCTTTGGATCCCAGCAGCCACATTCTTACGGGTAAGATCCATATTAGGCAAGGTGGAGGAGGGTTGTTGAGAAAAGCACCTTGCATTGCTCCTCTTCCACACCCCCAACAGCCATGCTCACCTCTGCCGTGGGACTAAGAGTGCTTCCTTCACAAGGGTTTCAACCTCTGCCGGCCTTGGCAACAGAGATCCGAGTGACAGACCTGCCCAGGGGAAGGGAATCCAGGTCACTCCCATGGCAAGTGCTGCATGCACCAACGCAGCTCCGCAAGATGGAAGTCAAGAGGTTTTCCAGTACAGCTCCCTGCCCATTGCTGACAGACTCATTCGCCCCAGGCATCTCCCTTTGGAGGGGAACAGAAGCTCCGTGGCTTTGCTTGGACAGTAGGAGAAGGTGAAAGCCATCTGAGTCCAGGACCCGAGCGTATAGGCCTCCTACTCTGAGCTCATTTGGGGGACCAGGCTCAGCAGCCTGTGTTCTAATTAAAAACCAAACCCTTATACTTCATTAAAAGCGTTGCAGTAGTCTTGAACCCTGCAGTTTTACTCTCTCCTGCAGCAGCATAAGGGACAGCTACCTTAGCTTCTTCAAGAAAGAAAAAAGGAACATTTCCAAGCGTCACTGACATAGAAAAAAAGAAGACTTGTTCTACCAAAGAATATGCAAAAACCTAGTTCAATTATTCAAGAGAGGCTGTAGACACATCAGCTTTCATCCAGAGTTCCCTGCACCCCATTCATCCCAATGATCAGAAGCGCCCACAATTTATCAAACAAAAATCTCTCTTTTAAATACAGACACATTCATCTGGGAGCTGGCTGTGACCTCCTTTAACTAAACACCCTTTGGGTGCCTCCAAATATGGGAAGGATGCTTTTGAAGAGATAATACCCCCCTTTCTCCCTCCCACCCTCCCCTCAGTATAGGAGCAAAGAAAATCCCTCAGCTATCATTCAGCCAAGCTAGGGTATATATAGCTAGTTCGGTTACTCTGCCCCTGTGAATCAATGCCTCCAGCCCTTTAATCATCTCTGTTGCTCTTCTTTGTATTTCCTCCAACTTGTCAAGAGCTTTCAGGTAAGGAGGTGCCCAGAAGATAACAATATTTCAGGGGTGATTGCACCAAAGACAACTAAAATGGGACTGTTTTACATTCTTGCTCTCTAATTGGACGCCTCTGCACATCCAACCCCAAATTGCATCAGCTTTTTTGGTGGGTAGTTATATCCCATCACAAATTCATGTCTAATGTGCTGTCCACTCTCACCCCGGTCTGTTTGAGCATTCCTGCTCCCCAAGCTTCTTCTATTCCTGCTTCCCTAGCTTCTCCTATTCCATAGACTAGCTGCTTTCAGATTATTTTTCCTCTGGAATCTCATTTAGTTATTTCCTGCCCATCTCTCTCACTTATCTAGGTCGCTAGTGTTTGCAACTCCTCCCAGTTTAGAACCATCGCGAGTTTCCTTGTGCTATTTGCCACCTCTTCCAGATCATTAATAAAGATGATACATTTTAAGAAGGGGCTGATACCTGCAACATTTCACTGAAAATCCCCCCTCCCCAACTACTGCATCAAAGGGAGCATGCTGCCAGACTGGAGACCACCATGTGTATTTCCTTCAGGCTAGAAAGCATTCTTGGCACACCCTGGCCTCAGGCAATGAGAGAGCGGTAGTCTGGGCACAAAGAAAAGGAGTACTTGTGGCACCTTAGAGTACTTAGGTGCCACAGGTACTCCTTTTCTTTTTGCGAATACAGACTAACACGGCTGTTACTCTGAAGCCTGGGCACAGAAAAGTTAAAGCAGCATTCTGGCCTGGAGCCATTCATGAAGCTGGTCTAACACCCCCAAAACCCAAATTGTCTAGACAGACAGATCTCTCTCCATATAGGTCTACACCCACATACAATTAGTTTGTCCTCAGAGTTCAGTAACAAAATTACATTTTTATTTCCCCCCCTTATATACACACCCACTTAAGATCACCGGTCTGAGAACTGGACTGGACTGCTCCCCTGGGTGATTATTCTAATGGATATTCATCTGGGAAATGTGGTGATTAAATACATAGTTTATTATAAACAGGTCTGCTGCATTGGTTTACAGACTACCCTTATTCTTTCTTCCTTCCTTCCTTTCTCCCTCCTCTTCAGATCAGAGCTCTGGTGTCTGGCAGGTTTTTATAAATGCTGTCTCTACCCAATGCTAATGAAAGCCTCTTATCCCTGCCTGGGTTGGTTACAGTGTCCTGCAACCAAGAGTTAAATCACATCACAAGCAATGCACTTTCACTTACATGTCCTAGATGTTAAATGCTCCTTTAGGGAGATGAATCACAATAAGATAAATAAATAAACCATTTACTGGATTACATATTTAAAGCTCCCCTCCCTTGAGCTGATCACACTTACCCCTCCGAGGAGCAGCCACGTCTACAACAGATCAGCTCGATTAATGGTAAAATATAAATGTCACCTTTATAGCTAGATTATAAGAGCCTTCTTAGTCAGTGCTAGGCTACTGGATTTGGGGGCTGGTGGTGGGAGAGAGAACAAACAAGCTACCAGTGCCAAAGAGGTGGGGGTTGGAAAGAGAAGCCATCATGGAGTCTATATTTAAATAAATATATATATATATATGCATAATAATAAAAAAAGATACCCAGCTTGTTTTTTAATGGGAAGAGTGGCTGTTTTAATACCTCAAGCTAATGTTTCCATACACCCTCTTCCTTCCTCCTTTGGAGACTGGAATTGCTGTTTGCAGGAAACAATTTCAGTCAGTCAGTCAGTCAAAAAAAAAAAAAAAGCTACCCTCTTTCAAAGATCATTAAGGAGAGGTTTTAACCAATCGCATTCCCCCCCCCCCCCCGAAAATGACAGAGTAGATACGAGACGTAGCCCAGCTGATCCCAGCCTTCGATGGCAAAACTACAGCTATTCACCCACAGCACACAAAAAATAGATCACACACACAATACTACGGCTGATGCCAAAGGGTTTTTGTTTTAAGGGAGGGGAGGGGAAGAGGAGAGAGAGAGAAATAGGAGGGGAAAGTTAATTCACATTTAATTTGACACCTTCTCCTCAATCTCCCAGGATGAGTCACTCTACACCTCTGGCTCTCACGGCAGTATTCCAGAGGGTACCAAATGGGGCATTTCCCCTCCCCTCCTAGCCAATTACAGCCCCTCCTGCAGCTTGTAATTTACAAAAAGCTTCCGTGCCTAGAGCGGATGAAGGCTCCGCTATTACCTTGCGGGCAGCAGCGGTCCTGTCGCACTCAGCCTCGCGCCGGGGTTTTTCTTCTCCCCCTCTCTCCTCTTGTCGGGCTGCTGGCGGCTCCTGGTGAATTGAAAATATTTGGCGTGTGTGAGGTTGCACCCTGAGCCTCGCACATTATACACTCCTGACGTCAGGATGCTGAGGGAGGCGGGGAGGATGGAGGGGACAAGTGGGAGGGATGATGATGATAACGGCTGCTCTGGATTTAAAGAGACATGTATTTTTTGCGCGGGGGGGGGGGGAATAGGGGGGTTTGTAGGAGCACATCTCTCAAGAGTTGAATCATAGAATATCAAGGTTGGAAGGGACCTCAGGAGATCATCTAGTCCAACCCCCTGCTCAAAGCAGGACCAGTCCCCAATGTTTGCCCCAGATCCCTAAATGGCCCCCTTGAGGACTGAACTCACAACCCTGGGTTTAGCAGGCCAATGCTCAAACCGCAGTTCAGGCATGACTCGGGCTGGGGGTGTGAGAGAGAGATGACATGACCTAAGAGGGGTAGCCCTGAAAACTGCCGGGAAAGAGGCTGATTATGAGGAACAGAGAATGACCCAAGAATAGCAGAGGGTGGAAGCTGGGGTTCAAGTAGGGGACAGTCATTTATTTCATTGGCCCTGGCAGGTGGAGCTAGACTTGCTCTAAGCTGCTTCCAGTCATTCCCAGTCATAATCAGTTCTTAAAAATCATTGGAGATTTGTAAGAGCAGGTTGGAAAAACACCTGTCAGAGATGGTCTAGAACTATAATACTTAGTCCTGCCATGAGTGCAGGGCACTGGACTAGATAACCTCTCAATGTCCCTTCCAGTTCTATGATTCCTATTGAATAGGTCCCCAAAGAGTAGTGAAAGGTAACTTCTCTTCCCCAAGGACTTTAGTCCCATCAGTCCTATCATGCCTCCTCCTCAGTACCTGCCCCGGGAGAGACTGTGAAATGCTATAAGCTCTCCTGCTCTCAGGTTCTGGTTCAATGCAATGTTGTTTATGGTGCATTATAGAGAGGTCCACAACGTTTCTATTTAATAGCATTGACTCATTATGTTTAAACCACTATTAATTTATTGTATTGGGTCAAACTTCATTACAGTTTAGTCCATGCTTAGCAAATCTCTCTGTTTATTCAAAGTATAGATTAGCACTGGCCATACTAAGCCCATTGAAATAAATTTCACTATATTGACTATTTCTGCCTGTTATGACTTTTCTACTTGATAAACAGTGACAGATGGTCTCACAATATTTCAGCCCCATAGTCATCATTAATCAATTCTAGACATCATATAGTAAATTTCAGTTCCTGAATCATTCCTATCCCTGGTTCTAAAACATGACATAAAAGCAGAAATAATACAGACATAAAGAAAATGACCTTCTGAATTTAGTGTGAATTTTTCAACAGTTGTGGGTAAGGCTAAGATCTTGTTATGGTTATTTTTAGTAAAAGTCACAGACAGGTCATGAGCAATAAAAAAAAAAATCATGGAAGCCATGACCTGTCTGTGACTTTTGCTGCTGCAGCTCCATGGTTTCCACCCCCCCCACTGTGGTGGCTGTGACCTGTGGGTTTCCCCCTCTGCCCAAGGCAGCTGGGAGCTGCAGGGTGATCATATTTCCCCCCCAAAAAATGGGACACGCCTAGCCACAAGCCCAAGGTCCGTCTCCCCCTCCTGCCCCTGTGCTGGAACTCTGAGGAAAGCCCCCTGAGGAGGCTGTCGACCTTCAGCCTTCGCTGAAACCCTGCCGGGGCCCTGCTGGCTGCCAGCTCCAGTCCTGCTGTCCCTGTGGCTGAAGCAGAAAATGTCTCGGAGGTCTCTGGAAGTCAGGGATTTCATGACTTCTGCAACCTCCATGACATAAATGTAGCTTTAATCATGGGTGCTGTGATTCCCTCCTGACACAGCACATGAGTGAAGTGTGGACCTGGATGAAGAGCAGCTGACTGAACCAGGCAAGACAGAGATAATGCTGTTCAAAACTGAGTAAGCAGTTTGAGGAACTAACTGAAAGGAAGACTTCCTTTTTCCCTGATGGTGTCTGCTGGCTGCTGTGGTCAGGCATACAGGGGGCCTGCTTGCCCCCGATGCCTGGGAAGATGTAGTAACCAGAAATCTCTCTGTTCGCTTTCAGCTGGCCAACTACCAATACTCATTGCTAAACACCTTGCCACAGCGATCTGAGACTCTGTCACTGCCGGGCTGGACTATTGCAACTCGCTTCACCTGGGGCTGACTACCCCCACAGGTACCCAGAAACTGCATGGTCCAGCATGCCTTCTAAGCAGAGCTACACACCAACAGTTCATCACACCGGAGGCGTGGCACTCTGTGTTGGCTGCCATTTGCATTTCAGGTGCATTTCAAGGTCCCCATCTTCAAAGGCCTGGCTGGGTGAGGCCCCAGTTGCTTTAGGGGCCATATCTTTCTGCCCTTTGCCAATCCTGCTATGCCCAAGAGAGCCACTTCAGTGTGCAGAGCCTAGATTTCTACTTGTGAAAGCTCAGCTTAAGGCATCCTCAGTGACGGGCCCACAATTATGGAATAAACGCCTACAGGAAATCTGAGTGAGCCCAAATCACATTGTCCTCAAGTCTATATGGCTGGGTAGGAGGTGTCTGTGTCCGCTGCTGCTCCTGCAGCTTTGGCAGGAGCTGAGGAAGCAAAGCAGCACTGAAGAAAGGAGAGCTGTGGATTCTCACCTGCCTCCTCATTCAGCTGCTGCTGCAGGGCTGAACCAACCGACACTGGGACCGTGGTCCAAAATGTTTTTAAGCTACTATCTATATACTATTAAATGGCTTTAAAATAAACCCTATTTAGACTAAAGAGAGGCAGCCCATCCCTTTGGGCATTTTTTTTAAACTATAGATTTGTGACTTTTGTCTTTTTCCCCTGTGCTCAGACGATGGCTTTCCATACAACTGACCGTACCAAACCACTAGCCCTGCTCAGCGTGCTGCGAGACACACTGGGCTGAATTTATCCCTATGCGGGTGCTGAACCCAGTGCAGGGACAAAGAAGACAGACAAGGCACCTATGTCAGGGTATTCCCTGGGGTCAGACTCCTATCTCAGATTACAGAAGCCGGAGTAGCTGTCCTAGCTTGTGACCCAGCTGCAATGGCAAAGGGCCCTCGTGAACAACCAGGGCATAGGAATGCATTGGACACACCCGCTCTCATCCTTTCTGCACTGGGTGCTCTTGTGGGATTGGAGAGTAAAGCTGTTCCTGCTGGGGACTCACCCTATGTCCAGAGGGCAGACCCAGCTGCCTCACAGCCCCTATGAATCAGCAGAGGGAAGAATTCAGCCCACCAGTTTTAAACTACAGATTTTCAACTAGAGTTTTCCCAAATAACCATGGTGTAAAATACCCAGCACAAAATGAATTGGCCACTAGCAGCACCCAGTCTCCATGAGAAATTGACTTCCCTAGAGAAAGGAGGAGAGAGATCTACCTTCTAGAGGTGATGAAGTAGCTTTACATTTGTGAGGCACTCAGCTACTACAGTGAGGAGTACCATAAAAATGCTGTGACATAAATAAAGTACATAATGTGTCTGTAGCTTATAAAATATTTTTACTTACTTGTTATGGTGCCATAAGTGTACATGTTTCAGAGTAACAGCCGTGTTAGTCAGTATTCGCAAAAAGAAAAGGAGTACTTGTGGCACCTTAGAGACTAAACAATTTATTTGAGCATAAGCTTATGCTTATGCTCAAATAAATTGGTTAGTCTCTAAGGTGCCACAAATACTCCTTATAAGTGTACATGGAGCTGTACAATGAATGTTCTGTGTTGATCAATTAACAGTTTCCTTGGTAGCTCCAAAGAGTTTGCAGTCTAATAGCATAAGCTAAACAGTATGGTACAAGACAGGACAGACTGGGATATGGGTATCAGAACCTGAATGCTTCATGGAATAACTGGGGGCTTAGAGGTTTTTGAAGGAAGAGTTCTTGAGAGCGTGACACATGGTGACTTGAAGGTGGTTCAAGGCATATAGAGCAGTGGTAAAGGCATAAAGTCCAGAGTGCGTAAAGAAGACAAAAGGAGATGAGAGGAGGGAAGTTTTAACTGAAATTAGGGTGTGGGTGTTGGAGGGAGATAAGGACAGAGATGGAAGCAAGGGCAGAGTGATGGAGGGCTTTGGATGTTAGAAGATACTTGAACCTTTTGTGGGGGATCAAACCCAATGCCGAAAAGTCTATCTATGGGATTGCCAAATTCAAGTGTTCAAAAATCATGAGTCAGATCCCCAGAAACCATAAGACTGGTTTTAAAATCATGAGATTTTTTACAATAATAAATGTTGGATTCTTTTGATTTTCCTGCTGGTTTATGAGCCATTAGGTAACACTCACTTGATGGTTTAAAGCTTTTCTCCCCAACCACGAGGTCTAGAAATGTACCTTTAAAAAAAGAAAATGAAAGCTGAGATTCTCATGGATCTCTTGATTCCAGAAACCATGGCTTTAAGCAACACACCAAATATTGCAGCACTCGCAATACAATAGCAAAGGTTGGCAACATTGCAGATGTATGTATGTATGTATGCATGCATATGTGCGTACACACACACAGGTCTACAGCTGTGCAGGGCATCAAGACCAGTGGGATCTAGGATGCATACCCTATCACCACACATTGAGCTGAGTATCTGATTTCCAGAGCTTTACAAAAGTCAAGAATTCAGAAAATCAGCCTCACATATAACATTAAATCACTAGGTCAAGTGAGTGAGAGAAAGACAATACAGAAACAAGTGCACTCTGGTATATGTATCGTTACCCCTTTTGACCCAAGAGGTTACCAATATTTGGGGCCTTGTGGATTGTTTCCACCAGGAGGAGAAATTGATGATGAACTCTGCTATTTCTTTGATGCAGTCCTGTGTATTTTTGAGGAATGTACAAAACAGTCTTGGATTCCCTGAATACAACAGGAAGCAAACAAGAGGCAGTTTTCTTTCTGTGTAGTCCAAGCCTCTTTTTCCAGCCAGCATGCTCCCCAAAAAGTTTTCTTAGCTTAAGAGCATAAGAACGGCCATACTGGGTCCATCTTACCCTGTCTTCTGACAATGGCCAACGCCAGGTGCCCCAGAGGGAATGAACAGAATAGATACTCATCAAGTGATCCATTCCCTGTCACTCATTCCCAGCTCCTGGCAAAGAGAGGCTAGGGACACCATCCCTACCCATCCTGGCTAATGGCCATTTTGATGGACCTATCCTCCAGGAATTTACCTAGTTCTTTTTTTGAACGCTGTTATGTTCTTGGCCTTCACAACATTCTCTGGCAAAGAGTTCTACAGGTTGACTGTGTGTTACGTGAAGCTTCCTTTCAGGGGCCTGCTACAAGCAGCAGAAAAGATGGTCCAGTGGTTTAGGGCAATGGTGTGGGCACTTTAGGTTCAGTTCCTTGCTCTGCCATGGCCTTCTTGTATGTTTTTAGGAAAGTCAGTTAGCCTCTCTGTGCCCAACTGTGCAATGGGGATAATAATGCTTCCCTACTGTGTGGATGTGTTGTGAGGATAAACACATTACAGATTGTAAAGTGCTGTGAGACCTACTGATGAAAAACACTGTATAATAAATAGGGATTATTATTATTAAGTGTTTCTGCTACCTTGTCTGTCTGCTTCTGTGGTGTTTCTGGCTGCACCTCCCCAGCTCCACCAAAACAATACCCAGCCCCTTTGCATTCAGCCCTGTGACAATCCCCAGAGTATAAGCTGGACTGATTGATAGCTCTGTCCCCTCAATTCTCCAACATGGAGTGCCTTTTACACTACTTTTCTGTGAGAGCAACTAGTCCCAATCTGCTCACATACAGCCTCCAGCATGTAAGTTACTTTCAGCTGAATTATATGAGTGCTCTTTGCCAGCCACTCCTGAATTATACTATAGAGAGACACCAGCAAATTCCCAGTGCCAGACTTGTCCCCAGAAATGTGTGTTTATATTGTCAGCTCTCTCCTTCTGGACAACACAAACTCATATAAAGTCTGTCATTTTATTTTTGAAAATGATATGCACAAACCCTGTTATCTCAAAAGGAGTTTCTCAGACACTTCAATCTAAACACATACCAGTTTAGATAAAACAATAAAACAAGTTTATTAACTACAGAAAGAGAGATTTTTAAGTGATTACAAGTAATGAGTCATAAAAGTCAGAAATGGTTACAAAGAAATAAAAGGTAACATGCAAACTAATACGTAACTTAACAAGCTAAGTGAATTTAAAGCAAAAAGGTTTCTCTCATCACATGCTTACAGCAGTCTGGCTGGATTTTTCAGCCAGGACCCTTCCCCCAATTCAATGATGCTTCTTTTCTCTTTCAAACATTGTTGATGCTGTGAATAGAGATGAGAGGACAGAGGTGATTTGGGTCCTCTGTTCTCCCTGCTTATAGCATTTCTCTTCTTTGAGAATCATCTCCAACTGGGGTTCAGGCGAGAGCAAGTCTGTTTGCAAAGATGTGAATTTCTCACTCATACCCTACTCCTGGGGGAATTCTGTTCCACTGCACACATGCAGAATTCTTGTCTGGTGCAGAATTTATTTTCTGCACAGAAAATACATTCTGCCTGAGCAGTGCTGCAGTTCTGCCTTTTGCCCACCAGAGGCTACTGTGGCAGCAGAATAGACAGCAGCAGCTGACAGGCAGTAACAGCCAGCAGCTGGCTGCATTCATAACAGCACCCTTGACTGCGGAGTCAGGTTAGGAAGCACAGGATATGGGGGGACAGACTGGAATACATGGGGCTGCTGGGGGCCACAGACTGTGGTTCAGAAGGGCTGGGGGAGACAGGAGCTAGTGGGGTGACAAGCATTGCACCAGGGGCTGAATGGGAGGGGGCTGCAGGGCCACATGGGGACGGGGGGAGGGAGGTGCAGGGACACATGGGAACAGGGGCAGATGTGCCTGACTGAATGGGAGAGGCTAGGGGTCAGCTCCCCAACAGTTCCCCTCCCCCATAAAAAAACTGCTCCATACTTCTCCCACCCAAACCAACAACCCTCCAGGTTCACGCCCATGCTCTTTTCCCTCTTCCTCAGCTCCTCCCTTTCCAGATTCCTCCAGTCCTTTGCACTGCTTCTGAGGGGTGCAGGAAATATGTTTCTTTATTGTAGTTTAAATGAATTATTACCCAAAGTTATGTATTAATTTGCCTAGTAAGGAATCTATTTGTAAAAAAAAAAATAAAAATCCTGAATTATGTTTGTCTGTATTATTACAGACATTACTTGCTGACAGGTATTTTGAAATAAATTACCAACATAATTGAATCTGGCATGACTATATTGTGTTATTTTGACAAGTAAAATGTGCAGAGTTTTGCAGAATTTTAAAACCGCAACTCCTAGCCACCGGCCCCGGAGCTCCAAGCCACCGCTGGTGGTGGGGGGGACCGCACAACTGCCATGAGCTGCAGCGGCATTGGATGCTGGACCCTCCACTTCCCATTTTATCACAGTTATTTTTAGCAAAAGTCATGGATAGGTCCCGGGCATCCGTGAATTTCTGTTTATTGCCCATGACCTGTCCGAGACTTTTACTAAAAATATCCATGACAAAATCTTAGGCTTAGTTATAAATGGTGCTGCACTGATGGCTGGGAGCACTTAGTGCCTCTGTGTGCCTACAGAAGAGATAAAGCATAGAAAATAGCAATGCAAGCATCTGCCACGCATCATACCCCTCCGGCACAACCTCTTATTGGAGGGGCCAACCATAATGGATGAGAACAGAGATCAGTCTCTCTGCACCATTCCATTCTTGGCAGAGGGTGCCGACTTGTCAATTAGTACCAGCTGTGGTGGTGTTTTTTGTGATATGGCCACTGTTGAATTGAGACCCACAAACGCATTTCCTACAGGACACTCAGCAGACTTTGCACACTGACCATTTTTGGTTATTACCAACATGGGCCTGATTAGATCAAATGTGATCTAGAGCTGAAAGGCTTGACAGACTCTAATATGACATGATTTGCTGCTAACTCACTTTCCTTCTCCATCCCTAATTCACCTTCCTCTCTCCTTTGCTGCCCCGACTTAACTGTCTTGTGTCTTATTCAAAACTCTCCAGACTGATCATCTCTCTCTGCCATCCCAATACCTCTATTTCCTCTTGTGAGGTAGAAATGTTTTATTCCATACCGCTGGGAGAAGGACGTGGGCAAGAGCCTGGGGAGATGGAGAAAAGGGCCACACCCTTGCACAAAATAGTGATGGAGCAAAACTAACAGACAAGTGTAACAAAACAACTGTGCCTCAGTTACAGGTCCTAACAACGGTGCATTGAGAGACCTATGTAAGGCAAAGCCTGGAATAGCAAGGGGTGCTGCAGATCTCAATCAAGGTGCACTAGCAAAGCTCTGTGGGGCCAGGATTGGGATAGCTGGTGCTGTAGGGCAGCAGGAAGATACACTTGTAGTCTGTGTGGGGCTGGGACAGGAATAGCAAGGGGAGCTGCATATAAAGCTTGAGGCACATTAACAGAGCTGTGTGGAGAGCTCAGGACTGGGATAGCAGCAGTTAAGGACTCCGGTACTCACCTGGCAGGTGGAAACTGGAATAGTACATGCCCCCACTAAGCACGCTTCTAGCCTTCATCATCCCCCATTAAAAAAAACAAAAATATTCAGACCACAAATATTTATGAAGAAAAAAATTCCAGTGAAACAGGATAATTACTAAGTGAGAGAGCATAATATTGATCTGAAAACCCCAACTACAGAAAAATAACATGCTAATAAAGCCTAGAGACACTAGTCCCAATCCTACTCCCACGTGTGTTCCCCAAGACAGTACAGTATCTAATAATTCAGAAACACTCCCGCTGCATACTGCTGGGTAGAACTTAGTGTTTGCATCAAAGCGATTGCACTGACTGTGGTTTTGACTGGCAGCTGCTGAGATGCTTGGTTTTCCTTAAAGCTTTTTTTAAACACCTCAAGCCTTCTCTTTTCATCTTGCTTTGGCAAGTTTCAGGCACTAGCAGAGCCCCTTGTTTTCCACAATTCTTCAACTACTCATTTTGCTGCACAATCCACTGTTGAATAACTGTGCAGGAGAAACTACGATTATCACTGGGAAGGTCATCATTTACTGGATGTGATTATCCAATTTGTATGCATGTATCATTTCTGTATCTGGAGTTAGGAATATTGACTATGTAACAATTATAACTGTGGTTATATTTGAAGATGCCCACCAGACAGTGAGCAATCAGCCTTAATAGGCCGCTAGGAAAAAGACAATAAGTCTTCAAAGATGTGAATTATCACCCGAAATTGGGCCAGCTAGTAAGCTTAGGGAGGACTAATGACCCGTCAGAGTTTGGCAGAAAATAGCATGTTTATTATACTGATAGCTAAGCTCAAAAGAAGGGGAGGGGGGTCACACTCACACTCTCACGCTCCCAGGACAGGCACAGCACTGGAGATGTCAGGATTCTTCAAGGTAAGTGTCCCACAGCACAGCGATGGATGGTGCGATGAAGGTAAGTCTTCCCGAGGCACGATGGAATGCAACGCAGCGAACCACTGGCCAGGCAGTCCGGGCGAAGGGCCTTCATGGGAGGTACAAGCTTGTGAGTGCACTCCTGAGCACATGGCCGCTTCCCCTTTTAAGGACCTGCTCCTCATGGCCTGTGACTAGAGATGACTTGGCCATGTCTTGTTGGTCACACTCCTCCTCGGACAGTGTCCGTGCTGTGTCATGCATTGGGTGTGTGAGCACTGCCTAATCAGAGTGCCAGACACCTTGTCTACCTGGGACCTCTTCTGATCTTCCAGCTGTTCAACCAGCCCATTCATCCCACAAGCATTCCAGGAGGGAGGGGGAGGGGGAAAGCCACTTCACAGGTATTCGAAGAGGGAGAGGAGACAAAAAGGGGTGGGAGGGAAAGGTGTAACAGACCTTTTGAACATACAGGTTATACAGAGCATACAGATCACTGCTTCTCCTACAACATGGATCCCTCATCTTTTGGGAGTTCCTTCCTGTGGATATTGAAAATAAACCTGGTTTCACGGTTGTTTTGACACTACAAAGTCAGGTGATAATGTCACCTGGTAAAAAGTACCACCTTCGACACTGTTGGTACTTTTACACTGGAAACAAAGACTTCCCACCTTATGTAAATTCTATATAAGGCTGGGGAGTAAGGCAAACAGGACTCCTCTCCATTGCCTTCCTGCCCAAGAAGAAAGACAGCTGAAAGTACCCGAGGCGACAAAGGAACTGGGCTGAGAGGAAGGCACGGGATGAGTCTAGACTGAGGCTGAGTCTACACTGCCACTTTCAGCGCTAAAACTTTTGTTGTTCAGGAGTGTGAAAAAACACCCCCTTGAGTGACAAATGTTTTAGCACTGAAAAGTGCCAGGATACACAGCGCTTTATCGCTGGGAACACTACCACTGCTCGTTCAGGGTGGGGTTTTTTTTATCACAGGGAGAGCTCTCCCCCAGCGATAAAGCGTGTCTACACTGCCCACGTCACAGCACTGCCATGGCCATGCTGTAATGTGGGTAGTGTAGACATACCCTAAGACAAGATTCTAGTCTGTAAAGAGAAATAACTGGAACTCTATGCTACAGAAACTCTGCAACTTGTCTAAAACAACATTTAGAGTGAGAAATTACATTTTGTAACCTGTTTCTTGAGCGTATTAAGCCTAGTTTGCGTGTTTTGTTTTATTTGCTCATTAATCTGCTTTGTTCTGTTTGCTAACCCTTATAATCACTTACACTCTACCTTTTATAGTGAATAAACTTGTTTTTGTTTATTATAAAACCCAGGTTGTGCAATTTATAACTGGGGTGGGGGGCAAGAAGTTGTGCATATCTTCCTCCACATTGAGGGAGGGGGTGAATTTATGAGCTTACGTTGTATAGAGATTTCTCTACAGCACAAGACAATATTATCTTGGGTGTACTTTCCAGAGGGAAGCGGCACTTGACTGCTGGGCAATTTCCTAGCTGAATCTCCCCATAGAGAGCTGCTTGCAGACTCTGTGCGATTCTACAGCTGGTATGCCCTACCTGTGTGTGTACTGCCAGAGGCAAGAGATCCTGATTCAGCAAAACAGGGAAAGGGGGACCAGGCTAGTGGAGCAGGTGGGCTCAGTGAAATCCCAGTACATCAGGGGCATCCTGGAAGGGTGTCCAACCTGTCACACTCTCCTGCTTTGATGACAAAATAAAACTACCTCAACAAGGGGCATAGATCTTTTAGCAGCAAAGTTATATCGACAGTGTCAGTGCAGACACTGCACTTGATTATGTCACTGTAAATGGCCTCCAGGAGGTATACCACAATGCCTCTCCTGACTGCTCTGGTCAGCAGTTTGAACTCCATTGCCCTGCACCCAGGAAGGCTTCTACCCCTCCCCCTTTAAAGGACTGGGAATTTTTGAAATTCCACTTCCTGTTTGCTTGGCATGGAGAGCTTACATCGCATCTTCCCAGCTGGCCACGAAGGATCCATGCAGCAAACACTCTCCTGCTTGGAGCTCACCAGAGTTATTGGATCTGCTGGCACTGTGGGGAGAGGAGGCTGTGCAGTCTCAGCTCTGGTCCAGCTGTAGGAACTTTGATAACTACGGTTGGATTTCTTGGGCATGTTGGATAAGAGCTATGAATGAGACACACATCAGTGCCATGCAGAGATAAAGGAGCTGAGGCAGATGTACCAGAAGGCAAAGGAGTCAAACCGTCACTCTGGTGCTGTGCCAAAGACCTGCTGCTTCTATAAGTAGCTGGATGCCGTCCTCAGCAGTGACCCAACCTCCACCGCCAAAGCCCTTTGGATACTTCAGCGGGGCTGGAGACAGTGGACAAGAGACTCAATCTCAAGGACAAAGTTGTAGACAACGAGGTTGAGTTGGAGGACAATGTGGAGCACATGGCAGGGTCATCTAGTGGCGTGGCAAGTCAGGACCTCGTTTCCACTCCAGAGGGGTCTAGCCAGTCCCAGCAGTCCATTTCTGGCGTGCATGATACAGGAGAGGAGAGCTCTGGTAAGTGATCTTTTTGAGTTGATGCTGCTCGGTTATAAGAGGCAGAGCTGTCCTTTGCTTTGTATATTCTAGAAGTGGGTGAAAGGATAGAAATGTACAAGACTAGCTGTGTTTGTGTGCACTTAACATTCCCCTGTGCAGCTAAGCAATGTAGTGGAACAGTGTGTTAATGGACACCAAGATTTCAAGGGAATCCTTCAGAGAGATCTCAAGGAAACTTTCCTGGAGGTACTCACCAATCCTCTGCCAAAGTTTCCTTGGCAGAGCTGCTTTGTTCCTTCCCCCATTGTAGGAAACTTTCCTACTCCAATCGGCAATCACTTATGCAGAGACCAAAGTTGCACACAGGCGTGCAGCATAAGAACCCGGTCTGAAGTCTCATGTACACAGGAGATGTACCTTTGCATCCTTGCTTATCCTCAGGAGTGAGATATCATCTTCAATGACCGCCTGTGGAAAATGGTGGCAGAATTTACAATATTGCCCCTACTGGCCTGCAGTTATCCTTTTGAAAAGACACCAAGATCCTTTGCCTCATCTTGAGCTCTCTCCCCCATTCTCCCCAACCCCAGGCTGAACTCACCATGTTTAGGGCATTCACCGAGCTGTGTGCTTGCCAAGGAACAGTGAGAAACTGATTTATATTTTTTAAAAGATGCATTTTACTATAATGATTTATTGTTGTGCATGCACTAACAATCATGCTTCTGTTTATTGTTTCTTGTTCTTCTGCAGATGTGGCTGTCAGGGGAACACCCTACACACCAGCAGAACGCCTCCGCCAGATAAGGAAGCAACCAAGGAGGAGCAAGGCAGACATGTTTTGAGAGATGCTCCAATCCTCAGAGGCTGAAAAACAAGAATGTGGGGTGTGGAGAGAGACTTTACAAGAAAATTATAAAATAGACAGGCAGAACAGAAGGAGAACCAGGAGCGAATTTTAATAGGCCAGAAGCGAATGACAAAAGTGATGGAGGAGCAAACGGAGATGTTAAAGTCCCTAATCACGCTGCAGGCTGAATTAATGTGTGCTCGGCCCCCTCTTGCAGTCGATACAGAACTGCTTTCCATGCCCTCTCCAAATTCCTCCCACACATTCCTTGTAACTTCCCGGCCTATCTCAGTACCCCGTTCACTCCATCCCTTTGGACAGCTTCCAAAAGGATAGCTGGACTTACACACAGCTATAAGAGCCTACACTGCCCTTCATTGTTCTCTCCCTTCCCACTAAGCCTTTTGTGTGTGTTGTTAACTGGTAGTTAACTGGTACTGATGAGGTTCAGTAAGGATAAGTGCAGGGTCCTGCACTTAGGACGGAAGAACCCAATACACAGCTACAGACTAGGGACCGAATGGCTAGGCAGCAGTTCTGCAGAAAAGGACCTAGGGGTGACAGTGGACGAGAAGCTGGATATGAGTCAACAGTGTGCCCTTGTTGCCAAGAAGGCCAATGGCATTTTGGGATGTATAAGTAGGGGCATAGCGAGCAGATCGAGGGACGTGATCGTCCCCCTCTATTCGACATTGGTGAGGCCTCATCTGGAGTACTTGTCCAGTTTTGGGCCCCACACTACAAGAAGGATGTGGATAAATTGGAAAGAGTCCAGCGAAGGGCAACAAAAATAATTAGGGGTCTGGAACACATGACTTATGAGGAGAGGCTGAGGGAACTGGGATTGTTTAGTCTGCGAAAGAGAAGAATGAGGGGGGATTTGATAGCTGCTTTCAACTACCTGAGAGGTGGTTCCAGAGAGGATGGTTCTAGACTACTCTCAGTGGTGGAAGAGGACAGGACAAGGAGTAATGGTTTCAAGTTACAGTGGGGGAGGTTTAGGTTGGATATTAGGAAAAACTTTTTCACTAGGAGGGTGGTGAAACACTGGAATGCGTTGCCTAGGGAGGTGGTGGAATCTCCTTCCTTAGAAGTTTTTAAGGTCAGGCTTGACAAAGTCCTGGCTGGGATGATTTAATTGGGGATGGGTCCTGCTTTTGAGCAGGGGGTTGGACTAGATGACCTCCTGAGGTCCCTTCCAACCCTGATATTCTATGATTCTATGATCCTATGATTTAATAAAAACATACTCTCTGAAAGATAACCAATCTTTATTTGTCTCCTACACACAGTGGTTGCTGCTGGAATTAATACACTGTGGCAATCTGATCATTTCTGTGTACAAATCACAGTCAGGAATCATCAAAATTTTCATGCAAGGCAGCAAGTTAATAAAGCATGGTAGAGTGGTGTATAGAAAGACACATTACTGGAGCTCATTGTCAAAATGGTGCCTCAAAGAGTCCCTGATTCTAATAACCCCCCCACTGTGGCCCTCTAATAGCGCTGGTATCTGGCTGCTCAAAATCAGCCACCAGGCATTCCACCCCCACGCTCCATCCCAGGGGAAACTTTTCACCCTTAGCCTCACAAATATTATGGCGCGCACAGCAGGCTGCTATGACCATGGGAATATTTTCCTCACTTTTGTCTAACCTGCCCTAAAGGCAGCGCCAGAGTGCTTTTAATCTGCCAAAGGCACATTCTACAGTCATTCTGCACCTGCTCAGCCTATTGTTGAAGCACTCCTTTTGGCTTTCCAGGTTTCCTGGGTAAGACTTCATATGCCATGGGAGTATGGTGTATGCTGGGTCTCCCAGGATCACTATGGACATTTCAAAACCCCCCATTGGAATCTTCTGGTCTGGAAAGAAAGTTCCCGCTTGCAGCTTTCTGTACAGGCCAATGTTTCTGAAGATGCATGTGTCATGCACCTTCCCGGACAACCTCACATTGATGTCAGTGAAATGCCCACGGTGATCCACAAGCACCTTCAACAACATAGAGAGGTACCCCTTTTTATTGATGTACTCCATCCCAAGTTGGTCCAGGGCCAAAATTGGGATATGTGTGCTATCTATTGCTCCGCCGCAGTTAGGGATTCCCATTGCTGCAAAACCATCCACTATTTCACACACATTGCCAAAAGTCACAGTCCTCAGTAGCAGGATGCGATTAACAACTCTGCACACTTGTGTTAACACAGCCCCAATGGTCGACTTCGCGACTCCAAACTGATTTGTGACTGATCAGTAGCTCTCTGGAGTTGCTAGCTTCCACACAGCAATTACCAGCGAGAAGGCAGCTCTCATTTTGATGTCCTTGCACCACAGTGCTGGGGTGAACCACACACAGTTCCAGGAAGGTGACTTTCTGTATCTGAAAATTCTGCAGCCACCACTTGTCATCCCAGACTTGCATAACAATGCGATCTCACTTCTCAGTGCTTGTTTCCCAAGCCAAAAAGCAATGGTCCACCATGTGTAGCTGCTCTGTGAATGCCAAAAGTGATCTGGTGTTTCTTTTCACACAGTATGTCAGGCACCCCTGATTCCTGTTCAGATTGGGTGCTCATAATATATTGCATGGCCAGCCATGACATGTTCATAACAGTGACCACAACAGTAGAGAGCAGTGCAGGATCCATCTTTTCAGACAGAGATGGTGGGCACACAGTAAACAGGGGTCGTTGAAAAATGCCGTGAAATGCAGTTAGAAGCCCATGGAATGATGGGGTAGAAAAAAATGCATCATGGGATGTTGAGCCTGCTCCCATAATGCCCTGCAATCCATGCCACCTTCCCACAACTCCTAGCTGCAGGAGGTGGCAAGTAGCACAGTGGGATAGCTACCTCCAGTGCACTGCTCTGTCAATGCTAAAGCACCAGCTGTGGATGCACTCTTCCAACAGAAGGAGCGTTGCCTGAACATGCAGAAGTGATGTAATTATACCGGTTTTTGATTGTCAGCATAACTTGCATTTGACAATACTCTGTAGTGTAGACAAGGTCCAATTATCACAGCTCCAAGCTATGCCACTTTATACTGGCTAAGAATCTGGTCCGAAGTTTCTAGCTGTTGTAGCTGTGAGGAAAACATTCCAGATGTAAATCTTTTACCACCTGATTATGCAAACAGCCCGATATAACTGCTCCAGGAGAGGTGGGAACTACTGTCTCTATAGTAGGGTTAACATCAAAGCCTAAAAATGACACTTGAAATGATAACATTGCTAACAATTTCCCAGTTGATCATTATAGCAGAAACATTCAGCTAATGTAGATATTCATCATACTTGGATGAAATGGCAGATATTGGGTCGGGGGAAATGGGAAGGCTAGTGGTTGTCAAGAGTTCCTGGGGAAGGAGAACTAGGAGTTGAAGCCCCTCCATAGTTTCCGGTCACCTATGTCCCAACCTACAAAGGGAAGGAAAAAATAAGATGCAGCCTCTCTTCAGTGTGAAAAGCTGCCAACAGCTGCCTGCATGTTAAAAACATAAACTGAGTCTCACACCTTCTTGGATACCAAATATCCATCACTGCACTGCCAAACGTCCCGCTCTCTGCTGAAAACTACACTGCAAATAGGCCTGATCAGTAGCAAACACTGTGGCATGTTGAAAAGTTATGGCAGCATAAATAAAATAAACTGAATTTACCGGCAAAATAAATCATACAAAGGGACACTGCACTGGTTGTATGATTGAATTGGATTAAGTGTGAAAACAAAGCTTCCATTTTACCTGAATCTGCCATAGAATTCAGTACCAGAGTAGCACAGACAGAAAAGGACCAAGGGCAATTTGAGCAAGCTCCTGATGGACAATGGGGAAAGCTCTTTCATGCACTGCACACGGCATAGTAACAGCACAGGATCCAAGTTTCTAAAATTAAATTGGCTTTTTATTAAAAAAACTATTTACAGAGATGCTGAAACTGCAGCTAGCATTCCAGCCACATGCACCCAGACTGACTTCCGGATACCTCTGCCTGCAACCTCTGCTCCTCCCTCCAACTTCCATGCAAGGTTGCTACAAAAGCTGATATTTATTGACATCATTACAAAATATTTATATTAACAACTATGTGTTTGATTATGTCCCTTTCCCCCACCCTTTGTATATTGTTCATCTTCTTAGACAATAAGCTGTCTGGGGCAGGAACTGCATCTGCATAGCACAATGGGACCCCAATCCCAGTTAGGGCTTATAGATGCTCCTGTAATAAAAAAACATAATAATAAACAACAGAGATAGGATACTGGGCTAGATGGGTCAATGGTCTGCCTGGCATGGCATAAAGGTCGGACAAAATGACCATCACCGGCCATTCAATGGTCGGGTGTGGGCAGCAGCTGGAGTAGCTGAAGAGCTGGACCAATGACCATCTGACCTGCTAAACCAGGAAGCAGGATGCAGAGATTAGAGGGGCCTGTAGTTTGCTCCCCTGCGCTCTAGCGATTGCACAATGTGTCCCCCAGGAGGGCACCGAGGTCCCCTCCTCATGACTGGGTCAGTCCGGGCCCTGGCTTGGCTCCCCAGGGGGCTGTCCCGCCACATCCTGCCAGGCCTAGGTGACGCGTAGGGAGGCCTGTAGGGTCAAGTTCCCCCCCCCCCGCCATTTCTGCTTGGCCCGCCGGGGGGAGGGAGGGGCTCTGTGCTGTGCCTGCCCCCCGGCCCGTTCCTGGCAGCCGGGGCGGGGGCCGAGCGAGCCCGAGCCCGACCCCTTCTCCCCCCTGCACGTTTCCGGCTCCCTCGGCCCCGGGCGGAGCGGAACCCCGCGCCGGGCCCTCTCCGGCACCAGCGCCACGAGTCGGCGGCGCGGCCAGGCCAGAGCGCGCCCGGCGCGGGGCTAGGCAGGGACGTGACGTCGCTGCGCCGCGAGCCTGGGCAGGATCAGGGGAGTCCCTGCAACTGAGGGGGGGGCGGGAGGGCGCAGCCTGCAACAACCCGCCCGCCCCACCGCAGAGGTAGACCCGATTCGCTCCTCGCTCGGGGATTGGGGGAGCCCTGGTCACCTGATACAGATTCCATATGTCAATCAACCCCTTCGGCCCGCCCAGGAAAGGCGATTGGCCAGCCCACCGGAAGTCACCTGGTCGGTAACTAGGAGGCTGCCGCGGCGCGGGACGATCTGCTGGCACCGGTGTTGCGGTTGTCACGTGCGCGCTGCACCCAAGAGAGGTGGGTGCACGGGGGGGGGGGCTCAAAGGGGCCGCAGGGCAGGTGCCTGGAGAGGAACCACGTTGGTCCTCCGGGAGCCGTCTATGTATCCCGCCATGCTTTGCGGCACCATAGGGTCCACTTCCCTTCTCTCCCCCCCCCTGGTGGGCCACGCGCGGGCCCGTTAGCCCCCTGGGCACGGAGAGCGGGCGGCTCTGCTGGGCCGCTGCCCCAGGGGCGGTGGGGGCGCTGCGCGAGCCCTACTGTCGCGCGCGGGGGGGCGAGCACAGCCCGCGCGGACGCTGCGCCGCGCCGCTCTCCGGGCCCAGGGCGAGCCTGGCCGCGCGGCCGAAGCCAGTGCCGGGGCGGGGAGCGGGCGCGCGGGAGCAGCGCGCAGTGACCGGCCCGGGCGGGAGCCGCTGGTCGCTGCCTAAGGGGGAAAGGCCTCGGGACCGCGATGGTAGTCTGGATGTGTCCCTCGGTCCGTTTGTTGATTACCCCTGGAGGAACTAATCCAGACTGATTTTCCTATCCCCCTTCCATGCTACTCAGTTTTTGTCCGAGTCCCTTTCTACAAATGTGGCGTTTCTACAAATGTGGCAAGAAGCCCAGAACTGTTAACTACCTAACATTGGGGCACATGCGCATCTGGCATATTGTAATTAAGGATCAATTTGTGTTAACTACAGTGTCTAATTTAGGGATTTGTAATGTGCCGATCACCTTAATAGCTATTACAAATTCCTTTTTAAAAAAAAAACAAATGATTTGCCTTTGTTTGTTCCTGTATGTGGGGGATTGTATTTTTAGTGGGGAGGGATTAGACAGTGTGGGTTCAAAGGGTTGCTCCTGAGTTTGTATGAATGAATGCCATTTCTTCCCCCCAACTCACAATTGAAGATCACTTTTTTGTGACAGTGGGCAGGTGGCATCTTTTGACAGTGGCCTAACCTGTCCTTTAAGCAGGTAGTGGAGTGGTGCAGAATCTTCTGGATGAGCTAAGAACCAAAGTTCCCTTCAATCATGCTCTCTCAGGAGCCCTTCCTTTCACTTCCAGCAGGGGGGACACATCCTCAGTTACGCTTGAGCTTGTCTTGTGGATGTGCTCTCAGCAATTATGTTGATCCCTTTCTCAGCTCTCTTATTGGGTAGTGCTTAGAAGCCCAGTTGCTAGGCCCTGTGCATGCATATAAAGAAGAGATAATCTTTGTCCCAAAGAACTCATGATTATAAAGGATTGAGCTGGAGACTTGAATGGAAAAATAGAAAGTTACCATTTGGGGTTTACTGGGTAGGACAGCTAGCAAAGTGAATCTAAAAGATCATTTTGCTGCATAGCTGAATCATTTGAGTATTTTATTGAACCTGCCAGATTTTATAGACATTCCATGCGAATGAAGTGTCTATGCTGCAGGGACTGAACGATTTCCCACACACCTCACCCAACTGTTATGAGCTGTTAAAGGCCCACCCCTGATCTGAAAGGGTCCTTCTGTTTTTAGGGTTTATCTACACTACAGAGCCTTGGCCTGCATAGGGGGTTCTCCTGGCATAGCTCCACCACCTCCCCAAGCAACATTAGTTATGCCAACGGAAGCATGCTTCTGTCAGCATAGTTGCTTGCATACTGGGGGATTTACCGGCATAGCTATATCGGCTAGTTGTGTGTGATTTTTATTTCCCCCCCACTCCTAGCCAACATAGCTATGCTGGCAAAACTTTGTAGTGTAGACCAGACTTTATTGGCCCTCTGCTCTCTTTCTACAGGGACACTTGCTACTAGCCGCCATGTTTGTTCTAGTGGAGATGATGGATACGGTACGGATTCCTCCGTGGCAGTTTGAAATGAAGCTCAATGACTCCATTGCTGAAGAACTAAATAAGAAGTTAGCTAACAAGGTAAAGCTTAGAGCACTGAACATGTGAACCAGACTTTTATGCAGCTGTGGGTGACAGCGTAAGTAGCAAAAAATTAAATTCAGACTGGTTTGGATATGAGGACCATTACAAAGACTGAAAACTACCTAAGGGACCATCTACAAAGGGTAATGATCAAAAATATTGAGTTGGAGAAGGTGATGGCTCTGGCGTTACTTCATGTGATCTCAAATTATGTAGAACAAGGAGGGTAAAGAGCACAGTAATGATATTCCGAGGGAATACTGAACTGAGAAGGATGCCAAATGGGGCAGAGAAATAATGAAGGGAACTTAGAGTAGTTGGCAGGAGTAGGAAGTAGCAATAGGAGACTCAGCCTGGAAAAATGCAGATTTACACGTCTTGGCTGGACAAATGCCTTGAAGGCAGTAATGTTGAAAGAAACCATGGGGTGATAGGTTTCAGAGCAGCAGCCGTGTTAGTCTGTATCCGCAAAAAGAAAAGGAGGACTTGTGGCACCTTAGTCTCTAAGGTGCCACAAGTACTCCTGTTCTTTTCATGGGGTGATAGTATCTCACTGCTGTGCACTAAGCACTTGAAATGTGATCTGGCAACGAAAAAGCTGATGAGATTTGGCACAGCATATAAAAAGGCATCATAACACAGACCAGAGAGATCACAACCCCTCATATATAGAAATACTGGGACTATGATTAGATTGCAGCATTCAGTTCTACACAGGTAACTGATAAACTGGAGGGAGTTCAGAGAAGAGCAACAAGAATGATTGCGCGCTCTGAAGAGTGACTTATGTGGAAAGATTATTAAAGACATCTCAGTTGGCCACCAGTGACTTGAGATGCGATGATGTCTACAAGTGTTTGAACAGCAAAGAAAGAGAGGGAATGTTCAGGGTCTTTTGTGGGTCGGGAAATTAGCAGGATAAAACTAAACAGAACTGAACATCAGAAAAGATTTCTGATAGGCTGAGGAGCAATCTCCTAAAGGAATGGCAGAAGCCCCATTGTCGGGACACTTAATACACTATAGCGAATCATCTTCCACTGACTGGGATGAATGGGCAAGTTGGGACCTACTAGGTCTCTTCTGTTTGTAATTTGGATTGCGAGGCAGTCCCGGGCCCATAGGGTATACTGACATCTTCAGTATTTTCATTATTCTGAAAAAACCTATGCTCCCTCTGACCTGAGTATCAACTGATGGGCCTAGAGTTAATGATGGGTGCACCCTGATGGAGGGGAAAGGCTTTCTTCACCTGCGCTAACAATCTTCGTGACTTCTGAATGAAGCATGTCTCTTACAGAAAGGGCATGACTACCCAGCAAGGGGCGTTTCTGGCCTTTGGAAGAGCTAGTTCTGGAAATGCTGTATTAATCATCCGGGTGGTGGTGTTTATCTAAGCCACTCATAGGGCTCACTTCTCCCATTTTCCCATCTTTGGCAACAACCTAAAAGGCTCAGGTTGCAGCAGTGCTGTTTCTGGAGTAGGTCAACACGTGCCCTCTGATACCTCTGAGAGAGCCAGAGGGGTCCCTAGAAGGTAATGATGGGTGTGCACTGTCTTTTCCTCACAAGAGCTGAGGCTTGCACCTCTACAGTGCTCTGATCTGATGCACCTGGATCTCTTGTCCAGTTCCTCCTATGGCAGCTCATCTGGTTGGCCATTTGCATGAGCTTCCTGCTTAAAAACTTGTGTTTGAGAGTGGTGTGGGGGCAGAGATTTGCAGAGATTTACAACTCCAGGGATTTATTGCTCATTGGCTTTTCTCTGAACAGGTTGTGTATAATGTTGGCCTCTGCATCTGTCTGTATGACATCACAAAGCTGGAAGACTCGTACATATTTCCTGGGGATGGTGCATCGCACACTAAAGGTCTGCTACTGCTTTTCCTAAGTTGTGTGGGTCTCAGGATTCTTTCAGGTCTCTAATTATACTAGGCAGGTTGCAGGAATGGTTCAAGCCTCACAACCTTAACTCTACCCAGGTAGAGGTCCCAAGAGGAACATCACCTGTCCCTGTCAAAAGCTGTTGTTTTCTGTGTGCTCACCGCAACTTTAAATTGGCTCACCTGTTCATACGCTCCAACAGACCTTCTCTATGCTCTGAGCAGCACCACTGCTGTGGGAACTACTTGCTGCTAGTTGGACAACTATGTGTAGGGAGGCATCCAACTCCATTGCCTCCTCTTGTGATTTGCCTGAGGGACTCCTCACGGTGGAGATCCAAGGGGGCGAAGTGAAGGTTATGTTGTGTGGGAAGTATGGCCTTAATTGCATTTCCTGGCTTTCTTATGTTTGAGGGTTCTTTCTTGTAGTGCTAACATTTGTTCAGGGGGTCCTTAGCACCACACTTCCTTGTTCTGCAACATTTGCATTTTGAGAACTTAAACTCTCCCATACTGGAAGGGCAAGAGGTTGAGCACCTGCAACCTCAATTCTGTATTAAAGGCTTTTTTTGCCTGTGGAATAGTTAAGCCAATTCACCTGTGTCCCAGAATAGCCACTGGAGTGGGCTTTACCCCCTACCCTTCCACTGGACAGAGAAAACTAATTCAGTATCTGTCCCTGAGTATTGGGTAGCCTGCAGTAGAAACTGTATACGACTCTTGGGCATGTGTTAAGCTGTAGAATTTATCATGCTTCTGAGCACCACTCACCACCACTATCCTGCTTCCTGCATCTCAGCCACTCCTTAAGGTAAATACCATCTATTACAGAAAGCATCTGCAGTGCCCCTCTGACACCCATAGTGTCCCAGTAGCCAGGCGGGTTCCTAATCGGTAACAAAGGGTTGAGACATCAAAATGTTTGTGGTGAGAAAAGTGACACTGTCTAAAATTGGCCTTTCCAGATGTGTGTCCACCTCTGTTCCCATCACCACAGTCTTATCCGTTTAACTTACACTGGAGAAAGACTTGGTTTGGTTAGTATCAGCCCTGCAGAAGAGCAAAGCTGGGTTACGTTCTGCTTTGCCAATCATCGGAATACCCAGCCAGGGTTTTGGATTCCAGGAGCTTTATTGTGGGGGGTGACCTAAGAAGCAGAAAGAGAATCCGTCTGAGCAGGTAATCCCCACCCTGGCCGCTTTGCTTGTATATTATATCTCTGACCATCCCTTCCTCTAGTTTTTTAATTCATAAGGTTGTTGGGACAAGCACCTGTCTCTTTGTGTTGATTGTCTATCATACTTACAGTGCTCCCACAATCTAATATATAGTAATAAATATTGGTATAGAGATTGCTGGGGGAGCCTATCTGAAATTCTGTGATAACTTGAATTCTCTCTGTTGGTTGTAACTACTTTGGAGCAACTTCTCCCATCCCTTCCTGGGCTGGAGAAACACCTTTTATAAAAATAAGTAAATAAATAAAAGGCAGCTTCAAAGATAATATTTTGAAGTCCACTTCTGGAATCAAAGTGGGAATTTGTCTAAAATTGAGCCTCACGAACATCTATCCTATGTAGCATTGCTGTGCATTGTCATACAACTATTGCCTTCCACCTCCGTGGCAGCTGCTTTTCAGTGGTTAAGTGCGTTATTTAGGCAGTGTGGGCTAGTGGCTTAGGCACGGGACTGGGACTCAGGAGACTTGGGTTCTGTTCCTAGCTCTGTCACTGGCCTGCTTCGGCAAGTCACTTCCAAGCTCTGTGCCTCAGTTTCCCCTTCTGTAAAGTGGGGATAATGATACTGACCTTTGGGAAGTGCACTGAGATCTACTGATAGGAGCTTGGTGGTATTATTTATTTGCGCTGTAGTAATGCCCAACAGGAGGAGCAGGATCCCATTCTACTAGGCAGAAAGAAGTAGTCTCTGCTCTGAGAAGTTTCCAGTCCAATACAAAAAATAACAAGCAAGCTTGGCAAACAATAGGCTGGTGAGTGTTACAGTAACAAGGTTGTGCAATTACTTAGACCAGTTATATGCACACCACTATTGTGGGAGTTTGATTGTGCTCCTGATATCGTTGGCATGGGATGAAAGCTGCTGAAGAAATATCAGATACAAGATTTGGAGGGTGTGGGGTAGATTTTTTTTTTTTATTTTTAAATGGCTGTCACCCAGAGGAAATTAAGTATGTGACTCTCTCAGACCTAGCATCTTTGCTTCTTTCCAGTGCATTTCCGGTATGTGGTATTCCATCCCTTTCTGGACGAGATTCTGATCGGGGAGATTAAAGGCTGCAGTCAGGATGGAGTTCATGGTAAATTGCAACTTCTAATACTAGGGATACCATAGCTGTTGGGCATTGTGTTGAATCCAGCACCCTAGGCTATGAGATTGGTTTGGTTTGAGATACAGAGATGTTCAACCCCAAGTCATTATTTCTGTTTGGCTTGGGTCAATAGTAACTAAGGCTGTGTCTACACTTGCAGAGTTTTTTCGCTGACAGTATTGTTAGTGATAGAAGAGCACTAAAAGAAAAGTGTTGGTTTGTGTTCACATTGTTTTCCACAGGCATCAGAGTGTGTTTACATATGCAGCACTTGCATTGCAGATGAGAGGAGTGCACTGTGGTAGCTGTCCCACTATGCACTGCTTCGGGACACAAAGCAAATCATTGTTGTGGAAGGAGTGGATGTGTGTGTATGACAGCTGTCAGAAGCAACCAGTCCTGGGGGAGGGGGAGACCCCGACCTCATGCGTTACAGCGCTAAAACTTGCTGCGCTCAGGGGTGTGTTTTTTTCACACCCCTGAGCGAGAATATTGCAGCGCTGTAAATTGCCAGTGTAGACAAGCCCTTAGTTAAATTGCTAGTTTCAGACTTGGGGCAGGCTGTGGGCCCTCTTGCTTGCGAGTTTTGCCCAGACCCACAAACCACCTTTATTCAGTCCCATAGGTGCACATTTCAGAAGAGCTTGGATCCACTAGTTTGTGCAGGTGGACAAGCTCATCGGTAGATGGAGGCATAGGTTTGCTTTGTCAGTTCATTTAGCATGGCTTCTAAGAGTCATTTGGTTAAAGGGGTATAGTATAAGCGTAAATCACATTGGTCGGAATTCTCTTGCTTTCTGTGATTATGTGCAGCACCTGTGACCCCTCCCTGCATCAAAAGTTAGTGAAAATTTTGTTTACTTTGTGGATTTGACAGTAATCAGTTTATGGTCAGGGTGTCACTCTCCTTTCTTGTTGTGAGGGACCTTCTCACAGCAACTGAGAGAGAGAAACACTTAAAAGAACAGAGGAGTGGGACTGCGGAGCTATAGATCTGCTAGGGGGACTTAAGCAGGCATAACAGCTGATACACTGTACTTCACACTGGGAAAAAAAAAAAAAGACCATGTTATACCGCTTTAATATACTCCGTCACTGATGGCAAGATCCTTTTCTTCCTAATTTGATTCTTTGCTTTGCAGTTTCTCTTGGTTTCTTCGATGACATTGTCATCCCTCCAGAGTCCCTGCAGCAGCCAGCTAAGTTGTATCCTCTAACCGTCTGTCACATTGACTTCTTTTTTTTTAAATAAAGGAGGGAAGTGGCTACAGTTCTTTCTTGTCACCTGAAACCTTGCATGCCCCATACTGTACTATAAAGAGGCTCAGGGGCAGCAGCTAGAGTATCATGCTTAGTCCAGAGTCCCATGCCGTCAGCTGTCCGAGTTAGACAGCTAATCCCTTTCAGGTCACACCAAGTGGGTCTTGTAGGGTTACTCTGCCACCTGTTAGAGATTAATGGCAAAGTCACCTGAACAGCTGGGGGGGTTTTCTACAGCAGAGACATTCTCCAGTCTTGTAACTTGCCTCCATCAGTGGCCAATTCTCCTGCCCTACATGGATGCACTTGGCCAGTTGGTTACATGGTGGGAGAATTCTTTTTTGACTCCATCCCAGGTGATATCTTATGCCTTGAAGCTTGTGCACTTGAAGCTTGTGCTGCTGTAAAGCTAAGCTAAAAGGACCTGGGTTTTAGAGCTGCTTGGAGAAGTGCGGTGCAGTTTGAGAAACGTGTGAAGAGGGTGAATCCTGGGATTCAAACCACAGTCCTCCTGCTCTGAGGGCTCTCGGTCTGTTGAGTGAGAGAAAACCACTGGATTCTCATGATGTGTTTTACTGCCTTGACTTGAGCTGGCCAGCGATGAAGCAGAGCAGGTCTGGGTGTGGGAGTACGAGACAGAAGAAGGGGCTCATGACCTGTATATGGACACGGGGGAGGAGATCCGCTTCCGGATAGTGGATGAGAGCTTTGTTGACACATCCCCTACAGGTCCAAGCTCCACAGAGGCCTCCACCTCTGGCGCCACAGAGGAGGTGCAGAAGAAGGAGGCACCCTACACTCTGGTGGTAACTATGTATAATTCCTACAGAACCATAGATGTGCATGGCATTTTAAAGAGACAGTGCCTCTTCCCCAAGTAGCGTACCGTCTAAATTAGAGATAACACAGTGAAGGATGACAAAGGTTGAGGATGAGGTTACTGAGATCAACTTTATTAAATATGTATCTGGTGTCTTTGTCAGTGTAATAAACATTGGGATGAAGTTCTGAGGAGGGGGCTGAAGGCAGTGAGTGAGGTTGCCTGGTGCACAGGGAATAGCAGTGCACCTAGTGCTGCACAATAGCCTTGTGCCAAACCGGTTCTCCCCCAAAAGAACTTCTGATCTAAAGGCTTGTGCACGGTGGAAAGGCAAGACTCTAAATTAGTGCTGGTGCTCCTTTAAACTGCACCTTCCGAGTGATGGAGTGGGGTATTTGTGTGTGGGCAGTGGGTACTTTGCCTTCAAGTGATGCTCTGGCCAACATCTGAAATAGTATTGATCAGGTCTGGAGGAAGCCGGACTTCTGAGGGTCATTGTGAGACAGGGAGGAAAGGAGGATTCCAGTAGATAACTCAGATATTCCCCCTCCTATGAATCATCCCATCCTTCTTCCCCCCCCCCCCCCCCCCCCCACAGTTGACTGCTAAGTTGGATCAAACATTCACTCCTATCTACTTGCCTCTGAATCTTTTTAAATTCTCATCTCATTCTTTTTCCTTCTTTCTGGACAGGGATCCATCAGTGAACCTGGCCTGGGCCTCCTCTCATGGTGGACAAACAGTTAGCAGCAGTCAGAACTTGCTCTGCATGGACCCTACAGGATGGATGCTTTCAAGGATTGCAGGAGCCAGCTGGTGCCCTGCTCCCCTCCAGGCAGTGGACAAGAAAGCAGGGCTTCCATGTTCCTGTAATTGCTCCCCACCAGGTTGAGCTGGCAACTGCCAAGAAATACCTCCGTTAGAACTGTACAAGTAAAACTACAGACACAAGGGCTGCCCTGTTACATGAGCCCAGCAGCCACAAACCCATCTGGGACTTTGACATCCTGGAAAGCAGAGCAAAATTGGGTTCAAATGCCAAAGAGAGTCTCTGCGGTCTTGAAAAAGAGCAGTCTAAGTTGTTACAGTGGCAGGACAGGTGGTGCTGTCTGGCCAGAAGAAACTGGTAATTTCCTACCGCACCCAGTCTCCTGGCTTGAGACATGTAGTGAGAAGTGTAAGCAAAGGCCTGTCTCTCCTTTAGTGGAAGTGTTCATATCTCCTTGGCACAAAACAAGGAGGTGCTGCTGTCTTAACATGAGAGAAAACTGTAAAGTATGGGAAAGGGATATGCTGGCTCTTAAGCCATTGTAAACCCTGGTGATGAAAGGATGGGGAAGGCTTTGAGAGCTGGGGCAAGGATGGGAATCCAGCCCATAGAGGAGGATTCACTTCACTGTACAAGGGAGCTGGAGTTCCATTACATGAATTGCTATGACGATGGAAGGGTGTCAGCTTACTAGGAAGCAATTTAGCTGCTGTTTCTAATCCTTTGCTGTCCTCTGAAAACAAGCACCTGCTACAGTGCTGAAGTGAGATGCTGTAATACGGTGGATGGGCTGTGGTCTTATGCAAAACAAGCTCAGGCTTGGCTGAAATGTTCACTTAATTTTAGAAGCAAGGCCATATGACTGAGTAAAGCTGTATTTCCACTCCCTTAGGGGGTGGGAAGCCTGGTTTTAATATTAGATGAATAAATGTTATTACTGGCTGTACACAACCCAGCTTCCTGTCTATCAGGAAAAGACAAACCCAGGTTCCTGCAGTTTGGGATCCTTACTCCATCTCAATGCAGATACTTTCTGGCTTCTACTCTGAGGAGCAGTATTAAACATGCAGGAACCAAACTCAATTACTTTTGCTGACAGCAGTGAAAGGAAAGCAGGGAACAAAAAGTTAGTGGGAGTCTGTGCAGGGCTGTGATGTGTTTTGCATGATTAAATACCAGCCATTTTGGGGGGCTAGAATTTCATTGGATGGTGGTTCTGCTGACCTCAACCATGAAAGCAAAGCTTAAGTCACTGGAACCTTTCCTACAATATAATTACAGCCCCTTACTTCTAAGCTTGGCTACTGCTGGTTCATAGATTAATCAAAAGGAAGTCTAGAATTCATCTTCTCACCCCCATCTGAACCCATAAAGTCCCCTCTGTGCTGTCACCAGCTTCTCTAATGAAGTATAGCAACACTGACCAAACATTGCTCTGTGAGTGTGATTCTAACAGGGCTGCTAATGGGAAAGAAAGGTATGGTATTTTACAGAACGTTATAACTTGGAGCACAGTTTTGAGCATGTTCTAGGAATAGGCTTCAAGGAGAAGAGGATGCTCTTCACACAAACTTATCTCTTTGGCTATGTGAAAACTATGGATTCCAAGCAGCTGAAGTCTGACCAATAAAAACTACTGCAGGTGTCTGTCTCATACATTAGTTATTGCACTGTGGCTTCTATCCACACATGAGCATGAACAACTAGCAATTCACAGCCCTGGCAGTGCCTTCTTAGCTATTCTACCCTCCTGAGTTCTGATGCTAGATTGAAGCTTGCATTGGTGCAGTGAGAAAGAAATGGAAGAGTTCTTGAATTTTCAGTATTTTGGAACATAATGAGTCCCAGACTGGTCTTCTTTCCCCTTAGCTATGTATTACTAAGGTTCCTTTCAAGGGCAGCAATAAATTAAGGGGGTAGTTGGAACTACACAGCTGAGAGTTGCTTCCCCCTAACCCTTGCTGCAGTAAGTGAATTTCAGACCCCATTCTCAAACAAACAAGAAGTCTTCCACTTAGCAGCACCTGTGTACCTTTACTCTGCTTCTAAAGTGTTCTGTTTGTATATGCTGACTACCTGAAACTTCATTCCCTGAAACATACCACTTCTCCTCTACAGTTCTAGGTACTCATGCTCACACTATCTGAAAACCTTTCACCTGCTTAAACACAAGTGATCTCTGGACCTGTTCACCCAATGAGTGAAGAACCAATTAGTTAAGATTTGCATGTAAGTAAGGGAGTGAGTGGCAAGGTCCATTATTCTTGTCTCTTTTGGGTGACTGTGCTGTACTAGTCTCAGTCCCAGGAAAAAGCTCTCCTCCTCTCAAGCCTCCCCTATTTATGTCATCAGTCTGGTAGACTATAGCTGGTGTAGGAAGTCAGATGGAGAGATGAGTTCTTACTCAAAGTCCTCTTTGGAATTGGCTTGATCAGTGGGGCAGGGGGAAGGTGTGGTTAGTGCAGAGATGTGTTCGTGGAGATTGGAACTGCTGAACAGCAAGATTTCTGCCTGTAACAGCTTTTTGCAGGGTGGATGAATTTATTCCTCGAGAGAAGTGCAATAGACAGGGAGGTCACACAGATGGATGACAGTGTGCAGCTCTCTGCTTATTCTCCATCCTATCATTTGGCCAGTCACAGATGGAAATGGGCTTTTAGGACATACACTGACATTCAAAAGTGCAAAAGGAGACAAGGCTGTGTACTGACAATTGGAATGCAGATGCCCTTGAGAGTAGAGGATGGTGTAGTGAAGGCAAGTTGACAGCTTTTCTGGAGTCACACAGCCCCACCTTCGTTCCACCTCTTGCATGCAGAAAGTGGGTTGTGATCGAAATATCAATACAGCATTTCAGAGCAGCAATATCCATCAGAGAATCTTTATTTGCAATTTTATATTTTCACAAGAACCAAAAAGTCCTACTTTAAATTTCTTCAGCCATCCATGAAATGATTGGGCAGAAAAAGCCAACTGAGCAGTTACCTTCAAAAATAAATACAAGTGAAATCTGAACCAAAGAGCTAGGGAATTTGGAAACCACACAGCAGCAAGCTGAGCTGCACTCCCTGTTCAGTGTCAGTGAACTAGTACAGGTACAAAAAAGAAGCTATGGTTACATTTGATCAGACATTTATGTTCAACAGCCATGGAATTGCACTTTTATGAATATGTCAGAGCCAAGTCCACTGGGTGTACGTGCAGCTGTTTCAGTGTTGCTGCATCTCCTTCATTCTGTTCAGGGCACTGCCAGCGTGGAACCATTCTATTTGTGTCTCATTGAAGGTGTGGTTCAGCAGGATCGTTTCCTGATTCCCATTGGGATGCTTGATGATGCATTTCAGGGGCTATAGAGGGGAGAGGAGGGAAGCAAAAGAGTGGAGTTTACGTTTTCTCCTTTCATGGAACAACGTTTGTAAGAGACAATGCAGGATGCTCACCAGAAAGTCTTTCACCCTACCCAGTTAACAGGAATCACTTAAAGGAGCACACTGAGCCCCTGATGTAGAGGAGTGAGTGACCCCTTCTGTTTAACACAATTTCTAATCCAGGGGTCCTTGAACTCAAGTGCCCTATAGACACTGCCTCGTCCTCTGCAATCAGGAAGCTCGATTCTCCCATTCGCAATTCCTTAACACTCCAGTGGCAGCTACAGCAATCTGTTACAGGGAATAGCAATAACTGAAGTAATTTATTTTTACCTCATCTTCAATGGAGAGAGGCAGCAGGAATTGAGGCCAACACCATGCAGTGAGTCAGGTCTCTGAACCATCAGCAAGTCTAGAATACTGGACTAGACTACATGGGACCATTCAGATCTGGTTGGCAATTCCTATGTTTGTAAGTACTCCATTCAGAACACTAGGCCTGGCTTCCATCACTCCCTTTAAAGACAGGGGTTCTCAAACTTCATTGCACATGACCCCCTTCTGACAACAATTACTACACAACCCCAAGATGGGGGACAGAAGCCTGAGCCCACCTGAGCCCCTCCACCCCAGGAGTGAGGTCCTGTAACCTGAGCCCCATCACTCAGGGCTGAAGCAAAAACCCAAGGGTTTCAGCCCTGGTAATGGGGCTTGGGCCCCCACAAGCCTAAGTCAGCCCTGGCAACCCCATTAAAATGGGGCTGTTACCCACTTCGGAGTCGCAATCCACAGTTTGAGAACTGCTGCTCTAGGAGCAGAGTTAGTCATAACCCTCCCTCTCCCTAGAAATCTCTCTGATCCCTGGGAGTGAGCCCAGTGGAAGCAAAATGCAGCTTATTGCTGCAATAGGAAATCCAACCAGTTACCTTTCCAGGTGCAAAATCTGCCAGACCCACAATGCTCAGCTTGTCCACAGGATGAATCTTGTTGTAGTCAGCTGGGTCAGCAAACGTTAGAGGCAGCAGGCCTTGCTTCTTGAGGTTGGTTTCTGTAAATAAAACAGCAAGGGTTCACCACCCACCACAAGGGGTATAGGACAGTTTAGTGAGCCTGGCATGGGGGATAAACAACACACCACATTTAATAGGTACTGCAGCATAATATACTGACAATGCAATGGCTGTATCTCAGACAATGGTAGCTCCGTAGCTAGTGCTCATTTTATCCAGCAGCTCTCACCTTTGAGCAATGAAACGAAGGATAGTAGTCTGCTGACAAGCATCAGGAAGGTATCTTCCTCATTTCCTCCTTCCACCCAACAGTGTTGGCAAGTAGACAAGGAGGAGCATTGTTAGTTGGAAGGGAAGTTTGCTAGGAATGTGATGGATAAGCTCAGAATCACAGAGGTATAAGAACATCCACCATACTGTTTGGTATTTGAATATCAAATCAGCAGCTGTCGTGTTTCTACAGTGCCTTGCACAATGCGGCTGGAGCCCCTAGGCGCAACAACAGTATAAATAAATATTGGTACTAAGTATATAAGGACTTTCAGATCTTGTGAGTAATGAGATTTTGCAGATGTTTCCACCACAACATAAAGTTGTTTGACCATGGAATGCCTGGTTCACATTTGGAGGCCTTGGTGTATCTATTACAGCTGATGAAACAGGACATCGATCCTTCTGTAATTTTGCCCCAAACTATGCTTAACTTTTCTAGGGGCAGTATAGTAACATTTTATCTGGTCTTTCAGAGTACTGTCACAGATCTGAGATCCAGCACACACTGAACTTTCAAACATGGCTGAAGTGTAAAGAAGCTGGGGAGGGAAGAATCCAGACACACACCCAACTCTGTTCCATTGCAGATCCTACTGAAAAAGCTGAGACTGTTTAAGGCACATTTTCAAAACACAGATGGAAACCACAGACACAGGTGGAGTTTCAATGGTACACAACTTTCTGAAAGATTGCATTATATCTACCACTACTGGCTTAGTAACTCCCACTCCTCAGACAGACAATTGCAAAAGATCTAAAAGTCACTGTCTGCTATCCCACCTCACCCCCTGCACACCTTTGTTGCTTTGAGTCTGCAGAGCAGTTAAGCACGTGGCATGTGTTTCTTACATACCACCTCTAAGAAGAGTACTTCTAATGGCTTTTCAGGCATGAAAAATTGATAGGAATGCAATAACTTAGAGACTTTATAGTAAGATGGATGGTTTGTAAGATTTTTGGGGTCATCTTTATCCCTGTTGGGAGTGGACTTCAATGGAGCTTCCCCAGGGAGAAGCTTGTTCCTGTGTATGTAGGGATTCATAGATTAAGGCCAGAAGGGACCATTAAGTCATCTAGTCTGACCTCCTGTATAGCACAAGCCACAGAATTTCACCTAATTACTCCAGGATTGAGCCCCAGGACTTGTATTTGGTCAAAGCACAACTGACAAAAAAGCATCCACTCTTGAAGACATCAACAGATGAAGAATCCGCCACATCCCTTGGTAGTTTGTTCCAGTGGTTAATCCTCACCATTAAAAGTTGTGCCTTTCTTAGTTTGATCAGCTTCCAGCCATTGATTCTTAAGCCTTTCTCTGCTGGATTAGTCTTTTAGTATGTGATATTTTTTCCTCATGAAGGTACTTACACACTTGTCAAATCACTTCAGTCCTTGTTTGAGTAAGCTAAACAGATTGAAAAACACCGTAGGTAAGACAAAGAGCTTAATCTTTCGGTCATAGCTCTTTCAACATCCTCTTAAAAATGGTAACTTCTGGAATAATGCATAAAGCTCTGAAGTGGTCTCAGCAGTGCGGCAAAATAAAGCCTATACAGAGATAAATCACCTCCCTACTCCTACTGCCCTGTTTATACAGCAAGGGTCACATTAGCTCTTTTTGCCCCAGCATGGCACTGGTTGCTCCTGGGACTACTGAAACATTGGAGTGATGAAAAGGAGGTGTTCTGATTTGCCTCTGGATACAGAAATTGGGTTCAAGAATACAACACTCCCTCCAATCAAGTAGATGTTTGGAAAAAACAAGGAGTCTGGTGGCACCTTAAAGACTAACGGATTTATTTGGGCATAAGCTTTTGTGGGCTAGAACCCACTTCATTGGATGCATGGAGTGAAAATTTCAGATGCAGACATTATTATACTGACACATGAAGAGAAGGGAGTTACCTCACAAGTGGAGAACCAGTGCTGACAGGGCCAATTTGATCAGGGTGGATGTAGTCCACTCCCAAGAATAGATGAGGAGGTGTCAATTCCAGGAGAGGCGAAGCTGCTTTTGTAATGAGCCAGCCACTCCCAGTCCCTATTCAGGCCCAAATTAATGGTGTTAAATTTGCAAATGAATTTTAGTTCTGCTGTTTCTCTTGGAAGTCTGTTTCTGAAGTTTTTTTGTTCAAGTATAGCTACTTTTAAAGCTGTTATAGAATGTCCAGGGAGATTGAAGTGTTCTCCTACTGGCTTTTGCGTGTTACCATTCCTGATGTCCGATTTATGTCCATTTATCCTTTTACGTAGGGACTGTCCGGTTTGACCGATGTACATTGCAGCGGGGCATTGCTGGCACAAGATGGCATATATAACATTAGTAGACATGCAGGTGAATGAGCCCCTGATGGCATGGCTGATGTGGTTGGGTCCTCTGACGGTGTCGCTAGAGTAGATATGGGGACAGAGTAGGCAACGAGGTTTGCTACAGGGATTGGTTCCTGGGTTAATGTTTCTGTGGTGTGGTGTGTAGTTGCTGGTGAGTATTTGCTTCAGGCTGGGGGGCTGTCTGTAAGCGAGGAGTGGCCTGTCTCCCAAGGTCTGTGTGCAAGGTTCCCTCGCTTACAGATTGCTTCAGGTTGCGAGGCTAATACCTGGCTTCGGCTTTTAGGCATTACTGGAATAAAATACTGCTACTGCTAATAGAAAAAAGCAACACTAAGCATGTGCTAAGCATCAGGTGTTAACTGCTGGCTGGACACCAGACTAGATGGACAATAGATTTGCTCCAGCAGATCCTGTTCTCTTTCCTGCTCCCAGTGCTGAGCACAGCAAGGAAATGGGTCTTCCAAGCCATAAGGAAACCTCCTTATACACCACACAGTATCCAGGTGCTGGTGGTGATACTCACCATGAATCCTGGCAAAGCTCTTTGTGATGATGGCTCTGCCTCCCAGGTGACGTGGTTCCAATGCTGCATGTTCCCGACTCGATCCCTCACCATAGTTTTCATCCCCAACAACCACCCATTTGATGCCATTTTTCTGTGACCAAAAGCAATGCAAATAATTTTATATTACACATAGAAATTATGTTGAGAGCATTCAGGTTGCAAAGCCAAGCACTCAGAAGTTAAGATATGCCAAAATAAAGGTTACTTGTGCGTGGTCACACTCCTTTTCCATTCCTTAGTGCTCTATGGATTAAGAAAATCTGCTGAGGAGTGTCCCCCAGAGGACTCCTCTGACTCCCACATCGATCTCTCCCATCCTATTAAGAGCTATATAAAGAGCTAGGTATTGTCATCCTTTGCCATGGAGGACTGACTGGACAATGGATTTTGGAGACCCTGGACATTGCTCAGCTTCTAGGGTGGAGTTTCAACCACAAGTCTTCCTGACTAGTCCCCCAATGCCATTGGCTATCCTGTGGCAGCCACCTTGCCAGCAGAGGCCACAAAAGGTAGACATGGCACATTCCTGGAACTGCTCCTGAGAGCCATGATTCTTCTGGCAGATGGGAAGTTAACCCATGGGCACTTGTCAAGCTGTGGGGATAGGGTGGTAAGGGCATTTTCTCTAACAGTTTCCCTCATCCTCAAGTTCAGCAAGGAGTTTTCAAAGAATGGAGGGGGCAAAACGTTTGATATTTAGAAAATTATCAGATTGATCACACAGATGGAACACTCTCCAATGAAGAAGTTCCACCATGGCTTGAAGACACAACTGCGCTCATAAGGGCAGCAGGGACTTGAGCAGCATTTCCAGTGTCTCCCTTCAGGATGAGAGCTCTGGGTAGAGAAACTCTGGGGCACTAGGTATTCTCTCCTTCAGGGAGGGAGAAGACAATGGTAGTTACCCCACACAATCTAGCTAGAGTGGATCCCTGGAGTGCCCAAACACTGAGAGGACTAGTAAAGAGCCAATTTAAGTGGTGAGGTATGGTGTGACCTCTACTGCAGAACAGCATGAAGCATAGCACCCTATCTGTAGCTTTTCAAGCCAAACAGCTAGTCAAAGTTTGGGAGCTGGAGATGTTCCCGTTGGGAGCGGAAATTGGGGATAGTCTGGTATTTCTTTGATATAGTTTTGTACAGTCTTTATAGTGTCCCGTGTCTCTGAATGCAGAGGGAATCAAGCAGCAGGAAACACCTTCTTTTGCTCACCACACCAAGAACGCTTGTTCAGCTTGTGCCCCTTACACAAAAGCTTCTCCCTAGGTTTCTTCCAGGGCCAGGGCCAGTGCTTTCAGCTGCTCTTTCCAGTTGGCTGTTTCTGCCCTGACTCTTCTGCCTTCACATGCCTGCACTACTCCTCAAACCCCCTCCACCCACTCAGTCCATAAGCAGTCACCAGTACCTCTCACCAGAACACATCCAAATACCCTCTGACGTTAGGAGAGGTGGATGTAAGGTAGGAACTCTCACCTTGTAGTAGCGGGCTGTGTCTGGGACTGGCCCAAACTCCTGGGTTAATGCATTCCGCACTGAGTTGGCTTTGCCATTCTCAGTATTGATGGCGCCGATCAGCAGGTTGTTGGAGATATTGTCCAGGTGGCCACGGAATTTGAGCCAGGGACCAGCTGCAGAGATGTGGTCGGTAGTACATTTCCCTTTCACCTGGAGTGCAGCAAAAGAAACGAGATGAGAGAAAGTCTTTTCTCACTCAGGGAAGGATGCTGTAAGGACCGACTTTGCATTTCTGGAGCACTTTTCATTCTGAAGGATCCTAAAGCCCTTTAGAAGCCATGTATGTGGGGATGTCACACCTGATATGGAATCACAGCCATCTCTGGGACAAAATGCAGCAATCATTCTGCATCTGCAATGGAGGGGAAGGGAAGAAGAACATCTCTATTTGAAACTGCTGGAAGAATTTTAGAAAGGTAGAATTCCAAATTGGAATTGAGCCATGACACCTGACCCAACCACTTTTTCACACTTCACACAAAAGTGGGTTCATTAGGAACCAAAAAAGCAATCAAGTTCTCGGTGTTACATTTCATCCAAAAGGCAGCACAGTGCCCCTTAACTTCATAGTGGGGCACTGGTTCAGTAAGGAATTAGAAGGAAGAGTGCCCACCTACTGAGTGACCAACCCCACTTTCCACAGCACCTGTTTTTTCTATGAAGGTCTCCAATCCAAGTACTGAAATGGTCCAACCCTTCTTGGCTTGTGAGGATAGAGCTCACAACTCTGAGATAGATTGTTAATATCGCTGCTGGTCTCAAACTGCCAGTGTCAGTCAAAGGAACCCTTCACGATTCAGATTTATAAGGGCTAGCATCAGAAAGCTCTGGGATGATACAAGAACAGCACAACCTGGTGGTAGCACTTTACACCACAACACTGGCCATCAAGGAACCCAACATTCACTTCCTGCACCAATGGGAATTGGGAACATGCTCTAGGAGGAGTGCACAAATCGTAAAGGACTGCATTTCAGAACTCCCCTCGCTAATTGGGGGCATTCACACAGATTTCATTTCTCTCTTCCTTTAGAGAAATCATGAAAAGCTCCATCTGTCACGCCCTATTAAAATATAGGTGCAGTGTTTTGCTATTGTTAAGGGACTTCCACCCATGACATGCAGGACAAGAAAAGCAAAAATACAAATAAAGTGTTTGTGGCGGGGAGGGGAGGAAGTTCCTGAGGCATAAAAACTTCTCCCAGAAAGGAACGACAGGAAAGATGGAATGTGCTACAGAAATGCCCTCCTTAGCTTTCTGCGGCAGGATATTACTGGTGCAAACAGAGGAGAGATTCAGAAGAGGATCAGACACTTCTCTGACTAGTAAATAAAAGTGACACTAGCTGAGGTAGGCTAATAAATCACAAGGCCTGCAAAGCCTTATGCTTCAGGATATGAACTGAGCAGCTACCAGTCAAGAAGACATCTCCACCCCATGGTTATGCAGCTAAATGTATTATGGGCAGTATGACTTCCTCTAAGGTAACCTTACAAAACTATCAGAGGGTTGGGGGAGGGAGAAAGGAAACAACACAAATAAAACAAATCACTCACCCACCCTTTCTGTGATGGAGTGAACACCTGCTTTATACACTTGTCAAAATGGCTAAACCGGGTGGGTCATTAGAACCTTGCACAGCTTCTCTACCCAAGTCAGGTCACCCAAATCCAACAGTTGCTTTATTGATTTCTTCTAGAACTACCTGGAGTCCTTTCAGATCTGAGCCCCAATCTACCTCCCATTTCTGACCTTGATGAGGATCAGCATGTCTTCCAGATCCTTGCCATCCCACTTATCAAATGGCTCAAGCAACTGCAGGCGCTGGCTGGTGAGGCTTACATCTACATGCTGCCCACTGCTATCTTTGGGGGGGTGCTGATAGGTGTCCTGGCCTGGGTCAAACTCCTGTAAGGGAAGAAAGATCGAGAGTTCACTACTATTCTATTCAACCACACTCACAACAGCATTTGAAACAAAAAGAAGCCAAGTTCTTGTATTCACATAAGGCCAGAACTTGTGTTTCAATAATGGGAATAAAGGGGTTGTTTGTATATGAGAGGTCTTCCATGAGCAACACCCAGTTTTCTTCCTCTGTGCCACCCTCTACTCCCACAGCAGCGTGGTCCTCACCCCAGTAACCCCCAAACTACATCTAATCAAGCAGTAATATACATTTTCACTGATGTTACATGCCTCCCTTCATCCCCACTTGCTGGAAAGTCAATCTACAAGACAAATGTTACCAGTGTGGGCAGCTCATCTGCATCAGGTGCTTCTAGTTTAAACTTCTTCCCATCGGCTCCTGTCAGGAAGTCTGTCTCAGGGTTAAATTTCAGGGTGCCAGCAATAGCCAGGGCTGTGACAATCTGAGAAAGTATACAATCCATCTTAAAAGTACGTTTTGCTCACTTAATCTCTCTGATTTTAAAGTCTTACCCCCAACTCTGCCACAAATTAAAGTCTCAGACCCAGATGTCATGGTGCTTCCAAGACTAGCAATAGGGGCGGTGCCTGCAAGGGGATGGGAACTCAAATGTATTTGTCTTGTGTTTCACAGTGAAATGAAATCAGGCCAAGACAAATTAGTTTTGGGGCTACTGAAGAGATTGGAGTTAAGGGACAAACAAGTTTAATTGAACAATGTAGTTATGAGGCAGAGTAGGAAGTTACCACCCTTGAATTACAGCAAGATTTAGAATCTGTTTGGGAATTTTGTAGATGGTCCAAGAATTGATCTTGATAGCTCTTTGGGCAACCAGACTATTGATTTCTCAGTGAGCATTTTATACTGAGAGAATCAAAGGCAAAGTTTACAATGGCCTTCAGGGGCCTCTTCTCACATCCCATAGCATTTGGAACATGGTCAAGTCCAGTCCATATCAGGGCTGCCAATTTCTCTTCCCACCCCCACCCAGAAAGCAGGACCTTCTCTAAGGACAATGTAGGCCCAGGAACTGAATTCCCACAGTCATTCCACTGGTCCAGCTCCCTCCTGCCAGCCAGTGTACTGTACCTCTGGAGAGGTCACAAATGCATGCGTCTCTGGGTTAGCATCATTGCGGCCTGTGAAGTTTCTGTTATAGGATGTAACAATTGTGTTCTTCTCTCCTTTCTTGATGTCTTTCCTACAAAGAAATGCAGAGAAACAAATGTGCTTTGCTAACTCCACCAGATGGTATGTTGCTTCTAGAGATTCTTCTAGAATCAGCAAGATGTTAAAGATCCCCTTAGTCTGGCTTTTGTGGCATCTTCCAGGTGGAAGAGATCACACAGCACTTTGAGAGAGAGATCAGGTCAGTGCTGTGACCTAACATTCCCTCTCAGGAGTATACGTTATAGTGTGCAACACTCAGTGAGCCGTTGCTGAGCAGGGATATTTGATATTTTATGGGAGGTTGAGCTCTCCACATCTCCGTGCTACTGAAATGATAGTCTAGCAGCACACAGTACCCAGAATGCGCCGCAACGCTACTCCAGCCCTTCGGAATGAAGATGTGAACACAAGACTCTCCAAACCCCTGTGCCACTGGCTCTTCCCACCTATACAACACAGGATCCAGGTCAAATGTCACCCTTTGGTTTTAAAAACCAAAAACCCAGCAGACCCTTAACTCTGTCCTCTCACACATACCTTTTCTCTTTATTCACCTCCTCTGCCCCTTCCTAAAATATGGCCACTCTTTGCAAGAGTCTTCCCCACTGCAGTTCCTAGTATCCCCCCCCCCACCTCATGTTAAATCTCAGCTGAAAAGGTCCCTTGCCTGTAACTCTTCCTTTCTCTTCTACTGATCATCTGTGGCCAAAATGCACCAGTTTATTCACTTGGTACTCTTAATATTGACAGCTTCTGCTATGCCAGTCAGTCTTATTGAGCGCTTCAGGGTACCAATTTGTATGAAAAGTGAGATATGAAATAAAGCTGTAGAAGGAATTTCCTTGTGTGCATTCCCCCTTACCTGTCCCACTGCCCAATGCACGGCCCACAGGCATTGGCAAGAACCAGCCCTCCAACATCCCGCAGGATTCCAGCCTGGGGGCAGGAAGGAAGAACAAAGTTACTCAGCAGAAAAAGCATCCCAGTTGTCTACATTCCTGCCTTTCAGTGTGCAGTCACCATGCTTCTGGCAGGAGAGACGTCACTAACTAGGGCACCTCAGCCTGAAGCCATTTATTTGCTTCCCCTTTCAATTTTTGTGTACTTCATTGGAGTCATTTTGAAACAAGGCGAGTTTAATCGAGGAAAGGCTGTAAATTAGTACTGGGGGAGGAGAGGTGGGCACTTGAATTGCTGCTGCCCATCCTGTACTGGTTTTAGAAGGTTTTGCCCACCAGTTCAGTACCTTGCATTAAGTACTAAGTTCACTTGACCAGGAGCCACCCCTTAACTGTCAGTACACTCCCTAGTTTCCAGACACAGGACACCTGGGAGCAAAGCATTTTACAGACACTGGGGGTGGGAAACAAGGGACCAGTTCAAAAGCCAGCGGTTGTGGGCAGAGTCGTTATGCAGAGGATTGGGATGCCCATTAAGAGATTGCAATGGGCAGTGTGAAGACTGAAGCGTTGGGAGAAGTATCAGGTGCGTGGAGTGGGGAGTTTACACATGGGTCTACACATTCAAAAATGAAGGCTGATGTGGCAGATTCACAAGTAGTCCCAGTTTGGATGGGACAGCCTTGGATTTTATTAAGCCGTGGAACTGGTCAGAACATGGGTTGTGCCCTCCCTCCCACCCCCACGCCATATCAGTCCCCCCTGCTCCCCCCAATCACAGCTTGTTCGGATGGAAAGTTTTCAGTCAGCCTTACTAAGCCGTCTTGGGGAGCTTTTATGCTGGGACTCAGGCAGCGGGAAGTGGCCGTGTGTCTGCAGCGTTGCCATCTCTCCTCGGGCAGCTCCAATCCCTGCTGGCTGCTTCAATTTCACACAGTTCCAGCCCTGCTGTTTTCAGCACAGGAGCACCATGCTGAGAGAGTGGGGTAGTGGCAGCTAGCCCATGCCCTAAAGCTAACCCCTGCAGATAGCTGGGAGCAGGAAAGGCAGCCAGCCCACCAGCGGGGCGATAGCAACAAGAGGGCTTCTAGAGATCAGCAAGGAGAGACTTTAAACTGCCTCCAGACCCTCAAATTCTTTGGAAAAAAGTTCTTCCTAGAAAACAGTTCAAAAGACTCATTCCTCTGACGGTTAAGTGCTGAAGGGATGGGGGCATGCATACTCACATAGCCATCTCTTTCAATGGTGGCTCGGATCTGCTCCGAGCCAGGTGTGACGGTGAACTGAGACTTGCATTTCAGCCCACGAGCTAGTGCCTGCTTTGCCACTGCAGCGGCGCGCCCCATATCCTCATAGCTTGAATTGGTGCAGCTGCCAATCAGACCTGTGTGGTTTTGATGGATAAACAGGAAGCAGTTATTTCACTACCAATTATAGGTTCCTTGCCTCCACACCTGCCCATCAGTGCAGAAAACACAGGGACACCAATCTAAAGCCCCAACAACATACAAAAACAAAAGAGCGAGGAGTGGTTTCACCTACCCCAAGTCTCCCAACCAATTTCTCTGGTTTTATAACACTTTAAAAAAGTCAGAGAGTTTAAAGCGAGGAAGGACCTGATCTCCTGTCTACCACGGGCCACAGAATTTTACTGTTACCACGTTACTGAGCCCAATAACTTGCATCTGACTAAAGCATAACTTCATCTCTTCATGGCGTCAAAACTAGAGAATCCGCCATATCCCTTGGGAGTGTGTTTCAAAGGTAATCACCCTCACTGCACCTTATTTCTAGTTTTAATTTGTGTGGCTTTAGCTCCCAGCCATAGGTTTTGTTATGCCTTTCCCCACTAGATTAGCGAGCCCTTTAGTATCCAGTATTTTCTCCCTGTGAAGGAAAGGATACACTAATCAAGTCACCTGTCAATTTTTTTTTTTTTAATATACTGAACAGATTGAGATCTTTAAATCTCACTATAAGGCATTTTCTCCTTGGGTCTTCCTTGATTCTCTTGAATCGTGTTTGTCTCTCTCCTGTTGCTATGTGAGAGAATCACATGAACACAGGAAACAGACTGTTACACCAGAGTGCTGTCAAAAGCACAAAGTAAACAAATTAGGGGAAATTTTCCCAGTCTCTCAATTTTAGATAACACCCCAGATCACTGTAACACTTCTCCAGACTGAAGTGTAATCTTCTGAGGTCCACAGTCTGAGTAACAGAAAAAACATCCAGTGTGTTACGATGTTGAAAATGAGAGTACAAGAATCCAGCTCTGCTTTACAGGCCAGCAGGTGTTAGAAAGCTCATGCTGAGCTGGGGCAATGACCAACTCTTGGAGCTCAGAGGAGAACAGGCTGTGGAAGGGCAAGTTTAAAGGAAAGACATGAAGTGGCTGGGAAAGTCAAGCAGGCCCAGACTGAATGGAGATGGCAAGCCACTTCCTCTTGAGGCAAGAGCAGTCAGTTAGCAAGGAAAAATGCAGACCAGGAAACAGGTTACTCACCAACTCTAATATCCACTGGCCAGCCCTCCTTTTCTGCCACAGTGCCAACATCTGCCACAGGGTGCGCCAGGTCTGGTGTGAAAGGCCCATTGATATGGGGTTTCAGCTTTAAGAAACAATGACAAGTAGCTGAGGAATTACACAAAGGCCAGAAAGGAAATGTTTAGCACATGGGCCCCCAACTCAATAAAATAAAATGTCTGTTTTACCCAATAATCAAAATAATTAATTTACTCTTGACCTGGAGAGTTTTTAAAATGGAGCTCTCCATTATGAGCACCTCAGTAACAGGAAGAGGTCAACAAATTGAAGAGCTCTCGCCTAAATTCCGGCGAAGGGAATACCTGAGGGCACAAGGAACTGAATTTACTAGGCAGACAGCTCTGGAGATTCAGTCAGGAGACAGGCTTTGGAATTTATTTATTTTTGTTTAAGAAAGAAAACTTTATAGCATCACCAAGACGGACACTTGCTTGAATTGAGTCATCACATGAGCATTTTGCTGTTAAGCCTCATCCTTGCTTCATCCACCTCCCCAACTGTCTGTCACCCTTGTTTGTCGGGTCATATCAAGCTCTTTGGGGCAGGCGCTGTGGTGTCTTTTTGTGTCAGCTATGAAGTGCCTATGATTCCGTAGAGCGCTATGAAGTATCCCATGTTAGACTCTTGTTCCTTCTTCATCCAGGGCAAAGTCATGTCTAAATGTTCAAGAAGAACGAGGTAGTGAACTGAGCCTCACCTCGCTGAGGTTAATTTCAACCAGCTGGTCATATTCGCAGCCAGCATCAGGCACCAAGTGTGCCTTGAATTCATCTGCCAAAGCAGCAATTTCTGAAATAAGAAAGGAAAACCGGAAAATGCAGAGGTCAGGAGAGGCTGTACACCTTTTCTCCTAAGGGAGACTGCCCACAGGCTATTCCCAATCCCACCATTAACCAGGTACACTACCTGCTGATCTCCCCTCCCGCACCACATAACCCAAGTGACCACCACTCAGTGAACATATTTGATCTGGCCTTCTACATTGCGCTTACCCTTGAACTCTCCTCATACACCTGGGATGGCGTGCCCACAATGCACCCTCTTACTGTACCAGTTAGCTGCACTTCCACCCAACCCCCATAGCAAGTAGCATGTGAAATAACAGGTTCCAGAAGAGTTTGACAGCAAGAGTCAATGGGGTAATCTGATGGGGGCCAAAAGCTTCTAACACTCCTGAATTCAGTCTTTCTGGGGGTGCTGATGAGGAGCACAAGAGATTTCCCGCTTCCCCCAAGGGTAAGCAAGTGTGCCATCTCTATGGTACTGTCTGCCATAGGCACCATCCCTGTGCAACATGGTAGAGCACCCAAAGCTAGGGTAGATGGGCACCCTGACACCAGCCTTCCCCAAGCCTCTTACCAGCTCGTCCAGTCTTGTTCAAGTATTTCTTCATCCGGTGGTTATATGGGAAAAGGGAGGTGGTGGCACCAATCTCCGCCCCCATGTTACAGATAGTTGCCATTCCTAGAGACGGGCCAGAGGAAAGACCCACAAACTAAGTGACCGAGGATCCAAAGGCATTCAGCTCTTCAAACAAAAGCAAATCTACGGTGGAGACAGCAAGGCCAGGACAAAATGGGGGGAGGTGGGCACAGGAAAATAAGTCCACATCAGCTCAGTCTAAGGTCCATTTGATCCAATATTCCATCTTGTTAATGCCAGATATTTCTGACCTTTTGAATGCACATGACTGTATAGAGCTTTTAGTGTGGCGATCAGGGCTGGGGCGTTCTAGAAGGTAAAATGCAGCCGATAGGAAACAACCGCTTAATATGGTTGTATCTGCTGAAGCCACCAGGCATATTTTGCAGCAGTCTCTTTACTACCTGCACAATACTAGGGGCAGGGTTCAAACTCCTCCCCAGCTGTACAGCATTTCTCTAGCCAGAGGAGCCAGTAGTTGACTGATCTTGTTGACTGAAAAATGACAAAGACTGATTTAAATGGAGTAAAAGTTATTCTTTCACTGACTGAGCATAGAAAGCCAGTATGTTCTTACGCCACTGGGATCAGCCATGAATTTCAAGAGCACAGTGGTGAAGTTTTAGGAGCATTTTAAATCTAGGTAAGAGTTTCATTATGCCAGTGCCACTTTTCACCTCCCCACAGGAAGGCCCAAAGCCTCTGTCTAGGGCTCTAGTCTAGACCAATCACCTTTCATCTCTCCCCCACTCCAGTTATCTTCACCCGCTCTTGTAAGAGGCCTTTCTTCAGCACCAGTGCATACACCAACACTCACTGTCAACCATCAGCTTCCCTTTCCTCCCTCTAGTTACACAGGCCTGATCAGCTTTCAAACCCAAGCACAGGAAGGTCAACCACCACCTGTATCCTGTTAGAACCATGAAGAAATCTCTCTCTCCCCCTCCTCCAAACATAGATGAGGCCCCTGCATCTTGCCAACTGTCCTGACTGGCCATTTAACAAGACTCCCCTGTTGCAGCCAGCCATTCTATGCTCCTGAATTGTAGGAGTCACAATTGAGTGATCACTCCTACCCTGGCGGAAGCTCTGGGCTTGTGCAGCATTCCCTCGCTATGCAGGCTGACAGAGCAAGAGATCAAAACTAGAGTCAGTGTCTCTGGGACACCAGTGCAGCACATTAACTACCAGGCCAGTTTCAGGGGTTGGGTTCTTTTAAAGAACTCCCATCACGTTCCTTTCCCACCCTCAGTCCACCAGCAGTCAATCCCCATGATCACCAGAACAGCAAACAGCATCAGTTTGCCCATTACTGTCCAGAGACCACAGCCTCCAGTAACAATCTACATCGCCAACAAATGAGATTGTGTTGCCTCACCGGTGCAGGAGATTGAGTCCACACCAGGCCCATGATACTCTATGATGGCACCTGTGCCACCTTTCACCGTGAGGATGCCGGCCACTTTCAGGATCACATCTTTAGGAGAGCTCCAGCCTGACAGCTCGCCAGTCAGTTTTATGCCAATAACCTAAGAAGCACCAACAAAAAGAGAAAGCTTGCTAAAATATGGAGATTTTATCTTCTGCTGGCTAAGCCAATGAGCATCTGCATGGATCCCTTTCCTCCTCACTTCCAAGTGACATCAGTGCCCAGAATCAGGGTGTGGGGCAAGGAAGGAAATCCTGAAGTATCAAAGCCATGCTCCAGGAAGCCTATATTGCCAGGAGGCCTGAATCCTTTTGCAAGGCTAATTAATGGGAAATTCCTGCTGATGAATCCTTTGAGGCACAAAAAAAAAAAAAAAAAAAAAAAAAAAAGGAACAATGCAGGGAGCGGAGACTCAGAGTTGTGAGTGAAGCATGGTTTAGTTGCTTCTGGACCAGTCTACTTTCCCAAGGCTATAGTGGCTCAAAGTGCCTCATCTACCTGGGAAATTCAAGCTCCCCTTTAACTTCTCATTATTCAGCCCCTCGCCCATTCAGAATTAACCCTTCCCCCACTGTCTAACCTTTGGGCATTTGAGCTCCCAGGGGATGCCTGCCATGACATCTACTGCATCGGCTCCGCCTACTCCTATGCAGATTCCACCCAGGCCTCCTCCATTGGGGGTGTGGGAATCTGTACCGATGAGCAAAACCCCAGGGTACGCGTAGTTCTCCAGGATGATCTGAAACAAACGTAAGTGGAGAAACAAAGAACAAGATGAAACTTAGTGAAAAGGAGAGCCAGGAGCAGAAGGAGCCTTGGATCAGATCAGTGATTTAATTTGTAGGTCGTGATCTCAAGACAGTCACTAGCTTATTTCAGGTGGCAAGCTCATTGTCATTCCAACTGCATCTCCCATTAAAGCAGATTTGCCCAGTCAACAACAAGTAGCCCTTCACCAGATGCCAGGAAGGGATCTAAACCAGTCCAGGCAGAGAGAGCAGCAGATATGAAACCAGTGATAATACAACATGGGACAGGGTTGTATGGGATCCACATAAAGTCAGAAGCTCTACACAGATAGGTGTCAGAGGCAGAATCTGTTTCATAAAAACCCAGCTAACCCGCTCAGGTGACCCAAATGACAGAAAACAAAGGTTCACGCATTAACCTGAGACCCTCATTCATCAGGCCTGGCAAGGCCTCCTCTCCATCAGGTCCAACAAAGGTTGCCCGGAGTGCACCTCAGTCATTGGGGATAGGGTGGCAAACAGGTCAGGGTTAGAACAAACACAACACCTAAACTACCCCTTTTCCTCCCAGGTTATACTTTCAATGCCTTTGGCACTGGGGTGAGAGGGGCAGACTCGCCTTGATCCCACCCAAGAAACTCTTGAGCTTTATCATCTGATGAATAAGCCAGAGCCCCTGCCCAATGCTACTAAGGAAAAAAAAAAAAATAAAGAACAGCACTCAGCACTGATATCCCCTTATGCCTGAAAACCCCAACCAAAGACAAACCCTACCCCAAGTGATGCTTTTACCCCAAAAGGGAGAAGTGCCAGAAACTCTGTAAAGGCCACTACCGCGATTACACACAAAGTGCTCAGATACTAGTGATGGTAGTAGAAAATACTACCATAGAGAGATGGTCACATGATAAGCGTTACCACATGGTCCCAGAGCAGTGGCAGAAGTGAGTTATTCCCACAGTTTCCTGTGTAGGCTCAGGTGACACTCCCCTTCCTCTTCTAGGCTGGCCCATTATGGGCTGAAGGTAACATATCATCTACAAGATGAGTTGCAAATGAAGAGACCTTTCAGGCACATCTTAAGTGCACTTGTCCCCAGACCGTCCAGTCAACTTCTTAGGTTTTACAATTGCACATTCCTCCCCCATCTCTTCCCTGTTTGTGTGGGACATTCACAAAATAAACAGGGGAAGCCAAGGGGAAGCCACAAAACAAAAGCATGGTCAAATACACAAAACAGACAAACTAAAAGCAACATGGGCTTTTCCCTCCAATCTCCTAATTACACCTATGGTAAGTATTACTTATAAAATAGGTTTAAAAGATTGCAAGAAACATGATTTTTTTAAAGTTGATTGTATTCTGTTAAGGATGCTAATGTGCTAATGGAACATGAGATTCTAGAAACAGTTTTTTGTTTAAAAAAAAAAAAAGGTACTTTCACCCTCAGTGGAGTTTACTTTTTGCATTTCACAAGGTCTGCATAGTGACTCTAGACTGGTTATTGCTTTGCTACTCTCAGGCAATAAGACAGTGCTACTGTGTTTGGGTATCTTCTCCCCCATTCCAACCCCTGTTTTTATTAAAACTAAGATCATAAATATGTCTGGTTTTAGATTTTAAAAATAGACACTCCCCTCCCCTAAAGGCAACTTACAATGGGCCTAAGCTACTTCACAGCATCACTTTAGTGCCCTAGCTAAACCAAATTAAGCTAGCCAATTAACCATTCAGATGAAAGGAGTGAAACTCTGCCCCTTCCCACTACAGTTAGTGCCAACAATAGGCCATCAAGCATCAGATTAGTTTGACCAGTGTAACCTTGGAGAAATGTAGTGGTCTAGGCCAGAGGTGCAAAGAGGTCACCTTGCAGGACAAACACAGCCAGTCTAGATTAAACACAGAGGGAGGGAAGGACGGAGGGAAGGAGAGAGAGGACACACGCCTTTCCTTAGAAGGAGAGATTCTTTTAGTACTTGACAGGTTTCAGAGTAGCAGCCGTGTTAGTCTGTATCCACAAAAAGAAAAGGAGGACTTGTGGCACCTTAGAGACTAACACATTTATTTGAGCATAAGCTTTCGTGAGCTACAGCTCACTTCATCGGATGCATGTAGTGAGCTGTAGCTCAGGAAAGCTTATGCTCAAATAAATTGGTTAGTCTCTAAGGTGCCACAAGTACTCCTGTTCTTTTTAGTACTTGCACTCACATTCTCACCCCACCATAAGGTGGCGAGCCATTTGCCATTCAAACACTGCAGTCAGGCACTCTTTACCTGGTGAATGATTCCTGATCCAGGTTTCCAGAACCCTACTCCATACTTGGCACCTGCTGTTGCTAAGAAGTTGTACACCTCCTGGTTAATGTCCTATTCACAGAGTTAAACAAAGCATTAGTAAGACATTACATTCAATTTGCTCCCCACAGAGCCAGAGTTCAGCCACCCACCAGCCCCATGACCTCCTGGACATTTTGTAGGCAGTGGAGGGGAGAATGAAGTTCAGCATCACTGACTTCCAGAAAATCATTTTAAGGCCAGAAGAGACCACAACCATCATCTAGTCTGATCTCCAGCACAACAGGCCATAGAATTTCACAGTGATCTCAGCACTGAACTCAACAACTTGCGACATCATTTAAGCGTCTCAAGACTGAATTAGAATTACTGTTTAAAGTTATCAAACAAAACCCACACTATTTATAAACCATCCTGCTTCCATTTCATGGACTTCTCTTTTGCTTCCTTGGTTCTTTGTTTTGTTTAGTGCTTTGATAAGCATGTTAGCCCCATTGTACAGATGGGGCAATGGAGTCAGAGAAGCTAAGTGACTAGCCCAAGGCCAGACATAGTTAGCTGTAGAGTGGGAAAGAGAACCCAAGTCTCCCATTCTACCAGCTATACAATGCTGCCTCTCACTGTGACATCACAATCATCTGTAGGATCACAACTATGAAGCCTTCCAGGACAATCACTTATTGTCACAAGCAGAAGACTGTATGATGTCCAGAGATGTTCTTGGCAAAGCAGCTGGAGAGTAGATACGATAAGGAATGGGAGTGGACGATAACTTGGAGACCCTGTTCTCATGCAAACACTTCAGAATAAGGGGGAGGTGAGGGGGGGGGACTATGTGGAGATAGAGGAATTGTCGCTACACAGAACATTTACTGAAGTTTCCCATGAGGCAGCGAGGGCTCTTTGAGCTTTGTTTGCACTGGGAGTCAGGTCACTTCACTCTGTTTATGCAGCTCTCTTCCCAAACGGAGCATGCTGATGTGCCAGGAGCAGATCCAAGCCACTCTCTGCCCTGCCAGCATTCATTCCATGCCAACTGGCAACATCAAGAGCGAAACCCAGTCAGAGGCAGGCAGGACCTTCACTTGCTTTAATCACTGAGCGGATGGGGAGGGAGGGAGTGCCCAGAGCTGAAGCAGAACTGCTATAAAGAATACAATCACACCACAGAAAACATGTTCGGTGCCCAGAGCAAGAGCAGCGGGAGGGCAAGGGGTGAAGGGAAGAAAGGGAACAAAAAGTCTAGTAAGAAGGCTCCAGATTCGGAACCTCTTGCACAACTCTCAAGCTTCCTGAGGCATAAAGCGTGGGACAAATACTCCTAATGAGGGGAAACTTGCTCCTGACCTCAGTTTCATGAGTGGCATAATTCACCTTACTATGATTTCCGGGCAGGCGGGGGGGAAGAAGAAGAAGAGGAGGGATTCACTTACTTGGGCCTGTATCTTGGGCTATACATTAAATTAGATGATTAAGCTACAGCTCATCCCATGTGTACAGGCTAAAACTAGAAAAGGAAAGGAGAGGAAAGGAAAGGTCCTGTAGGATTTCCACCCCAGAGAGCAACAAGGGAGAGCAACCCTTAGTTGATGTTCTGATCTCTGCTAGTTAACGCTTCTCCCCCACTGCTTGATAGACTGCTGTATATGTGGCCAGGCATATTCTGAAGGTTTTCACATCACCATGCTATGACACACCAGGTTTTGATCACTGCTGGAAGAAAATTTCTAGTGCTCTAGATGCATCTATTTTCACGTTTCACCCCTTTAAAATGGCCTCCCTCTTCCCCTACGCCCAGAATACACCTTTTGCCTTGGTTTCCAAAGCAGATTGACTAAGACTGTCTTTTCTCAACATCATGCTTCACCCTTTAAACGGTTTGTGATGAATTTGTCTAGTTCAGATATTAAGCTTCCTGGGGCTTGGACTTGTCACAACTTTGGTTTTGTACTGCACCATGTACATCTATGGTGCTATACAGTACATAATCTGGTGTGATTTCTGTTCCTTTGATTGTTCTCCTGAAAATCTGTTCTCTAGAGTGGACCAAGTGTTCCAAACATAGGAAAGAATTGTCTTATTTCATGGGTCTTGGTGCAATAATGACCTTAGCTCTCCGAAGATCCTTCTCAGACCCTAATTGGGCTTCAATGAGGTGATCACAGTGGATTGTGGAGGGCACTGCCACCCTGGGCAGGCCACTGCTGATGAACTGCAGCATTGCCATCTGAGCAGTCGCATCTTGCATGGCTACGCGGTCTGGCCGCAGGCGTAGATAGGTTTTGCCCCGCTCGATATCTTGTTTCACAGGGTCATCCAGGTGCCCATATACAATCTTCTCAGACAGGGTCAGGGGACGGTCTAGCCTGTGGGGAAGACAACAGGGAGGAATTTTAACAACATCGGCTCATGTTTTTCAACCCTTCTGCCCCATTTAAATGGGGGATCTTAAATGAACAAGGATACTCCTTTACATTTCCACACACATCATCCAGGAGAACCAGACTCCCAAGGCACGTTTTACACTATATACAGAGGGACCACTCACTCCTCCCACAACATTGAAGTGCAGTTACTTCTGACAGCTGGTTAAAAGCACCCAGACATGAAAAAATGCAGAGATCCTGGTTCAGTACTGACTCAGAAGGAAGAGCACTCTTTCAAGAGCCATCAGCACCCCTTCCTGAAGCATCCATATTTTCCCCCAGAAGTTTCCAAATGCACACTTTTGGGTGCAGTACAAGCAACAGTCATCCAACTCTGCTTAGCTTATGAGATCACAGTCCACAGTGGTGCCTAAGAAGTGGTGCAGTTGCAGGAAACTTTAAAAAACAAAACAAAAAACCACACATACACAGAACCCACACAAGTCATCAAATCTACATGTGCCAGGCCTCATCGTGAGTGAGGATCCATCAGCACTAGGAAACAAGTGGGGAGTTCAGGGCCTTTTCAGTCATTGGATTCCTCACAGATAATCTCAACAGAAACACCAATTAATGACAACGGTAATGTTTTCTGCGATGAACCTACTTGGCTACAATGGACTGAATTGAGATAGCCAACTCATTTCACAAAGGACTCAGAATAGCCATCACAAGGGCATGACTTTCAACCACTGCCAAGGTTGAGTCTGGAGTAAAACTGGTGACATTGAGGTCACACTAATCTCAGTGTCAGCAAACTAAGTTCAAAATTATGTATGCAAGGTATCCCTAGGCCTCTTTTTACTCTAGATATCTGGACACATGAATACAGAATGATAATTTCATTATGGAAACAAAGTGCAAAGAAGAGAAGGGACACTTTAAGTGTCTTACTCATACTGATCACTAACCTCATACTGTTTCCCATGAATACAAACAGACTAAGGTGTGATACACCAAGAGTCCCATCAGAAACCTGACATTAAGCAAAAAAAAAAATATGATAATCTCCACTAGCTGGTATGAAATCCAATGCTAATACTTTTACTTCTTCAGCATCTCCTCCACTGCAGTGGCCTGATTGTTTGTATATAAAACACTCCCCCCACTTCTCCTGTACCACACAGGAGCCATCAGCACATAGAATTTTCATTTTTCAATGTAACAGCACAGCCACTTAAAGCTGCTCTTTCCCCACTAGATTCTTCTTGTGCTACCACAACCCCTTGAAGTCTTCCTTTCCTTCCCTCATTGCGGTGGTAGGTTCTCCAAACAACCTCTCACTCTTACCTTTTATGGACGATATTGATGTTTTTCTCAAGCATTTCATAATTTATGTATTCATTAGGCTCAAAGTGGCTCATGGCCACCTTGGCCCTCTGGCACAGGACGGGAGCTACATGGTACCTTCGTACCCCTTTACTCAGGACTTGCTGAAAAAGGAAGAGACAAAGATTATATTAGTTATCTATCAAACATCTGCAGCAAAGTGATTGCCCACAAAAAACGGTAACAACGCGTGTTTTCCAGCTCCGATTTCTAGGACCCTAATTCTAAGAGATGAGCAACAAATGGATTAAACAGTTTTAGAAAATAAAGACCTAGCATGTCCAAATGTGCCCCCCACCCCCACGGCAGCGTTTGGGCTCCCATCCCCCCCGTCAGACCCATTTTGTCACAGTTATTTTAGTAAAAGTCAGGGACAGGTCGCAGGCTTCGTGAATTTTTGTTTATTGCCTGTGCCCTGTCCCTGACTTTTACTAAAAATAACCATGACAAAATCTTAACCTTACTCATGATTAGATGGCCATTGGCTGAGCTTTTCAAAGCTGCATAAGGAATATGGATGTCCAATTTACATGACAATTAATGGGAATTGGGTATCCAAATTTAGGCACCTGTTGTCAGAACTAGAAATCTGGCAACTTTCACCAGCATTGGTATCACGTAAAGAGGAGACAACAGCAAGGGCTGAAGCTGTAATAAACCCTCATCATTGTAATATCTGAGCATTTAATCTTACTCCTGGCATTCCCCTTTATCCTTAATTATTCATTCGTTAGTAGACTTTTTCGGTGAGGGGCAGAGAACTCCAAATCCCACCCCACCACCTTGTTTTTTTCTTCTCTGGTGTGTTCTTCACAAAATAATCTTGACACCAGCCTCTGAAATATTGACTAAAGAATTGTGAGTTAATGAGGTAAGATCATGACAATATTTGGATGCTCTGAATCTTATTTATATTGCCCTCTCAATATCAGATGTATGAAAAAGGTTCGAGAAATCTAGGAAGATTGGGATTGACATTTAAATCGGATGCATAGTCAGTTTTGTAATAGCAGCACTACCAACAACCTAAATTTGTCCTTTTATTAAAAAACATCTGTACTATCAGTTTTGCCATTTGGTGGGGGAGGGGATCCCAATCAAAGCTTCTAGGAACTACTGTAATACAAAAAATAAGTGTCTCAGATCGTTAAAGCACATGCCAGTTAGGAAACACTATAAACGGTACAAATGAGAACACTACTTCTAAAGGTGCAATCACAGAGCTATTCATTAAAATGAATCAGCTCCAACTCTTCTTTTTTGGTTAATAATTCACCACATTTTGGTGGATGTGGTTTAAGATTCAACCACAGACCAAAGCTCAAGTACTAGAGGTGAAACATTTCACTGTACCACTAACTTAGGCCTGGTCTACACTGGGGAGAAATGGCAGGGGGGACGGGGGGGGATTGACCTCAGATACACAACTTCAGCTACAAAAATAGCACAGCTGAAGTCGACGTATCTTAGATTGACTTACTTGCGTCCTTACGGCGTGGGGTCAGCTGCTGCCACTCCCCTGTTAACTCCGCTTGCCGTGGTGGAGTATAGGAGCCGACGGCAGAGTGATTGGGGATCAATTTATCGCGTCTACACTAGATGTGATAAATCGATCCCCAATAGATCGATCACTGCCCACTGATCCGGCGGGTAGCGTAGATGTATCCTAAGATCCCTGCTAACTCATTGTTCAAAGTGTACATGCTGATCTTTGATCAGCCACGTGACTTCCCCCAACTCCTTCAGCCCAGTTCAAGCTCACTTTTGTGTTACTGACTTGTCTGCACCCAAGGTATATCCACCTTATTGTGAAAGCCTCATGCTGTAGAGGAAGGATAAACCTCAAAGATTCCACTATCACTTTCCAAGCCCAAATTAGTAAAGGCATTTTACTATATACTGCAAGAACTCTCACCGTATTCACTGTCTCCACCCCTGTTTCTGGACTTCGGCCCAAGAACTCTTCTCTGAAGTCTTAATTAGTTTAACTCATCTTCATTCTCATGCAACTTGTGACGATTAATTTGGTTATGGGACCCTTGCCCTCCGTGGGACACCACAAACAAGAACTTGAAAAGGCCCTATGAGTTGGTAACAGGGCCTGAGAGGGAAAAAAAAAACAAAATCTCCTCCTACCCTCCTGTAACTTATGTCAAGGCTCCACTTCAACCCATGACAGTAGGTGATGGATCAAGGAGAATTGGGACTAATAGGTACAAGGAAGAATAAGACAAGTTACAGATTGGTGTGGAGGTGCTTTGTTGAGTAAACTCCACCCGCAAAAGCTCTGCTTTGTATTGGTGGAATGGGTCTACATTAGGCATTTTAATCCATTTAGCTCACTGTCTACATAAGGAATTGTCAACAGTGGAACTACAGTAACAGCCGTCATTTTTACACCGTGAACTGGTAACAGACCAAAGAACACTTCCTAAGCAGATTACGCCTGGAAATTAAAACAATGGTAACGTCTCCACAACAGTCTGCTCTTTCTGTTTGAGTGCAGACTTTGGTATGAACAAAATCTGAAGCAGGGCTCCCCTGCCCTCAGGTTTTGGGAAAGGGTCAAGACTGTCTCAGTATGAATCCTAAAAGCTTGGAAGTAAAAGAAACCATTTAAGTTTTTGCTTCAGTAGGATCTTACACTAAATTAACGGCAAAGAGTCCTAGGGAAGGTATAAATATTTGGATGGTAACTAAGGCCATCAATACTAGGCAGTAAAGCCTTACTTGAAGCCTGCCACAACCTCTTAGACTCACCAGTGGGGAGGAGAGAAATGGAAACATTTCAGAGATGAAAGTATTCCAGCCTGGGGAAGGTGCCAGTAAGACAAGGGAGAACAGGCTTCTAAGCCACTTCCATGTGGGCCATTTCTACACTCAGAACACTGTATAGTATGCTGGAATGCCTATATCAGCAAAGCAATCGTAGTGTGGATGCAGTAAATACTGACAAGCACAGCTTTGTTGGTATAGTTTATTCCACTCCCATCCCTAAGCAAAACAAGCTATACCAAGTAAAATTGGTGTTTTGCTACCACAACTGCATCTGCACTGGGGGCTTTTGCCATCAGAGCTGGGCTGGTCATGGATTCAGAACTCTTCACATCCTTAATCAACACAACAATGCTGGCAAAAGCCCCTAGTGTAGATGTAACCTTAGGTTTTAGTAAAGACAAGAGACATACCCAAGAAGAGAAATGTGAACTATTTCATCTTTTCCACAGATGAAGATGATTAACGTGACAGTGCTGATTTTAAATTCACTTCTCCGAAAGTTTCTCCCTACTACTGTTACAACAATTAACAATTAATAAACTCAAAAGAGTGATTTAATAAAATGGTGACAGCTCACCTTAGAAGCGGGGGAACTGAGGCACAGGTTAAGTGACTTGCCCGAGGTTATGCAATGACACAGTAGGGACGAGTACACACATCCTTATCTTCTGGACTATACGCTTCTAACAAGCAACACCTAAGATGAATATTTCTCTAATCTAGCAGTGGTTTTCTCTCCTATTTGCTTACTTTATACACAACTTGTTGTCCAATTCACTATCAGTTTCCTGTTTAGGTGGGTCTTTCACACAGAGGAAAAAAACACCTCACCCAGCCTTTGTACGCTCTTCAGCCTGACAGCCTTCACCTCCTGCAAGCCTCAAAGACCCCAACCCGTCAGAAGCTCACGGGTCCTGCTAAAACCTAATGTGCCCCCCTCAAGGCTCGTGGCCCACCTCCTCCTCCTCCAATAAGCCTTTGGAAGTTTATATAGGGCCCCACTCCCACCTTCACACTCTGGTGGGACTTTGAGGCTTCTGAGCCCCATCTTGAGGGCTTGTGACCTTCCCTGACCCTTAGCATGTCCTTCAGTGCCCTGACAGCTTCCAACCCCACTCCCGCCTTGAGCTACCTTTGACATTCCAAGGTGCAATCTAGACCAGAGAGGGGCTGTGTCACCACTGCCCTGCAACCTGGGTGCTCACAACACTTTGCTGCTTTAGCTCCCAACCTTGGCTCTTTATAAGCAGCCAAACAGCATGCAGGTCACACCCTGAGCATCTGTGTATAACCACAGTGCTCAGAGCAGCCGGACTAGCACAGCAGCCTGTCAGCAAACACCAGCCACACTCTGACTTCCAGACACCTTGGTTACAACTTGTAGGGTGACCCCAATACTTCCAGTCCTGGATTTTCCACCCAAAATGTGTATTCTGCACTGTCCAGCCCCCTCCTGAACAGTCCAGATATATTAGGTGTATTGCCCCTCTAAGGGGATCAGCACACAACAGTCTGCTACCTTAAATGGAGTTATCAAAAACAATTCACAAACACTGGATTAGTTTTAATTAAAGTAAAAAAAATTTTATTTAACTACAAAGAGAGAGATTTTAAGTGAGTAGAAGTAATGAGGCATTTTACTTGGAAATGTTTACAAGATAAAATGCTTTCTAAACTTACACTAGACTTGGTTCAAAGTAAGGTCTCTTATCACATGTTTCCAGAACATAGCTGACCACATTCTTCAGGCTAGAATCTGCTCCCAAAGTCCAACAGCTGTTTCTTTTGTCTTCTTAGGTGAACAGAGAAATGGACAGGGAAAGAACTTGGGGGTGTTTTGCCCCTCACTTGTATTGTTCAGTTACCCTTTGAAATGCATTTTCCAGAGAGTGACACCTAGATAAAAGTTCTTTCCAGCTAATGCAAGGAGACATGAAGTCTTGGGGGGGGGGGGGGGGGGTGAAGAGAGGTCTCATGCTGTAGTTAGCTAAAATGCCAGTCTGTCTGTTCCTGCCCCTTTTGCTTGCCAAAGAATGACCACTTGATAGGTGATGGCCTATCAGCTTTGATGACACTGGGTTAGGGTTGGCTCACGAAAGCTCATGCTCAAATAAATTGGTTAGTCTCTAAGGTGCCACAAGTACTCCTTTTCTTTTTGCGAATACAGACTAACACGGCTGTTCCTCTGAAACTTGTCCTTTGTCTTTGAGAAACAGGTTTACCCACTCCCCAGACTTGTCTGGTAAACACACTTCAGTCATTATTTCAGTTTATATTTATAACTTTTCATATAACGTTGCTACAGACATTTTATCATGATATTATTGACCAGCAAGTTACTAGTTTTTAAATGATACTTTACAAGGCATATTTTGTACACAAAGATTATTACAATAGCATGTAGGGTATGAATACAGGGGTGCATTTTATCACATACCTTCCCACCCCTCCTCCTGATAAGAATTGAGCAGCTTTATCTAGTGATCAGGGAAGGTCTCCCTTGAAATCATACACCCAACAGCCTTAGGAGGGGGTAACCAATGGTCCCTAAACCCAAACCCTGGGAACTTTAGGAGGCTTCACCGCAGTTACCCAAAATAGTAGGCTTGCTAATACCTGAAGAGTTTAAGAGCTTATTTGCATGGGAAAATTGACTGGGATAAAACCTGGCCAACACCTAAAACTTAGGCTGACCTACCTAGATCACTTAGGCCTGTAAAAGACGGTGCACTCTATGCAACGTAGTGATGTAGACCTAGCACCCAAGGAAGATGCAGCCAGGTCTATCAAAGAGTTCTTCCATCAACCCATCTACTGCCTCTAAGAGAGATGAATTAACTACATGGACTGAAAAAAACCCTTTGTCTATGTAGGAAGCATCTACACTACAGCAACATAGCTGTGCTGCAGTAGCATAGACATACTCTATGTACACATGGCATTATTCTGGGATAGCTACAGAACTTTGGATTCACACCCTACCTTATTCACAAATAACATCCCCATGTAGACATTTCTCAAAACTTGTGGGGAATGGGCCCCCAAATGGTTTGCTGAGTCTTCTCCTCTCATGTATTTAATGTTTAGACTCTAAACTTTAGAGCATCAGGACTCACTTTGTCCAGACCTCAGGAGCACAGTGCAATTTCCACTCTAGTTTAGCTCTGGCAAATAGAGTTCCCCCTTGCAGTTTCAATTCTTTACTTCATCCTAAAATTGTTGTACAGAATTGCCATATGCTGTTCTAACGTGGCAGATATTTTGGTGCTGCTGAGGTTGGTGAAGTGATACTTATATACGTCCTTCACTGTCTGTGTAATGCTATATATACATATGCAAAAATTCCTTCTGGTCACCGACAGTGCTTAACCAGAAGCATATCTGATTACTAGGGCTCCATGTGTGTCACAGAGGTCGTAGAAGTCACAGATTCCATGACTTTCTGTGACCTCTGTGACTTCTGCAGGGGCCAGCGTAGCCAACTACGAGGCCAGCTGCTCAGGTGACCCCAAGGACAGCCACATTGGCCAGCCGCTGGCGGGGCCTGCAGTCAGCTGCTGCTCAGGCACACCCAGGCAGCTAGCACCAGGGACCGCCTGAGGGGCGACGGGAGTAGCTGCTTCCCTGAGTGGCCAGTGCAGCCGCTGCCAGTGGCCCCTGGCTGTTGGTGCCATAGCTGGCCACACCCCCACAGCAGCAGCCTCCCTGGGATGCCCTCCCCAGAAGCAGCAGCCACCGCCACCCCTGGAACACACCCCCAGCAGTGACCCCCTTAATATTTAGTCAGGGGTATTTATAGTATAAGTCATGGACAGGTCACGGGCAGTGAATTTTTATTTACTGCCTGTGACCCGTACATGACTATTACTAAAAATAGCCGACTAAATCGTAGCCTTACTGATTACCTTTAGATTTGTTAGTATAATTCATATTCATTATAACTATTCAGCCTTTTTAAAGAAATCTAGTTTAAGCATCAGACTAGATAGCCTCTGGGAAATAGTGAATTCCACAGATCCAATACATTATGTGCTAAGTATTTCCTTGTATTTCTTCTAAACTGACCTGCCATTCATTCCATCAGTTGACTCCTTGTTCTCACATGATGGATCAGTTCCTTATTTTTGTGCTGCCCTATTTTCTACAGTAAGAGCAATTCTTCCAGTTTTATGGAAGTAGTCATGTCCATAGAAGCATTTTAATCAGTTAAATTAGTTATTGCAGTTAAAAAAGGTTACAAAGGTTACTGAAGCAACATTTCAAATAATTTGATATATTATAAATTAAATTGCAGCTAAGACCCTTTACATTTTAAGCATAAAATTAATATACTCTTCTACAGTACCTCCACCGAAGATTAAACACTTACAAATATATAGTGAATTAAGATGACACCACACTTGAGAAATACTATGGGTAAGTTAATACTATTTTACAGATTAGGAAACTGAAGCAAAGTAGTAAAAAAATGTTAGGGAATGTCATAGATAAAGTCTATGGCAAAGCTGGGAACATAATTTAGATCTCCTGACTCCCAGTTCCATGCTTTAAACGAGGAGCATGATTTTCCATGAACATTTTCCTTTTAAAAGAGAAAGCTATACCCATATACATGTCCGCAACTTAATAATGAGAACCTCTAGAGTTCTTCAAGTACAGATTTAGACACAAAAATATGCCTGAAGTACAAGAATCAGACTGTGCTGAAGTTATGTTGCAAGTCCGTATGAGTTTTAGAGATCATTACAGATGGGGCATCTCTTCTAAAGAGTGTAAATTTATTCAAGTTCTAGTTGGCTAGAACTTGGATGGGAAGGTGGATCTCTTTCTCTCCTCACTATGTCTCATTGCAGACCCCCTGTAATTACTGTATTTAGACCTAAGCATGCACATACGCATTTTCCACTCAAAGTCTTGTATGCTAATACTCCAGTGGCAACTGGTGATTTTTGAGAACTGGTAAACAGAAGTGTCAAGAGGTAGAGTCCACTAGAGTTGGTTTACATATACAGTGAAATAAAATACAACTTTTATTGATGTATCTCACAAAATGGGAGAAACAAAGCAACAAAACTTAACCTGAGAAAAAAACATGATCACTTTTATTTCTAACAAGTCAATGCAGGTGCACAGTGGCACCCACCCACCAGCTCTTGGCACAGACTGCAGCACAAATAACCTCCTCATGGCATCCCCAGAGGCCCAGGCCAGAGTGGAGCCCTAGTTAGGATGCGGGGGGGGGGGGGGGGGCTGAAGTTGGTTTAGTCACAGGCGGGAAGTTTAAATTTGACACACAGACTGCAGAGCACCCGGCCCGGTTCTCCCAGGGAGGGGAGAACTGAGGCCAGCACAGACAGGACCTGGCTCGCTAGCAGCAGGTTTGCGAGCTCTGCGGTCAGCCCCCGAGGGGCTCGGCCCGACTCCTGTTCCCTCTGGGCCCCACCTCGCCGTTCACCTTGTCCTCACCTTGAGCAGACGCCACCGCCCGGCGCCCCCCGGCCGTGCGGAGGGAGCTTAGCCGGGGTGTCAGCTCTAGACAGCGGAGCCTGGGGCTGCCCCCACCCTACGGGGACCCCGCTCCCCAGTCACTATGGAAACAGGGCCTGGGCAGGCGCGAGGGACACGCTGACCTACAGGGAGAACGAGGACGGCCCAGCCTCAAACCGACACCCCAAGCCTCCCAGCTGCACTCGGGTCCCCACCGCCACAGGCCGCCCAACAGCAGCCGGCTCGCCACCGCCGCACCCCGCTCGCCGCGAAGCGCTGTCACCTGCAGGCGAGTCGCCAGGACACAGTACGGCGCCATTTTGTTCACTGACAAAGATGATGTCGCATTCCAATTACGTCACGCGCCGCCTTTAAACAGTTTCATAAAGTGGGCGTGGCCTCTATGGCGAAAAGGCGGGGCCAAGCCCTGGAGAGGGCGGGACTTCGGCGACCGACTGAGCGTAGAGAAGGAGAGTGGGTGGGGTTTGCAGGTCCTGGAAGGAAAGTATCCTAAGCAGTGAGGACACGAAATCCGGCCTAACAGAGAGGACTCTGGGGCGGGCTCGGGGGAGCAAGTCGTGGTTGATGGGTGCTTTATGGACGAGGCTGTGCAGTGATTTAGCGTTTGTCATTGGGAAGCTCTGGCAGCTTTGTGGGAGAAGATCACGTGGACCCTGCCAGGACCTGGGGGTGAGAGGTCAAGGGTGAAAGGGCTCAACGTCGCCCGCTCGACACGACTCGTGCGGTGGTGAGAAATGGCCAAACATCATCCGGACTTGATCTTCTGCCGCAAGCAGGCGGGAGTGGGTGAGACCCGGATGCCCTGGTTCCCGCTCTGCCGCGTCCGTGGGGCGGGGGATCCCAAGACTGTCCAGGGTCACCGCGGCCCCCGCGTGGGGAGGGGCGGAGCGCCCCACGCACCCTATCCCAGCAGGGGGGGAGGGGCACTTTGGCGGGCGGGCACGTGAGCAGCGCGGGGCACCAGTGCCGGGGAGAGGGGCCCGGGGCACCAGTTGGGAGTGGGAGGGGCACCCATGCGGGGGGAGGGGCACGTTGGCAGTGTGGTACCAAGATGGGTTTGGGAGTCAGAGGGACCCAAGTCCTGTTTCTGGCTCTGCGACAGACTGGCTGTGTAAGCCTGGGAGGAATGTTTTTTGCTCCCCTCCCCGCTTTATGAAGTGCTTTCCGCCTGGGAGGTGCCCTGTCCGTGCTGGGGGTTGTTACTAACGTTGGGGTGGCTGCCACAAAAACGCATCCAAAACACTTTTCAGAAATAGCCTTGTCCTCCCATTTACCCCAGTCACCTGCCCTTCTCCGGGTAGCCCAGGGCTCTTGGCCTTGTGCCTCACCTGTGTGCTCCTGCATGCATGCTGTGTTCCCATATAACCTAACACCTTGCTGTGTGTGGCTGCCAACTTGTGACCTACAAAGAACATAAGGGTCTATTATTGTAATTCTGTCTTTGTAGATTGCTTTTTACATTTGCTGCCTCTTAAGTGGCCAGATGGAGTTTAAACTGCCCTGTTTGGTTTTAAATACTTTTAATTGCACCTCAGTTACGTACTCAACAGACTAGTTTGTATGCTTAAGCAGTCATAGTTGCTCACTTTAGTGACCAAATATCTTTGCTTTTTACTCCTATTATCCTGGCAGTGCCAAAACAGCCAAGAGAACAAGTGGGAGAGTATTTTGGTTTTCTCATTATGACAACTGCTGATTTCTTTCCAATTGTAGGGCCAAGTTCTGCCCTCAGTTAACTGTGCGGTAGATGTAACTGAGGACAGAAGTTGGTTTGCTAAATCTATATAGTGGTGATGGGGCATGAGAGACAAAGAGACTAGCTTGATTCTTGGATCCAAAGCTGACTGGCTCAGAAAAAAAATAATTTGCTTGCAAGTGCAAATTTGAATTGTTCTCATTGAGACAAGGGAAACATGGAAACCTGGGTGCTGTTTTCAGAGAATCACTTTTCAGAGTAGAACTGTACCTTTATGGTGAGAGACCTAACTCTAGCTGAGACCTACTCTTCCAGCCTGGTGGGTATCTATCTGTTCACTGGTGACTGAGTCTTTGCTGTGGTGGTCACTGGGACATTACAACTCTCTATAGCTTGATACTTACCGTAGTCATCTATTAGTGAGACAAAGTGAGTGAGAGATCTTTTTTTGGACCAAATTCTGTTGGTTAGAGAGAGAAGCTTTTGAGCTTCAGAGCTCCGCTTAAGGAGAAGAGCTCTCACCAACAGAAGTTGGTCCAGTAAAAGACATTACCTCACCCACCTTGTCTCTCTAATATCCTGGGACCAACATGGATACTGTTACAAGAATACTGCATACATTCATCTACGGTATTATTTATTTAATATTGTTTTGAAATCTTATAGACAAATGGTAATACTTTTTTCAGTTAATTCAAATAACATCCTGAACATAACCTGAATATGCTAGTAGCCTTCAGAACCAAACATAGACTTAAACAAAATATTTGAAAATAATTTCCTCTCTCAAAACCTCATCCAGCTCCCACTAATGCAATGGAAAATTTCTGCCATGGCCTGTGTATAGGGCTCTGTTATTTCCTTGCTGTTGCTAATACCTGAAGCAGCGTAGTGAATGGCAGCACTGTGCTGGAAGTGTGAGTGGTGCCATTGAATGCTGCATGGGAAACACTAAACTCTAAACTCTGGTCTTGGCAAATGTATGTCCAGAAGGATGCTTACTGTTTACTATTAAAATGTATGTATTTGCTATGTTAAGGCTGCCGTTGTATTTTGTTAAATTAGTTTAGATTTTAAACAGATTTAAAAAAAAAACATTAATTCATTTTTAAATTGGAGGTCACCTATTTAAAACAAAAGTTTTATTTAAACCAAAAGTCTCTCTGTCAAAAATAATTCTTTTTTCTGCTTTACTTATTGTAGCTATTGGAAGACTGTGTGAAAAATGTAAGTATAATATCTGCATGGGGTGTTTTGTGAGAGCATTGTCATGTGGTTAGAGTACACAGCTGGGATTTAGCCTGGATTTTGTTTCCAGTTGTGCCACTGATTTTTTTTGTGTAAGCTTGGACAAATCACTCTTTGAAATGGGAAAACCCATGTGGGTGTTGTGAGGTTAAGTTGATGAATATGTGGAAAGCACTTTGAGAGGCTTCTGTGGAAGATGCCATACAAGCACAGAGTATTACGGTATGTCTCATGGAAAAGGTACAGGGAGAGGGTCCTACCTGTGGATAAAAAAACAGGTTTGTGGCCAGAGTTTAGGGAACTGGGTTTGTACTGATCAGTTCATCATGATCCACTTGTATTGGAAAAAGATAACTTGGTAATTTAAAAGAGGAAAAAATCCATTTTCCAAAAATGCCTATTGCACAATTTGATAAAGGCTCAAGTCATAATCCTGAGTGTGGGAAATACACAGCAAAAATTATCTGAAACTAGGACATGTGAAGAGACACAGAACTAAATACATTCTTCTACTATAAAAGAGGCAACGTGGGAGAATGAGAGGGTATGATCAGTCCTTTCATGGGCACAGTATAAATGAAATAAGGGTGTTGGCCTGTGTAAGAAAATAGTGGGAAAAGGAGCAGAGGAGGGAGAAATTTAGTCTGACATTAGGGAAGCATTTTAAGAGTATATGGCCGGTGGAATAGATTCCATAGGAAGTAGTTGAAGCCTCATCGCTACAGAGATAAGAATCTTTAGTTGGGGTAGGGATTAGATGACTCAGGCTTCATATACCCTTTTCAGCTCTAGGTCATTGATTTGGGTATAGTCCAGGACACTACAGACTGTCACTGGCATCTGATGGCTATATGGCCTATGTGAAATGAGTTGTTAGGTTTTACTCAATTCTTTGTGAGGTTTCCACATCACAGAAATTGTTGTGGCTGTCTACACAAATTCACCCTCTTTTTGGCCTTCTCAGAAGTCAAGGATCAAATAGGTAATGAAGACTGAACCTCCCCTTTCATCCTTTGGAGGTCATACTTCAGTCTCATGTTTATGTAGTGGTGTGTGAGAAGCTTGCACTGCTGTTGCCCATGTTCTACCTGTCCTGTAGTTAGAGACTGTCTGGTGCTGTCAGTTCAGCAACTTCTCACAAGTGCTAAATTTTGTCAAAAAGTTTTAACGACACAGTGGTGGGATGATGTAATGAAGAGTTTTGTAAAATGTTGGCTGATCAGAGCATTGGCCCTCATCTGATTGCAAAGCAAAAAGAATTGAAAATGAAGTTTTGAAAGATACTGGCTCTTCTACTTGCTCATTCACTTCAGAGAAGTAAAATGGCTTTCATATATCAGCGAGATGGAATTTCCCAGCTCAGTCCCACTATTTTAGGGTGTATAGGGGAGTTGTTTGGGTAGGGAGCTATCCCCTCTCTGTGGGAATGGTGGAGAAGGAAACTCTTTAGCTGAGTACTGTGCTCTATTTGTAGGTGATGGTAAATGCGTGATCTGTGACTCATATGTGCGACCCTGCACACTTGTGCGCATATGTGATGAGTGTAACTATGGGTCGTACCAAGGGCGCTGTGTGATCTGCGGAGGTCCAGGAGTCTCTGATGCCTATTACTGCAAGGAGTGCACCATCCAGGAGAAGGATGTAAGTTGGATGCAGTGCCTCAAGGTTGTCTTTCTGTCTCTTGTTGAACAGATGTGGTCTTTATTTAACAGTCATGCTTATCTTTAAAGGCAGCCGTGGTTTTGTGGAATGAGCATGGAGCTGTGACTTGGCGCACCTGAACTCCAGTACCAATGCTGCCAGTAGCTTGCTATGTCACCACGAGGAAGTCACTTCACCTCTCTTCCATGCATCTGGGGATAGTGGTGCTTACCCACCTTTGTAAAATGCTGTGAGATCTACAAATAAGCCCTGTGATATTTCTCTCGTGCCTTTCATCCCAAAGGATTGGAAAATACCTTACAAACCACACGTATGTGGTTCACTTCATCCACCCATTGCCTGTAGCATTATCACTTAAGATGTTACCTTACTAGGTCTCACAAGCTAAGCTTTATCAGGGTCGGGCCACTAGCTTAGAAATGCTCAGATGCTGCAAAAGCATGGGACTACTCCAGTCAACACTGAATCAATGGTCCTGTGTGCGCGTGGTGCTATAGGACATCCAGTACTGCTGGTGTTTTCCTCTCGGTTAGATGGAAAACAAAAGTCATGGGCCACTTGTAGCCATTAAAATCCCATGGGGGTTTTTATAAGAATATGTGTTATGACTCTGGTGTCCTGATCAAATTCCAACTCAGGTAATTGCACTCTACAGACCTAAAACTCCCTTTCCCATTTTATTTGGATATGAATTTTTCACTGCTGTGGGGTTTTATGTACTGTTGGCGAACATATTCCAACCTAGAAGTGGCCTCTTTCCAGTGGTCCTGTTCTGTTATGTTTCTGTAGCAGGATCCTATAGTGATTAATGACAGTGGAGTGAGAGTGATCTCTGCACAAAGAAACACAGCCACCTTTGAGGTGAAATATGGCAGTATAACCATGTACAGCAGCACTACACGCAGTTAGAGCAGGATGTGAAGAATACCACCTCCAAATGAAACGGCAGGTGGAACTTAAAGAGATGGAATGAAGTGATTTAAAGGTGGACACCCATTTCCTGTGGAAATGTGTCTTGAGAGGGTTTTTTAAATGAACACAAATGATCAGGATCACATTACTGCTTCTACAGACAGAGCTCAGTGTCTGAAGCTTTAACACTCCCTTAGTTTAGTCAGATGAGTTAATCTTGCTTTCCCAAATGCTCTACATTCAGCCCCAGACAGAGTCAGGAGGAACGTATTTCCGTTAGAATGTGAAGCAAGAAAGCAAAAAATGGATGAAATGAGCTGGAGGGAATATCCTCCATGTAAAGGGGCAAAGGTGCCTGGTTTCTGTTTCGTGGGGGACGCTGGTTCCACTCATGCCCCATTTGGGGCTACAGGTCATGCCATGTCATCCTGGAGAGCTGTGGGTTGCAGGGAGGGTTTCTTTCTTGGGGCTAGAGGTATGCGCATGTGCCAAATCCTTTTGAGGGGGTGGAGGAATGAACGGAAGCCTGTAATGAAGCTGCCAGGTTTATCACAGATGCTCTGAATTGTGGGAGGAAAGGTTTGGAAGGGCCCCACCTAGGAGGTTCAAAGTGAAACCACAAGACAAGAGCTAGAGGCTGGTTGGTGTAGGCATATATGTGGGTGTGGTGGGTAGGGAAAGGAGAGACTTATTTAATTTTTTCCCCTCTTCTGTCTCTGCGATCCTGCCCATCTCATCTCTTCAAAACAGCAAGTTTTGGTGCCGCAGCTTGGGTGTGGTCTCTGCAGTGGATGACATCTGCCCAAAGGCTTTCTCATCTAATCCACTCAGGCTTACGCAACAACCAGGGACACATGTTCCAGTGCCCACTGGGCCCCTCAGCACAGCACAGCTGCCAACTCCAGCAATAGGATTTTGCCCTCGAGGCGCACAGATGCCAGGCTGAGTGATCCATGGGCAAACGTTCTCTGGCGTGCACATGTCCATCTCCCATTATTTGTATTTAAATTTTTCCATCTCCCATAACTCACAGCTGCACCCTTGATTTATTCTCCCTAACCTGCTCTTCTCATGTCTGGCTTTCCCTCCAGCTGGTGGACTGGGATATGGAGGCCTTCTCACATACGCTTGCTATGAGTATCCCTGCACCTGCAAAATGACCATGTGACCTTTACAGTGAATCAAGTTCTATTCTGATGTGTCTAAAGTGTGGGGTATCTGGGAGTTGCTTTGGCTGTGGGAACTGAGGGCACAAGGAATACTTGTTGACACCTAATGGAAGTTGGTTCCTCTTGCCTCAGTGTGGGGAAAGGTTGTTCCCCTTGCCCCCATAAGTCATGTGTATCCTAGCTTAGAAGGATCCAGTCTTGGGGCACTGTACATCTCTTTCATTAAACTGATTATGTTATTCAAACTGTTCTTCATGCTCCCCTAAAGAAGAGAAGGCCCTAGTTAGTGTTAGCAAGGCTTCCCTCCTCCCCTCCACTTCCTCAGTTTTGATAGCTGGAGCCAATGGAGTAGAAGGGAAGTTTGCCTGCATGGGTGTTTCCAGGAGGTGTTTTTTGGAGTGGAAGATAGTGGTCACTCTTCATACCCTACTCGGGCCTACATGACTGGACTGTTCTGCTTGCTGTAGCTCTAACTGTGTCCTCTTCTCTCTGTATGTTTCCAGAGGGATGGCTGCCCTAAGATCGTCAATCTGGGCAGTTCCAAGACGGATCTCTTTTACGAGCGCAAGAAGTACGGCTTCAAGAAGAGGTGATCCACCCTTGGTGCTGCTATGCCTGCTGCAGGGTTGGGGAAAGGGTCTTAAAGCATCTCTGGACTTCACTGTTATTGAGAACCAATTAATCTTCTCTAAAGTCTTACAAGTTAAATTATGTGTGAGGGGTGGAAGAAGAAACAAAATTGACTGGGGATTGGAACCTGTTAGCTGAGTATTGCAGATGGCAAAAGTAGGCTACTGATTCTTGCCTTCTCTCAAGCGTGGCTAGTGTCTGCCACACAGCTCTGCAAAATGCCTGGTGGGCAAGCACTTACATTCTAAGGGGATCTGCTCTGCTATCAAGGTGTAGCACTGCTTTTACACGTCTTGTCCCCTTTCTGGAATTGGGGGGTCACCTGCAGTTCTCCTTTCCGTGCACTCCCTCTCCGTTGTTAAGAAGTCTTCTCCCCTGGCCACACCCCCAAAGTCTGAAGAATGGGTTCAGACTGCCGACCCACTGAAACTCTCTATGTATTGTTATGCAGGGAGGCTAGCATGCTCATGGCTGATGCCCTTTTCATATGAGCACAACCATTACATGTCCCTATGTTTTCTTCAACTGATTAACCGAAGGCCCTTTCTGTAACTATCTCTGCAAAATGTACACCAATAAAGTTTTTTTCCTTTTTCTAACAGAAGGGTTTCTCTCTAGTTCACCCCACAAGTAGTCCTCCCGGAGTTTCCTTTTGTCAGGTGATTGGGACACTAAGAACTTAGGAGTTGCCAAACTAGAAATGAACAATGAGCCGTCTGTTCTCTGACAGTGGCCTGTCATGGCTAAACTGACCTCTCTGTGAGATGCTTTGGGGAAGGACCGCTGCTTGCTTTCTCACCCCAGTCATTGATAATTTTATGTCCTGAAGCAGAGTGTGGCTCGCTTTGTGTAACCCTTGCCTTTGCTAATGTGTCTGGATGTTGTTTCACCATGCAAACATCCAATCCCTTTCTAAAAACCTCCTGAAGTGTTTGACTCTATCCCTGCTGCAGGAATTTAGAGCCTTCTGTGCTGTAGCTGGAAACCAGCTATTCTATTCCAGACGAATAGCCATATACTGAAAACTAGAGCCTGCTTGTTTGCTGAACATCAGCAGAGGCTGTGGACTCCCAGCTGCTCAGCACAGATCTGGGGAAGGAAATACAGATCATGTACGCATTGTACACACCTCCTTCCCCTTCCCTACTGACTAGGAGCTTGCAAATCAGGTGTTAACTTTTAAGGAGCTGCTTTTGTGAGCAGGAGGGGCAGCGAGAAACTAAACTGGATTTGGGGTACTGTAGAATTCCCACTTGTGGTCTAGGGTCCCAACAAAGATGCAGTTTGGGATGCAGTATTCATGTCTGAGCCTGTTGGCATAACTAGAAGTATCATCCAGGCAGGGATCGCTATAGAGAGACGAGGAATATCCCTTCCTTTTCCCCCATACAGCTGTGCATGCTGTTTCCTCATCACTCCCAGGCTTGCTACTGCTGTAGGGAATCAAGGGCTTATGGCTTAAGAACTTTGATTACTGGGTATATAGCTCCATGTTCTGGTAGCTGTGAAATAGTTAAACTGCCTTATGTCATGTTTCTCATCCATTGGTTGAGTGGAGGCAGAGGGTTGTTTTTCTCCTTGGCCTTGTCTACACAGGCAACTTGGGAGAAGACTTCTACTGCCACTAGTGTGTAGCCTCGGTCAGCGCCAGTGCCTCTCCTATGCTGCTACCGCAAGGGTGGGAGATTGCCCTAAAACTGCTAGTGTAGATAAGGCCCTTGTGAAGCAGAGGAGAGATACAGTAGGGTAGCACTGCAGTGAAGATTCAGTCTTTTTATGTGGTTACTTGTCTGGTGTTCATTAGTTTCTAATTGGCCAGACACGGACCCTAGAAAAGACGAGCTCTCTGAAACAGAGAGATTCTGTGTGATAAGAACTGTGAGGTTAATTGCAGGGTCTTTAAAAAACAATCGTTAAAACTCATTTAAATGAGTAGAAAGTGCTTGCCTTGACAGCTGTGAAGACCAAAGTCCTTTCTTTAAGCCCAGAACCGGTTCAGCAAGGGCACCGGCAGTATAAGCTTCCCCCACACGCTGCCCTCCTGTTGTGCCGCAGCCCTGCTCTGGAGGGGCCTCTGGCAGAACTTTAGAAAGTAGTTCAGTCTCAAATGGCCTAATTCAGAGGTTCCCAAACTGATCAGTGGGATGGTTGGTGCAGAGAGCAGTGTGGTCTTATAGTGGTTGAACAACTAGGAGGTATGCGGCTAAACTGAATTAAAGGAAGCTAAATATGTATGTCTGGTATTCCTTTCCACATATGTCATTGCTGTAATTACTACAGGGATTCTATGCATCTGTAAATGGAAGAGGAGGTTTCTGCAAGAAAATCCCTGTATTTACAATGTCCACACTAAAAAAAAAACTGGAGAATTCCTGGCCTATTTAATACTTAGCCTCTCTGCTCACAGTGCTAACGAGGTGGTTATAGTGATCTGGGATGCGGACACATACCCTGAGTCCTCTTTTTCCCCCCACTCCGCTCCACGTGCACAATGTCACCTCATTTCATATCAGTTACCAGAAAGATGTTATAACTTTTGGTTACAAATAAGATGGGACAGGGTCACATTGGACAGGTAAATGGCTCTAAAACCCAGCCCCAGTTCCTTGAATCATTCGGTCCCCTGCTTGACGCCCTGAACCTGAAATGTTGCCTTCTTTAAAAATTGGATGTTGGCAAATGTCTGGATTCTATTCCTGTGCTCTGTCTCTGAGTGTTGGCTACAGGGATCAGATCTTACTATCTGAAATTTTACTTATAGGAGCAGCCATGTTTTTGTTCTTTATGGTGCTTGGTGAGAACTTTTTGTTGACATGTTCAAATTAGCAAATGTTTTCATTTCTAAGACAGGAAAGAATTTCTCATTTCCTTTGAGTTAAGTGTCATGTGACTTGAAAGTAAAGAATGTTCCTGTGCAGGGAAGTGCTAATTATGCCCAATTATACCCTGACTGACCTTCCTTGGCATTAAACAACCTAGCAAAACTAGCTTTGTTCTGGCAACCTGGAGATTCCTTCCCTCTTGTGTGTGTGTCTGATTCAGTAGTTCTCCTTTGTCGTAATAGCCAAGTGGTCAAGAACGCATAAATGGATCCTTAGGACAAAATTCCACTCTCTTTCTCTGTGTGTGTGTATTCACCTCTGGATAATTAAAGGGACATAGTCAAGAGAGAAATATTTTAAGAGTCCTTATGTGCTATTATTAACACCTCATTAAAACTAAAACAATTTCAGAAATGTAATTGGCTTTTTTATTAATGATATTGAACCTAGGCTGGTCAGTTTCATTTCCTGATGCATGGCTGACAGGATGATTTTGTTTGAAGCAAAGCAATGGAATGTTTAAATTCTTAATGTGCTCTTTTAATTGACTTGCTCTTAAACTAAAAGTAATGGAGATATTTCTGTTCATTATAGGTTTCATAATTTTCCCAATGGCCACCCATTTTCAACCTCCCCTCTCCCACCACCAAAAAAACAAAACCAAACCACATATGCTCCAGATCTTTTTCGGGGGGGGGAGCGGGGATGAGTAGCCATGCCTACTGCAGTGTGATATCCAACAATGACTGCCACAACAGATTTTCAAGATACTCTTGACTGAGTTCATTCAGTCTTCCTTGACTACAGAGATGGTGGCTGGAGGGAGAGGGTTGAGAGGAAAAAGGGGTGAAGTGTAAAGGATCCATAGAGAGATCCTGGCGAACACAGAGTATCCTCATGAAAGCAGGGTTGGGGATGAATATTTTTTTGCAATAGCCATTGTGGAGAGCAATTTAACCTGAAAGAATTACAACCATTTCAAAAGGATTTTTAGTCTTTTGTAGTCTGAAGCTCTAGGAAGATTCAAAAATAAGTGTAACTCCACAAGTTAAGAGGATCCGATAATGAGGTTACATATGAATCTAATATGCCACCTTTTCTAGGGGATTCTTTAGGATCAAAGGAAAATGTGAACAGAGTCATTGGGCCAGACCCTTGGTCAATCTAGTCAATTACCTTTTCTCTGCCAATGGTGATGCTGGTGGTTAATGATCTAAAAGACTGGTGCATGCTCTTTCTCTCTCTCTCTGTCCCTCTGACTTATCATCTACTTGTGTTCACTCTGAACCCAACTGTCCTGAAGGTGAAGCTTGCAGAAGGTGGAAGCAGGGCATTTTCAGTAGTGGTTCACATTTCTGGAGTTTACTCCTCCAAGAAATGTATCTTACATAGACGTATCTAGAACACTTTGCAAGACATGTTTTTATTCAGATTTTTTCCTGCCTGTGATCTCTGGAATCCTGGGCGCTAAAGGTATGTCTACATTTCAATAAAGTACCCATGACTAGCCTGGGTTAGTTGACTTGGGCTCACGGGACTCGGGCTCCAGGGTTGTAAAATTGCAGTGTAGACATTTGGGCTTGGGCTGAAGCCTAGGTTCTCAGACCCTACACTGCAAGCTCAAATCAGCTGACCCCAGCCAGCTGCGGGTGTTTTATTGTATTGTAGACATACCCTTAGGTAGGCAACTGGCTGTATTTTTTCCTGTTCTCAGTGCTTAAAGTTAGGGGCCTGCAGGAGCTTGTTGTGTATTTGTTCTTGTTATTTGGAATTGAGAACAGTTCCCAGTTTAAAACATTGAAAGTGGGGCCAGTGCAATAGCGATTGGCACCCTATAAATGCATGTAAATAGCACTGCGTCTGAGGAATGCATCAAATCCTCTATAATGTGCCTTATTGTGCAGTGCTGTTGTGGAGAATATACCTGCCTGACCCCAGCTGGTGATTGGCTTCAACCTGGAAGCAGCAGGACCATGAACTCTTAGAATTTTATGTATTTATTTTACTATACTTTTCAGAAAAATATTTCTTTCACTACATGAAGAACAGGCCCTTGTGCTGATGCTTGCTAGTGTCACTGCAGGGCCTCTTCTCAGGGTCTAACCCATTTTGGAAAGGGTAAATACATGGTATGTCGTAGTGCGACTAGTAGATGATAGTTTTACCAAGCTCTGCACTGCCTTCTTCCCTAGGTTGGGACTTGGGCTATGAGCTACAGCGGCTACCACAATCGTAGGTAATCGTTTATCTTGTTTGTGCTTAAGGTGAGCCCTGCCTACTTGACCTAGATAAAACCTTAAAACAATATCTAGCTGTTCATCTCCACAAAGCAGGGCTTGGACACACAAGGCCCCATTGTAAGGCCTCCTAGAACCTTTGAATAGAAAACTACAACTCCCAGCAGCCTCTGCTCCGCGGGTGAGGCGGCCCTGCCCGCACACGCCCCCTTCAGCTGACTGGTTGACGCAACAGACCAATCCGGAGGCTCCGCCTAACCTTGCCAGCCAATGGGGAGGCTGTTGCTAACACGCCGCTGTTATTTTTAGCACAGTCTCTGCTCTTGTACCTTGCGGGCTGCTCGTAGTGTGTCAATGCCTGCGCCCGAACTGGTGATGATGAAGTCAATGCGCAAGCGCGTTGGCGAAAAAATAGTCCCTGAGCTGGGCGTTGCAGCCAGAGGCTGAGAGGAGGGAAATGCGTCCCAGGGGACAGTTAAAGTCACATCCCTGGCTCGCGGGGCCGGGCGGGAGGAGCTGCTGCCCTAGCATGAGGTGTGACGCTGCGCCAATGACGCTGCTGGCTGCAGGCCCTTGCCTCGGTGCGAACAGCGCTGTGAAATGAAGCGAGGGGAAGGGGCGGCGCGTGGCAGACCCACCCTCCCTCGCTCCCGAGCCGAACACGCGCTCGCGCGGGCTACGCGCCCCGGCGAATGCCAGTCAACTCGGGCGCGGTGCGGGGGTCTCCCCTGGGAGGGGGGGCGATGATGATCACACTGGGTCTGGGCGGGAGGGGTGTGCGCACACGCATGCAAAAGCGCGTGGGGCGGTGCTGCTCGTGCAGCCTGCGTTCGTCTTGCCTCGATGTGTCACCCACCGCTCCTACGCCCCCTCCTTATGAGCGGGGGGGCGGCCTCCGCTCGCCCCGTCTGCCTGCCCAAACAGCCGGTGGGCACCCACGCGTGTCCCAGTCCTCAGCGAGCCGGTCAGCAGCCCCGGCACGCGTGGGGAGATCTGCTGCGGCAGGCTCAGGAGGCGACTGGATAATGGGGTTTCTGTGGAGCAGCGTGGGGGAAATCATTGTAACGCATCTATCTTCTCTCCGCTGCTGGGAGAGCTTTGCTTTGCTTTGCTTTTTTGCACAGCAGGAGGCTGTGGAACGATCAGGCTAGGGAATTTCTATCAACGACCTTTGAAAAGAGGGTTGTTTTTTACCCTTTTCACTGAACAGAGTTGATGCTGAGAGTGTATCCTGGGTTTTACTCGTTTCTTTCGGAGTGGGTATGCGTTTCTTCAAAGAGCCTTTCTTCTGCTTTGAGGTCATTTTTGAAGCGGGTCCTCGCTCTCCATCAAAGAGATGGACGTCTACGATGATTAGCCGCCCTTTAAAACACACACAAACCCCAATTGTTCGCTGTAGCTGCTGTTGGGAGACGTCAGATAACGATGCATGTGGGATAAAAGAAAAACCTTATCGGTTTTTCCCTCCCTTTTGATGCTCTTGCTCTGTCCCAAGTCCTGAAGCGATAAGAAGCTTGGGAAAATCTCAGGTCAATCCAGCCTGGCTATTTGATCCCTTTCAAATCCCTCCGTGCCCCTTTCTCCTCTCTCTTAAACCAGTGCATACGCCACAGCGTGACAAACCACTGCACAAGCTGCAAAACCAGCCAGCGCAGCTGCCCCTGGTTTGCAGATCTGTCCTATCGCATAGCTGCCTAGCCATAAGTGATACACCATGAACAGACCACGACAGGGAAAGCGGGGGGGGGAGAAGCTCCAACCTTTAGGGAAGTCACAACCTGGAGCAGGGGAGAGAAAAGGACACACACAGAGACTACAGCCCCGGGGCGATCCGCGCAGAGACTCCCTGCCGGAGAAGGCGGACGGCGGATAAGGGCAGGAGATGAGCATGGACAAAAGGGTTAATTTCCAGCGAGGGTTTGGGGAAGTAGTTCCGGCTCTCCCTTCTCCCCCACCCCCTTGTCCTTTGCAGGACGCGTCACGCTGGGTGTGGAAGAGGAGATCCTTGCGCAGGGTTGCTAAGGGTGAAACTTTTCATTTACTTTGCTCACTTTGGGCCAGGGCGAGGGAGGCTCCGGATCCCAGCCGAGGGAGAGGAGGGGGGGGAAAAAACTAGCCAGGGGGCGCCCCAAACAACCCCTCCCACCCAGGCCATAGCAGGGGGGGGAGTCACCCACCCACCCCAACCGCACCCCGTAAAAAAGAGAGAGGAAAAAAGAAACCTCCCGAGAAACCCTCCAGCAACACCCACCCCTGGCAGGAGAAAGGAGCCGCCCGTCCGCGTTGCAGCCGAGGACGAAGTAAGTGGGGCGGGGGCGCTCCCTGGCGATCAGGGGGTGGGGTGGGGTGGGGTGGGGTGGGGGCACAGAGCGGCGCTGCCTCCCCCCGTACACCTGCTGTTCGACACCCCCCCCCCCCCCCGGCCTGGGACCCGTCTCTTCCCCCAGCCCCGCTGCCTGACTGCGGCTGGCTCGCCTGCCCCCTCGCTGCGCTCAGCCTCCATCGGAGCCGAGAGCCGCGGCTCCCCGAGGAGAACCCCCCCCCCCCCCCCCGCGTCAGTTTCCACCCTGCCCCTTCCCACTCTGCAGCATGCGGGGCGGCTGGGGGAAAATCTGGCCTTGGCTTGGGTGGGGGGGGGGCTCCCCATTTGTAGGACATCAGCTTTGGTGGCCTCCCCCCGTCGTTTTCATCCTTTAAAGCGTTTCTGGTGCTGGTGGCTTCTTGGGGGAGGTGGGAGCTTTATTTGCAATGGGGGGGGGGTGACCGTCCTTCGGGTTGTGACGCCGAGTTCACCATTTTGTTCTGGCTTTTGTTATTCTTCTGACGAGGGGATTTAAAAATGAAAGGTCCAGAGACAGCCCGTAAAGAAAAATGAGCCTGCGGTTTGGGGCTGGGGACAGGGCACCTATTTGATAGCTGAAAAAGAACGGGGGGGGGGGCGGAGGCTGGGTCCGCTCCCCCTTTGTGGAAGCAGCTGCCCTTGGCCAAAAGGGAGCAATGAGGGGGCTGGATGGGGGGAGGGGGCTGCTCCCTGGCGGGGCTCGCTTCCTGCAGCACTGCTGACCACAGGCATTGTGGTCTGGCCAAGCGACGCTGCTGTTTGACGCTCTGTCGCCCCCCTCCCCGGCCTGGGACGGGGTCCTGAAGGCCAACGGAGGGTGGCCTAGCGCAGGAACGGCCCTTCCACCGCGGACCGGGAAGATTACGGGGGAGGGAGAGATAAGACAGAGAAATAAAATCCCAGTGCCCTTAGCGGGTTGAATCATTTCTTTTCCCTTTGAGGAGAATCTGTGGGGGAGGATCCCCTATTGTTGGGGCCGGGGATATCGGGTCCGATCTGTTCCCTCTTTGCCCAACTCTAAGAGGGACTAAGGATGTTTATGCTGCGGGGGGGTCCCAACAAAGGACCAGGCCGAAAGATCTGTACGCTCAGGGCGATGGGGGCTAGTGTCTAGTCTGGAAGGCTGTAACAAAGCCAGGTCTCTGGCCTGGGCCCCCTTCTCCCCGGGAGAACAAGAGGGGTCATTTGCTATATATTTGGCAGAAGTAAAGGTCAGGCGAGGCCTAAGCACCCTTCCCCCAGGGAGGGTTATTAGGGTTTCCCTTCTTGCACGCACCCCGTTCCCGAATACATTTTGAAGCAGAGAAATGGCCTTGCTTCGGGGGGAATCACCCCCTGTCTCTCCTCCTCCCTGCCATCCAGTTGCTAGGCCTCTTCCTGGGGCCTTGTTTGGGATCTATTGATTTGGTGGCTGATCTCTTCCCCCCAACAGCGAGGCAGCTGTGGGTAGTGACCAGATTGCAGGTGTGAAAAATCAGGACACTCTTTTTGCTAGTTAGGGGGGAGGAGAGTGTATAGTTGCCTGTACAAGACAAAACCTCTGATATTAGGACCTCTGGTCACCCTTACTGTGGGACAGGGATACATAAGTAAAGGAGGTGAGGAGACAATGTGGGAAGAAGGGAGTAAGCTGGGTGGCTTTTTTGGGGGTGGGGGTACAGGTGTGGCCTTAAGTCTTTAAAGGCAATTGTCATAATACCATCAAAGAGCTCTCCAGTACCCCACTTCGGAGTCTCACTCCTAGCCCCCAACCAAGGGGATGTTTGCTAATACTTGTGGGGGCCTTCCGGGGTGTGTATGGGATGGTGAAGAGTAAATAGCCCTCCCCCCACCCGAAAGGCAAGAGCTCGCTTAGACCCCTAAAAATACCCAGCAATTCCCGATGACACGGTACATGGGGTGTGTTTCTTGCATTGGGCAATTGGCTGGGAGGGTTGAGAGCACTAAGAGCGCATGTGCCATGGAAAATTTTCTACACTGCTCCTCTGAGCAGGCGCGGGTTCTTTGGCCAGGGTTGGCGAAAGGCATTTTGGGAAATGTAGTTCAGGGACAAAGTAGGTCACTCGCCTCGGCTCAGATGAGGGACTGGAGAAGTGGAGGGTGAAGGACTGCAACTCCCAGGTTCCTGTGTGTTAGATATAGTAAGGTGGGGGAGGTGGACTCCGAGTATTTGTAGAAATTTCCTTGGCTGGGTTATTGGAAATGCATCATCCTCTATAAGCCTTGGCTGCTGTGCATAAAGGGGGGTGGGGGGAGCTGGACTCCCAGCTGAGAGAGGAATGTATATATATTTTGCATACGATGAGGCTTGGGAGGGGCGTGTCCTCTGTTCAACACTCACCACCACCACACACACACAGGACAGTGGTTTTGATACTGTTTATAAGGGGAAGAGGAGATAGCAAAAATCTACTATCTTGGCGTCTAGAATGTGTGTCCATAGGGCCTATTCCTCCCCATGCACGCAGTCTGCAGGGGTGGCTGAGTGTTTAAAAATATTTCTTTCTCTCTTTATTTTGGAGGTTATGTTATGTGCCTTAAAATAGTTTAAAGATAGAAAATAATTGGATTGCCTCTCACAGTCTGTGGGTGGCGGTGAGTGAGGATGGTTAGAGACAAGGCTGTTGTTTTGGTAGGGTGTGGCCTGCAAAGTAACATAGAAGGTTATATACTATCATCCTGGCCTTGATTTTTTTATTTTTTTTTAAGCCCTTTGAAATGTCACTGTGTGCGCTTAATGAGGGGGCAGAATCACAGACCTGTTTTCAGAGGGATAATTGCTCTTTATGGGTTTTAAAAAATAGATCTTGTTTCAGATTGAAACTTGTCTTACAAGGTCACTTCCTAATGTCTTCATAACCGAGAGGAATGGGGATGTTTAAAGTGTGCACTCTCGTCTAATGTGTACAGTCATTTTGCCCATTTTCTTTAAAATCTGTGCTCTGTTAAAACAGAGAGAGAGAGAGGGTTGATCTCCAGAGCTCCTGCATTTCTGCAACGTTATGTGATGAAACATTCATCCTCTTTTCTTTTCTTTTTTCTTGCCCTCCTCCCCCAGTCTTCCTTCCACAATAAAATATTTGTCCAGCAAATATATGCAGATGGGGGAAATATATACATTTTCCTGTGACTGACCTTATTTGCAAAACATGCTATGACACTTTCTACCTTGGTCATCAGCTTCAAGACCTTTGCTTCCCCCCCCCCCCCCCTCCCAAAAGCTCCCTAGGTGTGTAAAAGAAAATATATTTTTTCACTGCAGATGTGCAGATTCAGCTGCAACTATTTTATAGTTTAAAACTAGTAATCAGCTCCGCCATACGGGTTCTTGTATTGGCAATCCTGGGATTAAGGGATCCTAATGGAGTACATTTTATTGTGTTAACAATGTGGGGAATAAATGGTGACTGTTGCTCATTTGGAACCCTCTCTTACATTTGAAGGCAGCTGCCAAGGCCTGTTGTATGTAGCTGTCTTGGTGCCTGCTGTTGTTTGGTTAATTGCTTTTTTTAAATTGAAGCCACAGACGCCACACTCCGAGTATTCTCCATTTTAAAAAAAAGAAAAAGTACTCCATTTTTATAACTCCTCTCCGCAAGCTTGATACTGAAATTGGTTGCTGCATTTTACTCCTCCTCCTTGCCTCCCACGGAAGTACTGTGCTGATTTGTTGGTGAAGATGCAGGACTGCTGAGAAGCACTGAGGCTTTGTGTTGTTTTGGGGATGATAATAAATCAAGTCCCTAGAGTGTTCGGATTTTTTTTCCCTCCCCCCTTACCTTCTTCTAAAACATCTGGTGCTGGTCACTGTCAGAGAAGTAATACTAGACTAAATGGACCACTGATTGATCCCATCTGTCAGTTCCAGTTTGCCTGCGGTTGCTAGGGACCACTAAGGCTGTTGGCAATTTCTGTTAAAGATCACTATATCGATTCTCTTTTCAAGAAAACTCTTTATTACCTCCTGTCCTTGTTCTGTTAAAGGGACCTTTCTTGAGTACAGCTTTTCAGGTTGCTTGTATTTTTATACTGTCATTGTCTCTCTTTTTTGAAACTCTCTTGAATACAACAGTTGTTGAAATTTGAAAACCAAGATTTTCTTATATCACCCCACTTAACTTTTGGTCCCTAATGCACTGATCTGGATCAGAATTGTGACCCAGAGGTGTCATCCCACTAACATCCAATCTTGCTAGGATTCCAGTGAACCAGGCCGGGTGCTTTTTTTTTTTTTTTTTTTTTTTTAGGTCATAGTAACAGAAGTTGGTTTTATGCAGTCTACTTGGCATAACATGGGCTGATTAGGCCTCTGTGATCATTTCAGCATGTATTCTACAGGCCCACTGATTCTCCTTTCCTCTGAAAATCATTTAAAGCCTCCAACCCAAGCTATTGAGTCCCACCTACACACCAGCCTGAGAATGACCTGTCCTCTTTGGCCTTTCAGAAAGCTGCTTTGTTCAGTTCTTCTTGGCATGTTTCTATTTTATTTTAACTTATGTGCGTTCCCAGTGACCTGACAGAACTTCTCATGGTCCAGTAACTCCTGAAATCCAAGCACCAAAGGCTGGCGGTGCCTTTTCGACTCTCAGCAGTCACTCACTGCCTCTACTCACTTACTTCCACGCGAGGCTAAACCTGAAGGGGTTTATTTCTAGAACTTTGTAGTTTCTTCTGCTAGCTGATTTTGAGGTATTTACAGCTCCAGCTGCCTGTTGTTGTACTCCTGGATATAAACCTCCCTGAACATAAGTTACCAATATAATATCTTTTTAATTTAGAATTTGTACTGTCATTTTTGTCATAACTCCGTCTTCATTTAAAAACAAATTGTGCATGTCACCATTAATGCTGCATATTTACTCCCTGCCATCCACTCAACCAAGACAGGTAAACTAGCCCTAATCAGTTTCCCTTTCTGCTTCTCTTGATCTAGACCAGAGTAGTCTGGGTTTCTAGTTCTGCAGGGGAATGCTGGCTTACTTAACTCTGTGCTCCACACCAAAAAAAAGAGAGAAATCCATTTGGCCTGCAACCTAAATGCTTGGGCTGAAGGCTTGAGAGCGCCCCTTAAGCCTATTTTGCCAACGTGGATGAATGTGGTGTGTGCATGTTTGTTTGAGCAGAGCCCAGGGTAGTGGAGAGCTGACTTGCCTCTGACTAAGCTATCAATTAAAAACTGGATGTGCCGCTTCCCTGCTGAATGGAGCAGGAGTTGATAGTGGTATGCTTCTTTTTTAAAAAGTCTGTAAGATTCTCTGTCCTTTCCCTCCCATCTCTTTTCTTTGAGGAAATGACCCAGCTAGAGAGTGTGTTGGTACCTGGAAAAAGACTCTGTTCATTAATCTGTCTACGTTAGAGAGTTAGTGTTGTGGTTTCACACTCTGCTTTCGTGAGTTTTCATGCTTTCAGTAACGACCTCATCAGGGAGGGAAGGAGGATTAGTTCTGTTTTGGCAAGTGAGTTAAGTTGTGTGGGCCTACAATACTCCCCATACACCCTTATTCTGCTGGAATAATAACAGGGCTGGGAACTATGCACGACAGGTGTCCAGCAATGTATGTAGTGTGCACACCCCACACTATTTATTGATCTGGATTAAACTGAGACATGAAGCTTTTTAGCTTGATTTAGCTAGACAAATCCTCTGTCTGGGCAGGTGAGTATCTGAATGTCAGATGAATTGTCCACTTCGAGGAGATAGTAAAACTGGGCAGGCAGTTAGTGCCTCACTATCATCATACCCTCACCTCCACTCTCTCATCCTTGAGCCAGCAGGACCAGAGAGTGCAAATCTCCAAAAACCACCAGCAGCCACTGCCTTCCAACTGAGTGTTGTTGCTGTTCCTCAGCAGAGAGGCTGGTGTTGCCATACAGAGTTAAGGAGTTGATCTCCACTCAAGATGTGGAAAGACTCTCGTGATTCTGCCTTGATGTAATTTTTTTAAATCAGAGGCACATGAGGTGAAAGGAAATAAATAAGAGTTGAAGTAAAAAGAGATGTATTAAAATACATATTAACCACTGTACCAAAAAACCTGTTTGTCTGGATAGTTTGGTATCCTGTCTCCATTGGTGATCAGTGTTGGATAACTTGAGAAAACGGCATCGTGTACACACAGTTCAACGTAGTACTCATTCCATTTAGTAGGGCAGAATTTCTTCCTGACCGCCTCTAGCAATCCATTTATGTCATGTAGCATAAGGATTGATCACATTTATGTAGCTTTTATTCTAGGAAGTGTCATTGCAAATGCTATTTGTAGAAATGTCTAATCCTTTTTAAATATACTAAGCTGTTTGCCGCAACAATATTAAAGTTGCCACGTTCTCTTCATCCATCTGTTTTTCTTCTTTCTTTTCTAGGATTGCTTGGAGCCAAATCTTGTGTATGTTGTTTGTCTCTTTCAATACACTGCCCTGACTTGCTTGCTGTGAAGGGAGTATGCATCTGGAGATCAAAGTTGCTCTGAACTTCATCATCTCGTACCTGTATAACAAGCTTCCCCGGAGGCGGGCAGACCTGTTTGGTGAAGAGCTAGAACGCCTGCTGAAGAAGAAGTATGAGGGCCACTGGTACCCGGAAAAGCCTCTGAAGGGTTCTGGCTATCGCTGCGTCCACATCGGGGAAACGGTGGATCCAGTGGTGGAACTGGCAGCCAAGCGGAGTGGACTGGCCGTAGAGGATGTGCGGGCCAATGTGCCTGAAGAACTGAGCGTCTGGATCGATCCTTCTGAGGTCTCCTACCAGATTGGTGAGAAAGGGTCCGTCAAGGTCCTGTATCTGGATGACAGTGAGGGCTGCAGTGCAGCTGAGCTGGACAAGGAGATCAAGAGCAGCTTCAACCCTGATGCCCAAGTGTTTGTCCCCATTGGTAGCCAGGACAACTCCCTGTCCAACTCACCATCGCCATCCTTTGGCCAGTCACCCAGCCCCACCTTCATCCCCCGCTCTGCCCAGCCCATCACCTTTACCACTGCCACGTTTGCCGCCACAAAGTTTGGTTCTACCAAGATGAAGAAGGGTGGTGGTGGGGGAGCCGGAGCTCAACAGCAGCAGCAAAGAATGGCCAGGTCACCCACCAACAACCTGCTGAAGCACAAGGGCCTCTCCCTCTCTATGCATTCTCTGAACTTCGTCGGGGGGAGTCAAGCTCCTCAGTCGCAGCTCTCCCCCAATGCCAAGGAGTTTGTTTACAATGGCGGATCGTCTGGAGCCAGCGGCCTCTTCTTTGAGGGTGTCACCAATGAGAATCAGGGCGGCAGCATCCCGCCGACCTCCCAGTTCAGCAGTAGCACCAGCGGTGGCAGCGGCTTTGACGTGGCTCAGGTCTTCAGTGGCAGCAGCAACAGCCTCTTTCTGGAGAAGTCTCCCTTTGTGGAAGGACTCAGCTACAACCTGAATGCCATGCAGTATCCCAGCCAGTCGTTCCAGCCAGTCGTCCTGGCCAACTGACCAGGAGGAAGGAGAGTATTTGGGGAAAACAAGAATTAAAAAAAAAAAAGAGAGAGAAGAAAAATGAAAAATAGAAATATACAAAAATTTGAAATCTTATAAATATAGCTTCTTGGAAAGAGAGACACCCCCGGAGTCGTTGTGCTGTGCCGGGCAGCGCTCCTGAAGCACTGAATTGTTTTTTAACTCAATCCCCGTGCTTTTTCCTACCCACTTTTTTACTCCTGTAATGGGTTTGTTTGGTCCAGAAATGGTGGAAACATAGGTCACTTTATCTTCCTGTCTCCCAACTTCCTCCTCAGAGCTGGGCTTTAGTACCTTGTTCTTTGGTGTAGAGATGGCCTGTTCTGGGCATTCCCATATCCCTGGGTGCTAGGCTGCCTTGCTGAGAGGGCCGGGGGTATTCGTTTGGTTTTCAGTGCCAGTCTAGAGGTGCACAATTTCACTGCATGCTTCCCAGAGAAGGGTGTGGGGGGCTTGCTTCTTTCCATGATTAGTCTGTTTCCCGGGGGAGGAGAGGAACTGACTGGGTGAGTGTACCGAGTTCCCCTTACCCTGCCTGCTTTAGACTGCTATGACCTTGTCATCCAAAACCCTTCAAAACTGCCACAGTTGATGCCAGCCTCTGTTTTGAAATAAGCTTCCCCCAGCCTCCTTTCCCTTGCCAGGCGGTTAAGTTGGAGCACTTTTATGAAACGGCTGCTTCCTGCGGTCTTCCCTCTCTGCACTTTCATCCAGAGGTGAATGCTGGAGAAGAACAGCACTGTGTTATACCAGTGAGTTCATTTATGATTCCTACCCCCACCCTCCTGCACAAAGGATCTTGTCTGAGCTGGTCTTTTCAAGTTGGTCAGAGCCAGTGTCCGTTCGATAGGGTTGCTGTTCTACACAAGCACTGCAGTGGGTGCACCCACTGCTGTTTAAAGGGAGGAAGTATTGGTCCTTATTATTGCACTTCTCTTTCAGGGCCATGGTTAGATATGCTGCCTCTCACATTCTTACGTGCTTTTCTTCCCCTCCAATGTAGGCGGCATCCACTGATGTTCCTTTGGAGCAGTCTCCAAATGTTTTGAGTTCATTTACTCTCAGCTACCTTTGGCTCAGTGGGGGGGAAGGGTTTCCTTCTTTTGAAGAGGCCGCGCAGCTTTCTGGGGAGAGCAGGGGGTTGCATCGCCCAGGCTGCTTTCCTGATTGATAGCTTGAGGGCCGTCACTTCCTGTTTTCTTTTATTAAAAAAATATAATAAAGTGTGACCAAACCCCTTTTGCTTTCCTTCTGGAAGGGTAGGAGGGGGCAGGTGACATAGTACAGAGGGGAATGCCCAGGTGGGTTTGTACTCGGCCCCTGGTGTTAACTGATTGATCCAACCAGAGAGACACAGTCTAGAGGAGGCGCGCTGCAGAATAGGACTAATACTTTGAAATGACTGATGGTATGGAGAGAAGAAACTGATGTTCCAGGACCTAGATGAATAGTTGTCCCCTCCTCATTATTGGGAGTAACAAAGAGCTAGGAATCCTAAAGCTGCTTCCTAGTTTCTCCCTTCTCTCCCCCCGCCCCAAGTAGAAAACGCTGGAGTAAGGGAGGGAGTAGGACAGTAGCGGCCTTTGATAGGCTGCTTCTGCATATTGCCATTCCATAGCCTGCCTCCATGGTGTGTGGGGATCCCTCTTCCTCCCAGGTGGGACAACCTAGAACCCCAAGGGCTACCTGGGATTGGGGACTCTAGGTGGGAAGACTGCCTCCTGGGGTGTCAGCTTTGGGCTAGGAAGCAAGTGAAGAGATATCTAGCTTTGGGGCATTCTTTTTTTTTTTCTTTTTTTTTTTTTTTTAAACAATCATTTCCATCTTTGCTGTCTCCCATGTTTATTTTTAACTAAACCTGTCTCTGGAGCTTCTTCTGAGACTCCCCTTGAGCATTTCTGTAATTAAGGGATAAGATCCAGTTTATTTTTCCAAGACTTCACTGTCTATCGGTGGAAGGAGGCTTTGAACTCCCATTTCTCCCCGCCCCCAAAAAAACAAGTTGATGACACTCCAGCCCTCATGTCTTTGTGTGTATGTTGTGAATGAACCTTATTTGGGTTAAGGGGATTGCCCTGCCACAACTGACACCACCCTGGTCTCAGCAGAGGGCTTTTTTCTAAATCCCCCTCACTATTGCATTAATGGGAAGATTGCTTTTCTGATTGGCTTGAATCCCAACACACCATTTCCCAAAACAGGCTGCTTGCCACTTATTGACTGTGACCCAACTGCTGGGTGGGTGGGAGACGAGGGCATCCACTACTAAGCAGTCTATCCTAGCATGATGTGTGAAACCTGCGGGGTTGAAGATGGAAAAACTAGAATGAGACTCTGGGGATCTGTTTAGCTGATCCTCTTTCCCACCAACTTTACCACTGCCATCCAGTTTCCCCCCCCTTTTGAGTGTCCTGTAGACTGCCAGACTACTGCACTGGACTGAATAACTCTCCGCACCTCAGGGGACCGGCTGGCTTCCCAACCCAGTTTCCTTTGTTGTTTCCACCCCTCTCATCCTTCTGCAAAATGCTGCCATGAGTCACTGCCTGGGTGGGATTGTGCACCCTCTAATGGCATAGGAGGGGAGGGGAGAGATGGAACATCACCAGCCACCTGCTATGTGTGTGAAGCTTTGACGCTGCTTTAACCTGCTTACACGTATTGTAACTGCTTTAAAAATAGTGTCGCAAAGATGAGGAGGGAAAGGGGAGGGGACCAACCTCTTTGTATCTTAAAGGAAAAAAAGTGTGCTTCAGAAGCGTTTCTCCAGCACTGGTGGCAATTAAACTAATGGCCTTTTTTGGTCTGGTCTTGGATTTAGGCGTTCAGCTTCGATTTTATTTTTTAAAACCTGCACTAATTAACCTGGTTTCTTAGGAAAAGAGAGCAAGAGAGTTTTTTTTTTTAACTTTTATTTTTTATGGGTTTGTGTTTTTTGTTGATGTCCGTTTGTATTGAATAATTTGCTACATTTGTAAAATGTAAGAGGTATATATAATATATGTATATTTCTAACGTAAAAAAATGTAATTTTTTCTTTGAGATTTTTTCTTAAGAGGAGAGAAAAAATATTTTTTCAGGAAAAAAAACTTTAAAAAAAAAAAAGCAGTGAAAATTCCTTTCTCCATCCCCCAGCTCCCTCTTTCCCCCTCCCTAACCCCTTGTGAAGAGAGAATCAACAACTGTATGATCTTGGAGACAGAGAGAGAAAATGTGTGAACACAAAGAGGACAGAATTATGTATGTTTCTTAATGTAAAAGGTTCCTATGTTTGTTCTGTTTGTTTTATGAGAAGGGGTCTACTGAGAGGGGGATCAGGGGGTTGCTGTTTTTTTCTTTAGCGAAGGAGGAATACAATCAGAGTTTTGTATTCAGAATGTTGTGCAATATTTTGGAACGGGACATTGGCGTGTCTAGAGATTTAGTTAAAAACAAAACAAAAAGTTGATCAAATCTGTACAGTTTCTATTGTTCCAGATTTTTTTAAGTTTGTATTAAAAGCATGATATATAATAGCCTCTTGTCCTGTGTTGTAATGTGCCCTCAGCGGGAGTGGGGGGATGCATGGAAGGCGTCCCTGCTTTCTGGCCTGATGTTAGACAGCAAAATGGTTACTGTGCTAACACCCTCCTAGAAAGACCATTGGTCCATCTCAGCCAGTCTTCCACCTGATGCTCTGTTGGATACAAGCTCTGGCCCATCTAGTCTGGTATCCATCTCCACATAAACCCACTGGCCCATACTCTGGTATCCCTTCTCAACCAGTGGAGTGGTGGTAAAGCTCCCTATTGTGCAATACAGCAGCAGAGGCTGCCTTCCTGAAATCTCTCTGTGCCATAGCAGCTGTGAAGGGGTTTCCACATCTTCTAGAATCCATCAGTGCCACAACAAGGGTCACTAGTGATCAGCAAAAGGAGCCACCTCTCACAGCTGATGGGGACTGAATGCTATGTTGCCTCTAGCCCTCAGTGCCCTGGGGCCCCTTGTCCCACTCAACCTCAAGATTCCTCCTAGTGAATCAATATCACAACACTGACGTTTGTCAAAAATACAGGCTCCCCCCAACTGACAAGCGCAGAAGTACATACATGGCCTGCAGCCATATCACGCTGGGTTGTAATCTTCCCTTGTTTCATAAACTGAACAGGCCCAGCCCACTCATGCTGGGCTGGGAGGCCTCCAACAAAGAACCTGGGTTGCTGCAGGAAGTGGTGGTATAGATAGAGTGCCCCAGCATGCACTGGGTTGGAGAGAAGTAAAACAGGTTAGTCTAGCACCCAAAATGTGCTAGACAATCTCCAAACATGAGTGAAGAGCACCCAGGCTAAATCCTCACCCTGTAAGATTGTTCAAGAGCCTGTGGCATTTCTCATAACAGTACGAGTCTGATTCCAGGAGGGAGCTAATCGTATTCTGCTTACCTCAAACACACCCTTCAAGTTCCAGTTGGAGTCAGTATAATGTGGGATTGTAACATGTTTAAACAGTTCCTCCTTTCCAGCCAGTGAGACAAGGTGAGCTGATGCCTGGATATGGTGTGGATTCTTTTGTAAAGAGCTGCATAAACTTACGATACTGTGGTGACTTGAATCTGTTGGGTACATAATTGGGCTAGTGGAAAGTGGCCACCACTTGAGTTTACCAGAACCTAATTAATTTAGTCTTCCTTTCCTCTGTGCCAGAGAGAGGGTGGAGTTAGTCCTATGCAATGGCGCACACACACACAGCGACCTCTCCCTACCGCCCTCCCTCAAAAAGCTGTTGGAAGAATGGAGTCAAGGGAGACTTTGTTCCCTGCTCCTGCTAGGATCTCTTCCCCACAGATCTGACTGTCTGAGTTTCTCACTAAGAACTCGATTGGATTAGTGCCAGGTAAAAGAATTGTGGGGATCTGTACACTATGGAAATTGTGGCCACCCACATTTCAGGGGGGGGCATGGTGAGCCTTTTGATTGTTGGGTGGTTATGGTAGAAGGGCTTGGGGGATGGAGCAAGTACCAGTTTTGGCCTGTCTGCTTCTCTGTCATGGCAGGGACAGGTGTGAGTGGTGCTGCAACCTGGCACGGAGCTTTGCAATGCCACTCAGCTTTGTTTGGGGGTTTTCCCCCTGTTGTCATGGAGTCCCCGGGCAATGCTCTGGAACTGCTCCCTATGAAGCCAGTCCCACCTTCCTGGGTCTGACCTCGGAGCATTCAGCATCCTCTGCCCCTCCGAGCGCTTCCCACAGCAAGTTCGCCCAGGCAGGGTCCTGCACCCCAATTCCTCAGTCAGACGTGACTCTCAACCAGCCAGTAAAACAGAGGTTTATTAGATGACAGGAACATAGTCTAAAACAGAGCTTGTAGGTGCAGAGAACAGGACCCCTCAGCTGGGTCCATTTTCGGGGGCAGTGAGCCAGACACGTCTGCACTTCACTCCACGTCCCCAGCCAGCCCAAACTGACTCCCCCTCCAACCCCTCCTCCTCTGGGCTTTGTCACTTTCCATGGGCCAGGAGGGCACCTGATTCCTTTGTTCTGCAACCCTTCCTGCAGGGGGGAAGGGCCCAGGCCATCAGGAGCCAGAAAGAAAAGGAGGACTTGTGGAACCTTAGAGACTAACAAATTTATTTGAGCATAAGCTTTCATGAGCTACAGTTCACTTCATCAGATGCATTCAGTGGAAAATACAGTGGGGAGATTTATATACACAGAGAACATGAAACAATGGGTGTTACCATACACACTGTAACGAGAGTGATCAGGTAAGGTGAGCTATTACCAGCAAGGCAGGGGGGAAACTTTTGAAGTGATAAGGTGGGCCATTTCCAGCAGTTGACAAGAACATCTGAGGAACAGAGTGTGGGGGGGAATAAACATGGGGAAATAGTTTTACTTTGTGTAATGACCCATCCACTCCCAGTCTTTATTCAAGCCTAAGTTAATTGTATCCAGTTTGCAAATTAATTCCAATTCAGCAGTCTATCCTTGAAGTCCGTTTTTGAAGTTTTTTTGTTGAAGAATTGCAACTTTTAGGTCTGTAATCGAGTGACCAAAGAGATTGAAGTGTTTTCCGACTGGTTTTTGAATGTTATAATTCTTGACGTCTGATTTGTGTCCATTTATTCTTTTACGTAGAGACTGTCCAGTTTGACAAATGTACGTGGCAGAAGGGCATTGCTGACACATGATGGCATATATCACATTGGTAGATGCACAGATGAACGGAGCCTCTAATAATGTGGCTGATGTGATTAGGCCCTATGATGGTGTCCCCTGAATAGATATGTGGGCATAGCTGGCAACGAGTTTTATTGCAAGGATAGGTTCCTGAGTTACTGTTTTTGTTGTTTGGTGTGTGGTTGCTGATGAGTATTTGCTTCAGAATGGGGGGCTGTCTGTAAGCAAGGACTGGCCTGTCTCCCAAGATCTGTGAGAGTGATGTGTCATCCTTCAGGATAGGTTGTAGATCTTTGATGATGCGTTGGAGAGGTTTTAGTTGGGGGCTGAAGGTGATGGCTAGTGGCGTTCTGTTATTTTCTTTGTTGGGCCTGTCCTGTAGTAGGTAACTTCTGGGTACTCTTCTGGCTCTGTCAATCTGTTTCTTCACTTCAGCAGGTGGGTATTGTAGTTGTAAGAATGCTTGATAGAGATCTTGTAGGTGTTTGTCTCTGTCTGAGGGGTTGGAGCAAATGCGACTGTATCAAAGAGCTTGGCTGTAGACAATGGATCGTGTGGTGTGGCCTGGATGAAAGCTGGAGGCATGTAGGTAGGCATAGTGGTCGGTAGCTTTCCGGTATAGGGTGGTGTTTATGTGACCATCGCTTATTAGCACCGTAGTGTCCAGGAAGTGGATTTCTTCTGTGGACTGGTCCAGGCTGAGGTTGCTGGTGGGATGGAAATTGTTGAAATCATGGTGGAATTCCTCAAGGGCTTGTTTTCCATGGGTCCAGGAGACAGAGTATCAGCCATTTATGTACCCTGGCCCTTTGCTCTGCAACAATTGCACTCCCTTATCCCACCGCCTAGAGACTTAAGAAATGCATAGGGGAAACTGAGGCACCCCTACAGTATTCAGAGGAAACATTAAGAACAGTCCCACTTCGTCACACCATGGTGGTTGGCAGCCCTTTGAGAGTGCACTGAGTGCACATTGCTTGATCATTGCATTTCAGTTACAGACACTAGAAGTCAAGCTCCTTTCTCTCCCAGCCTGGATACCATGGGGCTGACACAGTAGTAACAAGTAACAAGACTGGGGGGAGGGGCGGTGTTGTGTGTCTGTCTGAGCCTTGCAATCATGTGTAAAATACATTTGCAGACTGGGGCTGAGCAAAGGTGCGTGACCATAATAACCCCCACATAATGTCTGGTGAATAACACATGATGGAGGGGATAAGGTGATGGTGAGGCAGGAAATACAGAACCTCTCACTTCTAGGCCACAGGTTCAAATGGAGCCCCAGGCTGGCAGGGGCTGACCGTAGTTGACATCTGCTAGCTTTTGGGCCTATGAGTGGATGTGGAGAAGGGCTTGTCTCAGCCTTGCTTCTAATGGGACAAGGGCCCACACTGGCTGTCTCAGCAATGGGGCCAGGGCCTGAATGATTTGAAGGGACTGAACTCCCAACCCTGCCCTAACTGTGGTCCTTCTAGGTTAGGCTGAGGTGCAGTGCCAGAGGCAGAGTGTGGTGTACAGCTCATGCTGTATTAGAAAATTTCACACTCCCTCCTGGCATTTTAGATGGACACCTCTCAGGGTGAATGCAGTGATCACCTAAATGGGGCAGTGCTTGTGCGTGAGGAGAGGGAATGATTACCTTGAGTTTGACTCTATGCATGGGCCAAATAACATAGCTAGATCCCCAAATGCAACACACTGGTAACTGAGTGGGAACAGCAACAAGATGGGACGTGTCCCCTGAAATCACCGGGTAGTTTCTCCAAAGCATAGGTGTGGGGCTATGTTTAGACACTCATCACCAGGGACTCCGTTATTGAAAGAGGGAGCTTGCAGCTTGAGTCACCGAGAAGGAGGGATCCCACCTGAACGGAGGCGACAGCTTCAATAGAAAATGCCAAGCTTCCCACTTGTCTCTCTCAGCTTCTGGCAGCAGTAATTTCTGACATGTCAGCCTGCTGGGCGGGGAAAGGAGGAGGAAAGCCAGCTGTCTCTCATGGGTGAGAAAATCAGACAGTGCTATAGTAGCACTTGGGATTTGCTTGTGCATAGGAGCACAGGGATGCTGGGTTAGGCTTGCTCTGCAGGAAGGGAGCATATGACTGCCCTGAAGCCTCTCAGTTATTTAGATGATTGGATTCATATAACAGGTACAGGGCAGGCAGTGGCAGCCGGCACTGTCCCAACCCCACTTCCCTTGCCAATATGCTTGAGCCTTAAAATGGAAAACCAGAGGAAGAGCCTGTGACCTATTCAGTCCTTGGCCTCTTTAGAGTCTCCTATGTGTCTGCATCACACCACAAGGGATGGCACTGAGGACACCTGCTCCCATCTTGTGCATAGATGGTAACTGCGTTCAGGTTGGGGGATGGGTTAGAACTGGTCAGCAAGAGGAGAAAGGCTGCATAGCCCAGGTCTCCTGGCAAGCCCCATTCCTCTCCTTTGCCACCGCCTCACTGCATTCAAAAATCAAGGACTCCCCTCAGTTTGACTCAAATTACCACTTGCCCTCTGAGCTCTTTTCTCACCCTCGCTCTCCGGGCACTGCTGTCCATAAACCCAAAGCCTCGGAGGACTACGTGCGCACTCAATCCTGACCAGTTCCTTCCTCGCTGCTCAGCCCCAGTTTGTTTTGCTAAGCCAGAGCACAAATTTAAGAAAACCAGAGAAGCTTGGCCCCACTTAGCATTGTGTAAAAGCTTTTGCTGTGTCAACTTTCCCCCAATCCCTCTGGGCAGGCTCCAACACAAACAGTGCATGGATCATGTTTACCCTGACCCCTGCCTCTGCCCACTTATGGGGCTACCCTTTCACTAACCCCACCCCTCGGCACACACCCCATGACGGTAATGATTTCACCACAAGAAACCTTTGGTGCTTGTTTAAACTGGAAAAAAGGGACTTTGTCCCCAGTGTCACTATTAAGTTTAGTGCCCTGCTAGAATGAACGCTGCTGCTTCTTCTTCTTAAGTATTGTTATTGCTATTGCTGATTGGGCTGGGGCGGCGTGTAATGCAGTGGCAGACTCAGGCATGCCTATAGCCTACAGCAAAGGAGACTCCCTCTAGTGCATGCGTGGAGGCGGACATATCATGGCCTGACTTTCAAAGGCGCTCAGCAGCTGCCGTGTTCATTGCCTTTAGCAGGCGTGGTAGGTACTCAGCACCTCCGACACTCAGGCCTTTGTGGGGAGAGTTCAGTCCTGGATTTCACTTCGCCATTGAAGGGGGAAGGAAGTGAATAGAAGGTCCCTGTGCTCTGCTGGAGTTTATGCAATGCTAATGCCAGGGGAACTTGTTTTTCAGTTGAGTGGTTTTATTTTTGTTGGCAGCCCCTGATGTGGTACTGGCCTGGCGTTCAGATTGAAGGAGGCACCTCCACCACCTCCTTCGCCACGCGTGCTGTGCAGGGAGTTTAAAGCAAGGACAACATTTTCAGCTGAAAGGAATCAACAAGCAAGAGCCTGGAGAGGATGGGCTGGACTTTCTTTAAGAAATCCAAGCTCATATGTATTAAATGCCCTAGATAGCATTGATACAGCGTGCAGGTCATGTGGCTGACTGAGCCAGCTGCAGGAAATGGTTCCCTCCCCCTATAATGTTACTGTCTCTCCATGTTAAATGCTTTAAGTCTCGCACAGTGCAAATGAAGGTTCCCACAGCAACGTTAACTTTTGCATTTCCTGCTGTACATGTCTTCAGCTGTGTTGCTGCACGTTGCATTAGTACAGGTTTTGGCATGTCATTGATGTTTAAGGTAGGAAAGAACAGGAGTGCTGCATGGGAATCACGGCAATGCACCATGCCCTGGAAGAGCCTTTGAATCCATCACTCCAGTAAATTCTACAGTTCATCTGTCTCCACTGCAGTGGACAGCTTTAGAAAAGGGTCTGAAAGCAGCAGCAGCCCTCCACTTTCGTGCAGTGTTCACTCCATGGATGCAGGAGAAACGGAGCTGCGGCACTGTGGAGTAATGCTAGCAATTCTGAAGGTTAATGGGAAAAATAGCAAGTGCTTTATGCAGAGAGATTAATTCAGATAGGCAAGCAGGAGCACTGAAGTGTTCTGAGTCAGCCTGTACCACTCCCCAGCCCCAGCAGGAGAGTGAGTGACAACACAGGCGGCCAATGAAACAACAAGAGAGAAGCCTTTCCAGAATACTCTGGGGTTGGAACATATCCTCAGAGCCAGGCATTATTACCTAGCAACTGGGGAGAAGTGAACTGATCAGCACTTGGGGGAGCACAGTCTCCTGCTTACCAGTGAATTTAGTCCTGGTGAAAGGCTGAGAGGTGTGGAGACTGCAGTGCTTCGCGCATCCATCCCACCGGACAGATACAGAATGGCAGTGATGCTGCTGTGTGCTTTCCGCTTTTTGGAACTCTACCTGTGCTCCCCAAAGCAACCAGTAGAGGGCAGCAGGTGCCATCCTGGGCCCCTCTTTTCCACCCCCTGACCCTCATCTCCTGCATGGCTGATCTCAATCAGTTGTGTCCTGGGGAGAATGAGCCTCCATAAGCTAGTCGGAGGGAAAACGTGTTGGGGGGTGGGGGAAGGGATTGGGGTTGGAGCATGTGCAGGGGAGGTTGGGGAGAAGACAAACATGAGAAGGTAACATGGGGACAGGACACTCCAGAGGCCTAAACAGAGGAATCCAACCTGGAGAGCAAAATAGCATCATTACAAAAAAAATTGCCCTTGGTGATACCATTAAAAACTACAGCCCCCCACCCCCCACCCCAACCCTGTGGACAGACATGTGACAGTACAGGAAGTGAAGGTTCCTAACCTTCCAAAACGCCAAGCAAGGAGATCATGTGGCCCAAACATTACGTGAGAGCCTAAAGCAAGCACTGATCATGTCTAGGAAGCCCTGCCAAAATGACTCCACCTAATCCTCCAGTCTGGACACTGGGTCATGTGGATGAATCAATCCAATATTAGCGCCAGATAGAAAAAAGTCATTTTATCTTCATAGGAAATAAATAAATCAGTTTTTTGTTCAAAAACAATTGTTCTTTAAACAACAAACATTTTTCCCATTTTTCTTCCTCAAGGGAAAATGCCTTTTCCAATAAAGCCAAGTTTTGATGTTTGATGTTTGAAATTTCTGATCTATTCTGCCCAGTGCACAGAAGGGGAGATGCCCTCAAACCCAGCAGTGACAGAGGTGTTTGGAGGAACACCAGTCAGCTGTTCTGTAGCACGTTCAGTAAAAGAATAATACAATATCTGAACCACAATGAAGTAATCCATGAAAGTTAAACTGGATTCCTCCTTGACTATCAAACCACTGATCACAGCTTGATCATACTGATGCTCATTAACCAACATGCAAAAAAAATCACAGAGCAGGAGAAGTGCTTTGTCTGCCATGTAGAATTTCAGAAAAGTTTTTGGCACTCAAGTGTGAACCATAAACTGCTCTGAAATGGAATTGGTGGAGCAACATATGAACGAATTGTCCATCGAATGTATGATGTAAATAAGCAACGTGTGAACGGAGACCTCCAAGCAAGAAGAGGGAGTCAGTCGAGGCCATAACCTCATCTTGACACTTTCCAATATACACACCCGTGACTTGGAAATCTTACTGGAAAAATCTTCAAGCCCAAGACTTCCACTGAGATAAAATGCCTATTGTATATCAATGACCTGGCCATATTACCATGTAGGAAACAAGGTTCCCGCAATAAACTTACACCTGCTAGAAACCTATTGCATTACAAATCATCCTAGAAAAAACTAAATTTGTGATGTGTCATAAAATGCCCCAAATGACCAAAATCAACTAATTTTATTACAGAGACATAGAAGTTGAGCCCTAAATTATACATGCTGCATGCATCAGAGAGCTTTGACTGGCTACAGAAGCATAGGAGAGGGAGTGTGTGGCCGGGGGGGATGGTTAGGGGCGGGTAAGGAGTGTGTGGTTGTGGGGGTAGGTGGGGAGGGGAGGGAGTGTGTGGCCGTGGGGGGTGGGAGTATTAGGGGAAGAGGGGCCATGATGCTCTGGCATTCTGCACTGTTTAGAAGTGACCGGGAAGGGGGGAATCTCTCTCCCAAATTTAGCAGGTGACATCAGCTGGCGGGGCAGCCTTCTGGTCTGTTTAGAAAAGGAAGAAGAAGGCTGCAAACGTGATGAGCGCAGTCTCTGGCCTGCTTCTGCTGTCCCCTGGAATAGGCCTATAAATAGAGTGTTCTATTCTGGCCCCCTTGACGTCAGAGCCCCAGCTCCTTACCTCTGCGCTGGGCTCCAGGAGCCTGCAGGCAGAGCCCTGTGCTAGATCCTGCTGTGCGGATTAACCCTTCACCTGCCACCTGCTCAGTGATGTGCCTGGCACACACATTTATGCTTTGGCTTCCGCCCCACTCGGCCTTCTGGCTACGTGCATTGACTCTTTACTCTCCACACTGCTCTGCGCTGCCCGCCCAAGCAGCTGAGTGGGGAGAGGGGTTTTCAGCATGCCCCGAAGAGGTTGGAATTAAACCTCTCCTATGCCTCGCAGGCTGCTTACACCTACAAGTGGGGGTGGGGGTGGGCACTGACTGTCCAGCATCCCCCAACAGGGGTCATTCAGGGTCACAGAGACCTGACTTCCAACCTGAAACAGCCACAGGCATCTCTTTATTGCCCCGCAACAAACCCCTGGCTACCAAAACCTTCCTGCGCATTCAGGAGATTGTGGGTTCCCCCAGAGACTCCTCCTGTGCCATGAGACCCCCCAACTCAAACATAAGTTCAAACCCCACTGCCCCCATTTTGTGTAGTTTGTTTTCTATATCCCAGGCCCTATACACCAATACACAAGTCACCAGTAATAACCCCGGGCTTCTGAGTAACCACATTCCTCCCCACAGCACATCACTACTCATGTCATATACCCTTCAGACTGGAAGCACAGACTAGGCAACACCACTGCCTTCTGGCTTGCCCCCCAATAACTACAGAAGCCCTTTTAGATTGAACAGCATTGGGTCAGCACGCACAAGGGACATAGTTACTGGGGGTGCTGCTGCACCCCCTGGCTTGAAGTGGTTTCCATTATATCCAAGGTTTACAGTTTGGTTCAATGGCTCTCAGCACCCCCACTATACAAATGTTCCAGCACCTCTGACAGGGGAGATGGTCTGTCCTGTTCCTGATCCCCATCCAAACCAGAAACCCAGTTCACACAGGATACTGCATCCCAGGTCTGGCGAGGAGACCGATTCTCCTCATAGCTGATGACTGGGTTCACTCAGTGGACAAGGCTGCAAGAGCCAAAGCTGCATTGTTTTAGCATGGAGCAAAGACCAGCAAATCCCCAGATCCTGAGTTTTGTATCTTTAGCCTATGAAAAAAATGTGAAGGTCCTGCTGAGCTCTTCAGCTGGTCCCCACCTGTCCACACAAAACTATTGGGTGATCTCCGGACCAAGCTTTAGATCACATACCTTGTCCCTCAGCTACAGAGTCACAGGCCAAGCCGGGTGTGACTCACTAATAGTAAATACTGTTGCTCCTTTGGTCAAGCTGTTAGCTAAAATTCAGGACCTTGCAGTGTTGTTTCCATTTGTGTAAGAAATCAGAAATACGAGTCAGGTGTAATCTTAGTTAGTGACCAGAAAATGTGCACAAAGTCCTGTTCCCTGCATGCAACAAACACAACCCTCAGCAGGCAGTTTCCTTGCTCAGAAATCCCTTCCCATGGAGCTATGTCTCGGTCACGCTAACATCTCCAGTTGCTGGCTTGCCCCCTCCAACCCACACGGCCTGCAGCAAATATCCTGGCCCATGCACAGATTCATGGAGTCCAAGGCCAGAAGGGACCACTGTGAGCATCTAGTCTGACCTCTACCAACCAAGCCAGAGAACTTCCCCAAAATAATTCCTAGAGCAGATCTTTTAGAAAATCAGCCAATCTTGCTTTTAAAATGGTCAGTGATGGAAATTTCACCACAACCCTTGGTAAATTGTCCCAATGGTTAATTATTCTCACCAGTAAAAAATGTATGCCTCATTCCCAGTCTGAATGTGTCTAGCTTCAACTTCCAGCCATGGGATCATGTTACACGTTTCTCTGCTAGATTGGCGAGCCCATTATTAAATATTTGTTCCCCCTGTAACAAGTACTTAGAATACTTAGAAACTGTAATCAAGTCATCCCTTAACCTTCTCTTTGTTAAGCTAAATAGATTGAGCTCTTTGAGCCTATCACTATAAGGCCTGTTTTCTAATCCTTTAATCATTCTTGTGACTCTTCTCTGAATTCCCTCCCATTTATCAACATCCTTCTTGACTTGTGGGTCTCAGAACTGGACACAGTATTCCAGCTGCAGTCACACCAGTGCCAAATACAGAAATAAAATAAATAACGTGTCTACTCCTACTTGAGAGTCCTCTGGTTAGAGAACATAAGAACGGCCACACTGGGTCAGACGAATGGTCCAGCTAGCCCAGTATCCTGTTTTCTGACAGTGGCCAGTGCCAGATGCTGCAGCAGGAATGAACAGAACAGGGCAATTTCGAGTGATCCATCCCATCCAGTCCCAGCTTCTGGCAGTTGGAGGCAGGAGCAGTGGAAGCATCCTAAAGTGGAAGGGCCACAGGCACCCAAACCATGCCCACCCCCTCAGCGCTGCACCCCATCCCCGAGGCCCTGCTTCTGCACCACCCCATCTCCCAGAACCCCTGCCCTCGCGCCTCCTCTTCTCCCCAAGCCCCCACCCTCGCACCGCCCCTTCCCCTGAGCTCCTGCCCTGCCTCTTCCCTCCCAATACCCCACCCCCCACTCACTCTTCTCCACCTCATCTCTCACCCTTGCGGCCAGTAGAAAGTGGGAGGGCCGTGGCTCACTACCGCACCCTTGGTTAGAGGTTTAGGGATACCTAGAGTATGGCATTGTATCCCTGACCATCTTGGCTAATAGTGATTGATGGACCTATCCTCCAGGAATTTATCTAATAATTTTTTTAACCCAGTTACACTTTTGGCCTTCACAACATCCCATGGCAACAAGTTCCACGGGTTGACTGTGTGTTAGGTACTTCCTTTCGTCTGTTTTAAACCAGCTGCCTGTTCATTTCATTTGGTGACCCTCCCCCCCCCCCCCCCCCCCCCCGGTTCTTGCATTATGTACAGGGGTAGATAACACTTCCCTATCACTATCTGCACACCATTCATGATTTTATAGGCCTCTCTCATATCGTCCCTTAGTCGTCTCTTTTCCAAAATGAACAGTTCCCAGTCTTTTTAATCTCACCTCAGATGGCAGCTGTTCCATACCCCTCATCATTTTTGTTGCCCTTCTCTGCACCTTTTCCAATTCCAATATATCTTTTTTGAGATGGGGCGACCACATCTGTATGCAATATTCAAGTTGTGGGTGTACCGTGGATTTATTTAGAGGCATTATGATATTTGCTGTCTTATCTATCCCTTTCCTAATGGTTCCTAACATTCTGTTTGCTTTTTTGACTGCTGCTGCACTTTGATCAGATGGTTTCAGAGAACTAGCCACAATGACGCCAAGATCTCTTTCTTGAGCGGTAACAGCTAATTTAGACCCCATCATTTTGTATGGATAGTTGGGATTATTTTTTCCACTGTTCATTACTTTGTACTTATCAACATTGAAATTAATCTGCCATTTTGTTGCCCAGACACCCAGTTTTGTGAGATACCTTTGTAACTTGTCACAGTCAGCTTTGGATTTTAACTATCTTGAGTAATTTTGTATCCTCTGCAAATTTTACCACATCACTGTTCACCCCCTTTTCCAGCTCATTTATGAATATATTGAATAGCACATGTCCCAGAATAGATCCTTCGGGGACCCTGCTATTTACCTCTCTTCAGTGTGAAAACTGACTATTTATTCCTATCCTTTGTTTCCTGTCTTTTAACCCAGTTACTGAACCATGAGAGAACCTTCCCTCTTATCTCATGACTGCCTACTTTGCTTAAGAGCCTTTCGTGAGGGACCTTGTCAAAGGATCTCTGAAAGGCCAAGTAAACTATATCCACTGGACCACCCTTATCCACGTGCTTGTTGACCCACTCAAAGTATTCTAGAAGATTGCTGAGGCATGATTTCCCTTTACAAAAACCATGTTGACTCCTCATAAACATATCATTTTTGTGTCTCTTCTTTACTATGAACCAATTGGAACCAATGTGCCTGGTAGTGAAGTTAGGCTTTCTGGCCTGTATTTACCAGAATTGCCTCTGAGGCCTTTTTTAAAAATCACCATCACATTAGCTGTCCTTCAGTAATCTATTACGGAGGCTGATTTAAGAGATAGGTTACATACCACAATTAGTAATCTTGCCATTCCATATTTGAGTTCCTTACACAGCCATTATTAGACGTGCTCTCTTTTAGAGTCCAAGAACATTTGCCCTGAGATTAACCCGCTTTCAGAGTGAGCTGTTGCTACAGAAGCACATAGGTCCTGAAGGGCTATGAGTGTCTGCTTTCCAGCCCTCATTTCCAGGTAAGGCCTTACCCAATCTGTTCTTCCCAGTTGGTGGTGCATATGCAAACAGCACAGGAGGACCCGCTCAGCTCCTTTGGACTGTGTATTTCTCACTGCCAGACCTTCTCTCTGTGTCCCCACTTTCTGCCATTGAGGTTGCTGGGATGTTGAGAGATTGTGAAGCTGCAATCATTTGTTCCACCATTTCAGGCACTCCCAGAAGATGGTGCCTATCTCACAATAGCCACTCTTTGGCTGGGCAGTTGTCCTCTAGTTCTCAATCTTTTGTACCTCCATGGCATTTGCAGAACCTGTACATGCATTGGCTCTGCCAGACTGAGGGGTCCCTGTTGTTGGTGTGGAAGCTGAGAGATAGCCAGTCTGGCTCAACCAAGCAGAATGAAGAACTCAGGCCGTAATTGTCTCACTACGATCTTGATCTGGTATTTTGCATGTGATGTGGGTACTTGAGACTGAAGAACTGACTCAGCAGCGCACACATAACGCATCTGATGAAGTGAGCTGTAGCTCACAAAAGCTTATGCTCAAATAAATTGGTTAGTCTCTAAGGTGCCACAAGTCCTCCTTTTATTTTTACGAATACAGACTAGCATGGCTGCTACTCTGAAACCACATAATGACTGACAAGGACTCTCTCTGCAGCTGGCAGCTGTTTTATGTTTCTGCTATACCTGATTATCCATCTCCATAGTGTTGAGATAGTAACAAAGCTTGGCAGCCTTCATTGGCCAACCCAGTTGCTTCCTCAGTGTAACCCATTGTATGTCTATTAACATGTACAGCTTCGCACTCAGGCTCCCTGTGCTAAATCTCAGTGTAGAGAATCAATAGCTACGGGTTATAGAGCTTCTGTAAATATTGTGTGCTGCTGCCAAAGCTTTTTGGGACAGAAGCTACACATCAAGGAGGACTCTTGTGGAAAAAAGCGCAGTGCTGTAAGGGAAGTTGGGAAAGATCAGGTTGAGCAGCGGTAAGAATAGGAAAGGGAAGGGAATTATACAGATGAAGGTTTAATGGAGGAAGAGAGAAAGAAGAGGAGCGAACAGGGGAAAGATGTCCATTGGGAGCAAGTAGAGAAAGTAAGGGGAGGAGGAGAGAGGCAAACAAGTTTGTGTGGTTGCAGGAGGTTGGATCTGGCTGTCTAGCAGTCACAGGGCCACGTTTTGTCTATAGACTCTTATCTGCCTGAAGTTTCCATTATCTCCTATGAACAGATCACAGTGTTCAAGGGAAATTGACCGTTGGGAATGGAGTGTAACCACCGGCGGGAGAAATGGGGGTGGGTGGGGATGTGACCCAAATCTAATAGTTTCTTGTCTAGATAGCCTTCCTCCACAACTCACACTGACTTGTTTTGTGGTCAGCATCTGCTACCAGTGTGGGGTTCCCTCTGGTGGATTTTTGGGGAGGATGCATGTGGAAGGAAAGGGAGGATTGGGGAGCCCTGTGCCAGTTTCAGGTCCCTTCCTCCATGTCTCCTCCTGGAGGAGTGGGAGGTTTTGGAAAAGGGAAACGCAGGTGGAGCGCATGGGGACTAGAGGAGGAAAGGTTTGTGGGGCTGAACTTCTGGCACCGCCTGGTGAGTCCTGGCTCTTGCCTTGGCACTTTCTCTTTTTGCTCCCAGGAAGGTGAAAACACGTCTTTCCCTGGGCAGTTCTCAATGTGTTTCCTGGGAACCCCTGACAGCACGTAGATACTGCAGTGACAGGCATTCTAGACATGCTGCTAGAGCCATTTACCCTCCTGTCCAGGTTGAGGGCACACTGCTCTAGGGGTTGCTCTGGGAACCGTGCATGCTTATCCTCCACCTGCCTGAGGCACTATCAGCCTTGTGTGTCAAGTTGCAGGGAAGCCCACATTCCCCCTGGGACAACAGGTGCTGGATGAACTGGCAGGCATCAGGAAACCAAGATGACATAACGTTTGGGGCAGAAGACAGTGAGCCGGCCACATCTGGGTGGAAAGAACCAGCAATTGTGAAGGGGCTAGGATTAGGAAATCCAACCTGAGCAGCAAGTGGCGAGCCCCCTGCAGAGGCAAGGCAGAGCAAGCCTGAGGGCCATCAACAGGGGGAGCTACGTGCCACATGGAAGCAGCAGCAGTAGAGAGGTTGTGTGGAGGAGGGTCACTTCAATCCTGCAGCTACAGAGACAGCCTGAAGGACAAGAGTGTCATGGATGACAGCCCAGCCCAGCACGAAGACTGGCTGATCAGCTATAAATATGTGGCATGAAACACTGGTTTGTTATATGCAGCTGGCTTCTGCGGGAACCATATTCTCTTTGTGGTCCACATCAGGAGGTGAAGAGAAGACTAAGGAGGAGCTTGAGAGCCAAAAGCTCGTATAGGAATCTACTTTATAACTGTAGAGCGTTTAATAGGGGGAAATAGTGGAATAAAAGTCAGGGAGGGACTGGTTACTTTGTGAAATCATGATGGGCAGATCTCTGCCCCATATCCTATCTAGACAGCGCATAGATCCCTAGGCGTCCGAGCTTAATTATGAGGGAGCAACGTCAACACACTCTTACTGTCCAGGGCAGGTGTAGTGAACTCACTGGAATGTCTCCAGAACAGTGGGAAAACAACTCCTCTAGAGAGCCTGCTAATGGCAGAACTACCCCCAGCTCCTCATTCTAGGCCAGTCCTCCTTGATGCCATGGATTTATCTTGGTAATAGTAGCAGCCACCTGCCGTTTCAATCAGAGGTGCATAGAGCAGACTGAGATCATCCCTAATTTATGGAGTTCTGGACAGTGGTAAAGTGGGGACCAGGATTCTTGTCTTTTTATTCCCAACCCTGTCACGGTGTGACCTTGGACAAGTCACTTAACTTTGTTGTACTTCAGTTTGCCTACCTACAAAATAAGGCTACTAAGGCCTATCAAAGTCACGGGCGTGCTGCAGCACAGTGAGTGTTATGAGGCATTAATATTTTGAAATAATTTTCAAATGCTACTATGGAATATGCTGTAGGTGTGTGAAGGGTTATTGTTGTTATACTGCTGGCTGGGTGAATGCAGGTTGAAGCTGCTGCGTGTAACAGCTGCCCTTCATTGAGACTACATGGAAAAAACAATTGCTCTCCTTTGTGACAGATAGCTGAAACAATAGGAGCCACTGCCCAAAATGCAGACCACATGCAAGGCTGGAGTAGGAGTTGAATCAGGTGGGCGGATGGGTTTTCCCTGGGGGCTGAATACAAATGCAGGGAACTGGGTATTGTTTGCTGGAACTGTGTGTGTATATGAGAGAGAGAGAGAGAGAGAAGCAGAAACACCACAGAATGAAACAAACAGAGCAGGAAGTCCCAGAGACAGCCAGAGAAGCACTTGTAATGTGACCCCCCCAAGTAAAACTAAGAGGGCTAGCTTTTGGATAGAATGCTGTCCGGAAAGGTGCTTGGAACTGTGAGGAAAAAAACTCTTGCCTGCTGTTTGATTCCTACTGTGTTCAGGGAAACAGGACTTGGTACATTCTTTGTAACTGACCAGGACTGTGTCAAAGAAATATCTTTCTGTCTACCACCAGTTTCTCCTCCCAATGGAAACAACCCACAGGACCCCAAATATTGGCCAACCTCTTGGGTTTGTGGTCGCTCATTAATCTTTGATTAAAAAACATAGCCTCTTATTAGCCAGTGGTCGATATATAATAGTATTATGATAAAATTACACTTGCACATACATGGCCTTATTTTCAAACATGCTGAGCACCCTGTGGTTTCCGTTGCATTAAAAAACTGAATCCTATTGACGCTCTGAAAATCAGGCAAATAGTCTCTGTTTTTCCTGCATTCGAGACTCACAGGACACGGCTGCCTATGTGAAGCAGACACAGACGTATCTCCAAGTCCCGTCCCTCCCAAGTTCCCATCATTGCCATACTCCTCAAGGGCTTGGTCCTGCATCCTCTGAAGTCAATATCAAAACTCCTGTTGACTAGGGTTGCCAATTCTGGTGGGACGTATTCCTGGAGGTGTCGCCACATGACATAATATTTAATTAAAGACTAATCTTTAATTCCTGGAGACTCCAGGACAATCCTGGAGGGCTGGCAACCCTTACTACTGGCTTAAATGGCAGGAAGATTGGCTCCTGAGTGCTCACAGAGATATAGGACTGAAGTGGGCTGTGTGGCAAATTAGGCAGCCAGATTTACAATTGGGTCTAGTTAAATAGCGTCTTACTAACAATCCCTTACATTTCACTAGCACTTTTCATTTTGAAGGATCTTAAAGCACTTTAAAGACACTCATCCCCCATTGAAATGTAGTTACATAGTGGAGGGAGCTACGTGTGTGTGAGAGAGAGAGAGAGAGATGGCAGCCATTTTGTACCCATAATCACTGTCATAGGAGGTAAATAAAGACTGACTAATTGAAACTGCAGAGAGAAGTTTGTCTGCAGAGGGTAGTTGTCCAGTTGCTGTTTGGCCAGGCAACAGGGATTCACAGCTCTGCTGCTGAGAAAAGTTCTACGGGATCTTTAATTACCAGGAGTGATCAGGGCCTGAGTTATATGGTCACCTGAAAACAGCTCATGAGCCCCCATCACCATGCTTGGGCACTGATTCACTGAGGTCTGGAGAGCAGATATAGTCACCTACTGAGCGATCAGCACCACTTCCAGCAGCAACTGGCTTTTCCTTGAAGGTCTCATCCAAATATTGGCCAAGGCCAATTCTTCCCAGCTTGCGAAATCACCTGTGATCATAGCTTGAGTTTGTATAGTTGGAGTTAAAAGCTTGAGGCAGGGTACAGAAAAATAGCAGAAGGAGACCGTACCCAAAGACCATGCTCTGCATACCCGCTCCCTCTACTTCTGCATATCCCGAGACCCTAGTAAATGCTGTTCCCTAAAGTAATTCAGAAACACAAACTGAGTCTCTAATGAAAAAGAAGATCAGGGAAGGACCCCAGAGTGATGGGAGAATGCTTGGGAGACTGTTACGCAGCGGATAGTACGTCAGCCACACCATGGATGCTGTGTAGCGTCTATAACGTTGGCTGCTGTACTGCCAGGTACAATAGAACTTACTGCCATTGGAAGACTCCTGCCAGGGCTGGGAGTACTCCAGACCTTGGAGGTTCCCATGTGAGCAGGCGTTTCTACAGCACATGGACTTCAGGCAGCCTGGGGAACAGATGCAGAAAGCGCAGGCCTCTGTGGGGCTAATTTAGATTAGCTCTTCCTCCCCTCCCCAGCCCCCAGGAGCAGGGTTTAAGGCTTCCCACACATGCTCCGTGCAGCTACAGTCCCTCCTTTGCTGTTTCTGACCCTGCTTTTACAGTTGCAGTGTGGGAGGGGGAGGCGGGGTTGAGGGCCTCTAGTACCTGCAGCCCTAGCATTTATTGTGGGCACCAGCCACCATTGGGAGTCTCTGAAGACGGAGTAGACTGGGATTGTTGGGGAAGAAAAGAGAATGAAGGAAAGCAAAAGACATAGGAGGAGAGGAAGCCAAAGGGCAGGAAGGCGGGAGAGGTACAGAAGGAGCATGGGCAACTCTCAGCCTCAAATAGGACGGCAGGAAAATGACTGAACAGAAGGAGGGCGGGAGAGCTAAAGATGGGGCCAGAAGAACATCTCCCTTAGCATGGCCTGGCTCTCTCCTGCCACTGTCATCACTTCTTGGCAAACACTTGGCTCTTCCTGTAAATGTGTCATGAGCAATTGCGCTAATAACATCCCTGACACCTTTGTGACTATTTATAATCAAATGAGGCAATGATATTTCAGGAGGGACATAACTCCACACCACCTGCTTTCCTCCTGCGAGTCTGGGGAGGGATCGGAGCTCCCTGAAGAAGATCCTTACAGTGTCCGGTACGTATGCAGAGCAGGCCTTGTACTCAAGTAGTCATCTGGGGCCCAGCTCTTTGGGAAGGCCTGTGACCCATTTGAGTGCTGCTGGTGCCATCTCTCTCTCTCTGGCAGTGAGAACCATTGGGTGGAAACTCATGGCCAGAGCCTCAGCTGTGGCAGCTGAGGCCCTACAGATAGAGTTGCCAGGTGTCCAGTTTTCAACCGAACACCTGGTCAAAAAGGGACCCTGCCCCCCCCCGGTGAAAATGAGCGAGTGAGTGAGGGTGGGGGAGAACGAGTGACAGAAGGGGGGGATGGAGTGAGTGGGCAGGGCCTCGGAGAAGGGGCGGGGCAAGGGTGTTCAGTTTTGTTCCATCAGAAAGTTGGCAACCCTGCGTACAGATAGTAAGAGTGACTGATCCTGTGTTCATGCCTCCCTGAGCTGGGGAACTCCCCTCAGCAGTGGACATTTCCCCTGCTGTGAGGCTGCTCCTGGGTAGCAAGTCCTTCCTTAGGAAATCTAGACGAAAACGTTTCTGCCTACCCTAGTTTATCTGCAAAGGATCATCCTTCATCTTCTGTTCCACACACTGCTCCTTCTTTTATAATAAAACTTGTATCCACCACTCAGTTCCACCTCCTCTTTCTTACTGCCCTAGATTGCCCAGTCTCACAGAGGCCCTCAGGTTGACTTCAGTGGATGCTGTGATTTCCTCTGGCTCTCAGCAAGTGTGAATGTTCAGGCCACTTCCTGGGGAAGTATTGACCTTCTCCAGGGCAGGGCATGAGGTAGGGAAGGAGGGAGTGTGCTAAGGCCAACCACAGAGGGTTTTGTGATCTCCTCTGACTCAAGCCCTTGGGAGTTCTTGGGCTGACCCAGAGATTGAGCAATCCTGTTTATTGCTGGTGCTAATGTAAAGTGCTTAGCTCTGCAGCCACAGAATTAACTTCCTAGCCTGTGATCATTCATGGAATAGAGGCCACTAAAGCCAGCCCTACCGAGTGCTGCCAAACCAGGGAGTGCACAGGCCTGGGACTTACTCACTGCTCTGGAAGGTCAGTTTGAAAGAAAAACTGCTGAGAATAATTAGGAGATTTCACAGCTGTTTACAAACTCGGCATGAATTTTCCTAGAAAGCCCAAACTGGCAGCAGTGCTGATGTCTGAGGCCAGCTCCTGAACCCCACTCCAGCAGACATGGGATCCCCAGGTAGCACTGAGCCAGCCCAGTGGCGTCACACCACCCCTCACCCCATCACTGCAGCACAGTGAGTGTGACCAGGGCAAAGAAAACCAGCTGCTCCCAACTGGCTCCAGCCCTGCTTAGTTGGTAAACCACAACAAGGTAATACTCCAGGAGGCTTGGCTGGTGTGTGTGAGCAGGGAACGTTAGCACCATTTGAGACTGGACTGAACTGCACTGTGTTGGGTCAGCACCTGTGAAGTGCAGAGCACCTGCAGCGTCCATTGACCAGCAGGTGTCGTTAGCGCAAAGCAACGCTCAGTATTCCTCTGTGTCTGGCCCTCGGATTGTAAACTCCAGGAGCCAACTGGATCTTCTTCCAAGCCTGTGCAGAGTTGAGCACGCGGGCAGTACTCAGCAAACACACTTGGCATAACCACGTACTAATGAGTCAGTAACCAAGGCAGGCTGGCTGCATGAGTACGGAATAGGAGCAGGTGATCTTTGGAAGAAGAGAGCAGACATGTGGCACTCTTCTGGGGCAGAAGGCAGCCATGAAAGTGCTTCAAGGCCGCGCAGAGGGGCTGAGAGGCTCATTTTTACATTTAGATGGCACCAGGCTCCTCGCTTCCCCACCACTGCCCAGCCAGCCTGCCTCTGTCCATGTGTCCTCACAACCTGCACTGCCCTGCCTGTACCTCCTACTTGCTCTGGAATTTCCCTGAGTCATCAGTAGCCACAGCACCAGGCAAAGCTGGGAGGGTGGGAAAGCGGCACATGACAGCAGGTCGGCATCCCAGCCCAAGAATGACCGGTATGAGGAGAATGTAATGCTGGTTTTCTCCTTCACAAGAAGTGGGAGGATTTGGCCCTTTAGCCCGTCCCACACCAACAATGAATGCACTCATTCGTGATCACTGACCCCTAGTCGTCTTCTGATAAAACCTGACCTTCCCCCCGCCACTATTCCCCAAGCACTCTGACCCTCCCCAGAATAGCTGATCCCCCTTCTTCCCCACGTGCCTCAGTTTCGGATGCCTGCTAACCCAATCCCCTCTGACTGCTGATTTCTCAGCTTCCTCAGTAGCGCCCTGGCCTGCCCCTCAATGGCCAATACCCTGATACTCCAACAAACTTCCCCACAACTGCAGATCTCTCCCTCTTCTTCCACCCCTCCCCTGTATGCAATGAAGCCTCTCATTACCTCTTGACAAGAAACCCAACATCCACCACAGCTGAGCTTCCTGCTCCCCCACAAAACCGCCTGATCCCCGTCCAGTCACTCCACTTCCTGCAGTGTTACCCCCCCAAAACACTTCAACCTGCTCTCCCCCTCCCAGGACCCTCCCATTACACCCATCGGCACCAATACACCAACCTTTGCCTCTTCCCCAGCCCCACTGCTTCCACATCCCAGTTGCTGGAACCTTTTCCTGCTCGTCACTGCCCCCATATCCTGCCTCCCAAACCCTGAGCCAGTTTCCAGGTGTCAGGCACCTGGCGTCTGCGCCATATTCACAGGCTTGGGCAGGGGCTGGAGGGACAGATTGGGAAACACGCAGCGTAAATGTCACGTCTGTCCCTGTTTCGAGGCTGAAGTGACGCCTGTGTGTCTCCCATTATGTAACTCATGGTATATACCGGTGCTGGGATGCCTCGGGGTGGATTACACATAGTGAGTGACAGCCACAAAAATTAGAAGGGGCTATTTTTAAATCTCCCCTCCCCGTCTCTTCTTTCCCCTCTCGCCCTCATCATGATGTGCAGCTGTCCCTTCACCCCTCCCGACCCCACACCCAGTGGAGAGACAAGGTACCGCAGGCCTTTCCCCCAAGCAAATATAATTATTGCTTCTCATCTCAACAGCACCTCTGAGCTGAGAGGATTCCAGAGGGCTGCAGACTCAGCTGCTCCAGAGAGCTCTCCAGCTCAGACTGCTGGGCTAGCCGCACGCCTGTTTGCTTCCAGCCCTCCTCTCCTCTTTCCTTTTGTCTCCTGGCCTCCCTGTCTTTCCCCCATCCCTCCACTGCCCCCTCCCCTCTGGACTCTTTGCTCTGTCCCCCTCAGCTTGCATCCCCTCACCTCCCCCCTTCCCCTTCACCAGCGGTACTGGCAGTTCCCATTCTCTCCTGCTGTAACATTAGAAAGGTCACTCCCTCCCCTGCATTCTCACTGGGGGATGAGCAGAAGGATGGCGAGGGAAAACTGCAGTGTCATGTGGGAACATGAGGTCAAGAGACGGAGGGTTTGGAGCAGAGAATGCTCGGTGTGTGCCAGGCACTTCCAGATCTGCCGGGAGGCACCACAGGCCTGACGGCGCATGGTGCTGGGGCGCCTCCAAGCTAGCTCCCCAGCAGATCTGGACCCCAGGGAATTCTCCAGGTAGGGGGGGCAGGAGGAAAGATGTCTCAAATGGCAAAAGGCCAGTTCAACAGCCCTACACCATCCCATAACAGTCCCTGATGTAAGGGGCCTGCTGGGAGCTCTCGCAGGGACTGGGTTCATAGCCAGGACAGCACTGGCTGCTGTTACAGCCCCTCAGGGCCAGAAGCACAAGTTAGGGCAGCCCTGGGGCTGATCTAACCTGCAGTCGGGGGCTCTGACCAGCCCCCAGACTAGGGGAAGTACAAAGGTCACATAAATCCCCCTTGCCCCATTCCCCATGTCCTTCGCCCAGCTCTGCTCAGGCACAATGAGGAACTCTGGACCCCTCTCCCCCTAACACCTTGAATCAGAAAGGAGCAATGGGGCGCCAGTCCCGGCGTAGCGTCCGGTGTCCGTGGGAGCCCTGTGCTCTCCCTGGCTGGGACAGAGACGCTGGCCAGCGTCTAGCACAGCAGGGCCCTGGGCCGTGGCGAGAGCCCCGAGCCACAAGTAACCAAGTATAATAACGGCGCCTTTGGATCAGCCTCCCCTACTCTCCCTTCAGCTCATGGGAGATGGCGGGTGGTTTCATGGACAGCCAGCGCTTCGGTATGACCTCACGGAGATTGAGGAACGTTCCCAGACGTTCCTTGACCTTGGTAGGCAGGTAAAGATGCATCCATCTTCTTTGAGCCTCCAATTCCCTTGCCTACCACCCCCTTCTCATGTGTTCTCTACTGATGTACATAATCCCCTCCTCCCCCCCGGGCCAGATACTGTCCCCACAATGCTGTGCCCCTGTTAACCAACCCCTTTAGTGACCCCTCCTCCCAATCCCAATCGTTGCATCCGATGAAGTGAGCTGTAGCTCACGAAAGCTTATGCTCAAATAGATTGGTTAGTCTCTAAGGTGCCACAAGTACTCCTTTTCTTTTTGCGAATACAGACTAACATGGCTGCTACTCTGAAACCTGTTTTTAGTTAGTGTAATGACTCATCCACTCCCAATCTTTATTCAAGCCTAATTTAATTGTGTCCAGTTTGCAGATTAATTCCAGTTCTGCTGTTTCTTGTTGGAGTCTGTTTTTGAAGTTTTTTTGTTGAAGAATTGCGACTTTTAGGTCTGTAATCGAGTGACCAAAGAGACTGAAGTGTTCTCCGACTGGTTTTTGAATGTTATAATTCTTGACGTCAGATTTGTGTCCATTTATTCTTTTGAATAGAGACTGTCTGGTCTGGCCAATGTACATGGCAGAGGGGCATTGCTGGCACATGATGGCATATATCACATTGGTGGATGTGCAGGTGAACGAGCCTCTGACAGTGTGGCTGATGTGATTAGGCCCTCTGATGGTGTCCCCTGAATAGATATGTGGGCACAGTTGGCCACCAGCTTTGTTGCCAGGATAGGTTCCTGGGTTAGTGTTTTTGTTGCCCAGGAACCTATCCTTGCAACAAAGCCCTGACTGTTCAGACTACAGAATACTTTGTTCTAAGTGACCAGCCCAATGTCACCTAGTGAGACTTGGCAGTGCTGTGAAATACACAGATATCGTAGCCCCATCCCAGTCTCCCTGTATAAATTGGCAGGGTGCAGAGTCCAAATCAGAGAGTCAACACAGGGTCCAAAAATGGCAGTGCACAAAAAGTGGGCCACTGCCAGTTTTGTTATCTGGGCCTGAGTGAATTCAGCTGAAGGCACTGACCCGCCCCACTGGTGCATTAGATAAGACACAAAAGGTGGGAAGGGATAGACATGGTCTTGCCTCAGGCCATGAGTCTGTGACAGAGGTTAGGAGGAAAGGGCCTCCATGGGCAGGTTATTCAAAAAGTGTCCATGGAAGGTGGGGGTTTCCACCTTCTCCTGACACACCTGACGCTGGCAAAAAAAGGATAGTGGCCTAGATAGATCTCTGGTCTAAGCTGGTATAGCAATTGGTATGTTCCCTGTTCATTTTGCATGTGACATAAAAGGCTTATTTCACTCAGGCGAGCACGTTCCTGAGGATTGCCCACTCATCTGAATGAGATTTATCAGGGAAAGAACTTGATCGGAGTGCATTTGGACTCCTGCCCGATAATAACCCAGCACGCAGGTCCAAGAACAGAAAGAAATTGAAATCTCTAAAGGGAGCGTCCTGTGCCTTTAAATACCCACGCAGCCTGCTGACTTTGGCCTGGATTAATGGCTCTGGGCAAAGAGGTTTTTTTTTCCTCTCATTTTCATTTTAATCCAATATGAATAACCCTGGGATCCTTGCGCAATCCTGAGTTTGAAGGGCTTTTGCTTATTTTTTTAAAGAGACAAGGTCACCCTATTTGTTATGCTACCACAGAGCCCTCTAGTGACCAGTCACTGGAAACACAGAGAGATGTGCTTTAAAAAGAGGTTTAAAACAATAAAATAGAATTGTTAGGTTCAAAGGGCTAAGTGGCAGATGCTTGGAAACCAGGAGCATCAGGCTGTTGGAGGGAGAGGAGGGGGCACACTGCAGGGATTGCAAGAGGGTTAGACATGGTGGAATCATCAAGGCATTTGCTGAAGGGTAGCTGGACGTCTTGTCAGCTGAGGCTTTGAGGTGGGTAGTTCAGCATTGGGCAGTTGAGAGGAGATGAGGATGGTCATACAGGGGATGCGGACAGATTCAGCAGCTCCAAAAGAATTGCCAAGCTAGTTAGTCAGTCTCAGGGTCTGGAAAGCAGGCACCAGGTGGAAGGCAGCAGTAGGATTAGGAAGCTTAAAAGAGGGTAGCAACCACAAGCAGTATCTGCAGCTGATCCTGAGGTCTGGCTGCTGGGGGTTACCAGTGGGATGAGAGAATTTTGTTGCTGGAAGGAAGAGGGTAGAGATCAAGAATGCATGTGCCTGCACATGGGGCACATGTATTAGTTTACAAGCAAGTAGCCCTCGCAATGTTCTAAGGATAGCAGGCCAGTTTCTGATCTCATCGCTCATTCCTCTATTACAACCGTGTAACCCCACAGGCTTCAGATTTACATGCCCTAGAAAGTGAGACCCGAATCAGCCTCTCCATTTCCAAACAACATGCAGGGGTAAGCCGGACCTTGGAAGCACTGTGGAGGAAACATACTGAGCCCCTATTGCGTGGGTGGGAAGCACAGAGGGAAGGACACACTCCAGATGTCTTCACACTGCAGGGACTTCACCCTCCTGCTGGCTCCAGCATTATGTTGGATCATATTAAAGAAGTTCTATATTAAAATCACAAATGAGTTTGATTCCCCATAGTTTAAATTCCAGGGTATTACTAATTAAGAGGTCTCTTGGTTTTTGGTACTGTTTCTCTCCCTCTCTGTGTGAAACTTGCAAGCTGCTAATTGTGTTAGTACATTCTAAGACAGAGTCTGTTCTCAAAGCAATTCTTTGTAACAACAACTACTCACACAGAAAGAAAAGGAGCACTTGTGGCACCTTAGAGACTAACCAATTTATTTGAGCATAAGCTTTCGTGAGCTACAGCTCACTTCATCGGAAGCTTATGCTCAAATAAATTGGTTAGTCTCTAAGGTGCCACAAGTACTCCTTTTCTTTTTGCGAATACAGACTAACACGGCTGCTACTCTGAAACCTACTCACACAGAGAGTGACTCAAAGCAATACTCTGTAACAACAAAAACAGCACCCAGAGACTCCCCGCCCTTTTGTTGTATTCATCTCGCTTTGTTAACAGTTGTGATTAAAATAGAGATAGAGGATGTATGTGGATGGATGCTTGGTGTGGATAATAACTGAATGATCAGGGAGGTGCCAGCCTAAGAATCCAGTGTCCATCGGCTGAAGAAGGCGTCAAGTGGAAACAACCAGAGGACCCCCAGAGGGCAGACTGGAATCCACCCAACAGCCTCAAGGATGGGAGAACCGAAGAACAAGATAACATCTGGCAGCATGGAGCCATCAGGAATGTGCCATCTGCTGATTGATTCAGCAGCAGCATGATGAAGCAATTCCCATAGACTGGCATAGGAAGAAATTCCTATAAAAATGGACTCTAGAAAGTGAGAACTTTGGGGTCTGATTCTGCAAACCAACTTCCAGGAGCATCAGATGTGCATCTGACAAGACCCTGCTCCCGCCTCATGTCCAGGCCACCTGGCCAGTGGCTTGGCATGAGCAACGCTAAGGCTGGTAACTATGATAACAACCTTGCAGAACCTGTGTGTGTGTGTTTGTATGAATGAATGTGTGAATAAATATGAGATTGAATGGAATGTTATAGCTATAACTAACTGCTTACTATGATTCTTTCGGTATTCACAATAAATGTGGTATTTTGCCTTTTCCCCTTTAATAAGATCCTGCTGGTTTTTATTTTATCGGTATAACACCAGCACTGAGGTCCTCCAGGAGCTAGAAGATGGGCTGTGGAACAGAGTGGGTTGGGGAGGGGAAGAGGGAGCCAAGCTATTAGGGGCAATTTTCTTCAGGGCTTTGAAAGCCTCCTCCAAATAAAAGAACAGCAAAAAATTGGGGGAGGGAGCTTCAGTTCATTTGGTAGTTGGTGCCATTGGAATGTCACAGATATTGACTGAGTTCTCTCAGAGAGAGAGAGAGAGAGAGAAATGGGGCTCTTCCAGCCTCCTTATATCTGACATCACCAATGTGGAAGTCATTTCAGGCCTCATGGTCTGGGCACGTGACTGGGAATCAGGAATTTCTGAGTTCAAATTTCTGTCTGACTTTGGGCAAGTCACTTAAACCTCCTCCTGCCTCAATTTCTCCACCTGCTAAATGGGGAGAATAATTTGCCCCTTCAGAAACATTTAATAAAATCATTTGAAATTTATGAATAGAAAAAAAATTCTGTTTCACCAAAATGTTGTGACAAAACCTCTTTGCCACCCTTACAGAGAGAGAGATGGGCTTGTAATGTGGCTGGTTACAACCTCCCCGAGGGAGAGATGATCATCACTCAAAAATAAACTCAAAGCACTATTTTAGCCAATAATCCTTACAAATGCTCTGATGCTGCAAACTGCTCTATGCAATGATCTGCGTGTGTAGAGCAGTTTGCAGAATGAGGGACAAAAGTCCTGGGAGGTTTTTACTATTACTACTACCTAGATTATAAGATCTTCAAAGCAAGGACTTTTTTTGTGTGTGGTCAGCATGGGAGGGTGGGCTGTACTTGCAGGCCCAGATCCTCAAAAGTATTTAGGTGCCTCTCTTCCACTGATTTCAATGGGAGTTAGACTCCTAATTACCTTTGAGGATCTGGTCTCCAGTACCTAGCACAATGGGGCCCTGCTCTCTGAGCAAGGCCACTAAGCACTACCAGAATACACATAACAAATCAATATTAAATACATTTTTGCATATCTGAATCATGAATTAATATTAGTATTCCACAATTAGAAGATGTGTATGGAGGTTGGTGAAAGATAGTTATAAGTACTATAGATCTGGCGGTATATTATGTGTTGAAAAGTCTTTTTTTTCTTTCTTTCTAGAACTTGTAAACTGAAAAACAATATTTTTAGAAGTTATGTCTTTGGGGGTCATAGTTCAGGTGCTTATTGTTTAATGATGATGTTCACATATCAAGATTTTTTCCTAGAGGATGTATGAATTATAAAGGTATTTGACTCTTGATGCACATTAACCCTTACTGCATCTCCATATTGTTTAATGTTAAGGTTGCTTAATACCAACATTCCTGGTATTTATATTCTCCAATATCTGCTACTTACAGTACCAAAATTTTTATGTTTTAGGGTTTTTTATCTGGGAATTATACAGACATTCAACAACTTCTGACTAGACTGCCGGTAACATTTCAAAAGCAGCTAAGTTTCTTAAAGCCTAAATCCCACTGATTTTCAATGGAACTTGGGCTTCTAAGTCACTTAGACACTTTTGGAAAATGTTACCTTAGGTCTCATCATTGCTGATGATGACCTGGTCTCAGTCATATGCACTTTCATTACCTTCTGACTGGATTATTGTTGTGCGGTTTACCTGGATTTACAATCAAAGTTTACTCCTGCAGGAATTCTGCGCCAATGCGCGCATGCCGAATTCATGTTCCCGACAGATTTCTTTGCCTCCCCACAGAAAAATGACTTTCTGACGGGAAGCCCTGAGAGTGGTCACACACTCCTCCCTAGCAGCGGAGATGCATCATTTTTGGGCACCCGGAGCAGCCGACAGAGAGGTAATTCACTGCAGGGGAGAGGGGACTGGGGATGCCCCTGCCAGTGGCTTATACCCTGCAGCTGAGCCCGGCGTTAGTCCCAGCTGGGCTGGGGATAGGGGAGGATAGGACTTCCTTTTCCCCTGCAAGGAGTGACCAGGGCCCGCCACCCGGTCAGACCCACTCCCAGAAACCTCCCCTGACTGATGGAAGCTCCACACTCCCTCTCACACTTCCTTCCCCCATTGCCCCTCAGCTGTGGTGGGGAGGGATCACTGCAGGGGGAGCTGCTCCTCATCCACCAACCCCCATGCATCTTGACACCCCTCCTGTACCCAGACCCCCTGCCAAGCCCCCCTCACCCAAACCTCCACCCCATCAAGAGGCACCCCTGCATCCGGAGCTCCCCTGCAGCCAGACCTCCCTGCATCTGGACCCCCACCCATGCACCCTGACCACCTCCTCCTGAGCCCCCACATTTGAACCCCCACACAAACAAGCCCCAACCCCCTGCACCTGAACCACCCCAACAAGCCCCCCACATTTGGACTCTCACCCCACTGAGCCCCAACCAGCTGCACCCAGATCCCCAAGCCTCACTCCCCCAGCACCTGGACCCCCTTGCTGAGCCCCTCAGATGCAGACTCTCCCACCAAGCTGCATTCCCCTCCACACCCAGACCCCCCGATGAGCCCCAACCACCTTCACCTGGACCCCCCTGCAGAGTCCCATTGCTACTGCACCTGGAACCCCCCCAACAAGCCCCTGCGCATCCAGATCCCTCCCGTAACCCCCACGGAGCTTCCCGCACCCGGCTTGCCCCAGACAGAACCCTCTCACCTCACACCTGGTCCCCCCACACTGAGCCCCTCCACACTTGTATCCTGCCAGGCTGTGCCTGCCTGCCCACATCTGGTGTGCCTAGCATAGAGGGGCAGGGCCTTGGGGCGTTTCTGGGGCAGGCCCAACCCTTGTGCTATCAGGGTTGGGTGCAGCCTCATCCCCAAGGCCATGTCAGAAGGGGGATGCAGAGTGATCTCCCACCTCTGTGCAGCCAGTGGCCAGTGCTCCCCACTGCCCTACTGAAGCTTCCACATTTATTGACTGACAAATAATATTTGCAGAATTTTAAAACATTGCACACAGAATCTGTAATTGTTTTGGCACAGAATTCCCTCAGGAGTAAAATTTATGCCACTAAGCTATAGTATATCTGCCTAGGCTCTCTTCCATGTTGTAAGCATAAAACTTAAAATAACACACTCTACTCACTTTACTTACCTGGACTTATGGGCATCAGCCCTGAAAATAAATGTGCAGAACGCAGCAGCATCTCTTCTCAGCAACACAGGTTACCACAAACATCAGCCCTGTACTCTGCTCACTCTACATGCTACCTAGAGAACAAATTCACATTTAAGATTTCAGTCCTTATTAGAGTCCAGGGGAAGGTTGCCTGAAGGACCCCTCATCCTCTGAGGGCCAGATGAGCCCATGGCTCAGAACCAGCGGAGCTGTCTACCTGAAGGCAGAAACTTATATCTTAGGCCTGGAACTCCCTCCCAAAGGAAGTAAATACAAACACAGTCTTCACCACTTTCAGTTTCTAATGCAAAGCTCACTTCTTTGACCTCACTTTAACCTTCATTTATGATTTTTTTTAAAACCAAAATCAATCCCCTCATGTAACTTTTCCCTGTGAGAGAAGAACCCTTTATTTTGTTGGTTTTATTTTATGGTTTATTTTTAACTTTGGAGGATGCTCACAAACTCTGGCGATAGGCAGGGTGTAAGAATCTAGACAGAACTGAAGAGATTAGCTGTTTAAGTCTTACTCTGATTTACTTTAGGAGCCTGAAAAAGTCCTGCTTTTGGGTCGAACAGCTCAGGTCACTGACTCCACTGTCTCTCTCTCTGGAGGCAAAGTCCAGGGCTAGAAAAATCTAAGTAATCTTTGACCCTGAACTTGCAACTGCGTATGAAAGGGAAAAGGTGTGTAAAGCTACCTATTGCCACATCTAGAATGTTGCCAGAGTCTCTGCCTTTTACCCTGCTCTTCCTGCCTGTCCACTCCCCTCAGTTCCTCCAATCTCAGCTTTCTCTGTCCTCCCCCTTCCCACAGAGGAGAAAGGCTGGACACTAGCTCTTCTTTCACTTGCACTACGCATTATCCAGGATCCCCTCTCCTTCCCCTCCTCCTGATGTAATTGTCTCTTCAAATCAAACCTTGAAACTCTGCTCCTTTCTCTGCATGCCCCCACTGCTTCCTTCTATTCCCCCTCATTCCCGACACACCATGGCTGCCTTCTGCCATTCTCCCTTCTCAAATAATCATGAAACCTCCACACTTAATTGTGATTCTGAAGGGGAATTCAGTGTCACATTAAAGCTGTGATCACATATGCAAACTAGTCACCTGCTGGTGAAAGAACCTGCATCTCCAGATCAACAGACTATGCCCCAGCACACCTGCTGAAGACCATGTGTAGTGCTTGAAATATGGTTCATAAGATGTGCTAGCTAGTAACAAGGGCTAACAGAGTAGCAGGAAAGAAGAGAAATGCCTTGTTTTAAATACACAGCAATTCTCTGCAGATTTAAGTCCTAGTTGGCTTCTTGGGGAGAAAAAATAAATCTGTTGGCAGTGCAATGCCAACACAAAACAGAACAGATTCCAGCTCACTCTCCTATAGCTCTGCTGGCTTTGTGGCAATAGCAGGAGCAAAAAGTACTAAGGGTTTATTCTGGTCACTGAAATCAGCAGATCTGACTCCACTACAGACAGGAAGCAGACTGGCTGAGGAAGAGTTTTACATTGCCACTCTTCTGAGCATCACTGCACTTTCCTGCAGGGAACAGGTAATAAAAATGTGCTTATTTAGCAAGTTTGTAAGTTTCCAAAGAAGACATTGACCAGGAGTGGGGGAAGGAGCATCAATGAGTATTTCTACTGCTAGCAGCAGCCATCTTGCTAGGCACCAACCCCAAGTGTTCTCACTGGGATGTTAATCTGTTTCTAGAATGAGACCCATACATACAGACCTCACTGCACCCACACAGTTCCTCTTAAAATGCGCTATCAAGCCCATGGGCTGGACATGACCTTAAATGTTAAATAGGTCAGGTTCTTATTTCTAGTTAACCGATTGAGAGTTTGTTTATGCTCCTAGCCTGAGTCCCCATGCTACCCAGGTCATTGGCAATCATGGCATTTCTCAGGGAGGTGAGCAGAGAGAAGAGGGAGTAAATAATTTGTAGCAGGAGACCACTCTAGCCAGTCATCTAGTCTATTCTCTGCAACACCTTAGGGATTTTGTTCAGCATTTCATTAATGATCTGGATGATGGGATGGACTGCACCCTCAGCAAGTTCACAGATGACACTAAACTGGGGAGAGAGGTACATATGGTGGAGGGTAGGGATAGGTTCCAGAGTGACCTAGACAAATTGGAGGATTGGGCTAAAAGAAATCTGATGAGGTTCAACAAGGACAAGTGCAGAGTCCTGCACTTAGGACGGAAGAATCCCATGCCCTGCTACAGACTAGGGACCGAATGGCTAGGCAGCAGTTCTGCAGAAAAGGACCTAGGGGTGACAGCGGACAAGAAGCTGGATATGAGTCAGCAGTGTGCCCTTGTTGCCAAGGCGGCCAATGGCATTTTGGGCTGTATAAGTAGGGGCATTGCCAGCAGATCGAGGGACTAGATTTGGCACTAGTGAGGCCACATCTGGAGTATCGTGTCCACTTTTGGGCCCCCCACTACAGAAAGGATGTGGACAAATTGGAGAGAGTCCAGTGGAGGGCAATGAAAATGATTAGGGGGCTGGGGCACATGACTTATGAGGAGAGGCTGAGGGAACTGGGCTTATTTAGGCTGCAGGAGAGAAGAGTGAGGAGAGATTTAATAGCAGCCTTCAACTACCTGAACCTGAAAGGGGGGTTCCAAAGCAGATGGAGCTAGGCTGTTCTCAGGGGTGGCAGATGACAGAACAAGGAGCAATGGTCTCAAGTTGCAGTGGAGGAGATCTAGGTTGCATATTAGGAAAAACTATTCACTAGGAGGGTGGTGAAGCACTGGAATGGGTTACCTAGGGAGGTGGTAGAATCTCCATCCTTAGAGGTTTTTAAGGCCCAGCTTGACAAAGCCCTAGTTGGCATGATTTAGCTTTGAGCAGGGGGTTGGTCTCTCTCCTGAGGTCTCTTCCAACCCTATTCTTCTATGAGTGTATGATTTCCATTATCCCTTAACCCATACCTGATAGATGGGCATTTAGTCCGACCCCTGGAGCACCTCCAGTGATAGAAATTCCACTTCAGCCTTCAGCGGTTCCTTCCAGTGCCCAAGCAAATGAATTGATTGCTGGTAAAAGGTGTGCCCCCAGCTGTTGCTGTAGCTTTTATTCCCCAGAGAAAGTAAAACGTAACACGAGTATCAGCAATGCAAGCTTTGTCCCTGCAGCTGTGCCTCAGTCAGACTCTGCTGGAACACTCTAGGGAGGAGATGTCAGTGCAGTCCTTGGACTCTCTGCTGAGACTGCCAAGGAGGCCACTTGACACCAATGGTGAGCAGCCACTTCATGCAGAGCTAGACTGAGAAACTAACTTCACCGCAGTAACTTTTGCTCACCACAGACCTGGGGAGGATCAGAACAAGCAAGAGCCCATCATCAAGCCCCTCCTCATCCAGACTGCAAGGCCATTCTTACAACTCCATGTGGCTCTCAAAGGTTTCATTTAAACAGCAGAGTATGGAACCTTCTGCCTCCACATGTATTTTGTGTTTATTGTTCAGTCACATCTAGACGCCCTTCCCACCACTGCTTGAGACCTGGGGAAATTTGATTTCACATGTTTCTCTTACACCGCACCTTCCGTAGATGAAGCTGACAGGAGATGGGGCTGTTGTTCAATAAAGGGAGATTTGAGTCCAAAAGAGAGATTTGCTGACATTTTGCAAACTTCAATCCTGCTCAGCACAGCTATAGAAAAAACGGGAGTTAGAAGCAGATGACTCAAGGGTCAGGCACGAGAAAAGGAGCTTTAAACCTCATCAGACTGAAGCAGGAGACATTAGAAATCACTGCTACTATCCTATGGCCAGTCACTGTGAAAAATGGTGAAGACGCCTCAGTGCATTTCCTAGTAGAGAGTTGTCCACATAATTTTTTCTACATTGTTCTTTGCAGAGGTAGTCCTCCCCCAGCCTTCCCTTTTATGGGACTGTAAATTTAGACAGTGTCATTACAGACAATACAGTTTTAGGTGCATGGAACAGGTCTTGGTTTGTTTTGTAAAGCACCATGTACATTTAAACAATGAGGAGTGCGGTGGCACCTTAAAGACTAACAGATTTATTTGGGCATAAGCTTTTGATAAATCCATTAGTCTCTAAGGTGCCACCTGACTCCTCATTGTTTTTGTGGATACAGACTAAACACGACTACCCCTCTGATACCATGTACATTTACAGCACCTTAATTATGCATACTAAAGTCACAACTGGCCCCATTTTTGATAGTCTCAATGGGAATAGCCAAGGACTGAATGGGGCCAGAGACACCAAGGCCTTTCCCCAGTAGTGGTCCTTTTAAGTTAAGTCTGAGGCACAGGGTGGGGATGGGGGTAGTAAAAAGCATGTACTACCACTATGTAGGATTTACCTGATTGGGGGAATAAGTAATCCAGCACTTTTCACCAGCACCATTTATTAGAAAGTTTGGTTGTGGTTTAAAATAGGCAAGGGGAGGGGGGAAGAGGGAGAAAATCATTTTCAACATATTTTCTCCCTGGAGTCCTAAATAAATTCTGCGTCGTCCACAAGATTGCCAACTAAATCCTAACTACCTCATTGTAGTGCTGAGGCAGAGAGAGAGCACAGATGATGTTTGTGGCATTGGCAGGTTTTCTTTGGACCTTGCAAAGTGGAAGTTTGATCTGGAAGTGATCAAGGGACAAGAAGTATGAATGGTGAGATTTGTGACATTTCCGAAGTCAGTTTATAATCACAATGTAATAAAGGAAACAGAAGATGAGAAACTGTGTTGCATGTACACCATATACGCATACAAAGGGACCAGTAGGACCTAATTTTGGAAGATGAAGCACCTTCCAACAACAACTGAAGGATCAGCATCAGGCAGAATGCTGGCAGAGAGAGAGAGAGAGGAAAAATACATGACTAGATCTTCCTGTAGTGGAATATACACTTTATTTTTTTAAAAAGGAAAAATACTAAACAATTTCATACAGTCAAAACTTTACATATTAAAGAAAAAAGCATTAAAAAAACAGTCGTCAAGAGCAGAAAGGATTTCAACTACAGTACCCACAAATTCCAAGCGATTTTTCAATACTTGGAAACTTCAAATCCAGAGTTCGTTCATTAAAAAAAAAAAAAAGTCAGAAATGGAAATATAGGAGGATACTGGGTGTACAGTGAAATGCCCCTTTCCTCATCAAACTGCAATTCAGGTACCTTTATTTTCTTTGATCAGCTGGCAAGAGTATGTGTACAAAATGAGCAGTTTTGGGTACATGATTAATAGCGAAGCTAGATTATTTATGGTAATAGACAACTTTACTCACCTGTTTCACAAACATGATAATATCTGGTAAAAGTAGCAATTTTACATTTCTATAGGGCCTTTCATTCAGAATGACCAAAAAGCATTTTACAGACTGACTTACAAAACTATATACAGGAATTACTCTGCCTTCCTCAAAAATGGAGACACCCAAGAGGTGAAACACAGCAACTGTTTAATGACACAAAGCAAAACTATATATTAAAATAATATTTTGCAGTTAATAAAATATTCCGCAGTCAAATTTTTCCTTTTGAATGAGTGGGATAGAGTGGTGTCATCTGTAGATCCAAATAAAGGACACTTCAAAATTCTCTTGCTTCTGGCATTAAAATGTAGTGTAAACCAAACACACCAAATGCGATTCTTCCAGAAACACTAATTAGATCAAAACAGACTCTCTCCTCTTCTCCAAAAAAGGTTGACAGGTGCAGAACTCCAGTGAATAATTTGCACACAAGTAACTGTGAAGCAGCTAAATTAACAGCTTGGGAACAGAATACAAAAATGTACCACCATTTCTGCCCACTATAAAAAAAGTGTAATTTTCCATTGTTATTTCAATGGAATGCTGCAGCAGCAGATAATGGAGAGCAGGCCACTGCTGTACATCAGTTAAGGTCAGTGAGCTAAAGATAGGTCAGCAGGAAGGTTTTATAACAGGGCTGTGGGCCCCAATGCTAGATAAAGTTTGAAGGACAAGGACAAGTTGCTTCCTAACACATTGACCATGATTCTCAACCATTAATTTTGTTTTCCTCTAGTCTAAAATTGACACAAAGAAGAATTTCACTGGCTGAAAGTTCCATCTGTGCAGTATACAATGAAAATGCACTGAAAACTCAAGTCTTTAGTCAATGTATCTCTCCATGCACCAACGGTGTGCGAGCAGGATAACCATATATTTGTGTGTACACACAACACGACTGATGAAGGTTTATTCTACTTATGTTATGGGTGAGTTGCGGTAACAGTCAATGACAGCGCAGTCTGGTTAGAGGGCTACGTTTAAGCCACAACCAAGCAATTTAAAAAACAAGTTACTGTTTTTTCTGGACTCGCACAGTGCTTTTTATGAAACTGACCAATTGGAGTGCTTTCTAACTGTTATTGGCCAACAGCAAAACGGACAATCCAGAAAATGGGATTGTCTGAGAACAGTGATGAATGTCACCTCATTGACTACTGTAAAAAAATAAAATGAAGTTTCTCTATTTGGGTGGTTTATTATTTTTAAATATTTTTGTGAACAGGAAGCATCACAATTAAATGAAAACTCCACAACATCAATCTCACTTTGATTTCTGCAGTTCTCTAGAAAAAAAAATCCCAAGTCATATGACATGAAGCACTTTTAACAATTTTCAGGTGTTACAATAGAAGCGTTATTACTTTATAAGACAGATTAATTTTAAAAGTGTATTTACATATTCTAAATTATACAAAATACAATATTCCAATAAATCACATCATCACATAAGAGTGTAGAAGATGAATCCTTCCATTACCCTGACCAGTAGCAAACAGACACCTCATCGCTTCTCTAAAAAGATAGATACCAGCTACCTGCTATTCCATTTAGGTAAGTGAACGAATCCTCACCTCATCCTCACATATGGATGCAGTGCTGTCAAGCAGTTCAGGTAACCACATGAGCAAAGTGCAGCATTACTGAGATCTGCACGTCAGAATCAAGTGCCTTAATTTAATGGACATACAGTGAGTAAATTAATATAACTACAGTAGTTAAAAATAATAGCAACTTCCCCCACTCTCCAAAGTTCTTTTCACCTTCACTCTCTATTGTGGCCCATAAGAAATATGAGCAAGAAAAGGAGGCACCCATCACTTTAAAAAGTGAACATCTTGGATATGAGCTCAAGCTGTGGGGATGAGATCTGGATCTGAACTGCCCCAAAGTTAGAAGCAGTTCGGCTTCAGTTTCAGCATTCTGGCTCAGGCTAGTATTTTGCCTTAACCTTATCTTTCGGTTTTTCCTCTCTTCTTTATGCTCTGCTTACTTTTTTACTTCCCTCACAACTCTCCACTCTATTGTGACTGCCTGAACTTTAAAAGTTTGTATTCCAAAAAAGCCACACAAAATATAATGAACCATCTGGCTAGAAATATTGACTTTGTCCCTTCCCCCAACCTTTACTGGTGGTTTTGGTAGATGTACAACAGAGAAATTACTGAAGACCAACAAATCTGGTGAAGATTTTGTATTTGTGTGAGGGGAAAAGCCCTTAAAAAAAAAAGATACTAAAATAAATGTTCTTTCCTCAGTAAAGATTTAGATATAGGTTACTGTAAAATATGAAGTTAATGGGTCAGGTCACCTCTGCACCTCCCCTTTGTCTTGGGTTCACCCACTACAGCCAGGAGAAAACAATACAGGCACACCCTGATTTTACAAAGCTTTGAGATAACTGAACACTTTGTAAAATCAGGACTTTTGATAACCAGGAGCTTCAATTCTGTGAAGTTTAGGAGCTCTGTGGATCTGAAGTTGCACAGCAGCACTGCTCTCCTACTGACTACACAGAACGTTTTTGTCACAACAATTGTACTTTTACAGTATTCCTAAACTCTGGCGCTGCTGGACCTCCACTGCACCTGCTACCTTAAGATGTACCTGGTACAGTTAGTAGCAGCTCACCAGATGATGCGGAAAATAGTATTTCCAGCTAGAACACAAGGGACTTCCAAACAGCACAGCAAAGAAATGAAATGGATAATTATCAGCAGTGAAGACCTTATTAAAAAAAAAAAAAGTAAAGAACTATATGACACCTGGAATTAACACATTTCTTCTCTTAGCATGCACTGCATATTTCTTCTTTACCCAGACCAAACAGCAAATCAAAGATTAATTAAGCAGACTATCTGAATAAAAAAAGTTCTCGTTCGTAAGATAAACAAAAGTGATGGGAAGATCAGTCCACCAATACTGCACCTGCAATCACAGGGGTCTCTTCTGGTCCCAACTCAGGGCTTGTCTACCCTACAGAGGCGACAGCTGTGCCGCCATGGCACTGTACACGCTTCCTACAGCAACGGAAGGGGTTTTTCCGTCAATGTCACCGATCCAACGCTCTGAGGGGGTTGTAGCCAAGTTGACAGAATTCTTCTGCATCTATATGGGAAGTTAGGTCAACCTAACTATGGTGCTCAGGAGCATACACTTTTCACAGCCCTGAGTGATGTAACTAGGTCACTCTAATTTTTAAGTGTAGACCAGGGCTCAGTGTGCTCCAGAGGAAAGCAAAGTCATCCACCGCTCCAATGTTTGATGAAAACTCAAAATCACCAGAGCAGAGAATAAAGACCTTTGTCTATGGAAGTTCATGAGAGCTTTGCCAACAACTTCAATGGGAACAGGATTTGGCTGTAAGTAAAAAATGTACTTAAGGAGTATTTATTGCAGATGTGCACTGCTATTAGATATCTTACGCTGTTAGACCTATTGGCAGACTTTGTATGAAACTAATGCCCATTGAATTCTCTCTTGCATCATTTATTGAACTGTTTTTTCTGGTTATGTAATAGAATAGACATTTTTAAAGCAGACATTCCCCACAGGTAACCCTATTAATAGTGGGGACATTTTGAAAGTTTGTAGTCTGATGGTTGTTCAGTGGAAGCTAGATTTAAACCACTAGCCATTTCACAGGGGCTACTGAACAGGCATCCCCATCAAACTGCTCCCTTCATGATAGTCTCTGTAGTAAGGCCAAAGATGCAATTTCCTTTTTTCCCTTTGAGATGGTCCCTATCAGTGAGGCATAGGACACATTGCCATGAAGCAGTGTATGTGAGAACCTTGCTTAATTATTGCTCAAGCTGAACTTGTGCTGTTAGAAAACTTCAGGCTCTTGGCCTGTCAATTCAACCCCTTTCAATATTACATTTGTTTGAAACAATTTGTCAGTATTCCACTGCAGACACTACGGTACTGTTACCAAGGGGAAGAGGCTGCACAGGTAAGATGGCAATCCTAGTTACATTATCGTCTATCACAATCTCAGAGTTCATGGTAATTTACTCTAAAAGGAGTGGAAAGCTCTGAAGCAGCATGCCTAACCTCCAAGAGACTGTAAGAATTGGAAGAAGTCTGACATAATCTCGCAACAGAAAGCCAGAACAAGACAGAGAGAGGTGTTGGCCCCGCACAAAGGAGGTGGCTGGTAAGAGCTGTGTTCATATGGGAATAAGAGATCACCACCATTACCTCAGAGAACTTACTGGATGTCTCACAACGTGACGGTTCTCCAGCTATAAAAATCAATCCACACTTGAGAAAAAACTATGCTTGACTGACACAACCTTGTATCACCTAGGTACAGCAGCACACATGATGTGTAACTTTGTGCACTAATCTACACAGAAGGACCACGGCATGCAAGATGGATAGTCTTCTCTGAAAGACAAACCAAATGAATATTTCACTGGTTTATGTTATATTGCACAAATTAATCTGGAAACCAAATGGGACTATTCCCATTACTTGAATATTATGGTGATAATGTAGCATGATTATTACAAAAGACAATTCTCCATACATGCATTGTTCTAGACGATAGCATTAAAGGTTACCATAGTCCACTGCAGTTGCCTATTTAAATATCAACTAAGACTGCTGAAATAAGTATATTAGGATTGTTCCTAATGCAGAACGATGGCAGGATCCAAATGAATCATACTTGTAAATTTAGTCAGTTATTATTTAACTAAAAAAATCCACCTCACTTCAAATGGTAAACATGGCTGTGAAAAAACAATAATTCAGAGCCAAGTAATTGGAAATAAATGCTAGAAGATCATATTTACATGCATTCAGCGTCTTTAAAATCAAGCCCCTTAAACTAAAAAAGTAACCCCCCAAAAAAAGGTTGTTCAAAGCTGTGCTACAAGGTGTAAGCCTGCGGCACTTTCTATAGGTGGCACTATATTCCCGACATTTTAGGAATTTGATGCTGGAATAGTAACCCATTTGCAGATGTTTGGAAACTTTCATGTACTATCCTAGCGAATCTTAAGAGTTCCAACTTATAGAAGTACTAGTTGTGTTGTTCCATGGATGTAATTTGTAAAGTCATGTGTGCAAAAAAGCCAAAAATGGCTGTGAACTTAGGACAGTAACAGATCACAGCGATGGCTGCATCTGCTGATATTCAGAACAAAAAGAGCTCTCAACCACCTGTGTAGCTGTTTTCCATCGCTTCACACTGACTCTACAGCAAGTTAAAGAAGTATGGGCTGGATGAATGGACGATAAGGTGGATAGAAAGCTGGCTAGATTGTCCGGCTCAACGGGTAATGATCAATGGCTCCATGTCTAGTTGGCAGCCGGTATCAAGTGGAGTGTCCCAAGGGTTGGTTTTGTTCAATATCTTCATAAATGATCTGGAGGATGGTGTGGATTGCACCCTCAGCAAGTTTGCAGATGACACTAAACTGGCAGGAGAGGTAGATACGCTGGAGGGTAGAGATAGGATACAGAGGGCCCTAGACAAATTAGAGGATTGGGCCAAAAGAAATCTGATGAGGTTCAACAAGGACAAGTGCAGAGTCCTGCACTTAGGACGGAAGAATCCCATGCCCTGCTACAGACTAGGGACCGAATGGCTAGGCAGAAGTTCTGCAGAAAAGGACCTAGGGGTTACAGCAGATGAGAAGCTGGATATGAGTCAGTGTGCCGTTGTTGCCAAGAAGGCCAATGGCATTTTGGGCTGTAAAAGTAGGGGCATTGCCAGCAGATCGAGGGACGTGATCGTTCTCCTCTATTCGACATTGGTGAGGCCTCATCTGGAGTACTGTGTCCAGTTTCGGGCCCCACACTACAAGAAGGATGTGGAAAAATTAGAAAGCGTCCAGCGGAGGGCAACAAAAATGATTAGGGGACTGGAACACATGACTTATGAGGAGAGGCTGAGGGAACTGGAATTGCTTAGTCTGCAGAAGAGAAGAATGAGGGGGGATTTGATAGCTGCTTTCAACTACCTGAAAGGGGGTTCCAAACAGGATGGCTCTAGACTGTTCTCAGTGGTAGCAGATGACAGAACGAGGAGTAATGGTCTCAAGTTGCAGTGGGGGAGGTTTAGGTTGGATATTAGGAAAAACTTTTTCACTAGGAGGGTGGTGAAACACTGGAATGCGTTACCTAGGGAGGTGGTGGAATCTCCTTCCTTAGAAGTTTTTAAGGTCAGGCTTGACAAAGCCCTGGCTGGGATGATTTAGTTGGGGTTGGTCCTGCTTTGAGCAGGGGGTTGGACTAGATGACCTCCTGAGGTCCCTTCCAACCCTGATATTCTATGAATAGGCTTCAGAGACAATCCTGGAATCTTATTACATACATATAAACACATTGATAACATTTCTTACTGGTTAGGAAAAAAGTTAAAGCGTGTTCTTTAACACTGAAAACATGGTCCACTTGCAAGACTAGATCAAGCAGTGCACTTGATGGAGCAAGCCCATTCATCTTTTCCAGGTTCCACTGAAAAATTAATTGGTTACAACTTTGTTTAAAGAAAGTTTGCAACAGTCTGCTTCTCCCCATTGCTCTCTTTCCTCTTCACCTTCCTACTAAGATTTTCTGGAGGCAAGAATCCCTCTGGGGAAGATGAAGACATGGTATTTGTACAGTATTAAACCATATGTCATAAGTTTCAGTTGTAATGGATCCTGAGCCTCCCATTTAGGCCCTTTTCGTTTTGCTGGCTTTCAAAAGGTCTTTATCAGCCAGGTGTCTGCCATTAATCAGCCTCCTGGCAGAGAGTTTAGAGAGTTTTCTGTGTGTCATACAGACACATAGAAAACCTCCTCTCCATTTCTATGTTATTGACATAACCTTGGATACAAGTGCAGCCCTACAATATTTTACTGGAAATAAGCCATTCCATTTTCTCTTTCACCTATACATTTGGTTATGATGTCTGGTTAGGAGTCTTTTGCTGTACTGATGGCAATTTTCCTTCCATGGACATCCTCCCTTTTCTACACAGGGCCAACATCCCTGCAATGCTCTCTAAGTGCCTCATCTATCTCCATACACGCCCAGAGTCGGTTTTTAAAGCTGTTCCATTATGACACAATGGAATTGCTGGATATTTTGGGTCCATGAGACAGATGCCCACCGTACTTTCTGAGGTGCTTGGGGAATTAGAGTGCAGTAGGAAAAAGAGAAGGATGCATAGCATAGTAGCTGCTAGCCACTGTTCCTCTGGGGCTTCAATACAGACTGACTGGTCTAGCCTGCAGCCAGATACATGGCTCAGCAGCTCAGAGAGGTATACACCTCTCCTCTATTTTGGTACAGCAGCCAAGGAAATTGATGTAATTTGTTTTATTGAGATACAAAAGTATCCCCTTAAAAGTAAAAGGGGAAGGAGGTGGGCTCCCCATAGTGTACATATCAGGAGAGGAAGTAGTTAAGGAGTTGTGTGTCATCTGGGCTATATAACAGGATTTATTTGTTACTCTTTGTACAGCACACTCTATGGTGCTTTTTAGTTTACTTCAACAAATCTGTTGCATTTTCTTGCACTCCTAGACTATTTTCCATGGATGCCTCTGGTTCAGCACCCCCAGCAGTACGTCACAAGATGCTACGCTTGTCAGAACCCAGCTGCAGCAGTAGCTAAAACCTATTCTACTGCTCCCCCCAACCCCAAAAATCGGTGACAATATAGTTTAAGCCATTTTAAGTTAGAATCCCCCTTCCTCCCATTTCATTCAAGTATCAAAACAGAGTCACCATTCACACAAGTCATCAACAGATTGGACTGAAAGACATGAGCTGTGAGTGTCATTGACAAGTGTCAGTAAGTAACATTACTGTAGTTTGATTACAGACAGAAGAAAAGCATTAGTACAAAAAAAGAGAGATAAGAAAGCCATACACAGCATTAAGGAGACCTTGCACTTTTCATCATGTCAGCCCCCGTGCAGTTCAGATGGGATACTTGCAGGCAGTGTCCCCGTCAGTTGTTTTTGCTGGATACCTCTCACACATCTCACTGTTCACTCTGAAGACAGATGGTTTCATGTGTGCTTTTTAGTTTCTTTGTTTTTAGAAGTCTTTAAAGTTGCATCACTCGGAATCAGATAAGTCACTTTAAATAAAGCAAAGCAGTAAGTGTGACAATTTATTTACAGTATACTCCATCTATCACCACTACACACCACTCTGTGAAAGAAAAAACCCAGTGGTGTGGGATTCTATTTTCCTGCTGCAAAGTTATCTCCCTCCTTGATGCTCAGGAGGAACCTGACTGGCGCTGCACAAAAAAACCAAAAACAAACAAAAAAAAAAAACAGCTCAGCCCAGACAAGCAGGTAATAATGCAGGGAGAAAACAGCTCCTGTATAGATTTACTTTAATCATGCTGGATTAGCTTCCTTCCCCACTCCATTGGGGAGTGAACATATGAATTTAGACAAGCTGTTTTATTCTCACATTGAGCTCACAAAGCTGACCTAGTCAAAATCTGTTACAGAAAAGAAACCCTATAACTTCTACGTGCTCTTATAAGTTTCTAATTCCTTCACTCAAATCTATCCTAAAACCTTTTATCTCCCACACTCCTCTTGCTCCCAAATACAAACACCATCCCCAGACATCTAACCAACAGTTATAGCATATTCACTGCCATAAGCCTGGGATAAAATACATATGACAGTGACAGTCTACTTTTGTACCAGGCATTTTACTAAAGCTCTCCATTGCAGGTGGAGGCAGCCTCCAACATTCACAAAAATGCATTTTTCTTTAGCACCATTTACTGTACGAGCAGTACTCGGAAGTAATCCATTCTCAGAACCAAGAGGGCAAGTCATGTGCTTGAGAGAAAACCAGCTGGCATAGAGAGACTGCCACCCAAAGAGGTTGTGAGAGAAGTTCTTCATGTTTAGAGTGGGTGTGGCTTCTCCCTTGCTTGCTCAAAACTTACAGAGGTGCAACTCTTGTACGACTGCGAAGATGCATTAGAGTGGTGGATTGGGTTTGTCCCCCCTTCCCCGCCCAAAACACAAAGTGCTGGTGATTCCCAAACCAGATGGACCTAAGAATTGATCTGATGAGGCCACAGGTAAATGACTCAAAGTTTGGTGGTGCCCTTCTCCTTCACTTCTGAATGAAGAGTCATGTGCTGCATAATTAGTAGTTCAAGAAAAGAAGTCCCCTAACTGTATTAGGGGAAAGGAAGAAAAGAGTGATGCACTCCCTAAAACCCATTGCTGTGAACTCAGAAAGTGTTACCTCACATTAGTAAAGGAGAAGTATGGGGCTCTTTGCCCTGCACCTCATCCTATGCTTCTGGGAGCTAACCAAAGAAAAACGTATAAGTATTGTTTAGAAACAATGTGTTCACTGCACTATGGTTTACACAAATGCACGTTCATCTGAATGTTATCTTCACCTCTGCAGAAGACAGACAGGTCCCAGGCCTAGGAGGTTTCCCTGTTCCTCCTGAACAGGAGCACAGAGCCCTGCACAACAGGGGCTGCTCAGCTACGTTCCAGTGTCTAGGAACTGGGGAAGGAACTTTTTTATGATGCTGTCCAGCAGCACCCATTTGTATCCCAAATTATAAAACTAAGTTTTAAAAAGAAAGGGGGGGGAGAGAGAGAGAATGAGAACGAACAGGAGACTTTTGCACTTCAGCCAGCTCTCTTTCCATTTAAAATGGAGATTAGAACAGAAAGCAAAAGCCTTGTCCAACAATCTAAACAGATTCACTTTTATTTCCCTGGATGGATGAATCCATTCTCTTGGATTAGCATCACCAACTGCTCTAGCAGTGTTAAAACAAAGCTGTAAAGATGGACACAACTTAGATTCTGGCACCACAAGGGTCAGGAAAGGACCTGACCAAGTTGTGCCATCAGAAGCGGATCTTTGCTATAGATGCACAATGACAAGGTCTCCATACATGTTATTTCTGGGAGTCTCTACAGAAGGCAGAGAAGTCCAAGAACTAAACAAGGAGCCCTAGCAAGGAAAGAGGGTGTGCTTACAAGGGTCCGTATCTGGTCTCATATTTAGAGACAATGTTCTTGCATTTCCCCACTTCCTTGCGCAGCTCTGCCACCTCTGTCCTGAGGGCAGTGTTCTCCTTCTCCAAGAAGGCTGCTCGGATTGTGATCTGATTCTCTTTCAGTCGCCGAGCGTCACGGGAACGTTTCGCTGCCACGTTGTTCTTCTTTCGCCTTGTCCAATATTTTTCATCCTGTAGGAAAGGGGGGGGGGGGGGGGAAGAGAAAAAAAGCCAATCTGACAGCTCAGCATTTCATATCCAGCATCAAACAGCTACCTTCCTGCCCTACCACAAGAGTCATCCTACCCATAAAAGCCATCCTACTTGCTATCAGATTTCCTCCTGTAGCTCATGCAGGAAGTTGTTGGGTTGGCTAGGCTCAGATACTAACTGAAGTTTAGACAACATGGTACTGTAAGATTGTCTCCTCAAAAGAAGCCTATTTAGGATAGTTCAGGGTGGGGTGGGGAAGTAAAATTGAGGTGAAATTAAACAAAGGGAACATTTCAGCTAGACATCAAGAACAATTTCTTAACAGCTATGTCTATTAGCCTGTGGAATAATCTCCCAGTGAAAGTGATTAACGTTCCATTGTCTGGGGCACATAGAATTGGACTAGACAAAAGCATTGGCAAATGAGCATTTGACCATTTGTGGGGCGCAAATTTGCATTAGTGAGGAAGAGCAAAGGAGGAATGAGCTGAGACAACTTAGTTTTTCCATCCTTTTCTGTGTCTACCACCACAAGTCACTCCTGCCCAACAATTCCCTCACTGTTCCAAGTTAAAGCAGTAAGGGCCTTACAGCTGAATAGGAATCAGTCTTCCAACCCTCTTCTGAGCAACGTTCTCCACTCAACCCAGTAGGTATGGCCCACTGGCCTTGCCCCAAATGTATTTCAACATACAAAAAAAAAGACCCCCACACACTCTGCATAAAGCCTTATCAGTCTGATATAAGAAGTCTGTTACCTTTTGCTCATCTGGGACAAAAACCTTCTTGGCCTTTTTAATCATGGGCTGTGGTTTCAGGTCCTCTTCAGCAAACTTGTGCTTGCGAGGATTGAAGAGCTCACCACCGGGCACGCTGGAGAGCACTAAGTCAGCAGGGTCGGGATTAAAGTTCACATCAATCTCAATGCACTCTGGATCAACAGGGCTCGGAGTCTCTCTCTCACTCTCTGGGGAGGAGTCTAGCAAAAGGCAGTAAACATCAGAATAGGAGATCAGCATGATGAAGAAAATAAATCCAGGTACCCATATATGGGCATCTCTGCTCACTGCCCTAGTGTATGCCACATTTATCACTTCTATTTAATAGTGAACTCAGTACTGTACAAGACATAGTTCCATTCCCTGCAAGAGATAACATCTCAACTTTACACAGAAGTGCTGGATAACCTGCTTCACCATGGAAGAAATACAAGCCCTGGGCATGCATGCCCAGAATGAGATGCACAAGAAGATAAAAATGGCAGAAAGAGATGAAAGTTCCTCCCTTCAGCAAAAATCTTGTGGCCTTGTGCACCTCGCTACATATGAGAAGTATTTGCTCCAACAGAGTGAAATCAGAAATTCAGAGTTCTAGCTCCCTGCCATTTATGGCTCAGAAATTCCCACAGAAGCATGAGCTGGCCTAGAGATTTCTCTCACTGAGCCCACGGAAGACCATAAAAATTTGATTTTCAACATGAAAAATAGAGGTTTGATAAAAATCCACACATGTTCTTCCTTATTTGTTATATGTAAATGGAAGAGTAATAACAGAGGGCCTGGTGTGGAAGAGATGTGTACTGTGACAGAAACGGATTGGTAGCATGATCTTTAAAGACATGAGTTAAAAGTCACATTACAGTAACTTTATGTTTATATACATCTTTCACATTGATGAACTGCAAATTTTAGCACTAAGTGAAATATAGTTAGGGATAAATAAATCTCTTCTTCCACCAGTGAAATGCAGCCACATATCTGGGCAGTAAAACATTAGCAACACTACACGAGAGTTTAGGAGAAGCAACAACAAAAACTATACCCAAAGGATAACATAAAACACATCATATATAAACATGGAGTCAATAAGTGAGCACTTGATGCACGGTTGCTTTCCTCTCTCCTGTTGAAAACCTTTGTACTCCATGTTGTGCATATGTCTACCAGGTTCGTGGAAAGGGGGTCAGGGTTCAGGCCCTTTCCATAAAGCCATCTCGCAGGTTCTTTTCCTCACAAAATAGCCATTAAGTCTGTGCAGTGTTATTGTGTGGAGTTCCCAAGTCCAGCACTAAACTGAAAAGTGAAGGTCCTCTCCAGATACGCACACTGCTATCTAGGATCAGGTCACGGGTAGCTAAGGTGGAGGCACCAGAAATGTGTTTTATTTCTTTGTCTCTCCTTTCTCACCTCAGGTACTCAAGAGACTTCCAAGCATTCCTTGGAGCTTCAAACTAAAGTATAAACAGCCTCTGTCCAAAAAACTTAGCTGTCACACTTCACAAGCCAAATGAAAGGCTTTATTATAACATTTCCATAAAGCACAGTTCACTGGATGTACACTAACTACTAATGGCTTACCTCAATGGACTGAACCACCAAGGTATTCAAAAGCTTATCTGAACCTATCAAGACTGCAGATCTTATAGTAACAGATTCTTTCACAAGAATTCAAGGAATTCCAGACTCTTGCTAGGTTAGAAGTACCAATCAGAAAGTTGGTATTTCAGATTTGCCAATTCCAACTAGAAACAAAACAGCACAGAAGCAATGTGTTTTTTGTTTTTTTTTAAAGACAGATATTAAAACCTTTAAAAAAGTCCAGCTTCAGTTGTTGGGGAACGTTTGGGCTGGTTCTTATTTTATCCAGGCTCATTCACCCAGCTCTAGCATCAACAGCCACAAGATCTGCAATCAGATACACTGAATGTGAAGTGGCTAAGCAGCAGTGGCATTAAGGCCTTGTCTACACTAAAGGGAAAAGTCGATCTAAGCTACGCAATTTGAGTTACGTGAATAACGTAACTCAAATCAATGTAGCTTAGACCTACTTACCACAGGACCACACTAAGCGATGTCGAAGGGAGACGCTCTCCCGTTGACTCCCCTTACTCTTCTCGATCAGGTGGAGTACAGGAGTCAACAGGAGAATGATCGACTGTCGACGCATCAATCGCCGCAGCGTGGATGTTCCGGTAAGTGTAGACAAGCCCTAAGTTATTTTGGGGGTGGGAAAGACCTCTTCATAAAGATTAGCAGGAACTTACAGATGAATGAGACTCTATAGGCTAAACACTGTTTATGCTGTTTAAGCTTCTGAAGCTAATCTCCTCAGGATGGTAGTGCTTCTCCCCAGGTTAAGGAGGTCTCTGTACATATCACAACAGCAGAAACCATTCACAAGGCTTCAAAGTATTTCACCTACCTGTGCCGGAGGCAGCTTCAGATGGTTGGAAAACTACAGTGGAAGATGATGAGGGAGGGGAGGCAGCAGATGCACTGGTGGGCTCTTTTCCTTCCAGCTCAGCCACAGGCAGAAGCGGGTTCTGGTTCAAGCCTAGGTGAGCAGGGCTGGAAGGGATTCCATTCTCCAGGAGGAACTCATCCAGATCCATGTACTCCAGGTGGAAAGATTCCCCATCATAAGGGATGGTTTTGTCCCAGATGGGAGGCATGAGGGAGGCAGAGACTGCCATAGTGCTGGCAGCTGCAGCTTCATCCTCCTCAAGTTTTTCCTTCTTTTCTTTATCTAAAAGACAAAAACATAAAAGGTCACAGTGTAAAATATGGGTTAGAAGATTAAAGACTAGATTTAAATAATGGTAAGAGTTCAATACAGACTCCATCAGAGCAAGGAAATTAACTCGACATGTTCTACACCAGTTTACTCAGACCAATCTCCATGTGTAATGTTCGATGAAGTGGGTTTTAGCCCATGAAAGCTTATGCTCAAATAAATTTGTTAGTCTTTAAGGTGCCACAAGTACTCCTTGTTCTTTTTGCTGATACAGACTAACACGGCTACCACTCTGAAACTTAACAGTTCATTGGTCTCCATCTAATAGGTAGGCCACAGAGATTTACAGGTACATTAAAGCCTTTGAGCTAAGAGAGCAGGGTCTTTTAGCATAGAGGTCCTCTGTACAATCCGTGCTGCAAACAACCCACCCAGGGGTGGCATAATACACATAGTCCTAAGCACCATGATTCACCACAGTTTAGATTTGATTATCTTTAGGATTTATGGCAGATATTTTGTTTCTCCCAGGCTTTTCCTGGAAGACAGGAAAAGTAGATGTGGAAGGGTCAGGTTATAATGGAAACTATTAAGAAGCCTTTGAGGTAACAAGAGTTTATCCTGAAGTTGGGAGAGAAGTGCAAAGAGGGAAAGATTAGGTACAAGCGGGGGTGTGGGGGGGGGGTGTGGGATTTTCATATTTGATTTGGAAAGAAGACAAAGTCCATCTATATTAAATGCTAACTGTAATGGTTCAGCTAAGCATTTATAAAAGCATTTGTTCCTGAAAATATTCAGTGTCCCCACACAGTGCTCCCTCCAACACTTAATTATAGCTCAAAGTACCTATCACAGCGCTCCCCAAAAGGGGAGCTTGTAGGAGAATATATTAGAATTTTCCCCAGAAACTGATGCAATTTTCTGTTTAAACTACACTACAGGGTATACACAAAAGAAGCACAGTTGTCTCTATGCTAAGCAAAGCCCATTTCTGACTGAATTCCTGGAAGCATGGTCAACTGGCTGCTGAAGGTCATAGATAAGCTGAGTAGAATCTCAGCAAAGAATGAGGCCCATAAGAATTAGAAGACAGCCTTAAATAATGGCACTACTTTGTTAATGAAACCCACACTCACTCAAGGTGCCTATCTATAGATCTTACTAGACTGAGTACCATTTTGGGGGCAGAAGCACATCCACAGATGGGTGAAAACATGCTGGTGGAGACCTGGGATGAGGAGCAATGGCTGCAGAGCAATGAGATCTTTTCAATTTTTGTGAGGTGCTCACTCCCACACAAGAGTACCTGGATGAGAGCTCCTCTCACTTTAGGCAATACAGTGAAGATTTCTCTCTGGAAGCCAGGAACCTCAGGTAATTAGTGCTTGATGGGATGTTAATTTGGGAGTTGGAAGTCTACATACAGGCTATTGTGTGGGAAGTGTATACAGCGGTACAAATTCATGCAGCAGGTGTGATCAAAGTATAAATATATACTTGCAAGAATGCTCAGCAACTGTAAACTAAATTTCCTTATGCTGCAATATGGAAATAGACAGCACCATCATTCAGATTCTGAATAAAACAGTGACCAGAATGACAAATTCCAGAGAGATGTAAATCCTGTTGCATCAGAGGTCAGCTCTTCAATGTTCACATAGGGTAGCCTGGCAAAGGGCACGATGCACAAACCTGAGAACACTGGGCTGTTCCAAAGCAGATGGAATAGATCAGTCAGTAGGCCAGTAGGGTCAACTACACACAGAGACAAGGATAGCCTTTTTAGCCCTGCTGTGATTTTAGAAGATCCTGCCTACCAACCCTTAGAAAACCCTACCCCGATTACTCTGGCAGACATTACTTCAAACTACTTCCTTAACAGGAACCGAAGCAAGGTGGAATATGTCTTTTGAAGGCTCAAGGCAAGAATGAGGTTTCTGTTGAAAAGGACAGCACTGTGATAGAGTATCATTGTTACTTCAACCTGCTGTTTTTCTCACATTATGTTTAAAAGCACAGAAGAAAATGTAATTCATAGCGAATAAACAAACCTGGATGAGAAAGTAATTGCTTCGCCAGCCAGAGGCTCAGGACTCCGCAACAGCTGGCAGGAACACACAGGCTGATATTACATCATAGGCTCTTCAGATAGAACTATGTCTTTCCATGCATTTGTTCAGTACCTAGCATAATCGAGCCCATCCTGCCTGAGATGGCTGGGTACTAGCATAAGTATTAATCATAGAATATCAGGGTTGGAAAGGACCTCAGAAAGTCACCTAGTCCAACCCCCTGCTCAAAGCAAGACCAATCCCCAATTTTTGCCCCAATCCCTAAATGGCTCCCTCAAGGATTGAACTCACAACCCTGGGTGTAGAAGGCCAACGCTCAAACCACTGAGCGGTCCCTCCCCCAAATGCACCAAACGACACTGACGACTTAGTTTTGTAAATCACGTTGATTCTGGTTGGAGTTGTAAGGCAACTGGACACTTGCATGCACCAGGTGGCCACGCCTGGAGCAAAGCCCAGCCCTGGGGGTCAGGCCGCGCTGCTGCGGGGGGAGGTTGTTTTTTAGTTTATGTTGCGGTACTTTGCACTGGCAAAAAGCCCCGAGGCTGCAGCCACACTCCGAGCAGGGCAGTCACCCAGGCCACAAGTCTCCTCAGGGCAGCCCTGGCCGCGTGGCTAAGGAAGGGGGAAGACACTGGACGGGGGGAATCTCTCCCGCTGCCGCCTGGGCACACCGGGAGGGCCCGGAGCTCCCCGGCCCGCAGCCACTCGAGCCTCGGGCTGGGCCCGGCCCTGCCCTGCAACCGGCGGGGCGGGGCAGCAGCACGCGCCGCTCGCGGGCCCCGGCCCAGCCAGGGCGTCTCCCCGGCAACCAGAGAGCTGGGGCTCGCCTCGCCCCGCCCCCTCGACACGCGCGCGTCCCGCCGCTCGCGCGGTCGCGCCGTGCGTGCGCGCGCGCTCCCGCCCTCACCGAGGCGCGCGTGCCGCGGAGGATTCTCCATCAGCTTCTTCAGCACCAACGGGAAGGTGCCCGCCAGGCTCCGCTCCTGCTGCGCGGAGGCGGCCGCCCCCGCGCTGCCCGCTGCTGCCTCCTGGCGCGCGGCGCGGCCGGGCATGCTCCCCGCTGCCCGGCGAGCGGTGCCAACACCGAGGCCCCCGCAGCGGAAGACTACGAATTAGGGCTGCGCCAGCAGCTCCCGGAAAGACACCGCCAAGGCGCACGCGCCAGCAGCTGACGCCGCGAGCCAGCCTCGCCTTACTTCTTTATTCATGAGAGCGAGCTTCCCTCACTTCCCGCCCACAAGCCAGGCCGCCTTCTGTGATTGGCTGCGCCGCTCCAGGGCAGCGCTCCCATTGGCCGTAGAGGGGGGGGCACGTTCAGCCGGCGCAGGCCAGGAAAGTGCAAGGAAGGCGTGTGACTCATTAGCATGTCAGTCCCGCCCAGCCGGCGCCCCAAGCGTTCGAGTGTCCGCTGCCGCTGTTTCTTCCACAGACCGCGCGCGGAGGGGTGTGGAAACAGCCGCGCGCACAGGAGTGCCGCGGCGACCGCAGGAGAGCGCGCGGGCGAAGCCGCTGGGGCCGGGAGTCGCGAGCCCATTAGCCGCCGTGCCCCCTCGGCAGGGGGCGGGGCTGCGGGCGCGCGCAGCGGCTCCCCCACTTCCCTAACAATCCCTTCCCAGAGACGCGGCCCCGCTTCCCTGCAGCGGGTGGGGCCGCGGCTCCGCGCCCAGCGGATTTCGGAGCGATCCCAGCTCGGGCTGCAGCCAGCGCTCGGCCGCGCGGGGGATTATGCCCCACGTGTGTCCCCGCGTGACAAGCTGCTCCAGGCTGCGATGTGCATCGCCCCAGCTTACTCTGGTTTCAGGCAAACAGCCTCTGTCTACACTAGGGGTCGCATTCCTTCAGCTCCACTCCAGGCTGGCCCCAGCTGGCTGTTCGCGAGTCACCTTTCCAGTGAGGACAGGGCTGATCACGTGACACGGGCTCCACTTGCGTGCAGCTGCTAAATGTCAGCAACGCACGCTAGAAATACGTTCGTTTCTTTGATATTCGTATCCTCTAGAGGCAATTACTGTCATTGCCGCAGCGGAGCTATGGGCCCAGAAATATTAAGAAAAGGAGTTGTTTGTGCACAACCGGGGAGAGGAACATACTCTGAGATAAAGAACTCCGACTTCTTTTCTTTTCCTTTCCCACCCTCTGCTTCTCCCCAGCATTTGGTGCTTTTATTTTATCTTTATTATGTTAGTGATGAGGGGCCAACCAAGAATCCTTCCCTGTTGTTCCAAGCACTGTACAAACATAGAAGATGTCTGTCTGTTGCCAAAGAGATCATGTCATCACAGTGAAAAAAAAATGTGAAATCCGACTCAGCCCCCTCCCTCCAGGGTCTGAAGCAGTGATGTGTCCGATCATTCTCCTTCCACAAAAGTCATCATCTAACATTTGTGCCTGACAGCACCTGCTTTACTTCTTGGAGTAGGTTTTCAAAAGTACACAAGCAGGAGCAGAGTTTCAAGAGAGCTCAGTGAGCTAGGAGCTGAGCTCTTGACATCTGGATGCCAGTACCACAATACAACGAGCACTTGAAAGCCTGGCCTTGAGTTCCTTAGGAAATCTATTCCTTATTTTTCATCCAGGGAATATTGCTGAGTAAAGATGTGTTTAGAACTTCCATCTCTTTAGCTTTTTTTGTTTTTTTTTGTTATTGGGGGAGAGCAGGGAAGATAAGTCACAGTCTAGTGATATGATTTAGATTAATGGGAACCATAGCGTATTGACCGACATAAGGAAACTAGGTGAAAGGCAATGTAAAAAGGCAGAGCACTCTATGGTACTACCAGTCTGCTTAAATTCAAATGTCATGCAAATTTATTCTCTGTGGCCAACATCGGGGGAGATCAAACCTAACACAACCTCCAGATGGGATACTAGCATTACTGCCTGCATCAGGCAGCATAGCAATTAGGAGGATACATGAAGACCATAAGAACATCGAGGAATATAATTTGGATCCAGAGATCACCTATCCCCTGTGACATGGATATGATCTCCCCCTGTCCTACATCGTGACAATAGCTGCTATGTGTCCTATGTGATGTCAAACCCCCTAGGAGAAGGAAGAAACTTTGAGGTTGTTTCCAGCCCTCAAACAAACAAGGAAAATGGTGCTGGATTTAGAGGTGCAGACCCAATATAACTATACTGGTGAAGTTGGTGAGAAACAACCCAGAGTTACAATCTGACATGGGCAGGCTTTGGATAGGGTAATCTACGAGTTCTTGTTTTTCTTTCTTGTCTTTAGTAATTTCCCACCTCTGTTCCTGCTGAATGTTTCCTGTATCACTCAAATACATATATGACACTTGCCACCTAAATGCATAAGTGGAGAAACTACATCCTGCAATCTTCCATTTCAAAACACACACATCTCTACCCAGCCAGGTGTTAAAGGAGTACCTCCAGGAGCTCAGCCAGCAGAGCTAATAAGCTCATAGACAGTGATATACACTTCAGACGGACAAATTTTTGAACCGCAACACTGTCTTTTACTTTTCAGAGTAGCAGCCGTGTTAGTCTGTCTTTGCAAAAAGAAAAGGAGGACTTGTGGCACCTTAGAGACTAACCAATTTATTTGAGCATGAGCTTTCGTGAGCTACAGCTCACTTCATCGGATGCATACCGTGGAAACTGCAGTAGACATTATATACACACAGAGACCGTCTCTCTGTGTATATAATGTCTACTGCAGTTTCCACAGTATGCATCCGATGAAGTGAGCTGTAGCTCACGAAAGCTCATGCTCAAATAAATTGGTTAGTCTCTAAGGTGCCACAAGTACTCCTTTTCTTTTTGTCTTTTACTTGACTGTAAAAGTGCCACACACATCTACAGTGATGTATGAATAAATAATATATTCCAACCAGTGGAGGACAGTGTGACACATGCTCAAGATGGTCCACCCCATATCTAAAAGAGCCACTTCCATAATTCAGCCAGAAGGGAACTGCACTCCTCTGGCACAAGTGCCATTATCTACCACAAAGATGAAGCTCATTTATGCATTTTCATGGGTCAGACCATGACCATGGAACTCACTCCCATAGAATCCAAGAACTACCTCAGATTTCATCACTTTCTGTCCCAGTTGCAAGGCAAACTTTCTTTGGCCTGACCTTCACTAATACAAGCTCATAGTACATCAAAATCAATTTCCCACCCACGCTCCAGGGGGATAAATGGAGAAGAGATAGCACATGATAGTAATTAGTCATGTTGCTCAATGCATCACTGGAAGACATTGAGCATACCATGATGAGCAGCACAGTGAAAAAATCTAAGAAGAATAGAACTGATATATGCCCTCTACAGATTCGAAATAGTAGGCAATTAGTGCCCACATACACACAGCCAATCTCCTCTAGCTCAGCCGGTAGAGGACAGAAATATACAGATAAGAAGATTTAATATATTTTATCCAGCAAGGGGCAATGAAAGGCATGCACAAGACTACTCATAATAAATCCTCCATTTGCAGACCATGATACTCCATGTGGGGCAACTGGACTGTAAATGAAGTTTCCACCATGTGCTAACTTCCTCCAGCTAAGACGAGAACTCAGCCTGGGGAGACTTAAAAGGAGAAGGAATCTCCCAGGGGAAATGAGATTTTGCAGAGGAGGTGTCACTGAGTGCTTGTTAGAGGGTTACAGTCCTCATATCTGCTTCCCACCATTTTGTTCAAGGCTGCAGTTTCCCTGGCAAGGCTGGTTTCCAGTGACCTACTGCACCCATCCACTTTATTCCATGACTAGACTCTGAGTATGTAATCCCAGGAAGAGTCCAAGGAAACGAAGATCTGTAAAGGAATCTAAACTACTGTACTTAGGCAGTGAATTAGCTCAACAGTGTCTTCCTCATCTCTAGGCCCCAAAAGTGGAAGACTGTCTGGTGGAGGTGCAGTGTTTGTGCCTAAGACTGACCTTGTTCCCTGACTTACTTCCAGATGAGTTCAGCAGATGCTGAACATTAGGATTAGCTTTGTACAGTCATAGGCATGTGCCTGTGCACAGGGAGTGTTTAATTTACGCAAAGATGATTTTTTGCATAGGCTTTAACAGGAGTTTCCAGGGAGCTTCTTGTGGGATCCTTCACAATGCACTCTGCATGGGTGTCAAGTGTCTGGCTCTTCTTCAGGCAGTGATGGGAGAGGCTGGTTTGAGAACGTTTCCTTGGACTCTTCCTGGGATTAGATACTCAGAGTCTAGTCACCAATGGAATAAAGTGGATGGGTGCAGTAGATCACTGGAAACTGCAACATCAGCTGCACCCTCCTGCTTTATTTAGATTTTGCAAACATAACTGTCAGTTTCTCTTTAGCTGTGGTACTAAGAATTGGGGCATGCAAGATGGGAATCCTCAGTGGGCTTAGCTTTTACACTGCTTAGCTTGTGATGGGGAATTCAGCTCCAAAGGAGATGAGGAGAAGCACAGCTCTGATGTGACGGGAGGATCTGTAATAAGGAGCCTACGGCCAGGTAGGGGGGTATGTGTGCAATCAACACCACTAGGAGGTCTGCTGCAGGATAGCAGAGTATGTAAAATGGAGGGGTGTGTGTGATGACAGACCTGGTCCCTGAAAGAGGGGGTTGGAAAGACTGGCTCTGGCAGGGAGGTGTACTAATAGGGAACTAAGAACTAAAGGAGACTAAGAGAACATGAGGGAGGTCCCCAGGCAAGGGGAGGGAGTTGTCATGGTACCATGTCCCCATGCAGCCAAAGAAAGTCATATCCAATAATCAAAGAATTTCCTCTCTAGCCCCCTCAACAAATTCTTCCCAGCTCTCCTAGGTTGGATGGATTCCAACCAGTTGCCTCGCTCCGCTGAATCTAGATACCAAGGATCTAAGGAATTTACTTAATCCAGCCTTGGCCAGAGCACCATCCAGGCACATGCACTAGTGACACTGTTTTCCTAGCTCTGCCACAACTACACCCTCCTCTCTCGGTCAGCTTTTCACCATGGCACAGGATAGCTGAGAAACACGTCCAGGACCAGCCATCCAGCTCCATATTATATAACAGTCTGGTTATTGTACAAGTCTCAGCAAGGGAGGGAGTGAATTTACAGGGAACAACAGACAGACTGTGCTACAGGGACTTGACAAAATGAATCCGTTCAGAGAGGTGGGGACCTACAGTAATCCCTTCGTCATCACAGGTCTTCCTAATGCCACAGGTCCTTGTGTCTAATTATTCTGTGCCATAAGCCACTTACTACCAGCACTCCTGCCCCCATTTATATCCCATTAGCCGCTCTCCTTGGCTAAGAGATTCTTTCATTAATGCCTTTTCTGGTGCACCTCTCCTGTACCATGTTAGCCCCTTTTGCTGCCACAGAACCATATCTGTGTCCTGGCAGCAGTTTCCTGAGAACATTTAGTTCAGTGAACATCAGTCTGTGAGGTAAGGAGGCACATGTCCAAACATGACTGAGGTGTGCCATGGCATTTCCACGTGCACTCCCACCCACAACGCTGCTCAGCCAGGAAAGAGTTAAAACAACCACAAAGCAGCCTGCAAGGGACATGTTTCAGAGTAACAGCCGTGTTAGTCTGTATTCGCAAAAAGAAAAGGAGTACTTGTGGCACCTTAGAGACTAACCAATTTATTTGAGCATAAGCTTTCCTGAGCTACAGAAGTGAGCTGTAGCTCACGAAAGCTTATACTCAAATAAATTGGTTAGTCTCTAAGGTGCCACAAGTACTCCTTTTCTTTTTGCCAGGGACATGTAACTATCCCATCTGAAAATGGAAAGGTCCCTGGGTGTAGCGATTCCCCAGTCCTTAGAGTGTATCAAGCAAGGGTGGCTTGATCTATCCTGCACTGCCCCGGAGAGGACAAGAGTTTGCACCGGGGGACCTCCTAGGTTTTTTGCATCTGGTTTGTGCGGTACAGTCCTAGGAACACAGCAAGAGGGAAAGTCCAGAAAGGAAGAGGCTCTAAGTGTACAGAAGGTGGGACATCGCTCTTGCTCCCTGCCCAGCTTTGCATTCGTAACCCCCCTCCGCAGCAGCAGACACAGAGTTTGCCCCACAAACATCCAACCCCCTGGGTGACTCGTTCCCACCGTGGGCCCCTGGGGGCGAGGGGCAGCAGCAACAGCCGGAGGCTCGGCCGTTCTTGTGAAACGGGCCAAACAGGGCAGAGGATCGGCCGGTGGCGAGGAGTTGCGCCTATTGCGGCGCAAAGCCCGCCAGGCTCGCTGGGAGCAGAGCCCCAAAGGCTCGGCAGCTGCGCCCCCTTCCCGGGGCTGGCGATCCGTCTAACCGGGACCCCCGCCTCGCCCTCTCCCGGGGGAGCGCAGCCGGGCAGCGGAGCGCTGGGGGTGGGCAAGGCGGGGGGGGGGGGGGGGCGCCCGCCTACCTGCGAGCGTGTCGGCCCAGGGTAAGGAGTACTCCAGCAGGGACTTCAGCACTTCGGGGAAGTCCATGGCAGGCGGGACGCCGAGGTTGTCGCAGCCGGACATGCCGTGTCCCGGAGAGGCCCGCTGGGTGCAGAGCGCGGATGGCGCTAATGGGAGTCACGAGAGAGGTTGCGGCCGTGCCCGGCGCGGGATTGGCGGAGCAGCGCTGGGCTGGGCAGATGAGAGCGAGCGAGAGCAGCAGCCTGTCCCAAGCCGACCCTGCCCTGCCCTGCCCCGCCCGCCTCCGAGCCGCGTCCCCGCTGGTGGAAATGGCCTCCTGACTGGCTGGGCCGGGGCCGCCTGGCACGATTGGCTGATAGGGCCCGCCGCAGCCAACCAGGCGGCAAAGAACTGGGCCTGTTACCTAACTTTGGGAAAGAAGTCACCGGCTGCTTGGAAAGATGTTCGGACAAGTAATACACGCACCGAGAGGCAGTCAGTCACACGCCCTGAGAGCGGACACATGCACAGAGCAAACACAGGTCATCACAGGCGCTGAGAGCAAACACACAGTGGGAAAACGTGCACTGAAACAACAGACCGAGAGAGAGACACACACACACAAAGCAAACGCAAACACACATTGAGAGACAGCGGAACACACACAGAGATGCAGCAAGCAAACACACACACATACTGAGAGCACATACATTGACAGCAAATATACACTATGAGACACAGAGCACAGGGACAACGAACAGAGGCAGCAAATACACACAGTCACACATACGAGAGTAGGAGGACTTGTGGCACCTTAGAGACCAACCAATTTATTTGAGCATAAGCTTTCCTGAGCTACAGCTCACTTCATCGGATGCATTCAGTGGAAAGTACAGTGGGGAGATTTATATACATAGAGAACATGAAACAATGGGTGTTACACACTGTAACCAGACTGTAACCAGAGTCATACACACTGTACATACTGTACACACTGTAACCAGAGTGATCACTTAAGGTGAGCTATTACCAGCAGGAGAGCTGGGGGGCGGACCACACCTTTTGTAGTGATAATCAAGGTGGGCCATTTCCAGCAGTTGATAAGAACGTCTGAGGAACAGTTTGGGGGGAGGGGGGGAAATAAACATGGGAAAATAGTTTTACTTTGTGTAATGACCCATCCACTCCCAGTTATTACACAAAGTAAAACTATTTCCCCATGTTTATGCCCCCCGCCACACTGTTCCTGAGCTGTTCTTGTCAACTGCTGGAAATGGCCCACCTTGATCATCACTACAAAAGCTTCCCCCCCAATCCTGCTGGTAATAGCTCACCTTAGGTGATCACTCTCATTACAGTGTGTATGGTAACACCCATTGTTTCATGTTCTCTAGCTTGTCTATCTTGGTTGCTTAAGGTAAGTGGAGTAGCTGTGGGGGCTATTCATTATTAATGTCTGTTTAATGAGGGGAGGAGACAGACTATCCTCAAATATGCAGAGGCCTGCCCCTCCTCAGGGACCCATTCATTGACACTGGCATGCTTGCCTGTTATCACCAAGTCTAACTTATCCCCTTGATTAAAAAAAAAAAAAGTTGAACAGGTAGTGGCTATTCAGTTCCAGATGCATTTGTACACCCAGTGACATCCTGGGTTGATTCCAGGTGGGCTACAACCTCTCTTTGAAGGTGAGACGACACTGGTGAGGGACAAGAATGTTTTTTTTTATTATTTGTTTTTAATTGCATATAGCTAGCCATTTGGGGACTAGAAGACTTCTCAGTAATTTGTGGAACAAATGCCTGTGGGTTATTGCTAAAGAAGGAAGTTGTTAGTGTCTGAAATTGCCATCCAGTGGTTTGAGCCATTAACAGAAAAGAGGGGCTGTTCTGTGGTGATAGATATTCATGTGTTATTCCCCAAAGGTCTAATAAGTAGTATCCCCCACCATGTGTTCACCATATAAATGAGGCCTTGTGAAGGTTTGGATTCACCCAGCAGCACCTCCTGCTGGCAGTCATCAGCTCATCCAGGCACCGGAGCACCCTCTGCAGGCCGGTGATCCACCTTACCACTGGCCCCTGTGTCCCTCCCAGAACCCGGTGCACCTTTCTCTGGAGTGCTGCCCCCCTGGCAGTACCCCCACACTCTTAGGTTCTGGGTCTCCCCACCCAGAGGAACCCTCACCCTCTAATCTCACCTCGCTCTGGGCTACTGCAGTCCCCACTTAGCTCCTTGTATCGGGGATAGACTGAAGTGTATACTCCACTCATCACAGGCAAGGGGGTTTTGGGCCTGCTGCCTCTGCCTACCCATGGGCTACCCCTCTGCAACCCTGCACCTATTTGGCCTGTAGTCAGGCCTACAGCCTGAGGCTTTCCAGGCCAGAGCTCCCAGCTCCTCTAGCCCTTGCCTTGCCCCAATCTAGGTGTCCTGCTCAGCACCTTGCAGCCAGGCCCTCTGCCTGTAGAGGGAGACTAACTAGGCTCCTGGCTCACAGCCTCTTGTAGGGGCCAGCTGGGCCTGACTGAGCTGACCACAGCTGCGGCTGCTCCCTTAATCAGCCTGGGCTTTTCCCCATAGCCCCAGCCCTCTCGCAGGGCTGGCCTCAGCCCTGTCAGGACCGGAGCGGGTAACTGCCCCGCTACAGGCCTCTTGCCAAGACTATGTCTTTCATGCTTCATAGACCCTGAAAATATAGTCCCTGCCCTGGAGAAATGCTTGGCTGATTTCACTAGAAGGATGCATCAGAGCGGTCTTGTTTTCAAGGCCTGGGGTATCAAAAATCATGGCAGTAGGTACTCATCGTAACAGGAAGGTTCTCTCTTCCTTTGTGCCCCTGCTGTTGAGGGGGCTTGCTCTGAGATAGTGAATAATGTTTAAAACGCTGGCTCTATCTTTGTCCATGGAAAGCTGTGTGTCAGACATCGTAATAAAATGTTTCAGATGCACAGTTTGTCCTGGCCACATCTTTATCATCTTGCAATGACCTTGCAGGCCCTCATGCTCCTGTGCGGTTTATTATTGTAATTCCATCTGAGTGGAGCTCTCAGCAGGGCTTCTCCATCATTCACAACTTGTTCAGCCTCTGGAAGCATGTTTGCTCACCGGTTTGAACTACCAGGGTCAAATTACGCCTGACATGCATTCTTTATATAATGTACGTAGATGTAGCTTAATTTTAAACCGGCACTCCTGGGTTTTAAAGCCCTCAGTGGTGTAGGCTTCAGTTACATGCAAAACCATTCCCCTAAACCTCATCCCGCCAGGTATCTGATCACACACACCACCTGCTGTGTGGTAATAAGCCTGTTAATCTTGCCTTTTAAATTAGTATGCAATGGTGGCTTGACCGCACTGGGCCCTAAAGTGGAATATTCTTCCCTTGACATCTATCTTAGTACATTTCTTCCCACTTTTACAGTTTTCACCGCAAAGTTGGCTTTTCATATAAAACTAATGTTGAGCACATATTTGTTTCCTTTACACCCCATTCCTACTCTGAGCTTGGCCCTTTTTCCCAGTAGCAGACCCCTCAGTTTGCTTTATTAATTCCACATTTTAAGAAGGTATTTTTCTATAGAGTTTTATTGCATGTTGGTATGGCTTAAAGCGTACAGCAGAGCGTCCTGTTACAAATTATTCCAGTTAGGACACATACAGTTCATTGCTAGGCTGAGGCAACCAAATAAAGACAGACTGCAGAGTATCTCAAAGTTTGTAGGTTTATTACGCTCGAGCGTGGTACCGGTCTGTTAAGCAGAACGGGACCCCGATTACAGGTTACACAAAGATTATATACTGTTGGCAAAACATCCTGCCTGGGTGCCTCGGTCTGGGGGGGCCTAAACCAATAAACAGGCCTTCTCCTTATCTATCACCAATCCCCTGCAGCCACCTTCCCCCTGCAAAAAAGCTGAATTAGCAACTGTTTCAGGCATGTTGGCTGGTTCCTGTCTCCTTTGTTTCTCTTATCTTGAAACTGTCCAGCTGTCCACCCTGAAGGATCCTCCCTTGGTACGTGATGTGCTCGCCTCTAGTTAATGGCCGAGAGGAAACCAAAAATGGAGTCACATATGCTAACTAGGTTGATTTCCCCTAACAGTCCTGAGTGCAGTTATTATTAATTCTTCGTCTATCACTCCGCCTCTGTGTGGGTGAGGCAAAACTCTGTTGAAAGCAACTTGGTTATCCAGTAGTTTTGTCTCTTCTAGTAAACAGATGCTATTTTTTCTTCAGCTGAGACAATTGATTTTTGCAGCATTGTCATTTGCTTTGGAATGTCACAATTGCCCTCACCGAGACTTCGCATCATTCTGCTACGTGTCCTGTGGATCAAGATGACTCATAGCGTTCGCCATCAAGGCTCCAAGCCCTGAGGATGGAAAAACTCAGCACTGGCAGTTGGCCCCTCTTTCCCATTAGAAAAGTTTCTTGGAGGCCAGGCAATGACGTTTCCACATATTTCTTCTTTTCTTTGTCTAAACCAGGAATTGGGCTAGGTAGTCAATTGAAGTCAAGGGGAGTTTTGCCTACTTCCTTCAGGACTGAATTTGGCTTCTTTGGGGATTTTTGTAACTTTTGATGAGAGCCACCTTCTCTGCCAATGACCTAAATTTCACCACAACCTTTTGAAAAAGAATGTTTGTGCCATATCCCAGCTTCCCCTTTACGGTGGACTTTATCCAACCCAGTGCAGCAGGGGTCCTAGGACAATTTTTATAGTAGGGGTACTGAAAGCCATTGAACAAAACTGTAAACCCTGTATATGATGGAAACCACTTCTGCACTCCCAGCATCCCTAGTTCTTGCACCCCTGAATTGCAGTAGTTCATGAAGTAAGAGAGAGATGGAGATCAGAAGTGAGGGGCATTTGGCAGAGCTGCGTGGGACCTCAGGACTGCAACACTAGGGGAAGCTGAAGCTCAGGCTTCAAATGGATTGGCAGTAGGGTTGCCAATTTGGGTTCAATGTATTCCTGGTAGGGCTGTCAAGCAATTAAAAAAAATTAACGCAATTAATGACATGATTAAAAAAATTAATCGCGCTTAATCTCACTGTTAAGCAATAATAGAATACCATTTATTTAAATATTTTTGGATGTTTTCTACATTTTCAAACATATTGATTTCAATTACAACACAGAATACAAAGTGTACAGTGCTCACTTTATATTTATTTATTACAAATATTTGCACTGTAAAAAACAAAATAAATAGTATTTTTTGATTCACCTAATACAAGTACTGTAGTGCAATCTCTTTTTCATGAAAGTCGAACTTACAAACGTTGAATTATGTACAAAAAAACTGCATTCAAAAACAAAACAATATAAAACTTTGGAGCCTATAAGTCTACTCAGTCCTACTTCTCGTTCAGCCAATTGCTCAAACAAGTTTGTTTACATTTGCAGGAGATAATGCTGCCCACTTCTTGTTTACAGTGTCACCTGAAAGTGAGAACAGGCGTTCGCATGGCACTGTTGTAGCCAGCATTGCAAGACATTTACGTGCCAGATGCGCTAAAGATTCATATGTCCCTTCGTGCTTCAACCACCGTTCCAGAGGACATGCGTCTATGCTGATGATAGGTTCTGCTTGATAATGATCCAAAGCAGTGCGGATTGACGCATGTTCAATTTCATCATCTGAGTCAGATGCAGAAGGTTGATTTTCTTTTTTGGTAGTTCGGTTCTGTAGTTTCCACATCAGAATGTTGCTCTTTTAAGACTTCTGTGAGCATGCTCCACACCTCGTCCTTTGGATCGAGTGCTGTAGCTATCTTTAGAAATCTCACATTGGTACCTTCTTTGAGTTTTGTCAAGTCTGCTGTCAAAGTGTTCTTAAAACATGTGCTGGGTCATCATCCGAGACTGCTATAACATGAAATATATGCAGAATGCGGGTAAAACAGAACAGGAGACATACAATTCTCCCCCAAGGAGTTCAGTCACTAAGTAATTAATGTATTATTTTTTTAATGAGCATCATCAGCATGGAAGCATGTCTTCTGAAATGATGACAGAGGCATGAAGGGGCATACAAATGTTTAGCATATCTGGCACATAAATACTTTGCAATGCTGGCTACAAAAGTGCCATGCAAATGCCTGTTCTCACTTTCACAGTAAAGAGATTGCACTACAGTACTTGTGTGAGGTGAATGGAAAAATACTATTTCTTTTATCATTTTAAGTGCAAATATTTGTAATAAAAATGCAAAGTGAGCACTGTACACTTTGTATTCTGTGTTGTAATTGTTATCAATAAATTTAAAAATTTAGAAAAACATCCAAAAATCTTTAATAAATTTCAATTGATAGTCTACTGTTTAACAGTGCAATTAAAACTGTGATTAATCGCGATTAATTTTTTTGAGTTAATCACGTGAGTTAACTGTGATTAATTGACAGCCCTAATTCCTGGAGGTTCATCACATGACAATCTTTAATTCCTGGAGACTCCAGGACAATCCTGGAGGGTTAGTGACCCTTATTGGCAGAGCTCAGTACTGGTGGGGGCTAGTGGGATAGCTGCCACATAAACCTGAAGTGCAATGCCCACATTGTGTTGCCCTCCAGTACCTTTGTAGGGGACATAATTTTAGCCTATCCCTAGCAGCTGACCGTCCCTCACACTAAATTACCTGGGTGATGATATTGCTCATTATAGACAAATATCACCATAGATTGGAGGATCTTTCATTCAAGTATCATACAGGTTGTGATTTATTTATTTTTTAAGGGAAAATAATCAAATATCAAAGCGGGTGGATGGCTCAGAGGTCTGAGAATGGGAGAGGAATTTTTCCACAGTAGACCACTAGTGACCTAGTTCAGTGACTGTGAAACGAGTCAATGAAACAGGAGTAGGTTAGTGTATACTAGGAAACTTTCAGCGCATGGTAGCTGGGTCCACAGAGACAGTTAGTGTGTGGCACCCTAGTGTGCTGTGCATTTACAGCCCAGCTTGCCACGCACTAACAGTTCATCTAGACAAGCCCTTAGGTAAGTGCCCACATGGCAAAAGCCCCATGACTACTGGCACTAATTCTCAGCACAGAAGCCAAGGATTGAATAGCCTGTAACAGAGAACCTCTCCCATAGGGGCTTGAGTGCCTAAAGCTAGCCAACCCTGATTATGAAGGAGCCACACCTGGGTTGGATCAGGTGGTCCCACTATCAGAGCAGCAGGAAGCTGCAACAAGGAGGAAGCCAGAGAGTGAGAGAAAAGCTGCAGCCCGAGCACTGAGAGAGTTGGTGAGACTGCCAGAGGCAGGAAACTGTGGAAGAGACACCCTGAGGCCAGAATTCAACACTAGCAGAGTAGTGTTGTTTTCAATTTTTGTTTGCTGTACTAACAAAACGAAAGAGGACTAAAAGCCTGGCCAGAAGTGCCTGGAGACTGAAGCCTGATAAGAAGCTGGTGAGACTGTTCCTTTGATGTGGAAATTATGGGAGAGTCCTGAAAAGGGGAGGAATTGTTAGCAGGGGCAATGCCCAGGCACCCCTGGCCATGAGGGGGTGCCCAGGAGGCAACTGACCCATAGGGTATGTCTACACTACAAAACTAGGTGAATTTTATAGAAGTTGGTTTTTTAGAAATCGTTTTTATATAGTCGATTGTGTGTGTCCCCACACAAAATGCTCTAAGTGCATTAAATGCATTAACTAGGCAGAGTGCTTCCACAGTACCGAGGCTAGCATAGACTTCCGGAGTTGCACTGTGGGTGGCTATCCCACAGTTCCCGCAGTCTCCGCCGCCTTTTGGAATTCTGGGTTGAGATCCAGATGGGGCAAAAACATTGTCGCGGGTGGTTCTGGGTACATGTCATCAGGCCCTCCCTCCCACCATGAAAGCAACGGCAGACAATCGTTTCGTGCCTTTTTTCCTGAGTTACCTGTGCAGACGCCATACCACAGCAAGCATGGAGCCCGCTCAGCTCACTGTCACCCTACGTCTCCTGGGTCCTGGCAGACGTGGTACTGCATTGCTACACAGCAGCAGCTCATTGCCTTGTGGCAGCAGACGGTGCAATAGGCCTGAAAACCATCGCCATTGTGTCCGAGGTGCTCCTGGTCACCTCGGTAAGGTCGGTCAGGAGCGCCTGGGCAGACATGCACAGGGACTGAAATAGGAGTGACTTGACCAGGACATTCTCTTTCGTCCTGCCGGCAGTCCTATTGCACCGTCTTTTGCCGAGCAGGCAGGAGATGAGGATGGCTAACAGTCCTACTGCACTGTCTGCTGCCAGCCAAAGATGTAAAAGATAGATGGAGTGGATCAAAACAGGAAATAGACCAGATTTGTTTTGTATTCATTTGCTCCCCCCTCCCTCCCTCTGTGAAATCAACGGCTGACAATCGTTTTGGTGAGGTCTGTCGGGGCACCTTGAAAAGTTTAATGGAGATTCAGTCCTGCCTAAAATACCATGTGGAGAGATAGTTCAGTGGGTTGAGCATTGGGTTCAGCATTGGCCTGCTAAACCCAGAGTTTTGAGTTCAATCCTTGAGGGGGCCATTCTGTGTGACAGTTGTTTTTGTTTCTCCTTGATGTAAAGCCACCCCCTTAGTTGATTTTAATTCTCTGTAAGCTATGTCATCAGTTGCCCCTCCCTCCATCAAAGCAATGGCAGACAATCGTTCCATGCCTTTTTTCTGTGCAGACGCCATAACACGGCAAGCATGGAGCCTGCTCAGATCACTTTGGCAATTACGAGCACATTAAATACCACGCGCATTATCCAGCAGCATATGCAGCACCAGAACCTGGCAAAGCGAAAATGGGCGAGTAGGCGGCAACAGCGCGGTGATGAGAGCGATGAGGACATGGACACAGACTTCTATCAAAGCATGGGCCCTGGCAATATGGGCATCATGGTGCGAATGGGGCAGGTTCATGTGGTGGAATGCTGACTCTGGGCCCGGGAAACAAGCACAGACTGGTGGGACCGCATAGTGTTGCGGGTCTGGGACGATTCCCAGTGGCTGCGAAACTTTCGCATGCGTAAGGGCACTTTCATGGAACTTTGACTTGCTTTTCCCTGCCCTGAGGCACAAGAATACCAAGATGAGAGCAGCCCTCACAGTTCACAAGCGAGTGGCAATAGCCCTATGGAAGCTTGCAGTGCCAGACAGCTACCAGTCAGTCGGGAATCAATTTGGAGTGGGCAAATCTACTGTGGTGAATGCTGTGATGCAAGTAGCCAATGCAATCAAAGATCTGCTGATATCAAGGGAAATGACGCTGGGAAATGTGCAGGTCATAGTGGATGGCTTTGCTGCAATGGGATTCCCTAACTGTGGTGGGGCCATAGACGGAACCCATATCCCTATCTTGGAACCGGAGCACCAAGCCTGCGAGTACATAAACCGCAAGGGGTACTTTTCAATAGTGCTGCAAGCTCTGGTGGATCACAAGGGACGTGATCAACATGGGATGGCTGGGAAAGGTACATGACGCTCACACCTTCAGGAACTCTGGTCTGTTTCGAAAGCTGCAGGAAGGGACTTTATTCCCAGACCAGAAAATAACCGTTGGGGACGTTGAAATGCCTATAGTTATCCTTGGGGACCCAGCCTACCCCTTAATGCCATGGCTCATGAAGCCGTACACAGGCAGCCTGGATAGTAGTCAGGAGCTGATCAACTACAGGCTGAGCAAGTGCAGAATGGTGGTAGAATGTGCATTTGGACATTTAAAAGTGCGCTGGCGCAGTTTACTGACTTGGTTAGACCTCAGCGAAACCAATATTCCCACTGTTATTACTGCTTGTTGTGCGCTCCACAATATCTGTGAGAGTAGGGGGAGGTGTTTATGGCGGGGTGGGAGGTTGAGGCAAATCACCTGGCCACTGGTTACGCACAGCCAGACACTAGGGCGGTTAGAAGAGCACAGGAGGGCGCGGTGCGCATCAGAGAAGCTTTGAAAACCAGTTTAATGACTGGCAAGGCTACGGTGCGAAATTTCTGTTTGTTTCTCCTTGATGGAAACCCCCCTCCCCTTGGTTCACTCTACTTCCCTGTAAGTTAACCACCCTCCACTCCCCCCTTTGATCACCGCTTGCAGAGGCAATAAAGACAGGTTTCAGAGTAACAGCCGTGTTAGTCTGTATTTGCAAAAAGAAAAGGAGTACTTGTGGCACCTTAGAGACTAACCAATTTATTTGAGCATGAGCTTTCGTGAGCTACAGCATCCGATGAAGTGAGCTGAAGCTCACGAAAGCTCATGCTCAAATAAATTGGTTAGTTTCTAAGGTGCCACAAGTACTCCTTTTCTAGAGGCAATAAAGTCATTGTTGCTTCACATTCATGCATTCTTTATTAGTTCATCACACAAATAGGGGGATAACTGGCAAGGTAGCCTGGGAGGGGTGGTGGAGGAGGGAAGGACAAGGCCACACAGCACTTTAAAAGTTTAAACTTATTGAATGTCAGCCTTCTGTTGCTTGGGCAATCCTCTGGGGTGGAGTGGCTGGGTGGCCAGAGGCCCCCCCAACCGCGTTCTTGGGTGTCTGGGTGAGGAGGCTATGGAACTTGGGGAGGAGGCGGTTGGTTACACAGGGGCTGTAGTGGCGGTCTGTGCTCCAGCTGCCTTTCCTGCAGCTCAACCATTTGAGTTTGATCCTCCAGCAGCCTCAGCATTGAATCCTGCCTCCTCTCATCACTCTGCCACCACCTTTCAGCTTCAGCCCTCTCTTCAGCCCGCCACCTCTCCTCCTGATCATTTTGTGCTTTCCTGCACTCTGACATTGTCTGCCTCCATACATTCATCTGTGCTCTGTCAGTGTGGGAGGACAGCGTGAGCTCAGAGAACATTTCATTGCAAGTGTGTTTTTTTTTTGCCTTCTAATCTTCACTGGCCTCCGGGAAGGAGAAGATCCTGTGATCCTTGAAACACATGCAGCTGGTGGAGGAAAAAAAAGGGACAGTGGTATTTAAAAAGACACATTTTATAGAACAATGGGTACACTCTTTCACGGTAAACCTGCTGTTAACATTACATACATAACACGTGCTTTTGTTCCAAGGTTGCATTTTTCCTCCCCCCCACCACGTGGCTAGTCCCTCACCCCTCCCTAACAGCGGGGAACATTTCTGTTCAGCCACAGGCAAACAGCCCAGCAGGAATGGGCACCTCTGAATGTCCCTTTAAGAAAAGCACCCTATTTCAACCAGGTGACCATGAATGATATTACTCTCCTGAGGATAACACAGAGAGATAAAGAACGGATGTTGTTTGAATGCCAGCAAACATACACTGCAATGCTTTGTGCAATGCTGACTATGTGCTACTTGCCTGGAGTGGTAAAGTGTCCTATCATGGTGGACGGAATAAGGCTGCCCTCCCCAGAAACCTTTTGCAAAGGCTTTGGGAATACATCCAGGAGAGCTTTATGGAGATATCCCTGGAGGATTTCCGCTCCATCCCCAGACATGTTAACAGACTTTTCCAGTAGCTGTACTGGCCGCAAATGCCAGGGCAAATTAATCATTAAACATGCTTGCTTTTATACCATGTATACTATTTTAAAAGGTACACTCACCAGAGGTCCCTTCTCCCCCTGGCAGGTCCGGGAGGCAACCTTGGGTGGGTTCGGGGGGTACTGGCTCCAGGTCCAGGGTGAGAAACAGTTCCTGGCTGTCGGGAAAACCGGTTTCTCTGCTTACAGCAAGTAAGCAATCTACAACCTCATCATCATCTTCCTCGTTCCCCAAACCTGCTTCCGTGTTGCCTCCCTCTTCATTGAAGAAGTCAAAGCACACGGTTGGGCTAGTGGTGGCTGAACCCCCTAAAATGGCATGCAACTCATCATAGAAGCGGCATGTTTGGGGCTCTGACCTGGAGCGGCCGTTTCCCTCTCTGGTTTTCTGGTAGGCTTGCCTCAGCTCCTTAAGTTTCACACGGCATTGCTTCGGGTCCCTGTTATTGCCTCTGTCCTTCAAGCCCTGGGAGATTTTGACAAATGTTTTGGCATTTCGAAAACTGGAACAGAGTTCTGATAGCACGGATTCCGCTCCCCATACAGTGATCAGATCCCATACCTCCCGTTCGGTCCATGCTGGAGCTCTTTTGCGATTCTGGGACTCCATCATGGTCACCTCTGCTGATGAGCTCTGCACTCTCCTGCAGCTCACCACGCTGGCCCAACAGGAAATGAAATTCAAAAGTTCATGGGCCTTTTCCTGTCTACCTGGCCAGTGCATCAGAGTTGAGAGTGCTGTCCAGACTGGTCAAAATGGAGCACTCTGGGATAGCTCCTGGAGGCCAATACCGTCTAATTGCGTCCACAGTACCCCAAATTTGACCCGGCAAGGCCAATTTCAGTGCTAATCCCCTTGTTGGGGGTGGAGTAAAAGAAATCGGTTTTAAGAGCCCTTTAAGTCAAAAAAAAGGGCTTCGTCACGTGGACGCATGCAGGGTTAAATCCATTTAACGCTGCTAAATCCGACCTCAACTCCTAGTGTAAACCAGGGCTTACTCTGAACCGCCTCTGTATTTCTGGGGGGATCACCCACTGGCAGTGTGTCTGCTGCCCCTGTGTTTCGGCTACAGAATTTGATTGCTAGGGGCACCAATCTCACCCCTTTCACCAGCGCTAAAGAAACATCTCCACAGGCTGGGAGCTGAGGGTGGCCTCCCACCTCACTGCTTTAGGAAGCAGAAAGGCCCGGCCTAATTAATCAAAGTGCTCCTGTCACAGCATCCATGGGAGGGAGAATTAGAGTTAATACCCACAGGCAGCTGTCTGAAGAGCACCAGGGAGGTGTGCCTGGTGTCAGCATCAGCGTGACTGCTTCTCCTTAATCCCTTCCCTCGATCACTGGGCACAGCATGGTGTGGGTGTTCAGTTTCAGCTCAGCTCCCTTGAGACAGAGTGGGAAGGGCAACCTAGTTGTTTGAAGGAGGGAGGGAAGGGGGAGGCACTCCCTTACTTTAGCAGAGAAAGAAGCAGCTATGGTTTTCGCTTATGTGAGCTGCAAATGCTTCCCTTAGACATCCTCCTGCAATGATTAGAGCAGCATTTCGGGTGTCCTAGGCTGGCATCCCTGTGGCTCCAGTGAGGAGCTGCTGTGATCAGTACTTTGAGCATCCAGCTTGGCACCTCTGTAATGGTCATCAGCTTTATGTAGTCTATGGGCATGTCATCAGCATGTGTGAGCCTGCAGCTCTTCATCTAAAATCACTACAGTCTTCCCCAGTCCCAGCCTAAATGGAACCAAACTGCACATGGGCAATATTAACAAGTCCCAGCAGCATATCCTTGGCCCCTTCTTTCCCTTCCCCCAAACTGTCTAAAGCCAGCAGGCCTTACTTATGGAGCCCTGTGTTGGACAAGCAACTGATCTCAGTGCTGGGAAGAGGAATCACCTGCACCTCCTGAAGCAGAAGAAATTCCTTTCACATGTCTGTGCCAAAAACTAATTAGCTTTGCTTCAATCCAAAGTTGTGCCCCCTCCCCCTCCTGGAGAGCTCACGTGGCAGCTGGCTTCACCACAGCTCTGCACACCCATGGCCATCTATAGCCCAGCGATGACTCACCAGTGCAGCGCCTCCTGCTGGTTGTCTCGGGAATTAGCTCTTCCAGCCCAGAGTACCCCCTGCAGGCCAGTATCTTGCCTGCTGCTGGCCCCAGTGTCCCTCACGGACCCTGGTGCCCCTTTTCCTTGGGGGTACTGCCCTGTGGCAATGCCCCCACACTCTGGGTTTCCCCTCCCAGGGGAACCCCCAACCCTCCATCTCCACCTCGCCTCAGTGGCTACTGCCAGTCACCATCTAGCCCCTGCTCACTGGGGCAGACTGCAGTCTGTAAACCAATCATCACTGGCAAGGGAGTGTTGGACCAGCTGCCTCTGCCTAATCCCAGACTGTACCTCTGCAGCCCCAGTACCGTCTTTGGCCTTTAGCAAGGCCTCAGCCTGGGGAGTTGCCAGACTGGAGCTTCCCAGCTCCTCTGGCCTTTCCCTAGCCCTGCTCCACTCCAGGTACCCTTTTCTCCCAAGCAGCCAGGTTCTTCTCTCTTGCTCTCCCCAGCTAGAGAGAGACAGACTCAGCTCCTGGCTCACAGCCCTTTTATAGGGCCAGCGGTGGCCTGATTGGGGCATGGGCCCAGCTGTAGCTGCTTCCCCACTGTTAATCTCATAGGGAGCAGTGGAAGCCTTTTGCATAGGGAGGCAAGGAAGGCAGTTGACACGGATTCCCCTCAGGGCAGGTCGATGTACTTCCTCTAAAAATAAGTGAGGCCAGCAGTGAAATTAATAAATTATGTTACAGCACAAACATGCTGGGTAAGGTAATATCTTTTTCTGGACCAACTTCTGTTGATGAAAGACAAGCTTTGGAGCTCTTCTTCACATCTTATGTTACAGCAGACATTTCTCCAGCACCTTTCACCCCCTACACATCCCAGAGCACTTTACAGACTGGATCACTCCCCCACCACTGAAATGCAGGGGCCTCTGGGGTGATGTGCCCTGGAGCAATGCAAATGAGAAGAGCAAGGGAAGACACTGTATGTGACTGAAACTGTGTGTGGCGGGGGAGAATGTATGTCAGAAGGATGTAATTACCCAAACTTGGAATTAGGATAAGGGCAACACTTTTCCTCATATGGAAAGCAGCTTTTTTGATGACTCCAGATAGTCAGGGCCTCCATTTTTAGGTCTCAAAAGAAAGATGGCATCTGCAGCTGAATAGATTCCCCTGCCATCATTCTGAAATATTGGTTCCTTACTGACTCAGAACATCCCTGCACGAGTCACTAACACCACTTCCTGCAGCACCATGCAGTTTCTTGGGGGTCTCCTATTGATATTCTCATTGGGCCTGATGCTGTTCAGCATATGAAAACTGGTGCAGTCACCCACACACACTCCACGCAATCAGGGATTTCCAGTTCTACTGCACAACCAGTATTAGGTGCATGTTGTTACCAGGTGTTCAGTTCTAGCAACACATGGCTATCTACCCCTTCCCAGCATCTGCCTGTAAGGTACCAGAAAGTTAATTGTCACTGCAGACAGAGGGAATCTATAGGAGTAAGAGTTACTCAGGGTTCCTTTAATGTTAAGTGTTTCCCCTTCTTCAGAGCATGAGGTGGCCATGATGGGAGTCATGTTTGAGAGGTTCCCCTTCCAGTCCTGGGTGAGCTTCATTTATGAGTTCCACTCATCTGGTACCTAACAGCCTGTTTTTCAAAGGTCTGGCCCACAAGCTTATAATTCCCAAGCATTAACTGTTACAATATTTGAGCTGGCCCACAGGTTTAGCATCACATGTATATATTTCATCTTCATGTTGCATCATGGCTTGACATTGCTCTATAATCAATCAGTGATCATGCAGCTTGACTAGGAACCCCATTTACAGATTTTAGAGCGTGCAAGGTAAACTCCCCGTGCAAGATCACCTCAGAACTGCCTTTTTCAGTTCTCCATTCTCCATATCTAGCTTGTGTTGCATCACCAGGGCCTCCACCACCTGGCCTTGAGAGTCCGTCACTGCTTGCTCTCTGTTACTGTTGAAATTTTCATCATATCAACACTTGAACTTCTTGCTCTTTAGTCATCACGTGTCCTGCTGCCTTCAGAACACAAGAGTTCCCTTCTTTCAGTGCTCATTTTATAGTTTTGGGTCATATCTCCAGGGAGGTTCTCCTTTCTCAACACCGCACATTTAGCTCCAGCTCTTTCTCCTCGTGTTGTCCTCCAAACCTCCTATATTTGACATTTGTATTTTATGTAGCTTTTGCCTGAAGCATGGAGACCAAAACTCCACTCTGTATTCCAGACAAAGTCACACTAGTTCTATAGAGTGACACTTACCACACAGTTTTACACAGGTGATACCTCCATAGACATCTTAAAACAGCATTGGACTTTTTTTCCTAAAGCTTTGCACTGCAGGCTCATGCTTAGCTTGGCATTGCTTGTTACCAGTAGGTCATCCTCTGTCTTCACCTTCCACATAGCTGTCCTGGTGCTTGTATCCTGCTGCATTCAAGACTGCAATAATGAATCTCAGCTAGTCGTTCATTGCATGTGGCCCACAGTTCCAGTAAGTGACTGGGTATTTATACAACCGAGTTTCTTGTGTTTGCCACATCTCGATATTTTGGTATAATCAAGAAATGAAATCTCAGATAAGTCATTATTGAAAATATTTAGCAAGTGTCCCAGTATTGACCTCTTCCCCTCACCTGTGGTGCTCCACTGGATAGTGTTCTCTATAGGGGGAAGTCTGGGCAATTACTCTGCATTGCCTTAGCTGCTGGTACTAGGTGCAGAGGACTGTGCGTGTCCCAGGATGTGGAATGTCCTCTTACAGTGAAACATGGGAGGCAGGAGAACTGGCTAACCCAGTTAAACAGATTCAGTTATTCAGACCAATCTACACAGCAGAACTCTACAACAGCCTGACAATCAAGTTACAGACTTGCTCACCCGCAGCCTTGAAACATGGGTGCCCCATATACTTAGGAAGGATGTGTTAATGCAGAGTGACCTTGTACAGGCTCAACACGCTTGGTAAAAATATGTCATTCAGATGGACCACTTACACAAAGATTTGCATGGTTGGTGGAGAGTTGCAACACACACCCCCACACACTTTTCCATACAAGAGGGCAGCTCCATATTATGAAAGGTACCAGGTTCAATGTTACTGTGGCATTGAGAATGAACAGATTCTTCAGGGTGTGGAAGCTGACTGTTGGAAGAGGCAGTTGGTTTTAGGTTAGACTGATAGATTGACCTGAGTTCAGATGCTCTGTGTAGATGTTAACTATGTATCTAAAAAAGACAAGTTATTAGCAATTAATAATTATGAAGACTGGTGAATTACATGAATATAAAACACAGGGTACCAGGAGAGAAAGTACTGATAAAAAGAACTAGAAGTTAAAAAAAAAAAAAACCCAAACCACCACCACCCTGAGGTAAAAAGGTTACTCATAAGTGAAAAACAAGTTTGATTGAAATAAGATGGATCAATTAAGAGTGCCCCCATTCCTAAAAATGTCAAGAAATGCTGCAGAAAATTGGAAAAAGCTTAAATGTGAACTTGATTGATTTTTGAGGGCGTTGGGATCTACTCATAAGGAAGATGAATAAAAGATTACCTGCAATATTCAAAAAGAAGGACTTGAAACAATTATATAATTCATCTGATTTTAAGGTTAGAGAATATTCTAAGAGTGTGTCTTAATTTGAGGAATACTGTTTACAAAAAAAAATTGAAAGATTTCACTCAAGAAATCAAATGGACGCAGAGACTTTTGAAGCATTTTTAACAGATCTAAAGATAAGTCAGAATATAATTTCCAGAATTTGAGTCAATGAGAGAGATGAAATTGTGATGGGTATATAAAGATTTCAGCGTAAGCAAGTTGACTAGAGTCACATATAAATCTGGAAAAAGCAGCAAGAATGTGTCAAACTGCTGAACTTAATCAACAGTGATTGCCCATTTAAGAAAGAAAACAAACTGATGAATAGAGAAGTTAAAAAAAAAATAGTAGTATGGAGGAAAACAAAGTGAAAGTATTAAAGTTAAAACATATAATCATATGAAAGAATGTTCTAGATGTGGAAGGAGGTACCAACCTAGGCAATGTCCAACATATGGTCAAACTTGTCATATCTGCAAGAAACAATCATTTCACAAAAGTTTATAAACAGAAGTCTGGAAAAACTTTAACTTTTGAATGTTGAACTAAATGTATATTTCTCACGCAATACCAAAGAAGGACAACAGAGCTGACATAACAGATGAAGAAACTTGTTTCTAGGTATTTTGAAACAGTGACTTTGAACTACAAGGAGGATTGGTCAATTACACTATCTACTAATGAAACATTTATTTCCTATGTAATAGATACCGGTCCACAAGCTAATGTAATTTCAGAAAAAAATTTAAAATGTCTAAAAGTAAAATCTGTAGTTATAACAAATACATATTAACTTACAATATTATAGGGATGAAAAAATTCTTATGGCTATTTATGAATTACAGGTCATAGTTAAAGGTAATTTAGAAAACAAGATTTGTAGTAGTTAAGGGAAAACATTTCCATATTAGATTTTGAAACAATGTTTAACACTAAATCTACCTGGTAGAATTCAGACTATTCAGGATTCCAAGACACTGGAAAGAAAACAGCCACTTACAGAGTTATTCACTGGCATTGGTAAATTGAATATAATGTGTAAAAAAAGAGTTAAATGAAACAAACCAGTAATACATGCAACTAGAAAGATATCCTTAGCTTTAAAAAATGGGATACAAAAGATTGGGTTAGTTAATTTAGATATAATTAGAGTAGGTGAATTCATTATTAACAGTAGAAAATAAAGGTGGATCATTACATTTATGTTTAGATCTAAAAGACTTGTTTAAGGCTGTTAAAAGGAAACATCTTAAAATACTTACTAAGAAACAGTTAGACAAATGTCAGGAGCAAAATACTTTTGATGCTTCAAATGGATTTTGGCAAATACCGTTGGAGCAAGAAAGTTGATTGCGATGTATGTTTAATACACCTTTTGGCTGTTACTGGTTTAAAAGATTTTTTGGATTACATTCAGCTCCAGAGGTATTTCACAGAGCAATACAAAACATTTTTGAAAGTGTACATAGATAAAATAATAAGGGAAAACTTTAGAAGAGCATGATATAAGATTAACTAAAGCATTGTCTAGAGCTGAAGTAACAGGATTGAAACGTAATAAAAATAAATAAGTTCAGAGTGCAAGAATTAACATTTCTAGAAGGAAAAACTGACCATTCAGGGATTATATATTGATCCACAGTGAATACAACCCATTGATAGTATTGCTTACCTAAAAGACGAGTCATTACAGAAATTTTGGATATTGTTAATTTTATAGGAAAATACATACCTAGCCTAGCAGAACCACCACCATATTTAAGGGCTTTACTTTGTAAAAGTAATAATTGGAAATGGGACCGTCAACAGCAACAAGAATTTAAGCATCTTAAGCAACTAATAAAAACAGCTCCAATATTAAAACGATTTGATAGTAACAGACTTATAAAATTGTCTTCATATGCCTCCAAACAAAGCCTAGGAGCAGTTCTATTACAAAAGTAGGGTGATGTATGGAAATCACTCTCTTATGCATCCTAGAGCCATATCAAAAATGGAATGTCAGTATGCTCCGAGAGAGAGGCTTTGACATTGGTTTTTGCATGCAAAAATTTCACATGTATATAGGGTAGACCAGTATTGGCAGAAACAGATCACAAACCATTAGTTAATATTTCAAAAAGGAACACGACAGACATACCGCCTCAGTTCCAAAGATTATTTTTTCAATTATTTAAAATTAGGGTATCAGCCAAGCAAATCATTAATGGCTGTTGATACTGTTTCTAGAGCTTATTGCATAACCAATGTAACTGAAGAAGGGGGATGTGGTACATGTAAATGTACTTAAACTGTTTTCTATATCGGAGTGCACAATCCAGACCACAGGTGGTTCTGCAACCTTGGGTGCCTTATGCCTTGCTGTAGTATCTCCCCCATGATCCGCTCACAAACAGCCTTCCAGCATGCAAGCCACACCCTGAGTGTCTGTGTGTAACTGCAGCCTGCCAGCTACACTCTGGCTCTCACCAGCCTTGGTTATACTGCAGGGTGACCCCAACATTTCTCCAGAAGTGTGTGTGCTACACTGCCCAGCCCTGAGTTTGACAATACAAATATATAAAGTCTGTTAATCCTTAAAGGGAATAATGCGCCATTTTATTATTTTAAATAGAGTACGCAGACACTCCCACTTAAACACACTGGGGTAGATAACAGTAAAACAAGCTTATTAACTACGAAGAGATTGACTTTTATGCCTCATTACTTGTACTCACTTAATCTGAAATGGTTACAAGTAGGGTTGCCAATTTTTGGTTGGACATATTCCTGGAGATTTCATCCCATGACATAGAATCATAGAATATCAGGGTTGGAAGGGACCCCTGAAGGTCATCTAGTCCAACCCCCTGCTCGAAGCAGGACCAATTCCCAGTTAAATCATCCCAGCCAGGGCTTTGTCAAGCCTGACCTTAAAAACCTCTAAGGAAGGAGATTCTGCCACCTCCCTAGGTAACGCATTCCAGTGTTTCACCACCCTCCTAGTGAAAAAGTTTTTCCTAATATCCAACCTAAACCTCCCCCACTGCAACTTGAGACCATTACTCCTCGTTCTGTCATCTGCTACCATTGAGAACAGTCTAGAGCCATCCTCTTTGGAATCTTTAAAGATCATAATCTTTAAAGATTGATCTTTAATTCCTGGAGACTCCAGGACAATCCTGGAGGGTTGGAAACCCTAGTTACAAGACAAAACAGAAAAAATGTTGACTAGTGCCTAACTATATTAGATTCATACAAAAATTCTCAGCACCTGCTTCCAGCATGGTTATTGTCCAAACTCTTCAGGTCAGTAACCCGCCCCCAAAGTCCAACAGGTATTTCCTTTTGTCTTCTCATGTGCTGACACTGCAACGGGCAGGGGAACAGAGAGGTGTCTTGGGGTGGCTGCCCCCCCCCCCCTTGAGAAGCATTTCCAGATTAATCTTTAATTTAAAAACATCATGTAACAAAACCTCCAGGAATACACCCAACCAAAATTGGCAACCCTAGCAACAGGCAGTATGGTGAAGAAAAGAAACTCCATGCTGTTTCTTAGCTAAGATGTAGATTTTTTTGTGCCTGCCTCTTCCTTGCCAAAAAATAGCCACTTCACAGGTAATGGTCCATCAGCCTCATTGACACCTGGCTGAGGCCTCAGCTTGCCCTTTGCCTCGGAGGAACTGGTTTAGTTCCTCCCCAGACTTATCCAGGAAACATACACGTCAGTCATGATTTCAGCTTATGTTCATAACTTTACATATAATGTTATGTGCATTTTGCCATGACATTATTGATCAACAAATTGAGTTTTTTTTTAAATACCACACAAGGCATATCTTGTACAAACATTATTACAATAGCGTGTAGGGTACATGCATGAACGCAGGAGCATATTCTGTCACACAGTCTGGGAAGAAATTGTACAAGCAACTAGACAGAATGAGAATTTATAAAGGATTATTACAGCTATTGGAAAGCTAATAATACTAATAAAATGATACTGAAGCCATATAATCAATTTATTCAAGGTTACCAGTAATTGAGGGAATTCTGTTTAAAGGTAATAGTAGTAATTGCCTTTAGGGTTAACAGCAGAGATGTTGAAACACACACACAGGAGGTACAGTTAGGCATAGAAAAATGTAAACAGAGCAAGAGAGGTTCTGTATTGGCGACAAATGAACCAAAACAGAGCATTATATACAAGAATGTGACATTTGTAAAAAGATGTAGAAATGCTCAGTCTAGAAAACCTGACATTTATTCATGAAAATTCAAGACCTTGATCTAAAGTAGGTTTAGATCAAGTAGGTTTCACTATGAGGGTGGTGAAACACTGGAATGCGTTACCTAGGGAGGTGGTAGAATCTCCTTCCTTAGAGGTTTTTAAGGTCAGGCTTGACAAAGCCCTGGCTGGGATGATTTAACTGGGAATTGGTCCTGCTTTGAGCAGGGGGTTGGACTAGATGACCTTCTGGGGTCCCTTCCAACCCTTATATTCTATGATTCTATGATTCTATTTGAATATAAAAGACCTGCATATGTTATAGTTCTTGATTACTTGCATTTTCCTAAATATAGCTATACTGGAAAACATGCCAAACAAGTCATTAATAAAATGAAATAAATTTTTGCAAGGTATGGCATTCCCAATATAGTAACAACTGATAATGGACCTTAGTTTCAGAGTCAAGAGTTGAAAAGCTTTGCCATAGCATATCATTTCAAACATATTACATCAAGTCCAGGTTACCCATAATCTAATGGGCTAGTGAAAATTGGTGTTAATAGTAAAAAGATTATTAACAAAAAAGGTGAAGAAACAAACACTGATTTATATTTGGCATTATTAAATTACAGAACATCACCATTACAAGGTTTATCACCTGCACATTTGTTGTTTAACAGAAACAGATTACCTACGTTTGTTTAAAAAAGGATATAAAGAAAAGAATAAGTATAAACGGTTGAGTTTGTATCAAAAGATTCATTATGATACAAGATTGCATAAACTACCTTATTAGAAACGGAATGATAGAGTGTGCGTCTATATTGGTAGACACTGGGCTCAGAAAGCCATTGTAACAAAAGAGGTAGCACCTCAGTCTTATGATGTCATGACTAATAATGGTCAAGTGTATAGGCGAAATCAGAGACATTGCAGTTGTTACCTACAGACCAGACTTAGTTGAAAGAAGAAATGAGGTAGTACAGTACCAAGAGCAGGAAGAAAATGACCTCATTCCTCTAAATAATAAGAGCAACTTCATTAATACAGCAAATATAGAATTTAGACGGCCACTGCCTCAAAGAAGATCTGTTAAGACAATTTTGATATGAATAGATTTGTATTAAAAAACTAGAACACAGATGTGGTGTTAATGTGGATTTAAGAGACTGAACAGAATTTTCAGGGTGTGGGAGTGACTCCTAGAGAAGGCTGTTGTTTCTCACGTTAAAATGATAGATTGGCCTGAGTTCAGATGCTCTGTATATACGTTAGCTATGTCTCTAAGAAAGACTGTTAAGCTACTAGCAATGAATGATTATTAAGACTAGTGGATTACTTGGATATAAAACCACACCAGGTGTCCTTCAATCCCATCCGCTCTCCCCTCCCACACCACTCTCTTCCTGGAGCAGCGATGTCATTTATCAAGGAGGCCTTGAGGCCCAGATAAGGCCTTTCACAAGCTCTTTGAAACACAGACACGCAAGTCATCTGGAGAGGGTTTAAAGTGCACACTTTTATTTTCTATTACAAAGGCTAAAAGAAGCAAGTTTGTTTTAAGAACAAAAACAAAATTGTTAAAACATCTACATTATTATCTTGGTACTAGACCTTATGAAAGGTACTAAGGTTTTCTTTAATAGTAAAGCGTGGTATTCTTAAATTACATTAATACAAAGACATTTTAAAGGACTCCATCTCATTACTATCCAGCTTAGAACTGCAGCAACCCCTTTGCTATTTTCCCCTTTCACGTGCCAAGAGCACATCCATTTCTGACGCACTGTTCATATGAGCGGATTTGTTGTTTTTTGCTTCAAACATTTGGTTACCTCTGACACCAACTTCACAAATCCCTCCCTTCACTTAAAGGATTGGGAGAAGGATTTGTATTATATCCCTCAGCACTTAACAAGCTGAACTAAATCAAAGCCTGGTGTGTGTGTTGGTTTTTATAAATAAAGGGGCAAGATATTTTTCTTAACGTTAGCCCTCAGATTTGTTTTCTTGCTGAAAATCCTCCCCTTAGCCCCCACATAGCACAGGCGAGATTGTTATTGTAGGAGGAGTGAGTGCTGTGCTGAGCATACTGGTTCGTTGTCGGGTTCTTTTCGAACACTGGAGCTTATGGTTTAATTATCGTACAGCTGATAGTGCTGAGTATTTTTGGTGAGATGAAATATCACACTGAAAAAAGCTAAGCAAAATAAAACGAGGGGTCAAATCTGGAGTCTCCTGCCCTTTACATACATATAAGCAAAGCTTTTAATCATAACTTTTACTCATTAGCTAAGCACCTGAATGTTCTTTCACTAGGGTGGGGTAGGAAGGTCATCACCGGAGGGTTTTCAGAGGTGTGATCAGGAAAACCTGTCCCAGCTTGAACCTTATTCCTGTCTATAAACTCCTCCCTTCCTCCTCCTTTCTGCCACCCCAGCTGGGGGTGGGGGGGGGGGGGAAGCCTTCAAATTGAAACAGGAGATGCTGCATTTCCTGGATTGAGTCCTTTTCCCTTACCCTCATTAAAAAAGATTCCTTCGATACCACACACATATATAATATTATATAGAGCGATATATTTAATACCTGTGTATATATGCTTCACAGGGGTCACATATATACACACTAAAACAAGTCTGTGACAAAATACTGCAACACCACAGATCAGGTTATCATATCTGGGAAAACAAAAATAGATACGCAGTGCCCATGAGCATCCCCAACCCCTGTGCCCCCCCTCCCCAGCCAACACTATCAGTCTGGAGAAGAGTGGGTGCAGAGCAGTTATTTTGATTAAAGAGAAGGGGGGGCATCACCCCGCTCCATAATCTAAACAAATGATCAACTCTTAAATCACGGCACAGCAAATGTGACAATTACACTGTAAATGCAGATTTGTTTTTAAAATAAAAAACAAGCATTTCTCCCCCCCTTGATTAATTTTTCCTCTCTTCTCCCCTGCACATGTGCCTGCTGCCACTCCAGCGAACATGGTACAAGCCTACGCACTGGTGCGAAGATCACTTTTTTGGTAAATTCTGCAGAGGGAGTGACCGGCTGAGCATGCGTTGGTAAAGCAGGGATTAGACAGCTACAAAAAGGGGTGTGTGACGGGAAGGCTGAATTAGCTCATTTAGCAGCAGTTGGGTTCCTGTTACTTTGCTTAATCCAGTGTCTCAGCAATTCTATACATTATGACTATACTTGGCAAAATAGAAGACAAGCATCCCTCTCCCTTGCCATCTAGCCTTTACAATTTCAGTGCTTGAGACAATGAAATGTACGTACTAGGAGATGAGGTGCCCAGTTTCAAATCTGAACAGAAGTCGCACCTCACCCCTGATCAGTGGAAACAAATACAGCATCAGCCTGCTCAAAAACCATGGGCATCCAATAAAACTTGGGATTGGGATCAGTGGAGCAAGGATCTTTCCAGCTGCTCTGCTGTCTCCTTGAGGCATGCGTGCATGCGAGAAAAAGTATCCTCCCTTCTCCCACCTCTCTATCATAAACAACGAATACATACTCAATCTTTGTGCTTCAAATGCCACTTCCAGGCAAGGATCCCAAAGAACTGTACACATACTAATGAATTAAGCCTCATATCGTTATCGCAATTTGGCAGAAGGGAAAACTGAAGCATTGAGGGGCTAGCGGCTTGTCCAGGGGACCCAGTGACTTAACAGCAGTGGCTGGAAAGACCACTCCCCAGGTCTCATTAATACCCCCAGGCTCTAATCACTATGCAAGAGCTAAGCCAGCTGCCTATGAGTTGTGTACGTCCAGAGTTAGGTCTGTATAAAGATGCCAGGTGCCAATTCAGTAACTCCCACATATTACTCCCTACCTAATATCTCTTGTCTAGGGACACGTGTTCTCAGAGGCAGGGTGAAGAAAAGGGGACCCATTGCTGCTTAACCACCATGCAAAATACAGCCATGTTTTATTTATTGTCCATACAGCACTGGAGGGCTCAGACTTCTCACAGGCAAAACAATCTCATGAGACCCTACAAAGAAAACAAAAACAAAAAAACTACACACACATTGCTTTAAGAAGGTGGAACTGTTTGTTCTTGAGCTGATGGTGCTGTATCAAATTATGTACACACATGCACACTGTATTAAACTGTAATCAGAGTGAGGGGTAGGGAGGCTCAGGACAAAGGGGGAAGATGTCAGCACACCCACTCCCCAGTTACAGGTGAACCAGGATGAGGCACAAAGCTGACCCCCAGAGAAACTCTGGGGTGTTGGCATAAGCTCATTATTGCCATTATAAATACTGAGATCATGACCTCAGTGGAGTTATATCTGAGACTCTACTCCGCACCCCAGTTTGGCCAATCGGGTTCCTCTGTTTGAGCTGGCTTGTTTTAACATAATTTAGATCATACCAGTATTGGAGATATAAAATCCAGCGAGACGTCCTATCACCACTCCTCAAATTAACAAGGCAAGAGTGCAGGTGGTATAGCATGCACTATGGACAGTCTCTGCCATCTTCTTAACATATCCCTGCATCAATCCCATCCCACCCAAATGATGTGGGGTCACCCCGCCAACTTGCTGACAGACGGCAAGTGCTGGGCCACATCATGGATCTTCCCTCTGGAGCCACGCATGCCACATGCGCTGATGAATCCCTTCAGCTGGGCTCAACGGAGAATGGTACCTGCTCTGACAGGAACAGCATTCAGCTGGGTCACTTCATTTGGCAACACTAGCTTCGCTTACAGTGGACACAGTCTACGGGCTGGTCTACACTGGGAACATACAGCCGTACAGCTACAACTCTCGGGGCGTGAAAATTCCGCACCCCTGAGAAACGCAACTATGCCAAGCTAACCCCCGGTGTAGACAATGCGAGGGTGACAGAAGAATTCTTCCATTGTCCTAGCTCTCCCTTCTCAGGGCGGTGGGTTATCAACGCCAATGGGAGAACGGCTCCTGTCAGTGTAGGAGTGTCTACACTGACATGCTACAGCGGTGCAGCTGCAGCTTTGCCCCAGGAGCATTTTCAGTGTAGACATACCCTCCGAGTATCAGCTGCTCCCCCTAGAGCTGACCTAATTCAAAATGAAAGTCAGCACAATACCAGCAGCGGACCTGACAGCTGTTCCCTTTCTTGTGCCACGAGGCGGGGTGATTCTATCAGAGGCTCCTGTATCCCCTGCATGCCTGAATGTTCCCATGACAAAGAGGCACTCCTCTATTCTTCCTGCTGGGAGGGGCCAGTTTGCTGAAAAATGACCTTACTTGCAGCACCGGCAGTCTAGTGAGGGGAGGGAGGCACAAAAGCTTAGAAGCCAGTTTAAATGCAATGTTCGTAATGATTTAAAAAAACCACAATCAGAAAAGCACACTTCCTACTGCTGAACATTCCCCACCAAAAAAGCAAGGTGTAACCTGATGGGGACACTGCGTCTGGGTGGTTGTGTGTTTCTATTTACCCTGAGGGACCCTCATATTACAAATATGATCTTCCTCTTCTCTTCCAGACGGTTGTTGGACATTTTGGCCTCTGTCTGACAATGGATAGAGGAAGAATTCATTTCCTTTTTCTTTTGGGGGAGCGGAGGGGAGACTGCAAGGGGACACACAGTCAAAGTAAAATCACATTCTAAGAACAAACAAAACAAACATACATTCTCCTTACTTGCATTAATAACTGGCTTCAGTTTAATAATCTAAAAGAACCTTTAAAATTGGTCTCTTCAGCACGCTATTGGTTTGTGTTTTGCACTTCACTCAGCTCCAAACTACCCTGGTCGGTTTGGTCTTCCATTTCTAGTTAGCTTTGTTTTCTGGTTCCCACACACTAGTCAAATGCTATTGAGCTTGATTTTGCAACACTGCAAGAGAAAGTTTCAAGCCCCTCCAGCAACCACACTGTATTCATTTCAATCGTGAAATCATTTCCAAACGCGTTCTTTGTCAAACACAAACTCTGAATTTTGGGCCTATGCTACTTGATAGTGTCCTTTAAATCGATTTATGCCCACTTCCTCTGACAGCACATTCAGCCTCTACAGACAAAACCCATATCCAAGTAACCAAGTATGTAGACTATTTAAAGACGTAATCCCCGAAGCAGAAGCTGACTGACTTTACACTGCTGACAAATAAAAATACAAGCTCCTTTTCTGTTACTTTGTTTTTTCTGGCTGATCCCAAGGCCCAGAGCACACAGATGACAACAGCACCACAGTATTAGCTATACCCTGTGGACAGACTCAGGTCTTACTTACATAATCACACTAGTTTAAAAAAAAAACAAAAACAAAAAACCTGCACTCTTCTGTCCATGAGAAAGACATCAAATGACCCATTACTAGTTTGTTTTTGGGTACAATCAATAGTAATATCAAAAAAGTCATCCATGATCACTTTCAAACTGCCCCTTCTGCAAAAAGCACCCTGCTTGTTTTCTCAGCTATGCTCCTTGCATCCATGTATGTGGGGGCTAGACAGCTGTTACCCTCCTCAGTTGTCGTGTGCCTCAGGGGAAGACTTGGGATGTAATTTTGCTCCTTTGCGGTCATCCACAGCAGCTAACAGGCCAGGAGTTTTAAAACCACCCTTTTAAATCACATGGACTTAAAGGCTTTCCTCACCTGCATCTCAGCTATAATTGTTTTTTATATTGTTCTTTCAGGAGAGTGTGAAAGAGAAGAGGAATTTTCTCCATCATACTGAGGAGAATGAGCACAGAAGACTGCAGACACATATGCTCCAGTAACCCTTTCCCCAATCTCGGCTCCCCCTCTCAGATGCATTCATGACACTGCATTGTCCCAAAAAACCTCCCAGCTACACTTAAGAGTCTAGAGGTGGGGAATTAAAACGAAAGGATTTTCTCTCTTTCATGCCCAACTGTGTTCATTCCTTTCAATTAAAAAAAGAAAAAAGAAAAAAAGAAGAAGGTGGGGAGAGAATAAGGAAAGAAAAGAGAAGATAGAAAATAAACTTTATGAGCACGGCATTCACTGGCCACAGAGGAATCGGGTCACAATTTCATTCACCACCGGAAAATCATATTGGTAATCTTGAGACAAAAGGAAAAAATAAAGTTCTCCTTGTGAGACATGTATCTCAGTTGCCTTGCCACAGTCTCACTCTTTGAAAACTTGCTTCTGCTTCTCCAGTCAACGGATAAAAACCACCCCCCAACTATACACCGTCCCGCAATAGGAAGTTGTATTTGCCGAAGTCGTCATCCCTGGGGCACAGCAGCATGTCCTTGCGAGCTTTGGCCAGTTTCTGCTTCAGCACCTCCCGCCGATCCAGCCACTCTGTCAGTTCGTCCTGGCCATGAGCAAAGCAACATTTCTCCCCCTCAGGGCAGGCCTTGGTCTTCTGGAACCTGCCAGGAGAGAAACACAACTCACTGGACTATTTTTTTTAATGGGGAAAGGTTTAAAGGGTTGATCCATTTCTCTAGCATTAACATTGTGCTGGATTCTAAAGCACTTTACAAACTCTCTCCCTGTATCAGGCTCATTCTCTGACTGAAGACATGTAGCACCACCTCCAGGGTGAAGCCTGGAGGTTGTTTAAGAGAGTATAGCAATAACAGGTTTGGCCAAGAAGTGATGTATCCATACCCAACTGAGACTAGAAGGGGATTTAGGGCTGCAGAATGAAATGACAAGTTAGAACTGGGCTAATATTTAGGGTTGAACAGCCCTACTCTTGAAAAAAACGCCAAGGGATCTTTAAACAGACACGAGTGACCAGGACCTCAGTTTTCTATTTCACCTCCAGCGGCACAGTGCCTCCGGTCACCATCTTGAGGCATGGACAAAAGAGAGAGGGGCACTCTAGTGAGACACTAAACCCACTTACTGAAGCAGCTGGGTTTCCCAAAGAGATGTCTCAGACAAGCAAGGACCTAGCCAGGCTCTGATTAGCTTGTGAGAGCTGATGTCACCATAGTCATGGGTGGCATGGCTGTTGGGTTAAAGGTTCTTTCATTTCCCAAAATATAAACAGACTGTGAGCCTGGAGAAGCATCACTCATGCCTTTTAGTTTTGTAGTTTATCACTTTTAGGTGCAGGAAGGGAGTGTGTTCCCAATAATGCAAGGGTAGGCACACTTTTTGGCCTGAGGGCCACATCGGGGTTCCAAAACTGTATGGAGGGCCGGGTAGGGAAGGCTATGCCCCACAAACAGCCTTGTCCCCGCCCCCATCCACCCCCTCCCACTTCCTGCCCCCTGACTGCCCCCCTCAGAACTCCCGACCCATCCAAACCCCCCTGCTCCTTGTCCCTTGACCACTGCCCCCGCCGGGACCCCACCCCTATCAAACTTCCCCGCTCCCTGCCCCCTTACCATGCCACTCAGAGCAGCAGCAGGACTGGCAGCCGTGCCGCCCTGCCGGAGCGCTGGTGGCGGGCAAGCTGAGGCTGTGGGGGAGGAGGGACAGCAGGGGAGGGGCCAGGCAGGACGGTCCGGCAAGCTGTAGTTTGCCCACCTCTTCAATAACATCTCCCACTTTTCGACCTCCCCAGAACTTCTGCGAGCTGCAGTTCCTTGGGGCTCCCCATTTAGGAGCCGAGCGACTCAGTACCAGGTCTGCTCTCCTTTCACCGGCAGCGGCCCCCCGTGTGGAACGGGGGTGTGGCGCACGCGGTACCTGTCACAGAGCCGGAATTCACCCATGGGGAAGCGGTAGGTCCAGCAGCTCGAGTCGTTGTCGGAGGTGAAGACCTTCTCCTTGTGCTTCTCCGACTGGATGTGCTGCTGCCATTGCTTCTTGCTGTTGCTGTTCTTCCCACACAGCCAGCAGTGGTATCCCATCTAACCGGCACAGACCGAGCAGCCCGTTAGCGGTGCCCACCCTGACCTGCCCAGCGCTGGGGAGTGGAGAGGAAGGGATGTCCCCTCTCCGCCAGAGCATCAAGGGTCTCCCCACCCCACCCAGCACCTCCCTCCCTCTCCTGACACATCAGTGTTGGGAACATCAAACTGCTGGCCACAGGGGACAGGACTAGAGTCTTTGTCTGAGCCCACCAGTATCACTCCCTATAAACAGCCATAGGAGGGATTGTTGAGCAATTAGATATGGTTTCTCCAGACCTTAGTGGCCTGCCCATCCCCCTTCCCCATACCTCTCCTCTGCCACACATTAGTATGCTGCCTATGCACTCTCCCCCTACTTCTCTTCCCACCCATTGGTGGGCCAGTTACACCCCCACAGATCTCTCACCCCCAACCAACTATTTTCAAAACGGCCAGCCGTGGGGCTTTGCCATTCCAGGGCTCCAGGGAAGGGTGGGAGCCTGGGTGGAAGGCGGGGGCCAAGGAAGCAGGAGTTCATGTGTAAGATACAGTTTCAGCTGACTTCTTGGATAAAAACATGTTTAACGGACAGAAAAGTCCTGGAGCAGCCTTGCTGACCCGGGCCTATGGCCTCCTGCCTCATCACTGCTACCCTGGCTGCCCTCCTCCTAGCTGGCAAAGATCACAGGCTTTTCCCCAAGGGAGCGTTCCAACCCTGCTGGATTTCCAGTTAGCACAGCCTCCTCTCAAGAGACTCCTGCAGGGATGCACAGGAGAGAGGGAGGAGAGGTATTACCATGATGTCAGCATAGTCAGTGGGCATCTGGATCTGCTTCTCTCCTTCCCGCGACGTGAGTGGTGTCCCCTCTCCTGGCTTCCCAGGGTTGTGTTTCTTTAGCCACATGTCATAGGTCTGCTGCATATCCAATACTGTGAGGAGGGAATCAGCCAGATCAGCCAGGCAACTCACCTACTCACCCATTATGGACACACTCAGAACAAGGGACCTGTACAGATCTGGTGTTGAATGTGCACCCTCCCTTCAGTTACAGACACTCCTTCTGAGGTGCGGTTACCTCCTCAGGTGAGAGGCTGGGTAGGGAAATCTCTTTCCCTTGGTCTGGGGGAGGGAGGCAGATGCGAGTTCTGAAACTCACAGGGTACTGTGATGGCAGCTTTTATAAATATTGAGAGAGAAGGAAGGAGGGCAAAGAGTTAGCAATCGCTCTGGACTTCACACCCACAAGGAGGTGCCAGATCAGACCCGAGCCTGGTCCCTCTCACTGGGTAGCTCACCTCCTGCTGCAACAAAGCAGGAGACGCAACAAAAAAAGAAGTAGCGTGTTTGGGTTTCAAATGTTGTGATTTTTTAAACAAAATATTAATTCAAATAGACATTTTCTTCGGAAACAAAGTATCCGAACACTGACATGGGGGCGGAGAGGGGGATCATTCTTTTTTGGCCAAAACTATTCACCAAATTTGACCCACATTTTTGAATAGTTTTGGAACCCCCAAAAATGCATTTTTTAGCAAAACTGCCATTAGGTAAAGCATTTTGGCTAGCTCTACAACTCAACTGGTGGGACAGTGAGGTGGCAAGGGTAGAAGGAGAAATTTTGGCCAAGATCATGGGGCATGGTGACCACCTACATTTCCAAGAACTATTAACAAGTGAGGACAAGCTTGTTTGTAAGGGGCACTGCCCAACAGCATCCTCATTCAGGACACAAAGTTCACACACCTGTGTACGATCTTTCACACAATCAGCAGGGAATGCTGCAGCCTAGGCGTGAGGGACATTAGCAGAACAAGGGGAGAGGCAAGTACAGGGGCAGAGGTCAGGAGTGAGGTGTATGGAGCCAGGGCTAGACTAGCAGAGGAAGAGCAAAGCTGTGGAGCATGCAGGCGAGAATGGAATAGCACCAGGTGCGGGACTTGGATGCACTGGCAGAAGGGTGAATGCGCAGCTGTGCGTGGCTGTCATTTGAATAGCTCTAGCTCACGCTCTGAGAGTCTCATTTTTCAGAGTAATTTCACCCTCTTGCTGGAAAGGCGGGGGTGCGCGACATCCTTTCCAGCTCTGGGACGCCGGGGAGAAGGGGCGTAACATACCCTGTGCTCTTCAGCGTCCCCATTCCTGCCCTCAGCTCACCACTCACTTTTATTTTCTTTCATGAAGGTCCACATGTCTCTCTCCTCAGGGCTGTGGGCAAAGGAGCAGTTCCCAACATACTGGCACTTCCTGCCATTTTGTGCATGGATACACAGCTGTCAAGAGACAGAAAAGAAAACACAGCCCCCCCCACCCAGACCCTTCTGGTTAGGGAGGCAGAAGAGAAAGGGGCAGACCAACCAGCAGAGGCACTGAGCAGGTGATGCTGATCACTCGTGCCTTTTCTCCCTGGGTCCCGTAAGACTTTGGGGGACGAGATCTTTGTATAAATGTACAGGAGGCTTGAGTTCAGTGACTTTCCTCTCACTACCTATCCACCAAGCCCATGGCTGGCCCGCTTACAGATAAGGTTACTCATGGAGCCAGGTGAGGTGGTGGAAAGCAACTTAAGGGGTCTCTCACTCATGTCCTCTCCAGCCTGATGGATGGAGGTCTTTAAGAGATGGAGAGGCTTTCAGAGGGAAGTGGAGAGATACCCAAGGTGAGTTTGGATTCAGAGCAAAAGTTCCCAATGACAAAACTCTACTAGGAACAGCAAAGCTTTCCCTGCATACTTCCAGCCCACCCATTGCTAGTTACACACTCGCTCCCTTTCCCCCTGTAAACAGTCCTGCCAAGGAGAGTCCGGAGGGCTCAGCGAACAGCGGGTGGCATATAGAGCCTTTCCTCTCCATTCACGGCCGTCCTTATGCACAGCCAAAGCAAGCAGCTGTTTGGGGCCCTGTCTCCTTCGCAAATCACCAGCTGACCTTATCTCCCGCTTCAGCGCCAGGAAACGGGTCCCCTCCAGATCCCCTCTCCTCTTCCAGCAACCGGGCTGGAATTATGGCTGGGTTTCCCCCCATTTCAGCAGCTTAGCCCCTGCAAACTGTCAAGCTAGCCCTGACTAAGCTGATGGCTGCAATCCAGCCCAGATCAGCAGTGACACCTAATTGTTACCCACCGGGAAGCTGCAACGTGGCCCCACATGAAATGAGCAAGGCATGGTATGAAGAAGGGAAACTGCCTTTCGGAAGCACCTGACCGCAGATGTTTTTGACACTGCAGCCCACCCGCCGAACCGTCTACCTTGCAAAAACCACCCCCGCAGTTAACACACCGACCCCCTTGTTGCAGCCTCAGCAGCAGGGCCAGGGACTGAAGGCGTCACTGGAGACATAACCATTCTCTCGCCCCTTGGAAGCGAGAGAGAGAGAGCGCGCAGCAGGGCCGGGGTGGGAAGCTTGCACTCTTGCTGCCCATGCACTACCTATTGTGGAAACAAACCAACGGGTTCACTCCCCAGCAGCAGCCAACGTGGCTCCTTTTCCACAAACACTAACCACACGTGTCCACCCGCACAGGAAAGAGAGGAAAAGCCCCCCAGACTCTCCAGTAACATCAGTGCCAGCGGCGGCGTTTGGGGCCACAGGTCAATGATTCCCTCACAAGCTCAGGAAGAATTCAGAGCCAGGCCCAAGGCTCGTCAGGTCCTTCTCTCAGGACACAGACTCACAAAACAAAAGCTGTCACCCTAGAGCACATGTGCTGCCCCCGCCCAGGGGTCCTTCCTTCTGCAGCTCTCCCATGGGCGCACCCCCCTTCCTCTTAAAGCCCCGCTGAACCCCGTGACAGGCAGGCCTTAGCCTCCTCCTGGCAGTGCCTGTCACAGGCTCTTTAATGGAGGCACGGTGGAGAAAACAAAGGGCTACTTCTTCTGCCAGACACCGGCTCCCATTTCCCATAGCACTCATGCCTCCTTTTGCACTACGAGGAATCTTAAAAACAAACAAAACCAAGTCAGCTATGCTGCGAGTCCACACCCTTCCCCTCTCCCTACCCCACAGCTGGGATCTCTCCTGGGTGACATCTCAACAGCAACTTAGTCTGACCTATCACCCCCTCCCACCTCCAGCACACATACATGATTTTGGCTTTGGGCTGAGAGGGGAGAGACACAAAATCTGATTAGGAACAGACTGAAAAACCCAGAACAGTTTCCCAGAAGTCAGCAGCCACTCCAGGAAGAAACTCCCACTCCCCCAGGCACTGCCTGTGACTGCCATGGCAGCACATGGAAATCTTTCATTGCGAGGCAACGGAACACACTCAAGCAGCTGAGTGATCCAACTGACAGAGGTCGCAGATGCTTTATAGCTACCCTGGCTGTGAGCAGAAGGGGATCCCCAGCATTTTCACATGGGCTCCCCTATGGCTCTAGATTAAGACATGCCAGACACCTCTTAATTGAGGGGAGGGGAGCTCTCTGAGGCAGAAAGGAGAAGAGCACTATCCCACCTCCCATCACATGCTGAGCTGGGATTGGGCTTTACAGCTTTTCACATAGCTCTGGGGTTTTAATTTAGGGTGTGAGGGGTTTTTTTTAAACATATCAGTTTTCAAATCACCTTTCAAGAGATCTGTAAAAACTGGTGGAAGTGGCTAGATTGGAAGCCTAGAAGACTAGTGCTCTCTTTACCAGCAGAACAGGAACAGCAAAAGCAGGGACAACATAAGCTTATCCCATGCCTACTGCCCCACCTGTGACCTGGTCTGGAAAGGTGTGACCTGAGGTGAAGGGCTAGATCCCATCCCCTGAGCCGGCCAGTCCTATAGGTGGTGATGGTGTAAAGAGCAGTGTCAAAAACCTTGCTGCAAGGGTCCTTTCATACCATGCCACGGAGCTGGCTGAGATGGAACTGATCTCTCTTGGCTTTCAGCTGGTCTTTGCTTTCCACCCGAGTCCACGTCTACCTACCCACCCGACCATTTACAAAGCACCCGCCCTCAGAGCATCGAAGCACTGGCTCCATGCTTGGTGCGTGCAGTGTTGTAATAGGAAGGGAGAGGATTCTAGAGCCACAAAGGGGTACAGGGCTTACATCATATTGCTGTGGGAAGTTGCGGATGGAAGGCAGCGGTCGGACAGATACCCACTTCCTCTTTGCTTTGGACATCACCAGCAGGACGCGACGCTCCTTTGTCCAGCTAGGAAATGGGGAGAGGGGGAATTAAAACAAAAAGGCAGGAGGGGAAGCAAAGGGGGTTTAAAATATCCCATCACCACACCAGGACTGTCACTCAGACTGCCCCTTGCACTGGTTGGTAGCTGGACTGGGACGCGTGTGTGTGCATGTGCTACAGGTAACTACAGCAGACGCACCAGAAGAACAGACTGTAGCTCTCCAGGGTGAGCCAAAGGGACCCTTTCCTCCCCCCCCCAACCCACTCTTGTGAACTGCTGAACATCTGCAGCACTCCATCCCCAGGGGTGGCTGAACCGGTCCTGATCTATACGGTCTGTAAAAAACAAAAAACAAAAACAAAAAACCACCACTTCAGGACCCCTCAGGGTGAGAGATGCTGTAGAACATCCTTACACACAGACACTGCACTGTGAACAAGATCCTACAGTTAGGCAAATCACTCTTCCACAATGCCGTACAAAAGGATCAGAAGAGGGTATTGTGGCAAAAAAAATCCAGGCCAATAGACCACAGTCAGAGAAATGACATCCCAGGAAGGGAAGGTGACAGTCCCTCTCTATGTAGCACTGAGGAGACCTCTTCTAGAGCACCACATTCACAGACCAAGGCAGACAAATTGGAGGCATTCCAGAGAAATGCAACAAAAATGACCAAAGTACATACCATGGCTAAAAGTACAACCAACAGCGATAGGATTGCCACCTACAAACAGCAGACGTCTGGAAACAAGTTTGGAGATGAATTGTTTTGGGTGCTCCAGCTGAGTATAGCTAGGAGAAATGGGATGAACTGAACAAAGGGAAAGTGGGCTCCTAGAGTGGGGACTGTGTAAGCTCCTAGAGAGGGGATTTGTGTCTTTTCTCTCTCTGCAAAGTGCCATGCCCAAAGAGGGCCCTGCATACAAATGAAAAATAATAGAATCTGACAGCAGAAAAAAAACCCAACAGTTACCTACCTTTCCGTAACTGTTGTTCTCGGAGATGTTTTGCTCATGTCCATTCCATTCCAGGTGTGCGCACGCCCACGTGCACAGTCGTCAAAGATTTTTGCCTTAGCGGTATCCCTAGGGCTGGCTGTAGCGCCCCCTTGAGTGCTGCACTCATGCGCCGGTATATTAGGCACCGCCAGCCCTATGCCCTCTCAGGTCCTTCTTGCCAACTCCTCCGACAGAGGGGCAGGAAGGCGGGTAACGGAATGGACAGGAGCAACACATCTCGAAGAACAACAGTTACAAAAAGGTAGGCGACCGTTTTTCCTTCTTCGAGTGCTTGCTCACGTCAATTCCATTGTTGGTGTCTCACAAGCAGCATCAGTGGAGGTGGGCTCGGAGCTCACAGTCTTGCAGCTTGCAGCACTGCTCTGCCAAAGCCAGCGCTGTCTCGAGCCTGCTGGGTAAGAGCGTACTGAGACGTGAACGTGTGGACATATGACCAGGTAGCGGCCCTACAGATCTCTTGAATTGGCACCTGTGCCAGGAAGGCCGCTGACAACGCTTGCACCCTAGTCGAGTGTGCCGTCACGATTACTGGTGGAAGCACCTTCGCCAGTTCATAGCAGTGGTGGATGCAGGCCGTGATCCAGAACAAAAAGTTTGAGTAGACACTGGGTGACCTTTCATTCGGTCTGCCACTGCAACAAACAACTGCACTGAGTTACGGAACGGCTTTGTTCTATCTGTGTAGAAGGCCAGCGCCCTCCTGACGTCCAGAGTGCGTAGCTTGTGCTCCCTATCTGACGTACGAGGCTTTGGAAAGAAGACGGGTAAATATAGGTCCTGGCCAGTATGAAACTGGGAAACTACCTTGGGCGGAAACTACCTTGAGTGCGGTCGTAACTGGACTGTATCCTTGTAGAAGACGGTATAGGGTGGCTCTGAAGTAAGCGCCCCGATCTTGGACACCCTGGGGGCCGACGTTATCGCAACCAGGAACGAAACCTTCCAGGAGAGAAGCAGGAAACCAGAGGTTCAAAGGGAGGCCCCAGATGCCTCAACAGCATGAGATTCAGGTCCCAGGGAGGGATGGGATCCTGGACACGTGGGTAGACACACTCCAGACCTTTCAAAAACCATGCCATCATGGCATGAGCGAAGAGCGACCTGCCTTGGAACGGAGGATGGAAAGCCGAGATAGCAGCCGGGCAGAAATTGATCGATGACAGGGACAACCCTTGGAGTCTGAGGTGCAGCAGATAATCCAGGATCTCCTGCCGTGGGGCCTCCTCAGCTCAGATACGCCGTTCGGAGGCCCATCACATGAACCTTTTCCACTTGGCCAGGTAAGTCACTTTGGTGGAGGGTTTCCTGCTACTCAGCAAGACCTGCTGAACACAGGGGGAGCACACCCGTTCGTCTGTGCTCAGCCATGCGGTAGCCAAGCGGTCAAGTGCAGTGCTGTTAGGTTCAGGTGCAAAAGGCTGCTGTAGTTCTGGGACAGCAGCAGCAGGGTGGCTACCGAAAGGCTCAACAATGTGCCAAACCAGTGCTGGTGAGGCCATGCAGGGGCTATTGGGATAATTCTCGCCCCGTCTTACTTGATCTTCACAGGGACCCTGTGAATCAATGGCACTGGTGGAAAGGCATACATCAGCACCCCTGACCACAGAATGAGAAAGGCGTCCGATAGGGGGCCCCTGTTCATTCCCCCCGGATCAAATAGAACACATGGCATTTTCTGTTCTGGAAGATTATGCTGACCGCCTCCAGATGGAGCAGCCACTTGTGGTGAGATGAGAAAGTCTTGCTAAGGTGATCTGCTATGATGTTCCTTGTTCCGGGCTGGTGCGCTATCATGCCGCACACAAAAAAATCCCGAAGGCGGAGAGCTTCTTGACAAAGGGCCGAAGACCCGGTGCCACCCTGCCTGTTGATGTAATACATCACGGCAGTATTGTCCGTCAGGATCTGCACCACCCTGCCCTTCAGGAGGGTCAAGAAAATTGCAGAGTACAGCCCTGAGATACTCTGTCCAGCACCCCGCAGTCTGAGGTGACCTGTGACCGAACGGTAGGGATGAACATGATCAAGGAAAGAACAAGGTGGATGCGGGGATTTGACTGGGGCGTCGCTCTCGAGCGCACCTTCAAAATGAGCATTTCTGGCCCTGGGATGCTTTGCCAGGCTGGGCTGCACAGGTGGCGATGACGAAAGCTCGTGTCTCTATCCCTTCTCCTTGCAGACCCCTGGAGAGGCTGCCAAGGCCTTGGTAGTGGGTGCAGCCAGAACTGCTTCCGTGCAGACTGCGGCATATGCATGCCCAGTGAGCGAAGGGTGGCCCAAGTGTCCTTTAACCTAAGCAGGCTTGCATCAGTCTGCTTCGAAAAGAGACCGTCCTCACAAGTTTAAACTGTACCTGCCAGAGAGGGCCTGTTGGTTCACCATTTGGTTCACCAGGCTGGCTGTTGAATAAATTTTTCTCCCCAAAAAGGTCCAGTCTTTTGGCCTCTTTATTTTTGGGAGTTGAACTGGTGTGTCCCTGCTTGTCCTTTTTGTTGGCTGCAGAGACAACCAGCAAGCCCAGAAGTGGATGGGTATAAAAAGGTACTTGAACCCTTTGGCTGGGATGAAGTACCTCTTTTAGGCCCTTTTGGAGTGGGAGGGATGGACGACGGGATTTACCAGAGAGTCTTGGCAATTTTCAGGACCCCATCATGCACTGTAAGTACAACACATGCCGGCGTAGAGGCTGAGAGGACACTGAACAAGGTGTCCACCTGCCTGGCCATCTCCTTCACTTCTAGGGCCAAGTTCTCGGTCACCCATTGAAGCAGGGCCTGGTGTTCTTCTAAAACTGTCCGGCGGGCTGGCCCTCAAGGGTCCCATGACAGCCTCATCCAGGGTTGAGGACGACAACTGTACTGCTGGGGGAGGCTCCGGAGCATCATCCCCCCGTGGAGGAGCGGGGTTTTGGGGTGGATAACGTCTCCTCTACTCCGACCTCCAAGCAAGTCTCATGCACCTAACCCGGTGCCGCCGGCTGTTGCTCCAGGTGGTGGCAGATGAGCGGTGTGAAGGGGGCATTGTCATTACCAGCATGCCCCATGCACTCTAATAAGGCCACTGCACCGGCCACGCTGCCAAGGCAGCGCTGTAGATGTCAACACAGCATCAGGTGCCCAATCGCGCTGGTGGGGTCTTGGTGAGGGGCTGAACTGCCCTTCCATGCCAGAGCAATCCCCTTCCGGTGACCACGGCAGGGCCATCACCGCCTGTGTCTGCCTGCTGACTGTCGCCGCCAGAGACCAGTGCCTGGAGTGGGGGGGTGGGGAAGAGGAGGAAGAGAGACCGGTGCCGGCATAAAGGGGACTGGAATCGCGACGGGGAGCGCTCCCACGGGGCAGGCAACCAAGATGTGTGCCGAGAGAATGACTGGCGGGAGGGTGAACAGTGCCGGTAGAATGGAGACCGGTGCCTCCCCCTAGGTGATCAGCGTTGAGATGGTGGGGACCGTGATCGCAGTGCCGCTGACCAAGGGCGAGCCCCAGAGGATCTGGGGTGCGATGCTGTAGATCTGCGATGCAGAGATGGAGAGCGCTGCCTTGTCTTGGGGGATTGGTGGAGCTTCACTACCCCCGGAGGGGTCTTAGTGGCTGGCTTGCCCTTGGAGGGAGCCTTTGCCACTTCCTGTGGCACGGGAGGAGGCCTCTACTCTCTCAGTGCTGGGGGAGCTTGGGAAAGCGTCAATGCCGCCAGAAGTTTAGGTCCCCTAACCCTCCCGGGAGTCAGTGGTGGCTCCTTTAAGGGGCTAAGGGCCCTGAACGGGAAGCGCGTCCACATGGCTCTGGAGCGACTGGTTGGCCCGAACTGGGTCCTTTGCTTGATGCCCCATGGCCCTTCTTGCCCGGTGCCGGGGAGCCGTGCTTTTTTGTTTTCTTTCTGGGCACCGGCGACGGGAAGCAGTGCCGGAGGTGCGCTGTGCACTGAGGCTGAGTACTAGGTGACTCTTGGTGGGACGGCTCGGAAACCAGACGAAGGGCAGCCTCCATGAGGAGAGCCCGGAAACAAATATCCCGCTCGGAGTCCTGGGTCAAATTTTCTTTTTTTTACAAATATGACACTTGTCCTCCACGTGATTCCAAGCACTGAGGCAGCTGCTGTGAGGGTCACTTAAGGCATAGGCCTGTTACAGTCCATGCAGGGCTTAAACCCTGGAAACTGGGGCGTGCCCCGCCTGGGGCAAAGTCCCCTCTGGGGCTCTAACTTCTAACTACACTTAACAGCTACTTAACACTAACTACTATAAACAACTATTTACAAGGCCCTAAGGCTCGAAGTCAGAAGAAATGAAACTGCTAGCCCTTGCTATGCAAGGAAAGGTGCTCTGACTAACCACCCCGGGCAGTAAAAAGTAACAGATGGCATAGTGCTGGCGGTACTTGATATACTGACGTATGAGCGCGGCAGTCAAGGGGGCGCCACAGTCGACCCTACGGATACTGCTAAGGCAAACATATCCGACAACCATGCACATGGGTGTGTGCACACCTAGAATGGAATCGACACAAGCAAGCACTCAAAGAATGTTTGCTAATGGTGATGTCTATTAAACTGTGGAAGAGTCTCCTCAAGGGAACAGTCTGCCAGGATGGAAGCCCTCACAGATATTTCAAAGTAGCCTGTACAAAGCACTGGAGAATGAATACATGGTGGGGGGAAATCCTGCACTGAGGCTAGGAGGGGAGACAGAGGAGAGGGCAGGAACACTCACCAGTGGCGGGCTTTGGCACTACAATACTTGAGGTCCTTGTCTGGCTCCACCACCTGCCCGTTCCTCCAGCATTGGCCACAAACAAATTTCATCTGGAGGTCAAAGCTGCTTGACGTCGGAGCCCGGGGGGCAGCCTGTGAAGGATCACATGAAGAAGCAGGATTCAGGCAAATGGACCTCAACACTTTGCCCCAGTCATTACTGTGTACATGCATGCGTATGCCCTGGGATAGATGCCTTTCCCCATAGGCACTTGTACACTACAGCAAAGAGCATAGTATAAAAGCCAAGACAGAGGCAGACTGAGCTCTCATTTGGCAGCACAAGCCATTGGTCCATCAAGATACCAGATCAGATCAAACCACTGGTCAGTTTAGTCTGGTTTCCTTACTTCTTGCCATATGATATAGGGCCATTGATCCCTCCTGTTTGTACCCTCTCTCTAACAATGGCTAAACCCAGGTCTTCAGAGGAAGACACAACCACCTCACAATGCACGTAACCAGGCCACACACACACACACACACCACTAGCGCTGACCGAGGGCTCAATCCGTACCCACTGGTGCAGCTGCAGACAAGGGGTGGGGATTCATTCGCAGGGAGGGTAGGGGGCATCTGCACTGAACTTCCTGGGGATGCTGTCTATCTGGAGAAAGCAGTTTAAAGTCACAATTTGGGCCCCTTAGGAGCTCTGATAGCAGAGGAGGCCCCCCCAGGCTGCACTGAATCAACATGTCTCCTGGTCACACTACATCCAGCCACCGCCACCCACTTTTGGGTCACAGCTGGATGATGTGGGCCCCATCTTGTGCCTCTAAACTCCATTCTGGGCAGACTTTCCACCCCTGAGGTTCCTGTGCCCTGAGTTGCACAGCCAGACTCAACCCACCAGCCTATTAACCAACATGTGACCCGACGCTTGAGAATTCATAGCCCTTACATCATGATCCCTAGCTGAAAGAGTCACAAAATGTCCGCAGTCCTTTCACATGCTGTCTAGGGAGGAAGAACGGTCATATGATTAAGATACACAATTTGCAATCAAGAGGCCTGAATTCGGTACCTGCCTCTTCCATGCACTTACAGCGGAGTTACATGTGGAATTTGCGCCACTAACTCAGGCACTTATACCTGCAACAACAGGGAACACGTGATGTTTGAGTCTACAGCTCATTTCCCAAGGAAGAAGCAAATGCAGATGCAAGGAGCTGTGCTTAGCAGCCAACCATCTGGGGTGCAGCCAAGGATCCAGAGCCAAGGCGGAATTCCCAAAGGAATGCCCCTAGAGGCGAGCGGGCTGCGGAGCCCAATGATTTTGTGCCAGTACACACGACTGTCTGCCTGTGCCAGCTAACCAGCTTGCACCAGCTGTCCCATATTGACTTTCCTATGCTGGGCATTTACCAGAGAGCAAACAATCTCCATGAGCAGCAGGTTTTAGTCAGTTTGCTCAGCAGCAATGTGGATCCTAGGGACGTTTGGGCCAATATCTGGCAGGTGGAAAGGTCCAATGGACAATGCAGAGCCCAACTGTACCTCAGTTACGGACCTACAGGCTTCCAGTTAGCAGACTCAGTTCTTTTGATTGAGGCAGATCTGGTGGCATATTCATTTTCACCAGCCCTGCAAGGTCTGCTGTATTATCCTGCCATGTGGTATATTTCCCAACATAACCATGAGATGCAGGTTAGCTCTACCCGACAGGCCAGACTGACATGTCAGATCCAGAGCATGACAATGTTCAGGGACCTGAGAGGATTAGCTGAAAAGGTCCTAACAGTGTCTGGCTCCTGTTCCGAGAACTTCAGGCAGGAGCTAACCAAAAGTTTTCTGATGTGAGTAGTGCAAAGACCGTGAATATTTACTGTGACGATCAGGATCCAGACACCCCAAGAGGAGAAGAGAAGGTTTAAACCCACAAAATGAGCAGTTAAACCAACTGAATTACAGCATAATACAGTACGCAAAATCTATCGAATAAGGTCTTTCACAAAAGCTCGTCATGCCCTGAACTTGCTGGCCAGTATGAGATATGTACACGGAATGAGGTTATGACTCTATGTGTACAGAAAACTGCTCAGAAGCTGTACTGCATCTCACAGCAGGGCAGTGAGCCGTCAAGCAGAAAGGGGCACCACCCAAGCTAGGTGTTTTAACATGAAACCAGCTTTTTTTTTTTCAGCCCAGAAAAAGGCAACAATGGACCATTAGCGATAACGGGAAGGCAGAGAGACAGCCTGGCTATCAAGCCAAGAAGGAATTTCCCCACTCTGGCTAAGCAGGAGTCATCATGGACAGAGAGAAAATAAAAGGGAAAAAAATCTTTTAAAAACAGGCTTGAGACTGAGGGCTCGTCTATACTTAAAAGGCGACAGTGGCACAGCTCTGTTGCCGTAGTGTTTCAGTGTAGACGCCACCTACACAGACGGGAGGGTTCTCCTGTCAGCATAGGTATCCACCTCCCCGAGAGGTGGTAGCTAGGTTGACAGAAGAATTCTTTTGCCAACCTAGGGCTGTCTACATGGGGACTTAGGTCGGCTTAATTATGCCGCTCAGGGGCGTAGATGTTTCACACCCCTGAGCGACGTAGTTAAACCAACCTAATTTTCCAGTGTAGACCAGGCCTAAAGTTTTTTTTTCCAGAACTTGAGGGACAGTATCTAGGCAGGAGGCTGTCCATGAATGCTGGATCCCTTCTATAGCTAGAGGGTATGTGGAGAAACTGTTTTAGGGCAATAGGTAACTTGTATTTGAAAAGGGATTTTATCTAACACGGAAGAGTAAAGTCGGAGGTTGTGTCTATGTTTATTTACTATGTAACTTGTACAGGTTTTCACGACTTTACAATTTAATCTTTGAACCTGTGTTTTTTTAACAAACAAAACTTTTGTTTATTTTTACCCCAAGCGGGTCTCTAGTGTGCAAACTGAGTGGAGAGTGGGGGCCAAAGTGAACTGATAACTGGGAGCTGGTTTCATGCCTTTAGGGGTGAGGAACCAGATGGGAACAGTCTGAGCATCTTGTACTTAAGAACTGGGGGAGAATGAATTTGGGACTGGAAGGGCTGGTGGGGGTCTCTCTGCAAGGAGCACCTAGGCTGTTGAAAGCCAGGGTGAGACCTTGTGCTTGTGGGCAGGCTGCTGGTGTCAGGGGATTGAATCATAGCTGCACAGCACAGGGACACAAGGTTACAGGGCAGGCAGTGACAAAACCCCTAACCAGGCGGGTGATCCCCAGAACGTCTCACTGACCATGTGCAGTAAATCCAGCATGCATGCATGCTCAGAGGGGACTGGGCGTAAAGAGTCAAAGCAGCTGCTGCTATACACAGCTGTATTTGTAAGGACATGCTACACGTCTGGCAGACTGGTAATAAAACAGATCGCCGTGACATGGAAATTAGGGTCTCGAGAGGTTGCTACACATTAAGTCAGTCAAAGGGGCTTCAGGTTATAACAGCGCCCATTGTTATGAAGCCAACACAGAAGACTACAACAAAGTTAGCTACTAAACTGTAGCAACCAAATGAATCAAGACTTTGGCACGGTCGTTCTTAGCTTTATGTTCCAAATAAGGCACCAGGCACATTATAAAGGAGGCAAAAAAATTCTCCTTCCCACATTTTCCCCTCAGTATCTAGCTACCAACTCTGATGCTCACCTCAGATGTTGTTCAGCAGCTGGCCACTGTGATGTGGCACAGTAACTTCTGGAGTTGCAAAGACCTCCGGGAGCCAGGGTAAGTCTACTGCAGATTCCCCAAACCACCTCCTCTCTCACCCACATCCAGCAGCTGTTTGCTTCTGCACTGCAGCAGACTCTGATCAGAAACTTCTCTGACCAGCTCTGGGTGAATGGCCAGAGAGCCCCACGTCCTCTGGGACTGAGCTCCAGCACGAGCCTGCAGAGCAGGCCTTTGGCATGTGGCACCTCCTGCGTGAGCCTCCTCGTCTGCACAGCATTGCGGCCTTACACTGTTCTTCTCCAGCCAGAGGCATCTAGCTGGTTTTGGGGCTCAATTAGCTGCTGTTGCTCCTAACCCTATAGGAGATGCCTTGTTCCTGCTGTCCGAAGAACACCCTGAGAAGCTGACATCGGAGCTATGTAAGTTAAGGGTGGGAGGAGGGGCTAGTTTGCACAGTGCTCCTGGGAAGTTGCCTTTGCCATGCAGCTGAGTTGTGAAGCTGGGTGGATGTTATGCCAGATTAATCTGCTCAGGCTGGAGAAAAATAAAAGCAAAAACAAACTTCGCTCTGCCGAATGGGCTAGCCCTGCCCTGCAGTCTGCAACAGCGAGTTGCTGACTCTCCTGAGCCTACTGTCCGAACACTCACTGTTGCCAGAGCTGTGGTGCGCTGCCAGGCACGCATGTGGCTTTAACTGACTGTAGGACAGTCTCTCTCTCTTTTTAAAGACACAAACGATGCCGTGCATTGGCGTCAGGCTGGGACACCGACCAGCTCCACGCTCGTGACAAGGGACGACGTGATAAGCAAGCACCTTCCAGCTACACTGACAATACATCCCACGTGTCCCACGACAAACACAGCGACACAGGCCCTGCAGCTCTGTTATGTTGCACACCACCACAAAACTCAGCGCCTGGCTGTCATGCAGCTTTATGAAACTGGGGGCAGAGTTTAGCAAAGGGGGCTGGAAATTGTCAGCTTGGTCTTCAATCCCCACAGGCACTGATGTCCTCCTGATCCTGGCACTGCACATGTCACTGCTATAGGCCTTTAGCAATAAGGGGAACCCACATATTCCAGGTGTTATTTCCTACTTCCCAACCTTTGTCTTTATTGTTTGTACATTGTCCATTTTAGGACCTAATCCCTCTGCTAGGCCGAGGCACCTCAATTCCCAGTGATTCTGATGGGAGCTGAGGACGCTCAGGGTCTCACCCGACTGGATTCTAGCTTTTCAGCTCTGCAGGGAGGGAACTGGCTCCTGTGGTCTCTACACTGCCAACAAAGTATTGTTGCTCTGCCACCCAGGCACGACCCCTACATCCTGGGTGAGCCACTCGACTCCTCGGTATGTTGCAGATGGAAGCCAAGACCCCCCCTTGTGGCAGGAGGGTTTAACAAGGCATCCCCCGGTGGGGTTTGTATGCCAAGGCCTTGATTGGAGGCATAAAGAGACTCTGCTCCTACTTTTCTCACCTTGTCAGCTGCACCAGACAAGTAAAGAAGAGAGAACTCTGTGTTCTAATGCAGCTTTAATCTGACCCCAGGGCGGGGCTGGGCTCAGATGGTTACTCACCAGCTGGGCTCTGCTCCACAATGCAAACAGCCTCCACCACCAAGGTAGAGGGCACGTGGTTAGGGCTAGGTCTGCCTGACACCACCCAGACCCTACAGCTCAGAAGGAGGCAAGCGTGGAGCAATGCTCTCTGCTTAAACACCCCTCTTCAGGGTCAGCGCTGCCTTGAAAGCCGGGGGGGGAGGAGGAGTACGACCAGGGGGACAAGCAATGCCTTCCATTTGCTCTGCCCTGCAGCCAGGTTGGTTGGCTGGCATGACCAGCTTCACCAGCACCTGAGCTTGAATGTCCCTGGACTTGTTTTTAAAAATGGGCTCCCGTATGACAGTTACTGCTCCCCACGGGATCTGGCTTGCATTAGCGGGATGCCCTCCTTCCCTGCAGAGGCGACACAGGGGCAGGGGGAACGCAGGGTCACGTGCCCACCCCCCCCGGTTTCTCATGCCACCTCTCGCCGGGATGCCTAGCAGCAAAGAGGCAGTGGCTCACCCTGGTGGCAGCGCTCACCATGTACCCATGCAGCGCGGGGAGGGAGGAAGCAGCAGGGTGGCTGTGGGCTGAGCTCCCCCGCGCACTACATGGGGCTGCTTCTCCTTCTCTGCTGCTAGAGTCCCAGCGCTTTGCAGGCTGCCCGCTTTGCAGGCTGCCCGTTAAGGTGAGTCGGGTGGCATCTTCGAGATTGGGAAGAGGAGCTGTGACATGGTGCCCCGCACCAGGTAGCTCAGGTGGAGCCCCATCCAGCCCGAGAGCCCCGGGGTGAGTGAGGGGAGCAGGCGGGGGGAGAGGGGGAAAGAGTTGGAAAGTGGGGGCTGACCCTGCTGCTGCAATGCACCCCTAGCAGCAGCTTGCAGCTGCTGGGAGTGCATTGAAACAGCAGCAGCCTCCAATGTGTCTATTAAGGAGAAGGTGATTTGGGGGTGTCACATCCCCACTCCAACAAAAAGTGGCTGATAATTCTGCAGCTTCTCGTTAACTGAGATGAGCCAGCCCCAAGCACCGTCCCATCTTGGTGCCACCCACCCCGGTCTGCACATCCCAACTGCGTTCAAGCTCTGCAAGGGGCTGGCCAGCCACAGGGCAGAGAGCATGAGGAGGAGGAAGTTGCTGGTGTATGTTGTCTACATAAAGATCAAGTTTTAGGGGATGGAGGCAGAGGCAACATGAAGGGCGGTCATGTTGTGTGACCCCCACTATCTACACTCATGACTCACCTCTCATCTTCCCTCCACCCCCCCCACATCACAACAGGCACCATCTTTGCTCCACCCCTGGCACACAGCGTGGGGAAGGCAGCCCTCACTGTGACTGAGAATGCCGGAAGCGATGCCTCATGCTAGAGAGAATCAAATGAAGTGAAAGTCTTAAATGAATCCACATCTTCCATAGAATCTTTATGGATAGTAATCCCATGCTCTAATAAGAATACAATAGTAGATCTATTATCGACCACCTGACCAGGACAGTGATAGTGACGATGAAATGCTAAGAGAGATTAGAGAGGCTATCAAAATAAAGAACTCAATAATAGTGGGGGATTTCAATTATCCCCATATTGACTGGGTACATGTCACCTCAGGACGAAATGCAGAGACAAAATTTCTCGATACTTTAAATGACTGCTTCTTGGAGCAGCTGGTACAGGAACCCACAAGGGGACAGGCAACTCTCGATCTAGTCCTGAGTGGAGCGCAGGATCTGGTCCAAGAGGTAACTATAACAGGACCGCTTGGAAATAGTGACCAAAATATAACAACATTTAACATTCCTGTGGTGGGAAGAACACCTCAACAGCCCAACACTGGCATTTAATTTCAGAAAGGGGAACTATGCAAAAATGAGGAGGTTAATTAAACAGAAAATAAAAGGCACAGTGACTAGAGTGAAATCCCTGCAAGCTGCATGGACACTTTTCAAAGACACCATGATAGAGGCTCAACTTAAATGTATACCCCAAATTAAAAAACACAGTAAAGGAACTAAAAAAGAGCCACCGTGGCTTAACAACCATGTAAAAGAAGCAGTGAGAGATAAAAAGGCATCTTTTAAAAAGTGGAAGTCAAATCCTAGCGAGGTAAATAGAAAGGAGCATAAACACTGCCAAATTAAGTGTAAAAATATAATAAGAAAAGCCAAAAAGGAGTTTGAAGAACAGCTAGCCAAAAATTCAAAAAGGTAAAAACAAAATGTTTTTTTAAGTACATCAGAAGCAGGAAGCCTGCTAAACAACCAGTGGGGCCCCTGGACGATGGAGATTCAAAAGGACCACTTAAAGATGATCAAGTCATTGCAGAGAAACTAAATGAATTCTTTGCTTCAGTCTTCATGGCTGACGAGGTTAGGGAGATTCCCAAACCTGAGCTGTCTTTTGAAGGTGACAAATCTGAGGAACTGTCACAGATTGAAGTGTCACTAGAGGAGGTTTTGGAATTAATTGAGAAACTTAACAGTAACAAGACACCAGGAACAGATGGCATTCACCCAAGCGTTCTGAAAGAACTCAAATGTGAAATTGCGGAACTATTAACTATGGTTTGTAACCTGTCCTTTAAATCAGATACTGTACCCAATGACTGGAAGATAGCCAACGTAACACCAATATTTAAAAAGGGCTCTAAAGGTGATCCCGGCAATTACAGACCGGTAAGTCTAACGTCAGTACTGGGCAAATTAGTTGAAACAATAGTAAAGAATAAAATTGTCAGACACATAGAAGAACATAAATTGTTGGGCAAAAGTCAACATGGTTTCTGTAAAGGGAGATCATGTCTTACTAATCTATTAGAGTTCTCCGAAGGGGTCAAACATGTGGACAAGGGGGAATCCAGTGGACATAGTGTACTTAGATTTCCAGAAAGCCTTTGACGAGGTCCCTTACCAAAGGCTCTTATGTAAATTAAGTTGTCATGGGATAAGAAGGAAGATCCTTTCATGGCTTGAGAACTGGTTAAAAGACAGGGAACAAAGGATAGGAATAAATGATAAATTTTCAGAATGGAGAGGGGTAACTAGTGGTGTTCCCTGAGGGTCAGTCCTCCGACCAATCCTATTCAATGTATTCATAAATGATCTGGAGAAAGGGGTAAACAGTGAGGTGGCAAAGTTTGCAGATGATACTAAACTGCTCAAGATAACTTAAGACCAAAGCAGACTGTGAAGAACTTCAAAAAGATCTCACAAAACTAAGTGACTGGGCAACAAAATGGCAAATGAAATTTAATGTGGATAAATGTAAAGTAATGCACATTGGAAAAAATAACCCCAACTATACATACAATATGATGGGGGCTAATTTAGCTACAACTAATCAGGAGAAAGATCTTGGAGTCATTGTGGATAGTTCTCTGAAGACGTCCATGCAGCGTGCAGTGGCAGTAAAAAAAGCAAACGGGATGTTAGCAATCAATCATTAAAAAAGGGATAGAGAATAAGATGGAGAATATCTTATTGCCCTTATATAAATCCATGGTACGCCCATATCTTGAATACTGCATACAGATGTGGTCCCCTCATCTCAAAAAAGATATACTGGCATTAGAAAAGGTTCAGAAAAGGGCAACTAAAATGATTAGGGGTTTGGAACGGGTCCCATATGAGGAGAGATTAAAGAGGCTAGGACTTTTCAGCTTGGAAAAGAGGAGACTCAGGGGGGATATGATAGAGGTATACAAAATCATGAGTGGTGTGGAGAAAGTGAATAAAGAAAAAAGAAAAGGAGTACTTGTGGCACCTTAAAGACTAACCAGTTTATTTGAGCATAAGCTTTCGTGAGCATCCGATGAAGTGAGCTGTAGCTCACGAAAGCTCATGCTCAAATAAATTGGTTAGTCTCTAAGGTGCCACAAGTACTCCTTTTCTTTTTGCGAATACAGACTAACACGGCTGTTACTCTGAAACCTGAATAAAGAAAAGTTATTTACTTGTTCCCATAACATACGAACTAGGGGCCACCAAATGAAATTAATGGGCAGCAGATTTAACAAATAAAAGGAGGTTCTTCTTCACACAGTGTACAGTCAACCTATGGAACTCCTTGCTTGAGGAGGTTGTGAAGGCTAGCACTATAACAGATAAGTCCATGGAGGTTAAGTCCATTAATGGATATTAGCCAGGATGGGTAAGGAATGGTGTCCCTAGCCTCTGTTGTCAGAGGGTGGAGATGGATGGCAAGAGAGAGATCACTAGATCATTACCTGTTAGGTTCACTCCCTCGGGGCACCTGGTACTGGCCACTGTCGGTAGATAGGGTACTGGGCTGGACGGACCTTTGGTCTGACCCAGTATGGCCTTTCTTATGCTCTCCATGGCTGTGCAGAGCACCATTCGCACTGGGGTGTGGCAACAGCAGGGCTTCACCCTTCCCTGCAGAACTTCAGGTCCAGCCCAGGCCGCTGTCATGCGCTCACTCCCACCTGCTCGCTGTAGCACACGGGAGGCAAAGGGGGCCCTGGCAGCGCCATATTCTCTCTCTGATTGGTGGGGAGCGGCAGTGGGAGGGGAAGGCACAGAACTGACTGGAACAGGTGCAAGTAACAGCTCCAAAAAAACACAAACCAGTCCCAGGGTCCCCGTGGCTTCTTACCGTGCTGCTGGTGGCTTTGCTGGCATGCGCCTCCATTAGCTGCCAGTACTTTTTAGACTCCTGGACAATATCTTCATGGGTCATACCTGAGAACAACAAAGCAGAGACACGACTGAGCATCCCCACACCAGTCTGCTGACCCAGGCACCCGAGCATCAAAGGCACTGAGGGAGGGAGGGGAAAAGGAGCCACATCACCACCACCGGTCCAAGACTCCACTTCTAGTAATGCTTCAGTTCATGCCTGCATCACATGGATCTTTAGTTTATAGGCTAAAAAGGTGCTGGAGTCACATCCCTGGAGATGCCAGCCTTTTACTTATCACCAGAACAGGTTCACCGCAGGCCAAGAAAGTTCAAATTTCCTCCATACACTCTCTCTCTCGCCCATGTGAATCAACACCGCAGAGAGAGAGAAGAATTCAGCCTCCATGACTCAGTCAGTCTTTGGCCTTCTTGCTGAGACAGCCACTGGCTCCTTTGCTGGCAGTTTTTAAGATGTGGACACTTGTTCTACAAAATCTTGACAAAAAAGATCCACCAAACAATGTCATGCGGAGCACTGACCAGCCAGCAGAAGCCACATACATTACTACCAACCTGCAGCTGGGTTGGAGCTGGTGCCTTAAGGATGAAAGGCTGCATACAGTAGAACATCAGTGTTTGGGATACCTCGGGAATGGAGGCTGTCCGTAACTCTGAACAAGACGTTACAGACTTCAGCCATAGGGGGGGGGCTGTCAGGGCTTCTGACCCTCAGGAGCACCGGGGCTCAGGGCTTTAGATCAGGGGTGGGGGGAAAGAGTGTGCTGAAGCTCGGGGCTCCAACCTCACAGGGTTTGTTGGGGCTTCTCTGTCCCGCAGCTCCTTTCCTGGCTTCAGGGGGCACTGGGGCATGGGGCTGGTTTCAACCCCAGCGTTCCCCCTGTAGCTAAAGCTCCGATCCCTGGCACCCTCACAAAACCAGAAGCAGAGCTGTGGGGCTGAAGCCTCGCACTCCAGTGCCCCCCAATCTAAAGCCCTGAGCCCTGGTGCTCCAGAGGGTCAGAAGCCCTGACCCCCCCCTGCCAAGAGTCTTGACCTCCCCCTCCCACGCAACTGCAACCCCAACTTCCACCCGCCCCACAAAGCCTTGAGCCCTGGGGCTAAAGCCCCAAGGCAGTAAATATATGGGGGTGGGGGTAGTTGGGGGGTGGGTGGTGTGTCTGTCTCTCCACTGCTGCCTGATGACTTCCGGTTCCAGAGGGTGTCCAGAACTCTGGAATTTGTATCTTTGAGGTTCTGCTGTATATCACATTCCCCTGAGTCAACCAGTCTCTCACAGATCTTGAAAATCTAAGCTAATTCCTGGCTCCTAGATTCAGTCTGTCTGTTTATGGAAAGTCACCCAGTTTTGATCAGGGACTCAACAAATCCACTTTAAAACAAAACAAAAAACCAAAACCCAAACAGGCCGTACATTTTATTGGATACCAACTATGGCTCCTCCCATTAACAAGACATTCACATATTTGGTTGAAGATAAATGTCTACAGTTTTTGTACCGATATAGCTATATTGGTTAGGGTATGACTGTTTACCAGTATAGCCCCTAGTGTGGACAGTTATATCAATCTTGAGATACCTTATACGAGCATAGCTTTTCCTGTACAGGAAGAGGAATAAGCACATTTATACCAGTAAAACTGTCTCCAGTCTAAGAGGGATGTGACACTTAACTGTAGTAGTGTAGGTAAAGCAATATAATTTGTGCGTGTAGACAAGCCACAAGGGCTGATCTACACACAAACTGTCACTAAATAACTAAATCAGGTGTAATTCACACCTCGTGGTACTTTGCTGCAAGTCTGTGTGTAGACACTCGTTTCAAAATAAACGTCCTTTTTTCAATTTTGATCAAGTTGGTAAGAAAAAGACTCTTACGGAAACATTGCCTTGGTCACAATTTATCTCAGGAGTTAACTCCTCGATGGGTTCAAGGATCTGAACCAAAGCCTTTGCCAACACTACCAGCGTGGAGACAACCAACCAGCATTAAGAGTCTCAGAGCACCGAACAGTGAGAACTTGTTAATTTTCTAGCAGGCGTACAAGCATGTAGTCAGTGGAGCAGTATGCGGTGAGACATCTTTAACTAGCTGGGTTAATGCCAAGCCTAATTATCTTGTTGCCGTGCAGTTTAGAGATGGCGTATGAAGGATGTTTAAGATGTCTGACCAACTTCCAGCTCACTGAAACCAAAAACACCAGAGGGTTGCTTTAATAAATCCCCACTTATACAGAAAGGCAGCAAAGCTGTATATATTACAGTCACTGAAAGCTGTTATGTTAGCTTTGCTATTACAGAGTACCCTGTGAATGCTCTCTCGGCTCTGAGAGTCTGTGTAGTCCAGAGGGTCGGAAGCCAGGAAACTCTATACTTCTTATGACCTGCTGTGTGGCACTGGACAAGTCAGAACATTCTGTGCCTCAGTTTCCCCATCTGTGAAATAATACCGTCTGGCAGCTTCCCAGGCATGTTGGGACATTCATTTTGTTAAAGTCTGTACAGTGTGTTGAGGAAATCCAAAGCACTAGATAAGCATTTTTATTATTCAAGCACACCCAGAAATGCCTCTGAAGCAGCAGCTGCCCTATGTTTGGTGCTGAAATCAGTGTTTTGCTGGTGATGTCCTTGTTGATACAACGTGGTGTTAGCCCCCAGGAAAGACTGCATCATGTCATTCTGGGTCCACTTCTCCCAGCCCTCATGCATTCTGCAATTCCAGAATGTAGGGTAAAACCAACCTCTTACCAGAAGATCCTGCTCAAAAATCTTTTTAGTTTTAAAATTACATTTCTTGACCTTGTGGTTGTGTAAAAAAACCTTCCAAGTGCAAACAGTGCTGTCCTCTTGAGTCTGCAGACAGCCTGAAACAATGGCTCTGAGAGGCGTGAACTGCCCAAGCATCTCAATGGGATAGGAATGCTGAAACCCAAAGCCAACTATTTACGTTTTGACATTGTCAGCTGTTTCACCCTCCTCTGTACCATCCACCAGTATGGAGGGCAACTGCCTGAGGAGTCCAAAAAACCCCAAGTGTTGTTGGATGGTGGCAAAAGAATGCCCACTACCATCTTCTACTCACCAGAAGATTGCACCCATCTGGCTGTCGTGGCCCAGGCATGTGTCCCCTCCAGGCCTGACAAGTGCAATTCATCAGCCCTAGGACACAGCCTGAGAAAGCTCAAGCGGCTACAAAATGCAGCAGCCCATCTGCTTAGCAACATGGGTCACTGAACACATCACCTCCAGTACAGCCACCCTCGCACTGGCTCACCAATGAACAGAGTCCAAGTCAAGCTCCCAGCCCTGCTGGTCAAAGGTCTCCATGGGATTGGCCCCAGGTCCCCAAGAGAGCCCCTCTCCCTCCGTAACCATGAACTCCCATGGCAGCTCATTTCACTGCGACCATCAGCCACGGAGGGCAGGCTCTTGAGTGACCCAGAGACAAAACTTTCCCAGGGACTGCCCCTACGTAACAGCACCCATTCCTGCAAAGAAACAGGAATGAGCATGGTTCGAGTCCCCCATGAAACTAAATGCAAAACCCACGTCCTCTCCTCACACACAGACACACTCACTTGCACCCAGGCTGAGGAGGGAGATTATATTCATAATTTCTCTTTTTATGTACTCGGGAGGAGCTTAAATACTACAGAACCCATCAGTATGACAGGCCACACAAGCACCTCGAGAGGCAGGCAGATATTTCTGTGCTTTCCCCTCTGGATGGGCATCAAATGGAACTGTCACAGGTTTAGCAGCCTGCTTATATTTAGGCAGGCAAAGGACATTTGCCTTCTAATTTCAGCCAAACTCCTCCAAGCACACTGCTGGGTTCTCCACAAACTGTTCCAAGGCAGGAAAAAGAGTCGGGCTTCATTTTGGGACAGGACAGTGAAAATCTCTGCTCAGCATGCAGTGAGTCAGAGAATCAGACAAAGCACTTGGAGGGGAGAGAAAAATCAGACTGAAGAGATTTCCGTGCCATTATGTAAGTGACCTGAATTGAAGACCGCACTCTGAGAGGGGGCAGATGGCCTGTTGCCAACTATTTAGTTTCCATAACAGCCTCTTGGGAGCGGCTTTATCAAAGGTTTTTTGAAAGTTCAAAGAAATCTCACTGGTTACCACTATTTTGTGAACATGTTCGAAGAAGCAAAACATCAGAGGGGCCCGATTTCCTTTCACAGCAGCTGCGCCGGCTTGTCCCTGCCATATCCCGATCACCTAGCGGTTCTAGGACTCTACTTCTAACAACCATTTCCTCCAACACACGTGGTCCTGAGGTAAAGGCTCGCTGGGCTAGAATTCCCAGGATTGCCCCTAGACAGACAAACCTGGCAATAGCACTGGAAGGGCTGACCTCCCAGTAAGAGCATTTCACGGCCCCACCTCTATCTCCTACAAGCTGAGAGAGGGAAGGGAGTGCATGTATGTGAGAGAGAACGTAAATTTTCTTGAACTCTGCCAGACCCCCTGCAAGGCCCGCTCTCTGTCCCCAGTGGCACAGTACCTAAGCTGGAGAAGGCATGAGCACACGCTCTCTCCTCCTCTTCCCTCCCCACCCCAAAGCCGCACCCAGCGGCACACTTACCCGAGTATTGCTGCAGCAGCCAGACCTTGAGCTCGATGAAGCTGTGAGCGAAGTGGCAGCTGTCCTCACGCAAGCAGCCGTAGCGCACCTCATGCCGGCACACATCAAACTGGAAGTGCTCCTGGAACTGGCGGATCTTAGAGTATTTCAGGGAGGTGGAACGCACAATATGAACCAAACACCTGCAGTGGGAAAATGGCCGAGCAAGAGAAACACAAGGGATCAACGGATTGACTCTTCACCCCTCCTCCTCCTCCTCCTTCCCCATTCTCTGAGCTGGCCGAAGCATGGATGGGTGTTAAAGCCGATCCTAGGAGTCACTAACAATCTGATAGTGCAATGAGCAGCCATTTGCACGGGTGGATCCAAGTCCTGGGTCATGCCTTGTCCCCAACCCTGGAGCACCTCAGGCAGACACTTTACACCACCTTGTTTAAAATATCTGACCTATGAACCCCTGTGCAGCATAGGCCAAATCCAAGCTCACTGGAGTCAAGCTGCAGTCTTTCCACTGACATCAATGGGCTCTGATCTGGCTCCAAATCCCTTGGCACCAGGTGTCAGACATGCAGGGCAACATATCGCACCTTGTGCTTTCATGTGCTGGGGACGAGAGGAAGAAATGGGCAAGTAACAGGAGCTAGCTGGCTGGGCACCAGTAGGGTTACTCCAGCAGGCACTGCACGGGCCAGTTCACTCACTTGTTGTCATAGAAGCTGTGTTTGGCAGCAAGGTTGGAGCAGACAGCTGGAGAGTCCTTGGTCCCTTTGCTGATTATCCGGGGTTTGCTGTCAAAGCAGATCTGAGAAGGGAAGAAGCAGCACACTAGGAAATCTCAGAAAGCAGGAAAAAGGAGAGATGCTGCCAGAGAGCTCACCCAGACTGGGATCATTTCACTTGGAATGGAGAAGAGCTAGAGGGAACTTACTCAAGAGGTCCAAAAATTAGAACAAGCCTGATGGAAACTTAGCACTAGAGCTGCTTGGAAACCAGTAAACACATTTTGCAAAAATTTCCAAACAAAATTTTTGGAGCTTTTTTTTTTTTGGACATTCCAACAGTTTTTTTTCATCACAGTTGGAAAAATTTTAACCAGGTCAACTTATAATTCCCTTCTTTTCATCCAAAAAATGCAAAAGCAAAGGGAGTGATAGAGGAAATTAAAGACGAGTAAGTCCAAAACAAGACATGTTGCTTTACATACACAGTCACCCTGGGGAACATGCTTCTGCAGGAGGCCAAGAGAGAGAGGGCCAGATCCTTAGTTAATGTAAATCAAGGTAGCTCTACTGATTTCAAACAGCATGTGTTGTGCAAGAGGTCAAACTAGATGATCACAATGGTCCCTTCTGGCCTTAGAATCTATGAATGAAGTGACACTAGTTTTGCCCATTACGTGGTTATGGTTTTTCAAACATCTGGGTCAAAGTTATGATTATTAACAACCTTGCTAGCTATGAAAGCCCAGGGTAGTCAAACTGTATGCTCCAGGCGTGAGCTGACCACCTGCAGAGGGCAGAGAGGAGTTACCCCCTTCCACACCTACAGCATCACACAATTGCTCAGGAACATCATGGATTGTTCAGTTCTGTCACCTTCCTCTGAAGCAATAGGGACTGGCTGCTTCTGGAGGCTGGATACTAGCCAGGATGGACTAATGGTCCAGCTGCACACTGACAGCTGAACTAGGGTGGGATGCAGCAGAAGGGAGCCTGCCTCTTTCACACACTTACAGTAGAGTTACATTTTGGCATTTATATCTGCCACAAGGAATGTGTGAGGTTTGTGCCTATAGCTATTCCACAAGGAAACAGTTCTCCCCGCTCCTCTTCCTCCCTGTACCTCGCAGAGGAAGGTGAAGATGCCCTGGTGTTCCTTCAGGAGCTTGGCAATGGTCAGGTTGCCCCTCTTGATCCCTCCCAGCGGGTCAAAGAGGAGGTCGCGATTGAGTGTTCCCTTCCTTTCCTCCGTCCACACGTCAATCTCCTCCTGGTGGTACGCGAAGGTGCAATTATCCCCATACTTACAGTCCTGCTTGTTAATCATATCTACAAAGCAACAAAGAGCAGAGCACCCCATAGAGAGGGGGGCCAGATCAGAAACTGAGCTCGCCCTCGTCACCTTGCCCTGTTCCCCACAACTCACAAGGAGCTAAAACTGAAGAGTTAAGAAAGACACCAAGCCTGAGCTTTTGGCCCCTCATTAGACACTTTATAGTTACACCACCTCAGAGACTAGTCTGGTTACATCTCATACACGGAGCAGGGTCGGGCCTGATCTGGCCTAGGATGGGGAACTTCTTGGGAAAGTCCCAGTGCTCTGCAGCAGAGCTGGTTACTCAGCAGGGAAGGCTCTCGCCAGAACCAAAGTCCCAGCCCGTGCTGGTGGGAGCAGTGTTAGTAGTTCAGTGCCAGTGGGAGACAGGCTCTCCCACCTCAGCGGGGCACCTAAAACTGGTTGCTTTGAGAGAAGCAGGCTGCAGTCTTGCCATTCCCACCACCCTGCGAAATCTCCAGAGGCCAGTCGTATCGCTCTTTCCAAGCTGTCCCATACCCAGAGCAAAAGCACCAGCTGCTGCTCCACTCTGCGAAACTCCCGTTTTCTACCATGTGTTACAGGTTCATCCGTCTCGTCTCGGTTTCTCACTCCACCTCCCAACCCCTGAAATCCAGTGATCGTTTCATGAAGGAGCAAGAAGGCTCCAGAGGGAGCACATGATCCATGCTGAAAGCTCCCCTGATACCTCTGACGGCATATGCCTCACAGTCCCGTCCAGCCACCAGCTCACCTTTGCACAGATAATAGGATCCCACAAAGTTGGTTTTGGTGGGGCGGGGCCGGATCCTCTTCCAGGTCTTGTCTTCAGAGTTTCGCAGTCTCCCCAACAATACGTCCCGCTTGCACTTGTGCTCCAGGCCTTCCCGGTAAGTGTAGTCACCAGCCTTGGGGCCTATGGGAAAGGAGGACCCGATCAGCAAGAGGGAAAACAATCCCCAAGCACACAACAGCTGCGAGTGTTACGAGCACATCACCTGTTTTGGGGTAGCAGAGGTGGCAGGCTTGTTTGAAGACATGAGTGGACGCCAGGGGGTTCTTCACAAGCAGGGCAGTGTTGGGCATCACTGCCTCTGGCTGAGACTGCAGGAGCTCTGCCCCCTTGGGGATGATAGGGTGACCCACACCACTGAGGCTGACCTGAAAGACAAAAAACATATACATCCCTCTTCTAATCCTCACAGCCAAATGTACAGAAACTGGCTCCCAGACTAATGCTGGGCCCCCTTCATGACCCCGTAAACACACAACAGCTCGTGCCTCAGCAAGATGGCCGCCACCAGCAGCAGGCGGCTCAGAAATGGCATCAGGCACACCAGTTGTGTTTTCAAATACACTCAATGGGCAATTTATCTGCAGCAGAGAAGGACCTCTCCCTCCCCACGGAAGGGCCAGCAGCTCAGGGGACAACAGCTCTCTCTTCATCCCTGGAGGAAGGGCTTCTCTCCCCAATCTTCCCAGCACTTGGACAGAAGAACTAACCCTGCCATGCAACGTGTCAGACGGAAATAAAACAGGAAGGACGGAGGTTCAACGATGCCCCAGCCCCACTCAATAACCTAATTTAGACAGAGGCCGATCATCCCACCCACAGAGCTCCTGGGAGAAAAAGCCTCAGCCCAGCCTCAGACTCGGTGAGACCAACGTGCAATCCCATGCATGACGGAGACTGGAATGGAGCATTTGACTCCATTCTCACCCCAATAATACACTGGGGGAGGGGACAAAGAAGGAAGAGGAAAATGCTGTGCTACCACATACGGAGAAAAGTCTCCATACAGCCCTGCCACCACAGGGGGCGAGTGGGCAGGAGGTTACGCACACAGGCCAGGGTAACTGAAGCCACCAGATTTTGGAACTGATTAAGAAAGGGCCCAGAGTGCAAGAATAGCCCCGTGCCCTCCCCACTCCCATGGCACACGGGCACCTTGGTACATTCAGCGGGGGTAGCAGCTCACTCACCGCGGAAGATGGTTTCTGGCTGCCAACAGTGGGTCGCAGTTCCTGAGGACCAGCTTCTTCTGGGCAGAGGAAGAAAAATCCCAAACACACACACCTCACTTTTGGAACCTGCTCTGATGCCCGAGACACAGATTTATGCTTGTTCAATAGTTTAATTCTTTTCATCTTCCAGGAACATCCAGTACCCAGGGCAGAGACTTGAAAACCTCTGCAAGAGCCTCCCCTTTTTCTGAAATCCCTGAAGGCAACAGAACCCCACTGCCAGCTGCCTTAAGGGTGCTTTTCACAAACAGCAAGGGACCAAAGGAATTCAGCACAGACAGGAGCCGAAGTTCCAGCACAGGCCTCACTGGGCAACCTCTTCTCCACTTGTGACGCTCTAGCATTCAGTCTGCTGTAATGTCCGCATGCTTGCACAGTCACCCATGGAGCCTAACTATGCCCCAAGGGGCTGAAATGCTCCTTACCCGATCTCCCTCCAGAGCCCAGCTCCACAGAACATGACTGGAGTGCTCTTTGGGCTATGACACTTATTGCTCACAGAGATCAAAGGAGGCAAAGACTGACGAAACCATCTAGTCCACCCCACCCTGCCCAATGCAAAATCCTGCCCTAAAGTAGATTCGCCAAGACTTTGCCAAAGTCTGTTTTAAATGACTTGGAGTAAAAGGGCTCCCACTACTTCCCTTAGGAGACCACTCACACTCTAGGAGATCTCAGTGTCAGGCAATGTTTCTTTGATATCAAGCCTGAATGTCCCCTCATTACTCTAGCTATACCCCCAGGATAACCCTGAACAGCTCTGCCTCCTTGGTGTCTACAACCTGCAGATGCTTGTAATCAGTGGTCACACCCCCCACCATACACCCCCACCCCCAATTATCGCTCAGACAAGCTGTGCTGATATTTAGTTCAGTTAATCTTTCGTCCATCTCAATCAGTTCTCTGGAAACTTAATTATTGATCTCTCGTCTCTAACATGGACATCTGCCTGCTGTGGAGACACTTGGAGCTTAAACACAGTGTTCTAGGGGTACTGTCACAGTCAAACACCTGCAACCCCCACCCCTCTGTGCCCTGCACCTACCTATAGCAAAGGAATCCAGGGCATCCAGTGATCCCCTGCTAGTCCCAAAGGCGTCCAGGGCATCGAGCCGTGGCTCTGTGTACGGGAGCAGGTCCAGTGAATCCAGAGAATCCAAGGGGGAGCCACCACTGCCCCCTGTGGGCTCAAAGGCATCCAGGACAGAAGAGGAGAGCTGCTTGGTGGGATCCATCACCAGGCCGAAGGAGGCAGGTGGCAGAGGATGTTGGTTGATCGGGATGTTGGCTGTCACCACAGGGGGCAGCAGAGGGGTTCCGCCTGGAAACACGGGGATCAGCTGGGGCATCTCAGTAGGCAAGTTGGTGGGAATGGTTCCCTGGACCAGAGACTTTGAGAGTTGGGAGGAAAAGGGGGCACAGACAGCATGTTAGAGAAAGGACTGGAGGAAGCGTGTGTCAGAGAGATGGGTGGATGGACAGAGCACACTGCAGCAGCAAGTAAAACAAGGCCTCCCACTCCAGAGTGCACAACGCTTTACTTCAGAGCAATAAGCCAGCCTCTACCCTCCAGGCCCATTTCCACCCCCAAACACTTAAAAGCAGGGGGTGAAAGGGGGCAAGGTGCTAGCTTCATTCCCATGTGGGACTAGCCCCTCCATCTGGATTTATGTATTTCACTCACACCAGGCCACCCAGTGAACCAAGATCTAAGATGGGCTCCTGAGAGACACACAAGCCAGCGATGGGAAGAAAGAAAGTGACCGAGCACACACTGCCAGAGGGACACGCAACGGTGAGGAGAGAGAGAATGAACATGCTCTAAAAGGATTAACTCAGAACACGACCGGAGCTCTTACTAGAGGGTACTGTGACCCGTCAGCCAGGGAATCCAGAAGAGAGTCCAGTTCTTCCCCAATGACCTCCCCATCTGTGAAGTCCTCCACACTCTCGGGCACAGGCAGGGATACGCAATCCGGAGAATGGAGCAGTGTGGCGGCAGGGAGAGAGGTGGGCAGGCCCTTTGCATCCATGTCAGAGGCTGAAAGGGCTGCGCCCTCGCTCACAGGAATAGAGGTGGCGAGGGGAGCAGGGATGCACTGCAGGTCCATGGAGAAGTCTGCGGGGTGGGACGGGGACACAAAGCCAGTCACATGGCACCTGGGGGTGAGCTGAGCGTGGCTTGGCCAAAGAACACAAGACGTACAACTTAGTTGAACCTCAAGCCCCAAGCAGATGAAACCCTTTACAGACTGGTGGCTCCAGTTTCAGAGATTCTTGGCCTTTGGTTTTTGTCTCAGACCTCCCAAAGGCCTTCGCAGAATGTCTCGTGAATAGCCAGACAATGCTCACCTCCCATGATGATGCCTGGGAAGTGTCTGCAGGCCAAATCTTAGTCTCACTGAAGTCAATGGCAAAACTGCTATTGAATTCAGTGATGTCCAGTCCTGGCCCCATGAGTCCAGAGTCCTATACCCCACTGTCCGGTGGTTTTTAAATGCTTCTAAACTGCCTCCTCCTGCAGAGCTCAGTTGTCCTCCTAGCACCTCTGCTCCTTGCAGCGCCTGTGCCCCTCACTAAAACCCACTTCCCCACAGGCTCTTTAAGTTTTGAGCTTCCCTGGTGGGGAAGGGAGGGACACACACAAACCCTGACTGGGGAGGGGAGCAGGGTAAGGAAGCCCAGACAAGCCTCCCAAAGATCATACAGAATACTGGGTCCCCAACAAACATTAGAAGACTCACCAGATGCCCTTGCCAGAGTGGTGCCTCACTCCTGAGTACCCCTCCCTTCAATGTCTCCAAGAGACAGGCTTCCTGCCTTAAAGATCTTTACTGCATTACTGAGGCTTCCCTCACTAGTTTTAGGGGCAAGGGGAGGGAAGGGGGGGGAGAAGAGACAACTTTCCCTACAGCTTCCTTCACCCTCTGGCCCAGTGTTCTGACTATTTGAAAATGAGGCAATTCCGCCCCCACCCCCACAATACTCTGTTAAGGTGGCAAGCATACGTTGGTCATCTGAGCACGCTTTATCCTGCAAAACTGTTAGAGTTTGAAAAGAAACAATCCAAACGTTAGACCCCCCAGAAGATGCAGAGTTACACATGTAAGTCTCAAACCAGGCACCCAAACTACCTTCATTCTGCCCCGTAGCGATGCCCTGAAAAGAAAAAAAATCAGAAAAATACTACCACCTTCTCCATCCTCTACTAAAGAGTTCCATGTTCAGAGATTCCAAGGCCAGAAGGACCACTGTGATCATCTAGTCTGACCTCCTGTATAACACAGGCCATAGAACCTCCCCAAAAACGTTATCAGCAACCCCAAAACTAGAACGCCTTCATCTCAACTGATTAGTGATTGGGCTGCTTTATGGACTTCCACATATGCCAACTCCTGATCAGACAAATAGCAAAGCGAAAGCAATCATTCCTCACTCTGCATTAACAGCCCAATTCTGTGACGTACTGAAGGCTCATAAGAGACGCTCATCACCTCACAGGTCTGGGTCTTATGATTCCATGTGATAGTCAATTATTCAAGAGTCATTAAGCACAGAGCTAATGTGTTTCCACATGCAAACTTCATACACCCAGATCATAAAATGGGGCCCTTTACCAGGGCCCAGCAATAGTTAGTGCAGTGACAAAGCTTCACACCTAGTATTGCAGACATTTATGCAAGGAACAAATAAAAACCAATGTGCTGTGGAGCATGGTTTTCAATACGCTGTTAAGAAGGGTGGGTGTTGGGCTGGCATTTCTACGGGAGATAGAGTTACGGTAGTTTAGTCCCTGGCAGGAAGACAGCAACCTTGCAACTTTCACTCTGCATTTCCTGGGGTTCTAAACATATAAGGCTCCAATTCTAATGCTCTTGGAGGGTAGCGTGTATTCAAAGCACGGCTCTGTGTCTACCGTCTTAACTTTAAAGTTGTTTTCTTTGGGAACATACAAAAGAATCACATTTGTTCAAACCCAGCTTTAGAGCTGAAAATAGGTTACGTCCCATGTGTTTGTAATTTGCATGAATTAGTCCCCATTTATCCAAAAATATGATATGTCCCTTGTTCTGCTTGGATAGCTAGAGTTCAATTGTACAAGGTTCTCCTAGTAAGTGCCTCTTGACCTGGTTTTCCCCTCTGTCAGTGTCTTAATAGTTCACTGAGGATTCTGAAGAAGTGAAGAGAAACCAATATAAAGAACAGCACCTCCATACATTCCTGCTCCCCACCACCTCCTGCCCCCATCCCCGCTAGGCTGGTCTCTTCCAGTCTCCAAAGTCAGGAAACTCAAAAGAGGTCCAAATGAAGACAAAGCAACTATTAGTCCACCCAACCCGGGCAGGTGCCTTATTGCTGCCATGAGAAACAGAAAGGAGAAAGCTTTACCTGTTTCAATATCATCTATGGAGCCCAACCCATTGGAAGTCATCTGCAAGGCAGGGAGAAGGAGAAGAACAACTCATCACTACAAAGACATCTTTTGAAAGGTGTTAGTGCTTCATAGCCCCAAATCTCCCCTCCCAAATATCTTCAGTGCAGGCTGCTGCTGCTTCCCTCCTCTCCCCCCACCCCCGCCTTTCAGTGCTGGAACAATTTAACTGATGTACTTTCAGACCACTATTCCACCTAGCCTGGTATTTCACCTTCAGCAGTGACCAAAACCTGCATTCCTCTGAAGTAACAAACCCCCATAATACCTGACCTTCTCAGTAATTCTGAACATGGGATTGCATGTGGGTGAGAATATTCCTTCCTGATTCCCAGAGCCAATCAGCTAGCCCCACAAAGCATGAGATCTGATTAGTTTTATCTTACATAACTAGCCTTTCTGAGCTTACATATCTTTCCATTTAATAAACCACTAATTTTTACAGCAAGACTAAAAACAGGAAAAGGTTCCCACCAAAACAACTGCTGACTGTGAGCCCTAGGCAAGGAATAAATAGGCAACTTTACAGAAGTATGAATGGTGCTGCTGGGAATAATTTTCCTAATAATTTCACTAGGCCTACCATGACTCCATTTCCACACAAACATTCCTGTATTAGTCCAAAGGCCACTTGGTGTTAGTTATATCCAAAATACAAATATAAGCAAATATACCTATATTCTATACTCCAGCAACAGTACAGTTTTAAGTATTTTGGCCAAACAGGCTCCGGCTCGGGAAGACACCTTCCCATCATGGCATCACTCTGACACAGAACCCCTAGAAAACCTTGCCTTTTATGCACTCTAACAAACGAGTGATGTCATTGCTGGTTACCAGACCTTGGCCAAGGCCAGATGAAGCAGCTTAGAGCCGAGCTCTATCCTCTGCTCTGGTCAAGACAAGATTAATGACTGGGCCTCTTTCCTCAAGGTTTTCTTATCTCATTTTACCATATTCCTAAACTAAGCATTTCTTTATAATCAATTCAACCAATCATTTACTGCACCTGGTACCCAAATAATAATATTTTAAAAATTTCTATGACCTCAGACCAAACCTTAAATAAGATAACACAAGTAGTTTAAGGGTCACCACAAGTTTAACACAAACAACTCTTCCTTCTCATGATCTGACTCTCTTTAAAAATCACAGGCTTTGGGCCTATTCCTTATGCTAAGATTGAAACTCAAGTTAAAGCCACAGTTCACCCTAATGTGAGCCTATAGTCCAACAGTGCAAACACATTTTTCTTCCTACTTTTAGTTAAAAATGACAGACGTCAGTATGACAAATATTAGAGATTACACATTTGCAACTTCATCAGTTACAACTTCAGCTTTTGCAGTGTTCTAATTTTCCATAAAAGGGAACATTTTCAATGGAAGAAGATTATGGGCGGCTACAAGAAATGATCCAAGGCTGATTCTCATTGCTAGACAGATATTAAGGCAAGTCACCCAGCAATGTAAACTTAAAAGATACTAGAGCAGTACAATTTGAAGGGATTTTTAGGTTCTTTTAAAAAGGGACAATGTCAAATTGTGCTAGGCCCCAAATTTAAGAGCCTAAAACGATTGTTAAATATTTTTTTAAAAAATATGAAGCGTTTTAATGAAATCTCTTAAAAACCTGCAATGAAACCAGCGATCTGATTATTTTTCATTCTGTGCTTGTACAGTGCCTAGCACAATGGGGTCCTGGTCCATGACTGGAGCTCCTAGGTGCTACGGTAATACAAAAAAGAGTAAATAATAAATTAAGCAATATTTAAATTGGCACACTTCACTCAGCTTGGACAGTGAAATCCCCCAGTCTAGTTTCATTTTTTAAGTTTCTTCATCTGTTTCACTTCCTGTTCTTGCATATTAGCACTTTGTAATTGTACCAGAACCAGAGAAGGAAACAGAAAGTGAAGTCATCCAGTCTAGATAAGTGAAATGTAAGCTTTGACAGTGAAAAGCAAAATTAAAGTCGAAAAATTCTTAATCTAATAATTTAATCAGCATTGCAGCAAATGGAAATATTTAAAAAAAATTATTTTCTTGACATTGTTCCTTGAAAAGGGAAAAATAGATAAACACTGATCCTTTATTCCTAAAAGATGGTAATAAACTTGCATGATATAAAATATAGAAACTCTCATGTAAAATAATGTACGGGACATTGAGAAAGTCAGACAGGAACTGTACCTGATTTGCTAAGCTGGCTGATGTGCCATTACTGAGTAGAGAGAAAGTTTCCAATTCCTGCTGCAAGGAAGAGAGAGATTTCATGACACAGGGATTCCTTGAACTCCTGCAAATTAGGTAGTGACTGATTGTATCTTGTCAGCCACTGCTATCCAACAGTACACTTCCCTATCAGGCATTCTCTACAACCACAAACCATAGGGAGAGAAATCAGGACTGCCTGCTTTTCCTCAGTGTGCACCAATCATCCCAAAATTCATGTGATTGCCCCTGAAGCCTGTTGCTTGAAGGATTATGAAAGAGCCCCAGATTCAGTCCAGCCATCCTGGCGCAAAATGCACATCGATGCAAAAGCCTGGTGCGAAAACACCCCTGTTGCAATGCTGCATAAGGAGATAGTAAGTTTGAACCCCACTCCACGACAGACATTCAGCCTTGTAATTTAAAAAATTAGTTGTGGAGTGCATTAAAGCATTGGAATGAAAAACAGAAGCTAGAGCAAGCTGTAGCAAAATGCTACCAAAATGTTTCAATTAATTAAAAAAGGGAGTCTTGTGTTTTGCTTGCATAGACACAGTTTAGACTCATCTCTATGGAGTAACGAGGTAGAGGGAAAAGTGCAGAGGGCCAATGGGGTGAGTAAGTATGGAAAGTATTTCAGGGAAAGTTTCCCTTCTCTCAAGATTCAATAATTACAACATTTTTAGAGATCTAGCAAGTGGAGGATTTTCCTCTAATCCAACACCACTTATTATTCTGCATTTCAAAACACGCAGACTTGATATTTATATAGCATCAATTACCCAAAAGCTCTTTGCCAACTACTACAAATCACTTCACTTAGCACTGAAATGCAGCCACTTCTCAGCTGGAATCTACCAGCTGTTTAACACTGCACAGCAAGGTTACACAAGAGTTAGAGACAGGAACTGAAGAAGCATGTTGCATCTAAATAAAACTGCAGAGAGGAATTTGAGGGACCAGAATGTCAATCACTCAAGCTGGAATTCAGCCAGAGCCTTGGGGCTAACATTCCTATTCTTGAGAATTGTGTCACAGGAGCGTCAGTGACCAGAAGTGATTTTGCCTTATCTAAAGGACAGCCATAGCAGTAGCTCAGCACCCCCTCAGCACAATCCTGGGGTGTACATTTCATGCTGATAGAGAGAACAATGCTCCATATTGAACCACCACATCCATTTATTGCAGCACTAGGGTTTTCCTTAGAGCAGTGATTCTCAAACTTCATTGCAATGGGACCCCCGCCTTCTGACAAAAAAATAAAAAATTACTACACGACCCCAGGAGGGGGGACCGAAGTCTGAGCCTGGTCAACCCCTGCCACTCTGGGGGAGGGGAGGCAAAGCCCCACTGCCCAGGGGAGCGGTGGGGGGAACGCAAAGCCAAAGCCCAAGGGCTTCAGCCCCAGGCAGGGGGCCTGTAATCTCAGCCCCACTGCCCAAGACTGAAGCCCTCGGGCTTCAGCCCCAGAGTATGGGACTCGGGCTTTGGCTTCGACCCCTTGCCCCAACAAGTCTAAGCCAGCCTGGCGACCCCATTAAAATGGGGTCACAATCCACTTTGAGGTCCTGACCCAGTTTGAGAACTGCTACCTTAGAGCTATCCCCTCAAACAACGTCCAGGCTCCATTCTGCTTAGCTTAGGATATATGAGATTGTGCACCAAGCCAAGATGCTTATGGCTGCAAGCCGGAAATGCACCTGCAGGGGTGCTGAAGGCCAGGACTGAAGAATGATTGGCAGATCTGGGGGTGGGGCATTCCCAGGAGCGGAATAGCAGGAGGTGCTGAAGGCTATACTTATGGCAATGCAGCCGCTCAGAATCAGTAGCCTGTACAGAAACATATCAGTGGACTCCAAAGGACAGTCTAGAAAGAGTCATACCTGAGGCCTCTTATACGCTTTCCGAACCCTTAAACCCAGCTTCTGTGCGAGCTCCTGACCAAGCTGCGTAACGCTCTCATCCTAGGGAAAATGTAATTCAAGGACATTGTCATTTTAAAGCATGTGGTTTTATTTTCCTGCACATACAATAACCAACCAGAATCAGACCACAAGTTACACAAACAGACTACACAGACTGAATTACATGCTAGTATTCTTATTGGTATGCAAGTCGAGAGGTAGTCAATTGCAGACTCCATTCCAGGAGAGGCCGTGCAGATTTAAGATGTCATTCTGCCCTGCAGAGATACAAAGCTGTGGAAACGGAGAGGCAAACAATGTATCGAGTCTCCAAATGCAGGGCTAGTGATCCTTACTGACACAAGGGCAGGACCTTCAACCCCGCTCCCTCTCTCCAGTCCCAGGATCTGGGTGGGAGCACTGGTTCAGAGGCACCTTTGACTTTCCACACTCTCTGCTGCACTGAGCTCTGCTAATGATTTAGCTCATCACATCCAGTCTGCATTCACTTTCTCAGTTCCTCTTTAAAAAAGTTTCCAATGTACCAAACACATAGACGCTACTTCCTGGAACTACACAATCCACAACGTAAATTCAGCCAATCACTGCCCCTCTCTCCTGTTAGAGTCCACCCTATTAACCCACAGCACTAGGTCACTCCCAGCATCTGCTCCTGCTACCATGTCACTCAGCACCGTTGGCGGGAGGCCCATGACCACACTGCATCCCCCACTACAGTTTCGTTCTCTCCTCCTTCAACTCTGTCATCTCCCTGGCCAAACAAAAACAGGTTTCCTCCATCACCAAGTCCCACGAGCACAATCCCCAACACTTATTTTCACCCTCTGACTGCCTCCTTCAGCCTCATGTTCCCCATCCTTTCTTCCCTCCTTGCAAAGTATTTGGTTAACTTCGTCACATGAAAAAAATCAACTAAATCCTCTATGATTCGCCCCCTGCCTGGTTCCCTTCAAACATCTTCTCCCTCATCACCAAACTTCAAATTTTGAAGTCTGCTGCCTTCTCTCCACCACTAACCCCTCCACCTGCCCCAGTGAGTCCACTGATGCTTGGCTCTTTACCTACGTTGCCCCCCTTGCTCCTCCCCCTCCTTCTCAACCTCTCCCCAGCCTTTGGCTCCTCCCCCTCACAAATACTAGTGTGCCCTGGTTTCCCCTCTCTTTAGGGCACGATCCTTCAACCAGACCTGTCTCTCCAACTACTGCCCTGTCGCCATCCTCGCCGTCTCTGAACCCACTGAGCACAATCTAAAACCAACGCATTTACTTCCTCTCCTCGGTCTTGGACCCCTTCCAATCTGGCCCCCCACCTCTCCTCTCTACTGAAACTGGTCTCACTAGTGTCTCCAACAACCCCTTCCTGGCCAAACCTCAGGGCCACCAACTCTGTGCCACTTTTGATACTGTCCATTACCCTCCCCTTCTTGGCATCTTATCCTCTCTGCGTTTTTGAGATACCACTGTCTCCTGGTTCTCCTTCTATCTCTCTGTCCATTCCCTCAGCTTCTCTTTCAGTGGGCCCACCTCCTCCCCTCTCCCACTCACAGTGGGGGTTCCCCAGGCCTCTGTCCGTGGCCCAGAGACAGGATGTAAAGTGAGGACAGCACAGGGCCAGCTCGTTTGCTTACTCCGCTTCTCAACCTGTCTGTGACATCTCCTCTTGGACGTCCCATCTTCAGTTAAATATGTGGTCAAAACTGAACTTCTCTCTCCTCACAAACCTCCTCCACTTTCCCATCCTTAACTCTGTCAACCACACCACGCTGTCACTGTCACTCAGGCCTGCAATTTGAGGGTTTCTTTTGTACCCTCCCACTCTGTTGCCACAAATACTCAGGCCATAGCCAAATCCTGCTACTGCTTCCTTCTGAACAGCTCCAAGATCCATCCTTTGTTTTCCCATTTCCCACAGTAAAAACCTCCATTCAGGCCCTCATTACATCCCATCTCGACTACTGCCGCACACTCCTCTCTGATGTTCCAAACACGCACATTGCTCCCTTCAGTCCGTACATAATACGGCTGCTAAAATCATCTCCTTTACTCATCAGTCTGTTTAGTCTCTTCCCTCTTCAGATTCCTCTACCAGCTGCCCATAAGCTATTATAGCAAATTCAATCTGCAGGTCACCACCGTTAAGGCTCTAGAGGACTCTGCCCTGCCCCAATTATCCTCCCTTCTCAAACTCTGCGTTTCCCCCTCAGTCTATCGCAAAAATGCCTCCAGGGCCCACATACATGGGCCCAGCTCCTGACCTTAGCCACAAGGCCCCGACTCTGTCCACGTTTAAGGCTCTCTTAAAGACCCACTTCTGCCATGCTGCCTACACTGAATCTAATGATTTATTTAAACAGTTTAAGGAATACCTATGCCAAATGCCCTAAAAATTCCTTAACATTACAACAACGAGGACCACACAGAAGCATACTATATAGCACCACAGTATTATTTACTGTTATTTAGATTTTAAGCTCTTTGGGGGATAGAACATCTGTTTGTTAAGTAGGTGCACAGGGCCTAGCACAATGGTGCCCTGATCCATGATGCTACAGCGATATAAATAATATCAATATAATCATCATACTGGTAATGTATTAACCACACAAGCCAGCAGCAGGAAATAGCAGAACCAGGTACCAAATTAACTCAGTCAATCACTTGAAGTCTTTAGATAGTCTATAGCTCAAAAAGGAGTTACAGGATTGATGCAGGAATTCCTGGGTGAAGCTCTCTGGCCTGGGTTATACAGGAGGCCAGACTAGATGGTTACAGCAGTCACTTTCTGGCCTTAAAATTTAGGACATCAAAGCAACATTACAGAATCCCAGAAATGTAGAGACTTTGAGAGGTCATCTAGTCCAGCCCCCTGCACTGAGACAGGACCAAGTAAACCTAGACCATCCCTGACAGGTGTTTCTCCAACCTGTTCTTAACAGCCGTCAGGGATAGGCTTCCAATAGGGATGGAATCCCCATTCCAGAGATTTACTATCCTTATAGTTAGGAAAAACTTTTTAATACCTAACCTAAATCTCCCTGGTCACAGATTAAGCCCATTACTTCTTGTCCTACCTTTGGAGGACAGTCAGTCACAGTCCCCTTTATAACAGCCCTTAACATATCTGAGGAGCGTTATCAGGTCCCCCCTCAGTCTCCTTTTCTCATGACTAAACATGCCCCGTTGTTTTTTAACCTTTTCCTCATAGAAAAGGTTAAAAAACCTAAACCTTTTATCATTTTTGTTGATCTCCTTTGGACTTTCTCCAGTTTCTCCACATCCGATGAAGTGAGCTATAGCTCACGAAAGCTTATGCTCAGATAAATTTGTTAGTTTCTAAGGGGCCGCAAGTACTCCTTATCTTTCCTAAAGTGTGGCATCCAGAACTGGACACAATATTGCAGCTGAGGCCTCATCTGTGCCGAGCAGAGCAGAACAGTTACCTCCAGTGTCTTACATGTGACACTTCTGTTAATATACCCACATTAAAGCCCCTTTCACACACTGACACCTCTCACCCCAAGAAACACTGGCCACTGAGGGCCTGAACTCAGCTCTTAATGAGTAAAACGACTGCTATTTATCAGCTAAAACATATTTATGGTGCTCTACTGAGGCTTGGGGGATTAGGAATAGGGTATGTCTACACAAGAAACTTAAGTCGACCTATATTAGGTTGACTTACAGTCAGCACAGTAATTACTGCGGTGGTGCATGTCCACACTTCCCTCCTTGGGTTGGTGGTGCACAGCCTCACCATGAGCTCTTCCACTGACTTAAGAGGGGCACTGCAGAGAGATGAAAGCCTGGTGTCTCAGCTCTGCTTGCAAGTCCCTGGCCAGAGCCCAGCTGCCCTACAGGCTCCTGGACTCCAAGTGGGCTGACTGGGGCTTCTCGCCTCCCCATTCCCTACTGAGAGTGGGGTGGGCTGGAGAAAGAGAGGGGGAAGTCACCCAGAGCTTCTTGCCTCTGGGGAGTGGGATCCAGTGGTCCCAGCTTCTTGGCCCCCTGCATCCGCTAGGAGTCAGGAAGCCCTGTCAATTTCACAGCTACAGCATGGAGCCATGAAATTTGACAAGACAGCCAACATTTCCAGCCGCCCCGCCCGGTTCCCAGCTGGAAGCAGGATCCATTCGTGTCCTGACTCTCCTGCTGTGAACCCGACAAGACAGTCAACAGCTGATGTAAGTAATGCAGTGTCTGCACAGTCACTGCATTGCCCTAAATACACCGACTTAAGCTCTAAGCCTCTTGGTGAAGTCGAGTTCTGATGTCGGTGTAGTAGGGCACTTACACTGACGGGAGCAAGGCTGTAGTGTAGACACTGACATAATTAGGTCAACATAAGCTGCTTTATGTCCATTTAAAACGTGTAGTGTAGACAAGGCATGAATCTCTCTCATCCATGTCTCCAGTTCCCATCTGTCCTAGACTGTCCCACCTGATAGCTGTTCCAACACAGACATGAAGCGAGTTGATGATCTCAGCTCAGTTCCAACTGGGGCAGGCTTTCACATCACAAAGCCATCCCAATGGGAAAGAGGCAGCTTTTTTGTTGGTAGCCTCAGCAGAGATGATTTGGGCTGACAGGGACATGGAGTTGGAACTCCCCAAGAGATGCGATTACTGGGAACGGGTGCGTCGTATAGAACAGCCAGCTTCTCTCTTCCACTACCATCACCATTCACGCTGCACTAGACCGCAGGAAAGGAAAGATGGAAAAGTGCCTCAGAGGCTGGGGTAGACACGCATGTCACACACTTACATGTGGGAGGGACAGCAGGCAGCGGCTATTACATTCGTACGCCTCCTTGTGCCTCCCCAACTCATTTAAGGAGCGGGCTTTGCGGAAGAGGGCACGGATGTTCTCCTTCTCAAGCACCAAAGCCTTCTCGCTGTCTTCCAATGCCTTCTCGTACAAGCCCTGCATGAGACGAAAGAGACCACCTGAGCAGGCAATGGTGTCTGTCACACACTGGAATCCACCTCCTCTCCCTGCGTGAAAGTTCTGCCCAACCATTTACTGCAGTTCACTGGGAACATACATCATCAAAACCCATGAATATAAAAGCAATTGGAGATTAGATTTAATGCAGATTGGGGGTGGGGGGGTAATTATAAGGTTATAAAGGTTACAGAGTCAAGCACTCAAAAGTTAGGAAATGCCAGAATTAAGGGCGTCTGTGTGCATCTTAATTCAGCCCCTTCTGTGTATGCTGTAGTCTTGAATTACATGATCCCATACTACTTTTTCCACAGGTCTTCCTGCACCATTCAGTGCACAGGGTGGGCCAGCTCTAGGGATGAATAAGGGTTGTGTAGTGAAGGGGCCTGCCCCATGTGTTGGGGGGAGTTGGAAGGCATGTAGTAAAAGAGGCAGACAATCGAAGGAAGGGCAAGGATGGTCTCACGGTTAAGGCAGGTGCATGTTGCCGTGGAGAATGGGAGTCTACCCCTCCCTCTGCCACAGAGTTCCTGTGTGACGCTGAGCAAGTCACTTAAACCAGACTTTTTACAGGTGGTCACTACTTATGTATTCCTCATTTTCTGGGTGCCTGAGACCCTGGGGTCCATTTTGGAGAAGTGGTGAGTTGCAACTGAACTCAATGGGAGCCGTGATTTGAACATTAAAAGTGCTATGTAATGCGGAGTACTCTGAAAAAATCAGATCCTAGGCATCTCAAATTAGGCACCCAAAATTAAAGTCAAAAGTTCCACTAATCATCGTGTCTCAGTTCCCCATCTGTAAAAGTGAGATAACACCCCCCCCTCCCATCTTACAGGGGTGTGTTGTGAGAATAAATTTATTAATGGTTGTGAAGCACTCAGATAATGTACTTATGAGCACCACAGAATAGCATATGAGGAAATTAACAACTCTGTCTTCAGAGCCTAGTTTGACTAGTGTGCATTAAATAAGGTCTGGGGCCATTCTCTGATCAATGAGAAGAAAACTAAATATTGAATAGCCGCTCATTCAGTAAGTGCTGCCTGTTCTGTGCTGAGCACCATCCACACTGAATGAGGCAGGGGTTCTGTGGAAAAAATAGTATGTAAACATGTAACTAGAGATTGCATCATAATAGGAGGCACAAGGGGGCCAAATTAAGATCACACAAGCAACTTCTGAATGCTTGACTTTACCACCTCAATTTTTTTTTTTTTAACATGCGTGTGCGTGTGTGTGTGATTTCCTAGGTTTAAAATAAGCAAATCAAATACCATCATATTGATAAATTTCTAACAGCGAGGGTAATTAACCTCTGGAACAATTTACCAAGGATCATGGATTCTCCATCACTGACCATTTTTAAAACATGCTTTGATTTTTTTTTTCAAAGATATGCTCTAGTTCCAATAGAGTTACTTTGGGAGATTTTTATGGTCTATGTTATTCAGGAGGTCAGACTGGATGATCACAGTGGATCCTTCTGATCTTGGCATCTAAGGGTCATCAGCAGAGTTGGAACCTTTAGATTTACCACACAGACCTCCGCCACTTGAGTTAGTGGAGTAACTGGTAGCAGAAGTAGGCTGTCATCCTCTTTGTGTACCAGCACTACAGGGAGATGAGAGACACTGTCAGTGGATTTCACAGATATCTGCTGACAGCAGAGGAATGCCGAGACTCAGGAATCCTAGGTTCCATTTCAGGCTCTGGAGGAGAGTATGATCTAGCAAGCACAGACTTTTCCACCCACTTCCTCCAAGCTTAACCCCTTCTGCGCCTGACCCCTCCAGCCCACACCTGGCCCAGTCCTGTCTCTTTCTCACCCCTGGTTCTTCATCCCAGTCCCATTCTCCGCCCACCTAGCCAGTCCCAGTCTCCACTCCTCATGCTTTTCATCCCAATCTCCTTGCCCAGCCAGTCCTAGTGTCTCCCTCCGGACTCCTTATCTCCCCACACCCCTGCTCAACCAATCCCAGATCCCCCCCCAGATCACTGTCCCTAGTTTCTTTGCTGAAACAGTCTTACTTCCCCCTCCAAGCTCCTCATCTGCATGCTGGCCTCCAGTCATGACCACTCATGTTCCAGTCTCCCTCCCCAAGTTCCTAGTCTAACCACAGCATCAGCCCCACAAGCTTCTCATTCCAGTCTCTTTACCCAGCCAATCTCAGTTCTCCCACTGCACTTCAGCTCCTTGTCAGATCTGTCTCCTCTCCCCCTACAGCTACTTCCCCTCAACCCACTAGTTCACAGTTCAGGTCTACTTGCACAGCCAGTACCAGTCTCCCTCTACCGCAATTTTCAGTCCCAGTTTCCACCCCACCTCACCTGCCTGCAGTCCCAGTCTCCCTCCCATCAGAGTCCTTGTCCCAATCTACTCTCCCTTCCCCACCCCAGGTCTGGCTATTGTCCCCTTTGTATTTGAATCAGTCAGCTTCTTCCACACTGCATGAGACCAGCAGAGGGTGTTCACTGTTAGCATAGGAGAGACAGGCCCCTTGCTCCAGTGCCTGGCTCCAGACTAGCCCATAGCATCAAGGAGCAGTAGCTACAGGTAAAATCCTTCTCAGCCCCAAGATGGAGCATGCTCAGGGCCCTTAGAATCTTGGGGAAATTTGCTAGAAAGTTTAATAATGTCTCAGTTGGGTATGTGCAAACTTAGAATTTTTCAGAGGGTTGAAACTGGGCTGGATTTTCCTAGGGATGGCAAAAGACAACTCCCTGTCACAAAAGCCTCTCACTGCCAAATTAAAGTTCCCGCTCCAAAGCGCGAGATAGCAAGAGCATCTTCAAGAAAAACCTGTCAGAAATTTTGAACATGGGCAAAACATAATTTTTCCCCTCGCCTTGTTCTCAGAAACAGCTGAACCATTTCAGCTGAAGTTTTCCCAAAACATTCAGCCGAAGGCAGACACCCAGTGTGGAAAATTTCAGCCTAAACAGTTAGTTTGGCAAAGTTATAAGCAACTTGAAACAGGATCTTATACTGGGATGGAAGCAACCTTAATAATAGGCACTGCCTACCAGTTCTACCTATAACAACTTTGAAATGGGCTTCTGAAGGGAAGAAATCCTACTGGTTGACTGAAGCCTCTACTGCAAGAGTACTGGTATGACCATATTGGGATCCTGGAAGGGTAACGTTTAAAACCAGTTAGATAGGAATATAGAATATACTACCACACCAGATCACAGCACTGGTCCATCTACTACAATATCCTGCCATACCAGTTCAAACAAATAGTCCACCCAATCCAGCACCCTCTCTCTTACCATACCAGTTTTGGCCACTGGTCTACTTAGTTCAGGATCTTATCTCCACCAACGGTTGATACTTCAGAAGACGGTGGCCCTGAAGCCAGAGGATAAGAAGAGAAAATTTCCCCACAACTGCCTCCATTTTTCATCTTATCTTCAGAGACACTGCAGCTAATAACCCTTCTCTTGACATGTAATGTTTTATTAAATCTATCTTTAGGAGGAGTTATAATGGATGCCAGCAATTTAACTAGGAGGGTACTGGGGGTTCATGGCATACTTTGCTGAGAGAATTATGAAGTTAGAGCTATTAGAAATTTTTTCCATCTGATGATTTGCGGTGTGTGTGTGGGGGGGGGGGGGGGAGGTTGACAGAAAATTAGGTTTTCACTAAACAAAACTTTTGCAAAGTGTCCTATTTCCACATAAAACTTTTTTCCCCCATTGAAAAATTGAACATTTGAAAACCAAAAAATTGATTTTTTTCCCCTCATACAAAAAATGAAATATTTTAGTTCTGAAATCCCTCATGGAAGCTGTGGTTTGGGTACCTCATGCTCCTATACCCCTCTATAGGCTGAGTTCCCAGCCAGACTTCACCTTTCGTGACTCATTGTGGTCATGACACTGCCATGATGCACCACCTCAGCTCCCCTCTTGGTAAGTGGAGGTGTATCATGGGAGATGTAGTCTGACCAGGGAACCTGGTGTATAGAGAATGAGGCCCTTGAACTACAGCTCCCATGAGGTACTACAGCAGTATTCAGAATCAACATATTTCAGTTTTTGGTTGAAATATTTCAAAATTTTCTACGGAAACCCCACACCCACCATGTTCACACCAGATCTAGATTAAATGTATTTTCTCAAGCACAGGAGAAAGAATAATTTACAGAGCAATGCTCCCAAGATTGCATTATCATCATGGAATACTTGAAGGAACTGGCCCTTTATAGCTCAGAACTCCACAGCACCTCAACCTCTCCCCCAGCACTGTGATCTATATTAGTGCACTCTCAAGGCCTGTAAGGGCACCCCCTCACATTTTCTGTCTGGATCTTGTGACACCAATGTCATAATGAGAAGAGTTCAGAGTTTTCTGTATTCCTCCTCAATGCTGGAGAAGTGGACGAGATCAGTTCAAACCCCCATCCTCTGCATGGCCATCTGTTGGGTCTCCCCACTTCCCAATGTTTTTTGTCCAGCTCTTGGGAATGGCTCAGGTAGGTGCTCACCATGGCAAAGTAGCAAGCAGCCCGGTTGACGTGCAGCTTACATAGGAGCTCCACTGGGATGGTCACCTCATCCGAGGCCGCATAATCCGCCACATTCAGCCCTTCTACGTACTGCACCAGTGCCAGCTTGAAGTCCTTCTCCCGGAACAAGTCATTCCCCTCTGCAAAAAGGTTCCGCACCAGCTTCTGTAAAAAGGCCTGGGTGGAAAGAGAATATAAACAGAGTGGAGTGGAGATTCATAGATTCCATGGCCAGAACAGGTCATTGTGATCATCTAGTCTGACCTCCTGTATAACATGCCCAGAAACTGAGAGGGGTTTCCCAACCCCCAATTCATCTTCACGTGTGCCCTCAAATCAAGTCCTCCTGTCAAGAAATTAATTCCCCATCCTCAAACTCCATCCGTCCCCTAGTGGGGAGGCTAATTCAACCAAAACTCCTTCTCTCCTAGGGCTAAGTGCCATCACCCAAATTCCCCCTCTCTTAGAGGTTAACTCCTCCCAGTATTCTTCCCCTTAAAGATCTTCCACTATAGACAAATGGCACTAGACTACTCCCACACATAACTAGCCCCTCTTGGCTCTCAAAAGCAAGGACATTAATTTATAACATCTGTGCAAGAGGGCAACATGTATTGACCAAAAGCCACTGTTATGTGGTTTCAAACGCCTTCAGAAAACAAATCTTAAATTACCTCATAATCTTCTTGGTTTAGGGGTAATGTGGACCTGAGGAGAGAAGAGGAAGGTTTCATGAAACATGGGTCTGTGCAAACACTTGCATCTCTCTCAGCTAAACAAGCAGTCTTTCTGGCTCTGTGTTATGGATCTCATTACGCATTTTACTCCACATTTACTATTGATTACTTGTATCGCTGTTGTGCCAAGAGGGCCAGTTAGAGATCAGTACTCCACCGAGCTAGGCCCCAGATAGCCACAACAGGAGATGGTCACTGCCTCAAAGAGTTTACAATCTGACTAATTTAGGAGACTGCATTTTCATGGCTATTCCCTATGCAAACCAGCTGCTCTAGGGGCTGCATTCAGGCAGCCAGGTTTCAATGTGGGATCAGAACAGATACTGTCATGCTAAAATATTTTTATAAAAGAACATAAATTTTTTAAGAGAATATGGTACCAGTGAAAGATGTTGGACTGGTAGGTCCCAGAACACTGAATCCCTCTGTTTAGCCACGGAACAAGTAAGGCCCAGAGCGCAGCAAGTTGCTTCCATGCTTCCCCTGACAAAGGGTCTAAACCAGAGGTTCTCAGGACAAAATTTTTGGTGGCCTCAGAGTGCGGCCACCAACTCTTGGCAGTGGCCGCTCTCACACTTTCCCCTAAAATATTTAATTAGCTTTAGGACAACCAAATAAATATACACGTCCAAATCATTGTAATTTATTTATTGCTAGCTAGTAAGTCTGTTGTGAAAAGTGATATTAACATACATACAAGTATCACTTTTCACAGAGATTTATTCAGCTCTGGCAAGCCAGTGACAGATTAAGCCCTGGATGAGGGGCCAAGGGAGGCAGCGGGGGGCCAGAGCCTGAAGCCCAGCTGCTGGAGTCTGGGGCCTGCTGCTGCACAGTCGGAGCCCAGAACTGGACCCTGAAGCCCCTCACCCACCCACCCCACCGCCGCAGGGCTGAACCCCAAAGCCTGAGATCCACCATCCATGGGAAGGTGGAGAACTGCTCCTCCAGCGTTGTGCCCCAGGGCCCAACCCCCTTGTCTCCAGAGGGCAACAGGGCCCCAGCAACCAACACCAGGGCAGGGCATCCAGGAGCAACAGGGTGGGGGAGTGGCTGCTACTTTGCCCCACCCCCACCCCCAGCCCAGGAGGCTGTGGCCACAAGAAAAGTGCATGGTGGCCACATTTGAGCAACGCTGGTCTAAACCCTCCCCTGGAGGGAGCACCTCACAGGAGCTCTGGCTCCATAGGCCATCAATCCTTGCCTTTTCTGCAGAGACCACCAGCCAGGGAGCCAGTAGTGCTGGGTGGCTTCTGTGGTGAGAACACATGTACCACAACAGGACTGAGACCACGCCATTTCATACGGACCACCAAACAGCAGTCTGACGGTAAGGACTTTTGGTCACTTTCAAGATGGGGCCAGACTAGAACAAGTGACCCAGAGGTGAAAGACTCCATATCCCAAACCCAATCTTGAGATCATCCAGTCACCTTCAATAAAGTGTCTTTTAACCATCACAAGATAAGCCATGTTCCTTCCCCTTGATCAATGCACCAAAGCCCAGATCCACAGCGTTTCTTTTCTTCAGGGAAGAGAATGCCAAGCCCCGCAAAAAGCCTTTCACTTTCCCCATACCTTTCTAACCCCTGTCTACTCTCGGAACACTACATCATAATCATCTCACTAGCCAGATACACCAGACTCTCTTTCTAGAGCTCATCAGTTATTGCACCTTAAAATCAGGCAGAAGAATTTTCATGGACTTAAGTAAAGTGTGTGGGGGCGGTGGATGTGGCCCCATCATCATCAGGCCACTAAAATTTGAAAGCCCCTCCTCCACAGTGACCCCTCAAATCAAGCCATTAAATGAAACTTACACTGCTCCAAGGTTCAGGACATGCTATACAGGAATACTACTACTTCATATTTCTAAAGTGCCTTGAGATCCACATCTGGAAAGTGCTGTAGAAATGTCAACAAATTAAGCCTCACAACTTCCCCTGTGAAGTAGGTAATCATTATTAGCCCCACATACTCAGTCTGGCAGAACTAGGGCCAAAATAGCACTGCAAGGCCAAGGCACCGGCAACAGTTTTGAAGTCCTATATGTCACAAATTGATCCATCAGAAGTACAAATACATATTATATACGATTGGAGAACTAGCCTTCTCAGCTTTCCATTACAAAACGGATCTTTAAAAAAAGAAAAAAACAGAACACCAACACAATTCTCATTACCACCTTGCTTCTCTCTCACACACACACTGGAATTTTGACCCGAGTTTTCAGCATTTGCTAAAGTAACTGTTGGAGAAAGAATACAAAGCTGTATTCCATGTAAAAGCAACTTAGGCTCCTAGCTTCCAAACACTGTATATAGTCACATAAGGATGGTCAGGACTGGCAGTTAAGGAATCAGGATTCTTCTTGGGACATATGGCACCTCTTGTGCCTTGGTTTCCTCGTATCTCAAATGGAGATACTACTCTTATCTACCTCACTGAGGCAGTGAAAGGCTTAAATTATCAGTGCTTGACCAATGCTTTGAAATCCTCAGATGGAAGGCTTTGAAGAAGTGCAGAGTGTTAATATTATTATTACTGCTGCTGCACTGGGTATTAAGATCACATTGGAACGGAAGTAGTTGGCAAAACCAAGACGGGAATTGGAATGACTTGATTTTAAATATGGACATCTTGCAGGACGAGCAACACTTGAAAGAATCAGGACAAATGCTCTCTGGACCTTTCCAAGCATCAGCCCTGGACCAGTGAACAGAATGAAAAGAAAATGTTATTTCTCCTTATACCATACGTTGCAAGGACTATGTCCAAAGACAAAAGAAAAGAGCAGTGAACCCGCTCACTTACTGAATGAATTGAAGTCCCTTCTCTATTTCCTCTTTCCTTTTCTGTCTCTCCATTATAGCGTCTGCAGAGAGAAAAAGACAAAGCCAGTTATTACAGATCTTACTGTCAAAGTAGCAGTGCACTATTTAAGTGAATATAGCACTAGCAAAATGTTCCAGACTGACTGCCTTAGACACCAAAATGTTTTATTTACCCACAGCATGGGAGGCAGCACCAATGCAAACTTGCTACCCATGCATCTCCCCCATGATTTGCAGGAGACCACCCAATGGTGTGAAAAGGAATTCATTCATACCGGCCCATTCAGTCCAAGCTCTCTGCTTAGACTGCCAACAACAGTAGCATATTGTCTGTGTATGCAATACATGCATGGCATTCCCCAGGACCAACCATGCCTGCAGGATGATTCCATCAGGCCCCCAAATGCACATGGAGGATGCCATTTTGAAGAACAAAATGGCATCTTCTGCACAGCATGACCTTGCATGCACTGTACATGCGAGGTCACGCCACATCAAGGATACAATTTCGCATGCAAGTGTAGAAGTGCATGCCTGACTAAAAATGTACCACTATGCCATTGGCCAGCAAGGAAGTCAATTAGTGAAAATTGTGATGGTGGTTGTTCACTAGAAAATTAACTGAGACCTTCCCCCCACTAACTAATTTAATACAGGCTACCAAGCAGCCATCAGATGATAAGCAACTTTGATCACTACTTACCTGGGTTAGATTTTAACCTGGTGTAAGATGGGGGAGGTTGGATACCATGGGGATATAGATAAACTGCCTACAGAATTTGACAGGTTTCAGAGTAACAGCCGTGTTAGTCTGTATTCGCAAAAAGAAAAGGAGTACTTGTGGCACCTTAGAGACTAACCAATTTATTTGAGCATGAGCTTTCGTGAGCTACAGCTCACTTCATCCGATGCATACCGTGGAAACTGCAGCAGACTTTATATATACACAGAGAATATGAAACAATACCTCCTCCCACCCCACTGTCCTGCTGGTAATAGCTTATCTAAAGTGATCATCAGGTTGGGCCATTTCCAGCACAAATCCAGGTTTTCTCACCCTCCACCCCCCCACACAAATTCACTCTCCTGCTGGTGATAGCCCATCCAAAGTGACAACTCTTTACACAATGTGCATGATAATCAAGTTGGGCTATTTCCTGCACAAATCCAGGTTTTCTCACATCCCCCCCACCCCCATACACACACAAACTCACTCTCCTGCTGGTAATAGCTCATCCAAACTGACCACTCTCCAAGTTTAAATCCAAGTTAAACCAGAACATCTGGGGGGGGGGGTAGGAAAAAACAAGAGGAAATAGGCTACCTTGCATAATGACTTAGCCACTCCCAGTCTCTATTTAAGCCTAAATTAATAGTATCCAATTTGCAAATGAATTCCAATTCAGCAGTTTCTCGCTGGAGTCTGGATTTGAAGTTTTGTTGTTTTAAGATAGCGACCTTCATGTCTGTGATTGCGTGACCAGAGAGATTGAAGTGTTCTCCGACTGGTTTATGAATGTTATAATTCTTGACATCTGATTTGTGTCCATTTATTCTTTTACGTAGAGACTGTCCAGTTTGACCAATGTACACGGCAGAGGGGCACTGCTGGCACATGATGGCATATATCACATTGGTGGATGTGCAGGTGAACGAGCCTCTGATAGTGTGGCTGATGTTATTAGGCCCTGTGATGGTGTCCCCTGAATAGATATGTGGGCACAATTGGCAACGGGCTTTGTTGCAAGGATAAGTTCCTGGGTTAGTGGTTCTGTTGTGTGGTATGTGGTTGTTGGTGAGTATTTGCTTCAGGTTGCGGGGCTGTCTGTAGGCAAGGACTGGCCTGTCTCCCAAGATTTGTGAGAGTGTTGGGTCATCCTTTAGGATAGGTTGTAGATCCTTAATAATGCGTTGGAGGGGTTTTAGTTGGGGGCTGAAGGTGACGGCTAGTGGCGTTCTGTTATTTTCTTTGTTAGGCCTGTCCTGTAGTAGGTAACTTCTGGGAACTCTTCTGGCTCTACCAATCTGTTTCTTTACTTCTGCAGGTGGGTATTGTAGTTGTAAGAAAGCTTGACAGAGATCTTGTAGGTGTTTGTCTCTGTCTGAGGGGTTGGAGCAAATGCGGTTGTATCGCAGAGCTTGGCTGTAGACGATGGATCGTGTGGTGTGGTCAGGGTGAAAGCTGGAGGCATGCAGGTAGGAATAGCGGTCAGTAGGTTTCCGGTATAGGGTGGTGTTTATGTGACCATTGTTTATTAGCACTGTAGTGTCCAGGAAGTGGATCTCTTGTGTGGACTGGACCAGGCTGAGGTTGGTGGTGGGGTGGAAATTGTTGAAATCATGGTGGAATTCCTCAAGGGCTTCTTTTCCATGGGTCCAGATGATGAAGATGTCATCAATATAGCGCAAGTAGAGTAGGGGCTTTAGGGGACGAGAGCTGAGGAAGCGTTGTTCTAAATCAGCCATAAAAATGTTGGCATACTGTGGGGCCATGCGGGTACCCATAGCAGTGCCGCTGATCTGAAGGTATACATTGTCCCCAAATGTGAAATAGTTATGGGTAAGGACAAAGTCACAAAGTTCAGCCACCAGGTTAGCCGTGACATTATCGGGGATAGTGTTCTTGACGGCTTGTAGTCCATCTTTGTGTGGAATGTTGGTGTAGAGGCCTTCTACATCCATAGTGGCCAGGATGGTGTTATCAGGAAGATCACCGATGGATTGAAGTTTCCTCAGGAAGTCAGTGGTGTCTCGAAGGTAGCTGGGAGTGCTGGTAGCGTAGGGCCTGAGGAGGGAGTCTACATAGCCAGACAATCCTGCTGTCAGGGTGCCAATGCCTGAGATGATGGGGCGCCCAGGATTTCCAGGTTTATGGATCTTGGGTAGTAGATAGAATATCCCAGGTCGGTGTTCCAGGGGTGTGTCTGTGCGGATTTGATCTTGTGCTTTTTCAGGAAGTTTCTTGAGCAAATGCTGTAGTTGCTTTTGGTAACTCTCAGTGGGATCATAGGGTAATGGCTTGTAGAAACTCGTGTTGGAGAGCTGCCGAGCAGCCTCTTGTTCATATTCCGACCTATTCATGATGACAACAGCACCTCCTTTGTCAGCCTTTTTGATTATGATGTCAGAGTTGTTTCTGAGGCTGTGGATGGCATTGCGTTCCGCATGGCTGAGGTTATGGGGCAAGTGATGCTGCTTTTCCATAATTTCAGCCCGTGCACGTCGGCGGAAGCACTCTATGTAGAAGTCCAGTCTGCTGTTTCGACCCTCAGGAGGAGTCCACCTAGAATCCCTCTTTCTGTAGTGTTGGTAGGGAGACCTCTGTGGATTAGTATGTTGTTCAGAGGTATTTTGGAAATATTCCTTGAGTCGGAGACGTCGAAAATAGGATTCTAGGTCACCACAGAACTGTATCATGTTCGTGGGGGTGGAGGGGCAGAAGGAGAGGCCCCGAGATAGAACAGCTGCTTCTGCTGGGCTGAGAGTATAGTTGGATAGGTTAACAATATTGCTAGGTGGGTTGAGGGAACCATTGCTGTGGCCCCTTGTAGCATGTAGTAGTTTAGAAAGTTTAGCGTCCTTTTTCTTTTGTAGAGAAGCAAAGTGTGCGTTGTAAATGGCTTGTCTAGTTTTAGTAAAATCCAGCCACGTGGAAGTTTGTGTGGAAGGTTGGTTTTTTATGAGAGTATCCATTTTTGAGAGCTCATTCTTAATCTTTCCGTTTGTTTGCTGTAGAGGATGTTGATCAGGTGATTCCGCAGTTTCTTTGAGAGCGTGTGGCACAAGCTGTCAGCATAGTCTGTGTGGTATGTAGATTGTAACGGATTTTTTACCTTCAGTCCTTTTGGTACGATGTCCATCTGTTTGCATTTGGAAAGGAAGATGATGTCTGTCTGTATCTGTACAAGTTTTTTCATGCAGTTGATAGATTTCCACTCCATACGGCTAAATGCAGTGCCTGGATTTGTGCTGGATTTGTGCTGGAAACGGCCCAACCTGATGATCACTTTAGATAAGCTATTACCAGCAGGACAGTGGGGTGGGAGGAGGTATTGTTTCATATTCTCTGTGTATATATAAAGTCTGCTGCAGTTTCCACGGTATGCATCCGATGAAGTGAGCTGTAGCTCACGAAAGCTCATGCTCAAATAAATTGGTTAGTCTCTAAGGTGCCACAAGTACTCCTTTTCTTTTTACAGAATTTGAGAGATGTAAGTACCATGGTAGCTGAGGAACCAATTCGTGTGATACAAATAAAAGTACAAGGATGAAACTGGGCAAAGAGAATGTCAGGCTGACTACTGGAAAATGTTTCCTAATGGTGACACCTGTTAGACTATGGAATATTCTCCTAAGGAAAGTGGTGAAAGCCCCATCATTTAACATGGAATGGACAGAGCCCAGGGGAAGCCACTGTAGAGAACAATCCTGCATTGGCCATGGATAGAAAGAGACCAGATCCATTCTCTTGCACCTCTATTTTCCATGACTCTATGAACGAAAACAAGTTAACCATACAACGGGGCCAATATCCCCCCTACCTTAGATTTGTGAGTAGTGAGACCTAGAAGGCCCTGTTCTCAACTGAAATGGGTTAGATTCAAACAGTTACGTTTGCATTGTTCATCTGCTGCAGCTTTGGTGCAAAACCAGGAATAGCCCACTCCCCACATCTGCACTGCTATCTTAACGAGAGCATAGGAGTAGCAGAGAGAGATAGAAGGCACCCTGGAATTCTGTGCCAGGAAAGATCTGTTGAAGCCCACAGATCCACACTGACACAGAGAAGCCATGTTCATGAAAGGTGTTCAACCCGGTGCGCGGGGGGAAGGGAGAGAGGCAGATAAACAGAGTAAGGGCAGAATCAGGGAAGTGAGGTGGAATTCAAGCTGCCACATTCTTCAAGGCATGATTTATGCTCCCATGCTAGAGTTGCCACCAAAAAGGCCTGGGGGTGGAGGAAAAATCAGCCACCCCTCTAAGTCCACACCAAAACATCAAAGAGATATGGCCTACTTCTTATTTACATTAAGGCCATTTCCACCCATTTTAAGTGTTTTTTACATTAAACCAGAACAGGTTGAAGGAGCCTTGTTGTAAATGAGAATTAAGCCCTTGATGTCTAAGCAAGAAATGGCAGCAGAATCCAACCATTATCATTTATTGAAGCCCCCTCACCATGCTCTGCATTATACAAAACGTAGAGAAAGTCATGGCCCCTACTTCAAGAAGTCTTTCCACGGAAGACTGGATAGACACTAGTGCTCAGATATGTAACACACCAGGGATCAGAGGGTAAAGTGGGGCAGACAGTTTAAGTCTCTCTGGGGATTCTCTTTACTAGGACCTGTGGAAGAAGGGCAGCTTTATAAAGGGGATCTGGATGAGGAAAGAGAATATGCCTGATGCAAATGAGGGGACTGTTCCAGGGGAAAGTGGAAGAAAGTATGAAAGCTAGAGTTGGAGATGGCTACAAAGGGAGCAGTGAAACAGGAGGATTGGGCAGAACAAAAGGAGCCAGAGGGAGAGTACGAAGAAATGCAAGCAAATGCTGAGCTGGGCAGAGCCTTGAAGGTGAGGCTGGGGCAGGTGATGGGAAGCCAGAGGTCATGTTCAAAGAGAAGAGTTGCATGGTCCAAGCAACAGGTGGAAGAGACTATTTTAGCATCAGCATTTTGGATGGACTGGAGGAAAGAACCAACGAGGTCAGAGAGGAGGACAGTGTAATAAATGAAGCAAGAGATTATCAATGTACAGACGAGGGTTTTTAGTAGAAGGTATGGAGAAGACTGGATAGATGTCAGAGAGGTTGTAATAGAAAAACCAGTAGGATTTATCAACAACCTGGGTGTAAAAAAGAGAGGAGATAAATGTAACAATGAAATTGTGAGGCTGGGATGATCAACTGTGATAAAGAAGGGAAGGCTTGGAGAGGGGAGGATATGGACTTGAGTTTGGGCCAAAGAGTTTGATTTGATGTCAGGAAGCGGTAGATTTAGGAAATATCCACATAGAGGTGCTAGTTGAAGTGATGAGGAAGAATAAGGTCACCCAAGGATGAAGTAAAGAAGGAGACAAAAAGCCCTAGTCAAAGAACCTTCGGGGACATGAGAAAGAGAGGAAGAGGAAGTGGAGAAGCCACCACCAGAGACACTGAAGCAGCAACGGGAAAGGCTGGAAAGGCAAGAGAACACAGAATCACAAAAATCCAGAGAGAGGAGAGAATGCAGAGGAAGAGGGAGTTACTGGCCATATCAGATAGAACAAAGGATATGAAAATAAAGCAGTTGCCTATAGACTTCGCCCACTGGGGACCACAGTGAGAACAATCAAACATTGGCAGGTCATTCCAAAGCTAGAGGCAACAAGCCAAAAAAATGCTATGGCAGCACTTTGAACTCCTGTTTATCCACACACCAAATACAGCATGAGCAGCAGCTATGAAAGTTTCCTGTACACATCACCTAACCTAACCTCTGCCATTTGCATCAACCTTATTCTCAAGGGACCAGTAGGAGGAGTTGGTGGGGGGAGAGGAGTTCAGCTTCCATTCTATTACTTCCTTAGCCTTCTTGCTCAGACACCCCACGAGATGGCCAAATGGGGTGTGGACATAAATTACAACAAGATCTGGACTAGGACTTCTGACTTAATTCACACATCACTGAAAAAGCTGTCAACGGATAATGACTTTCAGTCACTACTAGGACTATAGGATTGTTATGACGGTGACAATGTGATGGACACTGTGCCTTTTCAGCCTGGAGAGAGGGCGCATTGACAACACACAGCAGCATCCTCCGTCCCTGCACAGCAACCCTAATCCTGGCCAGGTCCCAGGCACAGAGGCTGCAAAGCCAGCTTGCCTCACACTCACTCTGCAGCAGCAGCTCCTGTCCCACAGGGCTGGGTCTGGTTCCCTGCTCCAGGGTGTTGCAACCTGGGAAACAGAGTCACAGTGCTGCTCAGGTTTGGCCTGGCCGTCGCTCTGTCATGACTCATACCTCATGACTCCTACCTGTGACTTTACATGCCATTTCCCCTTAAACCCGTGATTTTTATTAAATTTACCATGACTGCTCTGTGGTTTTTGATAAAAAAATGTCACGACAAATCTGTACCCCTAGTCATTACTGATCAGAGGCCTGGTTGGAGCCACAGACTTTGCAGGGAAAAGGCTCCATAACTCTTCTCTGATCCCCCAGACTCACCCAGCTCCCCTTGGAGCTCATTTCAGATTTCTCCCCTTTTTCACCACCCCTGCTTCCCCCACACCCGTCTAACCTGCCACACCCCACATGCCTTCCCTACAGAGCTCCCCACTTTGATGACTCACCAGCCTAATCTACCCCTGCTGTGACCCTCCTACCTGTCCACTGATCCCCACTGGATAACCCCACATAAAGGACCACTATCTCCTCTGCACCATCCTCTGTGCCTGAGAGGTGTTCTCACCTCCCTGCACTGCAGGCATAGCCAGCCCGTTCACTGGCCTTTCTACGCTCTGCATGCCTAATAGCGCCCCTCCTACCTCACATGGTTAACCAACCTCCTCTACTGCTGACCCTGACCACTTTCCTTTGCTGTTGAACCCACCCACACCTTTTCACGCGCCTCCACCCCTGCTTTATGTAACCCCACATACAAGAACTGTCCTCCTGCATCCTACCAGCCTGCAATACTACCCACTCCTTTATATATCTCAGACACAACATCTCCTTCCACTATCTTTCACTGAACAAGGATCACCACCACTTTCCACTGTGTTCCACCCCATGAGGCTGACGTCTCCCTCATTCTCCCTCCATAACTGCTGTGACCTGCCTGCCTGACCACTCCCCTATCCCACATATGACCACGCCCCCAACTCCTTCTGCCACCCCGACTCTGCAAATCTGACCACTTTCTCATCTCCCTCTGTCATTACTTACTTTGTGAGCCTGACTATTCCCCAGTCCCCCCTACCATGTCCCATCCTATGCCTCGCAAACTTCAAACCTGCAAATGTGGAACACCAGCAATCCAAATGCGTGAAAAACAAGCAATATGTGGAGCACTTGGATTTTGTGGCATGTCATAACATAACTGACAGATAATTGTTTTTAATTATAAAACCTGTTTTAAAGGATGTGTTCGCACCATCTTATTTTAAAATAAAAATGGAAAACCATGCTATACCACATGCAACAACACAATACTTCCTCTGACTCAATCGGCAGGAAGGTTTAAACCCTGGGCCTTCACATCCCCTGCACAGACCTCTCTACCACTTGAGTCACAGAGGTTAGCTGTTACCATCTGGGTGGATTAACCACTAGAGGGGACTTTACACACATTTTGCCAAGGAGTTACAAGCTATTTACTAGACAGCAGAAAAATATTGGCAACCACGTAACCTAAATTCTATCCCTGGCTCTGGGAGGGAAATGTGGTCTAGTAGTTAGACAGAATAACCGAAGCACACAGATTTGGCACATTCAGTCTGAAAGACAGTATAACTCGGTGGAAAAGACTTGAGTCTGCCATATTAGAGATCTGGTTTTTATTTCCAATTCTGTCTGTGCAAAGTTTCTGTGAATTTATTTGAAAAATGGGGATTGAGAAGGCTAATACTTGACTGCTTTCCAGGGTTTGCTTACAATGCTTTGGTCAGTAATATGGGCTATAAACACGTTGAAATATAAATGGCAATCAGTAGAGGTGAGATCAGAACTCAGGTCTTCTCACTCCCACCTTTATTTTTTTTTTTTTTTTTTTTGGCATCAGGTACTTTATGAAAAGATAAGAAATCAATCTACAAATTAAAATTAAACAAACATGAAATAGGATCTATTTAAATAGCTTCTGAAATACTTACTGTCCTTGTTGTAACACCTTTAAATATTGATTATTTAAAGATAAACAAGTCACTAATCCAAAAATACAAACTTCCCGATTTGTCTCATGCCCAGAGGTGTCCCATCTCCACACAGGTTTGTAACCATGCTGCCTGGTTAATCTTCAGTGCTTTGGAATAAGTGTGAATATCTGTAGTCCATGCATTGCTTTAATTTCTTCACTTAGTGCCTGATTAACCATCTGATGGTGCTGGACAGTTCTCTTTTCTTTAAATTCTTCAGATTCTATATGAATTTCATAAATCGCTCCACAGCCTCCCGATATATCCACTACTTTGATGGCCAAAGCCAAAGGGAATTTTTCTCGGAGGACCTGTATCACCCTGGCTTCCCCACCAGTCTGCGAAGCAAACGTTCTCCACATGTGGCACGGGAGAAGGATCCTGGGGCCGCGGCCCAGGATGCCGGCGGCCATGTCCCAGCGAGCGGGCCACAGGGTATTTAGATAAGGAGTTGCTAACCTGCAGAACTGTACCTGATTTGGTGCAGCAAAACAGACAACCTAATTCAACTCAAATGCAGAACATTCTGCATAAGCCAGTACATCAAAGATCTCTGCCCAATCCTGCACATTTGATTGTCCTCCGCTCCATGTGCTTGAACTCTTCCCCAGTCCTTCTGCACCATGGCCCTTGCCTGTCAACTCCCCATGTCCACCCTGTAAACCTGACCACCTCATCCCATACCCCACTCTCCATGTCTGACCAACCCCCATCCCTTCTAACATGCCCCATCCCATATACCTAGCCACCCTCTCTCACCCTACCACTCCTCTTCTCTCCCTTGCGCCGTGCCCATTAGAAATGCTGCAAGCCACCAAGGTCATTAGCGGTGTCTGGCAAGACAGCGTCATTGTTACAACCTCTCTGAAATAAATATGGGGCACTTCTATAGCCACCCCTGTGCCCAGAGTACCCGAGTGCCGCCCCTCCCCATTTAAAAGCACACACAATAATGCCATTTAGACACACCACCCAGTGCACCAAGCCTTGGGGATCCCCACCCCACGCTCAGGCCTTGCCCCACTTTATAGCAGGCTCCCACCTGCACTGAGCCATGTTTCCCCCAGTCGGTGGGTCCGTGCATCTCCTGAGGGGGTGGCATTTCAATGCAACAGGCACCCAAAGGGGCAGGGGGATTTTTTTCCCCAGCCACTTCTTTGTATTGCAGGCGCTGCAGCCCTTCTCCCCGCTCCTCGGGGCGGTGTCACTCCCCTGCCCCACTGAGGGCCCTAGCAGCAAAATAGCCTGGTTTGAGCTCCCAGGAAAAAAGTCATCTCCGCCCCTCCCCCACCAGCCATAGGCCGCCGATCCCCGGGCTCGCTTAGCAGAAGCAACGGGCGGCAGGAGCATCTCGGGCGGGGACATGCGCTAAGGCAGCACCGCCTTCCTTTGGCAACTACAAACGTCTCCCGTCTAGTCTTCCAGGCGTTCATCACCCCGAAGTCAGCTCTCCCTATTGCTGGGAGGTGTCTCCCATCACCAATATCGCCCAGCTCCCCCACCCACTTTAAAAACGACTCCCAAATCATTTCAACCAAAAAACGAAAACAAAACACCTATTTCCAAGTGTTTTGGGAGACGACTTAAAAAAGGGGGGTTGGGGGGGCTAACAGCACCCTCCACACAGAAGCCATAAAAAGGATCAAAGAATAAAAATAATCTCTCTTATTTGATGAACTTTCCAACCCCTGAGAAATGCACATCTGAAAAGCTATGTCACAAGCATTTATTTGCTGTTTCATGGGGCTTATACCCACAGAAGGGAAAACTGCAGGCGAAACACAGAGAAGGATAAAGCTCTGAAATCTGAAAACCACACAAACATAAAACCAGTTCATACCCAGTGTTCACATCAACCCTAGGGGCTTTTTTAGCTCGCTAGTAACTTTTAAACTCCAGTTGCAATTTTTTTTTAAAGGAGGGGATTAGGGTCTTTCACAATTATTTCCTGCAAGCCCCACATCTTTTTGGTGGGAGGTGGCCTCGAAAATAAATAATTTTCTCTACTTGTTTTTTGCTAGTGCAAAACATTTCCTCTATTTAATTACTATTAGGAGGGGGGGGATTTTGCTAGTGTACACAATATTTAGCTTTTCTTCCTATTTCTCAGACCTGTCCCCTTTTATGTCTGGAGTTAGGGAAAAAAAATCCAAAAACATAATAAAGGACTCACCTCCGCTTGGGTTTTCCCCCACTCACACTATGTATAACTTTCCTTGATAAATGGTATGATATTACTAGAGATATTATTAGAGTATTATTACTGTTAGTAATAATAATAGTAAATGCTATTTAATTACAGAAGGAAGCATTCTGCTTCCGGATCTGCTGCCCCTGCAGCTCCCTCCATGTGCCTCCTGGTCTCTTTACTTTCATTTCCAGGTCTCTCTCTCCCCCTCCCTCAGCAGTAACAGCAGCTTCCCTGAGCTTCTTCTAGGTCCTAGTGGTAACCGGTTTCGCCTAAATAGACCCTTCCCTCATGGCGTTTGAAATTGGTTATTTGATTTTTACCAAGATAACTGTCTTGCTACCAAATTGTCACAGTGTTTGTTATGGTTGATATTATTTTGATCACTGATTTCAATAACTTTTACTGCTCTTTTTAGTAAATACCTGTAAAATAACACAGGCCTGGAATCTTTGCATACACACTTGAGTAACTTTATGCAAATAAGGCATCACATTGAAGTCAGCAGTTAGAGTATGCCACCTAAAAAGACCATCACTATCTGTGTGCAATGCGACTATCACATGCATTAAGTTAAGCAACTGCAGGTGCCTAAATGGCTTGCAGGATGAGGGCCATGAAAATTAGAGATGGCAATTACCTAGTTCATCCCACACTGCTTTGGGATTGTTCTTTACACTAGTAGTTCTCAACCAGGGGTCTGGGGGCCTCGAGCTGGTTTCAAGGGAGCCTCCAAGCAGGGCCAGCATTAGACTCACTGGAGCCTAGGGTAGAAAACTGAAGCCCCCTCACCTGGGGCTGAAGCCCAGGTCCCTGAGCCCCACCACTTGGGGCTAAAGCTGAAGCCTGAGCAATGTAGCTTTGTGAGTGCCCCTGTGGCATTGGGCCCCAGGCAATTGCCCTGCTTGCTACCCCTTAATGTCAGCCCTGGCTTTTATATGCATAAAATCAGTTATTGTGGCACAGGTGGACCACAGAGTTTTTACAGCATGTTGGAGGGGGCCTCAGAAAGAAAAAGATTTAGAACCTCAGCTTTACACTACACTCTTAAACTCTTTATCTCAGTACAAAAGACACAAGCAACATATCCAATTTCAGTTACTTTCAAACTTCTAATTGGCTTCTGCTGGGGACTGATTGTCTGTTGCTAGAAATATCAGCTGTAAAATAATTTTTACTGCTTTTTCAAATCCATACATATTTCCAGTTTAGGCCCTGATCCCACATAAAGCTCCATGCAGGCAGAACCCTGCATCCATGTGGAGCACCTCTATCTTCAATTAACTCCATTTGGATCCAATTCCAGGATGGGGGCTTAATGTGCTGTCATTGTCTCCCCCCTCCCGCCAACAATATTGTTTAGTGGCAGATGTTTCTCTTCGGACCAATTCTGAAAAGACAAGACATAACAGGTGGGTAAGACAACAAGAGGGACAGGGTGGGGGTTAAGGAGGCAGGGTTAAGGGCCTAAACACTAAAAGATTGTGCACAGTTCTTAGCCAGTTGGGAGTAGTACTCCCAACTCACCGCCTGCCTCTTGGGAGACTGACATTGAGACTGAGACAGTGGCCACAACCTTCTAGCTGAACAATTACCTGGCTAATCAACCCCTTACAGTCTGTGTTGTGGATTGTCCACTCCCTTTCCAATCAGTTGTTACTTATTTAGGAGTCAAACTGGACCACACTGATACCTGTTCTATCTAGAACACTTAAAGATCTGCACTGTCTTGATCCAGAAGCTAGCAGGAACCTTCTGGGGAGCAAAAGCAAATGTTTTACGAACCTCAGCACCTCCTGGTGCTGGTATTTGCTCCAGCGGAATATTGTGCAGCAGTTTGGGGCAGAAGTTGGCTACACAGCTCATTGATTCAGAGATGAACACAGCCACCTATATCATTATTGGCTGTCTTAGCCACACATTAACATCTAATTTATAAGTTGGCTCACATAGCTCCCCCAAAACTTTGCCAAGATGCCATCACCCTTAAAACTGCGCAGAGGACTATGGTGGATGAAAACAACCTGCTGCACACAAGGCTGACAATGGTCCCAATAGGCACAAATAAACAACACAGAAGAAGATCTGCCCACTTCCAGAAGAAAACACCTACACCTGAAGTTCCTGCTGACTTGGCACAACTAACTTTGTAACATCCTTTTGCGGTGGCCATCCATGCATTATGGCCAGTGCCAATCTTGGATGAACAACAACATATCAAGGCCAACAGCTATGTCCTCACAGAGTGGCAGCAACTCTGGGATAGAGAGACAGGCATGCTGATGAATTTCAGAAGCCCCAACTTATAGCCACCTGTTTGCAACCTGTGGTGCAGATCTTGGACTAGGCTTCACAGACTGCTGACTGGAACAGCCAGAGCGGCTGCCACAATGCAGAAATTTGGCTTAGTCCAATCTTCACAGTGTGACCGTGGGGTAGCGATGCAAATGGCCACACATGTGGCGGAGGAGTGCACAATTAGAAGATTGGAGGGTGGACTGCAACACCTTGCTGCCCTTGATGTTGCAGCGGTAAGATGGTTGAACAATCTAGATATTGGCCTGCGACGCATACGAAAGAAAAGGACCTCCAGCCTAATAATTAATCTAGTTTAAACTCATCCTCCAGCTGCCCATGCACTAGGTTGTCAATAAGGACTAAATTTTTCATATAAGAATGTTCAGTTTCAAGATGGAAATATTCCAACTGCAATCTGTGGGTGTCCTAACTTGTTCCCCTAACAACCCTTGCCTGTAACAGCAAGGTGTATTCAACAGTGACATGCCCTAATGTGTACTGCTCCAACTTGGCCAAATCATCTTTCCCCATTGGTTAACCCCAAGATTCTACCACCAGCAGTCAGCAGGGAAGGCTATTCAGGCATTATCTATACACACAAAGGTTGTACTGCTCTATCTATAACAGTACAGTTCAAGTGGTACAGCTCCCTACCCCCATCCCTAATGTTGACACAGTTCTATAAGAATGTTCACAAAATCTTGTTTCCCTCAACACAGTAAGATCAAACAACAGTAGGCAGTTTCCTTGCTCACAATTTCCAAGCCTGCTTTTCCAGCCAGCATTCTGTCCAAAATAAGCCCTCTCTCTCCTGGCTTCCTCTTAGGACCACATTACCAATGCTTCTCTTGCTATATGATCCTGACTTTCTGGTTGTTTTATACTTCTCATTCATATGGCTAAAATTCAATCGATGACCCATTGTGACAATTTGCTGGGGTTCCCAGAACTGTGAGTTCTTCATCGAGTGATTGCACTTGTCCATTACACTGTAGGTATGTGCACACCTCATGCACAGTTCTTGCAGATTTTTTCCTGAGCGGTACCTGTTGGGGCAGCGTCAGTGTCCTCTGGTGCCTCATACAACTGCTAGAGGTATAAAGGGCTATGCTGCCCCAGATCCCCTCAATTCCTTGCTTTGTTGGAGCTCCAGTCTTTGTATCGGCAAGTCTTCCTTCTTTCAGTGTATCTAGTACCCGCAGAGTTACTTTTCAGTCTAGTGTAATGTGTTTGTACTATTTAAATATAAGAATAAGTTAAGGATAGTAATTTTCTAGAGCGGCACTATCAGTTAGCGGCTGGGTACCGGTCTTGGTACCAGACTAATGCATAGTTTTCCTGGCTTCAAGGCCTGTCGTTCATGTAACAAATCTATGCCAGTGAGCAATCAACACTCCAGCTGCCTTAACTGTTTGGGAGAGGCATATGTGAGTGACAAACGTGACATTTATAGGGGGTTCAAACCCTGATCGAAAAAGGACGGGGCTGGCAGACTCAAGTACCCACTTATGGTGTCTGTGCTTCACCTGCCATAGGAACCTGCTCGGAATGGGTACTGAGCAAGTCCAAATCATCTAGGAGTACTCCTCCTGTTCTGATTGAATCCAGAGGCAGATCCTCATTGCCAGTACCTAAGACAAGACAACATTAAGTCTCCCATAGACTCAGTACCAGGGCTTTGAAGTCTACAGTGAAGGCACCAAGCAGAGGCGATGTCTCAGAAGTGCACTCAAAGAAGAGGCACTCCTAGACACAGTCCATAAACCAGCGGGGATTGCTGACTTGGGAGTCCAGGAAGGGTCCAGTGATACCAGTTCCTGAAGGACCAGTGTGCACCTTTTGGTATTGCAGACTCAGGAGCCCTTTCTGGTGCTGTCTACACCTGAAGCTTTAGAGGCAGCCAGAGAGTTGCTTAACTTGTCAGTGCCAGCTTCCCCTGCTGTTCAGGAATCTCAACCAGTAATGGGATTGGAAGTGCATGTCCCCATGGTCCCAGCTCTAGCCCCAGAGCACCATTCAGTGGCTTCTACTGTTGTGGCTCCTCTCCAGGGGTGCTGGAACAATTTGTATAGTGGGGGTGCTGAGAGCCATTGAACCAAACTGTAAACCCTCTATATGATAGAAACGACTTCAAGACAGGGGGTGTGACAGCTCCCCTAGTTCTAGCACCTATGCTCCTCTCTGTAGGGTTCCACCTAGAGGGAAGCCAGTGATGATCTCACCAGAACCGCCATCTCCAAACTCAGAGCCAATCTCCCCAGTACCAATAGGGTCAGCTCCACTATGGTCTGAGAAACAGACTCCACATCAGACCCCAAGGTCGGATCCTATGTGTCCTGATCTGAATGCCCAGTAGCCCCAGTGGGGCACCAGACCACTGTGGTACCGGCCACAGCCTCAGCACTGTAAGGATCAAAGGCCTGCAGATAACTGGGTCCCATCTCCATATCAATGGCCCTTTTGGGGCCTTGGGGCTTCCCTCCACATTCTAAAGCCTCTACGCTCTCTTCCTGCCCTTATACATTGACTAGGCACCAGGAGCATCTGCAGCAATGTCACTGTATTCCCTCCCCCAGTACAGGGACCGGTACCGTGCAGGGGGAACAGCATGCTGAGGACTCACCTGTGGAGGAATTGGAGAAGGGAGCTCCTCAATAACCCTTTGCCTCTTCTTCTTCGTCGCCTGATGAGGCAGTACCTACTTCTCCCCCTCCTTATGATTTCAAAGCTCATGAAGACTTGTTGAGGAGGGTGGCTGCAGCTCTGGCTATCTAACCAGAAGAGGTGCAGGTAAGGTCACGCAGGCTTATTGACATTTTAGCCTCAGCAGGATCCTCTAGGGTAGCTCCCCCTGTTAATGAGGCTATCCAGGAATCTGTCAAGGGTTTATGGCAAATCTTCCCTTCCTCCCATTGCTAAAAGGGTGGAGAGAAGACATTATCATAGAATCATAGAATATCAGGGTTGGAAGGGACCTCAGGAGGTCATCTAGTCCAACCCCCTGCTCAAAGCAGGACCAATCCCCAATTAAATCATCCCAGCCAGGGCTTTGTCAAGCCTGACCTTAAAAACTTCTAAGGAAGGAGATTCTACCACCTCCCTAGGTAACGCATTCCAGTGTTTCACCACCCTCCTAGTGAAAAAGTTTTTCCTAATATCCAACCTAAACCTCCCCCACTGCAACTTGAGACCATTACTCCTTGTCCTGTCCTCTTCTACCACTGAGAATAGTCTAGAACCATCCTCTCTGGAACCCCCTTTCAGGTAGTTGAAAGCAGCTATCAAATCCCCCCTCATTCTTCTCTTCTGCAGACTAAACAATCCCAGTTCCCTCAGCCTCTCCTCATAGGTCATGTGTTCCAGACCCCTAATCATTTTTGTTGCCCTTCGCTGGACTCTCTCCAATTTATCCACATCCTTCTTGTAGTGTGGGGCCCAAAACTGGACACAGTACTCCAGATGAGGCCTCACCAATGTCGAATAGAGGGGAACGATCACGTCCCTCGATCTGCTCGCTATGCCCCTACTTATACATCCCAAAATGCCATTGGCCTTCTTGGCAACAAGGGCACACTGCTGACTCATATCCAGCTTCTTGTCCACTGTCACCCCTAGGTCCTTTTCTGCAGAACTGCTGCCTAGCCATTTGGTCCCTAGTCTGTAGCTGTGCATTGGGTTCTTCCGTCCTAAGTGCAGGACCCTGCACTTATCCTTCTTGAACCTCATCAGATTTCTTTTGGCCCAAGCCTCCAATTTGTCTAGGTCCCTCTGTATCCTATCCCTGCCCTCCAGCGTATCTACCACTCCTCCTAGTTTAGTATCATCTGCAAATTTGCTGAGAGTGCAATCCACACCATCCTCCAGATCATTTATGAAGATATTGAACAAAACCGGCCCCAGGACCGACCCCTGGGGCACTCCACTTGACACCGGCTGCCAACTAGACATGGAGCCATTGATCACTACCTGTTGAGCCCGACAATCTAGCCAGCTTTCTACCCACCTTATAGTGCATTCATCCAGCCCGTACTTCTTTAACTTGCTGACAAGAATACTGTGGGAGACCATGTCAAAAGCTTTGCTAAAGTCAAGAAACAATACATCCACTGCTTTCCCTTCATCCACAGAACCAGTAATCTCATCATAGAAGGCGATTAGATTAGTCAGGCATGACCTTCCCTTGGTGAATCCATGCTGACTGTTCCTGATCACTTTCCTCTCATGTAAGTGCTTCAGGATTGATTCTTTGAGGACCTGCTCCATGATTTTTCCGGGGACTGAGGTGAGGCTGACTGGCCTGTAGTTCCCAGGATCCTCCTTCTTCCCTTTTTTAAAGATTGGCACTACATTAGCCTTTTTCCAGTCATCGGGACTTCCCCCGTTCGCCACGAGTTTTCAAAGATAATGGCCAATGGCTCTGCAATCACAGCTGCCAATTCCTTTAGCACTCTCGGATGCAACTCGTCCGGCCCCATGGACTTGTGCACGTCCAGCTTTTCTAAATAGTCCCTAACCACCTCTTTCTCCACAGAGGGCTGGCCATCTATTCCCCATGTTGTGATGCCCAGCGCAGCAGTCTGGGAGCTGACCTTGTTCTTGAAGACAGAGGCAAAAAAAGCATTGAGTACATTAGCTTTTTCCACATCCTCTGTCACTAGGTTGCCTCCCTCATTCATTAAGGGGCCCACACTTTCCTTGGCTTTCTTCTTGTTGCCAACATACCTGAAGAAACCCTTCTTGTTACTCTTGACATCTCTTGCTAGCTGCAGCTCCAGGTGCGATTTGGCCCTCCTGATTTCATTCCTACATGCCCGAGCAATATTTTTATACTCTTCCCTGGTCATATGTCCAACCTTCCACTTTTTGTAAGCTTCTTTTTTATGTTTAAGATCCGCTAGGATTTCACCGTTAAGCCAAGCTGGTCGCCTGCCATATTTACTATTCTTTCGACACATCGGGATGGTTTGTCCCTGTAACCTCAACAGGGATTCCTTGAAATACAGCCAGCTCTCCTGGACTCCTTTCCCCTTCATGTTATGTCCCTTCACAAGGATTTGAGCACGTCTATAACCACCCTCCTCTAGGCTCCCTAGTAGTCACTGCTGCAAATGAAAAAGAGAGGCAGGGACACCAGGCCTCTACCCTGAAAGGAAAAGAATAAAAAAAGATACACCTATTCAGCAGGAAGCTTTATTCCACAGGAGGTTTATAGCTTAGGATCACAAACCAGCAGGCTCTGCTGAGTCGATAAGACTTCAGCCTGTGGGATAATATCCTGAAGTTCAAAGTCAAGCTTCCTGATGAGGCAAAGCAGAAGTTCACTGCTATGGTGGAGAATGGCAAATTAGTTGCAAAAACAGCATTGCAAGTGAGCCCAGATGTGGCAGACTCTATGGCTCGAGCTATGGCTTCTGCCATCACTATACGGTGTTCATCTTGGCTGCAGGTGTCAGGTCTTCCCCCGGAGGTGCAGCAAACCATTCAAGACCTCCCATTTGAAGGCCACTAACTCTTCTCTGATAAGACACAGAAGAGGCTTCAGAGCCTTAAGGATTCAAAAGTGACCCTTAAATCCCTGGGGATTTATACACCGGTGGCAAAAAGAAAGCTGTTCCATCCATGGCAGTCCCAAGGGTTTCAGCCCTTCTTGCCACAAAGCCAGGACCCATCCAAAGAGAGGAGCAGAAGTTACAAGAGGCAACCTTCTTCTCCTTCCACCTCTTCTGCAACTAGACAAACTGGATCCTCTAAACAATCATTGTGAGCAGTCTACCACTGACCAGAGTACCATCTTTCACACCACAATTTTTGCCAACCACTTCCTAAGTGCTTGGACCCACATCATCATGGATCAATGGGTCTTAAGCACAGTGGTATAGGGATACACTCTTTAATTTATTTCTATCCTCCCTTCCCAATCCCCTTCTCCATCCCTCTTCAGGGACCACTCTCACAAAACCATGCTACTTCAGGAGGTCCAGTCTCTCCTCCTCATGAGAGCCACACAGGAAGTTCCCGTGTCATTCAGAGGGAAGGGATTTTATTCCTATTTCTTCCTAATCCCAAAGGCAAAAGTATGTGGTGGGGAAGGCAGGGGGCGGGGGATTTTAAAGCCTATTTTAGATCTAAGACAGCTTAACAAGTTCCTAAAGAAAACAAAATTCTGGATGGTCGCTCTAGCATCTATTATCCCTTCCTTAGATCCCAGGGATTGGTATGCTGCTCTCAGCTTCAAGGACACTTATTTTCGCATGGTGATTCACCAGAGCCACAGAAAGTTTCTCAGAATCACGGTGAATGGATCTCACTACCAATTCACAGTACTGCTTTTCAGCCTGTTTACCTGGCTGCAGGGCAGAGGAGTTCTAACTGCTGACCAGAGCAGTCAGGATGGGCATTGTGGGACATCTCCTGGAGGCCATTTACAGCGACTAAACCAAGCGCGGTGTTTACACTGATACTTTGTCCATATAACTTTGCCCCAAAAAGCTCTATGCCTCTCGTCGAGGCGGTTTTATTTTGTCACCAAAAGTTCCATTGGAGTGTGTACACCTCCACTGTTGTGTCGAGGAAAAGCTGCCTCTTTTCAACAAAACTCTGTAGTGTAGACAAGGCCTAAGTCTTAAATATCACGGAGCTTCTGGCCGACCATTTAGCTTGCATGGCACTCCTTCTATATATCAAGGGGCAGAATTTATAGGTACTCACAGACAGCACAGCAACCATGTTCTATGTAAAAGGGAGGCATTTGTTAAAGTTATGCCAGGCGTTGATCCTCCTTTGGAATTTCTGCATCACCAGTTCCGTCAATCTGAGAGCTGCTTATCTTCCAGGAGTTCAAAACTCTCTGGGAGACCGCCTGAGCAGGTTGCTCGCAGGTCATCATGAGTGATCTCTTTGCCCAGATGTGTCCAGGTCCTTTTTCCAGCAGTGGGGAACTCCCCAAGTGGGCCTGTTTGCAACAAGAAGAAATAAAAAATATGACCTTTTTTGTTCCTGAGCAGGTCACAGTCTGGTTTCACTGAGAGATGCTTTCCTCCTACCTCGGTCTAAAGGCCTGCTGTATGCCTTCCCTCCAGTTCCTTTCTTGCCCAAAGTTGTATCCAAAGTCAAGAAGATTCTGCTCACCTTATTCTAATAGCCCCAGCATGGCCCTGTCAACACTGCGTTTTGACTCTACTCCTACTATCGGTCGATGTCTGCTGTTATTCCTGAGAGATGTGGATGTGATCTGCCAGGGCCACAGCCGCCTCCTTCATTTCAACCTCCAGGCCCTCCATGTGACATCATGGATGCTTCATGGCCAACAGCCTTGAAATGAGTTTGCTCTAAGTGGGTGCAGGAAGTTCTGCTAAATAGTAGGAAACCTTCAACTAAATCTACTTAGCTTGCTAGATGGAAGAGATTCTCTGTTTGGGCCATACAAAGAGGTGTTCCCCCAGCTCAATTTCCGATTTCCCAAATCTTAGACTGTCTTTTGTTTTAAACGACAAGGGTTAGCTCTTAGTTCCATCAGAGTCCATTTGACGGCTATCCAGCTTTTCACCCTTCCAAGGATAACAAATCAGCTTTTTTCAAACCCTGTCTCCATCAGATTTCTCAAGGGTTTGCTCAGATTATAACCACAGGTTCCCAGCCTAGTTCCACAGTGAAGTTTAAAATTAGTTCTAGCAAAGCAGATGTGCCTCCTGTTTGAGCCACTAGCAACTTGTTCTGTATTATGCCTCTCTACAAAGGTGGCTTTCTTGGTTGCTATAACCTCAGCCAGGAGAGTACAGGAGATGCAAGCTTTAGTATCAGAGCCTCCCTATACAATTTTCTTTAGGGACCAGGTTTTCTTTCAACCTCACCATGGGTGGCAGATGGAGCCCCCCTTAGGGGAGGCTAGCCCCTGGCTCTGCCTCTTTCGCTGACCCCGCAGCCAGAGTCCCGAGACCCCTTGTCCCTCCCCTGTGGCTAGGGCCACAAGTCCCCCGCTGTCTGGAGGAGTCCCGAGTGCCCCTCCACTTTGGCCGAAGGAGTCTCACGCTGATCGGAGGCCTCAGCGCCCCCCCCCGCCCCTCAGCCTCCGCTCCCTGACCTGGAGGTGCCCTGAGTCAGCCACAGCCATGCTGTGCCTCCCCTCCCTAGACCCCAAGCCACTGCAGGGAAAAGCCTGTCAGCAAGCTACTTTTGGGGGCTACGCAGCTCCTCTGACAACACCTGCCTGGGACCTTTCCCTCACCTTCCTCTCACAACCCTTTCTTTCTACCCTTCTACTTCCATAATTCACACACTCCTCAAAGTCATGCCATCACAAACTCACCCAAGGCCCCTTTGGCTTTCAAAGCACCTCTTGAGGGCCGCAGCTTCTCAGGCCCATAGACCCTTCATTAGAACATAAGACCAGCCATACTGGGTCAAACCAAAGGTCCATCTAGGCCAGTATCCTGTCTTCCAACAGTGGCCAGTGCCAGGTGCCCCAGAGGAATAAACAGAACAGGTAATCATCAAGAGATCCATCCCCTGTCGCCCATTCCCAGCTTCTGGCAAAGAGAGGCTAGGGACGCCATCCCTGTCCATTCTGGCTAACAGCCATTGAAGAACCTATCCTCCATTAATTTATCTAGTTATTTTTTTAACCCTGTTACAGTCTTGGCCTTCACAACATCCTCTGGCAAAGAGTTCCACAGGTTGACTGTGCATTGTGTGAAAAAATACTTCCTTTCGTTTGTTTTAACTCTGCTGCCTATTAATTTCATTTGGTGACCCCTAGTTCTTGTATTATGAGAAGTAAATAACACTTCCTTATTTACTTTTTCCACATCAATCATGATTTTATCTATCATATCCCCCCTTAGTCATCTATTTTCCAAGCTGAAAAGTCGCAGTTTTATTCATCTCTCCTCATATGGCAGCCATTCCATACCCCTAATCATTTTTGTTGCCCTTTTCTGAACCTCTTCCAATTCCAATATATCTTTTTTGAGATGGGGTGACCACATCTGCACCTAGTATTCAAGATGTGGGAGTACCATGGATTTATATAGAGGCAATATGATATTTTCTGTCTTATTTTCTATCCCTTAATGATTCCCAACATTCTGTTCTCTTTTTTGACTGTCATTGCACTTTGAGTGGATGTTTTCAGAGAACTATTCACAGTGACTCTAAGATCTCTTTTTTTGAGTTGTAGCAGCTAACTTCGACCTCATCATTTTATATGTATAGTTGGGATTATTTTTCCAATGTGCATTACTTTGCATTTATCAACATTGAATTTCATCTGCCATTTTGTTGCCCAGTCACCCAGTTCTGAGAGATCCTTTTGTAGCTCTTCGCAGTCTGCCTGGGACTTAACTAGCTTGGGTAGCTTTGTGTCATCTGCAAATTTTGCCACCTCATGTTTATCCCTCTTTCCAGGTCATTTATGAATATGTTGAATAGGTCTGGTCCCAGTACAGACCCCTAGGGGACACCACTATTTACCTCTCTCCATTCTGAAAACTGACCATTTATACCTACCCTTTGTTTCTTATCTTTTAACCAGTTACCAATCCATGAGAGGACCTTCCCTCTTATCCATGACAGCGTACTTTGCTTAAGAGCCTTTGGTGTACATTATATCTAAATACAATATATCCACTGGATCCCCCTTGGCCACATGCTTGTTGACCCCCTCAAAGAATTCTGGTAGATTGGTGAGGCATGATTTCCTTTTTCAAAAACCATGTTGACTCTTCCCCAACAAATTATGTTCATCTATGTGTCTGACAATTTTGTTCTTTATTATAGTTTCAACCTGTTTGCCTGGTTCTGAAGTCAGGCTTACCAACTTGTAATTGCCAGAATCACTTCTGGAGCCCTTTTTAAAAATAGAAGAAGGAGGTGAAGAATATGCTGGCTGGGCCAGGCATTTCTTTCTCCCCATTCAAAAGGCATTGCACTCCCTGTCAGGGAGTTGAACCCTGGTCTCCCTATATGATAGGCACAGCACAGACTTCGCTGAGCAACAACACCCCTTGCTCTCTTCTCCTTCCTAAAGGCTTTGGCTGCAGCAACAGCCCTGGGAAAACCCCTGTCCCTCCTCACATGCAGTTGCCTCTCACTCTTGCCTGAAGAAGCTTTTGATATGCCCCATGCAGGTTCCGGGGCTGCTGCTGATGTGGTATTTGCTACTCAGCTTCCTGGTTCCATCAGTAACGTCCCTGGAGTCCAGGGAGATTACTGATGAATCCAGGAAGCTGAATAGCAAATACTGCCTCCTCAGCCACCCTGGAACCTGCATGGGGCATAATAAAGCAAAAACTTCCACGCCCCCCCCCCAAACCCCGCAACCAGGGGTCCAGCAGCAGCAGCAGCACCAGGTCTGCGTCCCCTGTCCTATTATACCTGCCACCCATGAATCTCATCCAAAATACCTGTTGAAAGTGGTTACCTACCTTTCCATAATTGTTCTTCAAGATGTGTTGCACCTGTCCATTCTACAACCCGCCCCACACATACCTACAATGGAATGGACATGTGCAACACAGTTTGAAGAACAACACTTATGGAAAGGTGAGTAATTCTGTGTTCCCCCTTCAGCCTCAGCAAATGAGATTTTGCTACAGCTAAGCTGTGTCAACTCCCAGAAACACCAGCTTGTCTGCCTTTCCAGCAAACTCCAGGACTCTGCTAGTCCAAACCTTGCCTAACAGGTAACAAACAGTGAACCCCAACTCCCGAGTTCCCTAGAGATGTCTCCCTGCACTGCCTAGCTCCCTTCATGAACACTCACAGAAGTTATTAAGTTTGTTGGTCCTTTAAAAACACAATACACTTCAGCCTGTTAGCTTAACAGGGCTTAATGCACCCTTCCTTTCAACAGTGCATTGAATTAGTTTATAGTAAAACAAGTTTATTAAACAAAAGTCATACCTAGTGCTACCAAGTATAAGGAGTAAAGATAGAAATGGCTACAAGCAAACAAAATTAAAAAAACACCTCTAAGACTGAAACTTAACTTCAGCAAGTTACAATCCTTGCCTAAGCAGGTTTCTCACCTAAACTCAGTTCCCAGAGACGTCAACACTCTTGGTTGAAGGGTCCACTTTTCTCAGATGTACGAGAGCTCTAGCCTCTTGTATCTGCTCAGTCATGGATAACTATGGGATTCTCTCTCCTTTCTTTTGATAGTCCGGTAAACCTTTGAAATGTATTCTTTGAAAAGTAAGCCTGGCCAAAGCTTCTCTTTCCTGCGGGGGTGTAGACACCAGGCTGCCTTCCCAAAGTTCATTGAGTCTGTTTCAAGAGGCAGGAAGGCTTCCTGGGGGTGCAGTCTCCATCCTCCATCAAGATAGATAAATATTCATCTTTCCCCACTTGCTCTCCTGTTGGTTTGTTTATCTTGCATGTAAATGTGCTTTTCTTTGTCTTTGGTCAGACCTTGCCCAATTTATATTGGAGATCCATTCAAGCACGTGGAGCCACACTTTTTTTTCTTTCTGGAGCAGGTTTGGCTGAGGCACTGCTTGCCAAATATATTTTAAGAACATATTTGCTGCACATACCTATACAGTCCTTTGTGGGTTTATCATGCACACATCATGCAAGAATTTCAATGATCAGTAGTTATTAGATTTCCAATGAAATATTACAGGCAAGCTTTTGGGTACATATCATGACAACAGAGTGCCAGCTGCATTGGGGAACAGTTAGGTTTTACACATATTCCCTGCATTTTCCATCAGTTCCCAGGGAAACCCTTATTATTTTCCCTGAGTTAGTTCTTGTTCAAGCCTTCCAGGTGGCCAATGCTTTGGGCCGTGACTTCTAATTTTTCAGCTATACCTACTCCATAAAGGAGCTTAATTGTGTCTTCCATTGAGACAGAATGAAAAGCAGCTAGTATGCCCATCAGCTTAAATGAAATCGCTAGTTACACATTTGCTAGTAACTGCCAATACTCGCTAGCATAACAGTACCAATTTAACAATTTTGGCAGAAATATTTCACCCCTAATCAAAATAGTTCAACTGGTATAAAAATTGTGACTATACCAGGCCTTTGCTTACATTGCTCCGACATGAGTATGGCTCTCCGGAGCCTAGCAAGTTCATGCAGCAGTGCCAATTCTTGTGATTTTTATCATGGGTCTTATGATATTCATTGTTTTTCTTAAAGCCCCAGATCTTGAAGTTATTTGGTTATGTAGGAATATCAGCAGAGCTGGCCCTGGACTAAATGGCACCCCAGGTGAGGAGTATTTTTGGCACCCCCCCACACACTTTATTTGATAAACTTTTGAATACCTTATTTTTATTGCATTTGTAGCCCATTTCACGACTTTGATGCATGATTTATCCATGTCATATAAGACAATAAATTTGCACACTAGAATCTGTGAATCTGTATTTATTCATGCCATATACAAACAAATAACAAATGTGTTTCCTCTAAGCTTATAGAAACTTTTTAATTTTAAGAACAATTGAAATGTACTAACATCAAGAAATTGAACTGTGCACCAATACTGGATGGATCAGTATTAAATAGTGTTACAATAGGTGATAGCCTTAGAACATTAACCCATGTCCTTTAGTTCAAAAGGTCACTTTTCTCGCTTTTGCCCTCGCGAACAGAAGCACAGAGTCAGAGAGATCCAAAGATTGGCCAATAGCATTTTCAAGCAATGAAATAGCAAGTGATGTCAGTCTCTCGTCAGCCATCGTCAAAGATATGTTTTAACGATCCTGACCTTTGAAAAGCTGCGCTCACCGCTCGTGACTATGACCCGCAGTGTGAGCAGAATCCTTAAAGCTATCCACACATGAGGAAACGTGTCCTTCAGCTCTGCATCATGAATAAATTGCAGAACTTGGAGGGGAGAGTGCTTCCCATTTGGCAAAATGTCACGGATGTTGTCCAATTTGACATAGAGGTCTTTATCATTGACGTCCAAACAGTCCCATGTGTCAGCGTCTGGTGAAGATCTATATAAATGTTCAACAGTGTTTTCTTGTCTGCTGGCAACCTATTAAGGTCATACAACCCTCCCTCCCCCAGGTCTTTTTGTGGTGCTTCATTTGTCCAAACCTTTCTGTGATGGACAGTCAAGCAGTGTCAATGAGGGAGCAAAAAAGCTCCCTCTTGAATTTTCTTCCGAGCTTCCCATCACCTCATCTCTGCCCTCATAACAAATTGTCTCTTCTTCCAGTGAGCACAAGTTTCCTTGAAGACAGGCTCAACTCCTAAGTTTTCTGCCATTTCTTTTGCAGCAGTGATGACATCTTCACATCAGTGTCTCTGTAGACCACAACAAAATCAAGGCAGCTTCTCATCAAAGTATTAGTGGTTGTGATTTCTATTGATTGAGTTTGTAATGCCTTGCCTACAATGTTTACTTGGAACAGGACATTGTGCCAAACCACAACTGAGACCAGAAATTTAAAGTCAGTGATCAAGTTTGCCAGGCTTTGCACCTCATGTCAGATTCCGGCTTCGGCTTTACTTTACTGTGCCTGTTCCATTAGGGAGTCGTAAACCTCAATCACTTAGCCCTGGTCTACACTAGGACTTTAGGTCGAATTTAGCAGCGTTAAATCGATTTAAACCTGCACCCGTCCACACAATGAAGCCCTTTATTTCGACTTAAAGGGCTCTTAAAATCGATTTCCTTACTCCACCCCTGACAAGTGGATTAGCGCTTAAATCGACGTTGCCGGCTCGAATTTGGGGTACTGTGGACACAATTCGATGGTATTGGCCTCCGGGAGCTATCCCAGAGTGCTCCATTCTGACCGCTCTGGACAGCGCTCTCAACTCAGATGCACTGGCCAGGTAGACAGGAAAAGAACCGCGAACTTTTGAATCTCATTTCCTGTTTGGCCAGCGTGGCAAGCTGCAGGTGACCATGCAGAGCTCATCAGCAGAGGTGACCATGATGGAGTCCCAGAATCGCAAAAGAGCTCCAGCATGGACTGAACGGGAGGTACGGGATCTGATCGCTGTTTGGGGAGAGGAATCCGTGCTATCAGAACTCCGTTCCAGTTTTCGAAATGCCAAAACCTTTCTGAAAATCTCCCAGGGCATGAAGGACAGAGGCCATAACAGGGACCCGAAGCAGTGCCGCGTGAAACTGAAGGAGCTGAGGCAAGCCTACCAGAAAACCAGAGAGGCGAACAGCCGCTCTGGGTCAGAGCCCCAAACATGCCGCTTCTATGATGAGCTGCATGCCATTTTAGGGGGTTCAGCCACCACTACCCCAGCCGTGTTGTTTGACTCCTTCAATGGAGATGGAGGCAATACAGAAGTAGGTTTTGGGGACGAAGAAGATGATGATGAGGAGGTTGTAGATAGCTCACAGCAAGCAAGCGGAGAAACCGGTTTTCCCGACAGCCAGGAACTGTTTCTCACCCTAGACCTGGAGCCAGTACCCCCCGAACCCACCCAAGGCTGCCTCCTGGACTCAGCAGGCGGAGAAGGGACCTCTGGTGAGTGTACCTTTTAAAATGCTATACATGGTTTAAAAGCAAGCATGTGAAAGGATTACTTTGCCCTGGCATTTGCGGTTCTGCCTTTGCAAAAGGTTTCTGGGGAGGGCAGCCTTATTTCGTCCTTCATGGTAGGACACTTTACCACTCCAGGCCAGCAACACGTACTGGGGAATCACTGTAGAACAAAGCATTGCAGTGTATGTTTGCTGGCATTCAACCAAAATCACGCGGTGGGAGGAGGCAAAATGCGACCTTGTAACGAAAGCACATGTGCTATGTATGTAATGTTAACAGCAAGGTTTACCCTGAAAGAGTGTAGCCACTGTTTTATAAAATGTGTCTTTTTAAATACCGCTGTCCCTTTTTTTTTCTCCACCAGCTGCATTGTTGGTGTTTCAATGTTTCAAGTGTTTCAATGATCACAGGATCTTCTCCTTCCCAGAGGCTAGTGAAGCTTAGAAAGAAAAAAAAACGCACTCGCGATGAAATGTTCTCCGAGCTCATGCTGTCCTCCCACACTGACAGAGCACAGACGAATGCGTGGAGGCAAATAATGTCAGAGTGCAGGAAAGCACAAAATGACCGGGAGGAGAGGTGGAGGGCTGAAGAGAGTAAGTGGCGGGCTGAAGAGAGTAAGTGGCGGGCTGAAGACAGGGCTGAAGCTCAAAGGTGGCGGCAGCGTGATGAGAGGAGGCAGGATTCAATGCTGAGGCTGCTGCAGGACCAAACCAGTATGCTCCAGTGTATGGTTGAGCTGCAGCAAAGGCAGCTGGAGCACAGACTGCCACTGCAGCCCCTCTGTAACCAACCGCCCTCCTCCCCAAGTTCCATAGCCTCCACACCCAGATGCCCAAGAACGCGGTGGGGAGGCCTCCGGCCAACCAGCCACTCCCCCACAGAGGATTGCCCAAAAAAAAGAAGGCTGTCATTCAATAAATTTTAAAGTTGTAAACTTTTAAAGTGCTGTGCTTAAAGTGCTGTGTGGCATTTTCCTTCCCTCCTCCACCACCCCTCCTGGGATACCTTGGTAGTCATCCCCCTATTTGTGTGATGAATGAATAACGAATGCATGACTGTGAAGCAGCAATGACTTTATTGGCTCTGCAAGCAATGATTAAAGGGAGGAGGGGAGGGTGGTTAGCTTACAGGGAAGTAGAGTGAACCAAGGGGTGGGGGGGTTCATCAAGGAGAAACAAACAGAACTTTCACACCGTAGCCTGGCCAGTCATAAAACTGTTTTTCAAAGCTTCTCTGATGCGTACCGCGCCCTCCTGTGCTCTTCTAACCGCCCTGGTGTCTGGCTGCGCGTAACCAGCAGCTAGGCGATTTGCCTCAACCTCCCACCCCGCCATAAACGTCTCCCCCTTACTCTCACAGATATTGTGGAGCACACAGCAAGCAGTAATAACAGTGGGAATATTGGTTTCGCTGAGGTCTAAGCGAGTCAATAAACTGCGCCAGCGCGCCTTTAAACGTCCAAATGCACATTCTACCACCATTCTGCACTTGCTCAGCCTGTAGTTGAACAGCTCCTGACCACTGTCCAGGCTGCCTGTGTACGGCTTCATGAGCCATGGCATTAAGGGGTAGGCTGGGTCCCCAAGGATACATATAGGCATTTCAACATCCCCAACAGTTATTTTCTGGTCTGGGAATAAAGTCCCTTCCTGCAGCTTTTGAAACAGACCAGAGTTCCTGAAGATGCGAGCATCATGCACCTTTCCCGGCCATCCCACGTTGATGTTGGTGAAACGTCCCTTGTGATCCACCAGAGCTTGCAGCACTATCGAAAAGTACCCCTTGCGGTTTATGTACTCGGCGGCTTGGTGCTCCGGTGCCAAGATAGGGATATGGGTTCCATCTATAGCCCCACCACAGTTAGGGAATCCCATTGCAGCAAAGCCATCCACTATGACCTGCACATTTCCCAGGGTCACTACCCTTGATATCAGCAGATCTTTGATTGCGTGGGCTACTTGCATCACAGCAGCCCCCACAGTAGATTTGCCCACTCCAAATTGATTCCCAACTGACCGGTAGCTGTCTGGCGTTGCAAGCTTCCACAGGGCTATCGCCACTCGCTTCTCAACTGTGAGGGCTGCTCTCATCTTGGTATTCATGCGCTTCAGGACAGGGGAAAGCAAGTCACAAAGTTCCATGAAAGTGCCCTTACGCATGCGAAAGTTTCGTAGCCACTGGGAATCGTCCCAGACCTGCAACACTATGCGGTCCCACCAGTCTGTGCTTGTTTCCCGAGCCCAGAATCGGCGTTCCACAGCATGAACCTGCCCCATTAGCACCATGATGCATGCATTGTCAGGGCCCATGCTTTCAGAGAAATCTGTGTCCATGTCCTGATCACTCACGGGACCGCGATGACGTCGCCTCCTCGCCCGGTATCGCGTTGCCATGTTCTGGTGCTGCATATACTGCTGAATAATGCGTGTGGTGGTTAATGTGCTCCTAATTGCCAAAGTGAGCTGAGCGGGCTCCATGCTTGCCGTGGTATGGCGTCCGCACAGAAAAAAGGCGCGGAACGATTGTCTGCCGTTGCTCTGACGGAGGGAGGGGCGACTGACGACACGGCTTACAGGGTTGGCTTCAGGAAGCTAAAATCAACAAAGGGGGTGCCTGTACATCAAGGAGTATTTCAGGCAGGACTGCACAGAGGGTTCCAATAAGAAATGGTGCACCTAAGTTATCGTTGTTATTGGAACAAGGAGGTTAGCCTGGCCTCTGATTGATACATGGCTAGATTTACCTCGCTGCACCTTCTCTGTGAGTGACTGCAGTGTGACCTAGAGGAATGAGTCCCCTAGACAGGGGAGGAGGCAAATGAGTACAAAACAAATCTGGTCTATTTCTTGTTTTGACCCACTCCATCTATCTTTTACATCTTTGGCTGGCAGCAGACGGTGCAGAAGGACTGCATGCCATCCACATCTCATGGCTGCTCGGCAGAAGATGGTACAGTACGCCTGCTAGCCATCCCCATCTCTTGCCTGCCTGGCAGAAGATGGTGCAATACGACTGCTAGCAATCCTCATCTCTTGCCTGCCTGGCAGAAGATGGTACAGTACGACTGCTAGCAGTCCGTATCGCCTGCCTGCTCACCATAAGACGGTTCAATAGGACTGACTGCAGGACTAAAGAGAATGACCTGGTCAAGTCACTCCAAATTTAGTCCCTGCGCCCATGTCTGCCCAGGCGCTCCCAGCCGATGCGGCCAGGAGCACCTCGGACACGATGAGGACGACTACCAATCGTATTGCACCGTCTGCTGCCAGAAGGCAAGGGGTTGCTGCTACTGTGCAGCAAAGCCGTACCGCGTCTGCCAGCACCCAGGAGACATAGGGTGACGGTTACCTGAGCGGGCTCCATGCTTGCTGTGGTATGGCGTCTGCACAGGTAACTCAGGAAAAAAGGCGCGAAATGATTGTCTGCCCTTGCTTTCACGGAGGGAGGGAGGGAACGGGGGCCTGACGACACGTACCCAGAACCACCCGCGACAATGTTTTAGCCCCATCAGAGCGCTCCATTGTGACTGCTCTGGACAGCACTCTCAGATGCCCGATTGTTTGCCATTGCTCTGACGCTGGGAGGGGCGCTTACAGGGTTGGCTTCAGGGAGCTAAAATCAACAAAGGGGGTGGCTTTACATCAAGGAGTATTTCAGGCAGGACTTCACAGAGGGTTCCAATAAGAAATGGTGCACCTAAGTTATTGTCCTTATTGGAGCAAGAAGGTTAGCCTGGCCTCTGATTGATACATGGCTAGATTTACCTCGCTGCACCTTGACTGCAGTGTGATCTAGAAGAATGAGTCCCCTAGACAGGGGAGGGGGGGGAAGCAAATGAGTACAAAACAAATCTGGTCTATTTCTTGTTTTGACCCACTCCATCTATCTTTTACATCTTTGGCTGGCAGCAGACGGTGCAGAAGGACTGCATGCCATCCACATCTCATGACTGCTCGGCAGAAGATGGTACAGCACGACTGCTAGCAGTCCGTATCGCCTGCCCGCTCACCATAAGACGGTTCAATAGGACTGACTGCAGGACTAAAGAGAATGACCTGGTCAAGTCACTCCAAATTTAGTCCCTGTGCCCATGTCTGCCCAGGCGCTCCTGATCGACCTCACAGAGGCGACCAGGAGCACCTCAGACATGACGATGACGGCTACCAGTCGTACTGTACCGTCTGCTGCCACAAGGCAAGGGGTTGCTGCTACTGTGTAGCAATGCCGTACCGCGTCTGCCAGCACCCAGGAGACATAGGGTGACGGTTACCTGAGCGGGCTCCATGCTTGCCATGGTATGGCGTCTGCACAGGTAACTCAGGAAAAAAGGCGCGAAATGATTGTCTGCCCTTGCTTTCACGGGGGGAGGGAGGGAACGGGAGGCTGACGATATGTACCCAGAACCACCCGCGACAATGTTTTAGCCCCATCAGGCATTGGGATCTCAACCCAGAATTCCAATGGGCAGCGGAGACTGCGGGAACTGTGGGATAGCTACCCACAGTGCAACGCTCCGGAAGTCGACGCTTGCCTCGGTACTGTGGAAGCGCTCCGCCGAGTTAATGCACTTAATGCACTTAGAGCATTTTCTGTGGGGACACACACACTCGAATTTATAAAACCGATTTCTAAAAAACCGACTTCTATAAATTCGACCTTATTCCGTAGTATAGACATACCCTTAGTACCTCACTGGTCTTACGCTGTCAATGCAGCTCTCCCAGCATGTGTAACTTAGCAGCTTCACGGTCAGATTTGTAACATTGTCCGTGAGGATCTTCCTCCTAATAGTTGATGCTGAAAACAGGACTTAGATCCTTTGCGGTACTCCAAAGAGAGATACTGAATCTAAAGAAGATGATACTGCATCTGACACAACCAGGTTGAGGGAATGGCAGCCACAAGGAACAAAGAAAGCTTTTGGATTCAGTGCAAGGATCCTTTCCTGGACGCCACTGTTTCTTCCCTTCATGTCTCTACTGTTGTTGTAGCCTTGGCCATGGCAGTCCTGAAGCTTTATTTACTTCTCTTTCAAAATGTTCATAAAGAGTTCTGTTAGGCCTTATCCAGTAGAGCTGTTTACGGTCTGTGAACAAATAAAGTGTTCCTTTACTTGGATACATCTTTGTTGTCAACCAATCTTACTGTGAATGACATCTTTTCACTGTGACTAATGTCGGGAATGCAGTCTATTATTACGGTTTAGTACTTTGCTTTGCCAAGCCGCATCAATATGTTATCAAGCACCTTCCTTGCCATGTCAATCAATTCATTTTGAATTGTTTTGCTGCAGTAATGGTCCACAGCTTCATTATGAACTAGGTGCTCATGAATGACACTGTCATATTTCAGTGCACATATTTATGTTCAGTGCACAACTTAACCGACGAGCCCCGGAAAGCCAAATTATTTGCAAGGAAGAGGGTAATTAAGGTCAGACACACAAGCACATTCCTCCAGTGCTGTGTTTCTACATTAATAATGAGCTGGTTTTCTGTATCTATGCATTTATTCAGCTTGAGCCTGGACTCAACCTCCATCCATTTGGAGTAGGCCGTAAAATGACTGGGTGACTTTTTATGTTGCTTCAGAGCATCAGTTTGATAGGTATCTCTAGCGTCTCATTAAATATGTCCCTTATTAGTCGCTACTTACATTCTTTAAATCTTAAAACACAAGTTTCACAATTACATAATAAAACAACGTTCACAATATGGCAGCTGGCTCTCACTTCACTTCCCTTTTATATCTCACTGACTGAAGAGTGACAGTCCGCCTCTTATATACCCATAAGGGCATGGCTGACAACATTGTAGGATGTTCCAAGAAAATGTAATTCTCAGAAAGTCTGGAAACTGCCACGTGATTCTACAAAGGTCCAGAACATTCTAGAACGTTTGTAAAAAATGAATCCACATACTGAATACGTGAAACATTTACTTCAAACATTCTATTTTCCCTTTTGCTGCTCACAACAAAAACGGCACCCCAAGTCGTCACCTGGGTCGCTTGCCCCTAAATCTGGCCTTGAATATCAGCTTTCATTTTAAAAAAAAAAACAACAGGTAAGTTTCTAACCCTCATTGATGCAGAGGAAAGCTTAAAAACCTGACGGCAATTAAAAATAAAATATTTTTTATTTTTTAAAAGTCTCATTATTTTAAAGCCAATCACATGACAATTTGGGATCTGACTGAAGATGTTTTAAAGCTTGGTGTTGGCAATACTGAACTAGGGCAAAATTTATTCCAGAAATAGCTTTATATTTAGGCTTGGAAGGATTAGATTTTTATCAATAAATGCTGGTAAACGTTGATTTCATTGCATGCACAAAAAACGATGAAAAATATTTCCATCAATTGTAATGAATGTTTACAGCTGGGCAAAGTAAGAAAAATGCTGTTTGAAAACTTATTAGAGTTTGATTTAAGACTATTTACTTTGTATGTTTTGACATGTGATGTTCATAATTTGTGTTTCAAGGGTTATAAAGCTTTATCTTTTTGAATCTGCCATTAAATAATTACCATCTGACCACCACACACACACAAAGTGTCTGACCCCCATAATCTCCCACAACTTTGAAAATTTAAATTGATAACAATTGGGAAAAATGCTTAAAACCCATACTTTTGCACAACTGTGAACATTTACATTGATAAAAATGGAAAAAATACTTTAAAATAAATATTGATATTATGTCAAAATTACAAACAAATAAAAATTGAATTCTGTCAAGACTACTTAAGTTACTTGTTACATTCCTGAAAATTACAAGTGTCCTTGTTGTGCCCCAGGGCCAACCAGTAGAACAAACTCAACCCTTTAAAGTCTTCATAACCAACGGCTGGATTCATTGTACAGTACAGATTGCTCCAACTGTAATTTGAAATGCATCCAGGTCACTGCCAGTAGGCATCAGCTGTGTCCCTATTGGACCAAGACAAGAGGAGCTATGTTAAGCTTGTTCCACCAGGGAGCAGCTTGTTGCATAGCTTACATTGTCCTACAGTTCATGACTTTTGTTTTATTGGGCTCTATTGACAGGGGAAAATATCACACAAATATATACAGTCACAGTCCAAAAGCATGTATTTTTTAATCATGACATAGAATCTCTAACACTTCCTAGGATGCCCATCTTTCCCATTAGGCAAGTGTGACAGCAAAATATAAGACAAGGGAGATCTATAAAGATAATATTATTTAAATGACAATTTAGTGAAAATTCACAGAGTAGGGGATCACCTACAGTAGGGTATCACACACTGGAGTTTTTCACCTGGGACACAATAATTCATCCTGAGCTTGATATATTTATGTATGATGCAATATGATGACTTTTCATTGGACAGTCATCACCTATCACAAGATTATCATTATGCATCTCAACGTGGTAACATTTTGCAAGGCATGAAAGTTATTGGGAGAAAGTTATTGGTTATTGCAAGCCCTACTGCTTGTGGGACATGGGATAATCTAACACTGTGGTTCTCAACCAGGGGTAATTGTATTCCTAGGCATGCATCCGATGAAGTGAGCTGTAGCTCACAAAAGCTTATGCTCAAATAAGTTTGTTAGTCTCTAAGGTGCCACAAGTACTCCTTTTCTTTTTGCGGATACAGACTAACATGGCTGCTACTCTGAAATGTATCCCTAGGGGTACTCAGAGGTCTTTCAGGGAGGTACATCAACTCAGCTAGATAGTTGCCTAGTTTTACAACAGGCTACATAAAAAGCACTAGCGAAGTCTGTACAAACTAAAATTTCATACAGACAATAACTTGTTTATACTGCTTTATGTACTATACACTGAAATGTAAGTACAATACTTATATTCCAATGGATTTATTTTGTTATTATATGGTAAAAATGAGAAAGTAAGCAATTTTTCAGCAATAGTGTGCTGTAATAATTTTGTATTTTTATGTCTGATTTTGTAAGCAAGTATTTTTTCAGTGAGGTGAAACTTGGGGGGATAGAAAGACAAATCAGACCCCTGAAAGGGGCACAGAAGTCTGGAAAGGCTGAGAGCCACCGATCTAACAAAGCTGAGATGATCCTGGAAATATCAGGAGGGCTGGCAACTGTATATTCACTAGCAGTTGCGTAAGTCATGTTTGCAATCTTGTTCATAATTCATATTATCTCAGCTTCCACAAAAGCAGCCTGAATCGGTTACCAATGCACATCTTTCCTCCAGATATCTGGAAAGCCTGTAACCATTGCCCTGATTCTTTCTGTATTAGGTACAAAGCACACCTAATGGAAATTATGGAACCAACACAAGGGATTTCTGAGTACCTGTGCATGGCATAGGCTGGTAGCAAGCAAGGAACAAAATCATTTTGGAACCTGCACACTATACTAATACACAAGGTTCAAGAGGAGTTCATGGGTTTGGGGGCCTTTGATGATCCAAGCAATCTGTCCTTCTACCTCAAGGGGCATTTGGGACCTGGGGTGGAGTAGAAGGTCACAGCACATACAGCTTCAGTGACAGACAAGTTGACACTGAATAACATAGACTAAGATTTTCAGAAAAGTTAACTGTAAAAGGCATGTCACTGCCCCTTGGAATGGTCTCTTGAGGGGCCTCAACTTCTCCTGACTGACCCCATTACAAACATTATTTGTTTAAAGTTGGTAACAAGTCTTTTTAAGATAATTAGGGTGTGCTGAATCCAAATACGGTTGTTAGAAAGCTGTACGTTGTGTATAAAGGTGTCTAAAAAGAGAACAAAGTTGGATCTTAATGGGCTGTAGGACCATAGTAAAAGTAATCAGAAATATGCACAACTTTTTTATAAAGCTATTGAATTTCAACTTCTTATTTGCAAGAGGTATCAGAAATATTTTAATATGTTATACAACCGTGAAAGAGCATGTTTAGCTGGCTTTTATAACTTGAGCATAAGCAACTTGAAATAAAAGTATACAAATTGATTTTCTCTCAGAAATACAACACAATCTGAAAATACCTGTGAAGAAAATATTTTCACTTATTTTAAAAACTAAACACTGAGTTAACATTTTAATGCACACAAGTTAAGCACATGTTAATGTTGTACTATTTCAAGAAACCCTGGAACACAGTGGCAGATTGAATTAAAAATATCTTATTTGGTCATTTACTGTGACACATTACCTATTTGATAATACTGTCCTTAAGCACTAAGGTACAGGTACATCAACACAACTTTGTTCCGGCGCTCTACATTTGCATGCTTCTATACAAATAAGTCATGCTGTTTTGTAGCTGCATTGCTGATTTCTGCACCCTGTGCAGCCACAGAATACTGCCTCCATGCAGTCTGCTGGTGTTGGTGGCAATGACGTGAGCTATGGCAACAGACCTTTGTTCTCTTGTTTCCAAAACATTGTATTTGGAAGAGGAAGTATTGAATTTGGACAGTGGACCTGTCTCCAAACTAGTGCCTACTAATGAGCTCTCTCTATGTGGAAGAAAAGAACACCACCTGTTGGTAGTACAGCTTCTGATGACCACAAGTATGTGTCATAAGCTGTTTCTCCATAAAACTGTCCAATTGCACTTTTCCCAGGATATTTACATTCAACAGTGTGTCTTGTATGGCTTCAGCAGCCAGATCTTTTGTTGCAATATTTTGCAATGAAGTGGGTGGTACATCCCCAGAGAAAACCTTAACCCTTTGAAGGGTTTGTAAAAGGGCACCCCCTTTTTATTGTCACGTTGCTTCCTGGCCTTTCTTGACTCACTGTGAATAAGCTGGTTATCCAAGCCAACATGAAACATGGTTCTGGTGTTTGCTGCAATATGGGCTCTCCAGTTGTAAGACAAGTCCGATCTGCTGAGTGCTGAGAGAGTCTTGGTGATGCCTTCAGTTCCACCTCCTTTCTTTCCTGTGCCATTAAGCCACTCTTGGGCTCTGATCAGGGTCCACTTGTTTTAACTTCTCACATGATCTCTTGAAAACAAAGTTCTCTTGCGGGAATTTCTTAAACATGCAGCATCTCCAGTCCATATATTTCACAGAACTGGACTGTCTTCTTTTGCAGACACTGGTGTCTTTACTGGGATCACTAGAGCTTGCCACACGTGATACATCAGTTGAGATGGTCTTGCTTTCTATAACCTTTGGATTTTGCCTTTGTCAGTGTATTGGGCATAGCAATTTCTTTGACACGTGTACTCCTGGGGGAATTCTGCGCCAAAAAATTAAAAATTCAGCACACAATATTTTAAAATTCTGCAATTTTATTTGTTAAAATAACACAATATAATCACACCAGTTTCAATTATTTTGGTAATTTATTTCAAAATACCTGTCAGCAAATACATTTCTAATAATAGACAACAAAATTCAGGATTTTTTTGTTACAAATAGATTCCTTACTAGGAATATTAATACAGAACTTTAAGTAATTCATTTAAAATACAATACAGAAACATATTCCCACATCACTCAGAAGCAATGCAAAGACTTAGGGGAGTCAGAGGTAACAGAGGAGCTGAGGGAGAGGAAAGGAGCCTGGGAGTGAACCTGGAGGGTTGTTGGGTGTGAATAGGAGAAGAATGGAACTGTTTTTTTGGTGTGTGTGTGGGGGGGGAGGATGTTAGTGTGGAAGAAAAACGCAGTCTTCACTCTTAGGTTGTTTGCAACAAGTCAGAGACAGGTTTATTCTCAAGCAATTGCAAGGGGGAGAGTGCACACAGACAGGGATTCCCCCTTCCTAGGCAGGTCTCCGCCCAATAAACAATTAGGGCAAGCATTTATACCTTTTGTTACATACAATAATGATCAACTGCTGCGTCTTGTTTATACATATTCCTTCCTGATATCTTACTTTTCTCAGCAGTTCCTGCTACAGTCTGAGTTCCATTCTTATCTAACACAAGGTCAAAACAGCATCCCTTACAGTTTTCCCACTCGCTTCCCACTTGCCCAAGCCCTGCCTTAAAGTCTCGCGTTATTAGAGTTAGATGTAGCCTGACTCTTGCTCTGTTCCTAAGAAAACTAAGATGTCTGTATCCAAATTCCCTTTATCCCTTTTTCCACTTCCACATTAGGGAGCTTCCCCATGCAGACCCTGATTGACCCCTAGCCTCTCCCATTCAATCAGGCACATCTGTCCCCGTGTGTCCCTACAGCGCCCGTCCCATTCAGCCCCTGGCTCAATGCTGTTACCCCACTAGCTCCTGTGCCCTCGCCCCAGTCTGTGACCTCCCCAGCAGTCCCATGTGCCCCGCTCCGTCTGTCCTCCCACATCCTGTGCTTCCTAACCTGGCTCCATGGTCAGGGTGCTGTAATGAATGCAGCCGGCTGCTGGCTGTTACTGCTGGTCAATCGCTGCTGGCTGTTCTGGTGCCACAGCAGCCTCTGGTGGGCAAAAGGCGGAACAGCAGCACATCTCAGACAATGTATATTCTGTGCAGAAAAAAAATTTTCTGCGCCGGACAAGAAATTTTGTGCGTGCGCAGTGGCACAAAAATCCCCCACAAGTACACTACTCAGTTCTGCCAGATGGACACAATTCTGTCAATGGCCTCTCTGTATTTGACATCTTGTAGTTTCTTTCTAATGGCTGTTGCCTCCCTTATTCTACACAATCCCTGTTCACCTGCTTCATGCACATCTTCTTAATACTTCACAAACAATGTAGAGACTGTAGGAAACCAGTATGGATCTCTTGAGCCTTACTACTGGTTCCATGGTTTACCTACAACCGTAATCAATATGTCATAAAACATCACCGTTTCTCTCTCTGTTTGTAAAAAATGTTGTCACCGTCATTTCTGTGTTAATTCTGCTCTAACTACAAAGCATTATATACTATAAAACAAATACAAAGTGTGCAAGAAAATGAGAAAATGATTTCATATATTACAGGAAAAATAAGTTATGATTAACTTACTTATAATATTATGATATACAAATAACCAAATACTATAAGAAATTGAACATTAGGGTGCAGTGTTTAAACCATGAAGTTTGACTTCTCGTTTCTGTCTTAATAGACTGACAAGGAATTATGTCATGTTGTTGTAGTCAGTCCCAGGATATTAGAGAGATAAGGTGAGTGAGGTAATATCTTTTATTGGACCTACTTCAGTTGGTGAGAGAGACCAGCGTTCAAACTTACACAAGCTTTTGAACTACACAGTGCTCTTCTTCAGGTCACCGTGTTAGCTTGAATGCTGGTCTCTCTCACCACCAGACATTGGTCCAATAAAAGATATTGCCTCACCACTGGTCTCTCTCATTAATTACATCGAAGCGTTTGATTGCGCTGACAAGTTCACGCACGCACTGTGTGCATACCAAACGTTTCTGGTGAACTTTGGCAGCCGTGGTTGCGAGCTGCAGGGTCTGAACATCAAAGCTCAGGGTTGGCAACCACCAGGTGTGAAAGCAGCAGGTTCACACGGGCTTAGAAAAAGTTGTTACCAACTTTGAACAAAAACTGCCTCCTGGCCCTGGGCCCGCACAGAGGCTGACTCTGCCATTTCGGTCCACTCTCTAGTCTAGGGGCTGCGGTCCAGAGCCTGGCAGCGCTCGCGTGCCCCAGCTTGCCAGGCCTCTAACCTCCAGCTCTGCACCCATCCTCGCCTACCCCCCACACCTCTTTGAGAGGCTGGCGGTGCGCGAGGCACCCTGGGAACCACAGTCCACGCGCACAGCTCCCCCACCGCAAGGCCTCGCTCTTCTTTTGTGGAACTCCAATTCCCGGTACGCCTCGCGGCACAGCGAGACCCCGCGCGGGGCACCACGGGACTCGTAGTCTTTCCGAGCGCGCGGCGAACCTCGCCAGGGTCTCCAGGGGAACCACAGTTCCCAGCGTGCCCCGCGGGGAAGGGCCGGCGCCCGCGCCGCTGCGGCGGCCGGGCGAGCGAATCAGAGCCGGGAAAACGAAACTGCCGGGTTTGAAATCCTCCGCCTCCCCCTGCGCCATCGTCCTCCGCGTGACGGGCCAGAGCCTGGCGCGTCTGACCCACGTACGGCGGCACCGCGCGCAGGTGAGCGGGCCCGGGGCCGCGCGGCTTGTTTATTGTAGGGTCGGCCGGAAGTTGACGGGGGGTGGGCGGCTCCTGACGCGTCGCCAGCCCGATCTCCGCCGGCCCCTGCCCTGTCGCGTGCGCCTGCGGGGTTTCCCCGGGTAAACAGCTGCTGGGGGAGGGGGCGGGTGTGTCCCCCCCCCCGCCCCGGCAACCTCTTGCTGCCCCGGGGCGGGGGGCGCCCCGTGCGGCGGGTCGCGTGTGCTGCGGGAGGCGCGCCCCTGGCTCCGCACCCCCGCTCGTTTCTCTCTCTCTCGCTGCGCTGCACAACTTAAGCCGCCCTGCTCTTGTGCCTGCCGCCTCCCCGGGGCTCCGCGAGCCGGCCGGCCGGCGAGCCCCGGTGCGCTGCGTAGGCAGGGCTGTCGCGTCACAGAGCGAGCCCGGCCTCTCCCCGTTACATCCTCCCCGGTGGGCTGTGCTCTGGCCGGCTCCCCGGGGAGCCGCGAGCCGCCGCGTGATGGGCAGCGCTGGGAGGAGGGCAGCGGGAGGAACGATCAGGGGGTTGAAGTGCCTGACACAGCGGGCAGATGGACAAACAGCTACCTGTGGTGTTGTTGCCCTGTCGGTCCCAGGATATTGGGGGGGGCGAGGTAATATCTACTCGCAGATCAACTTCTGTTAGTGCTGCTATGTCTGCACTGCAAATTACTTCAGTGTTACTTGCGTCGCTCTGGGGTGTGAATAATCCACACCTGAGATTAATTATATCACCCTAAACGCCAATGTGGACTGCCTTATGTTGGTGGGAGAGCTTCTCTCACTGACATAGGTACCGCCTCTCAGGGAGGCAGGACCCATCGGCTTTTAGAGCATCTTCACCAGAAGTGCGAAAGCAGCAGGGCTACAGTGCCTCTGCACCACGGTAGCTGCTGTAGTGTAGCCGTAGCCTGAGAGAGAGACGCTTCTGAGATCATTTAGCTCAGCTTTGGTTAATGGGTGGCCTGAGAATCCACTAAAACATGGTGTGTAATTACCGAGTGCTTTACGTTTCCAACCAGGATCAGAAGAATGAATCAACCAAAGGGAAATCTTGCACTGTCTGCAAAATTTACCAGATGTGTCAGGCTGTGGAACAGTCTCTCAGGGAAAGAGGTGGAAAATCCCTTTGCTTGTTACAGTTACAACTAGACTGGGTAAAATACTAGTAAATTAAAATGTACACTGTCCTTGCTCTTGTGTCCTGCACCCATACTGTCTCTGTGGTAGCCATTCAGTAACCAAATCTGATTCTAGTACTGTGCTGACACGTGAGTACCAGCCAGGATTTAAATGAAAAGAAAAAACAGTTGTGTTTAACTCTGGCTCAGCTTGCAGAGGAGGGGAAACTCGCAGGACTGGATCATGGCTTGTGTTTAAAGGCCATGATTTTGGGGAGAAAAGAATACTATTTTGCAGTTCTAACAGTATTGCAAACAGAGTCCTTTCTTATGAGATGTTGTCAGGTAGTTCAGGTGCCCAGTTTAGTTGTGTTGATTAGCAGTAATGACTAGATTAAAATCTAAACCTTTCCCTGCAACAGGCTTTCAGAATCTGAAACTGACCAATCTAGTCTCACTGTCATGATTGTTACTGTTTGGGTTTTTTTAATAGCTCAGTCAACTAGATTTCTAAAAAATCAGTGTTGATAACCTGAGATGCTATTTGTAATACAGATTAAAACTGTGTTTCTTCAAGTCAAAGTTTTTTTGTTGTTTGTTTTTATCTTGACAGTGTACTCCCTGGACAGTTCTTGGAGGTTGGTGAAGTGGAGAAAATGGCATCTGAGGACATTACTAAGCTAGCAGAGTCACTTGCCAAAGCCCAAGTGGGCGGAGGGCAGCTGAGCTTCAAAGGCAAGAGCCTGAAACTCAATACCGCCGAAGATGGTAAGAGAAAACTCTTATGTTGGGGCAGTGTTTCACCTGGGTACATGTCAGTGCCATCCCAGAGCTGTGTGTCATGAACCTCTTCCTAACTAAAGGTGTCTGGACACAGCTAACTCCAGTATGTGAGAGTCTATGTAATGTGGCAGGGGGACACAAGGGTCAGCCATCTGAGAAATGGGGACTTCTGATAGAGAAGCAACCTCTCCCCACCACACTAGCACAGCGTCACTGCTACAACTGGAGAAACTGGTTTTGACTCTCCCTGACTTAAAAGTGTTGATTTTGTTCTGGGAGTGACTCTTGTCCTTCTAATACATACACTGATGCTTTAAATTGCTGGAGGCAAGAGACTTTCCTCCTACTCTAAATGCTTCAGGAAGCCTAGTAAAACTCGGAATGATTGAAATGCCCAGGGAGACTAGCAAGACTTTACAAGCTCCATGCAGGTGGATTGGTTAGTCTCCCCTGCCTGCTTCCGCAATCCCCCTTGCCCTAGGATAGAGTGCCTCAGTTCCTGTCTCAGTCCTAGATAGGCTTGTTGTTGTTTGCCTGGGGTGCTCTTCCTCCCGCACATCTCTTTTTAGGATAAAGAACTGGCTGGGGCAGTGATGTCTTTGTCTTGCTGTGGCGGGTGGGGGAATAAATCCCTGAATCACACCTGGAAGTAGGTTGTTCTCAAACCCATGACTGACTTTTCCTACTAGTTTGCATGGCGATGCTTTCCTTACCCTTCCTTGGTAGTGCAAAACCACATTAGTTACGAGTAAAAGACCTAGAGGCTGGGGAATAATGAGTAGTGATGGAAAGAGAGACTCTGCAACCTGCCCTTGAATGGAACCTAAGGTGACTTAGGTTAGAAATGAGGAGAGTAAGGCTCTGCTTGCTTTGTGCAGCCAAAGAGGTGTCTAAGGAAATTGAGGAATTTGATGGCTTGGAAGCCCTGCGCCTGGAAGGCAACACCGTGGGTGTGGAGGCAGCAAAGGTCATTGCCAAAGCCTTGGAGAAGAAAGCTGAGCTCAAGGTGAGATCTTTTAGTAGAGTACTGAAGGGGAAGGGAGGATATATTGATGAGATGCTGAAGGCCTGTCTGTTTTTGAGCACTGACCCAGGACAGGTCCCTGCAGGAGCAATACAAACTTCAAATTCCTTGTCCCACCAGCATATAAGAATAGACTCAGGAAACTAGGCCTGTGTATGAATAAGTGGTGGCAAACCCTCAGGACCTCATAACTTGGCTTAACAGCCCTGTGAGTAGCATTTGCTGAAATGCTGCATTTCAGCCTTTGGCAGCTCTCCATGGCTGAGGCAAGAAAGCCATGAGAGAGGACTCGCACCAGGGTAAGCCTCTGTAAATCAGAAGGGAGCGCTCCAGTAATGTAGTGTGGCCACTTAGGGCTGTGATCTCATCAGATCTTGCAGAGTCAGATCTCCTGCTTGGGTAGGATACTTCAAAGCAAAGCCCAGAGTGCTGCAGGAAATGGTGATGGAGGTTCACCACAATATTTTCTACCCCTTGAATTATTTATCCAGTATTCTAGCGTAGCATTGAGGTGGGTGGGTACTGTGCCACTGGAAATGCTATCTTCTGAATGAAACCTAAATCTGAAGCCTTGACCGCTTGAGGTCACTGAGGTTTCCATGGCCCTTCTCATAAGTTTAGGCTCCCTATCCTGATGAAATTCTCATTCTGCATCCTTCAGTTTTCTCTGGGTATGGTAATCTTCACTTATGTCCTCAGTTCTTGTGTGTTGTTGATGTGCACTATTAAACAGCCGATGAATTCTACCCCAGAAATGACTGTGTTTCCTTGGTGAGTGAAGTGAATTATATAGTTTGTGTAGCTCTTTGGCATAATTAGGTGACAGGCCCAAGAGAAGTGTAAATTGTAAATATATCATGTCCCCTGTCAAGTGCTGGGGGCTAGAGGACATTTGTGTGTGCTTCTGATATTTGACAGTCATCTTTCCATCTGTCTCTTTTTAGAGGTGTCACTGGAGTGACATGTTCACAGGGAGATTGAGGTCTGAGATCCCTTTTGCTCTGGTAAGTGGGAGAACTGGGGATTAAAGTTTCAGATTTGTGATTACTCTAATCTCCTCTTGCTCCATATGTTTACACTTAAAACTATCCATCCTTTCCATGGATACATGTGTTGTCAGAGACCCAAAGACAGACATAACCTTTCCGATAAAGCATGGGCATGTATGGCTTTCCCTCTCCCTCAGCCTCTGGGATGAGGGGAAGAAGCGATAGCATAAGCACCTTCTGTCTGATCAGTAAAGCAGCTCTTCCCTGGAGGAGGATCAGCAGTATGGCCATCTGATTGGCAGGGCAGGAAACGAGGACTCCAGAATAAAAGGATACCCTCAGCAAATTGGAATGATTCTGGGGTGAATCAGGAGTTGGCTTCTGTAATCTTAAAATAGCATATATTTGGATCTGTGAAACTTGGTGCTTGGGCAGGTCACTGAAATGTGTATGGCTCCTGTTGCCTTCTTTTAAAAAGGCCTGGATAACTTCATGGTATCTAATACTTAGAGCTGTGCACATTCAACTAACAGTTGAATCCCATGCTTCAGGGCCCAAACTAACTGTCTTGTCTATCAGAAAAGATTCCCTCTCCCTCGTGCAGCACTGCATAATGCGGGGGGGGGGCAGCTCTTCTGAAGCATTGGGTAGTGATCTAAATGGGCCTGTGGAACTGTTACTAAAAACCAAATCCCTTGTCTCCTCACAGACTGCCCTGGGGGAGGCCCTTATCACCGCAGGTTCCCAGCTGGTGGAGCTGGACCTGAGTGACAATGCCTTTGGGCCGGATGGCGTGCGTGGCTTTGAGGCACTGCTGAAGAGTCCTGCCTGCTTCACTTTGCAGGAGCTCAAGCTGAACAACTGTGGCATGGGCATTGGAGGAGGCAAGGTAAGTGACACTTCTCAGTCCCAGCTCGCTTGCATTGGTTATCTCATAAAGACTGGGTGCAGGGGACCTTGGGTTCCAACCTCCCCCTTTGTTTGTTGTCTTGATTACTATCATACTTCAGACTGATCTCATGAAGTGTCCAAGATGAGCAGAGTTGGGCTATCCTAATATCTGGATGGGAGAGTTCCCCATCAAGAGAATTCTGATGTTCTTCTGTCTGAACAGGTGCCTGAGGCTGTTCTTTTGAAGTGTAAAACCAAGGCCTTGACAATTCATGGTCACTAAAGAGCCAGGGGTTGTTTACCCAAGTTTGAGTTTAGACTGTTGTATTTTTGTGCTGTAAAATTCCCTCTATAGTTTCAAGTGTGACTACACTGTTAATATTGCATAATTGTGGTGGTGTAGAATGGTTCCTGTGTCCCACACTAGAAGCAGCTTCACTTCAGTGGTGTCCTAAATGCTTCCTATATATCCAATTCATAAAACATTTCTGGGATCCTCCAGGAGGAGAGATGCTATAGTAATGTAAAGCTGTTAATGTTGTCTCTAGATCTTGGCAGCTGCCCTGAAAGAGTGTCACAGGAAATCAAGTGCCGTGGGCAAACCTCTGTCTTTGAAAGTATTCGTGGCTGGCAGGAACCGTCTGGAGAATGATGGTGCCACTGCACTGGCTGAGGCATTTGGGGTAAGCTCCAAAGTAGGACTTCCTCACAGAGGAGGTATAGGTGTGTCAGATGTATGTGGGCACTGGTTCTGGTAGCGATGGGGGAGCAGTGTATATCCAGACACATATGCTAAAGAAGTGTGCACTGAGGAGAAGGGTGTGCATAAGGTACTGGCCCTCAGTTCATTTTTACCACAGCACTCTGTATGCTGCTGAAACAGTCAACCATTTGAGGATGTTAACACCAAGAAAAGGAGAAGCCTTGGTTAAAGGGGGCATAACTGAGAATAATGGGACAAGACCGAGTACAGAAACAGGATTCGTTTCCAGGATGAGTGACTACTCCACACTATAACCTGCTAACTGTTAGGTGAAGTGATGTATTGCTTGAGTAACTTAATACTGTACAGAACAAGTGATGCAGTTGGAGATAATCTGGCCCTGGGAGGGGGTGGGCCAGATGACCAGGTAGATCTCTATCTCTAATCGCTATGATAGCTGGCCCTTTGCTTTTATCTATGTTCCGCAAATCTCCTGCAGGGGACACTACCAACTGGTGTCTCATTTTTTCCCTTAGCCCTTTGTCTGATCAAGCTGCTAGTGCTGCATTTGGGTTGGGCAATGGAAATCAGGCTGTCCCATGCCCACCTTTCTATCCAGCAAGAATGAATGAGACTCGAATTTGGTTTAGATTTGTGGTAGTTTTGGGGGACTAAGTGACCAGGAGTCTCCGTGTTTCCTCACCAACAAACTTTACATTGCCTCCCTCTTTCCTCCTGTGACCTCCATTTCCTAAATTCTTTGTGCCAGATCTCGGAACACCGTGTGCTTTTTCAGATAAAAAGACTTAAAATGATTATATACAGGTCTGGCAAAAAATAAGGATTTAAATTCAGTGCATGGAAATTTGATATACATTCTTAAAGGGTGAAGTTATCCTGAGAGAGACTGGCTGCCATCCGAAAGCTCTTCTAGGCAGAGAATGTCTATCTTCGTCCTGTTTCCTTCAGCCATGAGCACTAAGTAGGGGTGGTATCCATGAAGGGACTAGGTGTCGCAACACTGTGTCACTGCACCTAGAAAGTTACAGGAACAACACAGCATTCCACAAAACCGAATGAGTTGCCTAGACTCCCTACAAGGGGAGAGCGAGGTGCCTGAGAATGTGATCCACAAAAGTAAATGCACCATGAAACCGCTGATGAGATATTTTAATATTTTCATCCTCTGGACAGAGGGCTTAAACTCCCTCATAAATTTCCATCATAACTTCAACAACCACCCCCCGTCTATCTCTCACACACACGTACGTACGTACGTACGTCCAGGAAGTTGATGCTAATCAGCTTGAGCAATGCAACCCTACGGACAACCATATACAAAAAACCCGCACATCAGCAAACCTAACTTAATAGATCCAGCAACCACCCCAAACACACCTAGAAATCTGTTCTCAGCGTGCCTGGCTGTAGATACCACAAAATGTGCTCTGAGGAAGAAGTCTGGGATATACAACTTATACACTCAAAACCGCCTTCACCAAACAACAACACTTCACCAGAGAAGGAGACTGAAGCTTGGATTGGGCCACCCAAATAGCCCAAGAGAATGTGCTTCAATACAGAAATAAAATCCCTTCTGACTGCACACTGCTAGTTGTCACCCATCGCCCCACACTGGAACTCCTATGGAGTATCAGATAGTTACAACCCATACTCAATGGGGATCCATCCTGAAAGAAATCTTTTTTTCTTGAATCCCTTCCTCTGGCTTCCAAATACCACCCTCAAGCTCATCAGAAGCAAGCTCCCCACAGACCAGCACTACGCCAACTCAGAGCAGCTCTAGACCCTGCCAGAACAACAGATGCAAAACCTGCAGACATATATCCGCTGCTACAGTGATCGTTTTCCCCCCCACAACACACCTTTCAAGGGGTCCTACATATGCCTATCCCAACATGTGGTGTAACTCATCCAGTGCACTAAATGCCCCAATAACTATGTGGGTGAAACCAGACAATCACTATGCTCTCGAATGAACTCTCACAGGAAAATAAGACAAAAACACCATATCAGTTGTAGGTGAACACTTTTCACAAAACAATCACTCTATATCTGATCTATCAGTCCTCATCCTCAAAGGTGTACAGCACTTTCAAAAGTTGAGCCTGGGAGCTTAAACTCATTACTCTGCTAGACACTAAAAATCAGGGACTGAACAGACATTGGATTTGTGGCTTATTACAACCATCTGCAACCCACTAATGCCCTCTTCTTGTCCTCTGGCTGCAGAGGTGTTAATGGGTCACTCTGCCTTGAATGGTCCCTTTAGAATATGTGCTAACTACTTACCCTAAACTATCTGTTCCCCCTTGCATTTTGCTGTGACGCTGGGAGTACCTTTCCAAGCCCTGAAGAAGAGCTCCATGTGGCAGGAAAGCTTGTCTCTCTCACCAGCAGAAGTTGGCCCAATAAAAGCTATTACCTCCTGTCAAGGTTCCTCCCCCACTCTGAACTCTAGGGTACAGATGTGGGGACCTGCATGAAAAACCTCCTAAGCTTATCTTTACCAGCTTAGGTCAAAACTTCCCCAAGGTACAAAATATTCCACCCGTTGTCCTTGGATTGGCCGCTACCACCACCAAACTAATATTGGTTACTGGGGAAGAGCTGTTTGGATGTGTCTTTCCCCCCAAAATACTTCCCAAAACCTTGCACCCCACTTCCTGGACAAGGTTTGGTAAAAAGCCTCACCAATTTGCCTAGGTGACTACAGACCCAGACCCTTGGATCTTAAGAACAATGAACAATCCTCCCAACTCTTGCACCCCCCCTTTCCTGGGAAATGTTGGATAAAAAGCCTCACCAATTTGCATAGGTGACCACAGACCCAAACCCTTGGATCTGAGAACAATGAAAAAGCATTCAGTTTTCTTACAAGAAGACTTTTAATAAAAATAGAAGTAAATAGAAATAAAGAAACTCCCCCTGTAAAATCAGGATGGTAGATATCTTACAGGGTAATTAGATTCAAAAACATAGAGAACCCCTCCAGGCAAATCCTTAAGTTACAAAAAAGATACACAGACAGAAATAGTTATTCTATTCAGCACAATTCTTTTCTCAGCCATTTAAAGAAATCATAATCTAACACATACCTAGCTAGATTACTTACTAAAAGTTCTAAGACTCCATTCCTGGTCTATCCCCGGCAGAAACCAGCATATAGACAGACACACAGACCCTTTGTTTCTCTCCCTCCTCCCAGCTTTTGAAAGTATCTTGTCTCCTCATTGGTCATTTTGGTCAGGTGCCAGCGAGGTTACCTTTAGCTTCTTAACCCTTTACAGGTGAGAGGAGCTTTCCCCTGGCCAGGAGGGATTTCAAAGGGGTTTACCCTTCCCTTTATATTTATGACACCTCCCCTACCTTGTTCCACCAAAGCCAGCATGCTGGGTGAGCAGCCACCTAAGCTAGCTAACAGGAGATGTCAAGAAGAGGGGTATATGCTAAGTCTTACCCATGTCTTAGAAATAGGCACCTAAGTCCAGGCTGCAGGGAGGTGCCTAGCTCTGCTTAGCATACAGTCAATGGGAACTCAATACCTGTAGACAAGCATCTAAGGCGTTTTCTTGCAAGAATGAGTTAAATGCCTGTGCTGCACAAAACAGGGTGGTGATGCTGGGCCCATCTCATAATTGTTAGTTCGGGGGTTAGAGCACTGACCTGCCAGAGAGGGAGCAAAATGGGAGACCCCTGTTTAAATCATCTCCGAGTGTTCTAACCACTGAGCTGGGGGTATTCTGATGTGGGGCTCCCTCAGTCTCTCCTGTTAAAGCTGTTGCACTCTGGATAAATAATGGGAGAATGATAGGAGCAGGGGGACTGAACTTGGGGCCTCCCATGTGGGTGTCCTGACCACTGGACTATAGAGTCATTCCCACTGTTGCCCGTTCTCTCTGTGATTAAGTACTTAAACAGTCATTGGGTCAGAGAGAGCAAGTACATGAGTGAGAATGACTGACTGTAGTCCAGTGGTTTAGACATCCACTTGGGAGGTGGGAGACGCTGGGTCCAGTCCCCCTGCTGTATTCACTCTCCCATTATTTATCAAGAGTGCAACTGCTTCAATGGGAGAGACTGAGGAAGCCCCGTATCAGAATATTGCTTAGAAGAGAGCTGTAACCAGTGAGCTAAGAGGATTTGAACAGGGGTCTCCCACATCCCAGGCGAGTGCTCTAACCACTGAGCTAAAAGTTTTATACGGTGGGTACCACCTCCTCCAGACTTGGAATGGGAGCGGATCTGGTAGGCCCTTCACCTGACTTTAGGAGCCAAATGCCTGTCTTCCAGAGTGATTCACGAACCGGGGGGCTTAGGCAGGAGTTACGTGTCTGCCTAGAGGGAGACAGCAGCGCGTGTGCCCAGAGATAGGAACATAGGTGCAGAGGGACTCTGAAAAACACATTCACTGGGTGAGTTTAGGCACCTATATGGTTCAGCAGGAGTTTTGTGGACCACAGTGGTGCCAAAACCTGGACTTAAGTGCTGAAATACCTTCTTGGCTCCCACCCACCATAGCTGCTCACCAGATAACTCCCATCCAAGGCAACAGGAGTTGTAGGAACTTATTTCTCTGGCTCATGTCTTTCAAATGTACATTTTCCACACCTGTGACTTTAATTATCTTGTATGCTGTCAAATGTGCAAGCAATAGTGTTGCAGAATCCACTTATTGGTGACCCCATCAATCTATGTATTGTTGCATATAAATGGGTAGATATGATCCTGGCTGTTTAACAACTACAAATAAACGAGGCTCTCTATCTTTGGATACTATATAAGTATCTTCCTAGGCCTGTCTTACATTTTTGTACACACACCTAATGGCGTTATATAAATGAGAATTCTGCACATATAACAGTGCTAAACCTGCCTGCAATCCCTAAAACAATGACAGGTTTGTTTTTTTTCCCATATAGCAAAGCACTTAGACTTGTGTGGGCTATAGTCTTATTTTCATGTTATATATTGTATATGCCATACTGCACTGATTCCCATTTTGGAGGGTTTCCTTTGCGACCAGAAGGGCCAGAAGCAGAACTAAAACAAGCAAAAGATTTTGATTCTGCCAAGTGGTCATGTGCCTTGACCTGGAAAGCAGCTTCTTGAGCCAATTCTGGGTTATAGCCCCAAGGCTCAGAATCTCTGGCCAAAGAACAGAAGGAAAACAATATCCTAATCCAGCCTGCGGGATTGCCACCTTTGTGACAACACTCCCAGAAGCGGCCAGCACCACGTCCCTCCTGCCCCTGGGTGGGGGCAGAGGGCTCTGTGCACTGCCCTTGCCTGCAGGCACCGCCCCCCAGAGCTCCTATTGGCAGGGAATGGGGAATCGCGGCCAATGGGAGTTTTGGGGGAGGTACCTGCAGGCGAGGGCAGTGCACAGAGCCCTCTGGCCATGCCCCACCCCCACCACAGGGACATGGTGCTGGCCGCTTCCAGGAGCGGCGCGGGGCCAGGGCGAGCAGGGAGCCTGTCTTAGCCCCGCTGTGTGTCACTGCCACCCCAGAGTCCTGCTCCAGGTAAGCGGCATTGGGCCAGATCCTGCACCCCGCATCCCTCCTGCACCCCTTGCCCTGAGCCCCTTCCTGCACACCGCACTCCCTCCCGCACCCCAACCGCCTGCCCCAGCCCTACATTCATGGCCCTGCATACAATTTCCCAACCAGATGTGGCCCTCAGGCCAAAAAGTTTGACCACCCCTGTTCTAAGCCCTGACTCACCAAATAAAAACATTGGTCCTATCTTGATTTGTCACTGGAGGCATAGCTGCTGGGGTGGGAGGGGTGTATTTGTAACAGTTAAAAGGATTGCAGGGGTTCTGGTGGGAGATGCAGTGGACTCACTCTGGGTGGCAGAGAAGCAACTTGTAAGGTAATCCCGTGGGATGGTGGTTGTCTCTGCCTGTGTTGAAGTGTCTCTTTCTAATGGCTAATCATGTCTGAATCTAGCTCATCGGGACACTGGAAGAGGTCCATATGCCACAGAACGGAATCAACCATCCTGGCATTACAGCGCTGGCCCAGGCCTTTGCTGCCAACCCGTTGCTGCGGGTTATCAATCTGAATGACAACACCTTCACAGAGAAGGGGGCTGTGGCCATGGCAGGGGTGAGTTACTAGCAGTTGCATTGGGTGTCTATCTCTGCTCCCTCCCCCCCCCTTTTCTGTGCTTTGGGGCTGAATGTCCTAGTGAAGCAGGGAGGGAGAAGAGGCTCTTTCCTCTTTGAGTACAAGTACAAGTTCCCTCTATCCCTCACCTGAATTTCTGTCTTAATGGGCGCACACTCTCACTCTCTGCAGACTCTGAAGACTCTCCGACAGGTAGAAGTGATCAACTTTGGGGACTGCCTGGTGCGCTCAAAGGGTGCCATCACCATTGCTGAAGCAGTCAAAGAGGGGCTCCCTAAACTAAAGGTACCACATTCGGCTGCTCCATCTTCAAATCTCTTCCCAAAATACCCTGTATGTTTCCCCTCTCTTGTTCTATGTCCATTCCCCTGCCCCACCCTGTAAAACACGGTTCTTCCAAGTGCAGGCCTGTCAAGTTCTACAGCTCTGCCTACTGCTGCTCTCAGAGATGTGATCTGTGGAAACTATACCTCACAGCCGGCAGTGCTCCAGCGTGAGCTAAGTGGCGGTCTGTTCAGATCAAGGTTGAACATTGTATTTAAAGCCACTTGTCTCATCTACTCTGCAAGTTGCTAACAAGGTTCTTGGGTGGGTTTGGAAGCAACTGTTCTAAACTATGGGACAGCATAAATCAGGAGGGGTACAGGATGAGTGACCACTACAATATGTTCATAAAATGCAGTATCTGTATCTCCGTGTCACATCTTGGATGAGACCCCAGTTCACTAATATTTGTATTATCCTGGCACCTATGGGCCCTGTATTGACTGCAATTCCTGTCCAGTACCATACCCTACTATTTCAATGTCCCTACAGTACTAGCATTTCTGTCAGCCTTTTCCAGGGTGTATCTTACTCAGTCACCTGTGAGATGTTTGGTAAGAGGGTCCCTCTAACTCCAGCCATTGCATTATTATTTACTAGTATTACCAGAGCGCTTGTGGTCTATGCCTATGGCTCCTTTGGCCTCACCACTGTACAAACACAGAACAGAAAGATTGTTCCTTGTCTCAAGGAGCTTACAATCTACATAGAAAACAAGAGACAACAAATGGATACAGACCAATGGGCGAGTGCAAGAAAACAGTGAGACAATATTAGCTACGCAAGGTTATCTCGTACAGAGAGTTGAGTTAACAGCTTGCCTTGTGAGTTTGAAAAAGGGGTCCACTCTGTAGTAGTACCCGTAGCTCAGGCCTGTGTTGTTCCCACTGGAAGTCCACATTTTAAAAACCATGGGGTTAGTTCATGAATACACCTGTTCAAGTAAAACACAGCAATTCTTTCTCCCAGGTCAAAGGATCCCAGGATAAATAACAGGTGAAGGGAGAAGGATGTCAAACCAAAATAATCCATTCCAGGACAAATTCCCTTCAGCTGTTTAATGTTAAATCCCTTCTCGGGGATCATCTCGTTCAATATGTCTCAAGGGATGTTTAGTCTTTGCTCACTGCCTGAGTCCCTTCCAAGTCTTTTTATAACTTAAAAATATATTCCCTCTGTGCTGAGACCAGCCCCAAAGGAGAGAATTCCTTAAACAATTCTGAGCATGCGAAGCTGATGTTTACAATGGAGAATCTGCATACAGCGTTCCTGTAAAGCAGCTTCTCCTCTGCTTCTCAGGAACTGAACTTGTCCTTCTGTGAAATCAAACGAGATGCTGCCCTGACTATTGCAGAGGCCACTGAAGACAAGTCTGAGTTGGAGAAACTGGATCTCAATGGTACGTGAGCATGAAGTTCGATCAAAGCTTATCCAGTCCGTGACAAACTCTAGAACCCATTGGGAAGAAGCCTGTGGGATTGAAATATCTGTATTGCTGCCAGAAGTGTGTGTGTGTGTATAAAATATTGGTCCTGCTGAGAGCAGCTGAACCAACTAGACGAATAAGCTCTTCTCTCTTCCCCCAAGGCTTTAGTGGTTATACTTAAACCTCTTGAGCCACAGTTTCAAACCCTGCCTGCTGATCCCTGTCGCTTCCTGAAGTGAATACATCTGAGTTCCAGACGTCTGTGTGTGTCTCTAGGATGAGAATTTATAAACAAGGTCCTGTCTGCTCTGCCTTGGTATTAAAGGTCCCATGATGCTATTAGTTTTGCATCGAGGTCTGCTTCTATGTGCTTGGTCACAGTTTCCCGCTCCGTGTGTTGGTTCTTGCCTTCCCTTCCAGAGGTGGCTGCATTTCTATGGTATTATACATATATAATTTGAGAAGTGCTTCAGAATCACCCAAGATGAAAGGAGCTGTATAAATGTACAAGGAGTTCAGTCTCCAAGACTCAAATCTCTTCTGGTTAATTACATTTTTCCTTCTTCAAACTTCCCTTGCAATTAGATTCTGCAATGTTCTTCTTGTCTCAAACCCTTGTGTGGTGTCTGAGTTGGTAAACAGCTGACATATTTTAATGACAAGTCTGCTGTCCGAGCAGTTTGTAAAGTGCTTTGTGTGAAAGGTGTTTATAGAAATGCAAATCAAGCAGCCATTCTTCCAGCCAGAGGTTGGATTTATGGACTTAGTTGAGCATTCTAGTTAAACTTTGTTTTTCTCGTGACAAATTCAGCACCTGATCTGTGAGTGTCTGTCTCTTCCCCACCCCAAAGCTGACTTTTCTCTCTCCTTGCATCATAGGTAATGCTCTGGGGGAAGAAGGCTGTGAACAGGTCCAGGAGATTCTTGAAGGTTTCAACATGGCAGATGTGCTGGGTTCCCTGAGGTAGGCCAAGAGAAAAGGCTATGGCAGGGATCTGCTCCCCATTCAAGTCAAAGCTCTGGCTGTCTGCCTTTTACATCTGTTTCATGTGAGTTCCTGTTTTTATGGGGTCTAGCACTACTTAGAGGTGTTGGATTAACAGGACTGGAGACTGAAAATTTCTATCCCCAGTATGTATGCAAGTCCCACCCCCTCAGTGTCCTTCACACCTTCATCTGGAGGGAGCTCCATAAGGGTGAGATGAGAGCACAGTCTTCGTGGCTTGCTCTACTCTTGACTTTCTGCCCACACTTTTTGCCTGCTCTGGTGTTTTGTGGACACCTGTCCACTAGGACCTAGGCTGAGACTCTCACCTTCATTTCACGCACTGGTTCCCATCGGGCAGCCCTTTGGCAATCTGTCACTGCTGGTCTGAGGCCAGATTAGAACAGGTGACCTAAACATGCCAGGCTCCATAATCCATTGCAGTCCCTATAGGCTCACACTCACTGCCCTAGAAGTGATTTGCTGCCGGTCAGCTTAATGTTTTAAGGCTTGGAAGGGTCTTATTGCATTTTGTAACGACCTGGAGAAGGATTCCCAGGTGTCAATGCATGACCAGGAAGTCTGTATTGCAGGCCAGGTGAACTCTCCTCTTAATCCTTCTTAGTGATGACGAAGGGGAGGATGAAGAGGATGAAGATGACGAAGGGGAGGATGAAGAGGATGAAGATGACGAAGGGGAGGACGAAGAGGATGAACAACAACAGCTGCAGGAGAGGGGGCAGGGAGAACAGGAATCGTTGCCTTCTAAGAAGATTCTTGACTCACATGTAAATGTGCTTTGAGGGATAGCCAATAATCCTTATTGGGAGTAGGGGAAGGAGGTTTGAAATGCGGGGAGGCTATTATGAACTTGTAGTGAACAAGTGGGGGTTCACATACCTCTCCTTTGAACGGATGTGTCAGGGCAGGGGTGGAGTAAGAGAGGAGAGGGGGAGAACAATACCTCAGGAATGTTCTGTGGTGATCTGAAGAAAATTAGCAGGAAAATCTTATTTCTTCCATTATTTTCTGTAGCCACGACAGCCCTGCCTGGAGCCAGATAGTCAGTGTTTTCTGTACAAGCTTTCTCCTCACAGCTTAGCTAGTGCAGCACCCCCTGCCATTCAGGTTCTGGGCTCACTTTTTCCACCCCTTCACAAGCTCTGACAGTGCAGAGAAGTACCGACATGCGGCACCCTCGCTGTGCCAGGTCCATCGCCCTTCCCTACACACTCATGCACCCACAGCTCTGCCGGTGCTCTGCAGAATAAGCTGGGATCTGACTTGCTCTGTTTCAGGACTCTACTCCCGTGTCTCCTCCTCCTCCTCCTGTGGATGTTGCCACATTCCTCGCCTTTCCGTCTCCAGAGAAACTGCTACGACTAGGGCCCAAGTGCTCTGTTCTGATAGCTCAGCAGGTAGGTGGGTCAGTGGCTGCTGTGTGTGTGGCTTTCAGATGGCATGGTTGGTACCACGTGTGTTGGGATAAATTGTTTATCTGCCAGAGATGATCTCTTCCTGGAGTCTCATGACCTGGATTAGGGTCTTGCCATTGTCCAAATGAACAGAATGGAGGCAGACACTCAACTTGAAGCTGCATGTCTATGAAGCAGATATGGTGCCTGCACAGCAGCTGTGTTTCATGGCGTGACTTATACCTCCACGCGCATCCTGATACAGCCACGACAGTTCCTGTCATGTCCAGCCAGGTGGAGGCAATTGTTGCACTGCTCATTGTTGCTTCTGTAGCAATCGCGTCTCTTCTGCCCTCACTCTGCCATGCATTTAATGGCTCCTGCTTTTTGTCTCTTACAGACAGACACATCTGATACAGAGAAGGTGGTTATGGCTCTCTTGAAGATCTCTTCTGTGTTCAAAGATGAAACCACAGTGAAAACAGCAGTGCATGAAACAACAGGTGATGCAGTCTGTGTCTCCATGCAAAGGTGTGGGCTGAAGAAGCCTAACTTGCAACGGTGGCTTCTAAAGAGATCCCAGGGATGGCCTCCCTGGACCATGCCATTTTTTGGTAGTTCGGTCTCCCGTGGCAGCCAGAGGAAGACAGTTCTGTCTCTGTAGTGTGCCAGATTGTGCAGTGCTGTTTTGGAGGGGAATGAGGGTGTGAAACCTCAACAGATCAGTTTATGCCCCCAAAGCATGATGATCAATATCCCTTATAGCTTAATTAGTATTGCTGTGAGTGTTACTTTTCCTGGCATTTTTTGGAGGGGGAAGATTTTGGTTTTGGCCTCAATATCCTGTCAGCGAGTTCCACAGATTAATGAAACTGTAAATAGAAAGTGCCCTCTCTATTCTTATATCTGGGGATATTGTAAATAGGGGGCACCCATTTGGTGTTCTTTTTACTAGTAACTGTCTTAGATCTATTGTCTCTTTCCAAAAGGACTGGAACTGGAAAGCTGTGGGGCAGGGCACAGAGGCTGTGCAGGGGGACCATGTACCCTTTCTATGCTGTGGAGCACAGCACGGGTGCACAGTAGAGTAGAGAAGAGATTTGGGTGGGGTGTGGACTGTGTGAATCCACTGAGCAAAACTCTCCTGTAGAAGTGGTGGATGCTTCCGTAGCCCTGAGGCTGCTGTCGTGGCTGTAAAAGGTGTGTGAAGATGCTCAGTGTACTGCCCCGGGGTTGAGGATGGGGAATTCTCCAGCCTTCCTTCCTGAAATCCCCAGCAGCTGTATTCACCTACATGCAGTCTGCTTATTGGAGCTGTGTACAGGGTTCAGGATTTGGCTCCTCCATCTGGCATCCCTTTAAAGTCTGTTATACTGATTTTACACAATTCACTATTGCCATTAACAGACTCCTGGTGGGTAAGTAGGACAGAAACCACTAAAGGCCTGTTCTGTGCACACCAATAATGTCCCTCGTCACTGAGACAACAACCAGTGATCAGTTGTATTGAAGGCTGTTGCGAGGTTCAGCATGACCAAAATGGCCAGCTGAGCTTCTCTGAGGTCAGCAGGAGATCTCACATGCCTCTGCTAATCTCTGCCTCTGCTCCTGTGGGTGGCTGGCATCCATGATGTGACTAGTGTGCACGTGCATCTGGAACTGAATACTCTTCGCCTTCCCTAGCAAGTTCAGGTCATGTCTGGCAGTGTCAAGAGATGGTTTCTTCAGGGTGAGGCGTCTGTGTGCTGAAGGAGGACTGACCCTCCCTGATGGAAAAATCAATAATGTCGAACAGGGTACCACAGCCACCCCGCTTTCCTGAAGTTACCAAGTGGGGCGAGGGTCTGAGCCACAATTGGCTGATCTTGTGGAACTCTGAAAACCACAGACCTCCTCACTGGAAACCAAACCAAATGCACACCTAGTGGGTGACAGTCCCGTGGGAGCCTGTTGCTCTTGTCATTTTAAAGGTCAGTGAGACCAGCTCACAGCCAAACTGTCAAACCCATTACAGTGAGAGTGAGGCTTTGTGCTACCCAAACGCATCCAGGTTGACCATTCCTTGCATTGTCTATGGCTGAGGTCAATTAACACTTCTTGGCCTCGGCCATAGTTCTTCTCTAGGCCTTTTTGCATCCCCCATACTAAAGACTGGACTCCATGTGACTTCTTGGCTCTCTCTCTCTGCCTCATCTCTTTCAACTCCCAGCACTCACTGGTGGCCTGCAGTAACCTCTGGCAGCAGAGACAAACAGGGTATATAAAGGAGTGTGGCCTCCCACAGTCCATCTAACAGCTGATAATAGTCAAGGCCTCGTGTACTCAATGGCAAACTCGACCTAAATTCTGCACTGACGCCCCTATCTGTGTGGCGTTCTGGTGCAGTAGACTGGAGATTGAGGCAGCGTCGGATAAGCTGAATGTAATTGAATCCAATAGTGAAATGAACAATAGTCACTACAATATCTCGTGGTGCACTTCAGCTTGACACACATTTATTTCTCTCTCTAGATGCCTTGATGAGAAAAGCCTTCATTTCCGCCACCTTTAATTCTGATGCATTCATCACTAGCCTACTGATCCACATGGGTCTGCTCAAGGTGAGAGGGCAGGAGGGAGTTAAAAGTGGGCTGTGATGGGTGAGGTGGGCTGAGTTCTGATTACATTTCTGGTTTAAAAGCTAAGGCTTGCTGGATTGTGGGTAATCTTGTTCCTGTCTCCATGGTAACAGTAAGACTCTGATGTATGCCCAATGCCTGGCGACAATAGAAAACTGCAGGGATAACAAATTCCAGAGTGGGATTATATTAGGGTGGAGGGCATGGATTAGCTGTTCCCAATTCCGTTCTACTTGGTCTAGCTTGTATTTTCAAGGTCAGATATCTGTATAAGGTAGGAAGGGTCATACAGACAAACTGGGTTGCTGCTGGACAAAGCTTTTATAGTGTTATGAGCTACCTGTTGTCAGACTCCTGGTTGTAGTCTCATAAATATCTATTCATCACCCTGGTATCCAAAAGGGCCACTTAGTCACATCTTCTGTTTTAAAAGGACCACAGCAAGAGTAAATGAAAGACATCTGACTGAAACTTTGTTTCATTCTATCCAGTGTCCTTGCTAATGTCTGGAGCACCAGTATGTGGCTGCACAGAATAAAACCTGTTAGCAGGATTGTTGTGTTTGAGAATCAGCAGCAAGTTGGCTGACCGCATTAGAACCTGCACGTAGGCTAGAGCATGAGCTGAGCCAAAAGAGGATTGGAGTTGTCTCCATCGGCAAGCTCAGAGTAGTGCTTCAGTGGTCTGGCTGTTCTGCCGTTATAGATCAATCTGGAGCATCTCGGAGCCTCAAGGACTGGAAACATCTGAAAATAAAGAGTCTGGACAAATCAGCAGAAATACTTGGAATACCCTAAAGCCACAAAACTTGCATCATCTTTTCCATCATGTGGCTTTCTGGGGTTCTCACTGATGACTCTGAACCTGGGGAAATGCACAGCTGTGACATGGGTTAGGGACTAAGACACTTCCTTTGGATGTTCTACTCTTTGTTCTCTCTTCCTCAGTCCCCGACTCCCGTGAGGCCCAGTCTAGTTTTCTAGTCTTCTGCTCCGTGGACAGGTTTTTTTCTTTCCCGTCCTGCATCAGATTGCAATCACTCTGAATATGCTGAGGTGAATTGGAGGGTAGAACTTCCTTGGGGCTGGGCTTCGAAGTAGAGAATTGAATTGGGGAGCAGTGTCAACAGTCAAGTTCTCTCTTGGCTGACCAGTTGTTGCTTGTGATCCATGTCTGTCTGTGGCTCAGGTTTGGGGTGGAGAGGGAGGCTGTTTCCATACTTTTTTTACTCTAGACTTGAAGCAATAGCTAGGGCCAAACAAACAAAACACACTTTCAGTGTACCAAATGCAAAGGGATCCACTCAGGAACAGGGAATGCAGGGCAGACTCTGTATCCTGGAAGGCAGTGATCCTGAACAGGATAGAGGAGTTGTGGTGGACAAGCAACTCAACATGAGCTCCCACTGCAATGCTGTGGCAAAAAAGGGCTAGAGTGATCCTTGCTGTATCAATGGGGGAGCAGAGGTAGGGAGGTGACTTTATTTGTGTATACAGCATTGGTGAGACCGTCAGTGGAATACTGCGTATGCTTCTGGTGCCAGCGTTTTAAAAAGGGTGTTTAAAAATTGGAGAGGGTGCAGAAAAGAACCACAAATTATTCAAGGGCTGGAGAAAGTGTCTTATATTGAGAAATTTGAAGAGCTCAATCCTAGTTTATCAAAAAGAAGACGGAGAAGAGACTTGAAACATGTCCAAGTACCTTGATAGGGAGAAAACACTGGGCACGGAGGGGCTCTTAAATTCAGTGACGAGAGGCATAACAGGAACCAGTGGCTGGAAATGAGACAGACAGTGCGCCTTGTTTCTAGCTTGAATTTAACAGTGAGGGTGATTATCCATTAGGTCAAACTCCCAAGGGAACTGGTGGATACTCCATCTCTTGGTGTCCTCCGATCAAGACCCTTGGCCTTTCTGGGAGACACGCTTTAGCCAGTTAAGTTATTGGGCTCCATTCAGGGGCTATTGGGTGAAATACTGTGGCCTGTGATAAATGAGTTGTTGGGCTAGGAGAGCTAATGGTCCCTTCTGGCTTTAAACTTAGAATCAATTTTGGGAGTGACTGAAAACAACATGCCTGGTGAGAGAGGGGCATACAAGAGGGAATAACTGCCCCCTTGGATCTAGCAGGAACTGTAGGCTTCCTTCTCAGCTGAACGAAGGGTCCTGGCAGGGTGTCCGTGCAGAGGAAGGTCTGGAAGAAACATGCATGTGCTCTGTCTAAATTTCTTGCACCTCACAAGACTGTCAAGCCATAATTGAAACAAACTGGAGTCTTTGTGATGCTTTTGTTTGAGATATTCCCCTTCGGGTTGATTGGTCATCTCCTAAATAACCCACTGTGTATAACACAGGAGCCAGCTCTCCCCCCTGCTGCTGAGGGGAAGGCTAATTCCAGCAAAGAATTCGATAGCTGTGTGAATAACCATAGCATCTGTTGTGATGTAAACTAAGATGATCTCCAGAACTAGTCCTTTCTATGACTTACCACAGAAGCTGAGCCTCAGCTGGAGTCAGACTTCTCCCTTTTTGCGTGTGTTGCTCTGTGGAGGTTCGCTTGCATTTTATAGAGGTTGGTCAGTCAGACAGCATGCTGGATTAGATGGAGGGATGACTGCATTTGGTGTGGCAGTCGCAATGTACCTGATTGTTCTGTCCTTCCCCATCTGACAGAGTGAAGAAAAGATCAAGGCTGTCCCAAGCCTCTATGGCCCTCTGATGACCCTGAACCATATGGTCCAGCAGGATTATTTCCCCAAATCCCTGGCCCCAGTTCTCCTGGCCTTCGTGACAAAGTGAGTATTGCACCTTGCCAAGCAGTCCTGTTCTACAGGAAGTTAGATACATCTGCATATGGTTGAGTTAAAAAGAAAAATACATTCTCTTCCCTTCAAGCCTCTAGTGGGTAGGGGTTCTAGAATAAAAATGCGAACAGCTTAAAGGAAAGCTGTTCCTATCTTGCTTAGTCCAACATTCAAAGCTTACAAGGTAAGAAGCACTGATCACGAGGAATGAACTGGGAAACTGACTTTCTAAAGGTGGTCTTAAAACTGGCGTTTATGCAGAGGCAGCCCAAAGGAAGACTAGGATCTAGTTTCCAGCCACAAGTTTAATGAGTTAAAAGGACACTGCTGAATCAGATTTAGCCCCAAATGTATATCTTGGCCGTTACAAAGGTAACGTCCAAGATTAATGTTAAAATTTTCATGACTTCAAGTTCCAAAGGAAACTTCTTGAATTCCCATGCACTGCAGCTGCGCGTGAACGCTGCAGTGTTGTGATAGGGCGGTAGAGCTGGGAAATGAAAACGAAATTGACAAGTCTGTTAATTATCTTTGGAGAGAACTCTAAAGATCATGAATAGTGAAAATGTTAAGCCTTGTTCCCTTTTTTTAAAATTCTCTTTTTTAATATTAAAAATATTTCTTATAACGCAGATAAAAGCAATGCTTCTTAGATTAAGTCAGTTTTAACTTTAGTTTCCTTCTAATAATTATGCAAATGTTGTTTTAAAATCATTAAAAGGGAAAGTCTTAAATTTAGCCCTGGGGCAAAGTTACAGATTGATAGGGCATTGGTCTCCAGAGCTATTCTCTCTCCCACTTCCCCCACCGCACACTCCCAACAAGTCAACCATGGAAGCACAGTGGAAACTGAATGTTTGAATAGAACTTAGAAAAACCAAACCAATGAGTCCCCACGCACTCTGTTGCTGTACATATCTGTCCCTTCTCTAGTGGAGAGGGAAACTGAGTCAGAAAGGCTTTGACTTGCCAAATCAACACACACTTAGGATCCATGTCAGGGAGTTTGGTGAGTTTCTTAACCTGATTATATCATGTTCAGTCTGCACTGAACAGTGGACATCTTTTTAAACAAGTTCCATAATCAAGCTAAGACTTTGGGCAGGCGTAAAGCTAAAATTGGTCAGGCACAGTATTAATTGCGTGTATTCCCAAAACACTCAGAGGCTCTCATGAAGATGAGGATCCCACTGTGCTGGGCACCATGCAAATGCGTAGAAAGACATTGTCTTAAAAGTTTGTGTCCCTTTCGCAGCCTTTTGTAGGTTGTGCACGCTTATAAATAGCTGGCCTTGCTTAATAGCTGAACTGAAGGGCTGATAGTTAACTGGTTGACTTCTAGCCGTCACAGCAGAGATATGAAGGTGGAGACAGCTGGCTTTGCAGATCAGTTCAGGGGCTCATTCCACCTGCAAAAGACAGTATGGCTATAGCTGCAGAGGTAGCTGTATACGAAGCTGCCAAAGGGTGGTCAAACCTGGCTCCTGTAGCGGTATTGCAGATTGGGGGGGAGGTGGGGCAGGCTAAAACTCGAGTTCCTGATTCCTGACCTAAAGGGGAGAGACTATGCGAGCTATTCACATCTCTCCTGCAAACATGTGCTGTGTGCTGTTGTTGCAGTCCGCAAAGGAAGGATGAGGAAATGGGGCTGGTAGTAGTCCTTGCTGAAGGGGGCAGGATGTAATAAACAAGCTGCCGTAGCAGTCCTGTCTGTTAGCTCTCTTTCCTTCCCCCAGAGCCTGACCTGTAGCCCTGTTCACCACCTTTCTGGCTCTGAAGCAGCCCCTCCCCAAGTAAAGAAGAGCGGAAACTGTGCTGTCCCCAAGCCCCCAGATCACTGGACCCGTCTGCACTATTTAAACGAAACATTCAAGGGAGAGGTGTTCCTATCCCAGACCTGCCAGCCTTGTGCTACTGCTGTGACAAAAACCTGTCTAAGTAAAACTGACGTGGACAATGGGCCACGCTGGGGACTCCTTGTAACATTCACTTCTAGTGATTTGTTGTGGAGTCAGGTGCACAATTAACAGGCTCTTCCTCCAGCCTAATCTCCGACTCGACAGTGTCCGGTGGCTGCGTACGCTGAGGAGTTCATTCACAGCACGCTCTGCCCTGGATGTGGATACACCCCTCTCTTAGGCTGTGGGCCAGCAGTTAACCCTATGTGTTGCTCTCTGAGCTGTGCCCATAACACACCAAGCACAGTGGCAGCCATGATTTTGCTGCATTTAGATCAGTGGTTCTCCACCAATTTACCTTTGTGGGCCACATGTGCAGCTTTCTCCGTATTATGTGGCCACATCCACACTATATACATACGTACATACTGTATGGCCCTGAGGATCTCACATGGGCTGCAGCCGTATGCTGATAGGGCTGTAAGTGGGCTGTGGGTTGAAAACCACTGATCTAGATGTTTGGGTACCTCAGTGACAGGCTTGGTATAGATAGGTAGAGCTTCCAGAGTGAAAACGTGGCCCCATTGATGTCAGGAGTTTTGCCATTGGCTGCAGCACAACTTTGCTTAAGAATGGGGAAGAGAAGAAGTCTGGTTTTTCTGGGGGGAGAGGAGGAGGTGGGGAGGGGAGGGGAAGAAGCTAGAGGGAGGAATGTGTGTGTCTTACAGTGATATAATGTCAAATCATAAAACAGCCTAGGGACTTTTGCAAAGGAAATGTCTTAACATATGGTGAGAGCAAAAGGAAAAAACAAGCTAGTACCAAAGCTGCAGAGTCAAGCAGTTAAGTCATGCCATTGTCCAAGTGAAAGCTTCCTTCCCAATGCTAATCTACGGTGGGCGGTAATACAGGGGGGATATGCAACATGGCAAGAGAGCACTTTTTTGCTGCTTCAGGGCTTACTTTCTCTGCCTTAACACCTCATGCCCCGGCTGTGCGGGTTAGAGGGAATCGGGAGCTATGCAGCTGAAAGCTTTGCAGGGTTCTCTAGTGATTTGCTATGTTCCTTCAGCTGCTCCTGCAGTCAAACCTTGTGTGTCCAAAGGGCTTCACCAAAGCTCTTGGTAATCCAAGGTCATCTGTGTCCCCTGTTTGCCTGGAGCTCAGATGCTGAGGAGCTTGTCCTGTTCCTGTCCAAAATTAACGGGTTGGTCCAGCTCGCTACAGAGCCAACTTTTGCTCATTGGAGTGCTCAGGTAACAGCCTTGGTCAGCTTCCTTTGGGAATCTAGTAAGCCCCTTCAGCTCATTGGCCTGAGCTTCCATGGTACATGAATCCAAGCAGCTCGCCTGGCCTTGTTAACCTATCAGCTCTTTTGTAATGGGCTGTGGAGCTACAAAGTTCCTGTGAGCTGCTTCGGTCAAATCAGATGTTGCGTACTGTGTCTCCAAGCTCCATTACCGCTCAGTAGGAGAAGTTATAAATGCCTGTAGCCAGCGCCCTCTGGACTCTGGGGGTGAGGAATTGGCCACAGAACTTGCTCAGGGTGACAGAATTTTTCCTTTTAGATTGTAAGGCTAGAAACAATCGTTGAGTAAAAGAACCTCAAAAAAAAAAAATGCGTAGTGAGTGTAAGCGATGCCCATCTGACTCTGCAAAGGGCCTGAATGCCGTGGCTCTGATCATCTTGGATGGAAGTGCTGAGGGCTGGTTCTCTGCCTGGAATTTCTGATTTCCCATCCCCCACAGCTGCTGCAGACTTCATTAGCTGGCTGCAGTCAGGCTCCGACCATTTTGTTGTGTGTCCCTGCTCTGCTGGGGTTTGTCTGCGGCTGCCTCTCTCAGCTCCTTTCCCCACAAGAGGAAACTGATTATGTACAGTGCATGCACCCTTCACTATTCTGTAGAGCCAGGCTGCAGGGAGCCCAAGGTAGGATCTAGCTGAAGAGAAGGGGGAGCCTTAGAAGTGCAGGCTTGAGCAGCAGAGGTTCAGGGAACTCAGATACAGTTCACTTCACTAATTCAAGATCCCTCCTGTCTCGTGCACAAGGCCTGGAAAGGAGATTCCAAGTTAAGCCCCACACATAACATCATAGCTGAGACCCGCAGGGCTGGGCTGGCTGGAGAACACAGTGAAAAATCCATAATCCAAAGTCATGTAATGAATTGTACATCAGCGAGCATCGTCAGCAATGAACCAGTTGGGGGCAGGAAGGATGGGAATGAAGGGTAGGGCATGGAGATGCAATCCATTAACAGTGCTGCAGAATTTGGTCCATTGGATTGCAGAGAAAACAGCGTCCTGTCTCTCGCCAAATACCTCGACTTGCACAGCTTAGCAACAAGGAAATGCTGCTCAGTCCCATATTTCAACATTTCTGGCTTCATTTGAAAGCCACGTCTCCCTCAGATGGAGCACGGCACATATTGCTGTTCTATCACGGGGGGAAGGGAGCTGGTCAGAATGTTTTTCATTGGTGGTATTGGATTCAAGTTCTTCAGGAACACATCACCTTGGGCCAGTCAATCCTCATGCTTCAGGGCACCAGTAGATCACTTGCATAATACAGTGTGACACAATGCACTGCACTGGGTGTGGGGGGGGTATTTTCCTCTGAAACAGCTAGCCTTGGCCGCTGCCTGAGGTGGGATTCAGGACTAGACGGAGCAATAGGCTGATTCAGTGTAGCGATTCCTATATCTCGTCTGACCCTGTCTCTGAATAAGAATGAAATCCCGTTCAGCTAAATACTCCAGCCAGCTGACTCTTGAGTTCCTGGCACCGTACTGTGCCGGTGAGCCCCTGAACTCATGGAGAACTGGCATTCAGTGAGTCAAAGTGCAGTCAGGGGGCAGCTTTTAAATGAGCTTTTTGTCTTCTCTCCTCTCTCTCCAGACCCAGCCGTGCTTTGGATTCCTGCTCCTTTGCCCGCCACATGCTGCTGCAGACCCTCCACCAGCTGTAGTAGGACCCCAACTCTGCCCCTCCCCCCCATAGGACTTTTATCAGCGAGAGCTCTTAGCCAGCTGGCGGGAGAGGATGTCGGCACCCGTGGAAACATGCTGTCCGTCTCTCACAGGGATGTCCGTCCTTCCTTCTACTTTAACAAACGCAGAGGAATCCTGCTGATATTTTTTTACTTTGTTTTTCCATTTTTTAATTGAAGGCCCCTCTTCCAATGGGCAGGCAGCTGTGCCAGAACTAGTCCTCCGGGGGCTCTTCATTGCTCTCCATGAATTGGAACAAGGGTCCCATTAAACGCCACACTGCTGGAAGGGGTTGTGCCCAAGCTACCGTCTTGCAGAGGGTGCTGGACAGGGGCTTTCTCTGCAGCAGCAGCTGCACCAAGCCGGGCTTTTGCATGGTGCTGTGGCTTCCATCTCCTGCTGCCCTGGGCCACGCACCTGGAAATTGCAGCAGGAGTTTTGCTTCTCCAGGGTTATCAAATTGCCCAGCCGCCTCCTGCTGCTCCCGGCTTGGGAGAGGGGGATGCTCCCCCCTGCTTTTGTATTCCTAATCTAACTGGGAGAGGGGTCCTGTGTGGCCCATCTGTATGTTAATCTGCTAATCCCCTGCTATGCTAGAGTGGAGCTTCCTGCGGTAGGGCTGGCCCTGGTGGTCTTTGCCTGTTCATTGTGATATTGCCATAGCCTGCCTTCCCCTACCCCTACTTCCCAATTAAAATAGGCTTGGTTTAGAAATGAGTAGAATCAGCTGAATCCTGGAGGGGGGTCCATGTTCAGCACTCACCCCAAGGGGAGCAGTAAAGAAAGAAGGGGATCGGCACCTGGGGCCTTGAATACTTTCCTGGCAGATCATCTCAGGGCTAGGAACTGCAAACTTAGCAGCTTCAGTGCCAAGAATTAGCTGAGGGTCTCTAAGCATGTTAAAATATGGGTGAGGGTTCTGCACCCATAAATGACACTGCAGGTCTGAATTTTTCCTGTTGACTAGCACCCCACCTCACCCTACATACGCACATTGACGTTTGGGGGAAGGGCATGGATGGGTTCTTGGTTCATGGGGGTAGTAAAGGAGAGAAGGAGATGTCCTAGTTTAAGGTTTCCTCAGCTCATTCTCCAACCTTCTCCTCTGCTCCCCAGTCACCTTATTACTCACAGTAGTGCAGTTCTGGGAGTTTTGCCAGAAATCTTTGCCCTGGAAAGGGGGGCAAGGAGCCTCTCCACTTCTAGCACTGCTGATAAGGGACCATCTTGGCCTTAAAAGCACTGCTGCCTCTGAGGGGAGTGGCTGTAATTTGATTGCTGATGAGCAGCACAGTCTGCCAAGGGGGGCAAGGAGCCTCTCCACTCTCACCCCATCAAACCCACCCCTCCCCCTGCAGCGAGCCTCAGAAAATACGGGTGTCTGGCAGTGGGGCCTGTAGGTCAATATATTTGGGCTCTGGGTGTCAAATGCAGAAGGGGGAGAGTGAGAAATTGAATTACCTTAATTTCCTACTAGACTAGAGCTATTACATCTCCCTGCAAGCAGTCTGTCCTCCCCTGGCTTGAGGCAGCCACAACTCACCCTGGTGCAGGACCAAGGGGAGGTGCCTGGTATTTTCTCAGAGAAGCGAGAGGAATTCTAGGTTAATTCTCGACTAAGGCTCTAGGAGTTCTCCACATGTTGCCTCCCCTGCCAGTGAGCCTCAGACAGAGTCCAGGTAGCAGGGAGTTCAGCCTCCATGGCCTGCGGCTAAGGCTAACGGCACAGGTTTATTTGAACATGGCTACCTGGCCATTGGAGCAGCATCTTCCTATGCTGGAAGGCTGGGCTCCAGCTAAACACGAATGGCACCATATTGTTGGCATGTAAAATTAATGTCATAGAGTTTTAAAATTAAGGGCTGGGGGAAGCTGACAGGTGCGGCGGAGCGGATGGTTTGGGCAGCCACATTCCTTGGGGAAGGAGTTGTTAAAGTGGCTACTCTATATCCTAGTAAAGAGGAGAGGGTAGAAGTTGATAATGTACTGGTGGGAACTGAGAAACAAAGGCAAAAGGCCTATTCAGTTACAGCACGTGAAGACAGACAACTAATATTGAATGCAGTGTTGTAGCCAGTCCCAGGACTTTAGCAAGACAAGGTGGGGGAGGTCATAGCATTTATTGGACCAGCTTTGGTTGGTGAGAGAGAAAAGCTTTCAAGATGCTTGAACACCTCTCACCAACCGAAGCTGGTATGGAACCGCTTCCATAAGAGGAGAGATGAAAAAGACTGAGTGCGGACATGATAGCGGTCTGTAAAGGCATGACTGGTATGCAGAAAGTGTTATTTACCCTTTCATATAACACAAGAACACGGGGTCACCCAATGAAATTAATAGGCAGCAGGTTTCAAACGAACAAAAAAGTATTTCACACAACACACAGTCAACCTATGGCAGTTGTTGACAAGGGATGTTGTGAAGGGCAAAAGTATAACTGGGTTCAAAAAAAGTAGATAGGTTCATGGACTCTAGGTCCCGCAATGGCTGTTAGCCAAGAGGGGCAGGGATGCAACTCCATGCTCCGGGTGGCCCTAAATCTCTGACTGCTAGACGCTGGGACTGGACGACAAGGGATGATAAATTGCCCTGGTCTGTTCGCTCCTTCCAAAGCAACTGGCACCAGCCGCTGTCAGAAGACAGGATACTGGGCTTGACAGAGCATTGATCTGACTCCTATGGCCGTTCTTACGGCCACCCACTCCCTTGAGGCTGCTGCTCATCCAGTTGTGCCTTTTGGACACTACCAATGCATGCTGGCCCCTAACTGGTGCCCTGGAGTGGAGAGTGTCTGTGTCCCTTCACCAGTTCCAAACTCTGTCTAACTAGCTGTTCTTACGACCCGCTCATCTAACAACAGACGAGCCACACAGCTGTATGAAATGGTTTTACTGTGGGCTTTATTAGTCCAGCAAACCAAGCATACCACAGAGGGAAGGCGGTGTACCATTTAGGCCACAGTGCTCTCCAGGAGCCCAGGTGAGTGATATGTCACTTCTTTCTAAAGGGAGGAGGGAGTGGCTAGTAGCAAAAGACCAGGACTTTGCCTGTAGACAAAGGGGAGATGAATGATGAGGGTTTTGTCCTGTTCGTTTATAGATTAATGGAGAGTAAAGATGAAATATGATGACACCTTGTTTGTCTGCCCCACACGGTTTCAGAGTGCTACACCCAATTGCTTTGTGACACTGAGCAAGCCACTCACCGTCCGCCTCATTTTCCCTGTTTGTCAAGGGTTAGTGACACAGCGCAGGTGGGCGGGAGGAAGGAAGAATGGTGCTTAGGTGCTTTGGAAATGAAATGTGCTAGAAAGGCCTTCACCACTTTGCTTGGGAGATTATGCCACAGCCTCCTACACTTCATGGGCCGGGGGCAAGTCCAATGCAATCAGAAGTGGCATAGAGTCTGGAAGAGGCTCAAATGCTGTTCAAGAGTGAGAATGAAATGTGTGGGCCAGGCCAGTGCCCAATAGTCGGGAAGGGGGGGTGCAAATAGCCCTGGCAGAGAGGAGAGCAGAGCAAGGTCAGTATTTTCCAGCGTTCTGCGTGTCCCTCCAGCTGCTTTAGGAAGATGCCTTGGTTGAAAGAAAGCATTTGTGCGGAGTGAGAGAGGGGCCTTTGCCCTAGGTCATGGGCACCCTTCAAAGCACAGAATGGAAAATAAGATTTATTTATTTTTTTTAGCTTGGAAGCAATGCATTTAAAGCCTCCCCACCCCCACCTTTATTTTGGACAAAATGGAACGTTCAAAAACCTGCACCAAGACAGCGGCGGGGCTGGGTGTATGGGAAGGTTAAATGCTACCACCAAAGGACAGTGACTGTCAGCTTTGAACGGCTTGTTTGGCCTGGAATTCACATCCTCCGTGATGTCAGGGGTCTAGATGCAGCAACTGACCTGAGCCCTGTACTGCACCAGAAACACAATTCCTTCCTTGCTCCCCCCATCGCGTAGCACCCGGCTCCCCTCCCCAGCCTTTCACAGGGGCTAGGCAGGACTGGTGCAAATTCCTTCTCTGCTCCTGTGGCTCCCTCCTGGCCTTCACTAGGCCTCAGCTCTGGTCAAACTTGAGCTGCAAACATCTTTTCTGCCTTCCCCCTTCTCTGGGTCCTTCTTATGTCCACCCTACCCCCACGGGTGCAAAACTACACGCCAAAACAGCGAGAGAGAGAGAGAGAGCGCTGCTTTTTTGGGATGGGGGTGGGGGGGTGGCAGAAGCTGCAAACAATCCCCAGGGAGGAGGAACTGACTCCAAAAGCATGTTCTCCTGAGATTTCCAGTCCAGCTTTGCTATAAATAGCAAACCCCCAGCCATGTAGAGGTTGCCTGTCAAATGGAAACCAGTCACCAACCCTGCCTTTCTACATCACCCCTGGCTGTGAAAGGCTTTGTGAATCACATGGGTACCACAATGGAGATCCTGCTTCTCAAAACTATTTATGTGAGGCAAGAGGCTGTGCATGACCCTCCCTGGAGAGTCTCTGCGGGGGGCATGGACTGGGTTGGATAAAAGGGGCCCTAAGCCACAGGCTTTTCCCATCTCAGTTTTCTAGGCTCTGCTTTATTGTCCAGGTCAGTCACAAGGGGCGGATACAGAACTGTCTGGTTTACTCCTCGGGGCTCTGTGGGTGAGCGGCAGACCCCATTGGGCAATTCCTGCTCAGCCATGGGATGCTAGGGAGCAGTTAGAATCACAGAGACACATACGTGGGTGCGGATGTGAGCCTGGGTGGGGCAGATATGGTGCAGTCTACTTTCTCCTCTGGGCACTGGCTGGCAGCTGTCACATAACTGTGCCAGTCCTCATCCTCCATGCTCTCGTCAACTGGGTCTGTGGTCATCTTGGCTTGGTTGCTGCTCCTGCGATGACGGGGTGACCCATCTTCATCATAGTAGCGCTGGAATTGGATCGGCCGCGTCCGCAGCCTATAGGTGACGGCCAGGGCCAGTGCTGCGAGTGCTAGGAGAGCGACAGCAACACCGAAGCCCACGGCCGAGTGGCTGTGGCCAAGCGGGGCGTGCACGGGCTGTGCATCACTAGGAAGGCCGGCAGTGCGCTCTGCTTTGCACTGCCGGGCGGCAGGGGCCTGGCACTCCAGCAGATTCTCATTCTGGGGGATGACGCAGACTCTGTACTCAGTCCCTGCGTGGAGATCGTGGAGTGTCACCTCGGCCAACCCTCCCGCCACCCGCAGCACCTGCTCATCCTGGCCAGCCGTGTACCGCACCTCAAATTGGTCGTGGTCACCGGAGAAAGCCCAGGCTACCACCAGGGAAGTGTCGCCCTTTGTCCTGATGCTGACGCTGCTGATGTGGTCGGCCAAGCATGGGTCCCACCTATCCAGCACACGGTGAAGGGAGGTAGCTGAGTGCATGGTGGAGCTGGGGAGCCTCCTTGTGGTGGTCAGGGCAGTGGAGGTCGTGGTGATAGCTGTGGTAGCAGCCCGTGGGAGAGGTATGTCTCTGGACAGAGCAATGGCCGTCAGTGTATTCATGTTCTCAGAGGGGCTGAGGGTGGTGGAGTCCGTCCCAAAAGGTGGGCAAGTCAGCTTCTGTAACTGGGCAAGGGGGGAAAAAAACTCACATGAGAGAGAATCGGCTCTTCTGTTTCTTTAGGGCCTGGATGAAGCACCAGCAGAGATAACTCCTCCCCACTGACAGGCAGAGGCTTCTGGGAGGGAACAGCCCAGCCCTCCTGCACCTCAGTCCCAGATAGGAGTGGGAGATCATTTTGAGGGGTTTAGGACAGGAAGTGGAGAATGCCTGATCCAGTTAAAACTGTAGTGGGGGGATTGGTGAGACTGGAAGGATATAAATTACCCAGGTTAGAATTGTCCCAGGATACCAAGCTAATACTGCAAAAACAATGAGGAGTCTGGTGGCACCTTAAAGACTAACAGATTTATTTGGGCATAAGATTTCGTGGGTAAAAAACCCCACTTCTTCAGATGCATGGAGTGACTAACAAATAAATCTGTTAGTCTTTAAGGTGCCACCAGACTCCTCGTTGTTTTTATGGATACAGACTAACAATGCTACCCCTCTGATATAAGCTAATACCTCTTACAGAATCAGTCCGGGGGTCTTTTATGGGCAAGAATGTCAGTGTGGCTCTGTTTTCGGGTGACCACGTGTCTCGGAACCAGGACTGGCTCAGTTTCCAGGGCCTGTCCCAACCTGACAGTGGCATTTTGTCCTGTTTCTGGAAACAACTCTGGTCCCCTGAGGAGACCACCAGCCAACTGAGCTGGGAAAGCTGACAGCAGGTTGAACGGCTGTGGCCCAGCTTCCCCCAGGCAGAGGCAGATACCAGGAGAGGTGTCTGTGTGCTGTCCACCTCCCCTGCACTTCAGGTGAACAGCGGATGCAGGACACAGAAGGAGAGGTGTGCAGGGAGGGACAGGCTGAGAGTGAATGTGACAGGATGAAGAAGGGTGTGGCAGAGAGAGGAAATGGGAGATAGGAAGGGAAGAGTTGTGCTGGTCTTTGCATTAAGCCAACATGAACTTGTATTTGAACAATTCTATTATTTTTATTCACGCCTCACATAAAGTGGGAACCAGAGCCTGCCATAAGCTGCATCCAGCTCCGAGCGCTGACACCCAGCGTCTTCTGCACTGCAGGATGGCCTCTGCGGTGACACCCTAAGCCAGCAGCCCCGGCTGCTCCCCACAAGAGCTAGGGAGAGCGGGGGAAGCAGGAAAGAGAGGAGGGGGAGAGAGAGGGTCTGAGCAGAGGAGAAAGGGAGGAAATGAAGACAAAAAACCACAATAAATAGAGCGTGCATCTGCTTCTTTCTTCCCTTCACCAGCTGCCAAACTCGCCCTGTATGCACCTTCCTGATTCCCCTCCCAACAATTGCTTTCTGATTTTCTGTGACCTCCCCAGCCCCTCCACCCAAAAGCACTACCTCCCAGCAGACAATATTGTGAGGGCCGTGGCCTGGAGTGGCTATCTCACAGCCCCAAGGGTCACGGAGCTGCTATCAGCTGCAATCAGAGGAGATCTTCAACTCTGCGGAAGGGGCCCATGTTTTCAAGCTAAAGGACCGAGTTTCAGCTCCCCAGGGGAATTGGGCGTATTTAAATAACTGTCTGTTGTCTGCAGCGCATGGAACTGTCTGTGTCCCATCCGCATACTGGCTAGGCCTCACCCTGCCGTGAGATCTGCAAGGGCATTGGTTACATCGGTCCTCTCCCTTTTAAAGTATTGGGCCGAAGGGAGAAGAGACTTAGACTGGAAATCCTGTGCGCCCCGGCCCCAGCCCACCACTTTCATGTATTCTGGAACCACAGGCCATTACCTCTATGTCCACCAGCAGCTGTCCCTGTAGCGTCCCCGGGGAGCTGCATTCCACGGGGCTGCGTTCTTTCCGGAGCACCTTCTTCTGCCAGGTGCGGAGCCAGATCAGGTTGCAGTCGCAGCGCCAGTTGTTCCCAGTCAGATACAGAGTGGAGAGCGACCTCAGGGAGGACAGAGGCGGGAGCGACTCCAGGCTGTTGTTCCTCAGGCTCAGCAGCTCCAGCCAGCGGAGCCTGGTGAAAGCCAAGGAGGTGATCTTCTCCAGGGCCAGGCTGTCCAGGAACAGCTGCCTTAGGGAGCGAAGCCTCCTCCCAAAGGAGAGAGATGTCAGCTTCCGGATGGGGTTACCACTCAGCTGCAGAGTGGAGAGCGTGGAAGAGGTGCGGATGGCTGCGGGCACGCTCGCCAGCTGGTTCCCGTCTAGGCTGAGGGCCCGCAGGCTGCCTGGGAGGGCTTTGCTGGACACATTGGTAATATGGTTCGCGCTCAGGTAGAGCCGACGCAGCCGCGGGAGGCCATGAAGGGCTTGTTCGGAGAGCTCCAGCAGCAGGTTGTTACTCAGATCCAGGACACTGAGCTGCTTCAGGGAAGAGAACCCACCTGAGAGAGAGAGAGAGAGACCCATCCAGGTCAAGCCAATATCAAATGTTCTGTGCTTCAATAATCTCTGATCATGTGGCCCCTCCGCTCCCCCGGCCCTGAGTTACCCCTCCCATTTTCCCCTGGCTAAAAGGAAGTGCTGACTTGGTATCATGGACATGCAGGACCCGTCTGTGGCAGTTCTGGCCCCCATCCTCTCAGCAGTGTGGGGTCTTCAGGAAACCAACAACTTGGGACAGGGATTAGTAGAAAAGAGGCGTGGGGCTGGTAATGCTGGTTGCTCAGGTAGCCGGCTCATAGTGGTGCTGGGGGCCTATCCATCCAGAAATACCTGGCGGGAGGTGAGCAATCTGGTTGTGCTCCAGGTGCAGGAAGATCAGATTTGTCAGATTCTCAAAGACACCCTCTGGGACCTGCTCCAGGAGGTTGTTGTCCAGGTGGAGATGGTACAGATTCTTGACCCCCTGAAAAGCCCCAGGCTCAATCCGGTGGATGCCACTGCTGCCAAGATAAATGCTGCTGATCTCAGCCAGCTCTGGGAAGAAGCCTGCTGAGAGGGTGCTGAACTGGTTGTGCTGTAGGTCGAGCTCCACGGTGGCATTGGGAATACCAGGGGGAAGAGAGGATAAGCTGGCATTGGGGCACCGGACAAACCACTGGGAGAAGAAGCAGGAGCAGTTCACAGGGCACTGGGCATTGCCTGGGAGCTGTGTGATGGCCATGACTGGAATCCACAGCAGAACAAGGACCACAATCCAGAGCCTCGACATAGCGTCTCTGTTTGCAAGACAAGGCAGGCAGCGAGTGAGACAGATGCATACGTATTGTAAAAGGCCTGGGAACAGGATAGATCACACCTTGTCCACACCTCCCTGAGACTGTCCTTCCCTATGCTATATTCTCCAGGGAATTTGTCCAGACCACTCTTAAATTACCCACTGTCCACAGAGGACTATTCCACAGCCCAGCAGATCTCACTGTTAGGAGATGTAATATAATGCAGCCAATGTGCTCCTATCACTCCAAGTTTAATAAACCTTTGAATCAATCTGAACAGTTCTTAGCCCTTTTGTTTTTACCCCACTGATGGTCTACGTGCTTGTCATCTCACTCCACTTTGGCTGAGCTACAGGAATACTGTTATTTTAAATCTTCTCTTAGGTCATTTCCTGTAGCCCCTTTGTGGATTTTAGATCGTCTTCTCTGGATTCCCACCACTTTATTAATACGTTTCTGTTACCAAGAGCTAGCAGAGAATGAAGTTCTCAGAACCAGTGACATGGCTCATCTGCTACCAGCTGCATGTGACGATGTCCTGTGGGGGTCCTGCCTCAGCGCAGGGGGCTGCACTAGATGACCTCTCAAGCTCCCTTCTAGTCTTACATTTCTATGTGGCAGACCCATAGGAACAAAGGAACTGCTGAAACCAGATCAGATCATTGCTCCATCCTGTCTGGTATCCTGCCTCCAACCGTGGCCAGGACCAGATGTTTCCAGTGCCACAGTCTAAGGACACACTGTGCTTTGTCAGCAGCTGCTATAGTGTCAAAGACTCATAGACTTTAAGACCAGAAGAGACCATCATGATCATCTAGTCTGACCTCCTGCACATAGCAGGCCACAAGACCTCACCCCACTCACTCCTGTAATAGACTGATCCTTAACCTCTGGCTGAGTTACTGAAGTCCTCAGATCATGATTTAAAGACTTCAAATTACAGAGAATCCATCATTACTCTGCAGAGGAAGGTGAAAACCTCCACAGGGTCTCTGCCAATCTGACCTGGGGGAAAATTCCTTCCTGAACCCAAATATGGTGATTAGTTAGACTCTGAGCATATGGGCAAGACCCACCAGCCAGACACCTAGGAAATAATTCTCTGTAGTAACTCAGAGCCCTCCCCATCTAGCGTCCCATCACCGGTCATTGGGGATATTTACAATGGCAGATGCAACTGGGCCATATGCCATTGTAGGCAATCTCATCATACCATTCCTCTACACACTTATCAAGCTCGGTGTTGAAGCCAGTTAGGTTTTTTGCCCCCACTGCTCCCCTCAGAAGGCTGTTCCAGAACGTCACTGCTCTGATTGTTAGAAACCTGCATCTAATTTCAAACCTAAACTTATTGATGGCCAGTTTATATCCATTTATATATAAATTGGCCCTTAACTTAAATAACTCCGCTCCCTCTGTGGTGTGTATCCCTCTGATGTATTTATAGAGAGCAGTCATATCTCCCCTCAGCTTTCATTTGGTTAGGCTAAACAAGCCAAGCTCTAAGTCTCCTTTCAAAAGGTAGCTTTTCTGTTCCTCGGATCATCCTGGTAGCTCTTCTCTGCACCTGTTCCAGTTTGAATTCATCCTTCTTAAACATGGGAAACCAGAACTGCACTCAGTATTCCAGGTGAGGTCTCACCAGTGCCTTGTATAATGGCAGTAACACTTCCCTGTCTCTACTAGAAATACCTCATTTGATGCATCCGAGGACTGCATTAGCCTTTTTCTCGGCCACATCACACTGGTGGCTCATAGTCACCCTGTGATCAACCAATACACCCAGGTCGTTCTCCTCCTCTGTCATTTTCTCCTGAAATGTTCTGAATAGAATCTGGTCACCTCACCGCCCCTAGGGATCAACTCTGTGCCACGCAGCAGACCTGGCTTTGATTCCTACTCTCCTGTCCCAGAGCAGGCCCAATGCCCGAACTGGTTTCTACCCTGCAATGAGGAAGATCCAGGGTTGACTCCCAGTTGCCCTGAGCCCTCCCAGGGGACACTGCTGTGCCAGAGAGGAGACTCAAATTTCATTTCTGCTGCCCGGAGTCGGGCAGACCAGGGGTATTCCAGAAATCAGCGCGGTGGCCGACACTTACTGCTCTGGGCTCCCACTTTGGGAGAGCGGGGAATTAGGCTTCTCACCTCTGATGATATTTTGTTCCAAAAGTTTGGAGGGTTTCTAGGGCTTCAAGTGGTCTGGAATAATCACCAGGTATGGCTTTGTCTGGCAATGGATTTTCACCAGTTCATACCAACATCCTCCTTCCTGCCAGGGCGACAGGACAACATGGTGAAAGAGGAGCACAGTCAGTCAGATCGGCTCTACGGTTGGGTAGCTTCATCTTTCGCTGTTCTGCCTTCTTTTATTCTCTTCTCACCCCGTTCTGCCTCCATGTGCCTCTGCCCTCTGATTTCCATTCCGCTCTACTTCCTCCTCTCCCTCTGGATTCCCTCCCGCTCCCAGGGCGACAGACTCAGGCAGTGTCAATCCGCCTTCCTACCGGGAAGGCAATGGCTTTACACCACCAAAGGATCTGGCCCCCACTGTCTCTCTGACTGCTCCTGTTGCTTTCCTCCCAGTTCTCTCTGCCCTGGTCTTGCTCCCTTTCCTTCTCCTCCATGGCAGGGGGACACTCTCTCTCCCGTCTCCTCCTGAATCAAGTTTGTGTAGCCCAAAGCCGAGGGAGCGAACAGGAACGGCCGAGAGCCTGGGCTTCCTCCTTTTGTTCACTCATGACAAAATGGACTTCTAGAAAAACACTGACTCGGCAATCTGACAGGCAGGAAACGCAGCCCTGCGGTCTCCCCCGCCCCGATTTCCTTGGTTAAGGTGTGGCTACAGTCAGGGGAGTCTACGCTGGAACATGGCCCCTTCTAGCTGGATAGCTCTATATCCCAGCTGCCGCCAGGCTCTGCCCTGCTGGGCCCTGCAGAGTCGGTGCCGCTGGAGCAGAGGGGGTGGATTCTGCACTGCCAGCGCAGTCCTGACTGGCAGAATCCCTCGCCCTGGTGGGCATGGCAGGGAGAGCAGAGCAATGCCCAGGGTGCTGAGGGAGGAGCTGGTAGAACCATTATCATGGTTGGAGCTGTAACCTGAACCCACTGGAGCTGGAGGTTCCTGGGAGGGGAAACAAACAGGGGACCTCAGGATGATGTTCCTAATCAAGTCACTTCTCTCCCTGCACCACTAACCACTCCCAGGCATCAGCAATATAATCCTCCAAGAAAGGGGTGTCTGAGATCATCTCTCCTCCCCTCCCCAGCAACTCATCACTGGATTTAGCTGCTTGAACCGCTGGGAAACTGATGCCCTAGGATGCTCATCTCACACCCTCCAATGGGTCTCTATATGGACACCAAGGACATCCAGATCCCTAAACACGGCTGTGGTGCCCCATGTGCCAGATTCTGGTGTTAGTTACACCAGTTTGCAGTTATGCCACCAACATCCGTGGAGTTACTCTGGACTCACACCAGCATCACTGAAACCCGGGCCCCATTTGATACATGCCCTGTGCTTTGCAGGAAGGCCCTCAAACCCACCAGACTTTATGATGGTGCAAACCACCATCACAGCTTGTTCTTTTCCTGTTATGTTCTGTTTTATTTAGTGTAGAATGAAAAGCTCATACCTAAAAGAAGCCACCGTTCTTGACTGCAGACAGCCCTTAGCCAGAGTGATGATTGTGCCACTTGGGTGCAGGGGTTAAAGTATAGGGGGACACAGAGCTACCCCCTCCCCGCTATATCAGAGGGAGAACTCCCCCCTCTTCCTTAGCTGCTGCAGGGGCAACCCCCTCTTTCCGTTTCAATAGACTGTAACTGCTGCTTGGAGCGTTCTGCCCTGTCCCGTGGAATCTCGCTGCCCTCTCCGTCTGACTTGGTAACAGAAGTGGGGTGGTGGAGTTAATGTGTAGCAGCCCTCTGCCCTGACAAGCTCAAAGCAAGCGGAAAAAAAGGAGTGGCTAGTTACTCTCTCTCTCACTCGCCAGCCCTTCTCCACCCGAGGCTCAGCCATCACTCCTGGCACTGGCTGCTGCTGAATGTGCCGCATGTGATGAGCGGAGGCTGTTTGCTCAGTCCTAGGGGCCAGGCTGGGGACAGGATGAAAAAAGAAAAAAACAATACCCCCTTCCTATTCTGCGCTGGTGACCCTGCGTGCAGCTCCCTGGGACGAGGAGACCAGCGTGTCCGTCCGAGAAACACGGGCCCGGGGGGCACTGCGGCCACGGCCAGCCTGGCCCCACCCTGCACTACAGCTACGTGCACAGAGGTGCTCAACGTTTCACGGCCCCGAAGATGTCCCTGTTCTGCCCATAGGGCACAGCCAGCTCCAAACTGGCTAATCTTCTGGCTCTCATCACTCTGCAGCTTGCCCATCAGCGGGAGTCTGTGCACTCTCCCCTCTCCACACTCTGCATGTCGCCGCCCAGCACCTCTCCCCATCTACCTCTGCTGAGCATGACTCCCTCCTACCAATCCCCTCTTCCTCCTCCAGATGTTGTCTCTTTCACTCTTCCCCAGCATGCGGCTCTCTCCCCATCTGCTCTCTCTCTTTAACCTGGGAGCCTGATTCTGTAGCCACTCTACCTGGGAAACTCCCATTGGGCCACTGCATTAGACCCAGGATGTGTCTCTCCCCCACCCCCTCTTTGGGTGTGAGTCTGTTGCTTGTTCTGAGTTTATTGTCTCCTATGTTACTGCAAGCTCTATGGGGCAGTTCTGTTCTTCTGTGAAGCTCCAGGCTTATCTATAAGTGACTACTAATAGTGTAGGAACAGTTTCCTTTGGGGCTGCATATTTGTGCTCCCATCTAGCCTCCAATTTCGCTTGCTTTCTGCTAGAAGTACTTGCTCTACGTTTTCACTGATTTTTCCAAATCAGTGAACGTAGCAAAATAACCCATTTGCAGCAGCTATTTCCAAATGCAAAACATTTCTCATCAGCTCTGCCCTGCCTCCACGGGGCTCCCCCTGCCCCTTCACTGACAAAGACACTCAACATCGCTGGAGCTTTCCATCTCCCTTACCTGTCCTCAGAGGCAGCTCTGCTGGGGGGTATTTGCTGCGCAGCTCCAGTGCTTTAGCCCTTCTCCAAACACCCCATACGCTGTGGACCGATTGTCCTGGTGACTCTTCCCCCTTTCAGCTCAAATGCATCCAACAAGTCACATAACCTGACGGAGGAAGCGGTGCTAGGACATGAGTTGTTTCCTCCTATTGTCTGCAGGGAGAAAGGACACAGATGAGCTGGAGAAAGTAGAGGCACCAAAAAAAAAAAAAAAAAATATGGCCACAAAGTTTGGAACCCAGCATGCATCAGTGTTTGAAACACCTGAACCTGCCCAGCCCTCCTTCAGGCCCTTTGTCCCTCTCTGCATTAGGAAATGAGCCAGGTTTGGAAACCATTTTCTAACCTGGCTCCTTCACTTGCACCTGGAGCAAACGAGAATGTGGTTAGCTGGCCTGCGCGGATCACACCAAACCGGGTTCGTGGCTGATTCCGAAAACATATTCCGGGCCGGCTTCCACCAGCCCAAGAGATAGCATCCTCTCTTCTCATCGCTGAGCCTCGCCATCCAGGCCTCTGCTACCTCCAGGCTGGACTGCTGCTGCTGTGCTCTCCCTGGGGCTAACTTCTCAAGGTCAGTGATGGTCTTCAGGCCATCTGGCACCTTCGGTGGTGCCAAATTTGACTGGCCTACTGGTGAGGCAGGGCAGACTGGCAGGAGCATATTACGCCTGATCCCTGCGCTGGCAGCCAGTGCTCTGCCAAGTGAAAACCAAGGTGCTGGTCCCTGTCCATAAAGCCTGAAATGGCCACACCCCAGTAGGCACAGAGCTCCTGTGATGTCCCACCAAGTCCAAAAGTTTTGGCTCTTTGTCCATATCGTGAAACTTGTGGGCACGGGGGAGCAGAGAGGTGTCCCTAGCCAACTCCTTGCCTCTGGCATTTTCTCCTGCTGGGAGCACGTCTGAGTTTGTTGAGGCTTTGCGTGAAATGTGGTTTCCAAAATCTTCGGTCTGGCTCATAGCAGCTTCACAAACTGGTACCTTCCCTTGGAGGTTACATCATGTGCTGTAGAACCTAAGCTTAAAAAGTGAAGTCAGACTGGATATGAACTGAGGCAGCAATGCCTTCCTGACATCAGGCCTGAGAGAAATATCAGCTGCCCCCATCATCTCAAGAGGGTGTGCGCTCTGAAGCCTCATAACAATCATTTGACTGTCAACAGTGTTGTTCACAATTTCGTATCAGAGGCAAGAGAATCACATGATGAAGGTTTCCGCAATCTCCTGCAAATGGCATCTCAGTTTGGTATCACAGGCGAACAGGTTGTAGATGGAGCTTATTTTTTCCAATCTGACATCTGTTTAGCTGACTGGCTTGGTTTGCTCCCTGCTTGATATTGCAGAACAGATGCTTCCCTTTCTGGAACTGTATTTGTGACGGGACATCTACCTGGTAAAGTGCACACAGATGAGTCGACTGTGCTGGAGTCAGCATCTGCAATAATTCAGGCAGGAAATTACTTGGATTCCCATCTTGTGGAATCTGGTGTCTGTAGGCGGTTGTGGTGAGGGGGACTGGAGAACAGGCAGCCTCTGGGTCCCTTAATACGGTCTGTATCATGGAATTGTCCTGAAGCAAACTTTCAAAAAGGTGACAGCCCGATTTCATCCCTGTCCTACTAGAAATTAACCTGAGCCCTCCACACACAAGGGCCCTTGAACTGCCACAGGAAAGCAGCAAGTCTGAGGCTCTACTGACCTGTGGCTGGCTCAGAACCGGAGACCTAAACGGTCATTCTGTCCCCCCGCAAAAGCTGGTTTTAAGCTGCTGAGCAATCGCAAGGCATCCTGGAAAAAGGCTAATGTAGTGCCAATCTTTAAAAAAGGGAAGAAGGAGGATCCTGAGAACTACAGGCCAGTCAGCCTCACCTCAGTCCCTGGAAAAATCATGGAGCAGGTCCTCAAAGAATCAATCCTGAAGCACTTGCATGAGAGGAAGGTGATCAGGAACAGCCAGCATGGATTCACCAAGGGAAGGTCATGCCTGACTAATCTAATCGCCTTTTATGATGAGATTACTGGTTCTGTGGATGAAGGGAAAGCAGTGGATGTATTGTTTCTTGACTTTAGCAAAGCTTTTGACACGGTCTCCCACAGTATTCTTGTCAGCAAGTTAAGGAAGTATGGGCTGGATGAATGCACTATAAGGTGGGTAGAAAGCTGGCTAGATTGTCGGGCTCAACGGGTAGTGATCAATGGCTCCATGTCTAGTTGGCAGCCGGTGTCAAGTGGAGTGCCCCAAGGGTCGGTCCTGGGGCCGGTTTTGTTCAATATCTTCATAAATGATCTGGAGGATGGTGTGGATTGCACTCTCAGCAAATGTGCGGATGATACTAAACTGGGAGGAGTGGTAGATACGCTGGAGGGGAGGGATAGGATACAGAAGGACCTAGACAAATTGGAGGATTGGGCCAAAAGAAATCTGATGAGGTTCAATAAGGATAAGTGCAGGGTCCTGCACTTAGGACGGAAGAACCCAATGCACCGCTACAGACTAGGGACCGAATGGCTAGGCAGCAGTTCTGCGGAAAAGGACCTAGGGGTGACAGTGGACGAGAAGCTGGATATGAGTCATAGAATCATAGAATCATAGAATATAAGGGTTGGAAGGGACCCCAGAAGGTCATCTAGTCCAACCCCCTGCTCGAAGCAGGACCAATTCCCAGTTAAATCATCCCAGCCAGGGCTTTGTCAAGCCTGACCTTAAAAACCTCTAAGGAAGGAGATTCTACCACCTCCCTAGGTAACGCATTCCAGTGTTTCACCACCCTCTTAGTGAAAAAGTTTTTACTAATATCCAATCTAAACCTCCCCCACTGCAGCTTGAGACCATTACTCCTCGTTCTGTCATCTGCTACCATTGAGAACAGTCTAGAGCCATCCTCTTTGGAACCCCCTTTCAGGTAGTTGAAAGCAGCTATCAAATCCCCCCTCATTCTTCTCTTCTGCAGGCTAAACAATCCCAGCTCCCTCAGCCTCTCCTCATAACTCATGTGTTCCAGACCCCTAATCATTTTTGTTGCCCTTCGCTGGACTCTCTCCAATTTATCCACATCCTTCTTGAAGTGTGGGGCCCAAAACTGGACACAGTACTCCAGATGAGGCCTCACCAATGTCGAATAGAGGGGAACGATCACGTCCCTCGATCTGCTCGCTATGCCCCTACTTATACATCCCAAAATGCCATTGGCCTTCTTGGCAACAAGGGCACACTGCTGACTCATATCCAGCTTCTCGTCCACTGTCACCCCTAGGTCCTTTTCCGCAGAACTGCTGCCTAGCCATTCGGTCCCTAGTCTGTAGCTGTGCATTGGGTTCTTCCGTCCTAAGTGCAGGACCCTGCACTTATCCTTATTGAACCTCATCAGATTTCTTTTGGCCCAATCCTCCAATTTGTCTAGGTCCTTCTGTATCCTATCCCTCCCCTCCAGCGTATCTACCACTCCTCCCAGTTTAGTATCATCCGCAAATTTGCTGAGAGTGCAATCCACACCATCCTCCAGATCATTTATGAAGATATTGAACAAAACCGGCCCCAGGACTGACCCTTGGGGCACTCCACTTGATACCGGCTGCCAACTAGACATGGAGCCATTGATAACTACCCGTTGAGCCCGACAATCTAGCCAGCTTTCTACCCATCTTATAGTGCATTCTTCCAGCCCATACTTCCTTAACTTGCTGACAAGAATACTGTGGGAGACCGTGTCAAAAGCTTTGCTAAAGTCAAGAAACAATACATCCACTGCTTTCCCTTCATCCACAGAACCAGTAATCTCATCATAAAAGGCGATTAGATTAGTCAGGCATGACCTTCCCTTGGTGAATCCATGCTGGCTGTTCCTGATCACTTTCCTCTCATGCAAGTACTTCAGGATTGATTCTTTGAGGACCTGCTCCATGATTTTTCCAGGGACTGAGGTGAGGCTGACTGGCCTGTAGTTCCCAGGATCCTCCTTCTTCCCTTTTTTAAAGATTGGCACTACATTAGCCTTTTTCCAGTCATCCGGGACTTCCCCCGTTCGCCACGAGTTTTCAAAGATAATGGCCAATGGTTCTGCAATCACAGCCGCCAATTCCTTCAGCACTCTCGGATGCAACTCGTCCGGCCCCATGGACTTGTGCACGTCCAGCTTTTCTAAATAGTCCCTAACCACCTCTATCTCCACAGAGGGCTGGCCATCTCTTCCCCATTTTGCGATGCCCAGCGCAGCAGTCTGGGAGCTGACCTTGTTAGTGAAAACAGAGGCAAAAAAAGCATTGAGTACATTAGCTTTTTCCACATCCTCTGTCACTAGGTTGCCTCCCTCATTCAGTAAGGGGCCCACACTTTCCTTGGCTTTCTTCTTGTTGCCAACATACCTGAAGAAACCCTTCTTGTTACTCTTGACATCTCTGGCTAGCTGCAGCTCTAGGTGCGATTTGGACCTCCTGATATCATTCCTACATGCCCGAGCAATATTTTTATACTCTTCCCTGGTCATATGTCCAACCTTCCACTTCTTGTAAGCCTCTTTTTTATGTTTAAGATCCGCTAGGATTTCACCATTAAGCCAAGCTGGTCGCCTGCCATATTTACTATTCTTTCGACTCATCGGGATGGTTTGTCCCTGTAACCTCAACAGGGATTCCTTGAAATACAGCCAGCAGTGTGCCCTTGTTGCCAAGAAGGCCAATGGCATTTTGGGATGTATAAGTAGGGGCATAGCGAGCAGATCGAGGGACGTGATCGTTCCCCTCTATTCGACATTGGTGAGGCCTCATCTGGAGTACTGTGTCCAGTTTTGGGCCCCACACTACAAGAAGGATGTGGATAAATTGGAGAGAGTCCAGCGAAGGGCAACAAAAATGATTAGGGGTCTAGAACACATGAGTTATGAGGAGAGGCTGAGGGAGCTGGGATTGTTTAGCCTGCAGAAGAGAAGAGTGAGGGGGGATTTGATAGCTGCTTTCAACTACCTGAAAGGGGGTTCCAAAGAGGATGGCTCTAGACTGTTCTCAATGGTAGCAGATGACAGAACGAGGAGTAATGGTCTCAAGTTGCAGTGGGGGAGGTTTAGATTGGATATTAGGAAAAACTTTTTCACTAAGAGGGTGGTGAAACACTGGAATGCGTTACCTAGGGAGGTGGTAGAATCTCCTTCCTTAGAGGTTTTTAAGGTCAGGCTTGACAAAGCCCTGGCTGGGATGATTTAACTGGGAATTGGTCCTGCTTCGAGCAGGGGGTTGGACTAGATGACCTTCAGGGGTCCCTTCCAACCCTGATATTCTATGATTCTATGATCCCTGCCCCCCCACTCTCAAAGGAGGGCTTAATCCAGCTTTAAGCTGGCCACCTTTCCTTTTCAAAACAAAGGGTCTGATCCTGCAACAGCCTCATTCACACAAGGAGTCCAAGCGAAGCCAAAGGGCTTGCCAAGTGAGGGCTACTCCCGTAGGGCAGAGGTCACAGGGGCAGGTAGGCTGAGGCATGTGTCGCTTAGAAGGACACAGGCCTAATGTTTAGTACAAGCTGCTCCCATTTTGCTTGGATCAAAGAGCAGTAGCAACAGCATCGGCTGGCTCCTGCAGCCACCCAATCCACACAAAGAAGCCAGTGTCATTGGGAGAGCAAGGAGGGGCAGGCCCTCCAAGGCTGAGGTCTGCGAGGAGGACAGAAAAGGCCACAGTCTTGTGTGTCTCCTCCCTGCACAGAAATCCTCCTCCCTTCACCCCACTCCCCGCTGTGTGCACAGGAAGGAGAGACTCCACTGCACAGTGGAAAATTCCACCCTCCTCTCCCCAGCACACATAACATTTACATTAAAAACAAGTTTCCTGTGTTTCTCTTTCCTGTGTCCCGCTGCCCAGCATTTGCTGCCGAACGTATCCAGGGCAGTCTCTGCCCCTGTCTCTCTGCAATGCTGCTTTTTGTTGTTCAATTCAAACAGGAGCAGAGTTTTAGCTCAGCCATTCCGCGCACTGGTTCAAGGACAATCCTTTCCCGAGGATCTCTCAGATGGAGTCTGGCCCAGCAAGACAATTAAAACTCCGTACCCAGCCGCAAACCAGTGTGATCCAAGATCTGAGCAACCCTACAATAACAATACAACGTGCATAGTCCAAATCTCAGGGACAATCAGGCACTAAACATTGAGCCTGCTCCTGCAGCTCTTACACAAACAGCCACATCTGAGTCAGTGGGACCACCCAGGTGAGGAAGACGTGCAACAATGGGGCCCACTAGCTGGTCCAGCTCGTGACCAAGAGCCCAGCCCCGCCCTCACTGGGCCCAGATGGGAGCAGTTTCAGGCCCTGAGATAGTGGTATGGCCGCCTTCTGATGTGCAGGCAGAGAGGTCTGTGCTTCTGGAGCCGAGAGTTCTATTGCAGATGTTGTCTAGCCGATGATCACAACATCTGGCTCTGCACGCTGTGGTCACCTGAATGTTTTAATGATCCCCACAGAGCAGTACTTTGCACTCCTGTTAGAAAGACAGCCCCCCTTTCAGGTGACCACAGCTACATGTTTGCCATCCTCACTCTCCTTACAAAACTCATGGGGCGCATTGAGCAAGGCGCCTACCCGGAGAGTTGAAGCATCTCCCCTCCAGCAAGTCCTCACTCACACAAGCCTAGGAACCAGAGTCCGGTCCAGAAGACCCAGTGCTGACGTTCATTCAGACAGACTAGGGTGTGGCACCAGAAGTAGACCCCTGATCCTGCAAATAGATGCACTAGCCCTGCTTCTCAATGTGGGATTCCATTGACTCTGTGGACTCCTGCACCCACACAGAATCCCACTGACGTCAATGGGACACCATAACGGCACAGGGGTACATGCCAATGCATCCATTAAGGAGGATCAAGGACTTAAACAGCCTAGACAGTCTAGCTCTAACACAGATTTTACTTTTAGTGGCATGGTGACATTCAAGACAAGAAGAAAAGGAGTACTAGTGGCACCTTGGAGACTAACCAATTTATTTGAGCATGAGCTTATAAATTGGTTAGTCTCTAAGGTGCCACAAGTACTCCTTTTCTTTTTGCAAATACAGACTAACACGGTTGCTACTCTGAAACCATTCAAGACAAGGGGTTTAAATTCCACAGCCCTTCCTCTACCAAAGGCTTTCCCAGTAAGTACAGAGGGATGCATCTGCTTAGTTGCTGCTCTCCCGAAGGCTGCGCTTCACTTTAGTTTTGCTTCTTCCCCCCCACCGTTCCTCCCCCCCCCGCAGCTCTGTGTGAGCATAAGCCGGGCTAGGAAAGCAACACAACACTCCATTCAGCTCTCATTTCTGTGAGTAAAGTAAACCACACCCACTCACTCCCACCAGGAGAATTCACAGGACTCTGGTAGCTGCTGGGTGAAAGGATTTCAGTCCCTTCTTCTTTGCCATTCCCATCTTCACTTTCCTCGGCTTTGCGTCACCCTAGCCCTGCTTTCCTGGGGAAGGATCTGCCTTGTGCAAACAGGAGGAAGCAGCTGGGTAAGTTGTTGGGGGCTTGGGCAGGGGGAAGACGAGGCTGGGTTGCAGCCTCTCACTGCTGTGACAGCAGCGCACTTTCACATATTAAGCCCAAATGATTTCAAGGACCTTAATGCAGCTCCTGGTCCTGGGGGTTTGTCCACACTGCACAAGCAGCATGCTGAGCGCTCCCTGCTCAGGAGAGACGTGAGCATTCAGTGACCAGGAAGGCTGCAGGTCAGGACTGAGCTGTATTGGCAGGGCCCAGGACTGGGATACGCCAGGGGTGCAGCAAACGAGGATCGCACTCCCTGTGTGTGTGAGTGGAGGCTGGGATGGGTGCTGCTGCTCAGCGCTGAGGTGAGCCAGCAGGGCTGTGTGGGGCCCAGGGCTGGGATAGCTGGGGCTGTTGCAGGAGGGACAGTGCCATGTGGGCCCAGGGCAGGCGACGCTGCAGGCCAGGAGTGAGGCACGTCAGTAGAGGGAGTGGGATCCCCAGGTGTGGAATAGCCAGGCGTGCTGGAGGACAGGCTCAGCAGCGCTGTTTGTAGGGGCACAGGATTGACACAGAAGGGCAGAAGGGAAGTGCGTTAACATAACAGTGGATGGAAAGCTGGCACTGACCCTGGTTCAGGAGACTCACCAGCGTGGGCCTGGTCTACGCTCAGCTCAGCTCCACTGGGGTTTGCAATGGTGGGAGCCCTGCTGCAGACGGAGCTGTGAACGCTGATATTTGCTATTCTCGCCCGTGAGATTCCCCCCACCCCCTCCCCCAGCTCTGGACTCTCCCACATACATTTTTGCCACTCCACTGACCATTCAAAGAGCCTTTGCTAACGCTGCCCATTTTGCTTCTAGCCACATTCTTAGCTTACACTAATTCGCTAAAACAGCAGCTCGAAGGCCTCGGCCCAGGGCGTGCCACGTCTCCAGCACTCAGAGCGGATTCACTGCCTCATGAAGCCTTGGCTTCTTCCTGTCCTGCGTTACCCCCTGGCAGGATGGACAGGGCTCTGGGCAGGCTCAGGGCCGGGAGTGAGGCCCCTGGGTCGTCGGGCTGCTCTGCCACTGACTCTGTGACCTCAGGAGAGTCATTTAAACCTTTCCAGGCCTTACTTCTCATCTCTCCAACGTCTCTAGTGGCTTCTTCCTGGCTTTATCTCAAGCCTATCCTCCAACCTCATCCTCCTTGACCTTTCTGCTGCCGTCGACCTGTGACTCTCACCTTGCTTGGTTCTCCTTCTGCATCTCTGGTGGCTCTTCCCCCCTCCTTTCCCACTTCTCTATGGATGTTCCCTAGCGCTTCATCTTGGGTCCTCTCCTCTTCGCCCTCTCTATCCCATCACTGGGTGACCTCATCTGTTTGCAGAGGTTTAGCTGTCACCTGTGTGCTGATGACTTTCAGATATAGTTTTCTGCTCTGGACCGCTCTCTCATTGACTCTCCAACAGCTCCTCTTGGGCAGTTCACGGTCAATTCAAGTTCAGCATGGCCCAAAACAAGCTTACAGTCTCCCCTGCCAAACATCTTCACTGACTTTGTTCCAGGTTACAGCTGACCCGACCACCATCTCTTGCATCATCCTGGCCCATAACCTGGATGACATCTGTGGCTCCTGTCTCTCCTTCTCCCCAAATATCCAGGCCATTTCTTATTCCTGTCACTCATTCCATCACAATATTTCAAATACACAGCACTTTCCTTTCTGCCCTGAGGATCAAGTCACTTGTCCTCAGCCCTCTTCGGTCAATCAACCGTGACCACTTCTGATCCATCTGAAAATGCTGCTGCCAAAACCACCTCTCTCTCGCTAATTGCTCCAACCACATCACCTCCCACTGAGTCACTTCACTGGCTTCCCACCACCCTGAACATCAAATACAAACTTCTTGTCTTTGCTCCTAAGCCCGGCCTCTCAGACATGGTCTCCTCCCGCATTTCCCACCTCCACATCCAACCTGCTTTGCCAGTGCGGCCAGCCTCTCACAAACACCTCCATCCCCATTACTTCTTCCCTGCTGACCCTTATGACTGGGGCACCCCCCACGACACAGTCGCCAAGCTCACCTCCTTTCACCTCATCCAAGCCTTTCCTAAGAACCCACCTCTGCCAGAAAGTCTAGGGGGAAACAAGGTGAAAGTAACAATCCAAACACAGAATCAGCTTGGATGAGCCATCCAGATGGGTCCAGACCTCACTTCCAAACCACCTGATCTTATTATGGAAAACCTTGTCCTCCTGACATGTTCACCTCCCGTTGTTGCCTTCTTCTGATCCCTCCCTTGGTGTGTCCTCTCCAATACAGATGTCAAACTCGCTGGAGCAGGGATCATGCCTTTTACTTGTTATGGGGAAGTACCTTGCACATTTGGGGCACTTGCAAATAAAAAAAATAAAATAAAATAAAATAAAATAAATAATGATGATGATGTTACCCCCCTGTAAAATGAGGAGACATTACAGATCCGCCTACCAGGGGTGGTGTGAGGCTAAGCTAATTAGCATTTGTAAAGCACTCAGCTACCAACTGGAAGTTGCGGTACAAGCAAGGATGCACTGGAACAGTGCTATTGATAGCGTGATTCGCTCAGAATGGCGATGAATTACCGCAGCGTCCTACGGTACCCTCCTTCTCTTGGGATATCTGGCAACAGTAATGCGTGTTGTCACATTCCCATTAGCACATGCTCTTGTGTCTGCAGAATGCTCTCCACTCCTTTTCTGGCAGCACCGGTGTTGTCCTTTAGCCACTCTGCCTTGGAGTGAGATTATATCTGATCTCACAAACTGAAGCAGGTTGGAACTGGTCCGTCCTTGGAAAGGAAACCTCCAAGGAAAGTCCAAGTGTTGCAGGAGGAGGTACTGGTGATTTAGCTGATGTTGCTCTGCCCTCTAAAGCCCTGATCCAGTGAAGCACGTAAGCATGTGTTTAGCTTTAAGCATGTGAGTAGTAGCCCCAACCCCTTGAGTTCAAGAATGGAAAGAGAAATCCAGCTCCCATTGAGTTCAATGGGACAACTCACGTGCTTAAAACTAGGTTCATACCTAAGTAATCTAAACTTCCCGCTGCACTTTCCTTTCGTCACACTGTCCCCTTCCCTGTCTCTCAAAGGGGCTGTAGCATTGCAACGCACCGTGAAACAGCTGCCACAATCCCCCTCAATCCCAAGGGACGCAGCCTGCGGAGCATTTAGGGTCCATGGGGACGAGAAGCACTGTGGGAATGCACGTCTCTGTCTGATTGGGGTGCCTCTTCCCTTTCTCTCTCTCACCTGTAGCTGCTTTCCAGGATGTGGGGTTCCCTGGGCCTCCTCCTGGTGTCAGCTCTCTTCCAAGCCAGGAGAGCGGCTGCCGAGCGCTGCCCACGGATCTGCATCTGCGATAACATAAAGCACCACGTCACGTGCCTGAACAAGAACCTGACAGAGGTGCCCATCACCATCCCACAGGTCAGTCACTGGGCACAGCGAGGGCAGGGAGGAGAGAGAGGCAAACACAGCACGAAGTGCCCTTACACTGCCCCCCCACCCCCACACTTGCCGCCGCTGCCACCACCGTCGCGGCCTGTCGCAACGCTCCTCACCCCCGGGGCATCGGGGCAGCCAGCCTGAGCCTCTCTCTCCCGGCACAGCACGGAGCCACACAGGCCGCTGCAGGACAGGGGAGAGGAGGCGGAACAAGACGCAGGCCGGTGTGGTTCACTTCGCGCAGATATCTGGGTTCCCAAAAGATCCGTGCAGTAACCTCGCAGCCTTTCAATGCCATTGCTGTGAAAATCTGAAGGGGGTGGGGTGGGGGTCGAGCCACCTGCAGGGCAGTTTGCAAGATGAGCTGGTCTGCCCAGGGTCAGCTCTTCTACCGAATAACAGCATAAAAATAACTCATCTGATCAAGACAAAAAAACCGTTACAATATTTTCTGGGCAATACACAGTCAGGCCCCTACGAGGTGGTGATTGTTACAGGCCTTAAAAGCTAAAGCAGAGTCAGATGGTGAAATAAGGAAAGAAGGGAAACCCAGATGGCTGCAGGAAGGTAGTGCTGGGGTAGGAGGCACTTTCCTCTCTGAGTCCGTACTGAACTAAGGCTCATGCAGGATGCTAGCGATTGCCGCGCTGCAGGAAGCCTGGTTCAGCACGACAGACGGTCACTATTGAGACCCCAACACAGCTTTCTGCAGCAGACTGGAGGTCCTCTGGGAAGTGTCTCTTCTAAGTACTGACCCAGGCATAAGCCTGCTTGTGAGATCTGGCCAGATCACAGCGATAACCTGCAGGGAGGACAGGGACAGCCAGTCACTCTGCTGCAGAAGGGTAGGAGAGGTTGTGGATTCCATCTTCAGTAACTGATGCTTGTGTAATCAACAGGTCACCCAAAAACTGGATCTCTGGGGCAACAACATAAAAGTCATCTCTGGAGGAGCTTTCCTCCCTATCCCATACCTCACCCACTTAAACCTGCAGCGATGCCATCTGGAGAGTATTGAGGAAGGAGCTTTCAGGGGACTAGGACGACTGATCTACCTCAACCTGGCTTCCAACAGTATAGCCTTCATCTACCAGGAGTCCCTGGATGGGCTGTCTTCTCTTCAGCAGCTCATCCTGGAGAAGAACCGCATAGAAGAGATAAAGCCAGGGGCTTTCAGCCAACTGGGCTTCCTCAACTTCCTCAACCTTGGCGAGAACTTCCTGGTCTACCTGCCGGATATGGTCTTCCAGGGTCTGCAGCTGATCAAGTGGCTCCGCCTGTCCCATAATGCACTTCATGTCATAGCCACGGAGGCCTTTGCTGGGTTGCCTACCCTGAGGAGGTTGAGCCTGGACCACAACGAACTGCAGTCCCTGCCCACAGAGGCCCTCTCGAGGCTGTCAGATACCACACGGCTGGACCTGGGACACAACCCTGTCACCTACATCGGCGAGGAGGCCATTGAGATGGCTTCACTGAAGCAGCTGTTCTTGGACAACATGGCCCTGCAGGATGTCTCACACAAAGCCTTTGTGAAGAGCCCCCTGCTGCACACAGTCGACCTCCACAACAACCAGCTGCAGGTGCTGCAGCCTCTGACAGAAGCTGCCCACCTGAAGAAAATCAACTTAACAGGGAACCCCGTAGTTTGCACTTGCTACATGCGGCCCTTCAAAGAGTGGATGGAGAAAGCGAGGGTCCAGGCTGATGTGCCATGTGCAGGTCCTGGTGCCTTCAGGGGTGAGCAGCTGGAGTCGCTGAGGTCCACTGATATGAAATGTGGGGGCCATGCCCCAGACAAGGAGCAGCTCCCCAGCCCAGCCACCCGCAGGAGGGAGCCAGAGGGAGATGCTAAGACAAGGTGTCCAAAAGTCTGCGCCTGCTCCCCTGATTTCCAACACAGCAACTGCGAGAACAGAGGCCTCCGGAAAATCCCCAAGGGGTTCCCTGGCAACACCCAGCTCCTGGACCTGCGCCAAAATGAGTTCCGCTCCATACCCAAGGGATCCTTCCCTGGCTTGAAGGAGCTGGTCTCACTCCACCTGCAAAACTGCAAAATCACAGAGCTGCAGCTGGGTGCCTTCCAGGGCTTAAAGAAGCTGGTCTACCTCTACCTATCTAACAACAACATCGCTGCCATAGATGCTGCTGCCTTTGATGGGGCCCCCCAGCTCAGCTACTTGTACCTGGACCGCAACAGATTCACTCAGATGCCCACCGGGGCCTTCAGCCACCTGCCCAACCTCTTCTCCTTCCATTTGCAGCATAATTCCATCAGCCAGCTGTCAGACGATGACCTGGCTGGGGCAGAGCAGCTACGCTGGGTCTACCTGAGTGGGAACCGCATCACTCGTGTGTCCCCCAGGGCCCTGAGCCCCGCCAAGATGCTAGAGAAGTTGCACCTGGATGAGAACCTTTTGCTGGAAGTGCCCACCGGGTCCCTCCGGGGTTTGCCTGTCCTTACTGAGCTGAAGCTGTCCAAGAATCCCATCCAGTATATTGGGGATGGAGCCTTCCTCCCAGTAGCCAGGTCCCTCCTGCACCTGTATCTGGATAATATGGGGCTAGAACAGGTGAGAGGGAGGGAAGGAGGGAGATGGGCGAGTGCCCCAGCCTGCTAAAGCTGAATCCTACTATACAAATTACTGTTCAGTCACCTCTCCTCCCTGCTCCCACTGCAGGGCGCTTCCCTGCAGCATGTTCCAGTGTTTCATCTGGACCAAATGAAGGGGTTTCCAACCCAAGGCAATGGCCCCAACACTGGGGCTTGCACCACTTCCCTTGGGAGACTATTGCTCAGCCTCAGACCTCTCTTGGAAGAAAAGCTTCCCGATATTTAGCCTGAATTGCACCTTTGTTCAGTTTCATCCTGTTACTCCTAGTGATTATGCCCCCTCAGCCTGCCCTAAACAGTCCCTCTCTCCCCCTCCTTGGCAATTGCACCTTTCACAGGTGCCAGATCTCCCCCACATCATTGCCCAGCCAGGTTACAGGCTCTTTGTTTCTTTAATCTGTCCTCATTAAGGGCTTGATCCAAAGCCAATAGAAATTGATAGTCAATAGAAAGATTCCTGTTTCTTTCAATGGGCTGTAGATCCTGCCCTAAGCTCCTCCCCGCAGGGTCCTAATAATTGATATTTCTCTTTCCTCCAATTTGTCAATATTTCTTCTTGTCCTGTGAAGAGCGATTCTGAGGGATTCCCGTCTGCTACTCACCTGTTTCTCTCTCCTCTCCAGCACCCCAAATTGCCACCATCCTCCTGCCAGCCAAGGCTCCTTTCAGGCTCAACAAGGCTGCATCCGGGGCCTCCCACATTGCTTTCACAGCAACTCCCAGCCCTGGAGAAGGAGAGCACCAAACTTGGGTCCAGGGAGATTGCCTGGCCATTCAACCATCCTGATCGGTTTTACGCACAAAACCCAGAACGAGGCCAGCGCAGAGCCCAGAGTTTCTCTTGCTTGTAGAGAAGAAAGTGGACCACGTCCCTGCCAAATTCTTCTTTCCCTTTCAATGGAAATTTGGGTATATTCTGGGGTCCCCAAAATGAAACCGAAACTGGTTATGTAAAGTAAAGGGGTCTCATTAGTTTTCCATAGCATGACACCCTTGTTCAGCTACTTGTACCGAATCCCACTTCATGCATGACCCCAGAATCCTCAGTGCTGGTTTTCACAGCCTCTCAAAGGAAGGGCTGCAGAAATGGTGGTCACTGAGGTGCTCCTGGAATCTAGAGACCATCCTGAGCACGAGAGACTGAACCAAACCTGAAAACCAGAGGTGGGAAAGTGGAGTGGGCTTTTCCCTTTGTGATTGTCACAGAGGCTGACAATCTCTGCCACAGGGATTAAATTAAAATGGGGAATTGGATCCACAAAGTCTTGCAAGTAGAAAGCACGTATTCTATGGCTCTGACCCAACTAAGCACTTAAACATGAGTAGCAGCCTTGAAAATGGCACTGCTCATATGCTTAAAGTTAAGCACATGCTTACATGCTTTGTTGGGCTGGGGCCTGTTTAAACTGAGATAAAAAATAAGATGACAATCAGCTAACCAGGGACTGAAAAAGCCCCTACAATCTGCTCAGTTCAGTGTCTTGCCATTAGTTAAAGGAACACCTGAGTCAAGGTGAAAAGCTATACTAAGCGTAACACATCCAGTTGCCAAAAAGAACAAAATATCAAATTGAAAAGGATGTTAAATATAGCTATTAAAAATTGCACATATTTATATAACACCGTACATTTACCCTGCACTTTCAAACACAGAACAGGTGAAATTCCCTGCTCCAAAGAGTTTACAGTCCAGAAAATAATGTAAAATTAGATAGGACACTGCCAACTTGAGTCTGATGCAGGTTACTTAAGAGACACAAAGTGCAACATTTCAATATGTGAAGGAGGTAAAGGCTTTCAGAGCTATTTAAGGGAATTAATATTTAGCACTAAATATTCAGTACCACAATTACATTAACCAATAAAGACAGAGAACTCACTTTACACAGGTTTCAGAGGAACAGCCGTGTTAGTCTGTATTTGCAAAAAGAAAAGGAGTACTTGTGGCACCTTAGAGACTAACCAATTTATTTGAGCATGAGCTTTCGTGATGAAGTGAGCTGTGGCTCACGAAAGCTCATGCTCAAATAAATTGGTTAGTCTTTAAGGTGCCACAAGTACTCCTTTTCTCTTTTCACTTTACACAGTAACTTTGAAAGTATCTGCTTCTCTCACAATGAGCTCCTGCTCTTCCTTTGTCACAGATTATGTCATCAAACTGAACTGCCTGCTGGGAAGTATTGATACAAAGTGACAGTAACACAAGCCCCATTCACAGTAGAGACACGAACCAATGAGAGCTATTTAACACACACAAACACACACAATCAGAAAGTGCATGCAGATATTTAACTGCCTATTAAAATCATCCACGGCTGTTTTCCTTTGACTCATCAGCCCCATCTCATCATTTGCAGCTTTCCTCAAGGGCCTTTGCTGGACTGGGTCCCAGGATGAAGAGTCTGTACCTGGACAACAACAACATGCATAACGTGCCTGACTTGTGCAGCTTCACAGGGCTGGAGGTCATCAACCTGAGAGACATCCCGTTCCACTGCGACTGCCAGCTCCTCCCACTGCGCAGGTGAGTCACTGCTTAGGTCCAGCAGCCTGGCTGGGTCTGACTGATAGGAGGGTGTGGATCTCTACTCAGTTCCTGCCAGGGAGATGTTCACGCCACTGAAAATATCATTGCAACAGGCACCAATTTGCAACCTTGCTGCCAGTCTTAGCAGGGATGCTAATCCATGGGAACATTGAAATCCATGGGACTTAGGTGCCTAAATACCATTGAGGATCTGGGCCCTCCTGCCTAGAGGGGAGCACTCCACAGTATTACTGAGGCATATGGGCAAATGAGGGCAAAGAGGAAAAGCAAAGGAACTGGCAGATCAGAAAAGACCATAGGTCCTCTGGTTGCCTGTCTCACCCAATTCTCAACGCTTGATGCTTCCAAGGGAGGTGTAAACGGCACATAATGCGCCTCATTGGGCTGTAGCCTGGCATGTATTTCTTCACGACCTCAGTTGCTGCTCACCTTATACCCTGAAGTGTGAGGATTCAGAACCCCTGAAATATGTCCTGGCTGGGGTGACTGCAGCTGCGATTCTTACTCTACACAACTGCCTTTTTGGGGTGTTAAAACTTTCCAAACTGTTTGCACCTGTGGGGAGACTGAAGTGCCCTGCCTGAGCTGTCCCCGTTCCAGGGGAACTCAGAGGGCGTCACTCTCCAGGGCGGTCAAGCCCACCCCAAACTCCCTTTGAACTTGTTAACAGAGAGCAAATGCCCTGGTTTGTCAGTGCAGCCATTTGTGCCCGTAATTTGCTAAGTCCACCTGGAGTTTTTCTCATCTCCTTCCTCTGTCTCTTGCCCCGTTTTCAGATGGATTGATAAACTGAACCTGCGTGTGGGAGCCACCTGTGGGTCCCCTGCAGAAGTCCGCGGGCAGAAGATCAAGCTTTCTGCTGTCTTCAAAAGCTGCCCAGGCTGGGGTATGGCGAAAGCCAGAAGGGCCCATCCAGACAAAGTCAAGGCCAAAACCAAAGCAGAAAGAAGTCCCAGCAAGGAAAAGAGGTCAGGAAAAGCCCAAGCCAGAGGCGCCAAGAAGAGCAAAGCATGAGAAGGAGTGGCCACACTGCAGTGGCTAAAGTGTCTATCAGCAGCGTGTGGCTGTGGTGGCACTTCACCAGCTAGTAGGACGCAGCTTCGTGAGAGAGAAGCTTTAACGGGCTTTTATCCACGTTGCAGTGAGATTTCCATTGCACAGCAGAAAGGAGCAAATCTGACTGCAGCTATGGGAGACTGAGCTCCGGGGTTCTGGCGGGATGGGGGCTGGAAGGGATGTATGTGTGTAGTGTGTGTTGCAGGGGGAGGGAATTCAAAGAGGAAATAGCAGATGTGGGAGTTCCTTCTGATAATCCTATCGTGCTTTTCATGAGGGAGCATCCCCTCCCGCCCCCCCGCTTCTGTGCCAAATTGTAGCTTGAACAGTTCCGTTTTGCCTCCCTAAGTTCCTCTTGCAGTTTCAGTAGAACGTGTTATTGTTCTCTTCCTGCCCTAAAGCGCCGCATAGTGCTGCTGTGCATTATGTGTCACCCCAGAGGTGGCTGATTTTTGGTGGTGGGGGAACAATGGGATGTCCAAAGACAGGGTTCCATGTCATCTCTGATTCAGTGGCCAGCCCTTGCTGCAGAATTGGAGCTTTCAGTCAAAACCAATACACTTCTAGCCCGCCTCGTTGAGCAGGTAACACTGGAAACACAAACCAAGCGTAACACATGCAGTATTGACTTTGTGAGTCTGCAGAAACCCTGGAACAATAGCTTTGGGGGGTAAAACACACCCCATTGATCTCAGTGGAGAGTCAGGTCTCAAACCTTGAGATGACTGTTGAAATGCCAACATTGCTAGCTGTTCCACTGCTGAAGGTTTCAGAAGAAAAGTCCAGCAAATCCCCGACCGCCCCCTGCACCTTCCCAGGTGTCAACAGCTCCAACTGTCTCCCTGCCCAAGTCCCCAGATCTCCCCCTCACACTGCTACCCTGCAGGTCTGCGTCCTTAATACAAACATCGGCAGCAAATAGAACATTTATGAATCTAAACCTCAAAATAAACAGCACAGGGGGCTACTGTACTGAGTGTATTATTTATTTTTGTTCAGAAAAGCCCCTATTTTATTTTACATGAAGGGGCTGCAGAATCTCCCCTTTCTCCAGAAAAGAGGAAGCCACACTGCAGCGCATAGGTCCCCCTCACAGCACACTGGCTGGTGCCTGGTCTACATTGAGCGAGGTGGCAATGCTCTCTGCTGCCCCTTCAGGAAGAAAGGCTCTGTAGCCAATTTTCAGAGCAGCAGCCGTGTTAGTCTGTATTCGCAAAAAGAAAAGGAGGACTTGTGGCACCTCAGAGACTAACCAATAGATTTGAGCATAAGCTTTCATGAGCTTCATCGGATGAAGTGAGTTGTAGCTCACGAAAGCTTATGCTCAAATCAATTGGTTAGTCTCTAAGGTGCCACAAGTCCTCCTTTCTGTAGCCAATGTGACTAGCTACACGTTGTTGGAGAAGGTACATTTATCCATAATATAGGTATCACTGATCCTTTCCAATGCAGGCAGCAGTTGGATATATTCAGCGCCCCCCCTTCTGCCCCCTCCCATTTCAAAACACACTTAAAGGCAGTGAAAGACTTTTAAGGATTGGTGCCATCTAGTTTCCTGTGTGTGTGTGTGGGGGGGGTGTCAGTTACCCACAATCCTTTGCAATAGCAAACTCATCCCCAAGTTTCATGTATCGTTTCAACACCTAGGGCCAGACCTTTGGCTGGTTTATATTGGTGTAGCTGGCCTTGAGTTATGCTGATTTACACCGGCTGAGAATTTGACCTCTAGACTTTGTTCGTGCAGACTGAAATGGTCTAGGGAACTGGAGAAAGTGTTGATCGGTTACAAGGAATTCTGCAGGGACCTAAACTTCGGCCTGGTCTACACTGGGGGGGGGACAGGAGGAATCGATTTAAGTTACGCAACTTCAGCTACATGAATAATGTAGCTGAAGTCGACGTACTTAGATCTACTTACCGTGGTGTCTTCACTGCGGTAAATCGACTGTTGACGCTCCCCCATCGACTCCGCTTGCACTCCTCGTTCTGGTGGAGAACCGGAGTTGACCGTAGAGCGCGTGGCAGTTGATTTATTGCGTCTAGACTAGACGCGATAAATCGACCCTCGCTGGATCCATCACTGCCCGTTGATCCAGTGGGTAATGTAGACATTCCCTTCCTTAGCTATCTCAATTTGCCTTTTGCCATGCAAGAATCACAGGGCTACTCCCCCAGACAGGGAAGAGGCAGAGGACTGCTCAGGACAGCAAAAGCGTTTCACATCTGTCTGTGTAAGTGACTTGAGGCTGTGTGTGCGCTCATTCTCTAGTTCGCTTACAGCAACAGAATGCTAAGAGCCTACACCAGAGGCGGGCAAACTACGGCCCGCGGGCCACATCCGGCCCCTGAGCTCCTGGCCCGGGAGGCTGTTCCCCCTCCCCCGCAGCCTCAGCGCGTCGTGTATTAAACGGCCCCGCGTAGGACTGTGCTGCTGGTCGCAGTTACGGAGAGCAATTTACTGCACTACACCGGGGCAACGCTCTGGGCGGCACGGCTGAAGCGCCGCCAGCCACCGGTGCTCTGTGCTGTGCGGTAAGCGGGCAGGGAGCGGGGGGGTTGGATAGAGGGCAGGGGAGTTTGGGGTTGGTGGTCAGGGGGACGGAATGTGGATGGGGTCAGGGCAGTCAGAGGGTGGGGAACGGGGGGGGTGGGTGTTGAATGGGGGCAGTCAGGAAGGAGAGGGGGGGTTGGATGGGGCCGGTGGGGGGCAGGGGTTCTGGGGGCGGTCAGGGGACAGGGAGTGGGGCTGTGTGTGTGGATGGGGTAGGGGTCCTGGGGGGGCCATCAGGGAACGGGGGGGGGGTTGGATGGGGCAGGAGTCCCAAGTGGGAGCCTTCAGGGGGCGAGAAGCAAGGGGGGGGGGATGGGGGGGGCACAGTCCAGCACAGCCTCCCCTAACCAGCCCTCCATACAATTTCCGAAACACGATGTGGGCCCTCAGGCCAAAAAGTTTGCCCACCCCTGGCCTACACCATATGGATGTATTATACTGCAAGAGAATGGCAGGAAAGGACTGGCCTTGTCATTCCCCAGCACTTCAAAGAGTCATGTCCCTTCAGTATCACATGCTGCATGGGCTCTCTGAATTGCTGTGAGGAGAAATGGCAGGTGTGTTATCCCAGAGGGCCTGCTCCAGCCCCTTTGCTCACAGCTAATATTCCAGTTCAGAGGAAAAACAAACCTCAAAAATACACTTCCCCTGGGGCTGGAGTTTAACACCTCTGCAGCTCCAACAAGCAGTGCTCAATCCAGCATATTTGTCCATTACAGTATGAGAGGCTGGTGCCTGAATGCAGCATGGCCAATAAAATACATCTGCCATGCCTGGCACCCTTTCCAATGGTGGGAGGGGGGATTCAAAACCCTTTTCTTGCACTAAAGGCCCTGTCTCAACTTGGGAAATAGGTCATGTTTTGAAAATGTCTTTCAGTCACAACCTTTCTTTCTAGTGTAGGCAGGGCCTAAGTCAGGATGCGGGGTCCTGCCATTCCAACCATTGCTTCCTGTAGCAGACAGCCAGCTTGTGAGGGCACAAGGAACAGCAAAACACTCCAAAATGCCCTGCCCCCAGAGCAGAAAAGGGAACCTTAGAGATGATTCAACAGCATCCAAGGACCCTAAGTGGAAGTGAAAATCATGTTGAAACAGTATTCTCCACTATCTTATTCTCCTGTATCATATACTTAAATGACATGAGAGCAAACACAGTTCTTACCTGTATCACTGACACCTTCAGAGGATTAAAAATAAAGGAATGTTTAAAAGGTAGCATGTTAATCACCGCCGACAGAGTTTCTGCCTTTTGCATTTCACTCATCAAACTAGATGGTCAAACAAAAGTGAAATTGGCCTTCACTGGCCCATTCTTACGCACTAGCCCAGTGCTGCTGTGTTTGGGTTTCCACGGGGAAATGCAGAATTTTTTTTACATGAAAAGTATTTTATTCAAATTAGGAACCATTTTCAGGAAAGCAGTTATATAAATATGGGGGTTGAAAGTTAGTTGACAGCTTAAGGAAAGAGCCAGAGCCCCTTGAAAAAAATTCACTGGACAAAGGAGCTAGAACATCTATTACTGCACACCTGACCATCGACTGGTATGAAAGTCAGAGCTCAGCGTGGGAAGGGGAGCGACTAACGCCACAGGAACAAACAGTTCTGTGCCAACTGGTGCCAGGCAAAGTTCACCTCCCCTGCACACACTCCATCCAAGCTGGCGGCTCCATTTGCTGGGTGTACATACGCATCCTTCATGTTGCCATGATTGAGGACTTGACTTAGGGGACCCTTTCAGAGACCTAGAAAGCAATTCTACCACAGCGGCTGACAAGGAGCCTCCCCGACTGTGCCATGTTGCTAGCAGCTGGCACATGCTCTTTGCAGATCTTACAAACAAGCAGAGGTGGGTACATGAGGGCTAGAATACAACCACCACAACCACACCCTCCTTACTGCTTTCGTGTTCAGACTTCCCCCCTCACCTCTTGATCAGAGCAGGCATTTTGTCGTTTCTGAATCCAACAGACGAGTCTTTGACCTTCTATTACATTTTATTTACAGAGCATTATGGTACATTTCATTGGTGGAATTTACTCTGGGATTATAAAAAAATAATAATAATCCAGCAGCATTGTGCGTCCTGGAGGGGGGAAAGAGCCAACATAAATACCCTACTGTCTTTGTCTGGGCTGGATAAGATTTAGCTCATCTCACAGCAGGTGAAAAAATTAATTTATGAGTAAAACCAAGAGAGAAATTCCCTCCTGTAACTTGTTTTCTACCTCCTCCATTTCCCAGCTGCTCTCTAGAGCCCTCTTTGGTTCCAGGTCCGTGTCACAGAGAGGATGAGAGAGAGGGATGAGCACATCCTGGTTGTTCCCCTAGCGACAGCAGCCATGTTCCTGACTTACTTGCTCTCCCTGAGACCGCATACAGTGGTTGTGGTTCTGCAATTTCAATGCTTCTCAGATCACAGATCGCAGGCTCCAGACACCAGCCTGAAATGCTGTCATTCTCCACACTGCAGCAGCAGCTTCCTACAGAGCTCAGAAAGAGTCATGTCTGTGGGCTAATAGGATTTCCCAGACTCAGGAATCCACCCTCAGACTGCAGCCCATCAGCTAAGTATGAGCCATATTGCTTTCAAAGTTTGGTGCCTTTTCTGGAAGCTGTGACCTGGGGTTTAAAAAAAAACCCAAAATGGAGCTTGCAGACACTGGGGACTGTTCTTTTGCGAGGATAAACGGGAGTTTTGTGACATTTTGCGAGTGCTCAACCCAAAGGAACGACACCCCTTCTTGTCTCCTGCACAGCTTTACTTGGGGCTTCCCCAGAGTGCAGTGCACATCCTTGCTCAAGGCCAGGAGATCCCACCTGAGGGATCAGGGATTAGTCCTCTACCTCCTGTTTTATGCTGCTTATCAGAATGGGAAGCTCTGGGGCTGCGAATTCCACTGCTGACGGGTCGATAGTTTCCTCTTTTACTTGCACAGTGATAACTATTGAGAGACAGAAAGAGGATAAATCAGTCCACCCAGAAAGCTTCATTAACAGTTGGTGTCAACAGCTCCATGGGGCCCACTCTGTTCATATGGACACCCAGTGACAAATGCTTTGGGGGTCCTATCAGTCCCATTTCCCAACGAGCAGGTGCCCACATCACATACAAATACCAGCCCAATTGGCCCCTCTTCCTGGCAGCCTCAGCAGAGACCAAGAAGGGAGCAGAACACAGAGTGACCTCCCATCTCATCCCTCCAGATCAGGGGAAGCCTATGCTGTGGGTGCTATACCTGTTCTGGGACTAAACAGGGCAAGTCAGCCTCCAGAAGCAGCTGTGTCATTCTGGGACCTTTCTCTGTGGAGAAATTCTCACTCACTCACACAGTCAGAAACGCATCCCCACTGGGACCTGCTGATGCGGGACTCAGCAGCGAGGCGTGTCTCACATACAGCTGCTCACTGCATTAGGCAGCAGTCAATTCCTTTGTTTAGAGGCAGCTCTGTGTATGCTGGGGCTGCGCGAACCCTCGGCTTTCACTGCCATGGCGTTATGCAAACCCCCAGAACCTTTTCCGAGGAAGAGACAGTTAAGTCTTGGCTGTGCTGTCTCCCCAGCCCAGGCTATAGGGACCCCATGCCACGCCTGCTAGGAAGGGGAGCAGGCCACAGGATTGCTAATGGCACCCAGCATGTAGGAGAGGGGCTGCAGGCTGGAGTGACTCCCTCTCCTTACTCTCATCAGGTGCTGGCTCCTGTAAGGCCTTGCTTGCAGCTTTTGCTTCTCGCTTTGCTTTTGGGCCAGCTGGTTTCTTGGCTGCCTGCTTGAGGGACCGGGTTTTGGCAGACATCTTTTTCCCTTAACAAAGAAGAATAAAGAGAGTTGGGGAAATCTGTCCTTTTACTAAACACTGCGTTCAACCTCCCAGGGCAGAAGCTTCACGGGGCAGGGCTAAGCACACTTGAACAGCAAAACACATTCTGATCAGCTGCAAGGTCACGGTATTTCTCCCAATCGGACACGCTCCCAAGTTGCTGGTGGCATCTCGCTCTGAAGTGGTGGGGAGCCTCTGCAGGGGTTAACTCCCCACACTCCAAAGAGAGGCAGTGGAAGATGGCTATAACCACCTCTCTTCCCATCATCCTAAATATCAAGCTGCCAGTTCTTACACATTAAGGCTGTGGTTCAGCAAAGTACATAAGTACCTGAGTAGGCCCACTGAGCTCAGTTAAGTGCTTTGCTTAATCCTCAGGGCCTAGATCCTGAAAAACTGGCAGGGTGACCCTGTATTTGGTGTCTGTATAATTTTGTTAGTTAGGGCATTATGGCCTTTTAGACCATAAGCTCTGTGGGACAGGAAATGTCATTTACTATGTTTGTACAGCACCTAGCACAGTGGGGTTGTGGATTTTAGGTTCTCTGTCTCTCTCACACACACACACAGCAACAACATGGTCTGAGCCCATTAGCTTCTTGACCATCACCATAACCATTCTCATCATCCCCTAACACTAACTGTTAGAAGCTCACATCATGGACTGATTCCAGCTACCCAGGCCGGGCTCTCCATCATATCCACGGACAACGGGGAAGCTGCACGTTGCCGATGAACGTGTCAGTCACCTGGAAGCGTTCTCAGAGGCAGGCAGTCCTAGTCTAGATTGCAGCCAACCGACACAGCCTAGCAGCCTCCCCCCAAACAGTGCCCATGTCTCTCCTCAGCAAGAGCAGCATGACGAGATGCAAAGAGGAATAATGAAGCTATAAACACACACTGGACCAAGTGTACCCAGAGTCAGAAAAGGCCCCTCTCCTGCCTGCGGTTAGTCACACCTGAGAGGGTTTTTTTAACGGTTTCTAGCCAATGGGGGAAAAGAAGGGTGATGTGGAGGCAGGGCTAATCAAGCTATCACTCACTTTTCTTTCCATAGGGTTTCTTCTTCTTCTTCGGCACCTCTTTGATCTTCACTGGCGTCGTGGGCTCTGTCACCAAGGCAAGAGGAAAATGAAAGCTGAGCTCCATCCCCAGCAGATAACTGGGATGCCATGTTACAAGGCAGATACAAGACCCACATCCACCAGCCCACTCCCTCTCCCTGAGCCAGCCTGCCACAAAAGCAGAGGGAAGAGCTGGGCATAGTGGTGCTGCTAGGTGTATGGATATGAGGGTGAGCATGACAGGCTGGGCATAGCTGGGGGCGCAGTGGTACACCAGGGAAGATGGGGTAGGGCAGGGATGAGGCTAGCAATTCTGGGATGGAAGGAAGGGATCTGAAGTGTAGCAGTGGCAGCCCCTACTAGTTGAAGAGAGGAGTGACACTCGTGTGAGGTTCACCCTTATCCTAGAGACTGAGGGCATCAGAACATCACAGGGCCTGGGAAAGGGAAGGGGGGCAGAGCTGCACCTGCTTCAAGATTGGGTGGGGTGAGGCTGTACTTGAAGGAAAGAAGGAGAGTACAGCTAGAGGGGGGCATGGAAGTGCTCGTGTGATGCCCTGTTTCAGCAGGAGCAATCCCCCATTGATTGATGAGACAGAAGACAGGAGAGACTAAAATCCACCTCAAACTGCCAGTCTTCTCTCCTCACCACGCAGATCTGGTTCCTCTGGTCAGCGAGTGAGCCAGGCTGAGAGAGGGCGTGAGGGGCGCATGGAGTCCATGTGGGACTAGGGAGATGGTTTCTCTTCCCCACAAGTCACAGAGGAGCAGGACATGCAAAGCAGTGGGTCAGAAACCTGCCACCAAATTCAGCATCACCACAATCGGGGCAGAGGAACCAATCAGCATTCACCAACCTGGGGCCACTGGTGGCTGCAGCTGGTAACCCGTCAGCTCACACCAGCCTACAGCATAGATATCTGGTGACTCACAGTCCACCCACTGGTCATACTCGCTGTCCCAGCCATCAAAGTGGATGCTGAGGAGGCGGTGGACCACACGCTTTACGGTGGCCACGCAGATGAGTCGGGGCTCCATCAAATCCACTGCTTCCAGCTTCATGCCCGCCTTGAAGCCATGGTTTGGACAGTCCTGGGAAGAGGAAAAACCCAACCCAGTTACATCCAGGCCAATCCCAAGTCCTAATGCAAATACACCAGTGTGGTAATGCCTGTAGCTCAAGAAAAGGAGACAGAGCACAATGATGCCTCTTTGGTTTCTCTCACCAAAGTCCATATCGTGATACCTACGGGGGACTTCAGCTACCCCCATATAAACAGGCCCAAAGCCCACAAGCCCCGCCGTTCCGCAGCAAAGCTCAGCCTGACCACCGAGAGGCCAGATGCTAAACCAGGGTTTAGCTTTGCAGGGTTCAAAGGATGTCTGACTGAGCCCAGTGAGCCAGCATAGGCATGGGGACCGAGGAAGTGAGACAGGTGTGGCATTATCCCATGACACCATCATGCCATTTTGCTGGTGTGGAATGACTCCTGCCTCCCCCTCCCAGAGAGGGCTGCATTTCAGTGCGGAGATTGATCCCTGTATGGACAATCTGCGACGAGCTTGGAGATCCAAGTGTGGACTTGGAGTGTGGGCTTTAAAGAAATGCAAGTTGCCCTAATCAAAAGCCCATTCCATTATGAAATTCAGAGAAAGACACACCAGTTCATCACCAGCCACCAAGTGCTTTACTCATGGAGCCTACGGGAAAGAACTCAGGACACATCCACTGACAGCAGTGAAACCTCCCAGGCATTCCCAAATAGTTTCAGCCGCTAGCACAGAACAGCCCAGCTCAGAAACTCCCATGGTGTGTTTGCTCCTCCCTGCATGCTGGGTCCAAGCTGGTGTGTCTGCCTTGCCCCCCTCCCAGCCGGTACTCACCATGTTGAAGAGCCGCACTGGCACAGCTTTGGATTTGGTCTTTTCCAGGTAACTTGCCCAACTGAAATTCTTTGCATCATACCCTGCAAAAGTAGAAAGGTCACCGAGCATAAGAGCCGGGAGAAAGAGAGAGAGAGCAAGGAAGAAGCAGCAGCTCACAAGGCTCCACAGCTAGCCTCCTGGCACTTCCAGGATGCAGCTCAAAGGAAGATAAGAGGAACTGCATCGCTCTGCCACTGCACAGCAGTCCGGGACTCCTTTGCTGAGCACAGACTGGGAACAGCATCAAGTGGTGCAATAGGTTTGAGACGTGGACAAAGGTATCCAACAGGGACTCAGCTGAAATTGAACAGCCCCTGTCAATAACCACATGCAGGAGGAAATGGACTTTAAACACATTACTAGGCATGATCTCTCTCCTGCCACCAGGAACGTCAAGGGCAGTGTTGAAAGCAGGAGGAGACCCCCATTTTCTGGATCAGACAATCCAGGGGGTCTAGAATCCGCTACCAGTGACAGAGAAGGCAAATTCAGACCACACTTCCATTTTATTTCAGATTAGGAGCCATCAAATACCAAACATTCTTTGGAGCAAGGCGTGGGAGTAAGGCCAGTTCGAATGGATCAGCTGTTGCAACCTCACCAACCTTGACTCTTCAAAAAGAAGCAAGCAGGCCTGGGCCCCACAATTTTGGTCAGTCTGAGCCACAGTTGTGTCATCATGTGCCCCTAGGAGACGTGTAGCCCAGTGACCTTACAGTTCAGGGTGGGAGGTTTCAGAGTCTCACCTTTTGGAGGGGTCAGGTCGATGTTGTTCTTCTGGCAGAAGTTGACAGGGAAGATGGCATGTGAGGAAGCATGGTAACAGAACCAATCAGAGCCATCTGCAGATGCTGCCCCATCAATGCCAATCATGAGATAACCGTCCAGCAGGACCTGACAACACAGGGGGAGAGCATGAGAGGAGCAGCTTAGCTTGCTCTAAAGCCTTTCATTCTGAAAGATCCCCAAGACCTCTATGGTTTGTCTATCAGAGGATCATGCCCCCACTCGTGAAATGCAGCCACCTCTGGGGTGGAGCATGGTAGGTGCTAAACAATGCACAGCAATACACTCCAATGTTGTATCACAGATGGGGGAGTGGTAGCTTCTCCAGCTGAAACTGCAACAGGAGTTTTAGTCAACAGGACCCAGTGACCTGGAATGGAATTTGACAGGCACACAGGGCTGATGTCAATACTCTTGGGAAAAGTGCCATAAACTTAAATAGTCAGGAGCTCAGTTTTCCATCTCAAAGGACAGTGCCTCCAGCAGCACAGAGCCACCTCGAGGCAGTGCTGGGTCACTGGTTCACTACTGACTCAAGAGGGAACAGCACAACCCACTGACTCACCACCACCACTCCCCGCTGTGCCTTGGGAGTCCCCATCCAATCATCAACCAGGCCTGACCCTGCTTAGCCTATCAAATATAGCAGGCGCACATGATGCCAGGGCTAACAAAGTCGCCTATTCGTTCCCACCAGTTCCAATCCCTCAAAATGGATCGCGCCAGACACGGCTTCAGGGGAACATTTTCTGGACAAATAAAGAGCCCTCCTGTAATCTCTAGTCAACCTTTTGCTTCAAGTCCCCCCCTTCGGGTTGTACTGGGAGCCGATGATTTTCTGGGAGAGAACTGGAAGCCCACGGTGATGCTGCCTCTCAAGTTATGCAAAGTGGACTAGAGTCTAGAGAAGGAAAAGGCTCCCTGGGATCCTATCGCCCAGCACCCTGCCAAGTGATGCAAGGCGCTTCACAGGGAGCGAGCAGTGAGGGGAGAGAAAGCAAGACTGGGAAGCCAGGCCATGCAGAATGTATGAACACACACAGTGCTTCCCCTAACACTCCCTGCATCCCTTTATTCCTCAAAGCCACGCTCTGTATGCCGCGCTGACACCCTCCAGGAGCTGCTGAGGTCTTCTGGGAAAGCAGATCCTCCCTTCCGATTATCCAGGGGCAGAGGATGTGGGAGAAGAGCATAGCACATGTGCTGCATTGACAAGGAACTCAACCTGCTGCAGGCAAGCACACCTGTCCTCAGGCAGCATATACACATCTGTAAACTGACCGCAGCCTTGAGTGCCCCAGCTGCTGAAGCTGCGGGCAGCCTGCTGGCCCCTGAACAAGCACCCCAACCTCCTTCCCTGCTGCCTCACTCCCTCAGAGCCCTCCCAAAACAAGAGCCCTGCCTCCTCTCTCACAAGCCCCCGACAGGCCCTCTACCTCGTCCTGCTCTCTAAGGATGCTGAGCAGAGGCTCGGATGTCATAGGCTTCGACTCTGTCCCCTATCAGCCCAGGTTACCTTGCACACAGTAGCCACGCAGATGTTGCCCAGATTCAGGGGGTCAATAGCTTCCAATTTCATGCCTTCCTCGAACCAGCCACCCTCAGCGTAAACAGCCCGCACCTGAAACAGACCCCAGGGAAAAGACAAACTGGGCGTTACCGTCAGGACCATGGCCCGTCTCTGAGTGTAGAGGGGATTCAAAGACATGGCGGGGCACAGCAGGGTGGAAGAAGGGGAAGGGAAGGGAAAGGAAAGGTTGCCCTGAAGCAGAAAACCAAATGACTGAAACACGATTGGAGGGGGAGGGGGGCGCTAATGTGATTCAAAACCAGAGGCAAACTAACCCCAATGGAACAAAGAGAAACTCCCATAAATCAATCAATAAATCAATCAGAAGAGCCAGCCATGCCAATGCCATCCCCCACCCAGAGCCAACAAGCCTCCCAGCCTCCCATGGAGCAAGCCCTTCCTTCCAGCCCAGCCTCTGTAGCACACAGGCCTCTTACCTGACCTCCCTCAGTCCAGCCCAATCTCGTGTCAGCATCCCCTTCCACCCTTGGCTGAAGACTACTGTGCATTCACCACCCGATCTAAGTGCAGGAACACCTCCCCCGCGACCCCTGCACAAGCCCTCTCCCCAATCGAGCCTCTCAGCTACTCCTCACCCGAGCCCCTAGTCCTGTCTGCATCCTTGAGTCCCTCCACCCTGACCTTGAATGAGCAAACATCCTCTCCTGCTCCTGACCACATCCCCCACCCCATCCTCAAACATCCCCCATTCCAGCTCCAAGCCCCCACAGCACGCAAAGCCTCAGGGCAAGTGAACCCCCTCATTCCAGCCCCGAACAAGCCCACTATGCGGAGTTCTGTGGGCCAGATACTCCTCCGCTGTTGCAAGGGAGAAGAGAGCTCAGCATCTACATGGGTTAGAGTCCAAAGAGCTGTGCTGAAGTGCAGGATGGGTCCTACCGTCTCCTGGCAAAGCTTCCCCCCTCATCCCTTCTTTGCCATGGCAGTCTCAAGGCGCGAGGGCTGAGCTCTCCTACCTTCTTGAAGAGGTAGGGGACAGCGTCACAGTAGATCTTCCGGAAGGTGGGATGGTTTGCCATGTCACTGCGCTTTTCTTCTGCCAGGGGAGGGAAACAAGGAAGAGAAGCAGAAATGAGACATCTACTGTGACAGAGGGGGAGTCCTGCTAAGTCACCATCTGATTGGAAGTCAGCAGCGATAAGAAACAGGAAGGCACCAGCTAGTCAGAGGGGGCTGGAAGGGGATGTTCAAAATTACAAAGGGAAAAAGGATCAGTCCCTTTGTATTACCATGTCCTGTATTATGGGAATAAAGGGTCCCTTGAACTCAAAGGATGGTAGATTTATCACGGATATAAACTTCTATACACAATATATGGAAACCAGGCAGAGATGTGCTCTGGGGGCTCAGCAGAAGAAAGGGAAGGACACCTATGCTGAACCTGGATTTCTTTTTTAAAGCACAACAAAGCATGCTAGCCCCTTTAGGAGTGGGTGCTGCTAGGCTGCCTCTTAATAATAATGAGAAGAATTCTAGGAACTGATGGGAAGAGTAGTCCAAGGACATATGATGCCTCTTGGTCCCTGGACTCCCCTGGGGAACTATATTGCCCACAAATTCCTCTCCTTCAAGGGCCAAGCCCCAGAAAGAGATGACCTAATGTCACATGCTATTAAAGGGGCCAGCAAGCTTCGTCACATAAGGCTCAATAAATGTATAGCCATTAATAACATCTGTAACTATGCAGGCTAACATAAAGGTACAGTGTACTCACACTTCAGGGGGGAGAAACTGACTGCCTCTTGGGGAGTCGAATAAGAAATCACACTTGTACCACTGACATGCAGCAGAGTTTAATTGGCCAGGTGCATTATACTGCGTTGTTCGGCCTTTGCAACATCTCATAATGGATACCAGAGGGTAGGTTACATGGCCAGACAGAAGCACTGGTCTGCTACGCTAGAAGCAGGTGATGTGATTACGACAGCTGGCCCAGCTTGCAAGATACGGGATGGCCTTGTCAGAATCAGAACCATTCCATGAAAACCCAGGACTAGGGTCAACTCTAATCTTGTGTCAGTGTCTCTCTGGGACCAACCAATCGACAGCAGGCTGGGAGAGTTCCGGGAAAGGCCACATGGATTTGTACCTGTCTTCTTGATGTTGTGACCCACCCTACGTGACCAGCCCACTGGGTGGATCAGAGTGCTCCACATATGGCACCAGAAGTCATCATCGCTATCCCCATCCTCATAGAGGAGCCTCAGCCGGCCACCAATCACTGTGTCCACTACTGCCATGCGTGTCCGAGACACATGGGTCTTGTCCACTACCTCCACCCGCATGCCCTGACGGAATGGGTACTTCATGTTTTCCGCCATCTGCGAGGACAACAAACAAACAGGATCTCTCAGATCCCTTCGTCCCCAAACGCTTTACACAACACGACTCTCTCCACACGCACACTGATCACTTGGCTGCACGTCAGTGCTGGGAGGAACAGACACCTCGAGGGAGGGACACAACAGCCATTCTAAGACCGTATACAGGGAGACTTTGGCAAAGCAGTAAAGTGCCTAAAACCACTATGGCTTTCTGCTAAAAGCAGCCAAGTCAGCAGGCTGTAAATTGGCCGTTCAGCAGTCTCTGTTCAACCAAGGCAGGAGGGGAGGGGGTTTTTTGGGTGCCACAGAAAGGGCAGCTTGACCCCGCATCCTTCCTGATAAGAATTGTGTTGAAGTTGCTGATACATGCATCTTAGAAGAGCAGGATGTGCCCCAGGAATGTCTATTGGGGCCTCAAGGCTGCAAACTCTGGAAAAACCCACACCTGGTTCATCGATAATCAGAAGGAACCTCTCGCTTGACCATTGAAACTGCTTACTTAAAAGTTTGCTTTAAGGGACATGTCATTCTATTACTAATGTATAAATAAGGGGAAAAAGTTTGAGGTAGGGGGACTCTTCAGGACTGGACTCTCCCTCTGGATGCATTTTGTGTTCCCCACTAGCAGACGGGCTGCCGTTGTGCCACTCGAGAGCCACTCTCAGCTTTGGTAATTATCAAGGGTTGGGGGTGTTTTACTAACCTGTTGCAGACATGTGTATGAGACTAAGTAAAGTTTAGCTTTAAGTGAAAGCACTCTGGTGTTGTCCTGTTTGTGCCAGCCATCAATCGGTTGGACGGCCGTGTCTCCCCTGATATATTTCCTGACACCACTTTGCACAGACTAAAAGTTACCAAGAGCTTTGGGTTGAAAGAACCCCGGGTAACAACCGTGCCACTGCACAACTGGGGATAAGAAGGGCTGAATAACCAGTCCTAGTGAAATCCCTGTTACAATTAGAGTTTGGCAGAATGTAACGCCTCCAGCCCAAACTGGGCCAGTGCATGGGGCTCACACCTCACTTCTGGTGAAAGTGGCCATAAGGTCTTCCATAGCTACCTCTGGTCACAAACTTATTGGAGTCTCTCAGTTGACTCAAAAGGGGAGTGGGATGAGGCCCTTTGTTTCACACTTCTTAGAAAGACTGAACCTCCAGCAACACCCTCCAACCCCACCACTGTCCTGGAGCACTTGTACAGACTGACTAAGAGACTCTGTGCTAAGTCACCCGCATCACCCTCACTTTTCCTTGGGGGGGACTCCCAAATTTTGATCAGGCCCAACCCAACCTATCCTTGAGAACGTTCAAAGGCATCTGTAAAGTACCTGTCACCTTGGTCTATCAGAGCCCAGGGTCTCAGAGTGCAGTGAGATCTAATGCCATGTGGCAAAACGCACATTAGCAACATCTCTGTGGGGACACAACCCCACATGTGCCTTGTAGAAGGTTTTCTCCAGACTTGGCCATGAGGAGTAAGTGTATTTGTGTCTGGGAAAGCCTTGGATATGGTAACATTCCAGTCTCTCTTTAGCACTTCACTGCCAGCTCTCCCAAGAGCTTGTCTCCACCACGGCTCAGTGGGTCTGACAGATTATCCCATGAACAAACAGCTTCATTGTAATTGCCTCAAACCATGGGAGACTCTAGTTCGGTGTCTCCAGTTCAATGTCCCTGACTACCCTGGATCCTGCAGATAAGTGAATCCCGTCAAGGTCTTTTTCTGCCAGCCATTTCATGGTATTATTTTCCCCATCAGAAATTTAGAAAGAAACTTTTCAAAACATGCCAGCAGGGGGAGCCTGCCTTCTCGCTCGACTCTGACTGGAGTCACATCTACTAACACTCCTTCCGATTATTAAAAAAACCTGCCTGTCAAGATCTTAATGAGTTTTCACACCCAGTGCTACTGACTGTGTGCATTTCAGGAGAGCCAGGGACGCTAGTCTCGTCAGTTTTGTTTTTCTCTCATTCCCCAGCATGTTGCCGGGCTTCCAAAAGTGAAGAAGAATGTTTCTATTCAAAACAAACAGCTCATTCACTGAAATAAAACAATTCACATTAAACAGCAGGATTTACTTGTGTGCGTGCGCACAAAGGAAAACAAAACCCTCACCAATATTTTGGGCCTCAACTGTTTAAGAACATCCTTTTAAGTCCTGAAAGAGAAGCAGTCAGGCTGACTGGGTCAAAGGAACCCACATTGCCAAAGGAGCATTCTGTCCTACTGTCCAGGTGTGTCAGGCAGCCCTTAAAGGAAAATGCCCTCCCCCACCCTGCACTATGCTGGTTCTCCCTCCCAGTACCAATGAGCAACAGGAGAGGTAAACAGAGCTTGAACCAAGAGAGGGAGACTCCCCCCACAGTGCTGTGTCTCCATCTGTGAACTGGATGGATGGTTGAACCTTTCCCTTGTCCTTCCCCTTTACCTTGATGTGGAAATCCACAGGGATGGTCCTTGCTCCCACCAGCCTTTTCATGAGGTACCCCCTCCAGTCTGTGTACTTGGCGTGGATGGCTGTACAGAAACAGAGAACAACAGCTCATGTTCCTTGCCCATTGCACCTTCATGAGGACACAAAGTTAACAATGCATTTGACCCCTTCCTCCTTTCCAGGAATTGCCGGTCTAAATTCAAGATGTTCTTCCCATTCAGATACACCAATGATCACTAGTCTTTCACTCTCACACACTCACAGCCACACTGCAGCTATATACGAGCAGAATGTCAGGTTTCTGATAAGCTCACGGAACTTTGCCACCATTTGGCACAGAAAGTAGAAGAAAATTCATTAATATTCTTTCCGTTATCTTTGCACCAAGGAGCCCCAGTTACAGATCAGGATCCCATTGTGTTAGGTGTACAAATACAGAACAAAATGGCAGCAGAGTGCTATTTAAAATAGTGGCTGGTACAGAGGAGGTAAGTCAGCCCCTAACACAAGAATGAAGGGGCACTTCATGAAAATTAAAAGGCACCAAATTTAGAATGGATAAAAGGAAATCCCTTCAAACCAAGGGTCTGTTGGAGGTGGGATACTGAGCTAGAAGACATGTGCCTTGGAAAACTTACAAGCTAAGATCCCAATCCTGCAATTGGATTGACACACATGGACCTGTGCACCCATGCAGGGCCCCACTAATTTCAAAGGGGCTCCATCTGGGAGCAAGAGGCTGCCCATGCTGATATGACTGCCAGAGCAGGGCCTAAATTGGGACACGAGGTGGTATAGATTCCAAAGCCAAGAAGAGACCATTATGATCCTTTAGTCCAGTGGTTCTCAACCTTTCCAGACTACCCCTTTTCAGGAGTCTGATTTTTCTCATGTACCCCAAGTTTCACCTCACTTAAAGTCTTGCTTACAAAATCGGACATAAAAATACAAAAGTGTCACAGTCACACTAGTACTGACAAATTGCTGACTTTTTACCATATAATTATAAAATAAATGAATTGGAATATAAATATTGTACTTACATTTCAGTGTACAATCTATAGAGCATTATAAAAAAGTGATTGTCTGTATGAAATTTTAGTTTGTACTGACTTTGCTAGTGCTTTTTATGTAGCCTGTTGTAAAACAGGCAAATATCTAGATGAGTTGATGTACCCCTCTGGAAGACCTCTGTGTACCCCCAGGGGTATGCGTACCCCTGGCTGAGAACCTCTGCTCTAATCTGACCTCATGTATAAGACAGGCCATAGAACTTCCCCAAAATAATTCCTAAAGGAGATAGTTTAGAAAAACATCCAGTCTTGATTTAAAGATGATCAGGGATGGAGAAGCCACCCTGAGCCTTGGTAAATTGTTCCAAGGTAATATAGGCCTAGGGAGAAGGCTGGGATAGGCTGTGGAAATGGAAAGCAACTGAGTTAGATGTGTAAGTCAAGACATGTCAATTTCAACCTATGTAAACAGCATTTAAAGAACACCCCCACATGCCAGAATTCTGCTCTTTTACCAGCACCCTTCATGATCCTTCCAGTTGAGGATGGATAGACACAATTCCTCCCATCACCCTCCAGCACCACTCCTAGTCAACCAGAGGGAGTTGCAGAGAGAGAGCAATGCAAGAAGTTGCTTTCTGAGGACCAAGAGAAATGGACACTTTATAACAGAAGACAGCAGCGGATCTGCATTCCCAAGCATTACGAACATGACACTGTGAGACGGAGCTAGGAGAGAAACCAAGACTGCTACATGTGGAATTAAACACTGGCATCTCCTCTCACAGCATGACACCCGACAGGCACTCACTCTGTGGGGGTACCAGGATTTTGCTGTTGATGGCACACCAGCCAATGGGGTGAATGTCCACTGTGCCCAGGTTGCACCAGAAGTCATGGCTGGAGTCATTCTCAAAGCCTTCGTACCGCAACAGTGCTCTGTATCCTGCCGGAGACAACAAGAGAGGGAAGAGATGCATTAAATCTTTTCTCTGCTCTGGTTACTTTGTTCCCTACAATACATTCTCCAGTGCTCCATGAAAATTAGCTTCAAGTGAAAGGACCTTCCACCCCTTCCCTTGGAAGATGAATGGAGCTCAGCAACACAAAGTCCTCCCACGAGACCTGCCGGTTTACCTTGTTTAGGTTCCATCTATTGCTCCTAAACAACTCTTCTCCCTCCTGGCATTTCCCCCTTTCAAAGACCCCTGGATGCAGTGATGAACTGCCAAAATCTTAACAACCGGTTCCCCATAAAAAGTTCTGATTTAAGGGATGTGCCCCAGTATGTATTTTTTGTACCAACAGGGTTACCATACGTCCGTATTTTCCCGGGAGGAATTTTTAAAATTTAAAAATTCCTCCTGGACGGCCATTTAAGAACCAAAAAGCCTGACCTGTCCGGGAAAATACGGATGTATGTTAATCCTGCCTAAAGTTCTTTTTTAAAAAGATGGGCCTGAACTAGAAATGAGCTCCATTTCACATGTGTGGGTCCCGGCCACTCCCTGGGGGTGTGCTAGAGTGACCAGATGTCCCGATTTTATAGGGACAGTCCCGATTTTGGGGTCTTTTTCTTATATAGGCTCCTATTACCCCCCACCCCCTGTCCTGATTTTTCACACTTGCTGTCTGGTCACCCTAGGGTGTGCATATGTGTGGGTCCCAGCTGCTCCCTGCCCCCCTCATTGAAGCAGGTGTGCAGGGTTACTGCCCTGGGAACTGCAGGGCAGCACTGGACGTGGGGCCAGCTGCACACAGGGGCGTGGGGCAGGGCTAGCTAGAGGCAGGGGATGCAGGGCTGGCTGCGGGCAGGGCAGGGGGTGCGGAGCTGGCTGGAGACAGGAGGGTGCGGGGTTGGCAGGAGGCGTGGGGCTGGCTGGAGACAGGGCAGGGGCTGACTGGAGGTAGGGGCTGGCTGCAAGCAGGGCACGGGGGTGCAGGGCTGGCTGGAGACGGGGCTGGCTGTGGGCAGGGCAGGGGGTGTGGCACTCACTGCCTGGATGGCTCCGTAGCCCCATTAAAGTGTCATATGGCCAGGCCAGATAGATTCAGATCTGATAAACATCCCTCAATTATCGCCAGTCCCTGTCGGTTACTGATAAGCCTCTCAAGAGACCTACCTGCAATCTGGATGACAGAGGCGATCCAGTACACCCGGCTGGGGAGCACAGCATCGCTATTCAACACCTCCACCTTCATCCCTTTCATCACGTCCTCCCACTGCTCGAACAGCGGCACCTGCAAGATTGGGGCAGAGATGACGGGAGAGGAGAGAAGAGAATGGTAATTATGATCCAGCCTGCATATATTTTGCAGACACAATCTGCCTCTTGCTCACAGAGCTGTGCTTCACAATGTATGCTTTCATTTAAACCAGTTCTTTCTGGCCCTTAGGGCTGTAAAGAGAAACTATGACAACATGAACTGAGCATAATGAGGCACAATTGCCTTCGTAAGTCTTCACACAGCCTGACACAGTAAGCTCTGAACTGTTCAGGCTTTGAAATCTAAAGATGGCTTTAGCGCCCAGATCATAACAAGACTGATGACACCAAGTTGTTCTCTGGCTCTGGGCCAAGCAGCAGGGACTGCGTAATTTCAGAATGAGAAAGAAGAGTTTTCCATACCGCTGGTGAGCTGTGACCCTGCAGTGCCAGTCCCATTAGGATAAGAGTGCTAATCACCATGAGAAAAAAGAGGCAATTGCTCCATGGAAGCTGGCTACCCCAGACAATTACCAGGCAGCTGGACACCAGTTTGAGGTCACAGAGACCACAGTAGGGGCTACTATCACAGTTGCTATTTCATGGGCTGCATGCATGGCAGTACAGTGTTATGGGGGTGCGTGAGCAAGGTGGCCAATGTGCCAGAAATCACTGAAGGACTTGATTACAATTTCCAAATTGTTTCGGAGCTATCAACAGAACTCATGTGGGCCTTCTCCCACAAGTACGTCGGAGGAGCACTGGCCCATGGTGACACCAGTCCCAGGGGAGCAGCATAGCAAGTACCTGAACACGTACACAGGAAGACCACCCAAAGCACATGATGCCACAATATGGAAAAATTCTAGAGCTTAAGAATGGACCAGAGGGAGGGAGAATTATTCCCATAATAAAATATTGACATGAATGGTGTCTCCACCCCCACTGTGATTCTAAGTGCCTAGCCATTTTTACCATGGCTAACAAAACCACCTCCTAACCACACCCACCCAGAGGATACCATTTTAGCTATATATTTAGCAGGAAGGTGGTAGAATGAGTTTTTTGGGGGGGGCTGAGAGCAAGGCAGAGATACCCAATGACAGCACAGGGACAAGCATAGCAATTATAACATCTGTTTACTGCATAACATATGTGAAACTAAGGGAGATGACTTGTGTGAACAATGTAGCAAAGATGCAGAATCTACAGGCAGCTGACCAGGCACGCTGCTGCATTTGAAGCTGTTATTCATATTAGCACTACATGCAAGGGGTGAAGTATGAGACAGAAGCTCTCTATTCACACACCTTCAAAGTGTAAATGGATGGTAGGAATTCAGTTTCTGCATTAGGACTCTGCTGCACTGGGGTTCAGTTTCTCCCTCAGTAGCAGAGGTGATCTATAGTCATTAGCGCCTGAGCTTAGGGCTCAGCTGTGCCACCTCAGTTAGCAGCTTTCATAGGTAGTAGCCCCATTGGTTTCAGTGCAGGTACTTGTCAATGTAAGGCAGATGGAGGCCCTTCACGTGTACAGTGTGGAAGTTTATGGCAGAAGGCACTGGGGGGGTTCTGATGGGCCAATTGCTGCAATTAAAAGAGGTTATGCAACACTGGAGTGGAGGTAGCACATCCTCGTTTGTATGCATGTATATAGTATATATATATATATATATATATATATATATATATATATATATATATATATAGGAGGGAACTGTACAGAGGAATAATTCAGTACAGTATTATAGTTAAAGAAGAGGAGGGGAGCTAAGTCAGCCAGAGGCTCTCTTATCCAGGAAGATTTTTATTAAACACCAAAGGCTATAGGCCAGCTGCAAGATCAAGACATAACAGCACAGTGCAACAGATCACAGTGGGTGATTTGTTGGAGCCACATTTACACTGTAGCCTTGGCCTGGAGGCCTAATGTTGCATCAAGATGGCAGCCATTTTCTCCCGAGCACTGTTTATTTGGTGTTTTCTTTAGGAACTCTCTCTTCCATTTGCACGTCTCATTCCACAAAGAGTTCTGCTTCATTTTCTTGTCCTCCTGGCAGAACCTTCCCTTGTCTCTCATTTTAACCACCTTCTCAACCTCATACATGAATTCAGAACCCTGGCACATGTTCAGGAACAGGTCTTGTCTGCTCTTCTCCTGGTCCCCAAGGTCTGTGAACCTTTTCACCACAGTGGATCTGATCAGCTTCCCCCCAGGTTGCTCTGGGAGGTCTATACTGGTGCAATGGGTTTACTGAAATAAAGAGAGAGAGAGTTAACAGCCAAAGCAACAGCACATCCAATAATTATCAAATTAATAATTTCACTTCAGTTTCAAACTCTAGTCCAAGAAGAAAGTATCTTGCAGGAAGGAACTAGAGATGGCAAGGACATAGCATTGGTATTCACACACCACTTCTAGGACTAAGGGTGGGTGAAGATGCTACTTAATAGGATAGAGGGAGAAAAGCCAGGAATGATCCTAACTGAATTAGGAAAGGTGACTTAGATCTCTGGCCTACACACAAAATTGCACCAGTTTAACTGAATTGGCTTAAATTGCACCTTCAGTTATTTCAGTGCAATTCTGTGTTGACACTCCTAAAATCCATATAACCCTGGCTTACAGATAGCCGGTTTTAAAGTAATGGCTGTCCACGCATGGGGCTTGAACTAGTTTAACTCAACCAGGGCATGTCTGTCAGCACATGTTGTGGGCCATCCTTACTGTGGGACAAAAAGGATCCTGGGCATGTTTGTGAGCATCCTTATTGTGGGCCATAAAGGATCCTGCAAACCATCTCTCTACGGGGCTCCCGTCAAGGGAAAGAAGCCATTTTAAAGAGTAAGGGAGAAAGCTGGTAAGTTTGGAGTAGTGGTTCACACAGATGAGAGGGGACCAAGATTTGTGAGGGAGAAGGGAAACTATCATTGCCCTAATACTTGATGGCAAAACTAGAGGACGTGCTCAGAGATTTTCCAAATAAAATGTTCCAGGTGTGGGAAAAGCCAAGGGCCAAGACTAGCTGGTGTCTGATAAATGTAGAGGATTTTACTGTCAGACAATCGGGAATAGGCCATGCTATTACTGTATCCCAAACCCATGGGCTGTATTTTGCTTGCTTACCTCTTTGCCAGTAAAATATGCCCAAGTGTTTTCCAGGTTTTTAACAGCAAGGCAGACTGATGGGAGGCTGCAGGTAGATAGAGGCACCAATCTGGTTCGGCAGCCTGCACTGCAAATGGGGCAGACGGATATAATGTCACATGAATGTTGTGGCCATTGTGCCCAGCCAGTAGTTTCCTGCAATTAGAGTCTCTTGTTTTTAGACTTTTTACATTGCAATCTCCCCAAGGATCTGCCAAGTTGAGTCCAGCCACACAGTGTCGCTCAGCCAGGCACTGTGCAGGCGTCTCCACCTTGACTGGGAACGGAGGCCTATGAGGCAAAAGGAAGGAGGGGCACAAACAGGTAGAGTGTTTGAGAGGTGACAGAGCAACCAAAACAGCTGAGCTGATGAGGGATTTGGCAAGAGCTGCAGAGGCATGTGAGTGGAGACTGGCCCCTGCTAGAATAAGGGAAGGGGGAAAAAAATGGGTATTTCCACCCTCATGCAAGGTTATAACTGCCCTTTTTACATATACTAACAGCATCCAGAAGACCCTTTCCCCACCCTGTGAAATAAGCCTCCCCCCTTCCCCAATCAGTACATAAAACAGTAAGAAGGTGCATACCTGCTGCTGTACAGGGCCCCATATCTCCTTATTCCTTGTCCTGCCAACTCAGCTTGCGGTCTTCTCCAGATCCAGGGTTCTTGAAAGCGGGCAATGCGGAAAGCTGGCAATGCAACCAGCAGCTTCAGTCCAGCTCCTTGTCCTGCTAGGCCATGGATCTACTGTCTTTCTTAGAGTCCCTTCAACAAAGCACTGTACGTGCCTCCATGCTAGTTAGTAGCAAATCGGGCAGAGCGGAAGGGTGTTCTGAACCTTATCATACTAGATCTTCCCTGCCTCCATCTCCTCACAGCACCATCTGACACTCCAAGTGATGTCCATCTCGGCCAGTCTGAACTCAGTTGCCAAGTTATACACTAAACCAGGCTGAGCTGGCCAGAGACCTCTTCCTCTCCCCAGACAGGCATCAGAGACCACACATCAGCCTCAGGCCTGTGGCAGCAACCTTGTAAGATGGTCTCCTCCAAGACATGCTGGCGATAGAACCAGTTGGGTTGCAGAAGCAGATGATGTTGCTCGCTGTGAGAATACAGAGCTCCGTGGTAATGGGCTGTGTGATGCTACTTGTATGGGCAGGTGGATTCCAGCCAACTAGAGTTTTATGCCGCAGAATGTGGATCACACAGGCAATGACAAGCGTGATGGGGATAGCTATTGAGAGGACAATTGGCATCAGCGGGGCTAGGAGAACAGGCAAGCTCCACCCACAATGGCCCTGTCTTGATGTAGACTGGCATAGCACGGAACCAGTGGCTGTTAGCTTCGCTCAAAGCAAGCTAATCCAGATGGCCGTGGCCTTGTTGGTGCACTGCCAGTAGTGTGGTGTCTGGATGTGGTGTGTGCTAGGGGACAGCATGGCAGCTAGCACAGCCATTTCCTCTAGTCCATGACATCACCGTGGAGTGAGAAGAACAAAGTAATACCAGAAAAACTAAAGACATTGTGCGAAGAACCACCCACAGCTCAAGTGGGGGTGGTGGGGAGAAGACATACAGACAGGGTTTCTATTTCTAAAGAGTTTGGGGTTCCTTCCAGCACAACTCGGGACGACAGAGTCCCACCTCCCTCCCTGATGCCATTCAATGACATTTCTATCTCGGGTAACATCAAGATCCCTGCCTATTTTCCTCCTGGGGACGGAGCATGCTCCCTCCACAGGATTCCGGCATGACCAGCAAGGCTCAGATTCCCTCCCTGTCAGGAGGCAGAGACAGAGTCTGATATCCAACTCTTCTACACCATGTGGCTTCCACACCTCTTCCTCACTCATCTCATGCACACAGGAAGAAGCCAATAAGCCCAGGTAACATGACACACTGCACACAAGCAGAAAGGCACAGAAAATAAGGAGAACTCACGTGTTTGAAGCAGCTGACGGGGGCAGCCTTGTAACCATGGTCCTGCAGGTACTTTCCCCAGTCAAAGCCCAGGACAAGGGCTGCAGGAGGACACAAAAGAAGAGTGTCAAGGTCAGCTGGTTCTGAAGAGGATGCAGAACACAGCCTATCTAATGCCCAGCTCCTTCTTCTCCACACCCACCTGCACTTACCATCTTGGCCTGTCAGCGTTCCATCTGCCAGTTGACCTGTCCCCTGGGAATGGAGGAATGCCCCAATTTTGGCAGACCATGCTGCCTTGTGCAGAACTTTAGCCTTCTTTGTAGGTGGTTTGCCCTGGGGAAGCATAAAAAGAAGATGAGGTTGGGATCCAGAGGCAAAGGGATAATGTATCCCTGAAGGCAAGGTGCAGACTCACCTCCCTATCTCTGGCTGAAGGATTTCAGAGGTCATGACATTCTTCTACACTCACGGGGCCATGAAGAGCCAGAACCACCATGGATACCGTGCAGTTCTGCCCTCCCCATCTTTTCCCACCCGTGTAGAGAGCAGGACCCTTAGCATGCCCTTGTGTCCCTCAAGGAAGGGAGGGACGTACCAATAAGCCTCCAGCAAGCATGGTCTTGTTGACACTTCCCCCTACAGGCGAGTCCCACTTTGATTCCAGAGGCCACCGGGTGGGTGTCACTCACCTGCAGCCTTGCCAGGATGCTGGCTTTCTTGGAGTTTGAGGAGTAGCTCCTGGAGCAGGAGACGCTGCAGAAGCGTTTGGTCTTCGAAAAGAAAGCTTCCCTTGTGCCCACGATCCCACACATTTCACACACAGCTGGGGGAGAGGAAGATACTCAGAATGAGAGCTGAGGGTATGGCATTAACCCTGCAAGGGCTAAGCTCAGGCCAGCAATGTTACAGCGCCAGGAAGCGTAACTAACTTGACTAACCCCAGCAGAACCCCAAGAGCCTCTTGACAGAACTCAGAGCATAGAACACAATCACTGGGCAGTTCCACTCCCAGGGCATGTGTATTAAGCTAAACCACCACACATATCCTGAAGCACTGTACTGCTTTCAAATGGGTCCATATCTGTTTCTAATTAGCTATTGTGCCTCCTTATGGCACGCAGAGCATATAGTACCTGGCTCGGAGCCGCTGTCTTCCATCAATCGGCCTGTAGTGGGTGGATGTAGCGGCAGAGGGGAGGTGGGCAGCTCCCCAGCTTCACGATCTGCCACATCATTATCACTAGACTCATCCAGGCAGGAGCTGCTGTCACTGCCCATGCTGCTGTTGTAACCCCGGAAGCTATCATAACCCCCAAACAAGTCCAAGTCATCGTCATCATCTTCATCCTCCTCCTCCATCCGCTTCAAGGATGGCATCTTGCGGCAGAAGGGAGACAGCTAGCGGAGAGAATAATGCTTCAGACCCAAGATTTTCAACATACCCTTATGCAGTAAGCCTGGCCTCAGCACAGCAGGATTGTCCCACAAGGCTTAAGGAGGGAAAACCTGGTGTGGCTGCTAAGGATTCTACCTAGCAGACTCAAGAGCAGGTGTGTCCCACTCACTTGGGATGTGGGGGGAGGAGGGGAAGAGGACTCCCACCTGCTCAGTGAGTTCTCTTTTAGGTTTTACCCATCAGACTCAGCGTTCCCACAGAGAAAGAATTCATAGTCACAGAAGTGCAGAAAGTGGGGGGTGGCAGAAGGATGGAGAGGAGGGCCACAGTTGAGGTATAAGGAGAGATCAGTTTACAGAGGCACACAGCAAGGTAGGATCAGCAATAGTCGCACTGGAGGCTGACTGGTGACTTCAAAATCACCAGTCCTTTACTGCTCCCAGGCGCTAAAGCAGTAGCATAAGCTTTTAGGGCAAGAGGCACCCTTCAAGCCCTGCACTCCATATTGCTTTCCCACTTCCTCCCGCCTCAAAACAAGAACGGCCAGACACATGCTGGGGCACAGTGAAACAGACTCGGTCCTGGTGTACGTAAGCAGATCCAACTCCCATTAAAAAAACAGGGTGCTTCCAGCTGCTCCCATCGAACCTGAACAGTTTCCCGCAGAGGCGGTGGCAGGAAACCAGGAGATTGTTCACACGGCCCTGGGCACGGGGCAGAGCCAGAAGCCGGCAGCGAAGAAGTCCAGGGGCTCAGCGGCTACACCCCACGCCGAAGCCGGGCACCACTGATTGCGTTACCTCAACGGAAGGAGCCTGATCTACCCGCAGGCAGGTGGGGGCCCGTTACCGCACCACAAACCAGGCCCTTTTACGAACAGAATTCAGGGGACCCCCTGCGAAGGATCCCCCTGGCTGCCCACACCCCTGCCAAGCCCCTGCGGCGGGCGGGCTGGCCGGGGTCCCGCGGGCCGGGGGCCGCAAAGGGGGCGGGGCGGGCTCCCCAGCCACGCCCCGGGGCGGAGCAGGCTCTGAATGGCGGCTTCTCACCCAAAGCACCTCGCCGCTGTAACGCCGGGTGAGCCCCACCCTGCCGCAGCGCAGGGCCCCCGGAGCCCCGCAGGGCAGCGCCTGCCTAGCCAGCCCCGCGGCGAGACGGGGGAGGCCGGAGCTAGCGTGTCCGGGGGCCGGGTCCCGGGGCAAGCAAAGGGATCGGAGGCTGCAGCATCTCTCTGCCCCTCCTAGGGCCGGTGTCCGGCCCCCGCGGCTCGGCTCGGCTCGGCTCGGCTCACCTCGCCCCTCTCCTGCTCCATGGCTCCCGCCCGGCCCAGCTAACAGCTGGACGCCGCCATCAGGCACATGGTGCCTTGACTGACCGGGCCCCGCCCCCGACAGGGCGTCACACGCCAGCCATGAGGGCGTTAGCTTCACCGTCCCCCATGTACCAGAAACGCCTATTGGCCCTTTCCTCCCGGCCAATCCCCGGAGAGATTGCTGAACAGCTGGGAACGCGTCCCTCCCGCCGCGAGGCATTCTGGGAGTTGTAGTTCGCAACGCCCAATAGCTTGGCAGAAGGCGGCCACGGGGTGGGGAGGGGGGTTACAGCCCCGCCCCTGAGGCAGGTTTCAGAGTCGCAGCCGTGTTAGTCGGTATTCGCAAAAAGAACAGGAGGACTTGTGGCACCTTAGAGACTAGCCAATTTATTTGAGCATGAGCTTTCGTGAGGCAGGTGGCTCCCGAGGCGTGGTCCGTCCTCCCGGCTGCGTCATTCTCCCTACAGCCCTAGGTGGGGTGAGGTGCCTCAGGCCGAGCCTCCTTCTGTCTACTCGCATGGGCGGGGCGGGGCGGGCCTGCGCGGGCGGGAGGGGGGCAGGCGCGAACTTCCAGCCGCGATCGCTCCTGCCTGGAGCCCGCGGGAAACCCTGCCCGGTGCTCTCCGGGGCCAGGGGCCAGGCTAGTCCTGCTGCCCGCTCTCAGGCTAATTCTGGTTTTCATGAAGCCCCAGCGCCTGCAGCCAGGCGGCTGTGTGATGGTTTCCGCCTTAAAGTCAGAGGGAGTGTGGAGAAAGCGTCACACTGTGACCACCCCCCTGCAGCCTGGAGACTCAAAAAGCAGAAGGCGAATAAAAACCACCCAGTTCTTTTACATAATCTCAAGATTTTTAAAGCCAAGCTCTTGATTTTGGATGAACATGAGTCATGATTTTTGAACATTGGAGGGGCCCTAGGGCAACTTCTTTTTTGGTCCTGGCTTTTGTTTGTTTCTCTCAGCACTTGGGGACTATGCACACCCTTAATGCACACTGGTTTCTTGAGAAACAGCCAGTCATAAAATATAGGAAGATGGCAAGTTATTGGGATAACTTTCTGTCAGAGAAGAGTGGTAGCCATCCTCAGTGCTGTAGTTCCTGTCCTGACTCTTAAAAGTTGAGCCTTTGCAGGAAGACAGGTTTCAGAGTAGCAGCCGTGTTAGTCTGTATCCGCAAAAGGAAAAGGAGGACTTGTGGCACCTTAGAGACTAATAAATGTATTTAAGCATAAGCTTTTGTGAGGTACATACAGCTCACTTCATCAGATGCATTCAGTGGAAAATACAGTGGGGAGATTTATATACACAGAGAACATGAAACAATGGGTGTTACCCTACACACTGTAAAGAGAGTGATCAGGTAAGGTGAGCTATTACCAGCGGGGGGGGGGGGGGGACCTTTTGTAGTGATAATCAAGGTGGGCCATTTCCAGCAGTTGACAAGAACATCTGAGGAACAGCTGGGGGGGAGGAGGGAGAAATAAACATGGGGAAATGACCCATCCACTCCCAGTCTTTATTCAAGCCTAAATTAATTGTATCCAGTTTGCAAATTAATTCCAATTCAGCAGTCTTTCCTTGGAGTCTGTTTTTGAAGTTTTTTTGTTGAAGAATTGCCACCTTTAGGTCTGTAAGCGAGCGACCAGAGAGATTGAAGTGTTCTCCGACTGGTTTTTGAATGTTATAATTCTTGATGTCTGATTTGTGTCCATTTATTCTTTTACGTAGAGACTGTCCAGTTTGGCCAATGTACATGGCAGAGGGGCATTGCTGGCACGATGGCATATATCACATTGGTAGATGTGCAGGTGAACGAGCCTCTGATAGTGTGGCTGATGTGATTAGGCCCTATGATGGTGTCCCCTGAATAGATATGTGGACACAGTTGGCAACAGGCTTTGTTGCAAGGATAGGTTCCTGGGTTATTGGTTCTGTTGTGTGGTGTGTGGTTGCTGGTGAGTATTTGCTTCAGGTTGGGGGGCTGTCTGTAAGCAAGGACTGGCCTGTCTCCCAAGATCTGTGAGAGTGATGTGTCATCCTTCAGGATAGGTTGTAGATCCTTGATGATGTGTTGGAGAGGTTTTAGTTAGGGGCTGAAGGTGATGGCTAGTGGCATTCTGTTATTTGCTTTGTTGGGCCTGTCCTGTAGTAGGCAACTTCTGGGTATTCTTCTGGCTCTGTCAATCTGTTTTTTCAATTCTTCAGCAGGTGGGTATTGTAGTTGTAAGAATGCGTGATAGAGCTCTTGTAAGTGTTTGTCTCTGTGTGAGGGGTTGGAGCAAATGCAGTTGTATCGTAGAGCTTGGCTGTAGACAATGGATCATGTGGTGTGGTCTGGATGAAAGCTGCAGGCATGTAGGTAAGTATAGCGGTCAGTAGGTTTCCGGTATAGGGTGGTGTTTATGTGACCATCGCTTATTAGCACTGTAGTGTCCAGGAAGTGGATCTCTTGTGTGGACTGGTCCAGGCTGAGGTTGATGGTGGGATGGAAATTGTTGAAATCTTGGTGGAATTCCTCAAGGGCTTCTTTTCCATGGGTCCATATGATGAAGATGTCATCAATGTAGCGCAAGTAGAGTAGGGGCATTGGGGACGAGAGCTTAGGAAGTGTTGTTCTAAGTCAGCCATAAAAATGTTGGCATACTGTGGGGCCATGCGGGTACCCATAGCAGTGCCGCTGATTTGAAGGTATACATTGTCCCCACATGTGAAATAGTTATGGGTGAGGACAAAGTCACAAAGTTCAGCCACCAGGTTTGCCATGACATTAGCGGGTATACTGTTCCTGATGGCTTGTAGTCCATCTTTGTGTGGAATGTTGGTGTAGAGGCTTCTACATCTATAGTGGCTAAGATGGTGCTCCCCCCTTATGAAAGTCCTACACATCTGAAGTTTTTACAGTTATCTGTATCAGCTTGTCATTTGAATTTTCTTTGCAGGAAAGGAGTTGCCCTCACAGTTGGGGACCACAGATTTAAATAGATTTTTATAATCGACATCTTTGCCCTTCATTTGCTAAAACAGCAAAATAATTAACCAGTCTGACATTGAAGGATTTCATTGGAATCACTGAAATGAACGAGCAGTTTACACCTCAGAGCTATTGTTTCAGGTACTCTGAGTCTGCATGTGTTTCTGGCCAAGTTATGCTGCCTTGTATTTTGAGGGGTCCGCCACCACCACAGTAATAGCTAAATATATATTTGAAAAAAAAAACAAAAAACAGGCACTGGAGAACATCTGAGACATCTGTCCATCTCACCCCAGCTACTCCTTCAAACCCTTTAGTGGGCATGCATGCAAAGAGCAGCATTAATTCTTATTATAAGTCTTGCTGAACTCATCTTCAAATCAGGGAAACCTTAAGTGATCTGGGGGTTACCTAATGACAATTTGAGACTGGCCTTTTTTCCTAATAAAGAAAATCCCCACTGTAGAAGTGACATAGCACACTGTTACCATTCATTAATGGAATGGGGGGGTGGATGGGGGAGGGGGAGAAGAGATGTTGGTAGCCCATTTATTTCTACAAACAAACCAAGCTTAGGCGGTTTCCACCCCCTTTAAGTTGGAGTGTTTTGCTTTTACTATTTGACAATTAGTAGAGACTGGCAACATCTGCCAGAAATTAAATAGGTTCCCCCCTACCTTGCATCCTGTTGCTAAGACTCCAGTTCCACAGCCTACCAGGGACAGTTGTAGCTGGACAAAAAGGAGGGGGGCGAGTTACTCCTTATTGCAAAGCTGATCTGCTCTGAATTAATTAGTTTCACACTCTGTTGGAGTTGACTTGAGTATCTATGGTTTGCCTACATCTCCTGATCCTAGGAGGGCACAATGTAAAGGGGAGGATATGTGACCAGCCCATATGTCTCCTCTGGGAGAAGCTTCCAGCCCCACCTCCCTAGGCCAGGGCACCCAATTCCTCATTGGCTCCTGGTGGGCTGTGGCCACAGAAGCAGGAAGCTCATGCCTCTGGGCCCAGCTGGAGCCAGCCCCTGTTCCCCCCGTCGAAGGCCAAGGAACCTGCTCCCAGCTCCTTCCCAAGCACCCCCCACCCTGCACACAGCCTCAGGACCACCATGCTCTCCCTGCCTCTATCAAAGTTACCTGTCCTTCTCCTGCTGTGCCTCTCCCCAGCAGCCAAGCAGAAAACTGCGGGGGGCAGCACTTGACCCCACAGGTCTTCCCACTTTGATGGGACTAAGCAGCGAACCATACTACTCTAGGATATGAGAGTACATGTCAGCTGTTAGTCACATTTCTGAGTACTTTCCAGCAGTGCATTAAGCAGTTATACCACACATCACCCTAAGAGCCTATGTAGGTGGGCTAGAGGTGGTGGGACTGGACCCCAAGCCAATGCCAGAGCAGAAGTTTAGATCTAAACTTTGAGCCCAGCTGAAAAAATATTAGATGGTTCTGTGGGGGTAGTGAAAGGTTTCTCTTCTCTCCCCTTTTCCAAGTGGTTGGTTCTTCAGGCAGTAAAATTAAGAGGCAGGACATATGTGTCTGCTCTAGTCACCTTTGGGTTTTGCTAGTTTCTGAACCTGGGCTTAGCAAAACAGTCTCAAGGTTGTTGCAACCTGAATGGAGTGGTGGTATGTGGTAAGACAAAGGGGAAAGATTTTACAATCAGAACCCTAGAACCTCATCAATAGTAACAGGATGTTGTTTGGGGATTATTTAAATGAAAGGTGCTGGGAACAGCAGTTATCTGGAGACATCCAGAGATGCTGGTGCAGTTTTCTTCTAGTTTACACCAGAAGTACAATATTGATGTAACTCACTGAAGTCTGGGGAGTTACACCTATTTAATTCAGAAGAGATTCAGATCCAGGTTTCCCTGGACACATTTCTAGTCACCTGAACCTTTAAAAAAAAAGGGGTGGGGTGGGGGGGGGGAAAGCCTGCCAAGCTGTACAGAGTCAAAGAGCATTAAAGAGTTATTAAAATAAACTTCTAGGGAAGTTTATGTTAGACTCTTACTTTGCATTTACAAATCTGAATCCATCATGCCAATTGTACACCAAGAAATTGTAGTTACTTGTTAATCTTGTCCAGAGGAGGCAGCTTGGATGATGATAGTCCAGACAGTTCTTCCTGGAGGTTGGGATCTGCCAGAAGTGCCAGTCAGCTCTCCACAAAGCCTGTTACAAAAAGAATAGTTAGAAGTTCTTGGAGGAAAACTGCTCATTTGCCAACAACTTTGCTAGACACAGTTAAACCCTCCAGTTTGGTACAGGAGGATACACCCCTTTCTTACAGTAGCCAGAATGGTCAAATACTATGGAGTTGAATGGGCAGGTTCCATGCACTATTAGGCTTCCTATATGCCATTACCAAGAAGCCTTAGGCTCCAGATGCTAAAAGCTCACTTGGGAAGACTAGAGAGGCAGTTCAGAAAAGGCTACTCAAAGGCTATGCTTATGTCACCAGCAGATCCAGAAGGTGAGTCATCATGTCAAGGACAGAGTGTCTGATATAGAAGCTAGGTTGGCCCCCTAGAGGGAAGGCAGGTCAAGCCATGTGGATTACTGAAAGGGTGGCATCTTCAGATATCTAGGTCAAAGATTAGGGTAAACTCATGGACAAGAAGCCACTAACAGGTACAATACAGTTTAAGCCATGTTATTCTGCATTTGTACTTAAATAGAGGAATGGAAATGTTACCCACTATTGAAGATGGATTTTAACCAAGTTTTACCAAGCATACAGAAATACAGAGTTCTTAAAGCCATCTCCACCACCAGGCAGGGGAACAGATTTTAAGTAGATTATCCTCACTCATATTACCAGAGTTAACAAGGGTGCATTTAAAGCATATGGCACAGTATTCAGACAGAGATCCAGGGAGACACTTTAGTCTTTTATAATATAGAAACATTTAAGGGGCAGCCACATAGCAGGGACTTTGGGGATTCATTTATTATGGGCACAATACAGTTTTATTGTGCCGCTGGCTAGGGAGCAGAATCATCAGGTACAGCATCAACATGGATAAGATATGGTCTCCCCATGTTCTAGTTCTGTTGTAAGTTATTTGGGTACTGTCAAGAGCACAGCCCCCATATATCAGAAGGGCTTGTCAAACCAGTTTTTCCCCCCCACCAATGACCTAGTTCTTTATTGGACCTAGAATGAGAGACAATACGATCAGTGCTCATTTATGGACATTTCTTCTCAGCCAATACCAGAATGCTCTTAGTAAGAGGTATCCAAATAATTAGGGCATATGGTTTAGATGTCCAGAAGTGACATATCTAGTCTCATACTTTGTACAGCTTCTAGCACAGTAGGATCCACCCAAATCCTGAATGGGGCTTCTTGGTGCTACCTGAATACAAGTGGTGAAAGCATCCTACCAGGCTAGCAGGCTGATTTAATAAGGTCAAGCAAGGAGACTCATCTCACTTGATGAGCACTACTGTTATTGTCTTATTTAGGCTTAGAACTAGCAACAGATGTATGACAGTCATGTTAGTTTCTGGTGGTATGGAGAACTGGTTAGACTCCCTGTAATATGTCGAGAAACATCAAAAGACCCATATTGTTCTTACTAGCAGATATTCTTGTTATGGCTGACCCATGCCAGGTCCTTGCTGCTGCGGAGCTGGCAATATACCAAGTCCTTGCTGCCCCAGCAGCCTGTTCTCTTGCACTTCCCGTATGTGTCTGTGGATTTCATAGATCTTCTCAGTTAGCAGATGGTGGTATTCCTCCCGATTTAAGGAAACAGGGGAGAAAGGAAAAGAACCTGTAGATTAGACAGGGTGGGTGAGATTCTGTGGCCTGCATTGTGCAGGAGGTCAGACTAGATGATCATAATGGTCCCTTCTGACTTTAATATCTATGAGTCTATGAGATTGCTTAAAGAAACCCCTACCAATATGCTGTGCATGTACAGAAGCTGTCCCAACCCTAAATTATGCAATGAAGGAGAGTCAAGGTCAGATACTATACGGATTCCCTGCAAGGGCAACCAAAAAAAGCCTCTTATTTGTGTTAAGGTATAAGAATTAGGTTTCAACATCCATTCTTTACTGCATGCGAGGAAAGCAGACATTGAAGTCTGGCACTACAGGAAGAGAGTTTCTTTGCTGTGAACGTATGCAGATACTAAGCGAGAAGGACACATGCTTTCCACTCACTTTCCCATTCCCTAAAAAAAGCCTTGTGACATACTAGCTTGCATTTTTTTTGGGCCCTCTGGTCATTCATGGCTCTCAGGACAGCTCTATTTCAGATTGAGCTCAAGCCATAGGGTTTAAGGAACGCTGGAAGCCATTTTTGTACACTTTTTTGGTAGAGTGCTCCCTTGTTGCTATCACCAGTTCAAGGGCACTGGGGTGGTAATTCAGGTTTTTTGCTACTGTGTCACCTTGATGGTATTGAGCAGGCCTAAGGAAGAGTGCTGGCAGCCTCATCGAACTAGGACTCTAATTAGGGCTGGATCAGTGGAGGAGGACTTGACACAAGCCTAAGCCGTCACCAATACAGTAAGATCTGTGTTTGGTCTGTACTCTCTGGAGCTCTGGTAGCAGAGATAACGCCACTTACCCTGCTGTTTGCTTGTTCATACGACTCCCCTTCCACTCTCCGAGCAAATGACACCAGCCTCTCTGTGCGCTCATCTCCCAGTACGGAAGGATCGGGATTGGGATAAATCATTTGGACACTAAACAGGAAGACACCCATGCAACAGAGGATTCAGTTTCTTCTAACTGAAAAATTGCTTCTCAGTCAGTGACAGGCTTTTGGTTTGTATTTCAGGAATCTCAGGAAAGTAGTTCTAAGGCCTTGAGCAGGACACTTCAGGGGGGCGAGCTTTGACTGACAGCCATGTACCACTGTTCTCACCCCATCCCAACAGGTCGTGCTGCATATAAAAAGGTGAAAGACCAGCAAAGTATTTTATCATACTGAGACAAACTCCAGGGAAGGGACTGCCTCCTTACTTATTGGTAAAGAGCCCAGCTCAGTGGGCTCTAATCTCAGCTGGAGCTCTTGGCTTTACTGTAATATGAAGACAAAGTTTCCTTGGTTATAAGTAAATATTACATAGAACTTATGTTTTTCCAGTCTATAGTCTTCATTCCCCTCCACCCCCACCAAAAAACCCCCTCCATTAATGAAGCCTACAGGTCCCTTCTTTTTACTTTTCAGCAAGCCACTTGGAGCATCAGCCACCATCTGCCTTTATTTGGCAAGGGTAGAAGAGTGTGGTGGACAGCGGCATGTTAACGCCTGGGCCAACAAGGCCTAGGGCGGCAAATTTATAATAGCAGCCAGAGGCTGCTTCCCCCAGTGCCGGTTTGCACCCTCTGTCCCCGGCCCGACCCCGCCCCAACTCCACCCCTTCCCCACCCCCTCTCTGCCCCTATTGGTCCCCTTCCCTAAATCCCCACCCCAGCCCCGCGTCCTCTCTTGAGCACACTGCGTTCCCCCCCTTTGTGAACCTGTTTCGCGCACAAGCACTGGCAGGGAGCGGGGAGAAGCAGGACCCAGCAGTGCGCTCGGGGGAGGAGGTGGAGTGAAGGTGAGCTGCGGGCGGCAATTATTTCTGGGCCTAGGGGCGGCAAAATCATTAATCCGCCACTGGTTGTGGAGAGAGGCAGAGAATGGATTTCACGTGAAATCCCACGTTCTTCGATATAGGGCAAAGGACTTCTTAATTCAGAAGCCTGTCCCTCTTCTTGGAGGGAGAGAAGTCCCCTTGTGACACCAGAAGCCTACATCCTCTGAACATGCTCATGCTGTGCCAGGCTCACCGATTCTTGCCACTGGTTATTCCTGCCAGTGCTGGATGATTGTGGTGCTCTTGGCATAGGACCTAGGTTGGCAACAGCTGCCATTTCATCCATCACTGGGCTTAAAAACGAGGGGGACGGGGAGAGAAGAGAGATTGTTAAGACTTGGAGTTACAGTTAAGATCTTAGGTAGCAGCTTTCATCTTAACACCTTTTGCAATGGGTTTCTAGACCACAGCACATGGGAATCGTTGGTGCACAGGGGTGCAATGCAGGACAAAAAGCCGAAAGGTTATCCATGAGCCACACCGCAATGGCATATTCCTTCTCCCCCCCCCCGCCAATGTTCTGCTTCAGCAGGGCTAGGAGATGCCCTGTGACCTCACTCAAGAACACAGATTTACACATGTGTATTCTGCAGCATGAACCCAAAGCAAGTCCCGGTCATCTTCTAGGCCACCTGTCCATTGAGGCAGCAGCAGTGCCCAGGCAGAGCCAGTGAAAACTGAGCCCTGAAGAGACCTGTATGCAACTGGGGAACCACTCAGAGGAGGTTGTCCAGAAGCTGTTCGGTTCTGCACAGACTTCCCCAGGACATCACTGTAGTGTCACTTCAGGGACTGTGTATCTGCAGCTCCCCAGTTAAGGGATATTTGAGCTACATATAACCTGCCTTGGGTTTGTGCCAGGGAGGGCAGACCAGGGCTCAACACACCGAGGGGGCAGCTGTATCCAAGTCTGAGGCAACACCTTCATTTAGCCCAGGAAGCAAATCCCATCACTGCCAGTGAGACATAGGAGGAATTTGGTTCATCAGAACTCTGCCTAAACAGAAGTATGGCCAGGACTCCGGAAATAACAGCCACCTGTTTTTGAGATATGTGCTAAGGATTTAATGGCCATGAGCACTATTAAAGGACAGCACCTCCAGAAGCACAGGCTCCTAGCACCAGAGGAAGTGTGCCCCCAACAGGAGCAACTCACTCCACTAGCTGCAACAGCTTGGGTATTCCCTGAAAGCCTGTCCAAGCAATGACAAAGATCACCGCTCTGCATGGTCTGTCTGTAGACAGAGCTATATGAACTTGTCCAGAGGATTCCAAGTTTGCAGTCCAGGCATAGAATTGGAAGACACAGAAGCCTGTGCAGCTGCAACAAGAGGGTCTTCACTTCCAAGGACAGATGCTCAATTCTTAGTCTGAACAGAGGGTAGGTTGATCAATATTGAGTACAACTTTTCTTCTTTGGGATTTTTTTAATCTGTGTCTGGGGTGGGCGAGGGGGGAGAAGAGAAGGGAATTTAAGGAAGACCAGTCTTTCATGCAGACAAGACCTTACTTGTCAAAGTTTATACCCAAAGGAAACACAGATTCAGGAGGGAGACTGGGGTGTGGAACCTCTACACCTGCATTCACTCTCAGAGTGATGGGATCTAGAGATCAAGAAAAAAAAAATGTCTGCATCTTGACCAATAGTTTGCCACCCCTTCACTAGGCTTTGCACGGTTATTTTAAAGAAACTACCCATTTAGAAAACCAATTTAATGTCTGGGAAGTGAAGATCCTTTACAATTTATCTTGGAAGTGTGATGAGAGGAGAGAAAACAGGGATTGGAGTCGTTCTGAAGAGCAAACCAGTCACTGGGGTAGATCTCTTGTTATCACAAGAAACCCTTCCTAGGTCACTGCCAGGAAGGTCCATGGCTGCTTTTAGCATAATCCATTTGTTGAACTAGCAAAGAATAAAGGCAAAGCCTTAGCTGCATACTCCCCCAGCAGGCAGTAACCTCCTTCAATATCTCCTAGTACTTGCCTCTAGTAGTATCATAGCGGCTTTCCGTTCAGGTTTTTCTAAGCTTCCTGCCTGATTTTGATACACTCCTATGTTCAGCTCTGCCAAGAATCATCCATCTTGTGTAATACATACGCTTTGCCCCCCATCCCCTCTGCTCCCACACCACCATGTTGATGTCCCAGAATCAGTAGGGCTGCAGGAATTGATCAGAATTTACTCCCTTACTGTCAGCCTGCTAGGGATTTTCTTTAAGACTTTTGAAGTATTGCTCCTTATACAGAGGCATATTAAATATAGGGGAAGGTTTGATACCAAATAGGAGCAGGCAACCACTAGTGAATGCTCACAAACTGGGTAATTCAGGAAGGCACATGATTAGAGGGGAAGAGTTTTGAGCAGTAAGATTCAGACAGACAATTCCTTAACCAAAGGAAACTTTAGGCAAATATGTCAGGAATTAAAGTGGTACTGTTGGAAGATGTTCCAGTGTGGAAGTCAGGCAGAAATCCAGTTGCCTTTCTCTTCCAGCATTTAGACCAGAGATTCTTAGGTCACTAGAACATGAGACACATTGGACAACACGCTGTCAGCTGGAATGTGACCTTACTTTGTGGATTCCTGGGAGATGGCCCCTGGGTAGATTGTTCTGGCTGCTGACCATTTGCTTGAGGCCAAGGTAATCCCTCCATCCTGAGATGCCCCCCAGATCCTTTTCTGCAGTACTCCTTCCTTGGTGCTCATTTTCCCATTGTGTTTTGGGGCAATTGATTGTTCCTGTCTAACTGTAGTATTTGCATTTGTCCTTATGGAATTTCATCCTATTTATTTCAGGCCATTTCTCCAGTTTGTCTAGATCACTTTGAATTCTAATGCTGTCCTTCAAAGCGCTTGGAACCCCTCCCAGCTTGGTATCAACAAATTAGGTATACTCTCAGTTTAGATAATGACATAAATATATTGAATAGAACTGGACTAGGACAGATCCCTGTGGGACCCCATGTGAAATGGCCTCCCAGCTTGACTGAAGCATTGATAACTACTCTGAGTAGTTATCCAGCTAGTTGTGCACCCACCTTATAGCAAGGTCATCTAGGCTAGATTGCCATAGTTTGCTTCTGAAAAGGGCATGTGAAACAGTATCAAAAGCCTTATTAAAGTTGATATACATCACATTTACTGCTTCCTCCGTATCCAGTAGGCTTGTTACCCTGTCCAAGAAGGATACTAGGTTGGTTTGACATGATTTGTTCTTGACAAGTCCATATTGACTGTTACTTATCACATTATCTTGTGGTGCTTACAAATGGATTGTTTGATTATTTTCTCTATTATCTGTTCAGGTATTGAAGTTAGGCTGACAGGTCTAATTCCCAGGGTTGTCCTTGTTCCCTTTTTATAGATGGGTAACTTGCCCTTTTCCAGTCCTCTAGGATCTCCCCCTTCCTCTAGGAATTCCCAAAGATAATCACTAATGGCTCAGAGATCTCTTCAGCCAGTTCCTTATGTATTCTAGTATGCCTTCCGTCAGGCCCTGCTGACTTGAAGGCATCTAATTTGTCTAAGGTCAGGCCTACACTACAAGCTTACATTGTTATAGCAGTGTTGCTCGGGGGCAGGGAGTGGTGTCTTTCTTGCATACCCCAGAGCAACATAGTTTTGCTAGCGTTAGTGGTAGCGTGCACAGCGCTAAGTCAGTGGGAGAGCTCTTTGAGGGGTGGTTTAATTATGTCAGTAGGAGAGCTCTCTCCCATCAGCACAGAGTGGCTACAAGGGAGATCTTGGCAGCGCAGCTACATCGGTACAGCTGTGCAGTGTAAGGTCTCTAGTGTAGACGTGGCCTAAGTTGACAGGAGAGCTCTGTCTGCATCAAGCATCTTCACTGCAGCGCTACAGCAGTGCAGCCCCCTCAAAGCTCCTGCTCCCACACTGTTCTTGGTCTTCCTCTTTCTTTGAGAAATTTATAAAAATGTTTTCTTGTTACCTTTTATATCCCCAGCTAGTTTAATCTCATTTTGCCCCTCGATGCTTGTGATTTTTATATTCATCCTTTGAAATTGGCTCTAGTTTTTACTTTCTGTAGGACTACAGTTTTAGGTCATTGAAGATCTCCTGGTTAAGCCACGATGGTCTCTAACCATACTTCCTAGGTTTCCTTTGCATTGGGATAGTTTGCTCTTACAGCCTTAAAATTTACTTTTTTTGTTTGTTTGTTGTTTATCTGAAGCACAGACCTTCAGTTACGATATAATTCCTCCCTGCTTTCTCCCCATTCCTTCACATCCTTTGTTCATCTCAAGAGTCCTCTTCCATTTTACCCAACCCCCCATAGCCAGTCACCCCCTTCATACCCACCTTGAAAACCCATCCCCATGCCAATCTGAAAACTAGACTATGTAGAAATAACATACCGTGAAGCCTCTCAGCCTTTTCCTCTTGCCTGAGGCAATTGTATAATAAAAAAGTCTACAGTTTTCACAACCAGCAGCCAGAGAAAAGGCTGCAAGGAAGTGTTAGTAGATGTACATAAGGAGAAAAATATCTTTCCCTCATTTGTTAGGGAGGTCAGAGTCTTCCAAGCCACATATTGTTTGTTAGAAACCAACACAGGGCTTTGCCTCACACTAAGGGTTGTACAAGCAAAAGAGAAAACCCAGGTGCCCACCGTTAAGAGGGCAGCATGGAGAGGTAGCAGCAACACATCTAGGACTGTCAACAGCAGAGTCACCTTTTACCAAAAGCTAGCATCACAACCACACAGGTAGCAAGAGCAGAGAAAAAGGGAGAGACAAGGTACATACATATCACCACCAGTTTTCTACTATCCTGTGGCTGTCTCCCACTTAGCGAAGATGTAGATATTTTGTGTTTTCATTCTTGACACAGTAGCTTTTCCCATGTAGTGACAGACTTGGAGGGAGCAGGCTAAGGAGGTCCATTTAAACAGTTAATAAGGAGGAGTGAAGATGTAAAGATTAAGGAAAGACAGTTCTCTCTTTCAGCCTGGGAACATAAATCAGCCTGGGTTTAAAAGGGTGGAGAAACAGTACTTCGCAGCCTTGCTATATAGAACTGTTAAATAATCACATCCCCTTTTTAAGGAAGATCACAAAAATCAAAAGCTATCAAGCACAATGCTAGAGGGAAGAGACTTGCTCTTCAAACTTTATATTAAAATAAACAGCTTACTTAATAGCAGTCCCCTACTACACACTTCCCTATTCCCATTCTTACATGCATTTCCCTCCAGGAAAGCTTAGCTATAGAGACCTGGCTTTTCTTTATATACCAGTTAGCTTTGCTACTAGCGCTCCCTCTTTCGCAAAGGATCCTAATCCCAATCAATAAATAATTGGGGTTAGGATGTGGTAGAAAGTTACCATCTCATTAGCTAAAGGCTCACAACCATGGGATCACCCACAAACCTGTTTTGAAGCCAATGGAGCTATGTTCTTAAGTCTGTCCTGCCCATGAGTCCCAGCTTACCTATTCACAATCAGCTTTGCTTGGGGGAAAAGGTACTAAAAGGGACTGTACTGAGTGAGTAATATTTACATTTAAACTATTAACCAGATTAACTATCTGCTCCACATTATTCAGATAATGGCAAATCCTCCTTTGAATCTTCCTCAGCTACACCTTGTGTCAGTGGCTGATCAGTGGGGAGGCTCCCAGACAATTCTGTTTGGCTGAAAGTGTAAAGTTTCTATACTGCCATGAGTAATGCCCCCCGTTTCAATAAGCTCTCTGAAGGTGGACATCTGTGTCAGTGCGCAGGCCCAGAGACTTCCCTGGGGCTCTGCACATGTGCAGGGATTTACCTGCCCAGAGCTCATGACAGGACCAGGGCCTAAGCAAAGTGAGGGATTTGGTAGGACAGAACATTAGCTGGGCTGCCACTTCAGTGTGGGTTAGAAGGGGAAGGAATTAAGATGAGGCTTTCCATGACCCTGGAGGGATGGGTTAGAAGGTGCTGCCTTTAATAAATCAAATATAAAGCAGCCCTTACCTGTACCCACTGTTTGAGAAAATACAAAGATTTCCTTGTAGACATATTAAGAGGCTGCCTTGGTGTATTTTTGACAAACACCTTGCCTGGGTCGACAGTGCTGAGTCAGGGTTTAGTCTTGGCATCAAGCTTATTGGTGAATGCTCTGTTATAGAGAAGAAAGTTTGGCATTTGGGAGGGACAGAGGATTTTTCCAAGCACTGCACAAAGTTGGTTCCATTGCCTAGTAACAGAAGCCAAGGCATAAACCCAAGAAGTCATAAAACTGTGAGTCTTCTGTTTATGTATTTTTACAAAAAGTTTCACCCTTTTTTTACATCTTTGCATAGCATTAGAAGAAACCTGCATTTGAAGTTGAGAAAGGTAGGGGCATATGAATTGCCATACCACATCGGACCAGTGGTCCGTCTGGTCCAGTGTCCTCTCTCTGACTGTTCAGCACCAGGTGTTTCAGAAGATGGTGCAAAAAGCTCTCTAACACAGTGGTTCTCAACCAGGAGTACATGTACCCCCAGGGGTAGGCAGAGGTCTTCCAGGAGGTACAACAATTCATCTAGATATTTGCCTAGTTTTACAACAGGCTACATAAAAAGCACTAGCAAAGTCAGTACAAACTAAAATTTCATACAGACAATGACTTGTTTATACTGCTCTATGTACTGTATGCTGAAATGTAAGTACAGTATTTATAGTCCAATTGATTTATGAGAAAGTCAGCAATTTGTCAGTAATAGTGTGGCTGTGAAACTTTTTTTGTATTTTTATGTCTGATATTATAAGCAAGTAGGTTTAAAGTGAAGTGAAACGTGGGGTATGTAAGACAAATCAGATTCCTAAAAAGGGTACAGTAGTCTGGAAAGGTTGAGAGCCACTGCTCGAGGAGACACTTATGGACTAATCTGTGCGTAGTGTAAGTTGTGTGTTAGCCCTTTTCACTTCTAGTTTGGCTTGTTTTCTGAAATATGAGAGTTCATTATGTTCCTAATTCTCTGTTTTCCTTTTTTACAAACTGTGGCTGTCCTCATTCTCCATTTAAATGGCTGTTCCTTAAGATTTTGAATTACATTGTATTTTGTGATAGATTATTGTAGTGTGTGTGTGTATTTAAAAAAAAATCTGGTTTCAGAGTAACAGCCGTGTTAGTCTGTATTCGCAAAAAGAAAAGGAGTACTTGTGGCACCTTAGAGACTAACCAATTTATTTGAGCATGAGCTTTCGTAGCTCACGAGCTGTAGCTCACGAAAGCTCATGCTCAAATAAATGGGTTAGTCTCTAAGGTGCCACAAGTCCTCCTTTTCTTTTTGAAAAAAAAATCTGAGTTTCAGTGACTGTCTGCTTGTTCTTGTATTATGAACTAGGGTAAACCAGAGTGTCTGATCTTCCTTTTCCATGCTAGTCCTATTTTATACATTTCTATTCTGTCCCTTCTCTCAACTAAATGGGTCCCAGTCTCTGCACTCTCCTCTCACACACAAATCTTTCCCTCCTTACCGCTTTTCTTGCCTGTATCTGAATCACTTCACTTTCTGCACCCCATTGATTTGAGAGAGGGTAGCTAAACCTCAATGTGATCTCCCAGGGGGTGTGAATCAAGGATTTCTATATTGACATTTTCAGTATTTCGAACTCATTCCTTAGGCAGCCTTAACACGTCCTAGCTTTGCTTTTCTGACTGGTGTTGCAGTGGCTTTTCATTGAGCTGTCCACAGTGATGCCTGCGTGTCAGCAAGCAAGCAAAAAAATTCCCTCTTGATTTTTTTCTTCCAGGCTTCCCATCACCTCATCTCTGCCCTCATAACCAAACTGTCTCTTCTGCCGATGAATACGAGTTTCCTTGAAGACAGACCCAACTCCTAAGTTCTCCACCATTTATTTTGCAGCAGTGATGACATCTTCAAATCCAGTGTCTCTGTAGGCCACAATGAAATCAAGGCAGCTTCTCATCAAAGTATTAGCGGTCGCGATGGCCATCGACTGAGTTTGTAATGCCTTGTTTACAATGTTTACTTGGAACAGGATATTGTGGCAAACCACAGCTGAGAGCAGAAATTTGAAGGTAGTGATCTAGTTTGCCAGGCTTTGTGCCTCATGTCGGATTCTGGCTTTGGATTTACTCAACTGCACCAGTTCCATCAGGGCATTGTAAACCTCAGTCACTTGGTACCTCTCTGGCCTTACGCTGTCAACGCAGCTCTCCCAGCAAGAGTCACTTCGCAGCTGCATGGTCAGATTTGTCACATTGTCCATGAGGATCTTCCACCTGATAGTTGATGCTGAAAACAGGATGTATATCTGTAAGCTAGGAAGTGTATGGTCACATCCTCACATTCCAAACTAGTCACATTGAAATAAGGCAATCTGGGGCTGTTAGAAGGGTGATCTGATCTATCACCTCCAGAGAAAGGGAAGAGCCTAAAGGATGTGAAAGGAAGTTTAGTTTGATAGTTTTCTGTTCGGTAAGAACTCACTTATCAATAGACACAGCTGGGAAACCCTAATGTCTTTATAGATGTAGTTGTGAAATCCTCACTTCTGTATTGTTTTGTCGTTATAGTTCCCATTTTGCTATTGTTTATTTGCATGGTCTCTGTCTGGTTCTGTGATTGTTTCTGTCTGCTGTATAATTTTGCTGGGTATAAACTAATTAAGGTGGTGGGATATAATTGGTTACATAATCATGTTACAATATGTTAGGATTGGTTAGTTAAATTTCAGGAAAATGATTGGTTATGGTATAGCTAAGCAGAACTCAAGTTTTACTATATAGTCTGCAGTCAATCAGGAAGTAAGGGGAGGAATGAGGGTGGGGAAATTGGAATCATGTTTTGCTAAGGGGGGGAATGGGAACTGGGACACAGGTGTAAGGCTCTGTGGTGTCAGAGCTGGGAAGGGAGACACTAAGGAAGAAAACTGGAATCATGCTTGCTGGAAGTACACCCCAATAAACATCGAATTGTTTGCACCTTTGGACTTCGGGCATTGTTGCTCTCTGTTCATGCGAGAAGGACCAGAAAAGTAAGCGGGTGAAGGAATAAGCCCTCTAACAATATCCTTTGCAGTGCTCCGAAGAGAGATACTGAATCTAAAGAAGATAACCCCACATCTGACACAACCAGGCTGAGGGAATGGCAGCTGCAAGGCACAAAGAAAGCCCTTGGATTCAGCACAAGAATCCTTGCCACTGTTTCTTCCCTTCAGGTTCACGCAGTTGTCGTGGCTGCGGCAGTCCTGAAGCTTTATTTTATTCTCATTCAAAATGTTCGTAAACAGTTCTGCTAGGCCTTATCCAGTAGAGTTGTCCACAGACCGTAAACAGATAAAGTGTTCCTTTACTTGGATACATCTTCGTTGTCAACCAGTCCTACTGTAAATGACATCTTTTCACTGTGACTAATGTCGGGAGTGCAGTCCGTTATTTCGGTGTAGTGCTTCGCTTTGCTGAACCGCGTCAATATGTTATCAAGCACCTTCCTTGCCATAAGGTCAATCAATTTGTTTTGGATTGTTTTGCTGCAGTAACGGTCCACAGCTTCTTTAAGAACTACTCGATGTAGGTGCTCATGCATAACATCGTTGTATTTCCCAAGGAGCTCTACCAAACTGAGGAAATTACTATTATGTTCAGTGAACAACTTATCTGACGAGCCCTGGAAAGCCAAATTATTCTTTGCAAGGAAGAGGGTAATTGAGATCAGATGCTCAAGCATGTTCCTCCAAAGCTGGGTTTCTCCATTAATAATTAGCTGGTTTTCTACGTCTAGACATTTATTCAGCTTGAGCCTGGACTCAACCTCCATCCACTTGAAGTAGGCCGTAAAATGGCTGGGTGACTTTTCATGTGGCTTCAGCGCAGCAGCTAAGAAGTTATGCCAATAATAGTACCTGGAAACCACAAGCAAGGATTTGCGTTCTTCTCAAATATTTTGGAACAAAACCAGAACACTTTGTCAGTTGATTTCAAGTAAATTAGCCAACTCCGATTCAGTTTCTCACCATTGTCAAGCACTCTTTCACAGTGTGACTTTGAGAAGTGTCATTTCTGTTCATTCATAGGTGCCGACTCCGTGGGTGCTCCAGGGTCCGCACCCTCTGGCAGCCAAGCTCCCCCTCCTTGCCTCCTTCTCTCCCTGCCCCCGAGCGCGCCGCATCCCCGCTCCTCCCCCTCTCTCCCAGTTCTTCCCCCGCCTGTTTGGCGGTGCTTAGGACTTTTCAGGAGGAAGGGGGAGGAGCGGGGATGTGGCACGCTCAGGGGAGGAGGCAGAGAAGAGGCGGGCAGGGGTGGGGACTTGGGGGAAGGGGGGGCAGTGGGGACAGGGCTGGGGTAGATAAAGGCAGGGTGGGACCGGGACTTTGGGAAAGGGGGTGGAATGGGGGCAGGGCAAGGGCAGTGCAGGGGTGGGAAGAGGCGGTTCAGGGGCAGGGCCGGGGCGGGGGTCGAGCACCCACCGCACCTCGGGGAAGTCAGCACCTATGTGCTCATTTACTGGAAACATCATATCCTTGTATTTGCCCTGGTCATTCAAAATTGTACAATCAGCAGAGTTTAGGATTGCCGGCCATAAAGCAGGATCTGATGCACTGATTTGTGGTGTGCAATTTTTCTCACCGCTGTTTCTGTCATCATGCAAGGCTGATTCTTCTTTATCGTTTATTTCCTTTTCATGTAAACCAGATGTTTCTTTCTCATTACTATCCTTTTCACGTGAGCCACATTCTTCTTTACCATCACTCTCGTTTATGCTGCCAGGAACAGTGGACGATTCTCCGTCACTTTCCTCGCATTTCCATTCCTTATCTTCCAGGTAAATCTGCTAATTCCTTAGCAATAGGAATTCCATCATTTATGCTTCTCTCCTCAATTTCTTCTGCATGGGAATGATCGCCACTGCCTAAAGCCCAGTCTAGGTTGTTCTGTTTCAGATATTTTCCCATCAAATTTTCCCCTTGAGGCAAACTAGATTGCAATTGAGCTTTTTGCTTCCTATACTGAGCTCCTGAAGGCTTCTTCAGGGACCTCTTTTATTTTCTATGGGGGAAAATAGACCATATTAGAGAGAGCAAAAGTCTACATTCCACAGTCTTACAAACTCATCAAACATCACATGTTAAGCATGCACAAGAAGTAACAGTATTTCTTTTATATTGTTGCATAGATAGGGGTTCAATAGATATCTCTGGAGTCTCACTAAATATGTCTTTTTATTAGTAGCTATGTACACTCCTCAAGTCTTAAATCACAAGTACACTTTCACAATTACACAATCAAACAAGGTTCACAGTATCGCAGCTGGGCTGTCACTTCAGATCATCCTTATATCTCACTGACTGACCGGCAATGCCCTGCCCATAATATATCTGTGAGGGCATGGCTGACAACGTTCTAGGAGGTTCAAGGAAAATGCTGTTCTCAGAAAGTCTGGAAGGTTCCACGAGATTCTACAAAGGTCCAGAACATTCTAGCAGGTTAGTGAAAAATGAATCCACATATGGAATACCTGAAACATTTTGCTTCAAACATTCTATTTTCCCTTTTGTCACTAACAACAAAAACAGCACCCTGAGTCCGGTGCCCTCCAAGCCTGGCACTCCAGGTGGTCTCCTGGGTCGCCTGCCCCTAAATCCAGCCCTGGATGGATGGACACACACCCTTTACTCACTCTGGCAGGATTTGCCAGCCTGGCAGTTTGTCATATGGCTGAGGACATTGTTCATGGTATGGCAATAAGGGAGGTTGCATTGTCGTACCTCACCATTTGCCTGTTCCCGCCGCTGGCACTTGTGAGCCTGTAAGAGGAGAACGAGCTGCTGTTGAATGAGTCTGCGTATTGCTGGGTCTGCCATATGTTCTCCCAACACCATCTCCTGGGGAGCTGCTGGCACCATCCCAGCTTGCTGAACTTGAGGAGTCTGCTGCTGGCCCTTGAGGGAGGAGGTGGAGGTGCACACAAATTAAAACCAAAGTAACTTTTTTCAAATACAATTCAATCAATGAGTAACCAGAGGGTACGGAAAAATCACCACTGCTAAACAGAACATGAATACAATTGTGCATTTAAAGAAATATCCCACCTGCCCTTACCACTAGTTATCAGAACTAGGAGCCAAAAGCAGAGGTGAGTTGAAGTAAGTGTAGAGTGTGTTGGCACTGATATAACTTGCAGCTTCTTCTGGACCCTGGCAATGCAGGCAGCATAACGATGTAGACTGCCCCAGGCACACACACCCCTTTACCAATATGTGATGTATGCCCACTAGGTCGAATGAGAGTTGGGAGACAGGTGTAAAAGCTAGTGAAACTTACATTGCAGGGCCAGGAGAGAGAAGGGTAGCAAAACAAGGAACAAGCAGGAGGGGATTAAGAGTGTATGTAGTTAAAAATCATTCCCATCCCCTTCATTTATCTCCGCCTTCTTCAGGATTCTGAGTGTGTACTCCAGCTCCACATCTGCTCCCTTACACATTAGTGAGTAGGTGAAGCGGACTGGCTAGATTTTAAATCAAAGCTATGCAAATCACCAATTTTAATGATTTAAATCAGCAAGCAGGAAACAGGTGATTTAAATCACTGATTTTAATCATGTTTTGCATTTGTTCTTTAGCTATTTTCCTGAAGACCAGGTCAATTCACGCTGGTTAGTAGTGGTCGGGCTGACCTAGGAGGGCTGGCCTTAAAAGCCAGAGGCTAAGCGACTAAGGGACCACAAACAGGGGCATTTAAGAGGGACAGGAGATTCCCCTGCTGAATGAACAAGGTGTGCGGACTAATCTTGGGATGAGTGAGCGAGCAAGCTTGTTTGGCTGTTTTTGGCTGTTTGTTTTTTCTTTCTCTTTCGGGTTATTTAAAGTTACAGGGTCAGTTGGGATTGTGTGTTTGGGGGCTGTTTGAGCCTTTGTTCCCTCGATCAGCCTTGATCATCTTTGAACAGCCTCCATCAGCCTTGGAGAGAAGGCCTTAAAAGCTAAGTGACCAAGGGGAGACAATAACATAGACCGTCATACCATTGGGGCAATACTCTGGTAGAGCTGTACCACCACCTGGCGCTCTCAATCACTGACGCCTCAACCTAAGGTCAGTCTAGCCCACTGTGGGGTACTGGGAAATCTCCCAGGAGGCCCCTTCCCCCAACCAAGCACAGCTTAAAAATATGGAGGGTGTTAGAATCCTGTCTCTTTAAAGCGGGCAGAGAAAAGCCTCAGCACTCCACACAGGCAGATCCCAGGGGGGGCCCCCTCAGCATTGCCTTCCTCTGGCCGTGCCTGTGTAACCCACACACCTTGTGGGTGTGGAGTTCTGTCCCATCTAGTGGCACTGAGACCACTGAGAGAGAGAGAGAGAATGAGTCGGCTCTACAGCCTTAGCTAAGAGCCAGTTGGCTTTTAGCTCATGCGGTAGAGGCTCATGCCTTGAGGTCCATGGTTCGATCCAGCGACCCGGCTCTGTCTGAGTTATGCCAGCACTCCAGGCGTTGACGGCTTCTGTCAAATGAAAGGGTGAGGTGCTATCACAGTGCCCTGTGGGTATAGCTCCACAGCAGCTGGGAGATGGGATTCCCTGCTTGGATAGATGTACATATGCTAGCTCTGCTCAAGCTAGTGCTGGAAAAAATAGCAGTCTGGCCCAGCAGCAGCTAGCACACTGATGAATTGAGCCCTTTTTCCTGCCTTCAAAGCCCTGCATTACTCCACCCACACCTATTTAATCTGACCTTCTGTTTTAGGTCATCCCACCAGCCCAGGTGCTCCCTTTGTCACTTCTCCCATAGCCAGCTCTAGGCTTTTCCCCACGTTGCCCTCTAGCCCCGGAAGGCTGGTTCATGAGGCCACCACCGTCTCCTCATTCACATCCTTTGGGAAGACCCTCTTATATCACAAGGCCTACTGGGAAGGAGTCACTCTCTGCTCCACCATACTGTGCATACAATGTTGCTGAGGAACACTGCAATCTAACTGCTGTCACCCAATCCTTCATCTGCCACCCCACCCTATTGTATTGTGACCCCCTTCAGTCTATCATGAGCTGAAATTAGGCTGCAAACTCTCCCGGGCTGGGACGATCATTTCTTATCTGTGCTGTGAGCAGTGGTGCCAACTCATGATTTTAATTGTAGGCACCTTTTATTAGTGGGGCCTCTGAACTTTACTGGGAGTGTTCCAGGGGAAAAGCCTGTGTGTGGCAATCTAACCTGAGAGACTACAACTCCCATGGTGCCGTGAGGGAAGGGGGGGAGACTTTCTCATGCAGGGAGAGCTGGCGGTGGACTCTATTTTGGGGGAAGGAGTGAGATTCCTGCTGGGGAGCTCTGACCGTACCAGGAGCTGCTGCTGAGAACCTGCAGGGGCTTTGATCGAGCAGGGAGCCTCAGAGGCTGTTGTTGTCTTCACTGTGCCTAGAGCTGACTGGGGTGGGCTTGCAGCGAAGGAACTGAGAGTAACCCCCACTCTGGTTTGGGAAAGTTACTTGCAAGGGAAGGGGCACAGCAGAGACTGAGTCTGAGGAGAGGCAGAATGATCTTCCCACCGAACCAGGACCCAGAGCTGCTGACCTTTGGTGGAGCCAGCTCCAGTCATCAGAGGGGTTGTGCAGCTTGTTGCCTTGGCTGGAGTGATACGCAGAACCAACAGAGCACTGTCTCCAGCTGCAGATCTTCCAGCGCGCCCACGCAAGCCAGCGTCTAGGACTCTGAAATCCAGAGGAGTGTACACTTGGGATGGGGTAAATGGTGGCAGTGTAAATGCCAGTTAGATAAGTTTCATTTATTGCTGTGTACTGTATTTATTAATTGATTTTATTCAATTTCCCCTTGTGGATTTAAATTAGTAGTGACACATGATCTTAGGTTTCAGAGTAACAGCCGTGTTAGTCTGTATTCGCAAAAAAAAAAGGAGGACTTGTGGCACCTTAGAGACTAACCAATTTATTTGAGCATAAGCTTTCGTGATGAAGTGAGCTGTAGCTCACGAAAGCTTATGCTCAAATAAATTGGTTAGTCTCTAAGGTGCCACAAGTACTCCTTTTCTTTTTACATAATCTTAGACTCTTATACCCTGATTTTTTAAGTTGTTAAGTAAAGGTGCGTTCACTCTAATGCAAGTATATTGGATTTATATTATTTATAATTGATATTTTTGAGTTACACCCATGCCACAGATTATATTATTATTATTATTAGAATAGCTTTGTTCCTGGAGGTTCCCCAGGCACGCCATTGAGTGTGTACAGGGGCCAGCCAGGTGGAGGCACCGCTAATTTTAAATTCCTATAGGAGTAAAGCCGGGGTTCTCAAACTGGGGGTCCTGACCGCTCAGGGGGTCACAAGGTTATTTCTTGGGGGGTCGCGAGCTGTCAGCCTCCACCCCAAACCCCGCTTCGCCTCCAGCATTTATAGTAGTGTTAAATATAAAAAATTTGTTTTTTAATTTATAAGGGGGGGTTGCACTCATATGCTTGCTGTGTGAAAGGGGTCACCAATACAAAAGTTTGCGAACCACTGGAGTAAAGGGACTGTAGCAGAGGGGTGAATAGAGGATTCCCACCTATCCAACAGCACCACTGGGATACTCAGGATCTTCTTGAATGTCAACAACATCAGGCACCCAGGCACACACGTGAGTGTTGGCTGCTCCCGAGTAACCCAGAGAGGAAAGGGCGGTGACACAAGTCTCACGATATTTGGTGTGTTTTTTAAAACCCCAGGCCCGGGAGTCAGGTGATTTAATGAGACTTTCAGCTTTCATTAAAAAAAAATTGTTTCGAGCCTGCCTGGGTGCAGAAAAAAGCCTGAAAACATGGCTCAAAACCCAAAGACAAACATATAAACCCTAAAATGTTATATATTTATTTAATCTCATGATGGGGGGGGGGGGGAGCTGACTCATGCTCTTTGAACACTTGCCACTGGCAGTATTGTGTGAAGGGTGTTAATGCTGTGTGAAGGATATTATAAAATAACACACCCTAATACCAGTGGCAAACACACATTGTTTAATAGTTTGACTGCACCAGAAAAGAAAACAATATCCTAAAGCATTTTCACAACCAGGAGTACAGAACAATTCTAGCCCAGAATAGCCACTAATCTTTGAGAGCCTGTACCCTAGGCTGCAGAGCTGGAGGGGGGGCACGGCACCTGGGCCATGGCCTGACCACTTTTGAGCAGGTACATGGAAAATAGGGTTGCCATTGACTAGGCCGCGTTTTCTACTATCTTGCCAGTTAAGAGATGTCACTTGCTGGGTCTTCGTTTTGTTGATGCTTGTGCGGTGATCTTGTAACTAGCGGTCACACTCCGAATGGCTGGAAGCATGCCATGGCAGCCACCCAGGTCCCACTCTGCATGCGCAGCAGGCCGGGGCCTCACCTGACAGTTGCCAAAACCGCAATGGCACCTCTCAGCGCCAAGAACCAGCCGGGAAGTGAGACAGACACATCAGCCAATGGCCAGGCTCGCCAGCAGGGAAGGGGTCAGGTGTGGAGTAGGAGAGATGGGGATCCTGGGAGAGAACAGTACGGGGGGAGGGGCTTCCGGAGGGCTGAGGCTCTTGAGAGGGGGTAGACTAGGCCAGGGATTTCAGGTTCTCAGGAATGGTGGAGCACCTGAGAGTGGAAGAGAAGGGTCATGCAGAAGGTGGCAAATCTATGTTCCCCAACTTTAAAGGGGGTATATGCTGCACTAAATCCAACCTCCCTCCCCAGCACCCCGTTCTTCACAGGAACTAGTGGAAAGCCAGGGGTTTGTGGGGAGAAGTAATACAGGAGAGCTCCTGTAGATGGCCCATACAGATCCTCTCTCCTGGGATATGTCCGCACATGACTGACCCAAGAATTATCTGAGATTTAATGAAGGATTTTTTCCCATTAGGTTAGTAGCTAAAAGGGCACCTGCAGCCGCTTAGCCTTGATAGCCTGACCAACCCCACAGTGCATTGGTCTTACTCAGCTCACAGTTTGAGGCCACTTTCAGCAGGAGGCTGCAGCACCACTGCATCTTTGGGAAACACTCCCTAAGCAGGCCTACAGCCTGGCGCTCTGGGACTCTCCTGACCAGTGCTGTCACCACAAGGAATGCAGGCTTCCGAGCCAGGGACAGAACATTCTCCTTGAGGTTGAAACAGAGACCAGCAACTTGGCTAGGATGAGGGAGAAGCCTGTCAAGGGCATTGGGAACGCAGAGGTGGGATGTTAAATGGCCCCTTTTGAAATGCTGTGGGGCGAGAATGGACAAACTGCTTCCCCTGGAATACACTATGCCGCAATCACTGAGAGGGAACTTACTGAGCAGCCCTATTGCCTTACAGTTCATAGTGCCCAGGACAGGTGCTGACACAGATAGATGGTCTCTTTCTCTCCATGCTGCCCATATAGAAAACTTTCCCCTTGTCAGGCCATTTATCTGTGCCAAGGGACACAGGCCTACTATGCTTCACTATAGCTTAAGCAAGATCGTCTAAGAAATGTCTTACAGGGTACAGGCCTGTAGGTTCCTTGTGTTACTGCTAAATATAATAAAAGGCTAAACTAGCTCTATGGGCTACACTGCTGGCCTGGTGGAGTTGTTGGGGTGGCTGGTGTTGGTGAAGGCAATCTTTGCTGCCAACCTATCACACCTGTCCTCTGCATGCTCGCTATCCTCCTCTCTGCTGCGGATGGTGCTGAAGTTGCTGTTGGAGGAGCTTGTGTTTAATGTTGAGGCAAAAGGGCACCGGGCACTTGTTCTCCTGGCAGTGCTTAGCATGGTAGCAGCAAAGAGCAATGAGCTGTTTGCAAATAGGGCACCCTCCGTTGATCTTGCGCTTGCAGCCTTTGGTGTGTTGGACAACTCGCTTCATCTTCTGACAGGATGGCAGTGAACAGTTGGCGTTACGACACTGGCAGGCATGGACAAGGGACTGGATACAGCGCTGGATGCTCAGGTGGCGGGAGTCACCAGGGCTCTGGGTGGTTGCAGTCTGCTGGTTGTTGCTCTCATCGTCTAGGCCAAGGCCCAATTTCTCCATCTTGTGGTCGTGGTTTTTAGTGTTATAACAGGTGATGCACAGGTCGTAATCCTGGAAACAGACAAAACATTTTGAAAATTAAACAGCTGTCTACATAACCTGACACAATAAATATACAAATGGGGTCATGTCACCAACAAGGGAGCCCAACTGTCCCAGATGGACTGTGGTGGGGGAATTGGCCTTTTTGTTAATTATAAAGCCAGAAGGGACCATTGTGATCATCTAGACCACTGTTTTTAGAAAACATCCAGTCTTGATTTCAAAGTTTGCAGTGATGGAGAATCCATCACAACCCATGCTAAATTGTTCCAATGGCTAATTACTGTCACTTAAATTTGCACCTTATTTCTAGTGTAGATTTCTCCAGCCATTGGATCTTGTTATACCTTTGCCTGCTAGCTTGAAGGGCACTCTCATCACATTTCTTTTCTCCACGTAGGTAGCTCTAAACTGATCCAGTCACCCCTTAAACATCTCTTCGTTAAGATTGAGCTGCTTGTAAGCATGTTTTCCAATCTTGTATTCATTCTTGTGGCTCTTCTCTGAACCCGCTCCAATTTATCAACTTTTTTTTTTTTAATTGCAAACAGTAGAACCAAACGCACTATTCCAGCGGAAGTCACACCAGTGCCAAATAGAGATACTATAACCTCTCTTTTCCTACTCGATATTCCCCTTTTTATACAGCCAAGGGTCGCACTCGCTCTTTTAGCCCGTGTTGCACTGCCTTGCAATGTTCCTTCCATGGGCAGCAGGTCGCATAGGCTGGGGGAGACTTTGCCGCCCCAAAGAGCCAGATGTGACCTGCCCCCTGCTGTGACGCTCCCTGCGGACAGCTGTGGCTCCAGTCCTCTGGCTCCGAGTCCAGTCCTGTAGTGCTCCGGGGCTGGGGCCAGCCGCCTTCCCACGCTCCAGAACTGGGGAGGCTGGGGCCATGCGCCACCCACCCTCCCAGTGCTCCTTTGGGGCTGGGGTCTAGCTGTGGGACTGGACCAATGGCTGCAGTGCGGGGGGAGGCTCTGGGCTTGTGGCCGGGGGGTGGGGTGGGGGAGTTGGTTCCAGCAGGGGTGGAAGGGTTGGGGCCTGGGGCGGAAGGGGAGGGGCTGGGGGCTGGCCTCCCACAGCTGGTGGGTCACATGCCACTCATGGTTCCCTCTAACCATTGCGCAGGCAGCTGTCAGTGTGAATGTACAACAGTGCTTTCCCTTCTGCGCTTTCAGAGCGGCGCTGTAACTTCCAGAAAAGCCCAGAAAGCTGTGGAGGAGAAAGAGGCGGCTACGAAGGAGCTCACAAATCCCTACGTGCAGCCTCAGGGGAGCGATCGGTACTTTTCCAAAGGATGCAGGGGCTAGAGGAGAAGTTCGAAGGAAGCAGGGCTCAGGGACAGGGAGCAAGAGAGGAAATACGCTGCTCGGCTGCCAGCTGAGGGGCTAGAAATCAGATGGCGATCGCGGGTGGAGAGACTCAGGGAGCTGGACTGGGTTTGCGATGTGTTCGAGAGAGAGAAGAGGGACACCACGCCGAAGGGGGACACAGAGTGTGAGAGAGATCGGAGGACCGGAGCACCGGTTCCCATCCCCACGGGTCTGGTGGAGCCAAGGGAGCTGGAGCAACCTGCGGGGCCAGTTACTAGAAGCAGGGCGAGAGAGTTAGCACAGGCTGACATGGTACCTTCAGGAGCGGAGTCGGAGGTTGAGGCTCAGGACGGGAAGTTCGCAGCAGCAGCAGCTGGGAGCAGTCTGCAAAGGGAAAAGTGATGCCCCAGAGTGGCGCAGCAGGAAGGGGGGTCACGTGTCCTTTCAGAGGAAGTGACTGGGGGTGCAAAGGTGAGCGGAGCAAAGGGGGCGGCGCTCTCCTCTACCCCTACTAGTGACGAGGGGGTGCCCTTAGAGACTGGGATGGTTCAGGGACTAGCACAGGGGTTCGCAAACTTTTTTTTTTTTCCCACGGACCACTTGAAAATCGCTGCGGGGCTCGGCAGGCCACTTACTGAGCTTTCCAAATGTTGTTTGTTCCGTTAGCTAACGATTGGAAAGCGCTTCGGATAAAAGCGCTTTATAAAAAAACCTTAATAATAATAAACTTCTTTTGCTCCACAATAAAAGCACACAGCTCATATTTTAATAGCAGTCGTCTGACCTTTCTAATGCGATGGAGGCGCTCTCTCTCCCCTGCCACGGCAGCCCCTGAGCTGGGAAGGAGGGGGGGGTCTCTTCCCCCCCCCCACAGCAGCCCCTGAGCTGGGGCTGGGAAGGGGGGGGTCTTTCCCCCCCCACAGCAGCCCCTGATCTGGGGCTGGGAAGGAGGGGGGGGTCTCTTCCCCCCCCCCCCAGCAGCCCCTGAGCTGGGGCTGGGAAGGAGGGGGGGTCTCTTCCCCCCCCCCACAGCAGCCCCTGAGCTGGGGCTGGGAAGAAGTGGGGGGTCTCCCCAGCAGCCACAGCCCTGGAGCTGGGGAAAGTTGTCTCTTTCTCTGGTCACTGCAGCCCTGCATGTCCCAAATTCCCCCACCCCCTCTTCTCACCCCAGTGCCCCCTCCCACCTACCCCCTATTTCCCCCAAGGCCGCCACCTCACCTTTCATGTGCGTCTTCTCCAGGGTCCAGGCACCTAATTAGTGGGGCCACGCCTGTGGGGCCCCACTAATTCGGTGGGTGGCCCTTCATTTGCTTGTGTGCGGCCACCCAGGTGCGCATCTTCGAGGGAACTATCCGCAGACCACCTGAATGGAGCTTGCAGACCACTGGTGGTGGTCTGCGGACCACAGTTTTAAAAACCTCTGGACTAGAAGATGCAGTGTTACAGGTGACACAAGTAGCTAGTATCTGTGATGTAGTAATCGCTAGGTTACAACACAAAGAAAGACACCATACAAGGGATGCTAGTTCTGCTCCTCCACTCAATGTTACATTGACACCATATAGGTCAAGAGACCCAGCCCCTTCGGGTGGGAACTTATTGACATTTGGGTGATCACCAGCACTGCCTAGGTCCCTAGAATTTCAAGGACCTTCTTCACTCCCTTGGTATATGCTGGTATCACCTGGCGTACCTGTAGAACACCCAGTGTTCATGGACTTAGGGATGTCCTGTGTCAGTGTGGAGATGCCTTAAGTGTAGGATGTGGAGGTTTTTATGGCGAGTTACCCTGCTCACCCAGGATTATATGCAGGGGAAAGTTCTGATAGCTCTGATGCGGAACGTGCTGATCCGGGTAAGAGAGCCCCATATCCTGTATCGAGGAGTCAAAGCCCAGAAACCATAGATTCAGATCCAGGCAGCAAAAGCCCACATCCTGATCCAGGGAGATGAACCCTAGATTCTGATTCAGATTGTCCCATGGCAGCTGTTATAGAGATTAAGTCCCTAGATTTGATAGCTAAGCAAGTAGGGATGATGGAGGATGCTTTGGTTGTTAGGCACGCACAGTGTGTGCAAGAAACTGTGAAAGTATTTGGCTTACCAAGGGAAGACTGGGTTAAAATCCTACAGCTCACAGTGAATTGAGCATTATGGAGCATTACTCCCTGAGTATACAGTAGGAGAGAGATCTTTTAAAGAAACAGGAGCCTTTTGGAATATAATCAGCACCCAGGACAAGCTGGCGTGGCCATCCTGTCTAACCTAAAGCAAAGACCCAATGCTGGTTGGTAATCCTGAGTTGCAAGCCCCCCCATGGAGTAAACTTTGCATCCGAATAAATCCAGGCACTTGGCATCCTTAGGGTATGTCTACACTACGAAATTAGGTCGAATTTATAGAAGTCGGTTTTTTAGAAATCGATTTTATATATTCGAGTGTGTGTGTCCCCATAGAAAATGCTCTAAGTGCATTAACTTGCCGGAGTGCTTCCACAGTACCGAGGCAAGAGTCGACTCCCGGAGTGTTGCACTGTGGGTAGCTATCCCACAGTTCCCGCAGTCTCCACTGCCCATTGGAATTCTGGGTTGAGATCCCAATGCCTGATGGAGCTAAAACATTGTCGCGGGTGGTTCTGGGTACATATCGTCAGGCCCCCGTTCCCTCCCTCCCTCCGTGAAAGCAAGGGCAGACAATCGTTTCACGCCTTTTTTTCCTGAGTTACCTGTGCAGACGCCATACCACGGCAAGCGTGGAGCCCGCTCAGGTAACTGTCACCGTATGTCTCCTGGGTGCTGGCAGACGTGGTACTGCATTGCTACACAATAGCAGCAACCCCTTGCCCTGTGGCAGCAGACGGTGCGATACGACTAGTAGCCGTCATCGTCATGTCCGAGGTGCTCCTGGCCACGTCGGCCAGGAGCGCCTGGGCAGACATGGGCGCAGGGACTAAATTTGGAGTGACTTGACCAGGTCATTTTCTTTAGTCCTGCAGTCAGTCCTATTGAACCAGCTTATGGTGAGCAGGCAGGCGATACGGATTGCTAGCAGTCCGATTGTACCATCTTCTGCCGGGCAGGCTAGAGATGAGGATGGCGTGCAGTCCTTCTGCACCGTCTGCTGCCAGCCAAAGATGTAAAAGATAGATGGAGTGTATCAAAACAAGAAATAGACCAGATTTGTTTTGTACTCATTTGCTTCCCCTCCTCCCCGGTCTAGGGGACTCATTCCTCTAGGTCACACTGCAGTCACTCACAGAGAAGGTGCAGCGAGGTAAATCTAGCCATGTATCAATCAGAGGCCAGACTAACCTCCTTGTTCCAATAAGAACAATAACTTAGGTGCACCATTTCTTATTGGAACCCTCCGTGAAGTCCTGCCTGAAATACTCCTTGATGTAAAGACACCCCCTTTGTTGATTTTAGCTCCCTGAAGCCAACCCTGTAAGCCGTGTCGTCAGTCGCCCCTCCCTCCGTCAGAGCAACGGCAGACAATCGTTCCGCGCCTTTTTTCTGTGCGGACGCCATACCAAGGCAAGCATGGAGGCCGCTCAGCTCACTTTGGCAATTAGGAGCACATTAAACACCACACGCATTATCCAGCAGTATATGCAGCACCAGAACCTGGCAGAGCAATACCGAACGAGGAGGCGACGTCAGCGCGGTCGCGTGAGTGATCAGGACATGGACACAGATTTCTCTGAAAGCATGGGCCCTGCCAATGCATGCATCACGGTGCTAATGGGGCAGGTTCATGCTGTGGAACACCGATTCTGGGCTCGGGAAACAAGCACAGACTGGTGGGACCGCATAGTGTTGCAGGTCTGGGACGATTCCCAGTGGCTGCGAAATTTTCGCATGCGTAAGGGCACTTTCATGGAACTTTGTGACTTGCTTTCCCCTGCCCTGAGGCACATGAATACCAAGATGAGAGCAGCCCTCACAGTTGAGAAGCGAGTGGCGATAGCCCTGTGGAAGCTTGCAACGCCAGACAGCTACCGGTCAGTTGGGAATCAATTTGGAGTGGGCAAATCTACTGTGGGGGCTGCTGTGATGCAAGTAGCCCACGCAATCAAAGATCTGCTGATATCAAGGTTAGTGACCCTGGGAAATGTGCAGGTCATAGTGGATGGCTTTGCTGCAATGGGATTCACTAAGTGTGGTGGGGCCATAGACAGAACCCATATCCCTATCTTGGCACTGGAGCACCAAGCCGGCGAGTACATAAACCGCAAGGGGTACTTTTCAATAGTGCTGCAAGCTCTGGTGGATCACAAGGGACGTTTCACCAACATCAGCGTGGGATGGCCGGGAAAGGTACATGATGCTCGCATCTTCAGGAACTCTGGTCTGTTTCAAAAGCTGCAGGAAGGGACTTTATTCCCAGACCAGAAAATAACTGTTGGGGATGTTGAAATGCCTATAGTTATCCTTGGGGACCCAGCCTACCCCTTAATGCCATGGCTCATGAAGCCGTACACAGGCAGCCTGGACAGTAGTCAGGAGCTGTTCAACTACAGGCTGAGCAAGTGCAGAATGGTGGTAGAATGTGCATTTGGATGTTTAAAGGTGCGCTGGCGCAGTTTACTCACTCGCTTAGACCTCAGTGAAACCAATATTCCCACTGTTATTACTGCTTGCTGTGTGCTCCACAATATCTGTGAGAGTAAGGGGGAGACATTTATGGTGGGGTGGGAGGTTGAGGCAAATCGCCTGGCTGCTGGTTACGTGCAGCCAGACACCAGGGCAGTTAGAAGAGCACAGGAGGGCGCGGTACGAATCAGAGAAGCTTTGAAAACCAGTTTCATGACTGGCCAGGCTACGGTGTGAAAGTTCTCTTTGTTTCTCCTTGATGAAACCCCCCGCCCCTTGGTTCACTCTACTTCCCTGTAAGCTAACCACCCTCCCTTCCTCCCTTCGATCACCGCTTGCAGAGGCAATAAAGTCATTGTTGCTTCACATTCATGCATTCTTTATTCATTCATCACACAAATAGGGGGATGACTACCAAGGCAGCCCAGGAGGGGTGGTGGAGGAGGGAAGGAAAATGCCACACAGCACTTTAAGCACAGCACTTTAAAAGTTTACAGCTTTAAAATTTATTGAATGCCAGCCTTCTTTTTTTGGGGCAATCCTCTGTGGCTGAGTGGCTGGTTGGCCGGTGGCCACCCTACCGCGTTCTTAGGCGTCTGGGTGTGGAGGCTACGGAACTTGGGGAGGAGGGTGGTTGGTTACACAGGGGCTGTAGTGGCAGTCTGTGCTCCAGCTGCCTTTGCTGCAGCTCAACCATACACTGGAGCATACTGGTTTGGTCCTCCAGCAGCCTCAGCATTGAATCCTGCCTCCTCTCATCACGCTGCTGCCACATTTGAGCTTCAGCCCTGTCTTCAGCCCGCCATTTACTCTCTTCAGCCCGCCACTTACTCTCTTCAGCCCACCACCTCTCCTCCTGGTCATTTTGTGCTTTCCTGCACTCTGACATTATTTGCCTCCACGCATTCGTCTGTGCTCTGTCAGTGTGGGAGGACAGCATGAGCCCAGAGAACATTTCATCACGAGTGCATTTTTTTTTCTTTCTAATCTTCGCTAGCCTCTAGGAAGGAGAAGATCCTGTGATCATTGAAACACATGCAGCTGGTGGAGAAAATAAAAGGGACAGCGGTATTTAAAAAGACACATTTTATAAAACAGTGGCTACACTTTTTCAGGGTAAACCTTGCTGTTAACATTACATACATAGCACATGTGCTTTCGTTACAAGGTCGCATTTTGCCTCCCCCCACCGTGTGGCTACCCCCTCAACCCTCCCCCCTCCCCGTGGCTAACAGCGGGGAACATTTCTGTTCAGCCACAGGCAAACAGCCCAGCAGGAATGGGCTCCTCTGAGTGTCCCCTGAAGAAAAGCACCCTATTTCAACCAGGTGACCATGAATGATATCTCACTCTCCTGAGGATAACACAGAGAGATAAAGAACGGATGTTGTTTGAACGCCAGCAAACATACACTGCAATGCTTTGTTGTACAATGATTCCCGAATACGTGCTACTGGCCTGGAGTGGTAAAGTGTCCTACCATGAAGGACGCAATAAGGCTGCCCTCCCCAGAAACCTTTTGCAAAGGCTTTGGGAGTACATCCAGGAGAGCCGCGAATGCCAGGGCAAAGTAATCCTTTCACATGCTTGCTTTTAAACCATGTATAGTATTTTAAAAGGAACACTCACTGGAGGTCCCTTCTCCGCCTGCCGGGTCCAGGAGGCAGCCTTGGGTGGGTTCGGGGGTACTGGCTCCAGGTCCAGGGTGAGAAACAGTTCCTGGCTGTTGGGAAAACTGGTTTCTCTGCTTGCTTGCTGTGAGCTATCTACAACCTCATAATCATCATCCTCCTCATCTTCTTCGTCCCCAAAACCTGCTTCTGTGTTGCCTCCATCTCCATTGAAGGAGTCAAACAACACAGCTGGGGCTGAACCCCCTAAAATGGCATGCAGCTCATCATAGAAGCGGCATGTTTGGGGCTCTGACCCGGAGCGGCCATTCGCCCCTCTGGTTTTCTGGTAGGCTTGCCTCAGCTCCTTAAGTTTCATGCGGCACTGCTTCGCGTCCCTGTTATGGCATCTGTCCTTCATGCCCTGGGAGATTTTGACAAAGGTTTTGGCATTCTGAAAACTGGAACAGAGTTCTGATAGCACGGATTCCTCTCCCCATACAGCAATCAGATCCCATACCTCCCGTTCAGTCCATGCTGGAGCTCTTTTGCGATTCTGGGACTCCGTCATGGTCACCTCTGCTGATGAGCTCTGCATGGTCACCTGCAGCTTGCCATGCTGGCCAAACAGGAAATGAGATTCAAAAGTTCGCAGTTCTTTTCCTGTCTACCTGGCCAGTGCATCTGAGTTGAGAGTGCTGTCCAGAGCGGTCACAATGGAGCACTCTGGGATAGCTCCTGGAGGCCAATACCGTCGAATTGTGTCCACAGTACCCCAAATTCGACCCGGCAAGGCCGATTTAAGCGCTAATCCACTTGTCAGGGATGGAGTAAGGAAATCGATTTTAAGAGCCCTTTAAGTCGAAATAAAGGGCTTCATTGTGTGGATGGGTGCAGGTTTACATCGATTTAACGCTGCTAAATTCGACCTAAAGTCCTAGTGTAGACCAGGGCTTAGATTTAGGCGCTGGGGCTTGCTGATCCTGCCTCTCCCTCTCATTTACTGCAGACACTACCAACGAGCAAGGCTGTGGGTGTGTGAACAGGTAGTTGAACCCCTTGGAGGATATGAAGTACTTCCTCTCCACAGGAGGGATGGAGGCCGGGGTCTGCCAAATGGTCTTTGCATTGGCTTGTATAGTTCTGATGAGAGGTAGAGCGACCCTGGATGGTCCTTCTAGTGCCAGGATGTCCACCATAGGGTCCTCCAACTCTACAATCTCCTCGGCCTGCAGGTTCATATTCCATGCCACCCTGCACAGGAGTTCCTGGTGGGCATGGCTATCTATGGGGATGGCCCTGAGACAGAGGTGTCTGCCACTGTTCACCTGAATATTATGGGTTAGTTGTTATGGCTCACCGCTGATCACATCCAACCAGAAGATTGATAAATTCTTGTCCAATTCAGACTACAGGGTCCAAGAACTCAGATCGTTCTATAGCAGGAGAGGACTCTCGGGGTGCTTGGCAAAAACACTTACACTGAGGACAATAACAAATTGATAAAAGCTTTATTGAGATTAACAAAAGAATAATAAATGCTATGAAACGTATGACTGCAAAACAGTAAAAGAATTCCAAAACTCCTGGTGGTAACATTCCTATTATAAATACCTTAACCTAACACGGACAAAGTGGGTATTCACCCACGAAAGCTTATGCTCCAATACGTCTGTTAGTCTATAAGGTGCCACAGGACCCTTTGCCGCTTTTACAGATTCAGACTAACACGGCTACCCCTCTGATACATACAGTATGTGTTATAGCTACATACTGAATGTGACTTTTGAACTTAAGGTTTGCGATCCAGTTATTGATTATGACTGTGACAATCCAATACCTGATGATGTAACTTGTCCAATGATGGACCCAGAACCCACTAGTGGTCTCATCATAACACCCATATTAGGGGACTTGATTAATCAAATTTGGTTTATGCATATTTCTGTGGTGTTAAATTTGTCTAATTGGTATCTAGGCGAATTCAGCTATTGTAAGCATTCCAAAGTGGCTTCCTTTTTCTCCGTACTCCTTGTGGATAGGATTGCAGCTTATCAACAACAAATACAATATGTTGTTCTGTTGGGGATGGATAATGAAATCCATGAATTGCATACCTCTAGGAGAAAGTGTAGCTTGAATCCTCTTGGAATTTTAGGATCCCTGACGGATCTTTGGAAGATTCCCAAACATATAGATTATGTGTTACAAGAGGAAGTCAACCAGGGGGTCAACCCAATGTTACATGGAATAAGGGGATTGTCACAAGAAAAGTGATTTACTATGTACAACATGCATGACATAACCCAACTATTTAATGAGACCCAATTTATACTCCTGAGGGCATTCTGTGCCAAATAATTAAAAATTCTGTGCCAAAAAATAAAAATTGTGCGCACAATATTTTAGGATTCTTCAAAATTCTGAAATGTTATTTGTCAAATAAATGTGGAGGCTCCAGCATGGCATTGGGGAGCACAGACCATTAGCTGCACAGAGATGGGAGATCACTGTGCAGCTCCATCCAGGACATGGACTCAGCAGTGAGGCTGCACCCAACCCTGACACAGCGCAAGGGTCGGGCCTGCCCTAGAAACACCCCATGGCCTTGCCCATCCGTGCCAAGTGCACCAGGTGTGGGCAGGCAGGTGCAGCAAGGCAGGATCCAAGTGTGGAGGGGCTTAGTGTGGGGGGGATCCAGGTGTGGGTTGAGAGGGTTTTGTGTGGGGCAATCTGGGTGTGGGTGGCTCAGTGAGGGAGCCGGGTGTGGGGAGGGATCTGGATGCACAGGGGCTTGTTGCAGGGTCCTGGGTGCAACGGTAATAGGACTCTGCAGGGGGGATTCAGGTGAAGGTGGTTGGGGCTCAATGGGGGGGGTCTGGTTGTGGCGGGGGATAGAGCTCAGCAGGGGGGGTCTGGTTGTGGTGGGGGATAGAGCTCAGCAGGGGAGGTCTGGGTGTGAGGGGGCTCAGTGGGGTGGGGATCCAGGTGCAGCTGGTTGGGTCTCGGTGGGGTGGGGATCCTGGTGCAGATGGCTCATCAAGGTGGTCCAGGTGCAGGGGGAGTGGGGCTCGGCAGGGGGGTTCTGAGTGTGGGGGGTGAGGCTCGGCGGGAGGACCAGAGTATGAGGGGGTCTGGCTGCATGGGAGGCAGCTCCCTGTACAGGGATCCCTCCCCATGCAGCTGAGGAGCGATGGGTGCAGGAAGCAGGAGTGGGGGGAGGGGCCTTTGCAGCGCTTCCTGCAGCCGGGAGAGAAATCTGGGCCTGACCCAGCCCTGGATGCCATGCAGGGGAAGAGGAAGTCCCATCCTCCCCAGCCCAGCCTGGTCTAGCAGCTGAGCCTGGTGCAGGGTAGGAGCCACCAGCTGGGTCTTCCCCAGTCCTGCCTCCTGCCCCACAGTGATTTACCTCTCTTCAGGCTGCCCTGGGCCCATGAAACATACTGCTGGGAAGGGTCATGTGACTGCTTTTGTAGCTTCCCTTTGCTTCCCTGTCAGAAAGTCATTTTTCTGCAGGGAAGCAAAGAAATCTGTGGAAGACATAAATTCTGTGCATGCGCAGTGGCGCATGATTTCCCCAGAAGTACAATTTAAAATTAAACAGCTGGTCACTTTAAACCAGGGGTCGGCAACCTTTGAGAAGTGGCATGGCAAGTCTTCGTTAATTTAAGGTTTCGCGTGCCAGTAATAAATTTTACATTTACAGGGCCCCCCCGACGGAACCCCAGACTGGCAGCGGGCTGAGCAAGGCCGGTGGCTGGGACCCCGGCTGGCAGGGGCCGGCGGCTGGAACCCCAGACTGGCAGCGGACTGAGCGGCCCCAGACTGGTGGCGGGATCCCAGCCACCGGCTTTGCTCAGCCTGCTGCCAGTCTAGGGTCCCCGCTGCCAGCCCCGCTCATCCCACTGCCAGTCTGGATGGACGGAACCCTGGGCTGGCAGCGGGCTGAGTGAGGCCGGCAGGGGCCAGTGGACGGCACCCCAGACCAGCAGCAGGCTGAGTGGAGCCAGCGACCAGGACCCTGGCTGGCAGCAAAGTGCCATTAAAAATCAGCTCGCATGCCACCTTTGGCACACGTGCCGCAGGTTGCTGACCCCTGCTTTAAACAATGATCAGCACAAGGATCAATATATAGGAAAAGAGATTAGCTGCCCCTGCATATGGAAAGTATGTTGTAACTACAATCGCTGATGCATTACAATCTCTAAGATTGGGAAAGGTTCCTGATGTAATAAAAAAAAAGATGATCAGTTGTTGAGTTGGTATTGCCCCAAATGTTTTCAAAGGCTGGGAAAGGAACGATTCATATGTTTGGATTCGTGCCAGCGTTTATCAGGAGGTATAATGAGACAGCTAAAATCTGACACACCTCACCCCAACCGAGACAGTTGTTCTCTTTCTAAAGATTGTAAGATGACATGATCTTTGTATGTCTCATTCATGACCTTGCTACCAGTGTTTGACCGAGACAAGGATGTGGACATGCAATTGGTGGTTGTAGGTCACCTTGAAGACGACATCTCCAGAGAACACGTCAATGTGCCTTCTTGGGTGGTCCATCACACTTCAACTCAAACCTGGAAAATTCCGCAGGTGGCCTGCTGCTCTGAAAAAGGGCCTTGGTACATCTGTAGATGTAATGTGTTCGAGACAGACACTGTCCTGTGTGGACTTTAGGGAGAGGAGTTATGGAATAAATCACCCTCATTGTAGTGCCTGGTGACGTTGACCAAGTGGAAGACTCTGATGGAGAGGGTGACCTATGTTGGACATGGCCAATTTTGTGTGGTAACCAATCAAAAGAGGTACAAATATGGTCCCTTGGTGTGTCCTGTCACAGACCCAAATTTTTGTTTTACTCCAAAGCAACCTACTTTGACAGGGAACCAAGCCATTTCCCCTATTCCCACTTTTGAAAACATCACCATCATTGAGTCTGACCCAGCCTATGAGGATTTAACTATCCAAAGTACACCTACATTTCTTGTCTATATTCCTCTGTTAAGCTTACAATTAAAGTCATTACTGGCTTGTAAGGAGACCCACCTCATACAAATTACTAACGATATGAATAAAGACAGGTTTCAGAGTAGCAGCCATGTTAGTCTGTATCTGCAAAAAGAAAAGGAGGACTTGTGGCACCTTAGAGACTAACAAATTTATTTGAGCATAAGCTTTCGTGAGCTACAGCTCACTTCATCGGATGCATGCCAAGCTATTACTCAAATTAATTAATGAAGGTGATGCGTCTTCAATAACCCCCAGGAACGATGATGGGTTATTGCCCAAAGAATTGCAATAGGGGTTATTTGCATTGTTTTAGGATGCATGCAGTATAAACCCAACAAGTACTGTCTAGGCAAAGACCTAGACAGATACCAAATATTAATTATGGTGACTATATATCCATGGTACCTGGGGTACCACTCCAGAAACACTTCAGGGTTCTGAGTCTGTTTTTACGATACCCTTCCTCCACCCTGAGAGGTGGAATATGGCGTTGTAACTGTCTCTACAGATGCCTGACCGTCTACAGCCATATCTCTCTGACTGGGTTCATTTATAAATCAGCCTGTCAAAGGGGGCATGTAGCCTACAGGGCTAGCCTGCTTGCTTGCCTATATATCTTTTCTTATAGGTTTCTTATTTTCTTATTATAATAGGTTTATATTAAAGTATGCTAGCTGTAATGCAAGGGACCTACAGGCCACACCCTGTATGTTGAACTAAGGCAAAGTTAGCATACATATGTTTGGGACCTTTCACCCAGATAGCAAAGTTGGCATACGCATGTTCGGGCCCTTTCACCCAGATAGGTGATGATGAATTAAAGCATAAGGTCCATCTATGGCTGTGACCTTTAACATAGATAGATAAAGGATACATTGAAGCAGGTTGGCATAAGGGGCTTTCTAAGTTCATCTCCTCTTTAAACTTAACAGGTACAGCACAAGGAAATAACCAATATAACTGGGTAGGACAGAAATAACAAATGTGGGAATGATCTAATGTCATTAGTATGTATGTATATGTCATCAATATGTACAAATATGGCAGCCTATGGAGTATGTGTACCCTAGCGTAGTGTGGCTGAGGAAACCAAGTTGGGACATAGAAGGGGGGAGCTTAGGTGTTCAAGCTGTATAAAAGGGGTGACCCACCAGGCCAAAGCAGCTTAATTAGTTCTTTGTTTATTAGTCTGTTAGTGTTTTACTTAACTAACTTACTTTACTGACTTAAACTTACAATTAAGAACTAAGTTACCTTCTTTAGCTCTTAGGTCTTTAGCTTTTCCTAAGCTCTGCACCTCCCACTCAAGAACTGAGGAACCTGGACCCAGACTATCTTGGCATGCCAGAGTTGAGGCTGGTCCTTTGTCTCTTACCGCCAGGTTATCAAGGATGGGTATGAGTAGAGTAATCAAAAGCTTTACAGTATATAATATCACAGATGTCTCTAGAACTATATTATTGCATTTAGAAAAGGAGGACTTGTGGCACCTTAGAGATTAACAAATTTATTTGAGCATAAGCTTTCGTGAGCTACAGCTCACTACATGCATCCGATGAAGTGAGCTGTAGCTCACGAAAGCTTATGCTCAAATAAATTGGTTAGTCTCTAAGGTGCCACAAGTCCTCCTATCTTTTTGCGGATACAGACTAACACGGCTGCTACTCTGAAACCTGTCATCATTGCATTTGTAACTCTGATTATTTTACCATTTGATTACTATTCCATTTAGCTCAATAAAGGCTACATTTGTCTCAGTGTGAGGGTCCTGTCTTGCATCCTGAGGGTCCTTGCAAACTCTGTGTAGCCTGCTTCTGGGACAAGAACCTTATCATCTTCTGATCAGATTAATTGACGAGCCTACAACCCATATGATCCAAATTAATAATATGAACCTCCTAAAATCAGGCAACACTCTCCCTACTCTTGTGAGCTAGCCTGTTGCTAGTCCACTGAGCCCCAAACTGTGGGGCACAGTCCCCCGCAGGTGGTGTGCAGGAATATTCGGGGGGCGGGGAGAGCTGCGGGGCCTAGGCCAGTTCCCACTGGGGGTGGGAAGGGAGCGCCACACTTCCAGACCTACTCCACTCCCAGCCTCACTGCATCCCCAACCCCCTTCAGCCCCCAGTCATGCTAGACCTCCAGGCCCAATCCGCCCCCATCCCCAGCCCTGTTCTGCCCTCATTTCCTCTCTATGCCCCCCCAACCAGCTCCACCCCCATCCCCAGCTCCACCTTCAGCCCAAGCTCCGCTGCTGGGAATCCTTGACTGGGCAGTAATGGCAGGAAGGGGCACAGACAGATTCCATTAATGGTAAAGGTGAGGTGGAGAGCACGACTGGAAATGTTTGTGCACCACTGTTTTTCGTCTCATTATACTGGGGCAGGCCTTTCTGGTAGCAATCACATGCCTGTTTGTTATGGTGTTGGTTTGTTTTATAATGAAAATAAGATCACAGTCATTTTTAAAATATTGAGCTGAAAAAAAACTGAAACTTTATTTTAATCAGTAACCCAAATATTTTTTCAGTTCAGTTCCAGATCAGTAGGTAGAACAAAATTATGGTTCCAGTTTAGTTCCCGTTTAAACACCAGTTTGAACTGGTTCTCTGGTTTAACTCCCAGGGCAGAATAGATTATTTGGGCAGTTCAGATACCAGGTAAGACATCGAAGTGCTCTCAGGTGGTTCTAAAATAAGCAACACAGGGACAGAGAATGATTCTAAGCATCTAAACAATGAGACTGTCTCAGCAATTCCTTGCTTATTCAGCAAGGAATCGCTAAAGGAGGTAGGTGGGTGAAGTGGCTCCTGGGCCAGGGCTGTCAGGAGGATCCTGGGGGGTGGTAGGGCACTGGAGAGGGGAAAAGGCAGAGGGAGGCAAATCTATGTCTCCTCACACACACACACACACACACACTTTAAATGGTGCATCTGCCTCCCTAAATCTAACCCCCAGAGTTAGGTTGCAGGCTGAGAGAAAGACCCCATCACACAGGTGGGGAGATTTTTAAAAGGTACAAATGGGAGTTAACCATGTTGCCAACTCCTGCAATTTTATGGTGGCTCTGACAACGTCTGGTGATCTTCCTGAAGCTCAAGGAGCTGGAGCCCAGAGCCATCTCAGCTTTCATTTAAAAATCAAACAAACTTCCTCGGCCTCCCACTTGCAGAAAAAAGCTTGACCAGGTGATGAGAGTGTAACCCCCCAGCCTCAGAAACCAGCAGGAAAATGCAAAGCACCAATGTTAAAAAAAATCTCCTGGACGCTCTGCTCCGCTGTGCTGCCCTAGGTGTGGGCCCTGTGGGAGGTGGGGGAGATGCCTCACAGCCCACTGGATATGGCTTTTCCTTAGGGTCCCTCCCTCTCTCTGTGAGCAGATGGCCCTGCCCCTTCCCCCAGGACTGGCAGAGCAGAGGGTGTTTCCTCTAATGGAAAGGGGGGGTCCCCCACTATCAGCACTCTCCCCTTTGCGTCTGGCTGCTCCTGGCCACGTGCATCTCTGGGGCGGGGCGAGGCACAGAAGTGCTGTGTCACGCCCAGGTGTCACCAGTGCCACACACTCAACTTATCCCTACCGGTGTCACCAGCCAGCTTGCCACCACAGCCCCATCACTCAGCCCCTGGTTGCACAGCCAACGGGCATTCACCCCGCCTGTGTGCAGCCAATTAACACTGGAGACGGGAGCCACCAGCCTCCACCACCATCCCCGAGGGAGGCCTTTCTGAAACCCAGTGCAGCACATTCCTATTAAAACAAGCCCTGAGATGCATGCTGCCCTCTACCCCCAACAGCCCTGTACTCAAGCATGCTCATTAATATAGAGTGTGTTACCCAAAGGAAAGTATCACAGCGCCCACTGCAGAGGGACTGTCGAAGTAACCATACCTCCTCTGCTGCTGCGGGAGCCCAGGAACGCAGTGGTGCAAACACATTACAACACTGCTTAAGACTGTCTAGGCTGTGTAACTGCACTAAGGGAGAGTCAAAAGCTGGGGAAAGGGAAGGGCATGTTTGCCCCCAGCCCATCCCTGCAGTGGTTGGCCCTGTGCTGGAATAGCAGAGGCCAGGCCGGACGGAGCCATTTCCTGGAATCGAAGTCATGCGTCTCCCACTCCCCACCACAAGGCAGCTGCTACATCCTGTGACTGACAGAACACACACCGAGCTCTGGGGAAAGGAGGCGAGAATTTCATTTCTTGGCTATAGATACTCGACTCTGTAGACTTGATGCAACCTGCTGAATTTGCTTGGGGAAAATGCTGTGTTTAAAAAAAAAAATCTTATTGTTCATGCAATACAGGGATGGCGTTAGCTATTTTGCCTTACGCCTAGTTCACATTGTGAGGGGCCTGACTCATGATTTGGGGGTTCCTAGTGGTACAGATGCTAGTATGGACAGGACGGTTCTGATGACCCAGTTATTTAGGCGGAATTTAAGCTGGCTATAGAGAAGCTAGTCGTGGAAATGGTTCCATGCTGCTCTGGGTGCTTTGTGTCTGCTACTGTCTGGTTTAGTTCTGGCAGCAGAATGCAGAAAATACACCACACAGGCTTTCAGACCCTTCCCCCATCATTTTACTTTCCTAGGGTCTATCTACGCCAGCCAAGCCATCTGCCAGTGTGGGATCATGCGTAGAGGCCTGGATTTGAGAAATCTAACATCCACAGAACTGGCTAAATCTTATGACTTCTTATAAAAACACACAGAAAAATGCCTTTGAGGATCAGCAATTGTCTTAGGAAGTTAATGGCGTCCTAAAGTTACCCAGTTAAGCCAGTGCAGTTAGAGATTAATGTGACTGGTTCATGAAGTCTGCTAAGCCCTGTCCCACAATGCACTAGTCCAGTTGGTCTGTCTGGTGTACTTTCTGCATTCCACTGCCCAGGGCGGAGCTTGGCTGGAAGCCACTTAGTCGTACAAATACTGCTGCAAACACGCTGCAGCTCATTGGCAATTTCCTCTTCTACAGGTGCGTTCAAATAGTACATCTCGGAGCACACCATCATCCAGCTGGCCTGCAATGCCAGGCAAAACCTAAGGATGGCAAGACAAAATTATATGATCAAGGACTAGAATAACCAGTCCAGAGTGGGAGGAGGACAGGCCCCTTCAACGCTGCGCCTCTCCACCCAGCCCAACACTCAAGGACAGCAGGAGGCCAGCAACATTAATCCTGGATGATAAGGAGGGGCAGTAGGGAAGACCAGGATGTGGAGGAGCATGACAGGGAACTACCAGGCCCCAAGGACATTTTTGGGGTCCCCCAGGATGACCACGTCAGAAGACTTACAGGGATGGTGTGTGCAACATGGCAGATGGGTTGGAGGGGATGGAATCGAAGGAAGAGGCACCCTTTAACAACGTAGCATTTTTTTATTGCACAATAGACCAAGAGCAACTGAGAGAGCAGATGCAAAACGTGACTTTTCCAGGTCCATGTTCAAAGCAGACACAAAAGAACAGGCATAAGGGTTGAGGAGTGTTTGTCAAGCCTTGTTGGCACACAAACTGGAACCAAAAACTAAACTGGTCGTGATTTACACCGTTAGCCACAAGTCAGTATGTGGACATGTATTTCAAGAATAGGAGTGTCCTATTTCAATATTCATAGACAAGATGTTTAACTATTTTATTCTCTCACCTGCTATGTAGTTCTGAGGACTTTTCCACACAGCGAAATGTATTGAAATGGCTCTGTTACAGCCGGTGTCTTTTGTGCTTCAGGTAACACTGATCTATCTGAGATAACATTTTAATCTGATAACTCCAAGACAATAAAAAGGTCCCCCAGCCAGAGCCGGTGCTAGGCATAAGCAGACTACACAATTACTTAGGGCCCCAAGCAGCTCCCAGGAGACCCTATTAATTAATAGTATGTATTGTGGGTGGGGTGGCCCCCCAAATATTCCTCCTTAGAGCTACTGATGGGCTACCACCGGCACTGCCTGCAGCCCGAGTGAAATCCTCAGTGACGTCAATGCCACCTTCACCACTTTGCTCCTAGTTGCCTTCCTAGAGCTTGTACTTGTATGACTGATGGGCCACTCTTAGCTGGTGTAATTGCCAGCTGGTTCCCTTTTCCTCTCATCAGGGTCAACCCTAGACCAAGTGGCACCCCAGGCGAGGAGCGTCTTCAGTGGCCCACACTTCATTTGTTAAACTTTTGAATACCCTATTTTTTATTGCATTTGTAGCCCATTTCATGGTTTGATGCACAATTTGCACGCATGAGTCATCCTTGTCACATAGTCACTACTTACACTCTTCAAGTCTTAAAACACAAGTATACTTTCACAGTTACACAAGGTTCACAATATCACAGCTGGACGCTCACTGCAGTTAATTCTTATATCTCACTGACTGACTGGCGCCACCCTGCCCCTTGTATACCCGTGAGGGCATGGCAGATAACATTCTAGGACAGGGGTGGGCAAACTTTTTGGCCTGAGGGCATCAGGTTTCGGAAATTGTATGGAGGCCTGGTTAGGGAAGGCTGTGCCCCCGCCCCCTATCCGCCCCCCCTTGCTTCTCGCCCCCTGACGGGGGCCACCCCCAGGACTCCTGCCCTCATTCAACCCCCCCCATTCCCCACCCTCTGACCGCCCTGACCCCAATCCACACCCCCGCCCCCTGACCACCACCCTGAACTCCCCTGCCTCCATTCAACCCGCCTGCTCCCCACCCTCTGACCGCCCCAACCCCATCCACACCCCCACCCCGAACTCCCCTGCCCTCTATCCACCCTCCGTCACTCCCTGCCCCCTTACTACACAGCACAGAGCACCGGTGGCTGGCGGTGCTGCAGCTGAGCCGCCCAGAGCATTGCCCCGGTGTAGTGCAGTAAATTGCTCTCCGTAACTGCGACCAGCAGCACAGTCCTACGTGGAGCTGTTTAATACACGACGCGCTGAGGCTGCGAGGGAGGAGGAACAGCGGGGGAGGGGCGAGCCTCCCAGGCCAGGAGCTCAGGGGCCGTAGTTTGCCCACCTCTGTTCTAGGAAAATGTAGTTCTCAAAGTCTGGAAAGGTCCATGAGATTCTACGAAGGTCCAGAACATTCTAGGAGGTTAGTAAAAAATGGATCCACATACAGAATACCTGAAATGTTACTTCCAACATTCTATTTTTCCTTTTGTAGGTAACAAACAGCACCCCAAACCCAGCACCCCCCCAAGCCCGGAACTCCATGCGGTCACCTGGGTCACCTGCCCCTAAATCCGGCCTGGCTTCTCACTCCCACAGCTCCACTCCCTGAGGCTGGTGCCTGTTCCCTGTTTAGGGTGACCAGACAGCAAGTGTGAAAAATCAGGACAGGGGATGGGGTGGGTAAAATAGGAGCCTATAAAAGAAAAAGACCCAAAAATCGGGACTGTCCCTATAAAATCGGGACATCTGGTCACCTTATTCCTGTCCTCCACATTGGGCTGAAGTGGAGGGAGTCACAGTGATGCATCACCAGCTGCTTTTACAGGCTCTGCTTAAAAAGTAATTTATCAAGGGACGAAAAGGGGCATTTGGTTGGCGATTGCTCCTCTTCCATTACGGCCTCAGAAACATCAGACATTCCAACTTTAAAAAACAAAACACAAAAAAAACCCCAAAACTTTAGAAATAGCAGCTGTTCCTTGGAGAAGCCAGCAGCCGCTCTCCCAGCCCTTAGTCTAAGGTGTGGTGGTGTTTGTGAGGCATTTAAACAAGAGATTAAAAAAAAAATTGAGCCCAAACTCCTCTCCTCCAGCAGCTTAGCTCCACTAGCCAGTTTGGGTGCTGCCAGTGGCATTTATTATACTAAATAAGGTCTCTCGACTGTCACCTTGTCCCCCTCTTCATTTGTCTGTTGAATACACCGGTTGTCTCATTATATGCCAAGGTTGGAAGCTCTTTGGGATGGGAATATTAAAAAAAAATCCCATTCCTAGCCCCATAGAGCCCTGATCCATGCTGGGAAATCTCTAGCTACTAACACAATATAAAGATCTTCATTCGGGCACAGTATCCTTCCAGAAAAATGGCATCCAATCATCCAAGTTATTAATGTAAAAATCCAGAAAGCTAAATAAACTCCATGAATCCCTTCTTCAAGGGCTGGAGAGGGCTTTGTTGTGTAATGTGCAGTGAAAGTGCTAAACAACACATCTTTAAATCCAGACTGGCACGTGTGCTCTCTCTCTCTCTTCTCTACCTCAAAGAGCAGTTATTGGGTGGGATACAGGAACTGCTGGGTGAAATCCTATAAGTTGTGATATACAGGATTGATCATCTAGTCTATGTGGTCCTTTGTAGCCTAAAAAAAAAAAATGAAGCTAACAGAACGAAGATGCAGAGAGAAGATGCAAAAGATTTTTGCAAAGGGCTTTTTGGCCATGTGTACAGGGCCTCCCACCTATACATTATATGTGAAACACACACATTCACCTTCTGTAAGGGGAGTTGCATGCATTTAAAAATCCTTATTTTGGTATTTGACAATGCCAGGTATCACCACCCCTACAACAATCCCCCACCCAAAGAAACAGACAATCCTATATCATGCTTGCATGGCCAAAATAATGAAAAGGCAGTGATAGAAGAGCCTTATAACTCTGAATTCAGCTAAGATCGGCTTCTTTAAACTGATTGTTAACATTCATACAATATTGACTCTGAACAGAACAGAATTCAGTGAGAGCAGTCAGCTTGCAAGATACCCCACTGCACCTCATGGGCGCCTAACTGCATCTCTGGCTATTATTCCAGCTCACAACAATGGATGAATAACAAAGTGAGTAGCGAAGCACAGTCACTTGCAAATGCCTCCTCCAGGAAGTGTGTGAATTACACAGCAGACGTTCACACTTGGTAGACAAGCAAGCATGTTATTGTGTTACTGTGTGTATATACTCTGACTAGGGTTAGTTTAGGGCATGCAGTCAACACAGGTGACTACAGATTAGCACGGAAGCATGTTAGCGGAGTTTAAAAAAATAATGGCCCTGAAGATCACGTTAAATGGATCCCTAATGACATATACATCAAAATAGTTTCAGACATTAGAGGTGAGATGGCTTATTGACAAATAGCTTTAGGTTTAAGCTTTAGGCTTATTGACAAATAGCTTTAAACTAATGAAATGTGTAACTCAACCCCTTTGGAACAAATAGAACATAGGGAGGACAATACACCAGGGCCAAGGTTTTCAGATGTATAGGATCTTACTGACCAGCATCTCTCAATATCAGTCCACTTCAGTGTGGTGAGTGCTCAAAGGTGCAGCACTGGGATGGATGTGTTCCTGCAGTTGCTGCTGATACACTGGTTGTGGTCATACCAGAGCAACCCCAAAAGGAGAGCTGTGTTTGCAAAGGCAGGTAACACCAAACACATTTCACTTTTAAACGAAACTCCAGCAATCCCAGGGCCATGAAGCAAAAAGCAGCAGGTGGAAGAGGATATGTCTGCACATGACTAACCCAAGAATTATCTGAGAGATTTATTGAAGGATTTTGTCCCATTAGGTTAGTAGCTAAAAGGGCACCTCCAGCCGCTTAGCCTTGATAGCCTGACCCAACCCCACAGTGCATTGGTCTTACTCAGCTTGAAGTTTGAGGCCACTTTCTGCAGGAGGCTGCAGCACCACTGCATCTTTGGGAAGCACTCCCTAAGCAGGCCTACAGCCTGGCGCTCTGGACTCTCCAGTCACAAGGAATGCAGGCTTCCAAGCCAGGGACAGAACATTCTCCTTGAGATTGAAATAGACACCAGCAGCTTGGCTAGGATGAGGGAGAAGCCTTTCAAGGGCATTGGGAACACAGAGGTGGGATGTTAAATGGCCCCTTTCAAATGCTGTGAGGCAAGCATGGACAAACAAACTTCTCCCCCCTTGAAGGAAAGTTACTTAGCAGCCCTACTGCCTTACAGTTCATAGTGCCCAGGACAGGTGCTGACACAGATAGTCTATTTCTATCTGTGCTGCCCACATAGAAAACTTTCCTCTTGCTGCTACACAGGATTTTCCTAATCACAGTTTCCAATTCTCTAGCAGTATCTGCCAGACATCCTGTACTACTAACTTAGCAAAGTAATACCTTCACGCTAGGTTAGAATCCAGGAAAGGAGGAGGAAAGAGGGAGGTAGATGCAATTCTGCATGGCAGTAAAGCCAAAGCCCCCTGTGGCCTACAGACACACTTGGTAACAGTGATGAATGTGGGAATTTTGGTAGTATTTTTTATTTCTATGAGCACCTCAGTTTCTCTCTGGGCTTTGTATTGCTATGCACTAAGTGCAAAGGGAAGGGGCAAGGTATTGGAATCTTGCAATGGTCGGTCTGGATATCAGTGCCATTAAACTGAATAAAGTCTACACCTGTGAATGGAGGAGCCAGAAGACACAAAGGAAACCCCAATGGCCCGGACATTGACACATAGCCACCAACATTCTTCTCACCTCCCCTGCAGGCAAACTGGCCCCATACTGGAGAGCAAAGGGGAAAGGCATCACATGCTGTGTTAAGAGCTGTGCTCTCCCCTGGGATGGGGACAAAGAAGAAGAAGAGAAAGGAAGCAGAGTTGGCTTCTACAGCGGCATGACTCAGGGAGCTGATGCTCATGTCTGAACTCTGTCTTAACCTTTGCTTCTTGATGCTGACCTATGGACTTTCAGATGCTGTATGCCAGGAGACTTGGCTTGGAGTTGCTACAAATATCTATCAAAGCACTGCTCCCTCCAGGGGTGAACAACAAGCCTCCCACAGGAGCCTAGCTCAGCTGGACTTGTTGCAGGAAGCCACAGAAAAATAGGAATCCCCGGCCCCCAAAGGCCCTGTCTCAGAGGATATGGGCCTTTCCCTGTGGAACTGTTTGGATCCTGGGGAGTTACCCCTTCAGCCCCCAAGGGGCTGGTTACATGCTGGGGCAGACACCAAACCTTGCAGATCCATGACCGTGACAACCTGCTGCTGGGATTTTGAAGGCGAGCCAAAGCTGGTCACAACTCAAATCCACCCTGAAGCTCTTGGGGTCTCCCTCCCTCTGACCCCCATAATGGATCAGATTAGAGACTGATCATTGCCTACCCAGGGTGTAAATTTAGGGAAGATTTAGCACTAGCTAAGGAAACAGTCTTCACTGAAGCCTCTACAGGCACTGGCCCTGCGGGACAGACTGGAAATTTTAGGTTAGAAAACGGGCACTCTAAACTTTTGCCAGAGCCATCATCCTTGGAAGAAGGTTGGGATCAAGCAAAATAGTTCCTGGAACTGAAATCCCTAGCAAAGAAATACAAATTAACACTAAACTGAGTATTTACTATGGAACTAGGGTTAGCTGGAGGAGGAAGCAAACTGCACCTTGTCATTAGAGGCTGAGGGATGAGGAGGAGTTCCGGCGTATGTGTATGCAGCCTTAGTTCCTTCCAATCTGCCCTGCACCTTTCCATGGCACAACAGAAAGCCTGCATTAACAGGCTGGAGAATTCTGGCTTGGTGTGGAATTTGTAGATACAGTTCAGGAGTGGTGATCTGTATTAACAATACTTGAGAGAATCCCAAGCTTCTCACTGGAGTGCTTTCCATGGACCCTAATGAGGGCTCCCCACCAGCTTTCATGTAGTCTCTACCTAGTAGGTGTATTATTGTCTTTTAGCCCAAGTTATACTCATTTCTACACTGTATTTCTCTTCCTTGTTGGTATTTAGACCTTTCAAATACTTCCAAGTAGCCATCCTATTCCCCTGCCTTCCCATAGCTTGTGGCAAACAACGTTCATTCTTTCAGTCTTTTCTCACAACTCACTACCCACAACACCTTATTCCTCCAGTTTGACCCATAGGCTACACCTACACTTGGGAGCTGAGTTTGCGACACCCAACACACATAGTTGTACTCAAGCTACCCTGCTAAAAATAGCATAGCCAGGATAGAAGTGGTGTCGGTTCAGACTAGCTGCCCTGAAGACATCCCCAACAGGATCCCCTGGCTCTGTACCTGGGCAGCCAGCCTGAGCCGCAGCCTGTGCTACCCCGGTACACTGCTATTTTAAGTGCACTAGCTTGAGCAGAGCCAGTGTGGGTTCATCTACGCAAGCTGAGAATCACACACCCAGCTCCAAGTGTTGACAGTCACAATGTTGGCACAAAAAGCTCTCCAGGGTACTCCAACAGGAATGTGGTCTTTCAATTTTGTATCACCCAAGCAGAAGTTTGGGTTTCATTTAAGGAGCGGCCTGTGGAACTTAAGATGCTAACCTAGTCAAACACACCAACTGGAACCCATCAGGCTGGGATGGCAGCTGTGTAATGGAGGGGGACCATGTCTTGTTTTGGTAAATTACAGAGTGAGCAGATACAATTACAGAGTCTTACCAAAATGTGCATTTCTAATGCTAATTATAAACAACCCCAGACTGTAAATTTGCTTTAAAAAAATGGCAAAAACAGATGTACATTAAATAATTCTCCAACTTCTGACCACCAAAAGTGTAAGCAGCATATACTCCGCTGTCCTCACCATTTTAAAAATAAGCACCATAGGTGGGAGAGAGGAGAAGGGAAGCAGTAAAAAGCAGGCTGTCTGTCTCACACAGTTTATTTAACAATAGGTAATAAGAAATCAATTTTAACAGTCTATACAGTGATCGAAAGTTCGTATTTATAAGTAATCAACCTTAATTGCATGATTTACAACATTTGAGGGTTTTTTGCTTTCTATTTTCAAGTTTTACAGAAAGTGGAAGAGGGTGGGGAAAGGGGAGAGAGAGAGAGAGAGAAAGCAAGCATAAAGAAGAAACCCCAGGGACTTTTCTCAGGTTAAAATCATCCTCTCGGAATTGTTTCTTACCCTCTTTTTTATTTTTTTTCCTTTGTTAGATGTAAAAATAACAAAAAAATTCTTTCAAGAAAACAGAAACCACAATATATATACTACATCCATTTGGCAGCTGCCCCTGTGTATTTGCAAAAATGTTGTACAAATTATTTTAATACTTGAAGTTTTTTTTTAAGCTCAGACTCTTGTATAGAAAATTCTTGGAGGACAAAAGTAGACTTCAGGAGGGGACTGGGTTATTTAATATTTTTACATTTTTTCAAAGAATTGACATCTTTCCAACCAAAGAGGAAAAAACTGGTATTTATTTTTAATATATATTTATATATATGTAATGTATTTTTAAAGCAACATTAACCCCTTTTGTCCTCCGGTTTTAGGAAATGTTCTCCTGTGGGTTTTTTGCAGTGATGAAGAAAAACCAGAATAGGGAAAATGTTAACCATCTGCCTCAGTAAATAATAACTATCAATATTACATATTTTCATTAATTTAAAAAAAAAATAAAACCTATTGGAGGCATGAGAAGGGGGCCAATTTAGTCAGCGGCCAAAAGACCACCCTTTTCCCCTCCACCTCCCAACGCACGCATGCGAGGAAAAACAAGAAAAAGGACTGGTTATGATTCCAGCCATAACAAAAATATATTCTTTGTATTCTATTGTCCCTCAGGTTTATTTTGTTGGTTTCTTGTTTTTAAAACCACAAACTACTGCTGCAGAGTTCGGATGTGTTCCAGGGAAAAATGTTGTTTTAGCTAAGAAAGATTCAAAAAAATTTGTCTTCAGTACAAAAAGTCTTGAGAAAATAAGTTTTTTTTTTTGCTCCCAAAATGCTACAATGTGTCTAGTGTATGTCTAGTGTACTCTGTGAAAGGTTTGAATTCAAGTCTGAGTTATCGGAGCTGAGCCCCAGTTCCGTGGCGCTTGTACCATGGAGGCCTGCCATGCCTGGATTGCCAGCAAGCTGAGAAAGCATTGCACTCTGGTCCGGGCTGGCAAAGTGCCCCTGATCCATGGGGTTAGCCTGGGCAGCTACCAGTCCTGGATGTGGGGAGCTGGTCTGCGGAGAGACATGGTGTGGAGAAGGTTGAGGTTGCATCCGAGGGGAAGGGCTGGAATGGGGGGGCTGGGACTGGGGTCGTGGTGAGGGTACAGGCTGTGGAGAACGCACTTGATTGGTGAGCGATGAAGGGATCTGCTGGCCCTGTAAGTGTGGGGACTGGGCCTGACTGGGGAGCATGTGCTGTTGGGGGCTCATAGGGTTGGGCTGAGCTGGGGATCCCATTTGCTGCTGAAGTAGCCTCTGCTGGAAAGCCTGCTGCAAACTGGCTCCTGTCTCTGCACTCATTGCCTGTGGAAGCTGGCTCATTTGTCCCATAGTTCCTTGCTGCATCTGTTGCATATGATGCTGCATCCTTTGCTGTTGCTGCTGCTGCTGCTGCTGCGCATAACCGACACCCTGGGGCTGCTGAAACTGATTATGGTTGGCCATCCCGGGCCCCAACCCCGGGCCTGCTCCTTGCTGCTGCTGCTGCTGATGGCGCTGCTGCTCCATCATCTGCTGCCGTCTCATTAGAAGATCCCGGAATTGCGGAGACATCCCAGAGTGATTCATGTTCATCGGCTGTGCCTGAGGGTTCATCCCACCCATGGCCTGCTGAGGCTGCTGCTGCTGCGTCTGTTGGGGCATGCTGGGCCTTTGGACCCCGGCCTGCATGGGGTTCATATTTTGCATGGCTGGGTTTGGGTGCACCCCTCCTTGCTGCCCTTGCATGGCTGGCTGTGGTTGAAGCCCTGGCTGCCCCTGTGGCATTCCAGGCTGCCCTGGCATACCTTGTGGATTTTGAGACACTGCATACTTGGCGGCCCTCTGCTTGATGAAAGCAGCCAGTAGCTGAGGGTTGGAGTGGAGAATGTTAAGCACCTGCTGCTGCTGCATGGGGGAGCTGGGAGACCTGAGAGTCCGCAGTAAGTTTTGTAAGGCTGCCTGGGGCAGAGATGCTGGTTTTGGCTGAGGCGCACCAGGAACCTGACCCATTCCTGGCTGAGGCGCCATGTTCATAGGCTGCCCTGGCTGGGCTACTGACATCATGGATGGTCTCTGCATTCCTGGCTGGAGCTGCTGTGGTTGGGGTAACCCACTCTGGGCCCACGGTGGCTGCTGCTGGATTCCTGCTGGCCCCATCCCTTGGTCTATGTGACCGCCAGGCCCTCTGGCCATCTGGGGAGGGTTCATCCCCATTGGTGGCATCGGATTCAGTTGGGGCATCTGGTGCTGAATTGGCCTTTGGAAAATCTGAACTTGTGCCATCTGACGCTGAGTCTCTGCTGCTCGCTGGATCTGCATGGCCATTTCTACTGCAGCTGGAGGAGGACCCTGGACTGGTGGCTGAGCAGTCTGAGGTGGAGTTGGAGGAGTTATCTGGCCACCTGCTTTGCCCTGGGACACAGCACCAGGGGGTTGAGTTCTCGGCATGGTGTAGGGCGGCATAGTATTGGGAGGTGCAGGTTGGGGTTGCGAGGCAGGCTGGGGTGGTGGCTGGGGTTGTGGGGTCTGTGGTGTTGGGGGTTGCTGGCCTGTTGGAGTTGTTGGTGTGGCTGGTGTTGGTGAAGGCAATCCTTGCTGCTGACCTACCACACCGGTCCTCTGCATGCTTGCCATCCTCCTTCGGAGCATCTGGGCCTGCTGCAGACGGTGCTGAAGTTGCTGTTGGCGAAGCTTGTGTTTAATGTTGAGGCAAAAGGGCACCGGGCACTTGTTCTCCTGGCAGTGCTTAGCATGGTAGCAGCAAAGAGCAATGAGCTGTTTGCAAATAGGGCACCCTCCGTTGGTCTTGCGCTTGCAGCCTTTGGTATGTTGGACAACTCGTTTCATCTTCTGACAGGATGGCAGTGAACAGTTGGCATTACGACACTGGCAGGCATGGACAAGGGACTGGATACAGCGCTGGATGCTCAGGCGGCGGGAGTCACCAGGGCTCTGGGTGGTTGCAGTCTGCTGGTTGTTGCTCTCATCATCTAGGCCAAGGCCCAATTTCTCCATCTTGTGGTCGTGGTTTTTAGTGTTATAACAGGTGATGCACAGGTCGTAATCCTGGAAACAGACAACATTTTGAAAATTAAACAGATGTCTACATAACCTGGCATAATAAATATACAAATGGGGTCATCTCACTCAAGGGATATGGACTGTGATGGGGGAGGGGGAAAAATTGGCCTTTGTTGATTATAAAGCCAGAAGGGACCATTGTGATCATCTAGTCTGACCTCTTGTGTAACACAGGACATACCACTTCCCTGGATTAATGTCTATTCAACTAGACCACTATTTTTAGGAAAACAGTCTTGATTTCAAAGTTTGCTGTGATGGAGGATCCATCACAACCCGTGCTAAACTGTTCCAATGGCTAATTACTGTCCTTAAATTGGCATCTTATTTCTAGTGAAGATTTCTCTAGCTTCAACTTCCAGGCATTGGATCTCATATCTTTGCCTGCTAAATTGAAGGGCACTCATCACATTTCTGTTCTCCACATAGGTAGCTCTAGACTGATCAAGTCACCCCTTAAACATCTTTTCGTTAAGCTCAATAAACTGAGCTGCTTGTAAGCATATTTTCCAATCTTTTATTCATTCTTGTGGCTTTTCTCTGAACCCGCTCCAATATATCACTTTCCTTCTTGAATTGTGGATGGTAGAACTGAATACAATATTCCAGCAGCCCCACCAGTGCCAAAGAATAAAACTCCCTCTGCTTCATATTCCCATTTATACATCCAAGGGTCACACTAGCTCTTTTGACCACATCATCGCACTGGGAGCTGATGTTCAGATGATTATCCACCATGATGCCCAAGTCTTTTTCAGAGTGATTGCTTCCCAAGATAGTCCCCTATGACCAGTGACGGCCATTATTTACCACTCTCCCAGTCTTTGGATCATCTGAAAAGTATCACTCATAATTTTATATTTTCCTTTCAGGTAATTTATAATGTCCCCTGTGCCCAGGTATTGGCAGAAGTCCAAACAAGTAACAGTGAAAAGTGTGTGGGCAAAACAGTATCTGACATTTATACAGACCAATAGCCATGGCTTGGAAAACCTGTTTGCCCTGAGCCAGTAGAAATCTCACCTGACCAAGTGGGGTCAGGGGACCACTGGCTCCTTCCCCAGAGGGAAGGAGAAGCTCAGGGAACAGAGTAGCCACTCATCTGCTTGCTCTTCTTCAAAAGAGGAGTGGGGCACAATAGTGCCACTTCTTTAAGAAGGGGAGAGGGAGGAGCAGATTGCTTTTCCCAGTGAGCAAGGGGAGCACAAAGCAGAGGGGCCACATGGAGAACAGATGGGAGGTAAAGGGGCTTTGAAATTCTGAGGAGGACAGAAGTCCTGCCAAATGGTAGGGGGCCTGGTATTCCTAAAATTAGTTAAGAAAAGAAAACTACCAGAATTCACTAACTCGAGAACCCAGAATTTGGTTATTTAGGTGTATGTGGGAGGCAGAATGTCAAATTATATTTGCAGTTTCTCAGAACTGAATTTAGGGCACAGTCAGTTTACTGGTGGAGGAGTGAAGATTTAAATGAAATAGGCATGGTTAAAGTGATTGTAGCCTTTGGGGGCATACAGCAGCACAGCTACTTGTCACTCAGGCTAGCACACTTAACACCCCCCATTCCAAACTGTCACAATGTAGACTGGACAGACATTGCTATGAATGTAGGTTTAGAAGTGACTTTAGGTGAAGAGTCTCCTTAACCTTGGTGCCCAGAGCTAGCGGGGAAAAAACACCTTATTAGGCATACCTCACAGACAGTGCAGTGCCATCTGGTCTCTACATGATGCTTGCATTCATTGCAGGTGTAAACAAAGCGGTCCTGGCTCTGGGTATGCAGCTCCACTAGCATGCACATGGTTGACCACTGAGCTCTTCGTAGCGAGGAGAACTCCAGGTGCTTGTCTCTAGCAAGGGTGAGGAAGGCATCACGCCCGTCCATCAAGTCACATGGAATGAGTGGGTCAGGCTCAACAATGGGAGGCAGGGAGTTCGCTGCAGGGCCAGCGATGAGACGGATCACAAAGAAGACCTGAAAAGTAAAGCAGAAGTTAAAATCAGCAGTTGACCAAGAGGCCATCAACCTTAACTACATGGTAAATGTCATTTCATGACTACTGATGTTAGCACGCTGTGATGGGTGGGATGGCTTCGCATCAAGCAGACTACTTGCATGGGTCATGAAGGAATTTCCACTTCTGCACATATAACACTACATAATTCACCAAGTGCACTATGCCCCCCCCCCCCGCTTTCCTCTGATGCAAATACTGACCACTGAACTAAATGGGCCCATGGTCCAATCTGGCACAGCAAAGACTTTTACTTATGAAAGTTCTCTACACAGCACAACTGTGATCTGTATTTATTCCCATAGCCCTGATGGGAAAGCGTCTAGATGGGGATTCCATCTACAAATACGTACTCTTACTAAATTCTATATTCAGTGTTTGTGCACTTGGCTGTTCAAACAGTAGATACTTCTCAATCCAACGGCTTTTACCTCTTTGTGCTTCTCCATAGTGGCATACAGCTTCTGGGAGAGATCGTTGGAGACATTGGGCATGCCAGGCTTCTTCTTATTGCCACGACTTAAGCTGCTCTTGTTTTTACTTGTCTTCTTATTATTCTTCTTTTTGGCATTTTTGCTGTCTCCCTTACTCACCTGCCAGAGAAGCCGATAACTTTGAATTTGTAGAATAATAAGAGGCATTTAGGTGCCTCTGACAATTATTTAAAAAGACAGTAAATCAGTATATCAAAATTTAAAGCACTTTATTAGGCTAGCACCTCCAGTCATTGGAGAACTATAAGAAAAGCTTTCACAATTTACTAAGAAGCTAGCAAAATGTTCTTACCAACTGTCCTGGAAGTCTGAATTAATTTGATCAGAGTCATTCCAAAGATGCCAGAGTGGCAATATAACCATCTAAAAAGTATTTGAAGAGTGTAAACACCCAAAAGAGATATTTGTTTAGGTTGGACTGAAGGGGTAAAACAGAGAAAAGGGATAAAATTAATCAAAGACGGCCAATCAGAAAAAGGTTCTCTAATGGTGAGCTCTATTAGATTGTGGAATCATCTCCATGGAATGTAACAAACAACCTTGATACATTTAAAGCTGGAGAAGTCACTGAAGAACACATAAGGAATGATAGTGCACTGTCCAGAGACCTGGGGAAGGAGTAGACAGTTCAAGTGACTTTAAGGACTCTCTCATTTCTGTTATCTTCCCACCAACAAAGCCTCCCTAACCACTTATTCCGGCTTAACTCATCTCCCTAGACTGCCTCCAACGGAGGTTTATACCAAGTTTTGTCTTTATGTCCAAGAAATGGGATTTACTCCCACTTTGATCTTGATTAACATGTGTATGTGAGGATAATGGAAGCTGCAAGGGGTGACAATTTCAATTGAAACTGACAAAAGTCAGTTTCATTTCTAGTCTAGTGTGATCACAGCTCACTAATGAGTAGTCATGCCTTCTAGTCCCTTTTGTAGATGCTTTTTATGTACTTTATGTGAGAAATTGGGTATGGGAATACAGACTTTAAACTTTATTTCTTCAGTGGGTTTTATTCTGATAAACTTTAAAGTAACTTTGTCAAGATGAAAATTTCCAAAAAGAAGCTATTTGATATAATCCCCAATTCCTAAATAAAGATTACTAAACTGTCTTGTTTGCAAGAAGAAAGGTGAGATCTGGCCCTAAGATATTCACACTTATTTGGTGCTGAACCTTCCATAAACTGCTGGCATAATGCCATCTCAAGACCCTTTCACCTGGACAAGGCCATGTCAGCTTCTTTAGAAGCGTATTTGATATTTTTGGTGGTGTCGGGATGTTCCCTGAATGAAAAAACTGTACACTTATAAAAAAAAATTGCTGGTTTCAGCAAGACTCACTCTCTCTTCCCTCCCCCCGATGCTAGCCAAAAAGATGACCTAACTCAAACACAATCATATCAAGCGGCATGGCTTCAAGGGAAGACTCATCTGCTTTGTCCAAAGGCCTTGGAGGAAGGTGCTGCAAGGCGGCACAGGAATACCATAAGAATTAAGGGTAAGACTGAGAAGTCTTGCCTTTAGGATCAGCAAGTCACCTGAGGAAAGACTAAAGTTCTAGAATCCCAAGACTTATCACCTCTGGGGGAGGACGTCACAACATCAACAAATATGCCGGGCTTTGGCCAGTCTACCTGTATGTGAAAAAGCCTGCTAGCAAGCAGCACTGTCAGCAACATCGCTGTCTGGCCCCATGACTGCAGTTCCCGCTTCTATTTCTGAAGAGCCTAGAATACTACGCAAACCCTCTGTTATCTTAAGTATCTTTTCCCTTTTTCTATTTTTGTCTTTTACTTTTATTAGCTGGGAGACATCCCAGTCTTTTTCATTCTTTAATTTTAGGGTGTAAAAAAGTAGCTAAGTACATGAGCATCAGTCAAGTCGACCCTGGGAAGCTGCCAGAAAGTAAGTTCCACAGGCTTAAATAACCCTACAACAAAGTCTCAAAAATACTCATTAAAGCAACTTCAGTCTTCCAAGTCCTAAGCAATTTAAAACTGACAGCTGTAAACTAGGGTATGTAAACTGCTAAGTCAGGGTTGTCAGACTTCTGCTTATCAAAGTATTCTGCAGAAACCTGTATTTTAGTTGCTTTTTTTTTTTTGAAGGGGGTGGGAGGGAGGGAGGGAGGATTAGCTACTACTAATTGAATTGAACTGAACTAAGAGAATTGAAATCTAAAGAGGAAGCTTTTATTTGGTTGTGGTTTAGAAATTATACAATTTGTTTTCAGTATCAAATATTTAACCAGATCCAAGTTCAGACTGACTAAACCTTGGTAAAATTCTTAGTTGGTGTTTATAACTGAACTGACAGCCACCTCTGTAGATCCCTTCTTTGGATTTATAAGGACTAATTATTTGTTGAATTAATCTGATGATTTGACTAATTTGATCATTTAATTCAAATCTACTAACTTGTTGATTTAGCCTTGATTGATCTTTTTGCTTTAGCCTTAGTTTCAGTGATATGCTTTCTTGATTTTCATAGCTTCAAAAAACCAACCCAAACAAGGATCCAGAATATCCTGGGTGGATATTAGCTGGTCAAGTTAAACCCTGATCTCCCTCAATTGATCTTAGACTCTTACAACTTTTAGACCATCTTTGTTAGAGATTGAAAGACTACATAACCGCAGAAATTCACGACTGGAATGTTAAATGAATGGTTATAATCTATTCAGGAAGAACTGAATGGGCAAAAGGGGAGAAGGAGGGGCACCCTATGTTGAAAATGGCATTACCTGTTTCTGAGTCACTCATAACTTGGACAAAAGTGATCCTGAATGCTCATACATCAATATCCTAACAGATAAAGCACACGTGGGGTATCAGTTGGTGTCTTCTACAGACCACCAAATCACACAAGGGAACAGGATGACTGCCTCCTTATCTACCTCTCTATGATCTGTAGGGGGGCGGAAAAAAACTGTGATCACGGGGGACTTCAATTTGAGTGACATATGCTGGAGGTCTTATGCTGCGAGTACTAAAAACATCCTTGGAATTTCAAAACATCATAGATGTCAATTTCCAAACTCAAAAATGTTGCAAGCCGACCTGGGCGAATTATTTATTAGACCTCGTCTTAACAGAAAAAGAGGAATTGATCACAGAACTAAAAAATAATGGTAGCTTAGGTATAAGTGATCATGACTTGATCCCATTTATAATATGCAAGCAGAATAAAGGCCAGACCAGTTTTTATCTATCTATCTATCTATCTCTATATATATATCTATCTCTCTCTCTCACACACACACACGGTGCTGATTTCACAAAGTTGAACACAATTATGAGCCAACTCAGCTGGGAGGAAGAATTTAATCTGAAAAATGTGAATGACAGTTCAGAATCATTTAAAAACACCTTACTAGATGCATAGAAAGCCACAATTCCACAATCGAGAAACAAGGCTGTACTGCGTAAAAAACCGATCTGATTGAGAGGGGAAATGAAGGCAGCTGTAAAAAATATATAACAAACGGAAGGAAGGGAAAGGTGATAGAAATGAATATATATCAGAAGTTAGGAATGGTTGAAAATTGATAAGGGAAGCCAAGGGGCACAAGGAGAAATCTATGGCCAGCAGAGATAAGGACAATAAGGACTTGTAAAAATGTTTTAGGGACAAAGAATCCGGACAATGATATTGGTCCATTACTAGATGGAAATGGTAGAATCATTAAGAATAATGCAGAAATGTCAGAAGTATTCTTTCCATTCCACTAGTACCTCTCGAGGATGTTAAACAGGAGCTACTGAAGTGAGACATTTTAAAATCAGCAGGTCCCGATAACTTGCATCCAAGAGTTTTAAAAGAGCTGGCTGAGGAGCTCAATAGACTATTAATGACGTTCTTCAATAAGGCCTGGAGCACTGGGGAAGTTCTAGAAGAAAGTTAATGCTGTGCCAATTTTTAAGAAGGGTAAACAGGATGATCCGGGTAATCACAGGCCTGTCAGGCTGACATCAATCCCAGGCAAGATAATGGAGTGGCTGATAATTAGTAAAGAATTAAAAGAAGGTAATGTAACAAATGCAATTCAACATGGGTTTATGGAAAAACAGATCTTGTCAAACTTGGTATATTTTTTATGGGATTACAACTCTGGTTGATAAAGATAGTAGTGTTGACGTAATAAACTTCTGCAAGGCATTTGACTTGGTAACATGACATTTTGATTCAAAAACTACGACAAATTAACATGGCACACATTAAATGGATTAAAAACTGGATAAATGACAGGTCTCCAAATATAACTAAACAGGGAATCATCATCTAGCAGGTGCATTTTCGGTGGGGTCCTGCAGGGACTGTTATTGGCCCTACGCTATTTAACATTTTTATCAATGACCTGGACGAAAACATGAAATCATCACTGATAAAATTTGCAGATGACAAAAACTGGGAACAGGTCAATGATTCAGAGCGATCTGGATCACTTGATAAACTGGGCACCAGCAAACAATATGCATTTTAATATGGCTAAATGTATACATCTAGGAACAAAGAATGTAGGTAATATTTAAAGGGTTGGGGACTCTATCCTGTGAAGCAATGACTGAAAAAGATTTGAGGGTCATGGTGGATAATGAACATGAGCTCCCAGTGCAACACTGCAGCCAAAAGAGCAAATGCAAGCCTGGGATGCATAAACAGGGGAATCTTGAGTAGAGTAGAGAGGTTATTTTACCTCTGTATTTGGCACTGGGTGCGACTGCTGCTGGAATACTGTGTCCAGTTCTGGTGTCCACAATTCAAGAAGAATCTTGATAAATTGGAGAGGGTTCAGAGAAGAGCCACGAGAATGATTAAAGGATTAGAAAACATGCCTTATATAGTGATAGACTCAAGGAGCTCAATCTATTTAGCTTAACAAAGAAAAGGTTAAGGGGGTGACTTGATTACAGCCTATAGTATTTACATGGGGAACAAATATTTAATAATGGGCTCTTCACTCTCGTAGAGGAAGGTGTAACATGATCCAATGACTGGAAGTTGAAGCCAGACAAATTCAGACTTGAAACAAGGTGTAATTAACCATTGGAACAATTTACCAAGGATTGTGGTGGATTCTCCATCACTGACAATTTTTAAATCAAGATTGGATATTTTTCTAAAAGATCTGCTCTGGGAATTATTTTAGGGAAGTTCTATGGCCTGGGTTATATAGGAAGTCAGACTAGATGACCAGAGTCATCCCGTCTGGCCTTGCAATCTATGAAAAACGTCAGTCATGGACTCACTGTTACGCTCATTCTGCACTACACAGCACTCTCATAGCAATTAAGACAAACCAAGGCTAAAGTCCAGTGACACAATGTGTCCACCTGAATCTGAAGATAAACTGGCTGAGAATAGTTTCTAAGGCTCCCACACAATGATTTTCTGGCTCCCAATTAAGTAGAATGATAGCAAGAATTCAACTTACAGGTAGGGAAACAGGAGGGGGAAATGGGCACCATCTGGGAAAGCGGGAGAGCTGAGTCTCAAAATAAACATGCATTTTAGATAAGCCTAAAGACAGTTATTACCACCCCCAAATGGAAGTTTTAAGCCTTAACAACATTTAATTCTGCACCAGGGACCTAGGGAAACTAAGTGAAGATATAAGAAAAGATGGAGAAATATCATGAAGAGTTAGGTAAAAGGAGTCTCCTTACATCCGTGCTCTCATTACTAGTGTTCTCTTCTCTCTTCCGCTCTTCCTCCTCTTGTTCTAGTTCCTTAATGCTCTCCTCCAGCACGTTGGGCCAGAAGTCCCCTTCAAAGTAAGGCAGCTCTTTTGCACTTGTTAGACGATCTTCTGTTGCCTGCTTAAAAATATCCTACAAAAACATACAAACCCGGTTATAGCTATCATAACTATCCAAATGAACCAGGGCACCCTATTCTCAGACACAGCAAAAAAAGCACTGAAGACATCAGCAAAAAAGCACTGAAGACACATTTAGTGGTGCTTCAATTATGGATAGTTTGGGCCGATGATTCAGGCATTTAGTCCCCACAGGAAAAAAAACCCATTAGTAGCTCAGTAGACTGCTAGCCAGTCACTACAAGCCCCACATTTATTAGATAGAGCAGCAATATCCCAACACTTCCTACAGCCCTTGATCTCAAGTTAACATAAACCTACAGACTTTAGGTCCTTCTAACTCCATCAGCAGCCCAACCCTTTATGTTGGGTTTCTTTTTTTTAAATCGCTAAAATATCCCCAAAAGATTAACTCTGTTCTTCATACTGACAGTCCCATATTGGCTGTTGTTCTCTAGTATTCTCATGGCCTGAATCTTTGATTTTCTATTTCTTTGGGAGCAAAGGAAGGTGTGACATTACCGCATACCTCTTTTACTAAAATGGCTTCAAAAGATGCGTGGTTTAGATAGGATTTACTTATTTTAACCCCAGACTGCTAAATACTCAATCCAGTTCTAAAACACAAGTTAATGCCTTACAAATTTCTTTGAATAATCCTACATTGTAGGGCAAGCAGTGGGAAGAGAACCAAAACAGACTGCTCACGAAATCCTACTGAATCTAATTTACATTTAACCAACCTTGTAGTCATGGACAATGCGCTCCGACACAGATTTGTCCAGCATCTTTTTATACCACTCTTGCAGTCGCTTGGGCTTGGGTATCTTCTGGTCAGGAGGATGGCAATGGAAAATATAGTCATCTCCTTCACTAGGCGGGCAGGCCCAGATATGTCCGGTTGTATATCTATCGTTGTAAAAAACATCAATACATCAGGATGCTGATGTGTATCACTAGGGTCTTCTATTCCTTTCAGCCACAAGGTGGAGCCAGCACAAAGCCTGCTGGTATTACAAGATGGACAACTACTGCAATCCTCTTCCTGATCTAAATTCTAGAGCTGTCACTATATATAAGCAATGGATACTGTTAATAAAAACACTGAGTTGTATTCTGACTGGCACATGCATACAATTTAGGCATGCATATTTTTACTAATTAATGCACAGCCCTATTCTGTGCAGCAAAAAAGCATTTCCCACCCATCTACAGGTAAAATCACTAAAGCCTGACATACGCTTGCAACTGTCATCTACCAACTGCATTACAATTAGATGAGAGAAGTGTAAATTCTCAGAGCAAAGAAATGGAACATTTCAACACTAGGAGCCAGGATTTTCCTTCCCCAGCAAGACAGATGAGCTGCCTACCAGCAGATGAGATCCAAAAACTAACTTGTCTTCTGAAACCTACTTTACTTTCCCAGCATTGATTCCTTTCCCTCTGCCTTCAAGCCCAATTAAAGGAAGAAAATTCCTCTATACCTGGGAGTTCTCCCAAGTATATTTCCTCTATAGCTCCTAAGGAGCATGTCTTTCAGTACCATAAAACCTGAAATAATCTAGAAAGTAATAACTGTGAAAGGCTATAGGACCACAAAGCCAAATTTGCCCTCAGTTCCTTTCCCTCTATTGGTAATTTGAAAGATTCCCAAAACCAGGGAAAGGAGAGTGGACAATATGCTCAGAATTCCAGTTATAAGTACTCTTCCTCGCTTCACTGAGAACAGCCTCTGCAGATCCCCCATCCCACTCTAGAGCCTTGTCTTCACAACCACTTAAGTCAATGTAAGTTACATCGCTCCAGGGTGTGAAAAAGCCACTCCCCAGCGACGTAACTTACATAGATTTAAGGTGGTGTCTACACTGTGCTATGTCGGTGGGAGATGCTCTTCGCCGACATAGCTTCCACTTCTCGTTGAGGTGGATTAATTACATTGACAGGAGAGCATGCTCTCATTAATGTGTGCGTCTTCACCAGATGTGCTAAATCGCACTGGTGCCGATTTAGCATGCTAGTGAAGACAAGCCTTAGGAAACTTAGCTAGCAGCAGTCCTCCCCTCCCGAAAACGAGCACCTGACATCACCCATAAACACAGAAAGCAGCATGAAGTGAAGGTGTGGACTGAGCTTCATATAGCAGTTTTACAGACACTGGGATAAGGAAATTCCTTGGTGGGAACGTAGCATAATACATGGGGCCTGCTTCTAAGGTCTTTTACACCTCTAAAAAAACTGCTCCACAAGTCTCTGCAGAGAAACCACAATCTCACTGCAGTGTCATATCCCCTTCCTCCTCCTAAACCCATGGTTTTGTTGCCCCTTCCATTATGTCACAGGTTGAAATTAGATGGCATGCTCTTCAGGGTAGGATCCATATCATTTTGTCTGCACTGAGAGGTGCCTAGCACACTACTGGATGCTGTAAAATAGGAAGAAGGATTAAAGGCTTACCCTAATTTCTTGACATATTCTAGGTATCCAATTAATATTTCATGATAGACAGCAGTCCTCAAGCATTTAGGGCGGAAGAAATGAACACTGTCGAGGTAAGATATGTATACTCGCCTAGGCAAAGATGGGGAAAAAAAAATACATGACATTACAGAACAGAAGGCCAGAAGTATTTCACAGCCTTTATATACATTAATCCATGGTATTTTCGGTCCTTGAAGTACCTAATGCACAAGCCACTGTCTTCAAAGGCTACGGGTCCCATCTACCTCCAGGAACTCACATTCCTTTACATCACCTCTGGTTTCCAAATTTGACCTCCCCCTCTCTCTAGAACAGTCTGCTCCCTCTTCCTCACTGATTCCCTGTTTCTTTACAAACTAGACTCCAAAATCCATCTCTTTCCAGCTGCTGGAATACCATAACCAAATGCCCATTCTGTCACCTACCTATCTTCAACTCCTTCTTACTATAACCATATTGTTGTAACTGTTTTGTGTTGGGATATACTATTATGAATAACAAAATTTAATTATGCTGCATTAAAGTTTTAAATCTGGGACTTCAGAAGGTTTATCCCACTGAGATTTCAGAGCAAAGTAAAATTTAACCTCCCTTGACTGGCACTGCAGTTCCTCACCTCTGATTGGGCGGGGGGCAATCTGAGCCGTACTCCTGTACATGCATACCGAAGAAGCACAAGTCTACACCATCTATCTCCTCAAAAGCAAACAGGGCTTTTGTTCGATAAGGGAAGGACTCTGCCATCTCTCCACTGTCTACAAACCTGCAGATATCATAAGATAAAGAGGAGAGTAATAAATACTTTCATTCCATCAGGACAGAGAACACCACATGGTGATACATAAAGATAGTAATTAAGACAGGATTTGCAACGCATGGTCAGAGCCATTTGTCACAGGCAATGGGAAAGCAAACACTAACAACTATATCCCAGAGAAGGAAAAGTGTCCCAAGTTATCCTGAAAGTTTGTTCACTTTTCATCTCAATCTTTCTGGAGTGGAGGGATTTTAGTGTTTACATAAAGGACAAAACTAGAAAGCAACAAATACAAATAATCAAAGCTACAATACAATGGAACACAGCTTTGTTTTAAAATTGTTTAGTTTTAATCTCCAGAACTTTAATATACTTCATGCAATTTAATATAAGTGGGTGTGACATCACTGACAGCCAATCAAGAAAGCTGTGTTGGTGGTGTTCTGAATACTAGACACACTTTGCAGTTGCCAAATAGCAGCAAATGTAGAAAACTCAAACACCTATCTTTTGGGATGATGCTGGGAGCAGGCAACATTAGGACTTGAAGGGATGTACCTTGCTTTCATTCCAGGTTTTACTTCTACAGTTTTGTCAGAGGCATGAACCACCCTGACTGTGACCTCTCCTGACTCAGGGTGATTCTGTCTTCTCAGAAATTCGTTCACTCTGTTCTCCAAGAAGGTACCCAGCCTTGTAGATGGCAACCCTGCACAAACAATAAAACTCTTAACATATGCATAACTGGAATTTCAAATTCTATTTCTCTATTCATGTATTAGATTATGAGTAAGGGCACTGGCAGAATGGGCCAAGGACCAGAGTAAATCGGAGGTGCTGCCTGTGGAAGTTTCAGGCTGCCTATCCCTGTCAGGTTCTAGCTGATACTGTCCATACCCTCATTCTCTTGAAGAGAAATTCGCACTTTTTGGACAAATAAAAACCCCTTCTAAATAGAACTATTCCATTTATATCCACAAGGATTACAGTCATCTCTCCTTTCAAACAAAACCTAAACAAAGGAAGAGCAAGTATACAGGCATCTGAAGGAGTATCTGAAACTGATAGTCCACGTAAGAACACAAAGAGGCCTCAATCTCTTTTTGAGCCTGTAGATACTCCTGCAATATTAACAGTTTCTTGTCCACAGCCTCCCATTTTCACATTTGGCACATTCTTGAAAATCCCCACTGCACAACAGCATTGAGAGTAAAATTTGTAAGTAAGTAACTGGAAACCCCAGCTAATTAAACAAAATTGGAAGCAGCCCTCCCATTCCTCACAGTGTTCTCAGTAAATCCAGGACACGTGGATTATGGAAAAAGCATACAGATGGTCTAACTTGAAGCACTAGTCTCAAAGTGGGTTGGTTTCCATTTTATGAGAATGCAGTTGAAGAAAAAAGCTCTGGGATGGCTAAGATGCAAACCCAACTATTTTTTCAACATTTCAAGACAATTCAGTTCTCTAAATCTCCTCCTTGCCCTTTGTCAGAAAAGCTCACTACAAAGATAGAACTTTTATACTGTGCAATTGCTAACACCCCAGTGTCAGTCAAGTTTTGTTTGGGCTGTTTTTATGAATATGAGCAAAATTAAATGCAACTATTTACTCAACTTTTAAAAATGCAATTTAAAGCTGAGTGAAAGGAGTCAGACTGAAAAGCTTTCAAAATCATCTCCGTCTAAAGAACAGACAATGACAGTACAAGCTTCCCACACTTTGCCTTCATCCTGATATCAATCCTGCCCAAGGAGAAGCCACCTCTAGTAAAGAGTGGTTTTGTTTCTGTGGTCAAAACCAAATAGTCTGCTCTGCCAAGACTTCTAGAGGTGCCAGCTGTGGGACAATGTTCCCTCTAATTTTTGACAAGCCATGGCGCAAAAAATTTCTTCTATGCAAATATTTGAAGCAGAGTTCAAATTTGTGCGCCATAAGGCAAATGCGCCCAAGTGAGTATTTCATTTTTTGTGCATGTGGTGTTTAACCATGTGCGCAGGATTTGGATCTGTGTGCGTGCGCACACGCGCACAGCTTAGAGGGAACAGTACTTCGGGGATGACTTGAATGTATTGTCTTCACATTTAAGCAAGACAGCAATCATAGAGGAGCCACTCCCCAACACTAGTAATATTAGTGACTGAGGTAAAAGGCTCTGTATCCCACATTAACAGTCCCCATAACCATTATATTAGTAACAGGGCCGGATTAATCTTTTGTTGACCTGGCACAAAACATATTTGTGGGCCCCTATGAGGGCCTTGGAGCAAGAGGCCGGCTGGGGGCAAGGCATGGCGTGGGCGACCCCACTCTGCCCAGTGTGAAGGCAGTGTTTACAAACTGGCAGTTGCCAGATGCACACTGGCCCGCCAATCCCTGTGCTGCCAAGGTGCCCCTTCCCCGTGCGGGTCCATGCTGTACCACACAACCACCCCACCGAGCATCTCCCCTCCCCCCCCTCCAACAAATGCACAGCGCTCTGCACCCCCCCCCCGCAGTCAGCCCCATTACAACTCCCCAGCACCACACACAGACCCCTCACTGCCCAGCATCCCAACACACAGATCTCCCCCCCACCACTGCCCAGTACCCTTCCCCACAGCCCCACCACAACTACACAGCACCCCCCCCAAGCAGACCCCACTGCCTAGCACCCCAGAACACACAAACCTCCCCCACTGCCCAGAGCCTCCTACCCCCTCACATCTCAGCATCCCCCCCATCACAGACCCACACCCTGCCCCTGCCAGCACAGAGCAGGGATCCCCATCCCTGCCAGCACAGTGCTAGGGGTCAGGACAGCTGAAACTTGGGAGCAAAGAGTGGCCCCACTCAACCCTACCCGCCTGGTGTTGATGGTGCTCACAGTGGAGGAGACATTTCCTTGCATGGGCAATGGAGCGGTGTGGGAAAAGGGCAGCCTCCAATTTCCCCAGCCAGATGCTTCCACAAAGCAGCAGGGAGAGGAAGGCCCTGCCCCAGGGAGCCCAAAGCAGATGGTCACCAGCCTGGAGTGGCAGCTGCCTCCCCTCTGCCCCAGTCTCCACTGGCAGCTGCTGGTCAGTGACGGGGGCAGAGAGGAGCCCTCAGCCGGCCAAAAGGAGCAAGCAATGGGCTGGGAGGAGGGGCCAGGGGGTGGGAAGGGGCCAGCAGGCGGGGCCAGGGGCAGACAGAAGCCCTGGCTGGCAGGTCAAGAGGAGCGAGTGGTGGGGTGGTCGTGAGCCGGGGATAGAGAGGAGCCAGCTGCTCCGTGCACAGCGCAAGTGGAGTGGGCCAGGCCCTCTTTTGAGCATGGGCCCAGCAGCAGCCATTGTAAACCTGGTACTGATTAATAAGTTGGATGTGTGCATTTTGAATAAATACTAGGGAAGTGATCTGGCTGAAATTATCTTCCCATCTCTATCCCAAAACACATGGAATCCCAGAATTTAAGTAAAAGCTTAAAATTCTTAAAAAAATACAAGAGGGACAGGAAAGTTTCCCCTCTCTCCCAATACATTGTTAAGCACTTAGCTAATACACCTGAAATGTTCTCTGAACAAGTATCAGGAGAACTTACTTTTAGCAGAGAATTTGTTCTCTTTTCTGGTTCGTCCTGTTTTCTTTAAGCAGCCATCACACACAAAGCTGAAGTGGAAACGAGAAAAAGGAATGAATAACCCCATACCTAATGCTGCTAAGGTATTTTCCACTGAATGCATCCAATGAAGTGAGCTGTAGCTCACGAAAGCTTATGCTCAAATAAATTTGTTAGTCTCTAAGGTGCCACAAGTCCTCTTTTTTTTTTTTTTTTTTTTAAGGTACTCATAGTAAGATTCATGACATGGGTTTGAAATATCAGAAAGAAAACATTCTACCAGATGTTGAAGACTAGGGAACAGCCACACTGAAAATTTTGGATAAAACTGAGGACAGAAGGAAGAGAATGGCAGTAACTCTACCAGTGGAAAGTTACTGTCATCTTAACATTTGGAGCTTTTCAAGACAGAATAGGAGAAAGCTGAATGACCAGAGCATGAACACAGTTGACCTTTACAATATGAGCTTATTCCTCTGAAACCTCAGGTATTAACACTAATGGAGACAGGATCCTGCTTAGAGGAACTAATGGTCTGATATGATATAGAAAATTCTAGGATTCTAGTACACAAAGATTCCAGACAACTGTAGGATTCTTCCCCAAGCAGTTCAGGGCCAACCACCCTTATAAAAAGAGGAATAGGAGTAGCAAAATGGCAAATCCCCAAATTGTGCAATCAGAACAAACTATTTGAGTTTTTTACAGAAATTTACTTACACCAGAATTATAATTGATCATTTGTTATCTTAATCACTATAACTAGGAAATACTAATAGAATTTAAGTTTACTAAAGTCTTTTGTATTTTTGAGTTTCCTGATTAAGAAAGATCTACAGCAAGTCCTGCTAAGATAAAATTGGAGGTTTAGACCTTTTCAGGATGTAAACTGCTCACTAGCTGGGGTCAAGAAGATACAGTCTGCCAGTTCTATTCTTCAGCGATGCAAGTGTTTAAACTGAAGTTTATATAACACAGAAACACATATCCCAAAGAGTAAGGAAAACAGACCAACATAAAGCAATGGCAATTTAGTAATTATGACATCAGCATTCCTGGTTAACGACAATCATGACTTACTGAACTAATATCTAGAAGTTCTTCTTTTACATAAAGGTATCCTAGTGATCAGCAATGGTAAGAAATGCAGAACATTTTAAATCAAGACACCATCCATTATTTAAGTTTACTTGACATTGGCATGGATATTGTTTAAAATTTTAACAGCTAATGGAATGTCTCTCATATTTTATATATATATAAGTAATATATCAAAATATAGGTATATACACATCAACACCTGTATAGCAACCAAATGTCATCTATTCAAGCATGGAAGGAAAAACAGCAAGAAACTCACCCAGATGGCCAGATTATTTCATTATGAAGCACACAGATCTGGTGCATTTTTCTCCCACACTCTATACATTCAACAAACCTGGATGTCAGAAAATAAGTAGGGAGAGCACATTAAATCAATGACACTAATTACAGGGTTACTTAAGTTAGCAATATTTCAAAGATAAATGTTTACTAAAACTCGTACCTCATGCCTTCCCTAACACAAAGAATCAAAGGGAGACAGGGACCCTGTTCCTTGAGAGTTCAGAGATCTAAGGGTGGACCGGTGTCATTTGTGCTAGATGCCTGAGATCAGAAGCAGCCTCTGAATTTTACTCTTTGGACTGCAGAGGTACTACTACAATGATGGAAGGGATAGGGTTATGAGCCACATTTCCAGTCTTTCCTTCCATGACCTTTGCCAAATTGAAAAGCAACACTGACTGATCCCAGGGTAGGCATGTGCCCCTCTGACCTAGTCATTAGAAATTAAGAGACATTTTAGCAGCTGCAATGTGGGTAGCTGAATTAGGATCTGGATTAAGGGGCTAAAAGGTGATAAAAAAAGCACTGGTGAGATGTAGGGGAAACAGATTGCTATCTGGTCACCACTGGCTCCAGCACCTGAATGTCCACTACTGTTTCTCCAGCAAGAAGGCTAGAATAGCAGCCAACTCTGTATAATTTAACATACCCTGTCCTTCTGGTATAGCTCCCTGCAAAGTAGGAAGATTATAGAAACCAAGAGCAGAAAAATGCTGCTGCAGAATGATCTGATATTAATTTTGACCTCTCCATGCACTGTACTGGGGTGGCCAAACTGTGGCTCATGAGCCACATTCAGCTCTTTTACCATTGAAGTGTGGCTCGCTGAGCCCCTACCCATTCTCCACCTACCAGGGGGTAAGAGGGGAGGGAAGGAGGGGTTTGGCCCTCTGCCTTGCAGCGGGGTGGTGGGGGGGGACTTCTGCCCTGTGAGGAGGTGGGTCTCGGGGCTTTAGCTCCACAGGGTGCACCTGCTGGGGCAGAGGGCTTCAGCAGGAGCAGGGTTGAAGCCCCGAGCCCCATGAGGTGCCTCTCACAGAGCTGAAACCCCAAGCCCCATCAGGTGTGCCATGGCTCTTGAACTTCTGAAGACTGTTGTATGCAGCTCAGAGGGTCAGTAAGTTTGGCCACCCCTGAACTACACCAAAAGAAAGAGCTTCAAGTAGCACAGCTATCTGCATGCAGTTTTCTATCAAACATCAGAATTCAAGAAGAGTGAAATGGACTCTGCAAGTCCAGCAGTCCATAACCTCAGGATTTCATTTTCTTAGGTAGACCTGTGATGATCTGGAGTCTCAGGACAGAATGCAAAACTTGGTGCTTGCCCACCAGCCCCTGCTGGCCAACTAATGGAGCAGCATTAAGCTAAGAAAACTATGAAGTGATGGGTTTTTCCACAGGGGGTGAACAAGGAGAATGGGGATATAGATTTAAAAATAAGTAAGTTGAGTTGCCAGAGTGTTACTTACAGTTCAGGATCTAGTGTATCATTTTTCCTCTTAGAAAACTGTTCTTTGTTTATCGTACTAAGGAGAAAGAGATAGATGATAACTTAGTTGTGACATAAGATAAGCATTCATAGTACACTAATTTCCCACATCTTGAGCGTACCCAGGCACATTCACTGTAACTGGATTTCTTAAGTGTTTATGATGCTGTGAGGAAAGGAATAAGAAAGAGTTCATAATGAGATGGCTGAGCACAAAGTATGTGTTTACTCCTCCCTGCGGCAAGGATGCTCTTCTATTGGAGAGTGACTACTAGTGCATGCCTCAGGTAGATTTGAATCTGAGAAGTGCACCAGTAATCTAAATGCACACCCTGGAATGGCATATAGCTATCTCAGTTTGGGGCTCAGTTTTACATTTCATTTTTTGAAAGCCTTTTAAAATTTAGTTTTGGGTTAGTTTATGAAATATATCTTTCCTCTATGAGGATCCTACAAGGATCTATGGAAAAACTGGTATAAGCTATTATTGTGTAGGGAATACTCTATTCTCAAAAACAACCTGGGTTATTCAGACCCCTTCCACAATGAGACCAGTTATAATAGCCTTCTCCTGGAGTAACACTTCAAAAAGAAACATCTGCTTCCCCCGGCAGCCTGGCACTGGTACCCAACTGTATCGCTTTTCACTTAATCTTGACTATATCTTTTTACCCATCTATTTAACAGAAAAATCCCTCCAACCTTTATGAGTCTTTTGGTGATGGGGTCCCAGCCATGAATATCTGGGACGTGGCTTATGGCATAGTAACATTGGTCCAAAGAACTAAGTAGCTTTGAACTATCAATACCTAAAACCACACTGAACTTCAGTAAGTAGAGCTGTGCGATTTGGAGGGGTTGAGCGTGTGGAGAGAAGCATGCACTGAAGTTATCATAGGAACAGGGAATCAGTCCAAGTTGCATGGGATTGCTTCCCCTTCCTACTCCCTCTATTTCAGGGTTCAGCCTGGGTTTTGCAAGATGCAGTCATCCTTCCCCAAAAATATGAGATTTATATAAAAGGGCCAACCCTCCCTATCATCTCAGAAGTTGCATGCTATTCCTCATCTCACACATCAAAAAGTTCTGGTTTTATTAATATTCTCTCCCAACCCTTTTCTTCTAAAAACATGCTGTCGGGGGAGACGATAGGGAGAGAGGTCCCATTACTTTGAGTCCAATGAGTTTACAGGCTGCACCAAAATTAATATGAAACAAGGAGTGGTGGCATACCAAAAAATTTAACTACTGACTCATTTGAAGGAGACGACTTTCAAATTCATTATGTAGTAGCCACTTATTTATAGGATGGGGGAGTACACCACAAATTATAAATTATTTTCTTCATTTTACTACTGTCAATAGACATTTCAACACCATTTACTAGTTAAATTTAATAATGAATACAGTTCAACTATTTGTATTTGCAATTATATTACCAAATTTGGTGTACAGAAATTAAGCCGCACTCACCACAGAGGGCCACCTTTCTTCATTCTACTTGACACTTTTGCAAATTGTGCTATTCACTTGCCTAATTTATGTGCAAGGTGGTTTATACATTGCTGATTGGCAAGTGGCAGTTCATATGTTCTAGAAGTCTTACAGATCTCAGATTATTATAAAACTTGTTTAATGTGAGTAAACTGTTACCCTTGATTCACAGAATCATAGAATATCAGGGTTGGAAGGGACCTCAGAAGGTCATCTAGTTCAACCCCCTGCTCAAAGCAGGACCAATCCCCAACTAAATCATCCCAGCCAGGGCTTTGTCAAGCCTGACCTTAAAAACGTCAAAGGAAGGAGATTCCACCACCTCCCTAGGTAACGCATTCCATTGCTTCACCACCCTCCTAGTGAAAAAGTTTTTCCTAATGTCCAACCTAAACCTCCCCCACTGCAACTTGAGACCATTACTCCTAGGGACACTATTGGAATTCTAGGGACACTACTGGAAATGCTGACTAGCACACCAAGGCCACAACACCCAGTTCCTCTCTCTGACCCACAGAAAATTGACAAGTGCTCCCACAGCGACCCTAGGTGTAAATGATCCCTCTGCAGCTACTCTAAATAGTAGCATATCCCTTACTGTGACCAAGATTTGGCCATTTCCTGCTTTTGACAACTTTTGCTTCCAGTCGAAGGCATCATCTTGTACCTTCCTTTCTATATGCCAGTTTCCAATCACCCAGATTCAGAATTTTCAGAGTTCCCTCTCTCTTTCCCCCTATAGAATCTACTTGACACCTTGCCCCAAGGAGTTTCCCTGGAGAGTCCAATACTCGCCCTGATCTGCAAACTAACAACTCTGCACTCATCTGCTCATCCTATTGGTTTCCTTCCTCACTGGAATTCTCTGTTGCAAGCCATGAGGAAGCAAACAATGTCTTAGCAGTTGTCAGAGCATCACTTTCACTACTATTACTATACAAAAGCCAATTAAATCCATGTCAAGCTCTCCAAAACGTCTGCCCATCAGCAACTGTGCAGCATCTCTTACATCGGGGTGGGAAAATTTTTTGGCCTGAGGACCACATCTGGGTATGGAAATTGTATGGCGGGCCATGAATTCTTACAAAAATGGGGATTGGGGTGCAGGAGGGGATGAGGGCTCTGGCTGGGGGTGTGAGCTCTGGGGTGGGGCTGTGGATGAGGGGTTGGGGGTGCAGGAGGTGTTCTGGGCTGGGACAGAGAGGTTTGGAGAGTGGGAGGGAGATCAGGGCTGGGGCAGGGGGTTGGGACATGGGAGAGGGTCAAGGGGGCAGCTCCGGGCAGCGCTTACCTCAAGCAGCTCCCAGAAACAGCGGCATGTCCCCTCTCTGGCTCCTACACGGAGGTGCGGCCAGACAGCTCTGCACACTGCCCTGTCTGCAGGCGCTGCCCCTGCAGCTCCCATTGGCTGCGGTTCCTGGCCAATGGGAGCTGCGGGGATGGCGCTTGGGGTGGGGGCAGCATGCGGTGCCCTCTGGCTGCCCCTACATGTAGGAGCCGGAGGGGGGACGTGCTGCTGCTTCCGGCAGCCGTGCAGAGTGGGGCAAGACCCCGACCCCACTCCCCAGCTGGAGCACCGGAGCGGGGCAAGTTCCAGACCCTGCTTCCCGACGGGAGCTCAAGGGCTGGATTAAAATGTCTGGAGGGGCGGATGTGGCCCCAGGACAAAGTATGCCCACCTCTGTCTTACATGATTATAAGATGCTGCTCCAATAAAAAGGGTCTTAAATATCTGAATGGTAAAACTGAGTTATTCTTGCTTGTAGTTTTAGGCAGAGAACAAGGCAGAAGAGTGAACAGAAAAACCCTCCCAAAAGCAGAAGGGCTGAGATCTAGAAGGATGTTTGCTATGCACCCTACCCTCTAAAAACTGTCAATTTTCACGTGAAGATATTTCCTGACCTCTTTTTAAAGTGATATTCCTTTCCTTCCCTAATAGTATAAGTTTTGAAAGAGGTGATTACTCCTTTCCCCTTACCATAGTATTGTCCAGGATTTGAAAGACAGGTGTCCTCACCCACACTTATGATAAAATCCAGATTTTCAAGCTTCTTCCCTCGCTCTATATTTGGTCCAACTCTTGAAGTAAGATTAAAGCAAACCCCTTCATTGCCTAGGTACTTCCTAACCTTTGGGAGTGCATTTTAGACCATGCTATAGATCAGAACTATCACAAAAATATATAAATAACTATCCCAAGCAGATATATGGCTACTCACGTTTGCGGTTGTGATGGGTCATCCCCCAGAGAAACGCTCTCCCCCTGGATTTCATTGAAGCACTTCTCACAGAAATGATACCTGTCAGCAAGAAGGCCATATTTGGGTGAACTGTTCCGTCCACACAACACAGCCCAAGCCAAGCAACGGAGCCACCAATCACAGCAGGCCAAGGAGGGGACGGGAGCAGAGAGCAGGTCATCAACGGCGACAGGGATATTCAATGATGTAGATTTATGGGCCCCACAGTTTGTGTTTGGTTGGTTTGGTTTTTTGGTTTGGTTTTTTTGCAATCAAAGCCAAGTGCAGACAACGACAAGCATGAAGGAGAAATAAAAAAATAACACACACACGAACAAACAAAGAAATGGGGGTTGTAGGACAAAAACAAAAAACACAAAAGCAGGACAAGACAACACAAAGCAGAAAGCCAAGGCAAAGCACAGATTAGCATTAAATCTCAAATGGAATCACAAGCAGCAACTGATTATAGCAAATAAAACAAAAGAGTATTCCATTTTAGCATACCCGCACCCTCTTCATTTTAAAAAGCAATGCCATATAAAGCAAAGAATCAAAATGAGGAAAGGGAAGAGGGTAGAAGGAAGGATGGATTGCTACTCTGGCATCTGTATCAGGATAGCAATTCTGTCTGCAAGAGCATCTGCTAGGAGATGACCAGAAGGGGGAATCTTCCACCTTAAAAAAAACACTCAAAGACTGAAGGGCCACAGGATTCTCTCCTCACTGAAGTGGACCCCATGACTTGCAATAAGCTACAAGAGTCTCACTTCCATCAATTTAAAGGGACAGTAATCAGTCCTCAACACCACCATCCATTTGTTTTAGGTCTGTCAAATTATATGTAACACAGGTATTTGAAATGTATTAATTGCATTCATACTGCTCTAGATTCACACAGTATTGCCATGCCCCAATTTTGAGACACAAAATAGTTTAGATATCAACAAAATGAAGCCATTCTGTGGTGTTTATTTGTATTTGAATGAAACTAGAGTGTTTTATTCAAGATCTGTTCCCCACCCCTCAAAAGTCTATTGAAACTACAGTGTCTCCATTACTAATCATGTTAACTGGAGTGTACAAAACATCTAAAAACAAAAGGAACAAAGAATAAAACAAAACAAGCTGTGACAGTTTATCATAAAGCAACACAAACCAACGCTATGGGATCTGTAAAGCTAAAGAGGTCACTTTATCCTCTCTGAGCTCCCTCCATTACAGATGGAAGCTGAATCATGATTTTACTTAAACATATATTATATATGCACAGTTTATATATTACATACACACATTTATTTAAAGATCAGAAGTGAATGACACTCAAGTTATGAAAGCAAGTGTGGGTTTAGGAAGAAGATTCTTCCAGTCCATTTAGTGCTCACCAAAGGACGGCACATGAAGAAAAACTATTGACTCATGGCATGAAATGTTCTTGCATATAAAACTACTGAACCTTCAGATTCAGATTTCTTTTTATGAGACACTATGACCTCTTTTCTCCACTCCTCCATTCCTACCCCTAAAAACCTCCCTTGATGCATTGCAGCAACCCTCTCCCTGCAGTCAAAGAGGGCTGGATGCAACTACTGTTCTGCAGATTCTCAATAATTCTTTCCACCCCTACAGGCTGAATATACTTCCTCTCCTGAAAGACCTGGCTGGCTTCAGGATGAAAAACTTATTTCTTTGGAAGGTGCCAGACCAGAGAACAGAAAGCAAGAACCACACTGAATAAAAGGTGGCATAACTGGAAGATATCTCCATCCCTCTGTTTAGACTGAAGCGTTTAGTAACAAACCAAGGGCTGCCATGCCTGAATGTTAAGCATAGTGTTCTTTCAGGATAATAAGAAATATCTAGCAAGAAACCTTCCCTGGGAAGTCAAAGAGGTTTTAATCCTTTAATAAACTGCAGGTCAAACATACTAGCCAGGAAGAGAGTTTTGGAAGTGACAGTATTTTATATTGTTGCTGACAGCCACAGAAACGCAACAATTCACTCAAGGGGGCTTGTGATGATAAAAGCACTAATTCCCTCAGCAAGGTTTGAATAATTAATGAAGTATGTGTCAAAGACAGCTATGTTATTCACTGCAAAATTCTTCATAACAATAGCACAGAGAACCAGTTACTTGCTGAATATGATCAGAAGTTCACTGCACAAAAAAAGTTACTAACTTATCTGCTGAAGGATTGTTGTGTACTGTTTGGCAAGGAGGAAGGGCGATATAATTTATGATAGCATAATATACTGATGAAAACAAAATCTAACTACAGGATAAAAATCTACTGAATACCACAAGTGTTTTTTTTTTTTTTTTTTTGGAAGACAAAGGAATAAGAGCAAAGGGTGCAACAAGCTTTTTTGCAGAATGGCAGCTTGCTAGTTCACAATGTAAGCTGTTCAAGATATTTCCAGAAATTTAGAATGTGACATGAAGGTATACACATGTATGAAGGATGCATACATATACAGGCATGCTTCTGCCCATAGATTGATTGGTGATGCATGCTGTAACCAGTTTTACTTACCTGTTCTGGTAACTGTAATAAGTGGCATCTCGAGGAATTGTGCACAGCTGTTTGCCATAGCAACACAAAGTCTGTGGCGAGAACTCTAACTGCAGAAAGAGAAACTTTCTTAGTATTCATGCATGTTTCCACTGGCTCTCCCTGAGAAGTGGGTATGACCCATACAGCGAAGATCTGGATTACTAAAACTGCACCATTCTGTGCACAGATCTGAACAGTACCGTATGAGAGTCTATATTGAATGTTAACACTATAAAAATATTCTGTTCAGCTGTCATTTACAAGTTAGCCATTTCTTTATACACTTTTCCCCAGCAGGGAATCCACTTCCCTATTCCATGATTGGGTGAGTCAATTATATAATACCACAGAGAGATCACTTTATTATAACACTCAGAAAAGCTGATGTACCGATTCCAAACTATGTTTAGCCTTAATACATATCCTCACAAGCTTGCTTCTAGTGTATAAAGTAAAAAAATGTTGGTTTTAAGCCGTTTGTGTAGTATTAGATATTTTATGACCAAGATTTTAAAATGGACACCTAAAATTAGAGTCTAAGGTCACATCTAACACTGCAAAGAATTCCATTAGCAAGTGTTAGAGCCTGGTTCAACTGACCTGGGCTCATGGTACAGGGCTAAAAACAGCAGCGCAGACATTCCTGGTTGGACTGGAGCACAGGCTCTGAAACCTGGCAAAAGGGAATGGGTCTCCGAGCCCGAGCGGGAACATTGACACTGCTATTTTTAGCTCCATAGCCTGAGCCGGCTGACAGGTCTCAGATTCACTGACTTTTTTTTTGCCCTTAAATATTTAAATAAGTGGCTTGATTTGCAGAAGTTCTGAGCACCAACAGCTCCCACTGACTGCTGCTCCTATGCTCTTTCATATTATATATTACACATGGAGATGGGAAAAAGGTTTAAGGAAGTTGCCCTTCCTTACCTTTCTCCCACAGCAATAACCAAGGCTCTGCATAACAGGATCAATTTCTTGTTCAAACACCTCTGCCAGTCTGGAGCAGTACTTATACACGCGGGATGTCTTGCGGTTATAGAGCCAGGCGTTGTTGAACATGAGCCAGATATCATCCACATATTGCCACGGCTCCTGGTACTGTCCTGTGTCTAGCTTCCTCTTGATGGTAGAGAGGTCCATGGGGTTCTTTACTATATCAAAGTAATCCTGCAAGAATGAGCGGCATTTCAAACAAGATCAGAGAAAATGTATTACAACATGATAGCGTGTGTGTTCTTTAGCAAGATTCCTCTTCAATACTCTTGCAAGCATTAGAAGTACCAACCCTAGAACAAAAAAGAGCTGAGTAATGCCAACCATGGACTATTTGTGACATACAGTGCGCTCTCTCAGCAACGTCGTCCCACCCATGTAGGGCCTTCCTTCCATTATTTTCAAGGTTGGAAGGGCAAAGTAAAGTATCCAAGAAACTAAGATGGCCAGGGAGACTAGAAGCCCACATTTACAATCACTATTATTCTATTACATACTTTTATTGTGTATCTATTTATTTTGATATTCAATTATATAATTTAGTATTGTTCTGAAAGTGTAATACTGAAATTGAAGTCATGTGAAATAGAACAATGACTGTACATACTGAACAGGTCTTTGCAGGAATTGTGGACCAAAGCACCTGAAGCAGGATGCTGTCATGAGTTTTAACCTTTGATACATGGTATATTTGTGTGCACCAAGGAAATGAAATTAGTCTATCGCAATGATACTCAGACCTCTGGTTCAGGAGCCAAATTAGCAATCAACATTACCCAAAAGAGCCACAGTAGTGTGAATTAGTAGTTTCATTTACTACAGTATTGGTCATATTTGAACAGCACAACAGGGGAAATACTTAGTGTTGCATATAATTCTCACATCAAATAAGCTAATAATCTGTGCGAACTGATAACTTAATTGGTTAATAATAGTAAAAGCACTCCTAATTGGTTAATAATTAAATCACACAGTTTTAATATCATGTGCTGCAAAAAGCACTGGCTAGATCCAACCACCTTGACCTGGGTTTTTTTTTTCCCTACTTCTATAGCATTTAACAGTGCATGATGTAAGTTACTGTTTAAATGAATTTTCCAAAAAATTTTAGCGTTGATAAGCTTCCTGAACAGTTGAGAAACTAAACTGTTGCCACATACTTAGGGTGAGAACGGCTTCCCTGGTTTCCCAGGACTTTGAGACACTGCAAAAACAGGACAGTTTGCAAATGTCCAGCAAAAGCCAGTATATGTAGGATTCCATCAATAAGAATAATTTGATGTCTTCCCATTCTTTTATTTTCTCTTTAACAGAAGACAGAAAAATAAGCCTTAAAAATAAGTTTCTCTATGCCACAGATGTGGTACATGCCAATCCTAAATCCAAACTCTTCCAAACCATCTATATAAAAATGGAGACAGGACTACAGCAGGCCATTTGGTCTCCTCAGGCAGACAAGTCCTGGAGTAGAAGCTAGGAGTTAAAAAGCAGGGAAACAGTTTGATAATAAACTTACAGGAATTCCTAGTAGTTGGGGGTCCACAGGCTGTCTGAAAGGAAGGGACTCAGGATCCTGCCGGTAAAGCGCCTCCAGTGTTGGCATAAGTGCCTGCCGCAACTCTTCAGGTTTGAAAACTTTTGAAAAATAAATACATGCAAAGTTGGAGTAATGGCCAGAAGCAAGGAATCTGCTGTAAAATTTGAAAGCTGTTGAAAACACCCCCTACACACTCTATATAAAAGAGACAAACATATTGCGCTTACACCACTCACTGCAATGCTAGGTTTTGTGGAAGACACAAATCTGATTAACAGTGTCTGATGTGAAGCCCATAATGTGAAATGACATACTGAATACAGAAAAAAACATTTACTTACATGTACACTAACTGTTGTTCTTCAAGATGTGTTGTGCACATATACATTCCATTGCAAGCGTGCACACCCAATGCACTCAAATATGAGATCTCTGCCCGCTGTACCACAAGGTAGAGCATAAAAGGGGCATGATTGCCCCCTCCCTCTACTCTTTTTCACTGCTGTCTAATGCCTGAATTAGCAGGGAATGTATATGTGCACAACACATCTCAAAGAATAGTTACTGTACAGTTAAGAAGCCGTTTTTTCATCTTCCAATGATTATGCACATATACTTTCCACTGCAGGTGACTCACCAGCAGTTTCCTTACAAGTGGAGGGACTTCAGATTATTTGAAAAGAAACTGAAGCACCAACTTATTACACTACATTAACATCAGCATCTGGAGAAGGCATGTACCAACCACACTGCTGCTTTGCAGGTGTCCACTACAGGAATGCTGGTTAGGGAGGTTGATGAAGTGGAATGAGCCCTAGTGGAATGTGCCATTACCCATAGTGGAAGAGACCGTAAGATCATAGCAAAATCTGCAGTCCAAAATCCAATGAGATGCTGAGCACAGGCTATAAACAGCCTGCAAGACTTTGTGAAAAACTAGTGTCCAGGTAAAATGCCAAAGCACTGCAAACACACTAGGAGTGAAGCTTTTCTTCAGCCTTGAGAATGAGGGCTTGGGAATAGAGCCCTGCGCGGATACAAATTCATATCTGTGGACATAAAAATCTGTATCTGTAGAGCTGCAGGGCTCTACTGGGAATCACAGTGGTGAAAGGAGCAGCACTTTGGGCTGCCACTCCTAGGAGCCAGCACCCAGCACCAGCAGCTCCTCTGGCATGGCTGTACTGCTCCGAGCCCTGTCCACTGGGGCGGGCACCAGACTCACCGGCAGCTGTCCCTGGTCGCGCTGGTGCGTTCAAGTGGCACGCACGCTCCCAGACAAGAATCACTTCCACTCAGCGGTCTGCGTCTCCTGTTCAGGGGGTGTGTGAGCCGCCCGAACACACTAGTGTGACCAGGGACAGCAGCCAGTGAGCCTGGTACGGCTGCAGCCAGTAGAGTCATGTCAGAGGAGCTGTGAGCATGGGGCACTGGTTCCTGGAAGCAGCAGCCCAACAGTACTGCTCTTTTCACCACTACACTTCCCATTAGAGCCCTTCAGGTCTGTGGATACCAATTTATATCCACAGATATAAATTTGTATCCCAGCAGGGCTCTATTTGGGAAGAACACTGGGAGACTAACAGTCTGATTAAGATGGAATACTGATACTACATTAGGCATAAATTCAGGCTGCAGCCTAAGAGAAACTAACTTTGTGAAAAACTGTGAAAGGAGCGTCAGCTAGAAGCACCTGAAGCTCTGAAACTCTCCGAATACATGAATTTGTTACAAAGAACCCCTCTGTTTCTTTGAGAACAGCAGAAGAAATGTTGCTGCCAGGGGCTCAAAAGGAGTGCCTTTAAGCAAGACAGTACTAGATTCAGATCCCATAACGGTACCAGATCAGACACAGGCAGGTACACATTAACAAGACCCCTTAGAAATCTAGAAACCACGGGATGTGAAAACACAGAAACTATCCATGGGAAGGTGCACGGCAGAGATGCATGTTAGGTGGACTAAAACTAATTGAGAAATCAGAGGATTTTAGATGCAGTTGATTATACATATATTGGACTATCTCTGTGCGATTTGGTGGTAAATGGTGAGATTCCACCCAGATCAAAAACGTTTTCCATTCTGCTGTATACATGGCTCAGGTGCTGCTTTCCTGCTGCTCACCAAGCTGGCTTTGACATCTAGGGTTCGTAATCTCTCACAATTACTCAACCAGAGATCATTGATGCAGTGAGGTGCAGGGACTGCAGGTTTTGATGCAGACACCTGTCCTGGTTTTGAGCCAGGAGATCCTCAGCCAGTGAAAGTTATGGGTGACCAAGAGAGAGCTAATTAAGGTTGGAACCAATGTTGTCCCTGCCAGGCCAGTGCTACAAGGATGAAAGTTGCCTTGTCTCTTTTTTGTTTCCTGATCATCCTCAGAATGAGAGGGACTGGAGGGAGTGTGTACCGCAGATGGCTTAACCAGGGGAAAAATGGTTACCATACCTACTTTTTGTAACTGTTGTTCTCTGAGATGTGTTGCTCATGTCCATTCGATTCTAGGTATGTGCGCGCCCACTCACACAGTTGTCGGAGACTTTTACCTTAGTGGTATCTGTAGGATTGACTGTGGCGCCCCCTTGAGTGCCGCGCTCATGTGTCAGTATATTAGGCGCCGCTAACCCTATGCCCTCTCAGTTCCTTCTTGCTGGCAACTCTGAAAAAGGGGTAGGAAGGCGGGTAACGGAATGGAAATGAGCAACACATCTCGAAGAACAACAGTTACAAAAGGTAGGTAATTGTTTTTTCTTCCTCGAGTGTTTGCCCATGTCTATTCCATTCTAGGTGACTCACAAGCAGTATCCTCTGAGCTGGGCTTGGAGTTCAGAGTTTAGCAGCTTGTAGTACTGCCCTACTGAAGCCAGCATCATCCCAGGCCTGCTGGGTAAGCGCATAGTGGGACATGAACGTATGGGCGGATGACCAGGTAGCCACCCTACAGAGGTCCTGCATAGGCACTTGGGCTAAAAAAGCTGCCGAAGAGGCTTGCGCCCTGGTCGAGTGGGAGGTTACGCATGCTGGAGGGGGCACCTTCACCTATCATAGCAGTAGCAAATGCAGGCAGTGATCCAAGAAGAAGTTCTTTGAGCAGACACTGTGCGACCTTTCACCTGGTCATCCACCGCAAGGACTTGCAGAATGGCTTGCTCCTTTCAGTGTAGAAGGTGAACGCTCTCCTGATGTCTAGGGAATGCAGCCTACGCTCTTCCTCCAACGTATGTGGCTTTGGAAAAAAAGACAGGTAAGAAAATGTCCTGGCTCGTATGAAACGGACTACCTTGGGCAGAAATCACAGGTGTGGCCTCAGCTGGACCTTGTCTTTGTAAAAGACCAGTAGAGGGCAGTTCCAAGGTGAGCGTCCTAATCTCAGAGACCCGGCGGACAGATGTTACTGCAATCAGGAACGTGACCTTCCAGACAGGAGGAGAAGAGAGCAGGAAGCCAGAGGCTGGGGGGGAAGACGGGGGGAGGAGGAGGGAGATCTCCGTGTGCTGCGACAGCACCAGATTCAGGTCCCACAGAGGAACGGGATCCTTGACATGCAGGTAGAGGTGCTCAAGGCCCTTGAAGAACCAGGCTGTCCTGAGCGAAAATTGACCTACCCTTGAGCGGCGGACAAAAGGTCAAAATAGCAGCCAAGTGGACGTTGACAGATGAAAGGGACAGGCCTTGGAGCTTGAGATGCAGAAGGTAATCCAGGATTAACAGCAGCAAGGTTTGCTCGGGTTGAACGCCCTTATCGAGGTCCAATAGGCGAACCGCTTCCATTTGGCTAGGTAAGTTGCTCTGGTGGAGGGCTTTTTACTGCCCAACAGGACCTGTTGGACATCAGCTGAGCACTTCTGCTCCTGCTCATTCAAACATGCAGCAGCCATGCCAGCAGGTGCAGTGCCGCTAGGTTCAGATGCAGAAGACTGCCATGGTTTTGGGACAGCAGGTCCAGCCGGAGCAGTAGCTGTAACAGAGCACCCACCGAGAGATCCAGCAGTGTGCCGAACCAGTGCTGGCATGGCCACGCTGGCGCCATGAGGATCATCTTCACCCTGTCCTGCTTGATCTTCATGAGGACTCTGAATTAACGATAATGGGGGGAAGGTGTAAAACAGAGCCTCCAAGCACAGGAGCGGAAAAGTGTCCGACAGGGAGCCGCTGTTGATCCCCCGAATCGAGAAGAAAATGTGGCATTTCCTGTTTTGTCTGGACACGAACAGGTCCACCTGGGAAGTTCCCCACTTGTGGAAGATGAAGCTGACCACTTCCAGATGGAGGGACCATTTGTGGTGAGATGAGAAGATCCTGCTGAGGTGATCTACCAAAGTGTTCTTGGTCCCGGGAAGGTGAGCAGCTACGAGACAGATGTCATGCTGCAGACAGAAGTCCCAGAGCTTGACGGCTTCCTGGCAAAGGGAAGACAATCTGGCTCTGCCTTGCTTGTTGATATAGAACATAGTTGCTGGGCTGTCTGTTAGGACCTGAACCATCTTGCTTTCTATGTGAGGTAGGAAGGCTTGGAAGGCCAGGCAAACCACTCTAAGCTCCCTGATGTTGAAATGTAGGGTGCCATCGCGACTGCACAAATGACCTGGCATGCAGAGATTGCCCAGGTGGCCTCCCCACCCCAGGTCCGATGCATCAGAGATGAGGATCACCAACGTGGATGAAGCAGTGAAAGGGATTTCTTCCAACACTGATGCAGGATTCTGCCACCAGGTGTGTGAGGACAGTACATGGTCTGGAACCCTGACCATGCTGTGCGTGTTGAGGATGTAGACAGATGCTAGCCATGCCCGCAGGAGCCTGAGGCAGAGCCATGCGCGCCAGACCACATATGTGCAGGCTGCCATGTGTCCCAAAAACTGCAGGCACATGTGAGCGATGGTGAGAGGGTGGTCTTGCATGCACGAGATGAGGTCCACCATGGCTTGGAACCAAGCCTCAGGAAGGAAGGGTCTGGCCCGAGTAGAGTTGAGCATCACTCCAATTAATTCTATGCGCTGCAGTGGAGTTAAGGTTGAGTTTCTCTCATTTATTACCAGCCCCAGCTCATGACAGGTGGAAAAAAAGATTGAGAAGCCACCCCACCTGATCCTGGGACCAGCCCTTTAGTAGCCAGTTGTCAAGATATGGGTTGAACACCTTGATGCCGGAGATAAATAGCCACTACCACTATGCACTTTGTGAACACTCTTGGGGCTGACAAGAGACCAAAGGGCATTGCTGTGAATTGAAAATGGCGCTGGCAAAGCATAAGATAAAGAAAGCGCCTGCGCCCTGGGAAAATGGAAATAAGTGTCCTTGAAGTCGAGGGTGGCGTACCAGTCTCCCAGATCCAGGGAGGGGATGATAGAGGCTAGGGAGACCATGTGATACTTCAAGTTCTTGAGAGACTTGCCAAGATAAGTCTGAGGCCCCCTTTTGCTTTCGGGATTAGGAAGTAGCGGAGTAGAACCCCTTTCCCTTCATGTCCTGAGGGACCTCCTCTACTGCCCCCGGCACAGGAGGTTTTTGATCTCCTGGACAAGCAGTTGCTCGTGAGAAGGGTCCCTGAAGCGGGATGGGGAAGGGGGAAGAGAAGGAGGGTCGGCCACAAATTGCAGGGTGTAGGCTGAAGAAATTGTGTTGAGCACCCAGCAGTTCCAGGTTAGCCGAGACCAGACTGATCAGAAGAGGTGAAGGCAGTCGAGGAGAAAGAGGGAGGATGGATCCAATCGTTCCCCTCTATTCGACATTGGTGAGGCCTCATCTGGAGTACTGTGTCCAGTTTTGGGCCCCACACTACAAGAAGGATGAGGAAAAATTGGAAAGCATCCAATGGAGGGCAACAAAAATGATTAGGGGACTGGAACACATGATGTATGAGGAGAGGCTGAGGGAACTGGGATTTAGTCTGCAGAAGAGAAGAATGAGGGGGGGATTTGATAGCTGCGTTCAACTACCTGAAAGGGGGTTCCAAAGAGGATGGATCTAGACTGTTCTCAGTGGTAGCAGATGACAGAACAAGGAATAATGATCTCAAGTTGCAGTGGGGGACGTTTAGGTTGGACATTAGGAAAAACTTTTTCACTAGAAGGGTGGTGAAGCACTGGAATGCGTTAACTAGGGAGGTGGTGGAATCTCCTTCCTTTGAGGTTTTTAAGGTCAGGCTTGACAAAGCCCTGGCTGGGATGATTTAGTTGGCGATTGGTCCTGCTTTGAGCAGGGGGCTGGATGAGATGACCTCCTGAGGTCCCTTCCAATCCTGATATTCTATGACTCTAAATGACTGGGGTGTCGTCCTCGAGCGCACCATCAAAATGACTGCTTCTGGCCTTCCTGGTTTCTGGGAGGGTCAGGCTGAGCAGATGGGTGGGAAGACTACGGGTGTCGCTGCTTAGACCCCTTAGCTCTCTCCTTTGTCCTGTAGGAACCCGATCGGGGATTTCCACAGGACCTGGACTGCAGGGGCAGAGAACAGAAAGGCTTCCTGCCCTGCTGAGTGTGAAGGCCCAAGGAGCGGAGGGTGGCACGGGAGTCTTTAAGGCCATGGAGCCTTGAGTCTGTGAGCTCAGAGAAGAACCCCACCCCCTCAAAAGGGAGGTCCTGAATAGCGGCCTGCATCTCTTGGGACAACCTGGAGGACTGCAACCAGTAGCTGCACCTCATGGCCAACATGGAGGCGACCACCCTGGCTGCTGAGTCAGTTGCATCCCAGGCCATGTGGAAGGCTCCCCCAAGCCACCGCTCTATCCTTGTCTACCAAAGCAGTGAACTCCTGGGCTCAATCCTGTGGGAGGGCCTCTTCAAACTTGTTAAAGGAGTCCCACAGGTTAAAACTGTACCTAACAGGGCCTGGTGGTTAGACACCCTGAACTGTAGGCTGGCCATCCAATAAAATCTCTCTGCCAAATAAATCAAGTCTCTTGGCATATTTGTTCTTTGGTCTGCCACTAACGCAGCCAGGCCTGTGCCTTTCATTCACAGTGGACACAACCAGCGACCCCACTGGAGGGTGCGTGAAGAGGGGATGACGACTGCATCACCTGTGGAGGAGCAGGTTTCCTCTCCCTCTCTGGGGACAGCTCCTTAAGTGCTGGGGTTTGGTGCGCTGCCCGTGTCAGATTTGGAACCGCGTTCTGACTCCAGTGTCAGCGGGGCCAGTTTGTCCGAGGTGGCCTGGGAGAGCTAGTGAGAACATGGGACCGGCATTACTGGCACACCCCACGGATTCCAATACCACCATTGAACGGGCCACTGTCTCTGCTGCCATGTTGTTGCTGCGGGTGCTGCGCCGGTCTCACAAGTCAGCAGCAAATCACCCCTTCTTGACGAGGGGCTGAACTCCCAGTCCGACTCGGACCACTGCCCTTCTGGCAACCAGGGTGGAACTGTCGAGGCCTGAGTCTGCCGACTGACTCTGGTCGGTGACCGGCGAGGTGAGGGCGAGAAACTGCGCCTGCCTGATGAATGGAGGGAAGGGGACCACTGCCGTGACAAGGAGCGGCCCCGCCTGGGCGAGGACCGACATCTGGGAGACCGTCTGGGTGAAGGTGACCTGGGCTTCGGCGATTTCAAACAAGAAGCTCGCTAGTATGGTGGTATGGGGACTGGTGTCTCGATTCCGGTGTCCCATGTCTTGCAGGTGGAGAGCATGTTGAGGACCTGGACCTTCTAGTTGGAGATCTAGGATATGGTACCGGGGTCCGAGACCACAGAGATCTGCGCCTGCGGTCTGGTGACCGAGGGTGTTCCACTGCCGTATGAGGCGGTCCCATGATCAGCTTGGCCTTAGACGTCAGGGTTTTAGCAGAGTCTGCTGCCTGGTGTAGCACCTGCAGTGCCAGTCGGCCTACTTGTTCTTTAGCTGCAGGGGCCACCTTGGGCAATGAGGGCCCTGGGAGGGACCGGGGTCCCCTGCCTCTCCCTGGAGTTGAATCCCTGGTGAAGCTCCAGGGGGCATCTGGCCTGACATCTGTCCTTTGCCCAAAGCCCCGTTTCATTCCAGTGGTAGGGGGCTCTTCTTTTGCTGCTTCTTAGGCACTGGCAAAGGGGAAATGGTGCCAGGCAGTGCCTAGTGCCAGCGGTGTGCTCCATACCGAAGCCGAAGTGCTCGGCATGGGGTCCAAGTGGGAGGGCTCTGATGTAGGACCAAGTGCAGCCTCCATGAGGAGGGCCCTCAAGCAGATATCCCGCTCCTTTGGGTTCTATGTCGAAAGTTTTTACAGATTTGACTCTTGTCCTTTCTATGGGATTCCCCCAAACACTTCAAGCAGCTGTCATGGGGGGTCACTGATATGCATTGACCTGCTGCATGTCGAGCTTGGTTTGAAGCTGGGAGAGCGGGGCATGCCCCACTTCAGGGCAAAGTCCCATCCAGGACTAATTACCAACTAACCTAAAACTTAATGGCTAACTAAGTACCTACAAACTACATCTGAAGAAGATAAAGGCTGTAAAGAACTGCTAATGCTCTTGCAATCTGCAAGACAAGGCACTCCAACCAATCATCACGGGCAGTAAGAAGGAACTGAGAGGGCATAGAGTCGGTGGTGCCTAATATACTGACGCATGAGCACGGCACTCAAGGGAGCACCACAGCCAACCCTACAGATACCACTAAGGCAGAAGTCTCCAACAACTGTGCGAGTGGGTGCACGCACACCTAGAATGGAATGGACATGAGCAAGCACTTGAAGAAGAAGAAGGGCATCTGTCATGGAACCTTGGGCTTCCCCTTGCTCTGGAGCAGAATCTCTTACATTTGTTGCTCAGGTTGGCTGCAAAAAGGTCTATTACTGGGTAACCCCACTGGCGGAAGACCTAGAGCAAAATGTCTTCTTATTGACCATTTGTGCTGGTCTATAAACTCCCTGCTGATGGAATCCATAAGAGCATTCCTCACCCCTGGAAAGTGAAAGGCTTTTTAGTGAGACCTTTATATAGAGGATCCACAAATGGATCGCTTCCTGGCATAACTCAGACAATACTGCACCTCCCTGCTTGTTCAGGAAAAACACAGCAGTGGTGTTGTCTGAGAACTTGAACCACCTGATTCCTAATGGTTGATGTAAATATCTTGCAGGCCCGACACATAGCTTGAAGTGCCAGCACATTTATAAGGAGTGAAGCCTCCTGAGGCAACCTAAGTACTTGAGCCTAAAGTTGACTGAGATCCCTCCCACCCCACACACACATCCTACCATGGCAACCCTTAGTAGATGTGTGTGTCACAAGAGTCATATTTGGTTCTGGTATGAAAAAGGAAACCCCTTTGCATATGTTCGGATGGTCCAACCACCAATCCAGGGACTAAAGCACTCAGACAGGTGCAAATGTCCTGTGAATTTCTGCTTGGCTGATATACCAAGTGGAGCCAGGTCTGCAGACATCTGATGTGAAATTTAGCATGCAGAGTCACATACATGCACATGGCCATGTGACCCAGGAGTTGTGGACAAATGCTCTGTTGTCATTGGGTTGGATTTGAGGGTTTTGAACAGAGACTATGGACTGAAAACTGTCCACGGGGAAGTAAGCCATGGTGCACAGAGGACTGCTTCTATGAGGGTTTTTCATTGTGTTGTCATAATTCCGATTTCTCTACATTTAGTTTTAAACCCATATGAGAGAACAGATGTCTGATGACGAGAATGCTGTTTTGGACATGGATACTTGATCTTCCCTGAAGTAGCCAACTATCTTGGTAAGGAAACAGTTGTATGCCTAGGCAGTGGGATGCTACCACCATCATGCACTTAGTGAATACCCTTGGGGCCAATAATAACCCAAAGGGAAGCATCACATACTGGTAGTTCTTGCTGCCTGCTATGAACCAAAGATAATTTTAGTAGTCAGGGTGTACTGCCACATGAAAGTAAACATCCTATAAATTGAGGGCAGCATACCAATCTCCACAGAAGGGATAACTGAAGCAAGTTGGTTTTCTAACTGGTTCATTTTTTTAGGTCTAGAATGGATCAAAGACCATCTTGTTGGGAATTGGGAAGTACTGGGAAAATAAACCTTTCATTCTGTGTTGATAAGGAACCAGCTGTATGCCTCCCAATTTAGAAAAAAAAGACACTACTTCCTGAAGAAGGGATGGGAAAAGTGGACTGGGGAAAGGAAAGGAATTTAACTAATAATGAATCCCTCCCTTACTGTTTTGAGTGCCCACTTGGCTGATGTAATCTCTTTCCAAAAACTACAAAAGAGGTAAATGCTTTCTAAATGGTGGGAGATGAGATATAGTTGGTGTGCTGTCCTCAATCAAGTAGTCAAAACTGGCTTCGGAGTTCTAAGAGGTCTGGTGAAAAGGGGCTGCCATTGACAATGACAATGTCTAGCAGGCTTAGACCTTCTTTTAGAGGTCTCCTGAGACCTTAGCTAACAGAATGGTCTGTAACATGTTTGAGGCATAAGCTGTTTTTTCTTTGTTACTGGGGTGTAACATCAATTCTGAAGTGATGGCCTCATCCAGGAAGACAAAATATTGGGGGGAGGGTGGGGTTATTATCTAGACATTCCTCCCTTGCATCCTCTTCCTCTGCTTGCTCCAACAAAAGAAGGGGCTGAGGGTTTGTAGGAGAATCTTCCCTAGAAGTCCCCAGTATGGGAGAAAGGAATCTCCCCTTAGACTGACAGGGATCTAGACTCTCTTGGATCAGTCCAAGATGCCCAATAAAGCTGGGGGGCAGGGGTAGGTGTTCCATTCCAATCTTTGAACCATGAATGGTGGTATGTACCACACAGGGGCCTCTTTGTAAGAATGCCAATCTTGCCCCTTGATTCAGGCACCTCTAGAGCATGACCTGAACCTCCTTGGTGGAGATATGGGTCTACCATGGTCAAAGTCTGAAGGAAATATGACTCCCTTAGGTGAATGGAGGAGATGCTCCAATTGACAGTTGTGAGCATCTCGGCACCATCAAAAATCGGGATCATGTCCTAAAGGTACCGACATGGAGGATATATCCAACAGTCATGGAAGCGAGACAGGAAGGCAAAAGGATAGGTTGATGTTGTCAAAGAGGGCTGTATTCAAGAAGCCAATGGAAATGATGGAGCCATGACTGTAAATGTCAGGGCCAACAGTAACGGTTGAGACTTACTATTGGCGCTGGACAATATAGTAAAGGAGAGTCCAGCAGGGGAAGACACAAAAGGTCCTTTGCTGCAAGTAAGGCCTGCACTGTTGGTGGCACCAAAATCAGAGGCAAATGTTCTGTTCTCACTGCCTATGGTATGTATAGGACCCAAATGCTGAGGATGAGGATGCTCTAGATAACAGTAGAGATGCTGGTCTCAATGGAACCAGAGTGGATGGTGCGGTCTCAGATGGTGCTGGTGAGAATCAGTGTGCAACTAGACCTTGACTTGGCACTGGAAATCTTCTGAGATTTTCCTGTGAGGTGAAGAGTGAGGCTTCAACTCCCTACCAGTCTCAGAAGACAAAGATGGTTAAAATGCCTTGAAGAGGCTCGAGAGAAGAGAAAGAGTGGTGTTTCTCAACAAATCTGGGCTCAGAAGCTGAGACAGCTGGAGGGACACTCCTCATGGACAAGGTGTCCATCCTCTTGCGATTAGGGTCAGGTTCTGAAGAGGAATGCATTGCCTCTTCCATAAAATGAATTTTAAGGCAGAAATTCCTCCGTTTCTTCCTCCATGTTGGAAAAGAGGCACCAGTAAGACATTTGTGTCTCACATGCCCATGCCCATCCCCCTCCCCAGGCAAATTAGGCAGCTTTTGTGCCTATCCATAACAGTGATCATGGCCCTGTTTATTTGAATGCTGGGGATTAAACTAAGCCTAAACTATAACTCTAATTATGTGTAACAGAAGTATTTCTCTAAAGGCTGGACAATCAAAGCTAAACAATGACGGAGTGCCAACTCTTACCACAGGCACCAAGAAAGAACTAAGAAGGAGGTGGTGGCCATTCCCCTTTTATGCCCTCAGCTCCCAGCATGAAGACAGCAGTGACGCAGACTGCCTTGGTGATACAGCTGGCAAAAGTCTCCAACTTGAGTGCACTGGAGGGTGCATTCACCTGCAGTGGAATGTACATGTTCACAATCACTTGAAGGAGAACAGGGTCTTCCTGCATTATAGGAGTTCAAACTGTAGTATCCAGTAAGATCAGCTAAATAGCTAAAATCTGATCAGTTAAGAGTAAATCAGCATAAACGATGGCAACCTTTGGCACAGATAAAAATGGTCCCTGAACTTTGGGGAACCGAAGGGAGGAACTACACACAACACTGAACAGGTTTATCTGGCATCTGCAACCGGTTGGTAACCGCAGGGTACACCACAAACCTGGAAGTCGCCAAGAGAGTCTAGGTTGGCAGTTTTTGGAATGAGTCAATCCTTATTAATATGTAGAGAGTAAGCATCATAATCCACTAACCTATAGGATAAGGGTACCCATAAATTTCTTAGGGTATGGAAATAAGATTTGGGTATAGTAGGTTGGGCCTGAATTACATAGCGTCAGGATCCTATAAAATACTATGTAAGAATATCTTAGAGTCTCTTTTCTTTGTTCCCCTATATTTTATAGACTATCTTCTATCAGCTCAGCTTGTGTAGCATAGTATAACTACTCAACATTCCCAACTATTGGGGAACCATTGTGTTATTGGGCATACCAGAAGTAAGGCTGGTCCCTCACCTCCTATTACTGGGTCCTCAAGGAATGGTGAGAGTATGTTAGGTTAAGGTACTTATAATAGGAAAGTTACCACCAGGAGTTTTGGAATTCTTTTACTGTTTTGCAGTCATAAGTTTCATACCATTTATTATTCTTTTGTTAATCTCAATAAAGCTTTTATCAGTTTGGTATTGTCCTCAGTGCAAGTATTTGTGCCAAGCACCCCGAGAGTCCTCTCCCGATATAGAACTCTGAGTTCTCGGACCCTTTAGTCTGAATTGGATAAGAACCTATAAATCTTCTGTTCGGATGGCATCAGTGGCGAGCCATAACAACTAACCCATAATACTCAGGTCAACACCCCCCAGAGATTTGAATCCCAAGACCACAACAGTTTTCTTGCTTACTTTTCCTCTTAGACTGTCCTGGTGCTGGAGAAGACTGAGTAGCTGGAGTATTGGGTCTTTCTTCCTCTTCCTTCATTTCTGACTTCACTTCTGGTTTCTTCTCTTCTTGCTCCATTGGTGCTGTTATACATTCCTTCACCACTGGTTCCACTTTAATCTGAAAAGCAGATCAGATTCCCTTCACTTAATTCAATATAAGCCCCTCATTTGCTCTTGTGAGGATATAGTAAGGCAGTGTCTCTTCTGGGCTTAGCTACAGCTTGCCTGCCATTTCTTCCTTTGGAAAAAATGACCATTCCTCACTCATCCTGGCTCTCACCTAAGCTCCTTCTTCACTTCTCCCCATGTGGTCTCTGCCAAGATTTAAATTGTTCTATGGGTAATTTATTTAACACTAAATCACAAAGACTGATCCCCCCACCCTTTCCTCTATCCCATGCAATTGGTGGGGAATCCCACCTCCCTGATCACTAGGATCTAGTCTCCTTTTTGGCTTTTAATGTGAGGACACTATAGTTTCTATCCCTTCTAGACAAAAAGTAAAGCTACTTTCCCATGAGGCCACAAGTTCCTTTAATGAAAAGTGATCAGGACTCTAGTTTTTCAGATCAAAGATATAACCCACAGCAGCACAGTTCACTATTCTAGGGAATTAATCCTATAGTGACTGATTACACTAGGGAACATTTTACAGAAAAATAACAGTTGCAGGCACATGCTCAGCTCTCACTGGGTTGGCAAAACTGAGGACCTCAATGCCAAGAGCCTACTGGCTGCTGCCACCATTTTAAGCACTGTCATCTACCCCCGCTCAGAAATAGGTCTAGGAGAGAGTGCCTAAAATAATGGTGCAGCTGGGATCTAGTGCTAGCTTAGCCAGAGCCCTAGAGGGAACATCCTCTTCTTTTGCCTTCCTCTGCAGCATGGGGCACGGGTCACTTGCTGGAGGATTCTCTGCTCCTTGAAGTCTTTAAACCACGATTTGAGGACTTCAATAGCACAGGCATAGGTGAGAGGTTTTTCGCAGGAGTGGGTGGGTGAGATTCTGTGGCCTGCGTTGTGCAGGAGGTCGGACTAGATGATCATAATGGTCCCTTCTGACCTTAGTATCTATGAATTGATGAATCACAGCACTCTCATCTCTCTTCCATCTCTCATATAAGTACTGACCTTGCCCAACCAATTCATGCCAGAAAAATTTAGCTATCCTCTCACCTCTGGTTTCTCCTCCATCTGGAGCTCTGTTTGTTCTGGCCCCTCTTCTTCCATTTTAATATCCATTTTCACTTCCTGCAAGAGTGGCTGCTGCTGCTGCTGCTCAGGGATAGTCTGTTGCGAGTTCACTTCTGTGCTGCTGGTGGATGGTGGGTTTGATACCTGCCCATCAATGCTTACAGCCGGCTGTGAAAGCTGCAGGGAAACTCACAGTGACTAAAAAGGGCCAAGCAATTATGCTGCAAAGTTTACTTCATTAAGATGTGCTTTTCATTTGCTATCATGTTTCCTCAAATTTAACTGCACCTCACTTATTCCCCTCCCTTGAAAAAAAAAAACCTGACTGTTGCACAACTCTGGTCTGAGGAAACATGCTATTGAAATCTGCTTTGGACAGCATGGCATTTTAACAATTTGATATGCCTACTGTACAATTCCACCCATACACATGCATGGAAATAAATGCATTAAGAGATACATCTACTATATTTTGAAGTAGGCTCCTGAATGTGCACTAAAATTCTCTAAAACCCTTCCAACATGGAAGTGTCAGGGGTTCCAGTGTCCAGTTTACTGGTCCTGGGTCTTCAGACAAAAATGTACTTCTCAAATGTAATGCATACCCATATTGGTTCAGATGCCTCTTAAACAGGTTGTTCACCATTGTCTTGGACATAGGACAAGTAAACAAAGATCCTGTCTGAAAGAGTCTCACATCTGAGTATCCCTGGGGAAAGCATAGAAATAAAAATATTTTCTTACAGGTGTTGTGGGATGCTGAGGCTGCAGTGGTGCTGTTGGGGTGGGTACAGATGCAGTCGTGCTCTGTTGTGACAGGGGTTGCTGCTGTTGCTCTGCCGAAGGGGTGACTGGAACTGGAGGTTGGACTTGTGGAGGCAGCTGTGCCTGTGGAGGCGTTGGAGTCTGCCTCTGCGGGGGGTGCATAGTTTGTGACTGCAGTCCAGGTGGCATTGATGTAGGGGTGGGGGCAGTGGTGGTGGCTGCTGGTGTTGCCTGCGGCTGCTGCTGCTGGGATCCCAGACCTGGGGGAGTGTGGTGAGGTGTTGGGGTGCGGCTAGGTACTGGAGAGGGAGAGTTTCGGTGCAAGGTAGGCTGTGGAAGAGGTGGGCAGTGAATATGGCTCCCTTGAGAACCTGGAGCCATTACAGGAGAGTTCACAGGACAGGAAGAGCTGGTCATTTGTGCCTGTGGGAAAACAAGTAAATATATACAATGACTTGAGACAACAAGTGCGAGGAGGGAAGGGATTACCTTCAAGTGGCCACTTTTTACCTGAGTTACTAACACCTATCAGTTTAAAAGTATGACTAGCAATACTGTTGACTTTTTGCATTTCATTTACTTTAGTGAAATGAATGGGATTGTTCAATTTGACATTTTTGTTCACATGCACAATGCTGCAGTGTTTAGGTTTCCCACAACTCCTAAGAAAAATTTAAATACAATTAACCAGTTTTCACTGATATTTAAATAAGCATTAAAGAACAACATTCCCTATTCCTCCAATTACCCAATTGAAAAAAAAATAATAAAACCAGCTCACAGAGCCTGTCAGTGAAACTGCTCCCTTAAGTGAAGAACATACTTGAGACACTGGTGTCTGATTGCCAGGCTGGGTCATAGGCATGTTTGTCGCATTCATTCCTGGGGAGGAAGCAGGGAACTGGTTCTGTTGCAGAAACTGATTTTGGCTGGAAGGTTGGCCAACCCCCGGCTGCTGCATACGTGAAGCAAATCCCATCTGCTGGAAAAAAGGAAAGGCTTATTTCACAGTGGATACATACCCACCCTTAAAAATAAAATTCTATAACGTAACATCCACTGTATGGCAGAGCAATTGACAGATCTGACAGCCACTTACGTGATGCAGCATGGCAAATATGCTCATGCTCTGCTCCAAAGCAGGAAGATATTTTTACAGTTACTTCCTAATGCGGTTTATGATAGGAGTTCTGGAATTTAGACTGGGATCATGCCTCAAGTTTTTTGGGTTAGTTTCTGATAAATTCCACTGTTTCAAGGCTGTAACTGCACACACAATTTAAATCTAAGCCAATATTAGCAGTTCCCTCACTGATTTGTGAAGACTGGCTACTCATAGTGGAGATGCAAAGGGAGAAACAACAGGACCATAGAGCAAGCAAAGAATTACTGTTTGGATAACCATAGTTAAACAGGAACACCAAACCTAAAGAGTTCAACATACTGGACTGAAAAACATCCTGACCTGGTTCATGGCCCCAGCCTGGCTTAGCTGTCCAGGGTGCTGAAGAGGAGGGGTTTGCCGAGGACCCATGGGGGACAGTTGCATGTTCATCTGGCCAAACTGGTTCATTCCTGTATATTTACCCCAAAAAGATTTTAAAATAAAGGTTTCAGTTCTCATTTGGACGTCATTCAATGTTTGAACAGGAACAAATATTGCCTCTGCTCTCCTAATTTTATTTCTACCAACACACATCTTTCAGTATGCCACAATGTATTTCAGGCTCTAATTTAGCTATTTTAAGCCTTTCAAAAGCAATGCACGTAAACCTAGTAACAAGCTTCTGGGTCAAAGGAATTGTTTTTGAGCCTGTCTTGAAGAGAAAGGATATTTTTTTGTTTACAAAGTATTTTACACACAACTCCAATATGCTAAGAGAAATCTGTCTTTACATTAACCAGTTGCTTGGCAGAGTTTGAAATCAAGTTTAACATGTCAACTCAAACTCCTTCACATTCCTTCAGAACACAAACTAGGCTTTCCTGAAAGACATGTGTATCTATGAAATTGCTTTCAGGTATGCGTTTTGGTGATTTTACTAATATTTTAAAATGTTGATTTACAAGAGACTATACTCTGTAATTTTAGAATCTGGAAAACTCTCCCCCAAAACCAACAGAACCATTCATCCAATCCACACTCTCAAATACCACCTTTTAATTTAACAAACAGCTGAAATCCAAGACAAACAGCTCTCATTCTTCCAGGATCATGAAGCACTATACCATAGGAGGAAGATGATTTTAAACAAATGGTAAGGAAGAGCAGAGAAAACTACATTCTAGCAGACTCCAGTGAGGACTGCTTGATGTCATATAACCATTGGGGAAGGCAGAATCCAAGATTTTATCCACATTCATTTAGAATTACATGGGCTTCCTTTCTTTGGACACTTACCCGGCTGTGTCTGCATGCGATTCATCATCTGATTTGGCACACTGGCACGAATCATGGTTGGGTCAGGAAGGGGACCATCTGAAAAAGAGTTGGAGAAACAGAGGTTGGGGAGTTAAGACAACAGTCAATCCTCTCAAACTTCACTTTTACAACAATTACTTTATTGGGAAATATTCAAATCAACTCCAAACACAGTGAGACCACGTTAGGTCCTAAAAGATGACTCAATGGAACAAAGATGGAAAAACTTGTAAATACAAACACGTGTGCTATTTCTTAACCAAAAATAGTTTAAGAAGTCTGAACTTTGTGAAGTTGAGGACTAATTTGCAGCACATTAAGGAGCTACAATGACTAGATGCCAGAGGCTTAAAATGTCTCATGCACTATTAAGCAGTGTTAACACTGTTCTGTATAGGTTAAACAGCAGACTGATTAATTGAATTAGAGTACCAACCTTGAAAGGACCTGTATCTCATACACTGAAATCAAGTTCACAAACTTTTTATCAAAATGCATCCTCACTTTTAAAAAACCTTAGACTAACCAAATTGTAGAGTGACATTCTGAGGTGAATGGATGGCTCAGGGGATTGGGAAAAACATTTAGCTTTTTGCCTCTACATCACTAATTCCATCTAACCCCAGTCTGGTGAGCAAAACTCATTACAATATGATGGCTGTTTAGCAGCTTGCATGAAATTCAATATTCAATTAAATTCCTATTTGGAAAATGCTTCTAAAGCTCAAAAACTAAATGAGCACAAGAGAAAAAAAATCCCCTCATTCTTAGAGGTAGGTGGCCTGTCAGGAGAATGGCCATACTGAGCAAAGGGAATAGCTCTGTGAAATAAGTTTACAGAGCTTCAATTGTACTTAGAGGACTTCAGTCTCCAGAGCTGTCAGTTCAGCACCTTGCACCAACACAAAACTAACCTTAAAAAACAAGTATGTTTTAGCACAAGTAATTTGTCATTTAATTATTACTGTAAAAAAGTGTTTTACTTACGGAAAACATATAAAAGACAGACAGACCAACTGGAAGGGGAAAGAAGGCTAGAACATAGGATGGTGTCTGTCCCACTCCATCTGACCCCCCAGTCTATTCTATCACACTGATCACCACAGCTGACATTTCTACATCCATTGTCTAATATTCCTTGGCCATGAGCAGATTTGTTTGTTGGATTGGTTGTGGGAGTTATAACATTGTAAGTGTAACGTGAGAATTTGAGCAAGAAATGATTGGAAATTTAGCCATCCATCAATCCAAGCTCTTAAGTTATTGCTCAGCATTACCCAGATGAAGCACACTGGGCCTGATGAGGTTTAAAGACATACCCAGGCACTCCTGTAAAATTTGGTCTTGTCACCCCATTTATTTACGATGTCTGAGGGACTTTTGGAGTGATACTACAGACTTCAACATCAACACGCTAATATAATATCTAGTTCTACTTCTTTTTTTCCCCATCAAGACCAAACTATATTATTTCTCGGATATCCCAGCACCTGAGAAACCTAGATAAAATCCATTGCATTCACAGCACTTAGGGGCTCCGTTTGGATAACATGGAAGCGATTATTGTGAAGGAGGGAGAAGCATTATGAGAAATACACTGAGATTTTGACTTCACCCACAGATGAGGGCATCTGTCCATCTGTCAAAATGACATGCAATTTTCGGGGCCTTTTTGGACTTTTAATTCTAAATTCCCAAATGCATTTCTGGTCAAAAATATTTTTTACTTCTGAATTTTCAAGAGATTAATATACATCCTTTTGTCTCCACTGACAACCTCTGTAGTGTCTTCTAGGCATATGTCAGCTCCAGGCTAGCTTACAGCAATGTGCTCTCCACTTTGGATTACCTTTAAATAGCCACCGGGAAGCTGCAAAAAGTGCAGAATATGGCAACTTTATAGGTAAGGGCAGACTGTCAAGAGCACATCACACCAAGTTACAGTTGACTTCAGTCCCCAGAGCTGAATTCTTCATTCACACTGTAGCTGGGTCTTCTCAGAAATAGGCTCAGCTCTGGAATTCACTCAGTTGATCTGTCAGAATCCAAGTCTTGCCACTTTTAGGACACAATACACGACAGCTCTGCATACACTCTCCAAAACAAGTGTTTGGTATCCAGACAGACAGACAGAGGCAAGTTCAGTCAGTGCACAAGATCCCATGTGAAGTTTTGCCTTATCTTGTCAAACACCATTTTCCTCCACCAATTGAGCGCAAGTTAACTCAGATTTTGCAAGTAGTTCTTGCAAAATCTCACATAGTGAATAGGCAATAACAGGAAAATGCTCTCACCACCGTACCACATACTATTACACACTGAGCCACTTCAAGTTCTTCTAGAGAATTAGGCAATTATAATTTTGTAACATTAGCTGTAAAATGGGGGAGAAAGACTCCCATTCAGGACCACTATAATGATTTCCCTGCACAAGGTATTCCCTTTTATTAACTAACCCAACTGTTCTTACTTGCAGACATCCCCGGTTGTGGCTGCCCCATATTGGGTCCTTGATTCATGGGAGCTGGAGGCATGCCTGGTGCATTTGGTATCATGTTCTGCTTCTGCAGTCTAGTCCTTCGTTTTTCCTCTAGTTCCTTCTGAATCTTATAGATCTTCTCGGCTAACAAGTGGTAGTACTCTGCCTGTTGGGGTATAAGGGACAAGAGAATAGTGGAGACATACAATAAGTAACGCTTACAGATTAATGCTTATGCTCAAATAAATTGGTTAGTCTCTAAGGTGCCACAAGTACTCCTTTTCTTTTTAGATTAAAAACTGATGACCAGGTTCAGTGCTGGGAAAGACTTCCTTCTCTCCCCTGCATATTAGAGTGCTGAGAAGAGATTTTCCCATTGGATTAGGTGAGCATATTACACAGTATTTCCTGCAACTGAAGACTGACTGACAGTAGAGATTTATTCTACCCATATTGTGCATTTATTTGACACATGCCACAGTAAAGGGTGAGCTCTGGGTTTATACTGTATTTGGGAGAAAATGAGAAACCTCAAGCATGGCACATTAGGATAAAAAGCTTTCAGACCACAAACGTGTGTCAAGCAAAAAGGCAAGATCTGAAACTAGGAAGAGACTGGAGCTTGCTGCTGCCCTTGCATATGCCAGCATCACCTTTAAAAAATAAATCTCTGCACTTTTTTCCACTTTTGGGACACAACTTGTCAGTTAGGCCTCCACTCCCACCCCAGAAACACCACTTCATTTATTAATGGTACATTGAGACAGTATTTCAACACTGACCCCATGAATACCAGAAGCTGACTAGTCTCTATAGCAGTTGTGAGTTCTGTCCACTATACTGACAGACTCATGCAGGCTCTCTGCAGCTATGGTGGGAAAATATGGCAACTCACCCTGCTATTTGCAGATTCATACATGTCACCTTCTACCTTCCGAGCATATGCCACCAGGTTCTCCATGCGCCTGTCTTTTAATGCTGCAGGGTCAGGGGTAGGAAATATGGCTTGGACTCTGAAGAGGGAAAAAACCATGAAACAGATTAAAAATATGCATCTTTTGAATTGAAATAAAATGGCCCTAAATGAAGTTCAAACACAAAGGGCTTTAATCTCTATTTCAAGCATCTAAAGAAAGTTAGAGATCATCATACATAGCAGCTTTAGGAGTCCCTATGACTCCATTGCTTTCCCGATCTCTCCCCCAATACTGCCATTTTGGAGCACAGGGGTATGTTTGATACAATAGGGATCAGACCTAAAGTAGCATCGGATATAATTTTAGGATTTAACATAAGGAAAGCAAGTAATCCCATATTTTTGCCATTATTTCTTCTGACCATCACCCCATCCTAAATCCACATTCATGTCCTATCTTGGTCAAAGCAACAGGCTTCCTCAACTTTAAAGCCTAAGCTACTCACTAGTAGCTGCTTCTCTCCTTTTGTGGGTGGGGCAGAGTGGGGTGCAACTATAAAACATTTTAAAAAGTTTCTGTGCTTATACTGGCTCCTTAGCCTCCTAATCTTAGAAAATACTACAACCCTTCTAGTTTCCCCCAACCTTCCTTGGCAGAGGGAGATACCAGATACCTACAGTTTATGAACAAGATGATTTCGGAGGTCCTGAGTAATATCTTCATGCCACTGTTTTCGAATTCCGGTGTTGGATGGCTGTGCTGCTGTTGGCATAGCTCCCAAACTGGTAACACTGGCGCTTTCGCTCATCATGGGACTTCAAAATGGAATAATATGTTAGAGGAGGAAAAAAGGCTAAACTTATGATCTTACATTAATAGTCTATTTTATACTTAAGGATGACAAACCACTATTTACTATTCGATTTACACACTACATAGGAATCACTTCACTGATCAAGGAAGCAAACCCACCTCAGGAGTGAGGCAAGATGGATGTTTGGTAGTATGGAGCAGCACTACACAACTATTTAGGAGACTGACATCAACACTACCAAATCCAATGGAAAACAGAGCAACTACCTAAAAGGAATTTGGCCCTGACACTGGGGTTTACTTCATTTCCCTTGTAAAAAGTTTGACAGAAGTTGTAATTACCTCTTTATATCTCACCTGAAAGATGAGGCACCAGAGTGCCTCTTAGCCCCATGGCAGAGGGATGACAGATTTGCAATATAACATCACATCTAGTAACACCTGCATGTTTGAGGTCTAGCAAAAAACTCACTCAGCCTAACCGTGGTAATCCATGAGACCTGATGTTTTTAACCATACCAAAAATGCCCTCAAATAAAAAAAATACTCCCTTTTCCCCCCCAGTCTTAACTGCGAAGATTAGACAAATCTCTCAACATGGGAGTAGGGATTTCTCCCCCTCAGATTTTTCTGAGGTGAACCCTGTTCAGTGTTTTCAGACTATTTTTTAATCCACGTGAAATGTTCAACTTACTTTTGGGAATTCATTGCTGAATGCAACATCGACTCAGGCAGCAGATTAGGGGCTTGAACCCCCATACCTCCATTCACACCCATAGGATTAGCATCTAGATAGCAAAAGGAAGAATATATTAAAATGAATGGCTCACCACCACACAAGCTCTTCACTCAATCCTCCTCTCTCAAGAGAGGGAAAAACATTGGTAAAAAAAGACAGACATATGGATAGCTCTGAATAGTTATGAAATACTCACTTGAGGCTTTCAAGACATCTTCCCCTACTTAGACATTTTTCACGAAGCAAATACTGATTCCTTTGCCAATCAGTGTATATTGCATACTTGTATATTTCTAGGTCATCAGAGGCCAACGTGTGTATCAGCTCTGATAATTTCCTGAATAAACTGTTATAATCTCCTCCTCTTTCCTCTCCAACAATGCCACCAAGACCGGAAAGGCAGGAGAGAAGAACAGAGGAGAGAAGTTACTTACCTTTTACAGTAACTGGGAATTCAAGATGTGTGTCCTTATGGGTGCTCCACTTTAAGTGTGCCTGGGCCCCATGTGCTTTCATTGGAGATTTTCTGTAGCAGTGACTGTTAGGCTAATGCATGTGCCCTACACATCCTCCTGCTTTGTACCAAGGATATATGGGGTTGCATGGGCAAATCACCCTCAGTTCCTTCTCTACTGTAAAGCCCTAAAGAGATGAGACTCTGAAGCAGAGGGGAAGGAAGGCAGGCAGGGTACTGGAGCACCCACAGGGACTCACTTCAAAGAGCTCCAATTACTGTACGAGGTAAGTAACCTCTTCTTCTTCAAGTAGTCTCTCTGTGGGCATCAACCACCAGAATTCCTAGCAGTACCCACTGAAGGAGACAGACTGAGTTCCAAAGCCCCTAAGGCTGTCTGTAAGACAGCAAAGCCAAAGGCAGCATTCTGTGCAGGAAGCATCAACCAAGGCATAGTGTCCAGGGAAAGCATGAATTGAAGCTCACATCGCAAACTTGCATATTTCCATAATAAATAATGTCCTTTAGTTGAGCCCCAGACATGGAGTACGATCTTGCAGAATTGACAATGACTTTAGAGGGAAAGGGAATGTTAGCAGCCACATAACAGGTGAGTACGCACCCAGAAACCCACTGGGTTGTCACAGCTAGCTCTGTCCACAACAGAAAAACAATCTTGGGGATGACTGAAAAAAAGTCTAGACCTGCCCAGATAATAAGCCAACACTCTTCTGACATCTGATACGAAGAACAGCTTCCTGTTTTGACTGATGACTGGTGTAGAATACTGGGAGATGAAATGATTGATTGACATGAAAATCTTAAGTAACATTGGGTAAGAAGCATGGAATTGTCAAAGAGAAACTATCTTTGAAAACAATGGAATATGGAGAGTCAGCCACTAAAGCTCCCAGTTCTCCACTGCTTTAGATAGAGATAGTAGCCACTAGGAATGCTGCTTTTATGGAGGGGTTCAGAAGCAAGCAGATCACTAACACTACAAAGGGTGATTTCATCAAAGCGCTGAAAACTAAATTTAATTCCCAGGAGGGAGTAAGGTGTCTAATATTAGAGAAGAGGATAGACAGATCCTGTATAAATCTTGACATTGCAAGATGAACAAATACTGAGAAGCCTTATACTGGAGAATGGAATGCTGTGATGGCAGCTAAGTGAACTTTAACAGAACTCAAAGCAAGTTCTGCTTTCTTCAAAAAGTAAATAAGTATTCTAATACCTCAGAGGTGGGAAAATCAATAGGAGACAAATTATGGTGAAGACATCAATTACAAAACCTTTTCCATTTCTGAAGCTAAGTCTTTCTGATGGAATCTTTCCTACTGTTCAGCAGAATCTCCTGAACCCCTATGGCGGTAAGATAGTACTAGCTCCGAGAACCATCTAGGTATCAGGACTTCAGCAGCAGTGTTCAGCTTGGTTTGAAGGACATTCCCTGAGTCCTGTGTGAGAAGACCAGGCATCAGCAGAAGATTGATAGCTGGTCAGGAAAAGAGGAAAAGGAAACCAAATCTGTCATCTCAGCCAAGTTGGTGCAAACAAGATGACCATGGGTTTGTCCTGCTTGATTTTGTTTAAGACCCTGAGAATCAGTGGCATTGGAGGAAATACATATAGGAGTTGGAAAGGAGAAAGGCATTGTCCAGAGAATGGTGACCCAACCCCCCCCTTGAACAGAACTGCACAAGTTTTCGATTGGCTGTGGGGGCAAAAATCCATTTTTGGAAATCCCCAGACAAGACTAGAGTCTGGATCTGTCTAGTTCCCACTAAGAGAAGCACCTGCTGAGACCGCTACCTTCAGTGTTCCAGTGGGTAGGCAGACTGCTCAGATCAGACTATTGTGAGCTATGCGCCAGTTCTGTAATTTCACGGCTTCTGTGGAAAGGGAAAGAGAATCTTGCTCCCCCTTGTCTATTATAGTACATACTGGTCCTGCTCTCTGATTGGACTGATTGGCCTTGAATCATGAATAGAAAGTGCAGACAGGCATGCCTGACAGCTCTGAGTTTCAGAGCACTGATGTGTAAGGTGGACTCTTGGGCAGACCCTCTGCCTTGGACAGTATGATCCTAAAGAAGAGTTCCCCATTCAAAGACGGACATGTCAAACTATCACATGAGAAGGTAGCTGAACAGAACCCACAAACATACTTTTTTGGATTCCTCCACCATTCAAGGGAAACTAGAATAGGATGGGGATTAGAGACCTGAAGCAGGCTTGGAAGCAACACAGGTGCAGTTGAGCAGGAAGTCTGACAAAAGGTACATGCTGCAGGCATGATCTGGCAGTGACTTGAGAACAGATCTGAATTTGCACGATCAGATGTGACAGCGCAAGGAACCTAGCAAATAAACTCTGGTTGCACTGGCGTTTCAAATAGCCCCTATAAAAATTATCCTTTGTAAAGGCAGGAGGAAGGACTTCCTGAAGTTGAGCTGAAGACCAATACTGCTGAACAGAGACAAGGCCAAGAATGCTGCCAATCTGTGTAGGTATAATCCCTTGAGAAGCCAGTCGTCAAGCTAGGGGAAAGATGATTACTCACCATTAAAGAAAGTTGGGCAGTTACCGCTGCCATGACTTTCATGAACATCTGGGAGCAGTAGCTAAACCAAAAAGGAAGGATGAGATATTGGTAATGATCTTCCCCACCATGAAGCACAGAAATTTCCTGTGAGAAGGGTGTACTGCAATATGAAAACACATCCTGAAGGTTGAGGATCGGGAAGTAGTCCCCCAGATCCAGAGATGGAATGATGGCTGCCAGTGTTATCGTGAATTTCCGTCACTAATAAAAGTATTCAGCATCCATAGATATAGAATCAGTCTCCATCTACCCTTCTATTTGGGAACAGAAGTCCTTGGAATAGAGCCCTCTTTCCTTGTATTGAGTAGGAACTGGTTCCACTGCTCCTAAACAAAGAAGTGGGTTCAGAAGAGGTTCATGAGAAGGGTCCCTCCAAAGGGAAGGGAAAGGGAGAATGGAATTGAATGGAGTAACCCAGAGTTATTATAACTTCCAACACTCATCTGTCAGATACTTTGCTCCCATGAGGTGTGAAAAATGGAAGAGATGATCTCCAAAAGGTGGAAAGTTGGGTAGCGTAACATGATGCAGCAAGAGGCCTGGATTGGCATGTTCGTGCTCAATTGAGTCAAAAAGAATGTTTGGCTATCGTTGGGCTGCTGAGTTGAGGTTGCTGTGGCAGATGGTCCCTGCTGACCTTCTGAGTCTATCATGATCATCTAGTCTGACCTCCTGCACATTGCAAGCCACAGAACCTCACCCACCAATTCCTGTAATAGACCCCTAACGTCTGACAGAGTTACTGAAGTCCTCAAATCATGGTTTAGAGCCTTCACATTATAGAGAATCCACAATTTATACTAATTTAAACCCGCAAGTGACTTGTTCCCCATGCTTTAGAGAGGAAGGTGAAAAACCACCAAAAATGTCTGTCAATCTGGCCATGGCGAAAATTCCTTCCCAACCCCAAATATGGTAATCAGTTAGACCCTGAGCATGTGGGCAAGATCCACCAGCCAGACACCTAGGAAAACATTCTCAGTAGTAACTCAGAGCCCTCCCCATCTAGTGTCCCATCACCAGCCATTGGAGTTATTTGCTGCTAGCAGTTGCAGATCGGCTACATGCCATTGTAGGCAGTCTCATCATATAATCCCCTCCATAAACTTATCAAGCTCAGTCTTGAAGCCAATTAGGTTTTTTGCCCCCACTGTTCCCCTTAGAAAGCTGTTCCAGAACTTCACTCCTCTGAGCATTAGAAACCTTTGCCTAATTTCAAGCCTAAGCTTGCTGATGGCCAATTTATATCCATTTGTTCTTGTGTCCACACTGGCACCTAACTTAAATAACTTTCCTTATGAAATCTGGGGTTTTTATTCTAGGTGGTGCTGATAGACTAAGGAAAGCAGAGAATTAAGAAGGGCATGATCTCTGGTGCGATCTGAGATAGTCTAAACCTCTTTTTATTTGCAGGCATAGATATACCCAGAGAGTGAAGGGTCCTCCTGAAGTTCTCCAAAGTATACAGCGAATTGTCTGTGGTGTCACTGAATAATTTTAGACCATCGAAAAGGAGGTCCCTCTATAGTGTTCTGTCGTCACGATTTCCTGTGATGTCCAGAAGCTACGATACCCTGTGCATTACTACTGCCATAGCAACGGAATGAGAAGCCTGCAGGGTTGCTATAGCCAAGAGCTGCCCTTTAGCAATGGCGGCTTGAAGCTGTTCTTTGTGCTTTTGTGGTATATGTTCAATTTAAAAAAACAAACTAAACTCGGTATAATTAGTATCACTATTTTGTTACAACTGCCTGACAGTTAGCAATTCAGAACTAACATAAGAACACAATAATGGCCATATTGGCTCAGATCAATAGTCTATCTAGCCCAGCATCCGGTCTTTGACAGAAGCCAGCGCCAGATCCTTTAGAGGGAACCACCAGAATGGGCAACTGATCGAGTGATCCATCCCCTGTCATCCAGTCCCACCTTCTGGCAGTCAGATATTTATGGACAGCCTGAGCACAGGGTTGCACATCTGACCATCTTGGCTAATAGCCACTGACAGAGGTATCCTCCATGAACTTATCTAATTCTTTTTTTAACTAAGTTACACTTCTGAATTTCACAACATCCCCTGGCAACAAGTTCCACAGGTTGACTATGTATTGTGGGAAGTAGTACTTCCTTAAGTCAGTTTTACACGTGCTTCCTATTAATTTCATTGGGTGACCCCTGGTTTGTACGTTATGTGAAGGAATAAACACTTCCTCATTCACTGTCTCCACACTATTCATGATTTTATAGACTTCTATCATATCCTCTCTCTCACCTCTAAGATGAACAGTCCCAGTCTTTTTAAACCCTCCGCCATACCTCTAATCATTTTTATTTTTGTTGCCCTTCTCTGTACTTTATCCAATTTAATACATTTTTTGAAAGCGGGTGACCAGAATTCAAGGGGTGGGTGTACCATGGATCTATATAGTGTCATATTTTCTCTTATCTATCCCTTCCCTAATGGTTTCTAACATTATTTGCTTGTTTAACTGCTGCTGCACACTGAGCAGATTTTTTCAGAGAGCTATTAACAATGCCTCAGATCTTTCTTGAGTGGTAACAGCTAATGTAGATCCCGTCATTTTCTATGTATAGTTGGGATTACGTTTTCCAATGTGCATTATTTTGCATTTACCAACACCAAATTTCATCTGTCATCCTGTTGCTCAATCACCCAATATTGTGAGATCGCTCCCTTAACTAACTTGAGTAGTTATACAATTTTGTATTGTCTGCAACTTTACCACTTCATTAAATTACCCCCTTTCCAGATCATTTAGGAATACGTTGAACAGCACTGCTCCCAGTACCGATCCCTGGGGTCCCTGCTCTATTTACCTCTTTCCATTGTAAAAACAGCATTTATTCCTACCCTTTGTTTCCTATCTTTTAACCAGTTACTGATCCATGAGTGGTCCTTTCCTCTTATCCCATGACTGCCTACTTTGTTTAAGAGCCTTTGGTGAGTGACCTTAACAAAGGCATTCTGAAAGTTCAAGTACACTGTATCAGCTGGATCACCCATGTCTAAATTGGTGTTGATATACTCAGAATTCTAATAGATTGGTAAGACACAATTTCCCTTTACAAAAGCCATGAAGACTCTTCCGCAACGTATCATGTTCATTTAAGAGACTGATAATTCTATTCTTTACTATAGTAACAACCAATGTGCCTGGTACTCAAGTTAGGCTTACCAGTCTAATTGTCAGGATTGCCACTGGAGCCTTAAAAAAACCCAAAAAAACCAACCTCAGCAACACATTAGCTATCTGCCAGTCATCTGGAACAGAGGCTGATTTAAGCAATAGGTAACGTAACAGTTAGTAGTTCTGCAGTTTCATATATAAGTTGGGCAAGTACCATCCACCTGGTCCAGGTGACTTATTACTGTTTATTTCATGAATTTGTTCCAAAACCACCTTTACTGACACTTGAATCTTGGACAATTCCTCAGATTTCTGACCTAAAAAGAATGGTTCAGGAATGGGACTCTCCCTCATATCCTCTGCAGTGATGGCCAATGAAAAGAATTCATTTAGCTTCTCTGCAACAGCCTTGCCTTTTTTGAGTGCTCTATTAGCACTCCAGCATCCTGTGGTCCCACTGATTGTTTCACAGGCATCCTGCTTCTGCTGTAAAACTGTAGAAGAGTCATCCACGTGAGCACTGGGTACTTTAAAAAACACTCTTGCCAGTAGGCAGCCCAGGGATCCCAGTATGTTCACTGGGAAGACTATATACAGTATATGTGAATGAAGGGGACATCCTGGGTTGGTTATACCAAGTGAGATGTTTGGTGGGCTCTGACAGTAGCAGCTTGAGTCTCTCTCCCCACAGGTCAGCTTCTGGATAGACTATCATCAGTAGGTAGTCAGCAGAATCCTGCACAGAAATCTGAGTCTCTAAAGTACTCGCCACTTCTTTATAGTCTAGTGAAGAGGCAGATGGAAAGAGGAGTAACTGGTATCTTTCAGAAAGTGCCAGTACTAGTGATATAGGCAGTCTCTGCAAAAGGTGGGATATAAAGGATACCACCAGTTGTGGTACAGGAATTCTCAAACTCCGAGGAGACTTTGGCTCTTAGAAATAAATGGGTCCTCTGAGAATCTTGATTCCTGCAGTACCGGGTGAGACAGCGTGTGATATGGTGAGTCCCAGCCATAAAGATGTGAAGTATCCAGGGTCGGACAACTGTATCCCTACCCGCTGTACTGATGCTCTAGGTACGAGCAAGACAGTGGAAGATGAAGAGTGTGCTGCCTTCTTACTAGAGTTCTTAGGATTGATAGTCTCTCACCCAACTTTGAATGGTACCGATGGCTTCTGTATCGAGTGGTGGGTATTGTGCACTCTGGAAGCTGACAAGGACTTAGGACAGATGATTTCTCAGTACCAAGACCACTTGAAGCTCTGCAGGGTGCAAAATCTCCAGTCTGGTAGACCTTTTAGAATGGTCTTTGTGAGGAGACCCGACACTCCTCTTGGAGGAAAGTCTTCCAGATTCACTCAAAGGTCTGTCCCTCAAAGTCCTAGAGGGTGAGCAACCCACAGAAGTTGTTGGAACACTGGTTGCTCAGAGGCTGATGCCCCTCTGGTTTCTGAGCCTGGATCTGAAGTGAGACAAAGACAGAGCTCCATCAAAAGGAGTCAATGCTTTATATCTGTCTTTCCTTGAGTGCCTCTTGAAGCTAGTGCAAAACTTGCACTTAGATAGTACACGTGTATCCCTAAAGCAGTGAATACAGCACAAATGGCTGTCACTCACTGGGAAGGGTTTCTGGCAAGTGAGAACATTTGAAACCTTGGGATATAGGCATATCCCAGAAGAGAAAAGATTTCCGAGGAAGGACCCCTCGTACAGGGGGGTGGAGGATGAGGAAAGTCCCGACCCATAGAAAAATGGAAAAATCAAAACAAGAACGAAATAAACTAAAAAGTAATAATGTAAGAAAAGATCTAAAAAATTGACTAGCAAAACAGAAGCCACGCTTAGGCAGGCACTACAAACTGCTCTGTGTCAGGCCAAGGCTGTTGAGGGCAGTTTGCCAGCAGAGCCCAATATATCCTCGGTAAAGGACAAGTATGCATAGGGCACATGAGCAAGCCAAATGGGCGCTGTTTCGAAAATCTCTGACTGAAGGAGCATGCACACCTCAAGTGGAGCACCAACAAGGACTCAAAGAATTATCATCATCTCCTCCTTTTTTGTAGCTGTTACATGTAACTCAAGCTTCTTACTTCCAGAGAGTTTCATAACACTGCATCGCCTACACTACATTAGTTTTCACTGCTTTTTTTGTCTTTACTTTCACTTCATGCCATTTATACTAATTCTACTCTTGGGATGGTTTCCCAGTAACACACACCAAGTCCCCTTCCTCTCCAGTTTAAAAATAGTCAAAGCACTAGAAAATATATTATAGGAAACAATCGCTACTAGCAAGAAGATGGATTGGGTGACAAATTACTTTTTAGCTATAATTTTTAAAATTCACCCCCAAAACATTTCATTAACAAGTTCTGAAAATCTACCTGTTCTGCAAAATACACTAGCTCTTAGAAAACATGTTTTTCCACACTTATACCAACTCTCACTTAAAAAGCGAGCTCTGAAGCCAGAATTTTGTTTAGTATGCTTTACACATTGTAAAGCATCCTACAGAAATAATAATGACAAGACTTAAAGTGATTTTAACCCTCTTCATGTAAAATGTCACTGTCTAAACCCTACGGCCTTATGGCTTAAATAGCAGCTGTGCAATTCAGGCTACACCATTCAATAGAAAATGGTTCATTTAGACAGGAGATGTAATTACTGACATCCATGGCAGAAATCAATCCCTTAGACTGGTACAGGACTCAACAAAAATCTAACCTCCTTCAGGAGTTTTAATAGGAACAGCTTCAGTAAATTTTAGATGCTACCTCCTGCAACCAAGAATCCTAATTTCTGTCAAATACCAGTAATACTTCTGCTCAAAGTAATTCCTTACAGGAAGAGTTTTGATCATCACTTGAAAGGCTCTCCTAAAAGCAGGCCTCCATGTGAGGGAAGGGGTGCATGCACAAGTAGGAAAGGAGTACAAAAGTTTCCTGGCATAGAGTACAATAAGTGCTAATTATGGTTATTACTGCAGAAGTCAGCTACCTCTCTGCTTCGTCTTATACAATCATGTGTTTCTATTCCAAACAAACAGCAATCTAAGTCACAAACTCTTATTGCTAGCTGACAAAAAATGTTATCCCAGTTCCTTTGAAATACCAAGGGGAAGTGTTCTCAGTGTGAATCACTGTGTCCAAGAGGACATGAAAGTATCAGTCAGTTCACCATGTCAAGAGTGACTTCAGGGAGGATGTGCAGTTTAAAATGGAGACTAACTGAGGGAAATTCCTTTCCTCAGGATATCTGTATAACAAATTCTTCTATACTCCTTTTCCACTCTATTTTTAAAAACTCTACTAAGGCAAAGTTACAACAAAATGTTAACATACTACATCATACAGTACTTATTTCAGGATAAGTTTAATAGTCAAAAAACCTGGCTAAAGATTCCAGCTTGCTGGTTGGGGAGCCTCTTCCTCAGAGTATGCTAAAAAAGGGTAACCAAATTTCTACATAGATATCTCCTCTTCTGTATATACTTGATGTGAAAGCTTTTCATTACAAGCACTGTCCAGACTTTTCTGTACCACAACTCTAAAGAAGTCCTATTTTCCCAATATGCAATACAAAGTCTTGTTGCTAACAAAAAATATATTTGCCATTCTGTTTTGAAAATGGAGATCCTTGACTGGAATATAAAGTATTCAGGTTAAGGGATCTCAGGGAAACTGGCATTTTGTTATAAGACAAAACCTGAATAATTTCCTCCCCAAACCATCCAATTCCTGGACACAACACCACATATGAAATATGTTCCCCTTTCCCCACAATCCCTCCAACAGAGTACATTCCTGGTAGCAAAAAATATGATGGATCTTAACCGGAGTCAAATGTTATCTATACAGTAATTTATAAAAATTTTCTTTGGGAGCTACACAAATTGAAGATGTACATCACCTCTTCCATATGAAGATCCACTCACCTAGATCAATTTCTTTGCCCAAATCCCTCTCCTGTCTTGTCATCTGGGTTGTTTTCCTATCAACATCTTTTTCAATCAAAATTGTACATATCTTAGAAACTGAACTTTTTGTTCACACTTGCTCCTGGGTCAGCTCCTCAAAATGTGGTTAAAAGGTCTAGATAGAGCAATCTTGTATCCAGAGTTCACAATAAAATGTTTGATTTGTAAATACTGAAATATGGGATCTACATATTATTTACATTATTACGTATCTCTTGGTATGATTTCAAATCAGGACCTAGGAACAGCTGTCCAAATTGAGTAATCTCAGCTCTTACCCACAATGAATAGTCACTTCGATATTTCCTAGGGATAAATTCATGATTACTAGTGAAAGTAGCTAAGGAAAAGGCTTTGATAACAGGTGCTTAAAAAAATTATCCAAAGCTAAGGTGGTCTGGATGAAACGGTGATTTTTTTTATTTTTGGTGATCTAAATTTTGTTATTCTTTGAGTGCTTGTTTATGTCCATTCCAATGTAGGTGTGTACTTGCCCCGAGCACGGTCACCAGAAAAGTTTTTCCCTCAGTGGTATCTGTTGGGTTGGCTCTGATTCCGCCTGAAGTTGTGCTCTCATAGCACTGGTATAAAGGGCTCTGCCAACTCACCACCCCCTCAGTTCCTTCTTACCACCTGTAACGGTAGTTTCATTCCTGCTTCTGCAAGTACTCCTCAGTGGACTCTCTCTAAACTCTGTGGAGAATTTAAGCCCACAGCAAGAAGGATAGAGATGCTAGATTTCACAATATTCTCATCGAGGCAGCGCTCTGACCTCCATAAGAGCCAGGCCACTGGGACTTGGCACCGAGTACTTCGGCCTCAGTGAGAAGTGCCGCAGCCTCACTTTGAGACACCCAGCACAGTTTCCAGTCGCCGGCACCAATGCAAGATGCTACAACTGCGTCTAAGGAACCATGGCACTATCAAATATCTCCAGTGCCAAAGAAAGATGCACCGGCGAGACACTAGGCGTTGTTCACCCTCGCCAGTGCCTATGAAGAAACAAAGGAAGACAGACAGATGGGCTGATCTCCGACACGGAGATCAGCAGGACAAGGGAACACTGCCAGGGTGAGACCTGGGTTGGGCCACCTTGAGATGCCGACAACCCATGCTGTGCCATTGACTCTGGTCCCAGAATGAGAGCCGTTGAATCCAGCACTGATAGACTCATCAACATGAGACAGGTCAGAGGTCCAAAACCCAGCCAGTGCTGTCGATGCCAGAGGCCTTCACAGCAGCAAGGGACTTACTTGTGCTGACAGTACCAACGTTCCTGGCTCTGCGGGAACTGTCAATGGCGGCACTGACATGACTTCTGCAGGCTTGAGGCCACAGACAGTTTCAAAGGGGAAACCAGCCATGATGGCACAACCCAGGCCCCACCCTCCCAGCACCGCTCACCAGCGCTGGTTGGCACTGCTCTACCCCAGTCTCTAGAGTGATCCTTGGAGATGGACTCTTAAGCAGAGTCCTATGTCTCACGGCGGAGCCAGCAATTCCAGTCTAGGCACTATCCCGCCATTGACCCAAGTCAAAGGGTGCCGCCAGGACAGTGGCAGTTCCCCGTATAGTGACCTTTTTGGAACCTCTGGGCATTTCCAGTGCAACAACGGTCCCATTCCAGAAGATCATATTCAGTGGCTTCAGAGCCCAGACTGCCACCACCACCAGAGCACGATCCAGGCTCCAGTACAGAGGCCGGTGCTGTATGTCGGGAGATGGCACCATGGGATTCGGCTGGAGCTGAGGACAAAGAGTAGGGGTTGGTGCCTGTCCAAGCATCCTCCTCCTTTTCCCTAGATAAGGCGGTCATGGAGACTGATGTTGCACCCCTGCAGGAGGATTATAAGTCACCCTCCTTAGGAGCTCTTTATGTATCTCAGAACCTGGAAATCCAGGCACTGATCTTATTCATAGAAAGAAAAACTACTCAACTGCTAGTGGCAACTAGGATGTAAGGCTCCCCAGTCTCCGCCCAGATAATGTTATGGTGGATCACCTCCTGTATCCGCACATGCTATGACCTGGCAAAAGTCCTGGCTCTGGACCTAACGGCACATTCCACAAGGGTACAGGCATCTTCAGCTGCATTTGTGGCACAGGTTCCCATCCAGAACCTCTGTAGAACAGCAATGTGGTCTTTGGTCCACACTTTTGCATCTCACTATGTCATCACTAAGCAGGCCAGAGAGGATACTTTCTTTGGCAGAGCAGTGCTACAGTCTGCTTGTCAATCAACTCCGAACCCCTGTTCCTACACTTGCTTGGGAGTCACCTACATTGGAATGGATATGAGTAAGCACTCGAAGAAAAAATAGTTACTAATCTTCCATAACTGTTGTTCTTCAAGATGTATTGCTCATGTCCATTCCAAAACCCTCCCTCCTACCCCACTATCAGAGTTAGCCAGCAAGAAGGAACTGAGAGTGTGGCAAAGAACAGTTACAGAAGATTAGTAACCTTTTTTTTAAAACTAAAAGTTACTATAGCTGTAAGTGGGGTCCAGTCTTGTTCAAGTTTTAAAGTGCTTGGATGGTCTATTGTTAACCCACTTGATCACATTTTAATTATGATTCATAATAAGCCAAATTAGGGAAAGCTAGCCCACCCCACTTGGTAGGCTTATCAAGAACTTTAGAACTCACCCTTTTTCTTTTGTGGAGGAATTGTTAGAATTAACATGATCAAATTTAGAGTTCTTATATAAATGCCTGCCAGCAACAAACCAGACTAGTCAGGATGAACACATCTGGTCAAATTTTAGCATCCACATTAAATTTAAGCAATAGGTATGTATGATGCACAATTGGCAAGATCTTTTCCTTCTTTAGGAATGGCCACAATTTTTGCCTCTTTCTATGAATCTGGTGTCTTGCTCCCCTGCAATATACAGCAGAACTTCAGCATTACAAACACCAGAGTTACGTACTGACCACACCTCAGTTGGAACCAGAAGTACAAAATCAGGCAGTATCAGAGAGACACCCCCCCCCCCCAAAATAAATCGCAAATACAGTACAGAACTGTGTTCATCTACTAAAAAAAATAACGGGAAAGCAGCATTTTTCTTCTGTGTAGTAAAGTTTCAAAGCTATATAAAGTCAATGTTCAGTTCTAAACTTTTGAAAGAATAACCATAACGTTTTGCTCAGAGTTATGAACAACCTCCATTCTTGAGGTGTTTGTAACTCTTGAGGTTTTACTGTACCATTAATCAATTCAGTGACAGTAGGCTTGAGTGCTCTAATACTCCACAGGAAACCCATCAAGACCTGGAGCTTTACTGGATTTTGAATTCTTAATTACAACTTCAACATCCTCTGCAGCAATTAGCTTACCAAGAATGGCCATATCATCCTCTGAAAGCCAAGGTAGCTTCACACTCCTCAAATGCCTGTTTAAAAGTTCAGGATTTGGAGGTTCTGAAGCATACAAAGATGGAAAAGTTAATAAATGTTTCAGAGATCTATTTGATGCCAATTTCTAAGTCTCCCTTTTTATTTCTCATCAGAGGGATGGCCGATTTATCCTGTTTCTTTTTTTACTTTCTGGCTAAAAGCCTATCAGCTTTATTGCCCTTTTCATAATATTTTTATTTAATATATCTAAGTGTTTGCTCAGCCTTATCTATCTGTAACGGGTTAATCTTCCCTCTTACCTTAATTATATTCTTCTACACTTTTAGATCATATAGATTTAGGTCAACCTTCTTTAACCAAACTCTTCAAGAGCTCTCCTCTTGTTGAGGTAGGATTCTCTATTTATAAGGATACCCCTCATTACTGACTTTCCAGCACTCAAGACGACATTTTCAATTATCCCTTTTTTATTCTGTATATTCTTGAAAATTTTCTTCCAGGTCTTGAATTCTATGGGGGTGGGGGAAGGGTCACACAATAAAGCTCTATTTAACATCTAGGCCTTTCATTTTTCCACTGAGTCCCAATCTCATAATCTAGTACATGCAGCTAGGTGCACAATCAGACCAAGTTATAAATCTCAAATTAGTTTTTTTGACTAAATTAGCAAAGTCCTAGAAGCAAAAGTCATATTAATCCTGGAATAAGATCCATGAGTAACAGAATAATATCTACAGTCAGATTTACCATAATTTTAATTCTGAGACCCAACTTTTTAATATAATCTTTTCTATTAAAACATAATTAACACCTGCTTCTGTTCTCTAATCCCTCTTTTCTTTCTCTCCTCCCTTCCTATGAATTCCCCCATATTTGCCTCGACCCCGTGGCCATTTTAGTTCTCTGCTGGGGGGATAGGAGGAAGGTGTTTATGTTAACCTTACCCTTCAGCTCATTTATTCTACCCTGATCGAATTGGCCCTGTCAACACTTTCTCCACTTGTGAGGTAACTCCCTTCTCTTCATGTGTCAGTATATAATGCCCGCATCTGTAATTTTCACTCCATGCATCTGAAGAAGTGGGTTTTTACCCAAGAAAGCTTATGACCAAATAAATCGGTTAGTCTTTAAGGTGCCACCGGACTCCTCCTTGTTTTAGTGATTTCTTGGTGATTTGTGGCACTAATGCCTTTGATCCCATTCAGATTGTTCTTGATCTGATTTGCCTATTCCCATGTCCGTAAGTACCTCTTCCCCCACTTCCTGATCTGAGACAGACATACATACATCTATACTTCCATTTAAGGAACAGTCTAAATGGAATCCCCAAGTGTATCTTATATTGTTCTTTCTAAGAATTGTGGTCACATGGTATAGTTCTCTTTACTTTCTAAGGGCTGAGATTGCCAGATCTGGGAAAATCTGTATGGGCTGGTTAAGAATCATCAGTGGTTCAGCTCCCTCCCTCATTGCTCTCAGTATTGTATCCTTGTCTTGATAGTAGCGTAGACAGACAATTGCATCTCTTGGTCTGGAGCCTGCGGGAAGCCTGGGGAAAGGGATCTGTGAGCCCTCTCAATAGGAATGTATTTCTTATTGCCCAGTTTTAATAGGTCATGGAAAATATCATCCAATGTGTCCAGAATACCTTTAAATCCTTATGTTATTCCTGTGTTCTCTACTTTCCATGTCCTCTAGCTTTAATTCTATTTCTTTTTCTCTGTTCAATTCCAATTCTTTCACATTGATTAATAGTGCTGTCCAATTGCTCATTTAATCCTGCTTCCACATCTGATATTTTTCCATTAATCTCATTTCATTTTTTGATATCTAATGAAAGCATGGAACTCTTCCCTCATCTCCTTATTCATCTTTTGATTTCTAACAGCAAGTCCTTCAGGTCACCCTTTGTGACTGGGGCTTCGCTACCCACCTCCACAGTCTGTTTGCTCGAAGTGGAGTTACTCTTTTTCATGGACATGTCTTCATTCTGGGGGGACAAATCTTTGTATTGGAAGATTCCTTTCCCTTCCCAGACATCTAGATCATCTTTCCTCCTTGCCTACTGTGCCTCTCCCCCAAGATGGTTGTCACCACACACTTCTACACTACCTACCTGTGGCTACCACTGCCACACTTCCTCCCCCAGCCACACTAGTACATTTTTTTTTTTTTTAATAAATTCTGCAGGCTGATGGCACTGGATACTTTTGCTGAATTTTCTCCCCCAGAAGCTGCTCTCTGGGACTGGGATCTGGCCAGCTCTCTTCACCCTTCTTTTTCTCTTTCCAAAACTAGCTCCACGGATGGTTATTCACATTTAGGGCACAGATCTTTTGATTCAGACTGGCTTGGTTCTTTTTATCTTCTTAAATTGTTTTCGTTTCCCCTCCCCTTTATTGCAGAGAGCTGGAGTTAACCACCATCTTGTTTGCTACTTTAGCCACACTCCCTCCACTAATTTATAAAGTGTATTGTGTATCATAGTCCAGGACTAAGTTCTGCCATTCAGATAAGCTACAATTCCATGGACATTCACTCTGGTGATAATGGCAGATCTAAGACAGGAGAGAGTTACAAGATACAAACTGCCATACCAAAGAAAGCCATGGTCCATCTACACTGGTACACTGTTTGACAAGAGCTAGTGCTGTCAGAGGAAGGGTTCCTCCTCTTCTGATCAGTTAAAAGTTTCTGTAATAGTGGAATACTACAGCATGGAAGAAGGACATTTCTTTCTAATCTCAGGTGGTGATCAGCTCTGAAGCCTGAAGGTTGTAATTTTTCTAATGTTTAGTTGCAGATACTAGTCTTAATTACTTGTGTAATGCTATTTTGAATCTTACTATGCTATCTGTCTCAATATTCTTCTCTAGAGTGTTCCACGTATGGGATTATGTGGGGAAAATCAAGGAAGTGAGGAAGCCGGCAATAAAAGAGAATCATCACTGATCCTGCTGATTTAAGGAAGTTTCAAAGATTCCCAGCCCTGGCAGCTTTATCTTTCACTGTTAAGTTATTCCTGTGCTATGTCTTTGACCCACAGAAGTCTCTTCACACAATGAAAATTTCTCTTGGTTTTACTGTCGTTGCTGCCTTTAATTTCACCCTTTACCCATAATAAAACAGAAAGACATTTGGTTAACAGGAGTGCTCACTGGGTCTTCTGTATAATGACAGGTTTCAGAGGAACAGCCGTGTTAGTCTGTATTCGCAAAAAGAAAAGGAGTACTTGTGGCACCTTAGAGACTAACCAATTTATTTGAGCATGAGCTTTCGTGAGCCACAGCTCACTTCATCAGATGTGTACCGTGGAAACTGCACTTTCCACGGTACACATCTGATGAAGTGAGCTGTGGCTCACGAAAGCTCATGCTCAAATAAATTGGTTAGTCTCTAAGGTGCCACAAGTACTCCTTTTCTTTTTGGGTCTTCTGTAGTCACTCTATTTTTATTTACTGCCATCATTTCTCTTATCCTTTCCAAGTAAAAAGCAAGTGTTGAGGAATTGAGAAGTTTATCTGCCATCCTTCATGCCAAGGCCTGAATTTGTTAGCCTTTTACAGACCCATTCTATTTCTGACAAAACTGAGCACAGCATTTGAGGTGAGGTCAAACTTATCTGACAAATCTGCATGAACATCAGTATTTACCTCAGTGAGTGGCTAAGTCAGTAAAGAATCCATGTTAACTTGCAAAGCTATTCAGAAGGCATGTCGGCTGCTCAAATTATGACTGGGAGAGGAGAGAATACCAGGAACTGACAATCCCTGATTTGAGAAGCTAATCAGTATCTAAAGAAGGGTGACATTCACAATAGGACTACATAAAGTTGGAGTCCCAAGTCTAATCAGACTCCCATCATAGTGCTGGCTCTTTAAAAATGATATTACCACCATGAATGGTGTATTCCTACAAATTTGTGTGTGCTTGAGGGGGACATGGGTGAACAAATCAATGACAACTCGTTTGAAGATGATTCAATTGGCCAATTTCTTGAGAAGACCTTTGAAATTGTACCTCTTGACACCACCAAGAAAGGAGATTTTCAGAAGTTTACCATTTTACACATCAAGCATAATCTAGACAAGAATTACTCCCCCCTCTTGATCAGCTCCAAACTGTCTAGTCTTCATAAATGCTATTCTTTACAGACTGTGGCAGAATATCTAAACAGCAACAATCATTCACAAGTATTAAAGATACTAGTGGAGGAGGGAAAGAGAGGAGTTTCATCTTCATGATGTACAATGGTTTGAAAGTTTAAGGCTTCATGGTTGGTGGTTTACTTCAAAAAATTTTGGTTTGTTGGAGGATTTTTTTTTCCTTTTAGAAAGAATCGGAGAACTGAAGAAAGTCACAGCTCTCATCTAAACGGGTTGTGGTACTCAAAACTTTCACAAGGAGCTTTCCTTCCAAAAGTCTGATGGGAATCTGAGTCAAACAGGTATTATAAAATGATGAGTTTTGTCGTCTGGCTAAAAATCTCTTCCTCTCTTAACTGGTCAGGTTTCAGTTTCTTGTAGGATAACATAAGACTAATCATTCAGGCTTGATTCTCCCAGCAAAAATGCCAAAACAGGGGGGAAAAAAAAAAGGGGGGGGGACACTCTTGCAGGCTACCTTCAAAGTCAAGTAAAGTATCCTTCAGCCATCTGCAAACTACAACGGCATTTTGCATTTATAGAAACAAGCATGAAAAAGAAAAAAAAGGTTTGTTCTGATGAAGCTATATTGTATATCAATAGCAAGGCCGAGCATGAGAATAAGAGCAGACCAAGGTTGAGAAAAATCAACACTAATCCAGGGCAGAACTGTGTCCTTTGGTGTTATCTACAGTCTTTGTATTCAGAAATGAGAATAGCACAGATTGGCTAAAATGAAAATAATCTGAGGAGAAAAGGAGCCACACCCTGAGGGATTGCAGTCTAATTTCTCTCCATTAATCCAATAATAATAATAAAGAACATGAATCTCAACAGGCTCTCCAGAAACTTCAGAGAGCAACTGTCCTCAGAAATAGGGTTTAGCTCTAGCACACATTTCTCCTATGACTAAAGAACAGAAAAATATTCTCCAGAAAATAGTCTAGAGATACGAGGAAAGCCAGATCAGAGTGGGTTGGGAAGACCTTGATATCCATCAATTGAACCTTAAATGCACCACATAGGTTACTTCACAGAAAACAATAAAATTCTGTTTATTCTGGGCTTTTCACCTGGGTAAAGACAACCAAAGAATGGCTATGCTAATCTCAAAGCATCCATTTAACTGTCTTAATTTGCATTACATTTTGTTTTGTTAAATGAAGTTACTCAAATGCACCATCTTTATTTGCGAAGAAGAGTCACACTGGAGTGGTATGAAGCAAATATTTTACTTTTGTGTACTTGCACCTACTGCAAGCATGAATGTGTATGGACTGCTACAGGGCCACATGAGAATCTCATCATCTCAGTGTATCACATTTAAAAGGTTTTATTCTGAAGTGTTTTAAAGATACACAGCTATGTATTTTTTTTAAAGTTGTACATGAAAGCACTCTTCAGTTTGGGGCAACTGGAGGGAGGAGCCCCAGGTGTTGGACAGGAGTGGCAGGAGGCCTAAGAGGGAGAAGAGTTGGGGAGCCATTACCTTTTCCCCTGGGCTTGAAGAGTTACTGTTAACTTCTGGGACAAGAACATTCCACCTCTTCTCTTCCCAGAGGGGAGTCTCAGGAGAAAGCTCATCTCACTCTGGGGCCCCCTGCTTCCCCTCTCCCGGGCTGGTCTCTTCCTATTACCATTCCTTTCTCATTATACTGGGGCAGGCCTTTCTGGTAGCAATCACGCGCTTATGTTATTTTGTCTTGTTTTATAATGAAAATAAGATCACAGCAGTATTTTAAAATACTGAGCTTAAAATTGCTGAAACTTTATTTTAAGCAGTAACCCCAATTTTTTTTTCCAGTTCAGTTTCAGGTCAGGAGGTAGGACAAAATTCTGGTTCAGGTTTGGTTCTGGTTCGGTTCTGGTTCAAGTAAAAATTCTGGTTCAAACTGGTTCTCCGGTTCCAGTTTGACTCCCTGGGTAGCTCAGATACAAGGTAAGATCTCTAAGTACTCTTTGGTGGTTCTAAAATAAGCAACGTAGGGACAGAGAATGATTCTAAGCATCTAAACAAAGAGTTGAGGACAGCAATTCCCTATTTAGCTCTTTCAAATTTTTAAACACTACAGAACAAATGACAATGCTGTAAAATGCTTCAATCTGCATCTGATCATGAAGTCATACCTGCATTCCAGTATTGTGCAAGGTGTGAATATACACAAAGGAGTTTTGAAACAAAAATACTTAAGGAAATCTTGAAGCATTTTCGTATCATGAAGCATGCATTAGACAAAGCACAGAAGATAGCTGCATACAGTTTGTATTTTAATACTTGAGTGTCAACTTACTCATGGGGTTCATAGGGCGCAGACCCTGGGGTGACTGCCCTTGCTGCTGATTCTTCACTTGAGCCTGGGATTGCGTCTGCATCTGGTTCCCTTGATAGGTCAGTCCAAGGGCTGCATAGGCCCTCTCAATGGAGCTAGGGTCAATCTGACTGGTAGTGTTTATAGAGGACGTAGTCTGTTGCCCTACCCCTACAGAGCCAGTATTTGCAAGTCCTGCGGCAGCTCCCCCCAGTAATGCTGGAAAAGACAGATACCATATCAACAAAAATGTCAGAAACTGAGACCAAAGAAAAAGGTAAAAGTGCACAAAATTTCAATTGTTGGTATGACCAAAATATACCCTTACAAGAGCAGTTACATGAGCACCCTGGTCAAGAGAGTCCACAATGCAAAGTTTGAGGAATTTTACCCTACCACAATGTACTACTTTCACTATGAACTGGGAACAGTAAATTTACACTAATATTAAATGTACTGGACATGTCAGTTTGCTTTAACCAGTTTAAAGCTCAAACAGCACATAATCAGATGTTAAAGGCCAGAGGAGCAGAGTCCTCCAGATTGCTCATGAAGTTCTTTATTTCTCTCTCTCTCTCGATACAAAGTTTCGAAACAGAGGTAAACAGCCTAGAGGACCAGTTGTGAGAAAAGCACAAAGTAGCAAGGAGAATGGTTTGGGTTTTTTTCCTGGAGGGAATACTGGGAAACAGAAGCATTGGGATATTTAGACAGGAACAACAAGGGAGAGTCAGACAGCAAGAAAAATTTTGGGCAAGTAACATCAGGAGAAGGATGGGGGAGCATGCTGGAACATAATGCAGAAGCTGCCAGGGTAAAAAGAGATGAATTTATGTAGAATATTCTTCACATGGCAGAAAAGTGTCCGCTTAGAACGGGAAGAAGAGGGGCTGGTCAGGTGAGAAGCAGAAGTTACTTTCATTCAACCTTAGCTGAAGGTCAGAAGAGTATGTGGTAAACCCTACAAATCTTTTGCTCTAATTACACATACAGTGTTCTGTTACCAGGGCATTTATAAACCAGAAATTTTAAGAATTCCAAAACTAGACTTTGAATTCAAGTAGTATATAACCTGGCATAAGTATAACACTGTAATATCATTTAATACTTTCATATTGAACTGAGCAGGCAAAAGTTCTTAGAACACACTACTTTTTAATCTTTAGTGTGCAAACCCCACTTTCACAGTTCTGACAAGGATGAAAATGGACATGCCCAACATTTCTTCTCTCAGAACTACCAGCCCTTGGGCTGCCCCAGCATCATGCTGGCCTCCTCTCTCCAGCTAAAAAGGGCTAAATTAAGCTATCTAAGGGGGTTTTCAACATTATATTGGGTACTAGCTAGAGAAAGAGGGGATATTCTTCCAAAGCAACATGAAAATCCTTATCCTCACATGTTAGTTCCTGGATGACACGGCAGCTCTACTCTGATCCATACTCTTAGGGGCTTACAAGAACACAGATCTAACACTAAACATGACCTTTTATGATTAATCTAGTATGCAAAGGCTTGAATTGCATGAGGCTTACACTGTTGGTTTCTTTTGTCCCCAGCATTTTTGAGAGGCAAACACACAGGACAGTCATGTCTTGTACAATTCTTCCAGTGCGAGATGATTTGTCGTGAAGATGCGCAGTGTGCCACTAGGAAAGGGAAGAGGAACAAAAAATTTTAAAAAGATAATTTTACATTTTCATTTCTCCACATGCTTCTCTCTCATGCCCATTCACATGTGCACGCGCACACAGGACCATCAAGTCATGGCTCTATGAAGGACAACAGCACAAAATATCTTAATCAGAGATGGCAGAGATTTATTAAGGTATCTGGTCTAACCTCTTACCAGGACAGGATTTAGAGTGTTTTCTTTGCAGAAAATAAAGAGGTCTTACAGTTCAGTTTTGTTGCTAAACAAAAGTTAAGGTCCTTTCCATTAGGTTTATATATGCCATTCTGCTCTCCTTTCTCATTTCTGCTTTTAAATTTGAATTTAGTGCAGGTGAGAGTTTTCAGAATAAAAATCGGAAATCGAAGCATGCTTACACACACACGCACCCATCCATACCCAGTGCTCTTAGCCAAACTGTCCCATGCCTCACCTGAAGGAATCAGTTTTGGGGGCAGAGGGGATTTTTCATGTTTGCTTGCTGTCCTTGTCAACAACCCCAAATGAGGTACAAGTGTCAGAAGAGTGTGCAGTTGCCCACTAGCCACTACAGACTGTTTCATCCTGTTTCTTTTCCATCAACTAATTGTACAAAAGCCAATGAATAGCCAGAAATCTGCAACAACTGTCATTTTTTCAACTTTCTCCCAGGTCAGTACAGACCAGAGACAAGAGGCTTCAATATTATTAAACCAATCCCAAAACATCCACTTTCCTAGGTGTTAATTCTTTCATACTTTCAGTGAGAAAAAAATTCAAGGGTGTTTACCTAAGCCTTACTGCCGAACTTAAACTGAACTGTGTAGAACTGTAAGTAAGTTAAAACAAGACTACAAGGTATGCACAAAACATGGGTTCCATTTTGACCCATTATTAACTACAATATGAAGGACAACTGCTCCACAGCCAAAAAGGGCATATAAAAAAAGTGTATTCCTTGATGGCTTATGTTTACCTTTACTCTCTAGGAAACTACCATTGGAAGTCTTTTAATAAAAGAAGTGGTCAGGACCTCAATTTTTCTTAGTCATCCTAAATACGGTACATTTCCAGCACCACAGTCTCCAAACACGCATATGAGGCACTGGATGCTTAATGACTCAAAATATAGCACTCTCCCCTCTGAACCCCCAACACCAGCTACTGCAGCACTCCCTTGGCAGTTTCCAAACTAAGTACTGTCAAAGCTGACCCTTTACCATGTGAGATCTGACAATATCACAGCCAGAGGTCAAATGGCTGTGGGCCATTGTTAACAGTTACAGTAAAAAGAAAAGGAGTACTTGTGGCACCTTAGAGACTAACCAATTTATTTGAGCATGAGCTTTCGTGAGCTACAGCTCACTTCATGAAGTGAGCTGTAGCTCACGAAAGCTCATGCTCAAATAAATTGGTTAGTCTCTAAGGTGCCACAAGTACTCCTTTTCTTTTTGCGAATACAGACTAACACGGCTGTTCCTCTGAAACCTGTCAGTTACAGTAAAGCCTGTCTTAGAGACCATCTCTGAAGGGAGACCACTTGTCACTGCAAGACTACTTGCAGAGGCCATAGAACACCACTGCTCTCTGGTGTGCAAACCTTTTAAAAGAGACCTCCTACAAACAACTACTTTTGCTAACTCTCACAAGTGATCACTCTTGGTAGGTTTTATTGTATTTCAGAATGGGGACAAAACGTGAATGGCTATGCCTCTGCATCACAAAAGGTGCTTAACCCTTTCTTTTCTTAGCATGCAGATGTGATCATGGAAGCATCCTGCTGTCAAAACCCTCTTATAAGCTAAATTCCCCAGTGTCTATAACTGAGAAAAATTCTACATTGTCTCCTTCATGGAGTCCTGTCCAATCCTATATTTATTCTTGTAAGCACACTCACATGCTCACTCTCTACTTACCCTGGCAGGATTTGCCAGCCTGGCAGTGTGTCATGTGGTTGAGGACATTCTTCATGGTACGGCAATGAGGGAGGTTGCATTGTCGCACCTCACCATTTGCCTGTTCCCGCCGCTGGCACTTGTGAGCATGTAAGAGGAGAACGAGCTGCTGCTGAATGAGTTTGCGTTTTTCTGGGTCTGCTGTAGGTGCACCTGACCCCATTCCCTGGGGAGCAGCTGGCACCATCCCAGCTTGCTGAACTTGAGTAGCCTGCTGCTGGCCCTTGAGGGAAGTGACAGAGACACACACAAATTAAAATCAAGTCCCTTTTTAAAAAGGGTCAATTCACTGATTAGCTAGATTATACACAAAATCACATCATGAATACAATTTTGCATTGAGAACTATACCTTCCACCTACCTTTAACCAATGATTACCAGAATTAAATATTTATTAACACTGTTACACACTGGTATTGAAACTCGTTGCTGACAACAGTACTTTCAGCCTCTTTCCTCCTCCCCCACCCCCCTTTCCTTTTTTTCTACCTTATCTATATGATTTTCTTAAGGCCACTTCAATTCACACACACTTTCAGATTGACTTGTGAGGCACACTACTTAAAGTCTCATTAAATATGACTAGATCTAAACTTCATTTTTAAAACATCAGAAAGAGCTGTGGGTGCAGCTGTTTAAATGTAAGATAAATCTAACAGAGAGAAATCCTGTAGCACTCGTACAATTATTTAAAGAGGTGCTAACAAAAGAAGTCCTCCACCTTTGAAAGCAACAGAGTCGAACTGAAGAGGAGATGGTTGGGAAGTTGCCTAGTCACAAAGATTTCATGCAGGCATACAGAACACAAAGGTTCTACCTATTCTCTACCAGAGATGCCACACAAACTTCCAGGTAGTGCACAGTATAATTAGCCTAGACTGTGTTGTTCCATTTAGCATTTCCTTCAAATGACCTGTGATGAGTTCTTTGCGGGGCTCGGGGCTCCTCTTTGTGCCTTTTCAATGGCAAAATCTGAGGCTTCTGATGGACTGTCTACTTCTAATTAATTTGATGTAATCTCTGATGAGGACTGAAGATTTTTCTGGGATCTTCTGAGATTCACTATCTGTGTGATCTTGTCCCCATGGTTTCTTTAGTTGCTTTGAATAGCATTATCAACATCCTCCTTCCGCAAAAGGAAGAGAGCGAGGTTAAGGGCACCATTAAGTCTTAATGCTCAAGTGCTGCCATTTACTGGCTTGTTTGCAACCTTTCTGTTTTAGGCAGGAGACTTGGGAAGGTAGTGTTTGTTTCGTTCTAGGTGCACCTGGATGTATAAGTCATCTTAAGCAGGTTTAAGTCTGAATTGAAGCTTTCTGAAGAGGAGATTGTTCATGACCCTTACTAGCACAACCCTCCTGATGTTTTGACATTTGGGCTACCTGGCTATAGTGGTCATGCTGGACCTTTCCAAGGATTCTGCAAGTACAAGAGGTTGCTTCAGAAACTATGCCTACAGTCCTGTGTATGGAACTACCCTCTTGATATATGAGTAAAGGATTGGAATTACTTAGTGATGAACTGTTCTTCAAAATAGCCTGAAATGCAGTATTCAGGACTTTATCCTATTTCATCCATACTCAATGTATATAACACTTCCTACTGAGATCGCCTCTAAACATGAGGTGGAGTATGAGTATGCCAAACAAACATTTATTTCGACCCGTGGATCCTGTTTGATCAATATCTGCTTTGGAGATGTGCTTGGTCAATACTGATATCCAAAGCCATTAATGCTATCTCCTCCTCAACCTATGAAGACTTAAAGTTTGATATTAGGTACTGGCAGTCAGTACAAGGATATCCTCTTTGGTGCCTCCCGCTCTCCTCCCCATCTTCTGAGGGGATACGTTAAATAGAATGATGCTAGAACTCTGGCACTATTTTGGACATTCTTTCCAGGGAAAACTATCAGATATAGTACAAAAGTGTTTTTCCACTAAATTTGTACCAGCCACACTTTGACTTATCCTGTAACAACTTTTGCAACAGCAATGTATTCCCAAGACAAAAAGTTTAGCGACTATAATTTTCTCCTAGTAGGACTTTTAGCAGGGCTCTTTACCACTTATAGAATGCAGCAACACTGTTGCGTTAGGAATAAACACTGGCTGCCTGTTAATGACAAACTGATTAAGACAGTCCTGTTGGTTTTTAGAGTTCTGAAAGATTGTAGGACCTCATATTATTTATATTACTGTAGTACCAAGCAGCCCTAATCACGGACCAGGACACCATAAGAACCCTTTTCTTGTTGCTCAGTTTGACAGGTAACCAATCTCATACCAAGAGTTCCATCATTATGCTTTTGTTGTTGTGGTATGATATTCAGGGGTGGTCAACCTGTGGCTCTGGAGCCATATGCAGCTCTTCAGAAGTTAATATGCAGCTCCCTGGATAGGCACTGACTGCTACAGGCACCAACTTTCCAATGTGCCAGGGAGTGCTCACTGCTCAACCCTGGCTCTGCCACAGGCCCTAAACCCACTACACCTCTTTCTGCCCCCTCCCCTGAACCTGCAGTTCCCTTCCTCCTCCCTCCTGCACCCCTCCCCCCGAGCCTCCTGCACGCCACAAAACACCTGATCAGGAGGTGCGGGGAGGTGCTGATCAGCGGGGTTGCCCGTGGGTGGGAGGAGGTGTGGGGGGCTGCTGATGTATTACTGTGGCTCTTTGGCAATGTACACTGGTAAACTCTGGCTCCTTCTCAGGTTGGCCACCCCTGCACTATATCACTAAGACATCCATGCCATTCACCCTTCCCATTTTTCAAAAGAATCAGACGACACTGCTTCCAGAACTTTTTTCAGTAACTTCAGTCCCTGTATAGGATTCTCCCTTTCCTGTTTTTTAATGAGAAGATTTTTGATTGTATTGCATTTACATTGTTGTGTAGCACCCCTAGGGCCTCTGCATGAGCACTGTATAAATAAGATCAGCGAAAACTAAATTAAGAGTGCTTTAATATCTCCAATTTAATTCTAGAAAGCTAGTTCGAAGTGGCTTTTGGGCCACAAACATCTGCTAAAACAAAAGTCTAGCTTCTAATGCTTAAGAGGAAGGAGAAATCTTTTCTTTTTAAGGATGAACCTATCAGAAAAAAGTATGTTCATAATAGTAAGAAAGGGCTGTCAATTAATCGCAGTTAACTCATGCGGTTAACTCAAAAAATTAATCGTGATTAAAAAATTGCAATTAATTGCACTGTTAAACAATAGAATACCAATGGAAATTTATTAAATATTTTGGATGTTTTCCTACATTTTCAAATATATTGATTTCTATTACAACACAGAATACAAAGTAGACAGTGCTCACTTTATATTATTTTTAATGCAAATATTTGCACTGTAAAAATGATAAACAAAAGCAATAGTATTTTTCAATTCACCTCATTTAAGTACTGTAGTGCAATCTCTTTATAGTGAAAGTAACTTAAAAAAATCTACATTTGTTTTTTACATAACTGCACTCAAAAACAAAACAATGTAAAACTCTGGAGCTTACAAGTCCACTCACTCCTACTTCTTGTTCAGCCAATCATTAAGACAAACAAGTTTGTTTACATTTAGAGGAGATACTGCTGCCTGCTTATTTACAATGCAACCTGAAAGCAAGAACAGGTGTTCACACGGCACTTTTGTAGCCAACACTGCAAGGTATTTACGTGCCAGATACGCTAAACATTTGTATGCCCCTTCATGCTTCAGCCACCATTCCAGAGGACACGCTTCCATGCCGATGATGCTTGTTAAAAACACAATGCGTTAATTATATTTGTGACTGAACTCTTTGGGAGCAGAATTTTATGTCTCCTGCTCTGTTTTACCCGTATTCTGCCATATATTTCATGTTATAGCAGGCGTTGATGACCCACCACATGTTCATTTTAAGAACACTGACAGCAGATTTGACAAAAACGCAAAGAAAGTACCAACATGAGATTTCTAAGGATAGCTACAGCATGTGACCCAAGATTTAAGAATCTGAAGTGCCATCTAAAATCAGAGAGGGACAAAGTTTAGAGCATGATTTCAGAACCCTAAAAGAGCAACACTCCGATGCAGAAACGACAGAACCCGAACCACCAAAAAAGAAAATCAACCTTCTGCTGGTGGCATCTGACTCAGATGATGAAAATGAACATGCGTCAGTCTGCTCTGCTTTGGATCATTATTGAGCAGAACCCATTATCAGCATGGATGCACATTCTTTGGAATGGTGGTTGAAACATGAAGGGACATATGAATCTTTAGCGCATCTGTCACGTAAATATCTTGCAACACCAGCTACAACAGTGCCATACGAACTCCTGTATTTACTTTCAGGTGACATTGTAAACAAGAAGTGGGCAGCATTACTTCCTGCAAATTGTAACTAAATTGTTTGTCTGCGCGATTGGCTGAAGTAGGAATGGAGTGGACCTGTAGGCTTTAAAGTTTTATATTGTTTTATTTTTGAATGCAGTTTTGTGTTTTTTTTCACATAATTCTACATTTGTAAGTTCAACTTTCATGATAGAGATTGCACGAAAGTACTTTCATTAGGTGAACTGAAAAATATTTTTTTTTACAGTGCAAATATTTGTAATCAAAAATATGAAGTGAGCACTGTACACTTTATGTTCTGTGTTATAACTGAAATCAATATTTGAAAATGTAGAAAAGATCCAAAAATATTTAACTAAATGGTATTCTATTATTAACTTCGTGATTAATTTTTTTAATTGCTTGACAGGGCTAGTGTTTATCCTTTTTGATACCCTTTTCCACTACTTTCTACTATGAACATAGGAGGCTGACACAAATCCATTTAAATTATTTTAGAAGTTTTTATAACAATGAAATGCAAAATTAAAGGGCAGTTGGAACCACCAGCTCTTTTTTATGAAAAAAGACGACCCTGTGAATAAGCGACGCGTCTCAAAAATTAAGTGTTCATTTTAATTCTAGCCCTTTTGGACACCCACTTCACTCAAGAACCCCTTTTTTCCTCTGAAAGTTCTGCTTCAACAACAGAAAGGGGTAGCGCCACCACCAACAGTAGCTGTCTGAAAACAGACGCAACAGAACAGCTGCTGCTTCTAAAACATGAGCAAAGCTATCTGGGGCTGGGGCCATCTTTCTGTTATACGTTTGTACAGTGTCTTCCACAATGAGACCCTGGGTCCGTGATTGGGGCTCCCAGGTGCTACCACAAAATAGATATTACTACAAGTGGGGAAAACAGAAGGGTTTGTTCCTTCTCTCATGGAAATCTGGTAGTGGACGGATGAAAAGCAGCTCTCCAGACAGAAAGCTGACCTGAGGGAGTACAGTGGAACACACCAGTGAAGGAGGTGGGAGGGAAAAAAATCAGGGCTGGACAGAAGGTAATAAAGCTCATTCTGGGCAAGGACTCACTCCCTCTGCATAGTTACATACCATCACCTCTCCTCCTGACATCCCTTTAGTCTGCCACCATGGGGGGGGGGAAGCCACTCACTCTCTGACCTCCTTTCCCGGCTCTATCTTTCACAACGAGAGCTAGACCCTCCTCCATGCATACCCATGACACAGGGGGACAAAGAGAATGCACACGGTATTTGATAGCTATAAAATCCTAGAGCACCACAAGCAGAATATTGCAAGAGACCCATATTTGAGCTGCTACCATTTGAAAGTGGAACCTATAATTCTACCTACCATGTTAGGCATTCCTGTCCCAGGAACTGGCTTTTTGTCCATTGGAAACTGTGGTAAGCTGTTTGGTAGCCCAGTCTTATTCTGCATCTGGGGACCAAGTCCACTGGCTCCAATCTGCTGCCCAGTGTTCTGGCTGTACGGTGAGCCATAAGGACTGGGATTGCTCATCATTCCCATCTAAGAATTAAGAAGAAATTTAAAAAGTTATACTAGGTTTAGTTAGGAAGATGTGTTTCCATTTAATTTTACTTAGCTTACTATTTCATATGGTATACTACAAGAAGAGACTAAATGGCATATAAAGAACCAGGAACCAAAAGTATTCTGCTACATGAGGCCCTGACACATGCTGCCCGTTCCTCCTCCAAACCACTTTATGTACCTCCATACCCTTATCACAGCAAGTCTAACACACTGATTAGGCGGTCTTCTTTAAGAGTTCTGTAGAACTAGTTGACACCTATGCTAATATAGTTAGAACTGTTGCAATATTTTCAATGTAAAGCATTAGTCCAGCAAGTTGATCACTCAAGGTTAGCTTTCCTTTTATTATTCCTTACTATGGTGCTCATCACTATATAGCGATAGAGCACTTCACAAATTACTATTGTATCCTTGCATCAGCATGTGGTAAAAAAGCATCCCCATTTTACAGATGGAGAACTTCGGCATAGAGAGCTTAGGTGATTTGCATATGGTCACACAGGTAGACTGTCCTGCAAACATTGCTAGAGTCTTGCTAGCAATAACCATGTTATATCCAGTTGTAACTAGCACTGTTGGGAGCCCATTGAAGAGAAGGACAAAAGTTTAAACTTACTAAGATCTCATCTATAGTGAAGGGTTGTCTACACAGGAGACTTAGTGAGTGGCAAGCATAGGCGCCCACAGTAACCTCCTAGGTGAACCCTGCTACCACACACTAGAAGCTCTGTAATGCACTTTGACATACTGCTATCAGTATATCAAAGTACACTAAGGAACTTTTAGTGCACGGTAGCAGGGTCCACACCGCCAGCTAGTGCACGGCAGGCCAGTATGCTGTCGCTTTACACCCTGGCTTGCTATGCGCGAAGCCCCCATGTAGACTAGCCCTTTGTTTGCTCCAATTACAGCGATCAGTGCTCAGCCGCCTGCATAGCAGCACCAGCATTAGCGATAGCACCTCCGTTCTCATCAGTGGAGCTTAACCCAAAAACTCCTTCCCATCTGCTAAAACTTCCACCACCTGCACACCAAACACCTTCTACAGTAGGATTGTGTACTTGTAATACAAAAACCAAGAGGAAGTATAAAAATTCATTAAATATCAGACACACAGGAAATGCCATACCGAATCAGACCTGTGATCCAGGTAGTCCAGTACCCTGTAGTAAAGTAGCCTGTCCCAGATATCTGAGAGGAAGGTGTAGCATGGTACCCTGCAGGCAGTATGAAGTTATGAAATCTACCCACAGGAAGTTTCCTCCTACTCCGCATGAAAATTTGTATCCTTTTCAAAGCAGTTTTTCTAGGTTTTAAAGTCCTTACTCTACCATCACCATGGATGCTCTTGCTATATATCTATCACTGTAGCAGATGCATTACTCATTTATACATTTAATTCAGTAAAATGCTCTGTTTTTAGTGCATCAGAAAGATGCAAGAGAATTTCCAAACTGCTGCACTGGGTATGCCTCAGTATCCAGGACACTTGCTTAAGAATTTAGGTCAACATTCCCATTAAGTACAGAGGACATTGTGTGTCCCGTCCCCCCAACCCTTTCCCTTCCTTCACCCCCTCCAATCTCTTTCCCTACACTGTGAATTCCCTTATATTCTATTCCTCCTTTGGTTTCCTCCTATCCCCACAAATCTCTTATACTTCTCTTTTCTTCTAGCCTCAGACCCATCTATATGGGTTCAGCTCTTGGAGACCTCCATTCCAGTCTGTTCCTCAAAACTCTGCAGTTAATCAAATCCTTTTGTAGGACAGTCATCTAGCTCCACTTTTAAGTTTAACGCACCCTATTTCCTATATATCTGATTTTTTGCATGGACAAACAATTTAAGCCTGAATTTCCTCAGCTTTTCTATAACTGGTTCTGCTTCACACTTCCTCTAACCTTGGTTCATTCTAACACGGTTCATCCTTGTAACTCCAAGAATCCATCTTACCATTTTCATTTTGTAAAATCTCACTTTTCTCAGACAATCTGGAAATTGTCCAGCAGGAAGACTAAAAATACAATAAAGGTCAGCACAAAAAGTTCTCACCACTATTCAGGTGAGGTGTTAACATCCTTCCATCCCGTAACACATGGGAAAGAGGATGCTGAAATATGTATCAGAATACTATTATTCTGGACACCTATTTGGAAACTCCATCTTATATACTGGCCTCTGATTAGCAGGTATTTAGTCAATTTAAAGCCATTCAATCTCCTTTGGCTGTTCCGTTTCCCCATTCAATAAAAGAGTTTATTGGCATCTGATAGGTTTGTGTCTCCTCCATTACTATTCTCCAGGCTGTTCTTGGGTCCTCTTCCTAGAGTGAATAACTGCAGAGGCTGCTTCTACTGTTCAGAGCTCTTTCAAGCTGCAGAGTGAAAGCAACTTGCTTCTCAACTTAATTACTGCCCTGAGATTACCTGTGGCTTATCTAAAGGCTTCTTTTTTTCAAGTAATAGCTTTCAGTGATCCATTACAGTGGTTCTTCAGCCAGCATGCAATCTCTAGGTCAGAACCAGACTTGTCCATTACTGGCAGAAGGGGAGTGGCTCTCTTACTGAAAAGCCGGCCACTTGAGAACTTCTACCAGGCAAGATAAGTTCACCCAACTCTGAGAAAAGCCAACCTTATAATACAAAAATCTCACATTAGTTAACAGTTTCACCTACTGCTGTGCATATGATGGATCTTTAAAAATAATGGAATAAAAATTGGTATTCATTTTAAGCCGGAGTGATCCTCTGTCTAGATATAGTGATATTATCTGAAGGACATTTCTAAGTAAGCAGATAAAATTTTCCTATTCACTCAATTAATACCCAAAGATCCCATCGGCTGAGGAATGGATATTTACTTTGTAGAATTTGGTGAAATATGGATGAATGTGGCTATAATGCATTTGATCATAAGCATATGACTTCTGCCCATGACATTACAACAGTATTAAAGAAACATTCTAAGGTTTAACATATTAGTAAAGGTCTTTACCTTTAAGTCTCTGAAGTTCTTCATCTGATCTCCATCTTAATTTTAACAGATGATTTAGGGGCTCTAGTTTAGTTTAATGTAGACTCTGGTAGCCCCATATATGTCCAGCATACACCAAAAATTTTCCTCAGTGTGAAGGTGAGAGACACAAGGATATTTTTTTGATATTTTGGGGGATAAATAGTGGTTCAGTCAGAAACATCTTCTGTTTCATATATACCCAATACCAAGACTAGATCGGGCTCCTGCCTGACACCTATCTGGCAGTTGTGCCCACCACCACCAGGAAATCCACCTGGCTGGACTGCAAGTACAAGACCTCTCTCCAGCGTTCAATCAAGTGTACCACAAGTGCAATTGGTAGGAGGTAAGATTCCAGGGTTATGTCTCTATAATATATCCTTTTGCAGAGGATGTATTATAGAGCCCAGATGCAAAGACATTCTTCTTGCCAGATGCACAGAGAATACTTGATGAAGTGCAGATGTTGTCTCATACAACATAGCAGCCTTCACATGCCCAAGTTAGGGCTCTCCAAATTAATTCTAGGGCACGATTCACTTTTGACAGCGATAAATAAATTCATGGTCTTTTCACCAGTATCTAAACCTCACCAAAGTCTTAGAACATATTTGACAACTTGTTTAAATTGACGTTAGCAGTATGATATCATCCAAGTAGCTCTCTTTAGATACTTGCCAAATACTTTGAAGCTAGCTGACATTTGTCTGGTTTGGGGTGCAGAACGGATGCCTGTCATAATACAAACTATGTGGCGGGAATATGGGGGGGGAGGTCACATTAGAAAGAGCCTCCATCTTGGCCCCTAGGTCTCTATCTGACAAAGTAGCAGCGAATCTTCATTTTAGAGGCAAATAGGTCCATTTCCATCTTTCCAAACTGTTAGACAAGTAGCAAAAATATCTAATTGGAAGCTATACTCTGTTGATCTTTTGAGACAGTCTGCTTCTGGTACAAAAAGCATATATGCTCTTTGTTTCAAGGGGGATATATCAAAAAGTGGTTCCTCTCCAGTCAGAAGAGCAGAGAGATACAGAGTGGTCCTGGTTTTTGGTTTTGTTCTTTTTTTCTTAAATAAGCTCATGGTAAGTGTGTTGTCCATTGTCAGTATGTATGTTGGCTATGAATTTAGTGCTTTGAGACCATTACAGGCCTGTCTTGGGATTTGGACAGCTGCTACTGCCTTCTTTGAACCCTGTTCTGTGTATTACATTCATCCAGGAGTAGGTTCCCATACTGCAAGGATGTAGTGATAGTGGGTGTGCGCACGTAAGTTGTGAAGACTGACTTAACTGGCTATTTTAATATTCCTTTCTGAATATTCTTTCTTCCATCATTTTAGATAACTATGTAAAGACTGCAGGACTAACTTACTGATGGTAGTCAAAATGTAATGTGGAGGAGAAATCTTTGTATCACTCATCCTGAGCCACAGAGTCCCATATAAGCCAGTCACCACAACAGGATTGCCCTGGAAGAGATAATGTGACCACCACCAATGAAGGACCCATCAAACATCTGAAGGGATTGTCAAGTGGTGGTAGATATTCTTATGTAGTAGAGACCCAGTGTAATCAGAAGTTCTGAAGAGGTGAAGATGAAGCACTGTTCATGGAACAGTTTACATAAAAACCACCACCATGCTGACCAGCTCAAGACATTGGTCTGTTGATGTTTGTAGAATGCTTGAGGAACAGCCCGATGAAGACTTGATTTGATAAAGCTTTTCCTTGGGAAATATTAAGAGGCTCAGAGTGGTTATGCAGAAAGCTCATAGGTTTAGAGTTACTGAGATGGGATATGGCAGCTTTGATGGTTCATTGCAAATCCCACACTTTAAAAACAATGAACAGCCTGGAAAGTGTGACCTTGTATGACTGCACCTTCAACATCAGATAGTGGTAGATCTGAATCCCCGCTTGTCTATGGCTGTGTACCTGAAATAAACTATCTGAACATGAGAGGAGAGGATTCCAAACCAAAGGTCATCACCTGAAAAACTTATCGTTGTTCCCGAATGCAAAACACTAGTTGTTAGCTGGGACACACTGGAAATATAAAGCTCCTTGAGATCTATGGAACATAAATCTCAGAGCTAGTTTTTGGTTTAGAAGATGAGCAGGTCTCTATCCTGGAATCAGTTTTGCACATGGTTACAGATGAACAGGTCCAGAATTTCTATCATCCCAAGGAAAATGGAGTTGAAATCTATTAGAAGTGATACCGGACCAGACTGAAAATAAATTCTTAATCCTTTCTCCCAGGTGAAGACAGGCCCAAGCCAGCAGACCTTCACTGTCTTGCAAAGAATTCTTTCTGGACAACTTCTCTGGCTAGTATTGGAGAAGAGGAAGTTACCTTGTGCAGTAATGATGGTTCTCGGAGATGTCTCTCTCTATGGATGCTCAACTGTATCTGCGCCTCTGATGGGAGATTTTAGGTAGCAGTGTCCATTTGGCCCACACGTGCTCTCCCTCCTTCATGCTCTTCCTAGAGGCTAATTTAGCCCTGTGCAGGCAAACCACCCTCAGTTCCTTCTCTACCACAGGGCCCCTGGTTGAGAACTCTGAAGTGGAGGAGAGGAAGGTGGGTCATGGAGCACCCATAGGGGTACACATCTCAAGGAACCATAGTTACTGCACAAGGTAAGTAACTTCCTCCTTTTCATGTAGTGTCCCTATGGGTGCCACACAGTAGGTGACTTCACAGCATTCTCCCCCACCATGAAGGGCTGGGGCTTCAGAGTGCAATCTATATTTGATGATACAGTGGAGCTGAAAATGGCATCAGAAGCTGAGTCTCGAGTAATTACGTAGTGTTCTGGGAAAGTATGAGCAGAAGCCCAAGTTTCTACCCTGCATATTTCTGAGATGGGAACATCTTTAATAAATGCAACCAAGGTGGAAAGTGATCTCATGGAGTGTGTGTGAATTTCTGATGGAGGTAGCAGGTTATGGGCATGACAACAATAGTTAATGCAATTCATGACCCATTTGGAGAGCCTTTGTGCTGATATTGTGGAGCCCTTGGATCTGTCCACAATTGAGAGGAAGAGTTTAGAAGATTCCCTAAAGCCCTCTTGACCTGTCCAAATAAAATGTTATGGCTCTCCTAACATCAAGCATATGTAGTATTGCCTCCCTGTTGTCACAATGAGACTGAGAAAAAGTTGGGGAGATGAATGAGCAGGCTCATGTGGAAGGACAAGGCCACCTTGGGGAGAAACTTTGGGTGAGGCCTCAGAGTGATTTTGTCTTTAAAGAGAACCATGAAGAGCGTGTGCACCATCAACACTTATTTCCCCTATTAGTCATGCTGAGGTGATGGCCACTAGAAATGCTGTCTTCATTGACAGGTGTAGAAGAGAACAAGGTTCAAAGGGTGGTGTAGTTAGGGTCCCATGTTGGAATTGGGCATCTGGTGTGAGGAGGTGGTTTCCCATGCCCTTGAGGAATCTTTGTGTTGTTGGATAGGTGAATATCGAATATCCATCCACCCACTGGTGGTATGCTGTCATGGCCATGAGCTGTACTTTGAGTGAGCTAAGGGAGAGACCAACTCCTTTTGACATCTAGTATATAGTCTAAGATCAAAGGGAGGGAGGAAGATGTCTGAGCAACTTGTTTGGAATTGCACTAAATTAAGAATAATTTCCACTTTTGCAGGTAAGTGCAACAAGTCATCAATTTCCTACTGAGTAGTAACACTTTTCACCTCCTCAGAGCAGCAGCTCTTGGTGTGTTGGAACAATGAAGCAGCCAAGCCTGGAGCCAAAGGATCTGTAAATTGGGGCGATGGATGCGTCAGTCATTTTGGGAGAGTAGGTGAGGAACCGGTTGAAGAAGAATTGGAGGACAAGGAGGTATGGGTAGCACACCTGTCTCAGTCAGTTGGTACCATCAATATAATGCTTGCTTTTTCCCCACCTTAATTTTAATAGGACCTTCGATATCAGAGGGAATGAAGAAAAGGCATATAGCAGTTCTTTGCCCCATTGAAGAAAGCATGCATCATAAAATCATAGAATATCAGGGTTGGAAGGGACCTCAGAAGGTCATCTAGTCCAACCCCCTGCTCAAAGCAGGACCAATCCCCAACTAATCACCCCAGCCAGGACTTTGTCAAGCCTGACCTTAAAAACTTCTAAGGAAGGAGATTCCACCACCTCCCTAGGTAACGCATTCCAGTGTTTCACTACCCTCCTAGTGAAAACGTTTTTCCTAATATCCAACCTAAACCTCCCTCACTGCAACTTGAGACTATTACTCCTTGTTCTGTCATCAGCTCTCACTGAGAACAATCTAGAGCCATCCTCTTTGGAACCCCCTTTCAGGTAGTTGAAAGCAGCTATCAAATCCCCCCTCATTCTTCCCTTCTGCAGACTAAACAATCCCAGTTCCCTCAGCCTCTCCTCATAACTCATGTGTTCCAGTCTCCTAATCATTTTGTTGCCCTCCGCTGGCCTCTCTCCAATTTATCCACATCTTTCTTGTAGTGTGGGGCTCAAAACTGGACACAGTACTCCAGATGAGGCCTCACCAATGTCGAATAGAGGGGAACGATCACGTCCCTCGATCTGCTGGCAATGCCCCTACTTATACAGCCCAAAATGCCACTAGCCTTCTTGGCAACAACCGCACACTGTTGACGCATATCCAGCTTCTCGTCCACTGTAACCCCTAGGTCCTTTTCTGCAGAACTGCTGCCTAGCCATTCGGTCCCCAGCCTGTAGCGATGCATGGGATTCTTCTGTCCTAAGTACAGGACTCTGCACTTGTCCTTGTTGAACCTCATCAGATTTCTTTTGGCCCAATCCTCTAATTTGTCTAGGGCCCTCTGTATCCTATCCCTACCCTCCAGTGTATCTACCTCTCCTCCCACTTTAGTGTCATCTGAAAACTTGCTGAGGGTGCAATCCATGCCATCCTCCAGATCATTAATGAAGATATTGAACAAAACCGGCCCCAGGACCGACCCTTGGGGCACTCCACTTGATACAGACTCCCAACTAGACATGGAGCCATTGATCACTACCCATTGAGCCCGACAATCTAGCCAGCTTTCTATCCACCTTATAATCCATTCATCCAGCCCATACTACTTTAACTTACTGGCAAGAATACTGTGGGAGACCGTGTCAAAAGCTTTGCTAAAGTCAAGGAACAATACGTCCACTGCTTTCCCCTCATCCACAGAGCCAGTTCTCATCATAGAAGGCAATTAGATTAGTCAGGCATGACTACCTGCTCTATGATTTTTCCAGGGAGTGAGGTGAGGCTGACTGGCCTGTAGTTCCCAGGATCCTCCTCCTTCCCTTTTTTAAAGATGGGCACTACATTAGCCTTTTCCCAGTCATCCAGGACCTTCCCCAATCGCCATGAATTTTCAAAGATAATGGCCAATGGCTCTGCAGTCACATCCGCCAACTCCTTTAGCACTCTCAGATGCAGCGTATCCGGCCCCATGGACTTGTGCTCGTCCAGCTTTTCTAAATAGTCCCAAACCACTTCTCTCTTCACAGAGGGCTGGTCACCTTCTCCCCATGCTGTGCTGCGCAGTGCAGTAGTCTGGGAGCCGACCTTGTTTGTGAAGACAGAGGCAAAAAAAGCATTGAGTACATTAGCTTTTTCCACATCCTCTGTCACTAGGTTGCCTCCCTCATTCAGTAAAGGGCCCACACTTTCCTTGACTTTCTTCTTGTTGCTAACGTACTTGAAGAAACCCTGCTTGTTACTCTTGACATCTCTTGCTAACTGCACCTCCAGCTGTGATTTGGCCTTCCTGATTTCACTCCTGCGTGCCCGAATAATATTTTTATACTCTTCCCTCGTCATTTGCCCAATCTTCCACTTCTTGTAAGCTTCTTTTTTGTGTTTAAGATCAGCAAGGATTTCACTGTTAAGCCAAGCTGGTCGCCTGCCATATTTACTATTCTTTCTACACTTCGGGAAGGTTTGTCCCTGTAACCTCAATAAGGATTCTTTAAAATACAGCCAGCTCTCCTGGACTCCTTTCCCCCTCATGTTATTCTCCCAGGAGATCCTGCCCATCAGTTCCCTGAGGTTGTCAAAGTCTGCTTTTCTGAAGTCCAGGGTCCATATTCTGCTGCTCTCCTTTCTTCCTTGTGTCAGGATCCTGAACTTGACCATCTCATGGTCACTGCCTCCCAGGTTCCCATCCACTTTTGCTTCCCCTACTAATTCTTCCCGGTTTGTGATCAACCTAGGGACTATTTCCCAAATCTGGCTCTGAAGCACTAGAGGAGACATTTCTTGTTCTAGTAAGTAGCAAACAAGTGTATTGTTGAGGTTCCGCATGACTGAATACATTGTGGAGCACTGTTTGGGTTCATTTCCCATTCATGGTTGGGTGAGAAATTACCACTGAGACTGACTGCTGTTATATTTTGTACCCCTGGCAGGCAAGCGGCTGATATGAATACACTGTGGTGGATGCACCAATTCCAGAGTTTTAGCACTTCTGTGCAAGGGAGGGTGATCTGGCATCCCTCTGGCAATTTAGGTAAAACATACACACTGTCTTGTCTGTCATGATTTTCGAGTGAGTATCCCTGATGAATGGGAGAAGGTGTTCACAAGCCTACGGTTGATATAGAGTACAGCTTCCATGGGGACCATTTGTCCTGAACTCTGCGATTGTTTAGGTGGGCTCCCCAGCCTATCAGAGAGGCATCTGCTGTTACAATCAGTGCTAGTGGTGGTTGTGTGAATATGATCCCTGTACTTACATTGGATGGGTCTTTCCACCATTTCTGACCCTGGAGGGTATCAACAGCAGCTTGTTTAGCCTGTCCTTGTTTGGATTCTAAGCATATCTGAGCCATGTCTGTAGATACCTCATAAGTAATCGGACGTGAGATGTCAAAAATATGCATGACACCATGTGCCTGAGAAAATGAAGGCAATTTCTGACTGACATTTGTGGGCTGGCCTGAACTGTCTCTAGGAGACTGGTCAGGGTGTTGAATCTGTGCAGCAGTAGGAATGCTCTTGCTTAAACTGCGTTGAGTTCAACCCCTATAAACTCCAAACCCTTTACTGGAGTCAAGGCCAATTTCTGGGTATTGAGTTGTAGACCCAGTTGCACAAAAATGTCCTTTGGGTGGCTCATAGGGAATCTTTGAAGGAACGAGCCTTGAGAAGGCAGTCATCCAGAGACGGGTAGATTACGATATCCAGTGTTCACAGATGCGTTGCTACAACGGAGGACCTTGGAGAATACTTTGGTGCCAGTGAGAGACTGAATGGAAGCACTCTGTACTGGTAGTGGTCCTGCCCAAAGGTAAATTGAAGGACTCTTCTGTGGGACGGTAGGATTGAGATGTAGAAATAGGCATACTGTACGTCAAGGGCAGAGAACCAATCTCCCTGCTCTAGAGATGGAATAATTGCTGCTAGTGTGATCATCTTGAATCTTTGTGCCTTCACATATCTATTTAGTGCTCTTTGATCTAATGTGGGTCTCCAACCTCCTTTTCTCTTGGGGATCAGGAAATATTTGGAATAAAAGCCTTTGCCTTGGAGGTGAACAGGGTCTGGGGTTTTATGGCCCCTAGGTACAGATCACCTGCTATTTCCTGGCATAACAGTCTCTTGTGATAAAGTAACCCTTAGAAATGGTCTCCAAGACTCATTTGTCAGAAGTGATGTTTTCCCAATGCTGGAGGAAGAAAGCTAGGCAATAGCCAAAGGGATGTGGAAGGGTCTGTGTGTTGCAGCTGTTATAAGGAGTGCTTGCTCAGGGTCTTGAGCAAGGCTTCAAAATTGGTGCTTTGAGGTTGAGGGCTGAGATGTTGAAGATTGGGAGGCTGCCTGTTTCCACTTCTGCATTCTAGGTCTTTCACTGTGGTTTTTAGTCTCGGGGAGAGGTGGGGGTGGAGAGACTCTGCGAGATGGTTGTAAACTAATGAGTACATTCCTAGAGTGTGCAGAGTAGCTCTGGAATCCTTTAAAGGGTGATGCTGTACATCAGTCTCGTCAGTGAAGAGTCTGGAGCCCTCAAAAGGCTGTAGCTCACGAAAGCTCATGCTCAAATAAATTGGTTAGTCTCTAAGGTGCCACAAGTACTCCTTTTCTTTTTTCTCAAAAGGGAAGTCCTCAGTCATCATCAGTACTTCCTTAGGCAGCCCTGAGAGGTATAACCATGAAGCCCACCTCATTACCACTGCCATCAAAACTGAGCAGGCTGTTGTCTGTAGCTCTGTTCTCACTACCAGCTGGCCCTCATGGATGACTGCTTGAAACTGTTCTAGTTGTGTTTCTGGCAAGTGGTCAATAAAGGCACTGAGTTTTCCATAATTTATGTGTTCATACTTCACCATTAAGACTTAATAGCTTGAAATCCTGAATTGCAGAGTTGCTGAGGAGTATGCTTTCCTTCCAAATAAGTCCAGCCTTTTCCAGGCTCTATCATAAGGGTTTGATTTAGCGTAGTGGTGCTTTCCTTGCAAATTAACAACATCCATGACAATAAAGTTAAACTGAGGATGCATAAAAAGAGTGCGCCTCTTTGGGGGGGGGGGGGGGGGGGGGACACACTACTTCTCGGTCATTTTACATGTCAGTGCAATGGAGGCTCTTGTCTGCCAGATGATCCTGACAGGATCTAAAAGCTGCTCATTGACTGGGAGGACAATTCTTGAAGAGGAGGTGGTGTGTAATATGTCCAGGAATTTGTGGTGGGTATCTTTCACTTCAAGGGAGATTTTCAGTGCATCAGCAACCCTCTTAGTGAGATACTGAAAAAGCTTAAACTCATTGGCCTGTGATGGCGGATGGGACATCACCACCTCATCAAGTGAGGAGGAGATGGAGATATTTGCTGGGGGTATAGTCTCCTCTTCTAGTCTGGCCTCCTGCTCCTTAAAGGTTTCCTCCTGACGTTCTGGGGCTCTGGATACAGAGACTGTAGGAGATCTCCTAGTAGACTTTCTGTAGGAGACACTGGATGCCCAAGTAGTATGGTGCCTGTAGGCTGCCCACGGATCTCAGTATGGGCACTGGGGAGGAGGAAAGGATATGGGTGGCAGCACCCACAGGTGGCCATATCAGGAGGGTTGGGGATCAGTGCGTGGGTGTCATTGGGAAGGTCCCGATTATTGTAATTATGAGGCATGGTGAGATGCCAGAGAGAGGTTGTTGTTTTGGTCACCCCGGCTGGAATACAGTGGGGCTGATAGGGAAGCTGGAGGCGAATGCACCAGTGCCTCTGGTGATTCTGGTAACCAGGACATGCTTGATACCAGTACCAAGTAGTGAGAACTCTGGCATCTCCATGATCATGAAGGTATCGTTGGGATCAGTACCATCAGGGGCTATCGGTGCTGATTCATCAGTACCGATGATCTTTTATGGGAATCGTGGTCCAAACAAAGGTTGCTTTGAGGCGGTCGGTGCCCAAGGATTTCTTTGGTGGTACCAATTTTGCAAAGACGGTACGGTCTTTGCTCTTATCTTTGGCAGGCAGTGCCACCACTTCAGAGCCTGTGCCCTTCAGTCCAAGGGTCCCTGTATCTTCTGGGTACCATGTTTCAGAGCCACCAGTGCCAAAGTGACCAATCATGCCAGGCTCTCTGGCTGGTCAGGAGATCAGTTTGAAGACTTGCAGCCCTCTTTTTTTTTTTTTTTTTGAAGCTTTGCGAGGGGAGTCAGAAGATTTTCTCCTCGGCTCTCCCTCCCTAGGATTTGAAGGATCTGGGATGATCTTCGCCGCGGAGGGGATTCAGGACTGGGGGTCCAATGCTGGTTTAAGAATATGCTCCATGAGGAGGAATTTCAACTTTAACTCAATTTTTTCAGGATCTAGCCTTCAACTGCTGACAGAAGATGTACTTCTGCAGGATGGGAGGCAGAAGTGTCCGTCTGTAACAGGAGAGGCATCATTTACAACTGGGGTAGCGAAGCACACCCCTTCCACAGGGTGATCCCCAAAAAGTGGGGGGGGGGGGTTGGAGAATAGGGAGAAAAAAAATAAATTAAAAATGGAAGCTCGGCATGCTACAAAAATAAACAAACTCTATAAAACTAAAAACACTATCAACTATAATGAAACATGGAGATCACCCCACACAGGGCTAGAAAGCTTCGAGGCAGAGAACAAGGGAGGGAGAGCGCATGTGCAAGCTAAATGGACACTGCTACCTAAAAATCTCTGATGAGAGGCGCAGGGGCACAGATATACCTATAGTGGAGCACCCATAGGGACACTACTCAAAGAAGAAGAATCTCTTGGTCCTGACCAATTGAAAGAGACAAGAGTTTGACAATTCTTGTATAGCTGATAGTTGCAGGGAAATACACCTGAAGTTTCCCAAGTATCTGGCAAAAATGGAAGGCTGGGAACAATTTAATTCATACTTGAGGAATTTTTAACAGCTTTCAGGAGAAGCTTGCTTAACAGTTTCATTCCATCAAAGTGTGCATAAACAAGTTTGCTTTTCTAAGACTAAGCTGGAAAAGGGAAAAGACTGAAAAACTCCTAAAGAAGAAAACCCACAGAGAAAATCTCTGCCTCAGAGCACAAAGACAAAATTTTGCAGGAATACCATCACCACCACATTTCACTAAGCATGCTTCTAGAAGGCATGGACAGGCAAGCTGCACTGGGAAAAGAGGAACCACTTACCCATCTTTGAGACTTGGAAAGAGTGAAAAAAAACACACCAGTTTCAAAACTGAAGATCCCCATTGTAGGAGGGAATTCAACATTTCCATCTATTGGCGAATGGAAGAGAAACTGAAAATAATCCCCTTGCCTGCTTGATCTGCACCTTGTTCTCTGAGAAGCAAGAATGTGAATCATCTCATACAAAATATTTGTGTTGCACATTGCAAGGAAGACAAGTCCTAGGGCAGTCGAAAAAGTTAATATTCTCCTTCAGAACAGTACCTAGTTTTTATCCCTAATCAACCAAGAATCCTGGAATAGGATGACCATGAGCTTGAATTTGTAATTCCTCATATCAAGTTCACAGAAAAAGGACTCTTCCAAACAGCATTCATACCTCCTAGATAACTAACTTTAGGCACTCACACTGCATCACAGTGCTTTAATGGCAAAACAAAAACTTTTAACCAAAGCTTAAGATTCCCTCAGATCAAAGCCTGGATCTCACCAATCTATGGTTGTGAAAGCCAGTCTCGAGAAGCCCTAGAAACACAGCACATGTACACTCTGGCACCCAGGACAACCATGAAGAATTAGCAATCCATACTTGAAGGCCACATGCAATCTTTCAATCCAGAACATCTCTAGTATTTTACATTTAAATTAGAACAGTGGATTTGATATAGGAAACACAAAAAGGATTGATCATGGGAGCCAACAGCTTCCCGTATACATAGCCAGCATGTGCTGTCTTAAAGCAGTTTTGGAGTGATCAAGCATTCATCCAGCACCTATAAAAAATTACCGAACCAGAATTAGACAGAAAATTTCCCCATCATTGCAGCCTAAAAAACAAAAACAAAACCAACCACACACAGGCTGGCATCTTCACCTTGAGAACATCAGCTACAAACCTCACCAAAAATATTCCAGTTTCCCCTGCATTACTGGACTGAAACTGGGGCTTTGCATTGGAGCTGTTTTCATCATGGTCCCCACTGCTTATTCGTTTGAGAGGCAGGAGGAATTCACCTTCAAGATAGCTGCAGTCTTTTAGAGCAGCAGTTCTCTAGCAACTCTACACAGCGGTTGATAGTGACCTTTGGAGAGGTTGTAGACAATTATTTCCTCTAATTTTCACTAAACTGTTTGAGATTAAGTTTAAAAATCAATCAATGAATGCAATTTTACATTCTCTCCCTCTCACTGAATTCCTCTCCTAATTCCTACTAAACCTTCATTCTCTCATTCCCACACTTTCCATATTCATGCCATAGCCCACAATAATATTTTCCTCTCCTTTCACTTTCCTCCCCCATTCTTCCATTTCATAAGAACATAAGAACAGCAATAGCAAGTCAGACCAAAGGTCCATCTAGCCCAGTATCCTATCTTCCGACAGCGGCCAATGCCAGGTGCCCCAGAGGTAACGAACAGGTAATCATCAAGTGATCCATTCCCTGTCGCCCATTCCCAGCTTCTGGCAAACAGAGGCTAGGGATATCATCCCTGCCCATCCTGACTAATAGCCAGTGATGGACCTATCCTCCAAGAACTTATCTAGTTCTTTTTTGAACCCTGCTATAGTCTTGGCCTTCACAACAGCCTCTGGCAAAGAGTTCCACAGGTTAACTGTGCATTGTGTGAAGAAATACTTGCTTTTGTTTTAAACCTGCTGCCTATTAATTCCATTTGGTGACCCCTAGTTCTTGTGTTATGAGAAGGAGTAAATCACACTTGATCTCACACACCCTCTTTCTCACTTTCACTGTGTGAGAAAAGTTACATGTACAGGGAAACCAGGGGAGAGAGTCCATGTGATGAGAAGAATGAGACATAGTAAGAGGTAAAGCGAAGAGGAGGAAGGGGAGAAGATATAATAAAAGTGATTTATGGAATGAATGAGGAAGGAAGAAAAATGTGGAAGTGAATGAAGTAGACTGAATGAGGAAAACTGATATAGTAAAAGAGGGATAGGGAGAAAATGAAGTCACAGGTTTTAAAGTTAAGCTCAGGTAGTCATTGTAGAGGAACAGATAAGGGGGAGAGAAATAGACAGAGTTGCTTTCCCTCCCTGCCCCAAGATGCAAGCAGCAGCAAGGTGCCACCAGGATTGGGAGAGGAGGTGAAGACTCTGGAGTCCTTTCTTCTCAGCCAGGAGTAGCAGTGGCACAGGAAAAGCATCCCCTCTCCTTCTCAGGAAAAGACAGCAGCGAAAAGTCTGCTTTGGCAGATGCAACAACAGTTGCTGGGAGCAGACAGGGAGCTCCAATACTACCACTTCACACTGGGAAGCAGATGCCTCTTAAAATAGGAATCTTTCATGTGCAGCAGGCACTACTGAGTGCCTTGTGGTTACCAGTAGTGTGGCTGCTCATGAAAGTTAAGTAGAAGCAGGGTTAGAGATTAAGAGGCTCCTTAGGTTGTAAACTCCTTGGAATATGGACCAGCCTTCTGAAACGTTTGCACATAGTAGGCACTACCATAATCGAGAAACCGCACTGCATTGTTCTTGTTTCTAGTTACTTCTCTAGCTAGCCAAGCTCTTCAATGGAAGACTAGTGAGGCGGAGTAGACTCCCTCCGGACTTGAGAGCGAGGGACCACTACCCTCCCTTTGGTGGGCAGAGCCAGACGTGCCCCACCCCCACTCGCCAGACAGGCAGGACAGGAAGTATAAAGGGAGGGACCTGCAGCTCAGTTGAGCAGGAGCCTCGGAAGGAGCCACAGACGAGCCCATGCAGTGCAGCACTCTACCTCCAGAGGAGACAGACCTTGGAGAGGAGTTGCCGGGACTGCCATCCACAACAGACCCTAAGGAAACAGAGGACGCTTGGACTACATAACCCCGTCTCCAGACTAGTTGGAAGTCAACCAGGGAAACCAGACTTTAGTCCACTTTTGTAGCTGGAGCAGGGGTCAGCATGTTGCAGCCTGAATCCCTGCTGACCCAGTGGCGGAACAGTCCGCCACTGTTTTGGCCCTAGGCTGGGATCTGGTGTAGTTGGATGGCCTGGGGTCCTCCTACCCCCCCTTACTACCAACCCCAACCCTGGGGTGGCAGTCTTTGCACCCATAGGCCAGAAGGCCTGTGCTTGGCTTGTCCCCATCAGGAGACAGTGAGCTTTAGACTGTGTGTGGGCTGCCTACCTTAGCCAGGAGGCTTAGGCAAACGCCTGTCCCCTGCTCTGCCCCGCCCAAAGAGCCAGAGCTTTAGACTGTTAGTTACTGCTAGACCCAGCTAGGAGGCTGTGGGCTAAAGACTGCTCATTATTCTGCCCCACCCAAGGGAACTAGAGCACCAAACTTTTACTTGTTGTTTGCCTCTGCTAAGCAGCTACAGAGCTATAGAATTCTTACTGCTCAGCCCTGCCAGCAGGACCCAAGCCCAAGTGCTGTTACCTGACACAGCAAGGCAGAGTGGTCTCCCTCCCAACTTGAGAGCAAGGGACCACTTCAAACAATCCACAAACCTAGCTGAAAATGAGGACTACCACAGCTACCTCCTACCAGCTGTCACTGCTGTAGTCACAGAAAACGTAGACATCAGCCAGCCAGCAAGGAAAGAAGGAAGCATGGACAGGGAAAGGAGCCGTCTACCCTCACGTTTTTCTTAATTTCCCACCACTGTACTAACATCAAAAGCACCTCCATCAGTGGTAGCTATAGTAGATGCCCTAGTACACTCGCATATTGGTGAACTTCTGTGGCCATTTATTCATGAGTAAGGTAAAGTTTTGTCACAAGTCCTGGCGGCTGACCACCGGCCCACTGCTCAAGCCCCACCAGCCACCACTCTGGCAGGGGTTGAAGCTAAAGAAGTCACGGAGGTCCATTAAAGTGAGGGAATCCGTGACCGCCATGACAAAATTATATCCTTATTAATAATGGATGAATTATACCAAGGAAAACTAATTCTGTAAACAAATGCTGAATGACAACTTTTATATTTAAAGGAAACAGGTAACTAAGTCTGTTATGCTGAAAGACCAATACAAAATATGAGTAGACCCAACTAGCAAGTATCAATGGCAAAACTCTGATGAGATGTTTAGCCTTACTCTTTATCCTGGGCTGCTGACCTTGGACACTAGTCTTGCGCTTCATATTTCATATCAGCCTCTGGTAGTAGATGCCTGTCAAGGTTCCTTCCCCACTCTGAACTCTAGGGTACAGATGTGGGGACCTGCATGGAAGACCCCCTAAGCTTATTCTTACCAGCTTAGGTTAAACGCTGCCACCACCAAAGTGTTACACAAAGAACAGGGGAAATGACCACTTGGAAACGTCTCCCCCACAAAAAAAATATCCCCCTAAGCACTACACACCCTTTCCTGGGGAAGGCTTGATAAAAATCCTCACCAATTTGCATAGGTGAACACAGACCCAAACCCTTGGATCTTAAGAACAATGAAAAAGCAATCAGGTTCTTAAAAGAGAATTTTAATTAAAGAAAAAGTAAAAGAATCACCTCTGTAAAATCAGGATAGTAAATACCTTACAGGGTAATCAGATTCAAAACAGAGAATCTCTCTAGGCAAAACCTTAAGTTACAAAAAGACACAAAAACAGGAATATACATTCCATTCAGCACAACTTATTTTATCAGCCATTTAAACAAGACAGAATTTAACGCATATCTAACAAGATTGCTTACTAACTCTTTACAGGAGTTCTGACCTGCATTCCTGCTCTGGTCCCAGCAAAAGCATCACACAGACAGAGAGAACCTTTGTTTCTCCCCACCCCTCCCCCAGCTTTGAAAGTATCTTGTCTCCTCACTGGTCATTTTGGTCACATGCCAGCGAGGTTATCTTAGCTTCTTAACCCTTTACAGGTGAAAGGGTTATTCCTCTGGCCAGGAGGGATTTAAAGGAGTTTACCCTTCCCTTTATATTTATGACATGCCCCCCAAATCACAGATAGGGTGGAACGCTGACTGTGATTTCTTCCTGGAGCTCTAGGAGAAAACAGAGTTAATAAGACACATGCATACTACCAAGACTAACAATATTTTCCACATCTCAAGGACGATTTTAACCAGCTGATTCTGGGAAACTTTCATGGGAGAGTGCATCAGCCACTTTGTTAGAAGCTCCTGAGATGTGCTGGATGTCAAAATCAAAATCTTGGAGAGCTAACCTCCACTGAATAAGTTTTTTGTTATTTCCCGTGGCGGTATGAAGCCACTGTAACGCAGCATGGTCGGTCTGCAGGTGGAAACGCCGGCCCCAAACGTATAGGTGTAGCTTTTCCAGAGCATAGACAATGGCATAACATTCTTTTTCACTGACTGACTAGTTGCTTTCCCTCTCAGACAGCTTCTTGCTGAGAAACACTACAGGTTGGAATTCCTGATCCGGTCCTTCTTGCATTAAAACTGCTCCCACACCATGTTCGGACGCATCTGTGATTACTAGGAACAGTTTGTCAAAGTCTGGGGTCCTTAGCACAGGGTCAGACATAAGCGTTGCTTTAAGCTGGTTAAAAGCCTTCTGACACTCTTCGGTCCACTGAACGGCATCTGGCTGTTTCTTTCTGGTTAGGTCTGTCAGTGGGGCAGCGATTTGGCTGTAGTGCAGTACAAATCGCCTGTAATATCCGGCCAAGCCTAAGGAGGATTGGACCTGTTTCTTTGACTTTGGGACAGGCCATTTTTGGAGAGCATCCACTTTGGCCTGTAGGGGGTTGATAGTTCCTTGACCCACCTGGTGTCCAAGGTAAGTCACTCTGTTTAGGCCTATTTGACACTTCTTAGCCTTAACAGTTAGTCCTGTCTCCCTTATGCGCTTGAAGACTTTTTGTAGATGTTCCAGGTGTTCTGCCAGGAATCCGAAAATATGGCCACATCGTCAAAGTAGGAGACTGCATATTCTCCTAATCCCCCTAGGAGACCATCTACAAGTCTTTGGAAGGTAGCCGGTGCATTCCGCAGCCCAAAAGGGAGTACATTAAATTCATACAGCCCAACATGTGTGGTAAAGGCTGATCTTTCCTTGGCGGATTCATCTAGTGGTACCTGCCAGTACCCCTTGGTTAAGTCCAAGGTAGAGATGAACTGGACCCGTCCCAGTTTCTCTAATAGTTCATCTGTGCATGGCACTGGATAGTTGTCTGGGCGAGTTACAGCATTTAGCTTACGGTAGTCCACGCAGAAACGTATATCCCCATCTGGTTTGGGAACTAGAACCACTGGAGATGCCCATGCATTGCCAGAGGGGCAGATTACCTCCCATCTGTAGCATATCCTGGATCTCCCGATCTATAGCAGTTTTAGTTTGAGGAAACACCCGGTAAGGTGGGACTTTAATCGGGTGAGCATTACCTGTGTCAACAGAGTGGTATGCCTGTTCACTCAGTCCTGGGGTGGCTAAGAATGTCAGTGCGTAGCTAGTGCACAGCTTGATCTGCTGTCGCTGCATACGCCCAAGGGTCATGGAGAGGTTCACCTCTTCCACTCTACTACGAAGGGAAAAGTGCTGGTGGACACCTTCAGGCCACTCAGCCTCATCTCCTCCCCGAGCTGTAAACTGACAAACCTTTAATTCTCTGGATCGATTAGAAGAGCTGAGAGGCGGTGGGTTGCTCGGTGCCACCATCCAAGCTCTCCGGAGGCTTTCATCTGCTTCCTGTTGGGTTGGGAACTGTTCCCTTGATGCTGGAGACATCAGTTCCTCATTGGATTGTGGACCTAGGCTTGGTCCCTCTGGAAGCGATGTAGGGGATGGGGCTGTTTCCGTTGACTGTGAACCGCTCTCTGCTGGGGTTCAGGCTCCAGCTGAGCCTCTTGTGTAGGGTTATTGGCTGCTGCCAGTTCAGGTTCGGTGGGGCCCTCTGGTGTTGGGGTTGCAAGTACTGGATTCAGTGCTGGCAATGGTTCAGGTGCTGGTTGTTCCACCAGTTCCGGTTCTGGGGCTGGCTCTGTCTGGGTCTCTGGGATTGGATCCACTACTGCTGTTGCAGACATTGGCATGGGGTCTGGTTCCATCACCTCTGACCGAGTCCTGGTAGAAGTTTCCAGAACAGAGCTAGGCGTGACAGCTTGCTTAGTCTGGCTGCAGGTGACCATTCCCACCCTCTCAGCTAGCTTCACGTGATTGGCCAAGTCTTCCCCCAGCAGCATGGGGATGGGATAATCAAAGACTGCAAAAGTCCACGTTTCTGACAAGCTCTTGTACTGGACAGGCAACTTGGCTGTAGGCAAATTGAAAGAGTTAGACTTGAAGGGCTGAATTGTCACTTGGATCTCTGAGTTGATTAAATTGGGGTCCACTAAGGAAGCCTGGATAGCCGACACTTGTGCTCCGGTGTCCCTCCACGCTGTGACCTTCTTCCCGCCACACTCAAGTTTCCCTCCGCTCTGAGGGTCTCTGGGCCTGAGGACCTCTGGTGTGATTCCAGCGCAATGAACTGTAATCTGTTGGGGTTCTTGGGGCAGTTGGCCTTTACATGCCTCGGCTCGTTGCATTTAAAACATCGTCCAGGTGACGGGTCACTGGGGCAAGGTGGGTTGCTGGAGAACGGTGTGGCAGGACGATAAGGTGTCTGGAGTATTCCTTGGTGTGTAGTTGGGGCCTTGGGCTGCCCCCAGCAGTAGGGTGTGGTCTGAGGGTGTCCCTTCTGGTATCTGCTCCAACCGCAACCAGGGTTGTTCCTCTCTCCTCCCTCCACCTGTTTTGTTCTGGCTGGCCCCACCTCTCTGGCGGTCTGGGACTGCTCGTATCGATCAGCATAAGAAGCAAGACTTTCTGCTGAGTCCATTTCCTTATCCCATAAACACTGTTTTATTTCCTCCTTAGACATTCAGGAATTGCTCCTGAGCTATCAAATCACACATTCCATCAAAACTAGTGACACCCCTTCCTTTGACCCATTTATCTAACAGATCCTTCATCTTGTTTAGATAAGCCACATTAGTTAGTCCAGGCCCTCTCTTAAGGGTTCGAAATTTTACTCTATGTTTCAGAAGTAATTTGAAATTGCTTTAAAACCAAATCCTTGAACTTATTATAGTCAGAAGCCTCATCAACAGGCATCTTATTGAATATGTCCAGAGCTCTTCCAGTCAATTTTGCGACCAATGTAGTCATCTTGTGAGCTTCAGGAATTTTATGGAGAGTGCACAGTCTCTCAAAGGTGAGAAAATATTCAGCAATATCACTGGATTCATCATACTGTGGACATAGTCGCTCCCATTTGTGGATTGTTGGGGAAGGATTGTTAGGGTTATTCAGTAGATTCCACTCAGCCCTTACCTTCTCCAACTCCAGTTCACGCTTCCTCTCTTTTTCCTTCTCCTCCATTTTTTTCCTTTGCCTCCGCAGCTCTCCAGTGGACAGCTTCTTGGTTTTTTCCTGCCTCCACAGCTCTCCTGTGGGCAGCCTCTTGGTTTTTTTCTGCCTCTTTCACTGCCTCCATAGTTCTCCTGTGGGCAGCCTCTTTGGCTGTTTCTGCCTCGGGCTCTATCATGTTTGCCTCTCTGTTTTTAACTAACTTTACACCCGAGAGTTAGAAATAAAAACAAAAACAAAAACTTGGCTTGTCAAAAAAATAGGTTGTGCTGTAAACTGATACCTATGTTCTCTGATAGTCATTGTCAGCCTACAGAAAAATCCTTTAAAAAAAAAAACCTAACACCTTTGTCTCCAGGCAAATAGACAAAAAAACCCTCTAGTTGCTTTTAGCTAAAAAAACTTCAGGTCTGTGAAGACTTGTGAATTTCCCCACAGAAGGTTAACTACCCTGCCTTTAGATAGAGAAACTCCAGCTCACAAAAGACAAATCCCTTTTGTTATGCTTGTTGCTTTGTCCCCTTTTACAAAACTCTTCAAAATCTTTTAAAATCCTTCTGTGCTTCTGATTCAAAAAAAAAAAAAATCTCAAAATGATTTCAAATTAATCCCACCACTCTGCCACCATGTCAAGGTTCCTTCCCCACTCTGAACTCTAGGGTACAGATCTGGGGACCTGCATGGAAGACCCCCTAAGCTTATTCTTACCAGCTTAGGTTAAACGCTGCCACCACCAAAGTGTTACACAAAGAACAGGGGAAATGACCACTTGGAAACGTCTCCCCCACAAAAAAAATATCCCCCTAAGCACTACACACCCTTTCCTGGGGAAGGCTTGATAAAAATCCTCACCTATTCGCATAAGTGAACACAGACCCAAACCCTTGGATCTTAAGAACAATGAAAAAGCAATCAGGTTCTTAAAAGAGAATTTTAATTAAAGAAAAAGAATCACCTCTGTAAAATCAGGATGGTAAATACCTTACAGGGTAATCAGATTTAAAACAGAAAATCCCTCTCGGCAAAACCTTAAGTTACAAAAAGACACAAAAACAGGAATATACATTCTATTCAGCACAACTTATTTTATCAGCCATTTAAACAAGACAGAATTTAACGCATATCTAACAAGATTGCTTACTAACTCTTTACAGGAGTTCTGACCTGCATTCCTGCTCTGGTCCCAGCAAAAGCATCACACAGACAGAGAGAACCTTTGTTTCTCTCCCCCCCCCCGCTTTGAAAGTATCTGGTCTCCTCATTGGTCATTTTGGTCAGGTGCCAGCGAGGTTATCTTAGCCTCTTAACCCTTTACAGGTGAAAGGGTTATTCCTCTGGCCAGGAGGGATTTAAAGGAGTTTACCCTTCCCTTTATATTTATGACAATGCCTAATAAATGATAACACTACCTCACCAGTGCCTGCTAGAAGAGGTTCTGTCCTACCGAGCCTAAGAGCCTACTGGCTGCAGTAAAAGCAAGGGTCTCCAGAGTTCCAACGCTCCCACATGAACGCCTGCCTACCTCTGATACTGCTTGGGAAAGCAGACTATTAGCCAGATTTTTTTCCTCCCCTACCCGGGGGGGGGGAGGGGGAAGGAGTTACACACCCATCTAAGAGTGAATTTTCATTCTTTAATTGGATCAACATACAATCATAAAGGCACCCTTCATCTGCAAGCACTTCACACATCAATCCACCCACTACTGAAGTATCCACATTTTGGGATAGAAAACAGCAGCTATTTAAGAGGGCATAGCAATATTATGGCCAAAATATCACCCCTAAAAGTGTGGTTTAAGATGCCAATGAGAAGAATATTTCTATTATGTCCCTTAACTGCACCAACTTTAGAAGTTCCATATCTGCTATAATAATTCATCTTTCCCCTTCTTCCAGCTTTGGACACCACAGTTCATAAGACTCAAGTCATTTTAAAATTACGTTACCTGCAGGACTCTAATAAAGGTGCTTTGGCATAATTTCAGTTGGGATGCATTTAAGTTGTGAGGGAAAAAAAATATGTTCTTTCTACAAAATTAAGAGTATCTTTACTTCATTCAGTTACAACTGGAATTCTACCTTTTAAAAGTTTTGTTTGTTGGTAAGGTAGGGACCAAGCCAAGTTACCATCCTCTAACATAAACCAAATCTAGATTTTTACAAAGTGATCTGAACAAGTTTGCCCCATGTTTTTAAACAGCCTAACTTCTGAGCTTTGTATACTCCTAAAATTATGTATTGAATCAGATGATTTGAGGACTACTCAACCACAACTATTTAAAAATATTTCCAACAGATGTAAGCTTTACACACAAATGAAGCGTTCTAATCGGTGTCCATGATGTACCAGGACTGACTAGTCTTTCATCTCCTTTTCATACTAGGAGAAAAATTTCTTTGAACAGAAATTAAAAATATTTTACTTCGAATGGCTGACATGACTTGGCCTTCAGATTTGGGGCACGCAGGACAGCAGAGTGCAACCACCACCAAAGAAATACACAAATTATCATATTTGTCTATGAAACACCTTCCCACTCTGAATAAGAACATGAGCAGAGCAGGCAACATGATAGTAACCAGAAGGTACTAACAGCAAGCTGCTAAACAGCCAAAGAGGCAGAATAAAAGGAGTATTTTGTTGACGATTAACTGGCTCAGGGCTGATGGAGTTGTGATAGTGTAGATATTATTTGACTTGTAAATTTATAAAATACCAATTGGAAACTTGTCCAATTCAAGGCTGGTATATCTAGGCTCCTAAAGACAAATAAGACTCAAATAACCACCTTACTCCTAAGCCCAACTTTATTCAGGAGGTGAGACCAAACCTTTGGTCATGAAGATAAAGTCCAGGTAGCTATCAAAAAGGATAATCCTCTGTAAATTTAGAGCAATTCTGTTCCAAGCATACAATCCTATCTCCAAATAAGCATCCCAACAAGCTTGGTAATAACACGCAATTAAGTTCAGCTCAGGAAAATTTTTAAAACAAATTTGTCTGTCATGAAGGGTGTGCCAGGCTTTCTTCCACAGGATTGCAAAGCCGGCACCCTGCATATTCAATATCACGGACCCTTGGTAAAAAAGTTTCCTCTTCATACTGAAACCAGGGTATTTATTTAGAAATAAGTTTGATGCAGACATGAAGATACTACCTTGCAAAACAAGTATATGGACTTTTACAAAGTGGGGCATTTGCTGAACTGAAGAATTCTGGATTTATGCACCTAACGTAAGTTGCAGGACTTATGTAGTACAAATGAATAAAATTTTACCTATTTCCTGTATTTTTAAAAATCCTTCATACATCAACACAATCCATCAAAATTAAAATTTTAACTTGAAAATGTCCTTAAAATGCTTACATTTGAAACAGTCTCAGTAGGTATAAACAGAACAGATGGCCTTCAAATTCCTGTTGCAAGAATAGGTGAACTTCGACTCCCACCTTACACCTAAATCGAACACAGCTAGCAGCAGGCACACTCAGGCAATGCACACCCTGTGCTAGTTCCCTTCCCACTTCCCAAGTTCTGCTGGCTCCTCTTAGGCACACCCCAGATCCACTACATCACCAGTTAAACATCACAGAGGAAATGTTTCACTAACTCCATAGAGCAACAATAGGCCTTCAAAGCATAAATACAACTATTTCTGCTACCCAAACTGAAGAGCCACTACACATTAGTAAATCCAGGCTCCCAGGTTAGAAAAACTCTACCACTGTAATTTACCAAAATATTTTTAAACAGCCAATAAAAAGTTATATTTAACAATTATGTTTAATTTCCTTTTCCATCTATTTTTTGAAGATTTGGAGGTAGGAATGATGAGGGCAGATGGGTGGAGATACACAATGGTCAGAGATATTACTGTTATTAGCTTCTGCTAACTCCACTGTAAGTAGTGAAACATCGGCTCCCTGCCAACAACTAAACCAAATGAAGACATTCTGGAATTTCAGCCTCCATTTCAGACTGTTCCTTCTCATCATGCAGTTCAGCTACTTTATGAGCAACGTATATTACAATCAAATAAGACATTGAAACATAGGCTCAAACAAATTTCATGTATCTTTATAGCTAAGGTTTCTCTCTCCATGTTAAACCCTATAGAAAATATATTTGTATCAACTCAGTTAGCAAATTAAAAGCACTCACATACTGCACTGATGTATTTGATTTGAAATCCCCAAAAGCAAGCAACTAGATCAAATCTGAAATGCTTTCCCTCCTTATTCAGATCCGCAAAGCACACTTCAGGGCTTAGGTCGAAACAGGTTGGGGACAGTGTAAGTTAACTACATCAATTCAAAGACTGACCTTGCAATCTTAGGAAAGATTTTCTCCAAATTAAACAGATGTTTTGAAATTTGATCAACTTTTGATACTTAAATCTAGTAATTAAAATCCATCTTGAACTGCAATGTATTAGTCTTGAAATTAGTCAGTGTCAATTTTTAACTTGAAATAAGATTCCACATTGGACTACAGAGAACAATGCATCAAAATTCCTTTCTGTATAGTTGTTTTGATATGCTTCTAACTCTACACACAGAGAAATTTCAGTTACATTGAACAATTGTTTAATTTCCTTTTTACAGCACCATTTGAACTATATATTGCAACCCACACCCTTTTGTAATGGTCATGTTTACCAAACAGTCCAAGTGATCTTAGTCTACAAGATTAATATTAAAAATCAACAGTCAAAGGACAGCTCACTGTTAAGATATGCTTCCACCTACTGGGTATCTACCGTATTTACTACTACATGAAGCTCACAGGGTGAAGTTTATTTCTTAGGATATTCATAAGACAATTATTTCAGACCATTTTATTAAAACTAGTTACGATCTAGTCCACATTACAGACTAATATTCTAAGTTTGGGGTTTCATTTTTTTAATTATTTTTATTTTATTAAAGTTTAAGGGTGCTTTTTATGGAATAAGGTGGCTGGAGAAAAGCATCCCAACCCAATAAGCTTCCAAAATTTTCATTTTGATTACAGCATCTGAATAAATCTCTCTTTGAAGTGTTTTTTAGAATAACTTTCCCTCTTTGACCAAGCCATGATATAATTCACTCTGGATGGAAATTGCATAATAGTTGACTGATTGTTCTGACTTCTGATTTTAGAGTTGAACCCAAAGCTTGGAAAAATATTCCAGGTCAGAATATTTCTGAGGAGAAGGGAAATGCCTATTTGTAGTTTCAACTCTGTCACGCCATATCATTTCCATTGTCAAAACGGCCCAGTACAACTCCTTTTTACTCTTTTCCTCGTCTCAGTATTAAAAACTCATTTCCTCCCCATTTACCAAAAATGTTTTCTATTCTTTTTTTTCCTGCTTTCCAGTTTATTCCCTCACCTTGGAATGAGTCGTCCAAATTTTATATCAAACTGGACAGGTCTAACACTTACCCAGTAAGAATTCCAATATGGGTCCATAGAAATTTAAGTCAATGTTTAATAAAAAGGTCTCAAACCCACTTGTTCCACCAAGGAACTTATTTATGGACGGGAATAAAATCTACATTCTCAGATCAAAATACATCAGAGAATCTTTAGTTTAATTTACAGTGGTAGTGATGACAATGTAAAAAATTAACACTTTTTAAAAAAGTAACAGACACCTTCATCCAGCAATATTGGTACATGTCTCTAATGAATGTACCTTCTTATAAGTTCTGTAATTCTCACCTTTATATAACTCCTTTGAATGCCTCTAATGCCAAAAATTCTTTTGCACCAAATTATCTAGAAGGAAGTGTTCCCTTATAATAGGGGTTTTGAAGACAGTCAACAATGAGTTTTCTACCCTAGTTCTTATAAATGTCAAAGTTACCACATGGAATAAGTAAAGTAACCAAGCTTTTCCTACCTTGTTCATTGCTCCAGGTTGTGGCCCTCTCAGTCCTGTCTGTCCTCCCATCTGGGGAGAACCTTGCTGCAGTGTCTCAGCCAACAAGTTACCAGCATTACCTATTCCTGGATTTGGATATGGCATGTTGGGTCGCCCTCTTCCTGCTCCAATTGAACCGTTCATGACTTGCCCTTGCATCATCCCCTGTCCATTGCCTGCAGCCAGCATCGAAGGATTCATGCCAGCATTCATCCCTGTGTTCATTCCCATGCCAGGCTGATTAACTGGACTATTTACTGCGGGCATCATTCCTGCAGTTGACTGGGCTGAAGGACCTTGATTTGGTCCACTTGTACCCATCCCCATATTTGGAGACGTCAACCCTGCCTGTGCCATGGGGCTTTTAACCATGCTGTTTAAGATTCCCATTCCAGGACTGTTCTGTTGGGTTTGACTTGCCATGCCTTGGCCTGGTCCCCCAACCCCCATATTGAGGTTTGGGGAACTACCAGCCCGCAGCAGTTCAGACAGCTGCTTATGTTTAGATGCAGCATCTTGTGCCATGCCAAGACTGGTTTGCAGCTGATTAATGTCACCACCGTTGGTAAGTCCCAAATCTGTGGAGCTGATTAGTTCATCTGGCAAATCGTGTTCCAGATCAAAGAGGGATCCAAAATCTAGAAGAAAAAAACAAAAGAAGTTTTTAAAAATTCAGATCAACTAATGAGATCTGAAGATAAACCAGAACAAAATAACCAAGGGTCTATGTCAGATGAACAACACACCTTCACATTGACTACTGGAGCAATATTAGAGCATCTGCTAGTATTTGAAGTTGCCAGCTCGCCTTCCTGCAGACCACCTCTAAAACTTCAAAAACTTTTAATGAGATGACACCTTTGTTTCTTTATGATACATGAAAAATGCTTCACTCCCAACCCCACATAAGCCAATTTTGCTGGAGGACCTATTGGATGTCTCAGAGCATGTTTGTGAGCTCTCGTTCTGTAACTGCGGGAGTTTTAGATTTTTAACAATGATGTCCTTTTCCAAAGTGTTGGTCACTGAAGTTAAATAGGTTTTAATAGTCAAAAAATAAAGTTTTGAATCATTAAAAATCCCTTCCCCTCAATTTCTCAGCTTTCACTTAACTAAGGCTTTGTCTATATTACACACCTTGTAGCAACACAGCAGTGCCACTACAAGGCGCACAGTGTAGCTGTTTGTTGGCAGAAAAGAGCTCTCCCACCGACAAAAAACTTCCACCCCCAACAAATGGCGGTAGCTTTGTCGGCAGGAGAGAGCTCCTGCTGACAAAGCGCTGTTCATACCAGCACTTTTCGTCAGCAAACTTTTGTCTTACGGGGGTGGGAGGTAACATCTCTGAAAGAAAAGTTTTCTTGTTCAGTTGCCAATGTAGACAATGCCTAAGTCAGGCATTTTTTGAAGAGGCACAACCTGCATTTCTAGTGTAAAAGCAAACAGAAGACTTCCTTTATAAATCATGGAGTAGCTAAAAGGAGATGTTCTTTTTTCCTTCTTTTGCTGGTCACCTTAAAATATTATCCTAATTTTGAGAACCAAAACAAAGTTACAAAATTCAATGGATCTTCACTGGGTAACGCCCACTATGAGCCTATTTGGCTGCAAAGAGTAGAATTATAAGCAATGTAAACCATTCCTTCCCTGTACAGGAAGAATATGTAAGAGTGAAAGACAGCAGGATCGGGAATCAAACCCATCTCTCATGTGGCTATGCAGTGTCACCACTAAAGTAATAAACTGGCATTTTAGTTTCAGACAGTTTGCATGCTCGGAGATGCTTGGAATGTCATTGCCAAGATACATTACAACAGCCCCAAGTTTTCTTATCTAGGAAGATCACAAATACTTGAGATATGCCATAGGTACTATGCATCTCTTAATCTGAACTGAGTCATAGTGATTGGCATATTATTTTTACAGTGTTAAATATAAACCAAGAAGTGTTTACACAAAAGATCATCTATTATATTATGAATTCGTAGTATTTTAATGACTAAGGAGCATGCTGCCTAATGTTTACAGTTGGACACTATATTATAGTGGACACTATAAAATAGTTAGCGATCAAGTTTAATTTTAACCCTTCTTAAAAGAAATTTCATTTCATGAATGCTCTATTATAGCAGATATTTTACTTTACTTTCAAAGAGAATTATTCAAGACTTTGTTTGACAGCTGATAGTGTTGCCAATACACTATTTTCACACTATTGCAATGCTGATTAAGGGGAGGTGCCAACTCTACTGAAAGCCAAAGAATATGACCACAGCAGTCCTCGCTAAAATATTAAAATTGAAGAATTAGTAGCAGAAATAAGAAGCAGGTTAAGTCTGAAAGGCTGAATTCCATTAGATACTTTCTCAATAGAGATCACAATGATACAGTAACCAAGTTGAAAGACCTCAGTATTTGCAGTCTTGGAAGTAAGCATTACTTCAGAAATGAAAAGTAAACCATCAAAAGAAGCCTTCTGGAAGTTTTGCTGCTGGGGATTAGCAAGAGAAGAGTTACTTGGGTGGACTAAGATGAAGCAATTTCAGTTCTATTTAAAATTTTAATGCCCCTATCACTGCAGTATCCAAGCACCACAGATAAAACTATAGGCCTTTTGGGCAAGAATTTTGCTTCTACTTTACAGCACTCCCTTATTACTTCATTAATTGCTGCAGTCATTTGCCTCAGTGAAGTGTAAACAGACCATCCTTTAGCCTCCATTATTTGGGGGAAGTTTGTGCAAAGGATAGGCCTTGCATTATACTTCAACAGTGGATCTTTCAATAGCGCCTTCCTTTTGACAGTCTTGTAATTTAGTTACTATTCTACAGATGAAGTTAAGAGGAGAAAAAGGGGCCCTTAATTCTGCTAAGCATACCGTTCCCAGAAGGCAGACCTAAACTTCATACAATTTCACATCAGAAGGAACAGAAAGGACTTCACTTGCTTATTGAGAATAAATATCAGTGAGTGAAAGGAAACAGGAAGGATTACAATGAAGAAACCTCTTAAAAATAGCAAGAGGGCAAGAGAATTGGGAAAGCAATAAAAGGGACATGTGGTGCCCTGAAAAGACTAAAAAGAATGTCAAACGTTGAGAGACTATCAGCCAGAAAACACTCAAGTTACCTAGCGTCAGCCTAAGAGGATCAGTAAGGAAGGGTCAGAAACAAGGCAAATGTGATTCACAAGCTAAGGTCCACGGTCCAGCAAAGATCTGGAGAGCCATTCCTGGTGGTTAGCGGAATAAAACTGAGAATTAAAGCAGAGAAATTATGCAAGAGAACATGGTCCATGAATGGTGCATCTTATTAAGCGAGTCACAGAACAAAAGCCAGAAAGTCACTGAATCAGGAAATTCCTGAACATAAAGAACTCAACTCCCTCTTCAAAATATGATGGGACATCCTGTCCATGGAAAGGCCTGCGTAAGGTATTTAAGGTACGCACCAATCCTGTAAATCAACATGAAATTCTGTTTTCAGGATTCTAAAGCCATATTTGCTTTTCCTCATGCAAGGAAAAGATCACTCAGCATTTCTCTGAAGATCTAACAATCCCATGGGATTCTCCCTCCTAATTCTCCATTTATAAGTACATGACGGCAGAATTCTAAGCCTTAAAGGTTTCTGGTCTCTAAGAACAACTCTAGCATCCACAAATGTAAGCCAACCCCTACCCCTCATTGGTAGCCATGCCAAATGAACCTTTCAAGCAGGGAGAATGCACCAACAAAATAATCAAACAAAAAAAATTTCCTCAAAAGGCAAGAAATTAACAGGTACATGCAGAAACAACAAGAACAAAATCATACTACATTGTGGGAAGGTGGCTGGGAGATCATCCTTTTGGCATTAAACATTAAGAGATACAAAATTATAAATATTTTTTCTCTTATCAAACAGGGAGGATAAAAATTAATTTTTTTTTTAAAAAATCAAAAGATTTTAAAATCATTAAGATTTTTTTAATTTAAATAGGTTTTTCCTCAAAAATTTTTATAAAAAAATTTTTATAAAAAAAATCCAATCTTAATTAAAACTATAGCTCAAAGATATCTCACCATGGAACAGGGATTATAAATTCTATAATATGAGGCAATATATTCATGTAATGTTTAAGAAAAGTTTTGTAAATGAGTTCCAATAGTTCATGGATTGGAGACCCAATCTTATGGGGTTCCAGGGGCTTCTGTACGGAAAGATTTACCTGAATTATCTACCCGATGGGACTCAGTGCTCAGTCTAGAAGATATCACCATAGAGGCTTAGTTTTGCAGTTCTCAAACTGTGGATTTGTGTCTCCAGAGATAACATGCTTGTTAACAGTAACATTTTTAAAATAAATATAGAGGTGAGAAATAACAGACCTCAACCTTATTGTCCCTCTGAAAATTTGTGTACACAGGGTCAATCCCTTACTTCTCTCTAAAAGTGCAAAGTTTCAAAAAGTTTAATGAATAGAAGATTGTTGGGGGTGAAACAGATCTGGACAAGGAGAAGAAGTCTGGAGATAAATGTGAGAAGCAGGGGGACAGGCAGTAGAAACAAAAGCGAAGCTGTTTGAGCAGCATATTCCAGAAGTCTTGAGGTCTTTCTGAGTGTAGCCTTCATTGACTACCATACCCTTCTCTCACTAGAAGGGAAAACCTATAATGGCAGCAGGCTGTCAAAGAGATCCAGTTTGGGAATATTTTAATGAAGTTCCTCTACCTGTGGGTAAGACAGGCATGCATGCAAAATGCAAACAGTGCAACAAAGAAATGCAAGGCCTGGTTACCCGAATGAAACAACATCATGAGAAGTGCTTCTTCTCAGGAGGAAGCTGCGTTGAAGATGATGAAAGGAACATGTCTGAACATGCAGGATCTTCAGGTTGGTAAACTTTTTTATTTCATACTTCTTTCTTAAGGACTGCCTGTCTTCCTTCTGGACTATTCTTGAATTTTCATGTTTGAGCCAAAAATATAGTTGTTACTCCATGACACTATCATTTTAGATGCAGTTGTGATAAAAAAATAAATAGCTGAAATAGGCAGAGGTTCCTTTTACAATTTCACCTTTAAAGTAGTACTGAGTGTCAGTGAACGCAATGAGTAATACTAAATGAGCAGTATGGTAATATCAATCAAATAACTGCATTGGACTTATTTTGTTTAGGCCAATCCATACTCAACATTCAGGATTCTGAATACTATCCACCTTCAAGATCATCATTTTCTATAGTTTCAGAGTTATCTGCCAATGATAGTGTTTCAGTCACATCATGTATGTCACATAGCCACAGTATATCACCTGTAGCAAAAAGAAAAAAAAACATCTCCATCATCCAGAAACAACTATCGATAAGTTTGTGATAAGAACCAGCAAATTACAAAAAGAGGTATCTGATGAAAAAACTGACCAGTTTGTTTATGCAACAAACTCTCCTTTCTGTGGGATTGAGAACCCACATTTCATTAACATGATTCAGTCATTAAGACCAGGACACAGTCCACCCAAAGGAACAGATGTCGCAGGCTAATTGCTGGATAAAGCATATGAAAGAGAAATTGAGCAGTGTACAAAAGGTCTAGAGGGTAAATTTGTTAACCTGAGTCTTGATGGGTGGAGCAAAGTTCACAACGATCCTGTTGTATGTGCATGTGTGACAACAGAAGGGAATGTCTTCCTTACAGAAACAATTGATACATCAGGAAATGCACACACAGCAGAATACTTACAAGAAGTAGCAGTAAAAGCTATAACAAACTGTGAAAAAAAATTCAAATGTCTAGTACGCAGCTTGGTCACAGACAATGCTGCAAATGTATCCAAGATGAGAAGAAATCATCTAGAAGAGAGAGTCCCAAGCTAATAGCATACGGTTGCAGTGTTCATTTGATGCACCTCCTAGCCAAAAAGACTTCAAACAAAGGCCAATGTTGTTGAAATCGTAAAATACCTCCATAACAACCACTTTTCAGCAGCTCCTCTGAAAAAAGTGGAGGGAACCAAGCTAATTCTCCCATAAGATGTGCGATGGAACTCAGTAGTGGACTGTTTTGAGCACTATATCAAGAACTGGCCTAATCTGATGAGAGTTTGTGAACAAAATGGTGAAAAAAAATAGATGGCACTGTCACAGCCAAAGTCCTCAACATTGGGCTTAAGAGAAATGTTGAACACATGCTGAAGACCCTGAAGCCTACTTCTGTAGCCTTGAACAAAATGCAGAGAAATAGCTGTTTTATTGCTGACGCTGTTGCAATTTGAAAGGAACTGAGTGAGATCTTAAAAAAAGAGAAATATGCAATGACAGAGTTAAATTACAAGTATTAAAAAGAACCAAATGGGACAAGCACCATCTCCAGCTCATTTTCTTGCAAATGTGCTCAATACTCGGTACCAGGGTCAAACCTTAACTGCTGAAGAAGAGGAGTTGGCCATAACATGGACATTAAGCAATCACCCCTCCATAATGCCAACTATAACAAACTTCAGGGCTAAGGGTGAATCATTCAAGCAATGTATGTTTGCTGATGAGGTTTTAAAGAAAATCACACCAGTGAACTGGTGGAAGTCACTTAAGTACTTTAAATTCAGAGACTGTTGAAGTGATAATCTCACTTTTAACAACAGTAGCTTCTTCTGCCAGTGTAGAAAGAATATTTTCTTCCTTTGGACTAATTCATTCCAAATTGAGAAATCGTTTGGGACCTGAAAAAGCAGGAAAGCTTGTTTGTCTTTTCCAGATTATGAACAAACAGGAAAATGAAGGCGAAGATGACTGAGTTAGCTGCAGAAGCCAGTATTTTAAGTTCCTCATGTTGACCCGGCTGACAGTCAATTTAATTTTTCTTTTTTAATATATTATTTAACTATTTTAGTTAAAAATTAACAAAAACAAACCTGATTTTAAAAAACTTGAATGTTTAACTAAATTCAAAAATTCATATGCTAGTTTTGTTAAAATATTATATGTTTGCTGTTGAAGAAAAAAATCCAGCATACATAACGTTGTTGTTTTAGTTAAATAAAAATTTAGATGTCTGTCTGGTGATGTTCTCTTCCTAATACAGCATGGCAAGAAAAGCCTCCAAATATTAATGATTAACCTGTTGAATTGGAGATATTTATGAAGTCATTGGGAGGTTGACTATCTGCTTCAATTACCTTTGGTAAATGAAATAACAAAAAAATCATTCATTTTCTGATATAGCTGCAAAACTAATCTGAAAAGTTTTCAAAATAAATCACTTAAATTTATAGTGTGTACCTTCTAAAAATGAAACCTACATCTCTGAGTTGTGAAGAATATGTATTAAGGTTATACCAACCAACAAGAACGCCCTTTTATGTAGAAACCCATGATTAAATCGAGTCTTCCTGACTAGTGATTTAAATCAAATCCACCCCGAAATATATCATTTGCCAAGATTCTCACTTCTGAAGAATACAAAATGGTTGTCTCAGGAGAATAGCACTAAGTATTAACCAAAAATATGACGTGAACTTGAGCAAGGATAACGGCATTCTGTTTTGTTTTTAATGACAGGTAAAGTCAAATTGAAACCCAAATCTTCAAAGTCTTTTACAGCCAAATGATAGTAAACAAACACCAGACAATGTTCAAACTTTGAAAGGAAAATCCTAAAGTCAACCAAATTAGTAGTCCTAAAACCAGCAATGATTTTGCGTTCGCACATTTTACAGACAGATCCCATTGGACTGAGGGACCAAATATGAACAGATTCAGGAAATTGAGTTCAGCAGTACTACTTTGTGTGTACTTACATACATGACAGAGTCACGGCTCATTTAATATTCATATTCAGTTGCCCCAAGATGTACACTGTCTGCAGACTGTAGAGGCCGCTTTGGCTCTGACCAGATCAGCACTGGCATGGCTTGGCCACTGACCAGCAACTCAAGAACCTGGTGTCAAAACTAAGGAAGTGGAGTCAGCTTTCTGACACACTGAGTCTTCTGCAACCTAACTATCTCTTTCACCCAGAATGCACCAAAGATCTGACCAAAGTAGGGGAGTATGCACACATTTGACCACCACCAATGTAATGATTTGTGATCTCTAGAGAAATCATGGCACCCTCCCAAATACAGAAGAGTTACTACATGATGGAAACAGGCACTCTGGTTTAAGGTCAGAAGCAAAGCACAAAAGTCACCAATACCCAGGAAGCGACCTTCAGTGTTAGGGTCGTTCAGAAGGATCCTTCATTAGGTTAATCTGGGGATCCATTAATACCCTGTGTTCACAGGTAAAGTGAAGATGTAGAGAAGAGGGAACGTTTCACCCTAAGAGTCCAACGATGCATTACTGAGACATCTGACCTATTTTTAATTAGGCCATATCCAAAAGGTTACCCACAAAAATAGTATTAGAGTGGAGTAGCCTCAAGGTGCAAAGAAGATATGCAACAGTTCTCTTATGAGCTGCACCAACAGCAGACACTTCTGCTATGCCCAAAGGTCCTTTTGTCAGCTAATGCCAATGCAACCATAGAACTCATCTGTGAAAGAAAAACATCCCATTAAATGTTACCATATCAGGAACCACATCGTGAGCAAGATACAGACTGAACAAGTTGCTTCAATCCCACAGTCTTTCACAGACCGAATATGGTCAAAACCATAACCCTCATAAGCCAACAATGGCCAATTTGTCTCATCACTCAATTCACAATGCCCTCATATACCATAAGACAAGAGAACACACAACAGCCCTAACCTCTCACCGATGCTGCCAGATGCTAACACACCTCTCTTACAGCAACCACAGCTTTCCTGCACTACCTTGAGTGCACAGAGTCTTCTCCTATCTTGGTCCATTATTAATATCTGGAAGTTCACTGACACCACCAAGAACTTGCACTGCTACAGTTCACCTTAAACTTCCTTAGATCTCAACTTGTTGGAAGTATCTGCACACCAGGGGATACACATTTGTCAACTCCAGTCAGACAAAACCTTCTGACCTTACAATGGGATGGTAGTTATTCCCTGCTGGCACTAAGCAAGGTATAGACCAGGAGGTCTCAGTCATGCACTGAATGTGATGCTTTTTTACTTTCATAGTGTGTGAGTCATCTCTTCAGGGGATCCTGGCTATCCTGTGTTAATACAGATCATTTTGGTACTGCATGGGTTTTATGGGTTTTCCAGTCTGCAGCACGTCCAGGCATTCAGCCTGGGAGCAGTTTTCCTCCTACCAGTCACTTGGAGACCTGACACCTAGGTGGCCTTAAGTTATTCAAATTCATACATTACTGTCAGACATTACTGTAACACTGTTGCAAAAAAAAGCTAACATCATTCTGGGATGTATTGGCAGGAGTACTGTAATTCTTCCGCTCTACTCTGCGCTGATTAGGCCTCAGCTGGAGTACTGTGTCCAGTTCTGGGCTCCACATTTCAGGAAAGATGTGGACAAATTGGAGAAAGTCCAGAGAAGAGCAAAAAAATGATTTAAGGTCTAGAAAACATAACCTATGAGGGAAGATTGAAAAAATTGAGTTTGTTTAGTCTGGAGAAGAGAATATTGAGAGGGGACATAATTTTCAAGTACATAAAAGGTTGTTACAAGGAGCAGGGAGAAAAATTGTTCTTCTTAACCTCTGAGGAGTGCAAGCAGCAATGGGCTTAAATCGCAGAAAGGGCGGTTTAGGTCGGACATTAGGAAAAACTTCCTGTCAGGGTGGTTAAGCACTGGAATAAATTGCCTAGGGAGGTTGTGGAATCTCCATCATTGGGGATTTTTAAGAGCAGGTTGGACAAACACCTGTCAGGGATGGTCTAGATAATACTTAGTCCTGCCTTGAGCGCAGGGGACTGGACTAGATGACCTCCTGAGGTCCCTTCCAGTTCTGTGATTACTAATCAAGATCCTGAAGGTGAATTTGACCTTTAATGTACTAGGAACTTAGTGCCCTAGCATCTCAAAGTTGTCCTATTTAAGGTGGAGAACAGTATCTCTAACATTATTTATATTGCAGTAATGCCAGAGAGGGACCAGGACCACATTGAAAAAGGCACTGTACAAACAGAAAACAAAAATGGTCCCTATCACAAGGAGTTTACATTCTTACCAAAATATATCCTTACCGATTACATAGCAGAGAAGCAAAACTTCAAATGGGCTGAGGCACTCTATGCTAGTCCCTCTCTCATGTTTTCTGGCTCAGGTGAATCTCATTCAGATTAGAAAACTGGAGGAAGTTCTCCTCACTTCATCAAGATTAGTCTTACTTGTTTCTGAAAGACTATTAATAGGCCCTTCTACCAAGTTTCTGGGTGGTTAGCTTCTAACAGAGGATGGAATAAACCCAGTTTTTTGGGAACTTGCACCAGAGGCCTCCAGATACCTGAGAAGGTTTTTTACCTCATAGCCTAAATGTGTTCTGCAGATGGGAATCAATGGCCTCAAAGTAGTTGATCTTCAAAGAATAGGTGCTTTAATTGAAAGGACAGTGTTTTGTGTGCACAGAAATGCCTGAAGGATCTTGGCACAGAAGCTGTATAAGATGATAGAACATGCAAGGTAAGCCTTGAGGCAGATTCTTATAGCAGGTAAGACAGGGCCTTGAGGCTTCAGTCTAGATCCCCCTTTATATGCAATGGGAAGAAAGATGAATCAAAGTGGGACTTCAAAGAATGATCATCCTTCTGAACAACCCATCAGCAGTCCTGATATGCATCAGTAAATCGGACTATGGAATAGCTCTGTCTGAAGTATAAAATGAATTAACGAGTGGACAAGGCTTGATACCAGCGCTTCTCTCTGCTTTGTCCAATAGACACTTCAAGCAGCACTGTCTTGTACTTGGCACACTCAGTCTTCCACATCAGGCAAAACTATCAACAAGCGCTCAATATTCCATGCAGAATGCCCCATCAGGATACCAACTCTAGAGCCCTGCAAGCATTAACAGGTCCACCTCAAAGCTTTACCATCAACACTGACTGCTGGGTGCCACACAATGCAGGCTACTGCATATGAAACATATGGCATTTCTTTTGTGCTTTCAGGCAGAAGCAATGGCCATGAAATGCTGAGATCAAGATATTCTCTACAGAGACCTGAAAGCTATCCAGGAGGAGGCCTAGAAGCAAGAAAGAAAACACCAATCCAAGCACCAAAGTGTAACCAGCTATTTGGGTTCACAGTGAAGCAACTAGACTGGGGATCCAAGAATGGAAGCTCATGACCTGAAGTACCCTCCAAAAAGATAAGCTAAGAAGACAGTGAGCCAAGGATCCTCACAAGGCAAAAAACACTTAGATGCCCTGAACAACTTAGTTCAATACCCTGAAACAAAGATAAAGATAAAATGTCAAATAAACCCAAGGAAGAGGTAAAACAAAGTGCTACCAACAAGCTCTGGAAGTTACAATGTCAGGGACTAAAGGTCTCCTTATGGGGAGACAAAATGACTCTTTCAAGGAGAGATGTGACACAAAAAGAACCTCAGCCAGGGAGGGACTGAAGAAAACCGAAGCAACAAGAAATTGGACTGCAGTGAAGAGTAACTACTTTGGTTGAAGGGGCAAAGCTTTTGTGGGAAGCTCCATCACTGACTGATCAAGGAAAGGACTGGAAATTTCAGGTGGCAGCCATTAGAAGTTCAGGTGGAATGTGACCGCCAGTAGATGCTCTGCTGTTCTTTGGGGACAAAATAAAACCTTTAACATTTGCAGAGTTCCACCCTGTTCTGTCTAGGAAACATTCAGGAGTGAGGATTCTACCAAATGATATTTAGAAATGGTCAGTGTTATAAACCCCATTAAGGGCAAATAAATGAGTCCAATAGCATTTTCATTGTAAACCCCTCTGAAGCAACAAGCTTCAAGCTGAAATTTAGTGTACAAGGACTTTGTCTGACAGTTTTTTTCCTACTTTTTTAAAAAAAAATTGTGGAGCCATTTTTAATTAGAGGGCAACCAGAGATTAACTATACCACTGCTGTATTTAAACAGAATCCAATATCTGATTTAAGATCAAATACAGGCAGAAATTCAAACAAGACCTAAAAAAGTACAAGATTCAGATTCAGAGCCACAAAAGCTACGGAGTTCAGTTACACATCAAACCTCACAACATCCTAGGATGCTAGTCCCTAAACAACCAGAAGTAACTTCACTTCTTTGTGCCTAGAATACGAAAATTTGATCCAAAGCTGCAATTTTTTTTTCCTGCATCTGTTTCAGGAAGCTATAACCTTTTTGCTTTAATACACCATTTGTATTTTGGAAACTCCAAGAGCCTCTGGCATTAGGCTTTTAATTCTCCTCACTGTAAGAAATTGTGTTTTTTGCTTCCCCTTACCACCACATCACACCCCAAAAAGCCCACTTTAATGCAGTATTCATGTGCATTCTGCCTCAAGGAACTCAAAGGGAAAATAAGACGCCTGAATTCAAAGTTTGGGACTGCAAGCAAAACCCTACCCAACAGTTGTGCCTAACCAGAACAACTTTTTAATACCTCATGTCAGGGTGATCAGAATCATTGAAAGTCTACAAATGGAAGCGTGTAAGCCATTTTAGGAGAGTAAAGCAAGCGTTTCAGACAGAGGCTCGTAGCCGCAACCCAAAGTTTGTTGGTGAAAACGTCGAACTTAGTGGCAGATGTACATATCACCTCATCTACCAGGTTGGGGTTTTTCTTTGTTTTTGTGGGTTGTTTTTTTTTTTTTTGGGGGGGGGGGGGATTGTCACACATTTGATATAATTAATTTGCAAGGGGCAAGATGTCAAGTAAATGTTATAAAAAAGACCATTTATTGCTATAGCCCCAATCTGAAAAGAATGCATCTTGGGGTGCTTATTCTTCACGCAAATTCTTACACTGTGTAATTTGGATATATCCCACATTCCCTGATCAGAGTGCAGATTCTATGCCAAGTACCACACAGCTCTTCCTCAAAAGAAAACCTTCCATTTTCCTCAGAACAGTGATCTGAAAGTTCACTGAGGGCCTGATCCAAAGCCCACTGAAGTCAATAGAAAGACTCTGACTTCAAAATGGGCTTTGGATCAGTGCCACAATCAAGAGCACTAAAACTACTGAGCCATCTGATTCAAAGAGGTTGTAACCCAGTTTCCATCCTGTTTTTATTCTGGATTTGACATCTGGAGAACTTTACTGCTTTTACATTAAACTGATTGATATATTAAAGTTTTGTTACTAATTGGTCACTAAAATATTTTGAAATAAAATGTTGAAGGTTTACAAATGATTGAGAGTGCTTTTCACCAACATGAGCTAGGGAGACGTTTCAGCTCATTCACCATTCTGAAAGCGATTAGCAATAACTTTTTAAACTTCCCCCTTTAGTTACCTGAGTAAATCTAGCAGATTTTAAAATACACAATGCAAATCCTCTACATTAGTTTTACTTAGTGCCTACTGGGCCAAGTTATAAACAACATGAGGGGCCTTGGACATTAATAGTTAATAATGGCCCCAATATACCAAGGTAAATGCCTAGCTTAACAACTCAATCATTTTGTTAATCAATTTATTGCCTAGTACATTCCCCAGTCAAGGATGTGCCACCAAGATATAGCAAAAAGAAAAGGAGTACTTGTGGCACCATAGAGACTAACCACTTTATTTGAGCATAAGCTTTCGTGAGCTACAGCTCACTTCATCGGAAAGCTTATGCTCAAATAAATTGGTTAGTCTCTGTGGTGCCACAAGTACTCCTTTTCTTTTTGCGAATACAGACTAACACGGCTGCTACTCTGAAACCTGTCAATATATAGCATAAGCTTTGTAAAACTAGACTGATTCAAAATAATACTCAGCCTAAGAATATATAAGCTTCAGACAGGAATTTCATTTGTACAGTTTTAACAAGTTTTGAAATACTTACATATTTGAAAACTGCTGTATTACTGAAGAGTCAATTTTCTGAGCACTATGGGCCCTAGTACGAGTTGAAATTAGAGGTGAATGAGCCTATTTTATCATACTAACATTGTGGACCACCAGAAGAAAGCACAATGAAGCAACCATTCACTATTATGCCAGAAAGGATGCGTTTTCTACCTAGAATACCAAAAAAAAAAAAAGCAGGCCGCAGGGATATGCTGGCCGCTGCTTCCCGCAGCTCCCATTGGCCGGAAACGGCGAACCGCGGGCACAGGGAGCTGTGCCTCCAGATGGTCAACACAAACATGTCTCGCGGCCTGTCAGCAGATTACCCTGATGGGCCGCGTGCCGAAGGTTTCCGACCCCCATCTACAGTCACTATACATTTTAGAAATTCGTCTGTAGGAGAATCACCATGGCTCACTCTCACTCATGCTTCCCAGCATCACCTGCAGAGACTTGTAATTAATCTGGTCCTGAAGTCCAGCATCCTGTTGGAAAAATCCTAAATGCAGGAAGAGAGCTAATATAGGCATAGTTTTGCACTGGTCCTGTGGAAAAGGACAGGAGGACAAAAGAGAAAAACTTCTCTTGCCATTGTACCTCACAAGCAGAGGTGAATCCCCTGTACTACTGCTGCTCCTGCACATACCATTTTACAACAGGAGAAGTAGAGAGAATCTAACTAGTGCCACATCAATTCCACATCTCTCCTGATGCAAATGTAACTGAGATAACTCCACAACCGGCTGAGTTACCCACTACAATTCCTCCATCTAAAAATGGTAGCTGTTCAGAATTCTTGGAAAAATGAAAAAGTGCCAACATTTTCTTTAAAAAAAAATCATACAACAAAAGCATAGCTAAAGACAGTTATTTGTATATGACAAAGTAAAGCCTTCAAAATACACAAAGATTCAGAGACATTTGTAATTTTGTGCTGTGATTCATATAACAACCTAACATCAGGAAACATGCTTTAAGGAAGAAATATCGGATCATGCCCATGGACATGTTATTTACCACTTAGCAAATAAGAAGGTTCCTGTGTATAAAATAATGATTTACGTCTTGCTTGTCGCATTCATGTATCCAAATTCAGTGGGATCACGATGTTTTGCATGTCACTGACTACAACCATATGCAGAGACAGATGTATTTTACTTCAACCTGCTGCTACAGTTTTGGTAAAGCCTGAGAAGCCAAATCCTTGGAGACCCATATAAGTAGTTTAAGCTGACAGGTAAATAAATCAGCAAAATTACTTAGTTTGTCAGATAAAAAATCTAAATGACTTTGGGCTCAATCTCCACAGAGGGGCACTGGTTAATGTGCAGAGAAAGATTAAAGTAAGATCATTACATCAATAGAGCATGCACTGGAAGACCATCCCACTGGAGCATGAAAGCAAGTCATGGAGGAGAGACTAGAGACAACCAACCAGAAGCGCGCCGGGGGGGGGGGGGGGAACGACTTGCAACAGATATACTTGTAAGTCCCATTAAATCCACTGGCAGAGAAAGACTGCTGTACACTTTGGACATAGCAATCCATAGCAAAGAGCCAGAATTCTTCCAATAGTATACTTAATCTTTCCCCCCAGCACCCAACCCACACACATTAGTAGGAAAAAAAAATTTCTACACAAGAGTTTTAACGAAGAATTGATTACGGATCTGAACTGATAGCTCCTTTTAGGCAGAGTTAAGGATTCAGCCTGAAAGAGATCATTTAACAAGAGACCATCTCAACCACATCTACTTAAAATTAACTAGGTTTTGTTGGAATCTAGCATCTAAAATTCCTGAATGCCTAGGGACCTCTTGAGTTTATATATTACACACACAATTTCCATAGACCTTTAACTTATGGTGTATATAGTTTTTATTTAAAAAATTTGTAGAACATTTCAAGTTTACATACGCAATTCAGTGTGTAGGAAAAAAAGATAAATAGTTGTAGGTATCATAAGATTAGGAATGGAATGCAAGGTTGTGAAGTCTGCAGGATCATTGATTTTTGAATCAACCATCATAGAAATATCAAGTTACTGTTCTTCTCAAAAATCTTATTCTAACCTTGACAGTCCACTTGACTACAAACTAGAAATTATTTCAGTTCCCTCAATTATTTACTGTTGATTAAAATAATTGCCAACTGTAATACAATATGTATTACATTATTTTCTACCTGTCCAACCCCCAAATTAAGGGTTCTTTTTAACAACTGACACCATTAACACTTCAAAAAACAAAAACAGGAAAGAGAGAAAAAACTAGAACTGGATCTCACCAGAAAAGGTAATAAATCTAGTTTTTAAATAATTTCTACAATTTAAATATACGAAATGATTTCAGGTCTTAGTTTTGGGGGTTTTTTAAAATGAGTTCTCTAATTTTTCAGGTACCAGAACAAGCAGTTTTAGTGAAAAATACATTTAAGTTATAAAAATAAAGATTTCCAAGTGAATTCTTGACAATTGCCTACAGCTTCATTGCTGATGGACAGTATTTTATAGTAAAGGGTGTGGAAGATGTGTGACTTTGTGATAGGGCACAGGAACATGAGTCAAGAGACCCAGGTTCTATTCCTGGCTCTGTCGCTTACCTGTTACATGGTCATGAACAAGTCACTTCACCTCACCTTCCTCTGCTCCCTCTCCCTACCCTTTGCATATCTTGTCTACTGAGACTGTAAGCTCTTTGAAGGAGGACTGTAACTTTAGAGTCTGTACAATGTCTAGCACAGTCTCAGTTGCACAATTGTAATACAAGTAAAAATAGTTTTATTTGCTATAATACAAAAACTTTGTAAGTTACCTGATTATACAATCTATTAAAGAGGCAGCAAATGAAAATAAGGTGAACTGCGACAGACAGACTCACCCAAGTTTCAGAGAGAAAGAGCACATGTAAAATTGAAAGGGGGGAACTCAGGATTAAGATCTTGCTGTGCAAGAAAGGGGGCAGGAGTTAGACGTGAAAGGAGAGAAGGCTAGAAAGAAAAAAGTGAGGTCAAACAAATGGAGAGAAACTCCAAGAAGGAGCCTGAAAACTGGGTAGAGACTTTGTATCAATTTCTGAAATAGACAGGGAGCCAGGTTAAAATTTGAGGTGATGTGTTTCTAATGAAGAAACAACCTTCCACATTTTAAAGTCAATGAAAATTAAATTTTCTATTACAGTAATCTAGATGACAGAAGATGAGAATATGAATCATTTTTATAAGAGGAGCAAGTCCTGAAGATTTTCAATATGAGAAATGTATACACCTTGGATACGAGGGTTGCAGAAGAATTAAGGGTCAAGATGAGAACAAATCAAGATTTATAAAAAATGGATACCAAGTGGAAGGGAGATCAAGGGAGTGTACATTTGGCTCTAAGGGCTGCTGTTAATCAACAGAATCTGATTTTTGGATATGCCTAGCCGAAGGACACTAAATTCCATACAGATCTCTGCTACCACAAATCTGTATATTAACAGTTCTCAAGAAATGAGAGAGTTGTTTAATATTTTACAACTAACTTACATTTCAAATAATATTTTTTTATCCAACAACCAAAAGATATGTACAGTATTACAATGTTATAACATTTATCAAGGAATACAAAGTTCAAGATATCCTCTCCAATATATAACACCATTTAACACCCCTGATTAATGGAAGGAAATCTTGCCCAAAATGAACTTAAAAAAATATTTGGTATTTCTGAAGACTATTTGGGATGCTAAATTTACATAAAGCACTTGTCAAGCATTTCATTACAGTATTAATGAAAATGGAAGACTTTTACTCCAAAGCCTAGACTACACAGAGAAAGGTTTGCTGGGTATACATATACCAGCAGAATCTGAGTGAAAGCTGCATCTACGCTTTTTTAGCAGTGTTTCTGCTAATACAGCTTATACCAGGTCCCCAAACGAAATACACTATATCAGCAAAAGCACTTTTATGAAGGAATGTCCATGTCTACACGAAGGCTTTCGCCAGGACATAAATGTCATCAAAAAAATCTTACCTGATATTGCTTATAATAGCAGAAGTTTCTAGCATAGACCTGGCCCAAGTGTTCAGATTTAGCATTCTTTGCAGAACTCAACTTACGGCTTCACATGTACAGACAGGTATCAGTCCTCCTTCCCACCAATTTTTGTCAACTGTTCACAATGAAGCGGTACCAGTACTTTTGTAACTACTGAGAAAATCTAAGATGTTCAGCTCCTAAAGTCAAGAGTTTAAGGGATGCATTAAGAATTACAAGGGATGACAAAACAAGATGTAAAGTTTAACCATTAATTTACTAGAAGAAAAACCATTCACAATATCAAGATTTTTTTTATACTCCTCAGTATCCAGGAGAAACAGTATTTTAGTGTTGGCAAATGATATGAACCTGTAGTTAAACACTTGAGCTGGCTTGTAATACAGTATTCCCTTCCTGCTTCTTCTTCCCCCGGACAAGGAATTTAGCCTTTATTAGAATTTATTTTTATAAATATTATTTATTATTATGTTTTATATAAAACATTTTTAAACTGTAAAAACTCTTAAGTTATACCACATTCTGTGGCTTCAGAGTAAATATTGCTTTCAAAACAGGAGAGAAACAACAGCCAAGGCTTCTTAGAAAGAGATCCAGCACTGCGACACAGTGGGGAAGAGGCGACTGGATGAGCAGAGAAGTGAGGTTTACTAGTGCAACCCCATGTGAACACCTTTTGAATTCTCCCAATGCATTTTGTGTTCTGAAACAGAATTCCCAATACCTTCCTTTTTTGTGTGCATTCTGAAAATGAACTAAATACTCTTGGTACGTAACAAAAACACAACTGGGGATGAATTATAGACCAAGTCTTGGCTTCTGTATGATGAAAATATTTGACATCTGCTAGTTTCAGCTCTAGCAACTCAACTAGACTCACCACTGCTCTTAGGTCTCCAATCTGCCAAATCCATATTTTAAATTAACACTGAACCAAATAAGCCAACAGTGAGAAATATACAAAAAGAATCCCCTTCACGCTTGCAAGCAAAGCGAAATGGCCACAACAATTTAGAAATTTCTGACACCTCACTTTATGAGCACAATCAAGTTCACAAGCTAATATTTAGATTACTGCAAAAAACAAAAACAAAAAACAAAACAAAAAAATGTAATGTTTCTAGTAAATAATTAAGGTAAGTTCAAAAGCATGATGCAACAATTATCCTAGGAGTGGGGCAACACAACTCATTCTATAGCTGGGACCTACCACACCACACTACACAACACATCACTAATTTAAAGTTACTTCGGGAAAAGAAAGGGAAAAAGCCTTAAGATATAGTAAAAACTGGAGTTGTGGTGTTTATGGAAACAGGTTATTGACATGAGACAAAAAACAGTCAAGGAAAGGAAGTGAAGGAATATAACCCGCAAATGATGGGTTTTGACTTAAAGAAACACTGTAATATTCAACTTTACAAGATACATGTGCTTCTGAGATGAAGGCATAATTATGTCCAGGTAACAAACATAGTACTGTGCCTCAAAGCCCACAATGTTAATACGTTACTTAACATGAGAACCCAGGGTAAAGAAGTCTTCATCAATAACTATTGAGTGTAATTTCATATGAAAAAATTGACACTATCCAAAGCCTTTGCATTATCTGTTGAATTAAGTAAAGTTTGAGTTTATACAAGTCTTATGAAGAAAGTACATTCTGTTTTGTCCACTATTATGTCACATCTGAATTCCTAAGAAATAGTTAAATATCCATAGTAAGTGTTTGACTATACCTATACAATGATTCCTCAACTATTAAGTCACTCAATACTCCTGATTAAAATGCTTACATTTTATTAAATATATTGAATACCTGCACTTGTTAAATAGAAATAAGCTCCTTGTAGCCTGGCACAACTAATGTTTTTATACTTTCAATCAGATGCATAAAAAGTTTCCACCTGTCCAGCTATTCTAAACAGCATCCTGACCCACACATAAAAAGCCTGAAGTCAAACTTGGACCTTTCTACACAATTGAAGGGGGGGAAATTATATGATTTTGAACTAAAACAATTCCCTGTTGAATGATCAACTTGACAGGGAAAGGAAATATATGAAGGCTACTGAATTCAAAGTACTTGCTTTCTAAGTAATGCTAAAAATCAACCACTGGGTCTGACAGGAGAGAAGTTCCTCTTCCTCCACCCCATCTCCCTCTTCTATTAGAGACTAGACCTGTTGATTTTGGGACAGAAATGTATCACCCCCCTTTCACAGTCTCTGTAACTCTGCCTATGCCTTAATGTGCTCTAAAAGTTCTCAGCAAACTTCTTTTTTAAATTACACACCAATTAAAACTTCATTATTCTAGAAGAAAAAATCAGCAAAAAAACTTTTTAATTAAGGTGATTCCAGTTAAACCAGTGCACAACTGAAAGCTAGACATTTAAACATCTTGTTTACTGTCTGATGGCCACCCATTTTTTTACTTATTTTCCTGGTAGCTCAAACAATTACAATGAACAAGAAAACTGGTGCCGACAAGGAACAACCTTAACTAGCCAATGTATAGCAGGAGGAGACAGACAGAGTTGGGGAGTCCCCAAAGTTTTCCTTTGGCTAAGATCTAAAAGCAAGTTTTGAGAAACAACTAGGGGCAGGCTGCTCAGTACTCTCAAAGCAAAATGATACCAAATACTTACCTGCTTCTTAATAAGAGGCAGTGAAAAGAAGAACAGCTTATTATGGTTAATTTCCAGTACAACCAGTTTACATTTGCTGGAGATTGGAACACCTAAAATTTACACCCTCTAGCTTGATTTCAGAGCAACTATGGATTGTTCCTCCCTACAAAACCACTGTTAAAAATCTTTGCAAGATTACAAAGAACAAGCCCCGTTCATCTTCACAACCCAATAAACATACATGGGAATTTCAGACATTTTGGCCTCACAGCAAAGAAATGGGAGATGCAAAATGAACTGCGCTCCATATTGATTCTTAATGCAAATAAGATGAAACGCTATGTGTTTGCATGAAGATAAAAAAGATCTTAAAAAGCCTTACAAATCACTAAAATCTGCAGTCTAGGTCTTTAAAAACTAAGACTAAGCTAAATTTCTAACAAAAAACAGAACCATTCTTCCTCAGAGAAAGACCAGGTGAGAAAGGGTGAAGGGAAAAGGTAAAAAAAATAAATAGAATAACCAGAATGCAAACAAGGGATAAAATGAGGAATGGAAGAGAATTCATTTCCTTATTCAGAAAAAAATGTGATGTAAAGTCCTTACATATAAGCCAACAAACATTAAGAGACAGATGTGTGTGTATACACATGCACACAGTTAAGACTGATGAAGAGAATGCTTATGTACACTATTTTATGCCTATCTCTATATATATATTTCTCTTAATCTGACTAAAGAACTTGATAGAATTATTACAACGAAAAGGATAAAAATGGTAGAATTGTTAGTCTCTCTGCAAATGGTCATATGCATAATAAACCAAACAGCTTTCCTCTCAATCACGTCCAACAAATAAAGGGCAAGAGCAATTAAATACCCGCCGAGGAGATTAATACACATAGGTGCAGAGGAAAAAGGGGTGCAAATGGGAAGACAGGAAGGGGGAGGGAAGAAGTAGAGCTGGAGAAAAAAAGAGGGGGAAAAGAAGGGGAGAGAAAGGGTTCTAGGTGTACAGCTGGGATATGCGGGGGTCTGGGCCCCTGATACTGACCTGTGCCGTCGCTTGCGGACACGGAGAGCGCCGGTGAGGAGAGTTTAGGCCGCTTGGCTGAAGGCGGGCCCGGCTCCACCACATTCTCGGCCATTTTTAATTCTTTTTAGACAAACACAACGAGGAGAGAGACGGGGGATCCCCAAAATCTTCGCCTTCCTCTCGGGCCCCCGACTCAGCTGAAGACTAAGGAGAGCGAGCGACGGATCTGGAGGACGCGGGGGTCCAAGTTCCCCTTTTTCTGCCCCTCGGATTCGGTCTCTGGTAGGGTGGCACCGGCTCAGCGGGGGGGAAGGTGGGGGGTAGGGTGGGGAAGAGGCCTTTTCCCCCGGGCCACGGGCAGAGGGGACGGGAAGAACACGGAAAGCGCCCCCGCCAGAAAATAAAAAGGAGAGAAGAAGCTGGTGGGCTTTTAGTCAAATTAATCCCGGCTGTTGTGCTGCTGGTGCTTCCTCATCTCTGCCACCATCATCTTCATCCTCCGGGGGGTCTCCTCCTCCTGCTGCCGCCTCACCGCCGCCATCAGCCTCTTCCTCCTCGGCGTCGTTCTCCTCCTCCTCATCGCCACAAGGAGGCGGGCGAAGGAGGGGAGAGGAGGAGGAAAAAGGAGAGAGAGAAAAAAATCACCCTCCTCTAGCAGCTCCTTCCCTGTCCAACACCACCCTACAAATAAAAAAAAAACACCCACCGCCCGCGAAGGGGCTGGAGGGGAGGAAGACAGCGCGTGTGCGGGGTCCCCAGCTCCCCCTGCTTCTTCCTCGCCAGGCACTAATGGCTGCAGAGAGGGGAGCTGGAAGGATGAGGAGGGTGAGGATAAGTCCCAGGAGTCTCCGCTTCACATCTTGTTGTGCGGGGAAGGAGGAGGGGTTGTTGTCCTGATGGAGGCAACGCCGATCCCGAGATGGGGGTGCAGGGGCGGGTTTCAGCGCCCCCTCCGCTCTCTCGCTCAGCCCGAGGAGCCGGGTGCCCCCCAGAGCAAGCGGAGGGACCGATCCCAAAGCAGGAGGAGGAGGAAGAAGCAGCCGGCCCCTCCCCCCTTCTCTCGCGCTACCTTCCCCCTCCCGAGTGGCTGAGGATGGTTATTAGCGCTGGGTTTGGGCAGGGCAAGGCAGGGGGTGTTGGGCTCCTCTCTTCCCCCCACTCCCTGCGCTCCGCGATGGTCACTCTCCGTCTCTCCCACCGCCGCTCAGGCGCTGCTAGGACGCCCTCTCGCCTCCGCCATAGGGGGCGGGGGCCCCAACGGGGGTCCAGACGCCTCCCAAAATACCGGCCCAAGAGGGGGAAATCTCCCCCTTATGGATAAAACAGACCGCGGGGGGGGGTCTCCTCTGCTCCGGGGCGGGGTGGGACGGGGCTTGGAGCGAGGAGGCCGAGCGCGCAGGCTCCCTACTGCCCCTGCCTGGCTCTCGGCGGCTGGCTGCGGGGCTGGTGTGATGTATGTGGGGGATGCGTCTCGGACTCTCTCTTCTCTCCCCGTTCCCCGCCCAGGCCCCTGGGTCTCTCTGCGCTGCCCGCCCCCTGGCTCGCCCCGTCCGGCTCGGTCTCTCTCGCCCTCCCTCAGTCGCTCACACACAAACAAAATGGCGGCTGTTGTTTCTTCACTCTCCCGAGTCCTCACAGGGAAGCGAGCGGCGGCGGCGGCCGGAAATGAGCCAAGAGAAAAAAGGAGGCGGGGCTAGGGGCGGGGGCGGAGCCATGCGGAGCTCGCACTCACAATGGAACGCGGGGGTTGGGGGCTAGAATGGGGGGGGGGGAGAATCGGGGGCGGGGCCAGCTGAAGTCACGAGACCAGGCCGACCACTCAGCGTGCGTTGCTCATCGGTCCCTTCCGCAAACTCCCTCACCTCCGCCCCTTAAAGGGGAAGGAGGACGAGGGGGAAAAACCATTTCTCTTCCCCCCACCCACACGGTGTATTATTAGTCGGCCGAAAAGTGCAGCGCGGTGGTTGCTTGGGACAGGCCTGTTGCAATCCTACAGCTGAGGCGGGGGGGAGAGGACGCAACCTGAAGCAGGCAGCTCCTCTGCTGCACAGCGGGGCGGGGGCACGACAGCCCGCGGTGCGGCTCTCCCTGCACGGCATACACTGCATAGACAAAGGCCCCACAGCTAAGCCCCTGGATTTGGGAGGGGAAGGTTTCTCAGGTGGAAGCAGAGCAGTACTTGGCCCATTTTCTACGTAGGTTCCTACACAGACAGCTGGGTATAGATATGATGAGCTGTCTGCACCTATATGTATATTACATCATTGTGCTACCTATGGTTGATAAATCATGGTGCAGGCGTGTGATGCAAAGCTGTGTCTAACCAGCCTGGCAAAATTCCACCTTCCTGCTTGCCTGGGAGAAGAAATTTTATTTATTTAAAATACAGCCATGGACACTATTTTTTCTCCCCCATTATCATCAATCATCATCGGCAAGCACAGCTGCATAGATTTTGTACTGGGACTGATATGCTTTTATGACAATTTTGCGAGGTTGGTTTCTCACAAACACACAAATTCTGATCTCACCTACGCTACTGTACAATGTTATTTACTATGTATCAACATTGGGCTTTGCTCTGCCCCAGGTATAAAGACACTGCCCCATCCAGCAGTTTAAATATATGGCTACTATCCTGCATCTTTTTCCATGTGGGCAGACCCCTACATCTGTGAACAGACCTAGTGACTTAAACAGGCTCTGCACGCACCCAGAGGGCTCCATGCATGCAGAACAAGTTGTAGCAGCTAGGCCTAAAAGACAGGCAAGAATGTATGCAGGGATACAAAATCTGGTGATAACTCAGAAAGGGGAGTTGTTTGGTTAAATTAAAAACAAGAGTGTCTTTAGGGTGACCAGCAAGTGTGAAAAATCAGGACGGGGGTGGGGGGGTAATAGGAGCCTATATAAGAAAAAAGACCCAAAAATCAGGACTGTCCCTATAAAATCAGGACATATGGTCACCCTAAGTGTCTTCTTTCTTGCCACTTCCCTGTTCAGGGTCAGCAAGTTTTATTGCCTTCTTTCAAAACTCATGACCTGGCGGTCACACAAATTAGTATTTTGATGGTTTGCTAATATCTGGTTCATGTACCATATCTTTGTCCTCTCCCTTGGTCATCTTCCATCCAAGATCAGCTCAAGGGCCATTCTACCAATATAACTCTCAGGTCTTTGCTGGACATGTCCATAACAATGTAGTATAGCCTCCTTCAACTTGTCTTTAGTTGGGACAACTCTCAGTAGGCCCTTTACAGCCTCAGTTCATTTCCTCTCAAGGAATGTCCAGTAATCTCACCATCTCACCATCTTCATTTCCATAATGGAGAGCATACTGATTTCTTTTTCTTGTGGCTGGCCAAGACTCTGTTCTGTACATTAGTATGGGTTGAACTACAGTTTTACACACTACCTTTTAACTTTATTGGTATCTTTTTATCACAGAGAACTGAGGTCAGCTCCCACCATTTGTACCAAGCTGCTTTGATATGATGCCAGACATCATGTAGGAGGGAACCATTGTCAGAAACCATTGATCCTAGGTATTTAAATTATTTCACTCTTCTAAGCTGTCTGCCTACAATATCCTTTGTGGTGGGTCCTCCTCCCTCTGTCTCACCAAAGTTCACTGTAAGTCGCACCTGTTCAAAACTGTGTTGCACTTGTTCAAAGTTGGTTTCCAGTGTCTCACAATCTTCTGCACATATCACTAAGTCATCAGCAAACACCATATTCCAAGATGACTCCCTTCATATATTCTCACTTATCAGATCCATGAAAACCACAAACCAAAAAAGGCTCCAACACTGACCCCAATGCAGGCCATTTACTGGAAATGCTTGCTGTAGCCTCGTATGGATTGGACTGTGGTAGTCATTCCATCATACATAACCAGATAAAAACGGACATATCCTTCTGGCACACCCCTCCGTTGCAAATTCCACCAAATTAATTATCTTGGTACATGATCATATGCCTTCTCCAAGTCCACAAAGACAATACCCTAGTTGCCACCTCTTTTTTCTCTGCGCTTCTCCTGGAGGATTCATAGAACTATGGCGTAGATTGTACTCCTTCCACACATAAGTCCCTACTGACCCTTCCAGACTTCAATTGAGCCACACAAATGCTTTTCAGTAATCTTCTCCCACATTTTCATAGCATATGATATTGGCTTAATTGGGCAATAATTAGCATACAATGTAATATCTCTTTTATGTTTTAAAACAGGCACCACAAAGCTGTACACCATTCATCCGACAATTTCTTTTTCTTGAGAATATCATTGAACAGACTTGTAAAATACTTGACACTTTCCCTTCCCAGTGATGTCAGCGCATCCACCCGTACTTTATCAGTCCCAGGTGCTTTCTCCTGTTTCTTTTTCATAAGTGCCTGTACATCCTCTTCCTCCTGTATGCAATCTATCACACCACAGGTTGGCTTACATATACATAGTTTTCCCTCGGATTCTCCTCATTGATCACTCTTTCCAAATGATCACTCCAGACTTCGTTGATTGGTTCACCATTCATTTTCAATAACCGTGTTCATTTCTAATATAAACAAACTCTTTTACATCCCTTACCATTTTCTTTCTCGCCTAAGCGAGTTTGTAGATGGTCTGTTCTCTCTCATATCCTCCTAATCTGTTATATAGATTGCCACAAGCCAAATTTTTAGCTGTCACAACACTTATTTGGCCTTTTTATTTTCCTCCATATATGTCATTTTATCATTGCTCAAACCACTGGCCTGCCATTTTCTAAAGGTTACCTTTTTCTTCTCAACGGATTCTTTAACTTGAGGATTCCACCTCTAAGTCTCCCTTTAAATCCTTTTTGGTACTGGTTTCACCACTCCAAGGACTTCATGTGCCATCTCCAGCAATGTTAACTTTAGTTTGTGCTCATTATCCTCCACACATCCCTGTGTGTAGTCAGGAAGTCTACCTATTACTTCTTGTTTAAAGATTTTTTTTATTTCCAGTGTTAAGTTTCCACCACTTAGGCTTTTCCAGTGCTCAGGGGTTCAGGTGTTTTGAGGACTCTGCGTTCTGAAGTCCGTAAGAAGAAGTCTGTGCTGGTTCACAGTACACTCACTGGTGTGACACAGTGATGTCCTGCTCCTCTCTTCTGCTCTTTCTATGCAGACACAGAGACCTTCTGTTGTTAAACACCCCAGTGCAGTCTATTTACATTTGCTCTTCCCAGCACATTACTGGTCCATACACCATAATTAATTACAGTTTCAGGTTTCTCCTCAGTTCTCCACCAAGGAGAAAAAAGAGAAGAGATCCCTCTACCCAGAGATCCTTCCTGGTTCTGGCTCTGCTAGCTTGCCTGTCTCTCTCCTGCACTCTCTTCCTGTGCCTTTTTACACCTCCTGTGTTAATGGGCCAATTTGCTCATTAGTCCTCCCGCAACTCATTCTAATACACCAATTGGGCCCTGTCAGATCTACCTGGGAGAGGCAGGGCGGATTAACTGGTGTTGAAGTGACCAGAGTGCTGGCTCAGCTGTTGGTTCCTAGCACTCTGTCATAGCTGAGTATTACCTTACAAGTCATTATTCATGATCTACCTCTTCTTGTTGTTAAAAATAAATCAATTTGACACTGCTGGCATAGGTTATTAGGTGGCTTTCCCTCTTCAGAAAGGGTGTGTTTGCAGTCACCAAGTCCAGTGCCAGAAAAGTCTGTAAGACCATTTCCCCCTTGAAGTTTCTGGTTCCAATGCCATGCCCTCTGTGGACTGCTTCATACCCATCCTTCACATTTCTAACATGTGCATTTAGATCTGCTCCTCTCTCATTGGATGGTATGTTTCCAATAAGGCATAATAACTCATCTAAAAACTCCTCTTTTACATTTTGATTCTATCCTAGCTGTGGTGCATGCCCACTTATTATATGGCTATTTACCTCTCTCCAGCACAGTTTAACACTCATTAGTTGGTTTGACCATCTGGAAACCTCTATCATATGCCTGTGCATGGTATAATTCAGCATAACTCCAACACCATTATAGGAGGTTGAACTCTCTGAATAGTAGATTTTGTGACCCTCCACTAGTATCTTGGCTTTATACCTTTTCCATTTAGTCTTTTGTACATGTGCCACTTTTACTATTCTCCTCTTTAAGACCTCAAATACCTCCAGCTTTCTTCCAGTCACCGTTCCTGCGTTTCAACGTGCATACCTCAGCTCACTCCACTTACCAACTTGCTTCTTTAACTTTTGCATCCATTGCCCGTTACAATAGTCATACAAGACTGTTGTATGTCTCTCACAGGGAACACCCTAGCCATCTGACATGGACATCACGTGACATGAACATCAGTTCACATGAGCATATCTATTGGACAAACTTTTCAGGTCCTCTGTCCAAGCTGGCACCCTTGGTTTGAAATGGGTGTTTCCCTTCTCCTAGGTCCCTGTCGAAGCTACCAAGCCCCACCTGTACTGGCAAAACTTATTTTAAGGCAGTGTTTATTTGCTTTGACATACGTATCATAGGGTCTATGTGGCATTTGATAGAGGTAGTGACACCACCAGCTATCCCACCATGCCCTGCTAAGAGATGCCACCAGTTGCTCTGCAACTGTTTACTGGAAAATTGCAGCTGTTCTACCTCTGCAGGATGTTCCCCTATCCGCCAGCTAGGGACATGCCTGATGGGAGTTGGTTGCCCCATCACAGGAAATAAAAAATTGAGTAGTATATTCACATGTGGGTTTGTATTTGAAAGCTCTGTGATACAAGTGGCTTTTCAAGAGGCACTGAAAAGAAGAAAATCATAGAATTGTAGGACGGGAAGGGAACTCGAGAGGTTATCTAGTCCAGTCCCTTGCACTCATGGCAGGATTAAATATTTCTGGACCATCCCAGACAGGTGTTTGTCTAACTTGCTCTTAAAAATCTCCAGTGATGGAGATTCCACAACCTCCCTAGGCAATTTATTCCAGTGCTTAACTACCCTGATAGTTAGGAAGTTTTTCCTAATGTCCAACCTAAAGTGCCTTTGCTGCAATTTAAGCCCATTGCTTCTTGTCCTAGCCTCAGAGGTTAAGGAGAACAATTTTTCTCCCTCCTCTTTGTAACAACCTTTTATGTACTTGAAAACTGCTATCACATCCCTTCTCAGTCTTCTCTTCTCCAGACTAAACAAATTCAGTTTTTTCAACCTTCCCTCATAGGTCATGTTTTGTAGACCTTTGATCATTTTTGTTGCTGTTCTCTGGACTTTCTCCAGTTTGCCCACATCTTTCCTGAAATGTAGTGCCCAGAACTGGACACAATACTCCAGCTGAGGCCTAATCAGTGCAGAGTAGAGCAAAATAATTACTTCTTGTGTCTTGCTTACAGTATTCCTGCTAATACATCCCAGAATTATGTTTGCTTTTTTTTGCAAGTGCTACACTGTTAACTCATATTTAGCTTGTCATCCACTATGACCCCCAGATCCCTTTCCACAGTACTCTTTCCTAGGCAGTCATTCCCCATTTTGTATGTGTGCAACTGATTGTTCCTTCCTAAATGGAGTACTTTGCATTTGTTCTTATTGAATTTCATCCTGTTTGCTTCAGCTCATTTCTCCAGTTTGTCTGGATCATTTTGAATTTTAATTCTATCCTCCAAAGCACTGACAACCCCTCCCAGCTTCCTATTGTCCGCAAACTTTATAAGTGTATTCTCTATGTCATTATCTAAATCATTGATGAAGATATTGAACAGAACTGGACCCAGAACTGACCCCTGTGGGACCCTACTTGATATGCCCTTCCAGCATGACTGTGAACCACTGATAACTACTCTCTGGGAATGGTTTTCCAACCAACTATGCACCCACCTTATAGTAGTTCCATCTAGGTTGTATTTCCGTAGTTTGTTTGTGAGACAGTCATGCAAGATAGTATCAGAAGCCTTACTAAAGTTAAGATATACCACATCTACTGTTTACCCCCATCTATAATGCATAGTTTAGCTCAGAGGCATAGAAGTTACTGCAGATTTACACCAAATTACAAAACAGAATTTGGCCCACATGTATTTAAAATATTATAGTTCTGTTTATCATATATAAGGTGATATTTTATATACAGAAAATTATACCATGTATTTCAAATGTACACACACATTCCCCCTTCTACACTTGGTATGAACCTACAGCAGATCTCTTATGTTATATGCTAAGTTACACAATATTTAATTAATAACCATCAGTCACAGAGCCTTTCTGCAGTTTAATGGGGATTATTGACTGGCCAAAAGTTCCTAAAATCTTTAGCTCTAGCCAGGTATTATTACCCAGGAAATACCCTGAAGCAAGGTTTAGAGGAGGGGGTTGTTTGTTATTTTTGTTTTGTGTTTATTTGCTTTGCTTTTGTAAGTTGAAAATGGAAATGAAGCATAGGCCTGCATATTTTTAAATAGAAAATGTAGTTTCAGTTGGTCTGCATGGGATATTTATGAAGATTAATGTCTCTTACATTAGCTTGTCAATGAATCATATGAATCATTTTTCAATACTACATTTTTCATGAGTGTTTTTGTACTCTTCAGGTGTCTTTATGTGAATTCAGGAGGGAGTTTGTGGGGGTTGTTTTATACCCTCTTCCTGCTTCCTCAGTATGCGAGTGTTGTGGGAGCTCTAAGGTGTGTGTGTGTGTGGGGGGAACGAAGGCACTTAGGCTCCTAAATGCTAGACTTAGGCACCTAACTCTGGGGATTAGGCACATAAGTCTCAGTTTTGGCTCCATTGAGATCCACAAAATTCCCACTGAACCCTGTAGGCACCTAAACTCACTTGGTGCCTAAGCTTTTCAGTTTAAAAGTTCCCTCAATTCCTATGTTCCTACCTCTGGGCATGAACACTGCTGCCCCCCAATGATTGTTTAAGTATTTATTCACAGTGGAACCATCATTGGGCTAGCAAGAGAGAGAGACTCTTGTAGTCCAGTGGTTACGGCACCCATCTCGGAGGTGGGAGATGCTGGGCCCAGTCCCGCTGCTCCAGAACTCTTTCATTAATTATCCAGAGTGCAGCAGCTTCAACAGGAGAGACTGAGGGAACCCCACATCAGAATATCCCCTGGCTCAGTGATGAAAGCACTTGCCTAAGAGATCCCTCTTCAAATCCTTTCTTCCTGCCTCTAGCAGAGAGGGGGGAATTGAACCTGGGCCTTCCACATCTCAGGTGAAAGCTCAAACCACTAGGCTAGAAGTTACAAGGTGGGCACCACCTCATATCACCCCCATTTTGGGTGGAGAGAGGCAGGTACCTAACTCATTCCTTCAAAAACCAGCTTAGACTGCAAAGCTACCTGACTCCAGGTGGTGGATTCCCATTCATGGATTACAAAGGTGATGTAGAGGGGCACCTCCCTGCAGCCTGGATTTCGGCGCCTATCTCCAAGAGAGGGGTGGGGTTTAGCACACATGCCTCTAATTGGGAACTCCCATTGGCAAGCTTAGGTGGCTCCCTGACTAGCATGCTGGCTTTTGTGAATGGCGTTCTTAGGCACCTCACTCTCCCCATTCATTGTATAGGGAGCTTAGGCCCCTCGCTTGGCTTTGTGGATCACAGAACTGTTCCTGTGATTTTCTAGGTGCCTAAAAGTTAGGTGCCATCATGATGCCCAGCACAGCAACGCTGAAGTCCATTTGTGGATCCCAGCCAGGGTTCTCAACTGTTTTTTCTCTCACACCATCCGCATTCAGCTACCCAGAACTACATTCTCTGAAGATTACTCCTGGGGGACTTTTGCACCACTGCGTATGTGCAGAATTTATGTTCCCTGCAGATTTCTTTACTTCCCCACAGAAAAATGACTTTCTGACAGGGAAGCAAAGATAAGCCACAAGAGCAGTCAGGCAACCCTCCCCATCAGTATGTTTCGGGAGCCCAGGGCAGTCAGCAGAGAAGTAAATCACTGTGGGGCAGGAGGCAGGACTGGGGAAGACTTGGCTGGTGGCTTCTAACCTGCACCAGGCTCAGCTGCTAGTCCTGGCTGGGCTGGAGAGGACAGAACTTCCTCTTCCCCTGCACAGTAGTCAGGGCCATGTCAGACCCATCCCTAGGTTTCTGGACCCCCCTGCAGAGTCCCATTACCATTGCACCCAGGACCCCACAACAAGCCCCTGTGCATCCAGATCCCCCCACACTTGGATCCCACACTGAGCCACCCGCACCCAGATTTCCCAACACAGAACCCTCTAAACCCACATTTGGATCCCTCCACACTAAGCCCCTCCACACTTGGATCCTGCCTTGCTGAGCCTGCCTGCCCACACCTGGTACACCTAGCACGGAGGGGCGGAGCCCTGGGGTGTTTCTAGGGCATGCCCGGTCCTTCCACAGTGCCAGGGTTGGGTGCAGCCTCACCGCTGAGTCCATGTCCCGGGGAGGAGCTGCACAGTGATCTCCCACAACTGTGAAGCCAGTGGCCTGTGCTCCTCAATGCCATGCCAGAGCCTCCACATTTATTTGACAAATAAAAGTTGCAGAATTTTAAAATATTTTGCGCAGAATTTTTAACTTTTTGGCGCAGAATGCCCTCAGGAGTAATCTTGAAGATGCACCATAAGAATTGCACCTGATATTTGAGGAGACTCAAAAGCAAGAGAGCCATTTTCAGAAAAAAGATGAGAGAAAGAATGAATGCAAGTTTATATCCCCCTAACAACTTCCCATTCTTTCTCTCATCTGACCTCAACAAGTTTCCCTCATTCAGCATTTGTTTTCAGGCAGCTTGTTGGTGTCTCCTCCAGCACCAAAAGGAACTATGCAAATGGCGTTTTGCTCAAACTGTTCCAAAGTTGCTTCTATAGCATATATATTAGTTTCAAAGAGAAATCTTTAAGACAGAGGCAGGGTTGTAAAGATAGTTTATCTAAGAATAAAGCCTTATGAAAACATTGAAGTTATAGAAAAATAAATATTTTTTAAACCAGGAAATTCAAAGTTAAGAGTAAGTGTGACAGGGTGGACTAGGCCCTGAGGCACCTTGCTGGAGGCTTTGCAGCCCTGCCACACCCTGCTCCAGAAAAGGCCAGTAGAGAGGTCCTCCAAGCTATCTAGAGCAGCTGTGTGGGAAGCAACCAATCGGCCCAGCAGGCTAGTATAAGAACAGCTGCAGGGGCAGACTGAGAGCAGTTCCTTGCTAGAGTTGGAGGAGTGTGGATGGTTGATGGAGCTCAGCTGACATAGTACTGCCTGAAGCCAGGGAGACTGAGAAGGAGCCGTGAGCTGGTTGCAGGGACTCCATCAGGACAAAGCCCTGAGATAAGGGTGAAGAGGGCACAGGGCTGTGTGGAAGTGGCCCAAGGAATTAGAGCAGCAGTGTGACTTAGATAAAGGGACACAGCAGACAGCTGCTATCAGTAGGGTCCCTGGGCTGGGACCTGGGGTGGTGGGAAGGCCCTAAGAGGGTGAAGACTTTGTCACTAGGGAGGGAGCCCTGGGGAACTGCTCTATCCTGGAGCATGGACAACTTGTGGGAGATGTTATAGGAGGCACTGAGAGAAATCCCTGATGGACTTGAACTCTGGAAGGGGTTTTGCTTTGCTTTCCTCTCACAGACAGACTCTGTGTGACTTGGCTGGAGGGCTGAGTCACCAAAGACACACCACAGAGAGAGAGTGTGCAGGTACACCCACTTGGCTAAGGGCGGGAGGGAGTTGCACATGAGAGGTGAGTACCCTGTTACAGTAAATGTTTGTTTTTAAAGATTAAAAGTCTGAAATTAATTGATGTTACAAACAACCTGCTCTCTGAACTCACATTTGCAGCTGCCATATTATATATTCTTTACCCTGCAGTCTCAGTATATGATCAATATCTTTATGAGGTGGTTTCTGCATATTTTCAGGCAAGGATAAAAGTACATAATTTCTTTATGGACTAGCATCTGAGCCCTATCACAAACTGAGTAAAGGAGGTACTGAGACTAAATACAGCCACTGTATACTTCGGAGGGAGGATGAGGTAGATTATTCTTTATGGTCCAGGCAGCCTAGAAATCTGAGACCATGTTGGTTTTGGACTCTGAGTTGGATAACCAAGGATATGTCAGGGCTTGCTTTTTGCCAAGTACAGGTGGAAGTTGCGGAAGAGGGCTTGAGTTTTTGTTGGTGGTCCATATGTGATTGTTGGAGACCAGTTCACAAATTATATATACAGTGTAGTAGATGAGTTTGTAGTCCCAAACACACAGCTCTATTTTTTTTTATTTTTTGACAATATGGTAGGTGGGCCAAAAGTGGTGTTCCACATAAAAGATTAACATTGTTATGTCAATGTCAGAGTTGAAAGGCATCACCTTAAAAAGCTCACCTCCGTCTCACATTATATTGCCTCTTATTGCTACAAATAATTCCTAAGGTTACAATAACTAAAATATTAGAGAATAAAAAACTTTGTTTAAAAAAAAAAACTCTGTGCATTTTGACAGCACTTTGGGTAGAGTCAGTTTCCCCTATTGCTTGCGTTGATCCTTCACACAGCAACAGCGAAAACAAAAATATGTTTTGTAATAGAATGTTTGTAAAGCCACACAAAAATGGCAGTGGTACTCAGGGACACCTGCAATAACTAAGACTAATTTAAACTTTTTTTTTAAGTTGATAGTGTCCCTTTAAAGTTTGTGGCTTCAGTAAGTCTATAGAAACACAGTTTGCAGTTCCTGACCCCATCTGGTAAGGAACTAGTGCCATATTTGTAAAGGTATTTAGGCACAGTTAGCCACATAAATACCTTTAAAAATTCAGCCCTTACTGCCCAACCAAGTCAAACAGAGCTAAGTTGTTACAGTATTAGAAGTAAAAATTCTGAGCTCTGGTTCTCAAGGGCCCTGGTCCTACAAACATGTACATGTGTGCTTCACTTTACTACCTTGAGTAATCCCATTGATTTCAGGTGACTCTCTGTGGTAGTAAAATACATATGTGTTTTCTGGATTGGGGCCTAGAAGAGAAGACTAAAACAAATGTGGAGCTATTTGTCATTCCAAAAAGATAGACCGATAAAGTAAAATATCAGGTTGACTTATAGAAAAAACAAAGTGCCTCTATTTGCTTTCCATCCCCTACCGTTGTCGGTCTGTCCTTAGACCATAAGCTTTGTGGGACAGGGAGAGACTGACTTCTCGAATGTCTAGAAAATGCTTGGCATGCTTTAGGAGTTACCACAATCTAATATTAATTAATAATAAAATCCATAGATTAGACTTGGTAGCAGGATTATGCTCCTAAACAGCTCAATCTTAACTATGTCCTATAATGTTTCTACAGTGATAAATAATTTTCATAATTATGAATCTAGGGTAAATCAGGTCAAACTACTTTCCTCAGAGGAATAAATATAAGGAGTGAATTACGTGGGAAAGCAACTGAAGTAAAAGAAAAGTGAAAAGAAAAGGAGTACTTGTGGCACTTTAGAGACTAACCAATTTATTTGAGCATAAGCTTTCGTGAGCTACAGCTCACTTCATCGGATGCATACTATGGAAAGTGTAGAAGATCTTTTTACATACACACAAAGCATGGAAAAAATACCTCCTCCCACCCCACTCTCCTGCTGCTAAAGCTTATCTAAAGTGATCACTCTCCTTACAATGTGTATGATAATCAAGGTGGGCCATTTCCAGCACAAATCCAGGGTTTAACAAGAACATCTGGGGGAGGGGGGAGAGGAGTAGGAAAAAAACAAGGGGAAATAGGTTACCTTGCATAATGACTTAGCACTTAGAAAAGTGAGATACCTCTGTTGGTTTCTGGAGAAGAACAGGATTATGGAGTTGGGTAAAACCCCACACATGGGGTTAAGATCAATCAAAAGAGACCATATTTGGGTCTCTCTATTGCTAAAAGTCCCTATGCTTTATTTAATTAACCTAAGAATACACATGTGGCACCAATCTGGCCAGGTCTAGAGTATTCTAAATATTCTATCCCTATGCCAAAACCACCATGTACACTGTTAGAAAGCGATCAGGAAATACAAAGTATGCAATGTTCCAGAGAAGCAGCTGTGCTAGTCTGTATTCGCAAAAGGAAAAGGAGTACTTGTGGCACCTTAGAGACTAACAAATTTGAGCATAAGCTTTCGTGAGCTGAGCTCAAATAAATTTTAGTCTCTAAGGCGCCACAAGTACTCCTTTTTCTTTTTAAAGTATACATGAATTTTTAACATTGTATCCATTTTTCACAAAAAAAAATCAAGTCTACTTACCCAGCTATCCCACTGTGCCTCAGTTTCTCTAACTGCACAGTGGGGATAATACTACTACACCACATTGGTATTGTAGGGTGTGATTAATTTATTATTACCATAATTATTCTGACTGTAATATGTGAGATCATTGGATGAAAGGTGCTATAACATGAGTAATTATAATGAGAATCTGTTTAGGGAAATGATGAAATGGTAACAGAACAGGAGTATGGAGCCTTGCACTGATATCACTGGTTTAATTTGGCTGAGACTGTAGTAATTAAACTGTTACTGTGCAAGCTATTTTGTGGCCTGTAGAAAACTAAGATGACAACTTCCCCTTCCTACTAAAAGTCTCTTCATTATAATCGGCACTAATTATTAGTCATGTTTCCAGACTCAAAGAAAGGTAAAGGACTGAATGGACAAAGAATTAATTCGCCGCCTTCTGGTGACTTGCTTTATGGTGCTCCTGCTAAAACTCTCTCATACATCCTTTTATCTCTGACACTATGATATAACAATGTCCATCTTTTATTTTATATATATATATATATATATAAAAAGATGGACATTGTTTGAGAGAGAGAGCGGGGGGGGAGAGGTGTGTGTCTCTGAAGCTGTCAAGCCAGCATCTTTCATTAACTAAATTCACTTTGAAAGGAAAATAAATATTTCCAGCAACATGAAGTGTTAGCCAAAGCAACATGACACCTCAGGGAATCTGTGACACAATTCTGTAATCACTTAATACAGCTCCTTAATCCTCAGGCAAGGAGCATTCCCCTCCAGTGGTAAAGCTTGCAGTATAGGGCTTAGGAGGAGGCTAGCGTCTATGGAAAAGGGTAGAGGCCTGTGCCCAAGCAAACATGGATTCTGAGGGACCTGTGGAAGTCTAGGGATATGTACCTGGAGGCTCTGTGCTGCCTCAGCTGATCTGGCTCCCATTTAGCTCCCACAGCTCCCTGGCAAACAATCATTGGTGCCATGCTACTGGGACTCTTCCTGCCCCAAGTTGCATTATCTTTTTTGGGAATCTGCATGGGGCTGGAGTGAATGACTGAGCATGTCCTGCCTCAGTCAGTTCCTCCTGCTCCAAGCCCACTACTCTACACCACCTTCCCATGTATACCTCTGACCCATGAGGTCTGGAGGAGAAATTACCCCCTTCCACATAGGAATGAGGAGACCCACGGATGGAAGGTCCCCTCTGTGCACAGTTCCTGGGGAGAGGAGATGATTTCTGGCTCTAACTAGAAAGTAATGCCAGTGTCTATTAGTTATTTCTGGAGGGCAAGAGACAATGGAGTAAGGAACTCTGCTGAATGGACTATCCAAGTTAAAACCCAGTAGCACTTTGATATGAGTCAAATTCTATTAAACACATAAATAACCATCCAAAAACTGGTTCTCGAGTCCAGATTTATGTTGCTTTATATAAAAAAGCTTGGGTTTTTGGCAACAAATAAAATACTTCCAATGCTGTGCCCCAGAAACACAATCTTGCTTAGTCACAGTATTTTCAATATCTACAAACACCGAGTTCTGTTGCTAAATGTGTAGGGCTCAGCAGTTTACCAGAAAAAGTGTTTCTTCCTTAGAACGCATGTTTTTGCTTAAAGGGAGTTCTCCAAAACACTTGATTTCATTAGCAAATGCAACATTATATTCTCAAAAACACATGTTATCACCTGGTAAGTGAATAACAAAAGGGAATTGGCCACTCTGTTTAGTAAGGAGTGAGGTAGGTTGTGTATAGGAAATGCAGTCAGTTTTGACATCTCCTGAATATAACAAATTAGACTTTAAATACTGCTCTAGTACCTCTCCCTGTGCGGGGTTTGTTTTTTTCAGGTTTTAATTCACAGACCGATTAGAGCATGAACTGGGAGTCATTACTCAGTCCTACATTCTCTTCCCACCTCTGCATCTGCCTTGCTTTATAACCTTAGCAAATCAATTCCTCTATGTGGCTCAGTTTTCCACCTGTAAAATGGAGACGACACTTCCCCACCTTCATAAAGCACTTTGAGATCAATGAATGAAAAGTGCCAAATCTTGGTATTCTATTACTACTTATGAATAAAGAAAAGGAGTACTTGTGGCACCGTAGAGACTAACAAATTTATTAGAGCATAGCTTTCATGAGCTACAGCTCACTTCATCAGATGCATTCAGCGGAAAATACAGAGGGGAGATTTATATACACAGAGAACATGAAACAGTGGGTGTTACCATACACACTGTAACAAGAGTGATCAGGTAAGGTGAGCTATTACCAGTAGGAGAGCCTTTAGTAGTGATAATCAAGGGGGGCCATTTCCAGCAGTTGACAGGAATGTCTGGGGGGGGAATAAACATGGGGAAATAGTTTTATTTTGTGTAATGACCCATCCACTCCCAGTCTTTATTCAAGCCTAAGTTACTTGTATCCAGTTTGCAAATTAATTCCAATTCAACAGTCTCTCATTGAAGTCTGGTTTTGAAGTTTCTTTTGTTGAAGAATTGCCACTTTTAGGTCTGTAAATTGTGGAAAAGCAGCATCACTTGCCCCATAATCTCAGCCGTGCAGAACACGTCCACAGCCTCAGAAACAACTCTGACGACATAATCAAAAAGGCTGACAAAGGAGGTGCTGTCATCATCATGAATAGGTCGGAATATGAACACGCGGCTGCTAGGCAGCTCTCCAACACCACTTTCTATAAGCCATTACCCTCTGATCCCACTGAGGGTTACCAAAAGGAACTACACCATTTGCTGAAGAAACTCCCTGAAAAAGCACAAGAACAAATCCACACACATACACACACCCCTGGAACCCCAACCAGGGGTATTCTATCTGCTTCCCAAGATCCATAAACCTGGAAATCCTGGACACCCCATCATCTCAGGCATTGGCACCCTGACAGCAGGATTGTCTGGCTATGTAGACTCCCTCCTCAGGCCCTACGCTACCAGAACTCCCAGCTATCTTCGAGACACCACTGACTTCCTGAGGAAACTACAATCCATCGGTGATCTTCCTGAAAACGCCATCCTAGCCACTATGGATGTAGAAGCCCTCTATACCAACATTCCACACAAAGATGGACTACAAGCTGTCAGGAACAGTATCCCCGATAATGTCACGGCAAACCTGGTGGCTGAACTTTGTGACTTTGTCCCCAAATGTGAAAGTTATGGGTGAGGACAATCTATATTCTTAAGTCAGCGGCACTGCTATGGGTACCCGCATGGCCCCACAGTATGTCAACATTTTTATGCTGACTTAGAATAATGCTTCCTCAGCTCTCGACCCTAAAGCCCCTTCTCTTCTTGCACTGTATTGATGACATCTTCATCATCTGGACCCATGGAAAAGAAGCCCTTGAGGAATTCCACCATGATTTCAACAATTTCCATCCCACCATCAACCTCAGCCTGGACCAGTCCACATAAGAGATCCACTTCCTGGACACTACGGTGCTAATAAGCGATGGTCACATAAACACCACCCTATACCGGAAACCTACTGACCACTATACTTACCTACACGCCTCCAGCTTTCATCCAGACCACACCACACGATCCATTGTCTACAGCCAAGCTCTACGATACAACCGCATTTGCTCCAACCCCTCACACAGAGACAAACATCTACAAGATCTCTATCAAGCGTTCTTACAATACCCACCTTCTGAAGTGAAGAAACAGATTGAGAGAGCCAGAAGAGTACCCAGAAGTTACCTACTACAGGACAGGCCCAACAAAGAAAATAACAGAACGCCACTAGCCATCACCTTCAGCCCCCAACTAAAACCTCTCCAACACATCATCAAGGATCTACAACCTATCTTGAAGGACGACCCATCACTCTCTCAGATCTTGGGAGACAGGCCAGTCCTTGCCTACAGACAGCCCCCCAACCTGAAGCAAATACTCACCAGCAACCACATACCACACAACAGAACCATTAACCCAGGAACCTATCCTTGTAACAAAGCCCGTTGCCAACTGTGCCCACATATCTATTCAGGGGACATCATCATCGGGCCTAATCACATCAGCCACGCTATCAGAGGCTCGTTCACCTGCACATCTACCAATGTGATATATGCCATCATGTGCCAGCAGTGCCCCTCTGCCATGTACATTGGCCAAACTGGACAGTCTCTACATAAAAGAATTGGACACAAATCAGACGTCAAGAATTATAACATTCAAAAACCAGTCGGAGAACACTTCAATCTCTCTGGTTGCTTGATTACAGACCTAAAAGTGGCAATTCTTCAACAAAAAAACTTCAAAAACAGACTCCGAGACTGCTGAATTAGAATTAATTTGCAAACTGGATACAATTAACTTAGGCTTGAATAAAGACTGGGAATGGATGGGTCATTACACAAAGTAAAACCATTTCTCCATGTTTATTTCCCCCACACACACACTGTTCCTCACACGTTCTCGTCAACTGCTGGAAATGGCCCACCTTTATTATCACTACAAAAGGTTTCCCCCTCTGCCGCGCCCCCCCCCCCCCCGCTCTCCTACTGGTAATAGCTCACCTTACCTGATCACTCTCGTTACAGTGTGTATGGTAACACCCATTGTTTCATGTTGTGTGTATATAAATCTCCCCACTGTATTTTCCACTGAATGCATCCAATGAAGTGAGCTGTAGCTCACGAAAGCTTATGCTTAGATAAATTTGTTAGTCTTTAAGGTGCCACAAGTACCCTTTTCTTTTTGCTGCTACTCTGAAGCCTGTACTTATGAATAGTCACCAACAGGACCAAATTCATGCCTGGTGTAACTCCACTGAAATCAATGGAGTTACACCAGAGATTAATTCAACCCACTACTTTAGAGCAGTGACTCTCAACCTTTCCAGACGACTGTACCCCTTCAGGAGTCTGATTTGTCTTGTGTACCCCCAAGATCCACCTCACTTATACTTGCTTATAAAATCAGACCTAAAAAGATAAACGTCACAGTACGCTATTAATGTGAAAATCCTGACTTTCACATTTTTACCCGATAATTATAAAATCAATTGGAATCTAATTATACACTGAAATTATATACAGCAGTATAAAAAAGTCATTGTATGAAATTTTAGTTTGTACTGACTAGTGCTTTTTATATAGCCTGTTGTAAAACTAGGCAAATATCTAAATGAGTTATGTTCCAGGGGGTACATCAGGAACCAGATTCCTCCAGGCCCTGGGGGTGCTCAACCCCTTGCTCTGCCCCTGCGTCTTCCCATCCAGTTCCTCTCCCTCCCAGCACCTCCTGCACACCACGGAACAGCTGATGGCAGCAGGCAGTAGGCACTGGGAGCATTGCATGGCTAGAAGTTGCAATGTTAAAGGTGTGCCACATATGGTAATGGCTCAATCCAACTCAGTATCTGTCACCTGTAAGACCCTCCCGCCTCCGAATCACTGGAAGGATGACTGATCTCTGGGGAAATGAGACTGAAGAAAGATTTCTTAAACAAAAAACAGTACAACAAAACTCAGTGGTTGAACTTATAACTGTGGGCATTGAGCCCGGACCCAGTTACCCCTTACAAATATAGGTGACTAACAACGGTGTTACTATACTTGAAGATAGACCTCCGGACATGGACAGGCTGCGTGACTGCAACTTCTGATCACAGACTGCCTACTACCTAGATAATGGTCAGCAAGAAGAACACGGAATCTGGATGAACCACAGCTATGGAGCACCTTGAATGGAGATCAAGTAAGCTCTTTTGATATGTTTTTTTCTTGACGAGCGTATCTCTCAGGCTGCAGCTCAGAAGGACAGCACTGCTTCAGGTGTGTTCTCCCCTTATATCGTCAGTCTCTCTCTCTCTCTCTCTCTCTCTCTCTCTCTCTCAGCTATACCACATGACTTTAGACACAGTGGTCTTCCTGCTCTTTTACACCAAATGACATAAAACACCTTACACTTCCCCTCCTTGATGGGGAAGGGATATCCCTAGAACTGTAACCATCACATTCCATAGACATTACTTAACTTGAACGATGATACAGGCCCAGAAGCTATAGGTACAGCTGTTTTTCTTTTGAGCCACACAGTGAGGTAGATCAAGTACACAATGATTACAGATTGGGACCACAATAATAGGATACAACATAATATTCCATACATCATTAAAGTTTTCCAGTCCCCCAAATAGATTCTTCCACCATGGACTAGAAGGAGCCTCATCTTTGATTCACTTTAACACCCTCTTAAATCTGATTAGGGGCATGATGCACAGTCAGCAATATCTTTCCCTTCTCAATTTGCTTTAAACGGGCTTCCACTTCCAGGCGGAACATGAGTTGTGTTAGGGCTGCTATCTTTGCTCCACGCTTGACCAGATCCAAGTGGTCATATAAAGTATATTGTACATACACAGTCTCGGTGGTGATGTCATGCCAGACGGTCTCTATCACAACCCTTAATGGAAAAGATGGAGCTCAGACAAAGGTTGACGGAAGGGTCATGTGTAATTCTATAACTAGTTACAATAAACTCACTGCACCAACTCCTTAGATAGAAACAATGGTCATTCGTGAGCACAACGGAGGAGTGATTAAAATCCAAAGTGCATTTTATAACTACCTTCCTTTTGGGGCATTTAAACATACATGGGATCCTTCCAAAACTTCAGTGTTAAAGTGTAGCCTAGACCCTTTTCTTCTAGGCAAGACAGGAGGTCCACAGTATGGTATCCATCACTCTTCTGATGGACCCATTTGCTGATAGCCATAGGAATAAGTACAGTTTGTCCCACATCTAAGACTATGGGCACTAAAAGGGTAAACCCATTCCTTGTTTTTTGCTTTTAAGTCCACACACAAGCAATTATTGAATGGTTGTGATGGAGGTAAGCGAAGTTATTTAAATTCCGGCACCCCTGGTGCTCTTGCTCAAAAGGAATGAGATGGTTCCACAACATGCCTTATCTCTACTGGAATAAGCCCATTCAGGCCATCCCTCACAATGGACTTAGCCACATCTAGGATCCATTGCTGTGCTTGCAACATGCTAAAGCAAGGGAGATGTTAGACTGAAGAATGTTTAAGGCCCCTATGATGTTGAGGTGACCTGTCTCCTGAATTTGTATCCAGGAAGGTAAGGTATTGGCTATATGATACTCAAGCTCAAATACTATTTAAGGAGGTAGTCAGAGGGTGTGATAAAGAAGCTAAATCATGGCCCAAAGCTCCTATTTTATTGGCCAGGATCTGGTCATCTATAGTATTTAACATGCCTAGTCCAGTTCTAAAGCCTTCTAATATTTTTAGCTAAGGTAGCCCTAGGTTTCCTTATGAGAGAGTTGGATGATGGAACCACTCCTTGCAGCCAAGCACTCCATCCCACAGTTAGAGGTGCAGTGTATGCAAACCCTCCTTGGTTAACGTTGTGTATTGAAATTTGTATGGGCATTATTAACCTTTTGATGGAATATACTGGATTTATCATCAGTACTCTTTTAAGCAGCTGTTTTACCACCACTGGTCCAATGGAACTTGTGTACGGCCGAGGTACCACAGATACCTTTACATTGACCTTAGTTCCATACAGACTTGTGATAACCCAGTCACCTCTGTCAAATGACACTAACATGAGCATTCACAATACATACAACAGGGAAACTTATTCTGTAAATTTTGACAAAACCCATTCATGATACTGGCACTGTAATTTTTAACACCTGATGCTATTCAATGGCTACATTTCAGGTTGCTAGATAAAGACCTGATGGCAAATACAAATGGGCATTTATAAAGGTTTGATTAACATTACCAATACCGGTTGAAACCATTACACTTAAATCCCCAGGTTTTACCTGTATAGGGAGGTCACTTATGATTGACAGACACTTGGATGGCTCCCAAGCCTCAGTCAACCTAGAGCACTCCTCTAGAAAAGTGGCAAAGAGCCATGAACAATTGCCCCTCGTTTCCATGGATTTAATTTGTGCATCCTTATCTAATATGAGCTCATGCTTTTGTTAATCTGCTATGAAGGCCATCAATCAAGTGTTACCCCTTTCTTCTGCCCATACAAAATAACAATAGCCTGTATCCACATAGGCATACCAGTATAATCCCTTTCAAGACCGAGCTCAACAGAGCTTCATTCGTCAGTATACTTCTGCCCTTGGGATTATGTCCCACATCTTAATGTATAATGAAACTGATTATGATGGATTCTAACAACTCATAATTATATTCATAAATCCCTATGGGTGTATCCCATCTCTCAGCCATTGTATTCACTTTACAATACCAGTGTTTGTTCTAATTTACAATAAGAGTCCATAAACCTAACAACAATATTAACACACAACATTTTGCAATCCAGGTGGCTGGATGAATTTCCTGGAATAGACAGAGCAGAGATTTAGGTTAGTGACACTTATTATGGCCCAACACTGCCCTTCCATTCCTTTAGTTGGGACAAATGGAACCATTAAAAAAACCATCTCTTGCCAGATTTTAACTCTACCTGATACACTGTTAGTCTGACCTTGTTGGTTATAACTACAGGGCCTACTCAGCAGGGACTCAGGGTGATGAGTCTCCGAGTAAAATAAAAATAAAAATTTATCCCCAACCTGCCATTCATGAAATTTAAAGTTGGCATTCAGTCTTTGGTCCATTTGACACATGTTCTGCTTTAATTGGGTAGCTACCTCCTTTTGAGCATCACTAATTTTAACCAACAGCTGGGTTATGTACTGGTCTATTTGTACCTGGGGCTGATACTTATGTGGTGGCTAGGGGGGTACCACCTGATCTCAGGAGTCCTCATTGGCTGACCTGTAAAGATCTCATGGGGGTGTAAATCAATGTGCTTCAATTGTGGACCTGATGGCCATTAGGACAAAGGGTAGCTTTTTAATCCCAATTCTTTCCCGCGGGCTCTATGATCTTCCTTAACGCTGTTTTAATCCTCCTATTAGTCTGCTCAATGATCCCCGAGCTCTGGGGATGTCCAGCAATATGGAGATGCTGTTTGATGCTAAGTGCAAGGCAAATGTTCTTAACCGGGTCACCCACAAAGAGGGGTCCTTGGTCAGAGTCAATGACCTCCGGAAGGCCATACCGGGAAAACGTGTAGTGGGGGCTGCAGTATTTTTGAAAGGGGAAAGAGGGCCTCCACTCACTTTGAAAATGGATCCACTCCCACAAGGCTGTAACAGTTTCCCCACGCTGTGCGTGGTAGTAGGCCAATGTAGTCCACCTGGATCCAATGCCAGGGACCCTCAATGGGCTGGGGGAGGACTAGTCCCTTCCTAACTCAATGGTCTGGGTTGTTCTGGGCACATGCCAAACAATTCCAGGTATGATACTCTACATCCCTGGAGATGTCTGGCCACCACCCAACAGTGAGGAGACTTTTTACTGTCTTAATGCCAAAATGACATTGTTGGTGAGCTAAAGTTATAAGTTCCTTATGTTGGCAACCCGCAACTACCAATATTGGAAGGTCGTCTTTCACCTCTGCTCGATTTTGCCATTACCAGTCCACTTTTATGTTCAAATATTTGGTACCCCCTATGATGATGAGAGAATAGATCCTGAATCTTTGTCCTTCTTTTGTATCTGCAAAATATCAAGTTGCTGCACAGCTGCAGGTTGCAGTGAGCACATAACATTGTCCGATTTTACCCACAACATGTCTGGGTCTATTAATGCTGTCTCTTTTTAAATAGGCCATCCACCCTATTAAGCATGGATACCTCAGCCATGTTCTTCCGATGAGCCTGTACCTTAAAGGAAAGTTGGCGCTCTCCTGCCTTCAGCAAATTTCCATGCAGGAATAAGACATTTGGCATGGGTTACTGGCTTGTTGTCTGCGGTGTTCATGCCAGGAGCCATCCACACACTCATCCAGTCAATGCGGGCCCTCAGGACCCAGTCAGAATCCGAGCAAATCAGTATCGGAGTCTCTGCCCACAGCATCCAAAGCAGCTACTATGGCAAGGACTTCTGCTGGGCAGAATGGGGCAACACAGTGCCGTGCAAAACCCAGTCGGTCGCGACCTGGCGTACAGCGTAACCTGTGTGGGGGGGTGCCTTTTAGATGGCAACAGCTCACATTGATAACCCATATGTCACAGCCCACTGCATTAGCTACTTCATATGAGGCCTCTAGCTGAAATGGAGACTTGAGGGTATTAGTCTCCTCCCATGGAAGCAGGCACTGGTGGTCTTCACCTTCTGACAATAGAGTAAACGGTACAGCAGACAGAGACGGTACTTTATCCAACCTCACCTCCCGGTTTAATAAGCAGAGCCTAACCTGCAAGATGGGGATTGGACACCCAGCCATCACTTGCCTTCCCTGATAAGACGTACAGTACCTGACTGGCATGCGAGATGTTCAAAGCACCCCTGGAGCCATTCCAATTATGTATTCCCAGTGTTTGATTGGACCATACAAGGGCCAAAGCTTCTTTCACACCATGTATAACACTGTTCCAATTTGGGCAGCTGTTTCGAACCATAGGCAACAGCTTTGTGCGGGTGCCACTTGACTGCATAAATAACTACACTGATGCCTTTCCCAGTGGTAGCAAGCTGTAATATGAACAGCTTAGCCAATTGAGGGTAGGCCAGTGCAAGAGCCTGCATTAGGTTAAACATTGCTTAATGTTTTTGGTTTTTTTTTTTCTCCCCAGGACAATTCTTGTCCCTTGCGGAGCAGAATGTGTAAGAGGCATACAAGCTCTGAATAACCATATATAAAATCCCAAGAAAAGCCTACCAATCCCAGGAAAGATCTCCAGGTTATGTCCCTGGGAGCTGGTAATTTGCAGATCAGATTGATTCGATCAGCATCTGGACATCACCCTTCAACTCCAAGGTAAGTGACATTCTGCTGTACAAGCTGGCTTTTTGCGGGCTAATGAGGAAGCCGGTTCTTTGGATGATCAGGACCTCACTCAAAACAAGCAAGTTCTCTTCCCTGATCTTTGTAGCCACCAATATATCATCCACATAGCTGACCACCTGGTCCTTGTAGATTAGGTTTCTCCACATCTTGGTAACATGCTGATGACATATCGTGGGCACACTGTGATAACCTTGCGCTGCTCTTGTAAAAGTCAGCTGCTGATGGCCAAATGTAAAGGCAAACTTATACCATGCACTTCTATGCAGTGGTGTAGAAAACACATCTGCAATATCAATGACCAAGAACCATCTAGCCCCACCTGCAATGGTAGACATTATTTCTGGAAACTTGGCCATGACAGGTGTCATTCTGAGAGCTCTAATCAACTGAACCTCCATGCTGATTGATCAGACTTGAGCACTGGCCAGATTGGTGCATTGCACACACTATTTGTCTCTACCAGAACTCCTTGGATCTCAAAGCATTAGTGATGCTCCCAATTCCTCATTGGACCTCTCTCCAGTATTTGTACCAGCGCTGAGGCCAAGGATCAGGGCCCTCCACCATAATCTCCACATCAATACATCCACAGTCTAACTTGTTCTTTGCAAATACTTGCGGATATTTGTTTAGTGATTTCCAGATGTCTGATTCCCATGTTGGCAACTTGAGTTTGGTAGGCACCTTGAGAGCATTCACTCAATGCAATGATGGTATAATGACTCCTCCTTCACCCTGGCCTTTAACAGTCCTCTGATTGGGAAGATCCACTATGACATCCAAGCGCCTCAACCCATCCATCCCTAATATACCCTGTCTATCAAGCTTCTGGAAACCAAAGGAAGCTTCAGTGATCAGTGCCTCAGTTATCCAAGTTATTGGCTCTGAAAAAGGCACTAGACTTTACTTTCCATTATATCCTTCAAGTACCTTGATTTCTCTAATCGGTAGCTGTTTTACTGGAGGAACTGCTTTTGTGCAAATTCTACTCATTGTGGCCCCAGTGTCCAGGAGCATTTTCTGCTCGATATTACCAAAGTCCCCTCAGACAGATGTTAGTTGCCAGCCTTCCCCCACCTATCATTTACAATAGTGGCCACATGCAATGGGGAAGGGAGAGCTCCGTGGCTTCAGAGGGAGCTTTGGGGTGGTGCTCTTTCCTCTCAAGGGACTGTTTCCTCCCCTGCTAGATTCTCTCCCGCCTCCTGTGCTAGCTTTTTCAGCAGACTCGAGTTGGCAGACCGCAAGTACGAGCCTGTAGAACAACTAGATGGAGTGTCTCCACACGTCTAATCTAAACCCATAGTCAGGATCTCTGTTTTTGCCATTCTTTCTGTAACTAGCCTTCCCGTCATTCCCAACTTTTATGGCAGCCACTTTCTTTGTGTCCCGGGATGTTATTGTTGCTAGGATAAGCTTCCCTGTATAGGTCATACACTTCTTGAGCTCTGGTTTCCAATTCTTTGAGAATAGTTACTCTGGGATTGGCAGGTCCCATGGCCATTTTAATTACAGGGAGCAAATCCTGAACAAACATCTCCCAGAGTTCAGGGGTGTCATACATATCAACTCCATTTGCTATCAGAAGCTGACCTGAAAGCCAATATAGTAATAGTTTCCTGGCAAGGAATTTCTGTGGTCTTTCTGAGATCCTTTGTCAGAGTACATCTTGCCCCTAAGATTTTTTGTATGGGTCATACAGCTTCATAATGGCAAGGTAAATTTCTACAGATTCCTGAACACTACCCATCTGAACCTCTGTAGGTAGGGTGGGGCTCATACTCATCTGCGCTCATACTTTCTTTTACTAGTGCAACTGTGTCTTCTAAACTTAAATTGGCGGTCACACTAAGCTTTGCCAGCCAATCCAAAGCATTTTCTTTAGAAAGGGGGCCCTTGTGCTTGCTCATAGCTCACACCTGTTCCAGACCCAGGGCATGGATTTCATACCTCATTTCCAAGGGTCTGCCATGTCCATAATGAACCACAGTAGTGATTATTGGAGCAATCGGAGGGTAGCTTGAAGTCCCCTAGACCCCCAAGACTCATGGGGTTTCTCTGGTGCTGGGGGGGGGGGAATACTAGGAATGAAACATTTCTTTCTATGTCACTCCCATCTGAGTCAATAGATGTACTAGACTCCTACCCTCTTAAGAGGTCAGTTTTTATAGCACTTATGACACCCTGCCTACGCTGCAACCTTTGCTTCAACATTATCTTTTTATCACCTACCCTGTGGTTCACAGATGTTTCTTGTCTTGCTGTCTTTACCTCTTTCATTAACTCTCTAGTTGCAGCTTGAGAGCCTTCTAACTTTTTTGACAGCACAGATATGTGCTTTCTCCTTTTTCAGGAGGTTCCCATTCAACTCCTGCACTTGGGGATTCTAACTGGTTAAGCTGCATTGTCAAGTTAGCCATCTGGGCTGTTGTGGCAGCCTGCTGGGAGCTGAACTTTTCTACCTTCACTTCCTTTTCAGACACTTATAGCTTGAGAAGTGGCTACGCTTACAGCTTGAGAACCAACTTCTTGTTTCAGTCTCCATTGCCGATCCAGCTCCTTTGCCATCATACCCAACCTCAAGAGCAAAGCTCTTCTCTTAAGCCTTCCCCCAGTAAAAAGACTAGGTATCACAAACCTTTCCCATGTTCTGCACAGTTTAACCATAGCATCCTCACCACTGAACAGATCATCAGCCCAGGGGTTTTATTCTTCCCAAATAAAGCAATACAGAAGTCAACCCCCGGAGGTATTTTTAACAAGGTGTTCCTCCACGCACCTTGGGGGGAGGGGGGGGCTTACTAATCATGCACCCCAAGTGAAGGTCCCATAATCTCACACAACAGGATTGTGATTTTGCCGATCCCACCCAGGGAAACCAATGTTTCCCCTCCCTGGACAGCACCCTACTTCCAAGCCTGCCTGTGTCCACCAACCAGTATCAGGCCAACTGTTGTCGCTGCCTCCGAGGCATCCTCGCCTCAGACACGGAAACCTCCTCACTAACCTTCTACCCAGTCAGGTTAATTTATTCCAACTGCCAGGCCATACCCTGCCATTCTCCACCCTAGAGAAGCCACCTCTGGGCATCAAGCAGGGATTTTAAAATGGGACCATGGACTCGGATCCTTTAGCTCTCCAACTCCTGTCCACTGGTTTATGGAAAGGGAACACTCAACCACCCAGGGACGTGGCCTTGCTAGGCTACCACTAGTCCCGGCCTCCCAGGGTGGAAAACCAAGAGACCTAGGACATGACCCCATTCTCTATCGACAGCCACCACTCACAGTAAAATACATGTACTCCAGGATGGGAGTGATGTTCACTTCCCACAGGTCGCAAGGGACCTCAGCTCAAACCACATGAGTAAAGGAAAATAAATAAAACAGACATAAGCCAGAGACTGGTAGAGATCCGAGCAGTAGACTCGCAACTATGGCATACTGATCTTAACATTGGGTCCAGCTGCAGTTGCCAGAAACTGTTGCATGGCTAGAAGTTGCAACATTAAAGGTATGCCACATATGGTAATAGATACTGAGTTGGGTTGAGCCATCACCTGTAAGACCCTCCCGCCTTTGAATCACTGGAAAGATGACTGATCTCTGGGGAAATGAAACTGAAATATTTATTAAATGAAAGAACAAATAATTCCATGGTTGAACTTGAAACTGTGGGCAATGAGCCCAGACACAATTACCCCTTACAAATATGGGTGACTAACAATGATGTTACTATACAATGGACTACCAGACATGGACAGGCTGCATGACTGCAGCATCTGATCCCAGACGGCCTACTACCTAGATAACGGTCAGCAAAAGGAATACAGAATCTGGATGAACCACGGCTACGGAGCACCTTGGATGGAGATCAAGTAAGCTCTTTTGACGATACATTGCCTCTTGACGTGCACATCTCACGGGCTGCCACTCAGAAGGTCAGCACTGCTTCAGGTGTGTTCTCCCCTTAGTCAGTCCATCAGTCACACTCTCTCTCTCTCTCTGCCATACCACGTGACTTTAGACCCAGTAGTCTTCCTGCTCTTTTACACCAAATGACAAAGCACCTTTACAGGCATGAGGGAGAGGAGGTGATCGGTGGGGGCTGCCAGCAGGTAGCAGATGCTGGCTGGGTGGGGAGAGCTGGCTGATGATGGGTTTAAGATTGTATTTAAAATGAACAGTTTGATAGTCCTATAGATTGGAAAAAACAATTATATCTGTGTCACTACACAATAGGCCTCAGTCTTGCCTATATGAACATGTAGTTTGAACTCCTACTGAGGACCTTATGCTACAAGTATTAGGTTTCTATTAGCAATGGGAGGAAAAATTCTATGCACAGTCAACTTACATCTATGACTCTCTGATATCACTGATGCAGAAAAGCTAACGGAATTTTATTTTACCAGAGCCAGTTAAAAGGAATGTCTTTTGAAACTTGCTAGACATACAAAAGAACTTCCCATATTCCTTTGTTGCCTGAGTTGGATGCCAGTGACCTATACCAGGAATAGCCCCACCCTCACAGACACACTGTTCACAAGCTAAGGATTTCTAGAGAACATTCTGAATCTATTCATACCCTTTTACCTTCCTTACATTCTAAATTCTTTCCCTTATTCATGTACTTTTCTCATTGTGTTTGATATTTTTCTTAACCCAGAAGGTGTTTTATTCAGGCTCTGTAATATTTCTGTATATGCTGAAGTGTAATATGTTTGAAAATTTCCATTAAATGTAAACACAAAGGTAAGGTAATTTTTCCCTTATGCTTCAGGGCACCAAGTGAGTTCCTCCTGGAGATCAGGAAGGAATTCTCTCTGCATATAAAGAAGTAGATGGATGTACTGAGGTTTTTGGATGGGATTGGCCTTCTTCTGAAGAAATAGCTAATCTCCATTATTGAAGGTGTGATAACAGATTAATGAACATGGTCTGAGCTGGTTTAGAAACCCTATCTTCCTTTAACAATAGAAGATTCCTTCCGCCGCGTGCGCCCTCCCCCCTAACACTGGGTGTTCTCTCTCTCTCTCCTACAGGATTACATTCTTGAGCTCTTTGCCCTATAAGGAGAGGGAGATGCCTTCATTGCTACTTACCTTCTGCACACAGATAAAAGTCAATGATTAACCCCTCTACCAAAAGCCCATTGACGCTTGCACAAAGATTCTGCCTAAAACAATAGGGTTAATCATCAGTTCACCTCCCTTATTTAATTTATCTTTTGTCCTTTTGTCTCCTTCTCACTCAACTTTCTTTGCTAGCCCCAAGGTTTCAATGGCCATGAATTTGCACCATCCCCCACTCCAACTGTAAGCCCTCATTTCAAGTAGTTGTGTGACACCTTGTAGGCTGCATCCATTAATAGAGTTCTGATAACCACTAAATGCTCCATTGGGTCCTAGAGCGAAGGAAGTCGGCTCTTGGAAAGGGGATGAAAACGGGATATTGTTACACTGTTTAAAAGTCACCAATCCAGCAACAAAAAGCCAAAAGTTCTACTGGACACCTGCTACTTATTTTCCCATACAGAATTCTCTTCCATGAACTGAAATCAGCAAAAGGATAATGCGTGGGAGCAATATCAGTAGACCTTGACCTAGTTTCTCAGCTGATTTGCAATGTTTATTCAAACCTCATTTAGAAATTCCCCTACTTTCCCTTTTGTCTGAGACGTAGCAAGCTAGAGGGATCTCCCAGTGCGATGGAGAATGGCAGATGGATGTGGATGGACAGGAGCAGCACTGAAAGAGACTGCTGCCAGGTGCTGGGGCTGAGATGGTTGGATCATCACATGCTAGAGCAGCAATGAAAAGGCAGCCATTCAGAAGTGAAGCTGAGAGGATGGGATCAGCAGTGACAAAGCCTTCACCCAGTAGTGCCTCTGCTAGCAAAGGACAGGGATGATAGGCAGGAGAAGCACCAATAAGGCCACAAAAGGGAGTTGAGAATATTGACATGATACAATAGACAGGGCCGATGCTGAAGGAACCTTTGTCCTATAGCATGGCTGATAGAAATAGATGGACAGAATATACTGAAGAGGCCTTCAGTAGGTACTAGGCCTAAGAAAGGTAGATAGCACTGGATTGAAAGAAGGGACCCATACAGCACTAGAATACATTTAAAAATTTTATTAAAGTTAATGTTTAAAATCAAGTTTACGTAAGTTAAGAGGGAAGGTACTATACATCTGGGGTCAGGCTTGGGTTATGGGGGATTACAAGTATCAGTTACAAGGTTCACAAGGTACATACATATCACATAACCAGCATAGATCCAGATGGGGGTATGGGAGTTTTTAAAGCATCAATGGATAAATGGGGTTGGGTACGCCACCCATTGAATGTATTAAGAGTCCAAGTCAGTATTGGTGTAGAGAATAAGTACACGGATGGGGTGCGTCCCTCGGTTCATCAGGGAAGGAAATGGTTATTTCCCTGGTCGGTGTTCTCGGTTACTAGACCTGGTATTGTCGGTGTCCTGTGATGTGTTCCATGTAGATGTCTCTGGACCACCTGATGGTATCAGACACCATGAGCTGTCTCATGAGCTGGACGTAGCGTCGACCAACTCCACACACTCTCAGTACCAGTTTGTTGTGGGGGTCCCATGCGCCCAAGGCTGCCACAACCAGGGCATGGATCTGGACCTCATAGCCCTGGGCTCTCAGGGTTTCGGCCAGCGGGGTGTATTTCAAGGCCTTCCATGCTTGGGCCTTGTGGAAGGCCTGTGACCTGTTTTCAAATAGTACCATGACATCTACCATGGAGACCTTATTCTTTTCTGCGTCTGTCACGATGTTGTTGGGTCGCAATTGGCTGTCTGTCCCTGGGATGGCAGAGTCAACGCTGATCTTCCCCAGGAATGGCGGGATGGCTTTTACCAGCCAGTTCTATTATCCCTGCATGTTCTGATAGGCCTTGGAGCCTAACTCACAGCAGCCTCTCTGTGTCCTGGTGGGTCCAGTCTGGGAGAAAGGGGGAAATGGGGAAAAAAGGAGCCACAGAGAAGTGCTTGGAGGTGTGGGCTTTGCTGCTGAATATCTAGCCTGTGTAAACATGTGGCAGGCAGTAGAGTGGGGCGGTGCTTGGGTACTGGGGAGCAGAAAAGTGGGAGGTATCTATGTGAGGAGAGGATCAAAGGGTCTAAATCCTGCATAGCCCAATGCTGGCATTATCGAAGTCATATGGACTCCTGTCACACAGCAAGTCTTGGCAAGTTTTTTTTTTTAAAAGCTACAAACATTCAAATATAAAAATACTTCCATGTATTTTCAGATGTAACTAAATTAAATAACTTTGGGGGGAATGCTTTGTAAGTATTATAGATTAAAACAACTGTTACTAAAGCAAGTAATTCAAAGTTAAGGGTATTAGATTAGAGAGAAGTGTAAGGTACTTTATAAGGCACAAATCACATTGCTATCTGAGCACGAACTTCAAGTGGGTGGGAAAGGCAAAAAGTATAGAAATGTACAGTTAAAGTCATAAAACTGTTTCAACTCTGCCCCATTATTCTGCCCCTATGATGTATGAGGCAGATACATTTTTCTAACAACTTGAAGTCTGCACTTCGCAGCCTCTGACCTCTTAAATCCTGACTAGTCATAGCACTGAGCATATAGTACAGGAACTAAATGCTTTTTGCTAAGGATATTAAATTCTGTATTATTGCAGCTTGGCATAGTTGGCATGTACATCTGAAACACTTTCAAAAGGATTTTCACCTAGGTGAAGTTAAAAAATTCCACTTATGTATATTTGCAAAGGCTTGTCTCAGCTTACAAAGGATGGAACATGTATGGGGTGGGAATACACAGGTTTATACTATATAAGGTAAAGTATATAAAGTGTGACAAAGTTCCTCCTCTGCCTTGGTGGGTCCTGCGCTTATTGGCGGATTTGCTCACCTCAGAGATTCACAACAGCCCTCAGTTTGGCCACTTTTGCTAGTGGCTCAAACCTGCCATTCACTCAGCTAACCTCATCACTGGCCAGCATGGGAAAAAGGAAGAACAACAATCCCCGCAGTCTCTGCTGATCCACCATGTGGATCAGGGAACAGCCCAGAGACCTTCCCCTCTGGTGGAACCCACAGTCCAGGTCACTCCTCCTGTGTCTGATCAGGAGTTGGGAGGTTTGGGGGGAATCCGGTCCTGCCCTCTACTCCGGGTTCCAGCCCAGAGCCCTGTGGAATGCAGCTGTCTAGAGTGCCTCCTGGAACAGCTGTGTGACAGCTACAACTCCCTGGGCTACTTCCCCATGGCCTCCTCCCAACACCTGCTTTATCCTCACCACAGGATCTTCCTCCTGGTGTCTGATAATGCTTGTACTCCTCACTCCTCCAGTAGTACACCTTCTCATTCTCAACTTCTTGCTCCCAGCTCCTCGCACGCAAGCCACAAACTGAAGTGAGGTCCTTTTTAAGCTCAGGTGCACTGATTAGCCAGCCTGCCCTAATTGATTCTAACAGCTTCTTAATCGGCTTCAGGTGTCCTAATTAGCCTGCCTGCCTGAATTTGTTCCAGCAAGTTCCTTCTTGTTCTGGAACCACCCCTGTTACCTTACCCAGGGAAAATGGACCTGCTTAATCTGGGACTAATACATCTGCCTTCTAACACTCTCCTGTGGCCATCTGGCCTGACCCTGTCACAAAAGATAAGTGCAAAGTACTTCACTTAAGTAGGAAAAATCAAATACACAGATATGAAATGGGTAATAACTGACACAGTGGTAGTACTACTGAAAAAGATCTGGGGGGTTACAGTGAATCACAAATTAACTGAGTCAACAATGTGATGCAATTGCAAAAAAGGCAAATGTAATTCTGGGGTGTATTAAGGAGTGTCAAAGGTAAGACTCAGGAGGTAACTGTCCCACTCCACTCTGCACTGATGAGGCCTCAGCTGGAGTACTGGGTCCATTCTGGGCACCACACTTTAGGAAAGATGTGGACAAACTGGAGAGAGTCCAGAGAAGAGCAACAAAAATGATAAAAGGTAGAGAAAATATGACACAGGAGGAAAGATTTAAAAAACTGGGCATGTTTAGTCTTGAGAAAAGAAGACGGGGGGGGGGGGGGGACCTGATCCCAGTCTTCAACTATGTTGAGAGCTGTTATAAAAAGGATGTTGATCAGTTGTTCTCAATGTCCAATGAAGGTAGAACAAGAAGGAATGGGGCTTAATCTGCAGCAAGGGAGATTTAGGTTAAATATTACACAAAACTTTCTGAGGCCTAGTCTACACTGCAAAGTTTGGTTGATGTAAGCCACCTCCTGTCAAACCAGCTGTGTATGTGTCTACACTTAATTTTTTCTCCCGCCCATGTAAATGCCCCATTATAGTGATACAGTAAAACCATCCCCCCAAATGGTGTTGAGCTATGGTCAACAGTCTGAGGTTGATGCAGCACAAGTGTAGACACTATGTGACCTATTTCAACACTCTCAGTCCTCCAGCAGCTGTCCCACAATGCCCAACACTGGCCACTCTGGTCACAAGTATGACCTCCACTGTCTGGGGTCATGGAGTCCGGAAGTCCCACATCCCCCTTTAAAACCCCACACATTTTTGAAGTGCCTTTTCCTCATTGCCTAGCTTGATGAGCACACCTAGCAGCTTTCCCTTATTGTGTGCAACTGCCCTATCAATCACGTCAGGTACACACTCCAGATGTGCTCCTGCCTGGAGTCGACAGGAGATAGTGGATCTCCTGGGCCTGCGGGGAGAAAAGGCTCTGCCAGCACAGCTACGAAGCAGTCATAGAAACACTGACATCTATGAGCAGATTGCACAAGGGATGCAGGCAAAGGGATATGATATAGATAGTTGGGTATGCGATGACCGGGAGAACTGCATGGTGACTTGTGTGTCTGGTGCACAGGTCACAGATCTTTCGAGACATCTAGACAGGCTTATGTGTAGTGCTGGGGCGGAGCCGGTGGTCATGGTACATGTAGGTACCAATGACATAGGGAAGGGTAGGATAGAGATCCTGGAGGCCAAATTTAGGCTGCTAGGTAAGAGATTGAAGTTCAGGACCTCCATGGTAGCATTCTCCAAAATGCTTCCAGTTCTACGCGCAGGGCCAGTTACAGAGGCAGAACTCCAGGGTCTTAATGCGTAGATGAGACAATGGTGCAGGGAGGAGGGGTTTAGATTTATTAGGAACTGGGGAAACTTTTGGGAAAGGGGGAACCTGTACAGGAAGGATGGGCTCCACCCAAACCAAAGTGGAACCAGGTTGCTGGTGCTTAAAATTAAAAAGGTCGTAGAGCAGTTTTTAAAGTAAGGGTTGGGGGGAAATCCGACAGGTGCGGAGGAGCAGATGATTCGGACATCCCTTAGGGGAGGATCTATAAATGGAGTTTCCCTATGTCCTAATAAGGAGAAGAGGCTGGAAGATGATAAAATACAGGTAGGATCTGATGAGAAACAGTCAAAAGAAAAAAAGTCCCATTCAATTACATCATGTAATGGAAGACAAAGCTAAAAAGTAACAAGTTTTTAAAATGCTTATATACCAATGCTAGAAGTCTAAATAATGAGATGGGAACACTAGAGTGCCTTGTATTAAATGAGGATATTGATAGGCATCACAGAAACTTGGTGGAATGAGGATAATCAATAGGACACAGTAATACCACAGTACAAAATATATCGGAAGGACAGAACAGGTCGTGCTGGTGGGGGAGTGGCACTGTATGTGAAAGAAAGTGTAGAATCATATGAAGTAAAAATCTTAAATAAGCCAAACTGTACCATAAAATCGCTATGGATAGCAATTCCATGCTTCAATAATAAGAATATAGCAGTAGGGATATAGTACAGACCACCTGACCAGGATGGTGATAATGACTGTGAAATGCTCAGGGTGGTTAGAGAGGCCATTCAAATAAAAAACTCAATAATAATGGGGGATTTCAACATATTCCTAAATGATCTGGAAAGGGGGTAATTTAATGAGGTGGTAAAGTTGCAGACAATACAAAATTACTCAAGGCAGTAATCTCACAATATTGGGTGATTGGACAACTGGATGACAGATGAAATTTGGTGTTGATAAAAGTTTTCAGAATGGAGAGAGGTAAATAGTGGTGTCCCCCAAGGGTCTATACTGGGACCAGTCCTATTCAACATATTCATAAATGATCTGGCGTAAATAGTGACGTGGCAAAATTTGCAGATGATACAAAATTACTCAAGATAGTTAAATCCCAGGTAGACTGTGAAGAGCTACAGAAGGATCTCTCAGAACTGGGTGACTGGGCAACAAAATGGCAGATGAAATTTAATGTTAATAAATGCAAAGTAATGCAAATTGGAAAACATATACATACATATAAAATGATGGGGTCTAAATTAGCTGTTACCACTCAAGAAAGAGATCTTGGAATCATTGTGGATAGTTGTCTGAAAACATTCACTCAATGTGCAGCAGCAGTCAAAAAAGTGAACAAAATGTTGGAAGTCATTAAGAAAGATAGTAAGACAGAAAATATCATATCACCTCTATATAAATCCTGGTACATCCACATCTTGAATATAGCGTGCAGATGTGGGCACCCCATCTCAGAAAAGATATATTGGAATTGGAAAAGGTTCAGAAAAGGGCAACAAAAATATTTAGGGGTACGAATGGCTGCCGAATAAGGAGAGATTAATAAGACTGGGACTTTTCAGCTTGGAAAAGAGACGACTAAGGGGGATATAATAGAGGTTTATAAAATCATGACTGGTGTGGAGAAAGTAAATAAGAAAGTATTATTTACTCCTTCTCTTAACACAAGAACTAGGGGCCCGACCAAATGAAATTAATAGGCAGCAGGTTTAAAATAAACAAAAGCAAGTATTTTTTCACACAATGCACAGTCAACCTGTGGAACTCCTTGCCAGAGGATGTTGTGAAGGCCAAGACTATAACAGGGTTCAAAAAAGACCTACATAAATTCATGGAGGATAGGTCCATCAATGGCTAGTAACCAGGACGGGCAGGGATGGTATCCCTAGCCTCTCTTTGCCAGAAGCTGGGACTGGGCGACAGGGGATAGATCACTTGATGATTACCTGTTCTGTTCATTCCCTCTGGGGCACCTGGCATTGGCTAGATGGGCCTTTGGTCTGACCCAGTATAGCCATTCTTCTGTTTTTATGACAGGGACCAGCAGCAGTGCCACATGAAAGCCAAGAAACTGCAGCAGGCATACCAGGAGACCAGGGAGGCCAACAGTCAATCTGGTGTCAAGCTGCAGACCTGCCACTTTTACAACGAGCAGCATGGCATACGGGTGGAGACCTCGCGACCACCCCACATACCACTATGGGTATCTCCAAGGAGTACAAGTCACAGGTCCTTGGAGTAACCAGCAAGGAGGAAGAAGAGGAGGAGGATGGGAAATATGCAACTGTGGGGGTCCAGCTGTGGCACAAGGCAGTTCCATGGCAGAGACTCCACCACAGTCCTGGCAGTTGAACATGGACAAGCCTGATGTAGGGGAAGGAACCTTGGGTAAGCGTGTGAATGCATTTCCCATTAAAATAGTTAAATGTACTGATGATGCCTGACCCCAAAGTAGCAGGACAGCGATTGACTTTTCAGTAACGTATTCGTACTAGAAGAGGTAATGGTACAACAAACAGAGGTAGAGTTATTATTTGCTTTTCATTCCTCTGTAAAGTTAGGTGAAAGGGGGGCATGCAGAGCAGTTGGTTTATGTACCCCAGTATGTCCCTTGAATCCTCAGGAGAGATCGCGATGAACCTTTCATGGAGCCACTCTGCAATCCTCTCCTGAAGGTTTCTAGGATGGCGGCCTAATTTCTTCCTCCACAGTAGAACATTTTCCCATGCCACTGCATGATGGATTCAGCCAGCACCATTGCAGTAAACAAGCTCGTGGCATACAAGCCCAGGCAGCTTCAGGACACCCGTAGCTCCTGAGCTCTCTCTGCCTTTGTTACCCTACAGGGTTAGATATCAACTAAAATCAGCACCTGTGGAAAATAGTGCCAGTATTCAGTGCAATGGCCCTATACTCACGTTGTTTCATGCGATTGAACAATTCTCTGCTCATTTCTCACTCTGCTTGCCCTGGCGGGCCATACTCACTATGGCTGGGACTGAAGAGCGGTGTTGTGCACAAGCACTCCAAGGTTGAAGTGTCAATAAGCAGGTCTTGTTTAAAACTTCAGGGAAGCAAGGGAAGGGAGTTCCGAACCTTAACTTTCACTTTTCATTGTGACTATACTGACAATAACACCTCCATGTGTATTATCTGTATCTGCTGCCGTTGCAGCGTTGACGGGTTCCCCCTCTACATCCGCGTCATGCCTAAGCCAGGTAAGGAGGAGAAAGAAGATGACTCAGGATGATGTGTTTAGTGAAATCCTGCAAGGCAATGCTGCATTAGGCTGTGAGCAGAAGTCTTGAAGGGCGAATATTTCAGACTGTATGAAGAACAAAAGAGCATATGGGGAAAGGCCCAGGAGTCCTGCAGGAAGAGGAGAGGGAGCTGCACCAAGACATAGTGGGGCTTCTCCAGCAGCAAACAGATGCGGCAGACTCTTGTGGACCTACGAGTTCAACAGGCATGGTCTCACCTCCCTTTGCAGTCAATGGAGAACTCCATTTTAGCACCTCCCTGCACCCCCCATCCCAACATTCCATGTGACATCAGGGCTGCATCCCTACCCCTATCACTCCACCAGGGGGACAGTGAGGAGAACTGACCTGTGAGAGCTATGGTTGATGTAGGGTGTAGCCAAAATGAACCAAAATGGACAGGAATGTTCTTTCCCCTTGTTCAGTACTGTTTCATTAGTTTATTTCAAAAGTTTCCATTGTATTTGCTTTTAAAGTGCACTTTCTTTTTTTTTTTTTTGTGGTTGTGTGACTCAATAAAATTCTATTTCTTTAAAACTAATTAGTCTTTATTAGTTCACAATTCAGGCTGCAGAAGGCCTAGTGGTATTGAAAGCACCCACTTCTTCTTATGGTACAGGGCGACAGAACTCAAAGGATCAGTGACAAACACAGTGTAATAATTATAAATGTACTGCAAGCACCACAAAATTAATAGGTGCACAAACAGACTCTTAGATTCATATGTATACTCCAAGCACCACATAATTCCCACTAGGCTCCAAAACTTCGGGGTCAGGTAGAGCACAGCCCACCATACCATATTACTTTGGCTGACTGTTAAAGTGCTCTTTCGAGACCTTCTGTGTTGCGCTTCAATAATAGCCCTTGCGTCAGGCTGTTCAAATGCAGCAGACAGATACTCCGCCTCTGCCCTCCACTCTGGCAGCCGCTTTCCCCCCGTAGCCTCACAGATATTATGCAGGATGCAACAGGCAGCTATAACCGTTGGGATATTTTTCTCACTGAGATCTAATTTAGTGAGTAAACAATACCGACATCCTTTCAATCTGCCAAAAGCACATTCAACCATCATTCTGCACCTGCTGAGCTGGTAGTTGAATCTTTCCTTGGTGCTGTTGAGATAGCCAGTGTATGGCTTCGTGAGAGAGGGTAGCAAGGGGGAGGCTGGGTCCCCCCCAGGATCACTCTTGGGAGTTCAGCATCACCAGTGGTAATCCACTGGTGAAGAAAGTGTCCCAGCTTGCAGCTTTCTGAACCGTCCTGTGTTCTTAAAGATGTGAGCATCATGAACCTTCCCTGACAGCTAACACTGATGTTTGTGAAACATCCCTGATGTTCCTCCAATGCTTGTGTAACCATAGAAAAGTAACCCTTTCCCACAATAGGGATATGCGTGCCATCTATTACTTCACTGAAGAGCAGGAACCCCATTGCTGCAAATCCAGCCACTCTGTTCTACACAGTGCCAAGAGTCACAGTCCTGTGTAGCAGCAGATGAGTAATGGCCCTACACACTTGGAGACAATGGCCCCCACTGTGGATTTTCGCACTCCAAAATGATTTCCCACTGACCGGTAGCAAGCCAGTGTTGCAAGCTTCCACAGTACGATCACCACGCACTTCTCCACTGTCAGGGCAGCTCTCACTTTGGTATCCCTGCTCTGGAAGGCTGGGGTGAGCTCAGCACACAGATCCAGGAATGTGGCCATGCACTTTGGAAAGTTCTGCGGCCACTGTTTGTCATTCCAACCCTGCATTACCGTGCTGTCCCACCAGTCAGTGCTCATTTCTCAGGCCCAGAAGCGGCGCTCCACCCTCTGCAGCTGCTCCCTGAATTCTACCAACACACCTGAACTTGTTGTCGCTATGTCCCACAGCCACCTGTTCTCCCTGAAACTACCACATTCCCCACAGCTGTGGTTCTTCCTGTGGCTCTGCAAATACTGGAGGATTGTGCCTTCTGTGTTTGCAATGCTCATGATAATGGTGCAGAGCTATGTGGGCTCCATGCTTTTATCAGAGATGGCGGCCAGCAACAAGCACTGTCCAGATTTGTGGGATTTTTAAAAAGGCAAGAAAATTATGGGTTTGGGTGGCATTATGGCCTGGAGAAGGTTGCATGATGTAAACGTGGCGCCCCTCGCTCCCAGTGACCCCTGCAGGACTCGTTTCTGCCTAGCCATGCCTTGCCCACAAAGACAGCGTGCCAGACGATGGCAAGTTGCACACTGAGACATCTACCCATGGTGCACTGCACTGTATATCGACACATGCACTCCTGGTGAGTACCTGCAGTGCCAGCACAAGGAGCCAACTATGAATGCACTCAAGAGATATACTATCTCCAGTACCTTTATGTTGCCATTACTTGCATCAACCAAAGTGTATAGTGTAGACATGGCCTAACTATAAGGGTGATTAAGCACTAGAACAGGCTTTCAAGGGAGGCTGTGGAATCCCCATCCTTGGAAGTGTTTAAGAACAGGTTGGACAACCCCCGTCAGGGATGGTCTAAGTCAGTGGCTCTCAACCTTTCAGGAGTCTGATTTGTCTTGCGTTCCCCCCGAGTGTCACCTCCCTTAAAAAACAGTGCTTACAAAATCAGACATAAAAATGCAGAAGTATCACAGTCACACTAGTACTGACAAATTGCTGACTCTCTCATTTTTACCATATAATTATAAAATAAATCAACTGGAATATAAATCTTGTACTTACATTTCAGTGTATAGTATATACAGCAGTATAAACAAGTCACTGTCTGTATGAAATTTTAGTTTGTACTGACTTTGCTAGTGCTTTTTATGTAATCTCTTGTAAAACTATAAAAATATCTAGATGAGTTGGTATATCCTCGGAAGACCTCTGCATACCCCCAGGGGGACACGCCCCGGTTGAGAACCACGGGACTAGGTTTACTTGGTCCTGCTGCAGCACAGAGGGTGGGACTTGATGACTCCTTGAGGTGCCTTCCAGCCCTACATTTCTATGATTCTGTAAGGTACATGTCTGTTCATCCTATGTTGCAGAATAATGGCCAAATATACTTCTGGATCTCTCCACAACATTCAGTATGGTCGATCACAAGATGCTGCTCCTGGTATCCTAATTGAGAGAAGGGGTGTAGGGGACCCAAGAAAATTCATTAAAATGTTTGGAATCCTTCCGGGAGAGCCACATGCAGAGGTTAATGATGGGAAATTGCACCTCTGCCACAAGACGTCTCTCCTGTGGCCTGTTCAATATTAACACAGAACCACTAGGAGAAATAGTAAGACCTACTGGGCTCAGATGCCAACAATGTGCCAATGATATACAACCATCGCTGTCACTGGCACCCAGCTGTCCCAGGCTACATCTACCTGGGAACTGGAGGTGTAATTTCCAGCTAGGGTAAGTGTGCATGCACTAGTGCTGATCGAACAAGCAAGCTAAAAATAGCAGTGCAGCCACGGCCACGTGGGAGGCAGGTGAGCTAGCCACCCTGAGTGTGCACCAAGGATCAGAAAGGAATGTGTGCAGGGCAGCTAGCCTGTCCTGCCCCCCAGGCAGCTGCATTACTATTTTTAGCATGCTCACTCCATCAGGGCTAGAGCAGGCATGTCTATCCAAGCTGGAAATTACACCTCCTGCTCTAGTGTAGACATACCCTTTGTGTCTAGCCTTGGAAGAGATAGTGGAAGTTAAAGCCTAGAGGAAGCCAGCGGTTGTAGCTGTAGGCAGAGGAAGTTGTTTAAAAGAGCTTACTCCCACTAACCTGAGCCAAGGTGCAGTGAAGTCAATGGAAACCCTGCCATTGACTTTCCTGGGCTTTGGATCAGGCCCACAGTGTGGTCTTCTCCAGCCAAGAATGCTTTCCCACAAAATTGTCAAGCCAGCTATAGTGCACGTGATCTTCTACATGTTTCACTGAGTTAGCAAACAGCAACATCCAGGAGAAATGTGATCCATCATCTTGGTGAGGCTAGGAGAACTGCATCACAGTTTTGTGGATGATGCTCTGGCCTCAGTAATATATGCCTTTGTTTACCTCCTGTTTGAGTTAGAGTGATGTAATTGACCTGGGTTTGAAATCATCAGTCCTGAGCCCTGGTCTACACTAGGACTTTAGGTCGAATTTAGCAGCGTTAAATCGATGTAAACCTGCACCCGTCCACACAATGAAGCCCTTTATTTCGACTTAAAGGGCTCTTAAAATCGATTTCCTTACTCCACCCCTGACAAGTGGATTAGCGCTTAAATCGACGTTGCCGGCTCGAATTTGGGGTACTGTGGACACAATTCGATGGTATTGGCCTCCGGGAGCTATCCCAGAGTGCTCCATTATGACCGCTCTGGACAGCACTCTCAACTCAGATGCACTGGCCAGGTTGACAGGAAAAGAACCGCGAACTTTTGAATCTCATTTCCTGTTTCGCCAGCGTGGCAAGCTGCAGGTGACCATGCAGAGCTCATCAGCACAGGTGACCATGATGGAGTCCCAGAATCGCAAAAGAGCTCCAGCATGGACCGAACGGGAGGTACGGGATCTGATCGCTGTTTGGGGAGAGGAATCCGTGCTATCAGAACTCCGTTCCAGTTTTCGAAATGCCAAAACCTTTGTGAAAATCTCCCAGGGCATGAAGGACAGAGGCCATAACAGGGACCCGAAGCAGTGCCGCGTGAAACTGAAGGAGCTGAGGCAAGCCTACCAGAAAACCAGAGAGGCGAACAGCCGCTCTGGGTCAGAGCCCCAAACATGCCGCTTCTATGATGAGCTGCATGCCATTTTAGGGGGTTCAGCCACCACTACCCCAGCCGTGTTGTTTGACTCCTTCAATGGAGATGGAGGCAATACGGAAGCAGGTTTTGGGGACGAAGAAGATGATGATGAGGAGGAGGTTGTAGATAGCTCACAGCAAGCAAGCGGAGAAACCGGTTTTCCCGACAGCCAGGAACTGTTTCTCACCCTAGACCTGGAGCCAGTACCCCCCGAACCCACCCAAGGCTGCCTCCTGGACCCAGCAGGCGGAGAAGGGACCTCTGGTGAGTGTACCTTTTAAAATACTATACATGGTTTAAAAGCAAGCATGTGAAAGGATTACTTTGCCCTGGCATTTGCGGTTCTCCTAGATGTAGTCCTAAAGCCTTTGCAAAAGGTTTCTGGGGAGGGCAGCCTTATTGCGTCCTTCATGGTAGGACACTTTACCACTCCAGGCCAGTAGCACGTACTCGGGAATCATTGTAGAACAAAGCATTGCAGTGTATGTTTGCTGGCATTCAAACAACATCCGTTCTTTATCTCTCTGTGTTATCCTCAGGAGAGTGAGATCTAATTCATGGTCACCTGGTTGAAATAGAGTGCTTTTCTTCAGGGGACACTCAGAGGAGCCCATTCCTGCTGGGCTGTTTGCCTGTGGCTAAACAGAAATGTTCCCCGCTGTTAGCCACAGGGAGGGGGGAAGGTTGAGGGGGTAGTCACGCGGTGGGAGGAGGCAAAATGCGACCTTGTAACGAAAGCACATGTGCTATGTATGTAATGTTAACAGCAAGGTTTACCCTGAAAGAGTGTAGCCACTGTTTTATAAAATGTGTCTTTTTAAATACCGCTGTCCCTTTTTTTTTCTCCACCAGCTGCATGTGTTTCAATGATCACAGGATCTTCTCCTTCCCAGAGGCTAGTGAAGCTTAGAAAGAAAAAAAAACGCACTCGCGATGAAATGTTCTCCGAGCTCATGCTGTCCTCCCACACTCACAGAGCACAGACGAATGCGTGGAGGCAAATAATGTCAGAGTGCAGGAAAGCACAAAATGACCGGGAGGAGAGGTGGCGGGCTGAAGAGAGTAAGTGGCGGGCTGAAGACAGGGCTGAAGCTCAAATGTGGCGGCAGCGTGATGAGAGGAGGCAGGATTCAATGCTGAGGCTGCTGCAGGACCAAACCAGTATGCTCCAGTGTATGGTTGAGCTGCAGCAAAGGCAGCTGGAGCACAGACTGCCACTGCAGCCCCTCTGTAACCAACCGCCCTCCTCCCCAAGTTCCATAGCCTCCACACCCAGACGCCCAAGAACGCGGTGGGGGGGCCTCCGGCCAACCAGCCACTCCACCACAGAGGATTGCCCAAAAAAAAGAAGGCTGTCATTCAATAAATTTTAAAGTTGTAAACTTTTAAAGTGCTGTGCTTAAAGTGCTGTGTGGCATTTTCCTTCCCTCCTCCACCACCCCTCCTGGGCTACCTTGGTAGTCATCCCCCTATTTGTGTGATGAATGAATAAAAAATGCATGAATGTGAAGCAACAATGACTTTATTGCCTCTGCAAGCGGTGATTGAAGCGAGGAGGGGCGGGTGGTTAGCTTACAGGGAAGTAGAGTGAACCAAGGGGCGGGGGGTTTCATCAAGGAGAAACAAACAGAACTTTCACACCGTAGCCTGGCCAGTCATGAAACTGGTTTTCAAAGCTTCTCTGATGCGTACCGCGCCCTCCTGTGCTCTTCTAACCACCCTGGTGTCTGGCTGCGCGTAACCAGCAGCCAGGTGATTTGCCTCAACCTCCCACCCCACCATAAACGTCTCCCCCTTACTCTCATAGATATTGTGGAGCACACAGCAAGCAGTAATAACAGTGGGAATATTGGTTTCGCTGAGGTCTAAGCGAGTCAGTAAACTGCGCCAGCACGCCTTTAAACGTCCAAATGCACATTCTACCACCATTCTGCACTTGCTCAGCCTGTAGTTGAACAGCTCCTGACTACTGTCCAGGCTGCCTGTGTACGGCTTCATGAGCCATGGCATTAAGGGGTAGGCTGGGTCCCCAAGGATACATACAGGCATTTCAACATCCCCAACAGTTATTTTCTGGTCTGGGAATAAAGTCCCTTCCTGCAGCTTTTGAAACAGACCAGAGTTCCTGAAGATGCGAGCATCATGCACCTTTCCCGGCCATCCCACGTTGATGTTGGTGAAACGTCCCTTGTGATCCACCAGAGCTTGCAGCACTATCGAAAAGTACCCCTTGCGGTTTATGTACTCGGCGGCTTGGTGCTCCGGTGCCAAGATAGGGATATGGGTTCCGTCTATAGCCCCACCACAGTTAGGGAATCCCATTGCAGCAAAGCCATCCACTATGACCTGCACATTTCCCCGGGTCACTACCCTTGATATCAGCAGATCTTTGATTGCGTGGGCTACTTGCATCACAGCAGCCCCCACAGTAGATTTGCCCACTCCAAATTGATTCCCAACTGACCGGTAGCTGTCTGGTGTTGCAAGCTTCCACAGGGCTATCGCCACTCGCTTCTCAACTGTGAGGGCTGCTCTCATCTTGGTATTCATTCGCCTCAGGGCAGGGGAAAGCAAGTCACAAAGTTCCATGAAAGTGCCCTTACGCATGCGAAAGTTTCGCAGCCACTGGGAATCGTCCCAGACCTGCAACACTATGCGGTCCCACCAGTCTGTGCTTGTTTCCCGAGCCCAGAATCGGTGTTCCACAGCATGAACCTGCCCCATTAGCACCATGATGCATGCATTGGCAGGGCCCATGCTTTCAGAGAAATCTGTGTCCATGTCCTGATCACTCACGTGACCGCGCTGACGTCGCCTCCTCGCCCGGTATCGCTTTGCCAGGTTCTGGTGCTGCATGTACTGCTGGATAATGCGTGTGGTGTTTAATGTGCTCCTAATTGCCAAAGTGAGCTGAGCGGCCTCCATGCTTGCCTTGGTATGGCGTCCGCACAGAAAAAAGGCGCGGAACGATTGTCTGCCGTTGCTCTGACGGAGGGAGGGGCGACTGACGACACGGCTTACAGGGTTGGCTTCAGGGAGCTAAAATCAACAAAGGGGGTGTCTTTACATCAAGGAGTATTTCAGGCAGGACTTCACGGAGGGTTCCAATAAGAAATGGTGCACCTAAGTTATCGTTCTTATTGGAACAAGGAGGTTAGCCTGGCCTCTGATTGATACATGGCTAGATTTACCTCGCTGCACCTTCTCTGTGAGTGACTGCAGTGTGACCTAGAGGAATGAGTCCCCTAGACAGGGAAGGAGGCAAATGAGTACAAAACAAATCTGGTCTATTTCTTGTTTTGACCCACTCCATCTATCTTTTACATCTTTGGTTGGCAGCAGACGGTGCAGAAGGACTGCATGCCATCCACATCTCATGGCTGCTCAGCAGAAGATGGTACAGTACGACTGCTAGCCATCCTCATCTCTTGCCTGCCTGGCAGAAGATGGTACAATACGACTACTAGCAATCCTCATCTCTTGCCTGCCTGGCAGAAGATGGTACAGTACGACTGCTAGCAGTCCGTATCGCCTGCCCGCTCACCATAAGACGGTTCAATAGGACTGACTGCAGGACTAAAGAGAATGACCTGGTCAAGTCACTCCAAATTTAGTCCCTGTGCCCATGTCTGCCCAGGCGCTCCCAGCCGACGTGGCCAGGAGCACCTCGGACACGACGAGGACGACTACCAATCGTATTGCACCGTCTGCTGCCAGAAGGCAATGGGTTGCTGCTACTGTGCAGCAAAGCCGTACCGCGTCTGCCAGCACCCAGGAGACATAGGGTGACGGTTACCTGAGCGGGCTCCATGCTTGCCGTGGTATGGCGTCTGCACAGGTAACTCAGGAAAAAAGGCGCGAAACGATTGTCTGCCCTTGCTTTCACGGAGGGAGGGAGGGAACGGGGGGCCTGACGATATGTACCCAGAACCACCCGCGACAATGTTTTAGCCCTATCAGGCATTGGGATCTCAACCCAGAATTCCAATGGGCAGCGGAGACTGCGGGAACTGTGGGATAGCTACCCACAGTGCAACGCTCCGGAAGTCGACTCTAGCCTCGGTACTGTGGAAGCGCTCCGCCGAGTTAATGCACTTAATGCACTTAGAGCATTTTCTGTGGGGACACACACACTCGAATATATAAAACCGATTTCTAAAAAACCGACTTCTATAAATTCGACCTTATTCCGTAGTGTAGACATACCCTGAGACAGCTACAAGTGGTACAGAATGCAGCAGCACACATCAGAACTACAGGTAACTGCAAATCCATCACCCCATATCCTGCTCACGCCACTAAATCCCATTCAATACTCTGTCAAGTCTCAGGACTTGGTACTTAACTGGAAACAGTCTGGGTCCAGGATGCATGAGGGACAACCTCACCCTTTGGGGTTTCAGCTGCTCTGGACAGCTCTGGCACAGTGTAATGGTCTACTGCAAGAGAGCCGCTTGTGTGTGCAGGGAGACAGAGCTTTTTTGGGCACTGGCCCAAGACAATAAAACTTACTTCTGCAAGAACTATGACAGACCTCACACCTTTCCAGTCCAGTGCAAAGCATGCTATTGCAACCTCGCCTTCTCAGATCACAACACATGGTGTTTCAGCTCACAGTCAGAAAGAAACCCCCTAGCCAGTGTTCTCCCCCAGAAGAGGAATGGAGAGGAAGCCCCACATAACAGATAGTAGCCATTATGTTTAGCTGATCTTTCTCATAGCTGAATGATGGGAAAGATTCTCTAGTCCTGTATTGGGTGGCATTTGTTTTTGCTGGCTTCACAATGTTTTTTAACCTTCTCCTGGTCTTGCTCACAAATAGAAATTAGAGCTGGAAAAGACCGCTGACAGCATGTAGGTCATTCCCTCTCCCCAGGGTCTGCCTTGAACACAGCCAACCCATTTGACTACTTTGGGCCCCATGTTTCTGGAGGCCCCAGGCAAACCCACAACTCCCTGACCTGCCCACTTACTCTCTTAGGTAGTGAGACCAGCAATGTGGCATCTCATTGCCTAATCTCCTACCTTCTGCAAATTGTAAAGTCACTCAGTGCAGGATTATTCCCCCAGGGAGGTAATCCCAACCCTCCTTTTGGTCTGGCTGCGCCTCTCATTTTGTCAGGGACTCCAGCAATGCTCTTTGATGCTGAGCCTTCCTTGCATCACTTTGGAAGTCTTGTCGCTATGGCGACCTGATGCAGCTTGACAGTCTGTTTGTGGTTCACCTATTTCAGTCAGAAATTATTCTGACTGCTTTACATTTGTAGTTATTTCAACTCATAGTTTATTAGGTGTTTCAGAGTGTCAGAGGAGAATACTGATACTCTACAACGATAACTTTAAGAAACCTGCATGTTCCATCACTTTATTGAAAAAAACAAACAAAAAAAGCTGGATGGAATTTGTGCTGATGTAGGTTCCAGAGCAACAGCTCTTAGAAAGAGAATTCTTTACTTAGCCCTACAAGATAGGAACAACATGCACATAGATCAATGTGGTTCAGGTCTGGCCTTGAGATGCCACTTTTAGGCTGAGAGGCATGTTTAGTCTTCATGACTCATTCAATCCTTGGGCCTTTCTGCTGAGAACACCAGCAAGAGGGCTAGGGCTAGACAGTACCAACCGGGGGCTTTTGTTGTTGTTTTTGGTTGGTTGGTTGGTTTTTGGGAGGGAGATGCAGACACCTGTACACTTGGAAGTGGATTGACAACAGGAGCTAACTTTACACAATTCACTAAAGACAACCCCCGCGCACTCCCCCTCCCACCATAGTGATGATCTCTTCAAGAGTAGGGTTGCAGCACTGGGTAGGAGTGGAGGGCAGGTTGCTTTGCGGCTACCACTGCTTTACCTGCTCTGTGGATAAAGCAAGGATTTCATCTTCTCAGGCTGGCATCCAGCACAAAACTTATTTTACAAAAAAATATTTTTAAAAAAGACTGTCCCTTCTGGACAGGTGATCATATAAAGCCAACCCTCAAAGCTGGCCTCTCTGCTTGGGCTAGGGAGACTGAATTCCCTGCCCAGCACTACTGATGTTACCTTTTGGGAAGGGGAGAGGCAAATCAGCAAAATGGGTGTGTGTAATTTACATTGCTGTTGCCTTTGCTTTACCTTTTCTGGGGATAAACAGAAGACTTTGGTCTCTGGGGCTGTCAGACAGACACTTTTCATCTCCACTGACTCCACGCATCCCTTCTTGGAGAAGTGGGTGTCATTTGGGATTCTCTGCTCAGCGTCCCACACTGGTGCCATTTTGTTAATCTCCACCCCTACCCCTGCCTTTAGGATTAGCCTCCAGGCTTTCATAAACCTCAGTTCTTTTGTGCTCCCCCACAGTCCCCCCAAAAGGGAGGCTGGCCATTGGTGTTTCTATGGTGGAACCCTCAGCCTCCACAGAAGTCAAATAGGCCAGCACTTTTTACATGCTCAATGCACTTTGGATTGTTTTTGCTCTGATAACTGACAACACAGAGACAAGGTGGGTGAGGTAATATCTTTTATTGGACCAACTTTTGTTGGTGAGAACATCACAAACAGAAGATGGTTCAATAAAAGATATTTCCTCACCCACCTTGTTTCTCTAACACCCTGGGACCAACATAGCTACACCACCACTGCATACATATGTAAAAGTGACATCTTTTGACCAAACAGACCAGTTTCCTGTGTGTATTCACCATACTATCTCCTGACAAAAATAAGGCCACTACCAATTTTTGTTGACAAAAGTGATGTTGACACCCAAAAGGCGACATAATAAAAATCGGAATTTCATGTTCATACTTGTTCCCTCTGTCAGCAGATCACGGGACAGATGGGGGCACCATCGTCGACAGTGTGAGCATTGCACTGTGGGTACCTATCCCACTGTCCAGCTCAACACCTTCTGTCACTAGGTGTTGTGAGAAGGCGGAGTGGGTCGCGGTGCATCTTGGGATGTGGCTAAATGTCCTGGGATGCATTGCTTTGTGTCCCAGCACTTCATGGGCTTCCAGCTTTCTTTCGTGGCATTTTTGCAACAGCCATTCTCTGCTGTTCACCCAGGCATATTTGTGAGAAGAGATGGACCCCGCACTGCTCCCCTATGCTCTGTTAACTGTCATGAAGACATCGCAGATGGCAGTGCAGTTAATCATCAAGTTCCTAACTGAAGAAGACTCCCAGGCACCGACATTCTGAGTGACATGGATAGGAGCAACTTGAGATTGCTTTTGGCATTCACAGAGCAGCTGCATAGGGTAGACCATCACTTTTGGGCTTGGGAAACAAGCACTGAATGGTGGGATTGTATTGTCATGCAGGTGTGGGATGAAGAGCAGTGGCTACAGAACTTTCGGATGCAGATAGCCACCTTCCTGGAACTGTGTGCAGAGTTCGCCCCAGACCTGCGGCGCAAAGACACCAGAATGAAAGCTTCCCTCTCAGTAGAGCGCCGTGTGGCAACTGCTGTGTGAAAGCTGGCGATTCCAGACTGCTACAGTCGGTTGCGAATCAATTTGGAGCGGGGAAGTCGATCATTGGGGCTACGTTAATGCAAGTGTACAGGGTAATAAATCACATCCTGCTATGATGGACTGTGACTCCGGGAAATGTGCACGAAATAATGGATGGCAGAAATAGAGTTCCCTAACTGTGGAGGAGCAATAGATGGCAAACATATTACCATTTTGGCACCAGATCACCTTGCAGCAGAGTACATCAATAGGAAGGGGTACTTCTCCATGGTGTTGCAGGCGCTTGTGGATCACCGAGGGAGTTTCATCAACGCAGGGTGCTCCGGGAAGGTGCATGACGCATGCATCTTCAGGAACATCGGCTTGTACAGAAAGCTGCAAATGGGGACTTTCTTTCCAAACCAGAAGATTACTGTGGGGGATGTTGAAATCCCCATAGTGATCCTGGGAAACCCTGAGTACATCTTACAGATGTGGCTCATGAAACCTTACTTGGGACACCTGGACAGCGCTGAGGTGCGGTTCAACAGGCTGAGTAGGTGCTGGATGACAGTTGAATGTGCATTTGGCAGATTAAAGGTGCACTGGCCATGCCTTTATGGCAAGCTACACCGTAATGAGGGTAATATTCCAATGGTCATAGCCACGAGCTGTACATTGCATAATCTCTGTGAAGCTAAGGGTGAAAGGTTTGCTCAGGGGTGGAGTGGGGAGGCAGACCACTTGGCCACTGATTTTGAGCCGCCAGATACCAGGGCTGTCAGAGGAGCCCAGAGGGGGGCAATTCGAGTCAGGGAGGCTTTGAGGCAGCACTTTGACAATGAGTACCAGTAATGTATATCTCTGTCATTGGTGTTAGTTTTCCTAGGATGCAATGGTGTCATTTGGGGCCTTAAATTCCTGTAAGACAATGATTACAATGCCTGTGTATGTATTCAGAAAAGAACTAGATACGTTCATGGAGGATAGGTCCTTCAATGGCTATTAGCCAGAACGGACAGGGATGGTGTCCCCAGCCTCTGTTTGCCAGAAGCTGGGAATGGGCGACAGGGCATGAATCACTCGATGATTACCTGTTCTGTTCATTCCCTCTGGGGCACCTGGGATTGGCCACTGCTGGAAGACAGGATACTGGGCCAGATGGACCTTTGGTCTGACACGGTATGGCCGTTCTTATATTCTTAGTGGTAGAGCCTGCAATCTCAATTTGTAGAAAAAAAATAAAGGTGATTCACCATTAAAAGCCTTTGCTTTTGTGGAACAAGAAACAGCACACACAAACACACAGATGACTGCTGGGAAAGGAGGAACCAGGGAAGGGCAGACTTTCACAACTGTGTGTAGGTCCAGCTATCATTGGGAAAGTTGTCCGAGGGGGTGGAGTGAAGGGGAAACCAAGAAGTCCTAGAAAGTGGAAAGAAATGTGCGGGCAGAGTTTCGGAGGGCATGGAAAAGAGTTCTGAATGTGCTGCAGGGGAGGGTGGGCACGGATCCACTCAGCCGGCCACACTACTAAGGACAGCAGCATCTGCATTTGCTCCTCCATGACTTTCATCATCCTCTCAGTTGCGTCCTTAACAAACACTTGATTCTCTTTTCTGTCCTGCCATACGGCTTCCCAGCATTCCTTACGTTCCCTTTTTTCTGCCTTGGAGCTCTGCACTACCTCCCGGAACACGTCTTCTTTGCTGTGTCTTGGGCACTTTCTTATCTGGCGGAGATGCTCAACCAGGGTGCATGGGGTGTTCCTGAAGGCCACACTTGGTGAAGCACAGGGGACAATGCACAGAAAGGGAATTGTTAAATTCATGCACAGCATTGTAACATTTCAGATAAATACACCTTTTGCAATCACTTTCTCACTGACCCTAGCCATGCACACATCTCCATGAACAGACAAAGCATGGTGAATATTGGTGGTGGTCGTGGTGGGGGCGGGGTTCGATGCTCCACATGGGGAAAAGAGCACATGCTGTCTTCCAGGGTCGTGCTGCAGCATTCTATGGAAACAATTCTAAAATTCTCCCACACTTTTCCACAGGCAGGAGGCATTCTAGCAGACATCTCACTGCTGAGGGTAAGCAGGGAAACGAGGGTACATCTACTACATGCTTGTGGCTTCCGTCTTGGTCTCCATGCTGCTTGCCTATGTGCCACTTTGGTCCCTGTACAAGTGATTGCCAAATGGCGTGGGAAAGTTTCCTACAATGGGGGAGGGAACAAAGCTGCTCTGCCATGGAACCTTTGGCAGAGGGTTGCCAAGGACCTCCAGGAGACTTCCCTGGAGATCTCTCTGAAGGATTCCCGTGAGATCTCGGAGGGCATCCACACCCTGTTCTGCCGTACCAATTAGCTACACGGGGAAATGTTCACCTCACAGAAACACAGCCAGCCTCCCACATTTCTATACCCTGAATCCACCTCCACACTACAGAAGCCACAGCCACTTATCCGGCATCTCATCTCCTGCTTCTTGCTCCCTGGAGAGCGACTGATGAGACTGGCTAGACACCTCTGGAGTGGAGAACGGTTCCTGGCTGCCTGCTCCACTGGGCGACCCTGCTGGGAGCTGCACATCCTCATCTAACTCCACCACTTCATCAATAACTTCATCCTTCGGATTAAGTGCTCTTTCCGCCACCTCCATTCCCTCTGAGGTATCTCCAGGGCTCTTGGCAGTGGAAATGGGGTCACCACCAAGGATAGTGTCCAGCTCCTTATAGAACCAGCAGGTCTTAGGTGAAGCACGGAGTGATGGTTTGCCTCCCTTGCCTTATGGTACGCCTGCCTCAGCTCCTTTATCTTCGCTCTGCACTGCAGTGTCCCCCAATCACAGTCCTTCTCACACAAGCCTCGAGAAATGTGCCAGTAGGTATCCCAATTCCTATGGCTCAAGCGCAGCTGGGACTGCACAGCCTCCTCTCCCCATATACTGATCAGATAAAACAGTTACTCACCTTCTCGTAAGTGTTGTTCTTCGAGATGTGTTGTTCACGTCCATTCCAATCAGGTGTGTACGCATGCACACGTGGACAGTAGTGGGAAGATTTTTCCCCTAGCAGCAACCAAAGGGTCGGTCTGGGTGCCCCCTGGAGTTCTGCCTTCAAGGCGCCCGGCCCCATATAGAGCCCTGCTGACCTGCCACCCCCTCATTTCCTTCTTGCCAGCTACTCCAACAGAGGAGTAGAAGGTTGGGTATTGGAATGGATGTGAACACCACATCTCAAAGAACAACAGTTACGAGAAGGTGAATAACTGTTTTTTTCTTCTTTGAGTGATTGTTCATGTCAATTCCACTTAAGTGACTCACAAGCCCAAGTTCAGGAGAGGGGTCAGAGTCTTCCACTGATTTGGAACACAGTTTGTCCAAAGGCTGCGTCGTCTCTGGCCTGCTGAGTAATCGCACAGTGTGTGGTGAAAGTATGGATGGAAGACCATGTCGCCACTCTGCAGATTTCCTGAGCAGGGATCTGTGCCAGGAATGCTGTTGATGAAGCCTGCACCCTGGTGGAGCGCGCAGTGATCAGGGGTGTGGGAATCCGCACCAGGTTGTAGCATTTGCAGATGCAGGATGTGATCCATGAAAAAATGCCTTGCGATGACACGGGTAACATAGGGGCCGACTTCCCCTCTTTCATGTGGGTGCTCACCCCCCCCCCCGCCACTTGCCCCACCCCCACTCCACCCCTTCCAGGAGGCCCTATCCCTGCCCCGCTTTTTCCCCGCCCCTATTCCAACCCCTTCCCCAAAGTCCCCACCGCAACTCTGCTCCCTCCCTGCTAATATTCCAATTCCTTCCCCAAATCCCACCCCCAGCCCCGCCTCTTCCCTGCCTCCTCACCTAAGCGCACCACATTCCCACTCCTCCCCCCACTCCCGGAGTGTGCCAACGCTGCCAAACAGCTGTTTGGCAGCGGCCAGGCAGGAAACACTGGGAGTAGGCAGAGGAGTGGGGATGTGGTGTGCTCAGCGGGGAAGGAGGTGGTGGGGTGTGGGGGGAGGGGAGCTTGGCTGCCGGTGGGCACAGAGCACCACTAATTTTTCCCTGTGTGTGCTCCAGCCCCGAAGCACCCACACAGTCGGCGCCTATGCAGTCGGCCTTTCATTCTGTCCGCCACTGCCACAAATAGCTGGACCAATTTTCTGAACAGCTTTGTTTCCTTGATATAGAAGGCCAGCGCCCTGCAGACATCCAGTGAGTGGAGTCTCTGCTCCCTGCCAGTAGAATGCGGCTTAGAGTAGAACACTGGGAGGAAGATGTCCTGGTTGAAGTGAAACTGTGACACAACCATCAGGAGAAAAGCCGGATGAGGTCTTAACTGCACTTTGTCCTTATAGAACATGGTATAAGGGGGCTCTGAGGATAGGGCCCTGAGTTCAGACACCCTCCTGGCCGAGGTTATCACCACCAGGAACGCCGCCTTGTAAGAGAGGGTAGAGCAGGGAGCATGTCGCCAAGGGCTCAAAAGAGTTTAGAGAAGACCAGGTTGAGGTCCCAGGCAGGGACAGGCTGACAGATGTTAGGGTATAGCCTGTTGAGCCCTTTTAAAAACCGGCTGACCATCGGGTTAGCAAACACAGAGCAGCCCTTCTCGCCCAGGTGAAAGGCTGAGATGACGGCTAAGTGCACCCTTATTAACGACAACGAAAATCCCTGCTGCTTCAGATGGAGGAGGTAGTCCAGAATAAGCGGCACTGATGCTAGTGTTGGGGACGACTGGCGCTGCGCCGACCAGATTGAAAATCTCTTCCACTTGGCAAGGTATGTAGATCTCATAGAGGGTTTTCTGCTGGAAGACCTAACCTGGTCTGAACAGGAAAGCTCCATCAGGTTCAACCATAGAGCTTCCACACTGTGAGGTGAAGCAACTCAAGGTTCGGATGTTGAAGATGATCGTGATCTTGTGTCAGAAGGTCCGGAAAGAGTGTCAGGGTGATCAGACTTCCATGGACATGTCTAGGAGACATGGGTACCAGTGCTGATGGGGCCAGCCTGGAGCTATCAATATGACCTGAGCTCGTTCCCTCCAGCTCTTGAGGAGTACCTTGTGAACGAGCGGTCTGGGCGGAAAGGCGTATAGGAGACAACCTCCCCAGTGGAGGAGGAATGCATCTGCGCTGGAGCCCGGGCTAGGATTTTGGAAGGAGCAGAACTGCTGGCACTTCCTGTTGCATGGTGGACAGGTCTATCTGGGGAAAACCCCGCCTCTGGAAAATGGAAATCACGACATTCGGGAGAAGGGACCACTCATGGCCATGAAATCACCTGCTGAGGTGGTCCGTCAGCTCGTTCTGTATTCTAGGGCGGTCCGACACTTGTAGGTGTATTGAATGTTCTACACAGAAGTCCCACAGTATGAGGGCTTCCTGGCACAGGGGAGAAAAGCGTGCGCCCCCTGTTTATTGATATACAACATTGCTGTGGTGTTGTCCGTGCTGACTGATACATATTGTCCTGTTAAGTATGTCCAGAAGATCTTGGATACCAGGCGCATCAGTCTCAGCTCTCTGACTTTGATGTGGACAGCCAGATCCGCCTGAGACCAGAGACTTTGAGTCCTGCGGTCTCCTAGATGTGCTCCCCAACCTAAGGCTAATGCATCCATCACTAGTGACAAAGATGGCTGCAGACTGGCGAAGGGGATCCCAGAGAATATCTCCTGAAGGTCGAGCTACCACAGAAGGGAGTCGAGGACCAGGCAAGGCAGGGTCACTATCCTGTTCAAGCTGTCCTGGCCGGGCGGTAACTGATGCAAGCCATGACTGAAGAGGTCGAAGCCTGGGTCTGGCATGCTGCACCATGTAGGTACAGGATGCGATGTATCCGAGAAGCTTCAGGCAGTTTCTTGCTGTGGTGGTGGGAAACCGTCTGAGGCTTTGAATGATATCGGTCAGTGCCTGAAACCTCGCTTGCAGCAATTATGCCCTGGCCTAGGTAGAGTCCAATATTGCTCCTATAAATTCTATCCTCTGGGTGAGGGACAGAGTCAATTTCACTTCGTTTAGAAGGAGACCCAAGTTGTCGAAGGTGGATCTGATGAATCTGACCTGAGCTTCCACTTCGGTTTTGTAGCGGCCCTTGATCAGCCAGTCATCGAGCTAAGGAAACACCTGTACCCGGTGCCTGCACAGAAATGCAGCAATGACTACCATGCACTTGGTGGAAACACGAGGTGCTGTTGACAGGCCGAATGGGAGAACTGTAAATTGGTAGTGGGTGTTGTTCACCATGAACCTGAGGTACTTCCTGTGTGGTGATCGCGATATGAAAGTACACGTTCTTCAAGTTGAGGCAGCATACCAGTCTGCTGATTCCAATGAGGGAATGATGGAAGCCAGAGAGACCATGCGGAACTTGAGTTTCTTCACAAGCTTGTTGAGTTCTTGCAGGTCCAGGATGGGCCTGAGGCCGCCTTTGGCTTTCAGTATTAGGAAATACCATGAATAAAAGCCCTTGCCCCTGTGCTCCTGAGGAGCCTCCTCCACTGCCCCTAAACATAGGAGTGACTGCACCTCCTGGATAAGGAGCTGCTTGTGAGAAGGGTCCCTGAAGAGGATGAGGCAGGGGGGTGGAAGGGCAGGAGGGCACAGAAGTAGATGGAGTATCCCCTCTCTACCATGCAGAGCACCCATCAGGCCGAGGTGATATGGGACCATGCATGGTAGAAAGGGGATAGTCGGGATGAGAAGGTAAGGCAGGGTGGGATCCATTGTCGACACAGGACTGTGTAGCCCATAGGATTATTTTGCTAGCTATTATATCCTACTAATCCAGCCAGCCATATCAAATAATATGTTTCTCTTTCTGAATTAATCCATTTCATATAGGATTCTTATATTTTATCAGTATCAATTCCTATGAAATTAGGATGTGTTGAGGCATATGATATATGTTTCCTGATAATTATACATAGAATAAGTTTTGCTGACATGCAAGAAACCTACGGCCTGTATCTGGTAAGATTAGCTAAAATCTGATCAGTTAAGAGTAAGTCAGCATAAAAGATGGCAACCTTTGGCATAGATAGAAATGGTCCCTGAACTTTGGGTACCCGAAGGGAGGAACTACACACACCACTGAACAGGTTTATCCGGTGTCTGAAAGAGGCTGATAACCATAGGGTACACCACAAATCTGGAAGTCGCCAAGAGAGTCTAGGTTGGCAGTTTTTGGAGTGAGACAATCCTTATTAATATGTAGAGAGTAAATGTCATAATCCACTAACCTATAGGATAAGGGTACCCATAAATTTCTGAGGGTATGGAAATAAGATTTGGGTATAGTAGGTTGGGCATGAATTACATAGCGTCAGGATCCTATAAAACATCATGTAAGGATATCTTAGGGAGCTTTTTTCTTTTCTTTGTTCTCCTATACTCTATAGACTATCATTCTATCAGCTCAGCTTGTGTAGTATAGTATAACTACTCAGCATTCATAACTATTGGGGAAGCCAGAACCATCATGTTATCGGGCATGCCAGGAGTAAGGCTGGTCCTTCGCTATTACTGGGTCCTCAAGGAAGGGTGTGAGTATGTTAGGTTAAGGTATTTATAATAGGAATGTTCCCACCAGGAGTTTTGGAATTCTTTTACTGTTTTGCAGTCATAAGTTTCATAGCATTTATTATGCTTTTGTTAATCTCAATAAAAGTTTTTATCAATTTGTTATTGTCCTCAGTGCAAGTGTTTTTGCCAAGTGCCCCGAAAGTCCTCTCCCGATATAGAACTCTCTGAGTTCTCGGACCCTGTAGTCTGAATCAGTGGTAGATTAATGATTTTGTCGCCCCTAGGTCCAGTTATAATTGCCGCCCCCTCCCAGCAGCTCCCAACCCGTCCCAGCTCACCTCCACTCCACCTCCTCCCCTGAGCGTGCCACCGGGTCCTGCTTCTCCCCGCTCCCTGCCAGTGCTTGTGCGCAAAACAGCTTTGCGAAGGACAGGGGAAGGGGGGGAACGCGGCACGCTCAGGAGAGGCAGGGCCGGGGCGGGGATTTGGGGAAGGGGACCAATAGGGGCAGGGAGGAGGCGGGGAAGGGGTGGAGTTGGGGCAGGGCTGGGGGCGGAGGGCGTGAACTGGCACCAGGGGAAGCAGCCTCTAGCTGCCATTATAAATTTGCCGCCCCTGCAAATTTGCCAGCCTAGGCATTAATACACCGCTGGTCTGAATTGAACAAAAACCTATAAATCTTCTGGTTGGATGTGATCAGTGGCGAGCCATAACAATTAACCCATAAAATTCAGGTCAACAACTGGCTTTCAAAAGGCCAGCTTGGCCCCTGAAGATGGCTTGGGCTGTCCCAAACCCTGGCCAGAGGGTTGATGCAGCCTTCTCCTGCTGTTCCAATTCCTCCTTCTGGACCCGTCTTTGTGGTTCTGCTGACTGAACCACTGATGGCACTGGCATTACGGACGAAAGTATAGAGGCCCAGGGACCTGAGAGCGGTGCTGGAATCTTTCAGGCTGTTTAGCCTTTTGTCCATTTTCTCTGAGAAGAGAGTCTCACCCTCAAAGGGAAGGTCTTGGATGGTTTGCTGTACCTCAGAGGGGAGGCCAGGAACCTGGAGCCATGAGTCCCTTATCATGGCCACTCCAGTAGCCATAACTCTGGCTGCCGCATCTGCCCCATCAAATGCCACCTGAAGGGACACTCTGGAGATCTGTCTCCCTTCCTCAACCAAAGCAGAAAATTCAGTGTGGGAGTCTGAGGGGAGCAACTCCGTAAATTTAGCCATTGCTGAGCCGGTATTGTCGGAGTACCTGCTGATGATGGCCTGCTGGTTGGATATTCAGAGCTGCAGTCCCCCCTGGAGTAGACCTTTCACCCGAAAAGGTCTAGTTTTTTGGCGTCCTTATTCTTGGGCAAAGGGCCTTGAAATCCTTGCTTCTCCTGCTGGTTAGCAGTGTCCACCACCAGGGAATCAGGCTGAGGGTGGGAATAGTTCATAGCCCTTGCAGGACACAAAGCATTGGTGCTCATTGCACTTGGATGAAGGTGGCAACGAAGCCATGGTCTGCCAAAGGGTCTTGATCATGTCCATGATTGCCTTTATCAGTGGTAAGGCAATACGGGCAGGGCCAGAGGGAGACAGGATGTCCACCATAGGGTCCGCATCATCCACAACTTCCTCCGCCTTAATGCGCAGACCCTGGGTGACCCGGCGCAGAGCTGGTGCTACTGAAGTGCCTGCTAGGGCCTCATCTGGTGAGGGGGAGGAGGAGGAGACCACCAGGGGAGGTGGTTGCTCCCTACCATCCCCACCTGAGGGATCTCTTGACCCCATGGGAACTGCGGTAGGTTGGCCTGGTCCTGGTGCTGTGAAAGGTGCGGGTGTCGGTGCCGACATCATGCCCCACGCTGGTTCCTGTAGGCACCATCACAGCCAGTGCCAAGGATGGAGGTGGCGTCGGTGCTGGTGTGAACGACTGAGGCACTGGCTCCGGTGCCAACTGTGGTGGAATGAACATTGCAGACGCCGCTGATGCTGCACCCAGGCAGGACTCTTGGCTCCAACCTTGGGCTTGATGAAAAGCCCATGGGGTCCAAAAGAGCCACTGCAGCAGATTTCGCCATTGAGGGGCCCACTGCTGCGGGTGGGACAACCTATAGTGCTGCAAGGAGGATCTTCTGCTCCTGCTATAGTCAGAGTGGTATGAGTCTGATTGACTCCGAGTAGAACCACCAGGGTGGGGCTGCTCCTCTCGAGGTAGAGCTTCAAGAAGCAGGGGACCGACTGCACTCCCTGGATGGCGCTGCTGCAGTAGAAGGGTGCCAAAGTCAGAGGTGAAAGTAAGCCGGTATGCCCCGGACCGGCTTTCCCAGACGGCAATTTAAAGCCCTAGGGTAGCGGCAGCGGGGCCCCAGTGGGGATTTAAAGGGCCGGGGCCTTAGCGGCTGCCGGAGCCCCAAGTCCTTTAAATCTCCACCTGAGCCGTGCTGCCTGAGCCCTGGGGTAGCGGCAGCGGGGCTCCGGCAGGCATTTAAAGGCCTCGGGGCTCTGGCAGCCGCTACCACAGTGGAGCCCCAGGCCCTTTAAAGCTCTGCCAGAGCCCAGAGCCCCAGGGTAGCAGTGGCAGCCGGGTCCCCAGGGCTCCTCAGTGATTTAAAGGGCCCAGGGCTCTGCTGCGGTAGCAGCAGCTGGAGCCCTGGGCCCTTTAAATCACCTCCGAGCCCAAGGGCTCCCAGCCACCTCTGCAGCTGGTAGCTTGGGGGTGATTTAAAGGGCCTGGGATTCCCAGCCACCACTGCCCCAACTGGAGCCCCGGGCCCTTTGAATTAAGATTTAAAGGGCCCAGGGATTTAAGGCCCAGCCTCTTCCGGTTGAGGCCACGCCTATTCTGTTTGAGGCCATGCCCCCTGCGCAGAACTCTGGCGTACCAGTAAGTCCTTTAACTTACTTTCACCCCCGGCCAAGGCGATGGGGATCAGCGTGCTATCATTGCCGGCTTCCCGTTTACCTGCATGGGGTGCTGGGATGGAACCTGCGGAACTGGGACGCTCTTCTGTATCGGCGGCGAGAACGGCGCTGTGATCCTTGATAGGTCCTGTGCTGCTTCGAAAGCCTCTGGGATGGACGGGAGCAGTAGATGCTCTGATGGGTGTGGTGAGGGAGATGGGCCCAGACTCAACTGCCTTGCTTGAGCAGGAGTCAACGTGGCCCCACTCAGAGTCTCCGAGCCATGGCCGGACTGAGGTGCCACTGGTGGCTGTTCCCTGGGTCTTGCCGAGGGAGATCAGCCTCTCTCTGACCTCTTTTTCTTCTGCGCCAGCGATTGGGACCGGTGCCAAAGGCTGGAATGTCCCCGAGAGGCTCCATGCCTGTGCCGAGCTTCCTTGCCAGCATCTTTCCTTGGCGCCGGATCCTTCAAAGACTTCGTGCCGAAGACAACGTGCTTGGAGCAGGATCCCCGGCTGGGTCTGACTGAGATCAGAAAGCTGCCTCCATAAGGAGAATTTCTGAGACGCTGCTCCCTCTCCTTAATGGTTCTCATTTGGAATTCCTGACAGATCTTGCAGCAGTCTTTCTGGTGACCCTTACCCAGGCACCATAAGCAGGAGGTGTGGGGTTCACTTTTTGGCATGCACTTTGCTCAAATCTGGCAAGTATTAAGGCCCGGGGATCGCAGCATGCCCCAGTAATGAATGAGGGGGAGAATTGGGGGTGGAATGGGGGGAACCCCCCATAACTGAAACTTATGAAGAACTACTAAACTAAACTTTATACAGTGGACAGCTAAAGCACTGCTAATCCACTTGCCGAAGCAAGAGAAGAGCAAGAGTAAGTTCCAGCTACCGTCACTGGTGGTAAGAAGGAACTGAGGGAGGTCGGTAGGGCTCCATATTGGGCGCCATGAAGTTGCGACTCCAAAGGGCACAGTGGCCAACCCTACGGTTGCTGCTAGGGGGAAAATCTTCTGGCTACTGTGCACGTGCGCACACACACAGCTGATTGGAATTGACTTGAACAAGCACTCAAAGAAGAACCAACAGCTCTGCAGTGGTCCAAGCAGGAGAGTATTTGGTGCAATAAGCCGCCATGGTTACCTGGGAAGATGCAATGTGAGCTCTTCAAGCAGAGCCAGCAGTAAATGGAATTTCAAAAATTCCTGGGGCTTCTAAGGGGGAGGGGCAGATGATCATTTACCTGGCTGCAGGGCAGTGGCGTTCAAACCACTGACCAGAGCGATCATGATGGGCATTATGGGACACCGCCTACCTACTGGAGGCCAATTAAAGCGATGAAATCAAACGTAGTGTCTACAGCAGTGTTCCTTCTAATTTTTCCCATGCATGTGTGGAATGAATTTTGTTATGTGCACCAGTATGGAGGTGATGTGTCACACATCACCTTCATATTGGTGCACATAACAAAATTCATGTGGCGGGGTTGGGCCGAGCAGTTCAGGGTGTAAGAGAGGGCCGAGGTCCAGGGCAGAGGGTTGGGGTGCGGGAAGGGGTGAGTGCTCCAGCTGGGAGTGCGGGCTGTGGGGTGGGACCGGGGATGAGGGGTTTGGCGTGCAGGTGCCCTGGGGCTACAGCAGGGAGAGAGAACTCCCCCCTGCTCTCTCCCCCCAGCAGCACCTGGGCTGTGGGGGAGAGGCACCTCTCCCCGAGCTGCTGCAGGTCCAGGCCGGGCTGGGTTGTGGCCAGGGGAGGGGCTCCTCTCCCCCAGCCGTGGCAGGTCCGTCCGCAGTCTGGGCCACTGGTGATGATCCGCAGCTTTGGGCTCCCCTGTGGAGCCTGAAGCGATGGACCATCCGTCACTGGCAGCCTGGAGGAGCAGGAGGGGGCTCCTTTCTGCCCCCCATCCCCCGTCACTGGCAGGCAGCCGGCAGCTGCTGCCTGCCAGTGATGGAGGGTGCGGGTGGAGAGAGAAGCCCTCAGCTGGCCAGCTGAGAGGAGCGAGTGGGGGGATGGTTTGGGGAGAAGCCCTGGGCCCAAAGGCCTAGAGGAGCACTGGGGAAGGGCCGGAGAGGAGAAGAGAGGAGCCAGTGAAGTGGAGCACCAAGCAGGTAGGGCCCCTACTGAGCATGGGCCTACCACCATTATAAACCCGCTACTGGCCGGGCTGGGCTGGGACCAGCGAGGAGAGGTGCCTCTCCCCCCCCGCCATCGCCCTGAGCGCCTGTGCGGCGCTTAATAGGCTGCTGCGCGGCCACGCAACTTACAGGGAACTTAGGTCTACACTGGCACTTTGTGGAGAAAAATGTAGAGGAAAAAGACGTAAGTCTCTCATCAGGGTGGACATATTTATTTGCCAAATCCGGGCATCTTTCCCGACAAAAGTTGCATCGTAGCGTGTATGCACGCACTGTTTGGCCGACAAAAGGCAGTTTTTGGTGACAAAACTTGGTAGTGTAGACAAGGCCTAAGATTTCATTGTTTTTTACTTTTGTTAACCCTGGCTACAGTTAGGAAGAGTGAGCTGGAGTCTAGTTCATCAACAGAATTGCTCTCTATCTGCCAGTCTGTTACAGCCATGCAAACCCACTGAAGAGAATAAGGTTGCACAAGTGACATTGTCCCCTTATTACTGGAGACTGGATGAGGTGAAAAGAACTCAGTTTGACTCCCGGGGGCCATTTTCCAAACATTCTCAGCATTCAAAAGACACATTATGTGTTGAACTTTTTGAAAATCTAGGCCTTATTATGGGCACTGAGCTCTAGCAAAAGTTCTGGCCTCAAAGCCCAGGATGCATTTGCAGGGCTAGTAGGGAGTAAACAGAACATGTGAGAGACAGAAGCAGAGGTACAGTAAACATGTAGCCCCAGAAGTCTCATGTCAGAGCAGAACTACGCTTTTTATATATAATTGTTATTATAGTTAACGGCTGTTGAACGTGAGACCTGAATGCAACATGTCATACCAAGGAGTTAAGTCTTTGTGGCCAAGGTATTCATTCTTTTACATAGCAACTACTAACAAAACATATGGTGTAGCAATATAAGCTTGCAATATAATAAAAGATGGCAACACGTAATTATAATAAACATGTAAAGAGATGTGATCAAGAGAAAAATGATTTGTGAATATCATCCTGAACTACATTAACACTGCAGATTAAAAACCAAAAGTCCTTTCTTTTTTTTTAAAAAAATCTAATTGACTTTTTACCATTAATTTACGCTGTGTTTATTTTTTGGGCTTCACTGAACTTGGACAATTACATCTAATTCGTTTCATTTTCTGTTTCTAAATATTTGCATTTACAGTCACTAGCACCGTACTCTGGATTTGGGTCTTCTAAAGTGTAGTGGATTTTTTTACATAAAACTATCAACATTTAAAAGTACATCCTAGAAGAAACAAACCTATTAATACCAGGCTTTGTCAAAGCCTTTCCTTTTATTTGCAAAACCAACATGTAGGGAAGCTATTTGAGAGTGTCCCTTTAAGAAAATGGACACTCCTCTCTTTATGTAATCACGAAGGGTGTGTGTATGTGGGAGAAGTTGCAGTCAGCACCCAGTGAATCAGAAAGCTCTGTTCAGTCAACCTGCATCATTCTTTTTCTATGTAAAGTCTGGTAAACTCACCTTGTTCACACACTTCCCTCCCAGTGCTGCATGTGTATGCAGTGAGAGGCATATCATGCTTACATGGATCACTGGGGGAAGCAGATGTGCTTCTGTTTCCCAGTGGCTTTTTCCGAAAGGCAGGAAGAAACAAGAGGGTAGTGCAATTTACCACTTTTCATCACAGCCAATCCATTTACAAGCAATTTCACTCCCAGACAATTGGCTCACTGGTGATTTCAGTCTCAGCCAATCCAGCTCATTCCTTGAAGCTCCAATTACACTCTCAGAGGGAGCTGGTTAATTGCATGTTAGTGACTGCCAAGACCTGCTCCTCTAATAAAACAAGCTGTTGGTTCTTTATACCAATGGAGAAATATTCAGTGGAAGCTAGCCCTTTAGTCTGTGCATGTACAGAAGAAAACTCACCTGGAAATAGTAAACCAAAATTGCATCTACTTCACCTCATGTGCCTTTGGAATTTGACAGGAAAAGAGATTGTACATTTCAGCAATAAAACAAGGAACAGTCAAACATTTCTGGGAGATTATAGCACACCTCACACTAAGGCCAGTGACTACCTGAGAAAAACTGTTCCTGAAATGACATACCCTAGATTTTCTTCATTGCTACAATTAAAGTGACAGAAAACGCTGCCTGCAAGTTACTTGATGTTACAGACATAAATGTGACAGTACTAACTAGGCACCTATCAGAGACAGGATTGGCCCAGCACATTTGTGGGAAACTAACTATAAAAGTCCTCCAGGTCTCAAGGGCCATCACTGGAAGAAGCATTTCAAGTGAGGGTAGTTTCACATTCTCAAAGGGGGTGCAAAGTATCTCTCTTGGTTTGATGATTCCCGAGACCTCTGTGTACCACTGGGCTTGTCCTGATGAGAACACCCTAAGGCTATGTCTACACTACCACCTATGTCGGCAAAACTTATGTCGCTCAGGGGTGTGAGCATTCCACCCCTCCAAACAACATGAGTTACACGGATAAGTGCTAAATGTGCACAGCGCTACGTTGGCGGGAGAGCTTACGTTGCTTGCAGGGGTGTTTTTTTTGTTTTTTTTTTTTAAATGCCGACAGGAGATCGCTCTCCCGTCAGCATAGGGCATCTTCAGTAGACACTGCGGTGGCACAGCTGTATGCCACCGCAGCACGGCATGTGCAGCCATCTAGCGAGGGATTACCTCTCCCCAATTTTTGTACTACAGTCCTGATTTTCTTGGGGGCGAGGCAGCTGTTCCTGAAACTTACAAACTACCCAGAAACATTTGGGGCGGACACAGGTGTCACTGAAAAGCGAAGCCTATTCCACACATTTCAGCCGGCTGTAGGCATTAGTGACAAGGTTACTAGCATCAGGAGAAATCCCAGCTTTTGGTACAAAGAACTTAAACGACTGCTCCTCACAAAAGGCAGCTTCATTCAGCAACAAAAATCCACTCAGGGCATCCCCAGCAAAACCGACTCCTTTCCACCATGATCACAATCCTAAGCAAAGGGCATGTGGGTGCTTTTCAGGCTACCCCCCATCCAGCCCCTGGCTGCAGAAGTGCTGGGAATCTGTGCATAGCTCCCCACTTTTAGAAAAGTTTTGCAAGGGACATTTATTCAAATAAGACTAGAGATCTCTCATTGTGACAAAGATTGATTTTTGACACCTTTGAAACTGTTAGAGCAGTTGAAGTATAGAGACAGTGTGTGTGAATTTGCGACTGCACATGTCATAACATCTCTTGGTCAGGCAGCTCTACAATCCATCGTTTTATGTTGGAATTATTAATCATCTCAATTTTCCTTGATTGCGTGACAGAGCTGAGTGTATAGTGGCCAGCACTGCTAGCATCCTCACTACTATGGTTGAGCCAGTTAAAAAAAATAAAAGAGGGTGGGGGGCGGAGTCTGGAAATACCTGTTGATACTTATTTTCCATTTAAGGCTTTGAAAGGGCAACAATTAGTGCCAGGGCCAAATTAATTACTGAACAATTGTTTGTTTTCTTTTTCTTTGTTAAAAAGAGCCCATCTGCCGCTACAAAACCAACCAGACATGGTCACATATCATGGTCACATATCAAGAACACAAGCAGATGTTCTGCTCCCCCTGTTCCTTCATACAGACCTCGACACAATTATCAAAACCTTTGATATCATTAAGGACTCAAATTCAACGTTGTTATACTTCATCTCCACTACTACAGAGCCACCTTTTAGTCACGTTGACAGACAAGCACGTTGTAAACGAGCCACTCAAGATGGCAGTTTTCATGGTTGTAGATAGGACCAAAGTGTGTGTGTATGACCAGGATGCTCACAAAAGTGAGAGACCAATAGGGCTGGCTAGAGACAAGTGCTTCATTTCACGTTCCCTCCTCTTAGAGTGCTGTTCTCTCAGACATTTTAGCCATCTTCCTCCTAATTTGCTCTCCCTGGCGGTCCCTGCCTCTCTCTTCCTGAACGGGGTCCTGCTGCCCTCATTACACTTCAGTTGTCTTCTGCTCTCCCTGAATTGCCCACTTCCAGCTGTCATGAAACCAATATTCCATTCCTGCCCCTAAAAAGGACACAACTCAAAACATTCTGTTCTGTTTGCTGTTTGAACAGCATTAGAGGAAAAACAGTGTTGCTCTGTGCTGTTACTTCTGTCAAGCTCTGCAATGTTCCCTGAAAATGGAATGGAAGGGCTATCTCCATGCAATTCTGTTTGGGCCCTTTAATCCCAGCCTTCAGTACATAATGCTATTCCAGGCTGGAGCCTCTTCAGAGCAACAGTTTTCCAAAAATGCAAGATTATGCTGTAGTTTAGTTACATGGATACACTTTTACCATTAATTCCCCCTGGGAAGGGGTGGGGAGAAACTTCCTGACCCTCCAAGCTGCACACAATCTTCAGAAGTTCAGAGCGCACCTGCCAGGGCTCAGGGGCTTTTGCCCTGCAGGGTCAAGGGGCTTCAGCCCCACGGGGCATGCCTGCCAGGGCACAAGGCTTCAGCCCATCTCCTGCTGAAGCACCAAGGCCCGGCAGGCACCTCCTGCGGAGTTGAAGCCACAAGACCCCCCTGGCCCTGCCTGCTAGGCAGAAACTTCTAGCCCCACCACTCCACTGCAGGGCAGAATGCCTGAGCCCCCCAAAACAGGCTGGTAGGCAGAGAATGCCGGGGGAGGACTCCAAGAGCCGCACTTTAACTATAAAAGAACCACATGCGGCTCATGAGCCATGGTTTGGCCACCCCGGAACTAGACTGAGAAGTCACCAAACTTGTTGCACGGTTTTGCAGATGTTAAAAAGGGTAATTTAGTAAACCACTGTAGTCTAAAAAACCCCTTACTGTACAGTCACCTCATGCAGTGTGTCTCATTTTCCACTCTGTGACAGATGGAGTCACCGGGTCAGATTCTGGCCCCTACTCCAGCATATATAAGGGCTGTAAAGGAGCTGCAGCAGCTCCAGGGAGAAGGTGGTCCTATGTTACCCCTTTCCCTGCTGCCCCCAGAATAAAAGCCTGCCAAGGGTGAGAGTGGGCCTCCCAGGCATGGAGGAAGAGTACCCAGAGTACTTTGCACTAGAGCTATTTTGGGTTGCAGATCAGCCCACATGCAGTAGTGAGGAGGGTGCCATAAATTACTGCAGTCCCCAGGGCTGTTCCAACTTACGCTAAGAGTCCATCAACTCCCAGGGCAGGCAGAATCCAGGAGGCACATAGAAGGTTTAAAGACATCTTCATCCCCTTTCTCGGCTGCATCTTCTGTGCATTGCTTCCTAAAAGTTGTAACACAGAATCTAGCTCACTGTGTTTATCACTCCTCATTCTTCAACTAGCCAACCCTGGGTGGGGCACCATGTCATATTCACATGTGGCCCAGTCCCCAACTGCCTCACGATCCAACTCCATGGTGTCACTCATGAAGAAATGGTAGGCAAAATACATCTCACCACAGCATATACATTACTTTCACTTGGTCAAAAAAAGGCAAGAAGAGGGAGTGAAGAAAATGTAAGTGGTGTCCAAAATGGGTTAGTTTATTTGAGAAATGTCTGAATCACCTTCCTTTCTAGCACCTGGGTGCCAGAACATTAATACCAGACAGATCCCAACTGGATAACTCAATGAATCACCACAGCCATTGCTTTCTGATTACATGGTTCCATCAAAATGAGCATTGCCATTTGAATGGCTGCTCCTTCACCGGGCCCTGAAAGCTGAAGAACCCATGCTCTGACATCCAGTTAGAGGAATTGAATTCCACAGCGAGAGCCCTCTCCTAGGAGCACCCAGGACCATATCTTTAAAGGAACTTAGGCACCAGAAGTTGCAAGTTGGAGTTGTTAGAGTGAACGGGCCCTGGGGCAACAGGAGGCAGGGGAGGAAGGAGTCGGGGCAGCGGTGCTGCTGGGGCACAGGCAGATGAGACGGCCCAGAGCTAGGGAGTTGGGGAAGTGATGCCACTGGCTCCCAGGAAGAGAAAAGCTGCTGCCGGGCCCAGAGAGCAATAAGAAATAGATGGCAGTTTCCCAGTCTTAGGGGCGAGGAGAGGGTAAGTGGAATCTCCACCTGAGCAGACAGGGAGAGGTGTGCATTAAAGATTGACTTATCACCGTGAAATTACCACACACACATTGGCAGAGGAACAGAGGGAAGTTAGAAGATAACTACAAAACATGAACAGGTTTTTTTTTTAAAAAAAAAAAAACCAACCACCTGACACTTCTCGTGAGTTTTTGGGGCAACCTCAAGATTTATGTTCTCGTGAACTAGCACTCAGAATCCAGCCCTTTTGTTATATGCTTCCTGGGACTTACCCCCTTAAGCAGGCAGAGAGTTGCATTCTGGATTTAGCTATAGCTTCCAGATGGTCTTCAAGGGAAGTCTTACATAATGTGCTTTGCAGTAGACCAGACTGGAGATGACAAAGATTTTGATAATTGTGTCAAGGTCTGTATGAAGGAACAGGGGGAGCAGAACATCTGCTTGTATTCTTACCCCAACAGCTAGGCGTTATCTGCTCGATGGGCAAGACAGGTTTCCTTACTGTGCTCCTCCTGCCACATGGGGTCCTCTGCTGGCACAGTGTTTGCAGGAGGCCTGTAGAGCAGTGGATCTTGTAGTTAACACTCAGTCTCCTTTGAGATACATGGAACAGCTCATACCTCTCCTAGCTATTGTTTCAGGCTAGCTGCAGGCTCATGCAGACATCTCCACTTTACTTACACTTGGATTGTGTTTTCAAGCTTTTCTTCACAACCATAAGGACTGACATTTTAATTTCTTTAAAAAAAAAGGAATTAAGATTCTGAGTTCATCAGATGATTCCAGGAGCTGGGGCCTTGGCACTGCCCTATAATGCCTATGCCTTAATCCAACTGTAAGGAAGAAAGATTGCAATTTCTTAAATGAACCATAGCTGGAAAACACTTTAGGACCCCACTGCTGCCTAAGAATCCAAGAACAGTGGTGGATTGAGACCACAAAATATTTTTGCAAATGGTAGTCATACCTGCCCTATATGGAATGAACAGAACAGCAATACACATAATATTTTGCATCACTAATATCTTTAGGCAGAATTACTATGAATGGATAATCCCAGAAAACATTAAACAAAATTCCAGTTATACCATGTAGCCGGTAGCATTGATTTGTACAGATCATAGATATTTTAGCTATTTTCTGTGGTGCCAAATATTCCTGTAATTTGTTTCTAACATTGTATGAGACAGAGTACAGGGCAGCAAATGTGACATGGTGGCTACTTGCATTTTGTTTTTCTTGTAGAGATTAATTTTAAATCTCAAAAGGTACAAATTGTTCATGGAAGAGCATAAAGTTTAGATACGGCATAAATCTCTCTTGTATTGCATGATTCACCAAAAAAATGAATACATATGTTAAAAAAAAATCTTCCTGACTTCTGGAGAGCGGGTGAAATCACATGCAATCTGCCCTGAAGATGCTGAATGTTGCCACACAGGGCTTGGAATCAGGTCAGTGGGACAGGAAGTGTCTGGACAGGATGGACATCTGGAGGACAGGAAGTTATAGAAAGATTATGTTTGATCTCTTTATGACTCACCACAGGAACTTCACAGTTCAGCGGTCTCATCTTCTTAAGCCATTTTCATTAGGCACTGATTTTTTAGAAAACAAAACTTACAAAAAGCACTTACATTTACCCATAAATATTTATATTGAACTTTTCATCTTCAAAGCACTATAAAAATATTGGCTAATTCTAACAGCACCCCCATGAGATTGTATATATTATTTTCTCCCTTGTATAAATGAGACAGCTGAGACAGAAGCTAAGGATAACATTTTCAAAAGACTGTGCCGACGAAAATGATTGTTTGGGTGTATAAAAAGGATTGACGACTCTTCTGGGTACATGTAGCATTTTCAGAAAGTGACCACCAGGGTCCCCGAGTGTCCATGCCCTTTCCCACACCTCTGTCCTTCCGTTTTGTTCCTCACTCCCACATGGGCACTCATGTGGCATTTTCAAAAGCTCTAACAGTGATCACACACAAATAGGGACTTCCGCTCTATCTGTGCTTCAGGAAGAACTAAACACCTCTCACAAAGATGCAGCACTCAGAAAAAGACACCATAACACACTTATTAAAAGACAACCAAACACATTACAATTTTTCAGAGCTGCACAAGGAGATAGAGCTACTGAGGGGAGAGACAGAGGGAGTGTGTTCAAGTTCCCAGCAGGTGGTTTTCATCCTTTGGGGGAGAAGAGTCATCAACCAATGGGCCCAACCCCAGGGACACAAAAGGCTGCCAACAGCACGGTCAGTTATACATACAAACACAAAAATACATCATCAGCTACACAACTGAGAAAGAGTAAAGGCTGAAAAAGAGGTCACAACAAAACATTTTTGCTGTTGTTTATGAGATGCTACAATAATGCCATTGTCTGAGGACTTGCTGTATCTTCCTCAAGTATCCATTCCACTTGAGGTTTCAACACTGCCCAGTCGGTGGAAAGAGTAGGAGCCAAGGGCAGAGATGCTTAAAGGATGCTCCTGGAAGAAGAGAAGGGTGTCATGGGGGAGTAGATCAAGTGTACACATAGGATACATTTGCATCTCTGGATCTTCAGTCTCAGGATGGTGGAATCAAGACTGAAAGGGGATAAGGAGGCTATTGCATGACATCCCCTGTTGGTAGCTATCTGCAAAATGGGAGCCAATACCGAAGTAAGCATGGAAGATGAAACCTCCTGAAGCAAAGCCAACAAGTGCCTTATAGTTCAGTTGACTGATTGGTTCATGTTTACTTTGATCTGTTTAGTCCTCCTGCAGGGAAGCTACAGACTCTTGAATGTTCCCATGGATGTTAATAATTCTACCATTGTATTGGTAAATTGCCTCAACAAAGTCTTTTCCCAGGTGCCTAAAGTGGAGGGGTGATTTGGTGCATCAGCATCCTCACCTAGGTGGAGGGGCATCTCCTTTTATTCCATCCCCATCACCTTGCAAGAGACAACAGAATTGAGAAACCTGATAGGAGAACAATTCTGGACCACCCTTGGTATCAATTGCTGCAGGGAGATTTTTAGGTCATAAGGAGGCTACTGGAGGATCCACATGCTCACGGACAAGCCTGTCAGTGCTGTCATCCTCCTTTGTTGGTCTCTTGTGGGAGCACCATGGAGGAACATGATTTATGGATGTCTGAGGCAACCCTTCTTCCTACTGGCTGACTAGCAGGCAGAACAGCAGATATTGGAAGGGGACATAGGAGGAAGAATCATGAGATGGACAGCCACCTGCTCCACCTAGATCAGAAAAATGCTGGTGACTAAGGCTGATGGGGTGGAATGTAGAGTTTCCAAGGTGCCTGCTGAAGTACTCAAACTATGTCCAAAGAATTAAAGGAGATATTCACTTAGGCCCAGATCCACAAAGGTATTTAGGCTCCTAGCTGTCACCGATTTCAAAGTTCGGAGTCTAAATACCTTAGTGACTCTGGGCCCTAGAAACTCCATTCACCTTGTGTAGTCTTCTATACAAAAGTGTCTACATGTCAGGACCTTGATAGTGACCACCACTAAATGCTTCCCCCAATTAGTGCAGTACCAGCAAGGAAGCTTAGATACTCACCATTGTCTCTTAAGGAATGCCTTTCAGCCAGGCTCCCAGGTAACTGGGAGCCACGGCCCTCTGATAAGCCAGCCTGTTAAGAACAGCCATGTACTTCATATATTTGGTTCCTCTCCTGGTCCCAAGGTCCTTCCTGTTTTCCCTTTATATCTTCATGCCAGCATCCAGCCCCAATCCCACGTTGTATTCACCTTAAGTCATTTACTCCACAAATGGGCTTTGACTGTAACTTATGTGCTTCAAAGATTTTTTGTTTTTAAAGAAGTTATTAACTTCAATCTGTCTGTAAAATTGCTTTCAAGTTTTCCATTCTCTGGCTTTTAAAACAAAACAGAGCTTCTCCACCTGGTCAGGATCCTTCACAAATCCACCTCCTGAAATCCCACAAACTCAATTCTTCTGACAGTCAACAATGCCTCAATTTCACCATCTGTAATGTGGGAACAACATGGGGACTCATGGGTAGTGCAGGGAGAAGAGACTGGTTAGTTAATGGTTAGTAGAGAGCCATGTATGTGTTCAATTACATAATTAACAATTGCTTAATTATTTCAAGGCAGGAGGCTCCTAGCAACCTCAACCAGTGAGGGATTCCTCACAACACACACACTCTCAGGGTCAAGGTGGCAAAATACGCCTTTTTAGGAGGAGGAAATGCAGCTATTTTAGCAGCAACTGCTGGAATTGGCAGGCTTGCCCAATATGGGTTGGTCAACAACAATTATCTGTTAATCCAAGAACAATGATAGCTAGCCTTCTTTCACCTACTGAAATGAGAGACTCATTCTCTTCTCCTCAAGGTTAAAATTAATCAACCTTGAAGGGGAGATGGGGGAAGAAACTTCTTACTCCCTAAGTTGCAAGTGAAGAATAGTGTAACAGAGGGACCAGAGAACTAATCCACAGGGATCATGAAGACTTACTTTGCAATGGTAGGGCCCATAATGCGATTTCTGCTATTATACCACAATGTCCCTGGTGTGAAAGCTCCCTGTCTGTTTCCTGGTGCTAGTAGTTTGAACTGGCCCTAGATCATTGCTCTATCTGGGGAGGTGGGGTACGGTGTTGATGAGAATAACTGAATAACTGCTCTCAAATGAGTCATTACACAGGAGCAAACACAAATCTACCCTCTCAAAGTCAAAGACCGCAATCCCATTAAGAGGAAAAAAAAAAGATTTCCAAAACAGTATATGAATTCTGTGATGTGGCTTCTCTTAGGAGCCTTGGACCCTCTGTCTCACACCTTAACTTCCGCTCTCTTCCTTTCCTCCAGGGTGGAATCAATCTAGTGTCCATACCTGCCCCAGTAGGTCAGCAGTAAGTAACCTCTTCCTTTGAAAGGTATCACCTGCTGACAAACAATTCTGCCACTCTGTTACACATCTGCACTCAGCTCTGATTCAAAAAAGTCCTTAGACACTGAAAAACGTGTCACTTCTTTGCAACCTTCTGCTCATTAGCACTACAAGGCTCTAGTGCAGGGGCTCTCAATCTTTCCAAACTACTGTACCCCTTTCAGGGGTCTGATTTGTCTTGTATACCCCAAGTTTCACCTCACTTAAAAACGACTTGCTTATAAAATCAAACAAAAATACAAAAGTGTCACAGCACACTTACTGAAAAATTGCTGACTCATTTTTACCATATAATTATAAATCAATTGGAATATAAATATTGTACTTACATTTCAGTGTATACTCTATAGAGCAGTATATACAAGTCATTGTCTGTATGAAATTTTAGTTTGTATGAACTTCACAAGTGCTTTTTATGTAGCCTGTTGTAAAACTAAGCAAATATCTAGATGAGTTGATGTACCCCTAGTTGAGAACCAGTGCTTTAGCACTCAGCAGCACATTAGTTACTAAGCTTAACCACCCTCAACAACTGGCCAGAGAGCATTTGTAGAGATCCCAAGGTAGCTCAACTAGAATAGATCTACTGTACACATAGTTACTTCCAATGATTAAACTAACACCTCATGCCAAAGCTACTTGTTAACAGAGACTCAATAGTTTAATTTTACTACACTAGAATAAGAAATCAGAAAGAAGCCAATGATCTGCAGTGGATTTTTTTTTTTAAAGCAGCATTGAGACACTAAAAAAATTTCAATTTAAAATAAGAGATTTAGTGGGAATTTAGTACTTTGGGAAAGGTATGAAACTGACAGCCCTAGAAACCAAAGTCATTCATTTATAGATTTAGTATAGCAAGCAACAGCAATGTTAATTTTCCAAAATTACCACAACATGCCTTAATGCTAATGAGGTAGGACCATATTTTGTGGTAAGATTTTATCTCTATGGTCATGAGAGTCCTTGGCCTTTCTGCTGAGACTGTGAATACAGATGCCACATTATGATTTTATTATATGGATGGTTGTCAACTGGGAACCAGACAGACCAAGTTTAATATAGACCACTACGTAGTGATCAGATGGTAATGACTTTGGGTCATATAACCCCAGGCTTGATTTGAACTGGGAATCTAAAACTGGATGACCTTCACTTCTAATTTGCTCATTCACTGCCCCATTTGTGGCTTTGAAAACAATTTTGAATGTGAGCTACTTGAGGCAGGGACCTCATTTGTACCTTTTATTTAGAAGTGTTTTAGGAGTAGCAACATTTGAGAACCTGCACTCAGCTCAACACCACCAAGCTGAATGGGTTCAACGAACTGGGAATTGTTAACGAGGTTTTCTCCTTGTAAATCATCTGTTCTACTTGAGTTTCATATCAGAAGCAATGGAAAGTAATTTCCATCTGATGACAATAGGGAATTTGTATGAAATGATCAACTGATATCACGGTCTGCCTTCTAGCAGAAAAGTGTCCATCTTAAAAATACTGTCAGCACAACTAAAACCCCTCTGCTGGCCCAGAATTAAGGGCCAGGTCCTCCTCCCATTGACCTCTCACAGAATTTAGTAAGTGCAAAGATGTAGTTTTAAATTGCTTGGTGAGAAGTCAGGCATATTGACAAGGCAGGTTGTATGGGAAGTTCTGTCTTGTGGAACACAGGATTGTAGTCCCCAGAACTGTCACTAACACTAAATTGACTAATAAAAGCCCAGTTGGATTCCCTTTGAAGAGGATACCACCCTGTTCACAATCATTTCATTCATGAATACAAAACAAAGTTAGATGGGATGTTCCAACAATATTTTATTTAAGAGTATACAATATGGCAGCATTAAGATTAAAGCAAAAAACAAGACATAACTGATTTACATAATTCCTAAAACAGACCCACTAACAAGAGGAGCCAATTATGGTGGTGACAGAAGGGTAAACTTGGCGACCATCTTTCCTTAGTGCCCATACCTGAAAATACAAATATTTGTTATGTTACCATGCTTGTTATTTTTATACTGAATACCAATGTTGATTTTTTGGCACCAGCTTTACTCTCATGATAATATTTAATCCAATTAACATGCAACATACAAATATGTATTTCAACCTCAGTAGAAATACCAAAAAGCAAAGGTACCTATTTAACTTTTTCCTTAATTCTCCCAGACATTAGTGATTAATTGGGGGAGACTAACTAGCTTATCATTTCATGGACTTGTGACCCTATTGTCACAATCTCCTGCCTGAACTCCACTTCTCAAGTCTGTCCTTGGTATAGAGAGGCTGGAGTATATCATTACCCCTTATACACTACTAGGCATGTGTAAAACGTAAGCCAGTTCATGTCTCATACTGGTACCTAAACATCTTAGTCACTAGCCAAACAGAATAGCTGCCCCATGAGTCCAGTTTTCAATTATGGCTGCCTTAAGATGTTCAAATCCTGCACTTCGGTGCTGAAGTTGTCACAGAAGCAGCCATTTACACAACTGAGTGCCAATTAATGCCCAAATATGGGACTGAGAAATTTTAACACTCCTGCTTTAGAAGTCAGGACAGTTTAAAGAGAATGCTCTTTTAAAAAAATCTGGGTGAATCTGTACCTAGCAAAGTAAGTGGTTAATAGATAAATGATTCCCTTAAACCAGGCACAGAGTGGGGCGGGTGCTAGGTAAGCTTCCTGATACCATTTTCAGCTTACTGCATCTCAAACCCAACCTTCAATACTCCCTAGTATCACACTTCTGTACCCCCATATAAATAGGTCAGTGCCCCTCAATACTAATCAGCAGCTTCTCTAGCTATTCTAATGATGGGTCTTTATGCAAGGCCATCAGTCTGGCTAATTTGCCTAGTGGTTCTGCACTGCAAGCAAACATCCACCAAGCCAAGACAGCTAAGTTAGTTTTAGTCATCTGTAACCTTAATAGGGTTTTAAAACAAATCTCAACAATGCAAGGTCAGAGTGACCTGATACAATTTTTGGCATCTTGACATAAACACAATATCCAGGTTTTGGAGCAATGGATTTAACCCAGGTTAGTTTCTGAACCCAAGTCACTCATGTGGGGCTCTGCTATCAGTGAATTTCACTTCTCTATGCTCTCTAGAGGAAAATGTCGATGTAGAGCTCCAGTTTATAACTGCTCTCACTTACACCAGGACGATCTGGACACCCTTCAGAGCCCATAAACTCTGTAAGCAAAGATCGCTGTACAGTGACACAGAAAACTCCTCCTAGTAGGAACAGAGTATGCGGCCAAACCCCGAAATGAGAAAGATACCTGGGTGCTCTATCAGCAAGATCTAGCTGAGATTAACATTGCCTAGCACTCATCACAAGAGCCAATGGATGCGCAATAGTATGTTCCATGCTGGGAAAGGCACAGGATACCTACTTTTGGAACTCCCATTCTCTGTTGTCCAGTGGACACACCTGGCGAGTCTTAAGCCAACGAGAGATGCAGTGGAAGTGGAAAGCATGCTGAAAGAGAAGGTACAAGTTACATAGTTTCATAAGGTGCTGTTCATGAATCTCTTAATACAGAGAAATTAAAGCAATGAAAGTGTCACTATAAAAAAGGGTACACTGAGCGTTTGTAAACAAGGAGATGTGGAGAGCTGACTGAGCTCAATGATAAATGGCAAGGAAAAGGATGGTTTTGATCTATTAAGAAAAGGAAGGGAAATATCAATGAAGTAGCAGCGAAGAGGCTGTTTCACAGCTGATGCTAAGGCAAATCACAGATTTGACAAAGGAGGGAGAGCAGGGTTCAGCAGCTGTTAGTACTAGCAGAGTAGAGGCCAATAGAGATATGTCTATGAAGCCAAGAAGAGGCATTTCATAGTGGACAAATATTTGAAGAACCAGAGAACGTCCTGAAGGGCAGGAATGATGGAGATGAAGGTAGAGGCTGAAGGAAGCATTCTGCAAGTACTCTGAACCAAATGATGTTTGAATACAAGTGACTTTGGGAGGCCAGATAGAAAGCTCTATTACATATTTGCTGCAGATGCTGTCCTCCCTTAGCTCCTTAAAAATTAGGGTCCCACTTATCAGTCCCATTAAAGGCTTATGTTGGGAATCCCAGTTCCAAACACTTAAGTAAAACACTAAAAGCCATGATTTTATCTTGCCTCTGTAGACAGATACAACTTTGTTTTTAGCCTTGTTGAGGCACTATCTTGTTGTAACATGGCTCCACCACATAGTAGTTTTTGTAATGTAGCCAGGTCCAAGTCTGGCAAGAGTAGTTTCTTTATGCAACCCTTTAACTGTTACCCTGGACACAGTGGCATGCCATGACACTTAGTCAAGCAAACAATGCCAAACCTCCAGGCAAAATGGCATCCTGCATGTGTTGTGACCTAACACATACAGTGTACATGTGATCACACTGTGTGCAGGATGCCATTTAGTTCTAAAAAAAAAAAATAAATAAATGTATCCTTCATGCATGTTCAGGGGCTGCCCAGAACTATTCTGCAGGTAAAATCAGTCCTCGGGCATGCAATGCATGCATACATACATACACAGTATGCCCTTGCCAGTACATGAGGTGGTGGGGAAATGCTGATTTGCATGCTTGAGTCTAGAGACATGGCTGGTACCCTGTCTGAAGGGCAGCGATGCCTCAGCAAAATGGGAAAATCTGAAATTAACTGGAACAATTTTTAAATACAGAAACAAACCCTCTAGTCAAAAAATTGACCCTTCACATAGGCTTGCACATCGAGAAATCGATGTGTTGGCATACAATAACACTGTTTTCTGAGGATGGGATAACTCCCAGCTATGAGCCTGTCCCTTGAATATTCAGAGATATTCACATTTCAAAATTAAATTCCTACAATATTGCCAAGCAACAAGGTACAGAGGTATTTCTATCCTTTACCCCTTCCTTTTCTGTATTCTCTTTCTCCCAACCTGTCTTGTTCTACATATTCCCAACCCTCATTTTTCCATTTTCTTCTTCCCTTCTTCTCGTCATCTCTCTACGTCACAGTAAGCATCCAGGGTTTGAAAATTCTTTCCTAGTAAAGAATTATGAGACCATCTTAATGGATTAGCTGACTTTCTCTATTCTGATTTTGAGTAATAGAAAAGAGGGGACCTAATTTTTTCATAATAGCTGGTTAGTGAAAGCAGTTTGCCTTACATTGCAGACACCCCATGCGACAGTACACTCTTCAGAGGTAGCCGATGCCTGGTTAGCTTGACATTCTATACCTGTAGAGAAAGATTAAACACATTCAGAAGTGGGACCCTTTCTACTTGTAACAAACAATCCTCTTTACTACAGTAAATGAGGAAAAATACCCGAGCTCTTTGTTTTGTTGGACTTATTACAAGCAAGCAGTGTTGGAAATCACTGGGTTTAAGTAAGATTTTTTTCAAATTGGGGAGGGAGGAATTAATCAGTTATTAATGAAGACAGATTTTTTTGTTCACTTTCTTAGATTATTTTGGGGGTATGAGGGGGGAATTGTGTAGGAGTACCTATATCATCTGTCACTGAAATGTGTCTGCTTGCCAAATTGTAAAGATAAATATTTCTAATTTGGTCATACCAAAGTCTGTTTGGCCTTTGAAGGGTTTTTATTATAGTTATTATTGTTACGGATTATTGCATCAAAATTGTGAGGAAAGATTTAGTTAAGAGGAAGATTTGCTATACAAGATTCTCTATCTGGGACTGCCCTCGTTCAAGATATTTGGTTTGTAACAATCAGTGCTTGTGCAAATTTATTCATGTAGCATGGACCTTGGCCACATCTTTGTAGCCTTGTACCAGATAAGCACTTCCAAAGCTACATGGTACAGTGCATGTTAAATATTACTTAACAGTAATCTCTTATTCAGGTGTTATATTGAGAGGGAACCTGCAAAGACCGTCGTAAAAATGCCCAAAGAACTTCTCAGGTGGCATGAAAGGAGAAGGGAGGGGAAAAAGAAGGAAGAGGTCAGCCCCAGATTTTACGTTCTAGAGTTGGACCTCTCCAATTAGAGTACTTGTGGCACCTTAGAGACTAAAATTTATTTGAGCATAAGCTTTCGTGAGCTACAGCTCACTTCATCGGATGAATGCATCCGATGAAGTGAGCTGTAGCTCATGAAAGCTTATGCTCAAATAAATTGGTTAGTCTCTAAGGTGCCACAAGTACCCCTTTTCTTTTTGCAAATACAGACTAAACACGGCTGCTACTCTGGAACCTCCAATTAGAGTGTAATCTGAAATAAAATAAGCAGTAAGGACGAGATAAAGGTAAATACTGCCCCTTCCCTAGAATCAATATTATACGGTTTTGATGCCAATGCTTAAAGCACCCCCCTGACAAAGCAGTAGAAGTCAAGCCCACATTGTTATTAACAATTTTGATAGGTAACCAGGGGACAGATCTTTTTCCTACCAAGGAAGAAGTTGAATATGCTACAGTACTTTCTGAAGTTAGTTTGTGTCTGAATACACTTCAGGGATATAGAATTTGACCCACCAAACCATGGAGGATTTGGATGCTTTCAAGCCTAGGCATTTATTGTGGAAACTGAGAAAGATGAAGTTTTACTGCATTGATCTATTCTACTGAAGTCTGTTTTAATTGCTCTTCTCAGATTTATCATACATTTTCTTTCAGGTGTTCAGGCATTAGACAAACAAGAAGAAGAACAGTTTTCTCATGAGGTATGAAAAGGTGAGTTAACCTTGGTTGTGAGCAACTATCCATACCAAGTTATACCTAGGGATTTTCAATACCACCAGGTAATCTACTACAGATTTAGGTAAGATTTCATTTGTCACACACTTTCCAGAGTCGCATCTTTTCACAAAAGTCTTGGGTTCAAAATCTAGGCAATCGCATAAGAAATTCAGAAGAGCTGAACACCTGGGTTCTTGTTGCTTTCAATCTTGACACCAATGGAACTGTGTCCAAATTCTTTAGTTACTCAAGAAGGTGGAAGGTATTCAGGAGGCTGACAGAGCTTTGTTACTTTGGAGAATTGCCCATTGGTTTGGAATTCATCATTTCAATGCCCAGACTCAGTCTTACATAGTTAGGATTGGGAAGCAGGAGCACATCCTGGGACAGGAACAGACAGCTGCAACAACTTTTCTTTGGCCAATTTGGGGTGGCAAATTTAAAAAACATTGTAATCAGTCATTCTTCCTAGGAGCAGAAGGGGGAACCACAGACTTTATTCAGTCATCTATGAGCCAGTGTCTGTTCCTATTAATCTTTGACCTGCTTCCCTCGTGCAGAAGAGTCTTGCCTTTGCATTCCTGCTTGATACTAATAAGTCAAGCAAGGGATAATGTAGTTGCTTGGATATCAGTTAGTCTACTTCTTGGGGGTTGGGGACCATTCCAGATAGTCTGTTGATGCAGTGTCTCCATAAGAACCCCTTATGTTGGGGAATCTGGCAGAATCCATCCTGAATTTTATCTTCTTAGTGGAACTGTTTAGTCTCTCAAGGTCTAAGATGGCTGAGATTCCATAAGATTTTTCTTACTATGGATACTGAGTAGATCTCAGAGCATTTTTCATCTCGAGAGGAAGAGCTCAATCACCCACAGTTATAGGAGGTGAGAAATTACCTTCGAAGGATGATTGTATGCTGACTTCTGGAGACTGAAAAATTAAGTGAAGGTATGTGGAAGAGCCTGATGCTCTGAACTGCACAATCACCCATACCTCTCGCCAAAATCAACTGGGACTCTGAGAAGTAGGATATCTTGCCCTAATCCTATTTCCGCATGGAGGTAAGATGGCTCTCGTCATACTTACTGTTTGGGCTGTACTAGCTTCCCTCAGACATTTCAGAGGTAATACCTAGACCCAGAACAGGGATGAGTCATCCCTTCCCTGCTACCTTTGCGATGGGTAAGGATTAAAAGAACTTCTGCTCCTTCCCAGACTTTGAAAAACGAGGAGAAAATGCTTTGGTATGTCCATAGTATTGGGTATAACACATCAAGCTTCTCTCTCAACATATTCCACCTGATAATTCTAAGGCACAAAGAATTTACTTTGAATAGTTATCCACTGTCCAGGGCTTAAACCAAAGTTGACACCTGCCCACTAAATTAGCTGTCATAGCTCTCTGTGTCCCTCCCCCTGTCTGCCCCTCTCCCCCGCCCCAGTCCAGGGTTCCATCAACACGAACACAGTATAAAAATTCATTTGATTTGTTGTAGTTTGTGGCAAACTCCTCCTTAGCGTTGGATAGGAGATATTTATCCTTGGTTTTAGCCCGTTTGTCTTGTTTTGCTCACTTGATCTTGACATCCTCTTCCTTCCTCTTTGCCATTCCAAATATTTACAGAGGAAAGAATCTATCCTAGTTCTCTGGCTTGGGGTTATGATTGTTTGCTCCTGAGGAGAAGTCAGAACTTGTGGAAGGTGATTAGGATCTAGAACACTTTTGCCATTTTGAGGTGATCATGGTTATCTACAAAGTTCTGTCTCAGCTGGTGTTCTGGCTCAGGTTAATTTGTAGGGATGTGTAGGTTTTGAGCTCTGGTGGTCCGCATCATTCAATATTAGAATTGACTAGGAAGCGTAGGGGAAAGCTTCCCTAAGTGTCCAGATCTTCCTCTTGGGAATAAGATGGGTCAGACAGGACACCAGATTCCTTGGCAAATAAAATTAGTCACTTAAAAAACCTGAAGTAGGACCCTGGAGCTTCTCTCTTCAGGGGGAGACTTTTCACTTTAGAGTGTGTGTATGTATGTGAGTGTGTAAAAGGAGTTTTGGACTTATTCCTGAAAAGCTGTTCATCAGCAAGTATGGTCCATACTGCAGAGTCCCAAACACTTAAGAGGTCAGACCGCTTGCAGAGACATCTATGGGGGAGCCCTGGGATGGTGTTGGTGGATGCAAAGGCCCCCAAATGAGCCATCCAGACTGAACTCCTTCCCTGATAGGGCAAGTCTTGGCAGGTTGGAGGCAATCATAGACATACGCCCATTCTTTAGCTCCCAAGGCAGCATTCTTGCAGATGGATCACCTCTTGACCTTCTGCTTCTCCACGTTTCCAGCTCCACCATGACAGACAAGGGGTTAACAAAGGGAGAGAAGGAGCTCCATTGGTGGCCTCATTCAGGGAGCAAATCCTGAAAATTCTGCCTCTGCCTCTCCCCACCCCCCCAAGCAGGGGAGATGTGCTGGCTGCTGCCCCAAATTAAACTATAAAAGCAGAGATTGTAGTAGATAACATGGGAGTGCTTAACTACTTCTCTTTGCTAGGGGCAGAGAATCTGAAGTGAAGGCAGAAGGGGTGTGGCAGAGACCTGGAGTCTTGTTGACAAGCATGAGCTATCTGTAGTATTTGAAAGAAGTGCCACCCAAATGTCTTGCAGTAGGAGAGTGGTCAGGATCCCACAGTAAACATGTATTTCAGCATTTCTCCTGTAAGAGACCCCTTTTGTTTCCTCCACTACTTTGGCAGCCTTCGGTATGTTAATATGGAAAGAGAAGCAACCTAAGATTCAATTTTCTCTCTAATTGCTGACAGAAAATAAGGCATGGTTCTCCTTTATTTGCAGCTATATTAATGGACCTCCAAATTAATACTTGTTAAGGTGTGGCTACCCAGGAGACTCCTCTTTTTTTTCCCCCCCTCCTTTTATTATTTTGAGTGGCTCCTTTTTGAGCAACAGTATTGTGAAAATACACACTACATGGTGTTCTCTTTCTCCCTGCAAAGTTGCCTTCTAGAATTATTCATGGCTTCAAGTACTGTACTGCATCAGAAGTCAGAGATGGAAGAAACAATCAAGTCAACTAATCACCTTACCGCTAGCGCAGATCTGTTTCCTACAAAGTTTTCTAGGGCTTCCCCAGTCCAGTTTTTAAAATTTGGCACAGGAGGGGATTCCACTATGCTCTTTGGAAGACTATTCCAGTACTTTATATTTACAATACTATATATTTATATTGGATTGTCTCAATATTTAGTTTCATTCTTCTGCTCAAGGTCATATGGTCACTTCTCGTTATAATCCCCTGTACCATATTTCTTTCCTCCATTAGTGTTTACACCGTCCAAATATTTGTAGACAGTTATGTTCCAGGCTTAGTCATCACATAGTCAAGCTATTCACAATTACTTTTTAGTCTTCTCAAATTAATCCCTTCAATCCCTTAAGCATTGTGTGTCTCTTCTCTGGACTCGATCCTGTTTGTATATATTTTTGTGATTATGAGATGGCCAAAACCAATACAGTATTGCAGGTGCAGCATCACCAGAGTTGACCAGACAGCGGCTTCTTTAATAGCTCAATGTATGCAGCCCAAGACTGCACTAGTCTTTTTTGTTAGTATATTACATTGCAAATTCATTACAGGAGGAGGCTGGTAATACTGCATATCATTCAGATTGCCAGACATGTCTTATATTTCAAGTTGCCTCTAAACTTTGCCAAACCTTATCTATTTGAGCTGAAATTTTACATGGCAGGTGTCTACCTCAGGGTGCTTCTCCCCCCCCCCCCCAATTTTAGCCAAAATGGTTCAGCTGTTTGAGAACAAGGCTAGAGGAAAAATACATTTTGGTCATATTAAAACATTTAGAAAGTGACACACAAAATTGTTAAAACACTAAGGTTGCAGAGCTAAACATTCAAAAGTTAGGAAAAGCCAGAATGAAGGCCATCTGTGCAACCTTTAATTCAGCCCTCTGATACAGCTTTTAATTACATGATCATGTACTTTTTTCCACCCCAGAGGACTCCTGCCTCATTCAGTGCACAGGATAGACTTCTGGCATTTCCTAATTTTTTAGTGCTTGACTTTGCAAGCCAAAATGTTCTTTTAATGTAGTTTGTGTGTATAATATTTTAATATTCTGCTTCCTATTACTCATAGCTCTCTTTCAACATTCCTGCTTTCCAGGTTTTCCCTTGCCATTAAATCTCTGTTTCACATACCCTAATCCCAAGTATATTACCTTGCATTTTTTAGAAGTCTCATTTTGGTGGTCCTGCAGATATTAATTTCAGTTTCTGAATGATTTCTGACCTCTCAGTTTACTATATGAAAAATTAAAATGCTGTTTACTTTCTTCCAGATTAATTATGTTAAATAAGTCCAGAACCAACACTAATCCTTACAGCACCCAGTTAGACACTTCCCCAACTCTGTACAAGTATCATTGTTTGTAGCTCAGCCTATCTGCATGTGAGATTGCCCCTATCCAAGCCAATATGAATTAATTTAGCAAGTAAAAAATTTGTTAAACATAATTAAGTGCTTCCCCAAAATCAAGTTATTACATCAGGTTCCATTCAACCACTGTTTGTTATTCTACTTGCACAATCCCTCACTTGCCTCCCCCAAAAACCAATCCACTGTGGTGTGAGTTTTTCTAAACCTGTTGCTGCTTATCTTCTAGATGTAATTTTTTCCTCTTAGTATTTGGTCCGTTATTTTATTAAGGCTGACATGAGACTTACCAAGATAGTAACAGCCAGGATCATTCTTTCCATTCCCTCCCCCACAAAAATTTCTCCACTCTTTCCCAGTTCTCCATGATTTCTCAAAATAAATGTCAGACCTGACCAAATACTGCATGTTAGGTCTTGGTATGGAAGACCATAAATAGTTTGGGGGTAGGTCAGTTGACTTAAGTCACACCAAGTTCCACTGGTTTATATAAACAGAATTTATTCCATGAATTATTAAAAATTATGTTAACCTATGGGATTCTCTGAGGACCAAGATTTGCTCATGCCTATATTCTAACTAGGGCCTCAAAATGTTTAAATGCCCCACAGGTGTACTTTTTATTTTACAAGACTAAAGATAATGAACAAAGCAAGACCAGCCTTGGAAAACTGTTCTCACAGGGTTCACCTAGAGTATGCCAAATATTTTTTTGTCCATCTATACCAAGGCAAGGTTAGGCAGTTAGATTTTGTGCCTCTGCTAACACTCAATTCTGAGAATCTGTTTTTGTACCCATTTTGTAACTCTTTGCAGAATTGATACGAGTGACTGATCTGTGTGCACGTGTACACTTCATGTTAGAAATTTTTTAACCTGAACTCCAGTTTAATACTCTTCATATGGAGTAAGTGTTTTGATGTTTATTTGTAAAATTAAGCTTATTGTACAGTGTTCCCAGATAAAGCAGAACAGACATTTAAGGGTAATGTTTGTATTGTTCAAGTATTTTTGATTGTTTGGTTTGTCTATTCTATAACAAAACAATCCATATGCCTCTGGATAGCCACCACACAATTCCAGATTATAATACCCAGCATGAGGTAGCTAATGCTATCTTCTGTGGAATGATACAAATTGAGGTTAGTGGTTTGACTGGACTCTTGGTCTGTCAGTAATTGTATAAGTATTGTGTGTCATAATCTTCACTGGTTTAATGCAAGAGTCAATAATCAATTTGGGTTTTCTAATTAGTTCAGTTTATACATGATTCCCACCCCTAAATAATCTCATCTCACCTTTGGCCCCTCATCATTACTCCACCTCCTGGCACTTCTTTCCAAACCCCTGCCCAGCCAACACTGCCTCCTGTGTAGCAGTGTAATACCAATTTAATTCTTCAATTTGTCCCTCTTTTAAAGTGGGGAAAAAAGGGAAATGTGGTGGTGAAGGAGATTAGATCCTGGCCTTTAAACATTACCAAAACACAAGCTTGCAATTTTGAGCTTTGAAAAAAACCTCACTCCTAGAGGCGATTTTGGCTGTACATCACATCTGTGAGGGAACTGCCATGTCTGAATAGCCATAGTGCCTGTAATTTCCCCCCACTCCATTTACTTACACAGATCCATGATATGGTTCCTGCAAATGGCACAGTTATCAACCACAATGTCCCAGGCCCAGAGAGCTACTGCATTCCACTACAAAGAGAAAGAAGAACACATTTTCTATTGAAATTACAATATCTGTCAGAGGATTCCTTCCCCCCCACCCCCCGTTGCACTATTCCTGAGATCCCAGCTCTTCAGAGCACAGGATAGGGAGATTTCCTTGAAAACCTACCACCACCACTCTTTGGAAAAGTTAGAATTGCTTGGGAGTAATGAGACACTCCTGAATCCACCCCAAGACTCAAGCATTTCCTGCCAACCCAGGAAACAGCAGAAATTATTTATTACACAAGAAATATAAATATAAAACAGACTCCTAGTTAGGAAAGAGGCTCATTTACCTACATAAGCCAGTCACTCTTAAATATAAGTCCCTTATTTTTACTCAAACAAATGCAACCATTCATATTTCTATTCAAGAGATCTGAATCCCATATCCAGGTGGGTCTTTTGCTCCCCAAGCCACATCCTTAGCACTGATGGAATGGATGGAAAGCGTGCACCTTATTGGAAGTCCAATCCAGATATCCTTGACAAAACAGAAACTACCACCATTAGCAGCAGCCCTACCAATAAGTCACCACTGCAGAACAATGGGAACCAATTACTTGAGACAGTTTATATGCCTCCCTGCACTGAAGTCCCTTTTTTCAAACACAATAGGAGATAGCACAAAGAACTGCAGGGCACATCTGAGGATCCAATATGGGTAACTGAATAAATGGTTGTTGGGTTTTTTTGGGGTGGGGAGCTAAAAAAATCGCTTAAAAGGTGAGATTTGAGGTGTCGTCCCCCCCAAAAAAGGGACTGACTTCCATGATCACAAAAGCCTATAAGAAGAGGGTCTGCTATGCATTTAAGGGGACAATATTTGAAAGAAAAAAAAATCAACACAGGATTGGAACTCCTAGCCAAATGATACAGAATTGTAACAGACTGCATCCCATCCCCTTCTCTGCCCCCCAAAAAGATTCAATTAGAAGACACTTCATAATTACACAGGATACCAGAACTTGGTTGCCTGACATTGTGGGTGGCAAATATAACTCTAGACCGATTATGTCACAGCAATATAAATTAGAGATTATTGTCTAACTCCCTTTCCAGTAAGTGATTGTTCTCCACAGTATATATTTTCCTGTATACAAGCATATCAAGTGATGTTTCCATCACGTCTTCTCAGAGTCCACCTACCAACAGATGTCACCATTAGTAAGCGTTTCCTGATACTTGTCTTAAATGTCTCCTTACTTGCTCATTATAGCTCTTTGTACAAATTACTTTTCCTCCCCTCTCAGTGTTTTCATGCTGCATAAACTGCAGGCCCAGATTTCTGACCACTGCTACCATTAAAGTGTTTTTCTAAACTGAGAAGTAACAATGTAAATTTGTAAAAGCCTTCTTACTCAGGAGACCTGATGTATCCAAGTCACAGCTATTAAATTTAGAGATAAAAATCAGGATTTTATTACTTATTTTACTTCTGTCAGATCAGTAAAGCCAATATAGCTACAGGGGAAGTCAGAAGATGATCCAATCAACTACGCTACAGTTAGAGAGTCTTCATTTCTGGTGATGTTGTATTCATGCCCACTGGGCAAGGCTGGAGTAACCAACTGGCCTGTGACTAGAAGCTCTGACTGGAGTCACGAGATCTCTGACATCATGTGTTGCCAGGGGAGGTCATGTAGGACAAGCTTCACTCAGCATGAGCCAGTCTTACCCACAATCAAATTCACATTCACACACACTCCTGGAGTGCGGCGGCCACTACTTCTGTCACTCAGGTGTCTGAGGAAGGTTATGAGAGGTCCTGAGCACCCTTTTCACTTTTGCCCAGTGGACGTCTCCATGGGCAAACTTCTCGCTGGGTTGACAAGAGAATCTTCATCATGCAGGGCCCGCTCCTGGGTTGCCAGCGCACCTCTGGCTCCCTGACCCTTCGTTTTGGGGGTTGAATGAAAGAAGGAAATGAGACAAGACGTCCTTCCTCCTGGATGGGCCCCAGCCAGCTTCGGGACAGAATCCAGGGGGTGGGGACGAGGAGCCGAGGCCACTTGCAAAGGCGCAGCAGCACTGTCCGCGGGTCCCCTGCACCACCCTAAAGACTAGATCAGGGTCAGGAAGAAGGAGCCTTCCGCCTGTCAGCAGACCCCCCCCCCGCCCCCCACAGGAGAGGGCTCCCACGTCCTGACATCACCAAATTAAGTGGCAGCGAGGCCCCGTCACGGGTGGCTCCGTGTTGGGGCAGGGCCACACCAGAGACCCCAGGCAGCCGGCATGCAGCCGTGTCCCCGGTGCGTTACCTCGCCCCCCGCGCGTCCCCCCACACCCCCACCCCGGCCAGGCCGCGCAGCATCGTCCTGACAGAGTTGGCTGAGCCGAGGCGTCGCCCCGCCCCCATCCCTCCCCGCCTGCCACCACCCAGGCCCCCGTGAGAGAGCAGGCGCCTCCCTGACACAGCCCCTCCCCGCACGCCGCTGTCACCCGGCAACAACAGCGCAGCTGATTGGCCCCTCCATCCCCCACGTACAGCGGCCCCGCCGCAGCTATTGGCTCCGAACTCCGCCAGAAACCCAGAGCCCCGCCGTCTCCTGAATAGCGCGGAACCGGAGACCCGGCCCCTGAGGAGAACAAGACCAGCCCCATCCTCGCCCCGGAGCGACCGGCCCGTTCGCCCCTATCTCGCCCCGCAGCTGTCAGGGTGACGCCCCCCAGAGACCACACCTTCTTCACTTCGAAGCGCTTCTTACTGGCGCTACTGTTGGTGCCGCTCGGGGTGTCCACATCCATCGCCGCCGCCATTTTGAATACACGATTCCAGGTCCCCTTATTGCGCATGCGCGGGACAGGGGACGCAGACTCGCGACAGCCTCCTTTTTCCCTTCCCCTCGCCCCGCCCCGCCCCGCACGCAAACAGGTGTGTCGGGGGGGGGGGAGGGGGTGAGAGCAAGGAAGCGTCACACGACACTGGTCTCTTAAAGGCGCCGGCCAGGGCGGAGCCCAGAGTCAGCCTCCCCCGCCCTCATGACAGAGTTGCGCAACCCGAGGGGGGGGCTGGGCCGGGCCCAGCAGCAGCATTTAAAGGGAGAGGCAAGACTTCCCTCCCGAGCGCCGGAGTGCTGCTGGGGCCCCGCCCCGCCCCGCCCCGCCCGTCAGTCAGTCTGCGCGGCCCCTGTCCGGCCCCGCGGCGCCTCGTCCGCAGCCCGGGCCCGAGGCCGCGAGCTGCGCGAAGCTCGGGCGCGCTGCAGGCCTCGCTCGACCCAGGGGCTCGGGCTGGAACCGGCCTGGGCTTCGTGCGGCGGAGCCCAGCCCCGCGCGGCTGCCCCGTTCCGGCCGGTGCCGCTAGAGTCGGGTAAAGCCCGGGCCAGGCCGGCCGCATACGCGAGGCTGTTTGCTGCCCTCTGCTCCATGGCGGTGGCCCCCAGGGGCCGACAGGACATTGCACTGAGGCAGCCACAGGCTGGACTTGGCCCCGTGCCTCCCTGTACAGAAATTCAAACTAAGTGTCTCCTTCCAAACAAATGCACCGGCCTTTCAAGGTGCTAGTTGTCAGGGCAGCATGGGATAATGCGGGGTGGCTGGCGCTCAGAGCTACCATGCGTGAGACTAGATTGAGTCTTGTCAAACAGTATGTATCCGATGAAGTGAGCTGTGGGTCACGAAAGCTTATGCTCAAATAAATTGGTTAGTCTCTAAGGTGCCACAAGTACTCCTTTTCTTTTTGCGAATACACGGCTGTTACTCTGAAACCAGTCTCCTCGGACTCATTTTCAGTTGTGATGCCTCCACCCGTTAAGTGTTGACCTCCCCCAAGGCTCATTCTGTCCATAACAAGCATTTGCAAAGCATGTTTTTCAACAGGAAAATCCCACATGGGGGACCTGAGGCTATTGCCCACTCTCCCCAGGGCCAGGAAAACTGTTCAGTTCCTGTTCCCTGGCTAAACGAGTGCTGGGAATGCTGAGGGAGGCAACCTGTTTAAATCTACCAGGAACGATGCATTGCCCCTCATGTAGCTCAGCAATGACTTCTCCTACTGATTAAGGAGCAGTGTTTGAATGACACCCCAGCCACTTCTCTTTAGCTGGGAAGATAGAAGCTAAAGAGCTGCCAGTAGTTTGTATTTATCCTGTAGGACAAAAATCACATCACAATGCTGTGTCCCCACTCACTGTTATGATCTGAAAGCACAAATGCTATCCTGCTGTTCCAGTATATTGTAATCATATATGCTGTAGCATTGTGGTTCTTGAAATAAATTGGATGATCCTTTAAGAAGCTAAGGCTACTGGCACACATCCATAAAAAATCAGCAGTGGCTGGCAAACCTTGAAGACCAGGGACTGGTGTGGTACCTGGCAGTGGGGAAACATCAGGACTATGTCAGGAATGCAGAGAATGCCTTTGGATGTATACAGGTAAAGGGAGGGGAATAAATGCAACATAGCATCCTTCCTCTCCTTGTGCTGACAGCTGAGGGATGTGCTTATGTAGCAAGTGTATGGATTTCAGTCACACTGGTCTTGTGGGAAGAGATAGTGAAGGATGAGTTAGGGAAGTAGGATGCAAAAAAGAGGGTCACCCTTGGTGATTTAAATAATTGCCTCTGGATAGGGTAATCTTAGTCCTCTGTACTGTTTGCCATCAGTTATTTGCCAACATGAACTCAGATTCTGCAGCCATTCCATGACCAATCTACCTTAACTCCAGGTGTTGACTGTAGGGGAAGGAAGCTCCCATTATGATGGTAAGAAAACAGTGTATAAATAATAAAATTAGGGTGGTAGCAAATACAGAAAAGGAGCAAAGCCAATCTTACCACAAAGTAAAGGCTGAAAATTTTAAACAAAATTTCTAAATTATTCAATTAAGATTTCAGTGCCAATTTTGACTCATCTCCCATCTCTCCCCTGAATTCTTGCAACCTGTTTTCCCAATAAGAACCAGAGGCTCATCTTCCCAAAGCAGGCTAACCTTAACCTAAGTCTGCATATAGGCCAAGGCTAGACCATATCCTACACACTATTACCACACAAGCCTTAGTTGTCTTACATTTATGCACAGCTACTGTTTTTATTACATAAGAAAACTCAATCACTCACTTCATAGAGGGAGAGCAGACGGGATTTCATTAATATTTATAAGAATTGAGAAAGAGGTGGAAGTTATCAAAAGAGAAGAGGGGGATTATGGGATATTGAGAGGGTATACAGTGGATGGCAATGGGAATGATGCTGTGACCTATAGACACAGGCTGAATGCCAGTACGTAGGATTCTTCAGCTTATAGTTGAAGTGTGAGTGGTGGTATGAAGGGATCTCAAGTCTATACCTGGAGGCTGGATGGCAATGTAATGGGGAGGGGGCACTGGTCCATGCCAGGAGAGGTGGGCAGCTGTAGAAAGTGGCAGCCTTAAGTGCGGTGTTGAAATATTAACTGAGACTGTTCTGACCTTTTTGTGTTTAAAATTCTCAGCCTTAACCTTGGACTTTTCGTTGTTGTAGGAATTTCCTTCTTTTTAATCAATCATTTAATTGTAGATAAGGTTCACTTCTGCCCAGAGACTAAATGTAGGACATAGCAGAGCCAAAGGAACTCATGTTTTTATTGGAAAGTTAGGATCCTCAGCTATGGAATCTCTACCAAATTAAAGGAATACTTGTGGCACCTTAGAGACTAACAAATTTATTTGAGCATAAGCTTCGTTAGTCTCTAAGGTGCCACAAGTCCTCCTTTTCTTTTTGTGGATACAGACTAACACGGCTGCTACTCTGAAATCTACCAAATGAGATCCTGTTCCTGCAAGTTGCTCTGAACAGGTGAATCCTCAGGCCTGCGTGGAGCCCCACTGAAGTCTGCCTGTGCAGATCCAAGGGCAGAATTTGGGGGAGCTAACTCCTTAATCATAACCTCTTCTTATCACCCTCCCCCCCCACCTCCCTTCAGACAAGCTCAGGCTGTACACATTATTTTTGCAATGTAATCCTTTATTGGCAGTTAAAACTTTTTTCTAATTGTAATAATTTAATTAGTGGACAGGACCTCACAGTGTGTTAGTCTTGAATATACAATATCATAATATTAACACAACAGTTAGAACCAGCATTGATTTTAAGTTGCCAGCATTGCACAAACTCTTTCCCCTCTTTCAGTCGAAAATATGAGAACGGCAGGCATAAGGGCCAGCACTGAAAACAACAACACCTTGTTCTTATGTAACACTTTTCATCCATAGATCTCCAGGCATCTTACCAAGAGGGTCAGCACCATTATCTACATTTTACAGTTGGGGAAACTGAGGCATAGAACGATGATGTGACATGCCCAAGGTCACCCAACAGATAGGTGACCCAGATATAGAGCTGAGCATAGAACCCAGGTCTTTGGAATCCCAGACCAATGCTCTACCCACTAGGCGACATTGCCATCTCATATCCACCATGACACCAAAGGCCCAGAACCCTTCAGGGACTCTACTGTGGGTTTCTGCCTGGATGCAGGAAGGAGTAGGGCACAGTGAGGGTGCACAAGAATAGAGGAAGCTTTTCCTCATATACACACATGTAGTGTCCTGGAAAATATCCCCTCTAAAATTTTCTGACCAGGACTGTGGAACAACCAAAATTAGGAATATATCCTCCCCCATTCCCTCCAGCATTCATGTCAAGTTTTAACTGAGACTCAGTGCTTGCTGGGACAGGATGTTTGGAAGCGTTTAGTCAGGTGTACATAAACTTCCAGTTAAAGGCAAGATCATGGTCCTATTGAACAGATTGGAGTTTTACCACTGCTTTCAATGGAACAAGGGTTGAAAAGCAAGAGGACTTGTCATATGTCTACAGTTAGGCACATGCATAAGTGTTTGCAGGATCAGGGCCTAAGTCTACAAGATACAAGAAGGCTATCAAGAAAAAAGTCGTAATAAATTAAAAGACTTATCTGCGTTATTAACACTAATACCTCAGATTATCCACTTGGAAAATATTTACTGTCTAATTTGCTTTTCCACGTTGATGCTATTCATTTATGTGCACAACATTTAGTGTGAACAGTGAAACTAGATAGTCACTTTCACTTTGTTCTCATAACACTAGCCTAATGCTGTTCTGTGTTAGGCATCACAAGGGAATCGTTCAGAGAAAAGGGGGAAAAGTTTTGAGAATGTATTTTCCATGCATGAAAACAGCTCTATCATATTAAGTTTGCCAAATCCCTTCGTTTTACTCAACCTGAATTCAATCCTAAATCTAGTTGACAAATGTCCCTTTAAAATAACGAGTCTCAGTAATATTAAATGAGACTCCTGCATATCTGAGACACGAAAACATACATTAGGGTGCATGCATTGGAGGAATTTTTAAATTCATTTAAAATTACTATTACCATGGAAAACTATAATCTTCCATTCTCAGCTGATGTCATTATAGGGAGGTGGCCGCTGATGGGTAAAAGTCATGCAATCAACAGTCTTGTATGTCTGGGTTTATGATCCAGTGTCTGGCAGTGAAGGAAAAGATGTGGCAATAAAAATCTTTAACTGAATCCTGCTGTACTAAAAAGGTAATTTTTAAAAAGATCTCTTTATTAAAAGGCATTGCAATATTGAGATACTAAATAGAGATGTGCATCATTTCTCTCAGTGCTGAATGGAATGTGTGATATATAATCTGTATATCTACATATATACATAGACAGACCCAGGATAGCACCTTTCATTTAAAGATCCCAAAGTGCTTTACAGACAGACAAAGTGTAATTGGTGGGTTTTTTCTAACCATCCTTCACTTTGTAAAACGCTGAGAGAGTAGTAGATCTGTCTTGATCTACTTAAAAATGATTCAACTTTACTTTCAGTTCATTTTGGTGCCCCATCTAATTTCCTTCCTTCTATGAAGAAGCCCAGTCCCCTGTTTAAGGTTGTTTATTATTTTATCAGAAGAGGGAGGAAGGTGGCACTGGCTGCTGCACAAAGTAGACAGGCCGTTGCTTCATGAAGCATCAGTCCAAGAAGAAATAAAACATTGTTAGTCGAAAGTACCACTGATGCTTTTAAGATTGGATCATTTTTCAAATCACCAGGGAAATGAGGAGGAAAAGGAAAGGAGACTGCAAAGCTGAGGAGATGGGGACGCAGAAATACTGAGCAATCCAAACCCCATGGTAAGTGCCCTGAACCAAATTAGTCCCCACACCCAATTGCTAACCTCTGCCATGCCTCAATACAAGTTGATCTCCCCCACAATTGCTGAACCCTCCCATGCCTTCTAAAACAAGACCCCAACACACTAGCCCCAAATGCTAAAACCGTCTCAACACCCAATAAAGATAAAGTTCCTTCCAGCCTGACCCCCTCCTCTGCTGCTGGCAAAACGATTGCACCTTTGCGCAACTACCCTGAAAAAATGTACTTTTTTCACTTTGAAAATGAGCACCTGACTGGGCTGGTTAACAAAGGGCAACGTGTGGCACCTGGCCCTCAGCCGCTGCGTCCTGTTCAAGGACCCGCAAGGAAAAACAAGGCAGGAGGCTAATATCCTGAGGACAGAACTGAACAAGAGCGTTACACCGTGGGCATGAGAGCAGAAGTGGAGGGATCTGTGTGGTAGGAGGGATCCACTTCCTGGATTTTAGATCTTTAAATCAGCGCTACCTAGAAGAGATGTCAACTATGTAAATAAATGGTTTCTCTGCTTTCTAACAGTCATGTTACCTGAGCCAGTAACTATCCAATTCCCTGTCCTAACTACAGAGTCCACACAGCAACAACTTCCATCCCAACCCCCACCTTCGCTGCCCGACAACCAGGTCCATTCACAGAAACATATATCACTGCATGCCTATGGGGGAGCACGTTTCCTGAGGAACCCACGGAGGGTGTATAAGGCAGAGGAGAGCGATCACAGGCTGCAGCCACAGATCTGCTCGATATGACAGATCTCTTTGGGGCAGTCTGCAAACAGGATCAGTGACACATCCTCCGTCACCACCATATCATCCTCAACGCACTGAGACTGAAAAACCTCTCTGGGATGGCATCTCATCCTGGGGGACATGGATACCTGAGGGAAAGGAGGGAATAAAGCCCCTCAGAAGAGCAGGATGAGAAGACACTGCAGAATGCTCTCCCCCTTCACTGGCTCACATGGTGATGAGGACAGGGCTGTGCGCTGAGCAATACTGGAGGAGGTCAAACCGGAAGAACTTTGTCCAGGAAAGTTTATCTTATTCCCCACTGTTTGGGGCAGCTTATAAAGGAAGGGGAGGGAAGAGAGCACTTCCCTGCTGTATATAAACCCTCACTATTCCAGCTGGCTGTCTTGCTGCTGGTGACTGGGCTTGAGGAATGACTTTGATGGTGCTCTGGGGAGTGAAAGTTGGAAAGATGCCAGTGTTGGAGACCAGTTTTCACTTGATGGGTGCAAACCCAGCCGTAACAATCAGAAGGAAAGTGTCACCGTTTAAGGAACATGTTTAATTTGTAAACATTAAGTGTAACATTTTGAAGGATTCCCGCTCCAAATTGCATACATAATCTGTTGGTGCAGCTGAGGCCAGCTAAAGATACAGTAACTCCTCACTTAACAATCTCCCGCTTAATATTGTTTCAAAGTTACGTGACTGCTCCCTTAGGGAACGTGCTCATTTAAAGCTGTGCAATGCTCCCTTATAACGTCGTTTGGTGGCCTGCTCTGTCCACTGCTTGTAAGATTCTGTGGAAGAGCAGCTACTTTATTAGGGAGCATTGCACAAGCTCCTCTTCTCCGCCTCCTCTCCCTCCCAGCGCTTCCCCAGCCGCCAAACAGCTGTTTGGCAATGCTTAGGGCTTTCTGGGAGGGCGGGGGAGGAGCAGGGACACAGCATGCTCTGGAGAGGAGGTGGAGTGGGGGTGGGAAGAGGTGGGCCTGTAGTGGAGTGAGGACGGGAAGAGGTGGGCCTGGAGCATCCCCCGGCAAAGTTGGCGCCTGTTCTTCTGAGGGGAAGCTGCCGCTGCTGTTGCGCAAGGTGCTCCCTAGTGTCCTTGCCTGCAGTGGGCTGTGCCTGTGTGGGGTAAGCCGGGGCACCTCCCAACCACAGTACAGTATATAATGCCTTTTGTCTGCCCCAAAAAAATTTCCTTGGAACCTCACCCCCCGCATTTACATTAAATCTTATGGGAAAATTGGATTTGTTTAACATTGTTTCACTTAAAGTTGCATTTTTCAGGAACATAACTACAACATTAAGTGAGGAGTTACAGTACTAGTACCTGATTTGCAGGTACAATCTGCTATTTCGATGCCGAAGCACTGCACATTAATCCCACAAATAATAATGGGGTCAAAATTGTGTCAGCAGTTATTTGCATCCACAAAACTGCTGTGTTTTTAAGCAATAAGCCAAAGGGCCTTGCCTGAAGCACTCCCAGCCTTCCACCACCCCAGGGAATGAGCCATACACTCAATGTCTCTTGCATTGGAAGGCAGAGTTCTAACCACAGGACTAAAGAGGTAGACATAGATTCTATGGATTATGTTGCTCAGTAGGTTATAGGCCACACTGTACCTCAGTCTCTGCAAACATCCTTTCTTCTTCCCATCATGCATGTTATGCAGCAGATGGGCATGTTTGCTATTCCTCCTAATGCCGCTGGGATTGAAATCCAACACAAAAAGGTGAAGAAAGATGGGGCCTTTTTTTCCCCTCAACCACAACAGCCACAAAAGCAGGGGGGGACACAGAGAGGGGAGCAGGCTGCACCATTCTAGGGATCATTACTGATCATTGTCACCCCTCTTCTGTAGTGTCCCAGGTAAGGCTGCTCTGCCTTGTTGCTGATTTGAGCCAATATTACACCAGCATTAATTGCTATGTCTGTCTGTAAAGGAGTGACTGTCAGTCTCATGCCTAAAGGATCACTGGGGGCTTTCCTCCATTTCATGATAAATTGTGGGGCAACTAGGCAGCTTCCCTGCTGTTCTCAATAGAGTAGCCAAGTCTCTTCACTTCTGGCCTGCACACACCACATTCTTCAGTCTCAGACTCCCCCAAACAGCTCTGCCAATATAGTTCTGCTCTGACCTTCAGCATCCCTTGGGTATTCCAGGCCTGGACCATTTTCATCAACAGGGCCTGCCAATTTGCAGCAAACTGTGCAGTGATTTTGTGATGTGGATAAAATGTTCTCTAAGAACTAGGCTTAAAATGCTGAACAGGTTTCACTTCATCCCGCACTACAGTGCTTAACCCCACTGCACCACCCTAATCTCCTCCCCCACCTAAGGATCTCATTGTAAGAAGGAATGAAAATATCTAATCCCACCTCCTGTTCCCCACCGCATCCCCTTTACATTTCTTGAGAACTGCTGATGCAATCTGATCTGGCTGTGCTGCCACCTGCTGAGAGAAACAGGCATTGCCTCCCCTTGCTTCACATTTTTATTGGACATGTTCCTGTCAGGGCTGTAGCAACATGAGATAGCCATATACTGACTGAAGTGAGCCCTGAACCCAGGTCACCAGGGCTTGTGCATGGATTGCCATACAGATTGTCTTTCCTGCAAGGAGATAAGGACCAGATCTGGTTTGGGGATGCCAGGGTGAAGAGAATTAAAGTACCTTGAAGAGGTGGTTATCAGTGGTGCTTTTCTTTAGGATCAACTTCTACAGCCTCATGCTGAGCCTTTTGGGACAGATGTTCTCCAGGCTGACACTTGGAGAGCAGAGGCTCAGGCAGGACTTCTGGATCTCCAGGACAGCCTGGTACAGCTCTGCTTGGGGATCAGCAAACCTGAAAGCCAGGGGAAAGTGAAGGAGGTCACATCTCAAATGGGAAGTTCCCAGGTCAGGTGCAGTTCTGAGTCAGGCACAGCTCAGTGCTGAAGAACCAAGAAGAGAACACAACTGTCAATATGAAAGGGCACACAAGATACTATTTAAGTCATCTCCTTCACTGCTGTGGAGAGGGGACCCTTGGTCAGAATCCTTGGCCTGAAGCCGAACAGGGCAAAGCTGCAGTCTGAAGGGAAGGGCGTGAGCAAAGAGACACTGGAACCAACCCAACCATCGCAGGGACACTTTACTGGAAACTTCCTGACCTGAGACTGTCAGCCACTCACACATGGACGAAACACCTGTTCCCCTATACCTGACGCACACGTCCAGAGTCAACACCTGCACAAGGAAAAGCAAGACATAAGAACATAAGAATGGCTATACTGGGTCAGACCAAAGGTCCATCCAGCCAAGTATCCTGTCTACTGACAATGGCCAACGCCAGGTGCCCCAGAGGGAGTAAACTTAACAGGTAATGATCTAGTGATCTCTCTCCTGCCATCCATCTCCACCCTCTGACAAACATTCCTTACCCACCATGGCTAATAGCCATGAATGGACTTAACCTCCATGAATTTATCCAGTTTGCTTTTAAACCCTGTTATAGTCCTAGCCTTCACAACCTCCTCAGGCAAGGAGTTCCATAGGTTGACTGTGCGCTGAGTGAAGAACTTCCTTTTATTTGTTTAAAACCTGCTACCCATTAATTTCATTTGGTGACCCCTAGTTCTTATATTATGGGAACAAGTAAATAACTTTTCCTTATTCACTTTCTCCACACCACTCATGATTTTATATACCTCTATCACATCCCCCTTGAGTCTCCTCTTTTCCAAGCTGAAAAGTCCTAGCCTCTTTAATCTCTCCTCATATGGAACCCGCTCCAAACCCCTAATCATTTTAGTTGCCCTTTTCTGAACCTTTTCTAATGCCAGTATATCTTTTTTGACATGAGGGGACCACATCTGTATGCAGTATTCAAGATGGGTGGGTACCATGGATTTATATAAGGGCAATAAGATATTCTCCATTTTATTCTCTATCCCCTTTTTAATGATTCCTAACATCCTGTTTGCTTTTTTGACTGCCGCTGCACAGTGCGTGGACGTCTTCAGAGAACTATCCACAATGACTCCAAGATCTTTTTCCTGATTAATTGACCCATTAGAAGGCCCATCTCTGTAACTTCAGATTTACCCCCAACAGTTGCACTAAGGGGAGAAATCAAAAAACAATAACCACAGAAACCTTAAAGTCTATCTATATACATTAAAGTCTATCTACGTACGTTAAAACTACCTAGACAGTAAGTCTGCATGTGCACACACAGCTTAATCAGAAATGAACACACACGTACACATTCCTCACCTTCTCTGCAAGCTGGTGTGTGGTGTATTACTAACTATGGGCATCCTGCCTGCCTCTGCTGGACCAGATGCAGGTGATTTCACTCAAGTAGAAGATGAGCATGCTCATCTTCACCATCCAATAATTTCTCCATAACCAAAAGCAGAAGGGTCAGGGATTCTCTCCTCCCCACCTCTTTTCCAGCATGATATTTGTGAGATAGTGGGTGTGTGTCTACGTGTGTGTGTACGTGAGATAGTGTGTGTGCGCACAGAATCTCACACGCACATATAGGGACAGCAAGTAAAACTGTGTCTAAAGTAACTTTTCCTCAGGATGTGTTGTCATTGCTTATTAGCTGCTGTTGGAGGCTGACTCCCATCAAACCCTCTTCATGCTCTGCCAATCTCCCCTAGCCAAGGAGGGGACCCAGACCTCCCAAATATGGTCCCAGTATTTCAGACCCCTTCCACAAATTAATAGGGGGTCAACATACTGCAAGCGCACATTTCCTCCTTCCTTCCCTTGTATAATTTGGACCACCATGAATGCCAGTGCTATGGCGTTCTGCCATTATGGGTCTCGGGGATGGTGCTAGAGAAGAAAACCACAGTGGGATTCAAACATAGGCCCCATAATGTGCAACAGAGCAGTTATGTTACAACAAGGTCATGACGACAGTCTTTCCATGCCTCTTTTAACCAGGCTGAAGGTACTTTTGTGTACTGCTCTCCAAATCCTCCTGTTTCATTTTTTACTCACAGGGCCAATTTAGTGTGTGTTCAGGAGTGGAGGGGTCAGTGGTCTGATTGTCTGCCAGGGTCATTAAACCTTGACTGCCCAATTTGAATACCAAGTCATGATACTTCAGTCTTCCATTTAGAGATCACAAACACCTCTACAGCAACCACGTGCCATGTCACAAGCGACATGTGACATCATGTAGGGAAATAAGCAGCCAGAGCACAAGCGGTTGTGTCATTACGCAAATATCCCTCAGTAATATTTATTATTTTTATTACAATAAGCCCCTAGAAACTCCAGTCATGAACGAAGATCCCACTGTGCCAGGTGCTGTACAGATACAGAAGAAAAAGTCCCTGCCGCAAAGCACTTACACGTGAGTATAAGCCAAGAGACAACAAACGGACACAGGCAGCTAGATGGGGAGTACCTGGAAACAATGAGACAATATTAACCAACATGACAGACAGTGCAGAAGTGACTTAAATGGTGTCAATTTTTTTTGTAGTCATCATGGCAAAGGGGAGTTTTAAAGAGGTATTTGAAGGAGGATAGAGCATTAGTTTTGTGGCTATTTACAGGAAGCTCCCCTCAAGTATGAGGGGCAGCATGGAAGAAAATGTAACAAGCAGCTGATAGGAGGCAGAAATTGACAGCTCAGCAGTGAATGAGAGGTGACAGGTAGTGTGGGGAAAGGCCATGAGGGGCCTTGAAAGTGAATACAAGTATCTTACATTTGGTGCAATAGAAAAGGGGGAGCTAGTGGAGGGATGCAAAGAGAAGGGTGACTTGTCAAAGTGACAGGCTAGGAGAACGATCTTTGCAGCATCATTCTGAATGGACAGAAGCAGGGTTGGATTGCATTTGTCAAGGTCAGAGAGAAGGATGTTGCAGTGAGATGATGAGAGCCTGGATGAGAGTTTTAGCTGCTTAGGTGGATAGGAAAATGTTTTTCTTAAAGAATCTGTGATATTTAGATATAGTCTGAATCTGAGGACAGAGAAAGAGGTCTGAGTAGAAGATGGTGCCAGGTTATGGGCCTGAATGACAGACAAGAAGGTAGTGTTGTGATCAAGAAAGGACATTGGGAGTGAAATTATGAGCTTTGTTTTAGCCATATTGAGTTTGAGCGGATGGCTAGACATCCAAGAAATGTCAGAGAGACAGGCTGGAATTTTAGTTTGGATAGAAGGGGTCTGGAGTCGAGAACAACAGGAAGACAGAAATCTGGGAAGTTAGAATTTTTACCTGAAAACAGTATTTCTGCATCTCCAATACAAGAGTAGGGAACGATGAGGAGTCTTGTGACATCACAGGACTAAGACACAGCATCACTAATCACACTGAAGGAATATTTTGGTGCCAAGGACTCTAGTTCCCAACATGTGCCTCCCATAAAGCTTAGAAGTTTTCATGGCCCTCATAAAGAAGAAGGTTAATAGGAAGAGTGTTAAAAAGATTCAGTTAAATTAGTAAAAAGCATGTATTGTACTCTGGTCCCTGAATGCCAAATGGATAATCTGCGAATAGGTTGACTGTAAAAATTGTAGAAGCTACCGAAGTAGTAACACAAATGCTTCTGAATACTAAAATCAATGAACTCCTACTGATTCCAGAAGTCCATGTCTGTTCAGTAACACAACGGGAGGCCATTCCAGACTGGTGCGTGGGAGATACTAAAACACTGTTTAGAGATATTCTAATACCTACAACTCCTATATGCTGGTCTGGAACGCAGCACTCTCTCCAGCAGTCTCACATTGAGAGAACAGGGGTTGGAAATTAGTGAAGAGAGACTATTCTCAGCACTATACTCAGAGGGTATATCTACATTGCTCACTGAGCTCGGGCTCTGACTCAGGTTTGAGCCCAAGCCCTGATCCTGTCCACACACAAGTTAGTCAGACTTGGGTCAGCAAGCACTCAGGACTCGGATCCTAGTACCTTTCTAGGAGGGTGGGTCAGAGCCAGAGTCCCACTGTGACTTAGGTCCACACCCCGTCGTTTTGCAGTTACTCCTGGGGGAATTCTGCACCACTGCATGTGCGCAGAATTCATGTTCCCCACAGATTTCTTTGCTTCCCCACAGAAAAATGACTTCTGACGGGGAAGAAAAGGAAAGCTGCAAGAGTGATCATGCACTCCTCCCCAGAAGTTCGGGCGTGTTGTTTCTGGTGCCTGGAGTTGCTACCAGAGAAGTAAATCCTGGCAGTGGGGGGCAGAGCTGGAGATGCCCCAGCTGGTGGCTTCTACCCTGCACTGGGCTCAGCTGCTAGTCCCAGCTGGGCTGGGGAGGATGGGATTTTCTCTTCCCCTGGAAGGCATGGCTGGGGAGGAGGGAGTGATGAAGCTAGCAAACTGGGGCAGGGGAGCCAGATGGTAAGGAAAGGGCTCAGGGAAAGGTAGTAAGCTCCAAGGGGGAACAGGTCTGGCCTGTTGGTTAGAGGGTCCCTGAGCTGGAACACATAGTAGAGTGCAGGCCTGGGTTCACCTGCCAGCCACTGAGGGAGTAGCACTATGCAGCAGTGACTGGGAAGACTGCCTGAGACTCCTGGTTAGGAAAGACTACTGCCCAGGATTGCTGAAGGAAGATTTTGATACTCCAGAAGGAGGAAATGGATAGTGAGCTGCCTGGGGGGCTGAGTCACGAAGAGGAGGCTGCAACTCATGGAGCGAAAGAGGGGCTGCAGACTCAGAGAGAGAGGAGGAGAGACAGCATGCAAGGGGTGTCAACATCACAAGCTATTCCCAGAGTGACCAGGAGGAGGTGCCATCCTTGAGGTGCGTCAAGCACCCCATCACAGGAAGGAATCATTCTTAAAACCACTCTGCCTTGGTGAAACACCAAGGAAGTGACGAGATGCTAGGCCGAGACACCAAGGTCATGGGTGAAAAAATTATATAGATACAACAGCCACCTCCCGAGCCCTCCTCATGGAAACTATGGCAACCAAGGTAAAATCTATGTATTGACAGTCACATTAAGATGGAGCTCAGAGGATCAAAGGAAGATTGGTGAATGGACCAAAGTGTCTCCAGGTGAGAGCAATGTGTCTACCTGGGGCTCTTATAACTGGCACATTCCTTTTAAAAAAATAGCAGTTAACGGTTGCCCACTTACTAGGGGTATGTCTACACTACGGAATAAGGTCGAATTTATAGAAGTCGGTTTTTTAGAAATCGGTTTTATATATTCGAGTGTATATATATATTTTATATATTCTGTCCCCACAGAAAATGCTCTAAGTGCATTAAGTGCATTAACTCGGCGGAGCGCTTCCACAGTACCGAGGCTAGAGTCGACTTCCGGAGCGTTGCACTGTGGGTAGCTATCCCACAATTCCCGCAGTCTCCGCTGCCCATTGGAATTCTGGGTTGAGATCCCAATGCCTGATGGGGCTAAAACATTGTCGCGGGTGGTTCTGGGTACATATTGTCAGGCCCCCCTTCCCTCCCTCCCTCCGTGAAAGCAAGGGCAGACAATCGTTTCGCGCCTTTTTTCCTGAGTTACCTGTGCAGACGCCATACCACGGCAAGCGTGGAGCCCGCTCAGGTAACCGTCACCCTATGTCTCCTGGGTGCTGGCAGACGCGGTACGGCATTGCTACACAGTAGCAGCAACCCCTTGCCTTGTGGCAGCAGACGGTACAGTACGACTGGTAGCTGTCATCGTCATGTCCGAGGTGCTCCTGGCCACGTCGGCTGGGAGCGCCTGGGCAGACATGGGCGCAGGGACTAAATTTGGAGTGCCTTGACCAGGTCATTCTCTTTAGTCCTGCAGTCAGTCCTATTGAACCGTCTTATGGTGAGCGGGCAGGCGATACGGACTGCTAGCAGTCGTACTGTACCATCTTCTGCCGAGCAGCCATGAGATGTGGATGGCATGCAGTCCTTCTGCACCGTCTGCTGCCAGCCAAAGATGTAAAAGATAGATGGAGTGTATCAAAACAAGAAATAGACCAGATTTGTTTTGTACTCATTTGCTTCCCCCCATCCCCTGTCTAGGGGACTCATTCTTCTCGGTCACACTGCAGTCACTCACAGAGAAGGTGCAGCGAGGTAAATCTAGCCATGTATCAATCAGAGGCCAGGCTAACCTTCTTGTTCCAATAAGAACGATAACTTAGGTGCACCATTTCTTATTGGAACCCTCCGTGAAGTCCTGCCTGAAATACTCCTAGATGTAAAGCCACCCCCTTTGTTGATTTTAGCTCCCTGAAGCCAACCCTGTAAGCCGTGTCCTCAGTCGCCCCTCCCGGCGTCAGAGCAACGGCAAACAATCGGGCATCTGAGAGTGCTGTCCAGAGCAGTCACAATGGAGCACTCTGATGGGGCTAAAACATTGTCGCGGGTGGTTCTGGGTACGTATCGTCAGGCCCCCCGTTCCCTCCCTCCCTCCGTGAAAGCAAGGGCAGACAATCGTTTCGCGCCTTTTTTCCTGAGTTACCTGTGCAGACGCCATACCACGGCAAGCATGGAGCCCGCTCAGGTAACCGTCACCCTATGTCTCCTGGGTGCTGGCAGACGCGGTATGGCTTTGCTGCACAGTAGCAGCAACCCATTGCCTTCTGGCAGCAGACGGTGCAATACGATTGGTAGTCGTCCTCGTCGTGTCCGAGGTGCTCCTGGCCACGTCGGCCAGGAGCGCCTGGGCAGACATGGGCGCAGAGACTAAATTTGGAGTGACTTGACCAGGTCATTCTCTTTAGTCCTGCAGTCAGTCCTATTGAACCGTCTTATGGTGAGCGGGCAGGCGATACGGACTGCTAGCAGTCGTAGTGTACCATCTTCTGCCAGGCAGGCAAGAGATGAGGATGGCTAGCAGTCGTACTGTACCATCTTCTGCCGAGCAGCCATGAGATGTGGATGGCATGCAGTCCTTCTGCACCGTCTGCTGCCAGCCAAAGATGTAAAAGATAGATGGAGTGGGTCAAAACAAGAAATAGACCAGATTTGTTTTGTACTCATTTGCCTCCTTCCCTGTCTAGGGGACTCATTCCTCTAGGTCACACTGCAGTCACTCACAGAGAAGGTGCAGCAAGGTAAATCTAGCCATGTATCAATCAGAGGCCAGGCTAACCTCCTTGTTCCAATAAGAACGATAACTTAGGTGCACCATTTCTTATTGGAACCCTCCGTGAAGTCCTGCCTGAAATACTCCTTGATGTAAAGACACCCCCTTTGTTGATTTTAGCTCCCTGAAGCCAACCCTGTAAGCCGTGTCGTCAGTCGCCCCTCCCTCCGTCAGAGCAACGGCAGACAATCGTTCCGCGCCTTTTTTCTGTGCGGACGCCATACCAAGGCAAGCATGGAGGCCGCTCAGCTCACTTTGGCAATTAGGAGCACATTAAACACCACACGCATTATCCAGCAGTACATGCAGCACCAGAACCTGGCAAAGCGATACCGGGCGAGGAGGCGACGTCAGCGCGGTCACGTGAGTGATCAGGACATGGACACAGATTTCTCTGAAAGCATGGGCCCTGCCAATGCATGCATCATGGTGCTAATGGGGCAGGTTCATGCTGTGGAACGCCGATTCTGGGCTCGGGAAACAAGCACAGACTGGTGGGACCGCATAGTGTTGCAGGTCTGGGACGATTCCCAGTGGCTGCGAAACTTTCGCATGCGTAAGGGCACTTTCATGGAACTTTGTGACTTGCTTTCCCCTGCCCTGAGGCGCATGAATACCAAGATGAGAGCAGCCCTCACAGTTGAGAAGCGAGTGGCGATAGCCCTGTGGAAGCTTGCAACGCCAGACAGCTACCGGTCAGTTGGGAATCAATTTGGAGTGGGCAAATCTACTGTGGGGGCTGCTGTGATGCAAGTAGCCCACGCAATCAAAGATGTGCTGATATCAAGGGTAGTGACCCGGGGAAATGTGCAGGTCATAGTGGATGGCTTTGCTGCAATGGGATTCCCTAACTGTGGTGGGGCTATAGACGGAACCCATATCCCTATCTTGGCACCGGAGCACCAAGCCGCCGAGTACATAAACCGCAAGGGGTACTTTTCGATAGTGCTGCAAGCTCTGGTGGATCACAAGGGACGTTTCACCAACATCAACGTGGGATGGCCGGGAAAGGTGCATGATGCTCGCATCTTCAGGAACTCTGGTCTGTTTCAAAAGCTGCAGGAAGGGACTTTATTCCCAGACCAGAAAATAACTGTTGGGGATGTTGAAATGCCTATATGTATCCTTGGGGACCCAGCCTACCCCTTAATGCCGTGGCTCATGAAGCCGTACACAGGCAGCCTGGACAGTAGTCAGGAGCTGTTCAACTACAGGCTGAGCAAGTGCAGAATGGTGGTAGAATGTGCATTTGGACGTTTAAAGGCGCGCTGGCGCAGTTTACTGACTCGCTTAGACCTCAGCGAAACCAATATTCCCACTGTTATTACTGCTTGCTGTGTGCTCCACAATATCTGTGAGAGTAAGGGGGAGACGTTTATGGCGGGGTGGGAGGTTGAGGCAAATCGCCTGGCTGCTGGTTACGCGCAGCCAGACACCAGGGCGGTTAGAAGAGCACAGGAGGGCACGGTACGCATCAGAGAAGCTTTGAAAACCAGTTTCATGACTGGCCAGGCTACGGTGTGAAAGTTCTGTTTGTTTCTCCTTGATGAAACCCCCCGCCCCTTGGTTCACTCTACTTCCCTGTAAGCTAACCACCCGCCCCTCCTCGCTTCAATCACCGCTTGCAGAGGCAATAAAGTCATTGTTGCTTCACATTCATGCATTCTTTATTCATTCATCACACAAATAGGGGGATGACTACCAAGGTAGCCCAGGAGGGGTGGTGGAGGAGGGAAGGAAAATGCCACACAGCACTTTAAGAGTTTACAACTTTAAAATTTATTGAATGACAGCCTTCTTTTTTTTGGGCAATCCTCTGTGGTGGAGTGGCTGGTTGGCCGGAGGCCCCCCCACCGCGTTCTTGGGCGTCTGGGTGTGGAGGCTATGGAACTTGGGGAGGAGGGCGGTTGGTTACAGAGGGGCTGCAGTGGCAGTCTGTGCTCCAGCTGCCTTTGCTGCAGCTCAACCATACACTGGAGCATACTGGTTTGGTCCTGCAGCAGCCTCAGCATTGAATCCTGCCTCCTCTCATCACGCTGCCGCCACATTTGAGCTTCAGCCCTGTCTTCAGCCCGCCACCTCTCCTCCCGGTCATTTTGTGCTTTCCTGCACTCTGATATTATTTGCCTCCACGCATTCGTCTGTGCTCTGTCAGTGTGGGAGGACAGCATGAGCTCGGAGAACATTTCATCGCGAGTGCGTTTTTTTTTCTTTCTAAGCTTCACTAGCCTCTGGGAAGGAGAAGATCCTGTGATCATTGAAACACATGCAGCTGGTGGAGAAAAAAAAAGGGACAGCGGTATTTAAAAAGACACATTTTATAAAACAGTGGCTACACTCTTTCAGGGTAAACCTTGCTGTTAACATTACATACATAGCACATGTGCTTTCGTTACAAGGTCGCATTTTGCCTCCTCCCACCGCGTGACTACCCCCTCAACCTTCCCCCCTCCCTGTGGCTAACAGCGGGGAACATTTCTGTTTAGCCACAGGCAAACAGCCCAGCAGGAATGGGCTCCTCTGAGTGTCCCCTGAAGAAAAGCACTCTATTTCAACCAGGTGACCATGAATTAGATCTCACTCTCCTGAGGATAACACAGAGAGATAAAGAACGGATGTTGTTTGAATGCCAGCAAACATACACTGCAATGCTTTGTTCTACAATGATTCCCGAGTACGTGTTACTGGCCTGGAGTGGTAACGTGTCCTACCATGAAGGACGCAATAAGGCTGCCCTCCCCAGAAACCTTTTGCAAAGGCTTTAGGACTACATCTAGGAGAACCGCAAATGCCAGGGCAAAGTAATCCTTTCACATGCTTGCTTTTAAACCATGTATAGTATTTTAAAAGGTACACTCACCAGAGGTCCCTTCTCCGCCTGCTGGGTCCAGGAGGCAGCCTTGGGTGGGTTCGGGGGGTACTGGCTCCAGGTCTAGGGTGAGAAACAGTTCCTGGCTGTCGGGAAAACCGGTTTCTCCGCTTGCTTGCTGTGAGCTATCTACAACCTCCTCCTCCTCATCATCTTCTTCGTCCCCAAAACCTGCTTCCGTATTGCCTCCATCTCCATTGAAGGAGTCAAACAACACGGCTGGGGTAGTGGTGGCTGAACCCCCTAAAATGGCATGCAGCTCATCATAGAAGCGGCATGTTTGGGGCTCTGACCCAGAGCGGCTGTTCGCCTCTCTGGTTTTCTGGTAGGCTTGCCTCAGCTCCTTCAGTTTCACGCGGCACTGCTTCGGGTCCCTGTTATGGCCTCTGTCCTTCATGCCCTGGGAGATTTTCACAAAGGTTTTGGCATTTCGAAAACTGGAACGGAGTTCTGATAGCACGGATTCCTCTCCCCAAACAGCGATCAGATCCCGTACCTCCCGTTCGGTCCATGCTGGAGCTCTTTTGCGATTCTGGGACTCCATCATGGTCACCTGTGCTGATGAGCTCTGCATGGTCACCTGCAGCTTGCCACGCTGGCGAAACAGGAAATGAGATTCAAAAGTTCGCGATTCTTTTCCTGTCAACCTGGCCAGTGCATCTGAGTTGAGAATGCTGTCCAGAGCGGTCATAATGGACCACTCTGGGATAGCTCCCGGAGGCCAATACCATCGAATTGTGTCCACAGTACCCCAAATTCGAGCTGGCAACGTCGATTTAAGCGCTAATCCACTTGTCAGGGGTGGAGTAAGGAAATCGATTTTAAGAGCCCTTTAAGTCAAAATAAAGGGCTTCATTGTGTGGACGGGTGCAGGTTTACATCGATTTAACGCTGCTAAATTCGACCTAAAGTCCTAGTGTAGACCAGGGCTAAGTGCCCTGATAATCTCCTCCCAATAGTGACAGGAGCAGAGACATCATTTCTTCTAAACTTTTGTGCACCCTGAAAGAGCCAGCCCCATCCAAACAGGTTGGCATCTGTGATCATCACTCTACATCAGTCAGGCTCCAATAGAGAGATCCCTGTTAATGAGGGACTCTGAAAATTACCAGGTCAGAAAGGGTTTTACAGAGAGGAAAATGGGAAGGGATTTGTCCAGTGCTTCTGGTGGGCTCCAGAGAGGAAAGGGGACAGCTAAAGAGCTCTAGCCCAGGGGACCATCCTTGTTTTCAGGACATCAGAAAACCCAACGGGCGTTCTCCCTTTCTGACAGGGCAGCATTGTTGGGACTGAAACCTTAAAGCAACTTCTATTATTTCTGTTCACTGCTCTCTCCTGTGATTGAGACGCTGCCCTCAGCAGCGCTGAGATGGATTCTGAGGTGCAACCAGGTCATGGGCAGCTGAGACTTCAGCACACATTCACTTCCAGTCCAAGTCCACAAAACAGTTCTGGTGCCCAGTTCCACAAAACTCACTTTTAGATAGTCTTAGCCAAAGGAGAACTTTGGGGATGCCCCAACTCTGTCTTCCTCCCCCTGCCATTCATCTAGTTAGTATGTCTTTCCTCTGGAGCCCAGTTTTCTTGTTCATTGTAGTTTGAGCTTCCAGAAAAATTAAGGTCTGGCTATCAGACAGTGAACAAGATCTTTAAAAATCTACCTTTCCATTCTAGTTGGTTTAACTGGAATCATGTTTAAAAGTTTTGTGCTAATCTTTTCTCTTTGTTCTGGATTAATGAAGTTTCAACTGGCTTTGTGTATAATTAAAAAAAAGTTTACAGAGAACTTTTAAAGCATATTTAGACATAAGCAGTATTATATGGACTGTAAAGGGGAGATACATTTCTGACTCAAAATCAGTAGGTCCATTCTCTAGTAGAAGAGGGAGATGGGGTGGAAGAATTCTCCTCTTGTCAGACCCAGTGGTTGATTTTTAGCATTACTTAGAAAGCAAATATTTAAATTCAGTAGCTTTCATATATTTCACTTCCTTCCCTGACATTTAATCTTTCCACAGGGAATTGTTTTAGTTCAAAATCATATCCATTTTTCTCACTCAGCATGGGGAAGTTCCAAATTTGACTTCAGGCCTTTTCTTACATCATGGTATTGTTTAGAATAGCTGGACAGGTGGAAATTAATTTTTGGTCAGATATATAAAAGTATGAAAATATTGGTTGTACCAGGCTACAGAGAGTTTATTTCAATGTTTAACAGGTGCAGATATTCACAATATATTTAACATGTACATTTTAATCAGGAGCTTTTTGAATGACTTAATAGCTGAGGAATCATTATATTGGTATGGTCAACCATTTACTATAGATAGTTGAATAACTTCTCAGGAATTCAGATGTGACATAATAGTGCACAAAATAGAATACACTTTCTTCATACAACTCATATAAGCCCAAGCTTTACATTACCAAATAGGCTATACAGAGGGTTTTGATAGTGCCAATTTTTCATATAAAATTACACAGAATAATTATTGATGTTAATACCTTATTATATGGGGAAAACTCCCTCTATCATTATTGGGTAGAATAGTTGTAATATCCTGCCCAAGATATTATATCCCATCCAGATGTATCCTTTTAATTTAAATAACAATCTTTTTGTTAACTTTTATAGAATTGTCACTGATTTCTTATGGAGGGGTAAGAAATCACATGTTGCTTTAAATAAATTCAGGTTTCAGAGGGGTAGCCATGTTAGTCTGTATCAGCAAAAACAATGAGGAGTCCTGCATCTATTGAAGTGGGTTATAGACCACGAAAGCTTATGCCCAAATAAATTTGTTAGTCTCTAAGGTACCACAAGGATGCCTTGTTGTTGTTTTATAAATAAATTCAGTTGCCCAAAAGAGAAGGGTGATATTGGGCTGATTTCAAAAAGTACTTTTAGGCGATCCTTCTAGAATACATTGCACATTAGACTTAAGAGCCAATGGATAGCACTTGACTGGGAATAAAATAACTTACACCTCCTCCAGCTGCTTTAATAAAGACTGGATTTTGTAAGAGTGATTATTTGTATGTTCCAGCTGTGAACCATCCCTATATACAAGGTACAATCAAGATGTGGAACAAGATGAGAAAGGCCTCTGAATAAGATATAAAACTTCATGGGTGCGGTCAGTATTAGGAGATCTGGGTTTCTCACAAAGACAAATTGATCCTGCATTCCAAACATGGACAAATTTGGAACTCTAGACCGTAGACGGTATTGCACTGTGGAATAAAATAAAAAGCACAAATAGTAGAATGCCCATATATACAACAACATGGGATTTTAAATAAGCACAAGCAACACTATCTACAGCTCAGAAGCCACATTTTAAAACATTTCAATACTAACAAAGGCCTACAGGAACAAGTGTTGTAATATCAGCTTTTTAATACAACCCATGAAGGTTTATATCAGCAGCTTATAATGTACAAATTAACCTATCACAATGATACTTTGGAATCACCCTTCAGAATAAAGATGTAAACACCAAATTTAACCAAAAGCCATGGTTGGAAGCTATATAGAACACATACTGTATTTCCAGAAATAAAACACTTACGCAAACCCAGATCTGCAAGGCTTAAATTGGTTATTCATTCCTGTTTCCCAGTTCCTTATTCAAAGGAACACAATAAAAAAAATTTTAAATTTTAATTTTTAGAAATTTCATGAAAATAAATAAGACTGAATTTTATAGCAATATGCGTGTTTTTAAAGACAGGCCTTTCTGAGATGAAAGCAAGACCCCTGTCCCACACGTGTAAATTGCCCCTTTCTTTGAATCAGTAACTGAGATTTGATTATATTTATAAAGGACAAAATCTTTTTCAGGTCACCCCAAGTGACATGTCCCTGTGACTATTAGACTGTTTTGAAATGGCTGGCACATGCCACTCCTAAACCCAAAGCTTTATACTTACACAATATGGTGCCACATGACACTCTCCATCCCATCTTCCATTCTGCAAATTCTCTTTTGAACAAGAATCTGTCTTAGACTGGCCAAGTATACAAGTAAATACTTCTATTATTATATATGACTATTTATTAATTTATTTTAAATATTAATGCTACATTCAAATGACATGGAAAAGAACAAAGAAAGCAGATGACAGTTTTTTCTGGGGTTGGGCATTTCATTCTCTGAATGGTATTTGAAAAGATGCAATCCAGTACTTTGACAGAATAAACAAATTGCATCTTGTTTTCCTTCAGTTTACCTCTTTATCATGCACAGAAGTCTCCAGGGGAAATAGCCAAAGTCCAAATAAAAATCATTCAGTTTTTCTGGGACCAGACTCAACTTCAAATATAATGTGAAAGATGCCTGATTCACCATGAATTAAATGATGTTTACTCAACTGACAAACCATTGCACTTGTTTGCTTTGATGCTGGAACTGTAAAATAAGATGCACTTATTTAGTAATATAAGACAGAATATTAATTGAGGACTTGTTCGTTTTGTTGTTAGTGCTGACTGTTCCTGACACATTCCTAAGAATTTACATCAGAAGACTGTGCTTTGCACAGAACGGAAATTTCATCATGGTCTAGAATTCCTGCATAACTTGGTGTTGTCTACCTGTCCATAAGGAAGGTTGTATGATCTGTTTTCCTGACACAACCAACTACTACACAAAACATTCACCGGGAGGAAAGGAACTAGTGAAGGGATGGGCACAGGAGTGCCAGAAGTTCTTTTCCATGTAACTAGAATGTAACAATATTTAAAATAAATGTTTCAAATATTGATTAGTTTAATAGAGGACCTCAGAATTGTTTGCATAAAAAAGAAGAATTTAATTAAGTAAAGGTCCTGTCATTAGTTATAAAGTTGCTGGGATAACTCACGTTTCCATAAGCCTGGTAACACGGACCACTGGTGTTTCTATGATGGTGGAGTTGAGGTGTGACACGTGGCACTATACTGTGCAGAAATAACACTTTGGGGGCAGGGAGTGGCTTGTGCCAGCGACTTCAGAACAGTCTAACAGTCACAGAGTCAGTCACTTGGGAAGACCCAAGAAGGATTTTGTCATTTACACATCTTCAAATCTCAAATAAAAGCGGCAATGAGTCCTGTGGCACCTTATAGACTAACAGATGTATTGGAGCATAAGCTTTCGTGGGTGAATACCCACCTTGTCGCATGCATGTCATGACGAAGTGAGTATTCACCCACGAAAGCTTATGCTCCAATACGTCTGTTAGTCTACAAGGTCCACAGGACTCTTTGCCCCTTTTACAGATCCAGACTAACATGGCTACCTTTCTGATAAATCTCAAATAGTTATTCAGATTAAGAGGCAATTATGCTACAGAAGTTTGGGGTCATCTCAGAAAAGTATATTCTTAATAACATGAATATATATTGTTATACAAGTCAATCTCACTATTTTGGTGAAATTTCTAAAGATGTATACTTGTACTGTTTTTTTTTTTTTTTTTTTAAAGCGTGCCTTTTAATAAGGAAGGGGGACAAAGGAATCAACTTCAGCCTCCTCCCAGGATCTTTATAGGCCTTAGGAGCTTTATTTCTCCTAAACTACGAGACAATATGCCCAAAAGAGCATTTGCAATAAGTGTAAATTACAAGGTTCCTTCTATTTTCATGCCATATGGTCATATCCACCAACACAAACCTTTTGGCCAGAAGTAATACACACAATAAAGGAGGCGCTGTAAATTGTTGTTCCTACACAATGGCGTATCTTTGGCCTTGCTAACAATTTGCAATGTTATTAGATGGATATGAGTGCTTAGCTTAACCCTGGCCAGATATGCAATCCTGGCAACAGGGATGCATCGCAACAGGGCCACCACAGGCTGAATACCTGGCCCTGATCAGAGTAAAGCTCATAAAGGAGCAAGTACTAGCAAGAGCAACACAGAACTCAGACCAATTCAAAGGGAGAGGGAAACTACAGTTGATTATAGCAAAATAAACACTAGAGACTTACCCCAACTGTATGGTTCTGTGTCCATTGCATATTATCATACAGCTATATCACCACCTCTGTGCAGATTTATCCCTGGAAAGAAAAGAGAAGGCAAACATTAGCTATATACATATTCTTGTCATATGTGCAATAAAAACCGTTCAGGGGAAAATGGCATCTCATGCACACCAATATGAATGTAAACAAAGTTATATACAATCAGGGGTGCTGGAACAATTTTTATAGTGGGGGTGCTGAAAGTATAAACCAAGTATTTGGTTATTACTACTTCACACCAGGGGGTGCTCCTGCACCCCCAGCAGCCCAAGTTCCAGCACCCCGTATACATTCAGTTCCACATACAGTGGGCTACTGTCCTGAAACAGCCATCATAGTGCCATTCCCTCAGCCCCCTGGATTGAGTCTGAAATAATTTCTCAGAATGGCTGTTCAACAGCCTCTTCTGGCCCCACCCCCAATCTCAGTTAGGCATGATCCACAAAGTTCAGAGAAAACCCAGGTGAGGCATCATCTTGAAACAGTGGACCCTTTGAAAGGTTACATTATAACCACCCTGAGGTGAGGGTCAGTCCTATAGGTGGAACAGAACAAAGGAGGATACTAGTCCTCTCTTAGTGGCATCCAGAGTGCAACAGACAGTGCTTTTACACTGACAGAAGGAACACATGCTCACCATCATCAAACATCCATAGCCTACTAAGGACCTTTGTGCCAGCCACAGTGACCACAATTGATGGCATCACAGTAGGTGTCATGCCCACCCAGTTACTGATCATGAAAAACTACAAAGGCTCAAGGTGGCTCACCCACCTCAGCATCTGGACAGTCCTCTGCAGTAAAAAATGTTTTGTGAAAAGGAAGTAGTTGTGTGATCAAAAAGTCAGCAAAGTTCAGAGGTAGTAGTTCCTGACCAATGTCCAATAAGGGTCAAAATAATCCTCTCATCTGACAAACAGGTTCAGGTCATCTACCCTGGCCTCCATCCTAGACATCTCAATCTGTGTATTTTAATAGCCAGCTAGACTAGTTAGTTATTGGTTTTGGCTGAAAATGTTTTATTTGCATTTTTTTAAAAAGATATTTAGCCTTGTCATTTGACATGGTATCAACACTGGAGTAACGTAAGTGACTGGGGCCAGAGATTAAATTCAGTATATTACACTTTTTTATGGAGATGCCAGTCATGAGTTTTGCACATAAGGCAACCTCTTTTTTATGTAGGAAGAATACAATGTATCCTCCCCAAAATTAGAGAAGTTTCCTTTAATTAGAATTTAAGGACAAAAGAGAAATCAGGCATAATTTTTTTTTTTTTTTTAAACAGTGAGGGTGATTAGCAATTGGAACAAACTACCAAGGTCAGTGGTGGATTCTCGATCTCTTGATGTCTTCAAGACTGGATGTCTTTTTGGAAAATATGCTTTAGTCAAACACAAGTTATTGGGGTAACTGGGTGAAATTTAATGGCCTGTGATATATGATCTAATGGTCTCTTCCAGCCGTGCACTCTATGAAAACTATGAATAGAGTATAGAATGAATTGTCTGAGAATTTACAAGTAATTCTTTATTAGTTTAAGAATTCACATTCATTCAAAATGGGTGCTTTAAGAAATTTTGCATTTGGTGCCAGGCCATTTCTTGTCCTAAAATTAATGATGGAATAAAACAAACAGTTTTCCAAGTTACCACGTAATTAAAACTCATTAAAATCTTGGGCACAGGTTACACTGGAAGAAAATTAGTAATTGTATCTCACTGCTATGATTATTTTGGAGACATCAGTGTAAGTTCATAATTAAGGTTGCCCCATAGTTTTCCTTTTAATTGGACTTTTGTAATCTTTTCTAGCTGTTCAGTCTTCAATCATTTTTGAAAAACATTTGGAAATATAAATCTTAGCAGGCTTGTATTTTCAAAAATACTTTTGGGTTCAAAAGTTACATAGTTTTTAAACTACAGCATTTTTTTTTAATCCACATCTTTTCAGACAGCATGTCTCACCTTTTTGGGGGCACCCTTTTGGTTAAAAATCACAGCAAGCAGACTCCTCAAAATGTACATGCATTATTTAGTAAAATTCTTTGAGAACAATTTACCTTAAGATGGAGTTAAAGTTGAGAATACTTAGCAGTAATTTAGGGTAAATACAGGGATGTTGTAATTATCCCAAAACTAAGCATTATAAATCCAGGAAATTCAGAGTTAAGGTTAAACTTAAGAAAAATCCAAAGATGATAGGGTATAAAAATGCACACAGGACACCCAAGCAACCTTAACTCTGCCCTGTCAGAGACTCTTCAGAATTTCCTAATAATTGAAACTCATTGCATAGGCAATCTTTGAATACATAGTTTTTAAGATTAATGATAAATTTCCCCATTATTAGTCTTCATAACTAAAAATTTATCCTTAGCAAAAACCTTAACTCGGCCCTGTAGTGACACCATAGGAGGTTGGGGAGGGACAGAGGGAGAAGGGGGAGGGAGGAGTGCCTTTAAAAATCAGTTTAATCTAATGTTGGTCCACAAACTTTAAAATACCTCAATGGTAATTACATGTTTTTTGCATGGCTATACTCACCATGGTCACACTCATACAACCATGAACACCCCCACACCCACCCCCACAAAAAACAACAACCCACATACAAAACCCCCAGGACATCTCCTGGGTTTAAAAAAAATACAAAGCAATATACATACCAGAGAGCAGCACGATAGGAGCCTCACTGATATTATAATGAATCTTCCAGCCAAGAATAGATCAGTGATGAATCTGCCAAGGATGAACCTGCTTCTGCTATTCTGGATCCTGCTTGGGAGGCTACAGAGCAGCCATGTGGGGAAGGTCTGGGGTAGTTGGGAGGATGGTTGGAGACCTGAAGACTCCGTGACGGAGGCAGCTGTTTCTGGTGGCAGCTCAGGGTGACTGAGCTGAGAATTCTGGAGCTGCCTATGTGTAGCTGGGTCTCTCTCAGATCAAGAGTAAGAGGGCTCCCATGCATTGTGTCAATAAGCATATGGTATAAATAAACAGGTTACACCAGAACTGACTCCATTATATTAGTTTCTTTCCACCTCTTGCAAGGCCCTAGAATCAACCACTGTCAAGCCCATGGGCAACAATATATAAATATTCAGTAACGAGGTCAACCAGGAGCATGATAGCACATCAGGGTAACTGTGTGGCACAGTGTAAATCAATGACTTAAGTCTGAGAATTAAACCAAGGCTGCTAAATGGCCAGACTTCATCAGGAAGAGATAAAAAAGTGTTAAGCTTTTCAAAAATCTCTGTTTTTATAAACTGAGTCTTGAATCTGGCATACACTGACCATGGCTCAAAAACCTGCCCCTGTGAGTCCACAGATGTTTACAGTTGTGGTTTCTCTGAGCATATGCAGTAACGTGCGCACATCAAAGATTAGGATGTAACCCTACTAATTATGGAGGTGCTGGTCATAGCTCAATAGATATGGTGGCGCTGAGCCTTGCACTTAAAGCTGGGATTCAACATTTTGTATTATATATGAAGAATGCAGCATATCCTCCCCAAACTCACTGCACTTACTTGCTGGGTCTACTCTGCTTAATCTAACTTCTGCCTGTAAACCAGTAAATTTTGGGGTTCATCTTCTCCTTGATGTGCAGAACACAGAAAGGGAACCTTGCTCTGCTCTAAGCCTCTCTCTGGTGTAGGGTTGTTCATATTTGCCCTGCTTTATTTATCCAAACTGCAGCAGGCGTGCTATCATAGGCACGAGTCTGATTCTCCACAGTGTGGAGAGCCTGCAGAACAGACGATTGGCAGTAGTCAAAGTCCCATGAGCTATGGTCCATTCGAACAGATCTGTGCATAAGATCAACATTCCTAATAGGCTCCAATAGAGACTGGATCTTATTTCTGTGTCATAAAAAGAACAAGAAGGTACCAATCTTCATCTTTCGTTAACGTTCCTGTGAAAAGAACACTTTGTACCCGATAGTAACCTTATCACCTCCATGTGACCCAGGGCCCCTTGGAGCCAATTGGCGGAGAGCACACGAGGTGCACAGGGTTTATATGCACATTAGTTCACCAAAGGGTGGCATATAAGGACTCCACTGTGAGCCAGTAGCAGTCTGGTCATCATCATTGGGAAATGCCTGTACAGATAATTATTAAGAAGTGACGTATTTATACTGAAAAGTATGTTCTTAAAGACTTGGGATTAAGGCAGATCACCAGGAGGGGACATAGCTCAGAAATGTTCTTTTCAGGCAGGTCGTAACAGGTGCTTCTCTCCTAGTCCGATATGTGCCTTGTCTGCCTCACAGTGTACACCTATCTGCATACTGACCCCGACGCCATTTGAGAGATTGAGAAATCCACAAGAGAGGAAAGCCACAGGAAGAAACAATCAGTGGAGGTGAGGTCCTGTTTATGAATAAGGATAAAGGATTGTTCTGATATACCTAGTGGTGCCAATTAACACCCTGGACCCTTTACTGAGAAGGCAAGCTGACAGCATGTTATATCTCATGAAAGAGGGGTCACAGCCAGCCTGGCTGTAAAGCTTTGGTGAGCACTACTTTATTAGACAAGAGAGTCTCTTGTTAATTAAGTCTAGGCTCTAGAATGTGTTATAATTTTATACATAACCATTTATTTCCAATACTTCTACTTGCTATGACTTTGAATTGCTGTATTTTATTAAACCTATTCCTAATTTCACTATAAACATATCTAAGCACCCTGTGTTAAGGGGAGCAGTGATTTGAGGTGTAACTGGCAAGTTGGGGCTGTATTGTTTCTTACTTGGAAGCAGCAGATCTGTGAATACTGTGAACATCCAGTGGACCAGGGGCTGGACACTCCAGTGGGACTCTCAGAGAGCTCAGGGTTTGGAGCGTGCCTTTCACTAACCTGTAGAGAGACAAAAAAGCCTACGCAGGCTCAAATGGAAGTGCTTGTGTTGCCCTTGGCTGGTGGAGTAGGTAAGCTAACTCATGGCAGCCGGACAAGGCTTCCTCATGCTAAGATCAGGTGGTAGTGAGGTGCTTCACAACCCTAGATATCCCCAGGAAGTGTCACACCCCACCACACACACCCCTGGTCTCTGATTGTCTTCCCTGGCTCTGTATGGCTTCTGTGTTTATCATGAATCTGGGAAGGTCAAAAAACTGTATCTTAGTGCCTGCTTACTTCAGCTTTCTCGCTGCACAAAGCTCTGGTTAGCAGAATTATCCAGATAGGAATGAATTCCCTTCTTGCTGAAAGCTATTATTAATTCCCAAACAAAACAATATTAAGACTGAGTTAAGGCTAGAAGTCAGATCAGTAACTTAGGTAAAATACATTACATAGATGATGTAATTATTTCAAAAACAAACATTATAAACTCAAGTTAATTTCATTTAGATATCCATAACAATAAGATACCTACATAAGGTTCTAGACACATAACCATAATACAATAAAATCACAGTTTAAAATCAATCCAAATATTTTAAGGTATGCAAATGGACAGTTACAGCAGCCAAACAACCTTAACTCTGACCCATAGTGACACTGTGCAATATCAGATTACAATTAAAGCATTTGAGTCTTTGTGGATGTAAGATTGAGAGAGAGAGAGAGACAGTATTTTTATATATATATATATATAAATAAATAAAATTATACACATAACATTTCTATACCTTAACATATTTGGATTTCTTCTAAGTGTAACATTCACTTTTTATCTGCTGGCTTTATAATGCTAGTTTCTGATATAATTACAACATCCACATTAGGGAAGTTGTGGAACTGCCATCACTGGAGGTTTTTAAGAACAGGTTAGACAAACACCTGTCAGAAATGGTCAAGTTATTATTTAGTACTTCCTTGAGTGTAGAGGACTGGACTAGATGACCTATTGAGGTCCCTTCCAATCCTACACTTCTATGATCCCTAAAATGTATTTTACCCAGATTACCGATAGATACTCTCAACCTTATCTCCACCCTAATGTAGGTTTTGTCTGGGAATATACTTTTTTTTTTTTAATTAAAAATGTCATACATGAACATACTGAACAAGAACTACAGAGAATTGTACCAGGATATCTCTAATGACTGGAAGATTAATAATACCAGCCTTAAATAATTTTTTTTGAATTTTAACTTTTAGGACCAGATTCATTGGTACACTATCGTTGCTTTTTGCCACTCTGAAGCAACACAAAGAAGCCAGAGTGTATTGGCCAATTAGACCAGGTTATAAGCTGCTTTGCGTCACCAGAACACCACAGAGCAGCCAGAGAACACAGCTGGCCTCCACGTTCCCCTGCACAAATACACCACAATTTCCACTTCTCCTGTTCTCTGCTCTCCCTTGCATGCACAGAGCACAATTTATCTCTCCCTCGATTTGCAACTCCCATTTGCACCCCCTACATTCTTCTCAAAATACATGCTGTAATTTGGGGGAAGATATGCTGTATTTTTCATGGATAAGTGCAAAATTCACCTCAACCTTAACAATGGAACTGTGACCAGTGCGCCTCCATAATACTAACACAATCCTGGAAAAGAGGCTGGGAGCACAGGCCAGGCAGTATGGTAACTATTAGATTTGAAATAGCTGCCATCCATTTGCCAATCAGAGGACTGCTCTGTGGGATGGTAGAATGGGAATGTGAAGATAAGCCTTTTTCAGGACTATGGAATGCAGAAAGCTTCTCTGTGATTGTCTGCATGGGTTTGAGAATCTTTATCTATACCTTGGCTCCTTTTAAGACTTGTTCCATTATTTCAACAAAAAGCTCTCTTCCACATATGCTTGAACCTGTTCCCTAGTCCTCCCTCAACCAAAATCCTGAGCAAAAATCCTTAAAGTTAGGGGTCATCAAACTCAGGCTCCTACAGATCAACAGAAGTGAATTCTACAGTTAATGACAGGTTTCAGAGGAACAGCCGTGTTAGTCTGTATTCGCAAAAAGAAAAGGAGTACGTGTGGCACCTTAGAGACTAACCAATTTATTTGAGCATGAGCTTTCGTGAGCTACAGCTCACTTCACAGTTAATGACTCTCTGAGGATCATCAGAATTCCCTGATGTTTACATTTCAGGACTGTTAGCTTGAGTGCTTCAGCAGATCTCAGCGGCTACAGTAAGGCTTGGTGAGAGGCATCTTTCATATAGCCAGAACCCCAATAATAGAATCATAGAAATACAGGACTGGAAAGTTAGTCTAGGCCCCTGAACTCATGGAAGAACTAAGTATTATCTAGATCAGGGGTTCTCAAACTGGGGGTCGAGACCCCTCATGGGGTTGCGAGGTTATTACATGGGGGGTCGTGAGCTGTCAGCCTCCATACCAAAGCCTGCTTTGCCTCCAGCATTTATAATGGTGTTAAATTTTTCAAAAAAGTGTTTTTAACGTATAAGGGGGGGGTCGCACTCAGAGGCTTGCTGAAAGGCGTCACCAGTACAGAAGTCTGAGAACCCCGATCTAGATCATCACTGACAGGTGTTTGTCTAACCTGCACTTAAAAACCTGCAATGATGGCGATTCAACAACCTCCCAGTAATTTGTTCCAGTGCTTAGCCACCCTGACAGTTAAAAAGCTTTACCTTATGTCTAACCTAAATCTCCCTTGCTACAGCTTAAACCCAATACTTCTTGTCCTGTCTTCAGTGGATAAGAACACTTTATCACCCTCCTCTTTATAACCACCTTTTATGTACTTGAAGTCTGTTATGTCCTCCCTCAGTCTTCTCCTCTTCAGACTAAACAAACCCAATTTTTCCTATATTTCCTCTAGACCTTTTAATCATTTTTGTTGCTCTCCACTAGTCTTTCCCCAATTTGTCCACATCTTTTCCAAAGTGTGGTGCCCAGACTGGACAAAGTACTCCAGTGCTGAGTAGAGTGGAAGAATTACTTCTCACATCTTGCTTCTAACACTCCTCCTAATAAATCCCAGAATGATGTTTTGGGTTTTTTTGGTATTGTTGGCTTTTATTTAGTTTGTGATCCACTATAACCCCCAGATCCTTTTCTGCAGTATTCCTCCCTAGGCACTCATTTTCCATATTGTATTTGTGCAGTGGATTATTGCTTCTGAAGTGGATTACTTCACACTTGTCCTTATTGAATTTCATCCTATTTACTTCAGATCATTTCTCGTTTGTCCAGATCATTTTGAATTCTAATCCTGTCCTCCAAAGCACTTGCAACCCCTCCCAGCTTGGTATTGTCTGCAAACTTTATAAGTGTGCTCTCTGTGCCATTATTCAAATCATTGATAAAGACGTTGAACGGAACCAGACTCAAGACAGATCCCTGTGGGACCCCACTCAATACGCCTTTCCAACTTGGCTGTGAACCATTGATAATTACTCTCTCTGAGTATGGTTTTCCAATCAGTTGTGCACGCACTGTATAGCAGGTTCATCTAGGCCAGAGGTCTCAAACTCAAATGACCACAAGGGCCACATGAGGACTAGTGCATTGGCCCGAGGGCTGCATCACTGACACCCCCTCCTCGCTGCCCCGGCCCTGCCCCCACTCCACCCATTCCATTAGGTCCCGCCCCTGCCCACCCTTTCCCCCTTCCCCATTCCCAGCCAATGGGAGCTGCGGAGGGCGGTGCCTGGAAGCAACTCACAGAGCCCTCTGCACCCTGCCCCCACCAGGGACCGTGCCGGGAGCAGCGCGGGGCTCGTGACACCCGGGGGGCAATCTCAGCCTGCAGGCTGTAGTTTGCCCACCACTGGTCCGGAGGTAGGTGAGGCGGGGGGCACGGGGAGCTTGGCGGGCCGCAGGAAATAGCCCAGCAGGCTGCGTGTTTGAGACCCCTGTTCTAGGCTGTATTTACCTAGTTTGCTTATGAGAAGGGCACGTGAGACAATACCAAAAGCTGTATTAAAGTCCAGATATCACATTTACTGCTTCTCCCCTATCCACAAGGCTTGTTACCTTGTCAAAGACATATATTAGGTTGCTTTGACGTGATTTGTTCTTGACAAATCCATGTTAACTGTTACTTATCACTTTATTATCTTCTAGGTTGGGGTGGGCAAACTGCAGCCCACCAGCCGTTTTAAGCCGGCCCTCAAGCTCCCGCTGGGGAGCTGGGTCTGGGTCTTGCCCCGCTCCAGCGCTTCAGCACTCCAGCTGGGAAGCAGGGTTGGGGGTCACTCCACGCGGAAGCAGCTGCATGGCCCCACTCCAGCCAGGGAGCAGGGTCAGGGGCCGCTCCACGTGGCTCCTGGAAGCAGCGGCATGGCCCCCCTCTGGTTCCTACACGCTCCAATGGCCCCCTCTAGCACTCCAACAGAGAAGGGACATGCCGCTGCTTCTGGGAGCCGTTTGAGGTAAGCGCCGCCCAAAGCCTGCACTCATGAGCCTCTCCCCAACCCCGATCCCCGTCCTCTGAACCTCTCAATCCCAGCCCAGAACACCCTCCTATATCCCAAACACCTCATCCCCCCCCCCCCCCCCCCCCAGAGCCCGCAACCCCAGCTAGAGCCCTCACCCTCCCCCGGACCCCACTCCCCTCCCACACCCTGAACTCCTCATTTCTGGCCCCAACCAGAGCTCTCCCCCCCTCCTGCACCCCAACCCCAATTTTGTGAGTATTCATGGCCCGCCATACTATTTCCATACCCAGATGTGGCTCTTGGGCCAAAAAGTTTGTAAGCACCTAGAACAGGGGTGGGCAAATTGATTGTGTAATTATTTGCTCCATTATCTTTCCAGGTACAAAAATTAAGCTGACTGGACTATAATTCCCTATTTTTAATCACAGGGTACGACTATATTTGCCTTTTCCCAGGCCTCTAGAATCTCTCCAGTCCACCCCACATTCTCAAAGATAATCACTAATGGCTCAGAGATTTCTTCAGCCAGTTTCTTAGTATTCTAAGATGTATTTCATCAGGCCCTGCAGACTTGAAGACATCTAACTTGTCTAAGTAATTCTTAAATTGTTCTTTTTCGACTATAGCCTCAGATTCTACCCCATTTACTCTGATGTTCACTGTGCTAGTCATCCAATCACTGCTAACCTTTCTGGTGAAAACTGAAACAAAAAATATTGGGCTTTATAGATCAAAGTCAACACCTTCAATTGCATCTGGAAGCCAGGGCAGTGGACAAAGTAATTGGCAAAAGTAACCTCTCCCCAGTTAACGCTGCCAAGCAAGTGGACACCATGTTGCTTTGCTAACTGGAGATTCCAAGGGCTTATGGAAAATAGTTATATGGAAGCTCAAACCTATTTCTGTTCACAAAATGTATTGCCAGGCCCCTGTCTTCAACACCACACGTAGATGATAAACCCAGGTGTATAAGACTGCTGATTAAGTGTTTTTTACCCACCATTGGCCAGGTCATGACGCTAATGGAGGTGGGAGTCTGTAGTGTTCCATGGATGACAGCAATTTAAAATGACAATGGGTTTTTAAATCCCCCTGCTGCCTCGTCTCAAATGACTAGGAGCCTTTAATAAATGCATTAAGACTCACCATTTTAAAGGACATTATCAATTATATTTAAGCCTCAGATCATGCTTTCTGCTTATTCATACACAATAACTTAGAAAAAGCCTTCAACATTCAGTTTGATAAGAACCAAATTTACTATATTCTATTCTGCGGCAGTGACTCTCAACCTTTCCAGGGTACTATACCCCTTGCAGGAGTCTGATTCAACTTGTGTATCCCAAGTTTCACCTCACTTAAAACAACTTGCTTACAAAATCAGATGTAAGAATACAAGAAGTGTTACAGCACACTATTACTGAAAGAATTGCTTACTTTCTCTTTTTACCCTATAATTATAAAATAAATCAATCTGAATATAAATCTTGTACTTACATTTCCGTGTATAGTATATAGAGCAATATAAACAAGTCACTGTCTGTATGAAATTTTAGTTTGTACTGATTTCACTAGTGCTTTTTATGTAGCCTGTTGTAAAACTAGGCAACTATCTAGCTGAGTTGATGTACCCCCTGGAAGACCTCTGTGTACACCCAGGGGTACAAGTACCCCTTAATCACTCAGAACAACAATGAGCAACATTTGATCAAAAAACTAATTGCAGCAACATACAAATGCACTACTGGGCTATGGCTCCTAAAGAAATTCCTATACTGAAGAAATGGCTAAACAAAATGGAAGAAATATAGAATCCAGAACAAATCTCAACTTGAATCTGACAATCTTACAACTGTCTGAAGGACACACAGGCCCTAGGACCGGGGGCGGGGCGCAAACTACAGCCCCCGGACCACATCTGGCCCTCCAGACGTTTTAATCCGGCCCTTGAATTCCCACAGAGGAGCGGGGTTGGGGGCTTGCCCCACTTGGCTCCCAGAAGCGGCAGCATGTGTCCCCTGTCCGGCTCCTACACATGGGGACAGCCAGGGGGCTCCGCACGCTGCTCCCACCCCAATCATGGCCCCCACAGCTCCCATTGGCTGGGAACCGTGGCTAATGGGAGTTGCAGGGGCAGCGCCTGTGGATGGGGCAGCATGCAGCAGATCCTCCTGACCGCGCCTACACATAGGAGCTGGAGGGGAGACATGCTGCTGCTTCTGGGAGCTGCTTGAGGTAAGCGCCACCCAGAGCCTGCACCCCTGACCCCCTCCTGCACCCCAACCCCTTGCCCCAACCCCGATCCCCCTCCCGCCCTCCAAACCCCTCAATCCCAGCCCGGAATACCTTCATGTTCCCCCAAACCCCTCATCCCCAACCCCACCCCAGAGCCTGCACCCCCAGCTGGAGTCCTCACCTGCTCCCGCACCCCAACCCCTAATTTTGTGAGCATTCATAGCCCGCCATACAATTTCCATATCCAGATGTGCCTCTTGGGCCAAAAAGTTTGCCCACCCTTGCTCTAGGAGATCCATTACTCTTCACTCAATAGAACTATGAACAAACAATTTATATTCTGTACTAAATCACAAATTTAAGCTCCAACATTCCCAGGAACCACCTCGGTAAGGAAAATCACACACCATTTTCTTGGATAACTATTTACTATGTGCCTGCATTCAAAAATATTCACTAAAAGACCACTGCTTATCATGCTGACTAATGCTGTGTTATTGTTTACTTGTATTCCCTTGTCTGTCGGTATCCATCTGTTGTCTCTTGTCTTACACTTAGATTATAAATCCATCTTTTTGTACTGTGTTTGTATAGCTAGTAGCACAATGGGGTCCTGGTCCAAGAAAAAACAACAACATGTTAATTCATTCGGAGTTAATTTACAGGTGGCTTATATCTCCCTGAAAAAGAAAGTTCTTATTGGAAGTTCTTAGCTCTTATGTAACTTTATGGTCAGAGAAATGACTTAATACAAATTATCCTTTTTTCAAAAATAACTTTGTATTTCAAAGTTTTATTTACAAATAGATACACAATCATCAACTCTGCAGTTACAGGTACATGGGAAAATATAAAACTTTACAGGTGAATGTTATTCACAGCTAGTCATGTAAATTCGAAGTCCAAAGTTACTACCTGTAGCTATTGGTTGGCACAGCACTAAAGGCATGTCTGGAATAACGTTATGTGTAACAGATTTAGAGTACAGGCTAAATGATTATCAGTTAGCACATTAGCAGCAATACAATGCATCTCCATATATCTTTAGTGAGCCTTTTTTCTAACAATTTATATTGTACTTGTCACTGTAGTATCTGTGATTTAACAAAATTATTACAATCAAAATATAGTAGATTCTTTTAAATAGGTATAGATTGATCTGTAAAACTCACTAAAAGCGTCACTTTTTTCCCCTTGCTTATTTAAAAAAAAACAAACAAAAAAAAAAACAGGTCAGGTAAGTTAGAAGCCTTTAAAGGGTCAAATTAATCCCTTGGATGCATGTACCTATCTCCCCTTGAAGGCAATGGGAGCTGCACACATCCACTAGGGTTCACAATTTGGCCCTAATTAAGCAAGTCTTGCAACACCCACCTGAAAGAAGTAAGTAGGTTTTGCAGAAGAGGAAAACGAAGCACAGAGAGGTACAGAAGGTTTTGCCAAAGGTCACACAAAATCAGCAGAGAGCTAGGAAGAGAATTCAGATGTCCTGACTCCCAGGCCTATATGTTAATTGCTAGAGTCATGCGGCTGAGTTGGTGGAGAGATTGAGGGATCGATTAGAAAAGAGAAGCACGGGGATTAGGAAGTTAAATTTTGGAAGAAAGAAAGATAGAAAGCAAGCACAGGGAAAGGAGAGAACTAAATAAAAAAAGAAACTACACTGGAAACAACAGAGGAGAAAATACAGGGAGATCTACCTTAGAAGAGGGGAAAAAAAATGGAGTGAAGCAAAATAATGTATAAATAAAACAAGGGATATACATTGTAGTAAGTGATATTTTTCACAATGTATTAAATAGAAAGCTAATTGCCAAAATATGACCAATAAATAACCAAACACAGTATGTATGTATTATAGATACATTTACCATTGTTTGAAATGGATTGAATGTTGGAAGGGAATGGAGAATTAAGATTCATCCTCTTCTCTAGAGCCTGAAAATTCATTCATCTACCCTTGAAGGCAAGGGGTCACATTTATACCTGGCTCATAGATAACGTCAAAGACCTTTTAAAAAAAAAAAATAATAAAATATTTTTTAAAAACCAAAACTTGGAAATCACCAAAAGGCAGGTGACCTATATGTTCAAAAAAAACTTTCAAAGGGGAGACTACTGGAACCCCCTACTCGAGGTTATTCTTCTCTCTTAACAAGTTACAAAATACATTCTGGGCTGCTTGAGGGGCATTGGTGTGGTTTCCTGCACCTGCCATTCAAGCACTGGATGGGATTTTGACTGTCCCAGACACAGCTGTACACTAATGTACACATTTGAACTAGAGAGACAGCAGCTCATCAGTGAGAACCAGTGCAATCAAGTTGATCTCAGGTAGAAGAACTGGGGGTAGGGTGTGGGGGAGGTAGAGTGGAAGTCTGGAGCTGAGAATCTGGGGAGGGTGGGGGGGGGGGAAAGAGACCAGAAGGCTGGATGAATGGGCAATCCAAACATGCACCAAGTGCACTGAACCCAGTCAGTCCCCTCTCCCAACTCCCAACCCATACTGCTGTATGCCTTCAGATGACCCCTCCTTCCTATTGCCAATCTTTCTCAAACCTCCTAGAAAGAGAGCCTAACGTATTCTCTTCCCTAGATGCTAAAATCCTTCTGCATCAATACAAACTACCCACAACCCGACGCCATCTTTCTGTCTCCCAAAACTCCTCTTATCATTGCTCCACAGAAGCCCAAAACAACCCACTTGCCCCCTCTCCCAGACAAACTTTTTAACGTTTTCACTTCCATCAGTGTCTGACTGGGCTGGTGTGAAACAGCCAACAAAGAGCAACGTGTGGCACCTGGCCCTCAGCCACTGCATCCGGTTCAGGGACCCGCAAGGAAGAAAGGGGGGGGCGGCGCAGAGGGGGAAAGGCGCGCTACTGTTCTGCTGACAGAACTGAAACAGATCATGTGCACGAGAACAGGAGTGGAGAGATCCGCCTCCTGCATTCTAGATCTTTAAATCAGCACTAACTAGAACAGATGTTAACTACGTAAATAAATGGTTTCTTCGCTTTCTAACAGTCATGTTACCTGAGCCATTAACAATCCAATTCCCTGTCCTAACTACAGAGTCCACACAGCAACAACTTCCATCCCAACCTCCCACCCTCACTGCCCTACAACCAGGTCCATTCACAGAAACATATATCACTGCATGCCTATGAGGGAGCACATTTCCTGAGGAACCCACGGAGGGTGTATAAGGCAGAGGAGAGCGATCACAGGCTGCGGCCACAGATCTGCTCGACATGATAGATCTCCTTGGGGCAGTCTGCAGACAGGATCAGGGGCGCGTCCTCCGTCACCACAACGTCATCCTCAATGCGCACACCGAGGCCACGTAACCTCTCTGGGGCGGCCATGTCATCCTGGGGGATGTAGATGCCTGAGGGAAAGGAGGGAATAAAACCCCTCAGAAGAGCAGGATGAGAAGACACTACAGAATGCTCCCCTCCTTCACTGGCTCACATGGTGATGAGGGCAGGACTGTGCACTGAGCGATACTGGAGGGGGTCAAACCGGAAGAGCTTTGTCAAGGAAAGTTTCTCTCATTCCCCACTGTTTGGGGCAGCTTCTAGAGGATGGGGAGAGAAGACAGCACTTCCCTGCTACGTACAGACCCCCTGTATGTGAATATAAACCCTCATGCTTCCATTCAGCCTTTCTGCATTTCTTGATGTCAGTGCTGCCTATATGAGAAGGGACATTGACAGTGCTCTGGGCAATGGGGGAGAAGGGCAGAGAAAAGAAAGTCCGCGTCAGAGACCAGTTTTTATCTGAGGGCTTTGAGCCCGACTGTAACGATCTGAAGGAAAGCGTCACAGCAGAATGCTTACTTTGTAAAGATTAAGGAATATGCTTTAAGAGCTCACCCTTGCAACTAACTAGTTCTCGTTATATGCTGGGAGGGTAATAATTCACTGTGCTTTCCTAGTACAGTATGTGTTTTTAACTCCATTGTAAAGCACCTCAAGCATTTTGGTTTGAATGTCCAGGGAGCTATGTAAAATTATATCATATCATCAGAGTGAATCAGGGTTGAAAGTGTGTCCTTTTACCTGGCTCAATGGTTATCACCATGCCTGGCTGGAGTGGGAGTGATCGGGACATGTCTGGTGTGTCATGAACATCCATACCCAGGTAATGGCCCACATGATGTGGGCAGTACTTCCGAACAACCTAGCAAGAAGGAAAACACTGTTACTACAGCCACTGAACCTGGCCCCTGATCCTCCATCCCAACACAGAATCATAGAAATGTAGGACTGGAAGGGACCTCAATAGGTCATCTAGTCCAGTCCCCTGCACTGAAGCAGGACTAAGTATTTTCTATTATAGGCCATCCCTGACAGGTGTTTGTCTAACCCAGGGGTTGGCAACCTTTCAGAAGTGGTGTGCCGAGTCTTCATTTATTCACTTTAATTTAAGGTTTTGCATGCCAAAAATACATTTTAACGTTTTTTAGAAGGTCTCTCTCTCTAAGTCTATATATTATATAACTAAGCTATTGTCATATGTAAACAAGGTTTTCAAAACGTTTAAGAAGCTTCATTTAAAATTAAATTAAAATGCTGATCTTACACCGCCGGCCCGCTCAGCCCGCTGCCGGCCTGGGGTTCCATTCACCTAGGCTGGCAGTGGGCTGAGCGGGGCCGGCAGCCAGAACCCCAGACCGGCAGTGGGCTGAGAGGCTCAGCCTGCTGCCACTCAGCCCACTGTCGGTCTGGGGTTCCATCTGCTGGCTCCTGCTGGCCAGGGTCCCGGCTGCCAGCCCCGCTCAGCCCGCTGCCGGTCTGGGGTCCCGGCCCTGTCCACATGGAGTGGATACCTACCTTCTCCCTGGTTCTAGCCATTCTCTTCCTCTCTCTGCACTGAGCTGAGGGTGGGAGTGTGCTGAGAACAGGGCTGGGGGTGAAGGATCAGGCTGGTGGTAGGGGTGTAGGGTCTGGCCAGGAGCTAGAATGAGGGAGGGGGCTCAGGGTTGGGGCAGGAGGTTTGGATGTGGAGTGCTTACCTGGGCAGCTCCCATTTGGTGCGAGGGGTGCAGGTGGAAAAGTGTGTGTGTGTGGGGAGGTGTGCAGGAGCTCCCATTTGGTGCTCAGGGTGCGGGTGGGGATGTGGGGGGTGCAAGAGTCAGGGCATGGCGTGTGGGGGGGCTGGGATGTGTGTGGGGTGTAGGAGTCAGGGCAGGGGGCTGGGGTGTGTGAGGAGGGTTCAGGGCAGGGGGTGTGGGCTGGGGTTGTTGGGGTACTCCCAGCCCCCCACCCTGAGCGGCTCACGACAGGGGGCTGGAGGAGATATGCCAATTCCACCCCCTTCCGCAAGTTCCCTGGACTCTGCTTTTCCCTCTCCCCCTCTGTAGCAAGGGCCGCCACAGGGAGGGAGAGGAGGAGGGGCAGGAACCCAGCATGCTGGGGGAAGAGGGAAGCTTGCCTGCCCTGCAAGGAGAGAGCGGTGCATTGGGGGGGGGGGGGGGAGAGAGGGAGGAGAAGAGCGGGCCGGGCCGGGCTTTTAATGGCATGCTCCTGTCTGCTGGGGTCCGGCAGACAGCAGTGTGCCATTAAAAATTGGCATGCATGCCATAGGTTGCTGACCCCTGGTCCAACCTGTTCTTAAAAACCTCCAGTGACAGAGATTTCACAACTTCCCTTCGTAATTTGTTCCAGTGCTTAGATATCCTTACAGATAGGAAGGTTTTTTTATGTCTAACCTGAATCTCCCCTGCTTCAATTTAAGGTCTTTCTGTCCTGTCCTCTCCTCAGTGGTTAAAGAAGAATTTATCACCCTCCTCTTTATAACAATCTTTTACATACTTGAAGACTGTTATTACGAAGAAAAGAGAGGAAGGGTGGGATGTATAGGAACAGGATGACTTGTGCTTGTCATAAGGACTGTGCTCATCAGTCTCATCCCCAAAGGATCACTGGGGGCTTTCCTCCATTTCATGTTAGCCTGCGGGGGAACTGGGTGCTCATGGAAACAAATGATGATCGCTGGCTTGAGCCAAGCCTAGAGCAGACAGCTTCCCGGCTGGATTCAATAGAGTAGCCAAATCTCTTCACTCCTGGCCTGCACACACCACATACTTCAGTCTTAGGCCCCCTCAAACAGCTCTGCCAATATAGTTCCGCTCTGACCTGCATCCCTTGAATACTCCAGGCCTGGACCACTCATCAACAGGGCCAGCAATTTGCAGCAAACCGTGCAGTGATTTTGTGATGTGGATAAAATGTTTTCGAAGGACTAGGCTTAGAATGCTGTACAGGTTTCACTTCATCCCTCCCTACAATGCTTAACCCCACTGCATTGGGTGACCATATTTACCTATGCTGAATACCAGACACCTGGTAAAATTACTCATATTCAAGCAAGTTCAATAGCGATCATTCAGAACTATGCAGTACAAATGTTCAAATTAACATCAAGCTGAGCCCCCGTTAAAAAAAATTCTGCGTAATTGGATTCTTTTTATTTACCTTCTTATCTTTAAGGCTTTAGGGTTCACACAGGGAGGGGTGACACTCTTCCCCCACCCACCCCCCACTCCCACATAACTTCCTCATGTGGGGGGTGACCGACCAACCCCACCCTCCATGTCTGGCTGGGCCCCTGGGACTGACCTGCCTCTCCCGGTACCACATCTTCCCGAGGCAACAAGTGAGGGGGCACGCAGGGTCACATACACTACCTTCCCCAGATTTCTGCTAAGGCTCACAGCAGAACATGGCCAGCAGCAGCCTTTCGGCACTCTGCGGGAGGGAAGGGACAGGAGCTGCTCCCAGCCGCAGAGGATGATCCGGTCTGTGCCTTTGCAGAGCTCAACTCTTCCCCCCACCTGTCTGTATCTGGAAGCAGCTTGTTCCTTCCTGCCCACACAGTGCGGAAAGGCAGTTAACACCTCCAGGCTGCTGCTGGCCACCAGCACCGACATGACCCAGCTGCCTCCTGTCCTCCCAACCCCGGCTACGGCGCAGGCAGGAAGCGGTTGAGCCCTAAGCATGCCTTGTGCACCAGGGCCCTGGGAACTTGACTGCAGGGGGTTCAGCGAACCCAGCCAGAGAGGTGGCTCAGAAGAGGAGGGTGCTATGGGGACGGAGCAGCCCCATGCTCCCTGGGGTCAGGAGCCAGGGCGGTGTGGGAGGAGGTGAGTGCAGAGGGTGCTAAGCCCCTGCCCAAGGGGCTGCTGCGGAGCCTGTAGGTTCAGGGCATGAACAGGCTGGCAATCACTTCTCCCCCGCCCCCCCATTCCAGAGCTTAGCTGAGGGGCAGTGGCGCTTCCCATGCCAACACTGTGCAGGGCTTTGGCACATGCAGGGCTCAGCTCCTCCTGCCCAGCACCCCGGGCTGAGGAGGAAGAAGCCTGGTGTTGGTGAGCTGAGTACTCTGACCAGGGGCTGGTTGTCTGCACAGCATTGGGAGCAGGATGCGTCCCACCAGTGGGGATATGGAGGAGCAGCAGGTCATGGGGGGGTTGGGCAGAGGGGCAAAGCAGGGAGAGAACAGCAAGAGGGGGAGCACTTAAAGGGCTGATGGGTGATCAGAAGAGGTGACATGTAACTGGCCGCCGCCTGGCACCTGCCCGCACAAACCAGTCGTCGCAGTGCGCAGCCAGTGTCGGCTGGAAACGGGCCACGGCCCTGCTGGCTGAGAGCTGGCATGCAGTGGTGGTTGCGCTGATGGACCAACAGGGGGAGTGGCCTGCCCCACATGCTGCATCTTCACCTTGCCACCAGCTTTGCACACCCACCCCCATCAACAGCCACTAGATCACCCCACACTCACCGCTGATGGGTGGGCAGAGATCTGGCCAGCAGCAGGACTCACCAGTACTCTGGGGGGGTAGGGGGAAGAAAGACAGAAAATACGGGACGATTTGCCCATTTTTAAGGAAAATCAGGACACCTGCAGGAAGACTTAAATACGGGACTGTCCCTTCAAAAACAGGACATCTGGTCACCCTTCCACTGCACCACCCTAATCTCCTCCCCCACCTAAGGATCTCATTGTAAGAAGGAAGGAAAACATCTAATCCCACCTCCTGTTCCCCACCCCATCCCCTTTACATTTCTTGAGAACTGCTGATGCAATCTGATCTGGCTGTGCTGCCACCTGCTGAGAGAAACAGGCATTGCCTCCCTTTGCTTCACATTTTTATTGGACATGTTCCTGTCAGGGCTGTAGCAACATGAGATAGTCATATACTGAAGTGAGCCCTGAACCCAGGTCGCCAGGGCTTGTGCATGGATTGCCATACAGATTGTCTTTCCTGCAAGGAGATAAGGACCAGAACTGGTTTGGGGATGGTTTGGGAGGAGTGGTAGATATGCTGGAGGGGAGGGATAGGATACAGAAGGACCTAGACAAATTGGAGGATTGGGCCAAAAGAAATCTGAGGAGGTTCAATAAGGATAAGTGCAGGGTCCTGCACTTAGGACGGAAAAACCCAATGCACAGCTACAGACTAGGGACCGAATGGCTAGGCAGCAGTTCTGCGGAAAAGGACCTAGGGGTGACAGTGGACGAGAAGCTGGAGATGAGTCAGCAGTGTGCCCTTGTTGCCAAGAAGGCCAATGGCATTTTGGGATGTATAAGTAGGGGCATAGCGAGCAGATCGAGGGACGTGATCGTTCCCCTCTATTCGACATTGGTGAGGCCTCATCTGGAGTACTGTGTCCAGTTTTGGGCCCCACACTACAAGAAGGATGTGGAAAAATTGGAAAACGTCCAGCGGAGGGCAACAAAAATGATTAGGGGTCTGGAACACATGACTTATGAGGAGAGGCTGAGGGAGCTGGGATTGTTTAGCCTGCAGAAGAGAAGAATGAGGGGGGATTTGATAGCTGCTTTCAACTACCTGAAAGGGGGTTCCAAAGAGGATGGCTCTAGACTGTTCTCAATGGTAGCAGATGACAGAACGAGGAGTAATGGTCTCAAGTTGCAGTGGGGGAGGTTTAGGTTGGATATTAGGAAAAACTTTTTCACTAAGAGGGTGGTGAAACACTGGAATGCGTTACCTAGGGAGGTGGTAGAATCTCCTTCCTTAGCGGTTTTTAAGGTCAGGCTTGACAAAGCCCTGGCTGGGATGATTTAACTGGGAATTGGTCCTGCTTCGAGCAGGGGGTTGGACTAGATGACCTTCTGGGGTCCCTTCCAACCCTGATATTCTATGATTCTATGCCAGGGTGAAGAGAATTAAAGTACCTTGAAGAGGTGGTTCTCAGTGGTGCTTTTCTTTAGGATCCCCAGCTCTTTCAGCTTCTGTCCCATAAGGCTCAGCATGAGGCTGTAGATATTCTCCAGGCTCACACCAGGAGAGCAGAGGCTCAGGCAGGACTTCTGGATCTCCAGGACAGCCTGGTACAGCTCTGCTTGGGGATCAGTGAACCTGAAAGCCAGGGGAAAGTGAAGGAGGTCACATCTCAAATGGGAAGTTCCCAGGTCAGACGCAGTTCTGAGTCAGGCACAGCTCAGTGCTGAAGCACTGAGAAGAGAACATAGTGGCTGTCAATATGAAAGGACACACAAGGTACTAATGAGGTCACCTCCTTCCCTGCTGTGGAGAGTGGACCCTTGGTTGGAATCCTTGGCCTGAAGCCAAGCAAGGCAAAGCTGCAGTTTGAAGGGAAGTATGCGAGCAAAGAGACACTGGAACCAACCCAACCATCACAGGCACACTTAACGGAACCTTCCTGACCTGAGACAGGCAGCCACTCACACATGGACTAAACACCAGTTCCCTTACATCTCACTCACAGGCCCAGAGTCAGCCCCTGCACAAGGAAAGGCAAGACCCATCTCTGTAATCTTAGATTTGTCTTGGTAGATACACTAAGAGGGGGGAAATCAAAAAATAGTACTAACCATGTACATTCTTACAGTGACTGATAAGGAAAGGCTGAGGCATACAGGTCCTCACCCTGAATGTTTGTTTTATGTAATTTTGGTTACTCTGAGATACTATAGTGATGCATGCACTGAAATACTTACATAGACAGACATCACGCGCACACACACACACACACACACACGCTTATGGCTAATCACAGATTAATGCATCTATGCCCACACTCAACCACAATCCTCACACTCTCTCAGAGGTAACGCATAGCACATTTCCATATGTGGGCATCTTACCTGCCATTGATGGGCCAGGTACGAGTGATGTCACTTACGTAGCAGGAAGACTCACACCCACCATCCAGTAAGACCATTTCTCCATCCTGGAGAAGAAGAAATATACCATGGCTCAGGGCAGCTGCTAATCTTCCTCTGTGAAAGGGGCTTCCTCTGTGAGAGGCTGACCCCTGGGACAAGGGGATTCTTTTCTGCAAAGATGGAGTGGAGACTGGACTCCTCTCACAGAATCGCATTCCAGTTCCACATGTTCAGAAAAGCAACTATGGCTGAATTGTTCAGTTACCCTGCTAGGTAGTCTTGAATGGTGCCAATACTTAGAAAGCCTGAGCTCCATTCCCCTGAACTATTCTGCACCCGAAGGAGCCATCTTTATTCAAACAGGCTGGCATCTGTGATCATCACTTTATACCAGTCAGTCTCCAATAGAGAGATCTCTTTTAACAGGAATTCTGTGATAATAATCAGGATTGAAAGGGTTTTACAGAGAAGGAGATGAGAAAGTCCAGTGCCTCTTGTGCATGGGCTCCAGAGAGGAAAAGGGACAGTTGACGAGTTCTAGCTCAGGGAACCATCCTTGTTACAAGATATCAGGAGACTGAACAAGCATACTCCCCCTCGGACAGAGCAGCATTGTGGGACTGAAACTTTAAAACAATTTCTGTTATCTTCACTGCTCTCTCCTGGGACTGGGACTGCCCACAGCAGTGCAGAGATAGATTCTGAGATGCATCAGGTCATGGGAAGCCGAGACTTTAGGACACATTCACATCCACTTTACCTTCTATTCACTTTAGTCCAATTCAGCCAAATGGTTCCAGTGCCCATCAAATAGCTCTGTGTCTCCCACAGAAAGCAACCATGTGCAAGCCCAGAGTACAAGCATGGACAAACTGCCGTGCGCTACTTCCTTAAACAGGTTGCCAACCGAGCAAACAGTTCTGTAAAACCTTTGGGCCAAATTCTGTATTGACTTACACTAAGTGTCATCCCATTGGCATGGCATGGCAGCCAGCACAGAACTTGGCCTCCTGACCATTGATCTCAGAGTCAATGGGAGGGTGTAGTTCTCTGTGCACTAGGGGGAAATCCATGAAGCAGAATCTTAGCAGCTAAACACCAGGAACATCTATCAGTATAGGTTGACAAATATTATGAACATTTACATAAGTAGTTTGGATTCACTGCTAGTCTGACTTTCCATTTGGACTCCATTTTAAACCTCTTGTAAGAAACTGGCTTAATTATTTCAGTTCAATGTGGGATGATCCCCTGCTTGTTTTCTTGGGAATAATAAAATAAACTGAGTAAATGCTGGAGAATTTTTTTGCTGAAGACACTCAAGATCAGGGTTTGACTATCTTATAAATGTCACTATCAAAGGGTGACACTGGCCCTTTAAGAAGGAAGAGGCCAGTGCACCAGTGACTCATCTGCTGCTTCCCAGTGGGGATTAAGAGAAGGCACCTTGGCCATATCAGTAGGGAGAAACTGAGAGGGTGGAAGAGTCAGTCAAGAAAAAAGGCAGGCAAGAGCTGCCTGGGAGTGAGAGCTTGATAGGTGAGAACAGCCAGAGATCAAGAGGTCCCTGGAGGAAACTGTAGGAGGCTCCTGGGGGAAGGCTGGAGGCAGGGGAGCAGCAAGAAGGGTTTGCTGGCTGACCTCCACAAGCTAGAGATTCAGGGTCACAGGGCTGAAGGCTGGAAAGCAGCGGAGGGAGTTGTCTGATGACTTCTAACCTGGAGAGAAGGAGAGGGCCAGAGACAACTGAAGGCTGGGAGCACTGGTGGGCTCACCAACAGATGTCTCCACAGTGAACAGCTGGAACTAGGGGGAGTCAGGGATGTTCCCCTGGTGAGGATGAACTCCTAGCAGAGAGGGTGTGGGGATTCCCGCTGGAAAGAGTGGGTGGCTGTCCTGGCAAAAGGACAGGAGAGGATTAAAGAGCTTGGGGTTTGAAGGATGATATACTGTGAGAAATGGATGTCTTGGGACTTTTGTTTTGGACTATTTGCACTGTTTTTGTAACAAGCCAGCCCCAAGGAGGAGGAGTATGGGGCGAGAGATTCATGGCAGAGTTATTGGGGATTCTGAAGGAGGGGAAACTGAGGCAGGTGCACCTGTTTGGCTGCTGGAGGATGCTCCTGGCAGGGCCACTGTCTGACAGTCTCACTATGTCAACATCCTGTCCCTGTATTCTACAGACTGAGACAGTGACGACACTACTTAATTATTCTGTGAAGTAACACCAAGACACTATGAAGAGAACCTAACAGTCTGAGATGATAGGATCTTTTAATGGACACAATTTTCATTCTATGGGAAGGGAAGTTTCTCTGGAACAAGAGGTCATTGTGGAGTCTAACTTGGGAGCAGCCACCCACACTTCAACATTATCAGTGGCAATTTTTGAGTTAATCTGAATTGGTGGGAATGGCATGCTTTGTACGGGTGGTTGCCAAGGTGTTAACCGTGCTACCTGACACTGCCACCTCCTTCTTCCTCCATTGTAAGGGGGACCCTTCTCCAAAAGTTTAGGTGAAATGGGGGATTTAATTCTAGAGTGACTCAATCACATTTCCGCACAGGAAAGGAAAGTCCTCTAGAAGGAAGTGTCACGACGAGTTAGGATTTTCCTTGGGGATGTCTTCCAAGCTAGACACAATATCATGTCAGCTGGCAAAAAGGTACATCTCAGAGGAAAAGCAGGGCAAATGTCTTGCTAATGATTGTATCCTCATGATAATCAGTTCCCCATAAAACTAATAAAAATGCTTTGAACTGGCTTTATCAGAAACCATCCGAGTTATGCTCGCAAGCCTGACCTTGACCAGCAGTGTAACAATGGCAGCCTTTTTCAAACACAGTGACTGGTCTTATCATGGATGCATGCGTATGAGAAGAATATTTCAAGGACCCAACTAGCACTCTCTCTTCAACAAAAGATTAAGCCAGGAAGGAAGCTCACTCCTACATAAATGAGGAGGCAAGATAATAGGTTCTACTGAAATGTGAGTCCTAGATATAGTATAGTAACGTAGTAACCTTCTCCAGAGACTTGCACGAAGCTAAGATTGTTTTGTCAGAATTGCTGGAGAAGGACTCAATGGTTCGAAGTCCAGAAAACAAGGCAGACAGATTTACCAACAGCAAGTCAAAGAGACCCCAAATAATTTTGCCCTCCCCTCTCAGCCACGCTAAATGGATTTAATTGGACTTTTCTGTCATAAAAAGAGCATAAATTTGCTGCTGCAGCTTACTGTGCACCAAAGTAAAGCAAGGCTGAAGAATTCAGGTGAGAGAGGAGGGGCCGTAGCATCCCTGTTACCACAACTTTGTCTTCAGTGTGACTGGTGCTATTCTCTCACTTTTACAATGTCAGAAACCCACCCAGCATTCTAGACTGCTGCACAAGCACTACAGAAATGCATGATACAGGAGCAGATTTGCAATCCGATGAGAGGTTTCAGAGTGGTAGCCATGTTAGTCTGTATCAGCAGAAACAACGAGGAGTCCTTGTGGCACCTTAGAGACTAACAAATTAGCTCAGCATCCTTTAGAAAATATGGCAATGGGTGCATTAAAAGACAGACAGTGAAAAGGTAAGGATGGATTTGAAGTTGGCCTTACTGCCCACAACTATATTATGTTCCCATCTCCCATTGCTGTGTAAATATTTTTTCATTCCACCCCATTTGTTTCAGCACTTCTTGCCACTACAGAGGCAACGAGGGTACAGGTAGGCCGGGTGTAACCAGTGGTCAGGGGCTGGTAAATGGACACAGTATCAGTACACTGGAGTTTAAACACATGGAAGGCATTTGATTTACCTTGATAAGCTGGTTGTTTTTTATATAGTGCAAGGTGTTCGACCTGTTGCCACCAGCAACCACAGGTGGGTAAGCCAAGATGTCAGCCCCTCGTGCCCGGCATTCAAATTCAAACTGGAACAATCAATTCAGAGAGAAGAAGCCCATTAGTTCTGGAACAGTAAGCAACTGTGCTGGGCAACCATAGCTCCTGCCCCTACTGCCATTCTCTCTGTCTGTGCAGAAGGCAGTAACCCAGAAGAAAATGAAACCAAAAACAGCATTTCCTGAATGAAAACAGCCCAAGAGTTCTACAGAACAGCAGAAGATGACGCAGAATGATCACTTTTCACAGAAGTGTCTGGAACCCAGTGTTTGGTCTCATAGAAGATCTATCTCTGTCCGAGTTCCTAAATGCTACACTAATGATGTTTTAATACATTTTTGTGGGGATTTGTGCATTTTTAAAGCATTGTTCTCACTTCCCATACAACTTAGCAAATTTTTGAAGTTCTTCTTTATCTAGCTTTGGGAGTGTTTTAATTCCGAAATACCAAAATTTTTAGATTTTGCTAACTTTTATGATCAATATCTATTTTTGTGACCCTGTCTCACTGCCTGATTAAAAGAGTGCCCTATCTTACGTCAGAGCAGAAGACATCAGCAGATTCAGACAGGTTATGCCCAACTATTTGTGCCACAGTCATGAAAGAAATCCCAACTCCTCACTTTCCTCCAATGCTGAAGTAGATAATAGAGTGAGGATGAATTTAGTTAATGTCCTCAGACATAAGAGCTAAACAAGTACAAAGTACCATTACCAAACATCTTTTAAAATTTGCCAAGTTGTGTGGGACAAAATGCCCCACAGTACCCACAATCTAAATGCTTTGGGTAGTGAATTGTATAGTACAGTTCTGGGTGGAGGGTGTTTTTTTAAATTGCATCTTAAATTAAATCAGCTTCTCTAGAAGTCTGCACTACTGATCAGCACAGACAGACCCCACTCAACTCAGACATCAAAGGCCACATCCTGCTTGTCTTGCTGAAAGAGGCAATCCTGCTAAAATCCCTAAAACTATTTGGATGAGAAAAGTAAGCAGGATTCAGTCCTCAATTTGTATTTTATAGGTATTTCTGAAAATGCTTCTGGGAAGCATTTGTTTCATGGAAAGGTCTAATTTTTTTGTATGTATGTTAGAGGGTTATTTCAGAGAAGATACTGTAATTCTGCATAGAACTGTGGCAGGCAGTTTGTAATTGTAATTATTTTGGGATGAATTTTGTACATATGTGGGAGGGCTAATAAACTAAACTGTAAAAAGATTTAAGATCACACCACTTGTTATTTGGGTATATTCTGGGTTCAAATGCTAGAGAAAAGGCATGACCAGTGGACAAACTGGATATTCACTACATCTTGCAATGGGTAGGGGGAAGGTAAATATTCAGAATCCCCCAGGACTGAATCTAGAGTAAAAGCAGAAGTTTGTGGAGGTTGGATCTTGGCACTGCTGGGTAGTATACATCCAATATTAATCTCTCCAGACACGCAAAGAGAGCTGTACAGGCATAGAAATTTAGTTCTTAGCCAAAACAACAATAGGAAGTACATCAGTGTGGAGAGCAATGAAATCCTAAATGGGAAAGCCTTATTCCTCACTGGAAAACTCATTGCTCTCTCCCTCCTTCTCCCACACGTTTCTGGCTCTTCTCTGACCTTTCCCCCTTCGTGACACCCTATATTACAATTATTAGGATGCAGACTACATCTGACATTAATAGTTAACAATACTTTAAAGAACACTAATGCCTCGTCTCTGTACTATACTGTACTAACCCCATTAGTAGTTCCACATAATTGACAAAAGTCAGATGGCTGTGATCTATCACTTGCTTTTCATACCTTGCACAAGAAAGAGAGAATGGAAGAGCCTGTGAATCTTCACTAAAGCCTCAGACACAATCCCAGAATTCCTTATTCATCACCCCAACAATTTTCCACTTATGCTGACTTTCCTCCAGTCTCACATTACTTAGATGAAGTGTATTAGACATTCTCCTTGTCATGCACACTCCCAATTCACCTATACCCACATGTACTATGAGTTCTCTTCTCTACAGCACACACCACAGGCTCTGGATTCAGCCCCCATTTTTTATTTTGTTTTGTTTCTTTTTTATTTTCTTCTCTCTGTCTTTTCTGTCTCCTTTATTTGTTTCTATTTCTTTATTCATTGCATCCTTTTGTCCTTTTCTCCCCTTATTGCTGCTTCCCTCACTACCACACTGACTAGCATCTCACCCCAACCCCCCAGGTGGGAAAGTCACACCCAGGAATACTCTCTGCTCTGCTACGATACTTATTGCACTTTTAAAGGAATGGGATAGGCTGCTGTAGCTTCAACGACAATTTTTATGAAACGTATGAGAGGTTCTGAAAAATGCATGATCCAGTTTACAGAATGTGCGGCGCTTCCTTACAAAAGTATTTTTTTTAAAGCACCCTTTAGATTTGCAGTAAGCTTTCCAGAAGCTGCAGCCCCATTCATCTTGCTCTTCTGAAGCAAAGACACTGACACAGAGAGCCTTCTGAGAAAGATGTGTAACCCACACTGGCAGTGTCAGTCGCTGTCTAGTGGTTAGTCTACATAAGAGGTTAAGAGTTTACTACAGCTATCAGCTTAGGGAGTTACTCCTTTAGCTCAATGGGTAAAAAAAATCCAGCTTTTAGTATCAAAGGTTCTGGGTTGAAAGCCTGCTGATGGCCCATGCTACACTTCAAAATGTTCTGCTGCCATAATTCAAAAGCGTAGGCTTGACAGAGCTGCAGCTGTTGGGGAATGTCTTAGGCATGTCAAAGGAACCAGAAAAGTTGGGTGAGAAGGGGCTTGGGTTCCACTCACAGCTCTGTACCCTTATCAGCCATAGGCAGCTCTCAGATCCTTTTACTCTTCCTGGAGAAATAAACAATACACAGCCCTCTCTACCTCCCCAGAACCATCCACAGTCCAACAAGATACTGACCTTAGCGTACAGAAATGCTTCATCCACTGGGGATTTGCTGGCAAACATTGTCTCTATAAAAGCCTGTCAAACAACAATATAGACCTTTCATTAGCATGGGATTTGAAGCTGAGGGAAGAGTCTCCTTTGACTTCACTTTCCTTGACAAAAATATTCAAGGTTGTGAAGGATGTGAAGGAAACTGCACCGTCCCTCTTTCTCACCCTGGTCTGTAATACAAGAACTAGAGGAAAGTAGCAAAAGAAGGGGAAAGAATGGCATGAGGAAGCAGGGGAGAGGGCGGGAGCACAAAAAAAATCCTTTTTTTTTTTTTTAAAGGACATCAGATATGTAACAACTCCTTGGTTGTCTTGACTGAAATTATGTCAAGGTTGAGCACTCTAGCAGTTCAAGCAGCAGGCCTCATACTCTTTGTGATATGGGGGAGGGAAGTAGAGTATGGTTAACTGAGAGAGGTCAAGAAATTGTGCCTCCATGAAGGGAGATCAGGCAAGACTAAAGTTACCACTCCAGCCTAGCTGAATTCGACCCAGTTTCCTTTTATATGAGTGTACCAGTCCATGCTACCCCACACTCAAGAAATGACTGCCTTTGTTTCCTTGATGGGTTCACATCCCATACCTCTGATGTCACCCTTCCGGCAACTTTCATCCTCTCGATCTCTGCAAGGGATTTGATCAGCCGGAGTTGTTGCACTAGATGATGAATAGATCGGATGCGGTTTTTGCTCCCAGCTTTGATCTCGGCCAGAGGCTGCAGGTAGTCAGAGTGGAGCTGTGTGTGCACTGGCTTTGCAGAATCATACCAAACCATGTTCGATTCACCTGAGACACACAAAACAAAACAGACACAGACTAAGATTAAAGATGTTTTGTGATCACTGTATGAGTGAACTCCGCCTAGACTAGAAAAAGTTGAAGATGTGACATGTCATCTGAAAGGTAATTTCCCCTAGATCTGTAATATGGCCTCATACCTGACATGTGACCTCAGTGTAACATGATATTAATGATCTCCTTATATCTTAGCAGGTTAGTAATATGCAAGTAAACAAGTCTATCTGGTTTTTGTAAATTTAATAATAGTTTATGAAATTAAAAGAATACACTCAGTAAGTAAATATCCATTTCTATAAATATTTGTTATTTTCCCCACATACATTTCCCCTTCAGAGCGAAAGCTGCACTAGTCGGATAAAGTAAAGTGGGGGAAAATGTTTCATGACAAAAACATAACCTTGCAAGATTGCATAATGAGAATTTAGATTCCTGAGCTTAGATGCCCTGTTTGATCCCAAAGAACCCATAAGACAAAACCACCTCTTGTTCATGACCACCTGGGGCAGGGGTCAATAGCAATTATGTTTTGGGGTGGATTGTTTGGAAATGCCCTGTCTCTGGCCTTCAGCTGAAGTGAAGTTCTTCAGGAAGAATGTAATTATCCACATTGAAATCTGCCTAGAATATTGGGATCAGCAGCACTCCATTCTTGAAATGGGATTTTTTTAAATGACAATGAGAAGTCTGGACCTCACATTTTCATCTCTGCATGTCCAACAATTCAGCAACCCCCTTGATTAATTCCAAAAAAGTACTTGTCACTTTAAAGTATGTTTTCTGTTAATAATGTAGAATAATAAATAGTTTTTAAAAGTTCATCCTTAATAGAGCTAGCAATTATGGATAATGAAACCATCCAGTTACACTAGACAGGATAAAAAAAATACAAGAGAGATAAACTCTTGTGCTTTGGGGCACAAGGGAGGCCTACAACAAATTTTCCCTCTGTGCAGTTTATTCTATGATAATCCACTATGGGGCATATTGCACCTCCCTTTGCAGCATCTGGTATTGGCCGCTGTCAATGGACCAGATGGACAACTAGTCTGCCTCCTGGGTTCCATTTTTCTTCTCTTGTTTTTTTCAGGTTTTTTTAAACATGTTATATACAGAGAAAAAAAAAGAGGAGAGGTTAAGATGGGGTGGAACACCCCTTACCTTCATCAGAACTTTTCTGTAGAGACCCCAGAAGACACTAACAAAAACCATTTGCTTAACAGAGATAGTCATCTCTGCGGCCCCCCTCAACATGCTATAAAAACTCCAGGGCCCACCAGGGAGGATTTGGGGCTCCAGGCAAGGGGTAGGACCCTTGGGTGTAGACATAATTTGACTTCAAGGGGCAAGAGCCGGTGGGGCTTGGGCCATCTCCGCACAGCAGGGTTCAGGGAGAAAGTGCCACCTCCACTCCCTGACTCACCTCACCAGGCCACCCACCTGTCTCGGATGTAGAGGGGATGCAACCAAAAAAATATAACTCAAATGGGGAACTCAGTTCAAAGTTTGAAAACCACTCAGGGTTCAGGCAGGTGGTAGCTAGGGTCTATTTGCAGGCAGGGGGCAGCTCAGAGTCCAGGCAGGGGCAGCCAGGGGGTAGCTCAGGTTGCAGGGAGAGGAGTAGCTAGGGACTGTGTGCAGGCAGGGGGTAGCTCAGGGTGCAGGCAGAGGGTAGTTGGGCGGCTCTTACCAGCTGCATGAGCAGTCAAAGGGGGCTGGGAGCTGAGGAGAAGCTGCAACCCCAGGAACCAGCAGCAGATGGGGAAATGCCACAGCTGACCATTCCATACCATCACCAGTCACAGAAGCAGCTGTCCCACACTGCCTGGCTCTGGCTTCCTGCCTACTACCTGGTCAGAGGGCAGGGCCTGAGGAGGGCTGGGGTAGAGGAAGTGTGGGGGGGGGGGGGGGAGCTGCCCCCAGGACTGCCCCACTCTGGGTAAGGTGTTGCAGTTTGGGAGGGCAACAACCTTGTGCTGTCCCAACTCTTCTCATGGACACAGGGCTTCAGCCCCGCTGCTCCCAGCTTCAGCTGGGGTGGGGAGGGGGAGCTTGGGGCTTCAGCCCCGGGGTGGGACTCCCAGCTTCAGCCCCACCATTCCTGGCTTCAGGCCCCGGGGGGGAGAGGGGCGGGGATCGGGGGCACTGGGTTTCAGCCATGGGGCCCTGTGGTCCCCCTGAAAGGGCTCACAGTCTGCCAGGGGACCGCAGAATCCCAGTTGAAAACAGATGCTCTAACAAAGGTGGAGCAAAAGTACTTAATATATTTGGGCACATTTTGGGGAGGTTAAGACAGGAGGTTGTCTAACAAGAGTGATCTTTTTTATAAGCTTCACTGTATAACAGAATCTGGTATAATGCAGCAAATATACCACACAATCCAGGAAATGAAGAATTGTGAAGATGGGTTTGTGTATCACCACATATGGTTTTTAAAGTGAATTTAATGCAGGTGAAGATGCTGGGCTGAGAGCCATTAGACATTGGAGTCCTCTAGTAAAAGATCAATACAGTATGGGCAGCAGCAGCGCAAGCTTCCCACAGGCAATATCTGTGGTACTGTACTGCCCCGGTAACATGGAAGGGCCACATTTAGGGGAGAGGAGGAAGGTCAGTCTCTGTGGCCCAATGAATACTTAATTTCTCTTGACACTGACAACAAAGGACCAATTAGTACCACTTGTGTGTTCAGTGATATCAATTCAGTAGTATCTGGATACAGACCTCTAATCCACAAGCCATTAAAGAGCCACAGACAGGTTTTTTTCTATCACGACCAAACTGGGGACAGATTACAATCCATAGCTTAGATGTGAAAAATCTCTTTCCATTCCCAGTGTTATGTGCCTCCCAATACAGGGTCTGGTTGGAACCAGTGACAGAGAACGCTTCCCAATCTTGGGTCATCCAGTCCCTTTAACCTGGCTTCCATCTCATCTCGTTTCCATTACCTTTCAGTTTGGTTACAAGGTGTCTAATCTCCTCTATGGGGTAAGCTTCATCCACTCCTGTCAAAGCTACTGCCCCATCTGTGCCTGACCGTGGCCCATCCCACAGCTCTCGGCTTGGATCTCGCCGTGGTACAAAGAGCATGGCCTTGTGGGATGGCAGTGTCTTGCCAGGCAAACTCTGCAGCACCAGGATGCTGTCAGGTTCCTGGAACCCACACAGGTACAGGAAGTTGGTGTCCTGGTGGAAGGTGTATGGGATGTCGTTGCTCATGTAGTAGGTGGGGTTGGATAGCAGAATCACTGTGTGGTCCACCCCACCCCACTCTTGCGCCTCTTTCTTGATCAAAGTCATCAGCTTGTGTCGGCGTAGAGCATATTCCACCTGTGACAATCCCGGTGTTACCTCCCCTATGAATGAAAAACAAAATGGATGAAGTAACATTCTCATCTCATAATCACTTTCTCCCCATCCTACTCAGGGCTCTCCTTAAAACTCCATGCTAGCTTGCTAACCTCATATCCCCCCATTCCACGGCTCTCCCACTCCCCTGATCTTTCAGAGCTCAGAATCCACTTTCCTCTGCTCTCCATCCTGCCTCTTTGACCTCAGATATCCACATCCTTGGTTCACTCTGTTCCTACACTGTGCAGGGAAAAAGACTCTTTTTTAAACCAATTAACTTTTCTGCTTTAAACTTCTGGGCAAAGATTTTGATCAAGCAGCCTTAGACAAAAACCCAAAGCATTCTGGGAGCAAACTAAAGCCAGACAACAACTACTGGGCGGGGGAGGGGGAAAAGTGGTGGCAAAGCAAACTAAACTTTAACTCTGTTGGAAACCATCAGCTTTTATGGCATCTGGACATTGAACAGAAGACTGTGGTGCTAAGTCTAGTGTTAATTTCAGCAGATAAGGTTGTATTTGGACAGACATTCTGGTGCCATGTCAAGTCATATATGAGTTAATTCTAAAGTGTAAAAGGCAAAGTCAGTTTTACAGGTACCACATGAGATCAGAGACTGAGAGATTGTCCTTGAATATTTAACCAATCAAGGGGCTCAATTTAGAAACAAGCCAAGCCTTCCAGGATGATGTCAGACTATTTGATTGAGCAAAGAAAACTCCTCCATAAAAGACCTAATTTCTCCCAATGATTAATAAGGTGGGATCTTTTGAACATGAAAAAGGAGCTACACTTCCAATGATACCAAGGATACAAATTCTCTCTCGGGACCTCACATTTTACCAACCTTCACTAGCAAAGAATAAGAAGTACAGAGAACAAGAGATTGTCACTGAAACCAGAGGGAGGACACAAGAACAGCCTAAGTATTTTAAAAATACTGGAGACTAGTTTAACTATGATTTAAACCAAAGGTAGGCAAACTACAGCCTGCAGGCCACATCTAGCCCACGGGACTCTCCTGCCCAGCCCCTGAGCTCCTGGCCTGGTAGGCTCACCCCAGGCCCCTCCCCTGCTGTTCCCCCTCCCCCGCAGCCTCAGCTCGTTGCCGACGCAATGCTCTGGGCAGCCGGGCAGCACAGTTGCAGAGCCGCGGCCTGACCCGGTGCTCTGGGTGGTGCAGCCATAGCGCTGCCAGCTACCGATACTCCAGGCAGCGCGGTAAGGGGGCAGGGAGGGATGGATAGAGAACAGAGAAGTTGGAGGTGGGTAGAGGGGGTAGTCAGGGGGCAGGGGTGTGGATAGCAGTCGGGGCGGTCAGAGGGCGGGGAACAGGGGAGTTGGATAGGGCAGGGGTCCCAGGGGAGCAGTCGGGGGGGGGGTTGGATTGGGTGGCAGGGGGCAGTCAGGGGTGGGGGGGTCCAGAGGTGGTCAGGGGACAGGGAGCAGGGTGGTGGATGGGGCAGGAGTCCCTGGGGAGCCAGCAGGGGGCGAGAAGTGTGGGGGGGTCAGATAGGAGCTGGGGGCCAGGCCATGCCTAGCTGTTGGGGAGACATAGCCTCTCTTAACTGGCCCTCCATACAATTTTGGAAACCCGATGTGGCCCTCCAGCCAAAAAGTTTGCCCGCCCCTGATTTAAACTAAAATTATTCAGGTCTTAAAGGGTATTTTGGTTAATGTCCTTCCTATTTTGAGATATATATATTTTTCATATTCTAATGTCTATTTTTATAATTCTTTTCCTGTTTGCTATACTATACTGATCTATATTATAATGACTCAATGATTAAAACTGCAACTCATTTTGAGGTATAAGCTCACTCCTCAGCCTCCTTCAACAAGGGCTTTCTAAAAAAAATTTGTATTTGTGGTTTCTAAGAATTTGGGGGAACTTATTTTTCTGAGGAAAGGGACTTTGAAAAATTAGTGTTTCACTTTCATTAAATTCTAACTTTAAAAAAAAATAAAAACATATCTTAAAACCTGTTTGGTCTAAGAAACTTCATATTAGTTTTATTCTATAGCCCTAGAAGAGGCAAAGGGCACAAATCTATTTCTTTTATGGTCAGATACTGAATTCTGGAGTTATCCACTATGGAATTTTGAAATTCTGAATGCTCCATCTCATTCCAGTGAGCTTCATATACGTCACTGCAGGTCTGGTGACATTTAAAAGTTGTTTGTAGTGGCTGGTGCAATTTGGGAGTTCCACTAGCATTATGGCTGTGCCAACGGAGTTTGTAAACTCTTTTAGCCTTAACTATTCATTTTTAGGCTTTCAGAACGACTGCAAATTTTCATTTATTATTTTAAATAAATCAATACCCATTTACAATCCTAGCTGTTTTAATAAGTTTTATGAATTCTTAACTATTCGATAAATTTATTTTTTCCCCAATACCAGCCTTGATTATGTGGAACTGTTAACCAATAACAGAATTCTTAGCTTTATTCATAATCCCTTTTCTAGATTGTATGTAATAAATTAAAAATATATTTTTACTCTTATAAATCTGCTTAATGCCTTACTTCTTTGACTTACTCACTTTCACTGATTTCCAGCCCACCTTTCTGATCTCACAATGGTGCACTAACTTAATCTGCTCTCCTGTTCCCTACTGTACCTCTCTAATTTTAGAGTCACCTATGCCGGTGTCTTCCTTTCTTCCTTCTACACACCCCTCCATAATTGAGGGAAGAGGAGGGAAGTGCTCTTTAAATGTGTGCTGCTCTGTTTAATCTGGAATTCTGCTTCTCAACCCCTTCTACTGAGACATATCCCCTCTTTAAATCTCACTTCTTAAAACCTTCTTTTTCTCTCTGATTCACAGAGTATTGTCTATGAAACATTTTTGTGATACAGAGTGTGCAAAGGACTCTAAAAATGAATTAGATTATATTGGCAGGGTAGCCAGCTAAGGAAGTGCCACTGACAGAAATGGTCTATAGTACTTTGTCTGTGGCAAGAGGAAGATTGCATCAGGAAGGAAAATAAATCTGGAATTTGTGAATCTAGTGATTAGGGTATAGCCTCTCTCTGGAATCAGATGCTGTCTCAGAACAGAGAATTCCACAAGGAATAAAATTACTGGAATAAAGTAAATATAAATGATAGTGCCAAGCTACAGACCCTTTTATATGATGTGGGCAACTAAGGTACTTTCTCAGAGAAACATACGAAGGGTGCCACTGGTTAACTACCAACGGCTCAGGAGCCCTTACCTGGTTTGAGAAGGTGTGGATGTGTGAAGGAGCTGGGCTGTCCCAGGTACCTGTTTGGAATCTTCCTCTGCTGGGCAGGCTGGATGGATAATCTCCGAAAGAAACAGGACTTGCATCCTAAAGCAAAATAATTGCACAGTTTGAAGATGAAAGACCTTTCCAAGTATCATACAGCAAATTTACATACCCTCTAAAGATCTGACTCTTAGCACCGTTCATCCCACTTTTCTTGCAATGATAACTCTCCTTAACTTTTCAACTTGTTGCTTGCATAGTTGACTATAAAACTATTAAAATACAAACTCAAATAATGATTTACAGATGAAATAAATATAGCAGTTATAACCATGGACTAAGATGAATAAATTACATAAAGTTAAGGTACATTGGCATTGACAAACCAGTGACTGCATGCTTGAAAGAGGAGAGTTGTGCTGGTTTGTGTGTGATTAATCTCCTCTATCTGTGTACGATGCCATGTAGGGAAAATGAAATGTTTAATTTATCCACAAAAAAAGATTGCACTAGCGCCAACACGGTCAACCAACCTCCCCCACCCCCACCATCCTCCCAATATACTTTGATCATGTACTCAAAGGCCCACCTTATGGGGGAAAAGGGTAGTTAGTTTTTATGGCCTTTGCAATCAATCTTTGTACGAAGACTGCCAACGAAAGGGCAGCGAGTGTCATTGTGACATTTGTTGTGATAGACGTATTCATATGGAAGCTGCCTCAGAGTCTCCTCTTAGTACTTAACTAAGTTATTTACTATCATCCTAAACTGAATTGGAACTAGTCATTCAGAAGTGAAAGTCTCCATAGCCTATCCCAATCCCAAGAGCCCAGACAACTACAATAAGAACTAGCAGTGTGTAGAGAGGTTGGGGAACTGCATAGGAAGAGAGAAATAAGAACATGATAATTTTAATATCACTGAACATCCCTTATCTATTTATCCTCAAAACAACTTTCTAGATTTGGATTTTTAATTATTATTTTAGCAAGTCTGTATCACAGTCCTTCACTACTGGATAACTGCTGTGGTGCCTGGCTACAGGACTGCCAAATGCTAGTTGGGACTTAACTAAATTATTGAGTTCCCCAGTCACAGCCACCTCCTGCACCCAGCAACTAGACCCTCTGACCTTAATTCTCCTTTACATCACTCAGGCTTGAGCTACACCACAGAGTCGAAGTAAGGCATTTTACGTCGACCTAATTATGTCAGTGTCTACACTACACCCTTGCTCCTGCTGACACAAGTGCCCTACTACACAGACATCATAACTCCACCTCCACAAGAGACGTAGGGCTTAGTTAGTGTCTACACAGACACTGCAGGTTACTTATATCGACTGTTAGCTGTCATTATTGTCAATTTTACCACTCCATGGAACAGTGAAATTGACAAGAAAGCTGGGCTGTCACCATGGGGTATGTGGGAGCTCCAGCTAGAGGCCAGTTGCCGCCCAGTCTCCCCACTCACTGCCAGATTGCATCCACCCTGCTTCTGACAGCCCTCCCACTGGCTCCCTGTAGAGAGCCTGGGAGCCACCTGGACTCCGGGTGCAGAGCTCCCAGCCAGGAGCAGCCAGAATCCTGGCAGCAGGGAGCTGAGGGCCCAGGGTGAGCAGGAGCTGAGAGCTGGGGCGGGGAGGCTCCTAGCAGGGAGCTGCCTGAGGAGCTGAGAGCCCAGGCTCTCAGCCCCCCACACTACCCCTCTTAAGTTAGGGAAGTACTTCTGGTGGGGATGCACACTACTGAGAGAAGAAAGGTAGTGTGGACATGAACCACTGCAGTAATGACTTGTGGTTGTAAGTTGATTTAACATAGGTGGATGTAAGTTTCTAGTGTAGACATGCCCTCATGCAGTGCCCATTATAAGGTCCTTTTATACTGCTAGGGTAGTATAAAGAATCCTGGTTATGGCCTGGTCTACACTTAAAATTTAGGTTCACAAAACTACGGCGCTCAAGGGTCTGAAAAATCCAGACCAAGCACCATAGCTATGCTGACCGAATCCCTCATGTAGATGCAGCTAAGTCAACAGAAGAATGCTTCCATCAACCTAGCTACTACTGCTTGCGGGGGGGGTGGGGGACATGTGTTTCCTACAGCAGTGAATTAACACCTTCCCTCACTGTAGGCTGTGTCTACCCCATAGGGTTATGCTATTGTAGCTACGCCACTATACACCCCACAGCATAGATGTGGTCTATATCTACACTACAGATTCTACCTCAACATAGCTATGCTGGAATAGCCCCCTAGAGCAGTACTGGGTCGCGGAATATAAGGCGCTGGGTTGCGGTGGCTCTGGTCAGTACCGGTGACTGGGCCATTAAGAGTCCCGTCAGCGGTGCTGCCTGACTAAGGCAGGCTAGTCCCTACCTGTTCTGACACTGTGCTGCGCCCCGGAAGAAAAACTTTTGTTTTTTCGATTGGACTTATTCCTCCAGTCTTTGGAAACTAAATACTGCTTCATGGTGCAAGTGGGAGTACCAGGAAGCAAAGCTAACTAGTCTTTCTTCATTCTCCAAGCTAAGATCTCCCAGATCCTCAAAGGTTTCAATGGGAGTTAGGCCTCTAAGTACCTTTGAAGATCTGGACCTATATGTACATAAATATAAAGTATAAAGGGGGGACACAAAAATTTGACTTTTAAAATCTTTCAGTTTTACTAATTTAAGATTCTTTCCTTATCTATGTTACTAAATACATTTTTCAAAAATATGATTCTTGGTCTGCCAGCAACCTGTTAGTGCTTGTAAAGTTCTTTGACCCTTTTATGCATGTGCTGTATAAGTAAGGCCTGGATCCTTCAAGGAACTATGTGCAACTGCAGGAGTATGCCGAAAACTGATACTTGGTTTTAACCGTCTTCTAAAATGGGAAGTAAAATACATTTTTAAACAGCTTTCAGCCACACTTTGTTTTGTATTGCAGTGGATATCCTACCTTTACAAACCTTGAAATTTTCAACTTTGAAAGCAGAAGTGAGGTACCTGTATTTTCCTTAACATCAATTTTACCAATAAAAAGAAAACAAATATTTGACTCACATTATTAGTCACAAAAAGGGAATTAACATGTGCGTTAATGACATCTTGAACATCTGGTAAATGCATCTGGTGATTATTATTTCTAATTCCCCCCCCCCCCCGCGGTCTATTTTACACTTTACCATGACAATCAAATTAGTTGAACTGGGTTATTAAAGATACAGTGGAAAGGCCAAATAGTCTCTGGGTCCTTAAATGCATGGAGGAAAAAAGGTGGCGGCAGTAGGAAGACAGACACGGGCCATCGGGCGACGAAGCGGGCACCTCGCAGCAGTGAGTGCCAGGCCCCCAGGAGGGGGGAGAGATTCGCCATTAGGAGGAATTAAAGTCTCTGACCTGATAAGCTGCACAAGCCCTTCACGGCCGGGATAAGCCTCTGAACTGGGAGCCACGGCATGGCTGCGCCCCGCGCCGGGACCGCGCTACTACAGGATGCCTGGTTCTGTACGGAAACCAGCGCCGCACATCTTCTGCGCTACTGCGGCTGCCATCCCCACCCCCACACGTGGCAGCGCTCCCAGCCGCCTCGCATAGACCGCTCACACATTGCGGGGCCTTCTGAGCCGACGACCCTGGATGATTACATCATCTACAAGCGCCCATTCCCCTGCGTGTTCCAAGCCTTAGGTGGCCACACAAACCGCCGCCGGCCTATAACGAAGGTGCCTCAGGCGATTGCTAGCGGCTACCCGGCCAACACCGAGCAGGGTCTTGCGTGAATCGAGGAGGCGGCTGATGACGTAACAGAGGGGGAAGGGGGGGTTGTCGGACGGGCGCGTGGAGGCAGGGCATGTAACGGACAGTCACACGTTCGCCTTCTAGAAGGTTCCGGCAGCCGCGTCGCGGAGGGGCCGAGAGGCGGGGCTTCAGCGGGGGCGGGGGGCCGCGGACCCTGGAGGCGGAGCCGCGGGGCGGGACGCAGTAGCAGTAGCAGGGGCCGGGAGCCGGGAGGCGGAGCTGCGCGGGGAGCGGGGGCTGGGCAGTTCCAGCGCGGCGCTGCGTGGGCCCGGCCGGCCATGGATCCGCGGAAGGTGAGCGAGCTGCGGGCCTTTGTGAAGCTCTGCAAGGAGAGCCCGGGCCTGCTGCACAGCGAGGAGCTGCGCTTCCTGCGCGAGTGGGTGGAGAGGTGAGTCGGCGCCGCGTGCCGGGCGGGGCGCCGCGGGGCCAGGGCGCGGCCTTTTCCGCGCTCTAACGGGGCGCGGCGCGTGGCGGGAAGGCGAGCAGCCCTGGCCGTGTCTGGCCCCCCCCACCCGCGGCGGCAGCAGCAGCAGGAGCAGCCGCCGGTCTCGGGCGCTGCCCACCCCATGGCGTCGCCTGGCGTGCGGCGCTGTGCAGGGGAGGCACCGCTCCCTCCAGCCACGGGGCGCTCGGCTTAGGGTCTAACCCGGGCTGCGGGATGACCCATGCCTTGCCCCGCGTAGCTGCAGCAGTTGTCCGTCTGGCTCAAAAAATCTGCCCACGGTGTAACTGGCTAGTTCAGCGCTACAAGAGTAACTAGCAGCAAGGGGCATCCACCGTATAGCACATGTTAAAACTCCTTCAAACCAGCTCCTACTGCCAGAACTTTACCTGTCCTCCACCATCCAAACCGGTCCACTTCCTGGTTCAGAAAGCCCAAGTGGTCCGACTTTACAGTCCCAAAAGTGTGTGTGGTGGTTTACAATACAAAGTGCTCACAGTACCCCTTGCAAGAGGCAGATTTATTCCTTTGCAACCATCAATCTAGGTTCCACATAGTAAAGTACTTGCAGTATGTGTGCACTGTAGATCTGGCTGGAAATAAAATGGATCTGAGACAGGTGCATCTCACAATGAAAATACAAGTGCTGATTGTTTGGAAACAGAAGACAAGAAATATAAGGTCTACCAAAGTCTAGTGACTTTTGCCATACAAAGAAATCTATCTATGGAACGCACCCATTTGGTTCCAACAGCTAGTTCCCTCTTGATGCTACAGAAGAACTTGGGAAGAAGAAAATAAGTCATTGCTGATATTTTCCTCAGAGAGGGAAGAAAGAATTATTGATTTGAAATCTGTCAGTAAGTAAAAAAGACACAGTTTTAAAAAGCACACTCTTTTCTGATAATATTTTGCCCACTATTTTTACAGGTAACATCAAAGATAACATGTAGAAGACTAAATGAAAAACATTTTTTTAGTATACTACTTACATTTTACAGCATTTCACATATTTTGAGCAAATGAACCAATCTTTGAAAATGTTTCTAACACATTTCCTTTTTTCATTAAGCATTGTAGTGGCATTAAAATGTTGTAAAAAGCATTAGATGGATGCACGTGGATCTTAATTTTTTGGTGTGGTCCATGTTGGTGCTGTAATTATTCGAGCTATTTAGAACTCAACTAATGGCTTTGTTTCACGGATTGTGCAGAAGAGCAAGCAAGCGTCCCTGTGGGCTGTAGGCACATGCAGTGTAGCCTCAACTAGTCATTAGTGTTGCTCACATTTGCTGAACTGTTGGCTGTTAAGGGAGTTATGGTGAAATCTCTCTGGGTTGGCTTAAAGAAATGCTTAGAAGAGAAGTTGAACCTGAAGTCTGAAAGCCGGTTAGAAGGTACTGTTGCCATATGCACTGCATTCCCACCTCAACATAAAATGAGCAAAGTAGTTGCACCCAAGGGTATATGTACAAAGAGGGTGCTGTGTGCTGGCCCACCCTGGCGCTCCACTTGGCCGTTGCCAAGTGGCCGCAGTGCTGGTTCCTCTCCGCCCAGCCCAGCCCCTCCCCGCCTGCTCCTCTCAGCTGGTGGGCCAAGGGCTGCCTTCTCCCTGCCCCCTCTCCCCCTCGCTCCTCTGGCCATGAGCTGAGGGCTTCTGCCAGTGACCAGGGAAGGGGAGCCCTTAGCCGCTGCTGCCCTGCTCCAGCCCCAGCTTCTCCCCCAGAGGCTTGTACCACTTGGTGGGGAGGGGCTCAGCGGCAGAAACCGGGGGTTTCTGGCTGCTGTGCGCTGCAGACAGCTGGGCTCGCCACATGGCGCAGTTCCTGCCTCCTCCCTGGGTTGTCAGGCCCCTGCCAGCCCTGGGGCAGCACTGGTGAGAGGGTGCTGTGCATGCAGCTCTCCCCGCCCTGTGCGCCTGTCCCATCCTTGCCATTATTCGAATGCGGAGGCTGGGGAGTGTGGGGGTTCCAAATCATGCTGGGCAGGAGGCAGCACCGGCACCCAGTGGACAGATAACCCGACCAGTGGGTGCTGCTTCTCCAGGTGAGCCCCCCTCTGTCTGGGCCCCATGAAGCAACTGGAGTCCCTTCTCTCCAGCACCCTTAAGGGAGACCCAGTGCCCCCTGCCCCATCCCCCCACCAGTTCCCCTGGGGGTGTCTGGATCTCCACCAGTTCTCCCTGCCCCATTCCCCTCCACCAGTGCCCCTGGTCTAGGGAGGGATGTGGGTCGGGTCCTGTTCAGTTTGGTCTGGGGAGGGATTTGGAGGGTCAGCGTGGTCTTTTGGGGGCCCAGCTGGCTCTGATCCTTGTCTCTGTGTGCCTCTCGGCCTGCAGGAGTGGGAAAGGACTAGCAAGACTAGTATGAATAATGACACTGTAAATAAAATGTATTTAAGTTTTTCATATTTTTTATTTTTAAAACATTTTAAACAGTTTTTAAATTCACCCCAATTTCATACAAACATTTAATTCAAGCCCTGGTAGTTCATATGAGAAATAGTGTGATATTTCCCTTTTAGTGGGAGCAGCACATGGCTAGTGTTTTGGCCAGCTTTGGCTTTTGTTAGTTGTTTTTACACACACTCCCTCCCTCCCCCGCGCGCGCACACACAGTCTCTCCTGACCCAACATACACACCAGGGCTCCCTGCATCCAGGTCACTTTCGCCACGCGGGCTGTGCTGTGAGTATCAGGAGCTGCTTCTCTTGTGCCTTCTCCTTATGCAGCCCAGGCAGGGAAAGTGACCTGGATGCAGGGAGCCCTGGTGTTGCTCCTCGCTCCTCCCCCCTCAGAGCCCTGTAGGGGTGTGTGGGGCAGAGGAGTAGCAGTCCAGGGGGGCAAGCAGCAATGCCAGCTGCTTCATGCATCTAAGTCAGTTTCCCCTTGTGGGTGCAGGAGGGGGATGCCGGAGTTAGGAATGAAGGGAGTTGGGGGAGGGGGGGAGAGCAAGCCTTTGGGGCGAAGGGAGGGCAGCCTCGGGAGCCTTGTGGGGCCGGGGTATGGGGGGGCACCACACCCCCAGGGGCACCAAAATACAAGTTCACCAGGGTGCCATTTTCCCTAAGGGTGGCCCTGAATCATAGACTATCAGGATTGGAAGGGACCTCAGGAGGTCATCTAGTCCAACCCCCTGCTCAAAGAGGGACCAATCCCCAATTTTTGCCCCAGATCCCTAAATGGCCCCCTCAGGGATTGAACTCACAACCCTGGGTTTAGCAGGCCAATGCTCAAACCACTGAGCTGTTCCTCCTCCTTGTTGAAGAAGGTGCAATTTGTGTTTCAGGCCCTCACCGTGGGCCCATACCACCAGGCACTAATACCTGTCCCCAGTACTGTATACAGTACTGTTTGTTATATAATGTACTTACGTGCCCTATTACTACTTATTGAGCTAAAGCGGTGTTTCTCAAACTGGGGGTTGCGATCCCAAGGGTGGTCGTGAGGGGGTGTCACAAGCAGGGCCAGCATTAGGGAGTAGGAAGCAGGGCAATTGCCTGGATCCCCATGTCACAGAGGAACTTGCATAGCTAATTTACATGGTTCAACCCTGCTCTCAGCTGAAGCCTGGACCCCTGAGCAGGGCAGAAGCCCTTCACCTTGAGCTTAAGGTAGGGGGTTGCAGTTTTTTCAGGGAGGTGGGGGTCACAATTTTTTTTTAAGTCCAAAGGGGTTGCCAGCACAAAAAGGTTGAGAAACACTGAGCTGACCATTCAAACACTGGTTCTCCTTCTCTGTTGCTCATCCAAAGTCTTATGCAGCGTGTTTATGCTACGTAAATACTACTAATCTAGTGTTAAAGAAACACTTGAGGACTCTAGCAGATATGTATCCAGTGTTTCATTTGCATTTGATAGTATTTTGTGTATGGCAATATTTCTGTTGTTAGTTTCTTTTATTTGTATGGACATCTCACATACGATTTTTTGTTTGGTTGAGGGTTTTTTATATAGCAAAGCATGAATGGGTTTAGTGTACCATTTTCAAATGGCTAGTTTTTCATTACCTGGTTCCTTCCATCAGAAGGTCTGTGTTCTTAATGGGTGAAAACTGCTAGCATTTTTTTAAATGCTGCATTATCTAAAGATCAAAAAGCATCTAACAAAATTATATCCAACTTTCTCCAAAACTTATCTATAGGTCAGAGAGCAGCATGACCCACTTCTGCCTTTTTTTTTTTAAAAAAAAGCAGCATTTCTCTTTAAAAATGAGTGTCTTAAATAGAGAGCTTAAAATGCAGGGGTTAACTGAGTCAAAACTAACTATTGCTGCATTAAGCTAGATACAAGGGCTGGTGTGCATCTTCTTTTTGCTGTTTGGTGCTTTCCCTTTGACAGATGTTAAGTGGTGGGTTGGTTCCATTTCAGCTTTTCTTGGGACAATCCTTTCTCTTTCACTAAAACCCTGCTGAAAAGGCTGCACTTCAATAACTTTTGTTTCCCTCCTTTTTTTAAAAAAAGTATGGGAGGGACGATACCACCTGCTCCGGACGATGCCCCTGCAGAAACAATGAAGGTAAGAGATAAACATAAGGACTCTGTGCCCCCCCCCACCCAAAAAAAAAAACCTTGCTGTCAGAATTTGCGTGAAGAATGGGACAAGTGCGTTTGTTTAAAACTTCCAAAGAAGGTAACTGGAAACATCAAGGAATTTTGTATATTTGGTGCTGGCTTGTGACAATTTCAGAGATTGAAGGGTGCTATTATGTGCCTTTTGTTAAAAGTACCCTCAGACTTGCCACACCCCATTCTGTCTAATGTACCTGACCTCTTATTTATTATTTGTATCACCACAGTACCTAGGTGTTCTAGTCATGGTCCAGGACCCCAGTGTGCCAGCTGCAGTACAAACAAAAAGATGGTCCCTGCCCCAAAGAGCTTACAATCTAAGTATAAGAGAAGAGACCACAGATGAGTACATACAGGAATGTAAGGACACAATGAGACAGTGTTGGTCAGCTTGATAGATAGTGGTATCGGTGCACCAGTGACTTACATATCATCAAGTTTTTGTAGGCATCATGGCAAAGGAGAGCTGGCGGATGATGGTGAGGTAGCTTTAGATTTTTATTAGGAGCTTTTCCCAAATATGAGTGGCAGCGTGGGAGAAAGCACAAAGGTGCTTGTTGGAAAATTTAACCAGTACACAGTGGAGCCTGGAATCAACATCTGGACAGTGTACAAAAAGATAAGGTGGAGAATGAATGGGCCATGAAGGGCCTTGAAAGTGAAGCCAAGGAACTTATGTTTGATGCATAAGCAGTGGGGGAAGCTCGTGGAGGGATCCTAAAAACGGTGTTATGGCCTGAGCAACAGACTAAGAAAATTATCTCTGCATCAGCATTCTGAATGGATATGAGTGGAGCATGATTACACTGTCAAAGACATAGAAAAGGATGCTGCAGTAATTGAGACACAAGCTGAGTTTTAGCTGTACGGATGGATAGGAAAAGCTGTTTTAGATAGTATGGAAAGAGGATCTCTGACCACAAATCAGCACATCTGTGGGCAAGAGAAATCCAGTTTCTGTGGTTCATTCAAACCTTGGTTCTGCTGAGACTGGAAGTAAGGGGCAAATTAGTGTTCATTGCAATGTTGGCTCTAGTGATGTGGATGATACTATGTGGGCCAACTTACTTCAAAGTTATTAAAACATAAACCCTGAAGGAAAGTCTGACAAACAGCAATTTACAGGTCAGAAGTTGGCATTAGTGCAGGAAAGTGAGGAGAAGGGTTTTATGTCATACTTTTAAAACTACAAATAAAACTCCTTAGCCATACATGGGATATCCTTTAGCTGCTGAAGACTTTGTAGTGGAGTTTTCTGATGCCTTGGGATTGTTCGCCTGGAAAAGGAGTACTTGACCATAGATAACATGTACTTACAGATTTCTGTCCTCCATTTATTAGGACAAAACGGAGAAGCAGCCAGAGGAGCCAGTTAAGCCACCAGAGCCTGAGAGTGAAGAGAGTGACGTGGGTGAGGAAGTAACTGTTACTGCAACTATTCATCAATTTGAACATGAATGTAGCACTATCATATTTGTAGGTGGAAGAATTTAATTTTCCACATTTAAGGATTTGAACACTACTTTTCTCTCTGCAGAAATTGATAACGAGGGAGTGATTGAACCAGACAAGGATGATCCCCAAGAAATGGGAGATGAAAATGTGGAGGTAAACACAACATCTTCAACTTCCATTGCATTGGAGGAGTTGCTGCTTCTGTATGATTTTTGGTTTTGTGTTTTTTGGGGGGAGGGAGGAGTTGAGTGAAAATCAAACTCATAGGAAACCTACATTAGTTAGACAGCCAGTCATTGCTTTTAATGCCTTCAGTTCTCCCTCTTCCCTTCTCCTGAACAGGAAACTCATCCATTGAAAGTTAAGGTCTCTCCTAATTAAAAGCCTGCTTCCATCAGAGACATTAGCAAAACTCCCATTATCTTTGAGAATCATCGCTGGACGTAAAAATGAGCCACTAAACATTTTTAAAATGTCTGATTTGAAAACTAAATATAGAAATCCCACACTAACAGATGAAAAATAATATTTGAGTGTCCTCCTATTCCGTATGAGCAGTGTTGCTCTCCTCCCTTCCTTTTTGAAATTGAATTAAATATACTTGGGAGTCTCTGCTTGCTTAACTGTGAGTATTTAGCCCAAATTAGGCAGAAGACCCTAGAGTTAGAGAACATTAGTTCCCTTTCCTGACCCCCATCTAAGTTTGCTGCTTTTGGTCTTGACTTTATTTCCTTTGTTTCATAGGTAACTGAAGAGATGATGGACGAGGCCAATGAGAAGAAGATGGAGGGCATTCATGCCCTAGGTGAAGGTGAGGGGTTCTGTACCTTAGCACATACCTTGGAGGGTGTAGCTGTTATCGTCTGCTGTTTTCACTTGCTTTCACTGACAAGTCTGGAAAATCTGACTTAAAGCATCCTGGAATCCTTCCAGTCTGCAGGAAGGAGTGGGGCTAGGTAGTGGATTGTTTAAAAGCTTCTGCTGGTGGAATTCATTCCTTGTATTGAGTTCCAGATATAATTTGTTGTCTTAATGAGAGATGCCTAGAAGCATGGTAATACTGAAGTTCAATGGGGGAGCCCTGGTTTGCACACCCTGCTTTTTGGTTGTGGATACCACTCTTCTTGCCTGCCAGAACTTCTTGTTTTACACTCTCCACTCCCTCATTGGTATCCTGGCACAACACAACTTCATTTTGTATATAAGATTCTGTATAAATTGTATTCTGAAACACCTTAGTTAAATAAACAAATGAAGGATTAGCCCAGGAAAAGAAGAGAAGGTGGGGTGGGTGGGGGGGAAACCAGCAGAGAACAAAGCTCTTAAATCCACACTGGTAAAATTGCTACTGGTCAAACTGATGAAGAGAGTACTCTATTTCTGCAGCCTGGTTGAGTTCTGTTGGGGATCCTGATGTGGTTCTATGGAATGTCCATTTTAAAAAACATGTGTCCATCTTGCCCAAGTCTGTTTTAACAGCAGCATGTGTTGTGTCCTTGACAGTCCATATGCTTTAGCTCTGAATCTTGATGTCTTAATGATTTCCTTGCTCTGCTGCCTTCCACTGTTTTGGAATGTTTTTGTTGCTAATCTCAAAGTTGCCTTATATGCAAATAGTCTTATTTAAAGGGATCCTTTGAATTTAAGAGTATTTTAGGAGGTATTTCTTTCTTACTAAAAACACATTAAATTTAAAATTCTCCATTTTAATAGTGGTTAAAAGTAAATTTGGGCTGTCTTTCTAGGGATTATTAATTTTTGTCCAAAACATCTGACGTTAGATTTTCTATAGGGAATTGTTAAATGGATATATTTAACTTTTATTTTAAAATTGACTAAATTTCAAGTTGGTTTTGTGTACTACATCCATCCATGAGTTCCCATGCGTGTTTTTGTTTTACCATTGCACTTCCAATTTTTAAGTGTTTTTCTTTCCCCTGTTGCTGTGTGGAAGACCCACATAAATAAAAGGGGAAACTGAATAAATGACTAGTCAAAGTCAGATGTGCAAAGTACATTGAGATAATCTCTTTCATTGTAATTTTGGGTTGTGCTGGTTTTCAGCAATACCAGTAAACTTTAAGACAAATGTGACTTTCTTCTTATGTTGATGGTACACAACACCCAGTAGATGACGGAAATCTGGTTTTTTATCTCACTGTGGGGTTATTGAAGCTTTACTGGTACTTGCCTTTCAGGTGAACTTCAGAAAGCCATTGACTTGTTCACTGAAGCAATCAAGTTGAATCCTCATTTAGCCATCTTGTATGCTAAGCGAGCCAGGTGAGTGCTATATAGACCAGGGATTTGTTTTCCTCTACATAACCTGGTCTTTTTAAAGGGGTCATGATGGACTGGAAAGCTGAGATTCCAGCTTGTTTATAATTTGAGGGGAGGCTTAAGGAGGAAAGGACATTATGAATCTGTGTAAAGATTGGGGGGGGAGCAAAATAGCTTTTAGTTTCACATCATTCCTGGGAGTTATTGGACTGCAAGCCAGATGTGATAGACTGTCTCCTATTACATTGTTCAGTCACTATTTTTTCCATTCCTCACGTGGTTGGAAGGTTATGGATGAATCATAAGAGGAAATGCATTATTTGTAGTTGCAAGAGCAGCCATATGAAGGGTTTCTGGAATAGCTGAAATGGCTTGTCTGCTCTGTGAAACATGATAATATATGCCTTCTTTGGGACTTCCAGTTTGAAAGATGCAGGATAACAAACTCTTATAAGTAACTCATCACGGACTGTGAAATCTGGTCTTTTGTGTGCTTTAGGCTATACTATACAGATTTACAGGGGAGACCAGCGTTTCTCAAATTGGGGGTCCTGGCACAAAAGAGTTGCTGGGGATCACAAGGTTATTTTAGGGGGGTTGCTGTATTGCCACTTAGTTCTGTGCTGCCTTCAGAGCTGGGCTGCTGGAGAGTTACAGTTATTGGCCAGATACCCAGCCCTGAAGGCAGCACCCTGCCAGCGGCAGCACAGAAATAAGGGTAGCAACACCATACCATTCCACCCTTCCTTCTGCGCTGCTGTCTTCAGAGCTGGGTGGCTGGAGGGTGACAGCTGCTGATGAAGGGGCCAGTTCTGCAGGCAACAGCAAAGAAGTAAAGGTGGCATTACTATACCATGCCATCCTTACTTCTGTGCTGCTGCTGGCAATGGCTCTGCCTTCAGAGCTGGGCTCCCTGCCAGCAGCCACCATTCTCCAGCTGCCCAGCTCTGAAAGCAGCACTGCCACCAGCAGCAGCGTAGAAATAAGTATGGGTGGCAGTAATTCAACCCCCCACTTCCCAATAACCTTGTGACCCCTTCTATTCCCGCCCCCCTCCTTTTTGGGTCACGATCCCTACAATTTCAACACCCTGAAATTTCAGATTTAAATAGCTGAAATCATGAAATTTACTGTTTTTAAAATCCTATGACTGTGAAATTGACAAGTGGACTGTGAATTTGGTAGGGCCTTACTTCTAAGGAAAATCTAAAGATTCTTGTGTTATAGTTAACAAGAAGACCATCTGCAATTAACTTTGTTTAGATTTTTTTTTCTCACTTAGATATGAAAATTACTTCCTGGGTCATCCGGTCCAGCTAACAGTCACTTTCTGTTCTGACCAATTGAGCATTGTTCTGTGTGCATGTGTACAGCTGTATGTGTGGCCCATCATTGTGAAATCATTGAGATTGCTATAGAAAACCAAATATTTTAGAAGTTAAATAACTTAACAGTATATACTCTCCATTTATCCATCAATAAGCATGTCTTGCCATTATAATATGTTATAGACCACACAACCCTGGTGGTTTTGTCTGGTATGGTGGATGTATCGACCCTAACTACTCAATGAAGTTCTTGTATATTTTTTTAATGTTGTAGGTGGGGTTCTACAAAGTGTGGGGCGGACTTGTGGTGGGTAGTAGATGAAGAATACTGTCTGTCAAAAGCTGTGTATTAACCATTGTGTCAGAAGTTGCATGTGAACTCTCCTGCTGTAAGGTAAAACCTGACAGAAAAATGTACCTCCTGACCGAAGGTTTTACATCGACGTAGCCTTATTGATCAGGCTTCTGTGCACCCAGTCTCCTCTACCTCAGAAAATCACTTTTGTACACCTCTGTATCAATCAAGTCTGTGTGTGTGTAGCCCACAAACTTCCAGTTATAACATGAGTAGCTGCTAAAGATGTCCCCAGATACAGCATTTGGGGTTTTTTAAAGCTACTAGCTGCATTAAATATCCTCAGGATCCACCTCTATCAAGCTTTGTCTGGATTGGTCAATAATGAAAAGTAAGAAACAAGGAAAAATTTCGACCAGTGCCCAGATTCATATTATAAATTTATGGAGAGAAATGAGACAAAAAGACTGCACAGAAAATATAAAACTGTATGAAACTTAACATCACTTGGTTGCCTACTTCTGGAGAAATAAACGGATTTATACCCTGTTTTAGAATACAGTCATTAACTCTGGAGTGGTTACCAGGTATGTCCATAATTCATTGCTTGAGACCAGATCTTGATCGTGCAAATGCAACTCCCCTTTTCTATCTGGCTTGCACTGTATTTCCAGCCTAGCTTATGAAAATGTGGGACTCTTACAGTATCACACAGAATTGTATAGCTTCAAACACACTCTTAATTCTTCAACATTTTTAAAAATCTTCCTGCAACACTTTTGATAAAATGGTGTGAGAGGTGGAAATTTTAAGTGGCTCATAACTACTGTGACAAAGTTCCTCCTTTGCCTTGGTGGGTTCTGCGCTTTCTGGCGGATTTGTTCACCTCAGACGTTTACAGCAGTCCTCAGTTTGGCTCCTTTGTTAGTGGCACAAACCTGCTGTTCACTTGGCTAACCTCATCACTGGCCAGCATGGGGAAAAGTAGAACACTCCCCCACAGTCTCTGCTGCCCCACCTAATGGGTTGGGGAACAGGCCAGAGACCTTCCCCACAGTCCAGATCAACTCCTCTTATATCAAATAGGGGAATGGGGGGAACCCAGGCCCACCCTCTACTCCGGGTTCTAGCCCAGGGCCCTGTGGATTGCAGCTGTCTATGGTGTCTCCTGTAACAGCTGCATGACAGCTACAACTCCCTGGGCTACTTCCCTATGGCCTCCTCCCAGCACCATCTTTGTCCTAACCACCAGACCTTCCTTGTGATGTCCGATAGCACTTGTACTTCTCAGTCCTCCAGCAGTATGCCTACTCACTCTCAGCGTCTTGCTCCCAGCACCTTGCACATGCCTCACCAACTGAAGTGAGGTCCTTTTTAAAACCAGGTGCCCTGATTAGCCTGCCTTAATTGGTTCCATCAACTTCCTGATTGTTCTGGAACAGCCATTATCTTACTCAGGGGAAAGGGACCTGCTTAATCTGGGGCTAATATATATCTACCTTCTCCTACTTTCTTGTAGCATTCTTGCCTAACCCTGTCACACCACATAACTTATTTCCTTGCTAATTAATCACTAATTAATTTGATAACCACGCATTTTATAAAGTTTAAGTTTTATTTACATGGTGTAGCAGTAGACTATCAGGAGTTGGTGAATTTCTTGATGGTAGATTATGAGGAGGGATAGGAGCTGGCTGCAGTGTAAAGGTTAAAGCTTTATACGATGCATGGACTACAGGGAGAAGCTGCTGCTTTTGAAAATGACTTTTCTGTTAACAACCGCAGTTGAGAACTTCTTACTTTTCACGGTTGGCTCTCCCCATTTCTGCACTAGTTCTTGACAGCCTCCTTATGACACTAAGAAAGGATTTTGTAGCCATTGGCATGTTCTTGATTCTGCCTTCCCCAAGGTCATTTTTAGTCCAAGGTACCTTCCAGTCATAGTCCTTATGCAGCAGTGTCCAGGACAAAATTGCAACTATTGAAACAGAAAAAATTGTGAAATAAAACGTGCTCTCTTAGATGAATATTACAAAAAGCTTTGCTAAGCAGTCCCAAAGCTAAAGTTTATAGAATACCAAAATGTTACCTATGGGGTATAGCTGAAAATATCCTATGTACTTATAGCCTAAAGCAGGGGCAGGCAAACTTTTTGGCCTGAGGGCCACATCGGGTTTCTGAAATTGTATGGAGGGCTGGTTTGGGGAGGCAACAGCCAGGTGTGGCCCAGCCCCCCAGGACTCCTGCCCCATCCAACCACCCCTTCTCCCTGTCCCCTGACCGCTCCCGGGAACCCTGCCTCCATTCAACCCCCTTATTCCACACCGTCTGACCACCCTGCCCCCTATCCACACCCCCATACCCTGACCACCACCCTGAATTCCCCTGCCCTCTATCCAACCCCCTGCTCCCTGTCCCCTTACTGCGCTGCCTGGAGCACTGGTGGCTGGCGGCTCTACAGCTGCGCCGTGCAGAGCACCAGGACAGGCAGCCATGCCACCACACAGCCAGAGCCTTGCCGCCCACTGAGCTGAGGCTGCAGGGGAGGAGCTGGGGGCTAGCCTCCTGGGCCAGGAGCTCAGGAGCCGGGCAGGAGGGGCCTGTGGGCTGTAGTTTGCCCACCTCTGGCCTAAAGGTTTCTGTCCCAGTTTTCCATGTTGGAGACCCAAAATGTTACATGGTCTTCAAGGTTTCTATTTGGTCCCATCGTATGTCCATTTAGCCAAAAACATCTTTTCTCATACAGTACTGGTCATAAGGCCCTTCATTTGTCCACAGCCATCTAGTTATAACTGATGCGACAAGCTATAAATTATTATCATGTTCTGAAACTAGACCATAATACTAAAACCAATTTGAAAGCCTTAATTTCTTGTACCCAACCTGGATTAGGCCTTTATTCCTTAAATACCCGCTGTTTCCGTCGCTAATGGTTTTCTGCCTCTTTGGGATAGGCCTGCCAAAAGCTTTTTTGGTCTGGTTCCTTTCAGAAGAAAAATTAGAGTAAACAAAATCCAGATTGGTTTTTGAATACTGAAATTACTCTCTGAATAAAAACCACATAGAAAACATCAGTAGTTTAAGGACACTGACTTACCATAAGTCATTCATCCAAGCACAACTTTCTGTCCAGTCTGGGTCATTGGGCAGTGCTCCATGTAGTCTACCCTCAAACCCAGCATCCCTGTTAACCTCTCAGTTCACTGTTTTATGAACTGGCCCTTCGCACCATCTCTGTCTGGTTCCTACCACCAATTGACAAATTTCTTCCCTTGCTGATCCCAACTTTACAGTGCATCTGAGTTGTGTGTTTAGGACTAGGAAACCTTTTTAACACAGGACATAGAACTTTAACTCTCTGCATCCTTGTATTTCTTTGTCTTCCTTCCACCCTCAAGTGGTTCTTGCTGATCAAGACTGAGGCACGCTGATGAAAGCTTGCACTACCCTTTCTCATGATTCACGTGTCCAGGAGCTACATGGCAAACTTCAGTAACCAAGACAGAATTCTCACCAGTGCAAAATCTTTTGTCTTTAGAATTCTTTAAATATATTCCATTTAGTTTTCTTGCCTGTGAGTGTTGGCAATGGAAAATGTTTTTAAATATGTACAATAAATCTTGTCCTTTTTGTCAGTGTCTTTGTGAAACTACAGAAGCCAAATGCTGCCATTAGAGACTGTGACAGAGCCATTCAAATAAACCCAGATTCAGCACAGACCTACAAGTGGCGAGGGAAAGCTCACAGGTAAAGAATTGCAGCCATGTTTCACCTCTCCCTTCGCTCATTAGTGAGGGAGGCAATTTTTGTTTTTTCTAATCTCATCCATTACAGATTGTGAATTGTTTATCTATCTGATGTTTTGTGGGGAGGAAGGAGATGATTTAATGGGAATGTAAATGTTTCTGGTACTAAATGTCTTTTTATTAGCCATCACCAAAATCTTCTGTTTGGTCATTGAACATTCTTAACTGTAGGGATATGATTTTTATCTGTGTGATTTGGAATCATGAACTGGTATAACTTGAATTTTGCTAGTCTTTCATGCCAAAGAATCCTAACACACTTTATACTAGTAAAAGTAAATTTCTTTAGGACTAGTAATGAAGGCTCCTCTCTAAAATGTCCAAAAACCTGTAATGAAATACTATAATTTTTGTAAATTAATTTACTTTTTGTAATATAAGTATTAAATGTAATAAGGAATTAACAATTAAATGGGTAGGTGTTATGACAACCTTTTTAAAAAACAGGATAAAGAATGAGTTTTGCTATTCAAGTAGTGAAAATTGGGCATTTTAAGCAAAGTTTAGTAAATTCTGTAATTACTTTCTATGGTGTTGTCTTGGTTAACTGTCTTATTCTCTCTGCATCCACACATCTCAAGAATGATGATCTTCTAAAGTTTTTAAACTTGTTTTGGAGGTGTATAACAGTTAAGGCGGAACAAACTAAACTGTTACTAAAAGAGCTACTTAAACAACAGTGAAGCACAAGTTTTGCTGCTTGCTTTTGGGCAAGCTTATCGGTTCTACAATACATCTCTTAACAGGGTCCATCGTGGATGGTGTCTGCTTAAGATAGCAGACCATCACTAGGCTAACAATCCTATTTGCAGAACTGGTAATGAAACATTAGCAAAGTTTTCTAAAGGACTTTGAAAATGTCTAATATGTATTCTCATTTAATGAATATTCAGGAACTCTGCTCTTTGGAAAGTGTATTATAGACTCTTTAAGGATTTCTGGTCATCAGGACCAGAGTTTTTCATCATCCTAAAAATTGCACCTTTAGCAACGTCATGATTCCAGTGTTCCCTTGAATCATGTTGGGGCACTGGTTCAGTACTAAGAGCATCATGCTAAATTATAAGATCTGGTCAGATCACAATCTGCAATGTTTTAACTTAAGAACTACTTACAAGACCATGGAGGCTCTCCCCTTAACATATCAGAATATTAAAACTTTCCTTGATGTGGTTGACTCTAATACACCCTGAAGTAGTGTTAGAGGGCCTGATAGAGTGGGGGAATTTCCATGCTCTGATTCGGTTCCTGGCTGTGCCACTAGCCTGCTGGTTAAGTTATTGCACCTCAGTTCCATTTTCACGATCCATAAAATGGGGATATTTGCCATCTTTGTGTAGCACGTTAAGATCTATAGGCAAAAAGTGCTGTGTAAGAGTCGGGTGGTGTTATCCTTAATATAATTGGCCAAGCAAAACGAGGCTCAAGGCTCTGAACTCAAACTAATGGCACTTCTCTGTCCTCTTTCTGTCAGTATGTAATGTGATAACTTTTGAAAACTGCATCTGAACAATTCCAAAATTGTAGGAAATTCTCTGTGTATCAATGCGCAGAACCGTATTGATTTTGGGGAAAATTGAAAAAGCCTAACTTCTACTAAAATAACCATTTGGTTACTCATGATATAGTGGTGAGGCAGTGACCTTAGGGTTAGAAAATAGTGGTTAGGGTGCTAGGGAGCTGCTTCTGCCTGCACCACCAAATGGACACTATGTGGGCCTGAGTTTAGTGGAAATCAGGTTGCTGAAAGCCCCTCAAGCTAGGCCCGTTCGGCTCCCTCCCCGCTTTGATCAGAACCATATTGATTTTGGTGAAAACTAGAAAAGCAAGCTTTTCTGGATTTCTGACTTTCACCAAAATCAACAAGGTGTTCTGACCAGAGTGGGCGGACAAGGGCCTAGCCGGGTGTACAGCTCAGCCTATGGAAGCAACAAACTCTTTGACAATAGATACTATTTACTTAAAAATTTTAATTGACTATACAATACCTTGCCACTTTGGGTAGGGAGTACCTTGTTTTTCACAACAGCAACCTCTTTTCTACTGTTCAGAGGAATGGCACTAATTGGCTTCACAGCACCCATTTGGCTTCTCTTGAAGCAAAAGTGGCAGTTGTGTTGTAGGAGTATAAAGCAGCAGGGAAGTATCCCCTAAGTGTTTCATGCTCCTGGGACTCTTTTTCCATGACCTACAGTAATTATCACCAAGTCTTGACTTTTCTGTGACCATTCAGGTGTGCATTTGTGTGTCCACTTATACAAGGTTCATGTGGATCCATGTAAAGGGACATTGACTACCACCTTGTCTGTTACGAATTGAAGGATGAGACGAGCGAGCACTACTAACCCCATATTGGTGTCTTCAATTCCAGACTCCTCGGTCACTGGGAGGAGGCGGCACATGACCTTGCGTTGGCATGTAAACTGGATTATGATGATGAGGCTAGTGCCATGCTGAAGGAGGTGCAGCCAAGAGTAAGTGAGGGTGGGATAATGGAATAAATTGGCTTCTTCATGGTGGCTTCTGCCTACTCTTGCTTGTTAGACTTCTGGAAGCTTCTGAAGGTTGCAGACATTTTCCTTTAGGGCTACATAAGTGCTCTTGCAGTATCAAACATTCAGAGATGAGGTTCTAAAACAACTCTGTGGTTTAAATGCCTTGATTTTTCTTTCCATTTCCAGTTGTGGGTAACTGGATCTTTGAGTGTGGTGCTTCTGCATATTCATAATTACCTGTCACTTTCCCTCTTGTTCTTTGGAGTTATCTGAGTTTAGCAGAAAGAGCTGAGACAGTTGGAGTCCTGCATCCCTTTGTAACCCCAGCTCTGAGTATTCAGAATCGAGGAGGACACTCAGATAGCTGCAGTGGATCCTGCTTTCCAGAAAGTTCCTAAGGCTCAGAGACACCATGGACTCCTCTCACTAGTGTGAATATTCAGCAGCAATGTTCTCTCAGCCCATGATTTCTATAGTAAATTTCTTCCACTATTCTACCACTGGGGGGCAGCATATGTTTTCCTTAAAAGCAGATATCATTCTCCTTTATGAATTTGCCTCTGCAGAATACCGCTGCAGACATCCCATGCTGAGTCATGTGATCAGTGAGCCATTTCTGAGCAGTAGTTAACAGTTGGAAGGTGTGTAATATTTCTCCAAGTTAGACATTGCATAAATTGATGGTATAAATATCTTGTCTAATGGTTCCTCTGTTTCTTTTCATTCACGTGTTAGGTTGGTTCTGTGACCACTCTATCCCTTTCTCCTTTGTTATTTTTACATAGTGGTAAATAGTTCATGTGCTGTTTTAATAGGTATGGACCAGGATCAAGTGTTACATTTTAGTTGCCGTGGGTCTTGCTTAAGGTCATGGAGCCACTTAGGAAGCCTGTAGGGTAGGTTCCTCTGACTCGGCACACGCTGTTTCTTGCTTCAGATAGACGTGAAATGCCTCAGAGAGGGACACTGCCAAATGCTGGAATATCTACAAGGCTTTATCCAAAAAGTTCCTGAAATCTCTGCTTCAGAATCTGCGTATGCAAGAGGATCAGTGGGTCCTAGATCCCATAAACGGGTATTCCTTCCAGTTACAAGCCATACCATATCTCAACTCCATTTATTTTTTTCAAGCATTCTTCTCAGAAACTGCTGCAAAAGGAGGTCTTGGCAACCATACTGGGAAAGGCTCTGTTCTAGACCTCTGCAAATTGAAGAAATTACCTAAGGAAAACAAAATTCTATCTGTCTCTTCTGGGGAGTATAATCCTCTCAATCTTCAAGACTGGTATGAAACCCTACCTCTGAAGACTTCTCCTTCCACACCTTGATAAGGCAAAAGCACAGGAAGTATTTTCGGCAACAACTAATATAAGGTTCTTCTCTTTGGACTGGCAGCACCCCTAAAGGTATTCACCAAATGCTTGGCAGTGTTCACAGTTAATCTGTATGGGGGGCCTTAGGTATATCCATACCTGGATGACTGTCTGCTAAAAGATCAGTCTTTCCTGCAAGGCAAGAGTTACCGTGCTGTGCCTTGCTGCTTCTTCATATCTATACAGTAAACTGAATATATCTTGGCTACAGCTCAAGGGCTAGTCTTCCTGCAGAATCTGAGGGGACCTTCTGTGAGCTCTAGCTTGACTGCCTAGGGAAATGGTCCAAGAATTCATCCAGAGAATGGAGGTAGCAAAGTCTAGATTAGAAGGCCCAGTGAAATTATCTGAGTGAGCCTGATGTCTACTGCACTTTTGTCTCCAACTTTGCAAGGCTTCAGGTGTACAACCCTTGCAAGGGTGGCTGAATCTGGTGTAAAAACCAAACAATCACAGTTGGATGTGAGTGTTTCCACTTCAGAAAGTCCAGTACTCACTCTTTGGCAGTATTTACCCACAGCAATCTTCAAGGTTTTAATTGGATGATTAATCAGATAATAGTCTTGGTTGACTCGTCTCAGTAGAGGTCTTAAAAGCACTCTTCAAACTTAATCATGGTGTGTGGAAGCCTCAGGAATGAAACTTCACATCCTCTTCCTTGAATTAGGAGCCATCAGACTCTATCATAAATCTATCCTTCCACAGATTGAAGGGTAATTAATGTAGATTCCTACAGATAATATGGTTATGATTGAGGCTTCGATTGAATCACAGATATTTTTAATACAAGTCATGGATAGGTCATGGACAATAAACAAAAAATCACGGCCTGTGACCTGTCCATGACTTGTACTATAAATACTCCTGACTAAATCTTGGGGGGCTTTGGGGTGCTGCTGCTGCTTGGGAAGGAGGGGCAGGGTCCTGCCACTGCTACTCCATGAGTGAGGATGTCAGCAGCCCAGGGTCCTGCTGCTGCTGGTCCAGGCAGAACCCAGGACTGCTGTTGCTCTGGCGGCCCCTGGGACCAGATGCCTGGGGCCACCCCAACTGCTTGGGCAACCCTAGGGTCAGCCACACTGGCCACTGCAGAAGTACCAGAAGGTTACAGAATCTGTGACGTCTGTGAAAGACTTGCAGCCTTAGTTATGATATATTACTTTGAGAAAGTGGAAGTCGTTGCCTCCATCAGGAGGCAGCCTTTCTGTAGGAATTGAGCATCCAAAATGAAGAGAACCTGTCTGCTCTATCCTATTAGGTTATAGGCTACATTTTTAAGCGTACATCTGATGCTGATCATTACCAGTGGCGACTCAAAGTCTTGGTGGCTCATCTTGTTATCTGCCTTATCTGCCTTGTGGACTCATCCAGATATGGATTTCTTTGCTACAAATCAGTACAATAAGTGTCTGAAGTTTTGCTTGAGCAGGCAAGGAGCCACAGTGCTTAATGAATGTCTTTCTTTTACACTGGGAGTTAAGGGAAAGCTGCTTTGTCTTCTCTCATTTACCATATTGAGAGAAAGTAGTCTTAATCATGTCATTCAGGACATGGCAAACCTATTTCTCAGAGCTTCCAGCCTGTCCATTCATTCTTCTCATGAGTCAAGTGTTCCTTCACCCAGCAGAGAAACAGGGTTATGCTTCTGGATCTCAGATTCCTTTACTCAGCAGCATGGCTGGTGATCTGCTTACTATGTCTCTGTGAAAGAGACCACAACATCTGTCAATCCTGAGACTTCAAAACATTTTACAAATGTGTACGTTCTCATCTAAAAGCCTATTGATTTTTTAGACTCTATTTGCTAGATTCATGAAAAGGCCCTTTTGAGCCATGGATTCTTGCATTCAGTAATACTTCTGGCTGAAGGTGCAAGATTTAGGCTCTAAGGGTATGTCTATGCTACGAAATTAGGTAGATTTTTTTTTTTTTAGGAAGCGATTTTATACAGTTGATTGTGTGTCCCTACTAAGCACATTAAGTCTGCGGAGTACGGCCACAGTACTATGGGTAGGTATCCCACAGTCTCTTCTGCCCATTGGAATTCTGGGTTAAGCTTCCAATGCCTGATGAGGCAAAAACATTGTCGCGGGTGGTTTTGGGTACATGTCGTCAGTCGTCCCTCCCTCCGTGAAAGCAATGGCAGACAAGCGTTTCGCGCCTTTGTTCCGTGTGGACGCCATACTGCTTTCAGCCGATGGTGCAGTAGGACTGCTAACCGTTGTCATTGAACCACTGCTTCCGCTGCAACTCTGCTCTCCTGCTCTTGTCTTGATAGCAAATTTCTCCATGTTGTCTGTCATAGGCTCCCGGGTACGTGTGTTCTTCCTCGGGAAACATGCGCGGTGCTAACCGTCGTCATCCACCACTTCTGCTGCAACTCTGCTGTGCTGTTATTGTCTCAGTAGCAAATTTCTCCATGTTTGGCTGTCATGGGCTCCCGCTTCCGCTGCAACTCTGCTTTCCTGCAGACGTCATACCACGGCAAGCATGGAGCCTGCTCAGATCATCGCAGCAGTTATGAGCATTGTAAACACCTCGCGCATTATCCTGTAGTATGATCAGGGTCAGAACCAGAACCTGCAAAAGCAGGCGAGGAGGCGACGACAGCGCAGTGACAAGAGTGATGAGGACATAGACACAGGCCTCTCTCAAAGTACGGGCACTGGCAATTTGGACATCCTGGTGGCAATGGGGCAGGCTCATGCCGTGGAATGCCAATTCTGGGCCCGGGAAACAAGCACAGACTGGTGGGACTGCATAGTGTTGCAAGTAGAGGACGATTCCCAGTGGCTGCAAAACTTTCGTATGCATAAGGGCACTTTCATGGAACTTTGACTTGCTTTCCCCTGCCCTAAAGCGCAGGAATATCAAGATGAGAGCAGCCCTCACAGTTCACAAACGAGTGGCTTTAGCCCTCTGGAAGCTTGCAATGCCAGACAGCTACCAGTCAGGAATCAATTTGGAGTTGGCAAATCTACTGTGGGGGGCTGCTGTGATCCAAGTAGCCAACGCAATCACTGAACTGCTGCTATCAAGGGTAGTGACTCTGGGAAATGTGCAGGTCATAGTGGATGGCTTTGCTGCAATGAGATTCCCTAACTGTGGTGGGGCGATAGACGGAACGCGTATCCCTATCTTGGGACCAGACCACCTTGGCAGCCAGTACATGAACCAAAAGGGGTACTTTTCAGTGGTGCTGCAAGCACTGATGGATTACAAGGGACGTTTCACCAACATCAACATGGGATGGCCGGGAAAGGTACATGACGCTTGCATCTTCAGGAATTCTGGTCTGTTTCAAAAGCTGCAGGAAGGGACTTACTTTCCAGACCAGAAAATAACTGTTGGGTATGTTGAAATGTCTATAGTTATCCTTGGGGACCCAGCCTACCCCTTAATGCCATGGCTCATGAAGCCATACACAGGCAGCCTGGACAGTAGTCAGGAGCTGTTCAGCTATAGGCTGAGCAAGTGCAAAATGGTGGTAGAATGTGCATTTGGACATTTAAAAGCACGCTGGCGCAGTTTACTGACTCAGACCGTAGCGAAACCAATATTCCCATTGTTGTTACTGCTTGCTGTGTGCTCCACAGTATTTGTGAGAGTAAGGGGGAGACGTTTATGGCGGCGTGGGAGGTTGAGGCAAATCGCCTGGCCACTGATTACGTGCAGCCAGACACTAGGGTGGTTAGAAGAGCACAACAGGGTGCGCTGTGCACCAGAGAAGCTTTGAAAAGCAGTTTCATGACTGGCCAGGCTACGGTGTGACAGTTCTGTTTTGTTTCTCCTTGATGAAAACCCACCCCTTTGGTTCATTCTACTTCCCTGTAAGCCAACGGACCTCCCGCCTTCGATCACTGCTTGCAGAGGCACTAAAGTCATTGTTTCAAATTCATGCATTCTTTATTAATTTGTCACACAAATAGGGGGATAACTGCCAAGGTAGCCTGGGTGGGGTGGTGGAGGAGGGAAGGACAAGGCCACACTGCACTTCAGAACTTATTGAATGCCAACCTTCTGTTGCTTGGGCAGCCCTCTGGGGTGGAGTGGTTGGGTGAGGAGGCCATGAAATTTGGGGAGGAGGGTGGTTGGTTACACAGGGGCTGCAGCGGCAGTCTGTGCTCCTGCTGCCTTTCCTGCAGCTCAGCCATATGCCGGAGCATATCTGTTTGATCCTCCAGTAGCCTCAGCATTGCAACCTGCTTCCTCTCATCACGCTGCTGCCACCTATCATCTTGATCCCCCCCACCTCTCCTCTCAGGCATCCCTCCTGTCCTCGCATTCATTTTGTGCTTTCTTGGACTCTGACATTGTTTGCCTCCATGCATTCTGCTGAGCTCTTTCAGTGCGGGAGGACTGCATGAGCTCAGAACATTTCATCATGAGTGTGTTTTTTTCGCCGCTTTATCTGCACTAGCCTCTGGGCTAGAGATGGTGGGGGAGCGTTGAAACATTTGCAACTGTGGGAGGGGAAAAAAGGAGAGTAGTATTTAAAAAGACACATTTTAGAGAACAATGGGAAGACTCTTTCATGGTGAACCAAGCTGTTAACATTACATAGCACGTGTGCTTTCAGTACAAGGTCGCTTCTCTTCCTCCCCCCACCAATTTTCTGGGATGATCGCTTCACCTCTCCCCCCACCGCATGGCTAACAGCGGGGATGATTTCTTTTCAGGCACAGGCAAACAGCCCAGTGGGAATGGCCACCTCTGAATGTCCCCTTAATAAAATTCCCCTATTTCAACCAGGTGACCATGAATGATATCACTCTCCTGAGCATAACACAGAGATAAAGAACGGATGTTGCTTGAATGCCAGCAAACTCCAGGACCATACGCTGCCATGCTTTCTTATGCAAGGATTTCAGACTACGTGCTACTGGCCTGGCGTGGTAAAGTGCCCTACAATGGAGGACGCAATGAGGCTGCCCTCCCCAAAACCTTTTGCAAAGGCTTTGGGAGTACCTCCAGGAGAGCTTCGCTGAGATGTCCCTGGAGGATTTCCGCTCCATCCCCAGACACATTAAGACTTTTCCAGTAGCTGTACTAGCCACGAATGCATCCCAAGTCTTCAGGGCAAATTAATCATTAAACACGCTTCCTTTTAAATCATGTATTATATTTACAAAGGTGCACTCACCAGAGGTGCCTTCTCCATCTTCAAGATCCGGGAACCTGCCTTGGGAGGGTAGGGAGGGTATTGGCTCCAGGGTGATAAACAGTTCCTGGTTGTCGGGGAGAACGGTTTCATCCTCCTCCTCCTCCTCATCTTCCTCGTCCCCAAAATCCTCATCCCTGTTGCATGAGACAACCTCTCCTCCTCCCCCCCCCCCCTTTTCAGGAGTCCACGTACAGGGGTGGGGTAGTAGTAGGGGCACAACCTAGAATTGCATGCAGCTCATCATAGAAGTGACATGTCCGGGGGTCTGACTCGGAGCGGCCGTTTGCCTCTTTGGATTTTTGGTAGGCTTGCCTGAGCTCCTTAAGTTTCACACAGCACTGCTACGGGTCCCTGTTATAGCCTCTGCCCTTCATACCCTTGGAGATTTTTTTTCAAATATTTTGGCATTTCATCTTTTGGAACAGATTTCTGATAGCATGGATTCATCTCCCCATACAGCGATCAGATCCAGTACCTCCCGTTTGGTCCATGCTGGAGCTCTTTTGTGATTCTGGGACTGTATGGTCACCTGTGCTGATGACCTCACCATGCTGGTGAAACAGGAAATGAAATTCAAAAGTTCCCAGTGCTTTTCCTGTGTTCCTGGCTAGTGCATCTGAGTTGAAAGTGCTGTCCAGAGCAGTCCCAATGGAGCACTCTGGGATAGCTCCCGGAGGCCAATGCTGTTGAATTGTGTCCACTCTACCCCAAATTAGACCCAGGGATGTCGATTTCAGCGCTAATCCCCTCGTCAGGGAGGAGTACAGAAATCGATTTTAAGAGTACTTCAAGTCAACAAAAATGGCTTCACTGTGTGGACAGGTGAGGGTTAAATCTAATGCTGTTAAATTTGATTTAAACTCGTTGTGTAGACCGGGGCGAAGCGTCTGTCATTTTTGAAAATGAGACTTAAGTTCTGCTGAAAACTTACCCCTTGTTTTTCATGGTCCTTACCATGGCAGGAGAATCTAGGAATGGCAGACCTCAACAGCAAACACTTATTCTCATATTCCACATCAATATATTACTGCCTCTGTATTTGTCAAAGCCCCAGAAACCCCTGGAGAGGTAAGGCTGTGTACTCTGGATTCTGAGGGAATGTTTACTATATAGGACTAAGCTATGTAGAAAGGCTGACCATGTGTGGCCTCGAGAGAAATATAAGGTTTAAGCCATCTCAATTCAAGGGCTCTCTATAAAAGGATAAAGGATAAGAGTATATGCAGTCATGTATGTACTAGGTAGTGTTCTTGTGCCTGAGTCTCAGGGTGTGAGCTTTCAGCCAGAGGAATGACCGCCTCAGGCAAATTATAGATACATGCCATTATCTGAAATCTGCAGGGTTGTTATGTGGAGTTCAGTGACTTAAAACAGGAACCATTTTTCCAACACTATTGAAAGCAGAACCTGGTTTCAGGAGGGCAGTGCTTCAATTACTTTTCCACTTGTAGGGCTCCTCACTTGTCTCCCTTCCTTAAGGAGATCACTGCTAGCTAGTCTTCTGCAGTGGGACTCTGTAGAAGCAATATATTTGGAGAACAAGCCGCTTGTGAGAAGCAACTTCTTTTCCACCTCTCCTTCCCTGCTTGAGTTCAGGGAAGCTCTGGTTTAATAAGGAACTTCATGTAAGTGTTTTACGTATAAAGACACTCTAGAAGACAAAAAGCCCAACGTTTTACAAAAGTAGAATCAGGAAGTGACCTTTTGCCCTAATGATCAAATTTTGCATGCACAGTGGTGGTGGTTTTGGAAGCAACAAAAATGTTCTTCGTATTGTTCTTGTGGAAGTTCCCTGTTTGTATGGCAAACAACTGGTATTGACTGTCTGTGGAAGAGGCCAGGCATTTCTCTGCCTGTTCTTGCTGGCCAAAGGGTATTGGGTTGGGGAGCTCTATGATGTGGATGATATGATAGGGGGACTGGTAAATCCCAGAGCTTCATGTAGAAAGGGAGTATGTTGGGGAAGTGCATATTTTGACTAGTCTAGCCATGTTGTTAGGCCCCAGTACTGCTGACAGTATTTGTAAGGGCTATGTGATAAATGTAATCTCTAAAGTCAATTAATGCTACATGATGAAGTCGTCAACACTTGTTTTAAAAACTCACTGAAACTAGTTCAGTGGCTAAATTTATGCTGTATCTCAAAGGAAAACTTCCATATTATGATGGCTCTATTGGAAATGCACAAGAATACTCACTGTTTCTTCCTGCCTCAGGCTCAGAAGATTGCTGAACATCGCAGGAAGTATGAACGAAAGCGTGAAGAAAAAGAAATCAAGGAAAGGCTGGAGAGAGTAAAGAAGGCCCGAGAGGAACATGAGAGAGCACAGAGGGTGAGCTTTTGATTTTTTTTAAAAAGTGTTGCATAATCTTGGGAGTGATGCAAGGTTAACCTTTTTGGTAGAAATTCTATTGTATGTAACCCCTTCCATGTATATTTTTTTTAAATGGAGTTTTAGTATTTGTATTACGATAACACCTAGGAGTCTTAATCATGGACGAGGACCCAATTGTGCTAGGTGCTGTGTGTCTTGGTTACTTGACTAGCTGAGACAATGAAATCAGAGGTGGATTGTGCATCCTCTGATTCTATTGAATCTGGAATGAGAGTTACCAGTTCTACCACCATGTAACTTTTCACTTTCCTTTTTGGCCATGCAGCAGGGCAAGGGTTTTCTTAAAAATTCAACTTTTAACAGTAACTGAAGCATATGAGTTGCCCGTATCCACGGCTGAGCTGCAGTAAGTAGGATCTCAGCACAAAGGGTTTTGCTGAACATGATTCTAATTTTTAACTCCCCCCCCCCTTTTTTTTTTTTCCCTAGTTTCTCACGTACCCTCCTCTCCACCTTGCCATCTGGTTTTCCTCTCAGTTCTGTTGTATGTAGGCACTTATGTGGGCCCTCATCACTAGTCTCTTAAGCAGAGGTAGTCCAATTATTTTTTTGGCTAGTTCAAAATTTCTTGGTCAAGGTATAGTCAGGGTCCAGACTCCAGAGAAAAGTTTAAATAATAATTAAAAAACAGAAAAAACAAACCCCTACAATAATAAGTAAATAAAAGATTTTGTGGTCCGTTCAAAAGCATCTGGCAGTATGGATTTGGCCTGCGGTCTGCCTGTTGACTATCCCAGCTCTTAAGTGTCTCGAATTTAGCTGACATTTTTTCACAAAAGGCCATTTAGGTAGTAGGAGGTTGTCTGCCATTTCATTGTTCTTTCTGGAATGATGTGCTTTCATTTGCAGGAGGAAGAAGCCCGGCGACAGGCAGGAGGAGCTCAGTTTGGTGGTTTTCCAGGTACCTCATTTTTGGGGAATCCTAATCAGGCACAGAAGGAGGTTGGCTTCTTCATGTGAGGCAGGGCCAAAGCTTTCATTTATTCTCGATACCCTTCAGTGAAAGGACAAGGCTGTGAGATCAGGAACTTGAGAAGACTTTAGTTTTTGGAGGGATGAAGGGGAGAGGTACTCTTTCTACGAACTACTGAGTGACTCATGGTGTGTAGTAAATAAATGTGAGAGTATTCAGAGCTCAACGGTGAAGATCGTTGGGTTGAAGAGAGTTGTGTATGAGAAGAATATGAATATAATGTATTGCTTAGCCAGCTAGAAGTGGGGAATAGAACTCTGTAAAAATACTTTTAGGAAGGAAAGGAGTTGTCCAGGGTGGCCTGGAGGGCTCTCTTGAAGAGTAATATGAGGAGACTGGGTGAAGGGAAATTCAGACTGAATATTGGGAAATATGTGCTGGGAGAGAGCTGTGGTTCATTGAGTAGTAGAATTCCTTTAATAAGACATAATTTCTGTACTATTCAGAGAGAAGCCATCTCTTTCCCAGCATTGGGATATAATAAGCCTTCAATAATAGTTGCATGCTCTTGGCACTATATTTTGTTTGCAATGAGTATTGGGGAGAAATTGGGACTTCTGTGTCAGTACATGAGAAGACTTTCCTGGAGGTGGGGTACACTAAGTGCATGCTGGCTTCGAATCAGTTCTGCTAGGAAATTGATGAATAGGCAGGAACCCCACCCCATGCTCAGCACAACACACATGATATATTCTGGTTTAGTGTCCAAAATTGGCATCTCTTATGGCACTTTGCTTATTTTGTTAATATATGACTAAGCATTCAGCCTAAGATTTCTACTGAGTGTGCTTTGTTCATGAGGTGTCTCACTGCTGACTTCCTGCCCCATGTTACTTCTGCCTCAGACACTTAAACCCTTTTTATGCTACTGAATTTGAGCTGATAGGCTATACCTGGTTTGGTGAGTAAACCCGAAATAACTGCAGCCATTGTTATGAGCCTCTTATTGCCTTAGATTCCAAAAATGTGGATGAAATGAGATGCATATATTCACAGGAAGAGAAGGTGATGAACCCCCTACTTTCTAGTTGGGGGAACAACAGTAGCCTTGTGGAAGACCTGTTTGTTCACCTTCCTGACCGGGTCTGGTAAAAGACAGGGGCTGTCCTGGGCTATGTGCATGTGCTTATATATAGATGACTGAACTTTTTTCCTTTCTGTATTCTTGTCTTTTTCTATTTGCAGGTGGGTTTCCGGGAGGTATGCCTGGAGGTATGCCAGGCATGGCAGGGATGCCTGGTCTCAATGAAATTCTCAGCGACCCAGAGGTTCTTGCAGCCATGCAGGTGAGGACTTGTAGTCATAAAACATAAACATGCACAATGAGGACACAACATATGTTCTCTTCTCACTTACAGGGAGAGGAAAAATCTTTCTTATCCAAGTTGGGAGCTTTTTTTCCCCCCTTAAGACAAATGACAAGCAGTTAATGAAACTCTAACAGTGTGGGTGGCATCACTCTGGGATGACTATATAGGCTATTTGTCTAGCTGGTTGTGGCTAGTTAATACTCCTGACCTTCCATTGCACCAAGATATTCTAGACAAAACTAGAATTGTACAGTACAGCATGCACTCTAGCTTTTTGGAACTATTTTCTCCCTCTCTCTTGCATGGTTTTGTGGGACTCTCATTACACTACTTTTACTAGATCTGACCCAATTGTGAATGAGAAAGCTTGTTGTCTCTTGAATGTGTATGGATAAATCTTGTTGAAAGGCAGAACACTGGGCTGGATGAACTGATCTGGCAAATTCCATATTACCATATATGAAAGCCCATTTTTCCCATGCTAAGAATATTCCATACCTGTTAAACCAGTTATGGTGTGGGAGTTCAGAGAAGCATCCCACTAGCTGGCCCTAGGGTAAATCTGTTGGCAGTTGTTGAAGAAAAATTATGGGTGGGGCTGAAACAAAACTGAGACACTCTGACAAGTTGACATGGGCAGGTATAAAGGTGTCTTATTGATCTTTTTATTTAAACAAGTAAATTGGGTATTAGTCCCGGATGGCTTTCAGACGTGAAATACTTAGTACCCTGGGCACACTGACCTACTGAAACAGCTTTTCATAGCTTTTTGAAGCCTTCTATGCTAAGCAAAAGCATAGCAAGAAATCATTGTTTGGAATGCCTTAAGCTTGGAAAATGTGTACAATGCCTTTGGCCCATGCAGACATCTTTAATTTTCATGATCGCAATACCTGGGAGCAAATCTTTACCTGAACTGGTGTGATCTGCAGTATTGGCTTCCAGGACGTTTATGAATAATACTGGAAAAAATTTTTTTAGGTTAAAACTTTGCCCTGATGTCCTTAGTTATTGGTGATGGTCTTCTTTCACGTGCTGATTTTTTAAGTCATTCTCTGCAAGTTAATGGGAAAAGATTCCTAGGCTTTTGAGTACTACCACATGGCAGGCCTTTGGCTGCCTTTCTCTAATGTATAGGTGACTTGCAAAGTAGCTGGAATGACTGGCTCTGCATACATTTAGCAAATGGTAATACTTAATATTGACACCTAGATAGGAGTTTAGTCTTCCATGTTTATAGAAGCTGTTTCCTGTTAAGTCATAAATTTTAATTGCCCCTAAAGTCCAGTCCTGTTTAGGGTTGTCTCCATTGAAGTTGTCCTGTAATGAGTGATATTAGCCTTACTCACACACACAAAATCAAAACCACAAACTTGTTACTGTGTTCATCTTTTCAAGGCCTGCGTTAGCCTTCCTTTTATCTACTGTTTCAACCTGTTGAAATTGTTTCTAATAAACTTTATTTAGCCAACATCTGTTGAGCTTTTAGTCTCTGAAAGAATCAGCGGAGATGGGTGTTGAGGGAAAGGGAGGAAAATGGCTTGCCTAATGTTTGTTTTTCTGAAGCTATATTTGAGTGGCTATCACATTTTTATTTTCTTGTATTTAACTGTCTCTATCTGGGCATTGTCACTTCCTGCTTTTGAATTTAAGCTGGTGTTCTCACTAGTTCAGTTAAGAACAGTTCAGTTGTCTAGTGCAGATATGGCTGAAGTATAAGAAGTTTATCATGGAAATGTCTTTCCAACCATAGCACTGATAGCCACATACTGTAATATGTGCCTGCCCAGATGCTCAATAAGATCATTCAGAAGCCCACCATAGAGTTAAATGTGAAAAGAGCCACTTAGACCAATAGTGCAAATGTCAAAGGTGTTGCACTCAGTACAGAAAAATGTACATATCTTAGTTATGACTCCATGCTAAGCAGTGAAGCTAAAATTGGTGTAGATAAAAATCTTGTTTTTCAGCAGTAAACACACTAGTTAAAATAGCAAAGTACCTTCTAATAAAATTCCCTCTCTTTTTTTCATAACTTTCTCCTTGTTCTTGGGCTGATACAATCGGTGCTCAATCTCAGCCCAAAAGTGAAAATCTGAGGGAAATCCCTATAGCTGTAAGGGAAAAATCTGAGGCAGACTTTGAAATGTCAAACTGAGCATGCAAATAGACCTCAGAATAGAACGGATTGGTCTAAAATCTATTTAGCATATGAAAGTTCTGTTTTGAATCATTGCAATATGAAACTTCTCATAAGTTTTAAATCACACTTCCACATTGATGCCCTACCAGGTGGAAGTTGGGGGAGAGATGGGGGAATGTGCCCTGGGAAAGTCTGCACAGCTCTTGAATAGGCTGAGAAAGAAGACAGACTTTGTCCAACTTTGCTATCTTCATATGGGTGTTTTAACTCCAAACTCCTTGGAATATGAAGACATTAGATTGCACATTTATTTCAAACTCCTTGTGCTCTGGGTTTTACACCCCAGAGTACCTGAGTCTTTAGGACATTAAAATAGATGGCTTTCACTTCCTATGCAAGGTTAAGGTCCAAAATCTGCTCCTGTGCTGACTTCATTGAGGCCTCCAGAGTGATTCTTGTACTGCACCAGTGCCTTTATAAAGTATATACTTTACGTAAGCTCGAGCATGGTATTTGTAATCTTAATGTGCATGGAAGAGTTTTGCTTTTCCCACGTCTAAGAGTTTTATTTTGTCTAATAGCATACTTAAAGAACTTTTCAGCAAAGAAAGTGAAAGTTCTGTATACCTAAATAAAACTGCAGAGGGAACATTCAGTCAGAACATAGTCACCAAAATTCAAGTACTGTCAAACTTGACATCCTTACCCATGTCAAGTGACATGGTGTCTGTAATATCTTCAAGTCGGACTCAGTTTCATCTCATCCAAAATATGGTACCTCTTGAACCTTGTTGTGAGATGAGCTTAGTACTGACTCACATGCTACCTAAAGAATTGCCAGCTTCACGTCCTGTATCACCTGGATTTTTCTTTAGAGGTCTCTCATCCAAGACCCAACTAGATAGACTTTAAAGCCAAAGGTGGTGTGACTCCTTATCTCCAGAGCAGTCAGTCTAGTGCTATATTTACTTGAAATGTTTTATGGCTTTTTGTATTAGAGTAAAGCTACAATAACATCTTTCCTCTGCTGTTGCAGGATCCCGAAGTTATGGTCGCATTCCAAGATGTTGCCCAGAACCCAGCAAACATGTCCAAGTACCAGAACAACCCCAAGGTCATGAACCTCATCAGCAAACTGTCAGCCAAATTTGGAAGTCAACCATAAATTCCCTTTTAATAAAATCACAAGTGTATGGAAAAAAGAATTGATTACTTAACAAATGCAGGTGTTGCAATAACACAAACCATTGTACCTCTCATCTTCTCATGAAGAGCACTCGGGTGCTCTAAAGAGAGTCCGCCTCTTGCCCCCATGCATCAAACTTTTTGCAAAGATTGGTTTAGTTACTCAAATTATACTCAGTAACATACACGTTCAATCCTCCCTCTCTACCCAAGAGTTGCAACCATTTGTTACAAGTATTAAATGCTGTTTCCTTTGAATTAAGGCTTATAATAGATTGTAATCTTTCTATAGGTAGTCTGATTTAACAAAAAAGCCGTTTTAAATCAAACTGTCATCCTGGCTTTCACTTCCCAGCAAGTAAAGAAGCAGGAATTGTAACACCAGGATCCTGTGTTATCCATCTGGGACAGGAAGATTGGTCTAATTGTAGGAGAGGGTATGGTGAGGACAATTATTTTAAAGTATTAACTGGATGAAGGAGGTGTCCACAGGATCTGTTACACACCCTTTTATTTGCTTTACAGTTTGACATGTGGCTGACTTTAGATGGTGATTAGAGCAAAACCAATAAGGGTCACCAATATGCTAACTACTTATACACTGGAACTTCTGGCAGTACTGCCAACACTGTTTAAAACTTAGGATTGTCCCCTGCTCTGTGGCTATCCTTTGCTCATTCTGGCATGAAACACATTTTATTGCAAATACCACTGAGGTTAGGTAAGTTACTTGCTATATTCTCGTCCAACATATTTTTGTAATACTGTTGTATTATCTCTGTCCAGGTGGATAAGGGAGTGCATCTTCCCTGATTGGCTTTAACTAGTTGTACTCTTTCTGATGAGGCAACTCTTGCCAGGCTTCATCCATTTGAAAATTGGAAGGAAGGAAACTTGTCCCTACCATCACCTCTGTCCCCTTAAGTGGGCAAGCTATCCTGAACATGGGGTGTCAAATGCTATTACTATCAGTTAAAGGCAGAATAAATCCCACAATAGAGCAACTCTGGGTTCTGAGGGAGTCTGAGTCCTAATATGCTTACAGATGAAATCTCGTGGCCAAAGTTTTCAACTTTTGTCTCTGTCCTCTTGTCAGTTCAGTCAGAGCAGTCGAGTCCTTTCCTACTATCGCACACCCCAGTCTTCCATCTTTAACTTTCTTTTTTAATATGATGCTGTCCCAGTGGTCAACACTTCAGTTCAATTCATGGTTCTTGGGATTTGGGATCAATATGAGAAGGTGGATTAGTTGGCACAGATGGCGCATACTTTTTAACACTTCGTAAATTTACAGCATGGGTATCCTTTGAACAGTGTGTCTTTGCTGGTATGTTCTTGCTGCTTCCATTTGTTTTTTGTCTTTACTAAACATTGCCTCCTGCTCATGTTGGAAAGTTTATCATAACTAGCTTTTGGTCACTTTTGGGTCTTCTGAAAGCCTTTCTGTCCAGTGATCTTGTAATTCTGTGTCTTAAGCCATAATGGATATCACTGTTTTTAATTAAATCTGGACTTGTTTAGGAACTCAACAACAGATGCAAAAATCTCACACTCTCACACACACCCCAAATGCTTTATTTCTCATACTAATAACCTTGCAAAATGGAAAGAGATGTGAATTCTTTTTTGCTTAAGAAATATAGTTCTGAAATACTTCTAGTTGCCTTTTAAAAAAATAAAAATATGGTTTTGAAAAATTAAGTTTCTTGGTTTGGCTTTGTAACTGAAAACTTGTTCATTAAGTGGGAACGCTAATGTAAGCACACAGTTCACGATTAAACTGCATACAGCCTGGACTAAATGCTTCACTAAGAGCTTGTCTTCTCTGCAAAGTTAACTCAAATTATAGCTCGAGTGTTGCCCCTAACCGAACTCCTGTCCATATACAAAAATTTCTGGCTTGAGTGATGGTGCCTTTAAATCAATCAAGCTAGGGAGTATAGGTTGAACTCGGGTGCTGCTGATGCTCAACCTACTATGCTGTGTGAATGCATATAGAGTCCACTTAAGTACAAAGAAAAGGAGTACTTGTGGCACCTTAGAGACTAACAAATTTATTTGAGCATAAGCTTTCGTGAGTTACAGCTCACTTCATCAGATGCATGCAGTAGAAAAATTACTCTTATTTTCCACTGCATGCATCTGATGAAGTGAGGTGTAGCTCACAAAAGCTTATGCTCAAATAAATGTTAGTCTCTAAGGTGCCACAAGTCCTCCTTTTCTTTTTGCGAATACAGACGAACACCGCTGCTACTCTGAAACCTGTCACTTAAGTACAGTCTCCCTCCCTTCCTGCCCTCTCCCCCAGAGCTATCTTCTCAAAAGTCCCCGGGGCCTTTGTCTGTCTACCTACCTACTCCCTGGTTTTGGACTGGAAGTTTCTTCCAGACAGTATAAATAGCCTGCTTTGGTGTTCAGACCCCACCTCAGCATGCAGTTTTCTGTACTAGTAATATTTATATAGTACTCTTATGGCTATCTGATCTGAACAAGTACATCTGGCAGTGTGGATAAAAATTCACTTAAACTTTTTTTTATTTAAACCTGATTGATTTAAATTATATTCTTTTGTTTTTAAGATAAACCTCTTTGAAATTATGACAACCTATGTTAGAGCCTGAATGTATTATATTTAAGTTAATATTAAGAGTACATGTAGCTTCTGATCTTTCTTTGAAAGTCAAACTACTGAACTAGTGGAAGTCACTGTGCTAAGCACCTGGAACCAGAACTTGTTGAAGTGCTAAAACAACATTTGACAGCAGTAGCCTCTTCTGCAGACACAGAATATTTCCTTTGTTTCATTTTATTCAACTAGTTTAAGTCAGTGACTAACGCATTCCAAGTTAAGAAACTAGTTGGGAGTTGAAAAACCAGGAAAGCTTGTTTTCTTCTCTCAATTTGTGAATAAAAATAGAGGCGGATGAGATCTACTAGTTCTAAAATCTTGAAGGATAGGATGACCAGAAGCAATTAATTGAACTAGCTAATCACAGTTGCTTCCTTTATTTAATAAGTTTTAAATAATAAACAATTTTAAAATGCTGTCTTTGTGAATTTTAATTTAATTTCTGTTTCCATCCAGATGCAACTTAATGCAAATCATGAGTGAAAAAATAATCTAGTAAATAAGAAATGCATCATTCACCATTTTCTAACATACTAAATATAAATTAAAAATCCGGATAAATGCATGTTAAACTATATAATTGCTTAAATATGTATAGATATATGCAATGTACGTGTAGGTCAGTCAAAAAAATACCAAAGTTAGTGTGAAAGCTATACTTGCAAACAACATTTTAATGGATACCATCCAATGAGAATCAACTTTCCTTAAGGGAAATAAGTACAAATGCAAAACAAGATTAAAATCAAATATTTAAATCAAGGTTCCTGTTTGCTGATTTAAATAATGATTAAAATCAGTGTTTTAAATTACCTTGATTAAAATAATCTACCTGTTATTCTGGGAGCATATACTCCCACTGGGTGACTAGCTGGCCTGAGGCTGACATCAATGTTTTCGCAAAAAGAAAAGGAGTACTTGTGGCACCTTAGAGACTAACCAATTTATTTGAGCATAAGCTTTCGTGAGCTACAGCTCACTTCATTGGATGCATACTGTGGAAAGTGTAGAAGATCTTTTTATACACACAAAGCATGGAAAAAATACCTCCCGTCACCCCACTCTCCTGCTGGTAATAGCTTATCTAAAGTGACCACTCTCCTTACAATGTGTATGATAATCAAGGTGGGCCATTTCCAGCACAAATCTATTCAGGGGACACCATCACAGGGCCATATAACATCAGCCACACTATCAGAGGCTCGTTCACCTGCACATCCACCAATGTGATATATGCCATCATGTGCCAGCAATGCCCCTCTGCCATGTACATTGGTCAAACTGGACAGTCTCTACGTAAAAGAATAAATGGACACAAATCAGATGTCAAGAATTATTCATAAACCAGTTGGAGAACACTTCAATCTCTCTGGTCACGCGATTACAGACATGAAAGTTGCGATATTACAACAGAAAAACTTCAAATCCAGACTCCAGCGAGAGACTGCTGAATTGGAATTCATTTGCAAATCGGATACAATTAACGTAGGCTTGAATAGAGACTGGGAGTGGCTAAGTCATTATGCAAGGTAACCTATTTCCCTTTGTTTTCCAATTCCCTCCCCTCCTTCCTCAGATGTTCATGTTAAACCCTGGATTTGTGCTGGAAATGGCCCACCTTGATTATCATACACATTGTAAGGAGAGTGATCACTTTAGATAAGCTATTACCAGCAGGAGAGTGGGGTGGGGGGAGGTATTTTTTCATGCTTTGTGTGTATAAAAAGATCTTCTACACTTTCCACAGTATGCATCCGATGAAGTGAGCTGTAGCTTACGAAAGCTTATGCTCAAATAAATTGGTTAGTCTCTAAGGTGCCACAAGTACTCCTTTTCTTTTTGCGAATAGACTAACACGGCTGTTACTCTGAAACCTATCAATGTTTTCGTGAGCCTGTGGCGTGAGGCCACCAAGACCTAAGATTTTGGGTCTGGGGCCAGCAATAAGTGATATGTCTAGGAAGCTAGCTGACAAGGGGATCCACTACATTAGACCTCTGCCAGGGAAAGATAAAACCTCTGAAGAGCCTGTACTACTGGGCAAAGGACTACAACTCTTGCTCTGGTAACTCCCCTAGAACATCAGTGTTCTATGAGGAGCTGGACCAGGAGATTAACAGTACCTCAAACATAGAGCTCCTGAATACCCCTTCATATCTCAAGGGTCCTGGGCAATGTACATGGGTGGTCAAGGGCTAAGCCAGAGGAACTGGAGCTAATCTCAGCTGAGGGTGGAGCAGATGCTCACAACTTCTAGGTATAGCCTGTCTAACCTTATCCAGCCCTCCCAGGCCCTCTTCAGGGAGGAGGTAGAAGAACATATGGGGGAGGATACAGCAGAGGAATCAGCATCAACTCTGTTGAGTAAAGAAGTGACTCATCAGTGTTATGGGTGAGGAAATATGAGAAAAGGGGGCTGTCCTTACCTTTGTGGGACCAATCTCTTTCTGGAGTGAGACATGTTGCGTGCTGGAGACTAGGCTTTTTATGCAATGCATATTGTTGCTTCACTTGAGGACAAAAGAATTGCCCTGTTCCGCTCTTCCCCTCATGCACATGCTGTCCAAGACAGATTCCAAGCAGGGGAGAAAATGTTTTAAACATGCAAGCGGTGACTTATAGTGGTGTATAGTGCTGCATGTGAACAAAACAGGGATTATTACAGTACTTCAAAGCAAGAGCTTGCAGGAATGGGACAAGCATAGTTGTGGAGTCACATATAACCATGCTTTTTCTCAAGCAAGATAGCATTTTTAGAGGCAGTCAACATTTAGACTGGTTTAGGAAACAAGTCCACTGCATGGCCTGTGGTGATATTAAGTCCTGAGCATATCTATAAAGTCTCCTGGAAATACAGGTCCAGCTGCCATGTGGGGAAGGGATTTGGGTTACAAAGACACATCTGGGGAGGTGCTACACTGCTGCATTCTAGTTCAGCATCTTGTTTATACCAGCCTGAATTTTATTCCACTTCTGGGTTATGATGCAAGAAAACTTCTCATGGTATAGGAGCTCCAAACAGTCTGTCAGGTGTGTCAGCAGAGGAAACTTCTCATGTAGGGTTGCCAACTTTCTAATTACAGAAAACTGAACACCCTTGCCCTGCCCCCTGCCCCACCCCTTTCCTGAGGCCCCACCCTGCCCTTTCTCCAAAACCTTGCCCCCACTCACTCCATCCCCCCTCCCTTTGTCCCTTGCTGTCCCTCACCCACCCTCACTTGCTTACTTTCACTGGGCTGGGCCAGGGGGTTGGAGTGCAGGAGGGTGAGTGCTCCAGCTGGGGGTGTAGGCTCTGGGGTGAGGCCAGGGATGAGGGGCTTGGGGTGCAGGAAGAGGCTCCAGGCTGGGGCCAAGGGGCTTGGGGTGTGGGAGGAGGTTCCAACCTGGGGCAGAGAGTTGGGGCGTGGGAAGGGCTATGGGCTCTGACCTGGGGGTGCAGGCTCCAGGGTGGGGCCAGAAATGAAGAGTTTGGGGTGTGGAGAGGGCTCTAGGCTGGGGCAGGGGTAGGGTGACCATATGTCCTGTTTTGGCGAGGACAGTCCCTTTTTTAAGCAGTGTTCTGGCCCTCTGGAATTTTTTGGCAAGAGTGGGCATTTGTCCTGGTTGCTCTTGCCAACTTGATCAGTTAGCAAGAACAAACGGGACAAATACCTACTTCTGTCAAAAAAATCGAGTGCAAGGGGTGAGCCGCGATGGCAGCCCCATGCAGGGAGCAAAGACAGAGCTCGGGTGGGGGGCAGGCAGAACTCGAGTGAGCAGTGATGCCAGCCCCAGTCTTGCACGTGGGGGGGTATGCTGGGCTTGGGCAAGCAGCGACCCCAGCCTTGCAGGGTGAGGGGAGGGAGAGCTCAGACAAGCGTCTCTGACCATCCCCGCATGGGGGGAAGATGAGGGGGGTGAGGGCTAGTCCCACATGGTGACCCATTTTCCCTTTGGGAAATATCGTCACCCGAGGCAGGGGGTTGGGGTGTAGGCTCTGGGAGGGAGTTTGGGTGCGGGAGGGAGCTCAGGGCTGGGGCAGAGGGTTGGGGTGCAGGAGGAGGTGAGGGGTGCGGGCTCTGGGCGGCGCTGACCTCAGACAGCTCCCAGGAAGTGGTGACATGTCTCTCTGGCTCCTAGGCAGAGGAGCGGCCAGGGCCTCCATGCACTGGCACCACCCCCACAGCTCCCATTGTCTGTGATTCACAGTCTTAGCCAACCCGCCTTAGCCCTGCTGTGCCGCCATCTGAACTTTTAACGGTCCAGTCAGCAGTGCTGACCGGAGTCGCCAGGGTCGCCTTTCAACTGGGTGTTCTGGTCGAAAACTGGATACCTGGCAACCCTAATTGTGGATAAGCTTTAACAGGAGAGATTGAGGGAGTCCTACTTCAGAATATCCCTTAAATCACTACACTACAAAGTTTTGTCAGCAAAAGTTATGCCACTTTAATCAAAGCACTTTAATTAAAATCGCTGTCGCATGTCCACACTAGCTCCTTATGTCAGCAGAGTGCATCCACACTAGCAACTCTTGCATCGACACAGAGCAGTGCACTGTGGGTAGCTGCCTCACTGTGCAACTGGCCGCAGGGTGCTTTGGGAAGGATTTGCAATTTCTCAAGGGGCAGGTACAGCATCTGATGTTGCAGGTTTCTCAATCCATCATTCCAGGGGCATCCTAGTAGATTGTCAGCTGCTTTTTCAACCGAGGTATGTGGGGGGAGGAAGAGGCGAGTGGTGTGTCTGGCGCGGGGGAGACAGTAGGCTGACCGACCTATCTTGAAAGAGAGGGAGGGGGACACCCCCTCCCCATGTCAGCCCCCAGCTCTGCTCAGCACAGCAGTCTTTCCCAATCAGCCTGCTCTGCCTGCGGTACTGCAATTCCTTCCAAGTTCGGGGAGCAGCATCCTGAGCAGCTCTGTGAGCTCTCCGTGCTGAGGAATGTCAAAGCAGCACAGCAGTCTTGTCGTCCTGCCCCAGCAGGCCACTGTGTTCCTAGAACAGAGTAGAAAAGGAGCATTCCAGATTAATGATTTGCTCTTTGTTCCTGGAGCAGAGCAGCACTCTCAGCTGTCTTGTACTTCTCAGAACTTTGAAAGGGGAGGGGCGAAAGCCTACAGGGCAGTGGAGATCAAAACTGTGAGCATAGTGGTCATGACAGGCATTGTGGGATACTGGTAGAAGCCAGTTAGAATCATGAAATATCAGAGTTGGAAGGCACCTCAGGAGATCATCTAGTCCAACCCCCTGCTCAAAGCAGGACTCATCCCCAATTATTTTTGCCCCAGATCCCTAAATAGCCCCCTCAAGGATTGAACTCACAACCCTGGGTTTAGCAGGCCAATGGTCAAACCACTGAGCTATCCCTCCCCCTGTGACTGTTACTACTTCACTGTTTACCTCCTTATTCAAATCATTAAGTTAAATACCAGATCTAGGTTGGATTGGCAATGGATCCTTTTTGGATCCATTGGAGGTCGACAAAACAAACAGCAGTGTCTACACTGATGCTTTGTCACTAACTTTGCCACAAAAAGTTTTATGCCTCTCGTTGAAGTGGTTTTATTTTGTCAGCAAAACAGCAGAGTTTTGTCACCAAAAGTAGCTTTGTAGTTTGTACCCCTTCCCTGTTTTGTCGGCAAAAGGCAGCTTTTGCTGACAAAACTTTATCGTGTAGACAAAGCCTCAGTGGTTAAAGCACCGTGCTGAGAGGTAGGTGGGCCCTGTTTATACCCTTTTGACAGGTCTGGCAGAGAAAGGGGAATTGAACCTCAGTCTCCCACATCCCAGGCAAGTACTCTAACCACGAGGATAAAAACATTTAAGGTGGGCACTGTGGGTGGAATGCTAAGCAGAGCCATGTTTCCTCTCTGCAGCCTGGACTCAGGTTCCTATCTCTAAGAGAGTGGTGGGGCTTAGCACATACCCCTTTCTTTGGCATCTCCCACTGGCTAGTTTAGGCATCTCCCTGCCAAAAGTGCTTGCTTTTGTGGATCATATTCTTAGGCACCTATCTCTCCCCTTTCACATAGGAAGCTTAGGCTCCTAACTCAGTTTTGTGGATCACAGTGTTGTTCCTAAAAAGAAAAGGAGTACTTGTGGCACCTTAGAGACTAACCAATTTATTTAAGCATAAGCTTTCGTGAGCTACAGCTCACTTCATCAGATGCATACTGTGGAAAGTGTAGAAGATCTTTTTACATACACACAAAGTGTTGTTCCTGTGATTTTTCTAGGTTCCTAAAAGTTAGGTGTTGTAATGCTGAGCATCATGGTGTCTAAGTCGTTTTGCGAAGCCCATTCTTTCTATAACTTAACCCTAAGAGGATTTAAACCTCTTTACTGGGCTAAGAAAAGCCCTTCTTATTGGGACTGCCTGAGGAGTCAGACTTAGGGATTGGAGCTAACACCTGTGGTCTATTAGATGGCTAGATGCTGCATCCAGCAGCTGTACCTCATGAGCAGGGAGGTTATAAAATGTTTAGGAGTGCAGTGGACTCAGAAAGAGTAGAGCTTCTTTCCAGTCAGGAACAATCATAGGCTGTGGACAGATTGGATCTCTCTCTTTATTCCTCCAGACAAAGGAGGGTTGGGATTATGGTATCACCCTGCCAACAGAGGAAATCTTGGTTGACTGTTTGATTAAACCACCTTGTCAGAAGACAATTTAAAGATTATTTTTGGATATACAGCCTGGAGAGTTGGGTGGTGCAGGAAGTTGTTGTTTTGTGAATGTGTTTTGGTTTTCTTTTCTATCCTTGTTTAAAGGATGACCCAGGACCCAGTTCTAAGTGGAATAGCAGCAGTGTTCTGATGAGCCCTCAAGCCAGGGGAATTTTGGAGGTTTGGTTAAAGTGCTAAGAACTACAAAAATGGAAAGAAAATTGAGTGGGTGCGGAAGAGAGTTATTCACATGAGAGAATGAAAGTGGAAGATGGGAAGAGTGAATACGGACTAAAAAGAAATGGGGAAATAAAAATAGAAGCAATGTCATACAAAAGTAAGGTAATTAACTTTTATTAAAGTTCCTTAATGACCTTTCCTTGGCAGAAGAGGGGAAAGACTGATTGTCAGGGAGAAACTTCAAGTCAATTGCAGAATAGTGAGCGACCATGTAACCTGGAGGAGTGTTGGTGGTCATGAGATAATAGAAATGTACAAGCAACTTAGCTGAATCTTCAAAAAATATTTTGTCCTAGTTTTTTTATTCCCTCTCCTCCGATCTTACAGGATCTGTTTATCTGAGGAAGTTGCTAGCTAGTGGAACAGATAAAGGCATGAAAGCCTCAAGAACTACCTCCTAAATTGCCTGTTCAATAGTGCAGTCCTGCTGCCATGTCTCCTCCAAGCCCTCCCTTTGAACCCTGCACTGCACAAGTCCTCAAGCAAGCTGATTCTCACCAAATAAATATAGTCATGTTTTTGAAATCTTATTTGTTCTGTCTCTAGCTGCTGTTGCAAATGGTAAGTCTACAGATGCTCTGTTTGTAATTTGTGTCTGTTGCAGCCTGGGCCGGTGACTAAGCTTCTCTTTTTTTTTCTTGCCAAGGTGAGTGTTGGATAATGGCAAGGTAAGGAGGACAAAAAGGAGATTGCTCTAGGATGGAAAAACAGCAAGAGTGAGCAAGATAAGGAGAGAATGGGAAAGGGAGTATGAGAGAAAGGGGGAGGAATAGACAAAAGGAAGTGTGAAAGATGTAAAGAGGAACTTAAGACTAGACAGTGCAGATAAAGGAGGAAGGCAACAAGAGGAGAGAGCCAAAACTAGAAGAGTAAGAAATAATTCAGGACTTGAACCAGGAAATACTTGTTTAATAAAAAAAAAGGCTTGCAAATACAGCCTAGAAAATATGGAAAAGGTGTTGGGACTGGGATAAAGCACAAAAGCAAATAGAGAGGCATAAATGCCATTTTCTCTCACCACACCCTGTACTTAACTTGTTCTAAAGGGGGAAGGTGATCATGGGCAAAAAGGAATATTGGCTGGCTTGAAAGTAAGGAGGAATAGGCACCCAGTTGGTGATGCCAAATCATTTGTTGCTTCTCTTAAAACTCCAGCTCCTGGAGGCTTGTGATTAAATGAAAGCTGAGCTTTCATCTTAAAAAAAAAATCTAGTCCTCCTGGTTGCAGAGAAAAGCTGAACTACATCCATCCTAAATTTTCAAAAAACAGAAAGCAAAATAAGACATCCTATATCTACTGTTTTTTAATCTTATGTTTTGGGCCTGACTCATCATTCTTGAACACCTGCAGTTGGCATTCTTTCCTCCCCTTTCTTCCCCATTTACTGATATCACAACACTCTCTCCTATACAGGGACCTATAATCTAGCTCCTTCCTCTCTCTCCAACAAGTGGCCTGTTCTTTGACGTAAATCTGGTCAAGCTAATTCTAGATCTTGCAGGGAAGCAGGTTTTTCAGCATTGCTAAATCCAACTGCTTAAAAATCATGAGTCTACCCCTTCTCCCAAATGAATAGGCTTTACCCTCTCCCCCCTTATGATTATTAAATAAAAAATGTTGGGTTATTTGCCTTCTGTTTTTTGAGCTAGTAAGGCACACCTGGATCACATTTTCAAGCTCTTCTCTGCCACCATGAGAATGAAAATGAAAGCTTGAGATACCACCTAACTATGAGCTTCCAAGTACAAGGCTTTTAAGAATCACTTAATATTGTGGCAGATCATAAAATTGAGAGTTGGTAACATTTTCAGGGTGCAATTCTGGGGCAGGTTGCACCCCTACGTGGGGCAGCATGGCTCAGAAGGTACGAACATTTGTTTTGAGCATAGTTTGTGTATCTGGCTGCTTGAGAGCAGCCCTGTCACAGTGAGCTAAGTGGGCAGTCAGGAGCTGAGCACAGGCGATTTATAGCAACTGTAGGCGAGCTGGTCCCCAAAATGGCTGCTGCTCTTCCCTGCTGGGGGGTATCGCAGTGAGGGGGGGGGGCGATGTGTCCCTCCCCTTGCACCGTGGGGTAGTGTAGCTTCGGAGCCCCTCGCTGGAAGCAGGTCCGTGACGGTTCTGTGTAGCCAGGCCCGTGGGGAAGATTCACCCCTCCGCTTCCCTCCCTCCCGCTCCAACCGGCTTTCCCTGCGCATCCTCTGGCCGTTGGGCTCAACGGTTGCAACCCTGTTTGAAAGCCCGCGTGCCCACCGCAGAGCCCAAGAGCACGAGGGGAAAAGGAGGCCGCCTTATCCGGCACCTCGCGCTCACGAGCGCGTGATCCCAGGCCGAGGCCGGGCCAGAGAGCAAAGCGTGCGGCGCGCATGGGGACTGGCTGGGCGCGGCGAACGGAGTGGGCGGGGTTTGGGGGCAGCGGGCCCGTCCCCTGGAGGGGGCGGGTCCAAGATCACGTGGCCGGGGGGAAGCCATGGAGCGGGAGGACGGGGCGGCGATCGTGGGGCTCCCCTTCCCGCCCGCCGCCTCTCGGTCGCCGGCGAAGTTTGCGCTTGACCCCGCTGGAGCCGCAGGCATGGCGGCGGTGTCCTCCTACGAGAGCTTGGTCCATGCCGTGGCCGGGGCTGTGGTGAGTGCGGGGCGAGGCGCCCGGAGCGGGCAGGGAAGCGGGGTCTGAGTCCGGGGTCCTGGGCAGGGGCCCGCCAAGCTCCCCATGTCTCGCGCCGCTGCCCCTGGCTGCGCGGTGGCTCGCCGGGGGCGGGAGAGGACGTGGCGGAGGCTGGGGAACGGGCGGGACGGGGCTGTGGAGAGCGGCTCCTGCGTCCCAGGGCTAGTAGAAGTTGCTCTGTGGGCCCGCTCTGGAGGGCCTGAACGCCCAGGATTGGGCCCCACGTCTCTGGCTCCTGCTCGCCTCGCTGCGGGGCGGCGCAAATGTCATCATAGAGTACTTAGAGACTAACCAATTTATTTGAGCATGAGCTTTCGTGAGCTACAGCTCACTTCATGGGATGACTAACACATTTATTTGAGCCTAAGCTTCAATTTAGGCACAGTACTTATGTCCTGTGTATCATAGAATATCAGGGTTGGAAGGGACCTCAGGAGGTCATCTAGCCCAACCCCCTGCTCAAAGCAGGACCAATCCCCAATTTTTGCCCCAGATCCCTAAATGGCCCCCTCAAGGATTGAACTCACAACCCTGGGTTTAGCAGGCCAATGCTCAAACCACTGAGCTGCCCTCGCTGCCCTGCGGGCCGCCACTGCTTTGGTATCTCATATCAGGAGCAGCCAGGGCTGTGTTTTCCCCCGGCTGATGCCCCGCCTGTGCTTGGGATGTGCCTTGCGTTTTCTTTCCCTTCCTGCCCGATTGGAACAGCAAAACGTGGAGGAGGGTAAACACAAGGTGTCTCCTCTCTGCTGCCCTCCTTCTTCACCTGTATGTGAGGACAGTAACGCCACTATGGCTGCACGTTGTGATGTCAGATTGAGCTTTACCTACTCTGAATTTGGTGAGAGCTGGCTGGTTATAAAGATAGCATCTGGAATATGGACATAAGCATGTTTGTGGTCTGAGCACAGGTCTTGAAGCCAGGAACTCCAGTCTCAATTCTCAAAAAGAAAAGGAGGACTTGTGGCACCTTAGAGACTAACCAATTTATTTGAGCATAAGCTTTCGTGAGCTACAGCTCACTTAATTCTGTCACTCATTCCTTTGGGAAAATTACTCTGGGCCGAATTTTCAAAATGCCCGCTAATTTTGCTTGCCTCTCTTAGAGTGATCAACGTGAGACACCCAGGGGATGACTTCCAGGCTGAGCACCTGAAGCTCCCACCAGAACCAATGAGGGCTAACTCGACACCTGTAAAAGTTAGCCTCTACAGATTTGGGCATGAGCTTGGGTTTCTTTTGCAGTGTACCCTACATGTTGTGATTTGAGCACCCAAAATTCGAAGAAATTTCTGAAAATTTGGGCCTTAAGCTGAGATGCATCTTAGATTCTGTAAATGAGGATCAGAATACTTACCTCCAAGTTACGTGTTGAGAAGTAGCCTTGTCATATTTGTAAAGAGGAAAGCCACTATATATTTGAATGATCAGAAAATATATCAAACAAGTGCACTGCAGCTAAATGAAGTTTGGAAGAAAATTGATATAAACTTGTTGGAGGTAATGCCAAATTTGTGTAAGTTCCTTGGACTATTGGAGCCTGCCCTGGGTGGAAGAGAACTAGCTTTTATAAAGTATCAGAAGGGTAGTTGTGTTAGTCTGGATCTGTAAAAGCGGTAAAGAGTCCTGTGGCACCTTATGGACTAATAGATGTATTGGAGCATAAGCTTTCGTGGGTGAATAGCCACTTAGTCGGATGTGTCCGATGAAGTGGGTACTCACCAACGAAAGCTTATGCTCCAATACGTCTGTTAGTCCATAAGGTGCCACAGGACTCTTTGTAGCTTAAGGAACAGCATCTTGTCGCAACATCTTATCAATTAACCCTCCCTTGTTGGGAAGAGGGCCTTCCTGAGTTTCAAGCAAACTGATGTTCCCCTTAGGTTTCCCTGTGAGGTTGCTCAAGGTGTGGGAGTTGCCTGCCAGTCCCCAAGAACAAAAACAGCCTCAAACGTGTGCAGTAGCTGTGTTAGTAACCTATACTGCTCTTACATTCTGGCAAAACTTTCTGGTCTAATTAATGTGTCCTTAGATGACTAATGCATTCATCAGGTTTCGGAATGGTAGCCATGTAGTCTGTATCAGCAAAAGCAATGAGGAGTCCTTGTGGCACTTTAGAGACTAACAAATTTATTTGGGCATAAGCAAGATGGGTTTTAGCCCACAAAAGCTTATGCCCACATACATTTATTAGTCTCTAAAGTGCCACAAGGACTCCTCGAATGCACTCATCATGACTTTATAAAATTTTTTATAGTAGTAGTTCTCACATTTAGTGTAGACAGGAACTTATTTTGGTAATGGTATTTCTGTGTATTTTCTGATGTGTATTTGGAATATACTAGGTGCTAACCCAGGGGTGGGCAAACTTTTTGGCCCAAGGGCCACATCTGTGTGGGGAAATTGCATGCAGGGCCATGAATGTAGGGCTGGGGCAGAGGGTTAGGGTGCAGGAGGGAGTGCAAGGTGTGGAGGAAGGGGCTCAGGGCAAGGGGTTGGGGTGGAGGAGGGGTGTGGGGTGTACAAGGGGGCTCAGGGCAGGGGGCAGGGGTGCAGGAGGGGTGTGGGGTGCAGCAGGGGGCTCACAGCAGGGGATTGGGGTATGGGATGCAGGAGGGGTTTGGGGTGCATGCCGCATACCTGGAGCGGCTCTGGGGTGACAGCGGTGCTGCACCGCTAAGGCAGGCTTCCTGCACCACTCCTGGAAGCAGCCGGCACCACATCTCTGTGGCCCTGGGGGGGAGGGGCAGAGGGCATCCGATGAAGTGAGCTGTAGCTCACGAAAGCTTATGCTCAAATAAATTGGTTAGTCTCTCTATGGTGCCACAAGTACTCCTTTTCTTTTTGTGAATATATATCTGAATGTCTCATTGTACCCATAATTGGTAGTTTTCTTAACTTCCTTACCTGAAATTTTTGTAAATTGAAAAATCATAAACTTTGATGTATACCTGTTTGTATCGGATTATGTCTCAGGCTGTTCAGTTTGTTTGCTAGGGTACTGTCACTGGAAAATGAGGACATGTGCTATAGGCACTAGGAGTTGTTGGCATGAATATGATTTATCATGTGGGAGTAACCTCATTTGTACAGGATTAAAGTACTATCCAGTCATTTTAAGAAAGTGTTTTATCTTTTGCACAGAGGTTTTAGTACTTGGGAAGAAATGAGAGGGTTTTATAGATTAGAACAAATATCTTAAATTAATGCAGAAGCAACTGACAAAAGCCCTTTGCAGTTCACGTAATACAAGTTTAATGTGGTTACCCCAACACACCTCCATTTTGAAGTGCCTTCAAAGTTAGCCTTCCCCTTCAATAGAGTGCATTGCAATAGTTCAACAACGGAATAGATGAATAAGGCCTTGTCTGCTAGGGGGGAAAAAATGTTAACTTGAGTTAAAGTAAAATTGTAGTGAAGACAAGGTAATTTGCTGTCTTCACATAAGTTACAAGATCAAGTTACATGACCAAAGCCTGCATCACCTGTCTTTGCTCTGCTATATTTGCATATAGTCTTCTGTTGCATTCTCCCAGCAACAACCTGCCCTTGCCTTCTGGCAAAAAGCTGATGATTAATCACCCACCACTGCATCTCCTGCCCTGCATCTGCTTCCTGTTCCTGAAATGAGAGTTGTATTAATGCCAACAGTTGGAATAAATCATCATTCTCAGTTGAATCCATGCCTTGCTGCTTGTTTGAATGAAGGTCATAGACCAAAAGCTAGTTGCGCCAGACTGCAAGTGCTTTACATACTAAGTTTGTGAGTTAAGGCCGCTTCTGTGTAGGTATGCCAGAAGGACTGACAAGTTGTCTCACAGAACACTGTCATAGAACTCAGAGAGGCTTAGCTTCAGTGCTGCATAATACCTAGATCTAGACTGTTCTCAGTGGTAGCTGATGACAGAACAAGGAGTAATGGTCTCAAGTTGCAGTGGGGAAGGTTTAGGTTGGATATTAGGAAAAACTTTTTCACTACGAGGGTGGTGAAACACTGGAATGCATTACCTAGGGAGGTGGTGGAATCTCCTTCCTTAGATATTTTTAAGGTCAGGCTTGACAGAGCCCTGGCTGGGATGATTTAGTTGGGGATTGGTCCTGCTTTGAGCAGAGGGTTGGAATAGATGACCTCCTGAGGTCCCTTCCAACCCTGATATTCTATGGGATGCACTCGGAGAAGTTGCACTGCTACACCTGGGTGAGGGCTCCAGCATGGACACAGACCTGGAATTAGGGTTTGCAATGCGGCAGCTCTTGAATGAGCCAGGCCAACTCTAGTGGTTGCACACAAGTACCAGTCATGTAAGTTAATTCTGCAGGGAAGACGTACCTGATCTTGAACTTGAGGCTTTAAGGGTATCAATTGATAAGATCATCATCAAGTGTGTTTTCCTCTTAAGGAAGGGCCTGTTCATTAAAGGTCTCCATTAATAATGACCTGAGACATTGCTCCTGGCTTTCACTAGTCATGAGGGATATGGATTCATTTCTCTCAGCATATTCTGTTGCTTCCTCAGCAAACATAGGATCTTTGTATATGAAACCAGCTGAAATACTGCTAGCTGAAATAGTGTGACTCTGTCTCTCATTATTTAGTTGATATCTATACTAATGCTGGAGATGGGGGAAGAGAGAACATACTTTCTTGGCTCTTAGCATCCTTGACTAGTTGCTTACAAATAAATTTTATATGTGATAGACTCAACAATTGACCATGGAAGAGCACTACTCTGGTAGCAACATAAATATAAAATTATACACAAAACCCTATGTTAAAAGACTATTAAGGCATAAGGGTGATGTATGCAACCCTCCGCTACATTGTGCATATGCATTATGATCTTTAATCCACAGGCCCCTACTTCATTTGGTGCACAAGATGGCTCGAATAAGCAGCTGTTCATATTTTTTTTCCTCCTCACTGATCACTGTGTGGTTTTAGGTCTTTACTGCATGCTGTTTAAACCCTGCTTTCAGTACAGAATTATCAACTAGTTAGTTTGTTTTTCTGTGGTACTCATCACTATAGTATGAGTTCTTCACAGACATTAATGGATTTATTTTCAGAACACACTGGTGAGGTGGTGGTATAACCATTTTAGAGATGGGAAACTGAGTTATAGAGAGAGAAGGTCAAAAGTGTCTACTAATTTTGGGTGCCCAACAGGGTGGATAAAAATTAGTGATTTAAAAAAAAAAAAAGGATTTTTTTGATAAAATGCTTTGAGGAAAAAACCTATCCAAAAGATAGTTTTAATTTAAGATACATTATAACTCAAAGATATCTTATCATGGAATAGGGATTATAAATTCTAATTCTATCGTATGAGACAATATATTCATGTAATGTTTAAGAAAAGTTTTGTAAATGAGTTCCAGTGGTTCATGGATTAGGAACCCAATCTTATGGGCTTCTGTATAGATTATTTAGGTTAATCTTTCTATCTACCTAATGGGACTCAGTGCTCAGTCTAGAAGATACCACCAGAGATGCTTAGTTTTGCAATTCTCAAACTGTGGAAATGTGTCTCCAGAGATAACATGCTTGTTAACAGCAAAAATGTTTTAAATAAATAAATATATAGAGGTGAGAAATAAGACCTCAACCCTGTTGTCCCTCTGCACATTTTTGTACACAGACAATCCCTTACCTCTTTCTAAAAGTACAAAATTCAAAGAGTTCAATGAATAGAAGATTGTGGGGGGTGGAATAGATCTGGACAAGGAGAAGAAGTCTGGAGATAAATGTGAGAAGGGAGGGACAAGCAGTAGAAATAAAAGTGAAACTGAGCAGCATATTCCAGAAGTCTTGAGGTCTTTCTGAGTGTAGCCTTCATTGGTTTGAGATCTACCATACCCTTCTCTCACTAGAAGGGAAAACCTATAATGGCAGCAGGCCGTAAAAGAGACTCAATTTGGGAATATTTTAATGAAGTTCCTCTACCTGTGGGTGAGACAGGCATGCATGCAAAATGCAAACAGTGCAACAAAGAAATGCAAGGCCTGGTTGCCCGAATGAAACAACATCATGAGAAGTGTTCCTTCTCAGGAGGAAGCTGCGTTGAAGATGATGAAAGGAATATGTCTGAATGTGCAGGATTTTCAGGTTGGTAAACTTTTTTATTTCATACTTCTTTCTTAAGGATTGCCTGTCATCCTCCTGGACTATTCTTGAATTCTCATGTTTCAGGAAAAATAGTGTTGTTATTCCATGACACTATCATTTTAGATGCAGTTGTGATAAAAAATAAATAGCTGAAATAGGCAGATCTTCCTTTTACAATTTCACCTTTAAAGTAGTACTGAGTGTCAGTGAATGCAATGAGTAATGCTAAATGAGCAGTATGGTAATATTAAATAACTGCATTGACTTATTTTGTTTAGGAGACTAGACTCCATCCTCAACATACAGGATTCTGAAGACTATCCACCTTCAAGATCATCATTTTCTATAGTTTCAGAGTTATCTGCCAATGATAGTGTTTCCGTCACATCATGTATGTCACATAGCCAAAAGAGGAAAAAAATCTCCATCATCCAGAAACAACCATAGATAAGTTTGTGATCAGAACCAGCAGAATACAAAAAGGGGTAATTGATGAAAAAATTGTCCGATTTGTTTATGCAACAAACTCTCCTTTCCGTATGATTGAGAACCCACACTTCATCAACATGGTTCAGGCATTAAGACCAGGATACAGTCCACCCAACAGAGCAGATGTTGCTGGCAAATTGCTGGATAAAGTGTATGAAAGAGAACTGAGCAGTGTGCAAAAGGTCTAGAGGATGTCTTAGTGATCAATGGCTCCATGTCTAGTTTGCAGCCTGTATCAAGCAGAGTGCCCCAAGGGTTGTTCCTGGGGCCGGTTTTGTTCAGTATCTTCTTTTAATGATCTGGAGGATGGCGTGGACTCCCAGTTTAGTGTCATCTGCAAACTTGTTGAGGGTGCAGGAGTGGTAGATACGCTGGAGGGTAGGGATAGGATACAGTGGGACCTAGACAAATTAGAGGATTGGGCCAAAAGAAATCTGAGGTTCAACCAGAACTAGTGCAGAGTCCTGCACTTAGGATGGAAGAATCCCATGCGCTGTTACAGACTAGGGACCGAATAGCTAGGCAGCAGTTCTGCAGAAAAGGACCTAAGGGTTACAGTGGACGAGAAGCTGGATAGAAGTCAACAGTGTACCCTTGGTACCAAGAAGGCTAACAGCATTTGGGGCTGTATAAGTAGGGGCATTGCCAGCAGACCGAGAGATATGATCGTTCCCCTCTATTCGACATTGGTGAGGCCTCATCTGGAGTACTGTGTCCAGTTTTGGGCCCCACACTACAAGAAGGATGTGGAAAAATTGGAGAGAGTCCAGCGGAGGACAACAAAAATGATTAAGGGGCTGGAACACATAATTTATGAGGAGCGGCTGAGGGAACTGAGATTATTCATTCTACAGAAGAGAAGAATGAGGGGGGATTTAATAGCTGCTTTCAACTACCTGAAAGGGGGTTCCAAAAAGGATGAACCTAGACTGTTCTCAGTGGTAGCAGATGACAGAACGAGGAGTAATGGTCTCAAGTTGCAGTGGGGAAGGTTTAGGTTGGATATTAGAAAAAAAAATTTCACTAGGGAGGGTGGTGAAGCACTGGAATGCGTTACCTAGGGAGGTGGTGGAATCTCCTTCCTTTGAGGTTTTTAAATCTTGACAAAGATTTAATTGGGGATTGGTCCTGCTTTGAGCAGGGAGTTGGACTAGATGACCTCCTGAGGTCCCTTCCAACCCTGATATTCTCTGATAAAATTGTTAACCTGAGTCTTGATGTGTGGAGCAATGTCCACAATGATCCTGTTGTATGTGCTTATGTGACAACAGAAGAAGGGAATGTGTTCCTTACAGAAACAATTGATACATCAGGAACTATGCACACAGCAGAATACTTACTAGAAGTAGCAGTAAAAGCTATAACAAACTGTGGAAAAAAAAATTCAAATGTCTAGTATGCAGCTCGGTCACAGACAATGCTGCAAATGTATCCAAGATGAGAAGAAATTATTTAGAAGAGAGTGAAGAGAGTCCCAAGCTAATAACATACGGTTGCAGTGCTCATTTGATGCACCTTCTAGCCAAAGACTTGAGTGTTCCACAAATAAAGGCTAATGTTGAAATTGCAAAATACTTCCGTAACAACCACTTTGCAGCAGCTGCTTTGAAAAAAGTGGGGGGAAGCAAGCTAACTCTCCCATAAGACGTGCGATGGAACTCAGTAGTGGACTGTTCTGAGCACTATATCAAGAACTGGCCTAATCTGATGAGTTTGTGAACAAAATAGTGAAAAAATAGATGGCACTGTCACAGCCAAAGTTCTCAACATTGGGCTGAAGAGAAATGTTGAACACATGCTGAATACCCTGAAGCCTACTTCTGTAGCCTTGAACAAAATGCAGAGAAATAGCTGTTTTATTGCTGACGCTGTTGAAATTTGGAAGGAACTGAGTGAGATATTAAAAAGAGAAATATGCAATGACAGTGCTTGTCCCATTCTTTTTTTAATGCTTGTAATTTAACTCTTATCTCCAGCTCATTTTCTTGCAGATATTTTCAATACCAGGGTCAAACCTTAACTGCTGAAGAAGAGGAGTTGTCTATGACATGGACATCCAACAATCATCCCTCTATAATGCCAACTATAATAAACTTCAGAGCTAATAATGTTTTAAAGAAAGTCACACCAGTGAACTGGTGTAAGTCACTTATGCACTTGGATTCAGAGACTTAACAGCAGTAGCTTCTTCTGCCAGTGTAGAAAGAATATTTTCTTCCTTTGGACTAATTCATTCCAAATTGAGAAATTGTTTGGGTCCTGAAAAAGCAGGAAAGCTTGTTTGTCTTTTCCAGATTATGAACAAATAGAAAAATGAAGGTGAAGACGATTGAGTTAGCTGCAGAAGCCAATATTTTAAGTTTCTCATGTTGACCTGGATGACAGTCTATTTAATTTTTGGTTGGTTTTTTAAAATATTTCACTTAACTATTTTAGTTAACAATTTAAACAAAAACAAACCTGGTTTTAAAAAACTTGAATGTTTACCTAAATTCAAAAAATCATATGCTTGTTTTGTTAAAATATATGTTTGCTGTTGAAGAAATACATATGTAACGTTGTTTTAGTTCAATAAAATAATTTAAATGTCTGCCTGGTGATGTTCTCCTCCTAATACAGCATCACAAGAAAATCCTCCAAATATTAATGATTAACCTGTTGAATCCATGATTAAACTGAGTCTTCCTGACTAGTGATTTAAATCAAATTGACCCTGGTGCCCAGTATGAGATGTCTAGGACCTGATTTTTCACAGTACTTTGCTTTATATAGCATGTTGCATGTTCAAAGTAGGGCTTCTGTTGACTTCAGCTGCAGCTGTGACTGCTCAGCACTTCTGCAAAGCCAAGCCTGGAATCTCAAGTCGGGTATCCAGAAAATGAACAACACACCATTAGTGGCCATGTGTGAAACGTATAGTTTGTGATTTGTCCAGCATCCCAGAGGCACGGATATTGTCCGTGTCTCCAGGGTAGCATTCAATTGCTTTGGTCATGAGACATTCCTTTCTCTTTCTGCCATCCCCTACCTCATTCCTGCCCAGCTGTGATTAGGGGTGCAAGATGAGGTGGTAAAAGGAGCAGAAGGATGTGGGTCTCCAGTGAGGGGTGGGGGATCTTATGGGGAGGGGTCCAGGGGATAATTGGGAATGGGTTGTAGGGAAGAGGGTTTGTGGGGGCTCAGGGAAGGGGATTAGGGGGACCAGAAGGGGATAACATGAGGGAGGTTAGAGAATGAGGGGTAGCAGAGGGGGTTTAGGGCTGGGGGGGGCATATCAGTCCTGAATTTTCTCTTTTCATCTGTGTGCTGGTATATAAGGGAGCCCTACCTTTCTGCAGGGGTCTGAACCCCTCTGAGTACCTGCTGTGTGTGTTTGATGTAATGAGGTTGACAGGTCTGATGTGAGAGCTGTTTACAAAGAACAGGTGACTTTGCCAAGGGGTTTCTATGTCAGAAGGTGATAAATTGAAACTTCTGTAATCCAGAAAATGAATAGTTTAGATGCACATCACCCTTGGGGAGGGGCTGGCCAGAGTGTGTGGAGGAACAGCCTGGTTTGGAGGAGAGGTGTCTGGGTGGACCTGGAGTTTGGCTATAGAAGCCTGGCTGAGGCAGGGATAGGTGTCCCACCTGGAGGTAGGTAGTGGGAGTGAGAGCAATATAAACCAGGGTAGCATGCCGCCCTTTGGTAAGCTGCTGGCTGTGATGATGTGTGTGCAGCTGCATAAGGCAGAAGACAGCAAAGAGCAACTTCTTACATGTTAATGACTTCTGCAGTGCCAACTAATGGCTTAATGGGATGGGAGGGGGAGCTGGAAATGGTGGGGGATGGCATGCCTATGGCATGCGTGCCAAAGATGATACATGAGCCGATTTTTAATGGCACGCTGCTCCGCTCAGCCTGCTGCCGAACCCAGGCTGGCAGCGGGCCTGCGACCGGGACCCCAGCCGGCAGCAGCGTGCCATTAAAAATCCTGCCCACCCCGGCCTGCTCTTCTCTGCCCCCCTCGGGAACAGGGTGAAGAAGCTTGGTGCTGTGGGCTGCTGCAGCAGGGCAGGCAAGGTCCCCCCTGCCTCTCCTCCTCTCCCTCCCTGCTGCCAATCATCTGATGGCCCTTGCAAGGAGGAGTAGAAGTATAGCCGCAGCACGTGCTGCTCCAGGGAGGAGACGGAGAAGACGTGGGGACGGGGCCTTGGGGAAGAGGAGTGGAATCAGGGCATATCCCCTCCAGCCCCATGCCATAAGCTGTTCTGGGCAAAGGTCTGGGAGCACCCTCATGACCCTAAACCACACCCCTAGCCCTCTGCCCTGACCCCTACACCCCCCCCCACACACACACCTTTGGCCCCCTGCCCTGACTCCTGCACCTCCCCACACACCCTGCACCCCTCACACACCCCAGCCTCCTGCCCTGACCCCTGTACCCCCCCACAACCCCAGCCCTGACTCCAGTGCCCCCCCCAACCCCATGCCCTGACTCCTGCATCCTCACACACCCACAGCCCCCTGCTCTGACTCCTGCACCCCCACCCTGAGCACAAAACAGGAGCTCCTGCACACATTCCCCCCCCCCCCCCACACACACACATTCCCACCTGCACCCATTGCACCAAATGGGAGCTGTCCTGGTAAGCACTCCACACCCAAACCTCCTGCCCCAACCCTGAGCCTCCTCCCTCATTCTAACTCCTGGCCAGACCCTACACTCCAAACCCCAGCCTGATCCTTTACCCCTAGCCCTGTGCTCAGTGCACTCCCACCCTCAGCTCAGTGCAGAGAGAGAGAGAGAGAGGAAGAGAATGGCTAGAACCAGGGAGAAGGTAGGTATCCACTCTATGTGGGCAGGGCCAGGATCCCAGACTGGCAGCGGGCTGAGTGGGGCCGGCAGCCAGGACCCTGGCTGGCAGGAGCCAGCAGATGGAACCCCAGACCGGCAGCAGGCTGAGCTGCTCAGCCCGCTGCCGGCCTGGGGTCCTGGCCGCCAGCCCCGCTCAGCCCGCTGCCGGCCTGGGGTCCTGGCCGCCGGCCCCGCTCAGCCTAGGTGAACAGAACCCCGGGCTGGTAGCGGGCTGAGCGGGCTGGCAGCATAAGATCAGCATTTTAATTTAATTTTAAATGAAGCTTCTTAAACATTTTGAAAACCTTGTTTACTTTACATACCACAATAGTTTAGTTATATAATATATAGACAGAGAGACCTTTGAAAAAAACGTTAAAATGTATTACTGGCATGCGAAACCTTAAATTAAAGTGAATAAATGAAGACTTGGCACATCGCTTCTGATAGGCCGCTGACCCCTGGTTTAGAACATCCCAAATCATTACCTTGAATCTGGGAGTGTATTGAGTAATTTTCAGCAGTTCTGCGATGGCTAGTCACTTCCTCACTGGGGAATAAGCTATCGGGGGGGAAAAAACCTCTCTCAGGAGAGCATCAGAGGGCTGTTCCAAAATACACTCTATTATCCAGTCTTTTATAACTAACTTTTACAAAACACACTGCTCATAGTCACCCCTACTGGGTCATTACCTCTCCTAACTTCAATAAACTTATTGACAAATATTCCTAACATTGTTATTATGATTAAGCTTCTATGTCAAAGGTGCCCAAAACTCAAGGTTCCCATCCACTTGTTTTCTTTCAGTCTCAAATTGACTTTCTCCCCTCCTCCAATTCTGATTAGCAGAAACTGCAAGCCTGCAACTGTTTGACCTTGCCTCCAGAAGTTCTGCTTGTTCAAATTAATCCTTAACTAGGTGGTGGTCTGTTTTATTAATTCATGGTGGCTGAAGGCACATAACATGGTTGCAGTTAGCTTGATCAAAATCTGGGGTACACATACCCCTCTAATCCAGGGTAACACAGTAACCTTGGGCAAGTCACTTCACCTCTCTGTGCCTCACTTTCCCATCTGTAAAATGGGAATAATTATGTAAAGTACTTTGAGACCTACTGATGAAAAACACTATATAAAAAAAACTGTCTTTTCATTACTACTTAGCCACTGCAGCATATCAAGTGCAAACTTCGATGAGAACTACAACTACCTGAATGACCCCTAACGCCTACGAACAAACATTTTTCTCTTTAAAAAACTAGGAAATTAACTGGCAAAAAAAACTTCATTCATGCAAAGTTAAAAAGTGGTAACTTGTGCTCTTTCAGAACATCCAGTTCAGCAAAACTCAAAATTCTGAAAACCAAGTGTAACAGGTTGAAACCCCCCCACCCCCGTCCAGGACGCCACCTGATACACTGAGGTTTCACTGAGCCTTGCCTGCTCCACCATCCTGGATTTCCTCTCCCTGTTTTGCTGAATTAGGCTGTTCAGCCTCTTGCAGCACACACACATACACACACACATATGTATATATACAGGTAGGGCCACATCCAGCTGCAGACACAGATTGAAGTCAGCTCTGTGGGAGAGGACTCACATGCACACACCTTTTGGGAGATAAATCCAAAATACTGTTTGCACTGTATAGGAAGATCTGCCCAGCGCAAGGTCATAAAAATTTGCTCTCTCCCTCAATGTGGAGAGAGATGTGCGCAGCTTTTGCCCCCCCAGATATGAATTGCACAGACTGGGTTGTTATAAACAAGAAATAAGTTTATTAACTACAAAAGATAAATTGTAAGTAATTATAAGTGATAGCAAACAGATTAAAGTAGATTACCTTAGTAAATAAACAAAAACTGCAAACTAAAAGCTTAACACACTAGATGGGTAAGATATAAATTAGCAAATTCTCACCCTGTGTGATAAACAGGCTGGCAGATTCTTAAGGCACAAGTTGCCTTGGCTTTCCCAGGTTTTCATGCATAGGCTAAAAATCCTTCTAGCCTGGGACCATCACTTCCCACAGTTCCTCAGGTGTTTCCAGGTGTGTTGTTATAGGGAGAGTGAGGTTACCCCCCATCATGTCATTTCCCCCCTTTTATATCCTCTCCCCACTTGCTGGAAAGGTCTTTTGTTGTGACCTGGTTCCCATTGTGTAGTGCTGTCTCTGAGAGGTTTCTGTTGTACACAGTTCCCGGGATAATCCTTGTGCTTGTGTGCGTTTCCTCAATAAGCCATTAACATTGTTTGGCTTTTTTACTATCTTACCTGAAAGGCTGCTTGTGTGTGTTTTCAACCTCAGGACATGTTTCAGCAACACAAACATACCCAAACTTCATAACTTCACACATGATGATAGCACATACAAGCCAACAAGATATTCCTGTCCAGCAGATCAAGACTTTTAGAATGACACCTCACAAGGCATACTTTGTAAAAGACATATCCTAATTACATGACAGTGGTGAATATTGGGGTGTCAGGGTGTAACACCAACAATTACAGAGTTAAGGTAAATGCCCACACAACCTTAACTCTGCCTTCTTTGAGCAATGCCCAAGTACACACATTCCCACTCTTCGCTGTAATTGACAGGTGCTACTTGCACTAGCCCTATGCTCAAACATTGAGCCTATTTCCTCTACAGAGTATCACACTTCTAAAATTTAACAACCACTTCATACTCTTTTACAACCCATTCACACTCACAGAATACCCTTTAAGCCTATCGTTAAATCTACAGACTGTTCTCATGTACCACCTCACTACTGACAGTGCACATGGCAAGAAGACCCCAGTGGCCTGCTACTGACACAACCTACACAATTCTCAAGATACATATGCATCTCTCTCCTTTGATTACACGCATGTGAGGACTCAGACTCGGATCACCTCATATCATAACAGCTCTGTAACAGTTCCTCAAAATTAATCCCCAGATCTCATATCACAAACATGCTTCTGCTAACCTTTCCCACTTACTGCTTCCATTATTCAGTACAGTTAGTTATAACAAAACCACTGAAAGCAACTGGAATACATGCAGATAATTCCCAGTCTTTCTTGCCAACTCCAGGGTGGCAGAGTATGGGTTGCATGGGTGTTTCCTTAACTCTATTTCCTGGTTTTCAGAAGTTTGAGTTTTGCCAAACTTGATGTTCTGGAAGACCACAAGTGACCACAGGGTGATTTTAACTTTGCATTGACTTTTTTTTGCATTAAATAGTTTCTTGAGCACAAGTCATACAAAAGCTTTTTTTGAATCAGGCTGTTAGTACCTGCAGGACTGGAACTTGGGACTGTGGGATTTTGGGGCCACTGATGCCCCTGCATCACAGGAAGAGATGGGCTCCCACAGAAGGACCCTGTGTCGCTGGGCTTGGCCGGAAGAACCTCCCAGCACGACTGGAGTAGTGGCCTCAGACAGTTCCCTGATTGGCCAAAACCAGTATGTAAACCAGGAAGCCATGAAGGGGAGCTGTGTGAGCCACAGATTGCCTGCCTGTCTCTGCTCCAGACCATACCCGTGACCCTGCCTGCCTCCTGATGCCTGAATCTTGGTTTGCCCTCTGGCCTGTCATGGATTTTGACTTCCCGGTAACCTGACCCTGCCTGCCTTTTGACACCTGCCTCTTGGTTTCCACTCTTGTCTATCCTGGACTGTGACCTCCTGATGCCTGACTCCTGCTCTGACCACCCACATCCTGATCATGACAGTTTACTCAGACCCTCTTGCCCTCCCCCTCCTCCCCCCGCAAATGCATCTATCTCCTCCAGAGATGATAGAAGGGGCAAGCCGTCCAACCATGGGTCCCTGAGGGCCCAGGGCCCAGTTGCCTATCTGGAGGCAGAGAACCTTGCACTACAGACCCATGCTACGCAGTGTGCACTCAAAGCCCTGGTCTACACTAGGACTTTAGGTCGAATTTAGTAGCGTTAAATCGATGTAAACCTGCACCCGTCCACACGATGAAGCCCTTTATTTCGACTTAAAGGGCTCTTAAAATCAGTTTCCTTATTCCACCCCTGACAAGTGGATTAGCGCTTAAATCGGCCTTGCCGGGTCAAATTTGGGGTACTGTGGACACAATTTGACGGTATTGGCCTCCGGGAGCTATCCCAGAGTGCTTCATTGTGACCGCTCTAGACAGCACTCTCAACTCAGATGCACTGGCCAGGTAGACAGGAAAAGAACCGCGAACTTTTGAATCTCATTTCCTGTTTGGCCAGCGTGGCAAACTGCAGGTGACCATGCAGAGCTCATCCGCAGAGGTGACCATGATGGAGTCCCAGAATCGCAAAAGAGCTCCAGCATGGACTGAACGGGAGGTACGGGATCTGATCGCTGTATGGGGAGAGGAATCCATGCTATCAGAACTCCATTCCAGTTTTCGAAATGCCAAAACCTTTGTCAAAATCTCCCAGGGCATGAAGGACAGAGGCCATAACAGGGACCTGAAGAAGTGCTGCGTGAAATTTAAGGAGCTGAGGCAAGCCTACCAGAAAACCAGAGGAGCGAACGGCCGCTCCGGGTCAGAGCCCCAAACATGCCGCTTCTATGATGAGCTGCATGCCATTTTAGGGGGTTCAGCCACCACTACCCCAGCCGTGTTGTTTGACTCCTTCAATGGAGATGGAGGCAACACGGAAGCAGGTTTTGGGGGCGAAGAAGATGAGGATGATGATGAGGTTGTAGATCGCTCACAGCAAGCAAGCGGAGAAACCGGTTTTCCCGACAGCCAGGAACCGTTTCTCACCCTGGACCTGGAGCCAGTACCCCCCGAACCCACCCAAGGCTGCCTCCTGGACCCAGCAGGCGCAGAAGGGACCTCCGGTGAGTGTACCTTTTAAAATTACCATACATGGCTTAAAAGCAAGCATGTGAAAGGATTAATTTGCCCTGGCATTCGTGGCTCTCCTGGATGTACTCCCAAAACCTTTGCAAAAGGTTTCTGGGGAGGACAGCCTTATTCCATCCACCACGGTAGGACACGTTACCACTCCAGGCCAGTAACACGTACTCGGGAATCATTGTACAACAAAGCATTGCAGTGTATGTTTGCTGGCATTCAAACAACATCCGTTCTTTATCTCTCTGTGTTATCCTCAGGAGAGTGAGATATCATTCATGTCACCTGGTTGAAATAGGGTGCTTTTCTTCAGGGGACACTCATAGGAGCCCGTTCCTGCTGGGCTCTTTGCCTGCGCCTGAACAGAAATGTTCCCCGCTGTTAGCCACAGGGAGGAGGGAGGGTTGAGGGGGTAGCCACGTGGTGGGGGGAGGCAAAATGTGACCTTGTAACGAAAGCACATGTGCTATGTATGTAATGTTAACAGCAATGTTTACCCTGAAAGAGTGTAGCCACTGTTTTATAAAATGTGTCTTTTTAAATACCACTGTCCCTTTTTTTTTTCTCCACCAGCTGCATGTGTTTCAATGATCACAGGATCTTCTCCTTCCCAGAGGCTAGTGAAGATTAGAAAGAAAAAAAAACGCACTTGTGATGAAATGTTCTCTGAGCTCATGCTGTCCTCCCACACTGACAGAGCACAGACGAATGCGTGGAGGCAAATTATGTCAGAGTGCAGGAAAGCACAAAATGACCAGGAGGAGAGGTGGTGGGCTGAAGAGAGTAAGTGGCGGGCTGAAGACAGGGCTGAAGCTGAAAGGTGGCGGCATCGTGATGAGAGGAGGCAGGATTCAATGCTGAGGCTGCTGGAGGATCAAACCAGTATGCTCCAGTGTATGGTTGAGCTGCAGCAAAGGCAGCTGGAGCACAGACTGCCACTACAGCCCCTGTGTAACCAACCGCCCTCCTCCCCAAGTTCCATAGCCTCCACACCCAGACGCCCAAGAACGCGGTGGGGGGGCCACTGGCCAACCAGCCACTCAGCCACAGAGGATTGCCCCAAAAAAAGAAGGCTGGCATTCAATAAATTTTAAAGTTGTAAACTTTTGAAGTGCTGTGCTTAAAGTGCTGTGTGGCATTTTCCCCCTCCTCCACCACCCCTCCTGTGCTACCTTGGTAGTCATCCCCCTATTTGTGTGATGAATGAATAAAGAATGCATGAATGTGAAGCAACAATGACTTTATTGCCTCTGCAAGCGGTGATCGAAGGGAGGAGGGGAGGGTGGTTAGCTTACAGGAAAGTAGAGTGAACCGAGGGGCGGGGGGTTTCATCAAGGAGAAACAAAGAGAACTTTCACACCGTAGCCTGGCCAGTCATGAAACTGGTTTTCAAAACTTCTCTGATGCGTACCGCGCCCTCCTGTGCTCTTCTAACTGCCCTGGTGTCTGGCTGCACGTAATCAGCAGCCAGGCGATTTGCCTCAACCTCCCACCCCACCATAAATGTCTCCCCCTTACTCTCATAGATATTGTGGAGCACACAACAAGCAGTAATAACAGTGGGAATATTGGTTTCGCTGAGGTCTAAGCGAGTCAGTAAACTGCGCCAGCGCGCCTTTAAACGTCCAAATGCATATTCTCCAACCATTCTGCACTTGCTCAGCTTGTAGTTGAACAGCTTCTGACTACTGTCCAGGCTGCCTGTGTATGGCTTCATGGCATTAAGGGGTAGGCTGGGTCCCCAAGGATAACTATAGGCATTTCAGCATCCCCAACAGTTATTTTCTGGTCTGGGAATAAAGTCCCTTCCTGCAGCTTTTGAAACAGACCAGAGTTCCTGAAGACTCGAGCGTCATGTACCTTTCCCAGCCATCCCATGTTGATGTTGGTGAAACGTCCCTTGTGATCCACCAGAGCTTGCAGGACTATTGAAAAGTACCCCTTGCGGTTTATGTACTCGGCGGCTTGGTGCTCCTGTGCCAAGATAGGGATATGGGTTCCGTCTATGGCCCCACCACAGTTAGGGAATCCCATTGCAGCAAAGCCATCCACTATGACCTGCACATTTCTCAGGGTCACTACCCTTGATATCAGCAGATCTTTGGTTGCGTGGGCTACTTGCATCACAGCAGCCCCCACAGTAGATTTGCCCACTCCAAATTGATTCCTAACTGACTGGTAGCTGTCTGGCGTTGCAAGCTTCCACAGGGCTATCGCCACTCGCTTCTCAATTGTGAGGGCTGCTCTCATCTTGGTATTCATGTGCTTCAGGGCAGGGGAAAGCAAGTCACAAAGTTCCATGAAAGTGCCCTTTCGCATGCAAAAGTTTCGCAGCCACTGGGAATCGTCCCAGACCTGCAACACTATGCGGTCCCACCAGTCTGTGCTTGTTTCCCGAGCCCAGAATCGGTGTTCCACAGCATGAACCTGCCCCATTAGCACCATGATGCATGCATTGGCAGGGCCCATGCTTTCAGAGAAATCTGTGTCCATGTCCTGATCACTCACGTGACCGCGCTGACGTCGCCTCCTCGCCCGGTATCGCTCTGCCAGGTTCTGGTGCTGCATATACTGCTGGATAATGCGTGTGGTGTTTAGTGTGCTCCTAATTGCCAAAGTGAGCTGAGCGGCCTCCATGCTTCCCTTGGTATGGCGTCCGCTCAGAAAAAAGGCACGGAACGATTGTCTGCCGTTGCTCTGACGGAGGGAGGGGCGACTGACGACATGGCTTACAGGGTTGGCTTCAGGGAGCTAAAATCAACAAAGGGGGTGGCTTTACGTCAAGGAGTATTTCAGGCAGGACTTCACGGAGGGTTCCAATAAGAAATGGTGCACCTAAGTTATTGTTCTTATTGGAATAAGGAGGTTAGTCTGACCTCTGATTGATACATGGCTAGATTTACCTCGCTGCGCCTTCCCTGAGTGACTGCAGTGTGACCTAGAGGAATGAGTCCCCTAGACGGGGGAGAGGGGGAAGGAAATGAGTACAAAACAAATCTGGTCTATTTCTTGTTTTGATACACTCCATCTATCTTTTACATCTTTGGCTGGCAGCAGACGGTGCAGAAGGACTGCATGCCATCCACATCTCATGGCTGCTCGGCAGAAGATGGTACAATACGACTGCTAGCCATCCTCATCTCTTGCCTGCCTGGCAGAAGATGGTACAATACAACTGCTAGCAATCCATATCGCCTGCCTGCTCACCATAAGATGGTTCAATAGGACTGACTGCAGGACTAAAGAGAATGACTTGATCAAGTCACTCCAAATTTAATCCCTGCGCCCATGTGTGCCCAGGCGCTCCTGGCCGATTTGGCCAGGAGCACCTCGGACATGACGATGATGGCTACCAGTCCTATTGCACCGTGGTTTGCTGCTACTGTGTAGTAATGCAGTACTGCGTCTGCTAGCACCCAGGAGACATATGGTGACGGTTACCTGAGCGGGCTCCATGCTTGCCGTGGTATGGCGTCTGCACAGGTAACTCAGGAAAAAAGGCGTGAAACGATTGTCTGCCCTTGCTTTCACGGAGGGAGGGAGGGAAGGGGGGCCTGACGATATGTACCCAGAACCACCCGCGACAATGATCCCATCAGGCATTGGGATCTCAACCCAGAATTCCAATGGGCAACGGAGACTGCGGGAACTGTGGGACAGCTACCCACAGTGCAATACTCCGGAAGTCGACTCTAGCCTCGGTACTGTGGAAGAACTCCCCTGAGTTAATTCACTTAATGCACTTAGAGCATTTTCTGTGGGGACATACACACTCGAATATATAAAACCGATTTCTAAAAAACCGACTTCTATAAATTCGACCTAATTTCGTAGTGTAGACATAGCCAAAGCATAGGTCCTGCATGAGCAACCAGTCCAGTCACAGGCTCAGGTGGCGCAGCTCACTGCCAAAGTACAACGCCTAACCAAGCAGCTCGCATGTGTGCGGTTCAATACAAGACAGGACACGGCTTTAGGCAAGCAAGCAGGCTGGCAGGATTGCCCCTGTCAGCTTTTCCACCTCTCTTTTATTTCTCTCCCCCCTGCGCATTACATACTCCAACCGCAAAAGGCATCAACAAAGGAAATAATATGACTTTGATTAATATTCTTATTTACCAGCCTCTGTCTACTACAATCCTTGTTCTCAGGCCTTGAGCCCAGTCCAAGGAAGCTTCCCACGGTTCATGTCCTTTAGTTGACTTCCCATGGTCCATGTCCTTGGATGGAGCAGTGTGTGCATCGGTCCTACACAACAGTCAGGGTGTGCCCTGAATGTTTCCAGGTGCATGAACGCTACATGAACCCTTCACGCATGCTCACAGAAAGAAGGAATGACCTTATGTGCCCAAACAGACCATGCATTCCCTGAACCAGCTCCCGCAGTGCCACTGCCTGAATGGTTCAGTGAGGATCATTAGAAATTCTGGGGTTTCCTGAACCAATGCCGGCTGCTCATCCTGCTCTGCCCCCAAGTGTACCTCATAGACTGGACTAAGGTGGGAACAGTAGTCAGCCTAGTCAACAGTAAAGCACTTAACTGGGCCTCCCCAGTGTTGGAGCAGAACAGCCCTGTGCTCTCTGACTGGGATGCCTTCCTGCAAGCCTTTGTGACCATCTTCAAAGACCTGCTTCACATCTGTGCAGCAGGGGCTATCCTCTGGAAACGTGGCCAGGGCAATGGCCAGCCACCTCCTAGCCTACCCATTTCTGATGACTTGTGGCTGATGTTGAATGGAATGAGGCAGCCCAACTTTACCAATTCCGCTGGGGGCTCAATGATGAGGTAAAAGGTGAACTAACCTGCATTGAAAACCCCATCTACTTAGGCACCTTTCTAGACCTTGCCCTGCACATTGACTCTTGGCTGCATGAATGGAACGAGGAAAGGAGAGGTGGCCCAACAGTCCCCGCTACCTGCCCTCCATGCCAAGGCTTGTTGAATAGAGTCCTGAACCCATGCAGATCAATCTGGGTTGCCAGTGTCTGACCCTGAAGAGAGAGAGAGAGAGCGTCAATGACAATTGAACCTCTGTTTTTAGTGCAGGGGATCAGTACATGCCCTTGCCTCCTGCCCAGCATAGAAGAACTTGGGAAACGGACCAGCCCAGGCCCAGTAGGGGAGCACAGCGTGGGTACCACCAGAGCTCCATGCTCCATAACCACCACCACCCCCTTTCCCTGTTCTCAAGGAGAACCCGACCTGGGAACTATGGTGCCTCCCTGCACTTCCAGTTGCTACTGCAGTTGCAGGTTTTGGAGCAGGCACAGCAGATCTCCCCCACAGTTAGCAATGATAGACTAGGGCCGCTGCCAACTTTATAGATGCTGAAGAAGTCCAAACCCTCCAGATCTCCTTGCGGCTGAAACCCACGCTGGACCTTTTGGAGATGATTGTTGGGTTGCCCCTATCATCGGGACCAGTAATCCAAGAGGCTGTCCCACTAGAGGCCATAGTAGAGAAGCACTGAGAAACAGTATGCCTCAATGTGATCAGGTCCCCATTCTTTGGCATTCCTTGGTTGGAGTGGCATGACCCATGTATCTACAGGTGGCAGAGGAAAATTAGCTTCCCTGAATACTTTCAAAAAGTGTGCCTCCAACAAAGCAACCAACCCCCAGCTGACCTGCACCTGGGGCCCCAGGATGGAAGGAGACCCTTGGAAGCAGAACTCTTGACAGTGGGGGCTAGCCAGACAGGAATGGCCCCAGGCAAGAACCTCAGCCTCCTTGACAAGTACAGTAGAACCTCAGAGTTACGAACACCAGAGTTACGAACTGACCAGTCAACCACGCATCTCATTTGGAACTGGAAGTACTCAGGCAGCAGCAGAGACCAAAAAAAAAGAAAAAACAAGTACAGTACTGTATTAAATTTAAACTACTAAAAAAAAGGAAAGCAGCATTTTTCTTCTGCGTAGTAAAGTTTCAAAGCTGTATTAAGTCAATATTCAGTTGTAAACTTTTGAAAGAACAACCATAACTTTTTGTTCCGAGTTACAAACATTTCAGAATTGCGAACAACCTCCATTCAAACTTTCTGGGTGTGTTTGAAAAGAAAAATGCAGACTAAATGGGTGAACCAAGTCCACACTCCTGCCATATGTAGTTTTCTTAAAACAACGCTGACTGTGCCTCTAAGGGTCGGAGCTCCTTCTTCGCTAAATACAGATTTCATCCCCATTTCCACCTGGTGTTACCAGCAATCTCTCCGAATCCCACTGCCACTGATGGGTTCCAACAGATCCATCTCATTCAGGAAAAGCTCAAGAACCACCTTGAAGAGGCGAAGGAGGTCTACAAGCGGCATGCAGATTGTTGATGACAAGAAGCTCCAGTATTTATGGTAGACCAAAAGATGTGGCTTGCCATCAAACACCTCCAGACCAGGCGATCCTCCTGCAAATTGGACCACCAGTTCCTGGGACCTTTCCTGATATGCCAACAGATTAACCAATTTATCTTCAAATTCCAGCTTCCCCAGTCTCTCAAAATACACCCAGTTTTCCATGTCTCCTTTCTGAAGCCCTATAATGAGAACTACCCCCCCAGCCAAACCACACTGCTATCTCAACCACTTGAAATCCAGGGTCACGATGAATACGAAGTGCACGGCATCCTCAGTTCCCGACAGATACGTGGCTGTCTGTGCTCTCCATTGGATTGGGAAGGCTACGACCCTGAAAAATGTGCTTGGGAGCCTGCCTCCCATGTCCATGCTCCTGACCTGGTGGAGAAATTCCACAAAACTAGCCCTGACAAGCGTGGACTGACACCACCTTGAAGGGGGGCCTGTAAACGGGGATGATGTTACAACCTGCAAGGCTGGTATCTGCGGGGTTCAGGGCTACTGATGCCTCTACAATCACCACAAGAGGCTTAGGCTGTGCTCCAACTTGAGGACCCTATGGGGCTCAGCTTGGCAGGAAGTACCACCCAGCAGGACCAGAGTGGCGGCCTCAGACAACTCCTTGATTGGCCAATAGCAAAATATAAAACAGGAAGCCCTGAAGGGGAGCTGTGTGATCAACAACATAGACTGCCTGCCTCTGCTCCAGACCCTGCTCGCAAGAGACACTGTACTCTGGCTTCTGACCCTGCCTGCCTCCTGATACTTGACTCTGCCTTCTGGCCTCTCACAGACTCTGATTTCCCGGTACCGGACTCGGACTGACTCCTGCTCTGACCACTAGTTCTGACCGCACATGTCCTGGTCAGTTGCCCTTCCCCAAAAGGGTGTTACACAATCTCTACCAACAAAAGACTCGAGCCCAGTGCTCTTATGCTTTCAATGAGCTACATTAGCTGGAATTTGAGCGGAGAAGATAGGGCATGTCTCCCCTTTAATAACCTGCTCTGTTCCATGGAATTAGACAATTCCAACTGAATTTGCTCAGTTTTGTTTGCACAAATCAGAAAAAAAACTTCCTCATACCAGGAGGCTCTCTACTCAGGAACTGACTGGAAGCAATTCAGATTGACCAAGCTGTCCATTTACAGAAACAGACTTGCTAGTCAAGATTTTGCAATTGCTGTGAAGGAAGGTGTTGCAGCTGGCCCAGTGCCTCCTCTGTACAGTCACCAGTCTATTGTAAGTGGACCCAGCTGCTGGGACCCATGTGCTTTTAAGCCAACTGAGTCTGGGTAGAGTCTAGTCACGGAGTCTAGCTTTGGGTTTCTAGGGTGCACTCCCAGGATCAGGCCTCTTGTCTGAGTACTTCCTTGGGACCTGCAGTCTAGCTACTCTAAATCCCCAAATCAGTGTCCCAGACCTCCTAATTGCATATACACACAGACAGAGTTCCACCCAGCTGTGGGCAACCCTAGCTTTTTGTTTAACCCCTGTTTGGACAATGTGGTATGAAAGCAAGGAACATAGACGTTTAGTAAAGTAATCTCTTAACTATAGTCATTTTACTCTTAAGAAAGTGCAGAGTTACAGAAATTTACAGTATAAGAAAAGTTCTGAGATTCACCCCCATCCTAGTCTGATCTCACCCTTTCGAGAAGTGAGGTCTGCTAGTGTTCAGGCTGGTCAGAGTCCCTCCTTCTCTCTCTCTCCCTCCTCTACACCTCCAGCTTACATGTGACGCCCCCCTGCTCAGAGAAGGAACACCCTTAAAATACAGTCCCTCTCTAGTTTCGCCATTGTGTCCAGAGTAAGGCCTAGCCTACACCTAAAATGTAAGCCAACTTAGCTTTGTTGCTCAGGGCTGTGAAATATTTCATGCCCTGTGCAACATAGTTAGGTTTACGTATCTCCCACTGTAGACGCAGCTTGGTTGACAGAAGAATTCTTCCATTGACATAGCCACCGCCTCTTGAGGGGGTGGATTTACTACTGCAACAGAAAAACTCCTTCTATTGCTGTATTGTCTACATTACCACAGGATAGTAGTAGCGCTGCAGGTGTGCTGCTGTAGCACCTGTAGTGTAGACATCCCCTGGAAAGCTGCAGATCCACCGATCATGCTGATGATGTGGATAATCAAGGAAGTTCAGCATATAATACAAAATTGAGTGCACAGAATAATCCAGACATGCCAACTCTTTCACACAAGGCAAAAAAAAAAAGTCTTGGCTTACCTCAGAGCCACATTATAGAAATAAAATAATAATAAAAAAATCACTGTTGCCATCACTTGGATTCAGGTGGGAATTTCTGCTTTCTTCCTTGTTGCCTCATTGTTTACAAATCATCTATGAGCGATGAGGCTGAAGCTTCAGAAGAAGATACTTACAGGCCACTTTATGAGTCTTAGTATTACAGTAGTGCCTGGAGGCTCAACCAGGTTGGGGCCCCATTGTGCCAGGTGCTGTACAGTAAAAGCCTGCTCCATTCTAAAGAGCTTACAGTCTTAAAAATAAGAGTCAACAGGGCAAAAACAACAAAGAGTCCTTGTGGCACTTTAGAGACCAACAAAGTGCCACAAGGACTCCTTGTTGTTTTTGCTGATACAGACTAACACGGCTACCACTCTGAAACCATTAAACAGGGTGGTGAGGCAAATAGTGGAAGTTGTGGAGGGAGGAGCCATACTGCCATATTTACAAGCATGGATGCCGACTCTGTGGGTGCTCCAGGGGTGGAGCACCCACAGAGAAAAATTAGTAGGTGCTTAGCCTGCAGCGGCAGTCAAGCCCCCCCCTCCTGCCCACTGCCTGCCCCCGTGCTGATCAACTCCTCTCCCTCCCTCCCAGGGCGGGGGTGGGGGCAGAGGTGGAGTGGGGGTGGGGCCTGGGCTGAGCCGGGGTTTAGCACCCCCGGGGAAAATTAGAAGCCAGTGCCTGTGTTTACAGAATCCAACGGCTGTGCTGCACAAGAAGTAGAGAATATTGGCCAAGATTTCACCCTCTATATCTAATTAAAACTACGGGGTGAATTTTATGAAAGCAGACTGTAATTTCCTAAATTGGAATTTGGCTAAGCACTGGGATTGACTTGCAAAAACTGCATCTGAATTTTTAATGAGCATGAGAACCGCTATTTTGTCTCATTTAGAAGGCAGCACCTCTCATAACAATGGTCCCTTGTATTGTGCTCTAGGGCACTGTTTTGATCCTAATTTAGAGGGATAAATGCCATGTAATTTTAACATTCCTCCTTCCAGCATAACCTTTTATCAGACTTGTATAGGTGGGGCAGAAGTGGGAATGGAGAAACAAACTAGTGCTCTTTTATCTGCTTACTGACATCAGACTTCTAAAAACTTTTATGCTAAAGGAGAGCTTTGCAATCATTTCAGTTTATTTACAACTTATTTAATCACATTTGAAAGCCTTTTCTCTAACCCTGTGACCAAAAGTTTCCAGTTGTCATTGGTATCTATAGAGTTCATTTTCTTTTTCTGTTAAATTTTGTTATGCATATTACTCTTCACCTTTATTCAGCAAATTTTGATTTTGGGTGGGAACAGAATTTACGGGGTAAACAAAAGGTCATTGTTAAGCAGTTTTTAACAAAGAATATAGTTTAGTTCTTGTTTATGTGGAGTAATTTTGCTGAGAAACTTGTAATGATTGTGTATGTAACTCATTACAGACAGATATACAAAAAATTGCTAATTAACTGTTTTATCATTTTTCAGGGCAGTGTGACTGCAATGACAGTATTTTTTCCTTTGGATACAGCTAGACTTAGACTTCAGGGTAAGTGTCTAAACACCTGTGTCTTTGTGGCTCCTGTCTTTGTTTCCATTTCCTTTTAGCCTCGGCACTTCTGGGAGTAGTTGCATGGGGATTGTGATGGGGTGCACTCACCTCTTGTGAGTGCCTCCTGTCACCTGGGTATCATCCTGCACTCTTTTTCTGCTCCTGTTGCCCTGTCAGCTGTTGCTGAGCAGGTCTTCAGTGGCTCAGCCCTCTGTTCACGTCACAGTCTAAAATGGATGACCACCATCCAGCAGGGCATATCACAGTGCTCTTATTAGTGTCTTTAACCCTGCCTCTTTGCAGAGATCTCATCCCCTTTCTGGGCTGGCTTTAAGTTCATTTCTGCCCTGTTGTAGAGCACTGCCCCCAGGGCTTTCACCCTCAAGACTTTGACTTTTTGTTCTTGCTGCCCCAGCTGTCCAGCCACATCATCTCTTAAATTCAGTCCCCTTCTGGAGTAACAAAGTCCCACTAATGGTTGGCTCTCTCCAGGGTCTTCAGCCCCATCTCATAAGAACGGCCATACTGGGTCGGACCAAAGGTCCATCTAGCCCAGTATCCTGTCTTCCAGTGGTGGCCAATGTCATGTGCCCCATAGGGAATGAACAAAACAGGTAATTATCAAGTGATCCATTGCCTGTCACCCATTCGCAGCTTCTCTGAACCCTTCTCAGGGCTTAGGCCACTTCCCCAGGGAACCAGGCCCGCCCACTACTCCAGGTCCCAAGTCAGGGACCCTATAAACAGCAGCCTTGTACTGCTTTCATTAATAGTTGCTGCTGCTGTATTCCCTGGGTTGCTTCCCACTGAGTCCCATCACCTTCGCCCATTACTTTTGGGTTACAGTTTTTGGGTTCTCTCTGTCTTATCCCTGCTTGAGCAGTGTCTTTCCCAGGCCTCCTTCCTAGAGAGAGTCTCTTTGTCCTTCCTCACCCTTCTGGTCCCAGCTAGCAACCGACCTGCTCAGGCCCTGCAGCTCTTTTTAGCTGAGCCTGCTGCACTCTGATTGGCTGCTTCCCTGCAGCCTTTCTAGGCAGCCCTGGGGGACCCACTTTCACTGCTCCTTTCCTGAGGCAGAGTATGTTAGGACTGCGAGACCTGGCACACCCCCATCATAGGGATCTCCTCTGTGTAAACAAGGATCTTTCCTTTTGTTCCTTCCTCATCACCAGCAACATTCTTCTAGTTGAGGCTGATTAAACCTTTAGGAACAGCACTGACTGACTCTTTAATTAGCTGAAAAGTCATTGCTGTGTGACTTATGGCTCACATTTGAATGTCTAAAGTCTGGTCTACACTACAGACCTATCTTGGAATAACTTCGTTGCTCAGGAGTGTGAAAAATGGGTGAAGTAGTTATGGCACCTTAGAGACTAACACATTTATTTGAGCATTTATTTGAGCTCAAATAAATTTGTTAGTCTCTAAGGTGCCACAAGTCCTCCTTTTCTTTTTGCGGATACAGACTAAAACGGCTGCTACTCTGAAACCTGAAGTAGTTATATTGACCTAACCCCCCGTGTAGCCAGCACTGCTTCTCCCACTGACTATCGCTTCTCAGGGAAGTGGATTAACTACACCAATGGGAGAACAGTCTCTCCTGTCAGCTTAGAGCATCTTCGTTAAAGTGCTATAGTAGCTGTGCTGATTCAGCGTTTTAAGTGCAGACTGGTCTTGCCAGCCCATGGGAACAACACTATGTGCAGGAGAAAAACAAGCACGTTCTTGCCTAAGGCATTGTGCCATAGGGGAATTTAAAAGCACAGAGTGAGAGCGAAATTGGGAGTACAAATATCCCATGTTTCCCAAAATTAAACTTTAACTCCTGAACAGCCCATGGTAGTCAAGCCTGAGTATTTCCTACTTATAAGCTACAGAACCAGAAGGCATCTGATATTAGGCTAAAGCTTTATTAAGAACTGGGATGAGATCATTTGACAAATATTCAGAGATGTATGCTTGAATTAGCCCCATAATACTGTACAGCAGTCCTCAGCTCTTAGAAAACGAGGCTTTTTCCCAATGCATGGTCACCTGTAAACTGGCTGTAAGAGGCAGGTTTATTCAGATCTGGGGGTCAGGGAATGTTTTTGACAGTGAAACAGGGAAGGGAGTCCCACCTCTGATTCATGGTCCAATTATCAGATCAGGAATTAACAAAAGTTAAGGGGCAGCTGCCCACGGGCACATCTCAGGGCTTCTCTCCACTTACCAGGGGATCGATGTGCGGCAATCGATCCACGGGAGTTGATTTAGCGAGTCTAGTGAAGACCCGCTAAATCGACTGCCGATTGCTTTCCTGTCGACTCCGGTATTCCACTGGAACAAGAAGCATAAGCTAAGTTGACAGGAGAGTTTCTCCCATCGACCCAGTGCGGTGTAGACACCGCGAAAGGTCGACCTAAGCTACATTATTCATGTAATTGGAGTTGCATAACTTAGATGGACTGAGCCCCATAGTGTAGACCTGCCCTTAGTGTTGTTGGGGAGGAAACAAATAAGGAGGCAGGAAACCTTAAATATCAAGTGGAAAGAGAGAGATGCTTTCAATGGTGGCTAGGGAGCTGGGAGAAAACTGAGTCATTTATGGAGAAGGCGAAATTGGCAGATTTAGAGGAGTAGAGGAATAAGGAGTTGATGATGAGTACTTTCAACTTTTAAAGTGCTAAAAATTAGATCTGTCTTTTGTCTTCCAGTTGATGAGAAACGCAAGTCCAAGACAACACACACAGTGCTACTGGAGATAATCAAAGAAGAAGGCCTGTAAGTACAGATGTTCATAATTATCTTGATAAAAGTTAACCTTCAGAAGTGCTGTGTATGTGCATCCAGTGAGCCTCCATATATCTGGATATACTAGTCTCCATATATCAGTCTCTTCATTTGTCTGGATTCTCTGAGGTGTGAGTTTCTAATCATACAGGTGCAGTCTCCTTTTAGATAACCTAGCCACCATAAATAATAGGCTGTTTTGGGATATGCTTTCCAGTCAAAGGTTCATTCTTTCTTCTCCCCCACCACCTGGAGAATCCCACAAATGGCTTTTTGGACCCAGGATGGAGAATTAGGATCCTGTGTAGCAGAAGTTAACCTTCATGTCCTTGCATAGAGCTGTGCTGTAGGAGTTGCATGCCTGCCTACAGAACCTTGTTGAAAAGTACTGACTGACAAGTAGGTGTGTGTGTAACCCTCCCTTGGAGCTCTTACTCCAAGAATTCCTGGTATTTTACACTAGAGTAGAGTTGTCAGTCCTAGCATCCTAGCCAGGTTCCAGTTTGCCTAATAACATTTTGCCTTTTTCAGACTTTACCCATGCAGTTACAATTGGTGAAACTAGGAGTTTGTCTACAGTTAAAACTCCCATTGGCATAGATAATCTACCTCCCCAAGAGGCAGTAGTTAGGTTGACTGAAGAATTCTGTCGACCTAGCGCTGTCTACACCGCTAATGGGTGTGGATTTTTCACATCCCTGACATACTTATTTTTCCAGTGTAGACCAGGCCTAGGTTAAACACTTTCCCTAGCCCCTAAAAATAGAAAAGGAGTGAAAGAGGAATCCACAGATATGGATGTCATGATTTTTGTGACCTGAGAATCATGCAGGATCAACAATAAACTGTGTGTAAGGCTCTGGGAAAGCAAATGCCAAAAAGTAAGAGTGAGCATGGGGAGAAAAAAACACTTGTAAACCAGTTGATACCATCTTTGGCTCACAGTTTTGTATTTCCATTATCTACTCTGAGGAATTTATAGAAGGTGTAAACAGCTACAGAAATCAAGGCGTCCATAATAAGAGAGAGATTTGAGGATGTAATAGTTGGATTTGAAAGACTGTAAAAATGAGACTTTGTACACTTACAGCAAAATTGAAAATCCAAGTTCTTCAAATGGTTGCACATGTCCATTTCACTTCAAGTGTGTGTGTGTGTGTGTGTGTGTGCGCATGCCAGTGCACCCAAGGCAGTAAATTTTTTCCCCATATTGATATCTGTCAGGGTGGTGCATGTGCTCTCAGCAGAGCTTCGCTGTTAGCCTAAGGTACAAAGGGCAGAGCTGCCTCAATCCTCCTCCGTTCCTTTTCACCATGATAGTTGGAATGTGTGTGCTCATCACACCTTTCCCTTTCTCTTATGAAATAATGTTTTCTAAAAATTATTATCATATATAGTTTTAGTTAGTGTACTTGCTTTTGGCAAATTTTTGCTTGGAGCTTTTTGTTGGAGCTTTTTAAGCTCTGTCCTGGGGCATGCCTAAATCCCCAGGGTTTAAGTGCTTTTCTGGCTGTAACAAGTCTATGCTAGTCAGCAATCCTCACTCCCATTGTTTAGGGTTTATGTGGAGGACATATTAGATATAGGAGCCCTGTCTGCAGGAGTTTAAGTCTAGGAAAGTAAGACTTCGACATCTCTTCATGGAAATTGCTTTATGCCTCCACTTGGAACCCAGCCACTCGGTACACAGGGGTTCAGACTTAATCCACGCAGGACTGCACTACTAGACTTGGCGGTATCCCCTTGCCAGAGGGCGTCAGAGAAAAGATGCCGCTCTCCTTCTCTGGTGCTGCACAAATGGCTGAAGAAAGCAGACAGTTCACGTTCTTCTAGCCAGAAAAGCCCTCTTTGTTCATGAGGGCTAGGACCGCAACCACATCACACAGAAAAAAGGTGGGCACTGAGGTTAGAGCTCCAGGCCCAGCTAGGCAACTCCCTGGTATCACATACCGACTAGCAATGTAGAGTTGTTGTGTCCGGCACCACCTTTGGTACCATGAAGACTGGCTGCATTGTTAAGATCTTCTTCAGCATTGAGTTAATTTTCAGTGAATGCTCTGGGGCATCTCTCCCTCTCGGTACAGATGACACCTGAGGGACTTCCTTTGCTTCTTGGTTCCAGACTCACCTTTGCTGCAAGACATTGAGGTACCGGCATTGCCCATTCATGCAATGCAAGCTTTGGTACCTGTTTCATCCTTGGTACCATGAGGGGCTACGCAGTTTTTGGTACCATTGTGGTGGAACTGGGAGGTGGTGAGGGCTAGCACCTACATAATGGAACTAGTACAAGGGTTGCTGTATGTTTCTGGCCCCCCAATGTTTTCTGTTCCCATATTATCTTGTAGAGGCCGGAGTAGGACCTGGAGGAGGGTATGGAGTGGATGTGTTGGTGCATGGGAACAGGTTTGCCTCCAGGGAGCAGGTAGCAACAACTCTTCTCTCCTCTTCTTCTTTTACATTGGCTGGGGTTAGTGTTCAGAGACCACACAGGGCTGGCTGGAAGAGATGGTCACTCATGTGAGTCCCTAGTCCAGCCCAGTCCGACCAGCCATTGCTGATAGAGATACCCAGTCCAGTGAGGGCAGGTGTGTGTGTGCCAGCCACTGAGGAACTGGCATAGGAATGGAAGTAGGAATTGCTGGGATGCCCCTTCCCATCCTGGAGCTGGCTACTCCCTCCCTCTCAGTCTTAGTAACTCCCCTTGCTTCCCTTCTTATCCCCCTCTGCTCCCCAATTCACAGCGAGCTTCTGCCTTCCAATTGATGACACTGATGGTAGGCAAAAGCTGTGCTGTTTAGCAGGGAAGACAAACAGTACCATTAGCAAGAAAGCTGCTAATGCTTCCCCTGTTACTATCTACTTCTTGTCCTTCCGGTTCCCAACGTCCTGCTGCACCGCCTGGTACTGCACCACCTTGGCTTTCTGATTATACTTACTCCTCCCTGGATTTGGAGGTGGGGTCATACACACTCATTACAGGAGATCTCAGATTTCCCTTTCTGCTGGTTGAGGTCTTGGCACTGGCATTCTCACTGGACCAGGTCCAGGGATCGGATGCTTTGGGGTTGATCTCTGATACCATATCAGATCCAGTAATGGCTTTTTTGGAATCCTCAGGGTGTCCCTCCAGACACTAGGTCGTCATCTCCGCACCTGCTACTACTAAGTCTCTGTCCAGTCACTCTATCTAGTGCCAATCCCAGTACGCAGTAAGTGGTGGAACTTAAATCTCCAGAGTCTGGCCCATGTGGTAAGAAGGTTCAGCAGGCATCAGAACAGGTTGATACTGTGATGTCGTCACTGAACACTTCCTCACCTTCTCCTGATGAAGCCACTGTCTTTGAAATGTCCTCCCTGGTTCCTGACAATTATTAGATGTATGAGGATGCTCCTTGGTTAACTCCCCGGGAAATGGACTGTTCCTTTGAAGTTAAAAACATACTTTTAAATAGCAGAAAGCCATCCACCAAATGCACTTACTTCATGAATAAGTCCCTGAGAAAATCATGGCTTTTTAAAAAAAAATCATGGCAGTGTAATGGTAACATATAGAATTTTGTGGAATATGCATGACTGTCAAACTGCTGTGATTTTTCCAACAGCAGCGAGTTGGAAATGAGCATCCATGTGCACCAGTCTTGTGCTCTGTGTGGCTCCTACCATGCGGCAGCATTTGTAGGAGGGACTCAGGAGCTGGTTTATGTGACATGCAGTAGCCAGTGCCGCTGCTACCCAGAACACACTACAAGCCATACCAATTACAAGACTGGCTTGCATGAATGCCTACTTCTACCTCTCTGCTGTTGGAAAAATAGTGATATTGGACTAATTTAGCATTTTCTGCACAGTTCATGAAATTGGAATTTTCACAGGCCCCTGGTCATGAAATGGAAAAGATTCTCTGTGTGGTCCCAGTGGAAGGGTACCCCTCCCTTGCAGGCTTCCATATATTTTCTTCTGGATTATCTGCTTCACCTAACAGAAAAGAACTCTGTCAGTTCCCTGAGAGTTCAGTTGGTGGCTGTTTCTATACTCCGTTCTCCTGTAGAAGGAAGATCTGTTTTTTCTAACCTTACTACTGTTAGATTCTTGAAAGGGTTGCACAGGCTCTTCCCATCTGTAAGAGATCCCACACCATCATAGGATCTAAAATTGGTTTTGTCAGCTTTAATGGGACCCACCCCCCCTTTAAGCCTATGACTAGTTGCTCTTTTTCTCATCTCTCAATGAAGGTAGTGTTCCTGGTGGCTATTACTTGGCTAGTAGCATAACAGAATTTCAGGCTTTAGTTGCTGATCCTCCATCTCCCATATGGTGTTCTATGAAGATAAGGTCTGCTTATATCTACATTTCTAACTAAAGTGGTGTTAGATTTTCACCTAAATCAGTCTATATACTTATCAACTTTTTTTCCAAAGCCTCACTCTCATAAAGATGAGGAAAAACTCCATACTTTGGACATCCACAGGGCATTAGCTTGTTATCTGGACAGGCCTAAGCAGTTTAGATTATTCATTTCCTTTGCTGACAGACGAAGGATCAACTCATTTCTCCTCTGAGAATTTCCTCCCGGATTTCTTCCTGCATTCTACTGTGCTATGATATCACTAAGGTTTCAACACCTGAGAGTGTTTCAGCACACTGCAAGCAGCATCAGCTGCTTTCTTAGCCATCAATGACCTTTGCAAGGCTGCAACTAAGTCATATATTCATATCTTCACCAGTCATTATGCTGTCTCCCAAGCCTCAAAAGATGATGCTAGATTTGTGAGAGTTGTGTTGCAGTCCTTGTTCAGCTAGACTCCGATACCCTCCTTGATCTCATACTGTTTGTCAGTCACCTGGAATGGACATGTTCAAACACTTGAAGAAAAAAAATGATATACCTGTTCGGTAACTTTTTCTTCGAGTTAGGTTGCATGTGTCCATTCCATGACCCACCCTCCTTTCCCCCTTCATCAGAGTCAAAAATATGGGCTGCTGGTGTGAAGGAACTTGGGGTGGGTCCACCCATTATACCTTTAGCTGGCACCACAAGCACGTGGAGGGCACATGCACTGCCCTAATGGGAAAAATCTCCCACATATTGAAGAACAACAGTTGCCAAACAGGTACATAACCGTTTTTTTCCTGGCAATGGGAAACTTATTGATTTCCATCAAGACACTTAAGAGCTCTAGATAAAGCTAACCTAGTTTTGGAGAAATGGGTGGGACAACTGGAAAAACAATAAAAGGTGCAAGATCCCAAGCATAGTGTGGGTTTCAGTTGGCAAAGGCTCCTTTCACGCTATACAAATATTTGTGGTAGTGGAATTTGTTTTTTTAAAACTGGTTTCGCTAACACAAGTTTTCTTCTTAGGCCCTTGTCTGCACCAGGAAAACACTGTTCTTAACTTGTCAAAAACTGCTTTGTCTGTTTCCTCTCATTCCCACTTTTCTCAAGTGATGTTGAAAGCAGTTTTCTGCTGGTGTGGTCTAGTTCATCTTGCTGTTGTGAATTCGATGAGACAAGTTCAACACCTGGATAAAATTCAGGACAGTAACTTGGATTTACTCTTATCACCAGGACAGGTTTGGATTGAGGGTACTGGTAACTTGAGCCACTAAAATAAACTGATTTTTCTTACTTTGATGTTTGCTGTTTTGCACTTTGGGAGGTTTCTGCTGGAAAAATATTTGTAATCAGGTCATCGGAAGTATCTCTGATTTTTATGAACCCTTTGCGGGTTTGTTTTTTTTTTAAATAGAGTATATGGTTCATATAAGGTGTATATATATTTTTCCTGAGATAGAAGGGACCAGAAACATGCAAGAGTTGGTTTTTCCTTCTCCATCTTCTCTTTCTTCCCACCAGTAACTGTACTACTGACAGTTAATCATGGAAGCCTGTAACTTTAGAAACTTAACTCTTCGTACTTTCCCAATGAAATGGGGGAATGTTGATACGTACAATTTGAAGATACACTGACTATAGATTTTCTGAGTCTGTTTCTCTTTTAACTTATACCAGCGTTTGTAACTCCACTTATTTCAGTGGAGTTACTCATGAGTGTTATCAGTATAAGGAAAGAATTGAGTGCTTTATTTTAACCAGTAATAGAGTTACGAATTATATTGAGTCAGTGTTATTGTTACTGGTTGGAAATTGTCTCAATATAATGGTAATATATATAGTGCCAGCTGTGTGAATCTTCCCCTACACACACACACACACACACACAAACAAACAAAGGAAAAATAAATAAATGCAATTTTTAAAAATTGTGTTCGCTGTCCCTGGCAAAGAGTAGATGTTGTTTTCTATCCCAAAGGTATAGTATTTCAGTAGCATATAAAAAACTCCTATATTGATGGATCTGCAAAACACTTTGGGATCCTTGTGGATGAAAGACAGTATATAACTCCTTCTTGGGTCCACAACTCTGTTCTCTGTGTATCTGTTTAACCAATGGCTTCCAGTGCTTTTTTTCTCTTTGGAGGCCTGATCTGAAGTCTGTTGAAACCAATGGAAAAATTCACATTGACTTCAGAGGGCTTTGGGTCAGATCCCAGATGCTTTCAATTTATAATGGTAGTTTTCTGACCCTTACTTTGCCTGCTGTTTTTTCTCCTCAGCCTGGCACCGTATCGAGGGTGGTTCCCTGTTATCTCCAGCCTCTGCTGCTCCAATTTTGTCTATTTTTATACGTTTAACAGTCTCAGAGCTCTCTGGGTCAAAGGCCAACATTCTACCACAGGAAAAGATTTGGTCCTGGGGTTTGTTGCAGGTAATGGAACCTATAAGGCATGATGACATAGTATGTCATAACATGAGATGCTGTGAAACGCCGATTTTTAACCGAATTACATAATGACCTCCTTGCTTTATGAAGCCCTTTGGAGGTCATGCTGGCTGGGTGTTTTGTATTTTGTATCTTATAGAGAACTGCTTCATATTATGGCTCTCTTTATTTGTCATGCATATTTACTCTAGATCTTCTACCACCCCACATTCTCTGGGGGTGTGGGTGTATATCTACACACACTTATAAAATGATTTCTGTTGAATGCTCAGACAAAAAAAGTATCTGATATTGAGCCATTTTCTCTATGTAATGTACCCCTTACCATGGTACCTAAATGCCATTATCTTCCAGGACAGATCAAAGTGGGAGTAGATTTCCTACTGATATTAGGCTTCTTTGTTAAAGATTTTTGCAACTTTGCAATATTTTGAATGACTAAATCTTCTTTAACTAGGTGTTGAATCAGTAGCTTTTACCACCATCATTGAATCATGTGGAGTAGAACTTCCAGCAGATATCTAATGGGGGAGAGGTCTGTTTCCCACCCATCCCGCCTTCCTTTGCAGGCAACAAAACTAGACTGGAAGAGTTTTAACAAAACTTGTCTGGTTTCTAAAAATTCCCAAAGCTGTAAACAACATGGCTTCTCTTATAACTGAGTCTAGCTGGATGGTAACTAATAGATATACTTTTTAACATGTTGGGCCAAATTAATCCCTGAAGTAACCCCACTGAAGACTGGTCAAGCAAATTCTAAGACAAAGAAACCTTTAATTAGTTGTTGAAAAACCCGTTGTTTTGGCTTCTGTGGCCTCATTGGAGAAACTACAGAAATAATTTTAGTTAGAAGTTGTGTAGTTATCTTTGCTGTGTGTTGGGCTTTTTTTAAATTCCTGCTATGTAGTTTTCTATACTATGTGAATTACTACTGAGTTATTTTGTACATTGAAATTAAAGAAGGAAAAAGTGTAGAAAAACACCCATTTTTTGTGTTTTACTTTTGTTAAGATTTATTTTCTTCTCCTTGTGGGGTGCTTTTGTATTAGGTGTCGTGAACGTACTCTTGACCACTCCACTCTGGGTAGTGAACACACGACTGAAACTGCAGGGAGCAAAGTTTAGAAATGAAGATATTGTACCAACCAACTACAAAGGCATTGTAGGTAAGCACCTGCTGCAGTCATTTTTCTCAGTGAATTTCATGTTTGTGAAAGATATTGGATTGATGGCTCTGAAGACCAAAGTCCCTTATCCACGGTAGCACAGGTCTCCCACCCTTCCTGTATGTGTGCACAGTGCCCATCTTTGATCCTGAAAAGGGGTCCACTTAAGGGAGGAGGGTTGTGCAGTCTTCCTGACCCATTCAGTTCTTGAACTTTTTTGTAGAAACTGACAAGGGAGCCAACTTTTGCCAGTTCTGGTTGTAGCTGTTAGGGGTATGGACACTTATTCTGCTAGGCCCACAAACTGATTTCATGTAGGTTATTGAATAGCCAATGAGGTAACTGTGGCTTCCAGTCATCACTGAACTGGACTAAAGTTTGAACTGTCAGTCTAGAAATATAAGACTTTATTTACCATCTTTAATCTCCTGAACTATCCAGTCCTCCAAACTGTCTCCATTTTTTTTAATATGCCTCAGTGCTCTATTCCTGTATAGCTCCTGTATAGTAAATATTTTGTTGGTGGAGGTAGAATATACATCCCATGATTCCTTTGTTTTTTTTTTCTTGCTGCCTGAGAACTCCAGAGAGTGACCTTATGACCGTGACCCAGTGCTGCTGACTGACTAGCAATAGCCTCTCCATGAAGATCTTGTATATTTATTTTATTGCCCTGATCCATGCTTTTGAGTGGGGGAAGAAGTCAAATATTTAAACTTTGTGGTAGCCAGCTTCTCTAAACACAATTCTTTATTACAGAAATTTCAAACTTGAACCGTTTGAAACATAGGGAATTAATTTGGATGCTGTGTACCTTGTTTTTGTAAGTGAAAAATGTCTCATGTTTAAAATGAAAACCAAAGACGTTCAAGTTCCAATTTAGCCTCTTGATTTTAGTGTTAGCAGGTGGTGACTGGGAGATGACATTCTAAGGTAGCTTCCAGTTAAATGGAACAGAGGCAGAGGGAGGTTAACTTTATGATCAGCTATGCTGCCTGTTGTTAAAATGAAACATAACCAAATAAAGCTCTGAAGAGAGCCATTTTAGATAGAAGAATCTCATGGTGACATTGGGCCTCTGTAAAAGGGGAACATCTACACAAGGAGGTAAATATAAGCTGTATGACTAGTGCCAGTTTGACCAAGAAACACCTCTGCCCCCCACTCTGTCCATCATTGTTCCTGAATTTGTTCATTAGTTTAAAAGGCAAAAGTAGAAGTGTATCACAGGGAGCAGTGGGACCAGGCTGCTGAGATGACCCATACTCAATGGACGATGATATTAAAAATGTAGAATTAATCATACCCTTTGCAATCAAAATGTCATTCTATATGTTAAGAATTCCTGTTGCTTCTCTCCACTTTCCACATCAGATGCCTTTCATCAGATAATACGGGATGAAGGAATCTTGGCTTTGTGGAATGGTACTTTCCCCTCCTTGCTGCTGGTCTTCAATCCTGCCATACAGTTCATGTTCTATGAAGGGTTTAAACGAAAGCTTTTGAAGACACGACTGCAGGTGAGAGTAATAGATTTTTGAGATCAGAAGAAACTGTTATGATTATCTAGTGCAGCGATTCTCCAACTGTGGGTAGGGACCCCAGAGTGGGTCGTGACCCTGTTTTAATGGGGTTGCCAGTGCTGGCGTTAGATTTGCTGGGGCTCGGGTCTAAAGCCAAAATCTGAGCCCCATCCCCAAGGGCTGAAGCCCTCAAGCTTCGGCGCCCCCCAGGATGGCAGGGCTTGGGCTTTCACTTTGGCTCCCCAGCCTGGGGTGATGGGGCTTGGGCTTCAGTCCCCCTTCCCGGGGTCGTGTAGTAATTTTTGTTGTCAGAAGGGGGTCAGGGTGCAATGAAGTTTGAGAAACCCTGATCTAGTGTGACCTCCTGCATAGCACAGACCATACAACCTCAACTGCTAGCTTCTTGATGAAGCCCATAACTTCTGTTTGAATTATAGTTTATCTTTTAGAGAGAGCTTCATTCCTGATTTCAAATGATGGAGAATCAACTGCATCCCTAAGGAAGTTGTTCCAGTGATTCATTCCCCTCAGTTTAAAAAAAAAAAAAATTAATTCTTATTTCTAGTCTGAATTTGTCTTGCTTTAGCTTCCAACTATTGATCTTAGTATGCCTTCTTCTGCTAGATTTAAATTCTGTCTGTTATCAGAAATCTTTTCCCTATGTGGGTACTTGTAGACCGTAATCAAGTCACGTCTTACTTTGTGTCACAGTTCAGGGCAACTGCACCTGTATTCCCCCTCTGTGGGCCATGAAGGGCACCCTCTATTAGGATCCCGGTTCCCCAGCCATCACCTCTTTTGGGTGGAGACCCATGTCTCTCTCCCTCCTGACCAGGGATTTTCCAGGCCGCACGGTTCCCTGCCTATAGTTTGAGTTTCCCAGCAAGTCAGACTGCCTAAGCAGGCCTGCTTTGCTTTCTCGCCAGAGGCTATAAGCAGCAGAATTGCCCAAAGTCATAGTGTACCACACAGCTTAAGCAAGCACCTTTATTCTTAAGGTGAAAGCATTATAGAGAAAACAAATTAAAAACAATAGAAGAATATACATATGCTAATAAGCTTACCAGAGGGAACCTCAATTCCAACAAGAGGTCTGGCAAGTGATCAGGCCTTCATATCTCACCAAGGGGTTTTCTGTGGTGACGTGTTCATAACAGCTATTAGTTCAGAACAACAATCCCCATGAATCTGTGAATCATTCCTTTATACAGTTTGGACCTCCGATATTGTCCTCAAGTAACAGATAATCAGCAGATAATGGTCCTTCCTCGTGGTGAAACTTCAAAAGGATGAGTTCTTGCTTAACCCTTGTGTGTGTATATAGGCAAACAAATTGTTTGTGTGTATATATACATATACACACGCACACACACACTATATATATATATCAGACTCTTAAGGCCGAAGTGACTGAACTGGAGGAGCTAAGGGAGACAGAGAGGTACATAGAGGAGACTTTCAGGGACACAGTAGAGTGGTCTCACCCCAGTTTGACAGCCTCTGTGCTGGATGATGGAGGATGAAAGTCTCAGATAAGGAGAGCTTCAGGCTAGAGCGGAGGGAAACCGTCCCATAGTTGGGGACTTTCAGATGACGTGCTAAAGGAGCACTCAAGGAAGAGAAGGCCATTGTGGAGAAACTAAATAAATCTTTGCATAGGTCTTCACTGCAGAGGATGTGGGGGAGATCCACACACCTGAGCCATTCTTTTTAGGTGACAGATTTGAGGAAACTGTCCCATATTGAGGTGTCAGTAGAGGTGGTTTCGGAACAAATTAATGAATAGTAATAAGCCACCAAGACCAGATGATATTCATCTAAAAGTTCTGAAAGAACTCAAATGTGAAATTGCAGAACTACGAACTCTGGTATGTAACCTATTGCTTAAATCAGCCTGTGTACCAGATCACTGGAGGGTAGGTAATGTAATGCCTATTTTTTAAAAAAGGCTCGAGATTATTCTGGCAATTACAGGCCAGTAAGACTAACTTCAGTATCTAGCAAATTGGTTGAAACTACAGTAAAAAACAGAATTGTCAAGACACATATATGAACATGATATGTTGCGGAATAGTCAACATGGCTTTTGTAAAGGGAAAAATCATGTCTCACCAATCTGTGAGAATTCTTTGAGGGAGTCAGCAAGCATGTGGACAAAGGTGAGCCAGTTGATATAGTGTACTTGGACTTTCAGAAAGTCTTTGACAGGGTCCCACACCAAAGGCTCTTAAGCAAAGTAAGCAGTCATGGGCCAAGAGGGAAGGTCCTCTCATGGTTCAGTACTGGTTAAAAGACAGGAAACAAGGGGTAGGAAGAAATGATCAGTTTTTACAGCAGAGAGGAGTAACTACCAGGGTCCCTGTAGTGAGGGGGATTGGCTGCCCTCAGGCCCGGAGGGGGAGGGGGCCCTCACTTTGCATCCTGGTGGGCGGAGCCATGCTATGCTCAACCCTCCCGCTGGAAGTTCAGAGGGCAGGACTGGAAGTACAAAAGGCAGGCCGGAGAACTCAGTTGCGGCCCAGCTGCTGGAGGAGCCAGATGCCTCCTGTGAGCTCCCGAGCTGGAGGCTGCCACAGACCCCGAGGAAGCTGAGGACTAGCCAGGACCATTTTTAGACCTGTACAGAGAGGAGCTCCAAGCCCTGACAGAGGCCCTCTTCCTGGACAACCCTCTACAGAGCCAGGTGCGCCCTGAGGGGGAGTTAGGAAGTGGCCCAGGGGTAGCCGACTCCTGTCTGGCTGCAACACTGCCAGTGAGTGAGTCAGCGTATTGCGGTCTGCCACTGCTAGGGCCCTGGGCCAGAACGCAGTGGAGTGGGTGGGCCTGTGTCCCCCCTGCCACCCCAATCCGTGGGTGGCAGTCTCCCCCTCTCTTAGGCAAGAAGCCTGCGCTTGTTTGCACTCCGCTAGAGTTAGGAGGCCTGATTGTTTTGTGGCTCAGCCTGAGTGCAGGCCTAAGCTCTCAGACTCTTTGTTGCCCCGCCCTGACCAGGAACTGGGCTCTGTAATTGTGTTTGTCATTTGGCCCTGATCACGGACCTGCACTGAGGTCTCCCATTGCCCCGCTGATCCCCACTCCAGGCGACCTCCCAGAGACATAGTGAGGTGGATTGGCCACCCACAGACCCGAATGGTGAGGGGCCATTCCCCCCAACGGACTACAGTCCCCAAAGGATCTGTACTGAGACCTTTGCTGTTAAACATCCATAAATGATCTGGAAAAAGGGGTAAACAGTGAAGTGGCAAAATTTGCCACTTTAAAACAAACAAAATTTATGAAATTACTCAAGGTACTTAAGTCCAAAACTGACTGTGATGACTTACAACGGGATCTCACTTGACTAAATGACAAAATGGCAGATGAAATTCAGTGTTAAGTGCAAAGTAATGCACATTGGAAAACATACTCCCAACTGTACCTACAAAATGATGGGGTCTATATTAGCTGTTCTCACTCCTGAAAGAGATCTCAGTGTCATTGTGGATAGTTCTTTGGAAACATCCGCTCAGTACGCAGCAGTGGTCAAAAAAAGCTAACAATGTTAGGAACTGTTAGGAAAGGGATAGATAATAAAACAGAAAATATCATAATGCCACTGTATAAATCCATGGTACACCCACACTTCGAATACTGTGTGTAGTTTTCATCCCATCTCAAAAAGGTATATTAGAATTGGAAAAAGTATAGAAACAGGCAACAAAAATGATTAAGGGTATGGAACAGCTTCCATATGAGGAGAGATTAAAGAGTGTGACTTTTCAGCTTGGAAAAGAGAGGACTAGGAGAGGACATGATAGAGGTCTATAAAATCATGAAGGGTGTAGAGAAAATAAGTAGGGAAGTGTTATCCACCTCTTCACATGACACAAGAACATAGGGGGTCACCCAATTAAATTAATAGGCAGCAGGTTTAAAACAAACGAAAGGAAGTACTGTACTTTTTCACACAAAGCACAGTCAGTCTGTGGAATTGCTTGCCATGGGATGTTTTGAACACCAAAAATATAATATATATAAATATAAATATACCCCATGCTCCAGGTGTCCCTAAACCTCCAACTTGCCAGAAGCATCTGGCACTGTCCACTAAGAGAGGATACTGGGGTAGATGGATCATTAGTCTGACTTACCATGGTCATTCTTATGTTCTTATGTGTTCACCTTTCCCAGAAATGTCCTGGGAAACCCACTTAATTTTAAAAGTTCACTTATCTGACACTTGTGTAAAAGAGACTTTTGAAGCTCATAACAATTTCTAACGTTTACATTAGTCATGTCTCTCCCTTTAGAGATGTTAATACAAATTCCACAACATTACATAAACATTTGTATTTTTAATAGAATGAACTCATAAGATATTTAAACTTAATTTAATAAGGTTTAGCTTTTTTCAGTATGGTTTGTCCAGGATATCACTGGAAATTGCCATATCTGTCATACCCTTCTCTTGGATAAATTAAATATATCGAGCTTCTTAAATCTTTCTATGAGGCATATATTCTAGACTTCAAATCATTCTTGTAGCTTTTTTCTGAACCCTTTTCAATTTTTTAACATCCTTTTTGAAGTGTGGACACCAGAAGTGGACAGAGTATTCCAGGAATGGTCTCACCAATGCTGTATATGATGCCACCTTTCTACTCCTACTTGCTATTCCCCTACTTATGCATCCCAGGATCGTATTTGCCCTCTTAGTGACAACATTGCCCTGGGAGCTCATGTTCATTTGGTTATCTACAATTACATCTAAGCCCTTTTCACTGTCACTACATTCTAGGATACTGTCTCGCATCTTGTAAGTGCAACCTACATTTGTCATTCTTAGATATCTGTCCTTGCATTTTAGGACCGACAAGGTGGGTGGGATAATATTTTTTATTGGATTAAGTTCTGTTGGTGAAAGAGACAAATGTTTAAGCTTTCCAGAGATCTTCTTCAGGTCTGGAAAAGATAACCGTGTCATAGATAAATACAAGATGGGACAGATGAAGTGTAAGAGGTTAACACATGTTGCAAGAAACCACTTAAAATGAAGTGGGCAATTAACACCTCTGCAGTCACAGAACAGAGGAGAGTTAGTAGATTACAAATGGTTGTAGACTACAAATTGTTGTAATGAACCATAAAATTAGACTCTGCTGAAACCATGCGTTTTACTGTCTAGCAGAGTTATGAATTTAAATTCCTGTGCTTGTCTTTTGAAGGTGTTGTGCAGGTTTCCTTTGAGGACAAGGACTGATAGGTTAGATACAGAGTGATCACTCTGTGAAAAATGTTCGCCCGTAGGTGATAGGTTTTTTTTGGCTGTTATCATTTTTTTATGTGAGTTCATTCAACAGCATAGTGATTATATGGTTTCACCAACGTAGTTGTTGCTGGTACATCAAATGTGAAGCCCAAAAACTTATCTGTTTCACCAACAGAGAGGTTGGTCCAATAAAAGATAATATCTCACCAACCTTGTCTATTTCATATTTTGGGACCAACATGGCTACAACACTGCAACCTTGCATTTTAATATAGCCAAATGCATGTTGTTCACATGAGCCTATCTTACTAAGCAATCCAGACTCAACTGCATGACTCACCTATTTCCATCATTATTTACTACTACACCGATTTTGTGTCATCTGCAAATTTTACCAGCATTGATTTTATATTTCCTTCCAGATCATTGACAGAGATACTGAATAGCATTGAACCAAGAACAGATTCCCCCAAGGCCCCACTAGAAATCCCCCGAGGAGGATGATTCCCCATTTGCAATTACTTTTTATGACCTATTTAATTCATTTAATATAGGCTACATTGATTTTTGTATAGAGCTAATTTTTTATCAGAATGTCATCCAGGACTAAATCAGTGCCTTATGGAAGTCCAAGTATATTATGTCAATACAATTATCTTTTATCAACCAAACTTGTAAGCTCATCAAAAAACAGTACCAAGTTTGTTTGACAAGACCTATTTTCCATAAAACCCTGTTGATTGGCATTCACTGTGCTTCCTTTTTTAAATTATCTACAGATCGTATCCCATATCAACCTTCCCACCTTTTGCCTGGGAGTGATGTCAGACTATCCAGCCTATACCTGGGTCATCACATTTACTCTTTTTTTAAATATTGGCAGAACATTTCCTTTTTCCCAGTTCTCTGGAGCTTCCCCAGTATTCCAAGATTTGTTAAAAATCAACATCAGTGGTTCAGATCCAACATCAGTGGTCTTTGGTCCAATTCTTTTAATACCCTTAGATACAAATTATCTGGTCCTTCCAGTTTTAAAATGCTTAACTTTAATAGTTGTGCTTTAAAATTTTCCATAGATATTGATGGAATAGAAAGTATTTCCTTATCTCTGTAAGATATGAATACATCAGCCTGCTTCATTCCAAATACAGAACAGAAATATTTATTGATTACTTCTGCCTTTTCTGCATTGCTATTGACAATTTTACCATCCTTATCTATTATTGCAGTGGTTCTCAATCTTTTGTACTGCTGACCTCTTTCACACAGCAAGCCTCTGAGTGCGACTGTGGCAGTTCAATGATGAGACAGAACACAGCTTTATGCAAGAAAGCAGGCTGGTCAGCTGAGATGGGCGTTCTCTGTCCCCCCGCCTTCCACCTTCTCCTTTTATTATATTTCTCCCCCTAAGCATTACACACTGCTACACAAAGGAATGTGTGACGTTAATTCATATACTTAGTTACCATCCCCTATCTACTACAATCCTGGTTCTCAGGCCTTGAGCCCAGGCTAAGAAAGCCTCCCACAATTGCTGTCCAAACAATCAAGTTCTCATGGTTCATATCTAGCCCTTGTCCTTGGATAGAGCAATGTGTGCATTGCTTCTACGAAACAGTCAGGGGGTGCCCCGCCTGCTTCCAGGTGGACTAGCTAAACATTAACCCTTCATGCGACCCCTCCTTATAAATTAAAAACACTTTTTAATGTATATAACACCATTATAAATGCGGGAGCAAAGCGGGGCTTGGGGTAGAGTATGACAGCTCACAACCCCCCATGTAATAACCTCGTGACCCCCGAGGGGTCCCGACCCCCAGTTTGAGAACCCCTGCACTATTGGATCTATACCATTGTTAGGATTTTATTTGTTCCTGAAAAATTTAAAGAATTCCTTATTGTCCTTAATCCTACTGACCATAATTTTTTTTTTTTACCTTTATTTTCCCTTGTCAACTATCTGCATTTCCTAACTGCTGATTTATACTCATTGCTATCCACTTCCCCATTTTTCCATTTGTTATAGATATTCTTTTTTATTTTGATACTTTCATTTACTCTTTTTACTAGGATTTCTTTTCACACAAGAAGCCTTCTTATGTGTGTGATGGGATCCCCAGGGTGCAGCCTGGGACTGTGGGACCGCTGTGCCCCCTTAACTCTCCAGCCTGATCTGTCTCTCACAATGCTTTGCTGTTGCCTCCAGGCACCATTATCACTCAGCACAACCGCATATGCAGCCCCACACCCAGCTAGATTGCATGAGTGCTCCCAGAGCCACTCATGAATCACACAAAGAAAGGCACCAGCCAGAGCCCCCCAGCTCCCAGCTTTGTACCTCAGGAATATACCGTCTTGCACTGTTTACGATGAGCAGTGCAAATTTATTAATTGGTTCCCCACTTCATCAATGGAAAGTGGATATACACTAGCCTTTGCAAACCTGAGCAGATTTACCACACGCTTCAGGCAAACTCACAGGTAAAGATAAACAGTTAAACCAATTTATTGACTACAAAAGATAGATTTTAAGTGATAGGCAAAAAGTCAGAGTTAGTTACCCAAAGAAAAGAAAATATAAGCACGTAGTCTAAACTCTCAACCCTATTAGACTGGGCAACATCTAGATTGTAGTTTTTCTGACCCCTGGATACTGCAGTCCTTAGTATACAGGTTTGTCCTTTAAACCTGGGCCAGTCTCCTCTGTTGGAGTGTCCAGTCTTCTGAGTCTCTTTGTTGCTTGCAGCATAGATGGGGGCAGGAGAAAGGCAAAGCATGTGGCCAATGTGTTCTGTTTTATACCCTTAGTCCATGTACTTGGAGAATACAAGTCCAGGCATGTCTGGTGAGCATTGCTGAGTCACAAGGTGAAGCAATACCCCGATGTGTCTCCTGTCATTGAATTGTAACTCCTCTGCTGGAAAATGGCTGGTGATATCTGTTCAGCATCTGTTGGTTACCTCTTTTCTTATCATTGTCTCCTTTGAGCTAGTATCTAGGTGCTTCCCAAACCCACAGCATATTTTAGTGAAAACCATATAACACAATTCTTATAATTTCGTATGCATTGATGATATACATATTTAGATAGAACAATGGCTTCCAGCAGATCATAACCTTTCCCCTGATACCATACATGGCATGCTTTACATGCAAGATCACAATTATATATAAACGAGATATATGGGGATTACAGAACGCTCCAGCAAAGTATAGACTGTCACAATGTGATTGGAGATTTGTGGGTTTCCTAGGCATTTAAAAAAGCATTCTTAAATAACTCTCCATTATCACTTTTATTTTTATGTTTAAATGTTTCCTCCCACTCAGTTTTTCTCATGTTTGTTTTTTTTTTGGCACTGGGAATTTGTTCATTTTTAGAGCACCAAGTACATATATATTACTGGTCAGGACTACATTCTGTTTGCACACAACAAATAAAATTAGTGTTTGATCACTTCCATCTGAGCAACCATCAGTTTTTAGTTCAATGATCAGTTCATTTTTATTGGTTAGACTGAAGTCCAACAGTGCAACCAACTTGGGGTAATTCTATATGTTCGACACACTGTTTTTTTAGTGCTAGAAAGTTACCATCTATAATTTTTAGAACTCAAGGATGCTTTACGAATGGCAGCATGAGACCTCTAACATATGTTTCCATGATGGAAATAACCCTTGATAACTCAGTGTTTCTAGACATTAACGCTTGGCTTGACAAAGCTCTGGCTGGGATGATTTAGTTGGTGTTGGTCCTGCTTTGAGCAGGGGGTTGGACTAGATGACCTCCTGAGGTCTCTTCCAACCCTAATACTCGAGGATTACAGATAGATGTTTATGGATCTGCTCATCCTATACCCTTATCTGCTTTAATGGCCTGTAACAGACCTCCACCAGTACCTCATCTTGTGATTCATCAGACCATTGAACCATAAGCAGTTCAGATCCTGTTCCTCTCAATTGTCCATAACTTTAAAGCTCGTAATGGTATCTTTCATGTAGAGTGCCATCCCCCTCCCCTTCTACCCACTCTTTTTGCTAAATAGGGTGTATCCAGTGTCTTTAAAACATTCCAGTCATGTGGCTCCTCCCACTGGGTTTCAGTAATAGCAATTATACGAAAGGAGAAATGAGATATGCAAGAGGTTGTTGTAAATCCTCTCTCTAACTGTGCAGATTTATTTATAGTTTTGACCCTGAAACAGGAGAAGTGTCAGAAATTCCATGAAGTCCACTAGGGATTTTGCTATTGATTTTATGTGGAAAGCTCTCAGACGTTATGGTGATAGGTATAAAACTGTAACATCTGATCTGTTTCTTCATGCAAGTAATATTTTCCTTACACTGTTGAACAGCTTACCTCTTTGGATGCATTCGTCATTGGTGCAGTAGCTAAGGCAGTTGCCACCACCATCACCTACCCCATGCAGACAGTACAATCAATTTTGCGGGTGAGTATTAGTTATACTGAAAATAGGTCCATCTAATTCCAAGCGAAGGCAGCTCTGCCTCTGGAGGCCACTACTGTGCAACCCAAGACCTCTCTATTCAAGAGTCCTTGCTGGACAGACTTCTCTTATCTTGCTGATTGTGTTGAAGGTCATTGGCAGGTCTTACCATTTGTAAGGGCCTAGACTTGGGCTTTTTTGTTGCCTTGCCAAAGGAGCCTGCCGGAACTTCAGTAGGGATAGGGAAGTCTCATAAGCAGGTAATAGTAATTACAATATAGCACATTTATGTAGTGTCTTCCACAAAAACTCTTGAGGCACCTTACAATTTAAAGGCTGCATAAAATGTGGATTTAAAGGCTGCATAAAATGTGGATTCTGAATATAAATAGAAAATAGGTTCCATAAACACAGAAAATAAAATTTAAAGACTAAATACTAAAGACCAAGTGATGGAAGGTAAACTAAAAAAGTAAATAATATACATAAGGTTTGCTTTATTTAGTCAAACCACTACTTGCTTTCAGTGGTGGCCAATATTTGACGCATCAGAGGAAAGTGAACTCACATATAATGCACCTAGCTCAAGGGTGGCCAACCTGAGCCTGAGAAGGAGCCAGAATTTACCAATGTACATTGCCAAAGAGCCACAGTAATACATCAGCAGCCTTCCCCCCGCCCCCAGCGCCTCCCACCCACCAGCAGCCCCGCTGATCAATGCTTCCCCCTCCTTCCCCGCACCTCCTGATAAGCTCTTTCGTGTCGTGCAAGAGGCTCAAGAGAGGGAGGAGCAAGGGCCTAGCAGGCTTAGGGGAGGGAGTGGGGAGGGGTGGAGTGGGGGCAGGGCCAATAGTTGAGTCACAGGTCGGCCACCCCTGACCTAGCCAATTGCCCAGTGCTGTACTCTAATTAGAGTGGTGAGGGAATCGCTCAGTCCTGATCCTTGGAAGCAGTCAATACATCCTGCAGCATGTAATATGAATACCTTTATTTTAGCTTGGGTAGCTATACATGTTGACATTGGTGTAGTATTACAATAGAGATAAAATTTTTAGTAACTATTCAAAGTCATATCTGCTTACTTTAATACTAAGTACTTAGCACTGTAGAGCCAAGTGTGGTAGAATTAGTTGGATGTTTGCATGGAGCATGGATCATCAATAACACTCTGTGTTTGTCACGGAGGTAATGGAAGTCACAGATTCCGTGACTTCCTGTGACCTCTGTGACTTCTGCAGCAGCCAGTGTGGCTGACTCTAGGACCGCCCAAGCAGCTGGACCTGGAGCCACTCGGGCGGCCCTTGGGACAGCTACACGAGCCACTGCTGGAGTGGTTTTTGCAGCCAGCCCCTCGGGCAGCCTCACAGCCAGCCGTACCAACCGATGGCCTGGGCAGCTGGCCCCAGAGACCACCCGAGCAGCGGCCGATGCAGCTGGCCCTGAGGACCGCCTGAGCAGCAGTCCCGGGGCAGCAGGAGTAGACGTTGTGATTCCGGGGCGGCCGGAGCAGTGGGGCTCCTCTCTTCCCTCCCTCCCTACCCCCCAGCCGTGGCCAGAGCAGCAGTAAGCCCCGCCCCCCCCCCCCCCGGGCTCCATCCCCCTGGCACCTGGTGTCATGGGGTCCCCTGGGGCTCTCCCCCTGCAGCTGGTGTTCCAGGCTCCCGTCCCCCCACAGCGCCCCCTCCCCCCAAAAGAAAGATTCAATCAGAGGTATTTATGGTATAAATCATGGACAGGTAATGGGCTGTGACCTGTCCATGACTTTTACTAATAATACCCTTGATTAAATCTTAGCCTTAATCATCAGTACAGTTGTAAATGAGGTTCCAGTTCTAGCACTAAATTCTGCCCTTGCTTACACCTGTGTAATTGCACTGAAGTTAATGGCTTTGCATAAAGTGAATCTTTAACTCAGTGATGCACAAGCCAGAAAGAACTCGGCTTGAATTTCGGATCCCAGATTGATTTTTGCAGGACTGGTGATTAGAAAAATAATCTTGAAAATGAGAATTGTTTTACAGGGAGTCAGTGAAACATAATAGCATTGTATATTTCTGTGTTTATGACTGGAGTGGAACTGGAGTTTAAAATCAATAAGATTTCACCTGTAGCAAACAATGTTTTAATGCTAGAGGTATGATATCAAATAAACTAGGTCAGTAAAAGCTTTGGCCACACTCTTCTGCACTGATTGCAACCTTTTGACAGCACAAGCTGGAAGACATGAAAATAGATGTAGGATAATCAATCCTAGAAGTTATCTTAGAATTTAGTAGCCTCTCCGCATTTTACCTGTTCATTAGGGTTCTTGGTCTGTCAGTGAGGTTTATGGTTAGGAGGAAATAATCCCAATAAATTGTTAACACTGTTTCTTTCCTTTCCCTTTCAGTTTGGACGTCACAGATTGAACCCTGAAAACCGGACACTAGGCAGTCTTAAGAATGTTCTCTATCTTCTTCGACAGAGAGTAAGGTGAGCTTTCTAGTTCCTGTCTTAATGACGCATATACTCCCACAAAAGAATGGGCTTTTAACATATTGGCAGTTAATATTGCTGGGCCTGACCATTATTTATTTTCACCCACTTGAACTAGTAACCCAGTTCCACTTGTCGACTATTGCAAAACAGGGATGGGAGAGCAAGTAACACTTTCAAATTAAATATCTGCATGTTGTTCAGAGTGAGGTGATTATATAGATAGCAATTTAGCCTCTCCTCTGGAAAAGAGTTAAGTTTCCTGCATAGAATGCTTACCCTTCTCTATTGAGCCCATATGTTTAAAATCTAAGTAGCTGAGGAGACTGGGAATAGGATAAGGAATCCTAATTCTGTGTCTGTAATTTAACTTCTAACTCTAATTAATAATAGGTCAGTGCTGCTCTAAGGCTGTTAGTTAGTTGGCCAATAAGTCTGACAGGCAAGTGTTTACATCGTAACTGGCTTCTTTGCTGACAATCTCTGCATAGAGGCCAAAAGTTGACTATGCCACGGAAACTGACTTACTCTCCTCAACAAAATATGAAGTATTCTGGTGGGGTAAAGCGTGTGAGAAACTTGTTCGGTTTCCCATGTTTTGTCACTCTTCTAGGGATAGAGGAAGAGCTTCAGCATGCAGAACTGTCAGTGCAGGCAGCATTTCTCATTAGTGCTGTAATTTGCTTAGAGAAAACTTCACATTTGTCAAACCTGTTTCTTCTTAGGCGTTTTGGATTGGTGGGACTCTACAAAGGCCTTGAAGCAAAGCTCCTGCAGACCGTCCTCACTGCCGCACTCATGTTCCTAGTCTATGAAAAACTGACTGCTGCTACCTTCACAGTCATGGGATTAAAGCATTCACAGAAGCACTGAGAAAGTGATCTGTGCAGCACAATGAGCATGGAAATAAACTGGGGGTCTGGAGAGGGAGGTCCAATATCTGAGGAAAGGCTGGGTAGCAAAGAATTCTCTGTCTAAGGTCACCTTTTTCTCCATTAGTTTCCATTCTTATTGTCTGTCTCGGAAGCTGCGTGAGGAGAAGTTTAGAGTGAAGTCCAGTAGGATTTGCTGCCAGCTGTCTTTGTGGTGGCTTGTTCACTGTATTGACATTTTGCGACCCAATTGTGTTAAGAAATTAAATGGAAAAGATTATTTTAGCACCTGAAATTAAGATTTGTTAATTACTGGAGTGGTTTGGTTGGCTCTTTTAGGGGGAGGGAGTACTTTTACTGCACTTAATTTGCCTTTTTTTTCAACTTGCCCTCAGCCATTCTCCTCCCTGTACTAGCTATCGGTAGCTCCCTGTCAGGTGTTCATCTCACCTGGTATTTGGTTCATTAAAATAGTTCATGCAGAACCGGGTTTCTGGCATAGTTTCCATTTAATTTCTGATATTTTTTTTCTGGTGGAGCATGACTGGATGTTATTCCAAATATCTATCAGAAGATGAGACTTGTGAGAAACTAGAATGCTCATTTCCCAGGGCTGAGTGTGCTGTCCCTCGGAACCACCCTCCCCCCGCCAGTGAACTTGGAACTAGATTGGCCAGTAACTGAATATAGGGATTTCCATACTGCAGCAGGCATTTATTCTGTCTAGTCTGGTACTCTAGCTCCTTCCCTCCTGAAACTAATTGTTGGTTCATTTAATCCAGTACTGTGCCTCAAACAGGGACCAACGCCACGTACCTCAGAGAGGAGAGTAAGTCCCTTCTATAGCACAACTAATTGTAAGTGTTGTTTTTCTTCCTGGCCTCTGGAGGTGGTCAGTTTGTGCCATGAAGCATGAAATGAGATAATTGTTGTCCCAGCTAGTGTAACTGCACGTGCTCTTCTTACTTATTTTTATTGTTGTATAGTCTTAGTTCATGAAATTCTGTTAAGTCCCATTATAGCCTTTGCCATGCTTGCAGCAGTATCATTTTAACATGTGATCTCATAATCCAGGTAAAATCATGCTGGGTCAGTAGCTGAATAGCAAAGACTTCTGGGGAAAAGTCAGGTACTGCAGGAAGTAGCATTTAGTAAATGGCACTTTTTTGAGGCATTACTGATCCCATCCCTGTAGTGTTGGGGAATGCTGGTCTACCATCTTATGGATGAGAGTGAAAATTGAGGCCTTGACGCCTAGCACTCTTTGTGAGAGTAGTAGAGTAAATCCAGCCCAAATTCTGACATGGATAATTCTATCTGCCTAGTTAAATTCTCCCTTCAATTATAAGTGGATAATTTTTCAGTGGGACAACATCTTAATAAAGATTGTCTCATGAACTACCTCTCCTTCCATTCGTGATTGCAGGGACCACTTCCACTCCAATTTGCATTTATAGTACATCCCTCTGATAATTACTGCAATTGCTTACATAGGCAGGTGATATTAGTGAGGTATTTAATATTTTAAGCTTCTTTCAATGCAATTTAGTTGCTGGAATCAAGGAGAAGAACCAGCACCGTGTGATCTGTTACTCGCTGTAGACCACCTGTTAGTGTTTAATGGACCACTAGTGATCCACAGGTTAGAGTTTGAGAACTGCTATCTTCACTTCCTGTATTAAATGATGGAGTAGTATTGCTGTGCATTGCTAAACTGTTGTTGTGGCACATCCCAGAACTGGCTGTACTTTAGTGGTATACAGAGACATTCATATATTCAGTATTTGTATAGCAGGGAGTTTGTATAGTGCTTTGGAATTCACTTATCTGAAAGTTGCAGTGTGGCCTAGGTAATAAAATTAAAACCAGATAGTGCTCTCCAGTCAATAACTCCTTCTTACACATACTTAACAAGAGCAGGACACTGCTTTCATTTTCCTAACAGGTAAGTCAAATAAACAAACCAAGCTCTTCAATCTGGTGCACATACTGCAAGGGAAAAGGAGCAAGGTGTACTTCAGCCTGCCCAATAGCAATATGGCTTGCTCCATTTGACGGCTGCCAGCACAGGAGCATGTCTCATTTCTCCCTTTTGAAGGAAACTAGAGTCAGTTGCTGATCCCACTCTACTTCCTTGCTGATTCCTGCAGTAAAGGCTAGTATCTCTGATCTATTTATAGTAAACCAGATGAACCTTTTTCATTGTATATTCACCTCAACACATGCTTCTGCAGATAAATGCTAAAAATAGCAGTGCAGATCTTCAGGCTCAGGCTGGAGCCTAGACTCTGAGATCCATCCCTCTTCCTGGGTTTCTGAGCTTGGGCTCCAGCCCAAGCCCAAACATCTACACTGCTATTTTTAGCCCCTGTAGTGTGAGCCATATGAGCCCGGGTCAGTTAACCCTGGCTCTGAGACTCACTGTCATGGGACTCGTTCTGCAGTGCAGACATTCCCTGAGAGATGCTTATGTTACTTACACATCTTGTGAGTTCCTCTCTTCTTAATTTTTATTTTACAGTAACTCCTCACTTAATATCCTCCCAGTTAACATTGTTTCGCTATTAGGTCGCTGACCTATTAGAGAACATACTCCTTTAAAGTCCTAAAATGTTCCCGTATAACGTTGTTTGGCTCCTGCCACACGGTGCTCCTACCTTGTTCCCCCCACCTGGCACCCGGGCCCTGCTTCCTGGGTGGAATGCCAGGCGGGCAGAGAGGGACAGGAGCCCCAGGCAGGCAGAACAGGGCAAGCCCCTGTACCTTGGTCCCACTCCCCAGCAGGAGCCTTGGGTGGGCGGAACAGGGCGAGCCCCTGCACTCCTACTCCACTATGCCCCTGCCTCAACCAAGCTTCACAATCATCATTGGTGAGTACAGTATTAAATTGTTTGTTTTAAAATTATTTAAAACTTATACTATATATGTATCTAATGTCTTTTGTCTGGCAAAAAAAATTTCCCTGGAACCTAACCCCCCCCAACCCCAATTTACATTAATTCTTATGGGGAAATTGGATTCACTTAACATCATTTCGTTTAAAGTTGCATTTTTCAAGAACATAACTAGGACGTTAAGTGAGGAGTTACTGTACTATCATTCACAAGCATTTTTATTGAAATAGGGTATACTCTGAACAAGTGGTCAACACAGCAAGGAGAGTTCTATTTTGAACCTCACTCCCAGAATTGTTACAATCTACTACATCACTTTCCCTTTTCTGCTAAAGGTTCCATGTGGAGCAATATGGTTATGAGAAAAGGAACTATCAAGGTTTATGAGTTAATCATATGTTATTTAATGCACCCAATGGCTAGTGCAAAAATACTTCAGAGTTCTTTCTCATGAGGTAAGATGTAACTATTTAATGACAATACAGGATAAACCTAACGGTCTGAATTCTTTGGTCTGTTAAGGTTATTTGCCCGCCATAAAGTGGTGCAAAGTGACCTTAAAATAGACAAAGATCGTTGCTGGAAGACTCTCCTTGCTAAACAGGACTCTGCCAGCAGAAAACTGGTAAAAACAGCTCTGCTGCATTCTATATCAGCAAACTCGCTTCCAGTGTTAGGAGAAGGAGGGCATGGGTCGGGCATTGTGGGGCAGCACATTAGTGCACAATTGCCTCAGAGCAGGTTTTCATGATGCTGCTAAAACAGGTGAGCTTTGTCTAAACTTGTGTTTACAACGTTGCTACCTCTAGTGCAGCTGCGCCATTGTGGACAATTGTAATATGAGTAATAATTTTTCTAGTGTAGAAAAGACATAATGGCAGGGAGCACTTCCAGCACTGTAGTAAATTACCAACCCAGAGTAGCACAGACTGGTTTTAGAGAGAGCTATATTCAATCCACCTCAACTAAAGGGAGAGTGGATGCAATGCTGAGATGGGGTGAGATAATGATAAAGAAGGATATGACTATCAGATTGTGAAATCTGGTTTGTATCTGTTTTGAAATATTGGTAGAGAAGCTGTGGTAGTTTTGACTTGCCCAGGGGCAGCCTATTATGCTGCATTCCAGACAGCTGCCTTGCCTTGCCCTGCCCTGCCCTGGAAAGGTGTTTGGCACCTTGTTGAAGGACCATCAATGAAAACCATCAAGACGGCAATTTGGGGCCATCAAATTTGAATGACTCAGCTATTGGCCATTGGCATAGCACTTTCAATTCACATGGTCCTGCAAGGATATGGGGCAAGTATGACTTTAAACTGGGCCTGTGTCTACATTACCACTTAGGGGTGTGAATAAACCCCACTGTGACGGGGTGTACTGGCCCTGCACTGGAGCGGAAGGGGTTAAGTCAGCGCTATTAGCAGCAGAAGCCACGCCCCCCCGACTCTGTTGGGTATGCTCCGACTGCTGCTGCAGTATAAAAGGGAGCAGCCTAGCTCAGTCTGGGCTGACTGCTAAGGAGGAAGGACACTTGGTAGGGGGTCCAGCCCAGGAGCTGTTACAGCCCTTGCCTACGGGAGCTGAAGAGCCCAAGACCCAGACCAGAGGCCTGTGGCCAGTGGAACCCCAGGGAGCATACTGTGCCAAGGAGCCTGGAGGACCCTATGGACTATTGCTAGAGGCAAGCAGGTAGGAAGCCACCCAGGGAGGATGGATGAGTGGTACCTCCCACTCTCATGAGGTCAGCGTGTTTTGGTGGGACTCCCCGCTGACCCAGTGGCAGACCACTCTGCCACTATTAGAGCCCTGGGTCAGGGCCTGGTGGAGTCGGGTGGGTCCGGGCCCCCTTACTGGGGCTGGCACTCCCATGGTGATGGCCCCCAGGTGCTGGCCACTTGGCCACACTACAGTGCAATGGAAGGTGATTATATTGACTCCGGCCGCAAGACCGCACTACCCTGCATCTGAGGGTGGTTGTATTGACTCTGGCCATTGAACTAAGCAACCCTAAGGCTGGGTGCAACCTCATTGGCTTTAACAGGGGCAGGGGGAAGGAATAACACACCCTTGCCCCACCACCGGGGTGACCCTGCCCTGAGGAACATAAGTTACAATGACCTAAACATCACTGTGGACAGCACTATGTCCCTCCGACATAGCTGTCACCACTCATTGGGGGTGGATTAATTAAGCCGATTGGAGAGCTCTCTGCCATCAGCTTAGAGTGGCTACTCTAGAGAGCTTACAGTGGTGCAGATGCACTGCTGTAATCTCTCTAGTGTAGCCATAGCCTATGGGTTGAATACGTGGTACAAAGCAGGGATCCTATATAAGCACAGGGGGCGGCCGACCATTGCCATATGTAAGAAAGACTTGCAGGAGAGCCTCTACCCAGTCTGAAATGCTGATGAACCACAAACTCATAAGAATCGGTGACCTCTGACTAAGGGAGGGTGCATCTCAGGACTTCTGTTATTTTCAAAGAGTTGTCAAGAGCTTTAAGAATAAAGTGAATGTTAAGAAATTTCTCTGCTAAGCCTGTATTCCTTGCTTTCTTGCCACCCAGTCTCTGAAGGCTTCCAAGGGAAGCAGTGGGGGCAAAAGATCTATCTGTCTTTAAGATTAAACTCGATAAGTTTATGGAGGAGATGGTATGATGGGATAACATGGTTTTGGTAATTAAATATTCATGGTAAATAGGCCCAATAGCCTGTGATGGGATATTAGATGGAGTGGGATCCGAGTTACCCAGGAAAGCATTTTCTGTAGTATCTGGCTGATGAATCTTGCCCATATGCTCAGGGTTTAGCTGATCGCCATATTTGGGGTCGGGAAGGAATTTTCCTCCAGGGCAGATTGGAAGAGGCCCTGGAGGTTTTTCGCCTTCCTCTGTAGCATGGGGCATGGGTCACTTGCTGGAGGATTCTCTGCTCCTTGAAGTCTTTAAACTACGATTTGAGGACTTCAATAGCACAGATATAGGTGTGAGGTTTTTTGCAGGAGTGGTGGGTGAAATTCTATGGCCTGTGTTGTGCAGGAGGTCAGACTAGATGATCATAATGGTCCCTTCTGACCCAAATATCTATGAAAAAAGGCGTTACATTAGAAGCCAAGACTGTCACAGCCTAGGTAGAACTCTGAGGGAGCATAGGTAAGCAACAGGGGGGCTCAGGAAGCACTGGCTTTAGAGTCTAGGGCGGCTGGATGGTAACATCCAACATCCCAAAGCAAGGCATCAGACAAGAGGGCCAGGACCCAGGCCCTGAACCCAGGACCTGGCCCTGTTGTCCTAGAGCTAGAAAGGGTGATTAAATTCTACCCAGAACCAGTTGGCCTAGAAGTCATGGGCAGCACAAGAACCCCCCATTCAGGCAGGCTAGCCCCCTGTCTGACCCCTTCCGCTCAAGGCCCTGCCCATACCCTGCCAGAGGAGTTCCGAGCCCTCCACCATGCCCAGAGGAGCCCCAGCCAAGCCCCCGAGTCCCGGGCCACCAACTGCCATGGCCTGCCAGCCGGTCAGAGCCACCCCAAGTTCCAGGGGAGAGGTAGAGTTACAGTGGAAAGAGGAGCAGCATGGGCAGGGCCATGGGGGAAGACCAGGATATAGGGCCTCAGCCTGGACACCCTTTTGGCAGCGGCATTCCAAAGGTAGCAGGCCAGCGGCGTGCTTCCAAAGGGAGGTGTGTTGCATCTGACCTATTATACCCACCACCCGTGGTATCAGTCCCTCATCAGGTATGAGACTCTCTCAATTGGTGGAAGGACCCAGACAATGTCATAGAATCATAGAATCATAGAATATAAGGGTTGGAAGGGACCCCAGAAGGTCATCTAGTCCAACCCCCTGCTCAAAGCAGGACCAATTCCCAGTTAAATCATCCCAGCCAGGGCTTTGTCAAGCCTGACCTTAAAAACCTCTAAGGAAGGAGATTCTACCACCTCCCTAGGTAACGCATTCCAGTGTTTCACCACCCTCTTAGTGAAAAAGTTTTTCCTAATATCCAATCTAAACCTCCCCCACTGTAACTTGAGACCATTACTCCTCGTTCTGCCATCTGATACCATTGAGAACAGTCTAGAGCCATCCTCTTTGGAACCCCCTTTCAGGTAGTTGAAAACAGCTATCAAATCCCCCCTCATTCTTCTCTTCTGCAGGCTAAACAATCCCAGCTCCCTCAGCCTCTCCTCATAACTCATATGTTCCAGACCCCTAATCATGTGAGACCCCTAATGTGTGAGGATTCCGTTTGTTCAGCTTCCTCTCTCTATCACCATGACAGATGCATCCGTGATGGTCTAGGGGATGCACTTGGGGACTCACATTTTTCAGGACAAGTAGTCTGCCCATGAGACATAGCTACATGTCAACATCCTTGAACTGAGGGCAGTCAGGAATGCCTGTATCCACTTTCTGTCTTTAATCAAAAACATGTCCCTAAAAATCCTGACAGACAACATAGCTTGCATGTTCTATACGAACCGATAAGAAGGGGCCAGATTCCCGTCTCTTTGTGACAAAGAGGTAAAGCTCTGAAATTGGTGCATAGCCAATTGCATCCTTATTTCAGCAGCTTACCTTCCAGGGATACAAAACAGGTGAGCAGATGACATCAGCAAAGACATCTCCCAGAACTATGAGTGGAAATTGGAGACGGAAACATTTTTGCTCAAGGAGGGTTTGGGTCCTCTCTCGTTGGGAGATGCCTGTATTTTCCCCCAGTGCCCCTGTTTCTGAAAGTGATAAACAAGATCAAGCATGACTAAGCCAGGATCATATTAACAGTCCCAACATGGGCCAGACAAATATGGTATCCTTGCCTGAATCACCTAGCTATTTGGCAGGCAATCAGCCTTCCATCCATTCCTCATTTCTTTTCCAAGATGCCAGTCAGACTCTTCACGCCAACCTGAACATTCTTTGTCTCAAAGCTTGGCTCCTCGATGGTTCATGAGACTAGAGTCTTAATTGTTCTAAGAAAGTACAACATGTAACTGCAAGTTACACTTACCCCCACAAGTGGAAAAGGTTCAGCCTTGAGTGTGTCAAGAGAGGTGTACCACCTGCTTACTCTTCTCTCTCTGCCATCCTTGATTACCTCTTAAAGCTAAAAACTAGACAAGATTATCCATGAACTCTGCCAGGGTTCACCTGGCAGCTATAACAGCCCTTCATTCTCCTGGTTGAGGGATTCTCAGTCTTTGCTCATCGTACAATTGTAAGGTTTCTCAGCGTATTGGGGAACCTTTTCCCTCAACTAAGGAACTCACTCCTATCTGGGACTTGAATTTAGAATTTAGATGCCTTACGGCCCCCCTTTGAGCCAATGGCCATCTCTTCCCTCATTAATTTATCTTGGAAGACAGCTTTTTTGGTGGCTATCACCTCTGCTCGAAGGGTTGGGGAAATAAGGGCTCTAACAGCAGACCCTCCATTTATAATATTTTTCAACGACAAAGTTTTATGCCCACACCCTAAATCTTTGCCCAAGGTGTCATCTGAGTTTCACATCAACCTGATTATCCATCTTCCAGGTTTTTTCCCCCAAGCCACGTCAGTACAGAGAGAAAGCCATTTTATACAGTTTGGATGTTAGGCGGTGTGATGAGACATTAATCTGGCACTAGCCCTGGAGGAATTAATATAGATAAGAGAGGCCAGTGGCAGCTATAGGCTACACCTGGGGGGGGGAGCATAGGACATGATAAGGCTTAATTGGGAATGAAACCTCACCTGTGCAGAAACAGGCAGGGCCTCTATAAAGCCTAGGAGCTGAGTATAGACGGTGCTGCAATGAGGTGAGCCTGTAGTCAGACTCCATGATACAAGTAGGAGCCTGAAAAAGGCAGTATCAGAAGCAGTCCAGGGAAGGAGCAGTAAAGTCAGAAAGTATCAGAAAGTATAGAACCTGCACTACTGGTTCAAGGGTCCTTGGACTGGAACCCAGAGTAGAGGGCAGGCCCAGGTTCCTCTACTAGCCACTGCGAAAGTGGTGCAATCAGTGCAGTGGATATGGAGACTGCCTGAGACTTGGTGGAAACAGACTCTTATGGGACCCCGGAATAGGAGGAGGAGTGTGACTTGGCCAGTTGGCTAAGCCATGAAGGAGAGGCGCTGCAGCTCCTGACTAGTGAGAGAGGGGCCACAGAGTGAGTGCCATAGGCTTGGTCTACACTGTGGGGGAATAGATCTAAGTTACAACACTTCAGCTACGTAAATAACGTAGCTGAAGTTGACATACTTAGATCTACTTACCACGGTGTCTTCACTGTGGTAAGTCAACAGGTGACGCTCCCCTGTTGACTCTGCCTGCGCCTCTCCCTCCGGTGGAGTTCCGGAGTCGATGGGAGAGTGCTCGGTGGTCGATTTATCGGGTGTAGGTTAGACGCGATAAATCGACCCCCAGTTGGATCGATCGCTGCCCGTCGATCCAGTGGGTAACGTAGACAAACCCTGAGATGATGGGCTGAGCAACCACTGGATGGGACGGGGACAGTGGGAAGCTAATTCCCCAGATGAGCCATGCAGAGACGCCACTGAGAGCGGAGTAGCAGACCCTGTTAAAGGAGGGCATTACCTTTTATTTGGATAGAACTAAGTCTTTTCTGAAATCACACAGACTGTTTGTGACTATTGTGCGTAGGTTTAAAGGGTTCAGTTATTTCGACTCAGATACTCTCCAGGTGGATGTCTGATAGTATTATATTGTGCTATGAATCTGCAGACAGCCTCCTTCTAGGATATTGGCCCATTCCACAAGATCTCTGTCCACATCTATTGCACTACTCAAGAATGTTCCTATTCTGGACATTTGTAAGGCTGCCATTTGGACCTCCATACATACCTTTTCCACGCATTATGCAGTGGTGCAGTATTCTGGATAAGCCCTCTGCTCCAGCTGGGTGTACTGCCTGGTAGTCACCTGAAGTGGATCACCCAAAGGGACACTGCTTGAAGAAAGAAGGAGCGGTTACTCACCTTATTCAGTGACTCGCGTTCTGTGAGACATGTGTGTCCATGTGTGTTCCACTACCACCCTCCTTCCCCACTGCTTTAGAGTTTCCTCTGGGGACTTTATGGTAGAGAAGGAACTGAGGGCAGTTCATCCGCACAGCCCTATATAGCCTCGGAAAGGGGCACAAGGAAGTATAGAGTGCATGCATGGGCCAAACAAGCACTACTACCAAAAATCTCCAATTAATAGCGCAAAGGGTGCAAGCACACCTGACGTGGAGCACCCGTAGGGGGACACACATCTCAAAGTCCAGTCACTGCATAAGGTGAGTAACCACTTCTTTCTCTTTCCATCCCCCCCATTCCATATAACCACCAGAGTTATATTAACTTACTCACTGCTCCTTCTATTTGACATTTGTACACCTCTCTTTTCTTTTTCTTTCCCTCTCCCTTTCCTCCGTATCTTACTTCCACCAATTTTACCCCTTTGTTTTGTTTTGTTTTGTCTCTCTTGGGCAGCCAGCTGACTCACTTCCCTAACTATTCCTTCAGGTTATTAAAATGGCAAAAATAGTACACTTAAAGAAAAGGCCAATACTATCTTATTAAATAGATGTTAGACATCCTGATTATTAAAATCTAGCTACATTATTAAGTGTTGGCAGATGTAAGACAGGGGGACAAGGAGGCTGATTCAAACAATTTGATATCTGCTTCCAGCATGGCTGATTTCTCCTGGTAAGATTATACAATTATCAAACACAAATATGACAAAACACAAAATGTGAATCTATGAATTTCAAAGCAACTGAGTCACCTTTTAAATGTACATTTTACCAGGTCTGGTCTTGGTTTCCCTTTTCTATGCGCCTGAGCCAAGGACTGTCATTGACTTCAATAGGCTCTAGATCTGGCTCCAAGACTTCAGAGCCTTACAGGGTGCTGAAACCATGCTTAGATTGAAAGAGGAAAGAGAACATCTCTTGTCTTGCTCCAGTGACCTGGATTGATTGAGAAGCAACATTGCTGGGTTCTGAAAGAGGAGTTGCTCCCTGTCTTGTCCTCAGTGTTAAACATGCTGGTGTTCTTATATCTTTACATCAACTACAGTAATACTGTTGTAAGCTACATAGGTTTGGTTTATCATTGCAATTTTTGTTTTAGAAATTGAATTTAGCTGAAGTTTAAAGTGAAGGAAAGGCAGGAGGAATGTTTAATTTTTTTATGAAGTGTTTTTATATTATTTCTACTTTTGAATGTGTGCATGAGTGTATGTGATAACGAATAGATCTGTCCTGTTTTGATTGGGCTCTGGATGATGTCTATACAGCCTTTTGGCTTACACTCTCGCTCTTCCTCTCTCATTCATTCTCCAGTTTAATTCTGTGCCTATTCAGCCCTTCCTTAAAGTGATCAGCTTAGCAGCTGTGGAGGGATCCAATATTCCTGACAAAAACACGTGCTGAATTTCTTTTCTGTATATATTTTCTTTTTCTCTTTGGTAGGATTAATTGATACACTAATTTCAGTCAGCAACACAAGATACTTCTTATCTGGGGTTGTCAACAGTTCCATATTACAAGGGACGTCCCTTATTTAAAAAGAAAATTACCTGCCCCTTACTAAAACGGTACGGGACGCCTTTTATCCTGTATTTCAACATATTACACATATTCTCATTATGTAAAGCCAGTTTTATTATTACCTCATTTTTCAATTATATAAAGTTTGTAAAATCAGAGAATTGGTCCCATGATTTACTGAACCAATGTACCTGTAGCGCAGAAGTTCCCAAACTATGGGGCATGGCCCCGGCGGGGCAGGGGGCATGTGATAAGGTTATCGGAGGGCACAAAGACCTGATTGGGGCCATGCTGAAAGGCTGGAGTCAGGAGGGGGCTCTGTCCAGCAGGGGAAGCGGACAGGGCTCTGTGCAGGTGGTCTCAGCTGCCACCAACCAGCAGTTATGCTCCTCTGCTGGAGATATTGGCAGAGACTCTGTGAGCAGGGAATGGAAGGCTATACTCCAGGAGTGCTGACCCCCATGCCAGACAGAGCCCCTTCCTGGCCCTGGCCCTTCAGTCAAGTTCCAGGGCACACGGCCCCGTCCACTTGCCCTGCCAGGTGGCGCCTACACAGGGAAAGATGATGGGGCCATGCTAAAGAGTTGGAGTCAGCAGGGGGCCCTGTCCAGCAGGGGGCCAATACTCACAGGTACATCTTTCCACTCCCCTCCCGACCCTGGCCCTGCAGTGCTGCCCTGTTCACTTCCAGAGCTGGGTCCCAGGTGCCAAGACTGCCACAGAGAGCGGAAGGTTTCCTCAATTGCCCCATAGTGAGTACCCTCCACCCACTGTGGTACTGGGCACCCCATCCCTGGCCCCCGTAATACAGTGTACGCCTCCTCCATAGGGGTGGTAAGAAAACAGTCCTGTATTGAAATACAATGTTGGCAACCCTATTCTTGTCACTTAAGATCCCAGGCTTTCTCAATTGTTCATCAGTACCTTTTCAACTGCCCAGAATCTATTATTATTTAATAAAACTTAAAGGTTCTAAAGTGAGATATTTTCAGGAAAGATCTTCAGCAATCCCCAATGATTTAGAAAATAAGAGCAGCTCCCAACCTCTAAAGGAGGGGCAAAGCGAACATCTGAGGCCTGGTGAAAGACAATTATTTTGCTCAATTATTAATTCCCAGGATTTAGTGAATAACTGAAATAAGATTAAAAATATACCACCATGAAAGCTTTTGGACGCTGTGTGCAGTGGAAAAAAAAAAAGAAATTGTTGGCTTTGAGAGGTTGATATTGTTACAATTCAAGGTGTTTGATAGAGCCCATCTGGGACAGGGATGTAGGTAGCAATTTGAAATTTCTTTGCACACACTGACTGATTCAGTGCCTCCTGTATGTGCACGTTACACTCAGGTTCCTAAAATGGAGATGCCCTGACATACAACATAACTAAAGCACTAGGTACAGTTGGGTCCAGAGATTTACCCTTGTGACAATAGAAGCCTGGTGAAGAGAAATTAGTGTCAATTCTCATAAGAAATATTGCCCCATAGGAAACGAAAGTTACTAACTGTGATGTTAGTAACACGCTGCTAATATTTTAACAAGGAACCATCAAACATTTCCTCCTTAGCCTGTGAGAAAAAACATGTATTATGGGTCTAAGTGTTATAGACAAGGAGTGAGAGACTAATCTATTCATTTGTTCATCACATCAAACTCTTCATTTGTTTTACCGGTTAAAAAGCTCTCTCATAACCAGAACCAAGAAGGGAGGCAAGAATGGAAGGGGGGAAATATGTAGTAAGTGCTCTTGCTGGGAATGCTTGTACTTTGCACCTGAACAATAAATACTGATAGTCCAACACAATGTTTAACTTGTGTTTATTTTAGGCGTGGGTAGAGAGCATGATAGAGATCTCATACAGAGTGCTGCCCTTGAGTATCCTTCCTGGGAAATGCTGAAAATACCAGATACTTTTAACAATGCACTCTTCAAAGTTATTTCCATCAGCCCCAGGGATAGAATTAATAGCAGAGAAAGATGGCAGTATCCAGAGAGAGGGTAAGCTCGATAAGTAGGGCCCTGCCAAATTCATGGTCCATTCTGGTCAATTTCACAGCCAAGGATTTGAAAATTAGTCACTTTCATGTTTTCAGAGGTTTACATTTGAAATTTCACTGTGATGTAATTGTGAGGGTCCTGACCCAAAAAAGGGGTCATGAGGGGGGCACAAAATAGCTGTAGGGGGGTTGCAGGATTGCTTCTGTGCTGCCTTCAGAGCTGGGATCCAAAGGCAGCAGCCCCAGAGCTTCCTGGAGGTGAAGATGGATCTGATCTCCACCATGCTGCTGGAAGTGCCCCAGCTGAGGGCTCCTAGCTGTTAGTCCCAGCCGGGCTGAGGAACACAGGACTTTGGTCTTCCCCTGTACAGCCATTCTTGGGGGGAGATCAGACCTACCTATGGGTACCTCCCCTGGCTGCAGGGCACTTCCAGCAGCATGAAGGAGATCAGACCCACCTCTACCTCTGGTGGCTGCTGCCCAGCCCTGGAGCTTCCTGCAGCTAGGGGAGGTACCTGGAGGTGGGTCTGATCTCTCCCTGAGAGAAGGTGTGCAGGGGAAGAGCAAGTCCCATCCCTCCCCAGCCTGGAGGGGACTAGCAGCTGGAGCTGTGGGCACAGTAGGAGCCCCAGCTGGGGTGTCCGCAGCCCTGCCCCTTCCCTCCCCTCCAATAGCTAGATTTCATAGAGAAGGTCTGATTTCATGATCCATGACATGTTTTTCATGGCTGTGAATTTGGTAGGACCCTAACAATAAGCAGCAGGGAAATCACTCCAATTTTTATCATCTTTTAAGCAAGAAGTTCCTGACATCCCACTCCAACACATAATTATAAGGTGCACAGGGCCCAGAGTTTTCTGTCTCTATGAACCAAAGTTCTAGATAGGTCATCTATTAGTGGAGAATGAGGTACATAGAGATAGTTTCCTCTACTGAAGTGCAGGATACCATGAATGCTGCCTGGAGGATGAGACTAGAGGTGCAGGGGTGTGGTAAGTTCTGTTTATGCATCTTGTTTTTCGCACCTTGGGGTTAGGCAGACACCTTCATTCTCTGAATAACCTTTCGGCTTGCCCATTTCAGCTTGATGTGAGGGAAGTTTTTCCTACCGCAGGTCCCTTCACTTTTACTCTTTTCCTAATAATGTTTTTTTGCAGCTACTGGCCCTTGTTCTGTCAGTTTCTCCCTGTCCCCACTTCATACTGACTGCTGCCACATTTCTACCACCTTTCCCTGGCTGCTACTAATTTGGTAAGATACTGTCACAGCACTGGCATTGAGCAACTTTGTTTCATGCCTGATGCCATACAGAGTGGGGAAGGAGGTTATGGGATATGATGTGGATGGATGGCACCCTGTGCAGTGCTCTCAATTTGGGGTTCCCCAAAGATAGCCTCTATTCAGGCACAAGGCAGAGAGGTAGGGTATAAACACAATCATACCAAATATGCTTTGAGACTGCATCATCCAGTGCAACTGATGTTGCGATGCATGGCTAGAAAGGGTTAAACATCCTGCAAAATAAATAACCCTCAAAAGACATAGGGCGATAATGTTTGTGTTTTTGTGTATTTACATATATGAGTAGGGTCGACAATGTAATCAACAGTCCCTGTCTATGCTGTATTCTGATAATTCAGAGGTGAAAAGAACATCCTACCATTTAAATTAATTGTAAACATGGGATATCTCTCTATTCATCTCTCTTTTAAATATATAGCAAATAATCTGTGAATGGTGGAGGAACAAGCAAATTGTCTTATGTTAATTATATAGCTAAGTACCAGTGATGGACCTCCTTCGAAATCATGCTAATTACCTTTTGAACTCCCAATTGTCAAAAGACATGAATTCTATAAAAGACCCCTGGCTTAGGCTTCATCAGGGGAAGTTTGAGTCGCAAGACTGAGGTCCCAGTTATGCTGGTACTCCCTGAATATGATATTTGGACATTGCATTGTAACCTATGAACTATTTCTAAAAGAACTCTTTGCAGCTACAAAGCTCACCATCTCTGCTATGAATCTGCACCTAAATGAATTGAACTCATGTCTGTATGTATATTGATCTTTTAACCATATTCTCTTTTGTTTTTTTAATAAATTTTAGTTTAGTTAATAAGAATTGGCTGTAGTATGTATTTGGGTAAGATCTGGAATATTCAATCACCTGGTAGGTAGTGTGTCCGATCCTTTGGGATTGGTAGAACCTTTTATTTTATATGATGAAATAAGATTTTCAGAAATCATCATATTTGACTTAGGTACCTGGATGGAGGCCTGAGGCTGGATCACTTTAAGGGAATTGTGTTTGGACTTCTGAGTAACCAGTAAGGTAATAAAGAAGCTGTTTTATGTGGGCTTGGTAAATCTAAGTATTGGAATATCCACCAGCTTTTTGGGGATTGTCTACCCCCATTCTTTGCAGTTCACCCTAATTGAGTGACCACAGCTGGTTCCCCACTAGTATCCCGGTCACAGATGTATTAAAGCAGATAAAGCTGCTGGCACTTTGCTGATATTGGAGAAGAGGAATGGATGCCCCACCCCCTGCCAAGTTTAATTCCTCCTGTAATAAAGCATAGATCTCAAGCAAGCAATACTTTGATCAAGAGGTGGATGTAGACCTAACAGTAAGACTCCACATTTCTCTCACTCACCCTCCTCATGTACCATGAGTTTAGAATCATGTGAAGTTGTCTTTAAAAATGTTGGCACTTGAATTGCAGGCTTTGTTGCAATCTGCCTTTGAAGTATTTTGAATGTGCATTGATTTTGAAATGACTGTAACCTAAGGGAAGTGAACATTTGTTCAAAAAACAGACCAAAATCCCTGTCTCCCTTTGGCATTTTTTACAGTGGATGTTAAGAAACCATGTATTTCTCTGAAGATGGTGTACAAGGTGTGTCCTGAGGGCATCCTTTGTTGATTCTGGAGTTCTGTCTTCAACAAGCCCTCTACTCTCTGTAGCCAGCTTGTGAGAGGTGTGTGAGAATCACCTACTCTTTACTTATGGGACTTTTGAGGGTTGGGGGTTTTAAATCAGAACAGTGTTTTGGATATTTGGGGTGACATTCCCCAAATAAAGACGTTGAAATTTTGGTGGTGGTACACACCCAACTCACCGAAATTAATAGTCATTCTTTGGCAGGGTACCAGTTCACACTTAGAATAGAAAGATAGGAAAAGGAAGATTCCAATATCATTGTTTGATGTGCTGAGCATTGTCTCTCAGGGTAGCCAGAGCTCATTCTCCTTTAATGGTAGCTATGTGCCTTCTCTCTGGGTTCATTCTTTAATCCTGGACACTTTTTTATCATTCCTTTCCCATATACCAACTGCCAGGATAAACCGGCTTTTCTTTCTTGTGGTGATCTCTTCCATTGCCAAACACTGCAAAGAGTGGCAGGTATGACTCAGCAGTTAGGCAGCAGCATAGATGGTTGGGTTTCTTTAATAATACCAGTTTCTGAACCAAGGCACCATTCATCAGATTAACACTTTTTACCTAAACAATAATATTCAGATTTATTTTCCCATAAAATTTCCCTTTACTTTTAGCCAAAATATCCCTACTTAAAATGCCCTATGGCTAATATAAAGTACACTTACAGATTTCTAAATAGTATTCAACTTAATTTTTGTAAAGGTCTATAACATATTGTCCCCAAACCAGGATATTTATACAAAATGAATGATTGAATTCTAGCTATCAAAGCTAGTCTTGCTCCTTTAAATGTCTGTTCTGTCTCTTCACTGGCTCACATTTACCAACTACAGTACAGTTCAAGGCTAACTGGCTGTTTCTTTGTATGTAATTAAATATTTGTATTACTATCTTGAAATTAATACAAACAGAAAATAATACAATTGAGGACAGGAAGATACAATCAATGAGGTCATACAGTCCCACCTCTGCTTGCTGTGCCCTCCCTCTCCAAAAGACCTATATTATAATACTGAAAAGTAGAGTAGAAGGGCCTTGTGATGGGGTGTATGAGTCCAAGAGGCCTCCTGCTGGAGGCCTCACAATCCTACCACTCCCCATCCCAAAAAGAACAGTGGAGGTAGGTCCTCCAAGCTGCCTAGAGGGGCTGCGTGGGATGCAGCCAATCAGAAAGAGGCTGCAGGAAAGCAGCCAGTCAGGGCCCATCAGGCTTGTATAAAAGGAGCTGCAGGGGTAGAGTGAGTTTAGTCTGCTGGCAGGGAGTGGGGGAGCAATGAAGGTGCTCTGAGTCCTGGCTGGCTGCTGGGCCTCAAAGAAGATAAGGGCGGGCCGTGGGGAAGTGGCTCAGGGCAACGTAGTTAGTTAAAAGGATGTGGAACGTGGCTGCTACTTAGAGGGTCCTTGGGTTGAGACTCAGAGTAGTGGGTGGGCCTGACTCTTGCCCCCCCCCCCCCCCCCCAAGAGCCATTGTGGAAGTAGCTATGCCCTAAGAAAAGGAGTTTAAACAAGCCCAAGAAAGGGGCAGTATCTGGAACTGTGTTACACCCATGGAAGGGGGCCGAACTGAGGGCATGTCTACAATACAAAGTTAAGTTGACATCCAGCTGCCGCAGTAATTGAGTCGGTCATGTGTGTCCATGCTCATTGTGTCAGTGGAGTGTGTCCTCACTAGCTGTGCTTGCATCGCTGCACAGAGCAGTGCAACACTAATTGAACACACTACACTAATTGAAGTCACAGCACCTTCTATAGTCATTTTATTCAGCATCTAAAACCAAATCCAATTTTTTTCTAAAGTATTGGTGGGATCAAGGGGAGGGGGAGGGGCGAAGAAGCCATGCCTGCCCTATCAGATGCCTTTTCAGTATGGAGAAAAATGATAGCACAGAGGTCAACAGCCTGTTGTGTTAATGCCAGAATACCAATAAACTGGCACAGATCACCCACCTCATACCTTCTCCCAATAAAGCTTACTTGATGAGGATGGATGATACAGTGTAGAATAACTTCCAACCTTTTAATGACTTAGGCAAAATTTTGCAGTTTGAATTAATCAATGCTATGGGAGTGTTACAGACAGAGTTATCCATAGGCTTGTTGAGTTTGAATAGAACTGATCTGAGAGCTGGCTGTAGAATAGGGGGCACTCCTGTAGCTTTGGCCTAATTGGCATGTCAAGAATCATCATGTCTAGCTGATTTTAAAAAGACTGATAAAATTCTTTAAGAGAACTATCAGATCTCAGGGCCTTCCCTGCCTCCATATTTTTTAATGGCATCCTTTTTTCCTAGAGCTTCTGATTTTAGGTTTTAACCAATAAAATACATGCAATACAACAATAAATAAATCAGTGTTTTTCCAATAAGCACTGGAAATGGTTACTTATATCAAAGTTAACACAGAGCAGTAATGCGGACTACAGGGATGTCACTTCTAAAGCACACTAACATGTTGTGCATTAATTGGTCTGTGTAGACCCTGCTGGTGCGCACTAAAGATTCTCTAGCCCAGTGGTTCTCAAACTTTTATTTTCCCAAACTACTTGAAAATTGCTGAGGGTCTTGGCGGACCACTTAATGATCTTTCCAAATGTTGTTTGTACCGTTAGCTAACTATTGTAAAGCGCTTTGGATAAAAGTGCTATATAAAAAACGTTATTATAATGAACATTTTTTTGTTCTACAAATAAAAGCGTACAACTCATATTTTAATATCAGTAGTCTTACCTTTCTAATGTGATGGATGTGCCCTCTCTCCCCGCTGCAGCAGCCCCCGAGCTGGGGTTGGGAAGAAGGGGGGTCTCTCCCCAGCAGCTCTAGCCCTGGAGCTGGGGAAAGTCGCCTCTTTCTCTGGCCACTGCAGCCCTGCATGTCCCAAATTCCCCCCACCCCCTCTTCTCACCCCACTTCCCCCTCCCACCTATCCCCTATTCCCCCCCCAAGGCCACCACCTCATCTTACATGTGTGTCTTCTCCAGGGTCCAGGCACATAATTAGTGGAGCCACGCCTGCGCGGCTCCACTAATTCGGTGGGTGGCCCTTCATTCTCTTGTGTGCAGCCACCCAGGCGCACATCTTAGAGGGAACTATCCACGGACCACCTGAATGGAGCTCGCAGACCACTGGTGGTCCACGGACCACAGTTTGAGAACCTCTGCTCTAGTGCACTTTACTATAGTGCTGTTTGAAATAGTATTACATTAAAGTGTGCAAGTGAACATTACAAAGAGATTACTCATCACAGTACATACTACTGTAATGAGCGATGTGTAGAGTATGCATTACTCATTACAGTATGTATAAAGAGCGCCCCCAAACCTTCCGATTTTTAGGCCTCTTCATAAAATTCAAAAATTGCTAAAAAATAAACCGTGAAAAATAGAAGCCCTCTTTATTCCCTACAATTCAGTGAGGGCTTCAGAGAAATCCATTTAGTCTTGGGCTAACTTACAGCCTGGTAGTATATCCACAACATTATCAAGGTCCTCATTTGAGGGGAATGGATCAATTGTGTATAATGCCGTACAAAATTCTGCTGAGGGCCAGATCCTTATCTCACGTAACCTGGCCTAGCTCCATTGACTTCAGTGGTGCTGTGACAGTTTATACCAGTTGAGGATCTGGCCCTGGGTTCTTATCCTTGCTGTGAAGTGTGAAATGTGTCATAGGATTCTTGGACTGTAGCACTTATGGCTCTCCCTTGTTTTCTGTTAAGTCAATGTGTTATAAGTTTCTTTGTCTCTCCTTGGATACTTAATAGGATTGCTGAAGCCTAAATGCAGTTAATTCAGCCTGGGCAATATACGTAATATCTAGTTTCACAAGCTTTTCAGGAATGGGGACAACTATTTAATTCTTTCCATTTAATTGGGAAATCTGTCAAAATAAGTTGCTGGGGTTGGGGTTTTTTTTGTTTTATTAGGTGTAAATGCTGTCTTTCTTCCCCTGAAACAAGCTTTCATAGCTTTCCTAAGGGTGGCTTGTAAAGCTGCTAACAGGTTGTTTGTATTCAAGTACAAGTTTCTGTTTCAAGAAAGGTTTCTTGTCTATCTTCTTTGACGGGATGAAGCTGATCCAGGCTTGTCTAGGGTTAAAAAAAAAAAAAAAAAGTGGAACGTTAATCACTGTGGGATCCCCCTAGCACACCTATAACATACCATCTGTCCTCATACAAGTGTTCCCAATGGTGCACAGATGTTGCAGCCGTCGTTTGGATTACATTTGTTTCAAGCCAGGCTATCTACTGAGAAGTCTCCATTTCCAGGTCTCCACTGGTGGAGATCACTGGTGTAATTGTCCCAGTAGTACAAATAATCTTCCTAATTTCTGGTTGTGGCCTGTTTAATCTACTTTTTGCACTTCACTACACATGGGTGTAGTGGACAAACATTGGCATACTCTAAATCGAGCAAAAGCTGGGATGGCAAAGACTGATGACAGTATGACCAAGTGGAAGCTGAGGAATGACCCCACATGTATGTGGAGAGTGTGGGCAAACACTTGAACACTGCCTGATGCAATGCCCCCTGACCTGTCAACATCTTGTACTTCTGAGGAACTACGTGTGAAAACACCAAGTCTTGGCTGCAGTTTTAGAGTGACAAGCTGTGATGATGATGACATCATTGGCCAAATTGACCAGAAGCCATGAGGCTGTACAAGTAGTACTGGCACTCAAATGCACACTGTTTTCACAACAATCAACTAATTCAAACTCATCCAATTCTGTTGCTACCTATTCTAGTCCTGGGACTAAGCTGAACAGAGACTGGGAATTGTATATTGATTCTGTGAAGTGTGCAAATGGGAGACTGAACTGAGAGACTGTTTCTCCATCCAACTCTTACTCCTTTCCATGTATGTGCTGGGTAACTTGTGTGGCAGGAGGTCAAAGGTGAACATAGTAACCCACTGTGTCACAAGGCCCACACTATACAAATATGAGATCACTATGATAAATGAACCTCTCTGTGGGTTGAGACATTACCAGGACCCTGTCCATAAAAGTGATTGCCCCTGTAAACCTAGTGTTGGTATCATCTGCAGGCTCCACTTGTGGTGCTTAGTAACAGATTCTCTCTGAAATCTTCCCTCTTTGTTTCCTTGGACAGAGGGAGATTCAGATACAGAGGATCTGACAGCCTTTCAGCTCCTTTATTGCCCCCCTAAAGATGAGCTGGAGGGGGTCATGCTGCTTTGACATTTCATGGAATACAATTTGAAACCATTTCAACAAGATAATTCAGAAGGCAGCTGGTTGGCATAGCAACTGCATTTCCCATGGCTGGTATTGGTGTTTTATGTTGTCTTTCTTCCCTCCCTTTAGTCCTAGCAGGAGATTTTTTGGAGGAACTCCCCTCCCCCCCCCCCCACTATTTCAGAGATAAATATATTGTTTAACTTCCCCTGGGTTGGCAAATTCATGTTAAATCAGAAACTAAACAGTGTGTGTATGCATGAGAGGGAAAGTGAAAGGATCTCCCAAAAAGAGGGGCTGAATCGGTGTTTTGTGACTCATGAGGAGACAATGTCAGCATCATGACATGTTACCCTACTTGCCTCCATTCCTAATTTCATCTCTTTCTGTTCACTAGCCCATGCATTCTCTATGCTCCTCAAATATGGCTTCTCACTTTCCTCCCCATATCTGTCCAGAACCAATGCTACACTCACCCATCTTCTGGCAATGCCTCCTTGAACTCCCTCCCTCACCTGGAGCAGGCTTTGAGGAAGTAGGATATTAGGAAGGGATGAATTAAACCTCCTTCTCTCCCCTCTTCCTCTGGTTACTCCCTCTAATCGGCATAGGGGGGCACTTGACCCTGCATGCTCCACCACGCAACACCTCTGCTGGCTCTGTATCTACCTCCCAGGAGAGGGCAATTATTTCTCATGTTGAACTCTGTTGGGAGGATGAGCTGGGCTATTGTTATGTTGCAAGATGTTAATGAGTACCATTGAACAGGTGGCAGCATGTGTTCCCCCTTTCCCTGTTCCAAGTGTCCCCAATAATCAGGAAGGTTTTGGCCACTGATGCCTAAAACATTCCCTGAGATTTTGGAATTGACTGGATCCCGCATTAGAAAGTTATTGCATCAAAAAGTCCACCAACTAGCAAATGTTTTTTTCAGAGCTGTACTGATCTAGTTAAAAATGCAGAAACTCAAATGTAATCCCAGGTCAGGAGAGACCGAGTCATTACAATTTGAAGGTTGTTTGGTAGCCTGATGTGAAATTAGTTGTAGGGGAGAGGAAAGGTACTGCGTTTCAGTTCCTAAGAGACAAGTGTCCACATAATAAAAGCCACCCCACACTTGGCAGTACTTGACACCCAAATTGGCAATCTTGATAGAGAAGCCAAAGATTGTTAGTGTAATGGAGACTGAACTCCATTTGTACCCCATAGGGATAGTCCCACACAAGACAAAGCATGTAGGCACTGCTGCAGATGCTGTATTCTGTGGATAAAATGCGACAGCCTCCAGGGGTTGTCAATACAACATTTTTCTTGAATACTAAATTAACTTTAAGAGGAACATATTGTGCTTAAGCCTCAATTTACTGTTCCTTTCCATCACTGAAGTTTGTACGTTTGTTTCTACTGTGCCACTTACTTCCATCTCTATTGTAGGAGTTTTCCCTATTGTTTGATATTTAGCATCAATTTTGCATGGTATTCAGCAAATGTTTGTGCATACTGTTATGTGTTTGAATTTAATAACGATTTGAGATTAAATAATTCCATTTGAGCCTGTTACTTGACAAAGATTATTACTCTTTGATTAATACAGCATTATATAGAATACAAAAGAATAGATACATCAAAGGTGTTAATGTAAGGTAAAGAGATGACCTCTCTCAGCCTGCACTCCTCACAATAACTTCTAAACACTGGGTTTATGGTTTATTACAACAATCTGTAACCCACTAACCCCCTCTTTTTGTCCAGTGACTGCATAGGTGTTAATGGGCCATTCTACTTTGAATAAAAACAAGGAGGAGTCCTTGTGGCACCTTAGAGACTGATACAGACTAACATGGCTACCCCTTTGAAACCTGTCTACTTTGAATGGTCCCTTACAATATGTGCTAACTACTTACGCTAAACAATCTGTTCCATCTTGCATAGATGAACCAAAGCCAGAATTGCTAAAGCAAGTATGACCTTTGGCAGACTTTGTGCAAATGTGTGGGTGGGTAGAGGCATTAGTTAACAAACAAAACTGAAGGTCTACAAAGCCATCGTGTTGCCAACTCTTGATATATGCACGTGAAACCTGGATGGTGTGCAGACACCATGCTGAGAAGCAGAATCACTTTCATAGGGGCTGTCTGAGGAAACCGGTGAGGATAAGATGGCAAGACAAGGTTCCAGGTACTGAGGTTCTCATACGGGCAGGTATTCCAGGCATCCATACTCTGTTGATGAATTCATAGCGAGATGGCAGGCCATGTCACCAGAATCTCAGATGAGCAACTGCCAAAAATCTTTTACTGCGAGCTAACGGTGGGAAGGCGCTCTCAGGGAGGCCAGAAGAAACATTTCAAGGAGTCCCTCAAGTTATACTTGTGGCATTTCAACACTGACCCAGAGTTTTGGGAAGATCTCGCTCATGATCATTCTACCTGGCAAAGCCTTATCCATACTGGAGCTACAGTCTATGAGCAGAGGAGAACTGCTGAGGCAGCGCAGAGCACCAGCAGCATAAATCTCACAACAGCAACATGTCTGCTGTTAACCAAGTAACCCATAGCGGCATCTCTTGTTCAGTGTGCCACAGACTGTTCAAAGCTCGAATTGGCCTGATCAGCCACTCACGTGTTCACAGAAACCAAACCAACCAGTGATGTTATGGCCTTCTTCAAACTCCACGGATGAACAACACTAACGTGCTAACTGCTTATGCTAAACAATCTGGTTCATCTTGCTTTTAGCTGTAATGCTAGGAGTACCTTGCCCAGTCCTGAAGAAGAGCTCTGTGTGGCTTGCAAGCTTGTTGTCTCACCAACAGAAGTTGGTCTCAAAAAAAATATTACCCCACCTTGTCTCTTTCAAACCCTCTATCATTTTCTAGGTGTGAAACAAAAAAAACTCCTTTTTGGAGAGAAAATACTTTTGCATGATTAGTTTTAGCATGCGTTCTGTTTTCATAATTACTAATGGAATCTCTTATGGTCCTCAGTTTACCTGATTGTGGAGCACACAGCAAGCAGTAATAACAGTGGGAATATTGGTTTCACTGAGGTCTAAGCGAGTCAGTAAACTGCGCCAGCGCGCCTTTAAACGTCCAAATGCACATTCTACCACCATTCTGCACTTGCTCAGCCTGTAGTTGAACAGCTCCTGACTACTGTCCAGGCTGCCTGTGTACGGCTTCATGAGCCATGGCATTAAGGGGTAGGCTGGGTCCCCAAGGATACATACAGGCATTTCAACATCCCCAACAGTTATTTTCTGGTCTGGGAATAAAGTCCCTTCCTGCAGCTTTTGAAACAGACCAGAGTTCCTGAAGATGCGAGCTTCATGTACCTTTCCCGGCCATCCCACGTTGATGTTGATGAAACGTCCGTTGTGATCCACCAGAGCTTGCAGCACTATTGAAAAGTACCCCTTGCGGTTTATGTACTCGGCGGCTTGGTGCTCCGGTGCCAAGATAGGGATATGGGTTCCGTCTATGGCCCCACCACAGTTAGGGAATCCCATTGCAGCAAAGCCATCCACTATGACCTGCACATTTCCCAGGGTCACTACCCTTGATATCAGCAGATCTTTGATTGCGTGGGCTATTTGCATCACAGCAGCCCCAACAGTAGATTTGCCCACTCCAAATTGATTCCCAACTGACCGGTAGCTGTCTGGCGTTGCAAGCTTCCACAGGGCTATCGCCACTCGCTTCTCAACTGTGAGGGCTGCTCTCATCTTGGTATTCATGCGCCTCAGGGCAGGGGAAAGCAAGTCACAAAGTTCCATGAAAGTGCCCTTACGCATGCGAAAGTTTCGCAGCCACTGGGAATCGTCCCAGACCTGCAACACTATGCGGTTCCACCAGTCTGTGCTTGTTTCACGAGCCCAGAATCGGCGTTCCACAGCATGAACCTGCCCCATTAGCACCATGATGCATGCATTGGCAGGGCCCATGCTTTCAGAGAAATCTGTGTCCATGTCCTGATCACTCACGCGACCGCGCTGACGTCGCCTCCTTGCCCGGTATCGCTCTGCCAGGTTCTGGTGCTGCATATACTGCTGGATAATGCGTGTGGTGTTTAATGTGCTTCTAATTGCCAAAGTGAGCTGAGCGGCCTCCATGCTTGCCTTGGTATGGCGTCCGCACAGAAAAAAGGCGCAGAACGATTGTCTGCCGTTGCTCTGACGGAGGGAGGGGCGACTGACGACATGGCTTACAGGGTTGGCTTCAGGGAGCTAAAATCAACAAAGGGGGTGGCTTTACATCAAGGAGTGTTTCAGGCAGGACTTCACGGAGGGTTCCAATAAGAAATGGTGCACCTAAGTTACTGTTCTTATTGGAATAAGGAGGTTAGTCTGGCCTCTGATTGATACATGGCTAGATTTACCTCGCTGCACCTTCTCTGTGAGTGACTGCAGTGTGACCTAGAGGAATGAGTCCCCTACACGGGGGAGGAGGGGAAGCAAATGAGTACAAAACAAATCTGGTGTATTTCTTGTTTTGATCCATTCCATCTATCTTTTGGCTGGCAGCAGACGGTGCAGAAGGACTGCATGCCATCCACATCTCATGGCTGCCTGGCAGAAGATGATGCAATAGGACTGGTAGCAATCCGTATCGCCTGCCTGCTTACCATAAGACGGTTCAATAGGACTGACTGCAGGACTAAAGAGAATGACCTGGTCAAGTCACTCCAAATTTAGTCCCTGCGCCCATGTCTGCCCAGGCGCTCCTGGCCGATGTGGCCAGGAGCACCTCGGACATGATGATGACGGCTACCAGTCGTACTGTACCGTCTGCTGACACAAGGCAAGGGGTTGATGCTGCTGTGTAGCAATGCAGTATCACGTCTGCCAGCACCCAGGAGACATAGGGTGATGGTTACCTGAGCTGGCTCCATGCTTGCCGTGGTATGGCGTCTGCACAGGTAACTCAGGAAAAAAGGCGCAAAACGATTGTCTGCCCTTGCTTTCACGGAGGGAGGGAGGGAACGGGGGCCTGACGATATGTACCCAGAACCACCCGCAACAATGTTTTAGCCCCATCAGGCATTGGGATCTCAACCCAGAATTCCAATGGGCAGCGGAGACTGCGGGAACTGTGGGTTAGCTACCCACAGTGCAACACTCCGGAAGTCGACGCTTGCCTCGGTACTGTGGAAGCACTCCGCCGAGTTAATGCATTTAATGCACTTAGAGCATTTTCTGTGGGGACACACACACTCGAATATATAAAACCGATTTCTAAAAAACTGACTTCTATAAATTCGACCTAATTCCGTAGTGTAGACATACCCTGACGCAGGTCACATGAAAACACCCCCAGGCAGAGCTAAGCAAGTTACTGCTTGCACGAACTTCTCAGATGCCTCCTACATGTGCAGAGAACTTCTGTGTAGACACAAAAATAAACACCATCAAGCAGAGGAACAGGATTTATTTTTCTAGTACTATTTTCTGAGAAGTCTGATAACATTCAGGGTTTCTTTGTCATCTAACTACAGACAATATAAGCCACCCAGTCACAATCAGTTGAACTACTGCTCACCTTAAACATGGCTTATGTATGTGCCCTTATTCCCAGGGCCATCCCAACCCATACGCAAAGTACACAGATGCGTAGGACACCAGGAAATTTGGTGCCCCAAGCAGCTGTGTGCTGCTCCAGCCCCTACTTCACATCTTCCCCATGCCCACCCCACCCCACTCTGCCTCAGCCCCGCCTCTTCCTACCCCTGCTCCGCCCCAGCCCTGCCCCCACTCCACCCCTAGCCCTAAGCCCCCGACCCTCCTCTTCCCGCCTATGCTCTGCTCCAGCCTCACCCCCACTCCCCTGAGGACTGCAGCAGGGGATGGGCCTGCACTCACAGGCAATGGTAAGTAAAGCGACCCAGCCCCAGCCCCAGCCTGCTCTGCTCCCCTGGCTCCCAGCCGCGCTGGTGAGTGCTGGAGGGGGCGGTTCCCCCTGCCCCCCAAGCCTGGGAGCCAGGGGAGCAGAGTGGAGCGGGCTGGAGCCGGGTCACTCCACTTCCCACCGCCCAGTGAGTGTGGGGTTGGGCCTTCCCTGCACTCACTGCGTGGCAGGAAGTGGAACGACCCGGCCCCAACCCGCTCCACTCTGCCGGCTCGTGCTTGGGACGGTTTCTCCACTGACCCCAAGCCTGCTCCTGCCCCCCCCGTGGAGGCCTGGGGCCCCATACAGCCTCCCCACGGGGGGGCTGCATAGGGCACCAAAATGGCGGCGGGATAGCTCAGTGGTTTGAGCATTGGCCTGCTAAACCCCAGGGTTGTGAGTTCAATCCTTGAGGGGGCCATTTAGGGATCCGGGGGAAAAATAAGGGACGGTACTTGGTCTGGTCCTGCTTTAAGCAGCGGGTTGGACTAGATGATCTGAGGTCCCTTCCAACCCTGATATTCAATGAAAGCTAGGGACGGCCCTGCTTATTCCTCTCAGGCTTACCTACATTGAGCTTTTCTTAAAATTTCCCACAGCTGCAGTCCCACCAGCAGTAGGAGTTCCAGTGTAGACAGTGGCCTGATATTTTTACCACTGTATCATCCAGTCCTGCTCAGAGTGAGTCTGGATGACATAAATAGATCTAAACACACCGGATCATTGCGGACGCTAGCACGTGTCCATTGATATCACCAGTAGAACTGTGCTGGTGTTAGCAAAGGTGAGAAATGTTTGCCTATCATAGACAAAGCCGAACATGTTTCTGCCTACATAGGCAAGAGGCATAGGCATAGGAATAAGCTACAGTAATATTATAAGACAGCAGATGGCATCTAAGTGCAAGCAGCCAGTCCAAGGGGACCGATATAGAGCATCCTTACAAATCCTTACCTACAATAACCATATGGTTGAAGTATGATAGCTTGAAATTTTTTCTAATATGGATCATAAACCCCTAGCTACCATAGTGTAAATAAAGTGCAGCCATTCACACATTAAGGCCAGAAGGGACATCGTGATCATCTAGTCTGACCTTCTATATAATACAGGAGATTAAATTTCACTCAGTTACGCCTGTATTGAGCCCAATAACTTGTGTTTGGCAAAGGAAATATAAGAAGCAGAGCTATCTGATTTTAGTTCTGGTATATACTGAAAATACTGGCAATTAACATCAATGTTCTCTCTAATTTTTTCCATCCACGTGCGGAATGAATTTTGTTCTGTGCACCAATATCAAGGTAATGTGCAGATATGTGTCACCAGTAGAAACAAAAATCCTAGATATAATATATATATATATTTTAAAAGCTACCATAGGGATAATTACTCCAGGCAGCATAGATTAGGCATTTTAGAACTCACTATTCAAAGAATTAATTTTAAGCACAAGAGAAATAAAATTATGAAATGCATAGACCAGTGAAAAAACTAAAACAACAGCATTTTGAAAGACTAAAATTACAGAGAATGTATGTACATTGCAGGAAGTACCAAGAAGTATGTGTTGGGAGGTGTGTGTGAGAGAGACTGGGTGTGTGTGTGTATAGATATATGTGTGTTTGTGTGTGTGAGAGAGAGAGAGAGAGAGACACACACACACACACACACAGAGCGAAGTTCCCGCTAAGCTGTGCAGCCATACAGCATCCTATAAAGCGCCGCACAGGCACTCAGGGCTGTGGCGGGGAGAGATGCCTCTCCCCCAGTCCTGGACCTGCCAAGGCCATAGGAGAGGTGCCCCTCTTCCAGCCCTGCTGCGGCCAGGGGAGAGGTACCCCTTTCCCGACCCGAACCCAGCCTGGCCCGGACCTGCCGTGAATGGGGGAGAGGCACCTATCCCACAGCCCTAGCCCTGGAGCTGCCACGGTGGGGAGAGGCACCTCTCCCCACACCAGCCCAGGTACTGCTGTGGGGAGAAAGAGCTGGGGGGAGTCCTCTCTCCCCGCCGTAGACCCGAGGCAGCCTGGACCCCAAAGCCCTCATCCCTGGCCCCACCCCAGAGCCTGCACCCCCAGCTGGAGCCCTCCCCCTTCCCCTCCCCCCCGCACTCCAACCCTCTGCCCCAGCCCTGAGCCCACACTCTGAACCCCTCGGCCCCACCTCTGCCTCATTAATTTTGTTATGTGCAGCAATATCACCTCCATATTGGTGCACATAACAACAAAATTCATTACGCACATGGGTGGGAAAAATCAGAGGGAACTCAGAGACAGTGAATGTGTGTGTGTGCTGGCTGCTGGGGAAGTCTATGAGAGACTGCGTGCTGTCTTTTTAAGCACAGTGGAACTCATCAGGAGGCTCATTCAGACAGCAGCTGCTTCTGGCAGCTCTGTCCTGCTCCTGAGCCCTGTCCTCCCTCCCCTGCTCTGTGAAGATGGGGTACATGGGTGGAAGGGAGGCAAGGGGAGGGGGACACCCTGACATCAGCTGCCCCCCCACCTGCCTCCACTCTGCATAGCAAGCAGGCAGGTTCCAGGAGCAGCTGGCCAGGGGCTCCAAGGAAGAGGGTAAGAGCAACGTGGCTGCAGAGAAGCAGCTGGGAGGGGTACCTGAACACATGTTGCTGGACATGCGGGGCTCGGCTAATCAAGTTTGCGGCACTTGATTGATTCTTGGGCAGCCATGTGGCTGCACAGCTTAGAGGAAACACAGATTAGCATACTATAAACATAGCTCAACATTCCCTCACACTGCCAGACACATATGAGCCACTGATTCAAACATACAGGCCCCCATTCAGAGCCTAGTGTACTACATCTGTCCTCCAAAACACTGAGTGGAATTACCCCACATATTTTCAGCTTCCACTCAAATACTACAGCATCTTATGTAGAGGATATACAAAGAGAGTAGAGGCTGTTTGTGGAAACTTAACTTTGACTTTCAAATATTTGTCACCACTAACTTTAATTTGAATGTCCAGGTGTTCAAACATTTTGCTTTTGTCATAACTACAGCTTTCTCTAATAATGCATTAACTAATATCTATGTCCACTCTTAACTGAATCTTCAACTTTATATAATCATGATCTTACATATAAAGCATGTTTTGTAAGGTATCGGGGAAAGGTTATGATCTGCTGAAAGTCATTTCTCTATCCATAGATGTATATCATTAATGCATATGAAGTTATGAGAATTGTGTTGTATGCTTGTCACTAAAACATGCTATAAGTTGATGAATCAGCCAGATATTAGCTCCCCAGAGGCAACAACAAGGAAAGTAACCAACTCCCGAGCAGGGTGTCAAACAACCCATCAACAACCATTGTCCAGCAAGGGAGCTACAATTCAATGACTCATCTACATGAGGCCACACCAGAGGAATTGCTCAACCTTGCCCGGAGACTCAGCAATGCCCCCAGACATTCCTGGACTTGTGCTCCCCAAGCACATGGGACTGAGGGTATAAAACAGAACACAGTGGCCACATGCTTGGCCTTTCTCCTTCACCCACCTACACTGCAAGCAACAAGGATATTCTGAAGACTCGAACCGAGGGGACTGGCCCAGATTTCAAGGATGAAATCTGTGTACTATGAACTGCAATAGCAAGTGGGGTGAGAAAAACTGCTTAATCTAGATGTTGCCCAGTCTAATAGGGTTGAGAGTTTAGACTGTGTGCTTATATTTTATTTCTTTTGGTAACTAATTTTGACTTTTTGCCTATCACTTAATATCACTTAAAATCTATCTTCTGTAGTCAATACATCTGTTTTAGTATTTATCTTTACCAGTGAGTTTGTATGAAGTGTGTGGCAGATCTGCTCAGGTTTTGCAAAGGTTGGTGTATATCCACTTTCCATTGATGAAGTGGTGAACCAATTAATAAATCTGCATTGCTCATCTTGAGCAGTGCAAGATGGTATGGGGCTGGGAGCTGGGGGGATTTGGCTCTGGTGCCTTTCTGTGTGTGATTCATGAGTGCCTCTGGGAGCATGCATGCAATCTAGCTAGGTATGGGGTCTCCACATGCAGTTGTGCTGAGTGATAACAGCACCTGAAGGGGTTTGCTGCTGGTTACTAGCAAGGCATTGTGAGAGACAGTCCAGGCTTGAGAGAGTTCAGGGGGCACAGCGGTCCCACAGTCCCAGGCTGCACCCTGGGGATGCCATCACACATCCCAGTGGAGAAAGTATACCCAACTGCTGAGTAGGAGGCAATTGCTTGTTAAGAAACTACTACTGTAGTCCGCAGTTCAGACTTTTCTTCCATGCCATACTGTCTGTGACTTTATTGACATAAACTGTGACCTTATAGATCATTGTTGCAACCAGGGTCCTCGGTGGCACCAGGTCTTGTACAGAGGAGGTCAAGTGGGGTGTCTATGGGAAGGTTGTAGTTTGCTGGTTATGATTATGCTGTCTGTATGTGTGTATCATTTTTGTAGTTGAAGTTATGAATATTGGCTATGTATCTGTTTAATTTTAAGTAGCCTCAGTGAAGCATTTGGTCAGCTTCTTGAGAAAGGACTATTCTCAGTAAGTGCCCAATCAAGAAACACTTAACTGACAATGGACTTTGGGAGATGCCAATCGACATCTGAGCTTTCCTGGGAATGTTCAAACTAACATGTAAACAATGGTGTTGGCCTGCAAAAAGCTGAATCATTCATAGACATTTGACTTGCCCAGGTGACTGCAAACTCCGTCTTGTTGAGGGGATTTTACACAGGAGAACAAAGGGGTTTCCACTGACAAGAGAGAGACTATATAAGGCCCTGGAAACCCCTCCATTTTGTCTTCAGCTGGCTCAAAAGAAAGCCTCTCCACCCCAAAGAGATGTCTGAAAGAAACTGGAATAAAGTAACTACAGGGGTGTGAGTTATTGCTGGACCCAGACTAGGAAGGAGTCTGGTCTGTCAAAGAAGCTCACTGGAACATCTCTGAGGGTGAGATTTACCTGCATTTAGTTTCTTACTGTATCAGGCTTAGACTTGCGTGTTTTTGTTTTATTTTGCTTGGTAATTTACTTTGTTCTGTCTGTTACTTGGAACCACTTAAATCCTACTTTTTATATTTAATAAAATCACTTTTTACTTATTAATTAACCCAGAGCTAGTAATTAATTCCTGGGGGAGCAAACAGCTGTGCATATCTCTCTATCAGTGTTATAGAGGGTGAACAATTTAGGAGTTTACCCTGTATAAGCTTTATACAGAGTAAAACAGATTTATTTGGGGTTTGGACCCCACTGGGAACTGGGCATCTGGGTGTTGGAGACAGGAGCACTTCTTAAGCGGTTTTCAGTTAAACCTGCAGCTTTTGGGTGACATGGTTCAGACCTGGGTCTGTGTTTGCAGCAGGCTAGCATGTCTGGCTCAACAAGACAGGATACTGAAGTCCCAAGCTGCCAGGGAAAATGGGCTCAGAGGTAGTCTCAGCACATCGGGTAGCAGTCCCAAGGAGGTTTCTGTGACTCAACCCGTCACACTGTCCTCTTCCTGCCAGCTTTTTATCTGTGATTAAAGGGGCTGACAGTTGTCTCCTCAAGCCATGTTCCTCTCTGGAAGGAGGAGAGAAAGAGCAAATCAATTCTGGAGCAGGAGAAAACAATTCACTGGTGCCAAATTAATTATCTCCAGAATTGGCAGAAGTACCTGTTACATAATAACAGAAATTAGAAATGAAAAAAACATAATGTAGTTTATCCTCCATGCTTGCTGACCAGTGAAAGATTACTCAATACAGTATATACCCCAGTGTGTTGTTTAGTTCCTGTGGGGCTTCTATTGCACACTGACTCAAGTCACTCCTGGGCTCAGGACAAATCACTACCACATCACCATTCAAGAGTAAAGGAACCAGAGGGGTTTTATTTGGCTATCACCCCATTAGGCAGGACACCATCTATCACTGCCTGCCTTTGCAGCCACAGGGAAGTCATTGGTAGCAAGGTTGAACGACATTTACACATCAGGCCTACCTTCCCTTCAGGGATGCTCTGACTGGCTGTAGACCCTCAAGCACATCACAGATAGGACATCACAACTATAATCCTGCATCAGGCTTGCTTTCCCTCAGGCATACTATGGTGACAGGCACCCGTCTCTTAAGCAGCCCCTCCCTTCCTCCCTGCCTGCCAGCCAGCCAGCCAGATCTGTCCCACATAGTGAGAGCTGAAGGTCTGCTTTCCTTGTGAGTCAGCCCTCAATTGAGCTGTGCTCTCCCCTTTTAACCTCTCCCTCTAAACCTGCCGCCGCAGGTATGCTGGGGCGGGGCTGACTGAGACCACAGCAGCTCATTCCTGGTAAGTGTGCAGTTGTATTCCCCATTGCACAGATGCTGGTTTCCTCCAGGCCCCAGAGGTGCTCAACCCCCAGCTCTGCCCCCAACCACCCACTTCCCCAAGCCCCCACCCTGCCTCGCCTCTCCCCCGCTGCTTCTCCCCACCCCCCCCCAGCTCCCCCCAAGCTCCCACCCTTACCCATTCCCACCCCTGCTCTGCCCCACCTCTTCCCACCCAGTTCCACTCCCTCCCCCAGGTATGCCCTGTCCCTTCTTCTCCCCATTGCCCCCCCCCCACACAGATCCTCCTGCATGCTGCAAAACAGCAGATCACAGTAGGTGGGAGGCACAGGGAAGGAGGGGGAGGCTCTGATCAGCAGGGCCACTGGCAGATGGGAGGCGCTGCGGGGGGGAGGGGAGGAGCTGGCTGCCAGTGGGTGCTAAGCACCCACTAATTTTTTTCCATTAAAAGCACCCACAGAGTTGGCACCTATGCCCCATCGCAGTCTCCTAGGGAGATTATTCCAGTCAAATGGAGATCACTGGCAGGAGATCTATTTCAAATGTAATACCGCCACCCATCACAGTGGTATCTGAGTACCTTTCAAATAAAATTGATAGCAATAGTGAAGTCTCTACTGGATTTAATGGAGTAGCTGCCACTTCTCCCTTTTTGGGGAAAAAATTTTAGTTGGGGTGTGGGATTCATTTACCCTTTTTTCAGTTTGATGTGTTACAGGGTTTGGGGGGAATGACTGGGGGGAGGCGTTAAAGTAATATTTGTTTCCTGTATCCAGCTAAAATTTTCCTTTACTCAGATTCACTCAGTTACTCTTATTTATATCCCTAATACCATTTCAATCAATCCTTCTTCCATGGTGTTTACATCCTTCAAGTTTTCTCGGTAGTCATCCTCTTCCCCTCTGTAGTTGTTAAGTCAAGTTATATATTTAATTATTTTAATCTTTTCTTGTGCGTCAAACTCTTGATCTTTTTGTTGTTGTTGTTCTTGGAATATTCTCTAGCTATTCAAAGTCTTTCTGGACTTGAGGTGCCCGTCACCATACTCTCTATCCCTTTTAGGTCAGGTGTTCTTAATCTTTGACCTGGTATCAGCTATCTGGTAATGGCAGAATGAACTTGTGCTACTCCTTTGCCATTGGCTTGACAGAGAGAACCAGGTGTTTGCGAAAAGTTTCACACAGCACAATGTACACAAAGGGGTTGAGGCAACTGTTCGCATAGCCTAGGCTGATGGCTGCATTATATGTGTAATAGAAGATAAGAGTGGGGTGACTGATAGACAGCTGTATCAACTGTAGTAAGTGATATGGTGACCAACAGATAAAGAAGACCAGGCATATAGCAATGGCAATCACTCTTCTCATCCTCAGCCAGACACTGCATTGGTTAGCTGGGGCTACAGAGGACTTCATGTGTCGAAGTATCTGTGCATATGCGGCAACAATAACTACAAAGGGAAGAGCGAAGGCCAGGAAGAACTGGTACAAGGTGAACCAGTACAGGTCAGTCTCTGGATTGGGGAGGCGGATGTCACAGCCCACAGTACCACCAGGAAATGGGATGAGCCTGGCAAAGAGCCATACTGGAGTAATGCTGATGAACAAGAGTGCCCAGAGGAGGCAGATGACCGAGGTAGCGACAAAGGGCTTCCTGAATCTTGAAGAGGAAATGGGGTGAACCGTGGCCAAATATCGGTCTATGGACATAGCAGTAAGAATATAAGTGCTGGTGAACTGGCTGTTGGCATCCATGGCAGTGGTGAGTGTGCACATGATTTCACCAAAGTGCCAGATCCCATTCCCCATGAGTTGGTGGACCATGAATGGCATGCCCAAGGGGAAAAGGAGGTCCACTACCGAGAGATTGGTGATGAAGATGTCTGGGACATAATGGCACCAAGGAACTTGGATTTCTTCACTATTGTAAAGATGATCATAGAGTTGCCAGCAATGCCAAAGAGACAGATGATGCCAAACACAGAGGGCAGGATGGTGCTGGTATAAGAAAAGCTCTGCAGTCGTGGCCACTCTGAAACCAAAGGAAACATATTTATAACAGGTGGACTTTTGTCATTTATGTTTGTGACAGAATTTGGTGCTGGAAAAATGACTCTGCCAATGCACCTCCAGACTAGCCCTATCACACTGTTTGCTGTTCCACACAAACTCTGCCAATGCAGCAGCCTTTGTTATTCCAGTTCTGGGCCACACCGCTCTACCAATACACCTCAACAGGAACACAGGAATTGCCAAACTAGATCAAACCAGTAGCTCCTGGAGTCTAGTATCCTGTCTCTAATAGAGAGCAATAAGAGATTCTTCAAGGGAAGATTAAAGAAGACCCATAATGTACAATTATGGAATAATTTACCCTTTGAGAAAGTTTCTTTCTGAATCCAGACATTTCATGATTAACTTATACCCTGAAGCGTGTGGGATTTTATCCCTTATACTTTATTATCCTAGTTAATGTAACTGCAGATGTTCTCTTTATCTGTTTTAAACAAAATCTAATCATATTTGAAATCACAGTAAGCTCTTGGCCTCAATATCTTGTGGCAGTGAGTTTCACAAGTTAACAGTGTATTGTATAAAAACGTGTCTCCTTTTAGTTGAGTAAATGCCCCTTTTGTTGTTGTGTTGAAGAGGGAGTAATAAGCAGCATCCAATGTACCTTCTCTGGACTCTGTATTATTTTCTATACCTCTATTATTTTCCTTTTTATTAATCTCTTTTCTGAAACAGTTCTAGTCTTTTCAGTTTCAACATGGAAATCTCTCCGTGCCTTTATCATTATTACAACCCATCTCTGGACCCTTTCTATTTCTGCAGTATCTTTTTTGAGATTTAGTGACCAGGCTGAACCCAGTTGTAATGAGGTGGAACAACTTCATTCTGGCACACAGGGGGTTAACTCATCCTGTTGGGCTCAGCTAACCCTGCCCCTTCCCCCTGGCAGGAAGTGTAGGGGGTGGGGCAGGAAATATAAGAGCAGGAACCTATTGCTTAGTTGAGAGGAGACTAGGGAAAGAGTCAGATGTCCTTCCCAGGGAGCTGAGCCATCCATGGAGACAATGACTGGCTGTGGCAGGCAATGTCTCCTGAATCAGCCTGGAGACAGGCAAGTAGAGCCCTGCGTGGATAGCCATGGATATAAATTGGTATCTGTGGAATGGCAGGGCTCTCCTGGGAACTGCAGCAACAAAAGGAGCAGAACATGAGGTTGCTGCTCCCAGGAGCCAGTGGCCCACGCTGGTGGCTCCTCTGGCACAGCTGTACCATCTCCAGCCCCGCCCCTGTCCCTTCCATGCAGCTGTCTGTGTCTCCTGTCTGGGGGTGTGTGTGCCACTTGAACACAAGAGCATGACCAGTGACAGCTGCTGGTCAGCCTGGTGCCTGCCCCAGTGGTCGAGGCTGGGGGTGATACAGCCGTGCCAGAGGAGCTGCTGGTGTGGGGCGCTGGCTCCTGGGAGATGCAGCCCCATGTTCTTCTCCTTTTGCTGCTGCAGTTCCTGGGAGAGCCCTGCGGTTCTGCGGATACTGATTTATATCTGCATCTGTGGGTATAAATTTGTATCTGTGCAGGGCTCTAAAGGCAAGCCACTGCCCTGGGAGGCTGAGGAACCGACAGAGAAAGTGGAGAATGAGCTGTTCATCAGGGAGCCTGGGAACCAGCTCCCAGCAGCTGCAGAGCAATCCAACCAGATGCCGATAGGAGGCAGTCCAGGGAAATGAAACATTGGCTTTGTGTTGCTCGGAGGCAAGGCAGTGACTTCATGTTTCCCTGACAACCCAGTGATGGGATCACCTGTTGCTTAAAGGGCCCTGGGCTGGAACCCCTTGGCCCTGTCCCTGCACTTATGGTTGGATGAGTGCTAACCCCAAGGCCAAGAGGCCTCAGCTATTGCCTGTTTATTGGCCCAGCCCACACCCAGGAAGCCTGAGCTATTGCTTGTTTAGTTGCCCCTCTGGATGCCAGGATGCCTGAGTGATAGATCCAATGTGGATGCTGAGTCCCAAGTGCTGCCAAGAGGGAATGCCCTGACCCTGAGATGCAGGAACCATACACCAATATGCCAGGTGAGGGCGTACCATTGATTTATATATGGCATTATACTCCTTTCTTGAGAAAACAGCTTGATTCAGAACTGATAGGGGTTTTTTTTGTTTGTTTTGTTTTACACTGTGCTTTTAGCCCTGATCCTATGCTATGGTTAAGGAGCGCTCCCAGCAAGCACTGAAGGGAGTTGCAACAATGGCTTGGGGGTCATCTCTGTCTGGTCCCTGGCATATATTAAAAGCCCAGGTTTCAGAGTAACAGCCATGTTAGTCTGTATTTGCAAAAAGAAAAGGAGGACTTCTGGCACCTTAGAGACTAACCAATTTATTTGCGCATAAGCTTTTGTGAGCTACAGCTCACTTCATCACTTCAAGTGAGCTGTAGCTCACGAAAGCTTATGCTCAAATAAATTGGTTAGTCTCTAAGGTGCCACAAGTACCCCTTTTCTTTTTATTAAAAGCCCACAGGGTTTTCTCTGATAAATTGGCTGCCAATGGCAGCTGGAGATCAGAAAGCATAAAGGAGCTTGGTCACACGCAGATTCCTCCAGCAATGCCCCTGACACCAGCGGCTGGGGGGAGGGAGGGTACGGGGTTCCTTAGGAGGCTCTGTAGGAACTCTGCCACCCAGGAATTCCTTTACTCTTGGGAAATCTTCAACTGGCTTGATATGCTCAGTTTAGTGCTGCTTTGTAGCAATGGACAGTGCAAATCAGCCCCAATGTACCAGAGAAGCAGGGCATTTTTCTTTAAATTTCCCACCATTGTAGCATTGGTGCAGCTCCATCAGTAGCCGTGATAGCTGAAGTTCTTGTGTAGACAGGGTACCAGCCACTGCTAGCATTGCAAAACCTTTGTCGTCTAGGCCTGCTCCAAACAGGGTAGAGGACATAGTGGCTAAAATGCCAGAAGCCTATCTACACTAGTACTCTCACAATTGGTGGAACAGCAACAGTGGGAAATAGCCTGCAGACACAGAACCCAAGAAATCTAACAGGAGAAAGTTGGGCTATATTATTTAAAAATTAATCTTGTTCCTGATTTCTTAATTCTTTCCTCTCTTTCCCAGGACAGTAGCAGGTGGGTTTATTATTTTGTGGGTGGAGCGTTTTTGGGTCTAAGGCCTACTTTACACTTAAGATTTAGGATGATATAGTTACTGTGATCAGAGGTGTGAAAATCCACATCCTGAGTGGCATAGTTATACCCAACCTACCTCCTAGCTAGCATTGCTTGGAGAGGTGGTATTCCTACAGCAACAGAAAAACGCGCAGAACTGCCTGGCTGCCTCTGAGCCTAGGAGCCACAGGGACATGCCGGCTGCTTCCGGGAGCCACCTGAGGTAAGCATCGACTGGCCAGAGCCTGCGCCCCTTCCCGCACCTCAACCTCTGGACCCAGCCGTGAGCCCCCTCCCGCACCCAAACTCCCTCGCAGAGCCCGCACCCCAACCTCCTGCCCCAGGCTCAGCCCGGAGCCCCCTCCCACACTTTGAACCGCTTAGCCCCAGCCCAGAGCCCACACCCCAACCTCCTGCCCCAACCCAGTGAAAGTGAGTGAGGGTGTGGGAGAGCGAGTGATGGAGGGAGCGAGGATGGAGTGAGAAGGGGCAGGGCAGGGGTGTGACCTTGGGGAATAGGCAGGGCAGGAGGCAGGGCAAGGGTGCTTGGGTTTGTGCAATTAGACGGTTGGCAACCCTAATGTAGCCATAGCGTTATTCTGTGAAGCTAAAGGAGATGGGTAGGAGGTGGTCTGGAAGACAGAGACTTAGAACCTTAAGTGTCAAGTGTAGCTGTCCACCATTGGGTCCTGGTCTGGAGCTTGGCGGACGGGACAGGCCCAGAGGATATTACAACACCAGAGCCTTTCACCTAAGGTAAGAGGCCTGCTGGAAAAGACCTTTATTGCTCAAGGGCCCAGACCCCCAAATCCCTGTACTGAAGGGGAAGGCTGGACACCCTTGGGGTGGGAGTGCTGAAGGGCAGGTGTTTTCAATGGGGAGATGACCTGTCTGACCACTAGGTGGCATTGTGGGCAGTTGTGCACCTTCTATAGCCTCAGATTTTTGTTTCCCAGATTTCTAATATCTACTGCTTCAAAACACTCTTTTCCCAATATGCATCTCATTTTACCCCTCACCCTCCCTTGAGCTGGTTACTGGCAGGTTTCAGTTCATTTGGCTTCTGTACTTCTAGTTACAGAGACAAAGTGGGAGAGGTAATATCTTTTATTGGACCAACTTCTGTTGGTCAGAGAGACAAGGTTTAGAGCTTACACAGAGCTTTCCTTCAGGTTTTGCAAGCAGTTTGGTTAAAAGGTGAATTACTTATATCACCCATTGAACCCCCCATCACACTCCTCCTCCCTCCCTGGGATAGAAAGCTATACTCACTGGTGGAGGTCAGAGGGACTCCAGGTTCAGAGCTGATGCAGATATTCAGTTCAAGAGGCAGCAGATCCATGGTTACATCTCACTCTTCCCCAGCTGATCACTCCTGTGGTCTCATGCAGATTACTGCAGCCTCAGTGCTAGCAGTTTCTTGTAACAGCCTCTCTGATTCCAAGGGGGAGGGTCTGTCTCGCAGCGTTGCTGCTTCACTGCTTACATTTGGTACACACCACTTTCTCTCCCTCCTTCTCCATCAGTTCTCACGGACATCACCTAGATACAGTAATATGCAGAAGGAGATATAAATTAACCTTTTCCCTGCCTGTCAGATATACCAACACTGCAACTTGTATTTGCTAATATTGCTACATCTGTGGAGATGCTGGTCAGCCAGAGAATCTAACCTTCACCTGCCTATCTTTGTTTTCATAGAAAGGTTCACCAGGTGTTTGGGATTTAGTCTCTTTAGCTGAACAGTTTCTGACAACAGCTTTTTTACTCACTGCAACACTGGGTTCTACAAAGGAAAAGTATTTACTTACTAATTTTTAGAGTGTGCATTGCCATAGCAGCGTGGGGTTGCAACTACAAAGAATAAAACAAAAAATGGATTGAAAAACCAAAACATAGTCAGCCAAGTGCTAAAGACAATAAATGCCTCTCCGGCTGCTCTGAAGGTTGCTAGACTCAGGCTCTGTCAAACTGCTAATGGGAGGGGATTCAAAGATGGGCTCCCTCAATTGAGAGAACTCTGCCCCTAAACATGGAGGGCTAGAATCTGGTCTGTCATTCTGGTGTAAATGGGAGTTGTTCCCCTGACAGTAGATTAAAACCAACGTAAACTGAGAGCAGAATCTAGGCTGAAGTGTTCAGTTGCAGCTTCACCAACAATTTTAACTGCCATAAAGGGTGTAAGCTCTAAAGTTAATAACCATCAACTTGAACTGCAGTAGGAAATATATAGGAGGCCAGTGCAGTGTGATCGCTGTCAATGATCTTGGCAAATTGGAGAATTGGCCTGAAATCAATAAGGTTAACTTGAATAAAAACAAGCATAAAGTAAGCACTTAGGATGGAAAAAATTAAATGCACAAATAAAAAAAAAGGGGGGGAATAACTAGCTGGCAGCTCTGGTCAGCATTGCTGACCAGGCCATTAAAAATCCGGTCGGTGCAGGGCTGGCAAGATCCCTGTCCGGCTCTACGCAGCTCCCAGGAAGTGGCCAGCATGTCCCTTCAGCTCTTGGGTATAGGGGCAGCCATGGGGGCTCCGTGTGCTGCCCCTGCCTCAACCCGAGCACTGGCTCTGCAGCTCCCATTGGCCAGGAACCGTGGTCAATGGCAACGCTCAGAGCTGCTTGGCCATACCTCCACGTAGGAGCTGAGGGACATGCTGCTGCTTGCAGGGAACTGCCCGAGGTGAGTATCGCCTGGAGCCCACCCTCTTCACTTCCTCCCGCACCACAACCCCCTTCCCCAGCCCTGAGCTCCCCCCGCACCCAAACTCCCTCCTGGAGCCCACACCCCATCCCACGCCTATGTTTACCAGTTTTATCTGCATGGTTTGATGGGCAGAAGATGCTGAAAGAGAAGGGGAGGAGTCCTTCCCTTTTGCTCTCTTAAGCCTGCAAAATGTAACTCCTTGTTCTTAACAGCACATAGGAGTTCCAGAAATCCAGCAAGAATCGTAACAGCTCAGCACATTATTATTTATTTAGTTATTTGTATTAGCATAGCGCCTGGGAGCCCTACCAGGACCCCATTGTGCTAAGCACTGTACAAACACAGAACAAAAAGAGATTTCAAAGCATCTTACTTAGGAAGATAAGTATTCTTATATCTCTTTTAGATGCAGAAACTTGCCACACTATGGTAAGTGGCAGAGAGAAGGCTAGAACTTAGCTTTCAAGTCCTAGTCTAGTGCCCTATCCACTGGAACCATACTACTGTGTTGCAAGATATAGTGGCAACCAAGGATTAGATTTAACATACGTAAATCAAGGTGGGTGATCTTTATATCATTTGAAAAACTTCTCAAGCTGTGTGTGGGATGTGAGTACCAGAATGGGACAATCCCCTTACCCTCCCTATTGACATTGGATAGAAAGTGCAGAATAAGGAGCCAGAAGACAGCATTAGGGTATTGGACGAATGAGAAGGAAATATTTCCTGAAAGCCAGATGATACTTGTTACAGCAAAAGAAAAATCCTCTCTCTGTTTTCCTCAGTCTACAATTCAGTAGGCCTTTGTTCAGGCAAAGCCCAAACAACTGGAATATATGAGCTTGGCTCCATCTAGGGGCAGGAGTAAAAAATTCACTAACCACAGTAAGAAAAGGAGTACTTGTAGCACCTTAGAGACTAACCAATTTATTTGAGCATGAGCTTTCGTGAGCTACAGCTCACTTCATCAGATCTAACCACAGTATTTCTTAAATTAATAGCTTATATGTTTACTGGTAGTAAAAACTGTAGTTAGTAAGCCTTCGCTGTACTTTCCAGATGAACCACGCTTTTTCAGCACTCATAACTTTCTAAAACAAATTCCCCAGGCTTGGTCTCTGCCCAAAGGTGATTTTTTTGAAGGTTTGAGTAGAATTGATTTGAGCTGCTTGAGTTATGTCAATGTTAAAAGCAAGTGAACAAAACAACCCATTTTTCCTATTTCTATTGTAGTAGCACCCAGAAGCCTCAAGCTCAGGACCCTACTATGCTGTCCCCTGTTGAAACACACAGGAAAATATGGTGCCTGCCCAGAAGAGCTTATATTAACTGAAACATTGGTGTTCGCCTAACAGCTGAAGCCAGAAACTCCAAACTTGGCTTCAGCTCTAAAGTCCACAGTGAGCAAAGAAAACCAGTTGCACCTTATGCTTGGAACACTGCCCTTCGAACTAGTCCATTAGGCCACTACTCTCTCCTCCTCAAGACATACTTCTGCTTTGACTACAGGAAATCAGCCAGCTAATGATGGTTAGGTCAGAGGAAAAAAACTTTTAACATAATTTGGGACTAAGATGTGTACATACTAGCATCTGTAAATTCATTAACCACCTCTCTTATCTCCTATTGTTTAGCCACATTCATTCGTCATATCTCCTCGTAAATTAGACTGTACATTCATATATATGCACACGCACCCCCCCAACATATGATTTGTATGTATCATCCCTTCCTCACTTCTTTGTTTGTATTACACCTAATAAAGACTGTAAGATCCTCAGGGCAGGCACTTTTCCTTGTATATCTGTCAAGTGCCATGTATATCTCTGGAAGTGTACAAATTATAATGATTGTTAACAACATCAGCAGTGTGGTCAAATTAAAATTGCATCAGACACCTTAACTTTTGAATATCCTGACTCTTGTGTACTTTATTTCTCAGGCTTAATGTTACTTTCACATCAGTTTTTGCATTTCATTTTTATTAATAGTGAAATAATGTATACTGTTATTCACTGAGTAGCCCCAATGTGCTTGATACTGTATGAACATGTAAGAAAACACAGTCCCTGACAACAGTATCGTATAGTCTAAATCAGACACAAATAATCCAGTACAGATACAAATGGTATACCCTGGTGAAAGGTCTAATCTTTGGATCAGCAGTGCAGATATTTGTTTTGTTTTTGTTTTTTTATTTTTTGCATATCATATATATAAAATACAGTTTTGAAGGGGCAACCAGACCTGTCCAGATGACTGTTTTTAATTAGTCAGTGGGTATGTCTAGCAAGCATTTTGGAGCAAGCTTCTTAGCTGGGGATGAAAAACTCCTGCTCTTGCTCTAAAAATAGCCATATAGACACCTTGTTGAAGTTGAAGAAGAAAAGGAGTATTTGTGGCACCTTAGAGACTAACACATTTATTTGAGCATAAGCTTTCGTGAGCTACAGCTCACTTCATCGGATGCATTCAGTGGAAAATACAGTGGAGAGATTTATATACATAGAGAACATGAAACAATGGGTGTTACCATACACACTGTAATGAGAGTGATCACTTAAGGGGAGCTATTACCAGCAGGAGAGCGGGGGGGATGACACATTTTGTAGTGATAATCAAGGTGGGCCATTTCCAGCAGTTGACAAGAACGTCTGAGGAACAGTGGGGGGTGGGGGGGGGAGAAATAGTTTTACTTTGTATAATGACCCATCCACTCCCAGTCTCTATTCAAGCCTAAGTTAATTGTATCCAGTTTGCAAATTAATTCCAATTCAGCAGCCTCTTGTTGGAGTCTGTTTTTGAAGTTTTTTTATTGAAGAATTGCAACTTTTAGGTCTGTAATCGCGTGACCAAAGAGATTGAAGTGTTCTCCAACTGGTTTTTGAACGTTATAATTCTTGATGTCTGATTTGTGTCCATTTATTCTTTTACATAGAGACTGTCCAGTTTGACCAATGTACATGGCAGAGGGGCTTTGCTGGCACATGATGGCATATATCACATTGGTGGATGTGCAGGTGAACGAGCCTCTGATAGTGTGGCTGATGTGATTAAGCCCTATGATGGTGTCCCCTGAATAGCTATGTGGACACAGTTGGCAACGGGCTTTGTTGCAAGGATAGGTTCCTGGGTTAATGGTTCTGTTGTGTGGTGTGTGGTTGCTGGTGAGTATTTGCTTCAGGTTGGGGGTCTGTCTGTAAGCAAGGACTGGCCTGTGTCCCAAGATCTGTGAGAGTGATGGGTCATCCTTCAGGATAGGTTGTAGATCCTTGATGATGTGTTGGAGAGGTTTTAGTTGGGGGCTGAAGGTGATGGCTAGTGGCATTCTGTTATTTTCTTTGTTGGGCCTGTCCAGTAGTAGGTGACTTCTGGGTACTCTTCTGGCTGTTCCTCAGATGTTCTTGTCAACTGCTGGAAATGGCCCACCTTGATTATCACTACAAAAGGATTTTCCCCGCCCCCGCTCTCCTGCTGGTAGTAGCTCCCCTTAAGTGATCACTCTCATTACAGTGTGTATGGTAACACCCATTGTTTCATGTTCTCTATGTATATAAATCTCCCCACTGTATTTTCCACTGAATGCATCCGATGAAGTGAGTGTAGCTCATGAAAGCTTATGCTCAAATAAATTGGTTAGTCTCTAAGGTGCCACAAGTCCTCCTTTTCTTTTTGCGAATACAGACTAACACGGCTGTTACTCTGAAACCTGCAGTACCTCTGTAATTCACCAGTTTTGGAGCCTGTCCTCCTGATGGAATGATGCAGGTATATCCCAGTGCAGGAATCCTCATAGATATGCTCCATTAAAAAGTCTTGTGCTTCCACAGCTTTTACCAGAAAGGGGGATGATCTGGGCCACAATGAGATATAATTAGTCATCTCTGCCCAGTAAAAGCTCACAGCTTGAATAACAGGGATGTTGCATCTCAGTGAAGTGGTAGAACCATATTGTTTTCATTTTATATAATATGTTCATCCAGTGCTCCGGCAGCATACATAAGCTTTAAAAAAAAAAACCCATCACTATCCCAAGTCACCCATAATAAGGTAGTTTTCCCATCTTACTATCATGAGCGAAGGTCAAAAACAAAAGTAAAAATCCCCTTCTCTTCAACACTCAAAAAGAGTGCTTGTTCCTGTAAGCAAGGAGTAGTGTGGCCTAAGGAACAGGGCACTGGACAGGGAATTAGAAGACCTGGCTTTAGTTCCATCTCTGCTACTGATGTGCTGCGTGATCATGGGAGGGTCAATTTGCGTTTCCTTGTCCTCATCTATAAAATGGATATAATATTTAGTCTCCTTTGCAAATTGTTTTGAGACCTACTGGTGAAATGTTATTAAAAACCCCTGTGATTTGTAGATTCCAAGACCAGAAGGGACAATTATGATAATCTAGTCTGACTTCCTCTATAACTCTGGCCAAAGAACTTCCCCAAAATAATTCCCAGAGCAGATCTTTTAGAAAAACATCCAATCTTGATTTACAAATTGTCAGTCAAGGAGAATCCACCACAACCCTTGGTAAGTGGTTCCAATAGTTAATTACTCTCACCATTAAAAATTGATGCCTTATTTCCAGTCCGAATTTGTCTAGATTAATCTTCCAGTCATTAGATCATATTATACCTTTCTCTACTAGACTGAAGAGCCCATTGTTAGGATATAGATATTCAGACCGGTCTGTAAAGGCCTATACTCTAAGAATTTAGGTGTATTCTTATCACTTAGCTAGTTATAGAGGTATAAAGAAAGAATCAAAATCACTGTCTATCGGTGTAAGGGCCTGCTCTTACTGTGACAGTCTGAGGCCCTGTTCTTAGGCTAAGATCTTTGGTTAAGCAGCACAGGCAGCCATAAGCTGGGAAGCGAACGGTCACATCCTCACATCTCAAACTAGTCACATTGAAATAAGGTGCTATCGGGCTCTTAGGAATACAATCCTGTCCTGATAATGCCTATCACCTCCAGAGAAAGGGAAGTGCCTAGAAAATGTAAAAGGAAACTTAGTTTGATAGCATCCTGTCTGGCAAGAACTCACTTATCAATAGCTGGGATGTGAAATCCTCATTTCTGTGTTGTTCTATCACCGTAGTCCCCATTTCCCTATTGTTTGTCTGTATAATCTCTGTCTGGTTCTGTGATTGTTTCTGTCTACTGTATAATTAATTTTGCTGGGTGTAAACTAATTAAGGTGGTGGGATATAATTGGTTACATAATCATGTTACAATATGTTAGGATTGGTTAGTTAAATTTCAGGAAAATGATTGGTTAAGGTATAGCTAACAGAACTCAAGTTTTACTATATAGTGTGCAGTCAATCAGGAAGTAAGCAGGGGAATGGGAACAGGGAATGGGGAAATTGGAATCATGTTTTGCTAAGGGGGGGAATGGGAAGAGGGAAACAGGTAAGGCTCTGTGGTGTCAGAGTGGAGAAGGGGGACACTAAGGAAGGAAACTGGAATCATGCTTGCTGGAAGTTCACCCCAATAAACATTGAATTGTTTGTACCTTTGGACTTCGGGTATTGTTGCTCTCTGTTCATGCGAGAAGGACCAGGGAAGTAAGCAGGAGAAGGAATAAGCCCCCTAACACCCACTGTTAACTGTTTGTTCCCCATGTAAATACTTATAGATCAGGGACGGGCAACCTTTGGCATGCAGCCCGTCAGGGAAATCTGCTGGCGGGCCGGGACGGTTTGTTTACCTGCAGCGTCCACAGGTTCGGCCGATCACAGCTCCCACTGGCCGCGGTTCACTGTTCCAGACCAATGGGGGCTGCAGGAAGCCGTGTGGGCTGAGGGATGTGATTCCCAGGATAGAATCCCCCCTCTGTAAATATGGCCTACATTTTTTGTTTGTTTGCTTTGTCCAGTTTTCCACATGATCCAGATCTCTCTGAATCAGTGACCTGTCCTCTTCACTATTGATTACTCTCAAAATTTTTGTGTCATCTGCAAGTTTTATAGTGATTGTTGGGGACACTGGGGCATGGCCACTAGGTAACTCGAGGGGATGGAAGACCACGAGTGTCGATGAAGCCCCCTCGCACTAGGCCCAGGTGTCCTTGGTCCCCCCCTCCCGCCTGGAGGCACTCGCAGCAGCTCTGCGTACTAGGCCCAAGTGTCCTTGCCCCCCACCCCCAGGCCTGGAGGCACACACAGCAGTTATACTGAGGATCTGCAACAATATGCTGCAGAGTCAGACTGCCTGAAACTAAGCAAGGCCAAACAGGACAGATATGGAAGAACAATGCTGAATAAAGCAGCTTTATGTATAGTTTAACAAATGATACAGGGAACTAGCTGGGAACTGGATTGGCTGGCTATATGGATACTTGGGGCAGCTTGCTATTGGATAAGTATGCTGGGAAAAAGGATGTATAAAAGCCTGTGTAATTTCCTGCTCTGTGTACAGGATTTGAGATTCAAATCTCCCTGTAGCTATTTGAAGCTTCAAATAAACTTTTCTGCTTCTCCACCCTGTTGTGATTATTGGGTGTAGCACACCAGGTAACGAACCACTCAAGCTGTTGTTCAGCCTCTCAGCACTGGGCGCTGGCAACATGATTATTTGTTTTCTTCCAGGTCATTGACAAAAATGTTTAATAGCATAGGGCCAAGAATTGATCCCAGTGGGATCCATTTAATGTGTACCATGTTAATTTTATATTGTTCTAGTTTTTTAATCAAAATGTTGTGTGAAATCAAGTCAAATTTCTTTCAGAAGCTTAAGTATGTTATGTCAACACTATTACAATTTTGGTTGATAAAAGTAAATTCATCAAAAAAAAAAATCAAGTTAGTTTGAGATCTGTTGATTTGCATTAACTACATTACCTTCCTTTAATTCTTCATTAATTGAGTCCTGTGTCAGCTGCTCCATTATCTTGCCCAGGATCTATGTCAGGCTGACAGGCCTATAATTACCTGGGTCATCCCATTTACCCTTTTTAAAAATTGGCACAACATAATTTTCTTCCAGTCTTCTGGAACTTTCCCAGTGCTCCAAGACTTATTGAAAATCAACATTAATGATCCAGTGAGCTCTTCAGCCAGCTCTTTTAAGACTATTGGATGCAAGATATCGGGAATTGCTGATTTTAAAATATCTGATTTTAGTAGCATCTGTTTAACATCCCCCCAAGATACTAGTGGAACAAAAAGAGTATTATCGCTATATGATGAGATGAAGGAAAACAGGACACCATCACCTTCCCTCCTCTTGCGAACTCTGCCCTGAGTACCCCAGTGTGATTTTTAGAATAGATGGAAAGAGGGAAATAAGTATTCCTAACCTGTCATTAAACCTTCAACTCCCTGAGAATGCTTTCATCCTTGGGTATATTTCAACTCATCAAACTTTTTTCTTTTCACTAAATTAACTGAGGGAACTAACCCTGTCACAGGATTTAAGAGTAGAATTACTTTGTCTGGATTATTTGCGTAGCTAAAGCAGAACTGGATCCTCAGCAAACAAATTGGGTGCGTCAGGATTGGGCTTTGGGGTAAGGTAAAGTTTGTGTAGCACCAGGCTACAATTTTTGCGAATACTCCCACTTTTTGGATTATTACATTAATTACAATGAGCTCCGTGGGTTAATTTTGCATTGCGTAAATGTTTTCTTCTATCATTTGTATATTTGTTACCTTTCATTTGTACAGTGTCCCCTCATTCCTGTATTATGAGAAGGTAAATAGGAATGCCCAATTTACCTTCTTTATACCATTCATTATTTTATACCTCCTTCATGTCCCATTTTATTTGATTACTCTCTCAGGTAAACAGTCCCAATACTTTTCAGTTTCTCATCATATGAAAGGTGTTCCATGACAATAAGCATTTTAATCCCTAGTTTCTGGACCGCCCCCCCCCCCCCCCCCGCAATATCTTTTTTGAGATAGGATGACCAGAACTGAATACAGTATTCCAGATGTCCCAGTTATTTATATAACGGTTTTAGAATATTCCCTGTATTATATTCTATCCCATTCTTTATGCATCATAGCATTTTGTTTGATTTCTTGACCACCACTTCACACTGAGCGGAAGTTTTCTTTGAGCTGTCCATAATGATGTCCAGGTTCTTTAGTTAATTTAGAATCCAGTAATAGGCATAAGTAGTTCAAATGACTCTTACTAAAGTAAAATGCTGTTGCTCTGCATTAGGTATATTTACAGGGCAAACATACCCTTTGTCTCAGCAAATCATTACTGGATCTTTACATCAAATCATTACTGGGTCTCTACATCAAATTATTACATGCTTGGGTCTCCTTTCTTGGTAGCTGTATTTGCCTCTGAGACAGAGTTGTAAACTTTAACCACTAGAGGTCATAGACTATCTGCAATTCAATATGACAGGTTTCAGAGTAGCAGCCATGTTAGTCTGTATTCGCAAAAAGAACAGGAGTTCTTGTGGCACCTTAGCGACTAACCAATTTATTTGAGCATAAGTTTTCATGAGCTACAGCTCACTTCATGGGATGCATAAAAGTGGAAAATGCAGTGAGGATATTTTTATACACACAGACCATGAAATTCAATATGGTTAGGTTTGGAAAGATTTCATTTTTATTGGTAAAATGTTGATTTCAGCAAACACACAACAAATAATGAAACAGATGATGATTGAAATGTACAGCTAGGCAAAGAACAAAAAACACCACTTTTGAACTTAGCAGAGTTTGATTTAAAGCTATTTATTTTGTATAGTTTGACATGATGTTGACAACTTGTGTGTTAGATTATAAAGCTTTAGCTTTTTGAATCTCAATTTCTACTGTAATTGAACAGGTTTCAGAGTAACAGCCGTGTTAGTCTGTATTCGCAAAAAGAAAAGGAGTACTTGTGGCACCTTAGAGACTAACCAATTTATTTGAGCATGAGCTTTCGTGAGCTACAGCTCACTTCATCGGATGCATACCGTGGAAACTGCAGCAGACTTTATATATACACAGAGAATATGAAACAATACCTCCTCCCACCCCACTGTCCTGCTGGTAATAGCTTATCTAAAGTGATCATCAGGTTGGGTCATTTCCAGCACAAATCCAGGTTTTCTCACCCTCCACCCCCCCACACAAAAAGACTTCCTGAGGAAACTTCAATCCATCGGTGATCTTCCTGATAACACCATCCTGGCCACTATGGATGTAGAAGCCCTCTACACCAACATGCCACACAAAGATGGACTACAAGCCGTCAGGAACACTATCCCCGATAATGTCACGGCTAACCTGGTGGCTGAACTTTGTGACTTTGTCCTTACCCATAACTATTTCACATTTGGGGACAATGTATACCTTCAGATCAGCGGCACTGCTATGGGTACCCGCATGGCCCCACAGTATGCCAACATTTTTATGGCTGATTTAGAACAACGCTTCCTCAGCTCTCGTCCCCTAAAGCCCCAACTCTACTTGCGCTATATTGATGACATCTTCATCATCTGGACCCATGGAAAAAAAGCCCTTGAGGAATTCCACCATGATTTCAACAATTTCCATCCCACCACCAACCTCAGCCTGGTCCAGTCCACACAAGAGATCCACTTCCTGGACACTACAGTGCTAATAAACAATGGTCACATAAACACCACCCTATACCGGAAACCTACTGACCGCTATTCCTACCTGCATGCCTCCAGCTTTCACCCTGACCACACCACACGATCCATCGTCTACAGCCAAGCTCTGCGATACAACCGCATTTGCTCCAACCCCTCAGACAGAGACAAACACCTACAAGATCTCTGTCAAGCTTTCTTACAACTACAATACCCACCTGCAGAAGTAAAGAAACAGATTGATAGAGCCAGAAGAGTTCCCAGAAGTTACCTACTGCAGGACAGGCCTAACAAAGAAAATAACAGAACGCCACTCGCCGTCACCTTCAGCCCCCAACTAAAACCCCTCCAACGCATTATTAAGGATCTACAACCTATCCTAAAGGATGACCCAACACTCTCACAAATCTTGGGAGACAGGCCAGTCCTTGCCTACAGACAGCCCCGCAACCTGAAGCAAATACTCACCAACAACCACATACCACACAACAGAACCACTAACCCAGGAACTTATCCTTGCAACAAAGCCCGTTGCCAATTGTGCCCACATATCTATTCAGGGGACACTATCACAGGGCCTAATAACATCAGCCACACTATCAGAGGCTCATTCACCTGCACATCCACCAATGTGATATATGCCATCATGTGCCAGCAATGCCCCTCTGCCATGTACATTGGTCAAACTGGACAGTCTCTACGTAAAAGAATAAATGGACACAAATCAGATGTCAAGAATTATAACATTCATAAACCAGTCGGAGAACACTTCAATCTCTCTGGTCACGCAATCACAGACATGAAGGTCGCTATCTTAAAACAAAAAAACTTCAAATCCAGACTCCAGCGAGAAACTGCTGAATTGGAATTCATTTGCAAATTGGATACTATTAATTTAGGCTTAAATAGAGACTGGGAGTGGCTAAGTCATTATGCAAGGTAGCCTATTTCCCCTTGTTTTTTCCTACCCCCCCCCCCCCCCAGATGTTCTGGTTTAACTTGGATTTAAACTTGGAGAGTGGTCAGTTTGGATGAGCTATTACCAGCAGGAGAGTGAGTTTGTGTGTGTATGGAGGTGGGGGGGATGTGAGAAAACCTGGATTTGTGCTGGAAATGGCCCACCTTAATTATCATGCACATTGTAGGGAGAATGGTCACTTTGGATGAGCTATTACCAGCAGGATAGTGAGTTTGTGTGTGTGGTTTTTGGGAAGGGGGTGAGGGGGTGAGAGAACCTGGATTTGTGCAGGAAATGGCCCAACTTGATTATCATGCACATTGTGTAAAGAGAAAAGGAGTACTTGTGGCACCTTAGAGACTAACCTTAGAGACTATTTGAGCATGAGCTTTCGTGAGCTACAGCTCACTTAATGCTCAAATAAATTGGTTAGTCTCTAAGGTGCCACAAGTACTCCTTTTCTTTTTGTGAATACAGACTAACACGGCTGTTACTCTGAAACCTGTCATTGTGTAAAGAGTTGTCACTTTGGATGGGCTATCACCAGCAGGAGAGTGAATTTGTGTGGGGGCGGTGGAGGGTGAGAAAACCTGGATTTGTGCTGGAAATGACCCAACCGGATGATCACTTTAGATAAGCTATTACCAGCAGGACAGTGGGGTGGGAGGAGGTATTGTTTCATATTCTCTGTGTATATATAAAGTCTGCTGCAGTTTCCACGGTATGCATCCGATGAAGTGAGCTGTAGCTCACGAAAGCTCATGCTCAAATAAATTGGTTAGTCTCTAAGGTGCCACAAGTACTCCTTTTCTTTTTGTAATTGAACAATTATTGTCTTACCCCCTCACATAAATTCCTGCAACTGTGAAAGTTTAAATGGATAAAAATAAAAAAGCTTAAAATAAAATTGATATTTTCAAATTATTTTTAATAATGTCTATTTAATTTTGCCAAGTCTAAAGATGGTACTTGACAGGTGAAAAAATGTTTTCTACAGAGTGGAGGAAAGATGGATCCTCACTCCTGCCCAGCAGCTCCCCTGCTGTCCTCATGCTGGGCTCCCGGCACAGATTTATACTAAGTTGCTGACCCAGTATTTTGGGATGTCTCTTTTCTGGGCCTGCAGTGTCGGTGAAACGAGATTTCCATTGCCGCACTGATCGTGCCGCCCTCCCTTGGGTAAGGGCCGCCCATGGCAGGTGCCCCGGCGCCCGGGCACACGGAGGGAGTTCCAGGGAAGTTTGAGGCCTCATGGGTACTGTCCCTTTAAGAGTCCAGACGTCTCCTCCGTTCCCCAGGGGACTAAACACTCTAACCTCGCCTACTGCCGAGGACATGATTTCTATCTTCTAATTGGCTGCTTTACAAGACAGTCACAAGTAGTTCCGCCCCATCCCCTCTCGCCCTGCCCATTCATGTCCGTTAGCTTCCCAGGCCGCTCGACAGCCACTGGTTGGCATTCGTGACACTCAACTAGCTCCGAGTATGCCGATTGGCAACAGGGGCTGTCAATCATCTAGCCTGGGGGCGGGGCAGTTTCCGTGGCTGAGGGAGCCGGCGGCGGCGAGGCAGGGTTACCAGCAGTTCGGGGAAGTTTAGTCTCGGGGGGCGGCTCCGGAAGGGGACGAGGCGATGCCGAAGCCGGGATGGAGCCGTGACCAGGTGCGTGGGAGGCTCAGGCCTCGGAGAGAACCGAGACCCCTCCCCCCCCTTTGCTGCAGGGTCCCTCCGTGTAAGGGGGAGGGATCCGCCCCTCCTCGGAGACCCTGGGGCCCGCTCCCCGCCTGTTAGCGCCGCGGCTGGTTCTGCGCCCCCGGCACGCCGCGCCCCCGGCACGCCCCCCCCACCGAGACCGGGCCCCTGCTCGCTGCCGGCGGCGCCTTTCCCTCCGCACTCACTGCCCCGGGGAGACACCCCGCCCCCGACCCTGGAGAGGCTCCTTCATGAGCTCCCCCCCCCCCCCCCCGGGAGATGCTTTGTTGCCAGCCCGCCCCAGTTGAGACCCCTCGTTCTCCTCTCCTCAGTCAGGGCCCCAGTGAGATTCCTCGTTCCCTTCTGAGACCCCCCCCCCCCGAGAGACACTTCACCTCTGAGAAACCTCTTCCGCCCCCCCAGAATAACCTCTTATCTCTCAAAAAGAAAAGGAGGACTTGTGGCACCTTAGAGACTAACCAATTTATTTGAGCATGAGCTTTCGTGAGCTACAGCTCACTTCATAGCTCACGAAAGCTTATGCTCAAATAAATTGGTTAGTCTCTAAGGTGCCACAAGTACTCCTTTTCTTTTTGCGAATACAGACTAACACGGCTGTTACTCTGAAACCTCTTATCTCTCATTACCTCATCCTCGTGAGCCCCCCCCCCGTTGAGACACCTCATTTCCTCCTGCTCCTCCCTCTCTGCTCTAATGAAACACCTCCTCGTTCTATGAGTCTGCCCGTGAAATACGTCACCCCCCATGAGCCCCCTTCCAGCGAGCTGCAGAATTCCCTCCCTGAGACACCTGAAGTGCTGAATCCCCCCCCTCCCCCCCGCTGCCCCAGCCCCTCCTGTAATGACCTGCTGTATCTTTCCCTTTCCTTCTCTGTGGCCTTGGATTTTCGCTGTGTGGGTAATGCATATTTAAAGGAACTCGAATGCCGTGGTGGATCAGGAGCTACCTAGAAGACTCCCAGTTCTTCACCTGTGTAACCCTAGAATCTTGCATGAGAAATACTTGTATGTTCTGATGTAGGCAGAGTGATCATATGTGAAAACTGATTTTTTGCATTAGTGTGTACTGGTGGTGCAACAAGTATTGCAAATCATGTTTGTGAGCAAAACATATAGCAAAGACCTTTGTCCATGATATCTGTGTATGTGTTCCCTACTGCATCATGCAAACTTTTAGCTGATGTGGTCTTGTCATGTTTCTGTTCTACTGATGCTAAACCTAGAGTGGGCTGGGCGAATGGTTTTGGATTTGTTCGTGTTTACAGCCAAAAATATTTATTTTAACATTTTTAAGTTCTTTCCTCAGCATCCTTTAATCCTGTCACTTTTTTGTTCACTGAAGATAGTTCTGAAAGCATCATTCTATGACATCAAGGTACCAGAAATCTTATTGCAATGATGAGATTTCCTTTCCTTCATCATGCTTGTAAAGCTTAAGTAGCAGTGCATTTGCAATTGCATCTCAGCCTGTGCTAAACAAGAAATGTGTTGTGAAGGGTTGCAAAGTACTTACGTTTAAAACTATTTTATAGATCTTTTACAGAGCATTTTGTCTTTAGGTGAGCCAACAGATATTCAGTGTACCATAAGATTTTGATGAGAAAGTTGCTGCAGAACATGGGGGACTTTTACTGTGTACTTTGCTATGGACTATAACACAAAATTTAAATTGCAAAGCTACCTAAGCACAAACGTCTGTACTTACTACCTCCACCAAGCATGCTGAAGGGGACATTAAGAAATAAATATTAGCTAAGCCTTAATTGTTTTCACTTCGAAATGTGCATGTCTGAAGTGGGCTGTAGCCCATGAAAGCTTATGCTCAAATAAGTTTGTTAGTCTCTAAGGTGCCGCAAGTCCTCCTGTTCTTTTTGCGGATACAGACGAACACGGCTGCTACTCTGAAACATGTCACTTTTGGTTTGTGAAAATGTCCTTGAATGCATCATTGCAATAAGATTTCTGGTACCTGTGATGTCATAGAATGATGCTTTCAGAACTATCTTCAGTGAACAAAAAAGTGACAGGAGTAAAGGATGCTGAGGAAAGAACTTAAAAATGTTAAGTTAAATATTTTTGGCTAGCTCCTCCCCGCCCCCCTCATGGCTTTTGGCAGGATTTAATACACATGAGATAAATTCAATCTTTATTGTACCTTTGTATTTCACCTTTATAATAAGCTTACCTTGCTATTCTATCTTTTAACTGCTCATAACTGTGGTTTAGAATCATAGAATCTCAGGGTTGGAAGGGACCTCAGGAGGTCATCTAGTCCAACCCCCTGCTCAAAGCAGGACCAATCCCCAATTTTTGCCCCAGATCCCTAAATGGCCCCCTCAAGGATTGAACTCACAACCCTGGGTTTAGCAGGCCAGTGCTCAAACCACTGAGCTATCCCTCCCCCCCAAATTTCTTAACCGAGTAATTCTGAAAGGTGTGTTGACCTTCAGAAATACGTATAAGTGAACTCTGCAGCATCAGTTCCAAAGTGTATCTTGTTTCTTGTATCTAAAGCATTGATCAGGGAAGTGGACCATTTGTTAAAGCATTGTTATAATTCATAAAAAGAAAAGGAGGACTTATGGCACCTTAGAGACTAACAAATTTATTTGAGCATAAGCTTTCGTGAGCGACAGCTCACTTTATCGGATGCATTCAGTGGAAAATACAGTGGGGAGATTTATATACATAGAGAACATGAAACAATGGGTGTTACCATACACACTGTAATGAGTGATCAGTTAAGGTGAGCTATTACCAGCGGGGGGGGGAGGAGAGGGTCGAACCTTTTGCAGTGATAATCAAGGTGGGCAATTTCCAGCAGTTGACAAGAACATCTGAGGAACGGTGGGGTATGGGGGGAATAAACATGGGGAAATAGTTTTACTTTGTGTAATGACCCATCCACTCCCAGTCTCTATTCAAGCCTAAGTTAATTGTATCTAGTTTACAAATTAATTCCAATTCAGCAGTCTATCGTTGGAGTCTGTTTTTGAAGTTTTTTTGTTGAAGAATTGCAACTTTTAGGTCTGTAATTGAGTGACCAAAGAGATTGAAGTGTTCTCCAGCTGGTTTTTGAATGTTATAATTCTTGACGTCTGATTTGTGTCCATTTATTCTTTTACGTAGAGACTGTCCAGTTTGACCAATGTACATGGCAGAGGGGCATTGCTGGCACATGATGGCATATATCACATTGGTGGATGTGCAGGTGAACGAGCCTCTGATAGCGTGGCTGATGTGATTAGGCCCTATGATGATGTCCCCTGAATAGATATGTGGGCACAGTTGGCAACGGGCTTTGTTGCAAGGATAGGTTCCTGGGTTAATGGTTCTGTTGTGTGGTGTGTGGTTGCTGGTGAGTATTTGCTTCAGGTTGGGGGGCTGTCTGTAAGCAAGGACTGGCCTGTGTCCCAAGATCTGTGAGAGTGATGGGTCATCCTTCAGGATAGGTTGTAGATCCTTGATGATGCTTTGGAGAGGTTTTAGTTAGGGGCTGAAGGTGATGGCGAGTGGCATTCTGTTATTTTCTTTGTTGGGCCTGTCCAGTAGTAGGTAACTTCTGGGTACTCTTCTGGCTCTCTCAATCTGTTTCTTCATTTCAGCAGGTAGGTATTGTAAGAACGCTTGATAGAGCTCTTGTAGGTGTTTGTCTCTGCATGAGGGGTTGGAGCAAATGCAGTTGTATTGTAGAGCTTGGCTGTAGACAATGGATCGTGTGGTGTGGTCTGGATGAAAGCTGGAGGCATGTAGGTAAGTATAGTGGTCAGTAGGTTTCCGGTATAGGGTGGTGTTTATGTGACCATCGCTTATTAGCACCGTAGTGTCCAGGAAGTGGATCTCTTGTGTGGACTGGTCCAGGCTGAGGTTGATGGTGGGATGTAAATTGTTGAAATCATGGTGGAATTCCTCAAGAGCTTTTTTTCCATGGGTCCAAATGATGAAGACGTCATCAATGTAGCGCAAGTAGAGTAGGGGCATTAGGGGACAAGGGCTGAGGAAGCGTTGTTCTTAGTCAGCCATAAAAATGTTGGCATACTGTGGGACAATGCAGGTACCCATAGCAGTGCTGCTGATTTGAAGGTATACATTGTCCCCAAATGTGAAATAGTTATGGGTGAGGAGAAAGTCACAAAGTTCAGCCACCAGGTTAGCCGTGACATTATCGGGGATAGTGTTCTTGACGGCTTGTAGTCCATCTTTGTGTGGAATGTTGGTGTAGAGGGCTTCTACATCCATAGTGGCTAGGATGGTGTTTTCAGGAAGATCACCGATGGATTGTAGTTTCCTCAGGAAGTCAGTGGTGTCTCAAAGATAGCTGGGAGTGCTGGTCGCTTAGGGCCTGAGGAGGGAGTCTACATAGCCAGACAATCCTGCTGTCAGGGTGCCAATGCCTGAGATGATGGGGCGCCCAGGATTTCCAGGTTTATGGATCTTGGGTAGCAGATAGAATACCGCAGGTCGGGATTCCAGGGGTGTGTGTGTGTGGATTTGTTCTTGTGCTTTTTCAGGGAGTTTCTTGAGCAAATGGTGTAGTTTCTTTTGGTAACCCTCAGTGGGATCAGAGGGTAATGGCTTGTAGAAAGTGGTGTTGGAGAGCTGCCTAGCAGCCTCTTGTTCATATTCTGACCTATTCATGAAGACGACAGCACCTCCTTTGTCAGCCTTTTTGATTATGGTGTCAGAGTTGTTTCTGAGGCTGTGGATGGCATTGTGTTCTGCACGGCTGAGGTTATGGGGCAAGTGATGCTGCTTTTCCATAATTCATGTTGTAGGAGTGCTTCAGGTGCAGTGCACTTGAGGGAGTGGCAGAATGGAATCCATTGTAATAGTATCTCATTCCTGTTGATTAAGGAATAGTTTAAGGGAGTCTGACCTATTCATACGGTCTGGAATTATATTAGCTAGCAGTTGTGGTCTAGGCCAGGACACCAAAGTGAAGATAGAAAATAGCAGCGTAACTGCAAGTTGACTCTAAACTCCTGTTTCTGTTCTTTACACACTCCTGCTGAAAGGAGGAGAAAAAGCCTGATCACACTTGAAAATAAATGCCACATAATCTTGGGAGAAAAAGGAAAACTTGGTATCTCTGTCCGCCGTTAGTAACTTGCTGAGAAAGGGCCCCATCCACCTCCTTTCATTCCCTTTCATAATATTTGTGGCATCTGAATTGTCAGGAAAAAAGGACATTTTAATTTCTAATTATTGCTGCCTTTGCAACAGTTTTCCTTCAGCAGATAAAATATATGTAGATAATCTGCCTCTGCTCTAGTGGGTTGAATCAGTAGTTGTGTTAATATCAGTTCAGCTTGGACAGATCACTTTTTTATCATTTGGGAAAGTTGGCAACACCTTTTTTTAGAGACAAACAGTTTGTCAGATATGACACACAGAAAGAAATGGTATTCAGGCAGTGTGTGTCTGTGGGGAGTGAGTACTGTCTGAAAGTATCATGATAACAGTGATATGGCAGCTTCTCCCCTTAAATATGAAGTAACAAGAGATCCTTAGATTCAAAGATTGATACTTGCTTTTGATTGTAAAGCAGGGGGATGCTTTGGCTCTTAGTGCATTTTGCTTGTGTTCATTCCATAAAAATCTGTATTTTGCACTGACCCTTCTATCCCTAAATCCTAACAGGAATGTTGCATCTTCCACCAGTTAGTCATCCTTGCTTTTCAAGGAAAATGTGACTTCTTGATTTCTCTTAGCACTGATCTCTGATCATATTGCAGATTACCCTCAATTGCAGGTATAATAGATGTACAGGAAAACCAAAGCAGACTACAGACAGTTATGGAGTTTAGAGTCATGGGAGCTGTAAGCAACAAAAGGTGACTGGCCCCAATAAAAGTGAAGTCTTGCATCCAGATAGAGGAAATAAGCAGCCCAAATAGAGAGTGGGGGGTAGGAAATGTAACTCAGCAACTGTTCCCATTCATTAAAGGGATTTTTTCCATCCTGTTTCATTAATACTATGCTAACATTGTTTTCATTACATCAATCTCTAACTCTCACAGGGAAGTTTGGAATTGCGTGGCTGGGAGAGGAGGTGTGCAACAGAGGGGTGCTCTCTTAATAAATGGTCCACACTGTGAATATATTTGAGAATTGTTCTGTAGTGACACCTATACAAGAGACCACCTTTATGAGAATATTCAGTCAAGAGACTACCCCAGAATATTCACTGATACCCTGAGTACAACTCTGCTGCACCTGTAATAGAAAACTATCTCCAATAAGTTAAGGATTTGTCAGTCCCTTTAGTGGTTGATTCAGACAAGTTTCATTATATTAAATACCTGAAATGTTTTTAGAAATACAGTGGAACCTGCTTAAAACTAAATTGTATCTAGTAAATCTACAGTGACGCAAAACTGGTTGAAATTCTGTGCCCTGTATTGTGCGAGATGTCAGAGTATACAATCATAATAGTCCTTTCTGGCCTTAAAATATATGAATATAGGAAAACAAAATTTCCACATCGTTCAGTGTTTTGAAAAATTATACAAGATGCAGTGACCCTTCGCCGGGACTGGGTTTAAGCATCAGCAAAGCCCTGTAACTTATGGGCCAGCACTCACTCTCTCCTGGCCAGTGGGACCAGAATGAGAGGCAGCTCGTAGCCTGGATTTCCACTCTGTTGCCCCATCTTTTTCTGGAGAGGAATTCCATGCTGCTTAAATTGAAGTTCTGGGGTGAGGGAGAGAAGGGGATTAAGTGCTTCACTATAAGAAAGTTTCATTATACCTGTTAAAAATGTATCTCTAGTTTACTTAAGTGAATCTGATGTGTATGAAGTGGTTTCATATATGCTTTCTACCCAAATATACTCAAATACAAGGTATAGCAACTTTGATGAGTCTTCAGCCTCTCATGCTGTCATAAGACTGTCTCGATAGCTGCTCCATTCTTAATAATTCACTATTACGTGTAAGATGCCTTTTGAAAAATACTGGTGATTTACTTGTAACTAGATCTAATGTTCAATAAGTCCTATGTATTACACAGTATTCTTCCTTCAAGGATTTTTATTTAGCAAAGTTGGGGTGATGGTCAGATCTTCTTCTGGGAGATTGAAGAGGAGGAGGTGGTAGTGTTATAAGCTAGGAAAATTAATTTGTTCGTCAGCCTGGAACTACCAAATCCTTCCTCCAGGCAAGTGAAATGTAATTGTTTCATGCTGAACTCAGTGCTGAGGTGCATTGATGAGTGTATCTGATCTGAAACTGAAAACTAAAACTGGCATATGAAATGGATGATTATCTGCTCAGCCAGCCACTTTGGTGAATTTTCTTTTCTGGCTACCTTCAGCTAGTACCATTCTGCACTTCAGGAAGAGAACATATGGTTAATTACATATGTACATTGCCCTTCACCTCCCCCATCCACGTTGGAGTGTAGCTCCTTTAGAGGAAATGAATGGGAGTGGGATGAGAACAGTTTTAATTTTCAGCCTCCTGTCTGAGGTGCTGGTCTGTTGCTTCTCTTGAGATTTTTAAGTGCAGGTTGGATCAGCAGTGTGTCCTTGAAGGAAAGAAATGACATGCATTCTTTATATGGGAGCCTTCCTTCTGCCATGATGTCATGTTTTTGGCAGTGAGAAACAATGGCAGTAACAGTAGTTCATCCTCTTCAGCCCCATTATTGATCCATATCAATTTCTGTTTTGAGACAAACTTATTTTTTGGTCACTTAATTTGTCTTTGGAAATGTTATCTTCCATTTTGTATCATAGGTTCAGCTTTATATTTAAGAAATCAAAAGTAATGGATATAATCTGTATAATGCTCTTTTCTTCTGTGCTTCATACTATCATTACACCACCTCTGTAGTTTCAGGCATTGTCAGATTAGTTAGTTGAATTTTTATATAAATCTTTTAAAAATTAACATACTCTTTTTAAAGCTTAGAACCTGAATTATGAGTTGCTAATTGGGGGTTTCCTTTTGGTCTGTTTGTAAAGTACTGTTATGTCCTGCCTCTCGGGTGGAATTCTAGTCCTGTTTCATTTAGTCTTGTTCATAGGCTTCTCTTTCAGTTTGGTCCTCCCTTCGTAATAGGAAAGGCATGTAGCTTCCTCTTCCATAGCATTCAAATAATTGTGGGCCATGAAAACCCTTTTAGCCGGAGACCTCAGGTGCACAATTAATTTAATCAGAGGGAGGAAATGAAACATGAGGAGATTGTTTTGAACTGCATATAGAAGTCACACGCGTTTGACTTTTCTCTTCTTGGGCAGGCAAAGAGCAGGATAAGGAATGCATCACTTTGTAATCTGGATGTGTAGCATGTACTTGGTAGCCCCTAAGTCCTCTCTGTTCGCAAACCACACTTAAGTAAACCACCAATGTGGTGATTTTTGTGAATTTTTGATAAGGTGAATATAGGTGTGAATTGAACATAGGACTGGGAGCCAGGTGCTCCAGACTTCTGGTCCTGGCTGTTACTGACAGCCTTTATGGAATTGGACAAATTATTTAACCTCTAATTCTCAGTTTCCTTAAATGGAGAATTCTTTCTCTCCTGTTGGCCGTTAAAGATTAATACTTGTAAAGTGTCTCAAAGATGAAAATCACTATGAAAGTATTAATATTTTATTATTATGGACTGAGGCCTAATACTAGTATGGTTTTGGCCACAGAATAAGCAGTTCACTCTTTCTTATTGACAAAAAGTGTTCCTTTTCTGTCATCACACTTGGTCTCCCACATTTTCTTCCTCTGCTGTGCACAGTCGAAAGGGGAGCCAATTTTCTGTCATATATTAGGAACAGTTCCTAATCTGTTAAGAATAAATAAATTTCAGGGGTGTAGTATTAGTGGAGAGATTTTCCACAGCAGGAAAAGTGTGAGAGTGAGTATAATGAACTATTTGCTTTGTGCCCTGTTAGTGCATTGGCCCAAAGATATAGTCTGTGTATAACTGTATATTATGTATGTTAGAATATGACCGAGAATAGTAGCTGTGTAAGAGGGTGAAGACTCTAATTCTGGCAGTCTGTCAGAATTCAGGTTGGTTTAGTTGTACCATTTGCTGACTTTGCTTGGGACTGATAGCCTTAATTTTTCCAACCCATTTTATGTAAATGCTAAACAGGAGGGTTTGTTTTTTTTAGAAATGTTGGGATAAAATCTCATTCCTACACAGATGTGGAACAGATTGTAATCTCTTCAGTGGCACAGCTTTTAAAATATTTGCAATCTCCAGCAGCTCCATTTTCTAATTTAATTTATAAAAGCAGCAAGTAAGGATTAGATTTGCATCTGAGAGCCCATGTTCTCAAAGACCGAACAGTGGGAAATATGTGGGGGACAGCATGCAAGTGTAGGGTGACAAATGATATAAAAGGATTTAGAAGTTCCCAGGATTGGTTTAACCCATAAAATTTGAGAGAATGTTAGGGAGTGATGCTCTACTCTCTGTGATGCTCCCACAGGTACTTAGGGTTTTGAGGTACTTCACCACCACCACCTGCCCTTAATGCAAAGCAGTTTTACCTGCTGTATCTCAGCACCCTGAAACCAACAGCTTCTGGCCACAGACAAGCACTGACTTCCAGATCTCTGCAGACCTCTGTGCTCCTCTGAAAGCCATCCCCCTCTGTAGTATCCAGCTAGACACTAGAAACTCTCAGAAATAACCAGGGAAGCTGTCTCCGAAGAGACAGTGTACACACACAGTTTGACTGGCACAACTCAGGACCATATCCTTTATGATAACACAACATTGGAATCTACTTACTGAAAACACTTACTTAATGAAAACACTTATGTTTATTTATAAAGATTAAGATTTTTAAGAGATAGTGAGCAAGAACAACAGATTACAAGTAAAAGAAAAGGAATAACATGTTTCTTAGAGTTTAAACTTAATTCTGACAGGCTAAATTTTTGTCTAAAGCAATTTCTCAACGAGAGCAATCTCCCAGCGTCACTAGCCCACGTGACCAGATCAAACTTTCATGAATGCAAAAAGCACTGTCCTTTTGACTTCCTCATTGCAGGATAAGAAAGGGGTCATTTTCCTTTCCTCATATGGTCCAGTAAACTGTTGAAATGTCCCTTTTGAAGTGCACCCCCAGATAAGTCTCTTCTCCCATGTTGCTTGTTCAATGTGCTTCCCCCACTGTTGGTTTCACATATTCCTGTCAACCATTTTTTCATTGTCTTCCTGTGCAAATTGGACTTCCATTGTGTTGGCTATACCATGCTTAATTTACATCAAAGACCGGGATAGGTGAATAGCTATGCTTATATCTGGCAGAAGACCTGTTTGTTATAGACTTTAAAACATAATTTCAGTGTGTATATATACGCTTCTTTATATAGTGTCAGTAGGTACATTTCACAGTGATATTAATGGCTAGTGTGTCATTGGCTTTCGTTTAATATCTTATAAAACACTTTTTGGGTAATTACTGGGAAAGCAGTGTTTTGTTGTCTAGTGAGTTTATCAGACCAGATAGGAGCTTGGTGATATAGACTAGTGAACCCGTTCCCAACTGGCACCAAAGGACCTCTGTATCACACCCTCTGTGGCTGATTTTACTAATTTATTAGCTGGGAATTTATCTTACTTATGGATTGAGTTGCGATAAATTACAGTGTTAGTGGGCTCAGATACAGTTCAATTGGGCAGCAAGCCTGAGGCTGCTCATAAAGTAGGCATTGCACAGCTGCAGGGAAGACAGCAGGTGTGAGGAGGGGCAGCTATGCAACTGAAATATCAGTTGCCAGTAAAGATTGGTGTGGAGAGATGCAGAGAACTCCGTTTCCCCACAATCTAAGGAGGGAGATGAATGTGCTGGCTCCACAGCACCACTTTCTAGTTTAGGGGAGCAAGAAATCAAAATTGGAAAGCTAGTCTTGGTTTTGTGCATGGTACTGTGTGAAATTAGGTTTGCTTTTTGTTCATGTTATGGTGGGACAGGAGTCCACATCACAAATTGCTGTAATCTCATTTAATTCTTTTTTTCATCCCGGTTGACGGTCTGAGTGACCAAGAACTGATAGATGAAGAATGAATTCTGTGCTTGTTCTTTTAAGTCTTTACTGCAAAGTTGACTGAGTCCCTAACTTGAGTCCCATCCACATACAACCCTTAACCTGAGTGTAGTTGTGCTTTCAACTCCAGTTGGCTGACCCATCAGGGGGTATAGGCTAAAACTCAAATTAGCAGAACCGGTCAGTTGCTAACATGATGACTGAAATGTGGATGCAGGCTAGCACCACTCAAGTGGCACTAATCTTACAGTGCCTTTCCACAGTTCCCCCCACCATGTGGATAGAAAGGATTGGCAAATTCTCCCACAGTTCAGTGGGAAAGAATTTATAAAGTGGCTAAGCTTACTGTAAGTAAATGGAACCCTGGGCTATGCCCCCAGAAGTCTGTTCCACACACATCAGTGCCAGTGTGAGCACGGCAGCTTGAGTGTTGTTTTGAGGTGTCTGCTCTCACTTGAGCTGGGCTAAGTCAAGAGGAATAACTTGAGTTTAGACAAAAAGAAAAGGAGTACTTGTGGCACCTTAGAGACTAACCAATTTATTTGAGCGTAAGCTTTCGTGAGCTACAGCTCACTTCATCCACTGAATGCATCCGATGAAGTGAGCTGTAATACTCCTTTTCTTTTTGCGAATACAGACTAACGCGGCTGCTACTCTGAAACTTGAGTTTATATAACTCAGGTTAACTCTGCAGTGAAAACATACCTAAGTTGGGGTTCCTGCACTTTTGTGCCTGGAAGTGGAGGAGGAGGAGGAGTATGTACTGAGTCCTTGTGCTCTACCTTTTCTACTGTTTCTATGACTGTCCATCTGGTACTAATCACCAGAACAATTCATGTAAAGGCTTTTAAAAGACATAGGTTCAATCTGAAAGGCAGTTTGGCTGCAGGAACAATTGGGTACATAAGAACATAATAATGGCCATACTAGGTCAGACCAAAGGTCCATCCAGCCCAGTATCCTGTCTGCCGAGAGTGGTCAATGCCAGGTGCCCCAGAGGGAGTAAAAACCTAACAGGTAATGATCAAGTGATTTGTTTTAAATCTGCTGCCCATTAATTTCATTTGGTGGTCCCTGTTCTTATATTATGGGAACAAGTAAATAACTTTTCCTTATTCACTTTCTCCACATCGCTCATGATTTTATAGACTTCTATCATATCCCCCCTGAGTCTCCTCTTTTCCAAAATGAAAAGTCCTAGCCTCTTTAATCTGTCCTCATATGGGACCCATTCCAAACCCCTAATCGTTTTAGTTGCCCTTCTCTGAACCTTTTCCAATGCCAGTATATCTTTTTTGAGATGAGGAGACCACATCTGAACGCAGTATTCAAGATGTGGGCGTACCATGGATTTATATAAGGGCAATAAGATATTCTCCGTCTCTCTCCCTTTTTTAGAATAGAACCTCAGTTGCCACATTCAGATCAGAGACTTGTGCCAGTTGGTAAATTTCCATGCTGTTCAGCCACTCCCAAGTTCCAAGTCACCAGCAAAGGCAAATAACCTATTGTAATCACTGGAGTAGCAGCAGTTTGGCCTGAACATGTAAACAGTGGTGTATAAACATTTCCATTGGATGAAGAAGGTTTATTAGCAAGATGAGACGTCTGCATTTCTTAAAGATGATGACACTCCTTTTTTTCTTCCGAAAAACTTAGGTGGTAGAATTTTGCCTGCAGTGGTTTCTTATAGTTACAGGCAAAAAGGAGTGGAAAAGTACGTACTTTTTGACCATGTCCTGGTAGAGGCAGGCAGTAAAGGCAATCTAATTAAAATATTCTCCATCAATAATGAACAGTTATCAGATTAATCTTTGCTCTGTGACTGAGACACTGAAAATCTTTTCCCATTGCTTCTTCTCTTCAGACTCTTAAAATCAAAAGAGGACATGTTAAGTGTTACCCAGTGACCAAAAATTGACAGGCCAGCAGTAGTTTAGCTGAAAGGCCTCACCAGCTCCTCTCAATTTTCATGTAAGTGGAGTTGCTCTAGAGGTCACTTACAGTCTACTGGTAAAAGAAAAAGGGAGATTGCAAATGGAGTAGGGAGTTGTAAATAAGAGTTATCAGTACAATATGTTGGAAATAAAAAAATCGCAGGAAATGCACATGCATGAATGTTCTTCAGAGCTTTCCATTACCCAATTTTTAGGGCACAATCTCCATAAATAATATAAGGAAGTCTAGCAGAATCATCTTAGGAAATCAGTAGATAACAAGGCTTTTTATGCAGCAAAGTGAGAGACTAAACTTTTGTCTTATATCATTCTCTACCTTTGTGTTTAGGAGACTTTCCAAGGTGTTTTGAGTCTTCAGGAATAATTTTTTTAGCCTTGCCTAGCCTAGGAAAATTAGGATCTGTTTGTCAGTGTAGCCTCACCAGTGCTAGCAATGGTGGAGGTGCAGTGTGGATGTGAGACCAGCATATATATTCTCCCCCCCTCCTTTGTTGGGTTGTAAGTACAATCCCGTGAATTTGTCAAAATCTTTCTAAAAAGATGTTTTGACTTCTGCTACGTGTCCATTTTCGTAAGCAGGCATTTTGTGTTGACATTTAAATGGTCAGAAGTAGGTCTAGAAATTAATAACTCATTGAGGTGAATGTTGTAAGGAGTGGGGGCCATCTTGGCTGGTTTGGCTGGCAAGGCTGGACAGTGCTACAGTATACGGAGTTCACGTGAAGGATAGAAAAGTTTTTCACAATGACAGTTCAAATTCTGTCTGAAGATCTTAAAATGGCAAGATCTTCAAGTTTAATATTTGCGTCAGTTTAGATTAGTGTGGTAATAGTTTAACCACCTTGCAGTGTGCTGCCTCCAGGACAGTAGTTGGCCAGGTAGAAGTGGAATTCTTTCTAACAAATTTATAATTTTGCTGTTGCCTTGGTCATGTGTTTCTCTTCTCAGCTTTTATGCAGTGGAATGAGTTTTTTTTACATTTGGGCCTGTCTCGTAACTGTCCAAGCACCTAAGTGTGGGTCACATGTTTCTTCAGTCCTCTTGACCCTATCCCTTCTGTTGCTCATAATATGTTCTGTTGCACATTCCCTACATTTTTCAGCCTTGCTCTGTTACTTCATAATGGCTCCAGGACTGTCAGGTCTGAAGCCTGTACAGTGAGAAGCAGAGGCTGTTTTTTTTTCCAGAGATGATGTGATAATCTGCCACTGACTGCAGTCATTTCCTCCACCTCTTTAGTGTGGTGGTAGTGATGTTTTTGTAGCCCTTACTATAAACAGAAATGTATTTTGGAGTAGAAAGCAGAATAAAGTTTTGTATCTGAGGCTATGTCTACACTACTGCGGTAAGTCAACCTACGCTACACAACTCCAGCGATGTGAATAACGTAAGTCTTCCGTTGACTTACCTTATTCTTCTTGTTGGGGGTAGAGTACATGGGTTGACTGGAGAGCGATCTGCTGTCAATTTGGTGGGTCTTCATTAGACCCGCTAAATCGACTGCCAGTGGATTGATCTCAGAGCGTTGATCCCGGCTGTAGTGTAGATGTAGCCGGAGTCCTTTGTATGGCTACTCATCATTTTATTATGAAAGTTATATGTATGGAGGATGGATGTGAGTGAGGAGAGCCCACAGTTAGTGGTTGGAAACCTGTTTCCATCCTTACTGTCTTCTCATTAAGATGGCAGGCTTTAAGGAGGATCTGAAATAATGACTAACCTTAGTTTCTGGTCCGCTTTAGTTAGTGTTTCTGCCGTATGTTCATGTTCAGTCTATGGCACCAAGCAAAAATAGGGGTTTTTAACGCTCACATGTTTAACTCAGCATCTCACATAAGGTTTCAAGAAAAAGTCTGCAGAAATATAAGATTTCTGTTGCAATCTTGGCAAAGTCATGCCATGTATGCTGCTTTTGTCTTCTCTTCTCTTCTGTTTGGATGGGTAACATGAAGAAATAAATTAGTCATAATGTTCTCCCAGATTCCTCATTCTATGTTTAGGGCTTGACTGGTTGAGGGAGAGGCAGGTTGTGTACTGAATATTGTTGGCACTCAAGGTCTCAAGACAGTGTGGTCCTTGGAACAGAAAGATCAACAAAACTGAACTAGAAGTGATACTTTGGCAGTGCTAAGGGTGCAACTGCCAAAATGGTAGGTGGTATTTACCTGTTTCAATCCTACTTTTGTCAATGTGTATACCAAAATACTTAAAGGTAGTGACAAGAAACCCTCTGGGAGGAACTCTGTCTCATGATAAAACAGAATGTAGGCTGTTTTGTGTATGAAGAGCCTTGAATTTGTGTTCGTTTTTTCCCTTTTCAGTGATCAGAGGTTGCTGCTGGCATGGAACCAAACTGTGTTTGTTTGTGGGAACTGTAAGCAAGGTATGTATAAACATATTTCCCCTCTATCCTCTCCAGTCTTATACCTTTGTTTTCAAATCTATTTGCTCTTTTGTACTATATCTTTAAATTTACCGTTGCTTTGTTGGCACTATCCGTGATGGTCACTGTCATTGCCCTACTCCACTGAAGATGGAATTTTGGAAATCCATATAGACATGAGACCTGACAGCTTCCCAGAAGAGATAAAAACACAGGACATAGCTATACTAGTATCATGTCAAGTGTAAACAGACTTTGGCATTCTGTTGTAGTTACATCTAACACTGAGAGCATCCATTTTTTCTAGTCATCAGAAAGTTAGCTGTACCTTGCTGAAGAGCCCAGTTTGTATTGTTTTGTCCAAACAACGTTGTTTCTACCCATACTGTTTCAGCTGCTGGTCTCAGTACAGAGAAGTGTGTTAAATACAGTATGTTCATATGGGATGTTTTCCTGTACTGAGACTGTTCTATATAAATTCTTATACCAGGCTTGTATCTGAACGCCTTTATGGTAGATAGGCTGGCTCACTCAGTTGTACACAACCAGGTGATTCTGTCTACACAGAAGAATTGCCATATTAGAACTCAATTATGGCCTGGCACTTGTGATATAAACCTGCCCAAAAGAAGGGATGATGCAGGGTAGGCCTCAGGATCAGGAGCCATGTGTTAAACAATCATTTTTGGCCATAGGCTAAATGTAGTCATCTGTATCTGTTACAGCCTGGTTACTAACTTGATAAAAGTTTACTATAGTGGAGTCCAAAGAAATAGAAAAGCATTAGTTCATTTCTAGTAGCACTGACAGGAAGGCTGTAAAGCCAGGCTTAAGGCTTGTTTTAGATTTCTCCAATGTTCTGGTTCAGTATTACTCCTTTTTTTTGGAGGGGGAAAAAGAGCCAGCCTATTTGACTGTAGTGGAGGCTGAATCCTTTACCGCAGAATTGGTAAAGTATGGGCAACACCAATGCAAACTTCTCCCACGTTATTTATTACCCATTTATTCTCCACCAGTGTGCCTTAGGTCTCAAGTGATAGGGCCACGTTTAGGGTTGAGAAGAATAAATTTCCCTGCCTATTGAATCCTTAATACCTTTGGCTAACACACCAATCATCTTGGGTGGAATGTTAAAATGTTCTAAAGGAGTGGTGGGAAGCCCCCGGGATGCCCGTCAGGGTAATCCGCTGGCAGGCTGCAAGACAGTTTCTTTACATTGACCATCCGCAGGCACGGACGCCCACAACTCCCAGTGGCTGCGGTTTGCTGTTCCCAGCCAGTGGGAGCTGCGGGAAGCAGCGGCCTGCACGTCCCTGCAGCCTACGCAGCTTCCTGCAGCTCCCATTGGCCAGGAACGGCGAACCGTGGCCACTGGGAGCTGCGGGTGGCCGTGCCTGTGGACGGTCAATGTAAAGAAACTGTCTTGCAGCCTGCCAGCGGATTACCCTGACGGTCAATGTAAACAAATTGTCTCGCGGCCCACCAGTGGATTACCCATATGGGCTGCAGTTTGCCCATCACTGTTCTAAAGCATACCAGGATCATTGCTGCAGATGAAACTGCCTAGACAGTTGCAATAGCTGGAAATCCATAGGTTGATGTAGGCAGGTGTCACAATGGAAATAAAAGGAGTAAAAGATCTTGGATAATTTGGTATCATATTCTGGCCTTGATATTGAAATAGATGTCATGTTAGTATTCAGAGAGCTGAAAACCATATTGAAGAAACTGGGATTCCAAATTGGGGACCACTGAGGGGGAAGGTAGGGAAGTTAAACTCAGATTGGTGTAGCTCCTGGGGATTCCACATCATGTGAGATTCTCATGATTAGAGAGGGTGAATGGGCCTAGAAAACTTCTGGCAGTCTCTGCTCTTGACCACACGGATGGGTTAGTGTGATTTTAAAAAAACTTCAGGGAGTATACCTCTTCAGTACCTGTAAATTAGTATTCCTCCAAATCCTCTGCTTTCCACAGTAAAGGTCTTGTATTAATAACTCACCAGCCTATGTGAATGAAATAAACCTGGCCCTTTGCTCTGCTCTTGGATGGTAGTGGTTGCTCTAGAATGCCAGAGAAAATTATTTTATACTATGGCCGAAACCTTTAAAGGAATATTGCACAAAGTGGGCAGTAAATTGTACCACAAACAATATTTGCGCTGTGTATAAATGGGATTAGATGCTCATTTGGTGACTTTTACCAGTTCAAGGTTTAATAGATTGCTGCTCTTGAATTGTAAGGAATTCTTCCCCTCACACCCACTGCAGGGCTTTAGTACAGACTTTGATGGGAAAAGGAGGTTATTTTCATGTTTCTGAGCAGGATTAGTTTTAGTAAATACCACATCATGAGTTTCCTAAAACTGTGACAAGTGACACTTCTGATACCGCAGTCCTTTGTTTTAATGTCCACCCAGGCTTCTGTTGCAATGTTCGAACAGTTTGAAAGCCACAGAATGCCTCCTATAAGCATTGGATTATGAAATGTATTTGAAAATATTTGGGATTCTGGTCTGTATTTCTGAACCTGCTATTCATGTATTCAAGAAATAAATGGTCATTTGACAATTATTTTTATGAGCTTTTGTTTAAACCTTTATCACTGCTGGACTGAGTAAAATGAATGTGAATTTTTTTGAGGAAAATTTCTATAGAGCATTAGAAATATGGTCCTGGATGAGAGTGGGTTTTTTAAGGCTAATGGGGGAATTGCCTTTATCTACATGGATTTATCAGCCATTGTACAGATGATGCTGTTTTTGATGCAATTACGCAGACATGCTCATTCTTGCTCCTTCTCCTTCTAAGCCCTAACAAACAGCTGTTCAGACCTTTTAGTCTGATAAGATTTCTTGCTATTTCCTTGCTGGCCCCAACATGTTTTGTTTTGGATCTTATATTGGCAGATTTGCTCAAGGCAACAGTGAAAAGATTTCAGGTGATCTTCAAAGATGGCCTGTCCCCTACTCTTTAAGGTAATTGGGGCAGGATACAGTCGTGGCACCACACCCATCTGTTCCTTATCAACTTTTCTGTTTGCATGTGTTGCAAGAATGTTTTTTTTGTTTTGTTTTTTGTTTTTTAAATGAAGGCCTGGAGGATGGTGACTCAAGGAATCAGGGATGGGATAAACACAACCTTTAACTTGGAGTCACTGGTCTAATCCAGCCTATGGTTGATAGTAACTGAAAATGGTTCATTTGCTTTTATGAAATGAGTTGATCACAGTCCTGTTCCCAGAGGACCAGTGTCTGAATTTTATGTTTACATATAATAAAAAAATTGCGCTAATTAATAGATCATGTCACGGGCATTCTCTGCAGCAGAGGCTGTCATTTACCTTAAGGTGAGTTCCCCGACGTCAGAGATGATGCACGCTGTTGAGATGCGGAGTTTGTGAGAAGCTTGCACTACTGCTGCCTGTGCTATAGTATAGACAGCTATGGTGTCAGTCTTCAGGCCAATCTGCCCAGACCTAAATTTACTGGAAAAATAGTCCTGTCTCCATGTGTTGCCTACTTGCAATCTAAGTGGAAGTATACTGAATACTTTCCTTACTATATCATTTTGGAGACCCTTGTGAAGGTAACTTCCTTCATATCCAAAGATAAAAGGAAAGATTGAGAATTGCTTCACTTCTGGAGAACCTCTTACTGGGCAAGCCATGGATTGACATTGACTTAGTGTGGCTAGAATGGAGGGAAATGGAAGGAGGCATGTTGAAAGAAGTGGGTGAGCTAGCAAATTAACATTATCCAGTCCCTCTACGATAGTCTTGTATCTGATTTCTTTAAGTCAGTGGTCTCCAGCCTTTTTACGCCCAAGATCACTTTTTGAGTTTAAGGGCAACCCAGGATCTACCCCGCCCCTTCCCCAAAGGCTCGCCCCACTCACTCCATCTCCCCCTCTCTCTGTCACTCGCTCTCCCCCACCTCACTCGGTTTCACCGGGCTGGGGTGGAGTGTGGGAGGGGATGTGGGCTCTGGGTTGAGACCGAAGGGTTTGCAGTATGGGAGGGGCCTCTGGGCTGAGCCTGGGGCAGTGGTGGCCACCTGAGCCTGAGAAGGAGCCGGAATTTACCAATGTACATTGCCAAAGAGACACAGTAATACGTCAGCAGCCTCCCATTAGCTCCCCCGCTCCCAGCACCTCCCACCCACCAGCAACCCTGCTGATCAGAACCTCCCCCTCTCTCCCGACTCCTCCCGATCAGCTGTTTTGTGGCATGCAGGAGGTTCTGGGGCGGGGGGAGGAGCAAGGGCACAGCAGGGGAGGGGGAGGGAAGGGGTGGAGTGGGGGCAGGGCCTGTGGCAGGGCCAGGGGTTGAGAGGTGAGCATTTCCCGGCACATTGGAAAGTTGGCACCTGTAGCTCCTGCCCCGGAGTTGGTGCCTATACAAGGAGCCGCATATTAACTTCTGAAGAGCTGCGTGTGGCTCTGGAGCCACAGGTTGGCCACCCCTGCAGTAGGCGGTGAGGGTGCAAGCTCTGGGAGGGAGTTTGGGTGCAGGAGGGGACTACAGGCTGGGTCAGAGTGTTGGGGTGGAGGACAGGGTGCTGGCTCTGGGCGGGGGGGGGGAATCAGGGCTGGGGTTTGGGCTGCAGGAGGGGGTTTGGGGTGCAGGCTCCGGGAGGGGGCTCTGGGCTGGGGGTTGGGGTATGGCCTCCTGCTGGGCAGCACTTACCTGCGGCAGCTCCCGGTTGGTGGTGCAGCGTGGCTGCCTACCCCAGCCCCACACCTCTCCCAGAAGGGGTCAATCTGCTCCTGTGGCCCCTGGCGGGGGCGCGGGTGGGCAGCACATGGTAATGTGCGCTGCCCCTCTCTGCAAGCACTGTCCCCACAGCTCCATTGGCCACAGCTCCCCGTTCCTGGCCAATGGGAGCTGCGGGGGCAGTGCTTGGAGGCAGGAGCAGTGCGTGGAGGGATACCCCTGCCCCCCCCCCCCCGGAGTGGCGTGGGCCCGGGGCAGGCAGGGAGTCTGTCTTAGCAGCAGCCCTGCTGCGCTGCAGGAGATCGTGATCATCTGGGAGATCCTCTAGGATTGACCAGTTGATTGCGATCGACCAGTTGGTGACCACTGGTTTAAGGGATGCTGTGTCTGAGTTTGAAATTCAGAATTTGTTGTCAGCCACAAAAAGTCCCATTGGGGGATTTTCTTGGAGACCATTTGGATATTTAATTGCTTTCTCCTTCAGATCATTAAACAGTGTTTCAGGGCTAACAGAAATCTTGGAAACCAGGACTTGGTTTCACTGGAATATGCATATAGCTGTCTTCAAGCAGCTTCAGAGCAAGGGAGGGTATTTTTACCAAGAAGCAGTCAGGAACTGGGACAGTTAGCTCTGAAAGATTGTATAGTATGTCTTTAGAAAAACTCTCCACTGAAGACATTTGTGTAAAATACTACATTGGGGAGGCAAGTGGGAACAGAAGTGTTGCTTCCCATCCGAACTTTCTTAACCAAAGAGGATTTCCTTACTTCTGTCTCTTATTTTTGGAATTGAGGAGAAAATCTGATCAGGGTTAAATTTCTGTAATAGCCTCATGTCCTTTGTTTTTGTGTAAATACCATGTTCTTCTGTGGCTGGGATTCCAGTGGTGTCTGAGCAAGCCTGTGCTTCCTTATAGAGTGCACACATGATCTTTGTTTTATAACTGTTTCCTGTGTTTTACTTTACTATAACTGTCTGAAGTCCTGAACAATCTGGCACAAGACTCTATACTTAGAGATATCTAAGTGATCAGATATTCAATGGCAGTTGCTTTTGGAATTTTGTATAATCTTTCCAAAACATTTTAGACTCTGTGGCTCAGTCTTCCCCTCTCTCTGCTCCAGCAGCCTTCAGCTTCACCAGTTTCTTTGCTCCTTTGTGGCTTTGGCAACCATTAGCCAATTAATTATCAATGTAAGTTAAAAAAAATTTAATGGGGTAGGGGACACAGACATTTCAGAACTTAGTAGTATAGCAGCTGAGCAACCATAGGCCACTACATTTACTATGATTAGCCACTGATATTTGTGGATAATAAGCAGAGCACTCATGAGATTTTATTTAGCAGTATCTCAATTTAACATATTGCTGATGCTGCCATTTGCTTCAGATTTCCCTTCTCCTGGATTATTCTGCTGAGTTGTGATGATCTGGAGGCACTGATGCCTCTGGGCACAACATGACTGTGTCTCTTCCTTCTGTTCATTCATCTCAAAGCCTGATCCACTTAAAGCCACTCTGCTCCAAGATTACCTCTTCTTTTGGCTGGCTGATCACAGCTGGCACAATCGTTTAACAGAAGGCTGTTCTTAAGTTTTAAAAAAAAGTGACTACCTCTTCCTAAAATAGCCCAGCTGTACATGCATGCTGCTGCTGTTAGCTGCTCCAGGTTGCTTAGCAATTCTTAAATTGATAGAAATTGCTATTACTCTGGCAACACTGCAAATGCAAACAGATTTCAAGGAGAAAAAAAATGGGAAATGCTGTTCATAGCAGTATTGTCACTTGACTGGGAAAACGTATGGTGGGTTTTTCTTTCTTCCTCTTTTCACCTCCCCCCATTTTTAAATCTGTTTTGTCCTGAAGGGTTTCTGTTAGTATTTACTGGCATTTCATATTGGGGAAACTATTGCTGTTTTTTTAATTAATTAAAATATTCAGTGTTAAGGGCTGAATTCCTTCCCTACTATGTGAAACTATCACTGAAACCCATGGGAGGTCCATGCATTGAGCATCTACAGCACTGGGACTCTAATGAATGTGTGTGTGTATTTGGGTAGAGAGACTGTAGGAACACTTGATCTCTCTCTCACCTCCCTGGAAAGTAGTCCACTTCTCTCTGGCAGTATGTTAGTCTCCAGCAAGTTTATCAAAAAATATTATTGATATCTATGTAACGATCCTAAATCTTGAAATTTGTTTGTGTGGCCTCTACTATAGGCTAAATTTCAGAGTAGCAGCCGTGTTAGTCTGTATCCACAAAAAGAAAAGGAGTACTTGTGGCACCTTAGAGACTAACAAATTTATTTGAGCATAAGATAAGTCTCTCTTGAAATTGGAGTGGTCTGATGCATTCAAAACCCAGAAGACAATGGGGTATAATCTCCCCCTGGGGGGAGAGGACTGTCTTTTTTTTTCCTCATTATCTGCATGACCAACACTCCAGTTTTCATTGACTGATTCCAGAGACAATTGTTTCTGTCCTTAAATGGAGAGTTGTTGTGACCCAAGTCTTTTGACTGACAGGGAAATAGGGTTAAAATCTCAGAAGACCCTCATTCCCCAAAACTCTTATTGGCTCCTTATTTTTATGTAAGGATTCTCCATCAATCTTCTAGCTCAATTCAGTTCTTCATGTTGTTGTATATTTGCTTCTGTGCAGAATGCTCTTATTTTTTTTAAAAAGAGTGACAGCACAACAAAAATTTTAAATATTTAATTATCTTCTAAATATTAATGTGTGTAACTGATAGCTCACTGTAAAACGCTCTTGTTGTGCATGTGGCATGAGGGATTGCTACTGAAAAGATCAAGCTTCTGGCTATAGAAGTCAAGATTCAGCATCTTTTGCATACAGCATTTGAAGCACCATACCAAATTCTGTCAAACAAAACTAACTTTTAACAAACCACCACACCTGCTTCTTCCCTAGGTGATGGTTAAATCTCATCAGTCTTTGCATCCTAGTATTCGCAAAATACCTGCTTTTCCTGAGACTTGTAGGGGCATTGACTGTCAGGGGCACTCAAGATGCAATGAGCTTGGGTTGCTGCATTTGTCAGACTGCTGTTTTTCCTTTGCAGTCACTGTTTGTAAAGTGGTCCACAATGTGGAACAGAACCCCACAAAAGGGAGACACCCTCTATAAGAATTAAATACAGTGCAGTCAGGGATTTAGAGTAACCCATTTGCTCTCATTGCTCATATCCATTTGAAAGTAGCACTTATGTTTCTGTTAAAGAGGAAATGTACTTAGGAAGGTGTAGGCATATTTTAAATAAAGTGTGATGTAAAACCAAATACAGTACTTCATATTGCAGCAGACTTGTTTCACTTCACTAGAGTCTTGTCAGAACAAGCACTGATTTCCTTTGACTTCTTCATAGTCTTTTCTGCTTCCACCTCCTTTCCCTTGCTTGTTCTGATTAAACCATGACCTGGGATCTGAGGGATGAATATATGACAACATAGCTGAAATAACTCGGTATGCAATTTGCCACCAGTTCTCAGTATTTATTTGTGCATGTGCTGTGTTTGCAGTGTTGTAGCCATGTTGGTCCCAAGATAGAAGAGAGACAAAGTGGACAAGTTACTAAGCATTCTTCTGAGAAAAAGTTACTACAACTTAGTACTTTGGTATTAGTTTTCAAAGTGCTTTGCAAACATTAATCATCTCTGAGATGGGGAAAGAAAGGGAAATGGAAGCAAAGTAATTGAAATCTTGCCTACAAAAGGGGAATGGGAAAGCAGTTTGAACCAATTTCAAACTGGTTCAGGTTAATAGTTTGTGCTGGCCATTTGGATCAATATACATGCCAAGAGTGGGAAGGCTGTGGAAATCTTTAACTAAAAAAGTTTCTATTTTTCTTGATTGAACAGTAAGTTCTGCACCAGATTTAGGGCTTGGCTACGCTTGCGAGTTCGAGCGCATTAAAGCAGCCCCAGGCGTCCTAACTCATGACGTGTCCACACTGGCAAGGCACGTAGAGTGCCCGGACTCCGCGGCTGGAGCGCTCCTGGTAATCCACCTCAACAAGCATAAAGCTTGCTGCGCCCCAGCTGGAGCGCCGCAACACCAGTGTGGATGCCCTGGTCTGTTAATGCGCTCTGATTGGCTTCCAGAAGTGTCCCACAATGCCTATTCTAGCCACTCTGGTTATCACTTTGAACTCTACTGCCCTGCCCTCAGATGACCAACCGTCAGACCTGCCCTTTAAATTCCCTTGGAATTTTGAAAATCCCCTTCCTCTTTGCTCAGCAAGGCTTGGAGTGTTCTCAGTGAATCTTTGCAGGACCATGCCTCCACGTGCCAGGCTATCCCCAGTATGGAGCAATGGCGAGGTGCTGGTCCTCATCAGTGTTTGTGGGGAGGAAGCTGTCCAGTCCCAGCTGCGCTCCAGCCGTAGGAATTACGATACCTTCAGGCAGATATCAAGGGACATGATGGAAAGGGGCCATGACCGGGACACACAGCAGTGCAGGATTAAAGTGAAGGAGCTGCGGAATGCCTACCGCAAAGCCCACAATGCAAACTGCTGCTCCAGTGCTGCCCTTGCGACCTGCCGTTTCTACAGAGCTGGACGCTATACTTGGGGCCGACCCCACCTCCACTCTGAGGCTCACCATGGACACTTCAGAGCCCAGTTCAACAAGGCAGGAGGAGGAGGAAAGTGGGAGCAAGGGTGCTGAGGAGGAGGGAGACACCCTGGCATCCCTAGATGCATGCAGCCAGGAGCTGCTCTCAAGCCAAGAGGAAGGTAGCCAGTCACAGTGGCCGGTGCTTGGGGAAGGACAAACACCCGAGGAAGTGCCTGGTAAGTGGCTTTTATTTCGGGAAGGAAGTTGTTCGGTGCAGGCACTTAGGGCGAGGAGGGTTAGGGCTGCATGCGTGCCTAGATGCGGAATAGGGTGTTGATGTGCTTTCTCACATTGTGGTAATTGGCCTCAGTGATATCTTCAAAGGTCTCATGCAGAAGCTGGGCAATGCACTTGCACAGGTTCCTTGGGAGAGCTTCTATGCTCCTTGTCCCAGTCAGGCTAACATGTCCGCGCCGCTGTGCCGTGAGGGGCGGGGGTCCATTGCTGCACACAGGCAAGCTGCATATGGGCCAGGGCGGAAGCTGCATTGTAGTAGAAGACCCTCCCTTGTTTCCCAGGTCATCCTGAGCAGCGAGATATCTTCCAGGATGAAATCCTTTGGAAAATGTGGGGACAGTGTTCAGTATAGGGGCCCCCTGCAACTGTTGGCTCTCCCCAAGGCACAGGACCCCAGAGGACAGTACGACAGTGAAACAATCAGTCCCCCTCGACCCTGTGCTTGCTGATCATTTTGGGGCTCCTGTGGGTTATGTGCGCTCGCTTTGGGATGGGCAAATTCTGCTATTGTGTAGACTGTGCTTGTCTTTAAGTATGGACAAATCATTGCTCTCTCTTGTGTGAACAATGCTGCCTCTGTTAAGTGTTGCATTTTGCCTTTACAGATGCAACCTTGAGATCTCAGCCGTCTGTGTTATCACCGGCCGAAAGACTCCAAAGAATTAGTAAGAGGCCATGTAGAAGCAAAGAGGACATTATAGAATCATAGAATATCAGGGTTGGAAGGGACCTCAGGAGGTCATCTAGTTCAACTCCCTGCTCAAAGCAGGACCAATCCCCAACTAAATCATCCCAGCCACAACTTTGTCAAGCCTGACCTTAAAAACTTCTAAGGAAGGAGATTCCACCACCTCCCTAGGTAACGCATTCCAGTGTTTCACCACCCTCCTAGTGAAAAAGTTTTTCCTAATATCCAACCTAAACCTCCCCCACTGCAACTTGAGACCATTACTCTTTGTTCTGTCATCAGCTCTCACTGAGAACAGTCTAGATCCATCCTCTTTGGAACCCGCTTTCAGGTAGTTGAAAGCAGCTATCAAATCCCCCCTCATTCTTCTCTTCTGCAGACTAAACAATCCCAGTTCCCTCAGCCTCTCCTCATAAGTCGTGTTCCAGTCCCCTAATCATTTTTGTTGTCCTCTGCTGGACGTTTTCCAATTTTTCCACATCCTTCTTGTAGTGTGGGGCCCAAAACTGGACACAGTACTCCAGATGAGGCCTCACCAATGTTGAATAGAGGGGAACTATCACGTCCCTCGATCTGCTGGCAATGCCCCAACTTATATATCCCAAAATGCGATTGGCCTTCTTGGCAACAAGGGCACACTGTTGACTCATATCCAGCTTCTCGTCCACTGTAACCCCTAGGTCCTTTTCTGCAGAACTGCTGCCTAGCCATTCGGTCCCTAGTCTGTAGCGGTGCATGGAATTCCTCCGTCCTAAGTGCAGGACTCTGCACTTGTCCTTGTTGAACCTCATCAGATTTCTTTTGGCCCAATCGTCTAATTTGTCTAGGGTCCTCTGTATCCCATCCGTACCCTCCAGTGTATCTACCTCTCCTCCCACTTTAGTGTCATCTGCAAACTTGCTGAGGGTGCAATCCACGCCATCCTCCAGATCATTAATGAAGATATTGAACAAAACCGGCCCGAGGACCGACCCTTGGGGCACTCCACTTGATACAGACTCCCAACTAGACATGGAGCCATTGATCACTACCCGTTGAGCCCGACAATCAAGCCAGCTTTCTATCCACCTTATCGTCCATTCATCCAGCCCATACTACTTTAACTTACTGGCAAGAATACTGTGGGAGACCATGTCAAAAGCATTGCTAAAGTCAAGGAACAACACGTCCACTGCATTCCCCTCATCCACCGAGCCAGTTATCTCATCATAGAAGGCAATTAGATTAGTCAGCATGACTTGCCCTTGGTGAATCCATGCTGACTGTTCCTGATCACTTTCCTCTCTTCTAAGTGCTTCAGAATTGATTTCTTGAGGACCTGCTCCATGATTTTTCCAGGGAGTGAGGTGAGGCTGACTGGCCTGTAGTTCCCAGGATCCTCCTTCTTCCCTTTTTTAAAGATGGGCACTACATTAGCCTTTTTCCAGTTGTCCGCGACCTCCCCCGATCGCCATGAGTTTTCAAAGATAATGGCCAATGGCTCTGCAGTCACATCCGCCAACTCCTTTAGCACTCTCAGATGCAGCGCATCCGGCCCCATGGATTTGTGCTTGTCCAGCTTTTCTAAATAGTCCCGAGCCACTTCTTTCTTCACAGAGGGCTGCTCACCTCCTCCCCATGCTGTGCTGCCCAGTGCAGCAGTCTGGGAGCTGACCTTGTTCGTGAAGACAGAGGCAAAAAAAGTATTGAGTACATTAGCTTTTTCCACATCCTCTGTCACTAACTAGGTTGCCTCCCTCATTCAGTAAGGGGCCCACGCTTTCCTTGACTTTCTTCTTGTTGCTGACATACCTGAAGAAACCCTTCTTGTTACTCTTAACATCTCTTGCTAGCTGCACCTCCAGGTGTGATTTGGCCTTCCTGATTTCACTCCTGCGTGCCCAAACAATGTTTTTATACTCTTCCCTGGTCATTTGTCCAATCTTCCACTTTTTGTAAGCTTCTTTTTTGTGTTTAAGATCAGCAAGGATTTCACTGTTAAGCCAAGCTGATCGCCTGCCATATTTACTATTCTTTCTACACATCTGGATGGTTTGTCCCTGTAACCTCAATAAGGAGGTTTAAAATACAGCCAGCTCTCCTGGACTCCTTTCCCCCTCATGTTATTTTCCCAGAGGATCCTGCCCATCAGTTCCCTGAGGTTGTCAAAATCTGCTTTTCTGAAGTCCAGGGTCTGTATTCTGCTGCTCTCCTTTCTTCCCTGCATCAGGATCCTGAACTTGACCATCTCATGGTCACTGCCTCCCAGGTTCCCATCCACTTTTGCTTCCCCTACTAATTCTTCCCGGTTTGTGAGCAGCAGGTCAAGAAGAGCTCTGCCCCTAGTTGGTTCCTCCAGCACTTGCACCAGGAAATTGTCCCCTACACTTTCCAAAAACTTCCTGGATTGTCCATGCACCGCTGTATTGCTCTTCAATCACCCGGATATCTGCTGGGAGTCTCCCATGAGAACCAGGGCCTGCGATCTAGTAACTTCCGTTAGTTGTCGGAAGAAAGCCTCATCCCCCTGATCCAGTGGTCTATAGCAGACTCCCACCTCAGCATCACCCTTGTTGCTCACGCTTCTAAACTAGAGACACTCAGGTTTTTCCGCAGTTTCATACCGGAGCTCTGAGCAGTCATACTGCTCTCTTACATACAATGCAACTCCCCCACCTTTTCTGCTCTGCCTGTCCTTCCTGAACAGTTTATATCCATCCATGACAGTACTCCAGTCATGTGAGTTATCGCACAAAGTCTCTGTTATTCCAGTCACATCATAATTCCTTGACTATTCCAGGACTTCCAGTTCTCCCTACTTGTTTCCCAGGCTTCTTGCATTTGTGTATAGGCACTTGAGATAACTTGCTGTTTGTCCTGCTTTCTTAGTATGAGGCAGGAGCCCTCCCCTTTCGCGTTCTCCTGCTCATGCTTCTTCCCGGTATCCCACTTCCCCACTTACCTCAGGGCTTTGGTCTCCTTCCCCTGGTGAACCTAGTTTAAAGCCCTCCTCACTAGGTTAGCCAGCCTGCTTGCGAAGATGCTCTTCCCTCTCTTCATTAGGTGGAGCCCGTCTCTGCCTAGCACTCCTCCTTCTTGGAACACCATCCCATGGTCAAAGAATCCAGAGCCTTCTCTCTGACCCAGCCTTCGTAGCCATTCGTTGACTTCCACAATTCAATGCTCTCTACCCAGGCCTTTTCCTCCTATGGGGAGGATGGACGAAAACACCACTTGCGCCTTAAACTCCTTTATCCTTCTTCCCAGAGCCATATAGTCTGCAGTGATCCGCTCAAGCTCATTCTTGGCAGTATCATTGGTGCCCACATGGAGAAGCAGGAAAGGGTAGTGGTCCAAGGCCTTGATGAGTCTCGGCAGTCTCTCCATCACATCGTGAATCCTAGCTCCTGGCAAGCAGCAGACTTCTCGGTTTTCCCGGTTGGGGCGGCAGATAGATGACTCAGTCCCCCTGAGGAGAGAGTCCCCGACCACCACCACCCGCCTCCTTCTCTTGGGAGCAGTGGTCGTGGAACCCCCATCCCTACAACAGTGCATCTCATGCCTTCCAATCGGCGGAGTCTCCTTCTGTTCCCTTCCCTCAGATGTATCATCTAGTCCACTGTCCGCATTAGTACCTATGGAGAGAACATGAAAACGGTTGCTTACCTGTATCTGCGCTGCTAGTACATGGACGCTCCCCTTTCTTCTTCAGGAGGTGACATGTTGCCAAATTTCTTCACCGTCCTCCTGAAGTAATGCAGCAGTCCCTTAATGAAAATCAAAAAGTGCAGGAGTGGTGGGAGAGTGAAAGGAGGGTCCGCCAGCAGAATGTGGAACGCCAGCACCAAAGCACGGAGCGGCTGCTAAGCATTATGGAGCACCAAGCGGATTCGATACAGGCGCTCATAGCTATGCAGGTGGAGCACTACCGCGCCCGCCCCCCCTGCAGCCCTTGTCACAAAACTCTTGTGCCCCCATGTCACCTCCGACCCACTTTTCCCCACATCCGGGTTCTTATTGCCACCAGCTGCCTCCAACACTTGTAGCTTCACCACCCAGCCCTGCAAACCATGACCCTTACCCACTGCACTCAACCCCCATCACCATGCATTTTAGCTAGCCTGAAGTGCAGCACTCCAGACAGGAAGGCAGAGTATGAGAACGGGACATACGCAAATCTGTGATTGAATCGTTCCCCACTCCACCCCACCCCCTTGCCCTTTCTGTTTCCCAAGCAGTTGTGTTTCTTTTTAATAAATGAATTTTCTTTTAAATAAATGGATTTTTTTGGCTTTGAAAACATTCTTTATTATTGCATAAAGTAAAAGATACCTTAGCCCAGGAAAGCAACAGGCACTGCAAGTCAGTGTAGCAAACACAGATTTCTTCTAACATTGGAACCACTGCTCTTCACTCCCGTGCAGAGCACCAAACATTACTGGTGGCTTTCAGCCTCAGATTGCTCCCTCAAGGCAGCCCTAATCCTTGCAGCCCCGTGCTGGGCCCCTCTAATAGCCCTGCTCTCTGGCTGTTCAAATTCAGCCTCCAGGTGTTGAACCTCTGAGTTCCATGCCTGAGTGAATCTTTCACCTTTGCCTTCACAAATATTATGGAGGGTACAGCATGCGGATATAACTGCGGGGATGTTGTCATCGGTCAGGTCCAACTTCCCATACAGAGAGCGCCAGCGGCCCTTTAAACGGCCAAAAGCACACTCCACAGTCATTCTACACCGACTCAGCCTGTTGTTGAAATGCTCCTTGCTGCTGTCAAGGCTCCCTGTGTAGGGTTTCATGAGCCATGGAATTAAAGGGAAAGCAGAGTCTCCGAGGATCACAATGGGAATTTTGTCTTCCCCTACGGTGATCTTCTGGTCTGGGGAAAAAAAGTCCTGGCTTGCAGCTTCCTGAACAGGTCAGTGTTTCGAAAGATGTATGCGTCATGCACCTTTCCGGGCCAGCTGCGTTAATGTCCATGAAATGCCTATGGTGATCCACAAGTGCCTGGAGAACCATAGAGAAGTACCCCTTCCAATTAACGTACTCAGAGGCTAGGGGGCTGGTGCCAGAATTGGAATCTGCGTCCCATCTATTGCTCCTCCACAGTTAGGGAAACCCATTTGTGCAAAGCCAGCCACAATGTCATGCATGTTACCCAGAGTCATGGTTCTTCTGAGCAGGATGCGATTAATGGCCCTGCATCAACACGATTCCAACGGTCGACTTTCCCGCTCCAAAGTGGTTAGCGACTGATTGGTAACTGTCTAGAGTTGCCAGCTTCCAGATTGCAATAGCCACCTGCTTCTCCACCGTCAGGGAAGCTCTCAATCTTGTGTCCTTGCGCCGCAGGGTGGGGGCAAGCTCAGCACACAGTCGCAAGAAAGTGGCTTTTCCCATCCGAAAGTTGCCGCTGCTCGTCATCCCAGACTTGCATGACAATGTGATCCCACCACTCAGAGCTTGTTTCCTGAGCCCAAAAGCAGCGTTCCACGGTGGTGAGCATGTCTGTGAATGCCACAAGCAATCTCATGTCATATGTGTTACGCTAGTCGACGACATCATCTGACTCCTCACTGTCAGTTTGTAGCTTAAGGAATAACTCGACTGCCAAACGTGACGTGCTAGCAAGACTCATCAGCATATTCCTCAGCACTTCAGGCTCCATTCCCGCAGACTGAAAGGGAAGACAGCGCGCGCAGTACAAAAAACATTGCAAGATGGTGCCAAATGTGGACTGAAGCACAGGGATTGCTGGGATGCAAAGCGATGCATCATGGGGTGTTGGGATAGGACCCAGAATGCCCCGCCCCCTTCCCACAAGCCACAGCGCCAGAATGGGAAGAGGTCCTCTGTGGGATAGCTGCCCATAATGCACTGCTCCCAATGCCACTGGAGGTGCTGCAAATGTGGCCACGCCAGTGCGCTGTCAGCTGTCAGTGTGAATCCATGGCAGTGCTTTCCCTACTGCGCTCTCTGAGGGGTGGTTTAACTCACAGCGCTCTACACCTGCAAGTGTAGCCATGCCCTTAGGCTTTTACACTGTTTGGAGGGTTTTCTAGATTAGATAGAGATTTCCTGCTGAATTTACCTTTTCTTCACAGCTAGCTCACAACTCTTTAAAATGGAAATTTAGCTTCTGAAAAGCCTTCAGATTGAGGCATGGCTTCAGCACAGCCAAAGTAGTGCAGGGCTGTCTGGCTTCTCAGTCTAGAAGCAGTGCTAAGGAGCAGGAAACTGCCATACCTATCAAGTGCATGTGAATGGTCCAGCATAAATTGCCATTACCATGTAAATATTAATGTTAGTAACCATTTTACTGATGATTCTCATATGGAAGCCAGCCAGTCATCCAGTGTGCTTCAGTCTGTGTAGCTGGATATACTACTCGTGTCTTGGATGTTCCAGACATTTGAAAGGGAGTTGCATGAAAGGACAGCTGTGAATTTTAAATATTCACATTTAATCTGATTGTTAATTCAGATTTTGGATAACTGAGGCTCTTAATCTTGTCCTTTACATTACTATTGTTCAGAGATTAAAGAGGAAAACTCCTCAGTTTGTTTACTCTATGTAGCTGACAATACTTTAAGATTGTTTTCTCCATAGTAAACTTTCACTGTTTACATGGATTTTTTGCATAATGGGGAAAGATGGCAACTTTTTAGGTGTGAAAATCTGTGTGTAAAACCACAATGGCAGGTGAACGCGTGCATGTAGTCCCTGAAATTACTTTCTTCATTTTAAGAAACTGACTAGATTTCAAGTTGATAATTAACCTTTTAAGACCATATATTGCTATAAAACAAGGGGATCCCTTAAAAAGAGATCAGCAGGGAAGCTGAGTAAATGTGGTTAACTGGAAGATTAGGAAAGGTAAGCAGAATCAAGCTTGTGATCTTTACCCTGCTTGAAAATGTGGGCATTGAATTACCAATAGGTTGAGGATGCTGACCTGATAGATGGGTAGAGGGCAGGAGGAGGGTGATCATGCTTAGTAGCAAGGCTAGCAAGCAGACTCAGCAATGATTGTGTTGAGGAGAAGAAAATGCCATATGAGTTTTTAACCCAGTGGGTGTACTGGGTTTGAATGACTAGTGATGGGTTTGAATTGAACTCAGTTGAAAATGAATTCTAACGAAGATCTAGAAATAACATTGGTTTTAAATGTAGAGATACCATCTACAGCAAGGGAGGTGGGATAGTTCACTGTATAATAAGTACCAAACTTGTGTTCTCTGTCCCTTCAGCAGGTTGCCATCACGAAAGCCAAAGTGGATTTCTCCGGTGTGGTGTGCCTGCCCTCTTCCGCCATTGCTGGAAATGGGCTGGACGGAGGAGGGGCTGGCGAAAATGATGATGAACCGGTGTTGGTGTCGCTTTCTGCAGCACCAAGCCCCCAGAGCGAAGCTGTTGCTAATGAGCTACAGGAGCTCTCCCTGCAGCCCGAGCTGACCCTGAACCTTCACCATGGCCGAAACCCCAATCTCCCTCCGTTAAGTGAGAGGAAGAATGGTAAGTGGCACAGTTATCTGTGATGTCTTTGTTCCTGGTAATCCGGCTTCAGACGATACAGCAAGTTGACATGGCACATGCTTTGAATACAGTGCCACTTACATTCATAATATATAATTAATATGAACAGTTTGTAATCCAGAGCAGGTATAACTATGAGAAACTGAGGCAGAGCAGAAGAAGATTGACTTCTATGGAGAAGGATTGGTGACTTGTGTTGGCTTTTGAAGTCCCAGAGGACTCTAACAACGAATGCTTGTGGGTTATTGACCTGTGTAATTGGCAGTATAACTATCCCATGCTGTGTGGTGGTTAAGAATTGTGCAAAACCAAAAGATAAAAGCAAAGGAAGTGTCATCTAATCTTTAGGCTATCCTCTTGGAGCTGGTGACTCTTCTATGAGTCGTGTTTGCCTGTGTTCCGTCAGTGAGAATCTTTCTTGCTATGACTGGCTAAAATGGCCAGTTAAGTTTATTAAAGTTGTGAAGGATCCTGAATTCAGAAACAGCAGATGAGCTAAGCCTGACTTTGTGTGGACACATCACCTAGGGCCTGATTCTGCAAGGTACAGTTGATGCTGAATGCTCAACCCTCATTGACACCTTTTTGTTTATAAGTGCAACCCAACAAATCTCAAATTGGGAAACTTGAAATGGCTGTGGAGGCCATTGCTCAACATTTGGGGGAAAATGACTCCTAATTAACTGTGGTGGGTTAATTTGGGGCAGGGAGACTTTCAGGATGGATAAAAAAATTGATTAAAGAAAAAATTTGCATTTTTTGGGTTTAAGTTAAATACAGGTTTATTTTAAAAATGTATTTAAAATTACATAGGTTTTCAACTTTATATTTAAATACCTAAGCTGCTTATCTATTAAAATTTAATTTAAATACAGAAAATAATACTATGCAGTACATGTTTGCTGCAAAGTTTTAAAGCACTTACTGGCTAAGCACCTGGAACCAGTTTGTTGAATTGCTAAATCAGCTTTTGAGAGCAGTAGCCTCTTTTGGTGGTGCCAAGAGAATATTTTCTTTTTCAGTTTATTCGACTAGTTCAGTTCAGTGACTAGTTCATCCAAAGTTAAGAAAACTATTGGATGTTGAAAAGTAGGAAACCTTGTTTTCCTCTTCCAATCTATAAATTAAAAATCTGAGTGTGAAGATGAAATTGTCTAGTTTTAAAATCTTGAAGGATCGTAACCAGAAACAGTTTACAATTCTCTAACTATAAATAATACTTCCTTTGTTGAACAAATCAGTTTGTTTTAAATACAAAACATGTTTTAATAAACTTTTTGATAAATGTTTTTATGTATCTATCACACTTAAAGTTGTTTTATTTAATACAAAAATTTAGATGTTTTTATGCATTTTAAATTGAATTTTAATTTAATCCAAATAGAATTTGGCCCAAATGACAAGTAATAAATTAATCGCCTAGTAAGAAAGAAAATGTGCATCACTCACCATTTTCTAAGATGATAAAAATGTAAAATGTAAGAATCTGAATAAATGTAAATTAAGCTATGTAATAGTTTAAATAAATGCATATAGATACACTATCTTCGTGGTTAGCAAAAAGAAGCACCAAATTTAGTGTAGTGATTTTATTTAGATTTCAGAGTAGCAGCCGTGTTAGTCTGTATTCGCAAAAAGAAAAGGAGTACTAGTGGCACCTTAGAGACTAACCAATTTATTTGAGCATACCATCTCAAGCTTTCGTGAGCTACAGCTCACTTCATCAGATGCATGCATTTGAGATGGTATGCTCAAATAAATTGGTTAGTCTCTAAGGTGCCACTACTACTCCTTTTCTTTTTGGTTTTATTTAGTTGCAAATCAACATGTTTTAATGGATACCAACCAGTTAGAATCAGTCTTTCTTTAGAAAAACAACTAAAATCTACAAATGTGGAATGTGATTAAAATCAGTTATTTCAATCAAGGTTTCCTGCTTCCTGATTTAAATCATGATTAAAATTGATGATTTAAGTCAATGTACTCTGCTTTTTGGGCTTATCCATTTTTTTGACTCAGGAAAGCTGGGAATGCCTTTCTCTGGAGGCTAACCCAATTACCTGTGTAACCTAGAGGGGTTTTCCTTAGCAACAAAAGTAAATCTCTTAAATGGGACAGGAAGGAAGGCAAGGGGAATTATTCATCCCAGCCTTTTCCCCTTATGCTGTGGTTACAATGTCCGCAGTTGAATATATTCCAATGGAGGTTATGTTTTATTTCTTGAGGCACGTCTCCTTGAGGTACAGCACTTAAGGATTGAGTCTATAGCTATATCACTGCGGGCTGTCATGTACTTAGCACAAACAAGTTAAACAGGGTTGGGTCTGGAAAGTACGTGAATGGAAGCACCTCTCCACCCACATTTTTCCTCAAGGGGAAACTAAAGGTACTGCAGGAAATGGTGTTAGTGATTGATTATGTGGTTCTCTGTAGGGTTGATACTGAAACAGTATCCAGCATGATAGGGGGAATTATGTTGCTGGAGGGTGCTATCTTTCAGACAAGACCTAAAGTCCAGTGTCTATAGATGGTCATGTTCACTAAAGATAACTTGTAATATTTTCGTAAGAACTACAAATGTTAGTCCTGGTGACGGGTGAGATTCCCAAGTCGGGTAACCTGAATACTTAAATTCCCCTTATAATTTCAAATGTATTCAATATTCTTCACTCCTAAAGCTGTGGTTTGTTGCTGTGTGCGTCTGAACAGCTGCTGTGTTTCATTTGTGGGCAAAGTGATCTGGGTGTGTATTTAACACTAATGCATACACACGCCCATTCTGCCTATAAGATACTGTAGGATGAAAGCTGTTACATAAATACAAGTATCTACAAACTGTGTCAATGTAAAAGGACACTCTGTTTAATGGTTCATGAGTTTCTGCAATGAATGATTTTGCTTGTGACATAATATATTAATGCATCTTAGATCAATAAATTTGTTCTTTAAAAAGTCTTTATAGAAGATATTTAAAATGGATTTCTTAGTGACATTGATGGGATATTGATATTGATGATAGATATTGACCACTGTAGTTAGTTGTTTATGTAGGTGTGACTCTATTTCCAGTTATATCTTTTGTTTTAAACGCTGATCAAAAAATCTCAGCTGTTCTGCCAGTTGGGTTGACATTTGATTGCCTGAACATTCCTTAGCTTTGTCAAATTGACTAGGGAAAAATGCCATGTGCAATGGAACTGCTTCTGTGACAGCTGACCAAACCCAAGGTATTGAGCAGTGGGTAGGGCGTGGCGGAGAGATCTTAAAATGACAGAGAAATGTTGGAGGTGCCTGTGTGTGTTGAAAGGGTGTATTCCATTTGCAGTTGCAGACAGGCACTGCTGACTCAGAGCTGAGCTAACTACTCGTGTCTAGTGGCCTTCTAACAGGGGTTAAGCCTTTGTGTTCCTTAAGCTTACAAAAGACTCTCTCTCTTTCTCTTTACAGTAGATGTTTATAGGAATAAATGTTGCATGTGCAGTTACACTAAACAACCATTACTAGGACTAATCCATGTGCTTCAGGGCATAAATTGATCATTTGTCGAGGTCGAGAAGAGACTTCTCTACACAGTATAGTATTGCACAATTTAAATGCATAATGGGAGTTTACGCTTTTCTCTGAAGCATTTGGCATTGGCTGCTCTTGGGAACCTGGACTAAAAGAATCCTGGACTAAATACGTAATCAGTCTGTTCTAGTGTGGCAGATTCTATGTTCTTACTGCTGTAGAACCGAAATGCAAGAGACTATCAGTTTGTGTCCAATTTTTCCAAATCAGAGAGGTTCCTCTCTAGATTTCTCTGAACTTTATTACAATTACAAATGATCTTTGTGAACCTCACAGTGAGAAGATCTTTGGATGTCTTAGCACCCATAATCATGGTATCTGAGTGCCTTTCCCAGCCCTAAAGGCAAAAGATCAGACTTAAGAATTTCATGCAAGTTGGTCACTTTTTTTTAAGTGAACTCCTTGTTTAGCTTTTAATTTCAGTCACATGGGAATGATTACCTCATCCTATCCTTGGCCTCTACCCACTGACCAGTCTAGTCACTAGAAGTCGTCATCTCTATGTCCTGAGGCCATGTAAAGTGTTCTGGAAGGAGTCTGAGGCTGTCCTGGTTTCTTCTTTCATTGTTTGAATGGCTCTGCATTCAGTTATGTTATTCAGAAGATCACTGCAACTACAGGTTTGGACAGAACTTGCAGTTGCTTGTCATATTTTTGGTTTGAGTTTGGGATGCTTGCACTCTACAGAACGCCAGGGGCATCTGTGGGGAGAGACTCTACTGGTTGGAATGTGTGGAGTTTCAGTGTGGTGACTGTACTTCTTGTAACAGGCATGTATGTGCTTTAGGTATCTGAGAGCTTTCACCGTGCAGTATAGTGAATGGTTTACAAAACCATGGAATTAATTTTTTGCCGCACTGGCTAACGTAGACTGGACTCTGCTAGACATTGCAACATAAGCATCCTGTAAATGGTTTTAAGGGGCTCAAACACATTTGTTCCTACACTTACACAGTTTTTAAATTATAGATGTTAATATCTTAGATGTACTGAATAGCGTTCAGCTTCATTTAGGGAAAGGTGCTGGTGGATGTTCCTGTATTAGCACTCTCTCTACCCCCGATCAGAGCAATATTTGTTAAAACAGATTCAGAAATGGTTGTCAAGCATAGTTTGCAAATACCTTGTTAAGCTTTTTAACTTACTTTTAGCTAGCACAGTTTAAGTATCCAGCACGTATATTATTTTCTTCAGAACAATCATGCCAGAAACTATCCCCTTTAACAAGTTTTGTGGCTTGTGAACATGTTTTTAAGAGAGTAGAGTTTGCATATGCCAACAGCAATTGGGATTAACACTGAACACTGTCATGATATTACAGGGGACATGGTCTTTGTAAAACAGTCTCTCCAAGCTTATTTATTTATTCTAGAGTGGGTAGTGCTTTTGGGGTTGCCCTCAATCCCTGTATTTGGTTATCAGGTGATAGTTGTTGCCTTATTTTGTACTTAAATGTGGAAAGTACACTAAGGATGTTGTAACAGTCACACACCAAAGGCAGGAAGTTCATAGTTCTATTTGATTTGTCCTTCACACACATTCCAAGTAGGCTTGCAGTCCCCTCACAGTTGTGTGAGTAAAAGGAATGGTATGTTGGTATAAGAACAACCAGTCTGCCTTGGATAGATTTAACGGAGAAATTGTTAGTTACATGTCTTAAAAGATTGTGCCTTGCCCAAACATTTCTCATGCTTTTTTGAGGTGCAGATCTTGCTGGAAATGTTGGACTAATATTGATAGGGATTATCATACAGCACAGAAATTAGTCTTTTGGAATAAATCAAGGTTAAAAAATACTGTCAAATAGTGATAAGGGCAAAGTAAATAGGCAGTTAAAAGTACTTAGTGAAGGCTGTCTTTACCATTAATGCGCTGGCTTCTTTATCAAGCTTACTCTCAACATCAGGTTTTGTTTGTTTCTACTGAAGACAGCATGATTTTGTTCACCCCCCCCCCGTTTTATGCTATTGCTCTCTACTTTTTCCTCCTTCCTCTCCTCTCTTTCCCCTCTGAGGTATCAAGGTGACATTGTGTGTAACCCTGTGGTTATTTAATACAGTCCTTGTTAATACATGGAAATGGCTCTCTAAATAAGCCAGGCCCAGAGCTGGGAATTGGTCGTTTTGGCCATTTCTTCATCCTGGTCATCATATTAATCATGGCTGTATAATTGCTTATCTAAATATGTATAGACATAGTTTATTTCCCTGGTTAGCAAAAAGAAACTCCAAGTGTATTGTAAAGGCTATTTTAAGTGCAAATAAAATGTTTCAGTGGTTACCAATGAATGAGTGTCAGCTGTTCCTTAGAATAAAAATTACAAATGCAAAACATGATTAAAATCAACAATTTAAATCAGGGTTTCCTGCTTGCTGATTTAAATAGTTATTAAAATTGGTGGTTTAAATCGCTTTGATTTTAAATCAGTCCACCCTGCAACTACCTATCTGTGTTAGTTTGGTAGGGGAATGTGAACACCAGTAATGGCACCTGAGTGTGGAGTAACTTCTAGGGTGCAAAATAGTGCTTTTCCTTGGTATTGGAAGGAAGGGCTTTCTGAAGGGGAAGGGAACTGTTTCTCTCATTCTTCCCTCCTCTTTCCCCCCAAAAAGAAGGAAACGCAAAGCATTTTTGTTGACAAATTAGGCGTCTCTCCCTTTGCTTATTGTGGATGTTCAGGTTTAAGATATTCTTCTATGGGTGGGCCCTGGATAAATTGTCAAGGTTCAGTTCCCTACTTCAGCTCCTCACTGTGTATGCTTATTAAGTAAAATCCTAGCCTTAAGGTCCGCATTATTATGTATGGACTGGTAGAACTGCCAATTAAGGTTGCTCAATGCTTCCCATTATAAGACACTGTTTTCAGTTGCTGTAACTTTGCCAAATTTGAAACAGGCTGAAATTTTCCATGCTGAGTGTCTTCCACTGGCTGAATTTGGAATGTTCACTATTTTCTGAGAATGAGGCTAGAGAAAAATGTTTTTGTTTTTTCAATGTTTTAAAAAAAAATTCTTGGTTAGCTTTTCTTTGGAAAGCTGTAGTGCTCCCATGTTTTGGAGCAGAGACTTGAAATTTGTCAGAGTGGCCAGTCAAAGGTCAAAGTTGTGTGCCTTTGTCAAAGGTGTGTGCCTTTTTGCCATTTCCATGAAAGTCTGCCCTAATAAGACTAAATTATAAGGCTTTGAAAAATCGCAGTTTCCATGAGATCAGTAGAGTTTTGCTGGAGTTTAACAGCTAATAATCCTTGAGCCTCTCACAGCTTCTGTGGGTGATCAGACTATACATACACCAGTCCGTCCAAGTGACTGAGGCCATGTCTATACTACCACTTATGTCGGCAAAACTTATGTTGCTCAGAGGTTTGAAAAAAACCACACCCCTGAGCCATAGAGCTGCTACACAAGTGATCTTACAATGGCAAAGGGGACTGGGATCAGCAACTTGAGTGGAGCCTGGGACTGAATAGATGAAGGGTCAGTGATGGGGTACAGCTAGGCCAGGCCCAGGTTGGTGGGGATGTGGCAAAGAGGTCAAGCTTGGGGGTTGGGCAGAAGAGTCTGGCCAACTAGAGAACTCTACTCTAAGGAGACTGGAATGAAATCCAAAATCCCCGAGTGTCTCCATTCCTCTGCTGTCAGCAAATATCTGTGGAACCCATTGACAGTGTCATCCTCTGTAGTGCTGAACCACATAGAGGGTAGCCTACAACTGCTAACAGTTAGTCCATTAGCTCAAGTGGCAGAGATTTGCGTGGTGGATCTAAACATTTCAACTCTGTGAATCAATCGTGTACATGTGTAAAATGACATGTTTTTCAGTTTGCTTTTTTAAAAGCGTAGGAAGTTACACACAAAGGTATTAAAAGAACATTAATAAGATTGCAAAGTTAAGTACTCAAAAGCGAGAAAATGAGGCAATCTTAATCCTGAACCCATGTCCGTATGCATTATGATATAGTCTTTAATTGCAGAACTATGTACAAAGTTTTCCGCTGGACCCTGCCTCAGTCAGGGCTCAGAATGGATGCTCATTAAATTAGAAGCTGTTCAATATTTTGTTCTCCTCATTGTCAATGTGTAGTCCCAGGCCTGCTTTACTGCACGCTATTCAAACCTTATTCTGAAGACAGAATTATTAATTTCCTCATAGCTTTTCTGTGGTGCTTATCATGACAGTAAATGAGTGCTTCACATACATTTAATGAATTTATTTTCACATTCCCTATGAGATGAGGGGGTGATATTATCTCTGTTTTATACATGGAGAGCTGAGGCATAGAGAGATTAAGATCAGAAGTGTCCATTGACTTTGGGTGCCCAGTTTGAGATGCCTATGAACTGATTTTGCCCAATAGCTGGCTTCATATAGCATTTCATATGCACAACTCCCATTTACTTTAGTTGCAGCTCTGGCTGCTCAGTACTTCAAGAAATCAGACTCCAGAGTCTCAAATCAGGCACCTGGAAAATGAGGAACATCTGTGAAAAATGTGGTTTAAGTGACTTGCCTGATATCATACAGGCACTCTGTGACAGGGTCAGAACCCAGTTTCCTAGAGCAGTATTCTACTGCCATAATTGTGAGGTTGTCCTTTCTCTTCCTGTGATGTTCCACCTTGTTCACTACATTCCTTCAAACTTCTGCAACACACAAGATAAGGTCTTACAGACCACTGCTTCCTTCAATACATAACCCCGATTTTATTCCCAGAGCACTGTCCATTCTGTGCACTGAATAAGACAAGATCCTGTGGAAATAATAGTGTGAGATCATGTAACTAAGCCTTATCATGTACCAGGCCGAATTAAGTTTGCATAGCAAACTTCATTTTGGCATTTCCTAACTTTTGAATGCTTGACTTTGCAACCTTAATGTTCTTTTAAGGGTGTGCATGTGAGAGAGAATATAAGCCTTGAAGCTAGGACTGCATAGATCAGTGGTTCTCAAACTAGGGGTGCCGCTTGTTCAGGGAAAGCCCCTAGCGGGCCAGGCTGGTTTGTTTACCTGCTGCGTCTGCAGGTTCGGCCGATTGCGGCTCCCACTGGTTCGCCGCTCCAGGTGAATGGGGGCTGCGGGAAGCGGTGTAGGCCGAGGGATGTGCTGGCCTCCCTTCCTGCAGCCCCCATTGGCCTGGAGTGGCGAACCGCAGCCAGTGGGAGCCGCGATCGGCTGAACCTGCTGATGCGGCAGGTAAACAAACTGGCTCGGCCCGCCAGGGGCTTTCCCTGAACAGGCGGCGCCCCTAGTTTTAGAACCACTGGCATAGATGGTATTTAGGTGAGCATGGTACCTTAAAGTCAAAAGGCCTAAATTATGTGTTGTGATTTAGTCTGTTTATGACACACTGTTGGTGTAAAAAGGATGGAAAACCAACAAACAGCCCTGCTGGAATATCAACTGCAGAAGGGGATTCCCTGGATGGTTTAAATCTGTCGTCATGAGACTGCTGAATCCTTCACAGACCCAGAAGTGTTGGAGGAGGAGGAGATGTTGCTACAATCTTCTGCACTTGGCTCTTCTAAGATGTTGTGCAGCCATTAGGGGACCATGACATGAGAGTAAAAGCAGCTTTGAGATCGGTTTAATTTAGGGCATAGAGGTGGGGGTAAATAGCAGTGGGTACCTCCCGCACGTGGATTCTGGGGGCACCAACTACAAGGATCCTGCTTTGCATTAATGTAGTCCTGTTTGAAGAGAACTATGTTATCGTGCACTATGAACCTTTTAGTTTGTACCCAAGTGTCCCCACAGGGGAGTTACAGCACATCACTGTGGTGCATAGTAGTATTAGCTCAAACTGCAGGGCAATATAGACTTGCTGTTAAACAGGGATAAGGGCCCAGAATGTAGGAAGTGCAAATGCACCTTTGCAAATTCAGGTACTCCTCAGCTGAAAAAAGCTCTGCCAGAACAGAGACTCTGACTTAACCCAAAGAACTTGAAGTCTAAAGGTGGGACCATGCCACTGTCTATTTGGTGCCTAACATGTTTTTGATCCTGATATAAGAAATAAATATAATTACTTACTGGCAGATGACCTAATGAGAAACACCACAAGCCATGGGGGAAAATGAAGATGGGGAAACAAGGGAGTGCTGCTCTTGGGACAGAAGAGTTGGAGTTGGTTCATTGCTAATTTAAATGATCTTAATCAAGTTACTTGAGACACTCTGTTCAGGGATCAAAATTGAAGTTCACTTCTGGTTGGGAGCCGGAGTTGCCCACTGAGTGAAAATTATCCAATCTACTGTCCTAATTATCAGGAAATATTCAACTATAAAAGCCCCAACCCTCCCCTCCCCCCAACCAGCTATAGTGCATCATCTGAGCATGGGAAACATGGTTTAATTTTCTACTGCTTCAGCGGAAATGAGGGTTAAAGGGAGGCCATAGTCTGGAATGGAAAAGATTGGAGGTGGGGGGAAGAAAGAATACATTTTTAAAAACTGACTTTAAAATCTATTTTAAAAAGTTCTAACCCTAGGCTTTTAGTGCCTTGGGCTTAGCAGCCAGCAAGGTAGAGTGGGGGAAACATTGCCAACTTTCTTCATTGATTTTTCTTCCTATTTGTAAGTATGACCAGACTTAATGTGGCAGACATGGGCAGCGTACTGTATTATTTTTAGCTTTGTTCTTTCCAAGTTAAGAATGTCTGTGTTTGTTAATGCAGGGTCTCCTTGTTCTTGGAACGAAACTGCTTCATCATCATAGCCACTTAGGGGATTCAAAGTTCATATAAAATCTCAGCTTCCTTTCTCAAAAGGGAAAAGCTGTCAGTATGCATTTTTTTGGAGAGTGTCTTCTTTTCTCCCCCCATCCCTCAAACTGCAGCATAGGGCGGAGCTTATTGTTGAAAACCACACATCTTAAGTTCCAGCTTGAGTATTCATTTTCCTACTAGCAGTTAATTGATTTTGGGCTGTCCCAACTTGTCTGTAGAGTGAATAAGCCAAGAACTGTGCAGGGAAAAGGACTGAGTTCTCAGTCACTGGAGTTGATAGCATTCAAGGGTGATTTGTGGAACGTTTGGACAAGCCTGACGTCAAGATTCCTCTGTCTGTTTTTTTATTTATATTTTTAATCCATTGTTGCTGTTGAGAAGGGGACCAACATGACTCTACTAGAACCAGAGAAGCTGATGATGGCAGTCCAGTCAGGTAACACTCCAAACATATCTCATTAGTTAAAAATTGCTAGTGTGCCGGGCAGTTAGTTAGGGAGTGTGAAGAGGGTATATGATGCTGCATGAAAAACGGACCTAGAGATGGAATTGGGATGACTTTATGTGTTGTTGAAGATAGTGCAAATGGAATGTTACGTTTTGAACAGTTCAGGATTTTAATATGAAGAAATTAATATTTTTCCTTTTTCTTCCCCCCACTCCATATTTGAATAAATTAAGCTCTTTGGCTCTTGAGAATCAGCAAATACTTGCCAAGCCGAGGGCTGTGTAGTAAAGAGACTCAATTTGAGGCAAGCCCACCTACTCTGTTTAACTGTTAGTTGATTTTATTTCAGTTATTTTTTACTTGGTTTTAATGACTGATATAGAAAGTACTGTTGATACCTCTTGGGAAAACTTTGAATTGCATTGTGTTGGAAAAACTCTGCTTCTGTCTTGCACCGCTCCTCACCTTTCCTTTGTAGCTTACAGGATCCCTAGTTTCCCTAAGAGTTAATGTGTTCTTGTAGCATTTTCTCCAAGATGATGTCATCTTCCTTTTGTGATATCACAGTTGGCTGCTAGAAATGCTTCAGATGTTGTACAGAATTGTGACTCCAGGGATGAGGATTAGTCATCAAGTTAGATGAGACTTGATACCTACCCATAATAGTATGGTGCACTTCTCACCTTTTTTTGAGGATCTCAAAACACTTTGCAAATATGAAGTCTCACAGAATGCCTGTCAGGTAAAGTTCCTTCACTTTAGAGATGGAGAAACTGACACGGAGATGGTGACCTTGGGCAGGTCATATACTGAATCAGTGGCACTTAAGATCAGTCTAGAAGTCTTGATTCACAGTAATTTTTAGGCAGTGCCCCTAATAAAGTTAGCTTGATTAAAGTTAGAATAGCTGGATTTAAAAAAAAACAAAGTCACACACAGTGATCTCTTCTAAATATGTTTTGTAAAACTTCTTCCTTTTCCACCTTCTGGTCTGGCAGTGGCTCTAAATGTATCTTTCATTATTCTTTCCTCTTTTTTTTTCTGGTAATTTTATTTTATTTAGCATGTGGATAGTTGTCTAGCCAAGCGATGGCATCTTCAGTGGTGTGTTGCAGTTCTTCTAGGCCACCGCTGAACCTAGTCAGCAGGCATTCATTGACAATGTGCATCATTGTCTGTGTTGCGCCACAGCTGCACAAGGGGCTGTTGTGAAGGCCCCAGTGATACTGGTTGGCTGCACAGAGACCTTGCCTGGTCCGGATCCTGTTCAACAGGGACCACTGGTGACGGGGCTGATCAAAACAAGGCGGGCAAATTGTGGGGTTGTCGATGAGGGACTGGTTGGGGATTATAACAGATATCCATTCCTCTCGCCAGAGTGTTTCCACCCTGACATCCTGGTGTGGCCGATGAGACCATAATGGATGATGTAATGACAGATTTGCAGCTGGTGGTTTAAAAAGGTCATTGTGCAGCGACAGGCTTGAGTTGGCGCATATTTTCTTCAGTAACCTGCCAGTGGCAACCTCTCATCTGATATGAGGAGGTGCAGTATTGCTCAATACTGGTAGCCATGGGAGTAGAGTCAGATGCAGGGTGCCAGAGATGATACGCATGGTGGCACGTAACTGCGTATCCACCAGTTTGGTGTGTGACGATTGACTCCAAACTGGTGCACAGTACTCTGCCACCGAATACGAAGTGGCAAGAGCTGATGTCCGCAAAGTTAGAGCATGAGCACCCCAAGACAAACCTGCCAGTTTGCTAAGAAATTGTCGCACGTCTTAACTTTAGCTGCTGTCTTTTTTATGTGGGCATGGTAACCCTATGTGCGGTCTAAGGTGACACCTAGATAGACCGGTTCTACTTCATGCTTTTTTTGGTTAAACACTTTAAAAAACATACAAAGCAATTTCTAAAATAGCTCATGTTGCTTTAGTTTTCTATTGTAGTTTGCGCGCTTCCTGTTTTTTAGAGCTTCTCTAAAGTGGTATTGAGTGATCTTCCTTCATCTGATGGCCTTCCTCCCAAAGCGGGAAGAATTTTTCAGTTCTGGCACTTCAGCAAGGGGATTTGATTCTACAGCATATCCTTGGGAGGTGGAGAGAGAGAGAGAGCAGGAACCTTCTGGGTTGGTGGAATTATGAGAGCTGTCTTATGGGAGATAGTTGCTTCTATCCTTACTCTTAAATGCACAAAAGTTGCTTTTGGCCCTATACTTATTTGGCCATTCTCTAGTGATATACTTTTAATTTGCCATTCTTAGAATCCATATTTAAGCCCTAATAACATGCTTGGTTCTATACAGGATGCACATAGCAAGACAGTTCTGGCACTGCAAAAAATGTGTTTACATCAAACAAGCTAACTTGATGTAAAATCCTAGTGGAGACAAGACACTAGTTTGACCTCAGCTAGCTACACTGAGGTAAAAATACCTGTGCCTTGTTTCCACTAGGATTTTACATTCTTTCTGTAGTTAAGATAAAGGGCCATGATGATTTACAATCTAGAAGCCCATCTAACTGGATCTGTGCATGGCATCAGCATTGTAGGGAAATTCACAGAATAAAGCAAAGCTTCCTAAAATGAAGAAAGTCCCCTTACGTGCAGATGAAATGATCCTTTTTTCCAAAACTTTTACAGTGGCTCTTCTCCCTTATGCTCCAAATGATGAGAATCTTCTGGGATTTTTTTGTTCTTTCTTAGTTCCTATGATGATTCTTCCTTCATTTAAAGAGTGCTTGGATGTGGCATAAGCTAGAGTCCACTACTGATACCCCTGGGTCATCCAGAAGAATCATGCAGTGATGAGGCAATTCTTTGGTGTTCTTAACCCATGGAATGAGGGATACAAACCGATCACCACTTTATCTGAAATTGCAGTCCTTCCTTTGGCCAGGTCAACCACTGCCTAAAATGATAAGCAGGAAATAGGGAAGTGGGGTGAATTCATACAAATAAAGGTGATAGAAGTGAGCCTGAGAAATGACAAAAGGATGAAGGGTTCAGAGGGGTAGAGTGCAGATGAACTTCAGTGCTAACTGTAGTGTGGCCCTTGCTAAAGCCTAGGCCTAAGGTAAGGCGCAAAAGATAGACTACCACTATGCATAAAAGCCACTGACAGAAATGAGATATCTGAGAGGGGGCAACATGAGTAAAATCTGGAGGGATGTGAAGACTAGGGCCTTGTCTATGATGCCAAGTTTTTTTCACCAAAAGGCAGCTTTTGGTGACAAAACAGTGGGAGGTGTACTCACTGCAATGCCACTTTCGGTGACCAAATAAAACCACCTCAACGAGAGTCGTAAGGCTTTTTATGCAAAAGTTTTGTTTTTAAAGCTCCAGTGTAGACACGATGCCTGATTTTTTTTAATCACTGTAATTGGCCTTCGGAAGGTTGTCCCAGAATGCCCATCATGACCACTCTGGTCAGCAATTACAACTCCGCTGCCCTCTAGCCAGGTAACCGACTGACCATCTGCACCACCTCCTTCAAAGCCCTGTTAATTTTTGAATATCCACTTCCTGTTTGCTCCTGGAGAGCTTACATCGCATCTTCCCAGCTGACCATGGTGGCTACATGCTGCAAATGCTTTCCTGCTTGGACCACTGTGAGTCTGTTCAGTATTTGGAGAGAGGAGGCTGTGCAGTCCCAGCTGTGCTCCAGCCATAGGAATTTCAATACCTACGGACAGATTTATCAAAGCTTACATGAAAAGGGCTACGTTCGGGACGTGTTACAGTGCAGAGCAAAAATCAAGGAGCTGAGGCGGTATGCATATCAGAAGGCAAGGGAAGCTAACTGTCACTCCGGTGCTGCGTCCCAGACCTGCTGTTTGTATAAGGAGTCGGACACTATCCTCTGCTGAGACCACACCTCCACTGCCAAGAGCCCTGTGGATATTTTGGTGGGGCTGGAGCCAGAGGAATGTGGGCCTAGCCCTGAGGACGAATTCATTGACAAAGAGGTAGAGGCAGATGACGATGTGCAGCCCACAGCAGGATCGCCTGGTGGTTCATCCAGTCAGGAGCTGTTCTCCACTCCAGAGATGACTCGGCAGTTGCAATCCGGCAAGCAAGAAGCAGGAGAGCAGATCCCTGGTAAGTAATTTTGCTTTGTGAAGTGTGGAGGTGGGTTGAGGGCATAGACATGTACAAGGCTGGCTTTGTTTCTTCTGTGTGCTTGACATTTCCCTGTGCAGCTAAGCAGGACGGTGGAACAGGTTGTTGATGCACACAGAGATTTCACAGGAATCCTCCAGAGAGATCTCTAGGAAACTTTCCTGCAAATACTTGGCAATCCTCTGCTGAAGGTTCCTTGGCAGAGCTGCTTTGTTCCTTCCCCCATTGAAGGAAACTTTCCCGTGCCATTCTACAGTCACTTCTGCAGGGACCAAAGCAGCAAACAGGCGAGCAGCATAGGGACCAGTGTGGAAGCCGCAAGCATGTCGTAAATGCACTGTTTCTTCCCTGCTTACCCTCAGGAGTGAGAGAGCAGGCAGAATGACACCCACCCGTGGAAAAGGGTGGGAAAATTTAGAATATTGTCCCTAGTTGACTGTACCACGACTCCCTTTCATATTGATTATCTCCCCATGTACAATACTCCCCACCCCGGGGTAAACTCACCAGGCTTGGGGTGTTCGCCATCATGTGTGTTTGTCAAGGGTCAGTGAGAAAGTGATTGATATGTTAGAGGTGTATTTTACTGCTCTGTTTCAATGCTCTGTGTGTGCTTATGTGTGTTGTTCCTTGTGCTTCTGCAGATGTCGCCTTGAGAGGCACCTCCTGCACACTGGTGGAGTGCTTCCCCTGGATAAGAAAGCGCCTGTGATGGAGCAAGGAAGAACTGTTCCAGGAGGTGATGCAATGCTTGGATGCCGCAAACAGAGAACACAGGCACTGGAGGGAAATCAAAAGGCAAGACAGACAAGAAAATCAGACCTACACTAGGGATGCAATGGAGAGGATGATTAAAGTTATGGAGAAGCAAACTGATGCTGCAATCCCTCATAATGCTCCAGACTGAGCAGATGCGTGCCCACTCTCCCCTTCAACACATTCAGAACTCTTTCCCATGCCCTCCCCAAACTCCACCCGCAAGTTCCTTTCTGCTCTCTGGGACTTCTCGCTATCCCGTTCATTCCACCCAATGGACACCTTTTCAAATGATAGTTGGACTTAAGCACAGCCCTCCCCTGATACTTCCCTATGTTCCCCTATCCCTCCAACGATATGTGTGTGTGTGGTGCTGTATATTTTTTTGTGTGCAATAAAAGTGAAGATTTTTGAATTATAAATAGTTATTTGTCTCCTGCAAATTGTGATAGCAGATGGCAGCAACAAATACATCAGCAGTTAAATCATTTGCTTACATTGAATTCTAGGCCACAAAAATCACAAGTGCTTCCTTGCACAACTCAATTTCATTAAGCATTGTAGTCCAGAGAATAGCAACATACACTACTGGTTCTCATCTTCAAAGTGTTGTCTCAAAGCCTTCCTGATTTGAATAGCTGCCTGTTGTGGCCCTCTACTAGCCCTGGTAGCTGGCTGCTCAAAATCAGCTGCCAGACGTTCTGCCTCAGCAGTCCACACTGAGCAAACTTTTCACCCTTACCTTCACAAATATTGTGCAACGTGCAACACGTGGCTATGACCTTGGGAATATTATCCTCAGTGAGGTCTAATCTGCCATAAAGGCATCGCCAGTGTGCCTTTAATCTGCCAAAGGCACATTCTACGATCATCCTGCACCTACTCAGCCTATTGTTGAACTGCTCCTTACTGCTATCTAGGTTTCCTGTGTAAGGCTTTATGAGCCATGGTAGGTAGAGTTTCCCAGAATCACTACGGGCATTACAACATCCCCTGTTATTGGTCTGGAACATCTTCTGGTCTGAAAAGAGAGCTCCCGCTTTCAGCTTCCTGTACAGGCCGGTGTTCCAGAAGATACATATGTCATGCACCTTTCTGGATCACCCTGCATTGGTGTTAGCGAAACACCTGCGGTGATCCAAAAGCGCCTGCAACCCCATGGAGAAATACCTTCCTTTTGATGTACTCCGTCATAAGGTGGTCTGGCCTAAATTGGAATATGCGTGCCATCTATCGCCCCTTCGCTGTTAGGGATCTCCATTTCCGCAAAGCCACTATTTCACGCACGTTACCAAGAGTCCCGGTTCTTCGCAGCAGGATGCGATTAATGGCCCTGCACACTTGCTTTAACGCAGTTCCAGTGGTCGACTTCCCAACTCCAAACTGATTTGCGACTGACTGGTAGCAGTCTGGAGTCACCAGGTTCCACGCTGCGATTGCCATGCGCTTCTCCAACAAGAGGGCAGCTCTCATTTGGGTATCCTTGCGCCAGAGGGCTGGGGTGAGCTTAGCACACAGTTCCAGGAAGGTGGCATTCCTCATCCAGAAGTTCTGCAGCCATTGCTTATCATCCCACATGTGCGGAATGATGTGATCCCACCACTCTCTGCTAGTTTTCTGAGCCCAAAAGCGATAGTCCACCGTGTGCAGCTGTTTTGTGAAAGCCAAAAGTAATAGTGTTGATCCTATCCAGGTCAGGTAGCACATCAGGCAACTGTGAATCCCATTGAGTTCAGAACTTCAAGTTTAACTGCACTGCCATTCGAGATGTGCTACTGACAGCTAGCAGAGCACTGGAGAGCAGTGTGGGATCCATTCTTTCAGACAGATGACGAGATGTTGAAAAATGTCATAAATTTTATGTGCACTGAGATAATGTGCAGATGTGCGCCACCAGTAGAAACAAAATTACTCCAGCCAGGACAGGTTAGGCATTTTAGAACTCATTTCTCAAAGAATTAAATTTAAGTGTAAGAGAGAAATACAAATTATGAAATGCATAGACCAGTCAAAAAACTAAAGTAACACACTTTGAAAGAATAAAATTACAGAGAATATATGTGAATTGAAGGAATTACCAAGAAGTAACAACACCAATAATAAAAGTTTCTGTTGGGCAGTGAGTGTGAAAGTCTGTGTGTGTCTTTAAGGCATTCTCACTGACTGCCAGAAGGCTCGTTCAGACCTCAGACCACAGCAGCTCTCCTGCTCCTGAGCCCTGGCCCCGCTCTCTTGCTCCGCAGAGATGAGGTACAGAGGCGGTGGGAGGGGGGAAGACCGAATGTGTGTGTGAGAGAGATTGAGATTCATTGTGTGCGCTGGCTGATGGGGAAGTCTCTGAGAGACCATGCGCTGTCTCTCTAAGGCACTCACTCACTGCCCGGAACACTCGTTCAGACCTCAGACTGCAGCAGCTTTCCTGCTCCTGAACCCTGTTCCTCCTCCCCTGCTCTGTAGAGATAGGGTGCGGGGCAAGGGAGGTGGGGGACACCCTGAATTAGCACCCTCCTCCCCCTCCCACCCCTTCGCTCTGCACAGCCAGCAGGAGGGTCCTGGGAGCAGCTGGCCAGGGGCTCCAAGGCAGAGGGCAGGAGCAACAAGGCTGCAAAGCAGCGGGGGAGGGGCATCTGAACACACACTGCTGGATGTGCACGGCTCTGCGTATCAGTGCGCTACACTTGAATAACTCCTGGGCGGCCACGCAGCTTAGATGGAACACAGTCGCTGGGGACACCACTATTTACCTTTCTCCATTTTGAAAACAGACCATTTATTCCTACCCTCTTTGTTTTTAATCAGTTGCTGATCCATGAGAGGACCTTCCCTCTTATCCCATGACTGCTTACTTTGCTTTAAGAGCCTTTGACGGACCTTGTTTAGGCTTTCTGAAAGTCCAAGTACATTATATGCACATTATATTCATTATATACCCTTGTCCATGTTTGCTCACCCCATCAAAGAGTTTTAATAGATTGGTGAGGCATGATTTCCCTTTACAAAAGCCGCATTGACTCTTCCTCAACAAATCTTGTTCATCTGTGTGTCTGATAATTCTGTTCTTTGCTATAATTTCAGACAATTTGTCTGGTACTGAAGTTAGGCTCACCTGCTTATAATTGCCAGGATTGCCACTGGAGACTTTTTAAAAAGCTGGTATCATATTACTACCCTCTTGTCATCTGGTACAGAAGCTGATTTTAAATGATAGGTTATGTACCATTTAGTAATTCTGCAATTTCCTATTTGAGTTCCTTCAGAACTCTTGGGTGAATATCATCTGGTCCTGGTGACTTATTAGGCAATTCAGTTTTGTCATCCGATGAAGTGAGCTGTAGCTCACAAAAGCTTATGCTCAAATAAATTGATTAGTCTCTAAGGTGCCACAAGTACTCCTTTTCTTTTTGCGAATACAGACTAACACGGCTGCTACTCTGAAACCTGTCAGTGATGTTAGGGTTACCACTGCTATCTTAGCTCATGTCGATCCTCCCCTCTAAACTTGTTAAAATATAAATACACAGTGGATTGATAATTCACAGTCTCCTTGCTCTCACATAGGGTATATCTACGTAGCAATTAGACACCTGCAGCTGGCCCATGCCAGCTGACTCAGGCTGGTGAGTTTGGGCTAAGGGGCTGTTTAATTCATTTGGGCTTGGGCTGCCCGAGCTCTGGGACATAACCTTGCAGGGTCCTTGTGCCTGGCCTGCAGCCTGTGCCTGAATATCTACACTGCAGTTAAACAGTCCATTAGCCCAATCATGACTCAGCTGACATGGGCCAGTTGCAAGTTTTTAATTGCAGTGTAGACAACCCATCTGTCGTGTCAGTCTGGCTTGCAAATCAGATAATCCCATAAAAATGTGACTGTGCCCAGCAAATGTGGCTGGGCGAAGTCCTGTGTTGCCTTCTACAGGTTACTTTTGGCAGTTTCTCCTGCTCAATAGTGAAATGACTCCTGTGAGGTAACAGTTAAGTCCAGCAATTGAGACAGTGAAGGTTAGTGAAATCTAATATTTTGGGATATTTTAACGTGCTTGTGACACCCTTCCTATTTAAGAGCACTCCTGGGTATTGTATCAGTTCCTGGAATATTCTTTGTGTTCACTGGGAGTGGGGGAGGTTTGCTTGACTTCACGGTTCTTCAAATCTTTCTTTTCTCTGGTTATTACACTTTGCTTCAATAAATTTTCTTCTGTGCTTGCAGTTGGATATAGTATTCTTCACTTCCTCTCCTAAGCTGTGTTATGTTGTCCCTGCCCACTGATAAGTGGCTAGCTTCACTCCAGAGCTGGCTGACTGTTCGTGAAAGTGAGTGATCTCTATAAACAAATTCTATTTTTTTAATCTTCAAGATGAAAAGTGCTAAATAAATAAAAGTTAACTTTATCACAGAATGACCAAATGAACACTGTCCTTTGGATTTTAATGCATTCTCCTGTTCATTCGCTGAGATATTTAAGGAAAACCACCCAAAAAAGTGTGTAGGCAATAGTTAGACTGTTATACTTCTCTACTGGTCCCTTCCCTCTCTACTTACCCTGAGATATGCTGCTGTTATTGACTGATGCTGTTGCACAGACCAGAAATGGGTTATTCTAAACTTTGTTATAAATATAATTTAGATAAACAGAGGTAGCATTCCCCCATATAGTTGGAAAATAAAATGGCTATGGAAAAGTGTTTTAAACTCAGTGTAGAGTAAATATATATTTTTTTAAACCATATTTTTCAAAAATGTTAATTCCCTTGTCTAATCCTCTGTCTGAGCATCTCAGAAGGAAGGAGTGGAACGTTCACTGAAGAGCTACTCGATGCTGACATCTTGAACTGAGCATAACAGTTTATTAAACTGCCATGGAAGACTGTTTTTGGCCTAAATGGGCATATGTTAAATACCAATCTGTCATACTAGCGAAACAGATACTGATCCAGTTCTCTTGCTCCTCCTCTCCCCTTCCCAAAAAACACAACAAAGTAAAAAACCTTCTCTCACCTTAAAACAAGTCAAATAAAGTTGCTCTGTGAGGTGTCTGGTGCTAAATTTTCTTCATGCCCTATGAAAAGGGAACAGGGACTGAGTACTCGAAGAAAAGTCCCGTCTTCCCCCACTTTCCTCTTAAGCGGCAACCTCAGTGCTGCGGTTTCTATGTTTAGAAATTCCATTTTCTTCTCCCCTTGTAAATAAGTTGTTTTTATTTTTTTATAAAAATAACCACTTCTGCTTGCACCAGAATGAAAGACGGTCAAGTTAGAAATCATAATTCTAGATAGAAAAAGTGTTTCTTTACCTGTGGAACTAATAAATGGATCTTTTTAAAGTTCTACAACTTCTTGCTCGTGGATTTTGTTTGCTTTTTGCATTGCACTTGTTATCAGCAGGGAAACTAGATTGATTGGTTTCACTTTCTGGGTCTCATGATTCTAATTGAGTGTTTGGGTTGCAACGCTGCCAGGGACCCTTAAATCTAAAAACTCCCTGATTTCATTTGAATGTAAAAAATTCTGAAAACATTGCTGGCTGGTACAGGTTGAATAGTTGCCCCCTCTAAAACAGAATCTACATTTTGGGCTTGGTGCCAGTGCCCTCTGTAAGGCAGTGCTTTTGCACCTGATAGCAAGCTTGTGGGAATGGGTAAGAATTTACAGGGTGGCGATGGACTTCCCTGAGGGCTGTGTGTGTGGATGGTGATGATCAGTGTTTTTGAGTTGTGTTATTCCCCGGGCCTATACCAGAATTCCGTATGAGATCAGAAGACTGAACAAAGCCATGTGAGCCTCATCATCAACATGCAGTGCTGAAGTAGCAAATTGGACTTTTTTGAAGGAAATCTTTAACTGTGGAAATCTTTATGCCAGAGCCATTTGCTGAATAAGGATCTGTGTTGGCTCTTGTAGGAAATGGAGTGGAGGGAAGCCATCCCAAACCACAAAGGTACTAAGTCATTCCATTAATGAGAGAACTGAAAATAATCTTTTGATGTCTTTATCCTTGTGAGTAACCAGTGAGTAGCCAGATAATTCTGTACTTTGGTGTCAGCCAAATTGGAGGATTTGGGATTGTACTGAAACGGTCACTTTTTGAGGCATGCTTCTGTGGATCGCAATATGAACATACATTATGTTATGTGTCTGTGGCTGGATAAATATCTCCTTTCTGAAAAGGCTGTGTGACGTCTACATTTTCCCTCCCTGGATATCTAGCAACATGTTTCTTCCCAGTGTTTGGTTGGAAATCTCGTTCATTTTTCAGGTCAAGTCGGCACCTGTAGCCACACCCATCGTAGTAACAATGGAACCTTTTATTTTTAAATTATACAGTAAAAATGTCTGTGCCCTGTACACACTGAGTTTACCATTGCTGCCACAGGCAGAGATGCATAAAAACATAAATTTGTTTAGTATATGCAAGGCCTTGGTGATCACTGGTGACTATTATTAGTACTGGTCCGAAGCCAGTTATAGTAGAATCAGGAACTATGTGAGGTTCTTAAAGCTCTGTTGTTGTTTCAGCTACCATGGTTGTTGCAGTATAAGCACCAGCATAGATCTTAGTCTTGACTGTTAGCGCTCCCTGCTTATGCCAGGCTTACGATCCTCAGAAAATTTTTCGCACCTCAGTCATAATCTGCAGCACCCTCTGACATTCTGACCCCTCCCTCCCTCCCCCCATATTGCATTGCTGATGCGCCTCATCTGTTCTCAGAACCCTCTGCTGTTCCAGTTTTGGCACTCCCAGGCAGACTGCCAGTCATGCCAAATTATGTTGTTTTTATTTGGACAAATCTCATCTGGTTGTTGCGAGATAAACCTAATGCTTTCTTCATTTGTGACCAAGCTAGATTTAAACCCAAATCTCTGGAGGTGAAGCTAAAATTGTTTCCTCCTTCCATTCAGATTTCCAACAGTTGATTTAACTAAATTGGTTCAGAAACTGATTTAATTAAATTGGAATAGTCCCCTTTTGTGAACAGTCATATTTTGGTTTAAACATGGCTCATTGATCTAGATTTAATTGGCAAGGAATGAAGCTAAATGAACACGAGGCATTCTTAAACCAGAATAAGGGGCTTGCACCAATTTAACAAATTTATTATGTAGATGAGCCCAAAATTTGGGTGCAGTCTCCTGTTGCCTGGGAACACTTGTTAGCATCTTTCTGGCATGAAGTTTGTTTTGAACAGGTGTTAATAAGACTTCCTGTGCTGTATAAACAGTATTTTTTTAGTTCTCAAGAGTTCCATCAGAGCAGGGGTGGGCAAACTTTTTGGCCTGAGGGCCACATCTGGGTATGGAAATTGTATGGCAGGCCATGAATGCTCATAAAATTGGGAGTTGGGATATGGGTGGGGGGTGAGGATTCTGTCTGGGGGTGCGGGCTCTGTGGTGGATCCAGAAATGAGTTCAGTGTGCAGGAAGGGGCTCCAGGTTGGAATGCGGGGGGCAGTGAGGACTCTGGCTGGGGGTGCAGGGTCTGGGGCGGGGCTGGGGATGAAGGTTTGGGGTGCAGGAGGGTGCTCCGGACTGGGACCAAGGGGTTCGGATGGCAGGAGGGGGATCAGGGCGGGGGTTGCGGCATGGGAGGGGGTCAGGGGTACAGGCTCTGAGTGGCACATACCTCAAGCAGCTCCTAGAAGCAGTGGCATGTCCCGCCTCTGGCTCCTACCCAGAGGTGCGGCCAAGCAACTCTGCATGCTGCCCTGTCTGCAGGCGCCATCCCTGGAGCTCCCACTGGCTGTGGTTCCCAGCCAGTGGGAGCTGCAGGGGTGGCACTTTGGGCTGGGGCATCGTGAGGAGCCCCTTGACTGCCCCTAACCCTATGTGTAGGAGCCGGAGGGGGAACATGTTGCTGCTTCCAGGAGCAGCGCGGAGCGGGGCAAGTCCTGACCCCATTCCCTGACTGGAACGCCGGAGTGGGGCAAGCCCCGGACCCTGCTCCCCGGCGGGATCTCGAGGGCCAGATTAAAATGTTTGAAGGGCTGGATGTGCCCCTGGGCTGTAGTTTGCTCACCCCTGCATTAGAAGAAAGGAAACCTTTTGGTTATCCAGTGTGTGAATTAGAGTAAGAAACATGTATCTGCTGTTGTCTCCTCTCTTGTCATCTTATCCCTACCCAGTGGGGTCCTTTTACTTTCTTGGCAAACATCATCTTTGAAGAAGCTGCTGTACCTTCTGAAACAGATGGTACAAGCTCTTGTTTCCAGTCCATAATGAAAAGTCACTGACTATCCAGAGATTGGGGAAAGGACTAATGCTGACTGCTTCCATTTCTGTTACAGGTTCTCCGCTGTTAGATCTATCATCCCAACTCTTGCTCAATATTTTAGATTTGGATTTTGCTTTCACCTGTGTCATTCCTGGTTAATTTTACCCTTTAAATTCTGATATAATTTTATTTATAAAAGTATGTACAAAGTAAGTGCCTTTGAACATAAATTACAAAAAACAAGTCAAACTAAAATCAGCATTTAATCTTGCTAACAGTGCTCTTAAAGCTTGACCTACAGCAGAACTCTTTCTAGCCTCAGCCCCCTACCTCTCCAAAAACCCAAGCAAATAGATACATTTTGCAGCATGTCTTGAAAGTCAACGGACCCCAAGCTACCTCAAAGCAAAGGACCACTCAGAAAAGCAAACACGATGTTAGACTTTATTAGGGAAATGATAGAGGATAATACAGAATATATTACCATCAAGGGGGAGCAGATTCCAAATCCTCATAGAGAAAGCTGTACTGCCAGCCACTGCTCCTAAATCTAAAGGCCTCCAGTTTGAGTACCTCAGCTAACTGCATCTGTAGCAGTCTGACATGTAGAGAAAGGTGGTCTCTGAACTAGGAAAATGCCAAGCCATTTAGGGCTTTAGAGGTTGAAGCCACCAACTCAGACTTCACCTGGAAACAAAGAGGCAGCCAGCACAGATCACGGAGCACTGAGAAACACTGCCTAAAAAATTAGCTGCAGCATTTTGCAGCAGCGTATATTTGTTTGAGACACTTAAATTCCACATCAAGCTAAACTTCCTGCACTGCACTTCTCATCCCTCTCTCTCCTTTTGTCTTTCATTCTGGGTCTCTGTCTTACATTGGCAGGGTGAGTGGTATAGTGCTGTACTCCTCCCACTCTTCCACAGAGAGAGGCAGTGACTTGTGTTTGCTTTAGTCTTTGATTTAGTGTCTGGGAATCACTCCCTCGCAAAGGGAGCCTGCGTCATTGAGAAATGTTTAACCTTCTGGCCTTGAAGTGAGGCTGGAAACTTTGCTGACAAGAACTAGAAGCTTGAACTAGAGTCTGAAAACATTCCTTACCCAAGCTGCCCTCTCCCTTGATCTGATTAGGAAGGGGATTCAAGTGAGATAAAAGTTTGGTTTGTGGGTCGAGCAGCCGCAATTTTTTGTGGAGAAAGGTGGCTGTTCAGTGCTAGATGAACAGCAACTAGGGACGGGTTTTTTGAGGGAGGAGGGTATATGCAAGGAGGAGGGTGGCTGACTCAAGAGCAGACTCTAGCATTGTTGCTTTTCTTTTAAACACACTGACTTCCTAAAACTTTCCTCTGATTTTGTGTAAGGGGCTGGCTGTGCATAATATTACTAATAGAGTTCAGTATTAATGGTGTTGAGAAGCAAAGCAAAGCAGCACAGCCTGCCAGACTATTTTAGAGCTGAAGTTCCTAGACTGTGGTCCTGGGAGCACTGTTGGTTTGTGGAAAGCTAACAGTTCACAGTGTGCTAGCTCTTCTTCTTTTTCACAACTGTGACTATAGATATCCAAACTGTACCTGATAGAGAAGAGTCTGGAGGCCTGTAAAAAGATCTAGAAATGAGAAGGAGACAGTCTAACTGCCTTCACTAGACACTGATGCTATTTGAAAGGATAGAAACCACCTTCAGGGACTTAGCATGTCTCCAACTGGTGTCTGGGCAGTATGTACAGGACAGTGATCCACAGGACCAAGTGGCTGGGCAGTATGTTCAGCAGGTCAGGGAACTGTGTTCAGAAGGAGAGGAGAACGAAGCAGAGAAATATGTATGAATGGGGAAGCAGTAGACATGGTATATCTTGATTTTTATTAAGGCTTTTGACACAGTCCCATATGATATTCTCATAAGCAAACTAGAGAAATGTGGTCTGGATGAAATTATTATAGGGTGGGTGCTCTACGGTTGAAAGACTACTCAGAGTAGTTCTCAGTGGTTCACAGTGAAAGTGAGAGGGCATATGTAGTTGGTTTCCCCAAGGGTCAGTCCTGGGTCCAGTACTAGTCAATATTTTCATTAATGACTTGGATAATGGAGTGGAGAGTATGCTTAGAAAGTCTGAGGATGACATCAAGTTGGGAGGGGTTGCAGGCACTTTGAAGGACGGCATTAGGATTAAAAATGACCTTGACACATGGGAGAATTGGTCCGAAATCAACAAAATGAAACTGAATAAAGACAAGTGCAAAGTACTACACTTGTGCATTTGAACTTTTCCTTTCTAATTACAAAAGGGGGAATAACTGGGTGTGTGTTAGTATTGCTGAAAAGGATCTGGCAGTTATAGTGGACCACAAATTGAATGAGTCAACAATGTGATGCCGTTGTGAAAAAGGCTAGTATAATTCTAGGGTGTATTAACAGAAGTGTCATATGTAAGATACCTCTGGGAGGTAATTGTCCAGCTCTCTTTGGCACTGGTGAGGGCTCAGGTGGTGCACTATACCCAGTTCTTTTTAGGAAATGGGGAAAAATTGGGGAGACTCAAGAGGAGAGCAGCACAAGTGATAAAAAGAACTTGAGGTATGAGAAAAGGTTACATAAGCTGAGCATGTTTCTTCTTCAGAAAAGAAGACCAAGCATGGACCTGATGAGTTTTTCAGTTATGTTAAAGGCTGTTTATAAAGATGACTGTGATCAGTTGTTCTCCATGTCCACTGCAGGAAGGACCAGAAGTACTGGGCTTAATCTGCAACAAGGGAAATTTAGGTTATTAGGGAAAACTTTCTAACTATAAAGGTAGTTAAATTCTGGAATAGGCTTCCAAGGGAGATTGTGAAATCCCCAACATATAAGAATAGATAGTCTAGGTCAGTGGTTTTCAAACTAGGGGCACTGCTTGTTCAGGGAAAGCCCCTGGTGGGCCAGGTCGGTTTGTTTACCTGCCGCATCCGCAGGTTTGGCCAATTGGGGCTCCCACTGGCTGCGGTTCGCCGTTTTTAGCCAATGGGGGCTGCAAGAAGCGGCACAGGCCAACAGACGTGCTAGCCATCGCTTCGTGCAGCCCCCATTGACCTGGAGCGGCGAACCGTGGCCAGTGGGAGCCGCGATTGGCCGAACCTGCGGATGTGGCAGGTAAACAAACCGGCCTGGCTTTCCCTGAACAAGCGGTGCCCCTAGTTTGGGAACCACTGGTCTAGGTTTATTTGGTCCTGCCTCAGCACACAGAGCTGTACTTTATGACCTTTCGAGGTCTCTTCCAGTTCTCATTTCTATTATTCTATTTATGTGCAGGGAGAAAGAGAGGGGAAATATGAGGGGGCTCTACCCCTCATCAAAACTATACAGGCCAATGCTAAGACCATTTGGCAGACCCTGGCCTCCATTCCTCCCACTGTGAAGGAGGGGAAATATGAAATGGAGAGCTATCTAGTAGAAAATTAAAAAAAAAAAATACATGCCTCATTAAAGAAGACTAAAAATACAAAGAATTTCCTAATACTACTTTTTCATGTTAGCAATTGGGGCATTTGCCCCAGCGATGTTATGCAACTCTGACTGTGGGAGGAGGTAGGCCAGGCAGCTGCAAAGCGTGGTCCATGAGACTTTCTTTAAGATGTTATCCACAATCTCATCTTATAGTTATCCTGTCCAGGCAGTGGCAAGAATCTTTGATTAGAGGTGGAGGGGGTGGGGGAGGGGGAGGGGTATGTGTAGGTTGTATCAATTTGAATTTAGTATAGCACATTCATCAGAAGTCAACATATGATAAGGTCTGTGTTGAAAAGTACAGATCTGAAGAGTTTGTGCTTAAGTGACTTGCATGTTCACCCTGCTGTTGGATGTGTCAGGGAGTGGGATATTTAGATGTTTGAGTATACAAACTCAGTTATTTGTCAAAGTGGAGAACTTCGTCCTCAGCGGCATGTTTGTCTGTTCAGTTATGTCTTCAATAAGCTTGTTTTATAACTCCAAATTCACACCTTTGTACTTTTAGCTAGAAAAAAGATTAGCAGCAGCTCCTTCATCTCTAACCAATAAAACCTGTAAGAGTAAAGGTATCAGGAATATGGTTATTCATGAACAAAGTTATGGCTAGGTCGTTCTTCCTACTGATGAGGGATGCAGCTATGGAAGTGCATTTTAATTGGAGGCAGTATAATCTTATGGCTAGACCAGAGCTGGAGGGCAGGATTCCTGAGTTTTAATTTTGTCTTTGACACTGACTCACTGTGTGACTTGAGTAAATCACTTAACACTGTGTGCCTCTGTTCTAACTCAATTTAACCAAAGAGAATACTTCCCTTCTTCAGAAGGGTGCTGTGAGGCTTACTCACTGAAGATTTGTGAAGTACTTTGATCTCTTCAGATGAAAGGTGCTGCAGAAGTTCTAAGTATTAATGCCCCACATCCTTCTTTCATTCCTAATATCCCAGCCCTGGTCTACACTAGGACTTTAGATCGAATTTAGCAGCGTTAAATCGATTTAAACCTGCACCCGTCCACACAATGAAGCCCTTTATTTCGACTTAAAGGGCTCTTAAAATCGATTTCCTTACTCCACCCCTGACAAGTGGATTAGCGCTTAAATCGACGTTGCCGGCTCGAATTTGGGGTACTGTGGACACAATTCGATGGTATTGGCCTCCGGGAGCTATCCCAGAGTGCTCCATTCTGACCGCTCTGGACAGCGCTCTCAACTCAGATGCACTGGCCAGGTAGACAGGAAAAGAACCGCGAACTTTTGAATCTCATTTCCTGTTTGGCCAGCGTGGCAAGCTGCAGGTGACCATGCAGAGCTCATCAGCAGAGCTGACCATGATGGAGTCCCAGAATCGCAAAAGAGCTCCAGCATGGACTGAACGGGAGGTACGGGATCTGATTGCTGTTTGGGGAGAGGAATCTGTGCTATCAGAACTCCGTTCCAGTTTTCGAAATGCCAAAACCTTTCTGAAAATCTCCCAGGGCATGAAGGACAGAGGCCATAACAGGGACCCGAAGCAGTGCCGCGTGAAACTGAAGGAGCTGAGGCAAGCCTACCAGAAAACCAGAGAGGCGAACGGCCGCTCTGGGTCAGAGCCCCAAACATGCCGCTTCTATGATGAGCTGCATGCCATTTTAGGGGGTTCAGCCACCACTACCCCAGCCGTGTTGTTTGACTCCTTCAATGGAGATGGAGGCAATACAGAAGTAGGTTTTGGGGACGAAGAAGATGATGAGGAGGAGGTTGTAGATAGCTCACAGCAAGCAAGCGGAGAAACCGGTTTTCCCGACAGCCAGGAACTGTTTCTCACCCTAGACCTGGAGCCAGTACCCCCCGAACCCACCCAAGGCTGCCTCCTGGACTCAGCAGGCGGAGAAGGGACCTCTGGTGAGTGTACCTTTTAAAATGCTATACATGGTTTAAAAGCAAGCATGTGAAAGGATTACTTTGCCCTGGCATTTGCGGTTCTGCCTTTGCAAAAGGTTTCTGGGGAGGGCAGCCTTATTTCGTCCTTCATGGTAGGACACTTTACCACTCCAGGCCAGCAACACGTACTGGGGAATCACTGTAGAACAAAGCATTGCAGTGTATGTTTGCTGGCATTCAACCAAAATCCGTTCACGCGGTGGGAGGAGGCAAAATGCGACCTTGTAACGAAAGCACATGTGCTATGTATGTAATGTTAACTTTCAAGGTTTACCCTGAAAGAGTGTAGCCACTGTTTTATAAAATGTGTCTTTTTAAATACCGCTGTCCCTTTTTTTTTCTCCACCAGCTGCATGTGTTTCAATGATCACAGGATCTTCTCCTTCCCAGAGGCTAGTGAAGCTTAGAAAGAAAAAAAAACGCACTCGCGATGAAATGTTCTCCGAGCTCATGCTGTCCTCCCACACTGACAGAGCACAGACGAATGCGTGGAGGCAAATAATGTCAGAGTGCAGGAAAGCACAAAATGACCGGGAGGAGAGGTGGCGGGCTGAAGAGAGTAAGTGGCGGGCTGAAGAGAGTAAGTGGCGGGCTGAAGACAGGGCTGAAGCTCAAAGGTGGCGGCAGCGTGATGAGAGGAGGCAGGATTCAATGCTGAGGCTGCTGCAGGACCAAACCAGTATGCTCCAGTGTATGGTTGAGCTGCAGCAAAGGCAGCTGGAGCACAGACTGCCACTGCAGCCCCTCTGTAACCAACCGCCCTCCTCCCCAAGTTCCATAGCCTCCACACCCAGACGCCCAAGAACACGGTGGGGAGGCCTCCGGCCAACCAGCCACTCCCCCACAGAGGATTGCCCAAAAAAAAGAAGGCTGTCATTCAATAAATTTTAAAGTTGTAAACTTTTAAAGTGCTGTGCTTAAAGTGCTGTGTGGCATTTTCCTTCCCTCCTCCACCACCCCTCCTGGGATACCTTGGTAGTCATCCCCCTATTTGTGTGATGAATGAATAACGAATGCATGACTGTGAAGCAGCAATGACTTTATTGGCTCTGCAAGCAATGATTAAAGGGAGGAGGGGAGGGTGGTTAGCTTACAGGGAAGTAGAGTGAACCAAGGGGCGGGGGGGTTCATCAAGGAGAAACAAACAGAACTTTTACACTGTAGCCTGGCCAGTCATGAAACTGTTTTTCAAAGCTTCTCTGATGCGTACCGCGCCCTCCTGTGCTCTTCTAACCGCCCTGGTGTCTGGCTGCGCGTAACCAGCAGCCAGGCGATTTGCCTCAACCTCCCACCCCGCCATAAACGTCTCCCCCTTACTCTCACAGATATTGTGGAGCACACAGCAAGCAGTAATAACAGTGGGAATATTGGTTTCGCTGAGGTCTAAGCGAGTCAATAAACTGCGCCAGCGCGCCTTTAAACGTCCAAATGCACATTCTACCACCATTCTGCACTTGCTCAGCCTGTAGTTGAACAGCTCCTGACCACTGTCCAGGCTGCCTGTGTACGGCTTCATGAGCCATGGCATTAAGGGGTAGGCTGGGTCCCCAAGGATACATATAGGCATTTCAACATCCCCAACAGTTATTTTCTGGTCTGGGAATAAAGTCCCTTCCTGCAGCTTTTGAAACAGACCAGAGTTCCTGAAGATGCGAGCATCATGCACCTTTCCCGGCCATCCCACGTTGATGTTGGTGAAACGTCCCTTGTGATCCACCAGAGCTTGCAGCACTATTGAAAAGTACCCCTTGCGGTTTATGTACTCTCCGGCTTGGTGCTCCGGTGCCAAGATAGGGATATGGGTTCCATCTATAGCCCCACCACAGTTAGGGAATCCCATTGCAGCAAAGCCATCCACTATGACCTGCACATTTCCCAGGGTCACTACCCTTGATATCAGCAGATCTTTGATTGCGTGGGCTACTTGCATCACAGCAGCCCCCACAGTAGATTTGCCCACTCCAAATTGATTCCCAACTGACCGGTAGCTGTCTGGCGTTGCAAGCTTCCACAGGGCTATCGCCACTCGCTTCTCAACTGTGAGGGCTGCTCTCATCTTGGTATTCATGCGCTTCAGGACAGGGGAAAGCAAGTCACAAAGTTCCATGAAAGTGCCCTTACGCATGCGAAAGTTTCGTAGCCACTGGGAATCGTCCCAGACCTGCAACACTATGCGGTCCCACCAGTCTGTGCTTGTTTCCCGAGCCCAGAATCGGCGTTCCACAGCATGAACCTGCCCCATTAGCACCATGATGCATGCATTGTCAGGGCCCATGCTTTCAGAGAAATCTGTGTCCATGTCCTGATCACTCACGGGACCGCGCTGACGTCGCCTCCTCGCCCGGTATCGCGTTGCCATGTTCTGGTGCTGCATATACTGCTGAATAATGCGTGTGGTGGTTAATGTGCTCCTAATTGCCAAAGTGAGCTGAGCGGGCTCCATGCTTGCCGTGGTATGGCGTCCGCACAGAAAAAAGGCGCGGAACGATTGTCTGCCGTTGCTCTGACGGAGGGAGGGGCGACTGACGACACGGCTTACAGGGTTGGCTTCAGGGAGCTAAAATCAACAAAGGGGGTGCCTGTACATCAAGGAGTATTTCAGGCAGGACTGCACGGAGGGTTCCAATAAGAAATGGTGCACCTAAGTTATCGTTGTTATTGGAACAAGGAGGTTAGCCTGGCCTCTGATTGATACATGGCTAGATTTACCTCGCTGCACCTTCTCTGTGAGTGACTGCAGTGTGACCTAGAGGAATGAGTCCCCTAGACAGGGGAGGAGGCAAATGAGTACAAAACAAATCTGGTCTATTTCTTGTTTTGACCCACTCCATCTATCTTTTACATCTTTGGCTGGCAGCAGACGGTGCAGAAGGACTGCATGCCATCCACATCTCATGGCTGCTTGGCAGAAGATGGTACAGTACGCCTGCTAGCCATCCCCATCTCTTGCCTGCCTGGCAGAAGATGGTGCAATACGACTGCTAGCAATCCTCATCTCTTGCCTGCCTGGCAGAAGATGGTACAGTACGACTGCTAGCAGTCCGTATCGCCTGCCTGCTCACCATAAGACGGTTCAATAGGACTGACTGCAGGACTAAAGAGAATGACCTGGTCAAGTCACTCCAAATTTAGTCCCTGCGCCCATGTCTGCCCAGGCGCTCCCAGCCGACGCGGCCAGGAGCACCTCGGACACGATGAGGACGACTACCAATCGTATTGCACCGTCTGCTGCCAGAAGGCAAGGGGTTGCTGCTACTGTGCAGCAAAGCCGTACCGCGTCTGCCAGCACCCAGGAGACATAGGGTGACGGTTACCTGAGCGGGCTCCATGCTTGCTGTGGTATGGCGTCTGCACAGGTAACTCAGGAAAAAAGGCGCGAAATGATTGTCTGCCCTTGCTTTCACGGAGGGAGGGAGGGAACGGGGGCCTGATGACACGTACCCAGAACCACCCGCGACAATGTTTTAGCCCCATCAGAGCGCTCCATTGTGACTGCTCTGGACAGCACTCTCAGATGCCCGATTGTTTGCCATTGCTCTGACGCTGGGAGGGGCGCTTACAGGGTTGGCTTCAGGGAGCTAAAATCAACAAAGGGGGTGGCTTTACATCAAGGAGTATTTCAGGCAGGACTTCACAGAGGGTTCCAATAAGAAATGGTGCACCTAAGTTATTGTCCTTATTGGAGCAAGAAGGTTAGCCTGGCCTCTGATTGATACATGGCTAGATTTACCTCGCTGCATCTTGACTGCAGTGTGATCTAGAAGAATGAGTCCCCTAGACAGGGGAGGGGGGGGAAGCAAATGAGTACAAAACAAATCTGGTCTATTTCTTGTTTTGACCCACTCCATCTATCTTTTACATCTTTGGCTGGCAGCAGACGGACTGCATGCCATCCACATCTCATGACTGCTCGGCAGAAGATGGTACAGCACGACTGCTAGCAGTCCGTATCGCCTGCCCGCTTACCATAAGACGGTTCAATAGGACTGACTGCAGGACTAAAGAGAATGACCTGGTCAAGTCACTCCAAATTTAGTCCCTGTGCCCATGTCTGCCCAGGCGCTCCTGATCGACCTCACAGAGGCGACCAGGAGCACCTCAGACATGACGATGACGGCTACCAGTCGTACTGTACCGTCTGCTGCCACAAGGCAAGGGGTTGCTGCTACTGTGTAGCAATGCCGTACCGCGTCTGCCAGCACCCAGGAGACATAGGGTGACGGTTACCTGAGCGGGCTCCATGCTTGCCATGGTATGGCGTCTGCACAGGTAACTCAGGAAAAAAGGCGCGAAATGATTGTCTGCCCTTGCTTTCACGGGGGGAGGGAGGGAACGGGAGGCTGACGATATGTACCCAGAACCACCCGCGACAATGTTTTAGCCCCATCAGGCATTGGGATCTCAACCCAGAATTCCAATGGGCAGCGGAGACTGCGGGAACTGTGGGATAGCTACCCACAGTGCAACGCTCCGGAAGTCGACGCTTGCCTCGGTACTGTGGAAGCGCTCCGCCGAGTTAATGCACTTAATGCACTTAGAGCATTTTCTGTGGGGACACACACACTCGAATTTATAAAACCGATTTCTAAAAAACCGACTTCTATAAATTCGACCTTATTCCGTAGTGTAGACATACCCCCAGAATAAAACTGTTTTAGGCTGAAGTGTTAACATAGTTGTACTGGCTAGTGTGCACAAAAGTAAATTATTCTAAAAATACTTGAGTCCATTGTAAATGAGGCCTCTGCTGCTGCCTCCTATTCTGTACTTTTCTCCTTCCTTTCGTGCCACTTCATACGCTTGGAACAGCAACCCAAGTCCCATATGCCAGTGCCTTCACCATCTTCCTTAAATCACTCGAAAGTTCTGCAGCCACTGGTCATCATCCCAGACGTGCATGATGATGTGATCCCACCACTCAGTGTTTGTTTCCCGAGCCCAAAAGTGGCTTTCCACTGTGGTGAGGACCTCCGTGAATTTCACAAGCAATCTCGTGTTGTAGCTAGTACGTGTGGCGAGATCAATGTTGCACTCCTCTTGCCTTTGTAGTTTAAGGAATTACTCCACTCCACTCCACTCATGACATATTAGTCAGAATGAGCAGTATATTGGTCATCAGTGCAGGATCCATTCCTGCAACCCAAAGAGGCAGTGTGTGCAGTACATAAACAGTTGAAAGATGTCACCAAATGTGGATGGAAGCACAGGAATTGCTGGGATGTGAAGCAATGCATCACTGGGCCAGGGCTGTCCTTACCCATACGCAAAGTACGCAACTGCATAGGGCACCAGGAAATTTGGGGCACCAAATTTCCTGGTGCCCTGCGCAACTGTGTGCTGCTCCAGCCCCTACTTCGGCTTCTCCCCACGCCCCTGCCCTGCCTCTTCCAGCCCCTGCTCTGCCCCAGCCCCGCCCCCATTCCCTTGAGCTCTGCAGCAGGGCTGGGCCTGCAGTCACCGAAGCGGGGAAGTGCAGCAACCCGGCCCCAGTCGTGCTGCCAATGAGTGCTGAGGGGTGGTTCCCCCATACCCTCCAAGCCACACCCTTCCCCCTCCCATGGAGGCCTGCCCCCCCCATGGGGGGGGGCTGCAAAGGGCCCCAGAATAGCTAGGGACGGACCTGCACAGGGCAATGGGACAGGACCCAGGATGCCCTGTGACCTCCTTTGCCTTCCCACAACTCTTAGCGGCAGAAGAGGAAGAGATGTTCTGTGGGGTAGCTGCCCAGAGTGCACCTCTCCAAATACTGCTGCAAGTAGGAACATGCTATTGTGCAGGCCACTGACAGTGTGAACACACAATAGCGGTTTCCCTTCAGTGCTCTCTAAGTGGCGCTGTAGCTCTGCTTGTGTAGACATACCCTGAGAGAGCTTTTCCACATTACACTCTTCCACTGATGTCCATGCATTTTCTTGTGCCTGAACTGTTGTCCTGTGAATCTGTTGTCCTGTGTTCGGCATTTGTCTGAGTTAGCCAGCAAGCTCTTTGGGGCATCAGACGGTCGCCCCACCGGTAGGGGTGTTGAGGAGCTATCGATCGCACTACCTCCCCTGGAACCAACCCCAGTTCCTGAGCCTGATCCAGGTGTGGTTGGCCCCGACAGAGAGGCTGGACAGGAGGCACGTGGAGACCAAGAGGGACAGGAGGACCCTGTTCCCCCTTTAGCCTCCTCGTTCCACTCCCCGGATGAGGCGGTTGCAGGCACCTTCATCTGTGCACCGCTTCCCATGGACCAGCCGTGCCCACCAGGACCACCTCCGCAGGGTGGTGCGAAATATGGGCTTGCAGGTCGAGGAGGTAGTAGATTCAGAGGACCTGGTGGTTGAGATCCTGGCCCGGGAAGGCCTGTCGAGGGTGGCTCTACCCCTCATCAAGACTATACAGGCCAATGCTAAGACCATTTGGCAGACCCTGGCCTCCATTCCTCCCACTGTGAAGGGTGTGAAGAGGAAGTCTTCCCATCTAAAGGGTACAAATACCTTTTCACAGACCCACAGCCTTGCTCATGGGTGGTGCTTGCAGTAAATGAAAAGGAGAGGCAGGGAGAATAAGCCCCAGCGCCTAAGTCCAAGGATGCCAGGCGCCTAGATTTATTTGGTCATAAAGTGTATTCTTATAGGGGGGTTGCAACTCAGGATTGCCAACCAGCAGGCAATTCTGAGTAGATACAACTTCAACTCCTAGAACTCGATGCTCAAGTTTAAGGAGCTGGTGCCAACAGAGTCCAGGGAGGGGTTTGGAACGATAGTGGAGGAGGGCAAGTTGGTGGCATGGACCTCTTTACAGTATAAAGACGCTGCGGACTCAGCGGCATGCATCTTGTCCTCTGGTATCGCCATGAGGCGTAGCTCATGGCTGCAGGCCTCGGGACTCCCACCTGAGGTTCAACAGACTATGCAGGACCTGCCTTTTGATGGGGCAGGTCTGTTTGCGGAGCAGACTGACTCTAGGCTGCATAGCCTAAAGGACTCCAGGGCTACCAGGAAGTCCTTGGGTATGCACACTCCGGCAACCCAATGCAAACATTTCAAGCCTCAGCAACAGCAGCAGCGATCCTATCCTCCTTGGCCAAGGCAGGACTTTTATAGGAGAAGGGGCAGGAACGGCAGACGCAAGCCTTCCCATCCCCCACCCAGGCAGGGCCAGGCCTGACTAAACCACTGTCAGGTTTCAAGGAGGCCTTTTGAAGGTGTGCCTGAGGACGGTGCACCAGTCACAATTCCAGATCCTTCCCCGCCTTTCTTGAATTGTCTGTTCCACTTCTACCGGGCTTGGTCCCAAATAACTTTGGACTGCTGGGTTCTCCATATGGTAGAAGTGGAATATTCTCTCCAATTCTGCTCGTATCCTCCTCCCCACCCCGCTTCCCCATCCCTCTTCAGGGACCCTTCTCACAAGAAGCTCCTTATCCAGGAGGTGCGGACGCTCCTTGCCATGGGAGCAGTGGAGGAGTTTCCTCAGGAGGTCAGGGGCAAGGGATTCTATTCCTGATACTTCCTAATTGCCAAAGCCAAGGCGGGAGGGGGTCTCAGACCTATTCTAGATCTGCGAGGACTCAACAGATTCATGGTAAAATTGAAGTTCCGCATGGTCTCCCTAAGTACAATTATCCTTTCTCTGGATCAGGGAGACTCGACGTGAAAGACTTGTACTTCAGTATAGCTATTCGGCCTGCACACAGGCAATTCCTATGGTTTGTGGTAGACCACAAACATTATCAATTTATGGTCCTTCCATTCAGCCTCTCAACAGCTCCCCGGGCATTCACCAAGTGCATGTCGGTCGTGGCCGCTTTCCTCTGTCGGAGGCAGGTGCAAGTATCACCCTACCTCAACAACTGGCTCCTCAAGGGCTGCACTAGAGGGCAGGTGGAGTCTCAATTCCAATTGGTCAGATCCACGTTTGAGAGACTGGGTCTCCTCCTCAACTTGAGCAAGTCAACCTTGTCACCAACCCAAAGACTAGAATTCATTGCGTTGGTGTTGGACTCGGTTCAGGCAAGAGCACTTTTGCCAGATTCCCGATTCCAAGCCATGACGGACATCGTTCAAGGCCTCCAGCGATACCCAACCACTACAGCAAGGGGATGGCTGAATCTCCTTGGCCACATGGCAGCCTGCAGTTATGTGACATGGCATGCCAGACTGAGGCTCAGGCCTCTACAGGCGTGGCTCACTTAGGCCTATCACCAGGGACGCGACAGCCTGAATTCAGTGGTCATGGTGCCGGGGTAGGTGCTCGAGTCCCTTCAATGGTGGCTTGACCCTTGGGCAGCCCTCCTTGTCCCTAGTAATGGAAAAACTGCCATGTTTTACATCAACAAGCCGGGTGGAGCCTGGTCCTGTCCCCTATGTCAGGAAGCCCTTCAGCTGTGAGAGTTCTGCATAGCCCACTCCATTCACCTGGAAACATCCTATCTACCAGGAGTTCAGAACGCACTGGTGGACCACCTCAGCAGGTCCTTCCGCAATCACGAATGGTCCATCCGACTGGATGTCATACACCTCGTCTTCCAAAGGTGGGGGTTTCCCCAGGTCAATCTGTTTGCCACCTGGAGCAACAGAAAGTGCCCAGTTTTCTGCGTCTTCCAGAAACACAGCCCAGACTCAATCATGGATGCATTCCTGCTATCCTGGGGAGGCCGCCTGCTCTACACCTTTCGCCTGTTCCCACTCATACGTAAGGTCCTACTCAAGGTCTGCAGGGATGGGGCAGAGATAATTCTGGCGGCACCAGCGTGGCGTCGACAACATTGGTACACCACACTCCTGGAACTGTCGGTGGAGACCCCAGTCACGTTGCCTCTCCTCCCTGACTTTATTAGTCTGGACCATGGTTGCATTCATCACCCTGACCTGCAGTCCCTCTACCTCACGGCTTGGAAGCTTCATGGCTGACCCCATGGATTTTCTATGCTCAGAACAGGTAAGGGAAGTCCTACTTGGCAGCAGGAAGCCCTCTGCTTGAGCCACATATCTGGCAAAGTGGAAGAGATTTACTTGTTCGTGTGACCAGTGTCGTACACTTGTGTCCAGGCACCTGTACCTCTCATCTTAGAGTACCTTCTGCACTTGAAACAGCAAGGCCTGGCAGTGTCCTCTATAAACGTACACCTCCCTGCTATCTTGGCTTTCCACCTGGGAGCATCTGGACGCTCCGTCTTCGCCAACCCTGTTGTTGGTCGGTTCCTCAAGGGTCTGGGATGGCTGCATCCCCAGATCAGACAGGCTGTCCCGGCCTGGGACCATAACCTAGTCCTCTCCAGGCTAATGGAGGCCCCCTATTGAACCGCTGGTGACTTGCTCCCTTCTCTATCTGTCATGGAAGGTAGCCTTTCTGGTTGCCGTTACATCAGCAAGGAGGGTTTCTAACTTAAAGGCCCTTACCTCAGACCCACCTTATATGGTGTTCCACAGGGATAAGGTGCAACTCAGACCTCACCCGGCCTTTCTTCCTAAGGGTGTCACACTTCCACACTAGTCAGGAGATTTTCCTGCCTGTTTTTTATCCTAAGCCTCATGCCAGTAGCCGTGAACAGAGGCTACACTCCTTGGAAGTTCGGCGAGCATTAGCCTTTTCCATTGAGTGCACTAAGCTGTTCAGAAAGTCGAACCAGTTCATAGCGATGGCAGACCGGATGAAAGAACTCCGGTCTCATCTCAGAGAATATCTTCCTGGATTATGTCATGCATCCGCACGTGTTACGAGCTGGCCAGAATACCAGCCCCAGCTCTTATGGCACACTACATGAGGGCTCAGGCCTCATCAGCGGCGTTCCTGGCCAATGTCCCGATACAAGAAAACTGAAGGGCAGCAACTTGGTCCTCGGTACATACGTTCACCTGTCATTACACCATCGTCTGGCAGGTCAGAGATGATGCAGCTTTAGGCAGAGCGGTGTGCCAATCAAAGATTCCATAACTTCGACCCCACCGCCTAGGTAAGACTTGGGAGTCACCTAATTGGAATTGATATGAGCAAGCACTCGAAGAAGAAAAAACGGTTACTCACCTTCTCGTAACTCTTGTTCTTTGAGATGTGTTGCTCATATCCATTCCAAACCCCCCGCCTTCCCCTCTGTTGGAGTAACCGCCAATAAGGAACTGAGGAGGCGCCGGGTCGGCAGGGTCATATATTGAGCGCCATGAAAGCGCCACTCCAGGGAGCTCCACAGCCGACCCGACGGATGCTGCTAGGGGGAAAAGCTTTCTGACGACTGTGCATGCGGCGTACACACACCTAATTGGAATGGATATGAGCAACACATCTCAAAGAACAACAGTTACGAGAAGATGAGTAACCATTTTTCTTGATGACTCAGCCTGTGTGTGATTTCCCAACATCTCTCACTTGAGCTTTATTTTTTGTGCTTTTTCCATAAAATGAATGATTTTCCATGTTTAGTTAGGAAACGTTGAATTTTTCGGGGTGGGGGGAGACATAGTGTACGCTTTTGGGTCATTTCAGGTTACCTGGGGAAAATGCGATGCTGAGGCTTGTTGGCAGGGAGGCTTTTGATCATGTTGGGGAAAGGTATGAATGGAGTATACAGTGGGAGGGGCGAAGCTTCACATTTGGATTAAAGTCCTACTTTCCAGCATCGCCTTGAATAGCTCAAAGAAAAATAAATGTTCAGTTCAGTTCATGCAGTTAAGAATGTAGGCCATGGAGCGGGAAGGGGAGAGGAGGGAGCACTGTTGAAATAGCATACACCTGGAGTTATTTCCGAATGAGCCAGCTCAGGAAAGGCATTAAGGGACATAGCCAGAATATATCTTTTCTCTTTAAGAAAAAGCAGAATAAGTTAATTCGACTCAGCAACGCCCCCTGCCCCGAATAGTTCATTTTACCTCTGCACCATTTCCGTCGTTCCTTGGTCATGTTGAGATCCACCATATGCAAGGCCCCATGTCCTACAAGGTACATTAATCTGAATTTTGCAGTGGGGACACACAGATTATTTGGTGCTTCCCTCCTGCATGCTCTCGCTCATAATTCTTCCCTGAACCAGTCCAGTACATTCTGTGCACTTTCCATTGCTATATATTTTGCTATTAAAGTCATCTATTTTATGCTGCCTCTAGACTGTCAAAATTTCAGTGTGCTACAGATATTTGTATCAAAAACATAACTTTAGTTGTAAAAGTTGTCAGGGAAACTGGAAGCTTTGGCATTTGGGCAGGGAACTGTTCAGTTTTGGCACCCAGGAGGCAGTTGAAACTTCAACATAGGAATAAAGGTCTTTTGGGCACAGGGAAAGGTGAATTTAATTTTAAAAGGACTAAATTCTTCTTCACCTCCAGCAAAGTTTGAGAGTAAGTATCGGTCCTATTTCACCCCATACCTGGTATCTGCCACAATATCCCGTCATGAGGCCCTCTAGCTTTGTTTCTGCCAAAATGATAGAAAGTGAAATAATCAAGAATGTTGACATCAAAAAATGCCATTGTTAGAATCCAGAGTGTTAATTACTCATTGAGTGAATAGGACTGTTCACACCTTCCACAATTGTATCTGAAATAGTTTAGTTGGTGAACATTTTGCAAGCTGTCTTTGCAACTGGAGGGGGTAAATATTAATTTAATTAAAGCCTACGTTCTGGGGCATAATTTGTATCAAATTAGAAAGGATATTTATGTGGCATTTTGCATGACTGGATAATGTTATACACAGGGCTCTGATTCTGTTATCATTACATAGGAAATCTCATATCTCTGTAGAAAGATATTGGCCTTCTGGGCCAGTCTCAGTCATAGGGGTGAGAGTGAGTCTTGCCCAGTAGCTGTCTATAAATCTAGCACAAACTGAGAAGCAAATGAATGTTGCTATCATTGCTGATCCATTCACAAGTACTGTATACATCTGTAGTGTAGATTGACTGTTTCCTCTCTTATGCTTTATGTAGAAATAGCTTTGGACCAAACTGACCTTTCTAAATGCTTCACATAGCCCTCTGGATGTAGAGGAAGGGGGAGTGTTGGAAGGGAGAGTCTGTACTGAAGGGACCTAATTGCCAGAATCTGAAACGGGGAGGGAGGAATACTTTCTGCTCAGCAAATATCGGAGTTATTGCAAAAACGTCTTGGACTTTGGGCATGCTCCAGCAAGAAGGAAGGTAGTCTCTTCTGTCCTGTCCAATTATTCCCTTTTCAAAGAAAATTCATTCCAGAAGACACCTTATAGATGAACAGACATATTGGAGCATAAGCTTTGGTGGGTGAATACCCACTTCGTTGGATGACGTGCATCTGACAAAGTGGGTATTCACCCATGAAAGCTTATGCTTCAATACGTCTGTTAGTCTATAAGGTGCCACAGGACTCTTTGCCACTTTTACAGATCCAGACTAACACGGCTACCCCTCTGATACTTGATTCCAGAAGACCGTTTCAGAGAATGTCATCCCCCCCTCCCCATTTTCTCCTCACCACCTGAAGCAAGAACTTTCTCTCTCTGCTGCTTTCAGTAGCAATTCCAACTTTCTTATAAATGACATTTAGTTTACATTGATTTGAACAAAACCACTGCAAGAAAGAAATACCATGTTATGAATACAAGAAAGCAGTTCCTGTTCCTGACTTGAGATGAAGTAAATTTCTTGTGTCTCTGTACAGTTTAATGGAGCTTTTGGCCATTCCAACTCTCCGTCTGCATACCATATGGATGAAAGGATTTGGGATTTATGTTGCTGAAATAAGGGACCCAATAGTAGGTGACAGGAGGGATGATTTAATGAGACCAGACCGTGAATGTGAGCAAGTTAAATACCTCTCCTAGATCTCTGACTCTTTGATGATTTGGTTCCATCAGAACACAAAGCTACTATTGTTAGGTAGTTGCTTCAGTCTGTGTTATTGTTTGCTCTGTCTAAAATATTTGCTATGTGGCCAGAAAGGTTTCTGATCCAAGTGTCTAGTCTGTGATGACCAGAATTTATCAAACAAAATGGTGAAAAAATCAATAAAACATGACTGGATGTGTCGAGTGGTGTACCAACCCTGTCTTCAAGAGAAGTGATTTGAATGGGTGCTGTTATGGTTTCATAGCAGGCTTCCAAATACTTGCTTTTAAAATCCCCTGTCCCTGTCATTGAAGTTCTCTGTTGTGGCCACTGTCCTCTGCCCAGCCAGCACTTGGAGTGATCCCTTTGGATAGGAAGCTCTACATAGGCATAATTATTTTATAATAGTAGAGCTTATGTACAGCCTGCTTGGGCCCCCTATTAACAAAACTGTCTCAGACTGGATTTTAAAAAAAAGTTTTTGGAGTTTTATTTTAAATAATGTAAAGGTTTAGTTGACTTGTTTCTCTGTTTTATTTAAGTTTACATTAAATTCTTGAACTGTATAGACTCCTCAGCATGTACTGAACTGGTGTAGCAGTTCATTCTAGCAGTGCCTAGAAAATTGTGTTGCACAATACTTCTGCTTTGGCATGACCTGGAGGGTTAATCAAACTCTGATCAAAGTGGGGTTAGATATCCATTCCTTGAACTGGACTGCTGTCCCCTGCATGTATATTTCACAGAAAAGGTTTGTGGATTTGATGTGCATGTTTGCAAGGAAAGGCAAACTGGCAAACCTTGGATGTGTTTCAAGGGTGAGAGAGTTTGTGTACGTGGTGAGGGTTGTTTAACTTTTGCTGTTCTGTAAAGTATACTTTGGCAGCTGTAAGATGCAGAGAGCAGCACTCAGAATTGGAGACAGTGATGTAATGAGAAAGTGACATAGAAAGGAAGTGGTGGGGAGTGGGAAGGGCTCAGTGTACTTTGACATCATCTGATAGATTTTCCAGCTTGCTCAGCAGCTATTTTTACATCTCTAGCTCACAACATTTAGAACTCAGTTTGTCAGGCAGTGAAAGCCAACTTGCCAAAAGTGGGGGTGGTGGTATATCCCAGGATGGGTTGAGGGGCTGCAGAGCTGTTCTGCAACTAGGCAAGGATCCAGATTCCCAGGCCTGCGTGCTCTTACAGAGAATCCACAACGGATTTACCTTTAGCCACCTGTCTCTCATGGATAGGAATATTCTGAGCTGGCTGTGACCAGATGATTGAAAGGATCAGTGTATATGAACTACAGGCTTCTCCTGAGAACTAAAGAGGCAAGCTTTTGACAGTGTTCCCAACTTAGTCTCTTTAATTCTCTCTGAAGGTCTTTATTGGTGGGAGGTAGAATCCTGGGAACATCCAAAGTTAACTGTAATTTATGTAATACAATCCTTATCAGTTAAAAGGGTCACAAACCACCAGTATGGGAGTTTTTTCCACTATTTATTTAGGAAGTATTAACAGGTTTACAAATTCTTGTCATGTAAATATTGGAAACAAAACTATTATCATTAGAATAATGAGCTTTTGTTTAAGGAGATGTTATACAGAAATATAGGAATCAAATCTCTGTATTTACCCCTTATATTGACTCCTTGACATCCTCCACTCTTCCTCCTCCTCAAAGATCGCTCTCCCTATTAATTAAGTCATCTTAGACCTGGCAAAAACTGTATGGAAAACTCCAGTGTTGGTAGCGCCTACCTGCAAGTGGGTGAACAAAATATACTATGTCCCCACCATGGAATCTGAATTCCTCTTCTCCCACCCGCCACCCAACTCTATCATGGTGGATGTCGTCAACTGCCATCCTGTGGCCGACACCACTAGTTGAGGGTCACTCCTTATGATTGGGACTGGAAGCACCTGGACCTTTTTGGAAGGAAGGTGTATTTCTCGACCATTCTTCAATTACATCGCCAATTACCAGGCCCTCACAACAAAATATGACTAATATAAACTGTTCAAAACTGAATGAGTTTATTGAACAGATGCTGGAGTCACATTGTGACCAATTTGAGGCTATTGTCCAGAAGGGCCAGTTAGTGGCAAAGACATCTCTGCAGTCTGCCCTTGCCGCAGTCAACATAGCGGCTAGGTCCATTTCCACGGTGGTGGTGATGTGATGGGTGTCTTGATTTCATCAGTCAGGCTTCCTGAAGGAGGTACAGTCTACAGTTGAAGACCTCCCTTTTGAGGGCACAAAGCTCTTTGCGGAGAAAACTGATGCCTTCCTTCACATCCTGAGGGACTCTAGGGCCACTCTCTAGTCACTAAGACAAAAAAAGACGGTTCAGTCTCCAGTCCCAGTATAGATCACACATGTCTCAATATCCGACTCAATGCCACTATGAGCTGCAAAGAAAGAAGGGCAAATTTCACAAGTGCAAATCATCTGGCCCACAATCTTCTTCATCCCAGCCTGCTGTGTCCAAATACCAGTTTTGACGGGCGGGTTGAGGCGCTGATAAGCCACTCCCCACAACTGATACAGCTGACCATCGCTTTACACTCATTTGGCCGCCTATTGGCAGCATTCTGCAATGCCTGGGGACACATAACATTGGACCAATGGATCCTAGAGATTGTTCAAACTGGGTACTCCATCGATTTTACCTCCCTTCCCACTCCACAACACCCTTCCCTGTCCTTCTTCAGGCATCCTTCTCACGAGAGTTTACCACGACAAGAGGTAGATTGTCTCCTCCTCTTAGGAGCCATAGAACCAGTACCTCAACAAGTTTGTCAAGGCCCAAAAGTTCAAGATGGTCACCTTATTGGTGATCATTCCAGCGTTGGAACAGGGAGACTGTTTGTTTTTTGGCCCTCGACCTTCAGGATGCCTATTTTCATATCTCAATCCTACCAACTCACAGATGATTTCTCATTTTCACTCTGGGACAAAACCACTTCCAATACAGGGTGCTCCCCTTTGGGCTATCATTGGCCTTGAGAGTATTTTCCAAGGTTCTCTCACTGGTGGCCGTTCACTTAAGCACACAAGAGATCATGATTTACCTGTACCCAGACAATTGCCTTCTCAGAGCCTGATAGCTCCAGGAGGCTCACCAAGTCACTAAAGCTGCAATGCACTTGTTTATAGAACTGGGCCTACAGATCAATACCCAGAACTCAAGCCTTGTCCCAGTGGAACACCTGGAATTCATAGGGGCCAACCTCGACTCATTACAGGTGCAGCATGAGGAGGGACAGCACATGTGAGGGCCTAACAGACACTGCTACTGAAGTTCTCCAATCAGCAATGCGCAGGGATGCAAGCACACCTACAATGGAGCAACCATAGGTTCACGCATCTTGAAGAACCATCGTTACTGCACAAGGTGAGCAACTTCTTTCCAGTGTGCAACTGTCTGCATCACATGATGTCATCTATACCACCTAAATTTTTGTACTTTAAAAAAAAATCCCACAAACTCGCACAGCTCTCCTCGCTGTCTGCCATCACTGATAGAAGCATGAAGCCTGCATAGCTCTGCACTGTTGCCATAAGTGTTGCAAGCACAGGACTTAGAATCCTCTGGTATTTGCAGAACTGTAAGAAGAACTGAATCAGCATGGAACATGACTGTTTCTTGGGGGATAGATGGCTGTGGCACATAGCAAGAGCCAATTCAAGATTGTTGGTGGCATTCACAGAGCAGTTGCAGATGGTAGAGAGAGCACTGCTTCTGGACCTGAGAAATGAGCACTGACTGGTGGGATTGCATCATAATGCAGGCTTGTGATGATGATAAGTGGCTGCAGAACTTTCACATGCACAAGGCCACATTCCTGGATCTATGTGCCGAGTTCACCCCAGCCCTCCAGTGCAAGGACACCAAACTGAGAGTTGCACTGACAATGGAGAAGCGAGTGTTGACTGCACTGTGGAAACTGTCAACGTGGGATTACTACCAGTCAGTGGGAAATCATTTTGGAGTGGGGAAAATCCACTGTGGAGGCCATTGTAATGCAGGTGTGCAGGGCCATTAATCATTTTCTGCTATAGAGGACTGTGGCTGGCGGCAATATGCAGGACAAGGTGGCTGGATTTGCAGCAGTGGAGTTGCTGAACTGCAGTAGAGCAATAGACATTGCACCTGCCCTGTTTTGGCCCCAGAGCACCTTGCCACAGAGAACATAAAAAGAAAGGGCCGCTTTTCTATGGTTTATGCAAGTATTGGTGGACCATGGATGATGTTTCACTGACATCAGTGTTGACTGGTCAGGGAAGATGCATGATGCTTGTATCTTTAAGAACACAGGACAGTTCATACAGGTACAAGCAGGGACCTTCTTTCCTGACTGGCGGGTTACCACTGGCAATATTAAAATGCCAATAGTGATTCTGGGGGACCCAACCTACCTGTTAGTCCCCTGGATCATGAAGCTGTATGGCAGCCACCTTGACAGCACCAAGGGAAGATTCAACTACCAGCTGAGCAGGTCAGATGACAGTTGAATGTCTTTCGTAGATTGACGGGATGCTGGCTGTGTTTACTCACCAGATTGCATGTCAGTGAAGAAAAACCCCAATGGTTATAGCTGCCTGCTGTGTCATGCATAATATCTGTGAAGCGAAGGGGGAAGAGTTGCTGCTGGGACGGAGGTGGAGCAGCTGAGTGCTGAGTTGAACAGACAGACACAAGGACTATTAGAAGAGCTCAATGCAGAGCCATATGTCTCAGTGGCTTTGAAAGAGCACTTTAACAGTGAGCCACAGTAATGCATTATGATGTACTATGTTGTGCCTGACCTTGCTGTTTTGGTGCCTGTTAATAATTGTGTGGTGCTTGGAGTACATGTGTGAATATAACACTGTCAATGCACCTATTAATTCTGCAGTGCTTACTGTACTGCCCCTGATGCCACATGGAATATTAAGGGCAGGCGCAGGGCACAGTTGCCAACTTTCACGTGGTAAATAAGCACCCCGACTTTCACAATAAGCCAAAAACCAAACTAATCCCATTTCAAAACAAGACCAAAACAAGCCAGTCCCTAAGAACCCCAACACACTGTGACTAGATCTCCCCGGCTTGCAGTCTGGGACTGTGGTGGGTCTGCAGTGCACCCTGACTCTCTTTCTCCCTTGCCCCTGCTTGCCCCCCCTTATCCCTGCTTTCCAGGAGCCGATCCAAAAAAAGAAGCAACAAGCTATAAGCCAACAAGCAACTCACAAGTCAATTAAGCCAAAAACAAGCCCAGTTTCTGCTTTTTTCCCCCCATGGGTTTGGCATGTCTGATGCAGGGAGATGTTTTAATGGAGTTCTTCACTGACTGCAAACGGAGGTGAGCCTGTGATTCTTGAACCTGTAGATCCAGAAAAGTCTGCAGCATCTATTTGTTGTCAGAGAAGCCCCATTATGTCCTGATGCAGCTCCCTCCTCTTTTTCTGCTTGAACCTCTGGACCTTTCTCCTGTGCACCCTTTCCTTCTCCAGGCTGTCTTCAGTGTTTACCCTCCAGGCCCTTTACTCATGGTCTGATGCAGCACTGGCTTGCAGGACTGCATTGAACACCTCTCCTTTCTCCTCCTCATCTGGCACGTGGAGGGGAAACCTCTCAAGGCAGCAACCATAGCAGCTGCAGATAGTACACACAGGTTCCATTGTCAATATAGTCATAAGAGAAAGCAAAAGTTAAGATTCAGAACACCCTTTCCTCACTCCCCTAATGTTTTAAACAAGACATGCTTATTGTTCTGCTTCTGAGTGCTTGTGCATGGTGCCACTCACAACAGCAGCTGTGGTGAGTATGGCCTGTCAGGGGTGAGGAAAATGAGGAGGAAACTGCTGCATTGCATGAAACTGAGTGTAGGGCACTGGCACTGAATACTGACACGATTTTCCGCAGGTGATAGAGGTTGTAGCTGATATCTCACTCCTTAGGGTAACTAAGAGAGAGAGAGCCCTGCTGTTGCTGGCGTCCTGAAGTGTCCTGGGCCCGTATGCTGCTAGCCTGGGTACTGCAGTGGTGTCTGCAGAAATTATCACAGACTGGCCGAGAAAATGTCTCACTATGGAGGAAGAAATAAGGCTGCTATCCCTAGAAACTTAGGGGAGAGGATTGCAGAGTGCCTCCATGAAAATTTCATCAAGATCTCTCAGGTGGATTCAAGGGGCATCCCTGTGTGCATAAACTGCTCTGCATGTCCCCTGCCTCCCCGGCTCACCTATCTACTGGAGAATGAAAAGCCGATAACATCACTTCTTAGTTGAACTGTTACCTCTTCCAGTACAAATAAATGTATGTAAAGTTGATAGCTGTGTCCTTTGAAATCGGGGGTGTCATCACTGTAATGGAAAATAAATTTATACACTTGAGGATTCTTCCCCTGCTGTTTGATTGCTGGGACTGACTGGACTGAGGTGAAGTCTCAAACAGGTCTTGCCTTGTGGCATAGCTGGACCCACAAGTTAGATGTCCCCACTCCTTATCTCCCTCCTCCACCACCTCCTCGCTGTTCACAGCAAGAGCCTGTGACTCAGGCTTCTCAGAGGTAACGACAGCGTGATGGGTGGTGGTGGAGACCCCACCAAGTATCGCATGCAGCTGTTGGTAGAAGTGCCTGGTCTGTGGCTCAGCACCAGATCAACTGGCCTCCCAGGTTTTCTGATATTCCTGCCACAGTTCCTTGGCTTGCATGCAGCACTGCTGCTGGTTCATGTTCTACCCCTTCTCTTGCATCCCCCATGCCATCTTCTTGTAGATGTCCACATTTCTATGGCTGGTCCGTAGCTGTGCTTACACAGTCTCTTATCCCCACAGGCTCTGGAGATCCAGTATCTCCTGTCTAATAATAAGCTGGAGCCTGCAGCCAGCATGGTCAGTTGGGCAGTTGTACACAACAGTGGAGAGCTGTTAGGTGTGCTCGCCAATCCGGATAATCAGGAGAAGGCATTTCAAAAATCTGCAGGGCTTTAAAGGGGGGCGGGCCTTCTGGCCTCCGTGACCCCTGGGCAGTGAAGGTCACAATTGTGACCAGAGCTGTCGGAGTTGGGTATTTTGGGACAGCTGCTGGAGGACTGCTAGGGTCAACATAAGTAACAGAACGTCTACACTTGTGCTTCATCGGCCTCAGTACATTGACCATGGCTCAGTGCCACTTGTGGAGGTGGTGTTACTGTAATGGGGTGCTTACATCAGTGGGAGACAAATTTAACTGTAGACCCTTGCACAGCTAGGATGACACAAGGGGGCTTATATAAACCAAATTCTGTAGTGTAGAGTACACCTTATGCAGAAGTCTGTTCCACCTTGTATTTAGCTATGACATTCTGCGTATCTTTTGCAGACTGTTAAAAACTCAAAATAACTAATTTTTTAATCTCCAGTTTCCAACAGAGCATGAATAGTCTAACCTGAAGTTTTTCTTTATTAAAAAAAAATGACAAGGAAAGCTTTGTGCCTCCTCCTCTGGTGATGATGATATGCATCTTCTTATCAAAGGAGAAACTGGCTCTGATCCTGTAAGCAGTCCTGTTATGTTGTGCCTTTGTGGAGCCTTGTTGACTTATGTGGGACTCAGTAGGTGCAGGAACCTGTCTGCATGGAACAACTTGATTATTTCTGGACAAAAACTACATTAAGATGGAGTTAAGGCTGAGAGCATGCATGAGTAATTGAGGGTAAAAACCATTATAGGCATCTTGTAATTATCCTCCCCAAAAACATTATAAGCACAGGAAATTCAGACTTTAACTTAAAAGAAATCCAAACACATTAACATAAGATATGCACTGTTAAGGCACCCAAGAAGTCTTAACTTTGCTCTGTTGTGACACTATGAAATAACAATACAATTATGATTAATATATACTGCCTTTTAGAGATACTTTGTTTTTTCCTTATTGTATCACTATGGAACAGAATTAAGGTTCCCCCCACCCCCTTTTATTGTTTTTGGTATTTGACTGAGTTCAACTTTTATTTTTCGTGGGGGCGTTTTTCAGTCAGAAATACCAGGCCTTCACAGATACAAAATTTGTATCCGCATCCGATCTGCAATTCGCAAAAATGATCCATGCATATAAAGCGGATGTCCGTGGATTTGCAGGGCTCTATTCATTTTATCAAGTCACATGAGGCCATAATCCGAGCTGCAATCCACTCTCTCCACCCCAGTCCAACTACATTGCTCCCCAAAAGTGAGTTTTGGAATGGGGAGAGCTGCAACTGAGATTATACCCTCATGTGACAACATAAAGTTCTCCAATTAGTGAAGAGTTAAATGAGGACCTATTTTGTCTCAATTAGAAGTGCATAATTTTTTTAGGGATGGAGGTAGTTATAGAGTTTGAGCTTTTCCCCCCCATATCTTTGTTTTTGTCTTTTACTATCTTTTTACCTTGCCGTTCACCTTTATGATCTACCTGTCTAGACATCATGCAGATGGATGCATTAGAAATGTATAGGAAGAAACTGATTTATAGTAATCAAAATTAGGCTTAAAAATAAGTGATAACACATGCAATGTACTAATTTTTGTTACCTTCTTGAATTGCTTGAGCCCCACAGCATGTGTAGGAAGATACAATTACAGCAACCTAATTTAAATTACACAACAATCTATTGGTAACAAATGCAATGACCTAATCCAAATCAGTGAGAAAATCCTCAATTTTTCCTGTCAATTTAGTTGCGATTCTGCTTTTGTACGAAAGCAGTTTTTGCCAGCATAGAGCATCATTTGCTTGAATGTGTCTGAAAGTGAAGCTGAGATCAGTGAGAAATGTGACTTTTTTTTTTTCTTTTTGTTTTTGCCATCAGGTAAGTTCCTTGGTCATTAATGCAGACATACCTTAATTTTTTTTCTTTAGTGCTTCTCATGCTGTTAAGTGACTTTAGTTTTAATATTACTTGGATTTTTTCCTTGTGGTTTTTACTCCGTTTGCTCAGCATAGTGATTGGATGGCCCCCAGACAAGAGAAATTCTTGTTTTGATTTTGGGAGATGGAAAGCTTAGACTGAACTGTTCTAGCCTTGCATTAATTAGCCTTCAGGTGCGTAGGAGTGGTTATTCCCCCCCCCCCCTTTTTTTTTTTTTGGCAGCATCTATATGGCTGTCAATACAGTACCTCAGCCCTTTAGGATAACAGCTATTACTAATGACATATTTCTATTTGGAAAGATATTGGAGTGTCCTTGTAGTTGGTATGTGTGTATAAATCAACCCATTTTAGTCTTTGGAGTGTCCTTGCCTTCCCCACCCTCAGTCCCATCTGTTTTGACAGGCATTCTCTGCTAACTATAAAAAACATAGAGGTTGGGCATTGCATATCCCAGTCACCTGAGCCATCCAGGGTCTTCCTCTGCATGTTGCCAGTTCCAGTCATGCACTGGTATGTAGTGAATAAAGTTCATTAACCATTAGACAGTCATTTGATGATTTGTCACACAAATGTCCACATGACATAGAATCATAGAATATCAGGGTTGGAAGGGACCTCAGGAGGTCATCTAGTCCAACCCCCTGCTCAAAGCAGGACCAGTCCCCAATTAAATCATCCCAGCCAGGGCTTTGTCAAGCCTGACCTTAAAAACTTCTAAGGAAGGAGATTCTACCACCTCCCTAGGTAACGCATTCCAGTGTTTCACCACCCTCCTAGTGAAAAAGTTTTTCCCAATATCCAACCTAAACCTCCCCCACTGCAACTTGAGATCATTACTCCTTGTCCTGTCCTCTTCTACCACTGAGAATAGTCTAGAACCATCCTCTTTGGAACCACCTTTCAGGTAGTTGAAAGCAGCTATCAAATCCCCCCTCATTCTTCTCTTCTGCAGACTAAACAATCCCAGTTCCCTCAGCCTCTCCTCATAAGTCATGTGTTCCAGACCCCTAATCATTTTTGTTGCCCTTCGCTGGCCTCTCTCCAATTTATCCACATCTTTCTTGTAGTGCGGGGCCCAAAACTGGACACAGTACTCCAGATGAGGCCTCACTAATGTTGAATAGAGGGGAACTATCACGTCCCTCGATCTGCTGGCTGTGCCCCTACTTATACATCCCAAAATGCCATTGGCCTTCTTGGCAACAAGGGCACACTGTTGACTCATATCCAGCTTCTCGTCCACTGTCACCCCTAGGTCCTTTTCTGCAGAAAACCCCACCACCACATATCCCACCACATACCCCTCCACCAAATTGGCACTAATTCCAAGCCTCTCTTTTACTCCCAGCAGAGGAGCCACAGACTGAACTCTGCCAATTGCCATCTGCGAAGAGGTTTCAGAGGGGTAGCGGTGTTAGTCTGTATCAGCAAAAACAACAAGGAATCCTTGTGGCACCTTAGAGAGTAACACATTTATTTAGGCATAAGCTTTCGTGGGCTAAAACCCACTTCATCAGATGCATAGAGTGAAAAATACAGTAAGCAGAATATATATTATAGCACATGAAAAGATGGGAGTTGCCTTACCCAAGTGGGGGGTCAGTGCTTACGAGGCAATTCAGTTAAGGTGGAAGTGGCCTATTCTCAACAGTTGATTACCACCTTAATTGAATTGGCCTCGTTTGCACTACAAAAGTAATTTTCCCTCCCTTGGTGTTCACCCCTTCTTGTCAACTGTTGAGAATAGGTCACTTCTACCTTAATTGAATTAGCTTGTTAGCACTGACCCCCCACTTGGGTAAGGCAACTCCCATCTTTTCATGTGCTATAATATATATTCTGCTAACTGTATTTTTCACTCCATGCATCTGATGAAGTGGGTTTTAGCCCATGAAAGCTTATGCCCAAATAAATTTGTTAGTCTCTAAGGTGCCACAAGGACTCCTCGATGTTTTATCTGCTAAGAGGTGGTTCTTCCAGGTCAGGGTGCAGGTATATTAATGGGGGCAGTGTGTGTTTGGAAGGCTGCACTATCACTGTCTGAGTTTATGTTTTCTGGGCCTAAATAGAGGATCCTTTCCCGGAGCCTTGTCTCTTTGTTTTGTGTTAATAGTGGGGGAGGGGAGAGAGAAGGGGGAGGATAGGAATGGGACACGGTCACGTGATTTTGCTTGTCTGGCAAGTGTTAGGGGTCTGAGTAGAGAAACCAACTGTGTACTATTTTGGGTGAATGAGGTTGGCTGTCGCTGCAAGTGGTTTCACGAAGAAGCCCACCCCTCTGTTATGCAGACTGCAAATTGAGATCTATCCCCCTGCATGCACACTCTGCCTATTGAAGCAGGGAGGTTTCTGTGGCCAAGCCTGGTGCTGACAGGAAGGAAATTTTTTCTTTTTTTTGCTGGGACTTGTTGATTCTAATCAGGATTTGTCACTGCCTCCTTTGTCTATCTGTCCCTGTGCAAGCTCAGCCTTGGAGTCTATCATTAAGTAGCCTTCTCAGTGCAGTGACAGATAGTGACTGGGGCCTTCTGTGAGGATTAAACAGCCCTTCTTCTGGCCTAAGGGACATCATCTTTTTTACTGCATCTGCCTTCTGATCCTGGGACGTCCTCCAGCATGTTGGATAAAGCCAAGACGCTCCAGCCTGCCTATGTCGGGATTGTGCCACTTGCAGAGACTGTGTCGAAGCAGGGGAAGAGCTGTTCAAACACTTGTCAGGATTCATACCACAGCTTACGGGAAGGTTAGCAGTCTCTGCCCTGTTTGCCTTTTTTGTTTGTATCTTGAATCTCTGGTCTTCCCTTCACATTTCTCAGCAGTCATCCAGACTTAGGTGTTTACTGATGGCTCCTGTGCTCTGCCACCCCAGAAGACCCATAGCCATTCTTACAGAGTTGTATTAATACAATGTATAGACTAGTGGTTCTCAAACTTCAAGCCTCTGAGTGTGACACCCCCCCCCCCCCTTATAAATTAAAAACACTTTTCTACATTTAACACTATTATAAATGCTGGAGGCGAAGCAGGGTTTGGGGGTGGAGACTGACCGCTCATGACCCCCTGAGTGGTCACGACCCCCAGTTTGAGAACCCCTGGTATAGAGTGTTTCATCAGTGCTTAGTTGCTGTGGATGGCTTCCGTTTTCTTTCAAGGTTCTAATTCATCACTGTATGTGCATAGAGGGCTCTTGTAATCAGGAGATGGGACTTTTTAGTGAGAAGTGTAAAGACTTGGCTTTTATGAAAGCTCTTTGGCCTTGGAGTGGGAGGATGTGGCACTTTTCAGGGAGTAGGGGAAACCCCCTCCCTTTCACAGGAAATGGTTTAGGCACAGGGTACCTTAACGTTTGAAGGAGGTCTGAGACGGAGCTTTTCCATGAATATTGAATACAATTTTATTTTAAACATTTTTATTGTGCTATAAATGTACTTGATACTTTAACAAACAGATGAGCCATGTTCTCTATCCCAAAGAGCTTACAACCTAAACACAAGGCACAGGACAACATTCAGGAGAGGAAAAGTATGAAGAGCAGTGGTGCTGGGAGGATTGTTTGAAGGTGTGGGTTTGAAGGCGTGGGAAGACGATGATTGATGAACGAGGGCAAGAAGAATGTTCCAGGCATAGTACGCAGTATGATAGAAGGCAACAAACAAAAGCTGGGACATGGGATGAAGAAAATAAGAGGGTTAACTTCATCAGAATGGGTAGTGGGAACACTTAGGTAGGAGCAAGACTATAATAGACCCTTGTAGATGAAGACAAGAATCTTTAATATAACAGGCTGAGAGGGAAGCCAGTGGATGGATTCAAAGAGGGGAGTGATATGATCTGAGTGAGAGGAGAGGAGGATGAGTTTAGCAGTGACATTTTGGACAGACTGGTGAGGAAGAGTTGAGAGGCAAGGAGCCAGATGGGAGAAGGTTACAGTAATTAAGGAGAGAGAGATGGTCAGTGCATAGAAAAGGATTTTAGCAGCTGGATTTAGATTCCCTGCACCCTTTCACCTCCTCTCCCACCCCCAGCTCCAGGACTGCAGAGGCTGCCAGCACAAAGTGAATAAAGCCCCTACCCAAACCCCTATATTAAGTGTAAAAAAGAAAATGTAAAACTTTTCTGCATTGCAGGTGTGTTAGGCACTCTCTCAGAGGCAGAGGAGATACCTGTGGCATGCCACTCCTCTAGTTTTGATCATTGATCAGAGAATTTAATTTCAACTAATCTGTGACTAATTTCCTTTCCTCTTCCCCCATTTCCAGTTAACAAAAGGTGTTTAATCTGCAAAAAGACTCAGAGTTTTCCCTTTGTTCCCAAGGCATTAGTTCCATGAGGGGATTCCTCAGGGAATCTGAGAGGCTTGGGTGAACATCTTGAATTTCTGTTAGGAGACAGCCAGACAACACTTGTGTATGCTGTCCTGTTATAGATCTCTTGGTGATCAGTGCTCAGATGGAGAGAAGGTGGAATTCTGTAATTTCTTCCTCAGTAGATGATAGTCTGGTACTGTCCCAATTGAGAGATGTATGTTTAGTGGAATAAATTAAGAATGCTGAATTTCTGGGTAATTCTAATCCTTAAATCACGTTGTAAACTGTATATAAAGATTGTGTAGGTATAGGATGATAGCAGTAGTTTAGCTGACCACTTCTCAGTAATCAGTTAATACTGGATACAAATACCATATGAAATGGGAAAAGGCTGTTTTCACTAACTACCCTCTAGTAAGGGCAGGAAGAAAGAGAAATGGATGCTGCTTACTCCTTTCTTCCTGTCAAAGGGAAGGAAAGAAATAGCTGTTACCATAGCAAAAGGGGGGCATGACCCAGTAACCTAAGCGCTACTCCATTCATTCTCCTGCGTTCTCAGGATGCCAGCTGTATTTATGCCCCAGCATGCACTGTATTTCTGCAATTGCAGAGCCAAATGTCGTGAGTTCTGGGGAGGCAATAAAGTTTAAACCTGGTCTACACTAAAAAGTTAGGTTTACCCAGCTGCGTTGCTCTGGGGTGTGAAATATCCACATCCCTAAGCAGTGTAGTTAAACTGACCTAACCCCCAGTGTAGACAGCGCTCGATTGATGGAAGAATTATTCTGTTGACACAGCCATTGCCTCCTGAGGGGGAGGTGGATTACCTACACCAAGGGTGAACCCCTCTCATTGGTGTAGGTAGTGTCTTACGCTGAAGTGTTACAGCAGCACAGCTGCAGCATTTCAAGTGTAGGCAAGCTGTTAATGGAAGTTCTGGAGCTCAGGGATGTAGAATGGAGTTGCAATACCAAGTCAACTATATTGTACTAGCTTCTGCTGGAAAGTGGCCAACAGCATTCTGCTCCCACCAAGAGCAGGAAACTATGGCATTTCTATTCCTTGCTGCCACTGCATCTGTAGTGGGAGAGTTCATTACAATGTCTCACTCCACACCAAGTTAGGCTGTATTGAAATCTGTGGATGCAAATTCCTGAAAATACAAAGTTTTCCTATCTAGTAAATATTCATGCCATCCTTCTTTGCAACCAACCCCCTCATCTCCACTCAGAAGCAGTTGCCTCTGGGGTAGACCTCGTTCCCTTCCCTTCCCCTGAACCGCTGGTAATATGTGAGCTGGAACTTCCATCAGTTCATTTCTTAAATTGTGTGTGAACCCATAAAATTTTGGAACCACTGATCTATGCTATATGTCAGTGGGTTTGAGGCAGGGAAGTGAAGCAGGGACAAGTGTTTTTGAGAGAGGGACAGGCGAAAACAGTGACACAAAGATAAAATAAGTGGGGGAGGAGGAGAAATGAAATCAGCAACGTTTAGCAGTACTTGAAAGTTTATTCCCACTCGCATCTAACTCCTGACACTCAGTCCTTGCATTAGGACCCTTTCCATTAACTTTCACAATTCTGCTGGACCAATGATGTACTTCATGTCAGTTGTAAATTTGAGTATTTTACATATCCCCCTTTACTGTCACTTACATTCTCCACAAAAACACTGTTCTGGACACATTCCCTCTTCCTGCCTCTGTAGGTCTGAATCTCTGCTGTCATATAGGAGGAGATAAGAGTTTGGGGCAGGTATGGTGGAGGAGGTCCCACAGTGAACTTCAGACTTGTCAGCCAAGGTATCCCAGACCTACTTGAGGCAGCCCTGCTTATAGACATGGTGAAAGGTGATGGCATGTGCATATTTTGTAAAAGGTGTGGGTGTTGGGGCTGAAAGATTTGCAAATTTCAAAAGTCTATAAGCAATGTTTTCCATTCAAGATTCCTTGGGAGTGAGTGGGGCTTCAGAGTATTATAGGAATGTCTGTTCAGGTTGTAGCATCTGCAGAAGTTCTCCTGGGCCTATGAACACTGCAAAGCGTGCCAAGCCCCTACATAGTGTGGGAGGAGGATATTACTAGTTTTGACAAACTTCATAAAGCTAGTCAACGGCTGATAATATTCATGGGATCCTACTGAGGGGAACAGCTCCAAAAGTAAACATCTCAACTTCTCCAGAACTGTGCAACAGCTCTCACCAAGAGCTCTTGAATGAAACAAACTTTGTTTGGACTTATTTTTGAGAGATGATTTGCCAAAAATGGTTTAGTCCCTTCCAATAGTGATAGGGCTTTTCTAAGACCTGTATCTCAAACTGCTTTTACAGTTCACCTCCGTTTTTGCCATAGATTCCCTGGTCACAAACCACATATGAAAAGTTGATGTCTGGGACTTTTTCTGAAGAGTGTTGATGCTTGTGAAAGTATGCTTTATCATAGAAACCTTGTTATGACCTTTATTATGCAGACAGTTTTTCCATAATTGAGAGAGCTAATGTTATGTGGGGGATTAACCATGGAACTGTAAATAAGAATTCCTGACCACTTTTACAGACTCTGTCAATGACCCATTCTGGGACCTTGCCCAAATAATATAACCTCTTTCCCTATCTATAAAAATAGGAAGATCCTCACAGAGGTAGGGGGATTAACAGTTGTTAATCTGTACAGTGCTTTGAAGAGGTAAAAATCTGTAAATGTGTGTTAATGCACAGGTCTCAACTCATGAGGTAAAGAAAGTCTCCATTTGTTGTCATGACACCTCCAGCCACCAGAGGGCAAAAGTATTACAAACTGGTAGTCTTAACATTTTTAAGATCCAGTAGAGCAGTGGTCTCCAAACTTTTTGGCTCGCGCACTCCCAGGGTGAAGCCCGGAAGACCTGCCGCAGGCTGATCTCCGGAGGGGAACACCAGCTGTGGACGTGCAGAGCTGCCGCCAAAGAAAAAAAATGGCGGAGTGTCGTCCGGCGGCGCTCCTGCTGCCATGCACCCCCTGGGATCATCTCGCGCACTCCGTGGGGTGTGTGCACCCCAGTTTGGAGACCACTGCAGTAGATAGCAGAAAAGCACATATGGTATGTTAACAATATTGGAAAGTCTAAGCCAAATGTACAGATTCCTAACAAGGGGTTTGTTCCTGGCTATTTGTTCCTTGATTTGTCTGACAGCACAGCCTTGGAGTTGAATGTTTTCTATAACTGTTTTTTGTGTCGTCTAGTTCAGAATGGACTACAAATGGACCTGAAGGGGCTGTGAAGGATATCACTATGATGTGTGATATAAATGTATGGATGGATAATATGAGAAATTAGGCAGTATTATTGTCTTGGGTTTACAGGATGTAATGGGTGGTATGTGTCTGAAATATGACGTGATATTCATCACTATACTGAATGAACTGCTTATTGGGATCAGTGATTCGATCCTGAAGTGGCTACTGTATAGAGTATCTGTTACACGGGGAGCAGATAGGCTGGAGCCTCTTGTGGCAGATCAGAATGCACATCCAATGTAGGCAGCTGGAATCTGTGTAACTACAATATTAGTAAACACTTCTGAAGAATATTGCTGACAGAATGATTGATTAGACTGCTCCTAAAGGGTGGGGTGTGCAGTGGACACAGCTTCCACCTTATCCAGTGAAAGAGCTGTGATAATCATGTGCTAGTGTGAAGTGGCTCAAGGGCAAACTGGCAGTTTAGGCTTTTTCTCCTAATCCTCAGCATGCCATCCTTAGCCATACAGATTGGAGAAGTTGCAGCGGAGGCTGGTAACTGGTGGATATGAAGATGTTGGACTGGAAGTTTTTGGGAGAAGGGCTGGTGTTGGCAGCTGTATGAGAGGTTTTCACAGGTCAAGTAGGAAAGTTTGTACCCAAAGCCATGTCTACCCAACAAGTTTTGCCAATGCAAGTTATGTCAGCATATAGTTGCTGTGGTTAGCGTATCACTTGCGTGTGTGCATACTTGGTTCCTTGCATCAGCACTGCACATACTCACCAGGACTGAGTATTGATGCACAGTGTGGTTCACCATGGGTAGGCATCCCAGAGTGCAACCCGTCACCATTCAGCAGGTAGTTTTGGCAACATATAGTGGGCCAAAACAGAGTCATACAGAGACTAGGAGCAAGGGGTCAACCTCCCATAATGCAATGTTCTTCATCCGATAATACCATCTCTATCCCATAATTTTCATCCCTGTTTTCCATTTCCCATGAACCTGTGCATGTCGCTGCCTGCCATCTCTGACAGAATTATGAAGCCTGCACAGCTCTGCACCACTGTCATGAGCGTTGCAAGCACAGGATGTACTATCCTCTAGAGTATTTGCAAAGCCAGAAGAACTGCGGGGTACATGATGATTTCCTGGTGGTCAGTTTGCTGTGGAACATAGTGAGAAACAGTTTGAGGTGGCTGTTGGTGTTCATTAAGGAGCTGCAGATGGAGCACTGTGTCTGGGCTCAAGAAACAAGCACTGACTGATGGAATCACTTTGTAATGCAGGCTTGAGATGACAAGAAATGGGTGCAGAGCTTTCAGATGTGCAAGACCACATTCCTGGATCCGTGTGCCAAGCTTGCCCAAGCCCTCCAATGCAGGGACACCACATTAAGCTACACTGATAGTGGAGAAGCTCGTGGCGACCACACTATGGAAACTTGCAATGCTGGATTGCTACCGGGCAGTGCAAAGTCATTTTGGAGTGGGAAAATCCATTATGGGGGCTGATGTCATACAGGTGTGCAGGATTATTAATAGTCTCCTGCTATTCAGGACTGTGACTCTTGGTAATGTGCAGACCATAGTGATTGGCTTTGTAGCTATGCAGTTCCTGAACTGTGGTGGAGGAATAGATGGCACACACACTGCTATTTTGGCCACAGAGTATGTCAACAGAAGGAGCTATTTTTCTATGGTTATGCAAGTTCTTCGAGTGATTGCTCATGTCCATTCAGCTTAGGTGTGTGTGCTCTCCACATGCACAGGTGCTAGAAGTTTTTCTCTTAGCAGTATCTGTAGGGGACTGGCTCTGGCGCCCCCTGGAGTAGCACGCGTATGCCGTAGCATATAGGGCACCACTGGCCCCCTCCACCTTCAGTTCTTCCTTGCTGCCAGTGGTGGTGCCTGGAACTGGTGCTGTTTCAGCTAGAGCTGTTGCTTTTTGTTTGTTTGACGACTTTTGCCTCTTGCAAATATTACTGTATATAGTTTCCCTCTACTTTAGTTCAGCCTATTTGTTAAGTTAGAGACGTAGTAGGTCCCTAAAGGGACTTCGCCTCAGGACTGGGGCATGCCCTGGTCCCCAGGCTTTAAACCCTGCAATTGCTACAAGTGGATCTACAAGCTGGCACTGGTCTCCTTCCATGGCTCCAGCAAAGAAGCCCAGGAAGACTGGGTGAGGAAGGTCTTCAGCTTCCCGCAAGGGAAAGGACAAATCTGTGGTGGACCAAGCCTCTGCCTCGGGTGCCTCTTCGCCCCCTTTGGGATCGCAGGCCCGAGCTCAGGTTGAGCAGTGTAGCCCAGCCTGCTCCTCGCCGGCTGCCCCGGATAGTGGTGGAGGTCCTTGTCCGCTCCGGGTGTCCACGCTGGAAGACCTCCAAGCGGTGCAAGACATTGTCCCTCCTGGTGCCGCCCACTCCAGTCCCTGCGGGGTCCCGGTCCCGGGGTAAATCCGCATAGGGACCATCATAGTCTCCCCCTTTCCGGCAGCGCTCCCCATCGCGGGGGACATCCCGCCAGCGGTCGCCCTCTTGCATCTGACATGCTTCTGACTGTGATAGGCAGAAGCTTCATAGCCCCATCCGGTCTCCAGACCTAGAACAAGAGCAGAGAGACTCAAGGTGCGGCTCGCCGGTAACCGGGCACAGACCTTTGGAGGCATGCCTGGAGTTTTGGAGTTGGCGCCTGGAATCTCCGTGGTACCAGTACTGCTCCAGGGACAGATAAAGGGACCGACGGTACCGTTTCCCGAACCGTCGCTGATCTCCCGCCCGGGCAGCATCACTGTATGCGGCTACATCAGCACAACGCCAAGCCTGTTCTAGTTCCCATTCCTGCTCCACATCCTGGTACCACTCTTTAAGCGTGAGGCGTAGATCGCCAGCCCAGGACTGTCATGGATTCGCCTAGTGCCATTGGTTGCTGAGGCCCCAATCCAGACGCTCATCGAGGTCAGCCAAATCCAACTCCGGGAGGGACAACCGGTACTGTTTGGGACACAGCCACCAATCAGCTCCATCTTAGTCGCAGGGGAGCAACCGCTCATGGTTCTGAGCAAGGTTCCCTAGCGACAAGACAGGCTCTGGCACCTACAGTGCAGACTTATGTCAGTGGCACAGTCAGATCCGTCACCTCAGACTCCATGGCCGGCACAGCGGTACCCATGGGGGTTCACTCAGCCCTCTCAGGCCACCTGCTCGGTATCTGGAGCTTTGGAGAGTTTGGCTACCTCCCTCTCCCGCCCCCTCCAGCCCAAGAGGCCTCGGCTGCCGGCACCTCGCAGGCACAGGAGGAAGCGAGCGAGCAAGCTGCCGGACCACCTATGGTTGCGGAGGATCCCTTGGTACCAGTTTCCTCCTCCTCGACGCCAGACAAGGCCATAGTAATGCCCCCTCCACCAGTGCCCCAGGATGATGCTAAGATGCATCAGGAGCTGTTGAAGAGGGTTGCCGCCAACCTGGGCCTCAAGGCGGAGGAGTTAGAGGAACCTGCACACTCCCTCTTTAATGTTCTCTGCCCTGTGGCCCTAGCCAGGATAGCTTTGCCCCTACATGTCGAGGTCGCTAAAATTACAAATGCCCTCTGGCAAACCCCCTCCTCCTTGCCGCCGATCTCCAAGAGGGTGGCTTGCAAATACTTTGTGCCATCCAAAGGCCACGAGTACCTTTATACCCACCCTATTCCCAATTCCCTAGTGGTAGAGGTGGTCAACCACAGGGAGAAATGGGATCAACCAGGGGCTACCGCTAAGAATAAAGACTCAAGGAGACTGGATTTGTTTGAGTGTAAAGTTTATTCGTCCTCCAGTCTACAGTTGCAGGTGGCCAACCATTAGGCCTTACTAGGCTGCTATGATTTTAATATGTGGCAGGCCATGACCAAGTTTGAGAACGCCCTTCCTGAGGCTTCTAGGAAGGAATTCTGGGAGATCCTGGATGAGGGCTTGACTGCAGCCAGAGCAGCTCTCCAGGTGGCATCAGCTACAGCAGACATCACCGCCCGTACCATGGCATCGGCTGTCTCATTGCGCAGGGCTTCGTGTCTGCTCCTGTCTGGTCTTTCCTTGGAGGCTCAGCAGTCAATGCAAGACCTCCCTTTCGATGGGCAGGCCCTGTTCGCAGAACAGATGGACATTAAGCTCCATGGCCTGAAAGATTCCCATACAACCCTAAAAACACTGGGCCTGTATGTCCCCGGCCCTGCCTGCAAGCAGTTTAAGCCGCAGCAGCCTCAGAGCCAGGGAAGCCACCCTCTCCAGGAGCCTCCCCACAAAAGATCCAGGGGCTACAGGAAGTGCCCTGGTCACCAACCCCTGTCTACATCCCAGGCGGGCTCGACCCGCAGTAAACAGACGGGCAAGCGCCTGTTTTGACGGTATGCTTGAGGGCAACCTACCTGACTGTTCCTTGGATCCTTCTTCCCCTCTGTTTGCCAACTGCCTTTCTTCCTTCCCTCCCTGCTTGGGCGTCTATAACAGCAGACCTCAGTACAATGTCGCAGGGTTACACGCTTCAGTTACTTTCTACCCCCCCTCCCACCCCTTTTCCCCGTCCCTCTTCAGAGACCCCTCTCATGAGAATCTTCTCATACAGGAGGTAGAGGGTCTACTACAGCTGAGTGCTGTGGAGGTAGTTCCTGTGGAGTACAGGAATAAGGGGTTCTATTCCTGATACTTTTTAATCCCAAAAGCCAAGGGCTGTCTGCAGCCCATACTAGACCTGCGGGGCTTGAATTGCTACTTAGCGAAACTGAAGTTCTGCATGGTCTCCCTGGCTTCCATCATCCCCTCCCTGGATCTGGGAGACTGGTACCCCGCTCTTGATCTGAAACATGCATACTTCCACATCACCATCTTCAAGAGACACAGACGCTTCCTCCGGTTCATGGTAGGTCCCGACCACTATCAATTTGTGGTTCTCCTGTTTGGCCTAGCGACAGCACCATGGGTATTTACCAAGTGCATGTCAGCGATGGCAACTTACCTCAGATGTTGGGATATCCAGATCTACCCATAGCTCGATGACTGTCTTGTCAAGGGCAACTCCAGGTCCAAGGGGACATCGCGGTGCTGCTAGCCACGTGCTGTCGCCTCGTCCTGTTGGTGAATGAAAAAAAATCCACGTTAGTTCCAGTACAGAGGATAGAGTTCATCGGAGCGGTGCTCGACTCAACCTGCGGCGCCGCTGGAGAGATTCAGGGTACTGACGGACCTCATTACGGAAGTCTCTGCATTTCCTCTGACCACTGCCAGGGTTGCCTACACATACTGGGTCACATGGTAGTGTGTACATATGTGGTGTGCCACGCCAGGCTCCAGATGTGACCCCCTGTAGCAGTGACTAGCGACAGTCTACTCTTAGTCCAGGGACCACCTGGAGAAGGTTGTCACCATCCGCACAACAGTACTTACCTCACTGTGATGGTGGACCGACCCCAGGAAAGTCCTGAAAGGAATTCTCTTCGTCAGCACTCTTCATTCAGTTGAGTTGGTTTCGAACTCCTCAGATTGGGGGGGCGCACCTTGGCACCCTCCAGACCCAAGGTATGTGGTCCCCAAAGGAGTTGACGCTACACATAAATGTCAAAATGCTCAGGATGGTGCGCAGAGCATGCACGGTCTTCCTACCTCACGTGTCGGGCAGAGTGGTCAGAGTCCTCACGGACAAAACAGCCTCGATGTTCTACATCAACAGGCAAGTGAAGTGCGATCCTCAGCCCTTTGCCAAGAGGCACTCCATCTCTGGGACTTCTGCATCGACCACGGAATCTATCTAGAAGCGTGTCACCTTCCGGGGGCCAGGAACATGCTAGCAGATCACCTAAGTTGGGACTTCTCTCACCATGAGTGGGTGCTCCACCCGGAGGTAGCCGGCGTGATCTTCCAGAGGTGGGGAACTCCCCAAGTGAATTTGTTTGCCACCAGGCAGAACAGGAGGTACCACAGGTTTTGCTCCAGACAGGGTGTGGGCAAGGGTTCCCTCTCCAATGCCTTCCTCCTGCCGTGGGCAGGAAGCCTGATGTATGCATTCCCTCCAATTCATCAGCAAGGTCCTAGGAAAAATCAAGAGGGACAAGGCACAGGTTATCATGATCGCCCCTGTGTGGCCTCGCCAGCACTGGTTTGGGACACTATCAAGCTTTTCAGCGATCCCCCACTGGCCCCTGCCGAACTGACTGGACCTGCTGTCACAGGATCACGGCCAACTCTTGCACCCCAACCTTACATCCCTCCACCTCACAGCGTGGATGTTGCGTGGCTGAACCTGGATGAACTGGCCTCCTTGAGAGTAGAAAGTGGACGAGGTTCTCCCGCTGGGCAGCTGAACGGGGCATCTCCTGTTCGCATTCTTCAGTGCCCTCGATCTTGGACTACTTGCTTCGTTTAGACTAGATGATCATAATGGTCCCTTCTGACCTAAATATCTATGAATCTATGAATTTAAGGAACCAAGGCCTGGTGCAATCCTCTATCAGGGTGCACCTGGCGGCCATTTCGACCTTCCATCTGCCAATGCAGGGGCAGATGGTGTTCTCCCATGACATGACTTTAAGGTTCCTTAGAGGCCTCTAAAGGCTCTTTCCTCAAGTCTGGTCCCCGGCCCCTCAGGGGGATCTCAACTTGGTTCTGTCCAGGCTCATGGGTCTGCCCTTTGAGCCTTTGGCCTCGTGCTCCCTCTCACCTGTCATGGAAGGTAGCTTTCCTGGTGGTGGTGAAGTCAGCGAGGCAAGTCTCCGAGCTGCGAGCCCTGACCTCAGAACCGCTGTACACAGCATTCTATAAGGACAAGGTCCAGCTCCGGCACCACCCAGCCTTCCTTCCCAAGGTGAGTCCACTTTCCACATGAGCCAGGACATCTTTCTTCCGGTCTTCTGTCCTAAGCTCCCTGAGACTAGTGAAGAGAGGCGCCTTTATGCTTTGGACGTAAGAAGGGCTCTGGCTTTCTACGTAGATCGGACAAAACCTTTCCGTAAGTTGACTCAGCTTTTCATCTCTATAGCTGACAGGATAAAGGGCCTCCCAGTGTCCACGCAAAGGATTTCTAACCGGATCACCTCTTGCATTTGGACCTGCTGTGAGTTACCGGGTGTTCCTCTTCCGCCGATCATCAGAGCCCACTCCACTAGAGCGCAGGCATCCTCAGTGGCATTCCTGGCACACGTTCCAATCCAGGACATCTGTAAAGCTGCAATGTGGTCTTCGGTACACACGTTCATGGCCCACTATGCCATCACGCAGCAGGCCAGGGACGATGCTGGGTTCGGCAGAGCTGTATTGCAATCTACATGTCCGTGAACTCCTACCCACCTCCAGGGGAACTGCTGGGAGTCACCTAAGTTGAATGCACATGAGCAATCACCTGAAGAAGAAAAGACATTTACCTTTTTCCGTAACTGGTGTTCTTTGAGATGTGTTGCTCATGTCCATTCCACAACCCGCCCTCCTTCCCCACTGTCAGAGTTTTTGACAAGAAGGAACTGAGGATGGAGGGAGCCGTCGGTGCTCTGTATGCCGCGGTATTCGTGTGCCACTCCAGGGAGCGCCAGAGCCAGTCCCCTACAGTTACTGCTGAGGAAAAAACTTCTGGCACCAGTGCATGCGGCGAGCACACACCTCGAAGAACACCAGTTTTGGAAAAAGGTAACTGTCTTTTCTGGTGGATCACTGGGGATGCTTCACTGACATCAATGTTGGCTCAGCAGGGAAAGGAGCATGATGCTTACATCTTTGAGAACACAGGACAGTTCAGAAAGCTACAAGCAGGGATCATCTTTCCTGACCAGCACTTTACTACTGGTATTGTTGAAATGCCAATAGTGATCCTGTGGGATCCAGCCTACTGCTTACTCCACTGGCTCATGAAGCTGTACATTGGCCACCTCGCCAGCAGCAAGGAAACATTCAACTACCTGCTCAGCAGGTACAGAACCTACTCCTGGGGAGTTCCGCGCTAAAAAATTAAAAGTTCTGTGCACAGTATTTTAAGATTCTGCATATTTTGTCAAAATAACAATATAATCATGCCAAGTTCAATTATTTTGGTAATTTTATTTCAAAATACCAATCAGCAAATATGTCTGTAACAATACAGACAACAAAAAAGATTCAGGAAATGTTTTTCAACAAATAGATTCTTTACTATGCTTATTAATACAGAGCTTTGAGTAATAATTGATTTAAACTACAACACAGAAACGTATTTCCCGCACCCCTCAGAAGCAATGCAAAGGCTTGGGGGTGTCCGGGGCAATGGAGGAGTTGAGGGAGAGGGAAGTAATTGCTGAGAAGGAGCTGTGGCTGAAGTGGGGGTGGGACAAGTATGGGACAGGTATTTTTGGGGGGTGAAGGGGAGGGTTTGTTAGGGAACCTCCCCTATGCAGACCCTGGCTGACCCCTAGCTTCTTCCATTCAGTCAGGCACATCTGCCCCGGTCTCGATGTGCTCTGGCACCCCCACACCATATCATAGAATATCAGGATTAGAAGAGACCTCAGGAGGTCATCTAGTCCAACCCCCTGCTCAAAGCAGTACCAATCCCCAATTTTTGCCCCAAATCCCTAAATGGCCCCCTCAAGGATTGAACTCACAACCCTGGGTTTAGCAGGCCAATGCTCAAACCACTGAGCTATCCCTCCCCCCCGAGCCCACTATGCCATCACGGCCCCCATATGTCCCTGCTCCCCCACTCCCATTTAGCCCCTGCCCCAGTTTGTCCCCCCACTCCATTCCGTGCCTCCTCACCTGGCCCTAGGGGCAGGGCTCTCTGAGGAATGCGGCCTCTCCTCCCTATCAGCTGCTGACTGCTAAGCCTATGAGCTGGCTGTCCTCATTTCTGGCACCACAGCAGCCCCTGGTGGGCGAAAGGCATAACTGCAGTGCCTCTCTGTGCTGGTGCAGAATTCCCCCAGGAGTAAAATGACTGTTGAACATGCTTTTGAAAAAAGAAAAGGAGTACTTGTGGCACCTTAGAGACTAACCAATTTATTTGAGCATAAGCTTTCGTGAGCTACAGCTCACTTCATCGGATGCATACTGTATGAGCCAATGTACAGCTTCAAATAAATTGGTTAGTCTCTAAGGTGCCACAAGTACTCCTTTTCTTTTTGCGAATACAGACTAATACGGCTGTTACTCTGAAACATGCTTTTGAAAGGTTTCTAGCATTGTTTACTCAACAGATAGGATCTCAGTGTGAAAAATATCCAAGTGGGTGTAGCGGCCTGTTGTGTCCTGCATAATATTTATGAAGCAAAGGGAGCAAAGTTGTGGTCAGGGCAAAGCAGGAACGTGTGTCTGCTGAGTTTGAACAGCCAGACACAAGGGCTATCAGATAAACTCAGTGAGGAGCTATATGGCTTAAGGCAGTGGTCTCCAAACTTTTTGGATCGCGCACCCCTAGGGCCAGCTCTAGGGAAGCAAAAAAAAAAAAAAAAAAGGCAAAAAAAAAAAGCTGCCACCGGCATGCTGCCGAAGACGGAGAGAGGAGAGCCTTTGGCGGCGCTCCTCCTGCTGCTCACCCCGCTTTGGAGACCACTGGCTTAGGGTATGTCTACACTACGGAATAAGGTCGAATTTATAGAAGTCGGTTTTTTAGAAATCGGTTTTATATATTCGAGTGCGTGTGTCCCCACAGAAAATGCTCTAAGTGCATTAAGTGCATTAACTTGGCGGAGTGCTTCCACAGTACCGAGGCTAGAGTCGACTTCCGGAGCGTTGCACTGTGGGTAGCTATCCCACAGTTCCCGCAGTCTCCGCTGCCCATTGGAATTCTGGGTTGAGATCCCAATGCCTGATGGGGCTAAAACATTGTCGCGGGTGGTTCTGGGTACATATCGTCAGGCCCCCCTTCCCTCCCTCCCTCCGTGAAAGCAAGGGCAGACAATCGTTTTGCACCTTTTTTCCTAAGTTACCTGTTTAGACGCCATACCAAGGCAAGGCAAGCATGGAGCCCACTCAGGTAACCGTCACCGTATGTCTCCTGGGTGCTGGCAGACGCGGTACAGCATTGCTACACAGTAGCAGCAACCCATTGCCTTGTGTCAGCAGACGGTGCAATACGACTGGTAGCCGTCATTGTCGTGTCCGAGGTGCTCCTGGCCATGTCGGCTGGGAGCGCCTGGGCAGACATGGGTGCAGGGACTAAATTTGGAGTGACTTGACCAGGTCATTCTCTTTAGTCCTGCAGTCAGTCCTATTGAACCGTCTTATGGTGAGCAGGCAGGCGATACGGATTGCTAGCAGTCGTACTGTACCATCTTCTGCTGGGCAGGCAAGAGATGAGGATGGCTAGCAGTCATATTGTACCATCTTCTGCCGGGCAGGCAAGAGATGAGGTTGGCTACCAGTCGTATTGTACCATCTTCTGCCGAGCAGCCATGAGATGTGGATGGCATGCAGTCCTTCTGCACCGTCTGCTGCCAGCCAAAGATGTAAAAGATAGATGGAGTGGATCAAAACAAGAAATAGACCAGATTTGTTTTGTACTCATTTGCCTCCTCCCCGTCTAGGGGACTCATTCCTCTAGGTCACACTGCAGTCACTCACAGAGAAGGTACAGCGAGGTAAATCTAGCCATGTATCAATCAGAGGCCAGACTAATCTCCTTGTTCCAATAAGAACAATAACTTAGGTGCTCCATTTCTTATTGGAACCCTCCGTGAAGTCCTGCCTGAAATACTCCTTGATGTAAAGACACCCCCTTTGTTGATTTTAGCTCCCTGAAGCCAACCCTGTAAGCCGTGTCGTCAGTCGCCCCTCCCTCCGTCAGAGCAATGGCAGACAATCGTCTGCGCCTTTTTTCTGTGCGGACGCCATACCAAGGGAAGCTTGGAGGCCGCTCAGCTCACTTTAGCAATTAGGAGCACATTAAACACCACACGCATTATCCAGCAGTATATGCAGCACCAGAACCTGGCAAAGCGATACCGGCCGAGGAGGCGATGTCAGCACGGTCACGTGAGTGATCAGGACATGGACACAGATTTCTCTGAAAGCATGGGCCCTGCCAATGCATGCATCATGGTGCTAATGGGGCAGGTTCATGCTGTGGAACGCCGATTCTGGGCTCGTGAAACAAGAACAGACTGGTGGAACCGCATAGAGTTGCAGGTCTGGGACGATTCCCAGTGGCTGCGAAACTTTTGCATGCGAAAGGGCACTTTCATGGAACTTTGTGACTTGCTTTCCCCTGCCCTGAAGCGCATGAATACCAAGATGAGAGCAGCCCTCACAATTGAGAAGCGAGTGGCGATAGCCCTGTGGAAGCTTGCAACGCCAGACAGCTACCGGTCAGTTGGGAATCAATTTGGAGTGGGCAAATCTACTGTTGGGGCTGCTGTGATGCAAGTAGCCCACGCAATCAAAGATCTGCTGATATCAAGGGTAGTGACCCTGAGAAATGTGCAGGTCATAGTGGATGGCTTTGCTGCAATGGGATTCCCTAACTGTGGTGGGGCCATAGACGGAACCCATATCCCTATCTTGGCACAGGAGCACCAAGCCGCCGAGTACATAAACCGCAAGGGGTACTTTTCAATAGTCCTGCAAGCTCTGGTGGATCACAAGGGACGTTTCACCAACATCAACGTGGGATGGCCGGGAAAGGTACATGACGCTCGCATCTTCAGGAACTCTGGTCTGTTTCAAAAGCTGCAGGAAGGGACTTTATTCCCAGACCAGAAAATAACTGTTGGGGATGTTGAAATGCCTATATGTATCCTTGGGGACCCAGCCTACCCCTTAATGCCATGGTTCATGAAGCCGTACACAGGCAGCCTGGACAGTAGTCAGGAGCTGTTCAACAACAGGCTGAGCAAGTGCAGAATGGTGGTAGAATGTGCATTTGGACGTTTAAAGGCGCGCTGGCGCAGTTTACTGACTCGCTTAGACCTCAGTGAAACCAATATTCCCACTGTTATTACTGCTTGCTGTGTGCTCCACAATATCTGTGAGAGTAAGGGGGAGACGTTTATGGCGGAGTGGGAGGTTGAGGCAAATCGCCTGTCTGCTGGTTACGTGCAGCCAGACACCAGGGCGGTTAGAAGAGCACAGGAGGGCACGGTACGCATCAGAGAAGCTTTGAAAACCAGTTTCATGACTGGCCAGGCTACGGTGTGAAAGTTCTGTTTGTTTCTCCTTGATGAAACCCCCCGCCCCTTGGTTCACTCTACTTCCCTGTAAGCTAACCACCCTCCCCTCCTCCCTTCGATCACCGCTTGCAGCGGCAATAAAGTCATTGTTGCTTCACATTCATGCATTCTTTATTCATTCATCACACAAATAGGGGGATGACTACCAAGGTAGCCCAGGAGGGGTGGTGGAGGAGGGAAGGAAAATGCCACACAGCACTTTAAAAGTTTACAACTTTAAAATTTATTGAATGCCAGTCTTCTTTTTTGGGGCAATCCTCTGCGGCGGAGTGGCTGGTTGGCCGGTGGCCCCCCCACCGCGTTCTTGGGCGTCTGGGTGTGGAGGCTATGGAACTTGGGGAGGAGGGCAGTTGGTTACACAGGGGCTGTAGTGGCAGTCTGTGCTCCAGCTGCCTTTGCTGCAGCTCAACCATACACTGGAGCATACTGGTTTGATCCTCCAGCAGCCTCAGCATTGAATCCTGCCTCCTCTCATCACGCTGCCGCCACATTTGAGCTTCAGCCCTGTCTTCAGCCCACCACTTACTCTCTTCAGCCCGCCACCTCTCCTCCTGGTCATTTTGTGCTTTCCTGCACTCTGATATAATTTGCCTCCACGCATTCATCTGTGCTCTGTCAGTGTGGGAGGACAGCATGAGCTCCGAGAACATTTCATCTCGAGTGCGTTTTTTTTTCTTTCTAATCTTCATTCTGGGAAGGAGAAGATCCTGTGATCATTGAAACACATGCAGCTGGTGGAGGAAAAAAAAAGGGACAGCGGTATTTAAAAAGAGACATTTTATAAAACAGTGGCTACACTCTTTCAGGGTAAACCTTGCTGTTAACGTTACATACATAGCACATGTGCTTTCGTTACAAGGTCACATTTTGCCTCCCCCCACCGCGTGGGTACCCCCTCCCCGTGGCTAACAGCGGGGAACATTTCTGTTTAGCCACAGGCAAAGAGCCCAGCAGGAACGGGCTCCTTTGAGTGTCCCCTGAAGAAAAGCACTCTATTTCAACCAGGTGACCATGAATGATATCTCACTCTCCTGAGGATAACACAGAGAGATAAAGAACAGATGTTGTTTGAATGCCAGCAAACATACACTGCAATGCTTTGTTGTACAATGATTCCCGAGTACGTGTTACTGGCCTGGAGTGGTAACGTGTCCTACCGTGGTGGATGGAATAAGGCTGCCCTCCCCAGAAACCTTTTGCAAAGGCTTTGGAAGTACATCCAGGAGAGCCGCGAATGCCAGGGCAAAGTAATCCTTTCACATGCTTGCTTTTAAACCATGTATAGTATTTTAAAAGGTACACTCACCGGAGGTCCCTTCTCCGCCTGCCAGGTCCAGGAAGCAGACTTGGGTGGGTTCAGGGGGTACTGGCTCCTGGTCCAGGGTGAGAAACAGTTCCTGGCTGTCGGGAAAACCGGTTTCTCCGCTTGCTTGTTGTGAGCTATCTACAACCTCATCCTCCTCATCTTCTTCGTCCCCAAAACCTGCTTCCGTGTTGCCTCCATCTCCATTGAAGGAGTCAAACAACACGGCTGGGGTAGTGGTGGCTGAACCCCCTAAAATGGCATGCAGCTCATCATAGAAGCGGCATGTTTGGGGCTCTGACCCGGAGCGGCCGTTTGCCTCTCTGGTTTTCTGGTAGGCTTGCCTCAGCTCCTTCAGTTTCACGCGGCACTGCTTCGGGTCCCTGTTATGGCCTCTGTCCTTCATGCCCTGGGAGATTTTGACAAAGGTTTTGGCATTTCGAAAACTGGAACGGAGTTCTGATAGCACGGATTCCTGTCCCCATACAGCGATCAGATCCCGTACTTCCCGTTCGGTCCATGCTGGAGCTCTTTTGCGATTCTGGGACTCCATCATGGTCAGCTCTGCTGATGAGCTCTGCATGGTCACCTGCAGCTTGCCACGCTGGCCAAACAGGAAATGAGATTCAAAAGTTCGTGGTTCTTTTCCTGTCAACCTGGCCAGTGCATCTGAGTTGAGAGTGCTGTCCAGAGCAGTCACAATGGAGCACTCTGGGTTAGCTCCCAGAGGCCAATACCGTCGAATTGTGTCCACAGTACCCCAAATTCGAGCCGGCAACGTCGATTTAAGCGCTAATCCACTTGTCAGGGGTGGAGTAAGGAAATCGATTTTAAGAGCCCTTTAAGTCGAAATAAAGGGCTTCATTGTGTGGATGGTTGCAGGTTTACATCGATTTAACGCTGCTAAATTCGACCTAAAGTCCTAGTGTAGACCGGGGTTTAGGGAGGTTTGAAAGAGTACTTTACTGTGACTTGCTGTTAATGTGCTGTAGTGTACTTTGCTCAACCTAGGTTGTAGTTCAGGGACCTATTAGGAATTTGTGTGGTGCTGCTTTACAGCTGTGCATATATCATGAATGTCGGGGTGCTTGCTGTACATTTGATGATTATGCTGTTTAGGACTGGTTGTAAGTGTACAAGACTACTAATAAGGCATTATGCACCATGCACCAGCAGGCATTATGCACCATGTGTTGTAAATGAATAAAGATGAATAACTTTCAAAACAAAAGTTTTATTCAGTTACAAAAACAGCTAAAAAAAACTGAAGAACTTTAAGTAAATACATTTTAATTCAATTTTTTTTAGGAACCTTAATAAACAAATAGTAACGAACATTGATGTCCATTGTAGCTATATATCAACTGCGGATATACATATATCAACTGCGGCTCTCACAGGTCATGTATGTGAAGCTATGGTTATCCATGCTTTTCCCCAGAGTGGAGTGGTAGGAGTAGGTTTGCAGACCCTGAACCATGTGGAATGCTGAGTGAGGTGTAGAGAGGTGCTGTGCTGTAGTTTTCCACAGACTGCAATGGGAGTCGAGCTCAGGATTGTTCAACCTGGAGGTTCACAAGAGTCTGCAGCATCTGAGTTTGCTGAAGAAGCTCATTCTGTCCTGGTGCATCTCCCTTCCCCTTCCCTGCGCCTTTCTCCTGTCTGCTCTTTCCTTCTCCATGCAATCTGCCATATTCACCCTCCAGGCCCGCTGTTCAAGGTCTGATGCAGCACTGGCTTGCAGGATCTTGCAGAAGATGTCCTCCTACATAGTCTCCTTTTTCTCTTCCTTATTTGGGTCAGTTGTTCCGCTGCAGTGGAGGGGGTATCCCTTAAGGGCGCAGCGGCTGCAGCAACAGATAAAACACACCAGTACCATTCTCAATGTAGTAGGAACAGAAAACAAAACTTAAGATTCAGGACTTCTCTCTTTCCTTGCTCCCCTAAAATGTTAAACACGACATGCTTATTGGCACTTCTGCTTTGGAGTGATTGTGTCTGGTGCCCCTCTCAGCTCAAGCTAGGATGAGTGTGACCTGCCAGGCGTGAGGGAAACAATGACAGAATTGCTTGCTTGCATGAAAGTGAGTATAGGGCACCGGCCCTGAATACTGGCACCATTTTCTACATGGGATGGTGGTGTTAGCTGACACAGAGCACAGCTGGTGTCCCAAAGTTGCCTTTTTCCATATGCTGTTAGCCAGTTTATAGTAGTCGTGCCTGTTGAAGTTATCAATGACTGGTGTAGGAAAGTGTCCTACTGCAAAGGAAGAAATAAGCCTGCAATCCTTCAAAATGGTTGGGAGGGAATTGCAGAGTACCTTTCATCAAGATCTCTGAGAAGGCTTCAAGGGACTTCCCTATTTACATAAACTGCTCCGCATTCCCCTCCACCCACCTAACTCAGAGGGGAATGAAAAGCCTCTGGCAACTCGACCTCTGTGTTATACTACTACCTCTTTTAGTACAAATAAAGTTATGAAAAGTCAACTGCTGAGTCCTGCTAAGTTGAGGATGCCATCAGTGTAATGGGAAATTTAGTTCCGCACTTACTCAAGATTCCTTCCCCCTGAGTTGGTGATCACTCGTGTTTGACTGCAGAGACAGGCTGTGGTGGAGTCAAAAAGAAAAAAAAAAAAGTCCTGACTTATAGCACGGCTCCGGTCACCTGTCCCCCATATTCCTCTTCCTCATTCACCTCCTCATTCTCACTGTTTACAGCGGAGGCCTGTTACCTGGGCTCCTCAGAGGTATTGACTGTGGTGTGTGTGGTGGTGGTGGGCTCTCCTCCAAGTATGGCATGCATCTCTTTGTAAAAGTGTCTGCCTGCGGCTTGGCACCGGATTGATTTTTGATCTTCCTGGCCTTCTGGTATGCCTGCTGCAGTTCCTTGGCTTTCACATGGCACTGCTGCTGGTCCCTGTCATACCCCTTCTCCTGAATCCCCTGAGCAATCTGCTCATAGATGTCAGTGTTTCTACGGCTGGTTCGAAGCTGTGCCTGCACAGCCTCTTCTCCCCACAGGCTTAGGAGATCCAATATCTCCTGTCTGCTCCAGGCAGGAACACGTCTGGAACATGAATCCAGCATGGTCAGCTGGGCAGTTGAGTACAACCATGAAGAGCAGATAGTGATGTGCTCACCAAGCTGGACAACCAGAAAAGGGCATTTCAAAAATTTGCAAGGGTTTTTAAAGGAAGGGAGGAAGCTTTTGGTATGTGTGCACCCTGGGCAGCGGAGTTAATGATTTTGACCAGAGTGGTCAATGTTGGGCATTGTGGGACAGCTGGTGGAGGACTGTTAGGGTTAACATAGGTAACAGTGTCTACACTGCATTGACCATGGATCTGTGCTGTCTGGGAGCTGGTGTTCTTATGTTGGCTTAATGGGGTCCTTACATAAGTCGGAGACAAATTTAAATGTAGACACATGCACAAGTAGGTCGATGGAAGGCATCTTACGTCGACTTAAAATTGTGGTGTAGACCAGGCCATAGACTTTTAAAGCTGGGCTCTCTTCTTTTTCTGTCCTGTTGCCCTAATGTTTTTTTAATGTGACGTTCACTCTCTCGTTGGAGTCTAGTGAACTATTCCTGTCAGTATAATGATTCCCACCTGTTGCTTTAGCCCTAGCTATTTTCATACTAGGAATGGAGGAGGAGAGGGAAGGAAGGCTTGTTTACTAACTGTGATCTAGTTGAGCTCTCAAAGTCTAGCATGAAACCCTCTTAGCAGGAAGTAACACTAAAATGAAAGCATGGTAGGGCTCCCACATGTAAGAGAGAGAGGCGGGGGAAGCAGATACATATACAAAATGACAGAATAGAATGGGTGTGGTGCATTCTGTGCAAGCATCGATAGTATATATCAAAACAACCTTTGTACTAGTAATGATACCATGTAAAATTTACTGTAGAAACGCCCTCACCTATCAACTGAATCTCCTTCACAGTTTAATCAAGCAAATTCACCAGGCTTGAAGAGGCTGGGAAAGTGATCCCTAGCAAACCATTTGTGTGGCTCTGCATTTATTTGCTGTCTAAAAATATATTCAGTGTATGTATATACTTTTAAATGTCAGATAACTAACTGCCTGATGCTTCAGACAGCCTGGTAAGTGCTGAAAAGCAGGAGCTCTTCATATATAACACTTTTTGATACTTGCACTCTTGACGCTCTGCCTGCACTGCATAGAGAAACTACTTTTCTAGTGAAACATGCTTCAGCACAGTTCTTGCTAGAAGATTCTACCATGGTTTCCCTGTCCAGCATAGCTAGGTGCCAAAGAGGGTCAATAGTCTCTGCTTATAATGTCTTCAAAGCCAGCTGACAGACTGTTTGCATAAATCTAATCTCTGTATTTATACTGTGGTGTAAGATGTCTGTCATTTCCTTCACCCCAAGTTATTTGGTGTTCTCACATGTTTTAAGTCATTGATCGATGTTAAAGAAATACATGCCAAAAATAAGTGACCTGCTCAGAAAACTCCATCTATCCAGCTTTCCCTGAGCATTGAATTACTGATCCTGTCATCTGCTACACCAATAAATTTCAGTTCAAAATGTCAAAGCAGTACTTCTCTTAGCAAGAGCAATCTCTCTGCCAACCTGTAGTAAAGAATGGGAGGTGGAACAGGCATAACTAATCTGTGGGATGAAGAGACTGCTCCTGATGCTCTCTCTCTGATAGGGGATAGTGGGTGGATGCCATGTTAACTTGTTAGGGTACCATGAACCAGACTTCCAGTTTCCCCTTTCTTAACTAAGACCAATGGAAAATGAGATAGATAGACCATATTCATTCCCTGTGGGGGAGTATCTCTAGCTCAACTGTAGTAGAAAATAGCTCTGTTCACACCAAGAACAGAACTGTGCTAGTTACAAATGTGTTTAAATGTGATGGTTGCTAGCAAAGACAGTAACATTTTCCCTGTCTGTTGTGTGCAGGGATTTTTTTCTGATAAAAATCATGCTAATCAAACTGATAGAAACCTACAGGCCTTATCTGCACAAACCATAGAACAGAATTTAACAATCATGCTTAACCAGGGTTTTATTGTCCATATAATGCAATAGGTGCCTTTACAAGGGAATATAATGGTGAGCTCCCTGATCTGCTGTTTTGAAGTCTAAAACGGGACCAAACACTTAACACAAGGTCAACTGACTTGAAGGTATAGGGAGGACAGTGTTAACAACAGGAGGGGATGGAGCCCTCTTGGGGCATAGCTTTCCTCCAAGGGTGAGCTGAAAACTTGGTGGCATTATAGCTTTCTGGATAGTCTTTCATTTATCCCCTCAAACCCTTTTTTTAATAAAATCCTTCAAGTTTAATAACTCAAAAGGATGGTGTTTCTCAGGAGTTAGGGTCTGTGGAAAAGTTTAAACTGACGTGGCCAGTGTGGATTCTTGCATTGAGTGGACAGGGACAAAATGCTTACTGAAAGGTGAACTGTCAGGCTGGTAGGAGCTTTCCAGTGGAGTTTCTCAGGGATCGGACTTGGGACCAATCTTTTTAAACATTTTTATTAATGACCTTGGCACAAAAAGAGGGAGCACGCTAATAAGATTTGTGGATGACACAAAGTTGGGAGGCATTGCCAATACGGAGGAGGACTGAAATATCATACAAGAAGATCTGGATGACCTTGTAAACTGGAATAATAGAAATGGGATGAAATTTAATAGTACAAAGGATAAGGCCATGCATTTAGAGACCAACAACAAGAATTTTTGCTATAAGCTGGGGATGAATCAGTTAGAAGTGACAAAGGACGAGAAAGACCTGGGTGTATTGATTGATCACAGGATGACTGAGCTGTAATGACTGACTGTAATGTGAACATGAAAAAAGCTAATGTAGTCCTAGGATGCAACAGGTGAGATATTTCCAGTACAGCTTGGAAAGTGTTAGTACCATTATACAAAGCACTGGTGAGACCTCATCTGGAATACTGTGTTCAGTTCTGGTCTCCCATGTTTAAGAAAGATGAATTCAAACTGGAACAGATGCAGAGAAGGGCTACTAGGATGATCCAAGGAATGGAGAACCTACCTTAGGAGAAAGAACAGGAGTACTTGTGGCACCTTAGAGACTAACAAATTTATTTGAGCATAAGGTTTAGTAGGCTACAGCCAGCTTCCATGGGCGACAGCCCACTTTGGGCTGTCGCCCATGAAAGCTTATGCTCAAATAAATTTGTTAGTCTCTAAGATGCCACAAGTACTCCTGTTCTTTTTGCGGATACAGACTAACATGGCTGCTACTCTGATACCTTAGGAGAGGAGACTCAGCTTGGCTTATTTAGCCTAACCAAAGGAAGGCTGAGGGGAGATATCGTTGGTTTCTCTAAATACATCAGAGGGATAAATACAGGTAGAGAGAGGAGTTTAAGTTAAGCGCCAGTGTTGACACAAGGACAAATGGATATAAAGTGGCCATCAACAAGTTTAGGCTTGAAATTAAATGAAGGTTTCTAACCATCAGAAGAGTGATGTTCTGGAACAGGCTTCTAAGGGGAGCAGTGGGGGCAAAAAACCTAACTGGCTTCAAGACTGAACTTACCTTCAAGCCCTGCTCTCCCTCCCACCCTCTGCAGCCTCAGCTCGCTGTGCCTCCAGCGCTCGGGCTGCGAGTTCCTGCTGGGCAACGCAGTGGCATGGCTGGCTCTGGCTGGGCGACACGGCTGCCAGTCCTGCTGCTCTGAGCGGCATGGTAAGGGGGTGGGGGAGTTGGATAAGGGGCAAGGGGTCCCGGGGGGCAGTCAGGGGACAGGGAGCAGAGGGCGGTTGGATAGGCGTGGGAGTCCTGGGAGGCCTGTCAGGGGGCTGGGGTGTGGATAGGAGTTGGGGCAGTTGGGACAGGAGCAGGAGGGGTTGGATAGGGGGTGGGGTCCTGGGAGGGGGTGGTCAGGGGACAAGGAGCAGGGGGAGTTGGATGGGTTGGCGGTTCTGAGGGGGGCAGTCAGGGGGCAGAAAGTGGGAGGGGTGGATGGGGGTGGGGGCCAGGCTGTTTGGGAGCCCCAATGTGGCCCTCAGGCCAAAAAGATTGCACACCCCTGGACTAGATGATTATGATTGTCCCTTCTTATCTTAAAGTCTTTGAGTCTAAAGATCTCACCCTATGGTTTGCATCTCTACTGGCTAGTCAAACTATTAGAACTCAGATTATTCACAGTTGAAGGGTCATCCACATTCCATATATGGACATATTAATGAACTAGTTCCGATGTTCTTCCCTGATAACGATACATCTACTATTCATTAACACATGCATTCAGCAGCTGTTCCTGGCCTAACTTCTTTTTCACACAACCATGCTGTTGTGTGGGAAGTGAGTGACGCTGATTGGCTGACCACCTTTCAAAGGTGGAGACCCAGTTTCAGCGCTCTCTGCATGGAGTTTGCCCTAACTTTACAATGCCAATATAATGCTTGCATGGGGCTAATCTCTCTCTGGACAAAATAATTAGTATAACTTCGTAAAGTCTGGCTACAAATGGAGTACTGTTCCTTGGCTGTTTGTCATTGGAAAGCCCACAGCAGATGCTGGAAGAGTGCTTAGAAATACACAGTTCTGCTGGACCATTTGATCACCATTACAAACGGCATTCAAGGCCCTATACTACCCTCCCCAATCTGTATCTCTGATCTCATCACCTTTTAACTCTGCATCGTCTTGTGTCCCCACTGTGTCCCCCTGTTTCACAAATGATACCAGGCTTCATGCTTCCTTTCTTCACTTCTCTCACTCCCAAGCCTCTATGCCTCCTCCTGTGCTGCTCCTGTGCACCAACATCCTTCCAAAACCTATTTGCCAAGCCGTCTTCCTCACCTCATCCAAATCCCTCTTAAACCTACTTTTGCCATCTTGCCTGAGGGCAGTAGGGGACTGAAAAACAAAACAAAACTCCCAAGTGAATGGAACTCTTGTGCCTCTCTGAGTAACCATGTGAGTGTATTGTTGCTGATGTCTTTTTGTTGATCCTCACTTTTGTGTTATGTAGATTGTAAGCTTTTTAGAGCAGGGACCTTGTCTGTACTTGATCTGTGGTCATGCAGGCCATTGTGAATTGCTGAGTTTGGTTTGCTGATGTTAATAAAATTCTGGCATCAGAGGTTGTTGGGTTTTTTAATTATGGATCAATGCCCTGTTGTACTCGGCACTGTACAAACAAACAAACCAGTCCCTGCCACAGAGTGTGCTCATCCTAGGATATAGACTGTGTACCGGAGGACATGGTAATAGTAGAAACAAATGTGTTAGTAGACTTTTCAAGAATTCCAGGTTGAACACGATGGGACGAATAGGATACTTTTCCACATCAGGGAAGTTGATATGCTTGTTGTGTATATGGTGAATTTGGGGGATCCATCCTGTCTACTATTGATCTTTGTGGGGGAGCCTCACTTCTCCTGTGACAGAGATGCATGCTTCAGATCACGTCACATGGTGATGAGCATGGTTTAAAAACTTAGAACTTTTTCTTGAGCAGAAGCTGAATGGTGGTGGAATTTGCTTTTGGGAGACTGTAAGGAAGGTGATGGTCTACTGCAGCACAACAGTAGTGACCTTTAAACCTCTGAAGTGATGGCTGCAGGCTGTGTGCTCCACAACCTCCGGAAAAGCAATGAGGAAAGTTAGCTCACAGCCAGAATGAAGAGTGCAGGGTAATTCCCTTCAGGCAGCCTGAAGTTTTCCTTCTGTGAGAGGACGAGGGTATAGGATGGCAGCCAGTGGCAGAAGTGCCAATGAGATAAGGAATCCCTGTGTCATTAATTTGCCTTTATATGTGGATGTTTAGAGGAGGACAAAACTGTCTTTGTCAGAGATCTTATGAAACAATGGTCAGTGCAGCTAATCAAACAGACATTACCTAGAAATGAAAGTCTATAGCCAGCTAGTTTAAAGGCGCTGAGATGTGATTTCTAAAAGCTGATTTCTTCATCCCTAAACATAGTTATTTTATGCTTATATCCACATACAGTAAAACCTCAGTTACAAACACCAGAGTTATGAACTGACCAGTTAACCATACACCTCATTTGGAACCGGAAGTATGCAATCAGGCAGCAGCAGAAACAAGAAAAAATAAAGGGAAAGCAGCATTTTTCCTCTGCATAGTAAAGTTTCAAAGCTGTATTAAGTTAATGTTAAGTTGTAAACTTTTGAAAGAACAGCCACAATGTTTTGTTCAGAGTTATGAAAAGCCTCCATTCCCCAGGTGTTTATAATTCTGAGGTTCTACTGTACTTAGAAGCACTCAGTTACAACTTTTCTACCACCAGCTACAACAAATTTCCTCTAAGTCGCACATGATTCTAACTCACCATCTTACGCATTCATCTGACGTGGATTGTCTTGGGGAAATTCTTTGCAGGTTCTTCTTCCAAAGGTTGTACAAGGTAACATTAGTCCCTCCCTGTGTGGCTCTTCATGGAGGCTTATAGATACTCATCGCTCAATGCAGACAGCAACACAAGCTGCTGTGGGGGGCCTATCAGTGGAAGTTGCCTTCTGCTGTGTGAGGTCAATTTCTTTAGCTGGAGGAGGATGAAAACAGTTGTGTTCAAAGAACTTTGTAGCAATAGAAATATAGACATCAACGAGTAGGTTGTTTGTAATCTTGTGACCTTGCTGTGTCATTTTTCTTAGGCCTTGTTTCTAGATAGCTTTTTACATGTCACCTTAGTGGACTCAGAACATCAGTAAGGTTCCACAGATTCAGTTCATACATAGTTATTATAGCCACACTTTTCACCTAACCCCTATTTTGAGACTATAAATGATTTCATGTGTCATAGGGATTCTAATCCAAATCAGTGCAGTGATTGAAAGCAGTTGTATTTCAATTGACGGATTTTTGTAGATGTCTCCATGTCTCTTATCCTGCAAAGCGTATGAGATTAATTTATGGGATTGCATTTGGGAATGCTGATTACAGTCCCAGTGAGTGTTAAAATGTTGATTGTTACCCATACCAATACTAGAATACATAGAGTAGATTACCATGGGATCAATAGGAAGATCCCTTTGGTACGTAAGAGTTAAAATATTTTTTTAAAAGGCAAAATTTCACTTCAAAGGGCAAAGGCTAGAATTAGAAATGAAAATGGCAAATGTTAACATTGAAAATGTTAACTATATAACAAAAATAGCAAAAATTTAAATTAATTTGAAGTTGATTAAAAAAAACCAAGTGTTTAAACCAAACACACCCAGAATCTCCTAGGGTTAATTTTAAACCAACATAGAAAAGAACTGTGGTTAAATAGAAAAAAAATATATACAGAAATTAGGCATTTAAAAAAATTAGTCAAGGGCAACATTTGGGTTTTGCTGTTATAGGTCCCAGTACCATGAGCAGTTGCATACATGCTTAGCTTTATGCATGTGAGTAGTTCCCCTGACATCAATAAGACTACTCATGTATGCAAAATTAGACACACACAACTATTTTCGGAATTGGGAACTTAGGTTGTAAGCTTGTCAGACAGATAGTGCCTTCTTTATGTGTATGTATGTACAGCACTTAGCGTAATTGCCCAGTATCTGTACTTCACTTCCACTATAGTGCACACATGCATCAGTCTTAATTATTCCAAACTTTACTTTAAGGATGGACCTTTTGTGTGCCAGGTATTGACTGACTACAGCTGGAAAAGAGGGGAGAGCCAGTAGCATGTGATCATCCAGGCTTCCGTGGGTCAACAGCAACATGTACCATGAACCACAGTTTGGGACCTGCTGCTTTGAGGATGAGGATCTGAGCTGATAGGTGCTAAGAAATGCTCTGTTACCTTGTTTTTCATAGGCCTGGTCTACATTACAAAGTTGGGTCTATGTAAGTCACACTGCATCAATCTATTTGTGCATGTGTCTACACTTTAAATCTGTCTCTGGCTGACATAAGTGCCCAGTTATGGTGGTGCAGTAAAACCACCTCTCCTACGGTGGTGAGCCATGATCGACCTGTTGCCGTCAATGTAGTGCAAGTGTACACAATACAGGACTTGTGTTGGCCCTAACAGTCCTCCAGCAGCTGTCCCACAATCCCCCATGTTCTGTGACAGTGACCACTCTGGTTATTGTGAACTCCACTGCCCAGGGATGTCAGACCAGAAGCTACCTCCCTCTCCCCTTAAAAACACCATGTGTAATTTTGAAATGCCTCTTCCTGATTGCCCAGCTCAGTGAGCACACCTAGCAACTTTCTCTTGTTGTGTGCAATGGCCCAGCTGCCCAGGCCAGCTCCAGGCGCTACATGTGCTCCTGTCTGCAGTAGACAGGAGGTTATTGGATCTCCTGGGCCTGTGGGGAAAAGAGGTTGTGCACTTACAGCTACAGACCAGCCATAGAAGCATGGTTGTCTACAAAAGGATTACGTGGGGAATACAGGCAAAGGGTTACAACAGGGATCGTCATAAGTACTGCATGAAAGAGAAGGAACTACGCCAGGCATACCAATCAAACTGGTGCTGAGATGTGGACCTGCTGTACTTGGTGGAGACTGTACCATTATCCCACCAACCACTGTAGATACCTCAGAGGAGCCAGTGCCAGAGATGCATGCTGTGAAAAGCGAGGAGGAGGAGATGGGTGGGGGTTGGAGGGGATGGTAGGGTGTACAGCTATGTGCTAAGCCAGGATCTGTTCAAGACTCTTATCACACTGTAACTTGTCCTGCCAGCTGAGCATGGACAAGCTTGATGAATAGGAAGGGACATCCTTGGGTAAATGTGTACATGCATTTTCCCTTACAAAGTGTAAATTAAATGATGATGCTGAGCCCAGCCCCAAGTTAACAAGACACAGGTATTGACTTTTCATTGCTTTACTTGTAAGAGAAGAGGTAGCAGAACACGAAATGGAGGTAGAGTTGGTATCTACTTTTCCTTCCGCTGTGGGGTTAGGTAGGAAAAAGAAGAAAAGCCCTTGTAGAGCAGTTTGTTTATATACATGGGGATGTCACTTGAATCTTCCTGAGATCTCAGCAAAAATGCAGTCCTCTCCTGAAGGCTTTGAGGAAGGCAGCCTTATTTCTTCCTCTGTAGTAGGACACTTTCCCACGTCATTCCATGAGGAGTTTGGTTGACACTATTGCAATAAACAGGCTAGCAGCTTATGGGCCAAGGTGACTTTTGGACTTCAATAGTAGCTGAGCTCTGTGCCTTTGTTACCTGTGGGAGTGAGATGTCAGCTAAAATCACCACTGCCTGTGGAAAACAGTGCCAGTATTCAGTGCCATTGCCCTATACTCAGGCCCGTGGGATAGGGACCAAAAATTTTATTGTTTCATGCATCTGACACCACTTCTTCCCTCTCCTCCTCCTGTTCCTGGTGGACCATATTCACCAGGACTGGGGCTGGAGAGCAGTGCTAGGAAGAGGCACTCCAAAGCCAAAGTGTCAATAAGCATATTAAATGTTTTTACGGCAATAAGGGAAGGGAGTTTTGAAACTCTTTCCCTTTCCACTGTGATTGTAAATCTAGTGGTACATTTGTATGTTTTTATCAGCAGCTGCTGCTGTTTTGGCCTAGAGGGGTATCTCAAATACCCGCAGAATACCTGACCCTGATGAGGATAAAGAAGAGAACATGGTAGGCCATGTTCAGCAAGATTCTGCAAGCCAGGGCTGCAACAGAGTGCAAACTAAAGCCTAGGGGCCTGACATGCAAGACGGTATAGAGAGAGAGCAGACAGCAGAAAGGCCCAGGAAAAGGAGAGAGACATGCATCAGGGCATAATGGATCTTCTCAAGCAGCAAACTCAAATGTTGCAGACCCTGGTTGATCTACAGGTCCAAAAATCCTGGACTTAAGTCTTTGGAGAATTCCATGGTATCAGCTCTCTACACCACGCAGCACACCACATGGCCCCATGGGCCGCATCCTTACCCCACCACTCCATGTGAGGGGACAGAGAGCAAGGAAGACCACAGCTTCATATACCACCAAGCTGTGAGAGCCCTGCTTGGTGTATATGTAGCCAAAGTGGACTACATATGTGCACTAAAATGAACAGAAATGTTAGCTACCTTTCCAATTTTAAAGGTCCATTCTGTTCATTTACGTTAAAGGTTTATATTGCATTGACTGTTTTTTGCACATTGTTTCTCTTCACTGCTTTTCCACTCAATTTCTGATTTTCGAAAACAACACATATTGCAGAATGCATTGCAGTACTCAAAGCACCCAGTATTCATAAATGAACATCATTACAGAACTTATAGCTTCAGTAAAAGACAATATTTACAAATGTATAGCAAGCTCCACATAATTCAAATCTTCAGTAAAACACAGTCATAATTATAAATAATAGCAAGCACTCCCAATTCCTAACAGCACCCAAAGCTTCAAGAACAGTCCTGCACAGAAGACTACTGTGGCTGACCACTGAAGTGCTCTTTCAAAGCTTCCCTCAACCCGATAGCTCTGTGTTGGGTTGAGCTCTTCTAAGGGCTTTTGTGTCTGGCTGCTCAAACTCAGCAGACAGCCACTCCAACTCCTCCCTTGCAGCAGCTTTCCCCACCTTCGTCTCACAGATATTCTGTATACAACATGTAGCTTATAATTATTGAGATAAAGAAAAGGAGTACTAGTGGCACCTTAGAGACTAACAAATTTATTTGAGCATAAGCTTTCGTGAGCTACAGCTCACTTCATCGGATGCTCACGAAAGCTTATGCTCAAATAAATTTGTTAGTCTCTAAAGTGCCACAAGTACTTCTTTTCTTTTTGCGAATACAGACTAACACGGCTGCTACTCTGAAACCTGTAATTATTGGGATGTTTCTGTCACTGAGATCAAATCAAGTAAGTAAACAGTGCCAGCATCCCTTCAGTCTACCAAAAGGACATTTAACTGTCATTCTGCATCTGCTGAGTTGGTAGTTGAATCTTTCCTTGGTGCTGTCAAGGTGGCCAGTGTACAGCATCCTGAGCAAGGGGTCCCCCAGAATCACTATTGTCATTTCCATATTGACAGTGGTAATCTGCTGGACAGGAAAGAATGTCTCTGTGTTCTTAAAGATGTGAGCGACATTCAGCTTCCCTGACCATCCTGTATTGATGTCGGTGAAGCATCCCCTGATGATCCACCATTGCTTGCATAACCATGGAACAGTAGCCCTTTCTGTTGATGCACTCTGTGGCAAAGTGACCTGCTGCCAAAATAGGGATATGCATGCTGTCTGTCATCCCACCACAGTTTGGGAACCTATTGCTGCAAATTCATCCACTATGTCCTGCACATTTCCGAGGGTCACAGTCCTGCATAGCTGGAGATGATTAATGACCCTACACACTTGCATGACAGTGGCCCCCACTGTGGATTTTCCCACTCCAAAATGATTTTGCACTGACTGGTAGCAATCGCTAGTCACTTCTCCACTGTTAACGCAGCTCTTATTGGGTGTCCCTGTGTTGAAGGCCTGTAGTGAGCTAGGCACACGCATCCAGGAATCTGGCTTTTTGCATCCGAAAGTTCTGCAGCCACTGCTCATGACTATAGGATGTATCTTCTGCCAAACCAGTCTCTTTGCTAAAAGCTGTCTTCCCTTTTATAGGGCAGGGAAGGGGGGGGGAAATCTCAAATACATTTTTAAAAATCAGAAACCGGAAAAACTTTTTTTTCCCTTTTGAAAAACCGCTGGCTTATGGTTTCTAACCTGGCCCTAGATTGTCCCCTGGCATGGAAAAACCAAGTAAAGGAGCCCAGGAAAGGAACTCCGAGGAGCAGCTTGTAAAATTTTTCCCAGAGCATTCAAGGTTGGGGGTGGGAAGGGTTTGGAATGAGGTTGTGGTTCAAATCCCAAGCTCTATTGATCCCTTGGAGGCAAGGACCCTTTGCATAAAAACCCTGATGTCTCCTTCCAGGTGGCTTTGCTCCAGTGCTGCTGTGCTACCAAGGCTTCCCCTGGCTGTGGGTTCCCTGGGTATTTCTCCTGTTTGGCCATGTGTGTCAGTGATCTTCCATGTGTGTTGGATGAACAGAGCTGTGGGAGGTGGCATAGGAGTAATGGGTGGATTGCCTGTCCTCCCACTTGCACTGGGGCTGAACATGCTGGTTTCCACAGTGCTGGCTGGCAAAAAATAAACTTTTATCATTTACAAGGAACCACTGGTGATCTAAGTTCTATTTCTTGATGGGTTCTTGCTTTGTAGGCCTTTTCTCTGGACAAAGGGAAGCGGCTCACAAGCCAATTTCTCCCAACACTTCTGCAATGAGAAGAACCAATGACATGAATATAAATAAGGATGACTCGCTTCTGGTGTGAAAAGTTCCTCCTCCTAATGATTTTACAAACTAACCCAACAAATTCCCCATATCTCCTTAGTGTGGTTGCTAAGGAAGAGATGAAGAAACCACTTGCATTTTAACAGCAGCTGTTGCTGCCACACTGAAAAAAGCGGTAGTGAAATGTATAATGGTCTCAAATAGTAAAGAGAGGTGAGCTCCTGTGTTACTGGTTCTTTGCTCAGGCTCATTACAGGCCACTCTTTTTCAGTTTACATGTTTATGGAGGGTGAATATGTGGACGCTGTTCACAACAATAGCAATGGAAAGCTGCAAATGCTGAGTGTCGACAGTGTGATCAGTCTGCTGCCTGCTGTCCCCACATGGATATATGAATTATTGGCGGTCCTGTTCCCCAGATAGAGAACTCAGCCGTTTAATCCCTGCAGTTCAGTTGTCATTTACAGTCTGCTTCACTTAAATGCTTATCAATTAACTGCACAATCAGCTGAGGGTGCATAGCCAATGTGCATCCTGCATCAGCTGTCAGTGGATTAAAGTGCTGGTATGCTCAGAAAAGTCACTTTGAAAAAGACACACTATTCAGTTTTCAGGGCAAATGATTTTTTCCCCCTAACCCCTGCTGCGGAAAACTCCACTTGGGATCTGAGGCCCTGTCTACTCTACAAGAAAAACTTGTGCTGGAAAAAATAATTTAAATTGACGACTTCAGCGTTAGGCAGTAACCGAACAGTGAGCATTGTTTTCAAAATCATTTTGCCCACAGTGTCTCTACTCATATTGGGGCAACACTTGCTAGCTGTAAGCATTTTAAAAATGGTTTCTTAGCATTTTTTTTAAATGTAAACAAAACCTTTGGATCAGGTTGAACTCTGCCCCTGCTGCTTTCACCATCCATAAAGATTCTGTAATTGGAACTTACCAGACTAGGCTGATGCATGAGCCAGAATCTTATTCGTCTCTGTGACTGACTAACTGGCCGATGTTGATATGGTGGGTCCCGGGCTTTTCTTGGCAGGGGGGCTAGGACTCCACCCCTTGCCCCTGCTCTTGGGGAGCTGAGGGCCCCGCTACTGGCCCGGGAAGGTCGTAGAGGAGGGTAGCAGGGAAGGGGTCTGGGTTCGCTCCTCGCTCTGAGCCCCAGCACCTCTCAACCCTTGTGGGTTTCTTCCCCCTTGGGTAGGGTTACCCTTGGTCCTTGACGCTGGGGGAGGGAGTTTCCAGCCACTCCCTCCAAATTCCTCAGCCACACACCTCCAAACTCCAATCCTCTCTCCTTCCTCGCTTCACCTGTCTGCCTGGCATGGAAAGGTACCAATTTGAGATTTCTAAAGATAGCTACAGCACTCGTCCCAAGGTTTAAGATTCTGAAGTGCCTTCCAAAATCTGAGGGGGACAAGGTGTGGAGCATGCTTTCAGGGGTCTTAAAAGAACAACACTCTGATGTGAAAACTACAGAATCCGAACCATCAAAAAAGAAAATCAATCTTCTGCTGGTGGCATCTGACTCAGATGATGAAAATGAACGTGTGTCAGGCCTCACTGCTTTGGATCATTATCAAGCAGAACCCGTCATCAGCATGGACACATGTCCTTTGGAATGGTGGTTGAAGATGAAGGGACCTATGTATCTTTAGTGCATCTGGCACGTAAATATCTTGCAACACCAGCTACAACAGTGCCATGTGAACGTCTGTTCTCACTTTCAGGTGTAATGTAAACAAGAAGTGGGCAGCATTATCTCCTGCAAATGACTCTACTAAATGGAGGCTTGAGGATGGTAAAGTTAAACACCATCATAAAGAAGAACAAATTGCTCCATAGTCCCTCTAAGAAAAGACCTGCTGCTCTCCTCCTCTCCCTTCTCCTCAGTATCAAGTGAGACTATGCGACCGTGATGGCGGATGTGTCTGGAACTTATGGGGAGCGTGGGCTGGCATCATGGGTACTGGGAGCTACCAGTGCTCCAAAACTGTCTATGAAAGGAGCAGGACTGCCCCCTGCACTGCACAGGGACAGAAGGAAACGTTCACACTCTACAAATAAAAAGAAAAGGAGTACTTGTGGCACCTTAGAAACTAACCAATTTATTTGAGCATGAGCTTTCGTGAGCTACAGCTCACTTCATCGGATGCATACCGTGGAAACTGCAGAAGACATTATATACACACAGAGACCATGAAACAATACCTCCTCCCGCCCCACTGTCCTGCTGGTATGGACAGTGGGGCGGGAGGAGGTATTGTTTCATGGTCTCTGTGTGTATATAATGTCTTCTGCAGTTTCCACGGTATGCATCCGATGAAGTGAGCTGTAGCTCACGAAAGCTCATGCTCAAATAAATTGGTTAGTCTCTAAGGTGCCACAAGTACTCCTTTTCTTTTTGCGAATACAGACTAACACGGCTGTTACTCTGAACTCTACAAGTACATTACTGCACCATTAGAAGACTTCTGCACCCAAACTTGCACTGGTGGATCTGCCTGTACCAAAGAGTCTGGCTAGCTATCCTCCTGCTAGGCCTTGATATGCTCTTCTTGAGGACCTGGTGATTTACACTGATAACCAATTGCTGATCCATTCAGACTTCATATTATCGAGGGAAGTCACTACCCAGTCATCACATTATTTGCTGATTCCCAGCACCAGCCGTGCCGTGGAGGCTGCAACATCATTGGTAAACTATTTGCTGGTTTTTGCCTCCAGCCAGACTGTTGCAATACAGATGGTACCATCAGCTCTGCCTTAGAGTTGTATGACTGGTATACCTTGGAGGAACAGTGGTTCCCCCGGTGGTCCTGAGATGAGAGTGGACAGGGCTTACAGAGCCTTCCGGATGCCTCTGCTTCCTTATGAACCACATTATTGGGCTAGGGACCAATGGTACCCTCGAGGGGCCCGCCTCTGTACCCTTATATCCCACCCACTGGTCATACTGCGGCTCCTGGAATCCATACTTTTGGACCCTGGACTATTAGGACACTGGATCCTACTTTCAACAAAGACACTCTCCAGCTGAGGCAGGACACTGGCCTCTCCTTCACCACGAGGCGATTATAGGCAATACCAGGATCTCTTGAGGAGGATTGCTGATATTCTCCAGATCTCACTGGAAGAGGTTCAGGATCCTACCATGAATGCCTGGGTATTCTCCAGTCTACAGCTCCTTCCAAGGTGGCAATCTCTATTAAAGACTCCACTTTGGAGCCCACTAAGACTGTTCGGCATACACATCAGCTACCTGTGCCCCAGCCCCAAAGAGGGCTAAGAAAAAGTACTTTTTTTCCTCCAAAGGGATGGAATATTTGTTTTCCCACTCTAACCTGAATTCTTTAGTAGTCCAGGAGGTCACAGAGTGAAACAGGCTACAGCAGCTTAGGACCACTCCTTCGGACAAAGACTCCAAGAGACCTCTTCAGTAGAAAGAACTTTTCCTCAGCCATCCTGCCGGCCATTAATGTCCAAATAGATGTTATTAGTTACAGTAACCTGTCAGAGTTTGCTAATAAGATACCACAGACCCCTATTCCAGGTCTTCCTAGATGAAGGGAAACTGGCTGCTAGATTGCCCATTTAGGCATCGCTCGATATTGCAGACACGGTTTCACACTCCACGGAAACCTTGGTGGCTATAAGGCAGCTTCTTGTTTACAGCCCTTAGGGTTCCCTAATAAGGTTCAGGAGACAGAGATCATCTCCCCTTCAAGGGTGGTAACCTGTTGAGTTTGAAAACAGATGAATCGCTTCATGTCCTCAGGGACTCTCATGCCACTCTCCACTCTTTGGGGATATACACCCTGGGACCTCTTAGGAAATGCTCTAAGCTGCCTCCTCATAGATACTGTGCAGCCCCTCAGCCTTTCTACCATCAGAAGGGCTATAAGACAACTAGGAAGAGCCAGAGGCTACGGTGTAGCTGACACACCACACAACTGCCATCCCCCTTTCAATCCGAGCCACCTAGCAAGAAGGCATTTTGAGCGGATGCTCAAGAGCCATCAACCATTCCCTGCACAGACAGTTTCCCCTTGCTGCCTTTGGTGGCTGCCTGGCTCACTTTCTCGTGATGTGGCAGCGTATCACATCAGGCAAATGAATTTTAAATATCTTCTTGACTGGCTACGTGATAAAATTCCTTTCTGCCCCTTCTCCAAGATCCTCCTTCCCATCCCTCTTCAGGGACTTTTCTCTCAAAAGGATTCTCAAACTGGAGATGGATTCCCCAGTTAGGGGAATAGAGCCCATATCTCTGGACATCAGGGCAAGGGCTTTTACTCTATATATTTCCTCATCTCCAAAGAGAAGGTGAGGCTAGAGACCTATCCTGGACCTCTAACAGCTAAATGTCTTCATTCAGCATTCAAGATTGTGGATGACTACCTTGGCTTCAATAATCTCCTCCCTGAATGAAGGCAATTAGCTTGTGGCAGTCTATTTGAAAAATGCCTATTTTCATGCAAGAGACAGGGTGGGTGCTGTAATATCTTTTATTAGACTATCTTCTGTTGATGGAAGATAAAAGCTTTTGAGCATCACAGAGATCATCTTCAGGTTTGGAATATATGTTTTCATATGGACATTCAGCCAGCACACAGGAGATTCCTCATTTTAAGATGGGCCTAGAGCGCTTTCAATACACAATGCTCCTCTTCTGCCTCAACAGTCCTGTTGGGCTTTTTTTAATTTTTTTTTTTTTGAAGGTACTGTCTGTGGTAGCAGTATACCTGCACTGAAAAGGCAGCCCAATATTTTCCTATCTAGAGGACTGTCTGCTTGCAGGATGATAATAGCAAGAAATGCAGGCAGCAGTCACTTCTTCCTTACCCGACCTCTTTCACTCTTTAGGACTTCAGGTAAATCCACAAAAGTCTACTTTAACCCCCACATAAGTTTATAGAATTTATTAGAATAAGTCTGAACTCAACTGTGGCCAAAGCTTGCTTACCTCAGGACAGAGTCCTCATGTTAAAGGACCTCATCACCTAGCTTTGACTCAGACCCCAGATAACAGTCCGATCCTCCCTGTTAATTCTAGACCATATTGCTTCATACACCTACATGATCCCCTTCACAAGGCTTCACCTATGGTACCTCCAGGCATGGTTAAAGATGGTCTATGCTCCGAGCAGGGACTCCTTGGATCAGAGATCTGTAGAGCAGTGACTTGAGTCTCCATTCACAACTTTACTAGGAGGCATTATGCCATGGTTTGAGCTTTTGCTGAGGATGCTTCCTTTGGATCATTGATCCTAAGATCTGTGATGCAGAATACTTCCTCACACTCACTTCGTCAGTGAGCATAGCTAATACCCCTAGAGACCAGACCTCAAAGAAGAAAAGGTTTACTTACCTTATAGTAAATGGAGTTCTTCAAGATGTGTGATCCCTATGGGTAGTCCATGACCAACCCTCCCTCCTTCCCCTCTGCTCAGATCCTCGTTTGATTCATGGTAGAGTAGGACCTGGAGAGCCAGATGGTCTGGACCACCCCTTATACTCTTGATTCAGTGCATGACGAGGTATAGGATGCAAGTGCAGACCACTGGACGCTGCTATTGAAGAAAAAAAAGGAGTACTTGTGGCACCTTAGAGACTAAGGTGCCTCAAGTACTCCTTTTCTTTTTGCGAATACAGACTAACACGGCTGCTACTCTGAAACCTGCTATTGAAGAGTCTTGCAGCCTCAGGTGCAAGCACATGTGCAACCAAAGTGAATTCCCTTAGGGACCATACTTCTTGAACTCCAGTCAATATAAGGTAAGGTAAGTAACCTTCTTTTTGATTCACTTTACAGGTGGCTTACACTTCATTGCAATGCTGGTGAGTGAAATTTTTATAGTTTTGGGATCCTTCAGAATGCAAGGCAGTATAGAAATGTGATTATTTCAGCAATAAATGTCCTATATCCAAGGTATCTCGGGGCCTCTCCACTAAATAGCTCTTGCTTTTAATCTACATATTTCTTTGTTTCTTCTAATGAAAAAGATAATTCAGAGCATAGTATTTTTTTAAACTTTTGACACTGTGTAATGTCTGCTGTGATGAAAGCATCTTCTTTTTTTTTTTTTTGGTGGTTTCACCTTGTGAAACACTGGGGGATGTACTGTCTTTATAATTCTGGTCATACTTTTAAACACTAAATATAGTTTACAAATGGACAGTTTGCACTCACATACGCATATTTGAAAAACACTACTGCTGGGTTAGATGACATGGTGGTAAAAGTGACTGAACTCAGCCTTTGCTAGTGTTCCCACCATTGTTAGTGCTGATGCAGCTCTGCACTAATGCAAGAATAACAATAGGAGAGTTCCCTAAATAGATGCAGCCCCAGTGAGTTAAGCTTCCAGCTCCTACCAGCCATTGGTAGGTGAGTTACTGAGCTCTGGTCTAATAGGGTTTGTTTGTGTAATTCTCCACTGGTGCAGCTCTAGGGTTAGATTAATAGTAGTAAAAACATCAGTGCTATGTTTTACCATCAGTGCAGTGCCACAGGTAGTAGCTGTAGTGTAATTGTCTCCGATTTTTGTTAGTATAGACACACTCATACCTATTCCTTCCACTAGAGCACTGTGCCATCTCCCACCTTCTCTCTGGAGCTTCTTAATAATATTTTGTTCATCAGAGGCTTTCAGACTCCTTTACAAACTTTAATTAAGCCTCACTTCATCTCCTTCTTGTGAGATAAGGAAGCATTATTATTCCCAATTTACAGAAAGGGAAAATAAGACACACAGGCTAAGTGACATGCTCAGTGTTGTACAGTCTTTGGGGCAGCTGGGAATAGAACACCCGAGCTTTGATTCCTAAACCCCTGTTCTGACCACTAGATGTACTTTCTTCTTTAACAGAGAATGAGATTAGTCCCTATTATCTTTGATTTTGAATTAATTTTAAATACGTGGGGGATAGGGGGAAGTGCCATTTTCTGAATATTAAAGAAAACGGAGTGAACTAGTCCATGGCTGTAAATGGCTTTTATAAAACTCTCCTCGTTCTTAGCAGACCTTTGTGAATGACAGCCTTGAATTGGCTCTAGGGACATCTGTTACCCTATATATAGGAGTCACACACTCGCATACGTGAACAGGTGATCTCCTAAATATATGGAATTCAATAATACCTGGAATCCAGAGTACTTATTTATGCCAAAGGAGTCTGGGGGAGGGGTCCTTCCCTCTTCCATCCCCCTCAAATAGTGAACTGTGGAATAACCCTTGAAAAAGTGCATTTTATGCTGGCAATGTTTTACCCTTGAAATCTTTTGTGTGCATGGACGAAGTATTCTCTCCTGTTGATATCAGTTGATAAGGGATGTACCTTTTAGGATATTTTTTTCTCTGTAAATGACATTGGGCTAGATTTTAAAAGGTATTTCAGTACTTACGTCACAATGGAATCATTGGGAGTTAGGTGCCTAAGTACCTTTAAAAATCTGGTCCTTTTTTCCTTCTAGTCAACCATATTCGCAGTGATTGGTTTCTTACCGTAAAATTAGGCCTTTTGAATACAGTAAACAAATGAGAGAGAAGAGTTCAGTTCAATCCAAGGTTTTGTTAATAGGAGTAATGGAATGAGATTTGAGCAAAGGAAAATTTAGAATGAATATCTGAAAATGTTTCTTATTAGTGAGAGCCACTGTTGAACTGTGGAGTAGTGTCCCAAATATGTTGTTGAAAGTTCCATCACTTGAATACTTTAAAACAGAGTGCGACAAGGCACTGGAGAGCATACTGTTGGGAATATTCTGCATTGACTAGAGCATGGAGATGGGAGAAAGATGGACTAGATGTGACCACTACAGTGACTCTCTCACACCCACATTCATGTCTTCAAAAGGGCTAATTTCCTCAAAAATTAAGAAAATTATAAGCAAAATTGATTTGGAGGAAAAACTTAGACCAGTATGAATGAAGATTGGATGCTCTTTAAGAGAAGATTATTAGATGGACAAAAAGTCACAATTCCATGCCCAAGGAACAGGATGACTTTGACTAAAAGCCCATCCAGGTTCAGTGGCAAAATAAAGGCAGCAATTAGAGATTAAAAATCAACATGTAACTAACAGAGAAAGGGGAAATAGCAATCGATATAAATTAGAAGTCATGAAGTGTAGAAAATTGATAAGGGTGCTTAAGATGTCAGGGAGAAATCCCTGGCTGGCAGAACTAAGGACAATAAGGAAGTTTTTTTTTAAAGTATATTAGGAACAAAATAAATCATAGAAATTGTATAGGCCCATTACTTGGCTGAGGTTATAATGCAGAAAAGGCTGAAGTGTAAAATAAATATTTCTGTGGTGGATTTGGCAGGAAGCAGGATTGTGTTCTCTCATCATATGGGGATGATGAAGTACTTTGCAATTCATTAATAACTAGGGAGGATGTTAAACAATATCTTCTAGATACACATTTTTAAATCAGACCCTGATAACTTGTACTTAAGAGGCCTAAAAGAGTTGGCTGAGGAGATCTCTGTCCCACCGATGTTAATTTTTAATAAATCTTGGAATACTGGGGACATTCCAGAAGACTGGAAGAGGGCTAATGTGCCAATATTCAAAAAGAGCAAGTGGGATGATCCGGATAACTATAGGCTGGTTAACCTGGCATCATTCCTGGGCAAAATAATGGAAAAGCTGATACAGGATTCCACCATTCAAGAATAAAGGATAGAAGTATAATTAATGCCAGTCAACATGGTTTTATGGAAAAATGTCTTGTCAAACCTTATTTCATTCTTTGGGGTGACCAGTTTGGTTGACAAAGATAACTGCATAGATATAATATAATTAGACATGTGTAAAGCGTTTGATTTAGTACTGCATGATATTCTGAATTTTAAAAAAAAATAGAAGTATAGAATATCTCAATAAAGCATATGTTAAATGGATTAACTGGCTCTCTGAGAGATGTCAATAGGGAATCCTCATCAAATCAGGGTTATTCTAGTGGAGTTCTGTAGGAATCGTCCCTATGCTAGTCAATATGTCTTCAATTATCTGGAAGTAAATATAAAATCACTGCTGGCTTAAAAAAAATGTGGGGATGACACCAAGATTAGCAGAGGGGCAAATTTTGCTAGGGCAGTCCTACAGAGTGATCTGGGTCGCTTGTTGAGTTGGGCCCATTCAAAACAAATGTGTACTAATGCAGCTGAATGTAAAGAGGATTATATCCTGAAAAGGATCTAGGGGTCATAGTGGACCAGCATCTCAACATGAGCTCCCAGTGTGATGCTGTATCTAAAAGGTCTATTCCAATCATTGGATGTATGAACGGGAGCAGTGAGTAGGAATAGGGAGGTGCTTTTTACCTCTGCGTATATTATTGATGAGACCGTACTGGAATACTGCATACTGTTTCAGTGTCAGCGTTTTAAACAGGATGGTGAAAGATTGGAGGGCATACAGAAAAGAGCTACAAAAATGATTAATGGGTTAGAGAAGATGCCTTACGCTAAGAAACTTAAAGAGCTCAATCTCTTTAGTCTATTGAAAGATTACTTGATTTGTGTGTAAATACCTTCACAGGGAGAAAATACTGGGTACTAAAGGGCTCTTTAAACTAATGAAGAAAGCTGTAACAAGAACCAATGGCTGGAAGCTGAAGCCAGACAAATCGACTTTGTTAGACAAATCTAACAAATCGTTAGACTGACCTAACACTTGGTAAAGCAACCCACATCCTTTCACATATTTATACCTGCTCCTGTATCATTTACTTCCTACATCTGGTGAAGTGGGTTCTAGACCAGGAAAGCTTATGCCCAAATACATTTGTTAGTCTCTACGGTGCCACAAGGACTCCTCGTTGTTTTTTTTTTTCTGAAATAGAAACAAAGCACAAATTTTTATCAGTTAGCATAATGAATCTGGTGGATTCTTCATCTCTTGAAGTCTTATGATCAAGACTGGATGCCTTTCTGGAAGATGTGCTTTAGCCAAACACAAGTTATTGGGCTCAATACTGGGGTAACTGGGTGAAATTCTATGACCTGTAATATACAGGAAGTCAGATTAGGTGATCTAATGGTCCCTTCTGGCCTTAAAATATATGAATCCTTGCCTTGAAGAGTGCACAGGTTAAATTCAGGTAGATGGACAAAAAAGAGGCAATTGGAAGAGGGACAAGGGTTATGATAAAATAATGAATGAGTCTGTAAGGCATGTGCATATGTTAGTGGTTCCATTGTATTTGTTTTGGGGTTTTCTTATCTGTCTTCTCGCAGACAATGCTGAAAAAGTCAGTTTCTTTGCCTTTCAATTTCTCTGGGTCCAGGCAAAGAGCTATGGCATTCAGCATGTGACACTGTGTATCGACTGTTTTGAACAATTGCAAAAGCTCTTTTCTTAAATGGGAAGAGCTTGTCTACTGTGAGGCTGTAGATACAAGTACCTTGACAGAGGGGATAGGACCCAATATTTATTAGTATTAGCTCTGGTTTCCAAGGGCCATCTTATTGTGGGAGCTGTACTTTGATGTTAGATGGACGCCCCCGCAACTCCTCTCCTGAATGAATAGTTTTAATGGACAAACCACTCCCTCTATAAGGCTGCATGCTGCAGTTGTAATAAGTATGTTGAAGGCTTGTGTTTGAAACTCTGAAGCAGTTTTATTTGTATTAAACATTTTAATGCGTCACCAAAAACTAAAATAAAATCCCAGTAATGGTGAAAGGGTTCCCTTGAATCTGGGGTAGGGTCTCTAGATATTCCTTAGATGTCACCTTGAGGACATGATGTGAGGATGCTACAGAATTTGCAGGTAGAGGGGAGAATCAGTCATGTATCTTGCACTTCAAATACATTTTAGTGACCAAGATATTATATAAAAATAATCAATACATGGGCAATTACAATTTTAGGGGTTGTTTGGTATTTTAGTGTTGGACCCTTCCTACTGGAGCACAGTCAGTCCATATTTTGTTTGTTTTTAAATGTTCATGGTTTGGAGAGAGAACATGGTGCTCTACAGCTTCTTGAGAAACAGGCCTGGCTTTTCTGCTTTGCGGATTTTTATCGTCCTGCCAAGACCCTTTGCAACTTCCTCTCCTCATCACCCACAGCGAATACGGAAACCTTGCTGCTTAAGGCCACTTCTGCAATTGCAGGAGTGCAGATGAGTGAGGTGGGAGGAGTGGGCTTTCTCTTCCGTTCTCACTTATTTTGGAGTCAGAAGAGGAAAATACAGTGTATTTGAAAATGTGCCCCATGTTGTGGTGTCTCCGACTGATCTGTTTCCCCCTCTCCTCTCTCTCTGCCATCCTGCAGTGCTGCAGTTGAAGCTCCAGCAGCGACGGACACGGGAGGAACTGGTGAGCCAGGGGATCATGCCGCGTAAGTATCATTTAAATTTTTTTCTTCTCTCTGGGCATTTCTGTCACCTGCTTGTGAATGAAGGGAGGTGGTTTATGTACGGGTTGAAACACCTGACCCTCAGTTTCTGCATAAAAAATGCTAGATGTGAGAGCCCCACCCCATTTCACCAGACTGCCTTCTAAAGTATTAGGGCTACCTGTAATACCAAGAAGCAGTGTTGGCAACAAGTTTTTTTAAGTGTACTCAAAATACAGTGGCTGTATTGCTTGCTATGAAAGCCTTTTGGAGAGTGAGTGCCATATTAGAAGTGCCTTACATACTCTGCACATTCTGGTAATCACTCTTAGCAGGCTTCCTGCCTTTAGAGCTTCCATTCTTGTCTGTCAGCTCCCCATAACTCTCGTGTGGCTGTTGTGAATTAGTCTGTCCATATCCACACACTTGGTAAGATTTCTACTCCATGCATACAAGATGTCAGGGCAGCAAGGTAGCTCTGTTCCTACCTTGGACGGATTGTTTGAAACACATTTAGTAGGAATCTGTGGGGAACAGCAGTTTCTGTTGCAGGGAGAAAAGATCTGCAGACGCTGTAACATGGTAATGTTAATGGATGAGGTAAGTATACTGCAAAACTGAACTTAATGTGTGCATGACTAAATCAGGTTTGGAGAACATAAGAACGGCAATACAGGGTCAGACCAAAGGTCCATCTAGCCCAGTATCCTGTCTTCTGACAGTGGCCAACCAGGTGCTTCAGAGGGAATGAACAGAACATGTAATCATCAAGTGATCCATTCCCTGTTGCCCATTCCCAGCTTCCGGCAAACAGATTAGGGACAACGTCCTGGCTAATAGCCATTGATGGACCTTTCTAGTTCTTTTTTAAACCCTGTTATAGTCTTGGCCTTCACAACATCCTCTGTCAAAGAGTTCCACAGGTTGACTGCATTGTAGGAAGAAATACTTCCTTTTGTTTGTTTTAAACCTGCTTCCTATTAATTTCATTTGGTGATCCCTAGTTCTTGTGTTATGAGAAGGAGTAAATAACACGTCTTTATTTACTTTCTCCGTACCAGTCATGGGGAACAGCTTTTTGAACATACACAAAGATGCCTGGTAGAAATGGGGCTGAATAATTTGGTGACTCTGAACTGGGTGACATTTTGCATGTGCATGAGGAGCAAGCAAACAAGGGAGCACCAAAGAGTAGGTGTGAGTTATTTTTGGTGTTCTCTGCATTTCCCCTAAAAGCCTTAGGGGCAGTCCAACTGTTTCCTCTTTAAGAAACCTCTCCCATCGCACACACCTCTTTATTGTCAGCTAAAACCAAAAGTGGTTATGTTATCTCTTTGGGCAGGGGAGGTAGGGAAGAGGATTCCCTGGGGTGTACACTGAAATGATAGTGCCTTCCCCATCTAAAATCATAAGACAGTTTGTCAACTCTAAGTTTGTGTAATGAAAACCTGTCAACATCACTCTGTTAGCTGGAGTACTTCAATGTAAGGCTGTGATCTGCTCCTGGCGGCTTGAGAGACCCCCTTTTTAAAATTCCACCACCAAATTTAAAAGGGAAGATTGGGTTGATTTGATGGATTTTGCTCTTCTCTTGGATACTAGTAACTCATGTCTACCTGTGATTATTTTTATATAGGGCTGTCGATTAATCGCAGTTAACTCACACGATTAACTCAAAAAAATTAATCGTGAGTAAAAAAATGTATCGCGATTAATCGCACTGTTAAACAATAGAATACCACCTGAAATGTATTAAATATTTTTTATATTTTTCTACATTTTCAAATATATTTATTTCAATTACAACATAGAATACAAAGTGTACAGTGCTCACTTTATATTATTTTTATTACAAATATTTGCACTGTAAAAATAAACAAAAGAAATAGTATTTTTCAATTCACCTCATACAAGTACTGTAGTGCAATCTCTTTATCATGAAAGTGCAACTTACAAACATAGGTTTTTTTGTTACATAACTGCATTCAAAAACAAAACAATGTAAAACTTTAGTGCCTACAACTCCACTCAGTCCTACTCCTTGTTCAGCCAACCTCTAAGAGAAATGTTTGTTTATATTTATGGGAGATAATGCTGCCCACTTCTTAATTACAATGTCCCTGAAAGTGAGAACAGGCATTCGCATGGCACTGTTGTAGCTGGCGTCGCAAGATATTTATGCGCAAGATGCGCTGAAGATTCATATACCTCTTCATGCTTCAGCCATTGTTCCAGAGGACATGCTTCCATGCTGATGATGCTTGTTAAAAAAATAATGCGTTAATTAAATTTGTGACTGAACACCTTTGGGGAGAATAGTATGTCTCCTGCTCTGTTTTACCCACATTCTGCCATATATTTCATGTTATAGCAGTCTAGGATGATGACCCAGCACATGTTGTTCATTTTAAGAACACTTTCACTGCAAATTTGACAGAATGCACAGAAGATACCAATGTGAAATTTCTAAAAATGGCTACAGCACTCGCCTCAAGATTTAAGAATCTGAAGTGCTTTCCAAAATCTGAGAGGGATGAGGTGTGGAGCATGCTTTCAGAAGTCTTAAAAGAGCAACACTCTGATGCGGAAACTACAGAATCCAAACCACCAAAACAGAAAATCAACCCTCTGCTGGTGGCATCTGATTCATGATGATGAAAATGAACATGCGTTGGTCTACACTGCTTTGGATGGTTATCAAGCAGAACCTGTCATCATCATGGATGCATGTCCCCTGGCATGGTGCGTGAAGCATGAAGGGACATTAGAATCTTTAGTGCGTCTGGCATGTAAATTCTTGCGACACTAGCTACAACAGTTCAATGCAAACAAGCTCCTGTTCTCACTTTCAGGTGATATTGTAAACAAGAAACAGGGAGCATTACCTTCTGCAAATGTAAACAAACTTGTTTGAGCAATTGGCTGAACAAGTAGTAGGACTGATTGGACTCATGGGCTCTAAAGTTTTACATTGTTTTATTTTTGAATGCAGGGTTTTTTGTACAAAATTGTACATTTGTAATTTCAACTTTCATGATAAAGAGATTACACTACAGTACTTGTATAAGGTGAATTGAAATATACTATTTCTTTTATTTTTTACAGTGCAAATATTTGTAATCAGAAATAAAGTGAGCACTGTACACTTTGTATTCTGTGTTGTAATTGAAATCAATATATTTGAAAATATAGAAAAAGTCCAAAAATATTTAAATAAATGGTATTCTATTCTTGTTTAACAGCACGATTAATCGCGATAAATTTTTTAAATCGCTTGAGAGCCCTACTTTTATCTATGGGGCACGTACAAATAATTCTACAGAGCAAGCTGGTTGCCTTTAGGAGAAACCAGATTGTCCCAGTAGTCAGATATTTTCAACAGTCTTTCCTAGGAGAAAACATTCCCATACTCCATACAGGGCCTTCACCTCCCCAGTTCAGTTTACATACCTGAATGCTGTCTGGTGCCGTCAGTAGTCTCAGTATATTTGTCAGGTTCAAAGCGCATATCTATCAGAAGTTTGTTTTTCCCATGCCGTTGTATCTTTCCTTGTCTGCAGTTGTGAGACAGCATTAAATCTACATTTTCAAAATTGACTAGTGATTTGGGGATCTTCAAATGTTGGGCAACCAACTTTTGAGATACCTTAAGATACCTGATTTGCAAAGGGTGGGTGCTGAACCCTTTGAAAATCATGTCCCTTTGGGGAGGGAGGGTGTCTCCAAATCACCCCAAATCACTGAAAAGCCCTGTGTGTACTGAAGAGAAACTATCATAGCAGAACTGTTCTTAAATATGATTTAAAACCAGTTTCTTCTAATCATATTACCAGTATGGTTTGTCTGTCCTCTATGAATCAGGCATAACTGTTTTAAAGTAGTGTTTAAAATGTTCCTAAGCTGGGTTGCATGTTAATGAAAAGCTCAATTGTGAAATGAGAAGCCAAGATACTCAAAACAAAATTCCCTTTTTAGCTCTGGAAATGGAACATGCCACATAGCCAGCCTCTGCTCCAATAGGGAGCTCACACTGAGGGCAGCTTGGTGTGTCTACTTTGAGCTCTGTAGTACAGAACTCTCTGCCTTTTTAACACTGGGAATGTCCAGGTTCCCTATCCCTCTCCATTCCTCTTCCCCATGCACCTTGCCTGTGAAAATGCTCAGGTACTCGGTCTTATTCCCTATCCCCTACTGTTGCAGAAACACACACTCTCAGTCATGTCTCTCTCATAAAGCCTTTAATGAGGAGACAGACAGGCATCGGACATCCTAGATATGCTGTTTAGTCACAGAAGCCAGGAGGAGGCTTGGAGCTGGATTAGGTGATCTCATGTCCTCTCACTTCTTGAGACTCTGGTTTGCGTCTAGCCCCTGTTTGCCATCTGGAGGGCCTTGGCAGTGTGTGAAAGAAATGTGGTAACTGAAGTACTTTCCAGTTCCTGGTTCCTCCAGCTGTACAGTGATGTGAATTGGAGAAGCTGTTTGTGGAGGGCATAGAAGCAGCTGTTTAGTGCCTGTAGTGCCGGCTCATCTTCCAGTACCCTTCATTCCATTGTCTGAAACATGAGCCTTGAATCTAACATCATTTAACTAAAAACCTCGACTGTGCAGAGAGCTCCAGACATAGGATTACATATTCCACATCCCTTGCTTCCTCTATCTAAAGACTGCTTAGGCTCCGTGTACTGGAGGAGGTCAAGGTGCTGCTACTCAAGTTAAAGTGCCAGCATGTGTCATGTTGTTCTGGGGGTGTGCATTTGTGGGGTGGTGTTCTCAGAAGAACAGAGTTGGGAGTAGAGCATCTTGTTCCCAACTGGAATTTTGTTTAGAAGTGGAGGAGAGTAAAGTGGCATATTTTAACATTTGTTATCAAGTACACTTAAGCTCACTTGAATGCCCTCTCAAGGCTGCCTACCTCCTGTTGGAGGGATGCGTTTTACTGTGTGATGTAAATGTCTCACGGTTAGAGCTAAAGCTTTTATGTACATGAAGAGAGGATTTAAAATAACTGGGTGGTGTGCCTTTATTAATTCTGTTGGCACCAGAGGCTCAAATTCTTTCTTTTTCTCTGTTTTTTCCGTTTTGTTTTTACTTAGTTACCACTGGTGCAAGGTCAGAGTTGGAGATCAAATTTTCTATTGCCCCCAGAGCACGTACAGCAGGGGGAATGAGTAGTGCACTGTGCCTGCAGCTAGTATACTGGAGCCTTGACCAAGTGGGGTCTCTTCGAGCAATGAGAGGAGTTGAGTGTTCATGGTCTGTTCAGTTCTTGGCCTTGCTGTTATTGGAAGCTCGTTAGTTCCAGAGTCAAGTTTTTGGGTACTTGCATTTAAAAAAAATATATATATATTGTGCAAACAGTGTGAATCAGCCTTTCCCCTTGACATGTTAATTGAACACAAAAAATAGCTCCCCATTCAGCCCTTTTCTAAGCTGGTGTACTGTAAAAGGAATAGGAAGATGTTGCCAATTGACAATTCTGGAGTTCAAAGCTGTATTCTTAGTGTAGATTACTTATTTTTTCCGTGGCATTGGAATATTGAACACATGATAAGATAGCTGTCTGTCTCCCTCCATCCTGAAATGACCACTTGTGCGACAGCTGTGCAGCCACTTACGGGGTGGAATGCAGCTGTGATGGGTTAGACCCCCCTTCTGGGTTGCCACCTGATGTACTGGGATTTCACTGAGCCTGCCTGCTCCACTAGCCTGGGGTCCCTCTCCCTGTTTTGCTGAATCAGGCTCTCCGGCAGCATCCACACAGGTAGGGAGCAACAGGTGTAGAATCACACAGTCTGCAAACAGCTCTCTATGAGACAATTCAACTAGGAAATTGCCCAGCACTCAAGTGCAGCTTTCCTCTGGAAAGCACACCCAAGATAATATTGTCTTCTGCTGTATAGAAAGATCTACAGTGCAATCTCATAAAAATTCACCCTCTCCTTCAATGTGAAGAGAGATATTCACAACTTCTCCTCCCCACCTCCCCCAGTTATAAATTGCACAAACTGGGTTATGTTATAAACAAGAAATAAGTTCATTAGCTATAAAAGGTAAATCTTAAGTGATTATAAGAGAAGGCAAATAGAACAAAGCAGATTGCTAAGCAAATAAAACAAAACATGCAAACTAAGCCTGATTCACTCAAGAAACAGATTACAAAATGTGATTTCTCATCCTAAATGTTAACACTCGGCAGGATGCAGAGTTTCTGTAGCTTAGATTTCCAGTTATTTCTCTTTACAGACTCGACTCCTCTGTGTCAGGGTTTGACTACACTGGCACTTCGGCGGCAAAACTTTTGTCGTTCAGGAGTGCCGTTTGTGGGGGGGTGGAAATATTTTGTTGGCAGTAGAGCTCTCTCCTGCCGACAAAGAGCAGCTATACTGCGTGCCTTTTAGCAGCATGGCTGTCTCTCTAAAAGCCTCATAGTGTAGCCATAGCCTCAGTCTAGATTCAGCCCTTGCCTTTCCCTCAGTTTAGTTCCTTTGTCTCTTCAGGTGCTTTCAGCAGCCTGTCTTCTTGGGCAGGAAGGCAATGGAGAAGAGTCTGTTTGCCTTACTCCCCAGCCTTAAAAAAGATGAAGGTGGGAATCTTTTGTTTCCTAGTCTTGACAGTCGTTTCCCCCCCCCCCCCCCCTTTTTAGTGGAAAATTACTAGAAGTCCAAGATAGTGTTTACAAAAACAACAGGGAGTCTGGTGGCACCTTAAAGACTAACAGATTTATTTGAGCATAAGCTTTTGTGGGTAAAAACCTCACTTCTTCACATGCATGGAGTGAAAGTTACAGATGCAGACATAAATATACTGACACATGAAGAGAAGGGAGTTACCTCACAAGTGGAGAACCAGTGTTGACAGGACCAATTCGATCAGGGTGGATGTAGTTCACTCCCAACAATAGATGAGGTGTCAATTCCAGGAGAGGCAAAGCTGCTTCTGTAATGAGCCAGCCACTCCCAGTCCCTATTCAAGCCCAAATTAATGGTGTTAAATTTGCAAATGAATTTTATCATACGGACCCACGGAAAGGAGGACCTTGAAGAATTCCACCTGGATTTCAACAATTTCCACCCCACCATTAACCTAAGCCTGGACCAGTCCACACAAGAGATCCATTTCCTGGACACTACAGTGCAAATAAGTGATGGTCACATAAACATCACCCTATACCGGAAACCTACTAACCGCTATACTTACCTACATGCCTCCAGCTTCCATCCAGGACACATCACGTGATCAATTGCCTATAGCCAAGCCCTAAGATACAACCGAATTTGCTTCAGTCCCTCAGACAGAGACAAATACCTACAAGATCTTTATCAAGCATTCTTAAAACTACAGTACCCACCTGGGGAAGTGAGGAAACAGACTGACAGAGCGAGACGGGTACCCAGAAATCACCTACTACAGAACAGGCCCCAAAAGGAAAATAACAGAACACCACTGGCTATCACGTTCAGCCCCAGCTAAAACCTCTCCAGCACATTATCAACGATCTACAACCTATCCTGGAAAACGATCCCTCACTCTCACAGACCTTGGGAGACAGGCCAGTCCTCGCTTACAGTCAGCCCCCCAACGTGAAGCAAATACCAGCAACTACACACCACACCACAGAAACACTAACCTAGGAACCAATCCCTGTAGCAAACCTCGTTGCCTACTGTTTCCCCATATCTACTCTAGTGACACCATCAGAGGACCCAACCACATCAGCCACACCATCAGAGGCTCATTCACCTGCATGTCTACTAATGTTATATATGCCATCATGTGCCAGCAATGCCCCTTCGCCATGTACATTGGCCAAACCGGACAGTCCCTATGTAAAAGAATAAATGGACACAAATTGGACATCAGGTATGGTAACACACAAAAGCCAGTGGGAGAACACTTCAGTCTTCCTGGACATTCTATAACAGATTTGAAAGTAGCTATACTTGAACCAAAAAAACTTCAGAAACAGACTTCAAAGAGAAACAGCAGAACTAAAATTCATTTGCAAATTTAACACCATTAATTTGGGCTTGAATAGGGACTGGGAGTGGCTGGCTTATTACAGAGGCAGCCTCTCCTGGAATTGACACCTCCTCATCTATTATTGGGAGTGGACTACATCCACCCTGATCGAGTTGGCCCTGTCAACCCTGTTTCTCCACTTGTGAGGTAACTCCCTTCTCTTCATGTGTCAGTATATTTATGTCTGCATCTGTAACTTTCACTCCATGCATGTGAAGTAGTGAGGTTTTTACCCACAAAAGCTTATGCTCAAATAAATCTGTTAGTCTTTGAGGTGCCACCGGACTCCTTGTTGTTTTTGTGGATACAGACTAACATAGCTACCCCTTGATACAAGATAGTGTTTAGTATTTTTAAAGTCTTATTGTTTCTTCCTAATGGCCCATTAAAGCTGATGGCCTGCTGTGTGGTGAGTGTTTCCCAAATACACACACAGTTGTAATTGTTACATAGTCAGTATTCCTAACTTCAGATACTGAAATGATACAAGCATACAAATTGGATAATCATATTCAGTAAATTATAACCTTTCCGATGATACCTTACAAGACCCATCTTGCGTAAAATATATCTTAGTTAGGCCATATTCATATCATAACCATATTCCTATGAGGAATATGGGGTGTAACGTCACAGCAGCATCTACTTAATAGAACCAAACAACTTTATGTATCTGAGGACGTGTAGAAAATGTCAGTTAAAACAGCAAAAATGTTATGGAGAAGATATTTGGCCCAATATACCTGAGCCAACAGTCTGCCTTGCAAAATGTGCTGTGGGATCTCTTAATTACTAAAAGGGTCAAAGCTCTGGTTTTACATGCACTTTGTATTAGTGTAGATTTTGATCTCTGGCTACTAGTAACACGTACAAATCAATTGTAAACTGTAGCCAGAGCAGGACCAGTTGCCTTGTGGTTAGTGTCTTACACAATCCTGCGAGAAAACCAGTCTGTTGTCCTCTCTAAGGACAGGCATTAAAGAGCCAGCAATGCTGATGAGAAAGAACACCTTCTGTGGGCGAGTGTCTCATGCTTCTCTATAGCCCCCTTTTGTGATTAAAGCCTTGTCTACACTGGCAAGTTTCTGTGAAGTAAAGCAGGTTTCTGTGTTGTAACTCCTGAGGTGTACACACTGCCAAGCCACTTAGTGCGCAGAAACTGCGCAGTTGCAGCACTGTGTTTACAAAACAAAACAAACAAACAAAAACCCTGATGAGAGGCGTACAGCTTTCTGTGCCAGGGCAACAGCGACACCCTGGTCGATTACCGTGCTGCAATTGGCCTCCAGGAGGTGTCCCACAATGCCTGTTCTTGCCTCTCTGGTCATTGGTTTGGACTCTACTGCCCTGCCCTCAGGTGACCAACTGTCATCCCTACCACATAAATTCCTTTGGAATTTTGGAACTTCCCTTCCTGTTTGCTCGGTGATGCAGACAGTGGTCTCAGCCCGTCTTTCCAGGTGGCCATGCCTGCTTCAGACACCAGGCGATCCCCCACTTGGAGCGATGCCGAGCTGCTGGACCCCATCAGCATTTGGGGAGAGGTGGCTGTCCAGTCCCAGCTGCACTCCGGCCGTAGGAATGATGATACCTACAGACAGATTTCACGATGCATGACAGAAAGGGGCCGTGACCGGGACACACTGCAGTGTAAGGTCAAAGTGAAGGAGCTGCTGAACGCCTACCACAAGGTGTGGGAGGCAAATCGCCACTTCGGTGCTAAGCTCATGAGCTGCTGGTTTTGTAAAGAGGTGGACGTGATACTCTATGGCGACCCACCTCCACTGTAAAGTCCACTGTGGATACTTCAGTGGCTCGCGTGCCAGTCGAGAGTGGACCAAGCCAGGAGGAGGGAATCTTGGGGGAGGGGGACCCAGAGGCAGAGGACAACTCGGAGGTCAGAGATGCATGCATCCCAGAGCTCTTTTCTACCCCGGAGGAGGCTAGCCAGCCACAGCTGTTGGATCTTGACAAAGCACAAACAGGAGAGAAGCCCCGGTAAGTGGATTTGATTTTGGGAATCACTGAAGCGAGTTGTTAGGAGCAGGAGGGTTACAGAAATCAGGCTTGTGTCTCTATGATGCGCATAACACCACATGCCTGGTCTGAGTGGCAGAACAGGGTGTTGATTGACTCCCTCACAAGAATCTGCCTCAGAGATCTCCAGGAAACTCTCATGGAGACATTGGGCAATCCGCTGCCGCAGGTTCTTTGGCAGAACTGCTTTGTTTCTTGCCCCATTAACGGTAACTTTCCCACGCCACTCTGCCAACACTGCACCATTGCTGCACACAGGCGAGCCGCATAAGGGCCAGGGCAGAAGCCGCAGTCTTGGAGAAGACCCTCCCTTGATTCTCTGCTCACCCCCTGCTGCGAGATATCTTCCATAATGAACTCAGCGTGTGGAAAATGTGGGGACAGGAATGATTATCAGGCCCCCCTACAGTGCTGGCTCTCCCCAAGAGCCATGTGCCCAGTGTACAGTAGGGACCGGGAACACTGATTTACCCTGCCCCTGCAGCTGCTCACCATTTTGGTGATCTTGTGGCTCATGTGTGTTTGCCTGGGGTCAGCCAATTAGTGACAGGTGTGAATACTGGCTGTGTTTTAAATCACTGAAGCAGTGTTCTATGTGTTGCAAAAAATACTGCTTCTATAAAATGTTGTGTTTTGGCTTCACAGAGAGGACCGTGGAAGCCCAACCTCCCTCTGTTATCGCCAGCTGAACGGCTGTGCAGAATTAGAAAGCGGCCACGAAGAACTAAAGAGGACTTTGTGTGAGGTTATGATGCACTCCGTGGCCGAAAAACAGGAATTGAAGGAGTGGCAGGACAGCGAGAAGAGGGACCAAAAGGAGAACATGGCGCGCCAAAATGAAGCCACGGAGTGGCTCTCAAAAGTTATGGAGCGCCAAACAGACATGCTCCAGGCGATATTAGCACTGCAAACTGAGCAACTATGTGCCTGCTCTCCCGTGCAGCTGCTGTCGCAAAATTCTTTCCCATGTAGCCCCCGGATACTGTCAAAACACTCTTATCAACCTCCTGGCTCCAGTCTGTACCTGCAGCATTCCACTCCTCCCCCATCACAGTCCAGCCCTGCGGACTCCCAGTACCCACTGCACTCAACACCAGTCCCTCTGCAGTTTATCCCTGTTGAAGTACAATACCTGCTGCACTGTACTCCAAAGGAGAAGGTTGGATATGATCCCTGTACATACACAAATCTTTAACCATCCCAGGACCCCACTTCCTCCTGGGACCTCCCATCCCGCTCAGTTCTGATGTGTTTTTTGTTGTTGTTGTCGCTCTCCTCCAGTTGTTGTTTTTAATAAAAGAATTGTGTTGGTTTGAAAGCAATCTTTATTCTATTAATTGAAAGCAAACAGAGCCCTGCAAAGCAACAGGCAGTTACCTTAAACCTTCATATTGCATCATCTGCACCAATCACAATAACCTCCTAGTATTACAAGGACTGCACTCTCAAGCATAGCAACAAATATTAGTGGCTTTCAGCTTCAAATTGCTGCCTCAAGGCATCCCTGATCCTTATGGCCTCTCACTGTGCCCCTCTAATAGCCCTGATTTCTGGCTGTTCAAATTTAGCCTCGAGGTGCTGAGCCTCAGCGGTCCAGCCGTGAGTGAAGCTTTCACCGTTCCCTTCACAAATATTATGGAGTGTACAGCATGCGGCTATAAGCATAGGAATATTGTCATTGGCCAGGTCCAGCTTCCCATATAGGCAGCGTCAACGGGTTTTTAAACGGCCAAAAGCACACTCAACAGTCATTCTTCACTTGCTCAGCCTGATGTTGAACTGCTCCTTGTTGCTGTCAAATTGCCCTGTGTATGGCTTCATAAATCATGACATTAAGGGGTAGGCGGGGTCTCCTAGGATCACAATGGGCATTTTGAGTTCCCCTGCGGTGATCTTCTGGTCCAGGAAGAAAGTCCCTGCTTGCAGCTTCCTGAACAGGCCAGTGTTACGAAAGAACACTGTGTGTTATGCATCTTTCCGGACCAGCCTGCGTTAATGTCCGTGAGACGCCCACAGTGATCCACAAGTGCCTGGAGAACCATAGAGAAATACCCCTTCTGATTAATGTGCTAGGTGGTCTGGTGTCAGAATTGGAATATGCATGCCATCTATCGCCCCTCCACAGTTAGGGAAGCCCATTTGTGCAAAGCCATCCACAAAGTCATGCACGTTGCCCAGAGTGTCTGTTTTTCGGAGCAGAATGCGATTAGTAGTGCAACCGATCGGTAGCAGTCTGGAGTAGCCAGCTTCCACAGTGCAATCGCCACGCGCTTCTCCAACGACAGGGTAGCTTTCATTCTCATGTCCTTGCGCTGCAGGGCTGGGGCGAGCTCATCACACAGTCCCATGAATGTGGCTTTCCTCATCCGAAAGTTCTGCAGCCACTACTTGTTATCTCAGACGTGCATGACGATGTGATCCCATCACTCAGTGCTTGTTTCCCGAGCCCAAAAGCGGCATTCCACTGTGGTCAGCACCTCCATGAATGCCACAAGCAATCTCGTGTCGTAGCCAGTACGTGTGGCGAGATCAATGTCGCACTCCTCTTACCTTTGTAGTTTAAGGAATAATGCCACTGCCACTCATGACGTGTTGGTCAGTGCGAGCAGCATACTAGTCAACAGTTCAGGATCTGTTCCTGCAGACCGAAGAGGCAGAGCACGCAGTACACAAACCGTTGAAAGATGGTGCCAAATGCGGACAGAAGCACAGGGATTGCTGGGATGCGAAGCAATGCATCATGGGGTATTTGGACAGGACCCAGGATGCCCCACCACACCCTCTGCCTTCCCACAGCTCTTAGCAGCAGAAGAGGAGGAGATGATGCTCTGTGGGATAGCTGCCCAGGGTGCACCGCTCCGAATACCGCTGCAAGTGTGAACACGCTATTGTGCACGCAGCTGAACACACAACAGCGGTTTCCCTTCAGCGCTGTCTGAGCAGCGCTGTCACTCTGCCAGTGTAGACATATCCTAGTATCAGAGAAGGCATTATTCTGGTTGACAGCTGCAGTGCAGAGCCTGAGGGGCAGTTTTCTTTCTCCCTCCTCCTTAATAGGGGTCTTATTTCAGCCAACTTTGATAGTCGACTCTGACTATTCCACTGGTGTATTGGTGTGTTTTAAATGTCTTAAGTGGATAGAATGGATGTAAGGACAGTCCAGCCCAAAGGAAATAATCCGTCCATGTCTGTTTAATGCCCCTCTAGCTACTGCTGGCAACTGGGTGAGTGAACAAAGATTCATGGGATTTACCAGCTTTGCTCTCCTCTGACAGTTTATGCAGGAATTTGTCTGACATCAGTTTCCTCCCCATCCACCAGGCTTAATCCTAACGCCTACTGTCTCACCTTCTGTTCTCCTTCAAACTGTTTGCACAGATTATGGAAGCTGATTGAGAATGGAGCCCACTAGCCCCGAAACTGAGTGTTGGGTGTATCTTATCCAGAATGGAAGGAGTGTGTGTTCTGGGTGACTCCACTCACTTTATTACATTGCTGCACATTGGCTCTCTGTTCCGTGCAATTTAGAACATCACCACTCTGATCCAGTTTACAGTTTTACGCTGATGGGGCTTTGGTGTCATTGTTTCCAGTTTCCAACTATATTCTGGAATATAGGGATGGATCCCTGGGTGTTCTCATGCTCCATTTCAGATTCTCAGAGACAAGAGATTTTGCAACTAGGGCACTGTATCCCTCATTGCAGGATTGTTGTCTAAAATACTATAGTTTAAATTCCAAAGGAATTATTAACTGCTTTAATCCCCTGAAAGTGGATTATGCTCATGTTACAGACATATGCTACCAGTATGCTCTGATCACACCCAGTACTTTAGATATAAATTCTTTGAAGCAAGAGCTGTCTTTATTTTCTTTATTATAACGTGCCAAATATATTTGGATAATAAACAAGTATCTACCATATTGCCCCATTTATGACTCTCCTGATCAAAGAGACTGTGGCGGGAATCTGTACATTACACTGAGAGCCACACTGAAAACTTGTCAGTAGTGTAAGGGTTTCACCTAGTTTGTCTTTCATTCCTCACTAAACAGGAGAGATGTAAAGATCTGCAAGCTGGTATCTTTCTTTTCCTTAAGGTGGAGTATAAAGCAAAAATAAAAACTGAGTTAATCCCAGATTTATCTACTGAATGTTGTTAGTAACCAGGCTGTGGGGAACCTATGGTATGGAAGTTTTAACCTTTCAAAATGCTTTATTTGCTCTATGAAATCCTCTTGGCACTTCCTGGTTCACTTATTGTACCCAGAATTACAAATACCAGAGGTTGCAGTGAGACTGCTGGTATTTGTGATGTCATATTTTGAGAGTGCTGCAAGAATCAAGAAGTACCAGACCAAACAAAAGAATTTTTTAATGGCTAATTCAGATTTATTTCTATTCTGAAATCCCCCTCCCCTCAACATGGTCCGGTTAGCAGCACATAGCACAGAAATTTGGAATTAACTCATTTTTACTTTTTGTGCTGCAGTTCACTTTTAGCTTGTCTGCTTCTCGGGGCATGGGGTGGGGCGTTTTGCCATATCTCTGACTCTGATCACATCTCTTAAAACATGCTGCATCCTGCCTCTGAGTCTGACCTTGGGTGTGCGGGGAGAGTCTGTACATTACACTGAGAGCTACATTGACAACTTGCCAGGAGCCTAAGGGCTGTATCTGGTATGCCTGTTTATTTCCATTTTAAACAAATACAACCAAACATTGAGTTGTATGCATTTGTACCTTCCTTGATTAATAAAACATGCTTGCTGATTTAGTTCACTGCCGGTGAAAATCTGCAACTTACTCAGCTTTCTCCTCACTGGAGTTATAGGAAGCGGAGGATGAATTCAAGGATTCCATAGGCGGCAATTGACTCTTAGATGTCCCTGTAACAAAGCAATAAATGTATAAATACAGACTGCTTTCCAAAGAGGCATAGTCCAGGGCAATAAAATCATGTATGGAAATTACCTTTGAGGGGGACTGGACAGAATTCTCTGGGGTCCCCCTCCCCGGGCAATGCAGCCCACTCCTCCTCTGGACAGCCCTTTTGCAAGCAAAACTTTTTCTTTTTGCTTGTTCAGATCTTTGCTTTTTGTGACAGAGGCTGGGAATGGACTTTTTAATTTTTTTTTGCCCAGGCATTTTGCCAAGTTGGCAGAAATATTTGTTTGGGCAGAGGAGAGATTATTCATCAAAGGGACAGACGTAAAGTCTGGTCCAAGAATGGATGAATCAAAGGATTCCTGTCAGAGAGCCTCCTCACCCTTCCCCGCTCATTTGGAGACTGAAAAGCTATAGGTGTCCTTCCTGACCCTTTCTTAATTTTTTAAACTCTGAGGGTTTTTAGCAATGCACACTGCATACCAAGAGTTAATGGAAGCAGACATTTATTTCCAATTCTGTATCTCTTCTATAAATGAGATGAAATGTTTAATTAAAGTGATGCTTATTCATTTTAGAGGGTCTGGTTGTGATCATAGGTAATGTTTTCTGTTTTGCACTTAAATATGGATTCAACCTCTTTGTTTTGTATGGAAAAATACATCATATTCTCAACAAAATTGCAGCACTCTTAAAGTACAGAATGAATTTTCTGGGAACTGACAAATAGATTTGTTAATTGATTTGTGTTCAAATTAACTAAAAGCTGAGTTTTTAAAGAAACTTAGCACTGTGTCAGGTTTTTCTTTGTTCCTAATCATTTTAACAGTGGAATAACATACACACATCAAACTTTTCAAACAGTTAAAATGAATTGAAATCTTCTGTGTAGGCTATCTTTTAAAGAAACTAAGTTGTAATTAAGCTTTTAATTATTATTTTACCTATTTGCTGTTGTGTATGCTAAAGACTGGTTCAGATCAACAACTGAAGTAATTGACATCAAACTTATCTCAGCCATCTACCACCCTTCCTCTGCAGCTAATTTGTATGTTACAATTCTGTTGGTTGAAATTACTTGGGCCTGGCCTGCACCTAACATTTAGGTTGACCTAGCTATATGGCTGCGATATGTAGTTAAGCCGACCTAACCCCTGGCATAGATGCTGCTAGGTCGATGGAAGAATTCTTGCATTGACCTAGGCACTGCCTCTTGAGGGGCTGGATTAACTACAGTGACAGTAAAACCCCTTCCATTGCTTAGAAAATATCCACCCTACAGCAGGTTATCTGCAGCTGTGCTGCTGAAGTACTTTCCGTGTAGACATAGTGTATAAGGGGAAGTGAGACACAATGTGTCGAGTTCTCATTAGTAGAATACTGGGCCCAAGTGTCACTGGTGTCTAAAGATTCCGTGGCTACATTCTAGCTTTGGTTTCAGAGTAGCAGCCGTGTTAGTCTGTATCCGCAAAAAGAAAAGGTTACTTGTGGCACCTTAGAGACTAACAAATTTATTTGAGCATAAGCTTTCGTGAGCTACAGCTCACATCCGATGAAGTGAGCTGTAGCTCACAAAAGCTTATGCTCAAATAAATTTGTTAGTTTCTAAGGTGCCACAAGTACTCCTCTTCTAGTTTTGGATATTAGTGCTGGAAAGGCTACTCATGCCACTTGTCTTGGCTCGGCTTCATTGTACATTGAGGCAGCGTTGCTGAGGGAACTGAGAAATGAAGGGGGAACACCTAAACCACAAAGACAGTGGGACTTCTGGAGTCATTCCCCCCAAGCCCTAGTCTTCCCTTCATGTAATGCCAGTCTCGCTAACCCAGCCCTCTGAACCAGTAAGACAGTTGCAAATTAAGGGCCAGATTCACTCATATGCTTTACCTGCTTTGTGCTGCTCAGGTGCTGCAGAGCAGCTATAAACCCAGCTTAACTGGTTGGTGCTCTCTGACTGGTTGTGCTGCTTTGGTGTGTTGATGAATCTGTTCCTAAAAGTTAAAATTAAAGATTTAAAGTTTGTACTACACATCTTCAAGTCATTAGAAATATTTCATGGGAATGTTTTCTTTGAGTTTATCGTTTACGGTTTATGTATGACATTTTTAAAAACAAAGTACATTTCCAGACAAAAAACTGATAAGATGGAGTTAAATTTGAGAGTACATATCAGTAACTTAAAGATAAAAACATTATGGAGATGTCGGAGTTATTCCAAAGCCAGTTATTATAAACCCAGAAAGTGCAGAGTTGAGGTTACACTTAAGATATCCAAACATGTTAAGCTAAGAAATGCACAGTTAAGGTATCCAAATACAGTAGAACTTCAGAGTTATGAACACTAGTGTTACAAACTGATCGGTCAACCACACATGTCATTTGGAACAGGAAGTACGCAATCGGGCAGCAGCAGAGACCCAAAAAAAAAAGCAAATACAGGACAGTTCTATGTTAAACATAAACTACTATTAAAAAAAAATAAAGGGAAAGTATTAAATTTTTTTTGACAAGGTAAGGAAACTATTTCTGTGTTTGTTTCATTTAAATTAAAATGGTTAAAACCAGCATTTTTCTTCTGCATAGTAAAGTTTCAAAGCTGTATTAAGTCATTACTCAGTTGTAAACTTTGGAAAGAACAACCATAATGTTTTGTTCAGAGTTACAAACATTTCAGAGTTACGAACAACCTCCATTCCCAAGGTGTTTGAAATTCTGAGGTTCTACTGTAATGTTAACTTGGTCCTGTAGTGCTGCCACCAAACGAAAAATGTGCTGGGAAAAACATCTCTTTAAATTTAATCAGAGTTCATGAATACTATTATGCATGAATCATAGGATTATTGAATGGCATCGCTAAAGGGCAGTGTGAAGGCTGTTTAGGTGCCTTAATTGTGTTTCTTGCCTTACCATGTTTGGATTTCTTTTAAGTATAACCATAACTTTGAATTTCCTGAGTTTCTAATGCTTGGTTTTGGAATAATGGCAACATCGTGTAAATGGTTTTTACCCTTAAATTACTGATACATACTCTCAACCTTAACTCCATTTTAACAGTTTGTGTACAATATGTATACATTTATTAGTTGCTTATACCCTTGATTGTGAAGTGTTCTTTCTTCTTCCCACCCCTGCCACATACACTGTGGGCACAGGAGGTTTCAGCTTCTTCTAGAGCAATGAGGGCCTGATCCAAAGATTCCCATTGACTTCAGGTTTCAGAGGGGTAGCCGTGTTAATCTGTATCTGCAAAAACAATGAGGAGTCCTTGTGGTACCTTAGAGACTAACACATTTATTTGGGCATAAGCTTTTGTGGGCTATAACCCACTTCATCAGATGCATCTAATGAAATGGGTTATAGCCCATGAAAGCTTATCCCCAAATAAATTTGTTAGTCTCTAAGGTGCCATAAGGACTCCTCGTTGTATTTTCCATTGACTTCAGTGGCCCTTAGATCAGGTCCTGAGTGGGAATTACCCATTAAGATCAACTGTGTGTGTCCCATCTGATTTCCCTGAAGTTGTGTAGGAGAAGGAATGGTATGGAACAGGATACTGGTGGTAGACCTCTCTGTCATTTCCAGCTCTCCTGGTTTTTTCCCCACTATCTTGGTGTTTTTAATGCATGTTGATATCCAGTGTCTTTTTGCTAACTTTGTATTTGGAAATGAGCTGTGAAGATGATTTGGGAGTTCCTTTGAGATCACTGTCCTTAATGTGCTGAAGCTCCCACAATGTGAGAGAAATAGTGTTTGTGTTTGTCTACACTCCAAAATTATGTTGACCTAAGCTATGTCTGCATACAGCTGCTGCAGTAATTAAATTGCTTTTGCGTATCCACACTACGCTCCTTGTGTCAGTGGTGCATGTCCTTGCCAGGAGTGCTTGTACCAAGTGTTCTGTCAGTGTGAGGCATTGTGGGATGGCTTCTGAAAGCCAGTAACAGTAGACTTAAGCAATGCAGTGTCTACACTGACACTGAGTCAACATTACTACACTGACTCTATACCTCTTGTGGAGGTGAAGTTAGTTAAGTCAGCATAGCAGGACAGTTACATTGGCGGGAGAAAAATTTTAGTGTAGACACTCACATAGTTAGGTTGACATAAGATTGCCTTTTGGGATGGAGGTTGAGGAGAAGGAGCCAGCTGCCCAAGGGTTGGTTAGAGATTTCTGTTTCTGATCAGATGGCACTTGGAGAACCCCACCCTGAGCTAACAAAGGAAACCATCAAACATCTTTGTGGCTCTTATCTAATTTTTTACAAGAGGGTAATAAACAGAAGAGAAAAATTCAAGACATACCTGAGGAGGAGATAAGTAAACAGCTGGCTGCTCTTTACTGGTTCTCCTGAAGCTTTGAATTAAGTCAGCAAGTCTGAGGTTTAGTTTTGGGTGTGACACAAGAACAAGATACATGTGTTAGGAAATGGTTGGTGTGGAGCCTTGTTTGTCAGAGCAAAGGGAGATTGAATCTTTCCCTCACCCACATATTGATTTGACAGCAAAACAGAATGTTCAAACTCCCACTTCAAGGTTTTTTAGTCGAGTTGTAGTATTTAGTTCCTTCTAACTCTGCCAGTTGTCTGGCAGTTGATTTTGGATTCAGACATTACTACGTACCCCCTGACACCTCGCTCCCCTCCCCTCCACCAGTGTGATATTGGGATTATGGGCATGTGCATTCAGTACCTGTCCAGTGCTGCAGAGCTGCATGACTAGAAACCAGTTGTGGCTTTCATCTGTTGTTTTTACTCGCAAGAATGAGAGGAGCCTCCAGCATGTCTTATTACCCATAGGAGTGGAGGGGTGCTGCAGTATATCTATTTCCTTGGACGGGTGGGGTACAGAGTACCATCCAAGACCTTGACATCCTTCATTATTCTGTTTTCCTGCATTGACTTTGGTGTCTCTCTCTGAGCCCCAGGTGCAAACACAGGATGTGTACTGAAATGTTTTGTCTATTACTTTTGACCTCCATTTCTTAGATCAGATCTACTCCTCCCCCACTGTTTCATTCTTAGAACGAACATGGTTCACAGTTCTACTTATTTCTCACACTAGGTAACGGGAACTTGGCTATTTTGATATGACTTTCTGTTTCGTGGCCTTGACCCCTCTTCAAGTCCGAATTTTACTTTCAGGTTCTGCAGAGTAAGACAGAGATGAAAAATGGAGTCTGAGCTGATATGCATGACTTTCATTGTCTGCTCTGCTGTATGGAAAACAAAGATTTGATTCATGATCCCCTAGGTCAGGAGTGCTGTAGTAGCCTAGTATGATGCCATAGGAACATGATGTGACATTACCCAGAGTACAGTCTGGACCGTTGAACAACAGTGTCCCCATAATTTTCCAGCTGGGGGTACCCTTTACACTGCTTCGCTGTGAGAGCAACCACTCCTGGCCTGCTCTCACACAGCATCTAGCATGTAAATTACTTCCAGCTGAGCGATGAGTGCTCTAGCCAGTCACTCCTGAATTATATTGCAGAGTGACACCAGCAACTTCCCAGTCCAAGACTTGTTCCCAGACATGTGCATCTTGTACTGCCCAGCCCTTTTCTGGACAACACATGCTCATATCAAGTCCGTTATTTCATCAATAGAAAATAATATGCACAAATCTTGTTATCCCAAACACTTCAATCCAAATGCACACTGATTTAGATAAAGCAATAAACCGAGTTTATTAACTGCAGAAAGTGATTAAACGTAATGAGGCATAAAAGTCAGAACTGGTTACAAAGAAATAAAAGATAAAACCAAACGAATACCTAACTTATCAAGTTAAGTAAATTCAAAGCAAAGATTTCTCTCACCACACGTCTTAGCAGTCTTCCTGGCTGAACTCCTTTCATACAGGATTTCCCCCCCCTCAGTTCAAAGAAGTTTATCAGGTGTTGTGGTTGCTGTGGATAGAGAGAAAGGAGGAATATTTTGAGGCCTCTGTTCTCCTTTCTTATAGCTCTCTTTTCTTTAAAAATCATCTGCAGCTGAGGTTCAGGAGACAGTCAGTCTATGGAGACTGGAACCTCCAGCTGTTTGTTGCCAAGATGTAAAATTCTCATTCACACCCCTTTTTCCTGCCAAAGAATGGCCGCTCAACCAGGTGATAGCCCATTTAATTTAATTGACATCTGCCTGAGGCATCAGTTTGCCTTTTGTCTCTGAGGAACTGGTTTGTGGCTGTTTCCTGAGATTTAGACTATATTTTAGTAACATCATACTGTAGAATTTTATAACTTTACATATAATGTCTCCACACACATTTTACTCGGATTATAATGTTCAGCAGATTATGGATTTTCAAATGATACCTCACCAGGCATACTTTGTACAAAATTTATCAGTCTTGTAAAAGTGGTGAACATAAAGGTACAGATTGTCACACATGACAGACAGTGAGGGATAAATGGATTCCCTTCTCTGGGCTGCAGGGAGGGGAGTTCTGTGTATTACTATAGATAATTGAGGAGTGGGACTGAAGACTTTTGAAGATCAGTCTGTCGGGATAGTAGTTGCAATGCATGGCCTCAAGGGTGGGAGAAGGAGGGAGGGATTGGAAAGCAATAAGGCTTGGAGAGATTCTCTATCTCCAGAATGGATTTCTCCTATGTGCTAATGGTATAAGAATGGAGAGGCTAATGCTTTTAATTAAAATCTCAACTCTAGGAATTGATAAGGAAGCATCAGAATTATCCACAACCGACATCCCTGCCACCTACTGAAAGGCGAAAGAAAACCTCTAAGTCTGTGTATTGGATTTCTTGAGCTCCTCACCAGCCAATCTATAGGAGGAAAATGACCTTTTGATAGTGGTCGTCAGCAAAGGGCTTGTCGGGACTCCCCTCAACAGATATTAAAATGGGTTACTTATTAGAGGGAATAGGACAAAACTATTTACAACTCTGTTGCAGAAAGCTGAACCTGGTGGAATGTGCTGTCTAACATGTTTTCTGTAACAGTATTGACAATGATTTATCTCCTCTATTCTAGCAGTTAAACCACGTTTAATACCAGTTCAATGGGACCCGTTACTGACAACCATTGGTAACATCAGGGCATTTTCCTAATGTGGTTGGAGTGTAAATGTGGCAGTCTGCAGCCACTGAGTTTCAGGTCCTGTGGGCTATTGGGTGCCATAAAGAAAGGACTTGGGAGTTCATATCTCTTCCTGATAGGATAGTCCCACTGAATGTAGAGGTAATGAGACTCCTGTGGGGGGACATCTCTTACATTTCTGTACTATACACTTTGTAAAAATCTTGGTTTTGCTGGTTCTTGGGGACTTGCAGCCTGAGTTACTTCTCTCCTACGTCTCATCTGCTGAGCTTTCCACTACTTCTTCACAAACAGTGATGCCTTATGCTTTTTATTTTTTCATAGCCCAGAATGAAGGCCCTGTTGTGCTGGGCACCAGAGGGGCACAGTAATAGACATGCCCTGCACTGAATGGTTCACAATCTAACATAAGACAAGATGTAGTGAGTGGGTTTAACAAACGGAAGGAACATGTGAGGAAGGATAAATAGAAAACATGGTTACACAGGCTAGCTCTGTACACATACTCCATGTTGGGATAAGGCACTGTAGTTTTGTAGCTTATTTTTGATTGGCCTCCCAAAGGGAGCAAACACTCTAGGTTGAGCAAGTCCATGATGAGAGAGAAAACTTGAGGTTTTTCGGCTTACCATGAACTTCTCCCTCATCTAGAGCAACACTGCACCAGAAAACTTCAGAACCGAAAAGAATGTTCTTAGTGGGTGTAAGAGAATGGGCTTGACACTCCATGACAAGGTTCTGGGGTGTATTGTTGTCACACAACCCTGTTGTAGCTCACAAGCTGTAGTGTTTGGGTCCCAACATGCTAGATCTATGTGGCATTGAGCTTCCCTTGCACTGAGTAGGCTGCAGCACTCTCTCTTTCCTTGGCAACACTGGTATGCTTCCTGGGCACAGGTTCTCTGTCACACATTTGTAGAAAAGGGACCCTGCAGCCCAGGTGCCCTACACCCCCTACACCAGTGCTGCCACCCCTCACCCTCTGACTCCCCAATAGCTATGCACATCCTTTCTCAGAGCTCCAACATCATGGGTGCTCTGGGTTTGCATTTCATCTGTGCAAAGACACATGATAACAAAAGCAGGTGGACATGCAGGCTTTGTAAGGATTCAGAAAACCAATCACTCATTCCTTTAGCTAGCACAAGAAATGCACAGATCTACACAAAATAGCAAATGCATACTTTCATTAACCTGCCTCAGTTTCCTTACGCCTCTGGAATGTTATTTGACTTAGGTCAGAGACCTTTGAGGAGTTCAGAATCCCTGCTCCTGCATATGGCTTCTTCTCTGAATCCTAGTCAGTCTCTCTCTGACCTTTGCAGTCAGTGCTGTGCTGCCTAAGCTTCCTCTGGCTCTGAGTCCCTCTAATTCCCCAGTGTCTACATCTGAGTTCTCAAAATCCTAGCACTGTCTAGACAAGCTGGGCAGAACTCCACCCAGGCTGCAGCTACCCCTTGTTTTGCTAGGGGTGATCTATTCAGGTGCTGATGATTGTCCTGTTCAAAGTCAGACACACCAACATTCCTCCCTTCCTCCTTAGCACAAGGGCTTTGATGTAAGAATATAGTAAAAGACAGCCAAAAACATAAGGATACTGACAGTTAACAAAATCGAACTGGAATTCATAAGATGTACATAGAGAGACAAGGTGGGTGAGGTAATATCTTTTATTGGATCACCTTCTGTTGGAGAAAGAGACAAGCTTTCGAGCTAAACAGAGCTCTTCTTCAGGTGTCTGTGTAGCAGAGCTCTGTGTAGCTCAAAAGCTCATCTTTCACCAACAGAAGTTTGTCTAGTAAAAGATTTTTACCTCACCCATCTTGTTTCTCTAATATCCTGGGACCAGCACAGCTATACCAACACTGCAAGCAACATAAGCTATACATAAACATTCATAAATCATCACAATTATTATTTATTTTGATGTATAATTTACTAAAATTACAGTTATCCCAGGTTCTAGAGACTGTTGCCATAAAAATTTAAGTTATAGTCCTATAAAAGGATTGGATAAGCAGTGGTTCCTTACCACAAACTCAGGAAATAATGAACCACAGATTAAATAAAATCCAAGAAATAATACCTTCCTTATCATAAGTACCAGCCCTTATCATGACTCTCTGGGCTTGTCTATACTGCACGCTAAATTGGCACTGCTGCGTTTGATGCAGTGTCATGAATTTAGTGGGTCTGGTGAAGACACGATGAGTCGATGAAAGAGTGCTCTCCCATTGACTTCAGTACTCCACCTCCTTGAGAGGTTGAAGTTAAGTCAGCAGGAGAGCATCTCCTGCCAACATAGGGCAGTGTAGACACCATGTTAGGTCGATGTAAGCTACGTTGCTCAGGGAGATGATTTTTTTTCACACCTTACATCGATTTAAGCTGCAGTGTAGACCAGGCCTCTGTCTCCAAAATGCTGGGTAAAGAAATAGAGCCTGAGGCATGTCCTGACGGTCAGATGATTTGGGCTGTTTTAGAGCAAAGGGACACAGTGGAGATTATCTGCTAGTATGTGCGCTGCCAACAACTCCCTCTCTTTATAGGAAGAGAGCGCCAACTTAAGTGCCATGACTGAGTGCAGCTGTGACAGTAATATATGGGCAGAGAGGTGGTCTCTCAAGTAACCAAGATGTTAGCCAGTTTAGGGCTTAAAGGTCAAAATCAATACCTTAAACTTCATTTGGAAACTCAGACAGCCAGGGCAGATTGTAGAGCACAAATCATTTACTCCTAGCAAGATACATTTCTTATTAAGTAGGCTGCCATATTCTGCATCAGCTTCAGTTTCTGGTTTGATTTAAGGTGTAGATCCATGTAGGGAGCATTTCACTCTTTAATCTTAGACATGGATGGTGGTAGAAAAAAATTACTGTTCTCCTGGTCAGATGAAGACTGGGGAGAAAGACAGTCCTAGAAACTGCTTCTACCAGCAGTTGGGGATCCAGTAACACCACCCGGATTGCAAACTCTACTGATGAATGGTGGACACATATTCTCAATATGAGGGGGACAATTTCAGCCATATCTCCTAGTTGCTTACTCCTACCCACCAACATTAATGTTTTCCAGACGGAGCTTCAGTAAGCTAACTCAATTTTATGCCCCAGTCTTAACCAAACACTGGGTAAAGCAATTGACATAACTTGTAGGCTCAGGTGAAATAGAAAGCTGGTTGTCTTCAACATAATGAAAACACTGCAGCCCAGGTCTCCTCATTACCTCTCTCACTGGCCCCATATATACATTAAGTAGGAGGGGAGGCACAATGGAACCTATGGGACACTACACAAAAGAACCCTTGGGGATGACCAGGAACTGTCCACTACCTCCCTCTAAGAATGCTCAGTACAGAATGAACAGAACTGCCCAAAAGAAGCCTCATCAACGCCTGTTACAGTCTGTAGGCAAGTCATTATCTCCTCGTAATCAATAGTATCAAAGGCAACTGATAAAGTGTTAGATCTAACTGTGAATACCTAATCTTTTTCTGGCACCAGAGAAGATAAATAATTATCATCATCAGTGCAATTAATGTGCTGTTCCAAAGTCTGAACCCAGATTGACATGGGACAAGGAAATCAGAAGCATCTGGTACTCCTAGAGTTCTCACCACAACCTTCTTAAGATTAATCAAAAAGGTTAGATTCTTGATAATAGGTTGTCAGCCTCAAGAGATGATTCCTTGAGTAAATACCATACAACAGCTTCCTTAACAGAGTTTGATAAACTGCTCTCCTTAAAGATGGCATTGACCATCTCCAGCAGTGAAACTAAGTCTTCCGTCTTGGCCTTCACCGGCCAGAAAGGACACGGGTCCAGAGGGCAAGTTGTGGAACTGTGCTGCCAGTAACAGGTCACTTTTCTACTGTAAATCTTGTAAAGGGAGTCCTGATGGCTCGAGAGAGACTCAACCATTAGGTCTTTCATGAAGCTCCTATCTGGCTCCTTGTAGTCGTGTGTCCCAAATCCATACAAGTTGGGATAGTCCGAGACAGTGCTTTAGTCACCAACCAACTGACAAGAACATAGCTGCAATGTGGTATGGAAGACAGTTGGAACTTTTGGGTTCTATTATTAGGTGTTCTGTGGACGCTCTCTGTATGATTGATGCTGGGCAAGCGTCACTTAGTCTTTGTGCCTCAATTTTGCTGTCTGTAAAATGGGCCTAATACTTTACAGAGGTTTGAAATTTAATTAATTAATGTCTGTAAAGCACTCTTATATGAAAGGCCTGGTAGAAGTATGAAATCTTATTACGTATTGTTTTCAGGGCCTTTGTCAGCTACCTTTTTGTACATGTTCTTTTATTAATGTTAGGAGTTTGGGTGTTTCCCTCCCTTTTAAGGAAGGAGATATTCACATAAACTGTACGCGTGTGGTCTGGAGATATAGTGCAACTTTAGGTGGATGAGATTCTCCCATTAAAGTGGAGCATAGGTTCTTCTTTGAGTAGATGCATCTGGGTATTCCACACAGGTGTGTGCGCACCCAGTGCACCAGAGCCAGAAGACTTTGCCTACCAGTACCTAGAGGGGCAGCATTTGCGTCTTGTGGCCTTAGCCTCTCCCCTGGCCATATAAGAGTAGCACCAGCCCAACCCCTATTAGTTCCTTCTCATCTCCCATAGCTGGATGTCCATTGCAAACCAACAGGTGCTGTTCTCTAAGAATGATTTTGTAAATTGAGCCACGATTTTCTAAATTTATGGGCAAGTTACCAGCAGCCTCCAGAGAGGAGTTCAGGGCATTTGTTACAGAAGACTGGTTGATAGCCAAGACTTCACTGCAGTCATCTCTGGACGTGCTGGATGCCTTGGCCAGAATTATGGCTTGTGTTGAAACTATGAGGAGTGCCTCATGGCTGCAGAAATCGAGCATTGCGTCCAATGTGCAGCAGATAATTGTGACGCAGTGGGATTACCCAAGGAAGGGTTTTAGATACCAGAAGAGGAGATCTTCTGATTCAGGGTTCACCCAGCCAACATAATCCCCTTTTACCCATCCCCGCATCAGGCAAGCACCCATTTTGACTTCTGTGTCCAGAGTAGTGATCAGTGGTGACCTTTCCATCCCCATCCACCCTGTTTGGGGACAGGCTGGCTTGTTTTTGCAGTGTTTGGGACTCAACTACCATGGACAACTGGGTCCTACGCACCGTCAGATTGGGTTATGCTATACAGTTCCTTTCCAACCCTCTGCCCCATTCCTCTTCAGGGACCAGTCTTATGAGATACTGATTCTCAAGCAGGTTCAGTCCCTACTAGTTTTGGAAGCTGTAGAGAAGGTTCTCCTACTTTGTCGGGGTCATGGATTCTACTCCCGGTATTTCCTGTTTCCAAACCCAAGGGAGGGTGAGACCTATTCTTGACCTCTGTGACCTCAACAATCAGATATGTGAGATTCCAGATGGTCACTCTAGCAACTATCCTCCCTGCCTTATAGCCCAATGACTGGTTTGCTACCCTGGCTCTTCAGGAAGCTTATTTTCAGATAGCAATTCTCCTGAGTCACAGGAGGTTTCTCTCCAGTTTGTTGTGGCAGACCAGCGCTGTGAGTACACTGTGCTTCACTTAGGTCTGTCTTGAGCCTCTGTCTGAGCCTCTCTCTCCTGTCTGTGTCAGACGATTGCATTCCTGCTAGCAGTATCATCTGCAAGGGAAGTATGTCAATTGCAGGCCTTGATGGCAGAACTTCCTTACACAAAGTTTTCCAAAGGCAAAGTGACCCTGCGGCAGCACCCTACGTTTTTGCCTACATTTCACTTGAACCAAATCCTATATCTACCAGTGTTTTCCCCTATGCTGCATTTAACCCCCGAGAAGCAGAATTTCCACATGTTGGATGTCAGGCGACATCTAGCTTTCTACCCACACAGGACTAAGCCCTTTCAATCCTCACATCATCTGTTTGTGTCATGTGCAGACTGAATGAAGGGTTGAGCAGTCTTTCCAGATGATCTCCAGCTGGATAACTTCCTGCATACGAAGTAGCTTAGACTACGCCTCCTCCCCCAGACCTCCCCAGGGTGTGAACTCATTCTAGAAGAGCCCAGGCAACACTGATTGCACTTCTGAGTGACGTTCCCATTTTGGACATTTGCAGGGCTGCCACTTGGTCCTCTGTACATGCATTTATGAACCACTATACCATTACAACTGCATCCTGCTCAGATGCAGACTTTGGGAAGGCAATCCTGCAGTTCTTCTTTAAATAGACTTCGAGCCCTACCTCCAGTGGTTAGTGCTTGTGAGTCCACCTGCATGGAATACATGGCTGCATCTGTGAGAAGAAGAAAACAGTTACTTACTGTAACTGTTGTTCTTTGAGATGTGATTCAGATGTGTATTTTACAACCCACCCTCCATCGCCTCTGCATCAGTCTTTGCCTCTGACATTCGGTGTGAAGGAACTGACGGGGGGTCAGGGCAATGCCTCCCCTTATATAGCCAGGGGAGGGGCTAAGGCCATGAGATGCAAGGATTGCCTCTATGTGTACTGCTCGGCAAAGTTCTCTGGCTCAGAGTGTGTTGGGCGTGCATGCACCTACCTGGTATACACCTCTTCCTCACATCTCAAAGAATATCAACAGTTCCAGTAAGTAACAGTGTTTTACTGATGTCCATAAACCAGATCTCTCAACAGCTAGCCTGCATCTCATGGCTCTAACCTGGAAAAAGTCTTCCTCTTTGGTCATTTGCCATCTCAGTGGCTAGTTAGCAGAATTGTTACACAGATCCAGGCTGTTTGTTATGCAGTTGTTTTAAGGCCAATGTACAGGGTTTGGTTAACTTTGGATGGAGTAAGATAATACAACAGCCACCCTTTTCTGATATGTGAGCCCCCTGATAGAGCACTAGGGAAAGCAGGGAAGGATGTGTGCCCCCTGGACGTTTTCAGAGGTCAGATATGAAGTTGTCTGTCTTGCTGCCAGGATAGAGCAAACTACGAACCAAAGGAATACCCATGAGAGATTAAAATTGCCCTTTAGGGTAACTGTTTAGCCATCCTGCCATACTTTTTTTTGTTTTGTTTTGTTTTATCAGGAAAGTCTCCTCCCTCTTGTTTGGTTTGTCTATATTCAGAATGCTCCCTGAACTACACATGAAGCTAACCAAACTGAGATAGGTTGCATCATAAAGATGGTTGTAACTATGTCAGGAAAAAGAAAAGGAGTACTTGTGGCACCTTAGAGACTAACCAATTTATTTGAGCATAAGCTTTCGTGCATATAGCTATAGCTCACGAAAGCTTATGCTCAAATAAATTGGTTAGTCTCTAAGGTGCCACAAGTACTCCTTTTCTTTTTGCGAATACAGACTAACACGGCTGCTACTCTGAAATATGTCAGGAAAATTTCATTTAACTCCCACAACATACACACAGACATGTTGCTTCCAGTATGATGGCAGAACTATGCAGAAAGGAAAATTGGCAGAGCTACTACAGAACATAAGTATTAGTCATGGAGTGCTATTGAAAACTCAGGGTATGTCCTGCTTTGGCATCCTCTCCCAAATGGCTCTTCAGTTGGTTCCCTGATGCACAGTATCATTATGTGTTGGGGGAAGAAACACAAACCTATGTTAACATCTTAATTATTCATATGTGCCATGCACAAAATAGAAGTTAAGGTTAGTGTTTGTTAAGGGGGATGGGTGTGGGTTCACAAACACCTTTCTGTGGCTTGAAAATAACTTTTCCCAACAACCTTTGTCTCTTGCTGTTCATCAATGACTGTCATAAATTACCCAGAAGTGTAATTGTCTCAGCCAATCAGAATGTAGAGATTTTGTAGTTATTGGGCCACAATTCTAGACGTATTCCCTGCACTCCCCATGGCCAGCTTGCACAATACCTTTTGGTTATTTCTCAATAACCAGATAGCTTGAAAATCCCATTTGCCTGGCTCAGAGCCATTATTAGCCCATCAGAGTGCAGGTATTTTTATACTCACTGTGGTTATTTCTCAATAACTGCAGTTACTGTACAAATTGTTCTACCCTGGCTACTGCAGTATAAATCTCTTCTGTTATTGGCTACTGCCCCTCAAATTCCCAGTATATGGACTAAATCTGAAGTAACTCCATCACATTCCACAATAGACATGGCTGCATCAGCTTCTGATCCTTACCCATCAGACCTCATCCACTCATCCTTCCCCCTGGGTGAAACCTGAGTGCACCACACACATTGAGTAACTCCTCTGTACATTAAATTTAAGCAAAGATTTTCACATTTTGAACAATTCTCTAATGTTCCATTATTAAACCATATCTCCCAAACAGCTTAACCTAGAAACAATAAAATTAGTCTTATTCGTTATTCTTGGATGAAATCTAGTGCCTGGGACTATTTTATAAGGCCTGGATACAACATTTTGGAGTTATTCATCTTTGAACTTTGAACCTCTAATAGCAGTACCTAGCTCATATATATTGCTTTTCCTCTTGATCCCAGAACCCTTTACAAAGGAGGTCAGTGGTCATCCCCATTTCACAGATGGTGAAACTGACTTTCTATGATGTTGAATGGCAGTGGAGAGGTTTTACAATTCATGAGGCTTCTCCCCATCATTCCATTCTCACATGCCTCTTCAGGTATGCTGGTGCCTACCGCTGGAGTCAGGGTCCCGAGTATTTTACCACCATGGGAAAGCTTGCTGAGGGTATTTTGTAACCCCATATCTAATTTTTGACCCTCATTCATGCCCCAGCAGATGAACAGATGAAGTTTACATGTGGTAGTTCAGTGGCAAATCCAAGTGAACATCTAGCTCACACTATGGATTTTAGCAAAATCAATAAGGGTCAAATCTTCAGCTGGTATAAACTGACATAACGCTCTTTGAGGTCAGTAGAGCTATGTTGATTTACACCTGCTGAGGATTTTATCCAGTGTGTTGAATATATGCATAAGGCAGTTGCTGTGAGCATTTCTTGCAACTTTAGTTTGCTAGCCCTACGTGGCGTGGGGGTGGAGAGGATAGGAACTCCACCGTTCTAATTCATTCTATAAATGTTGTCCTCCCAACAGCTCTGAAAAGTCCAGCTGCATTTCATGAACAGAGAAGGAGCTTGGAGCGCGCCAGGGTAAGAGAGTTTGTTCTTTCAAGTTTAAGGGAAATTGGGCTTGGGAGGGTATTTTCTGTTTATTACCCTGGAAATCCCATGTCTCTAAATGAGACAGCAAAGGATACGTCCAAATTCTGGAAGCACTATGTCACACATGCACCTGCATTTATGCATTTTTGTTTGCGGTGATGACTTCTCCCCCACTCTGTCTGGTCCTGACTAGGTTACTCCTGAGGGAATTCTGCGCCCAAAAATTAAAAATTCTGCGCACAATATTTTAAAATTCCGCAAATCTTATTTTTCAATAAATAAATGTGGAGGCTCCGGCACGGCAGTGGGGAGCACAGGCTGCATGGAGGTGGGAGATCACTCTGCAGGTGCTCCCCCCACTCTGGAACACAGACTCAACAATGAGGCTTCACCGAACCCTGACACAGCTCAAGAACCGGGCCTCCCCTGGCTCTGCCTTGCAGGATCTAAGTGTGGAGGGGCTTAGTGTGGATGGATTCAGGTGTGAGGTGAGAGGATTCTGTGTGGGGTAATCTAGCAGCAGGCAGTTCACTGGGGGGTCGGGTGCAGGGGAATCTGGATGCACAGGGGTTCATTGCGGGGTTCCGGGTGCAGTGATAATGGAATTCTGCAGAGGGGTCCAGGTGAAGGTCTTTGGGGCTCAGCAGGGGGGTCTGGGTGCAGTTGGTTGGGGCTCAGTGGGGTGGAGGTCCAGGTGTGGGGGGCTCAGCAGGGTGGTCCAGGTGCAGCAGGGTGGGGCTCATTGGGGTGAGGGTTCAAGTGCAAAGGACTCAGCAAGGGGTGGTCTGGATGCAGGGGTGGGGATCCAGATGCTAGGGGATGGGGTTTGGCAGGGGGTCTGGGGGCAGGGTGCTCTATCTGCAAGGGGTGAGGTGCGGGGGAGGGGGTTTTTGGGTGTGGGGGGCTCAATAGGGGGGTTCTGGATGCGGGGTGGTGAGGCTTGGTGGGGGGGCGTCCAGATGTGCAGGGGTTGGGCAGATGGGGGAGCAGCTGCCCACACAATGACCCCTCTCCCTGCAGCTGAGGAGCAGTGGAGGCAGGAAACAGGGATGGGAGGCATGGAGCTTCCTGCAGCCTGGGGAGGTTTCTGGGTGTGGGTCTGCCCCAGCCCCATCTTGCAGGGGAAGAGCAAGTCCCATTTTCCCCAGTCCAGCTGGAACTAGTAGCTGAGCGCGGTGCAGGGTAGGAGCCACAAGCTGGGCTGTCCCAACTGTGCCCTCTCCCCCATCCCCTCTGCTGTGATTTACCTCTCCACCAGCTGCTCCAGGCGCCCAAAATGACATGCTCGTGCTGCTTGACAGGGATGCATGACTACTTTTGCGGCTTCCCTTTGCTTCCCCACAGAAAAATGACTTTCTGAAAGGGAAGCAAAGAAATCTGTGGGGGACATGAATTGTGCACATGCGCAGTGACACAGAATTCCCCCAGGAGTAAATGCCAGTTTAGGACAATGGTTCAAGTTTCCCCACACTCTTCTTTCTGGAGATCACCAGTATTCATAACCCCACGCACACCTGATGCAGCTATTTTTGTGACATATTTTCCACCCTTGGATGGCAATAGCCTAAGTATGTGTTGCTTCTTTTGAACCAAAGGATGTTACTTCTGTGCAGTGTGCACACTTTTGTTAGTTTGTAGTGCTCCCAGACCCTGGGCGTATCTTCCCTTTAAAACCAACAGCTTGATGGAGGAGATCCCAAATAGTCTTGGGTAGAGACTAAAAATCACAAACCTGTGGCTCTTGAGAAAGAGGAAGCCAAGAGTGAGAGAGAGGCACCATACTTCATGTTGTAGCTGCTTGTACAGTGGAGTTTCTTGGTGATTTCAGTTCCCCAAAAGGCCTCTGGGGAATGTTCTTCAGAACAGCCCACAGGGGAATGGCGCCTACTCAGACACTTGGGCTGAGTTTTATTTCAAAAGTGAAAGCAATGCAAAATTAGAGAAATGACACCTCTGATGGAACATCCCAGACAACACCACCACTGCAAGCTTTCTGAAAAGACTGAAACAAGTACCACTATCTTAGATTTGGTTTGCTTGGAGAGCAGCATCCCCTTGGCTGTAGATTCCTCCTCCTGTTTCTTCTAAAAATTAATTGTTAAATTACTTTTTGGGTTTGGCAGTGGGTGAGTGCATTTTTATGTTTGGAAAAAAAATTGTTATAAAGCCTCCAACGGGTCCATTCCTGTGGTCTGCACTTATAGTTCTGCTACCCATTGACCCTAGTCTCCCTTTCCCTGGGCTTTCTGGGAGTGCAGAGTAGGAAGCATGCAGAGTTGTAGTGGGGTTTGCCCAGGTCCAGCTGGTCAGAGAAGTAGACAGCGTCTTCAGTTTAACTGCTCCATTTGTTGTAAGTTCCACTGTGTGCCCAAATCATGACCCAGCTTCCAAATCCCAACATTGCTTTTGTGTGCATTACTCTGCAAACAGTTGGCCCAGTGCTCAGCATCATAAACAGAAACCCATTGTCTTGAGTCTCTCACCTTGAAGGCTGACACTGACTTGGTCTGGCAGTATTGTGTATGGAAAGAAAGGGGTTTGGGTCTTCGAAGTTCCTGCTTCCTGCCATTCTGCTGAGGACTGGCAGCAGCTGCATCCTTACTCTTCTTTCTTTCAGGGATGGGATGAAGAACAGCAGGCAGTCCCTTGGATAAACTGGTCCTGTGTTTGAGGCTCTAAATACTATAAGATCTTGAAGGGAATATATCCCCTTCTATGTGCAGTTCATTTCCGTCTCAGTAACAACAAAAGAGGGATTTAAAAAAGCCAAATACCCAGTGCTTCCCAGGCCTATCCTAGGCTATGTCTGTCCACTTAATTTCATTGCATTCTTGTCTGTCTTTGCTGCAGACAGAGGACTATCTGAAACGGAAGATCCGGTCCCGGCCAGAGAGATCGGAGCTGGTCAGAATGCACATTCTGGAAGGTAGGCACACTTTGAAGAGAAAAACTCCAAATGTGGTGTGATCTACAACAAGCACTGACTCTCTCCATACATATTTCATATTCTCTGTGTGTATATAAAGTCTGCTGCAGTTTCCACGGTATGCATCCGATGAAGTGAGCTGTAGCTCACGAAAGCTCATGCTCAAATAAATTGGTTAGTCTCTAAGGTGCCACAAGTACTCCTTTTCTCTCCATACAGTTACTAGCTTGAGACAGTTACTGTCCACCCTCGCCCAAACCCTTATTCAGCTGGGAGTGGGCAGACGATCATGCCAGTTGCATAATACCGGAGTGGGTGAATGCATTGTGGAGGGGGGTGTATGAGATCAGGGATCTCCCCAGTAATGAGTCCAGAAATCATCTAATCAGGTCTGCTATGTTTAAGGCTGCCTTAGTTCTATGGCTGTTTAGGAAGGACTCATCTGCTTCTCACATGGCTTATTTGGTCTACAGAGAGATCTGCCATGTGAACCCCAACTGTGCAGAACCATTAGTTCAGGCTGAAGGATGGAGCAGTGGGGTGTGTGTGCTGACTGTTCTGCTGACCAGAGAAGAATTTGTTTAAAATGCCCAAAGGTGTGAGGCAGTGGAAGGTTCAGCTGGCGAGTGTGTGGCCAATTTCAGGGTCAGGGAGGGAATGGCATACTCCATATATAAGGATACAAAGCAAGGAGGAAAAGATGAACATGAATTGAATGACACCAGTTTGAGTGGAGGGAGCATCTCCCATCCAGCGTCAGAGAGCAAGGCTCTTTCCTTCCTGAATGGAAGCATAGTAATGTCAGCATGCTCACATTAGGCACCCCAGGATTGATCCCATCTTATTTACTTCTTTCCTGTCCAGAGACCTCAGCTGAACCCTCCCTGCAGGCCAAGCAGCTGAAGCTGAAGAGAGCAAGACTGGCAGACGACCTCAATGAGAAGATAGCCCAGAGGCCAGGTCCCATGGAGCTGGTGGAGAAGAACATCCTTCCTGTGGAGTCCAGCCTGAAAGAAGCCATCATTGGTAAGTGTGGTAAGGGATGTGTATTTCTGGGGAGGTTCTCAGGTAACACATCCTTTTGCCCTGTGGGAAAAAATACCATGAGATTTCATTCCCATGCCAAAACTTCAGCCTCTCCAGTCCCAGGATTCTGGAATGCAAAGCTCCCTTCCCAGCCTGGATAGCGATGGAGAGAGATTAGATTATAAGGAATGCTGGGCTCACAGAATAAAATGAAATTGATCCCCAATCCCCAGGACTGATGAACCATTGTGGGATTGTGTTTCCTAGTTTGTGCATGCCCTCTCTTCCTGAAAATCCCTCTATCTTTAACCCTTTGTGAGAGAGAACCCACTGACTAAGTCAGATCAGGGAGGGAAGACAGCACATGGGTGAGCAGATGTGTGGAAACAAAAGCTTTCTGTTGGTTTAAAATCTTCAGAGGATTCAACTCCTTTGAAAATAAATAGGAATGGATGTAAATCATTCCAGTGCCATTGCAGGGGTGAAAAGGAATGCTGAGGAATAGCCCTCCCACAGCCTGAGTGTATTACCCCACTCCTAATTAGGCAGGCTGTATGAAGCATAGCCGCACCCTGCTGAAGCATGGGCAGTCACTGAAGGAATTGCCACCTCCTTCAGAGACTAATGGAGGCATGCTCATGAGCAAGGGTGCATACATTTCAGTGAGAGGTGCCAGGCTGTGGTAGGAGCGAGCCTGGCTTCATCCTCACACAAGAATTGGTCAAGGAAGAGAGGAAGAATTATCTTGTGGTTAAGAAATGGTCCGTCCGTCCATCCATCTGTCTATCCCCACACATCCCTCCATTTTGGGCTTGAGAGATTTGGGGTCAATTGCTGGCTCTTTGGGCACATCACTTAATTTCTCTGTGCCTCAGATGGTCATCTGTAAAATGGGGATGATCATACTTCCCTATTTCACAGGGGTGTCTTGGGGATAAATTAATGTTTGTGGGACAGACAGATACTATGGTTGGAGGGCGCCATATATGTACAGATATAAGTCTGAGGAACAGTTAGGGCCACCTCTTGTGATTGACCCTTGCGCTTTGTGTCTGGAAAAAGAGAGTAGAGAACATCTGGGATCCCAACTAAAAGAGACCCTCAACACCTCCTTTGAGGAGGAAGATCCTTCCTCCTATCCTATATCATGCAGCTGGCCAACACTAAAGAAATCATTACTTGAGACTAGACAATGCAAACTAACACACAACCTTCCTAATTGAGAAGCCACCAAACCAAGTCCCCAGTGCCCCTTGTCATGTGCCATTGCCCTGGATTCCTCTCAGTCAGCCTTTAGGCCTCAGGGTATGGTATAAGCCGACAGCTCAGCGCCCTCCCCCACCTCCCACTGGCCAGTGGTGACTGTAATCCCATTCAGTGTTTGAAATTATCTTTTGTTTTCAGTTGGGCAGGTGAACTACCCAAAAGTTGCGGATAATTCCTCTTTTGACGAGGACAGCAGTGATGCCTTGTCCCCAGAGCAGCCAGCCAGCCATGAGTCCCAGGGATCTGTACCATCACCAATGGACGCTCGGATTGGTGAGCCGCTTCCCAGCACCACTGTGTCATCACCAGCTCAGGTAAGAATGCTGTGTTGACTTTTGCTGCTCTCTGGGACCTCAGAACCCTTATTAGATTGGGGCAGTGCAAATGCCTGGATCCCTGAATGAGGGATGAGGCATAGAGACATCTACAAGGTGTCATTGCTAAGAGACTGATTTGTTCCTCAGTAATTCATTAATGAGATATCACTGAAGTCACATGAGATGTCTAGGTTCTAAATGGTACCAGCAAAACCATGTGTCTGGTGCCCCTGTAGGTAGATGCAGTGGGAAGCTTCCAGTGATTCCCTAGAAGTAATAGGAGAGGGCACCTAGTTGTGCCCTGTTGAGGATTGGTAGTGGGAATGGTTTTGGCAATGCCATGTATGTTAAGAGTATGTGACTGTTCCTGGGAGGCAAAGGGAGGAGAGGCATAGAGTTAGAAGTGGGCTTTGATTCCTTCCTTCTTCTAGGATGCTTTGATCCCACTGAAGCATGCTTCTCCCCAAGCTGGATAAGGGGATCTCAGGGAGTGGATTAAGAAGCCAGGTGGCCATTTAATGGCTGGTAACCTGTGCATAGCAACTTGAGTGGAATGCTCCTACAGCCCTCTGCTTTCTGAAAGGAGGGCAACATTGTAACAGTGGAGAGGAAACTTTTAGCTGTGTGTCTGTTTCTTGAGTGATGCTCTTTCTTCCCCTTGCAGGTTGTGTCCCAGTTACAGATCAATGCAGATGCCAATGAAACACCTTTCCTACCTGAACAGCCACTCCCTCCTCTTCCACCACCACCTCTGCTGCCTCCAGGCTTCACCAACAGAGCCACTATTCCTGCTGCCAAGCCCCCACCAACGCTCATTAAGGTATGGGGAGGAGGGATGTCACTCCATTTTTATAGACTAATAGAAGTTAATGTGGCTGTTCTGGGGATGATAGAGAGTGGGAGTGTTAGACTAAGATGCTGAGGCACTGGAAGAACATCTTGCATCATTCACTGTCTCCCCCTGGTCTCTACTTAGAGGACCTTCCCTGAGCTTGAGCTGAATCAATGTCTAGATCTTCTTCAGTTAGAGAGGACTTGTGGCACATTAGAGACTAACCCATTTATTTGAGCATAAGCTTTCGTGAGCTACAGCTCACTTCATTGGATGCTGTAGCTCACGAAAGCTTATGCTCAAATAAATTGGTTAGTCTTGAAGGTGCCACAAGTACTCCTTTTCTTTTTGCGGATACAGACTAACACGGCTGCTACTCTAAAACCTTCAGTTAGAGAGGAGCTCATTGAGACAGGGATTAGGTCAGGAAGGTGTCTCCCTCCTTCCAAACATATTATAGTGCAGTTGCCAAGGGTCCTAGATATAAAAGTTTCCTCCGAAGCATCTAGCATTGACCATGGTCAGGGAGAGGGAGTCTGAGCTAATTGTTCAATGGTCTGTTGCGCTGTGGCAATCCTTCTTGTCTCTCTACCCTTGTTCCGGTGCTGTGTAAGGTCCTGGAGGTAGCCGAGCTGCTGAGTTTGTACGATTATCCCTGCTTTAAGAATGTGGAAATGCCCCAGAGTCAAATCTGGAGAGAGTTTTGAAGTAAAAAGCCTGGTTTGCTTGTAGGTTTTGGTTAGATGTTAATGCTGTTCCAGTGCATCTCCTACATCTATTTTTATTTTCTTCCTTCCCTGCTTCTCTCATTGAATAGCAAAGTCAGCCCAAGTCTGCCAGCGAGAAGTCTCAGCGCAGTAAAAAAGCCAAGGAACTGAAGCCGAAAGTCAAGAAGCTTAAATATCACCAGTACATCCCCCCGGACCAAAAGCAGGACAAAGGGGCTCCCCCCATGGACTCCTCCTATGCCAAAATATTGCAGCAGCAACAGCTCTTCTTGCAGCTCCAGATCCTCAACCAGCAACATCAGCAGCACTACAACTATCAGACCATCCTGCCAGCCCCACCAAAGTACGGGCCCCCCAGCACTACCCCTCCTTAGGGACCCCCTGCCCTCCCACCCCTGCGCATGGTCTCCGGGAGCGGCACAATAGCTACCAGACCATCCTATCGGCCCTGCCAAAGGGCGGGACTTACTGCACGCTGCCCACAATCCTCCCCTGTCTCTCCCCACCCCTCGTGAGGGTCTCACTCCCTTAGTAAGTTCATCAGGTCCCAGGCACGCTGAGCTCTGAAGGGGTGAGGCATAGGAGTTGTAAATCCTGTAAAGTCACTGTCGCTCTCAAGAAGTGGTCTGTGTTGGGTGAATCTGTCAGGCAAGAGCAGCTGAAGTTAGTTGGTTTTTCAGTGGCCAGAGTGGAGTATCTCGGTACAGTGAGAAGGTATTTACCGGCATGCTGTAACACTGGGGCTGCTGGTGCCCTAGATGCTTCCACAGGCACACATTGCTGCAAATGTCCTTGTTTGGCTTCTCAGCACAGGTGGTGGGCTATGAGGATCCCTTCCACCTTGATTCTGATATCTACACTTTTTCTTCCTGCAGGCCTCCAGGAGAGCAGCAGAGTGGCACTAGTGCCCCTGCCATGCGTAATCTCTCTGCTACCGTCAGCAGCGCATCTTCTGTATCCTCCAGTTCTAGTGGGCTGATGCGACAAAACAGTAATGCCACAGTGGGCAAACCAGGCCCTCTCCCTACCAACCTAGATGACATGAAGGTAAAAGTCCATGCCGCCATCAGCGCTAAAACTAATTGGCCCCTTATTGGCATTGTCAGCAGAGAAGGCAAGGACTGAATGAGGTGGGCTCCGGAGCAGGGCTGAGGCACACTGACAGGGCAGTATGTAGTGGCAGCTTGCATTGCTGCTGCACCTGGGGTGTGGGAATAAAGGGACACCTCAGCCTGCCGGGCTGTCAGTTCAGTCCCTTGCCTCATGACTCACATATGTGTTAAAGGCTGGTCCGGTTGGGTGGGTTTTCTTTTAGTTGTAACACAGTTTTTCCCTTCTTAGGTGGCGGAGCTGAAGCAAGAATTGAAGATGAGGGCGCTGCCTGTCTCGGGCACCAAGACGGACCTGATTGAGCGGCTCAGAGCTTACCAGGAGCAGAATGGCACAGCCAGCACTCCCAAGCCCAATGCAACAGCCATCCTCCCAAAAGCTGCTGAGGTGGTGGTAGCCTTCCCAGCCGCTAGGCTGAGCACTGGGCCGGCACTGGTCACTGCTGGCATTGCATCAACAGAGGTAGTTGTGGCCACCGTCACCAGCAATGGCGTGATGAAGTTCGGGAGCGCAGGCTCAACACCACCTGTTTCGCCCACCCCTTCAGAGCGTTCACAGATGAGCACTGGGGATGAGAACTCTGCCACTGGAGATGCCTTTGGAGAGACGGTGACTTCGCCTCTGACCCAGCTCACCCTGCAGGCATCTCCAGTGCAGTTCCTGATGAAGGAAGAGAGTTCTAAGGCTACCTCCTGCAGCCTAAATCCAGCACCCAGGTTGGAGCGGTGCAGCGTCAGCAGCAGCAAGGATATGGAGGTCCAGGATAAAGACCAGATGTTGCAGGAGAAGGACAAGCAGATTGAGGAACTCACCCGAATGCTGAAACAGAAGCAGCAGCTGGTGGAGATGCTGAGGCTGCAGCTAGAGCAGGAGAAACGGTCTCAGCAGCCACTACTAGCCATGGAAACCGGAGTGGGAGGGGTGGTCCCTGCCTCTAGTCCAGTGGCTTTTGGCACCCAGATTAAGAGTGAAAATGGCTTCCCGAGTTGCCAGTCTGCAGGGCTGCCTGATGGCCAAACGGATCAATTCAACCCTGTGTCCACCGCTAGCCAAATGGACACTTCGGATCCAAGCTCAGTGCCAAAGAAAGTGGTGATGGTGAAGCAGGAGGTTCTGACAGCAGAAACAGAGCCACCATGCCAGTCCCACACCCCGCAGCTCTTCCTTGGTCAGCAAGGGGGTGCCCTGAGTGACCTCATCAAGGGGGCCCCTCCCCCTACCCTCATCACAGATTCCACGGGGACCCACATTGTCCTTACAGTGACCAATCAGAATGCTGAGAGGCGGGGCCTCTCACCACAGGGGAATAGCTGCACAACATTGCAGGTAGGCTTGCACTGTCCCTCCCATGCTAGTCAATCTAGTCCTGCTCTACAAGTCCCTGATGGTTATTATGGGGGGCTCATTTTATCACAGAGTGACATCAGAATTTGGAAATTAATTTTACAAAATACTGGATGATTTTATGACTGCCTGCAAAATTTGGAGCTATGGAAACCGAGATGAGTGTAATCAAATCTTCTGCTTCAGGGCAAAAACAGATCAGTGCCAGGAGATGGGAGGGAATTCCGTGCTCACAAACTTCATGTACAGTGTTGCATAATTAACTAGGTACATTAGAGGCTTCTTAGCCTTGCTCAGATCATCAGGTTCTGGTTACAGTCACAGGTAGGACACTGGGCTAGGCAGACCAATGGTCTGATGTGGCACATTGACTCCTGGCTCAGAAGGTTTGAAAGAACAAATTTTTACTATAGAGACAAGGTGGGTGAGATAATATCTTTTATTGGACCAACTTCTGTTGGTTAGAGAGAGGAGCTTTCAAGCTTACACGGAGGTCCTCTTCGGGTCCCCAGGAGAAGAATTGTGTAAGCTCAAAAGCTTGTCTCTCTCACCAACAGAAGTTGGTCCAATAAAAGATATAACCTCACCCCACCTTGTTTTTCTAATATCCTGGGACCAACACAGCTACAACACTGCATACAGGTTTTTACTGTGCTGTAGTAAAAGGTAGTGGGAATTCCACCACTCATCACTTTGTGGAGAGAAAAGAGATTGTAGCTCGCAACTTCCAGTAGATAATCTTGTCTAATTGAGGTTTGAATGCTGAAATCAGAGCCCTGGGAACAGGAGTGTGGGTCTTGTTAAATGCTCTTTTGTTTTGTTCTTCCATGTGCCACTCTGTAGTGGAGCTGACAGAAGGCAAGGCCTTTCATTGAAGAGGATAGAGACGAGCCCACCCAAATCATTTTCCCCTTTGATTTTGGTGGGAGACAAATCAGCATTTAACACAAGTACCTTGAACACCAACTCCAGAAGTCTAGTCAGGGACAGAAACCCTCAAGCTTCAGAGTATAAGCCAACCTCTAATGATTTGGGGTTAGGAAGAAATAGGAGTAGTTCTTCCCATAACTGACTACTGCAGCGTTTCTTGCATCTTCTTCAGGAGCTGCTAGTAATGGTCACTGTCAGACAGGGTACTGATTTGGCCTGGCAATTCCTATGTACCTAATAGTAGACAGTGTTCCAATTTTCTTGCTGGGAGAAACTAACAAGTGAATTTCCTAAAGACATAAGGGTTGGGAAATACATTTAACTTCATCGTAGCTTCAGCAAAACTAAACCTGGTCTCTCCTTCCAGCCTCCACAGCACCCTCAAATAGGACAGCAAATAGCTTTGTTTTCATTCATCTTTTTCTTCTCAGAGGGTACAGTCGTCACCCACTAAAATATCCAGCCAACCACAGTGTCCGCTACCTGCAAGCAACTCGCAGCAGCAGCAGCAGCCTCCCCCCAGGCTACCGAACCAGCCCGTCAGGAAGGTAGCTGATCACATGCTTGCGTCCCTTCCTGGTTTCCCGTTTGCCTGGTGGTTGGCTGAGTCACAGAGGGGACAGGGAGCACATGGGCAAATCAGTTCTGAGACCATCACTACAGAGGGAGAGACCCTACTGTACTGCCGTTTCCTTCCCCATCGCAGGTTGCAATTGCATAGTGCATTGGGTTCTTGGCCCAGGAGCTGCCAGCAGCATGCGGGGGAATGAATGGGGATCGCACAGTGCTCCCATTTCATATCTCCAGCCTTCTGCTGAAACAGCTTTGTTCAGCCACTTATAACCAGTCCTCCTTGGGGTGTCAGAAGTGCCATACACCTTTGAGCCTATTTCCCATGGTAACTCCTACAGAAGAGCTGTAGGCACAGGGGCAAAGGATCCTGGGATGCATCTGAGGAGGTTGAACATGGGATTCATGGCATGAAGAATAGTTGAGAATCCCTAAAAATATATTTGCTCTGACCCTTAGGATATGTCTACACAGCAAAGAAAAACCTGGGCTGGGATGTGCCAGCCAACTCAGGCTTGCGGGGCTCAAGCTGCAGGCTGGCTGCAGGGTTTTTCTTTGCTGTGTAGACATACCCTTAATCACACGGCAATTGAACAACCTACTACTGTGTGAAAGTGTCCTTACAAAGTGATTGTAAACAAATAAAGGGCAGGATTATGTTCTCTTTGTTCATGTTGTAGTTCCTTACCCTTCGAGGATTCCCGCTGAAATCAAAAGGCAGTTTCGGCACTGGGGTTGGCAGGGCTTCTCTCCATCCTGGGGTGGGGTATGCGCTCTGAGAAATCTCCTTCCGGAGTCGTAGGTGTCATGTTAAAACCTGGGTCCTGATTATCCATCTTGAGATGCCCCCCTCGTCTCCCACCCTGAATTGTTTTCCTTTGGTTACGGATTGTGTCTGGCTGTCAGAGATGTAATGCTATAAAGAAACAAGGTCTGAAGAGGTTATAACCCTTCTCAGTCACAACTCAGGAGTTCCTGCTCTGCATCTGTTCCCTTCTAGATCAGGTGATAATTCACTGTGTTCCGTAGTGCATCAGTTAGGTTAGAGCAAGTCTATGAAGGGTTTTAAGGATTAGGAGGGTAACTTTTGAACTGGATCCTGAAATGAATGGGGAGACAGTGTCCTTGTCTGAGTGATGTGATCAAACCTTTTTGTTCTGTTGCTCTTACCCATTTGCTGTGGGACCATCTTTGAAGAGGGTCAGTGCCTGGGTTTGATAAGGCCTTTAATACAGAGGTCAATGCTTTTTAACCAAAGGCACCTTTCTCCATAGAAGAGTTAAATTCCTTAGGCCAGCCAGAATCTGTGATTGATCTTAGCTCACATGCCATGTAGGGGTTTGTAGCTGTCTTAATCCTTTTGTCTCCCTGTAGGCTCAGAAGCCAGGTCTGCAGGTGGTCACTGGGCAGCTGCCCCACACAATTTTGTCTTTCTCAGCGCCTCCAAACCTGCAGCCCTTTTTCCTCAACGGCTTTCACAAAGGATCCCTGAAAACTGGTGCTCCTGGCAAAGCCAACCAACCCAGTGTGCCAAAAAAGGTAGCCTCCCTGCAAATCCCATAGAGTCCATGTCACAGTGCCAGGTTTCAGGCCCTCTAACTTTGAGAGCAGACTCGTAAGGGATTTTGGAGGCTGGATATACAGGAATCACTTCTCTGCACCAGCATTGCTGCCCACAGTGTTACAGTGAAGGAAAGTGAAAAATAATGTCCCAGATGAAAATCCCAGAGAGATTTAAAGAGGCATGTGTAGCTATCTGAGCTGGAGTTCCTCCAGGGTACTTGGACCATTATTCCTACTCTAACGAACCGTGGAATGGATCTTTAATGATCATAGTAACGGCTAAGGCCTTCACACAGTAGTTTTAGTACATCTCTGGGGCACTGGTTCAGTGCTGAGTCACCAACACCACTTCCTGTAATACCTTGGGTTTCATTTGGAGAGCTCTCTTCTGAGATCTGTCCCCACCCTCTCTGCTAGGTTTGTGAGATCTGATGCTCTCTGAGCCTGCCGACTTCTCCACAGCCAGTGTTTTGTGGACAGTTTTTTGTTTCCAAAGCAGACTCATTACGGAGAGGAAAGGGTAAAACAACGATTCTAGGCTGTTGCATACAGATTACATTGAATATACTGTAGGGATAGTCCTCTTGTGTCTCTGTGAAGTGCTGGGGGAATCCACCCACCAAAACAGATGAGCTCCTCCTCACCCCAGGGCAGTCCTGTGGTGATTTGTGGCATGGGTGTGTTCCAGGAGAGGATTTCCAGTTGTGATTTTGGGGGCGGGTGGGGGGGCGGAATTGTACCACGCACACAGTGAAAGAAGGAGCAGAGATACCGAGAGCAGAAGCAGTGTGGTTTCTGCCCAGCGTTAGCGGAGACCGAAGGGATGGTCTCTCCAGGATACATGGGAGCAGCCGTGATGTGGGAGATGAAATGGGCTTTCTGCCTGTTTACTCCTTTCTCCTTCATTCTAAACAGTCATCCTCACAGCCAGGCTCTCCTGCTGCCACTTCCCCATCCCAGATGGACCTTGAGCAGCAGCACCCGCACCCGTCCCTTTTCGGAACCCCTCCACCTCCTCTCCCTGGCTCCTCGGTGCCGATGAAAGAACCACCAGGCTATGAAGAGGCCACGAAGCAGCAGCCAAAGCCCCATGAGGTAAGAGCAGCCACTTCCTTGTGCTTCCATGAGGAACTTCTTGGGGAGTGTGTGGGAGGGCTACCCGCTGCAATTCAACATCCACGTTGGTCCCTGAATTCAGGGGGCAGCTGCCTAGGAAATGGAGAGACTGAAACACACCGGGGCCTTTTCTAACTGACCTTGAGCTGCACACAAGGAGTCAAGGTGAATTCCCTTGGTGGCGTTTCAGTGGGAATGGAGTCACCTTCCTTTTCACTCTTTGGCCCGTACGCCTGTTGAGACTGAGATAAGATAACTTCCTGCTTAGGGCGTGTCTACACTGCAGATGGAGGTGTAATTCTGAGCTTGGGTTGAACTAGCCTTATTGAACTAGCCTGCTAAAATAATCTGTGTGGCTGCGAGGGATTTGGTTAACTGCCGAGGACAATCCCTTCTAAGATCCTGTTGCGCATGCAGTTGTGGCCCCACAGATACTTTTAGCACAGCGAGTAAGAGTATGTCTGCCCAAGCTGGGAATTACCCCTCCCAGCTGCAGTGTAGACATATCCTTAATACAGGGGGAACGGTGGGGCTGTAGGACCCCACACTGCTATAAACACCCTGCTTCCAGTAAAACCTTGGGGTGACAGAGGTCATTGGTGCCATGCTGCTATAGGCACCATCCTACCAGGTCAGTGTGGAAAGGGGAAGGAGAAGGACCAGGACAGCAGATTCGCGGTTACTGTGTGTCTTGTAAGTGTGGGTCTAATTCATCACACTCTCTTCCCAGGAGAATGGCTGTTCGAGCCAACAGATGGACGACCTGTTTGACATCCTCATAGAGAGTGGAGGTGAGGGGAGAATCACTTGAGGTTTCTGGCTGGTCACCTCTGGGTTTGAGTCTATGGCTTTTGTAGCACTGAGCTAGTGTGACTCCCACCCTTTGGCTCCCCAAGAGGGAGCGGGGTTGGTGAGATTGGTCTTACCACTAGTGTACATATCCCCTGGCCTGGGCCCTTGCTTATTTTTCATTTGGTGCTGTCCTTAGCATAAGCAGGGTATGGTATGGCACTACAAAACAGACTTGTCAGGCACTGCTATAATATATCATAAAGCTCCTGTGGCTGCTGCATTGCATCAGACCTGTGGTTGCTCTGGGCTGGCCTCCCTCAATAGCCCTGGTCCTGGCCCATGATGGTTAAGGCAGGTTTAAAACTCCCCTAAGCCAGCCTACTGTGTAGCTAGGAGAGGTTTCTTGACCCCAGTTGGTGATCAGCGTGTGGCCCACAGTGTCAGGATTGAAGATGCTCTAGCTCATGAGGGATCTGACTCCCACTAACTGGAGCCTTTCATCACCCTGGGACTCTGTCTTCTTTCTTTACAGAGATTTCAGCTGATTTCAAGGAGCAGCCATCTCCAGCTGGGAAGGAGACATCAGTGTCTCCAGCATGCGCCTCGCCGCCCAACAGCCACCATTCTTCTGAGCTTCCCCTGCAGATGTTCCTTGGCCATACCAGCTGCATTAATCCTGTCACAGCAGGCCGGCTGGAGGACTTCCTGGAGAGCAGCACTGGCCTCCCCCTTCTGCCAGCAGGCCACGATGGGCCTGAGCCCTTGTCCCTGATAGATGACCTCCATAGTGAGATGCTGAGCAGCTCAGCCATTCTGGACCACCCGCCTTCACCCATGGACACGTCAGAATTGCACTTTGCCCATGAGCCTACAGGGGGACTAGCCCTGGACCTAGCTGAGGCTAACTTGGACAGCATGGATTGGCTGGAGCTTTCGGGGGGCCCTGTCATGAGCCTTGCTCCCCTAAGCACTGCAGTCCCCAGCCTCTTCTCCACAGACTTCCTTGATGGACACGATCTGCAGCTGCACTGGGATTCTTGCTTGTAGCTCTCTGAACTGAGATGGAAGGGAATGGGGGGGAGGGCACAGGCATGGGGGCAGGGGGTGAGGCCAGTCAACCAAAAATGAGCCCCTTGAGTGTAAACTCTTCCCCCAGTCGTGACCTCCTGTAGTGAAACTCGTACCATTGGGAAGGGCTGGCACAGCTGTTGGTGGGTCATTGTGCTCACTGGGGCTACAATCAGCAGGTTAGAGCAGAGCAGTAACCATAGCTGTCAGGGGACAGGGGCTGCAGGGGCCTGAGACTGGCTGGTTCCCTACCTATACCCCTTCTCTAAAGCTGAAATAACACCACTGTATGGCAGGGAGACCTCCCCTGCTCCCTTGGCTTGCAGGAACAGCTCAACTGGGAGCCCGGAGAGGGGAGTGGTATGGGGCAGCCTAAACGCAATTAGGAAACAAAGGGGTTTATGCTGTTCTGGGAGGGTGGAAGGGTGAATGGTCACTGACAGGGACTCCTTGTGTTAGGCAGCAGCTCAGCTATTCCTCCCAGCCGCTGTTTAAGGAATGGGGAGTGCTCCCTTGAGCACTGTGAGCCATGGCCCCGCTCTTTCTCCAGGCCAGAGCCGTCATGCCAGTCTCACAGGAGAGGCTTCAGGCCAAAGGGATGCTCGAGCAATAAGACACGTTCCACCAGAGGCAGTACAAGGGACTGGAGAGGTTAGGATCTGCTGTGTGGCTGGAGGGGCGAGAGCTACATCGGGGAATGACCAGGCAGCGCACCCTTCACTCTGGGGAGCCCTACAGTCACAGATGCTAGTGCCCAAAGACGTACCCTCCCTCTAGCAGGTCAGACTCTTGCTTGTTAGGGGCCCTGTGCTAAGCCCTTCATACAACCCAGAATGAGAAACCAGACCAGGGAGAAGGGGATCATGACTGGAAATCCAGCCCTCCCATGAGCAAAGTGGAGTAACTTGCCACAGGAGCTTGCAGGGCACGGCAGTTTAAAACTCAGGCAGTCAAAGGGGCTCATGAGCTTTCTGCAACTCAGGTGGAAGGGCGACTACATGGCCTCCACTTTCCAGCTCTGAGGTGCTGTTACTCATGGTAGAGCAGGTACTTGCCTAGAATCCCATAGGGTCGAGCTTCAGCTTTGTGTGTGTGGCTTTTGCAGGGCTCTGATCCTGGGTGGGGTGTTGGGTGGGAGGAGGGGTAGGTGTGTCCTCTGCAGCAGGTGTAAGAGTCATGGCTGCAGCCCAGAAAAAGCTAAGCCTGCTGCTGGGTTCATGCTGCACAAAAGGAGACTTTGGCCCAAGCTGCATTATGGTGCTAAAGTCCTGCTCTTTCGATCGGGGTCCCAGCCTCCCGCAGACCTGGGGTGGGCCAAGAATCCCAACACCGAGGCTGCAGCAGGCCCTTTGCCCATTCTGCCCCCTGGGGTTGGTACTCAGTCTGCAGCCCAAGCCGTGGGGACAGGGAGACTTCCCTGCTGCTACAGGGCTTCACAGAAACGAAGGGGAGAGGGCAAGCCTGAGCGGTGAGCGCCAGCTGTGCTCAGGCTGCCCTGCAGCAGTGGCAGACGTTTCCTTGCAGGGCAGGGCTCTGGCCCAGGCCCCGCTCTGGGAGGCGTGTGGAAGGCGTACCTAAAGCAGGTGCAATGGCAGGACGTTCTCTGCTGGGCTGTGCCACGTTCTCCCCAGTCCCAGAGGAGTAAAAGGAAAATAAATCCATTTTCTTACTAGAAATTTAACAACCAGTCTCCCTTCCACCCCACATTTTGACCTACCCCTGTGAACTCCCTATGCTGCAGTAGGGTGGGGATTTTAGCTTAGTTTATGGGACCTAGAAATGGCTGCCTCAACCTCAAGTGGCTTTGGTAATTGTGGCTGAGTTTGGAGGGGGGGGGTCTGCTTTAACTTCTTATTAGTCCTAGTTCCCTTCTAGGCTTGTTCTGTCTCTGGTCATTCATCATCCTGTGTGTGAAAAGTGAACCAGCCATGCTGTTTGGATCCTCCCCTCTTCTGCCCCAGACAGGTGCTGGTCCTGTGGGAAGCGGGTAGGTCTGCTGAATATCATGTCAGTGTATCTTACTGTCTGGAGTCAGTCCCTGGGAAGAGACATGCCTCAGGGTTGGGGAGGGTGTCATGTTGTTTTCTTGCCTCTTGGTACCTGCCCTTCATTAGTAGCTAAGGAAGACACTCTGTACACGCGTATATACCGCTCTAGCTGTTCTTGAAGGGAAAGTGGGGAGGAGTTGCATCCACCCTCCTACTCTGTGTCAAGGCATAAAGAGCAGCTGGGCATGGTGTAGCTGAATCACAGTGGAGGAGTGTGTCTTGCTTTGCTGGAGTCCCTTCTGCTTGTTCTGGGAGGAGAGCTGGTATTTTAATTCTGTGTGGTTTGGGGAGGAGATGGAATCAGGCCATGGCTTAGCTGTTCTAGCCTTATTGCACGTGCCAGTGAAAGCAGATTGCCTTTTTCTACTAGTCTCAATGCTGAAGCTGTGCTGCCTTCCCTACTCCAATGGTGTTATGGAGAAGCCATGTGTCCTGAGCTTTAGAGCAGTTGTGTAACTGTCCTTGTTCCCATTCTCCCCTCCCTCTCCTGGGCATGAATGGACTGCTGAACCAGGCTTCTCGCTCATGGTCTGGAATAGCCCTAGCTGAGCTCTCTCTTGTGTATCAGGGCAGTAGAAATAATCAGTTCTTTCCTGGGGGGCTCACACCACCAGGGCTGTTGCATCTGTTCTGCCCAGAACTCTACATATCACTTCACCCTTTGGAGTCTGAGCACGGTGTCTATGTACATGCACCCACCTGAATCACTTACTCAGTGCTCTTGGGGTTAAAGAAATTGTGTATGAGGCAGAACAAACCCATGTCGTTTAACCCTTGGGACCCAGGCTGGAGGGGCTTCCAGCCTAACCTAAACTGCTCCAGTATTGTGTGAAAACCAGGCTGTCAGTATGGCCTTGGAGGCTGTTTTTCTGTGTACCCCAGTGATCCCTGGCTCCCTACTGGAGCCTAGCTAATTTTTTTTGTACAAATAAGAACCTAAATACAACAGAGTTAATATTAAGCAGAAAACAAATTATCAAAGTGCAATGAGATAATGCGGGAAGGTGGCATCAAACCAGTTCCCCAGGTGGGGTAGGGGGAGAGGGTGGGTGTACCAGGTTGCTTGCCCCTGCTGCTGGGGGAATGCAAAATCCACAGGGGGCTATTGCTGCATAGGTTAGAGGCCTAAGCCCCTCTGTGGACTGAGGTAGCTGGTATTGAAATGATACTAGAGCTGGGCTCCCATTGCTGGTGGTGCTTCTTGGTGGAGGGTCAGGTGGGGAGGTGGCCTGTACTGGGGACAATTAAAACCCTCTCTTCCAGAGAGTGACTCAGAGGTCCTTGCTGAGAAGCAGGATCATCCACTTCTCTGTACTCTTGGAGATGTTCCGGCAAGAGGCCCTTTTGCATCTCTCACAGAAAGACAGAAGCCTGATGTTCTGCCTCTACCTTGAATGTAACTCTGAATCTTTCTGCTGTAAACCACTACTTGTGTATTTGAGTTGCGTGCACTCTCCCTTCCGCTATGCAGCATGAGCAAGGGCTGATCAGCACAGTCTGAGGCAATAGGCTCCAGCATGAACACTCAACTGGAAAAAGACAAGAGTTAAGAGGAGAGAGAATGGATCCTTACATTGAATTATTTTTTCAGTTACAAATATTTGGAAAAAAATCCATTTTATTAAAAAATAAAGAAAAAACATGATCAAAAGCTCTGTCTTGTAGGCAGTGGTGAAGGGAGAGATACAGGGACATCTCTGCCCTCGCAGGCTGAGATCCCTTCATCTTTGTCTTTGAAATGGAGATATGGGAAGCGAGAAGGAGGTGTGTTATTTGTACCTACAGCAGCTTCCCAGCATGCTTGGTCTCGTTTTCAAATGCTGTTGAATTTTGTTCTTGGTGATTGGGCAGAAATGATGGGAGGCACCGGCAGGGACATTTCCATACACGGAGGGGAACTAACCGCCTGCATAAACAGCAAGTTTCTCTTTGTGCTTTCTTCCCTGAGGACAGATTTTAACCCATTCCTTTTCTCCAAGACTAGTAAGATGTCTTCCCCTTGGTTCAATGTGGAGGGGAGTGGGAGATCCAGTTATTTAGTTATGTGCCCTGATGTGTGCTCTGCTTTACGACATGTATGCACCCTGCACTCTTGACCAGAGATTGTAAATAACTGTGTCAGTGGGTGAGTGCCTGTGAAGTGCAGGGTCTTGTGCTCCCAGCTGAAAGGACATAGGGAGATATGGACCCATCACCACTCCAATTCTTAACTGCCTACAGCTCAAGCTAGAGCAACTGCAGTGACAGCTGCTTCCTGGCCTATTAGTTTTGGGTTTTTCCCCCCCAAGTTGTTGCACAACTTTGGGTGGGGAGGGACTCTGAAATTCTTGCCCCTTCAGCCTTTGTGGTCTATGGCACTTACCCAGATTATACTTAAGACGCTGAGGTTCCAGCCCTGTCAGAGCTGCCACAGGTCTTTTCCTTATAGTGATAGGATCTGTAGCTGTCTGTAGTGCCTCAGAAAAATCTCACGTCCCATCCAAGTGCAAAGTCTGCATGGAGGTTTAAGGGCAGGTCCCACAAGGATAGAGAGGCTAGACTGAGGCTCCTCTTCAAGGAACACTCCTCAGCCCCAGCAGGGCCTGATTTCTAGCCTCAACCTCTCAGGCCATACCGTTGACGTCTAGACTCAGTTTCAGAGCTGAAGGCCTCTAAAAGAAGAAAGCCACTTTCTCCTGCCAGAGACTTCTTCAAGCAGCACCAAGAGGCACCTTCCTTGGTGCTATCTGACACCTCTAGCAGATGCATCTAGAACCAAGATGACCACCTCAAGAGCACCAAAACCAACAGCCTCTTGAAGCCTCAGAAACCACTTGGACAGCCCCCAACCAACTGCAAGTGCCTACCTACATACAACTCCTAAGCCATGTCAGCCTCTACATTCATTATGCCAGATGCAAGGCGGCATCTCAGATGGTCAAACCTTGCTAAGGATTATGTATACCCCAGTCTTTCCAAACAAATCACTGTGCTTCCATGAGTACTAGTCTCTCTTAGGTGGAAACCCCATTTTCAAGTCTGCCACCCTCAAAAATCTTCACACTGGCTGCCTCTTTTGGGTGGGGTGCTACAGCACAGGGAAAATGGTCCTCACAAAAGAGATCGCTCCAAATCAACATCCTGGAACTAAGGGAAGCACACTACTCATGTTAGCACTTATTTCATGACAGAAAGGGCCCCCCTGTGGCCCTGTCACGGTAAAGGTGGACAACAGTGCAGCTCTGTATTATGTAAACTGATGAGAGGGAGTAAGATCTTGGTCCTCATATGCAGAATGGCTGTGGTTCTGGTACATCTCTCCTCACATAGATACTTCAGTGGTTTACCAGCAGTTGCGAAGTCCCTGCTTTCTCATCCTTGAGACTTACTTCTGATTGATAGCCATCACCTCAGCCAGAAGAATGAGAGAACTCAGGGGGTCTCATGGCAGATCCACCATCCACTATGTCCTAGTGTGACAAGGTCATGCTGCACCCCCATCCTTGATTCCTCCCTAAAGACTTGTTGGAATTTCACACCACCCACGATAGCCATTTACTGGTATTTTATCCTCAGCCACTACCTTGAGGGAGGAAGCTAGTCTCCAAACATTAGATGTAAGTAGGGCCCTTGCCATCTACCCTGCCAGGATTAAGACTGTATCCTTGGCCAAAAGGATGAGGGGACAGCTGATTTCAACTCAGCCTGTCCAAGAGGGTTTGATTGTAGCTTGACCTGCTGTGAAATATCCCCCTGAACAAGTGAAGGCTCAGTCCAGTGCTCTAACCTTCTTTAAGGAGATCGCCATCTCAGAAACCTGCAGGGCTGCAACCTGCTCCTTGGTTCACACATTTGTCAAACATTACACCATCAGCCCTGCATCCACAGCTGACATGACCTTGGGTGACAGTCCTCCAACCTGTCTTCAGTTCACCTCACCACCCACCTCTGTGTTGACCTACTGCTTAGAGAGGCTCCAGTGTAGGAGATTCCTCAGGTCAGAGAGAGGCTACCTAGCTGTACAGTAATGTGAGGTCTTCAAGATGTTTTATGCCTCAGGGTGTTCTACCTCCTGCTTGTCTTCCAGGTGTTGTAGTAGAGAAGGAATTGGAGCAGCAGTGGGTTTACACTGCCCTGTATGTCCCCACTTGGAGTGCGAGGTGTGGTACTGCAACACTGTTTAGTCTCTGGTAAGAGTGTAGGGTGTGTGCACATCCTACAGTGGAGCACCCCCAAGGAGCAGGTGTCCTGCAAGTGGATCCAGTCCTGCTAGAGTAGAAATAGGCTGGCATGCCCTGTGTTCATCCATACCCTCTCCCATTTGTCTCCAACCTTCTTGAGGTTTCCATCAGTCATGTTTAGGACACAGGAGTACACAATTCCTAAAGAGCTGTCAAGTGAGGCTCTCCTGTTTTCTTTGCTTCCCTCGTGGAAGTATAAAGGGCACCTTACCTCTTAGACTGTCTCAAAACAGAGTCCAGGGCTGAACACGGTTCTCTTCCCCACTACCCTACACTGAGGCATGTGGTTGCCTTACCAAGAACACTCCCCACCACCCCCCTCCCTTTTTTTCTTGACAGATGAAAAAGTTCAGAACAGCTTTTCCTGCTGTGTCTTTTTACACTGATAAGTACCAGGGGATGTGATTTTTATTTGTACAGTTTAAAACTGTTGTTGACAAACATCACCCTTAGAGGTGTCCTGTACATTCCATCCCCCTATGCTCTCACTAGTTCTGGTACCTGCTTTAGTCAGCAAGCCAGGGTTTACATAGTCTTTCCTGGCCCTACTGTTGCACTGTAGAATTGGTGCTAATGCAGTACCCACAGCTGAATATTCTGTTCTGCAACAGAGAGGGGCACCTTTCCCTGCAGGGGTGGGGATACAATTCGGTGTGCCTGTAAGTCACACTGCTCTTGTTTGCTACCACTGCACAGTGCAGCCTTGTCCAATTTGCTAAATTCCAAACCAAGCCATAAAGGATTAAGACCCATTTCAGCTGGAGACAGGGACAAAAGAGATGAGATGATTTCAGGGTCACTGAGTGAGGTAAAGACTAATTCACTGCTTCTTTAAAGCCATTCCTCTTTCCCTCCAGGAGCACAAAGGGCAGGCATCCATCTTAAACCCCCCAAAGATCTGCAAAAGCAAAGCAAAAGGCTCACCTGCCAGCCCCTGCTGGAGAAAACCACCAAAGCTCTCCCAAGATGCACTTTATTTACAATCCCAAAGGCTAAAGGAAAGTAAGATTCTAGTGTTATTTCATGAATAGTTTGTGCTCACAAACAAGTGCTTTCATTGATAAAGTCACAGACTCCATGGAACAGAGCTACCCTACAGCAGTAGTGATGCTCCACTCCTAGCTTACAATCCTCAGCCTCTTCCCACAGGGCAGGGGCTAAGTTAGTCTCCCTGAGCCAGCTCAGGCCTGAACCCATTTCCTGAGCTAAGATGATGCCAAAATATACAGATATGTCTAGAGATCATTTACAGCTTTTTGGTTAATTTAAAACAATACAGCTAGAGGCTAAACTGACAGCATGATACTCCTTCAGGCTAGGGGAGAACGGGGGCTTCCCTCCACACTTTTGAGAAAAGGCCCCATCCCCTAAGGCAGTTGTAGTTGGTAACTGGCTGCTCCCTTAGGCACATCTTGTCAGCATCCCCATCTGTCCCTGTCAGTACTAGGGCAACAAGACAAAAAATCTTTCACAGAGGGAGGCTCCCAAAGCACAAGTGACAGGGAAGCTGAGGTCAGCCAGTGGTTCTGCTGCCTCTCCCCCTTTTCCTGCCACAGGCTGGTGAGAAACACACAGCTCCCCCCCGCAGCCGCAACAGACCCCGCAGTTATCAAGCGGCCAGGAGAAGCTGCCTCTTCAGCTGCTGCCCTCACGTTCTGAGCTACAGTGGCACTTGGAAATGTTGTACAGACACAAAGATCTGCTCACTAACCCCTAGGACAGGAGGGAGAGGGGGTCATGAGGCAGATAAGAACCCTCTCCCAGAGGAGCAGCAGGGTGGGGCAAAAGGGAAGCTAGAGATCTGGCCAGTGGAGTGTCCCCCCTCCCCAAGCAGTGCTTCCAGCTGGGGGCAAGGGAACACATGGGAATGGGAGCTGGGCAGCTGGTGCAGGGTGCACTGCACAGGCTGGGGGAAGGATTTCTGCCTGCAAGACCACACCATGCCTTCAGAAGACTAACCACACACAGCCCTCCACCCACCCATTGCCTCAGGTGCAGTGCCCGCCAAGCTGGAGAGGCTGTCGCTTCAGCTGGGCTGAGAGCAGTCACGGGTGAGGGCGGGAGAGGAGTGTGTGTTGCGTGTGGCAGTCTAGAAGGTCCGCAGTGGGTTGGGTCAGCCATCTATGTCCCAGCTGAAGAGATGGTGCTTCACCAGCATGTCCTGCACTCCTTCCTTCAGCGGCTTCTTCTCCTTCTCCTGCAGGAGGACAGGAAAGGGCCAAGAGTCACTAAGCAGCCATATGCAGGTGTCATCGGACCCTACGTGCAGGTGGGGGAGAAGGGGAGTGACTTCTGTAGGCAGCTGCTGCTCCCCACCGCTTGCTCTCTCTCCCTCCAAGCCCACTGTCTCAACCCTGCAGTCTAGTTGGGGTATGGAGGGAACAGGGAACGGGTGCTCAGGGAGACCACCTGCCCCTGGCCCTTTGCTGCTGGTGCAACTGAATGAGTCAGAACCTTGTTCTCCAAGGGTCCAGTGCTCACGCTCCTAGCCAAGAGAGGACAAAGCAAGTAGAGAAGCCACGCTCCTTGGGGTATGAATAAGAACCGGTGTGGGAAGAGCCTGCAATTTGCTCCACCCTCACTAACTCCACCAGGGGGGCAGAAGCTGATCCTCCTTTCAAACGCCCAGGATGGTGTCGGTGATTCTCAGGAGATCGAAAACCTACCATATTGCAGAATCCTGCGCAGCTGAGGAGCCTCGCCCTGGCTCTGCCAGACCCAGGCAGAGGCTGCTCCACCAGGAAGGGACTGTTCCTTGGCTCACAAGGTGGGGAGACGACCAGACATCAAGTTCAGTGTCAATTTGGGTCAAGTCCCCTTGAATAAAGTACTTTCTGCAGCCTGGGGGCTGTTTGACGTGCAAGGAAATGGGGAGGGCAGGCTACTTCTGGGGCAAGGGGGGGCGTCCAGGCCCACTCTCAGCCTGGTCACTCACCTCTCTCTTTATAGGAAGTTCCCAGTCCTGAGAGAGACTGAATGCAAATCTGGAGAGGACTCTGCAATAGAAGGCAATGGTTACGCCCTTACAAAACCAGCTATGCCATGCATCTGTAGCAGACTTGCAGCTTTTATTAGCAAAAGAGAGACATGTTTCTAGCCCTCAGGCTGTGGAAAAAAGCTTGAAAACATGACCTAATTGCAACTGATGCAGAGATGTCTGCCTGGGTCTGCAAGCAGCCTGAAACAACAGTTCAGAGAGGTGTGAACTGCCCCATGCATCTTAATGGCAAGTTAACAACAACATCCACTGCTCTGGGGCCCTGCCCCCACCACCCAGCAGAGGACTATATGTCACAGGAGGAGGAGGGTGTAGTAGGTTCAGATCAACCCAATACACCCTGGGTGCTTCTACAGCTGCTTCTCCCCACCTCTCTGGGACAGGAAGCGGGGACGCCCGCTCAGCATTGCCACTCCAAGCAGTAAGTGGACCCAGAGCGGGCGCAGAGGGGAACCGTCAAGCACTGGAATACCTTCTTTGGGCCTTGCCCTCACCCCCCAGGGCTGGGGTTCTCACCACACACACACACCCCTTGAGAGAAACAGAAGCAGCTGAGCTCACCCCAGTGTCAAACAGAAGCGTGGGAGCTGATCCTCAAACCCTTCTGCAGACAGCTAATGTCTGCCCAGCGAGGGGAGGATGGAGAGCACTGAGCCTCCTCCCCCTGGTCCCGATGGAGAAATTGAGCTCAGTGAGCTCGCCAAGGCCCAGCAGTGACAGCGCTGGGACTAGAGTTTCGCAGGTGCTCGCTCATTCCTCAACAGCTCCTCAGGGCTCCCTCCCCCGGTCAGTACCGAACCCAGAGGGCCAATAAAGGTGTTCATGGCAAATCCTTCATTACATGGCAACAGAGAGCTGCCCCCATTCGATCCTGGGCTTCAGCTCCCCACAGTACATTCCACCCATGCCCCAGCAGGCTTAGTCTCAGCCTCACCCCTTGGTGGCTCTCCTTGTTCACCCATGGCCTTTCGGCACTTGGCCAGCTGAGCCCCCGTCAGGGCTTGAAAGTTCTTGCCATACACTGTCCCTTCAGCCAGGCCGTTTTGTTGCATGGTTGGAGTTTCCAAAGGAACCTGCTCTCATGTCCTGACGGTGGGCAAGGTTGGGGTGTGGGGTATCAGGAGCAAAGAAGCAGCTACATGCAGACAACTGCAGCTTTTTCAATGGAAAACCTTCTCCCTGCTTCAAGAACATCCCAAGGAGAATGTGGGATCCTGAGCTGCAGCAATGGGGAACATCATAGCTGCTCCAGGCTGGCTGCCAGCTCCTGGGATGGGTATCTGTCACACTCCAGCCCCGGGAAAGGGGGATGGAAGTAACAGGCTGGTGAAAGGGCACAAGCCATTTCCAGCGGGAAGAAGGGAGGTAGAGGCAGTGATGGAACGTGTGTCAATGACACAGGCTTGGCCTGGAGCTGGTTCTTGAGACAGCATCAGAGCTCCCAGGAACTGGTTCATTTCCCCTCCCCACAGCAGTGCTGGAGGGGACAGGAGTGCTGGGGGTGGGGAAGCCCAAGCCCACCTGCTGCTCCTCCAGCAGGGCAGATGTGGATGGGTACGGAGAGAAGCCATTCAGTTTGCTTCAGCTCTGCCACTAGGTTGAAGCCAAGTTCCCTCACCATCTCGCCATTTAAGCTGGGTCTTGTCCTCTGGCTGGCTTGATGGTGGGCTCCCATCTAGGCCTCCAGTTGCTGAGCCTGCAGCCAGTCACCCTTCCTGGCTGAGCCTTTGGGGAACAAATCATCTCGCTACCAGTCCCAGTTCAGGCACTGTCAGCAGCTCCTCCTCCCTGCCGGATTCACACTGGCCAGCCCCACTAGGTGCTAGACTCCGGGGAGCATGGGTCCTTCAAGCAGGGAGGGGTTTTGTAGGTTGCTCCATTACAGCAGGCTCAGTGCAAAGCAGCTAGAGGCCTGAGAGCAGCAGCCACCTGTGTGTAGATGCTGTTTCCCACACATACCCTCACCAGGCCCTGCTCTTAATCAGAAAGTGAGAGAGAGAGTTCCATTCAGCCAAACACAGTGTAAACAGCAGCTGCTTCTCTGGGGCGTTTGGGAGGAAATCCCCAGGAGTGGGGTGCAGCTCTGCTGGCAGAGCTCTGTGAGGACGTGAGTGTGACACGAATGGTTATTGTGGCAGGTTACACAAACGGCAGACCACCTGCTCACTGCAGCACGATAGCCAGCTGAATGCTCAATAGCAAGGGGTCAGCAAAGGCCAGGAGGGCGCTGCAGCACACAGGGCCATACTCACCTGAGCTCACACTTGATCTGTACCCAGCCGGGACTGCGCAGGAAGGACCAGGGATGGAACCATTTCTCCACTGTCTGCAGGCTTGAGCACAGCACCTCCAGCCACAGGTGCAGGACCTGCTCACTGCATGAAGGGAGGGGGAAGAGTCACTAGGAGCCAGGGCCGTTATCAGAGGACTGGGTGACCCCTCCCTCTGGGACACAAAGTTTCCAATCCAGCCCCTGACCGCAACTCATCATTCTCTTCCCCTACAGGAACAGGGAGGACACCAGGGAATTGCTCCCTCAGGGGAGAGTCTGGGTTGAGTGTACCTGAAAATAAGGCACTGGCTTCTGGTCAGTGCTCTGCTCCTGCCCAGTGCTGGTGGCCACTAGGGATGTAAAAGATTAAACTGTTACCTGGTAAGCATTAGGCTTACCATTAACCAGAACTTAACCATTAACCCCCGTGCTGTGCCGGGCGGGCTGGAGCGGTGCCGGACACACCAGGCCGGTGAGACCCCAGCCCCTGTCGCCGTGCTGCCGGACCAACATCAGTTAACTGTTAACCATTAAACGATATAATTTTAATCATTTAACTGGTTAACTTTTTCAACAAATATTTACATCCCTAGTGGCCACTTGGGGGAGGACAGAGCTTGGTGACACAAGCTGTGTGGGGGAGGAGACTAAAATAACTACTGATTCCCAGCTTGTTCCAAACCCCCCGCAACCTCCTGCCTGTTCCCCAGATCCCCTGCCCACCCCAACCTGGCCCCACCCCCTCACCTCACTGTCCCGCCTCCTACTCACTCCCATCTCCCAGCCTGCCCCAAGCTCATCACCGAAGCAACGCTCAAGGAAATGGGCTGAATGACTCACTTGAGTCCAACACAGATGAGGGAGCGAAGCTTCACGTCCATCTGAGCGTGCGCAGCATCGTGCGTCATGTTCACGGACTGCACTGCCTGCCAGGCGGGGAGGAGGTAGTTACTACTTTCCCCAGGGGGCTCCCACATGGAGAGCCACTACAGCTACACAGCCTAGTGCACGCTCTCCCTGAAGTTCTCCTTCGCTCAGTACCATCCCCGAGCTCAAAGAACAGGAGTACTTGTGGCACCTTAGAGACTAACCAATTCATTTGAGCATAAGCTTTCATGAGCTACAACTCACTTCACCAGAGCTCTGTTTACCACTTCCTGTAGGCATCACCAGGACCACAGCTCCTGTAGCCTTCCCTACAGTGCCGCCTGCTGGGAGAGGCTCAGAACAACTGAACAGGCTGCACAGACCAGGGGAGGTGCAGAGGTGTGTCTGGTTGTTTGCCAACCCTTCAGGATTGGCCTGGAGTCTCCAGGAATTAAAGGTTAATCTTTAATTAAAAATATGTCATGTGATGAAACTCTCCAAGAATACATCCAGCCAAAACTGTCAACCCTAGTCTGGCCCCTGTGCGGGCAGGGCAAGGTACTCACCCGGTAAAGCAGCTCTTCTGGAGTCAGAACTTTTCCATCTTCATCGAGTCTAGAAAACCAAAGCAGAGACCCACGTTACCCCAGAGAGTCATCTGCCGACTCAGGCAAGACACGGCTCGGCAGGAGCGCACCCCAGAGATGGGAGCCACGCTGCTCGGAGAAACACACAGCTCAGCTACTGCCACCAGGAGACTGGGGCTGTGGGTCCCGATGCTGGCTACTGCTAGGGGCTGAGAGACAGCCACAGCCATACCACATGGGAACTGGGGGTTTTTAGAGACAAGAACCACCTGTCGGCCCCATGTGCAGTCTGTGTCAGTATGGCTCCACTCACAGTCCCAGCGGGGCAATGCAGGGCCCTGCCCATTCGGAAGAAGCAACATGTCACGGCCCAGAAGAAAAGCACGACCTTTCCAGGCGGGAGAGAGGAGTGCAGGCTTGACAAGGAGGACTTAGGGCAAGAGGATGCGAGCCTGTCAGTATGACTAGAGCAGCCTCACCTGTAAGTCTTACAGAGCACGAGGCGGGAGTACACTGAATCGAAGTCTCGTTCCACCTCCCGTCCGGCGGCCTGACGGGAAGAGGATGCAGTCAGACCTACAGGCTGTTGACAGCACCCCCGCCCTCACATACAGAACCTCCAGCAGGAGCACCCCACACACAGCGGAGGCAGGACACACCTCAAAGTGCCCAGCAGGGAAGAAAGCCGAGTGAAGGCTGTGTTACTGCGGTCTTGCTGGACCAGAACCCAGCTATCCCTACATCCCCTGTCCCCGAGTGCTACTCTCACCTCTTCGATAAACAGCCAGGGGTGGCAGGGCCCGCCCAGCAGGGATGGCTTCTTTAACCCATGCTCAAATATAGACTTCAGCGCTGGACAGAGCGTCCCTCGAACCAAGTCTGTCACCCCCTCTGTGACCGAGTCGTCGCCAGCAACGGAGTACTGAGGAATGAAAGGAGTTAGCTCTTAGCCTCTCGGAGATGGAGACAGCCCCCCCAGAGCAGAGAGGTGTGGGGTGGGGACACAGAGCCATACCTCTTCTCCAGACAGGCCCTCCCACCCAGACTCCTCTATCTCCTTTCGTCACCCACTCTAAACACTCCCCTACCCCACTCAGAGCCGACAGCCCCAGGGACTGGAAGCTGGTGCCTGAGCACAGAACTTGCTTTGCTGGGTTGTACTGATGTCCGGACTAGCAGGTCTGTGGGGAGCAGGGCTGGTTCCATCAAGACTTAGCTCTTGAGAGGTCCCCCTCCCCATGCTCTCACTGACCACAGCTGAGAGTCTCATTAACAGAGCTACTTGCTTCCCCGGCCACACTCAGGGCCCGATGCAGCCCATACATCTCTCTCCAGGCAGGGACCTTGAACTGTTGGAAGCCAGACATCCGCAAGGCCCCTGAAAGGATGCTCTTGAGGTTAACACCCAGGACTCTGGGTCAGAAGATGTGGGACTTATTCCTGGCTCTGCACAGACTGTCTCTGTGACCTTTGGCAAGTCAATTCATCACTCTGTGCCTCGGACTCCTATCTGAGTTGCAGCTAGCAAGAGATGTTAAGAGTAACAAGAAGGGTTTCTTCGGGTATGTTAGCAACAAGAAGAAAGTCAAGGAAAGTGTGGGCCCCTTACTGAATGAGGGAGGCAACCTAGTGACAGAGGATGTGGAAAAAGCTAATGTACTCAATGCTTTTTTTGCCTCTGTCTTCATGAACAAGGTCAGCTCCCAGACTACTGCACTGGGCAGCACAGCATGGGGAGGAGGTGACCAGCCCTCTGTGGAGAAAAAAGTGGTTCAGGACTATTTAGAAAAGCTGGACGAGCACAAGTCCATGGGACCGGATGCACTGCATCCAAGGGTGCTAAAGGAGTTGGCGGATGTTATTGCAGAGCCATTGGCCATTACCTTTGAAAACTCATGGTGATCAGGGGAGGTCTTGGACGACTAGAAAAAGGCTAATCTAGTGCCCATCTTTAAAAAAGAGAAGGAGGAGGATCCGGGGAACTACAGGCCAGTCAGCCTCACCTCAGTCCTTGGAAAAATCATGGTGCAGGTCCTCAAGGAATCAATTCTGAAGCACTTAGAGGAGAGAAAAGTGATCAGGAACAGTCAGCATGGATTCACCAAGGGCAAGTCATGACTGACTAACCTAATTGCCTTCTATGATGAGATAACTGGCTCTGTGGATGAGGGGAAAGCAGTGGATGTGTTACTCCTTGACTTTAGCAAAGCTTTTGATACGGTCTCCCACAGTATCCTTGCCAGCAAGTTAAAGAAGCATGGGCTGGATGAATGGACTATAAGGTGGATAGAAAGCTGGCTAGATTGTTGGGCTCAACGGGTAGTGATCAATGGCTCCATGTCTAGTTGGCAGACGGTATGAAGTGGAGTGCCCCAAGGGTAGGTCCTGGGGCTGGTTTTGTTCAATATCTTCATTAATGATCTGGAGAATGGCATGGACTGCACCCTCAGCAAGTTTGCAGATTACCTCTCCTCCCAGTTTAGTGTCGATACGCTGGAGGGTAGGGATAGGATACAGAGGGACCTAGACAAATTAGAGGATTGGACCAAAAGAAATCTGATGAGGTTCAACAAGAACAAGTACAGAGTCTTGCACTTAGGACGGAAGAATCCCATGCACTGCTACAGACTAGGGACCGAATGGCTAGGCAGCAGTTCTACAGAAAAGGACCTAGGGGTTACAGTGGATGAGAAGCTGGACATGAGTCAACAGTGTGCCCTTGTTGCCAAGAAGGCCAATGGCATTTTGGGATGTATAAGTAGGGGCATTGCCAGCAGATCGAGGGACGTGATCATTCCCCTCTATTCGACATTGGTGAGGCCTCATCTGGAGTACTGTGTCCAGTTTTGGGCCCCACACTACAAGAAGGATGTGGAAAAATTAGAAAGAGTCCAGCGGAGGGCAACAAAAATGATTAGGGGGCTGGAGCACATGACTTATGAGGAGAGGCTGAGGGAACTGGGATTGTTTAGTCTGCAGAAGAGAAGAATGAGGGGGGATTTGATAGCTGCTTTCAACTACCTGAAAGGGGGTTCCAAAGAGGATGGATCTATACTGTTTTCAGTGGTAGCAGATGACAGAACAAGGAGTAATGGTCTCAAGTTGCAGTGAGGGAGGTTTAGATTGGATGTTAGGAAAAACTTTTTCACTAGGAGGGTGGTGAAGCAGTGGAATGGGTTACTTAGGGAGGTGATGGAATCTCCTTCCTTAGAGGTTTTCAAGGTCAGGCTTGACAAAGCCCTGGCTGGGATGATTTAGTTGGGGACTGGTCCTGCTTTGAGCAGGTGTTGAACTAGATGACCTCCTGAGGTCCCTTCCAACCCTGATATTCTATTCTATGATCTGTAATGGGGAAGGATAAGAGACTTCCCAATCTCACAGGGCCATCACAGGGTGTGTGTGTGTCTCATTCATTCACGGCTGTGAAGCACAGATTCTGGGGTGTGTGGGGCTACAGAAAGATTCATATTTTGCAACATTTGCAGGATGTCACTTCTTGGGCTCTCCTTGAGCCAGACTGTGGTTGTAGGGACCTCAGTCACTGCACAAGACTCCCTCCCATCCCACCCTGTGAATCTCCATCTCTGACCATCCTGTGGGCAAACATTCGGCAAATGCCCAAGGAAACTACCACCATCTGGCCACACTATTACGCTATGCCCTGACAGCGGGGCAGAGGAAAAGTGGCATATAAACACGGATAGCCAGAAGGAGTGATGGCAGCAGGGAAGACACGCATGGGTTTTGGTAAGAAGGACAGTGGGGTTTGCAAGGTGACCTACAAAATACAGGAATTTTTACCTCTTTGCTCCGTTCATCCAAGACCTCCACAAATTTTGCAGGAAACCAACCTACAAAGAGGAGACAAAGGGTGAGCCTGAGACATCGGGAAACCCTCACATGGACATGAATGAAAACCCAGACTGGCTGCAGATCCTGGGGGAGGGAGGAGAAGAGAGGTGTGTCCCTATGGGCCCAGCCTGGGGAAGAAAACAAGCAGCACTGGAGCCTCTCAGTGTATGTCAGGAAATCCAAACAGCTGCGAGCCTAATGTCATCGAAGGGCATTCTCCCTACAAGCACTGCAGACAGCGCCAGCTCCCATGCTCCAGAGCAGCCCCCTACCCGTCCTCACCCTGACTGTGAAAGTGCACCTCAGCTGCTGCATCTTCTGGGAATAATGAGCATGCCTAGCAAGGAGCTGCAGCCCCACCCCACCTCCACACCCCTCTCTCCTCCTAGCCATGCACAGGGATGGGATGTGCATTCCCAGGCAGCTCCCAAGTGGGGCTCAGCTGAGCCTTTGGCTATAAGGGCAGAAACTCAAACGAAAGGCAAACCCACACGCTCCCTGAGACAGGACGGGCACAGATGCCAGAGCCATTGTTGAGGGCAGCAGCATCTCTGTAACATTAGCAATTGCACTCCTCCTCTCCACAGCTTTCCCTCAGCCTCCCCTCCCCCACCAGCCTTGTCTGTTCTCACCTCTCAGTCCATTCAGTTCCCCCACCCAACAGTGCTCGTCCTTTTGGGATATGATCTGAAAGAACAAAGAGGAGAGATGGCAATTTGAGAGTGAGACAAACACTGACTCATAAGGGCCATGGAACGGGAGCAAGGAGGCAAAACAGGGCTGGCGTCAGGCTTTCCCTCTCCACACATCCCACCCAGGACAGCGGAGATGCATTGCCATGGAAACAGTATCACCTCAAAGAGAGTGAGCATGTGCACGTGGGTAAGGAATCACTTTCTTCTCAACCATCAGAGGTAGACAGGGGGACTGACTGACTGAAATTCAAGTCACCAACCATCACTAGAGGTAGGTACTTCCCAGACACCAGAGACAGGAGTAACAAAACACGTAGTCAGGTTCTTTGTGGGGACTGAACCTGGGACCCCTGAATCTAAAAGCATAAGCCTCTCCCATAGGAGCTACAGGACCAAGTCCACTAGCTCAGCGGCTGTAGCAGTCTCTTTACGTAGTTCAGCCACTCGATGGGGATAAAGGGCCGCTCTGGGTTAGCATGGGTTATGCAGGCACCCTGGGCAAGAGGCAGGAGTTCCTGAGGGTGGGAGAAGAGGAGTTAAATGATGATCAGCCATTGTGCCAAAACCCTCCTCCCTTTTTCTTCCCCATTGGTGGTTCTGTTGGCCCCACACTACTTGGGGGTAAAAGGCTAGTTCTACTCGCCATGCGGGTGCAGGACAATGCTGCCAACACAACACACCCCACATCTGACAGCTATTCAGAGCAGTAGCTTCTTGCTCTTTGATGGGCAGCGGGTTTCCCTTTCCTCCCTCTCGTTCCCACCCTGGGATGTAAGGAGGTGGTGCCAAGGTTTCCACACTATTGGGTGCCCTTAGATGAGGCTGGGCTGGCCCAGTGCCCTGGTGGCACAGAGCACTGAGTTCAAATCTTATCTGCCTTTCGCTCTGGGGGCGTGGGGGCTTTCTGATAGCCAGGGTGATCCCCTAACCAGTTCCAGCAGGAGGTGGCAAGCATCCCCAAAGGAATTCTGTGTCCCGCCTGGATCAGCCAGAACCCCCAACCACAGACTCCATAACCGGCAACCCAGCATAGGGCGCTGGGAGGGACACCTCAGCCCGACTCCCCAGGGACGAGGCTATAAGGGGGACGAAACACTTGCCCTATGTGGTGGCTCGAGGTGGGTGCCTGTAACACGCCCTCTCTGAAAGGGGGCAGAGAGGGTGTATCACGCCACGGGATTCTGCCCCCACCCAGCCCTCGTACTGTGATGATGTCGTTCTTGCGGAAGCCTAACTCGTCATCGTCATGGCGCTCGAAGTCCAGCAGTGCCTTGGCTCGGCGCCGACGGTGCTGGGAACATGCCACATAGTTTTCATGGTCCCGCTGGTGGCTCTCCATGGTGTAATCCGGAGTCAGGTCCTGAGTTCGTGCAGAAGAGAAGCACAGAGGAGCAGTAAGAAGGTTACTAGAAGTACTGGGGTGCTCCCCCGTGTTTAGTACCGCTCTCTGCTCCCCCCCCGGTGGATAGATTAGCTCTGCTAGCTCCAGGATCAAGCATGGCTCCCTTCCCTCCACCTGGGACAGGCAACGTGCAACACATAGATCCTGCCCATGGCGGATCTCCTTGCAGTCCGGCAGCTCCTCCAGGGCTAGGGGTAGGGGGACCCGGCCTTGGCCCTGCAGCACGAGGGACCCAGGTTTAGCCTTGTACAGTGCGCCCCCACTCACAATGCTGCAGTTCTTTGGATCCACGCACTGGAAGTGCCGTGCCACCTGCAGGATCGCCTCACGAAGGTCAGCCACCAGCTCCGTCTGCTTGATGTTCTTGGCCTTCAGTGCCTCTAAATCATCTTCACCTGAGATTGCGGGACAAGAGAAAGGTGAAGAGAAAGGAAACCCCCAATCCCATGCTGGGAAAAAAGGTGGCTGTCCCCTCCCTCAGCCTGAGAAGAGACAATTACGACTGCTCCCTCTGGTCAGAGTGTAACCATTGCTCTGGCCCCACCTGAACATCTGGGCCCCGCTCATAGCTAACAGGAAAAGGGGGCGATATGAGGGGAGGGAGAGAAACAAAATACTGCATCCTGTCACCCTAAGGCCCAGGCACCTTTATGCCAAGTACACAGGGGACCAGGACTGGGGCTGGATTCAGCCTCCTTCTCCCCATGCCAATAAAGGGGAGGCCAGCAGGAGCCATGAGAAAACAACAGTTCTCAGCTGACACAGACGCTCGTAAGCTGTCTGACCCCATCTGAAGAGAGCCGGTTGCTCATCTCCCCCTCTCTGCCTGCGCACTTCCTGGGCAGGGAAAAGATGGGGAGTGTGTGCACTTCCTCTGCCCCTCAGGGCCCTCCCACTGCCTTATCCCCCTGCATGAAGGATCTGGCCCTGCTCCCATCCAAGTCACTGTTAATACTCCCACTGACTCCAAGGGAGCAGGAGCAGGCCCTAAATGAGCGCTCGTTAATCATTTCCCTGCCTGCCTTAACATGAGGCATATACACACCCCACCAAAGGCCCTATATTATAGGCAGTGCAGGTAGCAGGGCCTATAGTAGGGTCCTATAATGGGAGTGTCACACAACCTTGTTTTCAGTTGCCTATAACTTTGCTAAATTTTAACTGTTCAATCAGGCTGAAATTTTCCATGCCGTGGGTCCACCTCGGGTTGATTTTTTTGGCGAAATTTCAGCAAAAATGGTGTAACCATTTCTGAGAACAAGACATGGGAAAATACATTTCGTCCATGTTAAAAAAACCTCATACCACCATTTTGTCGAGAAGCTGAGGTACCTCCCTGCTCTGGAGCAGGGATTTGAAATTTGGCTGGGTGTTGTCCTGGTACCAAGGATGAGTCTCTTGCCATCCTCATGAAAATCTGCTCAAATTTGGCCTCTGAAAGTCTCAGTTCACACATGCTCAGCTGAGACGCGTTAGAATTTGGTAGCTAAATTCTCCGAAGAATCTCTCTTCACTGAGCATGCTCCTATCACTGGGATGCCACCATGGCACTAAGCACAGGAACCAAAAGCAGGGAGCCTGTCTGTCCTGTGTCTCAATGCTCCCCCTGGTGGCAACCAGGCAGCAAGGAGAAGGGTGCAGCCTGACTGGAGCGCAAAGGAGAGAGGAGCTGGACTTGTGGGTGATGAGACTGGTTCTAGGAACTGGGTGTGGGGGAAGGGAACCGTGACTGCGGCAGAAGGGACTGTAACCACTAGATTACACTCATCCTAGAACCTGGAATAGAATCCAGGAGTCCTGAGTCAACATTTCTCTGCTGTCAGAAAACGGCTGTGAAACCCACTGGCAAAATATGCACCTTTAGTGCTGCTCCACTCAGAGGATAACAGCCTACTACTGCTATAAGGTACTGTTAGCTCAAGACGGGGTCTGTCTGGTGGATCAAAAGATTCTTACACAGCTGAAGAACCATGTGGGTGCCAATATGGTTTCACGAGATAAAATTTCTGGTTTTTCAGTTTGCTTTTTTAAAAAAAACATAGAAAATTACATACAAAAAAATTACATTAAAAGAAAGTTAAGTTTGTAAAATCAAGCACTCAAGATAGGAAATGCCAGAATTAAGGTTTCCTGTGCAATCTTAATTCGGCCCCCTTGTGCATATGCACCATGATTCAGCCTTTAATCTCATGATCACTACTCTTATTTCCACAAGACCTCTGCTCCATTCAGTGCACTGAATGGACACAGTGCTCAGGAAATTAATCAGGATTGTGTAGTGAAAGGAGGCTGTTATCTGTAGGTTCCCTGCCTCATTTGTTGAGGTTGTTGAAAAGTGTGTAGTGAATGAGGTGGGGAACTGCAGGAAAAGACTTGTGGTTTAGGCAGTTTAAATACTGCTGTGGGGAATTGGATTCTCTCCTTGCCTGTACCGCAGAGTTCCTATGTGATGCTGGGCAAGTCACTTAGGGTGGGATCCACGAAGGACCGTAGGCATTGCGATGCTAAGCATCACGGCGCCTAACTTTTACGTGCTAGAAAAAAATCACAGGAACAGCACTGTGACCCACCAAGCCAAGCACCTGGGCTGCCTATACCATCAATGGAGACAGACAGGCACTGAAGAATGCGATCCACACAAACCAGCACGTGCAGTGGGAAGCCACCCAACCTAGGCAATGGGTGATGCCAACAAGAAAGGTGTGTGCTAAACCCTGCCCCTGAGGAGGAGGAAGTGATGCATAAATACTTAAACAGCCTTGAGAGAGAGAGGGAGAGTCCAGTGATCAGGGCACCCACCTGGGAGATGGGAGACTGAGGGGCCAGGCTCCCTGCTCCAGCCACTCTTTCATTAGTTTTCCAAACCAGAAGAGCTTCAGCAGGAGAGATGGAGAGAGCCTACATCAGAATGTCCCTTAGCTCAGTGGTTAAAGAGCTCTCCTGAGAAGTAGGAGGCACCTGTTCAAATCCTTTCTCCCCCTCTGGCAGAGAGGGGGGCAACTGGACCTGGGTCTCCCACCTCCCAGGCGAGTGCTCTGACCACTGCTCTGTAAGTTATAAGGTGGGCACTGGTACCACCATCACCAGGCTCCTCCTTTATTTTGAATGGGACCTGCTCTGGTAGGCAGCCTCTGGGCACGCCTACTGGATTGGGCCCTGCACACGACTGAAGTGCCAGAATGCCTATCCCCCCTGGTTTGTGAATTGCTCTTGGGCTGAGGCACAGGATGTGTGTCCAGATGCCTAGCGGGAGGCAGCAGCACACACACTCAGAGAAAGGAACTTAGGCACCAAGGGAACTTTTATTCTGAAAATGTAAACATTGCCTGAGTTTGGGCGCCCATGGAGTTGGGTAGGAGTTTTGTGGATTGCAGTAGAGCTTGAACTGGGACCTACAGCTACATGAATAATTCTGTGAAATCCGTGCTCTGAATAAGGCAGGGTCTTGTGATAATTGAACGTGATCCTGTAATTCAAGACTGTATCATAATCCATATGCACAAGGGGGCCAGATTTAAGTTGCACAGGTAACATTCATTCTGCTATTTCCTAACCAGTGAGTGTTTGACTTTGCAAACCTAACATCCTTCACTGTATTTTTTTTAAATGCAATAGTATATAAGCTTGTAGTTCCCCATTAACCTGACAGAAAATACTGAAGGCACTCTCCGCAGCAAGGCCAACACCACACGAGTTCAGAGTTTCACAACCAGGCCATGATGAGCCAGGAGAAAAAGTCAGGAAAACTTCCAAGAAATTAATGACAGGGGGAAATGTTTTGGCCCTAAAAACACCATTCCTAATTTTTACCAAACTTCCCCCCACCCAAAAATCTGCCCTGGGATAAGATATGGTACTTTCTGGAGGATCTATTTCTTATGCGGGAAGTCAGCTTCTGCTACTCCATAAGGTATGTATTTTTAAATGCATGCATAATGTTACTCTTTGCTTGTGCCAGTGGTTTTCTTGATGTTACATGTTGGGTGAGCTCACCCACAATGAAAATTAAAATGTGAAAGTGTTCAGAGTAGAGATCATGGATGAGGGTAGGGGCTATGGATAGTCATGGGTTGCATTTTAAGTCTCCAAAGGATAGTCCTGAGGACATTCTGTGCCAAAAAATGAAAAAGTCATTTTTCTGTGGGGAAGCAAAGAAATCTGCAGGGGACATAAATTTTGCACATGCGCAGTGGTGCAGAATTCCCCCAGGAGTAAAAGAGGGACTTTGGACATTCCTGTCCTAAATGGCTTCATATTTTGGGGGTGGCTGGACCTGCAGCAAGAAGATTAAGGGCTAAAGAGCAAAGCACGCTACTTCCTGTGGCTATCAGGAAAAGTCTGCTTCTTCCCTCAGTTTTGGGGAGTGCAAACTCAGCAAGTTCAAACTCCCTTCTCTTCTCCTCATTCAATCTCTTCCCTTGTCTTACTTTTTCTTGTTGCTGAAGGAATGTTCTCCCACTCCATTTCCCCATGCCCAACCATTCCTCTGCCTCCAGACTATTCTTTCACCCTCCATCCTGACAGCACCATCACAACATGCAAGGAACACACTTGTCCTCACCGAAAAGCAACGAGGTAATGCCAGATTTCCTGCGCTGGGTCCTGCGCCGCACAATCTGAAGGGGGGGAAGAGTGAGACAGAGTGGACTCGTGAAGAGACATTAGAAGAACTAAACATGTATAGATTGGCATAAAGGGGCTAGAGTAGGGCAAGAGGACACAGCGACTGTCAGCAAGTCTCTGAGGGGTGTACACCACAAAGAGAGAGGGGAACTGTTTGGAGTGGTCCCAGACAGAATGGGCAGTAACCAAACCACTCTGAGCAAGAGGACCAGCAGGAATGATTTTTGACAGTGGGGTCTATCAGGCTGTGGATTAAACTGGGAGTGGATGAGCACCATCAGGGGCACTCAGAACAGGACTGGATAAAGCACAAGAACAGCCAAGCACTGACTGGTGAGGGGGAGAACAGGAGATGACCCATGGATCTATTGCAACATAAAATTAATTCATTCCATGAAGACAGTGAAAGGCAGTGTTTAGCGCTTAGCTGGCTGCCGCGATCCCTCGCATGTGGGCTGGCTGTGGCAGGTGTGGGAGGTCTGGTGGCTGTGGCGGATGTGGGAGGTCTGACAGCATGGTCTCCCGGTAGTGAGAACAGTACATGTGGTCAACTCCCACCACAGTCCTAGCACTCACTCCCCCTCACTGGGGAGCTGAGAGAAGGGAAGTTTATCATGGAGCCAAAGCCTGCTAAGGCAGGGTGGCCTCATGCTAACAGAGTGTTATAAGGGTGAATGACCAGCTAGCCCAGAAGGCAGTGTCATGAAGGGGATCTGCAGTCCCTAACAGCCCAGATGGGCAGGGCTCTGTGCACTCACCTTGGATAGATTATTGACAGCGGCGCTGGGGTTGAGTAGCTGCCCTTGGTCAGCGATGAGGTAAGCCAAGTGCTTGCGGCGCTGGGTCTCCACCGCCATGTCTGTCAGTGAGCCAGCGACGCGCATGGCCTCCCGCAGCAGCACCTCCGCGTCCTCGATCTGAGACGGGATGTCCGAGAGAGTGTTGAAGATGGAGGCAGAATTCTCCGACTGGATTAGCTCATCTTCCTGCGGGAATGGGGAGAACCCACACATACATAATATGCTGAACATGTCAGTGACACTCACTAGGACTGCTAAAAGCCCTGCTTACACCTCAGAATGCAGTCTAGGCCCAAAATTTACCTCAGGAGCAACTAGATTTCTTCTTTAAAGTTTCAGTAAGAAAAAGTCCAAGCTGCTTGGTCAGGAGATAGCAGCAGCATCTCACACTGCTCTACCGCTTTCATACCAAAGAATCCCACAGCACATTATACCAGAGACATATCCAGAAATCACTTCATCCACCACGGAAATGCAGCCACCTCAGGGTGCTGCACAATCGCCATCCTGCACCAGCAATACTATACAAGTGAGTCACAGGATAACTTCCCCTGAATTCTGAATGGGAGAAAGTTTAGGGTGGCCAAATGTGATCACCCAAATTAAATGTGGCCAGGACAACAGGGCTCACACCCTCGGACTTGTGCGAACAGCACCAAAGGATCTTTTATCATCCCCAAATGGTCAGCACCTTGGTTTTACATCCCCATCCACAGGTAGTAAAAAACAAAGAGCTCTCCAGAGCCAGGGAGGGCAGGACAAGTCTCCAGTCTGTGTTACTCTCGGCTCAGGAGTCAGAGGGGTGTAGCAAATGAGGGAGGGTGATGGTGAGACATGGGGAGTGGAGGTGAGGGGAAAAAGAGCAGGAACGGGAAGCCATCTTCTTGACTGAGTCTCCCAAATCTCAAACAATGGATTGCTGACTGACCTTCTGCCAGGACACTCTTCACATCCCCAGATTCTGAGGAAATCAAGATGGCGGCTCTCGCTCCCCTGCAAAGTAAACTCCTGAACCATGTACAACCAGTGGGTACAGGAGGTCCCCACCCCTAGAATCCTCTTTCTTCCTCCTTCCTGAAGAGAAAGCCAGGCTGCTAGAAATCAGGGCACAGGAGGTGGTTGTTACCTTCATACTGAGCATGCCCAAGGTGACCTGGAAGAGCACTAGCGAACCCTGGTAGAAGAAGAGGTCCCAGATGCGCAGCAGCAGTTTGATATGCACAACGCTAGCGAAGCACGTGAGGAACCAGTGCAGGGTGATCAGGGACAGCTCTGTGTATGAAGAGACAGAAAGGGAATGTGACACAGGTGATCGGGTGACCACAGAGGAAGAGAACCTGCACAGAACCGCTCTCCCAGCCCAAAAGGGACACCCTCAACTACTCCTCATTCCCAGGGGGTTCTCCAGGTACCGTGACGATAAAGGAGGACAACTCTGTTGACATCAGTCAGAGCATGAACAGCTCCAGGGGGAGGGGTGGGGAGAGGCTCACATGCATTGTGTTTAGTAAAATAAAACGGTCATAGGAATAAGGTCATCTTCTTGGGACCTAAGATAGGACAGTGCCCCCTTTAAACAAGTCTCAATCAGAACATCCAAAACCACATGGGACATTGTGCGCACGTACGTACAGCCACAGCCACACACCAGGAATTCAAAACTCCCCCTCCTCAAAAGTTTGTCACTCCCCGTTCCCTGTGTCCCCCAAACAGGAGAGAGGGAGAGATGCATCTCCCCCTGTCCCAGTGCCAAAGCCTCCATGACCTCCTGGTTGTCAAAAAACCGCAAACACAAGACTCCCAGGCATCCTTGGGTGAGAAAAGCCCTCCGGTAAGTTGAGTCCAACCCTGAAACCTACAGCTTCTCCCCAAAACACAACCACAATGCTGCAGCTCTGCATCGTCAAGCCCTGCAGCATATCAAACAGAGTATGGAGTAACAGGAATACACTGACTTCATCACTGCCATGTGAACCAAGGGACACTTTATTGAGTGTATTCAGCTGGAGAGGGGTATTGTGGGAGTAGCCTCACAATTGTGGGGTTCCTACCATATCATTTCAGTTTAAGGTGCTGTGCAGTACATAGGGCTCGATAATCTGCACACACACGCATGCACGTACATACGCATGAGCCTGGGTCATGCCTGCAGGCTGAAAGCAGCACCCTGGGTCAAAAGATTCAATGGCCTTAGGGGCACCTTTACCAATGTCATGCTCTTGCAGGAGCTTGTCCAGCCGTGGCAGGTACTGCACGATGAGGTGGCGTAGGACACGCTGGTCGGTTTGCACTCCCATCAGCGTGGTGCTGAAGTAGGAGGCAGGTACCAAGTCCTCGATGATGGCGCACATCATCCAGAAGGCATCTTCCTCCTCCAAGAAGAGCAGCAGGGAAGCCGCCACCTAGTGAGAAGGGGAAACAGAGATGTTCATTCCAAGCCTGCACTAAATGGGACATTCACTGGTGCTTAGGTGGAATGGAACCTGGACAAAGTCTAGAGTTTAGGAGATGGAAACATCCCTCATTTCCACACCCAGAAGCTTTGCTTTGCTTTCTCCCATTGGTGGAATTTCTTTTACACTCCACCCGAAGAGATTCTTTGCTATTTCAGTCACATCAGCCAAGTCTCATGTCAATCAAACAAACAATATCACTCTCTCTCCACAAACAGATTAGTTTAGTCCGTGTGCAGAATTACTCCTTCCATTTCTCCTGCCCCGAGAAATGGCTCCATTTGGTCTGTTCCCCTGACCTAATTTGGTTCGCATGGTGCCCAGCTGCACTGAAGCTGGCTGAAATCAGCTGCTCTGACTCACCTACTGCGGAAAGAATGATCCCTAATGAAGTAACACAAAGCAGGGGCAAGTGAAATTACCATGCCGGTGCCTTGGCAGTATCCAATCTCTGGGTAAAGCCAGGCTAGTCCCCGGAGTATCCTGCGCAGTCGTGGCACCCCGATGCTGTTCATGTTGGAGAAGCAGGCATTGCTGGGCATGGTGCGGAGCAGGTCCTTCTCGATCTGGCAAGCACCCGTCACAAACAATTGCTTCAGACTCAGATCATGTAATCTGCTTAACAGCCTCCTGCTCCCTTGGCCTCCCTGATGCCCTGCCCTGGCCACACACTCCCTTGCCTTCCCCACACCCTTTTAAAATACATTTGGTGCCAGTGCAAGGTCCTGGACTGGCACCATCTGGAACCTGAAGGCCTCTGTTTACCCCCAGGACAGCTTAGCCAGGGACAGAGCAACTTCTCAGACACACTCGCCAAGGTACCTAAACTCTGCCTCGGAGGGACTGACCTGAGGGACGAGAGGGGACTTCATACTCCTTGACCCATTCGGTTCTTGGTGTCACCCCTGAGAATGGCAGCAAGGTGGCCAATTAGTACAGTCTGTGCTGCTGGGGTTTGCAAAGTGGACATTTATCCACCGGGATCTGGAGTGAAGACACCCCACCCCGCCCATTTCAGGCAGGCCACCAAACCACGATCAGACAGCAAGAGCCTGGGCTTGACTGCAGTTGGCGATTGTGAGTATAAAGGCTCCATATCACAGGCCAAATCCCCTGAACTGTTCAGTCCCTCCCTCTGTCAGATGATTTTGGTTTGTTACCCCAGGAGCTTGGCGAGTTTGGGGCAGAGATAGAGTTTGGCTATAACAGGATTACAGAAAAGAGGGGAGGGGAGGGAAGGGAGGAAATTCCCTGTCCCAGCCTTGCTGGCACCTTGAGCCCTCAGGATTCAGGAGGAAAGACAAAACCCTGGGAGACAGCTGCTGCCACTTGAATAGGGCATGCACCTGCTGGGGGTATTTCAGTCCCAGGGTTCCCTTCCCTCCTTAGTAGGGCCCTACCAACTTCATGGTCCATTTTGTCCATTTCACAGTCATAGGATTTTAAAAATCGTAAATTTCATGATTTCAGATATTTAAATCTGAAATTTCAGGGTGTTGTAATTATAGGGATCCTGACCCAAAAAGGAGTTGGGGGTGGGGGTCTCAAAGTTATTGTAGGGGGGTTGCGGTATTGCTACCATTACTTCTGCACTGCTGCTGCTGGCAGTGCTGCCTTCAGAGCTGGACGCCCGTCCTACCGCCGCTGCGCTCCAGCTGCCCAGCTCTCTAGGCAGTGCAGAAGTAAGAGTGGCAATGTCACAACCCCCCTAAAATAACTTTGTGACCATCCTGCAACTCCCTTTTGGGTCAGGACCCCCAACTTGAGAAACGCTGGTCTCCCATGTGAAATATGTATAGTATAGGGTAAAAGCACAAAAAAGACCGGATTTCACGGTCCCTGACGCATTTTTCATAGCCATGAATTTGTAGTAGTAGGGCCCTACTCTTTAGTATCTTGGTCAGTGTTTGTACCTAGGCATGATTCACATACATATATTCACAGCAGAGCTGTCTGCTCAATGTACACAGAAACCATCACAGCCTGAGGACAGTGTGGGTGCTGACTAAATCTTTTCCCCTCCCCTCTTGGGAAGGCGAATTGAGCCCCTCAAACTACCTTCCTAATAAAGGATGAGAAAAATTAACGAGTAGCATAGTCCAACCTCTCCTCCCCCCTCATCTGTCCCTGCAGGCATTAAGCAAATTCGTCATCCCCCCAGTACAACAGATCACCATGTTTCCACCCCAAGCACTGGAGCGTGGGCATCAGGCAGGCTCCCGACCTGTTTGGCAGAGATAGTTTCATCATTGGAGCTGTTTTTCACAATGTCTCGGTAGGACATCTCCGAATTCCTCTTCTTCTGCAGGGCCCCAGAGAGACGCATCCACAGCTGGAGAATTGGGGACATGAAAAGAAAGGGTGAAGAGCGGTCAAAACGCAACCACAACAAACCGAGAAGTGAAACCAACAGGAACTGGTCTCTCATTTCATACTCCCTGCTTCCCCTTCTCGTGACTGTGCCCCAGCGCCTCACCTGAGGCCTCATGCTGTGTGGTATGCCAGCCAGTACCAGTGAGCGCAGCTTGTCCGAACCTGGCAGCGTGACCTCGATTTTGTCCCAGGTGAGGTCCCCCACGTCGTGGTTGTGCGTGAATTCCAGGTGGGCCTGCCACTTCAGCCTCTGCTGTGGCTCCTCTGTCAGCGGAATCCCTAGCAGCTTGCTGGAGTTCGGCTCAGCGCCATCTGCATCAGGAGACAGGGGAAGGCAGAGAAGGCAAAGAAACAGACAAGAAAGAAAGGGACTAGGCGGGGACCAGTGACAGACAGAAACGGAGAGATCTGTCTTCTGTAGCTGAAAAAGCCAGAGAAAAATATCTGAGCCTGTGCACTGGTGGCGCTGCTAGGGATTCAGATGCATGTGCCCTGCATCACAGCAGTGACAGCCTGGATTCAAACTGCACTCGCCACCCAGCACCGCTTGTGTGGTCACAAGCAAACCACACTGAAACCCCAAGATAGAGAAGGCTGGGACTCATATGTGCCTATTCAAAACATGAGCCAGCCAAACACTGGGTCATCAAAGTTAAATGAGAGCCTGGCAGCGGCTGTCCCACTGGATTTTGTAACTTTGTATTTAATAAGGCTCTTTAATCTAATAGACAAAGGCATAGCGAGATCCAATGACTGCAAGCTGAAGCCAGGTAAGTTCAGGCTAGAAATAAGTGCAAAATTTTAACAGTGAGGTTAATTAACCATTGAAGAAACTTAATAAGGGAAGTCGGGGATTCACTGTTATTGGCATTCTTCACTCAAGACTGGCTTTCTAAAATATATGTTTTGGCTCAGCCACAGGATAGGAGCTTGAAGCAGGAATTGCAGGGGTGCGGTTCTGTGGCCTGTACTATGCAGGAGGTGGTAGATGACCAGAATGGCATTTATATCCATGAATCTATAATATGCTGTAGAGGAACAGGCACTCCCTTTGCCATACACCTCTACCTGTGTCACTGTCCCTGGGGTGCCTCCCCCAGTGCTCAGTACACATGCACACATGCACGTAGAGCAGTGGTTCTCAACCAGAGATACACATACCCCTGGAGGTACGTAGAGGTTTTCCAAGGGGTATATCAACTTATCTAGATATTTGCCTAGTTTTACAACAGGCTACATAAAAGGCACCAGTGAAGTCAGTACAAACAAAAATTTCATACGACTTGTTTATATTGCTCTGTATACTATATACTGAAATGTGAGTACAATATTTATATTCCAGTTGATTTATTTTATAATTATATGGTAAAAATGAGAAAGTCAGCAATTTGTCAGTACTAGTGTGACTGTGATACCTTTGTATTTTTATGTTTGATTTTGTAAGCAAGTAATTTTTAAGTGAGGTGAAACTTGGGGTACACAAGAAAAAATCTGACTCCTGAAAGGGGCACAGTAGTCTGGAAAGGTTGAGAACCACTGACATAGAAAACACAGCCTCCTCCTGCCCTTTCCAGGGGGCCAATCTTGTTCAAATTAGTTTTCCCCTTTCCAGGGTACAGCAATGCAATGTGACATCTCCTCAGATGGCGACCAGGAATCTTCCCATTGCCAGCCACTCCATTTCTTTTCCTCCTCTTTAGCCATGGCAGCTGCCTCCATAATTAATGCCCAGCTGCATGGGTTCTCCAGCCATTTTAACCCCTTTCTGATTGGTCCTCCGTTCCTGCAAGGTGTGCAGCTGAAGCAGGTTGCTGGTTCTGTCCCTACTCAAAAAGAAAAGGAGTACTTGTGGCACCTTAGAGACTAACCAGTTTATTTGAGCATAAGCTTTCGTGAGCTACAGCTCACTTCATCAGATGCATGCTGTAGCTCACGAAAGCTTATGCTCAAATAAATTGGTTAGTCTCTAAGGTGCCACAAGTCCTCCTTTTCTTTTTGCGAATACAGACTAACACGGCTGTTACTCTGAAACCTGTCCCTACTCAGGCACCCTTGGCGAAGCTGCCGGGGGATTTCCCATCACCTGGATGGGTAGAATAACCTATCACAGTTGCCCACCTTGGGATGGAAACCAGAGGTGCTTTGATAGAAGGTCTGAAAGGTCATTGGGTTTCACTGTAAGTGCTCTGCATCGCACTGTTGAAAAGCTATAGTGCTACTTACCACAGCACATATTGCTCAGTGGATTGCAACAACTGTACCTCCCCCTCCTGCAGCAACAATGTACCAGCGAAACACACTTTCCCTGCCTCATGATGGCAAAGTTATACTGGGGTCACAGACTGTGCTGGGCCAGCGCTCCAGCATTTTAGACATCACTTTCCAAGAGGGCCAGGACTTTTAAAGCACACCCCTAAAAAAAAATCTGAAGTCAGGATAGTGCTGGGAACTGAAGACATCGCAGAGAGCGGAAGGGAGATCCTATCGCATGAGGTGCCATGGGGATAAAATGGTCCCAGAAAGAGTGTGGGGGCAGCCTTACCTTCCTTATCCACTCGGAAGCCGAATTCATCGTACCGGAATTCTGGCTGCTCCACCAACTCTTCTTTCTGGGGGTGTGAGAGAGAGAGAAAGTAGAGATAGCACTGATTTCCATCATTCGGCCACTAGGTGGGGCACCTGCTTAGAGTGCCAGACTGCATCACTGCCTGGGCCCCAGTAAGGGAGGAGCACTCCCAGCTCCTGGGATGCACACTAAGACCTTCATCCCCGTCCTGAACCACAGTGCCCTGTTCAACAGGCAAAATATGTTAGCCTAGCCCCACTACACAGTGAGGAAAGGGCATTGGCTTCTCTTCAATAGATTCTGCCTTGATTCCCCACCCACATCGCTCTACCCTGGCTTCTCATTATGGAAAGGAGCCATACCATCTGCTTGGGAGAGGCAGTGGATCTGGCTCACTACTCTGAGACAATCCCCACGTGTATGGGAACTCCTGGGAATGCACCCTAACACAGCCCCCCCCACAGGTGCTCCTCTAACACATAGTTAGCCCTTCATTATCCTGTGTATGCACCCCTGGCCACTGCCCCTCCAAGACCCTGTCTACATTCCAGCCACCAATGCAACTGTACCAGTGCAAACCATCGGGGTAGGCAGGCTAAGCTGGTGGAGCCTGTCCTGGTTTCAGTCAGAGGTTCTTTCAGCTCCACAGCACAAATACCAGCTTTCCTTGCTTATTCTAGAGCAGAGGTTCCCAAACTTTTCTTATTGTGTGTCTGCTTCCAGATCTACCAGCTGCTTGCGTGCCCCTACCCTTCTCATCACTGATACTTTGTGTGTTCTTCTTAACACTACCTGTCCTTAGCCATCTGTCCATACTTCACTGTTACATACAGCTGTAGTTATAGTGTGACGTATACAACCAAAAAACCCCCCTAAGTTCTGAGCTCAGTTAGACTGGACGCTTGCTGGGCAACTGAACGCACGCTGTACGGTGATTGGAGGTGAGGGCTCTGTACGTCAATGTCTCTGTATTCTCATGGGTATATCTTGAAGTAAATTAACTACCGTATTTTATATAACAAATTCCCTCACAGTTTTAAAGCTTCATCTGAGTAGTCTATTTTGAAAATGCAATAAATAAAAGAATTCACAAATAAAATCCACCATTACACAATTTCTCCCACGTACCCCGAGATGTTGCATGTACCCCCAGGGGTATGCGTACCACAGTTTGGGAACCCATGCTCCAGGGGTTGGCACAGGTGCAGCTATGCTGGAGGCTGAAATCAGGGCTAATCCCATGTGTAGACAAAGCCTAACCCAACCGACTCCTAACAACTGCTCAATTGTGCACTCCTAACACTATCACTCTTGCATCCCCCCACAGCACAGACTGGCACCAGTCAGTCAGTGCACCCCTAACAAAGGTCCCTATGTGTGCTCCCCCCAAGGCACACAGGTAGCCCCACAGATATACATGCTCTTTCACTGCACGAGTCTCTGAGAAACAGGCTCAGAAGCCCATCCCACCAGGCTCCATGACTCACTTGCCTTTAACAAACATTACTGGCGGGTTACAAAGCTCTACACTCATCCCTTAACTCCCCCCACAGTGACATGCTCTGGTTTAGCTTTTCCGACAATGGATTAGTCCACACAGGGCTGTGGAACCCATGACTGACTGGTGGATGGTTAAAAAGAGCCTTCTCTGTATCGTAAAATGCCACCACTTTTACAATTGTGCAAGAGTTGCAAAAGAGCAGGGAAATGATCCACAGAGGTTTCTTCAGGCTCTGGGTGTCCCCTTGGCTCTGTTCAGCAGAGGCTGCGCTCACTACCCAAAACTTAGTTTAACCAGCAAGACCCAGCTGTTTGCAGCTTCAAACACAGAATTTAAATGTCAGCTCATTGCTTAGAACAGTTTTTGGGGGAAAGAGAAAGTCTGCACCTTCCCTGCAGCATTAAGAGTCCAGTAAACCAGCAGCAACACTTCATATTTATTACTCTACCAGCGAAGAGAAAAAAGCAGATACTAACTGTGTTCTCCCCTCCCCTCTCCCCGCTGTACCTGGGTGTACTTTGCCAGGATCTCCTGTGGCCAGATGCTGGGGGTGAGAGCCGAGAAGGGGCCCCCAGAAGAGGGGGTGTAGTTTCCTAAATACAAAGGGATCAACACACACAATAATTAAGAACAAGGAGCAGCTTAGCAGATATTAACTAACACCTAACACTGACAGCCGACAAATTCAGTGAGATGTCAGGTGGCTACAATGGCACCTAGGTATTTATGCAGCTCTCATCACCTTAGTAACTGTGCGACCATTGCCCAAGGAAGCCAACAGGATCAGCTTATGTTTCCTGTAGCCTCTTTCATCCCTCGGGAACTCAGAGTAGTAAGTAGAAAAGGAGTACTTGTGGCACCTTAGAGACTAACCAATTTATTTGAGCATGAGCTTTCGTGAGCTACAGCTCACTTCATCAGATGTTTACCGTGGAAACTGCAGCAGACTTTATATACACACAGAGAATATGAAACAATACCTCCTCCCACCCCACTGTCCTGCTGGTAATAGCTTATCTAAAGTGATCAACAGGTGGGCCATTTCCAGCACAAATCCAGGTTTTCTCACCCTCCACCCCCCCACACAAATTCACTCTCCTGCTGGTGCTAGCCCATCCAAAGTGACAACTCTTTACATAATCAAGTCGGGCTATTTCCTGCATAGATCCAGGTTTTCTCACATCCCCCCCACCCCCATACACACACAAACTCACTCTCCTGCTGGTAATAGCTCATCTAAACTGACCACTCTCCAAGTTTAAATCCAAGTTAAACCAAAATATCTGGGGGGGAGGGGTAGGAAAAAACAAGAGGAAACAGGCTACCTTGCATAATGACTTAGCCACTCCCAGTCTCTATTTAAGCCTAAATTAATAGTATCCAATTTGCAAATGAATTCCAATTCAGCAGTTTCTCGCTGGAGTCTGGATTTGAAGTTTTTTTGTTTTAAGATAGCGACCTTCATGTCTGTGATTGCATGACCAGAGAGATTGAAGTGTTCTCCGACTGGTTTATGAATGTTATAATTCTTGACATCTGATTTGTGTCCATTTATTCTTTTACGTAGAGACTGTCCAGTTTGACCAATGTACATGGCAGAGGGGCATTGCTGGCACATGATGGCATATATCACATTGGTGGATGTGCAGGTGAACGAGCCTCTGATAGTGTGGCTGATGTTATTAGGCCCTGTGATGGTGTCCCCTGAATAGATATGTGGGCACAATTGGCAACGGGCTTTGTTGCAAGGATAAGTTCCTGGGTTAGTGGTTCTGTTGTGTGGTATGTGGTTGTTGGTGAGTATTTGCTTCAGGTTGCGGGGCTGTCTGTAGGCAAGGACTGGCCTGTCTCCCAAGACTTGTGAGAGTGTTGGGTCATCCTTTAGGATAGGTTGTAGATCCTTAATAATGCGTTGGAGGGGTTTTAGTTGGGGGCTGAAGGTGACCGCTAGTGGCGTTCTGTTATTTTCTTTGTTAGGCCTGTCCTGTAGTAGGTAACTTCTGGGAACTCTGAGTTCTGAGTTCTGGGATGATTTAGTTGGGGTTGGCCCTGATTTGAGCAGAGGGTTGGACTAGATGACCTCCTGAGGTCTCTTCCAACTATAATCTTCTATGATTACTTACCACAACAAAAAAAACCCTTCAGTCACTGTGGAAAGAGCTTACACTACAGCTGTGTAGGTGTGCCACTATCACACCTTTAGTGTAGACATGGCCATAGTTTTTTCTTCTTTTTGTATTCATACAACATCAAATCCACCATGAGGGAAAGATCCTGGATAGGAACAGAGCTGAGCAAAGCGGTGATGATGATGCATGAAGCAGAATAGATCTCAGCCTCTCTCCCTCTATGTCCCATGGCTGGGGCAGCTTCTGCAGGGCTCCGTGTGGTGTGGTGAGGAGAACTGGATTAATACCAATTGAACATGGGCAGGATCATCTTGAGGGAAGGAAGAGGCATTTTTACAGTTGGTCTCCCAACCAAAGCAGCACATTAAAATAAATTAATTTCTCTGATTACTGACCTCTAACTGGAGGTTCTTCGAGGTGCACGGTCCCTATCTGTATTCCACTGTGGGTTCACGTATGCACACCATGCGCTCGGAGCCATAGAACTTGAAAGCAGTGTCCACTGGTCTGCGCATGCGCCAGACCGACGGGCTAAAGCGTGGGGCAGACTGATCATCTGCCCAGTTTCTTCTCTAGCACAAATCAGAGAAGATCCGAAGCAGAGGGGAAGGAGGACAGGTTGTGGAATACAGGTAGGGACCACACATCTGAAAGAACCTCCAGTTACAGGTAAGTAACTTCCCCTTATTCTTTGAGTGATGATCCCTATTGTTTTCCATTGTGGGTGACAAGCAGTACTTAAATAGGAAGAGGGTGTGAGGAGATAGACGGTAGGGCTAAGCAAAGGATCACCGTCCCAAAGGAAGCATCGGCAGAGGAGTCCTGCACCAGGGCATAATGTCTCACAAATGTGTGAACAGAGCCCCAAGTGGCTACTTACGGATGCCAAGGAGGGGTACCTCCTGAAGTGATGCCATAGCTGTTGCTTGTGCTCTTGTGGAATGAGCTCTTACCCAGGCAAGAGAGGAAAGTTCAATAGATAACAGAATAGAATGCAGCCAGAGATCCATTCAGAGATTCTCTGCGTGGAGATGCAGTGTCCCCTCATGCTTTCTGCTATAGCAACCAATAGCCTCAGGAGCATCTTGATTGGTTTTGTTCTTTTCAGGTTAACATCCAAGCCCTGCCAAGCACTGAGGGAGTGGAGTCTCTGTTTTTCTGAGGAAGGATGCAGTTTCGGACAGAACACAGTAAGTGAATCCACTGGTTTAGATGAAATTTTGAAATTACTTTTGGGGGAGAATTTAAGTGTAAACGCAACAAAACCTTATCCTTACGGAATACAGTGTAAGGAGTATCCGCCATCATTGCTCCAAGCTAGCCAATGCTTTTGACTGAGGTGATAGCGACAAGGAATGCAACCTTCATGGAGAGATGTGCAGCAAGAAGCTAAAGGTTCAAAGGGTGGCCCTGTAAGAGCTGAGAGAACAAGGTTCAGGTCCCAGTGAGGAGTAGGATTCTGAATAGGCGGGAATGTTCTGATTAGGCCTTTCCAGAACCCGGTGATCAGTGGGTGTGCGAAGACAAAGCAGCCCTGAGAAGGTGGACAAAATGCACTGATCACTGCCAAATGGACTCGCAAGGAGGTAATGGACAGGCCTGGTATCTTTAGAGAAAGGATATAGACTAAGATGAGAGGAATATCTGCAGTTTCTGCAGATTTCTGTGCTTCTGATGTGCTCAAGAAGAAAAGCGCCTCCATGTAGCTAAGTAACATCTTCTAGTAGAGTCCTTCCTACTGTTAGAAAGCATGTCTTGTACAGCTGGGGAACATGAACGTTCTACGGATGATGCCCATCCAAATACCAAGTGGTCAGGTGAAGCAGACACTGGTCAGGCTGCTCGATCTTACCGTTCTCCACTGGGTCACGGGCTATGAAAACATTGGGAGGATGATTGGTACTTGGTATGACTTGCATAGGAGGTTGGGAAACTAAAACTGTCTGGGCCAGTACGGAGTGACCAGGATAATCTGTGCCTTGTCTTGCCGGACTTTGCATAAAACTTGTGGCAGAACAGTAGCGGAGGGAAGGCATAGTTCAATTGGTCCGACCAAGAAATAAGTAGAGCGTCACACTGGGAGTGGTGACCTAAGGCTCTTCTGGAGCAATATGTGATGCACTTCCCGTTTGTTTGAGAGGCGAACAGATCCCTGGTTGAAGATACCCATAGAGTGAAAATATTGTGCGGTACTGAGTCGTGGAGCTCCCACTTGTGGTCGACTGCAAAATGTCTGCTAAAGGAGTCTGTAAGCACATTTTGTTTCTCTGGAAGGTGGGCTGCTGATAGGATGATTTGATTGCTGACATGTCAGTTCCATAGGCTGACCCCTTCTGCACACAAGGGGATGGATCTTGCTCCTCCCTGCTTGTTGATGTAGGAGAAAGTCGTAAGGCTGTCTGATATTATAAGGACACGATGAGTGTGGATGAATGGAAGAAAGGACTGCTCACAATTCCAGGATATTGATGTGCATCCTGGACTTGCGAAATGTCCAGGTACCTTGTGCTATGCATGTTAATGTAGACTCCCCAACATAATAGGGATGCATCTGTAATAATGGTCCTGTCCGGTGAGGAAGGCAGAAAGGGGATGTACACAGATACCTGGTGAGGATTTGTCCACCATAGAAGGGAAGATAGCACCTTGGCGGGAAGGGTTACCATTAAGTTCATGGGAAGGCGGTTTGGCGAGTATACCAACTGCAGCCATGTCTGAAGGCAGTGAAGGTGGAATCCTGCAAATGGGGTAACGTAAGTGCATGAGGCCATATGACCTAAGAGGCAGACATGTCTTGACCGGTACCTGGGCTATAATATTGTTCATGGTCTAGAACCTGCCCTTGGGCAAGTACACTCTTTCAGTGATAGAATTCAAGGTGGCCCCAATACAGAAATTGTATAGGGGTAAAAACACATTTTTTGGCATTTACACTGACCCTCAGTGAGGAGAAGGGGTGCAGCATAATAGAAGTTGATGAACACACGCCTCCTGGCCTTACTTAGTGATAAGGAGCCAGTCATTGAGGTGGGGGAAGACAATGAGACCAAGATATCTGACATGAGCTGTCACTGCTGAGAATACTTTGGTAAAGACTCTGGGGGCAGTTGCTATGCCAAAAGGGAGCACTCTATTGAAAATGGTCAGAGCCCCTATGAATCTGAAGAGTCTGTGAGCAGGGTGAATGTCTACATGAAAGTAGGTGTCCTTCATGCTGAGAGCCATAAACAATGTCCTTTTATAAAGATGGGATTATAGATGCCAACGTGACCATGCAAAACCTGAATTTGTGAATTAGGTGGTTGAGACGGCGGACACTGAGTAGTCTCCAGTCGCCCTTCTTTTTAGGTACCAGGAAGTCAAGTAAAATCTGCTCCCTTGGTGTTGAGGAGGGACATGTTCTATTGCTCCTTGCTCCAATAGGGAGTCCATATCTTGTTTGAGAATACTCTTGTGAGAGTGGTCCCTGAAAGAGGGTAGGGATGGGGGTCCTTTGGAGAGGCAGGGATGTAAACTCTATTGTATAGCCAGAGTGGAGGATTTGTTCAGCACTCACTTGTCAGTTATTGCACTCCATGTGTTGAAAGAGAGTGCTAGATGACCCCCAAATGATGGGGAGGAGGGGGCTGGAAGGTATTGGGCTTAGTGGTTCACAGCTCTCGAGCTTCCATCAAAAATAATGTTTAGCTGGAGGCGAAGATAGGGTGCAAAGGGTGGGGGGAAGCAGGTCTTTTGAATCCTCTGCCTCTTGTGTGGTGGTTCATAGGGCCTCTGGTGGAAAAACTGTTGAGCCATAGGCCTAGGTCTAGATGACTGGCAGTGAAACTTCCTGTTAGAGGCAAGCATGTATATGCCCATGGAGTGAAGGGTAACTCTAAAGTTCTTCAAGGTATGGAGGGACTTGTCGGTCTTTCATCAGACGAGCTGCGATTCATCAAAGGGATGGTCCTTGACATTATTCTGGACCACCCTAGGGTATCCTGATGCATGGATCCATGACTCCCTATGCAGAACAATGGCGGTAGGCCATAGCTCTAGCAGAGATGTCAGCTGTATCAACTGTGGACCGGAGATCGGTCTTGGCTATCAGTTTGCCTTCATCTATCAGAGCCTAGAATGAGCTCTGTCCTGTTGTGGACAACTGTCAGTAAACTCTGCAAGCCTGGAGTAGTTCAGGAAGTTGTACTTCGCCATTAGTGCTTGGTAATTGGCTAGCCTGAACTGGAGACTAGATGATGAAAAGAACTCTCTCCCCAACAGGTCCAGACGCTTGTCCTCTTTATCTGCAGGAGTAGACAAGCAGTGTTGCGGTTCAGCCCTTTCAGAAGCAGCCTGATGACCAGTGAGTTGGCAGTGGGGTGAGAAAACAAAAATTCTGTCCCTTTGGCTGGCACGTAATAACACTTCTCTGACCTCTTTGGGATGGGAGCACACGTGGCAGGTATGTGCCAGACCATCTTAGCTGGCTCCAGTATGGCTTCATTAACAGGTTGGTTCTGTTGGATCCAGATGAGTGGAGGACATCTAGGAGTTTGTGGTGGGAGACCTGGACTTCTTCAAGAGGAATGTGTAGTTCTGTCGCAAATCTGTAAAGAAGGTCCTGGAACTGTTTGAGGTCACTATGGGGAGAAAGAGACAAAGTGTTCACTGCTTCGTCTGGAGATGAAGAAGGCAGTCTTACTAATTCCAGCTGAATGACCAGATCTGGAGTGTATTGCTCCTCCTCCTCTGTAGGATCCAGGGGCAGATCTGAGCGTCCTCTTTGAGGGGAGGCAAGGGGCAACTCCCCTAGCAGATTGGACCAACTCTGCAGGGGTACTGGTCCCAAGACCCCCAATATGGCCCGTAGAAGGTGTTGATGGGGTTATGGAGGCCCTTATGGCATGGGATATTAGCAGCTCTGAGTTAGATGAGGTGGAGATTGGTCCCAAACTGGTATAAGTCTTTTGGGCAGCAGAGGATATGTAGGATGGAGGAACAAAGGTTCATCAGGTTGTTTGGAGTCTCCCGAGGAAGAGGTGGCCAATTCTGTTTCCAGTGGCAATACAATCAGTGTTGCTGGAGGGGAGTTGTATCCCGAGTATGGAGTGGTTGACTCTCCTTGTCGTATTTTTCTTGAGATAGAGGGACCCATTGGAGTAAGGGATTCTGGATCTGGGAGAGCAAAAACATCCTGTGGAGCAGCAATGGATTCAGTACTCCCCAGTGTAAAAGGATTCTATCTGTCTGAGCTCCTGGAGCCAGAGGAGATTGTTTTACTTTTGAGGAAGATGGTGCCATGGATAGGTGAAGTTGGCAATGATTAGTCTTTGTCAGTGCCAGCAGATCCTGGGGCTTGGGAGGTGCCCAGGATGACAGTACTGACCGATCGCGGGCCAGTACTGATGTAGCCCAATGTTTGTGGGCTTTTTTGTCATGCATCTGGGACTTAGGACATACTAAGTTCCCTTAGGCCAAGCTGATGGGCTTGCTCCGACCCACATCCGACTTCTCTGAAGTGGATTTAGAAGGAGACTTACTCTCAATGCTTATGAGAGTGTTTCTTTGATCCCTGACAAACTTCTACTAGATTTGGACTTTGCAGCATTTTGATTGAGGACGCGTGGTCTTCTCCATGAGGTATTTCCAAAGATGAAGTTCCCACCTTTCTCAGATATGATTGAGGAATGACCAGCAGATACTGCAACTCAGTGCAATGTGAGCTTCCCCAAGGCAGTATAGGCAGTGCTGGTGGTCACTCCTGACTGAGAAGGATTGCAGGCAGGAAGCGCAGAGTTTGAAGGCCAGAGTCTTGGGCATAGTCCACTACCCATAAGGGCTACGGGGAGGTGGATGTTTCCCCCTTGAAAAGAGTCTAACACTAACATCTATAAAAACACTAAATTATAAAACTGTATAAGCTGCTAAAAGCTATTAACAATGCTAGATCTAAATCCTATTTTGTAGGCTGACGCCAAAGCTATGAACACAGGGAGGTTCTGACCCAGACCATGTGGCGGTGAGAAGGACCCTTTTTCCCGTTGGTCGGAGGCATGAGGTTAGCCAGGGCGCATTCACGCACCAAGAGACGCTACTTTCAGATTCTCTGACTCCAGGTGCATGCATAAACCCACAATGGAATACAATGGGGACCATCACTCGAAGGGGAAATGGTTCCTTGAGACAGTAGCTTACCAGCAGCAGTTTATGTGAAAAGAACAAACAGGCTCTTTCAATAGAGCTTTATTGTTGCTGGTCCCGCCCTCAGACATAGGCAGGAAAATATGCCCCAAGGCCTGGCATCCTCTACTTACCTGACATGGTGCTGGAGGAGTGTGCGTGATGGAGGGCGACGTGTATCTCTAGGCGTGCTGCCCTCCAAAAAGTCTCAGGTCACTGCTCTGCTCAAGAAAAAAAAATAAAGGTAGAAAAACAGAAGTGATCAGGAGAGTATTCATTCAACACCTGGGGTCAACTGTGTCCCGGTTGCTCCTAATGAACAACCCCCCACCAATTTTCCACAAGATGAAATCCCCTCAACCCAAGACCTACCCACATGGCCTGAGGGAAATTCCTTTCTGACCTGAGTAACAAAGGGATATGAGCAAAGGTAAAATGATCTCTTTACACCATTCTTGTGATACTAAAATCATGTCAGATTTAAAGGGAAAAGAAAGTCAAAAATCAAGTTGCCGCTCACCACAGAAGCTGTTAGTTTACTTTTACATCACACTCAGGATCCTGCATTCAGTGGTGGGCACTAGGAAAACATGACCTGGAAGGAATTCAGAACATGATTCAAGACTGGAGGGAACGCCGCTAACCGTAAACCAGGAATTACAGGGAAAGCTTTAGAATATCTTGCACAATAAAAAGGATGTAAACCTTGAGGCTGTAGAGGAATTGTTCTGAATGGTACAAGGGGACATAACTAGGAGTAATAAGAGAGAGAGAAACATTTCATAAGAGTGAGGTCTATCAAGCTTTGGATTAGTCTCCCCAAGGGATGCAGTGGGAGTCTCACCACTCAACACAGTCTGAGGCCTGGTCTACACTACAAAGTTAGGTCAATGTAAGCTGCTTTCTGTTGACCTAATCATGCATGTTTCTACACTTAAATTTGTCTCCCACCTATCTAAGTGCTCTGTTATGCCAACACAGTAAGACCAGCTCTCAGAGTAGAGGTCAACGCAGCACAAGTGTAAGACACCACATTACTTATGTCAACCCTAACAGTCCTCCCGCAGCTGTCCACAATGCCCAGTGCTGACCGCTCTGGTCACAATTGTTAGCTCCACTGCCCAGAGGTTACATTGACTGGAAGGTCCCTGGCCCCCACTTAAAGCCATGCAAATTTTTGAAAAGACTTTTTCTAATTGCCTAGCTTGGTGAGCACACCCAGCAGCTCTCCACTGTTGAGTGCAACTGCTCATGCCAGCTACACGCTCCAGATGCACTCCTACCTGAGTAGTCAGGAATACTGGATTTCCTGAGCCAGAGGAGAAGAGCCTGTGCAGGCACAGCTCCGATCCAGACGAAGAAACACTGACATCTATGAGCAGATTGCTCAGGGAACGCAGGAGAAGGGGTATGACAGGGACCAGCAGGCATACCAGAAAGCCAGGAAAGCCAACAGTCAATCTGGAGCTGAGCCCCAGACCTGATGCTTTTACAAAGAGCTGCATGCCATATTTAGTAGAGACCCCCACTGCCACCCATCATACCACAGTGGATACCTCTGAAGAGCCTGAGTAACAAGCCCCTATCGTGAACAGCAAGGAGGAGGAGATGGGCAAAGAAGAGGAGGAGGAGTATGGGGGACAGACGACCGAGAGTTCAGAACCTGTTTTTGACTTCACCGCAGTACAGCTAGTCTCTCCTGTCGAGCTCTATGCAGGGGAGGGAATCTCGGGTAAGTGTGTAAATAAATTTCCCATTATAGTGATGGCAACCCCAACTTAGCAGGACATGGCCATCAACTTTTCATTAATTTACTCACACTACATGAGGTAGTGGTGCAACAAAGAGTGGAAGTGTTGCTATCTGCTTTTCATTCCCCTCTAGAGTTAGGCGGTCGGCGACCATGTGGAGCAGTATGTTTATGTACACAGGGAATGTCCCTCGAATCCTCTGAGAGATCGCAATGAAGCTTCCATGCATATACATGGCAAATCCTCTTCCAAAGATTTCTAGGGATGACAACTGTATTTCTTCCTGCATGGTACGACACTTTCCCACACTTGTCTGTGATAACTTCGGCAGGCACCACTGCAGTACACAGGTTAACAGCATACAGGCCAGGGCAACTTCAGGTTGCCAGCAGCAGCTGTGATCTCTCTGCCTTTGTTACCCTCATGAGTGAGACATCAGCTAACATCACCACTACCTGTGGAAAATGGTGTCAGTGCGCTATACTCAGTTTCATGCAAGCAAGCAATTCCCTCATTGTTTCCCTCACCCCAGCAGGTCATACTCACCATGGTTTGACTGAGGGGGGCACCAGACACCATCACTCCAAAGCAGAAGTGTCAATAAGCATGTCTTTTGTTTAACATTTTAGGGGAGCAAGGAAAGGGGGAAGTTCTGAATCTTAGGTTTCACTTTCCGTACCTACAATACCAAGAATGGTACCAGTGTGTTTTATCTGTCACTGCAGCCGTTGTGCCCTTGAGGGGTACACCGTCACAGCAGCAGAAAGACTGACCCTGATAAGGAAGAGAAAAAAGAGACGATGTGGGAGGACATGTTCTGAGAGATCCTGCATCAGATCTTGAACAGACAGCCTGCAGGGTGAATATGGCAGACTGCATGGAGAAGGAAAGAGCAGATAGGAGAAAGGCGCAGGAATTTCTGGCTGCCACTCACAATGAGTGAAGTGCTCAGCCTGGCAGGGATAGAGGCTGCACGCTCTTTGATCCTCTTTCTCCTGGGGACGGGAGAGGGCCTGGGAGACCCAGCCAGCTCTGGCAAAGGGTGAGGTAGGACAGGGCCACAGCACACCATGTCCCCCGGCAGGACAGTAAAGAAGTTGACGAGGGGGAGTAAAGGCTCTGTGGGTGCTGGTGTCTGGGCTGGGGGGTGCCCCATGCCTTGGCTCTGTGGGCCAGGGGGTGCCCCGCAGCTGGGCTCTGGGGGGATGGGAGTGCAGGTGTCTGAGCTCTGGCGGCCCATACAGCCCCTTAAGCACCCCCCAACTGGAACTCGGTTGTTATAGAGGTTTCTTTAACTCTACTCCTGGGGGGAATCTTGTTTGCTGTTGTCTGTATTGTTGACATACTTGCTGACAGGTGTTTTGAAATAAATTACCAAAACAATTGAAACTGGAATGATAATATTTGTGTTATTTTGACAAATAAAATATGCAGAATTTTAAAATAGTGTGGCCAGAATTTTTAATTTTTTGATGCAGAATTCCCACAGGAGTAACCACACAATCCCTAAAAGGCCCCCAGTCTGGAATGTCAGGTTGAGCACAATACACCACAGCACATTATTGTGGCTCACTGCTAAAGTGCTCTTTTCAAAGCCTCCCCAACCCGTACAGCTCCTTTTTGAGCTTTTCGGATAGCCCTCGTATGTGGCTGTTCAAACTTGGCAGACAGCTGCTCCACCCGTGGCTACTTTTCCCACTTGGCTTCATAAAGACACAAGAGTCAGCTATAATCATCAGGATACTTTTTGCACTAAAATCCAATCTGATAAGTAAACAGTGCCAGTGCCCTTTCAATCTACCAAAAGCACATTCAACTGTCATTTTCCACCTGCTGAGCTAGCAGCTGAATGTTTCCTTGGTGCTGTCAAGGTGGCCAGCATATGGCTTCAGAAGCCAGAGGAGTAAGGTGTAGGCTGGATCCCACAGGATCACTACTGGCATTTCAACATCACCAATGGGAATCTGCCAGTCGGGAAAGAAGGCTTTCAGAACTGTCTTGTGTTCTTAAAGATGCAAGCATCATGCACCTTCCCTGACCAGCCAACATTGATGTCAGTGAAGCATCCTCGGTAATCCACCAGCACTTGCATAACCATGGAAAAGTAGCCCTTTCTATCTATGTACTCTGCAGCAAGGTGCTCTGGGACTAAAATAGGGATGTCCATGCCATCTACTGTTCCACCGCAGTTCAGGAACCCCACAGCTGCAAAGCCATACACTATGTCCTGCACATTGCTGAGAGTCACAGCCCTGCGTAGCAGGAGACGATTAATAGCCCTACACACTTGCGTGACAACAGCCCTCACAGTGGATTTTCCCACTCCAAAATTATTTCCCACTGACTCGCAGTAATCTAGCATTGCAAGTTTCCACAGCATAATCGCCACTTGCTTCTCCGTGGTCAGTGCAGGTCTGTTTCATATTCCTGTGATGGATGGCTAGAGTGAGGTTGGCACATAGATCCAGAAATGTGGCCTTGTGCATCCAAAAGTTCTGCAGGCACTGCTCATCCCAAACCTGCGTTACAAAGAAATCCCCCCAGTCACGGCTTGTTTCTTAGGTTCAGAAGCAGCTGCTCTATGAATGCCACCAAACTGGCTCTCGCTCTGTCCCACAGCAAACTGACCATGAGGAAATCCTAATGTTTCCCACAGTTCTTCTGCTGGCTCTGCAAACACCAGAGGCTTGTGTGTCTTGTGCTTGTGATGCTCATGACAATAGTGCAGAGATGTGCAGGCTCCATGCTTCTGTCTAAGATGGTGGACAGTGACAAGTCTTGTGCGGGTTCGTGGGAAATTTAAAATACGTGCGAAAATTATAGGACAGAGCTATTATGGGATGGAGACCACCACATTATGGGAAATTGACCCCTTGCTCCCAGTCACCCCTGCGCAACTTATTTCTGCCCCATCTTCCAAAACTACCCAAAAGACAGCGTGCTGAATGGTGGCAGGATGCATGCTGGGATACCTATCTCTGGCGCATCGCACTGTGCATGGACACAACCTCTCCTGGTGTACACAAGCAGCACTGATGCATGGAGCCAAGTATGCATGTGCACAAGCGATATACTAAGTCCAGCGGCTGTATGCCAATGTAACTTGGGTCAGCAAAACTTTACAGTGTGGACATGGCCTAAGGTGAACTGGGCCCTGCACAGGAGAACACACTATAGGGAACAATCCTGATTGGCTGGAAGATGGTCTCGTCTATTACAGGTGATTCAGCTCAGACAGTGAAGCCAGACTATTTGGCTTCATTTCTCAGCTCTCTAGCATGTGCAGGTTTGTAGATGGTTTGCCAGGACTGCAGGAAAGATTTCAATCCAGAAATAGACTTGTTACATTGAATGTAAAAAAGAATCATGCCATTTGTTGTCAGGTTTGGTGAAACTTTTTTTTAATAAAAGCCCACTAAAATCTAGACTTGGGACTTTAAATTGTTTTAAAGCATCCCAGGTTATACCAGACTCCCAAACACAGACTTGGTCCATTACGGCTCATGGCTTCAGCACCTGCTGAACTCCAATGGCAAGCGATGACATCACTGGAACTACAGTGGTCCAGGATCCCTAGCTGGGCAGCGTGTAGGCCATTGCTACAGAGTGGAAAGCAGCTGTTTGAGAACATATATGACAATGCTCCTTCCTTCCTTATCTGAACAGCTGTCTAAATAGGATCAGACGGCATGATCAGTGAGTAGCGAGAATCAAATTTAGCAGCAGAACTTCACCTACTGAACCCTACCTATATTGGTTATTTCCACCACCTGTAGTGAGAAAAACCTATAAACTTCTCCCTCGGGGCAGAACTTGTTTGGAACTTATGCACAGCACTTGTCTATGCTGTCCTCAACTGCTTCCCGCATGTAGTTCTGTTAATTCCCCTGAGTTCCGCCTTGCATCCCTCTTCCTCTTTCAGTGCTGGGTCTTTCGTGAGCGGCTAAAAGGAAAACTATGCAGTAACTATGCAATGTGAATAAGCCACCACCAAAAACTGAGCTTAGAACCTCCAAACTCATTTTACTTGCGAGCTTTAGCTGCATCTGAACCTCGTAGATAGGTTTGGTTAGGAGCTTTCCATAAGGGCTATTTCTTCCCCCCTCGTGCCTCATTCTGACTGGCATCTGCATTTTGACACTGCCTTTTTAAGGTTGCTACCACCATGTCTTAGGTGATTGGGCCCAGGGTGTAGGGCGCTTGGGCCACATCCTACCCTTTGCTAAGGTGACCATATTTCCCAAAGAGAAAACGGGATGCCTCAGCTGCTCGCCCGAGGGCCCCCTGCCCCATAGCTGTTCCCCATCGCTGGAACCCTGCGCTTCTCCCCCTCCCCCCATGCAAGGCTGTTGCCTGGTCACTGGAACCCTGTGGGGGCTCACGTGCTGGAATACTGTCCTCCGGCCTTCCCCTGCGGAGGTTGGCATCTATGTAGTCACCCCTTCTGCACCGCATCCCACTTTTTCCCCAAAAGTGGGCACTTGTCCTGTTTGCTCTTGCCAACTGATCAAGTCAGCAAGAGCAAACGGGACAAATGCCCACTTTTGGGGGAAAAAAAATCAGGACGGCCAGGACAGGGCTTTTAAAAAAAAAAAGGGGGGGGACCTATCCCGGTCAAAACGGGACGTATGTTCACCTTACCCTTTGCTCATGCAGCTTCACTGAAGCCAATTAGAGTTGCAGGGGGATTAGGTCAGGGTGGAATTTGGCTCCTCGCCCTACTTGTTTTTCTGAGTCCCTTTAGGTTTCTTTAGACTCCCTGGTATTTCATTGTGGTTTACGTTACATTCACTCTGAATCACTGACCAGCACCTGAGTGGGGAGCATTTTACAATGTTGCTGTTCTCTGTCCCAGACTCTGCACAGCTCAACCAGTGCACCCAGCCTGTCAGCTGCATGTTAACGAGGGGCCAGCCCAGTGGGTTGGACACAGCTGTGGAGGAGAAAGTGAACTGAAGGCAAGTTAATTATCCAGCCTGCTAGCGAATGAAGGGAGGAGGGAGAGGTCTGCTGCTGGGGGTGATGAGGGTTCCTTCCTCATCACAGTGCAGTCACAGAGGAACACAATACCTTTCCTTGCCCACTTGGTCACAAACAGCCCTTTCTAACAGTGTCCCCTCTCCCCACCAATTGCCTGATCACCACACCTGCTCCTCCTGCCTGCACCCCTCCCTAGACATGGGCCGGATAGTAAGGCACTGAACTTGGTGGGCAGGTTTTTCCTGCCTTCAGTTGCTATGGAAACCTTCCTGAAAGCAGTCATCTGGGACCTGCCTGAGAGAGAAAGAGAGCCCTGCTGCTGGCATGTCAGAACCAGGGGCGTGAGCGGCCAGAGTGGAGGTGGATAAATCATGTCAGGAAAGCAGGAAGGTGCCATCAGCTGCTGCACAGGGAGCCAGTGAATAGGAACCTGTCCAAGGGTCCAAGGATCCAAGCGTCTCACCGTGAAAGTGCCGAAACCATACCACAATAGCCCTCTGACTCCCCACCTCTGTGGGGCAAAGATTTCTCCAAACCAGCTGATCTCAAAGGGGGGTCCAGCAGTTGTCTTGGGAGGACAATTCCACTCCCTAAGCACAGCTGCTCATCTGATCCATCTCGAGTAGCTGCTAGGGGCACCCTTAAACTATTTGCCTGATCTCAATGAATCCTAGTAGTAGTAGTATTATGAAAAAACATTCATAGCACGAACGTGCTTTAGAGATTAAAACATGAATTCAGTTCACTCCCTGCCCCAGCTCCAGTAAAACGTCACAGGAAACTGGGGCAAAGGATTCTGGGGCACATCAAGGGCTCAGTGGGGAGTGGGTACATGGTGGAGGAGAAAGGCCAAGAATACCTGCTCTACACATTCCCTGTGGCCCCATACCACAATGCCACTCCCTTGACTGACTGATGTCAGGCCAAAGCAGCCCTCCCCTCTTCCAAGGAGACAGTCTGTACTCCCCTCCCCCAAGGAACTTCCTGCTGATACAAAACCAGGAGGTGCAATTTTAAATGGATTTAAGAGATGGACAGAAAGCTAAGGAAAGGGACAGAGGATGAACCAGAAACCAGTTAGAGTGACAGTGGATGAGTCGTGAGACAGACTGTTAAGAAGCCGGTGAAGATAACATAGGATGAGGGTCCCCATTTCCAAGAGCAAGAGGATTATACAATTTCAGCACTGTGGAGCCCCGTGCATTTTAGAGAGAAGTAATGGGATATTGAAAATACAGAGGATCTTACTGGAAAATTCCAGTTACAGGAAAAGTGAAGCAATGAACTATCTTAAAAAAAAAAAGAGAGAGAGAGAGAAAATGTTATGGCTGCAAGGTCAGCATCCCAAAATTAGGGTATTGTCTATATAACCTTAACTCTGCTCCCTAAGAGTCTGTGTTATGATAGTCCTTACATGATTGCATGCTATTTTTCATGTAGGCTTGACTGCCAGTAGTGCTGAACACTCACAATTCTAACTGCAGCCAGTGGGAACTGTAGGTGATTGACATGTCTGAAAATCTGCCCCATACAATTTTTTCTATTACCCCAAATACACATTTCCCCTTGTAGTGACACCACTGATCTGTACACCAGGCCATAAAATAATTTCTATACATAACGGGTAGTGAACAAAGCAAGAGCTCTTGCAGAGCTTGTTCAATGCACACATTCACTATTGCAGCTAAGTTAGCCATGCAATTCGGAAAATACACTCTTCCCACAGCTACAACATGGGCAAGGAGCACTAAGAAATTATATCCATGGAAGTGCAAGCTTTCAAACCCTCAGAACTCTCTCAAATCAAACCCAGTTTTTACCTAACATTCACAGTCCCACTTGAGGACAATTTCCATGCAAAATGTCAACTTCCAGTATCGAAACATTTTGGTGCTACAGCTACTAGCACCAAAAGACCAACACAAAAAACCACAATGTACGGCAATAATATCGACAGATATAGTTAAATGATATGGAAGTCCCCTGTGATGTTTTGGGGAACATCCACACCAGTAGTATTCTGTCACAGCCTGCTTTATGTGTGCCTTTATGCTGTCCAGTTTTGGTTCAGAGCCCTGACACCAGTAGCTTGCCCACAAGTACAAAACATATCTACATTACAAAAATACCCTAATACCCCCACACCTGTAGCAGCGAGTCTCAGTGCCCGGGTCAACTGACTTGCAGGGCTCACACTGGAGGGCTCACAATCTTGCTTGGGTTGGAGACTGGGCTCTGAAACCTGGGGGAGGGGGGTGGTTCTCAGAGCTGGGGCTTCAGCCCAGAGGGAACACCTACACTGCTACTGTGAGTCCCACAGCGAGAGCACAAATCAGTTGACCTGGGCTCTGAGACTCACTGATGCGGGAATATTTTGCAGCGTAGCAGTACTCAAAGTCTCACCCTGGCGTCCACCAGCCTAGTAACACCGTGCAGGGTGACACCAACAGCACTTCCAGACCTGCGTCTCCCCAAATCCAGCCACCCTGAGTTCTTAATTACCAGACACTTGGGATTTTTCCCCTCTGGTTCATTACCCCCGAAAGTGTGAAACTAATCCCCAGCTGGCAGCTTGCTTTGGCATATACTCTCCACACAGTTTGCACACCAGAGACGTGCTTGAGGCAAAAAACAAACAAAAGGTGTATTTAAGAGAAATATCACATTCAAGAAATGGAACTAGTGCGGGAGACCAAACATACAAAAGTTACACTGCAAACAAAGATGCATCTTCAGGATTTATACTTTTGAATTAGATAAAAATACCTTTCCTAATACAATTTACCTGTTTCCTCAACTGTTTCCCAGCATACCCCATCCCAGAGAGGATCCAGCATTTCATGGCTAATACCCGTCAAGTGACTGTCCATCACTTCAAACCCCTTCACTTTTTAAGAAATTTTCAGGTTTCTTTTCTTCTTTAGTCACTATAAATATCAAAGTGGGAAAAACACCCTTGTTTCTTAGGCCTTGTCTACACTACCACTTAGAGCTGAAACTTTCTTCGCCCAGGGATGTGAAAAAACACACCCCCGAGCAATGCAAGTTTCAGCGCTGTAAAGTGCGACTACACAACCGCATTAAAGCACTGCTAAGGCAGCGCTTTAACGTTGGCTGTGTAGACATATCCCTAGTTTTCCAAGACTGGTGTTTTCTTTTCAGTTTCAGGTTGTTTCAATGTTTTCCCATTAACTTTAATGGTTCATCATTTGTCTTTTCCAGCGTTGTACAATTCTAGGTGCTTGGAGCTAGTCTTGTCTGGCTGGGGAGGCAGCCCCTTCCCTGCCTGATGCCACACTGAGAGATAGAGCTGAATGTTGCCACACAAATTATGAAAGCAGTTTTATATATATACACAAATACATACATTCATAGCCACAGTCTCCGTGTGTATGCGTGTATCATAATGATGCTCGTGTTCAGAACATTACAAGATTTCACAAAAGACCTTACTCAACATATTTTACAGCATAATGACATTGTATACAATCTGTTTATTCAACTGATTATTTTGGGAGGAGATTTAACCCCCTATTCTCCTCTTGGGGTGTCCAGACCTTGACTGTTACCCCCGAGCCACTTGAAAACAATTGAACCCCTTCTGTTCAAACTTCCACACGCACACACAAGTCATCTCTGGGTGGAGAAAATTCCAACTTGCCAACTGAAAATATGGACAGTTATGTGTGAGAGAAACAAAGTTGTAACTGGAAACAAACATCCTCAGCTACAGCTGACTGCAGTGTTCCAGCTACAGTACACTTGTCAAGCATGTAACCATGCACTTTACAAAGATATACAGTAAAAGCTTTGTTATCTGGCATGTTGGGAGAATGGGGGTGCCGGTTAGTCAAAAATTCTGGTCAACTAAGAGTTATACTTACCAATGGAATACCAATTTTCAAAGAATTAGAATACAATAAAATGAATAAAGTATAAAATAGAATACAGGTACTCACCAATCCAGTAGTAATACTGCATGGCAGAGTGTTGGTTTCTTGAAGCACTTAGGTGTATAAAGGTAAAGTTTTCTATATAGTAGGTTATCTGATGACACTACATATCACTATGGGCAGCGCATGGCGTACACCCAGATCACTAAAAACAACACTTCAACTAAAACAATACTGAACATAATTTAATCTTTCTTTGATGATTCAGAAGGCACTTCAGGATCTTGCAGTTCCTCAGGGTGATCATTAATCAACATCAATTATCATTGTAGATGTAGAAGGTGTAGGAGATTGGGCTGAATCTGTACTGACCCTATGACACACCCTGGAAGCTGTTTTTTTGCCTAATTCCCTTATATCAGCTTGCTTACAGGTCTTCTGCCTCTTTTGCATAAAAGTAGAGTGCAGAATGTGCAACTGCATAACCTCCTGGGCAGTATAACATGGTTGCCTTTCTGCAAATTTAATTATTGTATCAAAAGCTGAAGCAGCCTTTCCCCAAGTTATTTTGTCCTCTTCACTAAAATCATCTTCTTCACTGTCTTTATCAGTGTCCTTTGACTTTTCCGTATCAGTAACAGTGTGTGTCACTTCAACCTCCTTGTCAGCTTCAACCCACTCTTCTAGCTCACTTTCATGAAGTTTGTTGATGGGGTGTGAAGGAGGAGTATCCTTCACCATTTCAAGAATTTGTGCTAATGTATTTTTTCTAACTCTTACTTTAAAGCTTTCAAATTCATCTTCATCAGAAGACACTTCTGCAAACATAACACTAGGCCACAATTTTATCCAAGCTCTCCTTAATGTTTCACTTTTAACTGAATTCCAGGCACAAGCAACATTAAAAACTGCATCTTTTATATTATAAAGAGATTGAAAGTCCTGTATAGTGCCTTCATGATTGATCAACTTTCTCAGGAAATCTCTTCTGTAATAACATTTCATATTCTGGATGATGCCCTGGTCCATAGGTTGAATCAATGAAGCAACACTGGCAGGCAGGAAGATGGTAAAAATATTACCAGACACTAATTCTGTTTCATGAGGGTGAGCTCTACAATTGTCTAGCAATAGAATAGCTTTGCTATCTTCAGGTAAGCTTATTTTTCTAAAATGTTCTTTCACTGCAGCTACAAAAACATGATGAAACCAATCATAAAAAATTTCTTTGTTCATCCATGAATTACCTTGTGCTTTGTAAACAACAGGTAAATGTGCAACACCTTTGAAAGCTCTAGGATGACTATACTTCCCAATCACCAAAAGTTTTATTTTATGCAAGCCTGCAGCATTAGCACACGTAAGAACAGTTAGTCTGTCTTTATTCTGCTTAAAACCAGCAGCTCTAGATTCACTTGCCCCTGCTACGGTAGAATTCGGCAAGCATCGCCAAAATAGGCAAGTTTCATCAGCATTATAAATTTGTTCAGGGGATAGATCATGTTCAGCAATTAAATTCCTAAAAAATTCACAATATTTTTCTGCAGCTTCATGGTCAGCCGATTTTTGTTCGCCGGATACATCTAGCTTTCTAATGCCGTGACGAAGTTTAAAACATGAAAGCCATCCATCAGAAAACGCACATGGCTCAGTCAATTGCATTTGCTTATAAAAATCTTTTGCCTTTTCAATGAGCATTGGGCCAGATATAGAGGCACCCTCTGATCGTTTCAATAAAAACCATTCATATAAAACACTGTCTAGCTGCTCCAATTTAGGCGTATGCAGAGTACGGCGTTGTTCAACAGCTTTATTTGACTCACAACTAGCAAAAAATTTGAGCAGTTGTCCTTTCTGAGCCTTGATGTCGTATATTGTGGACGAGCCAACATTGTACTCTTGCATCAAAACATTCCTATTCTCACCCTTTTCAAGACGTGTACAAATATCTATTTTCTGTTTTAATGTCAACACAACTCTCTTACGCTTCTTTCCTTTGCTTTTCGCTGGTATTTTGGATGCCATGATGGTAGGGTGGTGTTGATATTTTACGATAAACACAGGACAATGCACAGAGTAATAAACCGACCGATCACAATGGCGATACAAACAGAAAGAATAGCAGTCAGCTTTTCTCGGCTAACTCGAGCCTAGTCCGACTGCTCTCGGAAATACTTGGGTCCCGAATAGCTTCAGCATCGATTCTGGTTAGCTTTGGCATTGGTCCCAGTTAGTAGATTGAAGATTTGTATTGGCAGAGATCAGAAATGCCGGTTTCTAGAGCTTTCTGGTTGGTAAAGTGCTGGATAACACAGCTTTTACTGTATACAGTTACTTTTTTTTTTTAAATAGTGCAGTTTTCCTTTAAAAACGGAGGTGTGGAAAAGACAGATGTAAATTCACTTGAACTTCCGCTTCACACTGCTGAGCCAGCTGTTAATATTCCTGCTTTCTCTCTCACAGCTGCAATAGGAAACAGCTTTCAATTATCTGGCTTTAGGCAAACACCCAGATAACAGTCTCCTATTGTGTGTTTGTTTTACCTGGTCAGCCCCCTTTGCCATTTGATCTCCAGTTAACCCTCACATGACAGCAGTTCAGCTTTGGATGTGAAGCAGACTGGTGGAGTCAGATATGAGCTCCTTTCCAGTACTGGCTGCCCAGGGTCTTTAGCACAAGAAGAGAAACTTCCACCCAGGAGTGCCCTTCCTCAATTGATACATATTATATATATATATATATATAAACAATGAGAACAATAAGAATCCATTTAGAAAGGAGTAACAAAACAGCATCCCATCTAGCAAGTTTCCCAATAAGTCTTCAGCAAGACAAAAACCAATAAACCTAAGTTTTCAGTAACAATACAAAAAAGAGCAATCAATGGAAATTGTTAAAGTGACACAATCAGCTGAGAAGTTATACTTCTCACTGGAATTATTTTTTACCCACTAGTGTTAAGAGTAATATCTACTATGACTATAAAGAAGTGAGCAATGGAAAAATACCCCCCCCCGCTTAATTTGTACATTTGACAGCACTTTGCATATACTTAGTTCCCTGTTTCCCCTGTTCTTTCTGAGTCTGTCATACAGCAACAGGACAGAAAGAAACATTTTAGAAAAGAAGAAAGATAGACTGTAAAGACACAAACATTGGCTCGGGGACTTGGAGACAGATGTGGCACCGGAAAGCTTTCTCAGTACGTATTTTAAAACTGCATGCTGACAGTGTCAACTTCAAACATCCAGACTGAACCTCCCAGTCACAGAAACGAAAGATGAAAAATCTGTATTTGTTCTAGTCCATCTCCTCCAGCCCTCACAAAGAGTTTTTGCTTTAGAATTTGAATCAGGATTCACCAAATCAAATCCGCTACAGCAAGTCCCACCCTCACCCTTGCATCTTCCCTTCCCACTCAGGTCAGGTGGTAGCATATCCTGGATCTGCAAGTGCCATTTGCTCCTCAAGTCAATATTTGCTGTGAGTGTCTGTGAAACCGGATTCAGAGGAAACCGGAGTCTTCCTCCCAACCATAATTAAACTAGCAATTGAAGAAGGCGGAACATGCACCTGGGAGAAAGGAAACACAAGATCCAGGAAGGGCCTATAACAGACAATGCAGGGTGCTGCCCTACCCTAGCAGAGTGACACCCAGTTAAGTTTTTACACCTATGCACAATTCCACGTGGATCTCGTCCCTTATCACATCCAGATTAAACAGTTTCTATTACACTTGTAGACCTGACTCATTCCAGGAAACGTCTCTGCAAGGTTTATAACCTACTAGCCTAGCAGTGTTTTGGGTTGCTGTAAATACACAGTATAAGGACAGGAATGATGCAATGACAGTGAATTAACCCTCTGACTTTATCTCTAGTGACCACATGATTTAGAGCAACAGTTAAAGGAGTTTAAATGACTTCATCCTCGTTCCCCCCTGTGCATCACATCAGACCTCATAGAAGTCTGCTGATGATTGGGTAGTCACTGCTCCAAAGGGATCCTTGGACTGGAATAGCAGGAGGTGTGCCAGGTCAAAATTGGGGTTTCATGGCAGAGCTATGTTGGTAAGTGGGCACAGAGGGATGGTGGCTTGCCAGGATCTAGAGTGTAGGGAGAACACTCAGTACTTAAATGGTCCCCAATCACTGAAATCATTGTGAATGAAGGAGATTGATTGTATGTTTGCAGCAGGAGGAAAGGGGAGAGAAGACAAGACCTCTCCTTTGTCTCCTGCAGTGCCTCCTATCACACAAATCCAGAGCTCTACAGTTGGTAGAATGACTCAAAATCTAGAATTAACAACCAAAGAAATGCAAACTGGAACTCCTTGTCTCCTCCCAGCTTGAATCTACTACAGAAGTTTGCAAGAGGCTTTTATGCACCTCTTTGAAAGTGTAATTATGGTCAGAAAAGTAATTAATTTAAAATGCCATCTTCTTAGGCAGCAGATCTGCTCCCTATGTGCAGCAGTTGTCTCATTATAACAGCAAGAAAAATAAAGGTTTTATGAGCCCTGCAGACTCATCACTCAGCCCATCCTGGCTCATGCAAAAGCAACAGAATGATTAATTAAATTTCCAATTGCAAGGCCACATTCAAACCTCTAATTCACTTTGAAGATAACATAAGAGAGGACAGAATCTTGTTGCCTGGTGATAATAAGCCAGGAAGAATCCAGCTTGACTTTCAGATCACAGTTTGACATAGTAGGGCTGGCACAGAAAAATTAAAAATAAAAAAAATTATACACTGTGCACATCTGATTATGGAGCCATTGAGATACAATGAACATGGAAGTCCAACATGCCAACATTTTTCAGAGCAGAACTGCGCTTTAACATTCGTTTTAAAATACAAAAAAAGGAGTGGTATTTTATCTACCGGGCTCCAAAGCAGACAAATCACTCTGTGCAAGAGAGACATGCTGGCCAGCTAGAATCATGAGAGGCTCTAGCATCTGCCTAAATCATTTATCGCACTCTAAACCTGGAGACTGCAAAGTCCACCCACATTCATCACAATGACAGGTCTGTGAAAGGAAACCTCAGGCCAGGGATTTGCAGACTCCCTGGGATACCAGTGCTGACCCCTCAACCTTCAAGCCCTTGGAGAAGCAGAGAACAGCTGATAAATTCCTGAGGGTAGCTGGTACCCAACCCTATATAAAAAAACTGAGTGTTAAGATTTTACTGTACTGTTCTGGAAAAGAACTAAACATAGTCCACCATTTTGCCGAGACCACTTACCTTAGCCAAGTGGACGTGCTTTTCCCTCTTGAATGTCCCACGCTGCTCTTCTTTTCATTGGGTTGGAGAGAGGACCTTTGGTGGGAGGAAAGAGAAGCACGCACTGTGGTCTTCACACAAAGAAGAATTGGAATAGGCAAAGCACCCACAAATATCTATGGTTTAACATTGGAAGGGGTATGTATGGGTGTGTGGAGAAGATGGACAAAATATGGCCTAGCGAAGCCTTTTCCATCTCTAATTTCTATTATATGTTGAAACATCCTTTGCTCCAAATGTAGACAGTGATCACTTTAGGGATATGTTAGCAAGTGGGGTACAATTATGCCCAGATTCCCATGTGTGTCTAGCGCATCTTGAAGAACAAGGCTGAAGGTTTCAAAGGCCTTCCTCATTAAATGCTACTGCAAAAATGTAACCAAGTGTTTTATAACTATAGGTTATAAGGAGTCACCAAACCTCTCCTCCCTGGGGACGTTATACCCAATTTCGGCAAAGTCAAAGTTTTTTCAGCCAATTAAGCATAACTGTAATAGTTGCATTTAGGTATAACTTTTCATATCCAAAGCACTCTACAGTTAATTAACCCTAACAGCTCCCTGTGACACTAAGCATCACTGTAGTCACACCCTACACACGACCGCAATAATAATTGCACAAAATATGCCTTGTGAGGTATCATTTTAAAACTAACAACACATTGATCATTAATATTTTTCCGCGATGTATGCACACAATGGGTATTAAGAGTTATGAATATATGCTAGAATTATAACTAAGGTGTGTATAAACCAAATATGTCAGGGGGATTTGGGTCTATCTTAAGCAAAGGAATGTGTGTTTACCTCAATTTAAATACAAGCAGTAAACAGATCCATCAAACTAACAAGGGGTGGAGGCAAACCATACTAACAAGTGGGGGAGAAGACACCATGGTGTTTACACCCAGGGGAGAGAGAAGCTTGGTCTGGGTTTTACTTTTTAAACAATCAATTTCAAAGGTTTATTGGTCTATAAAGACAGGGGGATAGGAAGCCCACAGGAAGGGGAAGAACAGCAAGACCGATGGATTTTGGGAGAGATAAGCAAAGACGGAAGCCATCTTTGGCATCCATCACTAGACAGACCTCTTGCAAGCTGAGAAAAATGAGTCCTTCAAACAAGGGGGGCTGAAGTCTCTGGAATTGAATATAGATGAGAAACCTACTTAGACGAAGATCTTTCACTTAAGGAGACAAAGGAAACCAGCACCTTGTACTTCTGTGGAAGGTCCTGACTGAGGGAAAGTCAGCCATGGCTGGGTAGAAGAATGACTGATGAGAGAAACCATCATGAACAAAGCCTGTAGCTAGCTAGATTATGTTTTAGACTTTTAGAAATGTATTTTGTTTTGTTTCACTTGTAACTCTTTCTATCTTCATTCCTTATACATGTTTAATCATATATATATTTTGTTAGTAAATGTATGTAATTTTTACCATAAATACTCAGCTCTGTGTTTAAAGGGAAGGGTGTATTTCCTGCCAGTTAAGTTAATAAGCTGTGAAGTGTTTTGTGTCTTTAGAGGAACAAACAAGCTATATTATTTCTCTGAACTGTCCAAAAGAGGGCTGGACATTGCAGAGCACACAGTTTTGGGAAAATTCAGGACTGTGTTGGGGTTACCCTGCAAGTAGTAACTACGGTTGGTGGAGTGGGGCTGTGGGACCGCACACCACCAGACTACCAGCATGCAGGTCACACACCTTGAGTGTCTGTGGGCCTGGCAGCCCTGGTTCAGCAGCTCTGACCCCAGTAGCCTGTCTTCAGCCCCACAGTTCCATGCTGATTTTGGAACCTATTCAGTGACAGCCAGTGTGCTCAGTTTACAAGATTTTTTTTTTCTGCCAGCCCTGCAAACTCACCCTGAGACACCAGAGTCAAGCTGGGTTTTATTTTGCTCACCCAACATCACCAGTAATAAAAAGCCCTGCAAGTAAAATTATGGCCTTAGTGACACTAGTACCTTCCAAGGCCTCTGATGGGTTTGCACAGGTTTAACTGACTGGACCTGTAAGTCTGTTGACAATGCACAAAGAAGAACAGATTCCAATTCACTCTCTCATAGCTTTGTTGGCTCTGCAGGGCTAACAAGAGCAAAAGGCAGGACTAGATTCATCAGATGTGACTCTGAATAAACCCAGGTAGCAGATCTGTTGAACACCACTCTGCTGAGCGGAGCTGCAATTTAAGAGCTGTATTCAGGGCCACAGTCAGATGACTCCTTTCAGAACTCTGCTTTTCTTTAAAATCTAAAAACATGACATCCTGCACTGTAAGGCTACTCCCACCCAGACCACTGTCCAGGATCTGCTAGAAATGCTCCTTTATAACACTTGCCACATGTTAAACTACTTAGGCCCAGAACCTGCAAACTATTATACACTAGTAACTTTATATGCATGTTCTCAAAGAAGCTGGACTATATTAGGACCATTAACAGCTATAGTGGTATGAGATAAGAATGATGTAAAAGTGATCATATTTCATGCCTGTGGGAATGAGGAAGGATTTCTTTTTCCCTACTACAACTTTGTACACTTGGCCTGCTACATTCTCATTGTTTTCTCCACTCATTCCTCAAGCATCAGGAACTAGACACTGCCAAGGAGAAGACTTGGGACTGACTGACCCAGTAGCGCTGTTGTAGGAAGTGATGTACCAGACCAATTATACTTATGGTCTGCCCCAATGTGGTATCTCCTTTGTTTGTAAGTCTCAGAAGTCAAGTCTATTTTCACCTTTCCTAGGGGTATTGTTAGCAAATCCTACTCTCTAAATAGCCAGACTGCTGCATTACCAACATCAATTGTTGTGTTTCCATTTAGAATGAGCAGACATACCACTTCATCAGAAACAAACATACACATGGTGGAACCAACACTCCCTTCTTCTCCAGCCTGATGTTGTCAACGGTACTGATGTGGAGAGCTGAGGAATATGCATCTTCCCACATCAGGAGGGTCCCTGGAGGTTACTTTGCATGAGATGATCCTGCCTTGTTTTTAGCAGTTCTGATGGAAGGCACGAAGGGAGGATTCTCTTGTTTTATGGCAACAGAAAGGTAGGTGTTTAAACAGAAATAGTTGCTAATGTGAAGCACAGAATGCTGGAGTTGTGAAACTAACACCTGCATTCAGGAACACAGGGCTTGCTGCATTTGATCAGACCACTTGTCCATCTTGTCAGCTATCCTGTCTGAAATGGCTAATTCTCAATGCTTCCAAGAAGAGTGTAAAGTCTCCATAATGCACCTAAACAACTGAACAATACCATACCATATTCTTGACCCTAACAAGTGATTTACAGCTGCAGGGAAGCTTGAGGATCTACCGCTTGTAACTGTTACTTTGGCTCTATCACTGCAGAGGTCTTCTCGTCATTCAAAGAAATCTCTAATGCTTTCTGAATCTCAATTTTTTTTCTTCCCAGTTTTTGGTGAGAAGTGCCAGATTAACAGTCTTGGAGATGAAAGCCGTTCATTCATTTGCAGAAGATACAATCCAGAGTGTGGAGTCCTCAAGCGATTCCCTCTCTGATATCTCCATGAATGACATCTTCTAACATTACAGAAACACACCCTCAGATCTGATGCCAACTGGCAATAATTTATATATTCTGTTATTTTTAAAAGGGGTTAATGTAAACTTGTATTAGTAAGATATGGCCAATTACCACCCTGACCACTCTGTGTGTTGTGCCCCTTCCCCCTACTACCTCTCTTTTATGTCCTTAGATTGTGAGTTCTTTGGGGCAAGAATCAAGCCTTCTTTTCTGTTTGGAAAGTGCTGAGCACACTGGGGGCACTACAGGTAATATATAATGAAATAAATCCAGAAGCCTGTTCTAACACATCCCTCTAGTGTCTGTGGCAGCCCCAAGACTGTTCTGGAATCCAGATTATCCAGCAAAAAGCAGTGTTATGATCTGTACTGAAGGACTGTGTACCATTGCTTCTTCTGGGCTGGTAGGTGCCCCAAGTGATTCTAAGATCTAGCCTATACACCCTGCAATGCCTGTTTCCAGTTCCAACAGTACCTTGTATTTTCTCTTGTTCTTTAGCACTAACAGATGCTTGACTTCTTGAAACACACTTGGTGCTTTATTCCGCCCTCCAGATATTGCAACAAGATGCACTGAGGAGGATTGTGATGTCACAAAGCAGGGTGCTATGACATCACATAAAAATAAGTAGGGATGTGGCTGTTGAAATCTACAGCAAGGAAATGCCTGCTTAAATTCAAAACATTCTTAAAGAACTAGAATGAGAGAAATATAAACACAGGAGAAGAAAAGAGATTAAGCCCCATTCTCCATGATTATTGTTCCCTCTTCTGCATTTACATATTCTTGTATGAGGAATTACATAAGTTCCCTGCCTTCACTCTGATTTTGATGTATTCTGAAATTCAGAGGGTTTGCATTACACCCATTCATGCCCCAAACCTGGAGGCTATTGTCATGTTGCTGGTCATCTTATAGCTGTTCCTCTTCCCTCACCCCCCAGCTTTACAACACCAGACAGAACAGGAGTCAGTCTCTCCTCTCAGCATATCTGAACAGAAACTGAGAACAAGGGGAAATAAAAGGCAGGCAAGATCTGATTAGTGGCAAAAAGGCGAAAAAGTTGGCCACTGGGGATTGGCGACAACCAAGGCAAAGCAATAGCATACCTGTAATTCATGAGCAGCCTCTAGGCAAGTCTGAATAAAGTAAAATAGAAGAGGGACAAGGGCAGAGACAAAGTGCAAGAAAAGACCAAAGGAATAAAAAAAAGATGGATAGAAAGAAGGCAGGAGATGATGCCCCTAAAACCTAATTAAATCCAGTCATGAATCCTTGTATAAAATGAGTCAGAAAGTTGCAGTGCAGCCCCTGAGTCACCAGATCAAGTGAAATAGAATCTTCCTAGGGGCTGTAGAGGAGAGACCACCCTTAAGTCACCTCAGTGGTGAGGGAAGGGATATCAATAGGGTGGCCAGATGTCCCGATTTTATTGGGACAGTCCCAATTTTTGGGTCTTTTTCTTATATTGGCTCCTATTACCCGCCACCCCCATCTCATTTTTTCCCACTTGCTGTTTGGTCACCCCAGATATGAATACAGAGGCAGGACAGAAGCCTACCCTACCACCGACCAGGGTTCAACCCTCCTTTTGCTGATAAAAATTATAAGTATGGTTTTGGTCATCCAGAAATACAGGAGGCGGTAGATATTTTGTTAACATTTCAGCTCCTGGCAGGGCAGCTGTATTCAAACAGACCCATTTGGTTTCATATTTGGCAGGATTCGTACCTTCCAGGCCCAATTCTCTTAACTGCAAACCACCGTGGAAATCTGGAGGAAGCATACCGAAGTGGAATGTGGGTGTGTACAAAAGGAAAACACCCCTGTATGCGAAGGGTGCCCATCTGAGCCAACAGACACGCACGCAGGTCTCTGTGAATAAACCACCGCTGTGGAGGGGTCCCAGGTGAGGGGGTATTTCCACCCACTGCCCAGCCCGCAGGGTTGCAGGCGTCAGTGGACAAGCTACGCTCCCCCTCAAGATGCGGGGCAGCAGAGTGCCGGGAGGGAGAGATTACGTGCCCCGTGGGCTCCTTATCGAGGCTGTAGGGCCCCATCTGCTCCCTCCTCCCCTGACTCACCCCCGGGAAAGCCACTTTATGCGCGTCGGGCCGTTCTCAGCCAGGCGTCCCCGCCCGGCCCGTGGCTGCCCGGCCAGCCGCGCTGGTCTCAGCCCGTCAGGCGCGGCCGCGGCTGACAGAGCCCAGGGCTCTGCCCGGTCCCTCTGTGCCCACGCCCTGCCCTGGCCGCGAGCCGTTCTCGGGCTCCAGCCCTGCCCCCCGGCCGCCGCCGCCGCCGGTCCCTCGCCTGCCAGCCGCCCCGGCTCGGCCGGCCGGGTCCGTCCCGCTGCACGCGCTCGCCCCCGCCCGCCTGCTGGCTGCCCCCCCCCCCCGGCTCACCTGCTCCGCGTGCCGCTCCCCCCGGCCGGGAGGGGGGCGCCCCCCAGTCCGCCGCCGCCTCAGCCCCCGCCCTGCTGCAGCCGCCGCTGCCGCCAGAGACCGACCGGTTCAATCGCCGTCAGCACCACCGACTCGCCCCCCCCCAGCGCTGCGCATGCGCGGCACCGAAACACCGCCGGGGGGCATTATGGGGAATGTAGTCTTAGAGGGCCGCGCGGCGGAGCTCTTCCCCCCACCAGCGCGCAGCCTGGCGCCCTAGGCCTGCCTCGCGCAGGCTGCCCGCCACAGCTCCCGCGCTTCCCCCACCGCCGGCACGCGCGAGGCTGCAGAGCCTGTCCCTACAGCGCGCTCTGCTGTTGAGCTTCCTGACTGGGGCAGGGGAAGTCCCCTTCGGCAGACGTGCCTGCACCCGTTCTCCTCATTCCCCAAAGGCAGGGTACCCTACCCCACCTTGACTGAAACTAGGGCCTTGATTTCCCCCCCCCCCCGCCGACCTAGGTCACTCAGGCATGTGAACGTAAAAACCCCATACTGAATCTTCACCCATTGAAAAACAAGATTTTTAGAAAACAGGTGGGTTCCCTCTCCCCTTTGCTTGACAATAATTAGGCACATTGTGGTAGTTCTGTTTCTCTGCTGCATAGCTAAGAGATAACTCTTGGAAAAAATGCTGTCAGGCCCCCTGTAGCTACCGTCAACAAATTAATTATATAGATATGCAAGCAAAGACAGCGTTACTAAGGGATGGACTAATGGATAAAGAGAGGGTGATAATGGAGTGAAGGACAAGAAGGTAGAGAGGAGCCAGAGAGCAACACAGTTGCAGGAACACACACTCCCTTTTCAGGAGTCAATGGTGGCCATTTTCAGGGGGTCAGTGCTCCATAGCATGGTGAGGGGAGGTAAATCGTTCTCTACTATAGTCACACTCCAGCCAGCAAGTGAATGGAGTCAACTATAAAGATCAGAGAGAGAGAATGAACAGAATGTACTGAGAAAGCACATCCACTCTCTGTCATTACACTAAGTAAAACTATTTCCCCGTGTTTATTCTCCCTCCCGCTCCCCCCCCTGTTCCTCACACGTTCTTGTCAACTGCTGGAAATGGCCCACCTTGATTATCACTACAAAAGGTTTTTTAGCCCCAGCTCTCCTGCTGGTAATAGCTCACCTTACCTGATCACTCTTGTTACAGTGTGTAGGGTAACAACCGTTGTTTCATGTTCTCTGTGTATATAAATCTTCCCAATGTATTTTCCACTGAATGAATCCGATGAAGTGAGCTGTAGCTCACAGAAGCTTACGTTCAAATAAATTTGTTAGTCTCTAAGGTACCACAAGTACTCCTTTTCTCTTTAAATCTGTGTTTGACACATACTAGTCACTTTACCCACTATTGAAAAGCAACCTTCATCTCCTCTACACAACAGTACCAAACAATGTGAAACTGAACACTAGCCCCAGTTTTAGGTCTGCAGTATGTAGTTTACCCACATTGGAAATTGCGGCTAATATGTCCCCTCCATTCCTACCCTTAGCTATTGTGAAAAGTGCCATGACTCCTTTAATGGCCCCTGTAACCCAACTTAGCACTTTACATTTTCCAAGCACTGCAGAAATACTAATTAAGTCTCATACCACCTGCAAGATACATATTAGCCCAGTTTTTACAGGTGGGTAAACTGAGGAATACTGCTGATAAGACCTGGATAGGGTCACACAGGAAGTGGAAGAACCAGGATTAAAACACACGAGTTCCTGGTACCCAGTCCCATATGCACAGCATTGTCTCTCTACAAGATGTCAGGCCCCTGGCTTTATACTTCATCCAGAAAATATATGATTTTGTTAAGTATTACAGGGAGTTATCCTAAACCACAAATATATTGACTTTTGCCCCCCTATTGCGTGGACTACGGAACTGAGACCTCTTAAATAGGGTAGATTTTGTCCATTCACAGAGACTTCAGATGACTAACTGGCCATCTTATGTTTAGGTCCATCATTATTTAAATATGGTCTACCTAGGTGAATCACAACAGTATAGAGTGTTTTCAAGTTATGCAGCTGCAAGGAATCTGACTACTGAAAAACACTAAAAGATAAGTTTCCAATATCTGACATAAATGAATTATACTGGAAAGCTGGCCATGTGTCAGACTAGCCTTGCATGTGAATATAAAGTGTAAGAGGGGAGATGGTGGGTTCAGGCAAGCGGAGGTGAATTAGAGGACAGCCTGTAGTTATGTCATAGTCAACTACACAATGGATAGGTGGTACATCTTTAGTACTGTATTGGACAATGTGGTATTCACTCTATAAGCCTCATGCCCTTCTCCCCTGCCAAGCCCACAGTGCATAGGCATAAAGTGGCTTAATTTTAAAAGGTAAATGGGCAAGGATAGGAAGGCAGAATTAAGGGTGTGAAGTTTTGCATTTCTACAATGTCAATTTTTTGTTTGAAAGAGCACAGCGTCAACAGATTTTCCTTATTGTAGTAATGTGCATATACACACATTACTATAGTAATATCAGTTCTTTTGTTTAGTTTAATCCTAATAGCAATAGGATGAAATTAAGAAAAGAAAAATATAGGCCGAGTAGTCTCTCAAAGTACTAAAAGCCTCATTGCTCAGGATACTTAAAGTTAGGCTCGACAAACCAACAGTTAGGGAAGAATGAATAATCCATCATTTGTATCAGATGAGTTGAGCTAATAAGTCTTTTCTACCTTTCATTTCTGTGATTATTTTTGTTACATAGTGATCAGACCAGAGGTGGGCAAACTATGGCCTGCGGGCCACATCCAGCCCGTGGGACCGTCTTGCCCAGTCCTTGAGCTCCTGGCTGGGGAGGCTAGTCCCCGCCCCCTCCCGCACTGTCCCCCCTGCCCTGCAGTTACGCCACTGTGCGGGCAGTGCAGCTGGCTCCGTCCAGGCAGCGGGGCTGCGAGCTCCTTGAGCGGCATGGTAAGGGGGCAGCAATGGTGGCACGTGCGGCAGCAAGCGGGGTTGGATAGGGGGTTCCGGGGGACAATCAGAGGACAGGGAGCAGTTAGATGGGGCAGAGCAGTCGGGGGGGGGGGGGGGTTGGATAGGGCGTGGGAGTCCCAGGGGGTCTGTCAGGGGTCGGGGATGTGGATAGGGGTCGGGGTAGTCAGGGGGACAGGGAGCAGGGGGGTTGGATGGGAGTGGGGTCCTGGGGGGGGTGTTGGATGGGTCGGAGGTTCTGAGGGGGGCAGTCAGTAGGTGGGGGTGGATAGGACGCAGGGGCCAGGCTGTTTGGGGGCCCAGCCTTCCCTACCCGGCCCTCCATACAGTTTTGCATCCTGATGTGGCCCTCGGGCCAAAAAAAGGTTAGCCCACCCCTGGATCATCCCAACCTAAGCAGGGATGGGTCTATCTATTGAATGTAGATTATCGAGATGTAACAGGATAAATCCCTCCAAACTATAATTCATTTTATAAGCTGTTGGAAGAGCTGCTTCTGCAGCACTGTATTGGACCTACTGCTATAATGGCCAAGGGGTAGAATTCTCTGACAGGTATAGCAGAGCCACATAATGCAGGGGACTGTGTTAACTTACTTGGGTAATGGAGAAAAATCTTGAACCAAGTTCTTCTAAACCCTGTAATAGACTCAAGTAGAAGCCCCAGATGAGACCCAGAAAAAAAGATTTTTGTGTATCATACAAAGCTTCCAAAGAGGATGGCTTTGTTCCTTGTATGTTTTCCAGAAAAAATACAACACAACAGGATTTAATCTGAGACCTATTCAAACATCCCACAGCTAGGTTTCCCCAACTGGCATCAAATCTAGTTTCCAGATGAGGACAAATCTGTGTGCTGTCTCTTGCTTTTCCCTCTGAGGGATTCTTTCCACTAACACTCTGCCCCTCATCTCTGGAAGGAAATACATTTGAAAACTCCAAATCTACATATGCTCTTAGGCATCCATTTGAATAAACAGTCTGCAAGTTACGGATGTTCAAATTAAACTTCTTCTAAAGAAATGGACAATTAATGTTATATATTTTTCCAGCTCCTACTATATTAAACACCACAAAAATCACAACTGTTTGAGAGAGATTCTGAATCTGTCAGCCCAGGGGCAAAGTAATTGCAGGAGTGATGGGGTCATGGCCTGAGATTTCCAATTTCCCAGAATACATAATATAGTAGTATCTCATTAAACACTAGATGTTATGTTGGGAAGTCTAGAAAGTCCTTTAAATCACAGTGACCTCCAGAACAGGTAGTTTCTTAAAACAGCCGTGCCTCCACCTCTCACATGAGACTGCCAGGACAAAATCAGATTCCCAAACAAAAAAAACCTGAGCTCTCCTGGTCACATCTTCTCTGGGACTGCATATATCAGAGAAAAAAGGGGAGGCTTTCCCTGTGCTGAAACATAAGACTAGGAATGAAGTGGTAGAGAAAGGAGAGGGCTGCAGAAGGGGAAGTTACTCACCTTGCAGTAACTGAAGTTCGAGAGGTGTCCCCCTGTAGGTGCTCCACTCTAAGTGTCGGTGCATCCTGGCGCCATTGATCGGAGATTTTCGGTAGCAGTGCCTGGTTGTGACGCAGGCGCTCAGTTGATATCTCCCGTCTCGTTGGAATCTTCCTGAGCCCCTGCATCCCACACCCCCCTCAGTTCCTTCTCTACCGTGGAGTGATTATACTAGTACTCCAAAATAGAGGGAATGAGGGTGGGGAGTGGAGCACCCACAGGGACACACATCTCAAAGAACTTCAGTTACTACAAGGTGAGTAACTTCCCTTTCTTCTTCGAGTGCTGTCCCTGTGGGTGCTCCCCTCTAGGTGAATGTGTAGCAGTACCCATATGGTTGGTGGGACTTTGGAGATGCGGTAGTGAGTACTGTATGGCCTACTATGGCGTCTGCCGTGGTATCTTGCGTGATAGCATAGTGTTTGCCAAACGTGTGTTCAGATGACCACATAGCTGCTCTACAGATGTCGGAAATGGGTACGTTATGTAGGAAGGCAACAGATATTGCCATAGCTCAAGTGGAATGAGTTCTAATGCCTTTCAGGAGGTTGAATATTTTGAATACGGTAAGAAGATCTGATGCAGTCAGATCCACTTGGACAGATGTTGTTTAGAGATAGCCGTACCTTGCGATCTTTCGGTGATGGAAACAAAGTCGTGGAGATTTACGAAATGGCTTAATCCTGTCTAAGTAAAAGGCGATTGCTCGCCTGACATCGAGAGTATGCAGGGATGCCTCGCATGGAGTCTTGTGAGGTTTGGGATAAAAAGTAGGCAAGTATATTGGTTGGTTAAAGTGGAAGGTGAATACCACCTTAGGGAGAAATTTAGATGTAGTCTCAGAGTGACTGTCTTTGGAGAAGATTGTATATGGAGGATGGGCCATCAGGGTGCTTATTTCACCTACTCTCCTTGCTGATGTTATTGCAACTAAGAAAGCTACCTTCATGGACATATGGAGAAGAGAGGAGGTAGCCAAAGGCTCAAATGGAGGTTTCATGAGAGTGTGAAGAACGAGGTTAAGATTCCATGTAGCTGCCATTGGGTAAATTTCAGGGTAGAGATTTTGTAGGACTGTGAGAAATCATTTTATGGTGGGGTGGGTAAAGAGTGAATAACCGTTTAACAGGTCATGGAAGGTGGTAAGCGTCACCAGGTGTACTTTGATGGAGCTGAGCGGAAGTCCACCCTGTTTTAGTCTCAGGAGGTAGTCTAGAATGTTAGGGAGGGTCACCGTATTGGGTGTTAAGTGATTACGTGAGCACCAGAGGGCGAAACGCTTCCACTTCTGCAGGTAAGTTTTACGAGTGGAGTCTTTTCTACTGTGCAGGAGGACGTATCGGACTTGCTCGGAACAGGCTAGTTCATGGGTTTGGAACCATGAAGGAACCAGGCTGTCAGGTGGAGCTTTTGGAGCTGTGGGGTGAAGAATCCGCCTGTTGTCCTGGGAAAGGAGATCTGGCCTGTTGGGGAGAGCCCGTGGATGACAGGAGGACATGCAGAGTAGGTAAGGATACCACATCTGTCTTGGCCAAGCTAGGGCAATAAGGATGACCTTGTTATCTACTATCTTCCGAAGAACCCTGTGTAGCAGAGGGATTGCTGGGAAGGTGTAGAGGAGAGAGTTGTTCTAGGGGATGAGGAACGCATCTCCTAGGGATGCAGTCCCGAGTCCTGCTCTGGAGCAAAACAGCCAACATTTTCGATTCTGGGGTGTGGCAAACAGATCTATTGACGGGGTGCCCCAGAGGAAGAAGAGCTGTTGAAGAATTGCGGGATGCAGTTCCCATTCATGTTCTGTTGAGAAGTGTCTGCTGAGTGCGTTGGCAGTAGCATTGTGGCAGCCTGGTAGGAAGGAAGCGATGATTTGTATTTGATGTTGTATGCACCAATTCCATAGTCGGATGGCTTCCATGCAAAGGGAACGTGATCGGGCTCCCTCTTGTCTGTTGCTATAGTACATACACGCTATGTTGTCTGTTAAGATCCGAACAGATTTGTTCTTTATGAGGGGAAGAAAGTGAAGGCATGCTCGCCTCACTGCTCTGAGCAATAAGAGATTTATGTGTAGGTGCGTCTCTGATGCGGACCACTGGCCTTGTGCCCTGTGTCCCCCTAGATGCACTCCCCAACCGATTAGGGAAGCGTCCATGGTGAGCATGAGCATTGGGGATCGTTGCTGGAAGGAAACCCCCATGCAGAGGTTTTCTGGTCTTGTCCACCAGTGTACGGAAGCTGGAACATTGGGAGGAGGAGTTGGCAGCGTCCCTAAGGTTGGGTTTGAAATTGGAATTGAGCCAGCCCTGAAGACATCTCATATGTAGCCTGGCATACTGGACCACGAAGGTGGTGGCTGCCATGTGACCAAGGAGCTGTAGACAGATTCTTGCCTGTGTCCTGGGATGAATAGAGAGTGTGCGTACGAGCTGCGTGATAGCGAGGAATTTGTGATATGGGAGCGAGGCTCTGCTCTGGATTGAGTCGAGATGAGCTCCAATGAACTCGATTTGTTGTGTAGGTGTCAGGGTGGATTTTTGGATGTTTATTTGGAGACCAAGGCTGTGAAAGAGATGGCGAAACGGGTAGCTTGAAGTGTCTCGCCATAAGAGTTGCCTTTGATGAGGCAATCATCCAGGTAGGGGAAAAGCGTGATCCCATGTTTGTGGAGGTGAGCCATGACGATGGCTAGAGTTTTGGAAAAGATGCTGTGGAGAGACCAAAGGGAAGAACTCTGTATTGAAAATGGTCATGACCAATTGCGAATCGTAGGAAGCATCTGTGAGCCGGACGAATTGATATATGAAAATAAGCGTCCTGTAGGTCGAGGGCTGTGAACCAGTCCCCTTGATCCAGTGCAGGAATTAATGTGCCCATTGTGACCATCTTGAACTTTTGTTTCCTCAAATTGGTTCAGTCGGCGTAGATCTAATATAGGCCTCCATCCCCCGGTCCTTTTCTGGGTCAGGAAGTAATGGGAGTAGAATCCTTTCCCTCGATGTTGCATCGGCACAGGTTCCACTGTGCCTAGCTGGAGAAGGTGAGCCACTTCTACGCGAAGTAGGTGCTCGTGGGAGGGGTCCCTGAAGAGGGACGGGGAAGGGTAGGAGGATAGAATATGAATGGGATAGAGTAACCGGACTGAACTATTTCGAGGACCCAGCGATCCTGTGTAATACGCTGCCAGGCATGTTGGAAACTCTGGAGGCGGTGGCCAAATGGGCAAGTAGGCTGTGCAAACAAGGGGTGGTCGTGCAGACCCTCGACCAATGTTTCAAAATTGTTTTTTATTCCCGGATGGGTGGGAGGTGGTTGCTTGAGCTTGATTTTGTCTGCGCTTAGGGGTGTCTAGAGCAATTCCTATTTATGTCATATGGTTTGGATTGAGGCCGATAATAATGTTGTGCGCGCAGTCTTTGGTAAGGTTGGTAACATCATCTCCTGGGAAGAGATGGGTGAATACCGAGGGTGCGCAGTGTCGCTCTAGAATCTTTCATAGTGTGAAGTAGTTCATCGTTGTTTTTTGGAAAACAGCTTGTTTTTATCAAAGGGGAGGTCCTCCACTTTGGTCTGCAGATCTTTAGGGATGCCAGATGCAGAAAGCCATGAAGATCTGTGCATAACCACAGCAGTTGCAGTAGTACGGGCTGCAGTAGTAGTACGTGTCTGCCGTGTCTAAAGAGGCTTGTAGGGCCATTCTGGAAATCAATTGGCCCTCGCTCAGAATTGATTTAAAGTCCGCTCGCCTATCCTCTGGAATGTAGGAGGCAAATTCAAAAAGTTTATTGTAGTTATCAAAAAGTCGTAGCTGGCAAGGAGTGCAGAGTAGTTTGCAATCCTGAATTGTAGAGTGGAAGACGTGTAAACCTTCAGTCCCAAGACGTCAAGGCATTTACGGTCCTTGTCTTGTGGGGTAGGTCGATATTGTGGCTGTTTTGTCCTTTGTGAGACTGCATCCATGACGAGAGAGTTCGGTTGTGGGTGAGAAAATAGGAAGTCAGCATCCTTAGCAGAAACAGTATTTACGTTTGGCCTTTCTGCAGGTAGGTAATAAAGAAGCTGGAGTTTGCCAGAGAGCGTCATCTGGTTCCAGGAGTTCTTCATTTGTAGGGAGCGCGATCTTTGAGGGTGCAGAAAGTTGAAGGATTCTGAGTAGTTTGTGTTGTGTCTCCTGAACCTCTTCTAGAGGGATGTCTTGACTGAATGCCACCCTCTTGAAAAGCTCTTGAAATTGTTTACACAGTCGTTCACGTTCTGTGGAGGCGGGGGGGGGGGTAGAGAGGGCTCCGTCTGGAGTAGATGGAGAATTAGGGGTCAGTGAGTCAGGATATGGTTTGTAGCTCACATTCTCAGGAGGGGGTTCAGGTACTGTAGAAGTGGACGGAGCTGGAGATCGAGGCACAGAAACAGGTAGTGGTTTCGTGGAAGAGGTCTGAGGATGAGTGGTAGGAGGATGTGGCCAAGGGTACCACTGGGACCAAGGCATAGGGTAGGAGAACCCAGGTGCTGTCCACGGGAGGGCAAAGTAGGGAAACTGAGGCTGGTGGCTGAGGACCATAGCCTGAGATGGAAGAGGGTCCGGTGGAGGAGGAGAGGCAGGTGGGGAGAACTCCGCCTGCTGCTGTAGATCGGATTCGCTGTCAATGAAGGTAGCCAGTTCAGGTGGTGAGTGCGGCTGTTCGAAGAGTGAGCCCTGTGTATCCAGGAGTGGAGAGTTAAGCTCAGGTGGCACTGATAGGTCACATTCAGTGAGGAACTGCTGCTCCTGCTCCCTGGGCTGCGCTGAGCCTGGACTGTGCTCTAGCGCATTAGCAACTGAAAGAGGAAGTGTCAGAGGTGCCGCGGGTCTGTTGGAGGTGCTCTGCAGGGGGTCCGCTGCTGGGGCAGGAGGCAGGCTTGGTGCCGACATTCTTCCCGGCACCAGGGCAGAGCGTGCAGTCGGCACCGTGGCTATTTTTAGCGCTGAGGCGCTCGGTGCCGCGGAGACCTTCCCGGTACGGGAAGTCGGGTTCCTGCCTCTGCGGTCTGTGGGAGCCGCGGCTGAGGCTTTAGAAAGGGCTGAGGTGCCTGCCTGTGGTGCTGTCAGCACAGAGGGTAAGGATCTCACGGGAGACCCTTTACCCTTGTCGGATTCTCTCCCATGAGACTGCTGTGGCTCTTGCCTCTGCTCCAAAGAGGGTGAAGCAACTCTCCCCACTGGTTCGGATCTGGCCGGGGAACGTGTAGGAGCGGGTTTAACTTTCCCCGTCTCCGAAAGCGGCTGCAAGGATTTTTCCATCAGACACATTTTAAGTCGCAGGTTCCTGTTGTGCCGAGCCCTTGACTTGAGGCTTGTACGGTGAAGGCACTTCGCGGGAATGTGGGTTTCCCTGAGGCACTTCACACAATGTGAGTGCCCATCAGACTGTGGCATGGAATCTTGACAGGAAACACTTTTTGAATCCTGAAGCCCCTGGCATTGTGAACTAGAAATGGCAGGGGAGAGTGTCTCAGCAGGAGACAAGCCTGAAGCGAAAAGTTTTTTTATTTTTTTTTAAACTAAGTAACTAACTATGTAACTACACTAAAGGAAGGGAAACTGGGATGTAACTAATAATTATTTCTATATTCTTTGATACTTTTTTCCTACAGAGACCAGGGAAAAGTAGCAGCACTGCCCCAAGACCCATCTTCAGCCGGGGGCGGTTGAGAAGGAACTGAGGGGGACGTGGGTTGCAGTTGCTCAGGAAGATTCCAACGATATGGGAGATACCAACTGAGCGCCTGTACCCCGACCAGGCACTACTACAGAAAATCTCCAATCAATGGCGCCGGAACGCACCGACACCGAGAGTGGAGTACCCACAGAGACAGCACTCAAAGAAGAATGAGGTTTCAGAAATTGGTGGAGGATCAGACAGCTTTTCTGAAGTCAAGGAGAGTTTGGTCTATAAAAAACACGTTACAAACAGAAAAACATACAGACACAGAAAAAACTAGCAACTCCCTGAAATTCTTTTGCATCTGTGAGAGTCCCTACCCTCTCTTTTCTCACCATAAGGGAACACGTTCTTGGTAGACAAATGATTTTTGTATCCTTGTATGTTCTTTTGGTTGCATTTCAACAGCTCCTACCATAACCAGTGATTCTGAGCAGCACTGCTCATCCTTAAAGCCAACAGCCACTGGGCCTGGACGTAAGGGTCACCTTGGTTGGTACCCCACTCCACATCTTTCACGTATGATTATTATACACTACAGCCAGAGATTCTGGTACAGTACAGACATGTTATGGCTAGATTGTGTCACAGGTATTGTCGAGGACCACGACTATGATGAAGAGTAATCAGGCCCAGGCTGTCTCCCTTCACTACTCCTAATCATCTAGCCAAAGCAGGTGTTAAGTGACGAAATCAAAATCATAGTCCTCCCACAGCCACTTCCAAGGAAACAGCTCCCACCAATACCTTGGCACCTCTGTGGACAATAGTTTAACAGCAGACAAATGAGACAAGAAAGCTGGTTTCCCTTTGCCCAGGCCCTTCAACTGATGATAAATTTGTAGATGCAACCGAGTCCCTAGTACTGCCTACTTAATCCGCTTGAAACATATCATAAGAAGAGAGGAGAATGTGTGTGATGGAGTTGTCACTCTAGTTTGGTCATTGCAAAACCAGAACAAACGTGGGCATTATGCCAACCTCCTCCCAGCAACCCCAACACAAAGGAGAGGGTGGCTGGCTATACAGCAGACCCAGAATAAGCAGTGCCACCACATATCTGGGAAGCGTGAGTGTGAGCCCTGGGGTGGCTATGTCACACCCAGGGTACAGACACCCACAAGTACAGACACAGTAAATAGATTTGGTTTATTAAGGCTTTTAATATCACTCACACCCCTATACATCCATATCTAAAGTGCCAGTTCCATTTTCACACCCATCTTGCTTTGGTATGGGATCAGCATTGGGCAAGCTTCCTCCTTCAGGAACCTCGCCACCTGCTCAAGGAGAAAGAAGAAGGGAAAGTTAGAAAACCAAATGGGTTCTTCTCTGTGCTTCATTCAGCTCCAGCTTGTGGCCCCAAGGTCTCAGTCTCACAGACCCAATCACCCAGCAAATCAACGATCGAAGACTATGCGGGAGATAGAAGGGAACTGAGATGGACAGAAAAGGGAAGGGATGCCTTATGTGGCTAAGAAAGTGGTAACCCCTCCTTCCTTTAGAAGGATGGGCAGAGATCCAGTCCTGTAGAGAAAGTGGCAGAGATACAGAAAGTGGATTGTTTCAGACACATAAAGGGACATGGTTTGGATAATTTATGGCATGATGCCCCATAACACCTTAAGCTGCTTCCTGCAACCTCACCTGCTGGGAAGCACGTCCAGTGAAGGAGGTAGGCTCCAAGAGGCTCTCCAGTTGTCCCTGGATGGGGCTGAAGTAGGGGTCAGCACGGATCCGAGCAATGAGGTCATTATCCCCCCCTTCCTGTTTCACAACAGCAGCTGCCTGCTGGGAAAGAATGCGTATCTTCTCATGGCAATCCTAGGGGGAAGAGAGCCATCATCACGTTACTCACAGCACACCTCAAGCCAGCTGACTCACTGGTGCATGGAGGGTAGAGGTTGGTCATAGGCTGTTGTATTCCATAGCATAGGAATGAAACAGCTAAAGTTTGTATCATAGCTATTTAAGGCCAATCACCGCTTCACCACAGCACAGTGTGCGCACACATGCGCTGCACAGTGCATCCTTTAAACTTTTCCCCCTGAGGTGAAGGGTCTGAATTATAAATACATTCCTTGTTCAGTTATACTACACCCACAAAATAAGATGGTGAACTCTTTCCACTCCCTCAAGCCCTTCCTTAGGAACACACTGTGGGATACTTTTAGTAATTCTAACCCATCTATGGTCTGTTGCTGGAAAATCATCATGACTGTTCCCAAAGCATTCTATAAACCGGGCAAGCAGGAATTCCTTATCCACCACTAATTGCCCCTGAGGTGCAGGGTACATTGCAGAAGTTTAACAGCACAAAACATTCACAAATTTGGAAAGGAAGAGAAGAAAACTGTCCAGCTTAGCAAGCAGGGAGAACACAGTTACCCAAAGTGAGTTAAGGTTTATTTGGAAAAAAAAAAAAAAAAAAAAGGGCCCAAAATATCCCCTCCAAGGAAAATACTACAGGATGGGGCACTGGGGGAGGTAACATCCATAAGGATTCCCTTAAAGAAATGCCCCTGAATGGAAAAGGCTGCGCCAGCCAGTCTCCAAACCTAGGAAAACCAATGCCAGGCACGGGTGTCTGCACAAAGACTCTGTACCTCCACACTGGCCCTCATCCCCACCCACGTAGCTCCAGTGGAGCCATGTCAACAGACTCCACCAGCTGTGCTTTCCCAGAACCCTAAGATGACTATTTTTGACGAATGCCCTTCCCACCCCCATACTGCCAATGGCCCGCTTGCTCCTCCAGTGGACCGCTCAGTTCCCCATTGCAGATCTAGAGAGCACTCTATATGGGGTCCAGAGGTGAGGGTGATGGTGCCAGCACCATACAGGCAAATGAGTCCCCATCTCCTAGCTTGGAAAGAGAAGATCATCCCTGGTAGGATCTGTGGGAGATCACTTGGATTAAAGAGAGCACAAAAGCAGAACAAGTTGAAGTTAGTCCAAGGATTTAATGGGAACAACAGGAGATTTTATTATAACTGTATCTAACTATAGCTAAATAGTACTAGAGAGAAGGTAGGCTCACTAATAAATAAGAATAAAGTTAGCTCCAAGGGTATGTCTACACTGCAATTAAAAACCCAGGGCTGGCCCATGTCAGCTGACTCGGGCTTGCGGGGCTGTCTAATTGCAGCATAGATTTTGGACTTCACCTGGGTTCTAGGACCCTGCCAGGAGAGAGGGTCTCAGAGCCTGGGTTCCAGCCAGACCCCAGATGTCTACACTGCAATTAAACAGCCCCTTAAGGGAATTAAGTAAGTTACAAAAAGCAAGTACACTGGCCCAAGCCAAACTGGAGGGGAGGAGTGTTCAGGAATGTCTAAGTGAGTTAGGAACACAAGTCCAATTGAAAGCTCCTAACTCACTTAAACAACCTGAAAATCCCACTCACTATTATCAACCTGCAAGTCTAATTTCTGTCAATAATAAAATGGTGAAACTAATATTTAGGGGGAAATTACTGTCTAGAGGCAAGTGGAAATATAAGCAGCATGAATTTATTAAGAATGAATCCTGCCAAGCAAGCTGATTACCTGATTTAGACTGAACTACAAAGCTAGTGATGATGGGAACAGACAGTCATGGTGTTCGGATTGTATTAGAATATTCAGTAACACTTGCTGTGAGACAGAGACTCAAATCAAATGGATCTGATATGAAGCCTGTCTCCTAGATTAAAAACTGGCTGAAGGATCGTAAAGAGTAATGAAAAAAGCACTATACTGATTTTGTGGGGCAGGTATCTAGTGAGGTGTCACCTGGATGGGCATTCGGTACAGCCTTATTTAGCATCTTCATTATAGCAGTAATTTCCCCCAGCGTTTTCGTTTTCAAAAGGTATTCAATTTGCCATACTTGTTCCAGAAACAATCGTCCATCCTGCACTAGGTGCCTTTGCAACCACCAATTAAGAATTACAGTCTGCTGTCATAATCTAATGTAATAAATAATGGACAGCTCGCTACATCACAGGTGGATAGATATCCCTCCCACAGAGCTTCTAACAATGAATAAGAATTCCCCCAAGCTGCTCCCTTCCCAAATGACTGGGAGAAGACTGGCCCTGCAACATAATCATAAGATTAACAGCTCTGGTAGACCAAGGAGTTGCCAACGGAGAGAGGGAAAATAATTCCAAATTTTTATATACCCCCATTCCTCAAGAGTATGATGCCTGGTAGTGAGCATCAGACCCTCCTAACTGGGTACATACCTGGCGATTACCCCCTGCTTTCACCATGGCCATGATGATATTCTCTGTGGCCATGAAGGGCAGCTCCTGTCGGATCCGCCTCTCAATCACCTAAAAAAATGAAAAGAAACAGACACTACCACACTGGAGTGGACAATCAGTAGATCCGATCAGGTATTTCCTGCCATACTCCTGCCCCATGATGCCCCAAATTGTACAATGGGGAAAAACAAAACAAAAGCCACCTTTTCCAGACCCAATCTAGAAATAAACATAATAAGACTGAAATGTTGAAATTTCATCCTAGCTAATGTTACTGCAGGTGTGAGTCACATTCATGTAATTGCCTACACTTTCTTGAATCTTAGTAAGAGAGCTCGTTCAACCATATCCTGTGGCAGCAAGTTCCACAAGTTAGTCGTGTACCTCAGAAAACAGTATTTTCTTTGATCTGTTTTAAGTTTGTTGCGTTTTAATTTCTTCAAGAGCCCTCTGATTTTTGTAGAGCAAAGAAAAGTGCCATGGTGAGAAACTGAACAGCTTGGCTCGGCAGCCCTTAGGAATAATCACTGAGCCAGCAGATAAGAATTCAATGCTCTGAGTGGGATGGCTTCTTCTGCAGGCTCGCAGTGCTAATGGGGATGCAGGACTGCACATAAGTTCTGTTACTTTACCTTGGGGTACACCACAAGTCCTTCGGAGATATTCTGCAGCGTGCTCAGTATGATGTCAGCTGTGAGGAAAGCCTCAGCCAGACACACACGCCTGTGAAACAAACATAACCAGGGTGTCTGGGTTAGCAAAAAAGAATGAGGCAGCCTAACTCAACCCCTAGCACCTGCACATGTCTCTCTAGATGGCAACTCCCCCTCCCAACAGCCAGAACTATTCTTTATAGGCACTTCCTCCTGGGACAGGCCAGAACTGGGGAAGCTAGAAGCAACCTACAGCACCTGCTGTTGGGACAGGCCAGGACAAGAAGAGCAGTGTGTTACCCTTACCCATGGCTACTGCACCATTCCCAGGTACTGCTGTTCTCCTTTTCAGAGGATCTTTACTGTGTAAAACATTGATTATTGCCTTACTCAAAGAGAGAAGTCAGTTTACAGCCTCTGTTGCTGGGCTCCCAATATCCTCTAATGATGTTGCTTTTCATAAAGTGGTATCTGCCAGCATGAGATTCAGAACTGAGGGGTGTAGATTAAAAATACTATATTCTAAATATGTCAGTGTATTGTTCCCTACAAGCCCTTTCTAAGCACTGCATTGAGTGAGAGGAGAACATTTACCCCAAACCAGTTTTAAGCCTCTAAAGCCAGCCTCTTCCTTTATTTCATCAATAACTAGGATTTCTCTGCTCACTACCCCCCCCTTGGCCAGCTGTGGAGCACGTGGATGGACCTGTTCGCGCTGTCATCCAAGGTGCGCTCAAACCACTGCACGGAGGCTGTATGGAGTGGATTCAGGACCAGAGTCATCAGGTGGCGAGCCAGGCTGCAGCAGCGCTCTGAACGCATTGGATTCCTCTTGTAAGGCATGGCGCTGGAACCTGCAGGCAAGAAAAATATGGGGAGAGGGGATGGTAAAAAGAGGGCAGGAGACAAAACACACAGAAGAGGAGAGATCAAAGATACTGGCCTTCCCAAGAGAAAAAAAAATCCATTGTTCACTTTTCAGTCTGATTCATACTATGCAGAGCCACAAAGTGGGAGAGGTAATATCTTTTATTGGACCAACTTCTGAGGTGAAAGAGACAAGCTTTTGAGCTTGTACGGATCTCTTCAAGCTCAAAAGCTTGTCTCTCTTACCAGCAGAAGTTGGCCCAATAAAAGATATTGCCTCCCCTACCTTGTCTAATACTACCTTGTCTAATACTCTGGGACCAACACTGCATCATACTATGCAGGTCTTTTCGAAACCACCTCCCCCGAACCAGAACTGTATCTGTACTTGCAGAGGAGAAAGTGGGGGCCTTAACTCCTAACCCTGAAAGATTACTTTATCAATATAAAAGAAAAATGAGGATGAGCTACTTTAGTGTGCTGTATTTTGCATGTCTGCTCAATGGCCTACCCATGAAAGTCAGCAACCTGCAGCGATAGTGACTGAAAGTCTGAGGATTCAATATTTAAAAAATGACCTGTCAATATTTAAAAAGCCTGTCGCTCTAGTATGGCTGAGGTAATGGACGTGGGTGAGGATCAAAAATGCTGACTCATCCTACATCATCAACTTGGGTGGCTGGGCCTTCTCAGTTCCAGCTTCACAGCTCTGGAGTTCTCTCCCCTTCTCTATATACATCACAGCTACATCAGGGACTGATTTCAGTACAAGGCTCCAGCCTGGTTTTACTCTTCCAAGTTTGTTAATATACAAATGACAGCAATACTGAGCCAATTAACTTTAATGGGAGTGGAGAGTGCTCCGCTCCTCTCAGAATCAGGCCCTCATCTGTGCTGGGGTGGGGAGCAAAGGCATTATTATTTCTGCACTTTGACTTATTTGGGCATAACATTGGATTTTGCTTGTTAATAAATTGTTAGACAGGCACAGACAGATTAAAAAAATTAACTTTTTAATTAAAAGCAATTTATGCCAGTGACATCACTATTGTTGCTGGGATGAAGGCGCTGGTGAGGAGATCACCGAGACAAACAAAAAGATAAGCTAACTGGAACATGTATTACGAACCAACATCTGCCACTCTTACCAATCTGGTCTGTCTCGAAAGGCTCCTCTATCTCCTTGAGGTTGGCCAGAAGGCGGATGTCAGTACAGATCTAAAAAAAAGCAACAAGAGCAAATGAACAAAGCTGTTCTCACTAGTATTAGGTAGTGTGTCCGAGAACACTGTGTTTATGTCCATGGAGTAGCTTGGGGGAGAGAAAATAATTCCCTTCAAAAAGCGAGCAACTCCAAAATTAAGGCTTCAGACTTCTTATGAAAAAATTAAGGTTCAATCAATATTACAAATTAATCACATCAATATCCACATTAGACAACCAGAAAGCTGCAATCAGGTTTCCTGACAGGGTAGCACCTCAGAGAAGACAGAGGCCAATTTCCATAGGGGTTGCAATTTTTCTGAAACTTCCTAATTTATATTTAAAGAGCTCAAGTCAAAAGAATCGGGAAGAAGGAAGGGATGTTTGTCCTACTGAGATATGACAAGACTCCATAACAGTCAAGGGAGAGAAGATAAATTAGTAAACATTGATACATAATTTAAGTCCACATTGTGCTTAAACACTGAAATGTTCACTGACCAGAGAACATACAGTCTAAATAAGACAGGATAAACTACCACAAGTCAGAAGTGCAGGCAAGGGAGAGCGTGGGGATAATCAAAGAGGAAAAATCCCACAAGGACGTATCTCCGCGAGAGAAGCAATTCAATGGGAGGAACGTACTGCGGGAGGAAATGGTGAGATTTTAAAACATGTTCCATTAGGGAGGGCATTTATTCTAACTGGATTAGCTTTAACACAAATTTGATTGCTATCTTGCTTGGGATCTCCCCCCTTAGAGTCTTTCTAAGTGAATTCATTTTACTTGCTGTCAAAGTTCCTTCCCCACTCTGAACTCTAGGGTACAGATGTGGGGACCTGCATGAAAGACCCCCTAAACTTATTCTTACCAGCTTAGGTTAAAAACTTCCCCAAGGTACAAACTTTGCCTTGTCCTGAAACTGTATGCTGCCACCACCAAGCGTTTTAAACACAGAACAGGGAAAGAGCCCACTTGGAGACATCTTCCCCCAAAATATCCCCCCCAAGCCCCTTTCCTGGGGAAGGCTTGATAATAATCCTCACCAATTGGTACAGGTGAACACAGACCCAAACCCTTGGATCTTAAGAACAATAAGAAAATCAATCAGGTTCTTAAAAGAAGAATTTTAATTAAAGAAAAGGTAAATGAATCACCTCTGTAAAATCAGGATGGTAAAATACCTTACAGGATAATCAGATTCAACACAGAATCCCTCTACGCAAAACCTTAAGTTACAAAAAGACACAAAAACAGGAATATACATTCCATCCAGCACAGCTTATTTTACCAGCCATTAAACAAAAGGAAATCTAACGCATTTCTAGCTAGATTACTTACTAACTTAACAGGAGTTGTGAGGCTGCATTCCTGATCTGTTCCTGGCAAAAGCATCATCCAGACAGACGAACCCTTTGTCCGTCCCCCCCCTCCAGATTTGAAAGTATCTTGTCCCCTCATTGGTCATTTTGGGTCAGGTGTCAGCGAGGTTATCTTAGCTTCTTAACCCTTTACAGGTGAAAGGGTTTTGCCTCTGGCCAGGAGGGATTTTATAGCACCGTATACAGAAAGGTGCTTACCCTTCTCTTTACATTTATGGCACTTACCCTTTCCACCACTCTGAAATAAGAAAACAGGTATGGGATTCTCCTGGTGCTCTGATATCTGAGACAAAACATCCAGTGAAGAAATAGTCTGGTAGAGCAGAGAACATTTAAGCACTGAACTCCAACTCATGTTTCCTGTGGAAAGTGTTCTACATCAGGATCTCCCTCCCCAACCCCCTTAGACTGACAATGTTTCCCTTCCATACTGAGTTTGGAGACAAGGACCTCACCTTGTGTATGGATGCTGCTAGACTGGCTAGCACAGATAGGACTTCAACATCCACTTTGCGGCTGTAGGTCTGCCCTGTGACGAGATAAGCTCTGGAAACAAAAACCAAAGATAAAGCCCTCTGGACACCAGCACCATTAAAATAGGACTGAGTGAGAATGCATGCTGCAGGGGCACAAATGCTGCAGAGCTCTGCCTGGCTAACACCAATGTGTGGCTTGACCTGCAATACTTCACTTGACTTCCTGGCTTCTCATTCACATTTGATGGGACACTTGATTCATGCTGCTGTGCTCCTTGGGCTGGCATGCAGGCGTGTAGCGACAAGGGAGGAAGAACAGGAGCCCATACTTTGACAGGGTGAAAAATGTGTAAGGGAGAGAAGTAGAAACAGAGACCTAGCTGGGAGGTGGAGTTTCCTTCGCAGAGCTACATTGTGGAGTGTGGGTTGGAAAGGAACAGAATCAGGTGAAAGTGCTCTCTAAATGTAAGCCCAACAGAGTGGAAGGAAGTTAGCTGGATAGAAGAACCTGTGTTGCTGTGGACAGTGGGAGAAGGTGTCAGGCTATTAATTCTCCTTGGCATATTTTAGAGTTCAAAGTAAGCAAGCTTTTCACATACCGCTTAAATCCTGCCTTCACAGTCACCAGCCTGTCCAGCTCCTCCACCTCAGGAGGAAAACAGACAGGAATCTCAGAAAGTAGCGATTGAAGCGTCAAATATGCAGGGTTCAAGGGATACTGACAGAGGACAAAAATACAAAGGCTTCAACTCCCCCACCCTTCTGAACCCACTAAGAGCTCTGCCAGCACACCTCAACCCTGTCCTGAAGCACCCCCACCATTACAATTCTGCTCTCCCAGAGCTCTGCCAATGAACCTTCATAGTGACCCACTGTGTCCATGCTTATTCGACCCTAGACCCTCTCCTCCCCCACAAAGTCAATCTTCTCAACCCGCTTACTGGGAATTTTGATCACTGGATTGATGACTCACTTTATCATGATCTCCCTCTAACAGCTGCAAGAAGCTGGCTTGGGTGCCAGTGGTGCCTTTTACACCACGAAATCGCAAGTCGTCTCGAGCCCGCTCCAGGTTCCGCAGGTCCATGCACAGGTCCTGGATCCACAGGCAGCAGCGTTTCCCCACTGTGGTTAGCTGTGCAGGCCTGAGTGTAACCAAGGCAGATTGTCATTGTGTCACCACCTGCACACAGTCTTTGCACAGCCTCGCTAGGAAGGCAGGCACTCAGATACCACTGTAACGAGAACCATCATGACTCCTTCCTTTCAAATTTGAAGGGTCTGAGATAAGAGACAGTAACGAAGAAACTGAAAGGCCAGGTTATGGAAAAGAGATTTAAAAGCTAAATATACGGACATCTGGGAGCCACTAGGGGGATGGTGGTGGTATAGTTTTGCAGCTCCTTTCCCCACCTCCTGAAATACACAACCAGCATCAAGCGAATAGCTTCTTTAAATCAAATATTCATCAGATCTTATTCCACAACTCTTTAAATTTAATACCATTATGGATGCTGGTCCATCTCCAGACTTCCTGCAATATCCTAGAAAGCAGAAGCGGTCAGACAGTCCTCTTGCAGCCAAAATGGCTGACCAGGGAGAGGCCACCCCTCTGACAGGAGATTAAATTATGGACTAGCTAAAACAAATTGAGTGAACAGACTATTTTAAGAAACCTATCTGAAGCTATAAGGGAGATCAAATACATTACTAGCACACATCAAGCTAATCTGCAAGGCTTGGCATTAGGACTAGAGGAAGCTAGAATCTCCCTACTAGAAGACACAGTCAGTACTATGAATATAACCTAAAGAGGAAAAAACTATTAAAGCACTACATGTAAGGTTAATTATCTCAAGGGAAGATCATGGAGAAAATCTGAGAATTGTAGGTTTCCCACAAGGGCTGGAAAAGGGAGGCCTGGGGAATTTTTACCTACCATGTGGCCCGTGCTTTTCTCTCCTCTCTCTTGATCAGAACTTAGATACTGAGAGCCCACCTCTCCTTTGCATCCAAACCCTCTCCAAATGCAAAGCCCCAGGCCAGAATTGTTAGATTTTAAACATGCAATACTAAGGAACTCATTCTTAAAAAAACCTCTGAACTGAAAAACCTAACATGAAAGGGACATAGGCTGATGATCTTCCTTGATTACACTAAGGACGTGGTGGAAAGAGAGGACTACATTCAATAGATCTATCCACGCCATAGAAAATACAGCCAGGATGCATTAAAACAACATTAGCAGATCAGTCACTGCAGTGAGAGAATTCAGTTCTCAATCTAACAACAAACTGTACAGGGCAAATCCACCATTTTATCTCCTCCTTCCCAGGTGTCATTTCTTTGAAGTGCCCTGGTTTCACCAGCAGAGGGAGACAGCTGGGGAGCAAGATGGTGGGGACGAGGATCTCATCTTTAACTGAATTATGCCCCTGCTGGCGCTCCAGCTGGACTCGGAAAGCAGGCACGGGTTCCAGCTGCTGCTGCTGGGAAGTTGGAGTGCTACAATAGGGCCACACCTGTTTTGCCTACATCTACCCTACCTCCCTGTCCCTGATGATTCCAATGTACTGGGGTACACCCACCTTTGAGACCCTGACTCCAAGTAAACAGCTTCACCCGATGTGGGGACTCTCTACATGCATGGATTGGCAAGGCTCAACAGAGATGTGTGATTTTGTTTTCTATTAGAGGCACCTTCCCTCCCCCTGGAACCTTTTTCAACCCCCCGTTGCATCAACAATTTTACTTTCCTTCATCCCCATTTAATTTTCTATATTTCAGGTTTATAGTAAATCTGGAAATATTCAATCCATTTCCCCTAGATTCCAGATCTAAACAATGTAATGAAAATTTCAGTTTAAGGATGAATCTTTTCAATTCCCCAACTGTAAAGAAATGTGATCTTCTAAAATGTTATCCAAGAAGAAAAGGAGGACTCGTGGCACCTTAGAGATTAACAAATTTATTTGAGCATAAGCTCCTTTTCTTTTTGCGGATACAGACTAACAAGGCTGCTACTCTGAAACCTATCCAAGAATAGTTATTATTGCTGGGTACGATTTACCAAATTACTGATAATGTGTTAGTATGAGTGTCAGTTTTTTTCAGTAATATTAGTTCAGGTTCTTTTCTTTAGTTTTTATTTCTGGAAAATGAGTTGAAATATATGTTATGCTGATTTACATTGCTGATGTAATTAACTATTGAGCAATGGCATTCACACTATAATCCAACGTGGACAAAGCTCTAGTGGGAAAAGTTTAAGAACTGTTCTACTTATGAACTCATCTACAGATGATCCAGTTATGCCAGAATATGATTTAAATTACTATAGACTTGTTCTTCAGTTTAGATGCTAATCTTCCTTCAGAAACCATGCCCTCCCCTGAAATGAAACTATTTATTCTTTAAAATGTTAGAAAGAATCCGGTTACACCATGTTTTTTTTCTTTTTGTTGGGGGTGGGGTGTTTTAGGAGAGTGACAAGGCACATGTTCGTAAGTCCTCCTAGACTTATTCAAACTGAAACAGGACCTAAGTTATGTATTTTTTATTATGTAGTTTTGGAAAACTTAGAAAAACTGAGAAAAAGAAATGATCAATCTTTTAGCTTCACTGATCTGTCTTACTCTGTCCCCTTTCCATTCCCTTTCATGTCCCCGGTGTGGTGAGGGGGAACTTAGATATAACTTTCCTAGATCTGGAATTAACAATGGCCCAAGCAATGACACTATTCAGGCACCTGATAGAGATATTTGACCTAAAAGCACTCTTTAGGGCTAATATTATATTTTGTGTTTCTTGGAACATCAAAAGGGTCAATCACCCATTAAAAAGAAAAAGAATTATCACTAATCCAAAAACAGTAAAAGCAGATATTATCTTCCTATAGAAAACCCACCTTAATGGCTTAGAGGCAGAGAAATTTAGGAGAGAATGGATGTTTAACAATTTCTCCTCCACAGTCAAAGGTCCAGCAATAGTGTTTCACAAAAGACTCAATTTACAAATTCTGGATGTAAATAAAGATAAGGAAGGTAGATTTTTTGGTGGTGAAGGCTATGATCTCTGACTCTATATACCCTAATTATTGTATGATTATGTATATAGATCAAATAAAGATGATCCAAATGTTTTTAAACAAGTTTTTTTCCAAAATTAATATCCCACTAGAACCAATCATCATAGCAGGAGATTTTAATGAGCTGTCTGACACTTTTTTTAGATAAATGAGGCCGGCCCCAACATACACAATCACATGCTAAAAACATTACAGAAGATTATATGGAAGAACTGGGGTTAAAAGACGTATGTTGGTTGCAGACCACCACAATGAAAGATTTTGCTTTTTTTTTCTCCCCACATTCCACATATTCACACACAGATTTCTTAATTTCTATGATTCTGATGTACTCACTGCTTAATAATGAAATCAAGTCTATCATGACCTCTGATCATGCACCAGCGTTACTACAATCTTCCCTTCCCAAAACAAACTGGACTTGAAGAAGATGGAGACTGTACTTTTTCTTTTGAAAGATATAGTTCTGAAAATGTTTGTCACTGAAGAAATTTTGTTGTTCTTCAAAACAAGTGACACATCAGAGTGATCCTGATCCACCCTAAGGGATACACTAAGTTTTTATTAGGGGTAGGATAATTTCCTACTCAGTAGGTAGGAAGAGAGTTAGCTACGATTGGCTCCTGGAATTAACTGAATGACTTACAGCTATGGATTTAGAATGTGCTAACTACTCCTCTGTAGAGCAAATATAAAATTAGAGACTTAAAGTTGGCTTAAGTTTGGTTAAAGAAATAACTAGCAAGTAAAAGAGAGGCCTTGAAAGTACTGAGTGGTAAGGCCACAAGGAATGGAGCAGGTAGTATGTGTGGGTCAAAAAATAATTAAAGAGATAAAAAAAAGTTTCTAAAAAGAAGGCCTCTGCCTGAGAGGGATGACTGCAGTTCATTTTAAAGATGACAAAATTTTCTTAAAAGGAGACAATGATGGCCTTTCCCACTCCATATACCAGTGTTAACTTAAAAGTAGAGTTGTCAATTAATCACCGTTAACTCATGTGATTAACTCAAAAAAAGAAAAGAGATTAATCACAGTTTTAATCGCACTGTTAAACAATAGACTACCAATTGAAATTTATTAAATATTTTTGGATATTTTTCTACATTTTCAAATATACTGATTTCAGTTACACAGAATACGAAGTGTACACTGCTCACTTTATATTATTTTTTATTACAAATATTTGCACTATAAAAATAAGAAACAGTATTTTTCAATTTACCTCATATAAGTACTGTAGTGCAACCTCTTTAGCTAGAAAATGCAACTTACAAATGTAGATTTTTTTGTTACATAAAATTGTACTAAAAAAACCAAAACAATGCAAAACTTAAGAGTCTACAAGTCCACTCAGTCCTACTTGTTCAGCTAATCGCTAAGACAAACAAGTTTGTTTACATTTACGGGAGATAATGCTGCCCGTTTCTTATTTACAATGTTACCAGAAAGTGAGAACAGGCATTCGCATGGCACTTTTGTAACCAGCATTGCAAAGTATTTGGCATTGCAAGGTATTTACGTGCCAGATATGCTAAACTACAGAACCCAAACCACCAAAAAAGAAAATCAACCTTCTGCTGGTGGCATCTGACTCAGATGATGAAAATGAACACGTGTCGGTGCACACAGCAGCATGGATGCATGTCCTTTGGAATGGTGGATGAAGAATGAATGGACATGTGAATCTTTAGCGCAGCTGGCATGTAAATATCTCGTGATGCCAGCTGCAACAGTGCCATGTGAACGCCTGTTCTCACTTGCAGGTGACATTGTGAACAAACTTTTTGTCTGAGTGTTTGGCTGAACAAGCAATATGACTGAGTGGACTGCGGGCAATAAAGTTTGACATTGTTTTATTTTTGAATGCAGTTATTTTTTGTACATAATTCTACATTTGAAAGTTCAACTTTTATGATAAATAGACTGCACTACAGTACTTGTATTAGGTAAACTGAAAAATAGTATTTCTTGTTTTTTACAGTGCAAATATCTGTAATCAAAAATAAATAAATAAAGTGAGCACTGTACACTTTGTATTCTGTGTTGTAACTCAAATCAATATATTTGAAAATGTAGAAAACATCCAAAAATATTTAAATAAGTGAGATTCTATTGTTGTTTAGCAGTGCAATTAATCACGATTAATTTTTTAAATCACTTGGCAGCCCTAGTATAAAGAAAATAGACTGACTTCAGCACGAACCAAATTTGCTCATTTTAGACTCAAACATACCGAGAGTCGGGGAAGAGAGCAGGGAAAATTCTTACATACAGATTAAAAGTGAGAGGTTAAAGTCCCGAATAGTATCAATCAAATCAGAACAAGGGCAGGTTACTGATAATCACAATCAGTGATCAATTTTTGAAATTCCATTTGACTCAGAAGAACTGAATAATTTTGTTAAAACTCAACCTCCCACAGATCTCAGAAGAGCAGCTGGGCAGGCTGGCCTCTCCTTGCAATCAGAGGAAATAATCAAGGCCAGGAAAGAAATGGGTCTCGGCAAGACCCTGAGCCCTGATGGCCTACTGATAGAATTCAATCAAAATCTCAAAGAAATTCTGGACCCTAAGCTGTTCTACATTTACAAAGATGTACATTAACTTCTACTATGAGGTAAGCACTAAATACTGTACTAATTAAACCGGGTAAGGAAGCGCAAAAGTGTAACAGCTATAGACTCATCTCTTTAATCAATACGGATATAAAAATACTTTCAAAAATATTGCCTAAGAGGCTTGAAAAAGTAACAACTGATAGGGTTCACCTCAAATCAGGGGGGATTTGTTAAAGAAGGCATGGTTCAGATAACACATCAGTTGATTAATGTTATGGCATTCCATCAACATGCTACAAATTCCCATGCAATCACTTCACCCAATGCAGAGAAAGCCCGTGACAGAATGAACTAGCAATATCTGTTTCTTACCCTGGATACATTTGACTTGGGGAAACCCTTTATTTCATAGAGCTGTTATGTTTTAATCCCAACTCTCGTACCCTAAGAAACAGCGTAATATTTTCCACCTTCATTCTGTTTTAGGGAAGTAGACATGGATGCTCCCTCTCCCCACTCCCATTCAATCTGGCATTAGAACCACTTGCAGTACTAATTAGGGAACACCAAGGTATTCAAATCAAATCAGCGGCATTGCTATGGGTACCCGCATGGCCCCACAGTATGCCCACATTTTTATGGCTGGCTTAGAACAACGCTTCCTCAGCTCTCGTCCCCTAATGCCCCTACTCTACTTGCGCTACACTGATGACATCTTCACCATCTGGACCCACGGAAAAGAAGCCCTTGAGGAATTCCACCATGATTTCAACAATTTCCATCCCACCATCAACCTCAGCCTGGACCAGTCCACACAAGAGATCCACTTCCTGGACACTACAGTGCTAATAAGTGATGGTCACAACCACCACCCTATACCGGAAACCTACCGACTGCTATGCCTATCTACGTGCCTCCAGCTTTCATCCAGACCACACCACACGATCCATTGTCTACAGCCAAGCTCTGCAATACAACTGCATTTGCTCCAACCCCTCAGACAGAGACAAACACCTACAAGATCTCAAGATCAAGCATTCTTACAACTACAATACCCACCTGCTGAAGTGAAGAAACAGATTGACAGAGCCAGAAGAGTACCCAGAAGTTACCTACTACAGGACAGGCCCAACAAAGAAAATAACAGAACGCCACTACCCATAACCTTCAGCCCCCAACTAAAACCTCTCCAACGCATCATCAAGGATCTGCAACCTAAACTGAAGGACGACCCATCAGTCGCACAGATCTTGGGAGACAGACCAGTCCTTCCTTCCAGACAGCCCCCGCAACCTGAAGCAAATACTCACCAGCAACCACACACCACACAACAGAACCACTAACCCAGGAACCTATCCTTACAACAAAGCCTGTTGCCAACTGTGTCCACATATCCATTCAGGAGACACCATCATAGGGTCTAATCACATCAGCCACACTATCAGAGGCTCGTTCACCTGCACATCTACCAATGTGATATATGGCATCATGTGCCAGCAATGCCCCTCTGCCATGTACATTGGCCAAAGCGGACAGTCTCTACGTAAAAGAATAAATGGACACAAATCAGACGTCAAGAATTATAACATTCAAAAACCAGTTGGAGAACACTTCAATCTCTTTGGTCACGCGATTACAGACCTAAAAAGTGGCAATTCTTGAACAAAAAAACTCCAACGACAGACTGCTGAATTGGAATTCATTTGCAAACTGGATACAACTAACTGAGGCTTGAATAAAGACGGAGTGGATGGGTCATTACACAAAGTAAAACTATTTCCCCATGTTTATTCTCCCTCCCGCTCCCCCTCCCCCCACTGTTCCTCACACGTTCTTATCAACTGCTGGAAATGGCCCACCTTGATTATCACTACAAAAGGTTCCCCCCCCCACCCCGGCTCTCCTGCTGGTAATAGCTCACGTTACCTGATCATTCTTGTTACAGTGTGCATGGTAACACCCATTGTTTCATGTTCTCTATGTATATAAATCTCCCCACTATTTTCCACTGCACGCATCCGATGAAGTGAGCTGTAGCTCACAAAAGCTTACGCTCAAATAAATTGGTTCGTCTCTAAGGTGCCACAAGTACTCCTTTTCTTTTTGCGGATACAGACTAACACGGCTGCTACTCTGAAACAAGGTATTCGAGGAATCAAATCAGGAACTCTGGTGACAAAAATCCTTCTATATGCAGACAACATACTATTTATTAAAAACCCAGGTCAGTCTATTCCAAATATTACAAACGATAGATAGCTTCAGTAAATTCGCTGGCTACAGGATTAACTAGGGTAAGTCAGAAGGAATGAAGATCTCGTTAGATCTAGCTGGAAGTAGCTCTCCTATAGGGACATTTAGATGGCAACAGACAAACCTCAGATGGCATAGCATTTTGTTCCCTAAGGAAATTAAAAACATAGTCAAGGTTAACCTAGCCCCATTAATCATGCAGTCAGGAAACGTTTTAAACAGATGGAAGGCACTACCCCTCTCCCTTCAGGGGTGGGGGTGGAGGAATGATACTTCCCAAAACACTTTTTATTCTGAATTCCCCCCTTCCCACATATTCCTTTTATTTTACTGAAATCGACAACATGTTCAGGTCTTTCTTGTGGGTGCTTGTAACAGAACATCCTTCCAAAGATAGAAGCCCTCTGTCAATACAGGTTGGTTTAGATCTCCTACCTTCACCGTTTACGGTAAGGCAATTTTTAGCCAAGCAGCACAGTGCTGTGTTCTTTGTGCTGTACAGCCCCAGACTCCAGGTGGAGGCATAATTGGTTGATTCTTTACCCATTCCAATGCGCTGCACTCAGATTACTACAGATTCCCTAAAGAGCAATTACCAACTGTTGTGGCAGCCAGAAATACTTGGCATACCACTTTGAAATTTAAAGACTCCCCCCCGCCACCTTCTATATACCAAGGCCTCTATCTGAAGTAACTTGAAACTTTGGCCAGATGGATTTGAAAAGGGATTTTGACCATCAATTTATTGAAAATAATACTTTCCTCCATTTTATAATATTAAAAGGAAGGTTCGGTCTAGAGACTAAGAAGTGGCAGCAGTATAGCCCACTCAAACATGCTGTCTCCCACCTGTTTCGCCCCAATGCCTGAGCTACCCTGACCCACCTGAACTGCTTTCATTTCTCCAAATATTATCCAGATTGCCAAGACCTACGGCAACACTATATATACATACTTGGCCAGCAAATTTGAATTAAACATGGATTCCCTTAAAAAGAAATAGAAGGAGGAACTAGACCAATTATTCTCTGCTAATGGAAACACATTTTAGTCAGTGCTCCGAACTGCTCTTTGAACCTCCACTTAAGATTAATCCAGCAGAAAATGGAGGCAACACTGGACACCTCTCACTGTTCAAAACAGGTGCCACTAAATCAGACAAATGTTGGCACTGTAATTCAGCAGATGCTAACTTAACCCATGTGCTCTGGTAATGCTCCTATCCCTGTATATTTTGGGCAGATCTTAACTGCAGAGTTATTTTTTTCCTATTAAATAAAATTGTGTTACAAGCTAAACGTACTACAAAAATGGAAATCAAAAAGCAGCCAACAACTGAAGACTAGAGCACAGACATAATAAGCTTGGCAACTTCGGGAAGAATTGTATACTGAAAAAATTCTCAGATATGGAATGCTTTCCTGTTAGTATCTGAATGATCCTATTAATAGCATGGGCCCCGCTCTGAGTTCCCCCTCCTCACCATCTCTATCCCCTTCTTCAGAATATTGTTTCTATTCTTTACCTTATTTTAATAATTTTACTATAACTAGTTGGATTTTTATAATCAAAATTGTTTTCGTAAATTGTTTAATACAAATGATTTATAATTTAACTGTTCAGATTATATATAATTAAATATTTCAGGTAATAGTTAAGGTTAGGTAGCAAATGGTTAATATATTATGAGAAGTTCTTTATAGTTTGTATGTTTTTCTGTGTGTGGATATTTTAAAAATGTAATAAAGAGTTGTTAGAAAAATAAACTAAAAATGTACATCTTGCCTAAGTGACAACTAAGAATATGATCACAGCCAACAGGAATTTGAAGGGGGGCAGACAGCAAGGAAGAAGAATGGTTCACTGTATGCACAAGAGGGTATGAATTGGATTAATTGAATTCAACTGACCCAAGAGGAAATTCAGGATGATTATCAGGAGACATTGCCTAACTGCAAGGCGTATTAGATCACTCTTTGGAAATTACTGAAACGCCATTGCTTGTGACATTTAAAACTAGCCAGGGCAGTGGTATGGAGAATAAACTGGATGGAGAAATCTTGCATTAGCTGAGCAAGAAGGCAGACAAGATGTAACTTAATAGGTTTCCTCCCCAGCCCTCCCCAAAAATCTTCTCAGTTCCATGATTCTGTCTTCCATTCACAAGGAGTTACTTGGACAGAAATTTGATCTACTTTTAAATATTGTTGTACTGATGGTGGTGTATACTTAAGTCCACCTAGCCAGTGAATTCTCCATTTCCTGTGACAATTTCCAGAAGATTTAAAAAAAAAAAAAAATTGAGTGCTCCCCCTGCTGGATCTGTGGCAATGGTTCAGTAACTATTCCCAGGACTATGCTTGATATCAATAATACATACACAGCTTAAGCTGAGCAAGTACAAGAGACTGGGGGGTTGGCAGGAGAGGGGGATGATGTCACACTGGCCCTTTCCTAGTTCTGATGTTCAAGGACAGCGATGACATACATACACCAATACTCACCAAAGACACTCTTTACCTTAATATGAAAGCACTGAGATAGCTTATAGTAAAACTAATAAGTTTATTAATAAGAACAGAGATTTAAGTGATACTAAGTAGAAAAAACAAGGAAATGGTTACAAACAAAACATGCTTTTCAGTGTCCAAGACTCAATTTTAGCAAGCTATAATCTTTGTCTAAACAGCTTTCTCACTTACATCAAGCTACCAGCATCTCCAGCCCTTTCGGCAGAAGGATCCAAAGTTAACAGAATCAGAGACTGCTATCCCCTTTGTTCCCTATGTGATGGATAAATAGAATGTCTTTTTGCTCTCCTTGTATTTCCCAAAGTCTACTGTCACTGCCTGAAGAGCCAAGAAACCTTCCTGGGGGTTCAGACTTTCATGTGTTCCTCAATGTGCTCACCAGGCTGTGTCCACCACCACTTGTTAGCTTGATTGCTTTGTTACCTTATATGTAAATGTACTTGCATTGTCATCTGCCTGTAATCAAGCCAGGCAGATCCACATTCCTTTGTCAAAGGCAGATTTGTTTATTCACTGCTTCCAAAACATATTTCAAGAACTTATTTCCAGCATACACACATAGCTCTATACATAAACCGTATGTACATTGCACAATTATATTCATGACCACTGTGTCACCAATTTTTATATGATACCTTAAAGGCACTAGCTAAATATTCTGACCACAGTGTGTTGAGGGTGCCCTTTGCCAGTTAGTATAAAGGGGCTCTTAGGGTCACACTTGGATTGATGCTTTCTTCACTCTTCTTCAGGAGTGATATCCTATGCAATAAGGACATTAGATCTGGGTACGAAGTGTCCTAACCTTCCCCATCTCTGCTGTCCCACACCACATCCACTAGTGGAAAAATAAGATTTAAATCAAGGTCCATAGTGTAAAGTCCTGAGAGTAAACAACTGCCGTCCCTGGCAGCAGCAGATTAACCCACATTTTCAGCAACATTCTTGTCCAGATCTTGATTCTTCTTGAATGAACCATATTCTCTAGAGCAACAGAGAGAAACTGCCATTCTAGAACAATCCAATCCCCTGACAGTAGCCAATGCCAGATATACCACAGAAAAGGCATAAGCCTTCCATGATACAGAATGTTGTATCTGGGGCTGGGTCCCGCGGGCCGTAGTTTGCCCACCTCTGTACTAGATGCTTAACTTTTTGCTCATGATTTGTGTCAATCTTATAACATGGGAGAAATATTTCCAGATAGTAATCTGCTTATGCCCTAGAACAGGGTGCATTGATTTAAATCAGCAATTTAAGTCACCAAGTAGAAAGCTTCAATTTAAATTATCAACTTTAATCAACTTTTCCATTTGTACTTCAGTTATTTTCTAAAGAAAGGTGCATTCTCATTGGTTGATATAGCCTTTAAAACATGATTTACAACTAAATAGAGCCTTTACACCATGTTCAGTACATCTTTTTGCTACCTAGGAGGGGACACTATAACTATATATGTTTATTTAAGCAAAACAAATATTTTCAGATTATTATAAATTTTTAGTATGTTAGAAAATAGTAAGTGATATATTGCTTATTTACTAGATCAGGCATGGGCAAACTTTTTGGCCGGAGGGCCACATCGGGTTTCCAAAATTGTATGGAGGGCCAGTTAGGGGAGGCGGTGTCTCCCCAAACAGCCAGGTGTGGCCCAGCCCCTGCCTCCTATCTGACCCCCCTGCTTCTCACCCCCAGTTGGTTCCCCCGGGACTCCTGCCCCATCCACTACTCCCTAACCACTTCTGGACCTCCCACCAACCCTCCCCTCTCATTCCTGATTGGCCCTCCCCCCGGACTCCTGCCCTCTGACCGCCCTGTCTCCTATCCACACCCCCGACCCTGACTGCAACCCCCAAACTCCCCTGCCCTCTTATCCAACCCCCCCACCCCCTTACCGCGCTGTCTGGAGCACCGGTGGCTGGTGGCGCTACATCCGTGCCACCCAGAGCACCGGGTCAGGCCGCGGCTCTGCAACTGCACTGCCCAGAGCACTGCACCGGTGTCGTGGTGCGCTAAGGCTGCGGGGGAGAGGGAACAGCAGGGAAGGCGCTGGGGACTAACCTCCCGGGCCAGGAGCTCAGGGGCTGGGCAGGAGGGTCCCATGGGGCGTAGTCTGCCCACCTCTGTACTAGATGCTTAACTTTTTGCTCATGATTTGTGTCAAGCTGCATTAGGATGGTAACTGGTTTAATTAAACAAACAGCATATAAAATTTAATTAAAGAAAACCTTAAAATGTTTTGGATATATAAACTTCTCTTATCAAAACACGTTTCACATTTACAACCAAATGATGTACTAAAGGAATAGAGGGATTAATTGTGGCCAGTGAATTAAGCTGAGTATTTCAAGTCAGCCTGGGAAAGTTTTCAAATATACCTAAGTGAAAGTGACTGGAGCTTAAATTACTACTCGCCTTAGGCCTTGTCTATAGTACATAAGTTTTGTTGAGAGAAGTCAGCTTTTGTTGACAAAACCGTAGAGGTGTACACACCGAAATGCTCCTCCTGCCAATGTAACTCCCCTGCTATGCTGACATAATAAAACCACCTCAACTAGAGGTGCAGGGCTTACGTCAGTGTAATTAAGGCAATGCAGTGTCTGCGTTCCTTAGAGTGGCTGTTAGCTGTCATTCTTGTCAATATCATGGCAGAGCCTGAGGCGGCTTCCCTCCTGCTCCTAGCGGGGAACAGGGTGAGAAGTCCCCGGTGGCTTCCCTCCCACTCCTGGTGAGAAACGGGGAGGCGGCAGCCTGCCAGTTGCCTGTGGGGCAGCCAGGCTCCCAGTGGAGCTGAGATCAGGCTTTCAGATCTCTAGACCAGGCTCTCAGATCCCTACACTGCTCCTCTTAGGTCAGTGGAAGCGCTCCTGGTGAAGGAGCGCACCACAGATCCAAGGAGGATAGTGTGGCCATCAGCCACTGCAGTAATTAATGCGGGGGTTTTAAGTCGACCTAACACAGGTTGACTTATCTTTGTAGTGCAGACACAGTCTAAGTCTCTTGAAAATGAGATAACAGTCTGCTAAGTTACTTAGGCTTTCCTTCAAACTTTTAAAACTAGTAAATTTTATGCCCTCCCTCCTCATTTTTATTCCTAGACTGGAAGAGAGAATTTTTTCTGCTTTTTCAACTCCCAATCAATTTCAACTTTGAATGAATTAGTCCAAAGGAAGAACATATTCTCTGTGCCTGCAAAAGAGGCTACTGATGTCAAAAGCTGATTTAGCACTTCAACAGACTCTGGTTCCAGGTGCTTAGCTAGTGACTTCCAGCAGTTCAATGGTGTAACTTTCTTTAAAGCATCATAAAACGTGTACTGCTTGAATGGTTCACTTCCAGGCCTGAAATGTATTACGGTTGGCAAGATTGATGGGTGATTATTCAATGCTCATGTCATAGCAGCATCTTCTTCAGCAGCCTGGCATCTACCTGGTACTTTCGGTTGAGAATACTGGCAAGAAAATGAGGTGGAGTAAATGCTTGATCCATCCGATTTACTGCCTAAAATTTAATTTTGGTGCTGGGTATTTCTCTCTTCAATATCTCAAAGTTCTTTCCAAATTTTAACAGCATTAGCAATTCAGCAGCAATCTTTCTGTAGTTTGTCCAAGGCTATGAAAATAGGTTTTAGTATATTTATCAAATCTTCTACATTTCCTTTTAGTCCGATGTTGAATACTTTGGCTGTGAGAGTTCCATCTATTTTGTCTCAATTTTCTTCACAAAATTATCTTCAGAATAGGCTAGTTCTAAATAAACAGCTCAAAACAGTCAATCACTGACTTCCAACATACATCTTGAGGGAGAATTAGTTTAAATGCTTCTATTCTCTTCAGTGAAGCTGGAGCAAAGTGGTTGTTATGGAAGCATTTTGCAACTTTAACTACTTTTTCCTTTATTCTTGAAGTTGTATGCAACTCTTTAGCTAAAAGATGCATCAAATGAGCACGGCACACCCATGTGTCATAAGTTTCAGGTTCCCATCACTATCTTCTAGATTTCTTCTCATCTTTGCTACATTTGCCTCATTGCCTGTGACAACGCTACATACTTGACACTTGAATTTTTGTTCACAGTTTGTTATAGCTTTTACTGCTACTTCTTTTAAGTATTTGCTGCATGGGCATTTCCTGCTGTATCAATTGTTTCTGTAAGAGACAACCCTATCTCTGTTGTCATATAAGCACATATTACTGGAGCACTGTGTACACTGTTCCATGCATCAGATTAACTAATTTCCCCATCAGTGTTTTTTGCACACTGTTCAATGTCCTTCTCACAATCACCTTTCAGCAATGTCTGCTCTGCTAGATGGAGTGTACCATATTTGTAATGATTGAACCATGTCAATGAAATATTTGTTCTGAACAACATGAAAGGGAAAACTGTGCAATCTTTTCATTTATGGAGTCTTCCTGGAATTTGCTGGTCCTGATTGCAAATTCATGCCTTTCTTAACTGGATTATGATGAAGAAAGCATGTTTTGATGCAGTTAATTTACTGTCTGAAGTATTCAGAGTAACAGCCGTGTAAGTCTGTATTCGCAAAAAGAAAAGGAGTACTTGTGGCACCTTAGAGACTAACCAATTTATTTGAGGACAAGCTCAACATCCGACGAAGTGAGCTGTAGCTCACGAAAGCTTATGCTCAAATAAATTGGTTAGTCTCTAAGGTGCCACAAGTACTCCTTTTCTTTTTGTCTGAAGTATGTTTAGTTGTAGCACTGTTGGTGGTAACAGCAGATGACACTGAAATTATGGACATTGCAGATGATGGACATTCACAACTCCTTATGTCTAAGCAGGGACCCTGAAACAAAAAGGTAAAGAAGTCACCCTCACTCACTCGTTATTACTAACGGCACTGCTTTAAAAAGATTGTAAATGAAAGATTTTTCTCCTACTGCAGCTGTCTGTACCACCGTTTAAATGGTATTTATTCTAAATTCAGTTTTACAGGGCAAACAATTAGTCAATTATACAAATCTTAATCTATTTAAACCCTTATCTCTAGCAACATACCAAACAACTTGGGAAAAAAACATATTTTAAATGTTAAAATTCATAAATGACGAATAAAACTTTACTTTTAAAGAGGAAATCTTCACCTAGGATATTTGATTATACGGAACAATAAAAATCATTTCTAAAGTCCAGTAGTAATAGTAAAAATTTAATTGACAAACACTCCCACAACAAACTAACATACCAATCATATTTTGAATAAACATTTTGAAATTCATAAGTAATCTACCAAAAACACAAATTTATGACAATAATCTAAGTTATCATTATTAGCATAGTGAGACATGGAAGGCAGCCCAAAAAATGGTGCAAAAATAAGTTTACTAACCAGCTGATCCAGATTGTTCAAGCACATCATCTTCAAAGTCACTGTCTTCTGAGGAGCAATTTTCATAATGTTGTTTTATTCTGGCAACCAGGCCTTGCATCTCTCTTGCACCATTCACAGTTGCCATGAGTTACTTTTTTACCCAGAGGTACAGGAATTTCTTGAAATATATTCCCAAACAGGTTCTTTTTTAGAACTTGCAGCCATGGCCGTTTTTCCCCCTCCAGTTCCTAGGTGTTAAAATCAACACTAAAAGCTACACTGAAGAATGTTGCCCCTTCTTCCCAGAGTCCTACTTTGACAAGTGTTGCGCCTTTCTGGTTGCATACTCTGCTCCTTCTCTCGTTACATATCTCACTTACCCTACTCCTACCCCAGAAAAACAAAAGAACTAACAATCCAAGACTTCTGGCAACATAACCTATGTGCCTGTTGCACTGCAGTATTTTATTTGTTTAGAGACAGAGAGGGAGGCAGTTGAGAAGTTAATGGATTTCTGTTTGTATCTGTCCATGTCAGGCTTGACAAAGCCCTGGCTGGGATGATTTAACTGGGAATTGGTCCTGCTTCGAGCAGGGGGTTGGACTAGATGACCTTCTGGGGTCCCTTCCAACCCTGATATTCTATGATTCTATGTGCATATGCAAGTCGACAGAGCAAGGCCATTTACCTGAAGTGCCCAGAACCATCCAGAAGCAAGGGTTGGTAGTTATTAGGCAGATCAGTGTTTTTCCATGAGCTGGTGGCTGGAGTATAAATATTCATAGTTTGAGAACTGAGCCAAAGCTCAGGTGTGGAGAAGCTATAAAGTAGGAGCTTGAAACCACCCAGATGGGTTCAGTGGATAAGCCTGATGAGATACATGATGGTGTCTCCTGGAGTCAGAGGCTGGACCCAATGCCTGTGATAACTTTGTCAAGTCTCTTCACTCAGTAGCACAGCTCCTGGATCCCCCACAGGATCAAGCCCTTAATACAGTACATGACCTACTGTGCCATATTTATTAACCTCAAAAGTTAAATTCCTTCCCCTCCAGATTCTTTCTTTATATAGAGAAGCAGTCTTTAACTCAAAGTGGGTCATGGATTCAGCGTATTTATTTAAATGTTTTAAGAGACTATAATAAATTTAAGCTTAAACACATTTATATTAAATATTTTATATTAAAAAAAATAATTTAAACAAATTTTATTATTATTATTTTTTTTTTAAAAGAAGCATTGATTTTTATCCACCCTGCCTTGAAACATGAGAATTGACAGGTCTTGTAGTTATAACATGATTGAACCACGTTCAATTTGCAGAAGCAAGCCTCATTCATATGAAGTCCTCTCTATGTTAAGGAATCAAACAGCTGCTAGCAATAGGTTTTTCTGAACTGCTGTTTTGAACTGAAAACAGATTAAGTGACAGTATAGACAGGAAGTGTCACAGGAACTTGGCATCCAAGCACAAGTCCCAACCATGCTTTCTGTAACAGTGGTTTTGTTACCATTTACATTAGCAGTTACATTGTTTTTAGCACAGGTTCAAAGGGAGCCACTGCAGACAGCTGCGGTTCAGTTGCCTAGTGTAAAAGGAGACAAGTATTCTATCGCTTTTTCAAACTCAGTGCTGCTGGATCTTGAGACATAGGGTAGAGAGCTCAACTGATCTGGGGCGGAGGGTGGGGGGAGCTGGGGGGAGGGGAAGAAATGTGAGAACTGGCAGCAGCAGCACCCTCCATCTAATGAGTAGACTATGAAATTAAAGGAAAAGTTCTTGGGCTACTTACTGGTAGTGAGTGAAACCCAGGGTAGGTAAGGCAGCATACTGCTCAGCAAAATCAGCCAGCCGGCTAATCACCGTGGCGAGCTGATGAGAGTGGGGGATGGGAAAAAACAGTCAGAGAGTCAGAAAAGGAATTGCAATGTAGAGAGAAGTTACAAGTGAACCTTGAACTGTCTTGCCACAGCGCTGACACATGCTTAAGCATGATAGTGGTGGGGAACGGATTAAGAAGCATAGAACAACTTAACAGATCAATTTCTACAGCCACTATGAAGCTTCATGTTTATGTCACTTGAGGTTGTATGCACAAGTTTTGCTCTCTGTAAAACTTAGACACACAGGAATGGTTACACCAGATTGTAACAATGGCCAGTCCAGTTTGTTTACCACCTCCACCAGCACCTGCTGGGTGAGTGGTTAACCATTTAGTTCTCTTTTCAGGACTGGGACAAGTAAAATGAAGCCACTTCCGGCTCAACAGACCCTCCCACTTCCATACAACCCCTCAGGAATCAAGAGGCCTTGGGGGAGGCTGGGGAGAGGTAAGAGATCACATGGAGCTAAGGACTGCTCACCCACGCCACAGTAGTCAGCCACTTTTTCCTGGGTGTCCAAGTCCCAGAGGAACTCCACCTCACCAGCACCCACCCAGAGACCAACTAGGATAAACATCATTCACCCAGAGGCCATCAGCTGTGTCCACCCGCAGGATGCTGCACACACCACTTCTCTCTCACCTTGGGCAGCAGCAGGTTGAACCCATCGCGGAGAACAATCAGGTCCTGGAAGGAACGAGTAAAGAAAGTTCATTTCAGCTCTGCTTGAGAGCAACCTGCTCACTCCCCTTTCTCATTTGTGGGAGGGAGAGGTAGGTTCTGGCCTCTCTGAACACACAGCTACCATGGATAATTAAACTGCTCTTCCCTCCCAAGGAATCTCCAAGAAAGAGCCTCTCCATTTCTCATCTTAAAACTCACACTTTCCTGAATCAAAACGCTGTAAAAGAGGGACCTTCTTTAAGCCAAGGAGGACTGGATATTTGTCAGGGTCCATCAATGTCATTGCTTCTATATCAGCCAGAAGGGGGCCTGCAGAGCAACATGAATCCTGTTTCAACCCTCTTGGGTGGAAATCATGCTTTTGTAGAATTCCTAGTGCCCCAAGGGAATGAGACTAAATCCTAACAGCCCCATATGGAAATGCAGGCACTACTTGCCACAGATCTACAGGGCTGTTTCAAGACTTCACTTCAAAAAGGCTGGCTAGTCCAGTAGAGCTTTCCTTTTCCCTTCTCTGGCGCAATCAAATATAACTGAGTCCAAACGGCATGGGAAAAGCAGCTGCCAAGCTGCTAAAATCCAGGCAAAATGCAGGACTGCCACAGGAGAAGAGCAAAACTGCACTACCAGTCTCATTGAACAAAAGGAACAACAGTGGTTGTGCTGAGTTTGGGAGGGGTCGGGGAAGACAGCAACATGCTGGGGAATAACACTATTTTGTATGGTTTCAGAGTAGCAGCCGTGTTAGTCTGTATCCACAAAAAGAAAAGGAGTACTTGTGGCACCATAGAGACTAACCAATTTATTTGAGCATAAGCTTTCGTGAGCTACAGCTCACTTCATTGCTGAATGCATCCCATGAAGTGAGCTGTGGCTCGCGAAAGCTTACGCTGATATAAATTTGTTAGTCTCTAAGGTGCCACAAGTCCTTCTTTACTATTTTGTATTAATTTTGTACAGGCCACCCCCAAACCCTTGACAGAAGCAAATGCTGAAGAGCAGGACACTGTGTGTGGGGTTTTTATATAAAATTCTTACCCATTCTATTGACCCTGAATAGCTCTTCTACTTCTGAAACAATCCAGATTTTCCATATAACAATTGAAAGCTCATGATCTGCATATGTCAAAAGTGGCCTTGATTTCTCAAATCCGTGAGCTGGTGACCAACTGGCATGACCAACAGGTCATGCAGACTTTTTTTCTTTGCGCAACTCACATGATTGTGAGTTTCCCTAGTTTAAAGCAACAGATGACACACAAGTGCTGTTGTTTGAGGATAGATCTTGCTTCATGCCAAAAGAGTACAGCATTGCTCTACAGCTGTCGGTGTGTTTAGGAGAATTAGAACTCCAGCTAGCACTGACTAAAATAGTCTCTAATGAGATTGGAACAGGGGGAATTAGCTCCAGAAGTAAAATTAAATAAAATTTTCAAAAAATTCTATTTGGAGATTTTATTTTTAAAAGTAAGTTGATTTTAAACTGTCAAGTGAGCAGCATTTGGTGGGTTCTGTGCAGCTCTCTAGAGAACAAACTCAGAGTATTGTTTTACCGTGTTATCGCCCACATAGCAGGAAGTGGCTCCAAGATGAATGATAGCAGCAGCTTTTGGACAACAGTGGGCAAAGGTGTGCACGTGAGCCATCACATCATGACGCAACCTCTTCTCTTCCTCAGCTGCCATCTTGAAGTCTATGTTATCCAGGTTTGCTTCCATCTCTTGGATTTGCTCATCTGTGATAGGCAGTCCCAGTGACTGAAGGGGGGAAAAAAAGCAAAAACAAAAAAGCTATCTCCCTCTGACAGAAAGAGCCCAAACCAGATGGAGACAGAAGCAATACACACTTTATCCCCATATAACTCCTCTTGGATTGTCAATTAGATATTCTTGTGAGTAAAAGGCCACATAATAGGACGGTAGTAGCAAATGATTTAGTTCAGAGATTCTCAAACTTTTTCAGTAGGATAGCCTATTCATTAGCGTCCCTTGGTCACCATTCCCCTCCGAGCCACAATTACATAACATTCTTGTGACAATAGCAGCAATTGCTGTCATGGAAAAGCACTTTCAGGAAAGTAATGTATCATAGCTTCTCTTAACGCAGTTTAGTGGCTGGAAAGGAGAAGCATCACCTTGTGAACCTGCCAGAAAAACTTTGCAGACCATCAGTTGTCCACAGTTTGGGAACCTTTGCTTTATTTAAGTACCAAGCCCTCTATTTCATGTTGCTTGTAACTTTCTGAAATGTTTTCCTTCGTAGACCTCATCTTAGCTCGAAACTAAAATGTCTCGGAAGTTGGGGTAAATCAGTTCAGTCACTTGTCTTAGGCAAGTGAGGAAAATAGGACACATTTTCCACTTGAAAAAAATATTGCTACACTTCCCCAGGCCCCCCGCCACACACTTAATTTACATAAAACTGGAGTAGCAGATTTCAGACTTGGCAGACTGTTAGTATTCCATGCGGAACAGCCATTAGGCTGTGCTCGAAAAAATCAAAGTCATTTTAGAGGGACAGCTGCTTTTAAAAAATTACACTTGTTTGAAAAGTTATTTTACCTACTATGTTTTACAAGTAATACCTTAGAATACTATAGTTTAAAGATGTATAATTAGGCAGTTGGATTCCCATTCTGTTTGTGTGCATCTTTCATACAGCAACAGGGGAAAATTAAAATGGGGAAAATATAATAAATCACAAGAGTTAGCAGGAATCCACAAAACTAACTAGCTGGCAAGTTGATATCGTTCCTTTAAAGTTAAAAGGTTTAAAGCTAGGTGTTTGCACATGCGCATATGTAACTGTATGTTTCAATTGTGCAAAAGTGCATGTCCCACAGTCTGAGCTGGCAGATGGTATTTTGCTATATTCCTTATTGTCTGGTCTACACAATTATTCTTTTGTACAAATCTCAAACATGGAATTGTGCAAGTTATCAAGGTTAAGAACATAGGTTCTCCTAATTTAACAGTACTTCCATTTTTATGCAAAATGGCACCTGCTGGCACTGTCCTGCAGCTCTTTCCTTTTAGTGAGAGAATTAATGCAACAAAACACACTGAATTCTCAACTTCAGTGCTGGATTAAACACATCTCAGGATAATCAAAAGATAAGGATTTGAGACCAACAATAACTCAGCCCCACTGCTCATACACTGTATTTTTAGTTCAGTGATTTTCAACCTTTCCTATCTGGGACCCAAAATCCATCCACAGTTTGGGACTCATCCAAATCCCACAACTCTTTGGGGCAGCAAAACCTTGAATCACAGCAAGAACTCACAGCTGGTTTGCATGGAGGCACTAAACAGAGAAGTCTGAGTGTTAGAAGGATTTGCTGGTAGTCGATGGTGCTCTGCCTGAGGATGCATCAAGCTCTACTCCTGGTGAAGGACTGAGAGGAAAGAATGGACTGCAGTGGGACAGCTGGGACAGGACAGAAATGGATCTGTGGCAGGGCAGGGCAGCAGCAGAGAAGGAAAGTAATTCTTAGTTATTTCCTTAAGTCAAAGTTTCAGAAACTGTCTGAAGCCTGCACCCAAAAAAGGGAAAAAAATTCATAAGGAAGGGATGCAACCTAAGCTGGATCTCAAACAGGTTATTAGGAGAAAGCAGAAGCCTACAAAGAATGGAAGACGGGATGGATCAGCAGGGAAAGATACCTGCTGGAGGTCAGAAAGTATAGAGAAAAAGTGAGAACTACCAAAAGCCAAGCAGAGTTGGACCTTGCAAAAGAAATTAAACTTACAGTAAAAGGTTCTATAGCCATATAAAGAAAAAGAAAAAAAGTGGGATTGGCTGAACACTGAGGATGGGGTAGAGATTAAAGATAATCTAGGCATGGCCCAACACACATACTTTGCCTCAGTTTTTAATAAGGGTAATGAGGAGTTTAGGAGTAGTAGCAGTAGCAGGGTGACTAATGGAAATGAGGATATGGAAGTAGAAATTGCCACATCTGAGGTGGAAGTCAAACTCAAACAGATTCATGGAACTAAACTGGGGGGCCCAGATAATCGCCATCCAAGAATATTTAAGCAACTGGCACACAAAATTACAAACCCAATAGCAAGAATTTTTAATGAATCTGTAAACTTGGGGGTCGGACCCTGTGACTGCAGTACCTAGTTTTAAGAAAGGGGGAAAATGTGACCAGGAAACTACTGGCCTGTTAGTTTGGCCTCAGTTGTATGCAAGGTTTCAGAACAAATTTTGGAAGAGAAAGTAGCTAAGGACATAGCCTAAATGGCAATTGGGATAAAATACAACATGGTTTTACAAAAGGTAGATCATGCCAGACCAACCTGATCACCAAGAAGATAACGGATTTTTTTTTCGACAAAGGAAATGCAATAGTTTTAATCTATCTGGATTTCAGTAAATTTTCACCTGGGAAATTATTAGTTAAACTGGAGAAGATGGGGATTAATATGAGAATTGAAAGATGGATAAGGAACTAGCTAAACAGGGAATTATAACAGGTCATACAGAAAGGTGAACTGTCAGGCTGGAGTGGAGCTCTTCAGGGATTGGTCTTGGGAACAATCTTATTTAACATTTTTATAATAACCTTGGCACAAAAAATGGGTGTGTGCTAATAAAATTTGCAGATGACACAAAGTTCGGAGAACTTGCCAATATGGAGGATGACCAGAATATCATACAAGAAGATCTGGATGACCTTGAATACTGGAGTAATAGAAATGGGATGAAATTTAACAGGGGAAAGTACAAGGTCATGGCACTTGGGACTAACAAGAATTTTTGCTATAAACTGGGCACTTATCAATTGGAAGCGACAGAGGAGGAGAAAGACCTGGGTGTACTGGTTGATCACAGGATGACTATAAGCCACCAGTGCAATGTGGCCGTGTAAAAGGCTAATGCAGTCCTAGGATGCATCAGGCAAAATATTTCCAGTAGAGACAGGGAAGTGTTAGTACCATTATAAAAAGCACTGAGACATCATCTAGAATACTGTGTGCAATTCTGGTCTCCGGTGTTTAAGAAAGATGAATTCAAACTGGAACAGGTACAGAGAAGAGTTACTAGGATGATCAGAGAAATTGAAAATCTACCTTATGAGATGAGACTCAAAGACCTTGACTTGTTTAGCCTAACCAAAAGAAGGCTGAGGGGAGATATAGTTGCTCTCTCTAAATACATCAGAGGGATAAATACCAGGGAGGGAAAGGAGTTATTTAAGTTAAGTGCCAATGTTGACACAAGAACAAATGGATATAAACTGGCCATCAACAAGTTTAGGCTTGAAATTAGATGAACATTTCTAACCATCAGAGGAGTGAACTTCTGGGACAGGCTTCCACAGGGATCAGTGGGGGCAAAAAACCTAACTGCCTTCCTCTGCATCATGGGACACAGATCACTTGCAGGTTTAAACTAATGTAACTGGTGGATTCTCTGTAACTTGAAGTCTTTGAATCATGATTTGAGGATTTCAGTAAATTAACCAGATGTTCTGAGTCTACTACAGGAGTGGGTGCGTGAGGTTCTGTGGCCTGCAGCATGCAGGAGGTCAAATTAGATTAATGTGAAGGTCCCTTCTGGCCTAAATCTATGAAAGATGTTTTTTTCATTCAGTCCTGCTTGGTTTCTAGAACTCCTGATTTTGTTAAATATTTGTTGTTTCTCAACCCTGGGGTGTAACCTAGAGGACTCAAGCTTGCAATGCACTTTTGAGCCATTTCCCATGGATTGTGAAATATTTGACATAACAGATTATGCTCTTAACTTTCTATCTTTTTACACATAGTACCTTATTTGCAACCTAGCAGATGTAACTCAGATGCAGAAGTCTTAATTTTTTGAATCAACTGACTTGTTAATTGAAGATCTCAAGATTAATGTAATTTTTCTGCATTTAACAAATATGAATGTCAGAAACCCCTAACTAGTCAGAAAGCTCCAATGGTACACAGCATTTTAAAAGCTGTTTTCTTTCCAGGAGGAGGAATCCAGCTGTCTGAAGTGTTTTGAGATATGGGGATCTAGTATTATTGAACCCAGAGGGGAGAGCTGGTGAGGCAGAGGGATTTCCTGGAGAACCCATTAGCTAATTACTACCAAAATGGAACTAAAACAATATGCTTCAGGAAGGGCAATAGCACCTTGACTATCCAGACCCAACAAGAGAGTTACTTGGCCCCACAGTGCTGTCACCAAGACATATGGCTACATGGCCATAACTCTGCATCATAGCACACAGATAATTCTGTAAGCAATATGATGTAATAAACAGCTAATATCACTGGTGTATTTTACTCTACTAGGGAAGGAATACTGCTATTCAAGTCTCATCTCCAGAAATAGTTATTGGAAAGATTCATCCATCCAGAATCCTGTGCTCAAACATCTGACCCACATGGAAAAGCCAGTCACGGCATGAGAGCAGAGACAGTCCCACAGACAGGAGAGAAATGAACCTCAGGAAACAGTTGCAACTGCTACCAAAAAAAAAAAAGCACTCAAGATAAGGGCAGCGCCACGTGAAACACTCCCGTTGCACACCCACATACACCGACCTAGCTGTGCCTGTGCCTATACTTAAAATTTTGTTCCCACCAGTGTAACTGCTCCACTATGACAACTTAACACCACCTCTCCAACCAGCGTAGAGTCAAGATTGCCGTACACAGGCTACCAGCATATAGACCCAGGTGCCACAGACACCAGCAGCAGCTGCCTCTGTTATCCTCAGGAGTGAGATATTAGCTAAAATCACCACTGGGGGTGGAAAATGGTGCTAGTATTCAGTTCCATTGCCCTATACAAGCCCACCCCATCCCTCCTGAGAGCCATACTCACCATGGCTGGTGCTGTGACTGGTGCAGGGCTGTATCAATCCCAAGGAAAAGTGAGAATGCAGTGCTTACACCTTGTGGGGATCAAGGGGAGTGAGTTCAGTATCCTACAGTTTGATTTCCGTTGTGAATACACTGAAAATGGTACCCCGTGTGTTGTGTCTGCAGCTACTGGTATTGTGGCCTTCAGAGGTTTTGTTTACACTGGAACTTCGTCGACAAAACTTTTGTCGTTCAGGGGTGTTAAAAAACAACATTTCCCCAAACGACAAAAGTTTTACCAATGAGAAGTGCCAGTGTTAACAGCTCTTTGTTGGCAGGAGAGCGACAAAACTGCTGCCGCTTATGGAGAATGGAAGTTTTTTGGTTGCCAGGAGAGCTTTCTCCTGCCGACAAACAGCAGCTACACTTTGCGGCTTTTAGCAGCATGGCTGTAGCAGCACAACCATGTCGCTAAAAGCGAGGTAGCGTACACAAAGCCAGAGTCTTCCCCTCCACACCTACAGAACATCTAAGCCAGATAAGGAGGAAAAAGAAGAGGACTCAGGATGACATGTTCCAGAAGATGCTGCAAGTCTGTGCTGCATCAGAGAACGAGACCAAGGCCTGGAGGATGACCGCATGGAGAAGGAAAGAGTGGAGAGGAGGAAGGCCCAGGAGTCCAAGCAGGACAAGGAAAGGGAGATGCATCGGGACATAATGGGGCTTCCCAGGCAGCAAACAAATGCTGCAGACTCTGGTAGACCTGCAGGTCCAAGAATCCCAGGCTTGCCTCCATCTGCAACCAATAGACAACTCAATGTTGGGACCTCCTTACACCACCCCTCAACATTCCACATGGCATCAGGGAACCTGCATTACCCCCTACCAATCCAATCTGCGGGAATTTAAAGAGAATCACAGCCGCACATACACCAAACTGTGAAAGACACGGTTGGTGTATGTGTACCTGACTGTTCATAAGTTATAGAACTTAATAAATTAAGGGAACACAAAGCTCTAATTTTTTTCCCCCGGTTCATGTTGCAAAATAAAATTCTGTTTTCTGGAACATAAAATCAACTTTTTGAGTTCACAAAATATGCTGGCTGGTGCAGAACATGTCTGACACCCACCAATTTCCTATTACTTCATTTTGTCACAGAACCCACACCATCATTCTCAGACAATATTAATATGTGCATTGGCAATGTTATATTCTTACACATACAGAACTCACTACAAGATTCATACTGGGCTGCAAAAGAGCAAGGCCAGGTAGAGCAACACACACTACCTTGGCCCCCATTAAAATGGTCTTTCAAAGCCTCCCTGAGCCACACAACTCCGTGCTGAGCTCTTCTTATAACCCTTGTATCTGGCTGTTCAAATTCAGCAGATAGCCATTCACTTCACCTCCACCCTGGGGTAAACTTTTCCCCCTTTGCTTCACAGATATTATGCAGCACACAGCTGGAAGCTATAAGCATTGGGATTTTTTTTTCCCCCCACTGAGGTCTAATCTTGTAAGTAGACAATGCCTGCGACCCTTCAAACGACTAAAGGTACATTCAACTGTCATTCTGCAGCTGCTGAGCCTGAAGCTGAAGTGCTCCTAGGCGCTGTCGAGGTGGCTGTTATATGGTTTCATGAGCCATGTTAGCAAAGGGTAGGCTGGGTCCCCAGGATCATTATTGGCATTTTAACATTCCCAGTGGTAGTCTGCTGGTGGGGAAAGTAAGTCCTTGCTTGGAGATTTCTGAACAGTCCTGTGTTCTTAAAGATGTGCGTTTCCCACACTTCACTTCCCCATCAGTTGTCTCCTGTTACAGGCACCTAACTAGAAATACTGCACATTTCCCATGATGGAGAGCAGAGGAAATTGCTTGTGATTATGTCTAACAGTCTGCGACTGACCAATGACCGAGCCAACAAGTGCTGAGTGTGGCTAACTCCCACTCCACTTCCAGTCCAGGATTGACAACATAAGGCTGTAACTCCTCAGGAATGTGAACACATGTATAAAAATAAAAGTCTCCCTCCTCCCAGTGGGGCCAGAGTGCTCAAGATATCACAGGACAACTCCTACTCACTGGAAACAAAATTCTATTTTGAGAAGGCAGAAGAAAAAGGGAGAGCTGGCAGAGAGAAAGGAAGACAGGGAAACCCATAAGCACAAGGTTTGGGAGTCCTGAGATGTCATCCTGGCTCTATCATTGACTTGCTTTCTGGTCCTGGGCAAGTCATATAATTCACTTCATTCTCCAGCAGTAAAAATGGTGATAATTAATTATCTACTGCACAGAGGTGATGTGGGGATTCATGCTTCTACTATGCTTTGAACACAAAGTGTCAAATATTATCAACTCCTCTAAAAGTTTGTGGTCTGTTCTGTCCTCAATTGCAGAAATCCATGCATGAACTCAAGGCTCATATAGTAACACCACATCATATAACTGCCCATATAATCTAGTACGACACCTACAATACTGGATGAGACCACTTGGGGCTTATGAAATCCATTTTATTATTGTGGATTTTGGGATTTATTATTTTTGGATTTCATTTTTTTCCATTAAAAAAATTCTATCTTTATGTTTTTAATTAAAATTGTTTGCTACATTATTAAGTAGCCTTATTATAAATGTATAGAAATTTTCAGTATTAGATTGCAATGGGGAAAATGGATTTTACAAAAAAAACCCTACAATTTAAACAAAACATCCTGCAGATATACACTACACAGTAAAAGTAACATTTTAAATCACTTTTTAAAGTAGCAGTCATATGACCACTTACATTGCTGTACAGTAACACAAGAAGTACACAGAAGTAAGAGCCTGTAACAGTGTCAATTTAACTAAAATCATATTTGATTAAAAAATAAAAATAATGCACTAAACATAAAATAATCCATCCTTGCAGCAGTCATTGCTGCCATTCTAACTTAAACTTGCTACTTTCAAGCTCCTATATTCTGAAAGAATGCTGAAATTAATTTCAAATTGGATTAAATAATTTCACAGTCAACTGTTTATTGGTGAGTAGCATTATAAATTGACAAACTTAAATAACATTTTTGCCATCTCCAGCAGACATCTCCATTGTGGTACATTATGGTTATCCTTTTAGTGTTTGCCTCAGAAAGTGATTCCTTCTTGTCTGTAAGTAGATTTTTATATTTACTATAGTTTCTAGCTGCGTCTAGAGAGCTGACAGGGAGGAAGATCTAAGGTAGGGCAACCTCTGCTACTCTAGGCACTTGTGCTTACTGGAAGGCTATGAAGGAACAAAGATCCAGTGGATCTGGGATGTGCTCATTCTGAGTGTTGCGCAGAAACACAAGCCACTGGTTCATACAGTTCTGATGAGGAGTGGGCAAAAGGTGGTAGCTTGCTGTACTGATCAATGTTGTGTTGCGTGGCTGGAATCTGCCTGTCAATACACGTCTTTTGCTGGATGGACATCTCAGTGTTTGGAATTTGTTAAAAGCAAGCTGATAGGTTTCATCCATATTGTCCAGGGTATTTTTCTTCTCTCTTATGGAGAAGTCATCCAAGAGTCTTTCAGTTTCTTCACCAAACCCCCAAGTTTTGTCTGTTCCAGAAAGCAAGTGAAACCCCATGTCCTCCATAATATTGAAAGCTGAAACAGCTGTAGGGCAGTGGGTACCATCAAAGATGGTCAGGGGTGTTATCAGTTTGGGGAAAGCTTCAGATATGAAAGCTGTCTTAAGTGTCAGCAAGTCTGATTTCTCCTGACTGCTAAGTAATGCCAAAAGGTTTGTCACAGCCTGTGCTAATGACTTCTTTTTTCAAAAATGTCCTTGTAGAGATCAGTGTGATCTGCATGATATTTTACTGCTTGAAACCAGCTATTTCATCTTATATGTACTGCTTCAGGGGGACCTTCGTGGTGTGCACATCACCTTTGGACTTAAGAAAAGCAACCCATCTTCATTTTCTGGATGACTTTTTGAAGAAGGCAGATTTCATCCAAGTAATGAAAGATGCCACATCGCTAAAGAAGTGACAATGCAGCCACATCTCACTTATCAGACTGATTATCTATCTGACACAGACATGTCACATGTATACTGTTGGGCATGACACATTTCAGTGCTTCTCTGTATGCTTTGATGCAGTATGCTGCCTTGTCAGTTACAACTGCCCAAACATTAGTGTGGTGAACTGGTTCCTAATCATTGACACCAGAACAGCCTGTGAGAATGTGGAGTGTTGCAGCTCTCCATGACTATAACATCAGTCAAATAGTACTGACCTTCAACACCTGAAAAAAAAAAAAATACATTCTGTGGTCATAATTTTTCGACTTGTTTGTCAGTGGAGGAGTTCATTAAACAAACTTAAAATTCAGTAATGGAAAAAAAATCCAGCTTCAAAATCATAGTATCATTTAATGTTAAAAAGATTTTTTTAAAAATAAATATTACAGGTGCATTGCAATACAGAATTTAATTTCCTCATGCATATTAAATATGAAGTGCTTGATAAAATTAAATAAGTATTTTTTATAGAATAGCTCAAATTCTAATGTGGTACTTTTTTTTTTTTTAAGGACTATTTTAAGGGGTCATAGCATCGTAAACGTTTTTTTCTTAAATTATCTGTACTTTAAATCACAGAAGTGATTAGTCTTTTCTAAATATAAAAGATTTTCCTAAAGGTCAATACACACATTATAAAAAAGCATCTACTCAAGTATCTATCATAGTAAAATAAAATAAAAAACATATACCTATGACTATATTTAGCACACTGCACTCTCAGATATTTGTCGTCTCGTCGATCACCAAGGAAATCTTTTCCCCATGGATTTTGGCCAGCAATGCCACCATGTGCTCCTGATAAACACACAGCAGGTTAAACTGCCAATGTGCCGCTTCATTTTCAGACAATTCCCACTCCCCGATCCCTCCGGCAGTGTTTTAAGAGGAAACATGGAAGCGTCGTCATTTTTTCCAATGAGATATCAGCCTCAGCACAGACCACAACAAAATCTTCAACAAACTCCCCTCTGGCATCTGCAGATTTCATACTGTCTGCAATTGTTCTCTGTAGAGAGTGAGAATCTCAATGATTCTAGTCATATGTGGCTCGATTCTTCAGATGGTTTTTTGACATTAGATGATCGTTGCAGGTATCTTTTCAGGTCCAGTCTATTGTATGTTGACCGCATTTTCAGATCATCATACTGCCCGATTCATAGATGTCATTAGGGAAACTGACTAGCTCTTCCCTTTGGTGTCAGCATAATGTTTCTTAGCTTTTTGGATGAGCATTTTCCAGTTGTAGAATGCCTTTTAGACATGCTAAATCGTGTACTGAACCATGGGGGGGGGAACCGCACTAGTAGTAGTGGGCCACGTGTCTAAGCAACAGTCAGTTAACCTACGGTGGTGGTGAAATGTGAAAAAGCATTCTCATTGTGTGTACACACGAGTCTTTGAAAATTCCCACACGGTACAAAATTTGTGCAAGTAGGTTTCATCAAGCTTCATTTTCTACTGCCAAGCATCTATTTTTTATATAATGCCAGATTTTTATTTATTTATTTTTTAAAAACACACAGCACGCTGGAGTCTGTTATTGTTTTGATTCCGCCCACGTTCACATTAACGCAGATTTCACAGGGCCCTAGCCACTGGCTCATTCAGTTGCCTTTAGGATCTCAGCTTTGACTATGTCCAGTACCTGACACTTTAGAGTAAGGTGCCCATTTAATGCATATATATTTTGATGTAGACAACCTCTCCTCAAGGAGTGATGAGGCAACAAAGCAGTGCCATGGTCCCAGGAGCAGAAAGGGGACACGATAATGAGACTGTGCATTGCCTGTTCACACTTTAGTACAGGGGTAGTGAATAGGTGGACCGTGGGCCAATCCAAACCACCAGATACTTTTGAATGGCCCATGAAATCTTTTTTATTTAGTTATTATTGTCATTATTGTTATTGCAGTATGAAAAAAGCTCTCTCTGGAGACTGGACCTTGGATATACCTTGGTCAAGAAATTCGGACTTTGACAAAAAATAATTGACTATCTCTGCTCTAGTGCAACAATCCTCTGCCCTGCAAAACTGGAGAGCCACCATAACAGTGAACAAAACAGCCAGCCAACTGCAGAGTTTGAGTGTTGACTTAACACTCCACTGCAAATTTTGTGTTCCAGTGTGTTTGTCATGTATCAATACAAACATGCTTGCTAAGTAATGATGGTATAAGATGGGTGAACCTTACTATATGGTGAGTGCACAAGTGCACTTACTCCTGCCTCAGTGCAGAGAACTGGAATAGGTGACCTACTGAAGTCCCTTTCAGTCCTACATTTTTAGGATTGTTTAATGTCTTGGCTGGCTGCAAATTCATTCAGCACAGTCTGTCTTTTCCAACCACTCCCCCTCAGGGTTACTAGGAAAAAGCCTGGAGTAAGTCTCCTCTTCCTTCAATTTCCATGTTCTAAGTGCTTGGACTCATAGGATGAGGTCCTAGCATCAACAGTTTATTCTTTCAATTTCACTGTACTACTGTGTATGTATCAGGCAATGTGGCAAGCACTCCTGGGATGAGCATTCTGTTCACTCTGCCCAAGATTAGTATAATCCCAGAAATATGGGCTCCATAAGAGCCATAGGCTGAGGATCACTTTAATGACTGCATATGGCACAGATTTACACCAAGGTGAGGACATTTATTAGAATATTCCAGGTCAGCCAAGTCACCTGGCAGGCAAACAGCTCACTAATGGAAGAAGGGCTCAGAAGATAAAACTCTTCCTTCCTCAAGAACTGTTTATAGTAGCTTTATGAAACTAACTTCACAGAGGCATGGAGAGTTCAGGAGGAGTGCAGGGAATACAAAAAGTTACAGCTTGTTAGCCTGGTTAATAACCTCTTTTCTGAAAAACACACCATGCTGCAGTACAGATGACCACCTGCATAGAACTACATATGAAGTTAGGCTTGTGCCCTTTTAAAATTATGTATATAGCTGGCCTGAAAGATGGGTTTTTTTGCTTATGTTTTTCTCTGCTTAGCTTAGAATAATCAAAAATAATCAGGTCTCCCTGCTTTAGCTGGAGAACCCCTGAGAGGTTGCAAGGATGTTTATTGTGAGCTCTAACATAATAATTGATAGGGTGAAGGTGCTGCATCTTTGATATAGGCTTCCTTTAAACTAAAATGCTGGTCATCAAAATTAAATGGATGTTAAAAATACGTTAAATGGTCTGAATAAAAATCTCTTCTCCCTTGCTCAAGTGATGTCATTGTTCACTAGCTCTTCGGTTCTCAAAGACTGTCCTTGCCTAGATTTCTCATGAAAAATATCAGCAGAAAAACAACTTTCAGGCCTTCTTTATACAGCATAAAGATGCAAATCAGGGCACAAATCCATTTCTCCCCCTTCTCACTTTGCAGATCACCTTCGCAGCAAATCGTGCAGTGAAGAGTAAAAGAATGGAGTGTTAGGATCAATCTTGGTTTTAATCTGGGTGGGCAATGTACACATTAACTTTTGCCAACACCTCTGTAGTTTATTATGACATAGAAGGATTTGAACTTCAGTCATTAGCTCCCTGCATTAGTTTTGTGTACAACCAGACCAAGCTGGAAAGTTGCGTGAAGGTGAAGAAAACCACCTCTGGAAACCAGAATCTGGCTTCTCTCCCTGCACCCTTCCCAGTCAGCCAAGGTCTCCTTTGCGGTGCCCCTACTCTACTTACACTACATTGATGACATCTTCATCATCTGGACCCATGGAAAAGAAGCCCTTGAGGAATTCCACCATGATTTCAACAATTTCCACCCCACCATCAACCTCAGCCTGGACCAGTCCACACAAGAGATCCACTTCCTGGACACCACGCTGCTAATAAGCGACTGTCACATAACCACCACCCTATACCAGAAACTTACCGACTGCTACACTTAACTACATGCCTCCAGCTTTCATCCAGACCACACCACACAATCCACTGTCTACAGCCAAGCTCTATGATACAACTGCATTTGCTCCAACCCCTCAGACAGAGACAAACACCTACAAGATCTCTATCAAGCATTCTTAGAACTACAATACCCACCTGCTGAAGTGAAGAAACAGATGGACAGAGCCAGAAGAGTACCCAGAAGTTACCTACTACAGGACAGGCCCAACAAAGAAAATAACAGAACGCCACTAGCCATCACCTTCAGCCCCCAACTAAAACCTCTCCAATGCATCATCAAGGATCCACAACCTATCCTGAAGGACGACCCATCACTCTCACAGATCTTGGAAGACAGGCCAGTCCTTGCTTCCAGACAGCTCCCGCAACCTGAAGCAAATACTCACCAGCAACCACACACCACACAACAGAACCACTAACCCAGGAACCTATCCTTGCCATAAAGCCCGTTGCCAACCGTGTCCACATATCTATTCAGGGAACACCATCATTGGGTCTAATCACATCAGCCACGCTATCAGAGGCTCGTTCACCTGTGCATCTACCAATGATATGTGCCATCATGTGCCAGCAATGCCCCTCTGCCATGTACATTGGTCAAACTGGACAGTCTCTACGTAAAAGAATAAATGGACACAAATCAGACGTCAAGAATTATAACATTCAAAAACCAGTTGGAGAACACTTCAATCTCTTTGGTCATGCGATTACAGACCTAAAGGTTGCAATTCTTCAACAAAAAAACTTCAAAAACAGACTCCAACAAGAGACTGCTGAATTGGAATTAATTTGCAAACTGGATACAATTAACTGAGGCTTGAATAAAGACTGGGAGTGGATGGGTCATTACACAAAGTAAAACTATTTCCCCATGTTTATTCCTCCCCCTTCCCAGAGTGTTCCTCAGATGTTCTTGTCAACTGCTGGAAATAGCCCACCTAGATTATCACTACAAAAGGTCTGCCCCCCTCCCGCCCGCTCTCCTGCTGGTAATAGCTCACCTTACCTGATCACTCTGGTTACAGATTTCAGAGTAACAGCCGTGTTAGTCTGTATTCGCAAAAAGAAAAGGAGTACTTGTGGCACCTTAGAGACTAACCAATTTATTTGAGCATAAGCTCACGAAAGCTTATGCTCAAATAAATTGGTTAGTCTCTAAGGTGCCACAAGTACTCCTTCACTCTGGTTATAGTGTGTATGGTAACACCCATTGTTTCATGTTCTCTATGTATATAAATCTCCCCACTGTATTTTCCACTGAATGCACCTGATGAAGTGGGCTGTAGCTCACAAAAGCTTATGCTCAAATAAACTGGTTAGTCTCTAATGTGCCACAAGTCCTCCTTTTCTTTTTGAGGATACAGATTAACATGGCTGCTACTCTGAAATTTGTGGTACCGTCTCGTTTCCCCAGGTTGGGATCCTATTTCCCACTCTTGCCAAAATCAGCTACAGCGTTAGCACCCCCGTCTCCCAGGGAGAGTCAGTCTCCCAGTCCGCAGGCTTTCCTCTTTCTTAATCCCATCCCCCAAGATTAGGAGATTCTGCCCTCTTTGCTTCTAACCCAGCTCCAAAGCACAGGACAAGCGGACACCCCCCTCCCATCCCGGGTAGGAGCGTAGCTGGGCTTTCCCCCTCCCTCGCCCCCCCGGTCAGGGAACTCCAGCCGCGCTGCTGCTAAAGGGCGCGGCCGGCCAGGAGCCCTCCACGTGCCGCATGACCCCCGCTCCCGGCAGCAGGGTCCCGCACTCAGCGCCCGGGGCGAGCAGTCCTCAGCGCCGGCTCCGCCACGGGGCCCCCGGGACCGGCCCCGAACCGCAGCGTGCCTCAGTTTCCCCCTCTGTCAAACAGGGACGCGCACCCCGCCCCGGGGAGGGGGGAGAGTGGGGCGGACCTGGCAGCTGCGTCTGCACCCCCAGCAGTGGGGCTGGGCCCGTGGGCTCCCCGCCACACGCACCCCGCTCGGTCCCGCCGGTACCTTCTCCGCCTGGGCCAGGTAGAGCCAGAGCCGCCGCCACGTGCCGAACTTCTTCCGCTCGCTGAAGTTGAAGCCCATCTCGGGGCTGGCGTAGCGCGACACCAGCGGCGAGCGGTAGCGGCCGAACGGGTCCTCCTCCGCGCCGGGCGCCGCCATGGCCCAGCCGCGACTCCCCCGCGGCCCGCGAGCGACAGGACACCTCAGCGGGCGTCGCACGCGCCGGCCGCACGTCGGACTCGCAGAAGCGCTCAAGAGCCCCCGCCCCGCCAAGTGTGGAATGCGGCAGGAGGTCAGGACGGAAGAAAGGGGAGGGCAGAGCGTGGCCGCGCGAGCGTCGTAAAACAGCCTCGTCCTCCTCCGAGCGTGAAATACGGCAGAAGGTCAGTGCGGCGCCGCGCCCCCAACCCGGGGGCGGTGCGTCCTATTTTACGAACCAGGCGGACCGGCTGAGGGTCGGTCCAGGTGCGCGGCCGGAGAGGGGCGACAGGCCGCGCTACCGGCTCCGAGGTGGGCTGCCTCTGCTCCCTATAGCCTTCCCTGGAGTCTCCTGCTGGGCTTTGCCCGCCCCCAGCAGCGGCTCCTCTGCCTGCCTGGGAGCAGCTACCACCGAGGGGTCCGGCCCCACTGCGGCTTGTCTACATGGGGGCGGGGGGAGTGGCGGCGTTAATCCAGTTTCCAGGTCCTCTCACTTCGTCTCCTGTTACTGCTCGCTCACATCCTCCTCCCTGCTGCTCTGTTCAGCACGGAGGGCTTCAGGGCACCCCCTCATTGCTGAGCTAGATGTGCCCGTTCCTCCGCTTTACCCAGTCAGTGCACACTGGGTGGCTGCAGCTTATGCATCTTGAGCTAAATGGCCCAAGGCCTCGAGCTTTCGGAGCAATGTTAGAAAACAACTAGACAGCGAACCAGTTCTCCCTTTCCCCAGCTGGCGCTTTACGCCCAGTCACGCTAATGTGGACAACCTCGAACAATCACATCTTAACATTTAATGCCATTCACATTCATCCCTCCAACCCTGTGAGTTGAAGGATTCAGCTCTTATAACTCAGCTTTAGTGCATTCATAGGTATTGAGCCGCCTAAGCAGGGGTTCTCAAACCCTCAGGGGGTCATGAGGTTATGATGTGGGGGATCACAAGCTGTCGGCCTCCACCCCAAAGCCCGCTTTGCCTCTAGCATTGAAAATGGGGTTAAATGTATTTAAAAGTGTTTTTAATTGATAAGGGAGGGGTCACAGGCAGAGGCTTGCTATGTGAACGGGGTCACCAGTACAAAAGTTTGAGAATCACTAGCCTGTAGTATCAGAGCTGCTCTGAGCCAGGTTACAGACACATCTAGTAAGGTTTTTGGTTTTTTGGGGGGGTAATTGCAACCGTAGTGTTTATTTTTTTAAAGCAGTTTTATTAGTTGCATGAAATTATAGGTTTTCAGCTTTTTTGTTTATCTATTGCCTTTTCAGGGTTGGAAGAAATTTGGGTGACACTGGATTGCTGCAAGAGGAAGGGTGTACTCACAGACTGCTATTGATGTGTGTCAAGTGAAACATATGTTTATCCCTGACAACAAATTAAGTTACATCCTACCAAGCTTAGTTATAGATAACTTTTTATAGTGTTAAGAGCAGCTTCTCTCTAGATGGGTTTCCAGCACTGTTAACACTGGTAGAACTAAACTAGAAATTTTGGTACGATTCCCTAGTCTAGACAAAGCTCATATCTTCTGTGCAAAAAAAACCCGTGTACTGTACGATATACTCCTCTGTATGGCTGCTTGGGAATAATTATTTTGCTCTTTAGAGTCACACAGTATAAAATCAAGTGAGAAATGGAGACGAATACTTGAAATCTCACCCTGGAATAAAACCACAATGTAATGTTACGTCTTCATACGTTTCTCCACAATACAAGAGCAGTTACAGCAATGGGATTCTCACAGGGAGAGAGGATGTGCAAACAGGCAAGAAAAATCAACAGCAATACACATCTTTTGGGACCTGTCCACTGATTTACTAGTTAGAGGAAGCAGTGACACAGGGGTAGATTGTGAGCTATGTTTTTAAGCAGGATGGAGAGATTCCCTTGAGTGCGAGAGTAACAGGCATAGTGAAGATGGATCTCCTCCAGCACAGGAGAGAGCCTGAACTAGCAGAAGAGGAGGAGTATAGAACTTTAGGAAAAGAAAATGAGACTGAAGGGGCACTGTACTAGTCAGCGTAGCGACTGGGTCAGTGAACAGATTTTTTTTCACTTCTAATTTTTGTCGTCATAGATGGATGATGTAAAGGTGGGAAGGGCCTTGCAGACAAGGAGAGCACTCACAACACTCTATTTCTAAAAAGTATTAAAAACCCAAGTCAGCTTGAATTTGAATCTCAAGCCTTTCCAAAATGGCAGTTGGGAAATGAAATCACTTCTCATGGGAGTTAATCCTGACAGTCAGATAAGTACAGTAATTTCTCTACCAGTCTACAGCTGTTATAGCACATTTGTTTCATGCACATTTTGAACATTTGTCACAGTGGGAAAAGGGAACTCAAGGTGAGGGAAAATGCACATGCACCTAGGCTTCCCACTTTTATAAGTTTAACTTCCCCTCCCCAAATGCCAGCGGGAGGGACTGGCAATTCAGCCCAGAGGGGATCTAGAAACCTGCAGCTGCAGAGTAAGGACAAACACACTGTGCTGGAGCAGCATCACACTGATGTGAAGCAGGAAACACTGGGGCTGACCTGCTGGCTTACTGCAGTCCTACAGAGCATAAACTGAGGACTCAGCTGGGGTTTGTAGGATCTTGGGCAGCAGGTCTTTATTAGGAACAGATGTGGTCACGGCCTTGGAGCAAGAAGAGTCCATGGAGCAATGGCAGATGTCCAGGGTACAGTCTGAGGTTGCAATATCCAGAAGCTGACCAGCCAGTGAGGTGCTTTGTGTAAGCCTCTCAGTTTGTTGCCAGGATGAGACCTACCCATGTTATGTAAATATTTGTATTATGGTAGCAACCCTGAAGCCTTAACTGAAATTTGGGTCCCATTGTACTAGGCACTGTCTACATCCAAAGTATGAGATCGTTCCTGCCCTTAGGAGCAGTCTAAAAAATCCAAGAGCAACAGCTAAGGGAAGCGTACTGAAGCCTGGCAGACAGGCTCATGGAAGAAATCTGCCTCCCAGAAACTAAGTTTTACGGAGACTTTAAACAGGTAGATTCCCCCTAGGGAAGAAATCTAAAAGCAGCTTCCTAATTTTTGTGGTTTTAAAAATCACCTAAAATGCTTTTCACTCCCCACTGATATGTAACCAATCTAGCCCCAAAACACCCTCCCCCCCCCCACACACACACCAAAAGCCAGGGGAAACTGAACTGATTACACAAGAGATGCTGACAACCCATAAAATATAAGGAAAAATCTCCTCCTTCCCTTCTAATCGCTGTTATATTATTCTTTGGTGTTATTTGTAATGACAACTACAAATTTTCATACAGAAGTGTCACTTTTAAATTGATGTTCCTTTAATACCCTTGACAGGATCAGACTGAGTAGAGGGGCAGCATATCAGATGCCCTCATTTAAACACAAATGAGTTCTTCTTTTCCCAACAGACCACATAAAATACAGTAGAAGGACTGGCAGTCTCCCTGTTCTCAAAAGTAAAGAATGTATACCATAGAAGAAACTCAGTAAATCAGCTTAGTGTCAATGTGCATATACTTCTACCCACTTTTCCCTGTTCCTTTTAAATTGCTGGTAGCATATTCTCCTCTCCCCTCTCCTCCACTGAATTACTCCTGGGGGAATTCTGTGCCATTGTGCAATGCAGAATTTGTGCAGAAATTAACATTCTGTGCAGAATTGTCATCCCCCCCCCGAAATGGGCTGCAGAAGACCGGGAAGAGCGCAGCTAGCAAACAGAAGACACTGCCAGGGGATGGGAGGGAGATGAAGCTGAAGGGTTCTGGGCAGCTGTAGTTCCTGGCATGTCCTGAAGGAAGGTGGTGGTGTGCAGGAAACTCCACACACACACTGAGCCAGCATCAAGCTGTTTTTCCCTCTGAAGCCCTGGGCTCTGGTGTGGGAGGGAGTGCAAGTGTCTGGGCTGGGTGCTCTGTGACTGACTCTGGGGGTAGGGGTGTGAGTGTCTGGGACAGGGAGGCTGTGGCTGTGCTCTGGGGGCCCTCCCGCAGCTGGGCTGTGGAGAGGGAGGGGGGGGGGGGGCTGTCCTGCAGCTGTGGTTGGGGCTGGGGGGAAGCTGCAAGTGGCTGGGCTCATGGGGCAGGGGGGCATTGCCCCGGGGCTGGGTAGGGGAGGGAGCAGAGAAACAGGAACTGGGTTGCTTTAGTGGTTTCTTTAATGCTCTACTCCTGGGAGAAAATTTTGTGTCTGTATTGTTACATACTTGCTGACAGGTATTGTGTAATAAATTACCAACATAATTGAAACTGGCATGATTACATAGTGTTATTTTGACAAAATATGCTGAATTTTAAAATATTGTGCCCAGAATTTTTAATTTGTTGGCACAGAAGTCCCCCGGGAGTAACTCAATGTACCCTAGTATTGTGACAGCAAGCAAGGTGCAAAGACACACACAGGCCCCAGAAAGATGACATGCAGCAGCACTTTCAAAAGAGCAAGACAGAGGGATTGGTCTTCAAAAGGGATCTCTATACAATCTCTCAGGTTGTTTTTTAACATACATTCCATTTTTATCAGCTTAAAGTGCAAAAAGACAGCTACCTTTTCCGTCACTGGCGTTCTTCGAGAGGTGCTGCTCAGGTCTATTCCACACTAGGTGTGCGCGCTCACCACATGCACCGGTGCTGGAAATTTTTCCCCTAGCAGTACCCGTAGCGGGGTATACTGCCTGGCGCAGTATAAGGGGAGCTGCACCCTCCCCAGTGGCATAGCTGGGGGGGAGCAGCTGCTTCCCCACTGAGCACAAGTGGCGCCTTGTCAATGTCTTGGCGCCTTTTAAATTTTCCCCTGTTGAGGGAACAGGAGAGAGCAACCCAAAAAAAGAAAGGTGCCACCCGCTGCAGCGCTTTTCCTCCCCCAGTGGCACTCTGGGTCTCCGCCGGCACCTCCGGGGCGAGCGAGGGCCAGCCCCCGGAGGAGTAAAAGCGCCACAGTGGGTGGCGCCTTTTTTTTTTTTTTTTGGTTCGCTCCCCCCGTGACCTCCACCTGGCTATGCAGCTGCCCCCCCACCCTCAGTTCCTTCTTGCCAGACAACTCCGACAGAGGGGAAGGAGGGCGGGGTGTGGAATAGACATGAGCGACACATCGCGAAGAACACCAGTTACAGAAGAGGTAACGGTCTTTGCTTCTTCGAGTGATTGCTCATGTGTATTCCACAACAGGTGATTCCAAGCTAGATCTGCTGGAGGTGGGTAGGAGTTCACAAGTCCCCAGGATGGAGGACAGCTCTGCCGAACCCGGAGAAATCCCTGGTTTGGGGGACCATCGCATAGTGCGAGGTGAATGTGTGAACCGAAGACCATGTGGTGGCCCTACAAATGCCCTGGATGGGGACGTGGGCCACGAAGGCAGCCAACAAGGCCTGCGCCCAAGACGAGTGTGCCCTCACAATGGGTGGCGGGGGGACACCCGTCAGCTCATAACAGGAACAGATGCACAAAGTGATTCAATTGGAAAGCCGCTGAGTGGAAATCGGCTGGTCCCTCACACGCTCAGCCGAGGCGATGAACAGTTGCGAGGACTTTCTGAACGGCTTGGTCCGCTTGAGGTAGAAAGCCAGAGCCTGCCGCACATCGAGCATGTGGAGACAGCGCTCCTCACTGGACACGTGGGGCAGAGGACCCGTAGAAAAATGTCCTGACCCACATGGTAGTTGGAGACCACCTTCGGGAGGAACACGGGGTGTGGGCGGAGCTGGACCTTCTCTTTATGAAAGACCGTGTATGGTGGCTCGGAGGTCAGGGCCCTGAGCTCTGAGATGCGCCTGGCCGACGTGATTGCAACCAGGAAGGCCACCTTCTACGAGAGGTGAGACCAAGAGCACATAGCCAGTGGTTCAAACAGGGGCCCCATGAGATGAGCCAAAACCAGGTTTAGGTCCCACTGCGGGACCGGGGGTCTAGAATACGGAAAAAGAAGGTCCAAACCCTTAAGGAACCAGCCAGCCATAGCATGGGAAAATACCGTGTGCCCTTGCACCAGCGGATGGAAGGCCGATATGGCTGCCAGATGCACCTTGACTGACGAGGGCGCCAGGCCTGGGCCCTCAGGTGGAGGAGGTAATCAAGGACAAGCTGGAGTGGGGCAGTCACCGGGGAGACACCCTGGTCCACCACCCACCAAGAAAACCAGGACCACTTTGCCAAATAAGTGCAGCAAGTGGAGGGCCATCTACTTTTGAGGAGGATGTGCTGAACCTGCTCTGAGCACGTCCTTTCCTCTCCACCTAACCACTGAGCAGCCATGCCCCGAGGTGAAGAGCCGCCAGGTTGGGATGGAGGAGGCGGCCCTGGTCCTGAGAGAGCAGGTCCGGGCAGAGCGGCAACAGCCATGGCGGAACTACCAGCAGGCCATGAGGGTTCCGTACCAATGCTGCCTGGGCCATGCCGGGGCAATCAGGAAGACCCAAGCCTTGTCTATCTTTTATCTTCTCCAGGATCCTGCTGATTGGAGGGAATGAGGGAAAGGGGTAGAGAAGCTGGCCTGATCAGGACAGGAGAAAGGCATCGGACATAGAGCCCCTCCCCAGGCCCCCCACTGGAGCAGAACCGGGGGCATTGCCGGTTCTGCTGAGTCGCGAACAGGTCCACCTGGGGAGTTCCCCACCTTAGGAAGAGCCGGTGGGCCACTTCCGGGTGGAGGGACCACTCGTGTTGCAAGGAAAAGTCCCTGCTCAAGTGATCCGCCCTATCATTCTGGGCGCCCGGTAGGTGGAAGGCCTTCAGGTGGATGTTGTGGGCTATACAGAAGTCCCACAGCCCAAGAGCTTTGCGGCAGAGGATCAGGCCCCGCCTTGCTTGTTGAAATAGAACATGAGGCTGTGTTGTCCATGAGGACCCTACCTTGCCCTCCAGGTGCGAGCACAAGGCCATACACGCCAGCCGCACCGCCCTGAGCTCCTTTACGTTTATATGTAAGGTCAGGTCTTGAGCCGACCATGGACCTTGGGTCTGAAAGTTCCCCAACCCAGATCCGACGCATCGGACACCAGCTCCAACAACAGGGTCCTGTCCCTGGACCCCTTGGAGCATGTTGTTTGGGGTGGACTACCACCGTAGGGAGGTGATCACAGAATCCGGCACAGTGAGGACCTTGTCCATCCGGTCCGTGGCCTGGGAGAACTTCGAGGCCAACCAGATCTGGAGGGGCCTCATCCTGAGTCCGGTGTAATGGACCACGTATGTGCATGCTGACATGTGACCCAAGAGTTGTAGACAAACCCTGGCTGTTGTCACCGGGAACCTTGTGACCGACTCGATGAGACCTTTCAGGGTCTCGAATCTGTCTGGCGGGATAGAGACCTTGGCTGACACTGCGTCCAGGAGCCCCCCAATAAACTTTATGCCTTGGACCACGACTAATGTGGACTTGGTGTTGTTTACCAACAGGCCCAAGGCAGTGCATGTGGACAGGAGGAGCACCACATGATCCCTCACCTGCAACCGGGAGGTGCCCTTGACAAGCCAATCGTCCAGATAGGGAAATATCTGGACCCCCATTGCGTAAGGTAGACTGCTACCACCGACACGCATTTCGTAAACACTCTCAGGGCAGTGGACAGACCAAACGGGAGGACAGTGAATTGGTAATGATTCTGTCCCACCACAAAACAGAGGATGTGCCCCTCAAATATGTGGATGTGGAAGTACGCGTCCTGTAGATCGAGGTCAGCGTACCAGTCCCCGGGATCCAGGGAGGGGATGATGGAGGTCAGGGAGACCATGTAGAACTTGAGCTTCACCATATACTGGTTCAGACGTCAGAGGTCCAAGATGGGCTTGAGCCCCCCCCCTTTGGCCTCCGGGATAAGGAAATAATGGGAGTAATACCCCTTGCCCATGAACTCCTCAGGCACCGCCTCTATCGCTCCTAGATGAGCAGAGCTTCGTGTGAGGGGTCCCCCAAGGGGGATGGGGCGTGGTTGGGCGGGTAGGAAGTAAACTGGAGGGTATAGCCCCAGAGATGGTGTTGAGAACCCATCGGTCCGAGGATGGCCGCAACCATTCCAGGAGGAAAGCACACAACCGGTTGGAGAAGGGACGCTTTATTGGGGGTGGATCCCTGATGAGGACCGGTGGGGTACCCCAGAGCATCCCTTCAAAAATGCCCTTTCCCAGCCTGTTGGCTTTGGAGGACCCAGGCTGCGGGGCAGGCCATCTCTTATAGTCCTGCTGCTTCTTATGGATGGCCTTGTACTTCGGGAGGGCAGTCTGGGTGGCAGTCTGCTGTGGCTTGATCTTAGGTTTTGCTGGAGCTGGGACATAGAGGCCCAGAGTCTGGAGGGTCATGCAGGAGTCTTTCATGCCATGTAGCCTTGTATCTGTTTCCACTGCAAACAGCTTTCCCATCAAACAGGAGATCCTGCATGGAAGACTGCGCCTCGATGGACAGCCCAGAGAGCAGGAGTCATGATGCCCGTCTCGTGGACACAGCGGAGGCCACTGATCGTGCAGCAATGTCCGCAGCATCCGAGGCTGCCTGCAGGGACGCCCTAGCGGCCGCTGCCCCTTCCTCCACTAGCGCCTAGAACTCCTTCCTATCGTGCTCCTGGAGGGAGTCCTCAAACTTGGGCAGGGAGCTCCACAAATTGAATTCATACTGGCCCAGGAGAGCCTGATGGTTTGCCACTCGTAGCTGGAAGCTCGAAGATGAATAAACTTTCCTTCCGAAAGAGTCCAGTCTTTGAGTCTGTGTTCTTTGGGGTCAGGGTTGGCTGACCCTGCCGTTCCTTGTGGTTGACTGACTCGACCACCAGGGAGTTGGGCTCCGGGTGGGTATACGAGTACTCATGCCCCTTAGCGGGTACAAAGTACTTGCGTTCAACCTTTTCAGAGATGGGGGCCAACAAGGCCAGTGTTTGCCACACAATATTTGAAATCTTAGCCACCCCTTCATGGAGAAGCAAGACCACCCTACCTGGTGCCGAAGGGGACAACACGTTAAACAGGGAGTCTGAGGGCTCCTCCATCTCCTCTGCCTGCAGGTGGAGGCTTGCTGCCACCCTCTTTAAGAGTTCTTGGTGAGCCCTGAAGTCCTCCTTCAGGATTGAGGGTGGGTGGGCCGAAGAGGCCGGTGTGATGCTCTGGGTGTCGGCCGGCACCGGAAGGTCCACCACGTGGTTGGACTCTGGGCAAGTGCCGAGGACACACGTCTCACTGTTCCCTTTCTCGAGGGTCTGGAGAGGGAGGCCGACGGTGCCTCCGAAGCTCCAGCCACAGAGCAAGCTCCCACTGGAGGCTGCGCCGGAGGCCACGGTGCCCACTGGTACTATTGGGCCAGCCACGACGCTCAGTGCCACTGCACCTGCTATGGCACCGGCAGCACTGGCTGTTAGGGTTGGCTGGCCTGGCCCGGCCCATCAGAGGACGGCTACGAATGGAGACGGGGCTGGCGTAAGATCTGCTGCTGTCTCTGGACCGGGAGAAACGGCAGTGCAGGGATCTACGATGGCCACAGGACCGTGATCTCAACATGGAGGACCGGTACTGGCGGTAACAGCTGCTCCGCGAACAGCCTTGATGGGCGGACCCACGACAGCAAAACACCAGCGATTGATGCCTAGGGCTGTGATGTCTTGGCAGAGACTTGGAGTGGGAGTCCAAGCGGGAACGGCGGAGACAACCGTGCCATGAGTAACTCAAGTACCCTCTCAGAGACGAGGACTGATGGCGATGCCTGCTGCGGTCCCACCAATATTCACTCCTTGAGGACGAGCGGTGCCACGAGTCCCGGACGGACGGAACCCAGCCAGACAGTCTGGTTACAGTCAAGGGCGATCCACCTGGACTCTGGCCCGAGCGATCGCTGGGTGGTGATAGGCGTCAGGAACGTTCCCTTGACTGAGACTGGTACCAGGCCAGAGGCAACTGTGGAGATCCCAGCGGCGGCTTGCCTCTGGAGCACGGGACTGACATCGGCGGTGCTCTGGGTACTGGCATGGACATAATGTCCCCGGCCTCCTGGAGGGCTTCAGGCGTGGACGGCATCCGGACATCTGGAGAGGCCTGTTCTGAAGGGGCCGGGCTATTCTGCTCAACGTGAGTCGGAAGCCTGGGCCCCGGTGGGAATCGAGGACTGCCCGACATGGGCCTAGCCTCTGTCCCAGACATCCCTCAGTGCCGCTAAGAAGGAGTCTTCTTGGCCCTCTTGGCATGCCCCGTGGACGGGGAGTGGTGTCGACTGGCCAATGGCACCAGAGGGTTGCCGTGTACCGACGGCACAGTGCCGGGTACTGGTTCGGAGCGGCATGCCCGAGTTGGGGTCAGCGCCGACTCCATCAGGATGGCCCGGAGCCTAATGTCCCTTTTTCTTTTGGTCCGATGCTTAAATGACTTGCAAATCTTGCACCTTTCGCAGACAGTCTGCGTGCAGGTCACTTCTTGGCACAGAATGCCTGCAAGAGCCGCACGATTTAAACTCCAGGGTGCGGGGCATGCCCCGGCCCGGGCTCATTGACTAACTACAGGTACCAGCGCTGAACAAACCAACAGTTCTGGGGACGAGCTGCAGCAAAGCTGGCGCAGAGCAGTTCCGACGCACCTTCACTGGCGGCAAGAAGGAACTGAGGGTGGGGGGAGTGCGCAGCTCCCGTTATACCGTGCCAGGCAGGCGCCACTTCAGGGGTCGCGGGGGGCGCTTCCCCCTACGGGTACTGCTAGGGGAAAAACTTCCAGCACCGGTGCACATGGCGAGCACGACACCTATTGTGGAATACACATGAGCAATCATTCAAAGAAGAAATATAAACTACAGTGGAACCTCATGAACATCTCGGAAATGGAGGTTGTTCGTAACTCTGAAATGTTTGAAACTCTAAATAAAATGGTATGATCTTTCAAAAGGTTACAACTGAACACTGACTTAATACAGCTTTGAAACTTTGCTATGCAGAAGAAAAATGCTGCTTTTAACTATCTTAATTTAAATGAAACAAGGACAGTTTCCTTACCTTGTCAATTTTTTTTAAAAAACTTTTCCTTTATTTTGCTGTTAATTTACATTTAACAGGACTGTATTTGTGATGTGTGTGTGTGTGTGTGTATCTTGGCTGCTGCCCGATTGCCTACTTCCAGTTCCAAAAGATATGTTCGTAACTCTGAGGTTCTATTGCATGGGCCAAATTTTGTTTGTAATTCCCACTGAACTCAATGGGACTATTTGCATGAGCAAAGACAGGATTTGGTCCCGAGTCTTTAGTTTTCTGGAAATCCTCCCTGAAACTGCTGTTGTGCTTCTCCGAAAGCACCCCACATTGGGCTGGGCTGGTCACTCAGAGGCACATCTTTTCTACAGTATACCTAGTTTTGTATTTTGTTTGCATGACTGTTCTGGGACCTTTATAGTCTGAGGAACTAGGTTAGGCTTCCTTTTTCTCCTAAACAAACTGTAGATTTGCCAGGGGGATGTAAACTCCTGTGTTGGGGTAGGGAGGTAGAGAACAGAAAACTGCCCCCCACTCCCAACAAGACGGAATGGCCAGTTGGCAGAATAACTTGACGAGATACCACAGTATTAAATGCTTAGCAGCCAAACACATTTATTAGTCTCTTTTTCCAGGAACCCAAAAATATTTTGTAGTTATAATGTAAGCAACTGAGTTGCACATAATACAATCATATCTTTAAAAAACATAAAAATAAAATAAAAACAAAAAAGCTGTTTAAAAGCCCAAAAAAACCTTCAGAAAACTTATATATGTATTACACCATCTCTCAGTTTCAATGAAATGACGACGACTTAATTCCTTATTACTCTTAATTTGTCACACTCCAATAAAACATCACCCTTTTGTTTGTTTTTTTTGAAATCCAGCATGAGAAATACAGTACCTGCTATGGCAAAAAATACACATAAAATGCAACATTTCAGCTTATTTGTACATTAGTAGAGTTTAAACATTTTATTGTTTTTAAGTGAACCAGTGATTTTAAGTACCACTATACTAAAAGTAAAATAAAAATACAGAAGAGGAGGAGAAGGGGGGCAGCCTGCCATACAAAAGCACCTCAAAGTGCTGAGTTTCTGTGTCCATGGAAAACCACTAGGATATTCAAACATCAGGGTGTATAGATGGGAATTAAGATGAAACCTGGGCATGAAAGGAATTGTGTCACCTCCTCTTTATTCTCCCTTGTCGGCTTTCTTTGCTGCCCATCCGGGGGGAGGGGGAGGTTGGGGGAAGAAACCAGAATTAATATAGTTTTTAATAAAGAAAGCTATTTCAAGTATAAGAAAAAAAAACACTCATAGGTAACTTGCAAAGAGCATCAATACGCGCATCCACTATTTTTATTATTACGTCTGCTCATGGGGGACAGTGCTTCAGCAAGAGGGCTTTAGATGTACCTTCCTGTTACCTTATTTATGTGCAAAGTACGAAAGCTGCCTTTTCTAATCCAGCAGTTTTGGACATCAGTGATTATCCACTCTGCACTTACTTATTTATTTAAAGGAAGGAGAGAGGAAAGGGAAACTATTTTAGAAACACAGCTAGATTAAGTTAACCTCTTCCTCCATTCCTCCTCAAGACACAGCCCTCCCCCATTACCTGACTTGATTGTTAGCAATGAGGAAAACTTCACTAAGCCTGGGATGCCCACCATTAGCCAGTTTCCTGATCAGGTAGAAAGCATTTGTCTTTGTAAACATAGCTCCTTAGTTAGGTCTGTGGATTTCAAAGCAGCATTTCATGTTTCCATCGAAATGGTGGAATCTAAAATAGTTTGGAACCCTTCCCCACCATTTGCTTTCCTCACTTCCTCAACCCTTCCCCCCCCCCCAAAAGGTTGTTTTTGGTATTTATTTGGTTCTTTTGGAAAAAGACATAACATTTAATTAACAAGTAAACAGTGCAGAGTTACCATCAGCAGAGCTATGCAATGTTTGTTCTGTTTTCGGTATAGGAAGGAAAGAACACCACATCTGTTAGATATTCTGCACCTCAGAAATTGTGTGCAATTGCACGCAAATTTTAGGGGCACCTGGGCATCATTTCAGTTTTGTTCTTTGTGGAATCACTGGACAGATTTCACTTGTGTGCTGGCAGAGGTGGAGAGGGTGACATAGGGCAGCAGTGAAGAGATGATCCTAAGGCCACAGGAAGCAATCCAACGGACGGAAAGGGCCAGTGAAGTGTCAGAAAGGAAGGCTTCAAATACAGAACTGAAACCAAATCTCAAGATTTCCAAGACCAAATTCCAAAGGCATGGGCTCATATGCACATCCCTGAGACACTCATCTATGACAGAAGAAACTGACCACAACATGACCGGAGAGGGGAGAAAGTATCAGAGGTTCCCTGACATCTGTGGGATTTACCCAACAAAGACCTCTTCCCCCACCCACCCTCTCAGAGATTCTAGGTGAGCTGTAAGGCATATACATAAGCAGCATCTACTACTGAATGTCATGCTCTCTGTTTCAATGTACTATTGGTATATGATGGCTTCTGTGTATTGGGGACAAGGTGACACCCTATTTGAAGTGGCAGTATAACAACACTTTCATAAATTACGGGGAGCTACACTGTCCTCTATTCCTAGAGCAGCATAAAGTGACAAGGCTCTTCATTTTACAATCCCCACGAGATCTACAAGATACTCCTCCCTTCCTGAAGGCAGGAAGAGATGCGTCCATGGAGGGATGACACTTCACCACCCAATGTCTGTTTAAAGGCAGGGAAAAGATGACACACTGCATCCAATTTAAAGATCTGGTGGAAGAGGAGGAAAGTTGCAAGTACATCAATCCAACCAGGTTCAATGTCTGCTTAAAAGAATGGGCTTGTGACCTATAGCAAAAACAGCATTACTGCATATGGAAGGCAGGGGAGGAGCCTGATAGAGAGGGGAAGGAGAAAGTAAGCAATATGGATGGTTTAAGCTCTCCATTGACTTCTGCTTAGCGAAGTCATTTAGGATCTAGATTTTTTTGATGGCTTGAACATAGAAATGTTGTAGGTTCCCCCGATCCCACCCCAAGCAAACAATGTTAAGAATGAGTTATCTTGCTGTTAAAACTCATAATACTTATATAGTGCTTTTCATCTTCAAAGCACTTTACAGACAAGAACTCGCTAATCCTCACAAAACCCCTGTGAGGTAGGTTAGTATTAATATCGCCATTGTACAGATGAAAAAACTGAGGCAGAGAAGTTAAGTGACTTGCCCAAGGCTAAGAGAGGAAGAATAAGAGCCAGGATTAGAATTAAAGAGTTCCAGGCTCTCAGTCCTGTGCTCAAACCACTAATCTAAGCCTCTCTCCCAGGAGGAGATCTAAGAAGCGGATAAGCCCACCAAGGTTGGAAGAGAACACAGGGCTTAAAAGGTTACATTAAAAAGGGAAATGTACCATGAGGTATTTTGTGATGAAGAATTGAAACTTCAGGATTTTTTTTATTTTTAAAAGGCAATCCAACAGAGTGGAACCCTGATAAGATCACATCTGTAAGGCAGGCACAGATGTGAGGAGAGTGTCATCATCAAGTCTATTACTCATTACAGTACTGCGAACGTCAACAAAAAATAAAATTGCTGCATGACAAACACTGAATACAGGCAAGATAATCTCTCAGTTATGATACTGTTATCTACGATAATGCCAAGGTAATTAATGCAGGTACCATGGTTCACCATGGGCAAGGGAAAGTCAAGTCAACACAAGGCTCCTATTAAGACAATGAAGAGGGCAGTGAGATTTACATTTTTCTACGAGGAGACCACTCCAAGAAGCCCACTGAGCTCTAGGTGTAAGTGACAAAATCAACTGCATTTTGGGGGTGAGAACGTGAAGCCACTTCCCAGTACACAAGGCTAATTTCTTTAATTTAGATGGCTTTATCTACGTTAGTTTTTGTTCCCTAAAATTTTCCATCACTACCACCACCGCTACACCACCAGTGGTGGCACTAGTATAGACAAGGTATTGGTGGTTACTAGTGTTTTAACTGCCAAGTTCTCCTACATCTGCTCTGATCAGGGCTAGAAGATAAGTTAGCTACAACACCAGCACCCGATCTCTAATAGTGCTCCCACCCACTAGAGCTGCAACAGAGATAGCAACAGTGGCAATTTTAGGAAAAGGTTCCCGTAGACAGTTTATGAGTAAGGAGCGGTTGTGTTCCAATTCTCCTAAGAGAGTGGCTGTTTTAATGGAAAGTGAGTAGGTAAATCCCAAAAGACAGTGCTTGAGGCACTCTGTTTCCTGAGCTTGAAAGAGGCCTTAACACAGAAGGTGGTCAAATCATTTTCCAGGGAACGTTGGGGTCTCATGTCACACTGTTGGCCCTTGGTTAACACTGCACAGCTAGAATTCACAATCCTGCAGAATTTGAGTTGAATTTTGGAATCAATCTTAACTGAATTCTCCAAAACTGTCTAGTTCTCAAAACTGCCGACTTCTGAAAAGAGAAGACGTTCCCAAGAGTCTCTTTCTCTTTCGAAGTCATCACTCTGTCTCCTTCCCTCCACACCAACATGGATGCACCATGGACACAGAAACTGCTGAACAGTTTAGCAAAGCTACCTCTTCTTCCCCTACATCCTCCCAGCAGAATGCATAGTTTACAATTCACTTACAAAATAAAGAAGCAATGCTGACCACATATGGGACCTTTTTTTTTTTTTTTTGGAAAAAGAAAAAAAAACCTCTTCTTAAGTTCAGTATCAAAATTCACATTTGCATAATAATACATTTCAAGGCCATTAGAGAGGAATGAGAGCGAAGCAAAGAAAGCTGCAGCGTCTCTCCTCCCTTTGTCTTCCTGAATGGAGCTGAAGGATCCCACAAGGAGTTTCTTCTCGGGGTGAGGACTGAAAGGGGCTAATGCAACAGCTCTTGCACACCTCAGATTTGGGGTGAAGAGGTGGAATAATAGGGAAAAACAAATGGAAGGAGACACTGTAGATTCCCATGTTTAGCTACAAACAGCTTAGAAGAAAAAAAATTACTTCAGACTTTTTTCTTTTCTTTTTTAAACACTTCTACCTCACCATTTCAAAAACATTGTTTTATTCTTGTAATACCCTGTTAATTTAAATGGCAACGTTCAATGTGCTGGAAGTTGAAGGGGTGAAAAAAATATAAATTTTCCTGTTTCTCTCATTAGGACATGGAAAGAAAGGGTAAAAGTGTGCCTATACCCACAAATTGCAGAAGCTACAGAACACCTTCTCTACATGCATAAATGTGTCTCAAATATCACTGTTTCAATTCTCCAGTGCTTACAAAAAATTAAAGCAAGCCACACACACACAAACAAAAGAGAAGCTACATAATACAAATATAAATTCAACCTGCAACTGCGGACTAGCCTAAAACTATCATCAGCGTCTGTGCATCATGTCATGTCCCTTCCCACATCCCAAACCTCTACACCACTTACGATTACTGTGCAGTGTAGAGACTAGCCCAAAGATGCTACTTGTTGAACCAGCTGGACCAGTGGACTGGCATCTTTATATTTGACCTCTTGAAAGAGTGAATTGACCATTGTCTCCCTCCTCCAGCCCAAGTAGTCTCCTTAGACAGTCACTGTACTCACAAAGGCACATTCATAAATACCACATTTAAGTTACTGCTTGTAAAAACAACAAAGAGGGGAAAATGTTAAGCGCTTATACCCCAATCCATCCCTACTGACCCAGCAAGAAGCATCACATAACGTATCACTTCGTGAGACACCGCTCTCTACCTTCAGAAGGTACATATTTCTTAAAGAAGTTTTCCAACACCCCATTTTTTGTCGTTGCATAAATGAACGCTTTTTTCCATTTTTGGCTTACATGTTTTGGAATACAGCACACCCCCAATATAAAGCTCTGTTGTAAGGCTACCCCCTAAAGTAAGGCTGCTCTATCTTGGCTCCCTTTTCATTCTTCTGCTCCTCCTGCACCGCCCACTAAAAATACAAAACATTCAGCACCTTATATAAGGAGGGTGAGACGATTCTGGAAGGGGTAGGGAAGGGGAAGAAAAGCACTTAATATCATAACCATGTCACTAAAATATCTATTTCCAGCAAGCTGTGCAACCTGCTCTTGCTGCTCAACATTAGTATTAAGAAGGAACCATGTTCATCTAAGGTTGTTTCATCTAAAACATGAGAGAAACTTCCATGTATTTGTCATGGTTAAAAACAGTTAAAAAATTGACATTTTGTTATTTGAATGCATTGATTTGTACTTTAATACCTAAGATGAGGCATTTAGTAATTAAAAAGAAACACTTCTTGCTAAACACTGCCTCTCTCGTTTGTCCATGCAAACTCTTCCCATCTCCCCTCTTCTCCCTCTGCCCACCAAATAGCCAAGAGACTGTGCCACAAAGAATACTCAGTGGCTGCCTGGAACAAAACTTTCTACCATTTTATCTGGAGTGCATTGTCTTGTTTTTATAGGAATGGTTGTCAGGGTCAAGTCAAAATTATTCCAACTCTCTGGCTAAGAAAAAAAAAATCCATCTGGTTTTAACACAGCTGGATGTCCCCATTACTGATTGCCACATGCACAGTGGGAAATGGCTCTTTGCTCTGGACACTTAGTTTGCAAGATGCTCTTTTCACAACCCAAGATTCTGGGAGGTTTTCAGAGAAACTTTCCTGCATACCTTTATAAAAAGCAACACATGCACAAACTCTGGCAGCCTATGAATGTTGCTTTGTTGCATGCCACTGATTAGGTTACATCTACGTTGGCCTGACAACACAGTTTAAAAAACAGGCTTAGAACCCTACAAGTCTGGAGACCATTAGAACATTTTCTGTGTCACAGATGGGATCAACCATTTTCCATAATGGGGCTAAAGCACATCCAAGGTTTTAGCAAACCACAGAGGGCTGAAGTCCAATCTACACCACAAACCAAACTGTTGTAACGAGGTCCACTGACTCAGTTTTAATAGCAGCATTGTGGACTTTATTGTGGACAAACAGGGTTGTAATATGGCCTGGCCAGTCAGTGTAAAAAGGACTAAACTGTATGGCCTTATCTACTTCAGGGAAATTTTGCCAAAATGTCTCCACTGTTGGTAATACAAAGTTAATTTGTGCTGGTGTTTGCAATGGTGGGATATTTTTGCAAAATATCTGTAGAGGAGACAAAACTTATCAGAACAGTGCTTAAAAGGTCAGTCCCTAGCTAGGGTACAGTTCTAACACTGTTTAGTCCTAGCCATAAGCTCCATTTAGCTACAAGGATTTAAGCTAATTTTGCAGAAAATTTTGCACAAGTTTCCCATCATCAACACTCGTTTAGCCACACAAGAAACCTCGGTGTTGGTGGACTTCTGGTATTGTAAGCATCATGTCATCTATATAGTCTGTTCAGAGCAGGTATAATCAACATGATGCCTAAAATGCTAGAGGCAACAGATGGCCCCTCTATGTTGTACTCCCAATGTTACTAACATTACGTGTTGGATTTTTTTTCTTTTTTGAAAAATTAGTATAGAAAAGGCTGCAGGTTCTGCATATGTTGCTTCAGCTGTAAGAGAAAACTCAGCCTTAATAAAATCACACTCTCCTGACAGCATTTTTTAGTTTCTTATACATCATTTCAACTTTGTATTTTTGGAGTATTTTCTGCATTATTATTTTGCATATTTACAGTTAAGGAGACATCCATCCCTGCTATAATGGAATTTTTCCCAGGGCAGATAAAAAAATCTAACTTCCACCCCAGTCAATCAGGACTTCATATCCTGAGTGACTACCTGCCAAGCACTATAAGAGCATCTCACAACACTGGAGAAGTCCTGGATTCTGAAGTCACACAGTTTATAGTGAATTTAATATATGCATGGACATGCAGGTGTTCCTGGTTGTATTGGTCGCACTAGAGCTCCACAGCTACAATCTTAAATCCTGATCCTGCAACCTCTTACTTACAAAAATAGCCCTTAATCCTGTGAGTAGCACTTACTCATTCAAGTCAGTGGCACTAACTTGTGAGAGTAAGGATTACTCCTATAAGGGTTTCCTGGATCTGACCCAGAGGGCCAAATTTGGATCTCAGATGCACATACCGGGCACCCATTAAAGTCAATGGGAGATCTACATGAAAGAGCAAAATCAGACCCAGGAAGAGGGAAAGGCAGCTGAGGGATGAAGGAGGAGAAGATTATTCTACATCAAGGCATGAACAGAGGAGATGTGGCAGCATTTGATGAGGAAGGAGAGCATACACTAAGGAGAACGTTTTTTTTTTTTTTTCAAAGTGTTACACCAGTCACCTTTGCCAGTTCAAATCCCTGCAATGAAAAACAATATTAAGTAGAAAGACCAAGATTTCTAATGTACTAATTTTTAAAAGTTTCAAGATGAATTTTTTTTAAAAAGAGATCAACTTAATACGAAGGCTGAACTGTTCTCTAATGTTGGAGACTACTGAAAACAACCTGTTTATACTTCAGAGTAAAATGTGTTTGGCTTAAGGTCCCTGTTCAGTACACAAATTCTTCTGTTTAACCTGAACATCAGAAAGCCAAAGTCTATGAAAAAGTTCACATCATTTGATTGTAGAGGTCCTCTACAAAAAGTGGAAAAAAGTGTCCAGAAAAGCACAGGCATACTGGAAAAGACAAAGTCTTCCCAAACGGCATCCAGTTCAAGAAATTAAATCTTCCTTTCACTAGAAGTGGTGTTAGATGTTAAAACTTCTTACTTTGCTTTTGTTTCTCATTTTGCATACTAGAAATCTTCACTGTAACTTTTATTAAAGTTACTACGGCAGGAGGGAAAAAGGAAGAAGGGCTCAAACCCATCTAATTCAGAGAATAAGCCTACAGACAATTCAGGCAACATTCAGGGGGGAGGGGGAAGCAGCTGGTACTGGAGCAGAATTTATAGAAAACAGAACGTAAAAAGGAAAAAAAACGCTAAAATGTAATTAGAAGAACTAAAATAGTGGAGGATTAAAACAAAGGAGACAGGAAATCAGGAAGAAAGGAATAATAATTGAGACATGTATGTGTTTAGATTATATGGCCATGAGGAGCAAGAATCAAGAACAGAACTGCTACAAGGTGCTTTCTTTGTTTCTTCATGAACATCTTGGGAAACTCCAGATGTGTTTGAGACTAACAGGAAGGACTTGACATTTGACCCCAACTGGCAGCGGAGGTTTATAATCTATTCCAAGATGTGCCCTTTCCACCTCTTCTTACAAACTTTTCCTAGTTTTCTTTTCATGGTGTTCATGTGAAACAACGTTAGCAGCAACTGGCACATTTTTCCTGACCAGGATAGTCAAAAATGCCTCCTCAAGAACAGTGTTCCAAAAGCCAGACCTACTCAGTACCAAATCCTGAAATCCTGCTTGCCTCTTTCATGCACTGACATCAAATAGACCTGCTTGCTTGAGACAGGCAAGCCATATTTGGCCTGTAGGAGAGTGCTGTCTGGCTAGCACGGCCCTCCAAAATTATTGTTCACAATGGTCAGGAAAACCATTATAGAACCAAGCTAGTGACACAGTGATTAGACAAGTATTACTTGCATGGTTTCAGCTATAAATTTGTACAGGAACAAAACCGACAACTAAATAGAGTGGGAAATGGGAGGCATTAAAGTACCTCAAGCAACTTATAAATTGATGACTCAAGATACAAGTGCCTAAGATAAAGCCTTCACAGAGTTCAGGGATTGGGGTGTTTTTGGAGAGGGGAAGGATGCTCTTATGAAACAACACAGCCAAAGATTCAGTGCTCTAACCTCTTAGTAGTCATCAGCCATGGCTGTTGCCAAAGGACTGTAGCAAAGGCCTTGGTTCTTTTTCACTAAGTCCTACCATTTTCTGTTCTTAGGACACTGCCAATTGGTAAAGCACAGCCTCTGGCAAAGCATTCAGATAAATATCTTCCCCTCAATTTAAAAAAAAAGAGCAAACAAACAAAAGAATCCCTCTCTACTGGCCAATCACACTACGATTTTCCAAATTAACTTGGTGTATTGTTTTTAACGCACTTACATGCACACACCTGCAGGAAGAATGCAACACACAAACAGAGCACAACTGAAGTGATAGGAGAGAAATTTGGCATTTGATTTTTCAAATCATAAAAAGCATTCTTACCTTTTCTGTTATGTAACTCACTGCATGGCATGCCTTTGCAACAGGCTCATTTTGTTTTAAGAGCAGGTGCATTCGTTTTCATGGAGTGACTGAACTCCATATGCCTCCTTTTGCAGAATGTGTGGGTATATATATATATATGTACAAAGGCACTAAAGTGGCTTGTGGTTCCAGCCTAAAAACTTCACGCAGATTAGGCCCCTCTCCTTTACTGATGAGAGACAGGAGTTATCCATCCCAACACTGAGATCAGCAAAGTTGTTCTCAGGGCTGGGAGTCCTGACAGCTGGCACGTGTGGGGTCAGCAGGAGAGCTTAAATATTCCCCTAAAAAAACCCTAAAACTAAAGTACATTTCTGGGTGAGAGACAAAGAAAAGCAAGCAGCAAATCTTCATAACGTGGATTATCATTGACTAAGGGGTAGTTGGAAACTTAAAAATAATCACTTTTGTTCTCTAATGTACATTTCACAGGAGACTTTCAAATTCTCTCCCCTCTTGATCATTTTCTGTATTAAAAAGGAGACAAGATACAACTGCTCCATTGCTAGGATATTCCATACGTATGGGTTAGGTTTACAGTTTTCTTTTTTTAAAAAAGGTGCTTGGAGGGATATTTCAGTCTAATTTTCATTGCAAAAGAACTAAGTGATATTTCCATTCATACATTTCTCTCCCCTGCCCATGCAACTGTACCCACATGAGACTAACAACGCTCTACAAAGAATAACCCTTCTTCTGCCACAACTTGGTTTTTAAGAATACACTGAATTTCTGTTGCTGTTATTGAATTTGTTGTAATAATTATTTTTTAGTCTTTAAAATGCTTGATCCCCAGTAATGACAGTAACATTTGGAGATGTTTCTGCTTTTTAATTTTTTTAAAGTAAGTTTTTGAAGATTCAGGAACTTGTAAAAGTTTATCAACAGGAAAGAAACAGCCATCTATCTAGGATAAGATAAGGTTAAATAAACCATCTGCAAAAACTGGCTTCCTATCCTAGAATTCCTGAGAAAGCTTGCAAATTTAAAGCAGGAAAATAAATGTAAAAACAAACAACACTGTTAAATGCTCCCAGAGTTAGTCTTCATCTAATATATATGCATGCATGCATGCGTGCACTTTTTGGTCTTTTGTGTGTGTAAGTTTTAATTTTTTTTCTCTTTAAGCTTACTATGGAAGAACATTTTAGCTTTTCATTTTTAAATATTTCAAATCCCTCATTATGTCTTGTAAACAAGAGGGGCTCTAGCACCCGGCTTTCACCGTAGTATCGCAATGAACTCAACTAACCCAAAGTGCAGGTAAAGGGACCTTAGGGCAGGTTGGGAGAGAGAAGTGAGGGGGTGGGAACACAGCAGTGAACCAGCATGGGCAAGTCACGTGACAGAATGGATACTGGCTTATTCAGGCCATCATAGATGCTTCATTGGAAAGTACTGCTGGCACAGGGCTTTTCTCTCTCCTGCATCTCTGTGCATGGCTGCTCTTCATATTGAGGCTACTAAAGACAACATAGCTCTGCCTGGGGGGAGGGAACAAACCTAACTGGTAGGAGTTGGAAGAAAAACATTTTGATTCAATGTGTATGGTGGGATGGAGGAGAGAGCACAGTAAAAAAAAACCGAACCAAAAACAAAAACAAAAAATAATATTCAAAAAAGGACCAGATAGTATGTTGCAGACTCCAGTTTACACACACACACACACACACAGAGCATATGAATCTATAGGTATATGTAGATGTAGCACTCCCCTCAGTCAGCCGTCAATGTCGCACTGGGTTTACACAGATATGGCAATTTTAAAAAGTCACAGAATTCCCCTACCTTTCTCTCTCTCTCTCTCTCACACACACACACACTTTAAGTTTGCTTTTTCCATTCCCCCCAATGCTTAAAGAGTTAAATACATTAGACACTATTGTATCCTTCAGTGAAAATGCTAAAGAAAAGCTATTCCCCTCCCCTCCCCACCTCGTACAGTTAATAAGGACAAGAGAGGTACATTCCCATTCAAGGTTGGAATGGGTAGGTATTTGCTGGTACAGAATGTCAGCACTTTATGCTAAACAGTGTAACACAGAGCTTGACACCACCACACTAGTGGTGGCACTTCTGAGAAAAGTACCGGCATCTCTCTTCCCTCTTCTCCCTGCCCCCACAAAATATCTCCCGCTTTGTGTAAAGGGATGACCCTTCAGGTCTGCTACAGCTCTTCTCACAAGCAGTATTGTAACTTTTGTTCCCAGGGCGCACACTCGCACACACTGGCTATTACTGTGGATTACAGGTCACCCCATCGTGCCCAGAGTACTATTACACTGATGCTCAAAAAATCCCAAACAAATCTTTCGTTAAATACAGAAATTAAAAAGCAACGGTACAGAAAAAGTAAAAACAAAAAAAGGTGCAATACTTTAAAAGAAGTCTTTGCTAGTTATACGCAGGCCTAAGCAAAACCACGTACACAGGGGGGAAAACACAACACAGAGAAACAAAAGGAAACATTTGAAGTACACACTGGTTTAAGAACATTCGTAAGTAAACGTTTCTGTCAGTGATGGTCTGGTGCTGTAATACACCAAGGCCTGGCACAGGTAACACTCATCAGGAGGGATGCAGAAAGAAGTTAGCTGCATGTGCTTTCAGGAGATGAAGCAGGCAGGCCAGCAAACTGCCAACACAACTTAGTTTTGTCAGTTTTAATGTAAGCAGTAAATCAACTAAGTGAATAATGGTGGTTGGGCTGGAATTTCAGGGTTTTGATGGATACTTCATGAATGGACATGAATACATGTATACGGTTTGGGGGAGGGGTGAGAGACTAATTTTCTAAAGGTACTGAAGACTGCAAGGGACTAGATAAGAACATTGGTTTTAGCCACATATAAACGTGATGTCTTCTATCCTCTGTTTTACCCTCCACAGAAGAAAAAAGAATGGCTTGCATTATAAAACAAACATTCTAGGGTTTACTCATAAAAACCCCACATGCAGACATAAATAAATAAATACACTGCTACTCAAAAGACAACACTGGCTCCCCTTCTCACCAAATCCTTAGGACATGGCAGTGTTTTGCTCTACCACAGGGTCAGAACAAGGGCTACGAAGCAACAACCCACATTCAATATGATCTGCAAACTTGAATTAGCACCCTACTTAAAATTAATTAAAAAAAACAAAGACTTGACAAATTTTAATCCAGCCCAAGAAAATTTTGTTTCAGCCACTGGGACTCCGCAATACTTGTTTTCAGAATCAAGACACACAGATGGCCAGCCAGCCCATAGACCCATCAGCAATGCAGCATTCTGAGACAGCGAGAGAGAGAGGGAGAAAATGCACACTCACCAGAAACAAGCACACATGGGCAGTTACATGTGCCAGAACACACTGGTATTTATCAACCAGCCAATCACAAAGTGTTGGGGGTTTTTTGTGGGTGTTTTTTTTTTTTTTCATTTTTTTTTGTTTTGTTTTTAAAGTGAGGCTCCGTCAAGTCTTCCCCTCCCCCCACCCCTGCAATTCTTTTGAACCCCACCCCACAACCCCACCCAACACGGTAGACCTAAGGACGGAAACACACCCAGTGCAAACAAAGTTAAAAAGCTATTTTTTCAGTATATATGTTTTTTAGCAACAACTTCCGTATAACATGAAAAAGTGAAAAACTAGAAACTAATTTTTTTAATTTTTTGTGTTTAAATTTAAATGGTATGTGTACTTGCTTCACATTGTCTTTCTAAGTTGGCGTTCATGATTCAAGTATTTCAAGAGTGATATGTTCTCTTTTTGGATTCATATTCCAAACGAAAAAACTGAAGTTATATAAGGGAGGCAACTATGTGCTCAGACAGTCTGTCAATGACCCACCTTTTTTTCTCTCTCCGTTTTCTTTTTTCCTTTTAAAAATGTATTTATTGCAAGTTGAAAAAAAACGAAAAGGTCAAGTTAGTGCTGCTGCTGTTCCAAAAAAGGTCACGAGGTCAGAGTTGAAAGTTCTAAGTTCAGATTGAATCCGACCCTCCTCCCAGAAGGTCTCCAGGTAGTAAGGGAGCAGGGCTGCCCATTCTGTGGGGATCCTCTACACTTGGGACCCCCCACAAGCTTGAAGAATAGTTTGGGGGCCCCCACAATGAAGCGCCAGAGAGATCACCCCCACTGCTGCTGCCACCACTGCTGCTCCACTGCCCAAGCCCTGCTGACCCACCAAAAAGATTCAAAGGAGGTCCAACTGCATCTGTCTGGTTCTGTCCTGTCTCCAGGGATTGCCAGCCTGCTGTGGGTGCACTTGGGGTTGCTGCAGGTGTCGGGGGCTGAGCTTGTGCCAGAAAGCGACTAACCTCCTCATCTGTGGCAAACTCAGCCAGGATGGTAGTGTTTCCCAACACACACCTGGGGGAGGGGAGGGAGAAAAAAGGGTGAACAACGAGAAACAAAGTTCACATAAAAACCAGGGTACATGCACAGGGTTCAAAACCTTGGACATGACATGGCAAAGACTGCCCAAACCAGTAAGGAAATCAGTGGTAGAGCTAAGCAAGGGAGGTTGGGTACAGTCATCTCCACGTTACCAGTTTAATCAGACTCTGCAGAACCCAAACTTTCTGGTTTTAAAAAAAAAATGACAGCAAGTTTACAGCTCTTATGGCTGTGTAGGAAACCCAGTCCACAGAGAGAGTATGGAACATTAACAGCATCCTAAACATGCACGTGCAAGAGACAATTCCCCCCCCGCCCCTCCCCCGCAGAATAAAGGTGCAGACGCACACGAATAGGTTCAGCGTGCATTATCTTTCCAAAACACAAAAGCTTAAGGAAAGATTAGAAATCAAAGAACTTCAAATGAAAGAAAAGGAATTTCTTGGGTTCCCAACCTTTTCTTACACGTTACCATGGTCTGAAAGGTAACTGGGAGCAGGGAAGCAGTCGTTGCTCCCAAGACCACATGCACTTCCAAAGCAAGCCATAATCACACACCAATTTAAGAAAACTAATGTGAGCCTTTCTCTTCAAATCCCAAGAGGCCTGAGAACAGGAAACCAATTCTGCAAACTCCCAAAGACCCTATTTTAAGTGCCCCTCAGTTAACAGTCTATTTTGTCTTTTCCTAGCCCTATTTTCCTGCATTGCAGTGCCCCAAGGAGTAAAGATTACTCAGAAGAGAACAGAACTGAGGAACCACTGCAGATGGGTAAAAACCAGCAATGGGAAAAAAATGCAGAAACGGTAACATTTCTCTTTGACAGGTTTCAGAGGAACAGCCGTGTTAGTCTGTATTCGCAAAAAGAAAAGGAGTACTTGTGGCACCTTAGAGACTAACCAATTTATTTGAGCATGAGCTTTCGTGAGCTACAGTGATGAAGTGAGCTGTAGCTCACGAAAGCTCATGCTCAAATAAATTGGTTAGTCTCTAAGGTGCCACAAGTACTCCTTTTCATTTCTCTTTGAGACATTTTAATTAAAATGTTCTAGACGAAGAAAAAAATCAAAGATCTTTTAATTAAAAAATGTTTTCAAAAATCTTTGTAGAGAAAGTAAGAAAAGCTGTTTCACCCAAATAAAACACTCTTTTCCTCTACTTCAAAGATTCTCAAACTGTGGTCCATGTTGAACTTGCTGGGGGCTCAAGGGGAGCTGGCTGGTCATATAATGCTGCATATTCCCACTCCTGATTTCCAGCTACTAAATCTCATTAAAACACATTAAATACTTTCCTACAAGCAACTGCTGTTGCTGCCACAAGGGTTTTACACCATCATGACTAGGACTTAGTGATACATACAACCAAGAACAAGAGGTCCGTGAGAACCTCTACTAAAATGTGGTCCACGCTATAAAAGAGTTTGCGTATCCATGCTCTAGGAAACAAGCTTTCCTTCACAAAGCAATTTCCCTTTAAAAAAAAAGGGGGTGGGGTGGGGCAGGGGGAGGAAAGGAATTTAGCTTTGGTACTGTGGCAAGATGGGTTAGTATGTTGGGTCCTGCGCTTTTCTTGGCAGGGGGGCTAAGATGCCACTCCTTTCCCCTGCTCTTGTGCCGCTGAGGTCCCCACTAGTTGCCCAGGAAGGTGATAGAGGAGGGAGGGTTCTGGGTCTGCTCCGCACTCTGAGCCTCAGCCCCTCTCAACCCCTGCAGGTTCTTACCCTCTTCCCCCTTGAGTGGGGAACTTGTGGTCCTTAGACGGTGGGGGAGGGAGTCTCCCTCCCCTGCTGGGGCAGGGTCTCCCTTACTTCAGTTCTCTGGTCTTTCAGATCTTACAACACACCTCCAAGCTCCAGTCCTCTCTCCTTCCTCTTGACTGTCTGAAGCAGGGGGTTTTATTAGGTTCCTGACAGGGTTTAATTGACTACAGGTGCTCCAATTAACCTGTTGCAACCCTCCCTAGTCTACAGGGAACCACACCTTAATTAGCCTAGGGTTTATATATTTCCCCTCTACCACTGCTCCCTGGTCCTCCTGTATCACAGTACTCACATGGACTTTGTTTCAGATTGAAAATGCGATTGATCACTTTGCAAAAATCTTGCAGATTAATGCTCATCTGAAGCAATTTATTAATTTTCATAAACGCAGCCAAATTTGAATACTCATTTGCATACTGGTCCTATCAGTCAACCCCACCCATTGCAAAATCCTTGTTGTGCCACTGTCACTTTGCAGCAGCAGTTCCAACAATCTTGTTCAGAAACAAATTATCATTCCCCATCTTCTGCTGGTAAAGGAAGAGACTCCTACCTCCGAGGATCAATTTACTCCCTGAGAATTTCTAAAACATGGAAGTGGACAGACAAAAAAAAGGTTACTGACCTTTCGTAACTATTGTTCTTCAAGATGTGTTGCGCATGTCCATTCCATGCTAGGTGTGCACGCGCCATGTTGCCGGAGATTTTTTTTCCCTTAGTGGTATCTGTAGGACTGACCCTAGTGCCCCCTGGAGCCCTGTGCACATGCGTCGGTATAAGGGGTACCGCTGGCTCTACACCCTCTCAGTTCCTTTTTATCCATCACTCCAGCAGAGGGGTAGGAGAGCAGGTCATGCAATGGACATGAGCAACACATCTTGAAGAACAAGTTACAGAAGATTAATAACGTTCTTTTCTTCGAGTGCTTGCTCATGTCCATTCCATGCTAGGTGACTCACAAACAGTACCCCCGGAGGTGGGCTCAGAGTTCATGGACGTGCTGATTGCAACACTGCTCTCCCAAAACTGGTATCATCATGGGCTTGTTGAGTGATGGCGTAGTGGGATGCGAAGGTATGAACCGATGACTGTGTTGTGCTCTGCAGATGTCGAGCTCCTCCTCATTTGTTAATGTAAAACATTGAGGCCGTGTTGTCCGTCAAGCCTGCATGACCTGGTCTAAGAGCTGGGGAAGAAACACCTGACAGGCCAAGCATATTGCCCTGAGTTCTTTGACATTTATATGTCGGGAGAGTTCTGCAGAGACCCTGGGTCCTGAGTCTACCGTGTGCTCCGCAACCCACGGCTGACATGTCCGAAACCAATGTTACTGTTGGATACGGGGCAGCGAAAGGCACTTCCTTCATCACAGAACGTGGGTTTCTCTACCAAGTCAGAGAAGCTAAGATGGCAACAGAATCATGAGAACCAAGTCCAAGTCGTGTCTGCCTGGGTACTAGACTAATGCCAGACACATCTGTAGGGATCTGAGGCATAGCTGCATGTACTGCACCACGTAGGTACATGCTGTCATGTGACCCAAAAGCTTGAGTCACACCAGGCAGCTGAAAGCAGGTGAGCTGTGACCCAGGCGATTAGATCTGACATAGTTCAGAACCTAGCCTCTGATGGGTAGGCCTTGGCCTGGACGGAGTCTAGCACTACCCAAGTAAACTCTATTCTCTGCACTGGAACCAATGCTGGGGAATTGGTGACTGATGCTGGGTCAGGGACTGCTGTGGCGGTGCCATGGAGGACTTTCCTCCGGGAAGTGCCGCGATGCTCACCTCAGTGCCGTGATGGAGCTCACTGCCCCTTGAACCGTTCTATCCCTGGTAGCCCTGCTTGGTAAGTGGCATTCGGGGGTGGGCAGTATCAGGAGACACACAAAATCCTTTGCAGCCTGGAAAGCCTCTGGAGTCGAAGGGGCCCGACTCTGGGAAGGACGAGTGGCCCAGCATAGGTCTCACTTAATCAGTTTGTCCCTCTTCAGCACCGGACAGCGCCTTCTCTTGGCGAGCTGTTTCTTATGGTTCTTCCTTGGCACCGGGGATGGAGAATGGTGCCTGGAAGAGTACAGTGCCGGTGGAGCACTTTGCATGGAGACCAAAGTGCTCGGCGCCAATTCGGAGTGGCACGGCTCCGAGGACAGTTTGAGGGCTGCCTCCATGAGCAAAGCCTTCAGATGAATGTCCCGGTCTTTCTGAGTGCACGGTCTGAAGCCCCTGCAGACCTTGCATTGCTCCTTAACATGAGCTTCCCCCAAGGCACTTTAGACAGCTCATATGCAGATGGCTCACTGGCATGGGCTTGCCACAGGAGGTACACGGCTTGAAGCCCAGGGACCTGGGCATGCCAGTCCTGGAATGACGTCCCACGACAACTGGGACCGCTATTTACACTATATACACTCATAGTGACTGATAACTAAATACGTTAACTACAAAAAACTATATACGATAGACTACAGAGTCTAAACCACTCGGAAAGCCTTGCAAGAGCAAGGAGGTCGTTCCAAGCAATTGTGACAGGTGGTAAGGAACTGAAAGGGTGTGGCGCCATCGCCCCTTATACTGGCGCACGTGCACGGGGTTGCAGGGGGCACGAAGGCCAGTCCTATGAAAACCACTAAGGAAGAAAAAACCTTCAGCAACTTTATATGTGGCGCGTGCACCTAGCATGGAATGGACATGAGCAAGCATGCGAACAACAAGTTTTACTGAATCACCTCCTGCATGCAGGACTTTTATCAATAAATAAAATCAGCTGTATGTGTCAGAGGAAATGGGGTATATGTATGTTGCTGGGGTAACTTACATGTGCAGTGCAGTCTGGGCCTTGGCCGCCTCCTGTTTGGTGTTGTATCGGATTAGGGCGGTGCCCTGGGTCAGATTCAGATGGAATGTCAGCAGTGGGCCATGCTGCATGCAGATCGTCCTCAAGGTTGACCCATCGATCTGAGGAAGATAGAAAAAATAAAGGTTTACTGAAAGAAAGCGGCACTGAACTTTTTGTTTATGATGTGAATACATCTGAAGAACTTGAGGTATGTTTAATAAATAAAGTAATTAAAAATTTTAATTTTAAAAAATCAGTTAGTATTGTGCTGCATATCACAGGGAAAAGAGTGGGACCTTGAGAAGGTCAGTGAGAGGGATGGGATGTTATTTTCAAGTAGGTTCTTTTCAGTAGGTTTTTGTGCATCTTACAGTGACTTCATTTTGTAGTATAGTGATTAGATACTAAGCTTAGCTTGTTTTAATTTTAGCTCATTCTAGGCCCTGGTCTAATTTTCTCTCCCTTTAGCGTGCTGAGATTACTAAATTGTGATTATCTCTGTGTTTCCCAGATTTCCAGTGGAGTACAAACTGTATTTCTAACCCTATTAGGGCAAGAAATATTGCACCAAAAAAATCATGTTGTTTTGATTACCTGATTTACTTCTCCCCATCCCCAATTATTCAATTTCAGAAGGATTTTAAATCAGCCAGTAATTTGAAAATGCTAGAGATTACTGCTTTATACTGTCTAAAAAACTGGGAATCTCAGTTTTTGAATGGTGCAAAGGATCTGTTTTTAACTTGGGTGGTTTATGAGACAAACAACAATTAATACTGTTGCTATTCTGCCAGATTAACAGAGCTCAATCTCTCATCTTGGACATTTTCAGCAGCAGCTGCCTCTATTCTTTCTATATCAGCAAGCATCACTTTGCCATTTCCTCTTTCTGATCACAATCAGTTCCATTTATTTCCTTTTTCAGTAATTTAAACTTCTCCCAAATCTATTCCTCTGCCATTCAGTGACTGCTAGAACAGCATGAAGAGAAACACAGAAATGTGCCTTTTCGTTCCAACTAGACAAACCTTTTTCCTATGGCTGTTCTTGCCCTCTATATCAAGGGAAAGGTTCTGTTTAATGTGAGTGATGCAGTTTGGCATTTTGGATGACCTGAGACGATCCCAGCCCTCCTTCCCATCGTCTTAGTTCTTAAGATGTGCTGTGTGTGATAAATTATCCTACTGGATAGTGGGTGGTTGTCCATTTTCCAAAGTGCTGCTGATAATCATATAGGCATTTTGTAGGATCCAATGCAGGCTAACTGGAGTTACTGAAACCAGGATCTCTGTAGAATTTATTTTGAATGGAAACAAGCTCTGAGAATGACAACTCCTGGAGTGTCCTAACTAGGCTGTGCTATTGGCAACACTGGAGGAAACATTCTGAGGTTTTGCTATGGAAACCCCAGAGTAAAACCTGGCAGTTCTCCTTAGCTCCGTTACTGACAATGTCCCAAAGAAACTGGAGCCTTGAGCTATTATACACAACACAATTTATCCAGATTTCTGAATGAAACAAACTTGAGAGTAATTCCTTCACAAAATACTCTGGGTAATGGTGGAGACAGTTATAATGGTCTTATGGCAAATATCAAACATCCTACCAAAGCAACTGAGATCTCTACACATTTAGCTGATGTGATTACTGTAGTCAAGCAGGCTACTCTGACTATAGGTATTCCATCAGAATCACCAAGCCAATTCAGTGTTATTAAACTTCATTAAAATGGGAACAGAAAAGAAGCCCACAAATCCTGCTCTCTGTAGTTTAGCACTCCCGCCTCCAAAAGAGAAGTAAAAGAGAAATACCTGTGGAGTGAGATTGTGAAGAACCAGCCAGTAGCTAGGACGAACTGAGCCCCCATCACTCCAGGTAGAGGCTGAAAACATTTAAACAGAGGGAGAAATACAAAAGTCAGAAGATACTGAGGGTACATGTTGACAAACAAATGCCTCCTCTGCACTATCCTCAGGTCTTTCTGTGTCTCAGAGAATTTCATCCATTTCAAACATACTAACAGGATTCTATGCTTTATGGTACTGTACACAAAACAATTCTCATATTTAACATTAGAATTAATGTCTGCCAGTTTGGGTCTTCTAGGGGTTTCCCCAACCACATAATTCACTTCTCCAACACCACCCATTACTCTTCAAAAGCCCTATGCTGCAGAAATCCTCTCCTGGTAGCTCCCAGCCCTCTCCTTACTCCTCCCCAAGCAGCTCCCGGGACCTTTCCCTCACATTAACAGTTAGTTTCCATTTTAAAAAGGGATATTTTTTCCTTTACCGGGCAAACGCAACTTCCTCTCTTGTGAAGGCCGCATCATATCCACACCATTAGCGCTGTATAACACACACCCCTCACGGCCGAGCAATGATGCTATCAGGAGATCCTTCTCACCAGAGGCAAGCCTTGAGTCCTGTGCCCCCCACCCCCTGACCGATCGGGGTGCTGTGCTGCTCCAGGGAGATGATGGTTTGGGGTTGGTCAGGCCAGGTGGTGGGCGGGGCAGCCCTGTAGTGTTCCTTGAGGAAATATGGTTTTTCCACATCTTGTTGGAGAGATGAGTGGGATTGTGTCCTATGGGATCTGGGGACCATGTTGATTTGTAATCATTGAATTTTGCTGTAAATGGATAATAAAGGGCATGGATTAATGGGATTTAAGCCCCACAACACAGTCTATGTAACTATGCAGCTATTGTAGCAGGCTAAAACCACTTGTATCAGATGCAGGCATACAATGTTCAAATCCATGCAGCTGTTAGCATGTACCAAACTAAAACACAAGCAAAGCCAGACCTGGTTAATCCCTGCTTTCTATATATACTCTGACAGAGAAACTTGTTCATTCATATAGTGACCTCTTATACACATTAATATAATCTGAGATCTAATTGAGATCTGAGGATCTCAAAGCTCTTTACAATGGTGGGCAAGTATTATCCTTATTTAACAAATTGAAAATTGAGGCTCAGAAAAGATGCTTGCAGAGTGGGAACTGAAACTCAGGTCTCATTGCTCCTTGTTCCTTCCTCTACATAGTAGGTTTATGTTGCTTCCTAAAGATGTGTTCATTTTTGTAAGATGACTTACATTTTATGAGATGAGATAGTTTCATTATGAGGTGCAAAGCAAGAAACTGAGCTATTGTGTAATCTGGATTTAGGAGATCCCTGATGACAGGAATTCAGTTTATCTGAAATAGTTACATTCTTATTGTTAGGGCTCAGAAAGATTACTGGATATCTACTAAGTAAGGTTGATCCCAAACATGGCTTTCCTCTAGTGAAGTTCAAAGACCTCCAGCAGGAAGCCCAGTATGCTAATAAAATTGGAAACTTCATACTTGTAATTCTGGATTCAGAGGAGGGCCCCTCTTCTCCCTTTCTTAAGGAAGAAGACAGTAATACATTCTTCAGTTTCTCTTGAAATTACTGGACACTCTGCTCACCCAGTACAAGTTTGCTAGGCAGAGCGCAGATTACTCCAGTAATTGGCATTTTCCTCATTCTGACTGGACACAGTAAACTAACAATAAAGCGTAAGATCCAAAAATCCTGAAGCAGCACTCGCTCTTCAAGGCAGGGATGTCTGGGAAAAATGCACTTGTCTAGTCAATCTGGCTCACATCTGGTATGTGCATTTAAGTCCTAACTATTGTCAAGTTAGTGTAGATCTGAAATGGAGAAAAACAAACTATCAGGGTTCCCAGTTCCCCAAGGTAGCACAATAAGTGCAAATCTGAGATTAAGAATGCAGATTTGTTAGCAAAAAGGTAATGATTTATAAATACAATGTATTTGGATCGCTACCTTCCATAGTGCTTGGAGTCCAAGGGTCTGTAAGTACCAATGGCTTGCATTAACTTTACACATATAAATCTGAAGTGTACAAAAAAAATCTAAATACCAACAGAGCTGGAAATTTTATTTAGGGATGTGTGAATTCTAACCTGCCTATTCTAGAGGACCCACTTCAAGGAGTCATTTTCCTGCACTAGGGAAATGCTCTGAAGCTGAGTAACATGTGGAACATGTTAATCCTATTAATTCCTACGTCTTTAAATCATTCCTATCTTTCCTATATGCTAGATATAGTTAAAAGGAGGTAAAGCTGGGTTTGGTATCCCTCTTCCCAGACTCAGATTAACCAGCAGATGACTTTGAAACAGAAACTTTACATGTCCTTGTAGAACAAAGCTACATATTCAGATACTGCTTCAATCAAAGCCATCCTATAGAGCCAAACCTATTCAATTATAAGAAATAGCTAAGGACAATGCCAGCTCAAGGGAAAACTTTGGGATTTATAAAAAATTGGATATCCAACTGGATTTCCTGGGTCGGATATTCAAATGGTTACTCAGTGGTGAGTATAGAGCCCATTGATGAATAGGAATGCTTGGTGTCCTTATAACCAAAAAAAGATGTAGGGCAAAAGACTAGGCTTTGGTCTACATGTTAAACTGCCAGAATCACTATAACTCCCCTCAAGTCCTGAAGGGGGATGAAAGGTGCAATCAACAGTGGAAATTAAAATGTTCTAACAGTGATTTTCCTCTTTAGAAAGTTGCAAAGTGTTTGCATATAGTCTTCCCCTCCTTTAACATCTCAGAGTGCTTAGCTTAGTAGCAGGTACATTTAAAAACAAACTAAATAAATGAAACCCTCACTGCTTAACCTAGTAGATTTTGTAAGAGAAACGCTTGTACATTTTGTGGATGTTCCCTATATCCTCTCTGCTTCGCCTTCTGCTCCATCCTCTGACTCATGTGCCAGACCTTTGTATTTTGGATCTTAAAAAGGAATTAATTAAAAATATAGCGTTGTTTTAAAGCAACTGTATTGGAACATTTTATCAGGACGAAAACTAGCATACCAGCCAATCAAATCTCTCAATTCCCCAGCTTTCAGGATATACTAACAGACTACACCCAAAGTAGAGAGACAAGGGGAGTGGGTATAGATAGAGAATACGGACTGGCTGGTGACTGTTTTTCAAGGTCTGGAACCCACTTACCTGAAGTGCTGTGAACATTGGTGAAGGAATTGTCAGAGGCACTGTAGGGCCAGGCACCAGGTGAAGGCAGCGAGGTGTTGAGGGAAGAATTAGACCCTATCAAAGGGGGAAGGAAGGAATGAAGAAAATATCGCAGATAAATATAACAGAGTTTCTGTAATACAAACACATCCTATTGGTTCCATTTCCACTAAATGTCACGGACTCACAACAGACATGTCAATGCAGCCTAGGCTTTTTCGTGTTCTCACCCTTTTTGGGGGGTGGGGGTGGGGAGGAGAATTAGATTTTGTTTTAATTACTTCTGTAAAAGGCTGAGATACTGGAATGAATGCAGGTGTCTGCTGTTTTACCTGTGGTGTTGTCCCGCAGAAGTTGGTGGTCAGTATCTACAATGGGAGATGTGGCTGTACCCCCCAGCACACTTCCAGGGGTCACATAGGGGTCAGATTCAGGGTCAATGTTTTGAATACCTTTCCATGGCACTCCTGGCTGGAACTCTGGGATGGGAAGGAATAAAAATAAGATGCAGAGACAGAAATGCCATTTAACATAAATTAACAATTTGAGAATGTTTTGAAAGGACTCATGACTACCTTTTATAGGCCTCCTCAATGGATCATCAGGAGAAGACTCTCCTATACAGAATATGCCTTGTACTAACTCCTCTCACTATACTGCTCTCTACAGTTCATGTCCATGGGAGTTTATCCCAAAACTGGCTCGAATACATGGGGTTCCCTCTGGACTATCTTCCACCTTTCTCATTTCAGACTGTGCTAGTCTTCAATGATTTCAGCCTTGCGGACTACACTATACGCTTTTCCAGGATTTTTTTTGCACAAAGGAGCCTTTCCCAAAGAAGTTCATGCCACATCATGGGTCACCAATGCAATGAGCTCCAGACAGAAAAATCCTGCCCTTCCTCATCCCACAGTCACCTGGAAAACCAAACATCCACACCTTTCACTGACAGATGTGCTTTCAATGGGATTTTTTTTAGCCTCCATGCAAGCATAACACAGAATGAAACAGCAATCAGTACAGAAGAGGGAATCTGATTGTGTACATTCTGAGCAGATTTAATCAACTACATTCAAATCACACCTGCATGCCCATCACAAACACACAGGTCACAGTTCATCTGTCAGAAGTCAAGGATTATTTAGACACACTATAGTTATTCTGTTCTTAATTCATATTAAATTTATACGGTCAGTTTAACACTTGAAGTCCTATTTAATAGTCAAAGACAACAGATTTAATTGACTGGGTAGAGAGGCCCAAGAAATAACTCTCGAGGTAGTTAAAAAAACAGCCTGAAGAGAAATGCTCATCAAGTTTACTGAAGAGTTAAGGTGACACCCTTCCCTGTGCAATACCTGGAGGCCAGCTCGCATTGCTGGATTTGCTTCCGATCTTGTTCGTTGGTGGAGATTTGGCAGGTAACCAACTATCGCCAGCAGGGCCTGCATGGCCACCCAGTGGGTCGCCTGGGATTATGTCAAATTGGTTGTAGGGCGATCCTCCACGGGCTTTTCCAGGGGGCACTATTGCACCTGAGAAGTAGGAGAAAGATATATTTACATGGAGGAAAAATAGGAGTTTGGGAAGGGACAGGAAAACTGGAACCAAGAGAATTTAAAACCACCACAGAAGGAATAAGATATTAAGTTAAAGCACATCACACCAGTTTCACTGTAGTTTCAGAATTACTGATGTGTGGGGAGTAAATGTTACCTATCGGCAGTTGATAAATTTGATGGGTTTAAAAAAAAAAAAACAAAAACACTAGCAGAGGAAAATGTGTTCAAAAACCCAAACAGAGTTCAACTGGAATGAAGACTTCTCTATCAATATCTTTCACCTGGGGTGAAGAGTGGTGGTATAATAATGTTCCTATTTCAGGGAATATAACCTCAAATCTCTCTTACCATTTTTGTGCATATTGGCATCCTGTGAAGCTACGGAGGGCAGCCCTTCCATCATAGAAGTCCACTGTTTAAAGCGGGATTCTGATCCAGCTTCTTTCCCTCCCACTATGCCATAATCCATGCCACTTGAACCAAAGCCTGTGAAACAGAAAACAATACCATTTTCTCTCTTTTTGTTAGAATCACCTTCCAAATGGATACTTGTGATCATAAAGATAAATAAAATGCAATGGTAGCAACTGAAATCCCTTTGCACAGCTACACTTCAGGTGATATGAAAGCAATTCATCTGACTCCCAACCCCATATCTGTGCAGGACACATCATTGTGTGATTCTCACTACACTCTTACCAGCTGTCAAGCAGATTCTCCTTCCTTACCATGCGGTCAGCTCTGATATTCAGAAAAGCCATGTTCCACACGGATGCAAGTATATTCACTGTATCTTAGCACAAGTCTGTGGCTAGACTGAATTAAACTTGAAATACTCAAGAAGGCTGCAAGGGTAGCGAAACATGGTGATGAATGAACCAACAGACTAATTACCTTTAGGTGCTGCTGATAAACTAAAACAAAATCGTTCAGCTACATTTTTAGGATTAAAAAAAAAAAGCTATATTGTTTTCAAAAAGGCAGATGACCCATTGTACCACATAAATGGCCCAATATCTTTTGTCTGTCATTCTTTTCCTATCACAACTTCCTAAAGATATTACTATATTCCGTTGCTACAGCTTTCAGCAACCTGAGTCCAATTCACTTTTCCAATAGGTCCCAAGTTTTCCTGACTTTTTTTTTTTAAATCAAGTGATAAATGCTTTTGTATCTTCACAGCTTCAGTCCCTATTTTAACACAGAATGTGTGTGTGTAGGGAGATTGGAGGTGGTGGGAGAGGGATAACATCTATTTGCACTGAAGGGGAAGTCTATAAAATAAGTAATTGAGAGGCAGTGTGATCCAGTGCATAAGCTACTGTACTAAGAATCAATAAACTAAGGTTTTATACCCAACTCTACCACCAATCTGCTCGGTGACCCTTCATAAATCACTGCACTTCTCTGTGCCTCTGTTTCCTCTCCCGATCTTTGTCTGCCTTGTCTATTTAGGCTGTTAAGTTCTTTGGGGGCTGGTCCTATCTTTTACCTAATGCTGCTCTACCAGCCAGCCTTAAAATAAGCGTGATAAGTCAGGATGCCATCGAACTGCACTCTGTAGGGAAAAAAAGCCAAACCTAGAAGACCTGCAAGACATTGCAGTTTTAGCAATAGAGCTGACATTGTGCCACAAACCCTAAATCTAATGCCTATACAAAAATTACAGTGCCAGAGAATTAGTGCACTCCTGGTGGATCACAGGTCAAACTAATAGAGTAATACCACTGGCAACACAACAAATAACCCCAGCTCATAGCAGTACTCACCAGAACCATATCCGGGTATTTGCCCTTTGGTCTGTATATCTGAGAGACCCACATTCAGAGCATTGGGTACCATGCTGTCTAAATGTGACTTAGGCCCAACTGGATGAGATGGAGAATGTTTCATGCCAGGCTGCCTTTGCTGCTGCTGGAGGGCACTCACCATACGAGCAAGCTGCCAAGGAAACAAATGAGGGAATTTACTCTCAACTAAAACTGGCTGCTTGGGTAATCATGCAGTAGTGGTTAGTTCTGAGAGAGTGAGAGGAAGCTTAACTGACACCTAGTGATGAAAGGAGTATGGTATGGTCTTTGCTATAGACTGACAAGTTTCCTCAAACACCCTGCACCCCACATGCCTTTGATGGAATGAACAGTGCCATACCTGTTGCTCTTGTTGCTGTCGCACAGCTTGAGAAATCTTTCTCTGGTTCTGTAACAGCTGTTGTTGCTGCTGCTGCTGCTGCTGCTGCTGAAGAAGAAGCTGACATGCCTACAACACAAGTGGAGAAGAAAGAGATATGGGCTCATTTGGGGGAAAATTCTTGGTGGAACTGATCACTGGCAAATGCTTTATTAATAGCTTTCAGTAAGACAAACAGTTCATCGCTTTTCACAAGGAAATAAAATCACTGTGAAAGAATTAGAAAAACATGATCTGGCTTTCCTGTTACACCTAATGAAATTAGTAACAGTATTCCCAGTAGCTGCTTTATTCAAGTCATTAAAAATACAAGCCCGAATAACAAAATCACTGAAATATCAGCACACAATTGCTTCCCACCGCAAAGTTGTTGCTAAGATTAATTACCGACTGACTATAACAAAATATATAGATCCAACTTATAACTAAACAGATAAATTTAGATTGTGTTGACCCCTATCAACCGTGTGCTTTCCTGTACAAGAGCAGGGAGTGCTTGTACACAAATAATGCAAAAATCAGCAGAACAAGTCTTAGATTGTTTTCTCTTTAGGTTTGTTCCACTTCTATCTTAGCGGAGTTTGTACACAGGGACAGGATTGTAGGAAACCCAATCTATCACTGCAAGAGGGCCAGCTACTTACTAGTTGAAACTGAGGAATATTTGGAAGCTGACTCAGCATAGCAATCTGTTGAGGAGATATATTGAAAAGACCTGGGTTCAAGCCACCGTTGGGAAACTGCTTGAGCATGGAGGCAGAAACCTGTGCAGAAATCAATTCAAACAGCTAAGATTCAACATATACAAAATGGCTCAACAAAAAACACATTGTTATGATAAAGAAAGTTGGGGAGGAGGTATTTATGAAGATCAAGTATGGCATATACTCAAGTTTGCATGGTATTTGAGGAAAGTCACTAGATTTTATTTTAACTGGCACCTTACACATCCATAAATGAAGAGGTTACTCACTTTGTGTAGTAACTGCAGTTCTTTGAGATGTGTGTCCCGATGGTTGCTATACTTCAGGTATGCATGTGCCTCTCGAGCCCTTGATCAGAGATTTTCAGTTAGCAGTGTCCTTTGGGCCTGCACATGTGCTCTATGCCTGCTCACGCTGGATACTGAGGCTACATCGGCGTTTGCAGGCAAATTGCCCTCAGTTCCTTCTTCACACAAGCATCTCCTAAAGAACAGTCCGAAGCAGAGGGGAAGGAGGACTTGTAGTAGAGCACCCATAGGGACAAACATCTTGAAGAACCACAGTTACTGCACAAAGTGAGTAGCCTCTTCTTTTAGTATGTATCCATGTAGCAGCCCTGCATATTTCAGATACTCATACATTCTTCAGTAATGCCACAGATGTTGTCTATGATCTGGTTGAATGTGTTATCTCCCTTTGGGGGGGGATGAACCCCCACAGCATCATAACAAGTGAAATTACATCAAGATATCCATCTCAGTAGTCTCTGAATAGAGATCTATGACCCCTTGGATCTATCTGTGAGGAAAATGAAGAGCCTAAGTAACTTCCTGGGTCCTACCTAACATCCAGCATATATAAATAGGATTCCAGGAGAGAACTATGGGGCTTTGGGAAAAACACTGGTAAATGAATGGATTAATTAACGTGGATGTAGAGAGACCTTGTCCTTAAAGAATGCTGTAAAGGGGGGGGTGGGTGTGTGTGTGTGTGTGGGGGGGGGGGATTCTGTCATCAAGGCTCTAACCTTTCCAACCCTATGGGTTGACATGATGGTTACTAAAAAGGCTGTCTTCATAGATAAATGCAACAGAGAACAGGCTGCTATTGGTTTGAATGAAGGTCTCATAAGGTAACTGCGTGGCAGGTTGAGGTAGGGTTCCTAATATGTGAATAGATATTTCCCAAACCCTTAATAAACCTAGACAATACCGGATGAGCAAATATGGAGAATTGTTCTACCAGCGGATGAAAGCCTGATATTGTGGCCAAATGGATCTTAATTGAACTAACTGATAACCCCAATTTCTTTAGATCCAACAGGTAATCCAGGATGATTGAAAGTGTCACTGAATCAGGCAGGAGACAGCAATGACAATACCAATGGAAGAATTTCTTCCATTTCTGCAGGTAAGTAATATGGGTTGATCTTTTTCTGCTATTCAGTAACAGAGCACTGTTGTTGTACTTCCACAGAGCAGGAGGAATCTAACTCCATGAATCATTGAGGAGCCATGCCCTGAAGCGGAGAACCGCTAGGATGGGATGAAGCACAAAACACTCATCCTGTGACAGGAGATGAGGAATGGTCCGGAGCTCGAATGACATCTGGACACAGATGAAGCAAGTAATGGTACAAACTTGTCTTGGCCAGGTTGGCATTCTAAGGATAACTCTGGATCTGTCCTGTCACCTTGTTCATCATCATCACCCCCTGTATCAGCACCATTAGAGGAAATGCATAGTACAAAAACCCCTTTTCCAAGATAGACATCTCCCAAGGACTGGTGGCCCAGACCACCTCTTGAGCTAAAAAGAGGGCACTTCCTGTTCCTGGAGATGGCAGAGAGAGACACCTCTGGCAGTTGCTCTTTTCAGGAATATGCTGCGGAGCATCTGAGTGTCTAGCTCCCATTTGCAATCCTGTGAGAGGTGTCTACTGAGGACATTAGGTGTGGCGTTCTGAATACCTGGGAGGTAGTGCACTGAAATTTGGATCTTACAAGCTATGCACTAATTCCAGAGAGTTTCATGGCTTTAGAGCACAGGGAGGGGGAATTTGCTCCTCCCTGCTTGTTGATATAGACCATGCAGGATACATTTTCCATCATGACCCTGACTGATTTGTCTCTGATGAGGGGTAGGAAATGAAGGCACGCATTTCTGACAGCACAGGTTGATGTGGAGACTTGTTTCTTGGGTTGTCCATCTGCCCTTTGTCATGAGGGTACTAAGGTGGTTTCCCCATTCCAACAGTGATTGCATCTGTTGTTAAAGTCACTGATGGGATTAGCTGACAAAAAGGAATGCCTTCTCAGACACTGAGCTGATCCTTCCACCAGTCTAAGAGTACCTTGCTTTTAGAGCTGTCACCTGTCAGTCCAAATTGTTCTTACTGGAGAACAGGTCATTCTGAGTCAACCCTGGAGGCAGCAGAGATGTAGCCTTGTGTGATCGGTCACAATGGTGGAAGCTGCCATATGCTCCTGGAGCTGAAGACAGTTCCTTATTGTGGTTCGAGGGCTCCCCTGAACTGCCTGTACCAGACCTGACAAGGTTCAGGGAAGTTAGGCAGTCAGCAAGTCCAAATATGCCTCTATAAGCTGTATCTTCTGTACAGGGGTTAAATGTGGACATTTTTACATTCAGCTTCAGACCCAACTCCTGAAAGAGAGCGAGGGCCATTTAGGAGGAAGATAGCACTGTTTTGTAGGAATAGCAGTTATTGAGGTACAGGAAGACTAGGATCGCTTCTTGTCAGAGGTAAGCAGCCACTGCTGTCAGGACTTTTGAGAACACCGCTAGGGCCAAGGAAAGACTGAAGGGAAGAATCAGTATTGGAAATGACCATTGGCTATAGTGAAGTGTAGGTATTTCCTGTATGATAGATATAGTGTTCTATGGAAATAGGCATCTTGTAGGTTGAGGGGCTGAACGCCAATCCCCTTTCTCTATTGAAGGAACAACAGTTGCAAGAGTCACCATCCTGAACTTTTGAGACTTTATGAACTTGTTTAGAAGTCTTAGATCTAAGATCAGTCTCCACCCTCCATCCTTCTTTGACACACGGAAATCCTTCAGGTAAAATCCCCTGCCCTCATTAGGAGGAGGAAGAATCAGGTCTATTGCTCCTAATCGAAGGACAGAGTTCACTTCTTGTCTCAATGGAAGCTCTTGAGAAGGGTCCCTGAAGAGGGACGGGAAAGAGGGTTGGAAGAGAGAGAGTGATGTAAAATGGATGGTATAACCCAATGTCATGGCCTATCTGTCTGTACCGATCTGCCTCCAAGCATGTTGGCAATATGCAAGGAGGTCTCCAATACGGGGTGAGGGCGGGTTAATGGGCACAAGTGTAAATCCAGAAGTGAGGGAAGATTCAAACTCTTGACCAACCCATCAAAACTGTTGCCCTGAAGATGGCTGAGTGGTCATGAAGAGCAGATGAGCAGCCCTCTTTCTGTGAAATCTCTCTCTTTCTGGGAGGTATGGTGGAGTTATGGAACCTGGAATACTGAGTCAGATGTGCTCTCTGGGCAGTCTCTGACCTACTAAACCTTTTCTTATTCTAATATCTATATATGCTCAGAGATTAAAAGACCTCTTAGGGCTGTTTCACAGAGTGTGCAAGGACTCACCTATGGTTTCCGAGAACAGTTTACGACCATCGAAGGGGAGATCATCCACAGTGTTCTGTATTTCTCTTGGAAACACAGAGATGGAGCCATGATTTCCTGAACATGACAACCACCATGGAGATGGACCTGGCACCAGTGTGACTGCAGCATCTAAGACCAAGGATGGTGGTACAGGCATAACCGCCTCAATCCAGAGACGAGGATGACAATAGTGTATGAGGGATGGCCTCCTTATCCGCCCTAGCTTCCTGCTCCTCCAATGTCTCCTCCAGTGGGAGGGCTGCTTGGGGAGGAGAGGGCTGTACAACTCTGGCCTCCGAATGAGACACTACCAGTGGTCTGGCAAATTGCTATCAATAGGCAGCCCAGGAATCCCAATGTGGCTATTAAGGGGGCCCATTCAGAAGTGGAGGTAGCATGCAGGGTTGGTTCTACCACCCTTGAGAATGAACCTGATCTTCCAGAGAATGGGTTCCTGAAGAGAACCCCAAACAGAAACAGAGGAGACCAACTGGAAGTCTCTTTCACCCTCCTCCACCTCATCCAAAGGAGGAGCACCTGAAGAAAAAGGTGGACAGTCCTGCAGTACTGGAAGATTGTAGTCCAGAGATCAGTCTTGGTACCAAGAGATTTCAGTACCCATGAAGGGTGGGGTTCATCTGTTATTGAGAGGTCTTCAGTATATCTGAACTCCTGTGACACCAAAGTGAGGATTGGTATCAATGCGGTAGCCGAGGCCAAGGTCACCAAAGCAGACAGTACTGCTGACGGTGGGCATACTGAAGTAGAGGCCAATGTATCTGAGGACCACTGCTTGCTTGGTGCCGAGGGTGCTGCGTGCCTGGGTACCAATGGCTGGGCTGACCTCAACAGTACTAGTCGCAAATGTCTATGCTTGTCCTCCAAGCTGGTAGAAAGTACCTTGGCCCTATCAGAGCTGTGTCACTCCTTTGTGCTCCAGGACTTTATGGCTCCACCAGTTTTGGAGGAGGAGGCCTTCAGTTCAATTGTACTGAGTGGAGAGGTCAAGACTCTGCAGACTGTAAATCTTCCCTTTCTTAAGGGAAGCTTGCACCAAAGTGGAAGGGGCACTGGATCTGTCCAGAGGCTGATGTAATGGGGGAGCCTTCCTGACCTGACTCAGAAGCTGGCTAAAGGGAGTGTTCCATCATTAGCAGTCTGAGTTTAATCTCCCGTGCACTTCTGGGAAATGTGGGACTTCCCCAAGCAATGGACACATTAAAATAGAGTGGCCATCAGCAGGTTTCGACGTTGCCTCTCCTGGAGAGCCAGACATGCCCTGGCAGGAAAAAAAAAAAAGAGTCTCCCAGAGGGAAGAGTAGAATAAAACAATCCTTTCATTATTTATTTAACTATAACTATACTAACACTACAAAAACTATCTTAACCACTATAGAAATATTAGAAAAGCCGAGGCAGACATGCTAGGGTTCTGTTTCAGGCCAAGGTGGTTGAGAAGGAACTGAGGGCAGTTTGCCTGTGCACCCCTATATAGCATGGTATCCAGTACTAGGAGTCATCGGGCACATGTGTGGGCTGAATAGACGCTGCGAACTGAAAATCTCCCACCAAGAGCTTGAGAGGCGCATGCACACCTGAAGTGGAGCCCCAATAGGGATGTTACTTGAAGAAGTAGTTAACTTCTGGCTTGAACAGAATACACAATTCAGGTAACTGACAATATTTAACATTACGCACACCCAATAGGAAGGTATGTTTTGAAAAGTGCATTGAACTGGAAACCTTTGCACACGTGTAACCAACCAGGAACCATGACACTGCATCATCACATTGAACTGCAACAACTGAGTAAGTCTGGGTTGGGGTTTTTTCTGGAGATGTAGAAAGGAAAAGGAGCTGAAGTTGGCATGAGAGCCAGTAACTTTGTTCCTGATGCCCAGAGTTCACTTCCCTATTCACGGGCGAGCTCCATCTCCTCCAAGCATTCAAAGTTTCCAAAAAGCCTTAACAGAGCCCAAAGCAAAGGGAGAACAAAGGAGATGTGCATGTTTGGTAAGCTTGAGCCCTGAGAAATCTGGGCTATAAGTAAACTGCCCAGTTTTCTTTCTCAAGTCCAGTCCTTTACTGAGCCACATACCCAGGAGGCTAGAAAGCAAGCATGGTTGGAGGAGAGAGAAACTTTTCATATTTAGGTAAAAAAAATTGGCTGATCTTGTATCTCACATTAACTGGTCAAGCTTAAGAAGGCCCTACACTTGACTCAATGGCATTTCTCAGTGTGGATGAAACGAGAATTTTGAATGCCACATCTGATCAATTCCAAAATTTCAAGGAATGTTCTAGGCATTAATGACCAGAACCTTATTGATTTTGGGGAAAATTGGAAAGCCAAAAGGGGCAAAATAAAAAAGGGAGTGGGGGGGAAGGGGAGGAGAGACAGAGAAACACAAAGCTCCTGCCAGTACTTTACCATAGCCACAGTTTCAAGCACCTCTGCAACTCTTATACTTCAAGCTGATTGATGGCACTCATTAATCCCTCCTAACATTATATCCCATCTCATCTCTACACTAGACTAACAAGCTGATGCCTTCAATGACTTGTTTATCAGTTAGGAAGATGGTGAGTGGCATAGGAGGAATGGGGGCATGCACCCAGCCGACTTGGGGAGAGGGGAGATTGGAGGAACCTGGTATGGGGGAAGAGGGAAAGGGGGCACACATCTAGTGAGGGGAGACTGGGAGGCTTTAGTATAAGGGAAGGTCGGAATGGAGGCAGACATAGCTCCTGACAGGCACAGGAAGAGGGTAGTAAGGGTTGTACTGAGCCCCTGCCATGGGGAGAGAATGACAGAGACTGATATGGGGGAAGAGGGAAAGTGGGGCGCACACAGGGCCCCTGACATGAGGGGAAAGAGAGAATGTGGGCACACATGGAACACCTGGCAAGAGGAAGACTGAGGAACCCTGGTATGGTAGGAAAGAGAATGGGGGGGAGGAGGGGGCGCATATAGAACCCCTAAGGGGGAGACTGGGGAGAGTTGGAGGGAGTATGAGATATAGAGGGGTATGAGAAGGTGGCAAATAGGAAGCTTGTGGCGGAAGGGGGTGAGGAGGGATGCAAAGAGGCCTTGGTGCATGCAATAAGCTCAGCCTACACGAACTATGAAGTGTGCATCCCTCTAATAGAAATTTTTTTTAAAAAAATCATCTTGTAAAGAATCAGTATGGAACTCAGGACTTATGAGCTTACACTGAAGATAAAAAAAAGGGGCAGTAAACATTCTCACACTGAGCTCCCATTGGAATGTAAGAAAGGATTCCAGTCTGCAAAGCACTGAAATCCCAAATCACAATGGAAAATTTCAAACAAAATCTAAGGGTTCCACTAGTAAAATATGTCTGGTTCACACCAAGTTGGCATGTGAAAAGACTTAAAACATGTACTGTAAATGCTGTAAGACTTGTACCTTGTAAGAAACCAAAAATGTTAAACTGCTTACCTGGGGGGAAAGAAACTGGGGAGGCACTTGTGCCCGGATATTGGGGGAAGCGTTTAATGGCTGCACTGGTGTGTGCATGCCCCTCGATTGTGCTGTGCTGTTTCCAAATAAACCATGATTGCCAGCCTATAAAATTAAAATAATGGTGAGTCAGTTAAAATTTCATCCCTTAGACTAATGGATTTCTGTGCTGTTAGCTGTTTGCTAAGAGTATTGCAAGAATATTTTACTACAGAGAATACCCTCATGCTTGATTATTTAGATGATGCCAGCCTCAATCCACTTTATTGTCCCTCCCCCCCGTGTAAGTCTCTTTATAAACTAAGTTTTTGAAATACAGCCTCTTCCTCCACATTTACATTGTACTTTTCATCCAAGGATCTCAATACACTTTACGCCAGTGGTCTCAAACCTTTTTATGCACAAGATCACTTTTTGAATTTAAGATCAATCCAGGATCTCCCCCGCCCCACTCACTCCATTCCCCCTCCCTCCATCGCTCACTCTCTCCCACCCTCACTCACTTTCACTGGGCTAGGGCAGGGGGTTGGAGTGTGGGAGGGGGTGTCGGTTCTGGACTGGAGCCGAGAGGTTTGGGGTATGGGAGAGGGATCAGGGCTGAGCCTGGGGCAGGAGACTGTGGTGCAGGAGGAGGTGAGGGGTGTGGGCTCTGGGAGGGAGTTTGGGTGTTGGAGGGGGCTCCGGGCTGGGGCACAGTGTTGGGGTGTGGGAGGGGTACAAGCTCTGGGAGGGAGTTCGGGTGCGGGCTCAGGGGGTTGAGATGGGGGAAGAGGGTACGGGGTCTGGGAAGGAGTTTGGGTGCAGGCTCCGGCCAGGAGGTGCATACTACAGGTGGCTCCCAGTAAGCGGCGAAGCGGGGCTAAGGCAGGCTCCCTACCTGTCCTGGCCTCACGCCAGTCCCAGAAGTGGCTGGCATGTCTCTGTGGCCCCTGCCTTAGCCCCACTGCGCCGCCAGACTTTTAGCAGCTGGAAATCACAATCGACTGGCAGAGGCTCCAGGATCGACTTGTCGATCGCGATCTACCGGTTGGTGACAACTGCTTTACACAGTTGGTTAAAAGTTGATTATCCCATTTTACAGATATGGAAAGTGAGGCTCAGAGAAAACAAATAGTATGTCCTAGAACATTCTCCTACTTAAAAGTTGCTAAGCAGTATTTTGTCACTAAGTCATCTTTACTATTGCATTATGAAAGGTCTGAGACAGAGTTGGTTGAAGATCCAGGAAACAGTTGTCACTAAAACAAGTATGTCTATTGCTTATATAACCTGCAGGCCTTCTGCTGTCCACCATTGCCTTAAAATAATTAAAGCTGGTCAAATTTTTCATCTGAAAAATTACTTTGACCAAAAAATGGCCTTCCTCCCCCCCCCCCACATTAAAATTTTCATGGAAAATTAGTGTTTGTGCTTTTGTTTTTAATGAAAAATAAATACATACATAAATACATAAATAAAATGGAGGTTACTTACCTGTAACTGGAGGTTCTTTGAGATGTGTGGTCCCTATCTGTATTTCACATGTGGGGGTATGCGTACACTCTGTGTCTGAGACTGGAGATTTGTAGCAAATAGTAACCATTGGTTCACAGATGTGCAGTTGCTCTCCTCATGCTCCGAACTGAGGGCATAAATGAGGCACAGACCAATGCCTCTCCAGTTCCTTCCCTTACCACAAATCATACAGGATCCAAAGCAGAGGGGAAGGAGGGTGGGTAGTGGAATACAGATAGGGACCATACAACTAGAACCACCACCAGTTACAGGTAAGTAACTTCCATTTCTTCTTTGAGTGCTGGTCCCTATCTGTATTCTATATGTGGGTGATTAGTAAGCAACAGTCAAATAAGAGGTGGGTGCAAGGATGCAGTTGGTATAGATGACTGTAAGACTGCTGTCCCCACACCTCCATCTGTTGAGGAAGCCTGAACCAGGGTGTAATACTTTGTAAAGGTGTGGATGGAGCTCCAGGCACCTGCCTTACAAATGTCCAGTACTGGTAAGAGATGCCATTGAGGTTGCCTGTGCTCCCACAGAGTGGGCCCTCACACCATCCTGGGGAGGAATGTGTGTTAGCTGATGACACAGAATGATGCTTCCAGAGATCCACTCAGTGAGTCTCTGGGCTGATGTCTGAGTCTCATGATCGCTCTGCTAAAGCAGCGAATAGTATCTGTGTTTTCCTCATTGGTTTTGTTCTTTGTAGATAAAAGGCCAAGGCCTGTCTGACATTGAGAGACTGCAGCCTCTCCTCCTCATTGGAAACATGAGGCTTAGGGAAGAACACTGGTAAGTGAATAGGTTGGGTCATATGAAACTCTGAAATTACCTTGGGGATGAATATCTGGTGGAGATGAAAGAAGGCCTTTTCTCTATGAAATATGATGTACAGCAGTTCTGTCACAAGTGTTCCCAGTGTGATAGCAACTAAGATTAGATAATTTTCATGGAGAGGTGTGACACGGAACAGGTGGCCACTGGTCTGAAACGTGGTCTAGTAAGAGATCATGGTACCACATTGAGGTCCCACTGTGGTGCACGTTTCATTACTGGCAGGAAGATCTTAATAAGGACTTTCAAGAATCAAATTGTGGTAGGGTGAGTAAAGACAAAGCAGCCCTCCACCAGAGGATGAAAGGCATTGATTGCCGACTTTTAATGGGCTGGTAGAGACAGGAGATAGTCTAAAATGACATGGATACCTACTGATTCTGTTGATACCTGATTCTGTTGTGAGCAGGTAGAGAAATGCCTCCATTTAGCTAGATAGCATTTTCTAGTGGAGGTTTTTCCATTGTGACTGAGTTTAGTTCAGATGGCCTCTGGACATGAATGTTCCAGGTCTGATGCCCATCCAAATGCCAGGCTGTGAGATGAAGAGGCTCTGGGCTAGGATGTCTGATCCTGCCCTGGTCCTAAGTTAACAGATCCAGAAAGGGTCAAATACAGATGGGAGAACAAGATGACATTGTAGTAGGTCTGGAAACCAAAACTGCCTATATCAATTGGGTGTGATATGGATAACGCTGGCCTGTCAACATGAATTTTGCAGAGAACATACGGTAGTTGCACACTGGGAGGAAAGGTGTACTTCAGATGGTCCACTGAGGACAACAGAAAGGCATCGTGCCCGAAGTCTCAGCCTAATGCTGCTCTGGAACAGTAGAGATTAAATTTCTTGTTTGTTTGGGAGGTCAACAGGCCACAAGATAACGTTGCTCAGTGGGTGAAGATTTTGGTCATGACACAATTGCATATTTCTCATTCATAGTCTATGGCAAAGTGCTTGCTCAGAATGCCTGTCAGAGTATTCTGCACACCTGGTGTGTATGTTGCTAAGAGTATGATGTGGTTCTTGATGCACCAATTCCATAATTCACTGTCTCTATTTACCCTGTTTATATAAGAGACAGTCGTCATGTGGTCACACATTATTTGGATGTGGCAAGATCATGTGAGGGAGAGGTATTTGTCGCAGGCTACGTGAACTGCTCTAATCTCCAGCAGCTTGATATGCATTCTGGCCTCCCACGTGCCTTTTACAGTGTGACTGTCCGTATATGCTCTCCATCCTATGAGGGATACATCAAGGGTGGGTGGAAGAAAGGGGACTCCTGCTCACACCTGCTCCAGTTTCGTCCACCACTGAGAGAGGATCTGACTTTCAGTGGGATTGTTACCCTGATATTCATGTCGTCCTTGTCTGGTGAGCAGACAGACTGAGGCCAGGCCTGCAGATAGCGAATGTGGAGTCTGGCAAATGGCGCTATGTACGTGCATGCAGCCATGTGGCTTAGAAGGGAAAGGCAGACCATGATTGTGGTGCAAGGTCTGAGGGTTACTTGGTTTATCAAGTTATTCGTAACCTGAAATTTGTCTATAGGATCGTCGGCTTTTTCTGAGGATATATCCAGGGAGGCTCCTATGAAATCTATAGACCTTGTAGGAGTCAAAGTGCTTATTTACACAGACCTCCAGCAATGTCAGAAAGTGGAGTAAGAATAAGATTGTCGATTGGACCTTCTGGCTTGATCTGCCCATTAGCAGCCAGTCATGCAGATACAGGAAGATAGCGTAGCCATCATGTCTCATCTGGGCTGCCACCACATAGAAGATTTTTGTGAAGGCCTGAGTGCCGTCACCAGCCTGAATGGAAGTACTCTGAATTTGTGTTTCTCTTGCCCTAAAAATGAATTGAAGAAATCTTCTGTGGAACTGGTGAATATCTACCTAAAAGCAAGCATCTTTCATGTCAAGGATCATAAACCATCTCTTATCCTCCAGGGAGGGAATTATTTTTAATTGTGCATAAAGGCGTATAGTTGGTGTATATCAAGAATTAGTCCCCATCCTCCATTTTTCTTGGAAATTATGAAATATAGGAACTAGAATCCCCTCTTGATGTTGAAGTGGCATCTGCTCTATAACCCCTTTTTGGAGGAGTTCACCTCCTGATGAAGGATCTCCTCATAAGTGTGGTCCCTGAGAAGGGGGTTTGTGGTGAGCAGATGATATCAACTCAACTGGGTAGTTGGAGTGAATGATCTCTAGTATCCACTTGTCTGTTATTGCCTTCCAGTTGTGTGTGAAGTAGGTAAGGCAGCCACCAGAGATTTGGGGGGGGGGGGGCGCAATGTGGCATGGCATCAATATCCGTACGCAGTCCTTGAGCATTAGATCACAAGAACCCCTTGGACTGTGGGCACAGCTGTCCTAGAGGTGGAGGAAGCGGTGCATCTGAGTCTTTGAACCCTCTGTTGTTTTGTATGGTGGTTCCTACGGGTGCTGGAGCTAAAATACTGGGGCGGGGCGGGGGGTGGGAGGAGACATTTGGGCCTATTGGTTTGCTTGTTGTGTTTCCCCTTCAGAGCTGGGGTGTAAATGCCCAGGAGTGGAGAGTTGTCCTAGAGTCCTTAAGAGAGTGTAGTGAATTGTCAGTATTCTCACTGATATTCTGGACCTCCCTGGGGAGCCCTGAAGCGTGCAGCCACGATTCATGGCTCATGACTACAGCTGTGGTAACGGTTTTAGATCAAATGTCAGCTGAGTCCACTGTTGCTTGAAGTGAAGTCTTAGCCATCAGCCTGCCTTCATCAATAAGGTCTTGGAATGGAGTCCTGTCTTCCTCAGGATATTGGTCTCTAAATTCCAGAATTTTGGAATAATTTAGGAAATCATACTCTCCTAACAATGCCTGGTAGTTAGCAACTTTGAATTGGAGACTGGCTGGTGAAAATACTTTCCTCCTCAAGAAGTCAATGCATTTAGCGCCCTTGTCAGTTAGAGTAGTCTTGAGGTGCGGTGACCTGGACCTCTCTATAGCTGCCTGTATCACTAAGGAGTTAGGCTGTGGATGGATAAATAAAAAATTCTGCCCACTTAGCCGACACAGAATATTGTTTTTCAAACCTCAAGGGTAGGGGCACAGGTGACAGGGATATGCCACACAGAACTGGAGGGTTCCAAAATGGCCTTGTTGACTAGGAGGGCCACCTTATTAGGGTCAGAAGGTTGAAGGATGTCTGATTGGACCATGCTGTGTGTCCTGGAGCTCCTCAAGAGGTATCTGTATCTTGGTTGCTACCCTCTGTAACAGCTCCTGATACTGCCTGTGGTCATCAGGCAGGGAAGGGATGATGCCTCATCAGGTGAGGAGGATGACACATCCATTGGGACCAGCATATCCAGCTTGACTTCTTCCTTCACAAACTCCAAAGGACCTGGTTGGTATCAGCTGGTATTCTCTGGTATCAGAGAAAAGGGTCAGTGGGATTCTTGCACAAAACTAGGCTATTTGTTATATGGATCCCACGGGGCACAGTAAGGCCAGCAGAAAGCGTCAACTGGTTGAGGGAGTGGGAGCAAGACATAGGGTATCAACAGTCCCCTGGGTGGTCATACCCAAGATAGCTCCAAGGCCTCCTGTGGGCTCTGTCTGGGCATGTTTCCCTTGTGGAGGAGGGTAGAGGGAGCCTCATATGGAGCATCAGGCTCATATGGAGCATTCATTCTGAAAATGTAGGGTCCTGCTCTACTGGAAGCACCAGTGGGGAGAATAGTCCAACTTGTGGATGCAGCATGGGAGGTTCCTCTTCCCCCTCAAGGTGGGTTCTTCGGGTATAGAAATGTCTGTAAGGAGGACTCGGCCCAATAGAAGAGGAGTTTGTGAACAGGGTGGAATGAAAATATCCTCCAGTGACATTACGATGGCCATCCTTCTTGGAGTCTGAGGAGACCTTGACATGGGAACTGATGAATCTGCAGTGTCCAACAGTCTGCTTACTCAGAGGATCCCATATGGGACAACAGTTGCCAATCTTTTGGTCTGTGGGATGAAGGCAGAACTGGTACTGATGGATCATTTTTCCTATGTGCCTTTCCTTCTTTGACAGAAGGTCTGTGTGGACCTAATTCCTTAGGACCTGCATGCGAGGATTCAGCCGACTTTGACCAAGACTGGAAGGGATCCTTTTTCTTAAAGGTAAATCTGGACAGGGATCTGTCCTTATGCCTATGGCCACGTCCCTACTCTTGTGAGAGGGTTTATTGGGCTTAAGTGTTTTGGTGTCTACTCCAGACCTTGTATCCGGAAGAGCAATGCTCGAAATCTGAGACCACCGTATAGGGGGGTCCCCCTAGCTTGGATATGACTAGGGCTTCGTGGTCTACTCCATGAGGGATTTCACAGACGGAGCTCTCAACCATGACAAGTTCGAGGAAGGAAGAAGCACCAAAAGCTGCACTTGGTGGCAATGTGAGCCTCTCCAAGGCACTAAACGCAGCTCTGGTATTCATTGCCGATGGAAAAGGAATGGGGGAAGGAGATAAAGTTCTTTAAATCCTGGGACTACTGGCATAGTTCTTCTCTACAAGAAGAATAAACTAATTATAAAAACACAAAACGTTAAGTCTAAACTTACTATAAACTATTTACAATATGTATTTACAGGTGCTTAAGTACAGGACAATCATAGCCACAGACACAGAGAATTCCAACTCAGATGATCTGACAATAAGAATGAATGGAACTGCAGAGGCATTGGGCCACACCACCCTTTATGCCCTCAGTTTGGAGAATGAGGAAAACAACTGTGCACTGCAGACCAGCAGACAGCACTTGCTACAAATCGCTGGTCTCGGGGCCTGGAGTACATGTGCACCCATGTGTGGTATACACACAGAGACCAGCACTCGAAGAACAAAAATTCAATTTGTTTTTTTTTAAGAATATTTTTCAAAAATTTTCATGGAAAATACTTACCATTTTCTGACCAGCTTTACTAATAATTAATAGTACATCACCAGATGTACTAAAAAGAATTCAAAATTATGTCTAATTCCAGATTTCTGGGGATTTACCCACATTCTCTGGGTGATGTCCTGAACACACACACACACACACACAAATCTCTCATGGTACATTAAAATACTAGTGTTCTCATTACTCCATTTTATAGCATGCCTGCAACCTATCCTGCCACAATAACCCATAAATTAACTGCCTACAACTATTTTATCCAGGTACAGCAAGTATATATTATTTCTTCCCTGGACATGGCCTAATAGTTACTAACTAGGAATCAGTCTCCTATCCGTTTATTCTTGCTGAGTCTTTTTAGAAAAATAACTAACTCCTTTAAACATATTTCCACATATAAGTCACTGTATAAAAAAAGTCCAAGACAAATTTGGAGCAAACCACTCTTAAAATGAAAGACTAGGAGATCATCCTGTGTTGCAGGCAAGAAGAAGCCAACAAAAAACAAAATAAATATATACTGGACAATAGGAAGGAAGGTGGATTTTTGATGGGTTAGCATATCTGAAACCTACGTTAATATACGTTATACTGTGTAGTCAGTGATCAATAAATCTTGTAAGAAAACCAGCTGACCAGAATTAAGCCTACGTTGCAGCCAGGCAGTAATAAATCTGAGAAGGTGGCCTCCTTACTTGTCTAGCAGCGAAGTTTTGGGGGTTGAGCCCTGAGCCGATTGCCCCAAGGCTGATGTTAGGTAGTGTGGAACCAGAGGGAGACAACTTGTAGCTGGGAGAAGGGGAGAAGGGAGAGCAAGGAGCCTCATCCCCAAGGCACCCATCTTGATTGGAGAAAGGCAAAGTCAGCTGAAGCAGTAGTTAGCCAATCAGCAGGAGTTGGTTAGTGAAGCAACAGAATGCAAAAGGAGAGAAAGAAGGACTGTGAGTGATCAGGAATAAGCAAAGGTAGATTGTAACAACAATTACAAGGGCAAACTTCTGATTCAATTTAACTGCTGGCATTTGGAGATTTTTGGTTAAGGAACCACGGTCAGCAATTTCTGTAGAGGTGAAGGTATTTTTAAAAAACCTCTTAGATGCATAGAAAAATTCTTCCTTTACTAATTTTGTCCTTCTCAGATAGGGATTATTTCCATTAAAGCAGCAGATACAGCTAGAATGAGTTCCTATTATTCACTTCTGTTTGCACACACCAATTTGTGTCCACAGTATGCACCTCTGCAAATGGTGTTTGTTAATTAGACCAGCAGAGGAAGTTCATAAAGCTGGTGTTTGGCCTGTTACCCCAAAATGGAGTAGTTTAAAAATATGCATTTTAAAAAAAAAATGTTTATTGGACAGAGAATGCCCACAACATTTTACCTGTTTCACATTTTATTGAATCAAACGAACTGCATTTAAAACAAACATTTTGAATCCAGAGACCCGCTGCAAATCATAATTTAGATTTCAAATATTAATTGCTTTAAAAAGGTTGACAGTGCCCATTTAAAATAGGTAAAGATATGAAAGAGATGGTACTGCAACATACAACAGATGTAGGGAAACCAACAGTAAATGGACAAACACAGCACATGATACAGTCTAATCTAGAAAGAATGCTTCAGATAATTTGCAGACATGAAAGCAGAAAGAAAGTCTTGGAAAATTGTGATTTTGTCTATATATTTAGATTTAAACTTAGTTTTAGAGTGTAGAAGTACAGTCAGTAGCCAAACAGAAACAAGAACCATTATGATGCCCTCTTTACTGAACTTTGTTGGCACCTGTTCAAAATGGACTTCTCCCCCCGCAGCAAAAGAGTGGAGTAGTATTCAGAAATAATCTTTCTTCAGAACTGTACTTATTACTCTCAGGACTACTCTAATATATCCATGCGTATCTTCAACCCAGCTCAATTTTCTACCTACGTTCGCTCTACATATGTATGTCTATCTTATCTTATTTCATGTATTATTACATTCTCTTCCATTATTTTGGATGTTTATTACCCCCCAAAGGAGTATATAGAAATTGGGACTTTATGTGAATGCAGTGGTGGATTTTGTTTAACCATACAGATTTCATCTCACCTTCTCGAAATAAGGCCCACTATCTGTGGTTCCCATGTCTTTGGAATTAGGTGGACGGAACCCAGATCGATCCTTTCTCATTATATCATTAAAATCCCCAAGGTTCATGGCTCGTTTGTCCACATCAAACTTCTTATCGGGGAGACCACCTATAAGACGGAAGGAAGAGGGTGAAATATCAGTGCCAACAACCACGATCATACCTGTTCTTTCCAACAGATTCACAGCTAAAAATGGACTGAAAATACCTCTGAAGGCTGAAAAACAGTATGGACAAGGATTTATTTTATAACGTAGCATTACGCTCCTGGTAAAAGATGCTGAAAAAAGTCAAGGATTATGTTTTATTGTAAGATTAAACAAGCCAATTTGCTTTAAAAACAATAAAGTATTTTGTACAAATTTTTTTGTACAAACATATGCAGTGGCAGTGAACAAGGCAAAGAGATCCTCCTCTACAAGTATAGCATCAGGGAAGTTTTCCAGTTCATAAAATCAACCAAGTTATAACCCTCAAATTGTCTCCTCTCCATCACAGATCTAGCCACAACCTGCTGTGACGAACTCTCCACTACTTTATGACAAAATGGAGTAAATCTGATACCTCTCTTCATCTTCAAGGATACACACACCACAGCAAAATGTAGCATAAACTTAGCCACTTTGTCACAATCGTGCTTAGTAGCAGAGAGCTTCCAAAACCATTATCTGGAAACTTAAGCAAGCTAGACGCATGCCCATCATGAACAGTCAAAATAATGGGAATCTATTGCTCGTAGCTGAAAAATTGTTAATACCTTCTTCAGAGAGGGCGCTCAACTAGCCATTCTGAAACATGCTATTGTCTAGCCTGTTCTCAAAAAGCCACACTCAGTGCCAGCTTCATTCACTGCTGTTCAGTCACTAACCACTGATTCATAGGCAAAGTTGCTGAGAAGGTAATAATGAACTGTCCCCAGTTACACACAGCCTCTGCTGGCAACCTAGATACATCACAATCTGATCTGAGATGGGTGCATAACTGGTTGGAAAACCATTCCCAGAGAGTAGTTATCAGTAGTTAACAGTAGAATGTGCCTTGATGAGATAGTGATTTTAACTTACTCCGTTCCATAAGAAATTCTAATGCAGTCTAACACTCATTTTGAGTCTCTGTTCTGAAACAGCCTGCCATCTGGATTAATTATCAAAAGCTACAAATAGTCTTGGTGATTTGCTGAATGATTTTCTTGTGTTGAGGCAATACAAGATAGTTCTTAAAACGTCGAAAATGTGGAGCTCAGCCTCTGCAAGGGATGAGTGAGATCTTGGAAAGAACACTTGTAAGTGAACAAACTGATTTAAGTAAAAGTCCAGGACCACTTTAGGCAGAAATTTAGGATGACAATGAAGGGTAACTATCTTTATGGAAGGCAGCATAAGGTGGTCCTGATATCAGTGCTTGGATTTCTCTGACTCTGTCAGCAGAGGTAACAGCCACCAAGAATGCCCTCTTAATAGACACGATACACAGAGCAGAAATGATACAGGTTCAAATAGAGACTCCATCAGAGATATGAAGACTATATTTAAGTCTCAGGGAAGGGAAAAAATCTTTAACAAGTGAAAAAATGTGCTTTAGTCCCTTAAAAATTCTGACAACTGTAGGTTTGGGGACAAAAAAAAAATCTTATGTTCCTGTACTGGAGGATGGTAGACAGATATTGCTGCTAGGTGAACTTTAACAGAACTATTAAAGAAATCTGAATGTTTCAATGATAACAGGTAATCTAGATGACAGGAATAGATGCCTCCACAGGGTGAAAGTTATGGTAAAAAAGTCTATATTGAAACACATTTCCACTTGGTCCCATAAGTAAGCCTTGTTGAACGTTTTCGACTTTGAATCAGAACATTCTGTACCTCAGAAGACTCTCAAGCAGTCTCTAGAGGGAGGGGTCAGAGTTCACCAAGCCACAGACTGTAGCACTGCTCTGCGAAATGCAGCGTCGTCTCTAGCCTGCCGTGTGATGGGGTAGTGCGATGTAAAGGTGCGACTAGACGACCACATTGCTGCCCTGCAGACGTCTTGAATAGGAACCCGTGCCAGGAACGCTGCAGATGAAGCTTGTGCTCTTATTGAGTGTGCTGTTAATGCTGGGGCCGGTATCTTTGCTAGGTCATAGCACACCCTGATACAAGCCATGATCCATGAAGCTTTCTGCTGCCTAGGAGAACTTCCCTGAGTGTGAACATGCAAACTCAAATGGGTTTAGCCATGGAGTTTCCATGCCATGAGGTGGAGAGACTAGAGTGGGATGCTGGAGACGGCCATGGTCATGCGCGATCAAGTCTGGGACCAGGGGCAGAGTTATAGGCATGTCCATTGACAGGTCTAGAAGCATGGTGAACCAGTGCTGACATGGCAATGCTTGTGCTATCAAGATTATTGATGGTTCCTCTCGTCGGACCTTCAGCAGGACTTTGTGAATGAGCAGGAAGGACAGGAATGCATATGAAGGGAGGAGAAAGGCATCCATGAGTGAGCCCGGGCTGTGGCTCAGGAAGGAACAGAACTGCTGACACTTCCTGTTGCACTGTTTCATGAACAGGTCTACTGAGAGAAATCCCCACTTTTGGAAAATGTTCATCGTGACATCCGGGTGGAGGGACCACTCGTGGCCATGAAAGGACCTGCTGAGGTGATCGGCCAGTTCATTCTGCAGCCCGGAACGTATGATGCATCCAAGTGTATGGAGTGGGAGATGAAAGTCGTCTCAAAGCTTGAGGGCTTCCTGACACAAGGGAGAGGAGTGAGCACCACCTGTCTGTTTATATAAAACACTGCTGTGGTATTGTCTGTCAATACTGATACATATCTGCCCTGCTGATGGGTTTGAAACATCTGGCAAGCGAGGCAAATTGCACGCAGCTCCCTGATGTTGATGTGCAGCAAAAGTTCTGCCTGGGACCAAAGACCTTGGGTCCTGAGTCTTCCTAGGTGCGCCCCCCATTCCTTTGTCGATGCATCTGTGACTAGGGACAGTGATGGTTGAGGCCTGGAGAAGAGTATTCCCACACATACTGCTTGTGGGTCAAGCCGCCACCGGAGGGACTCAAAAACAGGAGTCCCAGCTCGGGCACTGCTGCGGCAGGGGAAAAGATGGAGACCCCCCCCCATCCTACCCAGCCCCAGCTCGGGGGCTGCCGTGGCAGGGGAGAGAGGGCACATCCATCACATTAGAAAGGTAAGACTACTGATATTAAAGTATCAGTTGTGTGCTTTTATTTGTAGAAGAAAGCTAACTATTATTAAGGTTTTTTTATATAGCACTTTTATCCAAAGCGCTTTACAATAGTTAGCTAACAGTACAAACAACATTTGGAAACATCATTAAGTAGTCCGCTGAGAACCTCAGTAATTTTCAAGTGGACTGTGAAAAAAAAAGTTTGAGAACCACTGGGCTAGATCAAAACCCTCCATGGCAATGAGCATAATACAGTACTGTGGTGTCTATTAGAATCCGAACAGGTTTGGATTTGATCAAAGGGAGAAAAATTTGTACGCCAGACAGATATTTCTCCACTCTACTACATTAATGTGGAGGTCATTCACTGTAGAGTTGAAGAGGTTGGATATCAAGGTGAGTACCCCAGTTAACCATCTGGGACTTCTTCTGATGGGTATGTTCTTTCTTTGCCTTTCATAGTAAAGCATATCTTAAATGTCCTGACCCACATCTCCTCAGCTGTTCACAGTGTAAAAATGGGGGTGGATTCATGCACCACTTTTGGAGATCCAGGGACCTTAGTGCCAGTCATGCTGGGCACAGAACCACTTTGGTAAATGATTCTTCAGTTGATGGTGTGCAGTCCTCAGCATTGGAATCTGCTGACTTGGATGGACCCAGTGACCAGAACTACTTTGGCACATGGTTCTCTAGAGCCAAGAGGTGTTGGTTCTCTGGCACTGGACTTGGTTGAGCAGGAAGGATGCAAGGAGCTTGGTGCCATTTACGATAGGCATGAAGCCACTATGGTGAGCTGATCTCCAGTATCAATACTGGATATGTACAATGCCAGCCTTAGTCAATTGACCCTGAAGAGCTTCCTTTGTCAGCAGGCAGATGAGGCGGGCCACCTGCTTTTGTGGGTTCAGAGCATATTCATGCTATCAGAGCCTCTTCCTCCTCTTCCCCACCCCAAGAAAAGCTGACTAACATACTGACCATCTAACTGGAAACAAAAACAGACTCCAAAGTATCAACAAAAAACAAACAAACAAACTATGAAGGGAAGTGCTGAGGACACAGTGTGCGATACAAGCTTGCTGTAAGTGCGGTGGTTAGGAAGAACTGAATGGGCCACTCCCTCTTCTATACCTTTGTAACCTTTGAGAATAGAAACGAGAGGGATGTGAGTGGCTTTAATGGACACTAGTCACCAGAAGATACCAGGCACCTCAATCCCACAAGTGTGAATACGCAGAGGCCACTTGGAGAAGAACAATGCATTTAAGTAGATATTCAACGTGGAAATTAGGAAAGCATTTCTGGTGACAAAGTCAATCATCTAGTCTAGTGAAACAGTCTGCTTAACAAGGAAATTATGGCAAATTAGGACGCAATCAACTGAGATTAGATAAAATTGATACAGAAACCTAGACCAGATAATCCAAGAGACCACTTCCAACTATCATTTATGACAACACCCCTCACACAGTATGACCCATTTAAAGATCCCTGATGTTTGTGGTCAGGCCATCAAGGGTGATAAATCTATTCCTACTCAGCAGCAGCTCAAGTGCATTAAAGTACAATAAAGAGACTTTCTTTTCCTGCATATCAGTCCTAAGGGACTGGTAATTGGGATGTCCTAATACCAACAGCTAGTAGACTTCCCTTTTCCACCTAGCAAAGTCATGTGACAAGGGATGCTCCACCTTCTGGAAGCAACAAAACTGAGCACTACATCAATTTTTTTTTTTTAAGCACCCCTCCATTCTATGCAGATATTCCCCAGCCCAGTGTGTCTCATCAGCAGCAGCTGCATTATCTGTATAAATCCTGCAGTCAACAAGCTGGATGCTGCTGCTCTATCCTGCTATTAAAGAGCAAAGCTCATAAATAATGAAATGTGCCCCTTCCTAAAGATAAGCATGTCACACGCATAATATCAGCCATCATGCCAAATGCATTTTAATGAAGTTATACGCACCTACAGACAAGTCCATCTTACTGCCTTGAGTGTCCTCAGTTTGACTCTGAAAGAAGAGCAAAAAAAGACACTGGTCTGACTCCTCAGCAAAGTTCGAGAACACGGCAGAAACAGCCTTCATTAAAGATGTGTATTGGAAATGTGGAAGGGTGTGCCAGTGTGAATGAAAGTAATGTCCTAAACTATATCAAAGAAAAACAATCCTGATGCAACCTTGAACACACCTAATCCCACCTGTATTTGGTGTTAAATTTCCTAAAATGCCACTAGACACATGAACTCATCATGCCACAGACAGAAAGAGATGTCCGAACAGCTGCTCTGAGAAATTAACCTCTGTCCTCATGTCAAGGGATCAAATTATGAGAGTAGCAGCCAGAATGACAGCTCTTCTCGTGACTTGTCAAGTCATCAAATCTTAAAATGTGCTGCCAAATTATTCTTCTGTTGGCAGTCTGGGACAGGGTGTTCCCATAACTTTAAGAGGCAGCATGATCTAGTGGACTGAATTTGAGACTGGGTGCCAAGAGCTCCTAGATTCTAATCCCAGCTCTGCCAGCGACATTCTGCTTGTCACATGTCACAGCACCTTTGCACCACAATTTCCCCAATTCTATAATGAGAATAAATAGCTACTTCACAGGATACATTAGTTAATGGTGTACAGTGTTTTGAAAAATGCAAAGCTCTCCATTAAGTGGTGTGTCTGGGATTCTTGAACATTTTCATAGGTGAACCATATTTTCAACGAAAAGAAGGCATCACAGATCTCTGCACCTTCCCACTGACAATGATGTAGCATTTGTCTTACAGCTCCACCTAGAGGCCCCATTACTGGGGCTGTATCTATGCTAGGTGCTGTACTACACATAAAAATCCCTGTTCCAAAAATAGACAAGAAAAAGGGTGGGATAAAGAAAATATCCCCTTTTTACAGACAGGGAACTGAGGTACTGTGATATTGGCTTGCCCAAATTCACACAAGTCTGTGGCAGAGCCAGAAATTAAGCCCACATGTCCACAGTTCTAGTCCAGCACATTAAGCACAAGACCATCCATTGTTTGCAAATGAATTGCAACCCCACAACTGTGGCAACCATGAAATCCACTTGGATTTTTGAAGTATTTTAGTTTCCAGAAAGAAATATTCTGACTAGTAAGTGGAGTTTGAAATAGCCACCAACTATCGGTATTGGAATAAAAGAATGGGAATGAAAATGCAATTAGTTAATAAACACTGGCTGGTGAATATCTGAATTTAGAATTTTGCTTACTACACAAATATCAGTGCTTCTCAATTGGATTATGACATTTTTAAAAAGCCACTTACTAGCAATCCCATGTTTGAAAACTGTTTGGATAAAGGGTTCATCCACGAATCACTATTTCCTCCTTTTAATGAGCACTAAAAAACAAGAACAGATATGTAATTAAACAGATTCCTTATCTTTCCTCCATTTTCATACTTCCTTTTATGTAGAGGTCTCTGCTTTGCTTCCTTTCAGAAGCTTCCTCTCAATCAGCATTGTGCTGAATTCAATTGGCTTTCAATTTGGTCCTGTTGTGATTTGTGAATGATCAAAAACAAAACTGAAAGCAGAAATTGGCAACATAACACTTTAAAAAAAAAAAGCTGAAAAGAAAAGTTTACAGATAATTGCTTTTGTGCTTAGGATAAAAAATGAAGTGTCTTTAAAAAAAGAAGCAAGAAATAGAGATTGAAATGAAAGGGAATCAATTTGTCCAAAGCAGGAACTGAGAAATCCATACAACACCACAATAAGACTGTTTTGTTTTGCACCTTATCTTAGCCCAGGAGCAGCCAAAGCCCAGCCCCTGGCTATAGGTAGTCTTCTTAATCTTAACACAGTACTCAACACTACAAAAGAACATCTCACATGCTCTATCCTCTGCAGAGCAGTTAGATCAGTGTTGCAGCCAAGTGCAGAGTCATTTACTTCTGTTTGCTGCCACAAGTTAATAAGAACAAAGGCGCGAACCCAAAATCGAGCAGAAATAAGAGTGTGTTACTACCAGAAGTGAGAATGGAATCAGAACTTCAACAGGCTGTGTAAGGAGAGGCAGCAGCAACCTAATGTAGCGTGATGTGTCACCCAAAGAACGATAACCCTTGGACACTTGTTGCTCAGTCTCATTCTGTAATGGCTCTGCAGCACCCATGCCACAATGTTTCTGGCAATCTCTGTTGGAGTTACAAGTCTTAATAGCCATATTTCATAAAAACAAGAGTGTGTCACATCACACACGACCGCAACTGCACTTCTACAAATGAATTCTCCACTACAATAGTTCTTGTTTATAAAAGGGAAGTGCATAACATATTAGTTATATCTGCTTTCAAGAGTATATGGCCATTACAGATCATTCAAGCATGAGGTTTCTTACCTTAATTTGTGGTTTCTTTCCTCCTTGTCCCCAGTTTGTTGAGTTGTGGGAGGAACTGCTTCCTTGAGAGCCTGCTGTGTTCCAGACTCCTCCTTCCTCCTCCTCTTCCCAGCTTGAATGACGTGTTCCTGTTACTGGCCCATCATTCTCCACCCAGCCATCTTGCATAGATTTCGAACCTTCAAGGAAAAAAATATATATATATATACACACAGATATAACTATATATATTTCAAAAGTGAGCCAATACAACTCCTAACAAACAAATTTTATGACATTCTATGGCAAGATCAGTGGGATGTTTAGTACACAACTGCTGTTATTAATCTAAAAAAACCCCAAAACTTTCCTTCATTTTATTCTAATGCAGAAAACTGCACAAAGCACAACACCTAAAAGATTTATTAGTGCGGAGTAGTGTGCTATATTTTTCAAGTATTTTGTATTGTAAGAGCACTTTAGCTTCAAGCATATCAAATGCCTTTGACTTTAAATTTACAGGGGAAACGTCCCTTCTCTCAATAAAGAAACTGACCTCCTACAAGGAGCTCATAATTTCCAGTGTAGAGGAAAGGATTCCAGAGGCTCTCTTAAATTAACGTAATTGAGGAATTTAGTCCATCTGGTTAACCTATATCAAAATCCAGTTTTCAGTGCAAATATTTTTTTCCTTCAAAGTCCTTAACACTCTATTAGAAAAAAAACCCCAGTATTAAAACCTTCATCACATTTCTCTATCAAACTACTAGTATGTTGACCTTTTAAGCATGGCTGACAATAGAACTCTGTTCTGGAAAACTCAGATTTAATTCTCAGACACTGGTCAGAAATCTGATATATTGAAAACTTTCCACACAGAAATACACCATGCATCTTCACACTGTTTGTATTTTTACTAGGATCCGATATAAAAACTACTGGCATTCTCCTTATGAACTCTTAGAAATGCAGGATCAGTTTCTGTTCAGATTAAGAAGTGAGCAGAATAATCTGGGAGAGGTACCTTAAGTATTGCTCATGTTTCAACATATGCACACCAAAGTAACAAAACGCGAAAACAAGAGGTTAATGTCTTGGTTCACTCTAGCGACATGTTGGTGTTGCCATTTAAACAAAGGGTTGCATTGCTACTCAAATGCTACAACCATTTCATCTTACAAAACTAGAGAAGGCGTGTTCCTTCCCCAGCTAGGCTGCCTAACTACCTCCTACTCCCTCCTATGCCAGCTGGCCTACCCAACCGTGTAACTGCAGTTACTTCTGCCCAGCCAACATGTTTCTCAACCCCTACCTTGTCTGCTGACCAACACTTCCTTCCCACTACTACTCCACTCATCATGCTGCTCCTCCCTTGCCTTGTTACTCCACCTACCTACCTACCTATCTTCCCAAAATTGGTTTTCCATCATCTTTCTCCTGCTTAAGCCTTGAACTGTCTTGGAAGGGGAGGAGGGGAAATCAGGAATAAGGGGGTTTAATGCATATTGTGACTGAAAATTTGAATACACAAATCAGGAAACTCGAAAGGTAATGTTCCCATAGCAAGAATAACTGCTATACTGAAAATATGTACAATAATATTTTTTATTCCTATGTATAAAGTTAAACAAGTAACTTAACATACACAGTAAACTATTCAGGTGACATCACTGTTGTGGGAACTTTTCCTTTTAAATGTCTTGATCTGTGTATCTGAATTCACACTCTAAACGATGTCCTATAAAAGTACCCAGTCGATGAACCAGCCCAGGCACAAAATCGACTTCCCAACATCTTTAATCATGGTGCTGATTTTCAATGTGTGTTTGTGTGTGTGAGTGTGCATTAAATATATGTAGCTTGTTATACAAGCATGAAAAAAAGTGTGTGTAGAAACACATGCCTTACTTGCCCATCAAATAAGAGTTACTTGCTTTGAGAAGAATTTTGCAATGCAGTATTCACTTTTTTGTTTGTTTGCTTTTAACTCCCCCGCCCCACACATACTTTTTCCCCTTAAAAACACACTACCTGTGCTGGTAGAAAGGATTTCCACAAAACCCTATATATGTGCAATCATGTAACAGTCATTCTAATTTCAAAATTACCAAAATCATGTTTTTCAGAAGTTCAGCAGGACTTCATTCACTGGTGAATATATCTAAGTAAACAACTGAAAAGGCTAGTCATTTGGCTTGAGCACAAAAAAGCTTTGAATTATTTTAAAAGATGCAAAAACTTTTTCATGCTTATATAACAAAGTCTGTACCTATTCTGCTCTAGTTTTCAATAAATAAATAAATAAATAAATAAATCTTTGGGCATGTGAAGACTGAGCCCCAACAATAATTCCCAGAAAATTACAAGCAAGTGAAAACAGGGAGTTAAAAAAGCAGCCTTCTCAGCCTTAAAATATAGCTTTTACTAGCCATAAAACTAGAACGAGAAAAAACTTGTTGCTGCAGCGTATAGACCTTCTGCCTGTATAACCATGATCTACAATAGAGAGTTTTTGGCTAAGGATAAACTGCAAGTTCGTAATTCTGATATTACAAGAGAAGGGGATTTATCTTGGATGCTAGTTCCCTACTATGAAGTATTTGGGTATGTGGCATGGGGAGGAGGTCCTTTTGAGAAAGAAAAAGCAACTAATTCACCTGGTTGAGATGCCCAAATGTTGTATCAATAATAAGATCAAAGCTGTTCATATACCTATACTGTAAACTAAGATTCTGTCTTGCTTTTGATAGTTTTTAGTCATTTGTAAGCACTTTTACTCAACCACCACCATCAGCACCTTAGAAACCATTTAGTGTCTCTTCTGGTCCTCACCGGGAGGGGATGCACTACATATGCAGGTGAACCACATACAGAAGTCGATACTAAAATCTATAGCATCATTATAAAAATGGCTGATTACTGGCCTATACTCACTAGGTTTCATGGTATTCGGGGCGTTGGAAGGTGCATTCCCCCAGCCTGTTGTCGATGCTCCTGTATCATCTATTTCACCCCACCCGGGACTGGTTTCATTTGGCTCACCCCAGGCAGACGTACCATTATCTGGAGCAGGTGGTGTGCTTTTGCTCCAGACTGCACAAAGAAGAGAGTTTTCATTATGGACAGTTTACGAACTGTTCACTGACATTCAGCACAGCATCACCAAAAAACCTACTGCTTCTGCTTTTCTGGTGTAGCTCATGCTATTAAAAAGCGTAAACTGGGATTACTCAGTTGCAAACACTACACCCAGGGCAGGGACCTGACTCTCAGTTCTAGGAATGAAAAGGAAGAGGACCTTCACTTTAGAAATGCTATGAAAAACAATATTACTATAGTATCAAGTTAGATATGAAGCCTATCCCTGATGCTAACGTACTCAGATAACTTTTCCCATGACCAGTTATTAGTACCAGGTTGTACGGAAGTTTAATATACTGAAGAACAGGGATAAATTTAAGTGCACATCAAAAAATAAATATCCTTTAAAGTGTGACATGGTCAGAAAAATTACTATGTAAAAATGGCACCTTATCATTCTACTCTCTGTATTCTAACTCTTAGCTGCTTACTTTAGAAGCAAAAAAAAAATTACTATTTTTTATTCTTGATGGCACAGGACAGCTATGGGAGAGTAAAACAGGTTATAATCTGGCTCACATATGATCTCGATTATTAACTAAATTCTAAATGCAGAGCACAATCATGTTTTAAGTTGAGTACGTGCAATTTCTCTGAAGACAATAGGGTTTTACAGATATAAGTGAGGGCAGAATTTGGCCTGCAAAATCTTTTACTGGTAATGATGCACAAATAAGAACACATCTTGCCTCTCAGAGCTTAGGTGGAGTTTGCAGGCTAGTAAGCTAAAGAAAACACCCTTTTACTTGTAAAACGGAGCAATGTTCAGATGGAAGTCATTAAAGTACAATAATGGTGACACTCAGTGGTTCCATTTTTACAGTCACTTTTCTGAACAAAACGGTTAAGTTATTAACACGCACAAGCCAAATACTCAAATGAGAGTTTAATTTTGCTAATGGGGTAAAACTAGCTATGGATTTGGAGGCTGCATACTCAACATTTGTTTAGATCAATGGTTTTCAAACTTCTGTATTGGTGACCCCTTTCACACAGCAAGCCTGAGTGTGCCCCCCCTTTATAAATTAAAAACCCATTTTTACATTTAACACTATTATAAATGATGGACGTGAAGCAGGGTTTGGGGATGGAGGCTGACATCTCACAACCCCCCCACATAATAATCTCATGACTCCAAGGGGTCACGACCCCCAGTTTGAGAACCCCTGGTTTAGACATTTAGTCTCTCATACTCTACTGAAGAGAAGGAAGCAAAACAGTACCTGATGCTGTTGATTTGCTAGTCATTGGAGTAGGCAGGCTTTGTTCTCGTGGAGCCTGTCCCCCTTGCGAGTTCTTGTCCCACAGGTTCACATTCTTGTAGTTATAACTGCTAGGGTCTCCCCATGCTGAAGTGCCATCATCAATATCCATTTTTCGACTGATCGACTGTGGAGACGGTTCTTCCCAGCCACTGGGTTCCTCATCCTTGGGGGCAGCTGGCTGTGGCCCACTGTTCCAGTTTGGATTTGGAGGTCGCCCATTACTTGGAGGTGGTGGTGGTGGAGGACCCCAGGAGCCAGAAGCCTCCTGCTGCTGCTGGTGCTGCTTATTCCAGGAATTGGACTGTCGACCAGTCTCATTCCATGCTGGCGTTCTTTTACAATCATCCCATCCACCCTTTGAAGCAGCATTTGCATTTGCACCATTACCCCAAGTCCCAATCTCATTTTGCCCACCTTCACCCCAACCCGACACTGGTTTGTTTCCTGCACCTTCCCAATTACTGTTTTTCGTTTGGTCAACTTCCTCTCCCCAACCGTTCTTTCCTGAAGACCATCCTTGATTAGGTTGCCGTCCACCCCACCCTTGATCCTTGTTGGAACTGTCATTCCAAGAGGAAGAGGTCTTTTCTTCTGATCTTACTCCTCCCCAGCTAGAAGAATTGTTGTTCTTATAGTCATTCCACCCTCCTGTGTTTTTGGGGTCCTTCCACTCTGTGGGGGTTGAGAGCTCACCCCATCCAGACTTGTTTTGATTGCTTTGGCTGGGTGCATCTCCCCAGCCCCCTGAGTTCTTTGTCTGTGTGGCAGAGCTCTCCCACCCCTCAGTTCCTTTATCAGATTTCCCCTCAGGCCTTGGCATCTCTTCAATATCCCAAACTGTATCTTGCTTAATTTGAGTTTGGCCCCAGCCAGTGTTTGAAAGCACACGGGGGTCCAAATCAGTCCTGCTCAGCAAAGTCTGCAAGACTGCCTGGCAATCAGGATGCGTAGGCCTGTATGATCGGCGTCCAGAATTGTGACTGTCACTACTTCCTGCTTTGTGGTTGCTTCCAGTGCTTTGACCTCCAACCTCACTTCCTGTAGAGCTGGAAGATCTTCCCCAACAGGGAGCCTGGGAATTGCCTTGGTTTTCAGGAAGGGGGTGGCCCTTTTGATTGTCCCATGCTCCAGTGCTAGAATTTGGTTGGTTTGGACCACTCCATTCTCCAATCTTCAGTTCATCAGACCCAGACGGCTGTTTCCATTCTCCCTGAGAGACCCCAGATGTCAATTTGTTCCCTTCACCCCATTTGTTTTCATTTGAGTGCTGAGGGCCAAAGTTCCAAGACCCACCACCCATAGACCTGTTGTTGTTATCCCAAGAATCATTTCTTGACCCATTAGGTTTTTGAACAGAAACTCCTTTCCAGGAGTCCTCTCTATCCTTTCCATTGTTCCCATGGTTTCCAGAATTGCTTTGTCCAGCGGCTGTGTCAGTTCCAGAAGGCCCCCTAGATGTACCCCAAGATCCAACACTCCCAGTCTTTCTTTCTCCAGTGCTTTGTGAAGGGGCATCAGTGCTTCTGGAGGGGTTCCCCAAGCCCATTTCAAAGGGCATTCCCTTATTCTCCATAGGGTTTGGCGAACTTAAGTTCAAGGAGTTAGTGTTTCCATTTTTTGGTCCATCAGTGTTATGTATTTGAGCCTGTTCTCTGCCAGAGACAACAAAGTTAACACCCGCGTTTTCCATCTTTGACTGCTGTTCCCTAGAGGTCTGACCTACTGTGCTAATCTGTGCATTGGCGTTACCATTATCAGACTCCAAAATCCCTTTCCTAGAATTGCCCTCTTGAACCAGTGCTGGCCAGGCAGATGGGTTGCTTTTTGGGTTAAAGTTGCTGAAGCCAGAACCAGGGCCTATTCTGTCCTGCCCACTCAAGTTCCTCCAATTTCCTAGTCCATTGTTACTCTCTGCAGCAGGGTTGGAAGATTGAACAGATTTAGCTTTGGGGTCAGACTTCCAGGCCCCAAGATTACATTCGCTCCCACCACTTCCCGACTGACACTGGCTTCCTTTTCCTTTGTTACTAGTGGTGCTTCCTGGCAGAGTGCTCTTCTCTGAGCCAGGGTTCGAGGCACTGTTGTTATCGGTGGTGTTTTCGGAAGAAGACTCAGCGTCTTTGCTGGCAATACAAGGCCACTCTTCCATGTCAGACCCGTCTACAATCACCTTGTCCCAGACGTGAGTTGGGTTGGCGTTGGTGCCGGTGCCGTTGTTGGAGGCGGCTCCAGAACCCCAAGTGGAATTTGCATAATTTGAAGCAGCAGCACCTCCAACTGTTGAATCTAAAAAGATGAAGGTCATTACTATTGGTTACTATTTATAAGTCCTTTAAAGATTGCATTTCCAGACAACACCAGTTATTGTTTTCATTTATAAGCCTTGTTTTTCGAAGATTTATAAACTCAGCTGATTATAGCAGATTACTACACTGGAAAATGGCACATGAGCTACTCTTATTAAAACATCCAGAAAAAAAAAAATCCTCGCACTCAATTAAATTTTGTAGGCACTTAAAACCTCACTGAGGACTGGTTCCTTTTGCTAACAGCCCTGTTATTCAAGTTCAAGCAGTAATTTTTTTAATACAAAGGCCACTGCTGATGCAAATTCAGATTCTTTTTTTAAGGCTAGCTCTAAAATTATGGTGTACTGGACAAAATTCAGCACTGACATAAAATAATGGTGCAAATAGGAGTGCGTGTTGTAAAGTAATGCATCTTATACTGGTTTTGCATTCGGTGGCTTTGCCAACCAAGTGTAACTTACAAAAGGAAGGGAAGAAAGGAAAGCGTTCCAGAAAAAGCACCTAACAGGAGGATATAGTATTTAACAAGCCCTCCCTTCATTCCCTCACTTTATCAAACAATCTAAGTTGATTTTCTTGCTGCATACTCCTTTCTTCCCCTCACTGTGCATATTACACTAATTTTGCAATGACACTGAATGCCAAATCAGTGTAAAGTTATATACTTCATTGACACACACACTTGCATTGAATATAGTCCAGAAACATCCATGGGATTTGCATGGGTTTACATCAGCTATAAATCCGATCTACTATAACATTAGACAGTCAATTCTGGCTTCATGATTATCTTATGTACACAAATGTGTTGCTGCTAGTACCATAGTGGTCTGACAGCACTCCTCTGCCTTCCTCGTTGCACTGCCCTATTGACATTATCAGATTAATCTTTAAGGAGATCAACCTTTGGTCCCTGATTTAATTCCATGTTCTCTCTGTTTGGAGCTGCTTGCCATTTTTCTGTCCAATTCTAACCACAGAGCCTTCAAGATGCTCTGCTAAAAATGTTCCCAAGATGACTGTCTTCTCCATCTCCCTATATTCATTTATTCTGTAGTGAGCCCTGGTACCACTGTGATATTTGGTAATCTTACTTCTCCAGTAGAGCTAATACGGTAGGGCAAGAAGTTCACAACAATACTTGTATCTTGGGCAACAGGTCTGCACATATACTAACTACCACCCCATCAGCACTGGCTAGTGTCATGTGAAGTTAAGTCACACCCATCTAAAAACATCATACTTCTAATATACACACACAAACACACAGGGCCTTTGTTTTAACTGTATATTCAAAAGTGACAAAATGGGAACGTTCAATTACTAATGTTTTTATTAAAAACAAACAGAACTGTTAGTACAAGTTCCATGCTTTTTCAGTTCACTAGCTGAACGGATAGTCAATCTCTCAGCTGACCTCAGTGAAGAAGAGTTGCTCATCTGTAAATGAAGCTCTTTGACTGTCAGTACAAGAACCACACTCGACACCAAGCATGGAACCCTCTGGTTAAGCTGGACCATTGGGGGGCAGAGTAGACTTCATCTTCAGCTGTGAAATGTTCTAGGCAAGGGTATATAAGGAGATGTGGCTCCAGAGCACCTTCATTTTCTCTCTCTTTTCTTAGACTCCAACCACAGACTCTGCCATAGGAGGAGTGTGGAACTGCACTGACAATCTCATACAAGAATTCCAGTGGCAGATGACCAACTGTTCTTTCTTCTTCAGGCAATATCAGCAGAAATCCTCATGCTTGGAAGACTGGTCAGTGAGAACTCTTGGGGGTGGGGCATTTGAGGAGTAGACTAGTTAAAGACTGCAGGGCTGCTCTCCCAAACTGCACCTCAGACCTTGAGACCAACTCAGAGAAAAATGCTGCATGCAAAGGTATGGTTTCTGCTCCCAGGAACAGCTCTACATAATTTTACAACAGGAATAATTTGCCTTGGATCTACTTGAATGTGTTCAAACAACATCCAGGGCTGGAGTGCCTGCTAATCCACAGAATGTGTTTTGCTGCATTTTGACAAATGTTGAAAGGAAACTGCCTCCCCCCATACCTGCCAATCCCCACAAATAGTCTTGGGGATTTACAGAAGGGGTTTGTCCTAAGACTATAGCTGAAGGCCTGCTTCTAATCTGACCTTCCCTGGTAACAAACATGTGGAGAAGATAAGCAAGTTTCTTATCTGATTGAGATGAAAACCAATTACTAATTTATAGATGAATCTGAAACGAAGATGTAAAGCTGTATTGCTTTTATCCTTACATAATAGCACATAAAGAGAGTCAGTAATTAGTGCTTGGAGCTCAAGAACTCTCCTGACTGATGTTGTTGCCTCAAGACACAGTCTTCAAGGAGCGACAACAGAATACTCTCTCAGAGGCTTAAATCAAGAAAGCATCAGCTTGGGTAGTACTCGACTGTATTCCCAAAAAAGGTGGGACAGCATTAAAACATCCCTTCAAAAGCACCTTGTTTGTAAAAGCACAGGAGGTCCCTTGTACTGGAACATGAAAGGCTGAGATGCATACTCTAAAGCTCTGCCTATACTAGTAATTTTATTTACCAAAAACTTCCACTGTTGCTGCCATTGTTTTAGCTACCCTGGTGTGACATTGGAGCCTCAGTATATGGACTGCTTACTGACTCCAGTAGCTGTTTTCTGCACTGTGTTAACTGAATTTTGCTCAGTGCAAATCTAGTCAACTGATTAGATTAGATTGTGGTACTAAAAACAGCTGCCAGAGCTAGAGAATAGTCTACACTGAGGTTCCCACCTTTGCTAACACCAGAGCAGATGACTTGGTGTTAATAATGGTGGTTATTTTTTGTAAACAAAATACACAGAGTCCTGATTTCTTGAGACATTGAGGGTCAAAAACGTCTAACAGGTATTGCTACAGATGTATTTCTTTATGCTGTCCATTTATAGTCTCTGCCATGCAGCAGCATAGGATTTGCTGTTGAAGGTTTCGGACTTTTCAATAGCATCTCCAGCAATTTCTGTAAGACAACTTGATCTAGGATATCAGATGTATGATCCACCTTACTAGCTGCAGGGACACTGGTGAAATATTTAATGTCGGTGATAAGTGAAGATTCAGAAAAGAAACAAGAGGCAAAAAGGTGGCTTCACTGCTACATTTAAGAGCTCCATGTGACAAAAATCTCTGGCCAAGTTCAGGGTTATCAGCAAAAAAAATTCAAGGTGTGTGATTTTCTTACTTATCCTGGGGATCACTGATAGTGTACAAATAATGTTTGCTTGCAGGACAATGTTGTTAAATAAGAAGGTATCTGTCAACAAAAGACCATTGCCTTCCTCTGGAGGAAAAATGTAGAATTTGAGTGAAACAGATCTATCGGCAGAAGAGGACTTGACCATGAAATCTTTCAACACCCATTCTTGTTGAAGGTTGCTGTTTCTGCTTATTTCATCCACAAATGTGTTATCCTTGCACAGAAGATGGATTGCCACACATGTGATCGAGTTGGTGGATGCACCCATTTTCAAAGGTGAACCATTTCTCAGCACTGAAAATTTCACCAAACCCTTCCCTGGCAATCTGCTGAGCATAACATAGGTGTTCACCTTCACCATCACCACATTACCTTCCTTTGAATATAGGGGAGAAATTTTGAATGAAGGCTGAATTACTCTTAGCAATCAGTGCACGTGTGTGTAACTTGGTCTCAAAAAGTTTCAGATATTCAACTGGCTCAGATTTGGGTCTCTCCCTGCCTTGGAAATATCTCTCAGTAAGACCTTCGGTGATTTGAAAGAGATACCTCTTGCAAATACTGTGCAAGTTAGTTCACCATACAAAAGGAGACAGACATCCTGAGGCATAATTAACAGTGTTAAAACTGCAAATGGACTTATGAGGATAGATGAAACCATCAGCCCCAAGTAGCTTCAGGAAAACAAATACTGGGTTTTGAGGCTGAGATTATATTGACTGTACAACATCCAAAGACAGCCCACAGTACTTCAAATAGTCAGTTCTTCTCATAGTGATAGCTGTATAGCCAATGAATAGGAATCTATGCCTGAAGCATCACAGGCAACTTCTAGAGAATGCTTTGCCACTATAAGCCCCCTCTATGACTACTTCTTTAATCTCCTTCTTCAGATCCTCAGGAAGATGTTCCAACAATTGAACAAGCATATATCACATTATAAAGTCATACTAGACCAAAAAGCTTTGTAGTTTGCCAGCATGATCTGTTAGGTCACCTCTGATTGAGATTATCCATCTTCCTGACACCTTTAAGTTTATGATATTTTCTTGGCCCTACTTTTTCTTTTTACAGAAGCCATCAAAAATAATGAGATTGGGTACTGGAAAAAAAGAATCAAACCCTTAAACAGAGACCTGGTATAACTAGTCTGCCTGAGAAGATGATGTTGGAATAGAAACTTGTATTATCCTCCTCATCATCATCCTCAAGAGAATCCATAAGGCCTCCTTCTTTTATAGATATGACCACCACTCTGCCAGGTTAGGTTGGTTCTGGGATACCAAATAACTTCTGACCCATTTCTTGAACTATGGAGACCTCAGCCTATAATACTTCCACAATCCTGGTGAACAGATCTGGATGGATTTAAAAGAGTGGTACACTTTGGAGAAGAGATGATGCTGTCTTTTCTTCTTCCCTTGACCTCCCAATATTGAGGAAGGTGCCCTTGTTGCTTCAGCTGAAGCTGGAATTTGCTTCTTGGATTCACCCAGCTTCCTCAGAAGGGAGATCTCTCAATGGAGTTTGATTTGTCCCAAGAACATGACCTTAAAAAAGGAACTACTTAAGTCAGCTTGACTCTTCATATAGCCTGGAAGCTTATAAAAGAGCTTCTTTCATCATCAACTGTAGTCAAAACACTTGGTCCTAAGTCCAAAAAAATGAAGTCAGAGAGAGTAGGGGCATATATCCCTCACTTAGCATTTAATATACTGGGCACAGCAATCTGTCATAGTCCTCTTGTCCCAAAGAAGGGCAAGTCCTAAAAACCAACCTTTTATTCTGGAATCTAATATCACAACAGAAAAACAAATGAAGATATCACCATTAGGAAGACCAGTTCCTACAAATTACTTAAACCCTACAAATAAAGTTTATGTTACAGAAAACAACTAAAAAGCTTCCTAACACGCAATTTGTAAGAAACTAAGTCCTACCTTGGGAGGGACAATCAAGAAGAATGGTCAACAGACAAAGTCAGGGACCAGAAGGAGTTCTAACTTACTACGTCAGCAAGACTAGAAATGGACCACACCTGCTATGCTTCACTGCAGCTAATATCTACAGAACTGACAGATTTGGTCTTTAGTTTTATGCTGACTAGAACTAAAGCACTGCTGTTGTAACTATCCTTAGCTGAGCCAGAAAAGACAGAGGCAAAAAACTGCCAGCAGCAGGAAGAGAGGTGGATTGCATCAAAGATCCTAACGAGCCTACTGGAGACTGCTGCACATCAGCTAGCTAAGGAACAACCGTTATTCCAAGTTGGTGGTCCACCACACTATATTCCCCTTACCCCATAGTGCTCTTACATGTGTTTTAACACGTAATATCATAATTCCTAAGGACAAAAACCTGGATGAAGGAGGATTTCTTTATGCATTACAAACTACAACAAAATAGAAGTCCTGTACAAAATAGAAAGATTACAATACCTAGGATAAATACCTTATATTTCAGCTCATAAGTTGGGGGAGAGGGGGGAGCGCCACAGCAAATTTCAATTTGATCCTAGCTTACACAGTACCACCCAATTAGAGAGGTGCATTATTGTGTGTTGGAAAGAGGGGAGACATACCCTTCCTATAAAAAGGAAAGGAGGACTTGTGGCACCTTAGAGACTAACAAATTTATTTGAGCGTAAGCTTTCATGAGCTACAGCTCACTTCATCGGATGCAAGTCCTCCTTTTCTTTTTGCGGACACAGACTAACACGGCTGCTACTCTGAAACCTTCCTATAAAGGATCTGGTACTGTCCGCTGTCAGAAGTGGGGAGAGACTATTGGACTAGATGGACCATTGCTCTGTTCCAGTGTGGTAATTCTGATGACAATGTCTTTGGTGGGGTTTTTTTTGTTGTTTGTTTTTAAAACAACCAGTACCCCAAAAAAAGTTAAAAATCAGCAGTCTTGGGGAGCATAAAAGTAAAGTAAAATAACTTTTCTAAAAAGTTAGAAGTTTTAATACATAACACGTTTGTGAACGATTTTACCTGATCCTTCTTCAGCTAAGCTTTCCTTACCTGTTGCAGTCCCACTGTCGCTCTGCAGCAGTGCTCCTGTCACTGGTTGTGCGTTGTTTGGGTTTGCTCCAGGTGCTGAAGAGGGAGGAGGCCCTGCCCCACCCCCAAGTAGCATACAGGATGGCGGAGGGGGCTGCCCACGTTTCAGTAACACTTTGTGGTCCTGCTGGCAACGGAATCGCGGCGGCACCTCCCGAGGCATGTAGCGGGCGGCGCTTGGCGGTTGTCCGTTCGGCACTGCCACCCTTTTGGCATTGTTGCCACCATTGACTGGTGGCGATGGAGAGCTGCCAATTGGGCTGGCGGCCACTGGCTGGCTTGAACTTGGTTTTGTCACTTCGGGCACTGGAACACAAGAGGAAGGAAAGTTATAATTTTATAAGATACAAAACCTAACAAATGGATATAAGAACTCAGTGAAATTCAACTTTGATATGGCTATTCTCCTCTCAGAATACTGTACAAATTCAGCCCCATCAAGGAACCAGTTAAGTTAAGCAGAAACCGCATATTTGTATCTCATCACCAGTGATTTAGACATCATGGGTGAAATCTCAGATTCAAGTTTTAAATTTAAACGGTCAATGATTAATACAAATGTTGTAATGTTTTCCTCCCTATTTCTTAATCTTTGGGGCACTGTTGTGTGCTGCCATATGGAAAATATGAATTTAGTTCCCAAGCTTTTACCTTGCTCATTAAGGATATGTTGTTACTACAAATAAAAGATGGGTGGGTTTCTTGTTTTGTACAGCGAAGAGACAACTCATTCCCGTTAGCTAACTCACTATAAAATCTTAGTGGAGACCAGAATGTGTCACTTTTACTGCACTGTAGGCCAGGTGAGGTCAAAGCACTGACCTCACCTAGTTACATCAAGGTAAAGACTACCTGGTACTTTATCTCCATTAGGGTTTTACAGCGAGATAGCTAACCCACATTTGTTTTAACAATGAGATAGCTAAACAAAAAAACCCATCATTTTGGGCAGTGACAATATACCCTAAGCCAGATAGAATCCACAGCTGCTAGAGGAAGGAAATGCCTTCTTTCATTCTGGAGCAACCCTCTCTGCCTGACCCAGGAATGTTTACATACTCTGTAATGAGATCTAGACAAAATGAGCTTGTATTTAAGGGCCTCTCTGAGGACCTTTGAGTAGAGGTAAAGCGGTAAGAGGGGGAAAATGAGGGAATCCTAGGGGAGCTTGTGCCTTAACAAAACTATCTTCATCTACTTGGGAGATTCCAAAACCAGTACACCTACACTCCTCTAGTCTCCACGTTTCTAGAAATGAAGCAAAGTAAGCTCACACATTAAAAAGTTTGGGAACAAAGGTAGCATTTGTTATACCCTAACCAGGTTGTTAGAAGTCAAAACATTTCACAAAGACATGCTCAGACTCCAAAACCAAGGACACATTTTAGAGTTGTAACTACTCCAGTCTCTCTTGTGGACTGAAGTAACAGTAGAATTAGAAGGGGTTATTCTCCCAAACATCACATTGCTGATGTTATTCACCTTTTAAATACAAGCAGAAACATACTTTTAGGAAAGCAGTAGAAGACCACAAGAATAGGAATTCCTCTAGAACAATAGATTGTGTTATATCCCATTTTTATCTTTGTAAACAGCTGGTGATGGGTTTTCTTACTTTCCTATGCAAGTTTCATTGTCCAAAAATTATTAGGAATTTTTTTTAATTTAAGCCAAATTACTATTTCTCCTTTGCTGCCTCTTTTTAATGGCTGTTTCCTCCACTACTTTCACAATGCTAGGATGCAAATTAGGTTCAATTATATTTTAAATCAGGTGAGCAAGTTATGATGCTTATCTACCATCTTTTCTGTCTCCATTTGACATTCACGTCTCAATGCTTTAACATCTCTTAATTCAACTCAGACAGCGGTAGAATGTATTCTACTCATTTTGGTGTTCCCTCATTAAAACTACTCTCTCTCACTCCCATTCTATGCATTTAGTCTGTCTCAGTTGGTGGCTGCACTTCTGAAAAACTGCACTTTTTTTAGGGATTTCAACATTAGCCTAATTCATGAGAGATCATCACAGTGAAGATATTTTAATTCAAAAAAGCCTACTTTTCTTCTTCAAACAAAACATTTTGAAGGCTGACTGAAAATGTTCCTATGTGTTCTCTTCTTGACCATTACTACTGCTGTTTCTGCTTACTACTCAGGCAGAAATGCCTCATCATGGGACATGAGAGTCTCCCTCCCTTATCCAAGAATTTTAGTCAAGGACAAAGGCCTGTTCTGAGCCTACACAAAACTATGCTCTATAGATTTAAACAAATTAAATCCCTTACCTTTGGTTTTTTGATCTGTGACCTGCAAATTAGAAACAAGGAAGTTAATAAAAGCAAGAAAAAACAGCTGCTCTACAATGCAGCCCTCATTTATTACTACTAGACCAGCCTCTCAGTTTAAAAATCAGCTGACAATCAAAAGCTGAAGTACCCTGCTCAAAAATATGTAAAGAAAGTTTTCAAGAGGACCAAGAGTTATTTATTATCACCTCTGAGACATATTTGGTCCAAACAAACAAACAGAGAGGAAGTAGTACTTCATTCATGATAATTTGTAAGATATTTTTCCACTGTAGCATTTTAAAGCACAAATATGTATTCACTCCAAATATGGCTTTTTAATATCATTAGAGGAAACCATTACCGTAACAAATTGCAATGCATAATGAAAAGAAACCTAAAGAATGTCACATACAGCCCCATAAGTGAGCACTGTTACAGTGACATCTCATGCTGCCTACAAGGACAACTTCAGTGAAAAGCACCAACGCATCTCTTTGCAGTCTTTCCCTTCACCTTTCTCCCCTGCCATTTTCTTTTCCAAGGAGAAGACAACTTCAATCTTATTATCACTATCACAAATGGGAATCTGCAATACCTCCAGCACCATCAGATTTCAAAATCCCATGAATGCAACAGGCTCTCTATAATGGACCTACTGAAGTGAACGATCACACCAGTCAACACACCCCCCCGCCCCATTTTTGCTTTTGCTGTACTTTTAAATTCTTTTCGCAGTGTAGATTTCCAGCTACAGTAGAATCAAATATGCCACTGGAATGTTCTCTGGAATTCTTTGTATTGTAGCATGTTTTGAACTTGTTGGTCATGAGCTCCTCTACACAATAAGGGAAAACCCCAAGATCATCATGTGTCAGGCTGTGTGTTACCTCTTCTTAAAAGAAATTGCTGAACCAGTCCCTAATTCTGGACGGTACAGTCACAATATAGAATAACAGAAGCACTACAAGTAAAAGGCTATTTATTGTCTACACCAACCTAGCCAGATCTCTTTTGTACAGTAAAGAATAATAAAAAGAAACACACCACTCAATTGCTGCCGGCATCATTCCACTTTGGAAAGATGCTCTTTGGGGTATGTGAACAGAACATATCCCAAAATATAAAATGCCATCCCTCCCCCCAAGCGGGCCTCAAAAGGGTCATCAGCTGCTGACTGTGTTGCGAGGCAAGTATACCTAGAGCATCCTTGTCCAACCTGTTTTTAAAAACCTCCAGGGATTTCCACAACCTCCCTTGGAAGCCTATTCCAGAACTTAACTATCCTTTTAGTTATAAAGTTTTTCCTAATACATAACCTAAATCTTCCTTCCTGCAAATTAAGCCCATTACTTCTAGCGTTTGCACCAAACCCTACATTGCATCCTTCATCCCAATGAGAGATTCTGTCCTTATGACTTTGCTAAAACTTTGAAAAGAAATCTGAAGAGATTTGTCACTGCACCATAGATTGCAATGATCTACCTACCTGTGGGAAACTCGGATCGTGAGCACTAAGAGGGGCTATGTTGAAGAAAGGGAAGAAGCCACTTCAATTTAACAATACTGGACAATCTAGTGACAAGCGTGAAAGACACAAAGCTAAAAAAAAAGCCCCCTCAATAGTTTTGATTAGAAAACAAACATTTTGTTATGCAGAGTTGCACATGTGATTTGTTTGTAGATTACCTTCTCTCATATTTCGTGAGAAAAATGCATCACTGGCAAGAAAAGAAATTCTTTGACACAGAACAACAATTTTTAACAACTTCCCAACCTCTATCAGCACTGTCTTAAAAATGTAACAGTAGCTGCCCTAAAACCTATTTACCACTTTGTGTTCAAATATATTATTGAACACAATGCAAAGAGACTTTCATCCCTCTTCCGCTGATCAAGACTTTCTTCCCCTTATCCCCAAATCTTTGCCCCTAAAAACATTACTACAAGACGAGCCTCTAGAAGATAAACAGATGTCATCTTCCCCAGGATTTTGGGTGGATACCATAACGGCAAACTACTGGAGAAAGTCACGTTGTATATTCTTTGGCAGGCAGTGGGCAACAATCAAAGTGGCAAGCATTTGACTTCTACATTCAGAACTCTGAATACTCAACAAGATCCAACAATGATGTTTCAAGATGATCAATAATCTTTTCAAAGAGCTAGCCGCCTCTTCTTCCTGCTTCCTTCTCCTGTACTTGAGTTATTACAAGTTTACAAGAGCAGCCTGATCTTCTGTAACAAGCTTTCCAATTTGCTCTTGGATCACTAAATACCAGCGTGCTCGCCTCATAGGTCACTTTTCTTCTCAGAGGGTGCTGGTGAAGCAGCTCTTGGCTCTGCACATCATTAGATTTGGGGGGGTGGGGGGGTGGGATAACGGTTACTCACCTTCTCGTAACTGTTGTTCTTGGAGATGTGCTGTTCATGTTCATTCCAATCAGGTGTGTGCGCACCGCGTGCACAGTTGTCAGGAAGTTTTCCCTTGGCAGCTCCCGTCGGGTCAGCTGTGGGGCCCCCTGGAGTGACACCTTCAAGATGCTCTATATAGGACCCTGCTGACTCCTCGGTTCCTTCTTACCGGTTACTCCAACAGAGGAGTAGGAGGGTGAGTATTGGAATGGACTTGAACACCGCATCTCGAAGAACAGTTATGAGAAGGTGAGTAACCGTTTTTTCTTCTTCGAGTGCTTGTCCATGTCAACTCCAATCAGGCGACTCCCAAGCTCCATCCCAGAAGTGGGGTCGGAGTTAAGGAAACGCTGATTGGAGCACCGCTCTGCCGAATGCTGCATCATCTCTGGCGTGCTGGGTAACAGCATAATGAGAGGTGAACATATGCACCAAGGACCACGCTGCTGCACTGCAAATTTCTTGTATCGAGACCTGGGTCAGGAACGCTGCTGCTGAGGCCTGTGCCCTCGTGGAATGTGCCGTAAGTGCCAGGGCTGGGATCTTGGCCAGCTCGTAGCACGCGTGGATGCAGGATGTGATCCAGAAAGATATTCTTTGAGATGAGACTGGGAGTCCTTTCATTCGGTCTGCTACCGCTATGAACAGCTGGTTTGATTTCCTGAACGGCTTAGTGCACTCGATGTACAATGCTAGCGCTTGCCAAACATCCAATGAGGGTAGCCTCTGCTCTCGACTACTGACTGGCATGAGGCTTAGGATAGAAGACAGGATAGAAAAATGTCTTGGCTAGTATGAAAGAGTGACACTACCTTGGGAAGAAAGGCTAGGTGAGGCCTGTGTTGCACCTTATTCTTGTGGAAGGCTTGGTAGGGTGGATCGGAGGTAAGGGCCTTTAGCTCTGACACCTTCCTAGTTGATGTGATGGCCACCAGGAAGGCTACCTTCCACAATAGATAGAGAAGGAAGCAAGTTGCTATTGGCTCAAAAGGGGGCCCCATTAATTTGGAGAGGATAAAACTGAGGGGACAGGGACAGGCTCTCTGTTCTGAGGATGTAGGCACTGCAAACCTTTGAGGAAATGGCCTACCATGGGGTTAGCAAATGCGGGTCGGCCGGACGCTCCCAGGTGGAAGACTGAGATAGCAGTGAAATGTATTTTGATGGAGGACGCTGCCAGTCCTTGTTGTTTCAGGTACAGAAGGTACTCTAGAATAAGTGGTACAGATGCCTGTACTGGAAGTGTATGCTGCTAGGCACACCAGCAAGAGAACTTTTTCCACTTAGCTAGATATGTGGCCCTAGTAGATGGTTTCCTACTGCCAAGTAGGACCTCCCTTAGTGGTTCTGAGCACAGACGCTCCATGGGGTTTAACCATGAGGCTTCCAGGCCATAAGATGGAGGGACTGGAGGCCCAGTGGTAAAGGCGACCGTGGTCCTGAGTGATCAGATCCGAATGCAGTGGTAACTCAATCGGAGTGTCCACTGACAGTTCCAGGAGCGTGGTGTACCAGTGTTGTAGGGGCCATGAGAATTATCTCTGTTCGGTCCCTGTGGACCTTGAGAAGTACCTTGCGCATGAGAGGGATAGGGGGGAAAGGCGTACAACAGGCGGCCTCCCCAGGGAAGCAGAAACGTCATCGAACCAGGACTGATTCTGGAAGGAGCAGAACATTGGACACTTCCTGTTGCTCCTGGTGGCGAACAGTCGACCTGGGGAAACCCCCACCCTTGGAAGATGAACTGTATGACATCCGGATGGATCGACCACTTGCAATTGCAGAACGATCTGCTGAGATGGTCCGCTCGTTCGTTTTGAACTCCTGGGAGATAGGATGCCTCCATGTGAATGGAGTGAGCTATGCAGAACTCCCACAGCCAGAGAGCTTCTCGACACGGGGGAAGGAACGGGCTCCACCCTGCTTGTTGATGTAACACATGGCAGTGCTGTTGTCCGTCATCACTACCACGCACTGACCTCGCAGCCAGGCCTGAAAGGTTTGGCATGCTAATCGTACTGCCCTGAGTTCCTTTGTGTTGATATGAAGGGGAAGCTCCTCCCGTGACCATAGGCCCTGTGTTTGGAGGTCTCCCAAATGCACACCCCATCCCAGAGCTAACACGTCTGTGACAAGGGACAAGGAGGGCTGGGGGCTGTTGAATGGAACTTCCTCGCAGACTGCCTGAGGGTCAAGTCACCATTGGAGGGACTCAAGTACTTGCCCTGGCACCGTGACCACTACGTCCAGGCTGTTGCGTCCCAGGCAATAGGACAAAGCAAGCCACACCTGGAGTGGCCTAAGCCTCAGTCAGCCATGGCAGACCACTTAACTGCAGGCTGCCATGTGGCCGAGGAGACTCAGGCATCCCGTATAAAAATCCTGCCTCCGCCGAGGTGGATATGGGCAGTGTTGTTGCAGTTGGGGCTTGAAATGTTGTTGTTGGGTTACCGGGGTGTGCATACCCAACAACTTCGTAGTCGCCCGGGAGCCTTTGAGACTGCAGCTTGGAGTTTGTTTGCTCCGAAAATGACCCTGCACCTTCAAATGGTAGGTCCTGCAGGGTTTGTTGCAGCCCCGGGGGCAACCCGGACGGCTGTAGCAATGAGCTCCTCCTCGTGGCTACTCCTGAGGAAAGGGTGCGGGCGGCTGAGTACGCAGAGTCCAATGAAGTCTGGAGGGAGGTTCGCGCCACTGCCTTCCTTTAAACTTCAACATGGAGGCCCATGAGTTGAAGTTGTACCTGCTGAGGATAGCTTGCAGGTTAACTATCCTCAGCTGCAGGCCCTCAGTTGCGTAGATTTTCCTGCCAAAAGGGTCCATCCTTTCGACTCCTTGGATTTAGGGGCCGGCCCTTGCTGCCCCATCTCTTTCTCATTCATCACCGATACTACGAGGGAGCATGGTTGCAGGTGAGAGAACAGGTACTCGTATCCCCTGGAGGAAACGAAGTACTTGCACTCTACGCCCTTGGAGGCAGGTGGGATTGAGGCAAGGGTCTGCCAGAGTCTTAATATTGCTCTGGATAGTTTTTATTAGTGGCAGAGCTACCCTGGACAGTCCCTCTGGCACAAGGATGTCAACCATGGGGTCTTCAGGTTCGACCACCTCCTCCGCCTGTAACCTCATGTTACGTGCAATCCTTCATAGAAGGTCATGGTGGGCCCTGTGGTCAATTGGAGGGCCCGAGGTTGAACCTCCCACCACCGCTCCGTCCGGGGACGAAGATGGGGAGGCCAGAAGTGGTACTGGGTCCTTCTGATCCTCCAGTGACCATAGCCGAGGTGACAGTATCCTGGCCTTGCAAATGGGTCATGCCTTGGAGTTGCCTTGGAGGCGACCTAGACCAACTATGGGGCTTGCGCCAAGGTTTCCTCAGAACCACGGGGCATAAGCCAGTCTTTGGCTGTTTGGAGTGGTCGGTGCTCTGAGGCCACTGAACAGGAGCTTCTGAAAAGGAGCCCTAGGCCTGATGGTAAGCCCAGGGGGTCCAAAAAGGCCATTGCGCCAGAGGTTGCCACTGGGGTTGCCATGCCATTGGTGCCTCTCTCTGTCGCTTGTCAGATGGGAATAGTATGAATCACCATCCGAGGCAGAAGACACGGATCTCGACTGAGATGATCACGATGGCACCGCAAGGTACTGCGCCGGGGACCTATGCAGAGTTGATGATTCAGGGGACTGGCGTCAAGATGCCTGGGCCAGGGACCAATGCCAGTCCTCTCTTGGAGCCGGGGATGGCTGCCTCTCCCTTGTCGGTGGCGGGGAGCGTTGTGCTGCTGGTGCCGGGGACCCCTCATGGAGTCCGGTGCCGGGGAATCCATCATGGAGTCCGGTGCCAAAGAGCAGTGCTTTGAGGATGGCGATCTGCAGCGGTGCCGAAGCAAACGGTGCCGGGCAGAAGAGGGTGACCATTGCATCATGGCCGGCTTACTTCTAGAGGGTGCTGGTCGCAGTGGGGGCTTATCTCTGATCACCAGGGGCTGAGGAGGCATCATCACTATTAAGTCTCTGGCGGCTTCAAAAGTGTCCGGGGTGGAAGGTAACTTCAACTCCTTCACCTTGCACTTCCCATCCCAGGAGTCGCTGTGCCGTGGGAACCGAAGTCGATGGGGCTGACTCTTGCTGCCTGGACACCGAGGGCTCCTTTACTGGATGCCCCAGTACTGCGCCTGCAGGTCCCACTGCTTTATGCACCGGCGATCTCCCCGTTAGCTTTTCTATGCTGCTTGTACAGCACCAGTGAATGCAAGTGGTGCTGGGTTGCCTGTGCATCCTGCAGTGCCAGTGCCCAGGGTCTCTCAGACTAAAGTCCTTCCTCAGCACCATGTCACGTACCAATGCCGGGGCACTCCATACGGACGTGTTCGGTGCGGGGTCCTGGTGGTCTGCAGCAGATTGGGGATGAAGGGGCAGATTCCGTAAGCAACTGCTTCAATCAGAAATCTCACGCCTTTTTAGTTCTGGGGTGGAAAGCCCTGCAGAGCTTGCACCTTTCTGTCTGGTGCGCCTCCCCCAGACACAAGTCGTGGGGGTCGCTCGTTAGCATAGGCTTGCTGCAGGTTCTGCAGAGTTTAAAGCCTTGGGCTCACAGCATGCACCAGAGCCCAAGGAGGTGTGGGGGGCGGGGAGAGAGAAAAAGAGAGAGAGAGAGAGAGAGAGAGAGAGAGAGAGGTGTTGGGATTAGGGAAATACGCTCCCAAACCTCACTATATACAATAACTAAGACTAACTACAACTAAACTAGGCTAAGCTAACTATATAAAGAACACTAAGGAAAGCACTTGCTAAGCAAGGGACCGCAGTTCCAACAACAGTCACTGGTGGTAAGAAGGAACTGAGGCGGGGCTGGGTCGGCAGGGTCATATATTGAGCGCCATGAAAGCGTCACTCCAGGGGGCTCCACAGCCGACCCAATGGGAGCTGCTAAGAGAAAAATTTCTGACTGTGCACACACACCTGACTGGAACGGACATGAACAAGCACTCAAAGAAGAAAATGTCAGTTATTTTTATTTTTTATACTCCACTATTAAGAAGCGATAGGGAAGTGAAATGTAACAGTTTTGGGATAAATCAAATCAGATCTTCCAGTAAATTTACTGAAAAAAACTGTACTGATATTAATACTTTTATATCAGTGTAACTGCACTATAAATACATCCACACTGGACGCTGCACTGTTAACTGTATCAGTTCCTAAGCTAATGTAGTTAAATTGAAGGAACAACTGTATTTAGACAAGCCTTTAGTAGGCCAAAGTGAAACTGGCATAGGATTATTTCGTAGCCCTCTTTCAGTAAGAATCCACACAACATAACTGAAACAATACCAGCTGAAGTACTCAGTGACATTAATAGGCTTTTTTGGCCTGGCAAGAACGGATAGTAGTTAGCTTCACTTATGAGGATTCCTTTCTGCTCCTGGTTTAAAAGATGTTTCTTAATACAAACACGGAAATGTTTCAAACAGACCCTTTCCATGTCACAATTTTTGTCAGTTCCTGAAACAGTATCTAGACTTCTTGGAAGCCATTTCAGGTAACACTTTGATTAGCAAACTGCCTGCTCAAAATCAGTAGCTGGGCACAACAACTGTTTACAATGCCCCTCCCCCTCCCCCAACCACACACATTTCTCTAAGACTGAAGATTCAGAAAAAGATGGATCATGAAAGGGGCTTTACTATTAAACTATCCATTTATTCCTTCTCTTTTATGCCCCCTCAAAATAAAAAAAATCCCATATTTCCTCTCCCAAATGTCAGTTTTGAGCCGACGCAAAATTTCACTGCAGAGAGAGGTATATATAAACAGCTGGAGGTGCAAAGATCAGAAGAACCACTGTTCAGTGCCCCTACAATACTGCTCTATAACATAATGAAGACAGTTAATCTCCTCCTCCCTCCAGTCCTCTAAAAATAACAAAAGAAATCCCAACCATACCACACAATTAAACTTTAAGCAAAACTAACACAAAACCCAGAATCCTCAATGAGGCATTGCCATACTTCAGACAATGAAGCATTTTCACAAAGACTCAGTAAGTAAAGAAGCAAACACTTGCTGAACAGGGTTCTATATAGTTAACAATTGGGGGTAGGGAGACTTCAAATAACAAACCTACCTTCTGAGTAGATTCCTTCTTTTTCTTATCCTCTTTCTTCCTTTTCTTGTCTTCCATTAACTGTTCTTCCCTTTCTTGCTCCTTCTCTCTGTCAAAACCAAATAATTTATCAAGACACAGACGAACTGTGCGCATGCACACACATTCACACTCATTCTCTCTCCATTCCTCTGCCAAGGAAAGTGAGCTGAAACAACAGACTTAGATCTCTTCCATCTCTAATCTGACAGACAAGAGAACATGGGCAAATATTTTAGTCCATTCAGAATCTGCTCTTGGGGGTTTATATCAAGCCCAGATTGTAAGTTGTATTTGGTAGCTCAATATGGTCCCAATCGTACAACTTGTAGTGCACGAGAAAACCCCTTTACCTACAGAATGTCCCATTCAAGTCAACCCTTGTACACATTAAGTACATGCCTGCCAACAGCCCGAGGAGGATTTTTTTAAATGCTTATGAAATTGGGCTGTACTACCTGTATTATTTCCTGAAAAATCCTGTGCATTTTTCCCCTGACAAAACACAGAAACTGTAATTCTAATATATAATGATTTGGTCTCATATGGCATTTATCTTCACAAGTGGAAGATTGTTCATTTGCTTGTAGCTATGTCATTTGTAAGCCATTAGGTGTGTCATATCAAATCTAAAACATCATTTATTATACAAAACTTTAATTTCTAGGATATTGTACCCACCTACAGTATTTTTTGTGATTAAGCATACATTAAAAATGACTTTCCAGGGGATCTTTTTTCATGGGCTCCCTCCTCCCCCCCAAAAAAAATTATCTTGGGCAGATGCTGCCGTTGTCATGCTATCATCTTTGTTGCTATGTTTTCTATTAAATATGAATGTGCCAGAAAATGATTGGTTAATTCACCACATCTATGCTACAGGGTGAGCTGTTTCTATGGTGAGTCACATTTTCATCTGATTGGCGATCTTAATCTACTCCAAGGGAATTTGGACCAACAAGATTTCAACTTGCCTGGAATAATTTCATTCTACTAGGTGGAGTTGAGGACAACTAATGTAAAAAAATCTGATGGCTGATGAAGGTATGAGGGTTTTGGGGGGATAGGGTGTGCAAAGGAAGCAGGAAGACTGTATCCCATACATTTTGAAGATGACAGGTTTCAGAGTAACAGCAGTGTTAGTCTGTATTCGCAAAAAGAAAAGGAGTACTTGTGGCACCTTAGAGACTAACCAATTTATTTGAGCATAAGCTTTCGTGAGCTACAGCTCACTTCGTCGGATGCATATTGTGGAAACTGCAGAAGACATTATATACACAGAGACCATGAAACAATACCTCCTCCCATCCCACTCTCCTGCTGGTAATAGCTTATCTAAAGTGATCACTCTCCTTACAATGTGTATGATAATCAAGTTGGGCCATTTCCAGCACAAATCCAGGTTTTCTCACCCTCCGTGAGTTTGTGGGGGGGAGGGGGCGGAGGGTGAGAAAACCTGGATTTGTGCTGGAAATGGCCCAACTTGATTATCATACACATTATAAGGAGAGTGATCACTTTAGATAAGCTATTACCAGCAGGAGAGTGGGATGGGAGGAGGTATTGTTTCATGGTCTCTGTGTATATAATGTCTTCTGCAGTTTCCACAGTATGCATCCGATGAAGTGAGCTGTAGCTCACAAAAGCTTATGCTCAAATAAACTGGTTAGTCTCTAAGGTGCCACAAGTACTCCTTTTCATTTTGAAGATGGACAGTAGCTTACAAATATAATTTACCATGTTTCTTCATGAGGAAAGAGATTCAATTGGCAGATATACACAAAATATTCAGACTATTTTAATTTACATTAATGCATAGCACTGTCAGATTTATAAAGCTTTGAAATGCATAACAGTTAACACATAGATGTGTTTACATTGTACTGGAATAGGCAAAAGACATACGGCCATTGACTGAAATGCTTATGCCACAGAAGTATAAGAATTTAAAAATAAAACTCAAATTTACTTTAGTATAGGACTACAAATTCCCCAAAATAAAGTGCCCTCTCTTGTGAATAGGTTTGAACAAGAAAGTTGAATAAATATCTAGTATCCCTTCATCAGAGATAGCTACTCCACAGAGGTTTCCTCCCAAAGGCTATCCTATTTCAGTCGGCTTCTAAATTTGCACTCTCACATGCTATTACCACACTCATGTGTACAGAAAGGCATTTGTGTAACCAATCACTGAATTTGCACATATAAAATCAGAAACCACTTTTTGAACAATTCCTTTTCTGAAGCCTGATATAGACCAAGATTTTAAGACGCTCTCTTTGCACATGAAAGCCATAAGGGTTCCAGGGAGATTAACAGAACAATTGTCTGGTTTCCTGATCTCAGGCTATCCTGCTGAAAAGAGCCACCATCCTTCGGTCTATGAGCAAATGGAGTGCACACAGACTGGCACGTCCCCATTTCACAGAATTCAAAGCAAGTATTTCATGTCATGCTGACACACCCAAAGTCTAGTAGTTTATAGACCAGCTCAGTTCTCACTCTCTCCTTTGCTCTACAAAATGTCAAAGTGCACTTTCCAGCTCCACGCCCTGGCAACGAAAAATCCCACCGTTTTTCAGTTGTACTGACAAGCATATGATAGGGAGTGAAGAGGAGCGCCTACTCTATACTATCATAAAATTAAAGAGTAAAAACTGAACACATTTTCATTTTTGCTTGAACCTGTGTTTGTAACCAAAATATAAATCAAACTCTCTGTTCTGATACTTGGATTTTAAGCTATTAAAACAGAATCAGGGTTTGTTCTTTCATGCTGTAAAGACATTTTAAAATCATGTAGTATAAAGTATGCTTTCTGGTCTATGTGTGTCAGTTATAAATAGTACCATGACTGAAAAGCAATTATTTCTAGTAGTATGTGCAAGATGTTAAAGAGCTGTACAAAAGGATCTGCTGAAAGAGACACTAAAAATGTAATTCAATTACAACAACTTGTGATGTCAAAAACACCAGACTTAGCAATAGTGGACAGCTGAGTCTAACATCAGGCCATATGGATAAGTTTCTCTTTTAAAGTAGTTTTCCTCCTTTTGGAAGTGGACGGGCAAGGATTAAATGTGTAGGGAAGGAAATCAGGACAAGAATTCCGTGCAGTCAGGAACCTAAAGCTGAAGATATACTTTACAACAGGCTGTAATCGAAACAGCTAGGGACAGTGGCTTTGAAGATTATAAATTGAAGATCTAGCTGTAGTTATTCGCTTTAGTGAGGACATACAGAATGGAAGGTGATTACAGGAGATGCCTGCCTTCGGGAGTACATGGGAAATTAAGCAAAAGGAATTAGTGTTAAGACTCTGGAGAACCTCCTGTCTTTGAATTACTTAACCTCTCTTTCATTCTATGAGCTATTTTACAAGGATATTTTAATATTTTACAAAGATTATGCTTATCAGAACATCTGTCAAAAACTACGGTAACAAATAAAAACAATATTTTGTAATTATTTAGGCCCTGATTCAGCAAACGTAAGCATGTGCTTACGTTTCATTGAGTTCAATGGGATATAAGCATTTGCTAAAGTGATTTGCCGAAGTGAGGCAGAATACAGAGGATCCCAAACTCTTGACAAACATGAATTAAGCCTCACACCCCTGGGAGGTAAGAAATTATCCCTGTGTAATGGATGGAGAATCTGGGGCCCATACAAACAGCTGAAACTGCTGTATTACACCAAGTGCTGTCAAACACACAAGTGAAAAAAAGGAAATAAACCGGAGAAAGTGTTCTGTTACAATCTAATAGCACTTAGATCTCTTCCATCTCTAATCTGACAGACAAGAGAACATGGGCAAATATTTTAGTCCATTCAGAATCTGCTCTTGGGGGGGTCTATATCAATTTATAATATTGATTATATTAAATGCTATAACAATAATAGATATAAAATTTCATACAAATGTGACTTTCAAATTGAAAGTGTCCTACAACTTCTCCTATCAGGATCACATGGGAAGCCTGTAAAAAGCTGCAAACAGAACCCAGGAATCCAATCTACCAGTGCTTTTCTCCCATTCAAGGGGTCCAGAGTACACATGTGTTACGCCTAGTGACTGACTGCTTTGACTGACAAGTTCAACATTGGAAGATAATGTACTAGTTCTAAATTAGTAAACAAAGTAATACAATGGCATGGGGGTCCTGTTTTTGTTTGCAACACAGTTATCAGTAGATCGACATCACATCTCTGAAAAGAAAGTTTGCTAAGCTGCAAGGAAGAGCAAGCATTTTACTCGTCTTTACAAAAGCCTGTGTATATTTTAAAAGTTCTATCAATCCAACAGCTGTGCTGTACTATTTCTGCAAAATCTCATATTTGTAACTTTTTATTGTAAATAAAATCATTTTGGTGGCATACAATAAAATTCCATTTCCATCTTTAAAAGTAAGCAGTAATTCATCTTGACACTTTTTAAAAGAAGGGAATTTGTGGGTTTTAATCCCTCAACTTCATTTTATGCTTTTAAAAAGTATCATAATGGGGACTTAATACATTCACAATATCTTCTTATTAAAGTCTTGAGGACAACCACTTTTGCCTAAAACAGCACTGAGAAGCAGCATTTATTTAAGTCAGAAAGAAAGGCAAACTCTCCAGCTGGTCCACAACTATTTTATAGTATTTTATTAAGAGCTTCTAAATTATCTAACAATAAAGGAAGAATGGCCCAGATTTTCAAAAGTGATTAGGGAGCACTGAACACCTATCCTCTGAAATTCAGGCTCTATTAGTATGTTTCAAGTTTGGCACCCAAAATCACTTAACTGTTTTGAAAATCATGGCTTTTATTAAATTTAGCAGAAAATTTGTATTTTTATTTCTGAGAAATCTGTATGTACCAAAGATTCCTATTGTCCTTATTGTCACACTGCCTCTGACACAGAAAGATCACACAAGCTTTCAGAAGTTTAAATTTTTGATTGTCGGGCTCAACGGGTAGTGATCAATGGCTCCATATCTAGTTGGCAGCCGGTATCAAGTGGAGTACCCCAAGGGACGGTCCTGGGGCCGGTTTTGTTCAATATCTTCATAAATGATCTGGAGGATGGTGTGGATTGCACTCTCAGCAAATTTGCGGATGATACTAAACTGGGAGGAGTGGTAGATACGCTGGAGGGGAGGGATAGGATACAGAAAGACCTAGACAAATTGGAGGATTGGGCCAAAAGAAATCTGAGGAGGTTCAATAAGGATAAGTGCAGGGTCCTGCACTTAGGACGGAAGAACCCAATGCACAGCTACAGACTAGGGACCGAATGGCTAGGCAGCAGTTCTGTGGAAAAGGACCTAGGGGTGACAGTGGACGAGAAGCTGGATATGAGTCAGCAGTGTGCCCTTGTTGCCAAGAAGGCCAATGGCATTTTGGGATGTATAAGTAGGGGCATAGCAAGCAGATCGAGGGACGTGATCGTTCCCCTCTATTCGACATTGGTGAGGCCTCATCTGGAGTACTGTGTCCAGTTTTGGGCCCCACACTACAAGAAGGATGTGGATAAATTGGAGAGAGTCCAGCGAAGGGCAACAAAAATGATTAGGGGACTGGAACACATGAGTTATGAGGAGAGGCTGAGGGAGCTGGGATTGTTTAGCCTGCAGAAGAGAAGAATGAGGGGGGATTTGATAGCTGCTTTCAACTACCTGAAAGGGGGTTCCAAAGAGGATGGCTCTAGACTGTTCTCAATGGTAGCAGATGACAGAACGAGGAGTAATGGTCTCAAGTTGCAGTGGGGGAGGTTTAGATTGGATATTAGGAAAAACTTTTTCACTAAGAGGGTGGTGAAACACTGGAATGCGTTACCTAGGGAGGTGGTAGAATCTCCTTCCTTAGAGGTTTTTAAGGTCAGGCTTGACAAAGCCCTGGCTGGGATGATTTAACTGGGAATTGGTCCTGCTTTGAGCAGGGGGTTGGACTAGATGACCTTCTGGGGTCCCTTCCAACCCTGATATTCTATGATTCTAAGTTCTCATGTCCCCTAACTCAAGGCAGAAATGCACATGTCAGAGCTTCTGACCAGTAAAGAGTGTATGTATATGCACATATATAGGTAAAATGCTATATATTGGTCTCTATATAAAAGAGAAACTATATAGTCTACATTTAAAGTGAAAACTAGGACTAAAAATATGCACAAGATGGAAGATCAACATCACAATACATAAGCAGGAAAGGTGGATTTCTAGGAGTTCAGAAATAGACTCAGCACAGTGCCAAGCAACACTTCATAACTGTATGAAGCAAGCTTTTTGTGTTTACCCTGCAGACCCTAAAAAAAGATGAGCAATTTGGGTGCTGGCATTCTTCTACAAAATAGGTTTTCCAACAGTATATCTTCCCTACAGATTTAACTTCAGTTATCTACACTCCCATAAGAGCAGCTACAATGCAAAAACACCACCAAAGCTGCTGTGTCCATGCTGGTGCTGCATGCATTCGTGAGTGGCATTAAGACTTGTAGGGGGACATACCGTGGTTATTTTCACTGCAGTAAACTGAGCCACTTCATGAATTGTTTTCCAGTCAATTGTAGGAGAACTTGTCTGTCATTTCTAGACACACAGGGGAACGGTAGAAAGGTGCTGGAGCACTCAAGTGGAGCAGACCTGCATCCACAGTGTAGAGCCATCAAGTTAGCTATTGATGAGCTGTGCTAACTCAGGCTTTAGCCTACCCCGACAGGCCTGGCAACTCGAGTTAAAAATACCACCCCACTCAGGTTAAATGTTTGTGTGTGCTGACAGGACTTGAGTTACAGGTAGTATCTGAGATCACTTGATGCTTGTTTTTGCTGCACAGTTATCTCTGACAGTTCCAGACAATCAGTGAGAAATGCAAGACAACCACTGGAAACGGGCTACAATTTTCAAACTTGAATGCCTAAAATAGGAACTCAATCCATACTTGGGCACCTAAATAAAAGTGGCTAGATTTTCAGAGATGCCAAACACCCAGAACTTCCACTGAATTCTGTCAGTACAAATACCAGCTAACTCAGCAGCTCTTAAAAATCAATTTTTTAAACATAATGAACTTTAGGTAAAAAAATAGCCCATGTAAGAAATCTGGTCGTGCAAATCAAAGAGTATGTCTACACAGGAATAAAAAACCTACAGCTGGCCCAGGTCAGTTGACTTGGGCTTGCGGGGTTCAGGTTCCAGGGTTGAGAAATAGATGTGTAGACATTCAGGCCTGGGCTGGATGGAGCCCAAGCTCTGGGACCCTGTGAGATACAGGGTTCCAGAGAGCCCAAATGTCTACACAGCGAACTTTAGGCCCACAGCCCAAGCCCGAGCCCGAGCCAGAGCCTGAGTCAGCTGACCTAGGCCAGCTGCAGTCATGCTGCGGGTCTTTTATCCCTGTGTAGACAAACCCCAAGAGGCTCAAAAGGGACTTCGTTAATTGTGTAAACACCATGTTTAAATCCCATAACACTGTGACTCTTTCAGATGTGCTGTTATGCTGCACTCTCATAATAAGCCAGACAACTAAAGGCTGTACAGAAATTGAAGTCAAATAACAGAAAGACTAATAAGAAAGTAGTTTAAAGACCAGACCCATTCAAGGTGATAAATAATTTGTTTAGGACAAATGAAGTGTCATGTTTACAACAGACCAGATATCCTTCAGCATGAAAACACTTTAAATGAGCTCTCCAACTCAATCTGACCATATCAGGTTTCAGAAACACTGAATGAGAAGCAAATAATTTTTTGTTTGTTTGAAACAGCATCTTTGAGGGAACAGGTCATCCAGATACAAGAGTAACTTTCGTCTCTAAGGTGTGTGACAAAGTTCCTCCTCTACCTTGGTGGGTCTTGCACTTATTGGCGGATTTGCTCGCCTTGGAGCTTCACGGCAGCCCTCAGCTTGGCCGTTTTTCTGAACCCACAGTCCAGGTCGACTCCTCCTGTGTCTGACCAGGAGTTGGGAAGTTTGGGGGGAACCCGGGCCCGCCCTCTACTCTGGGTTCCAGCCCAGGGCCCTGTGGAATGCAGCTGTCTAGAGTGCCTCCTGGAACAGCTGTGCGACAGCTACAACTCCCTGGGCTACTTCCCCATGGCCTCCTCCCAACACCTTCTTTATCCTCACCATAGGACCTTCCTCCTGGTGTCTGATAATGCTTGTACTCCTCAGTCCTCCAACAGTACGCGTTCTCACACTCAGCTCCTAGCACCTTTTGCTCCCAGCTCCTTACATGCACCACAAACTGAAGTGAGCTCCCTTTTTAAACCCAGGTGCCCTGATTAGCCTGCCTTAATTGATTCTCGCAGCTTCTTGATTGGCTGCAGGTGTTCTAATCAGCCTGTGTCTTAATTGTCTCCAGAAGGTTCCTGATTGTTCTGGAACCTTCCCTGTTACCTTACCCAGGGAAAAAGGGACCTACTTAACCTGGGGCTAATATATCTGCCTATTACTCTCCTGTAGCCATCCGGCCTGACCCTGTCACAGGTGCCACAAGCACTCCTTGTTTTTGCTGATACAGACTAACATGGCTACCACTCAGAAACCTGTGTAGTTTGAAAGAGCAACGAGTAAGTCTGTGGTACAACTGCATTATTCTTGCCTTAATGGACAGTGAGCCACTTACAAAATTACTTAAGTCAAGGTCACACCATGGTACTAGCTCAATACAGCTGAGACAACAAAGCCAAAAGTTAGAAGTAGAGTATGAATTTATATAATAAAATCTCAGCACCAGGTAGAGAAAAATGGATACACTCCATTTATTAAGTAAAATTCTATATCAACATAAATAAAAATATTCATACTGCTTTTACTAGATATTTTTAATAGTGTTTAAAATTATTATTCATGTTTTCCAAAGGCAAAAGTTATTTGCCAGTCAGGCAGCCAGCGTACCCTGATTCTTGGCTGAAAACCAAAGCAACGTCACTGTAAGGAGTCTGCTTTCTCCAAAGAGCATATCTGGAAGAACTGATATGCTTTTATCATAGTAAAACATCATGAATTTTAAGTTGCTGTAGAAAGTAACCAGACTACAGTATATTTAAACCACTAAGAGTATTTCTCTTTAAAGGCAGACTTCTCACAGACAATATTATTCCATGTCCCTGTCAAATAACGAGGTATTATTTTTTCTCTGTTGAGCGCCATCTATAGTCATGGGAATCTACTTAAGAAGAAGATGTGGTCCCTGCCCAAAGAAGCTTATAATTTAAAAAAACTGGACGGAAAATACAACTCATACACAAGACACCTGATGACCAGTGACTGGAAGGTTCAATCTCACAGCTGTGTAGCTGGTTTTGTTTGATTTTAATTTCACTTGTGGGTTATCAAAGGGGATTTAGTGAACATAACTCAGCAGAAATTAAAACATTTTCTTTATTTGTTACTTAAAAGAAAAATTCAAAAGTAATAAATGGCCATTATTAAAACTCAACAAGTTTCCTGTTTCCCCTCCTACTCCTACAGAATCATACTATTCAGATAAAAGTATCACATAAGGAAACAAGTGGTTAACTTCTCACAAGTATTGATAACTCAATGCAACATCACGAGCATATCTCACAGTTACCACAGCATGCCCCACAAACCAGTACAAAACACTGAAAAATAATCATTCCTAACATTGTAGAAGCATCTTTTAAAGCGAAAGGGGTGCTTTTATGTTACTGGTTTGAATTCGGCCTGGGTTAGTAATATGAAAGGGATTACAATACCATCCAATGGCCATTTGCCAAAACAAAATGAATTGCAGTGTCCATATCACAAAACACAACTTTTACAACTGCCCCCTCCTTCTCAGTCTCAGCAGAAAAAAAGGTTAATTAGCGAATAGGCCACAGAGAACGGCCTTCACTCTCACTTCAAGAGGTAGTCTCTCTACAAGTCAGGTTCGAAGTATCTCGGCAGGGAGATGAGGTCAGTGTATGAAAAAAGCAATATTACTGCCTTAAATATACTCATGAAGGACAGGTTAAATTCACCAGCTTCTGAGCACTGAATTCACTTTAGAAATAATACTGGGACGAGGAATGGTCTGACTGTCTAGTGATAAATGCTCTGATCTATCTCTGGGGAGACTTAAGTTTGATACTTGTTCCTGTTTTCTTGTTTCCCAGGCTGAGAATACTGCAAAAGCAAGAAAATTCAATGCTTGCTTATATGCACAGGGGTACCAGATTTAACTAAAGTGTGATTTTAAACAAATTTAATTAAACCTGTACAAACAGCTGTGTGGACATTCTTATTTCAGTTTAAACCAGGCTTATTTTGGTTTGGTTTAAATAGAGGAGGAACAGGTTTAAACTAAACCAAAATGAGCCATTCAAAATAAGAGTCCACACAATGGTTTGCACACCAGTTTAACTTATCTGATGTAGACAAGGTCACAGATCCTCAGGAAAGAAAGTGCCTTGTTCTACTCAACAGCAAGTCATCAGGCCTATTAAGGAGCAGATGTAACTGATTTGAAAGGGACAGTTGTTCATTTGGCCACTGTCTTCAGAAGAATGGTGTCTGATATGCCCCAAAGATCTTAATGGTATCTGGAAGGAAGAGGGGCAAGCCATAGTCTTAAAATGTAGATTATAATGATGTTTCAGGTACAGTCAAAGATAGAGAGGAAAAATATATGGGAAAAAGTTAGGGCATTTGTTTCTATTTGTATTTAATTATATCAACAGAGTTAAAGCTCCTGTAGAAGTTATCCACAGTAGATTAAATTAGCCAAGGTACAGCCAATTAAAGAGACATGATCAAAGTTCTAAAATTTGAGCAATGTTTCCTCCTCTCCCTCCCCTTCTCAGTTCGCAAAATCCACATAGAATTCATTATTTCTCCTAAACAGCAAATAGGGAGTGGTGGAAGCTGCCAACATACATGTGCATTCATAATAGAAAAACATTGATAAAATGAGTCAGATTTTAAAAAGGTGATCAAAATAATTTTAGAAAGTTTATTTACTGAAGTATCCACTAAAGTCTAGGTAACTAAAACCTCCATCGCTTCCATTTATTTAAAAAAATGCTAGCACTACTATACACCTATTCAGGACTTCAAAGGTTCAAAACTATCTGCTAAACAATTTGATTTGATTTGTTTAGAAGAGAACTTCGTGTTGGTGAAAGACCCATTATCTAACCTTATGGATAGTTTTTACCTAGAAAGAACTTCTGTGGCTATGAAACCCACAAACACTAGGTAGAGTGAAGAATGAATAACTCATTTACCACAACAAATTCAACACACTGAAATCTGAGATTCATAAGGGAATCAGGCTGCAAAAAAGCTTGTTTGGTGACCATTGGTGGCCTTCAGAGAAGAAAGTAAAAGGGTTAAGATCACTCTTTGTAAACCACAAACTGTCTCTTCCCTTCAAAAAAAAACCCATCACAAAAAAACAACTACCTTATTATAAACAGAATTCCACGGTAATAGGAGAGGGTCTACCTGGCAAAAGATCCCCCTCTCTCTCTTCCACCATACTCTGGGTAAAGTCTTCTCTTCAGCCCTGCAGTGGCAATTGGGAATGAGCCTTTGGAAGGCTGAATTTTCACTTTAAGCAGCAGGGCTGGCCTTAGGGAAAACGGTGCCCTGGGTGAACTTGTACTTTGGCCCCCTGGCCCAACTGCCTCCCCCGCCATTGCCCCTAGGCCCCACTGCCTCCCCGACCTCCACAAATCCCCCCTAGCCCCCATTACTTCCCAAGAATTCCTCACTCATACCCCCTGGGCCCTGCTGCCTCCCCAGACTCCCCACCCACCCCATTGCCCCCAGGCCCCGCCGTCTCCCCCACTGCCCCAAGCTCCCTTCCATGGCCTCAAACCCCAGATCTAGCCCGTTCCTTGCCTCTTGACCATGGATGGTGACCCCTGATCACAGCACCCTGGGCAGTTGCCCACGTCGCCCACCTCACCATAAGGCTGGCCCTGTTAAGAGGGACTCTACTAAATTGAGACTGAGGGCATGTCTACACTGGCAGAGTTACAGCGCTGCTCAGAGCACTGAAGGGAAACTGCTGTTGTGTGTTCACATTGTCAGCTGCCTGCGCAATAGCATGTTCACACTTGCAGCGGTATTCAGAGCGGTGCACTCTGGGCAGCTATCCCACAGAGCATCTCTTCCTCTTCTGCCGCTAAGAGCTGTGGGAAGGCGGGGGGGGGGGTGTCACGGGGCATCCTGGGTCCTGTCTCAATGACCCATGATGCACTGCTTCGCATCCCAGCAATCCTTGTGCTTCCGTCCACATTTGGCACCATCTCTCAACGGTTTATGTATTGCGCACCCTGCCTCTTTGAGCTACAGGAATGGATCCCGAACTGTTGACCAGTATGCTGCTCGCTCTGACCAACAGGTCACGAGTGGCAGTGGAGTTATTCCTTAAACTAAAAAGGCAAGAGGAGTGCAACATTGATTTTACCACGCGCAGTAGCTACGATACGAGATTGCTCGTGGCATTCAAGGAGATGCTGACCACGGTGGAACGCCACTTTTGGGCTGGGGAAACAAGCACTGAATGGTGGGATCACATCGACATGCACGTCTGGGATGACGAACAGGGGCTACAGAATCTTCGGATGAAGAAAACAACATTCATGGGACTGTGTGATGAGCTTGCCCCAGCCCTACGGCACAAGAATGAGAGCTGCCTTGCCATTGGAGAAGCGCATGGCAATTGCACTGTGGAAGCTGGTTACTCCAGACTGCTACCAATCGGTTGCTAATCTTTTTGGAGCGGGAAAGTCTACTGTTGGACTTGTGTTGACAGAAGTGTGCAAGGCCATTAATTGCATCCGGCTCCAAAAGACCATGACTCTGGGCAATGTGCGTGACATTGTAGATGGCTTTACACAAATGGGCTTCCCTAACTGTGGAGGTGCGATAGATGACACGCATATTCCAATTCTGGCACCAGACCACCTAGCCACTGAGTACATTAATCACAAGGGGTATTTCTCAATGGTTCTCCTGGCGCGTGTGGATCACCATGGTTGTTTCAGAGACACTAATGCAGGCTGGTCCAGAAATGTGCATGAAGCACACATCTTTCAGAACACTGGCCTATTCAGGAAGCTGCAAGCAGGGACTTTCTTCCTGAACCAGAAGATCACCGTAGGGGAAGTCGAAATGCCCACTGTGATCCTGGGAGACCCCGTCAACCCCTTGATACCGTGGCTTATGAAGCCATACGCAGGGCAACTTGATAGCAGCAAGGAGCAGTTCAACAACAGGCTGAGCGAGTAGAGAATGACTGTTGAGTGTGCTTTTGGCCATTTAAAAGCCCGCTGGCGCTGCCTCTATGGGTAGCTGGACCTGGACGATGACAATATTCCTATGGCTAGAGATGCATGCTGTATGCGCCATAATATTTGTGAAAGGAAGGGTGAAATCTTCACTCAGGGCTGGATCGCAAAGGCTCAGCACCTGTAGGCTGAGTTCGAACACCCAGAGACCAGGGCTTTTAGAGGGGCACAGCACAGGGCCACAAAGATCAGGGATGCCTTGAGGCAGCAATTTGAAGCTGAAAGCCATTAATGTTGATATGCTTGGGAGTGCAGTGCTTGTAATGCTAGGATGATGCAGTATGTGGGTTTAAAATAATTGTATGTTGTTTTGCAGGGCTCTTTTTGCTGTCAATTAATAGAATAAAGATTGCTTTAAAACCAACACAATTCTTTTATTAAAAAACAACCGGAGGAGAGAGTCAAACAAAAAAAAACGCATCAGCAGTGAGGGGGATGGGGGAAGGGAAGGTCCCAGGAGGAGGAGGGGTCCCGGGACAGCTAAAGACTTACGTATGTCCAGGGATCATATCCAACATTCTCCTTTGGAGTACAATGCAGTGGATACTGTATTTCAGCAGGGCCAAACTGCAGAGGGATGGGTGTTGAGTGGAGTGGGTAGTGGGAGTCCGCAGTGCTGGACTGTGAGGGGGGAGGAATGGAATGTTGCAGGTATAGACTGGAGCCAGGAGGTTGATCAGAGTGTGTTGGCGGTGTCTGAGGGGCACATGGGAACAGTTTTGTGACAGCAGCTGCAGGGGAGAGAGGGCGTGGAGCTGCTCTATTTGAAGAGCTAGTATCGCCTGGAGCGTGTCTGCTTGGCGCTCCATAACATTTAAGAGACGCTCCATGGCTTCATTCTGGTGTGCCACGTTCTCTTTTCAGTCCTCTTCAGTCTCCTCTTCTCGCTGTCCCACCACTCCTTCAGTTCCACTTTCTCAGCGATGGAATGTATCATAACATCACACAGAAAGTCCTCCTTAGTTCTTCTTGGCCGCTTTCTAATTCTGCGCAGCTGTTCAGCCACTGATAAAGAGGGAGGCTGCGCTCCCAAGGTCATCTGTGAAGTTTAAACGCAACATTTTACAGCAGCAGTATTGTTTGCAACACAGAAAATACTGACTCAGTGCTTTAAAACACAGCCAATACTCACACACCTGTCATTAACTGGCTAACCCCAGGCAAGCACACATGTGCCACAAGACCCCCAAAATGGTGAGGAGCTGCAGGGGCAGGGTAAATCAACGTTCCCGGTCCCTGCAGTACAATTGGCACATGGCTCTTGGGGAGAGCCAGCACTGTAGCGAGGGCCTGATGATCATTCCTGTCCCTAGACTTTCCACAGGATAATGGAAGGTATCTCGCTGCTAAGGGTGAGCAGGAAATCAAGCGAGGGTCTTCTCCAAGCCTGTGGCTTCCGCCCTGGACCCTATGTGGCTCGCCTGTGTGCGGCAATGCCCCCCACCCCACCCCACGACAGCACAGTGCGTGGAAAAGTTACTGTTAATGGGCCAAGAAACTAAGCAGCTCTGCCGAGGAACCTGCGGCAGCGGATTGCCCAGTATCTCCATGAGAGTTTCCTAGAGATCTCGGAGGTAAGATCCCTGTGAAGTGAAGGAGTCAATCAACAGCCTGTTCCACCGCTCAGACTAGGCATGCAGTGGGAGACAAGCATTGCTTTCTGCAACCCTCCTGATTCCGACAAATCACTTCAGAGATTCCCAAAATCAGATCCACTTACCAGGGGCCTCCTCTCCCGTTTGCACTTCGCCAAGATCCGACTATTGTGACTGGCTAGCCTCCTCCAGGGTAGAAAAGAGCTCTGGGCTGCATGCATCTCTGACCTCTAAGTCATCCTCTGCCTCTGGGTCCCCCTCCCCCACCACATCCTCATCCAAGATTTCCTCATCCTGGGCTTGGTCCACTCTTGACTGGCATGCGAGCCACCAAAGTATCCACAGTGGTCTTCGCAATGGAAGTGGGGTCACCACCGAGTATTGCGTCCAGCTCCTTGTAGAACCGGCAGCTCGTGGGCACAGCACCAGAGCAGCTGTTTGCCTCCCACGTCTTGTGGTAGGCGTTCTGCAGCTCCTTCACTTTGACCCTGCACTGCAATGTGTCCCGGTAATGTCCCCCTTCTGTCATGCATCGTGAAATCCATCAGTAGGTATCATCATTCCTATGGCTGAAGCGCAGCTGGGACTGGACAGCCTCCTCTCCCCAAATGTTGATAAGGTCCAGCAGCTTGGCACTGCTCCAAGCAGGGCATCGCCTGATGTGTGGAGCAGGCATGGCCACCTGGAAAGATGCACTGAGACCAATGCAAGCATCACCAAGCAAACAGGAAGGGGACTTTCAAAATTCCCAAGGAATTTAAGGGGTGGGGCTGACTGTTGGTCACCTGAGGGCAGGGCAGTAGAGTTCAAACCGACGACCAGAGAGGTGAGAACAGGCATTGTGCAACACCTCCCGGAGGACCACTGCAGCGCTGTAATCAACCATGATGTCTACCCTACCACCACAGCGCTGTAGCCCCGGCGCAGAAAGCTGTACGCCTCTCGTTGGGTTGTTTTTTTTTTTAAAGCACTACAACTGCGCAGTTTCTGCGCACTAAGTGGCTTGGCAGTGTGTAAAGTTTGGGAGTTACAGCGCAGAAAGCTGCTTTACTGTGCACAAACCTGCCAGTGCAGACAGGGCCCAAGAGCTAGGGATTCTGCCTTACACCACTTCCCAAAGATCAGTGGCAACTTGTCAACTCCCTCTCTCCACTGCTCAAGCAAAAGCAGAAAAAGAATGAAAGGTGATAAGCCTCCAGGAATACAGAGCTTAACACCTATATGGGAGGTGATAACTGCTCTGTAACAAAAAGATTATCACAGTGGAATCCAATCTATGAATAGACTGAAGCTTCACTTGTATATACTGTATTATGAAAGGTTTCAGAGTAGCAGCCATGTTAATCTGTATCTGCAAAAAGATGAAGTGAGCTGTAGCTCACGAAAGCTTATGCTCAAATAAATTTGGTAATCTCTAAGGTGCCACAAGTACTCCTTTTCTTTTTGTCTATTATGAAAGTTATTCATTTTTGAGAAGAGGTGAACCAGTTCAGCTGCACCCATCACTGATACCACCATCAACCAATTTTTGTAATACAGACATGACTTAAAAGAATACGTGGTTTTCTGGGTTCTTCTGTTTTCCAAATTAATGTTTATGAAATTAAAATTCAATTTCTGTCCTTAGGAGAAATTTTGCAGCTTTCGGAGAAATTTCTCCGCTATGCTATCCAAAAGAAACGTTTTACCTATTTCATTGTGCAAACAGAAGTACTTTGGGAATCCTACTTTGCCACACAACATGGGGCTTGAAATGAATGCAGGCTATCTGGGAAAAATGCCAGATGTCAGTTAAAAGATCTCTTATTAACCTGCAAGTAAAGCACGCACAAATATTTGCCAGCATGGTTTTGTACTAAAGGGTTATAAAACTAGAAGGGTTTAGGACATTTACAATCCCAGGAGGTCCACATACCAGTAGAAAAGCTATTAGCTGGAAACTTAACAGAAAAACAGTTTCACAGGCCCCATCCTTACCGAGGATTTTTGGGGATTTCTAACTGGTTAGGTTCTCGGAATACACAAAAGAAGTGAAACTTTTCCTACCATATATGCTACCCTTCCAGATTTCTGATTCAAGAATCCTACAAGCATTTTAACATGAAACAGACAAGTAGAATGAACAAGTATTTTTGTAGTTAAAGGGAGGGAGAGAGTGAGAGTCGGGCATTAGACTGAGTCAAGTACTAAATTCTGTTCGCAGCTCTGCCAATGACTCACTTGTGACTTTAGGAAGTTACAACCTTGCTATGACTCAGATTTCCCAACTGTAAAAGTGGCAATAATACTTATAACTTTTGTGAAGCACTCTGATAACTACAGATCAAGGTATGTATGTTCTAAATATCATCTCTGGAGAGCAGTTAAAAAGCATACTGTAAAACCTCACAGTAGCAAAAGTAATGCTGGCTACTACCTTAGATGACAAACTTGTTACTGTATATTTTAAATGCCCGATGTAGGACAACAAAAATCTTCATATAAAACAATGCTACTGCTGATCTCAGGAATTTTGGGATGAGATATATTATTTGGGGTGATTATCACAGAGCACTCAGGCCAATTATTATGCATATCATAATCAAAAGTAGGATATTCAATTAGAAAAGTTCACTAGCAGAGAGTAATGTAGTTTTATTAAACCAAATGCCTGCCAATCAGTATCTGACGTGCTACTGTAAATATTATTCTGAGCAGAAAATCCAGTTAAAAACTGGTCTGTAAAAGTTATTAGGTAGTACCACCACTAGTTAAATAATCTGGTTTGAAATGATGTTAGACATTCCTTCAGACAGAACTATTATAATTATTTATATTATATTACTATAGCATCCGCGGCATCGAGGCCCTACTGTGCTAGGTGAGACAAAAAAAAAAATTCCCTGCCTCATAGAACATAAGTGGTATCTTATCATTCTTACCCAAAACAAAATATATTTAAGAGTTGCAAAGACCTAAAACAACAGGAATCAAGTCCAGAAATCTGTGAACACCTAACATGTTTTGCAGAAAATATATCACCATAAGCTATTTAAATACAATGAACGTTTTCGTGATAGGCTACTCAAGGGTCAAACAAAAGTATGCTGGTTAATGAAACAGCCTTATACAAATGTGGAATGGCTCAGTACTCAATATGTTTGGGATATTTTGGGGTGCTCTCTTAAGGTGGCTGCATACTAAAGGTTCATTATACAGGTTTTACTACAGCTAATCTGAATCTATTTTTAGTTGCTTTGCAAAATAAAACATTACACTAACTTGTTGCTATGAAAACCAAAATATATCTTACTCAAAAGAGACTAAATAGCTTTGCATATTTATTCAGATTAATACATTATGGTAAAATTGTGCATTTACAGGGCTTCAAGGTGCCACAATAACATTTAATTTATCAAAATATGACTAAGCTATATTACTATTTTAATTGCATTAAACCACTAAAACCAGAATGTGTTAGAATTTTACTAGTTGAAAAATACATCTTTGCCTTGTTCCATACCCACAAACTTGTTACCCATCTGTAAGGCCGTCAATCTTTCATGGAGGTCACAGAAGTCACAGAAGTTCCGGAAAGTCACGGAATCCGTGACTTCTGCAGCTGCAACTATGCCCCGCCCCCCCCGGAACAGCAGAGGCAAGGTCCCAGGCCTCTCCCCACCTCCAGAAGCAACAGCGTCCGCTGGAGTGCGCACGCGTGCGCACATACACACACACTCCACCATAGCAGGTAAGATATAGTTAAGGGCATTTTTAGTAAAAGTCATGGACAGGTCACTGGCCATGACTTTTTGGTTATTGCCCGTAACGTGTCCATGACTTTTACTAAAAATACCCGTGACTAGATCATAGCCTTACTCATCTGTTATAGACAGAGCTCATAGCACCACTTATTAGTTAAGGTTGCTCAATACGTTCCACTGAATAATGAAGTTTGGCAAACAATTCAGACTGAAATTTTCCATGCTGAGTATCTGCCTCAAGCTGATTTGGGTGGTTCTCCCCTCCACCCCCCAAATTTTGAACAAAAATGATCCAGCCATTTCTGAAAAAGAAGTTAAGGAAAAAATGTTGTTTTGCTCATGTTAAAAAAAAATCACCACAACCATTTAATTGAGAAGCTGTAGTACTTCCATGCCTTAGGAGCAGGGAATTTAAATTTGGCAATGGAGGGTTGGGGGTTCACCCTGGGACCAGGGATGTGTTTTTTTGTCATTCATGTGAAAAACTGCCCAAGTTTGGCCCTGTTACAAGCTCTTAAAAAAAAAAAAATCTGTTTGGACATGCTCAGTAATAGCTTGTTAGGGTTTGGCAGCTATATTTTCTTAATTTTTCTGGCATCGCGGATGCTCCATAAACCAGAGCTACAAGGCTGGGCAGGACTTTCCTTGCAATTGCTCCTCCTGGCAGCCAGGACCACTGTGATGCTGGGCACTAGAACAGCGAAAGGAGATTCTTTCTTCATTTGCTCTCAATGTTCTTCCCCTCCGCATTTGAGTCAAGATTGGGATTCAGCAGGGGGAAACTTGGACAAGGACCTTGGATGCAGGGTGGACTGGGATTAGGTAAGCAAGGAAGGCGGACTTCTGTGGGGAAAAAATAGTAGATGATCATGTAATTGAAGTCTATCAAAGTCTACTATAACGCAAATGCACATGAAGATCAAATTAAAGTTGCACAGGCAATCATAATTCTGGTTTTTCTTAGCTTTAAGATGCTTGATTTTGCAATCTTAACATTCTTTTGATGTAGTTTTTTAATGTAACTTTTAGAATGACTCAGACCACAGAGAAATGGAGTCAAACTCTAGTAAGTTGCTTTTTGAGAAGAAGTGAATAGCTTATTTTAAAACCACTAGGGTTTATATAATCAGACAAGTTGAAACTGGTTGAAAAAGAGATCTAATAACTCGAGAACTTGCAAAAAGGAGCTCTAAACATGTACACAGTGTCACTGTTGGTGTTGTCTTTAGGTCATGTACTACCAATTGAAGTGACTGCGAAGCGTCCACTGTCAGGAAAGCTTTAGCCAACTGAAGTTGAGCAAAGATCCTGTGAACTCTACCATCACTGTTGATGCAAGGAACGACTTCTCATAGTTCAGCAGTAGTTCCAAGTAGGGGAACAGAGAGAGGATACAATCTAAGCCTGTTCCAGTCTCCTCCCAAGAGGTGCCTCTGATCAGCTACTAGTTCAGATATCACCAAATTTGGATTCCCTATGGAATCCCTGTGAATTCCTTAGGTGTGCCATTATTATGCCCAGACAATTGGTGAAAACTTCTCAGTGTCATGAAGAGTCTGAAGGGCAGAACTCTGTATCAGTAATGGTTTGGCTCCACTCTGGACATTAGGTACTTCCTGTGGGCTGGATGGATAGCTATATGGGAAGTACACATCCTGCAAGCTAAGCACTACAAACAAGTCTTGAGCTTGGAGTGATAGAATGACTGAGTCAAGCGTTACCATTCTGAACCTGAGACTGCATATGTATTTGTTGAGTCTACTCAGGCCTAAGATAGGATGAAGATCTCCCCTTTTATTTTCAGAATGAGGAAATAGAAGAAAAAGAAGCTTCTTCCCTAATATTCCTGGAGAACCTGCTCTACGGCTCCTATTAAAACCAATGAGACTACTTTTGTTAGTAATAGGCTCTTGTGAGAAGGGTCCTTGAAGAGGAATGGTGGTGGGGGTAGGAAGTAGTGAGTGCAATTGGATGGGGTAGCCTTGGGCAATAATCTCCAACACCCATCTATCTGATGTTACAGCAGACCATGCCTGATGGAATGGGGTGAGGTGGCTTCTGAACATTGAGATCCACGGACTCATTCTCATGCAGCTCATGACCACCTCATCAATTCTGCTGATGAGTCATCACAACAGATCAAGGAAGGCTGTCACTCCCTGTTGTACCTCAGACATTTCCTGGCATAGTAATTGTCTGTCTGTGGTAAGGTGAGGCACCCTGTCTCTGCTGGAGCATGGTTGAGGGTGGTATGCCTTTGATAGGGCAGATGAATATAAATTCCCAAGGAGCATGATGTCTCCTTGGAATCCTTCAGTGAGTGTAGGGTGCTATCGGTCCATCTGCTGAACAGTTCCAAGCCATCAGAGAGCACGTCCTCACATGTGGCTGGTACCCCATGAGGGATGACTGAAGGTTGGAGCCACCAGACTTTCTGCACTGTCACCTCCGTGGCCATAGATCAGACTGTGGCGTGTATCGCTGCCTGCAAGCACATCATGGCCACTAGTCAGCCTTCCTTTATGAGGTCTTTCAGGTTCCTCTCTGCTTTCATGAGGGAGGTTTGCCACAAAGGGCATTACCATGTTCCCCGTTAAGATGCAGTTGGCCAGCAATACCTGGCAGTTGGCCACTTAAGTGGTGTGAAACCAAAGAAAGCATCTACATTTGGGATCCTAGTCTTGGTAGATTTTGACTTCTGATGGCTAACGTGATTAGGGAACCAAGGTTAGGATAGGTGCAAGAGTATTCTAACCATGAGGGTCTCTGATACCATTTCAACATGTTTCACCATTGGTGTTATAGTAACCTTGTGGCTAGCCCTTGCCAGATCTAGGCAATCCCAACAGGACCAGCAGCCAACAAAATGTCAGCTTGTGGGATTTTTCAGAGATGACTGAAGTCTCAATGTCCAAGGTGTCCGAAATCCATACCACGAGCTCCTGAAAAGCCTTGAAATCACCTAGTGCTGGTGTCAATGCAACCGCCTTGTCCAGGGAAGATAAGAAGAGGTCCTTAGGCAGTGAGAGTGATCAATCAGTTTCTGAATCTCACCCCTCTGTATTTTGGTGACGAAGATCTTGCCAGTGAAGACACAACAGAGGGAGACCTCTTCTTCTGTGAATGAGGGCACCGACTCCTAGAGGCCTGGGAAAGTGGGCCCCAATAATCCTAGTAGGGCCACTGTGGCACTCCATACATGTACAGATGGTCAGCACTGAACCAGTGTTAATCCCAACAGGCCACTGGTCAAGGTTTGGATACATCCTTGGTTCTCTCAGCTCTAATGCTTGAAGTCTTCAATGGAGTAGGTCCATGCTGGACGCCAATGAAAAGGTGTGTACTGAGGATGGCAAGAAGTACACCTCCTTTGTAATGCGATGCCTGTTGGTAAGATGTTTTCCATGCCAAGGATTACGTCAGTGCTGGTTTGCGACTCTGCCAGGAGTGGCTCCAGTGTGCTTCAAGACTGTCCTGCTGGTGCCAGAGTCGACATCAATAGGAATACTTCTGGTACCTGGCCCAGTACTAGTGGGGTCTGCTGTGCTGCAGTCTGCTCCTTTCCATGCATCTTTGATGCCATGAGGGACTTGGGTGACATATCTCTGTGTTTTTCTGCATCTCTACGAGTGGACACTGAACTCCTGAACCAATGATTGGAGTGGCTCCTTTCAACTCTTGCTTTGATATCTGAGGTGTCAGTTTCAACACTGGGACTGTTGATGGCTTCAACGGTAGGGGAAGTACCAGGGCCAATATGGCTTCTATGCTGTGTCATTTACCTCCTGGATACAGTGCTAGAAGATGCAGGCTAGACCATTAGAGGGGTCTTTGAACTTGATTTTTGTGGATCTAATGCTACTGTCCTAGACTGCTCCAGAAAATGGAGCTTTAGTCTCATACCTCTCAATTTCTGCCTCACCTATCTGGAATGTGGAACTCTCCCAAGCAGAATAGGCATCCAGCGCCCTCTCTTTCAGCAAAATTATTCCATCATAGAATGGCCCAGGTTTAAAGCCTGCGGGTTTTGAGTTGACCACTTCTCAATCCTCCTACAGGGAGGGTTGTACAGTGGGGTCCATTCAGCAACTTTTGGCTCAATAAGTACTAGAACAGACTGCAGTGATTAAAATCAAAGAATGAAGGTAGTTCTGAGGAGTCTCACAAGATTTTAAGTCGTTTAACCAAAGCTAAAATCTAGCAGGTTGGACACCAGGTAGGTTCCATCTCACTATCATGGGCAGTAAGAGATGGAACCGAGGGAGAGCTGTGGCCGCCTCGCCCCTTATGCCTTTGTAAAGGAACAAGAGGAGGGATAAGTAAGGCTAAGATTTTGTCACGGATATTTTTAGTAGAAGTCAGGGACAGGTCACGGGCAATAATGAAAAATTCACAAAGGCCCATGACCTGTCCCTGACTTTTACTAAAAATATCCATGACAAAATGGGGACCCTGGGCATCTGCCCTGGGCTGGGAGCTCCAGGGTCCCCCTCCTATGGTGGCTCCTATCTCTAGGGGTCCCCACTGCTGCCCCCAGCAGCGAAGAACTCTGGGGGTCCCCCTGCTGCCTGTGGCAGGCAAGAACTCAGGGTGGGGGGGGGGGCTGTCTCCTTCCGCAGCGGAGAGCTGCAGGGCTTTGCCTGCTGCCTGCAGTGGCCGGGAGCTGTGGGGGGTTCCCACTGCCTCCACAGCTACCTGCCTACGCAGGCGGCAGGGGACCCTGCAGCTCCCAGCCGGTGCTGGCTGAAGTCATGGAGGTCTTTGGAAGTCACAGATTCCATGACTTCAGTGACGTCCATGACTAAATTGCAGCCTTAGGCATAAGACATATGCATGGCCCAGAAAGACACTATTAAAAAATAATCCAATCTTACATGCATGCACACCCTAGAACGGGATCCATACTCGAAGAACAAAAATTATTGCTGGAGTCAATCTATACCAAAACTACGTTTGTAGCTGAAGTTAAAATGAGATCTAAACTAACGAACTAGCAGATGTCACCGAACAATAATCAAAGATATAGGCTGATGAAGTAGTAAGCAAATTTTTGACTGCAGTTACCTCTTTTCCAGAAGAAGAGAGAATATGCTCTTCATTTGGAAGAAATCAACAAAGAGCAGAAAAAGTAAGAAAGCTAGTGTTCCTATTTCAAGCAATAAATAAAAACTGGGTGGCAGATGAATATATCATGCTGCAGAAAATTTAGGCCATCAAATTAAAAATATTTTTTTAATCCTCTCACCCTAATTGTGCCTTTTTTCTGTTTAATCAGTCAACTGTAAAACATACTCTGAGTTCACAAAATCTTTTTTGCCAAACTGAACGCACCAAGAATGTGCACAGTCATGACATAACTTAGCACCAAGCATAAGCAATCTTACTGTGATGATAGTGGCATAGATAATGCATATACCAAATACATGATCCAGTATATCAAACTCACTGGGCTCTCTCTCCCCTAATTTAGGAAAGATAAATGGTTAATTCTAATTTTAAACTTTGACTTTTAAACAATTTTTTAAATTTATTTTCATCCATCCTGGAAATAAAATTGGTTTACACAATTTTTCCCATCAGGATTACTTTTGTAGCTGTTAGACTGTGAAAGGTTTAGCCAAACCATTCTGAAACTTCTAACAGTTACGCTACTGGCTGCACACTGCTGCCCAAAGAACATTTAGATTTGTAAAAAAGCCTCAGGAATTCACAGAAGTTTCCTCTAGGAGGCTAAAATGGGCTACAATTTACCTATCATCCGATATGCAACTTTGAAAGATAGCTGTCCCAGAGCAGGAGAAGGAAAAGGAGATGGAGGAGAAGATGGGTTAAAAAGAGGTTAAGAGGTGGGCAATGACCATTTGATAGATTGGATAGCTTCAGAGGAAGCTCGTGCTGAAAGAGAAATAGTAAGGCATTTTGTGATGTTCAATACCTCAGGATTTTGTTATATTGCTGTATAGCTCACTGGTACTGGGATGGAAGGTACCTAGCCCTGATAATGACCTATTAGCATCGTGCAGTGACACAACAAAACATAACAGCAGACTAGCCTGAAAGTGTAACTGGAAGCCATTAAAACCAATAGCTCAGAATCCTTGGGTCCAGGAAGATATAATGAGGAAGTTGGGATTGGAAGAACACCCACACGGACAGGGATAGGCACATCGCCACAGATAACAAAAGAGCGTCGGGTTGCTAGAAATTGAGATCAAGGGAAGGGGAAAAGGAAGATAAATTCTGGGACTCATGAGAGCTGAAAGTTGAGAGCGAGTCAAGAAAAGACCTAGTGCAAACCAGAATGCAATATTCTTTTCTTCTCTGAATTGACAACGGATTTTTTAAAAAAAGGTTTAGGCACTTATTTATATGAATAATGGAAACATCCAACATTACATTAGGTAGGACAAAAATTCAGAAGAGCTATAAACCCTCATACTTTAATCCATAAACCCGCCACTAACTGATGGAGATTAGGAAGAAACTCCCCTTACGGCTAGTTTATTCCTACACATGATTTATTGCACTTTCCTCTGAAGCAAAGGATACTGACCACTAACAGACAAGACTACTGGACTAGATGGAACCCTGATCTAATTTCATATGACATTTCTCATTGTAACTACAAGAACATATCTTTGTCTAGCTAAACTTTACATAGAATTAGACCATATATGATTTATTCTGTTTAGTTTTTAATTTGGTATTTTTCTACATTCTAATTTTTTTTTTGAAGTGTTTTTTGTTCTTAGATTGTTTAGGATATTTCACTGTAATCCATTCTAAGGAGAAGTCAGTGATCCTTCAGCCTCAGAGAAGTTAAAGGAAGAATAGACTCAGCTTGGCTTTTCTGTCAAAAGGCACGGAGCAGAAATCCAGTCCCATAAGCGGCTGCTGTCAATGTTCTGGTTTAGATTCATAGAATATCAGAGTTGGAAGGGACCTCAGGAGGTCATCTAGTCCAACCCCCTGCTGAAAGCAGGGCCAATCCCCAATTTTGCCCCAGAACCCCCTAAATGGCCCCCTCAAGGATTGAACTCTCAACCTTGGGTTTAGCAGGCCAATGCTCAAACCACTGAGCGGTTGTAACAGGTTATACCACAGGAGCCAACAGATTGTGGAAGAAAAAGTAGTCTTGAGGAGCAAAGGTGACTTCATGCTCAGACAACTGGTATGAGACAGCAAGCCTTGAAAAGGACAATGTATTATTGTTTATTTTAGATCACTTACAGCCTTAAGAGGTCACAATTATTACCAGTCTACATTTTCAGGAGAAAATAACCTGTGAAGTTTATAAAGGATTTTGAAGACGGAAAGCCCTGAGTCAAGTAACAGTATAAGAATTGCCATTTTTGAAGCTGACCAAGTATGTAGCCAGAAGGTTCCTAAAAACTAGAAAAAGTGCTTTACAATATCAAAATTTCTTTTCCCTGAAGTACACTCAAAATATTCTCATACTACGTTTTAAAAAATAGGAAATGGCATTCGGAGTCAGACCTAACTCCACAGAAGCTAGATTAACTCTCCAACCTTAAAACTCATGGTCATAACCAAAAGTATAACACCTGAATTTGAACTGTAGTGTCTGGGATTTTACTTTTTTTTTTTTTTTTATTAAATACCATAAATGGTCACTAAAAAGATAGAAAGCAAGTGAATTATATTATTCATTAAAGCCTCTAACTATACATGTTTAGCACTCAAGTTATGTTTTTATAATGTCAGTGCATATATACAAAATTTTCTCTCATTCAACTTTCGTTAAACACAAAATTCAGATTAGGCCCAAACCACACATATGTTTCAGTACAGTGCAAGTTTTTGCAGTCAGTCATTTTAGAATTTCCTGAAAAACATTTTAGTAGATGCCCTAGCAACCCTCCTTTTTTAGATTTCTGCAGGAAACCTCAGCTTAGATACACAAGAATATATATTGAAAAACTTGTCTTTTTTGCAGTTTTCCAGCCAAGTAAGAACTAACTCATTTATCACCAAGTGCTGCATCTGATCTGAGCTTTCCCAGAAGAAATACACTGCAAACAGAGGCTTGCTATGTGACTGAATGATCTGCCCAAGGTTACAGAGTGAGTCAATTTCTCTCTGAATTAGAACCCCGTATTCTCCTGACTTCTCCTGTCATTTGCTCTAATAAAACACTACGAATACCCTAACACTTACATAGTTTCTTTCATCACAGGATGCCAAAGAGCTTTACAAACATTAATTAAACATTGCAACACCCCTGTGAAGTAATTAAGTATTAAAAACATAATTCTGTAGCTGAGTAAACCCAAGCGTAGAATAAACGACCTGTTCAAGGTCACAGGACAAGTCAATCGGAAAAGCAAGGAACTGACCATGTCCCAACTCCAAGTCCACTGCTCCTGTAACTGAGGAACACTGCATCAGAACTAGGTACAGAGCCAATACGCAAATATTTTGGTGTAAGCAGTACTACCTTTTATTAACACACAATTTTAAAAGTTTGGCAAACTTCAGCAACATGAGATTGTCCGTCTAGCTTTAGTCAGTGCTCTCTGGCAGACACAATGGAAGTTGTAGCTTCTGTAGCATACAGAACACAGTTCTGCCAACGTAGTCAAACTTGACCTGCAAAATTCCTGCTATTCTTGTCCAAGAATTCTCCTTAGAAGAAACTGACATTCATGCCAAGTTATTTGGTAGCACTGTGATGCTGGTAAACAATAATAGGTTGAGACATGATCCAAATATGAATCTAGGTCTCCAAGGTGAAAGTGATGCATCTCAACATGTTCAATCACATGCTCCATTTTCAGACTAATTAAACTAGCAACTCATCAGTTGCTAAATCCTTCTCCTGGCAGAACTTGATATCTGCATCCAAAAGGAAGAAAAGGAGTGAGACCAAAATACAAGCTTATTTTCCAAAACGGTACAGACAAACATTCACCCATCACCACTCAAGCAGTCAGAGCTTCTATGCCTTCCACACGCCTTCATATCCACAGCCAACCTGCTACAGACATTACTCAGTTATAACTATATATACACACTCACCAGAGATCACTGAAATTCAAAAAAAAAAAAAAAAAAAAAAAAAAAAGAGTCAATAGCCCAGAATACTGAGTGTAGTACAACTCTAAAAAGTAACCAAGATAAAATGCATTTGCTACATAGCAGAACTGCTCTCTGTATGTATGTAAAGTCATAGCTGCAGATTTTAGTTCTGTTTTTACTTCTGGCAGCCTTGCAGAGCCATCAGAACTAAGAGGGAAGGAAGTGGATTCTATTGCTTTCTGTTCATCAAACTATGCATTTACCTGTGCAACCCTGTTGCATCACCTGTTGAAGGCATCACCAAGCGTCTAATCTGAACTACCAAACCTTTATTATTGGTAATGAGGTCTGCGAAGGAAAGGACCGTACTGGAGTCTCAAGGTCAGAGGTGGGCAAACTACGGCCCGCAGGACCATCCTGCCTGGCCCCTGAGCTCCTGGACTGGGAAGCTAGCCCCTAGCCCCTCCCCCACTTTCCTCCCTCCCCTACAACAACTCCACCGTGCGGGCAGTGCTCTGGGCTGCCTGCTCATGCAGGACAGCGTGTCTGGCTCCAGCTGGGCAGCACAGCGGCCAGACATGCTGCTCTGAGCAGTATGGTAAAGGGGTTGGATATGGGGTAGGGGGTCCCGGAAGGGGCGGTCAGGGGGCAAGGAGTGGGGGGGTTGGATTGGGTTAAGGGGCTTGAGGGGGTGGGAAGTGGGGGGGGGGGTTAGGGGGCAGGCTGTTTGGGGAGGCACAGCCTTTCCTACCCAGCCCTCCATACAGTTTCGCACCCCAATGTGGCCCTCAGGCCAAAAAGTTTGCCCAACCCTGCTCAAGGTCCATGTTGACTTTGCAGGTGTACCAGTCAGAAAAGCATCTTTTTACCTGTAAACTGAACACATTTCAATATGGAGAAATAGAGGCAAACACTGACCAGCATGTCGTATAGTTAGTCACTTTTCAGCATAGAACTATATTTGCAGCATTTCAGTTAGAGAAAGCAGCCCACTGAAATGCTGGAAACATATAATTCTAGAAACAGAGCATCATTCTCTCTTCTCCAAATGTACACATAATCTGACAGTCAGTGTTACAAATGACAGCTTTTCAGCAAGATGGCTGCCTCTAGCACTAGGCACAGAAATGCTAATTGTAATTAAAAACTTCCTAAAAATCCATTTAATAGTTTATTCAAGATTTTTATTATTATTGGCTTTTCTGAGCCTTGTGCTGGAGGCAGATATTTTTCTGAAAAAAAGATGTCATTAGTGACACTAACGGTAAAAAGGCACCCAAAAGAAGACATTATAATCCAGATTTCAACCCACTTTACTATTGGTTTTAACACTCAAATTCAAGTTTTCCTTCCCGTATTAAAAGACAATCTATATAGGATTAAATATTAATAGGCTGAATAATAATGATTATCTAAAATTTAATATTTTCTTTGGTCTATTAAACCAATGCCTGGAACCTGGATAACACACTCCATTGGGCACTCTCACTGACACAAGTTACATCACCTAGTAGCAAGAAGGCCACACATCCTACATAAGGCTCCAAAATGCCCACAGTAATTACTGTTTTTAGACAAGTTTATTCATAGTGACAAGTGCTTCTTTCCCTGTGAACTTTCAGACTAATAGGCTGGACAAAGTGGTAGCAGTTTTCCTTTGAACACTCATGCTCACAGCAGACTGAAGTTGCAACTATGCTTGGATAAGCCTATTTTTCAGAAGAAATGTTTTAAAAAATATTATTGCTTTTGAGTACTGGAGACTTGAAAATACATTTCTAATCACAAAGGCTCCGCCCTCTGCCTAAAATAATTACTCTTTCCTCCTCCTCAACTCAACACAAGGATAGCCTGAAAAGTGCATGGCGAAGTACCATGGATGCTGTTAAAGACTTTAAAATACTTGAGTATCTTTTAGTAAATGTAAACCTTTTTCCTAAAAATGGCTCTTTCCCCCTTTACTGTAAAATACTGCAAAAGCCATTTAATTAATAAAGCACAACACATTATTGTAAAAAATGTCCTATTAAAATTAAACCAAGTTTGAGGGTCAGATGGGCCCAACAGAACAAAGGCATGACTGTCAGCCACAATAAGTCAGGCATGCCAGAATTGCCCCAACCCGTGAAGAAAGTGATGCTGCATTCTGAACAAGTTGTGGAGAAGCTCTGTGTAAACCACAACTAAGGTACTGCAACAGAATTGAGTGTGGGGTCATGAAGGTGTAAGTTATTATTAAACAGGGACAAGCCTGTGCACATTGTACAACTGGAAAACACTCTCAAACCATATCTAATGCAGGGCTTTCTCTAGAAAGGGCCTAGACAAAGGCGACACCAAGATTCCCTACCTGGCAACTAACCTCCTCAACAATTAAGGAAAATGAAAACAAACATGCCTCTTATCTCTCCACTCAGCAAGTCTTCCATTTTATGCAGGATGACAATGAAGCAATGCAAATACATCCAGCTGGCAGTATCATTCAAGCATTTGTCCTGAACAGAAACCAGACTTCCTGGGTACACGCACAGACTCCATGAAATTCTTTTTTATTTTTTAATAATTTCTCAGGAATTTCATGTTATTTTGTTTTATCCAAACAAGGGGTTCAGGTCCCACCCTTAGAGGGAGGGCTGCAGAGCAAGCCTGTCCTGCAGTGGTTGCTCCTCCCAGAGAGGCTGCGCCCGGTTCCCTGCTCCAGGCATTGCAACCCACTACCTTACAGATACACCACTTCCTTTAAAGCAATTGATGGGCTTCAAGGAATTCTGGGTACTAGAAGTTCTTAGCAGAATTCATTGCAAGTTCAGCCACTGGGAGCCCAAAGCTCTTGTAACAAAGCACAGGTTAGAAGCTTACTTTTTCCTTCCCCACGTTACAGAGGGAAGTCTGTTATACAAGGCCAGGTTTACACTATAAACTTACATCGGTATAAGTACATTGCTCACACCCCAAAAATCCACACCCCTGAGTGACGCAGTTATACGGACCTAATCCCTAGTGTAGATAGCGCTATATTGACAGGCGGGCTTCTCCTGTCAAAGCTACTGCCTCTCACAGTGGTGGATTAACTATGCTGACGGTAGCAGCTCTCCCAATGGCATAGTAGCGTCTTCACTGAAGTGTTACAGAGATACAGCTGCACCACGGCCGCATTTTACATGTAGACCTGTCCCTTGCCCCCACCCTTGAACCCAAAGAAATTTCAACTGTGTTAAAGTGGGTTATTCCTGGCTGTCCTTTTTGGTTACAGAAGTTGGAGAGGGAGATAGGAATGACTCATTTTCATCCATGGAGGCTTGGGACTATGTTAAGTTCAGCTGCCCATCCACTCCAGAGAAGCAGGCTGATCTACCGCACACACAATGGGTAGAGAGTTGACTCTGTGGTAGAACTGGCTGAGCACAGACTTTATTTTTGTTTGTATGTAGGTTTGGAAAGTTTAGATTATCGGTAAACACTGATTTCACTGCGCACACACACAAGCCGACAAAGATGTATTTCCATCAAAAATGTATTTCCATCAATAATAATAAAAATTTGCAGGTTGACAAAGTAAGAAAAATGTTGCTTGAGACCTTATTAGAGTTTGAGCTAAGGATATTTACTCTGTATGTTTTGACATGTGATGTTGGCGATTTGTTATAAAGCTTTAAAATCTTGAATCTCAACTTCTCCTCTCACTAAATAATTGTTTGACCATCACCCATAATTTCCTGCAACTGTGAAAATTTAAAATGGATAAAAATTGAAAAAAATACTTAAAAATAAAAATCAATACCATTTGCTGAAATAATAAAAAAAATTCTGCAAAGCCTCTTTACATAGCTCTTTTACAAATCAAATGTATTCTAACATTCATGGAATGGGTTGACGTGTGTTAGTGTGTGTGTGTGTGTTAGTGTGTGTTAGTGTGTGTGTTAGTGTGTGTGTGTGTGTTAAACTGGAAAATCCTGCCAACTGATCATGCCCTACTTTTTAAAAAATTAGTGAATATTCATTTACTGACACTTAACAGCACAGGTGCAAGTTAAGTCAGGTAACCAAGAAGGGACCCTATCTCCTTTGAACTTTAATATTACTGAGGGACTGTAGCCCTAGCTCAGGAGAGTAAAGTGGATTACAATTGCATTAAGTGCTCTCCTTATTGTTCCAGTGCAAAACCTGTGAAAGGAAGATGACCTGAAGATACCTACCAACACTTATAGGTATCCAATAAAACTAACTTATGACTCAAATACAAGCTTTACTAAAGAATAAATTCAAAAATGTAGACTAGTTAGCATACTCAAAGTTCAAACGAACTTTGCTGAATAGATATGGCTAGTACATCGGATTTTAAAAAGTGGACAGACTTGCTAATATGCTTAGTTGCTCAAATAAAGAGATCCATTGGGTTCTAAGATCCATTTTAAAAGGAGCAACTCTTCAATGACATGGACAGAAGAGTAGGATGGGGAAATTCTGTGGTCTGTGCTATACAGAAGGTCAGACTAGATGATCACAATGGTCCCTTCTGGCCTTAGAATCTACAAATCTCTGACTGAACAATGTGTAACTGATGCAAAGCTCAGAAAGGAGTTTTATAAATATGTGGCTCACTAAAAAGCATGCACACCTGAGTTATTCTGTGAGCAAAAAAGTTACAGCCAACCATATATCCTTCCAATCAAAATTTTCTATTTCAGTCTCAAAAGTGGTGCTGCTACATTGCTATTCGAGATACTATAACTACCTTTTATTCATTATTTCATGTGTGTCATGCCTCAAAATGTAAAGTCAGATCCAGGCTGAAACTTTACACTGGTTATTAGAATCAGGGCTAGATGGAATTCTAAAGAAACGGACTGAATGGCTCAGTGGTTTGAGCACTGGCCTGCTAAACCCAGGGTTGTGAGTTCAATCCTTGAGGGGGCCATTTAGGGATCTGGGGCAAAAATTGGGGATTGGTCCTGCTTCAAGCACGGGGTTGGACTAGATGACCTCCTGAGGTCCCTTCCAACCCTGATATTCTATGATTCTATGAAAACAGAAACATACTATGCATGCAAGGCACAACTAAGGGATCAACTGTTCTGAACGACATTAAGCTGGTAATTGTTTCTCTGTGAAGTTATAGCCAGACTGAACCTACTTGTAAGGAGCAGGGAAGACTCAACCTCTCTCTTCTTGCTTTCTCAGATGATGATTTAAGATTTCAGTATAGGATGATGAAGATGACCTGTTCATTTGTGATCAGACATTACAAGAGAATCTGACAGTATAGACCTCTAGCAGCAGTGAAAACCAAATTTGCCTTCACCATTGGATGCCCGCACCCTGCCCCAGCAACACACATGCCTTTTTACCACCAAGAATATGAAGTTTGGTCTTTCTGGAACTCCATCAGTGGAGGCTTGTTATTAATATATTCACGTTTTTCATCCTCCAGAAGCAAACAATTGATTTACTATTTTTTATCTGGGACACTATCATATGCAGTGGTATTCTTTCCTCCAAAAAAAAGTTAAGTTGTAACTAAGAAGGTGTCACTAGCTATTGCCTTTTTCTTTTTTCCTTTCTTTCTTTTTAAATCTGAGGAGGGCATGGGGCATGTTTGTTTTTTTTAAAGAAAGGACTTCACTGGCAGAAGACAAGTTTGTTGAGACAGGAGGAGATTCAGCATGGTTAGGGCAATATTTTCATGGGACAAGTATTAATTTTTATGGAGCAGAATAGTAAGCTCAAGTTTCCTAAGTACATTTTAATGGTATTTACCCACATTTTATGGAGTGCTAAAAACGTTTTAGTACATACTGAATAAAAATAATGCCTTCATTTTTTCTATTTTTAAGCTTATAAAAAGTACTTACAAAAGTACACAAGATAACTTGTATACAACTTATTTATAAACATGATTTCCATTAAAATCCTCTCCAACACATATTCTAAAACTTATGAAGTAGGAATACCAATTTTAGATTTGTTTCCATGTAGGGATGCAGAGCATAGTGGCATATTAACAAATATCAATACTTCAAGAATGGTGCAAAAGGCACTAAGCTCTGGCCTATTATTTCTGCAGTCTCAGACCCTTGATTTTTAATTCCTATATTAAATCTGTTTCTCTTCTCTGGTGGCACTGGTTCATTTAGGTGATTTGGGAGGGAAAGGAATTTCTAGGTAAACGTCTAGATACAAGTTCTTCTTGACAAATTAAACCGTGGGTATCAACATGGAGGGAGAGCCAAATACATACCTTTTTACTCTTCAGAACAAACTTGAAGATCCAATTACGCAATGTTCCAGTAAGGTACAAATGCCAGTAAACTACACCAGACAGGAAAAGCTAACAGGGCAAAAATTAGGATACGGCAAAGGTCTCTGTAAATAGTCATAGTAAATCTGGAACACTCTTGATATAAATATGCTAATAAAAAGGGAACAAAGCATGAGAGATAGCACCTCTTTCAAGGTAAAAAACCAGATCTAAAATTACTATTCTTTACTCAGCTGTTTTAACTACAAAATAATTATGAAAGAGACAAGTCCATTAAACAAGACTACCATGGAAAGTGGTCATGAGATTACATACAGAATTATTATTCTTCATCCCCATCTGGATAGGTTTTTCTATCTCACACGGTGAAGGAGAATAAGAACTTCTAAAACTGATAGTTTCCATATGGTCTGTACAAGAGATTCAAAAACGGTAATCCACACAGTAATAATTTGTTCTAAAAAGTGCCCCCCTTTATATTAAAAAGGAGAAAAATGTAGGAAATAGCATCTTGAAAATCATTCAATCCTACTCTGACAAAAGGCTATGTAAAACAACCATCTCTTAACTCCAAAACACAACATGTACTGTACAAGGCACCATAATTAAAACATAGAAAGCAGAAATGTAGATTGGTCATTCAGTTTGAAAAAACTACCGATGTACTGAAATTATACAAACCACAACAGAAGTGTTGTAGAGAGATAAAACCTTGATTGAATAATTTGTAACCAACTGAATTTGTTAGGAGGAGACCACGGCTAGTACATCTCTTTAATAAGGTGGGTGAGAAATCAGTGGAAATCAGCAGTTTTTAAATACTAATACTGCACAGTATTCCTTAGCTACATTTTTTCCCTTCATTTTATTTCATGCCCTCCAGACACTAACCCAAATTAGACCAGCTTAGTATACTTATGAAAAATGTACCTACTGTTATGCTCAAACACCAATTTCCTTCTTTCTTAAAGCCTTTAAAGCGGAAAGGAAAGTGGGAAAAAAGCATTCATTATATCCTGCCAAGCTACAAGATGCCAGCTCAGGGTTTCCACAGCTCAGTTTCCTCCTTACTATATATACACTGTACCGTTTCTTTTACTCGAGGCAATGAAAGTAAAAGAAAAACAAACATCACATTAAATTATAATACGAATTATATTTCTGAAATATATTTTTGTAGAAAGACAGCGACTTGAAGTGAAGCCTGGGGGGAAAAAGTTACCAGACACCAACTTCGCAGAGGACTGAGGCCTATCAGCCAGAAGCAGATACAAAAAAAAAAAAAGGCTCCTACCAGTGAGATCTAGGGGCAACAATCTAGTGCGGAGCCTGGTTTCATCCCTTGCTTCTGAGAAGGGTACTTACCCTGTTCTTGTATTCCGTCTTTTGTATCAGCTTTTAGCATCTATATTTTTAATAATGCTGAAGCTCCCACCACCACCACAAGTGTGTTGGTTTATATTTGGATGATAACCTTGGGACAACTTTTTTAAAAAGTCAAGCCTTAATTTCTGCAGTACTGATGTCTTATCTCATTTCCACTTGCCAAACTTTCCTTTAAATTCTGAGAGTGGATTTTTCATGCCTTGATGAATGAACATTTTGTAGACCCCTCTTTCCAGGAAGGGTAGCTTATTGTTTAAAATGGTACATTTTACTTGCCGCACACCTCACTCAGACAAAGATAACCAAATCCATGCTTCTAAACCAATGGTTCTCAACCCATGGGCTGCTTGTGGTACAATGGCACGTTGCTGTCTGCCAGGTCCCAGCCGCCGGCCCCGCTCAGCCCGCTGTCAAACCCAGGCCGGCAGTGGGCTGAGCGGGGCCGGCAGCTGGGACCCCGGCAGGCAGCAGCGTGCCATTAAAAATCCTGCCCGCCCCCCTCTTCTCCGCCCCCCACTTCACCCGGGGTGAAAAAGCTTGGTCCTGCCAGCTGCTGCTGCAGGGCAGGCAAGCTCCCCCCTCCCCCGCTCCTTCCCCCAGCATGCTGGGTTCCTGCCCCTCCTCCTCTCCCTCCCTGCCACCAAGCTGATGGCCCTTGCACTGGGAGGGGGAGAAGCAGAGCCTCAGCACGCTCACTGCTCCGGGGTGGAGACGGAGAAGAGGGGTGGAATCAGGGCATATCCCCTCCAGCCCCCTGCCGTGAGCTGCTCAGGGCAGGGAGCACCCCCACGACCCTAGCCCACATCCCCAGCCCTCTGCCCTGACCCCTGCATCCCCCCATGACCCCAGCCCTGACTCCTGCACCCCCCACATTCCCACCCCCACCCTGAGCACCAAACAGGACCTCCTGCATCCCCCCCTTCCCACCTGCACCCTCACACCAAATGGGAGCTGCCCAGGTAAGCACTCCACACCCAAACCTCCTGCCCCAACCCTGAGCCCCCTCCCTCATTCTAGCTCCTGGCCAGACCCTACACCCCAACCCCCAGCCTGATCCTTCACCCCCAGCCCTGTACTCAGTGCACTCCCACCTTCAGCTCAGTGCAGAGAGAGAGGAAGAGAATAGGCTACAACCAGGGAGAAGGTAGGTACCTACTTTATGTGGGTAGGGCCGGGATCCCAGACTAGCAGCGGGCTGAGCGGGGCTGGCAGGAGCCGGCGGATGGAACCCCAGACTGGACAGTGGGCTGAGTGGCAGCGGGCTAAGCCGCTCAGATCGCTGCTGGTCTGGGGTTCTGGCTGCCAGCCCCTTGCCAGCTGGGGTCCCGGCCGCAGGTCCCGCTCAGCCTGCTGCCATCCTAGGTGAACGGAACCCCAGGCTGGCAGCGGGCTGAGGGGGCTGGCTGCATAAGATTAGCATTTTAATTTAATTTTAAATGAAGCTTCTTAAACATTTTGAAAACCTTGTTTATTTTACATACGACAATAGTTTATTTATAATATATAGACCTACAGAGACCTCTACACCTAATTTACTTCTACCCATTTCTAGTCATCAGCAGAGTAACTCTGTAAAATATATAATTTTATTTATTTCTTAACTGAAAAAAGTGTTCTTCAGCTACCAGCAGGATAATAAGGTACCCACTATTCTGAGATGTAACCCTTTAATCTGTTCAGATAAACCCTCTATCCTCTTTAAGAAAGGTGCCTCAGAGTAAAAGCAGCTCAACTCTTTGTTGCTATATTAAACAGAAGGTTAGAATGCATAAGCCAGTGTGGGAGATGATTTCCTGCTAGAAGGAAAGCCCTTCAAACACCAAAATCTTGAATCTGATTTGTCATCTTACAATGCCTGCATGTGTTTTCAGTGTGAAACTTCAATCTTTCCAAGAAACCATTCAACAAGTTGTGCTAACACTGTTTTAACTAGACAAAAGTGCTGATCACTTTACAAAGAGATTTAGCATGGTTTTGTAATGGACAGGTAATGAGATTATGATTAGTTGTCCCAAGAGGCAATATTTTACATTTGAAACTACTGATACAGGGCAGGATTCCCAGGTACACGATAGGCTTGTCTACACTTACATTTTATAGCACTCTAACTTTTATTGCCATGCTCCCAGCATTCTGAGCTAATCCCCTCATGGAGGTGGATTACCAGGAGCGCTGGGAGAGCTCTGTCCCAGCGCTCATGCATGGGAGCACTTTGAAGTTTCCAGTATAGCCATGCCCTTAGTCAACTTGGACTACATAAGAAGCACAAAGTAAAGTGGCCAGAAAGGGCCAGCAGAGAATTCCTCCTTGTAGGGGAGGTCTCCACCAACATAAAGCTGGCAGAGGTAGCGCTGCTGCTTCCTGCACAAGTTGCCCCATGCACTTCTGGCATAGGGAGAGGAAGGGGATGTGACAGAACAGAGCTCTACTGCACCTACTCCACCACAGGCACAAATCAGAACTGCTGTGATGGGGCTGAGTAACTCAGGATCAAGGATCTGCTACTGGCTCCCTCATAGTCCATGTCTCACTATATCCGAGTATCATTTGAACAGTCAAGAACCAAAATGTTTATCACAAATTTTCACTTTAAAATAGAATTCCTCTGCAGATCCTATATTGATGCCTGTTCCAACAGGCTCTATCAGCAGCATTTCTTCCTTGGTTTATGTAACATTTGTCCATATATTTTAATTATTGCATAATAAAACCACTAATAATATAGGTAAATATAAGGACAATTGCTTTGTTTTTAATGCAAGAACCACCAAAACAAAGTTAATGTGACAAACAGCACAAACCTCTGTAATAAAGCCCTCAGACATTGGTTCAAATGCCTTCTGAAGCCACAACCAAAGAGATCTGAGGACTTATAAAAACTAAAACAGCTGATAAACTGAAAGGGAAACTGGTGCAGAAAATGTTTTCTGTTTGGCACAATTACTTGCAGGCTAAAACACAGGAGTAGGACACACGTTTATTGTTCAGTTTAACATCACCACCAATTTTTTTTTTTTTTAATGGTGGTGAGAAGTTTCAAATATGGTTTCAAAGCTTATCACTGTCATTCAATAATAGTTCCTCCTGAACAGGCAGGGAGATGTATTACTTACTCATCATACCAAAATCATAGGTGCTGAGTGATCACTGGACCTCTTCTCCCCTCCAAAGTACTTCATCCCTCAGGAATGCAAAATACTTATTTTTAAAAAAAAGTTTCAATGCTTGGATTTCTTTCTGGAACTACTTGACATTTCTGTTATTTTCCACTGTTAAAAAGAAAATTACTTCCAGGGGTAAAGTATTTGTTTTGGGATTTTTTAGCCACTAGAGCAGACTCTGTGGTAATATCTTAGGAGAAATTCCTGACCATGCATTTGCACATAACCACATTAACAACTTTCAGAAAGAGGGCACTTTACGACAGAAAGATCTGAGTGGCTACTGAAAAAGCAAAACCTACTTCACATCTGGAGCCTGGGACTAAAGAGGCTTCACATGGGAAGGAACTCCCTTTGGTTGTCAAAATGACTTGACTAATCCTTGACAAGGTTTTAAACACTGAGATGAGCCCAATGTTAATTTTCATTTTGCTGTAAATTTTCAGACCAAAGGCTTCTACCTAAAACACTCCAACCACCACAAAAACCCCTATACAATTTAGAAACCTACCCCAAACAAAGTTTTTGCCCCAGAAAGGAAGAAGTGCCAGAGACTCTCTTACTCCTGGGGGAATTCTGCGCCACTGTGCAATGCAGAATTTTGCAGAAATTATTCTTCCCCTCCCGAAATGGGCCGCAGCGATATTGGCCACCACTAGGTGCCGCTGGACCCAGCAAAGCCCAGCTCACAAATAGAAGACAAGGCCAGGGGGAGTGGGAGGGAACTGGATGGTTCCCAGCAGCTGCAGTTTGCAACACACCCTGAAGGAAGGAGGCAGTGGCGCGAAGGAAACCCAGCATCATGCTGTTTCTCCCTCTGGATCCCTAGGCTCTAGGGAGTAGAAGGTGAGTGTCTGGGCTGGGGGTGGCCATGGCTGGGCTTGGGAGGGAAGGAGATGAGAGTGTCTGGACTGGGGGGCCCTGCAGCTGGCCTCTAGGCGACGGGTGAGTGTCTGGGCTGGGGGGCAAAGGGAGCCTGCAGCTTGCCTCTGTGGGGTAGGGGATATGAATGTCTGGCCCCCTAGCTGGGCTCTGGGATGGTAGGGGGCAGAGACATAGGAACTGGGTTGTCGTAGGGGTCTCTTTAACACTTTACTCCTGGGGGAAAATTTTGTGTATGTTTGTATTGTTACAGACATACTCGCTGACAGGTATTTTGAAATAAATTACCAAAACAATTGAAACTGGTGTGATTATATAGCGTTATTTTGAGAAATAAAATTTACAGAATTTTAAAATATTATGCACAAAGGGCTTGTCCTCATGTAGAATTGCACAGGTGTAATCTAAGACATTTGAATAAGACTAGATTGAACACTCTTATTTCAACTTACCTTTAGTTGATTAAGAAGCTACTTTTACATTTAAAAAACAAAAAAAATGCGCAAACAGGGGTTTACACTGGTTTAATTAAACTGGTGCAAGTCTGTATGTAGACCAGACCTAAAATATAACATGCAGGAGCGCTGGAACCTTAGTAGATGGGAGGAGGCATGAGGACATGTCCCCTCCGTGGCCCTGCCCCCTGCTCCTTCTCTTCCCCCCAAGACTCTATCCCTGACCAGGCTGTAAGTCAGAGAAGAGCAGTGGTAACAGCCGCCCAGAGAGCCTGGGCTGCTGTTGGGAGCTCTGGACATTCCACCTACCCTAGGTGGGGGGTCTGAGAGCAGCCCCCGGCCCATGTCCCCACCCCCTGGGGTGCACTGACCAGGGCTGGGGCCACTGAGTAGAACTGGGTCACATGGAAAGCGGGGGCTAAGGCCCACCTCAGCACCCCCACCAGGAAAAGGTTGGTGCCACTAGCAGGGGCTGTGCTTCATAGTGGGGGAGCTGATCACCCTATCAGCTCCCCCACCACGAAGCACAGCCCCTGACAGCGCTGCTCTATGCATGCCTGAGACTTGCAGTTTGGGGAGAAAATGCAGTCCCCTGCCCCCCAAACTATGCCCATGTTAAAAAGTGAACAGGCACGGCCCTCCCACTTTTAAAAGGGCAGGGCATGGCCCTCCTGCCTCTTCCCCCTGGTTCTGGGTCCCCTGATACCATGACCAACTAATACTATTTTTTAAAGGAATTTAAATCAGGATGTGTCTTCATTGCCAAAAAAGGTGATGTGGGGGTGGGTTGCGTGTGTGTGTGCCCCCTTTTATCTTTTCACACCAAGATAACTAATGCAGGTTACTTATCTGACTGTAAAATCCTAATGGAGAAAAGGCACAGTTTTTACTGTGACGTAGTTAGAAGAGGTCAACTGCAAGGCAAGTATGAGTAAGGTAATAGTGTTGAACTCTACTAGCTACCTCACAGTAAAAGTTACCTGCACTTTGTCTCCACTAGGATTTTACAGTGGGATAGTTAATGTGCATTAAGTATACCTTTTCTTTTCTTTTCTTTTTTTTTTTTTGGGGGGGGGGGGAGGCGGGCATTGCCTAAGTCTACACAAAGACCTTCACTACAAAAAAGGTGCTGGCTACCATACATTAACTAACACAAGGTAAAATCCTAATGAAGACAAGGTAGTTGTAGTTTTAACAGGTGTTAGGTCAAGAAAAACCCAGACTACCTTCTAGTATTTATCTGAACCTGCTCACTCCTATTAAAAACTACAACTACACTGTCCTCATTATGGTTTTACCTTGGCTGTGTCTACACTATGAAGCCTAGACCTGATTGTTATGCTGGCATAGCACCCCCTAATGTGGATGCAACAGTAGTTCCTCTGTCGGCGTAGGAAAACCACCTTTCCAAATGATGTTAGCTACATCAATAGACGCAGGCTAGGTCTATAGGCTAGTCTACACTAGAAGTGCTACAGCGGTGCAGCTGCACCAATGCTGCTATAGTGCGTCCCATGAAAATGCTCTATGCCAACAGGAGACAGTTTGTGTAATTTTTTAAAAATATGGAATACCCTAATCTAGACATTCCCTGTGTCTCTCTCCCCTCATTTATACAATTTTTCTACCTTTTTTTTTTTGTTAAACATTAAAAATTTAAATCTTGTCTACCCTGGAAGATTCTACAATCAACTGGAGAACGAGCAGGATTATGACAACTCAAGAACCAAGGATGTGAAACCTAATGGAGAGCAGAAATGTTTTTTATTCAGACTATTAACATATTACATCTTTTTAACTAGAACACTTCAGAAAAAATCTCTAGGGATTCACAGAAGAGCTGGATGATCTAATACACACCTACCTTCCTTCCTTTTTAGGAAGACAGACAATACTTGACAATGATTTTTTTTAAAAAAAAAGCAGCACAAAAATTGTATATTGGGAAAGGGAAAACTATCATTCTTTATACATCTAGATGAAGCAAATAAAGGCAAAAGCCTTCATTTCCATTTAAAATCATACCCTCTCCAATAGGGCACGTAGCACTATTGAAGGTTTACTGCAACGCTTCAGTGAATTAGACATTTCACTACAATAAAGTCCTGGGCTTCAGCTGTATATTGTGATCAAATGAGCTATCATTCAAAAGTGTCTGTTCTACAAAAGCAGAGCACAATCATACTGAATTTTGACTTAGTAACAAGACTTATCAGACCTTGTCCATTCATCTATCAACACAGGATTGGGCCTCATGGTGTATGCTCTAGTATTTTGTCCAGTACATTTTTAAGTGCCTCCTCCAACTTCCCAAAAGAGATTATTCTATATTTGAATAGCTATAAAGAGTATTATTAACACAGGCTATTGAATGTAACATAACATTAAGAATTGCACAATTAAAATCACAAACAAACAAATATACAAACACTAAGATTAAGGTTCCAATAGCAAGATTAATTCTGTCATGTTGCACATCTAGAACAATTTATAGAATACTATTTAATTATAAAAAGCAATATAACCAGCTGCATATTTTAACAGGAAAAAATGAAATAAAAACAGAAGATAACATTTCTGCCTATGTGATTTTGGAGCTTATGTCTCAGAGACTTAAGCCAGTAAGTCTCTTAGGGGTAAAAATTTCAAAAGTACCTATGTATAAGCAAAATGACCAAGAAAATTATGCTGCTGTATTCCATGATTTGTTATTTTAACCTGAGTAAACATCACAGTACATGAACAGTATTTTTTTAAAAAAAAATTCATTTCTAATTTTGTGTATTAATAAAAAGGTAAATAAACTGTCTATCCTAATAAATGTTAGCATCTAAATTTATCCAAATTAGGCTGTGAAGTTCACACCTTACTGAAATGAGTAAAGTACATCTTAATCTTTGATGCTGTTCTTGTTTAGATGGAAAGTTTTCTATCAATTTATATTTTACTACCATACATTCATTACAGGAAAAGCTTTTTTCTTCGTCACTTTAAAAAAAAAAGCTTAGAATTCAGCAAAAATTTCAGAAAGCAACAAAGTTTGCAGAAACTACTACTGAAGGATACACTTTTTTTTTTTTGGGCAACAGAGGTTTTCTACTGTCCCTGACTTAATGCAGTGCCTTTAGAGGATACTAATGCATGTGTCTATAAACACAAGACTATATACACATACATTATATACAAATGAGACTTTTGCAACCTTCTTCGTGTAAAACATTACTGTTGAACTGCTTGTCCCTTTTGAGGGAGAGCAGCAGTCCCTGTCTCTGGACAGGTCTACACTTAAAATGCTGCATCACACAGAAGCACTGATGCAGCTGTACCGCTGTAGCACTTAAAGGAAGACACTCCTACGTTTTGCGAACAGGGACCGCTAACAGGGAGTTTCGAGAGGGAGTTCTCCAGGTGAAGGAGGAGCAAATACGGGACCCTTTGGGTAAGTGGCTGTCTGTAGTGTGCGTTTGTGTTTGGGGGTTACTTGCTGTGTGCTGAGCTTGTGTTTGTCTCCCTGTTTGTTTGAAGAATCGTGTGCTGTGGCCGGCAGTTGGAAGCTGAGAGCTTCTAAACAAAGGTTTGAAATCTAGAAGCCTCTGTTCACTGGCTGAGCCTTAGTCAGGTGGTGGGGCTATCAAGAAGGCCAGGGCTCTATAAAGCAGTGAGCAAGCGACCAGGGACCGCTATCAGGGAGTTTCAAGAAGGGAGTGGAAAGGGGGTGAGGTACACTTGCCATTCTGTAAAACCTTTAAACTAAACTATAGTAAAACTTCTTGATTTAAACAAAAACCTTATCATTAACCTACGTAGCTGTAGGAGAGAATGCAGGCAGAACCCCAGCAGCAGAGTGGGGGCTATCCTGTTTATTGCACTCTGTGTAGCATGTATGATTACCTGCTGGGCGGGTGGCGTATGTGTGCATTTGGTGCAAGGAGCTCCTGGCCCTCAGAGACCATGTATGGGCTTTGGAGGCCAGGGTGGCAGAACTGGAGGAGCTAAGGGAGGCAGAGAGGTATGTTGATGAGGCTTTCCGGGACACTGTAGATTTGTCCCACCTCCGATCAGACAGCCCCTGCGCTGTTAAGGAGGGTGAAAGGCCCAGAGAAGGAGGGCAGTCAACGGAAACAGAGGGAAACCTTTGCATAGTTGGGACCCTCCTTCCAGATGATGTTGGGGTATCCTCTCACACTGAGGTTACCTCTCTGGGGGAGGGAACTCCAGTCATTAGGAAAAGGCAGGTGTTAGTAATGGGAGATTCGATCATTAGAAACATAGATAGCTGGGTTTGTGATGACCGGGAGAACTGTCTGGTGACTTGCCTGCCTGGTGCGAAGGTTGCGGATTTCTCGAGGCATCTAGATAGACTTATGTGTAGTGCTGGGGAGGAGCCGGTGGTCGTGGTACATGTAGGTACCAATGACATAGGGAAGGGTAGGAGAGACGTCCTGGAGGCCAAATTTAGGCTGCTAGGAAAGAGACTGAAATCCAGGACCTCTATGGTGGCATTCTCAGAAATGCTTCCAGTTTCACGCGCAGGGCCAGGTAGGCAGGCAGAGCTTCAGAGTCTCAATGCGTGGATGAGACGATGGTGTAGAGAGGAGGGGTTTAGATTTATTAGGAACTGGGGAAACTTTTGGGATAGGGAGAGCCTATACAGGAAGGATGGGCTCCACCTAAACCAAAGTGGATCCAGACTGCTGGCACTTAACATTAAAAAGGTTGTAGAGCAGTTTTTAAACTAAGAGATGGGAGAAAGCTGATTGCTGCAGAGGTGCACATGAATCGGACAGAGACTTCTCTTAGAGGACAGTCTATTGATAGAGATTCTCTAGGTTTTAGTCAGGAGGAGAGGATGGAAGAGGATAAAGTATGGGCCAGATCAGATGAGAAACATTTACATAAAGAATCTGACACATCAGAAAAGGGCAGACAAATAAACAGTGACAAGTTTTTAAAGTGCTTGTACACAATTGCTAGAAGTCTAAATAATAAGATGGATGAACTAGAGTGTCTTGTGTTAAAGGAGCATATTGATATAATAGGCATTATAGAAACCTGGTGGAGTGGCGACAAACAATGAGACAATCGTTCTGGGGTACAAAACATAAGGGAAGGACAGAACAGGTCGTGCAGGGAGGGGGAAGTGGCACTATATGTGAAAGAAAATGTAGAATCAAATGAAATAAAAATCTTAAATGAATCCACATCTTCCATAGAATCTCTATGGATAGTAATTCCATGCTCTAATAAGAATATAACAGTAGGGATCTATTATCGACCACCTGATGAGGACAGTGATAGTAACGATGAAATGCTAAGAGAAATTAGAGAGGCTATCAAAATAAAAAAAACTCAACAATAGTGGGGGATTTCAATTATCCCCATATTGACTGGGTACATGTCACCTCAGGACGAAATGCAGAGACAAAATTTCTCGATACTTTAAATGACTGCTTCTTGGAGCAGCTGGTACAGGAACCCACAAGGGGACAGGCAACTCTCGATCTAGTCCTGAGTGGAGCGCAGGATCTGGTCCAAGAGGTAACTATAACAGGACCGCTTGGAAACAGTGACCATAATATAATAATATTTAACATTACTGTGGTGGGAAGAACACCTCAACAGCCCAACACTGGCATTTAATTTCAGAAAGGGGAACTATGCAAAAATGAGGAGGTTAATTAAACAGAAAATAAAAGGCACAGTGACTAGAGTGAAATCCCTGCAAGCTGCATGGACACTTTTCAAAGACACCATAATAGAGGCTCAACTTAAATGTATACCCCAAACTAAAAAACACAGTAAAAGAACTAAAAAAGAGCCACTTTGGCTTAACAACCATGTAAAAGAAGCAGTGAGAGATAAAAAGGCATCTTTTAAAAAGTGGAAGTCAAATCCTAGTGAGGTAAATAGAAAGGAGCATAAACACTGCCAAATTAAATGTAAAAATGTAATAAGAAAAGCCAAAAAAGGAGTCTGAAGAACAGCGAGCCAAAAACTCAAAAGGTAATAAGTTTTTTTAAGTACCTCAGAAGCAGGAAGCCTGCTAAACAACCAGTGGGGCCCCTGGACGATCAAGATACAAAAGGAGCACTTAAAGATGATAAAGTCATCACAGAGAAACTAAAGGAATTCTTTGCTTCAGTCTTCACTGATGAGGATGTCAGGGAAATTCCCAAATCTGAGCTGTCTTTTGTAGGTGACAAATCTGAGGAATTGTCACAGATTGAAGTATCACTAGAGGAGGTTTTGGAATTAATTGAGAAACTGAATAGTAACAAGTCACCGGGACCAGATGGCATTCACCCAAGAGTTCTGAAAGAACTCAAATGTGAAATTGCGGAACTATTAACTATGGTTTTTAACCTGTCCTTTAAATCAGCCTAATGTACCCAATGATTGGAAGATAGCTAATGTAACGCCAATATTTAAGAAGGGCTCTGCAGGATCCTGGCAATTACAGACTGGTAAGTCTAACGTCAGTACCGGGCAAATTAGTTGAAACAATAGTAAAGAATAAAATTTTAAGACACATAGAAAATCAAATTGTTGCGCAAAAGTCAACATGGTTTCTGTAAAGGGAGATCATGTCTTACTAATCTATTAGAGTTCTTTGAGGGGGTCAACAAACATGTGGACAAGGGGGAATTCAGTGGACATAGTGTACTTAGATTTCCAGAAAGCCTTGGACAAGGTCCCTCACCAAAGGCTCTTATGTAAATTAAGTTGTCATGGGATAAGAGGGAAGATCCTTTCATGAATTGTGAACTGGTTAAAAGACAAGGAAAAAGGGTAGGAATAAACGGTAAATTTTCAGAAGGGAGACAGGTAACTAGTGGTGTTCCCCAAGGGTCAGTCTTAGGACCAATCCTATTCAACTTATTCATAAATGATCCGGAGAAAGGGGCAAACAGTGAGGAGGCAAAATTTGCAGATGATACTCAACTGCTCAAGATAGTTAAGACCAAAACAGACTGTGAAGAACTTCAAAAAGATCTCAAACTAAGTGATTGGGAAACAAAATGGCAAATGAAATGTAATGTTGATAAATGTAAAGTAATGCACATTGGAAAAAATAACCCCAACTATACATACAATATGATTGGCGCTAATTTAGCTACAACTAATCAGGAGAAAGATCTTGGAGTCATTGTGGATAGTTCTCTGAAGATGTCCGTGCAGCGGCAGTCAAAAAAAGCAAATGGGATGTTAGGAATCATTAAAAAAGGGATAGAGAATAAGACGGAGAATATCTTATTGCCCTTATTTAAATCTATGGTACGCCCACATCTTGAATACTGCGCACAGATGTGGCCCCATCATCTGAAAAAAGATATACTGCCATTAGAAAAGGCTCAGAAAAGGGCAACTAAAATGATTAGGGGTTTGGAATGGGTCCCATATGAGGAGAGACTAAAGAGGCTAGGACTTTTCAGCTTGGAAAAGAGGAGACTCAGGGGGGATATGATAGAGGTATATAAAATCATGAGTGGTGTGGAGAAAGTGAATAAGGAAAAGTTATTTACTTGTTCCCATATTATAAGAACTAAAGGCCACCAAATGAAATTAATGGGCAGCAGATTTAACACAAATAAAAGGAAGAAGTTCTTCACTCAGTGCAGTGTCAACCTGTGGAACTCCTTGCCTGAGGAGGTTGTGAAGGCTGGGACTATAACAGGGTTTAAAAGAGAACTGGATAAATTCATGGAGGTTAAGTCCATTAATGGCTATTAGCCAGGATGGGTAAGGAATGGTGTCCCTAGCCTCCATTTGTCAGAGGGTGGAGACAGATCACTTGATCCTTACCTGTCAGGTTCACTCCCTCCGGGACACCTTGCATTGGCCACTGTCGATAGACAGGATACTGGGCTGGACAGACCTTTGGTCTGACCCAGTATGGCCATTCTTATGTTCTCCAGTCTGTAGTTAATCCACCTCTCCTGTCGAGAAAGCGCTGTTTATATGGGGGGGAAGGGGCGGGTGTCAGTATAATTACGTCACTCAGAGGTGTGGATTTTTCACACCTCTGAGCAACACGGTTATACGGATATATGCTGAGAGATTATGCCACACACACTCAAAGAAACTGCAAAACCACCTGATCAACATCCTATACAGCATACAGGGAAAGATTAAGAATGAACACTCAAAACTGCATACTCTCAACAAACAGCTGGATATGTGTCTGTCAGGCTTAGCAGATAACACGGCACCAAAACTGCAAAGACATAAGCACATGCATAAATTTTATACACTGATTTTCAGTGGGACTACTCGTGTGTATTAAGTTGTGCACATACTTAGGCACGTCCAGGATTGGGGCCAAAGGCTACTGTGACATTACAAAGAGGTGGTGCCTTACTAAGCTCCGCTAATAAAATCTTATGAAATGATTTTTCCATCAATTTTATTTTTATCCCCTTCCTGCTTCTCAACCCACCCACAACATGTAAAGGCACTACTCTTCTTTGAGAACCAAGTCTATATCACGTTTCCAGTTTCAAATGTTCTTCCTGTAGCAGTACTTAAAGAAAGGTTCTAATTGTATTTCAACTAAAGACAAATGGAGAAATGAAGAGGGGAAAGAAAACCTAATTCAAACACACAAAGGGATTTCACTCCGACTATTTCATAGAGTCAAAGCACTGACAATATCATATCAAAATGTGCATGCTGAGCTATTATAGAGACAAGGTAGGTGAGGTAATATCTTTTATTGGACCAACTTCTGTCAGTGAGAAACTTTCAAGCTACATAGAGCTCTTCCACAGGTCTGAGAAAAGTAATCTGAGTGTCAGAGCTAAATACAAGGTCAAACAGATAGTTTATACCATAAGTAGTTAGCACATATTCTAAGGGACCATTCAAGGTGAAATGGCCCCTTAACAACCCAGTAGTCATAGAACAAAATGGGGGGTTAGTGGAAAACAGATTGTTGTAATAAGCCATAAACGCTTTGCTAAGTTATGAACATGTGAAAATAGTGGGTTATTATGGGAATAGATTAATAGCCTTAACTATAGAGTATTCAGCCTTGTCATCAGCTGTAACACAGTTACAAATTGTTTCCTGATATTTTTACTTTGGCTAAACAATTCATTGCTCCCTTAGAGTTTATACACTTCACTACTTGTAGGTTTAATTATATCGTTTTATTGCCCCACTATATATCTTTTAAATCTTTGTTGCTAGATCAGTCTCTTCTATATTTTTTGTGACTCTTCTCTTAACTCCCTCCAGCTCATCATCACCTTTCTGCTATTCAAATAGTCTGAACTTTACAGTATTCAAAAGGCAGACTCACAAACACCATCTAGAAAAGAGAACTACCTCCCTATTAGCATGTAACTATGTATTTGCAGCCTAACACTGCACTGCCTTTTTATGACCACAGTGCACTGCAAACTCAAATTCAATTTATAGAATCTACCCCCAATTTAATATTATCATTTTAACTTCTATAAGTGCTTTGTACTTATGGTATTTTCCATCCTAGGTTCTCAAGCACTTTATAAATAATGTACCTCTTAATTTTGCAGATGGGGAAACTGAGGCACATAAAGTTAACTTGCTCAAAAGCACACAGAATTTATAGTAGAGGCGGAACTGGAACCCAGCTCTTCCAGTTCATACCTGGGCCTTAAGTTCTCTGCCAACAGAATAGGAAACCAGTTATGGCTGTGTAAGAGCCACTCAATACCCCCAAAAATGTCTCTTAAACATTGTTATGCCACCACCATCACTATGAATGAGATGAAAGTTTTGTCTCCAAGACTATTCAGTCCTTGGCCTCTGACTTTGAACTGCCAAAAAGGGAACCAGTTAGTCTTATGTGCAATTAAGACACCTGACCTCAGATAGCTAGTTTTCGGTCACTAAGATCAATAATATATAATCATTAATAATAATAAACAGCAACAGCACCCGAAAGAAAAAAAATGAGATGAGTAATGTTGGATTTATTACATACCATACAAGAACATCTGAGCTCGTCATTTTCAAAAAAGGCATGTGATAAATCACCAAGTTCTTAATGTCTTACTACTTCAAAAGATCAACAACACTGAGATTTAGAACAAAGTTAACCCATCAAACTGACTGTATTCCAATTGGCTTGGAAGTCAATTTTTTTTTCTGGACATCTAACTCTATTCCTATTTAAAATGTTATTTTTTAAAAACCTATTACCCTTAAAAAGAAAAGGAGTACTTGTGGCACCTTAGAGACTAACCAATTTATTTGAGCATAAGCTTTCGTGAGCTACAGCTCACTTCATCAGATGCATTTTTCTTTTTGCAAATACAGACTAACACGGCTGTTACTCTGAAACCTGTTATTACCCTTAAGAATTTCATGATCATGAAGAGACTTGCACATAGTTCTGATTAAAATATTCAGGATATAGTATATGTAATAAAACTCTGACTTCAGGCTTCAGTGATCATCAATATTTATTGTTCCATGAAGTAAATACTCAACATTTTCTTTTAACCTTTCAGATCAGTAAATCTGGATATTCACCTCAACACATGTTAATGTCTACCTATTGAACTATAATTCAGCAGTTAAGGCCAGATTTTCAAAATGTATGTAAGCACTTAAAAATGCAAGTTAAGTCCTTAGTAGGATTTTCAAAAAGCACCTAACTCTCATTTAAATTGATGAGAATTAGGCACCTAGGTGCTTTAAAAAAGTCCTCTTCTGCTAGCAACTGGACCATGAGGTTTGTCTCTCTCTCTTTGGGCATGTCTACACTGCATTAAAAATCTGCGGCTGGCCCGTGCAAGGAACTGAACTATGGGGCTATTTAACTGTGGTGTGGACATTTGGGCTCAGGCTGGACCCGACCTCTGGGACTCTCCCCACTTGCAGTGTCCCAGAGCCCAAACATCTGCATCACAATTAAACAGCCCCTGAGCCCGAGTCAGCCAGCATGGGCCACCAGCAGGTTTTTAATAGCAGTGTCGATACCCTAAAGACTATGGGCTGGATTTTTCCCAATGGAAATTAGGCACCGAGGCGCTTGAGATTTAAGAGCACCTAGTTGCCTAACTCCCACTGGGAAAAATCTGGCCCCTAGTCTTTAAGAGTACACACTAAACTTACAAACTTTTAGGCAGGCTACAAAAATGAGATTCAAACACCCATGCATAATCCCCTAATAGAGTTTTGAATGAAGATTTGTCTCAGCCAGCCACTTGCAAGTATCTCTCTTTGAAGCTTTGCTAAGTTGAAGACACTGAGGATGGGCAACAGATTCCTGCCAACTTGAACTGACTCTTTTGGAAGCAGCACACTTCCTTTCCTCAATTAAGCAGCAGAGTCTTGGAAATCCTTTACAGTAGTAAAGAAAGAAAAAGTTGCCAGCAGAAGAGGCCTACCAAATGGTTTTTAATTTATTTATTTTTGCTATGTTCAAAACCACTAGTGTCACTGTCCAAATTCATTAAAACCTGATCTTACCTCCTTCACCCTGCCCCCTAGCCCCCCCAAAAAATCATTAAATTATTAAAGTTGTGAGTCTGTCTTGGGAACGGACTTTCCAATTGCTGCAGATATCTGCAATAATTAAAAAGGGAATGTCAATAAATGACCAACAGAGAGAGAGTTTTGTAGACACTGCCACCACTTTAAAAAAAAAAAAAAGTATGGTGAACCTCAAACTCCAAAAAAAATGCTACTACTAAGTACACAAGCTTGTGGCTGAAACCTTGGATGTATGCCTCCTGCGGGGACTCCCTCAGATTGACCTGAAATAATTTTAAATTTTCCTTTTGTATTGCAAAAGCATATTTGAACACTAACAATATGGAGAATTATCCAGGTCAATTCCCCTGCCCACACCAGTAAAAGTTTGATATATGTTTCCTCTCTCCTCTGGAAGTAAGACTCCAACATGGTGGCTGGGATTTTGCAGCTTGCAAAGTAACTTGTGTATCCTATTCTAGGTCCTGTTTGGTCAAAACACTTAAAAGGTTTACATTGCCATCCGTTCATGTTTGTCCAGAGGAAAAAGAAAATCCCTTTTAAAGCCCGTATTCACAGTGTACCTTCAAGGACGTACACCTAGGCAGGAGTTCACATCTTATGTGCTGTGGACACTGCTACTTCCAAATTTTGCTCCTTTTTGTCTTATCCAGGCCAATCTACTGCAGTCCTGAAGAGCAGTCAAGACTGGAAAACAGCCTGCTGTTTTTCAACCAATGTACTATCATGCTGAATTAGACACATGATAGGTAACATGTATATATTACACATTATCAAATGGCATAACGAACAAAGTGAAATAAAAATATGCAGCAAAAACAAGGCCAACTCCAGTGCCATTAGCAAACCAGAACCAAGTCCATGTTCCTCCTTCCTCCCAAGGCCAACCATCCAATGACCACAACAAATACCATATGAAATACTCAAGTTGGTATTTTTTACTTAAAAAGTATCATTACATTTCCACAATGTTTTTTTTTACATATTTCACTAAAGACTAGTTGAATTGGCCTAAGCAACAGGTGTATTAATTGGATTTTGATTACAGTAATATCTTCATTAGCCCACAAGACCGTGCTAATGAAAACAGATTTAAGCCCATATTTCCCTATCTTTTAGCATCAGGGCACAGTTAGAGGAGATTCTTACACAGCAGAAGATGGAATCCACCTTCAGTTCATGAACATTCTCTTCCACTTAGGGTTACTTTGTTATTGAACTAGGTTATCCAACAGCATCCACCCCCTAATGAACCCCAAAAGTAAAACAATTTTTAGCGACACAGACACACTCCTCCAACTCAGAATAAAGCTTATTTTCCTAATGAACATACATACCCTACTCTAACTTATTACTAAACAGCCTGCCCCTGCGAATTCCTAGACATTCTAGCTCTTTTCTTGTTATATTTTGAACAGTCTCCTATCCCAGGAGTCTCATGCGATAATGTACTGGAATGAAACCAGAAAAAATGAAGATGTTTTTCTGTCAAATACATTCAGGTTTGCCTATTCAGTTTGTGCTCTGACCATGCAGCTGTGGGCTCAGAAAAGATATACATGGTGATCCCCTATTAGAGGAGGTTTTCATCCTTGACTTGTTGAATATAATTAGATTTTTTTCTTTTAAATTAGAGTCTGAAAATGGATTCAGATTAACTGGATGTGATTGTCCCTACAGTAATCTGCTGCCTAACCAGCCGACTACAAAAATATGTCACACACAGAGTACAAGGCCTCTCAGAAAGAAGGGAGCTGGGGGAGAACGTACAGGACCACAGCAAAAACTACTTTGTCTTATTTCTTCCACTCCACGAAAAGGAGCATTACATCACACTCTTACAATGCAGGGGGAGGGGGCTGTTCCCAGAAAGCAAGATTTACAGTTATTTCCCTTTACTCTTCTGCTTGGTTCTAGAGGAGATGTAAAAATCAATTTGGATTTAATTTTCAACAATGCAAAATTTGAAGAAGATTTAGAAGAAGATGACAGCTCTTGAACTGCATGTCTTAGTATGTATGTGAATGGTCATTTCCTACTGGATATGAAACAAACATCCTGCAAAAAAAAAAAAAAAAGCTATAGTCCCATATCTCAGATGTGTATATAAATACCTTAAAAAAGGTTTGGTAAAAATTTTTTGGACTAAAATTTGTGATGTGCAATAAAGGGGAGCTCCCTCAGGGAGCAGGGGGTTAGGAAAGACTACTTTTAAACTGAGACTAAGCTAGCACGACTGACTGGTTTGAACTCTAAATGCCATGTTTATGGGGCAGTACCATTTGGTCCCAACTACGACCAAAATAAAAACACATCTGGTTGCAGAGCGGGGGCATGAGACAGAGAAAAAAAAAGAGGAGCGCAAGCCATGCAAGAGAGGATGAGCACTGAAGCACATTTTGCACAGGAGGCTTTCAAGCACAGGAATCCTCCAAATCTTAAATCTCCCAGTACTCACTCCCCAACCCCAATATTTAAAACATACTGATGCATCATTTTAGTTTTTACATCTTTATGGCAAGTATGGCCTAGTAAAAACATTCGTCCCCCACTCCCCTTGTCGGCCCTAGCAGTAGAAAGAATGCAAACCCATTTATATTTATGCAAATTTTTGCAGCAGATTTAAGAGCTTCAGGTTCTTGGGGGAGAAAATCGCTGGGGGGGGGGGATGTGGGAGCCTGTTTAAATAACAGGATTTTCAATAATCCCTAGCACTCTCGCTTGTTTGGAAAACAGAAAAATGATGTAATTTGCATATAAATGTATTTAAATTGCAATCAAACCCTTTCAAATTTTTCAAAACACTTCTGCCACAGCTTTTCAAATCGTAAAATCTTGTCAAAGTCCATTAGATGTAAGAGCTCAATGATTCACAATCGTCTGAAGCAAGTGTTTATGCCAGACAAACATCGCCATGCAACACCACAGATGAAACGGTCAGACCTGATCCACATACAATCTATCGGTAGGTTAAAAAAATAGCTGAAAGATACTACTAACCTCATAAAGTGCAGCAGTGCTTAAATCCAGCGAGTTGAGGCATACAAGGTAGAAATGGAAATGAAAAGAGATCCAAGAATGATTTCTGTATATGTTTTTTTCAATTTTAAATGTTCAGAAACGAGCAGAGACTCTGTCGGCCATTTTGGCTTGAACTCACTCTCTCGCTCTTGCGCTCTCTCTCCCCTCTGTCTCTCTAAAGGAAGAAGCTTTTTGTGACCTTCAAATAGAGGCAGGTCATGTGACTTGGGGCAGGCTGTCAATCAGGAAGAGGAGGGTGGAATGCTACAATCTTAAAGGGAAAGCAGCCTTTTTTGCACCTAAAAGACTACTTCGCAGTGCGCAGCTTTCCCTCAATAGTGTAATGCTGCTGTAGCATATTTTCCATCTGCATTACTTCTCATCTATTTATCATGCAAAAGTAGTACACAGAAACAAGATTTTATCCAGTATATCTGGGGATAGAACTAAATAAAAGCATAGTTGGATTTTTTTTACACTAGCTACAAATTAAACCAGCGAATCATGTTAATGTAACATTAAGCTTGCACCGATGAAAAGTTATAAGACATGAAATGCAAAAATTAAGTTTCCAACAACAATATTCAGTCTTCTGTACTGGACTTTGGTGCACATGGCCCCAGCAGTTGCTGTCTGCTCCCTCCCCATCCCCCCCCCCCACACCCCTGCAAGAGAAAGTGTCCCTTTAGGAAGGCCCCATCTGGCTTTACAAATGCAAGACTACGCAGTAATAAATACTGCCACCAGCACTAAGAGACACACCTTTACCACTTCAAAACTGAGCCCCTACATATCAGCAGTTCCAGACAGCTATTTGTCAGCCTAAGAACAGGCAGCAGGTAAGCAAGCAGATGAGGATTGGAGAGAAACGTGGGACACAACCAGACACAGACACTTCTCCAAACTTTGAATAAAGCTTATTTTCTATTAACATACACACCCTACTCTAACTTATTAGTAAACAGCGCACCCCTCCAAATTCCTAAACAATCTAGCCCTTTTCTTGTTCTATGTTGAACTGTCTCGTATCCCAAGCTGGAGAAGCCTGGGACCCAGCATCAAGTTGTTTCTCCCTCTGGATCCATGGACTCTGGGAGGAGAGGACGTGAGGCTGGGGTGGGGAGCGCAGCTGGGCTCTGGGGGATAGGGAGAGTGGGTTTCTGGGCTGGGGGGCATCCTGCAGCTGGGTTCTGGGGAAGGAGGGGGTGCAGAGTGTCTGGGCTGGCAGGAGGCCACAGCTGGGCTCTCAGGGAGGAAGGGATGCGAGTGTATGGGCTGGCAGGGGGGCCGCGGTTCAGCTCTGGGAGTGGAGAGGGTGCGAGTGTCTGAACTGGCAGGGGATTGCGACTGGGCTTTGGGGACAAAGGGATGTGAGTGTCTGGGCTGGGGAGCACCCCACAGTTGGGCTCTGAGTGTAAAGGGGTGCAAGTGTCTGCCCCCGTGCTGGGCTCTGGGGGGAGGAGGCAGAGAAACAGGAACATAAGAACAGCCATACTGGGTCAGACCAAAGGTCCATCTAGCCCAGTATCCTGTCTTCCAACAGTGGCCAATGCCAGGTACCCCAGAGGGAATGAACAGAACAGGTAATCATCAAGTGATTCATCCATCCCCTGTCACCCATTCCCAGCTTCTAGCAAACAGAGCAAGAGTACTTGTGGCACCTTAGAGACTAAGTCTTAGAGATTATAGTCTTGGCCTTCATAACATCCTCTGGCAAAGAGTTCCACAGATTGACTACATTGTGTGAATAAATACTTCTTTTTGTCGGTTTTAAACCTGCTGCCTATTAATTTCATTTGGTGGCCCCTACTTCTTGTGTTATGAGAAGGAGTAAATAATATTTCCTTATTTAAAAAGAATGAGGAGTACTTGTGGCACCTTAGAGACTAACAAATTTGTTTGAGCATAAGCTTTTGTGGGCTAAAGCCCACTTCATCAGATGCATGTAGTGGAAAATACAGTAGGAAGATATATATAGATATATATACACACACACACACACACACACAGAACATGAAAAAATGGAGATTGCCATACCAACTCTAATAGCCCCAAGGTGGGCTATTATCAGCAGGAGAAAAAAAAAAAAACTTTTGTAGTGATAATCAGGATGGCCCATTTCAAACAGTTGACAAGAAGGTGTGAGTAACAGTAGGGGGGAAAATTAGCACAGGGAAATAGTTTTTCGTTTGTGTAATGACTCATCCACTCCCAGTCTTTATTCAAGCCTAATTTAATGGTGTCCAGTTTGCAAATTAATTCCAGTTCCTTATTAAATTAATTCCTAATTTACTTTCTCCACACCAGTCATGATTTTACAGACCTCTATCACATCCCCCTTTAGTCATCTCTTTTCCAAGCTGAAAAGTTCCAATCTTATTAATTTCTCCTCATACGGAAGCTGTTCCATATCCCGAATCATTTTTGTTGCCCTTTTCTGAACCTTTTCCAATTCCAATATATCTTTTTTGAGATGGGACAACCACATCTGCACACAACATTCAAGATGTGGGCATACCATGGATTTATATAGAGGCAATATGATATGTTCTGTCTTATTATCTGTCCCTTTCTTAATGATTCCCAACATTGTTAGCTTTTTTTGACTGCTGCTGCACACTGAGTGGATGTTTTCAGAGAACTATCCACAATGATTCCAAAATTTCTTTCTTGAGTGGTAACAGCTAATTTAGACCCCATCATTTTATATGTACAGTTGGGATTACGTTTTCCATTGTGCACTACTTTGCATTTATCAACACTGTATTTCATCTGCCATTTTGTTGCCCAGTCACCCGGTTTTGTGAGATCCCTTTGTAGCTCTTCACAAACTGCTTTGGACTTAACTATCCCTGCATCCATGGTTATGGTTATCATTGGCATCAGCTGAAGAAAAGGAACTCCTATCCCTACATTGTGATGAACCTTCCACCAGTCTAGGGAATGCTTCACCGGCTGGGGAACTAACACCTGCTTGTTGAGGTGTTCGTTTGGCTCTTCAGGCCCTTGAGGAACTTGGCAGTCACGTCCAAGGCGAAAACCAACCTACCTTTGAGTGGCGGACGAAAGGCCGAAATAGCAGCCAAGTGGACCTTGATAGATGAAAGAGATAGGTCTTGCAGCTTGATATGCAGAAGGTAGTCCAGGATCAACTGCAACGAGGCCCACTTGGGCTGAATACCAACAAGTGAACCGCTTCCGTTAGGCTAGGTAGATCGCTCTGGTGGAGGGCTTTCTGCTGCCCAACAGGACCTGCTGGACAACGACTGAGCACTTATGCTCCTCCGCATTTAACCAGGCAGCAGCCAAGCTGTCAGGTGCAACATCGCCAGGTTTGGATGTAGAAGACTGTCGTAGTTTTGGACAGCAGGTCCAGTCTGAGCGCCAGCTGTTAACGGAGCAGACACCGAGAGGTCCAGCAGTGTGCCGAACTAGTGCTGGCACGGCCAAGCCGGTGCTATGAGGCTCATCTTCGCCCTGTCCTATTTGATTTTCATGAGGACTCTGAATTAGCGGCACTGCAAGGAAGGCATACAACAGAGCCTCTGACCACGGGAACAGAAAAGAGTCCAACAGGGAGCCTCTGTCGATCCCCCGAATTGAGCAGAAAACGGGGCATTTTCTGTTTTGCTCGTATGCGAACAAGTCCACCTGGGGAGATCCCCACCTCTGGGAGATGAAGCTGACCACTTCCGGACGGAGGGACCACTCATGGCGAGACAAGAAGGTCTTGATGAAGTGATCTGCCAAAGCATTCCTGGCCTCAGGGGGTGTGCGGCTACGAGATGGATGCCCTGTTGTACACAGAAGTTCCAGAGCTTGAGGGTTCCCTGGCAAAGGGCAGACTACCTAGCCCCGCCTTGCTTGTTGATATAGAACATAGGGCTGTGTTGTCCGTCAGGACCTAGACCACCCTGCTTTTTATGTTAGGTAGGAAGGCTTTGCAGGACAGGCGAACTGCTCTGAGCTCCCCAACACTGATATGTAGGGAGCGGTCATGACTTGACGAACAACCTTGCATGCTGAAATCGCCACGGTGGGCTCCCCACCCCAGGTCCGCGGCATCAGAGATGAGGGTCACCAACGGGGAAGGAGCCGCGAAGGGAACCCCCTCCAACACCAATGAAGGATTTGCCACCGTGTGAGTGACGACAGTACGTGGTCTGGGACCCTGACCATATGGTCCACGCTGTGTCTGTTGGAGATGTAGACCGACGCCAGCCACGCCTGTAGGGGCCTGAGGCAGAGCCACGTGTCCCAGACCATGTAAGTGCAGGCAATCGCAGGCACGTCTGAGCGGTGGTGAGGGTGGGCTTGCATGCACAAGATCAGGTCCACCATGGCTTGAAACAGAGCCTCAGGGAGGAAGGCTCTGGCCTGAGTAGAGTTGAAGACCCCACCAATGTACTCTATGCATTGTACTGGAATTAAGATCAATTTTTTCTTGTTTATTCACAGCCCCAGGTCTCAATAGGTGAAGCCACACTTGATCCTGGGACCAGCCCTTTTTCATCCAGTCATCAAGGTAGACATAAATTTGCACCCCTCAATGCCTCAGGTAAGCAGCCACAGGCGCTATACACTTTGTAAACACTCTTGGGGCTGACAAAAGACCGAAGGGCAGTGCAATGAATTGAAAATGGCAGTAGCCCAACCCAAAATTGAGGAAACGCCTGTGCCCCGGGAAAATGTTAATATGGAAATATGCATCCTTCAAGCCGAGGGCAACGTACCAGTCTCCCGCATCCAGGGAGGGAATAATGGAGGCCAGAGAGACCATGCAAAAGTAACTTCTTTAGAGACATGTTGAGGCAGCGCAGATCCAGAATGGGTCTGAGGCCCCCTTTTGCTTTTGGGATGAGGAAATAATGGGAGTAGAACCCTTTCGCCCCCTTCAAGTCTGGAGGGACATCCTCCATCGCCGCCAGGCATAGGAGGTTCTCGACCTCCTGAACAAGGAGCAGCTTGTGAGAAGGGTCCCTGAAAAGGGACAGGGAAGGGGGGTTGGGAGGGAGGGTCAGCCACAAACTGCAGGGTGTAGCCTGAAGATATTATGTCGAGCACACAACAGTCTGAAGTCAGCCGCGACCAAGCTGACCAGAAGGGGTGCAGGCGGTTGAGGAAAGAGCAGGGAGGTGGATCCTGGGAAGTGACTGGGGCACCATCCCCAGGCGCATCCTCAAAATGCCTGCTTCTGGCTTCCCTGGGCTCTGGAAGAACCAGGCTGGGCAGAGGAACAGGAAGACGAAGAGTGACACCATTTAAATCCTTTATCTCTGTCCTTCTTCCTGTAGAAGCTGGACTGGGGAACACGCCAGGACCTTGACGGAGGCGGAGGCTGACGGAACGTGCTTTCTAGTCTACTGGATGGTGTGTAAGCCGAAGGAACGGAGGATGTCATGGGAGTCTTGAAGGCCGTGAAGCCGTGCATCAGTCAGCTCTGAAAAGAGCCCTGCCTCCCTCAAACGGGAGGTACTGAAGGGTAGTCTGCATCTCCTGGGACAGCCCAGAGGACTGTAATGAGGAGCTGCACCTCATGACCACCGCAGAGGTGACTACCCTGGCTGCAGAGTCCATAGCTTTCCAGGCCATCGGAAGGTTACCGCTCGCCACCATTTTGCCCTCTTCCACCAAAATGGCAAACTCCTGGGCTCGATCCTGTGGGAAGCCCTCCGGAAACTTGCTGATGGAGTTGTACCTACCGAGCAGGGCTGGATGGCTAGACACCCAAAATTCAGGCTGTCTGTCAAATAAATTTTCCTGCCAAACAAGTCCAGCCTCTTGTCATTTTTATTTTTCATGTACCACTCTCCTGGCCCTTCCTGGCCTTTTCGTTGATGGCAGACACAACCAGGGGGACCCCACTGGAGGGTGGGTGTACAGGTACTCAAATCCCTTTGTGGGGACATAGTACTTCTTTTCCACCTTCTTGGAGGTAGGCGGAATGGAAAAGGAGATCTTGCATTGCCGACTTGGCAATTTTGAGGACAGAGCCACTCATTTGTGAGGGGCCGGTCAGCGCTTTTGTCTGGCAACTAAGATGACTGCACAGCAGTCTGAGGGGCGGCTTCCCCTTCCTCGTCCAGGGACAGCTCCTTGGGCAATAGGGCCACTCCGACTCGGGTGCCAGCTGTACCGGGGGTAGCTTGTCTGGTGTGGCCTTGGAAAAATGGTAGGAGTATGGGACCGGCATAACAGGTACATCCCGTGGGTTCTAGTACTGCCACTGAGCGAGCCATTGCTCCTGCCTCCACACCCTCTGCAGGAACCACGCTGGTCTCGCAGGCCAGTGGCAAGATGCCTTTTATAGGTGAAGGGCTGAACTCCCATTTAGGCTCGGACCATTGCCCTTCCAGTGACCAGGGCAGAACTGTAAATGCCTGAGTCTGATCTGATCAGAACTGATCCTCATCAGCAACTGGGGAGCAGAGGGCAAGGACCAGTGCCAGCCCGAAGAGCGGTACCAGGGAGCCAGAGACCGGTGTTGCAACCGGGAACAATCCCACACCGTGGGGATCGACACCTGGGAGACTGCCTACGCGATGGTAATCTGCACTGTGGTGAACTCTGGCAGGAAGGCTGACAGTACCAGGGATACAGGGATCGGCATCGTAACTCAGGCGTCCCGTGCCTTGCAGGTGGAGACTTGGTGTCAAGGACCTGTGTCTCGTTACCAGGGTCCGAGGCCGCAGCAATGGGGATTGATGCCTGCAGTCCAGGGATTGGGTATGCTCCACTGTTTTAGGGGGCGGTCCCATAACCGGCTTGCCCATAGATGCTGGGGCCTTGGCCGGGTCCATCACCTGGCTTGGCGTCTGCGGTGCCAGTCAGCCTACTTGCTCTTTGGCCGCCAGGTCCACTTCAGGCACAGATGAATTTACTAGGGGCCAGGACCCCCTGCTGCTTCCAGGAGTTGGAGGCAGGTCCCGGGCTGGGATGGGGGGGGGTCTGACTGCATGGGTACTGCGAAGCAGCTCCGGAGCAGGCACGTGGCCTGACACAGGTCCTTTGCCCGAAGCCCCTTTCTTCTGTGGCGCCAGTGGGTCCGTCAACTTCAACCTTTCTTAGGCACTGGGGATGGGGAATGGTGCCAAGTGGATTCCAGTGCTGGTGGTACGCTGTGTACCAAGATACCAGGCATGGAGTCCGATCGAGAGGGTGCCAAGATAGGACAAAGAAGTGCAGCCTCCATGAGGAGGGCCCTCAAGCGGATGTCCCACTCCTTCTGAGTTTGAGGGTGAAAGTTTTTCAAGATCCTGCACTTATCCTTTCTGTGGGACTCCCCCAAACACTTTAAACAGCTCTCATGGGGGTCACTAATGGGCTTCGGCCGGCTGCACAATGACTATGGCTTAAAGCCTGGGGAACGGGGTATGCCTCGCTCTGAGGCAAAGTCCTAGCTGGGACTCTAACTCCTAAACTACTACACTAACACTTAAAGGTCTAATTAAGTACCTATCAACTAACAAAGGAGACAGAACAATGGACTGTAAGAACCGCTAACAGCCTTGCAATGCAAGACAAGGCACTCCGACCAACCATCATGGGCGGTAAGAAGGAACTGAGAGGGCGTAAGGTTGGCAGTGCCTAACATACCAACGCATGAGCGTGACACTCAAGGGGGCGCCACAGCCAACCCTACGGATACCGCTACGGCTCCAATGACTGTGCACATGCACACACCTAGAATGGAATCAACATGAGCAAGCAATTGAGAAAGAACTGAGGCTTTGATGAGGAAGGCTGCTGTGTAGATGCATCAAGTGGGTTAGAAGGTATCTTTCTCTGGAACTTCTCTCTCTTTCTTGGAGATTCTGTTGGTCTCTGAAATCCAGAGAATTGCATCAGACAGGATCTGTGAGCCATTTGTGATCTATTAAACTTCCTTTTGTTTGCAGGAGCAAGGTACCTAACAAGCGTAACGTGGCCCTGGAATCCTTAAGGGTATGCAATGACTCTTGGGTATTTTCCACAAACAGCTTCAGTCCACCAAACAGAAGTTCCTCTATCATATTCTGGACTTCTCTGGAGAAGTCATGTAGCTATAACCAGAAAGCCCTGTGCATCACCACTGTCGTAGAGATGGAGCGGGCCTTGGTATCTGCAGTATCCAGAACTGCCTGAAGAGATGTTCTGGCTAGTAATTGTCCCTCAAATTAGTGGCTTGAAATTTTTCCCTTTGGTCCAGCGGAAGCAGTTCAATAGACAATCCAACTTTGTATAGTTTATGTAGTTGTACTTTGCCATCAGCACCTAGTAACTCACAATATGGAACTGTAGGGTTGCTGATTAGATTAATAGGATTTTCTCCCCAGCGGGTCCTGGCACTTTTGGTCTCTGTCATACAGGGTGACTTATAAAGATGCTGCTTACCCCATTCATTAACCATATCAACAACCAGAGAGTTAGGTGGAGGGAGGGAGAATAAGAACTTTGAGTCCTTAGTGGGCATGTAATTTTTTTTTTTTTTTTTAAATCAGCCCTCTTACATGTGGGAGTTACTGTAGCTGGAGACTGCCAAATGGATTTTGCAGGATGCAGGAGAGCCTTATTGACAGTAAGAGCAATTCTGGACGGTCTCTCAGATTGCAGAATATCCGACAGCTTGGGTTGGGATTCTCTGACCTCTTGAAGAAGTAACTGTTGGAATTCTGCTACCCACCTAACAAGATCCTGGAACTGCCAAAAGTCATCAGCCACAGGTGGAGGAGGAGACATTACAGCTTCATCCTCCTTAGTTTCTTGGGCTGCAAATGCTCCATCCTGTTGCTGGGGAGAAGAAGCTTGAGTCTCCCTGTTATCCCAGTAGGAGAAGATTGAGGCGCTGGAAAAGTGTCTGTGATAAGCTGCCCAGGGATCCCAATATGGCCACTGAGGACCATACGGGGGAGCAGGTGGCATTCAGTGCTGCTCCCACCAGGAGTGGTGAGGTCCTTGAGTATCAACCTTACCCCGCCAAGAAAGGGGTTCGTATATTAATACAAGGGGGAATCCTGAACAGAAATCTGAAGGGAAGAAGAGGATGATGAAGATTTCTTCTTCTTCTATTGGTGGAGTGCAAACTAAAAAGGTAGGTGATGGTACAAGGAATGTATAGCGCTCCAAAGATCAAGTGGCTCTCAGTAATGAAAGGAGATTGGTACCCTCTGGTTCAGCAGTCACTGATAAGTCCTTTGTGCATCTAAAATCTTGCAACACTAAATGATGTTGCAGTATCAAGTATTGTTGTGGCATCAAAAAATGTTGCAGCACTGAGGGGTATTGTGGGACTACACCTGTCCTTGCTGATCAGTACCAATTACTTAGGGTGCTTCACAGATGGCACCAATGCGGCTGGAGGCTTACATAGTACCTAAGAACTCAATAGGGGTACCAGGAGAGAAGTTAAGTCCAACAATACCCATACTCCGTTTGCTCTGTCATTTTCAAAGTAGGCAGTACCGGGGTCTTTCCAGCACCATGACTGGACTTAGACCTGCGGGGCTTTCCCACTACACTGGTACTGGAGGAGCCTGTTGCCTTCACAGTACCAAACCTTGAGGACATCATCTCTGAAGCTGTCGACCTGGTTGGGGAACAAGATCTTCTTGAGGATGACTCCTTGGGATGGGAATTAGCACTCCTCCTCCTCTTAGGATGTTTAGAAAAGGACTCGGAGGATTTCCTCTCTGTGAGAGAATGCTGTGCTGAGGCTGAAACAGCGCTAAAAGCCCCTAGGGAGGGCCTCTCTGACCTGATCCCAGCGTTTTCTTACTAATGTCACTCTCTATTTCTACATGACCCATCATGCATGAAACCTGTGGACAGATCTTTGCAAATGACCTGAAAATCTCTACTAGTCCTTCCCTGAATAATTTCTCTTCACTAACTGCCCTTCCTTTTGAAGCCTTAGAAAAAGGATCAGCTAACTACAAATGTAGACAGTCTGACTCCATTCATAGCCCTTAATGTAATCAAAAGCATCACCACCTAAAGAAGTTGCTAACCCCATGATGGGCAAGGAGTTCAACAAATCTCCTTTATCTGTCTAATAGTCAACGGACGATCCATATGCCTATTACCTCAACATTGTACTAGAAGAAGAAAAAACTCAGAGCTCTGATACCTGCATAAACATGATCACTAACCCTTAGTTCTACCCACATGGTCTGCTGGGAGGATGGTATTTCTAGTCATACCCATAATCCTGTTGTCTGCTTGAGGAATTAAACAACACAGAAGTTATCTAGGGAAACTGCACAAGAGTCCAGAGGGAAAATCTCAATCTGGAGTTGTATTCTTGGCTTCCAATATATTTTGAATGTAGAGTGGAAAAAACAAGGGGGGGGGGGGGAGGTAGTGGCTGGGAGGGGTTTGTGCTCTCCTCCATGTCTCAATGAACAAACCTCAGTTGCGGGTAATAGATCTTAATTAAGGCTGCTGGACCTTCCTATGTAAACAATCTAATCGCAGACTCATATTCTTCCTCCAACAATCTCTTCCTTTCAGAAGGGGAACCAAGGAGGATTATCTTCTGTGAATAAATCCTAGGATGAATAAAACAATACCCCCACCACTCACTCCCCTGGACGGTTCATATTCCATGTGAGGTCAATCTAATTATAGCCAAATCTCCAGTAGTCAAAGAAATATGAAGAGTTTAGGAGTGAGGCTAACCTAGGATGTAGCCCTTTAAGTGAAATAATCACAGGTAAAGCTGATAAATATACAGAACATCCCCTCTCCTGGGTCATTCATCTACTTCAGCGGGGCTCAGGTTCATCTACTGCTTTTTCTAACTTGTAGGTCTTTGGACTCTTTATCCTCCAGTTTGGTTCATATGTGGGGGAGAGGGAATTTGCAGTCCAATCTGGCCAAATCCCCCCCCACACACACACACCCCGAAAATAGTGATAAAATTTTTACTAGAGTCAGTTTCTCCACTACTATATGTCGGTAGTGATCAGGTAAGGTGAGCTATTACCAGCAGGAGAGCGGGGGGTTGGGGGGGACCTTTTGTAGTGATAATCAAGGTGGGCCATTTCCAGCAGTTGACAAGAACTAGGCAGCTCTCCAACACCACTTTCTACAAGCCATTACCCTCTGATCCCACTGAGGGTTACCAAAAGAAACTACATCATTTGCTCAAGAAACTCCCTGAAAAAGCACAAGAACAAATCCGCACAGACACACCCCTGGAACCCCGACCTGCGGTATTCTGTCTGCTACCCAAGATCCATAAACCTGGAAATCCTGGACGCCCCATCATCTCAGGCATTGGCAGGATTGTCTGGCTATGTAGACTCCCTCCTCAGGCCCTACGCTACCAGAACTCCCAGCTACATTCGAGACACCACTGACTTCCTGAGGAAATGACAATCCATCGGTGATCTTCCTGAAAACACCATCCTAGCCATTACGGATGTAGAAGCCCTCTACACCAACATTCCACACAAAGATGGACTACAAGCCGTCAGGAACACTATCCCCGATAATGTCACGGCAAACCTAGTGGCGGACCTTTGTGACTTTGTCCTCACCCATAACTATTTCACATTTGGGGACAATGTATACCTTCAAATCAGTGGCACTGCCATGGGTACCCACATAGCCCCACCATATGCCAACATTTTTATGGCTGACTTAGAACAACGCTTCCTCAGCTCTCGTCCCCTAATGCCCCTACTCTACTTGCGCTACACTGATGACATCTTCATCATCTGGACCCATGGAAAAGAAGCCCTTGAGGAATTACACCATGATTTCAACAATTTCTATCCCACCATCAACCTCCGCCTGGACCAGTCCACACAAGAGATCCACTTCCTGGATACTACGGTGCTAATAGTGATGGTCACATAAACACCACCCTATACCAGAAACCTACTGACTGCTATGCCTACCTACATACCTCCAGCTTTCATTCAGACCACACCACACAATCCATTGTCTACAGCCAAGCTCTACGATACAACCACATTTGCTCCAACCCCTCAGACTGAGACAAACACCTACAAGATTTCTATAAAGCGTACTTACAACTACAGTACACACCTGCTGAAGTGAAGAAACAGACTGACAGAGCCAGAAGAGTACCCAGAAGTTACCTACTACAGGACAGGCCCAACAAAGAAAATAACAGAATGCCACTAGCCATCACCTTCAGCCCCCAACTAAAACCTCTCCAATGTATCATCAATGATCTACAACCTATCCTGAAGGACGACCCATCGCTCTCACAGATTTTGGGAGACAGGCCAGTCCTTGCTTATAGACAGCTCCCCAACCTGAAGCAAAATACTCACCAGCAACCAGACACCACACAACAGAACCACTAACCCAGGAACCTATCCTTGCAACAAAGCCCATTGCCAACCGTGGCCACATATCTATTCAGGGGACACCATCATAGGGCCTAATCACATCAACCACACTATCAGAGGCTCGTACACCTGCACATCTACCAATGTGATATATGCCATCATGTGCCAGCAATGCCCCTCTGCCATGTACATTGGCCAAACTGAACAGTCTCTACGTAAAAGAATAAATAAACACAAATCAGAGGTAAAGAATTATAACATTCAAAAACCGGTCAGAAAACACTTCAATCTCTTTGGTCACTCGATTACAGACCTAAAAGTGGCAATTCTTCAACAAAAAAACTTCAAAAACAGACTCCAACAAGAGACTGCTGAATTGGAATTAATTTGCAAACTGGATACATTTAACTTAGGCTTGAATAAAGACTGGGAGTGGATGGGTCATTACACAAAGTAAAACCATTTCCCCATGATTATTCCCCCCCCTCACTGTTCCTCAGACCTTCTTGTCAACTGCTAGAAATGGCCCACCTTGATTATCACTACAAAAGGTTTCCCCCTCTTCCCCCCCCCCCCGCTCTCCTGCCAGTAACAGCTCACCTTCCCTGATCACTCTCGTTACAGTGTGTATGGTAACACCCATTGTTTCATGTTCTCTGTGTATATAAATCTCCCCGCTGTATTTTCCACTGCATGCATCTGATGAAGTGAGCTGTAGCTCACAAAAGCTTATGCTCAAATAAATTTGTTAGTCTCTAAGGTGCCACAAGTCTTCCTTTTCTTTTTGTGGCTCTTTTGGGTAATGTCGATCGCTAATTTGGCTCCTGAACCACTGAGGTCTGAGTTTCAGAGTAACAGCCATGTTAGTCTGTCTTTGCAAAAAGAAAAGGAGTACTTGTGGCACCTTAGAGACTAACCAATTTATTTGAGCATGAGCTTTCGTGAGCTAACCAATTTATTTGAGTATCACTGAAATAGAACCTGATATGGTGGTCCCCTGATAAGCAAGAGGTAAAATTGCAAACACTAAACATTTAAAAAAAAAAAAAGGACAAACTAAAGTAAACTCATCACTAATTTACACCCCAAAATGACACACCCAACATATTCCAATGCACATCATCCTGTTACAGCACCAACACAAATGAGCATTTTGTCCTGAAAAACAATACAATACTTACTGGGAATATATTTGGAAAAAGTAGAATATCTCAATTTACAAATTAGGAGAAAAAATACTTCAGTGTTGGTCAAAGCACGCTGCCACCCCACTGAGTCTTTTTACAGATTGGTCTTCACCCCCTGGCAATCTAGCCCACTTTAAGCTTTGCCTAAAAAAAAAAAAAAAAAAAAAAGGCAATAATGGCCCTTGTTCAAAGTAGAAGAAACAAACAATGAATAGAATATTTCACACCGATTATAAATTTGGAAACTGTGCTTTTCTGCAGCTAGTTAATTTGAGGTTCATGAAGAGTAGTGAAAGATAACTTTCTATTTCAAAAGTTTGTGGTCTAACAGCTGAAGTTTATTTTTTCAGGTCTGAAGAGAAAGGGGTTGTCAGTACTTGAAGTATTACCTCAAGAAATGCAAACAGAGTTTTGATGTAAACTCTTCTGTATTAAAACTTACATTGGTGCTGCAAAAACGTAATTGCATTATCTTACCCACTTGGCATTGCCAGAATCGTTCAACTTGTGAGCAAACTATTCCAGATTTGTTTTAATAATTTTACTGCCATGCAGAGTGACAATTCTATATTTTAACCAAGAATTCAAACCTCATGATGACAGGGGTGTGAATCAGCTTATGGGATGGTGGGAGTGCCTTGCATTACTTCTATTAGAGGCACCCATCAGGCTGACTGAGAAGTAGCAATGAACTGCTGCAGAGCCTGCAATTTCCAATCATCCTGATTAACTGGCGAAACCAGAAGATGGGTACCTGAGGAAGTTCTTGATGACATGCCAAATTCTGTAAAATCTTTCATTGGACAATGAGACTAAAAACAATTTTGTCTTGCAGAGTACCCGTAAGTAGACCAATTCCTGAGAAGACACGAGGGAACTCCTCTGAAAATGGAAGCAGCACTCATGGCATTTGAGTATTTGAAAGCATTGGTATTTTTGTGGGATGTGGATTGTGTGTGCTTTTTTGGTCACACTATACAAAAGCATGTTTTGTTATAGAAGGCAGCTTGAGCTAATCAAGCTTAAAGAAATGGTACACACCCAGACTATTGAACTACACAGGCTTATCAATATGAAGACCTGGTTGCTTCTGCAGCTACGGTATTTGCTTCTACCCTATCCATGATTACCCACTTTGAAAGGACCAGTGAATGAGTTTAAAAATACATATATTTATTTAGAGAGGCAGGGGATTATATTGAGCGGTACAAAAAATGCTGGTCAGGAACACTCATGCTTGACGCACCTCACTCATGAAGAAACATCCTGTAAACAAAAAGGCCTTGTCATATTGACATTTTATTACAGGATCTCAACCATCTGAATTGTCCACTAGAAGGATCATCTTAGAAGGATCATTCTGATGAGAGCTGGCCGCTCTGATACCGGCTCCGCACTTCACATACTTTGAAGGAACGGGGGGGTGGAGGTGGGAGGAGGGGGAGGGGAGGTGCGGTGCCCATGGGCGTGAGTTGCAAGCCTCCGCCTAGTAGCCGGACCTGTTCCAGGCCGCTTCCAGGGCATAGCCCAGTCCGCAGTGCCAGGACAGGTGGGAAGCCTGCCTCTGCACCCCAGCTGTACCGCTGACCAGAAGCTGCCGGAGGTAAGTCCAAGCCCCAAAACCGCGCCCCGATCCCCTGCCCCAGCCCTGGGAATCTAAACCATTTGAGGGTTTTTTATTGTTTGGTTTCTGAACTACCATTAGTATGAGGGGGGGCTGACAGAATCTCAGAAGTAGTGAAGGTTTGAGATACCAAGCACAACAGGGACTGACCTTAGGAACTAAGGTCATCCTTGCAACAACTGGGGAACAAATACCTGGCTACTGTGGCAGTCAGAGCATCCCACACCCTGTGCTCTTCCTGCCCCTCTGACTTATTTGCTCTTCGAGACCATATTTCACCCCAACCAGGAAAGAAATGCAGCTAGTGACTATTGGCTTGTAGTTTCCAAAATGCCAGGTCCTAATGATAAACTTCTGCCCTTTGGGAATCCCAACGCTTTCCTACCACACTGCTGCAGAGAGGGAGGGAGAAACAAAATCTCTGGAAATAGCTCCTGCCTGGAGATAAAAAGGAAAAAAACATAGGGGAATGACCTCCTCCTCCAAGAGATTGGGGAATTAGAGGTACAACCAGTACTCTGAATGGCTCCCACTGCAGGCATGACATCATGAAGTTAGGAGAGAGAAAAAAGACAAGAGGACCCTCTAAGCTTGGAAGATGAGGATGAAGATCCAAGTCATCATGAATTACACAGCAACAGGAGCCCATGAGAGAGAAGGCTATGTCTTCATCTCCTGAAGGGATATACCCAATTATTGCCTTGTGATCCTGAATTGTTGCTCATGAATTCACAGGGAGAATTGGTGGCTTGTAATGCTTATCACAATTTATAGCTGACTAAAAGAGAATGTGGCCATTCCTCCTTTATATTGACTTTGTCATCTTCCATACTTTTGAAGGCTGAACTATTACTATGCCCCTGAAGTCAACCCAGAAGCTCTGGACAGTACAGAATAGAGACGAATGCTTCCTCAGCACCACTTTCTGGCATGAACACCATCTATGCTCAGGTCTCCACAGTGGCTCCCCAGTTGCTTCCAAGTGCAATTACCAAAGTTGGAGATAATCTTTGAGCCTTAAAGTCAGGGACATTTATCTGAGAGGCTATTACTTTATGCCCAGCCAAGGCAGAAAAGATCAGCCATGACCTTAAATTTGAGCACAGTACATCTGGAATTTTTAAAGACACTTGAGAATCAGACATTCAACTCCCACTGCATTTCAATGGGACTTGGGCACTTAACTCTCTTAGGCAGGGGTGGCCAACCTGTGGCTCTAGAGCCACATGCAGCTCTTCAGAAGTTAACATGCGGCTCCTTGTATAGGCACCAACTCCAGGGCTGGAGTTACAGGCGCCAACTTTCCAATGTGCCGGGGGGTGCTCACTGCTCAACCCTTGTTCCTACCACAGGCCCTGCCTCCACTCCACCCTTCCCGCTGATCGGGAGGTGTGGGGAGGGAGGGGGAGGTGCTGATTGGCAGGGCTGCCAGTGAGTGGGAGGCGCAGCGGGGGCGGGGAGCTGCTGACGTATTATTGTGGCTCCTTCTCAGGCTCAGGTTGGCCACCCCTGCTCTTAGGCTTCTTTGAAAATCCCAGGCTATATGTCCAGAAGCAGGGCTCTTCCAGTTGAGATCCCCCACACCTTTAGAATTCACTCTCTTTAGCAGGCCATCAAAGACAGTCTAGCTACCTTCAGCGTATAGCAAGACTAAAAAAAGAGAATTCATCAGTTTTTCTTCCATATTTTAAACTTCTGTAAAGATAGCAACTTTACTTACTGAGGCCCCCAGAGCATGTTAGAAATTAGCAAAACACAATTTCATTCAAAATGATCCTAAAGCACTTCATAAATTATTCATATACTAATCTTTTCCTCCAAGCAATGAAATGCAGCCAGCTCTGGAATGAAACATAGCAGCTATTATATAGAACCCAGAAAAACTATTGAACAGTTTAAAACAGGAACTGAAGAATATTTTGTCCAATCAAAACAATGAGAGTTTTAGGTTAGTAATTATGCAACTGGAATTTGTTCAGGACACAAAGATTAAAATTCTAAGCTTCATAAAAAGCTCCCAAGGGTTCTTTAATGAATACACATGATCAGGACCTCTGTTTCAAGTCTCCTCTATAAAAAAAAGCATTGCCAAAAGCATAATTCTCCCAAATAAATATTGCACTGAGACATTGGTTCATACTGTCTGAGGAAAGAAAGCCACCTACATAGCCTGAGGAAGACTCAGCTTTTGGTGGCTCACTTCCATGCAATAACCAGAGCATAACCCTCCTTAGCTAGTGAGATCAAAGGCATGCATTAACTTCTGCTATCAACAATTCTGTGCAAAGCAGTCTCTCAGCTTTAATAAATATTTTACCAAATAATAAAGTTACTGTTCTCGTACCATTTTTTTTTTTATTGTTGAAAGAATGTAGAGAATGGGAAAACTATTTTTCATGCCTATGCACATCCAACAGTTTGTACTGTGGAGCACTCCCCATCTCCCTGCCGGTTGGAGGCAGAGCATAGATCAACAGTCAGCCTGGGGCCAGGACAGCCCTTCTGTGGAGAAGAACAGAATGATGCTTCCAAACTGAAAAATACTAAATGAATATGTAAATCACCTAACTAACAAATGAACCTTGTGTATCAGACCCTTAGAGAACAGACAAATATCCCTTTACACAAAAAAGGGCTCCACAAGAAAAGGCTCCACAGGCATGGAGCAAACCTGTCTGACCAGACTGAAGTAGAGCCACATAATTATTTCAGGGGGCATCCCTGAGGTTGAGGGGATGATGATCCCCATGGATCTACTAGTGGGGGAGGATGGTCACTTACCCTCTGAAATAAACCGCCCATTGGCTAAGAGTGGGACAAGGCTGCTGCATAGCTGCAGTGATGTCGGCTACTGCTGCTGCTGCTCCCTTGGAAAACTAAGGTGCCATTATGGGATCCGCTTAAAAAGCCTCTTGCATTCCCCCTGGGCTGGAGGCCCTCAGTGGCCCAATACCCAGTCTAAGCCTTCACACCAGCCACGGGAGTTAGGTCCCATGTCTGGAAGGCTACAGGGGGACCTGGCCTGCTCTGGCACCTTCAGATTGCCCTTTGGTATGTCTGCATGCTCCTCTCTGCTGCTGGGACACTTTGGTCTTACTGCCCCTGGATAAAAAGCAGGACTTGGAGGACATTTGTCGTTCTTTTTTCTCTCCTTACCAGCCATGAGTCAAGATAAAAAAAGGGGGAAAACAGCTCTGTTCTGGTAATAATCAGACCCCACCCTACTCCACGATACAGCACTTGACCCAAGGTTTAAGAATCTGAAGTGCTGTCCAAAATCTGAGAGGGACGAGGTGTGGAGCATGTTTCCAGAAGTCCTAAAAGAGCAACACTCTGATGCGGAAAGTACAGAACCCAAACCATCAAAAAAGAAAATCAATCTTCTGCTGGTGGCATCTGACTCAGATGCTGAAAATGAACATACATCAGTCTGCACTGCTTTGGAACGTTATCGAGCAGAACCCATCATCAGCATGGACGCATGTCCTCTGGAATGGTGGTTGAAGCATCAAGGGATATATGAATCTTTAGCGCATCTGGCATGTAAATATCTTGCAACGCTGGCTACAACAGTACCATGCAAACGCCTGTTCTCATTTTCAGGTGACATTGTAAACAAGAAGCAGGCATTATCTTCTTCAAAATTTAAACAAACTTGTTTGTCTGAGCAATTGGCTGAACAAGAAGTAGGACTGATTGGAATTGTAGGCTCTAAAGTTTTACATTGTTTTATTTTTGAATGCAGGGGTTTTTGGAACATAATTCAACATTTGTAAGTTCAATTTTCATGATAAAGAGATTGCACTACAGTACTTGTATTAGGTGAATTGAAAAATACTGTTTTTTTACAGTGCAAATATTTGTAATCAAAAATAAATATAAAGTGAGCACTGTACACTTTGTATTCTGTATTGTAACTGAAATCAATATATTTGAAAATGTAGAAAATATTCCAAAAATATTTAAATAAATGGTATTCTAATATTGCTTAATTGCACAATTAATTTTTTTAATCACTTGACAGCCCTAGTCAAATTCAGGTTTTTTTTACTCCTATCCAAAAAAAGTCTCCACTACAGAAAGAGATGACTCCTGGTCTACAACCTGCCCAGGAATGGAGGCAGAGAATTCTGGTATTCTCCACAGACAGGCAGCCCTGGCTCCAGACTGGCTGACAATCTTTGCTCTGCCACCAACCAGCAGGGAGAGGGCGAATGCCTGATATTACAGACTGTGTGGGGGCGCGGGAAGAGTTGAGAAATAACAATGGGAAGCGATTAGCAGATTTGAATTACAAGTGAACATTTATTGAAGAACACAAGTCTCTTCCCCATTCCTTGAGTGCACCAGTTGAGCTCAGTTTCTTACCAATGGATGTCAATACATGAGCAAAAAGATGATTACCACCACCCGCAGGGGTCAGTTTTCAATTATAGAGGCTGAGACTGAGCTCAATAACCAAATATTTCATTTAAGCCAATGATTTTAGAAGTCCTAGTTTTCTCTTTAAAAATTTATTTCAATTAATATCAGTCACATCTATTGTCTGAACTGCTAGTGGCAGATTTCTAAGAGAAGCACTTTTTATTTATATTCAATAACCAAGGTCAAACAGTTTAACTAGCAAGTTCCCTCACTCTACCCCCGTGGTTCTCAAACTTTTGTACTGGTGACCCCTTTCATACAGCAAGCCTCTGAGTGTGACCCCCCCTTATAAATTAAAAACAGGTTTTAATACATCTAACACCATTATAAATGCTGGAGGCAAAGCGGGGTTTGGGGTGGAGGCGGACAGCTTGCGACCCCGCGTGTAATAACCTCGTAACCCCCTGAGGGGTCCTGACCCCCAGTTTGAGAACACCTGCTCTACCCCATAAGAACTGTAACAGCCTTTTCAATGTACTTATGTATTATACACCTTCCATTACAGCTTTTCTTTAATGCAGTAACTGTATAATAGGTTCAGTCTTTTTTATCCTGTTTGATATTTCAAAAGCACATCGGCAATAAGTACTATCACCCCCTATTTCCTAATAGTTACAAAATCTGTGCATGGCATTGCCATTTGTTTTCTAAAATTTCCAGATGCAGCATAGATTGGTTAGAAAAAAATATTTTTTTTGAGAGACACACAGACCGAGACAGACGGTTCAGTTAATGAAATCAGGACCCTTCCAGATGGAATCACAGTTCAAGGTAGGTCAGTCCTATGCCTCAACAATCTTGACAGTGTTCTTTTAATACTAGACTCTTCCACTAGGCACTCTAGTGAAGGTGTTTCTATCCCCTGGTAAAATAAACTGAGATTCAACCCCACTACAGAAATAAAGTCTTCAGGCCAACTGACAGTTACAAATGCCTGCTAATATACACCATTATGTACACAGTAATTGCTAATGAAGGAAATGTCACATGCTAACCAATACCATGCAAGTACTACACCTATTGATAGGTCTCTAAATAAGTGCATGTTTCTATTCCCATTCTCCCTTTATCCACTAACAATCTATTTGCCTATTACACATCTACATTTAAGTCCCTTATATACCAAAATGCAATCTACCTCTCTTCAGTAACTAGCCCCAATTTCAGTTGATATTAACTGGGAGGACAACAGTAAAGTCTACCTATGCCTCATCCAAGTACTAATAGCTCCAAAGAAGTGGTTATAGAATAAAATATTCATTGAAGATGTGAACATAGTTGAAACTGGGACAACATTTTGAACTACTATAAAAGTAAAAGTTATTGGTGACTTACAACCAATTGGATTATTGGACCCACAAAATGTCTTGCAACTATCATCAATTTTTAATTCCAATTGCCAGGTCAATGAAGCATAAGCAACAAGAGCCAAACTTTTTTTTTTTTTTTTAACTAACCTATAGTATATTCACTTAGGTAGATGAAAAATTAAGATGGTGGGTAAAAAGAAATCCAGATGACCAGCAATATCCTCAACGAAGTATTGTGTTTATACTACAGCTGAATAATGTGACTATCCTTGTTTTTTAGCTGAGGTATCAAAATTGTAGTTTTACACTTGTACAAATTTTATTAGTAACCTAATTAGGACAGAGATCTTTATGGTAAGCTCTAGCATTTTACTCTGTATTTGTATAACATCTAGCACAAAGGGTCCTTGATCCTGACAGGGACCTCTGGACACCACTGTACAGTAATACAAGTAATTTGGTGACGAACTCTGCCCACTGCCAGTTTTGAATGTTCTCTCCAGTCAAAATAGTTCTGGGAAGGTAAAATACAATGTTGTAAGTCACCTGAAAAGCTGCAGCTAGAAATCAGGTCAGCTGTGAAAGAATTCTTGATTTTATTCACAGTAAACAAAGGCAGCAACAAAAGGCAGAGCACACTATTTTGATGAGGCCAGCATAATACCTCTCCATGTTATTCTCTGCAATCACATACTGTTTCCCCATTAAGTCTCTGAGAAATTTTATTAAGGCAGAAAGTTAACTTCCACTTTTTTACATTATCTGCTTCATTTCAAAAATTTTCTGCATGTTTCAATTACCACAAGTTTGCAACTCTTCTTCAATTTACTATGATACTAGTATGAACAGAAAGAAATGACAAGTATTTTGAAAAGCTTGGCTCATTTCCACTATGGAAAAGAATGCATCTGCTCAGTACTAGAACCTCCCTGAGTTCATCTTAGCTATCTATCTAAGAAACAACTTCAGCCACAGAGGTAGCAGCCTGTGTTGCTAGCCTACTAAAAGCTTAAGACCAGAACCAATGAAACAGCACGGTTCCCCGCATTAGCTAGAAGGCAGTGTTTTAGGGATGGGTAAGATCACTCTCTTCCTTTAAATGACCAAGTGACACTGGAATTGTATGTTAAAAAAAAGTTTCTATGGTCTGGCTCTGCCAAAGATCCAAGATCTTCCTACCCTCTACAAAGAGAGAAGTCAAGAAAAGAATAATCACAACAATGTTGGCACTGGCTCGAGCAAAGAAATTATCTAGGATATACATAGGACATCCATTATTACAGTACCATTAGCAGAGGGCTTTGCCCTCCCCCAGCCAAAGAAAGGTTTCTAGATTTCCACCAAAAAGTACTTAAACACACATTTTCTCCATGCACTTTCTTAATAGAAATTAGTCACTTTGTTTTATTACATTTCCTCTTTCCTCAAACCATAAAAGGCCAGGATCTAAAATGGTCCATCCAGTAAAGGACATTTCATTTACAATTCCAGTTCCTTTCTGGAAATTTATTTTAAACAAAGTAACATTCACATTTCAGGGAACACCAATCTACCAGATGCACACCAAGGGTTGACAATGAGCAAACTCTTCTTTTGGTGCATTTCACAGTGGTTTCACCAGACAAGGAACATGTAAAGCTTCATATACACATTTCCACTGGTAAAGTGAGTTCACTTTCTCAGCTCTAGCTTCCTAACGCCATTAATCCTTTAACTACAAATTCTGATTAGCCCACTGCAGAATATACAAAGCAGAATTTTGTGTTTCAGAATTTAAGGCAAATCAGCACACTGACTTTTCAGTCACTAGCTACTATGAAATACGTGTATTTAAGAAACCAAGGGCGAGCACCCCAAGAACAACCAATGCTTCCAGCACGTTTAAACAAGAGTGGTTCCCACCATTTACTATGGTAAGGCCCTTTTTAAATAAACGTGAGACTCACTGTTTGTTTTCTTCACCAGGAGGTGGAGTCTTGCCATGCCCTTCCATTACAAAATCCTCATGTTCCATCTGCAAAGGCAAGCATTGCAGGTCAGAAATTGGTGAAGCAAAGTGCATGTCACCCTAATGTGTTCTTTTTCCACATATCACAACTCAGTGTGGCCACTTTATTTCAGTGACTGGTCCAGAACAGACCATCTAGATTCTAAACAATGAATGCACACCTTCATTCCTCTTATAGTGGTATCATTCTATAGCACAATTTCCAGAATGCCTGTGTGCATAACAAAATAAGAGCTTCCGAGAGAGGAAGGATGGTTTAATGGCTAAAGCAAATAAGCAATAGTTAGGAGATCTGGATTCTGTACCTAGCTCTGTTATGGACTTCCTGTGTAGTCTTGGCCAAGCACTTCATCCTTCTACTTCAGCTTCCCTATATGTAAACTGGGAATAAAAATACTTATCTATCTCACAACATCTTTAACATTTTTAAAGGACTTTGGGATCCGGGAATGGAGGGTACTGTAAAAACAGAGTATATTTTGTGAAAAATAACTTTTGTATTAAAAAAAGACTTGTCCATATGCATACCGCCACATACTGTAGCCACCAGAAGAAAAAGCCTAAGCGAGCCTTCAAACAAATGCTGTTCCAGTGATAGCTTAAGGAAGACATTTCCTCTGGCTCTCATGACAGAAGATACAAGGGACACTAACGAAGTTTTCTGTTTAACTTATATTTTTCTCCACAATTCCAGTGTGTATTTTAAACCATTTCTTAGGCAAGGAAATCAGAGCACCCAAACACTACATCTAATCAATCATCATTCAATTACCTCCCTCAGCTAGAATTTCCTGCACGGGCAGCAGAATATTTCGCCCTTATATAAAAACCACACATAAATGTATTATATATAAATAGAGCCCTTCATGGATACAAAATTTGTATCTGCATCAGATCTCCGATCTGCAAAAATGGTCCGTGGATATCCACATGCACAGATATAAAGCGGGTATCCACAGATTTGCAGGGCTCTCTATATAAACACCAACACACACACATCTTGCAACCTTACACACCATGTGAAGTAAGCAAGCCACACTGCAATACTTGATATAGGCTTGTAGACACCATTGTCAGATGACAGATAAAATCAACTGAATGATACCCAAAAAAGACACCTGTGATCCACTGTTTGAAACTGGGGGTAGGGGAGAAGAGCATTAATACACGAAGTAAGGGTAACCTGCTTTGGTAGTTCTTTGAAAAAATAGCAGGTACCCCCAATTTGTACCTCAATACTCTCAAGCAGTGACAAAAAAAAAAAAATCACTTATACAAGGCACTGTCTGAGTATCCAAAGATGACATTTTACAGGGACAAGAGAAGCAACATTATTGTCTGGGTAGACGAGTACTCCTAAACAAGACCACAGATGCACTGTAAAAGATCAATGAGCTATAAGCAAGAAGTGATGTTCAGTAAACATATATTCCCAAACAAAACATGTTTAAGATTAATACATATTTACAACTTATTTAAACTTTATTTAGTGACTATTTAAAACATCATCAAAACATTGTAGTTATTTTTAAAAAATGCTTAAAAGCCAGGAAATTCAGCACTGTAGTTTTGCAAACAAGCATAACTTCCATCCATTATGGAGTTTGGGGTCTTAAAGACCTATGGAGTGGATGAAGGAGGTAGATATAATAGAGTTTCTACTTTTTATTGTGCAGTGAAATTCTCTGGCACAGTGTAATGGCACATGGAAGAAGGTATTCATATGCAATACAGAAACAAAAGGAGAGATTTTAGTATGTTTTTCGATATACGTTCAGGTGGATTGGGAAAGGTCTGTTGCCAATATGAAATCTGAAATCTGTATGTACAGAAAATGGGGGGAGGGTTTATGGTCTTGGAAATCAGTGCACAGTAATTTGGAGAGAAGAACTGGATAGATAGGACAGATATTTATATAGGATCAGAGTTAAGCTAAACTGACATTTTTTATAAAATGCAAATTCACTCCTATAGAGGCCAATAGAAAGGAGCAAATTATGGCAGGTAAAATATAAAATGGAAATTAGGAGAGAAAAGTAGGAATTTGAAGAGCAAATAAAGACAAAAGAAAGTCTTTAAATATATGAGAAGCAGGAAGCCTGAGAGAGAGGAGGAGTAAAATGAGCAATTAAAGGAAGGATAAGAACATTTCATAGAAGCAAAATGATTATTTTTAACCAAAGGAATGCTGGGGAGATCTCTTTCTTAGACCTAATCCTTTCAGGTAATAAAGATGAGTGACCGTCAGAAAAAGAGGAGGAATTTATACAAATTCATAAACTAAAGAGCAGCAAGTCACTAGGACCTGAACGTCCTGAAAGAATTTAAGAATGAAATCTGAAGTGTCAAAGGTAGCAAATGTTGGAAGCTTACAAGACATCAGGAGTGACCTATGACCATTAAGTTTCAGGTACCAGGAAAATTGTTTGAAATTGTAATTTAAAATAGAATTATGAAATACCTAGCGATGCATGGTATGATAAGGGACCATTTCTCTAAAGAAAAAAAATCAGCCCTTTTTGATGCATTAAAATTCTCTGAGTATGTCCACAAGATAATGGAGAAAGAACTGCCTAGCAATTTATTTAGACTTAAGACAATCCTTGTGCAAAGTTTCTCACAAGACGCTATTAGAAAAATTAAGCAGTTATGGAGTGAAAAATAAAGTACCAGCACAAATGAGAAACTGGCCAACAGACAAAACAAAGTAGGAATAAATGGTAAATAATACAGCAAAAGGTTAAGAGTAGGATGTCCCATGGATCTACACAAGGAGAGAGATTCTTTGATATGAATTGAATATCAATCAACTGGAAAAGGGGGTGAACAGGGAGGTGACAAAGTTTGCAGATGACATTTTCTTAGGTTAATCAAAACTAGAGAAAACTAGGGAACTTCAGAGGGACCTAACAAACCTGTGTGAGTGGGCAGCACAGTGGCAGCTTCAATTCTGTGTTGAGAAATACAAAGGTAGTACACACAGGAAGGAACACATTACAGCATTTTAAATTAACTGGTCAGAAAGAGGACTTCCACTTCACTGTGGAATGCTCAATGCAAATCTCTGCTCTGCATGCTGCATAATCAAAAAAAAAGACAAATATTAGGCTGCATAAAGAATAGTCTGGAAAGTAACACTGACATTGTAACATCATGTAAATCAATGGTATGCCCTCTTTCAGAATACTGTATTTAGTTCTGGTCACTCGATCCAAAAAAAAAAAACCCCACAACGAAAAACAAAAACAAAAACAAAACAAAAACCATAACTGAAATAGTGGGGGTTTAGAGATACAATGAAAATGTTTAGAAGATGATGAAAGACTGAAAACACTAGGATTGTTTGTCTTCTCTCAAAACATATGAGACACATGAGAGATACAGAACTATAAATGGTGTAGACGAATTAAAATGGGTGCCACTTTTTTCATCTCAGGACAAGATGACATTCAATTATATTGAAAAACCACCAATTTAAAATAGAGAAGGAAATTATACATGGTGTAAAAAAATAACTTGGTGAAATTCACTGCCACAATATATCATTGAGGCCATGTGCTTAGAAGGATTTTTAAAAGTTAGATATTCATATGGATAGAACAACCACAGATACGTTAGAGATTATTAAAAAAATAGGAGGGATAACTCCCATGCTTCAGGGCATAAGCAAACCTCTGAGAGGGGCTAGAAACTTCTATGAACTGGTCATTCCAGAATTATCTGGTAGGTGGTTTCTTGCATCTTCCTCCAAAGCATTTGGTACTTACTACTGGCAATGGTTGGATATAAAATACTGGACTAGGCAAATTGCATGTCTGATTTGGTCTGGCAATTTTATGTTCCTACATAGTTTGCAGAATCTTGGCTCCAAATTTCTTAGCTTTTGAACAATTGCTTTTGGAAATAACATTTTATGGACATTTAACTGGTATATATTTGTAACTTTGAAATTTCATTCTACTCAAAATGACTTTGTTAAAAAATAAGACATTATGGAATTCCGAATTTGTGGTGTTCTAACAATTGCAGATCAAATTTACTCCACAAGTAAAATATTTTTCCTCCAGCCCACTCACTGGTTTATACATCATTGCTAGTAATTCTGGCAGGCCACATGCTGCCCTCCGTTATATCTGCCTTCAACTGGGATTTGCACAAAGGTAACTGAGCATATAATTTGAAAACAATGGAGTTGTGCACAGGAGACTCTGCAATTGGAACTTTGATTATGCACAAAGCCAGAAGAGACTCTTGTTCATATCATTATAGCTGGGTTGTTTCTGCAGGGACGACAGGTAGTAAAATATCTGTCACCAAAGCAGACCAACAGCATTATGAATACACACAGGGGACAGATGTATTCATTCTATTTTAACAGAGCTTTGTCAGTGGATTTCCTACGCTTTAGGCATTATTTTGAAACACAGACCTGTGAAAGCTTTGTTTAGCTTTTATTTTCACTAGAATAAATTCCTGCAACCCAACTAGTTCAGCTGGTGGAGTTTTTAAATTCCACAGAATATGCATGACCAAGGGAAAGAAGTAGTGTAATGCACTCTGGCACCCAACAGTTATATCTGCTGTGGTGTGAATGTGGAGGAGGTGCTTACCTTCTGTATTGAAAGCGTGAAACCAACAGAATGGAGAAGGAGAAGGATGTATGCACAAGGTATGTCATTTCCTTCCTTGCGTTACACTTGGCTGAGGGCAGGCTTTGAGACTCACCCCTCCGAGCCTTCCGATCCCACCCACAGTCCCATGTGTCCCCACTCACTCTGCCTCCTTTTACTCCCCAGCAAGCCTCTCAATATCCTTTTACTGTGCCCTGACAATGCCAAGACCAGTGCTTATGCCCTCTCTTTCTAAGCAAGTTGGAGCCCAGCCTCCCGGCTGTGCTTCCATGATATGATGTGATTTGTGGCAGCAACACACCAACCATCTGAATCCATACATAATAGTGCATTCTAAGTCCTCAGCCTATTTTGTCTTGCATGATAGGCAGGGAAGGAAAATTGTCTTGGAGTTCACAGAAATCAAAGATTTTGTGATCTTTTCTCTCTCTTTTTTTGACTTTGATGTAACAAGCAACTCTGTCAAAGGTGGAGAGTGCATGGGGGATTTGGAAGGGGAGGGGAGTGGTGGGAAAAAGAATAGGACTGAAGATTTTTTAAAATCCTGCTGCTAAAGAAGCATAGCCGTATCCACTCCACCCCCAGAGGAGTGAGGAGAAGCAGGAAAGGCACAGGAGCTGGCTGATGCATTGAGTTTCTCTTAACAGGGCTGCAGCCAGGGAGTCATTGATTCTAAGATCAAGAATCTGAAGAGAGTGCATTCACCACTTGTCCTTTATGGCAAAAGGTGTGGGTGCAAGCTTAAAGATGCTGGCAGCCAAGAAGATAGGACTTCAGGAAGCTGAGGCAAGATATTAATAACCTGCTATTTTTAGGAAAAAACATTGTGACATACATTTAATTCTAGCATTCTTGTTACTTCAAGACTATTGTCATGATGAAACCAACTTTTTAAAAACAAAAAAGTTCAGCTGTCAGTGCTGATCTAAAGATTTAACCAAAACTTACCAGTTCTGCCAGAGCCTGATATTGTTTTTCCAAAAGTTTAATTGAAACTTTAAGCTACCTACACTGGCTAAAAATATTTAAATCCATTAGTTCTCATTGAGGATGAGAAATGAATAAAATAAATCTGAAGTTTTTAGTCCAAGTTGTTGCAGACAGAATGTACCAAAAACATAAGAAAACTACAACAGTGAAAGACTACATTTCCCCAAACTCTGATGTTTCTAAGAAATCTTTTTCCAATTAACCTCAACATCTTGCAAAAGGAAATCTCCTAAATCTCTACTTTAGAGAGCGTATAGGAGAACTCTCAACTGGAAGGACTGTTTTCAGAAGAACTTAAGTAAGGGATAGTTGTTAAAAGCAAACACAAACATTAGGCTTACAATGAAAAGCTATTTAATCAGCGGAGAAAAAATAAGGATATCTGAATAAAGAGAAAAACATATATTCTTACATATAGTTAAGGTTGCTTGCAGTGTTCAATTAAAAAAAAAAAAACACTGTCCCACTCATTCAGCTCTCTAAAAAGTCCTCATTTAGGGCTCTAATTTTCCATGGACGAAATCTGTTCAACCATTTGCATTAAACAAGTGGATGAAAGAGTTTTGAAAAGATTTTAAGAATTTTTACTCAACAACAGGTCAAAAACACATGAACTGTAAGCTTCATATTTGACCTATCACTATACCTTCATGAGGAACAGCTACATTTGATAAACATTTTTAAAAGTCCAGCAAACTGCTGCTAAGGTTTTACATTAGATTAAAACAAATGAAGCTCCAAATTTTATAACCTTGTCTACAACACTGAGGTTCTTCTCAAATTCTCCTACTGTTGCTCTAACACTAGTACATTTCCTAGGCACTAGCAACAGCAAGAGTGCTATTGTAGATGGGCCACCAGTATTTTCTCTACTGCATTACTCAGATGTGCTCCGACTAAAATGTCAGCAACTGGTCACTAGTGCTCCTTCCATTGCTAACACTAATAGAACGGCACCAGTGCTAGAGGAATAGTGGAAGAATTTGTCAAAACACACCATATAGATACAGCTTATGAATCATCATAAAGGAGAAGAGGATATTGGCATATTATCTCCACCTGACCTGACCAGAGGCCAAGACAGGGATATCTTGGATAATCTGCACTGTGGAGAGAGTTTTGTGTAAACTAGCATTTTCCCCCACTTTATTTGCCTAGCATTGGTGGTAGAAATGTTGAAAGCACAATTTTAGACAAGTACAAGCATTTTCATCTAGCACTGCCAGACCAAAGAGGAGGGAGAATTTCCAAAAGTTCTCCATGTAGATGCATCCTCAGAGGGTGCATCTACATTAAAACAACAACATAAAATTAGTTCCAATACTATGACAACCAACAACAGCGCAGCTGCACCAGTGCTAAGTTGCTAGTATAAACGAGGTTCAGACACTGGATAATACTTAGTCCTGCCATGAGTGCAGGGAACTGAACTAGATAACCTCTCACAGTCTCTTCCAGTCCTTTGATACTATGATTAACAAGCATATTAATGGAAGCTCATTCAGAGCAGGTTCTCATGACATGGTGGCAAAAAAAATGCGCAAGTCCTGTCTATACTACAGCTTTGGTCTTCCTATTATTAGTGAAGCTGTACTGTAGTTGGCACTTTCTGTAACATAGGTACTGATTCTTCTAATGTGGACAAGACTGAACATGGCTCACTGAAACAGACATAGCAAAATCCAAAGGTGAGTGGGTTAACATCAAAACACACTGGGAAGAAGGATTGTGTAGTGGTTATAATCAAGGACAAGAACTTGAGGTTCTCCCTCTAATTTTGTCACTAACTCACCATGTGACCTTGAGCAAGTCACAACTTCTATGTTCCACCTCTAAAATGGATACGTTACTACTTACCTACCATACAAGGGTCTAAAAGGCTTAATGTTAAGCACCCTGAGATCCCTGAATGAACGATAATCAAGACTCAGGGCCCCACAGTGCTATACAGCCAAGACGACAGTCCATGCCCCAGAAAATTTACAGTCCACATTACTTAAGTGCAAAGTAATATTATACTGTAAAAGTTTTCCATTATCCACTAAATTGGTTAATTTAGAAGCATTTGATTTTAAATTAACTACAATTTGAGTACCTGGAGAAGACACTTGAAAAGCTTCACAGTGTCGAGGCTTCTTCAGACAGCATTCAGTAATATTTTAGGGAACCACTTCACCCTCCCCCCCACACACACACAAAGGCACAAAAAATGTGCTGAATGTGAGAGCTTGTAAGGGAGAAGACCCACCATTTCCTGCAGCCTTCATAGCTGACACCCTCTTCTCCATTAACATTATTATTATTATTATTGTATTTCTGAGGAGTTCTAGACATGGACTAGGACCCCATTGTATTAGGAGCCATACAACACACACAACAAAAAGATGGTCTTTGCCCCTAAAGAGCTTACAATCCATTCTCTACACAACGTATATGTGGATGCATGCATATATTTTGTTAGTATATATATATAAAAAAAAAAAGACATCCACAGACTCAAAATGCGCAGCTGAAAATGACTTCATTCAAAAAAGAAACAATAATCAAGACTTTAACCATTTCACAACAATTTTGAAAAGAACCTGTCCAATTTAAGTACTATTCTATCTAAAATTCTCTCTGTATTTTCATTTGGCTATTGTCTTCACTGTCCTCCTAAACACCATTATAGCATGTTTTCTTGAAAAGAATAACGATACCATAATCCATCCCTGAGATGGCTGGATTCAACAGTGGGTGACCAATTCATATTGCTTTGGTGTTCATGTGGGTGAAGTGTAATTTATAAATGTAATCACCACCATTATTTGCAGAGTGCATTCCTGCATACATGCTGCCTTCTTAAGTAAAACAAACAAAGTTTGATGAATATTTGTCAAACAAATTATCTGATGACAAGAAAAGTCCTCTAACATAGGATACATCTACACTGCAAAACAAAACAAAACCCACAGCAGCAAGTCTCAGAGACTGGGTCAACTGACTCCAAGCTCACGCAATGGGCTAAAATTAACAGTGTAGATGTTCCCATTCAGGCTGGAGCCTGAGCACTGAGACCCACCACCCGCACTGGATTTCAGAGCCTGAGCAGAAACATCTTCACTGTTATTTTTAGCTCCATAGAATGAACCAACAGTCAGTTGACCCAGGCTCAGACTCACTGCTACAGGATTGTTTTTTGGGGTATTTTTGGTTTGGTTTTTTGCAGTATAGATGTAGTCATAGTTACTGTTCCACATTTTCTTTTCAAATGGTCATGCCTACGTTAACTTACTACATATAATGCATTGCAGAATTTGCAGTTAATTATAACTATTAAATAACTGTTTTCATACTCATGGCCTGAGAAAGCCAATCACCTGTGGAGAGCTGAGAGCTTTGATGCAAGGGCATGATCTTTTGCAGAATCTAGATTTTAATTTAAAAAAATACATTTCTCAGCTTTAAAGTTGTGACAGTTATGTCAACTAATGTCTAGAAGGTTAAGTGATATACTTTTGCTTTCCTAAGTTTGCAGAGATACAGTTCCTGTGCCTTTAGTGCTGCTCAGTTTTACCAAGCTGCAGCAGACTGAAAGCAGATTAGTCTTACCAAGTTTTCATAGATGCTACTCAGTACTCTGTGGGCAGCTATGATTTTCAGGCATCTCAGCTGGACACCCAGAAAATGAGGAACACCCAACGAATGGCCACTTCTAAAAATGTTGGGCAAATCATTAGACCAGCATCACACGGGAAATCTGTGGCAAATTTAGGGCTATAACCCAGCTCACACAGGTCCCAATGCAATGCCTTAACCACAAGACAATTCTCTCTCTTTCTGTAGCCTCTTGTGCCTCATTCATTATAAAACCTTATCTCTTTCACCATCCCAACTGAGGCACCAAATAAACAAACGGGGTCCTATGGAAAGCAATATGTGATAATGTAATTAAAGGCTGCTTCATAATGCATATGCACAAAGGAGCAGACTTAAGGTGTACAGGAATTCCCTAATTTCTGACTCCTTGACTTTGCAACCTTAACACAATATTCTTTTAATGTAGATTTTTGTATGGAATAATCTATTTTTATACACACACACACACACACACAAACACACACTATAAGGGAAGAGGTAGAGAATGAGATATAAAGCGTGGATGAAAGAGCAGGAAAAGAAGAAACAGACACTGAATACAACACATAAAAAGAAATATTGATCCTCTATAACTGTGGTTCTCAACCAAAGGTACATGTACCCCTGGGGGTACACGGAGGTTCAAGAAGGATAAGTGCAGGGTCCTGCACTTAGGACGGAAGAACCCAATGCACAGCTACAGATTAGGGACCGAATGGCTAGGCAGCAGTTCTGCGGAAAAGGACCTAGGGGTGACAGTGGACGAGAAGCTGGATATGAGTCAGCAGTGTGCCCTTGTTGCCAAGAAGGCCAATGGCATTTTGGGGATGTATAAGTAGGGGCATAGCGAGCAGATCGAGGGACGTGATCGTCCCCCTCTATTCGACATTGGTGAGGCCTCATCTGGAGTACTGTGTCCAGTTTTGGGCCCCACACTACAAGAAGGATGTGGATAAATTGGAAATAGTCCAGCAGAGGGCAACAAAAATGATTAGGGGTCTGGAACACATGACTTATGAGGAGAGGCTGAGGGAACTGGGATTGTTTAGTCTGTAGAAAAGAAGAATGAGGGGGGATTTGATAGCTGCTTTCAACTACCTGAAAGCGGGTTCCAAAGAGGATGGATCTAGACTGTTCTCAGTGAGAGCTGATGACAGAACAAAGAGTAATGGTCTCAAGTTGCAGTGGGGGAGGTTTAGGTTGGATATTAGGAAAAACTTTTTCACTAGGAGGGTGGTGAAACCCTGGAATGCGTTACCTAGGGAGGTGGTAGAATCTCCTTCCTTAGAAGTTTTTAAGGTCAGGCTTGACAAAGCCCTGGCTGGGATGATTTAATTGGGGATTGGTCCTGCTTTTGAGCAGGGGGTTGGACTAGATGACCTCCTGAGGTCCCTTCCAACCCTGATATTCTATGATTCTTCTGGGGGGTACATCCACTCATTTAATATTTGCCTAGTTTTACAACAGGCTACATAAAAAGCACCAGCGACGTCAGTACAAACTAAAATTTCATACAGAGTACTTGTTTATGCTATATACTGAAATGTAAGTACAATACACCGGACACTCGCTAGAACGCGAGATTTGGGATCCATGTCTGGTACCACATTATAGCAGGGACCGCGTTAAAATGAATTGCAATTAATTAAATTTGGGATCCATGGCCACAACCGCATTATATGCGAATTCGCAGTATTTAGACACGCGTTCTAGCGAGGGTCCAGTGTATTTATATTCCAATTGATTTATTTTATAATTATATGGTAAAAAAATGAGAAAGTAAGCAATTTTTCAGAAATAGTGTGCTGTGACACTTTTGTTTTTTTATGTCTGATTTTGTAAGCAAGTAGTTTTTCAGTGAAATGTAACTTGGAGGTTTGTAAAACAAATCAGATTCCTGAAAGAGGTAATCTGGAAAGGTTGAGAGACAATGCTCTATAAGAAGAAAAAGTGAACCAAGGCCAGGAAGAGAAATAAGTAGAATTCGATTTTTTATTTTTTATAACTTCAATGGATAACATTGATGTTTATTTTTATGCTTTTTTATTTTTATTTATTTAAATTATGGGGGAGGTCAGACAATTATTTAATGAGTGGACAGTGAAATTAAAAAATTAAAGCTTTATAGCCTTTAAAACGCAAATTGTCAACATCACATGTCAAAATATACAGAGTAAATATCCTTAGATCAATTGCTAGTAAGTTCTCAAGCAGCATTTTTCTTACTTTGCCTAACCATAAGTTTCGATTATTACTGATCAAAATATTTTTTGTCAATTTGTGTGTGTATTGTGAAATTGATGTTTACCAACATTTACCAATAAAAATTTAAACTTTCCAAAGCTAGAAATGAGGTATAACTAGATAGATGTAAAAAGTTACATTTTAAGTAATTTAACTGAAAGCTGACTGAATGTTACAATTCAATACAGTAATTTCTTGCTTAATGTTGTAGTTATGTTCCTGAAAAATGCTACTTTAAGAGAAACAATGTTAAGCGAATCCAATTTCCCCATAAAAATTAATGTAAATGCGGGGAGGGTAGGTTCCAGCGAAATTTTTTTCGCCAGACAAAAGATATATATATATATAGACATATACACACACACACAGTATAAGTTTTAAACAAACAATTTAATACTATACACAGCAATGATGATTGTGAACCTTGGTTGAGGTGGTGGAGTCAGAGGGTGGAAGAGGGTAGGATATTTCCTAGGGAATGCCTTACTGCTAAATGATTAACTAGCACTCGGCTGAGCCCTTTAGGGTTAATACATTGTTGTTAATGTAGCCTCACACTCTACAAGGCACCATGAATGGAGGGAGGAGACATCATGGCAGAGAGAGACACCACAGACACCGTGTCCGTGTGTGTGTGTGTGTGTGTGTGTGTGTGTGTGACACACAGCGTGTGTAAGAGAGAGAGAGAGAGGTGCATTGCCCCTTTAAGTATGCTAACCCCACTCTAAGTACACTGCCTTTTTAAAAAAAGAAAAGGGGTACTTGTGCCACCTTAGAGACTAACCAATTTATTTGAGCATAAGGTTAGTCTCTAAGGTGGCACAAGTACCCCTTTTCTTTTTGCGAATACAGACTAACACGGCTGCTACTCTGAAATCTGCCTTTTTAAGTAAACCAGCAAGTTGAGACAGCAGCTGCTGACAGAAAGCTCCCCCCCTGCGGAGATAAGGCACAGGAGTGGGGGGAGGGGGGAAGGAGCAGGGGGAGGAGGACACCCTGATATTAGCACCCCTCTTTCCCCCCCAAGCGGGGGGCTCCTGGGAGTAGTTCCAAGGCAGAAGGCAGGGGCAGCACACGGCAGTGGCGGGGAGGGAAAGGTGAATTGCCTGGTAGCCTGCTGGGCAGCTGCTGCACAGAGAACTTAGGGGAGCTGATACAGGGGCTGCCAGTTAACCCTGGTTCCGAGCCCCCACCAGCTAGCTCCAACAGGCTGCTCTTCCTGCAAGAAGTGTACAAAGCAGGTGGCTGCCAAACAACGTTATAAGGGAGCACTGCACAACTTTAAACAAGCATGTTCTCTAACTGATCAGCAACGTAACAACATTAACCAGGACAACATTAAGTGAAATGTTACTGTACAGCACACATCTATTTTTTTTCATTTACACTGCTGGGGTCATAGCAACAATGGTATTTTTCACCCTAGTTAATAGGCTTAAGTCTCAGGCTAGTAGGTGTCAAATTTTTCAAGCCCTGTTCAAACAGTTGGCCAATCTGGTCATGCTGAGCCTCTCAGATGCTTTTGATAGCATGGACCATGAGTTGTTGCTCTGGTGATTAATAGATGTGGCTGGGGTCTGCCTTCCAGCGGTTCAAGTTATACCTGTAAGAATCAATCAGTGATAGTGGACAGTTATTTGTCATCACTGAAGGACTGGATACAGCATCCCTCAATAATCTATCCTATTCCACAGGTTTCTGAATGTCTGTGGTTTCTTGGCTAGATCACTGTAATTTGTTTTACTTTGACACTTCATTCTAGCTGATGAAGATCAAGATCTATGTCTGTGGTTTGAGAAGATGATGCAAAAGAGAGTGTAGAGGAGGGTGAAGGATAGTGCAAACAATCTGGCAAAAAGGAACAGTAGGGTCAGAATCAAATGGAAGAAAAATAATTTAATACTAAACAAAGCCCAGAAGGGTGGAACTAACTAAATGTACACAAAGTACCACCTAGATCATGTCTACTTTTATATTGCTTATCTCTCTATTCTCCTTCACCTGTATTTTACCTACGTAGAAGGTAAACATTTTGGGAGAGACAACTGAAGCTTTTGGCGACCATGTGATTGCTGGATGTGTAGCAGAATTCCTTGGAGAAAACACTTCATAATTTGTTGAAAGAAAAGGAGTACTTGTGGCACCTTAGAGACTAACCAATTTATTTGAGCATGAGCTTTCGTGAGCTACAGCTCACTTCATCGGATGCATACCGTGGAAACTGCAGCAGACTTTATATACACACAGAGAATATGAAACAATACCTCTTCCCACCCCACTGTCCTGCTGGTAATAGCTTATCTAACGTGATCATCAGGTTGGGCCATTTCCAGCACAAATCCAGGTTTTCTCACCCTCCACCCTCCCACACAAATTCACTCTCCTGCTGGTGATAGCCCATCCAAAGTGACAACTCTTTACACAATGTGCATGATAATCAAGTTGGGCCATTTCCTGCACAAATCCAGGTTCTCTCACCCCCTCACCCCCCTCCCAAAAACCACACACACAAACTCACTATCCTGCTGGTAATAGCTCATCCAAAGTGACCACTCTCCCTACAATGTGCATGATAATCAAGGTGGGCCATTTCCAGCACAAATCCAGGTTTTCTCACACACACTCCCCACCCCCCTACACACACAAACTCACTCTCCTGCTGGTAATAGCTCATCCAAACTGACCACTCTCAAAGTTTAAATCCAAGTTAAACCAGAACATCGGGGGGGGGGGTAGGAAAAAACAAGGGGAAATAGGCTACCTTGCATAATGACTTAGCCACTCCCAGTCTCTATTTAAGCCTAAATTAATAGTATCCAATTTGCAAATGAATTCCAATTCAGCAGTTTCTCGCTGGAGTCTGGATTTGAAGTTTTTTTGTTTTAAGATAGCGACCTTCATGTCTGTGATTGCGTGACCAGAGAGATTGAAGTGTTCTCCGACTGGTTTATATCCGTACCACGAAAGCTACCAAAAAGGCATCGCCAGACCTCTGCACATGCCTGAGAAGATGGGTTTTGTAGCTTGCCTGGTAGGTCTGGCAGACCAAAGAGTGGGGAGAGAATTCCAGAGTGAAGGGTCCTACAGAGGTACCTACTAGCAGCTCCCTCATGTTCAAGTTGAAGTCTTTCCTGGTGTGGGATGAGGAAGAAGGGTCTCTTAGATCATTGGTTTTGGGACCAGGCTAGAGCTTTAAGAGGTACTTCAGTGCCTAAGTCCCATTTTAGGCACCACTGCAATCCACAAAACTCCCATTCAGCTGCCGCCTAGCCCTGCAAAAGCCTAAACTCTCCTGTGCCTAAGCTTTTTTCTTCCGAGTATACACACTGCTGTCTCACTCTAGCTGTCCAGATGCCTATCTCCCACGTAAGCCCCAGAGTGATTCACAAACTATGAAAGATAGGTATTCAGCTGCCTAAGCCACGTACAGAGGCCCGATCCCATAAGCAGCCTCTGAGAATACCTACTGGTTTATGGAAAACAGACCTGTCACATTCACATATTTTCTTTTGATGAGATTACAAGTTTGGTTGATAAAGATAATAGTGTTTATGTAGTACCGGATGGCATTTTGATTAAAAAAACTATATTGATACAAAATTAACGTGGCATGTGTAGCGGGGTGGCTACCCTGCTCCTAAAATAGAAGGGGTTAAAAGCAGCCCTGGAGAGGGCTGTGGCTGGGGATGGCTGATTGGGGAAGCAGCCCCAGCTGGCCTGTATAAAAAGGCTGGTGAGCCAGAGGCCCAAGGAGTCTCTCTCCCGGCTGTCTGCCTGACAGAGTACTGCGGGTGGTGCAGTGCTGGGGAAGGAGCAGGCTGAGCGGGGGCGCTCCAGGCTGGCAACTCCCTAGGCTATAGGGCTTGGTCCAAGGCCCACAGAGGTACTGGGAGGCAGAGGAAGGCAGCAGGTCCGAACCCCCTTGCCTATGATGAGTGGCCTTTACACTACAGTCTGCCCCAGGGAGCAGGGGCTTGGTGATGACTGGCAGTAGCCCAAACTGAGGCAAAGTGGGGATAGTGGGTTGGGGGTTCCCCAGGAAGTGGAGACCCAGAGGCAGAGTGTGGGGGTACTGCCAGGGGGAAGAACCCCAGAGAAAGGGGCACCGGGATCTGTGAAGGACACGGGAGCCAGAGCTGTGCGGATCACCGGCTTGCAGATGGCGCTCCAGGCTGGAAAAGAGCTAACTCCCAAAGACCAGCAGGAGGCGCCGCAGGGGTGAGTCAGCTCCTTTATAGCATACATTAAAATGGTTTAAAAACTGGCTGATAGGTCCCAAAATGTAACCGTAAAAAGGGAATCATCATTGAGTTGGTGTGTTTCTAAGAGTGTCCTGCGGTGGTTTGGTTCTTGGCTCCATTCTAATTAAACAGTGATCTGGAAGGAAACATGAAATAACTGATGAAGTTTTCGGATGACACAAATATTGGGGGAAATGGTAAATAATGAAGAGACAGGTCACGGATAGTCAGATTGGGATCGCTCGGTAAACTGGACTCATCTGAGGGGCAAGCAAACAATATGCATTTTAATGTAAATGTATACATCTAGGAAAAAAGAATGTCGGACATACTTAAGTTACAAGATGGGGGAGTCTATCTGGGAAGCAGTGACTCTGAAAATGGTGGCTAATCAGCTGAACATGTGAAGCTGTGCCCAAAAGGGCTAACACAATCCTTGGATGCATAAACAGGGGACTCTTAAGTAGAGAGGTTGTTTCACCTCTGTAGTTTGCACTGGTGTAACTGCTGCTGGAATGCTGTGTCCAGTTCTAGTGTCCACAATTCAAGAAGGATGTTGATAAATTGGAGAGAGTTCAGAGAAGAGCCATGAGAATGATTAAAGGATTACAAAACAACCCTTATAGTGACAAGCTCAGGGAGCTCAATCTATTTAGCTTTAAAAAAGGGAATGTTAAGGGGTGATTTGATCACAGTCTGTAAGTATCTACATGGGGAACAGATGTTTAATAATGGGCTCTTCAGCCTAGCAGAGAAAGATGCAGCATGATCCAATGGCTGGAACTTGAAACTTAGATAAATTCAGACTGGAAATAAGGCATAATTTAACAGCAAGAGTAATTAACCACTGGAGCAATTTACCATAGTTCATTGTGATTCTCCACCACTGGCAATTTTAAAATCAAGATTGGATGTTTTTCTAAAAAGATATGCTTCGGGAATTATTTTTCACACATTCTATGTCCTGTGCTGTACAGGCCAGATTAGATCAGTGGGGGAAGGCAGGGAGTTAGCGCAACTCAGTCCTGCTCCACCTCCGATCCAACCACGACTCCACCCCACGGGAGAGGGGGCGCAGACACATTCCATTACTGGTAAGAGAGAGTGCGAGAGGAAAAAAGTTTGGGTACCACTGGACTACATGATCACAATGGTCCCTTCTGACCTTGGAATCTATAGGAAACACTGAGTTTTGTAATCACAAAATTCAAGTTATTGCAATCCCTTCCTACCATGGCTTCTTCCTCCTTGTTCAGAACATAGCAGGATATTTTCTCATTAGTCTGAGCAATCAGGATCATTTTACATCTAACCCATGAGTTTTAAATTTCCTAAAAAGTGGCAAATTAAGATGGAAGAATTTAAAAGCCTTTTACCATGCAAGTTCTGGTTATATTCAAAATCACTTGCTTGAATCCTGTTGTAATGAGTATCTGAATTTCGACACCATCTTTAATGGACAGTGTGCTTTAGTGAACTCTAGGATGGAGAAACTGCTCCTCCCAGTCCTCAAAGTCTGATTCAGCCCATCCTTCCCCCTTTTTTAAACTCTGGGCACCTTGCAGGAGTATTTTCAGAGTGCCATCTCTTACAAGTCATTATTTCGTTATCCAGTGCTATCTTAATTTTGGAGGGCAGGGCAGCCATATAAGTCACAGTTCTTCAATGGTTGTAATAACAGTCATTTCAAAGCTGCACTCTGTCCAAGATAAACTACAACAAAAACATGAAAGGCCACCTTCGAACACAATTAAAATCAGTCACACTAAATCGAGGGTCCAATACAAAAAAGTATCAGAAGAGATAGTAAATGTGGCTCAATGGTTCTAATGAAAAACATTTATTTTTTCAAATAAATAAATAAAGTAGTAGGAGGAGACCTGCTAAAAGCAAGTCCCCCACCCTGGAGCTCACAATAACAAAAGCAGAATTTGCTAACCTGTTCTTGTCACCAAACCAACATCTCCTTTCTCTCCCATTTAGTCTCTTCCAGAGCATCGCTCCCCCTCCAAATTGAGAGGTTCTCCATATATGGCAGCTTCCTCTTATTAACTGTCCCCTAAAGCAAACAGAAAAGGAGTACTTGTGGCACCTTAGAGACTAACCAATTTATTTGAGCATGAGCTTTCGTGAGCTACAGCTCACTTCATCAGATGTATACCGTGGAAACTGCAGCAGACTTTATATACACACAGAGAATATGAAACAATACCTCCTCCCACCCCACTGTCCTGCTGGTAATAGCTTATCTAAAGTGATCAACAGGTGGGCCATTTCCAGCACAAATCCAGGTTTTCTCACCCTCCACCCCCCCACACAAATTCACTCTCCTGCTGGTGATAGCCCATCCAAAGTGACAACTCTTTACATAATCAAGTCGGGCTATTTCCTGCATAGATCCAGGTTTTCTCACATCCCCCCCACCCCCATACACATAAATTGAATTTGTGGGGGGGGGTGGAGGGTGAGAAAACCTGGATTTGTGCTGGAAATGGCCCACCTGTTGATCACTTTAGATAAGCTATTACCAGCAGGACAGTGGGGTGGGAGGAGGTATTGTTTCATATTCTCTGTGTGTATATAAAGTCTGCTGCAGTTTCCACGGTATACATCTGATGAAGTGAGCTGTAGCTCACGAAAGCTCATGCTCAAATAAATTGGTTAGTCTCTAAGGTGCCACAAGTACTCCTTTTCTTTTTGCGAATACAGACTAACACGGCTGTTCCTCTGAAACCTGTCCTAAAGCAAACATTTCACTACACGCTGGTGCAATGTCCACACATGAAGTTATGAGACATTAGATACGAAAAGCCCTGCTAGGTCATCTAGGCCACATCCACCTTTATACTCAATGCAAGATATACCATGGGAAACAATTTCCTAGTGCTCCATCTATACCAGTTTTAAATGACCCACATTTTGTGATTTCTACCACTCCACTTGGGAGACAATTTCCCAACATAATAGATGGCACCACTAAAACAGTCACTGATACTCAACCTATATTTTGATTACTTAATTTAACTCTATTAATTCTTATGCACCTTTCTACCACCCTAAACAATTTTTGCAACCTGTTTACAGACCCTTCAAATTACATTTCAGTTTAGTTATTGCTTGACAAAGCTAGACATTTACAGCAGCCCTTTCAAAAATCTTTCCTCAAATTTATCCTGCAAATACCCTATTGCATTTTATAACAATTTTATCATCTTAGTCCACAGGAGTCTTTTCATATGGTAGGAACATCAAACAGACTCTCCCCTTTGCTTCCTTAGTAGTCTAGCTTTTTAAAGCCCTATATAGTGATTGGCCAAATTAATGAAAGCACCAGCTTTTATGATATTATCTCTGTCAAGTGATAGTCAATCTCACAACAGCTGAGCACAGATTCATAAACTCTAAAACCAGAAGGGAACATTGTGGCCACCTAGTCTGATGTCCTGCGTAGCACAGGCCACAGAACTTCCCAAAAATAATTCCTAGAGCAGATCCTTTAGAAAAACATCCAATCTTAATATAAAAATTGTCCATGGGGGAGAACCCACCACAACTCTTGGTAAATTGTTCCAATGGTTTATACTTTATTTCCTGTCTGAATTTATCTAGCTTCAACTTCCAGCCATTGGATCATGTTATACCTTTTTCTGCTATACTGAAGAGCCCATTAATATTTGTTACCCATGTTGATACTTAGAGATTGTAATTAAGTCACCCCCTAACCTTCTCTTTTTAAGCTAAACAGATGGATCTCCCCGAGTCTCCCAAAATAAGGTATGTTTTCTAATCCTTTAATCATCCTCTTGACTCTCTTCTGAAATCTCCCCAATTTATAAACATCCTTCTTCAATTGTGGACACCAAAACTATTCACAGTATTTCTTGCTGATGCCAAATACAGAAATAAAATAACCTCAACTCTTACCTGAGATTCCTCTATTTAAGCATCCAGTGATCACATCTGATCTTTTCGCACAGCATCATACTGGGAGCTCTTGTTCCACTGATTACCAGCCACAACCCCCAAATCTTTTTCAAAGACACTGCTTCCCAGGATACAGTCTACATCCTGTAAGTATGGCTTAGATTCTTTGTTACCAATGTATATATTTACACTTAGCCGTACTAAAATGGCTGTAGTTTCCTTGTGCCCGTTTACCCAGTGATCTAGATGGTTCTGAAAGAGTGACCTGTCCGCATCATTATTTACCACTTTTTGTGTCATCTGCAAACATAAGTGATGATTTTATGTTTTCTTCCAGGTCATTGATAAAGGTGTTAAATAGCATAGGGCCAAAAACTGATCCCTGCGGGACTCCACAGGAAACACACCCACTTGATGACAATTCCCAGTTTTCAGTTACATTTTGAGATCTATGCAGTGTTGTTGTAGCCGTGTCGGTCCCCGGATATTAGAGACACATGCTGGGAGAGATAATCTCTTTTTTGGAACAACTTCTGTTGGGGAGAGAGAGACACACACACACACAAGCTTTCAAGCTTACCCAGAATTCTTCTTCAGGTTTGGGATACGTACTCAGAGTGTCACAGCTAAATACACATGGGAACAGATTGTTTAGTATAAGTAGTTAACATATTTCAAGGGACCATTGAAGTGGTCTGTTAACACATCTTCAGTCCTTGGGAAGGTGGGAAAAGGGAGGGTTGTTAGTGGGTTATAGATTGCTTCAATAAGTAATAAATCCCATGTCTCTATTCAGTCATGATTTTTAGTGTCTAGCAAAGATATGAATTTAAGCTCCCAAGCTCATCTTTTGAAAGTGTTGTGCAGGTTTCCTTTGAGGATGAGGACTGACAGATCAGATGTAGAGTGATCATTTTATGAAAAGTGTTCACCCACAGGTGATATGGTGTTTTTGTCCTGGATGAACTACACCACTTGTTGCAACAGGCACATGTAGGACCCATGGATCTTGAAAGGTGTGTTGTGGGGGATGATTATCATTGTAGTAGTTTTTGCATCTGTTCTGGCAGGGTCTGGTGCCACTTTGAGTTGGTTTGTCCTGATCTGTGGGAAGCTTGTTTCTGATGAGGAACTTGGAGACATTGGGGGTTTTTGTTTTGTTGTTGTTGTTGTTTTTTGTAGGTTAGAAAGAAGGGGCTCCAGAAAGGTTTCTTTCAGGATAGGGTCCCCACTGAGTATGGGTTGTAGCTATTTGATGATAACCCCTATAGTTCCAGTGTTGGGTGGTAGGTGACAAATAGGGATGTGCAATTGGAAGGGGTTTTGTTTCTGTATTGAAGTAGGTTCTCACAGAGTATTTGGGTGGCCTGTTCAACGTTGCAATCAACTTCTCTGGTGGAGTGTCCGTGTTTGGTGAAGGTGGTTTTCAGTGTGCTAGGGTGGATATCCTAGACTTTCTCCTCAGACTATATTCTGTATCTGAGTTCCTGGTTACAGATAACAGATTTCTTGGTATGTTCGGGGGCGCTTACCAATCTATCAAGGTAGGTGTGGTGATCTGTGGGTTCTATCAGCCAGTTTTTAATTCATTTAAAGTGTGCATTGTTCATTTTATACCATTCTACTTTTTTTTAAACCAAAATGTCGTGCCCAAGTCAAATGACTTACGTAAGTCTCAGTATATTCCCTTCACACTACTACCTTTATCAAACTTGTAATCTCATCAAAAAAAGATATCCAGTTAACTTGACAGGATCAGTTTTCCATAAATCCATGTTGACTGGCATTAAATTCCATTCCCCTCTTAATTCTTTATTGATCAAGTGCCCTATCAGCCACTCCATTATCTTGCCTGGGATCAATGTCTGACTGACAAGCCTCTGATTACCTGGGTCATCCCATGTCCTCTTTTTAAAACTTGACACAACATTAGCTTTCTTCCAACTTTCTCCAACTTCAACTCCAAGGAGCAAGTCAATATTTCCAGATTACCTTTTTTTTTTTTTTTTTTGGTTAATACTCACTTTCACCTGCCTTGAAATGGCAACTGTAGAGCATTGAAAAGCTGCCTAGAGTCATCACAGGTTCAGTGCTCCAAATCTTACTGAAAATCAACACCGATGGTTCAGAAAGCTTCTCACGCTCCTCTTTTAAAACTCTTGGATGCAAATTATCTGGACCTTCTGATTTAAAAATGTCTAACTTTAGTAGCTTCTGTGTAACATCCTCTAGAGATACTAGTGTAATGCAATGTTTCCCAAACTTGGAACGCCACTTGTTCAGGGAAAGCCCCTGGTGGGCCGGGCTGGTTTGTTTACCTGCCGCATCCGTAGGTTCGGCTGATTGCGGCTCCCACTGTCCGTGGTTCGCCGCAGCCCCCTTTGGCCTGGAGCAGCAAACCGCGGCCAGTGGGAGCCGCGATCGGCCGAACCTGCGGACGCGGCAGGTAAACAAACCGGCCCGGCCCGCCAGGGGCTTTCCCTGCACAAGCGGCGTCCCAAGTTTGGGAAACACTGGTGAAATGGAAAGAGTGTTATGACCATATGATGAGACCGCATCATGTTTTTTTCCCCAAATACAAAACAAATATTTATTGATCACGTCTGCCTTTTCCACATTTATTATTGATCTTGTCATAGCATAGCTCAGTATGGTTAGTTCAGTCCCCATCTTCCTAAACACCTGTACAGCCAGGTAGCAAAACTCTGTTTTCTCAGACCCCCTTCAGAAAAAAATTCTAAGCTTTTGTTTACAAATGTTATAATTTGCAATTTCTCAGCTAGAAAAAATTACAAATGTTAACAAGGCTAACCTTCTGTGGGTGCTTTACTACCAGTAGATACATGAACTGACCACAGTGACGTAGCCATTTGAGAAACATCTAAATATGGGTCAATACATTTTTTCAGCTCCAGCATACTAAAGGGGGTGTGAATAGTTCTTGACTTACAAATCAGAGACACAATCCTGAACAGCACTTTTAAAAAAAAAAAAAAAAAATCAAAAGCAACCCAGTCTTAACTGCAGGATTCTACTCAGATGCCAGAAGGGTAGCAAAGCTGGAGTGAATCACAGGGATAAGGACAGGAAAATGACAACATGAGGGAATATTACAGGCTGATGAATCAGAACAGGTGGGTAAATGGAAAGGAAATAAAGCAGCAGCAGATAGCTCTACAGGAAAGTTTCTCAAGAGGGCTTGATGTGCAGCACTGTAGAGAGAACCAAAACAAGAATAAGGGCAAGTCAATATTTCTAGATTACATTTTTTCTTGGGGCGGGGGGGGTTAATACTTTCATCTGCCTTGAAATGGCAACTGTAAAGAGTGCATTGAAAAGCTGCCTAGAGTCATTACAATTTCAGTTAGCACCTCTCTGTCTTCAGCTAAAACACTATTTTGTAAATACTTATGGCAAAACTCTGAATCATGAGACGTTCATACAACTGCCAACAGAGCAGTAGACCTACCATTCTCCCCTTCCTCTCCTACCCTCAGTAGAAGTCCAACACCACCATCATAAACACTGAGCTGGCACTCTGTCTACAGATCCTAGAAGGCCCTGCACTTAACAATTCAGCCAGAAAGAATCAACAAATGGCTTGAACTTGCATTTTTTCCCGCTTTTCCCACAATCCCGGAGGATCAACACAATCCAGAAAAACACAGCTACACATAGAATCATACGCTATCAGGGTGGGAAGGGACCTCAGGAGGTCATCTAGTCCAACCCCCTGCTCAAAGCAGGACCAATCCCCAATTTTTGCCCCAGACCCTTAAATGGCCCCCTCAAGGATTGAACTCACAATCCTGGGTTTAGCAGGCCAATGCTCAAACCACTGAGCACATCACAGGACTACTTGGAATTTGCTTTAAATGCTAAAGGCTCAACATTTACAAGCATGAAAAAAGTTACAGTAGTTATCAGAAAATACAGTTTAAACTTTGTTTAATGGACTTGTAGTACAACCAAAAAAATCTCCTGCCAGTGCTGGAAATACTCTAAAGATATTGTTATTTGAATTGGAAATTTTAGTTTCCTCCTGCAAGTGTTCTGGTAAAAGAACAATTGAGAATTACAGAATAGAAGTGTTATCTACACAGTAATCCTGAACAGCTTGACAAAATCAGTCTAAAGATCAACTGCAAATATGTAGTCCAATACTTGTTTTTTTAAATAAATTGAGGCTTCTACTGGAAAGCATCGGAGTATCCATTTAATGGCATAAACACATCACCTTAAAAATAAAGCAGAAATACTTGTATAACCCAAAGAGCTGTTTTTCAGTAAAAATGCTAGCTTCCTTTTAAATTATTTTTAGTTTTAGGTGAACAGGAGGCTTCAAGAAGATTGAAAGGGTGACAGGCTCTTAGTATTAACTCCTCTGTGTAGTGAAGCAAAAGGTACTTCCCCTCAACTATCTTGATGTAGACTTAGCTCTGGTCTACACTACAAGTTTAGGTCGAATTTAGCAGCGTTAGGTTGATTTAACTTCGCACCCATCCACACGATGAAGCCATTTTTGTTGACTTAAAATCAATTTCTATACTCCTCCCCGACAAGGGGATTAGTGCTGAAATAGACATCGCCGGGTCCAATTTGGGGTAGCGTGGACGCAATTCGACAGTATTGGCCTCCAGGAGCTGTCCCACAGTGCTCCATTGTAACCACTCTGGACAGCACTTTCAACTCAGATGCACTAGCCAGGTAGACAGGAAGAGCCCCGGGAACTTTTGAATTTCATTTTCTATTTGGCCAGTGTGGCGAGCTGATCAGCACAGGTGACCATGCAGTTCCAGAATCGCAAAAGAGCTCCAGCATGGACCGAAAGGGAGGTACTGGATCTGATCGTTGTATGGGGAGATGAATCCGTGCTATCAGAACTCAGTTCCAAAAGACAAAATGCCAATATATTTGCCAAAATCTCCAAGGGCATGATGGACAGAGGCTACAACAGGGACCCACAGCAGCGCCGCATGAAAATTAAGGAGCTCAGGCAAGCCTACTAAAGAGGCAAATGGCCTCACCGGATCAGAGCCCCAGATATGCTGCTTCTATGATGAGCTGCATGCAATTCTAGGGGGTGCCCCTACCACTACCTCACCCCTGTCCGTGGACACCTGCAAGGGGGGAGTCTCACGCAACAGGCATGAGGATTTTGGGGAGGAAGAGGATGGCACACAGCAGGCAAGCGGAGAAACCATTCTGCCTGACAGCCAGGAACTGTTTATCACCCTGGAACCAATACCCTCCCAAGGCAGGCTCCCGGACCATGAAGTCACAAAAGGCACCTCTGCTGAGTGTACCTTTGTAAATATAATACATGGTTTAAAAGCAAATGTGTTTAATGATTAATTTGCCCTGAAAACTTGAGACACATTTGAGGCCAGTACAGCCCCTCCTTTTAAATGGCCAACCCAACAGGTGCTTGGTATGGGAAAGGAGGGCGCTGCTGTTTGAAACCATTCCCACATGTTAAGAAGGTTGAAGAAGCCGAAAGACTGTGGCTTACCATGGCTGCCTGTAAACCAAATTCTGTTGCCTGGCCCTATGTGTGTGATCTCTTACACCAACCCGGCAGGCCCTCAATATAAGAGGCAAAATGCGACCCTGTACCAAAAGCACATGTGCTATGTAATAACTTGGTTCACTGTGAAAGAGTCTACCCATTGTTCTCTAAAATGTGTCTTTTTAAATACTACTCTCCCTTTTCTTCCCTCCCGCAGCTGCAAATGTTTCAACGCTCTCCCTTTCATCTCCATCCCAGAGGCTAACGCAGATAAGAAGGCGAAAAAAATGCACTTGTGATGAAATGTTCTCTGAGGTCATGCAGTCCTCCCGCACTGAAAGAGCTCAGCAGAATGCGTGGAGGCAAACAATGGCAGAGTCCAGGAAAGCAGAAAATGAACGAGGACAGGAGGGACGAGCAAGATGAGAGGTGGCAGAAGTAAGATGAGAGGAGGCAGGATGCAATGCTGAGGCTACTGGGGGATCAAACTGATATGCTCCGGCATCTGGTGGAGCTGCAGGAAAGCCAGCGGGAGCACAGACCGCCACTGCAGCCCCTGTATAACCGCCTGCCCTCCTCCCCAGGTTCCATAGCCTCCTCACCCAGATGCCCAAGAATGCCGGGGAGGGCCTCTTCCAGGCACCCACCACTCCACCCCAAAGGACTGCCCAAGCAACAGAAGGTTGGCATTTAATAAGTTTTGAAGTGCAGTGGGGCCTTGTCCTTCCCTCCTCCCTCTGGTCTGGGAAGTAAGTCCCTTCCTGCAGCTGTTCAAACAGACCAGAGTTCCTGAAGATGCGAGCGTCATGCACCTTTCCCAGCCATCCCATGTTGATGTTAGTGAAATGTCCCTTGTGATCCACCAATGTTTGCAGCACCATTGAAAAGTACCCCTTGCAATTTACGTACTGGCTGCCAAGGTGGTCCAGTCCCAAGAGAGGGATATATGTTCCATCTATCTCCCCACCACAGTTAGCAAATCCCATTGCAGCAAAGCCATCCACTATGACCTGCACATTTCCCAGAGTCACTACCCTTGATAGCAGCAGCTCAGTGATTGCACTGGCTACTTGGATCACAGCAGCCCCCACAGCAGATTTGCCCAATCCAAATTGATTCCCAACTGACCGGTAGCTGGTGTTGCAAGTTTCCAGAGGGCTATCACCACTCACTTCTCAAGTGGGAGGGCTGCTCTCATCTTAGTATTCTTGTGCTTCAGGGCAGGGGAAAGCAAGTCAAAGTTCGATGAAAGTGCCCTTACGCATGCGAAAGTTTCACAGCCACTGGGAATCATCCCAGACCTGCAACACTATGTAGTTCCACCAGTCTGTGCTTGTTTCCCAGGCCCAGAATCAGTATTCCACGGCATGAGCCTGCCCCATTGCCACTAGGATGTCCAAATTGCCAGGGCCTGTGCTTTGAGAGAAGTCTGTGTCCATGTCCTCATCACTCTTGTCACCGCGCTACCGTCGCCTGCTTTTGCAGGTTCTGGTTCTGCACATACTGCAGGTTAATGCGCAAGGTGTTTACAATGCTCATAACTGCTGCAGTGATCTGAGCGGACTCCATGCTTGCCGTGGTATGGCGTCTGCAGGAGAGCAGAGTTGCAGCAGAAGCAGTGTATGACGACGGATGCCATGAGAATATATATTTATCGAGAACAATGAGAGGACCTGCGAGGTGGATTCATGAGAGCAGAGTTGCAGCGGAAGCGGTGGAGGAAGACGGTTAGCACCACGCACATTTCCTGAGGAAGAACACATGTACCCGGGAGCCCATGACAGACAACATGGAGAAATTCGCTATTGAGACAATAGCAGCAGAGCAGAGTTGCAGCGGAAGCGGCGTTTGACATCAGTTAGCAGCACCCAGGAGAACCAGAACGGATCCCCCAAGCTGCAGCAGGTCACACCACTTACTAAGGTCAGAAAGATTCAAGCAGATAAAACTCTTCTGCAGAATTACATTTTCTAATTTATGCCCTCTGAAGTGTTATTCATAGTTTGAAATGGATGCATATTTAGTCTTAAAAGTGACCTGCTACAAAAATATAAGTGGCATGCAATAGAAGTATAAACTAATATAATATAAAAAGTCTACTGGGATGTCACAGATATCAGAAATGCTCTTATAGCATTGAACCAGCTTATCAAATACCGCAAGTCACATTTTTCCTATGTATGTGAAACGTGTGTGTATGTAGAAAGTTTAAAACAGACTTCAAAATACCACCATATGTGAAAACATAACTTACTGCACTTGGTCTCCTATGTGCAGGATTATCATTACAACAGAGTTTTGGGTATATGAGAGAGAGAGACCCACCAAAATGATGTCTTCTGTAGCGCTAGGAGTGAACAGTTACTTATCTTATAACAAGAGTGGCTCTTCAAAATGTAGTCAGTGTGGATCCCATCATAGGTGCTCATGTACCTTGTGCAAATGAGACTTTTGACCAGCAGCGTCTACAGGGAACATGCATATGGCTGGTACCTCCTTGCACTCCTTTTTGAGGGCATAAAGGGCAAAGAGGCTGAGACCCTCCCTCCGTTCCCTTGCAATTCAAAGCCTATGGTGTTGAAGACTCCTCAAGCTGAGACAGAGGGTGGGTTGTGCGATCTATACTAGCAACAATCTCTCTCAAAAAAAACCCACAGTTACTGTAGGGTAATTAACCATTCTCTCTTTGAATGTATCAGTGCGGATCCCACTGTACAGTATAGTAAATAACTGGCAAACAATATCCCTTCAAGACAGTGGGAATGAGGAGTTCCAGTTGTATCAATGATTATAGTACTGCTATCCCAAATTTGGCATTAGCCACTAAGTCAAAGTCATAGCATTTGACAAGGTCCCTGGGTTACTCCACATTGCCGTCTTATAAGATTTCCAATATGGACACATTCCTCAAACAGGTGAAGGAAGGTGTTTGCACTCTGAGGGAGCCTGTATGTTTAGTGAGAGAGATACACGAACCAGCTGGTAAAAGAGTGAGAATGTTATCCATTTTTATATTCTCTGTGAAGAGACTACTTAGTCTTTATAATGCCCAACTATGCCAAAAAACAGAGAGGCCAACAGTCAATGATTTGGGCATATCCATATAATAGAAGTAAAGCCCTGGAAACACTGAGTATGTGGCATTTCTTTTTCTCTCATTGCAGAGTGTGGTTTTGGGAAAACAGTTAAATTGACTGGTATAGGTGAAAATCTGAGGCCACCTTAGGAATGAACTTCAGGAGGGTGAAGCTTCAGCATTACCTTGTTCTCATGAAATGTTATATGGGAGGGTCGGCTATAAGCACCTAAAGCTCTATCACTCTCCTGCCTGAAGTGATAGCCACCAGGAAGACCAACTTCAGAGTGAGAGAGTGCAGGAAACATTTTGACTGAGGCTTGAAGGGAGGTTCCATAAGTCTCAGGAGGACCAAAGTAAGGCAGGAGCAGGTTCCCGCACTTGGTGAGTAAAAGTTTAGGTGCCATGGGATGAGAAAAAACCATGAATGACTGCAGAGGCAGGTGGTAAACTGAATACCATTGAGTGGACTTTATAGCTAAATGAAACACCAGCTTGCTTTAAGTGTCTCAGACACTGAAGATCCTCAAGTATCTAAGCCATGGCCTCCCATAAAGAACTTCCATCTAGAGGAGTTTGACTGACTGGTAGATATTTTCGTACTCTGAAAGAGCATTTCCTGGGCTTATACGAAGTAGTCTCGATCCCTAACGCTGTTAGGTTTAGTGACTTCGGATATGGATGGAATATCTAACTGTGGTGCTGCAAGATCAGATTCGGAGGGTCTGGAAACTGGATCAGAAGCTGAATGGACATTTTTAAGAGATCTGTCAGTCAGAACTGCTGCAGCCAATACAGGGCAATGACAATGACCACAACCATGCCTCTTGATCTTGGAGATCACCCTGGAAATCAGGGAAACATGTGGAAAGGCAAAGAACAGGCCTATTTCACTACAGGAGAAAAACATCTGGTAATTATCCTGGTATCAGTCCATCTCTGGAGAAGTTGTTCTGATGTGTGTGTTGTCCTTGGTCTTTCAGTGGGAATCCCCAAAGGTGAATATGAGCTCCATTACAGAACCGTGCAGGGACCAATTAAGGTTGGTCACAGATTGCCTGCTCAGGAAGTCCCATGATATGAAGTGCTTAGCAGTCACCTCGCTGTGCTGGTACCAAGTCCAGAACCTGATGACTATGTTCTTTTTTGTAGTGCTTTTGTCCGTGAAGATTTGCACCAGGGGTCGGCAACCTGTGGCACGCAAGCCGATTTTTACTGGCACACTGCTGCCAGCCGGGGTCCTGGCCGCCAGCCCCGCTCAGCCCGCTGCCTGTCTGCTTGCCCAGACCAGGTGAACGAGTCCATCATATGTGGGGCAAGATTTAAACCCTGAAGGTTTAGAGTCCACTCTGGCTATTGGCACAAAACAATTCACCCTGCTGCACAGGGGGGAATTTTTTTTTTTTTTTTTGTGAGAAACATTCATATTAGAGAATTGATACAAGATAAGAAGGATGAAAAATTATTTCTTCAAGCTATTTTTAAAAGAAGAGTTTGAAGCTAGGAGAAATAGAGGGTGAGATACTCAACCAGCTTCCATCTTGCTGCCACGGGTGGTAAGTGGGAACCGTGGGAGGGTCACAACCACTCCACGCTTTATGGCCTCAAATGGGAGCTCAAGGAGACACAGGGTGTCTCTCTTCCTACCAGTCAGTCAACAAAGCCAATCAGGCAGTCTACTACAGCCCAGCTGTACCTGTTAGGTTGCCAAGAGAATGGCTCTGCTGTAGGCATTGATTCCTGACACAGGACATATCCACAGCCCCAGACACTGCTACTATTTAAAAAAATAAAATCCTATCTCACACACGAGCACCCACAGCAAGAGCAACACTGACAAATACTCAAAGAAAAAAAGGTTACTTTTACTTTCTCGTAACCGTTGTTCTTCGAGATGTGTTGTTCACGTCCATTCCACATTAGGTGTGCGCGTGCCACGTGCACGAGCGTTGGAAACTTTTTTTCCTTAGCGGGTCCCGGCAGGGCCATCCAAGTGGCACCACTGTGCCGTGCATATATACCCCTGCCAGCCCAATCCCCTCCAGTTCCTTCTTGCCAGCAACTCTCACAGAGGGATAGGAGGGTGGGTGGTGGAATGGACGTAAACAATGTAAACAGCAGTTATGAGAAAGTAACCGTTTTTTCTTCTTAGAGTGCTTGTTCATGTCCATTCCACATTAGGTGAATCACAAGCTTACCACTGCAGGAGAGTAGGAGTCACGGAACAACTGCTCGGAGGACCACTCTGCCAACCGCCACATCCTCTCTGGCCTGCTGGTTGACCGCGTAGTGGGTCATGAAGGTGTGCACCGACCAGGTGGCTGCTCTGCAGATCTCCTGGATTGGGACCCATGCCAGGAACGCCGTGGAAGTCGCTTGCGCCCTGATTGAGTGGGCTGTGACCACCGGGGCCGGAACACCTGCGACCTCATAGCACGCCCGGATGCAGCTTGTAATCCAAGACTAAATCCGCTGCACTTGCACTGGGAGGCCTTTCATTCTCTCGGCTACAGCCACAAACAGCTGCGCGGATTTGCGAAAGAGCTTGGTGCGCTCCAAATAGAACGCCAGAGCTTGATGCACATCCAGGGTGTGCAAGCTGCGGTGACTCGGGTCTGTATGGGATTTTGGGAAGAACACCGGCAGACCACCTTAGGGAAGAACTTGGGGTGCGGCTCTAAAGGGGATCCCATGAGTTTAGAGAGGACCAGGTTAAGGTTTCATGGAGGGACTGGGGGGCGGGAATACAAGAACACCCTCTCCAACCCTTTAAGGAGCCGTCCCACCATTGGGTGGGAAAACACTGAGCCCCCCAAGAACCCCAGATGGAAGGTGAAGATGGCCACCAGGTGTACTCTGAGTGAGGACGGGGCTAGCCCTTGCTGCTTGAGGTGCAGGAGGTACTCCAGGATGGCATACACCGGGGCCTGGCACGGCCGCACCTGTCGGGGTTCACACCAACACGAGAACCTTTTCCACTTGGCCATATAGGCCGTCCTGGCAGAGGGCTTTCTACTGCCAAGCAGAATCTGCTGCACGGGAAGGGAGCACTGGCTCTCCAGGGCATTTAGCCACAGAGCCTCCACGCCATCAGGTGCAATGGCTGTAGGTCGGGGTGGAGAAGCCGCCCGCCGTCCTGTGTAATAAGGTCCCGGTGTAGGGGCAGGACTACTGGGGCCTCCACCGACAGCTCTAGGAGCTATGTGTACCAGTGCTGGCGGGCTCAGGCGGGGGCGATGAGGATCACCATCACCCTGTCCCTGCGCACCTTGAGTAGGACCTTGTGCACCAAGGGGAGCAAGGGGAAGGCATACATCTAGCCCCCTCTCCACAGGATTGCAAATGCGTCCGCGAGTGAGCCTGGGCTGTGGCCCTGGAACGAGCAAAACTGTGGGCACTGGGAGTTGGGCCTGGTGGCAAACAGGTCTACCCGGGGAAACACCCGCCTGCGGAAGAGCAAAATCACGACGTCCGCCCTGAGCATGTACTCATGCATGCGGTACAACCTGCTGAGGAAGTCCGCCAGCTCATTTCATACCCCCAGGAGATAAGGTGCCTCGAGGTGAATTGCATGGGCTATGCAAAGGTCCCAGAGGAGGAGAGCCTTGTGACAGAGTGGCGAGGAACGAGCCCCGCCCTGTTTATATAAAACAGTAGTGTTGTCTGTCAGAACTGTCACGCTGTGACCACCCAGAGTGGCATGAAAGGTCTGGCACGCGAGACGAACCGCCCTGAGCTCCTTCACATTGATATGGAGCGATCGCTCTGCTCCGGACCACAACCCCTGCATCATGAGGTCCCCCAGGTGAGCCCCTGCATCTGTGGTCTGACGCGTCAGTCACCAGCATCAGGTCTGTTGTGGGGCAGCAAATGGGATGCCTTCGCAAACCACAGACTGGGATTGCCACCACAGCAGGGAGTCCAGCACCTCCTTTGGGGCTGTCACTACCAAGTTCAGGTGGTCCCTGCCTGGGCAGTACACCCGAGCGAGCCATGCCTGCAGAGCCCTGAGTCTCAGTCTGGCATGCCTGACCACGTGCGTGCATGCTGCCATGTGGCCCAGAAGCCGCAGGCAGCACCTGGCCATTGTCGTTGGAAACTGATGCAGGGAGGCCACTGCTTGCTGGATAACCTGGAATAGATATACGGAAAGGCTTACCCTGGCCTGCACCGCGTCCAGGACCACCCCTATGAATTCCACTTTCTGTGTGGGTACGAGCATGGACTTGGGGATGTTGACCAGGAGCCCCAACTCGCGGAACAATCTCAGGGCCACCTCCACATGGCCCCGCACTTTTGCCTCGGATCAGCCCGCCAGAAGCCAGCTGTCGAGGTATGGGTACACCCGGATTCTCTGCCATCGGTGAAGGGCCGGACACCTTTGTACCCGCCACCGCCTCATCCAGGGATGATGAGGAGGTTAGCTGCTGCTTGACCCCCTCCGATTGGTCCTCCTGCTCCCCTTCTCCCATGGGAGGGGCCTCTGGCTCGGGCCGGGCGGGCGTCCATGGGACAGCACTGGACTTGGTCCGGTCTCTCCGGTTTATCATGGGGGGGATGCTGGAAGCCTGGATACTATAGCCTCTGGCATGGTCTGGTGTCGGTGCAGGGACCAGGACCGCTGCACCCAGTAACTTGCCCTGGACAGGGCCCCTTGGTGCTCCCGATAGGCCCAGTGGGTCCAGAAGAGCCAACGGCCTGGCTCCCTGCTGTCCAGGGCCGGTGCGGGTAGCTATAGAAGCCGGAGTTGGCACCGGACTGCAGCGACACTGATTGTGAAGGCCACAGCGGTGCCACCGACCTGTCCCGGTGGGAGAACGAGCGGCTCCTGGCTGAGCGGGAGTGGTACCAGTATCCCTGGGACCGGGACCTGGAGCGGGACCATCTGCGGGAGTCCTCTGGCGAGGGCCGTCTCAACCCCTCCTGGTGCTGGTCTCTGGGTGGCGCCGGAGAGCAGTGTGTCCTTTCCAGTGCTTCCTCGCGCCGACCCACTGCCGGTGCTGCAACCTCCTTCTGAGCCGCTGGCAACTGTGAGTCCGCAGAGTCAGAGCTCTAACGGGACCAACTCCGGGAGCGGTGCCGGGACGGTGTCCTCGAGTGGCACACCATTGCCTGCTTACCCCTCGACGGCCCCCGAGGCAAGGGTGCTGGAGGGTTGTCCCCATACGGGAGGAGGCTCGCCGCAGACAGCTCGATGAGGTCCTTTGCAGCCTCAGAGGTGCCAGGTGTGGAGGGCTGATCCGTTATGCCCTTGAGCCCATCGTCCACACTGAGCTCCCTTAGGTCTGGGCTCGGTGGGGCTTGGGTTGCCAGAACCACTGGTGTCAGCGCTGGTACTGCAGCCTTCCCGCTCTTGTCGGTGCTCGGTGCCTTGGGAGGCACCAGCCTCCTGTGCGGGGAACGACCACGCCTTCCTTTCGGCTGCGCCAGGGTCCTCACCGGGGAGGATGAGTGGTGCCGGGGCCTAGCCTGGCGCTCTGGGGCCAACAGTTTACGGTGCTTCGCCGGTGCCAGGTCTCCTGACGGCTCCGGGGCACTACGCACCGAGGAAGCCTGAGCCGGCATCGGGCACTCTGGGCCCGGTGGCTGCAATGCGGACTCCATCAATAGATGCTTTAAACTAAAGTCCCTTTCTTTCCTTGTTCTTGGCTTAAACACCTTGCAAATCCTACACCGTTCAGTTTGATGTCCGTCCCCCGGGCAACATAAATATGAGTCATGGGGGTCACTAACTGGCATAGGTTTGCAGCACGTGGCACAAGCCTTGACGCCGTAGGCCTGTCCCCCGACCGGAAGCCTCCAAGCACCTAATCACTTAAAGAAAAGGAGTACTTGTGGCACCTTAGAGACTAACCAATTTATTTGAGCATGAGCTTTCGTGAGCTACAGCTCACTTCAGCTGTAGCTCACGAAAGCTCATGCTCAAATAAATTGGTTAGTCTCTAAGGTGCCACAAGTACTCCTTTTCTTTTTGCGAATACAGACTAACACGGCTGCTACTCTGAAACCTAATCACTTAAGTGTCCACAGTAAAGGTATGTTAACTAACTGATAACAGCTACTCTAAAGGCTAAGAGACTGCTCTTCAGAGAGAGAGAGAGAGATCGTGTTCCAATGCCGCCACAGACAGTAAGAAGGAACTGGAAGGGGTCAGGCTGGCAGGGGTATATATGCATGGCGCAGTGGCGCCACTTGGGGGGCCCCACTGGCCTGACAGGAGCCATTAAGGGAAAATGTTTCCGATGCTCATGCATGCGGCGCGTGCGCACCTAATGTGGAATGGATGTGAACAAGCACTTGAAGAAGAACTACTTAGAGCTAGCCAGTGGATTTTGTGGGACATAAACATCTTATATTCTAGTGTGAAATGTTTGGTTCAGTTTTCAATTTCTTTTTAGCAGGTCATCTTAGGCATATTGTGACTAGGTGGAACAAAGGTAAATATGCTAGTCTCTATCTTTCAGAAGAAGATTAGACTAGAATAAGAGTGGATGTCACAGGGTCAACCTGGCAGAGTTGCAGGTGGCACCCATGACTGGAATAGCAGGGGGTTCTGCAGGTCAGGACTAAGATGCATTGGAAGGAAGCTTGTCCAATCTTTTCACTCACTATGCCCTTAGGCTGTATTTTTCTGTTTCTCTCTTATGAAAATCAATTTTTTTTAAGTAAGCCCATTCTATCATCAGTCCTGAGTACCCAGGATTCCTCAAAATGCACTCCTTGATACAGAATTGTGCTTCAGAATCTAAGCTTTCATTTTTTTTAAGATGTATACCATGATAGCTGCTAAATCACCTCAAACAAGAACTTAGCTTAAACTGATGCAGTGAGTCTTCCTGAGCTTGTAGTGGGGGACAGCACAGACAAGCATAAATTTTCCCTTTACCTCAACAAATTAGATATGAATCAGACAGTAATATAAAATGTCAATACTTAACCATTTCACTGCTAATCCTTATACCAGAAACAGCCAATTAACACACTGATCCCACTAATTGAAATTTCCTTCGACATCACTTCAAGTGTGAAAAGCTCCAGCTGTCCCCTACTACCTGCAGCTTCCTTGGGACTCTTCCTCTTGCTTTGCTACAATACCTTCATCTCATTTGTGCAGGAGTAAGAACAAAAAACTTGTCTAGAAGTGAATATCTTAAGCAGGTGCTAAACAAGCGGGGCCTGATTCTGATTTCATGCACACAGTGGGGTAAATCAAAATTATCTTCACTGAAATAATTAAAAGTTATACTGGTGTAAAATTGGTCTAAGGTACACTGGGTATTAGCTCCATGAACTGCAGCAGTGTAGCCTCACTTGAAGCAGCATTAGTACTATAGTTTCAAAGAAAGAATCAATATATGAAATACACTATGCAATGCCATGCATGACTCAGTCCTTTCTCCAAGCCTACGGGAGAAGGTGTGTGCCAGGAGACTGTGACCACTGTGGAAATTACAAACAATTATTTACGGACTCAGAAGAGATTCTTTTTTAAGTCAGAAAAATAGTGGTTGCAATGTGGGAATTTGAAGATGGTGGGAGGAAATGAAAGGATTCTAAAGACTCGAAAATATGGATACAAAGACCCCACGAAAGCAGGAAAGAAAAAAACAGTAGCCAAAGCTATTGTCCAGAACTGCACGTATCCTTTATTTATAACTTAATACTTGGGGTCCAGGGAGGGCAGAGGCAGTCCAGAGCAAGTGTTGACAATACACAGATAGATATTCTAATGCCATGATTTTGAAATAGGACACTTCTCTAGAACACTGAGAATGAGCCTGACACAAGTCCAAAGCAATAATGAACAAAGAGCCATATAATCCACTTTGTTTCCACAAGGACACACTTATTTTTCTTGGAAACTAAATTTTTTTTCTTATGATAAATTTTAAAAACCCTGTTCCTTTACATCTGCACACATGTAACTAAACAATATGTATGGCTCACCTGGAATTCAAAACTGGGGTCAGAGAAAATAGCTATCATTCAAATATTTGTAAATGCCAAATAAAAGTTTAATATTTACAAGATGGTACAACTGAGAGGATGGCAGACTGAAATCAAGAGGGAAATGTAAATCAAATATCAAATGAATGGTGTAAGTCTCCCAATGGGAGGGAAGGAAAGCTCATACCTACAATCATTTAAAATGAGACTAGACAAAGCACTAGAAAAATCTATTTTAGTAAGCAATCTAGTCCAGTGTATAATGGGAAGAAGGTCTAGATGTGCTCATGTTTTTTTGCCCCCATTTCTGGTATATGCCAATGCTGTTCAGCTATCTGAACAATAAAATCAGACTGCAGATGCACGTTAACGAATCTCCCAATTTCTTGCAATGGTAACCAATTGTTTCAGCCAGCAATGTACATGTTCAGCTACACAGAGTCTCTCTAAAAATACAAACTTTCCTTTTAAAATATATTTGGGGGTGCAAGGAGGAAGCAGTCATTACCAACCCCACCACCACAATTAAATGTGCTAAATAAAGCTTGCTTTCATAGTAGGCAAAGACACTTTTCTAACTAGGTAGTTCTTTCACAGTCAGCCTCCTCATGTGTTCACAAAAGAATAAAACCCATAGATTACTTTGCTGAAAAATAAGCACAATGACTGTGTTCATCAAATAGAAAGCTAGAGTGCTTCTAGAATTAGTAGCTGATTTCACCATCCTTTTTCCCTTTACTTCTCACCAGTGAACTTTCTGAAATAGCAAAATCCCTCTGAGCAAGGTATTCAGCTGCCTGAGTGAATTACATGCACCACTGTTCTAATAACAGTTTGGAACCTGCTATGGTTTTCATGGACTAACTTTGAAGTTCAGCAATCCCTCCTCCCAAAACCATTTAAAAGCTCTTTGTCCCAAGCCTTTTCCAAGAAATTCCACAGAATCACCATAGCAGCTCTCTTTGTACTAACAAACCATCACCTTGAGGTATATGTATAGCTCATATACTTTGTTATTCTGTTAAGGTAGGCAGATATGTGAAGAAAAACCATACGAATGTGTCTCAATGGAATAATAAAGCCTGAAAAAGTTAGACTGATTTTTCCAATCCTCAATAGGGTTGTCTTGTTCAGACTTAGTGAGAGGGTACCTAAAATCTAGCACAAACAAGCTAATATGAATTTGGTTTGGTTGAAATTTAAAATGGAATGCAATACAATTTACAGATACTTGTAGCAAAGTGAATACTTATCTAGCTTTCTGAAGAGATCATTGTTTTTAAGACAGTAAAATACAGCTGAATGTCTGTGCAGCAGTACAATAGTCAGTGTACCATGTCATTACACAGAAGAGCCAAGGTCATTTGTGAAATTGGAACACCTGCATCTTAGGCTAAAGGAAGCACCTCTTTGAAGAGAAAAGGCACTATCCTGTATCCTTTCACATCTCCCCAGTGAACTTTCTAAACTAGCAATATCTTTCTGAGCAAGGTATTCACCTGCCTGGGTCAATTACATGCATTACTGTTCTGGCAACATTCAAGTTCTCACTGAACAGCTTCTCATGCAATGGTGCATCTCTGGAATCAGTTACTACCAAGGTGGGTATCGTGCTAGGGTGTGACTTTTGTGGAATAAATCCGTAGAGACAACGATGTGAGATGTCAAGTAAAGGAATATTTAAGAATCAAAACATGAGCATACAGATTGGCTTGCAACACATATACAGTGACTTCGGGACCTGAGGGACCAACTGTCTAATGCTTTAATCAGGCTGGAGTGGGGCCAGGGTATCCCCACCACTAATTCTTAGGGCCTTCCAGTTCTAGTAAAAGGGATAAGATAATGAAAAAGTTCAGTGTTTCTTTTAAGAGCTTCCTCTTTCTCCCATCCCGGACATTTCCTGTACTGTGTATGCAGATATCATATACATACTGTAGTAATATTAGACTTGTTCAATTCTACTTTTTAAATACAATCAACTCAGAAGCTAGTGTTTACAATGTCTGTTCCCTGTATGAGCAAGAAAGCTCCTGCTCAAGCAAAGTTTAGTTGCAGTATATCACTGACCTTGGGACTGCCTTCCTCCAGTATTTCTCCCTCATCGGTTTGCATGGGAACAGAATCTGTGCAAAACTGCAGAAATGCAAAATAGTGCCTACAAGAAATAAAGGGAAGGAAAAAACATTTTAAAAAAGTATATAAAAAAAGGGTTTGCCATCTTCAACATTTTTGCTGGAATCTCATATAACACCACAAATAATACTGAGAGTCTTGGCCTTTAATCAGATAATACTCTGTATTTAACAGGCTGGACCTCAATCAGTGACTTGCATTCAGGACAAGATAGACAGACATTTTTTTCTTTTTAAAGAGAACAATGTGTCTAGTAGGAGCATATTACTATTTGTTTTAAATTTAGAAGTGTCAGAAGGAAATGGCTGAGAATTTACATAATCATTGTATTCACTCATTCATAAAAAGGGTGTGGTCAGCAAAGAATTACACAGATTGGAGGTCAACAAATCTCTTAATAGAAAATAATCTAAATACAAATACCAAAAGCCAGCTTTACAAATACAGAGTAGAGTGATATTACCCTGGTTACTATATTAATCAAAAAACTGTCAGCTTGACAGTGGTCCTACTATACCTGCAAATTCTTACCTTAGGGCAGAGGTCCCCAAACTGTAGGGCACGCTCCCCTATGGGGGCGTGGAGGACCATTCAGGGAACAGTGGGGTGGGAGCCCCCGTGGGCCAACCCCCAAGGGGGTGGGGTGCAGCAAAGTAGAGCCACCTAGCTCCACTTCCAGTCCCAACCCTGCACCATGTTAAGGGAATAAAGTGGATGAAGAACCAACTTGTTATATCGTAACAGAGTGCTACAATTTTACTGTTCTGAAGGGCAGAGACTCAGAACATTCTTTTATATATGAAAAAGGAGACAGTTATTTCCACATTTTAATGATGGAGTTGATGGTTATTGAGAAAAATGGAAGAAGTGCCTGGAAACATAAAAACTGCTCCTGGGGAAATTCTGCACCACTCCCACAGGCAGAATTCATGTCTCCCACAGATTTCCTTGCTTCCCCACAGAAAAATGGGGGAAGGATAGGAGGGATCAGGGCTGGGGACACTGTAACTGGTGGCTTCTACCCTGCGCCAGGCTCAGCTGCTAGTCAAGCTGAGCTGGGGAGGACAGGACTTACTCTTCTCTTGCAAGAAGCGGCTGGGGCGGGGACGAGAATCCTCCCCAGCTACAGGAAGCCCCACCCCCCGCTTCCTGCCCCTATCGCAGGGGGAGCACTCACTGTACAAGGAGCTGCTCCCCCATTCGCCCAACCTCTATGCATCTTGGACCCACCTCCATACCCACACTCCCCACTGAAACAAGCCCCCCACACCGAGCATCATCCCCTGAATCCAGAGCCCCCCTGCACCCACCCCCTACCCGCTGAGCCCCCACCACCATCACACCCGGACCCCCACACATCCAGATCACCCACCTCTGCACCCAGACCACCCACCTCTGCAGCCAGATCGCCTCCCACTGCCCTTCCCACTCAACCCCCCACCCCCCTGCACCCAACACCTAGACCCCCACCACACTGAGCCCCAACCAGCTGCACCCAGACCCCCACACCAGCAAGCCCCACTGCCCCAGCACCCAGATGTCCCCACTATGCCCTCTACACACCCCCGCCGAGCCCCATCCCCCCCAGCCAGACCTCCCTGCTGAGCCCCAACTGCCTTCACCTGGACCCCACCGGCAGAGTCCCATTGCTATTGCACCCGGAACCCCACCAACAAGCCCCTGTGTATTCAGATCCCCCACTGAACTGCCCACAGATTGCCCCACACAGAACCCTCTCACCTGGATCCCTCCACACTTCGATCCTGCCGGGCTGACCCTGCTTGCCCACTCCTGGTGCACTCGGTTTGAAGGGGCAGGGCCCTTGTGCTGTTTCTGGGTCGGGTGCAGCCTCACTGCTAAAGTCCATGTCCTGGAGATGGGGAGCGGCACTGTAGGGTGATCCCTCACCTCCATGCAGCCAGTGGCCTGTGCTCCCCACTGCTACGCTGGAGCTCCACTTTATTTATTGACAAATAAAATTTGCAGAATTTTTTATTTTTTGGTGCAGAATTCCCTCAGAATTCCTGGAGTACACCTGCATTATCAGATGGGACTAAGCTCTGGTCTACACTACGAATTTCAGTCGAATTTAGCAACATTAGGTCGATTTAAGCCTGCACCCAACCACATGACCAAGCCTCTTATCGACTTAAAGGGCTCTTAAAATCAATTTCTGTACTCCTCCCCGGTGAGGGGAGTAGCACTAAAATCAACCTTGCTGGGTTGAATTTGGGGTAGTGTGGATGCAATTCGACAGTATTGGCCTCCGGGAGCTATCCCACAGTGCTCCATTATGACCGCTCTGGACAGCGCTCTCAACTCAGATGCACTGGCCAGGTAGACAGGAAAAGCCCCGGGAACTTTTTAATTTAATTTCCTGTTTGACCGGCATGGCGAGCTGATCAGCACAGGTGACCATGCAGAGCTCATCAGCAGAGGTGACCATGCAGTCCCAGAATCGCAAAAGAGCTCCAGCATGGACCGAAAGGGAGGTACTGGATCTGATCACTGTATGGGGAGACGAATCCATGCTATCAGAACTCCATTCCAAAAGACGAAATGCCAACATATTTGCCAAAATCTCCAAGGGCATGATGGACAGAGGCTACAACAGGGACACACAGCAGTGTCGTGTGAAAGTTAAGGAGCTGAGGCAAGCCTACCAAAAAACAAAGGATGCAAACGGTTGCTCCGGGTCAGAGCCCCAGAGCCGCTTCTTTGATGAGCTGCATGCAATTCTAGGGAGTGCCCCTACCACTACCCCACCACTGTCCGTGGACACCTGCAAGAGGGGAAAAAGTCTCACGCAACAGGGATGAGGATTTTTTCGAGGAGAAGGTTGAGGATAGTGCACAGCAGGCAAGCGGAGAATCCCTTCTCCCCAGCAGCCAGAAACTGTTCATCACCCTGGAGTGAATACCCTCCCAAGGCAGGCTCCCAGATCATGAAGCCGGAGGAGGCACCTCTGGTGAGTGTACCTTTGTAAATATAATACAAGCAAGCGTGTTTAATGATTAATTTTCCCTGAAGACTTGGGATGCATTCGTGGCCAGTATAGCTACTGGAAAAGTCTGTTAACGTGTCTGGGGATGGAGCGGAAATCCTCCAGAGACATCACCATGAAGCTCTCCTGGAGGTATTCTAAAAACCTTTGCAGAAGGTTTCTGGGGAGGTCAGCCTTATTCCGTCCTTCATGGTAGGACACTTTTACTACACCAAGCCAGTAGCAAGTAGTCTGGAATCATTGTAGAACAAAGCATTGCAGCGAATGGGCCTGGGCTTTGGTGGCATTCAAACAACATCCATTCTTTATCTCTTTGTGTTAGCCTCAGGAGAGTGATATCATTCATTGGTTCAAATGCGGGAAATTTGTTTAAGGGAACATTCAGTGGTGCCCGTTCCTGCTGAGCTGTTTGCCTTTGGCTGAAAAGAAATCATCCCCACTGTTAGCCACATGGGAGGGGAGGCCCATTCATGCTGAGCTGTTCACAGGGATCTTCCCTGACACTAGCCATGCAGGGGGGTGAGAGGTGAAGCGATCATCCAAGAGAATTGGGCGGGGGGGGGGGTGTGTTGGGTTGTGCTGCACATTCACCCTAAAGCCACAGCCCCTCCTTTTAAATGGCCAATCCAACGGGCTTTGCTTGGTATGGGAAAGGAGAATGCTGCTGTTTGAAACCGTTCCCACATGTTATGAAGGTTGAAGAAGCCGAAACCCTTTGCCTTACCATGGCTGCCTGCAAGCCGAATTCTGTTGCCCAGCCGAGCACATGTGATGTCTCACACCAAATCAGCAGGCTCTCAATATAAGAGGCAAAATGCAACCTTGTACCAAAAGCACATGTGCTATGTAATGTGAATCGCCTGATTCAGTGTGAAATAGTCTTCCCTTTGTTCTCTAAAATGTATCTTTTTAAATACTACTCTCCCTTTTTCTCCCTCCCGCAGCTGCAAATATTTCAACGCTCCCCCATCATCTCCGTCCCAGAGGCTAGCGCAGATTAGAAGGCGAAAAAAACACACTCACGATGAAATGTTCTCAGAGCTCATGCAGTCCTCCCGCACTGAAAGCTCAGCAGAATGCGCAGAGGCAAACAATGGCAGAGACCAGGAAAACATTAAATGAACGTGATGAGAAGAGGGAGGAGCGCAATGAGAGGAGGGAGGAGCGCAATGCTAAGTCTAATGGGGGAGCAAACTGACATGCTCAGGCATCTGGTGGTGGTGCTGCAGGAAAGACAGCAGGAGCACAGACTACCACTGCAGCCCCTGTATAACCGCCTGCCCTCCTCCCCAAGTTCCATATCCTCCTCACTCAACCACTCCACCCCAGAGGATTGCCCAAGCAACAGAAGGCCGGCATTCAATAAGTTTTTAACTGTAGCGTAGCCTTGTCCTTCCCTCCTCCCTTCATCCACCACTCCAACCGGTGCTTCCCTCCTCACCCACCCACCCCGGGCTACCTTGCGAGTTTTCCCCCTATTTGTGTGATGAATTAATAAAGAATGCATGATTTTGAAACAATAATGACTTTATTGCCTCTGAAAGCAGTGATCAAAGCGGGGAGGTCAGTTGGCTTACAGGGAAGTAGAGTCAACCAAGGGGGCGGGTTTTCATCAAGAAGAAACAAAAAGAACTGTCACACTGTAGCCTGGCCAGTCATGAAACTGGTTTTCAAAGCTTCTCTTATGCGCAGGGCGCCCAGCTGTGCTCTAATTAACCTGGTGTCTGGTTGCGCATAATCGGCCGCCAGGCGATTTGTCTCAACCTCCCACCCCGCCATAAACATCTCCCCCTTACACTCTCAGATATGTGGAGCACATAGCAAGCAGCTATAACAATGGGAATACTGGTTTTGCTGAGGTCTCACCTAGTCAGTAAACTGCGCCAGCAAGCTTTTAAACGTCCAAATGCACATTCTATCATCATTTTGCACTTGCTCAGCCTATAGTTGTATTGCTCCTTACTACTGTCCAGGGTGCCTGTGTATGGCTTCATGAGCCATGGCATTAAGGGGTAGGCTGGGTCACCAAGGATAACTGTAGGCATTTCAACATCCCCAACGGTAATTTTCTGGTCTGGGTAGTAAGTTCCTTCCTGCAGCTGTTCAAACAGACCAGAGTTCCTGAAGATACGAGCATCATGCACCTTTCCCGGCCATCCCATATTGATGGTGGCGAAATATCCCTTGTGATCCACCAGTGCTTGCAGCACTATTGAAAAGTACCCCTTGCGGTTTATGTACTGGCTGCCAAGTGGTCCAGTCCCAAGAAAGGGATATGCGTTCCGTCTATCGCCCCACCACAGTTAGCGAATCCCATTGCAGCAAAGCCATCCACTTATCACCTGCACATTTCCCAGAGTCACCACCCTTGATAGCAGCAGCTCAGTGATTCCACTGGCTACTTGGATCACAGCAGTCCCCACAGCAGATTTGCCCAATCCAAATTGATTCCCGACTGACCGGTAGCTGTCTGGCGTTGCAAGCTTCCAGAGAGCTATCACCACTCACTTCTCAACTGGGAAGGCTGCTCTCATCTTGGTATTCTTGCGCCTCAGGGCAGGGGAAAGCAAGTCACAAAGTTTCATGAAAGTGCCCTTACGCATGCGAAAGTTTCACAGCCACTGGGAATCATCCCAGACCTGCAACACTATGCGGTCCCACCAGTCTGTGCTTGTTTCCTGGGCTCAGAATCGGCGTTCCACGGCATGAACCTGCCCCATTACCACCATGGTGTCCAAATTGCCAGGGCACGTGTTTTGAGAGAAGTCTGTGTCCATGTCCTCATCACTATCGTGATCACGCTGTCATTGCCTCCTTGCCTGATTTTGCAGGTTCTGCACATACTGCAGGATAATGCGTGAGGTGTTTGCAATGCTCACAACAGCAGCGGTGAGCTGAGAGGGCTCCATGCTTGCCGTGGTATGGCATCTGCAGGAGAGCAGAGTTGCAGCAGAAGCGGTGGATGACGATGGATGCCATGAGAACAGATATTATACAGAACGACGAGAGGACCTGCAAGATGGATTCATGGCACCAGGAGAGAAGAGTTGCAGCAGAAGCGGTGGAGGACGACGGTTAGCACTGCGCTCATTTCCCGAGGAAGAACACAAGTACCCAGGAGCACATGACACACAACATGGGGAAATTCGCTATTAAGACAAGAGCAGGAGAACAGAGTTGCAGTGGAAGTGGTGGATGACGACGACGGTTAGCACTCCTAATGCACCGTCTGCTGACAGCAGTATGGCATCTGCACGGAAAAAAGGCACGAAACGATTGTCTGCCGTTGCTTTCATGGAGGGAGGGGTAACTGACGACATGTACCCAAAACCACCCGCGACAATGTTTTTGCCCCATCAGGAATTGGGAGCTCAACCCAAAATTCCAATGGGTAGCGGAGACTGCGGGAACTGTGGGATAGTAACCCACAGTGCAATGCTCTGAAAGTCGACGCTAGCCACGGTACTGTAGACGCACTCTGCCGACGTAATGCGCTTAGTGTGTACATATGCAATCGACTGTATAAAATAGATTGCTAAAAATGGACTTCTATAAGATAGACTTTATTTCGTAGTGTAGACATACCCTAAGTTTTCACTGTTTCTAAAAGGTTGATACTCTTATCGCCACTGAACTCTGCCAAAAAACACCACAGTACACATATCTTTATCCAACAAGCATGAAAATCATCAAGCATTTACCAAAATCTTACACCCAAACCCACAAGAAATAAGAGAAAGGGAAGTATGCTAAGACAGCAACAAGCATTGCTATGCCAGTCAATTAATGGTTAGCATAGTTTAATTCTGCTCTATTCCCCCTTAAAATTCCAAGTGTATATTGGTGTTTAGATGATTTTACCTTTGACAGTTTCCTCGGGCTGCTAAAGCCCACAAGGATCCGTCCTGGCTACATTCAGTGCAAAAACAAAACCCTGAAAAGAGAAAAGAAAAATCATATATAATCAGCTGTGATTAATCACGAGATCAAAATATGTACAAGAGAAAGGCAAACTTCCTTCTGAAGATAAGCAACCCCTCGCTTCCAAAATGATTTTTTAAAGTTTATCCACTTTCTAAATAGGCCCCTACCAAATTTACAGCCAAGAAAAACACGTCATGAACTGTGAAATCTGGTCTCCCCCTTGGTCTTTTGTGTGCTTTTACCCTAGACTATACAGATTTCACAGGGGAGACCAGCGTTTCTCAAATTGGTGGTCCTGACCCAAGAGGGAGTTGCAAGGAGGTTACAAGGTTATTTTAGGGGGAGTTGTGGTATTGCCACCCTTACTTCTGCACTGCCTTCAGAGCTGGGCACCTGGAGAGTGGCAGCTGTTGGCCAGGTGCCCAGATCTGAAGGCAGCGCCCCACCAGCAGAGCAGAAGTAAGGGTGACAAAACCATACCATTCCACCGTTACTTCTGTGCTGCTTGCGTCAGAGCTGGGTGGCCAAAGAGTGGCAGCTGCTGACTTAGGGCCCAGCTTTGCAGGCAGCAGCACAGAAGTACAGGTGGGAATACCATACCATGCCATCTTTACTGCTGCGCTGCTGCTGCTGGCGGCAGCTCTGCCCTCAGAGCTGGGCTCTTGGCCAGCAGTCACCGCTCTCCAGATGCCCAGCTCTGAAGGCAGCATCACTGCCAGCAGCAGCGCAGAAGTAAGGGTAGCAGTACTGCAAACCCCCCCCAATAACCTTGTGACACCCCCACAACTTCCTTTTGGGTCAGGATCCCTACAATTACAACACCGTGAAATTTCAGAATTCAATCGCTGAAAATCATGAAATTTACAATTTTTAAAATCCTAGGACCATGAAATAGACTAAAATGGACCGTAAATTTGATAGGGCCCTACTTATAACGAAAAACAATTGCACAGGTAAAAACTCATGACTGTAAAGGAGGTTGTAAGAGCTACCTTTTTGCCTTATTCTCAGTTTTGTTTGCTTAATAATGGAATAAACATCTCATACCCACTGCGCTCCCATGTCAATATGCTCCCCTGCCCCAAGCAAGTTGCTCTTCTGAACCAATAACTGCATGCTACAAAAAAGTATGACTTTCACAGAATAGGAGATGAAGTATAGAAGTATGAATGGAAATGCACGTTACAAGCAGACAGCCTTAAAAATATATTGATGCTATAATACTAGATTATTTATTGTTACACACATTTATAACATCCATCACCAGAGCATCTCGGTGCCCTTTACATATTTTAGGTCAAGAACCATCAACATTTTTCCAAAACTGGAGAACTCATACTTTGTAAAACCTCTTCCCTTCTCCCCCCACAGCATTTAATCTTTTATCTCTCACTCACACACACACACTGACTGGGAGAACCAGCCAGTAGACTAAATGTTAGAGATTTCACAGCCTGACTTTAATGGAAAACCTGAACAAAAGATGCATCTTACACTGTCCTGCATCAGAGGGCAAGCTCAGACCCACTTCAAGCAACACATTCCAGCAGTGTGGATCTGTCACAGAAGTCAACCAGTTCCTGCAAACTCCACCCTTGGGAGACATAACTAATTGTGTTGTGTGAAGAACTGATGTAATAACAGGACATAAGGAAGACGTGATCTCTGAAATTGCTGGGACCATTTAGGGCAGGCCTCACACATTTGTACTTGTCCATTTGCCTAGGGTAATGGTTCTCAAATTGTGGGTCAGGACCCCAAAGTGGGTCGCAACCCCATTTTAATGGGGTCACCAGGGCTGGGTTAGACTTGCTGGGGTTCAGGGCCCAAGCCAAAGCCTAAGGGATTCAGCCCTGGGCGGCGGGGCTCAGGTTACAAGCCTCCTGGCTTGGGCTGAAGCCACTGGGCTTTGGTTTTGACCCCTTCCCCACCCGAGGCAGTGGGGCCCAGGCTTTGGCCCCCACACCTGAGGCAGTGGGATTTGGGTGGGCTCAGGCTTCAGTCCCCTTTTCTGGGGTCACGTAGTAATGTTTGTTGTCAGAAGGGGGTCGCAATGCAATGAAGTTTGAGAACCGCTGGCCTAGGGTGAATAATTTTTTTAAAAAGTGAGTAAAATATCCTTTTTTCATTATTATCCATCACTGAGGCAAATGGCAAGTGCAAGTGGATTCTGTGCCTGTGAAACTACACTTTCATGACAGTTTTGCAAGACTGATAAAGTGCTGTATGGGCGGCACCCCAGTTTTCACCCAGACATGAACTAGCAGCCAGGGCAAACACCAAAGCATAAGTGTAACATGCTCACACCAGTCTTCCCTGCAGCTTCTGAGGAGTCTTCAGGGGTAAACCCACATAGAATACATTCCAGTTCTATAACACTGTGGTGACAGAGGCATCAATAACTAACAAAGTCCATGCTGAGATACTATAATACTTTTGCTAGCCAAGTATAAAAGGAGTTTCGAACTACTGCTCCGCTCTGGGAACCCAGGACCAAAGCAGAGTCTAGTATAACACTGTGAAACACTTCTGCAATAGGTGAGTAAATACCCTCAACTGAGAAAGAGGTTACAGTATTTCCTACTTTTTAACAATGCTTCTCCTTGCCAATAAACATTACGATCATAGTATCTGAACTAAATCTAAGCCAACTGACTTTCATCCAGTGTCTTGTTTCTACCAAACATTAACAGAACAGGGAAATGGTTCCATCTGGACATAATGAAAAGGATCCATAGAAATGAGAGAGTCATCCACGGTGTAGCCCATCATGTCTCACAATCTACCCCAGGGACTTCACGTACACTTTGAACAAGTGAAAACGGAATCTTCTGGAGTGACTGTACTGAAAGTGCTCAAAAAACAAAGCCATCACTCTGCACAACTCCCTGGGATTTCTCAGAAATTAACTTGTGGCGACCCTTCAAAGCAACATCATCAAGACAGCAGCACACAGTGATAAACATTAAAGGCTACTAATAAACCTAAAAGCATCAGGATGCATGTCTGACTGCCATCCACTGTCCAATGGTATTATCAACCTACCAGCAAGAATAATGCAATTTCAGGGTCAGACCTAGGTTTAAAAACCTGATTGACTGGGATCCAAAGTTGGAGGATATCAGATGCTACAGGAATGGCATAAGACTGCCTTTTCAGTGGCCCTTCCCTGAAAGGTATTGGTTAGAGGCTGGATATTAAGGGCTTATCTACAAGAACAAATTAGTTTGTGGCAAGCTGGGGCATGAATCTACCATGCAAGAGCCTGCTGCAAAACAATCATCCATGTGGACCCTGCAGCAGGATCCACATGGACAGTTAGTCTGCAGCAGGCTAGTGCATGGCAGATTCACTCCCCAGCTTGCCACAAACTAATTGTTCTTGTAGATAAGCCCTAAATTGCTATGTCATCAATATCAAGTGATTGTGTTTTGCGCTAGGGCCAGACTACAGCATGCTTATGGGTTGCTAGCAGCGCTCTCCTCAGGGATGCATGAATTAATCACCATCATAATCTGCCCAGCATGCCCCACTGGCTTTTTACCAGTCACGGCACGAGAGGACCTGTACAGTGAATCTACTCTCTCTCACTGAATGAAAATCAGGGAAGACTGGACATTCATTTGCTCCCTCCTGTTTTAATAGTGCTACCACAGGTCTCTAAAGACAGTCCTGAATGTGACCAATAGTGTTGTCTAAGTAGTTTAAAAGACTAAAACCTAATGAAGGCAGACTGGATTAATCAGACAGACCACCACCTAGAGCAATTCTGCTGAGAAGGACTTCACAGAAATCATGGTACAGAAGAAAAGTCCAAGTGTGGTGTCTACAGTGGCAATTTGTCGATGAAACTTTTGCGTAAAAGCCCTCTGAGTCTCGTTGAGGTGGCTTTATTTCACCAATGAAACTGAGGAGTTTCAATGCCAAAAGTGGCACTGCAGTGCGTACACCTCCACTGTTTTGTCAAGAGAAGTTGTCTTTCACAGAAAAAACTTGGCAGTGTAGACAATGCCTTAGTTTCGACCACAGCCATGACCTAGGAATAAAAAACAAAACACACACCCCCTTATGATGCAATCCTTCAGATTAAGCATCCATTTCTGCCAACAATGTTCTAGCTGGTGCTGTAAAGATCCACCTGCATAAGCAGGAATTTTACCCAGGTAAGCAGTAGTATCCATTCCACTAGAATCTCTGAAGGATGTTAAACAGAAGCTACTAAAGTGAGACATTTTTGAATTAGCAAACCCAGATAACTTGCATCAAAGAGTTTTAAAAGAGCTGACTGAAAAGCTCACTAGACTGTTAATGTTGACTTTCAATAAGTCCTGGAGCACTGGGAAAGTTCCAGAGGACTGGAAGAAAGCTACAGTTGTGCCAAGTTTCAAAAAGGGTAGACAGAATGATCCAAGTAATTATAGGCCTGTCAGCCTGACATCAATCCCAGGCAAGATAATGCAACAGCTAATACAGGACTTGATTAATCAAGAATCAAAAGAGTATTGTAATAAATGCAAACTGACATTGGTTTATGGAAAATAGATCCTATCAAGCTAACTTGATATCTTTTTTTATAATGAGATTGCAAGTTTGATTGATAAAGGAAATAGTGTTGATGCAATGTACTTTGACTTGTTACCATATAACATTTTCAATAAAACATCAGAACGATATAAAATTAACATGGCACACATTAAAAGGATTAAAAACTGGCCAGCTGATAGGTCTTAAAATGTAATTCTAAATGGGGAATCAATCAAGTAGGTGTGTTTCCAGTGGGATCCTATAAGGGATTGGTTCTTGGCCCTATGCTATTTAACATTTTTATGAATGACTTGGGAAAAAAAAATCATCACTCTTAAAGTTGCAGATGACACAAAAATTGGGGGAATGGTCAAGAAATGGACAGGTCACTGAGATAGTGATCTAGAGATCACTTGGTAAACTGGGCATAAGCAAATAATCTGTGGTTTAATAGGGCTGTCAATTATACATCTAGGAACAAAGAATGTAGGCCATAATTACTGAACAAAATAAAATTAGGTCTTGTACCAACTGACTAATATTATGTGTCACCTATAATGTAATCTGAAAACAATCTCTCTTGGGGATTCTAGTATACAAAGTGACAGCAGTTCAGCTGGCTTGATTAGGAAATCTATGAAGCAGCAGAGTGACTTGTACAACAGCACGACCCCTTGGCTAAGTTTTTCCCTAGACTTTATTCATATAAGGCCTTGCACTCTACATTCACATGTGGAAAGATTAATACACTTCCAGCAAGTGCCTCCCTTTTAGTGACCTCACATAAATCTCACTGCAGGGACCTGGTGAGGTCCCAGCTTGCAGAACTGGAAGGAGCAGAATATGATTACAGGGAAAGCTGGGTTCCTCTAAGATCCTCTTTCATCCCCTTCACTCCGAAACAACAAGCCATCAAAGAAAACAGCACAGATTAATTCAACATGTGGCTGTATTTCTCTCTGGACTATAGAATATCTTTCACAGAGGATTTCAGGGCAACAGCAACAGGAACTCCTGAAAGCATAGCTTCTCTGTGCAGGAAGAAATGGTTTCTTCTGCAGGGTCTGGGGTAGTAAATCACATGCGCACACACGCGCGCGCGCACACAAAAAAAGAGTAGGAAACTCTACAGGCTAAAAACCTCTTAATGTGAGATATTCCTTTCTGGGGAGAATGGACTCTTGGATTGTATGATGGATATTTATCCTAAAGTGAAGGAGAAACGGTATTACATCATCACCAAAAAGGTGGACAGTGTCAAAATCTGTTTCAAATAATACAGAGTTCAGGGCAACCAGTTCTCTTTACTCACTCCCCAACTGGTATGAAAATATGCAACCATCTCTTTCTAATTAAAAGTGTTCTAAAACAAGCAGCTAATAGCCACACAGGCAACCTGAACAGCTCTGTGCAATTCATTGAAATTGTTCCAATTGCAGTAGTTCAAGCACTATACAAAAGACAAAGTTTATTGTAGAGGTATGATTGAACAGGTTGCAGGTTTTTTAAATTCAGTTTTGTTGGCTGGCTAGAGCTTATAGTTAATGAGCAACATGGTGAAGCAATAAACCATTCTTGTCATGGAACTAGCTGTCAAACTGAAATGTTTTCTTCTCAGCTTCTGGCATTAACTAAAAGCATTCTGGGATGTGGTTTTCATACAAACAATCTCTGGCTAGGAGCAGTCCATTGGGAGACAAAAAAGGGGTCTTTGCGGCCATCATGGCTCAAATATCTTACTGCTAAGCGCGTAAATGCTTGACAGCAGGGACTTTAGTTTGAATCTTAGTCCTGACTCATGTGCCGGAATGGTTCCAACAAAGCAACTGTGAGCTTGCTCTATATTCAATAAGCTTCAGGCTGCCTAAAGATATGTCACAGAAAAATCTCATTTTCCTAATTAGGATATTCCAAAGGTGACAAACTCATTTAGGATTTTAAAATGAGAACATAAGAAACCGGATGTTTTGTCAGCTATAGTCCAGGACCTGTTGCCATGATTCCAAATATACAGAATTTACTGTAGAATCAATCCCCTGGTCACGCAAGTGTTTCTTTGCTTTGCCTGGCTTTCACAAGGCAGAACAGAGAAATGGAACTTCTGATGAACAGGAAGAGCTAAGGAAGAAGTGGGAAAGGTACTCCTGCTGGTTGCCAGAAGAAGAGTTAGAATCCCTCATCTCCTCCCAGTATGGTGAACTCCCTCTCTGCTCGTTAGCTAGTAGCAGAGGAGTAGGATTTCCAGAGTCCACCATACCTTCTGCCAGGAGGAAAGGAAGAACCACCCTTCAAATCAAAAGAGAGGAAGGAATGGTAAAATCTACCACCCTTCCCAGCACCCAGGAGAGAAGAACAATATTCTACTGATTTCTATAGATCACCACTACTACACTCTGCAGGCAAGTTTAAATTTGACATAGTATAAAATGCCTAGAAAAATATTTGGTTTGGTTTTTAACCTGAATTACAGTGTATTTTGTTCAATATGAACTTCCACCAAGCCTCAATCATGCTTTCTGAACTGGTACTGAAAATGATCTAACTGCTAATGTAGATGGGACAAAGCTATTTTCAACAGAGATATAGAAACTAATTTTCTAGGATAGATAGGGCTTCAGACATATATTGTTAATAATACTGAAAGATCTCTCAGGGCACCAAGCAGGAATAAAAAGACAACATAAAAACTATGTCATTATTCCACACACAAGACACTGACCCTCAGATCATGTGTCTCAGAGCTATTTACATCAGCGACTGCCAAAATGAAAATGGTACTGCCAATTCATATTATGCAGAAAAACACTGCGAGGACTTTAACCTCTCTTCGCTAAACAGAAAGTACAAACAGATTGATAGAGCCAGAAGAGTTCCCAGAAGTCACCTACTACAGGACAGGCCTAACAAAGAAAATAACAGAACACCACTAGCCATCACCTTCAGCCCCCAACTAAAACCCCTCCAACGCATTATTAAGGATCTACAACCTACCCTGAAGGATGACCCAACACTCTCACAAATCTTGGGAGACAGGCCAGTCCTTGCCTACAGACAAGCCCCCCAACCTGAAGCAAATACTCACCAACAACCACATACCACACAACAGAACCACTAACCCAGGAACCTATCCTTGCAACAAAGCCGGTTGCCAACTGTGCCCACATATCTATTCAGGGGACACCATCACAGGGCCTAATAACATCAGCCACACTATCAGAGGCTCGTTCACCTGCACATCCACCAATGTGATATATGCCATCATGTGCCAGCAATGCCCCTCTGCCATGTACATTGGTCAAACTGGACAGTCTCTACGTAAAAGAATAATTGGACACAAATCAGATGTCAAGAATTATAACATTCATAAACCAGTCGGAGAACACTTCAATCTCTCTGGTCACGCAATTACAGACATGAAGATCGCTATCTTAAAACAAAAAAACTTCAAATCCAGACTCCAGCAAGAAACTGCTGAATTGGAATTCATTTGCAAATTGGATACTATTAATTTAGGCTTGAATAGAGACTGGGAGTGGCTAAGTCATTATGCAAGGTAGCCTATTTCCCCTTGTTTTTTCCTACCCCCCCCCCGACGTCCTGGTTAAACTTGGATTTATGCTGGAAATGGCCCACCTTGATTATCATGCACTTTGTAGGGAAAGTGGTCACTTTGGACGAACTATTACCAGCAGGAGAGTGAGTTTGTGTGTGTATGGGGGTGGGGGGTGAGAAAACCTGGATTTGTGCTGGAAATGGCCCACCTTGATTATCATACACATTGTAAGGAGAGTGATCACTTTAGATAAGCTATTACCAGCAGGAGAGTGGAGTGGGAGGAGGTATTGTTTCATGGTCTCTGTGTATATAATGTCTTCTGCAGTTTCCACAGAATGCATCCGATGAAGTGAGCTGTAGCTCACGAAAGCTTATGCTCAAATAAATTGGTTAGTCTCTAAGGTGCCACAAGTACTCCTTTTCTTTTTGCGAATACAGACTAACACGGCTGTTACTCTGAAGAAAGTACAATGCTAGCAGCTCAGTAGATTAGATATTACACTTATTTCATGAGCAGAATTCCCTTTTTTTTTGACTCCACATTAAGAAGTAGGCAATGTGCTTTTTAAATTCCATTTCTGTAGCTATTTTCTGGGAACCAAGGATTACTTCTTGACCTGTAACAATTTAAGGTGGAAAAATTTGTAATTTGATCTGTAGACAGGTCTGTGTGTATTCAACAGCAATTTGCCAAGGAATATACCCCTTGGCTGCCGAGATTTGCTCCATGATTAGCTTTCCTTTTATTAAAAATAAAATACTGTTCCTAACCCTCATGATTGTGAAGATTGAATTATGAACTGAGGGTAAACCAATGCATTGTCATCTTCCTGAGTTTTTAGATAGCCTAGAATAATAACTAAGAAGTGTGAACTGCCCTTATTCTTCTCAATGGGTTAAAGGTGACCTGCAAAGCTTGCTTTTTTTGTTTGCTTTTTTAAATCTGGGTTTGTGCCCTTTTCCTACTTTCTGATGCACAAAGACGACCCAAAAAGGATTTTTCCTGCTTGTTGTTTAACCTTAAAAATATCAAGAATTTCAGCTCATCTTCCTTGGATTAGCTAAAGGATGTGGTGAGAGTGTCAGTGGATATATAGCATTAGCTCTATTACCTTAATTGAAAGTCCTTAACAGAGACTTCCTTTCGCTATAATATTAGTCCCTGAAGTGTAAACAAAATCAAAAGTCCTGAAAAGTGCTGACCAGAAGTCCCACTCCCTTTCAACTTTCACTGTCTTGGCTCTTGTAAGGTCATACGGTCACTAGCTCTCCAGTCATACGAAGGCTTTTTCACACTGCTGATAATACCGGCTCAGCTCTCCTAGTGTTAGTGACATTGGGAGTCCCACTGCAGATGGGCAGTGAGCTTCTCCATCTTCACTTTATCTTGTCAATCAGAGTGGACTGCTCTTATTCTTCATCTTCAAACATTCTTGTCAAGTGTATCTGCCAAGCTGACACCAATCTTCATGTCCTCCTTCAGCATCTCGAACCACCTTTCTCTAGGTCTTCCTCATGGTCTTTGTCCCATGACTATTAGCTCTTGTACTCTGTGGCCAACACATCTTATTGTCTCACCATCTCACATGACATAGCCATCTCAGTCAATAGCCAGTCAGCCTTTCTATGGCAGGGACTACAGTAACTCTTCACTTAACGTTGTAGTTATGTTCCTGAAAAATGCGACTTTAAGCAAAACGATGTTAAGTGAATCCAATTTCCCCATAAGAATTAATGTAAATGGGGGGGTTAGGTTCCAAGGAAATTTTTTTCCACCAGACAAATTATATATATACATACATATATATATATACATACACACATACAAGTTTTAAACAAATAATTTAATACTGGTACACTGTGATGATGATTGTGAAGCTTGGTTGAGGTGGTGAAGTCAGAGGGTGGGATATTTCCCAGGGAATTCCTTACTGCTTTAAATGATGAACTAGCAATTGGCTGAGCCCTCAAGTGTAGCCTCACACTCTACAAGGCAGCACGAATGGAGGGAGGGAAGACAGCATGGCAGACAGAGACAGAGAGGCACACTATGTGTATGAGAGAGAGAGCACGCGATGCGCACTGCCCCTTTAAGTATGCTGACTCCACTCTAAGTACACTGCCTTTTTAAGTAGATCAGGAAGCTGAGACAACAGCTACTGCCCATCCTGAGCCCTGTCGTGTGTCCCCCGCTCTATGGAGATGGGGTAAGCGAGGTGCAGGAGCAGGGGGGAGGGGGACACACTGATATTAGACCCTCCCTTCTCTCCCTCCCCAGCAAGCAAGAGGCTCCGGGGAGCAGCTCCAAGGCAGAGGGCAGAAGCAGCTCACAGCAGCAGGGGGAGGAACAGCTGAACTGCCTGGCAACTGACAGCCTGCTGGGCCGCTGCCACACAGGGAACTTAGGGGAACGGGGAGCTGATAGCGGGGCTACCAGTCCATGCTGGTTCCAAGCCCCCACCAGCTAGCTCCAACGGGCTGCTCTTCCTTCAAACAGTGGACAAAGCAGGCGGCTGCCAAATGACATTATAAGGGAGCATTGCACAACTTTAAACGAGCATGTTCTCTAATTGATCAACAACATAACAACATTAACCAGGATGACTTTAAGTGAGGACTTACTGTATCTGCACCCTGGCTAATACAGTTTCATTGAATAGCCTATCAGTTCTCATCTTACCCAGCATCCACCTAAACATTCCCATTTCAGACATGTAAAGAAGCTGTTCTCTCTTCCTCACTGGCCAGCATTCTGACTCATACTTCATGACTGGCATAGTCATGATCTTTGTTCTTTAGTCCAGTGGCTCTCACTACTGTACCCCTTTCAGGAGTCTGATTTGTTTTGCGTACCCCAAGTTTTACCTCACTTAAAAATCATTTGCTTACAAAAATCAGACATAAAAATACAAAAGTGTCACAGCAACACTATTGCTGAAAAATTGCTCTTTTTACCATATAATTATAAAATAAATCAATTGGAATATAAATATTGTACTTACATTTCAGTGTATAGTATATAGAGCAGTATAAACAAGCCATTGTCATTACAACATTTTAGTCTGTACTGAATTCACTAGTGCTTTTTATGTAGCTTTTGTAAAACTAGACAAATATCTAGATGAGTTGATGTACCTCTGGAAGACCTCTGTATACCTCTAGTTGAAAACCACTACTGTAGTCTACTTGGCATATTCTTACCACAGAATTCCTGTCAACTCTCTCCATTTACACCAAAAGCTCTGCATGCGGCACCTAACATCTGCATCCACACTCCCATTCTCATTATCACTCAACACTTCAGTATCAAAGGCTAAAATTGTATTTTTATTTAAAAGTTTTCTCTTGGTCTCACAATCTTTGTCACTTTACACACTTTAAGTCTATGCCATCTTGTTTTACTAGCTTCTCCTTGTCCCTCTCAGTGAAACACCACATGCATTCTGACTGGTTGTCTGATTTGTAAGCCATTTCTCTTTTCTAATTCAGTCCTCCATAGCTCTAGGTCCCTTTCCAGTTCATATTTATTTTCATACCACAACATATCAGATGGGCCCCATCAGCTACTACCAGCATTTTACACACACTGTCAGCTAACTCTACTTGATGCAGATCTAATCAAAGTGCCTAAAATGTTAGCAGTCCATTTATTCTACAGTTCCTAACACTACTAGCACTAGTGGAACAAAAACTGATGTTAGAAGCAATGGAAAAGCTTTGCAAGACTTAAAGCAAGGAGTAGACAAGGTCTTCCACGCTAAAGAGAGGACTTGAATTTTTAATATTAAAAACAACAAGCAAAAATCCTCACAGCATTCAGGCCTTCTGTATGCATCATAAAGAAGCAAAAATAAAGACAGAAGCCCCTTCCCCCCCCCCCCCATTGACAGATCATCTTTAAGCCTGAAACTTAAAGATAAGAATATAAATGTCAACATTATTAACTATTTCACTGCTGATGATTTCAGCAGAAACATCCAATTAACATGCTTATCATGGGACGCAATTCAAGATTGGTGGATTGTTTGTGAGCTGAAGTCACAGCCATCAAAACCTCCTGCAAGAGGGTGTTTATCAGTAACAGCAGTCACAAAGCTGAAACCAATAAGGCAGCAGACAGACACAGAGGAAGGGGGAGGATTTGCTTGCACATGTTTAATGGTTTTACTTTAGGTCCCATTCAAAATACCCTTCTAAACATCAACAGGGAAGAAGAAAAAAATTATTTTTTAAAAGTGTCTTTTAATTCTGGAAGCGCTATTTAAATCATGCACTACTGAAGTCATTTAAACAAGATCAGATTTAAATTTATTGCCTTTCAATTTCTTTAGCCATTCCCTAAATCTAAATAAATTTCCTTGCTAACACTAAAGCTATTCCCATTCATAGGAACAGGAGCACCCAATTTACTGTCTTTTGAATCATCCATTATTTTTGGTCTACATTAAGAAAATTCATACTGGCATAACTCCACTGATGACGTTACACCAGTGCAAACTCCTAATGTATATTCACTATGCCAGTACAAGGCAGGGTTTACATAGGTGCAACTTAGGGCTTGTCTATACCAAGATGTTTAACTGAATGGTGCAACAATACCCGTTCACTGCAACTGTGTGTGAGAACACACTTACATCTACCATACTGGATAAAGATAATGACTTTTTACACTTTTTTTTAATTTATTTAATTCAGGGGTGGTTTTTTTTTTTTTTTTTACATGTTCCTAATTCTTTACTTTCTCCTCATTTTATAACCAAAAATTGCTAAAGTGGATGGAGGTTTTTGTAGTCTTTTCTCTAACTAGTTTCCTAATTATTAACGGAATATCAGATTTTACACACGTTTTTTAAACTACGAAGTTTCACACTTAAAATACTCATCTATTCTGAACAAGGTAATTCCAGGGCCTCATCAATACCCTTACTGTGAAAACAACAAACTGATAAACAGCGCATATTATATTTGGAACCAGCATCCTATATTCTGAATTTCCATTAGTCAGAAAGCAGAACATTTTGCCGAGGCTATGATCCTCTTTCAGGATTACCAGTTTGATATCAATGGGACTTGTGGTCTTAAGTTATTTAGGTGCCTAAATATGGGTTTAGGGTTTAAAAAGTTTGACCTGTTTATAATAAGTTCAGTACATTAACAAAGTTATTGTGAATGTCTAAATAACTTTCCTTGTTAACACTAACACAAGTTTGCTTTGAAGAGACACTGACTGTGGCACTGAGAGAAAAGTTTTAAATAAAAACACAATTTTGGCCTTTAAAACTGCAAGCATTGATGCACAGACTTAACTTTAAGCACTTCAGTGGGAGTAGTCCCACTGAAGGAATTATTTGTGTGTGTACAGTTTCATATCTGCTTAAGTGTTTGCAGAATTAAGGCCTTAATTTTCAGTCTTTTTCCTGTAGAAGTTTTGTAAAATTCAAATGCCAGTAACGGCATTTTAAAACCCCCAGTACTTGTAATTTAGGCCAAGATATTCAAAAGCGAATAGTCATTTCAAGGGCTTAAATTCTGGGTGCCTACACTGAGACATTTTAAAAGAGGTTTGGATTTTCAGAGGGTACGTGTGTGACGAGGCATACCTACTCTGCACCAGCCCCGAAAGGGTTAACTCTGCTTTGCAGGCTAAGGAAGCTATAACCCTCCCTGCAGGAAATTGCTACAAATGCCAACTACGGCTCACAGAGTTCCTGACTGGAGACTTCAGGTTGCCTGATGAGTCCAGAGAAAGGATGGCACTGGTTGGAACCCGGCCATTTGAGGACCCCAGAGACCTGGGGAGTTTCAATGAGGGGGAAAGGGTAAGAAGCAGCCCAGGGGACTCGCACTCTTTGCTGGTGAGTGAACTGAGAGACTGGTCAGTGTGCTATTGCAGGAACAAGAGGGGGAGGAATACCCGGTGCTGTACCTAAGCCAGAACCTATTACCCTGAGAAGTCAAGTACTCCATCATCAAAAAGGACGCCTTAGCGGTAAAATGGGTGAGAGACTCTAGGGTATTACCTACTAAGGAGCCCCTTTCGTCTTATTACAGACCATGCACCCCTACGATGTATCAACACCATGAAGGATTCGAACGCACGGATTATGAGATGGTATCTCACCATCCAACCCAGAAGTGGGCAAACTATGGTCTGCAGGACTGTCCTGTCCCTGAGCTCCCTGCCAGAGAGGCTAGCCCCTGGCCCCTCCCCGCTGTTCCCCCTCCCCTGCAGTCATGCTGCCGCACGGGTAGCACTCTGGCCCTCTGCTCCTGTCGGGCAGCACAGCAGCGTGGCTGGCTCTGGCATGGTAAGGGGGCGGGGAGCAGGGGGGTTGGATAAGGGGCAGGGGGTCCCCAGGGGCAGTCAGGGGACAGGGGGCAGTTGGATGGGGCAGAGGTTTGGGGGGGCCAGTCAGGGAACGGGGAGCACAAGGAGTTGGATGGGGGTGGGGTCCCAGGGGGCAGTTAGGGGTGGGGGTGTGGATAGGGGTCATGGCAGTCAGAGGACGGGGGGGTTGGGACCTTCCCCATCCAGGGGAGTGGTTAGGGGCCAGGATCCCGGGAGGGGGTGGTCAGGGGACAAGGAGCGATGGATGGGTCGGGGGTGGATAGGGGGCGGGGGCCAGGCTGTTTGGGGAGGCACACCCTTCTCTACCTGGCCCTCCATACAGTTGCACAACCCCGATGTGGCCCTTGGTCCAAAATAGTTTGCTCACCCCTGCTCCAACCCTACTAGTTCAGCATATTACACTGCCCGGGTAGGGCCCACACACTAATGCAGACTTTTTCTCCCAGATGAGAGAGGACAACAGGGACAGAGCCCTATACCTACCCCGCACCAGCCCCAAAAGAGTTAACTCTGACCCGCTAGGCATACTCAGCCTGGAGGCAGCATATAAAAGGCATCAGCCCTCCTCAGTCTGGGAAGGAAGGACGCAGGCTGCAAGCTCCCTCCAGGGAGTTGCTACAAACCCTGACTATGGCTCACAGAGTTCCTGACTGGAGACTCCAGGCTGCCAGATGAGCCCAGAGAAAGGACGACACTGGTGGGAGCCCAGTCATTTGAGGACCCCAGAGACCCAAGGAGTTTCGACGAGGAGTAACGGATAAGCAGCAGCCCAGGGGACTTGAACTCTTTGCCGGTGAGTGAACCGAGGGACTGGTCAGCGTGTTGCAGGAGGATCCCTGCTGACTCAGGGGTGAGCACTATTGCCAGGGCCCTGGGCTGGGGTTCGGAGGAGCAGGGAGAGCCCAAGTCCCATTACTAAGGGTGCCACAGACCCCTGAGTGGCGCCCCATTCCCCCAATAGGTCAACCGGCCATGAAATCTCAGAGGTGGGCTATTTCCCTGATTCTGGCCAGTGGGCCTTGCTGCCCTGAGGGGAAGGGCCACTCCCTGACTCTAGTCACTAAGTAATACTACCCCATGTTACAGTAAGGGTCCTCGGGGTAGGACCTAATCGGCTGCAGAATTGCCTCCACCCTTCCAGCTAACCCTATGTGACCTGACACGCCGTGACAGGGTGCTAAGCACTTTGTGAAAAATCAAGCCCCTTTAAGGTAGCTAGAATTGGATCCCAAAAACCGAGACACCCAAAACTGCTGGTCACTTTTGAAAACCTTAGCCTTAGTTCATTATGAATTGTAATCTAAAGATGAGAGTGTTTTACAAAGCCTCGACACTGTTTAAGAATCAAGTCTTTCAAACCATTATTTTAGTCGTCTGGATTTAAACTGCTCTACCCTGCCTACATCAGTTTGAAGTGAGCTGTAGCTCACGAAAGCTCATGCTCAAATAAATTGGTTAGTCTCTAAGGTGCCACAAGTACTCCTTTTCTTTTTGCGAAACAGGAGAAAGTTAGACTTGACTTAATTGGTTTAACAAATGATGCAAGAGTGTTCATACGCAAACTGTTTTAACTGAAGTGGTGCAACATCACACCTTTTTAATTAAACTGATGCAATTTTGTGTTTAGCCTGGGCCTCAATCTAGTAACATACCAAATTAAACTGCATTAATATACACCCCACTTTGTGCTGGTGCAGCATTTCCATGTTGGGGGTCTGCACAAACTTAATTACACCAGTGTAAATTTCCTTAAAGTAGAAAGGGTGTTACATACCTTATCTCCCCTCCTATAAATAGTCCTAATTTTTTTTAATCCACCTCATTCATCTCAGTGAGGTATTCACAATTTAGACATTAACAAGGTTAACTATTTCACTAATATTTTAAGCAAAAACATTCAGCTAATATGCTTACCAACAACATAGAATGTAGAGACAGAAGAGACCTCTTATGTCATTTTATTCATGCCTTGGGGCAGTGGTTTTCAAACTGTGGGTCGTGACCCAGTACTGGGTCATGGAACGTAAGGCACTGCTCGCGGCAGCTCTGGTCACCACTGTTGACCGGGCTGTAAAAAGTCCCGTCGGTGGTGCTGCCCCGCTAAGGCAGGCTAGTCCCTACCTGTTCCGACACCACGCTGTCCTCCAGAAGCGGCCAGCAGCAGGTCCGGCCCCTAGGCAGGGGGGACAGAGGGCTCTGCACACTGCCCCCGCCCCGAGCATCGGCTCCATACTCCCACTAGCCAGTTCCCAGCCAATGGAAGCTGGGGGAGGCAGCGGCCGCACAGAGCTGCTTGCGCACTTCTGCCTAGGAGCCGGACCTGCTGCTGTCTGCTTCCAGGGTGCAGTATGGTCCGCAGTGCCAGGACAGGCGGAAGGCCTGCCTCTGCACCCCAGCTGCGCCGCTGACCAGGAGCCACCAGAGGTAAACCCGTGCCTCAACCCTGTGCCCCAATCCCCTGCCCCAGCCCTGAGCCCCCCCTGAAATCGAGAGCCCCATCCTGCACCACAAACTCCTCATCCCTGGCCCCATGCTGGAGCCTGCACCCCCAGCCCAGAGCCCTGACCCCCTCCCAATCCCCTGCCCCAGCCCTGAGCCCCCCCCCAAACCTGGAGCCCCTCATTCCTGGCCCCACCCCAGAGCCTGCACCCCCAGTCCAGAGCCCCAAGCCCCTAATCCCTGGCTCCACCCCAGAGCCTGCACTCCCAGCCCAAAGCTCCTTCCCATACCCTAAATCCCTCATCCCCAGCTCTGTTGGGTCGTGGGCATCATCAATTTTCTTCAAATGGGTCTCCAGAAAAAAAGTTTGAAAACCATTGCCTTAGGGGTACTACCAGATTGTTCCCTACATATATTTTCCAAAGCTTTATCTAATTTTTAAAATGTTTCAGACAATGGGACTTCCACCTTTTTCCTGAGAGACTTCTCCAACCCCTAACAAACTTCTCACCATTAGGAAGGTTTTTTTTTTTCTTAATTTCAATCCATTATCCCAGGGATCAGAGGGGTGGAGGTAGAAGAGAGGAATCAGGCAGCCAACAAAGGGGTGGGAAAAGACCAGAGGGGGCACCAGTCAACTGGAGAAGGTGAATGTGAGGAGTCACCAAAGAAGAAAGAAGAGTATTTTCATCTCCATCAACCTCTTCAAACCCTGCTCACAAAAGGAGGCAGCCACAAACAGCCAAAGGCAATAGACAGCTATGTCAGACTAGAGCATATGCCAGGGAAACCAAGAGGAAACAAAAAAAATTAACCCACAATATGGAATATTTTGCAGTCTTGCCAACTTGCTGGATATCACCACAAGTATTGCAATTTGTTGTGTTTTTCTTAAATGACAGCTGCTAGACTCATGCTACAGCCTGAGAATCTTGGCTTTCATTAAAAGAAAAAAGTTTCTCTACAACCATGAGGGCAAGAAAAGGTTTAATATATAAAGCAAGGGCACACTCAATGCTGGAAAACAAGAAGGCAAATAAGAATCAAACTTTTAACATTTGACGTTGGCAATACTCTTTTAGGCTCCAGTATATAGTTAATACATCAGAAGAAAATACGTTTTTTTGCCAATATTTTCTAAATGGTGGAAGCTAGAATGTTAAGAAATTAAGTACATTTCTTTTCCACCAAATGTACACATTTTTCCTTCCAAATTAGTCTACTATATTAAGCTAAACTTCTATTTAAGCTTCTTTAAAAAAAGAATTGTGAGTAATCAACTAGCACCACAGGAAATCTTTTTCTGATAATGGATGAGCAAGATTGGATTTGTAGCACAAATTTCTACTCAAGTCTCATTCAGAAAAGTGAATATCACCTAGTGAAATACATAGATTCTTTACTCTTACTTTAAAAAAAAGACACTTCTGAAAATACGATAGCAATGTGCCAAGGTGCATTCTGCAGAAGGTGGATGAGCTACTTAAGAAATGGCCCAAAACTGAAGTTTGATCCCTGAAGGACAGCACTTGGAGGTTTTTTCCCCCCTAAATTTAATTTTTAAACCCTAGCACCAAATCCTGTTCTGAGGATGTAATGTTATACAAACATCTGGTATTGTCAAGCGTAGCTGTAATTCTCACCTATTTAAAAATCACAACCAAAACACGTGGACCTAATATTGAAAGGGGAATGATGGGGAAGATAGCCAAGGAAGAGCTACCTTCTTTAAAGAAACAGACTTCTTCAATGAAGCTAGGATTTGAACCACAAAAATTTTCTTCCTCATCTATATTTGTGACTCTAGTGACAATTCACATCCGCCTTGATACATATTCTCTCACAGGTACTGTCAGATTTAATAATTTTATTACGATAATGTTCAAATAAAAAGGAAACGGTACAGAGTTCAAGCACAAAAGTTTCTAGTTATCAGGGAATAAGGCACAGATTATCAAGGGGTGCGAAATTCGGTTAGGAGCTGGTAGCATAAGGAATACATAATCTGCAATCTCCCTGATTGGGGGTAAAAGTTTAACTGGTCAAAGTACAGACATTGAGATAAGGGGTATGTTGTCCATATAATGGCTATGTTCAAGTGTGGAGTATAATGAGCGAATAAGATGATGGGGATGGATCTACCCTCATTTGGTGGGATTTAATGTTCATTGAGTTTATGGTTCCAGTTCATATGGTCCAATGGAAAAAGCCTTTCAGTCCCTTTCCCATAGTGGATGCACGATGTCGTACCAGCTCACACCTCGTGGTATTGTCGGTGGCTGGTGATGTGTTCAATGTAGATGTCCCTGGACCATCGGATGGTGTCCAAGACCATGAGGCGCCGCATGAGCCGTGCGTAGCATCGACCGATCTCACAGGTCCGCAGCACATGCTCGTTGCAGGGGTCCCAAGTGCCCAGGGCTCCGACGATCAGGGCATCCATCTGCACCTCGTAGCCCTTCGCTCTCAGAGTGTCAGCCAGAGGGGCGTATTTTTCCAGCTTCCAAGCTCGGGCTTCTCAGAAGGCCGGGGTCCTGTTCTCGAAGGGGACCGTGATGTCGACAAGGATGATCTTTTTCTGGGCCTCGTCGGTGACTACCACGTCACGTCGCAACGGGCTGTCAGTACTGGGGATGGCGCAGTTCACGGTGACCTCCCCCAGGCGCGGTGCGATGGTTTTCACTAGGTGGTTCTGGATGGCGTTGTGGCGCAGCTGCCAGGCTCTGGAAGTGGGGCTTGCAGCTGCACAGGACGTGGGGCAGGGTCTCGTTGGAGTAGCTGCACTTCCTGCAACGCTTGTCTCGGTTCCCGTGGCGGACGGCTACTTTTGCTCCTATCCTCCTCACAAAAAATTACTCATCTACATTTTTAATTGCCAGTGAGCACATTTGGCACCATGCCTATCCTTTGACCAAACAGCAGACAAGGAAAAGGCATGCACACACAAAACAAAAAAATGCAATGCATAGGGAAATACCACCTTATGCATCTAAATTGATACTTTCTATGTATGTAAGGTAGACATAATATGCATCCAAAAGCAGATAGTCTGCATAATGATTATCAAAACAGACCTGTAATAAACGTAGTTATGTTTTAATCAAGAAAATATTCCTAAAATCATTGAGAATGACTTTCATGGCTAGCTTCCAAGTCCTTGTAATCTGTTTTAAAACACACTTCTCTAGTGGATGAGCCATTACAGTCTATCATGTAAATATACATTAAACAAAACATCATTGTCTATTATGTATCTCTGTACTCTTCTTTGGAGATATGCTTTTAGGTGAATCTTGAAAAGGTACTAAAACATGGATTCTTGACATACATCATAAAAGGTCCTTTGTGCTAATCTGCATTAAGTCTCAGTATGAGGTTTCTATGCTTATGCCAATGGCAGCAGGAGAGGTCTATTTTTTCAGACTTCTTTTTGTTTCCTTTCTTGTATGGTTAATTTTATCACCTCAGATTGTATTTTATCTAAAACCTCATGACATGGTTGTGGTAGTATGATTGTGAAGACTTTTGTTGCATGCTCTCTATTTTGAGGGTTTGTTGTTTGGTTGGGTTTTTTAATTTTTTTTTTTAAATGACGACAATGAGATTTAAGACACAGTCAAGCAGGGATAATTTGACTTTAAGGGATATATGCTAATAGCTAGAATACTGCATCCAAAACTCCAGACTTACACTTTATTATCAAGCTTTGACTGGGTTTTTTTAAAATGTGCGTTTGCAACATCTTCTCTCTCCAGAATGGTGAGCTATCAGAAATGGAAATAATGACCTTATAGACCCACCAGGAGACCTGTGGAAATGCTATAAGGATCATTCTCCAAGAACTAACAGAAGTCCTGTTCATTTCAAGCTCCATAAGAAACAAGTAGAAAATTAAGCATTTACTATAAATGGAAAAAGGCAAAACTGAAAATTCTTCATCAGACAAATGATTTGTCTATACAGGAAGGGTTGTGAATTTAAGTTGTTACAGTTATATGTATAACTCCCCATGTGGACACACTTATTTTGGGATAACAGTGCCTTTTTCCAGTGAACATGTCATTTTGGAAGTGGATTAAACTAAACTGAAAAAAAGACACTTTTATTCTGGAATAAGCATGTCCACCCAGGAGAGTTACACTCAAATAACTACAGTAGTTTAACTGTATCAGGTTTGTTTTGTTTGGTTTTTTTTGCAGTTATACTATCGGGTAGACAAGCCCTCAAAGGTTATAAATGAAGACAGATTTAAAACTATTTAAAAAGAGTAGGTGTCAATGTCATGAAGCTACTATTTCATGTGAGACATATTATTGCTAAGGTTATGTTTTAGTCACGGTTACAGTATTTTTAGTAAAAGTCATGGACAGGTCACAGGGAGTAAACAAAAATTCACAGACTGTGACCTGTCCATGACTTTTACTATATACCCCGACTAAAACATTGGGGAGGGAGACGGGGGGGGTCAGCCCTAGAAGCACCGTGGGTGCTGAGGGGGACACCCAGGGGAGAACGGCAGGTGCTGGGGGGGGGGGGAGGTTGGCAGGGCTGGTGCAGGTTCCCTACCTGGTTCCTGGGAAGCGGTGACCTCCAGCTCCTAACTCTACATGCTGCCTCCACTCTGCCCCAAGCCCCAGTTCTGCAGCTCCCATTGGCCGAGAACAGCGGCCAATGGGAGCTGCAGGGGTGGTACCTGCAGGCAGAGGCGGTACCTGTAGGCAGAGGCGGCACATGGAGCTGAGGGAGGGGACTTCCCATTGTCATTCTGGGGAGCCCCGCCAGGTAAGCACTGCCCAGCACCCCAATCCCCCCACATCCAAACTCCTTCTGCTAGGTTTCAGGGGGGCCCCAACACTGCCCCAGGAGCATCCGGTGCAACTGGCCCTAGGGTGACCAGATGTCCTGATTTTATAGGGTCAGTCCTGATATTCAGGCCTTTTTCTTATATAGGCACCTATTATCCCCCACCCCATCCCGATTTTTCACACTTGCTATCTGGTCACCCTAACTGGCCCAGGGGCTGCCCGACCTCCTCAGGCGGCTCCCGGGCCAGCCGCATGGGCCGCTGCAGAAGTCCCAGAAAGTCAGGGAATCCATGACAAAAACGGAGCCTGAATTCTGGCTACCTTATTAGAAATAATTTTACAGGGCATTCTTGAATTTAAGCAATTTAATTCACTTGTGTTGGCAACCTTTAGTCTGCGAGAGACTGGGAATTGCAGCCCATGACATAGATGATTTGCAATGTCTCATGCAACTGAATAGTCCAATCCAAGATTTGCATGATCTTTGGCAGTTATTGCAAATGTATGTATCTTGGTTGGGAGCTGCTTGCTTTCTACAAACAGGCTCTTTTCTCTTCAAGCTATAGGAGCCAGCTTCTGTCACGGACTTTGATACCCTGATGGAGACAATGGTCCACTAAATTCACTTGGGAGTGAAGAAAGAGAGGGCTAATTTCAGCACTTAATCAGACGCCGAAGCTACACTATTTTCCCTAAAGGATCATAAAGACTGTGCAAGACTCTGCTATAGCTAATAAATGTTTTTACCTACTATGTTAACTTTAGCATATCTTTATTAAGGCATTTTTTTGTGAACATGAACCCAGCCATTTGAAATAATGTTTTCACTGAACAGCTAAAGGAGGTAAATTCATGTTTTCTTTCTATTGCAAACAATAGAGTTGAGTATCATTATGAAGGCTTCCAAATCACAGAAATGTCAAATTGCTGAGTACTGAAGCAGATTCTACAGAAGGCTGCACGGAGAAATGAAAAGTGCTCTAAGAAGGTATGCCAAGATTCTCCAGAAGAAGCAAGCAGACTGTTTGCAAAAGTTTAAGGGTCAATTCCAAGACAGAAATGAAATAAAAAGGTTTTCAAAAACACACAGTGAACAATCTTGTGGAAGAACTTTTCGCAACTACACCTATCAGTTGGTGACACCTTCTAGCAAAGGAACGAAAACAAATTTAACCTGTTGGATCAGCATTGGGATGCAGATAGTTCTCAGCTTGCCAACCTCACTGTTTCCTTGTATTCCCCTGCCTGTCTATATCCAGCTGTCGTCTCTCATCTTATACTTCAACTGTAAACTCCTTGGGGCAAAACAGTCTTTTAATTCTGTATTTGTACAGTATGTAGCACAGTGGGATACAGGTCCATGACGAGGGTTCCTAGGCACTATGGTAATACAAATAATAGTTTTTAAAAAAATCACATGCCTAACCAAATTAGTTATACTAGTCCAACAATCTGTGCCTAGACCAGGCAATAGTGTTTTGCTTAGAATAAAAGCTTTATAGTAACTAGTCCACACACAGGTGCATTAGGAAAGCATGTTCTCATTGTATAAAACTCAGGCCCCGGCTACACACAAACTTGCACAGTTTAAAGGCATGTCTTTAAACCAATTCAGTTAAACTGGTACAAATCCCTACCCAGATGCTCTTATTTTATTATTCAAGCTAAATAAGTATAAGCCGCTCTTAAAACAAGACCATCCACACAGGGTTTTCTGCCAGTTTAACTTAAAGGGTTTAAAGACATGCTTTTAATTACTTGCTCTCATAAAAAAGGTTTAAATCTACACTGAATTCCAAAGGAAGATAACACAGAACTGCAGGACATAGTATATGATCTTAGAAGGGTGACTTAACATGCGCTCTGTTCCGGCTGTCTTGAAGTAGAAATAAGTTATGTAAGGCAAGAACAGAAAAATAGTCATTCAGCAAGGGTTTCCTTATGTGTGACTATTAAGACAGAAGGCAGAACCTGGAATTTGTCAGCGAGACAGAGGCAGCAGCTCTCTATGGCTACAAGGATGATCTTTTTTGTAGAGGGCTGCTGGATCCACCAGCATCAGGGTACTGATTTCTCATTATCAGGACTTCCGTAGTAGATCAGTCTTCACCCTCCAAGCAGCTCAGGACTCTACTAGAAACCTTATCAGTTTGTTTTCCATTACAGTGCTTTTTAATAATGCTGACTGTGAGAAATTGAGATGGAATTTTAAAAAGTAAAAACTTAAATAAAAGAATTAGTAAGTGAATCTTACCTTCCTTCATAACTAATTGAGTTTCCCTTTCAAGCAACATGCTATTATTGCATCACCTCTCTCCTAATAATCTGTCAAGCTGCCTAAAAAATAAACTATCACCCCTTTATTTTTCAGTTTGACTTCTTATCCTCTGATCCACTAATTAGCTTTTTTGGCCTTTGATCCTCTGCCTTCTCTGCATGTATTTTGACCTTCTTGCTATCTACCACTTTATACTTTACACTTGCATTTTGACCACTCTCTCTCTCATGGCATTCATCTTCCATTATATTTTATAGTGCCTCCCATTTCTCTTATCTAATCTGATTCTATATTTTTCTACAGCACAAAAAAGCCTCGCTGGTTAAGAGGTGGGGGTTGTTTTCTTTTTTTCTTTTCCAGTTTCTAGCTATAGTCATTTAGATATGTAAAGTTTATTTGTTTTAATGGTGAAAAACTAAGAACAAAAAAGTTTTTTCCACATCTTGCATAAATAATCCACCACATTTTCACTCATCAATACAAAATAATTTAAATGTATTTGCTGGTTTATCTGATTTCTGAACTACAGCCTGCCAAACTAGTAAAGGTCATCTCCATAGTTCAATATACTGTAAACAAAAAGTTCATCCAAAATGAGATTACAACCCCTACACTCATGAAAACATAAAAGCTTCAGAATCTTCTCCCACAATGTCCATGCGATAGGACAAAGATAGCAGTATGCTACTGAGAAAGGGGTGATGTGAAGACTGATTAATGTTTGTACATTGCTTCAAAAACACAAAGCATTGTCTAAATGCTATATATTCTTATTATATGTCCATTGCCTCACAAATGGAATGAAATACCAAATGCTAGCAAGCAAGTATATCTGCTGCTCTGTGGATCTCACAGCTAAGAATGTTTTCACTACTTGTCTGGAGGGTAAAGAACAGACCTTTCTAAAAGTTATCTACTTTATTATTTTTGGTATCAGGAGAGCACCTTTTATTCCACATTGATATGGAAGGGAGGAGAGAAATCAGAGGATTTCTGACTTCTACTCAACCAGTCAAGGCTTAAACAGAAATATCTATTGGCAGCTTTATCTGAAGGTAATAGCTGCCTAGAGTACTAAAAGCATCCCTATTTCTATTAGCTTGGCTGTAATGAAAAGATTTAGTGTCAAATCCTGCAAAAAGCTGTATTCATTTTGTTAACTGCCACACACAGCCCAGGAGTTGAACTGTAGAATGATTTTTTTATTTGTGGAGAGAAAAAGAACAAAAGAAGAAGAAAAGCACTACAGGTTAGGTTGGCTAAGTTTATCAGCAATACAGCCAGAAGTCCTAACACAGGGGTGGGCAAACTACGGCCTGCAGGCCAGATCCGGCCCCTCAGGGCATTGGATTCGGCCCACGGGATTGCTGCCTCTGTGGCGCCGCGGGCCCTGCGCCGTTCCCGGAAGCAGCTGGCACCACATTCCTGCAGCCCCTGGGGGAGCGGGTGCAGAGGGCTCCACGTGCTGTCCTTGCCTGTGGGTATCTCCCCCAAAGCTCCCATTGGCCACCCCGGCGTGTGCTGCTGCCACCCCGGAGCCACTCCAGGTAAGCGGCACTGGACCAGAGCCTGCACCCCGATCCCAGATCCCAACTCCCTGCCCTGAGCTCCCTTGTACATCCTGCACCCCAACCCCCTGCACTGAGCCCCCTGCTGCATGCCCACACCCTTCCTGAACCCCAACCCCCTTCCCTGAACCCCCTCATAGACCCTGCACCTCTCCTCTGCCCCAACTCCTTGCCCTGAGCCCCTTCCTGCACACCACACCCCCTCCACACTCCCTCCCGCACCCCTACATTCATGGCCCCGCATGCAATTTCCTCACCGAGATGTGGCCCTCGGTCCAGAAAGTTTGCCCACCCATGTCCTAACAGATATTGTTCTTTCCAGAAGATGATCTTGAGCCGCAGGCTCTATTACGCATCACATTGTCCTTTAGTGGGACAATCACTGGAAGTAAGTTTTATTAATATAGTCTATAATCCATGTGTTTTTGATTAGAAGCCTTATTACAACTAGAGAATGCTTATTTTCTTGGTATTCCTGTCCCATGAGAATATACTCATGAGACAGGAATCTATGCTAATATTTCTGAAAACAAATACTATAATCATTAAAAAAAGAATGTCAATGGACCATTTAGGCATAAAAAGTGACCTTCACATTTGTCATAAGGTGGAGAACGTTTTCTAAAATCTAGATTTCAGAGTAGCAGCCGCGTCAGTCTGTATTTGCAAAAAGAAAAGGAGTACTTGTGGCACCTTAGCGACTAACCAATTTATTTGAGCATAAGCTTTCCTGAGCTACAGCTCACTTCATCGGATGCATCCAATGAAGTGAGCTGTAGCTCATGAAAGCTAATGCTCAAATAAATTGGTTAGTCGCTAAGGTGCCACAAGTACTCCTTTTCTTTTTTCTAAAATCTAGATGTTTTAAAAAATAGTCAGTGTTAAGACAAAATGACATTTGGTGGTGTCAGATAGACATATTGATTCAGAACTCAGAAATAAAAAAGTAGAGAAAATGCTAAACAGTAAAGTTAAGATATCAGATAAAAATAGCTGTAACTTTTTTAAAGTATACCAGAAGTACGAAGCCTGCAAAAGTCTTGACTGACCTGTTGATCTATAAGAGAGTATAGCAAGCAACTGAGGATAAAAGACACTGCAGAGAAGTTAAATTATTTCTTTGCATCACACTTCACACCAGAAGAAATCTGGGCAACAGATACACTTACCAGGTAATAAACAGTAGGTACAATCAGAATGATGTAAGTGGTGATGAAACAAACAATTTAAACAGCAACGAGTCATCATGCTCAGAAGGTGTGCAGCCAAGAGTTCTACAGGAACTGTAGAATGAAGTAGCTGAACTGTTAACAAAACAGACTCAGGGCTTCATTCTATGAAAACTTCAGTGCACACCAGCAGGGTCTACACAGAGCAATTAACACGCAACACATGCACATTACCCCACTTTGTAAACAAACCCTCACCATTTAAAATACGCTCCACAACCTCATTAAAATACCATAACCAGAATTTTTGTTATAAAGACATTGAAGATGACCTCTGTGAAAGGATTATTTTATGAGCTGGGTTTGACACAACTTAATTATAAACCCAACTCTTTTACAAATGTGAACAGCAACTCTAATTTCACTAGAACAAGAATATTTAAGCAGGTTCCCTTTTTTAAAACATCGGAATTAATTTTATTGCAGTTTTCTATTGTGTGTCATCCTTTTTTGGCTTACCCTTATTTTGTGCTTCTATCTTTGGCACAACAAAGTATTCCCAATCCTCCTGCGAGAGGCAGTTTTGCCGCCCTAAGGCTCCCTCGGCCTCAAAGTCCGCCCCCGCTCTCCATGAGTTTTGTGTAATTTATTTTATACTGCCACAAATTTAAAATTTTCAAATACACTGCAAATTTTTATGCTGACAACAGTGTAGGAATTATTGGGAGAAGACTGGAGGTTTTGACAGCTGGATAGGGAACAACTGAGGTTTTTGTTCAAGTTTGTTTTAGTTTCTGTTATCCATAAGGTAACTGATGATTCTGATACTAGCAAAGTGACCTCAAATTCTTTCAACACCTTTTGGAAAGCGGAATGGAGTTGATTCCTAGTTCAACACCTCAGAAACCCTTAACAGCAGCTAGTTTGGCCCACTATAGCCCAAATATCTGCCACTATGCAAAAGTGACAAACTTTTTAGCTTGATGTTTTTGCTAGAGTGATCAGCAGTGAAACAGACAACATTGACATTTAAATGGTTTATATTCCACAAAGGTGAATGCAAGTTCACACTTCACTGTCGTTTCAGGCTGTCTGAAGACTCAACTATTACTTTGGCTCACATTTTGAAGGTTTAATTTTTAAAATGAACGCTTAGATTTTTCTGCCATAATATGCAGCAATATAAAAATATCTGCAGTAGCAAGGAACTATATGTCGCCGAGGATCCTGATTATTCTGTAGATAACGTGTCCCAATTTTTCCTGTGCACACCTAATAGACAGAGTCTGAAAAGATTCCCAGTTCTGGACCTCCCATCAATATCTCCATGTGGATACTAGAAATCGAGGCTATGCCTTCACTGACAAACAAGGTATGTTTTTACAATCTAACTCCCATTAGCTATTTTGCTGTAAAATCCTAGTAATGAGAATGCTATGTAGTTTTTACTGGGATTAGGTAGGCAAGGTCAAACCCAGATTTTGGGGGACAGGGAGGGAGGGCGCGGGGGGAGGGGGAGCTAGAGTATAATGTTGAACTCACCTAGCTATATAGCTTGCACCTTACCTCCACTAGGACTTTACAGCAAGATCATGAGGCTTGGCAGAATTCAATTTTTTTTTTAAATAATTTCTGTTCTTATTTTTATCAATTTAAAGTTTCACACATGTGGGACAGTATATGGGGGTCAGACAATAATAATTTAATTACAGTAGATGCCAAGATTAAAAAAAAATCAAAGCTTTATAAACTGTTAAAACACAAATTGTCAACATCACCTCAAAATACACCAAGTAAATATCCTTAAATTGAACTCCAGTAAATCCTCAAGCAGACTTTCTTCTTTGCCTATCTGTAAATTTCAATTATCAATTAAAGTATTTTTTGCCGGTTTGCATGTGTATGAGGAAGTTGGTATTTCCTGAAAGTTATCTCTAGGCTTGGAGGGATTAGATTTTTAAACATGCATTAGCTACACCTTGCTGTTAAAAAAAAAAAAGACAGCAGCTGACCTTTCAGCAGTGAAGAGACCTCCCACACTGTTACTGCAAACCTGTAAGCCTATGTCATCCCTACGTAATTAACTCCTCTCCAGTTAGCCTAGCTCCAATGACAGAATCACACTGAGGTAACATGCCAGACGCACACAGAATGATTACCTTACTTCACAGAATGTGTTTTACCGGTTGATGAGTTGCACTAACTAGAGCTGTGGCCTATACCCCTGGATGGGCCAGCCAACTCCAGATGTTATAATTCAATTAAACTGTTATGGGCTAAACAGATTAGTCTTATTTTGAGGTACATGAATACACCCATCTGCTCTTGTGCATTAGTCTACAACTGTAATGTCATGCAGATTTTCAAAATGAAGTGACTATACAAGCCACCAAAGCCTATTACCATTTTTTGAAGCATCTTTCAAGAAAATCTAGAGTCTTGTTAAATGCAAAGGCAAGATACTCATGATTCTTAGCTAGTCATACAGGAGTTTTTCTTAAATATAAACAGATGACTAGAAGAACTTGAAGCTAACAATGCTCTGCAAGCAGTATGTGTTTCTACAGACTGCTCAAAATAATCTGCAAGTTAAAACCAAAAGTTTAAAAAAACAAGATATACTCTTGACATTAAAAAAGCCTGTTTATAGAAGTTAAACTGGGACAGTAAATCCAAAGAATCATACTAAGCATGTCTGACTATGAATGCAAATATATAGCCTCAGCATAACCACTTATCTCTAGGTTCGATTAAAAAAAAAACCGCTCACAAACATAGATGACCTCAGTTATGTCCTATTCCTATTTAGTCATATATAATATATATTATTAACATATGGAGTATCACAAAGCAGGCACAGGAGAGTCTGCTGGGCACCATCCTGCAGTCAGTGTTAAGCAGCACTAGCAATTTGTCTTCTCGCATTTTCCTATGAAACGAACAGCTCTAAGAACTGGTTCTAGCTTGGGACACATCTCTTGAGTTCGGTCTCTCCTCCCGCCTACACACCCATTTACACTAGCAGCATGTTAAACAAACCCAATGGGGTTTGTAGTGCTATGAAAATAACCTCGGGAGTTTATCCACACTCCGGGGGCAGACTAATTGCAACCACTAAAGGTTGGTTAGCGGCTTACTCGGGGGCGGCAGGGAACCAGGACAAATCGCTTGCGCTCAGAGAGGCTCCTAGTCTCTCCCCGGGCCACATCCCACTCTAGCCTCCCGCAGGCGGTGCGGCTCGGCTCTCGACCCCGCAGCTGGGCGGAGCTGGCGGCCGGGGCTGTGCCGGGGGGCAGGTGGGATGCCCCGCGGGCCCCTTGGGGCCTCGCACGTCGCGCCGAGGAAGCGGCGGTGAGGCTCGTGCCGCGGGCAGAGCGCGGCGCTGCAGGCCCCATCCGGCCGCGGGCAGACCGGGCCCCAACCGCCCGTCAGCAGCGCGGCCCCCGCCCTGAGGGAAGGAAACTGCGGGCTCCGGGCCCGTTTCGTCGCCTCCTCCTGGCGGAACCCAGGGCTGCCCCTTTCTCCGCACGGGGCGGGGCTCAGCCACCAGTTTAAACTCCCGGCCTAGACCCTCCCCCCCCACCACCACCCCGGCCGCGCACGCTGCGGGCCCCGCCTCAGCCCCCAGTCGAGCCGCCCGGGCAGAGGCCAGCGAGCGGCCACCCCCGGCTTCGAGTCGGGAGCGGCCCCGGGAGACCCCTGGCGGGGCCGGGGATCGCACAGGGCGGGGCCGGTCTCCAGCCAGACCCCCGCTGCCCCTGGGTGCTGGGGAGGGGCCTGCCCGCGGGAAGAGCGGCAGCGCGGGGCCCCAAGGAGGTGCATGGCAGGGGCTAGCGGAGACCCCGCCGTGCTGTGTGTGCCCGTGGGGGGGGCCCTGTCCCGCACTCACCGCCGAGGAGCCGCCGCCGCTGTGGCGCGCGTAGCCCCCTTCTTCTTAGCGCTGGGGGCAGCTCCTCCCGCCCGCTCGCTTCACCCGCCGGGGAAGCGCGAACCCCAGAAACTGAAAACAAAATAAAATTAAAAAATAAAAACTTTCCTCGCCGCCGTCTCCCTCCCCCAGGAGCACGAACCCAAACACACCAAGACACACCTCCGTGCCGCCCCCCGCGCCGCTCACTGGACAGTGTTGCGACGACCTCCCCGCCTATTCGCTTAATTCCCTGTCCATCATACACCTCCTCGCCCCTTTTCACCCCTCCGTGCTGTTAATTGGGTATTGCCTCGATGATCTCTCCGCCCATTAGCCACAACTCTTGCCTATCATAACAATACCCACCTTTCCGCATCTCCAATTGGGTAGCGTCGTCACTACCTCCCCACCTATTGGCTACATTCAGCGACAGTCATATGTTGATACATGCCCCTCCACATAATTCATTGGCTGGAGACTCGCTTCCCTTCTCCTCATTGGCTACAAGCCTAGCCCGTTGGATGAGTTCACGCCCATTTCTCCTGCCCTTCCACAGCCTTCATTGGGCTGTATTTTTAGTCTCTCCCACCCATTGGGTAAATGCTGGGCTCGTCACAAACAGAGTGCCCCCCACCGAGTTGCGGGTCTCATGCTCCCCTGTCGTTGGTGCTTAACCGCGCTCCCCCAGCCCTGCGCATGTCAGGTGGTTAGAAGAGCTACGTCAATCAATTGTAGACATGCCCACCGGCTCCAGTGTGGGCCCAGTAAGAGGGAAAGATTATGACGTGTGCTCAGGTTAGTAATAGGTCCACAGCTTTAAACATTCAGAGACGCGAAGCGACCCACTGCCCCCTCCCTTCGACTGGCTCATAACAGAGACGCAGCACCCCACCCCGCGTAGCTTGCGACGCTGTTTACCCCCCGCTTGCACCGCCCTCTGCAGGCTTCAGACGGATTGAAGCGCTATTTGGCACGGGAGGTGTCACTCTTAGTGCAGCTCGCAAGCCATTGGTGGAAGTAACTAAGTGTGCCCCGCCCATCCACTTTTCAGCGGTTGGGCAACAACAAGCAATGCGATTGGTCCCATCAACCATCGCTTCTGATGATTTAACAGCGTGGTTACCATCTAACTGCGCCTCTGATTGGACAATAGTCATGCACCACTGAGCGCTAAACCCTCACACCCCATGCTTAGCCAAGGGGTCAATGTGATCAGGTGCCCTGTGACGTGCGCAGGCGCAGGGCTACGGCCGGTGGTTGCGCGTGGCGTTGTCCGGCTTGGAGCTTGAGTCCCCGCAGAGCCGGGCAGCCTCGCCGGGGACCCCGGTCCCAGCCCTGCCGGCAGCCTCGGCGCGGCCGCGCGTGACCTCCGCACGCCAGCAGCCGCCGGGCCCTGCGCCGTTCGGGGCGTGTCACTCCGCGACAGACACCGCCGTGGCGTCCCGCCGCCGCGGCACAGCGCAGATCAGCTTCGCGGCCGCGCGCCGGGTTTCCGAGCTAATCCCGTGGTTATGACCCGGACCTAGGTACGGAAATGAGGGGACAAAACTGGCCGTTATCCTGCCTAGCAGCCGCCGCCGCCGCCGCCTACGCGAGCCCTGCCCCACCCGTCCTTCCTGCCGGCCGTCGCGGCGCGTTTTACACTTAAGGGGATGAAATCCTGGCTCCGCTGGCGTCAGCGGAATCTGGGTTTCCTCCTCGGGGCTTTGAACTCTTGCCCGTAATCCACTGTATTTTGGACAAGGTTCTGAAGCCGTGGGGTTAATGAACTCTCCAAAACCTAGGTCCAGAAACGCCAAATTTGTTTTGTTCTGTGGACCCTGCTGATAAATGTCTTTTAGCCGTTGTGGGGAGAGCTGCCACTGGGGTGACTGAAATTATATAGAGTTTTTTTTCCAAGCGTCTGATCAGCATCATTTATACCGATAGTTGTTTATAAATAAAAATGGATCCTGGGACTCCAGCTGCCAGGAGTAAGGGGGTTATAGACTGGGGACTGGGAGACCAAAACGAAAGACAGAGGAGCAGGAGCCTGCCTGGGAGGGATTATGAAGTGGTGGGCAGGGGACCAGGAAGGAGCTACAGGGGCTGGGGAGTGGAAGGCACATGCACGGGGGTGTCAGAGTTGTGCTTTCTGGTCTCCAAATGGGAAGACGGGATATATGGAGGTGTACAGATCCTACTGGGACAAAGCGAACTCATGGAGGATGAGGGGGAAGCAAAGAAGATTATAGAATAGGAACGGGGAAAGAGGGCAGTGAAAGGGGTGCCTGACACCAGCAGAGACATAGATAGGGGGCTTATGCAGGGTTCAGCAGAGGCCCAGGGATAATGTGACTGTTCTAGGGGTACCAAGAACTGTGAATCATTTGTCACCGCTCCTGTCCCCAGCGTGAGAGAGACTTGCTGGTCCTTAGCTGCATGTCAGCTCCCTGACGTTACCAGCCCTTTAGCTACCCAAACACTCTCCCTTGGCTAATGCTGCCCTTAATTTGCTTTACAGGTTAAAAATAAGTGCACCCTAGTCCCCAAGCTCCTTTGGTACATTCACCTGTAGCTTCCAGACCCTCATCTGGTGAAGCTCACAAAAATACCAGGTCTGCTGTCCACAAGGGAAACAGTGTACATACCAACTTGTATGATTCAACTCAGGATCAGCAGGTTGCTTAACATCACAGCACTTAGATGTATTTATAGTGAAAATGGATAAATTTATTACCAAAAGGTTCAAGATTCAAGAGATAGTGAGTAAGGATAATGGAAATAAAAGGTTTCAGAGTAGCAGCTGTGTTACTTGTATCCGCAAAAAGAAAATGAGTATTTGTGGCACCTTAGAGACTAACAAATGTATTTGAGCATAAGCTTTTGTGAACTAGAGCTCACTTCATCGGATGCATGCAGTGGAAAATACAGTGGGGAGATTTTATATACCCAGAGAATATGAAACAATGGGTGTTACCATATACACTGTAACGAGAAAAGGAGTCCATCTTTGTGTGGAATGTTGGTGTAGAGAGCGTCTATATCCATAGTGGCTAGGATGGTGTTTTCAGGAAGATCACCTGCTGAAGTGAAGAAACAGATTCACAGAGCCAGAAGAGTACCCAGAAGTTACCTACTACAGGACAGGCCCAACAAAGAAAATAACAGAATGCCACTAGCCATCACCTTCAGCCCCCAACTAAAACCTCTCCAACGCATCATCAAGGATCTACAACCTATCCTGAAGGACAGCCCTCACTCTCACAGATCTTGGGAGACAGGCCAGTCCCTGCTTCCAGACAGCCCCCCAACCTGATGCAAATACTCACCTGCAACCACACAACAGAACCACTAACTCAGGAACCTATCCTTGCAACAAAGCCCGTTGCCAACTGTGGCCACATATTTATTCAGGGGACACCATCATAGGGCCTAATCGTATCAGCCACATCTATCAGAGGCTCGTTCACCTGCACATCTGTCAATGTGATATATGCAATCATGTGCCAGCGATGTTCCTCTGCCATGTACATTGGCCAAACTGGACAGTCTCTACGTAAAAGGAATAAATGGACACAAATCAGACGTCAAGAATTATAACATTCAAAAACCAGTCGGAGAACATTTCAATCTCTCTGGTCACTCGATTACAGACCTAAAAGTGGCAATTCTTCAACAAAAAAACAGACTCCAATGAGAGACTGCTGAATTGGAATTAATTTGCAAACTGGACACCATTAACTTAGGCTTGAATAAAGACTGGGAGTGGATGTGTCATTACACAAAGTAATACTATTTCTCCATGTTTTTCCCCCGCACACACACTGTTCCTCGGACGTTCTTGTCAACTGCTGGAAATGGCCCACCTTGATTAACACTACAAAAGGTTTTTTTTTTCTCTCCTGCTGGTAATAGCTCACCTTACCTGATCACTCGAAGTGAGCTGTAGCTCATGAAAGTTTATGGTCAAATAAATTTGTTAGTCTCTAAGGTGCCTCAAGTACTCCTTTTCTCATTACAATGTGTATGGTAACACCCATAGTTTCATATTCTCTGGGTATATAAAATCTCCCCACTGTATTTTCCACTGCATGCATCCGATGAAGTGAGCTGAAAGCTTATGCTCAAATAAATTGGTTAGTCTCTAAGGTGCCACAAGTACTCTTTTTTTGGAAATAAAAGGTTACATATAAAACAAAATCATAACATGCTTTCTGGAAACGAAACTTAACAGGCTAACCTCCTGTCCAAAGAATTCTTATCTCACCCAAAGTCTTCTGCAGCATTTCCAACCAAGGCTGGTTTAGATCCCATTTTCATGAATGTAAACACATTGCCTGTTTACTTCCTAGCTGCAAGATGATGGAATGTCTTCTTTGTTCTGCAAATATACCTTTGAAATTGTGTCTCAGGATAAGGTTTTCTCCCCCTGCTCTGTTTCCCTACCTGTTAATTCCTTTCTACAATTCTTACAGTCCTTCATTTGCATTTAGATTAGATGGGTGATGTGAGACCTATTGTGTTAAAGTGCTTAATTTACATCTCAACAGAGGGGAATACACATCTCTTGTCTGAAAGAAATTCTGCTTGCCAGCTCTGCCTTGATACAGACTTTAAAACATATTTTCAGTATCTAGACATAACTCCTTACATATAATTGTGAAATGTATGTACAGATACTATTGATGACCAGTGTGACCCCAGCTTTCATTTAAGACCTTGCATGACATTCTTTGGTGAAGCAGAATGTACACACCAGAACCAGGATATTCCTGTAACACTCTTGCCAGTTGGCATTAAGGGGTTCTTGGGATACAGATAGATCCTCAGCTGTGCCTTACCTTATATGTTTCCAATTCTAGTTCCTAAAGCATTGCCAAGTGTTGCTTGCATAATTTTAAGGACTGCCACATTCGACCTAACACATGGCTGTATAACAGTGGAATCCTTTTCTTTGGGATTCTCCAACAGAGAACCTTACCATACTGACAGTTTTCAGAGTAGCAGCCGTGTTAGTCTGTATTCGCAAAAAGAAAAAGGAGTACTAGTGGCACCTTAGAGACTAACCAATTTATTTGAGCATAAGCTTTTGTAAGCTATAGCTCACTTGATGAAGTGAGCTGTAGCTCACAAAAGCTTATGCTCAAATAAATTGGTTAGTCTCTAAGGTGCCACTAGTACTCCTTTTTCTTTTTACCATACTGACTGAATGGAATTTCTGGTCAGCAGAAATTACCATTTCAATCATTCTAATGTTGGCCTGGGAACTGTAGAGGTGTGACCTGCCTATCATGTTACTGAATAAGCCTGTGGAGTTGGGAGAAGCTACTGTCTGCACTGGAAGAACAATAGAGTCCCCAGTTGGAATAGCTGTGTGATGCTGTCACAGGGCATCTCTCACTGGCTGGTGTACTTCACTGCTTGCCAGTTCGCATAGTCTCACAGTCACAAACACACACCAGGTTGTTATCCTTTCCCCAAGTTATGTATCTATTCTTTTCTTACAAAGTAACTGTGATGCAGGTATACAGTAAGGAGAGACTGCCAGACTATCATCACACCTCAGCCCACACTCACCTTCTAAGCTTTCCTTCTGAGGTCCCCTTGCTTCCTGTTTGTTCCACTTATATTCTTCCAATTACATCATTAGCCCAGTGATTACCACTCAGGTGCTCATAATCCCCCAATAGAAAGATTAAATACCTCCACCTGGGCTGTGGCCTTCTTCAGGCTGCAGCAATGTCAGTGATCATGGTGCTGCTGATAGTGTGCTGTCACAGACACCTAGTATAGGGGGCCAGCATGTGCAGCTGGCATGGAAAAAGCACATAAGAAACAGGCAGTGGTAATATGCTTCATGCATGTTCTGCATCCATCATAGCTATTGAAAAACTGAAAACAGCTATTGGAGGAACTGAGGCTATCGCTACACTACAGCTTAAGTCGGGTGGGCAAACCTTTTGGGCTGAGGGCCACATCTGGGTGGGGAAATTGTATGCAGGGCAGGGGGTTGGGGTGCGGGATGTGGGAGGGGGTGCAGTGTGCAGGAACAGGGTAAGGGATTGGGGCAGAGGAGGAGTGCGGGGTATATGAGGGGGCTCAGGGAAGAGAGTTGGGGTGCAGAAGGGGTGTGGACTGCAGGAGGGAGCTCAGGGCAGGGAGTTGGGGTGCAGGAGAGGTATGGGGTGTGGCAGGGGGCTGAGGGCAGGGGGTTGGGCTGCAGGAGGGGTGCGAGGTGCAGGAGGGGTTCGGGCTTTGGCCAGGTGCCGCTTACCTAAAGCTGCTCCGGGGTGGCAGCGGCACGCACCGGGGCCAGGGCAGGTTCCCTGCATGCTTGCCCTGGCCCCGCACCATACCGTTCTGGGAAGCTGTCAGAACAACATCCCTGTGCAGCCCCTGGAGGGGGGCCACCGGGCTCCATGTGCTGCCCTTGCCACGCCTCCAGGTACCTCCCCCGAAGTTCCCATTGGCCGCGGTTCCCCGTTCCCGGCCAATGGGAGCTGCAGGGGCCGATGCCTGGAGGCAAGGGCAATGCACAGAGACCTCTGCGCTCCGCCCCTCCCCCCCGGGGCCCCAGGGACATGGTGCCAGCCGCTTCTGAGAGCGGCGCGGGGCCTGTGATACCACGGGGGGCAGTTCTGTGGGCCGGATCCAAAGCCCTGACAGGCCAGATCCAGCCCGCTGGCCGTAGTTTGCCCGCCCCTGGGCTTAAGTCATAAATGATGTCATTCAGAGGTGTGAATTCGCCACCCCCTGAGCAACATAACTTATGCTGACTTAAACGCCAGTGTGGACCTCTCCTGAAGACATAGCTGCCACTGCTCGTTGGGGGTGGATTAATTAAGTAGACGGGAGAGCTTTCTCCCATCATCTTACAGCAGCTGTACAGAGAGCTAACAGTGGTGCAGCTGTGCCACTCTAAGCTCTCTAGTGTAGCCAGAGCCAAACAGACAGAATCAGCATGAGATTTCAGCCGGGTCTACACTTCAATGTTAGGTTGATGTAAGCCACATTGTGTCACCTAGTTGTGTATGTGTCTACACTTAAATTTGTCTCCCACTGATGTAAGCACCCCATTACAGCGACAGTCACACCACCTCCCTAACTAGTGTTGAGCCTTGGTCAATGTACTGAGGTAAACACAGCACAAGTATAGACACTGCATTATTTATGTCAACCCTAACAGTCCTCCAGCATCTGTCTTACAATGCCTGACACTGACTACTCTGGTCACAATTGTGAACTCTACTGCTCAGGGATCATGGAGACCAGAAGCCCCACATCCTCTTTAAAGCCCCACAAATTTTTCAAATGGCTTGTCCTGATTATCCAGCTTGGCAAGCACACCTAGCAGCTCCCCATTGTTGTGTGCAACTGACAGCAGACCATGCTGGCTACATGCTCCAGACGTGCACCGGCTTGGAGTAGACAGGAAATAGTGGATCTCCTAAGTCTGTGAGGAGAAGAGGCTGTGCAGGCACAGTTATGGACCAGCTGGAGAAATATGGACATCTACAAGAAGATTGCACGGGGGATGCAGGAGAAGGAGTACAACAAGGACCAGCAGCAGTGCTGTATGAAAGTGAAGGAAGTATGTAAGCATACCGGAAGGCCAGGAAGGCCAACAGTCATACTTGGTGGAGACCCCATTTCAACCCCACATACCACCACGGGTACCTCTGATAAGCCTGACTCACAGGCCCCTGACATGAACAGCAATGTGCCGGACATAGTGCCTGAATTTGCAGTAATGGGATTCTCAAACTGCAGTGGAGCAATAGACTGCAGTTCAAGAACCCCATTGCTGCAAATCCAGCTACTATGTTCCTGCACGTTGCTGAGTCACAGTCCTGTGCAGCAGGAGACGATTAATGGCCTTGCACACGTACATGATCACAGTCCCACAGTGGATTTTCCAACTCCAAAATGATTTCCCACTGACTGGTAGCATTCAGCATTGCAAGTTTCCGCAGTGCAGTCGCCACTTGCTTCTCTTTTGTCAGTGCAGCTCTCAATTTGGTGTCCCTGCATGGGAGAGCTGGGGTGAGTTCAGCACACGTATTCAGGAATGAGGCCTGATTTATAAGCACTGCTCATAAACCCAAACCTGGATTATGATGTGATATCACCAGTCAGTGCTAATTTCCTGGGTCCAAAAGCAGCACACCACCATCTGCAGCTGCTCTGTGAACACCACCACCAACTTTGATTTGGTTCTTGCTATGTCACACAGCAATCTAGCCTCCAAGAAATCATCATGTTACCCTTTAATTCAGTTCTTCAAACAACTCTGCAAATAGCAGAGGATCATGTGTTCTGGGCTTGCAATGATTATGACAATAGTGCACAGCTGTGCAGGCTCCATGCTTCTGTCAGAGATGGCGGACAGCCAGGAGAGCTGTGTGGGTTCATGAATTTTTTTTAAAAGGTACAAAAATAATGGGATATAGCTGAGATTATGAAATGGACACAGTTGCACCCTGAGAAGTTGACCCCTTGCTCCCAGTCACCCATGCATGACTCATTTCTGCCCCACTGTGCATTGCCAAAACTACTCAAAAGCCAGTGCACTGGATGATGGCAGGTTGCATACTGGGATACCTATCCATGGTGCACTGCACCATGCATCAACACAAGCACTCCTGGTGAGTACGTGTTGTGCCGATGCAAGGAGCCAAGTATCCGCACATACACAAGCAGTATACTAACTGCGGTGGCTTTATGCTGACGTAACTTGTGTTGACCAAAGTTTGTACTGTAGACATGGCCTTAGACATACAAAACAGTAAGCACCACTAAACCATATGAAGCATTGTCCATTATGCGGCACTCATTGCCACAGAAGAATTAGACTTAAAACAGGTCTTTGCAGACACCTCCACTAAGTGGAGTGAAAATACACTCACAATTCTGTAATGAGCTTTAAGGCAAACCAAAGGTTCTATATGAATCAATATATAAAATCAAATAGGAGTACATAGGAATGAAGACCCTCCCTCTGTTTCCTAGTTCTCATTCATTGAACAGGGAGCACATGCTTTCTTTTCTCCAGTGCATTCTACCCAGTTTATTGTATAATCAAAGATTGCTAATATGCTGTCAGTAGGCTGTACACAGGGAGTGTGTGTGACAGAATGCTGAAGCAAAGCTAGCATTATCTCCTATAAATGTAAATAAACTTGTTTGTCTTAGCAGTTGGCTGAACAAGAAGCAGGACTGAATGGAACTGTAAACGCTAAAGTTTTACATTCTATTGTTTTAAAGTGCAGTTATGTAACAAAAAAACCCTACATTCATAAATTGCACTTTCACAATAAAGAGATTGCGCTACAGTACTTCCATGAGGTGAATTGCAAAATACTATTTCTTTTGTTTATCATTTTTACAGTGCAAATATTTATAATTAAAAATAATAAGATAAAGTGAGCACTGTACACTTTATATTCTGTGTTGTAATTGAAATCAATATATTTGAAAATGTAGAAAAACATCCAAAATATTTAATACATTTAAATTGGTATTCTATTGTTTAACCGTGCAATGAAAACTGCGAATAATAGCGATTCATTTTTTAAATAGTGATTTTTTTTTTTTAGTTAATCACATGAGTTAACTGTGATTAATCGACAGCCCTAGTCTTTGCAGGGGTTTTCTTTGTATTGTTTTGTCTGTTTTTTTGTGGGTGCTATCAGAGATAAGAGGACGGGAATGAAAAGAGATGACATGTCACATGTATTGCAATCCTTTTGGTCTCCTTCTTCTGAAGCATCAGTGATGGTCATGGCTGGAGATGTGACATTGAATGGGGTGGACCAGGGTTCTGAGGTGGTAGCAAGCATGGGCGGTGGTTATAATAGGACAAGGAAGGCTCTGCCTTCCCGGGCTGGAGCCGTTGCTGCGAGACTCTGGGTTGGGGTTGCTCAGACTGGCCCGGGGCTCGGGTCGGTTGGCCGGCTGAGATCAGCCCAGGACTGGGGCCAGCCCGGGGCTCCTCTGGCGGCGGTGTTGGGGGGGTATCAGGGTTCCAACCTGCCCGGGGCTTCTCTGGCCATGGGCGGTGGGGTTGAGGGGGATCAGAGCTCCTGCTGAGGAGGGCAGCAGGGGCGGGACCGCAAGGCTAGCCTCCCCAAAGTGAGGGGGTCCACCCGCCGCCCATGGTACCAAGCATTCTGCCTCTCAGGTGCTTGGTTGGCTGGTTGTGACTCACATGTTCAAGGCCTAACTGATCACTATATGTGGGGTTGGGAAGAAATTTTCCCCCAGGTCAGATTGACAGGGACTTGGGGGGGTTGGGGGTGGGGTTTCACCTTCCTCTGTTGCATGTGGGTTCATGTCACTTGCCTGGATTATCTGGATATACCTCACATAATAATTTCCCTGCCATTGTGGGGACCTCAGCCACGAGTACACCTTGCTCTCTCCTAATCTTTGCCTGTGGGCACAATATTCTATTCTCCTGTGGGCTGTATATTTAGGTCTTATTTCAGTTGTTGGGTTTAGTATGCAAGTGCTGGGTGATTTTGATGGTCGGTGATATACAGGAGGTCAGACTAGATGGTCTGGTGGTCCATTGTGGCCTTAAACTCTATGACTCTGTAAATTTTTTCCTTTCAGCGTAATAAAAGAGACCCAGTTGTCTTGCCTTTCTAGTTCCAGTCTCTAAGACAGATCTGAATTACATAAAATGAACAGGTTTCAGAGGAACAGCCGTGTTAGTCTGTATTCGCAAAAAGAAAAGGAGTACTTGTGGCACCTTAGAGACTAACCAATTTATTTGAGCATGCTGTGGCTCACGAAAGCTCATGCTCAAATAAATTGGTTAGTCTCTAAGGTGCCACAAGTACTCCTTTTCTTTTTATAAAATGAACAGGCTTTTGTTGGGTTGTACCCCTGTTTTCAGTGGACTTTAGGGGTAATAGCTATCACACTAGCTGCTGGGTCACTTCATACAGAACCTTCCTGCTCTATTTCACTCAGCTGCACAGAAATTGGATCAAGTTGGATGAAACTGCATTTCTCTTCTTTAGCCATAGAGTGTCACTCTCATGCCACCACTCAGGCATACAGTCAGAGGGAGTGCTTGGAGGTGTTGTTTCTAGTGAAGAAGAATTTTGAAAGGAAGATAAACTCACAAGTGAACACTTTGGGGATCTCTAGAGTCTGATGAGTTCATTGCAAGATTTTATAAAAGGAGAACAAAACATTTGATAAAAAACTGAAGAAACAAGTCCAATGGGAAACTAGTTAGGTCCAATCCTATTTTCACTGAAGTCAATAGCCAAACATCTGTTGACCTCTATAGAAGCAGGATAGGACCCCAAAGCTGATCATCCAATCAAGTAAAGCCTCAGAAGGACCACAGCCTGAATATGGATCCATAGAGACCCTTTAGCCTTTGTGACCCACTTTGTGACATTATGACTATTTCCACATACCTTTTCTCCTTACCATATAATACACATATCCTCATCTTTCATCAGTTTGCTTTTGATTTTTTAATTAAACTTGATTTTTAATGTCACAGAACACATAATAACACAGTATCTGACAGATAGATATGGTTCAAGAGTCAGGCCCCATGAAATGAGGGCTATACACAGAAAATATACGTAAAATGGGACATCTTCTCTCACTTGGGGATTCTGACGGGGTGGGAGGTCAGAGTATTGGAAATAGTCTTGATGTCTAGGAGTTGAAGGTATTTTTGTAGATTTGCTAGGCTTTTTTTTAATTTATCTGGATAAACTCAGTGGAGCACATTGATTAGTAAAATGCAACCTATTTACACTGAACATACTCTTTGCTCACATGGGACAAAGAGTCTTTTCCCTAATCCAGTTGCACTGAGCAGCAGTAAATCTAGTGAGCATAAAATTAGTATATTAGATATTTGTATTATCAGTAGAGATGGGTTACCTTTTGGATATCTACCATATGCAGCCTATATCTATGTTCTTTTACTGATGCTCTGTCTTATATTTAAATAGCACCTTTCATGTCACAGCACTTCACAAATATTATATACTCTAGAAGGAATCACTTTGCCTACCCCTGAAATACAACCAAGGCTAGAAAAGAACATGACAGTTGTTAAAAAGTGACGTATACAAAGGTAATAAAATATTTTTTGCCCTCCTGTTATGTATAAATACAGTCTGATGTGTTTTTCCCAGATTGCTTCTTAACATTGGAAATTCACTTCTTGCCTACCCTTCTTTTTCACGGGAGACTTTATAAACAACTGAAGAACTAGTAGGACTACGCCATCACAAGTAACAAGGAAGTAAACCTCAATAATTGGGAATTATTTGGAGTCCAACTAAAGCTTTGGTGGGGATTTTTTGTTAAAATTTATTTAGCCCAATGTAACCCTTCTGCCAGGCGGACCCAGCAGCAGCCAGGGCCAAGTTCAATATCTAGGGGTTCCTTTCCATCAATACAACACAGAATTGGCTCAAGACCCCACCCAGTAACCTGGGGAAATTACACATCACCCCTGGGCGCCTCTGAGAGGTAATACTTGCCCTCTTGCAAGCACAGAGTCTGAGTGTAGAAAATAAACTTTTAAAAAAGGGAGGAAAGTAACTCAGCATTAATTTGGGAAAACACCACTACCAGGGTTCATAAACATAAACCATGAGCAAATGACCCACCCCCAAGTAAGTTGGGCAGTGTCCTCTTTCCCTCAGGTTCTTAAATCCAGCAACCCAAAAGTCCCTTTCATGTGCCCAACCCTTCTCTGCACCCCACTGACAGTTGCTGTCCTTGGTCAATGCAGAGGGTGACCAGATAGCAAGTGTGAAACAGAGGGTGACCAGATAGCAAGTGTGAAAAATCGGGACAGGGGATGGGCGGTAATTGGCGACTAAATAAGAAAAAGCCTCAAATATGAGGACTGTCCCTATAAAATTGGGACATCTGGTCACCCTAGTGCAGACCCAGAGTTCAGAGGTGCATCTGCAGAGATCACCTCCCACGCTGGGTGGAAGGGGCGGGTAAAGAGGCACCTTACTCGCTCTGCTGCTCAGACACTCGTTCACTGCCCCTTTCTGCCAGGTGCCCTCTTGGCCACTCAGTGCACCTCTCCGCCAGCCACCCCTGCTGGCCTCTCGCTGCACCTCTCTGTCAGCCGTCCTGCTAGCCGCTCACCGCCAGCCGACTATCTGCTGCCACCTTCTGCTGCCACCTGCCTCTCTGCTGTGATCTCTGCACATCAATCTCTTAGGGTATGTCTACACTACGAAATTAGGTCGAATTTATAGAAGTCGGTTTTGTAGAAAGCGGTTTTATACAGTTGATCGTGTGTGTCCCCACACAAGTGCTCTAAGTGCCTGTAGTTGGCGGAGTGTGTCCACAGTACCGAGGCAACCATCAACTTCCAGAGCATTGCACTGTGAGTGGCTATCCCACAGTTCCTGCAGTCTCCGCCTCCCATTTGAATTCTGGGTAGAAATCCCAGTGCCTGATGGGGCTAAAACATTGTCGCGGGTGGTTCTGGGTACATATCGTCAGGCCCCCGTTCCCTCCCTCCCTCCGTGAAAGCAAGGGCAGACAATCGTTTTGCGCCTTTTTTCTTGAGTTACCTGTGCAGACACCATACCATGGCAAGCATGAGCCTGGTCAGCTAACTGTCACCGAATGTCTCCTGGGTGCTGGCAGATGTGGTACTGCATTGCTACACAGCAGCAGCAACCCATTGCCTTTTGGCAGCAGACAGTGCAGTATGACTGGTAGTCGTCATCAACGTAGTCCTGGGTGCTCTTTTAATCGGGCGCCTGGGCAAACATGGGAGTGACTCAGCCAGGTCATTTCCCTTGTTTCGTTTCGTGGCGGTTCACTCCTACCGGCAGTGCGCTGTCTTTTAACCTCCAGCCAGCAGAAGATGATGGCTAGTTGTCATACTGCACCGTCTTCTGCCAAGCACCCAGGAGATGATGATGGCTAGTGGTCATACTGCACAGTCTGCTGCCAGCAAGATGTATAAAGATAGATGAAGTGGCTCAAAACAAGAAATAGATCAGATTTGTTTTGTATTCATTTTCTCCTTCCTTCTGTGAAATCAACGGCCTGCTAAACCCAGTTTTGAGTTCTATCCTTGAGGGGGCCATTCAGTTTCTTGCAAAGCCACCCCCTTTGTTGATTTTAATTCCCTGTAAGCCAACCCTGTAAGCCATGTCGTCAGTCGCCCCTCCCTCCGTCAGGGCAATGGCAGACAATTGTTCCGCGCCTTTTTTCTGTGCAGACGCCATACCACGGCAAGCATGGAGCCCGCTCAGATCACTTTGGCAATTAGGAGCACATTAAACACCACGCGCATTATCCAACAGTATATGCAGCACCAGAACCTGGCAAAGTGATACCGGGCAAGTAGGCGATGTTAGCGCGGTGATGTGAGTGATGAGGACATGGACACAGACTTCTCTCAAAGCACGGGCCCTGGCAATGTGGGCATCATGGTCCTAATGGGGCAGGTTCATGCTGTGGAACGCTGATTTTGGGCTCGGGAAAGAAGCACAGACTGGTGGGACCGCATAGTGTTGCAGGTCTGGGACGATTCCCAGTGGTTGCAAAACTTTCGCATGCGTAAGGGCACTTTCATGGAACTTTGTGACTTGCTTTCCCCTGCCCAGAGGTGCAAGAATACCAAGATGAGAGCAGCCCTCACAGTTGAGAAGCGAGTGGCAATAGCCCTGTGGAAGCTTGCAACGCCAGACAGCTACCGGTAAGTCGGGAATCAATTTGGAGAGGGCAAATCTACTGTGGGGGCTGCTGTGATGCAAGTAGCCAATGCAATCAAAGATCTGCTGCTATCAAGGGTAGTGACCCTGGGAAATGTGCAGGTCATAGTGGATGGCTTTGCTGCAATGGGATTCCCTAACTGTGGTGGGACCATAGACGGAACCCATATCCCTATCTTGGCACCGGAGCACCAAGCCAGTGAGTACATAAACCGCAAGGGGTACTTTTCAATAGTGCTGCAAGCACTGGTGGATCACAAGGGACGTTTCACCAACATCAACGTGGGATAGCCGGGAAAGGTACGTGACGCTCGCATCTTCAGGAACTCTGGTCTGTTTCAAAAGCTGCAAGAAGGGACTTTGTTCCCAGATCAGAAAATAACCATTGGGGACATTGAAATGCCTATATGTATCCTTGGGGACCCAGCCTACCCCTTAATGCCATGGCTCATGAAGCCATACACAGGCAGCCTGGACAGTAGTCAGGAGCTGTTCAACTACAGGCTGAGCAAGTGCAGAATGGTGGTAGAATGTGCATTTGGACGTTCAAAGCGCGCTGGCGCAGTTTACTGACTCCGTTAGACCTCAATGAAATCAATATTCCCACTGTTATTACTGCTTGCTGTGCGCTCCACAATATCTGTGAGAGTAAGGGGGAGATGTTTATGGTGGGTGGGAGGTTGAGGCAAATCGCCTGGCTGCTGGTTACACACAGCCAGACACCAGGGCGGTTAAAAGAGCACAGGAGGGCGTGATGCACATCAGAGAAGCTTTGAAAACCAGTTTCATGACTGGACAGGCTATGCTGTGAAAGTTCTTTTTGTTTCTCCTTGATGAAACCCACCGCCCCTTAGTTCACTCTACTTCCCTGTAAGCTAACCACCCTCCCCTCCTCCCTTCGATCTCCGCTTGCAGAGGCAATAAAGTAATTGTTGCTTCACATTCATGCATTCTTTATTAATTTGTCACACAAATAGGGGGATAACTACCAAGGTAGCCCAGGAGGGGTGGTGGAGAAGAGAAGCACCAGGAGGGGTGGTGGAGGAGGGAAGGACAAGGCCACACAGCACTTTAAAACTTATTGAATACCAGCCTTCTGTTGCTTGGGCAATCCTCTGGGGTGGAGTGGCCGGGTGGCTGGAGGCCGCCCCACCGCGTTCTTGGGCATCTGGGTGAGGAGGCTATGGAACTTGGGGAGGAGGGCGGTTGGTTACACAGGGTCTGTAGCGGCGGTCTGTGCTCCTGCTGCCTTTCCTGCAGCTCAACCATACGCTGGAGCATATTGGTTTGATCCTCCAGCAGCCTCAGCATTGAATCGTGCTTCCTCTCATCACGCTGCCGCCACCTTTCAGCTTCACCCCTCTCTCCAGCCCTCCACTTACTTTCTTCAGCCCGCCACCTCTCCTCCGGGTCATATTGTGCTTTCCTGAACTCTGACATTGTCTGCCTCCACGCATTCGTCTGTGCTATGTCAGAGTGGGAGGACAGCATGAGCTCAGAGAACATTTCATCACGAGTGCGGTTTTTTCGCCTTCTGATCTTCACTAGCCTCTGGGAAAGAGAAAATCCTGTGATCATTGAAACACATGCAGCTAGTGGAGAAAAAAAAAAAGAGGCAGTGGTATTTAAAAAGACACATTTTCTAGAACAATGGCTACACTCTTTCACGGTAAACCTTGCTGTTAACATTACATACACAGCACATGTGCTTTCATTCCAAGGTCGCGTTTTGCCTCCCCCCACCACGTGGCTAGCCCCTCCTCCTCCCCCCTCCATGGCTAACAGCGGGGAACATTTCTGTTCAGCCACAGGCAAACAGCCCAGCAGGAACGGGCACCTCTGAATGTTCCCTTAAGAAAAGCACCCTATTTCAACAAGGTGACCGTGAATGATATCACTCTCCTGAGGATAACACAGAGAGATAAAGAACAGATGTTGTTTGAATGCCAGCAAACATACACTGCAATGCTTTGTTCTACAATGATTCCTGAGTAAATGCTACTGGCCTGGTGTGGTAAAGTGTCCTACCATGGTGGGTGGAATAAGGCTGCCCTTCCGAGAAACCTTTTGCAAAGGCTTTGGGAGTACATCCAGGAGAGCTGCAAATGCCAGGAGAAATTAATCATTAAACTTGCTTGCTTTTAAACTATGTATAGTATTTTAAAAGGTACACTCACCAGAGGTCCCTTCTCCACCTGGCGGGTCCAGGAGGCAGCCTTGGGTGGGTTCGGGGGGGGCTACCTCCAAGTCCAGGGTGAGAAACAGTTCCTGGCTGTCGGGAAAACTGGTTTCTCTGCTTGCTTGCTGTGACCTATCTACAACTTCATCATCATCATCTTCCTTGTCCCCAAAACCTGCTTCTGTGTTGCCTCCATCTCCGTTGAAGGAGTCAAACAACACGGCTGGGGTAGTGGTGGCTGAACCCCCTAAAGTGGCATGCAGCTCATCATAGAAGCGACATGTTTGGGGCTCTGCCATGGAGCTGCCGTTTGCTTCTCTGGTTTTCTAGTAGGCTTGCCTCAGCTCCTTAAGTTTCATGCGGCATTGCTTCGGGTCCCTGTTATGGCCTCTGTCCTTCATGCCCTGGGAGATTTTGACAAATGTTTTGGCATTTTGAAAACTGGAACGGAGTTCTGATAGCACGGATTCCTCTCCCCATATAGCGACCAGATCCCGTACCTCCTATTCGGTCCATGCTGGAGCTCTTTTGCGATTCTGGGACTCCATCATGATCAGCTCTGCTGATGAGCTCTGCATGGTCACCTCTGCTGGTGAGCTCTGGCCAGCGTGGCAAGCTGCAGGTGACCATGCAAACAGGAAATTGAAATTCAAAAGTTTGCGGGCCTTTTCCTGTCTACCTGGCCAGTGCATCTGAGTTGAGAGTGCTGTTCAGAGCGGTCACAATAAAGCACTCTGGGATAGCTCCTGGAGGCCAATACCGTCTAATTGCGTCCACAGTACCCCAAATTTGACCCGGCAAAGCTTATTTAAGCGCTAATCCACTTGTCAGAGGTGGATTAAGGAAATAGATTTTAAGAGCCCTTTAAGTCGAAAAAAAGGGCTTCATAGTGTGGACGGGTGCAGGTTTACATTGATTTAACACTGCTAAATTCGACCTAAACTCCTAGTGTAGTGTAGACCAGGGCTGAGTCATTTTCAGCTCTTTACAGGCTGGGCAGAAACACTGCCCATCTAAAGTGATCTCAGCTCTCAGTGATTTTTAGCTCTTAGCAGGCAGGGCAGAAACACAGTCCTACCACAACTGATTTCAGCTCTGATTGAGCATTTAAAATAACAAGGGGCTTGTCTACGCCACGCAGGTTTTAGTGACAAGGCTGTGTTGACACAGCCTTGTTGCTAAATGTCGGTGTGTGTAAACGCTCTTTGTCTGCACTTTTACCAACAAAATACTTCCAGTCCCGGGAGCAGCGTTCGTTTTGTCAGGAGGAGCGATCTGTTTTGTCAACAACTTGGCAGTGTAGAGAAGCCAAAAGAGGCTCCTAACAAAGTATATTTAGTTCTTTCTTTGAACAGAATGTGTGCGTGCGCGGGGGGAAACAGGTTAAACCAGTCCAGAGAGAACCCTTGTGGGGAGGGTCCTTACTCCCAGCCAGAACACCTGTCCTCACGCCTCTTACTTTCACAGGGCTCTGGCATTCGAGCCCTTGGAGTAACTAGGTCCTTTCAGCTGAGGGTGACCCCCTCATTTGAGACAGGTTAAGCATAGTCTTGCTTCCCCTGTATTCCTACAATAATGAAAACAACATTGGTAACAGCATTTCACTACCCCTGCATTCAGTACTAAAGTGATTTGTAACTCAACACCAGCCAAGGTTGATCACTTTGAGCAACACCGCTGTATCTGCTAAATATCTAAGCAGAGTTAGGTGTGTTCATGTAAATACAAAAAGAAAAGGAATACTTGTGGCACCTTAGAGACTAACAAATTTATTTGAGCATAAGCTTTCGTGAGCAACAAAGTGAGCTGTAGCTCACGAAAGCTTATGCTCAAATAAATTTGTTAGTCTCTAAGGTGCCACAAGTACTCCTTTTTTTTTTTTGGATACAGACTAACACGGCTGCTACTCTGAAACATGTAAATACAGTGTGTTTCTAGAGCCTCTCCCCATCCCAGCTAGCTGTAAGGGGAATTCATTCAGACCCTGATTACACCAAAAATTAGTTGAAAGAAAAGATCTTTGTTAAAGATTCAGCAGTGCACCCATGCCTTCGTTTAAGGGCTAAGAAAGCTCTCATACTAGTTCCCTGGGGCCTTTAAGAAGACTTCTAGCAAAAAAAGAGAAGACAAGATTTGATATTCCTAAGAGTTGTAAGAATGGGGCTGGGGGGAAAAGAAAAAGAAAAAAAAGGACCTGTTTCAGGCCTTTATTCATGATAAAGAAACAAAGAAAAGAAGCCTATACCCAATTATTGTCCTTTTCAGGTCACAGAGCAACATAAAAGAACAATTGAGGACAAAAAGGGAAGAATACTGTATGCAAATGAAATACAGGAGGAAATCAGGAGCTAATGTCAAATTTAATTTTCCAAATTGGAAATTCCCAAGTCACTAATATTAACACTTCTACTCTTACAAAAACAGTTTAGTGTCTTATGTTCAAAACCTAGGCTGCATGGCTATTTCTAATATGAGACAGTCATTTTCTTTTTTATTTCCACCAATTTTAGTGTGCCATATGAGTAAAGAACAGTGCCTGACCTTCTTCTGCAAACAAACAGCATGGTTGGTATGAAGAGCTTTGTAGTGGTTTCACTAGCAGTAAGCTGTTGTACACACTTAATGCAGTGAGAGAGGGAGGGTGAAAAGCACAGGGTTACCAGCCCAGAACCAAAAGAAAATAAACCTGTTAAGACAGCAATTACTCTTAAATAAACAGACACTTTTAAGAAGCATACAAATGGACAATTTTTCAGAGACAAAATTAAGACAATACTTCATTCAGATGCTATTTTTAAGCCATGTTTAATTCCACACCATAGTTTAATTTTTCAGCAAAACAACATAAACATGGTTTTTTTTAAATAAAAAGGATAACTAGGAAAATATTACGAACACTTTTGCATTCTTTTAACCTAGCACTCTTTCTTTGCTGTTTTCCAGTGGAATGTTTAAAACAGGGTGTCATTTGCACTGAACTTTCAATTCTGAAAATATATCAGTTAATTTCTATGGATTATTTGCAAGGGGCAGGGGAGCTGGAACCATAGTCCTTTTGCAGTTTCACTGGGGTTAAAGGTCAGATGACATCTTGGACAAGTTTTTAATTTACCCTTTAATCCTCCCAGTCCCACCAATTTGAATAAAATCCTGCTCACCACCAACAGCTGCATCTACTATGACTAGCCAAATATAAATGAAGACTAGTAGGAATGGGTAAATAAAAGTAAAAGGATCTCTTTACTGTTTCTCCACTTTCCCATGAGTCCACTGTTAGTGGCTGTAGCAGTTGCCCTGGCTCAGGCTGTACAATACTTTCCTTCTCCGCAGTGTTGAAAGAAAAACTGCAGATTCAGATGAGCTCTAGAGTTTGCAAAGGTGTCAGATTTTATGCGGTTCCACGTAGGCTATTTCTAGTTACTATATTTCTCCTATACCCACCACAGCACAGGGAGGAGCAGGTGTGGCTGGAAAAGAAAGGCCAGGGAAGATCCCCCAGGGCTGCAGATGGGAGGGGGAATCAGGAACCTGTCCTGCTAGTACCATCCCACAACAAGTGGGGTCAGCTTTGAGTTAGGAGCAAAGCCCCCTCCAAAGGTCCTATCCCACCAACAGCTACCCAGGCCCAAGCTCCAGCAGAACAGTGGGAGCAGGTGTGTGTGAACGTTGGGTATGGAGTGGGGAACTGTAGCAGCTAAAAGGATTAGGGTAGTTGAGGATTGTGAGGGGACAAGAGCCAGTCAGGGAGATGGAAAAAGAGGGAAATGGGGGGAGAATGGCTTTGGGGAGTGTGTGTGTGTGGCATGGGTGGTATACAGAGGGAGCTGGAGGGAAGAGAGTGGGAAATAGATTGGGAGACAGAAAGGAACTGGGGTTTGGGGAATGCCTGTGGTGAGTGAGGGGCGATTGAAAACAGTAGAGACCAGGGTGGTGGTGAGAGAAGCCTAGGGAGGAGGTTATGGGGGGAGAAAGGGCAGCATGGGGCCAGAAGTGTTAGGTGGAGGGGGCAGCCTGGGGGAACATCTGCAGGATCCTGGGGCCAGAGTTGTTTCTGTTACACATGTCCCTTGTGCCCTAGCCAGCACCAGCCCTTGTGTTGCTGCCTCCAACCTCCACTCACTCATTCTCCCGCCATCTCTTCCTAATTGCAAGTACTTCCTGGCTGGGACACCGTAGAAGGCATGCCAGAGACAGAGGAAGAAGAGATTTGAGTTACAGGCATTAGGAGAGGGAACCGCAGAATGAACCCTGCTACTAGACCACACCCACATCAGATGTGTAAGTAGTTGCTGGGAATGTGGACAAGCAAGATGAAGCTGCCATGTGTGCAGCATCAGCCGAGATGCTGGATGGTTGGTCAGCCCTGAGGTAGCTGATGGAGGCTGTTACTATTACGTACCCCTCCATTTGAAGTGGATACTGGAAGTAGTAAAAGCAAAGTTTTTGAAGTTTACTTTTTTTTTTTCTTTCCTACCTGAATCACACCCTGCACAAACTTGTGACTCACTCTTTGTGCTATTTTGGCCAGCATCCTGGGACTGTCGGCAGCTAAACCAATCCCCCAGTCTTAGGTGCTGAGCTCCCTGCACCTCCTGCCTAACTGGGAGCTGACAGCAGCTCCCCTCTTGGCTGCCATTTGACCTAAAGCTAGGAAGGAAAGGAGAAAATATGGTAGGACCCCCACCTACCAAGTCTCACTGAGAGCAGGGGAAGCCCACAGACAGAGGTCCTGGGTCAACAGTATGGTGCCATTTACAGGCCCCATCTTCTCTCCACTTCCTCCCACTGGGAAGCACAGTGAGGCTGTTGACAGATCTGTCAGGCAGCAGCTGGAGCAGGAAGGTCAGTGCTGAGGTGCTGGCTCAGCAACTGGCCCATTGGACTTCACCCATGCAATAAACCACACAGAGGGCCCCCATCTGCCCGTTCTTTGGACACAGGGAGGAAGGGGAGAGCTTTCTATTCCTACTCCAGGAGTGCCCCAGCTTCCTCTGTGTGATGGGAGACTTGCACAAATGTCCCCTCCCCACATCACATGGGATGAACCTTGCAACATTGGGGCCTACAACTCCTGTCAGCCCCCTTCCCACTGTACATCCCTTTCCCCTGGCCAGATAGGAGAAAGACTCCTGAACCAGGAAGTGACTAGGCACCTTGGGGAAGCAGCACATGATGACCCCAGAACTGGAGAGAAGCTGAATGTAGAGAGGAGTCCCCAGGAACTGCGTGTGGAACAGACTGAGTGTGCCAGACATTACAGCTGTGTGGAGGTCTGTATGGGGCAGCAGCAGAGTAGATAGCCAGTGCAGAGGTGCCCCCATGAGAGAGACACCACTAAATGAGCCTGGCCTGCAAGTTTCTATTTGCTAGAATAGTAGGGTGACCAGATGAAACGGACAAAATATCGGGACACATGGGGGAAGCAAAAAAAAAAAAAACCCGCCAGAGCGGCCAAAGCCTCCATATCGGGACAAATGGTGTCCCAACTGTGCATCGATTGGGACACGGGACAAAGAACTAAAAATCGGGACGTCTGGTCACCCTATAGAATAGAGACTGGACTGGAGAGGGCACCCCAGTCACTGGGCCTGACGAGCCCTGTTAATTGGACTGCCTCCCCTCCCCCAAGCCCAAACAAGAGCCACTGTTGCTTACTGTGAACTGTAACTGTTTAAGCTTTCTGTACCTAGGGTATCTAGACTGCAACCTTGCCTTTTCCTGCCAACCCAGGTAAAATACCCTTTCACTAAGCCATGTGTCAGAGTGGTTACTGGGGCTAGCTGCTGAGGTAGGTTTGCCAACTTTCTAATTGCACAAAGCTGAACACCCTAACCCCGCCCGTTCCCTGAGGCCCCAACCCCCACTCAGTACATTTCCCCCTCCCTTGGTGGTTCGCTCTCCTGCGCCCTCAGTCACTTTCACTGGGCTGGGGCAAGGGGTTGCAGTGTGGGAGGGGGCTGAGGGCTCTAACTGGGGGTGCAGGCTCTGGGGTGGGGCCTCCAGGTTGGGGGGTGGGGACGAGGGATTCGGAGTGCAGGAGGGGACTGCAGGAAGGGGTATGGGTTCTGGGGTGGGGCCAGGGATGAGGGGTTCAGGGGCCGGCCTTTCCTCGGGCGGCTCCCAGTCAGCAGGGCTAAGGCAGGCTCCCTGCCTGTCCTGGCTCTGTGCTGTTCCCCGAAAGTGGTCAGGAGGTCTGGCTCCTGGGGAGGGGCGTGTTATACAGATAAAATTACACAGGATTGTTTCAGGGGACAAGACAAGATGTCGCATTTATTATAATAACACAATTTGTTTTAAGACCAATAACTAATATCTAATACCTATGTATACACACACACACCCCAAATGTTCTGCAGCTGCTCGATAGTTACCAGTCCTGAATGTAGCTTGAGTTTGTGGCTTGGTTTCACAGCTTGGGATCGTAGCTCATGGTGGCTAACTGGCCAGGAAAGCTAAGCACGAGGGAGGGCTGGGTCTCTGTCGGGCGCGCACCAATGCCCCTTGATGCTGGAAGCAGAACGTTACCCAAAGTCTTCACTCTCACCCCTCTTTTTTAAAGGTTTTTAGTTTGAATCCAAAGTCTATAGGTTTTGCTGTGTCACGCTGCCTCTGGGTTCGGTGTGATTGCTCACCCGTCAATTCCAGACATGACTTTCAGCCTGGAACATGACTTTGATCTTCCTTCCATTGTACTTTTGTTGTTCTTTTCTTTTTAGGGTGGACTCTTCTTACTTGGTTAGGGCTGTAGTATGCATCTTCAGCCTTTGGTGTTTGAACTTTATTTCATCAGGACAGGCTGGGGCTGGAGGTTGATTCCATCATCCATACATACCTCATTCACACGTTTAAACTAAACTAATAAAATTACAGCAGGGTTTTGCAAAAATGAAGGTTGCAGCAAGCTTTTACAAAATGGAGTAAGCATTTCAAAATGGAGTTTGGGTTACAAGTTAAAATGGAGTTTGGGTTACAATATGGACAAGTGTAAGGAATGGCAAACAGAGAACAGAAATTACTTATGAAGTTATATTAATAAAATGAACAATTAAAAACAATTTCATTGCTCAGTTCTACAGGCAGGGGGAGCAGGAGGCTCTGCATGCTGCTCTGGCCCGCAGGCACCCTCCCCGGACCGCAGCTCCCATTGACTGTGGTTCTTGGCCAGTGGGAGTGCAGAGCCAATGCTTGGGGCAGGGACAGCCGTGCGGAGCCCCGTGGGTACCCCCGCCAAGGAGATGGACCTGCTGGCCGCTTCCAGGGCACAGCGCAGAGCCAGGAAAGGTAGGGACTTGCCTGCCTTAGACCCACAGCACCACTTACCAGACTTTTAACAACCAGGTCAGTGATGATGACTGGAGCCGCCAGGGTCCCTTTTTGACCAGGCATTCCAGTCAAAAACTAGACACCTGGCAACCCTATGCTTAGGTGGCTACAGTGCTTGCCTCCAAGTCGTAGTCCACTACTGGTACCTTAGTGGGTTGGTGTATTCCAGCTCTAAGCAGCACTAATAACTACACACAGTTGTCTCTCCCTTACTTTGGGGGAGGGGGAAAGGTGCTTGCCCCACAACTGTACGCTAAACTGCTCCAGAGTCCTAGGGGAATCTCACCAGATTTTTTTTTTCTTCCTTTTGTGGAGCAGCAGACGAGATGCTCCTTTCCTTCTGGGGGCTGCTGCAGTGGGAATGGATTGAAAGAGCTGTAGCTCTCATTGCGTGTTGCAGAAAAGAGCATGCCCACTCCCAACAGCCCTCAGCAGCTCTGTTCTGTTCAGCAAGTGGCCCACACACTGACTCGTGCTGCTGATAGATTGCCTACTGTTTGGCCCCCAGACCACACTAGGGCAGCCCTGGGAACTACCCTAACTTGTGGCCCTGTTCAGTGGCCTCTCTGGGCCATTGGTAGAGCACAGAATCATCAGGCTGCTGTAGACCTACACTAAAACACCAGAACACGGGGGCCTAGTGTAAGGGAGCATAGAGCTAGCTCTGTGACTCCTGCAGAGCACCTCCTGCAGCAGAGATATTCCCAGGAACAGCCCTTTTGCAGGGATTTAGCCATTACAGAGAGGCTGCAATGCAGGGGTAAGTTCCCCTCCTATATTTATTTATTTTTACACCAAACACCCCTAACACAGGAGATTCCAAAGCAAGATCCAGCATGCCAGTACCCTCCCACTGGCTGCAGGGCATATACCAACAGCAACCAGCTCTTACTTGTGTCTCTGTCTCCTTGGATGCAAATAGGGAGACTGTCAAGGTTCCTTCCCCATTCTGAACTGTAGGGTACAGATGTGGGGACCTGCATGAAAACCTCCTAAGCTTACTTTTACCAGCTTAGGTTAAAACTTCCCCAAGGTACAAACTATTTTACCCTTTGCCCTTGGACTTCCACTGCCACCACCAAACGTTTATCTGGGTTTATTTATTAGGAAAGCATTGTTTGGAAACTTCTTTCCCCCCAAAATCCTCCCAACCCTTGCACCCCACTTCCTGGGGAAGGTTTGGTAAAAATCCTTACCAATTTGCATATGTGACCACAGACCCAAACCCTTGGATCTTAAGAACAATGAAAAAGCATTCAGTTTCTGAAAAGAAGGATTTTAATAGAAGTAAAAAGTAAAAAAGAATCACATCTGTAAAATCAGGATGGTAAATACCTTACAGGGTAATTAGATTCAAAACATAGAGAATCCCTCTAGGCAAAACCTTAAGTTACAAAAAGACACACAGACAGGAATATCCATTCTATTCAGCACAGCTTAATTCCTCAGCCATTTAAAGAAATCATAATCTAACGCATATCTAGCTAGATTACTTACTAAATTCTAAGACTCCATTCCTGTTCTGTCCCTGGCAAAAGCATCACACAGACAGACTCTTTGTTTTTCCCTCCCCTCGCAGCTTTTGAAAGTATCTTGTCTCCTCATTGGTCATTTTGGTCAGGTGCCAGCGAGGTTATCCTAGCTTCTTAACCCTTTACAGGTGAGAGGATTTTTCCTCTGTCCAGGAGGGATTTTAAAGGGGTTTACCCTTCCCTTTATATTTATGACAGAGACTATGGGTCATATCCTACTCTTAGTAACACCAGTGTAAATTTAGACTAGCCGCACTAGCTTCGTGTAAATGAGCATAATTTAGGCATGTAACAGAAGAAGTTAGTGAGAAACCAGCTGCATCTGAACTGAATTATTCTCCCAGAAAACTTTTTTGGTTTATTAAAATGCTCATCAGATATTCACTTTATTTACTCTGTATTTATTACTGTATCTCCACCTTGAAAGGGGAACAGTAAATGCTTTAATATACCAGAGGAAAGGTCATTATTTCACTGAAGTTCCCATCAGAGCCTTTACCTATTAAATTTCTACTGAAGTGTTATTTTGTAACTTCCTGACCACAAGGTGCATTAGCCTGTGGGAAGACTCTCAAAGACAAGTGGTGGAATCATTTACAAAGCACTAGAAAATGTAGTGCAGGGAATAATCTTGTAGCAGGCTAGGGCAGTAGACAAGATGACCCAGTGGTCTCTTCCATCTCCAATTTCTATCAATGGAACAAGTTATCCCTCAGTACACTAAAAGGAGCTATTTCCCTTTCTTTCAATAGCAGCACACTGTGACTAATGGCCATGCTAAACCAGAGCAACTGATCCTTCTACAGCAGGGGTTCTCAAACTTCATTGCACCACGACCCCCTTCTGACAACAAAAATTACTACATGACTTCAGGAGGGAGGACCAAAGCCTTAGCCCACCCAAGCCCTGCCAAAGCCCAAGCCCCACCAACCCTTGTGGGGGAACTAAAGCCCAAGGGCTTCGACCCCAGGTGGGGGGGCCTGTAACCTGAGCCCCACCACCCAGTGCTGAAGTGCTCAGGCTTTGGCTTCAGCCCTGGGTGGTGGGGCTCAGGCTTTGGCTTTGGCCACGGCAAGTCTAATGCCAGCCTTGGCAAACCCATTAAAATGGTGTCGCACCCACTTTGGGGTCCCGACCCACAGTTTGAGAACTGCTGTTCTACAGCAGTGTTCTGCACTTAGCAAGCTAGCTAAAAATGTTCACACTTTGTTTAGACTTTTTATTTTCTGCTTCTCTAACAGCAGGTGGTCAGCATAAGGGAACTGCCAGAGAGAATTTCTCATGGAAGATTAGGGAAACTAAAGCGATGTTTGCATCTGAATTCTATAAAGATGATCATAAATATTGCAACAATAAAATGAATAGTTCTTTGAAAATTTAAGTAGTCTTTCTTCTCAAATACTTGAAGTAGTAAATGCCCTTTCATAAGGATATCTAACATATGCACTTCAAGCCATTTCACCAGAAGTCTTGTCCTTTAAAAGGGATGGCTTTTCCTTTTCATTCTTTCTCTCTGGAAGTGTCCTCCATGTGGCTCTGATGGGAGCTCCTCAGTCCTTTCTTTCCCAGTGACATAAAAAGAGGAAGGTATAATAATGAAAATAGCCCTTCGGTTCACTTAGGTTGGGTTCTGTTTGTTTAAAAAACTGCAGACCTAATACAGAAAGGGGAGTCATGGTTCCGCCCTCTGAAGTTAGCTCAGACATTTATCCTAGACCTTTTAATTTATCCTGTAGGAATCTGAGATACCAGCAGCTTAATCTAGCCACAAAACACCCACGCATAGGGTTTACTAAATGAACAAAGTGTGTGACTCAGGCTGCCACTAACTCTGCTGACCCAAGCAGCTGATGTACTTATCCCACACCCCTTTTTGGCACACAAACACACACTTAATTATTTTTGTTTAGTGTTGGGGCTGGCTCTGACATGTGGCAAGTTGCCTCCTGCCCCGTATGTTGAAGCTTTCCCACCTCTGGAGGAAGTCTAGTTCAGGGGTTAGGGCACTGGCCAAAGGACATAGGAAACCTAGCTTCTTGCCTGCTGGGGACTTCCTGTGTTACTTTAGGCAAGTCACTTCTTAACCTCTGTGCCCCAGTTCACCATCTGTCAAATGGGGATAATAATGCTTCCCTACATCATAGGGCTGTTGGAGGAGAACTATATTAAGAGATTGTGAAGCACTGTGAAACCTATTGCTGAGACGTGCTATATGAGAAATAGGCATTATTTATTTGTATTATTTGGGGGAAGGAGTGAACTAGGACATTTTACCCAACTGTAGTGAATCTATATTCTGGCTTACAGTGTAAGAGGACTTTCTGATATGGATTGTTCCAAAAGAACATTCACTCTTATGATCTAGTGTAAGTTGAATTATTCCAGGCGGAGTCTCTCATTCTGCTCTGCTATTGGGCGTGCTCGTCTGACCAGTTTACAATCCTTAGGCCCCTGGCAGAACAGGGAGTAACAGAACTATGATGTTAGTTCTCCCTCTGTCATGGTATTAAACTGACTGCAGGAGAGTCTATCCCTTTGGTAACGGATACTCAATTTGGATGAGGCAAGGAACTAGAGCAATATCCATTCAGCCATAATAGGCAATTACCATCCTTCCTCTAAATCTGCACTCAGTAATGGTAGACAGCCCTCTGGCAGAAAGTGCCCTTTTTCCCCTATGCAAGGGAAAGGGGCCATGAGGAGCCACTACTAAAGATGTGCAGGGTGCAGAGGGGAAAGGAAACAGAAGAAAGAGAGAAACATTTGTAATTTAAAACAAAGATCAGAAGTTAGAGCTGTGCTAAGAGTTAGGCAAAATGTTTCCCAGCCTGGCTGCAGGCACAAAGACCTGGCGGCTACAGCTGTAGGTTTCTCCATCCTATGCCTCCTACCACCTGTGATCCAAGTTTTCCCAAACCTCTCACTATGGAGTAGTCCTGCATTCCTCTGAGGACAAATAGGGTCTTCTGACATGAAGAGGTCATTAACTCCTGGAATGCTGTCTGATTAAACCTACCAAAAGTTTAAGGTAATTTGGGGAAAAAAATCCAACAATGGTATTTGGGAGCGAGGAAGAAAAGGAAAGACTAGGTCAATATTACTGGTTTTCTTGGAGATACTCACTGGAAATGGACAATGAAAACCAACTGATGGCTGCGCTGCTAGTAGATATAGATAGTTTGGGGTTCATAGAGCATTGATATGCTTTCTATGACAAGGAAACTGGATGAGGCTACTGCCATTTAGACACAAGGGGTGCACGCCTCCCAAGTTGTGAACTGGCAACGATTGCTAAGAAAACACAGACAGGAAAGGGAGGAGCTTTTGCTTATCTCAAGTAGTTTTTCATGTCCTTCAACATACAGAAGTCAGACAGGCAACAGAATCATTGCAAAATGTAATCAGGAATAAAAAGAGTATTTCATGAGGAAGAAGAGTTGAAGAGTTACTTAAACATCAGCAATTATGATCTAGTGTGGATAGCTGAAAGGCAATGGGGTGATTGACTCTCACATTAAATGTCATTATTGATGGGTACAAATTACATAGAAGAGATAAAGAGGGAAGAAAGGATAGCACTTTGTCAAGAGTATTTACAACAGCAGCAAGATACAATTCAGCCACGAAGAGAGCAGCATGAAAAAGGGGAAAAAAACACACACACACACCTGAAATGGGCATCTGCTACAGCCTACCCAACTGGAAGAGAACGAGAATGAAAAAATTATGGAGCAACTCTCAAGGTACTTGAAACCACAAGGGACTGTACTCATGGGGAATTTTAACTGCTCAGACATCCGTTAACAAATACAGCCAAACATCTGTCAAAGATCTTCCTTTATTGCACGGAAGCCAAGTCTAATCTCTGACAAAGGGGCAGTGAGGGAAGGAAGAGAGGATCTGCTTGGAATAAGGTTAGAGTCTAAAAAAATTCCTGGAAACAAATTTCTGATTTCAACACCAGGTCTGTGCTGACAGTAACACACAACAGGGTACATGCTCACAGTGGATTCCCACTTGCCTTAGGCAGAACGTCACATGGGAAGCTGTGTGGCTATTCCAGATTCCTGCACACCTCGGAGGCACTAATGCACAATTCATATATGTAGTTATAATGGCTGCCTGTACAACTTATGTGCAATAATACACTACAGCATAGTTTTTATCAGATACTCACACAGCTGCTCTTTCTCCTGCAGTGCACAGTTTGGAGGATGTTGTACGGTTTATATAAAATGTGATCCAAGAAAGTAGCCGTGACCGGGAGGAAGGAGGTGGGGGACAAAAACGAACAAACCAAAAATACCCCAGCTTTGATCAACTTATGCATAGAAAGGAAGTTATTGAAATTGTGAGAATGAATAAAGCAACACCAAGGAACACAAACTACCTGAATGTAACATGTTAGGAATTTGTTTATTTGACTCATAAAATGCATCTTTCATGATTTCTTGGCAAATGTACACATTAAAGACTCAAGTATGTACAACAAATTGGCACAGTGTCAACCAAAGGACTCAGTCTCTCCCAGAAAAGAGAGACAGCCCCAACTTTGTTATCCCATGGCAAAGTCTGTGCATAAGAATCAGCTTCATGATGTTCCAGGAAGATCAGTGAACTCTGGCTGGACCAAAGAGGAAGCAAGTTCCAGAGTTGAGGCACTCTCACAGGATTGACTGGGGTTAAGGAAATAGACTCCAAAAAGTGCTAGAGTTGCTTCCCCACAATCTTCTCAAATAATCTTCCCAAAAAGGAAGGTTAGATACATGGTTCTAATTGGCAATATCAGCATCAAAAGATGGCTTGTTGAGCAAGAGCCCAATCTAGGCTCATTGAGAACTGCTGCCACCTTGCCCTCCCTTAACGAGGTGCTGACTATCTTTGCACATGTTCCTCCTCCACCTCCCAACTACATTTCATCCATCAGAGGGGCAAGGATCCATTTCACAAGTTGCAGGCCCTGAATTCCTCAAGCACCTTGAGAAACCACAGTGAATACGGTTGGTCAGAATACATCATGATTATCTCACCCATGGACAGACCTATTGCCATGGGAACAACCAGACTTATTTGCAGTGTAGAAATAAGCAACCCGGTGTGCTGAAACATTCAACTCTGCATTTGAGAGAAGATAGCCTGGATCTGCTGGGCTGTCTGCATCCCAGAAACGTTCCACTGACGTTGAGGAATCAGTTCAGAAGATGCAGCATTAGAATGCAAGACAGCAAGTTTAGTGGAACTTAAGAAATATAATAAATATTATTACTATCTAGTTGTGTGTAATAAGGCTGAAGAGTCCTATCAGACTCCAGAGATAAGGCATAAAACTAATTCCTGAGGCTACTAAAAATTGGAAGAAAAACAGAACAAAAATTGTATGTGGAAGCTGAGTGTGACAATAAAACAAAAATGGACAGTCAGACAAGATCTGCAGGGAAAAATAAGTACAGTAAAACAAGATGATCACGTTTATGTTAGCCAGTGAGGATAAAGGAAATAAGCGTTTTTATATCCAGGGGGAAAGTAATACCAAAGAGAAATTCAGTCCACTAATAAGCGAGGCAGGAATGACATTAACAGCAAAAGAATGGCTGAGGTATTGATTTCTTTTTAAGTCTGTCTTAATCAGAAAAATAAGAAAAAGATATGTGGATAGCAATGAAGATCTTTAAAATATATTGATCAAAACCAGATACAAGACTATTTAAATCGTCATGTTGTTAGGTGTATTTATTAAACCACGTTTTAAAAAACAATACTTGGTCACGGAGAATAGGGAAGCACCACGGACTTGAAGTCAGACAACCATCTGACCAATTAGAAAGTGTATGAGAAGCAATCCTGGCCATAGTTAACAATTACTTCATCAGAGATTGAAGTTAAACAAATACAAGTAAAAAGAGAAAAATCTCCAAACAAAGAGGAGGAGAATAGAACCAAGGCAAACTAAGCCACTCAGTTTATAAGGAGCAAGCCAGGTCAGACAACCCTGGAAATACTCACGTATGTGAGTAGCCCTGCTTAATTCAGTGGCACTACTCATGTATGAAGTTATTCACGTGTTTAAGTGATGGTGTAAACCGCTAACTGTGCTGTGTCACTGGGAAGGGGAAGCTTTGTAAAGAGCTGCTGTTAGGGTTAGAGTTGGTTGAACCAGTTGCGGGGGTACCGTCTGTTCCCAGGCTGGCTAGGCTGACTGGCAATCACTTTGTCAACTTACATTGGAGTGAGCATACCCAGTAGAATGAGGGAAAGGTACCATGGCCAGCTTAAGGTCAAGTGAGGTTCTTGTGAGCATGTTCAGCAGTAGAAGCAGTTCACTTGTCATTGATATTAAATATACTGCACATGCCTAGTGCAGCAGCTCCTGACTGTTTGCTGTCCCTATAAAGAAAAGTAGGTAGAGACAGAGAATTCCATTCATGTTCTTATACCAAACCCACCATCATGGTATTTGAGAACCAGACCTGCTGAGAGGAAAAAATTTGCTACAATGAGCAACTTCCAGGCAGGGCATAGGCTGTGGACAGGACGCAATTAGGGGTATGAAACGGCTTCCGTATGAGGAGAGATTAATAAGACCCAGGGACGGCTCCAGGCACCAGCTTTCCAAGCAGGTGCTTGGGGCGGCATTCAGAATGGGGCGGCAGTCCGTGTCCTGCAGTGGCACTTTGGCAGCAGCTCCGCTGCTCTTCCGGGTGCAGCGGCAACTTGGCGGCGACTGCTTGGGGCGGCAAAATTGGTAGAGCCGCCCCGATAAGACCAGGACTTTTCAGCTTGGAAAAGAGATGACTAAGGGGGGATATGAATGAGGTCTATAAAATCATGACTGGTGTGGAGAAAGTAAATAAGGATGTGTTGTTTACTCCTTCTCATAACACAAGAACTAGGGGTCACCAAATGAAATTAATAGGCAGCAGGTTTAAAACAAACAAAAGGAAGTATGTCTTCACACAACACACAGTCAACTTGTGGAACTCCTTGCCAGAGGATGTTGTGAAGTCCAAGAGTATAACAGCGTTCAAAAAGAACTAGATAAATTCATAGGTCCCTCAATGGCTATTAGCCAGGATAGGCAGGGATGGTTTACCAGAAGCTGGGAATGAGCGACAGAGAGTGGATCGCTTGATTATTACCTGCTCTGTTCTTTCCCTCTAGGGCACCTGGCATTGGCCACTCTTGGAAGACAGGATACTGGGCTAGATGGACAACTGGTCTGACCCAATATGGCCGTTCTTGGAATGTGTGCTGAACTTTGTTCATTTTCTTTAAAGAAACCATATTTCCTTTGCTGTGTTCAATAACGTGTTAGTACAAATATATTATTTGTACTTAGGTGGTTATTTACCATTATGATGTATTTTTCTTACAAATCACTGAGGGTTTATTGAAGGCAGCATATTGTGGTGATCTGCATGGCAAAAATTCACTCAAATACGTCAGGACAAAATGCTAGTCCAAATATTGAATGAATCCAATGAGGGTGTGCACAATAACTGGTGTCTCCATATATTTATGGGATGGGGACCTCTATTTTTATGTATTTGGAAGGGGGAGGTTAACTAAAAATGTAAAGTAAGCCAGATGTTTGAAACTTTCACCCATCTCTCCTTCAGCCTTCAAGATGTATCCCTTTACTTACTCACTTTCCAAGAAGACCAACATGGCACGGAATTAATGATTAAACTGATTTTATGATTAATCTCCTGTGGCCCTGTAAAATCTTGCAGCACTCCTTGCTATCCCAGGCCTGGGACTCCACACACACCTTGATCTTGGTCTGAAGCATTCCCTTATATTCCAAATCTCGTCTTCTCCTGAGGGGAAATTATTACCAAATCATTCAGCTCAGTTGTTAGTTTTATGACAAAGTGAAGAGCTAGTATACTAACCGCCTGGTCTCTTCCAGCCAAATACACCTTCTTCATCCACTGAATCTTCTAGCTGTCCCTGCTAATAACAGAAATCTATAGAAATCCATGGACAAGGAAAATCCACATGGTCTGCAGATTTCACAGTTTTCTCCCAAATGATGTCCTTTTGAGTCTGTAGCTAGATAGATTGAAATAGCTGCATTAAGAAGTGGGAAGCTCCCCTGCATTCATCTCAATGCAGGCTTAGCTCCAAGTTCCAATTATCACAGTTAAATATTGACATTAACACTTTCACCGCTAATCCTTACATAGGAACCATCCACATTTTTATGCTTTATGCAACACGTGTGCTTTCACTGGAGGAGCAAGCTGCATCCTGGACATTTATAGTGGTTTGAAAGACCATTTGTGTGAGAACAAGTTCTGCAAGTTTCAAATAGGAAAGAAGTCATACGTTCCATCAAATGCTCTTTTGGGGTCTTCAATTCTTCTGACATTCCTTCCAGATCAAGACATCACACAGGCTGACTGTTTGTTTTTATCCCCTGTGGGAGAGTTTGGGTTAATTTTACCTGTAATAAAAAGGTTAAAAAAATAAAATAAAGATTTTTATAAAAAACTTTCAGCACACAACTTTCAACTCTCTCTCATTATATTGCTTGTTTTAGACCCACATTCACCCCTCTTTTTTGGGGGGGAGCAAGAAGGGGGGAACCATCTCACTTTCTAACTGTGAAATCAGGAGACACCCAAAAAAAGGCAGACTCCAGAAACAAAAGATGACAAAGCTTTACAACGACTAGAGAAATGAACTCTATTTCCTGGTCTGTAAGCATGACAGCCTGAACTATGGTCTCCTCAGCTCACAGAAGGCAAGAAAGGCCAGACCTGGTCACTGCTTGCTTGGGACACTTCCAAAGAGTTAGAGATGAAAAAAGGCTACAGGGTCAGCTTGTCCACCTAAGCAGTGCAGCCTTAGTCCCTACAATATGTTCTGCAGTGCTTTACTCACTCTACTTTCAAATGTCCAGAGTGATGGGGCTCCCAAAACTTTTCTTTAGACACAAATCTGGGGTGTAATAAACCCACAGTTAAGTGTCATATCTAGCCTAAATAGTCATGTTCTGAGTTTCATTCCATTACTCCTAATCATCCCCTGGCCACCACTCTCAACAGTTTCCTTCTTTCCCTCTCCTCCCTGATGTCTGAACCCTTTAATACTTGTAAAGTTATCCTATCCCCCTTAGGCAGCTGATAGCTAAACTAGATGTATTTCATTCAACACAGAAGATGCTGGTGCGGGAGGCTGCTCAAGATCCAGGGGGTAACACTTATTAAAAATGAAGTCCTCAAGCAGTATACACTGGGACATCACCCTAGCAGAAATCCCAGTAAGTGGAGGCTAGGCTTCTGATCATGGCATTACCCCCAGTCTTCACAGGTGAGGTCTCTACAACCCACACAGTTTGTATCTATCTCTGGCTGTATCTAATTCTGGTATAGTCTTCTGGAATGTAAACAGCCAGTAAGATTTTTCAAGTCCTGCCACAAAGCTTACTTCTGTCCCTTCTTACTATTGACTGAGCATGAGCCAGAGGCCAGGACAGTTTCTCTCAGATAGTGATCAATACAAGCAATGGGAATCTGGTCTCTCTATGTATTTGTACCATGGCATGTGTCTCTACAGTTAAATATAATTAATAGTAACTTTAGAGGATGTGTGCACAGGTAAGCCCAAAGAGTTAATACATGCTTGCGTGAATCTTTAAAAAACACATGTATCTAATTCAAAGTGTGAAGCTTTGGATAATTGCACCCACTGCATTCAAAGCACCTCGGTTGTGTTCCAACCTTCCCCTCCAGCCTCAAACACAGCACTGCAGTATTCCTCACTTAGGCCGACATCGAGCCACCCTTGGAGTTTTAAAATGAAGCCAGCCCTGAAGTTATCTTAGTAGTAAGAAGTGCCTCACATTTTCTTGAAGCACGAATGCCACTCCACATCCAGGCCTAAGAATTTTTATTAAACCCTCAAGCAGCCTGTTACTAACAAAGAAACCACATGATCTTATTAACGTACCCCTTGTTCTCCTCTTTCCCCCTAGTCCCCACTTCTCAAGTGTTACCTTGGGGCCTGAACCTTACTCTTGGAGTAGCCACATTGATTAGAGAAGGTTGCAAGATCAAGCTCTTTGACTATAAGCATCTTGGGGCAGAGACTGTGATCCAAATTCTAAGGCAATGCTTAAGTTATATCCCTCCTCCACCCTTATATTCACAATCCCTTAGATCCACTTGTACCCACTGTTGTGGTGTCAGGTCACCTACACTTTTGAACCAGCACCTTTTTATTATTTGTATAAACCTAAATAAGAGACCCACATGCAGAAGTGACCCTAGCTATTTTGCCAGCCACTCCCAGCTGCCACGCCAAAAAACAAAAAAAAAAGGCCAGCCAATCAGAGCAGATGTAAAAAAGCCCAGCGGCAGAATGCTACCTGGAAGTTTGTACACAAGGTGACTGCCCTACTTACGCCGCCCCCCCAAAGGAAAAAAAAAAAAAAACCCTCAAAATGTAGGCTGCCCACATGGCCACCAAGTTCGCTGTTGACTTTAGATTTCTAAGATTTTTGCTGCATTTACTTTATAAATTAATACTAAGTATAAACTTTGAGTGAGTTTTCTTTTTACCATCTCATTATTCGTATACTACCTCAAATTGTGGTAGGTGACTTACAGCAGTGGTTCTCAAACTTTCCAGACTACTGTACCCCTTTCAGGAGTCTGAGTCGTCTTGCATACCCCTAAGTTTCAACTCACTTAAAAATTATTTGCTTACAAAATCAGACATAAAAATACAAAAAAGTGTCACAGCCACACTATTACTGAAAAATTGCTTATGCTCTCATTTTTACTATATAATTATAAAATAAATGAATTGGAATATAAATCTTGTATTTACATTTCAGTGTATAGTCTTTAGAGCAGTATAAATAAGTCATTGTCTGCATGAAATTTTAGTTTGCAGACTTTGCTAGTGCTTTTTATGTAGCCTGTTGTAAAACTAGGCAAATATCTAGATAAGTTGATATACCCCCCTGGGATCCTCTGAATACCCCCAGGGATACATTTGCCCCTGGTTGAGAACCACTGACTTACAGTACTGACAGGAAGACACAGCTCATGCCCTAGAAAGGTAACAACCTCATTCTGAAATAACATGTGGGAGTGACAGGGTGGTGGGAGAACTATTTTACAACAGCTAGAGTCAGGGGTTAGAAATATAGGATCTCTATCACTTTAAATTGCCTCTTTAGAGAGACAGGTGGGAAACAGACTCAACAGTTCTCTAGTTTTGTCACTAGAGGGTACTGAAAGCCCTTAGATCAACCCATCTGATTCCAATAAGTCTACAGATTTCCAACCTCCGTGGAAGGGAACCAGCAGAGTATCTAACATATACTATCTGTGCAGAGAATATGCAGTCACTTGAGATGGGGGAGGGGAGGGCTCACTCCCAACTTCCCATATTCTAAGGGTACCCTCCAAAATGGATCTATTGTGGCCCAGACTAGACTATTCTCATCTTGTTTCAATCTGTGTTAAGTAGCTTTGGGATTTAAATCTCTCTCTCTCTTTCTCTCTCTCTCTCTCTCTCTCTCTCAGCAGAAATATTTCTAAGAATCCAACCAATGGCAGTTTTTTAATCTCATCTTTCTCCCCAATACCCTCCTCACTTTCTTGGTCTCTGGAATCTCGTTCCATTTTTTAAAAATGGCAGTTTCAGGCTTAACAAATCTCCGTTCCTCCCCCACGCTAAACGTCACATTTCACATTCTTTTGGGCATAGAATGATCCCTGGTTAAGATGGGTCAGGAAGAAATTACTCCCCTAAGGTCCCCGAAGTGTAGGGCACAACCCCTAGGGGGGCACAGAGGAACATTCAGGGGCTGCAGTGGGGTCTGGGGCACCCCCCCCCAAGCAGGTGGGGAGGGAGCGCCCCCCAGCTCGACTCCGGCCCTGCCCACAGCTGCAGCCCCTGACCCGCAGTTCCAGCCCCGACCATGGCTCTGGGGGAAGGTGGGTGAGCAGACTGGGTAACGGGGTGTGGGTGACCAAAAAAGTTTGGGGACCATTGTCCTAACATAATTTATTCCCCTGCTATATGACATGTTCTAGTTTTGCAACTCTCTCCACAGCATCCACAATGGGTCACTGTCAGAGAGGGGGACTAGCCTGGATAGTCTATAGGTTTGTTCCAGTCTGTCAACATCTAAACCTTTCAGGAACTAGCGTGTGAAGGGGATTTGCCAGTTCTGAATTCACTTGAGTCACTGAAAACTAACCTTGACAAAGCCACTGAAGGACATGTCGCAAGCACTGATCATGGCCATGTTGCGATAACTCCCTAGCTTCTAATTCCATGATGATCTCCCCCACGTTTGATGGGGGGGGGGAATGGAAAAGGAGTAGATTATGTAGGATTCCCCCACTCTGTTTTCCTTCCCACCATAACCTTGTCATAGTAACTCTATATCCAGTCAAGTAAAGATGAGTAGGTTAGGTGGTAGGAGACGTCTAAAACCTGTCCGTGCAACTGTGCACTGCCAAAAGGGTCCCTGAAGTACAACACAAGGTTCTCTGCTAGCACCTAAGATGGCTGTGAACCACTAACACTGCTTCCAGCTGGGGAGCAAAGTACCTGTGCCTGGAACCTTTTTACATGGGGAAATAAGAGAGAGATTCACCCTCCCCACCTCCAGACCACCAAAGGAAGTCACATGAGAAGTGCAAGTCTCACAAAATTTCCCCTTAAAAATGCCTGCAAGATGATTTTGTTTCATTGGCCTCAGTTGCTCTCTGTGTCATTTTAAGGCAGAGAGGAAAAGAAATGGTTGGAGCTACCCTCATGTGCCTGCACTGGGGGAGCCTAGGGGAACTGTGGTGGAGGTGGTTTACCTGAGGTGCCCACACTACTCCGAATGCTGACAGGGCTGAAGCTGATCAGGTCCTCGCATGCCGTCTTCATGATCACAAACTCTTCTCCTGAGGGTCCCTCACTGGCAAAAGAATTGGCCTCAGTTTTCATGACGGGGGGCCGTTTAGCTTTCCTGCTGAAAAAGCCGCTGCCAAACCTCTTACCCTGCTTGGAATTGGTTTCCCCATTGGTAACAGAGCTGCTAGCTTCCTCGTCCTTTTTGGTGTCGCGAATGGACTCCCTGGATTTGGACTTATGTTTCAGACCCCGATGGAACCAGGAGAGCAATCTCTGGGGACTCCGGTTCTCTCTCCCCAAGCTCTCAAGAGGTGGCAGAATTTCTGGTAGCACCTGCTCCACCGTGATCAAGTCATTCAGAAACTGATTCAGCCGCTTCTTTGACTCACTTTCCTCCTCATTCCTTTCCAGTTTCTCCTGTGCCTCCTGCCTCTGGCGTGAAGCCCAGAACATTTCACCAGGGGCAGCCCCTGTCACTAGACCATACTTGGGGTTGATCATCTTACGAGACACAGTGGAGGAGCGAAGCGCCGATATCCCAACTCCTGAATTAAAAGGGCTAGCAATGTTCAGCTCCTTGTAGAGATTGACCTCCTCAGAGATGGCGTAGAGCTCACGAAACTCGACATCAAACATCTCCACATTCTGCCCCGTCAACAACAGGAGGATGTTTCTGTCGATGTGGGATGAGCTCCAAGTGAAGCTGGCAGAGAGAAGCCACTGTTAGATTTTTGCATGGAGATAGGGAGACCTGACACCTCTCCAACCCCCAAATGACCACCCCTGAACTCTCAGCATTCAGAAACACACAACATTGCAACCATGTGACGAGTATCTTACCCACTTGAGTGGCACTGTATACATTTTTAAGTCTGTTCTTTATGGTACAGGTGGACAAATCTCGTAGAGAAAGCTGTGACACCTTAAAGTACAGTTCCCCCATCTGGACAAGGACACTGGTAACCACACTTAACCTGCTGTTGCTGAATTGGCAGAAGGGCTCTCTATACTGCCCTGCTAACCTCTTCTAGATAGCAAACTGGCCACAGGGGATGCTGGGGAATCCCATTTGGCCACTGGCTGGTGAGGAGGAGGAATTCTCTCATTCAGTGGAACGTTCTGTTGACACAGGGATACTCTATCCTTCAAAAGTTAGTTCTGTGTTCTCTATCCCACATCAGACATCTACAAAGAGCTCAACTGGACACAGCAGCCTTGCTAGGAAATGGACTGGACCAACTGTTAGGGAATAAAAAAAGAAGGAGGCTGCTCCCCACCTCCCCTCGGTAAAGCATGGGGTGGACCTTATACAAAGAACATGGGCATATCCTGGGTGAGTGACCCACCTGTAGGACCCAGTGGCCACTTTTTCACCATCCACCATCAGGAACCGGGAGGCCAAGGTGCCTTTGATCTTCCCTGATGGCATATAGAACCCAACTCCCGTCACAAAACGTACACGGATGTTCTAACAGGAAGGTGAAAAAACAAGTCACAACAAATCATGCATATAGAGAATCAGATAATCCTGCAGCTCCAGGGGCCACCAACCCAGTCATCTCATCTCATCTCACCTCACCTCACTCAATGCTAGAGCTTATTTCACATTGGCCAACAGAACTCAGAAAAGTTGCAGAAGGGATAATCCAAGGCAGAATGTACTTCCACTGTCTGTCCCAGCTGGTCACTTATTTTCTATACAGGTCACTCTCCTCCATCAATCTGTAGGCCTGTCCAATACGTTAAATGTGCTTGCAACTCTGCCTGCCCCATTCTCCTTTTCATCCCAGCACTGAGAAGTCTAAAATGCAGGTGGGACAAAACTTTCAAAATCTAAGGGAAGAAAATGATCCTCAGTCCCCAATTCTGAGCTGCAGCCTCAGGAGACCCACCCAGGAGGGGGAGTGAATCAACAGTCGCATTTTTGCACTCTCTAAATCCTGGGTACACCCCCAATCACCCATAAGCCACTCTGCCAGTCTAGACTAGCTAGAGAACAGTGCATTGTGGCCGCATAAACTCCTAACCCCTGCATATTCCTATGCTGGGAGGATGGTGGAAGGGAGACTCTCCTACGGGAAGATCCACCTGGTGTTAATTTAAAGGGGCTGAAATGGAGACCTGAGTTAGGGCCTCAGGCACTGGTCTCATTTGTGTTGTCATAGTGATAAAGTAGGGCTTGGTAAACGGAGGCAAATTAAAAGTCTGGACAATTTTACTATCAGAGACAACAAGAGGAGAGAACATCCCAATTTTCTGGAACATTCCAGTAGGAGAGATTCCGCTGGCCTTCCATAATGGAGGTTTCCTAGTCTCCTCCTGCTACAGTAAGAGGAGAACTCGTCCCCTTACCAGTGGATTGGGAAAGATTCTGGCCAGTGCAAAGAGATCAGAGGGCATGACAGACCACAGAATCCTCTTTGAGAGATTTGGTGGTATAAGGGTCAGTTGTACTAATGTCCTAAGTAGACTAGAAAAATGCTGACTTAAGGCTATATGCCTTTAAGTGTCAGATGTCTATCTGCACATAACATACAAGAACAGTACAACAACAAACAAGTGCTATGCTGTTTTGACCTATGTCATATGGTTAAAGAACCACGTGGCCCTGGCTGTACCAGTCTGGATTTCCAGCCATAGGTGAACTTACTGTGACCAAAGAAATCCAGAATTCTTTTAAAATCCTAGTTTTCTGAATATAATATGTAATTTTTAATCTCTTCATCATATCGGTTGTATTTGTTCAATAGAAATGCTGCAGTGTCAGTACAAATTCTGACTAATAATAAATTAGAATACTTGCAATCATCTACTACTTGTATGTTTGAAGTGCTGTGCAGACATTAGCTAATTAACCACCACAATACCCCATAAGTATTACTACTCTATGTCATGGACGGGGGACCTGAGAAAGTCAAAGTGACTTGCTCAAGGCCTCATAGTGAGTCATGTGCGTGGAATGCTGAATGCAGGTCAGGGAGAACACACCAGAAGAAGGGTGTCCTCTCCGGTGTTTATTATAACATTTTTATCCATCTGGTTTTCCACTGAAGATCTTTTCCTATTTAACCAACCTGGATTTTGCTGTATGCTAGTCAATAGCCCATGATCTGCAAACAGAATGACCTCATTTTTTCACATCAGTCAGAAAAAGGTACAAGAGGTTATGTGACTTTTTTTTTTTTAACCAGGAAGCAATCTGACTAGAGCAGTCTGTGTGAGCACACAGCCAGCCATGTTACAACAGTATTTAGCAAGTGGAGTTTTCACTGGATTTGCACATTGCATTTCCTGCTTTTGGTAAAAAGAATTCAAACTTGATTTTCTTTTAATTACTGTGATCTAAAAATGACTCTTTACATGTGCACAGAGGGAGTAGAAAAATACAACAACAACAAAAATCACCCAAATACCCTGTAACAGTGTGGAGACAAAGCTATATCGATATGGCTTCATGTGCAGAAAACACAAATAACATGCGATGTTGTGAGTATACCACATCAATTATCTCCAAAAACATATATTTCTATAACGTCTCTTACCCTGAAAGATCTCAGGGTATTTAAAGATTGATAAACTATACAGAGGAACAGTATCCCTCCACTGAAATGTACTCACCTCTAGGACGGAGCACTACTATGCTATTAAATAGCTTAAGGGCATGTCTACATTTGAGCTGGGAGGTGTGATTCCCAGCTTGCACAGACGTATCCATGCTAGCTCTGCTCAAGCTATCACCTAAAAACAGCAGTGTGTCTGCATCACCCTAGGTGGCCTCTCAAGTTAGCTGCCCCAAGTACAATCTCATCCAACTCCCTGGGTATGTACTTAGGCGACTCGCCTTAGCTGCTGTGGACACACTGCTATTTTTAGGTGCTAAGCTAGGAATCACACCTCCCAGCTCAAATGTAGATGTACCCTAAGAGAAAGAATACGATATCCAGTTGAAGCAGAGTGTAATTTCCTAAATTAAAATACGGCCAGAACATTTCTTAAGAGTTAAAAAAAAAAGAAAAATCAGAGTGCTATGGGATCATTTAACGACTGCAACTAATCAGTATCTCGGTGTTACAGCTCACTTGGAAGATGGCACTTCCAGCAGCAGACCACCCCCTTATTACCGTGTTAGGACCTTAGTTCAATGTGAACACAGGGGAAAGTACCATCTATTCAGTCATCGGCACCACCACTTCTTGCAGAACCTGTGTGTTCCTTGGAGGTCTCGCATTCCAGTACTGATCTAGCTTGATCCTGCTTAACCTGTAAGATCTGAGGAAAACCCAGCAAAAGCTGATATGGCTACCTGCTATTTAGCTGGGTGAAAGTAAAAACTACTATCCCTGAGAAGGAGATCAGAAGTCTGACTTCATTGCAAGACTGGCAGTGAAGCCCATTCATGGGGGAATAAGGGTGAACTCAAGAACTGAAGTCTCCCCCAATGGCAGCAGGAAGCTAAGTATAAAAGGGGAGTGTAGCCATTACACATTTTTTGAAAAAAGAAAGCAGAGGACAAGCCTAGACCTCAGCTAGACTCAACCCTCCAGTTTGTATCCATTTAGAAACCTCTGGTTGCAGAAGCCTTGTTTTTATCTACCACTCTCAGGCTTCAGGAAACCATATTCTTTGTATTTGAATTTGCTTTGCAATTACTTCAACCACAGGAGACCTGGTTTTCACCCTGAGCAATGACCAGCGATTTCCTGCTAGGAATCAAAGCAGGCTGGTCATGGCCTCACAGCAGGTTATGGTATATACATGAAGGGGACCTGTCTGTCTCTCTCTCTCTTTAATGTGAAAATTTTCCTACTGCCCACACACTATTCCTCATCAGGTAGACTAGACCCAGACCTTTATTCCAGTTCTGTGACACTGGTACATGAACATACTGTAACTGACACCGTCTTGGTGCATATAGGCCTGAGAAGTGGTGCACAAAAATTAGTGACCTCTACTCACAAACCCTGGAGGCAAGCTCTGCAGGCACTCCCATTGGGAGAGCCTCCGGGGTACCTCCCATGCAATGCCTTCACCCAGGAAAAACACTCACTCACACATTGGGGTCACAAAATTAGCAGGGAACTTTAGTCCCAGTCTGGCAGAGATAATAGAAGTGAGTTCAGTAAAGTAACGAGACAGAATTAGATAACATTCAGACAAACAAAATCGACAGGCCCAAATAATAGTCAGAGAATGACTGAGACCTTTCGGTTCTAGATCAGTTGGAATCCCTGCTCCAGAGGCACATGATTCTCCATGACAAAGTTCTCTCCAATCAGGGATGCTTAAGTCAGTCAGCCACAAACCCTCCTCAGGCCCCTTCCTACTCTGGGCTCCCCACCCCAAGGTCATTCCTCTGTCTTCTCCTTCTCCACTCAGCACCAGAGAACCATTTTCTTACTCTCCTGCTTTCCAATATGGCTCCTGTCTCCAACTCCCCTCTGCCAACCAGAGCACATTGCAACTAGAAGGGACTCAGCTATCCATCCAAACAGTCTCTGATCCACCCCAGAACTGCAGCAGCTCAGCCCCTTGTTGGAGACACAAAGGCCCTTTAAGCTCTGGCCTGATCTATAATGAAAAGTTAAATCGACCAGGCTACATCATTCAGAGCTGTGAAAAATTTTACACCCATAACACCATAGTTAGGTTGGCCTAACCTCTGGTGTAAACATGGCTAAGTCGAAGGACGAATTCTTCAGTCAACCTAGCTACTGCTTCTTGAAAAAAAATGAGCTATATTGACAAATAAATCCCCTTCTGTTGACGTAGCAAGTGTCTACACCTGGGCATTACACCGGAACATCTGTACTGTTGACATGGCCTCCATTGTACCACAGTATATTACCTGGATCTGGAAGCTACTGAGATTCATACACTTGCACATCTCCAGGAAGAACTTCACACCCTCCTCATCCAGGATTATATAGACTGGGATCCGGCACCTGTATGCTGCGTCCACAATATCTTGGAAGATGTCCCGGTCTGTAAACAGATCCATTACCACCGCAATGATCTGGAAGCAAGGATCGGGCAGAAAGAGAGGCAAGTAAAATACAGTATTAGAGATAGTGTGTTTGCATGTCCCCATCTCACTCCTAATATAAAACAAAAGGGTCTGGGTGCCAGGCCAGCTGGGTAAAGAGTATACTCAAGGCAAACTAAAGCGCGAGAGAAACACATGTCTGAACACAATTCAGTAATCTCATTATTTCCTGGCATGGCTCCCAGTGCCTGCACATGTACAAGGAAAGAGTTTGTTAGTTCTTGTTGGGAGCTCTCTTGTCATTTCCAGGGAATGCTGCATATTAATCAGAGGCATGAAGAACAACACAGCCAGCTGCCCGGTTTTCACCTCCACTGTGAGACCTCTCCACCATGTTTGTCTCACAGTGATTTACCTACATGTGAAGAGACCCTGGAAAACCAAGGTTCACCTGCTCAGCACAAGGGGCCAGAGAAATTGTGGGCAGAGGAGACAGAATACTAAGGGTGTGGGGAGAAGTGGGATTTTGTTTTTCTGTTCCACAGATTCCCTTAAGAATTCTCCTACCTGGGCTGGGTTCACAAGAAATGCATTTCTATATCTGACCTAGGGGGTTCAAACACACCTGCTCATATTTATAACAACAGAGATGGTCTGGCATTCAGTTCTGCGTTTGTTGGTGCTACAAAAATCCTCCCCACCCCCTTTCACTTTGAATGCCCAACAGGATACATTTTTCCAAACACAAAATTTATTTAAAAAAAAGCAAAAGACTACGTTAACATGCTGTTAAACTCACAAAAGCCTGAACAGTCAGTGGTTACAGGAAATTACAAAGCAAGAAGATTGTTGGCACCTTTTACAATATGGGAAGGTGATCTCAAAGGGCTTTTCTCTGTGGTCCACACCCTACCCTATTCTCCCGTTTTAAAACACTAGAAATATCAAGTCCCAACTTGCCTCTTTCTCCTGAAAGACTTTCCCCAGCCTTTGGAAGGCTGTGAATGAATCACCACAGGAGGCTGGTCTCATTCATTTATGGCAGGCATGTAAACTTGGGCAGTGAGAGGCGCTCTGCACTACAGGCTGGGAACAGAGTTGTCTGAATAAAGTTTAAATTCCATGGGCGCCGTTCACAATGGCCAGCAGTATTGTGTTAAACAGAGGTAGCATGAAACTATTTTACACTCTTTTTCAACCCAATCAGGCAGTATGGTTCCCAGCTCAGTGCAGAGAAGAGCTCCTTTCCTTCAGCTGAAGGTTGGAAGAGGTCCAACTCAGGCTTCAAGGGGTAGTAACTACAGCAGGGTGAATAATCCTCACTAGAGAGGCAAACTGAATCTGGGAAAGAGATTGCCCTTGTATGCTCCAAACCATGCCACAGCAGACTCTCACCATACAGACAGGGACTTACCACTGCCAAAGACCATTGCTCCACCAGACCCGTTCTGTTCTTAAACGACAGACAGCTTCCAGCATACTTAGCTTCACGTATTCGCCACAGGTGATCAGAGAGTGAATAAGCTATACACACACAACCACCTCTGTGACATAGGGCCAGATATGGCCAACTAGTGGCAGAACATTGCCCTGTCATCAGATAGGATCTGGGCTGGAGTTCCTGGTGCAAAGGTGAAGCTAGACTAAAACAGTGGCAGGGGGAGAGCAAAATACTCCCAGCTCCACAGTAATTGCCCCAAGACCAAGAACAAACAGCGAGAGAGAAACATTCTGCACCTCCTGTAGATCATCTCTTCCTCCAGCACTCTGGGCAGAAGTCTTTATTACATTCCACCCCTCTTCTTGTGATGAGCAGTCCCTTTTCTGGCTGGGCTACATCAGGCCTAGGCGGGGACTGTCACCTGTTTACATTTGCCTTGGTAAACAAAATAATGTCACAAAAATGATGCCTTGGTTTCTCAAATAAATGCTGGGCCCTGGTTCCCCTGCAAACTGTAGGAATGGGATATACTCATGAAAACAAATGACGGCCCTGAAATTTTCTGAAAATAGGTGACAAATGCTCACCATGTGGCACTTGCTCCAGGATGTTTGTAATGCTGGCACAAATAGCGTATCACGGTTTACAAATTGGCAATGACTGTGCCATAGGGAAGATGCAGACAGGGTTACCTGGTGATGATCTCCCTAGATTACCTGGAAAAGTGACAAAGAGCAATTCAGAGTATGCGGGGCTACCCCCCACCACAGTTTCCCACCATCTTTATCTATAACATGGGGCTAGTTATTTCTGTAGTTCCACAGGTGTGCCTGACTCTTCGCGGACACGTAGAGGGTTGGCAAGACAATACTAGGCTACCTCACAGTGGCGAGGAGGCTTCATTTATTCATCTTTGTAAAACACTGATAAGCCTTAGAAATGTGCCAGGTGTTATCAACACCTGCTCAGCCCACCTCTGCAAGGGGAGAAAGAAGCTGCCCCTAAGACCATGATTTTTAGTGTCTAGCAAAGTTACAAATTTAAGCTCCCAGGCCCCTCTTTTGAAGGCCTTGTGCAGGTTTCCTTTGAGGACAAGGATTGAGGGGGTCAGATATGGAGCGCTCGTTTTGTGAAAAGTGTTCGCCCCTTGGTAATTGATATGTTAATCTTTTATCATTTTTCTGTGCGAGTTCATTTGAGAGCATAGTGATTATCTGGTTTCATCCACATAGCTGTTTGGGGGGCATTTAGTGCACTGCCTGAGGTACACCACATGTTACGATAGACACATGTAGGACCCACGGATCTTGAAAGGTGTGATGGGGGCGGGGAATGGTCATTGTAGCGGTGTAGATATAACAGATGCAAAACCTGCAGATGTTCTGGCAAGGTGCTTTGAGCTCATGGTTCCTGGTCTGTGATGAGCTTGCGTCTGAGAAGCTTGGTGAGTTGTTAGAAGGCTAGAAGGCGGAGGCGATGGGGGAGGGGTTAGGAAACATTTCTTTCAGGATGTGGTCCCCATTGAGTATGGATTGTAATAGTTTAGTGATACCCTATATGGGTTCCAGGGTGGGGTGGAGGGTGACAAATAGGGGTGACAGATGTTCCCCCCCTCCCCCCCATATTGAAGCAGGTTCTCTTGGGGTATCTAAGCAAGCTGTTCCACCATGTATTTAGCTGACCTGACCTTTCCCAGACCTGAAGAAGAGCTCCGTGTAGCTCGAAAGCTTTTCTCTCTAACCAACAGAAAGTGGTCCAATAAAAAAAATATTACTTCACCCACTCTGTCTCTAAGATCCGGGACCAACATGGCTACAACAATATTCTCTAGGTCAGTTCACATGAGCATGACAGGCAGGTTTATCTAGACAGGGCCATTAAATGTCCATGCAATCACCTTTGCATTGGGAGGAGCACAGGGTTTTCAGTTTGTCCAAGTCAGCAAAACAAAAAAAAACCCCAACAACTTTTGGCCACTTTTGGCCTTCAGGTACAGAGGCTGAAACAGCCCAATTCCTCACCACCCTGCCCCTTGTCTAGACATTTACACCAGTGCAAAGTGCAAAATAGATGTAAAATGCTACTAACTCAGAATACAAACATTTCACAGCCACTTTGCATTGGTATGTGACTACACAAGGTGCAGGTGAACAATTAATCAGGCCTTCATTATTCAGAGTGGGGGAAGAAGGGGAATATGTAGTTTGAAGAGGGAATCTTTTCAGAAAACTGCTTCATATCCTGTCTCACATAGCAAAGATTTTCACAATGAATCTGCGAGAGATATGTGTATATGGGGAGACCCAAACGGCACCCATTACCCACAGAACAGCAGCAGGGAAGGGGAGGGATCAAGTAGCCTCCCGATTTGACATGTTTGAAAGTGCCAACACCAAAGGAAACCTGTGCAAGAAGAGAAGCCATTTTAAGTGGGATCTCTTTCCTGGAAGCCTCAGCTCAGCTGACAAGAGAAATACTCTTGATACATCCATGTTCCATGCAAACTTTTGGAATCTTCCTATTGGTTTGTCTTCTTGGCAGAGAACATTAACAACAGTTCTCTGCCCCCAAAAGATAAATACAGCTATATATTGTCTCAAATCCAACTGTTTAGCAATCAAGACTGGATTAAGAGAGCATTCAACCACTAAACTATAGATTAGGAAATCCATCAAGAAACGAATCTATCTAAATTTACAGAGTTTAAATAGTTTTACCTACATATGAGAGAGAGAAAGAGAGAATTGAAAGAGACTCTAAATATGTGATTGTCTGAGCCACTGACTCAAACTGACAGTACAAAACGGGCAGCTGATATAAAACCCCATTAACAATGGGGTATCCAGTCCTGGATATAGATTCTTGATGGAGTCACTTTGGCAAAACTTATTTTTTGATTAACAGTAAAGTGACTGAATACAATGAGATGCTGGATAGGACATTAGTGGGTTATAGATCTTGGGGGCCCATAACTAACTGTCTCCTATTTGACACAGCAAGGAAAGAAAATCGATTTATTGTTGGGGTGTTTTCTCCTCTACTTTTTCCATCCATGATGACCCTCAAGTTCAAGCACTGTATGCCAGCTCCTTCCCAGAGGCCTCCCAGAATCCTTTACAGTGAAGCTCTATAGGACAGCGCCTGTCCCTGCAGTAATCACGCTCTTCACAGGACGTGCAAGAAAAGTGGCTCAGCGGATGACAAAGTTAAGCGCTGCTGCCCTCTGAGAGGAGAGGAGGAGCTCAATGGAAACAAGCCACCGAGCAGATCCGCTTCCCCAGCGGACTGAGCGCCAGGGGGCGGTGGGGGCGTGTGAGTGCCGCAGCCCGCAGGGGGAAGGGCCCCCTCGCGGTGCTCCGGGGTGATGAAGTGAACCGGGGAGGGGACACACCTACCCTCTGTGCCTGCTGGATCATCTCCCGAATGATCTGCTTGAGGTGCGGCGCGCTCTCCTCCTTCCAGGGGTGGGTGAAGAGACTCACCCGGCTGATGCCCCGGTAGAAGTTCTTGTCCGTCCAGCCCAAGTCCAGCGGCGGCACCTCGGTGTCGGAGCACTCCGGCCAGTAGGCCAGCGAGACGCCCTCGCCGCCGGCCCCGCCGCCCTCCAGGTGCGCATCGTAGCCGCGCCAGCCGGCCGGCAGGGCTCGCAGCTCGCGGCTGGAGAGGAAGTCCCGCAGCTGCCCCTGCTGCAGCCGCTCCCGGTAGGCCGGCTCGCCCTGGGCGACCAGCACCTCCAGCGCCCGGCGCTGCTCCTCGCTGTAGTAGAACCTGGCCTGGGCCTCGGTCACCTTCTCGTTCACGTGCGTGTCGTCCAGGCAGATCAGCTGGGAGTCCGCCATGCTCGCCGCTCACCCGCTGCCGCCCGGGCCGGGAGACGGGACGGGGCGGGGCCGCCTCACCTGGCCGCGGCCGGCGCCCGCCCCGCTGGTGGAGCCGCGGCTGGGGGCGGGCTTGGTCCGGCGACTCTCCCCCGGCGCCTACCGAGCTCTGCTGCAGCCCCTGCCCTTCGGGGCCAAAGCCCGGGGCACCACCCAGCCTGCAGGCAGGGGCGCCGGGGGCGGGATCAGCGCCCGCGGAGATGGGAACAGGGCAATGCTTTGTGACGGGCCCGCACAGCCCCCCTGGAAGCCACACGTCTTTAGTTAGGGGCATGGACTCACTGGCCACCCCTGGGCTCCAGTCACTGGCTGTCCAGAGGCGCCTCAGCCATCGGGCACCCGCCACTGGGGCTCCCCAGCAACTCTGTGCTCCATGGCTATGTGCCATTCCCTCTGCCTCCAGCCACTGCTGCGAAGGCGAGGGCTGCAGGCCTGGAAGTGATTCTCCTCTACAGCTGGGTTGGAAGCATTCCCGGTTTTCTGCTATTGAGCTCTGATGGGTAGCAAGATGTCAGACCTTATACCTGGCAGTGGGCCTAAGAACATAAGAATAGCGATACCAAGTCAGACCAAAGGTCCATCTAGCCTAGTATCCTGTCTTCCGACAATGGCCAATGCCAGGTGCTTCAAAGAGAATGAATAGGGCAATCATCAAGAAATCCATTCCCTGTGGTTCAGTCCCAGCATCTCTCAGGCAGATGCCTAGGGCCACCTAGCGCATGGAGTTGCATCCCTGACCGTCTTGGCTAATAGCCACTGATGGACCTGTCCTTCATAAACTTTTTTATTTCATTTATACTTTTGGCTTTCACAACATCCCATGGCAACAAGTTCCAGAGACTGACTCTACCTTGTGTGAAGTAGCACTTCCTTTTTTAAAAAAACCCAACGGTTGCCTATTAATTTCATTGTGTGACCCCCTGGTTCTTGTATTATGTGAAGGAGTAAAGTATTCACTTTCTCTGCACCATTCATGACTTTATAGACCTAACATAAGAACAGTCATACTGGGTCAGACCAAAGGTCCATCTAACCCAGCATCCGGTCTTCTGACAGTGGCCAATACCAGGTGCCCAAGGGAATGAACAGAACAGGTAATCATCATCAAGTGATCCATCCCCTGTTGCCCATTCCCAGCTCTATCATGTCCCCCCATAGCAGTCTCTTTTCCAAGATGACTAGTCTGTTTTTTTAATCTCTCCTCATATGAAAGCTGTTCCATAGCTCTAATCATTTTTGTTGCCCTTCTCTTTACCTTTTCCAATTCCAATATATCTTTTGAGATGAGGTGACCAGAACTGCACACAATATTCAAGGTGTGGGCATGTCATGGATTTATATAGTTGCATGATATTTTCTGTCTTTTTATTTATTCTTTTCCTAATGGTTGCTAACATTGTTGGCTTTTTTGACTGCAGCTTCACACTGAGCAAATGTTTTCAGAAAACTATGCACAATGACTTCACAATCTCTTTCTTGAGTGGTAACAGCTACGTAGACCCCATCATTTTGTACGTATAGTTGGATTGTGTTTTCCAAACATGCCCTACTTTGCATTTATCAATATTGAATTTCGCCTGCCAGTTTGTTGCCTAGTCATTCAGTTTTATGATATCCCTTTATAACTCTTTGCAGGCTGCTTTGGACTTATCTAGGTTGAGTAATTGTGTATCATTTGCAAACTTTGCTACCTCACTATTTACCCCTTTTTCCAGATCATAAATGAATATGTTGAACAACACTGGTCCCAGTACAGATGCCTGGGAGACCCCGTTATACCAACCAGTTTCTGATCCATGAGAGAACCTTCTGTCTTATCCCAGGGCTCCTTACTTTGCTTAAGAGCCTTGAGTGTGGGACCTTGGACTTGGACTTTCAGAAAGCCTTTGACACTATATCCACTGGATCACCCTTTTTAACATAGTGGTTGACCACCTCAAAGAATTCTGATAAATTGGTAAGGCATGATTTCCCTTTACAAAAACTGTGTTGACTCTTCCCCAACATTTTGTGTTCATCTAGGTGTCTAATAACTCTGTTCCTTACTATAATTTCAACCAATTTTCCTGCTACTGAAGTTAATCCTGGACTGAATATTGCCCATCCTGGGCCATAGACCAGTTTAATTTTGGCAGAGAAATTCCACCCTTGAGAAAGACAGTAAATATTTATCTGGCAGGTTTTATTGGTGTAAGCAGTGTCAGGATGAGCTCCACCCTGACATCTGGTGGTGAGGTGTGGCAAGTTGTGGAAAAGAACTTCAGGGGCCGATCTCATTTGCATAGGCACACCCACCCCGCCTAGAATGAGACCATAGCTGCCCAAATGGTCACTTTGGCTGCTGTGGGATCCCCAGTGTCTCTGTTATTGGGGCAGGAAGAATAAATTGTTATTACCCTGATTATGGGAACTGTGCTTGGAACTGTACATGGCCTTTTGTTATGATGGAGGGATTCACCATCAACTAAGTAGCACTCGCTAGGCAAGGGTCATGGGTTCCAAAACTCTGTGAATGGAGAGAGGCTGGGGATAAATATTAATACTTGGTGGCATGGGCCCCTTGGTTAGGGCCTTACATGCTAACTGCACTTCCTCCTCTCTCCACTGTGGAATATCCGAGCTAATTTTGATTTCATTAGAAGTCTGGTTATAGGCTGCTGAGCTCACTTTGGGCTAACAGTGCACCAGCACTGGGGCTCCCCTGCTAGGAGCTGAAATCACTGAGTGTTGTGTTAAGTAGTGGGGGAGCCTGAAGATATATTGTGGAGCAGTTTGCAGGACGGCTGGAGCGCCTTGTGGACAGGCTGGTGAAGCAGTTCGACGCGGAGCAGTTTGTGGATGGCAGGAGCTGCTTGTGGGCTGCGGAGCTGAGCGAAGGAGTTCGTGGGGCGGCTGGCGGAGCAGAGCGCAGCTGAGCGAAGGAGTTCGTGGGGCGGCTGGCGGAGCAGAGCGCAGCTATGGAGCTGTGGGGCGGTCAGCTTCAGATCATGTAAGGTGCCTCTTACCCCCTCCCATCTCCACCCAGGTTGGGAGGTAAAGCTCCGCAGATAAAGTTTCGAACTCTGGGGCTGCCCTGACCAGGGACAGAGACGTTTGGGTCATTGGACTTTTGGGACTTTGGGTGATTTGGGGTTGCTGGACTCAAGAACCAAAGGGAAAAGGGCATGCCCCAATTTGCTTGGGGTGGGTTTTTTTTTTGCTCATGGGTTGTGTTATGAATCCTGTTGGTGGTGTTTCCCCAACATAATGCCACATTGTTTCTCTCTGTTATTAAAAGGCTTTTGCTACACTCAGACTATGTGCTTGCGAGAGGGGAAGTATTGCCTCTTGGAGGCGCCCAGTGGGGGTGGTATATATTTGTCCCAGGTCACTGGGTGGGGGCTCGAGCCAGTTTGCATTGTGTTATTGGAATGGATCCCCTAGATATTGAACCCGGCCCTTGTTGCTGCCAACTCTGACGGGCAGAAGGGTTACATTTTTGGGGGCTCGTCCGGGATCGCGTGGGTCAGTACCCCTCGCAAGCACCTGTTGAGTGATCCACTACATTGGGAAACAATTTATATTTTTTTTGTTTGTGCTTATATTTTGAGGAAATTACTGTTTGTATAATGGCTAATATGTCAGGTTTGTTGGGCCCTGGCTCAGCAGCTTCTAGCTCAGAGGCTGCAGCCTCGGCTGATGATTGGACAAAAGCTCTGGGGCAAACATTGGAAAAGGTTGTGCTGCCCCATGCTGAGTCAGACTCTTGTCGTAAGTTAAGATTATTTGCTGGGGAGGAGGAGTTTGAACCCTGGTTAGAGCATACCACTGAAATGCTGCAAGAGTGGGCCGTACCAGATGCAGAAAAGCGAAGATGCCTTATAGAGAGCCTTGGCAGCCCAGCATTAGATATGATTTGCACCCTGAAGCTCATTGACCCTGGGGTCAGTGTGAAGGACTGCCTAGAGGCCCTTGAACACAACTTTGGGAGCGTAGAGGGCCCTGAAGACAGCTACTGTAAGTTCCTTAATTCCCGACAACAAAAGGGCGAGAAGGCTTCAGCCTACATACAGAGACTGGAGAGACTGCTTCAGAGAGTTGTCATGAGGGGAGCAGTGACTGCTGAGCAGGTGGATCAGACCAGACTGGCTCAAATTGTAAGAGGAACTCAGTATCAGAACCCAATTCTACTTCATCTCCAGCTAAGAGAACGACGGGAACATCCCCCAAGTTACTCCCAGCTGATAAAAGAGGTCAGAGAGGAGGAAGAAAGGCAGGCTGCCAGTGAGTTTTGGGAAGCCCAAACATCGGAGCCAGCCAGCACAACACCACTGCACACGGCCAGTGTACTGATGGTGAGCACCAGAGAGGAACTTGCCCAACAAATGCAGGTCCTGATGGAACGGATAGCTGAGCTGCAAAGTACCGTTGACCGAGTTAAGACTTCCAGGAATAAGAAGCCTCAAACTGTGGCGATTGAGAAGCCCGCACTTAGAGCCACCATCTCCCCCAGGCGAAGGGGAAAGGTCAGTTCTTCTGCTACCGATGTGGTCAGGATGGACACAGTGCTGCCAAGTGCCATAATGAAGAAAACCCCTCCTTAGTGTATGGAAAGCTGAGGATCAGTTGGGAGAGATCCGGTAGCTGCCAGAGGGTCTGGGGACGGGGACCCCCCAGGTCTGCAGGATTTGAAGATTCCCCCAGAAAAGACTGTCCAGCTGGGATCCCTGCAGGACTGATAGGGCCTCGAGCAGAGGTCACAGTGAGGATCGAAGGGGTGGAGTGTAAAGCAGTGCTTGACACTGGATCTCAAGTGACTATTATATTTCAGTCATTCTACCAACAGATGCTTAGGCACCTGCCTATACAGCCACTGACTGGCCTTGGCCTGTGTGGCCTCAGCATGGATGAATACCCCTATCAAGGGTATGTCATAGTGCACCTGGAATTCCCAGAGGAGGTTGCTGGGGTAAGAGAAGAGGTAGACACAGCTGCCTTAATATGCCCTGACCCTAAAGGGACTTCTGATGTGTCTGTGCTGATAGGGACCAACTCCAGTCTCTTCAAGGTACTCGCGGATTACTGCAGAAGGCGGGCTGGGGACCAATACCTGAATACCCTGATGATCCATACGCTTTGTGCTGAAGCCTATAGGAAAATTGAGAGCGCTAAAAGGGACACATCTGAGCTACTGCTTGGGGCACTGAAGTACACGGGCACGACCCCCTTAGTAGTGCCTGCAAGGATGGAGCAAGAAGTGCTTGTCATGAGTACCTGTCTGAAAGGCAGTAAACGGACGTTAGCAATGATAGAGCAGCCGATGGGAGGAGAGCTCCCTGAAGGAGTGCTGGTCCCCAGTGGAGTCATAACCCTACCTGCTGAAGCCTAGGAAAGGGTGACTATACTGATTGCTAATGAAACGAGTTGTGATGTTGTTGTGAAGCAAGGACAAAAGATAGCAGACCTCTTTGAGCCTGAGTCGATTGTAAAACCCCAGTGTGAAACTCAAGTTTCGACAATAGACCCAGCAAAGTTTGACTTTGGAGATTCACCAGTGTCCGAGGACTGGAAAGATTGCCTGAGGAAGAAACTTTGTGAAAGATCCAAGGTGTTCTCACTGCATGAGTGGGATGTGGGATGTGCAAAAGGAGTAGAGCACAATATCAGACTACATGACTCTCGACCTTTCAGGGAGAGATCTAGGAAGATTGCTCTCTCTGAGATGGAAGATGTGCGACATCATCTTCAGGAGCTGGCTGCGAATGGCATCATTACAGAGTCCCGCAGCCCATACGCCTCACCCATTGTGGTAGTCCATAAAAAGAATGGGAAAATCCGGATGTGTATTGACTACCGCACCCTAAACAGCCATACTGTGGTCGACCAGTACACTATGCCTCCAGTGCAAGATGCCTTAGACTGTTTGCTGGGAAGCCAGTGGTTCTCTGTGTTGGATCTTCGAAGTGGATACTACCAGATCCCTCTGGGAGAAGAAGATAAGGAGAAGACAGCCTTCATCTGCCCATTAGGGTTTTATCAGTTCGAACGCATGCCCCAAGGGATTTCTGGAGCACCTGCCACCTTTCAACGTCTCATGGAGAAAGTTGTGGGAGACATGAATTTACTGCGTTAGTTTATTTGGATGACCTGATTGTGTTTGGAAGAACCTTAGAGGAGCATGAAGAAAGACTTCTTAAAGTGCTTGATAGGTTGGAGGATTATGGTCTGAAGCTTTCAATTGACAAATGCCAGTTCTGCAGAACCTCAGTGAAGTATGTGGGTCACATTGTGTCCCAAGAGGGTGTGAGTACTGATCCTGATAAAATAGAAGCACTCACTACAAGGCCACGTACAGTTCCAAGCACAGTTCCCATAATCAGGGTAATAACAATTTATTCTTCCTGCCCCAATAACAGAGACACTGGGGATCCCACAGCAGCCAAAGTGACCATTTGGGCAGCTATGATCTCATTCTAGGCGGGGTGGGTGTGCCTATGCAAATGAGATCGGCCCCTGAAGTTCTTTTCCACAACTTGCCACACCTCACCACCAGATGTCAGGGCTCTGACGGGCAGAAGGGTTACATTAATTTTTTCTTCAAAAATATAATGGCTCTTTGAAAGCTGCTCAGAGAAGTTGAATATTAAAGTTCTCATGGATTGGGGCAGAGTTCAGCTGAGGCAGTCAAAGCTGCTACTAAATACAATTTATCTATAGCTCTGTCATTTATTAAATGCTTATTACTACTACTACTCAAGTGGGATGTGTGTATTTTTAGCTAAATTGTGCATTCACTTGTTAGCTTTATTTAAATTAATACCTAGCTCTTATAATAGCACTTTTCATCAGTAGATCTCAAAATGTTTTCTAAAGGAAGTGGGTCTTATTGCCCCCAGTTTGAAGATGGCGAAATGGAGGCATAGCAAGGGACAGTGACATGCTCGAGGTCACTCAGTGTGCTGGTGGCAGGAAACCTGGGTTCTATTCCCAGCTCTCCTGAGACCCTGCTCAGTGCTCTGTCCCCTAGGCTACACTGCCTCCCATTAAATAAAGTTTGAACAACCACCATCTGCATTGTGCATTTTACCAGCAGTAGCAGAAGAGATAGTAAGGACTGGATTGTGTGTATTGTGCTATACACTGGACACACATACACTAAAGAGTCTCTTTCTCCAGCGACCTGACAACCCAGATGGGAAACAGGTGGAGATGGACAAACAAATGAGGGTGAGGACAAGGTAACAGTGAAACAATCATGGGCTCCTTATGCAGACAGTTAACACATCTGATTAGTCCCATTAAAGGCCATGGGATTGCTTATATGCATGAAGTTCAGCATCTGTATGACTGGGGCAGGGAAGCTGAACTCCCTCTCCCATCCCCCAGAAATGGTCCATTATGATTGAGCTGAGATAGTTTGAGAATCCCAGGTTGGGGAGGGGCTGCCTGCTCTGCTCCTGCCTGTGCTGTGCGTAAATAGAGGATTTTATTATTCCAGGCTGGAAGTTGGTACCTTTTGCTAGCATGAAATCACTTAACATTTTGAAATAGCACTGTAGAGAAGCCCTTGCCAATTGAAATCCTTATTCTTAGGACAAGTATGGTGTTGTCAGTCGCATATGTAAGCTTCTCTTGATCTAATCTTTGGATCCCAGCCCTGCCCTGGAGAGCACAGTGAAAAGGAAGAGCCGCCTCTATTGTCCATTCAGCCTCTGGGATCTCAGACTACCAACAAGGAATGCATCCGATGAAGTGAGCTGTAGCTCACGAAAGCTTATGCTCAAATAAATTTGTTAGTCTCTAAGGTGCCACAAGTCCTCCTTTTCTTTTTGCGAATACAGACTAACACGGCTGCTACTCTGAAACCTTTAATAACTATGGTGATGTAGGCACCTGCTCACTTACTGGGAACTGACCTGACAATCTCTCCATTCCCCAAACTCAGCCTAGGGTGCTGCTGACAGATGGTAATAACTTGAAGAGCTGGGCTACCTAGAGAGAAAATTTCCATGCTGCATCCCTAATCCCTTGAGTCATTCAGTTTTCTTCTAAAAATTCACTTAATCTCTCCCCAAAGTTTCAGCTTGGACACAGATCATCATTGCTTTGGCAGGAAAGAAACTAAATATTTAGAAAAAAAGAGAAGGCAGCAACTGAGAATTATATAGCTAGAGCCAGCCACCCAAAGTCTTATAACAAGACCTTGTGACATAAATTGCTACAAGGAAAAACCACTGGGAAATGTATCTAAGAATATATCATGACATAGGCTATTTAGGGACTGAAATTACACAGGAGGGACTGGCAAGGGAGATGTGTGCTATAGGCAAATACAGTTACAATTAATACTAAATATAAGGTGTCATATCTTTATTGAATACATAACCTGCATTACACTGCAGAAAAGTGAAGCAATTAAGGCTGACTAACAAGACTATATGTGGGAGGTGTTTGAAGGAGATTTAAAGCAATATAATGGGAATTGGGGGAGGATTTCATTTAGAGGCAATGTGTCTTGCAAGGTTAGCTTATTGACCTGGGGAAAAAAACATTTTGGAACCAGACCAGGAATATAAACTAGAGCTAAACCCTGGCTTGGCTGGGAGGAGCTTCCCAAATGTAGGGCAATAGTAAATAGGCCCTGCCTAGCATGAGTTGCTTCATGCACATGTAGCTAAGTAGCAAACCACTCAGTTCTCCCAAGAAGAATTCAGGGGGCAGTTCTTTAGCTCTGCTTGGATTTGCAGTCTTTTTAGCCCAATTAAAAAATGATGTTTCTCTCTCCCTCCTCCTGAGCCCTCAGTAGGGATAGAGAGGAGAACCTGAGCTGAGATAGTGGGAAGGTAAGTGCATCATTTAGAATTGAGGCTGAAATGCTGTTGCTCATCCTGTGGTTAAACAGGAACACAATTAGAGAGCAAATAGTTGCAAGAGTCCCCAGGAGAGAACAAGGCTAAAGCAGGGTCTCCTGATCATTTGTTTGGCTGCTCCCATGTCTGCAGTAGAAGAATGGATCTGTCCTGAGGCATTGGATAAGGATTTAGGAGTTGTCGTCAATTCCCAGCTCTGCCACTGACATCCTGGGTGACCTTGGGCAAGCCACTTAGGCCCAGATTTTTTAAAAGATTTTTTAAAAGATATTTAGGCATTGCTGTGCTCAGTGTTGAAACTAACTAATTTAGGAGTCTAAAGCTTTTCTAGAAGCCAAAATCTCATTGACAGTTTATGGGATAATCATTTTTAAATGGATATTTAGGCTCCTAGATCCATTAGACATTGCTGCACTGAAAATCTGGGCCCCAACCTCTTTGTACCTCAGTTCCCCACTTGTAAAATCAGAATGTTTTCCTGCTTCACTCGCTGATGAGAGGATGAATGTAAAAACATTTGGAAGATGCTCAGACACTACAGGGATTGGGATATTGAGACAGAGAAGCAGGTGGATCACAAGTCCTTTGCAGGAACTAAGACAGAGCAAACCAAGGTCTGCACTCTTTCCCTTAGCTTCCATGCAGGGAAAGAGAATATAGAAGTGGGGTCCTATTGCTAATACTTTTCTCCAGGGCTTTATATATCCCCTGAAAATAATAGTAGAGAATAGGGAGTCAAACTTCTGAATGAGAGCCTTAATTGTAAAAAATAATATTTTAAATGTAACAAAGTGCACTAGGTTCTCTACAAATTAAGGACAATCCCTCCCTGAAGTGGGTGGGTCTAAATGGAGACAAGAGAAAGTCAAAACCAGTGGGTGGGTAGGGGAAGAGAGGACTGTTATCATGTAATTACTTGTATACATGTTTGTCATAAATATAAAGGGAAGGGTAAAACAATTTGAAATCCCTCCTGGCCAGGGGAAAGCTCCTCTCACCTGTAAAGGGTTAAGAAGCTAAAGGTAACCTTGCTGGCACCTGACCAAAATGACCAATGAGGAGATAAGATACTTTCAAAAGCTGGGAGGAGGGAGAGAAACAAAGGGTTTGTTTGTCTGTCTATAGTCTGTCTATATGCTGGTTTCTGTCGGGGATAGACCAAGAATGGAGTCTTAGAACTTTTAGTAAGTAATCTAGCTAGGTATGTGTTAGATTATGATTTCTTTAAATGGCTGAGAAAAGAAGTGTGCTGAATAGAATAACTATTTCTGTCTGTGTATCTTTTTTGTAACTTAAGGTTTTGCCTAGAGGGGTTCTCTATGTTTTTGAATCTAATTACCCTGTAAGATATCTACCATCCTGATTTTACAGGGGGGATTTCTTCATTTCTATTTACTTCTATTTTTATTAAAAGTCTTCTTGTAAGAAACTGAATGCTTTTTCATTGTTCTCAGATCCAAGGGTTTGGGTCTGTGGTCACCTATGCAAATTGGTGAGGCTTTTTATCCAACATTTCCCAGGAAAGGGGGGGTGCAAGTGTTGGGAGGATTGTTCATTGTTCTTAAGATCCAAGGGTCTGGGTCTGTAGTCACCTAGGCAAATTGGTGAGGCTTTTTACCAAACCTTGTCCAGGAAGTGGGGTGCAAGGTTTTGGGAAGTATTTTGGGGGGAAGGACGCGTCCAAACAGCTCTTCCCCAGTAACCAGTATTAGTTTGATGGTGGTAGCGGCCAGTCCAAGGACAACGGGTGGAATATTTTGTACCTTGGGGAAGTTTTGACCTAAGCTGGTAAAGATAAGCTTAGGAGGTTTTTCATGCAGGTCCCCACATCTGTACCCTAGAGTTCAGAGTGGGGGAGGAACCTAGACATGGTGGCATAGTGGTGGGATTAACCTGAAATCATTTTGAGATCCAGTTGAGATTTTTTGAACTAGAAATACAGATTTTAAAAAGGAAATTTTTTTTTCCTTTGGAAAGGAAGTCCAGAAAGCAGCTGAAACTGAAAGCAGCTTGTTTTTCCTCTGCTTTGTGGCCAAGCAGAGACAAAAGGGGATTATCTTGTGAATTGCAGGTTTTCTTTGCCTGGAGGCAGGGTACTTAACTCCTGCAGGGAAATTCACAGTCTTCCAACCCAGAGTTTTTATTTTTTTTCTTTTCTTCCTAAAAGTAAATAGGGGGTGTGTGTTCTACCCATTTGCTTTTTCTTTGGGCTGGGTAAGCAGGTTTCCAAGTAGTTGGAGGTTTTTTGCTTTAATTTGGGCCCAGAGCAGAGACAAGGGAATTGTCTTTTTCTGTAGGCTGACAATCACTATCAGAGAATAGGTATTCTATTCCAGCACAGCAAAATTTTACAGCCAAGTTTTGTTTGTTTATTTCTAAACCTCGGGTGTAAAGTTAGTTAAAAACAGAGAGGTTAGAATGACCAAATCCGCAGCTCGACTACAGCTGGAATTAGCCAAATTTCAGGCTGAGGAAAAACAAAGGGAACATGAAAGACAGATAGAACTCATGCGGCTGAAGAAGGAGGAGAAGGAAGAAGAGAGGAAGCATGTGAAGGAGGAGAAGGAAAAAGAGAGGAAGCATGTGAAGGAGGTGGAGAGGATAAAGGCCCAGCAGAATATACCAACAAACCCTAGCAATCCTTCTCCAGGTACCACTTCCCATCCCAGAAAGTTCCCCACCTACAAGGCAGGTGATGATACTGAGGCCTTCTTAGAAAACTTCGAAAGGGCCTGCCTTGGGTACAACATCTCTACTGACCAATACATGGTAGAGCTGAGGCCGCAGCTCAGTGGACCCTTAGCTGAGGTGGCAGCTGAAATGCCTAAAGAACACATGAACAAGTATGAACTGTTTAAATCCAAGGCGAGAGTCAGAATGGGGATAACACCCGAGCAGTCTCGTCGGAGGTTCAGAGCCCTAAGGTGGAAACCAGACATGTCATTTACCCGACATGCCTACCACATTGTGAAACATTGGGATGCCTGGATATCAGCCCTGGCTGGGATGATTTAACTGGGAATTGGTCCTGCTTCGAGCAGGGGGTTGGACTAGATGACCTTCTGGGGTCCCTTCCAACCCTTATATTCTATGATTCTATGATCAGGAGCAAGTGTTGAATCTCCAGAAAATTTGCCCTTCCTAATGCAAATGGAACAATTCTTAGAGGGTGTTCCTGAGGAAATAGAAAGATACATCCTAGATGGGAAACCCAAAACTGTAATCGAGGCAGGAGAGATTGGAGCCAGATGGGTGGAGGTGGCAGAGAAGAAGAAAACTGGTCGCAGTTGGAGCGGAGACCAGAAGGGACCACCCCAGACCACACCCTATTACCGGGGGCCGCCCAAGGCCCCACCTACCTCCCAAAGAACCCTCCAGACCCCTTATCGTCCCGCCACCCGGTTCTCCAGCAACCCTCCTCGCCCCAGTGACCCGTCAGCTGGACGATGTTTTACATGTAACGAGCTGGGGCATGTAAAGGCCAACTGCCCCAAGAACCCCAACAGATTACAGTTCATTGCACCGGAATCACACCAGAGGTCCACAAGCCCAGATACCTCCCAGATACCCTTGGAGCGGAGGGAAACTGTGAGTGTGGGCGGGAAGAAGGTCACCGCGTGGAGGGACACCGGAGCACAAGTGTCAGCTATCCATGCTTCCTTAGTGGACCCCAATTTAATCAACCCAGAGATCCAAGTGATGCTTCAACCCTTCAAGTCCAACTCTTTCAATTTGCCTACAGCCAAGTTGCCTGTCCAGTACAAGGGCTGGTCAGGAATGTGGACTTTTTCAGTCTATGATGATTATCCCATCCCCATGCTGTTGGGGGAAGACTTGGCCAATCATGTGAAGCAGGCCAAGAGGGTGGGAACGGTCACCCGCAGCCAGGCAAAACAAGCCGTGAGGCCTAGCTCTGTTCCGGAAACTTCTATCAGGACCCGGTCAGAGGTGATGGACCCGGACCCCAGGCCAATGTCTGCAACAGCAGTAGTGGATCCAGTCCCAGAGACCCAGACGGAACCAGTCCCAGAACCGGAACCAGCCGAACAACCAACACCAGACCTCGTGTCAGCACTGAATCCAGTACTTGCAACCTCAACACCAGAGGGCCCCACCGAACCTGAACTGGCAGCAGCCGATAACCCTACACAAGAGGCTCAGCCGGAGCCTGAATCCCAACATAGTGCACCAGCGGAGAGCGGTTCACAGTCAACAGAAACAGCTCCATCCCCTATATTGCTTCCCGAGGGACCAAGCCTAGGTCCCCAATCCAATGAGGAACTGATGTCTCCAGCATCAAGGGAACAGTTCCAGACCGAACAGGAAGCAGATGAAAGCCTCCAGAGAGCTTGGACGGCGGCACGGAGCAACCCACTGCCTCTCAGCTCTTCTAATCAATCCAGGTTTGTTGTAGAAAGAGGACTTTTATACAAGGAAACTCTTTCTGGGGGACACCAGGAAGACTGGCATCCTCAGAGACAGTTGGTAGTTCCAACTAAATACCGGGCCAAGCTCTTGAGCTTAGCCCATGATCACCCTAGTGGCCATGCTGGGGTGAACAGGACCAAAGACCGTTTGGGGGGGTCATTCCACTGGGAGGGAATGGGCAAGGATGTTTCTACCTATGTCCAGTCTTGTGAGGTGTGCCAAAGAGTGGGAAAACCCCAAGACCAGGTCAAAGCCCCTCTCCAGCCACTCCCTATCATTGAAGTTCCATTTCAGCAAGTAGCTGTGGATATTCTGGGTCCTTTTCCGAAAAAGACACCCAGAGGAAAGCAGTACATACTGACTTTCATGGATTTTGCCACCCGATGGCCGGAAGCAGTAGCTCTAAGCAACACCAGGGCTAAAAGTGTGTGCCAGGCACTAGCAGACATTTTTGCCAGGGTAGGTTGGCCCTCCGACATCCTCACAGATGCAGGGACTAATTTCCTGGCAGGAACTATGAAAAACCTTTGGGAAGCTCATGGGGTAAATCACTTGGTTGCCACTCCTTACCACCATCAAACAAATGGCATGGTGGAGAAGTTTAATGGAACTTTGGGGGCCATGATACGTAAATTCGTAAATGAGCACTCCAATGATTGGGACCTAGTGTTGCAGCAGTTGCTCTTTGCCTACAGAGCTGTACCACATCCCAGTTTAGGGTTTTCCCCATTTGAACTTGTATATGGCCGTGAGGTTAAGGGGCCATTGCAGTTGATGAAGCAGCAATGGGAGGGATTTACACCTTCTTAAGGCTAAGGTTAAGGCTAAGAAGTGTCAAATAGGCCTAAACAGAGTGACTTACCTTGGACACCAGGTGGGTCAAGGAACTATCAGCCCCCTACAGGCCAAAGTGGATGCTATCCAAAAGTGGCCTGTCCCAAAGTCAAAGAAACAGGTTCAATCCTTCTTAGGCTTGGCCGGTTATTACAGACGATTTGTACCGCACTACAGCCAAATCGCCGCCCCACTGACAGACCTAACCAAAAAGAAACAGCCAAATGCTGTTCAGTGGACCGGAAAGTGTCAGAAGGCCTTTAACAAGCTTAAAGCGACACTCATGTCTGACCCTGTACTAAGGGCCCCAGACTTTGACAAACCGTTCCTAGTAACCACAGATGCATCCGAGCGTGGTGTGGGAGCAGTTTTAATGCAGAAAGGACCTGATCAAGAATTCCACCCTGTAGTGTTTCTCAGCAAAAAACTGTCTGAGAGGGAAAGCAACTGGTCAGTCACTGAAAAAGAATGTTATGCCATTGTCTACGCTCTGGAAAAGCTACGCCCATATGTTTGGGGACGGCGTTTCCACCTGCAAACCGACCATGCTGCACTGAAGTGGCTTCACACCGTCAAGGAAACTAACAAAAAACTTCTTCGGTGGAGTTTAGCTCTCCAAGATTTTGATTTCGACATCCAACACATCTCAGGAGCTTCTAACAAAGTGGCTGATGCACTCTCCCATGAAAGTTTCCCAGAATCAACTGGTTAAAATCGTCCTTGAGATGTGGAAAATATTGTTAGTCTTTATGTACTTGGTAGTATATTTAGAGATGCATGTGTCTTATTAACTCTGTTTTTCCTAGAGCTCCAGGAAGAAATCCCAGCCAGTGTTTCACCCTAGCTGAGATTTGGGGGGCATGTCATAAATATAAAGGGAAGGGTAAAACAATTTGAAATCCCTCCTGGCCAGAGGAAAAATCCTCTCACCTGTAAAGGGTTAAGAAGCTAAAGGTAACCTCGCTGGCACCTGACCAAAATGACCAATGAGGAGATAAGATACTTTCAAAAGCTGGGAGGAGGGAGAGAAACAAAGGGTCTGTGTGTCTGTCTATATGCTGGTTTCTGTCGGGGATAGACCAGGACTGGAGTCTTAGAACTTTTAGTAAGAAATCTAGCTAGGTATGTGTTAGATTATGATTTCTTTAAATGGCTGAGAAAAGAAGTGTGCTGAATAGAATAACTATTTCTGTCTGTGTATCCTTTTTGTAACTTAAGGTTTTGCCTAGAGGGGTTCTCTATGTTTTTGAATCTAATTACCCTGTAAGATATCTACCATCCTGATTTTACAGGGGGGATTTCTTCATTTCTATTTACTTCTATTTTTATTAAAAGTCTTCTTGTAAGAAACTGAATGCTTTTTCATTGTTCTCAGATCCAAGGGTTTGGGTCTGTGGTCACCTATGCAAATTGGTGAGGCTTTTTATCCAACATTTCCCAGGAAACGGGGGGTGCAAGTGTTGGGAGGATTGTTCATTGTTCTTAAGATCCAAGGGTCTGGGTCTGTAGTCACCTAGGCAAATTGGTGAGGCTTTTTACCAAACCTTGTCCAGGAAGTGGGGTGCAAGGTTTTGGGAAGTATTTTGGGGGGAAGGACGCGTCCAAACAGCTCTTCCCCAGTAACCAGTATTAGTTTGATGGTGGTAGCGGCCAGTCCAAGGACAACGGGTGGAATATTTTGTACCTTGGGGAAGTTTTGACCTAAGCTGGTAAAGATAAGCTTAGGAGGTTTTTCATGCAGGTCCCCACATCTGTACCCTAGAGTTCAGAGTGGGGGAGGAAACTTGACAATGTTATTTGATGGGATATGTATAGAGTGATTGACTGTTGAAGAAACTCAATCTTTAGGAGATATTTGATTGCAGAGAGGATAGACTCTTGGGCAATAGGAGTTGTGGAGGCATTCCATGCCTAGGATGTGGCATGAGGCGGAGATGGGAGTGGGAAGAGGGGATGAATGGGGCACCAATCATGGAATAGAAGGGGCTGCGCTGATTCACTAAGAGTAAGTTGAAGGTATAAGCCTGGGTGGAGTTATGTAGGACCCCCAAGGCAAGGACCAGAAGTCCAATGTTTATGTGATAAGGGGTGGTAGTCTAGTGGAGGTATTCTAAGAGAGACATCAGACTGATAAGTGAGGGAGATCATTTTAGCAACCACGTATAATGAATGGACTGAAGGGGGAGCAACGGGGATGCCAGAGTGGACAAGGCTTCAGAAATCAAGACAGGAGATCATCAGGGCACATGTGGAAGTTGGTTTTCAGGATAGAGGGGAAATGTCAGAGCCTCAAAATGTTGGAGGAAGAAATAAGAATATGACATGGCCTGGATGTGTGGGGAGAAGGAGTCAAAAGTGAGCTTTAGATTACAACCCTAGACAACAGACTGGAGGGTGTTGATATCAAGAACAGATGTAGGGATGTTTTCTAAGGAAAGAAAAAAAGACCCATTCAAGAGGCGATATTGGAGAGAGGCTGAAATACAGGCTTGGCTAGAGACCAAGTGGATGGAGAGGTAGATTTGTGAGTCATCAGCGTAAAACCTGTTTATCTGTTATCTTTATGAGGCAGGGAGGCTGTATTTTAGCTTTGTGAGGCATATCAGGTTCAATGGGCCAGCGTCAAGAGACTTTGCCCATGATATACATGTTGTTTAGTTTGAAAGTGAAAATGCCAAAGAGGAATTCTGAAAGACCAGAAATCAGCTGGCCAACTTGTATGAGGACAATCACCATATCTAAAGCACTGCTCACACTTGCATGGCTTTCCTGTGCTAAGACTGAATGGAGTTGGTGCAGGTCACGCCTGAGTAATAAACAGACAGAAAAGGCAGCAACAGTTTTAAAGTCTTTCTGTAAGCCTATTTCAGAAACTCCACAACCATGGGATAGGGCCTTAAGGGATACCACTAATACTGTTTATTAATTTAGATGGTTGTGCCTTTTATGAGAGTCAAGCTGCATCACAGGAATACAATGCTCTAGGATCAAGTTCACGCGGCTATCACTTAAGGCAGCCATATGTGCATAGAAATACAGCAGCTGTTTAACAGTACACAGCAACAGTAGATAGGTTACAGGATAAAATTCCCTTGCAGTTTCTACTGGGGAAAGTTAAGTAAATAAAATGTCATTAGAATTTGGAGAAGACATCATGGCTAGCACAGTGGGATCTCAGTGGCCAGAACATCTTATGCCCATGGTATGGTTTCATACACACAAAGCAAAACTCTGACCTAACCCAACCCAACCCAACCCTGCTTAGCATCCAAGATCTCATAAGACCATAAAACCCTAAGGTGGGTTATGGCTTATGACAGTTTATGCCCAGATTAGCACTGGTAGGAAGATCTGGTTGTGAACTCTTTGAAAACCAAAATCCCTTTGGACTTTTGGGCTGATAGACTCGAGAGACTTTGGGAGTATCCTGTTCATCCCGTGATTGTTTGTGCAGAAATTTTCTTTGCATGTCAACTAATACCGATTTGGTGCTTGTCTTTTTAAAGAAAGTGATATGTCTTAAAAAGTGACCAAGCCTTTCAGCTGGTGGAGTTAAAATATGCATCAAATTAAGGGATTGAATCAAATTGTGCCAAACTCAGTGGTATCTGAGCATCTTAGCTGTGACCATTAACACTGACAAACTGGTCCAACAAGAAGAATTTTTCCCAGGGAGAGTTCCTTGTTCATGGTTTAATCCTTCAGACAGCTTATTTCTCATGATTTTCATTTTTGGGGCTGGTGACAGATACCAAACTGATAGCTTGTGGAGACTGCCCATCCACACAGAACAGGTACAGTAGCCATTAAACACATACTCGGGATCTGTAGCAGGAACTTACCCAGTCAGACTTCAGGCCATCCATTGCCTCAGTTTCCCCTCTGACCTGGGGAACCATCAGCTACTTGTAGTATTACTGAGTTGCAGAGGTGACTTAGCCCTCTACCAAAGGCTCGAGATTCCACTTCTCCAGGAGTAATCAAAGTCTTAATCACAAAAAACAACTGTCCTACCCTAGACTCTTGGCAGGTATAGCCCCTTCCTCTCAGGGCTTGTCTTGTCCCACAACAGTCTGTAGCCCTTCTCCTGGGTTCAGCTTCCAACCATCCTGGGCTCCAATCAGCATTATCTTTCCCCTATTGACAGGGATGGCTGCACCACCTCACAAGGTAATAGCATGAGGGAACCCACCACCTTCTGTGTGTTCCTAACCCTGGGATTCTCAACAATTGGGCTATCTGCCCTATAACCCAATTTGCCTGGTCTTCCCTTCTCAGGACCTCTTCTTATGTATACAGCTTGATCACCTCACTTACTCCTTTCTATCAATTCTCCTACCCTTCCTAATATCTTTCTCCAGAATGTCCACTACCTTCCCTTTTATCTCCCCGCTAGGCCTGGTTTAATCACATGTGTCAAGGTTCCTCCCCCCCTCTGAACTCTAGGGTACAGATGTGGGGACCTGCATGAAAACCTCCTAAGCTTACTTTTACCAGCTTAGGTTAAAATTTCCCCAAGGTACAAATTAATTTTATCTTTTGTCCTTGGAATAACCACTGCCACCACCAAACTCTAACTGGGTTTACTGGGAAACGTAGTTTGGACATGTCTTTCCCCCCAAAATCCTCCCAACCCTTGCACCCCACTTCCTGGGAAAGGTTTGGTAAAAATCCTCACCAATTTGCATAGGTGACCACAGACCCAAACCCTTGGATCTGAGAACAATGAAAGAGCATTCAGTTTTCTTACAAGAAGACTTTTAATAGAAATAGAAGTAAAGGAATCACCCCTGTAAAATCAGGATGGTAGGTACCTTACAGGGTAATTAGATTCAAAACATAGAGAATCCCTCTAGGCAAAACCTTAAGGTTACAAAAAAGACACAAACAGAAATAGTCATTCTATTCGGCACAATTCTTTTCTCAGCCATTTAAAGAAATCATAATCTAACGCATACCTAGCTAGATTACTTACTAAAAGTTCTAAAACTCCATTCCTGTTCTATCCCCGGCAAAGCAGCATATAGACAGACATACAGACCCTTTGTTTCTCTCCCTCCTCCCAGCTTTTGAAAGTATCTTGTCTCCTCATTGGTCATTTTGGTCAGGTGCCAGCAAGGTTACCTTTAGCTTCTTAACCCTTTACAGGTGATAGGATATTTCCTCTGGCCAGGAGGGATTTTAAAGGGGTTTACCCTTCCCTTTATATTTATGACAGCATGCTACTCCTTGTCATGTTACTCCCCCTCATTTCCTTCTCCTGGGGAGGTAGCTACACCTGGTGAGGCTGAGCACCCAACACTCTTAAAGGGCCAGCTTACCCTATGACAGGCCCCACCACTCCTCCGTAATACCTTTTCTCTGACCATTCAGGGTCATTTATGGGGTGAGGAGAGAATTCAGTCTTCATGGCTTGATGGCCACTCTGTTGAGGCTGCCAACAAGAGGGCCAGTTAGTGCAGAATGATATGGTGGTTTTTATGACGTGGGCTCCTGTCTCTTTAGCAATTGCACTCAGTCTTCACAACTCATTTAGCACAAACAACTGAACAAGCCATCAGTGGGGTCTGGGAAGGATCAGAACTAGTGACCTAACACTTTACACTTCAGTAGCACCTTACCTCAAAGGAACTCACAGCATTTCATGAATGTTAATCGCACAGTAGCCCTGCTAAGGCATACACAGGGATCCTTTCACCCAGTAATGCAATGCAAGTACCTCTAGAATGGAAGGCACCAGCTTTTTAAATACTGTACATCAACACTAAACAACAAATCAGGACAGGAAATGGATGGGCTCTAGCAACGGGCTCTCAGAGCACAGAACCGTTTCTGGACTGATATGGTGACACAGTGGATATAATGTAGTCGTAGCCCTGTTGGTTCCAGGATAAGAGAGAGACAAGGTGGGTGAGGTAATAGCTTTTATTGGACCAACTTCTGTTGGTGAGAACTGAAAGCTTGTCTCTCCCACCAACAGATGTTGGTCCAATAAAAGATGGTGACAATGTCACCAGGCTACTCCAGTGTAGCAGTGCTGGGGTTTGATTCAACTGACTGGAATTGGGCTCCTTTGTGTGGGTTTGTTTATTTGCCCAGCTCCAGATAAATGTTCGTAGACATTACCCTGGTGAATAAGTTGGACACAGCTGATTCCCTGCCGCTCTCACCTCACCTCAGGTGATACCTGATCTGCCCTTCCCTATTCATCTCCATTTACTTCTGCTTCAAAGGTAAGTAAATGGTGCACCTGAGAGGACCTTTAGAATTTTAATCTTCCTTTATTACTTTAGGCGCATGCAAAGCTATACAATAGCTGTGCCAGATAAAGAACAGCTCTCTGCCCCAAAGAACTACCCCGATGTGAATGAGCAAGCACCTTACAAAACAATTCAGAACAAAGAATAGTATGCTTAGAATGTTTCACAGACTAGTCAGGGGATGCCTAGGGAGGGCATGCTGAGTGAAGTGCCCCCCCAGATTGGCCTGCTAGGGGCAAGGAGGGAGAGGGGCTCTGAGGAGAGAAGATAAGAGGAGTGACACTGAGGTGAAGAGACTGTGTTGGAGTGGGAGGGTTGGAGCAAATAGCTAAGCACAAAGAAGAGAAAGTCCAGTCAAAACTGTAGAAAGTTCCCTGAATGTCTAGAGGCTCCGGCTTTGGCTGCTTCTATCCCTACCAGCTGGAGTCTCAAGTTTTGTTTCTTTTCTTCTCCCCCTCCCCCCCTTTGTCCTTTTCCATTGTAGTTTTTATGTTTGTTCTTTTAAAACTAGTAATCCTTATCCTATATTCTTTTCATTCCATTACCCTAGGATTCTTTTCTCGTTTTCACTCTCTTTCCTTTCTCTTCAGCTAGGAATATTTGAAAGTCAGAAGATGGAAAGGTTAAAAATTCAATGTTCACCTTCTCTCCTCTCCCACTACAAACTCAACCCCTCTCCCTGCCCGCCATGCTATACACACACACACAACTGCAGAAACACAGCCACCCCCATACTGCACGTCAAACCCTAAAATCGAAACAAATACAACCTCCCCCTCAACAATATTAAATAGTTACCTTGTCTCTCTGATATTAAATAATGACAGCCCTAACGTAGTGCGTTTCTTCTTCAAACCCCCGTGCAAATGTTTATTAATTTGTCCTCACAATATCCTTGCAAGGTAGGAAATTAAGTATTATTATCCCCAGTCTACAGATGGGGAACTCATACACAGAAGTTATGTCACTCCTGACAAATACACGCCTACAAACCTAAACAAGAACTCTATCTCCAGTACACCTCCCCCGACCTACATGAACACATACACACATACCAACCTGTGTTGAAAACAATGTAAAATGAAGACATGGATAATTAACTTGGTCTAGGATGTAAGGTCCGGATCCTTAGGTAATTATGCACTTGTGCCTAAATACTTTGGGTGAGATAATCCCTTACGCAGAAAACACCCACATAGGAGACAGTAAGCTCCATTCTTCCCCCACAGTTTCCACCTCAGAATATGTAAATCAGCCCCCTAAATCCGAGAATCTCCTGAGATCTGTGCAGATTTTTCAGGAGACCCCCAGAGGCTTTGTGCAGCCACAAAGCTTCCTGGCCTTCCTAAGTCACCGAGGCAACAAAGTTCTCAAATGAGTCATCCTCTCATGGGCTCCACCCCACCCCAGCTACTATCCCTGAACAAACCACTTCTTCTCTCAGGGTGGGTAGCATAATGCTAACTAGGTCAGCATTGTATTATTACTGTCTGGAGTTCTTGGGGGTTTCCGGGAGTGGGGGATGCTGCTGCACGGTATCAGCTCTCCAAGTTCAGTATGCTTTATTTTTTTCATACAAAGTATAGATTGATGTCAGGGCCATGTTAGAGAATTCTGCCAAACCTGCAGCCTTAGGGTCTCCAGGTCATCCCACCACAGACATTAATTATTATTAATCATTTCTATTTTGGTGGTACCCAAAGGTTCCAGTCAAGGTGGTGTACAAATGCAAATGAAAGGACAATCTCTACCCCACAATCTAACAAACACAAAAACACATAAAGCATGGGTGGGCAAACTACAGCCCGCGGGACAGATCCAGCCTGCCAGCCATTTTAAGCTGGCCCTCAAGCTCCTGTTAGGGAGTGGGGTCTGGGGCTTGCCCCGCTCTGGTGCTCCAGCTGGGGAGCAGGGTCGGGGGCTGCTCCACCCGGCTCCTGGCAGCTGCGGCATGGCCCCGCTCCGGCGCACCAATGGGAGCTGCAGGGGTGGTGCCTGCAGACAGGGCAGCGTGAAGAGCTGCTTGGCTGCGCCTCCAGGTAGGAGCTGGAGAAGGGACATGCTGCTGCTTCCAGAAGCTGCTTGAGGTAAGCGCTGCCTGGAGCCTGCACCCCTGAGCCTCTCCCCTGTCCCAGCTCTGATCCCCCTCCTGCCCTCCGAACTCCTCGATCCCAGCCCGGAGCACCCTCCTGCACCCCAAACCCCTCAGCCCCACCCCAGAGCCCACACCCCCTAGCCAGAGCCTGCATCCCTTCCTGCACCCCATCCCCCTACCCCAGCCCTGATCCCCCTCTCACACCTTGAACTCTTAATTTCTGGCACCACTCCAGAGCCCACACCCCCAACCAGAGCCCTCACCCCAATCCTAATTTTCTGAGCATTCATCACCCGCCATACAATTTGTATTCCTAGATGTGGCTCTCAGGCCAAAAAGTTTGTCCACCCCTGAGATAAAGAGTTGGGCCCAGGGATATAACAGAACCATCAGTGAACATGGAGATGATTGGCACAGATTTGTTAGTTTCATCTGTGATTAATTAGGGAGAAAGAGGGGAGGCAAGAGGAGGTAGAGTAAGAGAGCAGGGAAAGAAAGAGGGATAGTCATGCCCAGCCAGGGTCATCTGAAAGGGCTTTACAGATTTCGCAGCAAGGGTATCTTGGATGTGAAGGAGGACAGGGTAGTGGGTTTATATATTTTTTTGAGTGGGGAGGGGGAAGGAGTTTAAACTTGGCAACAGTTAGGCTGCTGGTGCACAGGTACCGCTGCTTGTCACGCTGACCAATATTGTCTCATCATTTCCTTGTGCTCCCCCATCTGCCTGTCTGTACCCAGCTGTCGTTTCTTGTCTTATACTTTGCTTGTAAGTTTTTTGGGGCAGGACTGTCCTCTACTGCCCTTTCTGGGACCAGGTGTTGTAGGACTGGGAGGCCTCCAGCAGGGGGCCTCTGGGCTTAATACACCCCATCACAAGGTCCCTTCCAGGACTACATTTCTATGATTCTATGACAAGGGCTCCTAGGCGCTACGATAATACAAATAATAAATGATAATAGTAAAAGAAAGCACAAAGGTGTTTGAGGGAGAAGCTAACCGGTTGGTGGTCACGCCTAGGTAGTTGCAGATGAAAGTCAACATTGTGCTAAGTTACTAGAGGTATGAGGTAGGTCAGGCTATGTTGTGAAGGGCCTTAAAGCCCTTTTGTTTCATACAGTGGTGAAGGGGGAGCCAGTGGAGGGACTCAGAGAGGGGGCTGATGTGGTCACAGTGATGATCCAGCGAGGCCTTGTCTACGCCAGGGAAACGCATCATATTGGAAAATATGTTCACACACACGTTTTAACGAACATGGTGTTCAGTACAGTTTTGCCCTTACTGTGGACAAAGTCAGTTATGTTAAAAATGTGCCATAGTTAATTAATCATGGTTAACATTTTTAAACATGGCTGATCCCTGTCTACACTAGGTGCTAAGGTGTGTTGACCATCGTATTATTTAAAATACGTGAGTTAACGTTTTCTAATATGCTGCATTTTTCTAGTGCAGCCATGGTGGAAAAAGATTGATCTTGAGGGAGCAAAGATGCAGGCGTCAAGGCTACTGAGGAGGCGGGAACAATAGTCCAGGCACGAGATGATGAGGGCCTAGATGAGAGTTTTGGTGGCCTGGATAATTTTGCCTGAGTAATGACAGAGTAAAACACTCAGGATATGGCCCTTTTCAACACACATGCATAAGGCTCTTTAAATAAAGTGTGTCATTGTCATTTCAAATAAGAGGAGTAAAGCACTACACATCCCCTTGGCCTCTTTACCTGAAGATCTGATCAAACTAGATGACGCCTTTATGGAACAATAGGCCAGATTCTCAGATGGTGTAAATCAGCATAGTGCCACGGACTTAACTGGAGCGACACCCGTTTACACCAGCTGAAGATCTGGCTCAACGTCCCTTCAGGAACAATGCCCACATGTTTCAAACCTGGTTGTGCCTATAGCTGGGCAGGTAAATTCACAGTTAGGCACCTACTTAAAAGGGGGCCTGGTTTGAGATAGCTTCATCTAGAGCTGTGGGTGCTCAGCACTTCAGAAAACTAGGCCACTTACCTTTCAATGCATTCCTCTAAGGGCAAACGCCAGCATGAGTATTTTGTGTTGATGAGGGATATTTAATATCGCACTAATAGGGCTGCAATTTGCAGATAGTTTCAAAAGTTTTTAAGGTCAGCAGGGACTATTATGCACATCTCAGCTGCCCTCTCGCAGAACAAAGGCTGTAGTAGAACTTCACCCGGTGTGGTTGAACTAGAGCACACCTTCCAGAAAGGCATCCAGCCTGGCTTTAATAACCCTAGCAGTGCAGAATCCACCACATTTCTTGGTAAGTTGTTCCAATGGTTATTTTCCCTCGCTGATAAAAAAAAAAAAAAAAGTGTGCCTTATTGCTCGTGTAGCTTCAACTTGGACAGCCCATGGCTGGGTCTTGATGGTGCTGTAACTGGAATCTTTTTTTATTCTGTCCGAAACTCAGAGAGAGGGGTGTGGTCCGCGCGAGTGTCCATCTTCTGCTTTATAAGTATTTCTGAAACGACTTCACCCTCTGAAAATTGTGCATGTTCAAATGAGAGGCTCTAGCTGTAATTTTGGTCAGCTGATGTTAAAGATTTTAATGGGTTAGCACTGGTGGGCTCCCAGACCTCATTGACACAAATGATAGCTGCGCCCAGCTCAAAAGGAGCCACATCAACAGCAAGAGTTACTAATTTAGCTGGGTCACAGGACATCAAGAAATCTCTGGCTATTAATTAATTCTTCTGAAAACTTTTGAGCATGTTGAATTTACCTCCTAGGTAACATTCTTTGATAATAGCTTCTTCAGGAGATTTACCAGTGTGAACATGCTAGGAATAGTTCTTTTCCCTGGAGTAAATTACAGTACAAGAAATGACTGTAGCTCTTTCATATTTGTGTTTTACTGGACAAGTTCTCACCACAGCTTCCACTGCCGAGATGTTGGGTGGATTCTTTGTTTCAGCATTCACAACAAATTTAATATCGTCAGTGAAGACTTTTATTAAGCAAAATCCTTGGACTTCTCAAATGTTATTCCTTAAGCATCCAAATGTTTTGAGCCATCCCTCAAATTCTGGTCGTGTTCTTCATTTGTCCTAGTCATTGTTACGTCATTGACATCGTGTTGCACTAGTAGACTTTGTTCATCAATGACAGGAAAACAGCTGGCACCAAAATGGCACCCTATGGTATACTGATATAAACAAGTGCAAAGTGGGTGTAAGAAGCAACCAGCAGCAGCACTTGATAGCCACTTTACACTAATGAAAATGACTGCACACGGTTTACACAGCAATGGAGAATTTGGCCTCAGGAGCCTATGCCAAAGTTATTTTATTTGTGTTTTTATGTAGTTTTCACATACAAAATTGTTGAATTATGTTCTGCTTCTAATTCAACATTGCATAGCCTAATCAGTACTGCAATGTCTAAAAACATTAGCTCATGCTAAGGTTCATTTCCCATTCCATTACCATGGACTAGTTCTCACCATTTATAATTACTTGTAAATATTGGAGCAATGACAGTGTAGGCACTTTGCAAGCAGAGAGGGTGGCATGATCCCTACTCCAAAGAGCTTGCCTGAGTCAGACAACATTCACTACAGTATAGACATGGAAGATATACCAGCTGGACGACCTTTAGAGCAATCAGGCATGTGTCTATTTTTTTGTAGTCGTATTTGTCTTTGGCTTGTTCACTGAAAATCTTCTTAGAAGTGCTTCTTAAATAGGGCTTTGTACTTCAGTTATGAGTTCAGGATGTTCTTACTATTTGACATGTTTCAAATGTACAGCTAACTCATCTGTTCTGAACTACTTTCTTCACAGAGCTGTCCTCACTTTCATTTGCAGGGTCAAATTCACAGTGGCCACGTCTTCATAGACTGTGGTGGAGTTGCACCTGCTTATGCCAGTGATGAGTTTGACTGTAGTCTCTAATTGTTAGATATTTTGATATCTTTTATTTTTGCTTTTAAGTTACTTAATTTGTTTTTTGCATACTTTTTTTTTTGGTTTCTCCTTTTCTGGGACATCCCCTTTATTACTTGGGCTGTTCTTCCATTTGCATTTCCAGCCAATGTCCTTAGCCTTCTGCCATTTGTGAAATTTTCCATTTTCATACGAGCACACGCTACGTCAGCTGAGTGGCTTTTGTTTGCACAATGAAAGCTTTGAATCGCTCTTCTGCACAGAGGTCAGGGCACATTTTTTACCCATTTGTCTGTTGCTCTTCAGGCCCACAGCTGATAACCAAGTCCACAAACTTTTCCTCCTGCCAGTTCTCCTTCTGCAAGTGACTTCTTTCATGCTTCATGCAAATTAACCCCCTTCACAATCCACGCGGGAGTAGCGTCTCAGACCCTGTCTGAGCCTGAACTTCTATGCTGCAATTAAACAGCCCCATACCCTCCGAGTACATTTCCCAGACCTGAAGAAGAGCTCTGTGCAAGCTCAAAAGCTTGTCTCTCTCACCAACAGAAGTTGGTCCAATAAAAGATATTACCTCACCCCACCTTGTCTCTCTAATACCTTGGGACCAACACGGCTACACCACCACTGGATATTGGGGGGAAAAACGGGAGATCTGGTCACTTAAGCCCATGGTACACCTGTCAGAGGCTACTCTTAGGAAGAGTTGGTCCTGGCATTCTGCACAGGTGTCCCTAGGGGCAATGGCAAGCACAGTCTCCCTGTCTGCCCTTTCTCTAGCAGCTGCCAGAATGTAACCCTCTATAGTCTGTTGTTTCTAATGCATGATATTGTGAGTGCATCTGCTATGTGTGTGTACAGACACACACGCACGCACACAGTCTCTGTAACACAGAACACTGTATTCTGGTTTTTGTGTTAAAGCTTTTCATGTATTGTGTTTACTCCTTCTTATTAACCACTGAGACATTGTAAATAAAATATGGATTTTCACCATACTGAGGACAAAAAGCTAGCTCAGCAATCAAAGTGAACCCAGCTGAGCTATGCTTAATAACTTGCACTTCTGTTATCCCTCCAAATGCAGTCCAGTTTCTTCAATATCATTTGCTTAAAAAGTGGTCTTGCTTTTCCACGCACTCTCACTGCTTCTGTTCTTGTTTATAATCTGTTTTCTCCTATGCTGTCATTTTTGCCTGTGAAAAATACTAAACCAAATACTTAACTGGATTTTTCCCCCTCTTTCAGTTTCACAGTAGGATATCATCCAGACTGTATTCCTGGATTATTGGTTTATAAAATATTGACAAACACCAGGAATATGAGATTCTAAGACATGCATGTGCATAATCCCTTTGATTTCACTGCCTTGCATATTATTTCTTCAAACATCAATTTTAAAAAACACGTGGAGAGCTACCTCTTACTCAAGAAATCATCATTTGGCACTGGAGTGCTTCCAGTGTACCGCCCAGTATTAATTAATTAGTTAATCTTTGTAAAGGGGCTTTAACTATGTAAAGCGCTATTTGAGTGCTAAGCACATGAGCCTCAAACTAATTTGTTTGCAACCACGTCTTCATTACCTACACAGTCTTTAGGAGGCTGAGCAATGGGGAAAAAAATCTTCAGTTTAAATTTTAAAAAGAAATGTAAACACAACAATTAATTGAAAAATAATACAACACGGTGGGGATAAATCTGAAAGAACCATTTCATCCTCTTCAGGCAGTTCCAAATCTGAAATTGCTTCTCTACTTTTGTTGGTCTTTCATTTTTTTTCTTTCATCTTCCTCTGCCTTGTTCTTCTCTCTTTCTTGATCTTAAACCTTCCCTCTTCCAAATCTCCTCCTTGTCTTAAAAAGAACCTTGGGAAGCTGTGGAGTCACTTAGGGTTAGCGTCTGACACCCTTCCATTGAACAGGATACCTTGCTCCATGAGCAGTCCCATTGATTTTCAAGGGGACTGCTCAAAGAGAAAGGAGTACTCTGCATAGTACTCTGTCAGAATCTAGCCCATATAGAACCACCAGGGCCAAAGCCAGCCCAGATATAGCACAAGGTCATTGAGGAAAACGGAAATGCAACCATTTGTACCACAGCTGAATTTCACTCAACAGGATTTAGCATGTCCTTCTGTTTCCTGCAGTGTTGTTGTAGCCGTATCAGTCCCAGGATATTAGAGACACAAGGTGGGTGACGTAGTATCTTTTACTGGACTAAAGCTTGTCTCTCTAATCAACAAAAGTTGGTCCAATAAAAGATATTAGCTGACCCACCTTGTCCCGCTGTTTCCTAAAACTCATGGTTGTAAATCTGGGTAACCAAATTCAGGGGCATCATTTCAGTAGGGGAGGGGGCAACTTTAAGTGAGGGGTCAAGGGACTGCTTAGTTCCCTTGAAGCTCTTGATAAAATGTAAAAATCCATAATTAGACTGTTCCCTTCACAGAGGGGAGAGACCTCATTATCCTTTTCCTGGAAAAGCTGACACAGAAGCAGAAGACATCAGCCCCCAATCCACTACTGGGCTGGAGCACTGCAGTGCAACACAGGGGGGCTGGGACCAGTCGTGCCCTATAATCTGCAAGGTGTGGCGGAAATGTTGGCTTTGTTTCTGGAGGTGACTGGGCTCCTCTCAGCCACTGTACTCTGAGCCAGCCCTCTCACCACGCCCACAACAGAGGAGTCCTGCCTACATCCATTAAACTGAGCACTTTCCCCTTGTCACACGATCTGACATGGATCTTCTGTCTCATGTCTGCTTTATTGATCCCCTAGCAACTAATACTTCTGGCCACAAATTTGCCAGTCACAGCTTCTGGCCCCAAGTTCTGGGGCCCGTCAGTGACAATGGAGTGTGACAGTGGATGAGGTTGGAGCAGAGCTGCAGTCAGACAGGTGGGTCCCTGCGGCTGGGCTGCGTAGGTTGGGGAGTGAAGGCTGCAGGCTGCCCACGGGGCTCCAAACACCGAAGGTTTCAGAGAGCACAGCCGGTCTCTGGATCTGGTGTCTGAGTTGTTCACAAAGTAACTGCTCACACATTTCAACTCTCCCTCCTCCATCTCCCCACCCAACCTAAATGATGCCCCTGGCCAAATTCCTGTTAAGCTCTCAATACTTATTCCTGCCTCTGTAAGCAAGGTTCTTCTTTCTATTTAGATTTTTTAAACTGTACTTCATTTGTTGCCAGTCCGGTCTTGTTCCAGTTCCCTCAAGAATTCCAGAAAAGCTCCTTTTACTGCTCAAGAACACCAAATGTCACACATCTTGTGAAAATGGTATTTATGCCCTGTCATTGGATGGCATTCAGCCTGGCTCCCCTTTTCTTTTTTCCCCATTGGTTTTATCTTTTATCAAGTCCATTTTTACTGATGAGTCTCATTTGTGTTTTCTTTCTTGCCAAATAAACTGAAATCAGCACTTCCTTGCTGAATCCTGAGGTCTTAAACATTGTAGGGAACTATTTTATTCAGGCAGCTTGCTAAATTTCAACTTGCATGAGTAGCAATTACCCAGTGCTGTCACTCAAGATTTTGATCATTTTAAATGTGTATTTACAATTAATTTATATCACAATTGGTGATTTGTACACCTCTCTCCTTTTTTAAAATCTCAAACTTGTTTCCAATGTGTTGGGCATTTACCTTATTTAGTTCAAAGGAAACAGGTATAGAGAGGAGACTGTTCTTGGTTGCAACTTTATTTACTGTATTCCTACAAGTAGAGTAGTAGCCCTGCCTGGAATCTGGCATCAAAATAGTGCTAGCTAGAGATTGCTTCTGGCACTATAGTAATATTCATAACAAGAGACCAGAGATGGATACTCAGGAGAGGTGAAAAAGAAGCTTGGCATGGGGAAGCTGGAGGCCATGAGAGGGGTGGGTGAGAAATCAAGGATGTAAAATTGGGACAATTTCTAAAGGCAGCACAGTGCTACACAATCATCTATGGTTGTTTTCTGCCCGCCCCGCAATGATCAAATACCTTTGCAGGAGAGTGTGTGTATGTATATTAGTGTGTGTGTGTTGACATAGACACAGAGGTGGATGATACATGTTACCAGCAACTCAAGATTATAAAAACAGGGATTCCAGATTCCCAAAAATATAGGAGGAGGACTTTTAGGCAGCAACATACCACAAAAAAAAATTCCAATTTAACAAAACTGTTGGTGACATCCACCATATTTCCAGCTGGTGACTATTGGTTTGGCTGAAAAGCCAGGCCCCCTTACAGGAATGTTTAATGGAAATTGCAGGATATCTTGGAAGGCAGCTTGGACAGTGGACACGAGTACATGTGGTATGGGTAGGAGTGCATGAGGGTAGGTCTATCAGAAGCTGCAAAGAACTTGGTTTCTCTCCCTCTCCACATATTGGTTCCACATTGGATTGCTCTATGGATTGCTCTATACAACAGTTTACAGGACCACATCCTTTCCTCTACTAGATGGCATGTTGCAAGGTCCAAAAGGTGGTGCTCAGATGTTGGAGGAGGTGCAGCTGCCTACAAGCTGAAACTTGCTTTGCTTGAGGTGGGTTCCCATGTGACGTATCTAATTTAGCGAAGTCTGAGTTAGCAACATTTTGCCAAAATGATGGCAGTACCGGCAGGATCCAACAAGACCTCATGGACAATCCAGGATTCTTGCTCCCTCTAACACTGGCGTGTAAAAGGAGAGAAAAACTCCAGTGGTCCCTTTAATATTAACTAATCAGTGGATCAACTGCCAATAAATTATTATTGTAATAAAAACACTGTATGTTGCGGCTGCATGGAAGATGCTCTCTCTGCCCCCGACACGCCAGAGCAGCTCCATCCCAACCCATCTTGGAATGCTGCAGAATCACCGGGTCACTGGTGTAACATAGTTGGAAGGGAAGAGACCCAATTTGCCACGCAGGCGCCCTTTCCACCAACAGGGGTTAGAGTTGTCCAGGACTTCTACGAGGTCTCCACTGCGGAATCCTAGCTCATCACACTCCAATGCCTCAAAGTCATACAGGGCTTGGACCCATAGTGTTTGCTGAGGAGGAGGAGACAGGAGTAGTCAGACACAATTCTTATGACTCTCCCCCACAACACAAACCAAAAAGAGCAAGAAATGCAACACTGGGATATGAAACCATGATACCAGTATGGAATTCAATGGAAGAGCCATCAGGACCCCGAGAGATACCTGAGGGTTGGTTCAAGTTATCAGGAACCCCGAGTATCCCTCTCAATATATTCACTCCCCAAAGTAGAACTCAAGTGGCTGGGGCATAAAGGAATGGAGCACATGCCACGGAAACACCTCCTAAAGTGACAGGGATGTGCAACATCACATCAGGTATAATACATGGTTCCTCCTCCTTACCTCTCCCAGAGAACAGTTAACCTCCTAGTGTCTATGGTTGTTTCCTTGAGAGAAGGGATCAGGTAGAGGACAGGGGCATATAGTGCAAACCACCTACCTGTGATTGTTGAAATGATGATTCTGTTTGTCTCCGGTACATGGATGCTGCACTCCCTTCTCCATGGTCTCTGAGGCGATGAAGCCCATCTTTCCTGTCCAGGCTCCCACCACCTCTGTCCTAGAAAGTGAGGTGCAAGAGAAGAGCCATTATTATACTCAGATGTGCAACTGGAATGGGGGGAGGGTACCAGGGTTTCAGGATCCAGGCAGTGCATATGTCACTGAATGCCTCCAAGTAATTTCTTGTCTCTATTTATTCGGTCTTTGTTTCCCAGGTGTTCATTGGGCTGCAAGCAACACACCTAACAGGAAAGGACTCCTTAGTCTGTGCCCTTTGGATCAAGAATCTCAAGCTGGGTAGTTGGGTATAGCTTCCCAATTTCCTTTCTCAGTACCTAGCATTTCAAATGGCCCTTTGGTCATGCCTGCACCTTAGTCAGCCTAAAAGGTCAGTGTAACTGTATCCCACTTTGCATGTCAATTGTCCCTGACTGGAAGTGTCAGAGTGAGTCAAACTCAATCTGGCTTTAGAGACACAGGATTCTCTCTCTCTCTTTTTTTTTTTTGGGGGGGGGGGATATACTTTTCTTTTACAAGTATTTCTGCTCTGTATCAAATATGACTCAATGACAGATTTGTCACAAAGGGCCCAGGCTCCAATCTTGTGACAAGCTGTATTAGTCTACCAACAGTCACCTTCCTATATAACGTTGCTCCTGAATGATGGGATATAGAACTGGCCATTTCCAGAGTGTCCTTGGCCCTCCTCTATTAGGACTCTCTTGCCCTACAAGGCTTGGTTTTGGAGCTCTTCCCTTAGCTGGACCAGTCTTCTCCTCAGATGAGGCCAATACTGTTGCAACATCTCCTGCTACAGACAGGAGCCAGTCCCTTCTCCCCATAATAGCCATTTCCCACCCAAATCAATATGGAACAATTGTAGAGGCAGCACCATGCACTGTTCTTTCCTCCCATCCTCACGATATGAGCATTTTTTGCATGCACCATCACCATCTTTGCCAAGCCCCAGGACTGAAGGATCACACACCAGGAGTTCCCAGCAGAGAAAGAGAGAACCCAGAACTCACGTCTGGAACATGCTCAAAGAAACCAAACTCTCCCAATGGTAATCAACTGATTTCCCATTCCCAACGTGCACCATAGTGCCGAATCTTAACACCACAACACAGCAAAAGAAATGGGCTGCACAGCTGGGCTTGTCCTACAGACTTCAGAGGCATTGCTAGATAGGTGTGTGGGCAAGTGTTGGTCTGTGCTCCCAATATGACTTTCAGTTTTGTCCCAAGCTGAACATTTTGCCATACTTGGCCATTCTTGCACGACTGGGTTTGCTGTTCCCAGCTCTCCAGTTAGAGTGTCACTTGCCTGTTGAGTTAGGATTTTTGCAGGTCCATCCCATAAACCCTGATATTCAGAGGACAAAATAGAAGTTCACATATTTATTTCTGTCCACCAGATGTCACCATGCTGACACCGTACATTGATGCTACATCGCAGTGTGAAGAAACAGTCATGAAGCAGTCATGGCAATGCACTTAAACAATTAGGTAAACAGCCCAGCTCCTAGTGAGCAGAGACCAGCATGTTCTGCAGCCCAGGCTCATCCCAGCTAACCCCTCTTTCCCAGTGATACCTGTTGCTGCTGCTGCAGGGGTGGTGAGGGATCTGCATATCTCTTGGACATTAATGCTCGGATTTCTCCAGCTGCTCCACTCAGGCGGAGTCCTTCCTGCGCCCCCCTTTCCAGGCTCCCACCACGCCTCTCCTGGGGGAGGAGAGTGATAAACGTTGGGCCAGGTCTGCTTCCCACAATGTCCTTCCTGGTATCCTGGCAATCAGTAACCCGTCCCTTTCCCTCCCCAGATCTCTGTCTTCCCACTGCTCTCCCTAACCATAGAGCCTATGCAAAGGAGGACTCCTGTTCCTCTGTACAAATTGACAAATCTGGGACCCTGGACTTTGTCTCTTCACCACAGCCACTCCCCCTCAGAAGTGCAAGTGGGGATTTGGGGCTCTGAGCCCAAATCCATGAATGGGTTTGGATCCTGCATTTGTCCCCTCACTACATATACAAGGTGAGTTGGGCCCCAATGTTCCCTCCAGTAAACAATCATATGTAGCTGTGGCCCCACAGAAAGAGAAGAGCATGTCTGGGGCCTATTTACCCACTGTAAATAAGTGTGGTTGTGAGGCCTTGTGTTTGGTTAACTGCCCAGACCCAGACTTTCGAGGGCTCAGCACCCACAATGAAGCCAGATTTTCGGTAGAGCTCAGCATCCAACATGCACCTGAAGGGCTGAGCTCTTTTGAAAACTCTGGCCTCAGACTTAATTTGTCTCTACACCTGGCTCTACTTATTAATTATTATCATCATTGCTGTAGTGCCTATGAGCCCTAGTTGTGGCCCAAGACCCCATGGTGATAGGCGCTGTCCAAACCCTCATCACCACAGCAAAGGAGTGGAGCATTGGCTGCAACCTCCCCTCTCCTATTCTTTCGTTTACCTGTCTACATCTTGGCACAAATATTGTCCTGCTTCCTCCCTCTCCCGGCTCTGAGCCACCTTCAAAAGGTTGTTGTACAAATACAATATCTCCTGCCTTGTGCAGACTATCCTCTGCTGTCAGCTCTCTCTCCTATATGTGGCCTCCCTTACAGCTAGGTAAAGCTTTTTAAAAAAGCCGGATAAGTCGTCTAAAAGGAGTCAACAACACAGAACCCTTTATCAGATTGAAAAATGAACCCTGTCGCCCTTTTGGAGCTGAAAAGAATGTCCCACATGCAGCTGATAAAACTTTATTGCCACAATGAACACGTCATGTATTTTCTGGCTTGTCTCTAACCACACATCCTGGTAATTTAATACCAGAGTCCGTTTCCTGGTTAAGCAGTGCTTCAGTTACTGTAGTTACCATGTGTTTTCTCTCTCTCTCTCTCAGCATTGTGTGTGCAATGGCTGGCAGCCTGTGCTGCATCATTCCCCCATTTTCCTGGCATAGAACCAAATGGGCAGTTGATGGACAGGGATTTCCCTGCTTCTACAAACATCTTTTGCTGCTTCTTCCTTGAACTCAGAAACTGTGCTCACATCTCTGGAGTTCTGGGACAACTTTATGACCCTTTTTTCCCACCCCTTCTACATCCTGTCCCCAGTTCCTCCACAATAGCCTGCTATGTTCTGTAACTAATAAGAGATAAGCAATTCCTCAATGCAGCCAAACTTTCAGCTATAACAGTGGCAGCACCCAGAGTCCATTCAAGGAGGGAAAGAAACCAAATTCAGTGTTTTCTCTCAATTCTGCCAATAAACTCAGTCTGCCCTGTGATCCCCTTCCTGTTCTATCCCAGAGCCCCTAAACCCATCAGTGTTCCTGCAGCTATTCTGTACCACCCCTTCCTAAAGTTAGACCTGGCTCCCCTTATCCATGCCGATGCACCTCAATCCTGACCTGCAGCATGTCCTGCAGTTCCAGTCCTTGGGCCCCTACGCTGCTCTGGCAAAGCCTCTCAGTCCTGATTTGCAGCATTCCCTGCTGCAGTCTTCAGCTTGTCGTAAATGGAGACAGTGAATCACACTAAGTTACGTAATGTGCTTATGATGCAATCAATCAAAAATCAAGGCTGGGAGGCCCTTCAGTCTAGAGACCTGACTGGGATTCCACTGAAGGTTTCCAGAGGCAACATTCTAGCACTAAATTCATCCCATGGGGTGGCTTTCTCCTCTTGGGGTTTTCAGGGATGGTTTGAGAACCCTGGGTATACCTTCTCTTCTTGGCTCCCATCTCTCAGGAAGATCAGCTTCTGCCTGGAGATAGAGGAGGTCTTATAGTACTCCACCAATTTGTTTAGTGACTGGAATTTCTCTGTCCACAAGTAGTAGTTGCCCTTTGTATCCCTCATCACCCTGAAGTGCTGGACATCATCCTCATGCCTGTGATCAAGGGGAGAAATGAACATCAGATGATAACAATTTTACTTTCCTCTAATACCTTTAATCCAAAAGCCCTTTGCAGACTCTGGATCAAATTCGGACTTGTGGAAAGTGAAGTCAATGGCATTGCACCTGGATACACTGGATCTCAAAGTAACCCTGTATGTAAAGGAATCACTCACCAACCAGAAAAATGCAGCTGCCTTGAGGATGCATGGCCAAATGGTAGACTCAATACAGGGCACTGGGGCTCAGACCTTTACTTTCAAAATAAGGGTCATGGGATCTTTTATGACCACAAATGGTTAGAAGCTTCATTCTGCATCTTATTTAAAAGAGGGTAAGGCAGCAGCCCGGTGCCCATTAACAAGTGGACCTGCATTGACTCTAAGCAAAGAGCACCACCAGATTATAACCTTACCTGAGGTATTTTTCCTCAGGTTAATCCCTAGACAAGATGGGGCGAAGGACTGAGATTTACTCCTTCATACTTGTTGCATAACGTCCACCAGCGCCCAGTGGAACAATGGATTCCCGCTGAAGAACCGTCTGCAGTCCCAGTGCCATGCAGGGCCATGCTGGGTTCACGCAGGAGGGGGCAGTGTTGGGTTTGAAACAAAGGCTGAGAATGGCTGGACAAGAATATGTGGCTGAAAAGGGAAACAAGCATAGGGAGTAAGAGGCCCAGGGGGCTGGGAAATGGAGTCTTTTTGATTTATTAGTCAATGTTCATACAGCATTTCAGAATTCAACGTGCTACATAAATGCTAAGGATGTTTATTATCATAATTGTTAAGCTGCTGGTTCCTGTGCAATTTGGTCACATGTGATTTGAAAGTCATTCCCGTCTGGTGGCTGCTCAGTGGCCTATGTGAAATAAATTAATGGTGTAAGTCACCTCCCTAATGGATTTTAAACAGCATTCTTGGCCAGTAACTAAAGCCATCATGCAAAAAAACATACCTGAAAGGCACACGTTTCGCATGGTGGGAGATGGCCCACAGAATGTGCTCTGTTCTGCTTCCAAAGGAGCAGGACAGCTGAGGTTGTGATTTTGGGATGGGGTATTTGCTGTGTCACTTTAATGGAAAAAGAAACATTTGAGAAGCAGATGCCTCACTTGTTCCCATTGATTGGCACCACGCAAGCTTCCCAAGACACTGCCATCCTGTCAAGGGGAGGTTAGGGACAGCAGCATTAACCAGAAACAGCAGGAAGATACTGTAAGTAGCAGGTACCTGACGGAGATGGAGAAGTCACCAGGGGAGTTCTGGCTGGCTCGGATGATGAAAGAGCCAACTTCCTTGCTCATGAGTAAGTTCTCTGCCTCATGGCGGGATATCCCTTCATTAAACCAGCTGTCATGGGGAATAAATCACATACAAGTGAATAAGGAAATGGGTTAGGGAAAAAGAAGGGAAGAGGTGAGAGGAGGGTTGGGAATCAGCAGAGGTGGGAAAGGCACTAGAGGGTTCGGTAGGATTGTCTCCTGCTAACAGTCCATGTTCTCAAAGTATGGGGTATAGAAACAGAGATGGAGGAAATGGCCCTTTATGAAGACCACTTTCCTTCCCCCATCCCCTTTCCAGTGTCCAGCCTGAACAGCTTTCAAAATGTGGAGCTGCTGCTGCTCAGAAAAGGACCAAAGTGGAAGTGTTTCAGCCCAGCCATTGTATACTCTGTGTGGGTGAGAGGGAAAGGTTAGTGAAGACGTAATTCCTCTGTGAGAGGCATAATGAACAGGCTGATTCCACTGCTCCAAGTGTGCCAGGGAAAAGCTGCTAGTGTAACACTCTGTGGCACAGGCACCTCAGTAAACCCCGTAGGAAGGAGAGAACATTGGCGCCAAAAATACAGGCCTGGGTTCGCTTGTTGAGCTAACAGAGCAAGTCCCCCAGCTCAGCCAGGAGGTGGAATTCACACAGAATGACACATATGCAGTATCACCAACTTTGGGGATTTTTTCCACCAGTGACATAATTTTGTCTGGGGCTGGAGGAGCTAGTCTAGCAATGACCTTGCGTGAATTTAAGCCCTCCAACTGGCTGCTTGCCCCACTTGCCTGCCTCCAGGTACTGAGCAAGCAATCAAAGCTACCACAGGAAGAGCCACCTCATCCCCCATAGCAATATGAAGCCATTCTCACAGGAGAGGAGGGGAGAAGAGGGAGCAGAAGCCCCCAGCAGTTCCAGATGGTGCCGATCCTTCCTCTTCTCAGCCCTCCTATAAGCAACTGGCACAGGATAGCGCTTCTGCTCCTCCCCCATCTCCCCTGCTATAGCCAGCCTGGTAACAATGGGAAAGGGCAGAGTGGCGCAACAACCCCGCAGCAGACCCCAGACCTGGGAGAAGGGGGTGAAGAACACCAGGAGGAGAAGAAGTGAGGCTGGGGGGCTGAACTGACAGGGTGTGGGTCTGGAGGGGCTGAACAGAGGGGATCTGAATTGATGGGCGTGGAAGATAAACTGGTGGGGGCAGAATTGCTGGGCAGTGGATGGGCAGATATGGAAGTGAGAGCGCCTACAGCAGGGGCCAAAATCACCTTATCTAATCCATTTGGGAGCATGGGCAACATTAATTGTCACACACACCTTGGGGATGGGCAGGGGGATCTGACTTGTGATTTTTCGCTTGAGACTGGCAATACTGCAGGTCTTCTAAATTCCATCCAACAGGGGGCAGTGGCGGACAGGCATTCCCAGGGAGAACAATCCCTCCAGTACGTACAGGCAGGGGCGGCTCAACCAATTTTGCCGCCCCAAGCAGTCGCCGCTGAATCGCTGCCGCCGAACTGCCACCGTGCCTGGAAGAGCAGCGGAGCTGCCGTCCAAAAGCCGCCGCGGCGGGAAGAGCGGTGGAGCTGCTGCCGAATTGCCACTGCGGGACACGGACTGCCGCCCCATTCTGAATGCCGCCCCAAGCACCAGCTTGCAAAGCTGGTGCCTGGAGCCGGCCCTGCCTACAGGAGCAGCTCTTCTAACATCTGCCCCAGGGTAATAATATAATAATAATAATAATAAAAAATCTTAGTTGGCAATATCCTTGGCAGTGTGGGGAAAAGCCCCCACCATCCTCTCTCCTGCACTGCTGCTGCAGCACTTTGGAAGAAGGAGGGGCCTGTAGCTTCAGGGAGGATTTCTGTGAATCTAAAGAGAAGGATTGTAAATCCATTGCACAGTAATATTTAGCATGTCAGGCTAGTGCATTTTGCTATGCATTAGATTCACGGAAATCCTTCCTCAAACTGCAGTTCTCTCCATCCTGCTCCTCTTGAACTTGCTGCAGCATTACAGTGGAGAGCAATGTGGGAAAGACCTCTCTCTTAGTGCTCTAGAGCCTGGGGTCTGCTGTGCAAGCAGGGGACTTCAAAGGAGCAGGAAGAGTTGACAAGGCGGGGATGACATGTGCCTGGTCTATCATCACTGACAGTCAAGGTTAGACAATAGACATTTCAGAGTAACAGCCGTGTTAGTCTGTATTCGCAAAAAGAAAAGGAGTACTTGTGGCACCTTAGAGACTAACCAATTTATTTGAGCATGAGCTTTCGTGAGCTACAGCTCACTTCATCGGATGCATACCGTGGAAACTGCAGCAGACTTTATATACACACAGAGAATATGAAACAATACCTCCTCCCACCCCACTGTCCTGCTGGTAATAGCTTATCTAAAGTGATCATCAGGTTGGGCCATTTCCAGCACAAATCCAGGTTTTCTCACCCTCCGCCCCCCCACACAAATTCACTCTCCTGCTGGTGATAGCCCATCCAAAGTGACAACTCTTTACACAATGTGCATGATAATCAAGTTGGGCCATTTCCTGCACAAATCCAGGTTCTCTCACCCCCTCACCCCCCTCCCAAAAACCACACACACAAACTCACTCTCCTGCTGGTAATAGCTCATCCAAACTGACCACTCTCCAAGTTTAAATCCAAGTTAAACCAGAACATCTTGGGGGGGGGGTAGGAAAAAACAAGGGGAAATAGGCTACCTTGCATAATGACTTAGCCACTCCCAGTCTCTATTAAAGCCTAAATTAATAGTATCCAATTTGCAAATGAATTCCAATTCAGCAGTTTCTCGCTGGAGTCTGGATTTGAAGTTTTTTTGTTTTAAGATAGCGACCTTCATGTCTGTGATTGCGTGACCAGAGAGATTGAAGTGTTCTCTGACTGGTTTATGAATGTTATAATTCTTGACATCTGATTTGTGTCCATTTATTCTTTTACGTAGAGACTGTCCAGTTTGACCAATGTACATGGCAGAGGGGCATTGCTGGCACATGATGGCATATATCACATTGGTGGATGTGCAGGTGAACGAGCCTCTGATAGTGTGGCTGATGTTATTAGGCCCTGTGATGGTGTCCCCTGAATAGATATGTGGGCACAATTGGCAACGGGCTTTGTTGCAAGGATAAGTTCCTGGGTTAGTGGTTCTGTTGTGTGGTATGTGGTTGTTGGTGAGTATTTGCTTCAGGTTGCGGGGCTGTCTGTAGGCAAGGACTGGCCTGTCTCCCAAGATTTGTGAGAGTGTTGGGTCATCCTTTAGGATAGGTTGTAGATCCTTAATAATGCGTTGGAGGGGTTTTAGTTGGGGGCTGAAGGTGACGGCTAGTGGCGTTCTGTTATTTTCTTTGTTAGGCCTGTCCTGTAGTAGGTAACTTCTGGGAACTCTTCTGGCTCTATCAATCTGTTTCTTTACTTCCGCAGGTGGGTATTGTAGTTGTAAGAAAGCTTGACAGAGATCTTGTAGGTGTTTGTCTCTGTCTGAGGGGTTGGGGCAAATGCGGTTGTATCGCAGAGCTTGGCTGTAGACGAAGGATCGTGTGGTGTGGTCAGGGTGAAAGCTGGAGGCATGCAGGTAGGAATAGATCTCTGAGGGGGTGAGAGAACCTGGATTTGTGCAGGAAATGGCCCAACTTGATTATCATGCACATTGTGTAAAGAGTTGTCACTTTGGATGGGCTATCACCAGCAGGAGAGTGAATTTGTGTGGGGGGGTGGAGGGTGAGAAAACCTGGATTTGTGCTGGAAATGGCCCAACCTGATGATCACTTTAGATAAGCTATTACCAGCAGGACAGTGGGGTGGGAGGAGGTATTGTTTCATATTCTCTGTGTGTATATAAAGTCTGCTGCAGTTTCCACGGTATGCATCCGATGAAGTGAGCTGTAGCTCACGAAAGCTCATGCTCAAATAAATTGGTTAGTCTCTAAGGTGCCACAAGTACTCCTTTTCTTTTTACAATAGACATTGCTTCTCATGTAGCATCAGACTGGCCTCTAGTGGATAGAATGAAACTCACATGTACGGAGGGTGATGGGGGGCTGGGTATTAATGATAGGGCTTAGAGGGAGGGCTTTTACCTTTCTATACCCTGTTTAGAGAGAGAAAGCCCCCCCCATGTCTTCCTCTTCTACTTGGCCTTTTCACTGTCAAGACCCTCTAACATTAACTCCTCTCCTTCTGTCCAAGGACAGCAAGATGTAGCTCCTACCACATCCTAGCAACAATAACAAGGGAATCACTTGAGAGTGACAAGAGTTTTGGGGCTGTCAGGACTAAAATAACAGGGGGTGCTGCAGGGCAGGACTAAGGTGCATTGACAGGCTGGCGTGTGGAGTTTTGCCACAGCCCTTGTCTGCCTTAAACTGTACCATGCTCTAAGAAAGCGTGAGAGAGGAAGTGGTGACCAAACACACACACAGGCTATCTCAATACTTATGGCAGCATGGAGCATACAGGCACTACATGCGTAGCTGCATGCCACATGAAAAGCAATCCGCACCACACTTGTCACTGCAGCGTGTAGGTGCACGCTGCAGTAAAAGGCTCCAGCAAGGGAGAAGGCAACAGGGACTGGGTGACTGGGCAACAAAACGGCAGATGAAATTCAATGTTGATAAATGCAAAGTAATGCACGTTGGAAAACATAATTCCAACTATCCATACAAAATGATGGGTGTAAATTAGCTGTTACCACTCAAAAAAAAAAAGATCTTGGAGTCATTGTGGCTAGTTCTCTGAAAACATCCACTCAATGTGCAGCGGCAGACAAAAAGGCAACCAGAATGTTAGGAACCATTAGGAAAAGGATAGGTAACAAGACAGAAAATATCATATTGCCTCTATATAAATCCATGGTACACCCTCACCTTGACTACTGCATGCATTTCTGGTTGCTCCATCTCAAAAAAGATATATTGGAATTGGAAAAGGTACAGAGAAGGGCAACACAAATAATTAAGGGTATAGAACAGTTTCCATGTAAGGAGAGATTAAAAAGACATGACTTTTCAGCTTGGAAAAGAGACTGCTAAGGGGGGATATGACAGAGATCTATGAAATCTTGACTGGTGAGGAGAAAGTGAATGAGGAAATGTTGTTTACTCCTTCACATAATACAAAAACTAGGGGTTATCCATTGAAATTAATAGGCACCAGGTTTAAAAAAACCAAAAGGAAGTACTTCTTCACAGAACGCACAGTCAGTCTGTGGAACTCTTTGTCATGGGATGTTGTGAAGGCCAAGACTATAGCAGGGTTCAAAAAAGAACTGGATAAGTTCATGGAGGATAGGTCCATCAATGGCTTTAGCCAGGATGGGCAAGGATGCAACACCATTCTCTGAGTGTCCCTAGCCTCTGTTTGCCAGAAGCTGGGAGTGGACAACAGGGCATGAATCACTCGATGATTGCCTGTTCTGTTCATTCCCTCTGAAGCACCTGGCATTGGCCACTGTTGGAAGATAGGACCGTGGGCTAAATGGATCATTGGTCTGACCCAATATGACTGTTCTTACGTCCTATGGGAAAGGCTCCAGCAGGGGGGAGGCAACAGGACACTACACTGCTAAAAACCAGCAGTGTAGATATGGGAGGCACTGCTTGGGTGTGTAGAGATGGGGTTACCATACATCCAGGTTTTCCCAGACAAGACCCTCTTTTTTGCTCCTCCGATCTCTGCCCGGGCAGATTTTTGAAATCCGAACAAATGTCCATGATTTTGAGCTAGCCAGCCAGAGAGCAGCAGCTGCTGGATGGGTGCCCAGCTCTGAAGGCAGTGCCGCTGCCAGCAGCAGTGCAGATATGAGGGTGGCATGGCATGGTATTGCCACCCTTACTTCTGTGCTGCTGCTGGTGATGATGCTGCCTTCAGAGCAGGGTGGCTGGAGAGCAGTGGCTGCTGTACCCCACGCTGGATCCTGGCAGTATCTGCTATCTGGGGACTTGAAATATGGCAACCCTATGTAGAGAGCCCACGTAGGATATACACCCTGGAGGTTCACGCGTGTAGAGCACTCTCCTCTCCTCACCAAAGTCATGCCTCACCTTCTGCACTGCTCTTTATCCCTGTGCTAGCTGGGTGTGCAGTGTCTGTACATGCTATCGTAAGTGTAGATGTACACACACGACAAAACTCCCTGAAATTTTCAAGGGAAATGCACCTGATCCCTGTTGTACTTACATGGGAATGTGAATATCTATGAAGTTCTTGGGGACAAATCCTTCGTGACTTCTCAGCTCAGCCCTGTACCACTCTTCCTGGGAGCTTAAAATCTGCAGCAGAGAGACAGAATGAATGAATGAACGAACCTCCTTGGGAGAGGCAAAGTAACCAGAAGGAGAAGTTACTGGAAAAAGAAAGAAAGAGTTTGGAATTATTTGGAAGGATAAAAGTAGACTAGATTGGGTTTGCTGGCGCTGAGAGCCCTGGAATCCCATGGCACCCCCGTTTTCTTCCCTCCCACATACACACACTGCAGCAGGACTGGTAGATGAAGGCCAGTTCAGTGCAAATAAAGTAATGAGGAAGATATGGAGAAATTAGAGGGACTGCTTGTTAGTTTTATCTGTATTTCTGGATAAATGTCCAGGAGGCTGGGAGATGTACACTGCACAGCTCTAATGCCTTCATGATGGAGGAGTTTGCTCTGAAGGACTTAGTGGGGGTTTAAGGAGTTCTTTGTGTTGTTTTTAATGGTTTGCCCTGGAGTGTCCCAATTTGACAAGAGATGAAAAAGCTCTGAAAAATTCTGCTACATCGGAATATGTGTGATTGTGATTGAGTGTGTGTTATTGGGTATCATTGCATGTGTTAGAATTAGGGGGGCTGAAGCTTCAGCTGTGCAGAGCTCACACCAGAGCAGTTGAAGGGAGGAGGCAAAGGTGGTTCAAAGACAGTTTTCTGCCGTTTTAGATTTTGGGTGTTGCAGGGGGCCAGTCTGTGTAATGCAAATTGGAGCAGCCTCAGGGTTATGCCTAATATCGCTAGTAAGGTCATTCCACTGATCAAGGATTGCTGGACTGCATTATTCTCTACCTCCACCCCATTTTGCCCCGACATGGCCCGAAGACGGAGGTGAGGGAACAGGTGGCATATAGCTACCTGTGTTGCCAGCGGCTATGATTTTATTGCAAGCTTTGTGGTATATGGTGTTTTTCTTAAAATTCCAGCTCCTGGAGGCAAGTGAATACATGAGAATCTCAGCTTTCATTTTTTTTTAAAAGAAGTTTCTAGCCCTTATGGTTGTAGAAAAAAGCTTGAAGTATGACCCCCAGGGGCTCAGGAAACAGAAAGCAAAAAAAAAAAAAAGTTCCCAAAATATGTAATTAAAAAAATGGTTAAGCCATGTTTTTAAACATTCGGGGTTGACAATACTGAGCCCTCTGGGACTCATTCTCCACTCCCTTGTGTAGTCCTTACACCCGTGCACACGGAGGGAATGGGCAGCTGAGGATTTCTGAATGGGTAGCTGAGGATTCCCTGGCTTATTGCCAGTTGATTCCCCCATACAGTGAGCCTGATTTAAGGTCTCTTTGTGCTGCTCCAAGCAAACCAAATGGGATAAAACTCTTTTCTCCTCTATGGCTCAACACCTACACAGGGTATAACTGCATATCAGCAACCCCTTCTCCCCTCCTGCCTGGAGACTGCTCTGCTAGCAGCTAGATTTCCGGCGCAATCCACCTGCAAGCTCTTGGTGCACAGAGGGCAGGCCCCTCTGTGTCAGTCTCTCACAGCAGGGGTGGTGGGGAGGTGGATTTCCTCCTGTCGCTGCTGGTTCAGGGCCTCACACTTCCTGTTCATCTAATCTCCACATCAATACTGTTTACCTTATCTCCTTTGCCAATCAGTTAAGATAAACCCCAGCAGGTTGCACAGGCAGGGTTGGGAGGACAGCTGGGGGTATGTGCCTGCATGCATGCGTTTGTGTGATGTTACACACTTCGATTTGTCATATCTTTGACTCTTGGCTGCTAGGGAGTTGCACCGCCACAAAGAGAAAGAGAGATAATGAGAGGACAATCTCTGGCTTTCTAGTTGTGAATGCCCAGTGGAAATAAACGAATAGAGAGATACAATCAACACAGTGCAGAGGTAGGGGCATGGGGATGGAGTTTGAGCTGAGGAAGCATCAGGAGAGCTGTGTAGGGCAAGTGCTCAACCATCCTAAAGGGGAGAAGGGGGATTTGTCCATAGCACCTCTCATGTCACTCTGGAAAGATCCCCCTCTTTGACCTTGGTGGGTTTTGGATGGAGCCACATTTGCCCTAAGTCCCAAGAACAGATGGGAGGGAGGGTAAAGTGAGAAATGGGGGTGTGGACCTAAGGAAAGCTAAGAGGGGAGAATTCATAGATTATAATTAATTGGAATAGCAGGGGGTGCTGCAGGCCAAGACAGAGGTGCCCTGGCCCACACTACTCAAAAATGCTCCTTTTGGCCAATTAAGGGGTATAGTCAGTGAGAGCCAATGTGAGTCATGTTCAGGCAGCTTCAGCTGTAGCAGAGTGACTAGGATGCACAGTGTTGTAGATTGAGGACTGGGTAAAAAATATGATGTGGGGTTGTGTGGATTCATCCTCATTGCTAATAACAAGAACAATTCTACCAGAAGAAAGATGAAATAGAATGCGTTTTACATACTGTATGTCTGACATTTCTTCCCACTCCCGCTCTAGCATTCCTCTGCTTCTTCATTTCTGAAGGGGGTGTTGTGGCTTATACTAGCTCAGGGGCTCTCAACATTTTTCATATAATTTCTGTACGAAAAAGTCTTGTGGATACTTCCCCTCCCATTAGCAATTATATAATATCCCTGTGGCAACTACAGTAATTCCTTACAGGGAAAAGTAATATCAGGAAATTCACTGAGTGTACTTTAGCCCAGTGCTTCTCAAGCTATCTGATGTGGGGGACTGGCAATTTTTTTCCCCAATGTGCACGCAGACTGGCAGCCAATGGCTCACGGACTGGCACTGGTCCGCGGACCACCACTTTGAGTAGAATTGCTTTAGCCATCTTTTATGGCAATCTAACAGCTGGAAATAAGGAGGATGGCAAGCACTGTGAGGCTAGCCAGTTCTCCATGAACCTCCAGCAAGCCCTCCATGGAACACTAGTGGCATCTGGACCACAATCTGTGAACATCTGGGCTGGCCTATGTTATGGCGGGAGGCACTGGTGCAGTGGGGTCTGGCAGGAGTCACATAGTTAAACAGTCCTCCTTTGGTGGCGCCTCGGGCTGCACTTACCTTCAGAACGTCCCCGGCCCGGAAACTGAGTTCATCCTCTCCAGAAGCATTGAAATCAAATTTGGCAATGGCTTCCATACTGTGCCTTGGTGACAGGGCAAAGCTGGAAGAGATACAAATATGTCAATGTCTGGGAGGAGCTGGGACCTCGGAGTCTAGCTCATAGAAGGGCTTGTTATCTCCTCTTCCTCAGAACACTGTGAACTGTACATTGGTGCTGTGATCTCTTCTTACTCAGGGTACCAGGGGCATTAAGACCAGCCTGTTGGGTTAATCTGTAATAGTCCCTTGCTAGGGGCAGTTGGCCTGTATCCAGTGTTGTGATCTTTTGTTCAGGCCCACAAACCATTATTGGATTGAACGACGTTACCAGCTAGGAACGATCCCATTAACCGGCGTGGCTGATGAGCATCGGAATGAGACTCAAATTAGTGGTTCACTTTTCATCAAGAGGGCTCAAAACATACCAATGCAGAAGCTGTTTCCCACAGGCCATTGTCTCCACCCAATAATCTTATGATGAAAATGTGCACCCCATGCCCAAGCAGGCTGATAACAGGGATGACCTCAGTGTAGGTGATAACAGCATTGTTCTATTAGCTATTCCCTGTGATGTAAGTGACCCCCTCATCCAGCAGAAGGCACTCATCCTCCACAATGGCCTACTTATTATCCTTATGAGAGATACACACTATGGGCAAAAGGAGGATCTTACAATAAAAAAATTATTTTTTAGACTGTGAGCACCATGTTGAAGAATGAAAGAAAGACCTTCCTCTACAAAGGCTTTTTGGCATGGATAGCCTTGATTTCCAGTGAGGGGAAAAACTTGTGTGCATAAAGCTTGTACTCCCTGTATGGGAGGTGGCAGAAAACCAAATTGTAGTACTTACTGCTTAAGCCACATGAGTATGACATACGTGTCCAAAGAGTCCAGATTTCTGGAGCCTGAATTCACATCTTACATGTGTTTAGTGGCAGTGAAAGGTAACAAACCATCACCAACAGCCCTGCAAACCAAAGTCTTCCTTTTTGTAGCATGGGAAGTAGCGGTGCAAGCTTCACTCAATCAACACTTCTTGCTAACATAACTGAGATGTGTGCTGGAAGGACCATTTTTAGGATCAAAAGGAGTGCTCAGTTCCCATGGCTCACTGAATCTCTGACTTTTCTGCTGAGGCTGCCAATGGCAGAGTCGGAAGTGGCTCAATTAGTGTCAATTGCATTGGTGTTTTTTGTGATGTAGGTACATGTCGTTCCAGGAACCAGTGGGAGATGCTCCTGGAAGTACATTCACAAAGGCCACTAAACAGCTCTCATATGGGAATAACTTTCAGCACTTCTAACCCAGATTGGACTGCAATCAGTGACCTGGAAGTTAAAGGCTCCATAGCCCCTCTTCACTCCCCCAAGGCATCCAGTCTGTACAAGCAGGGAAGACTCTCCAACTTGCCTTACCTGAAAAGCTTTTATCCAGAGGACCACAGAAAGAAACTTCACCAACAGCCTCTCTAGAGAAACTTTGGTTTATTGAGCTGCCTTTCATAGCAGAATTGAGATTCAAGACCAAAAAGTGTTAGCTCCGAACAAGACCCAGAATTATGCAAGAAAAATGTCATGTTTAAAATTGATGGGCCACTAGAGATTGATTCTGAGAATTATCTTCTCTCATTCCCAAATATAAAAGGATCTGCACATGCTTTTCTCCAAGGTTTCTTTCAGCATTTTCTTTTTTGCTGCTTATTTGAGGTGAAATTGAATTCGTGTGACCGAACATGAGGCAGGCAGAATAGAGGAGTGACTGTCCACACGCAACTCTGCAAGTTCAATGGGATCCTGTCTTACAGACATCTGTCTTATTTAAGTCCTGGGAACTCCCACACAGATATACAAATGTAGTTCAGTCCTGACCTGCAGTATTTCCCTTGCCCCTCAGAGTGTTGCCAATGCACTTCAGTAGTGAACTGCACCATTTTAATGGTCTGCCAGTGTGCCTCAATTTTGGCCTGCAAATTCTCCCACCATTTCAATCCTGTTCACCTCCTTCTCTCTCCTTCCTGCCCTCCCCCTGATTTGTTGATGCACCTTAATTCTGACACCTTCTGGTATCCCAGTCCCAGGTCCTCACACGGATCTGCCATTGCACCTCAATGCTGAGCACCTCAGTGCTGAGCTACAATTGTCCCATGCTATTCTTGGGTCCCCAGTATAGCTCTGCTGATGCAACTCAGCCTTGACCTGCAGCATCCCTTGCTATTTTAGCCACTGGAGTTCCTTATCTTCAGCCTGTAATGTCACACAGCTTCATGTGGTGATGATGATTGTTATGTCACAAGGGGAGGATTAGGATTTCAAATGGGGGAGCAGGTTACCATTGTGTGAACTATAAAAACAAAGATTTTGTTTTCATGTAAACATCCCTTATTAATAATGATTATTTAGAATGATGGGGAGAGAACTAAAGAAAATGCCAGCAACCAAAGCAGAGTTACTTTAAAGTATGGCATGTTTCTCAGTGTTTTACCTTGAGGCACTGGGCTGCTCTATAAAGATCACAGAGGGCTGGGTGAATACATCCTCAAACTCCCAAGTGCAGAGCAATAATCTCAGTTTGAGACAACCAGTTAAAAACAACAACCTCTTTGAATACGAAGTCTTGCTTTGATTTTTGCCCTTTGGTGGAATTAGAGAGCTCAGTGATTCTTTCTGTGGGGAGGGAGTGCGTTCATTTAATTTTTCAACATCCAGGCAGTTACATGTGATATTTGACATCCTCCCCCTCAAAAGGAGCAGTGTTGGGGAAACAGTTAAAGGCTCATCTCTCACTTATTTTCAATTCCAACCTTGGGCAGTGACCGAGACACAGACACCTCTTCAAACAATCTAACAAATGGATTAAATGTATTTTTCCTTGCCAGAGGCTGGATTTAGGAGTGACTCAAATACCATAAAAAGAAAAGGAGTACTTGTGGCACCTTAGAGACTAACCAATTTTCCACAGTATGCATCCGATGAAGTGAGCTGTAGCTCACGAAAGCTTATGCTCAAATAAATTGGTTAGTCTCTAAGGTGCCACAAGTACTCCTTTTCCTTTAACAAATTTAAGGTGCCACAAGTCCTCCTTTTCTTTTTGTGAATACAGACTAACACGGCTGCTACTCTGAAACCTGTCAAATACCATACACAGTGTCAGCTAGGTTGATAAATCAGTACTGCAGTAATACGCCTTAAACACCTTCCCCACCAACTACTAAAGCACCACTGGTCAATAATCCTGTCTTTGAACCCCAGCCTAGCATTTTTCAGCACCTGAACTTCAAACCAGCCCTGCATCTCTGATCCTATTCCTCCCTTCTCTTGTATCTCCAATTTCCTTATACTGTTCAGGTCAGTGCTGGGCTTTTTATGAAAGCTTTCCCACTAGGTGCTCATTCTTCCTCTCTCTACATGTGTATGACTTCCATCAGCACTTGTGTGACAGAGAGATGTTTGATTTTTTGTCATCACTTACATTTCTCAGGCATCGTTTCTCCTAAGGATATCAGAGCACTTTATGGACTGTGAGCCAAATTCTGCCTTCAGTTACACAGCACAACTCCATTAGCTACAGTGTAACTGAAGGTAGAATTTAGTCCTGTATGTACTGTATTGGGTGAAAATCACCCAGGTACAGAGGGCAAGCTCAAGGTCTATGCATCACTTTAGTCCCACTAAGGCCTCTGACTGCTAGAAGCTGGGACAGGATGACAGGGGATGGATCACTTGATGATTGCCCTGTTCTGTTCATTCCCTTTGAAGCATCTGACATTGGCTGCTGTTAGAAGACAGGATACTGGTCTAGATGAACCATTGGTCTGACCCAGTGTGGCCATTCTTATGTTTGGTTAACCCCTATTTCAGGCATGAATGTGAATTAACTAGTGCTGTCTTGCTGCACAGAAATGAATTTTACTTTTAGCGATCACCCCCTGTGTCACTGAACTGCCGACGCATCTAGGCTAGAATGCAAGTGCCAGTCTGTGCTATCAATGCTACACCAGAGTCAAAGGAGGGGAAATGAAAAGTAACTTCACCATTTGAAACTACACAGGACATATTTTAGGTCAGTAGAATACTTAATTCCGTGAGTTGGAATTCAGCCAGGACACTGAGGTTAACACCTCCACATTTATGAAAAGCGACAAGGGCTATTTAATGACCACAAGTGATCAGGTGATAAATCTCATCTCATCTGAAATACAGCACTCCAATAACAGAACATCCCTCCTAACCCCTTGCTGGGGCGTTGGCTTTGTAGTAATGACTCAAGAGGAAGAACACCACCTACTAAGTCACCAACACCACTGTCTGCATCACTGGGGTTTTCTATGGCAGCCTTTCATTCATTTATTGTCCAAGCTCAACTTTGTTTTGCTTAGTGTAATAAGATCACAGCAAGGGAGCATGGCTGCAAGCAGGGTGCATATTCAACGACCTTAACAAGAGCTTGATTTTCAAGCCTGTATCTTACATAAATCAGACCCACAGCTTCAACCAGTGAGCTTTCCTCAATAGATGTGAAGTGGCACGTTCTGCTGTGCCTTTTTGGGTACTGCAGGTGTCAGAGTTTAAAGTCAGAGGGGCCATTAGATCATCTAGTCCAGTGATACTCAGACTGAGGCTCATGAGCCGCAAGTGGCTCTTTAATGTGTCTCCCGTGGCTCTTTGCAGCACACGATGTTACAATTACTAACCAGTCAAGGTGCTTTACTATGTTATTAACCAATTAAGTTATCAACTTGCACTAAGTTATTAACTTATTGGCTGTGAGAATAATTATATATAATGTTCATCTTTCTCTAGAATTAAGACTAAGACAGCTGTGATGGGAGTGTAATCCACAGGGGGAAAGGGTTAACATCTCAGGACAAGGGTGGCAAACCCTAGAAGGAAGCCCTACAGTGAAGGAATTTCTAGGCTATCAGAGAGGTGAGCTGCTTCCTGCCTCTTTCCAGGTTGGGGGTTTGCCACCACCGGCTCATTTTCATTTTTATTTCTGGCGTAGAAAGCCATTTTGTTTTATGGCTTGACAATAAAGACATCTCAAAGCAGGACATTTCCATGAAAATTTCCATATATACATATACACTAAATATTTCCCACCATACCATTTAAATATAAATTTTATATAGTAAATGAATCAATGAATTCACACTATTGTGGCTCTTTTGGGTAATGTTGATTGCTAATTTGGCTGCTGAACCACTAAGGTCTGAGTATCACTGATCTAGTCCTGTATATCACAGGCCACCAACACCACCCACACACTAAACCCAATAGCTAAAAAGAGAGCAAAATATTACAACCCATGGGACACTAGTCTATTATATACGACAGGCAGAGACAAAAAGTCTGAGGTGCACCAACATTCAAAGCAGGGAAATGATTAAGTGAGATATACCTTGATAATCCTGGCAAATGACCTGCACCCATATGCTGCAGTGGAAGGTGAAAATCCCCTAAATTCACTGCCAATCTGACCTGGGGGGAAATTCCTTCCCGGTCCCACAGATGGCAATCAGTTAAACCTTGAGCATGTGAGCAAGAACCAGCCAGCCAAGCAACTGAGAGGGAGGATGCGTGGTGACACCTCAGAACCCTGCCCCACCCTGCTTACATGTAGGTTTGATAGTGAGTAGGGATGGAGTCCAACATTCAACATCTGTACAGGAATGAGAGATGACATTGTATCTAAAGCACCTGAGTAGGGGGCAATTATCCAGAATGAGCGATGATATACACAGTCATTGTTGTCACCAGATAAACCACATCCAAGAGGCATTGGGAAATATTCTGTTCCAAAAATGCAAGCCTCTCACCAGTGCATTAATAGAACAGCTCCATTAACTGTCAGAAGTACTAGTACCTCCAGCCACTACAAGGCATGTTCGTTACAAATGGATAAACACACAAACGTATTAAATACAGCAGCGGACAGTGGTCATATATATGTTCACCAGCCGTTTCCCCTCATAATTTAAGGAATGGCTTCCCTAGATCATCTGGCAGAGGAATCTGATATGTATTGGAAAGCCCAGTGTTTTCCGTCCAGTGGGGGTGGAGGCAATACAAGTGCCTTCCATACCTAAAGGAGCAGCTCCTCTAGGTCAGGTCGCTGAGAAATGGTATACATATGTAGTAAGTAGGGGGCAGTGGTGAGTGCACGAATTCACACTGTACACACCAGTCTGTCCATCTCATACTGTGGAAGATTTCACCAATGGCCATTTCTATGCATCACCAATAGCTCAAGCCCCCTTTTGGGCTGGTTCCATATCTGCTCTCACCATATTCTCTGTTCTACGCTACATTAATTTTCCTGCCCTGTGAATGGCCTGAGAGATTGAGAGAATATGTTACAAAATTGAGTGAGCTGTTTGTTTACTGCTGTGGGACCTAATCGGTGCCCCATTGAGAGACCCGCTGTGAGCAGTCACTCACCCCGGCTGTCTGGCAATGTAAAAAAAATTGTCTGGCTTTCTGTTAGCCAGCCAAAACACTCCATGGAAATGTCCTGCTTTCAAATGTCTTTACTGTCTAGCCATAAAACAAAATGGCTTTCTACGCCATAAATAAAAATGAAAATGAGCTGGTGGTGGCAAACTCCCAACAAGGAGAGAAACAGGAAGCGGCTCTCCTCCCTGATTGCCTAGAGATTCCTTCACTGTAGGGCTCCCTTCTAGGGTTTGCCACCCTTGTCCTTAGATGTTAAACCTTTCCCCCTGTGGATTACACTCCCTAGTCTTAATTCTAGAGAGAGATGAACATTTAAAGGTCATGAAACTCTCCAGAGTTATAATTAAGGGTAACAACCTTTTTTGGAAGGGATATTAAGCTGCATTCTTCTGGGGCTTAGCTAATTTGTACAGTGCCTTGCACAATAGAGGTCCATGACTAGGGATCCCAGGCACTACCACAATGCAAATAAATAATAAATAAATAATAATAATGAACACCAGGATGAGACCTATTGTGCGGGACAGATTATCCCACATCTGCCTACTGTGGGGTTCTTACATCTTCCTCTGAAACGTCTGGTGCTGGCCACTGTCACAGACAAGATAGATGGATTATGGGTGTGAGCCATTCTGGAAAATCCTATGTTGAAAAACTATTATTCTGATACACTTGCATCTATTTGGGTGCTTATCTGAATGATCCAAACTAACTGAGTATGCAAAAGGGGGTTGGCAATCTCATAAAAACAGGCTTTATCACAACATTTTCATCATCTCTTGCTTCTGGATGGGACTGCAATGTCAGGTGAAGAAGCTTTTTCATGGCATTTCAGCAGTTGCACTTTCTAGCCAGGAAGCACAGGAGCAATCACAAAAATGAAAGATTTTTTTTTTTACTGTCAAAGAAATTAAGACCTTTTCCAAATGCCAAATGGTTTTATCTGATGTTCTGGGAAAGGTTAATTGATTTGGTTCGGTTCCGGTTTTGTGTGCTTTTAAACTAAACTGGGTCACCCCCATCCTTAATTAGCTAGCCTCAGGGAAGCAACACTGTCAAGAAATAGAGGAGGAGGGTAAGTGGATGGAAGCTTGGAAATGAGGAGAATTCTCAGTTGTCATGTACTGTAGTGAATAATAATTCATCAGCAGTGGATGCTGGAACATCAAGTTGCAAATCCACATACAGCTGAAAGATATGAATGGGAGCTGTCCAGCTTCTCCTGATCTCCCATCTATTCCTGTCCCATGATCAGATGTGTTCCATACATGGCAGTTCATCCTCTCTCGCAAATTCCCTTTCCAAGGATGGCTGGCTAGGCTGTCTGCAGTGACAAGTCATTAACGGACAGTTATTTTTGCAGTCGGGGAGCAAGTGCACAGAGCAGGTGATGTTATTCAAACTTCTCTGAAGAGCTCCACCAATACACTTCAGCCCAGATCTGTGGCACCTCCTGCTATTTAGGTTCTTTCTGCCCTGAAAACCCTGCCCCTCATTCTTCACCTGCAAGCACTCCTGCCTGGTCAAGTCCTAGGATTCTCAAACAGCTCAGTCAATGCACCATGATCCTTAAGTACAAACATCCCCTGCTATTCTAGTCCTGACCTGTCACCATCACACTCATAACCCACATTCAGTTTGGCTGATACGACAAAGGCCTTGTCTATGCAAAACTTTGTTGCTGGTATAAACTATGCTATTTAGGGGCGTGGCATCCCTCCCCATACAGGAACAAGCTATAACTGTATAAGCACCTTTATATCAGTATAACTGCATCCACAGTGGGGGGAGGGTGCTGGGGTGGGGGTTCTAGAACGGTAACTATACCAGTATAACTATGGTACAACTTTTGTATGTAGACAAGGCCTTAATCCTGAACTGCAGAGCAATTTGCTATCCCAGTTGTGTGGCCCCTCCCCACTCCTCTGTTAATCCACCTCAAAATATATCATCTGCCATTCCAATTGAAGAGCATGTTGGTATGTTGGAGGGATTTTTGTTTTACAATAAAATGTTGCTATGTTCCTCTGCTTTCATTTTTAAATGCAAGTAGAGGAACATATTTCAAACCATTGACAAACATCACAAGATGAAATATTTTCTCTCCATCCCGCTGATCCTGCCAAGTTCCTCTTCTACGTTTCCCTTCCCCTCACAGCAGATGACTGAGTTATGAGTGTTTCACTAGCAGCTTTATCCATGCTAATCAGTTATGTCCTCCTCCTGCATTCGTAAGGTGATTGCACTGAACCATGCGCGTGACACCACAGCTTAGCACCTTGGAAGCAATTGTGAGATCACAAAAACTGAACTGTGGCAAAACTGAGTGGGGATCAGCTGAGGAGGAGGCAGCAACTGACTACAATGGAGAATGGGATGTTTGGGCCCTTTTCTGCCTAATCCTTTAGGTCCCAACCATCCTTCTATATTTCTCTTAGCTTCACTGAACTGCTTCAGTGCTGCCTAATAGTCCAGACACAAGCCAGCGTGTTGCACCAGCTGCCTAATGCTTTGAACACACCTAGGCAAACCAGGCCTGCTGTGCCAGGTAATTCTCTACATAAATGATGAGTGAAATACACCCACCATGCCACCAAATCTTCCAGCTCTGTCCTAATATTTAGCTGACTACAATGCAACATCAATGCCAGACAGGTCAGCTTGGCGCAGCACTGGGATCTGTGGCTTCTGGAGTATGAGTTCTGCTCAGAAATCCTGATGATTTTTCACAGGTTCATACTCTACATTCAAGCAAGACTGATTAAAAAACAAACCCTCATCTTTAGCTGGTATAGCTCTGTTGAAGTCTATGGGCTATGCTGAGTTATACCAGCTGAAGATCTGGCCCTGTGGTTTTAAAATACTCTTTCATTTACTGCTCAAAATGTGAAAAATATCTGCAGCAGATGGGTGGAAGGGGAGAGGGAGGTGATGCTGCTGACAAGGAAGGAAGCCCCCCCTTCTAAAGTCCCAGAGCCTGGTGCAAAAGGTGCCCCGTGCTTGCAATGAAAGATAAACATGACACTCGTACCAATGACAGACTCACATATCCAAGCAATGATGATGATAGTTGATCCTGTCACTGCCGTATTCCCAGATATCCATTTGAACTGCAGATAAGCTAAGCGGGGGCGGCCTGGCCACCAGGCCAAAATCAAAATGTGCTGCACGGGCGGCTGATTTTCCTCCCTAGCTGTTGCTGGAGAGAGACAGAGTGAGAGACAGTCTTCTTTGGTGCTCTGAACCCAAGCCCAGTGCACGCAAGCACACATTCCATTCCAGGGTTGAAATGATCCCTGATGATCCCTGATTCATTAGACTTTGTTGAGCCTCCAGCTGAAGCAAGGGAAGGGTGAGGTCTCCCTCCTTTTCTGCTCCCCCCACCCTGCTTCGCCCCTTTAATCATGATAAATATATTTTAACTCGCTTGATTAAGTAGCCAGACAATGCACCCCTAATCTGCCGTGATCAGGGCTCTGGAATTGCAACGGCGAACATGCTGTCTCTCTATCAGACAGAGCAATAAGGGGCTGCTAATGCAGCCCCCATTAACAACTTCGTACAGAATGAATTTTCCCTGACTGCTCCTGAAGAGCAGGCACTTGAGGAATGCTGTGTGATATGAATATATTCTGACTGATCTCTTTCTGGAAAATTGACAAGCTTCCCCCACTAACCCCCCACATAAATACATAAAGTATGAAAAATGTAGCCACTTCATTGTCTCTAAAGGTTTTTTGATCTCATCGTAACTTATCTAGTTAACTGCCTCTCAATTCTTCTCGTGGCTCTTTGTAAGTTTTAGTATGGACTGGTATGTATTTTAATGCAAGTCAGTGTTAGCTGAATATTAATCACGTGCTTTGGTGCGTGAATGTGCACGCATTTGTACTTGTGCTCTGCACACATGTAAATCTGCTTTTGTATGTATGGTGTTTGCACTTATACAGTTTGCAGTTAGGCCACGAGTGTGGAAATAACTGCATATATGTCTGAGTACATATGGATATGTGTAAGGAAATACTGTGTAAGTGCATGAATGCACGTCTGAGTTTGCTTTTGTATGTATACATGTCATGCATATGTGGATTTGCATACATGTGTATATACTCTAAGGGCCACAGCCTCTGCTCTGACTGATCAGTGGCACAAGACTGAAATCCAGGGGATGAAAGGTGTCATCTTTGCACTCTGTAGATGAGTGATGGGCAACCTGCGGCCCACGGGCCACACACAGCCTGTCAGGCCAATCCGCTGGCAGGCCACCAGACAGTTTGATTACATTTACACGGCCGCCTGCAGCTCCTAGTGGCCACGGTTTGCCGTTCCTGGCCAGTGGAAGCTGTGGGAAGCAGCGGCCAGTACGTCCCTGGGGAGCTGTGGGCGAGAGCTGGGAGCCACTAGGGGCTGTGGGCAGCCGTGTAAATGTAAACAAACTGTCTGGAGGCCTGCCAGTGGATTACCCTAACAGGTCATGTGCGGCCCGCTGGCAGCAGGTTGCCCACCACTGCTGTAGATCCTGGGGCTAATTAGCACAAATCCAGTCTCCAGTGTACATGTGAGCCCAATGTACATTTAGACCAGCCCCAGGGCTGCTCTAAAACACAGCTGCTCCAAATGGCCATTCTGGCAAGCAGTGACCAGGTGAACATAGAAGCATTCTTCCTATGCTCCTTATATCAGAGGCTGGGATGGAGGGTGTCAAAGGTGATGCTACACCTCACAAGGATTCCCCAACCCAGAGAAAATCCTTCAGGGGCCAGAAGCACTAGCATTAGAGCTTCTTTGTGCTGCTGGCATGGTGCAAAGCAGCCAGAGTAGGACTCAGGATCTGACCATATGGGCCAGATTTTCAAAAGATTTCAAGCACCTATAATTGGGTCCAGATTTTAAAAAGAGCTCAGCTCCTATTTAGGCACTTAAATATGGAACAAATTTTCAAAAGTGTTCAATACCCAGTAGTTGCCATTGTGACACCTGTGGATAGATAAAGAGCTCAGCACCCAGCATGCTATACTCTTCTGAAAATATAGCCACTTATTCTGGTGCTAACTGAGAACTGCTAATTTTGAAAATTCTGGCCTATATGTCTGTACCTGCATATGCACTGTATGTGTGCATGGATGGTATCCTTACTGTGTCTGTGTCTCTATTTTATAACCAATAATAATATCTGTAATTAGGTATGCTAAAATAAGGATAATCATATTTTATGTTTTCAGAGCATAAGTTGATCTCCATGAGGGTCAGGAAATAATTCTCGTCACCATCTACAACTGACTGGGTACAAAATACAATGCTGGGCATTATAAATCAATTGTCTGATCTGGTAAGACAAATTTTGTATTCTGTATTTCTACTGCAGCATGATATATAGGAATGCATGACTATGACATGTCTGAACAATATGGCATGAAAATCTGCTAATATAGACAGGCACATGTAACTGCATTTCAAGTCAGTTACTGCATGTGCTTCGCCATGCCAGCAGACACAATTTTGTGTAAAATGGGAAGCAGAATGATATCAGTAAGGTAACTGCTATTTTCCTTACTTTTGCATAAGATTCAGTTTGGCAACACAGACAACTGTGAAAAACCTGTAACTCTGCAACTAAAATTACAGTCTGTGGCAGCAGATATAATTTTGCACAAAAGTGGAAGCACAGTTAACACAATAAGGAAGTGTAGCATTTCTTTATCCTTTTAACTGTAGGTCTATTTCTGCACTAAATTGCCTCTGACTGTACAAGCTGTGGTTTATTATTGCATAGCTCTCTCTTTTTCTTTCACCTTTTTTCCTTATAGTTCATCCTTTCTTCTTTAATCTTTAACATAACAGTTAAAATAAGATTAAATACCACAACCTAAGTCAATACAAAGTTAAGTATGAGAATTTAGCACAAGTATAGGAAATCCCATAATTAAGGTTCATAATAGCAATGTTAACTTGGCAACATTGTACATACAAGGCCAATTTCTGCTCTCAGTGACATTTGTTCTGAGACCTGAATTTGATCCACTCTGTATACAAAGAAGCACACTGAACTGCAAAAACAGCAACTAAAATGGCTACTATAGATGCGTGCCAAGAATTAATGTTTCTGTCGGAACCTTAATTTATGAACGTTCTGACTTTTGTATTTACACTCTCAACCTCAGTGTTACATTTACACTGCTTTTTGTCTTTAATATACGCTGACGGCTTGATTCTCATTTAAGAATAGGCTCCGTTAGAATGCCAGAGTGGTGTAACAGGGCCGTATGTTGAAATTAGAATCAAGCCCTGTGAGAGTGCTTTTGCATGTGCGAATGCTTGTGCAGGGTTTTTAAAGTAATTAAGTACAATAATGGATTTTTTAAAATTAAAGGTGCAGCTCCAAGAAGGAATTAAGTTTATTTTCGACCAGAAGGTAAACGTGGATACTGTCTTGTTACTATTCTTGTGATTTGTCCACACACAGAAATTACATCAATTTAACTAAAAGCATGGCAATGATTTAGGGCTTGTCTACACTTGAAATTTAATTTGGATTAAGGGAGGGTGTGAATTTAAAGATCAATAAGAGTGTTCACATGTGGAGTTAGTTTTGAACAGCTATTCTGGAATCATTCCATGTATGGATAAATCCTTAAGCCAGGTCAACTTCTGAATAGAGACAGGCCTTGGAGATTCCATGATTCTCATTCCCACAGCATGAGCAGTGATGTTGCAACCATCACAGCAGCCAGTTTAGCTGAAGCCTTGTCTGCAACCCCTGCATAATATACAGATATAATTGCTAATTTACCCTATCTGTGAGAAAATGATCATTTGCTGCTCTGTACCAGGGAACCACAAGGTCTCCAACCCTATTTAATAGAATGCATGTGGCAAAAGAGGGAACTCTGCTTAAAGGGTGTGAATGAGTCATTTGACATTTCAGGTTGACTGAAGTCATTCCGCTACATTTATTTCTAATCTTGATGTGCTACCACATTTGCACGTTAAACAGAACGGGAAGAAAAAGATTGACATTATCTGTTACAGAATATGTATGCAAGACACATAGGAGATACCAACTAAGGCATGACTTGATGCATGTATGAGAATGGGAGCTTGCAAGGGCATCTGTTTGTGTGAGAGTACCAGTACGTGACTTTGATGTTGCCTCTGGGTGTGTGAACAACTGTTCTGTTATGCATGTATGTCTGAGCATGAGTGTGCATCTGTGAATTTGCTTATAAATGAACTTCACACGTAATTATGAGCCAAAGTGCTGCGTACATGAATAGGAGAGTAGGGGTGCTCCGAGTGTGCATTAGTGTGAGGTGTGCTGTGTGTTGCCCGTATAAGCACAGGTCTGAGAGTTTGCATATGAATTGGCCTGTGACATGGAGGACAGTGGATGTGTGTGTGTATGTATTACCATGAACAGGATTACAGGCATTATGGCCTGATCCTCAAAGGTGTTTAGGCATCTAACTCCCATTGAAATCTGGAGCCAACTGAACATTCAATGGGAATCTATTTAAAGACAGCTGAGGAAAGGATAAAGGCCAATATTTTCAAATCTGACCTAAGTTTAGGCTCCTAAATTCATATTTAGATTCCTAAAACAAAGTGGCTTGAGTTCCTGAGGTGCTGATCCCCTGCAGCTCACACTGATGTCCACTGGAGCCGTGGGCATTCAGCACCTTTGAAAATCAAGTCACTTTTAATCAGGGGCCTAAATATGGGTTTAGGAACCTAACTTTAGGCCCCCAGGTTTGAAATTCTGGCCAAAAAATTGAATGAGTACCAATTTAAAAAAGTAATCAATAAAGTGGAGATGAAGACTTTGTTGAAATACTGCATAGGAAATAATTTCAAAGGGTGGAGGAGGTGAGTGGAAAAGATACTTATTTGAGTCTAATCAAGGATATGTCACAAGAAGAGAAGGAAAATATTATTGGGAAGAATAACTCATCAGTGGAAGTCCATGGACTCGTTCTCCAAGAGATTAGATCACAAACAGATCGGGCAGGGCAGGGATGGTGAGGATTGGGCAGAGCACTGGCATCCTGCCTCAGGCTAGAAACAGCCACATCAATTTTTGCACAGAGCTTAGAATGTGTTTGTGCCTGCAGCAACAGTTGCAGGGACACCGCAATAGACTTGAAACGTGCTCTGTGGGCAAAGGACACTGTCAAGATAGACATTATTGTTATTTTAAAAATCTCTTGGTAACTGATATCATTTCACGTTGTTAAGACTTAAATATCGTTAAAAGTCTTAGTGTTTTTTTCACCAATCCTGCAGTTTATTTAATCTGCATTTCATTAAGCTAGCTCAGTGAACTCAGCCTGGTCGTTTCTACTCTGGGTATAATCATTTTTGCTCAATGCTGCTGTTTGGGTTCACAGCGCTGCAGGGGGGTATTTAAATCCAAAAATAAAATGGTTTTAATTGAAATTAAAATATACATTCATGCCATTCCTTCTGATATTAAGTTTCATAACCTCCACTTTCCCCACATCTAAACATTGGGCTTAATTTAAGATGACTGCATCCTATTAAATAAAACTGGTAAAAGGGCACATGAAGTTCAGGTTCAGGAAGTCTAAAAACTATATTCTTTTATTTATTTGGGTGGCAGCAAGAAACATTAATTCATTGTTAATGCAGACCAGCAAACAAGACTATGCTTGTATTGGCTTTGTACCACAGATAAAGTGGAATAAGATGTAAATCCAATTCCAGTAGGTTATCACAGTTAGAGAAACACACAGCCATATTAATAAGTCCAACAGGCACATAAAGGCCTTAAAGCAGTGGGAACTCTGCATTTCTATCATGCTGGCGATTAAACCAGTGGAGTCTCCCCAGAGGGGAACACCACACAGCCACGTGCACCTTGCATGAGAACGCACAGGCAACACTTAGGGGGCAAAAATGGGTATGTTGGGGGGAAAATGACCAATGGAGCCACCCATAGAATAAATCCACAAGGACAAAGAACCGCGTCTGCTACTTTACCACATAGTCAGCAATAGCCTGATGTGACCCAGCTGTATGCATGCCCTGAGCGTTATTTCCTTTATGGGGTAAGGTTTCTGCCCCCCGCCCTGCTCCCTCAGTTATACGAGCAAAACCCATTTACTCAGTCTTTGTCCACATGTTCACCAATGGGTATGTGTGACCTTAATTCTAGTGCCTTGTGCATATGAATTGCAATATAGTTAGGTGATCATACACTAGTTCTCAAATAATAAAACAAAATATCATACATTTTTTCTATCACTTATGCATAGCATCTTCTGCTACTCTGTAGTGCTCTGTGTTTGACAGAGTCCCCTCTGAACAACCCTCCCAAACAAAAACATTAAAACAAAGCAAATCATGAAACTAACAGGACATTTGCAGTCCACCACACTGTTAATTCTACTTTTGTGGTCTATCCCTATCCCCTTCCGGTTTTTATCTTGTCTATTTAGACTGCAAGCTCTTTGGGACAGGGATTGTCCACTACTCTATGGGGCTAGTTCAACGGAGCTATGATAATTTACAACAACTGAGGATTTGCCCCCGTGCTTGCTCAGTGCCGAGCACAATGGGACTCCATTCTTGATCAGTCCATAGGCACTGCTGTAATAAAAATAATAAATTTAAAACAAAAAAATTCCCTGAAAGTCATTTATATACAAGATGTGCAATAAATGCGGCAAGTGTTCTTTTCAGTGTGCACCTTATGAGATGCACTTTACAAGGCTGTAAAACACTGTATGAAGTTATATTGTATTATTTGAGAACTAGCCTTCAGTGACACAATTACATGCTATTATACAGCATATGAACAAGAGGCTAAAGTTTTGGTTACTATTTCCTGACGTTTGAATGCTTAACACTCTTTTCATATATATGAATTTCTTACGGGTTTTTGAAAGAAAAAAGGAAAATCCAGCATGGGAAACTATTTGACTAGACACCACCAGGTGGCCCTGTCTCATTTACTTTACAAAGTCTGCAGGAAGGAGCCTCCGGAGCTGCAAACTTTAGAAGCAGAGCAGCCTGTACCTTTCAAGATGCATCGCAAATATGGTAAGGTCTCTGCAGCAGGATAGCTGCAAGGGACTCTCTGAAGAAGAGCTCTGTGTAAGCTCAAAAGTTTGTCTCTTTCACCAACAGAAGTTGGTCCAATAAAAGATATTACCTCACCTACCTTGTCTCGCTAATATCATGGGACCAACACAGCTACAGCAACACCGCAAACAAGTGGCTCTCTGAACAGACTAGCAGTGAGTCTTAGAAATGCTGCCTGGGTGAAATTCACTCTTCTACAGTGAACGAGCACAAGGGCCATGGGCCATTTAAGTGACATTTCAGTGACAAAATAGGGTTTAGTGGTACTTCAGTGGCAAATAGAACTTATGTTGGTTCCTGACACCGGAGTGAATTTCATCCAAAGGCAATACATCTAAAAACATCTACAGTATTGCACTTCTGCAATCTAGAAGGAAAAAAACCCAGACCTACTCTTACTGTACACTAGTCTCAATTCTCCTCTTTTCTAATGCCATTTCTTCCACACTGTCCTAATTTATCTGCCACAAGATATGGAAAGGTGCAATGGTCAATTTCAATAGCATGTATAACATGCTGTAAGTGATTATCTCGCAGGCATTTTTTTAAAATCTGAAGCTATTTCAAATTAGTTTTTATAAACAAAGGTAACAATCTGTGCAGCATATATCAAAGCCAAAAGCTCCAAAAGCAGTCACTGACTTTGGGTACCATATTTCTGAGTTGTTCCACCTGAGACAACTTGGACTTTGCTCAAGTGTTGAGCGCCACCCTTCCAGATGGTCAGTGGGAGCTGCAGGTACTCAGCCCTTCTGAAAATCAGCCCAAGGTGTTTAAGGCTGGTCACCAAAATGTGAGATACCCCAAATTAGTGGTCAATTTTGAAAATGTGGGCTCAGCTGTTGTTTATACTGAGTCAGAAAACATCCTTGTAAAAATCCCCTTGTGTCCCAAAGCTAAAGAAACAATTTAAAATAAAAATGCAGAGGCATTTGAGTGGGTGGATTATAACAATAATGAATAAAATAATAATAATATTAGAAAAATCACCTTTCATCCTGACAGACCCCAAAGCATTTTTACAAATGATGGATTAAATTCAGGCCCTACATATTTTTGTGGCACCGATGGGCTGCAAACTTAGGCAGCATTTGTGTGGACATTTTTCCTGTCATGGACTAGTACCCTCCTGATACCTATTATGCAAGATTATTCCTGCTAAAAGTAATCTGACCAAGATGTAGGGCAGCTGAGACAGACAGCATACATGCTACAACATGTTGGCCATGTCCCCTGACCACTACCTCCACCTCAAAACACCCTCTCTGAGGCTGCAAGTGACTGACAGAGAATTAGTTGCACCCTGCATTGGAACCTCTTTTCCCATCTGTGCTCATATCGTTCTACCTGGGGTGGAACACAGCAGCTCTTTGGCAGCACACAGCAGTATAAGAGCAGAAGTAACAAATGCCTCTATCAAACTAAAATGTTAGATACTCAGAATGTAATTATTTAAATTGAAATCTGGCCATGAAAATCGATTAACACTTTAATTCTTATGTACAGGGCTAAGGGATATTTGATAATCATAGGTGACCTTCAGTTCTATCCCTCATTTGAAAGAAAGATGTTTGGGGACTCAGTCCAGTAGTGACTTGGAGGAAAATGTGCCAGTTACACAAAGTCATTAACACCATTTCCTGAAGTGCTGGGGTTTCCTTGGATGTTTCCTCATTCAAGGACTGACCAGATCCTACCTAATGAATTCACAATGTACCTAAAAGAGCTAAAACTTTGGTTACCACCATGGTACCTCGCCAAATGTCCCCATAAGTCTTCGGAAAGTGCATAAAACTATAAAAGCTCTTCACCAGAGTGTGGAGACACAGGGAATCCTCCAGCTCAAAATGGCTTCCCTAGTCATTATTATTAGGCTTGGCAGAATTTGATTTTTATTGTAATTTTGACAATTTAAATATCCCCCCTCCCCATTTTTGTCTATTTTTATTTTTATGGTTGTGCGAGGTAGAGGTTGGGGTTAGGGCAGTGCTGATAGCAGGGCTGCAAGGGGCTCATTGTGCGGCCGAGAGGCCCAAGACACTGTGGCACAAGGTGCGGGGGAGACACATCTATACAGCCATAAGAGAATGAAACCAGGTTTTCAGTTTGGAGTTTAGGCATTATGATAATTTCCTCTCATCAGATAACATTTCTTAGACTTAACCTTCACAGGTCAATGCCCTCATAATTTGGCCATTCTTAACAAACCTGTTCCTCAGAAGTTAACTGCCTCTAGTTAGACAGTAGTTAAATGGTGCACAGCATGGGCCTCTACTCTGCAGAATAATTTTAAAAAAGTTTACCCCCTCCCAAAAAAATCAGACTCTTTCAAAATCATTCTCTCTATCTCTCTCATTTATTTTTAACATCCTCTAGAAACAGTGTTTACAGTGACTCTACTTCAGAGACAAGGAGCTGGGCTAGAGCCATGGCAAAAACATGCATCCCCCTCCCAGCTACCCATCTGCAGTAATGAGAACACAAGCAATAGCTGTACCAGAACAGATATCGGTCCATCTAGCCCAGTAACCCATCTCCAACAGTGACCAAAGTCAGAAATATTTGAATAAGGCATCAAACACTGGAATGTTCCTCTAGCTATATCATAGGGGATCAGTTTATGCCCTGAATTATGAGGGGAACAGCCCTTGTGATTTTTAGCCTAGCTACCGTCACTGCAGATTCTATCTGTATTTGTATGTATGTCTAATACATTTTTTAAAAAATATTTGAAATGAAAGTACTAATATAAAATGTAAAATAAGGCAGTATTGTCTAGTGGTTAAAGAACAAGATCAGGAGTCCAGGCACTGCATTCTGTTCCCAGCCTGGCTACCGATTTGCTGTGTGTCCTTAGACAAGCCACTTCACTGCTATGTGCCTCAGTTTCCTCATCTGTCAAAGGGGGGTATTAATATTTACCCACCTTTGTAAAGCATTTGGAGATTTTAGGATAAAAAGCATACACAGTGAGTACAAAGTGTTATTATAATATAGCCTCCACTGGGACTAAGGGGTAACGGTAATGGAAACGCACATTTACTAGAACTGATGAAAAATTAAGTTGGATGAGCAAAGTCTCCTTTCTGTAGCTGTCAAGTGTGCTGCAAAATTAAAGATTCTGAAATAAATCATGGGATTTGTGGGACTGCATATAAATTGCTTGGACTGTGTCTGCGGCCATGCACGGTCCTCCTGTCAGGCAAATGATGATGATTATACGCTATATACCATTTTAATCAGCTGAAAGTGGGCTGCCAAGTTAGGTTTCTTTTAAACCAAGGCCTGGAGAGAAGGAAAAATGGGAGAGGAGGACAGTAGTCTTAACACAGTTAAAAAAAATCCCAAATATCTGGAAGGATCAAGAGTAGCTAATACGACTATGTGAATGGCAACACATTTGGCACTGTTTGGGTTACTGTGGCTAACTTCCAGTGATTATGTACATCAGAGATGTAATATGAGGGTAGATAGGGGAAATCAATGTTTGGATGTGAATCACACACATCTAAACCGGCAGAAAAATTCAAGGATAGGGGCATTATCCAGGAAAGAAATGGGAAGAAGGGATGGAGAATTATTTTCATTCTGCCCAGAAATAACAACTGAGTCAGAAGATACTGCCTCCAGCTAAAAGTGTAACAAAACTAGAGAGAAGCAATAAAACAGCAAGACATACAACTGAGATGAGCAGCTGAGGCACTGGATACTGGGAGATATTCAAAACTTTGAATTGGCAGAGTGAGGGACAATTTTTATCTTGCATAGGAACTTCCCTCAAACGGAATCATTTTAAGGAGTAGAGAGCATCTAGATAAAATACTATTAGATTTAGAGGGGCTATAGTCCACCTAGCCTTCCCGTCCAAATCTTTCCTGTTCTGCTACTTACACAAATGATAGTAACACATAGTTGTAAGGAGGCTTGTTGTAGCTGTGTTGGTGCCAGGGTATTAGGGAGACAAGGTGGGTGAGGTAATATCTTTTATTGGACCAACTTCTGTTGGTGAGAGACGAACTTTCAAGCTTACACAGACCTGAAGAAGAACAAGAGAAGTTGGTCCAATCAAAGGTATTACCTTACCCACCTTGTCTCTCTAGTAACACACAGTGGCTAGCACTATGACACAAGAGCTCTGTTCTGTACCCACAAACCTACCTAAATTCCCTTACCTGGTGTGATTGCTGAGGCTGGATTTTAGAAACGCAAATTAAAGTCAGTGTAAATGAAAACCTCAGGTCTGTGTTAGAGGGCCAGGGATGAGCTTTGCTTCCCTGGACCTACATTCTAATAATAAGGAACGTGCTTTCCCCACACCTAGACCCTGATCCGTTTCATCTGTACCCCACACCATTCATTTATCAGCAACCTGGCCAATAGGGAAACGTTCTTTTCCAGACAAATGTAAATAACAAAATTGTTCCCACTGTTGGTGCTAAAAGACAGTTGGAATTTTTTAAAATTAATTTTTCTTCTGATGACAGATGCTGGATTAAAGTTTGGAGGCTGAAGTCCTCCAGCTGTTCCCAGAATAGGCAAGCCACATGGGCAAGGCAGCGTGAACTTTCTCCTCATACACTACCATCACCATGTGCCTCAACCCTGTCCTGAAGGGACAGTGTCTCTTAATAAATACAGTATGTAGCAATTACAGCACTTTGAATCTCCAAAATGCTTTACAAATATTAACTAATGAATCAGGAGTGAGAATTTGGGGTGAATTTTAATGGCTCATTCACGCCTTGGCTTCTTTGCTGAGGTGGCCCTTGCTGTCAATGATGATGGCGGTTCTGTGATGTACGGTTTGGGGTCTCCCAGCTCATGTCACATAGGATACTACAAAGCATGGATGTTCTATTTGTGGGGGCAGTTCAGACAATAGTGCCAAAACTCTGGCTGCAGGGGGCATCTAGCTCATGGGGGACCTATCCCACCCGGGATGCTCCAGTGTGGTGTTTTGTAGAGAATAGTTGCTTTGTGCTGACTGAGAGCTCTATCAAGATAACTTTAAGCCCCTGGGGAATCTGGATGTTTTCCCTTTTATCACAGCCCTGACTGAAAGACAGTGCAGGTTTTTTTCCCCTTCTGATTTAAAGGAAATCTCCTGCCCTTATTCTTCCAACACTCTCAACAAATACACACACCAGTTCTGGACACGTTCACATCCCTCCCCAAACTGGCAGGGTTAGAAGTTTGATGCAAGCGTGGCAGACGCACAAACAAACAATCTTGGGCCTTGCCGCTGGGGTGTCAGTTGTATAATGTTGCAAAGGGCCCCAGACTCACCTGAACTGGCACCGTCTGTTGTTAAAGAACTGAAAGCAAATGTTGCAATAGTCACATACCTTTCAGAGTAGGGAAGGCTGAGAAAGAGTCTTTGCTTTGCTTCTGGTTGTTATAATTCCACACTTGCAGAATCTAAGATGAAATAAAATGATATTGAACAGCCTGCATTTCATAACAACACAGCCAGCTGGTTCTTGTCTTCAGATTAAGCGCTTACCCAAAGGTAGATGCTTCTGGAGCCATTCAAACCTTTCACCCTGTGCACCCTCCTCTCTTCACCATGAAGTTCAGCCAATCAGGCAGTCATCTGCAAACCACAAACCACGCAGGAACTTGCAGACATGACAGCTCACAGCCCGGGGCGTGGAGCTTAGTTAGTTTAGTATGGGTTTTGTTTTTTCACTGCCTGGGTTAAACCTATATCATAGGAGTTTTAGTGAATGCTACTGCAGTTCTGTGCTTTGGTTGCATTTGATGCATTCTCCTGTGCACCCCAAGATCTATTTATTGCTTTGGGTTTGAATTTAGGACTGACAGGTCCCAAGTCTCCTTTTTGAACCAGGTGGGGCTATTAAAATTTAGCCTGATCGCCTCTCATTCAAGTCAACAACATGGCAAATGGGATAGCCACAGTGTCACTAGCATTCTAATCTGTGGGTATGTCTACCACCAAAACTCCCCCTTCAAGTTGATATCGTCCATCATGTGCATGTATGTGTGAATGTGCATATGTCTCCGTTAAGAGAGAGTGAGAGAACTCATAGGTAGCGCTGAGGTGGGGGAGCACACCACAGTGAGAGGGGTGGGTGGGTGGAAAAGAAGCAGCACTATAGACCAAGAGATTTTAGCAACCTGTGAAATGAGTGTGACTTGGGATGTGTGTTTTGGCTGCATGCAAGGGGGTGCAAAGCTCTCATTTCCCGTAAGTGGCGGTCTAGTTGGGAAAACGTGTTAATTCATTTATCAATACATCAGTTCAGACACTCGGGGGAGGGGTTATTGCGTTAACTTGGAGAGGTTATTGCATTAACTAGATGACCTCCTGAGGTCCCTTCCAACCCTGATATTCTATGATTCTACAATCTGGATGAGGGGATTGAGATCTGGAGGAGGCAGCACTAGTGACTATCCAAGGTTGGTGCTACGGCCTCCCCGCAACTTTGAATTTCACCTTTGTTTAGACTGTGAAATGTTTATGGATTAAAAAAAAAGTATAAAAATAAAACCATAAAAAAGGCAGGGGAGAGCTTTCCTGTTGTATTAGGGAGGCCTGAAAATCTATTGATTGCTGAAATTAAGGCGCAGAGCCTAGCAGAAGTTGAAGGTGTGTCAGTCAAATGCTCACCTCCCCACCCCACCATTACAAAATGTGGCAGAGCAGTCCCTGCTCCTTTCAGCAGGTTTCCCAGGGCTGGTAAGGCAGAGGAATAGCTAGAATTCTGATTGGATGTGACGAAGGGGTGGGGCTTGGAAGGTGATTGACAGCCGCTTTGAATGCAAGATGAGGGAAGAACAGTGGGTACGAGCATTCTGATTGGAAGAGGACAGGGAGAGGCGGGCCTTTGCAGCTGATTGATGGCAGTTTGAATTTTAAGTGGGAAAACGATGCCTACCGGTCGCTACTGCTAAGTTTTCCTCAGGTAATGAGGGTGGGGTGCAAGCCCAGCAATGTGAAGCCTTTGCCTGGGCCTGTATGTGCACATGAACCCTGGTGCCCTCAGCCACTTAACCCCACTCGTTAATGAGAGCGGGGCGGGGTCTCTCCCTGTTTAAAGTTTGTCTTGCCCCTGCTGGGGCATCTCCAGGGCTAGAGAGAGTCATGTGCTGTGTCCTGTTTTTACCTGCAGTCGTGTGTCTGGGGGAGGCGGGGGCATCCCCTGTTCAGGAGCCCCCCGTGGCTGCCCTCTCCTAGATGTCGCCTGCCTTCACAGCCACCCTCTCAGTGAGCCACATTGCTGGGAGCAGCCACTGACTGCAGAGAACTGGCAGGTCTAGCCTTACGCTCCCCTGGGAGTGGGGCTGGATTTAGGATTGTGAGGAGCTGCCCCCCACCCCAGGGGTTGTTTCTGGAGTGGGGAGCGCACCTCAATCCCTCCCTTCTGGTTCCACAACTCTCCTACTGCACAAGGCCTGGCACAGCTCCAGCTGAGCGGTCATCTGTAGTAACACCCATCTGCCTGCAAGTGGGGGTTGTTCTGTCAACCATGGGCTCCCTTAAATGGCAGGTTTAATGGATCCAAAGCCAGCTCTCGCTGAACTTCCATGCAAGACACCTGCTGATGTGTCTGGAAACCATCATTATTACAGGCAGGTATGGAACCTAGATAAGAATGTAGAAACGGCCATACTGGGTCAGACCAAAGGTCCATCTAGGCCAGTATCCTGTCTTCCCACAATGGTCAATGCCAGGTGCTCCAGAGAGAATGAACAGAACAGGTAATTATCAGGTGATCCATCCCTGTCTCCCATTCTCAGCTTCTGGCAAACAGAGGCTAAGGACACCATACCTGCCCATTCTGGCTAATAGCCATTGATGGACCTACTCTCCATGAACTTATCTAGTTCTTTTTTGATTCCTGTTATAGTCTTGGCCTTCACAACATCCTCTGGCAAGGAGTTCCACAGGTTGACTGTGTGTGAAAAAATACTTCCTTTTGTTTTAAACCTGCCTCCTATTAATTTCATTTGGTGACCCCTAGTTCTCGTGTTGTTTACTTTCTCCACACCAGCCATGATTTTATAGACCTCTATCATATTCCCCCTTAGTTGGCTCCTTTCCAAGGTGAAAAGTCCCAGTCTTATTAATTGCTCCTCATACAGAAGCTGTTCTGTGCCCCTAATAATTTTTGTTGCCATTTTCTGAACCTTTTCCAATTCCAATATATCCTTTTTGAGATGGGGTGACCAGATATGCACACAGTATTCAAGATGTGGGCGTACCATGGATTTATATAGGGGCAATATGATATTTTCGGTCTTATTATCTATCCCTTTCTTAATGATTCCCAACATTCTGTTCGCTTTTTTGACAGCTGCTGCACATTGAGTGGGTTTTCAGAGAACTAGCCACAACGATTCCAAGATCTCTTTCTGCCATATTGAATCATCAGACCCATGGTCCACCTAGCCTAGTACCTTGTCTCTGGCAGCAGCTAGTACCAGCTGTTTCAGTGCCAGAGGAAGGTGAAAGAAACCCTGCAGCAGGCACTAATGGAATAACCTGACATAAGGAGAAGTTTCTCCCTGCTAGTGAGATGTTGGCTTGATGGTTTGAAAACAGGATTTAAAACATACACATTTTTTTGTAGACCGTGAGCCAAAAAAATCATCATTTGGTGAAACTGAAATAAAATCATAAAAGTTCCTGAAGTGGGATCCCCAGATTTCTGGATTTCATGCACTCACTGTTACACTTGTGCTTTAGGTCTAGTTTCTAAATGGGAATCCCTTTTGAGGGTTCATCAGCACTGCTCATAGCTTGGCCAAATAAGTTATTGCAGAGCTACACTCAGCCTAACCTCCCAGATGCCAACAACGGTTAAAGTGAGGTTCTCTTAGGTCTCCCGGCCATTGCTGAGTTTGGGAGCAATCCGGCAGATCTGGACAAAATCAGTCTGTGTCTTTCATGTGGTAGCACAGACACACTAATCCCAGAGATGGCTGGCTCAGGGAATGAGCGACAGGATGCGAGAACCAAATATTGATTTTTTGATTAGTAGCACAAAAGACTAACTATGAGGCACAGTTTCATTTACATGACATTATGTTTATGATATGAACTGACAAACAACAACAAAAAAACAGAAAAAAAATCACAGCTACATCCAGTTTGTGGTCCTTAACTATTCATTTCCTGGCTGTACAGTTTAGCTTTAATGTTATTTAAATTAAATTGTGCATATCAAGTTTTCTATTTTTAGCAGGAATATATTTTAGTTTAATGATCTGGGTTCAATTATGAATAAATAATTGTTACATAGTTTTAATCAGGTACACTGTTCTTTAAGAGATGATCCAGGGTGTTGAGTAAATAAGTAATTCTAGGTATTTTTAAAAAGCATAATATTTATTATGTAGACCTAGGAGTCCTATGTAATGTTGCCCCCAAATGTTGTACTGTGATGCCGTGACCCAGCATTGCATTGATTTTTGTATCCCCAATATATTTCTTGACATCTAATGTGAGCTGTAGGTTTGTACTGATGTTGCCCATGCTGTTCCTGTTCTGCGAATAGAAAACTTCAAGCTGTTACTCTTGAACCTTTCACTATCAGTAAATTCACCTTAACAAACAAACAAACAAACTTACATGCCTAGCTTGGAAGTCATAGAACACCATGTCAAAAGTAAGACCAGCCCCACAGAAATCAAGATGAGTGGGGAGACCCACACCAGGAGGACAAAGGCACTGGTGCTAAGTGTTCAACTCCAGCAGGTTATGATTCTAATAGTGTTATCTAATCAACTTGTAAAAAACAGATCAATATGTGCTGCTATATAACCACTGTCACAGTGCATCAGTGCACCAAAACAAAGAAAGACACAAAGGCAGGAGAGAAATCCTGCTGTCAGGGTTCCCTCGCCACTCTGAACTCTAGGGTACAGATGTGGGGACCCACATGAAAGAACCCCTAAGCTTATTTTTACCAGCTTAGGTTAAAACTTCCCCAAGGCACAAATTCTTTGCCCTTGGACGGTACGCTGCCACCACCAAGTGATTTAACAAAGATTTAGGGAAAGGACCACTTGGAGTTCCTATTCCCCCAAGCCCTTACACCCCCTTTCCTGGGGAGGCTTGAGAATCATATCCTAACCAATTGGTTACAAAGTAATCGCAGACCCAAACCCCTGGGTCTTAGGACAATAGAGAAATCAGTCAGGTTTTTAAAAGAAGGATTTTATTTTAAAAAAAGGTAAAAATCACCTCTGTAAAATCAGGATGGAAAATAACTTTACAGGGTAACAAAAGATTCAAAAACACAGCAGAATTTCCTCTAGGCTTAGTTTTAAAGTTACAAAAACCAGGAGTAAACCTCCCTCCAGCAAAGGAAAAATTTACAAGCAGAACAAAAGATAATGTAACACGCCTTGCCGGGCTTTTACTTACAATTTGTAATCTAAGAGACTTTTAGGATGGTTTATAGGAGAAGGAGTTTTCTGACCTGATGCTTCTCTGCTTCCCAAGAGAACACACCGAAACAAAACCCCGCCCCCCCTCAGATTTGAAAGTATCTTTTTTCCCCATTAGTCCTTTTGGTCAGGTGCTAACCAGGTTATCTGAGCTTCTTAACCCCTTACAGGTAAGGAGGAATTCTAGGCTACCCTTAGCTGTATGGTTATGACACGCCCCACAAATCACAGACAGTGCTGTACAGCCTGTACCACACTGGCTGTGATTTCTTTCTGGAGCTTTAGGAGAAAACAGTTAATAAGACACATGCACCTCTAGATATACTACTGATTACATAAAAACTATCAATATTTTCCACATTTTAAGGACGATTTTAACCAGTTGATTTGGGGAAACTTTTACTGGAGAGTGCATTAGCCACTTTGTTAGAAGCTCCTGAAATGTGTTGTATCTTAAAATTAAAATCTTGGCGAGCTAAACTCCACTGAAGAAGTTTTTTGTTATTGTCCTTGACGGTATGAAGCCACTTCAGTGTGGCATGGTCTGTTTGCAGGTGGAAACGCTGTCCCCAAACATATGGGCGTAGCTTTTTCAGAGCGTACACAATGGCGTAACATTTCTTTTTGCTGGTTGACCAGTGACATTCCCTCTCAGACAGTTTGTTGCTGAAAAACACGACAGGATGGAATTTTTGATCTGATTCTTCCTGCATTAAAACTGCTTTCACTCCATGCTTGTACGCATTTGTGGTTACTAGGAAAGTTTGTTAAAGTTTGGGGCCCTTAGCACAGGGTTAGACATGAGTGTTGCTTTAAGCTGGTTAAAGGCCTTCAGACACTTTTTAGTTCACTGAACTGCATTTGGCTGTTTCTTTTTGGTTAGGTTTGTCAGTGGGGCAACGATTTGGCTGTAGTGCGGTACAAATTGCCTGTAATATCCAGCCAAGTCTAAGAAGGATTGGACCTGTTTCTTTGACTTTGGGACAGCCCATTTTTGGATAGCATCCACTTTGGCCTGTAGGGGATTGACAGTTCCTTGACCCACTTGGTGTCCAAGGTAAGTCATTCTGTTTAGGCCTATTTGACACTTTTTAGGCTTAACAGTTAGCCCTGCCTCCCTTATGCGCTCATTTTTGCAGATGCTCCAGGTGTTCTGCCCATGAATCAGAAAAGATGGCCACATCATCAAGGTAGGTGACTGCAGATTTTTCCAATCCTGCTAGGAGACTATCTACAAGTTTTTGGAAAGCGGCGGGTGCATTTTGCAGCTCGAAAGGGAGCACATTAAATTTATACAGCTCTACATGCGTGATGAAAGAGAAGAAGGAGGATCCTGGGAACTACAGGCCAGTCAGCCTCACCTCAGTCCCTGGAAAAATCATGGAGCAGGTCCTCAAAGAATCAATCCTGAAGCACTTGCATGAGAGGAAAGTGATCAGGAACAGCCAGCATGGATTCACCAAGGGAAGGTCATGCCTGACTAATCTAATCGCCTTTTATGATGAGATGACTGGTTCTGTGGATGAAGGGAAAGCAGTGGATGTATTGTTTCTTGACTTTAGCAAAGCTTTTGACACGGTCTCCCACAAAAAGAAAAGGAGTACTTGTGGCACCTTAGAGACTAACCAATTTATTTGAGCATGAGCTTTCGTGAGCTACAGCTCACTTCATCAGATGTTTACCGTGGAAACTGCAGCAGACTTTATATACACACAGAGAATATGAAACAATACCTCCTCCCACCCCACTCTCCTGCTGGTAATAGCTTATCTAAAGTGATCAACAGGTGGGCCATTTCCAGCACAAATCCAGGTTTTCTCACCCTCCACCCCCCCACACAAATTCACTCTCCTGCTGGTGCTAGCCCATCCAAAGTGACAACTCTTTACATAATCAAGTCGGGCTATTTCCTGCATAGATCCAGGTTTTCTCACATCCCCCCCACCCCCATACACACACAAACTCACTCTCCTGCTGGTAATAGCTCATCTAAACTGACCACTCTCCAAGTTTAAATCCAAGTTAAACCAGAACATCGGGGGGGGGGGGTAGGAAAAAACAAGAGGAAACAGGCTACCTTGCATAATGACTTAGCCACTCCCAGTCTCTATTTAAGCCTAAATTAATAGTATCCAATTTGCAAATGAATTCCAATTCAGCAGTTTCTCGCTGGAGTCTGGATTTGAAGTTTTTTTGTTTTAAGATAGCGACCTTCATGTCTGTGATTGCGTGACCAGAGAGATTGAAGTGTTCTCCGACTGGTTTATGAATGTGATAATTCTTGACATCTGATTTGTGTCCATTTATTCTTTTACGTAGAGACTGTCCAGTTTGACCAATGTACATGGCAGAGGGGCATTGCTGGCACATGATGGCATATATCACATTGGTGGATGTGCAGGTGAACGAGCCTCTGATAGTGTGGCTGATGTTATTAGGCCCTGTGATGGTGTCCCCTGAATAGATATGTGGGCACAATTGGCAACGGGCTTTGTTGCAAGGATAAGTTCCTGGGTTAGTGGTTCTGTTGTGTGGTATGTGGTTGTTGGTGAGTATTTGCTTCAGGTTGCGGGGCTGTCTGTAGGCAAGGACTGGCCTGTCTCCCACAGTATTCTTGTCAGCAAGTTAAGGAAGTATGGGCTGGATGAATGCACTACAAGGTGGGTAGAAAGCTGGCTAGATTGTCGGGCTCAACGGGTAGTGATCAATGGCTCCATATCTAGTTGGCAGCCTGTCATAAATATAAAGGGAAGGGTAAACCCCTTTGAAATCCCTCCTGGCCAGGGGAAAGCTCCTCTCACCTGTAAAGGGTTAAGAAGCTAAAGGTAACCTCGCTGGCACCTGACCAAAATGACCAATGAGGAGACAAGATACTTTCAAAAGCTGGGAGCAGGGAGAGGAACAAAGGGTCTGTGTCTGTCTGTATGCTGCTCTTGCCAGAGACAGAACAGGAATGGAGTCTTAGAACTTTTAGTAAGTAATCTAGCTAGGTATGTGTTAGATTATGATTCCTTTAAATGGCTGAGAAAAGCATTGTGCTGAATAGAATAACTATTTCTGTCTGTGCATCTTTTTTGTAACTTAAGGTTTTGCCTAGAGGGGTTCTCTATGTTTTTGAATCTAATTACCCTGTAAGATATCTACCATCCTGATTTTATAGGGGGGATTTCTTTATTTCTATTTACTTCTATTTTTTATTAAAAGTCTTCTTGTAAAAACTGAATGCTTTTTCATTGTTCTCAGATCCAAGGGTTTGGGTCTGTGGTCACCTATGCAAATTGGTGAGGCTTTTTATCCAACATTTCCCAGGAAAGGGGGGGTGCAAGTGTTGGGAGGATTGTTCATTGTTCTTAAGATCCAAGGGTCTGGGTCTGTAGTCACCTAGGCAAATTGGTGAGGCTTTTTACCAAACCTTGTCCAGGAAGTGGGGTGCAAGGTTTTGGGAAGTATTTTGGGGGGAAGGACGCGTCCAAACAGCTCTTCCCCAGTAACCAGTATTAGTTTGATGGTGGTAGCGGCCAGTCCAAGGACAACGGGTGGAATATTTTGTACCTTGGGGAAGTTTTGACCTAAGCTGGTAAAGATAAGCTTAGGAGGTTTTTCATGCAGGTCCCCACATCTGTACCCTAGAGTTCAGAGTGGGGGAGGAACCTAGACATGGTGGCATAGTGGTGGGATTAACCTGAAATCATTTTGAGATCCAGTTGAGATTTTTTGAACTAGAAATACAGATTTTAAAAAGGAAATTTTTTTTTTCTTTGGAAAGAAAGTCCAGAAAGCAGCTTTGAAACTGAAAGCAGCTTGGTTTCTCTCTGCTTTGTGGCCAAGCAGAGACAAAAGGGGATTATCTTGTGAATTGCAGGTTTTCTTTGCCTGGAGGCAGGGTACTTAACTCCTGCAGGGAAATCTTCCAACCCAGAGGTTTTTTTTTCTTTTCTTCCTAAAAGTAAATAGGGTGTGTGTGTTCTACCCATTTGCTTTTTCTTTGGGCTGGGTAAGCAGGTTTCCAAGTAGTTGGAGGTTTTTTGCTTTAATTTGGGCCCAGAGCAGAGACAAGGGAATTGTCTTTTTCTGTAGGCTGACAATAACTATCAGAGAATAGGTATTCTATTCCAGCACAGCAAAATTTTACAGCCAAGTTTTGTTTGTTTATTTCTAAACCTCGGGTGTAAAGTTAGTAAAAACAGAGAGGTTAGAATGGCCAAATCCGCGGCTTGACTACAGCTCGAATTAGCCAAATTTCAGGCTGAGGAAAGACAAAGGGAACATGAAAGACAGATAGAACTCATGCAGCTGAAGAAGGAACAAGAAAGGGAGGCAGAACAACACCAAGAGGCTGCCCACAAGAGGGAAATGGAAGCAAGGGACAAAGAAATGGAAGCAAGGGCCAAAGAACTGGAGGAGAAGGAAAAAAAGAGGAAGCATGTGGAGGAGGTGGAGAAGATAAAGGCCCAGCAGAATATACCAACAAACCCTAGCAATCCTTCTCCAGGTACCACTTTCCATCCCAGAAAGTTCCCCACCTACAAGGCAGGTGATGATACTGAGGCCTTCTTAGAGAACTTCGAAAGGGCCTGCCTTGGGTACAACATCTCTACTGACCAATACATGGTAGAGCTGAGGCCGCAGCTCAGTGGACCCTTAGCTGAGGTGGCAGCTGAAATGCCTAAAGAACACATGAACAAGTATGAACTGTTTAAATCCAAGGCGAGAGTCAGAATGGGGATAACACCCGAGCAGTCTCGTCGGAGGTTCAGAGCCCTAAGGGGGAAACCAGACATGTCATTTACCCGACATGCCTACCACATTGTGAAACATTGGGATGCCTGGATATCAGGAGCAAGTGTTGAATCTCCAGTAAATTTGCCCTTCCTAATGCAAATGGAACAATTCTTAGAGGGTGTTCCTGAGGAAATAGAAAGATACATCCTAGATGGGAAACCCAAAACTGTAATCGAGGCAGGAGAGATTGGAGCCAGATGGGTGGAGGTGGCAGAGAAGAAGAAAACTGGTCGCAGTTGGAGCGGAGACCAGAAGGGACCACCCCAGACCACACCCTATTACCGGGGGCCGCCCAAAGCCCCACCTACCTCCCAAAGAACCCTCCAGACCCCTTATCGTCCCACCACCCCGTTCTCCAGCAACCCTCCTCGCCCCAGTGACCCGTCAGCTGGACGATGTTTTAAGTGTAACGAGCTGGGGCATGTAAAGGCCAACTGCCCCAAGAACCCCAACAGATTACAGTTCATTGCACCGGAATCACACCAGAGGTCCACAGGCCCAGATACCTCCCAGATACCCTTGGAGCGGAGGGAAACTGTGAGTGTGGGCGGGAAGAAGGTCACCGCGTGGAGGGACACCGGAGCACAAGTGTCAGCTATCCATGCTTCCTTAGTGGACCCCAATTTAATCAACCCAGAGATCCAAGTGACGATTCAACCCTTCAAGTCCAACTCTTTCAATTTGCCTACAGCCAAGTTGCCTGTCCAGTACAAGGGCTGGTCAGGAATGTGGACTTTTTCAGTCTATGATGATTATCCCATCCCCATGCTGTTGGGGGAAGACTTGGCCAATCATGTGAAACAGGCCAAGAGGGTGGGAACGGTCACCCGCAGCCAGGCTAAACAAGCCGTGAGGCCTAGCTCTGTTCCGGAAACTTCTATCAGGACCCGGTCAGAGGTGATGGACCTGGACCCCAGGCCAATGTCTGCAACAGCAGTAGTGGATCCAGTCCCAGAGACCCAGACGGAACCAGTCCTAAAACCGGAACCAGCCGAACAACCAACACCAGACCCCGTGTCAGCACTGAATCCAGTACTTGCAACCTCAACACCAGAGGGCCCCACCGAACCTGAACTGGCAGCAGCCGATAACCCTACACAAGAGGCTCAGCCGGAGCCTGAATCCCAACATAGTGCACCAGCGGAGAGCGGTTCACAGTCAACAGAAACAGCTCCATCCCCTATATCGCTTCCAGAGGGACCAAGCCTAGGTCCACAATCCCGTGAGGAACTGATGTCTCCAGCATCAAGGGAACAGTTCCAGACCGAACAGGAAGCAGATGAAAGCCTCCAGAGAGCTTGGACGGCGGCACGGAGCAACCCACCGCCTCTCAGCTCTTCTAATCGATCCAGGTTTGTTATAGAAAGAGGACTTTTATACAAGGAAACTCTTTCTGGTGGACACCAGGAAGACTGGCATCCTCAGAGACAGTTGGTAGTTCCAACTAAATACCGGGCCAAGCTCTTGAGCTTAGCCCATGATCACCCTAGTGGCCATGCTGGGGTGAACAGGACCAAAGACCGTTTGGGGGGGTCATTCCACTGGGAGGGAATGGGCAAGGATGTTTCTACCTATGTCCAGTCTTGTGAGGTGTGCCAAAGAGTGGGAAAACCCCAAGACCAGGTCAAAGCCCCTCTACAACCACTCCCCATCATTGAAGTTCCATTTCAGCGAGTAGCTGTGGATATTCTGGGTCCTTTTCCGAAAAAGACACCCAGAGGAAAGCAGTACATACTGACTTTCATGGATTTTGCCACCCGATGGCCGGAAGCAGTAGCTCTAAGCAACACCAGGGCTAAAAGTGTGTGTCAGGCACTAGCAGACATTTTTGCCAGGGTAGGTTGGCCCTCCGACATCCTCACAGATGCAGGGACTAATTTCCTGGCAGGAACTATGAAAAACCTTTGGGAAGCTCATGGGGTAAATCATTTGGTTGCCACTCCTTACCACCATCAAACAAATGGCATGGTGGAGAAGTTTAATGGAACTTTGGGGGCCATGATACGTAAATTCGTAAATGAGCACTCCAATGATTGGGACCTAGTGTTGCAGCAGTTGCTCTTTGCCTACAGAGCTGTACCACATCCCAGTTTAGGGTTTTCCCCATTTGAACTTGTATATGGCCGTGAGGTTAAGGGGCCATTGCAGTTGGTGAAGCAGCAATGGGAGGGATTTACACCGTCTCCAGGAACTAACATTCTGGACTTTGTAACCAACCTACAGAACACCCTCCGAACCTCTTTAGCCCTTGCTAGAGAAAACTTACAGGATGCTCAAAAAGAGCAAAAAGCCTGGTATGATAAACATGCCAGAGAGCGTTCCTTCAAAGTAGGAGACCAGGTCATGGTCTTAAAGGCGCTCCAGGCCCATAAAATGGAAGCATCGTGGGAAGGGCCATTCACGGTCCAGGAGCGCCTGGGAGCTGTTAATTATCTCATAGCATTCCCCACCTCCAACCGAAAGCCTAAGGTGTACCATATTAATTCTCTAAAGCCCTTTTATTCCAGAGAATTAAAGGTTTGTCAGTTTACAGCCCAGGGAGGAGACGACGCTGAATGGCCTGAAGGTGTTTACTACGAAGGGAAATGTGCTGGTGGTGTGGAAGAGGTGAACCTCTCCATGACCCTTGGGCGTATGCAGCGACAGCAGATCCAGGAGCTGTGCACTAGCTACGCGCCAACGTTCTCAGCCACCCCAGGACTGACTGAACGGGCATACCACTCCATTGACACAGGTAATGCTCACCCAATTAGGGTCCAACCTTACTGGGTGTCTCCTCAAGCTAAAACTGCTATAGAACGGGAGATCCAGGATATGTTACAGATGGGGGTAATCCGCCCCTCTGAAAGTGCATGGGCATCTCCAGTGGTTCTAGTTCCCAAACCAGATGGGGAAATACGTTTTTGCGTGGACTACCGTAAGCTAAATGCTGTAACTCGCCCAGACAACTATCCAATGCCACGCACAGATGAACTATTAGAGAAACTGGGACGGGCCCAGTTCATCTCTACCTTGGACTTAACCAAGGGGTACTGGCAGGTACCGCTAGATGAATCTGCCAAGGAAAGGTCAGCCTTCATCACACATCTCGGGCTGTATGAATTTAATGTACTCCCTTTCGGGCTGCGAAATGCACCCGCCACTTTCCAAAGACTTGTAGATGGTCTCCTAGCGGGATTAGGAGAATATGCAGTCGCCTACCTTGACGACGTGGCCATATTTTCGGATTCCTGGGCAGACCACCTGGAACATCTACAAAAAGTCCTTGAGCGCATAAGGGAGGCAGGACTAACTGTTAAGGCTAAGAAGTGTCAAATAGGCCTAAACAGAGTGACTTACCTTGGACACCAGGTGGGTCAAGGAACTATCAGCCCCCTACAGGCCAAAGTGGATGCTATCCAAAAGTGGCCTGTCCCAAAGTCAAAGAAACAGGTTCAATCCTTCTTAGGCTTGGCCGGTTATTACAGACGATTTGTACCGCACTACAGCCAAATCGCTGCCCCACTGACAGACCTAACCAAAAAGAAACAGCCAAATGCTGTTCAGTGGACCGGAAAGTGTCAGAAGGCCTTTAACAAGCTTAAAGCGACACTCATGTCTGACCCTGTACTAAGGGCCCCAGACTTTGACAAACCGTTCCTAGTAACCACAGATGCATCCGAGCGTGGTGTGGGAGCAGTTTTAATGCAGAAAGGACCTGATCAAGAATTCCACCCTGTAGTGTTTCTCAGCAAAAAACTGTCTGAGAGGGAAAGCAACTGGTCAGTCACTGAAAAAGAATGTTATGCCATTGTCTACGCTCTGGAAAAGCTACGCCCATATGTTTGGGGATGGCGTTTCCACCTGCAAACCGACCATGCTGCACTAAAGTGGCTTCACACCGTCAAAGAAACTAACAAAAAACTTCTTCGGTGGAGTTTAGCTCTCCAAGATTTTGATTTCGACATCCAACACATCTCAGGAGCTTCTAACAAAGTGGCTGATGCACTCTCCCGTGAAAGTTTCCCAGAATCAACTGGTTAAAATCGTCCTTGAGATGTGGAAAATATTGTTAGTCTTTATGTACTTGGTAGTATATTTAGAGATGCATGTGTCTTATTAACTCTGTTTTCCTAGAGCTCCAGGAAGAAATCCCAGCCAGTGTTTCACCCTAGCTGAGATTTGGGGGGCGTGTCATAAATATAAAGGGAAGGGTAAACCCCTTTGAAATCCCTCCTGGCCAGGGGAAAGCTCCTCTCACCTGTAAAGGGTTAAGAAGCTAAAGGTAACCTCGCTGGCACCTGACCAAAATGACCAATGAGGAGACAAGATACTTTCAAAAGCTGGGAGCAGGGAGAGGAACAAAGGGTCTGTGTCTGTCTGTATGCTGCTCTTGCCAGAGACAGAACAGGAATGGAGTCTTAGAACTTTTAGTAAGTAATCTAGCTAGGTATGTGTTAGATTATGATTCCTTTAAATGGCTGAGAAAAGCATTGTGCTGAATAGAATAACTATTTCTGTCTGTGCATCTTTTTTGTAACTTAAGGTTTTGCCTAGAGGGGTTCTCTATGTTTTTGAATCTAATTACCCTGTAAGATATCTACCATCCTGATTTTATAGGGGGGATTTCTTTATTTCTATTTACTTCTATTTTTTATTAAAAGTCTTCTTGTAAAAACTGAATGCTTTTTCATTGTTCTCAGATCCAAGGGTTTGGGTCTGTGGTCACCTATGCAAATTGGTGAGGCTTTTTATCCAACATTTCCCAGGAAAGGGGGGGTGCAAGTGTTGGGAGGATTGTTCATTGTTCTTAAGATCCAAGGGTCTGGGTCTGTAGTCACCTAGGCAAATTGGTGAGGCTTTTTACCAAACCTTGTCCAGGAAGTGGGGTGCAAGGTTTTGGGAAGTATTTTGGGGGGAAAGATGCGTCCAAACAGCTCTTCCCCAGTAACCAGTATTAGTTTGGTGGTGGTAGCGGCCATTCCAAGGATAACGGGTGTAATATTTTGTACCTTGGGGAAGTTTTGACCTAAGCTGGTAAAGATAAGCTTAGGGGGTTTTTTCATGCAGGTCCCCACATCTGTACCCTAGAGTTCAGAGTGGGGGAGGAACCTTGACACAGCCGGTATCAAGTGGAGTACCCCAAGGGTCGGTCCTGGGGCCGGTTTTGTTCAATATCTTCATAAATGATCTGGAGGATGGTGTGGATTGCACTCTCAGCAAATTTGCGGATGATACTAAACTGGGAGGAGTGGTAGATACGCTGGAGGGGAGGGATAGGATACAGAAAGACCTAGACAAATTGGAGGATTGGGCCAAAAGAAATCTGATGAGGTTCAATAAGGATAAGTGCAGGGTCCTGCACTTAGGACGGAAGAACCCAATGCACAGCTACAGACTAGGGACCGAATGGCTAGGCAGCAGTTCTGCGGAAAAGGACCTAGGGGTGAGAGTGGACGAGAAGCTGGATATGAGTCAGCAGTGTGCCCTTGTTGCCAAGAAGGCCAATGGCATTTTGGGATGTATAAGTAGGGATATAGCGAGCAGATCGAGGGACGTGATCGTTCCCCTCTATTCGACATTGGTGAGGCCTCATCTGGAGTACTGTGTCCAGTTTTGGGCCCCACACTTCAAGAAGGATGTGGATAAATTGGAGAGAGTCCAGCGAAGGGCAACAAAAATGATTAGGCGACTGGAACACATGAGTTATGAGGAGAGGCTGAGGGAGCTGGGATTGTTTAGCCTGCAGAAGAGAAGAATGAGGGGGGATTTGATAGCTGCTTTCAACTACCTGAAAGGGGGTTCCAAAGAGGATGGCTCTAGACTGTTCTCAATGGTAGCAGATGACAGAACGAGGAGTAATGGTCTCAAGTTGCAGTGGGGGAGGTTTAGATTGGATATTAGGAAAAACTTTTTCACTAAGAGGGTGGTGAAACACTGGAATGCGTTACCTAGGGAGGTGGTAGAATCTCCTTCCTTAGAGGTTTTTAAGGTCAGGCTTGACAAAGCCCTGGCTGGGATGATTTAACTGGGAATTGGTCCTGCTTTGAGCAGGGGGTTGGACTAGATGACCTTCTGGGGTCCCTTCCAACCCTGATATTCTATGATTCTATGATTCTATGAAGGCTGACTTTCCTTGGCAGATTCATCCAGCGGTACTTGCCAGTACCCCTTGGTTAAGTCTAAGGTAGAGATGAACTGGGCACGTCCAAGTTTCTCCAATTGCTTATTTGTGCGTGGCACTGGATAGTTGTCTGGGCGAGTTACAGCATTTAGCTTATGGTAGTCCACTCAAAAATGTATCTCCCCATCTGGTTTGGGATCTAGAACCACTGGAGATGCCCATGCACTGTTAGAAGGGCAGATTACACCCATCTATAGCGTGTCCTGGATCTCCTGTTCTATAGCAATTTTGGCTTGAGGAGACACCTGGTACAGTTGGGCTCTAAATAGGTGAGCATTACCTGTGTCAATGGAGTGGTATGCCCGTTCGGTCCATCCTGGGGTGGCCGAGGACATCGGCTCAAAGCTAGTGCACAGATCCTTGATTTGCTGGTGCTGCATATGTACGAGGGTCATTGAGAGGTTCACCTCTTCCACGCCACCATCACTTTTTCCGTCGTAGTAGACACCTTTAGGCCACTTAGCTTCATCTCCTCCCTGGGCTGTAAACTGACAAACCCTTAATTCTCTGGAATAAAAGGGCTTTAGAGAATTAATATGGTACACCTTAGGCTTTAGGTTTGAGGTGGGGGATGATATGAGATAGTTAACAGCTCCCAGGTGCTCCTGGACTGTAAATGGCCCTTCCCACGACACTTTCATTTTATGGATCTGGAGTGCCTTCAAGACCGTGACCTGGTCCCTGACTTTAACAGAAGGTTCTCTGGCATGTTTATCATACCAGGCCTTTTGCTCTTTTTGAGCATCTTTTAGGGTTTTTTTTAGCAAAGGCTAAAGAGGGTCGGAGGGTGTTTCAGAGGGTGTTTACGAAGTCCAGAATGTTAGTTCCTGGAGAAAGTGTAAACCCCTCCCATTGCTGCTTCACCAACTGTAATGACCCCTTAACCTCATGGCCATACACAAGTTCAAATGGTGAAAACCCTAAAGTGGGATGTGATATAGCCCTGTAGGCAAAGAGCAACTGTTGCAACACTAGGTTCCAATTGTTGGAGTGCTCATTTACGAATTCATGTATCATGGCCCCCAAAGTTTCATTAAACTTCTCCACCAGGCCATTTGTTTGATGGTGGTAACGGGTGGCAACCAAGTGGTTCACCCCATGAGCTTCCCAAAGGCTTTTCATGGTTTCTGCCAGGAAATTAGTTCCCGAATCTGTAAGGATGTTGGAGGGCCAACCTACAAAAATGTCTGTTAATGCCTGGCACACACTTTTAGCCCTGGTGTTGCTTAGAGCTACTGCTTCCAGCCATTGAGTGGCAAAATCCATGAAAGTCAATATGTACTGCTTTCCACTTGGTGTTTTTTTTTGGGAAAGGACCCAGAATATTCACAGCTACTCGCTGAAATGGAACTTCAATTCTGGGGAGTGGCTGGAGAAGGGCTTTGACCTGGTCTTGGGGTTTTCCCACTTTTTGGCACACCTCACAAGACTGGACATAGGTAGAAACATCCTTGCCCATTCCCTCCCAGTGGAAGGACCTCCCCAAACAGTCTTTGGTCCTGTTCACCCCAGCATGGCCACTTGGATGATCGTGGGCTAAGCTCAAGAGCTTTACCCGGTACTTAGTTGGCACTACCAACTGTCTCTGAGGATGCCAGTCTTTCTGGTGCCCACCAGAAAGAGTTTTCTTGTATAAAAGTCCTCTTTCTACAACAAACTGGGATCTATTAGAAGAGCTGATAGGTGGTGGGTTGCTCCGTGCCACCGTCTAAGCTTCCTGAAGGCTTTCATCTGCTTCCTGTTCAGCTAGGAACTGCTCCTTTGATGCTGGAGACATCAGTTCCTCACTGGATTGTGGATCTGGGCTTGGTCCCTCTGGAAGTGATGCAGGTGATGGGGCTGTTTCCATTGACTGTGAACCGCCCTCCGCTGGTGCACTGTGTGGTATTTCAGGCTCTGGCTGAGCCTCTTGTGTAGGGTTATCTGCTGCTGCTGCCAGTGCAGGCTCAGTGGTGCCCTCTGGTGTTGGAGCTGTAGATGGGGTTGCAAGCACTGGACTCAGTGCTGGCAATGGTTCTGGTACTGGTTGCTCTGCCAGTTCCGGTTTTGGGACTGGCTCTGGCTGGGTCTCTGCGGCTGGACCCATGACTGCTGTCGCAGACATTGGCATGGGGTCCTGTTCCACCACCTCAGTCTGGGTCTCTGGTAACACAGACTGGGCCCTTGTTGAAGGCTCAAGAACAGAGCTAGGTGTGACACCTCACTTCACCTGGCTGTGGGTGACCATTCCCACCCTCTTGGCTCGCATCACATGGTTGGCCAAGTCTTCCCCCAGCAGCATGGGAATGGGATAATCACCATAGACTGCAAAAGTCCACATTTCTGACCAGCCCTTGTACTGGACAGGCAACTTGGCTGTAGGAAAGTCAAAAGAGTTTGACTTGAAGGGTTGAATCATCACTTGGACTCTGGGTTAATTAAGTTGGGGTCCACTAAGGATTGGTAGATAGCTGACACTTGTGCTCCAGTGTCCCTCCACGCGATAACCTTCTTCCCGCCCACACTCACAGCTTCCCTTCGCTCTGGGAGGCATCTGGGCCTGAGGACCTTTGGTGTGACTCTGGTGTAATGAACTGCAGTCTGTTGGGGTTCTTGGGGCAGTTGGCCTTCACATGCCCCAGCTCATTATATTTAAAACATCGTCTAGCTGACTGGCTACTGGGATGAGGTGGGTTGCTGGAGACGGGTGTTGGGTGACGATAAGGTGTTTGGGTTTTTCCTTGGGATGTAGATGGGGCCTTGGGCTGCCCCTGGAGATAGAGTGTTGTCTTGGGTTGCCCCTTCTGATATCCGCTCCAAGTGCTACTAGTTTTTTTCTTTTTCGCCACCTCCACCCATTTGGTTCCAATATCCTCCGCCTCGATTACAGTTTTGGGCTTCCCATTTATGATATACCTTTTTATTTCCTCAGGAACACCCTCTAAGAACTGCTCCATTTGCATTAGGAAAGACAGATCTTCCCGAGATTTAATGCTGGCTCCTGATATCCAGGCATCCCAATTTTTTACAATGTGGTAGGCGTGTCAGGAAAATGCTATGTCCGGTTTCCACTTTAGGGCTCTGAACCGCTGACAGGCTTGCTCGGGTGTTAGCCCCATTTTGATTCTGGCTTTTTTTTTTCTAAAAAAGTTCATAACTGTTCATGTGTTTCTTAGACATTTCAGCCGCCACCTCTGCTAAGGATCCACTGAGCTGTGGCCTCAGCTCCACCATGTACCGGTCTGTAGAGATGCTGTATCCAAGGCAGACCCTTTTGAAATTTTCTAAGAAGGCCTCAGTATCATCTGGGATATTAGATGGGGAGGGATCCGAGTTACCCAGGAAAGTATTTTCTGTAGTATCTGGCTGATGAATCTTGCCCATATTCTCAGGGTTTAGCTGATCGCCATATTTGGGGTCGGGAAGGAATTTTCCTCCAAGGCAGATTGGAAGAGGCCCTGGAGGTTTTTCTCCTTCCTCTGTAGCATGGGGCACGGGTCACTTGCTGGAGGATTCTCTGCTCCTTGAAGTCTTTAAACTACGATTTGAGGACTTCAATAGCACAGATATAGGTGTGAGGTTTTTTGCAGGAGTGGTGGGTGAAATTCTGTGGCCTGCGTTGTGCAGGAGGTCAGACTAGATGATCATAATGGTCTCTTCTGACCTAAATATCTATGAATCTATGAATCACCTGCCTTGTAGGTGGGGAACTTTTTGGGATAGGAAGCAGTATCTGGAGAAGGATTGCTAGGGTTGTCTGGTATATTCTGCTTAGCCCTTTCCATCTCTAAGCGTTTTGTCTCTAACTCCAGTTCATGCTTCCTCTCTCTTTCTTTATCCTCCAGTTCATGCTTCCTCTCTCTTTCCCTCTCCTCCTGAGCATGCTTCTGGGCCTCCATAGCTCTCTTGTGGGCAGATTTTTCTGCCTCCATCCATCTATCATGTTCTTTTTGTCTCTTATCAGCTTCGAATCTGGCTAATTCTAATTTCTTTTGGACGTCACTGTCAGCCATCCTAGCCTTTCTGTGTTTAATCTAGCCTACCCGAGAGCTAGAAAGAAAAAAAAAAAAACACTTGTGAATTCCCCTGCAGGAGGTTAACTACCCTGCCCTCAGGCAGAGAAAAAACACTCCAGGTGCTCCCAGCTTTAAAAAAAACCTCCCTGCTTCTCAAGCAGCCAAAAGGAGAGAGAAAAAAAAAAAGCCTTTTAAAATCCTAAGCTCTGTGCTTTTGGTTCAAAATGATCCCACCACTACCACCATGTCAGGGTTCCCTCCCCACTCTGAATTCTAGGGTACAGATGTGGGGACCCTCATGAAAGAACCCCTAAGCTTATTTTTACCAGCTTAGGTTAAAACTTCCCCAAGGCACAAATTCTTTGCCCTTGGATGGTATGTTGCCACCTCCAAGTGATTTAACAAAGAATCAGGGAAAGGACCACTTGGAGTTCCTATTCCCCCAAGCCCTTACACCCCCTTTCCTGGGAAGGCTTGAGAATAATATCCTAACCAATTGGTTACAAAGTAATCGCAGACCCAAACCCCTGGGTCTTAGGACAATAGAGAAATCAGTCAGGTTTTTAAAAGAAGGATTTTATTTTAAAAAAAGGTAAAAATCACCTCTGTAAAATCAGGATGGAAAATAACTTTACAGGGTAACAAAAGATTCAAAAACACAGCAGAATTTCCTCTAGGCTTAGTTTTAAAGTTACAAAAACCAGGAGTAAACCTCCCTCCAGCAAAGGAAAAATTTACAAGCAGAACAAAAGATAATGTAACACGCCTTGCCGGGCTTTTACTTACAATTTGTAATCTGAGAGACTTTTAGGATGGTTTATAGGAGAAGGAGTTTTCTGACCTGATGCTTCTCTGCTTCCCAAGAGAACACACCAAAACAAAGCCTCCCCCACAAGATTTGAAAGTATATTCTTTCCCCATTGGTCCTTTTGGTCAGGTGCCAACCAGGTTATTTGAACTTCTTAACCCCTTACAGGTAAGGAGGAATTCTAGGCTACCCTTAGCAGTATGGTTATGACACCTGCTGTGATTGAAATTTTTAATAGCTTCATTGAAACATACTATAAAATCAGTTTTTTCTCTGCAGGAGTGAGACAGATAAAAATTGACTCCATTTGAAGTGCAAACAAGAAAGAGAAGCAGGGAGTTGTAAACTATGCAGTACCGTCCTCAGACAGATTCTTTTTGCTCTCCAGGTTCCCAGCACTTGCAGCTATCGCCCTCTACAATATCTTAATTAAACCAATATATTTTCCATCCAACTTACTTGAAGTTGTGTATACTTTGATAAAAAGGTTAATTATCTTCTTTATTTTAAAAATTGAAAAGGTAACATTTGGTGTTTTGCTTCAGATTCATGCCTATCCCTGCCATTGTGTTAAAAATCCAACATTGAATGAATCAATCAAAATAATAGAAGTCGGAGTGGACAAAGGTGTTGGTGGATGTGGGGAAGCAAGGTGGAAAACAAACACATTTGTTATGAATTTTAATATTTTGCCTTTTGTGTGCATAAAATCTGATTACACATTGTCTCCCTCATTGTGGCTGGGCACTTGTCAGGGCTTGAAATCAATTTGATACATGATCATGACAGCCTTTGCTGGTGACTCAGTTGGGAACTGCACAGAGACCTACCCACCTCATGATAACTAATGAAAAGAAGGAAGGGGAATGGGTTCATCTCATAAAGCTGTGAATTGACAATTCGCAGGCTTTGTTTAAATTGTTTGGAGGCTGTGTTCCCTTTTTATGCTATCACTGCCTCAACTAAAATACACCCCCCTGTTGCGTATGCCAGCTGTGAAAGCTGACAAATCCAAGATGATCAGTAGAGAATCTCTATTCAGTTTAGCAGAGCAGTCCTCAGCTAAATGGAACCCTGTTTTTCCTTCCTCTACCCTCCCTCTCCAATTTAGAGGAGCAGAAGAGAGAAGGGTCACTGCAGAGTGACATGAGACCATTTCCTCCCTGCATGCATACACTGCCCTGGCAGTATAATTTAACTTCTGCAGGCCCAAGTCTGAATCTGGTATTTGAACTCTGGTCTCTTGTATGTGTGAGCAAAGTACTAACTACAGGGGCACCATACAAGCGACCTGGAGCTCTGGTTTAACAATGGAAGGTATGGTCTAGTTTTAGTTAAGTTTGCTAGATAATTAAATGTTCTATCCCTTCTTCCACCTTCAGTGACTTTACTATTCTTGACAAACACCTAATAATAAATAATGATCACTAATAACTATATTTAACACTTATACAGATGAGTAAACTGAAGTACAGAGAGATTAAGTGTCTTGCCCAAGGTCAGCAAATTAATAACAAGGCCGTTAAGTAGAACACAGGTCATCTTCCTTCCAGTTTGTTGCCCTACTGCAGTCTTTCCTAAGGAGAACCTAAGTATCCCCTTCACTGTATTCTCACCCTTGCGGCCATTAATCATAGTTGCCATACTTCTGGTTAGGGACAAGTAGGATGGGTCTCCTTTTTGGGCTAGGTAGGACCAGAAGGTAATGCTCTATGATTGCAATCATAGTGCTCCCAATGTTCGCTGGCCCCTATTGTTAAGAAACTGATCATTATATCAGCCTTCCCCTCTTCCTCCAAAATGTTGAGTGGATAACAAGTTACACGTGTTCCTTGTATTGTTCTGTTTGCAGAATCATTGTGGTTTGCTGAGGTGGAGACAGGGACAGCAGCACAGGCGTCTCTTACCTACTTTATCAGCTGAGCAACCTGTCATCTCCATGGCACTCAGGAGGCACATGAAGAACTTTGTGAAAAATTATTCTGATTCTGAGGTTAAAGTCAGGGAAGCAACCTCTAATGACCCATGGGGTCCCTCTAGTTCACTAATGTTAGAGATCAGTGACCTGACATACAATACAGTTTCTCTTTTGGAGATTATGAACATGATATGGCACAGGATGAACGACCAGGGAAAGAACTGGAGGCATGTGTATAAATCCCTCATGCTCTTGGATTATCTCATCAAGAATGGATCAAAGAAAGTCATACAGCATTGTCAAGAGGGGCTCTTTAACATTCAGACATTAAAGGACTTTCATTATATAGATGAGGCTGGAAAGGATCAAGGTAAATGTAGCTTGACAAGGCCTGTCAATTAAAATTAAGAAGGTTTTTGGGGGGATTATTTAAACTAATTGCTGGGGAAAATATAGCAAGTAATTATGGCTGCACTGAAGGAAAATGCACAGGAAGGGGATATGGAGGAGCAATTTACCATGGTAGCGAAAAAAAGGATACCTAAAAATGCTCCCATCTCTCACATATAAAAAGAAAGGGTAAAATCCCAGCACTATTGAGGTCAAAGAGGCCAGAATTTCAACCCGTGTGCTTATGCACTGTTGAAAGACGTTTAAATGCAAATATGGGTGAGGTGGAATGCTTGGAACTGGGAGAAGATTAGCATGCCATTTCTGAAAAATGGTGAGATGAGAATACGCAAGAGTATACCATAATACCTGACTATAAAATATATATTGAAATATGTTAGACTGTAGATATGAGGGTGTAGTACTTCACATAGAAATTCTCTTGACAGTATACGGAAACCTAAGGGGAGAAGACTGTGAGGTAGCAACGATTTAGCTACAAACCTCAGAATATAAGAACATTAATAAGACAGTGGTGTAACTGATATGGCTGCTCAGTGCAGTGCCTCTTAAGGCATGAAGGGTATGTCTACATAGCAGTTGAGAGGGGGCTTCCCAGTGTTGGTGGACAGACACATGCTAGTTCTGCTCAAGCTATTGTGGCAAGGCACCTCCTTCGTCTCGTCAGACTTACCACTTCTCCCTCTGGCGATGGCAGGCCTGGGGTAAATCAGCCACACTTTGCCTTCCACTTTCTGTGCTCCTTTGGCTGTGTTTTCAGGGTAGGCCCCAGGGTCGGCCTAAGAGGTGATCCTTCACCAAACAAAAAGGAAACAGTCTCGTAAACACAAAAACAAAATGGGATACCTTCCCTGCCTCCTCCCTGGGGCAGGGTATCATCCTGTTGCTTGCCCTGGGGTGTCAGTCCTTCCCCCAGCAGGCACTTGGGTTTGGCTGTTCCCCTATGGGAAGGAGCACAGCCTCTCAGCCTGGAAGAGCTTGTTTCCCTGCTGACAGTAGCCTGGCAGTAGCTTGTCTCTCTCTCCCCAGAGGAGGGGTTTTTAAAGGCCCCAGGCAGCCCTTAATTGGATTCAGGTGTCCCTAATTGACCTGAGGTAATCCCTTCTCAGCTTGTAGGAAAAAGGGCCTGTAACCTTCTGGGCTAATATATCGGCCTTTCAGGACCCTCTTGCAGCCGTGGGGCCTGACTTTGTCACACTATTGTGCTAAAAACAGCAGTGTGGCTGTGGGAACTCAGGCTAGCCATCTGAGCATGTACCCACGGGGTCATTCAGGATTGTACTTGGGCAGCTAGCCCACAGCTATTTTTAGCGTACAAGCTTGACCAGAGCTAACGCATGGCTGTCTACCTGTTCTAGGAAGCACACTTCCAGCTGCTGCATAGATATACCCTCAGTAGTATGCCATGTGTACCGTAACTCAGAGGCAAATGCTGAAGGAACTACAGCATGTAGTATTTAGCCCTGATATGGCATATCAAAGGCCTTGGTTAAGAAGTTCATGGAGGATAGACCCATCAATGGTTATTAGCCAGGATGGGCAGGGATGCAAAATCATGCTCTGAAGTGACCCTAGCCTCTGTTTGCCAGAATCTGGGAAGGGCAACACGGGATGGATCACTTGATGATTACCTGTTCTGTTTATTCCCTCTGAAGCACCTGGCATTGACCATTGTCAGAAGACAGGATACTGGGCTAGATGGACCATTGGTCTGACCCAGTATGGCTATTCTTATGTTCTTAAGGGTTACTGAGCCACTAAATAATGGTTACAATAATATAATTAAATTTGTCATTAGTGCAGGGTTGGATCATGCTAGACTAATAGATTTCAGGTCAGTATGCCAGTGAAATTTATCATATTTAAAACTTGATGTTTGCCTTTGGGCATGTTTGCCATCAGAACTTGAGTACACTGGCCCACCTCAGGAATAATGAAAGTAAAGTCAGTTTGAGAATTTGATGGCATAGGGAACTGGGATATGTGGCCTTTTATCTTTATTATCACCATAATCTCTAGGTCTCCGGTTCCAGTCTGGCATAGGCGCCGACTCCACGGGGCCTCATGGAAGGAGTGGAGTGGGGGCGGGGATCGAGCACCCACGGGAAAGAGGGGAAGTTGGCGCCTATGCAGTCTGGGACAGGTTGGTAACAACTGAAAGTTCTTACCATCCAATATATGTTTAGTGACCTTTGTGAAATAAATTGGAAGCTGCAGTCCAATTCATAGCAGAAAAGTGTACATATTACAAAAAGAACCACCCAGTTTCATACTAATTGATCCACTGGCTGGCAATCTCAACAGGGAGACGGTGAAACTGAATAGAGGCCACAATAAACAAACTTCCCATCATCTAGCCCTAGAAGTGATTTTTCCAGGGTATTACTGATGACATATTGATAGGGTGGTGTAGGAATCTTATCCTGTCACTGCCCATGATGCACCTGTTGTACATATAAATAGAAGACTTACCTGTGTTAGGTTTTATCAGTCTGGAAACTTCCATGAGGACTAAATTAATTTAAAAAAAAAAAGCCAGTTTAAGTATACTGTAATGAAGAATGAAACATGGATAAAAGCATGGGGGAGGGGTTAGTTAAAAGTAAATAAAATTAACGAGGGGAGGCAGTATGACCTAGTAGATAACACACTGGACTGGAACCCAGAAAACCTGATTCAGCCACTGTCCTCCTGGGTGACCTTGGGCAAGTCACTTCACCTCCTGAACCTGTTTCCCCATCTGTGAAAAGGAGATAATGATATTTACCCTCCTTTGTAAAGTACTTTGAGATATACTGATGAAAAGTACTATGTAAAAACTAGGTTATATTATTACCCTCATGTTATATTTGGTAAACATTTCCTTTAAAAAAACTGCCATACCCACAAATTGCCAGAAAATACTAAAACCAAAAAAACCCCTGAAATAACATAGGTCTTAATTAGAACCAGGGTTATTTACACAGGAGACAGAATTGCTCATCTAGTCAATTTGCTTTTGGGGAAACAACTACATGGATTATAGTATTATGTATAAAACTTATTCCTGATGTGCTGATCCATGAAATTACAGTTAATTTTGTTGAAATGGACCATTATAATTTTAAACAGAAGTGAAAGAAAATGAGAAAAAAGGAGGCAAACTGCTAGGAGCTGAACTTCAAAGACAAGATTAAATTATTAATAAGAATGCAGCACTGCTGGGAGCAGCATGAGCTGGTAGATGAAGCTACTGGCCTGTTGGCTCTGAGATCCAACCATGCATCCACCTTACCATAGTAAATTAGATGAATTATTGGCAGTGATGGGCCTATCACACTGGGCAATTCATGTTCCCATGTGATGTATGTAAAAGTGAATTCCAGCTGATAAAAGCTTAATACTGCTCCTACTAGCTTTGAAATGCCAACTATTTGTATCTGTCCTGCAGGACAAAATGATCACACCATGATGCTAAATCATGACACTGCTATAGCTCAGTTTTCATGTAATGATGTTGCAGCAGTGCATAATGATGTTGCTTCATTTCATATTGCTATGAGAATGAGATTAAATAAATTCAAGACCATTTAATCATACTACAAGAATCTGAGGGTCATGGGACTCAGATTTATGAAAACTAGAATTGTTGCATGACAATCAGCATTTCAGTGGTGCTCTCACAGCTGTCTCAACAAAGGAGAAAGTGTCTCCATCTCACCACTGTTTAAATCTGTGGTGGTATGCAGGTCAAATCGCAGAACAAACCCAGTGGAAATCCACTGACTGAGTTATGTAATGTCAGTTTGCAGTGCCTGGACATCCCAGTTAACAGAAACAACATCCTGAAACTATCAGCTTCAAATACAATAAATTAAATAAAGCTGGTCACTCTACTTAGGAGAATGCCAGGACAGAATTCACTTGGTGGGTCATACGACTTTGAGATTAGAGGAGCTATCAAATTCAATGTTTGAAGCAGTTATGGGGGGAGAGAGAGTAATATACATTAGTAGAACATCTTAATACTGGATTCTTATAATTATGTGTACCTCAGTAAGATAGATCTAGAAACACAGAAGATACGGAGTACCAATGCCTGATACCTGCCAACAGAGGGATTCAGTCACGTGTTAAGGTTCCCCACTCAAAACACCAGAAAGAGGAGCAACATTCCCTCGTCCCTTCCACCTCCCAGGGTCCTGCCAGTATAAGAAGGATCATCATGACATACAGTCGTCTCTATGTTTGTTTCCCTGATAACTATTGCAAACAGTGAATTTGATGCACCTTTCTGTTTCATTGCTGTACCAGCCCCTCAATGAATTCAGACCTGTGAATCTCCTAAGCAGAATCAACAGCTTTATTTAACTGACTCCATTACAGCTGGTAGTTTGGGGATGTTGTTTCACAGATAGGCGCCGACTCCGTGGATGCTCCAGGGCTGGAGCACCCACGGGGAAAAATTAGTGGGTGCTCTGCACCCACCAGCAGCCAAGCTCCCCGCCCCACCTCATCTCACCTCTGCCTCCTCCCCTGAGCGCACCATGTCCCCACTCCTCCGCCTACCTCCCAGTGCTTGCCGCCACCAAACAGCTGTAGCAAGCTCTAGGAGGGAGGAGCGGGAACGTGGCGCACTCAGGGAGGAGGCGGAGCGGGGATTTGGGGAAGGGGTTGGAATGGGGGCAGGAGGGAGAAGGGCGGGGTGGAGTCAGGGCGAGGCCGGGGGCAGAGGGGGGTCGAGCACCCATCGGCGCCAGAAGAAGTCGGCACCTATGGTTTAAACACATGCTAAACACAGTAGATTTTTTAGAAGAATACAAAAAAAGTGTGTCTTTTTCCCTCTCTAGACAAATTCATTTTGATAGGATAATGTCGTCTCTTCTGAAAGAGATCTTTAATCCTTCACATCTTCCTTGGACCCTAGCATTTTTGGGCTTGACAATCTTTTCCAGAGATTGAAGATGAAAAGCACTTCAGCGTCTTTCTTTGTTCCCTATAACTCACATTGACACTAATACTCCCTTGTCACTACACACAACCATAGCCAAATTTATTAGAAAAACCCTACATACTTGTGCCAGCCTACTGGTGGCAGTGTTTTGCACTGCCATACAGAAGGCTCAGAGCTTATGGACTGGCAAGGCCCGACAGAGACAATACACTAAGGCACCAAAGAGGCAAGGAGGAATTCTGTTTGAACACTTTTCTGACCAAAGGAATAGCATCCTGCTAATAGCATTTAGCCAGAATAATGGGCTGCTACAAAGCTGGTCCTTGGAAGAAATAAAGGGAGGAAAAACCTCAAAGACCTTAACCTAAAAACATACTTCAGTTTATGAACCACACATGCAGTGTCTTAAACTCTTGTCAGATGCTTACAAAGTAAGTCTACTAAAGACAACTGCTTACTGAGATCTTGTTTTTTTGGCTCATTGTTCTATGGTTATAAATAGCTCAGCATCCTTAGCAATTTGCACTTTTCTGTAGTTGCTGGGGCCCATGATATATCCAGTTGATCCTCATTACAGAATGGGATGGTGGCTTTCTAACATATTTACCAAGTATTTCTTTTCTTTAAATTAAACCTAATTACTTCAACAGGTTATCACATCAGAGAAAAGTCTAAGCAAGTCAGTGCCTTGTTAACAGATGACCAACTGCTACATAATGAACGTGAGATAGCACGTAGAACTAGGCAGCGGACCTCCTATGCAATGCTATTGCCTAAGAAGACCACTACCAAGGACTGTTTACCAACAATGTCTGCCTCTGAGCCCATACCAGAGCTTCCTGATTCACTCAAACTTCAAGGTAAGCACCTCAGGCTTAAACTGCAAATTTACATGTGCCAATACTTTAGCCACGGGTGGGTGGGATTTGCGGGTGGGCTTTGCATTTCAGTAAACAATCTAAAAAGATTACACTGCAGGATGTAGCGATGAAGGGCTTAAGAGTCAAGAGAGGAGGCGAAGTTTGCAGGAGCAAAATGATGGGTCTTTCTGCACTACCTTTTCATTTGTCAATCTCAAATGAAATGGACTTTGGGGTTTTGTGGTATTCTAACGTATTTACTAGTGAACATGTCGTTTTCTCAGACAATCTCCACCCCCATTTTGCATGGCGTGGTATGATTAATAATCTTTACTCAGGACTGAAATATCAGGGGATAATGGTGGTAATTTGATAAAAGTCCATAGGGGACCCAGATTTGGAATAGCAAAGAGGTGCTGTAGGTCAGCACTGAGGTGCATTGGCAGAGATGTATGGAGGGTACTAGTACTGGAATAGCAAGAAATACTGCCTGTCAGTGTTATGGAACAAGCAGAGCAGTGCAAGGATATAGGGACTTAAATAGGAAAGGGTGCAGTGAGTAAGAATTAGGTACATTAGCAGAACCAAGGTCAAGATGGCAAAACTGGAATAACAGGAATCCTGTAGAGATCAGTATTGAAACACACTGGTAGAGGTGAGGGAGAGGGAGTAATAGCACACCAGTGTGGCATTATGCTTGACTCCAGACAGTACTGACAGTCTTCAGTTTTGAGACTACTGAAATTCATCCAAACTGTACAACATATATAGGAAAAAGGAAGAAGTTGATTCTTTAAATTGGGCTGTGTTTTAAAAAAAAAATCCCCAATGTTCAGGCTGATCATTCCTTTCAGACTGAATTGTCAGATGGTATCCACAGTGAAATAACGTGTGAATAAGGTGACTGTATCCTGGTGTGAACTAAACCAATGTGGCTCTATGCCAACAAACGGAGAAAGATGGCCTGTTACAGGTACATTTATTTTCAGAGGTTTGAGTCCTGCCTTTATCCATATTATACGTGAGAATCTAAAAAGCATCAAGGCTATCCATCCATGAGTAAATAAGTCCACATAAAATTTTGTTAAATTATAAAATGAAAGTAAGGGAGGACTTGTGTTTAATTAATATTGCCAGGAGTTAATCCTGCTCAGACAATCCTCCTAAATGCTGCAAGTGTCATTCGAACAGAACTGGCACTTGGAAGACAGAGTACATAAGCCAATGTTTGATGTCATGGAAAAACAATCCAAGATATTTTTGCTTGTTGAATGCAAAGTTACAAGACATGAATGGTCAAGCTGACACAATACAAACCAACCAAAGCCAAGAGATATACAGTATTCAGTCTGCTGCTTCACCTTTCACTCTTCTTGTCATCCTAAATTTTCCAGCGTTTTACATGCAGTCTATATAATATACAAGATCTCATGCTGTCCAGATACACCAACAGAAGACCAGAAGTACTGCAATTCTTGGTCACTCTAGGAATGAACAAAGTGTAATGTGGTATCTATGCAAAGATTGACTTCCAACAGACAGCAGATTATACCAGCTCCTATGGGCATGGGAGTTTCAGATTGGTCCACCTGATGCAACTATTGCCTGGGGACCTGATGCAACTATTGCCTGGGGACCTTAACAAGGGTCCCAATGAGAACCATTGCTCCACTGTAACATTAAAGACTTATGTGCACAGCAAGTCCAGCTGCTGATTATCAAGAGGAGATGCCACTCTTACATTTGGGCTAATGCAGTGGTTCTCAACCTTTTTTCATTTCATTAAAAATTTTACATGGAGGTTCGAATCCCTTTGGAAATCTTAGGCCTTGTCTACACTGGCAAATTTCTGTGCAGTAAAGCAGCTTTCTGTGTTGTAACTCCCAAGGTGTACACACTGTCAAGCCACTTAGTGTGCAGAAACTGCACAGCTGCAGTACTGTAAAAACCCCCACCCCGAGAGGCGTACAGCTTTCTGTGCCAGGGCTACAGCACTGCGGTGCCAGTGTAGACACTGTGGTGATCACAGCGCTGCAATTGGCCTCTGGGAGGTGTCCCACAATGCCTGTTCTCGCCTCTCTGGTCATTGGTTTGAACTCTACTGCCCTGCCCTCAGGTGACCAACCATTATCCCCACCCCTTAAATTCCTTGGGAATTTTGAAAGTTCCCTTCCTGTTTGCTCAGTGATGTGTGCAGTGGTCTCAGCACATCTTTCCAGGTGGCCACGCCTGCTCTACGCACCAGGCAATCCCCTGCTTGGAGCAATGCCGAGCTGCTGGACCCCATCAGCATTTGGGGAGAGGCGGCTGTCCAGTCCCAGCTGCACTCCGGCTATAGGAATGATGATACTTAAGGACAGATTTCAAGATGCATGACAGAAAGGGGCCAGGACCATGACACACTTCAGTGCAGGATAAAAGTGAAGGAGCTGCAGAATGCCTACCACAAGGCGTGGGAGGCAAACTGCCACTCCGGTGCTGCACCCATGAGCTGCTGGTTCTACAAAGAATTAGCTGCGATACTCGGTGGCGACCCCACCTCCACTGCAAAGGCCACTGTCGATACTTCGGTGGCTCATGTGCCAGTCGAGAGTGGACCGAGCCAGGAGGAGGAAATCTTGGATGAGGATGTGGAGGGGGACGGGGACCCAGAGGCAGGGGACGACTTGGAGGTCAGAGGAGACTAGCCAGTCACAGCTGGCGGATCTTGACAAAGCGCAAACAGGACAGGAGGCCCCTGGTAAGTGGCCCTGATTTTGGGAATTGCTGAAGTGAATTGTTGGGGGCAGGAGGGTTGCAGAAAGCAGGCTTGTGTGTGTATGATGTGCATACCACCACATGCCTAGTCTGAGTGTCAGAACAGGATGTTGTTTGACTTCCTCATTTCACAGAAATCTGCCTCAGAGATCTCCAGGAAACTCTTATGGAGATCCTGGACAATCCGCTGCAGCAGGTTCTTTGGCAGAGCTGCTTTGTTTCTTGCCCCATTAAGGGTAACTTTCCCATGCCAGTCTGCCATCATGGGGGGAGGGGATGGGGAAGGGACCATTGATGCACACAGGTGAGCCACATAAGGGCCAGGGCAAAAGCTGCAATCCTGGAGAAGACCCTCCCTTGATTCCCTGCTCACCCTCAGCAGCGAGATATGTTCCATAATGAACATAGCCTGTGGAAAATGTGGGGACAGGAATGATTATAAGGCCCCCCTACAGTGCTGGCTCTCACCAAGAGCCACGTGCCCAGTGTACAGTATGGTCCTGGACAGGGCCATCCCTAGCAATTCTGGGGCCCTATGCAGCCCCGCCATGGGGGTGTGGGGCCCCAGGCCTCTGTGGGGGGTGGGAACAAGGGGAATGGCCCCAGACCTCCCTGGAGGGGGAAGGCCTCCATCGGGGGACAGGGGGCGGGTGGGAGAGTTGGCCCCAGGACTCCGTTGGGGGGGGGGCTAGCTAGCGGCGTGGCTGGGGCCGGGTCGCTGCACTTCTCGCCACCAGTGAGTGCAGGCCCAGCCCTGCTGCACTCCTCAGGGGAGTGTGGGGTGGGCTGGGGCAGAGCAGGGGCAGGAAGAGGCGGGGCTGGGAAGGCCTGGGGTGGGGCGAGCCGGAGCAGGGGCTGGAGCATCATGCAGCTGTACAGGGTACCAGGAAATTTGGTGCTGCAAATTTCCTGGTGGCTTATGCAGCTGCGTACTTTGCATTTGGGTAAGGATGGCCCTGGTCCTGGAACACTGATTTCCCCTGCCCCTGCAGTTACTCACCACTCTGGGTGTCTTGTGGCTCATGTGTGCTTGACTGGGGTCAGCCAGTTAGTGACAGGTATGTGAATAGTGGCTGTATTTTAAATCAGTGGTCTCTGTGTTGCAAACAATACTGCTTCTGTAAAATGTTGCATTTTGGCTTCATAGATATGACCCTGGGAGCCCAGCCTCCCGCTTTATCAGTTATCAGTGGCCATGAAGAACTAAAGAGGACTTTCTGCGTGCGGTCATGATGCACTCTGCGGCCGAAAAACAAGAATTGAAGAAATGGTGGGACTGCGAGAAGAGGGACCAAAAGGCGAATGCGGTGCTCCAGAACAAAGCCACGGAGCGGCTCTTAAACATTCTGGAGCGCCAAGCGGACATGCTCCAGGCGCTACTAGCACTGCAAACTGAGCAGCTCCGTGCCCGCCCTCCCCTGCAGCCGCTCTTGCAAAACTCTTTCCCATGCGCCCCCCAGACCCCGCCAACACACGCTTATCAACCTCCTGGCTTCAGTCTGTACCCGCTGCATTCCACTCCTGCCCCATCACAGTCCAGTCCTGTGGACTCCCAGTACCCACTGTACTCATTACCCATCCCTCTGCAGTTTGGCCCTGCCGAAGCACAGTACCAGCTGCACTGTACTCCAAAGGAGAAGGTTGGATATGATACCTGGACATACACAAATCTTTAACCATCCCGGGACCCCACCTTCTCCTGGGACCTTCCCTTCCCTCATCCCTCTCAGTGCTGAAGTGTTTTTTTGTTTGTCTCTGTCCTCCAGTTGTTGTTTTTTAATAAAAGAATTGTTCTGGTTTGAAAGCGATCTTTATTCCATTAATTGAAAGCAAACAGAGCACTGCAAAGCAACAGGCAATTTTCTTACACCTTCATAGTGCATTGTCTGCACCAATCACGATCACCTCCTAGCATTACAAGCACTGCACTCCTGAACATAGTAACAAATATTAGTGGCTTTCAGCTTCAAATTGCTGCCTCAAGGCATCCCTGATTCTCATGGCCCCGTGCACCGCCCCTCTAACAGCCCTGGTCTCTGGCTGTTCAAATTTAGCCTCTAGGCGCTGAGCCTCAGCGATTCAGCCCTGAGTGAAGTTTTCACCCTTCCCTTTACAAATATTATGGAGCATACAGCATGCAGCTCTAAGCATAGGAATATTGCCATCAGCGAGGTCCAGCTTCCCATACAGACAGCGCCAGCGGACCTTTAAACGGCCAAAAGCACACTCAACAGCCATTCTGCACTTGTTCAGCCTGTTGTTGAACCACTTCTTGCTGCTGTCAAGGTGCCCCGTGTATGGCTTCATAAGCCACGACATTAAGGGGTAGGCGGGTCTCCCAGGATCACAATGGGTATTTTGACTTCCCTTATGGTGATCTTCTGGTCCAGAAGGAAAGTCCCTGCTTGTAGCTTCCTGAACAGACCAGTGTTCCGAAAGATGCATGCGTCATGCACCTCTCGGGACCAGCCTGCATTAATGTCAATGAAATGTCCATGGTGATCCACAAGAGCCTGGAGAGCCATTGAGAAATATCCCTTCTGATTAATGAACATGGTGGTTAGGTGGTCGGGTGCCAGAATTGGAATATGCGTGCCATCTATTGCCCCTCCGCAGATAGGGAAGTTTATTTGTTCAAAGCCATCCACAATGTCATGCACGTTGCCAAGAGTCACAGTCTTTCAGACCAGGATGCAATTAAAGGCCCTGCACACTTCCATCAACCTGAGTCCAACGGTTGACTTTCCCACTCCGAACTGGTTAGCGAACGATCGGTAGCAGTCTGGAGAAGCCAGCTTCCACAGTGCAATTGCCACGTGCTTCTCCAATGGCAGGGCAGCTCTTATTCTCATGTCCTTGTGCCACAGGGCTGGGGCAAACTCATCACACAGTCCCACGAATGTGGCTTTCCTCATCCAAAGGTTCTGCAATCACTGCTTGTCATCCCCGACACGCATGACAATGTGATCCCACCACTCAGTGCTTCTTTTCCCAGCCCAAAAGTGGCGTTCCACTGCGTTCAGCACCTCCATGAATGCCACAAGCAATCTCGTGTTGTAGCTATTATGCATGGCGAGATCAATGTCACACTCCTCTTGCCTTTGTAGTTTAAGGAATAACTCCACTGCCACTCGCGATGTGTTAGTCAGTCTGAGCAGCAGGCTGGTCAACAGTTCAGGATCTATTCCTGCAGACTGAAGAGGCAGGGCGCGCAGTACCCTTACCGCTGAAAGATGGTGCCAAACGTGGACGGAAGCACAGGGATTGCTGGGATGCGAAGCAGTGCATCATGGGTCATTGGGACAGGACCCAGGATGCCCCACAACCCCCTCTGCCTTCCCATAGCTCTTAGCGGCAGAAGAGGAAGAGATGCTCTGTGGGATAGCTGCCCAGAGTGCACTGCTCCGAATACTGCTGCAAGTGCCGCAAGTGTGAACACGCTATTGCACAGGCAGCTGACAGTGTGAACAAACAACAGCAGTTTCCCTTCAGTGCTCTCTAAGCAGTGCTGTAACTGCCAGTACTGTAACTCTGCCAGTGTAGACATACCCCTAGACATAGTCTGAAGATCTCCAGGGGTCCACAGACCAGAGGTTGAAAACCGCTGCTCTAATGTGTGGTCACCTGTTGGCAGACATACTGCTCTGAGGCACTGTAACATCTTCAGATAGGGCTTGATATTTATAGACCATATGTGCTGTAATATCTAAACACCATAAGTGTGTAGAGGCTGGAGTTTCAGTTCAATTTATTTCTTGGCTGATAGGGTTTTAACATTCAGACTAGTTTCTTAGTAAATTGTATTGGGGAACTGAAGATGAATATATCGTCATGTTTCCCACCCCATACCTGCTGACCTCTCCTTTTTCCTCTCATCAGACAGAAGATACAAACTATTCCCCTTTCAGAAACACTTCTAATGCTCCAGACACACATGTCCTGCTGATCCACCTCTCAAATCCTTAGGACACTGAGCAGTTCTCAAGTGAACGACACCTGAGAACTGAGTGTTCTTAATCTGGTTAAGTCAGATTTAACAGGTAATTTATTATAGCCAAAATAAATTAAAAAGGCAGTCAGGATGATATAAAAGACAATAGTATCATTATCCAGTCTAACAAATTCAGGCTTTACAAGCCATCCGTTATTACACCAACACTGGTTTGCTCTTCCTAACATTGTAATATTGTCTCCAAATAGACATGTGTAGATATTGTCCCAAAATCTTTGTTATGATTAATGCTTGGTCTACACAAAAAAGTTAGGTTGACCCAGTTATGTCACTCAAGGATGTGAAAAGTCCATACCCCTGCGTGACATAGTTAAGCCAATTTAGCCCGAGTGTAGGCAGTAAAAGAATTCTTGCATCGATGTAGCTACCAAATCTCAGGGAGGTGGATTACCTACGCCAATGGGAGAACACCTTCCTTCACAATAAGTAGTGTCTACGCTGAAGCTCTGTGGTGGGTGCAGCTGTGCCACTGTGGCATTTCAAGTGTAGATAAGCCCTCTGTCTCTCCCCCCTCCCCAGTTAGCTGGAGGGAAACAACATTGATTTAAAAAATAATCTTAAAATTAAATTAGTTGCAGCATAGATGTATACAGTGTGTATAACTCACAGTGCCACTCACCTTCCTCCAATCACAGGAAATTGATAGCTCAGGATATAGCTACCTAACCCTAATGGATGATCCCAGCTCAGTGCTCCAGGGGAAGGTGACTTCTTCCGGGAGATTCTTACCAGTATGCCCAGGGATGGAGGTGAAGAATTCCTTCCTGACTCCCACATCTAATGGTCATTTAAATTCTGTGCATGTGAACAAGAAGAATGATAGCTAAGCATCTAATTTCATGTATACCCCAAGATACCATATCCCATATCTGGCTTTCAAACTTTCTTAATAGTTTTCTGGCATAGTGCTAATTTTGGGCCTGATTCTCATTTACACTGAAGTCCTTTTACATCACTCTGGCAAAGTAAAGGCACCTTCCAGTGGGTGTGAACTGCTTTTACATCCACTTTAAGACCTCTTTAAACTGTCAAAATGGGGTAAAGCAGCCTTAGTGTAAATGAGAATTAGACCTAATGAGTTCAGTTACCTGTGACTGCCTCTGGCTTGCAATGTATACTGTAGGTGTGCCATGTCGAGGTGACATGTTCTGTGCAGTGGGGAGCCCTACTGGGGAGTTTATGTATCCAAACTGCAACAGCTTCAACAGGAGAGACTGAGGGAGACACATAAGGGTGCTATTCTGGGAAGTGGGAGACTCCTGTTCAACTTCTTTCTCCTCATCAGACAGAGGGTGGAATTTAACCTGGATCTCTCACATCCTGGAGGAGTGCTTTAACCACTGATCTAAAATTTATAAGGGCATTGTCACCATCATCTCCTCCTCTTGAATGGACCTAGATTGGGAAGGTGTGATTTGAGCACATCTGCTGGATTGGGCCTTGCAGGTGACATAGGCAGGGGAATACTTATCTTCACCTGGTTTGAGTATCCTGCTGGGATGTAGGAGTGAGATTGGCATTTGGTCACCTAGAATGAGATGTTTCAGAGTAGCAGCCATGTTAGTCTGTATCCGCAAAAAGAAAAGGAGTACTTGTGGCAGCTTAGAGATTAACAAATTTATTTGAGCATAAGCTTTCATGAGCTACAGCTCACTTATGCATCCGATGAAGTGAGCTGTAGCTCACGAAAGCTTATGCTCAAATAAATTTGTTAGTCTCTAAGGTGCCACAAGTACTCCTTTTCTTTTTCTAGAATGAGATGTACATATTCCCAAAGGCAGAAACGTAGGCACCGAGGGAACTTTTACACCAAAAATTTAGGCACTGAGTGAATTTAGGGACTTACAGTGTTAGGTGGCAGCTGAGTGGGGGTTTTGTGGATCCCAATCGTGCCTAAATTTGAGACTCAGGCCTCTAAATCTGGTGTTTAGGGACCTAAATCCCATTACAGACTCGGGCCATTGTCCCTCCATCATAGTATTTGAGCACCTAGTACTGGAAGTGAAGAAGAAATACCATATATTCAATGATAATAGCAGAGAGAAGCTTTGCAAATATTCCTTGGGATAATTAACCCCTTCAAGTGTTCAGGACCTTGGTTTTATGTCTCATGCAAAAGACTGCAAGGTCAGCACCTCCTAGGGGTGTTGGTGCAGTACTGACTCAAAGAGAAGCACATTACATACTGAATCATCATCACCACCACTTCTGTAGCTGTAAAAATTTACTTGGAAGTTTTCAGTTTAAGAACAGACTGGTCCTGGTCCTAATTAGCTTGTGAGAATGATTGAGAGCACAGGTCAAAGAGATATATTAAAAGTAGGGCTGTCAAGAGATTAAAAAAATTATTCACGTTTAATCACATGACTAATCACGCTGTTAATAATAGAATACCTTTTATTTAACATTTTTGGATGTTTTCTACATCTTCAAATATATTTATTTCAAATACAACACAGAATACAAAGTATACAGTACTCACTTTATATTTATTTTTTATTACAAATATGTGCATTGTAAAAAACAAAAGAAATTGTATTTTTCAATTCCCCCATTACAAGTACCATAGTGCAATCTCTTTATCATGAAAGTTGAACTTACAAATGTAGAATTATGTACAAGAATAACTGCATTCAAAAACAAAACAATGTAAAACTTTAGAGCCTACAAGTCCACTCAGTCCTACTTCTTGTTCAGCCAGTCGCTCAGACAAACAAGTGTATTCCTATTTGCGGGAGATAATGCTGCCCGCTTCTTGTTTACAATGTCACCTGAAAATGAGAACAGGTGTTGCAAGATATTTACGTGCCAGATGTGCTAAAGATTCGTAGGTCCCTTCATGCTTCAACCACCATTCCAGAGGACATGCATCCATGCTGATGATACAGGTTCTGCTTGATAACGATCCAAAGCAATGCGGACCAATGCATGTTCATTTTCATCATCTGAGTCAGACGCCACCAGAAGATGGTGGATTTTCTTTTTTGGTAGTTCAGGTTCTGCAGTTTCTACATCAGAGTGTTGGTCTTTTTAGACTTCTGAGAGCATGCTTCACACCTCGTCCCTCTCAGATTTTGGACAGCACTTCATATTCTTAAACCTTGGGTCGAGTGCTGTATCTATCTTTAGAAATCTCACATTGATACCTTCTTTGTGTTTTGTCAAGTCTGCAGTGAAAGCGTTCTGAAAACAAACATGTGCTGGGTCATCATCCAAGACTGCTATAACATGAAATATATGGCAAAACGCAGGTAAAACAGAGCAGGAGACATACAATTCTCCCCCAAGGAGTTCAGTCTCAAATTTAATTAACACATTTTTTTTTAAATGAGCATCGTCAGCATGGAAGCATGCTTCATGCTTGCTGGAATGGTGGTCGAAGCATGAAGAGGCATACAAATGTTTAGCATATCTGGCACATAAATATCTTGCAATGCTGGCTACAAAAGTGCCATGCGAACACTTGTTCTCACTTTCAGGTGACATTGTCAATAAGAAGCGGGCAATGTGATCTCCCGTAAATGTAAACAAACTTGTTTGTCTTAGCAATTGGCTGAACAAGAAGTAGGACTTAGTGAACTTGTAGGTGCTACAGTTTTACATTGTTTTGTTTTTGAGTGCAGTTATGTAACAAAAAAATTCTACATTTGTAAGTTTCACTTTCATAATAAAAAGAATACACTACTGTACTTGAATGAGGTGAATTGAAAAATACTATTTCTGTTTTTACAGTGCAAACATTCGTAATAAAAAATAATATAAAGTGAGCACTGTATACTTTGTAGTCTGTGTTGTAATTGAAATCAATATATTTGAAAATGTAGAAAAACATCCAAAAATATTTAATAAATTTCAATTGGTATTCTATTGTTTAACGGTGCGATTAAAGCTGTAATGAATCATGATTAATTTTTTTAATCAAGATTAATTTTTTGAGTTAATCGCATGAGTTAACTGTGATTAATCGACAGCCCTAATTAAAAGGGCTTAATTTATTTTAGTACCTATTCTTTCTGTCAGTGTGTGTGCGCTTGACATAAACTATTGAATTGAAGGGAACTGGCAGTTCCTAAAAGATGTAATGCTGGAGGCTCAACATCAAGCAGAGGAAAAATAAGAAGAGCCACAAGAGGCCAATGTGGCTGCACAAGGAGCTTTTTAGCTATCCAAAACCCAAAAGGGATTCATACAGGAAATGGAAGGAGGGGCACGTCACCCAAGGAAGTATACATGGGAATAGTGTGAATGTGTAGGGACAAAATCAGGAAAGCCAAGGCAAAGAATGAGTTACAGCTGACAAGAAATGTTAGAGACAACAAGAAGGGGTCTTCAAATACATGAGACAAAAAAAAAGAAAGATCAAGGACAGTTGTGGGTCCGCTGCTCAATGGAGAAAAACTGGTAACGGAAGATGATAGGAAAGCAGAGCTGCTCAATGCCTACTTTGCTTCAGTCTTCTCACAAAAAATAACATGTGACTGGATGACTAGCGAAGTTACCACAGACAATAAAGGAGAAAGGATGCAGATCGAGATAAGTAAAGAACATGTTAGAGATCTTCTGACCAGTCTGAACGAATTGAAATCAGTGGCCCAGATGCTATTCACCCGAGGGTACTGAAGAAATTAGCTGAAGAAATCTCAGAGCCCCTGGCAATAATATTTACAAACTCATGGATGACAGGAGAGGTCCTGGAAGACTGGAGAAGTGCTAACATAGTGCCCATCTTTAAAAAGGGGAAAAAGGAGGAGCTGGGGAACTACAGACTAGTCAGCCTCACTTTGATATCTGAGAAGCTACTAGAGCAATGTATAAAGCATTCAATTTGCAAATACCTGGAGGATGAAGAGGTGAGCACTAGCAGCCAGCATGTATTTCCTAAGAACAAATCGTGCCAAACCAGCTTCATTTCCTTCTTTGGCAGGGTAACTGGTTTGATGGATAGGGGGAATGTGGTGGACATAATATACCTGGACTTCAGCTAGGCTTTTAACAGTTCCACATGACATTCTGATAGGTCAGCTGTAGAAATGTGGGCTTGGCAGAACTACCATTAAGTGGTATACAATTGGTAGGGCCAATGGACCATTTTGGTCAATTTCACAGCCATAGGATTTTAAAAATCATAAATTTCATGATTTCAGATATTTAAATCTGAAATATCATGCTGTTGTAACTTTAGGGGTCCTGACCCAAAAAGGGTTTCTGGGGTGCGTGTGTAAGGTTATTGTAGGGGGGTCATGGTATTGCCACCCTTACTTCTGTGCTGCTACGGGTGGTGGCGCTGCCTTCAGAGCCGGGCAGCTGGAGAACAGTGACGGCCGGCCGGGAGCCCAGCTCTGAAGGCAGTGCCGCTGCCAGCAAGAGTGTAGAAATAAGGATGTCAAGGCATGCATGGTATTGCCACCTTTACTTCTGCGCTGCTGCTTTCACAGTTGGGCCCTCTCCAGCCCAGAAGCTGCCATTCTCCAGTCACCCAGCTCTGAAGGCAGCAGTGCAGAAATAAGGGTGGCAATACCATGCCGTGCCATGCTTACTTCTACACTACTGCTGGCGGGGCACTGCCTTCAGAGTGGGGCATCTGGTCAGCAGCCGCCGCTCTCTGGCCACCCGGCTCTGAAGGCTGTGCAGAAGTAAGGGTGGCAATACCGTGACCCTCCTACAATAAACTTGCAACCTCCATCCCCCACTGTGACTCCCTTTTGGGTTGGGACCCCCAGTTTGAGAAATACTGGTGAAATCTGTATAGCATAGGGTAAAAGTACACAAAAGACCAGATTTCACAGGTGAGACCAGATTTCATGGTCCGTGATGCATTTTTCACGGTCATGAATTTGGTAGAGCCCTAATAATTGGTTAAACAGCAGCAAACAAAGAGTAACTATTAATGGAATCATGTCAGGTTTGGGGGAGGTCTCAAGTGAGGTTCCACAGGGATCTGTTCTGGGTCTGGTGTTTAACATCTTTATTAATTACCTGGATGTAGGAATAGAGAGTATACCAATTATATTTGCAGATGACACAATGCTGGGGTGTTGACCAACACTTTGGAGGATATGCTAAAATTCAGAGGGATCTTGATAAATTGGAGAACTGTGCAATAGACAACAAAATGAAATTCAACAAAGACAAAGGTGCTACACTTAGGGAAGAAAAACCAAACACACAAATACAGACTGGGGGATAACTGGCTTGGCTGCAGCACTGCTGAGAAGGATCTGGGAGTTGTCATAGATCACAGCCTCAACATGAGTCAGCAATGTGATGCTGTTGCAAAAAAAAGCAAATGCAATTTTAGGTTGCATTAACAGAGGCATACCGTGCAAGACAAGGGAGGTGATAGTACTTCTTTACTCAGTGCTGGTTAGGCCTCAGCTGGAGTACTGTGTCCAATTTTGGTCACCAACATATAGAAAGGATGTAGAGAAAGTGGAAAGGATCCAGAGGCAAGCTACAAAGATGATCAAAGGGATGGAATGCAAGCCATATAAGCAAAGGCTGAAGAAACTGGGTATGTTTAGTTTGGAAAAGAGGAGATTAAGGGGGGACATGATAGCAATCTTCAAATACCTGAAAGGCTGCCATAAAAAAGATGCATAAAAGTTGTTCTCTCTTGCCACAGACATCAGGACAAGAGGTAATGGGTTCAAACTACAGCATAGCAGATTTAGATCAAATCTCAGGAAAAACTTCCTAATTGTAAGAACAATAGGACAATGGAACAGAATGCCGAGGCAGATTGTGGAAGCTCCTTCACTGGAGGTTTTCAAAAGGAGGCTGAATAGCTATCTGTCTTGGATGGTTTAGACACAACAAATCCTGCATCTTGGCGGGGAGTTAGACTAGATGACTCTTGAAGTTACTTCTAACCCTATGATTCTACTGTACTTCTGTCTAACACATCAATTACTGTACCCTGGGCAAAACAAGAGCTACTGCATATACCTGATGTGACATTACACCCCATATTCTTCATAAAAATATTGTTATGATATGAATATGGCATAACTAAGATATGTTTTATGCAAGATTGGTCATGTATCATTGGAAAGGTTATCCAATTTGTATACATATATCATTTCTGTATCTGAAGTTAGGAATATTGATTACGTAACAATTACAACTGTGTGTGTACTTAGGGAACACCCACCAGACAGTAGGCAATCATCCTCAATGGGCCATTAGGAAGAACAATAAGACTTGGAAGATACTGATCTCCCACCTTCCTGAGATGCTCCCAGCGTTGCTGCTTTGACACTACAGGGTCAGGTGATCATGTCACCTGGTACTAGACACCCCCCCACCCCCATCTTGGGCTTTCTGTGTTTTTCCATTAAGAGTGGATGTTAGATTGGGAAACAAAAGATTCCTGCCTTATGTAAATTCTATTTAAGGCTGGGAAGTAAGTCAATCAGGACTTTTCCCCATTGCCTCCCTGTCCAAGAAGGAAGATTGCAAAAAGCATCTGAAGGAAAAGGAACTAAGCTGAGGGAAAGGCAAGGGCTGAGTCCAGGCTGACACAGGGGTCCAGTCTGTAAAGAGAAACTACTGGAACTGTAAGCTACAGAAACTCTGCAACCTGCCTAAAACAACATTTAGGGTAGGAAATTACATTTTGTAACCTGTTTCTTTAGTGAATTAAGCTTCGGTTGCGTGTTTTGTTTTATTGCTCAGTAATCAGCTTTGTTCTGTTTGCTAGCCCTTATAATCACTTAAAATTTACCTTTTGTAGTTAATAAACATTTCTTTTTTATTTCAAAACCCAGTTTGTGCAATTCATATCTGGGGTGGGGGGCAAAAAGCTGTGCATATCTCTCTCCACGTTGAGGGAGAGGGCAAATTTTTATGAGCTTATGCTATGCAGATCTTTCTATACAGTGCAAGACAATATTATTTTGGGTTTATACCCCAATGAAGGTGTGCACATGAATGCTGGCCATTCTCCTAGCTAAATCTTCCAACACAGAGCTTATTTCAGTCTGTGTCTGCAGCTGGGTGTGGCCTTACCTCTGTGTGTGCTGGAGAAGGTTTGAGAGCCTAGTACAGCAAGAACAGGGTGAGGAAACCCAGGCTGGTGGAAAGGGTGGGCTCAGTGGGACTGCAGCACATCAGGTGGAACCCCAGGAAGGGGATTTCAACCTGTCACACTTGACACATTGCAACATCCCACTGTGATTTCAGTGGAAGATGAGGCAATAAATAAACAGCACAGCAGCTGGAGTGAAGGACTAACAACAAAGCTGTTGCTGAGAGCTATACGTGTCTAGGGAGGAAAAACTACACCCCTCTAGCCAAATATTTCTAAAATGTACTTAAAAAATTGAAGCATCTTTCAATTTAAGGGTTGGCAATTAGCGACTGAATTTATGTACAAATTCTGAAGTCCTGGTACTAAAAATTTTAAGTAGCCATCATTCTAAACTCAGAAAAATCTAGGTTAACACTGAGAATACTGACATTTTCTAAACTTCCAGTCACATGAATAGTTAGAAGGTGTTTCTGTGCATGTACACAATGTCAAAAGGGTTAATAATGCAAAACCCATCTCTTTTTAACTACAATCCCGGTATAAAACAACATGACTTACTGTCTCTCAGACACCTCTCACTTACTTTAACAGCACAAATTCCCAATACTTTAGTCACAGATTAATCTGTGGTGTCTAAACCATCATCACAAACACTACAAGGAAGCCTACAACCTAACTGTTTGCTAACTAACTTGAACTAACCTGAAATTACCTGTATTAACTTGATTGCTGGACTTGTTTAAAGAAGACACAGATATCTGAAATGTACTGACCCTATAAGGCAGGGGTGGGCAAACTACAACCCGTGGGCCACATCTGGCCCGCCAGCCAATATAATTTGGTCCTTGAGCTCCTGCCAGGGAGCGGAGTCTGGGGCTTGCCCCACTCCCGCACTCCAGCTGGGGAGCTTGGGCCAGGGGCCGCTCCATACATGCATGCTGCGGCTCCGCGCAGCTCCCGGAAGCAGTGGCATGTCCCCTCCTCCGGCTCCTAAGAATAAGGGCAGCCAGTGGGCTCCACATGCTGCCACCGCTCCAAGCACCACCCCTGAAGCTCCCATTGACCAGGAACTGCAGCCTATGGAAGATATAGGGATGGCGCCTGTGTATAGGGCAGCGCACAGAGCCGCCTGGCTGCACCTCCGCATAGAAACCAGAGGGGGGGACATGCCACTGCTTCCAGGAGCTGCTTGAGGTAAGCGCTGCCCAGAGCCTGCACCGCTGAGCCCCTCCTTTGCCCCAGCCCTGATCCCCCTCCCACCCTCTGAACCCCTTGATCCCAGCCAAGAGCACCCTCCTGCTGGAAGTAGAGCTGTGCAAATAATGGATTTTTTGGTTCACTGGCAATTCTGGAAAAAATCAGAAACAAATAATTTTGGATTTAATTTAATTTTTTAAAACAATTTCCTATGAAGGAAATTTTGAAATAAAACTGTTTTTAACAGGAAAAAAAATCAACTGTTTTGGAATGTTTATTTCAACACAAACACTTCAGCTAAGCCAACATGAACTCACAAAACATTCCAGTGTCACCGAATCTGCATTTTTTATTGAACAAAGTTTCACATACCTGTGGGTGGAAGTGCTTTGCATTGCTGTACAGAGATATCCGTTAGCTGATCCACTGCGCTCGTGAGCTCCAAAGGGAACCCCCATCCATGCCTTGTCAGTTTTAGGAAAGTTACTGAATGGCCCTTGAGTGTAAAAGATTGTCCACAGAGAAGCTGCCAAAATATCTAAACAATATTTACTCTTTTACCCACAAAATAAGGGCATCAAATGAAGGTGTTTTCTCTCAGTGCTCTCTCCCATTCTCTCTCATTTTTACATACACAATCCCACTCCTATTTTATCCTGCCATGTGAAATCACAATACTGAATATGTGATATCACAATTTTTGCCATAACCCCAGCAAGAGAATCATGATTCATTGCAGCACTAGACAAGAAAATAATTTTTGATTAATTATTAGTTAAGCCAGGCTGTTAAAAGATATAACCGGGGAAAAAAGCTAATATAAAAACAGTCTGAAATGGTAGCAAATAAAATAAAAATTATTAATGACAATATCATTTCATCATCTCATATTTTTTCACATTTGTCTCTGAACAAAGATCTCTTTTAGTGGCTTGTGGTCTTTAAAATTTGTCATTATCTTTTCAAATGGTCTCTAAACTCCTGTTTAGTTCCTTGTGATGTGCAGCACATGTCTGCCATGCTGCAGTAATAATATTCCTTTTAAATAGTAATTAGAAGGTTTGGTAGGAGGGGAGGGGATGATTCTGGTACTGGTTTGCTGGGCATTCATTTCTCTGTATAATTTTCACATAAGCAAGCAGAACGACCCTGCTTCTTACATTCATTTCACCAGTTTATAAAAGAAGGCATGTTTTACACACTGGGGATATAACATGGAAGGCAGTAGGTAAGAATAGGAGGGCTGTGCTGAATTTTCAGTCCATCTGGGTTTGTCCATTATCATAAAGAGTTATAAAAGCTGTTAGTATTCAATCCCAGTCATTGGCAGGTGGCATTGCAGTTAATGGACCAAATGAGGCTTCAGAGGCATTTTTCTACCCAATTAACTCCAGAAAATTTAACACCTGTGTAAAACTCATTTTTTTCTTTTGCCAAAGTAATTTTTTTTAAAACATTTCTTTCTTTGACAGACTATTTTCCTAAGGCAGCATCTGCGCCACAGCAAAACCAGCCTTTTCAGTCACCAGGGAAAGCGGCAACGGCCCAAGAAATGGTGGCACCCCAAATCATTGCTAAGAAGTCATCAGAGGTAAATGCTATAGGGAACAATGCTACTGTTGGAGGAGAGGGGTTGAAGGATGCCTAAATCAGTCTGTTCTGATCCTTATGCTATTTATTACCATGGTAGTGAACAACAAGTAGCAGAGAGCAGGTCAGAAACACACTGGAGTTTTCCAAATTAGGATGCGATCTCAGAGCCAGCTTTATGATTTGTGGGTCCCCAAACTCCTGGAGTTAGGGGAATTATGCTGTCCACCATCTCCCCACTCTAGCCCAACCGTTGGAAGAGGCTGGACAAAGAGACTGGACATGACTTGCTAAGTCTGTATAAAGCTCCCCGAAGTGAAGGTTCCCAGCAATCTTCAAGGAAAACTCCAGTGTTGTTTTTAAAATTTTGTATCAAGAGAACATCAAAGCTGTCTTCTTAAAATTGACATTAAATATTAAAAAAGGTACAACTCCATGAAGAATGCCATTATCTTGCTAACGGGTAGAAATTAGGACAGGGAGCAATTTAGTGTGCATTGAAATCAGCCAGGAAACACTGGATTGTGAATACCAATTTTTGGTAAATTTAAAATAAGACAAATTTTTCAGGTAAACATAATTTTGTTTGAACTTAACTTGCCTTACTTTATTTTACTGCAAGATAGCATCTAGGAATTTCAAATGGAGATAAACTGAAGCCTCCCCCTCGGAGAAATAGCAGGCAGCTGATCTGTCCCCTTCCCTTCTTTTCAGCTTTGTATTCTTATACCAGATCATGCATCCTTTACCTCTGACCTCAGTACTAAACTCCACCCATATTCTCTGCTCTGCCTTCCCGAGTCCCTACAGCCTGACTTCATCAGTCGAACTGTAAGGCACCCACAGCTCTCGAACCTAGTCCACAAGGTTTACAAATGAGACTCTTACCCCATGTGCCACTGCACTCCAAGGTCAAATAAGGAAACTGCAGCTGAAACCCCACCAACAGGGGCTATATCCACTGACTCAGCAGGATCAGCTGACTAACAGTAGACTGCTGATTGGACACTTTTTAGCATGAGGCTTCCTGTTCTTCCCACACTCCTTGTCTGAGCAACTAGTCACTAGGCCTGCAGCTGACCAGACTCCTGAGACTAAGTTCCTGCTTCCTCGTCTGGTTCCCACTGTTCCTCACCTCGTTCCTTTTCCTGCTCCATTATCCTAACTCCAGTTATTGACTCTGGCTTCTTGACCCTTAGTGCGCTTCTGGCTCTGGTTTGATCCTTAGCATGGCTTCTGACTGACTCCAGCTGTGACCCTTGGTGTGACTCCTGACCCCAACTCTACTCTGGACTCCGACCATTAACTCAGACTGCCCATGTTATGGGCCCTGACAGTTAGCTCAGACCCTCTCAGTCTCTTCCAGGACTTGTTGCTGAACCCCTGGACCGAGTATGGACATTAGTGGTGCTCCTGCCTCACCAGTGCTCCAGGGGCTTGTGAGTCTGTGGAAACAGATTACTGTCCTCCAGGCTGAGAACCAGAGACACAGGGATCAAATACGGCATCAGCAAATTGCTCTGTGTGGGAACAAGTAGCAGCACTTGGAACAACTGCAGGTACCCACTTATCTCCCCTTATGACACCAGGTTGGGTGACCAACCCCAGAGTTCCATTACCAGAGAGATACGATGGTACCTGTAGCAAGTTTTGCAAGTTGATTACCCAGCGCAGACTCCTATTTGTGCTCCAGCCGCAGGAATATGCCATGGAAAGGATCACCCAGTGCTGACAAGATAGGATTCTTTCCTGCAAATATTTGCCACTATTTTTGAGGACCTGCATAAAACTCGCATGGCAGAGACTGCCTTACGTAAGCTTTGGCAAAACTGTGGTCAGCCCCTTCCTGTGTCACGCAGTTTAGATGCTTGGCCACAGACATTGCCTGGGGAATGATGTCACACTCCTCCATCAGTTTCAGCTCAGTCTCTGTGACAAATGAAAGGACAAGCCTGAACAGGTAGACTCTCCTGCCATGCTGAAGGCCTTAATGGACTTGTGTATCAGGATAGACATCAGACTTCATGAACGACAAATGACATGCAGGAAGCCCCCCTCTATGTTCCACACTTGCCCAATGTTCATCCCTCATACTCAAGGAAGTCTGGCCCTAGTTGAATCCATGCAGATAGGTGTGGTGCAGTCCCACCTGACCCAGAGCGAGTGAGAGTGCTGGAGACAGGAAAACCTCTTTTTCTACTGTGGAGAAGCAGGACAGGAGGTATCCATGTGCCCTGCCAAAATCTCTGCCAGCCCAACAGGGCAACAAAAATGATTAGGGGTATGGAACGGCTTCCGTATGAGGAGAGATTAATAAGACTGGGACTTTTCAGCTTGAAAAGAGATGGCTAAGGGGAAATATGATTGAGGTCTATAAAATCATGACTGGTGTAGAGAAAGTAGATAAGGAAGTGTTGTTTACTACTTCTCATAACACAAGAACTACCAAATGAAATTTGGGTCACCAAATGAAATTAATAGGCAGCAGGTTTAAAACAAATAAAACGAAGTATTTCTTCACACAATGCACAGTCAACCTGTGGAACTCCTTGCCAGAGGATGATAACAGCGTTCAAAAAAGAACTAGATAAATTCATGGAGGATAGGTCCATCAATGGCTATTAGCCGGATGGACAGAAATGGTGTCCCTAACCTCTGTTTGCCAGAAGCTGGGAATGAGCGACAGGGGATGCATCACTTGATGATTACCTGTTCTGTTTATTCCCTCTGGGGCACCTGGCACTGGCCACTGTCGGAAGACAGGATACTGGGCTAGATGGACCTTTGGTCTGATCCAGTAGGGCCGTACTTATGGCCCAGGCTCAGCTGGGGTCTCGAGCCTGGGCACCACCATTGAAAGATCCCAAGGTTCTGGTCAACTGGGAGCCCATCATTCTTCCTTACGTCGACCAATTCCCCTGCAACTGCAGATCCTGCAGGACAGACAGGCCTTTCCCATGCAGTGGGCCCCAGTTGACTCGGGAGTGGGGGATAATTTAATGGATTTCTCTATAGCTCAGGTCCTCAGCCTTCCAATAAAACCACAAAACACCACAGATGAGATAGAAACAGTAGACGGGTTCCCACTGATGTTGGGCCCAGTTACTCAAGAGACCGCATCTTTAAAGTTGTGACTGGGGAACAGCAGGAAGTCCTACAATTCACTCTTATTAGTGTCCTGCATCTTACCTTGATTTTGGGACACCTGGCTAATCTGGCATGACCCCCATATTCTGTGGTCGCAACACATTATCTCTTTCCCATTGAGCTTCTCCCAGTTCAAGAACCTGGAATCCTAGAACCCAAGCTGGAGAAACCCAATTGAAGAACCCAGAGGCCCATCCACATGGTGGCAACTCCACTGGATCCAGAAACACCAGTTCTCCATGCCTTCCCATAAAATACCGAGACTACCAGGACATCTTCGAAAAAACAAAATGCACGCACACAGTATCCCTGCATCATGATTTATGGTTGTCCCATAGACCTGTGAAACCAGAAAAACCATCACCCCACATACAGAAACCGCACCATTTCCTTTGTGAATCTGTCTTGCCTTGATTCTGACCAATAGGGAGGAACTGGTAGCGAATCTGAAGGTGAAAGGCAATTTGGGTGACTGTGATCACGAAATGATAGATTTAATGATTATAAGGAAAGGAAGGGAGTGAGAACAGGGATAATGGATTTCAAAAAAAGCAAACTTTAACAAACACAGAGAACTGGTAGGTAAGGTCCCATGGGAAGAAAATCTAAGGGAAAAAGGAATTCAGGGGAGCTGGCAGTTCCTCAAGGAGACAATAGTAAAGGCACAAACTGCAAACTATTCTGATACAAAGGAAGACAGGAAGAATAGTAAGTGATGCATATGACTCCATCAGGAGCTGTTTACAGTCTTTACTATAAAGGTTAATGATGACTAAGGATAAGATTCTGTCACGGAGGTCACAGACTCCATGACTTTTCAGGACCTCCGTGACTTCTTCTGGGGCGGGTCTGGAACAGCTAGCCAGCGGCCAGCCCCAGGGCTGCCAGAACAGCTGACTGGCAGCCAGCCCCGGGGCTGCCGGAGCAGTGTCTGGGGTGGGGTCAGTCCCCCTGGGGCTGGAGCTGCAGCGGTCAGCCCCTGCCACAGGAGCAGAGTCTGTTTTTCTCCCTGCCCCCCAGATCATTTTTAGTAAAAGTCAGGGATAGGTCGTGGGCTTCCATGAATTTTTGTTTAGTGCCCATGACCTGTCCCTGACTTTTACCAAAAATATCTGTGACAGAATCTTTACCTTAATGATAACCAGATACTCAATACAATTAATATTGACAACCAGGGGGAAGGAACGCAGGCCAAAATAGGGAAAGAACAGGATAAAGAATATTTAAATAAGTTAGATGTATTCAAGTCAGCAAAGCCTGATGAAATTCATCCTAGGGTACTTAAGGAACTAGCTGAAGCAACCTCAGACCCGTTAGCAATTATCTTTAAGAACTCCTGGAGGACAGGAGAAGTCTCAGAAGACTGGAGAAGGGCAAACATAATACCTGTCTTTTAAAAGGGGAATAAGGTGGTCTATAATTCCCCAGGTCCTGTCAGCCTAACTTTAGTACCTGGAAAGGTACTGGAGCAAATGATTAAACAATCAGTTTGTAAGCACCTGGAGGATAAGGAATAGTCAGCATGGATTTGTCAAGAATAAATAATGCTTAACCAACTTAACTTTGGACAATCCAAGACTTGGCATGCAGTAGCCTGCTTATTCTGGTGGCCACAGAGGCGGGATGATGTCTGATCCTACATCAGGTTCTGTGACACCTGCGCTTGGAGTAAGACCTTTTGAAGCAAGCGTTTTGTCCTCCTGATACAGTATGAAAACCTTTCCCGACCCTGGTCACATAAAACCCTTGATTTCTTAATAGAACTACCAGAATCAGAAGGACACAATACTATACTCACAATAGTGGAGGAACTTACCAAAAAGGCCCACTTTATACCGTGCATATGCCTCCCAACTGTAGAAATTACTGCAAACGCTTAATTATGCATTTTTTCACCTCCCTGGCCTTCCTGATCATCTTACCACAGATTGAGGCTTTCAGTTTACATTCAGGGTTTGGAAGGAAGTGTTTTATGTCTTGGATGTCCATTTGCATACATCCACCTCCCATCATGCCCAGACATCTGACCCAATCAGAATGGGTCGACCAGGCACTTGAACAGTATCTACACTGTTTCCTGAACCACTGCCAAAATAATTGGGTTGTGTTACTCCTGTTAGCCAAATTCACTCATAACAACACAATGTGCTTCGGCCCAATTCAGTCCCTTCTATCTCAGCTATGGTTTTCATCCACAGTTCCACCCCTCTGTCCCCTTGTCCACAACAGTTCTTGCTGCCTCAGATCTGGTACAGACTATTCATAACACCCAGGCTAAATTAAAGGAGCATCCAGAAGCTGCCATAGCCTACGAACATCATGTTGACACATACCATAAAGATGAAGGTTGGTCAAAAAGTATGGCTGTTCACTAAATACCTACAGACCAACCAACCTATGCACAAATTGGATAATCAATACAAAGGCCCTTACACCTTTTAGCAAATCAGTCCGGTGACATATGAATTGCACTACTCCCTTTGTCCTGGAAGATCCATCTGGTATCTCATGTATCCCTCCTGAAACCTCTTCTCAATAATCTGTTTCCCTGCTGGTGCTACAGCTCCCACCCCCAGTTCAAATACAGGGCCATGAGGACTACATAGTTGGGGACATCATGGATTCCCAAATACACAGAGGAGCGAGCACTGTATTATTTGATCGACTGGGAAGATCGTGGGTGAGAAGAATGCTCTTGGGCGCCAGCTCATCATGTTCGTGCCCCTGCAAAACTACAGGGATCACCATGAAAAGCCTGACCCCATGGTTCCTAGGGACCAGCCTTGAGGGTGTGGGGGAGAAGTAGTGTAAGGCATCATCCAATCCTGCGGGGTTGCCAAGAGGGAGAGCCATACCCCCTGCACCACCACCCTGCAAGGCCAGACAAGGAAATTAGTTGATATCCCTCAACAGGGGCTAAACCTGCTAACTCAGTTGCATCACCTGACAAGCAGCAGGTTGATGATTGGACACCTCTTAGCATAAAGGTTCCTGTTCCTGCCTTACCCTTTGTCTGAGGGACTAGCTGCTAGGCCTGCGGCTGACCAGACTCCTGAGATCATGTTCATACCTCCTTGCCTGGTTCCCGCTCCTTTTTGTTACCTCACCTTGTTCCTTTATTTTGTCCCTCATTCTGACTCCAGTTATTAACTCTGGGTTCTTGGTGTGACTTCTAATTCTGTCTCCAGTTTTGACCATTGGTGTGATTTCTGGCTCCAACTCTGGTTCAACCCTTGCTGTGGTTTCTGGCCCCAAAAGAATCCCACCTATTCTCAGAAATAAATTCCAGCCTGCAGCCCGATTTATTATTAGTAGTAATAGTACTGCCATGGCACCTAAGAACCCTAGTCATGCAACAGATCCTGATTGTGCCAGGTGCTGTACAAACACAGGAGAAAAAGGCAGTCCCTACCCCAAAGTGTTTGTCTCATCCTTGGGATTTATCTGGTAGGGAAGTAATCCGATTGGAGATCACTGTGTTGAAGAAGCAGGGAAGGGAAGAGGTTAGAGGCATGCCATTTCTCAAGGAATGGGTTCCAGGTTCTCTCTGCAATTGCCAGCAATGAAAATAAAGAAATACAAGTTACATTAAACCAAACACTTACACAACCCCCACCCCCTACTTTTACCTGACATCCTTTCTTAAATATATTCCAAAACACCTAAAAATAGCTTGGTTTCATTTCAGAATGAATTTCTTCTTCTCCTATAGTCAGAAAATGGCAGCTTCAGTGGAACGAGCTAAGAAACACATGTAGCTGTAAGAAGAAAAGGAGTACTTGTGGCACCTTAGAGACTAACCAATTTATTTGAGCATGAGCTTTCGTTTCCACAGTATGCATCCGATGAAGTGAGCTGTAGCTCACGAAAGCTCATGCTCAAATAAATTGGTTAGTCTCTAAGGTGCCACAAGTACTCCTTTTCTTTTTGCGAATACAGACTAACACGGCTGTTACTCTGAAACATGTAGCTGTAGTAAAGTTGAACTATCAAGAAGTATTTCTTAAATGTTATTTCTATTTCTAAGTTTTTGGATATATTCCATTTTGTTATGATAGGAAGCCACAGACATTGTGCTTTAAGCCATTCCCTGGGTCCCCTCTGTGATCAGCAAACAGTGACGAAAGCTGAGACCAGTACCCGTTCAGGACACATCCTACAGGGTCATCATGGTAAACTGCTGCTGGGAGGGAGATGCACACAGAGATCCAGAGTGCTTTACCCTTACTCACATTTAACATCATTTTTCACCATGAGTAATTCCATTTAAATCAATGGGACAACTTGTGGAATCAGGTACAATTCAGTGTGAGTAAGGGTATCCCAATCTGGCCGAGAGTGAGTCCAACCACCACATGGAAGCGGGATTATGCTATCTGGTTAAATTAGCTCTAGCATCTGGCCATCAGTCAGCAGACCTGATACCCACCTGGAACATGTTTTGGAAGGTCACTTATAAAAAAAACTTGTAAAATTGCAGTGATAAGTTTATTAATACAAATAAACATATCCCTGTAGACATGCCTGGGTATTCCAGGGCAAATACTCTTTTCTTTCTTAGTAAGGTCTTAGTCTGGTCTTAGTTATTTGATCTCTAGTCCCTGCACAAAGAGGTTATCTGATTAATATGTAGACTAACACACCTTTGTATATTTGGTAGCTTTATGAACTGCAACTTCACCTGATTAAACTGCTTGTTCTAGAAAGTCTTTTGACAGGGATCTTGGGGAGGAAGGTTTTCCTCATTTGGACCATTGAGGAGACATTGCTTTTTAGATCAGATGGATGAATCCTACACTATGTCCTTCAGTTGTGGGAAAGCGGGAGGGACACTGGTGGCCTAGGACTTTGATATATTCAAATTCATCCTTGTTCTGTCTTCCAAAATCAATTATATAGCGGCCGGGAGCAACTGCCTCTTCTGACTGGTGTTTACAGAAGTGAATACAGACTCTGAAAGGAGGTGTGTTCAGCCCTTGACCAGTGGGAGAACTACTGCATCCCTGCATGTAAGGGTGGCAATAGGAGGCGGAATAAAGAGGAAGAAAATCCTGGGAGGGGGAAATCCCATCCCAGAGGACCCATTTCTGTGTTCAAAGACATTTTTTTTCAAATGCACACTATATTGCTCTAAGGGGCATATTCTCTGGCCAGTGCATAAAATTCCCTGTACACTGAGGAGTGGAATATGCCCCAAAAGTTTTATGGAATCTTATGATGAAGTGGAACGAAGTCTTGTCTCTGTCTCTTCCCACTTACTCCTGGCTATTATTTCTGTGGCTCTACAAGGACCTGCTGTAACTGATTTGCTTCCTTCCCCATCCCAAACAAACAGTTTTCTATAAATGGTACCCCCTGCTTTGCAAAGAGGTTTGGAAATGATATTTTTCATTTTAAAAGCATTATCATAGCATGTTAATATCCCACAATCCCCCTGCCAAGCCTCTCCTCTTATTAAATGTCAGCAGCGCTAGCCACAGTCCAGCTCTCCCTCTGTTTAGCAAGCTGCTTTTGCAGTGAATGATGAAACCTGGCATGGATAAACAATAAATCTCATTAGTGATGCCCACATGTGCTGTGTAAGGGACTGTATGTGATCTACAGTACTAAAGGAAAGCACACAGTCTGATTACAAAAGAGAAATTGAGAAGGGTTCATCTCTATGGATGCTAAGTCAACACAGGAAAAGCTTGCACATATTTTTCAAAATGGCTTAACATAAATAAATATTTCAACCCATTCTGTTTTCCATGCACAGCACACTGGAATTTAGGAAAGTAGCGCTTTCAGACTCAAAGCCATACTTTCTCTTTTCTTATGCTGCACGCTTTCCTAGTAAAAAATAATACTTAGCACTTATGCAGGACTTTACAATTTAAAGTCACTGTCATTGGCTAATTAAACCTCACTGAGGCCCAGTGGTTGCCATTAAAAAGTCAACATTTATCCAGATACTGTACTGCATAATGAGCAATGATGCTGGAGATACTGCACTTATTTCCTGTTCTCTGAATAGAGAACTACCATGATTTCCAGCACTGTGGTGACTGAAGATGAATGCTGAATTTTTAACGGGGACCACTGTAAGTAATATTATCCTTATAGTACAGATTGGCAATCTGAGAGATTAGGTGCTTGATTCTCATTTACATGAAGGCCGCTTTTCACCACCGTGGCATTGTGAAGAGGTCTTAAAATGGCTGTCAGTGTAATTTACTCAACTTTAAAGCCTTTTCACACTTCCAGGGCTGCATCAAGCAGTCTTAGTGTAAATGAGAATCAGCCCCTAGCTTTGCTGCACATTGTCATTGTCATTCTAGATTAGAATTCAGGAGTTCCTAGTTTCTGGTCTTGTACTTATATCCCTAAAACTTTTTAACGTGGAGAAAGCTTTCAAATGTACCTCACAGAGGCCTTGTCTACACTGGAGAAATTTGTGGTGCTAATCACCAGAAGATGAAGATCACTGGCATAATAGCCATAGCTGTGCAAACAATCCTCCCACTACCACCTCACAGCACACTGGTCACAACTCATACAGCCTGCGTGGTCTTCTTTCTGCACTTTGTCAGAAAGGAGATAAGTTTGCCTGAAAACACTTATGAATACAAATAACACAACAAACAGCATGGAGTTAGTTGCATGCTGTTTCCACAGTGATCAGACTCTGATTTTATTCTGATTCTATCATCGGCATGTATCTAAGGAGGCCATTGTATCAGAACGCTGCCAGGTGGCTTGACAGCAAATGTGCAGGCATTTGTGGCCATCTGGGGCAATGAGGCGATCCAGGACAACCTGAAACTAGTCTTTCTTTCACACTACTTTAATGTATGACTGGGTACGTGAGCTACTGGGTACCAAGATGAGTATTGCTCAAGGTGGCAAAGAGTACTGAGAGAAGGTAAAGGAACTGAAGGTCCAAGAAGAACAAGGCTTGGGACAATTACAGTAGATCTGGTTTATGCTGGAAAATGTGCCCCTTTTACAACAAACTGGACTGAGTTCTTAGCATTCGCTCTCCTACATAGCCTGAGGTGCTTCTAGATAGCATGGAGGTTTCTTGCAGCACAATGGTGATGGAAAAAAGGAGAGCACAGGATCTGTGACATCAGGTGGACCAGCAAGACAAGGATCCAGACAAGGTGATTCCGGACACATTGCTGGAATCTCAGGATCCAGAGTTGGAGGTGGAGACTATGCAGAGACCATTTCTGCAGGACGCAGAACAGGAGAGATGGCCTCTACAGCAGGTATGCAGCTTTTTATTGTAAAATGTACCAATGGGAGTGGATTTTGTAGGCTTGAGGACAGAAGAATGGTTTCCAGGTTCCTATGAATGCTGTTCTGAGTGACTGTGGATAGGGGATAATGCCTCACGTAAGGTGGAAGTGTCCAACTCTTCCATTCTCTCCGCCCCTACAGAATGAGTGATAGCTACTGACCCTCTCCTCAGTCCACCCAGTTCAGTTCCCCTGTAATCCACCAAGGTCAGCACGTCCCTCAGTAATGTTGCCCCGTGCTTTCTGCTGCAGAGTTCGGGATGGAAGTGTCTGCTTCAGCTTGCCCAGCTGGCTGTGCCATGTCATGCCTCATGGCCAGACTCAAAATGATGGAGAAGAGGGGAGAAAAAAAGTCAAAAGTAACCTAGAAATCACAACAAAAAAAGGTCTAAAAATAAGATTCTATAGCAAGATTGTAATATTGGGCATATTGGTGTAATTGTTCATGTGACATTGTATTTCTCAATCCATACACAGTTTGCTGCTTGTATCTACCTGCAATCAAAAATTTTATTTTTTCTTGCTGTTTAATGCATGAAAAGCAGTCTTAGGCATATTTTGATGGCACAATGAAGTACAGATAACTACAGACCATGAGAGTAGGGGAACTAATTATGCTGTCTATCCCACCAGCTCTCAGAGATCAAATACATCGATTGAAGTCTTGTGGAGATATGATTAATCTTAGATGTGATTTCCCCCCAGTATTCAGGAGTTATGTCAAAAAACCTGCACAAAACAAGTCTTCTAGCCTTACAATCAAATTTTGGGGCATTACATATTTCCCTCCACCCCTACAGTAGCTCAGACAACTTCTTCATTCACAGTGTTGGTCCTCGCAAACAAAAACTGCTTTTCTTTCCCTTGTTAATCTAGTTAGCGTGACCACCTCCTGGCCAATCTCCCATCCTCACATTAATCTAGCATCGTCACTCACCCTTATAAATGTTGTGTGTGAATTCTAATACTACATTCTGTTACAAATTACACCTTGTAGGACACGCACACAACTGCTGCGAATTACACCTGGTAGGACACGCACACAAGTGCTGCGAATTACACCTGGTAGGACACGCACAGTTCGAATCTAGGCTGAGGCACAGAAACAAAGTCTACAACTGCAGAGTTCCCAAAAGACACTAAGTTTATTACGCTCGAGCGTGGTGCCCCCCTGCTAGCCAGGAGGGGACCCTGAATGCAGATTATACAAAGGTTACATACCTTTTAGCAAAGCATGTTGCCCTCGTGCATCGGAAACCTTAGCCAATAAACAAACCCTTGTCTTATCTACCACCTATCCCTGCTTGGTGCATTCCTCGTGCTATACCAGTATGTTAATTACACAGCATGGTCCTAAAGCTATGCCTCAGTAACTTTTATTATCAGGATGGGAGGCCTCACATCAAGGCCAAGAGACAGGGAGTTAGAGACTGACAAAAACCAGATACTGGGAGTCAAGGCAGGCTGGAGACAAGGAGGAGGATTTTCACAGGGATTCAATATCTAAGGATTACTCCTCCTGGTGTATGATGTGCTGGCATTTAAACAATGGTGGGCCCCAAACCAAAATGGAGTCACATGTGCTAACTTTTCCTTAACAGTCCTCCCTTTTTTTTTGTACGTCAGTAAGCTATATCGGGGCTGAGTAACCGCGCTGCAAGGTTAGCAACTGCCGACAGCACATACTGCAGCATTGTAGGCATACAAAAAATAACGCAAAAACAATAACAGTCAAAAAAAGTAAATACAAAATACGCCGTCCCCAAGTCCCCACATCCGGTAGCCATGAGGTGAGCCAGTCCCAGACCTCCTGGAATCCGGCTTTGGTAGTGTCGAGGCTGATGTGGTGGAATAGGGCTCTCTGTTGCTTGAGGATGTGGATGTCAGTTTCCATCCTATGGTGCTGATTTACAAATACACAACAGCTTGAATTGACCAGAGCACAAACCCCGCCCTGATTTGCAAGGAGATAATCCAGGGCTAGGTGGTTTTGCAATGTAGTTTGGGATAGCTGGGTGACTTCAATTTGAAGGGCAGAGAGAGCATCTGCAGTAGCATTTGCCATTAGTTCCAAAGCAGCTGAAATGTTAACTATAGCTTTTTCCAGCTCGCTTACTCCCAACCATGGCAGAAACCAACGCACAAAGGAGTGAAAGCCTTTGGGCCGATAAGAAAGGGGGTTTAAAGGAATACTTCGTCGGTCCCTCCATACTAGATTGCGGATCTCTCCCCGGGTCAGGTTCTGGTGTACTGTCACGGCGGGTACTATAGCCCCTAAGGTACATGTACCACACCATCCTGCTGGGAGAACCTTATAGGCTGTGTGATTGCATAACCAATACCAGCCAGACCCCTCGGGGACTGGCCACGGGGTCCTGGGGTAGGTAGAGGGGCCTCCCGCAACAGAGCTGATTTGGGTGGTGTCCTTGCACCCTACAAAATTCCCTACAAAAACTGTATTTTCTATGCCCTTATGTCGTGACACACATAAAGCATAATTACTCTGGGCCACCATATCAATAGACCATATTTGGATTGTAACATTTCAGTTAAATGTAGTGTTTGCCCATAGCTTAGCTTGGAGTGTTCGATTAAGGGGGATAGGTACCCCTACCAACGGGACTCCCTGACCTAAATATGTGGGGGTACGAATACAAATCCAACACTGCGTTCGATTTACACCCTGTTTGATAGCACGGGTTAAATTCAAGAAGCTATTGACCTCCCGTCCTTGTACTGGACTTGGGAATAGGGAGAGAACCCCTCCCAGGCAAACCATACCAATGTCGACATCCTCCCCTGTACTATACAAAAAACACTACCCCCAATATAAGTCCAATAAACAGGAACACAAAAAGTCCTGGTGGGCTGTGAAGGTCCCAGTAGCTGGAAAGCTTAGTCCATAGGTTGGTCGTGGTGTTCATTCGTGAAGTGGCTCATCCAATGGCTTGTCAGGGTCAGGTGGGGGTCCCAGCGCCAACTTAACGTAGCTATGATGGATCCAGGAACCTTTACCTGCAAAGGAGTGGTGGCAGATGGTGGGAGTAATGTTCGTTGCTGTAAGGCGTTTTTGGTATTTATACTTGCCTACAAGCACAGTTCCAGCCTCTGGAATAAACCCACCCCACCACTTTACTTCACATTCCCAAGAATACATTCCGCAACTTTCTCCCTGCCAATGTACAATGCTCCGTCTTTGCCATCAAGGCCAATTCTCAGTGTCTTTTGCAGTCAGGAATTTTTAGATTTTGGTGGTTTTAGCAGAGCAGGCGTTCCTTCTCTCTTGGAACAGGCATGGTTTTGCATTATACAGAGGAGAGGTTACTAGCACGTTACCCTGTAGTGCTTTGGTTTCTTTAGCAAATACTGAATGCAGGTTAGCTTTGTCAGTGGACAAGGGAGAGGTTACTAGCACTTCACCTTGTTTTTTTTTTTGTTTGTTTGTTTTTTTTGCTGTTTAAAAGGAGGAAAGAAAAAAAAAAACCCAGAAGGAGGGACAGACTGATCAGTAGTCGAAGTGAAGTCACCTCGAGGTGGAGGGGTCTTTTTGCAGTAAGAAGCATGGGTCTAGGCAGTCAGTCCTTGGCACTTCACAGCGGTGTTGGTAGTTAGCAGGACTTAATAAGGGCCTTTTCAGCATGGGGCCAGAGTAGTATTTTGTCGAGGGACCTTTATGTAGACCCAGTCACCTGGTTTTAACAAATGGCAGGTTTGCTCAGGATTCTTGAAGCAGGACTTCTTTTACCTGTAAATACAGAGACCTAACACATTTCATTAATGTCTGGCAGTGTGTTGCAGATCTTACAGCTGTTTGGGCACATTTAAGCCCCCCTCTTTCTTGGCTGTTAGCCAAATCCTAGCTGTGAGTAGTGTCCTTGGGCAGGCCAGTGTCTTATCTTTGGACCGAGCCTGCCAAGCCTGCCAGCTACAGCGTTGAATTAGCTCGTCCTCCGTTTTATTTTTTTTCCCCTTCTTGGCTTTTATTAACCTGCAAAGGAAATTTTTACTTTTTACTTATACATTTTTGTTTAAAAAGGAACACATGTACATTGCCCATTATACAGCACTTTAGTCTTATTGTATAATGTATGCCACATATACCCTTCTAGGAAAATGACTCTATTACAGAGCTTTGGAGCAACAAGCCAGGACAAGCACACCCACTTTTGAGGAGTCCACTTGGTACAACTTCTGGTGTCCAATAGCTTTTTTCCCTCCCCAGCCCTCTGGCTAGAAATGTGAGGTAGCCAGAAGGATCTCATGTATAATATGGGGAGTGGGTTAACCTTTGATGTCCTTGCTTCCAAAGACTGTTGGTGTGCAAATTTTAACAACAATTTTTTTAATTAAAAGATCTGGCCAATGAAATTTTTTTTTTTTTTTACTTAAGCAAATGTATTAAACTTTAGTATATCACATTTTTTGATATTATCCAAACACTTTGTATTCCAAGTTGAATAAAACAAGTATCTGCATTTTGATGTAACCCTTCTATTTAGTTTTAAACTAAACTGTCCTATGAAAAATTAAACACAGCAATTCTGGCCACAAGACAAACACCACAAGACAGGACATAGAACACAGAACAGAATTTCTATTGTGCCAGTAAATTCATGAGATGTTGAATTGCTTTTCAGCTGGCATCAGTTTTCTCTGATTTTTTGAAAGACAAAAATAAAACACAGATCTACCCCTTTTGGGCAGTCAGTCATTGCTTAAAATATTTCCTTTTTATACAAATACCCTTGTTAATTGCAGGCAAAACAGAGGAATTACCCATATTTTCTTGTATTTGTTTTATAGGCAGCCCAGGTTTCAGTGGCCTCTACCTTATTAGTTAGGTAATTTACATTAAAATAAATGCTTTCCGGTTTGCTTTTGGATCCACAGGTTAAAGATTCTTACTTTAACAAGGGCACAATAAACTTTACCAGACTTTTGATTGCCTTTTACTTTTAACTCCTGCTGTCAAACACACAGCGACCTGAAAAGGAAGACACCACCTATTGTAGCCTCTTGGAACCTAATAAGATATTAATTAAGTAGCACTGTATAATTGCATTTCTTTGGAAAAGGGCCCATTTTTTTTCAAAATGGCTGCAAAGAAACCAAGAATTTTTTTTTTCTTTTCAGTATTTTACAAAGTTTAACTGCTTAATTCTTTCCAGCAACTAAAGAGTTAACTTTTTACTTTTTTTTTTTTTAAATTACTTGCTTATTTTTCAAAACGACACCCAATTACTTAGATTTTACCATTTTAAGTATTATTCCGGGATTTACATTTTTCATTCCTGTAATTATTTACTCCTCTTTTTTCACTATGACCTTTAAGTTTTCAACCTGTTTTCCAATCTCTCTATCTGTTGCCTGCCCGCTTGGGCCCGATCCTGGTTTTTTTTCTCTGAACTGTCCCTTCCATGAGCACCAGCTTTGTTTCACTACCAAATTAACAAGGAGGGTGGGCTTCTTAACTAGCCCCCAGCCCTCCTGGTCTCTTTTTTAAAATATTTTTACTTACAAGGGCTACCCGAGTCCTCCCCACATGAGGCTTGTCACCTGGACAGAAAGCACGGCTAATTGGCAAGCAAGGAGGTGACGGGCATAAGTCAGAAAGCCGAGGGTAAGCCAGAGGAGGGGCAGAAGCAGGCATAGCACAGAGCGGAGCTGGAGACCCCTGAGATGAATAAGAAAAGGAGGAGGAAAGAGGATGTCCTTTTGCATGCGCATAAGCCCAGTTGTCCCATACATACCAATAATCCATCTGGGCTGGAGCTTTGTCCTCCAGCCTCCTTTTAAGCACTGTTAATGTATCCCCAGCAAAGGACCCATCCGGTGGCCATTCAACAGATGTTTGAGTTGTTAGTGCTGGCCACTCAACCTTACATAAAATAACAGCTTTTTTTCTGCCTAACCCATGGGTGCCAGAAATATTCCCCCAATTCTTGAGAATTTCAGCCAAAGGGGTCCCCTTACTTACACTCTGCCCAGAACCTATAACGGGCTACCAAAAGAACACAAAATGTGCCACCTTATCGCCTAAGCGACGGCTCACACCCCCCCTCCTCGGAGTTCTCAAAGGTGAACTCACCCTGTGCCGGCTGGAGCTGTCCGAGAGGAGGAGTGTAGTCTCGCTTGTTGGGGCGAGCCTAGAGTCCCTTCGTGATCGCCAAAACTGTTACGAATTACACCTGGTAGGACACGCACACAAGTGCTGCGAATTACACCTGGTAGGACACGCACACAAGTGCTACGAATTACACCTGGTAGGACACGCACACAAGTGCTACGAATTACACCTGGTAGGACACGCACAGTTCGAATCTAGGCTGAGGCACAGAAACAAAGTCCACAACTGCAGAGTTCCCAAAAGACACTAAGTTTATTACGCTCGAGCGTGGTGCCCCCCTGCTAGCCAGGAGGGGACCCTGAATGCAGATTATACAAAGGTTATATACCTTTTAGCAAAGCATGTTGCCCTCGTGCATTGGAAACCTTAGCCAATAAACAAACCCTTGTCTTATCTACCACCTATCCCTGCTTGGTGCATTCCTCGTGCTATACCAGTATGTTAATTACACAGCATGGTCCTAAAGCTATGCCTCAGTAACTTTTATTATCAGGATGGGAGGCCTCACATCAAGGCCAAGAGACAGGGAGTTAGAGACTGACAAAAACCAGATACTGGGAGTCAAGGCAGGCTGGAGACAAGGAGGAGGATTTTCACAGGGATTCAATATCTAAGGATTACTCCTCCTGGTGTATGATGTGCTGGCATTTAAACAATGGTGGGCCCCAAACCAAAATGGAGTCACATGTGCTAACTTTTCCTTAACAATTCCTACCATCTCTACTCAAAGAAGAAAGTGCCTTGTGACCAAGAACTGGAATTCAAAACTGAAATGGAATGGTTACTTTTGATCACATTCCTTGTTGTATTAAGGGAGGGATGTGCTTTTGCTATGATTATTAACTCTTTTATTTCTTATTTCTAATTTTAGTGGCTACTGTGGACATCCCAGAACAGACCTGGGGGAAAGCAGACTGGATCCATAGAGATGAAATGACTGACAGACCTGAAGTCCAGGAAAAGGAAGAACAGGGAAGACCTAGACATGCACAGAGACATGAATAAAGACTTGGACTGCACATATAAATTTGGGGAGCATAAAATAAACTACCTTTGAGAAATAGGAAGGTTTCAGACAGGACAACAGGGAAATGATGCAGGGCTAATTTCAGAAGGAATGGGAAATTCAAATGGAGGACAGACAGTTCCAAAAATAAATTTTCAACTATCACATAGGGCTCAAGCATAAGTGAAGTACTGATGCAACAACTAGCTGTCACACCTATGCCTGCAATCCCTGCACAGTAAAACATTTTAAATCAGGATACCACTCCTTATTGAATTACCTCCTACTCTTGCTGCCTCATAGCCATTCCACTCCTTTACAAGATCCTGGAAAGGAAAATTGGAGTCCCAGTGAGATGCACTTTTGAACTTGGAGGATAGCATCTCTATTGCTTTTTATAGTGTACCTATGTCAATTTGTTTTGCTGTTGCAGCTGGCCTGCAACTTTGTGTATAATAGAGGAGCTTCTGGAGTCCTTGCACTAGCTCCCAGAATCCACTGCTTCAGACTGTCAAGTAGGGAACTGTGTGATAAAAAATCCAAAGGGCAATGCAACCATAACTATGTAATGGAGCACAAGTGTGTATACAGGGCAAAACTGCAACCAGAACAGAATGGCTATTGTGGACACACTGCTGCATTGGTACTAACAGCAGCGTCATCCCACCAGTTCAGTTACAAATGGTTCCATTCTCTGCTGTAAACAAAGCCATCAATATGATTCCACTTACCTTCCACACAGTGTTAATCATTTTCCTTGCCACATTTGCTAATTTAACTTATTTAAGCTTTACAGAAGCGTTATCCTTTCTCAGCTTTATCCTCCTATTTGAATGGATCCTTCCATAAACTCATAATCATCAATTTCTGCTATCAGAATCATTTTCACATCAAATGCAACCTGATTCTTACAAAATAAAAACCATTATCAATCTTTGTTCCCAAATAGAACTGAAACCAAACCAAAGCTCTTGGAAAACTCAATGACCATCAGTTAATGTTTTTACCATTATTTTTCATTTCAGTGCAGTCATTGCATTACCTATTTAAGGCGTGAAGCAGAAATAGAGAAATATTGTGAGAAAGGCTTTTCTCACTAATTCTGGCCCTGCTTTGTAGATCTAAGAGGGTAGAATCGTTATCCAAACTTTTGCGTAGTTACATGAACTGAACTACCAAGACTTTGGAGTTGTGTCAGCTTCCGAGCAGTCTAGAAGGATTTGGACTTCTGGAGTATGCGGTTTCTTTGTTGTGAGAAAAATGAAAGACACAGACTTGGTATATTCTTTCTTATTCTACTTTTTAGATTGTTCCTATTATTTCTTTGCATAAAGATGAGTAAAAACAACAAAAGCAGTAATTAAGATTACACACATGTAGCACAGCACCACTTTCAAGGCTCTATCAGACCATCTTTGCATTCAAACTTTAAACCTGGGTGTCACCAGACTGCTTCCAACATCTGTGTGTCTGAACCCACCCCAAACACATTAAAACTCTGTAAGATCATATACCTTTCTGTCATTCATAGTCACTGCCACCAGCTGTATGCCAATCACAATTATGCCTCCAAACCCAAAGCTGCCAATCTGACTGGAGTTGCCAAGGCAGATTCATTTTAATCTGTTCTAGGAATTTATTACTTTAATCCTGACTGTACTACAAAAAATAGTCATTGTTGATAGCAGGTGGTAGGAATCAACAAAGAGAGTTAAACCAATGCTGAATGTAGTTTACCTGCAAGTGTGCTAAGGACAGACCTCAACACTGTTTCAACTGCATTCATTCCTACCACCCTGATGTAAGCAACAGATACTTTTCTAGTGTAGACAAGGCCTTAATTCCCCATTCAGCTGCTTAAAGCACTGCTTTGTTAAACCTAATCTGTTAAGACAATTGGAAACCTGCTGTGGTTTTTCACTAGGGCTGTCAAGCGATTAAAAAAAATGAATCACGATTAATCGCTCTGTTAAACAATCCAAAGCAGTGCAGACCGATGCATGTTCATTTTCATCATTTGAGTCAAATGCCACCAGCAGAAGACTGATTTTCTTTTTTGATGGTTTGGGTTCTGTAGTTTCTGCATCAGAGTGTTGCTCATTTAAAAAAAAAGGAGTACTTGTGGCACCTTAGAGACTAACAAATTTATTAGAGCATAAGCTTTCGTGAGCTACAGCTCACTTCATCGGATGCATACAATGGAAAATATAGTGGGGAGATTTTATATACACAGAGAACATGAAACAATGGGTGTTATTATAAAGACTGTAACAAGAGTGATCAGGAAAGGTGAGCTATTACCAGCAGGAGAGCGGCGGCGGGTGGGATGGGGGGGGTGACCTTTTGTAGTGATAATCAAGGTGGGCCATTTCCAGCACTTTACAAGGACAGGTTTCAGAGGAACAGCCGTGTTAGTCTGTATTCGCAAAAAGAAAAGGAGTACTTGTGGCACCTTAGAGACTAACCAATTTATTTGAGCATGAGCTTTCGTGAGCTACAGCTCACTTCATCAGATGTATACCGTGGAAACTGCAGCAGACTTTATATACACACAGAGAATATGAAACAATACCTCCTCCCACCCCACTGTCCTGCTGGTAATAGCTTATCTAAAGTGATCAACAGGTGGGCCATTTCCAGCACAAATCCAGGTTTTCTCACCCTCCACCCCCCCACACAAATTCACTGGACACTACAGTGCTAATAAACAATGGCCACATAAACACCACCCTATACCGGAAACCTACTGACCGCTATTCCTACCTGCATGCCTCCAGCTTTCACCCTGACCACACCACACGATCCATCGTCTACAGCCAAGCTCTGCAATACAACCGCATTTGCTCCAACCCCTCAGACAGAGACAAACACCTACAAGATCTCTGTCAAGCTTTCTTACAACTACAATACCCACCTGCAGAAGTAAAGAAACAGATTGATAGAGCCAGAATAGTTCCCAGAAGTTACCTACTACAGGACAGGCCTAACAAAGAAAATAACAGAACGCCACTAGCGGTCACCTTCAGCCCCCAACTAAAACCCCTCCAACGCATTATTAAGGATCTACAACCTATCCTAAAGGATGACCCAACACTCTCACAAGTCTTGGGAGACAGGCCAGTCCTTGCCTACAGACAGCCCCGCAACCTGAAGCAAATACTCACCAACAACCACATACCACACAACAGAACCACTAACCCAGGAACTTATCCTTGCAACAAAGCCCGTTGCCAATTGTGCCCACATATCTATTCAGGGGACACCATCACAGGGCCTAATAACATCAGCCACACTATCAGAGGCTCGTTCACCTGCATATCCACCAATGTGATATATGCCATCATGTGCCAGCAATGCCCCTCTGCCATGTACATTGGTCAAACTGGACAGTCTCTACGTAAAAGAATAAATGGACACAAATCAGATGTCAAGAATTATAACATTCATAAACCAGTCGGAGAACACTTCAATCTCTCTGGTCACGCAATCACAGACATGAAGGTCGCTATCTTAAAATAAAAAAACTTCAAATCCAGGCTCCAGCGAGAAACTGCTGAATTGGAATTCATTTGCAAATTGGATACTATTAATTTAGGCTTAAATAGAGACTGGGAGTGGCTAAGTCATTATGCAAGGTAGCCTGTTTCCTCTTGTTTTTTCCTACCCCCCCCCCCCAGATGTTCTGGTTTAACTTGGATTTAAACTTGGAGAGTGGTCAGTTTAGATGAGCTATTACCAGCAGGAGAGTGAGTTTGTGTGTGTATGGGGGTGGGAGGGATGTGAGAAAACCTGGATCTATGCAGGAAATAGCCCGACTTGATTATGTAAAGAGTTGTCACTTTGGATGGGCTAGCACCAGCAGGAGAGTGAATTTGTGTGGGGGGGTGGAGGGTGAGAAAACCTGGATTTGTGCTGGAAATGGCCCACCTGTTGATCACTTTAGATAAGCTATTACCAGCAGGACAGTGGGGTGGGAGGAGGTATTGTTTCATATTCTCTGTGTGTATATAAAGTCTGCTGCAGTTTCCACGGTATACATCTGATGAAGTGAGCTGTAGCTCACGAAAGCTCATGCTCAAATAAATTGGTTAGTCTCTAAGGTGCCACAAGTACTCCTTTTCTTTTTACAAGGACAGTAGGAGGGGAAATAAACAAGGGGAAATAGTTTTACTTTGTGTGAAACCATGCTCCATACCTCATCCCCCTCAGATTTTGGAAGGTGTTTCAGGTTCTTAAATCTTGGGTCGAGTGCTGTAGCTATTTTTAGAAATTTCACATTGGTATCTGCTTTGTATTTTGCAGTAAAAGTGTTCTTAAAATGAACAACATGTGCTGGGTCATCATCTGAGACTGCTATAACATGAAATATATGGCAAAATGTGGGTAAAACAGAGCAGGAGACATACAATTCTCCCCCAAGGAGTTCAGTCACAAATTTAATTAATGCATTATTTTTTTAACAAGCATTATCAGCATGGAAGCATGTTCTCTGGAATGATGGCTGAAGAATGAAGAGGCATATGAATCTTCAGTGCATCTGGCATGTAAATATCTTGTGACACCAGCTACAACTGTGCCATGCGAATGCCTGTTCTCACTTTCGGGTGACACTGTAATTAAGAAGTGGGCAGAATTATTTCCCATAAATCTAGACAAACTTTGTGTTAGCGATTGGCTAAACAAGAAGTAGGACTGCTTGGACTTGTAGGCTCTGAAGTTTTACATTGTTTTATTTTTGAGTGTAGTTATGTCACAGAAAACCTACATTTTTAAGCTGCACTTTCATGATAAAGAGATTGCACTACAGTACTTGCATGAGGTGAACTGAAAAATAGTATTTCTTCTGTTTATCATTTTTACAGTGCAAATATTTGTAGTAATATAAAGTGAGCCGTGTATACTTTGTATTCTGTGTTGTAATTGAAATTGATATATTTGAAAATGTAGAAAAACATCCAAAAATATGTAATAAATTTCAAGTGGTATTGTATTGTTTAACAGTACGATTAATCACGATCAATTTTTTTGAGTTAATCGCATGAGTTAACTGCAATTAATTGACAGCCCTATTTTTAACCTTTTCTGTGAAGAGAGGAAAGCATCTCAAACATTACCTATTTCAATGAAAGTATTTTCATATCTGTACTAGCTGCCAGTGTGTGACACATCAGTGGTCAGCTGAGATGTTATAATCACCAATTTTTGGCTTCCCTCTAAGATAAAATAAAACAAAACAAGCTGTGAGAGGCACTGGGCCAGTTCGTCAGCTGGTGGAAATCAGCATAGCTCCAATGAGTTCCAGGAAGCTACACCAATTAATCCCAGCTGAGGACCTGGCCCAACACACCTGACACTAAAGAGATCTGGGTTCTCTTCTCTTGGGGAGATTTCTTTACTTTTCTTAGCCCAGTTTTCCGCATCTGAAAAGACAAAATACTAATACTCTACCTCACAGTGCTGTAGTAAGGCTACATTCTTTAATGTTTGTAAAATGTTTTAGCATCCTCAGATGAAAGGTGCTATGAAATTGCAAAGTAGTTGTAGTATTACGAAGCTGAAGTTGGGACTGGTAAAAGAGAGTCCTCATGAAAACACAAATCTTTTCAATAATAGCAAAGGAAACATAGGGCCAGAACATTTCTTTTTGTATCAACGGTCTTTTTTTACAAGTTTGCTCTAGGGCGAAAGTCACCTTGTAGTAGAATAACAGATTGAAGTAAGTCCCTTAGTATTTTAAAAGGTGACCAGAAAAGCCTGCAAGACCTCATTATAGGGTTCTGTGTTTCTCCTATAATAAATGATCATATCACTGACACCTAGAGCAGAACAGTGAGCTGAATTCTTTATGGTACTTTAGACATTAGTGACATCAACTTTAGTAGGGGAAATGCAGCGCCCTGAACTCAGATCTCAGCATGTAGGTAAGTGGGAGAAGTCAGCATTCAGTTATTTTTGTTCTTAAATGTATACTTGCAATGGCCTGATTCTCACATGGATAAATGTCTTATCAGTCTTAAACATTTTAAAAAAAATTCAGTCTGTATTTAATGGCCAGTGGTTTTACTAAAAAACCAACCAATCAATTTAGGTAAGTTGCAGTTTTTAACACCCTGCCCCTTTCTTGGTTTTAACAACACCTGTAAAGCTCGAGTCTTCACCACTTTGAGCAGCATGGTTTGTATCTGAGTGTTCACTGCTTAACTGATTATTTCTGTATTGTCTTCTCCACCAGGACTTGATAGTATTTAGTGAGGATGAGCAGACCCCCGCCACCACCATTTTGCCACGCCCGTTTCATGCCGAGGGCTCTTCAAATGGAGCACCACCAGCAGTGCAGGCAGCTGCCAGTGACTCCTGGAACAGAAGTATGATGGCTAAACAGTTCAAAACCTGAGCAGGGACAGAAGTTCTGTATTAATAGAGAATCTTTAACTGAATGAGCTTTACCAAAATAAGTCAGTTTGGGAGGCATTTTATTCAGCAGTAAAGTGATTATATAACATATCTGATACATGGGCCAAAACTCACATCAGCTTCTGGTTTATGTATCCTGTGCTTCAAAGAAATAGTCCATTCTAATGGACAGGGAAAGAGTTCATTGAAATGGGCAGACCTAAAAAGGGTTCAGTTCGATTTCAGGCAACCATCCATAAATTTGGATGCTTGTTTTGACTCTGTCTCCTTTGGTTTCTTACCGTCAACCCTATGATATTATTTAGACCCCCCTGAAGACTTCCCCTAACAAGGCTGCTGCATGTAGGACATCAGCTTCTTTGCTCGTCCATGGGCACCCTCTGTATTTACATTTTCCTTACACTCTAAACTTTCCCTGTTCAGAGGTGTGCACTGGGTGCAATGCTTGGAAGATTGGAATACAGCGGAGCATGAGACTCAACCAGAGAGGCTGTCAATACTACTAGATAGCAGGATGTTCAAACGGTACTGGGGAAGGGTTATAGGAAGGAAGGGACATGTGTGGAAAAGGAGTTATTAAGAGGCAATCAGGGAAGGGAGTGAAGGAAAAGACTAGGGCGTGGAGCTAGTGCTGTGGAAGGAGTCTAGAAGGAAGGGAAGTTTTTTGAGGCTGTGGAGAGAGGAGGAAACATGAACTGTAAAAAAGTTCAGAAGCATTTCAGAGAAAGGGTTGAGATTCAATTCAGTTAATACTTTTGAGACCCCAAATTGTACAGTCCTAGTTTAAGAAGAGTCTCTGAAACAGAATTATTTGTATATTGCTTTCTAACAGCTGATGCTGGCTTAAGTTATTTTTGTAAGCAGGAGCAACTCAGCTTCTCCACAATATGGTTTGTATTTTTCTTCCCTCTACTTCATTGGGACAAAGGGCTGAAATCAGCTTCCTTGAGAAGAGTTCATGTGTTCCTGCTGCTATCTCTTCTCCTGCACCTCAAGTAAGAGTTCTGTGACATCACAATTGGTTGCTATGGAAACAAGTGATGTCACAAGCAGAGAATTAGGACCTCAGGCGCAAGACACGGGGGTGAGAGAATAATAAGCAGCTGGAGTAGGTGAACTCTCAAGGAACCAAGATCCTGTTTTCATGCCAATGCTTGTCTCCTTAGTGATAAAAAACGAGGGGGAGTGAAATGCACGAAATCTCATAGCTTAGAAGCTGAATTTCTTTTACATTTTTAAAGTCTTCCATGAGGCTTCAGCAACTTTTTACATGCTTAATGAAGACACAAAACTGAAGAGTTAGCACAGTTATAAAATTATATTTAGGTATAAGCATAAGAAGCCTATTTGGGGGCCGGGGGGAGGAGAGGGATTGTTTGCTTTTACTCCTTGCCCTTCCCTGCCTTTAAAAACATGGGAGAATGTGTCACTTCATTATTTGTGTTTGTGAAACAGGCCATAAATATGTCTTTCTAAAAAAGCCGATCATAAAAATGGGGGGAGGGGAGAGAACAAGGATGAGGGGATTCATTTTTCTGCTCCTGTGAATGTAATAGGTAAAACCAAAGCTGCCTGCAGTAAAAGCCGGACTTCGCTACATGTAGGGCTGAAATCTCTCCCTACTTATCCTGCAGGGGGAAAAAATGTTTATCATTGGATCGTGTTGCAAAGCCTAAAATAATACTGGGGTCTGTCATGTGACTTTTGGGAAAAATGGACAATCCAAACCAGTTCTACATGTCTTTAACAAATCGTTCTGCTGTAAAAACACACAATAATCCCACTGTGTTTTCTAGAATGGTTCTTATCTCAGCTGATCATAGAATCATAGAAGATTAGGGTTGGAAGAGACCTCTGGAGGTCATCTAGTCCAACCCCCTGCTCAAAGCAGGACCAACCCCAACTAAATCATCCCAGCCGGGGCTTTGTCAAGCCAGGCCTTAAAAACCTCTAAGGATGGAGATTCCACCACCTCCCAAGGTAACCTATTTCAGTGCTTCACCACCCTCTTTGTGAAATAGTTTTTCCTAATATCCAACCTAGATCTCCCCCACTGCAACTTGAGACCATTGTTCCCTGTTCTGTCATATGCCACCACTGAGAACAGTCTAGCTCCATCCTTTTCGGAACCCCCCTTCACGTAGTTGAAGGCTGCTATCAAATCTCCCCTCACTCTTCTCTTCTGCAGACTAAATAAACCCAGTTCCCTCAGCCTCTCCTCATAAGTTGTGCTCCAGCCCGCTTCTTATTTTCATTGCCCTCCCCTGGACTCTCTCCAATTTGTCCACATCCTTTCTGTAGTGGGGGGTGGCCTCACCAGTGCAGAATGGAGAGAAATAATCACTTCCCTGGATCTACTAATGCAGCCCAATATGCTGTTAGCCTTCTTGGCAACAAGGGCACCCTGTTGACTCATATCCAGCTTCTCGTCCACTGTAATCCCCGGGTCCTTTTCTGAAGAACTGCCGCTTAGCCAGTCGGTCCCCAGCCTGTAGCAGTGCATGGGATTCTTCCGTCTTAAGTGCAAGACTCTGCACTTGTCCTTGTTGAACCTCATCAGATTTCTTTTGGCCCAATCCTCCAATTTGTCTAGGTCACTTAGATCCTATCCCTACCCTCCAGCATATCTACCTCTCCCCGCCAGCTAAGTGTCATCCGCAAACTTGCTGAGGGTGCAATCCACGCCATCCTCCAGATCATTAATGAAGATGTTGAACAAAACTGGACCCAGGACTGACCCCTGGGGCACTCTGCTTGATACCGGCTGCCAACTAGACATGGAGCCATTGATTGCTGCTTGTTGAACCCGACGATTTAGCTATCTTTCTATCCATCTTATAGTCCATTCATCCAATCCATACTTCTTTAACTTGCTGAAAAAAATACTGTGGGAGACTGTGTCAAAAGCTTTGCTAAAGTCAAGGTAGATCGTGTCCACCACTTTCCTCATATCCACAGAGCCAGTTATCTCATCATAGAAGGCAATCAGGTTGGTCAGGCATAAGGCTTATCAAATTGGCTGCATCAGATGTGCATGGTACTTGATTTCAAAGATACCATGTATGGCTGAGTTCAGAATGGAACCCAACCAAAGAAAGGGGTTTAAGATATATAGTGTTTTTTTTTTAAAGAAAACAACTCAGCTGAAAGCATCTGCACTAATTATAATTCCCCTTATAGCTTGTTCCCTTCTCTCAATATGTTATCCAAAGTTTTGATTTATACTGTCACCATTTCAATTCATTTTTGCTGAATAGCATACCACTGGTAAGTATACTTGGAAAACATACAGCTCTGAATCGGAGCATGCCAGGATGTTCCCCCGTTTTGAGCTTCTGGCTTTTACAGGTCTATGGTAGGTTGCATAATAGCTTGTTATGCTTGTCTTTCCATTCTAGTTTTCAATTAACATTTTTCCCATATGTTCAGTAGAGGCTTACTGTTAGAATGGCAGAGAGCGCTGCAAGGTGTGTAGGGAGAGGTATGTGTGGGAGGCAAAGTGCTGGACTAGGAGTGGCTCTGCAGATCAGGAATGAAGTGTATTTTTTTAATAATTATTTATATTGCAATAGGGCCTAGAGACCCCAATTAGGGCCTCATTGTGCTGTGTGCCATACACAATTGTAAATGACAGTCCCTGTCCCAAAGAGCTTAACATTCCTAATATATGAGATGCAATAGATAGAGTGAAATAATTTGGATAGCATAATAATCAGCAGAACAGTGTGTGAAAGCTTACATGGAATTGCCTGTATAGTCTTGACCCTGGCTATCAAGTACTTTTCAGTCTCAGTTCTAGGAATGAGAAAATTGCAAACACACACACACACTTCTTCAATCAGATTTTACATATTAACTAAGATGTGGAAAGTCAATACTCAGAGTTAGTTATTCTAGTTGAATAAGTAGACCCAATAGTCAGACTTATTAGCGCAGTCTAGTGAACACCTTGAGTTTTTCATCTACAAATTCCATTTCTGAACTGCTCAGTACCCACTAAGAACAGAGAAAAGTTATAGTTGAAATTTTAAAAAGCAGCAGCAACCTGAAATTGGTGCATGCGGCTTAGTTCTAGTTAAAGCGACAGCAGTTAAACCACAGTTGAAACCCCAAAGAGAGGATGGCTGAGAAATAGAAGCATATCCTAAAAACCTGCAGCATTCTCTTTTCATATAACATAAATGAGGTATGACTGCAATCATAGTTACTGAACACATGACACTTAAGTGACTTCCTTTCCCCCTTTCTTTGAAAAAGCTAATTTCCTTCTTCTAGTTGCTCATTCTAGAAGGTGGCTGCCTGCAGTGCATTGCTGTGAAATTCAATGCAGCCCTTATTACAACCACCAAAAACCCAACAACCAAAAAACCCTCAGATACAGAGAAAAATCAAAAGAGATGGTTTCCAGAAACTAGTCAAAATGCAAATCCAGCATGGGAAAAGGGAATAGGATTTAACAATGTCTGACACCTAAACATTCTATTTGAACTGGTCTTATGTATGTTAAGGAATAATGGGCCAGACCTTCAACTAATGTTAACTAGCATTGCTCCATTGAAGTCAGTGGTGCTACAACAACTGAGGATTCGCCCAGTATCTTGGTTCTGTAAATTCCTAAAGAAATGTCAGTATTATATCAGATTGAAAAATGTGGCTAATAATAAAGGCAATGAGAAGCTGGTTATGAAACAGGGCTCTGAGGTGGGAGATTTCCTTTGAGGGATTTGACACATATGGTAGGTCTACACTGCAATAAAACACCCCCGGATGGCCTGTTTTAGCTGCCTGGGGGTTGGGCTGTGGGGCTATAAAATAGTATAGACATTTAGGCTGGAGCCTAATGGGGTCCCAGAGCCCAAATGCCTCGGTGGCAGAGGTGGCTGTCCCTTGATACGAGGATGATGTCTGTCAGGGGGAAAAGTCATGATGAGATGTAAGAAGGCTGAGGCGTCCAATCTGTGCTCTACAGGTTTTTCCACGTATGTGACAGGTAGTTGCTTGGAGAAAGCACAACTGCTGGCTGGGATGCTGTACACTTTCTTTCCTCCTCTGCCGTTTCTCCGCCTCTTGAGCAAGGTGATTCTCTTCAAAATGGGCTGAGGCTTGATGCATGATGCGATGCCATTGCAGTCTATTGCCAGCCAGCTCTTAACAATTCGTGGGATCAATGGCTCCCTTCTTAAGATACACTTTCATGATACCCTTGTTGTGTTTCCTCTGTCCCCCACGGGTCCTCTTACCATGACTAAGTTGAGAAAAGAGGACTTGCTTCAGAAGACGAGTATCAGCCATCCACACACAATGACCAGCCCAGTGAAGTTGATGTTTCATAATCTTTGCCTCAACACTGGTGATATTAGCAGCAGAGAGAACACTTCCATTGGTGCGATGGTCTTCCTACCCGATACAGAGAAACTTTCTAAGGCAGCACTGTTGGTACCACTCCAGATGCTTAAGATGGCTTTGGTATGTCATCCATGTCTCACACCCATATAGGAGAGTGGGGATAACCGCTGCATTGTAGATCTTAGTTTCCATCTGCAGATCTCTGTCAATAAAGACGCGATGAAGCAACTTTCTGAAGGATGTGCTAGCATAGCGGATCCTATATTCCATCTCCACATTAAGATCCAAATGTCTACATGGCAATTTTATAGCCCTGAAGTCTGAGGCCCATGAGCCCATGTCAGTGGGGTGCCAAAGCTCAGGCTCCAGCCCAAGCCTCAATGTCTACACTGCAATTTTACAGCCCCACAGCCCAAGTCAACTGACATGGACCAGCTGTGGGTATTCTATTGCAGTGTAGACATACCCTGTATATGTTTGTGTGCGTAGTCAGAGAAGTCAGACACTGAAAGGAGAAGCTTTGGCTATTTAGACAACAAGCAACTTTCAGTCCTTTTTAAAATGGTTAGCGGGACAATTATTCTGCAAGCTTTATAGCCCAGCTTCCAGAGTGTCTCATTATTGTTATCCTGTCAGGCAGTTAATGTTTAAAACCATTTATTTTCTGTTTTCACATCTGCACCTCAAGAAATGCATTCTATTTTATCTAAACTGAAATGGATCTGGCTGTTCCGTTTGGGAAAATATTGACTGTAATGTCCCGGAGTGGTCTGTTTGCCTGTTTTCAAATTCAAAACAAAGTAAAGAGGAATTAACTGCTGAATTGTTGGTCTGACATCAGAGAAAATCAGCCCCTAGAAATTGCCCTGGCACTGCCTAGGGGTAGGCTGGGCACCAAAAGGGCCACACCAAAAGGCTAAAAGCAGTTTCACCCTCCATTCCCCTGACACAGCTCTATCAGGGCATGCCAATTCTAACCTACAGCCCCACCCTTGAACACATTAACTAAGACATTAAAAAGAAAACAGGCAAAATATTAATGCAATAGCCCACCGTATGTTGCCTTGCCCTTTGTGGGCTGAGAACACAGCATGCTCAGCCCCTCTGGGGGATGGTTCATATCATGTTGCTCCCAAGCAGTGCTCTCAGCTAAAATTCAGGGCAGCCCTGATGGGTTTTAGACTAGGGACAATGAACCCAATTGGAGAACAAATATCTGATAATGGTCTCTTCAGTCTAGCAGAGAAAGGAACAACATGATCCAGTGGCTGGAAGTTGAAGCTAGACAAATTCAGACTGGGAATGAGGCATACATTTTTAACAGTGAGGGTAAATGCCATTGGAACAACTTATCAAGGGTTGTGGTGGATTCTCCATCACTGGCCATTTTAAAATCTGGACTGGATGTTTTTCTAAAAGATCTCCTGTAGGAATTATTTAGGGGTGGTTCTGTGGCCTGTGCTATACAGGAGGTCAGACTAGATGATCACAGTGGTCCCTTCTGGCCTCAGAATCTATGACTCTAGGGAGCAGTAGGACACAGAACCTTTCATGGGCTGACAGAGTCAATTAGGGAAAACTGTAGGAGGGCAATACTGTGACTATCTTACATGCCCAGGTTTCAGTACTGCCCCATCCCGATTGCCCAGGCAGGGCTAAAGCCTGCAACCCTTTTTTTCTATCAATGCTAAAGGATAAGTCATCAGACTGGTGGCACGATAGCAGAGGACAGGTGCAGATGGGGTTCATTTAAATGGCAAGGCTCAGCTGCCAAGTATAAAAAGGAGAAAGAACAAAGTTGGTGGGAAGATGTTGGCCTCAGCCTGATGGGAGTTTGGCTGCTACACCATGCACCTTGGAAAGAGAAGAATCTTGTCCTTGGTTGATTTTTCTGCTTGTATCCAGAAAGGGTGAGATTACATTCTGGAAAAAAGAACAAGTGTCTTTGTTTTCTGTTTGGTGAGCTACTTGGGAGTGGGGGTGGGGAGCCCACTATATGACAGATCCTTGGGGTCCTGACTCCTCCTTAAACAAAAATAATCATTAATAACATTGTAGCTAGAGAAGCTAAAATGAGATTAACAATCCTTATGCTTAGGTCAGAGTGAAGGTGTCAGGAATAGTTCCAACCCCCATGCTCATCATTGCATAATTACTAGGAATGTTAACCATGCTCTGAAGATTCCTATATTGTCCATTGCTGGAGACAACCTATAGGACGAAAGGAACCAGCGATCTGATTAAAGTGCAACAACTCGTATGCTCCAGATGACATATAATGCAATATAAAAGAATTATTGCTCTGCTCTCACCTGCATGGCTGTACATAAGGTATAACAACTGAAGTCAATATTTCCACTAACGTAAAACTGGTGTAAGTGAGAGAAGAATCAGATCTATATTTATAAATTAAAAAACAGGGTGAGAGCGTGGCCTGTGACCTTGTAACTGTGTACTCCTCAATTCTGAGACCCATGTTTTATGTTTACGCAGCCTTTCAAAGAGATACTTGTTGGCAAACTCAAGGGTATTTTCACAGTGCAAGCACTATAAACACTGAAAAATCTTTAGAGACAGAGGAGATGACTCATCTTTGGCTCAACTGATCAAAAAATACAGTTCATGTACCATGTTTGTTGGCTGATGCGTGAGTCCATAGACTTCTTTGTGGAACAAGGCAGTTAAAAAGGAATTAACTGCAACTTTGGAAGAAATTCTTCTGGCTGCAAGGAAATAAAAGTAACATTCTGGAGCACTTTTGGCTGCAGATAGTGCCAAGAGAATGAGCGAGTAAGCTCTTGGATCTCTCCCCAAAACTATTGCAGGGGGATTTAATAGTTTTGGATGCATTTTGACTAGTTCCTGGAAACTTTCTCTCTTTTAATGATTTTTCTCTGTATCTGAGGTTTGTGATACTGTAATACCAAGCTATTGAAGAAGACTAGTCTGATCATTTCTAGGAACCAAGCCTCTCATAGGTGATTAGCATTTAAATAAGACAGTCAGTGAGGACTATAAGTTACATGCACCAAAACAGCATTCAGCTTGAGCAAGACAAATTTGAATACAATACTATGACTAGAATCATAATTATAGATATTGAAGAGAGCACAGTGTTATGGGTTGTTTATAACCAGTCAAAGGGCAGCACTATTGAAATAACAGGGGTGCTGCAGGTCAGGATCAATCACGGGCAAAGATCTGTGGGAGAGCAGTTCTAGAACAGCAAAGTCGGTTGCATAGTTACAGCGAGGCTGGTCCCGCAACTACTGTTTGAATAGTAGATAGAGCACTGGACAGACTCATGAGACCTGGTTCTATTCCTGGCTCGGCAAGTGACCTGCTGTGTAGCCTAGCGCAAGTAACACCCTTCTCTGTGCCTCAGTTTCCCCATCTGTAAAATGGGGATAATGATACTAACCACCTTTGTAAAGTGCTGTATAAGAACTAGATACTATTGTTATTGAAACCTAGATATTTTGGCTCAGATACAGCTGTGATGGGTGGCAGTATAACACCCTAAAATAGAAATTTCCAATTTGTGTGCTGTTTACGCCTCACCTTCTTTTGTACTTTTTGAAAACATTCCCAAAGTGAACAGAAATAGAAACCAATATTTTCAAAAATTGGGTGTCTAAAGTTAGATTCCTACAGCCTTATTTAAGCATTGAAATAAATGGGCATAATTTTCAAAAGCGATCAGTTCCCCTGGCAGCTAACATTCACTTCAGTGGCAATCAACACTCCTGAAAACCAGATCACGTATATAGGTGTGTAAATAAGAATTTGGGACCCTAACTTTAAAGCATCTATTTTTTATGAACTTGGCCAGAATGTTTTCCTGGCAATTCTGTTCCACTGTTTATGTACATAGAGAGCATGTTTACGTTTGTCAAACCCACACCATCTTTTGGGAGACGACTACTGGAGGATGGCAGAATTCCTGCCTAGAAACTGCAGCTAGCTGTTCAGACTCAACCTGTTCTAATCTCCAGAGAGACACAGGACTGGATTCACAAGGGGGACTTAGGCACTTAACTGGCACGTTAAGTGCCACTGGTATTCACAAAATCACCATTCAGCTGCTGCCTAAACCAGTAAACCCCTAAAGTCCCTAAGCACCTAAGGCCTGGTGGGATTCACAAAATTCCCCTGCCTACCTTGCATTTGGGGCCTGATCCAGTAGGCATGCTCAGAGGATACCTTAGAGCATGTCTATCAGATTGGGCCCCACACAAAATGGTGGAGGTGGTGCCACTTGCCTTTTACCCAGTGTCCTGGTGGGTAGAACACTAAACCCAGGGATTTAGGGTGACCAGATGTCCTGATTTTATAGGGACACTTCGGATATTTCGGGCTTTGTCTTATATAGGCACCTATTCGCCGCCCCCCCACGTCCCAGTTTTTCACACTTGGTATTTGGTCACCCTACAGGGATTTAAACCAGGACTCCCACCTCCCAGGTGAGCAGCAATAGTCATTAAAAAAAAACGGGCCAGAATGCATTTCCATTCCTCATCACTCAAAAATGAGAGTACCAGAAGTCTGAGGAAGAAGCCAGAGTGGTGTTCCGGAGCATTCCAGCATGACTCAAGCCCTGCAGGCGAGAGCCCTAACCATTGTGCTGCAGAGGTACTCTCGCTCTTGCTCCTTCTCACTCTGGCCCAATGAATTATTTATACACAGTGGAACAGGTCCAACAGGAGAGACTCAGAGCCCCACCCCAAAGTACCACATAGCCCAGTGGTCAGAGCACTCTTCTCAGCAGTGGGAGACCTGGGTTCATGTTCCTGCTCCACATCAGGCAGAGAGGGAATTTAAACCCAGGTCTCCCACATCCTGGGTGAGTGCGCTAACCACTGAGATATTGGCTATAAGGGGGGCACCACTGCCTCCTCTTGGCTTAGGTGTCTAACTTCAGGAGAGGTTTCACGGCTATGAATCCCAAGTAGAGATAGGTGCTTAAATCCAGAGGGAGGTGACTAACTCCCATGGAGGGATGGGGTATAGGCTTATACCCCTTTTGCATTTTCTGCTAGGGAGCTTAGGTGGCTCCCTACTTGGTTTACTGGCTTTTGTGAATCCCATTTTTAGGTACCCAACTCTCCCCATATATTGTACAAGGACCCTGGGTCCCTAACTTGGGGTAGTGAATTCCACTAGGCAGCATGGCATCTAAAAGTGAGATGGTGCAATGGTCAGTATTGCAGTGCCTACATGCCTCATGAATCTAGCCCACAGTGCTGTTTGGAGTGGCAGAATTTGGCCAGTAGCATATGTGCTTGTTCACTATCCTTTGCTTCCTATCCCTTCCAGGGGAATGAATGAAGTGGTTCCGAGGGCAGAGGCAATGAGAGTCAACCAAAAATGAATGCAGAAAGCAGCATTTCCTAGTATTAGCTCCCCTGTGGGGGTGTTCTGGTTCCGTAAGCTGGTGTTCAGGTTAAGAAAACCGCAGAAGGGTAAATGGAATGAAATAGGAGCCCAATGCTGAAGGAGAGAGGTACGGATCATAATAAGGGGAAGGAAAAGGAAGAGCATCTTCAACACATTTCTCAGATGGCTCCTTGCCACTACTCTCAGCTTTACACTGTTTCACTGTGAAAAAACTGGAGTGTATGTATTTGTGACAGGCGTCGGTCAGTCCTCCGAGCCCCTAGGGGTGATGGAGAGCAATGGTCTCCGGGGCAGGCCTCGGCCCCACCTCCCGGGCGTTGGGGAATTAGCGGGGAAGGTGTGCCGGCAAGAGTCAGTAGCGCGCCCCTCAGGCAGGGGAGCACCGGCAAGAGTCAGTAGCGCGCCCCTCAGGCAGGGGAGCGCCGGGGTAGGGGAACGCAGGCCGACCTAACTCCACTGCGTTCCAGCCCAGGGCCCTGACAGTGGCGGGAGGCGAAGGTCCCACCGCTGGGTCAGCGGGGCAATCCGCACCCGCTGACCAACACACCCACCCCACGGTGTAGTTGGGCCCCTGGGCTACTTCCTACCCGGTCTCTCTCAGGCGGGTTGCTCCCCGCTCCCCCTCGGTATCGGACTCACGCTGGCCCGGGCTGCAGTCAGGCCCCTCCAGGTCCTCCGGGTATTCAGCGGCCGGCAGCCCTGGTTGCCACAGGCCTTCCCCCCGGTCAGGCTCCTCCTTGCCCAGGGCTTCACCTGGGTCAGCAGCAGGATCGCGAGGGAGCAGCCTGTGTCTGTCTCCTTCCCTGGTGCTCTCCTCGCTGGGCAAAGGGCCCCGCCCTTTGTACTTCCTGTCCCACCCCTCCCCTTCCGGGGATTGGCGGAAGCTTGGCCTGGCCCCGCCCACTCAGGCTCAGAGGGTGGCTGTTTACCCTCTGGTTTGGAGGGGAGCCACCCTGGCTCCCTACAGTATTATTAAATGACTTCCAAATGTGTTTTCTACAAAGGCTATAGTATTGAGAAGGCACTTTAATTTACACTTCTAACTTGTTTATATTTTTCTGAAAAATATAGAGTTAAGGTATAGAGATTTCAGATCTTTCCATTATTAGAAATATATTATCTCATCACTCCTTACCTACGCACATACGTGCACACACACAAACACCTCCCCCTTTCCCCTGCCCCAGCAATTAAAGACCCACCTCTCAAATGTAACATTTAACAAGAACATATAGCATCTTTGTTAAAAGACAGAATGTATCTACCATTGAATCAGTACATTAACTGATTCCAATCTCCCCACTGTATCAACAGTTTAATACAGCAGGCAGTTAGTGTACTGGTCTTTCTATTATCTCTGAGCTCTATTTCCTTTGAAAACTGTAATTACTCGCAGAGGAACTTTCATTCACACATTCTTAAACTGTGAGATACATTTCAACTTTTTTAAAATCTCCTGTCACACCTGCTGACTCTCTGCTTTGAAACCTGTAATGCATGCATGCATATCGGGCTAACATGGAAATTGCTCACAGCAATAGCCTCTGGGAATCTAGCTCTGTCTAACAAAACCACATGGTGGTGTATGAAGAATAAGGCAGTGAGTACCTGGAAAAAGAAAGTGGAGATATCAAGATAGAGCAATCGAGAAGGCACTAGTACTGTAGGACAGAGCTTTATATCGTAGAGGGACAGTAGCACATGGGAATCGAGGGCAGGCCAGAACCATAGGTGCTGGAACTAGGGGTGCCAGGGGTACGACTGCACCACCTGGCTTGAAGTGGTTTCCATCATATATAGGGTTTACAGTTTGGTTCAATGTCTCTCAGCACCCCCACAATACAATTTGTTCCAGCACCCTGGGCAGAACCATATTCCAACTACTGGGAGCATCTCAAGATCCTCTGAAGCAATCTTTCCCAAGCTCCTTCTGGTGAATGCTCAGAGAGAACAGTCCTTAAATTGTGTTGAGACAAGGTCCTAAAGGGTGATAGTAAGAGTAAAAAGGGAGGGGACAATATGTTGGAGAACTTCTCCCACCACTTTATGAAAAACAAGGGCTAATCCCGCTCTCACCCTCCCCCCTTTTCTTAGATTCAAACAGTTCTGTGAGTCTATATTAACTGTATAAGTAAGTTGAGATTTTCAAGATTAATTCTGGTCTGCCTGAAATTACGTACATCATGTTAGCAGGATTGGGCCTTAAAAGGCACAAAAACAAAGGAAGAGTGGAGGGTGGGGTCCAAATAGATGATCCACATGATGATTGGCATATATCAGTAACATGCATGTTTTGAAGTTTATTCAAGGTTGGGGTGAAGGGGAAATGGCAAAAGAGGAGTTAATAAGAGCAAGGGGGAGGAAAAAAGGAGGAAAAGTGACACTGAGGGGACAGAGAGAAGGTGATATGGAGAGAGGAAAGAGGAAGGAAAGGATGAAGCAGAGCATGTGTGGGTAAGGAGACTAAGGCTGGCAGTGGAGGGACTGCGATAGGGAAGGGAGGGATACTTGCCTTTTCCATTTTTAAAAAAGCCTTTTACATACTTTATTAAAAAAACCAGAACCATGTACAATTGCCCTTGCCTAATTCTATTATTTTAGCTTTACCTCTGCAACATAACTATTGTTCTTTATACATTTAACAAAATACCACCCAGTCCCTTTCCACCAAACAACTGAGCTCCAATCCACAAAGCAGGTTCTCTCTCTCTATAGCTAGATAGATAACTTTGTGTGTGTATGTGTGTGCACATGCATGTGAGCAGGCAACCTCCACCCCAATTCCCCACACTCATCGCCACCCTGCCGAAAATAGAAGTCCAAATGAGTTCTGATAATTTCTCTAGGCCATTAGATTTCTGAAGGCTGCTCTGGAGCCAATGCTGTGCTGTTGTCAGCTCCACTCCTCTGAGGAGGGAACCTGCTTTTAAGCCTCCACACCACCACCTCTGCAGGTATCTAGGGGAGGCCTTAGGGGAGTCAAGAGCCCCAAAGTTTGGCTTAAGACACTGGAATGTAGTGTTGAATGTATAGCAAAGCAGGGACTTTAAAAAATGGTTAATAATTATTAATTCAGCTAAAAATGGAACTTTTTGCAATAATTTTTGAAAGTAATAGAACTTACCTTATAAGGATTTCAGGAGTGTCTGCCTGTCTCATGCATTCCACTGTTGAATCAAACTGCCATCTTAATTTACATCAGATTGTCAAGATTACATCTTATGGGTTGATTGTTAATTTTCTAATTATACATAAGACACTTAGGTTTAGTGATTTATGGTAATTTGTAACGAGATGTAATAATTAGAACTGTACATTAGTGCACTTTTTGTTCCATCTCTACCTATGACTCACTGTATAAGCTCAGGAGAGTCACTTAACCTCTCTGGGTCTCATTAACTCCCTTGTAAAAATTAAGATATTGTATTGTACACCTTTGTAAAATGTTTTGAAATCTATGGCTGAAAAATGCTAAGCATTATTGTTATTGCAATTCTAACTTGGGTAGCCTAGCCAAGTGGCTAGCATACCAGACTGGGACGGAGGAAATCTGGGATCTATTCCCAGCTCTGGCCTACTGAGTAACCTTGGGTAAGTCACTTTCTCTATCTGTACCTCAGTTTTTCCATCTGTAAAATGAGGATAATCTACCTCCTTTGTAAAGCACTTTGGAATCCACTGATGAAAAATGCTATTTTAGAGCTAGGTACTGTTATTAATATTATTACTTTTCCCATCCAAGATGCAGCTCCTTTTCTGTGACATTCTCACTTTTTGCCTTACAGGTGTCATATCCTTCCCCCCACAGAGAAGCCTATCTACTTCACAAAAATGGGGCACAGGCAGGAGAACATACAGCACAGTCACAAATCCTGCTTCAACAATCACTCTTATGCCTCCTTCAAGAACACAGTCAGCAAACACTCCCAAAATTGCAGAAATCTTGCTTGATCATCAGTCGTCAGTTCCAAAAAAGCCTGCCACAACCAGCCAATATGTCCCAAAGCCAGACTTTCTTCCCTCTAGCAGTGTAGCTTCTGTGGAGACCCTTTACCTCTCCCCTACCTTCAACCTCTTTGATCCTTTAGGGAATAGTGTGGCAAACAGTGAGATTCTGAAACCAACTCCAGCTTCTTTTAAACAATTCCCTGGACTTAATACAACCACCATGCTCAACTTCAATCCCTCCACACCTAGTAGCATGCAGACATTTAACACGACTCTCCACCTTTCCCCAAGGCCAGGTGAGTTTGTGCATTCCATGTCTAACAAAAGACACGTGTCTAATTTCTTTGTTACCTCCTCTCCCAGCCCACATCCTCTTTGTAGTTCTTGCAAAACTTGCCTGCAGTAGTGACAGCACTCAGCAAAGGAAGTCAGCGCTTCAGAATTTAGAAGGTGTTAAGAAAAAAGCCCTTGGTGCCTCCTCTTGTGCTGCAGGCGCCCTTGCTATCACAGAGGGCAAAGACAACACTAAGTGTTCAGAGCTACTTCAGTGGAGGTTAAGTCACATCTTTCCTTTACATTTTCATACTCAAGATTAGATACTACAAGCCAAGTCAAAATCTTACAGAATGAAAGCAGTAATAAGTATCTTTATTTAACAGAGCCCCTGGAAATGCTGTAAGATGTTTGTACATCATTTAAGTCAATTTAGTGCAGTTGCAAGGTGCTGGATTATTAGAGCTGGGGACGGAAATTCTCTGGTTACTCACAGAACAGATACAGCATAGTTAATGTCCGAACAAGCTTTTCCCCCAGTCCCACCTCCACTGTTCAATCCTGACCATAAGGGAATTCAGTCTCCAGGGCCCATTCACTGCTTGGCTTCTCTGCTGAGACTGCCAACAAGAGGGTCCAGTAGTACCAACTCGCTCCCTTACTAGGGCCTGGACAGAGACCACAAACTCACTTCACCTAAGCCATTGAAAAGCTATCAGATAGTAATTAATGATCTGCAGTAGATCTGAAACTAGTGGTTTAGAAGTGAAAGGTTTCTTATCCCATTCTTGGTTCCCTGACCTAGCTAGGCCTGTGACTTTTGTACCATACAGCTTTATACGTGTGACACGCAAACAAATGAAACCCCTTTGTTTTCTTCTCAAATGAGAAGTTCTCTAAACAGAAAATGTCAGGAGTTAGTAATCTTGTGTTCACACCTGTGAGAGTTACTGGATGTCAGAAGAAACCTCTGAATGAGGAGACAGGACTAGAGAATGTATAGCTGCCTTCCTTTGAGTCAGTGCAGTGTTCTGAAGGTTCACTTACTAAGAAATAAGAAAAGGAGTACTTTTGGCACCTTAGAGACTTAGAAACCAATTTATTTGAGCATAAGCTTTCGTGAGCTACAGCTCACTTCATCAGTGCATCCGATGAAGTGAGCTGTAGCTCACGAAAGCTCATGCTCAAATAAATTGGTTAGTCTCTAAGGTGCCACAAGTACTCCTTTTCTTTTTGTGAATACAGACTAACACGGCTGTTACTCTGAAACCTGTCATTACTAAGAAATGCTTCTCACTTGCTGATAAAGAGTCAGTTGCTTTTGAAAGCAACTATTTTTTAAGTTTAAACTTGGCATTTCTGAGACTTTCCCATTTAGGTTTATAGAATGTTGTTGTACGCAAAGAAACATTCTTGGGTCTTGAAAATGTAAACAAAAATGCAATCATTTGGTAATGTTTTTAAGTGAGTTGCACTAAGCATTATTCCCCTCTTCACCTCACAGTCACTGTGTTGAGCCAGTTTATTGCTCTCACCTCTCAGGAATCCATCTCTGCCTGGCAACATATCATACTCAGTCTAGATCATTGAGTCAGATTCATTTTAGCATTTTGTGCATATAATTGTTTAGGAGGGTGTGGAAAACACGGTGGATTGCATCCTAAGATGAAAGTGACCACCTTGAAGAGGGTGGAACCTCTAAAAGAAGAAACTTTACTCCAATAAAGTGTCACTACTACCAAATGAAACTAAATTGATGCCACCAAGGAGATACAAAGTATTTTCAGAATAGAAGAGGAAGCCAGTTACTCATGGAAGCAGCAATCAAGTGGAGAATCTCTCCATCCCAGAAAAAGAATTAAAAATAAATAAATAAATAAAGTCTGATCAGTTTGGTGACAGTCAGACATCCAAGCCCTCTTATAGATTGTACGTGGAGATTTGCAAGACAGGTACTCTTACTGTTAAATTACATATGTGTTTATATTTTAGATAGTAGTAGATATAATCAAAATATTATCAGTAGCCTGGAGGCAAAAAATCTGTTAAACTGCTCCTTTTGGAGCCAATAGTTATTTGTGTCACTCCATCTTTTTTATTTTTATCCTGCAGGACAAAATAATTGCATCATATTTGCTTTTTCACATAGGAGGTGGAATCAGTGCACAGTGATGCAATGATATCAGGCATCAGTAAAATGTCACAGTGTGAACACTGAGTGCTAGGTCATGGCCCATAACAAAGCTCCTTTTTGGCACTCTGGCAGTGCAATAAAGACAAAGCTTTTCTAAAAAGACAGCTATGGATTCCTCCAGCATGGGGGAATAAGGCTAGCATTACATAACTCTCTCCTTCCAAGCCCTTCAAGTAGGGAGAGTGCTACACTGTAGTGATCCTCAGGTAGTATAATGAACTCTGGGACCATTACAAACTGGTGTGACCTAGAGCAGCCCAGAGGCTGCTCTTAGTTACTCCAGGGGCCAAACAAGTCTCCAGCTGGTCCTAGGAAAGGGAGGAGGACTGCAAAGTTGGCATAAAGCTACCTTCCCCCCTGTCCCAAGGTGTGCTGGGAACTGCTCTGGCCCATCTGAGGATTTAATGCTCAGTGTAATGTCTTTGTAAGGCTGTGGGGCCTAGAAATGTCATTCCTATATTCTCTAGTTGTCCTACAAGCTCTGTGCTCTCAGGTCATGTATGAAAATCAGGAATTGTCTCATGAATTTTGAAATAAGCGGCTGTTCCACCTATAAACCTGAACATTGGTCTGTTACAATTTAGCACGATACTGCATGTTTTAGTAGGTGCTTTTTGGCTTGTAAATCAGTCCATCGTTAAAGCTGTTTGGGTCTTGTGTCAAGTACAGCATGTGGACTGAATGTTACATACAATACCACCTCATTTTCCTACCAGCTCTACTGTTTGTGTCTTTAGACTATAAGCCTTTTAGGGCAGGGGTTATCGCTTGGGCGTGTGTGTGTGCCCAATACCCAGCACAGGGGACCCAGGGCCCAATCGGGCCTTCAGACACTACCTTAGTATAAATAATTTACTACTACTAACATTAATTTTATGCAAAGACTGTAGTGTTCATTTTATTTTCTCTTTTATATATGTTTTAGATTCGACCAGCTCCATGGCAACAACTTCCTCTTTTTCCACCTTTTCCATCTCATCCCCAGATTCAGTTGTTCCAGAGAACATAGTTCAGCCTAACCTTATCCCTTCCTGTGGACCTTCAAGCTTGTCTTCACCTCACAAGCTCTCCTCTTCTGTTTTCTTTAATGATCTCAAGGACAGGGTTACACATCCTTTTTCTTGCCAAAGATCTGAGGAAGAGGAGAATGAAAACACCAGCATCCTGAATCTCCTCCCAGATAATTCGAGACATTGCGCTGGAAAAGTGAACAGTTTTGAGAGCAGAATTCTCCGCATTTCTGGTGGGAGTTGGGGGGCATTTCCTGTGCAGAATGTAGATCCTGTGGCTAGCCGCAGTATGCCTTCTGCTGGAGGGTCACCTAATGGGGGCACTACACAGAAAGCCCTGGGCACTTTGGAGGAGATAAAAAATGCAGTTCTGGGACTGCGAGGGGATGTAGGCAAAGTGGCCCAGGAGCTGCAAACCATTGGCAGCCAGATGGCAAGCCTGGTTGGTGACATTCAGCATCTGAGCAAGTTCTCGACAGCTTCCCGAACTGCTAAGGATGCTCTATGTCAGTAGTAATTTTCACAATGGCTATGTCAAACTTCAGTGTAGCTTTGTGGTATCTTGCCCCAACACTGCGCTTCATCAGACCTCTTTTACAGTGTTGAAATAATTATAAATAGAAATGCATAAGGCTATTCTGTTCTTGTCATGGTCAATAAATAAATAATGTACATCTTTATCCTTTGAGTTTTGTTAACATCTACGCACACCTTGCATTTTACAAAACCCTCACATTGCACAGGACAAAGCTTTTGTGCATGAAAATCTGCCAGAGCAGTTATTTGTCAGCAAATAAAATAATATGTATCATGCAGTTCATGTATAGGGTGTCCCTGCATGTCTGAACACCCCTGCCTCACTCGCAAACTGTATAATATAAGTCTTAGTGGGAAAATGGCAGCATGTGCATGCTTGGAAGTACTGCAGATGCAGTGCTAGGGAATCCCAGAGGCAGCCACATGAAATAGCTTACCCGAAGGTGTAAGATTTATTGACCAAAAATAAGGTGTAAGTTAATTGTTTAAAGAAACAAAAAACTGAAATAACAAAATGCATCACTAAATGAACCAGAAAAGAGAAATGAACTGCGGTCCTAATAATTACCCCAAATAATGCAAAAAACTAACTTATAGCTGCCACATGACTCACTACTTTTTCAAGCTGTCTTTAAGCTCTACAGTTTGTTACTCTTACCGCTGACTAGGTAAGGACAAAAGCTTTGTATATTAAAAGCACTGGGTCCCTCTTCCTTCAAAGGCAATGAGCCCCTTTCTCCTTCCCCACCCTGTGTCTTCCTAAGGGAGGATGACAAACTCACCCTCTTTCTATTTTACTTTGTAAGGAGGGGTCCGAGTTAGCCTCTCTCCCTCCCTCAAGAATGGTTGACAGCCTTTTCCCTGGTTCCAGACCAAAACCTAAATAGGTGGATTGGCTGGTTGCCCCGGACCCTGCCATGTGCAACAGGTCCAGTCTAAGTATTAAGAGAGGAAGTGCCTGAGGAGTGGCTAGCAACCACTATATGGCATTTTCAATGAATTCTGCAACTGACTTAAAGAAATTTTGCTAGCCCAACCGTCAGAACAAGCAGTTGATGATTTAACTGGGAATTGGTCCTGCTTCGAGCAGGGGGTTGGACTAGATGACCTTCTGGGGTCCCTTCCAACCCTTATATTCTATGATTCTAAGCCCTCAGCCACAGCTAATCAAAAAACCCAAATCTTCAAGCCCAATCCATTCTTGTCAGCAGAACCCTGGTTGCACATGCTCAAAAGGCAGAAAAATCTGCCTGGAGGAGCTCAAGGTGCCCTCAAACCCAATTCTTTCAGAAGGGTACGGAGCTAGATGTGCTGATTCAATGCATCTCCTAGGGAGCCACTTGTGATGTGGCTTCTCTGGAGTCCTAGCTGGTGTTAAAAACTTCTGCTCTTCATCAGGAGTCCCAAAGGAGGATGGCACCAGCGCCTGCCCATCACTGGAATTGAATGTGTCCAACGGTGCAACTGCAGACACAGGGAAGTTCAACTTGCAAACCCTGTGCCTCTGGGGCAGTGGAGGAGGGAATCAAGCCCCTTACTGAAAGGATGTCACAGATATGATTCAGTCAGATCATCTAAATCAATCCCATTTAGTTTAATGCTTGGATCAGAGACCTTTAAGAAATACTTAGATGCTGCAGAAAGTGACGGTGGTAAGTCAGATGTGGCATTCTTCTCTATGGGTATGTCTACACTACGAAATTAGGTCGAATTTATAGAAGTCTTTTTTTTAGAAATCGTTTTTATATAGTTGATTATGTGTGTCCCCACACAAAATGCTCTAAGTGCATTAACTCGGCGCAGTGCTTCCACAGTACCGAGGCTAGCGTTGACTTCTGGAGTGTTGCACTGTGGGTAGCTATCCCACAGTTCCTGCAGTCTCCGCTGCCCATTGGAATTCTGGGTTGAGATTCCAATGCCTGATGGGGCAAAAAACATTGTTGTGGGTGGTTCTGGGTACATGTCGTCAGGCCCCCGTTCCCTCCCTCCCTCCGTGAAAGCAACGGCAGACGATTGTTTTGAGCCTTTTTTCCTGAGTTACCTGTGCAGACGCCATACCACGGCAAGCATGGAGCCTGCTCAGCTCACTGTCACCGTATGTCTCCTGGGTGCTGGCAGACGGGGTACTGCATTGCTACACAGCAGCAGCAACCCATTGCCTTGTGGCAGCAGACGGTGCAGTAGGTCTGAAAACCATCGTCATCGTGTCTGAGGTGCTCCTGGCCGCCTTGGTAAGGTCGGTCAGGAGCACCTGGGCAGACATGGGTGCAGGGACTAAATTAGGAGTGACTCAACCAGGTCATTCTCTTTAGTCCTGCAGGCAGTCCTATTGTACCATCTTATGGTGAGCAGGCAGGAGATGAGGATGGCTAGCAGTCCTATTGTACCATCTTCTGCCAGACAGGCAGGAGATGAGGATGGCTAGCAGTCCTATTGCACCATCTTCTGCTAGGCAGGCAGGAGATGTGGATGGCTTGCTGTCCTACTGCACCGTCTGCTGCCAGCCAAAGATGTAAAAGATAGATGGAGTGGATCAAAACAAGAAATCGACGAGATTTGTTTTTTATTCATTTGCTCCCTCCTCCCTCCCTCCATGAAATCAACGGCTGACAATCGTTTTGGTGAGGTCTGTCAGGGGCACCTTGAAAACTTCAATGGAGATTCAGTCCTGGCTGAAATACCAGAGGAAGGGATGGCTTAGTGGGTTGAGTATTGGCCTGCTAAACCCACGGGTTTGAGCTCAATCCTTGAGGGGGCCATTCTGTGTGACAGTTGTTTTTGTTTCTCCTTCATATAAAGCCACCCGCTTTGTTGATTTTAATTCCCTGTAAGCCAACCCTGTAAGCCATGTCATCAGTTGCCCCTCCCTCTGTCAGAGCAATGGCAGACAATCGTTCTGTGCCTTTTTTCCGTGCAGATGCCATACCACGGAGTCCGCTTAGATCACTTTGGCAATTAGGAGCACATTAAACACCACGTGCATTATCCAGCAGTATATGCAGCATCAGAACCTGGCAAAGTGAAACTGGGTGAGTAGGCAACGACAGTGCAGTGAGGAGAGTGATGAGGACATGGACACAGACTTCTCTCAAAGCACGGGCCCTGGCAATGTGGGCATCATGGTGCTAATGGGGCAGGTTCATGTGGTGGAACACTGATTCTGGGCTTGGGAAACAAGCACAGACTGGTGGGACCACATAGTGATGCAGGTCTGGGACGATTCCCAGTGGTTGCGAAACTTTCGCATGCGTAAGGGCACGTTCATGGAACTTTGTGACTTGCTTTCCCCTGCCCTGAAGCGCATGAATACCAAGATGAGAGCAGCCCTCACAGTTGAGAAGCGAGTGGCAATAGCCCTGTGGAAGCTTGCAACGCCAGACAGCTACCAGTAAGTCGGGAATCAATTTGGAGTGGGCAAATCTACTGTGGGGGCTGCTGTGATGCAAGTAGCCAATGCAATCAAAGATCTGCTGATATCAAGGGTAGTGACCCTGGGAAATGTGCAGGTCATAGAGGATGGCTTTGCTGCAATGGGATTCCCTAGCTGTGGTGGGGCCATAGACGGAACCCATATCCCTATCTTGGCACCAGAGCACCAAGCCGGCGAGTACATAAACCACAAGGGGTACTTTTCAATAGTGCTGCAAGCACTGATGGATTACAAGGGACGTTTCACCAACATCAATGTGGGATGGCCAGGAAAGGTACATGACGCTTGCATCTTCAGGAACTCTGGTCTGTTTCAAAAGCTGCAGGAAGGGACTTTATTCCCAGACCAGAAAATAACCACTGGGGATGTTGAAATGCCTATAGTTATCCTTGGGGACCCAGCTTACCCCTTAATGCCCTGGCTCATGAAGCCCTACACAGGCAGCCTGGACAGTAGTCAGGAGCTGTTCAACTACAGGCTGAGCAAGTGCAGAATGGTGGTAGAATGTGCATTTGGACATTTAAAAGCGCACTGGCGCAGTTTACTGACTCGCTTAGACCTCAGCGAAACCAATATTCCCACTGTTATTACTGCTTGCTGTGCGCTCCACAATATCTGTGTGAGTAAGGGGGAGACATTTAAGGCGGGGTGGGAGGTTGAGGCAAATCGCCTGGTGCAGCCAGACACCAGGGCGGTTAGAAGAGCACAGGAGGGCGCGGTGCGCATCAGAGAAGCTTTGAAAACCACTTTCATGACTGGCCAGGCTTACAGTGTGAAAGTTCTGTTTGTTTCTCCTCGATGAAACCCCCTCCCCTTGGTTCACTCTACTTCCCTGTAAGCTAACCACCCTCCCCTCCTCCCTTTGATCACCACTTGCAGAGGCAATAAAGTCATTGTTGCTTCACATTGCCCAGGAGGGGTGGTGGAGTAGAGAAGGACAAGGTCACACAGCACTTTAAAAGTTTAAAACTTTAAAACTTATTGAATGCCAGCCTTCTGTTGCTTGGGCAATCCTCTGGGGTGGAGTGGCTGGGTGGCCGGAGGCCCCCCCACCGCATTCTTGGGCGTCTGGGTGAGGAAGCTATGGAACTTGGGGAGGAGGGCGGTTGGTTACGCAGGGGCTGTAGCGGCGGTCTGTGCTCCAGCTGCCTTTCCTGCAGCTCAACCATATGCTGGAGCATATTAGTTTGATCCTCCAGCAGCCTCAGCATTGACTCCTGCCTCCTCTCATCATGCTGCCACCACCTTTCAGCTTCAGCCCGCCACCTCTCCTCCTGGTCATTTTGTGCTTTCCTGCACTCTGACATTGTCTGCCTCCATGCATTCATCTGTGCTCTGTCAGAGTGGGAGGACAGCATGAGTTCAGAGAACATTTTGTCGCGAGTGCATTTTTTCGCCTTCTAATCTTCACTAGCCTCTGGGAAGGAGAAGATCCTGTGATGCTTGAAACACATGTAGCTGGTGGAGAAAAAAAAAGGGACAGTGGTATTTAAAAAGACACATTTTATAGAACAATGGCTACACTCTTTCATGGTAAACCTTGCTGTTAACATTACATACACAGCACATGTGCTTTCATTCCAAGGTCGCATTTTGCCTCCCCGCACCTTGTGCCTAGCCACTCCCCCATCCCCATGGCTAACAGCAGGGAACATTTCTGTTCAGCCACAGGCAAACAGCCCAGCAGGAACAGGCACCTCTGAATGTCCCTTTAAGAAAAGCACCCTATTTCAACCAGGTGACCATGAATGATATCACTCTCCTGAGGATAACACAGAGAGATAAAGAATGGATGTTGTTTGAATGTCAGCAAACATACACTGCAATGCTTTGTTCTACAATAATTCCCGAGTATGTGCTACTGGCCTGGAGTGGTAAAGTGTCCTACCGTGGTGGACGGAATAAGGCTGCCCTCCCCAGAAACCTTTTGCAAAGGCTTTGGGAGTACATCCAGGAGAGCCGCGAATGCCAGGGCAAATTAATCATTAAACATGCTTGCTTTTAAACCATGTATAGTATTTTAAAAGGTACAATGACCAGAGGTCCCTTCTCCGCCTGGCGGGTCCGGGAGGCAGACTTGGGTGGGTTCGGGGGGTACTGGCTCCAGGTCCTGGGTGAGAAACAGTTCCTGGCTGTCGGGAAAACCGGTTTCTCCGCTTGCTTGCTGTGAGCTATCTACAACCTCATCATCATCATCTTCTTCGTCCCCAAAACCTGCTTCCATGTTGCCTCCATCTCCATTGAAGGAGTCAAACAACATGGCTGGGGTAGTGGTGGCTGAACCCCCTAAAATGGCATGCAGCTCATCATAGAAGTGGCATGTTGGGGGCTCTGGGCCGGAGCGGCCGTTTGCCTCTCTGGTTTTCTGGTAGACTTGTCTCAGCTCCTTAAGTTTCACGTGGCACTGATTTGGGTCCCTGTTATGGCCTCTGTCCTTCACGCCCTGGGAGATTTTGACAAATGTTTTGGTATTTCGAAAACTGGAACGGAGTTCTGATAGCACAGATTCCTCTCCCCATACAGCGATCAGATCCCATACCTCCCATTCGGTCCATGCTGGAGCTCTTTTGCGATTCTGGGACTCCATCATGATCACCTCTGCTGATGAGCTCTACACTCACCTGCAGCTTGCCACACTGGCCAAACAGGAAATTGAAATTCAAAAGTTTGCGGGCCTTCTCCTGTCTACCTGGCCAGTGCATCTGAGTTGAGAGTGCTATCCAGAGCGGTCACAATGGAGCACTCTGGGATAGCTCCCGGAGGCCAATACCATCTAATTGCATCCACAGTACCCCAAATTCGACCTGTCAAGGCCGATTTCAGCGCTAATCCCCTTGTCGGGGGTGGAGTAAGGAAATCAATTTTAAGAGCCCTTTAAGTCGAAAAAAAGGGCTTCGTCGTGTGGACGGGTGCAGGGTTAAATCGATTTAATGCTGCTAAATTTGACCTCAACTCCTAGTGTAGACCAGGGCTATGAGTTAATATTGAACCAATGGCTTAGCAAGGTGTGTGGAAGCCCCATGCAACTGTAAGTGCAACCTTTCAGATAAAACAAAGACAGAGAGAAGACATGAATGCTTGGCACTCCTTATAAAAATAAAGGCCAGTAAAGATCACCCAGTGTCCTGACCAAAATTCCATTATGTGCTGCCTACCTAAAAACTCCCCAAACAGTTTCACTTGGAAAAGGTACTCTTCACTTCCTATCCTAACCTGTTGTGTAATGTTGCTTTGTGTTACTGAAGTTAGTTGTTTTCATCCTGGAGATGGTCACATTTCAGCTATGGATTAAGCATGTCCTATGTGCAGTTTGTGTGTTGATTTCAATTTGTAAAGCATTTTGAGATCTTTTAGGATAAAAGATGCTATGGTGAAATGTAAAATCATCATTGCCTAGGTGTAAATTAAGGAGGAAAGCATTCCAGAGGTACAGGACCTTGATAGAGAAGGCCATGCCTCCTGTCCTTTCAAAACTCTATAGTGGGATGAGCAATTCCTACAGTCAGTTGACAGGACAGAAGGCTGCAGGTGGTCTCTCAGATAGACTGCTCTGATATTACTTTAGACCGTAAATACTCAGACAGTCATACTTGCTTAACATCAAACATAATTTGCCACAATATTTTAGACACTATCCAAGGTTTTTCATCAAATGCGTGACCTTCCTCAGAGAGTGGTGTGTGGCATCACAGAGAGGCACAGCCAGTGCTGTGAACCTTCTACTATGGCCAGTGAAGCAGGGGCAAGCACTGTGGGAGAGCACATGCTTCACCCTTTAAATAGGTATTGCGGTGCCTGTTGACTTTTACTCCCAGAGGTATTCTGGCTGAGTCATGTCTCTAGGCACTTCTGCTTGGGCTGAATAGCCTCTATATCCCACTCACCTTCCTGCTTGCACAGCACTGAGTCTCCCCTTGAAAGCCAGAGAGAGCAAGGAGAGAAGAGAGAACAAGGGGTTAATACTGAGACATACAAATACAAGAGAACTGGCTGAAGGTTCTGAGGTCACAGGAGGAGAATATATACAATGATAATGGAGGTTCATCAATTTGAAAAACTCAGAACTGGAAACAGAAGTGGAAATGCCAATAATAGACTCAGTGTGGCTGATTTCAAGTGGCAGTTTAAATGCTGTCTGATAAAGGTCTAATGGAGAATAACTGACTGATGAGGTTTGTTTGGAAGGGAGCATGCAGTGATAGAAAGGATGGATGGACCTAATCATTACGCTCCACTGGAAGACACAACTGTGGTTAATCAGAACCTGTCTGGTGTTGACGAATACATTAAAATCTGCTGTGGGCACACTGCCCTCCCCTCTCTGGGGAGGTGGGCAGAATATTTCCACCATGGCTGCTGCTAAAAGAAGCTATTTGACTCTCTCTCTCTCTCATACTCCTAGAAGATTATGGAAGATTCCTTTACTGAAGAAGTGGCCCCATCCTCTCAAAACCCACAACTGTGTATAAAATAAATCCATGAGTAAGGGAGAACCACCAAAAGGGAAGGGAATGTGGAGATAAGACCACCTACGAAATATGAAGCTGAAGAATGAACAGGGGCTGAGAAACCCAACCTGCTTCAAGTCTTCTATCTCCAACCCTATATATTATATTGAACGAGTGGTGTTGGCTCACAAGTCTTGGCCAGATTCCAACTTGGGCAGCTGCATGCCCTCAGCTTTCAGCTGGGCACACAGCTCTTCACTTCTTGTCTTACACTACAGGGTAGTGTTTCTGTGTAGTGTTGATCTTTACTCATGTAACCCGATTTCCTTTCAGTTTAGGATTTTTTGGCAGCACACCTGTATCTTTTATGAATCAAAGCTAATGCCAACAAGCACAGCTGCTCTTTCCAACTGAACTTTCCGAAATCTGAAGAGCTGAAAATAAAAACAAAAATTTAAAGTCAGAAAGATAAAACAATTTCACCTTGCAATGCTGTGATAACAAACCTCCCTAGCAGATGCATGTTCCAGTCATTTCCATACGAGTCTCAGGAGAACCCAAATTCCCTCGAGTCAAACCAGGACACAACACAGCCTGTATTCCAGTTCCCAGCTGTTAAAGTACTTGTCTTGGCATCTTCCATCTGTTTGTCTTAAATTCCTGAATGCTGTGGCTCCTCTCAGCCCCAAACTCTGGTTTCTCATACTCTCTGGAACAGATTTATAATTACAGGAGTGACAAAATAGTTTTAAAACAAAAGCTAGTCGCAACTTTAACTATGGTGTAATAATGTCAAACCTCCATGTTTGAGGTTCACTCACTGCCACCCCTTCCCCACCAAAGCTACTGTACAGAATTATCTAGTGATGGGAGGTACATGTTACAGCCATGCTTCAAGAGCTTTCACATCACCGTCACATTCTTACACCCATCCTTAAGATTCCAGAGAAGGGATAGGAGCAGTTTCTCCTCCCTCTCTCCATCACCCCACTCTCAGCTCCCTTCCTGTTTAATCCTCCCAACAGCAGAAAGTGTCTTCTTTCACTTCTCTAGACCACTAACATCGCCACAATAGGCAAGAGAAAGGGACTCCCCCAAATGGAGAGGAACGCTGCACTCCCTGCCCACCTTACCTCCTGAGGCAGTAGCCTCTTCATCATGGAGTCACTCTTGGCACCATGCCAGCTCTGTTCTGCTCCTGGCAACTGATGCTCCTCTCCGTCTGCCATCCAGACTTCCACAAGGGAGGCAGGGGATGGGACCTGGGAACAGTAGGAAGGCAGGCCAGGGGAGGAGGGACTTTTCCCAATGCAGGTGAGGTAGAGCACGGGTGAGCATTGCCTCGCTCAAGAATACTGATTCTCCAGCTCCCACTCTCCTAGCCATAGATCCTTCTTTCGTCTTAGCCTAGCTCCTTTACAGGCTTCCCCAACCCCACAGGAACTGAGCAGTCTTTAACAGCCACATTTTCAAATGTGGCCACAGATTTTGTGTGCCCAGTTTGTCACACCCAGGGCCTGATTTTCAGAGGTACTGCACAGCCCCAGCTCCCGCTGACTTCAGCCATAGATACTCAGCACTTCTGAAACTCAGGCTCCAAGGATCTCAATTAAAAGTGGAGGCACTCAGCATCAGAGGCGACTTTTGATACTGCTGGCAATAGCGCACAACATTTCTGGAAGACTAGCCAGCTCCTTGAAAGTTAAACAGCTACTGTATTTCACTCCAGAAGCGGCTGGACTTCAGTGGTGACTGAAATGCATTGTTTCGGAAGCATTTGGGGATCCCTGAGGCTAGGACAGTGGTTTTCAAACTTTCTGTATTGGTGACCCCTTTCACACAGCAAGCCTCTGAGTGTGACCCCCCCTTATAAATTAAAAATGGGGGGAGGAGGAATTTAATTTAATGGGGGCTCGGGGCTGTCAGCCCCACAGAGCTGACAGCTCGCAACCCCGTGAGGTGTCACGACCCCCAGTTTGAGAACCCCTGGGATAGGAGGTAATAGAGAAATGTAAAATATTATTAAATAATGAGGGATCTATTATCCTCCCCATACACATACACAACTCCTGTAGGTATTGATGCACGGAGAAAAAGAATAGCGCTCCCATTTGGTAAATAAAATACATCACTTATTTTCAGATTCTCTTTTCACAGAGTTTAAATACAAGTCCAACAATTCTAAGGGCGACACTGAATGAACATTTCTAGCCTCTAGATTACTTTGCTTAGACCATTAACATAATTAATCTCCTCTAACTCAGACAAATTAGGGTTTCCATGTGGCTCATTAATCTCTGCCTCTTCACCTAAAGAGGCTTCATAGCACCAATATTATGTAAAACAGCAGCATGCCAGGAATAACTTGGAGACCGTGGAAGGGCTGAGCATAGCAAAAGCACACTGCCTGAGTTTTGTCCAGATATTTTAATAGTAGTTTTTGTTTTTTTTAAAAGAGGCTCAATTTAAATCACTAAATCCACTGAGATTTGCCATGATTTCATTCTGACTGAAGTTTGGGGATTAAGAAATAGGGGTTTATTGGTCATTTTTCAGAGGAAAGCTGCCACTAACAGGAAAAAAGAGAAAACAAACTCACATGTTTATATATGAATAACCCTATCCCTGTAATTAATTCACTTCAGAGCCATTTTGCTGAAAGGCCTTTGAAATGATCTGGAAAAATAAAGGGAACACATGAACCCATTTCTTCCCAGCCTCTTCACTCTTCCGCTCTCTTCCCCTCAGTCCCTCCTCAGATAAGTGATTGTGTTTCCCTTGCCAACCAAGTTGCGCACACATTGCTGGGTAAGGAAGCAGTTAGGCATAGAGCGTAGAAGCCACTGTTTTACCTTAAAACAGCCACTGCTCACACACTTTGTTTCCTCATTCCAGCCCTTGTTTACACTGGGAATGTGCCCCAGTTATTGCCATTGATGGCCAGCTGCACCAGTGCAAACCCTATGGTAGATCAGCCAACCTGCTATTTGCATTACTGCAATATTTTCCCTGGTTTCAAGCATGGCTAAACTGCACCAGTGCAAATTGCAGCTTGCCTATCTAGATATCGATTTTAGGTGCGTACATGGCCCCCATTACCATTGTGTCTGAGCTCCTCTCAATCTTTAATGCATATATCCTCACAACCCCCCTGTGTGCATAGGCGCTGACTCTCTGGGTGCTCCGGGGCTGGAGCACCTACAGAGGGAAGAAAAAAAAAAAAAAAAGATGGGTGCAGAGCACCCACCAGCAGCCCTCCCATCAGCACCTCTCCCTCCCCCCAGCGCCTCCTGCCCACCAATCAACACCTCACCCTCCCTCCCCGTGCCTCCCACCAGTCACGATCAGTGGTTACGTGGCATGCAGGAGACTCTGTGGGGGAGGAGGCAGAATGGGGCGGGAAGAGGTGGGGCCTTGGAGGAAGAGGTGCAGTGGAGGCTGGGCCTGGGACAGAGCTGGGGATCGAGCACCCACCGGCACATTGGAAAGTGGGCGCCTGTGTGGTAGAGTTGTTGTGAGGATAAGTACTATTATTCCCATTTTACAGAGAAGGAACTGAGGCATGCAGAAACTAAATGACTCAGCAAAGGTCACACGAGAAGTCTACCTCTGGCCAGGAGCAGCAGCCAGAAAATCAGGGCCTCTGAACAGTCAGATACCTTTCTACAGTTTTGAGCTTACTTTCTCTGTCCTGTGCTAATTGGCTGCTTGCTTCAACACACCCTATCCCATTCCCTCCTATGTCTACACTACGGAATAAGGTCGAATTTATAGAAGTCGGTTTTTTAGAAATCAGTTTTATAAATTCGAGTGTGTGTGTCCCCACAGAAAATGCTCTAAGTGCATTAAGTGCATTAACTCGGCGGAGCGCTTCCACAGTACCGAGGCAAGCGTCGACTTCCGGAGCGTTGCACTGTGGATAGCTATCCCACAGTTCCCGCAGTCTCCGCTGCCCATTGGAATTCTGGGTTGAGATCCCAATGCCTGATGGGGCTAAAACATTGTCGTGGGTGGTTCTGGGTACATATCGTCAGCCCCCCGTTCCCTCCCTCCCCCCGTGAAAGCAAGGGCAGACAATCATTTCGCGCCTTTTTTCCTGAGTTACCTGTGCAGACGCCATACCATGGCAAGCATGGAGCCCGCTCAGGTAACCGTCACCCTATGTCTCCTGGGTGCTGGCAGACGCGGTACGGCATTGCTACACAGTAGCAGCAACCCCTTGCCTTGTGGCAGCAGACGGTACAGTACGACTGGTAGCCGTCATCGTCATGTCTGAGGTGCTCCTGGTCGCCTCTGTGAGGTCGATCAGGAGCGCCAGGGCAGACATGGGCACAGGGACTAAATTTGGAGTGACTTGACCAGGTCATTCTCTTTAGTCCTGCAGTCAGTCCTATTGAACCGTCTTATGGTGAGCGGGCAGGCGATACGGACTGCTAGCAGTCGTACTGTACCATCTTCTGCCGAGCAGCCATGAGATGTGGATGGCATGCAGTCCTTCTGCACCGTCTGCTGCCAGCCAAAGATGTAAAAGATAGATGGAGTGGATCAAAACAAGAAATAGACCAGATTTGTTTTGTACTCATTTGCTTCCCCCCCTCCCCTGTCTAGGGGACTCATTCTTCTAGATCACACTGCAGTCACTTACAGAGAAGGTGCAGCGAGGTAAATCTAGCCATGTATCAATCAGAGGCCAGGCTAACCTTCTTGCTCCAATAAGGACAATAACTTAGGTGCACCATTTCTTATTGGAACCCTCCGTGCAGTCCTGCCTGAAATACTCCTTGATGTAAAGCCACCCCCTTTGTTGATTTTAGCTCCCTGAAGCCAACCCTGTAAGCACCCCTCCCAGCGTCAGAGCAATGGCAAACAATCGGGCATCTGAGAGTGCTGTCCAGAGCAGTCACAATGGAGCACTCTGATGGGGCTAAAACATTGTCGCGGGTGGTTCTGGGTACGTGTCGTCAGGCCCCCGTTCCCTCCCTCCCTCCGTGAAAGCAAGGGCAGACAATCATTTCGCGCCTTTTTTCCTGAGTTACCTGTGCAGACGCCATACCACGGCAAGCATGGAGCCCGCTCAGGTAACCGTCACCCTATGTCTCCTGGGTGCTGGCAGACGCGGTACGGCTTTGCTGCACAGTAGCAGCAACCCCTTGCCTTCTGGCAGCAGACGGTGCAATACGATTGGTAGTCGTCCTCATCGTGTCCGAGGTGCTCCTGGCCGCGTCGGCTGGGAGCGCCTGGGCAGACATGGGCGCAGGGACTAAATTTGGAGTGACTTGACCAGGTCATTCTCTTTAGTCCTGCAGTCAGTCCTATTGAACCGTCTTATGGTGAGCGGGCAGGCGATACGGACTGCTAGCAGTCGTACTGTACCATCTTCTGCCAGGCAGGCAAGAGATGAGGATTGCTAGCAGTCGTATTGCACCATCTTCTGCCAGGCAGGCAAGAGATGGGGATGGCTAGCAGTCGTACTGTACCATCTTCTGCCGAGCAGCCATCAGATGTGGATGGCATGCAGTCCTTCTGCACCGTCTGCTGCCAGCCAAAGATGTAAAAGATAGATGGAGTGGGTCAAAACAAGAAATAGACCAGATTTGTTTTGTACTCATTTGCCTCCTCCCCTGTCTAGGGGACTCATTCCTCTAGGTCACACTGCAGTCACTCACAGAGAAGGTGCAGCGAGGTAAATCTAGCCATGTATCAATCAGAGGCCAGGCTAACCTCCTTGTTCCAATAACAACGATAACTTAGGTGCACCATTTCTTATTGGAACCCTCCGTGCAGTCCTGCCTGAAATACTCCTTGATGTACAGGCACCCCCTTTGTTGATTTTAGCTCCCTGAAGCCAACCCTGTAAGCCGTGTCGTCAGTCGCCCCTCCCTCCGTCAGAGCAACGGCAGACAATCGTTCCGCGCCTTTTTTCTGTGCGGACGCCATACCACGGCAAGCATGGAGCCCGCTCAGCTCACTTTGGCAATTAGGAGCACATTAACCACCACACACACATTATTCAGCAGTATATGCAGCACCAGAACATGGCAACGCGATACCGGGCGAGGAGGCGACGTCAGCGCGGTCCCGTGAGTGATCAGGACATGGACACAGATTTCTCTGAAAGCATGGGCCCTGACAATGCATGCATCATGGTGCTAATGGGGCAAGTTCATGCTGTGGAACGCCGATTCTGGGCTCGGGAAACAAGCACAGACTGGTGGGACCGCATAGTGTTGCGGGTCTGGGACGATTCCCAGTGGCTACGAAACTTTCGCATGCGTAAGGGCACTTTCATGGAACTTTGTGACTTGCTTTCCCCTGCCCTGAAGCGCATGAATACCAAGATGAGAGCAGCCCTCACAGTTGAGAAGCGAGTGGCGATAGCCCTGTGGAAGCTTGCAACGCCAGACAGCTACCGGTCAGTTGGGAATCAATTTGGAGTGGGCAAATCTACTGTGGGGGCTGCTGTGATGCAAGTAGCCCACGCAATCAAAGATCTGCTGATATCAAGGGTAGTGACCCTGGGAAATGTGCAGGTCATAGTGGATGGCTTTGCTGCAATGGGATTCCCTAACTGTGGTGGGGCTATAGATGGAACCCATATCCCTATCTTGGCACCAGAGCACCAAGCCGGCGAGTACATAAACCGCAAGGGGTACTTTTCGATAGTGCTGCAAGCTCTGGTGGATCACAAGGGACGTTTCACCAACATCAACGTGGGATGGCCGGGAAAGGTGCATGATGCTCGCATCTTCAGGAACTCTGGTCTGTTTCAAAAGCTGCAGGAAGGGACTTTATTCCCAGACCAGAAAATAACTGTTGGGGATGTTGAAATGCCTATATGTATCCTTGGGGACCCAGCCTACCCCTTAATGCCATGGCTCATGAAGCCATACACAGGCAGCCTGGACAGTGGTCAGGAGCTGTTCAACTACAGGCTGAGCAAGTGCAGAATGGTGGTAGAATGTGCATTTGGACGTTTAAAGGCGCGCTGGCGCAGTTTACTGACTCGCTTAGACCTCAGCGAAACCAATATTCCCACTGTTATTACTGCTTGCTGTGTGCTCCACAATATCTGTGAGAGTAAGGGGGAGACGTTTATGGCGGGGTGGGAGGTTGAGGCAAATCACCTGGCTGCTGGTTACGCGCAGCCAGACACCAGGGCGGTTAGAAGAGCACAGGAGGGCGCGGTACGCATCAGAGAAGCTTTGAAAAACAGTTTCATGACTGGCCAGGCTACGGTGTGAAAGTTCTGTTTGTTTCTCCTTGATGAGCCCCCCCACCCCTTGGTTCACTCTACTTCCCTGTAAGCTAACCACCCTCCCCTCCTCCCTTTAATCATTGCTTGCAGAGCCAATAAAGTCATTGTTGCTTCACATTCATGCATTCGTTATTCATTCATCACACAAATAGGGGGATGACTATCAAGGTATCCCAGGAGGGGTGGTGGAGGAGGGAAGGAAAATGCCACACAGCACTTTAAGCACAGCACTTTAAAAGTTTTCAACTTTAAAATTTATTGAATGACAGCCTTCTTTTTTTTGGGGCAATCCTCTGTGGTGGAGTGGCTGGTTGGCCGGAGGCCCCCCCACCGCGTTCTTGGGCGTCTGGGTGTGGAGGCTATGGAACTTGGGGAGGAGGGCGGTTGGTTACAGAGGGGCTGCAGTGGCAGTCTGTGCTCCAGCTGCCTTTGCTGCAGCTCAGCCATACACTGGAGCATACTGGTTTGGTCCTGCAGCAGCCTCAGCATTGAATCCTGCCTCCTCTCATCACGCTGCCGCCACCTTTGAGCTTCAGCCCTGTCTTCAGCCCACCACTTACTCTCTTCAGCCCTCCACCTCTCCTCCCGGTCATTTTGTGCTTTCCTGCACTCTGACATTATTTGCCTCCACGCATTCGTCTGTGCTCTGTCAGTGTGGGAGGACAGCATGAGCTCGGAGAACATTTCATCGCGAGTGCGTTTTTTTTTCTTTCTAAGCTTCACTAGCCTCTGGGAAGGAGAAGATCCTGTGATCATTGAAACACATGCAGCTGGTGGAGAAAAAAAAAGGGACAGCGGTATTTAAAAAGACACATTTTATAAAACAGTGGCTACACTCTTTCAGGGTAAACCTTGCTGTTAACATTACATACATAGCACATGTGCTTTCGTTACAAGGTCGCATTTTGCCTCCTCCCACCGCGTGAACGGATTTTGGTTGAATGCCAGCAAACATACACTGCAATGCTTTGTTCTACAGTGATTCCCCAGTACGTGTTGCTGGCCTGGAGTGGTAAAGTGTCCTACCATGAAGGACGAAATAAGGCTGCCCTCCCCAGAAACCTTTTGCAAAGGCAGAACCGCAAATGCCAGGGCAAAGTAATCCTTTCACATGCTTGCTTTTAAACCATGTATAGCATTTTAAAAAGGTACACTCACCAGAGGTCCCTTCTCCGCCTGCTGAGTCCAGGAGGCAGCCTTGGGTGGGTTCGGGGGGTACTGGCTCCAGGTCTAGGGTGAGAAACAGTTCCTGGCTGTCGGGAAAACCGGTTTCTCCGCTTGCTTGCTGTGAGCTATCTTCTTCGTCCCCAAAACCTACTTCTGTATTGCCTCCATCTCCATTGAAGGAGTCAAACAACACGGCTGGGGTAGTGGTGGCTGAACCCCCTAAAATGGCATGCAGCTCATCATAGAAGCGGCATGTTTGGGGCTCTGACCCAGAGCGGCTGTTCGCCTCTCTGGTTTTCTGGTAGGCTTGCCTCAGCTCCTTCAGTTTCACGCGGCACTGCTTCGGGTCCCTGTTATGGCCTCTGTCCTTCATGCCCTGGGAGATTTTCAGAAAGGTTTTGGCATTTCGAAAACTGGAACGGAGTTCTGATAGCACGGATTCCTCTCCCCAAACAGCGATCAGATCCCGTACCTCCCGTTCAGTCCATGCTGGAGCTCTTTTGCGATTCTGGGACTCCATCATGGTCACCTGTGCTGATGAGCTCTGCATGGTCACCTGCAGCTTGCCACGCTGGCCAAACAGGAAATGAGATTCAAAAGTTCGCGGTTCTTTTCCTGTCTACCTGGCCAGTGCATCTGAGTTGAGAGCGCTGTCCAGAGCGGTCAGAATGGAGCACTCTGGGATAGCTCCCGGAGGCCAATACCATCGAATTGTGTCCACAGTACCCCAAATTCGAGCCGGCAACGTCGATTTAAGCGCTAATCCACTTGTCAGGGGTGGAGTAAGGAAATCGATTTTAAGAGCCCTTTAAGTCGAAATAAAGGGCTTCACTGTGTGGACGGGTGCAGGTTTAAATCGATTTAACGCTGCTAAATTCGACCTAAAGTCCTAGTGTAGACCAGGGCCTAGTTTCTTCACCTCAGCTTCACTCAACACCTGCCCCTCCTCCCCTGCCCTGACCCCTTCACGTCCATTTTCCCTTCCCTTTTCATCCCATTTAACCAATCCCCTCCTAAGTAAACCCACATAGCACAAACATGTAAATTAATTACATTGTGGAACTAACATGCCATTTGCTGCCATCACCTTGTTCTTTTAGTGTCCTCTGCACAGTCTGACTCTTGGACGGCTTCAACTAGTACACCCTGAACAGTAGTATTCTAGCTAGGCGTAGCCGTTGGATCATCATGTATAAGGCTACAATTTTTTCCACAGAGGTTGGGGAAGTAACAAAGTCCGTGACTTCCAGCGACCTCTGTGAATTCAGCCCCAGCGGCTGGGAGTTGCAGGATCCCCCCACCGCCGGCACCGGTTGGGAGCTGCAGGGTACCCCCGGTGCGGGCTCCCTGGAGCAGCAGGGGTACCGTAAAGCTCCAGGTCACAGCAGGCTGTGGGGGGACCCTGGAGCTCCCAGCCCCCAGGCGTGGGGGACCTCAGAGCTTGAAGAGGCCCCCACAGCTGCACAACCTCTGCAGACGGCGTGGGGACCCAGCATTTTGTCAGGGATATTTTTTGTAAAAGTCACGGACAGATCACTGCTTTCATGAATTTTTCTTTATTGCCCATGACTTGTCCGTGACTTTTACTAAAAATATACATGACAAAAATCTTAGCCATACTCATGTGTCTTCCTCACCCCTCTCCTCAGTGAATGTCAAATGCTCTAGAGTGAGGATAGAAAAGGTGTGTGGTGCTCCAGCCACCTCGGTTCCTTCCAGCCATGACTATGTGAACAGATTAAGCTTTACTCCAGGATACTCCTGGATCCGTGGCTAGTTTTTGATTGAGTTGGTTAGTTCGTATTTTAGTATTTGATTAAGTTAGTTATAAGTCATTATCTTCTGTGTGGAGATAGTGGAACCAAAGACTAAATCGCTGGGATTTAAGGGGTGCATGTCACACCTAGCGGTGTTCCTGGTGTCGGACGATGTTCCTGATGTCAAGCTGTCCTGCCGTGACCCAAGAGCATGAGTACCAACTGCAGGGCAGACTGTTAAGAAGCAGGGCACAAACCCCAAATTGGTTGTGAGTTCTATACATAGATTTCACCAACTAAGTATCATGTGTGAACTCCTCAAGCACTATAACAGCCTTAACCAAGAGTCACAGATAGATCGGAGTGTCCAAGAGGACTATCGTGCCATCCAGGTAAGCTTAACTTTGTGATAGAATATCCCTTACACTAAAGATCACATCAATATTCAGGTTACTCCCAGTCCAAAAGGGCCAGTCACTTCCTCCAGGTCAATTACACCTTAGCTCTTACACCAAAGACAACACTTGTAGCCAATCCTATAATAAACTATCTCAAGATTTATTAACCAGGAAAAGGCAATAAGAGTTATTTACAAAGTTGAAGCAGATAAACACACTCATACAACTGAGTTACACTCAGGTTTCAAAAGGTAATAAAAGCTCCTATGATAAGCAAGCTCTATATGTCCTTAGGGCAAACCCATGCCAGGTACTGGTGATCTTTTGCATATGCTTAGTAATCCTTGTCCCCCAGAGTCCAAGCAGCATAAAATATGAAGTTTTCCTTGTTAGGGCTTTTTATTCCTCCCCCACTTCTACTTCAAGTTGCACATTCAACCTTTGGGAGGCATTCAGTTGCATGTCTCCTCTTAGTGGAAGGAAGTGGGGTAGGGGGAGCAAACAAAGTATTTTGTCCTCTGGTGTTGATGGACCTTTTGTTGGGCAGGAGAGAACACCTCCTATGCCAAATTAGTATTTTACTCTTGGTAATGCTTCTCTCCTGACTGGTGATTTACAGTTACAGAGCAAACACTTAAATATTACCTTATAACATGGGATACAGATATTATAAGCGAGATTATTGCATTGCAGTAATTTACAAGCATTCCATAAAGTCTAAACACTAAAATTTTTTTATAACATACCTATTTTAACAGTACTAACACACAAGTGAACCAGACTGGCTCCAGCTATGTATTTGTCAGTGTTCAGTTGAGGCCTAGGGGCCTAGGCATTAGTTGGCACCTGGTCTGTCAGAGTCACAATGCTCAAAGTGCTTGACTGTAAGGCTTGAACAACATGAGCAAATAAGGAGAGGCAGAACAGGCTTCGGGTGATTTTTATTACAGAAAAACCTTGTGGAATCGAGTGGGTGCAAAGTTCAAACAAAACTCAGAGACCAGCTTTGGTTCTGAGTGAATCCACAGAAGAGAAAGAAAACCACCTCCTCAACTGTCAACATAAAGGATGTGGAATTAGAAAGGAAAGCCTCCCATACCATTGCGCTGGCCTCTGTCTCCTGAGCCAATCCATGAGATGATGCACCAGATGTTATGAAGCATGAATGCCCCATCCTTGTCGGTATCTGTTTCTTTGAAAAAGGTCAATCTGCAAAAGAAAGACCCCCTTGACCAAAGAGTCTTCAAGTAACCTGCCTTAAGTAAAGATTCTTGTGGTAGAGGCAGGAGATATTCTTCTTTGGATCCAATTGCATCAGACCAGTTCTGAAAGTTAAGGCTCTGGAACTGTTTTGAGGGGAAGATAAGGATTCAGCACCCAGGGCTGACACAGCACTGCATCAAACAGTAGTTGCAGTGCAAGTTCACCGATTGGATCCGCCTCTGACTCCATTGGTGATTAACCCATGTATGTTGATTGTGTAAGAACTGGACATTCTCTTCACACTGGTCCAGTTTGATGCTTCCCTGAGAAAAGAGGGAGAACTGATTAAGTCAGAATTTCTCCCTTGCTTCCTCCACTGAAGACCTTTTCTGGATCTCCACAGAAGAGGTTTTTGCTACTCTCCTAGAAGATTGTAATCAATGGAACCAGAGATATCAAACAATCTTACCTCATTCCCTTTGGCTCCATATGAACAAAAACTTCCACCCAGATCTGAATTTGGCTTTTTTTTGGCAAGAACCTCCTTGAGTTTGTTGGCCACACTGACCATGTCCTGCTCCTTATCAACATGTCCCTATGCCTGGGAATAGTCATTCACTGATGCGGTAAGACATGGATCTGATGATGCCTCAAAGTCTAGAGAGATCTCCAACAGTTGTAAGAGATGCACTTTCAAGAGAGGAAGAAATAGCAGACATACAAGAATTGGATCCAGCCTCTAGAGTGATGATGTCTCCAGAGGAAACTGTGGGAATGGGGGGGGGGGGGTCACATCAGCTGCATTGCCATCAGAGGATGTGGTATTATTCTATGAGCTGGTGGATTGCATGATAAAGATTTTGGACATTCCCTCCATTTCTGCTGAATACTCTTCTCACTCTTTGTTTGATATTTTAGGGAAAGCAACTAGAGAGTCACACTTCTTTCATTAGAAGGATTGTCCCAACCAGCAAAAATGATCTGGAATACACCCTAGTCTGCACAACCCTATGCCCAAAAAGGCTGACAAATTGTACTTTTTCCCCTCAGGAAGGTCTGGCTACCTTCTATATGCATCCTTTTCCTAACTCTTTAGGAGTGGAGACTGCACTACACAGGAACAAGGTCTCACAAGTGCACTCTCTACTCCTTCTAAGAAGGAAGGGAAAAGACTGGATGTGTATGGGAGAAAAATATTTCCTGCAGCTATGTTACATAGGTGAAATGCAAATTACGAAGCTTTTATGGCTAGATGTCAATATCATTTATATGGGGAAAAATTGGATCAGGAGTAATAGAGTAAGTACCTCATAAGCACAAAGGGAAGGGGTTTTATTCACATTATTTTCTAATTCTGAAAAAACCCAGAAGCCTTCGCCCCATTTTCGATCTCAGGGAATTAAACATTTTTATAAAAAAAGTTTAGTTTCCACATATTCTCTCTAATTTCTATAATCCCTTTTTCCCCTTCAGACTTGGTTTGCAACTAAGAATTTATCAGATGTGTATTTCCACATTTCAATATGATCATGTCATCAAAAATCTGTTTCATGGTAGGAAAGGTCAGTACAGGGTCCTCCCTTTTGGTTTATCCACAGTCCCAAGAGTGTTTACAAAATGCCTCTTGGTTGTAGCAGCATATCGAAGAAAAAACAGTGGGCTTATATATATATTCTTATCTAGATGACTATTTAATAAAAAAGTGTTATCAAAGGAAGAGACCCTGTTTGCTCAAGGGCAGATAAAGATAGAGACTCAGTGTCAGGGGTATTTCTGATAGATTGGGGTCAAGGCTTTATGTATGCATTTTCCCCATTCAGAGAGTGATAAAACAAAACAAGGCATAGCTATGGTTATTTTAACAGCACCATCCTGGGTGAGACAACAGTGGTACCCAGACTTAATTCACCTGTTCAGAGGGTGTGACAGAGTCGGGCCAGATGGCTACAGGAGAGTGATAGAAGGTAGATATATTAGCCCCAGGTTAATTAGGTCCCTTTTCCCTGGGTAAGGTAACACGGAAGGTTCCAGAACAATCAGGAACTTTCTGGAAACAATTAAGGCAGACTGGCTGATTAGAACACCTGCAGCCAATCAAGAAGCTGCCAGAATCAATTAAGACAGGCAGGCTAATCAGGACACCTGGGTTTAAAAAGGAGCTCACTTCAGTTTGTGGTGTGCATGTGTGGAGCTGGGAGCAAGAAGCTGAGAGTGAGAAGGCATACTATCGGAAGACAGAGAAGTACAAGCATTATCAGACATCAGGAGGAAGGTCCTGTGGGGAGGATAAAAAAGGTGTTGGGAGGAGGCCATGGGGAAGTAGCCCAGGGAGTTGTAACTACCATGCAGCTGTTACAGGAGCCACTATAGACAGCTGCAATCCACAGGGCCCTGGGCTGGAACCCAGACTAGAGGGCAGGCCCGAGTTCCCTCCATTCCCCCAACTCCGGTATCAAGTAGGGAGGAGTTGACCTGGACTGTGGGTTCCACCAGAGGGGAAGGTCTCTGGCCTGTTCCTGATCCACTAGGTGGATCAGCAGAGACTGCGGGGATTGTGGTTCTTCCTTTTCCCCATGTTGGCCAGTGATGACGCTAACTAAGTGAACGGCAGATTTGAGCCACGAAAGTGGCCAAACGGAGGGCTGCTGTGAACCTCTGAGGTGAGCAAATTTGCCAATAAAGCACAGGACCCACTAAGGCAGAGGAGGAACTTTGTCACAAGGGTTAATCACATCTCTACTAGTAGTACCGTATTTGCTGACACAACAACAGGGGAAAGTTATCACCCAGATATTCACTCTCTTTATTTAACAGCATGGGGAATAAGGTTCTGGGATTGTTAAAGTCTTGCTCTTTAGAGGTGCAAAATATACAGATACAGTCAAGGAAAAGAGTCCACATGAAAATGTTATGGTTATAAACGGAAAAGGGTTGCATCTGAAGAAGTGGGTTTTTTATGCACGAAAGCTTATGCCCAACTAAATCTGTTAGTCTTTAAGGTGCCACCAGACTCCTTATTGTGTTTGTGGATACAGACTAACATGGCTACCCTGATACTATAACACCCTTTTCCATTAAGTAAGTTTCCATGTACGAGATGAGAAAAGGAGTACTTGTGGCACCTTAGAGACTAACCAATTTATTTGAGCATAAGCTTTCGTGAGCTACAGCTCACTTCATTGGATGCATACTGTGGAAAGTATAGAAGATCTTTTTATACACACAAAGCATGAAAAAATGGGCGTTTACCACTACAAAAGGTTTTCTCTCCCCCCACCCCCTCTCCTGCTGGTAATAGCTGAAACCTGTCATTATGCAAGGCACTGCATTTAGCCGTATGGAGTGGAAATCTATCAACTGCATGAAAAAACTTGTACAGATACAGACAGACATCATCTTCCTTTCCAAATGCAAACAGATGGACATCGTACCAAAAGGACTGAAGGTAAAAAATCCATTACAATCTACATACCACACAGACTATGCTGACAGCTTGTGCCACACGCTCTCAAAGAAACTGCGGAACCACCTGATCAACATCCTCTGCAGCAAACAGGGAAAGATAAAGAATGAGCTCTCAAAAATGGATACTCTCATAAAAAACCAGCCTTCCACACAAACTTCCTCGTGGCTGGACTTTACTAAAACTAGACAAGCCATTTACAACACACACTTTGCTTTCCTACAAAAGAAAAAGGACACTAAACTTTCTAAACTACTACATGCCACAAGGGGCCACAGCAATGGTTCCCTCAACCCACCTAGCAATATTGTTAACCTATCCAACTATACTCTTAGCCCAGCAGAAGCAGCTGTCCTATCTCGGGGCTTCTCCTTCTGCCCCTCCACCCCCACGAACATGATACAGTTCTGTGGTGACCTAGAATCCTATTTTCGACGTCTCCAACTCAAGGAATATTTCCAACACACCTCTGAACAACATACTAATCCACAGAGACCTCCCTACCAACACTACAAAAACAAGGATTCTAGGTGGACTTCTCCTGAAGGTCAAGACAACAGACTGGACTTCTACATAGAGTGCTTCCGCCGACATGCACAGGCTGAAATTGTGGAAAAGCAGCATCACTTGCCCCACAACCTCAGCCATGCAGAACACAATGCCATCCACAGCCTCAGAAACAACTCTGACATCATAATCAAAAAGGCTGACAAAGGAGGTGCTGTTGTCGTCATGAATAGGTCGGAATATGAACAAGAGGCTGCTCGGCAGCTCTCCAACACCACTTTCTACAAGCCATTACCCTCTGATGCCACTGAGAGTTACCAAAAGAAACTACAGCATTTGCTCAAGAAACTCCCTGAAAAAGCACAAGATCAAATCCGCACAGACACACCCCTGGAACCCTGACCTGGGATATTCTATCTACTACTCAAGATCCATAAACCTGGAAATCCTGGGCGCCCCATCATCTCAGGCATTGGCACCCTGACAGCAGGATTGTCTGGCTATGTAGACTCCCTCCTCAGGCCCTACGCTACCAGCACTCCCAGCTACATTCGAGACACCACTGACTTCCTGAGGAAACTACAATCCATCGGTGATCTTCCCGATAACACCATCCTGGCCACTATGGATGTAGAAGCCCTCTACACCAACATTCCACACAAAGATGGACTACAAGCCGTCAAGAACACTATCCCTGATAATGTCATGGCTAACCTGGTGGCTGAACTTTGACTTTGTCCTTATCCATAACTATTTTACATTTGGGGACAATGTATACCTTCAAATCAGCGGCACTGCTATGGGTACCCGCATGGCCCCATAGTATGCCAACATTTTTATGGCTGACTTAGAACAACGCTTCCTCAGCTCTCGTCCCCTAACGCCCCTACTCTACTTGCGCTATATTGATGACATCTTCATCATCTGGACCCATGTAAAAGAAGCCCTTGAGGAATCCCACCATCAACCTCCGCCTGGACCAGTCCACACAAGAGATCCACTTCCTGGACACTACAGTGCTAATAAACGATGGTCACAAACACCACCCTATACCGGAAACCTACTGACCGCTATTCCTACCTACATGCCTCCAGCTTTCCCCCTGACCACACCACACGATCCATTGTCTATAGCCAAGCTCTGCGATACAACCGCATTTGCTCCAACCCCTCAGACAGAGACAAACACCTACAAGATCTCTATCAAGCATTCTTACAACTACAATACCCACCTGTGGAAGTGAAGAAACAGATTGATAGAGCCAGAAGAGTTCCCAGAAGTCACCTACTACAGGACAGGCCTAACAAAGAAAATAACAGAATGCCACTAGCCGTCACCTTCAGCTCCCAACTAAAACCCCTCCAACGCATTATTAAGGATCTACAACCTATCCTGAAGGATGACCCAACACTCTCAAATCTTGGGAGACAGGTCAGTCCTTGCCTACAGACAGCCCCCCAACCTGAAGCAAATACTCACCAGCAACCACATACCACACAACAGAACCACTAACCCAGGAACCTATCCTTGCAACAAAGACTGTTGCCAACTGTGCCCACATATCTATTCAGGGGACACCATCACGGGGCCTAACAACATCAGCCACACTATCAGAGGCTTGTTCACCTGCACATCCACCAATGTGATATATGCCATCATGTGCCAGCAATGCCCCTCTGCCATGTACATTGGTCAAACTGGACAGTCTCTACGTAAAAGAATAAATGGACACAAATCAGACGTCAAGAATTATAACATTCATAAACCAGTCGGAGAACACTTCAATCTCTCTGGTCACACGATTAGACATGAAAGTTGCGATATTACAACAAAAAAAACCTTCAAAACCAGACTCCAGCGAGAGACTGTTGAATTGGAATTAATTTGCAAATTGGACACAATTAACTTAGGCTTGAATAGAGACTGGGAGTGGCTAAGTCATTATGCAAGGTAACCCATTTTCCCTTGTTTTTTCCTACCCCCCTGCCCCCCCCTCAGACGTTCTTGTTAAACCCTGGATTTGTGCTGGAAATGGGCCACCTTGATTATCATACACATTGTAAGGAGCGTGATCACTTTAGATAAGCTATTACCAGCAGGAAAGTGGGGGGGGGGGGGGGGGGAAGAGAACCTTTTGTAGTGGTAAACACCCATTTTTTCATGCTTTGTGTGTATAAAAAGATCTTCTATACTTTCCACAGTATGCATCTGATGAAGTGAGCTGTAGCTCATGAAAGCTTATGCTCAAATAAATTGGTTAGTCTCTAAGGTGCCACAAGTACTCCTTTTCTTTTTGCGAATACAGACTAACACGGCTGTTACTCTGAAACATGTACGAGAGATTATTTTCATAGAGGCTATAAAACAATCTGTTACATCTTAAAAGCATGGGTCTTTCATTGCCTACAGTTAAGGCTAATCTTTCAGCCATATAAGAATAGCATGATCGTAAATAAGTTTTTATTGATGATGTAATTAAGAGGTTTTTAAAGATCTTAATTTGTATCCTCCAATTAGATACCCCATGCCATCTTGGGGCTTGAGCATAGTGCTTTCACAATTAATGAAACCTTCTTTTGAGCCAAGGGAAGTTGTACCTAGTTCCATCTATCTATAAAGACAGTATTTTTAATATGTCTTGCTGAAGTGATAATTAAGTGAATTGTGTGTGTCTAATGGCTGGTCTCCCATTTCATAAGGTAATTCTCTGTATACATTTGTCAGGGTTCCCTCCCCACTCTGAACTCTAGGGTACAGATGTGGGGACCCACATGAAAGACCCCCTAAGCTTATTTCTACCAGCTTAGGTTAAAACTTCCCCAAGGCACAAATTCTTTGCTCTTGGAGGGTATGCTACCACCACCAAGTAATTTAACAAAAGCATCAGGGAAAGGACCACTTGGAGTTCCTAGTCCCCCAAAATATCCACCCAAGCCCTTACACCTCCTTTCCTGGGGAGGCTTGAGAATAATATCCTAAACCAATTGGTTACAAAGTGATCACAGACCCAAACACCTGGGTCTTAGGCCAATAGAGAAACCAGTCAGTTTTTAAAAGGAGGATTTAAAAAAAAAATTCAAAATCACCTCTGTAAAATCAGGATGGAGAATAACTTTACAGGGTAACAAAAGATTCAAAAATACAGCAGAACTCCCTCTAGCCTTAGTTTCAAAGTTACAAAGAACAGGAATAAACCTCCCTCCAGCAAAGGAAAACTTCACAAGCAGAACAAAAAAGATAATCTAACACGCCTTGCCTGGCTTTTACTTACAATTTGTAATCTGAGAGATTTAGGATGATTTATAGGAGAAGAAGTTCTCTTACCTGATGCTTCTCTGCTTCCCAAAAGAACACACAAAACAAAGCCTCCTCTCCCCCCCCCCCCCCCCAAGATTTGAAAGTATCTTCTTTCCCCATTGGCCCTTTTGGTCAGGTGCCAACCAGGTTATCTGAGCTTCTTAAACCCTTACAGGTAAGCCGGAATTCTTGGCTACCCTTAGCTGTATGGTTATGACAACATTCAAAGTTGTTTCTTAACCAAAGGTGGTTTCATATTTTCATCTAATCTTACCAGGGTTTTTCCCCAAGCCTCACAGTCAAGATGAGGAAGCTAAGCTACATACATTAGATGTCTAAACAGGAAAAGCCCTTCTAACATCTAAACAACGTAGACAGTCTCCAAGCTTGTTTATACTGTTTGAAAAGAAAAATAAAAGGAAGACTGTTTCTATGCAAACTCTTTCAAGATGCATTCGGTTATGTATTAATGAAGCTTACAAGTTGCTTGGTTTACCTGTCCCTGAGGGAATTAGGGCACATTCTATCAAAGGCAGCTTCTACAGCATTTTCTAGACACATTCCTTTAACAGAGACATGCAGAGCAGCAGCATGGAGTTCAGTCCATGCTTTTCCTAAACGTTACTCAATAGACTTGGAATCTAGGTCTGCTGCAAAATTTGGCAAGCAGGTTTACTGTCTTTATTCAGTTAGCACTCCATGGTCCCACCATCCTGGACCACAGTTACTACTTGTTAGTCTATCCCAAGAGTGGGACTATGCAGACAACACTTGAAAAATTGAAGGTTACTTCCTATAACCAGAGTTCTCAGAGATGAGCTCTGTACTATTCACACTTCCTGCCCACTCTTTCCCCACTACATTAGAGTACGACTTACCATGAGACGTAGGGTCGCTGAGGAAGACACTGAGGTGTCGGAGCACCATACCCCTTCTACACCCTTGCTCTAGAATATTTGATGTTCACTGAGGGGAGGAGCAAGGAAGATGCAGGAGTGATCCAATGGGGACTGCTAGCTAGAATTCTACCATTCGGGATGCTCTGACTGGTGCAGCCTAAGGGTGTTACTATGCAGAGGCCATCTTGAAGAACTCTGGTGGTGGGTAAGTAGCCTTCATTTCTCTCTGCTTGTGTGTTCTACTCCTTTGCCCACCCTGTGTCCGTCTTGTCTATTTAGGCCATGTCTACACTGTGAGCCAGGGGTGTGATTCACCTGCTTGTTTACTCCTGAGGGAATTCTGCACCAAAATTTTTTTTAAATCTGCACACTATTTTAAAATTCTGCATCTTTTATTTGTCAACACCACCACAATATAATCACGCCAGGTTCAATTTACGTCAAAATACCTGTCAGCAAGTATGTCTGTAACGATACAGACAATAAAAGATTCAGGAAATGTTTAACAAATAGATTCCTTACTAGGCATATTAATATAAAACTTCGAGAAATAAGTCATTTAAATTACAATACAGAAAATTTCCACACCTGTCAGGTGCAGTACAAAGACTTGGGGGAGTCAGGGGGAATGGAGGAACAGAGGGAGAGGGAAGTAATTCCTGGGAAGGAGCCTGGGAGTGAACCTGAAGGATTGTTGGGTGTGGGTGGGTGAAGTATGGAACAGTTTTTTTTTTGGGGGGGGGGGGGGGGGGAGAGGAGGGAGATTGTTAGGGAGTTGGGGAGCCTCTCTCATGCAGACACTGGTTGACCCCCTAGCCTCTCCCATTCTGTCAGGCACATCTTCTCTTGCCTCCATGTGTCTCTGTATGCCCCTGTGCCCCTGCGCCCCTGCACTCCCACTCAGCCACCCCTCCTCTCCCAGACCCCCTGTGCCCCTGCACCCCCTCTTCCATTCACTTCTGGCTCAATGCTGTCACCCTAGTAGTTCCTGTGCCCCTGCTCCAGCCTGCTTTCCCCCCCCACCACCACTAGCCCTTCCAAATCTCAGTCTATGTGACCCCTAGCAGCCCCATGCCCTCCTCCGTCCATCCCCACCCCCATATCTCCTCACCAGGTCCCATGGGCAGGGTGCTGTGAGGAAGGAAGTCACTGCCTCCTCCCTCTCTATGGCTGGCTACTCTGGCCCGGAGTTGACTGCCCTTTCTTCTGGTGCCACAGCAGTCCCTGGTGGATGAAAAGTATAATTTCAGCACCTTCCCAGCAGAATCCATTTTCTGTGGAGAAAAAAATCTGCAGGGGACATGAATTCTGTGCGAGCGCGGCGGAGCAGAATTCCCCCAGGAGTAGAGCACATACTCATGCTAGCCCTCATCGAGCTAGCGTAGTGTACAGAGTAGCCTAGCTGACAGATAGCAGCAGCAGAGGCATGGCTTAGCCGTGTCACGTATGTATCTGCCTGAAATCAGTGGGCACGTACTTGGCACAGCTCAGTCATGCCTCCGCTGCTGCTACCACAGCTATGCTGCTATTTATACTCACTCTTGCTTGATGAGCGCTAACAAGTATGTGTACACAAGTAGGGGGATCACACCCCTAGCTCACAGGGTAGGTATAGCCTTACTATACACTACTCTGTTTGTACACTGCCTGGCACAATGGGGCCCAACTCTTGGTTGGCCCTTAGGCAATTTGGTAACAAACATGAGGATTATTATTAAGTCTGTCAGAGCAGGGAGTTAAACAGGTCTCCCAAATCCCAGGCTCTAGCACCTGAGCTCTGAATCATCTTTCCTCCCTTAGAACTCCTTGAGGCTTACAGCAGTTTTTCCTATCTACACAGAGGTCTGGACACTGCTGGCTGAAATCCGCAGCGTAGAACAGGCTGCACGCACGCCACTAGTGTCACAGATGGGATCTGATTTCTGCAGTGCAGTGACCACAAGCAGGAACCTCAGAAATGCCCATTTTAATTTAAAAAAGCAAAGGTTTATTTTCAATTATATGACAAGATTTCCGTTAACCACAGCCCAGAAAAATCAAATGCTCTCATCTCACAGAGGACAAAAAAGTACTTTTGGATGCTAAACATGACGAGCTGCATCACTCCTTTCCCACCCAAGCCACCCTATTCAAATAATTAATATTTCCCTGCCTCTGAACAAAACCTAATTTCACCTGTATTCCCAGAGGGTCACAATTCCTCTTGGAAACCTTCTGTTGGAAACTCTTGGGTCAGGGATAAGGGGGTGAGATCTTCAGCTGATGTGAATTGGCATAGCTCTAGTGGAGTCTACTGAATATCTAGCCCCTTTTGTTTATTTCCTCTGTAAAGTACTATAGACATTTATGGTAGTATACGTACACACTACACATAGTAATAATGAACTCTGCCCTCAAAGTGAGCCTAAAGTCTGAGAAAATGGCCATACAGAACTCCCCTGTGACAAGAACACTTACTTTTTAAAAAAATACTGCTGGGATGTGTGACTCTTGAAGTAAAGGCCCTGGCATCCTAACCTTGGCCATGCTTGGTGTTTACTTGCCATTGCCTGTGTGCCTCTGCTACAAATATTCACTCCTTAAATGCAAATCACACTTTAATAATGGAGAGCAGCAGTTCTCACTGCTGTAGCTTAGAGAGCGCTGCATCAAGGAATTTCTTAACATCTCTCTCTGTTGGTAATTCTATGGCCCCTCAACACTGTATCTGAGCCCCTCACACCTTTGGATGTTGGATCTATCCCCAAACACCTTTGTGAGGTAGGGAAGTATTATCTCCAGGTTACCTAAGGCATTCAGGAGTGAAATGACTTGCCCATGGTCACACGGAGTTTGTAGCAGAGCTAGGAACTGAGTCCAGATCTTCCCAGTCCCATGCCTTACCCCCAAGTTTATCCTTCTTTAAGTGCAACTCTCTTTTAAAGAACAACCACATCACACACTAGCAAAGCACTTCAGAACAATTTCTCTTCCTTTGCCTCTTTGTTTCATTCTCCATGCTCCCACTAACACATTTATTCTCTTAGCTCTGCCAGGGAGGTCAGCCTTACCCCAAGGGTGGGGTTTCCTGGCACCCACTCTGGGAAAACCAGGGTTGCAGCCTTTTGTTACCCTCACCAACCCACACCCAGATGGCCCAAGGGTCACTGTTCCTTTGGTTACCACCCCACTCCCAGGCGTGACGACAGCAGCGATGGGGAGGTGTGTACCCACTGCAAGCACATGGGTGGGAACTCCATTCCATCAGCATCTCCGCTCCCTCCACAGTTTAACAGGAACCCATTCTGACTGCTACAGAAGGGGAGTCCTGCTTGTCCATCAGGGATGCTCTATCGACACAGATGTACTTAACCCCCCCATCCCCCCCGTCTCCTTTGCTAAAAAAGGTCAGATTGTGGTAGAGGTTGCATGTGCTGGAGAGTGGGGTAGCACTACAACTTCAGACTGACGGTGGCCTTGTCCACATTGACCGTTTCCTTAAAATTCCCCACCACTGTATTATCCCGAGGGTGACTCCACCACTGGTAGCGAAGGGGGGAGCTCTAATGTAGACAAGGCAGCAGAAGTGGGCAGTATTTTTACCACGACATCCCCTCAATCTGGCAAGGTGAGATGACATGGTATTAAAAGCACCAGCAACTTATCTACACTAGTGCACCCTATTGCTACCACTGACGGAGCTACACCAGTGAATGACTAGATGCATTATCACTATCGGAAAAAGTTCAGGACAAACAGCTTGTAAGTTCTTTTCAGCCAATCTTTGACCTAGTGACCCATGCTATCACCTTCCTTGGTTCACCTGTTGTATCAAACTCCTTTTCTAGGATTACCATCTGTTTGTGGGAGGACAAATTGCTGTGCTGTTTCCATCTTTATGCTATAATGCAGCATCAATGCATGATGACATTGCATTGTGATGTGCCATCACGGTAGCTGAGAGCTCAGCCTGTCATTACACTGCAGCATGATGCTGAGACACCCAGAACAAACTCTGGACTCTAACTGTCCTGTGAGCTGCAGGCCTCCGGGACTGTGCTGTGAATTTTAAGAGACCAGGTGGGTGAGGGAATCTCTTTTACTGGACCAACTTCCGTTAGTGAGAGAGACAAGCTTTCAAGCGACACAGACCCGACGAAGAGCTCTGTGTAACTTGAAAGCTCGTCTCTCTCACCAACAGAAGTTGGTCCAATAAAAGATTTTACCTCACCCATTTTTGTCTCTATCCTAGGACCAAACACCTACAACATCGTATACTATGAATTCTAAGGCAGACACACCCTTCCTTCAGCATTTGGAATTCGGGGTCAGCCCATGTGCTCCCTTATACTGGAGTGAGAGGTGGAGACTGTGAGCCGCAGCAGAAACAAACTCTCCAGGGGTGAAAGTAAGTTAAAGAACCTATCAGTACGCCAGAGTCCTGAGCTGGAGTACGGTACGCAGGAGTCCTGAGCTACTGCAGGGCTTGGGTGGCGATTTAAAGGGCCCTGGGCTCCCTGCAGCAACTGGAGCCTTTAAATCACTGCCAGAATCCTGCCACTGCTACCTGGGGTCCAGCAGAGGGGCTTGGGAGGCGATTTAAAGGATCCAGGGCTCTGCCGCTGCAGGGAGCCCCAGGCCCTTTAAATCGCCAGCCTGGGGAAGCTGGTCCAGTCCAGCATGGCATACCGGCTCTTTCTGTTACGCCGGACCGGATCGGCTTACTTTCACCTATGGAACTCTCCCTACCAAGGAGGACAGAGGGCTCCACATTGCTGTCTAGCAGCTCTTGCTTCTCAGGATTCAGGAAGTGAAAATATGCTCCCTAGGAGATCCATAAGCTGTTGCAATATGGAACTCTTGAGGCATGAGGGAATCGCAGAATACTCTCCATCGCCCCCTTACCCCACCTCCCCCAAAACTGGTTTATCCCCAGTTTAGCCAGTGGGTGTATTCATGCCTAGATTCTGCTCTGGGAGAGGAAGGTATTTGCTCCATTTCTGATTGGAATAGCTCTCATTTCAAAAATGTGCTGTTTAGGGCTAATTGCATCAGCAAAACTTGCCTGGACCTGGGTAAGGACCGTCAATAATATTTAAGGGAAAAAAAAACAGAATATTTCCATACTATGGGGAGCATGTATCTTTGCCCTACCCCTAGAATCCAGTGACAATTAAAAACGTCACTGAGTCTGTTGCAGTACAAAGGAAATATTAACTCATTTATCTATCAAATTATTATTTCTATAGAGCTGATGCAGTGCTTTGGGGTTCTACAGAGAATTCTACCTTGACTTTTATTTTTAAACAAGATGCATGCACTTGAAATGAAGAAAACAGGATCCAGGGAGGAGGAAGAGGTTTGCTGTAATTGTACTAGGCCTGATTCTGTTCCAATAAGAGCCAATGGCAAAACTTCCACTGACTTTGATGGGGGGCACGATCGGATTCTAAGACTGCAAAACAAAAAGTGTGTCCAGCACAATTAGACAGTTACTTTTGGAAAGATGCAATATCAATTTCTCTTCGGTTTGCTGTAATTTCCAGAAAATTAAACTTGCTGTTTTGCTGAAGAGTTTGCACTGGCAAAAGGTACCTGTAATCCCTGCTCCATCCAGAGCCAGCCAGTGCCATCCCAGAAGTTAGAAGAATTTGCCAAGGAGGGGGCATATCTTGTGGGATTCACTGACTCGGGTCTTGCGCCAAAGCTCACTGTAATCAATGCAAAAACTTCCATGGACTTCAATGGGCTTTGAATCAGAATCTCAGTGCACTCTCCCCTTCACACCCTCTGCGGTCCCCCCACACCCAGGCAGTCTTCAGTGGCATCCTGGCTGAAATTAAAGCTTCCCACACTGAAGGAACTATCAGAGAAAGCAGAAATACACATGCACATACACACAGTCCCCTCTTGCATCACACCCCTACCAACCTGCAATATGTACCTGTCTTGAATCTTCAGCATGGGTGAATCAAGCTTAATGCCTTTACCAGAGCTACTACTCTACACCTCAGATCATTAAAATGGAACACACCTGTTTAAATTAGGGTAAAACCTAATGGACTTCAAATGGAAGTATTCAAATCAAATGCTAAGCATGAAGAGTAACTTCCTTGGCTTGGAACAAGTCAGCTGACAAAGCTTAAATGTCTGCCTGATGAGAAGTCACACCCCAGCAGAGCATGCATTCTGCACTAGATTAGTGGGGAATCTGATGAAATTCATCAGGACCTGTCAAAGAATTTGAGAGTTAAAATCCATAGCAAGTAACTCCTCACATAAGCTTCTAACCTTGCCAGAAATATTCCTGTGCACTGTAACCTTGAAACTTGCAGCAGGGGCCAGGTGTCAGTTTACTCCTTGAACCTAAACCCAAGCAGCTTGGCTAATGGAGTTTACAAGCTCCACTGGTCGCATCAGAAGAGCTTGTAATTTCTAGGGCAAGTGGCTCAGCCAGAATCTACGAACTCTGGAGGCTGTGCTCATAGAGCTTGTAACCTCTTTCTACCTGAGCAAGCCAGACAGCAGCCCTTAAAGTGCTGCCATCTGTGACAGTGCAGTCTGAAGACTGGAAACTCTTAACCAGAGAGCTTTGGCTGATAAACCACATGGGCTCCACTAGAGCAGCTGTACCCCAACTTCTGAACTCTGCCAACTTTTAGAGCATGACTTTCGAGAGCACTTGGCATTAGCCTAACTTTGCTCCCACTGACATCAAACAGGACGTGTGCAATTAGGCCACTGCCAAGCCCTTTTGAAAATTCCACCCTTATAGCCCACTGCTAGTGAGTAAAACGTTAAAAAAACTCTGTGGCAAATAAGCTTAAATAGCTTCTGGCTTGATCAGAAATAGTACGTGGCGCTAGACTCATCAAGGACTCTTGGATAAACCAAATTTGAAGTTTCTAGGCCAAGCCATTTCTGAGATACGACATGACAAAGTATTAGAAAAATTTGCAAAAAGCAAAGAACGCAGTTTATTTTCAAAGTACCATCGCTAAGAAATGGTTTGTTCAGTTCACCGCTATGTTTGTCAGAAATACTCTTTACTGCCACAGATCATACTTGCAAAAATTGAAGCCCAAAGGCCTTTTGGTTGAAGGAATTTAGAGGAGGTCCCCAAATTGGGTGTATAGTTATGGAAATACTGCCAGTTTTCTAGGATATATACACTAAACACATACTGTGTAGTTATATACACCGACTCTGTACAATTAGTCTATGTAGGAACATCTTGATTTTATGAACTCTGATTTTAGAGGATTCTGTTTTATCCAAAATACCTGTGTGTTTCTCAGCCTGAGAGTAGATAGATATATCCACACACACCTGATTTTACAAACTTGCCATTATAGCACAAGTTTACAAAGTTTACACACAAGACTTCAGCTCTAGAAAACACCCCAGACTCATGGCTGTGCCTCTATATCATACCCTCCTTTGTGTGTATTTGCATAAATATATTTATACCACATATACACCTGCCTATTTTATCTCTGTTTCCTCCTTTTAAGCAAATGGCTCAAACTGGCTTCTGTAAATAAAAAAAGTTAAGATTAAATGGCTTTAATGTTCACCTTGCCATTAGTCTGCTTTGCTTTTAACAGTGTGAGAGATTCCAATTCAAAATTTAGTCTGCACTCATCCCCCTCTATAGAGGCTTTCCCTCTTTCAGAGTCACATGGCTTCCAGCAAGCTCCGTTAGGGAGCCATTTTCAAAGCTCATTAGTTGAGACACTTGCCTCCAGACATATGTGCTAGTTGTTTGACATCCATGCCTCAGAAGGTTCAGGATATACACTGAATATATGCATAATGATTTGCTCCCTTTCATCCTCATGGCACTGGGAAGTACTCTGCTTAGACTCAGATCTCTTTCTGTTCTCTTTAGTCCAAGGGTAGACCTGAGCCCTAGTATACTTTGGAACATAGAAGGATGGTTAGGGATCCCCCTTCCTCCTCCCTCTTATTTGGTGGGATAACAGAACAGATGTAACCAATTGGCAGTCTCCTCCAACTGATGACCAGACTCATGGTGCACATGTGTCATACATATTACATCACTACAATAGACTCAAACTGGGATCTTTCCAGGATCCATAGGCAGTGAACCTATCAGGTGTTGGAAATCTTATAGCCCCCACTAATCTAGAGAGACACAGGGATACAAAGACAAATGTTACATCTGGTTTCCTCTTAATGATCAGGAGTAAACCCTCTTCATTTGATTTACCAATGAGTGATAAGCTTCATGTCTTCTCTTGCCACCAACCAGAACTTCATAAGAATATATGGTTTAGGGTTCAGAGACAAGGTGAAGAAAAATCACTAGAACACCTTCCTGAGCCAAGGAAAACAAGAGTAGTGGCACTCAACCTTTCCAGACTACTGGACCCCTTTCTGGAGTCTGATTCATCTTGCATACCCCAAATTTCACCTCACTTAAAAATGACTTGCTTACAAAATCAGACATAAAAATACAGACGTGTCACAGCCACACTATTACTGACAAATTGCTGACTCTCATTTTTACCACACAATTATCAATTGGAATACAAATATTTACTTACATTTCAGTGTACAGTACATAGAGCAGTATAAACAAGTCAGTGTCTGTATGAAATTTTAATTTGTATTGACTTTACTAGTGCTTTTTATGTAGCCTGTTGTAAAACTAGGCAAATATCTGGAGGAGTTGATGTACCCCTCCAACTGCTGCATATCCCTAAGGCTACACGTACCCCTAGTTGAGAACAACTGTTCTAGAGAGAGACAGCCATGCAAGGCTGAGGGGACCAATCTGTGGCAGGGCAGTAGAATGATGTAGGCTCACCTTTGTGACCGACCATGAAGGGAAGGATAGATGAAGGAGTCTTGCACTTGCCTGAAAAAAAAAAAAAAAAAAGTCACACCATTGTCGAATCAGAACTGCCAATTTATTGCCCCATCTATTGTCCATGTAGCCGGGTACCCATCTTCTAGCACTGAACTATATTTGAAGCTTCATAGGAAAAAGAGTCCTCTCCTACCCCCGCAGTACACCTTGTCAAAGTTTTGCATTCTTATATACCATTGATCAGGAAGAAAATTCCTCCTGATCATAGTTGGTGATCAGCTTATGCCCTCAATAATGAAGATTAATAGCTCTTGTTATTATTCTGACCACGGTAGCTCCTGGCACAATTGTATTCTTTACATACATACATTTGAATTTTGTTAAGCAGGAAGTTCAGCTATCTCAACAAAGGAGGTGGAATGCACAGTGACCGGCAATGTAATGTTTGTGAAGTGACACTGCAACACAAAGCAAATGCTCTGCTCCATTAGGACAAAAGCTGGTGGAATGTTAACTATGTGTTATTGTTAACAGGCAAAACAGCACCCAAGCCTTCCTTAACTCTTTTCTAAGTGCTTAGATTTACTTCAATAATTCCTTGCAGCAATGAGTTCTATAAGTGAAATGAAAAGAAAAGTATTTCTTTTGTCATGTTCTCTTAGCCTCCTTGTCCCCTCACTTAGTATTGTAGCAGGAAAGTCTTTGAAGGTCAGGCATTTCTTGACAAGCAGGGACATAATTTACATTTTGATAGCACATTTCTAACTGATGGATTCCAAAGCATGCTTCCAACTATTCATAATGCAGGAATCATTACGCCTGGCTCTGTGATAAAAAGCATAGAATGCTACCCAATATCCTTAGGACAGGAAGTGAAGATGAATTTTGAAACTAACAAACCACAAGGGGAATTTTAGTGGGACATAATGTAATTACCCACATTGGATTTGGCCAGAACAGAAGTAAATAGTCCTATTCTAACAAAACGTGCCCTGGGATCTTTAATAATTCCAAGTGGTTAGTACCTCAGTTTTACATTTCATCCAGAAGATGGCACGCCCTGCCACCAAGACCTTGGTTGGGAATTGGGACCAATGATGAACCAAAAAGAGGAGTCCCACTTACCAAGCCACCCACACCACTTCCTGCAGCACCCTCTTTTCTCCTTGGAGCTCTCCCATCATGTCCATAACTACTTATTGCCTTGGGCTGGGCTCTCATTCCATATCCAGGGATACATGGCCATATCCTCTGCTGGTGCAAACTGACAAATGCTACTGAAGTCAATGGAGCTACATCAATTTACACCAGCTGAGGATCCTACACATAAGGTTATAAGACATTTTTTAAAAAATGGATGGCAAGAATCCTAAGCATCTTCAAGTCTCTGGGCTGTCTTTTTGTTATAGATCGTAAAGTAATCAGAAACCAGAGTTGGGTTGTTGGATTTTTGATAATTTCTGGAACACTGTGCACCATTCTCTCTCCTTTTAATTAAACTTCCCTGCCTTAAAACCACACCAACATACATCTCTGAAGAAACCTTTGCTGTCATGTCAGCACCAATGAGTAGGTTGGAATTTGGCCAAAATGTTTTGTTGGTTTTTGCTACCAATTCAATTGCTGGAGCTTTAGCTTCAAATGTAGCCTTTCCTTTTGTGGCTGTGCCATAAAAAATTTCAGAAAGGACAAAAACTATAAAAAGCAATTAACAGAAAAGCACTGACACTCCCAAATTGGTGTTCAAAACACCTGACTCAACAAGGTGTGAGGCAGAACTACAGTCAGCAAAGTTGTTAAATAGCATGTCACAAAGATGAAAACGTAAGGGAAGGCAAAAGAATACCCTGTTTGTCCAAACCCTTTCATCCAAAGTGCTTTACAGACACACACACTTTATAGGGATCATTCATCCACCACTGCAGGATGTAGCTGCCTTCATGTCAGAATGACACACACAGTAGTCAAGTGTAGCCAATTTTGGGCTGGAAGGGCACTGTGGTTTAATACTGCACAGTAAAGCTACGCTACAGTTTAGGATAGGCAGGGAGGGCGGGTGCCCTATCCAATGAACCAGAGCAGGAATTTTAGGTAGGCAAAAATGGAACTGGAATATTCATTTGACAACAAAGTTAGCACCTTTATTCTTGGGGAAAGTTACCTGGGAATTTTAACGCATACAAGTGAACTGGAGCTCAGTTTTATGTTTCTTCTGCAAGAGAGCACCACCAAGGGTATGTCTTCATTGCAGAGTTAATGTAGGCTATAGCCCCCATATTACTCCTGACCACACTTCCAAAGGAAAACCTAACCCAGGCTAGCAAGCCCAGCTGAAGGTAGAGCTTGCGCCTGGGTTTTGCTTCAGCATGGGCTGGCAACCCACCTATTTTGCAATGAGAATGCAGGCTAATCAAGCCAAGGCACTGCCAGTTTTCCAATCTTATCCCACAATTTCTCCAGGGCTGTACTTTCTTGTCTAACTCCTCCCTTCTTCTGCACTGTGTTTTAATCCCACAGCTTTTAAACAGAGATGCCATTAAAGAAATTTCTCTCTTGTGCTGCCAGTTAGAGACGGATACCAGCCTTCTGGCAAAGCTGGTGTAATATCAGTAGGACCCATAAGAACACTTCCACATAGGAGCCCAGGAAGGACAGACAAGTTCTTCCACAACACAGTGCTCTTGAATTCATATAGAGTGGCCCACTGTGACATTCTGGGGATTACCCAGATCAGTGAGGGGTTCTGTCATCTCCTGCCCTGTAATCTTGGGGTGCTATGGCTCAGGTCCCTGATACCAGCAGCCTGCCCACAAACACAAGGTCTCATCCTGGCTTCCAGAAGCCTAGTTACTCCTTGTAGGCTAACACTAACAGCCCTTCCAGTCCCAAGTCTCCCCAAATTCAGTTGCCCCGAGTTCTTACCTACCAGACACTTGGACTATCCCCTCTGGTTTGTCACCCCTGAATGTGTGAAACCAGACCCCCAGTTATCAGTTCCTCACACCCACACTCCTCACAGTTTGTGCAGCAGATACTTGCTTGGCGGTAACAAACAAACAAAAGGTTTATTTCATAGAAAAACCACAGATTCAAAGTGGGGAAATCCTCAGTTTTCTCAATGTCTTTCCATTAACTTTAATAGCCCATTGTGGTGTTTTCCTGGGTTGTACAATGGATCCTTATCTGAGTCTGCTTTTGTATATATACCCGGCTTGGGCGGTGCCTCTTCCTCTCTGTCCTGCTGTGAGGTGGAACTGAAGTTTATGAGCACAGTTCTCTTTACACACAAACACATGGGTTCATAACCATAGCCTGTATACACATCTCATAATCTAAGTTCCCTGTAAGCTGTGCAGCGGTCTATTTAGCGCCGTGCAGGCACTCAGGGAACCCAGCCGGTTCCTGGGTTCAGGATCCAGCCACGCACCCCTTCCCCAGCCCCAACCTAGCCCAGCCTGCCACAGCCAGGACCGGCCAGGACCTGCTGCAGCATCCCTCCCCTGGGCCCAACTCGCCACAGCACCCCTCCCCTGGCCTGAACCCAGCCCCTGGGGGTGTCTGGATCCTGATTGTCACACCCTGTTTCATGCACCATTAAGGGGATATCCTGCTAGAAATCTATCCCAGCACCATTGTGAATGCAGCCACAGAGGCCTGACAAAGCTAGGGCAGCGGTCCACAAATGTTTTACTTCATGCTCTCCCCACCCCCGAGTAAGGGCCAGGAGCAGAGCAGCGGCTCTGGGAGGGAAGAAATGCAGACAGGCTGGGGTCACAGCCGGGGCCGAGAGCACCGCCTTGCCAGGGGGTCGAGGCTAGCAGCTGGGGCCCCGGGCATGGGGTTAGCAGCTAGGGCCGAGGCCAGGAGCAGAGCTGGGTGGTGCTCCCTCCCCACCCCTGGTGGGGGCTGGCCCGGGCCCCAGCCGCACTGCCCCCCCCAAACATTCCTCCATGGGGGGTGCACCCCATAATTTGGGAACCTCTGAGCTAGGGCATAGCAGTGGAGACACTGTGCCTGTGCTAACTCTGCAGCGAAGACTTACCCTAAATTCACAACAGTTCCAAGAACCACGTCAGGGCACTGAGTCACTGCTGACTCAGATGGGAAAGAGACACCTACTGAATCATCAGTATTACTTCCTGCAACATCTGGGTTTCCCCTGGAGTTCGTCCATCCAGGCACCCTGCTGATCACAACTGACATTGCTCAGCTGATGCTATCACAATCTGCTTGCAGGCAGATTTGCACACACTCGCCCTATCATGCACACCCGAGTGTCAATAGGCCGATTATTTTCCATAGTTAAAATGACATCTGCAGACATGTTAGCCATTTAGCCCAGGCAGATCTGACTGGTTTGAATTCACCTTTGAAGAATGAATAGGAATGTGAAGAGGTGCTGAAATCAAAGTGGTAGAAATCTCCAACTATGTCTTGAGAGAGTTGGTCAGGAGAAAATAGAATCCTTGCAATTAAAAGGAGGAAAAGGCTAGTATTAACCTACTTTTGTGTGGCCCTGTGTGATAAATGAAGAGGGGTGTAGCTCCCTTTTATGGACACTCAGTCAGCCAATAGTTATAAAATCCCTCTTAGAAGCTATGCTCTAATTGCTCTACCTGTAAAGGGTTAAAAAGTTTCACTGTTATGCTAGGTAAAAAGGAAGTGGCCAAAAGAGCCAATGGGAAGGCTAGAACTTTTAAAAATTGAGAAAAGACTCTCCTTGTCTGTCTGTTGTTCTCCTGGGGAAGGGCAGCAGCTATGCTGTAAGAAGCTTGGGCCAGGTATGAAAAAAAAATCATCAGTATCATACCTAGAAACTACTCATTTAAAAGCCCAGATATGTAAGTAGATCAGGAAATGTCTAGGACGACGCGATTAGGTTTATCTCTTATTTCTTTATGGCTTGTGGATTCCTCTGTGCTAATCCCAATGCTTTTGTTTTGCTTGCGTCCTTTAAGCTGGACCTCAAGAAAGCTATTCTTGGTGCTTAATCCTTGTGGTTGCTCTTTTAAAAATCTAGTAATAGCCTGAGTTCCCAGATGTATTTTTTGTTTCTCTTTTTTTATTAATAAAATTTACTTTTTTTTAAGAACAAAATTAAATTTTTGCGTCTTAAGAGGTTTGTGTACATGTTGTTTACTAGCTGGTGGCAACAGCTGATTTCATACCCCCCTCCCCCACCCCCTTTCTCAGCTCTTTCCTGGAGGGTGTGTGTGAAAGGGCTTGAAGGTACCCCACAGGAAGGGATTCCCAAGTGTGCCTTCCTGGGCTCTCCAAGGGGTTCTGCACTTGGATGGGTAGATGCTGCCACCACCCAAGGTCAGAGAAAAGCTGTAACCTTGGGAGTTTAATACAAGCCTGGAGTGGCCAGTATTAATTTTTAGAATCCTTGCGGGCCCTCACCTTCTGCACTCGAAGTGCCAGAGTGGGGAATTAGCCTTGACACCCTCCATCCCTAACAATTCACCAACTCTCCTCACCTTTGTGTTAATTTCATATGTAGTCTCCCTCTGGGCTATGTATTGTGAGGTTATAGTTGGAACATGGGGGATACCTTTCCAACAAGCCAGAGAGCTTTGTGGGAAAGAACCCACAAGTCATCTAGCTCCTTCCTTCTCCTGCCCCACAACGGCTGATGAATTGTTCCCTAAAATTTATTCTGCAGTCTCAGCCCTTGAGACTAATCCACAGGCTAACAAACTGCTAATCTCTTCCTCATATTCAGGCTCAATTTCTCTTAACTCAGCCCCATTCCATCACTCAAAGTTATATCCACTCATCCCACCCAGAACAATTGCTCTCCCTCCTTGCTATGTACCTCCTTCAGATCTTGCTGGCGATTACCATATCGGCCCCAAAGGAATTGTTTGACCTAGCCCCTACATATTTAATTCTTTTAATCTTCCTTCAAGTCAATTCTTATACCCTTTAGTACATTTTGTTGCTCTTTGAATTTCCAGAATGTATCAATTTCACAGAACGCTTCCAGCCTATTAAAGGAGACAACACAGGATACCTGGTGGGGATCTGAGAGTCAATACAGGCAGCGATTGTACCGCAGATAAAATACCCACCTACACCTCCGGCCGCACACAGAAGGGGAAGCATACAAATGAGCAAACAGGAGTTCCCGCTTAGAACAAGACAGCTGCTGTTTATCCTGTCAGAGCTTATTCTTCTGGAACTGGAAGTCTTAAATTGTGTCACGGATCAATTGACCTTCCATTTCCTGTAATCTTCCTGTGGACCTGGCTGAGGGTGTTAGATAGACTCATTAAAAAGTCACAGAAATGTAGGGCTGGGAGGCACCTCGAGAAGTCATGGGGAGAGAGTAAAGACAGACATACATGTCCTTGGCAAACAATAGCAACACAGAAATTGCCACAGAGTTGACTCTGAGTCCATCTAGTCCAGTATCCTGTCTGTGACAGCAGCCATCATCAGATGTTTCAGAGGAAGGTATAAGAACCCCACAGTAGGCAGATGTGGGATAATCTGCCCCTCCCCCCACATTAGGTTTCATCCTGATCTCCAGTTAGAGATTATCCCTGAAGCATGGGCTTGAATATCCCTTCCAACATTTTCATCATTCATTATAACTCTGGATAGTCTTGGTGTCCATAGAAGAGCCCGCTCCGAATGAATCTAGCTAATTTCTTGGCCTTGATGACTTCCCATGCCAGTGAGTTCCATGGTCTAAGTATGTGTTATGTGAAAAGTATCTCCGGGAATTTGCCACCTTTTAAAGGTAATTGAATGTCCAGAATCACAGGATTCCATTTGAAACATTACAGACAAGCTGAGGTGCCAGGTGGGCTCTCACTGCCGGGGGGTTCTAACTTGGAAGCAAAGTCACTCATCTGCGTATCAGTGAAGACGCACATTGGCTCAGCACAGCTTCCCCACAACAGTAGGGCTGCCAACTTTCTAATTGCATAAAACTGAACACCCCTGCCCCAAGGCCCCACCCCTTCTCTGAGTCCTGCCCCCACTCACTCCAGGCCCCCCCACCTCTGTCGCTCACTCTCCCCCCACCCTCGCTCACTTTCACTGGGCTGGGGCAGGGGGTTGGGCTCCGGGGTGGGACCATAAATGAGGGGTTCAGGGTGCAGGAGCAGGATCCAGGCTGGGCCAGGGGGTTGGGGTGTAGGAGGGGGTGAAGGTTCTGGCTGAGGGTGTGGGTTCTGAAGTGGGGCCAGCGCTGATGGGTTTGGGGTGAAGGAGGAGGCCGAGGAGTTTGGAGTGTGCGAGGGGGTGCAGGCTCTGGGAGGGAGGTTGGGTGTGTGAGGGGCTTCTGACCTAGGGCAGGGGTCTGGGGTGCGGGTGCAGGCTCCACCCAAGCTGCGCTTAGCTCAGGCGGCTTCCGGTCAGCAGCACAGCGGGGAGAAGACAAGCTCCCTGTCTGCCATGCTGCTGCCGTAAGCGGCCAACATGTCCAACTCCTAGGCGCAGGGGCAGCCAGGTGGCTCTGTGCAGTGTGTGCTGCCCATGTCTGGAGGCACCGCCCCTGCAGTTCCCAGCCAATGGGAGCTGCAGAGCTGGAGCTCGGGGTGGGGCTAGCGCATGGAGCCTCCCTGGCCCCTACACCTAGGGGCCACCGTGGACATGTTGCTGCTTCCAGGAACTGAACAGAGCCAGGGCAGGCAGGGAGCCTGCCTTAGCCCCGCTGTGCCGCCCACTGAACTTTTAATGATCTAGTCAGTAGTGATGACCGGAGCTGCCAGGGTCCCTTTTCGCCTGGGCGTTCCAGTCGAAAACAGGACACCTGGCAACACTATGAGCCATTTGAATCCAACCGTAAGCTTGAAGAGGCAAATGAAAAAGCACAAAGGGAAAGAGGGGCAGGGACTAAATACCCCCAGCTGATCGTGAAGCTATCAGTAAGGGTTACTTGCTTCTAAAGAGTGACAACAGGACATAGGAAGAGAGAGGACTTGCCGGCAAAGGGGCCATGGACACAAACACCACTGTCAAAGTGCTCTACTGAGTAGGCTGCCAAATGAGTTCCCTTCCTTGGGCTACAAGCGCTGTTACACGGAAGATCTCCCGGCATTGTTTAAAATGTACTCATTTACTTCCATTTAAAAAAAAAACAAACAAAAAAAATAAAACACCTTTCTCTAGTGCTCTAAGAACCCCACCGCTCCTTATAATCACATATGGAATTAGAGAATACAGGAAAGCCCCATTGGCCTCACTAACAAAATCCAGTCCTACTCAAATCATATATAAATCAGACTGGCCACTACCCCATTCTGCGCCCCCCCATCTCTTTTACGCTCCGACCTTCCCCAATTGCCTGGAGAAAAACATGGTACTTTGCAAGGCTCATCAAGATCAGCCAGGGAGGTGAGTAAATTCCAATGTCAAGGGGCACTTCAGGAGAACATCCTCCGAGCAGCTCCCTCCTGTATATACCCAGGGAGGGCCCCCGCTGAGCAGCTGCTGCAATATGGCGTAGGAGGAAAGGCCTCTCAGGTAGGGAGGTCTCAAGTCATTTAGGACTTTAGGTCAAAATCAACCCCCTAAGTTCTACTCATAAGCCAACAGAAAGCCAGTCCAGATGGTGTCATGATGGCCCAGAAAGTTACTCTGCTCACCAAGTGGGGCAGCTGTATTTTGCATCACTTTCTACTTCCAGTTGCACAGAGACAGCACTGTAGTGTGTAATCCCCAAAGTGCTAAAGGCACTGATGGTGGGAGCGGGAACTGCATCTGTAAGAAAAGGCTGAAAGACAAATCTCTCTAAGAAAAGCCATCCTGGCCACACCAGCTAATTGGTCATCTAAACACAGCTGTGGGTTTGAGGGGAAACTAAGTGATGAATTCTGGTACTGCACAGCAGGTGCAACCTCTCAATCAAAAGGGCCAATGTGATTTCTGCCATAGCTTCCAGTTCAACGTCAGTTCCATCTTATCTAGATTGTGCCTTAAGCTAGGTTGCTTTCAATCCATACTCCTGTCTCCAGCAGGCACTGGGTTAGGACCCCAACCCCAGCTGGATAAGAAAAGATGGAGACCAAGTCAGATACGCGCAATCTACATACACACAATAAATACACACACAAGTAATGTGACCATCCAAAAATCATGACAATAAAACCTTAAAGCCACATCCAAAATACCATATATTCCCTGTTGAAACAAGAACAGCTAGAAACTCTGATAATTCAGCAGAAGCTGGCAGCTATTCGTTTTATGGGCTTGACTTGCTGTTAAAAGTTGTCCATTAGAGGTCACTAGAACCCAACCACAACACGAAGAGAGCCTTTGCAGGTCCTTTAGTGGCAGAAAAGCTCCTAGGAATAAAATCTCTACTCAGAAAACTTTCCCCTGAAACAAAACAAACAAAGAGGCAGTTCTTCACCTCGACCCCGGCAACAAATATGATAGAAGATCCTTTAAAAGGAGAGGAAGAATGTACAGAGACAAATAATGGACCATCCTTTTGTTGGTGGGCTTTGAAGGAACAGTGTGGTACGAGTGCATCTGTATTGGGAGAAAATGTATATTCTTTTTTCCTGTGATAATCAGAGTGGATTCATTGGGCATTCCACACAGAGAGCCCAGAAAAGGGATAAGCTCTCAGGCAGACAAAGGCAATGTCTTAGGCAGGCAATGTCCAGTTATAAAAGCAACCAGCCCGACACAATATAAATCTCAAACTGCAGGAGTGCCACTATCAACCATTCCCTCTGCACCCGCTGCGAAAGCAGTAGCTGGGCTGAGGCAGTCCCAAGCCCATCTAAACCCACTCTCCCCTCCCCTCCACCACAACAGGCAGAGTTAGGAGCACTCCCTACTTGTCTTAATAACCCAGAAAGAAAACAACTGTGCCGTGACGCTGCAATGCAGAGCCACAGCATTCATCTCTTCTCACCGAGGCCCGCCAGCAGCACACATCAAGGAGCCAATGCCCAATTTTTTACAAAATGCCACTCCCCGTTTGCAGTACGTCATGGCTAAGGGCTCCCCGCCACACCCTGCAGTTACATCGGATCTCAGCACAGGTGGACATTTCATCTGCCCACTACATCCCTCCCAACACTTCCATCCCATTTATTAGAGTGACACTGAGGGATGGAAGGAGAGGGATTTGCCACTCAGCCCAACAAATAGGATTTCTCTGGGTCTGTCTGTGTCCTGAATGCTCCCAGCACACCTGGAGGGTCATTGATAGCTCATGATGCCATGATGGTGTATGACAAAACTAGAAGTGGCCCTTGCTGCAGCAGCATGGTATGAAGACACAAAATATCAAGATATAATCTCATGCTGAGACTATAATGCACCCCTCAGGATGGCTACAAATTAGGCTGCAATTCTTATGTGTGGACCATTTAGGACCATCTTAGATCTGTCTAGCTGGTGATCCCCTGCTAATGTTTTTTGTCCTTAAATACCCGACTGGCTCATTTGAAAATTATGGCCACACAGCTTCTATTTGCTGCATCAATGTCTCTGAACACTCGGTGAATCTTTGTGGAGGCAGTGTACTGAGGCGGCCTGGGGGAGGAAAAGGATACTTGTGGGCTTACTGGATCTTCCTCTAGATGGAAGAGGATGACAAACCTGAATTTCATAGCCCACAGCTGCACGACCTTCCATTTAACTACTCACAACAAATATTTGCACAGTGAAATTGTGTTTCAACAGATGACATTTTCTCGCAGTGAATTTTGTGCCAGTGAGAGGGCCAGACTGACAGCTGCCCATGGTGTCTCCAGGCCTGTATTTATTCCCAGCACAGGAAATGGTGCCAGTTTCCTATGCACACTGCCCTCCTCTCTGCACAGACACCTCACCCCTGAGCTGCAGGGTCAGAAAGGACTTTACATGCACTGGCCTCTTCGCTCCTTGACCTCTCTGATGGTCCTACTCGCTTTCCCATGTGATGACAAGTTTTGTGACCCATCTCCCAAAAGCTGGCTTGCTGCCAACATTATTTTAAACTGACTGCTACCAAGCAACAACCTGCAGGTTATGACTTTGCACCTTAATTGACCTTGGCTAGAATTAAACCACTGTCCTAGAGATGAAAGCCTCCTTATTGCCTAACCAAGCCCTTACGCCATCCAGCCTCGCTCGCCTCGTGTTTAAACTCAGCAACCCTTTCTCACCATGAGGACACATATTGGGCTAATCCACTTCAACCTCCATGCTAATGTGCAGGCTACCTAGGTTTACTTCCTATTCTCTTTCACCCCACAACCTGGCAGCAAAAGAGGCCATGTGCTCAGCGACACCCCAGTCGTGCGATGCCTTGCAGCAATTCCCCCATCCCTCTTCTAGCCAACTCAGGAACAGCGAGAGGAGGGTCTCCCAAGAGAGGCTCTCCTCAGATGGAATGATGAGGGCTTCAGCATTGTAATGCTTCTTAGGGGACAAGAGACAGGAGTCCGGTGTCGTGAGCTGGAAGGGCACTTTTTTACCGAGGCTTCTGGACACAGGCACAACCTCTAGTTCTCAGGTTTTCTTGCTCCCAGAGTAACCAACACAACTTGCACTTCCCAGTGTCACAACACAGGATTTCCTTAAATCCTGGCCTGGATTAAGCCATCCTGGAAGAGACTAATGACCATCCAATAAGCAAGAAAGGGAGTAAAGTGAGAAATGCAAGGAGGGGGCTTCTCAGAGGTAGGACTAATCCAGCTTTCCTGGCCCCATCAGGAGAAAGCAATAAAAATCTGTGCAGTAGTTTGCAAAACCTGCTATAGTGAGGAGGAATAAGAGGCTACAAAGGGGAGGAATTTCTCAGAGGGGTCTGAGGAGCCATAACTGGGAGTGCTGGGATGAAATTAAGCACAAAGAAAGGTAGGCTAGAGATCAGGCACACTTGGGAACACTGTGGAATCATCCCCAAGGGAAATTTGGAAACCCACATTGCTTGGGCCCTACCAGCTGAAGAAGGCACCTGAGAATATATTTCGGGGAACCGCACTGCACTGGCTGAAGTGGGGGAATGACCTGGCAGGTCTGTTCTGTTTTTAACTACTCAGATTATATTTAAGATCTAAAAGGGGAAGGCCAAATAATGACAGAATTGAGCAGGTGATGAGGCCGCTCCGTTTTGCGGCATTCTCAGGCTTTTAGCCTTAAAGATCATCGTCCCCAAGGACTTCCTTTCTCTAATTAGACTATGGCCGCAGCTCCTCTGAAAAAAGCATGCAGGCATCAAGTGTAATCCTGCTCTCTCCTACCTTAAAACTAACAAGCAATTTTGCCTGCTCTCCAGTCACCACAGCTGCAGCATCTGCTAGTTCCCCTGATCGCCCCCTGGATCTGAAGTCACTGGTGAGCAAACCAGTTTTCGGTGGTGACTGATGGAAGGGGGCCCCTTCTGAGGGGCAGTGGTTTAACTGCAGGTGGTTTTGAAAGGCCTTCCTTGAGAGGAGAGTGAAGGGAAATGTGGATGGCAGTACCCCTGCAAGCCCCAGTCATTTATCCTGCCCTCCCCATGGGAGCGAAATGTCCGCTCACATTAAAGCAGCTTCTCTTCCGATGAGCTGCATGCAGGCAAGGAGCAAGCTCGGGAAATCACATTAAATGTGACCGGGAGGACAGAGAGAGAGAGAGACCCTTTTAAAACACTTGTGGCTATTTTTAGTCAAAGGAGGATACAAAATAAATTAGTGTGAGATCGTCTGTGAAAAATGTGCACCAAAAAATTAAATAAAAAGGAAGAAGCAATTGAGTGCTTGATGCTAACTTCAGCCACACTTGGGTTAAATCCAGAGCAACTCCACTGGCTGTGAGCCACTGAGCTCAGAACCTGGCCTGAGGTGATGGGATTCTACATAGGTGCAAAATGTTAGCACACTGCGGGTTGGGTGAAATCTCATTGTTGCTGGTGGATGTAAGAGCCACTCTTCATTCAGGAAGAATGTAAGAAGCAGTTAAGCCGCTTTTGGAGTAAGATAGCTGGAACACGAAGGGACGCTGCCCGGAATGCCAGCCCCATGCAAGGCCGGTCAGGAGCTGAGCTACTCAAATGGAGGAGTTTTGCTGGGGGCTCGAAGCAAACGCAGAGGGTTGGGTACGGTTTTGATGGGAGCTGTGAGTGTGTATTTATGTGTGTAGCATGCACATGACAGGGTGCAGATGCAGCCAGAAACACCACAGAGCCAGACAAAGAAGGCAGCAGAAAGCCAAGGACAGGCACAGAAGCACTTGTAGCAGGACCCTGAGAGAAAACTCAAAGAGCAATTTGGCTGGAAAAAGAGACTTGAAGTGATAAGCAAGGAAACGCTTCTGTTTGATTCTTACTGTGTTCAGGGAAAGACGACTTTGCACGCACTCTTTTTAAATAAATAGGATCGCATCGAAGAAATACCTGACTCCACCATCAATTTCTCCTCCTAATGGGAACAACCTGAAAGACCCGGAATATTGGCTAACTGCTTGAGTCTAAAGGTATATTAGCATTATTGTCACTGGAGGTAGGTCTACACACGGATAAAAAACCCGTGGCTAGCCTGGGTCAGGTGACTCAGGCGCATGGGTCTCGGGGTGAAAAATTGCTGTGTAGATGTTCAGGTTCGGGCTCCAGCCTCAGACCAAATATCTACACAGAGCTTTTTAGCCCCACAGCTCCCAAGCCCTGGGAGCCTGAATCAGCTGACTTGGACCAGCTGTGGCCATGCCATGGATCTTTTACCCTTGTTGTAGACGTATCCTGGGAGATTTCACCAGCAGAGACAGTTTCTAGGAATCTAGGGCTTTCTCCAGGTCCTTGAGGGGGCAAGTGCTCCAAAACAAAAGCAAAAAATGGAGAAGTGGACTGAGTGACTGGGAAGCTGGAGTTCTTCCCCTGTGCCTGAGGTCACCAGTTCCAACCCCTAGGTTGGTAGTGGCTGGAAGTTTTGAATGTTGTTCAGTGACCTGTGAGACAGCAGCTGGGGGGCCTCTTAGGCCAGTTCCCAGTAGGACAGGTGCCCACATCACAAAAACCACCCCTGGAATTGGAGCTGATTGGTTCCTGTGGCAGTCTGAGCAGACAGACCAAGATCCAATGGGATACAGAAACTGACCTCCTGTCCTGCCCAGACAGGCAGCCTCTGGGAAGCCCTTAAACCTGCTGCCCACACTGTAACTATTTGTGAATAATAGAGGACTTCAGTCTCCAAGGGCAGCTGTCAATCTCGATACTACATGGACTTAGAAAATAAAGTAGCTGGGTGTGCGTTACACATTTCAGTCCCAGGGGTGGAGACTCACAGTGCGCCTTAGTAGGTGGAAGGGAGAGAAAGCAGCACTGGGGAATCATGACGGGCAGCCAGTAAACCCATCCTTCCCCCAGCACACACAGACACACACACTTACCTTTAGCTCCCTCCTCTGGTAACAGTCTTATTGCCATAGCAACCATAACCTTAGATCATGCATCTAAAAAAAATAAATAATAAATATTTATGCCATCACTGAATACAACCTCAGTGGCAGAATCTAATTTTCATTAGAGACATAAAGGAGGCTTTGCATAATCAGACATACATTAATACCCAACATGCCAACATTGGGCTAAAATTCATGAATTCAGATCTAAATAAAAATTGCTGCTGGCTCGGAGTTTATTTCCTTTCTTTAAAAAAAGAAAAGAATTTTAAAGCTTGAAGTCACCTTGGTGCAGCTTGCTTTTAATCCCGTAATTAATGGGGAGACAAAGATGCAAAGATTAAGTTAGGTCTCAGCTGAAATCACCTCATGAAAAGGCAGACAAAGGCCAGCTTTGTTACAGTGAAGAGAAGGTGGAGTAAAGCAGCAACAGCATAAAGTTGGCTACAGGACCTGAGGTTCTGCTGTACCTCCTAAAGTTGATGTGTACTCAGGTGTCACCCTACTTCCCCTAACACCTTCCAAACCTAGAAATCATAACTGAGGGGGCAGAGTTAAACTTTGGAGCCTCTGTCGCTCTCTCCACTGGATGTATCTGGACACAAGCCCAAGGAGACATTGTGCAGCCTCTAAGTTTGTACTGATGCTACCCCCAGCATACTGTCAGGAGGTATCCTACTTCTAGCAGTGGTTGACCACAAAGTCAGGTGCCCTAGCTTAGTTGCTAGAAATTGTTCACAGCAGAGCTAGAGGTTTTTAGATAGGCACATCTTATCTATGAGCTGCTCTCAGAGCAATGCTGTTCAGGCAACAGTCCTATTCTAAGAACTCTACTATCCTACAAAGATCAGCAACAACAGACAGGCTTTACCTAACCAGCTGTTCTCCTCTGATGCACCCTTTCCCTACTATTCAACTCTCTTGCCTTTTCCACCCTAAAACTCCTTCTCCTGTCCAATCAGCAGGGACTACCCATTGCCTCTACACCTGGCCTCTGATACTGCTCTTCTTTTCTAAGAATTTTCAGCTGGGTCTCATCTGGGTGGCTGCAAAACCTCTGTGTTGGCCAGACCTCCAGCTACCCTCACTAGGCTTTCACCCAGAGCCCTCCTCCCTCAGTTAATGAGGAGCTCCGTAAATAGAAGCTCTGAGACTCACTAGTGAGCACTAGCAATTTGAGCTTTATGAGTGTTTATACAGCTCGGAACCAACCCGCAAATCCTGGCCTGGCTGGCACCAGGCTCAGGGTAAAACTGGCAGTGGGTTATTTTGTAAAGGGACCAGTTGGAGCAACAAAACTAAATCTACTCAGAGGGTTGCAGGCTGGGCACTTGCTGTTTTATTTAACTGCATCACAACTGAGTAGGTCAAGGGAGTGGGAAAACCCCCGTACCCGCATTAAATGTTTTTTCAAACAGAAAGTAAGGGAGGGGGTGGAACATTACTCCATCCCATAATACTCTGGCTAACACTATCATGACTCCTTAACGATAGGTTGTTTGGGGACCTGTGATTGTTCCAAAGTCCTGGTCAGGGCATACAAACAAAGGCTCCTTAAGAAGATTTCTCTCTTCTACAGGCAGAAGCGACAAGGAGGGGGAGCAGTGACAGGACTCCAGGGAAGAGAGGCTTCCTCTGAAATTTGCCAGGCTTGTCTGGCTATGCCTGAGGGCGCAGTCTGGTCCAGAGGGAGAAGGGAAGAGAGAGAGAGACAGAGGCAGTGAGGAGAAAGAGAGAGATTTCTGTTGTAACCCAGAACTGTTGTCCCCAGTGGTTTTCCTGCTCCTCACATCTTCATTGACCTCTGAGCAGCCTGACTGCACAAGGGGAAGGAAAGCTATAGCATGAGCTGAAAGGGGAAAGGTCTAGTGATTAAAGTGCAGTTTTCCCTTCTACCTAATTCTTGAATGAGCGGGAGCAGATCTCTGGGCAGGGGGAGAGAGATGTGCCCAAGCCTATTTACATTCTAGCCAGAAGACTGAATCCCCCTTCCCTGCAAATGCTCCCCCTGCCTCCCAGCCTAGACAGCTTGAAAGCGGTCACACACCACAGGCTCATCTAGACCTCATCTAGACCTGCTCTCAGCTGGGTTAGATGAGACCGTCCCTGGTAAACCAGAGACCCCTGAAGGATTTAATCCCATGTACCTGGAGCTCCCATACAGCCAAACATTCCTAGAAACATGGACCCACCCAACACAGCTTGCAAGACACAAACAAGTATACTCAGTTTGTCACGGTGAAATACCATCCCTCTCCCCCCGGGCACACACAGAGTCACCTAGGTACATCTAGCTTTGATGAAAGGATTAATAACAGTGCTTCAAATACAACTGATTACCTAGATTAATGGCAGCCAACAAAAGGAATGGTGGACCAGCTCAGGCCACCTCAGGCATTCCATTTGGTACAATAAGAAAGGCTGAGGGAGTGAGGTATTGGGATACAGGGGAAGAGAAGGGCTCCTGGGAGGAGGGGGAGGGGTTTGTTTGAAGAGACCCAACAAGGAAATCAAAGGGAAGCTATTAATTTGTTTCAGTCTGGATGAATTATTTCAACTAATTTGACTCTTTTTTATCATCGTAACCTGCATGTCTCTTTCTGGCAGTCCCCCTTCCTTTCAAAATGGGGGAGGGGGCGGAGGCCTGGATGTGGAGATCAGTGAGATACTGTATTCAGAAGCATTAAGTGGGTCAGCCTGGCCAAGTGAGATTTGAGTTTGATGCTGGGCTTCATCGATTCCAAAGCCAAAAGGGACCACTGTGATCATCTAGTCTGACCTCTTGTCTCGCACAAGCCAGAGAACTTCCCCCAAATAATTCCAAGCACAGATCTTTCAGAAACACGTCCAGTCTTGATTTAAAATTGCCAGTGATGGAGAATCCACCATGACCATTGGTAAATTGTACTGTCACCATTAAAAAGTTACTCCTCACTTCCAGTCTAAATTTGTCTAGCTTCAATATCCAGGCACTGGATCGCGTTCTAGTTTTCTCTGCTAGATTGAACAGCCCATTATTAAATATCTGTTCCCCATGTAGGTACTTATAGGCTGTAATCAAGTCACCCCCTAACTTTCTCTTTGTTAAGCTAAATAGATGGAATCCTTGAATCTACTAGTATATAAGCCAGGTTTTCTAATCATTTAATCATTCTCATGGCTCTTCTCTGAACCCTCTCCCCAACTAGCAACATCCTTCTTGAAGGGTAGACAACAGAACTGGACACAGTATTCCAGCAGCGGTCAAATCAGTACCAAATACAGAGGAAGGGTGAAATAACCTCTCAACTCCTACATGAGATTCCACAGATTAAGCATCCAAGAATTGCATTAGCCCTTTTGGCCATGGTGTCAGGGGTGTCCATAAATTACATAACTCATTTTTTGGTGATTTCTCAAGACCCACCCACCTCCTGTAACACTTTGTAACACTGAAACAAACAAGTAAAATTAAAGACCCCCAGCATTAGGTAATTTATGGACAGCACTTCTCACTGGGAGCTCATGTATAGCTGATCCACCATCACCCCAAAATCTTTTTCAGGGCCACTGTTCTTCCCATGATAGAGTCCCCCCAAAGTCTAAGTGTGGCCTACATTCCTTGGTCCTAGATGTACACATTTACATTTAGCCATATTAAAATGCTTATTGTTTGCTTTTGCTTAGCTTACCAAGCAATCCAGATCACTCCGGATCGGTGACTTGTCCACTTCATTATTTGCCACTCCCCCAATTTTTGTTGTCAGACGAAAACTTTGCCAGTGATGAGTTTATGTTTTCTTCCAGGTCATTGATAAAAATGTTAAATAGCCTAGAGCCAAAAACTGATCCCTGCAGGACCCCATAGCAATACACCCATTTGATAATGATTCTCCATTTACAGTTATATTTTGAGACCTACCAGTTAGCCAGCTTTTAACAGGTTCTAGTTGTTTAATCAAAATGCTGTATGGTACAAAGTCAAATGCCTTAAAGAAGTATATTACATCAGCACTGTTACCTGGATCAGCCGAACTTGTAATCTCATCCAAAAAGCAGATATCATTCATTTTACAGGATCTATTTTCCATAAATCCATGTTGACTGGCATTAATTAAATTACCCTCCTTTAATTCTTTACTAATCGCATCTAGAAGGAGATTATGCCTTGGCTATACTCTTACTATGTACGGTTCCTGTTAGCCCCGATTGGGCCTCTGTCGCTGGTAACTGTCCCAAAGGGAGGAGATCAAGCCTTGGATCATACTGTGGTATTTTTTGACTCCATCTGGGATACTGGCCCAGATTCTGAGCTGAACCCTGTGTGCTTTGCAGCGTGGGAGGTGCATCCCAGGGAAGGGGGAGAGGGCCATAGTGGTTGTGCATTCCTTTGTGCCTCCTGAATTCTGGGCTGCTCTGGAGGCCCCAGGAGCTGCTCTAACTTGCAGCTGCTGCCCGCAGCTTCCCATAGAGCTGGGCCAGTGCTTTGGCCACACCTCCTTCGGCCTCCCGGAACACTCCTTTGTCAGGGCTACGAGGGGAGGGAAAGTATATTCCCAGTGAGGGGGTGATACCTAGGGGCTCTGAAGCATCATAAAAGGGTTGACCCTGGCCCAGAATCAAGGCCTCTGTGGAGAGTGTGCCGGCCCCATCCCTACCCTGGAGGGGCACAGCAGAGGGTAGCAAAGATGAGAGCAGGTAGGAAGGCGCTGAGGCGTGGGAAAAGGATAAGGAAACTGGGCTTGTTCTCACTGGATAAAAGGACAGTGCCCCAGTCCAGGCATTCGGAGTCAGGGAAGGCCCTGCATTGGCTCAGAGGGATTTTTCACACCACTGAGAGGTTCACAAACATGATGGGGCGAGTCTCCAAATGAAGAAATCTGGGGCAAACAGGGACCTTCAGCAGCTCCCATCTCATGCAAAAGGGGCCAGCAATGGAACAAAAGCCAGAGAGAATATCAATAAACTGAGGCAGACTAGAAGAGTTCAAGAGAACTGCTGGTTTCTGGGACAGGGAGGAGGGACTAGAGGGGCCTGTTGGAAAGAGCAGGAAGGAAAATTCAGATAGATCCAAGAAGGTGCTAAAGTGATGGGCTGGGCAGCCTTTCCTGGCCCCAAAACACCTTATGTTCTTTTGCTGGCTCCTGAGGGTTTGCTGGTAAAACTGCTGACATAGAGCATACACACATGCACACACCGGAGCGAAGAGAGGAGTTGTTGCTTATTCCTTTGAACTCTCATTTCCCTCCCCTCTGCCCTTCGTTTTCCATGTAGTTTTAATTGTGTTAGTGGCTGTCACTGCAGTGTAGCTTCATTACCAGTCTGCTGTCCCTGAAGGAGCTGAGTGACAGGCAGAGAGAGTTATAGCAGTGCTGGCAAGGAGAGGCGGAGTGGTTCCTTCCATGCAAATGGGGACATTAAATCACACTGAGATAAATCAAAGTGGTGAGGATTGGAGTGACTGATCTCCTGTTCCCATTAGGAGGGATGTGTAAGCCTGCTGGAGACTCAGAGGGGATCTGGGCTCCCATCCTGCAGCGCAAGCTTTATGAGCGAGGGCATTAGGCAAACAGTGTCACTGACTCGCTGCACCGCCATTCACACACTTACATGTTTTCAAGCACATTCTCGCATATCCTCATCCTCTCACATGAACAGATCAGCACATGTGCCCTCATGCATGCAGTCATAGCATACATATGCACATGCTCAGACACTTGCATAGCAGACTCTGACACACATCGGGGCAAAAGAACTCAGCAGCCCCAGGGCACTGGCCTGCTGAACACTGCTGAAAATCTGGCCACTCAGTTTAGGGTGAAATTTTCAAAATCCTAAGTGAGTTAGGCGTCCAAATCTGACAGACTTTCAGGGAGACGTGCTCATGACACACTTCAGTGCTTTTGAAAATCCCACTCATGGGAGCTGAGCTCTTCTGAAAATTTGGCCCATAATGACTGGCAGATACACACATCCATGCATATACACAATCACATGTGCGTTTACACATGCACTAGTTAGCACACAGAGAGTGCTGTAGCTCTCAAAGCACTTTACACAGAAGGGTAAGTATTTTATACTATACAGACTGGAAAACTGAGGCACAGGGAGGTTAATTTAAATGACTTGCACAAGATTACATGGCAGGTCAGTGTTAGGGCTGAGAGTAGAAGCCCAAGGTGGAAGCTGGTCCAGTGCCCTGTCACAGCCAATGCTGCTCTTGCAGTCAAGTATACCCCAGTCATTTACATAGATTTATTCTCATACTAGCACAAGCTCCTACAGAGAAGGATAGACAAACATTATTTTGCTCTCTCTTGCACACGGTGCTTAATTCACACATATGGCAGACAATATAGTTCAAAAAAAGAAAAGGAGGACTTGTGGCACCTTAGAGACTAACAAATTTATTAGAGCATAAGCGCACTTCATCGGATGCATGTAGTCTCTAAGGTGTCACAAGTCCTCCTTTCTTTTGCAGATACAGACTAACACAACTGCTACTCTGAAACATTTTGTTCAGGCTCCTTAATATGGGAGACCGGCCCTTTAACTGCTGAGCTGAATTATATAAATGAAGGCGACTCTGAAGTCAGTAAAGCATAAAATTAGCATTAGTGTGAAAATGACACCATTGCATTGTCGTGAATGCAAACCAACTAACAACAAAGCAGTGAGTGTGCACCTTTCCTGCCCTACCTGAGCACTTGGAATATTAATGCATTAGAACAGCACACTGGCTTCCTCCGTCTCTGGGCCATGTCCCTTGATGGGGAGAGGGTGTTGCCAGCAGTAATCTGGTGTGTGTGTGTGTCTGGGCGAGGGGAGCGGCGGGGGAATGCCGTGAGCCTGCTTCAGTTTTCCATCTCTGGACTTTTATTGGAGCAAATTTATTCAGTCACTTGTGATCAATCCCCTCCCAAGTGCCACATGAGCCGCTGTGCTGATTCCCACAGTAGCTACAGAGCAGCAAAATGTTGCAGCAACTAGAGCTAGACGGGAGGGAGGAAATCTGCACCTGGAGGGTGCCCTGAGGGGCAGACTGGCTGAGTCACACAGGCCAGATTCAGATCCTGGCCTCCTCTGGACCTTTAACTAGTTTCCTCCATAATTAGTACAAATCTCCCACAATGCTCTTCACCTCTTTGGTAACTGAACAGTATTTTTGCCTTGCTGTGCACAACTAAACATTAAAACATTGTGTTCCTCCAGACACAAATAAGGGTCATTTACCAGGCAGGCCAGGATGCACGGGACTAGGCTGCCACTGGATAGCCTTATACAGAACCAGAGTCAGGGCTAGCTGAGATGCATGTGCCAGCTGTTCCAAGCATGATGCTGACTAGGCCTGGGTAAAAGGTTTGATTTGCAGCAGCATCCAAATGCTCGAGGTCTAGCTGGTCTGGCCACAGGGGCTGCAAAGGTCACGAGAACATTCATTTGGCTGTGAGATTTCACGGACTCCCCGGTTTCAGCCATGCTAGAAATAAGTTCATTTTCTGTAGCGGTTCCTTGTCTCAATAGGAAATGTTCATGAGCTTAGCCTTAAAAGCAAAACCCTCACATGCTAACTGGGCCACAAAACAGCTTCTGGAGATTCAGAGTTGGGGCAAAGTTTCTTATTTCCTTCGTGCTGTTGTGGCTAGCTCTCGTTCACACCCAGATTTGCTCACAGCTGCAGTGGGGTCAGGGTAAATTACATTTCCCTGCACCAGCTAGGCCTCTCTGCCCTAAGGAATTCAACCTGGCAGAAGGTAGCTGCTGCTACTCTCCCTTAGGCTCTCTGCTGGTGAGTAGGAAGCCACTTATTTTCAGCCAGAGTTCCTTAATCCTGCAACACTGATTTCGACTCCTGTTCTGTGGGCTCAGTGGCGGTCTGCCTACACAGCCTGCGGGAGTGAGCTCCTGCACTAAAAACAGCTGCAGGGCCAGCACTCGGACACTGCAGCTCGGCGTGGCTTCAGAGCCCCAGCTGCAGTGTCAGAGCGCGGTGTACACAGCTATTTTTAGAGCGCTGGTATGAGCCCTGCTAGCCTGAGTCTCTTGATCTGGGGTGGGAAGCTCACTTCCACCGGCTGTGTAGACATGCCCTCAGACTGCTTGGGCTTGATTCTGATCCCACCTGCACTGGTGTAACTCCATTGCCATCCATTGTGGTATTCTGGATTTACACCAGTGTGAGCAGAACCAGGCCTCCTTAGAACTATCACACCCATGCTAGGCATTGCTGAGCGGGGTCTGGGATAATTGGTGTCACTTACACACTAAGGACACGATTCTGCTCTCGGCTATGCAGGTGGCATTCAGAAGTAACTGCAAGTGAGGGGAGATCTGGGGCAAGAAGAAAGTGTAAAGAGTGGGGTCACTTTAACTTACAGCCACTTACACCTTCGTCCAGAGCCTTGGGGTGGAAGTTACACCCACTGAGATTCCATTAATAAAGAAGGTACCAGGGATGCTCACATGGAAGGTTAAATCCAGCTCGAGCAGACATACCCTCGCTAGCTCTGCCTGCGCTACGGTGCTAAAAATAGCATATCTGCAATGGCGGGAGGGGCTAACTGCCCCAAGCGTGTGCCAGGCCAAGATCATAGGTACATGCTCGGGTGGCTACTCCTGCCCACGGCTCATGCCACTGTGGCTACACTTCGCGGGGCTGTCTTCCGGCTCCAGTGTAGACATGCCATAAGTTATAGTATGAGGGAGGGTTAATTTACAGAATGCTGCTGAATTCAGCCCCTGGTCACTGGTGCAGGACCAAGCATGTAGTGGCACAAACTCTGTTCTTGGGATTTAAAAGGACACCCAAAGCTTTAGAATAGCCCAGCCGTGCGTGCCAGTGGCCATATGTGGATTCAGCAAGCAAGCGAGCTGATGGAGTCGGAGGAGCTCTAATATCTGGGACGACAGGTTGGTAGCACTGTGAAGCTGAAGGGCTGGGTCCTTAGCAGGTATAATTCACCGTAGTGCCCTCTGAGTCGAGACCTATGCTGATCCAGCTGCAGGGTTGCCTCACTCTAGAGAGCTCCGCCCAGGAGCGTGCATTGCTCTTGTGCGACCTCTACTGGTTGCTCCGGGAGTAGCGTTGGCAGGTTCTAGCAGGAAATGCATTCTACTGTCTTCAGGCAGGAAGGGTCACCAAATAACCCTGCCGCCCTGCTTTCCCCCCACCCTCCAAGCAAAACCTTGAGCTTCCATGACCACAGTTGGGTCTGATTCACTGTCTGTACCTGTTCCATTAAGAGATTACAGTGAGCAATTTCCTGCATGCACAAGCTGGGCTACTTGTTGCCTACATACATCTATGAAAAAGGTCCACTAGAGAGAAATCCATTATAACCCTCCACACACCCCTCACCCACACCCGCCATGGCAGACACAAGAGAGGAAGCAATAAATGTCAGCCAGATCCCAATGTATTTCAAAAACAGCCTTTTAAAAAAAATTCAATACAATACTGTTGGTCGTTGGGTTATTTTCTTCCCCCACCCCGGACCAAATATAACAGTAGCTACTAACCATTGACAGCTAGGCTTAAAATCCTGTCACGTGATTGAAACTGCACATTCACTGGAAGTTCATCATTAAAAGAGGGAGAGGAGTGTTTGGGGTGGGGGAAGGAAGACTGGGATTCACCATGGCAGAAGGAATCCTCTCCTACACACAACTTCCTGTCACCCTCGGCCCGTGGTTAGACACTCCTATCATTGCACAGACTGCGTGGAGCATTTCTGCATGTGGCCTAAGCTGGAATGCTTGAAACAAAACCCTTTACACAGCTCAGCAAGGGAGGTGGCGGAAAGGGATTTGAGGAGAAGATAAAATAACAGGTTTTGGGAGGACACATTTGGAGATGAAATGAGGTTGGCTGGATTTGTTTAATTATTCTTATTTTTTTAAATCTAAGAGGTATTTGTAAGGGGGAAAAATCAACAGTTCCTAGTTAATTTTGATGGAGCAGGTCCTAGGCTTATCCTGTATATGTGTGGGGTGGTACAGGTCCCCGGTGCTTATCCCAGAGGCCTGTGGGGCAGTACCGGTCTCTGATGTTTATCCTGGGGTGCGTGACATGATCCCAGTCACCGGTGCTTATCCTGGGCATGTGTGGATTGGTACCTCTCTGAATACACTTTATGATTCAAGAACAAAAGCGTGGATTAAAAGATGCTTCAGTGTGTAGTCAGTAGAGTCTCCTCCGAGTTCATTTCTGAATGGTTACTGGATTGCCCAGAGCACAATGACTGGTTTAACTTGGCTGGGAACTGAGCCCAGGTTTGTACTTCTTACAGATCAAGGGGTGACTGGTACATTTGTTTGTACTGGGTCCTACCTACCTGTCTTCGTGGGAACACTCTTACAGGCTCTGTAAGATGCCAGACCTACATCGGGGCGGGGCGGGGGGTGGGCAGGCCTCCCACAGCAAAGCAAAGCAAAGCAGGGAACATTCCAATGTGGCCACTGGAGGTACCGCTGGTGACTCACAGCGAGATGATTTCAGCCAGAGGAGAATACTCTGCTAGGGTGGAACTGACATAGAGGCCAGTGTGGTTTCACAAAGAAATGCTCACAGACCTGATGGTAGGAAAGCCTGCACTGATACAGAAACGGGAGGAAGTAACTAAATAAGAATACAGAATCACTTGAGAGTTGGAGGGGAAAATACTAAGAGCAGCTAAGATAGTGTGAGCCAAAGGTGTCAGAGTGTTCTTGTAGTCACAAAAGTGATCTTGTAGAAATGACCCTTTCTTATTCTACAGGTCTGCTCCCTGGCACAGAGTTGCTGACTTTAGTGACTAAAAATGAGATGATTCAGATTTGTATTCCTTGTAGCCCAGCACCCCAGTATGGCTTGGGGGGGGAAGGGGGGAGGAGGGGGTTTTGTAAGCAAGCTGGAGTCTGTTGTGGCTTACTTGGCAACAATCTAATTGTTAATGAAGGCCTTGATCCGGTGAGGTGCTGAGTCCCCTCAGTTCCTACAGAAGTCAATGAGAGCCCAGGGTGCTCCACATCTCAGAGAATATGCAAAGCATCTTGCAGGCAATTGCAGGGCCAAATCCTGCTCTCGGTTACATCTGTGCAACGCCACTGAAGGCGTCACCAAGGGCAGAATTCTGCCTGTAGAATCTTCATCACTACTGCTGCTGCTGGCGAGAGAGCCCAGCTCGGCTTTCTCCCATCTGGAGCCAGGTGGAGTGTGTGGTGTTGGCCTTTAGGAAAAAGCATAATTTTACCTGTAAACTGAGCACTTCGGATCTGGAAGCAATTTGAAGGCAATAAACACAAACCCCTACAATGCTATATTTTACAATCATTTTTCAGACCATAGCTGCATCTTAGGAGGAATAAGAAAGGCTTTTAGCAATGGGGAAGGAAAAGTGCTAGAGAAGAACTAGTTCATTAATAAATGAGATGAAGGAAATTAATGATAATTCACAAATGGCTGAGATGCCAAGTTCCAATCTGAAACCTGTCTCTAGTCAGAAACATAAATAATGTTGAACAATTGAGAAGTAAGGCAGATCCTGTAAAACATCTATTAATAAAGACTGGGGAAGGGCATATCTGGAATATCTGAACATATGCAAATCCTCTGAGCTGGATGGCATGCATCCAAGGGGACTGCCAGTGCAAAATGCTAAGCACTTTTCTACACCTTGAACTGGAAAATGGAGGTTTTCTTCCTGTGGAAAACTTTGAAAAAAAAGTAAAAAATAATTTGGTTTTCATTGACATTTTTCCTCAGAAAATGTTGTATTTTTGGTAAAACATCTAAATCTGAAATATTTTGTCAAAAACCTGAAATATTTTGATTCTGAAATGCTGATGTGGTGCCTTATGGGATTTGTAGTTTGGATGCCTCATTCTCCCTTTCACCTCTATAGCCTGGGATCCCTAATTGGAATATATCACCCATGATGCATCATGGCCTCCTCTCTTGATGAGGGGCTGCTATGGCTCATGGGAGATGAACTCCTGCTGGGGAGGTGATGCACAGAAGCAACTGGGAGCAGGAGGTCCCTGAGACACAATTCCCATGAGACACCACAGTGGCATTTCAGAATAGAAATATATCAGTTTTTGCCTGAAATATTTTGTTTTTTGGCCGCATCCCAGAAAAGTTCAGTTTTCAGGCATTTGGGTTTTTGATGAAAAGTTGAAATTTCTTTTGATCAAAAACCCAATTTCCCATGGACAGAAAAGTCAACACCCATTGACTTAAGAGGGAATTTATGGCAATCAGCACCTCAAAGGAGTAGGACCCATAGTATTTAAGTAATTAGCTGATAAACTTAAAAATTAGCTAACAACTTAAGTATGATAATTTAAAAAAAAAATCATTGAGACTTGGGCAGAAAACTGGAGGGAAAACAAGTGCACTATGGTGCAGATTTTCCATAAAAGGGTGATCCTGGTCACTGCTGTCCCATGAGTCTTAACTTCTCTTCATAGTTCATAATGAAACTAGTGGTAGTGGGTGCAGGGCAGGCAAAGTAGCCACTGCCTACCTGGTTTTTATTTAGGGGAGAGAGGCATCTGGAGGGGGGGCGAATATGGCAGGTCGCTGTGTCAAGCAGCAGTGCTGAAAGAGGATCCATTCCTCTGCATGGAGGAAATGATAAGTACTTCTGCCTTTCTCCATTCCCAGGTTGGAGTGGGTGAGGAGAGGGTTCCCTGCATAGAGGAGGCCAGCTAGCACTCAGGCTGACAGCCTGGGCTTTGCCCTGTGCCTGGGATAATACCCACAGAACACAGGTATGGAGGATTCAAGTCAGGAGAGAGAGGAAAGGATTTATAAAGAAAACTCCTCAAAAAATGATCAAAGAGCCAGAGGAACTGGCTGGCAAGGAAAGATTAAAACAGCTAAATACATCTAGTTTGGCTAAGCAACGGCTTAAGAGGGACATAGTAACAGTCTACAAGTATTTCAACACTCTAAACATCAAGTAGGAAGATGAATTATTTATGGTGGTAGGTAGGGGAGGGAGTGTAACTAATGACAATGGGATGAAATAAAGAAAAGGTCAAGCTGAAGCTGAATGTTGGGAAGCCCTTCCTGATGGTAGCAGGCTATGGGATAGTTTCCTGTGGGAGGTAGGGAAAGCCTCAGGACTAGGGGACGTTGAAAAACAGACTGGACAAAATCCTAGTAATTGTCTCATAGGGAATAATCCTGTGCCGGCTGGGAGATGGAGTGGATGATCAGAGAGGCCTTTGGCATCTCTTACTGCTGTAATTCTAAGACTGTAAAGCTGGAAGGAATATGTGACACCACGTGCATAGTACATGGGTCTGTACAGAACCCTTATGCTTGTTCCAGATCCAGTTTTGCGCCCCCGATGCCCCAGCTTTGGCTTTTGCATCTTTGTGTATGTTAATTCAAATATCCTCCATGGCTTTTTGGCCACCACGCCTCCCCTTTGTGTGGCAACCTTTCAGTAGAGCTGGGAAGAACAGCAATCACCACAAAGGGTATGTCTACACTTGGGGCTGGGAGGGTGATTCCCAGCTCAAGCAAGCTCTTTGAGCTAGCATGCTAGAAATAGAATGTAGTCGCACCAGCATGAGTGGTGGGATGGACTAGCCACCCCGAGTACACACCTAGGATCTCTGACAGGCACACACGCAGGGCAGCCGACCCCTGCCCCCGCTGCTCACCCTGCCGCAGCTACATTCCAGTTTTAGTGTGCTGGCAGGAGCCGAGCGAGTGCATGTATATCGCTCCTTGAGCTCAGAGTCACCCTCGCATCTCCCAGTGCAGACACACCTAAAACATCAGCCCTTAGCAAGTCACCACACAGTGGTGTCTGAGCTACAGGAGGTAGCTCCTGTTCAAGTATGGAGGAAAGCAACAGTCATCTCTGACACCACATAATGGCAATTGTTGTCAACCGGTGACACTGGAGTGCAGACAACCCTCTCTGTATAGTGCCTCTGGCTCATGTGATGCCTCCTTCATGTCACTCGGGTGCACGCATCACGGGCCTCCTCCCTCCCGCCACAGCTTCTGAGAGCCCAGAAATTCCCACAGTAGCACAGAAATGAGGGCTCTGCTTTCCCCACTCCCCTATCCCAGAGAGCCTGGGAAAATGGGCTCCCCATAAACACTAAACCAACAAGGCCAAAGGAACCCTCTCAAATACGGAGAACAGGCCCTGATCCAAATGAATGCACACAAATCCCTGGTGGAAAAGACAACAAATTCTGCTGTGTTTTAACAACTCCCTCTCTCTGGGAAGAATCAATGTTTCTTCTTCTTCAAACCGTTAGTAAATAATTAAAAGAGAGAGACAAAATATTCTCTAAAGATAACCTAGTCCTCTGTTTCCATGGTAACCACTTTCCTAAGCCAGAAGCCTTTTGCATGAGCAGTATAGTGAAGGGTGCAAACCATTTGATGAGGCGGAGGGGAATGAGCATGACCTCGCCAATTCACGCAGTAGGAGAGGTGTGGGAGACCATGTGACTCAGCAGAGAAGGGAAGAATTGTCTGGGAACTTGAGCTTCCAGAAAAATAAGGGAACTTTTCCCTTGTGAGTTGCTTCTAAGTGGGACTGGGGAGAAGCAGACAAAGCAACCATTTTTGGGGGCCACTCTCACCATCTCACTGAAGACCAAGTGACAGGGAACCCACCATCACAGACATGGCCATGATCTGGAAAATGGCAGGAGGTCAAAGATAGATGGGAGCCCAAGGAAAACTATAGAAACAAGAGATATGGGGATTTGGTGACTTGGCTCCACTAGGGCCATTGATGAAGGCTGTGCTCCTCTCCTGCAGAACTGGCCCTTAGCCTTAGGAAGAATTCTGAGAGGGGATGTCTTTCTGGTTCACTGAGTGGTTGTTTTTTCCAACCTCCCAGTAGTTCCTAAACAGGCTCATCAGGAGGAATCGAACCCTAACCATGACAGAACTAGGCAAATCTTGGAATATGCTTGTCTCAGCAAGTCAGGGGATACTTATGAGGCAGAGGAAGGAATGGTAGGAGCTTCGGGAGAACAGCTGTTCTCCCCACTCTCCTTTGTGTGATACAAGCCCAATCTAATCTTATCTACCTGTGGTCCTTACACTAACTAGGTTCATGGGGTATCCAGGCGATCCCCTCAAAAGCGAGCCAGTGAGAATGCAAGCAGTACCCCTATCCGCCACTTCTCAGACATGGCTAGACTGTGTGCAAATGGAGTACTCTGAAAGGTCCCAACTCAGATGTCAAACCTATACCTTTTAATGATATAAAAAGGTGGCCTAGAAGTGGAGGCAGGTGTGCATACAAAAATATAGATGAAGCACCACCATTACATGCTGGCTGCAGAAATATATTGCTTGCATACGGAAAAAGACATCAGATTTCCCAGCCTGACCTCCTGCTGAAAGTGACAGCGTCTCAAGCACATAATGGCCTTCTCTGTTCCAGAGGGGACAGCACAAGGACACATTTCACACTGACACCACCTCTTGGTCACTTGACCATCACAAGCAAGCATCCTCCCAACGTTGTTTTTTATCACCAACCTTGCATGGGACATTGTGGTGCCAGGCAGCTGGGATTGGTTTTAAAAAGTGTAGATCTCTGCTGTACTATAAATCAATATTACCTGCCACTTAACAGGTAGCAAGGCCTAGGATCTCTACAGTCATGGGTCCTTGTACCACCTGTGAATTGGGAGTAGCACTGGCCCATGGAATGGAGCCCCACATCAAAGAATGACACCCCTTCTCTTGGGGCCTGCATGGGGATGGTATTGCATAGCTGAGCTTTACCAGGAACATGACTTGTCTTCCATCCATGTTGATAAACAGACATTAACACGGCAATAGGAGAACCTGTTTCAGACGTGACCATATATTGGAGATTTGGCACCACTCCCATCCCAGCTTCCTCTCCCATTTCTAGGTCAGACAAGATACTTATCCCTCTATCCTGCTCCCAGGGCAGCTCAGATTCCCAGCTCCTTGTCTCATTCCCTCTAAGGCCACAATTGAAATAACTGAAGACACACTGTGCGTAGGCTGTCTGTGTTGTGTAAAGCCAGGTCTCCAATTTCAAAATATGCCTGGATCTAATATTGGACCTAGAGTAGTCAATTTCAGTCTTTTGTCTACTATGGTTTGACCATTTTCCTTCCCAGGTAATACAGAGCCATACTGGTTCTTTTTCCTTTTGCTCCAGTGATTGAATGTGCAAGAAGAACCCACCCAAGGAACAACCACTGCAAAAAACATTTAAAACCCTTGTTATTGCTTTAATTAATCTGGACCAGCAGCCTTCCTGCCAGGGTGGGGACTCCGGCTTTCCTGTCCTCCCTGGCATGCCTGCAGTCAGAGTTGTGCACTTTCCACAAAGCATAGATTACTCTCAACAAATAAATCAAATACATAAGTTAATTTATCCTTTTTTTTGTTTTGTTTTGTTACACTTGACATGTTTGGTGTTCACAGCCCCAGTTTATCGGGTGAAGCAGCTGCTAAAAAACCAGATGAGCAAATCTGTATAGTACCAAGCAGCACAGTGCTTCTGATTCCAGCAGGGAAGGTGCCTCCAAGAGGGGTTTGCTGCAGGAACCAATGTGGGAAATTCATTCTTTCCTCTGAATATGACGAAGCAATGTCCTCTGAACCTCCCTCTCTCTGTCCCCCTGCTCCTTTCCATCTCTTTGCCTCATCCCTTCTCTCATTCTTTCTTGCTCTCAGAAATACCCGTGTCAGAGCCCTGTGAGCCTGTGGATTGCATCCCACTTTTTTCAAGCTCTTCAGGCCATTTTTTTGTCCTCTGTCCTATCCATAAATCTGGAAAGGATACGAAACAGGTGAGTTCTTAAAAATGGACTCTCACAAGTAGAGAGGGTAAATGGTGAAGCAAACCTTGACCACACAGCGGGCCTCAAACAGGGGTACAGTCTCAGTGGGCTTGCTGCAGTAGTTATGGAAGAGAATCAGATTCTCCTGTTTTCAGCTTGATCCTGAAGCAGATCCTCTGGAACCAGGGGCCAATCTGCCTTCATACCACACAATCAATGGACACCAATCAGCAACCAGCCATGCAACCAGCCTACCTCACAACGAGTGCACACTCCTTTGCAAAACACAGACAAGGTGAGAAACACACACACAAAACTGTCACTAGGGAGTCAAATAGACATGATATTGCAGACACACACACACGCACAAATTCTGCCCTCAGAGCCTGATCTTGTGAAGTCCTCCACACCCTCAACTGCCATTGGGCTGGATTCTGATCATGCTTAAATCAGGGATAACTCTGCTGATGTCAACAGAGTCACACCGGTGTGAGAGTAGAATGAGGCTCATTGACTTCAGTGGCATTACTGTGGATTCACATCAGTAGAACTGGGAAGAGAGTTTGGTTCACAAACCCCAGCTCTGAGCCTGGGGACTGACTGCACTTAATATCTGACTGAGGCTCATTTTGTATTGCCTTTTTTTTTTAATTCTAGTTTTTTTTTCTTGTCATGTACACATGGATATAGATATATAAAAAATAACAGATTTGATTCTCTATAGACAGTTTTTGCGCCTTTGGGCTTCTAAAATAAAAATTGTCACCATTACAGAAACCTAAGGTGTGGGGAAACAGACCCTGAACATCTGAGTTTCTTCTCTTAGCAGCTTTCTTTCTTTCTTTTTTTGGAATAAAATAAAAAGACAAAACCAAAATAAGTAAATAAATAAATAAAATAAAATAAAACAAATCACACCATTAAATGAACACATTCAGCAGGTGCCATGTTGCCTCCATCTCTTCCCTTCCCGGAGCATTCCTGCTGCGTTCACACACACTCATCAAAGTAACAAATCACTTCCAATGCTCCCCCTCTGTTTGGGTTTTCCTGCTGTCTGGGCCTGATCTTCAGTTGGGGTCAACTTGCATTTCTCCACTGAAACCAAAGCTATACTGATTTACTCCAGCTGCGGATCTCCACGGAGCTCTGCCGATTTACACTGGCTGAGGAGCCAGCCCAGGATCATTCATTTTCAAAATGGAAGTATGAATGCTGAATGAAATTCTCAAAAACAACCAAACCCTCCTTGGGTTCTCATCTCCTTTCTCCCTCCCTGTTCAAAATGAACGTCCCCAAGTCCCCCCACCCTTTCCCCTGCTTAGCACTTTCTGGAAGTCATAATCGCTCAGTAAAAAAAATAAATAAATCAATCTCTTTCTCTATGTATATGTATATAACTAAATGGCTGCCACCCGGGCAGGAGTTTGGCTGGTGGGCCCAGTCCCTCCAAGCCCACCGGTGCCCTCCTCATCCCTGTGGTCTCTGCGGTGGGGCTCCCCGTCCAGCGCGTGGGCGGGAATGTTGCCATATTGCTTTCGCTCTCTCACACCTCGGAGGTACAGTACCAGAGTATTTACTAAATACATATTTATATATATATATATATATATTTATAGCTTGTGTTTACGTGTTTCTTTTTCCCACAGTCCTTTGGAATTGCTGCTGGGAAATGGTAGCACAAGGCGCGCCCTTGCCCACGCTGCTCACTCCCCTCCCTAACCCTCATCTGTTCCTCTTGCTGACTCCATTGCCCAGCTCCAGCTCAGAAGGGAGTGGGGAGCTGCGGTCTGCCACCCCCAGTTTATCGGGGCTGTCCGACCCCTCACCATCACCCGGTGAGGGGGTGTCCTTGCAGAAGTCCGTCACCCAGGAGGGCATGGAGAGGAACCCCCGGGGGTCAACCGAGTAGAACGGCTTGGCTTCGTTGGTGGTGGGCCCTCGGGAAGAGGGGTTGGCGGTGAGGCTGCTTGTGCTGTTGCACTTCTTCACAAGCGCCCGGCCTGGGGGCGGTGGGGGTGGGGAGAAAAGGGATGTCAGGGAGAGGCTGCTGAGGGTCTCTGACTGCTCGCTGTTGTTGCCACCCCTCAGGCTGCTCCCCGCGCCCTCCTCGTCAGAAGGGTCCATGGAGTCATGATGAGTGCACCCAGGGCTCGTGCTCCCTCCGCTGCTGTGGCTCCGCTGATGCCGCCTGATGCTCTGCAGGCTGAATATCCCGCGGCCCCGCAGGTTCCGCCGCCGGGAGGCAGGGGAAAGTGGAGCTGCCATGGTTCTTTGGCTGGCAGCCGTTGGCATCGGGCACAGTGCCATCGGGAGGTCCAGGGTGCACTGGGGTGAGTCGCTAAGGTTCAAGCTGTCCTCCAGGGTGGTCTGCAAGCTGCCTTCTGAGCTACTGCTCCTGCTGTCATCGAGGGAGGTGTCGCTCTCCGTGGCCTGAGAGAACAATATGCAACAAAGGGAAAGCTTTCAATCTCAGTTCCTAGCATCTGGGGCAACAGGAAATGTGGCAAGAGTTACAGTCCACTTGGAAGGGCTCCTATAAAGCACCAGTTAGATGGCCTGAACATCTCTGACCCTGTATTCAGCCTCTACAGGTGCCTTTGAGCTGTGGGCCCATCTGTTCCATTGTCACCATCAGGTGGTAAGGTCACAATCGGAGCAGGGCAGAGAAAGCTAATTCTATTTCATGACGGATGTTGGTATTTCGAAATTTGGTTTCACTCGGATTCAAAATGCAACCCAAATATTCTGAAATTCTCTGCCAAAGGCCGTGGAGCTGGGCTCTGGGGCAGTCCACCTGGAAGGTTGCCCCAGGGGCATATGCCCGGCAAACCCACACTGCTGAGGAGCAAGGGCTCACAGCTCCCTGTCAGCCTGCCCTGCTGAGGAGCTGGGTGGGTGTGCTGACTGGACACAAGGCAGGAATCTGTCAGGACTGCAACAAAATCAACCATCTCCGCAGAACATTTTGGTTTTGATGAACTGGCAAATTCTGATGAAAAAATGTTGGATCAGAATTGTTCAATAAGGTGATGTGGAGATAGGGGAGAGCCCCAAGGGAGGGGAAAACAGCCTTAATTTCTCTGTTTCGTTGGTCTCCTTTGTTCATAGAATCATAGAATCATAGAATATCAGGGTTGGAAGGGACCCCAGAAGGTCATCTAGTCCAACCCCCTGCTCAAAGCAGGACCAATTCCCAGTTAAATTGTTATTTCACATTTTAGTTGTTTATAACAAAGGGCTCTGGAGACCTCAGGGTTTATCATAGGTGAATTAAAGGGTGTCTGATTTTCTCTTCCTCTGGAATGGCCCAACCCTTCTTCAACTTCACTGTCCTGCAGCCCGGAACATGAGCCATTCAGGAGACACCTTAGCATAAGCACAGCAGGGAAGTCCCCTGGCTTCTCCTTTCCACCACCTGTGTTTCTCAAATACATTTTATTTCCCCTCCTCTACTCTGTTCTCCCCAGTCTCCTAAGTGACAAACAGCAATATCTACCTGGGAGATAGGGGCCAGATGGGATATGAACACAGACAAGGCCAGGGACACACAGTCCATCTGGATGGGATACAGACCTAACAAGCATCGTGTGTGTGGGCATGAAGAAAGGTCCATTCCAGTTCTATTCGGACTTCATTGCCGCTGTTGCTTGGGCCCTGTGAAAAACATCTGGCTTCCTACCCACCTTCTTTAACTCCTGCTGAGACTATTTTTATATGTGTTGAACCCAAGGGCAAATGCCCTCTCTGTCACCAGACCAAGTCCTTAAGTGGAAACCAATCAGCACCAAACCTAGAAACAGGGGTGTCTGGCGCTACCTCTTTATACTTGCCATCCAAGCAGCAGGAGCTTGGGAGGCATGGCTGAGGAGCCAATGTGAACTCATGCCTACTTGGATCTAGACTGAGGCCGTCAAGCTAACTTGCGACCCAAACCAGGCCAGTGCATGTTTTCTGGAGGCACAGGGCCAGTGCCTTACCTACTGTTCCGCCCAGCTCCTCCTTCCCTAGTACTCACTATGAATAAATCTTCAACCTAGTGTACTTTCTGTTCCCAGTAGTGATCTAGCCCTTTGAGCCCCCAGATCCAGTGCACTCTAGGCCACAGTTGCCAACTTTCACGTGGTAAATAAGCACCCCGACTTTCACAATTAGCCAAGGATCAAGCTAATTGCATTTCAAAACAAGGCCAAAACAAGCCAATCCCTAAGAACCCCAACACTCTATGTGACAAAATCCCCCGGCGTGCAGCCTGGGACTATGGTGGGCCTGCTGTGCACCCCAACTCTCTCCCCCCTTGCCCCTGCTTGCCCCATCCTTGCCCCTGCTTGCCGGGAGCCTATCAAAAAAACAAAGCAACAAGCTACAAGCCAAACAAGCAACAAGCTACAAGCCAAAAACTAGCCAACAAGCAACTCACAAGCCAATTAAGCCAAAAACAAGCCCAATTTCTGTGGGTTTTTTTGCGGGTTTGGCATGTCTGCTTTAGGCCCTTCTTCTCTCTCTCCTCCCCTCAGCTCCCTCTTTGTTTGGATATACATGAGGAGCCCCTATCATGGATGGATGGGAAGCAGGGCCCTTACCTGGTGGAGTAGTGAGCAGTTCACACTTGGGGATCGCAGTGATGCCCATGAACCCTGCAGAGAGATTTTAGGAAGGCTGCCTGGACAGGAAACCTTCTCCTGCCCAGTCTGGGTGGCAGAGATGGCTGGATGGAAAAACTCTGCTGGTACAGGTAACAGTGGCCTGGACGTACCTGGAGAAAAGGGTCCGGGGGGAACTGGCAGAGTGGAGGAAGGAGATGGAATGAAAACAGAAAAATAAGACCTCAAGAGTCCATTGATCCACTTTGGAGTCTCTGTTTCTACCTAGGTAAGGGTCCTGTAAGCCCTCTAAACTGAAGGTGTTTAGTGACAAGTACACCCAGGCATGGATCCGGAGTGCTGGGTGTTCACACATTCCACTGATCCTGCTTTCCACATAATTACCGGAGTTAGTAACAGACTCAGAAGCACTATCAGAGCTTGGATCAATAGCCCAACAAGGAAATGGAGAGCAATATGCCCCTCCCATAAATGTCCTTGGAGAAAAAGGCGGAGACATGATAGGCCAAATTTAACCCACGTGCAACGCCACTAAAGTCCAGGGACTTACAGCTGGGCTCCTGCGGAGTAGTAGAAAAGGGAAATACACAAAAAGGTGACTGGGGAGCTCACTGACCCCATAAGGCCAGAGGCATGTGCTCAGGAGTGGAATTAGGACTCTTGTTTCCAAGGCAGATGAAGGTACTGTACGGACCCTAGAGCTAAGGAGCATGGCCTCAGGAGATGGTGGCACTGTCTACACTACAGAGTTAGCACGGTTCATCCACCTGATTGCTAGCTGACGTGACACTGGTTTTGAAGTCTTTGGGCTCATTCTCATTTGCATCCTGCTCCAGCTGTCCAAAGGGACCTTAGTGTACAGGAGAATCATGTCCTTTAAGATTGTGAACATCTGTCTGTCTAGGGCAACTCCAAGGAAAGACAATAGTCACGACAGAAGGTGCCAGGGAAACCAAGCAAGCACCACACTAGTGCTTAATTTGTGCCAGGGCTTGCCAGGACTGAACCCCAGCACCTCTAGGTTTGGGAATTCATAGCCCCAGCACCTCTGAGCTTGCCGCACCAGTTATGAATGTAAAACAATTGCTTGAGCCCCGGCACCTCTTTCATTACAAATTAAGCCCTGCACTACACTGAGATTGTCAAACTGAGAGTGAATTCTTCTTTAGTGAAAAGAAAAGGAGTACTTGTGGCACCTTAGAGACTAACCAATTTATTTGAGCATGAGCTTTCGTGAGCTACAGCTCACTTCATCAGATGTTTGAAGTGAGCTGTAGCTCACGAAAGCTCATGCTCAAATAAATTGGTTAGTCTCTAAGGTGCCACAAGTACTCCTTTTCTTTTTGCGAATACAGACTAACACGGCTGTTCCTCTGAAACCTGTCTTCTTTAGTGAAATCCTGTATCATATCAACTGTATTCCTGACCAGAATAAAGCAGAGCCAGGTCAGACTAACTGAACCAGTCTGCACTGTCAGCAGAGCTAGCATCAAATGACCACACTGTCCAGGAGAATGGAGGGGACTTTCTTTACCTTGATTACTCTCATGCTTCAGCCAGGACTGGACGGGGTTGAAAGGGATTTTCTCCATTTCACACAAGTAACCTTCTGGAGTTGGAGAAGCACCTGTAGTTGTTAATGGGAAGAAACATTCCCCCAAATCTCCCATGCCCATGGAGTCAGGGCTGTTCTGGCCATTCTGTTGAAAAAATTAAAGAGATATCCTTTGTGAAATTAAAAATCACATGGATGGGGTGAAGCTCCCTGAGCAAGCTCTGGAGATGGGGTGGATTCTGAAGATACCTGAACAGTGCACATTCATGTTAGCAAATGGACATTCCAAAGAGTTACAGCCCCATCCCCCTAAACATATTTCCAGTCAAAGCAAGCCATTGATCGTGGTGAAAGGAGTTGTCGTTTGCACCCCTCTCCGTGTTGTCATCAGATCTGTCTGAGTGATAAGTTTCTAGGGGAGGAGTTGCTGCTAAGTGCCTGGCACTCACATTCTTCATGGGAGTGAAGTGTGATCAGCAGGGGAATACATGGCACTCCAGGCTGTGCTGGGACAGAGGTACAGAGTGCGGCACATTAAGAGAAACATGTATCCGATCAGCAGGTGCTAATGGCCAATGGATGTTGTGGTCCTGTTCCAAGATGCAGGCCTCTCCCATGGTTTGTGCTGTGTACACATAAGTTCTGTGACGGACCCTGTCTCAGACAGCATGGAGAAGTGAAGAGGAGAGGAGACACTCACCCCTTGTAACCTCCTCCACTGGGAAAAGCCAGACCCTCACGGGATTCACTCCCATGCCCTGAGTGAGGAACGGGTTCTTGCCAAAGCACTGCTAGGAGGAATGGTGGCTCTTTCAAGGAAGGACATGTCATTCAGGACCTGGGAGGATGCGCACTCTTCCCACTGTGTACGCATATATCCCAAATACCTAGGATGTTCCTACCTTGGTCTCCTTAGAACTCAACTGACAGATGCTGCGATTGTCTAAATCATCCCCTAGCAGGATGGAAGAAGACTTGTCTGAGTTGAGGGATAAGCCTTCCATTTCAGCCAGCTGAACCTACAGGAGGAAAAAGAAGCGGTCACAGGATATGGCCTGAATCTGTTTCTCAACCACTCCTGCTGTTTTAAGGCTGGATGGGTGCAGGGAGAGAGCCCAGACACATGAGATTGACTTATAAAAAAATTCCTTTATTTATACTATGTATTTCCTAACCTAGAGCTAGGCCTGGTGAGATGACCCACTTCTAGTAAAGCATGGAAATGAAGTCTGGGAGCTGCCAGGGACCAATCCAGATGATGGGTTCCCTAATCAAAACTCCCCTGGTGTCAGAGATGGAGAGATGAATCCAGAGTCTGTCCCAGGGTCAGGGTCTGGCACCAGGCTCCTCAAGCATACGGTTCCCTGAGCCAGTGCCAGGAGAGGTCTTCCTTAGTCTGGGGATAATAGTCTGCCCCAAAGACAGAGAGTTGGGGAAGAGTCCTGTAAGGTTTGTTTACACCAACAATTAGTTCGTGGCAAGCTGAGGTGTGAATCTACCCTGCACTAGCCTTTGGCAGACAAACTGTCCCTGTGGACCTGCTGCCGTGCATTAACAGTTCATTAATGTGCTCTGATCTAGTCCTCTCTGACCTTCAGCAGGGTCCATGCAGACAGCCAGCCCACATCAGGCTAGTGCAGGGTTGATTCACACCCCACCTTGCTGCAAACTAAATGTTGTGTACACAAGCCCTTAGTCTGGTGACAACAGAGTGTGCTCTGATGCTGGACGAAGAGAAGGCCCCCTCAGTCTGGGGCTAATGAAGATTGCCCTAGTTAAATAGTGTGAAGGCTCTTTCATGCCAGGGATAGTCATGCCACCTTCAGTCCATGCCAGTGTCATGCTTTTGACTCTCTTTCACCTTAACTACTATAACCTATTCCCTTCTGGCCTCTCTGCTTCTTCCCTCTCTCACCTTTAATCTATCCAACACCTCAACTAACATCATCTTCTCCTCCCTGTTGCTTTATCTATGGCACCCCGTCCTCCATTCCCTTCACTGGCTTCCTCTTTCTTCATCAGGTGTAACAAAGCCCATCATTCTCAGCTTTCAGACTCTATACAGCTCTGCTCCTGCCTACATCTCTGTTCATTTCATCCCCATCCCATTTTACACCCTCCCCTCCTCAACCTTCTCTCCTTAGTTCTTCCTTTGCCTCCTCCCATTTGCATCTCTCCTCTACACTTGGAAAGCATCTCCTTCTTCCTAGCAGCCTCCCTCTCCTTCTTCAAACATACTTCCTTCACTCAGGCTTCCCTCACTGATCTCTAGAGCAGAGCTAGCTCCTACTGCTGCACCTGATCCTTTATTGTTGTTGTAACCGTCTTATTTGGGGCTGCATGCCCCTCAGGACCAAGATCTTGTCCTCCTGTGTGTGTGAACAGACCATGTGCACCAGTGCCACTATGCGAATAAGAATAAGATGATGGTGATATGGCTCCTTCAGGCTGGAAGTTTAGCAGTCTGTGCCAGCGTCAGTGATTGGAAGAGGACTCCTTCAGAGTGATAATTCACTTGGAATAATCAAAAGAAAAAACCTGAGCTAGATTTTGGAAGAGACCTGACATCCATAGCCATTAGGTTGTTTCAACACAAGAACTCCATGTGGTATACCTGTTCAGATTGCTCAAATACAAAAGCCACCAACTCAGAGCGTTAACAAACTCGGAAACCCACAACTGCATTGTGTCAGACATGCTACTCAGCAACCAGTCAACAACAATTTAAGGTCTAGAAAGCACAGTCTGAATCCGGCCCCATTCGACATGTGTGCTCATCCATGATGTATAAGGAAACATTCCACCAAAACAACCTTAACTCTGTCCCTATAGGCATGCAGGCATGAAATAGGAAAAAAATCTGAGACAACCTCCTTCAACCATAACAAAGCGTTTAAAATCATCAGTGACCACAAACACTAGACTACTTTACTCTTTGTTGAACTGTTATTCTGCAAATCTGTCCACTTTGCAGTCTACACAGAAAGACACACTTAACAAAATCATAAATAGACAATAAGTAGGCTCAAAGCCATTGTTCACCATTTTTCATTGACAAACCCTGGGCTGCAGATTAAACACTCCATGGACCACCAATACACATTGCCAGTATGTACACAAACCTCATAAAGACAGAAAATGAAATGATAGAAATGACATGAAAAGAGACCAGCTTCGTGGTGAGGAAGGGTCTTCTTATATTTTAATATTACAACTTCTATAGACTACTTAGAACTCTCCTGACTAAAGTTGACGAAGTAAACATGAAATTATGACAGTGGGCTTTCACTTGACAGAGCAGAACACTTAGCACATACTTAAGAACTTTAAGCATGTGTAGTGTTTTGGCTGGATTGAGCTGGAGCATTTAGCACATTGCTGGATCAAGCTCTAGATAAGAAGGGAACAAAGAACTGAAGGCTGTAGGCAAGTGTTGTCATGGGGCAGGTTTCAACCTGTTTTGGCATGGTGCTTCCTTATAATTGTCATGAAGCACACACATGTTGAATAGGGCCAGATGAAGAATGTGCTCTGTCTACATAAATTTTGATTGATTACTCTACAGTGTGTTTGAAATGTCTGTGTACATCCTAGATTTTTAATGTTAGAGGTAGTGGTGGTTGTATCTGGACAGCCTTCAGTGTTACACAGCATAGTGTTCTTCTGGTGGAATTTCCTTGTTGTTTTTCACAAAAGTTTTATACTATGTAATTATGGATAAAAAATAATGATGCATATATCTGGTTAAAACGTTGATCTTTAATCTTACTTTAATGTGATTTAGAAAACAAAAATATCTAAATTTTAATGCTAAATTGTTCCTTCATGAGTTGATCAATAATTTCCTTTAAATTCCAGTATGTATTTATATGAATCAAAAATAGCAACTTTGGAAGATAATTTATAATTCTAAAGTGGTTATTGGAACTTTTTTAAAATTACAAATCAATTCTTTCACAGTTGTTTTCACTTTCCCCATTTTTAGCACAAGTTTTTTGATTCCTATTTTTCTTTTAATGTAATTTTTTTATCTTTTAAAAATAAATTATTATAGATTGTGGTTATCATTCTGGCTAACTGTGCTTGCCTGGGCATTTTTTTTATGAAATTGCGGTTTTCTTTCATTTAATATTTCAAAATACTTTTTTTGTTGGTTTTTTAATCCAAATTTTGTTTTGTGCTCTCTTGCATCTTCCTGTATGTCATCTCAACCTTAACTCCACCTTAACAAAGGTTTTGTCTAGAGAGCACCTGTGTTTTTTTAACAGTTTGACATGGTTATGACATACACAGGGAACAAGACAGGCAGACAGGAGGAAACCTGCTGAAGCTCCTATGTTCTGATAGGAAATGGGACCAGGTAAAACCAGGAGAACTGCAGGGCACTGGGAACCATGAGGAGCCAGAGTTCAAAGAACTCTGTGGAGTTGAGAAACTATGCATGACCTTGGTTTCCCAGCTATCCTCTGGAAATCACCTTCCCACTATTCACCAGCCTTTCCTGCTTTCCCATGCTCCAAACTTTGATTCCTGCTTCTTCTCCCAGTCTTGCATCCCTGTGGACCTTCTGAAGTCCACAGAATCTGCTGCAGACCTTAACAGGTCTGCAGGAACCATCGACCCAGTGTCAGATCTACTAATGTCCACAGTAGATCCTTAAGACTTCAAAAAGTTTGCAGGGAAGAATATCTGGGACCAGAAGTTGGAATCAAGGTATGGAACTTGGGGGAGCTGAGAAATAGGGGGCAGATGACTCAAAGAAAGACCCAAGTGGGGCCAGAGAAATTCTGCTGAGCTTAGAAGCTTTGCTGACATGCTGAGCTCAGGTAGGCGTGGGATATCCTGGGGACCCAAAGGATGTTTGTAGGGTTAGCGGGAGTGCTCAAGGCTACTGCTGATTGTCACCTACCCATAATTCAGCTGCATACAGCACATACATAGTAATGATGCTTATGAAAGTCCAGGATTCATCATCTTTCTCTTTAGCCCTATTACTTTCCCCTTCCCTTGACTTGGATTCTAAAGTTTTGTTACCATGGGGGAAGATGTCACCACAAGTACCCTTTGTGGTTGTGAAAAGTCTGCCATCCTACCCCTTGATGGTGGTATGGTGATTTTGCTGCCTACCTTCCTGCATGAGAGGGTGAGAAAATTCTCCTGCCACCTGCCTCCCCACGCATGATGCTGAAGATTATGGCCAAGATTTTCAAAAGCAACAAGTGATTTTGGGTGCCCACCTTGGGATGCCTTAAATGGGCCTGATTAACAGAAAGTGCTTAGCACTCACTCTCTAAATATCAGGCCCCTTAAAGGGCCTTGAGTTGGTCAGCCAAAAATGCAGGCACGCCAAATTACTAGTCACTCATCAAAATCTTGGGTATACCACCACATGCCCCCTGTGGATGAGGGCTTGAAGACTCGGCAATTGGAGAAGAATAGCAGCATCCATATTAATATTAATATTGCTGCCTCTGAGGAAGACTCATTGAGAAGGCTATGGCTGGGAGGAGAAGGCCTGGTGCCTTGGACCCAGAGGCATGGAGCCAATCCATTGCTCTCTTTATGTACAGAGGACAGCGTAATCTACCAATGAGAACTCTTGACACTCTAACTTTGCTAACTAATTTCAACCAATAACACTGTAGAATGCAAATTAACTAGACAGGGAATGGTGAGGATTGGTTGTGTTACCGCTGGTATCACATTGACAATATATAAGAATAACCTGAGCTATTGACACAACTGTAACCACAATCATGACAGGGAGGTACAACAGTTGTTAAAAATTTTACTTAATTACAACCTAATTTCTTTCAACATTTTCAGTGAGTTTTAATGGAAATTCCAGAGGTTTAGGGAAGGATTTTCAAAAGCACCTAAAAGTGATTTAGGAGCACAAGTCTCACGGAAAGTCCATGGGACTTGTGCTCCTAAGTCCTTGATGTGATTTTGAAACTCCCATCCTTAGTAAGAAGCCGTTTTTAGCTAGAAGGATCCCCTCCTAAAAAAAGAGACTCAAAAACTTCCTTAATAAGCTAATTTTAAATTCATTTTAACTAGGGCTGTCAAGTGATTAAAAAAATTAATCACAATTAATCGTACAATTAAAAAAATTCATTGCAATTAATCACGCTGTTAAACAATAATAGAATACCATTTATTTAAATTTTTTAATGTTTTATACATTTTCATATATATTTATTTCAATTACAACACAGAATACAAAGTGCACAATGCTCAGTTAATATTTATTTTTGATTAGCACTGTAAAAAACAAAAGAAATAGTATTTTTCAATTCCCCCATTGCAAGTACTGTAGTGAAATCTCTATCAAGAAAATTGAATTTACAAATGTAGAATTATGTTAAAAAAAACCCTGCATTGAAAAATAAAACAATGTAAAACTTTAGAGCCTACAAGTTCACTCTGTCCTACTTCTTGTTCAGTCAATCGCTCAGACAAACAAGTTTGTTTACATTTGCAGAAGATAATGCTGCCTGCTTCTTGTTTACAATGTCACCTGAAACTGAGAACAGGCGTTCACATGGCACTGTTGTAGCCAGCGTCACAAGATATTTACGTGCCAAATGCACTAAAGATTCCTATGTCCCTTCGTGCTTCAACCACCATTCCAGAGGACATGCATCCATGCTGATGACAGGTTCTGCTCAATAACCATCCAAAGCAATGCGGACTGACGTATGTTAATTTTCATCATCTGAGTCAGATGTCACCAGCAGAATGTTGATTTTCTTTTTTGGTGGTTTGGGTTCTGTAGTTTCTGCATTGGACTGTTGCTCTTTTAAGACTTCTGAAAGCACTCTAGTCCCTCTCAGATTTTGGAAGGCACTTCAGATTCTTAAATCTTGGGTCAAGTGCTGTAGCTATCTTTAGAAATCTCACATTGGTACGTTCTTTGTGTTTTGTCAAATCTGCAGTGAAAGTGTTCTTAAAAGAAACAACATGTGCTGGGCCATCATCCGAGCCTGCTATAACATGAAATATATGGCAGAATACGAGTAAAACAGAGCAGGAGACATACAATTCTCCCCCAAGGAGTTCAGTCACAAATTTAATTAACACATTTTTTTTAACAAGCATAATCAGCATGGAAGCATGTCCTCTGGAACGATGGCCAAAGCATGAAGGGGCATATGAATGTTTAGCATAGCTGGCAGGTAAATACCTTGCAATGCTGGCTACAAAAGTGCCATGCGAATGCCTGTTCTCACTTTCAGGTGACATTGTAAATAAGAAGCGGGCAGTGTTATCTCCTGTAAATGGAAACAAACTTGTTTATCTGGGCGATTGGCTGAACGAGAAGTAGGACTGAGTGGACTTGTAGGTGCTAATGTTTTACATTGTTTTGTTCTGGAGTGCAGTTATGTAACAAAAAAAATTTACATTTGTAAGTTGCACTGTCACAATAAGGAGGTTGCACTACAGGACTTGTATGAGGTGAATTGAAACATACTATTTTTTTTATTTGTGATTTATAGAGTACAAATGTTAGTAATAATAATAATATAAAGTGAGCCCAGTACACTTTGTATTCTGTGTTGTAATTGAAATCGATATATTTGAAAATATAAAAAAAAAATCCAAAAATATTTAATAAATTTCACTTGGTATTCTATTGCTTAACAGTGTGATTGAAACTGCGATTAATCGTAATTATTTCTTTTTAATCACGATTATTTTTTTTTTAGTTAATTGCGTGAGTTAACTGTGATTAATCAACAGCCCTAATTTTAACTCAGACTAATTAACAGATTTACTTGAAAATCCCTTCTTTAAGTGAAAAACTGAATGCCAACTGGAGAGTCTACTGTACCTCCGCAACGATATCTCCACCTCTAGTTCACTCTCTCCTGTCATCCTTCCTGGTACAACTGCCTTTCCTTCCTGCTTTCCACCAGTACATACGTGTCTCCAATTGCTTAGGAGGACAGGCCAATATCATAAATTCACTGTAGTAACAAAGGTCAAAGCTTCTGTCTAAACAATCTATGGAGCGCTCCTCAGGAAAACCTCAAGGGTATGAGCATGTGTGTGTGTATTTGGGGGTTCCCTCCCCATCCTCGCACGCAGGTTACCTCTTGCTTGTCATGGTTACACTTCTCGCACATGGCCGGCGAGGAGTAATGATGGAAGACGGAGCCCGATAGGTTATCGATGATCATTAACTCCCCGTCGAAGGAGTCCTTAATAATTAAAGAGACACTGTCCAGCCATAAGTTCTCCTAGGGGACAAGAAAGGGGGAGGATGGGAGAAATTATTTAAAGAACCCAGAATTTTTTGCTTTAATGTGTTGTGTGAATTGAGGGCCAGATTCTGCCACCCTTACACAGAGGGAGTAGCACTTTACTCTATGAGCAACCTTACTGAAGTCAATGAGGCTGGTCGTGGAGCAAGGTGTCACTTGATGGTGACAGAATACAGCACTTAGGGCTTGTCTACACTTGAAACACTACAGATGTGCCACTGCAGCGCTTCAGCAGAGACCAGTGGATTACAACCTGTAGTCCACGGACCCCTGGGGGGTCCTCAGACTACGTCTAAGGGGTCCACGAAAGGTTGTCATTACCGTAGAACAGTGGTTTTCAACCTGTGGTTCACAGACCCCTGGGGATCTGCAGAGTATGTCTACGATTTCCAAAGGGGTCCGTGCTTCCATTTGAAGTTTTGTAGGGGTCCACAAATGAAAAAAGGTTGAAAACCTCTGGTGTAGACACTACCTATGCTGACAGGAGGGGTTCTCCCACTGGCGTAGGTAACCCATCTCCCTGAGAGGTGGCAGCTTGGTCAGTGGAAGAATTCTTCCATTGACCTAGCATTGTCTATGCCGGGGGTTAGGCACAGCTACATTGCTCAGGGGTGTGGCTTTTTCACACCCCTAAGCGATGTAGCTGGGTTGACTTAGCTTTTTAGTTAGACCAGGCCTTAGTGTTCATGTGAAATGGAGGGACTAACATCACTAGTTGCCATTGCAGACAGGCACTGCGTAAGCTTCCCTTCCAGCTCTGCCAATGCATCTCACTCCTGTACTGCACCATCTCCTGCTATTCCAATCCTGAGCTTCCCACACAAAATACTCTGCTAATGCACCTTAATCTTGACCTGCAGCACCCCTCCTATTGTAATCCTGAGCTTCCTGCACAGTTCTGACAATGCACCTCCAACCTGTCCTGCAGTACCCCCTGCACCCCTTACTCTTCCAGTCCTGGCCCCACACAACACCACCAATGCACCGGCACAACCCAGTTCACCCAAGCTAGACCTGAATGCAAACCAGTCACCAGTGTGTATCCCATTACTAAGCCCTAAATCATCTAGACTGCCCTCCTTCTCCCCACTCCAGCCTGCTGCAGTTTTGCTGGTAAGCATAAAGGTTTACCCACCTGTGCTGGAGAGAAACATCTCATGCACAGACGTCCTTCAGGGTCCACTCTCCCACCTCCTCCACCTCCTGCTCCCTGTCCTGAGCTCGGGGAGCCCACGGTGCGGGGGCAGAGCCCGTGTGCCATCTCGAGCTCAATCTCGGCATCCATTTCTGCGTCCTCCTGCGCCTCCTTGTTGCTGTCGTCGAGGTGTTTCATGAGCACAGCTACCACCACGTTGATGAGGACAAACTGGGCTGTGAGCACGAAGCTGACAAAGTAGAGTGGCGAGATGAACTGCAGGTTGCTGAGGCAACTCCGGTCATCATGGGTGCAGTCCCGCAGGGTATCCTTGAGGAAAGGGCAAGTGTGAGAGGAAGTGGTGGGAAAAGGGAGGGAAGGACTAGAGTAAGAATTTAAATTTGGCTGCTCCCTCAGTAAAAAAACACAGAATCCAATGCCAGGCAGGACTAAGGTTCTCCAATACCCAGTGCTGTCTGAGCATCTGGGATCCTCGGTGCCCAGTGCCCCCGGCAATCACAGGAAGACCATCACATTTGACAGTCTCTGCCCAGTGCTCCAGAAACAGGTGTCCTCTTCCCCATAAGCCTAGGGAGAAAATTCCTTCCAGACCCGCAAATGTGAACATTTTAATTCTGCAAGTGTGAGCAAGAGTCACTGCAACTAAGTGCCTAATCCCCTTCATCTCCCAAAGACACTACCCATGTCCAAAGAACTGTCCATTTCCCCTCCTTGAATCCTTGTAAGCTATTTAATTTGGAGCAATATGATTTGAACATGGGGGAGAAAACTTATCTGCCTGAGGTTTCTAAATCACAAGCCACTCCCATTGCAGCTCCATGTGTGTGTCATACCAAATGCCCCCCCACACTCAGCCTCGGAGAAGGGGCTAGGGTGGTGATGGTGGTGAATCTCCCTTCTCAGCATGGCCACACTGTTGTCCTGCTCTTTGAGTAGAGAATTTGCACTTCTCTCAGCCAGCTGCCTGCAAGACTAAATGGGCCAATGATCTGATCTAATCTGGCAGGAAGTAGAATCCTGGACTAGATGGGCCAGTGGTCTGAACTGGCAAGCCAGCATCTACATTTCCTCATCATTGAGCTCCTGTAAAAACAGTTTCTGTCAGAAAACAGGGTCTGCACCAGATCCAGTCTGCAGGACCCCTAATGGCCTGTAGTAGATTGCCTAATAGGTTACACTGTCTGACTGACTGGAAGAGTCAGCAGACCGGCTCTTAAACCCAGCAGCAGCTGCTGCTTTAAGTATTTGCCCCTGGCTGCAATAGCTTCTGTCTTGGACCCAGCCCTGCTCCTATCTAGCCTCACACCAGGTAAACCAGTTTTGACCCTGGGCCCTGACTCCTGACTCCGGCTGTGACCCTTGGCTCTGGCATTGGGCCTCTGACTCTGGGTCTGACGCCCACTCTAACCCCTAGACATGGCCACCCATGTCCGAGTCACCGACAGTTCCAAGCAGTGCTGATCCCTCCCACTCAAGCGTAGAATTTCTCCTTCATTAGAACAGAGATGTTTCCTCCTCTGAGGCCCATGTTACCTTCATGATTCCATTCCAGTTGTCGCCAGTGGAGACCTGGAAGAGCGTGAGGAAGGCCATCCCAAAGTTCTCAAAGGTGGCATGGCGGCTCATGCCCTCACAGGGGTTCTCGTCATTGCACACTGCAAAAGAAGGAATTTATAATTGTGCAGTGGATTGATTCCTAGCTCTCAGAGTGTGCCAGGGACTCAGAATAAGCCTCCCTGTGACCATTCCACTCTGAGATTATTAGCTTCACATCCAGAAGTCTGCACTTAATGGCTCCAGTCTATAGTCCCATAGGCTGGGTCCATGACAGTAATGACCAATGGGTTGGACATTGTCTAGCAGTATCAGAATAATTACCCCAACCCCAGGATATCGAGCAGCATAACTCATTTCCCATGGATGTCTCCCAGCATGCTTAGTGGTCCAAAACATAGTTCTCCTTTACCCCATGGCTGCCGATCCAAGCCTGCAAGCTTGCTGTGCTGGCACCATCCATTAAAATGAAGGGATTTTGAGGGTTTTCCTGCTACAATCAGCAGCATAGCAAGTGCATGTGAGCCAGACGTACCTGGCATACTGGTAAGAGTGGTAAAATGCTACCCCCACAACACCCAGCAGTAGTCACTTGATCAAGGGCCTAATCCTCTTGGTGTGAAAGAAGATTCCCTGCCCCTCTTCATGTACTTGGCTGAAAGTTTTGCCCATTGATACATGTCAACATGGACCAGAGGAGTGCATGAACTTCCCCTGAGTCTTCCCTTTAGCCATTTGGCTGGAACTGGGACAGAGAGGAGCTGATTTGCTGAGGCAGTGCATGGAAAGCAAAGACTTAAGAATGAGAGAAAGCCATCTAACTCTCTCATTCGGAGACAGGTTTTTTGGAAAGGTGGAAATTCCTATCATGGCAAATACCCAGAGAGGAGGTTAAAGGTCATCAGAATACCCAGCCCTTTCATTAAATCAGAGCTGGGCCTGCTGCAATATGGGAAACTGCCATTTTTTTTTCCATTCTTTGGCTCACCCAAGAGCACGGCATGCTTGAAACTTACCCAGCTTCCCAAAGAGTTCCACTCCTAGAGCAGCGTAGATGAAAAAGAGGAGCATGAAGAGCAGTCCGAGGTTCCCCACCTGAAACCAAACCGAACCATATCAGGCTAAGCCAAGCCAAGCCAAGCCAAGCAAGACTGAATCACACCAGGCCAAGCCAGCTATCATCACTCTAGCAGCAGCAACAGAACACCATCAAATATTTCCACTCCGAAACCTTTAGAAACTTCATGCACGCAACCACTCAGAACCCAGGAAGTCGCCAGTGAAGCCACCAGTCATGCTCACAGTAACCTCATCTCCCCAGGTCTTCCTACCCAAACATCCTAACCTTCAAAGCCACTCACAGCCGCCACGGCTCCTTTCATTCGTAGCCTATAGCGGGTCATCCAGTTCCTCACAATCCCACCCCTCAGACTCCAAGCCCAGAGAGATGAAGATAATCATATTTAGGCACATATGAAGTGGTGAAGCCTGTTGCACAGGACAAAGTATGAGCCGAGAGTAAAATTTTACCCCAAAGAGCCCCCCTCCCCAGCTGCCCAGCTCCCCCTCAGTGCTGCTGCCTGGTGCATTGTGGGAGTCAAGGTGCTAGTCAAATGTGGGGGCAGAAGAGGGTGAGAGCAGGTCTATCAGCGAGCACCGCGGGAGTGGGCATGCGGCAGGGGGCAGAAGGAATGAACCAGGCTCTCCTGATATGTGTGGTGGGAGGGGAACAAGGGAGGAGAGAGACTGCAGGGACTCAAGTAGGGAACTAGGCCTGTGTATGAGGAGCTTGGAATGGAAGGAGCAGGTAGCCTGTGGGAGAGAGCCCAGTTTCTATGCCCCCAGCTATCGCACTTGCAGGGTTTCCCATGGGGCTGCTGTCTGGTGCACCATGGAAGCTGTGCCAGCAGTAACAGGGGAAAGCACTCCCCTGTTATCCCTCCCCAATATCTCTGCTTGCCTCTCCAATTCCTGGCTCCATTGTCTGCAGTGAGGAGTGTGAGGAACAGGCCAGCGTGTCCAGAAGGCAGACTGGGCGGCAGCAGAAAAGGGAAGTAGCTGACGCCAGCTGGTAGCTCTGTGGGCTGAGCTAGGTGAGGTGCTGATGAAGGAGGGGAGTAACTCTGATCTGGTTACATTTAAAAATTTGGAAAGCAGCCTTGGTGTGAGATGTCAGCACATGTGTGTGTGCACTTGTGCGTACACACTGACTGTGGGGAGGGGAGGGTTCTAGCCACAGGGAGCTGAAAAAAGCTGAGACGCTCAGGGATAAATTTCCAAAAGGGATTTTTTTTAAATGACATCTTTATTCACTTTTCAGAATGGTTGCAGAGTAACAAAGACAGACAGGGGATTCAAACAGGGCAGCCAGAGAAGCCTTCCATGCCATTAGCAAGACAAAACCATTGATGACTTTCTGCTCTAGTAATATAAAGAGAAAGGTCGAGAGGAGAACAGAGTGCCAAGGAAAGGAGAGACTGTTTTAAGACACTTATTCTGCCAATGTTAATAAAGCTTGGAGAAAAATAGTATTATGGATAATTCAATTGTCCCCTGAAGAGTTAGTGTGTAAAAGAAAATATGGAGACTAAATTCAATCATTTAAATGTGAAACAGAGGGGTTTTAGTATTGCCTTAAGAGCACATTTTAACACAGTCTTGACTGTGGAGTCCTTTTTGATGCCTCCATAATGTAACTTTATTAAATGAAGTCAACCTTTCCCTATTACAGAACCAAGGACCATCAGATAGGAAGGTCCTGACTACACACTCCTTCAGTGCCAGAAATTACTACTGGAAATTCCTTGACCCAGTACTCTTTGCAAGGGGGGACCTTCTTTTAATAGGTGTTTGTGTGTGTGCAGGGGCAGATATTAAGAACTCTTGCTTAGCAGTGAGGTTCTTTGGTGAAATAATGTGAAAGACCCAGGATTTATTAAGCACGGAAGAATGGTGACCTTGTAACCAAGGTGCTGCCTTGGGATTCAGAAGATCTGGGTTCAATTCTCAGCTCTGCCCCAGAATCCCTAGGTGACCCTAAGCAACTTACTGCAGCTCTGTGGCTCAGTTTCCCTATCTGTAAAATGGAGAAAATAGCATTGACTTTGTTTATTTAGACTGTAAACTCTTTGAGGCAGAGACTGTCTCTTACTCTGCATATTATACAAAAATGATAAAAGGTTTAGAAAATCTGACCCATGAGGAAAGGTTAAAAAAACTGGGCATGTTTAGTCTTGAGAAAAGAAGACAGAGGGGAGGGACCTGATAACAGTCTTCAGATATGTTAAGGGCTGTTATAAAGAGGACGGTGATCACTCGTTCTCCATGTCCACTGAAGGTAGGACTAGTAATCAGCTTAGTCTGCAGCAGGGAGACTTAAATTATATATTAGGAAAACCTTTCTAACTGCCAGGATAGTTAAGAACTGGAAGAGGTTACCAAGGAAGGCTGCAGAATCCCCGTCATTGGAAGGTTTTAAGAACAGGTTAGACAAACACCTGTCAGGGTTGCTCTACGTTTCCTTGGTCCTGCCTCAGCACACGGGACTGGACAGGGTGACCTCTGAAGTTCCTTCCAGCCCTACATCTCTATGATTCTATAAAAGCATCAAGCACAATAGGGCCCGGGTCTCAGTTGGGGCCCCTCACTGCTACTGTGATAAATAAAGAATCTCAATAAATAGAGGAAAGTCAGATGAAGCCCAGAATTCAGCGAAGACTGGAAATTGTGTTTCCATCTCATTCTTGTGCCAAGTGATTCCCTTTAATTCAGATGGACATGGTTTAGTGACAAAAATATCAGAATTAAGTTCCTTGTGTAACTGCTCGTGCTGTCCCCAGATTGATTTTCAGCCCGGCCTCATTCACGAACACTGGTGTGTTACCTAATAAGTCAGCTGACAAATGCCTGTGCATTTCGATATCCGATAAGATTACTGTCTGCTCTGGGCCTGCCAGAGGAATGATCTGATCTATGATCAATACAGCTACTTGGTGCCATTATTCCTTTCTTAACACGTCTCTCTGGAGGATCCAAAAGAGAAGAGAACTGTTTCTCTGGCTGCTCATCCATCACAGGGGCTTCTCTCAGCGGGCCTGATGCCTGCATGAGGTGGTACATGAATAACTCATTCCAAAACAGCTGCCACTCACAGCTCGTGAAATCCTTCTGTCTAGCTGTCTTTCAGGAGGCATTTAGCTGCATGTTGTACAAGCCACCACAGGTAATGTCACTGCTTCTCGTGGGGTGAGAGGTTCAAAATCACTTGCAGACCAAGGAGGAGAAGAGGGCAAATGGAAAGCAAGCAGGCAGGCGGTGGCAGAAATGAAACAAGCACAGCATGGAAGAGGACAGTGGAAAGGGAGAACAAGTGGGAAAGAATGAGAGGGACACAGAAGAGATACTTGAACATCAGCTTTCTCCCTAAAATGGTCATGGTTTGCTCTCCATCCTCATGGCAAATGAGTGTGAGGAAAGTGACAGCAGTAAGGGGGAAGGGGCAGCCAAAAATAAAGCAGGTCTCATGCAGGAATGGAGCATTGCTTTATTCAGTAACACCATGGGGGGTTAAAGTTGTGAGCAGACAAGGCCAGAAAGAAATGAATGTAACCATGTGGTTGACATATCGATATGAGCACGACCCTCTGGCACATCGTGCCACTGTCCTAAAGACCTCAGCAGACACTGTCTCTCTGATTCTAGGCACGCTCAAGGAAATGAACTAATGGAAAGACCGGTGCACAAAAGGGGCATCTTTCTAGTAGCTGCTTTCTTTTACCTGTGGCAGAGCTTGCACAACTGTGTCCAGTAACGCCCGCATCCCTGTCGCCATCTTCAGTAGCTTCAGCACTGGTACCAGAACCAAAACAAAAGTGTTACTCAGAGCTGGGACTCAAGGGAGAGAAATCTGCTTCCAGTATGCCAGGACAACTGGACGGAGCACACCATGTGGGTGTTCTATCGTTCTCCTCCATTGTAAAACTGACCCACCAACCTCTCTCTCCTCCTCCAACTGGCCATTTTCCTTCCACGCCCTACCCCCACATCCGCCCCACGGTCCCTTCCATTCTAACTTATCCCTCTGCATACTAACGACCCTTCTCTCTCATTCCATGCCCACTCTGGTTCCTTCCATCCTATCCCCATACATCCTGAACACTGGCCCTCCCTTTCCCAACACCACACATCACCAATCTCTCCTACTCCAATTCCGTATCCTTCTACACCTGCTTCATTTCCTCCTCCCTCTCCTTTTTGCTGAAGCTTGGCAAGTATTCGCCCTCATCACTGTAAATCTATCCTCCCCAGTGCAAACCATACAGGCCCTTTGTCTTTTCTGTAAAAATTACAGCAACATTTGCATTACAAAAGAAAAGAAGAAAGAATTTGTTTCTCACAAAATCTGCCAATCATTTTGGTCCCTCTCACAAAGTGAAAGCCACTACGGCTCTCCTGGACAAAGGTTTGTCTAAATGTCAAGTTGAGGGCAATCAGGAGACAGCCTAAGGGATTGTCTACACATGAAAATCAATCAGGAATAAGGTGGTGGATTAACTATTTCTGATTAAACTCCATGTGTGAATGCTCTTATTCTGGAATAAGAGTGCTTTGTTCTGAATAAACTTAATCCAAAATGGATTAAGCTAATTCAGAATAAGGCACTCTTATTCCAGAATAAGAGTATCCACACATGGAGTTAATCTGGAATAGCTATTCCAGAATAACTGCTCTTGTAAACAAGCCCTGAGTTTCCATAACCATCCAAGATTACAGATATGAGAAGCCAATTGGTGAACTGGCATCACAGGCAGCACCCAGTGCATTCTGTCCCACCCCAGAGGTGTCTGTGCCCCACGTCTCCCTCCAGTGTCTCTCTCACCCCGGGCAATGCGCAGCACCCTCATGATGCGGATGATGGTGGGGTTGATGGGGAGAGCTGCGTTGATTTCAATCTCCTCCAGCGTGATGCCCATGACAGATAGCAGCACAATGGCCAGGTCCAGCTGGTTCCACCTTAAAAAAATAAAAGAATAAGGAAGAATGGAGCTTTTCAGTGTGACTGACAGGGGAATGTGAATTCATTACATTTTAAATATAAAGTAAAATAAAATCCTCCAAATCAGTGAATCGGAGGCCTCGCTGTGACAGTTAGAGCCTAATATGACTGGATGTCATTTATTCTACTCCCGTCTACTCTGCTTCCTGGACCAATCAGCAGACTCCAACAAGAGGAAGCATTGGATAACTCTCATTAACCCGTTATCGCTCCAGTGTGTTTAAGGTGAAGCTAATAAGATCTTTGCTACCCGGAACAAGGAAGAAGTTGAGGCCCCCATGCTCTAGGATTCCACTGCAGATACAGATCCCTCCCCAAAACTTCACTGCCTCACCGGACGACCTGCGTGCCCTACTGCTCACCTGTCTTTGAAGAATCGCCGCAATCCAAATGCCACCAGCTTCAGAACCGCCTCCAGCACAAAAACTGTGGTGAACATGTAGTTGCAGTACTTCAGGGCAGTCTCAAGAGACTGTGGATGGAAAGAGATGCTGAGAGAGGTGGAGAGTGAGAGGCATTAACTACAGACGTGCTTGTGAAGTCACTGAGTTCCAGCCTGCTTAACTGGTCAGGAATGGTGGAGGCAGGAGGGGGCTGCCAAATCCTGGATTGCAACAACTTGAATGCTGGCACAGACTTACCAAGGGCAGCAGCCATCACACTGCACTCCCATGCCAAGGGGCTCTCAGGATACCTGCTGCTCTGCCTAGCCACGGCTCAAGAGAATGGGCAGGCCTGGGGAAGGGCGGTGGTGTGCAAAGGGTTAACAAAGCATCATCACCCAGCATCTCTGACATCAGCAGCATCAGGTTCATGGGACATCACCCAGGTGTTACCCTATAAATGGCTTCCATAAATCTACAGGGAATGCTTCAGGCAGGGAGAGTGCATCAGAGCAAATAACCTGTCGCTATCTGCAGTAAGGGGAAACCCCGTGTCTCTGGATGGGGACTAGGTGGGTATTTAGCAAGCTTCCGCCCTCTACTCCGCTGCCCTGGTTCTCCCATGTAAGGTCTCTGTTCTCCACCAAACAGTGGCACCAGCTAGGGAGGGCTGTGGGGGTGAATACCACCCCCGCCCAAAGTGTTTAGACTTACTGAAAGTTCCACAGACCCTGGGCTGCTCACTTTTAAGCAGTGGCTCCATACTAAATCACTACTGTGGCTCCTGGAGCAGTGGAGTGTCCCTCCGGCTACGTGATCGCAACACCACTGAAATTTGACCTGGGTGCCCCTTTGTACAGAGAAGGGAGACTCCCTGGCTGAAGGTGACCTCGCGGAGTGGGCGGGGACTGGAATTAGCCCTCCCCCAAAGAAATATCTGAATTGGTGCCGCTGCCACCAGAGGGTTTCTATTAATTGTATGTAGCATGTCCACAGAACCTTTTACCTGGAAATCTAAAAGCACTTCGCAAGAACTGATTAGGGAAGCCTCACCATACGCCTGTGAGGAAATGGGTATGCTTATCCCTATTGCAAAGATGAAGAAACTGAGACACAGGGAAGCTAATTGACTTGTGCAATTAGCACAAGGGAAGGGACAAGGGATGCTAACTTTTGCAGAACAAATAGGGATATAGGAAACACTGTGAGGAATCCAGGGCAGGACGAGGGGGCAGTTCAGGAACACAAGATAAACAGTAACAAAATTAAACAGCCAACCAGAAAGATAAGCTGGACCTAGAGGAAAAACTTGGCAGTGAATGTGAGCAACAATAGACAAGTCACAGCCCTGGTCACTTCTAATACAACCAGCTCCAGCTATGAAATCAGATTTGTCACCTCAAACCCCTCAGGAGTTTACCAAGGGCTTCCTGGAGATGGAAAGGGGCTCCCTGGAACTGCATGTTTCTGAACAGACAGAGCAGTGAGCGTGGTGCTTTCAGATAGAGGGAGAAAGCCCCTTTTCCAGCACACATTTCCCCTCTCCCGCACGTGTCTGTAACCCTGTCAACAAATATTGAGGATTTCCAAATCTCCCCCACCCCAAATATTGATCTTTCCCAACCCTCAAGACCTTCTGTTGTGATCACCCTTCTTCCAGCTGAGAGAAACTAGGTCAGACTCTCTTCAGCGTCTGTCCACACTGCTTCTCTTGTGGAATGAGGGTGACTGGGTGAGGGTCTCTCTTCAGCTATCCAAGGACTGGGTCTGCCAGCCCCTGTAGCACTCCCAACTCACTCCACTGAGGTTCGGGGGTGGCTACTGAGAAACTGAAATCTGATCCATCTAGCAACGCAAAGCACTAGCTCCCAGGGGCAGTATGCCACCCTCTGCTGGGGCCCAAGGGAAACTACAAAGAGAAGGAAACCACAAGGCTAAACTTGGGTCATCCACATGACAGTGGAAAGAACTAACTCCCTCTATCACCCTATCTTGCAGAATTTTGCACGACAATTTTCTTGGGGACCCTCCTCTACCATCTATCATGGTGGATCATGACACCGGCAGCCTTAGAGAAATTACACAATCAGTCGCTGGTTAGTGTTTCGAGCACGTGGGGTTGCCAGGATAAGGAGTGGGGAGGAGACATTGCAGAGAGGATAGGTTTGAGGAAGATAGAGGTTAGAAAAGGTTACAGAATATATAGAGATTTCCTTTGGGTTGCAATTTGACCACCCTCTGCAAAGCATGCTGGGAGATGCTGCTCTTCCAAGTCAATCTCTAATGGCTGCTAAGTTTTACTTATAACCTAGTGACCCCTTATGTGTTTGACTGCTTGGAAGGGAAAATGTCAAGTCTCTTTTGTTATGGAAAATGAGATGGGGAAAAGAAAGAGAAGGAGGTAGGGGCAGGGTTTGGTCCCTTGAACTCACTCACCACTGGCTGGTTGTAGTGCTCCAGGGACATGGTGACGACGTTGAGGCAGATGATGAAGGTGATGAAGATGTCCAAGTAGTGGCTGGTGCAGACCGAATGGATGAGGAGGCGGACAGAGCAGTAGGTGGCATAATACGGCAAGCGCTGCGCCTCTTCAATGGGAGGGGGGAGAGAGAGAGAGAGAAGATAGAAGAGAGAGGGAAGAGAAACAAAGGGAATTAGGAAGGAAAGTGGGGGAAAGAACAGAAGCAATGGAAAGGCATGGAGGGAGGGAGAGACAGAAACAGGAACGGAGAAGGAAGAAGCAGAGGAAACAGATAGAAAAAGGAGAAAAATAAAATAAAGAATGCAGAGAAAGAAAACAGAAATGGTGAGGAAAGAGAGAGTGTAAAAGGAAAGAGGAGGTAGGGAGAGACAAGAGAGGGAAGGTGGGAGCGATAGAAAGAATCTGTTAGTCCTATGTTTGTGGAAATGGCACTAAATCAGCATTTCATGCCTCAACAAATTAAGATCACAAATGATAAAAAGGAGCAATTGGCTCCAGGAGATGCCCAGAGGTGGCATCAGGGACAGGAAAAACTGAAGAAGGGGAAGGAAGACGGAAGCCCATGGGCTTGGAAAGGAGAAGAGTAATCAGACAGGATCTCCAGGGTAGGGGTAGGAAGGAGCAGGGGTGATTGCCAGCACCCAGGGTCAAGTGTGCATCTGTGATGTTTCTCTCATTGGAGCACAGAAAACAGACACGTGGGGACCATCACTGTGGGGGGACCCTCTTAGTTCCAAGGAAGCCTTGGAGAAACTGCCACAGGAATAGAAAGGCCCAGGAACACAGTGTGGGTTTTTTCCTCTTCTCCCCTGCCTCATTTTGCATTAAACAGGAAAGGATTAATGTAGGGGTCCGCCCAACAGCACTGGCTGGTGCCGCAGGGCTCTCCAAAGGAGTGTCTAAATCCCTGAGGGAGGGAGTGTGTGTGTCTGGGTGGAGGTTCCCAGAGAACACACACACACACGCACACGTCTATGAATGTGTTATTTTCTAGAGGCAAGGCGTTAAGGGAAAAGGAGCCTTTCCCAACACCCCCAGTTGCCATCAAGCACCCTGTCACCTCTACCCTCTGTTGCTGGGATTCTGACGCGAGGGTAGCTGGCTGGGGGCGTCAGGCAATGCGGCAGCCCGGCAGCGGTGTCCCACCGAGAGCAGAGCAGTGCTGAGAGCATTGACAGAGATGCTGTTATAGAGAAACTGATCAGTCAAAAAATAAAAGAAGAGGAGGAGGAGGAGGAGGGGGTTTTTCTCAGAAAACCTTGGCCTACGAACCAACCAAACACTGAGGCTGTGCCTTACTCCTGCGCTTCTTCTCCAGGCGCCTGAGGCGCTTTTCCTCCCGCCGGCGTGCCTCCTCTGCCTCCTGATGCTGCCGGCACTTGTGGAAGTTCTCCACCACCACCCCCACGAACATGTTGAGAACGAAGAAGCTGACGATGAGGAGGAATGAGATGAAGTAAAGGAGCATCCAGGGGTTGTTGTTGGTCACTGGCTGGGAAGAAAAGAAAAGAAAGGCTGTGATTGGCTGACTGGGAGTCAGAGGTGGGGTTATGAAAATGAAGGAGAGCAGCAGGTTGTGATTGGCTGGAAGTGGCAGGATTGTGAAAATGAGGGAGATCAACAGATTGTGATTGGCTGGTTGGGAAAGGATTATGAAAATGAAGGTAGGAGCAACAAATAGTCTGGGTGTCTGGAAGTCAAGGAGAAGTTTATAATAATAATAAAGCACTCAGGATGCTGCACCTACAATTCCAATATAATCACAACAGATCAAATGGACAATTAAAACATCAGAGAATATGACAGACACTAAAGATACCTGAAGAAAAGGTGTGTTGGGCTGAGGGTAGGTAAATCACACCTCTAAGGTGCAATGGGGGAACTCCTGAAAGGTGAGGGGTGCCTGAAAGCAGGTGTCATTCAGGATCAAATAGAAAAGTTTCTCATTACTGTTTCTAGGTTTCTCACCACTGAGGGTTTTAAAAGACCAACAGCACTTCTAGTGCTGAGAACAGAGGGTAAGGATAGTATCCTCACTGCCATTCAGTCCTCTGTCGCTGCAACCTTTGCCAGGGGCCTGACCCTGCATTACTCAAGTCAATGTGAGTTTTGGATACCATTGGGACTTAGTTGCAGGGACAGAGGATCCCAATTTATAAGCAATTAGAGGAACCAACTGTAAATCTGGTGGATGCACCATGTCGAGAAAGACATGGGTGACTGCTGCTTCAAAGGTATCACAGGATACATAAAGACCCAGCCTGCATAACTTCCCCAGCTACATCAGGCTAATCACTTCCAAACACGCTTCCCTGCGTATGCAGAACCACGGCACTGACCCACCAGTAATAACGAAAGTGAAGAGAAGGGGCTCGCAGATGGACAGGGTTGAGCAATGCTATAAAATGCTATTGGGTGGAGAGGAAGTACCAAAAGCTGGCTGATACAGCATGCTTCCACCTTCCTGCCTGAAGGAGGTCTAGATGGCATGATCAGTTTCGAAGGAACTCTCTATACCTGCTGGTCAACAGCCACAGCATCTAGTCCGTTATACATAATATTGACCCAACCATCTTTGGAGGCCAGAACGAAGAGGGACATCAGGGCCTGGAACACAAGAGAAACACGTCAGACACACAGCATCTGTGTGCGGTAGGGTTGGGATGGTTCAGGTTTTAAGTTCTTAGGCACAAAACATAATTAAAACTCAAGGTGTCATCCTCCAAGCACTTGTCATCTGCATAACTACTAACAGATGGGAGAGGGAGGGGAGCTGCCAGCAGAGAGGGACCATTATGCAAGTCTGCCCTGTGGAAGCACCAGAGTAAAAGGTTTCCCCTCCCCAGGGACAAATGAACTCAGCAACAACTGCATCAGGCAGATGAATTAAAACACAGAAAACCTCAGGACGACAGGCCTGCTGCTTGACTGTGAAAATATATAAAGGCTAGAGACATGGCGAAATCTACAAGAGCCATGGCAGATCTGGCCAACACAATCAGAAAACACCCACCGGCCACCCCTGCCTTTGAGGAAGCCTCCCTACTTGCATGCATGGGCCTTAGCTCAGAAACCAAAGAGCCTGGAGTGGCCCCTTGCCTTAGAAGGCAGCGCTCCACTGACAGGACTGGTAGGGAGGCTGCAGAGAGGAAGGGAGGATTCTGCCAATCCGTTTCCTTGGTGGTGCCTAAGGGGACTGCAGACACGCAGATTGCACAGACACCATTGGCCCAACTCCTCGGCGATGTAAACGGGGGTGTAAATTGCTTATGAAGGGCCTGATTCTCCTTTCACTGTTTTTTAACTGCACTGACCTCAGCGAGTTACCCTTGAGTCACACCCTGCTCAGAGAATCAGGCCGTAAGGGCTCAAAGCTGCAATCATTTACATGCAATGCCAATGGAAGGTGCTCCTGTGCAAGTGAAAGCAGGATTCACCCCTAAGCATGGGTCAGGAACCGGGTGTTACATGTTGAGGGAGGTCAGGGGCTAGCAAGAAGAGGCACACCTAGGAGAGTGTAAGGAAAAGCAGCCCCCCGCCCCCCATCCCCTGCCTTTAGCTTACACTCATGTGAGTTGCTTGAGCTGTTACATCCCCCTTTCCCCCCTCTTCAGCATGGAAGCTGCATCCTTACACGAGTTACTCTGCTTTAACCTGGACACCCATGTCTAACCAGCCTCCACCCCCACCCCCTGTTCACATGACTGCCTCCTCTGGCTCAGAGTATGTTTTGGAACACTCCACCCTTCCCCTCGAAATGAGTGAGTGTGGCTTTGGTGGGAGACACCCAAAGGGGCAAAGCACAGCCCAGGTTCACGTGAGAGGAGGGGGCTTGGAGGGTCCTGCACATACCTGTCCAAGGTTGTCAAAGTTGTACTTTTGGTGTACCCACTTGTAATTGGCGGCCATACAGTCAGACCTGTTGGTGATGTTACGGATGTCAATCCCAAGGCAGTGGTAGAACTTCCCCTTGAAGAGCTATAAGATGGAAGCGACTTGGTCAGTGAGTCTCACTCAGACTTCCTCAGTGTCAGGGGACAAAGAGCAATAGGAAGCTCCTCAGATTAGGAGCGGACATGGAGCCTTTCGCCTCTCTGTCACCGATTATAATCTTGCCCTGGGTCAGTAGTGACTGAAAGTCCTCCCACTCTGACAGCCATGTAGTGGCCTGCTGGGGCTGGATTGGAACCAATGATCTAGATATGAAACACCCCATGCCCAATCCCCCAGAGCCATCCACTCCCTCAGATGGCTGCTAGGTGTACTGAAGGGAAAAAGATCTCTTGTGAGAGCAAAGACCCAGAAAAATATTGCCTACTTCACCGATACTTTTAAATAAAGGAACACTGATGCGGTTCTTCTGCCCCAGGCTCCTTTTCCATATGGAGGGTACTGGATTGTGCATTTGTACAGGCTCATCAGAACAGTCTGCATACAGACTAAGTATCGCACATTCTCTGAGACGGAAGTAACACCCACTCCAGCACTCCTCTGCAGCACAAGCCTAAAATAGGGAGGATTAACTTCCCCCCTGCTTGCCTCCGTCCCCCCTCCCCTCCCTGACACATGCCACATTGTGTGTGGATTTAGCGCTTGGAACAAAGGGGAGAGAAAGAACTGCCTAGAGCCAGGCATCACGCAGGCCCCTGTGCGGCTGCCCCAACTGACACTGCTCTGTCACTGCATCAGAGTCATGACCTGCAGCACGCCCAGCTGCTTCTCCACTCCTGGGCCTTCTCTTCAGCTCTGCTAACACCATGATCTGAATATCAGTCTCTACTGTTGAAAGACTTCAGCACTGACCCTACCTGCCACTGCCAAAGGCTTAAGAATCATTATGATGAGAACTACATAAAGGAGGACAGAGCAGGGCAGAGGATCAGGAAGGTGTCCTGGGATGCCTGGCCCACTCCCCCCCTCCCTGCGCCCCCCGCCACAACTCCATCTGCTTAATTGTGTCTACATTATGTTTCCTACATGGCAGTACAGTGCCGAGCACGTTGTGGGTGCTTGATAGACAACAACAACCCTACCTGCACACCCAGGATGCCAAAGATGATGAAGAAGGCACAGCAAATGAGGACAATGTTCCCAATGGGTTTGAGGGATGAGATGAGTGTCTCCACCACCAGCTTCAGGCCTGGGGCACGGCTGATGACCCTGGAAGGGATGGAGCATGAGGGGGTGACACAGAGAGATGGCAGAGTTCTTTCTTCCCCTGTGTTTTCAGAATCAGACAACAGTAGCACCCCAGATATCATGGTGCAGCTATCATCCAGTGGACAGCGTGCTCTCCCTTAGGCCTGAATGCTGTGGGTTTGAGTCCCTCACAGCAGGACTTGGGCACGTTACCTAATGAGGATATTGGAGTGACTACCTTAGGGGCTGGAGGAGAAGCTGCACAGTTAAGAGAAACATCCCCGTGGAGAGGACACTACACAACATTCTCATCCCTAGTAGGATGTTCCATCAGCCCTTTTCTGATGCACAGCCCAACAGGACGCTAAGGTGTGTGTGTGTGTGTGTGTGTGAGGGGTTAACCTGGGGGTCTTGGCCAATGCCCTGTCTCTCCATAAAGCATGTTCTAATACTGGCACTGTGTGGGAGCCATTCCTGGCTGGATAGAGGAAGGGACAGAGTGAGAGAGAGGATGGAAGACTAGGAATTTGCCCATGGGGTTCTCACCTGAGAGGACGTAATGTGCGCAGCAGTCGGAGGACCCGGAGCACCCCCAGAATTTTAGCTCCTCCAGCAGAGGCCACTGAGACCACAATGTCAATGAGGGACACAAAGACCAAGAAGCCATCTAGGATGTTCCAGCTGCTGCGGAGATAGGCCTGCTCCCCAAAATATAGGCCTAGAGAGACCACCTGCAGGACAGGAGGAGGGAGAGCATGGGGAGTTAAACTCTCCACCATCCAGAGGGAAGGTACTTAATAACTCGATAGCAACAGGTGAAGAAGCAATGATGACCCATCTTTCACCCTTCCATGACATTGATACTCATCTGCTTTCTCAGAAAAGACCCACAGTCTGTGAAGTAAAAATGGAGGCTCAGAAATCAAATGCTGGAGTGCAAATGTTCTAGAAAAAACAATAAAGACCCACCAAAGCCTTGATGAAGTCCTCTCACCTCTCAACCAATATCTCCTCCACTCCCCCGAGCACTACCGCACTGGAGGGAGATGGTGATGTATAGAGGATAAGACAAGGTGCATGCAGTCAGAAGATAGGGGCTCTCATCCATGCTCTTCTGGTGACTTTATGTAAATCACTTAATCCAAATTTTTCAAACTTGAGTATGCAAAATTAAGCACCTAAATCCATATTCAGACACTTAAATAAGTAGTTTGCTTTTCAGAGCTGCTGAACACCAGAAGATGCTACCGAAGTCAGTGGAAATGGTGAATGCTCATCACCTCTGAAAACCAGGCCCCTTGTTTAGATGTCTAAAAAGTGTTTAATTTCATGCATCCAAATCTGAAAATGAGATTCAAACCCAATGGTTGGACATGCCCCTACCATGACAGAGTTCATGAGGAGTGGGTGGACCTCCCTGGAAGACTGAAAGGATGGATGGACTGAGGAAAGATGACAAGTAGAGGGCAGATGTGTTGGGCCCATGACACATGGGCAAAGGCTGACTGTCTCCAGGTGACTTACCTTTAGTGTCATCTCAGCTACGAAGATTGCCGTGAAAATGTAATTGGATACGGTGAGAAAGATCCTCTCCTAGAAAGAACAGAAAAAAGCCCCTAAAACACTGAGAGACATTTCCACACTTCTGTGAGTTTACTAAATCCTTTGTTATGAACTTGACAAATTTCACTGTCTTGTGAAGGTGGGAGTGAGAGCACTGGCTACAGCCAAGGGCACATGCTGAACAACCTTCATCTCGCCCGGCTCAGCTAATGCACCTCGGTCCTGACCTTCAGTGTTCCCTGTTACTCCAGTCTTGCAACTCCCATACAGCTCACTAATGCACTGTAATTGTGATCTGCAGCATCTGCTGCTAATCCAGCTATGGAGACTTTCATCACCTGGCAATGCAACACAATGCTGACTGGCAGCCCAGCCCTGTCACCCCACTCTTGGACCTCTCCTGAGCCCAGACTTCACCTAACTGTGGTGTCATTTGGCGATGTGGACTCAGCAGAGACACTCAAAAAGCCATTTCAGCTGTGACCTCTGTTAAGAATGAATTGAGGAGAACCGAGAATATATTCACCCACTGAAGCAGACCAGCCTCTCCCCAACCACAGCACCCAGATCCACATTCAAAGCCAATGCAGAAACAGCACACTTGAATCCTAGCATGCCATTCCCACGGGCACACTGCTACATAGCCAGGTTACCACCCTCTTTTAGTTTCATGGTCCCTAGTTATTTGACTCCCATTGGCAAGCCACCTCCCAACTGTGAGGGCCTGGAGGACCCTTCTGCCTTCCATGATATAGGAAGCTACTCCTGAGAAAGAAGGATTATACTATTTTAAGGCCTTGAAAGGGAGGCAAGCAGGCCTCTTATTCCATACAGAGAAATCATGGAGGGGGGTGTGTGTATTTGGGGGATGGGGGTTACTCTCCAGCACTGGGGCTTATCCAGAGCCTATGCAATGCCCAGAGAATTACTGAACTTTGTCCACCACACCTGTTCAGGGGTTGTGTTCAGCCAAAAAAGGTTGAGGGTGCAAGTTTGCTCACCGTGCTCCGATGCTCGATCTGCGGTCTCTCCAGGGCAATGGTGATGCAGTTCAGGAAGATGAAGGCCAGAACAACATAGTCAAAGAGCTTGTGAGCAATGATGGTTTGGCAGAGGATGCGGAACCTGCAAGAGAGTTCCAAAAGGACCCATGTGCCTGGGGTGAAATTAAATTGGGTATGGCGGGGGATGGAGAAAGAGAGTTCTGCCTGAATTGTAACATTCTCTAGTGTAAAATCAGCTGCCCTGTTGTGCACATTACCAGACTGGAAAGGACACATATTTGTTCAGGAAGGAACTGTCTTTTTGTTTGGTGTTTGTACAGCACCTAGCACAACAGGGTCCTGCTCCATGCCTGGGCTAACCTCAATGCAAGTAATAATAATTCTCTAAAGAGCTCCTCCTGAGAAACCACCTGCATTTGTAAGGACCTTATCCCCGAAGCGCTGTCTGTCTATTCTAGTTGTTTATATGCCCCCCATCACCACAGTACTTTTATTTCTTTCTCCTCACAACACCCCTGTGAGGTAGGGCAGAGCTGTTATCCCCATTTTACAGATGGGGAGCTAAGGCACAGGGAGGCTAAGTGACTTACCCAAAGTCACAGAGGAAATCTGTGTTGGAGCAAGGAATTGAACCTCAGTCTCCCAAGCCCCAGAGAAATGCCCAAAGCACCACCCCACCCTTCCTCTCTAAGCTCTGCTCTCACAGGGTGATGATGAGTCACAATCTTTAACCCACCCCCTCTCCCCCAACTTAAAATTTCCTATCATGATATGTCTGTGCTGGGATTACCAGAGTGTTCTAGGCATCAAACTCCCTTGTGCTGCCAGCTGATGAGGAATAACTGCCATGAAAATAGATGACTAGTTCTTTTGCCCTCCAGCTTCTCTAAAAGCCGCCATAACCAGTACAATAGGTAGGAGATCAGCACGTGCAGCCAAGATTAATCTTCCAGCAGTTATGATGAAACCTTCTTGTTTCCATGAGCTGTTACCCTGTGGTATAGCATGCTGATGGTTGGTGATAAACACTGTTTCCTCCTGGTGGAAGGAGGAGTTCTTCTAATATTTATTTTGGTAAGTGCAGAGAATACTAACTTTGCCCAAACAAAGTGTGATTGGATTGCTAATAAGTCAACTTCGTGGCCTCTAATGCAATGCAGGCCACTCTTGTGCCACCAGAGACATTGCCAATGGCACAGATAAGTTAAGAATACATTCATCATCTTTTTTGGTCAGAATTAGTATTCTCTGCCTTGCCTTAAGTTACACTGAGGAAAAACAGAGCATTCCCCGGAAGGAAAACAACAGTAGCCTTTCAGGATTCCCCTTCTCTACCCCCACCTCAGGGACCAAACAAGAGTTGGGTGGAGAGTCTGTGACTGGAAGCAACAAAATCATTCCCATCTTTGAAAGTTTAAAACTGCAGGCTCAGCATCCAACCCATGTACATGGCTGCTGCAACAGGATTATACTAAACCACCTCTCCACCGACAAAATTGGGGCGAACCTGTTTTGTGGAGAGAAGAGGTAGATGGACCAATCCTCCCGTATCTCACACCAGTCTGGCTTATATACGTCCATCATCTTCCGGATGCGGAAACACAGGCTCTGCAGGACACAAGGGACTGGGTTGTCACTGGCCACCTCCCCACTTCACTGAGAAGTCCATTCTGTCCTTTTTCTTTAAACCTAAAATACCAGTAACTTGGATACATTGCCTCTCCAGATCCTCCTCTCTCTACCCTCTCCGCCCCAACCCCACATGAGGAAAGGAGCTGATGTCATAGTCACAGGGGGAGCAATGAGGTGGGTGGAAAATTCATTGGGCCTGCCATTCCATAAGCCTGTTTTCCTCCCAGAAGGAAGAGTATCAAACTTCACTTCTGACTCCTTAAAACTGAACCTGATGCTAGCCTGTACTCTGCTGTGGAACGCTGACACCGATGCTGCCCGTTGCACACTGGATCTTTGTATCAGCACTACCCGCGAACCTCAGGGACAGTGGAGACAGAGTACTGGGCCCACAGCCTAGCCAATGAGCCTAAGGCAGAATGGGCATCTACTGGCATCTTTCCTCCTAAGTGAAGTCCTAGTGATGTCATTTTATACAGTGAAAACTTCTGCTAAAATATCCATTGACCCTGACCCCACTGGAGTGTCACAGTAATCTCTTCAGTTTTGGGCCTCGGAGCCTTGGAGGCTGGCTAAGAAGCAGCACTCTGGTCTTCTTCTGCTTGAGGCTCCGAGAGACCTCAGGCTAGCCCATAGGGATTCTGTGATCTGATCTTGCCTTGAGCATGGACGTCTCCCAGGCTGGCACAACTCACCTCCCATCTCTTGTGATTGCTGTCCCCCTTGTAAGCCCTTGGTGCTCCTCTGGTGAAGCCCCCTGTACTCACATAGTCTATCTCCTCCTCGTCCTCTCCATGTTCCTTGCGGTCGTCCATCTTTGGGAAAATCTCCTTAGCGATATTGGGCATTTTGCCGTTACAGTCCTGGTGCTCGCTGGTGCCCAGAGCCACACCCACCTTCCGTGCTGCCCTGTGACTGGATGGGACTGATGACGTCAGCTCCACCAGGTCACAGGAATCTTTGATGTCCAGCGAGAGCGTCCGCCGGTGATGAGGGGCCCTTCCCATCCCCTCTCGTTCTCCATCCGCCACCCTGTGCCTTTCCACAGACAGCAGAGATTCATGCTCGGCAGATGGAGGTTTGTGTTTTAGGCTGTGTCCCCGAGCCAGGCTGTTCCAGCTGGAGCGGCGGCTCCCCCAGGCCCCGCTGCGGCCCCATGCACCATAGTGAGAACTGCGAGAGCTAGACTGTAAGAGAGGAAGACAGGGATTCAGTGACTCGGGTCACGGGGAAGATGGGGCCTCAGCAGGTTAGATCAAAGACTCACCTCTGGGGACCCTAAATCTCCTAATACAAGATTACAAAACCCTGCTCTCCCACCCCTCCAGGAGAGGCATTTTGTGAAGTCAAAGGTGACCTCTGTAAATCTGGCATCAAATTAATTATTATTATTATTAATTAATAATTCTTAATTGGTCACTGTCATATTTATTTTATAGCCCCAGCTGTGTGCCAGGCACTTTACACATAAGGTAAGTTAGAAAGCAAAGGGCTCGTGTAGTCATTTACACCAATGGAAAGTGGGGCTAAAGCCCTACAAAATCAGGTTGGTAGTATTTTGCACTTGCTTTGCACTGGTGCACAGGGAACAGGGTGATGGATAAATCCAGCCCATAGTCTTTGCCTCAAAGAGCTTACAATCCAAATGAGAGGAGAAAGCAAGAGATATGGGTTTGAGGGTCTCAGCCTAGTCCTCCACATCACCAAATCTCAACACCAATTGTTACCAGCAGCCATCTCTGCTCACGAGAAACAAAGGACTGGGATAGCAGGGTATGCCGCACATCAGGATTGAAGTGCACCAGTAAAGCTGTGTGTGTTGGTGGTTGAAGTGCCCAAGCACTGAACTAACAGGGCTGCTAGAGGACAGGATCGAAGTGCACTGGCAGAACTGAGAGTGACGGTAGTCTGGAGGAATAGACAGAGGTGGCAGGCCTAGGACAGGAAAGGGTGCTGCAGGTCAAGGTTTTGATTTTCACCTGAACTAAGGGCTCCAGAAACTTCTCCAGGTAGAGGACCTGTTAGGTCTGATATTAACCATCCTTTCCTAATGGCAGAAGTTCTCCATGTGTTTTTTATGTTACCGAGGAGGCAGGGCACCATAATTCCAAGCTCTGTGCTCCAGAACTGCGGTGGAGGGCTCAGAGGTCAATGCACATTTCATTCTGGAGGGAAGACTCCAGAGGAGATAACAAGGCACTTGAATCCTACACCCAGTCATAGTGGAATATGGATCGAAAAACTGGAAATGGCGACCACCTCAGGCTAAATGGGGCCAGGCAACAAGCTTCTGTTAGTAAGTTTCCAGTAGGGGTAGAACCCCAATGGAATTCCAAGATGATGGCACTGAGACAATGGATCCCCTGGGTTTCAGAAGAAGTATGTTACTCATGGTTCTACTCACTCACCAGTGACCTCTGGTCGTAGGTCATTCTCCCCAGTGACATCACACTGCTCTTCCTGGAACCCAAGGCAATGAGGATCTGGTCTGGCTGCAGGGAATTCCGGGCAGAACTTGTGACCCCACCAGCTGCCACTGGCTGGTTGGAAGAAGGTAGGCTGGGGTCAAGGTGTCCATTTGGGGTCATGGGAATTGCACAGAGCCTGGGATCTGAGCAGAAAAACACAGAGAGAGAAAGAAAGAGAGAAGAAGACATTCCTTTCCCTTCTGCAGTTTCCTCATGCACCATTCAGTGACTGTTTTAATGTTCTGTTTGCTTAGCCCTGTTAGAACCCAACACTGCTTCCTGGTGCCTTTGGGTTGTATGCAAAGGGTGGGTCAGGACAGTGACAGACTTGAGGCCATGGCCTCTCTCCCAAGCACTAGGTGCACTGATTCCCTAAAGTCCTTTCAACTATGTCTGTCCCTCCATGGGCACCCCTCTAGGAGGTGAGGTGGGGTGCCAAAGAACACAAGTGATGATGCAACTTGTCTTTCTTTCTACCCACCCCATGTCATCTTCTCTTCCTTGTCACTTTTCCCTGCCCCTTTGAGAAGTGCTGGCAGCATTCCCTCTCTTCTGGCTTTGGAGGGGGAAGGGTGTTTCACACAACAGCTTTCACTTAGCTGAGTCCACTTGCTCAGCCTCCTTCGCTCTAATGGACCCAGAGCAGGGAGTGTGCCTACAAGAGAGCTCTGCTTAAGGCCAGGCAAAGCCATTGGCGAGCCAATCAGATAGCTCTCCCTGCAGACTCATGCTGCAAGGCTCTTGCCTGGGAGCACATGAGGGAGACAGTGTCCCCACTTGCTAGAATTAGGGGGCAGTCATCCACACATCTGAAACAAACGCTACAACTGTGAGACCAGCAGCCATTGAATATTTTAGGCATGTTCCCTGTTTTTCTCAGATCAGTTTGTTGGGCTGAAATACTGAGGGGCAGATTGAGACTCATTGGGGCCCAGATCCACCAAAACTTTGTGGCCTCCTTGGAAATCCTTTATCTTTCTCCAAATTCCCATGCACACACTCCTCCTCCCAGTCTGCTTTGAATTCTCACTGACTCACTGCTGCACTGGGCCCCCTCACTGCTCACAGATCCTAAGGATCCAGCAAACCTGCTTTAATTTGCTCCTGCGGGGTGCCAGGGAGAGGCACAGATGGGAGAAAGAAGAAATCAAAATATTCTTAATAATAAATATGCTGCTCTTTTCTATTACATTCATAGATATTAAGGCCAGAAGGGACCATTCTGATAGCCTAGTCTGACCCCCTGTATAATGCAGGCCATCATAGGCGCCAACTTCCCCTCTGCCTGGTGGATGCTCCAGCCCCAGAGCACCCATGCAGTCGGCGCCTATGCTAAGGACTAATTATCCTCACTGTTAGAAATGTGCCCCTTATTTCTAGTCTGAATTTGTCCACAGCTTCAGCTTCCACCCATTGGATCTCATTATGCCTTTTGCTGCTAGATTAAAGAGCCATTTACCATGAGAAATCTTTTCCCCCTGTAGGTACTTGTAGACCATGATCAAGTCACCTCTTAACCTTCTCTTGGATAAATTAAATCATTTAGATTACTTTCTTTCTCATTATGAGGCAAGTTTTCTAGACCTCATATCATTCTTGTAGCTCTTCTCTGAATCCTTTCCAATTTAAGTGTAGACACCAGAACTGGACACAGAATTCCAGCAATGGTCTCACCAATGCTGTATGCAGATGTAGTAAGGCCTCCCTGCTCCTACTTGATGCAATATCTCTGATCTGCTTCGCTATCCAAGGATCACATTTGCCTTAGCTACAGCATTACAGAATTTTGCCATAGCTCTAATTTTTGCAAGTGACATTGCAAGCTGACAGTGACTTTAAAACAAACAAAACTGCATAAAACTGCATTGCCATGAAAGTGCTTTAGTCAGGACCAAAGCATTCTGGTCCCATCTTGGAAAGAGGAATGAGATTTTAGGGAGATTTGCACATTTACATTTTTCACCCAGCTGCTGGTAGGACAAAAGCAAACGAGGTGGGAGAATCCACTGACCTGAGACATCCTGGCTGTCCTGGAACTTGTCAAAGTCCTCCATGTTTGATGAACTCTGATCTTCGTCTGAGTACGACCGGTTGGCGTCACCCTGGAATAGAAAAATCAATGCAAAGGTCTGTGACTCATGAGCCCCCCAGGGGAAGGGATTCTGCTCCCTCTGATTGTCCATTGCTACAGACGATAGAGGAATCCCTGTGTGGTCTGCAAGTGCTTAGTTGCTGAACTCCTGGCCAATGGAGGGAGACTGAGTCACCTTTGCAGGTTCCCTCCTCCATATCAGTGGTTTGACACCCCCAGGAAAGGGTGTCTTCCCCTTAGGCCGTCTCCCTCATCTGCTCCTCACCTCCATGGAGTGGCAACTCACCTCAGCCTGGAAGCCCTCCACCAGGATAGCCACCAGCAGATTGAAGAGGACATAGTTGCCAAAGGTCATGAGGGCCACAAAGTAAAGGGATGCCCACGGTGAGGTGGAGGCCATGCCATTATACAGCACGACGTTCCAGTCCTCCTGGGTCAGGATCTGCAAGACAGAAGAGAGGCTGTGTGAGCCCCCTGGAGCAAAATGAGAGTGGAAGGGATTATAGAGGAAGGAGGCTGCATTAATGAGCAGTGAGAGGAAAATCATCTAACCACCACATGCCTATTGCAGAGTGAGGCTCCCCCATCTTCTCTCAACATCCCACCCCAGGTGCCTAATGACTGCCATTAGTGAACATGGTCCATCTCTCACGCTGTCTCCATGGCAATAGCTCAAGAGACCTCAGGCGAATGGGGAGAGACAGACACACACAAACATAGTGTGCACGCTACGGTGACAACACTAAACACAGGAGTTGTCCCAACAGCTTTGACCTTTCTAAATGCCGCATCCTTCCATTGTCTCCTTGCTTCTTGGAGGTCGCCAAGATGTCAGCTGCTTGATTATACAGCATGTGTCCGTCGCTCCTCTCTCAGGATCACATGCTGGAGCCTCGTGGATTGGTTTTTGTGTCATCAGGAATGAGTGTAACATTCAATTGTACAAACCTACAACTAATTCCTGACCCAATTCACTTTGAGATCCCCCTCCAATCCCATTGTCTGGCCTGCCCATGGAAGCTGTGTTGACTCACCTGGAACACAGTGACGATGGCCCAGAGCAGCGAATCAAAGTTCTTCCGGTCAGGGACTGTGTCTCCGGTGTCTGTCCGGAGGCTGAATTTGCACCCAAAGATGTGCATTCCCAGGATGCTGTTGGGTGGGGAAGAGGAGACGGTGTCCAATTTAAATATCTCTGCCACCAAAATGAGCTTGTTAGAGCAGTTCCCCTTTTTTCTTTCACAATCCAACCTGCTGCCACTTGTCACCAGAGTAAGGGATATAAAAATATACCTAACCCATCAAGATCTACTGGTGAATAAGGCAAAACACTGATCAGCCTGTATCTCCTCGTGCACCCTCTCCTTCCCCCTGCACCACCATACGCATCAAGAACCCCAGCTTCTGGCCACTCCATCCAGTCCTGCCCCCATGGCCGCTAACTCCACCATTCTCTCTTGTTCCATTCCCTGTTTCCACCCACTTCTAGCTTATCTGCATGGTGTGCTGTGAAATACTGCCAGGTGCTCCACACCACACTTCTGTAATAATTAGTGAGGGGGAAAGGGAGGAGTCAGACTGTTCCCTGAAGTGAACAACGGGTCACTGACAGAATTCGCCCTTTCTAATGGAAACCCAGATCAGCAGACTCCCTGGCTGGCAAAGTTTCTCAACCCCCATCAAGCCTCTACTTGTGAACACCTGAGGGCCAGATCCTCAGCTGATACAGTCAATTTACACCAGCTGAGGATCTGTCTCTGAGAACTAACCAAGTTCCTCTTGATGTCTAAAGTAAAGACTTGGGCAGGATGCGTCACAAAGAGATTGGCGCCAGGGTTTGTATATGCCCTGTGATGTCTCCTCAAATTGCTCTGAAGACAACACCTCCTCACCTGAAGATAAAGATGAAGAGCATAAGGAGCATACAGAAGGTGGCCACATTGTCCATGGTCTTCATCAGGACCACCAGCTGGCGTCGCAGAGCAGGCATGAAACGTACGAGCTTCAGCACCCGCAGGAGGCGGAAAGTTCTCAGCACTGACAGCCCCCCATCTGACTGGCCAATGATCTCCCATATGCTGTGGCCCAGAGAGACAAGGAGGAGAGAGAAAGTTGGACAAGGAGAGATGCAGACGGAAAGGGACAAAGAAAGAGAGCGGTAGAAAAACAGGACGGAGGTAGTGAGAGAGGGAGAGAGAACTCTTTCACCAATGCAGCGTCTGTGTGTGTAAAAGAGAGAATCTGTGTGAACTGAGACAGTGTAAAAGAGAATTCTGTGTGAATCAAGTGTGTGTGTTGGTAGGGTGTGCATATGCGTGTGCAAAAAAATCTGGGTGTAAAAGAGAATCTGAATCAGGTATGTGTATGCAGTGTACATTTTGTATGTATATGTCTGTAAAACTGCATTTCTTGCTGGGGAAAATTGAAGAGCTGCTCAGCTACTGGGGCGTGTTCAAATGCTGTATCATAAGGACCTACGGGGGAAAGCTCCTTTATAATACTTTGCACTTCTACAGCATGTTTCATCCAAGTACCTCAAAATGCTTTACATGCACCAACTAATTAAGCCTCACAAACTTCTGAGGTAGATAACTATTATTATCCCCATTTTACAGAGGGGGAAACGGAGGACAGAAAGGTTATGTGACTTGCCCAAGGTCAGTGAGTCAGTGTTCGAGCTGGGAATAAAATCTAGAGCTCCCGATTCTTTGCTTTGTGCATTAAGCATGCTTTCCCTCAGATTGTAACTTATTAAAAAGCTGAAGCAGAAATGGCACAGCAACCCAGTTCAGGCACTGATCTGCCTCTCTGTATCTGCACCTCAGTATCCCCAGCCTGGTCTCCCTATTTTGGGGTCATCACCTGATGATGACAATGATGCTGTCGAAGATGTTGTAGGGATTGCGGAGGTAATCAAAGAGGCCAAAGGCGGCGAGTTTCAGGATCATCTCCAGGGCAAACATGCTGGTGAACACAACATTGCTGATCTCCAAGATGTTGGTCAGTTCTTCTGGCTGCAGGAGCGGCAAAAGCAAGGATCAGACTTGGGCAAGATCTGAAAATGTCACCTCAGAAATCAAAGGATACCGTTCTTGTACGACACACAGTTGTGCATGGATGGGAGTCATGCGGGAAATGGGAAGGACGGTAGAGCTGATTACAGAGGGGACCAATGGTGCCATCTTTGGGCTTTTTTATACTTAAAATGCAACAGTGACACAGCTGTGTTGCTGTGTCACCTCAGTTAGACACTACCTATGCTGACGGGAGGGGTTTTGCCTTCACGTAGGAACTCTACCTCCCTGAGAGGCAGCAGCTAGCTTGACAGAAGAATTTTTCTATCCATCTAGTGCTGGGGGACTTAAGTCAGCTTAACTAAATGGCTCAAGGGTGTGGATTTTTCCACACTCCTTAGTGACGTAGTTATGACGACCTAATTTTCTCATGTAGACCAGACCTCAGTGTTCTCTTTCTCCTTTGTGTTTACACAGTCCCTCCCCAGCAAGCTCCCAACCCTACCTCCCAAACTTCTCCCTGCCCCCTTTCCTTTCTCTTTCCACACATCTGTCCTTTGGTCCCTTGTTTTCTCTCTTTTCTACCCCATTCTCCTTTCTCCCCTCCCCCCATCCTTTTCCTTGCCAGAATTCATTTGCTGGGCCTGCTCTAGCAATCTTTTCTCATACCTTTCTCTTTGCAGTGGTCTAAGTAATTACCCAGGGGAATATCAGAGTGCATGAATAACACATCAGCAATGAGGAGTAGCCTGTTAATGTCTAACAACAAGGGACAGAGAGAACAAGAGGGAATAAGAAACAGAGGGAAATGGACAATGAGGAAGAAAGAGGAAACTGGCGAGATAATGGGAGAAATTCCCAAGAAACAAAACAGGGCAAATATGTCAGTAAAAGGAAATAACTGGTCCAGGCCAGGATATCTGCATCTACTGAATCCGTGACACCTTTTGCCACAGGTAATTCAGCTTCTTCCAGCCAAAGGGTGGTGTGTGTGCGATAGAGAGAAAGAGAGAGCTTTAATGACTCAATCAGTTGAACAAGCCTGAACAAATTCAATTACTCCTTTTGTTTTCAGAATTAATGGATATTTCTTTGCTGTGCTCAGTTCTTGGAGGCCCCTCTGACAAGGCTGGGAAGGGGTCCAGCCTGTTTGCTCAGCAATGATGAAGTGGATGTTTATATGGCTGGGGGCTGTGCTGTCACTATTGATGACATATTCTTTCCATCCTCTCTCAGAAAGGGATGGCCGGGGGAGGGGGTGGTGGTGTTGTGAAGCGGAGGAGGAGCCCTCCCCCCAGTTGATTATAATGGACTCACTTATATGTGTGAGAGTATACTGGCTCCCCTCACTGGCTGAGTTGGAACGCCACTAGGTTAGCCAGCAAGGGCAATGGAAATAAACATAACAATGTCTGACACATTCCTGTCAGTAGGGGGCAGACTCTCTCTTTCTCTTTTGCTCTGTCACACATACTTCAATGAGACTTTAATGGCATGACAAGCAACAAAAGTGTCACCAACGTGAAAGGAAAGTCAGACTCCTTGTGTACATGTCAGTACAAGCTGCCCAGGATAGGATTACATAGCTGAAGTCTGATTCCCCCCACGCTCCCATCCCTTCCATCCCTAAAGGAGCAGCTCCCGTAGTCCAGTCTTAGAGGGAACTGACATGAGCAAGCCTAATACATTCTATCCTCTAGGGGGCAGCAGCATTCACTCTCTGGTGTACACAGGCCCCTACACATTGGGTGTCCATCACAGATCCACTTGGCCTCTTTCCTCTGTGGGGCTGAGCTACCCATAAATGCCAGGTCATACTTCTGACATAACACAAAATTAGTGACAGAGAGACTGCTGGCGCCCCCTGGTGGTGATAAGAGAGGACAGGCGGGGGAGCCCATTGGGAAAGGAGACGGGGACTGCATCCAGGTCTAAGCAAATGTTCTCCACTGAAGTGAGCACTGCCCCATGGGGCCCCGTGCGGAGGAGACTCATTGACTCACCTTTTTATTGATGATGACAAGGACAGGGTTACTGTCCTTTTAAAGGAAAGGTACTTAAATTAAGAAAATAATGGGGTCTCCTCCCTTCCCCATAGGCTGTACCAGCAGTACATTGGGGGGAGGGGTGCTCACACACACAGTAATACAGTTCTGGTTCTTTCCCTCCTGCCTCCTCCCATGGGCTGCACCCAGAGTCCAGTCCAGGAGGCACAAGAATCCAACTCTGATTGTTCTTATCCCAAGTAAATTAATGGACTGGAGCCTGCTCCCAAGTCACCGTACCCTCCATGTCCTTTTCTAACTGAGCTCTCATTCCAGTTACTGAAGCCAGTCACCCACCCCAAAGCATATTCTTTATGAAAATTTCAGAGTAACAGCCGTGTTAGTCTGTATTCGCAAAAAGAAAAGGAGTACTTGTGGCACCTTAGACACTAACCAATTTATTTGAGCATGAGCTTTCGTGAGCTACAGCTCACTTCATCGGATGCATACCGTGGAAACTGCAGCAGACTTTATATACACACAGAGAATATGAAACAATACCTCCTCCCACCCCACTGTCCTGCTGGTAATAGCTTATCTAAAGTGATCATCAGGTTGGGCCATTTCCAGCACAAATCCAGGTTTTCTCACCCTCCACCCCCCCACACAAATTCACTCTCCTTTGTGTGGGGGGGTGGAGGGTGAGAAAACCTGGATTTGTGCTGGAAATGGCCCAACCTGATGATCACTTTAGATAAGCTATTACCAGCAGGACAGTGGGGTGGGAGGAGGTATTGTTTCATATTCTCTGTGTGTATATAAAGTCTGCTGCAGTTTCCACGGTATGCATCCGATGAAGTGAGCTGTAGCTCACGAAAGCTCATGCTCAAATAAATTGGTTAGTCTCTAAGGTGCCACAAGTACTCCTTTTCTTTATGAAAATATGCTTATGATATGAATATGACATAACTGAGATATACTTTATGCACGATGGCTCGTGTAAGATATCATTGGAAAGGTTATCATTTACTAAATGTGATTATCCAATTTGTATGCTTGTATCATTTCTGTATCTGAAGCTAGGAATATTGACTATGTATCTATATTTCAACTATGTTACTTTTGCATGACGCTCCCTGCTAACACTTGAGGTACAACAATGAAAACCTGGAGAGTGCTGATGGCCCATCAGCAAGTGACAATGGACTGTAAAAGAGCTTAGTCTTCCTGTGAACCTGTGGGTCAGCCTCTGAAGAATGGCTACAGGGGCCCTACAGAGTCATGTGACCATGTCACCTGATACTGGAACCCAGCTTGAATTCTGTACTTTTCCACAAGAAGCTGGGGAGGGGGAGGGGTGTCAAACTGGGAAACAAAGGACTCGTGCTTTATGCAAATCCTATTTAAGGGTGGGGAGTGAGGTAATCCAGGTAGTCAGTTCTCCCCTGCTACGCCACCCAAGATGACTGCTGGAAACAACTAAGACTGAACTGGGGGAAAGAAAGAACTGGACTGAGGCTGGAAGGGTATCTGGCCTGTGAAGAAGATTAGAACCACATTTAGGAAGAACTTACATGTAACCAGTTTCTTTAGTGTATTAAGCTTAGTTTGCATGCTCTTTTTTATTTTCTTAGTAATCTGCCTTGTTCTGTCTGCTACCTCCTTAACTACTTAAAATACACCTATTATAGTTAATAAATTTATTTCTGGTTTCTAATATAACCCAGTTTATGTGATTTCTAACTGGGGGGTGGGGTGAGGAGTTGTGCATACCCTCTGCCACATTGAGAGAAGAGGTGAATTTCATATAATTTTGGGTTTGTACTCCAAGGCGGGGGCGAGGGGTGGACATCTGTGTGCTGTGGCAAGCCCTTTAAACTGAGCCTTCCCAGAGCAGACTCTGTCTCTCTGTGCAGCTGGATGTGGCCCTGCCTGAGTGCTTGGCTGGGAAAGGCTGGGGAGCCTACCCCAGCAAGACCAGGTAAAAGGGGGCCCAGGCTGGCAGAACAGTCTGACTCAGTGGTGTCCCAGCATACCAGGTGACATCCCAGGGGGTCCAGCCCATCACAACTGTCCCCTCCATGTCCTTTTCTAACTGAGCTTTCATTCCAGCTCCTGAAGCCAGCCCCCCAACCCCAACCATCCATGTGCCTGTATCGTATTTGACACATGCTGACCCAAAACCACTTCTTCACTCAATCCTTTCTCTCCTCAGCACCTCTACCTTTCCCCTTCTTCACTAGGACCTGGCTTTGATTTCATTCTGGCTGGGGGAAGGGGAAATTGCAGGCTCTCCCCATGCCACAGAATTTTATACCCTGCTGGTTTCTCTAAAATCAAAATAAAAAACAGGGAGGCTCAATTTTCATCCATAATTACATTTGAATAACAAAACGGGTCCTGAAAAACTAGGGAGAGAGACAAAGAGAGAGCACGGGGAGGAGAGAGATGAAGATAACCTCAAAGCCAGGCAGTAATGACACTAGCAGGGAATGAGATGCCCATATGCTAAACAGAGACGCCAATTTCAGCATGAATCAAATGATTATGTCAATGCGGATGAAGAATGTAAAAAGACGACAGGGTATAATGGTGGATTAGCCTGCTCTGTGCTGTCCACACATCTGCTCTCTCACTGTCTTGTAGGGCGCAACTGATGTTTTAAAAGTCATGCTTGCATCTCTCTTAAGGAAAAGGTTACCTGTTCTCTCCAGCCCTCCTCCCCTCCCTGACATCTGTTTCTCTAGTCAAGCCCACACCTGTTAATCTTTTTCTAATGGGCCATCAATCTCCTCCTTCCCCCAAGCATTCTTCCTAGAGAGAGGGGCAGGAAGGGAGGAAGGGAAAGGCAGGGATGAGGGGGGAGGGAATAGGAAGGGTGAGATAAGGGGAGAAAAGGAAAGAGGAAAAAACAAAACAGTTCCATTCCGCCGAAAAAAGGAAGAAGGAGAGATGGTAAAGAATAGGAGAGAAAAGAGAGAGGACAGAAAGGAAGAGAAAAAGTGATACAAAGAAAGATTAAAGACGAAGTGGAAAAATTAAAAAAAAGGCGATAAAGGGAGGGAGAGGAGCCAGCTGGATCCATGAGGCCTGAGGCAACATACTCCTAGAGCAGAGACAGACCCTGCATTGCAGCTATTTCTGGAGAGACAGATAATTAGCCAGAGTGAAAAGAACCATTAGCGTTGAGCCCAAGGTGCTGTTGGTGGGGCTAGAGGCCCCCATCCTCCAAGAGAGTTTCCAACCATCTGGGACTAGCAATACCATCATGTGTTTTCAGCTTAACTATGACTGACAGTGGACACAGCTGTTGGCTGGGGCAGAGTGTGGGGGCGGGGAGGAGGGAGCTTCTCTCTGGCAGAGGAAGGGTAATCTTGAAGGAGGGGGGGAGGCTGAAAGGAAGCCAATCACTCTCCTTCCGGCTGCTCCCACACAAATAACCACAACCAACTGGTTTATGCCGGGTTGTAGAAAACTGCTTTGAATCAAATAAATAGCAGCCCATCATTCTTTCCCCACTACTTTTTTTGAGGTTTAACAAAAACATGGTTCCACTTTCCTTCTTGAGTCATTTCCAGGATTCCTGGCTCTTTCCAGAGTCAGTAAAACTGACAAAGCCATGACAAAAGGTCTGCAATTCACACCTAAGTTCCCTCTAAGCTGCATGGCCACCTATTAAGTGCCATGCAGGCGCTCAGGGCTGCAGCGGGGAGAGATTCCTCTTCCCCAGCCCTGACCCAACCCAACCTAACCCAGCCTGGCCTGGACCTGCCGCAGCCGTGGGAGAGGCACCCTTCCCCTGGCCACAACCTAGTTTGGACTGGACCTGCCACAGCCATGGGACAGGCACCTCTCCCATGGCCCCAACTCAGCCCCAGCCTGGACCTGCCGTGCCAGGGAGAGGCACCTCTCCCCCGAAGCTGAGGTGCTGCTGTGGGGAGAGAAAGCTGGGGGAGTCCTCTCTCCCCATCGCAGCCCCGGGGCAGCCTGTACTCCAAACCCCTCATCCCCCAGGCCCACCCCAGAGCCCCCAGCTGAAGCCGCCCACCCCAACCCTCTGCCTCAGCCTTGATCTCCTCATCCCCGGCCCCACCCCAGAGCCCACACCCCCAGACGGAGCTGTCACCCCCCACACCCCAACCCTCTGACCCAGCCCTGAGCCCCCTCCCACACTCCAAACCCCTCGGCCCCATGCCTACCACATGAATTTTCTAACGTGCACCAATATGAAGGTGATATGTGACACATCACCTCCATATTGGTGCACATAACAAAATTAATTCAGCACATGGGTTGGATTCACACCATCTCCTGCCTAGCCAGAAGCAGAAAGTATCAGAAACCTCCCCAGCACAGAAGCCTGTTTTCTCTCTCGCACACAGGATTGCCAGCCCAGAGCATGCACAAGTCTCACACATGAGCACTGGGGAAAAACACTTAAATGGAACTTTTCCTAAGTATGGAGTGTTTGGGCCCAAGTAGGGGAGGGGGAAGGAAGCAGTCAGATGTGAATGGGGTGCGGGGGGGGGGGGTGGATGTCATGGTTCGGGCCACTTTTTCTTGTCTCAGAACTAGTTTGTCTATCCTGAATCTGGATTTCTTTCCAACTCCATGAAACTATCTGATTCAGATTCCCACGGCAGTGAACCCTCTCTCCCTACTAGGATTAAGCAGATCTGTGAAACAATGTAGTCCACCTTTATGCTGAGGGAAGCTGATTTCATTTGGAGCCCCCCCTTAATGATCAGATGATGGAGCTGGGATGAAGGAGAGCAGCTGTTTGGTCTTGACTCCCCTCACCACACATTTCCTTACTTGAACAAAGGAATTGCTATCCTGGATAAGACCCTAGGGTCCATCTAGTCCAATATTCTCTCTCTGACTGGGACCAGTACTAGATGCTTCAGAAGGAGATGCAAGAACACCTGTAGTGTATCAGATGACCTGTCCATACAGGGAATTTCTCCCCCCATGTCTAAATTGGCAACTATGCAGAAATCTTACTGGGGTGACTCCCTGTGGGATCATAAGACCAGCCCCATGTATCAGTACTCAGATATCAGGATGATAAGTACCTTATAAATATAATAGAGAGATTTCTCTAGTCTGGTCATATTTGTAAATTACATCAAAGTAACCCAACAGTAACTGGAGAATCATAGAAATTACAGATGGAAATTTGGTCACATGTAGTCCAATCTCCATCCCACATCCAATTCAGGATTTCACAATTCTTTGTCTTAGTCACTTTTAGACAACTTAGGTGATGGGGTCTCCATCAGTACCCTGGGCAGATCAGTCAATAGTTTAATAAATCTCACTTCAGGAAGGTATTATTAACAGTATTTATTATTTATATTATGGTAACACCCAGAAGCCACAGTGAGGATAAGACAGTTACCTTTTCCGTAACTGGCGTTCTTCAAGATGTGTTGCTCAGGTCTATTCCACAATAGGTGTGCATGCTCGCCATGTGCACCGGTGCCGGAAGGTTTTCCCCTAGCAGTACCCGTAGGGGGGAGTGCCCTCCGGGACCCCTGGAGTGGCGCCTGCCTGGCGCAGTATAAGGGGAGCTGCACACTCCCCCCACCTTCAGTTCCTTCTTACCAGACAACTCCGACAGAGGGGATGGAGGGCGCGATGTGAAATAGACATGAGCGACACATCTCGAAGAACACCAGTTACAGAAAAGCTAACTGTCTTTGCTTCTTCGAGTGATTGCTCATGTGTATTCCACAACAGGTGATTCCAAGCTATATCTGTTGGAGGTGGGTAGGAGTTCACAAGTTCCCAGGATGGAGGACAGTTCTGCCGAACCCGGCGAAATCCCTGGTTTGGGGGACGATCGCATAGTGCGAGGTGAATGTGTGAGCCAAAGACCACATGGCGGCCCTACAAATGTCCTGGATGGGGACGTGGGCCACAAAGGCAGCCGACAAGGCCTGCGCCCAAGACAAGTGTGCCCTCACAATGGGTTGTGGGGGGACACCCGCCAGCTCATAACAGGAACAGATGCACAAAGTGATTCAATTGGAAAGCCGCTGAGTGGAAATCGGCTGGTCCCTCACAAGCTCAGACGAGGTGATGAACACCTGCGAGGACTTTCTGAATGCCTTGGTCCTCTTGAGGTAGAAAGCCAGAGCCCGCTGCACATTGAGTGTGTGGAGATGGCGCTCCTTACTGGACACGTGAGGCGTGGGGCAGAGGACCCATAGAAAAATGTCCTGACCCATGTGGTAGTCGGAGACCACCTTTGGGAGGAACACGGGGTGTGGGCGGAGCTGGACCTTGTCTTTATGAAAGACCGTGTACGGTGGCTCAGAGGTCAGGGCCCTCAGCTCTGAGACTCACCTGGCCGACGTGATTGCAACCAGGAAGGCCACCTTCCACAAGAGGTGAAACCAGGAGCACGTGGCCAGTGGTTCAAACGGGGGCCCCATGAGACGAGCCAACACCAGGTTTAGGTCCCACTGCGGGACTGGGGGTCTAGAATACGGAAAAAGAAGGTCCAAACCCTTAAGGAACCAGACAGCCATAGCATGGGAAAATACCGTGTGCCCTTGCACCAGCGGATGGAAGGCCGATATGGCTGCCAGGTGCACCTTGACTGACAAGGGCGCCAGGCCTGGGCCCTCAGGTGGAGGAGGTAATCAAGTATAAGTTGGATTGGGGCAGTCACTGGGGAGACACCCTGGTCCGCCACCCACCTAGAAAACTGGGACCACTTTGCCAAATAAGCGCGGCAAGTGAAGAGCCATCTACTTTTGAGGAGGATATGCTGAACCTGCTCTGAGCACGTCCCTTCCTCTCCACCTAATCACTGAGCAGCCATGCCATGAAGTGAAGAGTCACCAGGTTGGGGTGGAGGAGGTGGCCCTGGTCCTGAGAGAGCAGGTCCGGGCAGAGTGGCAATGGCCACGGCGGAGCTACCGCCAGGCCCGTGAAGGTCCCATACCAATGCTGCCTGGGCCACACCGGGGCAATCAGGAGGACCCAGACCTTGTCTGTCTTTATCTACTCCAGGACCCTGCTGATTAGAGGGAACAGGGGAAAGGCATAGAGAAGCTGGCCTGACCAGGACAGGAGAAAGGCATCGGACATAGAGCCCCTCCCCAGGCATTGCCAGTTCTGCCAAGTCACGAACAGGTCCACCTGGGGAGTTCCCCACCTTTGGAAGAGCCGGTGGGCCACTTCTGGGTGCAGGGACCACTTGTGTTGTGAGGAAAAGTCCCTGCTCAAGCGATCCGCCCTCTTGTTCTGGGCGCCCGGTAGGTGGAAGGCTTTCAGGTGGATGTCGTGGGCTATACAGAAGTCCCACAGCCTGAGGGATTCGCGGCAGAGGGCAGAGGATCAGGCCCGCCTTGCCTGTTGATATAGAACATTGAGCCATGTTGTTTGTGAGGACACTGAGTACCTTCCCCTCCAGGTGCGAGCGGAAGGCCATATATGTCAGCTGAATCACCCTGAGCTCCTTGATGTTTATATGCAAGGTCAGGTCTTGAGCCAACCACAGGCCTTGGGTCTGAAAGTTCCCCACATGGGCCCCCCAACCCAGGTCCGATGCATCGGACACCAGCTCCAACAACAGACCCCTGTCCCTGAATGGGACCCCTTGGAGCATGTTGTTTGGGATGGACCACCACCGTAGGGAAGTGATCACAGAGTCTGGCATGGTGAGGACCTTGTCCATCCTGTCCGTGGCCTGGGAGAACTTTGAGGCCAACCAGAGCTGGAGGGGCCTCATCCTGAGTCTGGCATAACGGACCACGTATGTCCGACATGTGACCCCAGAGTTGTAGGCAAACCCTGGCTGTTGTCACCGGCAGCCTTGTGACCGACTCGATGAAACCTTTCAGGGTCTCAAATCTGTCTGGTGGCATAGAGACCCTGGCTGACACTGCGTCCAGGAGCGCCCCAATAAACTCTATGAGTTGGACCGGGACTAACGTGGACTTGGTGTTGTTTACCAACAGGCCCAACAGGCGGTGCACGTGGACAGGAGGAGCGCCACGTGATCCCACACCTGCGACCGGGAGGTGCCCTTGACAAGCCAATTGTCCAGATAGGGAAATATCTGGACCCCCGCTGTCTGAGGAAGGCCGCTACCACTGACATGAATTTTGTAAACACCCTGGGGGCAGTGGACAGACCAAACAGGAGAACCGTGAATTGGTAGTGATTCTGTCTCACCACGAAATGGAGAAGCGCCTGTGCCCCTCGAATATGTGGATGTGGAAGCACGCGTCCTGTAGATCGAGGGCAGCGTACCAGTCCCCGGGATCCAGGGAGGGGATGATGGAGGCCAGGGAGACCACGCAGAACTTGAGCTTCACCATGTACTGATTCAGACCTCGGAGGTCTAGGATGGGCTTGAGCCCCCCTTCGGCCTTCGGGATAAGGAAATAACGGGAGTGATACCCCTTGCCCATGAACTCCTTGGACACTACCTCTATTGCCCGTAGACCTAGGAGCCGCCCCACCTCCTGCTCGAGCAGAGCTTCGTGCGAGGGATCCCCCAAGGGGGATGAGGGTGGGGGGTGGTTGGGCGGGGAGGAAATAAACTGGAGGGTGTAACCCCAGGAGATGGAGTTGAGGACCCATCGGTCCAAGGTTAGCCGCAACCATTCCAGGAGGAAAGCACACAACCGGTTGGAGAAGGGAAGCTTTATTGGGGGTGGATCCCTGATGAGGACTGGTGGGGTGCCCCCGAGTGTCCTGTCAAAAACGCTTTTTCTCCATCTGCTTGCCCTTGGAGGATCCAGGCTGGGAGGCAGGCTGAGACTGCCTCTGAGGGCATCTCTTATTGTCCCGCTGCGGCCTTGGCGGGAGTCTGCTGCGGCTTGAACTTAGATTTTGCTGGAGCTGGGACATAGAGGCCCAGAATCTGGAGGGTCGTGCTGGAGTCTTTCATGTCATGAAGCCTTGTATCTGTTTCCTCTGCAAACAGAGCTTTCCCGTCAAACAGGAGATCTTGCATGGAAGACTGCGTCTCACTGGACAGCCCAGAGAACAGGAGTCATGACGCCCATCTCATGGACACCGCGGAGGCCACTGATCGTGCGGCAATGTCCACAGCATCTGAGGCTGCCTGCAGGGATGCCCTAGCGGCTGCTGCCCCTTTCTCCACTAGCACCTTGAACTTCTTCCTATCGTGCTCCTGGACTTGAGCAGGGAGCCCCACAGATTGAATTCATACCGGCCCAGGAGAGCCTGATGGTTTGCCACTCGTAACTGGAAGCTTGAAGATGACTAAACTTTCCTTCCGAAAGAGTCCAGTCTCCGAGAGTCTTTGTTCTTTGGGGTCGGGGCTGGCTGACCCTGCTGTTCCCTGTGGTTGACTGACTTGACCACCAGGGAGTTGGGCTCCGGGTGGGTATACAAGTACTCATGCCCCTTAGCGCGTACAAAGTACTTGCGTTCCACCTTTCAGAGATGGGGGCCAACAAGGCCAGTGTTTGCCACACAGCATTTGAAATCTTAGCCACCCCTTCATGGAGAGGCAAGGCCACCCTACCCGGTGCCGAAGGGGACAACACGTTAAACAGGGAGTCTGAGGGCTCCTCCATCTCCTCTGCCTGGAGGTGGAGGCTTGCTGCCACCCTCTTTAAGAAGGTGGGCCCTGAAGTCCTCCTGCCGGACGGAGGGGGGCAGGGCCGCAATCACCTCCTCCGGGCAGGGCGAAGAGGCCAGTGCAGTGCTCTGGGTGTCGGTCGGCACTGGAGGGTCCACCACCTGATTGGACTCCAGGCATGGTGCCGAGGACGCATGTCCCACTGCCTCCTTTCTCAGGGGTCTGGAGAGGGTGGCTGACGGTGCCTCTGAAGCTCTGGCCACCGAGCGAGCTCCCATCAGGGGCTGCGCCGGAGGCCACAGTGCCCACTGGTACAATTGGGCCGGCCACGACGCTTGGTGCCACTGCATCTGCTGTGGCCCCGGTGGGGCCGACTGTTGGGTTGGCTGGCCTGGCCCATCGAAGGACGGCTACAAATGGAGACCAGGCTGGGGTAAGATCTGCTGCTGTCTCTGGACTGGGAGGAGCAGCGGTGCCGGGATCTATGACAGCCATGGGACTGCGATCTCGACGTGGAGGACTGGTACCAGCGGTAACAGCTGCTCCACGAATGGCCTCGATGGGCAGACCCACGACAGCGAAACGCCGGCAATTGACTCCCGGGGCTGCGATGTCTTGGTGGAGACTTGGAGCGGGAGTCCGAGCAGGAACGGCATCGATGACCGTGCCATGATCGACTGCAGTACCCTCTCCGAGACGAGGACCAATGGCGACGCCTGCCGCAGTCCCGCCGATATTCGCTCCTTGAGGACGAGCGGTGCTGCGAGTCCCAGCCAGATGGAACCCAGCCAGAGTCTGGTCAGCGTCGAGGGCAATCCACCTGGACTCTGCCCTGAGCGATTGCTGGGTGGTGATTGGGGTCTCTTGACCGAGACCGGTACCAGGCCAGAGGCAACTGTGGAGATCCCAGTGGTGGCTTGCCTCTGGAGCACGGGGCTGACATCGGCGGAGCCCCGGGCACCGGCATGGACATAACGTCCCAGGCCGCCTAGAGGGTTTCAGGCATGGACGGCATCCGGATATCTGGAGAGGCCTGTTCCAAAGGGGCTGGGCTACTCCGCTCAACGTGAATTGGAGGCCCGGGTCCCGGTGGGGATCGAGGACTGCCTGACATGGGCCTAGACTCTGTCCCAAACTTCCCTTGGTGCTGCTGAGAAGAGGGAGTCTTCTTGGCCCTCTTGGTGTGCCCCGTTGACGGGAAGTGGTGCCGACTGGTCGATGGCACCAGAGGGTTGCCGCATACCGATGCCGTGGTGCCGGGTACCTGTTCGGAGCGGCGTGCCCAGGTCGGGGTCAGCGCCGACTCCATCAGGATGGCCCGGAGCCTAATGTCCCTTTCTCTATTGGTCTGAGGCTTAAATGACTTGCAATCTTGCACCGTTCGCTGATATGGGTTTCTCCCAAGCAGCACAAACAGTCTGCGTGCGGGTCACTTCTTGGTATAGAACGCCTGCAAGAGCCACATGACTTAAACCCCGGGGCGCAGGGTATGCCCCGGCCCGGGCTCACTTACTGACTAAACTAACTAAACAGCTAACTAACTACAGGTACTAACACTGAACGAACGAACAGTTCTGGGGATGAGCTACAGCAAAGCTGGAGCAGAGCAGTTCTGATGCACCTTCACTGGCAGCAGGAAGGAACTGAGGAGGGGGAGCACACAGCTCCCCTTATACCGTGCCAGGCAGGCGCCACTCCAGGGGTCGCGGGGGGCGCTCCCCCCTACGGGTACTGCTAGGGGAAAAAATTCTGGCACCGGTGCACATGGCGAGCACAGACACCTATTGTGGAATACACATGAGCAATCACTCGAAGAAGAACCCATTGTGCTGGGTGCTGTACCAATACACAGGACGATATGGCCCTGAAGAGCTGATAAGCCAAGAATCTTGAGAAAGAATTCTTTATCTCCACCTCAGATTTTCCTTTGCTAAATTTCATTCCGTTGCTCCTAGTCATACCCCCTCCAATGACCCTGAACAATTCCTCTCCCTGACTGGGGTTTACACCCTTTGAACACTTGTGGCCAGTGATCATGTTGTCCTGTGCCTCACCCCTTAGTCATAGCTTAGCTAAGTGGTACAGATTCAGCTCTTTTAATCTTTTCTCATGATTCAGCCCCTTCCATCTCCTGGTAATTTGTATTGCTCGACTCTGAGCTCCCTGCAGCTCAACAGCATTTTTTGGGTACTGAGGTGCCCAGAGCAGTTTTTACTCTGGGATCAAACTGTGGCTACTCCTACTCCTATCAGAGGGCTAGGCGAGGGTAGGAAACACAGTCTCGTGGATAGGGTATTGGACGAGGACTGAGGAGCCTTGGAGGTCAATTCATGGCTCAGTCAGAGACTTCCTGTGTGGCTTTGGGCAGGGCACTTAATCTACCCGGTGCCTCAGTTCCCCATCCGTAAGGGGATGATAACCCTTCTCTACCTCACAGGCATGCTGTTAGGATAAAATCCATTAATGACTGTGAGGTGCTTGGAGACTAGTGTGATGACAGCTATACACGTACCTAGATAGATACTTGCTTTCCGTGTCATGATCCACCTGCCAATTGATGCTGCCAGACCTACAGACCAGCTCAGGGCCCCCAAAGGGAATGGGAAGACCACAAGACTTACCAGCTTTCCTCAGTCCTCCACAGATAGACTGTGCTTGTGCTTCTCTTAATTAAGCTGGAAAGACTAGCTAGCGGATGGATTTGAATTCAGATGCTGGTGAAGTCTCTGTGACATCCCTAGAGAGCACATTAAACTAAACCAAACAGTCTAAGGATTCAGTCAGCTAATGAAGAGAGAAATGAGGGAGAGAGATGGGGGAGTGGAAAAGACAAGGGAAAAGAAAAGAGAGGGAAAGAGGAGACAAAGAGAGAAAGAAAAGTAGGGGATGAAACAGATGAGGGAGGGAGATGGCCATGGCCAACATGACTGAGTGCAGAAGCAGGCACAGGATATCCCCCGCACGGTCCTTACTCCATCTCAAACCCATGATGGGACCCCATGCACTGTCACCTGTGTCCAAACTGTTTTGTCTCCACCTCTGCTAGGTTGTAAGCTCTTTGGGGCAGGGTCTGTGTCTCCTTAAGATATTTATACAACATTGAGCGCTCTGTTGGCACTCAATAAACAATCACAACAGGAGGGAGAGGAGAGATTTAATGTCAAGAGGAAGTGAGTCAAGAGCCTCTCCTCAGGTCCTCACTGGGTCATTTAACTTTAGATGCTGCCTAAGGAGACCCACCACTGGATACAGCTCAGGTCTAGACCATGTGGTTCGGCAGGCCCATGCTGCCTGATTCTACCCCAGGCAACCAAAAGTGCCAAAGCCCCCCCCTTAACCCCCTTCCCCATTCTAAGTTGCCAGATATTATTCTGGCCGATAGGGTTTAAGGTGCCCACTTCCCCACAAGGGTGTGTTACCTGTTCATGGTGCTCAATGCCCATGCTGATGGTGTTTACTAGGATGGCTATCATGATCCCACGGTTGAAGTACTTGCTGTCCACAATCCCCCTTAGTTTGACCCTCACTTCTCGCCACAGGTCACTACAGAGCCTCAGCCATCCGCCCTCTTCCCCCTCCTCTTCCTCCTTCTCCAGATCTGTGGCACCCTTGCTTCCTCTTCTTCCTTCTCCTTGCTCTTTGCCAGCCCCTCCTTCCTCCTGGTCCGAATCAGCACTGTCCAGGATGGAGAGCCTCCGGGCTGCCTCATGCTGCACCCTGTGACATCTGGGGCAGTTGTTGGGGTCAGAGGTCAGGGTCATAGCAATGGGCTGGACGAGGGCATGAGGAGTGTATTCGAGAGAGTTGTGTTTCCGGCAATGCCCTGGGGAAAGAAATCATTACAATTAAAGGAACAGGGCTCAATTTTCAAATAAGGCATACAAATCAATGCACCACTTGTGTGCTTAAATAGCAAGAAGGCACCGAAAGTGGAAAGCCAGACTTTTTAACAGTGGGGGTGATTAAAGACTGGAACAGCTTATCTAGGGAAGTGGTAAATTCATCATCATTTGGAGTCTTTAAATTGAGATTGGATGCCTCTGTAAAACATACACTCTAGTTCAGCCACAAGTGATTAGGCTCAACATTATTCCCTCACACCGTAGGGAAGAATTATTTCCTCCGCTGCATGAATCAGGGAGTGAAATTCTATGGCCTGTGTCACACAGGAGATTGGACGAAATGATCACAGTCATCCCTTCTGGCCTTAAAATCAATGAGAGCATATGGAGCGCCTAAAGGCAGAACTGGGCCCCCTGATTTAGGAACCCTTTGACAGCATCTTAAAGAGCCAGAAGAGTGACTTTGAAAATGGCATTACTTTATACAGTAACTCCTCACTTAAAGTCGTCCTGGTTAATGTTGTTTCGTTGCTGATCAAGTAGAGAACATGCTCGTTTAAAGTTTCAGAATAACAGCTGTGTTAGTCTGTATTTGCAAAAAGAAAAGGAGTACTTGTGGCACCTTAGAGACTAACCAATTTATTTGAGCATAAGCTTTCGTGAGCTACAGCTCACTTCATCGGATGCATACTGTGGAAAGTGTAGAAGATCTTTTTATACAACACTCCCGTATAACATTGGTTGGTAGGCTCCTGCTTTGTCCGCTGCTTGCAGGAAGAAGCAGCCCATTGCAGCTAGCTGGTGGGGGCTTGGAACCAGGGTGGGCCGGCAGCCCCCCCATCAGCTCTCCGCTCCCCTAAGTTCCCTGTGCGGCAGCGGCCCAGCAGGCTGTCAATTGCCGGCAGTTCAGCTGTTCCTCCCCCCACTGCTGTGTGCTGCTCCTGCCCTCTGCCTTGGAGCTGCTCCCCGGAGCCTCCTACTTGCTGTGCAGGGGCGGAGGAGAAGAGGGGGGCTAATGTTAGGGTGTCCCCTTCCCCCCTGCTCCTGCCCCCCGCTACTTTACCCCATCTCCACAGAGTGGGGTGGGGGACAGGACAGGGCTCAGAATGGAGGGAGCTTGCTGGTAGAAGCTGCTGTCTCAACTTGCTGATCTACTTAAAAAGGCAATGTACTTAGAGTCGGGTCAGCGTACTTAAAGGGGCAATGCATCTCTCTCTCTCACACACACAGTGTGTCTCTCTGTCTCTCTCTGCCATGCTGTCTCCCCTCCTTCCATTCATGCTGCCTTGTAGAGTGTGAGGCTACATTAACAATGGGTTAACCCTTGAGGGCTCAGTAGAGTGCTAGTTCATCGTTTAGCAGTAAGTCATTCCCTGGGAAATATCCCACCCTCTTCCACCCTCTGACTTCACCACCTCAACCAAGCTTCACAATCATTATTGCTGTGTACAGTATTAAATTGTTTGTTTAAAACTTATACTGTGTATATGTGTGTATATATATATAGACTTTTGTCTGGTGAAAAACATTTCAGTGGAACCTAACCCCCCCATTTACATTAATTCTTATGAGGAAATTGGATTCGCTTAACATCGTTTCGCTTAAAGTAGCATTTTTCAGGAACATAAACTACAACGTTAAGCGAGGAGTTACTGTACATGACACTGTGCGTATGAGATCAGATCTGTTGGCTTTAGTGACCTAAGTTTTTATTCCTTTTTCCTCCTGTTAGCTCTGCAGAACCAACACAGCTATGCGAGCGTGAGTCAGAGTCCAGTGCTACAACAAATTGCCAGCTGCAGAAACTTTATTATTGGTGAACAGGCGCAAAAGTGAAAGGCTGAGCCTGCAAGGCTGGCAGTTAGAAATTTTATCTGTTCACTCGTAAACTGAACTCACTTGATATGGAAGCCTTTGAGACAATTAACATAGAACCCATAAAGCCATTTTTATTGTCACTCTTCAGACTAGAACTGCAATTTAAATTATACAATTGTACCTCACGTCTAATTTTACACATTCAAAAAATGTTTTCCCTGGCCCTTCAAAAATTATGCTGTCCCCCCTCCCCCCAATTCTGCCAATACACCTCAAAACTGTATACTTCAGCATTCCCTTCTATTCTGGTCCTGGGACACCCCCCACCACTTCACTGCCAAAACACCTCAATCCTGATCTGCAATACCTTTGTTCCTTAATCTTGAGGTCCCAGAGGGTCTGCTTAAGCAGCTCAATTCCCCTCTCTCCCACTCTGCTAATGCACTTAAACCAATTTGCAATACCCTCTGCTATTCCAGATCTGGAACCCTTTACAAGCACCTGTTGATACCTCTCAATCCTATCATTCAGCAGGCCCTGGAATGCTAGATCTGGCTTTCCCCCACAATTCCTGCCAGAAACACCTGCTACTATTCTGATGCATTGCCTGCCTCTCCCATGCTGCTGTCCAATTCCTAGTGCCTAATATTAATTCTGAATTCTGTGCTTTTGGGGCACATGCCCTTTGCAAGGTTGGTGAAGTTCCCAGCTGCTGTTGCACTTCCTCTACTGGCATTCCCAGCTTTGCCCATGGGATTCTTACTATAGCGTCTCTGTCCTTTCCCGTTCACACCGAGCTTGGCACAGCCTGACTCCATCCGGCCCTGGCGTCGGTCCTGCAGGCTGTTGTAGAGGCTAAGTGTGCGACGCTTGGCTTTGCGCACGATGTGGCAAACGTACTGGAAGATCTCCTCGTAGCAGTCTCCTGGTTCTGTGTAGCTGGCTACAGTGCTGGAGGACAAGTACCGTGCTCGCTGTTCCTGCATCAGCTGGTGCTCCCGCTGCTTGGTCTCAGAGAACTGAGTAGCTATGACCACCAGGCACAGGTTGATCATGAAGAAAGAGCCCACCTACAACCGATGAAGGAAGAGGAAAAAAGTGAGAAAGGGAGAGAGAGAAAGAGCATGGGGCAAAGAGGCAGACAGGAGAGGGAAAAAAGGGGAAGGGGAAAATAAAACAGGACAAAGAGAGAAGGAAAAAATAGAGATAGGTGAGATTCTGCACAAGAAGGTGGGACTTCAGTCCTCAAAGGAAACCTTGCCTGGCTCACCTTGTTTCTGAGGACAACTCCCTTGATGTGATTTTCACCATGTGGCCCAGTGGCTTGCACACTGGGCTGGGAGTCAGGAGATTTGGGTTCTATGCTTGACTCTGCCACTGATTTGCTGTGTGACCTTGGGCAAGTCATGTAAAGGTGACCTGCAAAAGCTTTTATAAAAATTGGACTTTTGCTCTAAGCTTTCTTCTTTTTGATGTACAAATGAAGTGTTTTGGTTTCTTTTCCCTTCTTGGTTTTTAGTTTAGGAAAATTGGAAATGTCATCCCTGCTTTTCCCTAGTACCTCTGGAGGACTTGGTGGTGGTCTCAGAGCATATTTGATGCTAACTCTCTTGCCTTAATTGAAAAGATGGGGATGCTGAGTCTTTAACAAAGATGGCTCTTCTCCAAAAGGTTAACTAGACACTGAAGTCAAATAGATATTTACAAAAACAAATAAAAAACGAAGAGCGTTAAAAAGTCTGACCAAAAATGCCTTGCTTGCTCAACTTTCACTCTCTTGGCTCATCTGATGTCCTACTTTCATTAGTCCCCGAATCACGAGAGGTCTCCAGTCTAGACAAGCTCTCAATTGCTAACGTAAAAAACAAGCAGAACCCTTCATTTTTTAAATACAGTAACCCCTCAGGAACATAACTACAACGTTAAGTGAAACGATGTTAAACGAATCCAATTTTCCCATAAGATTTAATGTAAATGCGAGGGGTGAAGTTCCAAGGAAAATTTTGGGGGGCAGACAAAATGCATTATATACGGTACAGTACTGTACTGTACTGTGGTGGGGAGGTGCCCCTGGCTTACCCCACATAGGCACAGCCCGCTGCAGGCAATGAGGCAGGCAAGGACGCTAGGAAGCACCTTGCACAGCAGCAGCTTCCCCCCAGAAGAACAGGCGCTGTTTGGCGCCACTTAGGACTTTCTGAGAGGGGAGGGTGGAGCTTCCCCACATCCTCCCCCTCCCTCCAGTGGCAGATTTAGAGTAAGTGGGGCCCTGTGCTCAGCTTCATTTTTGCCTTCTCCCCCACACACGGAGGGAGCATTCTCTCTTATCTCCCCCCCCTGCATTTTTCATTCTTTTTTTCACCATTCTCCTCCTGGGGCTCAGGGCTGGGGATGCATGGTCTGGGAGGGAGTTAGGGTGTGGGAGAGGGCTCGGGGTGGGGGTGCGGGGTCTGAGAGGGAGTTAGGATGCGGGAGGAGGCTCAAGATGGGGGTGCGGGGTCTGGGAGGGAGTTAGGATGCGGGAGGAGCCTCAGGACCAGGGCAGGCAGGGGATGCAGAGCACTTACCTGGGGTAGCTCCTGTTTGGTGCACGGCAGGTGCAGGTGGCTCCGCACAGCGCGGCACTGCCCCCATGGCCGCGATTCTGGGAGCTGCCACCCCTCTCCCCCGCCCAGGCAGGGTCACCCAGAATGCAGGGCCTTTAGGGGCTGCAGGGCCCTGGGCTAACGGGGCCCCAGGGCCCTGGGCTGCAGCTCTAAAGCCCCAATTGGAATGCGGCCCTGAGACCACGAGCACGAGGACTCAGGAGGAGCAGGGCAAACACTCTATTTTATTCATTTGCAGATCTCCTTTAATCTAGCTATGCCTCAATTTTCCCATCCCTAAAATGGAGACAATAATGCTGAATGCTTGGAGATGTATAGATAAAAATCACAATATTAGTTTTAAGTATCTCTATTGTGGGATCAATCTGAATTTCCACAATGGGATCACTACCTTACTGCAGGGATGGGGATAGAAATTCAACAGGAATGCAAATCCAGTCCACACTAGGACTTTTAACCACTCATTTTAAACACTGTTACAATATGGTTGGCATCTGTTCTCCACAGAGTTGTGAACTGTGATATGCCAGTGCTAAAAAGAGGGATTGTTTTAGAACTCTGACTGCATTTTTGTATTCATCTGGAATGGAGTCTGGATGCGACCTGTGCAGAAGACTGAGCTAGATTCCTACAGAGAGACCCTGGAATGGACCCTAGGTGTAGGCCCCCGGGAAGAAGAGAAGGTCGTGAACTGGATTGCTGTACCCCTGGAGTGGACTCTGGCTGCAGCCCTCTGGAGAGAAGGAGAAAAACCTGAACTGGATTCCCATGCTCCACTGGAAGGGCTTCTGAAGGTACCACCAGCACTGTGTTCCCATCACATTCCTTTTTAGATTTAGGACCACTAGCAGAACTACTAGTCCTTCCTTCCCAGGGTGGCAACTCTGATGCAGCTCAGGAATACAACAGAGCTGTATCCAATACCTTCCTACTCATCCTGTTTGGCAACTCTTCTCCTGGGTCATTAAAATCAAAATCCTCCTAACGGGAGGGGAGAGGGCAGGTAGGATGAAGGGGAGAACACCTACTCCAATTCCACTATCTACCTGAGTCAGAAAAGGAAACAGTGGGGATTGTTTATGAACAGTGTTCAAGCATCTACTCGAATAGATGATATCCTCACTTCACTACCCATACCTAGTCACACACACCCCAAACACTCACTTGCTCTCGCTCTCACACACACACAGGTGCCTAGAGGTTCCATCATGAGATTCAATCCAGCGGCTTTTACTATTTCAAAGGGGAGACATCTCTGCTGACATATAAATAAGCCTTTGAAAAATGAAGCCATTCCTGGCCAGATCAGCATTAGGACAATATATGCGGTTTCAAAATAAAGTGCTTCTCCCTGCCTTCTCAATGCCCTTCAAAGCAGTTCTAAATCCGTTCCCCTTCATCCACAGAGCCCTCCCCCACTTCAGCCCATCTGCCCTTCAGATTTTTTATGTGGCCTAGGAAGGAGGAGAGAAAATAAGGAAACTGCTGTTTGCTACAGATCCCTTTCCCTCAGAGGATTCTGGGTAGTTCATACTCTCATCTTGTTTTTATTGATGAGTGAGTGGGAGTCCAAATCTCCTTCACACATGCCCTCCCCACCACACCACACATACACTTTCCCATTTACATTGTCTCCCTCCCCTCATATGGAATGAATCAGAGCATGGAGTTTGGGAAGAATTGTTGTTTTTTTTAATAGGCATTTCTAAGGTGCCCTTCACTGTGCTGTCTAGGAACCTCACAAACTAACTGGAGGGGGGGAAAAAGAAGACGTATCCCCATCTTACAGATGGAGAAACTGCGGCACAGAAAAGTGAAGCGATTTACCCAAGATCACAAAGTATGACTGTGTCAGAGTCATGAATAGAACTCGGATCGCCCGTCTCCTAATCCTGTGCCGCAAAGCAGTCCTTCCTCCATGGGCTCATCTAAAATCAAGAGGAAGGGGGAGGAGGAGGACTGGATATAGCTACTGGACGACCAACTCATGAACCACTCTGTTGAAGTCATTAAATATGAGCGCATGTGTTTGTTTTATTCTTAGTACAACAGGAAAATCCACGGACACACAGGAGAAGAGTCAAAGGGTGCGTTGGACTCAACTCTGATTTCCGAACTAGCAGCTTCAGGCCTCAAGAACCTGAGGTCTTTTTTTCTGTTAAGTGCCTAACTCACCACATACATATTGCCCACGAGGTCTTTGGCAAGGAGGTTGATGGTTATTATGAATGTGAGTGGTGCGTTTCACAGAGTGGTCTGTCTCCTTTAAAGGCAGTGGGGGCTGGCAGGGGAGGGAGTCAGTCAACCCTGTTTCAAGGCCAGGGCCGGCTCTAGGATTTTTGCCTCCCCAAGCAAAAAAATTTTTGGTAGCCCCCGCTTTTTTTTGTGCCCCCCCACCCCCAGCTCTGCCCCAACTCTGCCCCTTCCCAAACCCTTCCCCAAATCCCCGGCCCTGTCTCATCCCCCGGGTGTGCCGCATTCCCCCCCCCCCCCCGATTGCTTCCTGTGGCTCCCCCCGCGCAACCTCCTGCCCTACCTCACCTCTACTCCACCTGCTCCCCTGAACTGAACACGCCGCCACTCTGCTTCTCACCCCTTCCTCTCAGGCAAGGGAGAGGCAGTGCATTCAGGGGAGCAGGCGGAGCAGAGGTGAGTGAGGGTGGGGGGGAGTGCAGGAAGTAATGGGGAGATAAAGGAACCGCTCCCCCACCCCAGCTCACCTCCGCTACACCACCACTGCCTCCCCCAAGAGCGCTGACACTCGGCTTCTCCTCCCTCCCAGGCCTGCTGCGCGAAACAGTGGCGGCACGCTCAGGGGAGCAGGCGGAGGCGAGCTGGGGTGGCGGGGGCACATTTCTAGGGGCAGTGTGGCCGGCACCGGAATACTGCCCCTAGAAATATGCCACCCCAAGCACCTGCTTGTTTTGCTGGTGCCTAGAGCCGGCCCTGTCCAAGGCATGGCCCCTTTAAGAACAGGAAGTCCTAAGAAGGATCACCAGATCAAGCTGGGAATGGCTCCTGGAGCCTGAGCCACGTGGCCACTGGCTGAGTATTAAAGAGAAGTGCACTTAGCTCTGTCCCAAGTGAGAGCCATGTGTGACTTACGTGGGGAGGAAGTAGAGAAGGTTCTTCTGGTAGAACTAGGATGAGGGTGGGTTGGGGAAGCCTGCCTGGATTATAGCATAGTCCCAAGACAGGCTGTGGAGACTCTTTCCCAAAAGAAGGAATCTGAGCCCAGTGACCAGTGCTAGAAAAGACCTAGAGGGAGGTCTCCCCAAAGAGACACATGGCCTGGAGTAGCACCAGCAGAGCTTCCCTGCTCAAAGGGAGCTTGGGAGTGGAGAGAGAGCTAGGGCCTGAAGACCCAAGGAAGGAAGGGCTGGAGCACGGAAGGGCCAGAGGAACTGTATTTGTTTTGTGAGGTCCTAATAAATTAGACCTCAAGAAGGGGAATGTTATTAAAACTTCTGAGTGCATGTGAATAGATTGGAGACCCAAGAGGGGGCACTGAGATGGTGTGATGGCAGTGCCATGCCATGGGGTGGGGTGCGCTGAGACTACTCCCTTGCTACAGGGTACCCTACACAAGCAGAGATGATGACATGGGATCAAGTGCATCCCTGGCATAATTCCACTGAAGGCAATGGAATTACCCCAGAAATGAATTTGGCCTTGGGTCTTTGTGCTGAGCATGTGCCTGCCAAAAAAACAAACAAACAAGCAAGCAAACCCATCATGAATGGGGTGTGCATAGAAAAAAAAAATCAATGGCATTCAGCTGCACAGTCTCAGGCTGAGTGTTTAATTGAGGGTTTCAGATGACTGTACAAATGCAGAGACTAAGTTCAAATCACTGCGAGTTAATCTTGAATTGGCAAGACACCTCCTCTTCCAGAGATGGAATGTTCACCTGTAGCATCCAGGTGGTTTGGGAGCATCTGAATTTACTCAGAGGGAACCAGCCCCCACGTTTAAATTCGGCCTTTAGAACAGCACGCACAACTCCTGCTCACCTCAGTGGACATTGCAGATGTGGACACAAGGCTAAATTCTATCCTTAGTTACACTGTACAAACATGGTTAAATCAATGGTGCTATTCAGGTGAAAAAGGGGCCAAAATGTGTGTTCCTGTGGGGAAATGAATGAATTGCAACGGAAAGAAAATTGTTTCAAACTCATAGAAAACACAGAGGGTTTGGTTTGCCCCTTTGGGAGTTGTTTCTTGGACAAACTGCTTCAGACATAACATCTCTTGTTGAGGTGACAGGGGAGTTCTACCAAAGGGTGCTAGGGTGGAGACTTCAGAAGACCACTTTCCATTTTGGGGGTGGGGTGGGGAGAGGCTGTTCCACCATTTTAAGGGATTCTGCCTCAAGATTTTTAAAAGTCTATTAGATTTGAAGAGGCTGATAGACCTGCACCCATCCTTTGGTTTTTCTTTCCCCCAACCATAAACAGAGCCCCTCAAAGAAAAAATACCTCCCTGCATCCATGCTCTCCCCTAGCCCATGCTTCAGCCCATCAGTACACAGTGCCACTGGGAAAGGGGACAGCTTTCTGTTGTCTTCTTGCTGAAGATATGGCTTTCCCTCGCCATTTCCATTTCTCTTTTCCCTCACAGGGGACTCTGTTCCTACACTAGTGAGTGTGTAATGGGGTCAACAGGCCAGAAAACAAAGACGAATATTTAGTAAAAGAACACAATGGAAATTCCCCCTTGGCCCCAGGCCTCGCACCCCACCAAGTGGAAACACTTTATTTTGAATGAGATGATGAGCTAAGCAGTTGTATGTGGAGAATTCCACTGGGGATGAGTTCCAAGAACATTCCTGAGATCCCATTTCCCTGCAGGAGTGGGTGGCGGGGGGTTCACAAACTCAACGGAATGGTGCAAAATAGGCCATTAGCTAGGCCTGTCTCATCTCCACTCCACATCCACTTGGGATATATCTACACTTTCAACCGGCCTGCAAGCTTTGATCGAGCAAGCCCACTAAAAACAGAAGTGTCATTGCTGTCGTGTGTTGAGATGGGCTAACTGCCTGAGCACGACCCCACCCAGGACCCTACGTCCTGACTTCTGGTGGCTAGCCCACCATGCCGCTCATGCTGCTGCAGCTACACTGCTATTTTTAGCGTGGTAGGTCAATCACAGCTAGCATTCCTACGTCTATTTTAGCTGAAAATTACAACCTTAAGCTTGAAAGGTAGATGTATCGTGAGACTTCGAAAATACAGGCTAAGTAAAGGCCTTACAAGGGAAGTGATCAAGAAGTGAGACGGAGCCTTCCCCAGATACATCCTATATATTCTACAACCCATTTTAGGGCTTCCCCTCTGTTCTTGGGTCTGGTTCCTGTGTAGCCAGACTCCATGATAGTTTTTGAAAAAAAATCCCTTTTTGGAGGAGGAGGAGGAGGAGGAGGAGAAGGAGGAGAAGGGAGGATGTTCATGTCTGCAGGTCCTGTGGGACAAAAGAAGCAATGGCATCCAGCTTTCCATGCATCCTCTCACTTAGGCACCCAGTGCTCCTGCTCATTTCAGACCCAAGCAGAAAGAAGGATCATAGACACTTCCTGAGCAATAAAGGGAAAGAGGAGAAAGAAAGAGATCTCAGCTCAAAGAGACAGACAGAAACAAAGTTTAGCTAGGGTGAAGTGACACTTTCAGCTGTCAGCCACAATGAAGCTCTTCAATCAGGCTTTGTTTAAAAATATTCCCTCCTTTTCCCTTTCCATTAGCACTTATTGCTTCTCTCTTTGTCTCCTCCGTATTCTCCACGTGGACAGTAACCTGGAAACGAGGAGATACCCAGAATCCAGATACCATGGTGATGATTGTGTCATAAATGACTTGACAGGCAGAATTTCTGCATGTACGAACCCAAAAGAGATTAAGTCCAGCTTGTTAGTGGTTCGTTAATAGCTCTTGAGCACATCTTTAAAACAAAACCATACAAAAACCTATAAAGCTTCCAAACTGTACACCTAACTAATATAATAGAATCATAGAATATCAGGGTTGGAAGGGACCTCAGGAGGTCATCTAGTCCAACCCCCCTGCTCAAAGCAGGGCCGATCCCCAATTAAATCATCCCAGCCAGGGCTTTGTCAAGCCTGACCTTAAAAACTTCTAAGGAAGGAGATTCCACCACCTCCCTAGGTAACGCATTCCAGTGTTTCACCACCCTCCTAGTGAAAAAGTTTTTCCTAATATCCAACCTAAATCTCCCCCACTGCAACTTGAGACCATTACTCCTTCTTCTGTCATCTGCTACCACTGAGAACAGTCTAGAGCCATCCTCTTTGGAATCCCCTTTCAGGTAGTTGAAAGCAGCTATCAAATCCCCCTTCATTCTTCTCTTCCGTAGACTAAACATCCCCAGTTCCCTCAGCCTCTCCTCATAACTCATGTGTTCCAGTCCCCTAATCATTTTTGTTGCCCTCTGCTGGACTCTTTTCAATTTTTCCACATCCTTCTTGTAGTGTGGGGCCCAAAACTGGACACAGTACTCTAGATGAGGCCTCACCAGTGTCGAATAGAGGGGAACGATCACATCCCTTGAAAATAAACAACCTTATTTTCCTATTCCTGTCACACTTCTCTTCCTCCTTCCCCTCCATCCCTTGTGCACTACACCAACTTATGTTCTGCCTCTAGTTAGATTGTAAGATCTTTGAGGCAGAGACTGTTTTTTATTTTGGGTGATTATGTCACTCAGCACTTGATTGTAACAGGGTCCTTTGGGCTACTGTAAGAGAAAGAAATTAATAAGAGGAGGAACTACTCGAGACTGCCCAATGTGTAAAAAGGATCTACAGGGAAAGAAGTGGAAATGGATTTCTGTGCACTTGGAATGGAATCTACATGCAGCACTACCAGGCAGAAGCAGCTGATCTGGATTCTAGATTCCCTTGGAATGGACTGTGGGTGTAGATCCCTAGGAACAGGAGAGAATCCTGAACTGGATTTCTATGCCTCCTGGAACAAATTCTGGGTGTATCCTGCGGGAAGGAAGAGAAAAACCTGACTTGCACTTATATGCTTTGGCATAGAACCAGGAAGACGAGAACCTGACCTAGATTCCTCAGCTCCCTGGACTAGATTGGTTCCAATCTATATATATGCCCTTTCTCAGACCCTTGGCTTAAAAAGCTGGAATACTCTCAGTCATAAAATAGTATTCTACTAGGGTGAGAGGCTACCCTGTACTTACGATTATCAGCAAGATAAAGTAGATAAAGTTGTAGAACGAATGAGCATCCATCACATAATACATGATCTCCACCCACCCTTCCAGTGTGATCACCTGCAAAGAGAAGAGACAGCAAGAGAGACAGCCAGGATGTGGGACTCCTGGATTCATTCAACAGCTGGGATATTCATTTCTACATGAGGCACAGGCTGATGCTGGTGAGCAGAGCAGGCGATTCAAACCTCAACAAAGGTGAGAAAATGAATCCATTACAAGGAAGCCAAATTTCCAGGCCAGAATATCAGTGAGATTCTCCTAGGTGAAGAGACATGCTAACAGAGCCTGAAAGAGTAGGTCTATATACATATGGGATGCGACTGCAGCTCGAGTAGACATACCTAAACTAGTTAGGTACCGAAGCAGTGAAGCTGTGGCCGCATGGGCTTCGGTGCAGGCTGTACGAACTCACCCAGAACCCTGGGTAACTACTTGCAGAGCTAGATTTTGTTGACAGATGTGCACAGCTCCAGAATCCGAACTAGCTAGATTAACGCTAGTTCAGGTATGTCTGCTCAAGCTGTAATCCCACCCTGAGACTGCAGTCTAGACATAACCTGGAACTGCACTAGTCACCAATTTATATTCATTGGAATTAATTTGCAAACTGAATACAATTAATTTAGGCTTGAATAGAGACTGGGAGTGGATGGGTCATTACACAAAGTAAAACTATTTCCCCTTGTTTATTCCCCCCCACCTCACCCCCCACTGTTCCTCAGACGTTCTTGTCAACTGCTAGAAATGGCCCACCTTGATTATCACTACAAAAAGTTCCCCCACCCCCATCCCTGCTCTCCTGCTGGTAATAGCTCACCTTAAGTGATCACTCTCGTTACAGTAAAAAGAAAAGGAGGACTTGTGGCACTTTAGAGACTAACACATTTATTTGAGCATAAGCTTTCGTGAGCTACAGCTCACTTCATCGGATGCATCCGATGAATGCATCCAATGAAGTGAGCTGTAGCTCATGAAAGCTTATGCTCAAATAAATGTGTTAGTCTCTAAGGTGCCACAAGTACTCCTTTTCTTTTTGCGAATACAGACTAACACGGCTGCTACTCTGAAACCATTCATTCAAATGGTTTGTTTCCCTGGAACAAAAAGAAAGAAAACCTGAACTGGATTTCTGTGCCCTCTGGCTTGAACTCTGGGTACAGCCTCTGGAATGGGGAGGAGAAGAAACAGGCCTGGATTTCAGTTCCCACCTGGAGTGGGTTCTTAGAACCTAGATCTGAATTACAAATTCAGTCTCCTTTTCAACCCAGATCGCTGCAGTAGGGAGAAACACAACAAGACTTGGAATGTGAAGCCTAACTCATTTCAGTTAGAGGCTGAAAAAGCATGGAGGCAAGAGAAGGATCTGGTCACAAACCTGGATTGAGGCTAGGAAGCCAACCTTATCGTACCTGAAATATAACGATCCAGGCATAACCGATATTGTCAAAGTTGATGGCACCCTTATGTGGGTTGGCATTGCCTGTGCGGCATACGTTGTAGTACTGGTTCCAGTTGACGCACATGCCACTGACATTGAACTCCTGCCGGACAGAGTTGTAGTAATAATAGTCATCCTTGTCCAGGCAGCACTCATGGCCCCTCTCCTTCAGCGGGGGGATCTCATGACACCCCATGATGCCATTGTCTCCTGACAGCGAGCAGATGAAGGGCATCTCATCGTCCTCCTCGGGTTGGTAATAGGGGGGGAGAATGATGTCGCCTTGTCTAGGAAGAGGAAAAATGTACTAATGAAGTTACTGTGAAAAACATGCACCTTAGTGGCATTTGCGGAACTGGGAACTCCCACTTTGGTGCATGAAATTTGCATACAAAGGGTCTTCAGATCTATTTTGGTGAGGGGCTGAATAGAGACATAGGAAGTTTCTTGAGCTGGTCCCTGGTTTTGCAGAGCCCTGTCCTGGTCAAACTGCACAGTCCCAAGACAAATCCCACCATCAGCAGATTTGGGGGATGGGAACAAGATTTTACAGCTGCCAAAGGAAAGTTTTCATTTTCTCAAGAACAAGGAGGGAACTTGTGCAGTCAGCTCTCCCACCCGGTTGGCACCAAAGCCTACAACTGATGCAATGTAAAGCAAATGTACAGGGCTACATGGTGATGTGCCTGTGAATGTGACCATCAATTTGATAACATTTGGTGGTAAATTTTCTATAATAAAGTACAAACCCCCACTTAATGCAAAGTTAAAGTTGCACAATTAAGCTCTCAAGAGTCAATAAATGAAGAAGTTAAAACTGAATGAACAATCTTAACTCTGACCCCTTGTGTGTATGTACTACAGAGAACGTTTTAATTTCAAGATCACATGATATTTCTGCAGTAACACAATCTGTTCTACAACCTTCAAAATACACGTGTATCTGAAATAATCTGTGCTCACCTAATTTAAGACTAGACAATAATGAGCAAATGAAAGGGAGAAGATTTAGGATTTTGCATTCAACCTTAACTTGTGCATTTCCAGTCTTCACAGAGCTATAATACACAGCCTGAATGTTGCATTAATATAGATTTTTTGCATTAAATATTGTGGTGGATGGGAATGTGTCCAAAGAAAAAGAAAAAAGAAAAGCTCCTAATTCTATAACTAATAGACACTAATCTATGAAGACATATCAGTGCATATTAATATTATTAGTAAACTGAGTCTCTGTAGACTTAACCAGCAATGGTCAGCCAAAGATTAACTAGTATCTGATGGTTGTGCAGGCTGTGGGCCTGATTCACCTCACACAGTTACAGTAGCTCTGCATGGGTGTAATTCCATAGTCTCATCGGTGTTACTCCTGATTTACACTGGTGCACATGAGAGAAGAACAAAGTCCTGCTTATGCATTTTCCCTTATAAACACACAGTATAAGACAGCTTTAAGGAGCTTCCATCCCCTGGTTAGCGCTCCAGTCCCATTGCTGCCCCCTAAATTGTGTTTTTGCAATATTTTTTTTCAGTCTAAGATGATCTAGGGACTTAAAATTGTTTAAACAGTTTAAATTGATCCAACACTTCAGATTTTTAAGCAGTTTAAACTGATCTAAGGCCTTAGATTTGTTTAAGGGGCTAAGACACTTTAAACCCTTAGATCAGTTTAAGCTGCAAAGAAGACAATAAGCATCTGGAGGGATTGCGGCAGTCTGGCACTGGTGCTCTGTCCTCCCCATGCAAGGTAACTGGAGTTCTGATCACCCACAGACATTTTCATGGTTCATTGTGTTACTGAAAGAAGTAAACGGAGCTGTACATGCTCTCTCTGACTACAGGTAATACTAATCATGCCTATTTCTTACATGGCACTTTCCATCAGTAGATCTCAAAGCACTTCACGATCTCTCTCCTCTCCCCCCACCCACGTATTTATCCTCACCATACCCCTATGAGGTAGGGACATACTATTATCCACATTTTACAGAGGGGGAACTGAGGACAGAGACTAAGTAACTTGCCCAAGGTCATACAGAAAGTCCATGGTAGAGCTGGATCTCTCACGTTCTAAGCCAGTGCCCTACCCACTGGACCATCCTTCCCTTCTTTGGGCAGAGAACCTTGATCACTCTTAAGCATGTGCCGTGGAACACAGAGATCCCATCTGACATTCCACATATGCCTAGAGCTTTGTCTGTCAGCTTGAAGAGCCCATTATCAAACACTTGTTCCCTATGTAGGTACCTACAGACTATGATCGAAGCCATCCTGAACTTACTCTTTGTTAACCTAAATACATTGAGCACCTTGGGTCTACCACTATAAGGCCTGTCTTCTAATCCTTTAACTATTCTCATAGATATTCCTGGCAACCGGAATGATCTCTTGAGGCTGTGGGCAGCCAGACGTAATTAGGGCTGGACCAGTCCCCAGCTCGCCCAAGAGTCTGGCGGCTGCAAAGAAGGTGTGCAGGCCTCTTTGCCCTCCTTCCCATTCTGATTTTTGCAGAATGCAGCTCAGTATCAGGGTCGTGGAATCCTGCATCCCTTTTGCACAGGTGGACGGCAATGGAAGACTGGGCCTCTTGACTGTAGAGATGAGATTCTATTCATTGGAACGGTTTGAGCTGAAATCAAGGGGGATGGGAGAGGTAGCAGTGGGATCCCAGAAATGAAGACTGCTCTGGCTGATGCAGAAGAGGAATGCTGCTGTAGCCCATTATGCTGACAGGTCCCTTCCACAGGCAGAGGTAGCTTTCAGAAAGTGTGTGCGCATAAGGAAACAGAAACCTTTCTGGCTAGGGGAGGGTGGAAATGGGGGACGGGGGGAGGGCTAGACTTTTTAGCATCCTTGGCACTGCCTCTGGAAATCTTCAGTGACCAAGAGAAGGGAGAAGGAAGTAAAGAGTAGGGTGGGGAAGGAAGGAATCTGCAGCAGACAGGACAAGGGGGTAGCCATCTCCCGTGCACTCACATTGTGAAGTTCTCCTCCATGAAACAGCGGTTCCTGAGCAGACCAGCCCACAGCTGTACTCCGATGATGCCAAAGATGAAGAAGACAAAGAAGCAGAGAAGCAGAACATTCCCCAGCATGGGCAGGGTGTCCAGGAGCAAATTCACCAGGATCCGCATGCCTGCAGGTGGGGAAGAGGCAGAAGAGGAGGAGGAGGAGAGATTGAGATGGAGGGAGAGAAGGGGAGAAGCAGAAAGAAAGAAGAGTAGAAAAGAGGAATGGAAAAAAAGACAGAGAGAAAAAATTAAATGAAAATAAAACAGGCAGATTGGAAATTCATTATTGTCCAAATCAGGTTGGGTCACTCAGGTATGGTCACTGCTCCCGCCCCCTGGTCTCACTCCCAAATGATAGGCAGGGGACAATGCCATTTCTGTTCAGCATCCTCTTTACCCCGGGCCTCACGTTATAGCCCCAAGAAGGAAGGATGATGATAAGCTTGTGACAGATAGCAGAGGACTGGACTCCATGACCCAAGAGGTCCCTGCTAGTCCTATCTTTCTAAGAGGTTTTTGGCACAATCACCATTGGATATGATATCCCATCTTCTTCCTTTCCCACAGAAGGGCAATGGGATGAAAACACCCTGAAATCTATGCAGATCAACAACCCCAGCCTCAGCTGGCAGGAACTAACAGTCATAACTGCTTGCCAGCTGCCCAGTGACCTGTGAGAAATGAGCCCGAGACCAATTGCTAGTGGGATGAGTATGCACACCACACAAACCCCTCAACAAACTGGCAGGGGTGGCCTTCTCAGTGACAGCCTCATCAAAGAGACACGGTGGAGGAGGCAATATCTCTTATTGGACCAACTTCTGCTGGTGAGAGAAACAAGCTTTCAAGCCACACAGAGCTCATGGAGACCAAACTCCCTTCTCCTCTCTAGTGGTCCCTCCACGACAGGGCTGAGGCACGCTAGCGGGTACCGTATGAAGGAAGCTTTCACTGCTGCTGCCCATGCTGTACCTGTTCTCTGGCAAAACAGGGCATTCAGGGCTGTTGATACTGCACCTCTGACCACTGCAAACATTTCATAACAAAACAATTTTGTGTTGAAATTATTGCATGAAGAATTTTGGTGGTTTTGTTTTTGGACCAGCAGGGTCAGGTCAGGCCAGGCTCCCTCCACTGCTAAATTAATTACATTTCCTCTGGTCTCCAAGGCTGCCAAAATTCTAGAAATCATTCAGAGCATGAAACAAGCGCCTTCTCCCTCCCACTGCCCCCCACTCCACACATGCGTACATATACACACACACAAACCTCCCCCCTCCTCCACTGAGACTCCCTCCTCCAGGGGTCCAGGGAATTTCATCACACAAGACGCTCCATGTAGGCCAGCATATAATTATCTAATTAGATATTTATAACTAGTTCATTACTTCAGATGGCAGTGGAAGAGGAAGGGGGAGGGAAAGATAAGATTAGGATTCAGTAACAGCCCCTTGAGGCACCAGTTAATCCCTCTTTTATGCCCACTGTCAAGTAATTAGCAACATCAAGTTGTGCGTTACACTGTGTCTCAGTTGCTTGTGTTGTTTTGTTCCTATTGCAGGGGGAGAGGACCCTGGGCATTTAGAGAAATGTCATGTGTGGGCAACAAGGGTGGATGAGGTTTAAGGTGTAATTGTACTGGTGGAGATGTTTATTATACCTGAGTAAGAAGGTGAGAGAGGAGGAGAGAAGAGTGTATCTGTATGGTGAGAGGGCATGGATCTAGTGTGAGGCATGTACACGGGGTGGACAGGTATCTGTATCTATGTGACAAGATGGTATGGGTGTGAGAGGTATATATCTTTTATATTGACCAGGTGTGTATATTGTCCAGCCTTACAATTTGTGAGGCGCTAAGCCAGCAGAGGGGGTTCTGATGGTGAATTTCCTTTCCTTCTGGTTCCACTGCTGGAGGGAGTAGAAGAGCTTGTCCATGTGTGATTTGATGAGTTAATACAGGGCTTTACATGTTCACCCTGGCAGTGGTCTGCATGTGCAGTAGTGGGTATGCAGAATTCCAGTATTGGGGGGAATATGCATGAGAGGGAGAGGGTAGAAGGAATGATTGAACAGTCTCTTCTAGACTTAATAAGCGTAAGTCAGGGTGGTTGCAAAGCCCCAGTCTCTTCACTGCCCGGATATGCCATTAGTCTTCAGTTAGTCACCTTCTAGCCTAATATGGCACCAATAGTTCACTAGCACAGGGTCACAGCTCCAGCCTCTTGCCTGAGAGTATTTGCCCATATCTGGTTTCCTGATTTGTAATAATACAAAGCCCCACAGTCCAGCCACAGGGCTGTGTGCTGCCAGTCACCCTGACCTCCCGGTCGCTGGAAGAAACCCTTTTACAGCATTACCAACTTACAACTCCACCCCCTCACCACAGTGTAATGTGCTTCCTGCAACAATACTGCCACACGTTGTGATCTTATTAGCTCTCATAAGCTAGACTGGATCAGACTGGGTAATACGTAAATGGGAGACCTGTAGGGAAACCCAGGCCTCATAGGAGGCTGTACAGGTAATGCAGTAGGTGTTCCACTGACTTTCAACTGAGTCACTGCTAAGCAAGTGCTCCATGCTGGTATTTGGGGGGTGTAGCGATGCGATGACTCACCAGTGCAGTGCCTCCTGCTGGCCGTCTTGGGAATTAGCACTCCAGCATACAGAGCACCTCCTCCTGACCGGTGTCTCGCCTGCCGCTGACGCCCAAGTCCCTCCTGTACACCAGTGCCTTTTGCCTTGGGGTTCTGCCCCCAGTAGTAACCCACAGTCTGGGTCTCCCCTCCCAGGGGAACCCCCAACCCTCTAAACCCACCTTGCCTCAGTGGCTATTTCAAGTCACCATCTAGCCCCCGCTCACTGGGGCAAACTGCCATCTGTCGTGGCCACTCATCATTGGCAAGGAGGTTCAACCAGCTGCCTTTGCAACCCCAGCACCTGTGCAGGCCTTCACCAAGGCCTACAGCCTGGGGGTTTATCAGGCTGGAGCTCCCCCACTCCCTTGCCTTCCCCCAGCACTGCTCTACCTCTGGTTCACAGCTCCCAGGCAGCTAGATCCTTCTCTCTCCACCACTAGAGAGAGACTGACTCAGCTCCTGGCTCACAGGCCTTTCATAGGGTCAGCGGTCTCCTAATTGGGCACAGCCCCAGCTGTGGCTGCCTTCCCAGTCAGCCTATTCTTATTGGCTCTCAGCCCCAGCCCTCTCCAAGGGCTAGCTTTAAACCCTTTCTGGCCTAATGGAGTGCGGCAGCTGCCCCACTACAGGAGGATGGTGCTATCTTTCACATGAGACACAGACCTGAGGTCCTGACTAAAGCCGGTCCGAGAGATTCGGAAGAAACATTGTTTTGTCAGAATTTGCCAAATTTTGCTGAAGTTCCAATGGAACACAGGCAGATTCCAAAATCTACCTGCCTCTCCCGTGGACACCTGTCTAGCTTCCTGCCAGCTCACCTGCCAGGCTCCTCATCAAGCTGGAAATCACATCCCCAGTTCACAGTGTAGACTTAACACATTAAGAAATAATGACAATGTTTGTGAGAGACTCTGGGCTGAACATGCAACAATGAAATGTCAGGTGACGTGTAGAGAGACAAGGCAGGTGAGGTAACATCTTTTATCGGACAAATGTCTGTTGGTGAGAGGGACACACTTTTGAGATTACACAGAGCTCTCTTTCAGGTCTGGGGAACATACTAAGGTCTGGTCTATGCTACAGACCTATATCAATGCAGCTATGTCGCTCAGGGGTGTGAAAAACCAACCCCTGCAAGTGACGCAGTTTTACTGACCTAACTTCTGTGTAGACAGCACTGTGTCAGGGGGAGGGTTTCTCTCACCAACACAGCTACCGCCTCTCAGGGAGGTGGATTCACCGCGCCGATTCACTGAGGCAGCATTTTAAGTGTAGGCTTGCCCTCAGGGTATCACAGCTAAATACAAGGTGGAATAGATAGATTAGCATCAGTAGTTAACACATATTTCAAGGGACCCCCATTAACACCCCTCCAGTCATAGGGGGAACATGAAGGGGTGTGTGGAAAGGCAGCTGGAGGGATGTTGTGAGTGGGTTACAGATTGTTGTAATAAGATATAAACCCCATGTTTCTATTCAGTCTATGATTTTTAGTGTCTAGCAGAGTTATGAATTTAAGCTCCTAGGCTCGTCTTTTGAACGTGTTGTGCGGGTTATCCCTGTGTAGCCTGTACCCATAATGCACTGGATGAGGTATACCATATGTTGTGATAGGCATGAGTAGGACCCATGGATCTTGAAAGGTATGTCATGGGAGGTGTTGATCATTGTAGCAGTGGAGATATGTCCACAGGTTTTGCATCTGTTGTTCTGGGAGGGTCTGGTGCTGCTTTGAGTTGGTATGTCCTGGCCTGTAGGGAGCTTGCTTCTGATGATAAATCCGGAGAGGCTGGAGGGTTGTCTGAAGGACAGAAAAGGGGGTTCAGGAAAGATTTCTTTCAGGATGGGGTCCCCATCAAGTAGGGATTGTGGTTGTTGGACGATACCCTGTATGGGTTCCAGTGTGGGGTGGTAGGTGACAACTAGGGATGTGTGGTCGGAGAGGGTTTTATTTCCGTATTGGAGCAGGTTCTCTCAGGGTATTTGGGTGGCCTGTTCCATGATATGACCTGCTTCTCTGGTGGAGTTTCCTTGTTTGGTGAAGGTGGTTTTGAGTGTGTTAATGTGTATACCCCAGACTTCCTCCTCAGAGCATATTCTGTGGTATCTGAGTGCCTGGCTGTAGATAACAGATCTCTTGGTGTATTTGGGGTGGTTCCTGGATCTGTGAAGGTAGGTGTGATGATCCATGGGTTTCTTGTATCTAGCTGTATGTAGGGTTCCACTGTTGAAGCTGATCGTGATATCCAGGAAGTTGATGCTGGTGTGGGAGTGTTCCAGAAAGAGTTTAATGGACAGGTGGTGGCAGTTGTAGTGGAAATCTGTGAGGGAGTTTAAATCATCTGTCCAGAGGATGAAAATATTATCTAGGTATCTCAGGTATATCATTGGTTTTGTGGTGCATTTGTGACATGTTACTTACACAGCTCATTAGTGCCTCTCTGGATTGTTTTAAATGAATTTAACCTACTAAAATTTGTGGGCCATGTCAAAAATGAAGGCTGGGGATCAGCAAGGAAAGAAGCAAGTTTTGAGTTTGGGTTTGAATCAGGAGAGTGGGGTTGCACTGTGCCTGGGGACAGGGACGCTCTTTCAGTCACAGGGGATAGCATGAAAATAGGCGAACATCTCTCTCTGCTTCTGTCTACCCAAATACAGCCTACTTCTATATCTAGTCTCTGGTTTCTGAAAATTCCCACCAAAGAGCAGACCACAGAAAAGACCAGCCAGCCCAATGACATCCCTATGAATTGCCATGCACACTGGGGCATGGAAGGAGGGAACGCTTGGGCAAATTCAGTTGGGGCACATTGCCTGGATGAGGGACAGAATTATGCTTCAGATTCTGCAGTGGCTATTGGAATCAGCAAAATTATGTATCCCAGTGCCCCTGCAGATCATTGTGTCCTAAATGTTGATGGAGAAGTTAATTGCTTTGGCTTCCACAAAAATCCACACTGGTAGTTTGGCCCATCACTCTGTTAAGATGAGTACTGAAAATTATACTCTCTTCTACCTGGTTTGTTTGAACCAGTGGATACTGAATGAACAGAAGGCTTCATTGCCTCAAATCTTGCATCTACTTTTCACACTACAGATGCTAGTCATGTCCATTAATGCACTCCTAGAAGGTGCCCAGATACCATGGTGATGGGGAAAGGTATAATAACCTGAGTGGAATAGAATTTTCCCACCAGTCCAGTGTCCTCCATCAGTTTTGGTACTGGAGTGATGAAGGCCATGAAAAGAAATGTATTGGGCTTTAGTCGCTTGTTTGTAAAAGAGTAGGCGGTCTCTTCTGCACATGCTCTGTTAGCTTAGCATGCAAGTTGCAGCATACGCCCCCTGCTTTGTTCTTTCTGGATCGCTCACCGTGGTTCTGCTTTCCCAAGGGTTGGCACATGCCAGGTGTTTCCACTCAGGAAGGTTTCAGCTGTGACGGCCAAGCTAATCGGGGCTGACAGAAACTGTCTGGAGGGAACCACGGACTCTCTGAAGTTGACAGAAGCTTGTCAGAAAGGACCCCGGGGCTCCTCAAGAGCAAAGAGCAGAGTTGCTCTGTCCAAATCCAAGAGGGAATTCAGCTACTTTCCCAAAATATTGGCTCTTGTCAGTGGATTTTGGTTTTGTTTTCTTAAAAGTTTCCTTCTCTTGTAACCCTCTCTCCCCTCCACCTGCCCTCGTGGCAGGGTGTCCTGCCTGGTTTGATGAAACACTGCCATGTTGGAGTCAGTGAGATGTTTCCATTCCGCCCATAGTCTGAGTCCTGGGGACGCCCCACTGAGAGGAGCCTCAGATGACAAACACCCACCAGGCATGCTCTTCCATTCTCCACCCTTTGTGTGTGTGCAGAGGTGTGTGCATGGGTGGGTGGTAGAGGACTATTGTCTAACATTTCACAAGCTCTGTCTTCTGGGGGAAACCAGCCAGCTAGAATCCTCCCTTGGTTGCCTGCAGCAGACACAGCCTTGTGTGTCCCCCCAGTCTTCCTGAGAGGGTGAGTGGGGAGGGTGAGACGCCTTTCATAGCCCACACCTGGCACTTATGAATATTTCATGCTTCTTGCTTTTCTTCCCCTTGAAGAGCAAACCTTTTCATATTTTATGCCCTGGAAGCCTGTTTGGTTGCTGAGTGTTGCTTCATTAATGCCCTCCCTTCCCCCTTTTTCTCTGGACCGCCCAGCCCCTCTTCCTTTCTCTTCTCAGGGAACGGCTGTTTTTCAAAGGCTGCCTCAGAAAAGGTCATTGTCCCTTTCATATTCGCTCCTCACTGTGAGCCAGTGTGGCTTCTGCTCTGCCAATGGAAAAAGACAAATGGAGATGGGAGGAAAGACAACGGATGAGAGGGAGGGAGAGTCAGACAAGGAGAGAGAGGGAGGCACAGACCTGGTGAGAGAAGAAAGGAGAGAGAGAGAGAGAATGAAAATGAGAAAAAAACACAGTGAGAGAAAAGAACATGGGGAGAGAGACTGGCAGGAAAAAAATTAAGCAAAGAGGCCAGGAAGCAGCTGGGGGAGGAATACCTCAAAGAGTCAGCTTCCCGAGACCTTTGAACACTCATTCTGTACTATGCTCCAGTGTCCTCTCACAGCCCAAACGGGAACCGTTGCCCTGCTAACCCGTATGCTTTCCTCTCCATCACAACGGCCTCCTGAGGCAAGGTGTCCAGATTCCCCAGTGATAAGGCACTCCGAAAAGAAGTATTGGTGCTGTACGCTCCCTCTGAGCATCAGCTTCCTCTCCATTTACGTCCTGCCCTCTCCCCCCCCCTTCATATATATACCGCTCCCTCTCCGCCGCCTGCCGACCTGCACCTCTACTTGATTACTCTGGTGACCCCTCTCTCTGAATCTCCACTGTTTCTCGCAAACCACCAGCTTCCTGTTCAGGAGACCTTTGGTCTTTCTCCTTCTTTCCTTCACTGCTCCCTGGTACGCCCGGGCCTTCTCCTGATAGGCTGCAGCACCATTCGCCTCCCCTGCCCACTCATCGGTCAGACCGGAAAGCCCATTGCGATGCCTCTGCTCCCTGAGTCTGGCCCACCCGCTTCCTTGTTCAAAGGCCTTCAGGAGATGGCGCTAGCCTCAGCACTGTATGATGGAGGGAAAAATCAGAGCCCTCCAAGTTGGGAGAGCAGGGACTGGGGATTGTGGGGAGCCAGAGTTGGGCCCTAAAGGCAACTGGGCAGAACCCCATCCCATAGGGAGCCAGCCAGCCAGGGGAAGCTGCCCACTGGGCATGGATTTAAATCAGGGAAAGGAATGGGGCCAGCCCTGAGGAAGTGGTATGATATCCCCAGGGGACGTAGCTGGGTCTTGGGTTTTGTTTTTCACCGTTCTCCTGTGTCGGCCTCCACTGCCCCCACAGTGCTTCTCTCCCCAGCAATTTCAGCCACGCAACTTACACACCCTCTCCATTTCTGATGGAGTACATGGGAACAAGAAGGCCACACAAGCCTTGCTAGACAGCTGGAGCATGAGGAGGTGGCTGCGCAGAGCCCAGTCCTCAGATACACCCACCACCGGGCAGAAGAGTCAGGAGCACGGTGGGAAAGTGCTGATGTGCGTTGGCACTGATTCTGGGGACAGCAGTAATACGCCACGTCAACACGGACCCGCCCAGTTCCAGCTCTGCGTTAACAGGCGCTAGCTCTCAGCAGCTGCCTGGGCTGTGAGGGTGACTGGCAGCGTAGTGCAGTGTGAGGATTCAATAGGGTGCAGTGTTGTTGGTCAGTGTTCTGCAGGGGACAGATTGCAGAGACTCTGGCTCCGAGTAATACCGGCGGCATACTGGAGCAGGGGAAGGCCAAGAACTGAAGGGATAATGATAATGAACTTATATTTACACAGCATCTCTCATCCAAACGCATTCCAGAGCACGTCGTCCTATCTTTACACACAGGAATCACTTTGTCTTCTGCTGAAAAGCAGCAATCCCTGGGTGAAGCCATTCATGGCTAATCTGCGCAGTGGTTTAGGACAGGAAGTGAAGAAAACTGTATCTAAATTGAAATGATGAAATCCTTTGAGGAGGAGGAGGCAAATAGAATCACTCCAATGGCCAGGGGTTGGGGCACTAGGTTAGGCAGTCTTGCTTTTACACGAAGGTCATGAGATCTTTAATGAGCACAAATGGTCCGGACTGGAGCTGGGCAGAAAAAGCTAATTCCATTTGGCCGAGGAGTTTGATAGGGTCACGGTTTGGTTTAGTTCCAATTAGGATTGAAAAACAAAAAATTGAGATTGGACTAGTCCCTGCGAGTACGTGTCCAGCTGAGACCCGAGGCTCATACTCCGGGCGGCTTGCCAATCTCCTGCCGCTCACACTGCCACAGCTACACTCGACTGCGAGGGCACGAGCTCGAAGAGAGCTAGTCTGAGTGTCTCCTCGAGCAGGGAATCGCACCCCCCGCTTCAGGGGTAGACACACCCTGATGTCCCAATTCGGCAAACACTCACACACGTGACGGACTTGAATCAGTGGGGCTACTCATGTACACAAAGTGAAGCATGGGCCTGTTCCGAAGACCACTGAAGTCAACAGGAGTCTTTGCATTGACATCAATGAGCTCTAGATCAGGCTTCATACGTGTAAAGGTACGTCTACACTGTTATAAAAAACCTACAGCACAGAGTCAGCTGACTCCGGCTTGCGGGTCTCAGGCTGTGGGGCTAAAAATTAGTAGGGTTGCCAATTAAGCAATAAGCCAAAGTCATTCTGAGATAATGTTATACCTGCTGCAAGAAAGGAACAGGATCAAACTATGAGCCTTCAGCAATTCAAGACATCACTTGTCTCAGCATGACACTTGCCCCCAGTTTTGTTTTATATTCACAATAAAAAAGGGCACAACAGAGATTCCAGTCACTGCTAAAAGTTGTAGTGGAGACATATGAGCTTGGGTTAGAGTCTGGACTCTGAGACCCTCCCCCTGCATGGGATCTCAGAGCCCGGGCTCTAGACTGAGCATCAACGCTGAAATGATGTAGCCCCCCTACCCCGAGTCTCATGAGCCTGAGTCACTGACCTAGGCCAGCCATGGCTGTGCTGCAGGTCTTCTATCGATCGCCGTGTGGACTTGAGTATTTGCAGGAGGTGTTTGTTTAGATTGTAAACCCCTTGGGGCAGGGAGCTGTCCTTTCCATTTACCTGTAAAGTGCCATACACAGCTATGGGGCCGGACACGTAATAAAGAACAATACAAAATATGACATAAAACTGTGTAAATGCAATTCTGTGGTTAAGATTTAAAGGGGCAGGTTCTCTCATTATTACTGGTATGAATCAGGTGTAATTCTATGGGAATTACTCTGGCAACAAAGTTACTCTGGTATGAAACTGAGCGTACGTTTACACGGCAGTCAAAGGTGTGACTGCAGCAGACCTATGCTAGCTTTTATCTAGCCAATTTGAATAACAATAGCAGTGACAACTCAGCAGCACAGGTTGCAGCATGGGCTTCACAAGCCATGCCTAGAACTCAGGGTATGTACTTGAGCTGCTAGAGCTTCATTGCTAGGGTTATTGAAGCTCGCTTCGGCAAAGTGGGTGCTGCAGTCACACCTTTGACTGCAGCGTAGACATACCCGGAGTGAGAGGAAAATCAGGCCCTAAATGCACAAACATCAAGAAATTCAAGGTTATGGTTGTAGCTTGGCCCACCCATACATAGACAGTAACTTGCATTACTGTATATTGCTTTATTTTTACACCATACTATATTGGCATTATTACACATATTGCCATGGTATCCACCACTCTATCGTGCCAGATTTTCCAAACATCTCAGCTCCCATGCAGGGGTGCGAAATAAGCAGCCGGATAGTCAAGAGAGCTCAGCCTGTCAGGTACTTGGCTCTTCTGAAAATCTGGCCATAAGTGTCACAATGGAAGCTGCTGGCTTCTGAGCATGTTGAAAGATCCTGCCTGTCACTCGGCCGATTTGGTCAGGGCTTTAAAAGGAAAAAGGAAGCTCAACTAAGGCCCTTTCAGATCCCTTCCTTCAGGGCTTGCTTTATTTCCAAAACCCAAACCCAACACCACAGTGTTTCTGACTCCTGAGATGTTATTGCAAGTCTTGTGATATTTGGTGTAAAGTTCCAGGACCTGCAGCCTTGGGAATACAGGACAATCCCAGCTTTCATTTAAAAGAAATAAAAGCTTCTATCCCCCATGGTTGCAGAGAAAAGATTAAAAACAGGACCCAGGTCGAAGGTTCAAAAACCATATGGTAAATAAAAAGAACCTCATGTTTATTTTTTATTTTTTTTCAAACTTTCATGATTTCTAAGCCAGTCTCATGATTTCTGAGGCATGACTTTTGAATGCTTGGGTTTGGCAATACTGCAACCAGAACAAATCAACTCCAACTACTGGGTAATAACTAACTGAGGTCTTTCCAGCTTCAGCCAGCTGGGAGGAGAGAGGTCACATCCTTCTCTTTTCCTTTTATAGCCCTGCCCAAATTGGCCACCTGACAGACAGGAACCCAGTAACCCCTACATGCTGGAGCACCCTTACATCTTCTCACTGGCCTGTTTATGAACGTAAAAGGGAGCAGAGCTCTTTTGAAAATTTGTCCCCACATGTGCAATGTGGTAGCGTTAACAATATTGTAGGAAGTTTAACTTTGGAATTCCCTGACTCTCATGGATCTAAAATCTCTGCCATGATGCTGCACTGACATAAGTGTAATTTAATTTTTGTTTAAAAAATTATTTTGATAGATCGCTCATTTAAATAAAGGCCAGTGCATTACATTTTTATTTAAATGTATATGTATGACAGCACCAGGATTATTTCTAGATATCCCTATATGTGTCTAGAACTCTAGATCTTGGTAAGTTTATTAATAAGGTAGTATTAAATACTGATTTCCAAACACTTCTCATTTAGTTATTCGATTGAAAATGAACTTTCTTCCTAGTAGCACTTGCCCCCATCTCTGCTGACATTCCCCCCTCCTCCCAATCCTCACCCCCGGTATTTCCCCTTCCGCCCACTCTTATTCCAAGATCAATGTCACGTCTTTCTTCAAACCACATTTAGGGCAGGAATGGCCTCTCGCTTCTTGTTTATCAACCATACCCACTTTTCTCCTGTGAATCCTTGCTTCAGACCCACCTCTTTCACTTCACTTGCCAGAACTGAATTCTACATGGCCCTGTTCATTCTCCATCTTCTCTGTCTATTGCTCTCATAAAAAAAGGAGGACTTGTGGCACCTCAGAGACTAACAAATTTATTTGAGCATAAGCTTTCGTGAGCTACAGCTCACTTCATCGGATGCATGCAGTAGAAAACACAGTGGGGAGATTTTATATACACAGAGAACATGAATCAATGGGTGTTACCATACACACTGGTAAGGTGAGCTATTACCAGCAGGGGAGAAAAAAAACCTTTTGCAGTGATAATCAAGGTGGGCCATTTCCAGCAGTTGACAAAAACGTGTGAGGAACAGTGGGGGCAGGGGGAAATAAACATGGGGAAATAGTTTTACTTTGTGTAATGACACATCCACTCCCAGTCTTTATTCAAGCCTAAGTTAATGGTGTCCAGTTTTCAAATTAATTCCAATTCAGCAGCCTCTCGTTGGAGTCTGGTTTTGAAGTTTTTTTGTTGAAGAATTGCCACTTTTAGGTCTGTAATCGAGTGACCAGAGAGATTGAAGTGTTCTCCAACTGGTTTTTGAACGTTATAATTCTTGATGTCTGATTTGTGTCCATTTATTCTTTTACGTAGAGACTGTCCAGTTTGACCAATGTACATGGCAGAGGGGCATTGCTGGCATATGATGGCACATATCACATTGGTAGATGTGCAGGTGAATGAACCTCTGATAGTGTGGCTGATGTGATTAGGCCCTATGATGGTGTCCCCTGAATAGATATGTGGACACAGTTGGCAACGGGCTTTGTTGCAAGGATAGGTTCCTAAGTTAGTGTTTTTGTTGTGTGGTGTCTGGTTGCTGGTGAGTATTTGCGTCAGGTTGGGGGGCTGTCTGTAAGCAAGGACTGGCCTGTCTCCCAAGATCTGTGAGAGTGATGGGTCATCCTTCAGGAAAGGTTGTAGATCCTTGATGATGCGTTGGAGAGGTTTTAGTTGGGGGCTGAAGGTGATGGCTAGTGGCGTTCTGTTGTTTTCTTTGTTGGGCCTGTCCTGTAGTAGGTGACTTCTGGGTACTCTCCTGGCTCTGTCAATCTGTTTCTTCACTTCAGCAGGTCGGTATTGTAGTTGTAAGAACACTTGACCTACTGACCGCTATGCCTACCTACATGCCTCCAGCTTTCATCCAGACCGCACCACACGATCCATTGTCTACAGCCAAGCTCTACGATACAACCGCATTTGCTCCAACCCCTCAGACAGAGACAAACACCTACAAGATCTCTATCAAGCATTCTTACAACTACAATAACCACCTGCTGAAGTGAAGAAACAGATTGACAGATTGACACCAGCCAGGTTAGGCAGGGTGACAAATCCCCCTTGCCCCAAAGGGCCATTATCCCCTGGTGACTAATTTCTACTCCAAGTCTGTAAAGCAGACTTTTAAGGTAAATACATTATTCCTTCACTATTACCCATGCACACATCTCACAAAGATTCTCACTCTTGACAAGTTACCAGCCTTGTGTAGATCCCTTCCACGTTCCTCTTTGTGGGTAAATGCCCTGTAAGACATGTGTGGGGTGCGTGAGTTTGTCAGGCCCATGGTGACAGCTGTTTGTGAAGATCAGGGGGCCCTTTGCCAAGGGGTGCTGGTGTCACAGTGAGCTTGGGGTGGCTCACAGTATGGGGCTGGGCACTGAGGCTGGTGGGGCAGGTAACACTCACTGGGCTGGGGGGTAGGTGGTGCTGGGATGGGGCAGGGGCAGGTACCTGTCAGTCTCCAGCACTCGGGCCGCGCCAGGGCCAGCAGCCTCTTCACCTCGGAGTCTCCCCCGTTTGCTCGGGGACCACTCCTCCTCTCAGGCTCCCCGGCCGCTGCCACCGCGGCCGCCTGGGAGGACGCGGGCCGGGGGCGCTGCCGCAGAGGAGATGCAAGGGGCTGGGCTCAGCTGGGGCCCCTCACCTGCCAGCCGAAAGCAGCAGGAACCGGGCGTCAGTCGGGGGGGAGCCGGGCGGCCCAAGCCCTGGGCAGCAGCAGCCTTCGCAGCAGCAGGGACAGGCAGGAAGCGTAGGTGCCCTGGGCTCAGGTCGCCCAGCTCCCCCTGAGCGGTGCCCAGTTCCTGCTGCTCTCGGCCGGCAGGTGAGGGGCCCCCGCCGAGCCTGGCCCCTTGCGTCTCCTCCGCGGTGGCGCCCCCCACCCACATCCTCCCGGGTGGCCACGGCGGCAGCGGCCGGGGAGCCTGAGAGGAGGAGTGGTCCCCGGGCAAACGGGGGAGACTCCGAGGTGAAGAGGCTGCTGCCCTGGCACAGCCCGAGCGCTGGAGACTGACAGGTACCTGCCCCTAAGCAATAGGGTAAAAAAAAATTGGGGGGCACCGCTTTTTGGCACCTGCCTAGTTCGCCTACTGGTCACACCGACCCTGGAAACAGGCTTTTGTTTAGTCTAGTTTTAAGACAGACTGTTCCACAGACCAATACATCTCCCTATCAGAAGCTAATTTCACATACACTCTCCATTGAAATTAGTTCCTCAAAAACACATTGGAGAGAACTCAAAAGCCATCATTTCTCCACAGTGCTGCAAGTGGGGTTTACATCCATATAAATCTCTGTCCTAGGCACTGATATGACACCTAACATCGGGGTGTGGAATATAGATTTAAGGCAGGCAAGTAAATACTGAACTGCTTTGTTCTTGCCATCCCAGGGTTCAGCTGCTTTACATTATTTTTATATTATTGTTTTGGTCTAGTGGGCTGAACACAGGACTGCGAATCAGGAGATGTCGGTTCTATTCCTGACTCTGCCGGTGACTCATTGTGCCTCAGTCGCCCGTTCTGTAACAAGAGGATGATAATACTAATACATTTTTGGAAAGCTTTTTGAGATTGGCAATTGAAAAGCATGGGAACCTGACCGGGTTGGCTTCTAGGAGCTTCTGCAATATAAATGAACAACAATAACGACAGAGCTGGTAGAAAATTTTCTAGTGGAACAATTTTCCATCAAGAAAATGACATTTCATCAAACCAAAACTTCTCACGGGAATGTATCAATGTCAATGAAAATTCATTTTGGAAATATTTTTGAAAAAAAAAAAGTTTCAATAAGGTGAAAACTTTCGGTTTTTTCAGATGTTTTGATTTTTTATTTCACAATTTCTTTTATTTTAATGTTACTAAAAATTGTATAACTGTCACAATCCAAAATGAAACATTTTGATCGATCAAAAATTATTTTCTTTTGTGGTGGGAAGGAAGAAATTTTGTTTCAAGTGAAAATGTGAACTTTTTTGTTTTTGTTCCAATTCAGATTGAAACAAATCTTGAAATCACAGAATTCCGCACAAAATGGAAATCCCTGTTCCCACACAACTCTAAATAATAATATGCCACTATAGTGAGATATGTATATGCAACCCCCTCACATATATTCCTACAGTCATACACTATATATTAATAGACACATATGCTTCCTATTCAACAAAGTTGCTATGCAACAGTCTACTACAGATCCCTCCACAGAACCTTCACATTAGCAGATTTCCGCAGCTCTGTGCAGTCTGTGATGACTCTTTTCAAATTAAGAATCAGTGACCATAAATTTGAGGTAGAGACTGGGAGACACATAGTACAGTGCAAAAGGACTGTGCAACCAATGTGACAGCAGAGTGAATTGAAGAGACACTTTGTGCTCCAATCTCAAAAATATGATGGAGTAAGAGATATTTCCTCAAATTATCAGACATGATTAAAGACTTTCCATTAAAAAGCAGTTAAGAAAAACTGCATTACCCTGAGAGGATGGGAAGAAAAGAGATGACAGAGATGACATTTTATATAGCAACCTACCACTGAATCAGAAATGGACAATAATAACCAAAGGATGTGGAAAAATACCCCAAACCCAGTGTGAAGACCTACTGTGAGCAGATTGTAACTACCTTTGACAGAGACCTGAAGGGTCTTTCTCCTCTTTACACTTTGTTAGCTTGCATAACTTGTCATGCCAATACAGTGTTACTGAATTAAATCGAACGGTTATAGGACCACAACAGCCTATCATTTCTGTTTCATGCACCTTCAGACAAAACCCTGACAGGCAGCATTCATAAGGCTAAAGGCAGGAATGTGAGAGAGAAGCATGAATGCTAATGCATGGGTGAGACATACAGTATTATAAAAACTGGGCTTCTCGTATTTTGTCCAGTCTAATTTAAAAATTATGTAGGAGTTGCCAGACCGGCTCTGACCCTGGGCCCATCCAGTCCAGAGTCCTGTCTTTGACAGTGGCCAGCACCTGATGCTTCAGATGAAGGTATAAGAAACTTCTATTCCCCAGTAGTTTAGAGATTGGCTCAAACCCTGAATCATGGAGTTTAATGTCTCTTCCAAAACTTGTTATCTTTAACTATGATAATTCTGGATATTCTTAACATCCATACAAATGTCTAATCTCCTTTTGAATCTTGCTAAGTTTTGGCCTCAATGACTTCTTGGGGTAGTGAATTCCATGGTCTAATTATGGATTGTGTGAAAAAGTATTTCCTTTAATTTCATTGAATGTCCCCTTGTTCTTGTGTTAACAGAAGTTCCCGATCTACTATGTTTGTACCATTAATTATTTTATATACTTCTATCATGTCATATACAACCAACGGGGCTTCCACCACTTTCCTTGAGAGACTATTCCATGGCTCACCAGATCTCAGTATAAGGAAGTTCTTCCTGTTATTCATTCTAAATTTCTTCTTTAGTAATTTCATCCTATCACTCTAAGTTATAGCCCAGGCAGCACACCAAAAAATCTGTTCTCTTTTGTGTTTACACACATCAATTATTTGTTGTTATCATGTCCATCCTGTTTAGAAATCCCTGTTTAGCGAAGCTAGACCTATTTCACTTTTTAAAAATCTTCCTTCATCAATCAAATCCCTCCAGCTTTCTGATCATTATGGTTGCTCTTCTATGAATTCCTTCTAATATATTCTGGTAGTACGGTGCCATGATTTGAAAACAATGTTCTAGATAAGGCCATGTAGAGGGGGAATATTAGGAAACAGGACTGGAAGAGACCTCCTGGGTCATCGAGTCCACTTCCCTGCTATCACAGGCAACCCAGTCATATAATCCCATTCATAAACATATCAAGCCTCATTTTAAGACTAGTTAGGTTGCTTGCCCCAGTACTTCTATTGGAAGGCTGGTCCAGAATCTTACTCCTTTGATGATTAGAAACCTTCTTTTAATTTCTAGTCTAGATCTTGGCATATGAAGCCCAAAGTTATAACAACCTTGTATGCTGCCATTGCACGTTGCAAACTCATCTCTTCTTTGCTGCCTGCTCTCACTCCCATGGGCAGGAATTTTCAGAAGAATTCAACACCCATGACTGGGAAGAGAGTTTCCAAAGAACTCAGTTCTCTGGGAGGCACCAAAACACAAAGCCAGATTTTCAGAAGAGCTCAGCCCACTGGGTGCACATTGGGTGCTGAGCTCTTTTGAAAGTCTGGCCCCTATTTAGTTGCCTAAACGCGGCACTAAGCTCTTTTGAAAACGTGGCCCTGTGTCTATCTCACCACGGCTACTTCCCAGAGTCCTCCTCCCTCACATTGAATACTTGTGTTTCAGATCATTCCCTCCAGTTTTCTCCTTTTGTTACTTTCTGCCCAGGTGTCTACTCTCTCTCCATCCCTTTGTATTATTTCTCTGTCCTGCCTAGTGTCTGCAACTCCTCCAGTTTTACTATCGTCTGCAAATCTCCTTGATGTGCTTTGCTCGTTCTTCCACATCATTAATGAAGAATTTTAAGAAGACATTCAATAAGATTTCTGACAAAAGGGCCTATCGGTGATATTGGCTGTACCTCACTAGACACTTGCTTCCACCTCAGCACATTCCCATTTATCATTAGCCTTTGTTTACAGCCTTTTAGCCAGTTTTCACTCCACAGGACAGTCTTCCTATCCAAGGAAATTTATTTTTTCATTTAATAATGAAAGTGCCTCTTCATCCAGAACTACTGCACATATAACCATATATCTATGTAGACAGACAGAGATATAAATGTCTGATAGCAGAACAGAAACTAAAACAGTGTTAGTTCTACACAGACACTGCTATAGTGGAGAGAAGTAGAGTTTAGAAGAGGGACCAGTGTAGGGAAGAAATGCATAGAGGTGGCTGTATGGCAAGTTATTGGGCTCTATAAAGGGGTAAGTGGGTGAAATTCTATGGCCTGTGTTATGCAGGAGGTCAGACTAGATGATCACAGTGGTCCCCTCTGGCTTTAACATCTCTGAATCTAGTCTCTGTGGGCCCAATTCTGATCTCACACTGGTTTTTCCCAGGTGTAATTGCATTGATTCTAGTGGAGTTACTCCTTATTTACCCTGGCATAAGAGAGAGAAGAATGCAGGGCTTCATTTTGATCTGTCCAACTTTGTTTTTAGTTCTGGGCCCCAATAATTAAAATTTCCTTGGCACACATCCTCAGGAGACAGCCTGTCAACTGGGTTTCTTTCATTTAGTTTCTTGCCTGCTCTCACCTGTAATAAACTTCCCCTCAGCTCTGGAGAAGGGAATGAAGCCACTGAGGTAAGGAATGGGATTGGCCTCAGCACTGTGGGAGAGCCCTAAGGAGGTCTTGGTCATTGTTGATAGCCTGATAAAAGTGGAAGCAGGGGGCATTAAAGGTGGAAGATGAAAGACACTTCTTGTTATATGGTAAGGGAGAAAAACCCAGTATAAAACCTAGGGAGAAATGGAAGAAATTCTGAAAGTGCCACAATGTCTTATGTGACAGCTGTTTTCACTGAGCAAGGCATGACCTGAAATACCAAACAGACAGAGTGGGACAAATTCATTGCTGGTGTAACTCCACTGACTTCAATGGCATGAAATTGGCCCACTGCATCAAATTCATTCCCCTGTTATAACCAGCATGATACCTGTGCCATATACAGTGGATACTTCCTGTAGTGACATGGGCAATCCTTGTCTACCTTACTGTGCTCTATAGTTATCAAAACTGAATCAAGAAAGAGGAGATGCAGAGGAAGAGGGAAAAGGGAAAGGAAGAAAGGTGGGGCGTAATAAAGAATTGACACGCAGGTAAGAGGCTAGTTTCTGTTTCCCAGCCCCTGCCTCATGAGATGGGGCAGGGTTACAAAAGATTATACCCCGGGGTAAGTGTCCATTGACTGCAGGGGAAAGAAGGAAAGAGAGAAGTGTCATATGAACACAGCAGATACGTAGCTGGATCCTGTGTATGGTACCCCTCCTCACCCCTTTCCCTCCACGGTGAAATTAACACCAAGGTGGGACCGTTTCTCAGATCTGAGCCAAACCAGCAGGGAAGCCATTTAGCTGGGCCAGGGAGCTGTATAAAGCTGATTGTGCCTCCAGGTTCAGGCTCGGCCCATCAGATCCTGACAGCTCAATCCCCAGCAGAGCTCACAGCCCTGACTCATACATGCTGCATATACACAGAGCTGCAGAGGTAGGAACCAGAATAAGAGGGAAAGAAGAAAATGCGCAGCAAGGAATAGATAAAATACGCCATTGTTGTTCACCCCCACGCAGAGCTGGGCTGGTGTATTTTTAAATGAGAGGAAACTGAAGAACGGTGCAGAAGGTAGTAGAGATCAACCCCCTCACTCCCGCTCCCACCTGATCTCACTGCTCATCCATAACCCACCACACACCTCACCATGTCTCTATAGGCGGTCTCACCTCTTCCATATTCTTACGTGAGACCAAAAAAAAATTCTTGCTTTATTACCAATTCCCAGCTCCAGCACTTTGGTTATCAGTTGGACACTATAGACAGAATGACTCCACGTGTAGCCCGACTGTTCACACACTCCCCACAACGCAGCCAGGCAGTCTTTGCACAGCCCTTTGAGAAGAGGGGTTTTTTGGAGGGTGGGAGCGGGGCGGTTGGAGACAAAATGAAGGCTAGGCTGAGAATCTCAGGTACACAGGAATTTAGCCTACACCTGGATTGGAACGAGGGCTCTGTGTCCCATTATCCCAACATCCCTGAGTTCTTCAGGACTCATCACCAAACTGAGGCTAGATTGGTGACTCAGAACTGGAGGGCTAAGTACCCCAAAACTATTTGCCAATTCTTGACCCAGCCAATGGCCCACCAGCTGAGACTGGAATCTAGGGGCCCTGGTTTTGGTGATCTGCACAGAGTATACATGCATAACTGTCTTATAGGCTACAAGGTCAATCCAGCTACCTAGAGGTCCAGGGTGGGACAATCAATGGGGGGAGAGATCCCAGACATAGCAGCAGAGCAATGAATAAAAACAACACAGACAAGGGTGAAGTGCAGATGAAATGGGGTGCCAGTGAGAGGGAAGAACGACTTACTAGGCACCCGGTTGATGGCTTTGAGGGGCCTCAGGACACGGACAGTACGGATTGCAGACAAGTTAATGTTTTGCAGGTCCAGGGAATATTCCACCATCCTGCAACAGGAGAGACAGAGAGTGAGTTTAAAACATTCCAAGACTCAGTTTGAGCGACAGGTATGACACCAGCAGGAGGAAGTGAGGGGTGCCCGAGATGAGAGGGCAGGGCTGTTCACGGCCTCCATGCAGTGCAAAAACCTTTCAATGCATCCGTGCTTTTCCATCCGGCTGGTGGGGAAAGCGTTAAAAACAAGGGGTACTGATGAACCCACGAACACATTGATAATATGCTAATGTGCTCCCCACTGAGGCTAGAGAGGCAGAGGAAATTAATGACAGCTGGCTTGACAAAGCACAGGGTGCATTTTTATTCAAGAGTTTCTGGCAACAGTATAAGTCCTGAGAGTGGAGCTGGAGTCCTTGGGAGCCCGACAAGAGCAGAACTCAAGTCCCCAGAAACCAAAGGTAGAAAATTCAGCCCTTCAATCCATACGTTTTGGAATGGAAAAGAGAGACAGAGCAGCAGTGACAAGCCATCAGGCTCCAACTCAGCGGGCTGCAATGACCCCAGCCTGGCACTTACCTGTGGCAACTGTCACAAAGGGAAAAGGCTGTGCAAGAACAGACAAGGGGATGGTGGCAGAACAGCATGCACCCCACAGGTGACCCCTGCAGAGAGAGATGGGCTGGAGTTCACTGGCAGCTGAACACTCTGGAGCACAGCAGCCACCTTCCCTTCCCAGATGGTGCAGCTGGACTTACTGTGACATACACATCCATAGATTCCCATAGCAAGGATCTAATCAAGGGTCCTTATAGCACTGGGCAGGGTCCACGAGCAGCAGGAGTGATCACATCTCAGCTGTACGTCACTCCTGTTGGACACCATCCTCAGGGGAATGTCCTTATTTTATGATATATACAGGATCTGTGTTTTTTTAAACTTGCAACCTACGCAACGAGTTCTCTCCCCAAATCACCTTGAGAACTGAGCAGCTGTAAGTAATGCATTGGCTTGAACCCACCCCTGCCAGTCAGACAAACATTAAGGAAACATTCCTTTTTTTTTAATATGCGGGGAGGAGAGGAAACATGGGCCTTATAAGGCACTTACTTGTAAGAGGATCTCAAAGCACTTTACACACGTTAATGAATTTAGGCTCATGACCCCTCTGGAAGGTAGGCAAGTATTGTGATTCCCAATTTACATGAAGGGAAACTGAGGCACACAGCAGTAAAGTGACTGGCCTCAGGTTGGCCACTGAGTCAGTGGCAGACTCAGGAATAGAACCCAGATCTTCTGAATCGTTCTAATCAACATTAACCACAAGGCCATCAAAAAAAAGGTGACATTCTCTTGCTGTTTCGAGATGCACAGGAGAGGAATAGGAGAATCTTCTCCTTTCTGCTGCATCTACTCCAAAACCAGAAACGCTTGCTTAACATGCGGCACTTGTCATATACAGAGGCCTTAGGACCTCAGGGCTGTCTATTCAGCACCTTTCACCAGCACCAAATCCACTTTATATTAAAATACCAAGTTGCTTTGTCTCAGTTCTTTTGAGCACTGTGACCCCTCTACCCGGATTGATCCCTGCAATCCATCACCTCATTTCCCCACCACCACCACCACCAGCACCACCAGCACCACCAAAGGACATGAAAAGCAGGTGTCTATCTAAACTTTTCTATCTAAACTTTTCACAAAAGGACTTGTCGGAGTGATAGATTTTCAGACAAAATGGGGTAAACCTGTCGAGGTGTTGTGATTATTTTTTTTCTCTCTCTCTCTTTTTCCCACCGCTCTGTTCTCTCTCATACTTTTAGAGTAATTGAGTGAAATAATTCTTTTCCTGAAATGCAGCAGTGTTGATCTATCCCCCTGGAGCTGTCAGCTCCACACACAGTGAACACGGAGAGAGAGAGAGAGAGAGAGAGAGAAGGGATTTTGCACAGATAATCAAAATATTCATAAAGGAGACACAATCAGCTCACAGAAAGCATGAATGATGGACAGGGATTGAAGATGTGAACAGCAGTTGGGGAAGGATACACGGCAATACACACACACACACTTGTATATGTGCTTGCAGACATACAAGCAGGCACGCAAAAACACAGGCCTCCACACAGAGTTATACACTTGCAGATGTTCTTTTCTCCCACTTCCCATGAGTACACTAGAGGGAAAAGGTGGGTGAGGTAATATCTTTTATTGGACCGACTTCTGCTGATGAGAAAGACACGCTTTTAAGCTACACAGAGCTCGAAAGCTTGTCTCTTTCATCAACAGAAGTTGGTCCAATAAAATACATTATTTAACTCACCTTGCCTCTCTCATATCCTGGGACCAACATGGCTACAACAACACTGAAACCACGAGGACACTGTCAGCTATATCCCCTACGGAGATGTGTGGTGGGCGGGGTGAGAGCTGTGAAAACAAGGGGTTTCCTCTCTGACAAACAGCAGAACAGTCTGAAATAAATTCTCTCAAGCAGATATCAAATAAGCAAATGATCCTAATGTAAAACCTTGCAATTTGGAACGGGGGCCTTTGTTGAACTACAAGTCTCCAGGTAAAAGATCCAATTGCTCTCACAGAGCATGAGCACAGCAGAAAGGCACAATCTCATAATGAACTCGCTGCTGGGTACGTGTACTCTACTTCCCTATACTGGATGTAATCAGAACTTGTCAACTATCGTGCTACAACTGAGATCCTCCTCCAGCTGAAGTTTGGAGCAGGAGGGTCAGAAGTCTATGTCAGCTGTAGTTACAGTAGCCACAGTGTCAGTATGTGGCATTCTAGGTGGCTCTGGATTTGTTACACTCTAGTTTGTTTGGTTGAAAGATCCTGGAACAGTCAGTCTCAGTGCCAGGTGTCACTGAAAAAGAACAACTGGTTCTCAGGGAAGGGAGGGGATTCTTCTTTTGGGAGAAAGTTTGACCCTCTATGGTTTTGCAGAGAGCAACTTCTAATACAGATGAGCTCAGCTCCTACTGGTTTGGCCAGGGGTTTCAGCTCATCTGATAGAACTGTCACTTACCGTTTCTCATGAGGATTCTCAGTAATAGTCTTGGCTAGGGTAACAAATGGGACATGCATGCACACCCGCACTGAATGACAAGGGGCCCGGCTAATTGGTTATTATGCCCACTATGTTCAGCTCAGAGATATCAGCTATAACGTGGACACCCTGAACCTCCACATCACACAGTTCCAGAATCTCCTCTGCTTCAGCATGGTGACAGGTTTCAGAGTGATAGCCGTGTTAGTCTGTATCAGCAAAAAGAATCATAGAATATCAGAGTTGGAAGGGACCTCAGGAGGTCCCTGCCCAAAGCAGGACCAATCCCCAATTTTTGCCCTAGATCCCTAAATGGCCCCCTCAAGGACTGAACTCACAACCCTGGGTTTAGCAGGCCAATGCTCAAACCACTGAGCTATCCCCCCTCAACAAGCAGTACTTGTGGCACCTCAGAGACTAACAAAAGCTTATGCTCAAATAAATTTGTTAGTCTCTAAGGTGCCACAAGTACTCCTCGTTCTTTCTGCTTCAGCAGTTTTCCTGTCTCAGGACCACTCCTTGACACGGCTCTCTCATTCCTGATGTCTCTAGCCTTGACATTACCTTATGTCAATATTTCCCCCCACCTCCAAAGTGATGCCATACACACAGGCTCAAGGAGGGAGGAGACTGGGATGAGGCCAACCCCCTGCCCAGGAAGGAACCTGCTGTCTGTGTGGGCAATTCAAATTTCACCTCCATCCCCTTTCAAAATGGGATCTTTCAGAGACACGGGTAATTTCAGCAGGTGGACCTGCAGAACCCCACCAATTTTCAATCCTGCTGTTTGCTTTCATACCCTTCCCCTGCCACCCTGTGCCTCACCTCCCCGGACTGTGTTTCTACTGGTGGTACCCAGTACATGGCGGGAAGCTGGGCTGCACTGGCTGAGTGCATCACCTGATGTCATAATCTTCCCTGTGTGACAGTAGGACAGATAACCACAGAGACTGACTGGGATGTCACCGAGAATGAGTAGCCAGGAACAGGCTATCACGAAACCAGGATCACATTTGCCACACAAGTGTTTGAAGCTCTTGTAACATTTGCCTTCAAACTCCTGGTTCACCTAATACCCACACCCTACCAGCAGTGAGCCTGATCCTCACAGGGATCAGGATTTCATGGCTGACACTGTTCAACAGAGTTCACTAGACCAAAACTCAGGGGGAAGGGGGCCCAGCTCTGAAGTTTGAATTCAAATCCCCACCTCTATAATGGGCCTGAACAATTATCCTGGATCCAGTGGCTCCTATGCATTGGGAGAAAGGGTTGAAATCTGAAGCTGGATGAGAATTTCACAGCTAGCACCCAAAACTTTGGACCTGAACAAGGGGAAGTTTGAGTCTGCATCTGAACTTCGGGGTTTTGACCCATCACTTGCCCCCAGCTATCTGAAAGAGTTTGGGAAACCATGTTGATCACAATACGCTGTTGGTGTTATAATTTAACTAGAGCAGGGTCAAACTAAGGTCAGCCAAGACATACACCACCTTCTCCCCTAATCCTCCCCTTGTCGCAGCCCAGCTTGACAAGAAAGCATGGGCCTGATTATATATTCCAATTTAGCTTCTCTCGGCATCTTGTAGTCTCTGTTCTTTTATTGTAATTGCTGCTGGTGTCTTCAGGCCCAGAAGCAATCAAGCAAAGCAAACGGCCCAACAAAAACCTGTACCAGGATTTGAATGCTCTCTCCCTCCATCCCCCTCAAGTAAATGGCAGCTCACCTCTGCCGTTGAACAGATGTTACTTGGCCTTTGGTTGTGGGTGGGTGAGTGCAGGAAGGGATTAGGAGCTGAAACTACTGCTAAATCAGTGGGAAACCCCTGAGCTGTGAAGGGATTTGAGCAGAGAGCTGTCAAGATAATTGAATTTGTACAGTAATGCCTCTCCACCCAGAGACTATATTCCCCTTCAAGGTTCCTGTGCAACCCTTCTTGGAAAGGGAGGGGGAGTAATGCTACCTCAAAAGACTATTATTGTCCAAGGTAGGGGTAGGGGGCAAAAGAATGATGAATGGTCACCGTGGGGAATGGCAGAATAGTGCTCAAGATGTAGGAACTCATAACTACTTCCAGTTCAAGCCACTCTCAACAGGAGTCGCTGTAGGGAACGGGACGGGAATGCTGATTGTGGGGGTCGGTGGTTGCTGTCAGGAGGGATGGGATGGGAGCTCTGGCTGTGGGGGGAGACGCTGGAAGGAACGGGGCGGGAGACCTGGCTGAGAGGGAAATTGATGGAGGGAACGGGGTGGGAGCTCTGGCTGTAGGGGGGCAGTCGCTGTTGGGAATGGGGTGGGAGACCTGGATGAGGGGGAAGTTGATGGAGGGAACGGGGCGGGAGACCTGGCTGAGGGGGAAGTTGATGGAGGGAATGGGGCGGGAGCGCTGGCTGTGGAGGGAGTTGCTGGAGGGAATGGGCCAGGAGCACTGGTTGTGGGGGGAGCTGCTAGAGGGAACGGGGCAGGAGCACTGGCTGTAGGGGGAGTTGCTGGAGGGAAAGGGGCAGGAGTGCTGGCTGTGGGGAGGGGGTTGTGTAGGAAACAGGGCGGGAGCGCTAGCTGGGGGTGGGGGGGAGTCACTGTAGGGAACGGGGTGGAAAGGCTGTCTGTGGCTGGGGGGAGTTGCAGTGGGGAACAAGGCAGGAGTACTAGCTGGGGGGGGCGTCGCTGGAAGGAACGTGGTGGGAGCGCTGGCTGTGGGGGAGAGTTGCTGTAGCGAACAGGGTGGAAGCACAGGCTGGGGGAAGGGGAGATGGTGCTGTACCAGGGGCTGTGAGGTATGGGGGTGCTGTCTGAAAGGGAACTTCAGTTACTAGAGAAGTGAGAATGAAAGGAGTCAAGAACAAAAAGCCTCGTGCAAATCTCACCCCCACCCTCTTGCTGAGATTGGCTTTCAGATCCCTGTCCACAGAGCAGTTGACATGACTTCTCAGACATGCAGCATTAATTAGTAGGGGTTTGGGGTGGTGCGTAAAAAATCCATTGTGACATCTCTGAGGCAGGGCCAGCAGCTCTCGTCAAGGAAAGTTACTTCAATTCCCAGGAAGGGGCCAGTTAGAAGAAGAGGGGGCAACGAAGGGTGAAAACAGAAAAAGGAAAAGGTGGGCAGAGGCAAGACACAGTTTTTGCCCTGTGCATTTCAGCTGTCAAAATCAATATGATATTTGCTTCACAGAATTCTAAAGTAACAGCCATCTGTAGTTTCAGATGTTCCCTCCTCTGTGGCTCTGCCTCAATCCCCCTTGCTCCAGTTTTCTCCCCTTCTTATCGCTGTGCTGCTTTCTCTCCATCTCCCTGTCTCACGCCTCTTTGCATCTTCCTCCCCTTCCCTCTCTACTTCTCCCTCCCATCCTTCAGGGATGTCCTTCTTTCACTCTTCCCCCTTCATAACTCACTCTCCCCTTTTTCCTTCTATTCACTTTCCACTCTCCCTTTCCTCTTCTCTCTCTCCTCTCTTCCTACTCTCTGTTTTGACGGTAATCACTACCCTGTGCCTTGGCAAATCTGTCTAGCCCAGTAGCATAGGAAAGATAGGAAGTATGGCAAGAGAACACCCTGGCTTCACCAGGAGATCTTCAATGATCTGAAACTCAAAAAAGAGTTTGACAAAAAGGGGAAACTAGGTCAAATTACTAAGGATGAATATAAACACAAACAACACAAGTATGCAGGGACAAAATTAGGAAGGCCATGGCACAAAACGAGATTAAACTAGCTACAGACATAAAGGGTAACAAGAAAACATTCTACAAGTACATTAGAAGCAAGAGGAAGAACAATGGCAGGATAGACTTGTTACTCAATGGCGGTCGGGGGGAAACAGTAACAGAAAATGTGGAAATGGCAGAAGTGTTAAATGACTTTTTTGTTTTCGGGCATGTCTACGCTTGCCAATGACTTTTTACGGAGAAACTCAGAAGTTTCATCGCAAAGAGAAAACCACCTCCACGAGAGGTGTACAGTTCTTATCGGTGATACTTTTGCGGTGATGTGCAAGTGAAGACATGTTCTTCCTGTTTACAGAGATTTTAGCCTCTGGAGGATAACCCACAGTGCCTAGGTGACCACTCTGGCCAGCAGCTCCGATGCCAGGTAAACAGATGTCTGCTCCTCCCCCTGTAAAGTCCCAGGAACTTTGAAACTCCTGTTCCTGTTTCCTTGGCAAGTGCTCACTTATCATCTGGCCAGGTGACAATGGCTGCTCCACGGAGCAAACAATCCCCTGCTTCATCACATCTGATGAAGTGAGCTGTGGCTCACGAAAGCTCATGCTCAAATAAATTGGTTAGTCTCTAAGGTGCCACAAGTACTCCTTTTCTTTTTGCGAATACAGACTAACACGGCTGTTCCTCTGAATCCCCTGCTTGGAGCAATGCTGAGCTAGTGGAGCTGATCAGTGTCTGGGGAGAGGAAGCTGTGCAGGGACCCGGGATGCCCCCGGATCACTCCCTTCCCACAAGACCTATCCTCAAAATGGAGAGAGCTGCACTGTGGGATAGCTGCCCTCAGTGCATTGCTCTCATCAGCAATGGAACTACTGCAAATGTGAGCACGATCTGATGCCTGTGGAAGTGAGTGAGAACACAAATCAGTGCTTTTCTTTTATCAAAAAGAAAAGGAGTACTTGTGGCACCTTAGAGAATAACCAATTTATTTAGTCTCTAAGGTGCCACAAGGCCTCCTTTTCTTTTTGCGAATACAGACTAACACGGCTGCTACTCTGAAACCTTTCTTTTACCAGTTCCCTATCACCGTGAAACTGAGAGCACAAAAACTCTGCAAGTGTAGACAGTTTTCACCAAAAAGTTTAGTAGCGATTGGACATCTAACACAATGAATGTCAATGAAAATGAGGTAGGATCAGAGGCTAAAATAGGAAAAGAACAAGTTAAAAAATTACTTAGGGTACGTCTTCGTATTACTTAGGGTACGTTAAGAGTAACAAGAAGGGTTTCTTCAGGTATGTTGGCAACAAGAAGAAAGCCAAGGAAAGCGTGGGCCCCTTACTGAATGAGGGAGGCAACCTAGTGACAGAGGATGTGGAAAAAGCTAATGTACTCAATGCTTTTTTTGCCTCTGTCTTCACTAACAAGGACAGCTCCCAGACTGCCGCGCTGGGCATCACAACATGGGGAGTAGATGGCCAGCCCTCTGTGGAGAAAGAGGTGGTTAGGCACTATTTAGAAAAGCTGGACTTGCACAAATCCATGGGGCCGGACGAGTTGCATCCGAGAGTGCTAAAGGAATTGGTGGCTGTGATTGCAGAGCCATTGGCCATTATCTTTGAAAACTCGTGGCGAACGGGGGAAGTCCCGGATGACTGGAAAAAGGTTAATGTAGTGCCAATCTTTAAAAAAGGAAAGAAGGAGGATCCTGGGAACTACAGGCCAGTCAGCCTCACCTCAGTCCCCTGAAAAATCATGGAGCAGGTCCTCAAGGAATCAATCCTGAAGCACTTACATGAGAGGAAAGTGATCAGGAACAGTCAGCATGGATTCACCAAGGGAAGGTCATGCCTGACTAATCTAATCGCCTTCTATGATGAGATTACTGGTTCTGTGGATGAAGGGAAAGCAGTGGATGTATTGTTCCTTGACTTTAGCAAAGCTTTTGACACGGTCTCCCACAGTATTCTTGTCAGCAAGTTAAAGAAGTACGGGCTGGATGAACGCACTATAAGGTGGATAGAAAGTTGGCTAGATTGTCGGGCTCAACGGGTAGTGATCAATGGCTCCATGTCTAGTTGGCAGCCGGTGTCAAGTGGAGTGCCCCAGGGTCGGTCCTGGGGCCGGTTTTGTTCAATATCTTCATAAATGATCTGGAGGATGGTGTGGATTGCATTCTCAGCAAATTTGCGGATGATACTAAACTGGGAGAAGTGGTTGATACGCTGGAGGGCAGGGATAGGATACAGAGGGACCTAGACAAATTGGAGGATTGGGCCAAAAGAAATCTGATAAGGTTCAATAAGGATAAGTGCAGGGTCCTGCACTTAGGACGGAAGAACCCAATGCACAGCTACAGACTAGGGACCGAATGGCTAGGCAGCAGTTCTGCGGAAAAGGACCTAGGGGTGACAGTGGACGAGAAGCTGGATATGAGTCAGCAGTGTGCCCTTGTTGCCAAGAAGGCCAATGGCATTTTGGGATGTATAAGTAGGGGATTAGCAAGCAGATCAAGGGACGTGATCGTTCCCCTCTATTCAACATTGGTGAGGCCTCATCTGGAGTACTGTGTCCAGTTTTGGGCCCCACACTACAAGAAGGATGTGGATAAATTGGAGAGAGTCCAGCGAAGGGCAACAAAAATGATTAGGGGGAGGAGAGGCTTATGACTCTCTTATCACATGACTTATGAGGAGAGGCTGAGGGAACTGGGATTGTTTAGTCTGCAGAAGAGAAGAATGAGGGGGGATTTGATAGCTGCTTTCAACTACCTGAGAGGTGGTTCCAGAGAGGATGGTTCTAGACTATTCTCAGTGGTAGAAGAGGACAGGACAAGGAGTAATGGTCTCAAGTTGCAGTGGGGGAGATTTAGGTTGGATATTAGGAAAAACTTTTTCACTACAAGGGTGGTGAAACACTGGAATGCGTTACCTAGGGAGGTGGTAGAATCTCCTTCCTTAGAAGTTTTTAAGGTCAGGCTTGACAAAGCCCTGGCTGGGATGATTTAATTGGGGATTGGTCCTGCTTTGAGCAGGGGGTTGGACTAGATGACCTCCTGAGGTCCCTTCCAACCCTGATATTCTATGATTCTATGATTCATTAGCATCGCGAAAGCGCTGCCAGGGCAGTGCTTTAACGTGGCTGTGTAGTTGCAGCACCAGCACTGGGAAAGAGCTCTCCCAGCGCTATAAAAAAACCCACCCCCACGACGGGAGTAGCTCCCAGTGCTGGTGCGCTGTCTACAGAGCCACTTTACAGCACTGAAACTTGCAGCGCTCAGGGGTGTGTTTTTTCACACCCCTGAGTGAGAAAGTTGCAGCTCTGTAAAGTGGCTGTGTAGACAAGTCCTTAGACATTACTTAGATGTCTTCAAGACACCACGGTCTGATAAAATACATCCTGGAATACTCACGGAGCTGACTGAGGAGATACCTGAGCCTTTAGCAATTATCTTCAAAGAGTCATGGAAGATGGGAGAGATTCCAGAGGACTGGAAAAGGGCAAATATAGTGCCAATCTACAAAAAGGGAAATAAGGATAATCCGGGCAATTACAGACCAGTCAGCTTTACTTCAGTACCAGGAAAGATAATAGACCAAATAATTAAGCGATCAGTGGCAAACACCTAGAAGATAATAAGGTGATAAGTAACAGTCAACATGGATTTGTCAAGAACAAATCCTATTAAACCAACCTAATAGCTTTCTTTGACAGGGTAACAAGCCTTATGGACAGGGTGAAGCAGTAGACAGGGGTGCCAGAACAATTTTTATAGTGGGGGTGCTGAGAGCCATTGAATCAAACTGTAAACCTATATATAATGGAAACCACTTCAAGCCAGAGGGTTCAGTAGCACCCCCAGCATCCCTAGTTCCAGCACCTATGATTGTAGATGTGGTATATCCTGACTTTAGTAAGGCTTTTGATACTGTCTTGCATGACCTCATAAGCAAACTAGGAAAATACAACCTAGAAGAGTTACTATAAGGTGGGTGCATAACTCATTGGAAAATCATTTCCGGAGTGTAATTATCAGTGGTTCACAGTCAAGCTGGGGGGGCAAAATAAGTGGGGTCCCACAGGGATCGGTCCTGGGTCTGGTTCTGTTCAATATCTTCATCAATGATTTAGATAATGGCATACAGAGTACACAAGTTTGCAGAGGATACTAAGCTTGGAGGGGTTGTAAGTGCTTTGGAAGATAGGATTAAAATTCAAAATGATCTGGACAAACTGTAGAAATGGTCCAAAGTAAATAGGATGAAATTCAATCAGGACAAATGCAAAGTACTCCACTTAGGAAGGAACAATCAGTTGCACACATACAAAATGGGAAATGACTGCCTAGGAAGGAGTACTGCAGAAAGGGATCTGGCGGTCATAGTGGACTACAAGCTAAATATGAGTCAACAGTGTAATACTGTTGCAAAAAAAAAAAAAGCAAACATCATTCTGGGATATATTAACTGGAGTATTGTAAGCAAGACACGACAAGTAATTCTTCCACTCTACTCCACGCTGATTAGGCCTCAACTGGAGTATTGTGTCCAGTTTGGGCACCACATTTCAGGAAAGATGTGGACAAACTGGAGAAAGTCCATAGAAGAGCAACAAAAATTATTAAAAGTCTAGAAAACATGACCTACGAGGGAAGATTGAAAAAAATGGGTTTATTTAGTCTGGAGAAGAGAAGACTGAGAGGGGCCATGATAACAGTTTTCCAGTACATAAAAGGTTGTTACAAGGAGGAGGGAGAAATATTGTTCTCGTTAACCTCTGAGGATAGGACAAGAAGCAATGGGCTTAAATTACAGCATGGGAGATTTAGGTTGGACATTAGGAAATACTTCCTAACTGTCAGGGTAGTTAAGCACTGGAATAAATTGCCCAGGGAGATTGTGAAATCTCCATCATTGGAGATTTTTAAGAGCATGTTAGACAAACACCTGTCAGAGATGGTCTAGAATAATACTTAGTCCTGCTTCGGCTGCAGGGGACTGGACTAGAAGACCTCTCAAGGTCCTTTCCAGTCCTACGATTCTATGATATACAAGAGACCTTGAGTTACAAGGAAGGACAGTCCCAGTCACTTGTTCCATGTGTTGACCAATCTATTAACACATTGACCCTGGCCTGAAAGTACCAAAAGGGTCTGGCCTGGAGCACCTTCAACTCATGCCAACCACTGAAGCAGAGAACAAACAGTCAGGGAAGAGGGACACTGATCGTGAGGTCCGAGCCCAGGCCAAATAGCTTCACCAGCCACAACTTTGCACATCTTTTGCTCCTCTTCCCTATATGCTCCAGAGAGAAGAATTATGTTTAGAACCTGAGAGCAGCAAAAGAACCTGGCCAAAGTGACTATGCCAGGCAACAAGAAGAAGTCCCGAACAAGAGACCTTTGATAGCCACATTTTAGATGTTTTTTTTTCTTTCAGATGAGCTGGATTCCTTACATCAGGGGTCAGCAAACTTTCAGAAGTGGGGTGCCGAGTCTTCATTTATTTACTCTAATTTAAGGTTTCACGTGCCAGTAATACATTTTAATGTTTTTAGAAAGTCTCCTTCTATAAGTTTATAATATATAACTAAACTATTATTGTATGTAAAGTAAATAAGGTTTTTTAAATGTTTGAGAAGGTTCATTTAAAATTAAATTAAAATGCAGAGCCCCCTGAACCAGTGGCCAGGACCTGGGCAGCGTGAGTGCCACTGAAAATCAGCTCGCGTGCCGCCTTTGGTACACGTACGACAGGTTGCCTACCCCTGCCTTACGTACAAAAGCCACAGACAAAAGGGACATGAAATAAACATGAAAGGTACACATCATGGGCACAAGGCAACACAAACTAAGCACATAGAAAAGTCATATGCAATGGGAACAAAGAAGGCAAAGGTGCTTCATGACAGAAAAAAGCGGACCTGGCCCATATCCCAAAGGGCTTGCAATCGAGATACAAAGGAGAGGGGACAGAACAGTGGGGAGTAGTTGGAGGAGGAGGAAAAGAGTTACAGCAATAGGATTACATTACACAGTGAAGGCTGCACAGCAAGGTGGGATTTTTTTTCCCCCGGTATCTAAAACATCGTGGGTGACCCTCTTCATGGCAGTAATGAGTCTCAGGAATGGAATGAGAAGGTGCTGCCCTTGCACACCAGGTTGCAGAGGCAACAGGGTATCGAGGCTGACAACATTAGCAAGAGGGCAAAGGCAAGGGAATGCTGATATAGGTCTCTCTCCCCTGAAGAGGCAGCCAGCATGACATTGTCTCTTTCAGTCTGCGTGGTCAGCTATGTGTCCAGTCTTAGATGCCGATTGTGGCACTTCATTCCAGGGGCGATGACTCCATGCAGTCATGTGTCTCCCCTTCCCAAATAAGACCTACGGGCATTTTATCTACTTACCAGTCTAATTTTAGATTTCCCCTTTCTCCCACTTCAAGGTCAAGGAACCTGGTGGATGTCAGTATAATAGCTGAGGAAAGGGAACATGCTGTGTTTCAAATTTCCCACCTACAATATGGAAGAGGGGCCAGGATAGTCACTCCTGAAAATTCCTTCATCCACATGGTAAGCAGGGATGGAGGGAAGGCCAATTACCCTTGGAAACTCCCACCTCCAGTTTAGAAATCTGTGACTATGGAGTGAGGTGGGGGAAACATTCCAACATCCAATTCCATGGCTAATCCTTTCATTGGCTCATATTACCTTAGCATCCTATACCCCCATCCTATGTCTCCTCTCACCTGGCATACCTTGCCCAGCCCCACCCATTCAAGGATATTAAAAATCCTCTACCCTGGCACCTCAGATAGGCATATTCCTCCATACAGTTAATTCCTAGAAGTCAAAGACAATCAGCCTGGACAAACCCCCCACACCCTCTTCCAACAGCTGCCCCGATTAGTGGACGAAAGAGGCAGAAACAGCTGAACCAACCAGCTTCAAAGCATCTAAGAAGCCAATTGCTGTCTGGTTAGCATGGCTCATTCATGCTAATGGCAATAATGGCGGAGCAAGAGCAGGGAAGGCAAGACAGCAAACAAGAAGCTAAATTGCTTAAGTGGATAGTGTATCATGAAAGACACCTGTCATGAAGCCGCATTAGTAACCTCATTAGTAAGTATGTACCCTGGCTTATCCACAAGGATAAAGGGGCAGACTGTCCTGAAAGCAGCATGGTGCCATTGATGTGAGGAGCTGAGTCCAGGATCCATCCCCTCCACCCCAGACTGAGGCAGGTCCCCCTCGCATCCTGATCCCCCTGTTGGGGCAGTCCCGCTGTGCTCATGTTCCGAGCAGTGTTGGCGTTGGCTATGGCTACCTGAACCTGACCAAGCTCGAGAGTGTTAAGTTGTTTGCAGACCTGACCCAAGCCGAATCCAACACTTGTAGCTAGGTCCCACTGCATACAGGTCGGGTTGCAAGGCTCTACTCCAGACTCTCTACAGCACTGAGGACACTATCAGCACTCCATACATATTGATTAGCAATATCACATGCTATGTATCCAGACACACACTCAAGCATGAGGTTTGAAGGCTCTTGCACACATTTTGCAATCACAACTTACGTGGCAAGGCTTGAAAACGGGGACTAAAGGGTCAAGCAAAACTACTGAGGAAACCATTGAATAACACCTTCCTTTCCCCCCACCGAGAAAACCATCATATGACATCAGATGAGACTTGGCTAATCATGACAGTTTGCTTTAGATTTCTTTGCATACCACAAACTGATTGGCTAAGCAGTCTTATTTACTTCTTTTAAAATCAGATTTCATGGTGCTGCAATTATAACCCTTCACTAGCAGCAGAGCTGGGAGATACAATATAATTTTTGCCCTCCTTGTTTTGCTGACAATGGAAATTTTTACTCCATTTCTTATTAAAAACAAAACAAACAAAACAAAAAAAAAACCCATGCTGTACAGGATAACTTAATTGAGTAAGTAATTTTTTTATTTAATCAGGGTTTTTTTTATTTCTCTCCAAGCAAAGGCTTGCTGAAACCTGCCTGAGTCTATGATACCTTTCCCTAGCTGCATGGGATGTGATTATTTCACGTCACTGTATGTTCACATTTCCTTCCAAATCTAGTAATAAGAGAAAATGTCGGAATGCCTTAAGAGTTGGAGAGACACTTTGTGACTAATATATGAGACATAATCAGGTTTTCTCTCTGTGATGAGAAAGCTAGGGGAGACTGGACAGCTCAGGGAACAGGAGAAAGAATGTGGGGCCTAGGTTTTTAAAACCACAAACCTAAAAATAGGCTCATAAATCCACATTTAGGCCCTTCAATAGGTGACTTGACTTCCACAAGTGCTGAGTGTTACTACCTGGCCCAATACCCCTCTGCATAGTCATCAGTCTGTTGTGGGTGGACTCAGATGCTGGGACCCTTGTACTTCCAAGCCAACTAGGTATGGGTAAAGCCTAGCAGCTATTTCTTAGCTCTGGGATTCTAGGGAATACTTCCAGACTCAGACCTCTTTGTCCAGTGCCCTTCCTTGGGATATGGGACACCAGCATCCAGCTGTCCTGGCCCCTGAAACCAGTGTCTGAGACCTCCGGAGTCACCAAGCTACTTAGGCATGCTCCTCCAGAACTCCACCTAGATTGTGGGCCACTCTCTGGACTTCTAGGCAGGAAAGCACAGAACACAAGCTTAGCAAAGAACACAGTCACTTTGACTCTTAAAACACGCAGCAGTTACAGATTCTTGAAAATAACAAAAATCCCGAGGCACACCTTGTCCTAGTCAGAGCTCACTTCTTCTTGTGAGTCTGAGGTTCGTCAGAGTTTCAGGATGCATACAGTCCCTCCTGCTCTCATCCTCCTACAAGTCCTTCTTATATGTGGCCATGGTTGCCCCCTCAATACAGAGCAGGACCGTGCTCTCAAACAGGACCCTTGTCTCTGTAGCAGGTGTTCACGCTGAGGCCAACTCTACACTAGGGACTTGTCAACACTACAAGTGCTTCGCTGGCATAGCTATACTGGTATTGCCAAGTGGGCAAAGCCACCTAGTAGAAATGCAGGTTATACTGATCAAAGAAGTTCTTCTGCCAGTATAGTAAAACCAACCCCATAAGCTATACAGGCAAAGGGATTCCTGCATCTACACTAGGGCTTTTGGCAGAATATCTATGTCCCCTTCAGGGTGTGATTTTCCCCCCACACTCCTAGCCACTATAACTATGCCAGCAAAACTTTGCAAGCATAACTTTTTCCAGCCCCCTGAGTGAAACAAGCTGTACCAGTAAAATTGCAACTACATCAGGAGCTTTTGCCAGCACAGGTATGTCAGTCGGGGAACTCATCTCTTCACACCTCTGATCGACATAGCTAAGAACATTTGCTGGCATAGTTTAGACCTGGCTTGAGAAGCTCCTGATTCACCAGTCAGGCTCGCTTGCCCCTTGTAGGTTCCTGTACAGAGACCCTTGTTCCATGGGGGTGAGCCAGTAGCTGAGAGTCATTCAGTGTTGATAACAAGAGATGGCTCTCGGTGACAGTCCTTCAGCGAGGTGTTTAACACCTTTTCCGAGAAGGGCAGCTGGCTGGAATGAAGTGCAACAGGCTGCCCTTGGGCAAGCCCAGACTTGTGCAGTCATCATGCCCATACAGCATGGGTGGAAACAGAATTCATAAACTGATACTGTCATATCCCACTGAGTAACCAGCAGCACCCATTCAGGGTGAGTCGTGTGTTCAGTCTGTTTATTCTCCATGAGGGTCACCTGGCTGGGCTTCTGGGCTCCTGAATGGGCCAGGAGAGACAGTCTGTTTGTTTATGTCTCTCTAAGGATTGTGTGCTGGGAACTTTGGGTCTGTACTTAACCCCAGAGTTTGAAGTTCAAGCGGTTAATCCCTCCCTGTTAGCGGGGGGATGAAGCTAGAAGTGTAGAAATCATTTGCCAGATGAACGGGAGTGGCAAACAGGGTTGCTAATAGAGGGAGTGTAAGAGGCTTTCTTTCTAGGTACAGTTCTATGTTCAATAGCCTGATGGCAGCAATGGACATTTTCTTTCCTGCCTGAAGCCAGACGGGACTTCCTCCACATGAAGTGGAAGTTGGTGGCTGTGCTGCAAAAATAGATTTGTGATTTGGAAGGACAAGTACTGACTCTACAGAAAGACTGAGGAGTACTTGGCAAACCAGATTCAGGAAATCTCACATGCACCCCTCTCCTTGCAGAATCAAGAAAGAAAGAAACTGGTGACCAAGGAACCAGAGAGGAGGCTTGGCAGTTTGTAACCACCAGAGGCAAGAGGACCAGGCAGCATTCTGCATGGCTGGAGGCATATCAGAATGGGCTCGCTGTGACCACCAGAGAGAAGAGGACCAGGAAGAATACCCACAGAGCTAGAAGCTAGAAGTACTACTCAACCCAACCCACAAGTCTATCAAGAGTGCCCATGAAAAGATCTCAGGGTTCCAGTGACAGGCAACAGCCTTGTGGGAGGGGAGGGGGCACCTTGGGCGAAGTGGGGGTATCCTGTTTTCTCTTTGGGAAATATGGTCACCCTGCAGCTCCCAGCCACTGTGGGCAGAGGGGGGCCCGCCTGCAGCTTCCAGCTGCCATGGGCAGAGGGGGAACCCCACAGCTCCCAGCCACCATGTTGGCAGGAGAAATCATGGAGCCACAGCAGCAAAAATCATGGACAGGTCATCACTTCCATGAATTTTTGTTTATTGCCCATAACGTGTCCCTGACTTTACTAAAAATAACCATGTCAAAATCTTAGCCTTAATTATAGGTGACTTCAGAGAACTTGGACAGGTGTTGAAGGAGGAAAGGAATGTCCACGTGATCTTTTTCAGAGATCCTTCCCGTCCTGCACACAAAGGAAGACAGAAGATTCTGGGATGTGAACTGGTGCCTAAGTAAGTTGCATAAGGTAAAGGGTTTGGTTTTATGGAATACTGGCCACCTTCTGTGAGTAGAGGGAGCTGTACAATTTGGATGACCTCAGCTTGAAGAAGGGGATCCAATCTTCTATAGCAGTGGTCTCCAAAGTGGGGTGCACAAGTCGACCGATTGGGGGGCGCAGCAGGAGGAGTGCTGCCGGAGCAAAAGAGCGGTGTGGCAGGAGGAGCACCGCCGGAGGGAAAAAAAGCGGTGGGGTGGCCCTGAGTCCTCTGGCCCATGGAGGAGCAGGGGCAGTCGCGCAGCCCAGGCTGGAAAGAAGCGGCGCTTTCCTCTTCAAAGCCAGCCAGAGAGAAGCGGCGCTTTGAAGAGGAAAGCGCCGCTTCTCTTCGGCCGCTGGCTGCGCTGCTGCCCCTGCTCCTCCTGAGTCCTCCGGCCCATGCTCGCAGGACCGCATCCCGAAAAGGGGCTTTAGAGCTGCAGGCCAGGGCCCCGGGGCCCCCTTAGCCCAGGGCCCTGCAGCCCCTAAAGCCCCTGCGTTCTGGGTGGTCCTGCCAGCTGGGGGGGGGGGGAGCTCCCAGAATCGCGACTCTCAGAATCGTGGCCATGAGGGTGGGTGCTGTGCTGCGAAGAGCCACCTGCACACCCCCTGCCCCAAACAGGAGCTGCCCCAGGTAAGGGCTCTGCACCTCCTGCCTGCCTCAGCCCTGAGCGCCCTCCCACACCCTAACTCCCTCCCTGACCCCGCACCCCACCCTGAGCGCCCGCTGTATCACAAAGTGTTAAACCAAGATTTTCCAAAATAATAAAGCATAGTCAATCACATTGCTCTCACTAAAAATATTAATAATAATTTTTTTAGTGAGAGAAAATAAAATAAAATAAATTTTTTTAAAAAAATATTGTTTATTTCATCTTTATCTCATCGTTTTTTAACTTCTATTTTTTGTGTATGTTTTATAATTTACCTAATTAGTACAGTAGTACATATATATATAATTTATACATATACATATATTGGGGGTGCATGTTCAAAAATTTTTTACTGATAGGGGTGAGCGATCAAAAAAGCTTGGAGACCACTGTTCTATGGCACAGATTGGCTTGTCTAGTCAGGGGGGCATTAGCAATGAAAGGGGAGAGTGAAAAGGAGAACAAATGAGCTCTGATTTCCCACAAAATCAAGATGTCAGTAACAAAATAATCAAGGATCAAAGGACAAGAAGAAAAATTTTAATGGCCTAGGCAGCCAGTGCCAGGAGCCTGGGTAATAAACAAAAGGAACTGGAATTGCTCATTTGTGAATATATATTTCACCTAGTTAGTATTACTGAAACCTGGTGGAAAGATCTGCACTTTTGGAATGTTAAAATCAATGGCTATAAACTATTTAGGAAGGATTGAGTGGGCAAAGGGAAGGAGGAGTGGCATTCTATGTAAAAAATGGCATTACCTGTTTCTAAGTCACTGACAACTCAGAAGCAAATTATCTTGAATGCTTATGGATCAATGTTCTAACAGATAAGTAGCAAGACTGGTTACGAGTTGGTGTCTGCTACAGACCACCAGATCACACTAGAGAACATGATGACTGGCTCCCTAAGCACCTACCTCTAATGTGTAGGGGGGGAAACTGCATCATCATGAGAGATTTTGGTTTCAGTGACATATCTGGAGGTCTCATGCTGCCACTACTAAAACATCTTTGGAATTTCTAAACATTATAAATGAAAATTTCATAACTCAGAAAGTGTTACATCCAACAATGGGGGAATTCTGTATTAGATGTCATTTCAACAGATATACAGGCGTTGTTCACAGAACTAAAAATCAGCTTAGGAGAAAGTGACCACGACTTAATCACATCGGTTATGTGCAAACAGAATGAAGTCCAAACCAGTAATATGTATACTTGGTGCTTTAAAAGGGCCATTTTCCCAAAGCTTAGAACAATTATAAGCCAAATCATCTGAGTGAAAGAATTTAAAACAGAAAAATTTGAATGATAATTGGGAGCTGTTTAAGAACACTTTACAAGATGCCCCAAAAGCCACAATCCCATAATCGAGAAGAACGTCTAGTATCCTGGTTAAAAAAAAAAAAAATAACCTGACTTAGAAGGAAAATGAAAGCAGCAATAACAAAAACAAAGCAAAAAGCAAAAAATACAAATGGAAAAAAGGGGCAGTTTATAGCAATGAACATAAATTAGAAACTAGAATATGTAGGAAAATCATTAGGGAAGCAAAAGGACACGAGGAAAACTCTATGGCCAGCAGAGTTAAGACAAGCAGAAGGATTTTTTTTTACATATATCAAGAACAAAAGGAATCCTAGTAATACTATTGGTCCATGAATAGATGGAAGTGGTAGAATTGTGAATAGTAATGCAGAAGAGGAGAAATATTCAATAAATATTTCTGTTCTATATTCGGGTAAAATCCAGATCATGTATTTACATCATAAGATGATGGTGAAATACTTTCCATTCCAACCGTAATTAAGAAGCATTCTAAACAGAAGCTACTGATGACAGACATTTTTAAATTAGCAGGTGCAGATAACTTGCATGGAAGAATTTTGAAAGAGCTGGCCAAGAAGCTCTCTGAATGTTAATATTGATTTTTAATATTTCCTGAAAAACTGGGAAAGTTCCAGAGGACTCTAAGAAAGCTAATGTTGGGCCACTATTTAAACAGGGTAAATGGGGTGACCTGAGTAAGTAAAGGCCTATCAACCTGACACCAGTCCTGTCATGGACCAAGTTATAAGTGGTCAGTTCTAGCGGTGGTCATGCCTACTGCTCGGAACCAGGACCCAGAGCCAGGGAGCAGGAACAAGACACAGATGCAGGGTCAGGGGTCAGAGCCAGAACAAAAAGTCAAGTCAAGGACTGTAGCCAGATGTGGGGCATAGAAGCAGGGATCTGGAACAAAGCAAGAAGGCTGGAAGAAGGCAGGGTTCAATGTAGCAGCCAGTCAGGAATTCAAGTTGCTCAGACAACTTCCTGTGCCTCCTTCTGGCTTAAATAGTAACTCTGAGTGAGTCAGAGAGACCTGACATCTCCTCCAATCAGGAGCTTTGTGGGTGGTGCCTCTGGTGAGCTTGGGTCCACCAGCCCACACTCCCTGTTGGTATCAGTGAGCTGCTGGGTAGTGAAAGCAGTCTGGGAACTACCTGGGCACCTGCTGACCTGGGTTTGAGACCCATGATCCCTCATAGATCTCAGACAAATTAATGGGACAGTTGATATGGGATTCAATTAATAAAGAATTAAAGGAGGGTAATATAATTAATGCCAGTCAACATGGGCTTACGGAAAATAGATCTTATTAAATTAACTTCATATTATTGCAGGTTTTATTGATAAAGACTATACTAGTATTGATGTAACTAGAACACCACAAAATCAACACGGCACAGATTATATGGATTCAAAATTGGCTAACTGATGAGTCTCAAAATGTAACTGTAAATAGGGAATTATCATCAAGCAGGTGTGTTACTTAGCGTGACCAGACAGCAAGTGTGAAAAATCGGGACAGGGGCTGGGGGGTAATAGGCACCTATATAAGACAAAGCCCCAAATATCGGGACTGTCCCTATAAAACCAGGACATCTGGTGACCCTAGTGTTCCTAGGGGTCCCACATTAGTTCTTGGTCCTACACTATTTAATATTTGTATCAGTGACTTGGAAAAAAAATAAAATCATTACTGATAAAATTTGCAGGTGACACAATGGTAGAGGAAATGGTAAATAATGAAGAGGTCTGATCACTGATACAGAGCAATCTGGAGCAAACAATATACATTTCAATGCAGTCAAATGTAAGCTCAGACATCTAGGAAAAAAGATGTAGGCCATACTTACAGGATGTGGGACTCTATTCCGGTAAGCAGTGACTCTGAAAAAGACAGGCGGGTCATGGTGGATAATCAGCTGAACATAAATTTCCTAGCGTGACCCTATGCTAATGTGATCCTTAGATGCATTGACAAGAATATTAAATAAAAGTAGAGAAGTTCTCTGACCTCTGCATTAAGCACTGAAGCATCTGCTACTGGAATATTGTGTCCAGTTCTGGTGCTCACACTTCAAGAAGACTCTTGTGTGACGCTATATGGAATATGGGTGACACTTTATGATATTGTTCATACCAATATTATAAAATTGTAATGAATCATGCCAGATATGCCGTGTGAGGTATCTGAAAAAATGTTATAATTTGCCAAGTATGATTATCTTGTTCATATGTTTGTATCACCTTTGTATTATGAGTTATAGATATGTAGGGTATATCTGTATTTCCAAACTTGATCTGCATTTCTGGGTGACACCCCCAGACAGAATGGCACCAGCACTAGGCCTGCTTGATGGCCCATCAAGGGACATCAGCTGTACAATGAACCCACTGAAAGGAGCCAAGACTACACCTTATGACTCAGCAAGGCATGCAGGGGCATGCCTATGAAGAGAACTCTAAGGCCTTTCAATGACATGTGCTATGAGTTTGTTGTGTTTGAAACAAAGGAAGTACCAGTCACATGGCAAAAAGACTATAAAGGGCAGCTGCATCATCTCCATTTTGTCATCAATCCTGCTTCTTGTCTTCAATCCTGCTTCTTACCTCTGGAGTAACTTTTCTACAAACTGAAGCTCTGAACAAAGAACTGAATGATCCATCCAAGCTGTGGATATGTTCCAGAGGGACTTTCAAGCCAGCAAACTCACCAATACTGCTAAGAACCTGATACATGGACTTTGAAGTCTTTGTATGTATGTGACTGCTTTACCATTTAACATCTCTCTTCTTGTTCTTTCGTTTTTCTTTATAATAAACCTTTAGTTTTAGACACTAAAGGATTGGCTGGCAGCGTGGTATTTTGGGTAAGATCCAAACTTATACTTACCTGATAATGTGGCTGACCTTTTGGGGTCAGAAGAACATTTTGTATATGTGAGCAGAGTTTTTCAAATAACTGCTCACTGTACTGGACCTATGTACTGACTGGGAACCAGAGAACTGGAATACAATAAAGGGGGCTGTGTGATTTATTTTTTGCTTCTTGATAACCAGTGTGGGGGATCAGAAGCACAGTTTTTGACTGGTTGGGGAGTTTAACTTCACCATTACCCACCAGCCTTGGGAATACATGCTCTCCCTTTTGCAGCCTGCTCTGACCTTGGCATTTCCAGTGAGGGCTGCCCCAGGCACCTCGAGTCACATCTTGAAAAATTGGAGAGGGTTCAGAGAAGAGCCACAGGAATGATTAAAGAATTAGAAAACATGCCTTACAATAAGAGACTCAAGGAGCTCAAACGATTTAGCTTATCAAAGAGAAACTTAAGGGTGATTTGATCACAGTCTGTAAGTACCTCCATGGTGAACAGGAATTTGATAATAGAGAGTTCTTTAATCTAGAAGACAAAAGTATAGCAAGATCCAATGGCTGGAAGCTGAATCTAGACAATTTCAGTCCAGAACTGGAGCACAAATTTTTAACAGAGACAGTAACTAACCACTGGAACTATTTGCCAAGGATAGTAGTGGATTCTCCATCACTGGAAATGTTTAAATCAAGATTGGATGTTTTTCTGAAAAGCATGCTCTAGTTCAGTGACAGCTATCGGACTTGGATCAGGGACACATTCAGGGAAGTCCTAAGGCCTTTGTTACACAAGAGGTCAGACTAGATGATCACAACAGTCTCCTCTGGCCTTATGTAATCTATGAACATCAGCCCTTTCCCCTCAACCTACACACACACGTATGCGCATGTAAGGACAGGTCACATGAATATCCCAATCTGGACTTGAAGTGGGCCCCACAAAACAGGTCAGAGATAAAGTTAGCATCCCAACAAGGTCAGGTAATAATGGCATCTAGGATCAGGACAGGTAGAGTAAACACCCCTCCCTAAATAGGAGGTGATCCCCCCACAGATCCAGGAGGGTGGCACGATTATATAACACCTCAGCTAACTGGCAACCCTCAGAGCAGGACATTCAGAGTGTATTCCTCATCCTGAATAGGCAGTGACCCCCTCCGACCTCAAGCACATGCGCACACACACACACACACACAAATTGATTTGGACAAGGAAAGTGAATACATCACTATTTACAGGCATTCAGCTGCCAGATCAGGACAGAGAGAGTGAATATTCCATCCCAAAAATTGGTGGCCTAGGTCTGGAGACATTGACCTACGTTCTCCAGAGTGATTAGTGATTTTGGGTGCCCAAACTTGAGACCCTAAAAGGGGCCTGGTTTTCCAGGTCCCATTAAGTTGTCTCAACTTGAGCACCAACAAAATCCAGCATGCAAAATCACTAGACATTTTTGGGAAATGCAGGCCATAAATCACAGGAGATAACATCTAAAGCAAAAGGTGGAGAGGAAGGCATCCCACCAGGATAGTTGGTGACAACTGCAGCCCACATTAGACATCTGGGTACCTGGAGACTACTGTCATCCAGTGACTAGTTGAGGGCTGGAATATCCATAAGCTAGACTGCAGCCTCATCGCTCATGTGCATGCAGGCATATGTGTTCTTTAACCCTGCAACAGCTGTCTTCGTTTTGGGAGCTTGCAGATTTCTTAAAAGGAATAATAAAGGAGGAAAATATTGACTTAGCCAAGGCTGGTTTTGAGGGTTTTTTTTTTTTTTTTTTAGTTTTGTTTTGTTTTTTCTAATCCACTCCAAAAACTAGGGAGGGAAGGGGGAGAAAGTTCTGGTGATGTCAGCTTCCATTGCCATGGAAACTGAACATTTTTAGTGACAACAAAGTCTTCTTCCTCAAGCGGCTAGATTGTGTGGGGAGCGAGGGAGAGCAGGGCAGGGGGCGGACAAGGGAGTTCAGTTAACTAAAACTATAAGCTTCTGGCTTTCTAAAGGTAGTGAAAAGAGAGCGAGAGAAAAAACAACCAAAAGAATAAATGACTTTAACAAATGAACAAGTGAACAAAGTTTATGCAACCCAAACACTGTTTGGGGTGATTGTCAGCAAATGACTGTTCTTTTTGTTTTTGCCACATTTTTGGGTAAAGGATACTATTGTCACAAATAGTCAGAGGGAGGTAATTTGAACCATACAGAATGCCCAATACGATAGTCTCCCCTGCTGTCTGTTGTTCCTCTGCTTTTTCTGGCCACAGGGTGATCTTTTAATCCTGGCCTCTCAGTCTGGTGGACTGGGTGGGCGTTTGTTTTGGGGCAGGCGAGTTGTTGTTTTTCCCTTGATTTGAGGAGAGGAGCCTGATTGTGCCTAGTTCTATCATCTCCCCCAGTACCACATTTTCCTTATTTGAGCCAAATTTGGCCCGCAGTACAGGGCAGGGGAGAGGAATGACTTGATTCTGATTTAGGAAGTAGTTAAATCAGATAGGAGACATGAGGACCCAGTGTCAAGGATTTCCATGGGACTTCCAGGCAAAAAGAGGTTCCTAAACGAGTCAGTTCTAGTCAGAGATGAGCCAGCGAGGAGGGGTTGGGATTTTGGACAGATTTATGAGAGGATTTGGGTTTGAGGCTGAATCAGAACTGGAGTTCTGGGGTTGGGTTTGTGGCTGAATAAAAGCTTGCATTCAGATTTTGATGGCAAACATTAGTTTGATCACACCCCAATTGAATAAGCAATATTAATGGATTTCAAATAATAAAACAAAACAACTAGTTCCTACATAGCACTAATGGCTCTCTTTCTCTCTCTGACAGATAACATAATATATACATTATAAAATAGCTTATATATAGATCCCTGCACAGATACAAAATTGATGTCCGTGGATGCGGATATAGAGTGGGTATCCATGGAGCTGCAGGGCCCTACCAGGAACCACAGTGGCAAAAGCTGTAGCATCTCAGGCCATCGCTCGCAGGAGCCAGCGCCCAGCCTGGGCAGCTCCTCCAGATTGCCTGTACCGCCTCCAGCTCCGCCCACTGCGGCAGCACCAGGCTCACCGGCAGCTGTCCCTGGTCACGCTCGTGTGTGCAAGCGGCTCGCACGCTCCTGGACGAGAGACGCACACGCAGCGGTGCTGGAACAATTTGTATGGGGGGGGGAGGCTGAGAGCCACTGAACCGAACTGTAAACCCTGGTTTTAATGAAAACCACTTCAAGCCAGGGGGTGCGGCAGCACCCCAGGCACCCCTAGTTCCAGCACCTGTGCGCACAGCACTGCATAGAAGAGACTCCTGTCCCAGAGCATGCAAGCCACTTGCATACCTTAATGTGACCAGGGACAGCTGATGGTGAGCCTAGTGCCACCCCAGTGGGCAGGGCTGGGGGCAGTACACCCACGTGGGATGAGCTGCCCAGGCTGGGCGCTGGCTCCTGCGAGTGACGGCCCAACACGCTGCTGCTTTCGCTGCGGTGGTTCCTGGTAGAGCCCTGCAGCTCCACGGATATCTGCTTTATATCCATGGATATAAATTTTGTATCCACACAGGGCTCTACTTATATACGTAAATGGGAGAAATCTCTCTCATGGGAGAAGTCTTGTGAGACCAGACAGTCTCAAGAGATTTCCACCATCATCGATATCTCATGAGGACAGTTGCACCAGAACCAGAAAACAAGCCTGTCAAGGTTCCTCCCCCACTCTGAACTCTAGGGTACAGATGTGGGGACCTGCATGAAAAACCTCCTAAGCTTATCTTTACCAGCTTAGGTCAAAACTTCCCCAAGGTACAAAATATTACACCCGTTATCCTTGGAATGGCCGCTACCACCACCAAACTAATACTGGTTACTGGGGAAGAGCTGTTTGGACGCGTCTTTCCCCCCAAAATACTTCCCAAAACCTTGCACCCCACTTCCTGGACAAGGTTTGGTAAAAAGCCTCACCAATTTGCCTAGGTGACTACAGACCCAGACCCTTGGATCTTAAGAACAATGAACAATCCTCCCAACACTTGCACCCCCCCTTTCCTGGGAAATGTTGGATAAAAAGCCTCACCAATTTGCATAGGTGACCACAGACCCAAACCCTTGGATCTGAGAACAATGAAAAAGCATTCAGTTTTTTACAAGAAGACTTTTAATAAAAAATAGCAGTAAATAGAAATAAAGAAATCCCCCCTGTAAAATCAGGATGGTAGATATCTTACAGGGTAATTAGATTCAAAAACATAGAGAACCCCTCTAGGCAAAACCTTAAGTTACAAAAAAGATATACAGACAGAAATAGTTATTCTATTCAGCACAATTCTTTTCTCAGCCATTTAAAGAAATCATAATCTAACACATACCTAGCTAGATTACTTACTAAAAGTTCTAAGCCTCCATTCCTGTTCTGTCCCTGGCCAAGACGACTACAGACAGACACAGACCCTTTGTTTCTCTCCCTCCTCCCAGCTTTTGAAAGTATCTTGTCTCCTCATTGGTCATTTTGGTCAGGTGCCAGCGAGGTTACCTTTAGCTTCTTAACCCTTTACAGGTGAGAGGAGCTTTCCCCTGGCCAGGAGGGATTTCAAAGGGGTTTACCCTTCCCTTTATATTTATGACAAAGCCCCTTCCAGTTCTCAATCTGAAATGAAACCATAACCAGACATGTCGGATTTGTATCCAGGACTTGATTTGAAATCTCTCATGATATCAGAAGGGCATAGGCAGCACGTGACTCTTTCTTTTGGGGAGGCTACTCTCAACAGTGCTGGAAGCTCCCTAGAAGTGGGGGGGCCACCAGCGCCCAGGCGGTGGCCACACCCCTCCCCCAGGGCTCCCCCCACACTCTGCCCTTCCCCTAGGCCTTGCCACCACTCCGCTTCTTTCCCCGAGATCCAGCTCTCATTCGCTCCTCTCTGCCTCCTCTCCCCCATCTTTTGCCCTTAAGGCAAGAAAAAAAGGGGGAGGGCATAACCCTCCCACTTTTAAAAGTGAGGGCGCCAAGGCCAGGGGCACTGGAATAGGGGGTGCGGGGTGGGGGGCCATGGCCCCATCACATACGAAGGATTTCCTGCCTTAAGGGCAGGCCCCTGGGGAGGAGGGGAGGCAGGGCCATGGTCTGGGCACCAGTGGCCCCACCATTTCTAGGGAGCTTCCGGCACTCCTGCTCTCAGGGCACAAAGGCGGTGGGCTGGTGCGCCTCAAAAGGAAGATGACCTGCATCTGGCGTTTGCTCCCCGCATGGCCAGCCTGTTTTATTTTGGGGAGTCTTAGCCTCCCCACGCCTCCTCTATGCGCTGCCCATGCAGAAGGGGTTCAAATTTGAGGTTCTAGTCTAGCATCTCCGGTGCTGGAGTTGGACATGGAAAGGTGAATGGCATTCCCTAATGGGATATGCGCTTAGTGTCAGGCCAGGAGAAGCCATCCATTTCCTATCCTCCTCATTCCACATCAATGAACTGGATTTCTGTGTCCATCTGGAATGGAGTCTTAATCCCAACCTGAATGACAGCGTGGTTAACATGGTCAGAGAAATACAACCAGCGCCAAGCCACCCCATTTCAAATGCACTTATTGTCCTTTTCAGTTCAGAAATCTGAGCTATTATACCCCTCCTTTAACATCACTTCTCACGCCACTACCCCACCCCCTCCATACGCTCAGCTGCACCTCATCTTACAGAGGTTCAGAACCAGTACGCTGGGATGTAGAATGCAGCATGTTGTTTTAATTTATTTTCACTGACTAGCCACTGCTCACCACAATGTGGGGTCAGTATAATTAAAGACCCTAGCTACTGAAACACCAGGCTCAGGGATTGTAAGAGTGGAAGTCTCTTCCCATCTCGCCCATGTCGCTTTAGGGGTTGAAAAACAGGATCTTTCATTTTCTTCCATTCTCTTTTAGGTACAGGCCGATTTCACCGCTGGGCACCTAACTTCATCTCCCAGACAACAAATTAAATGAGTTTGAAGGTCTCAGTTTAGTGCATCAGAAAACAATTGTCCTCACACCCAAAGGGAAACATCTTTCAAGCCTTGTTGCAGACAGGTGTATTAAAAACAAAGGTAAAAGATGGCCCTATTATTCACCCTGGGGAACAGTTGTGAGAGGTAAGCTTGAATGGCTCTGCCAGCTCAACCAGTGATACACTGAGTTCTAGATGACAATGGAAGCTGGCTGTTTCCTGCAGGGAGGAAAAGGGCAGTTGGACTAGCTCTAGAAAGGAGCTGTTTATGTTTTGTTTTGCTGTAAAAAACCCAGGCCATATTTTCTTCTTTAAACAGCAAAATTTCTGCCATGGGGCAAGTTGATTAAAAACAAGCAACTCTTGTAAAGCTGCACTCGCCAGTGCAAGGAGTGAAATGTCACCACACATTCAAGGGGCAATCCTTGTGGGCTTTTGGCTGTGCACACACAGAAGCTTGGGAAGTGGAAATCAGAGCTTCACCATAGCAACTTTGTTGTTAAAAATGCTCAAATGTCAACTTGTCCCTCAGGTGCTGTGGGGTGGACTCATGTGATGCAAAGGCAGAAACCCACAGTTTCTAAAAGGATGTTTTTAACCGGAAAGCTGAGCTAATGGGAGCAGAGCTGTTGCACTGACTTGGGCCAAGGCGACACCTCATTGGACCAATTACGTTAAAAAAGGTTGCTGGGTTTCAGAGCCAGAGCTTCAGCTGACGTAAAGCAGCTTAGGTCCCCTGCACTGAAGAAGTTACACCCATTCATATGAGGGGAAGGTCTGGCTTTCAGTGTCTGCTTGTTTCTCCCCAATCCTGCTGAACTGAGCACATGTGTGATTCCAGTTTCTCAGGGATGATGCCCACAAAGCAACACAGCCACAAAAACACTGTGGGCGGGTTTTGCTCTCAGTTACAGCAGGGCAAATCAAGAGTAGCAATGTTGACTTCACAGGAATTGCTCTGGCCTTTCACTAAAGTAAGTGGGAGCTGAATCTGTTTCTGTGCGTAAAAAACCCCGAGAACCTTCTATTCTCTTCCGGCATTTGCCACAAGACTGAGATGGGTACCATGTCCCAACTGCATGCAACACTCCAGCACTCCAACACTGTGAAAACCCAGAAAACAGTTAACCTACCCAGCCATCACAATGAAGAAATCCAGGCGGTTCCAGGTGTCTCCAAGGTAACACTTCTTGCCAAAGATCCCAAGGGCCACCATCTTCAGCACCATCTCCATGGCAAAGAAGATGAAGATGAAATCATCAAATACCTGAAGGAGCCACAGGGAAAAAGGAGGCTAAATTTAACAAGTGCTTGCTGCCCTTTTGGTCTACAGTTCAAAGTGTTTAAATGAATATAAATTTCAGCGTGCACAAAAATGAGTGACTGACAGTTCTGGACAGTGGAGATGCCAGGCAAGTTTCCTCGGAACATGGCTGGGTGAATAGGAATGCATAGAGGTATAAGTGAATTCTCTATATTCTTATGCCCTCAACTACATTCAATCTATCTCTCTTGCTCTCTGGCAAACTCTTGTAATTTTTTTAAATCAAGCTAGTTTGTTGCTATGGGATCCTTGCTGAGAGAAATTTGAGGCTCCACTACATCATGTTTGCTGGGGCCCTGCCCTTTCATTTTATTTAAACAGACTTTACAGATGTTTGGGAGGGGGGCCCTGAACTCAGGGCCCCAGTGCAATTGTCCCTGATTTCCCCCCTCCCCACAATCAGCCCTGCTCCTTGCCACCCTTTTTCAGAAAAAGCTGAGTGCAGATGGAAGGGAAACATCAGACATAACAATTAGAACACTGTCCAGAGCCTCAGCCAATGGTGCACCTGCTCCCATTAAGGGTCAGGAGACTGCTTACCTGCAAGATCTTGCACCGGTCATTGAGACAGTCCATATCATCACAAGGCTGGTACATCCCCAGGGTAACACAGTTCAGCAGAATCACCATCATGCTGACACACTCGAACCAAGTGCAAAGGAGAATAAAGAGTCAAGGAAAACTCAGCTATGGTCAACTGACCTAAAACTTGGGATGACAAAATAGACACCTTTAAAGAAAACAAAATCCCAGGTGATATAATAACCAAGTCATCGATCCCTATATTTTCTGTCTCCATCCTTTACCCTCCTTCTCCCATTCCATTCCAGGAAAAAAAACAACTTGAAACTCATTTTGGGGACAGATTCAAGTAACTCAAAGCATTGTGGGCAAATTAACATCCATTGTTAAACACAGACACACACCAACTTCCTATTTCAGTGGTTTGCTGAATTGTTACAAATTAAGTGTGATAGAAACAGATTTCCCATCATGCCCTCCACTCAAAAGCTGCAAAGGCCTTCAGCATATGAGGACAGGGTTCATTCAACATAATGGAGTGGAACCTAGAAGTAAGAGTCTCTCCTGGGGAGAATACAACTTAAGGTTTGAAAGCCTAGAAATCATTTTCTCTCCTTGATAAGAACCTAGAAACATGGAACTGCCATAATGGAACAGATCAATGGTCTATCTAATCTGTTATTCTGCCTCCAACAGTGATCAATGTTGGATAAAACTTCCATGATGTGCCTAATTGTGCTATACTATCACCACAGGGGAAAACTGTGTTCCTGACCCCAGCTGGTGACCAGTTTATGCCCAGAAGCATGAGGATTGATAGTCCTTGTAATTGTTTTCTTAGCTATATTGGTGTCCCTGCAGATGCTACACTTATTCATAAAAAATGTTGAATCCTTTGTTTAAACTAAAATATCTGCTTCGATAATAGCCAGCAGCATTGAGTTACTCTGGCTAATTATACTTTACATTAAAAAGTGTTTCCTTCTATTTGTGAAAAATGAATTGTCTTTTAATTTTATCAAGTACTGCTCCATTTCTACATTAGGGGGCAGTGTAAACAGGAGTGCTTGAATGACCTTCTCTATACCCTTCAGAATTATATACCTCTCTCCTCTTATTCTTCTCCCTTCCCAACTAAACAGACTTGGGGCCTGGATTTCACTTATACTAACCCCCCTTTACAGTGCTCTAGCAATGTGAAAGGGCCTTAAAGTGGGTGTCAGTCCTTTAAGGGGATGTCTACACAACAAGAAAATCCCACAGCTGGCCTGTGCCAGCCGACTTGGGCTTAAGCTGTGGGGCTGTTTCATCACTGTGTAGACTTATGGGCTCAGGCTGGAATCTGTTCTCTGGGACCTTCCCACCTCACAGAGTCCTAGAGCCTGGGAAATCAAGGGGAATCAGGGCCTCACATGCCCATGGCGGTTCTCTGAAGTCCATCTGGGAGTAACTGGTTAATGGACAATTAGCAGCAGAGCAACTGCTTCCTATAAGGCTCCCTGACAGGAAGAAGAAACTGCTGCTAGAGAGGAGAAGCTTGGCTTGTAACTAAAAGGCAACTCTGAGAGAGGGTGTTCCCATGGGGAGGGAACAGCTTCCTGAAAGGCAACCTGAAGGAGTGACAGTTCTCCAGGCTGGAAGGGAGAAGAACAGTGTACCCGGCAAGGCAAGGGCATGAGATGGTTTCCAAAAGAGGAGTGCCTAAAGAAGGAACCAGAGTGTGGTCCCACGTGGAGTGGGCAAGAGTTCAGAAGGAACTGGAGACTGTTTACTTACTAGAGTAAGGTTTACTTATGTCATTTTCTGTTATCAATAAATGAGGCTCTGAGGCACTTCTTAAAGGACAAAAGTCTGTTTTGTATTGGTTTGTACCTGAGAGATGGAAAACTGAGCTAAGATGCGCTGGCGACACCTTGCTCAGACTCCAGGGGGTGCAAAGACATGGGGCTACAGCATCAACAGGACCAAAACCTTTTCTTAAGAGCTTAAGAGTCCATTATTAAAAAGCAATCTCATGCTGTGGTGTCTCTCACTCCTTACATAAGTGAACGCAAAATGGTGGCCTAGACTTCTGTCACGTCTCAAGAAGACTCCAAATCCTGTAGTTTGTTTTGTGGGGTTCTTCCTTGAGTGTAATGTGACAGTGAAGCACATCAAACCTTCACGCTCTGGGATGGAGGACTGTGAATTCCCTTCCTTCTCCTCCACTGCCCTCACCGAAGAACAGGAACAGCGGTCAGCTTCATTTTGTCATGACATCAGACAAATGCTCAGCAAGGGCACTGGCAGAGCTCTGTGTTAATCATGCTCAAAGGCAGTTCAAAGAACACATTCCTCCTGTGCTCCTTTGTGAGGCCAGCACCAGGTTTAGTAGAAAGTAATGCACACGGGGCCCTATTTAGCTCCCTATTTAGCTTCACGTGGTCCCTTCCCCAGTTTTGCCCCCCATCATTCACTGGCTTCTGCCTTCCCACCCCTCACAGCCATGCCAGGAAGGTCCTTTCTGCTTATTTTTGTATGAATAGATTCTTTTAGCACCGAGTTTTAAAACAAACTGCCTGCCTGCCAGGAAAATGTTATGAAGTATGAGAGAGATGAGGAAGAATAAGAACCTATTTTATCAGACCAGCTGCTGTTGGTGGAAGGTATGAGCTCTGTGAAGCTCAAAAGCTTGTCCCTTCCATCAACAGCAGCTGGTCCGATAAAAGAAACTACCTATCCTACCCTGTCTCTCTCATATCCTGGAACCAACATTGCAAACATAGAGTATATGGACACTAATCAAATACACTCACCCTGTCAAATCTGTGAGCATGTGTGTCTTTTATTCTCCTTTTCACTTCTTTAAGAACCCGATCGAATGCCCAGTGAAATCAATGGAAGGATTCCCATTGATTCCAGTGGGGTTTGCATCAGTCCTATTCTCTCCCATTTTTCTTTTCCTTTTTGTGCCTCATCATCCTACTCTCTTGACCCCCCTTTGCTTTGAAAAGCACCCTCTTTCCTAACTGTGCAACATCTCCTTTCTTTGCCCCTCTCCTACCCGATTCCTCCATCCCTGTTCTCTGTTCCACCCATCCTCTCTTCCTATATTGGCATCTGTCCATTTCCTGGGTTTGTTCTCTCTCCCCCTCCCCTTGTTTCTAGATAGTCTCCACTTCTCTTTCTACTCACCAGCCTGGTGCATGTAGGGTTCCCAGACAGCAAATGTGAAAAATCGGAACAGGGGATGGGAGGGGGTAATAGGAGCCTATATAAGAAAAAGACCCAAAAAGCGGGACTGTCTTTATAAAATCGGGACATCTGGTCACCCTAGATGCACGGGCTTTGCCTATCTACACTCCCTGTGGAGGTGCTAAGCTGAATCTAAGCCAGAGATGCCTTGTTCTGCATTTTGCCCCCAGTCCACCCTTGCTGCAGACAGAAACAGTTTGTTATTGCTTTGTACTTTGTTGGAAGGTGGGGATGAGGGTTGAAAGGGCTGCTTATCATTCAGCTGCGTCTCCACAGTTTGCTGGTTCTCCCTCCATTTTCATGGCCCTGAAGATAATATGCTCCTGCATACTCAAGGAAATGAGGCCTTCTTTCCCATTTCTCATCTGCTAAACTGTTCTCTACAGGAACCCATTATGACACATGTCTGTGTCAAACTGTAGGCTCCATTTTGTTTTGTGAACTCCACTTTGTTTCAAGGGCTCTAGTTTGTACTGTGACCTTCATGTTGTATTTCAACCTCCTTTGTGGATTAGAGGAGTCGTTTTGTAAGAGGGGCTTAACATCTAGTGAAATGTCTTTGTCTGAGAAGCTATGACAGAGCCATCAATGTTGAATGACTCTCCCCTAGGGGAACAATGGATTTTCTATGGGTGGGGCCACTGACTTTGAATGTCTCTCTATACAGAAGATGACAGGGAGAAGGAAGCTGGAGTCCAGAACTCTGCTGCCTGGAGCACATGCATAAAAAGGGAATAGAAACTGTTTTAAAAGAGGGGTTCCTTTCTAAGCACGAGACCAGACACTGATGAATGAAAGAAGACCAAGACCAGGGCAAAATGTCTGCCTGACTATGACCAAACCCAGAGCACACAGGATGGGTGAAATCAGACATGGGGGGTTGCATTCAGGAATTTGTTTTGAATAGATCTGTAACCCTCTAGTGTGCTTTGTTAGCATGACAATGCTTAAGAAATTCTTTTGCTGAGCTTGTATTCATTGCTTTCCTGCCACACTGTCCCTGAAGGATTTCACTAGAAACCAGAGCACCCACAACCAGATGGACTCTGAGGTAAACATGTCTAAACAACAAAGGGCTGCGACACCAGTTCTGGGGTATAGGTAACTGGACTGCAGGGTCCCACTGCCCAAGAAGTGTCTGGGGCCTGCACCTGGGCATGTGCTTGAGAGACACAGAGCTAGGAACAGTAATCAGTCACTACCCAGACCCAGGGCAGCTCAGTAGCACACAGGCCCAGGAGCTGGGTCCGTTTACAACAGAGTGGTGCCCATCCAGAAGAGAGGACAGGAATGAGTCATGACATCTATCTCTGACCAGCTGGTCTTGGGTGGTTCATGGGGGCATTTTGGAAGCAAGGGACATTATTTAACTGCATATATAGCATGAGTTTACAGCTGATCTATCCCTGCTCTCTACCTGCTAAGAGATGGAGTGTTCTCTCTGGCATGGGTGTCCCTCTGGATAAGATTGACTAAAAGGTAGATGACTACAGCACTAGAGGCTGGAACTGGGGGCTCTTGTTGCTGGGGTGTCAGCAGTAGCTTCACTAAAGGAATCAAAGGGAAGCCCCCTTTTGCCCCCACCATTTTGGCCAAGCTACTAGGAGCCAAAAGCTTTGCTTTCACCCAGGTCATTCTAATGAGACGGCCCCTATATTGTTTTGACACCCAGTAAATGTTTGTTTGTACTTTTAAACAGAAGACTAGTGCCCTCCACTGGCAACGTGGGTTAATCACTGGTCCCACAATTGGACAGTTACATCTGTATAATGGTGTAAGAAGGCTGGTCCAGTGGTTAGGGTGCTAGCCTGATGCTGGGCAGACTTAGGTGAATTCCCTGCTCTACCCCGGGCTTCCTCCTCTGATCTTGGGTAAATTATTTAGTTTCCCTCTGCCTCAGTTCCCCAGCTGTAAAAGGGGATAATAGCACAGCCTTGCCTCACAGGGGTGTCGTGAGGATAAACACAGAACAGATTATGAGACACTCAAATACTATGTTAATGGGGCCACATAAGTACCTAAGAGAGAAAGATTCCCCAGTTTTGCCAACTATCGTGATTTTACTGTGATCTCACAATATTCGGTGTTTTTCTTAAAGCCCTAGCTCCTGAAGTCATGCATTACATAAGAATCTCAGTTCTCATACATAATAAAAATTTTCTAGCCCTCATGGTTGCGGAGAAAAGCTTAAAAAATATGAACCCTAAAGACCCAAACACCAGAAGGTAAATAGAAATACCCACAGGTGCCAACTTTGTCATTCCTGGGGCATGCTCGACCCCTGCTCTGCCCCAGGCCCTGCCGCCACTCCACCCCTGCCCCCAAACCCCAGCCCCTGCCCCTCCTCTTTCTGCCTCCACCCCTTCCCATCCCCTCCCCTGAGCATTCCCTGCCTTTGCTCCTCCCCCTTCCCCCGCACCTCCTGCATGCTGCTAAACAGCTGATCTGCAGTGGGCAGGAGGCGCTGGAGGGAGGGGGAGAAGCTGATTGGGGGGCTGCTGGTGGGTGCTGAGCACCCACTATTTTTTTTCCCATGGGTGCTCCAGCCCTGGAGCACCCACGGAGTCGCTGCCTATGGAAATACCCCACATCTGTTATTTTTAAAAACCACCTGATTTTTGGACACTTGGGGTTGGCCATACTAGATTTCCCCTCCCCTTTTTAGAAACTGGCGCTCTGAAAGTTTGTAGTTGCCATCCAGGTTTCCCTGGTTACATTGTTGAGCATCCTTGTGGTTAAAATGACAGAAAAAAGGCTCCCGCCCTTGTCACTCTGTAGTCTTCCTTTCAGTGAAGGTGGGTCTCCAAAAGACCCATTGTAGCTACAGTTGAGAGAGAGAAAGTCTGATGAGAAAAATGGAGCATCTCCCGCTTGGAATTGGGAGGGGTCACTGTCAACTTGAGTCTATGGAAGGAGGTAATTATAACTACCTGCTGCCTTCAATGTGTCACCACTGTCAGCCACAAGGACTGTCTCCAGTCACCACGGCAACAGCCTAGAACCAAGTTTTTAATCTTCACTTTTGCAATGTCTCCCCCTCCCTCTCTGCTCTCTCCCCTTCTCTTGTGTTTGAGCCTGTAATTAATTTCAGCTGCTGACAAAGCTGGTATTCAAAATCTGCATCATTCAGTCAGAAGTTTCATTTCTAATTAACTTTTCTGAAGTTCAAGTCTTCTAATTACAAGTGAATTTTCCCCCTTTCTCCCGCACCCATTTCTCTTTTTCCCTAGCTGTTCCTCTCCCACCCCCCTCTCTCTCTCTGCTCCAATCCCTCCTTCTCCTGTCATTGCTCTCCTTCTCGTTCTGAGTTCTGGATCCCAAAGGGATGGAGAAGTGACAACACACTTTCACAACAAGGCCTGTTGCCAAAGGTGGGCTTAGGAAATGAAAACAGGAACTCAGACGTTGTCAAAATGGATCAGATCAGCTTTATGTCTAGTCCAGCATCCTCTCTCTGACAGAGGCCAGCAACAGATGCTTCAGAAGAAGGTGCAAGAAAACCTGTAGTGAACAATTCTGTAATAACTTGCCCTCAGGGGAAGTTTCTTCCTAACCACTGTCAGTTAGCAGTTGATTTATGCCCTGAAACTTAAAGGGTTCATATCTCTCATTTAAATTTTTTTGTCCTGTCTCCCATGCCCATGGATTGCTCTCATTAGCCATATAACTGTCTCCTCCTTTCAGAATCCTGTTAAGCTCTTGGCCTCAGCGCTGTCTTGTGGCAATGAGTTCTGTAACAGGATGGCTTGCCCTTTACGGGCTGGGGCCTGAGGGCAACCAACCCCTATTTCTGAAGAAACTACTACAGCCCTACTGTGCCACAGTAGCAGCCTGGATGGAGCCTGATGGAGGGCAGCAGGAAGACTCAAAGATGAAGTGAGCTGTAGCTCGCGAAAGCTCATGCTCAGATAAATTGGTTAGTCTCTAAGGTGCCACAAGTCCTCCTGTTCTTTTTGCGGATACAGACTAACACGGCTGCTACTCTGAAACAAAGAAAGGGGAATCTCAGCGAGTGAGAAAGGCTCCTACCAGGGAAGTTAAGTAATCAGAGCAAGGAGGCTGAACTCCACCCAGATAAAGCCTCCAAGTGACTGTGATTAGGACCCAGCTCTGGGAAGAAGGGCTGAGAACTCCCTACATAAGAGAAAAAGAAACATTGAATGGGGTTTGGGGGCATCAAACTCCTACTTGGGAGGAGACCTTTGAACTGGGACCCATCTCTGGGAAGAAGGGCTGGATGCTTCCCTACCTAAGGGGAGAGAGACACTGAACTGGGGCTGGAGCCTGGCGAGCCAGTGTGTCCCCAGAGAACTAAATAAATTGGACCCCCAGAAGGGGAGTGATTTGATTACCTTTGGACTGAGTAAGTTATTCAAGGGCCTTGAAGGGGAGGAAAGAGAGGCAGGATGCCAGAGAGTGACCTCTGGCCACAAGGGAACACTCAGGAAGCAGCCAGTCCTATTATAAGTTCCAGATCCAGGTTTATTAGGCTTTGCCTGAGAAGTATGTCCCTTTTATCAGTTCTACATTTGTTGGCTTTCAACTTCAGTGACAATTCACAGTACCAGTCATCTATCTCCTTCCCTCATCCTCTTGTCTATTGATTTTCTAGCAGCTGGACAGCCTGCACTCTCTGGAGCATCAGCCAAATGGCTAATTATCCTTTAACTTCTGCTCTCAACCAGTCAGGGTGGTGTTGGAAGTGGGGAGCTGAAGTCTACTTTAGGGGATGTGTAGGACACCAACTTGGGCTATAACAGGATCACTACCTGTCTTAAAAAGTATGGTACACCTTGGATTGTGTGGGACAATTAAAGATACCTTCATTTATTTCCGGCATCTGTATGTCATGAAAATACATGATGATAATTAACGCACTGATGTGAGACCATGAGATGAAACTGAAAACATGGCAATGTTGTGACACTGGGAAATCATTTGGTTTCAATTTCCGTAGGACAAGTAACAATAGGAGGGAAAATCTGGCCCAAAATGGGTTACTATCAGCCACAATCATTTCTGTTTCTCCTAGACAAAAAACAAAACTAAGTGAAGTCCAAGTGTTGTGCATTTTGCAGGCATGGCCCACTTCCCTGCTCTCCCTAAACCAGAGTCCACTTTATAGCTCATGAGAGAGCATCAAACCCAGAAAGTTTCCTACTGGCTGAGATCCCAGACAATTAAAAACATAGATAAATTTCCATGGAGAACACTAGGATCCTTGGGCTGACGTCCTGCTAACTTTCCAGCCCCTCTCCCTGCTACATACCTTGTGTCAGCCCACTCCCAAAATCTCTTGGGCCAAATTCATCCTTGGCAGACCTCTGTTGGGATTATGTCAGGGAAATTTAGCTCTGGTGACTGGCCAGCCACGGGAACTGAATTTTTCTGGTCCTATGGGAAGAACAAACTAGCTAAAGGGAGATTGTAGGGATTCTACAATGATAACAGTGGGCACTACATTGACAGAGTTGCTGTAGGACTGGAATAGTAGTGGAAGCTGTAGGCCCCATGGAGAGACAATCCCAAACACACAGCCATGTGAAACCTATCCCAACCACCACATAGTGACACACAGTCCCATCCCCTCCTCACTTTGAATTCCTGCCAGTCAGCAGCACTCACAAGAAGTGCCTTTCATGGAGGCCGTTGTGGGCACTTTGCCAGCTAGATGAGAATCACTTTAGCATCGTCCTCTCCTCCGTGCTTCTCTCTCCCTCCCCCGCCAATCCCACCATCTTTTTGCTTGGTTCACAGCCACTTCATTTCAATCAGTCAGATTTCTGATGATTATACTTTCCTTCCAACCCCTTTAAATAGCCTTGTTCAGGACTGGAGAGCAGAGCTGCATTTCTTCCTTGGCTCTATCTCTCTCTCTCCCCGTGCCCCTAATGTAGGATCATGGGGAGGCAGCGGGATGCCCGTGGCTGCTGCACGACTGTTAATATTGCATTTATAGTGGGAGGAGTGACTTGTGCTATGAAGGACAAAGAGACCGGTAGCTCCAGGGAATGAAATTCTCTCACTCGCTCTCTCTCCACTGCCCCCTCATCTTCCTTCGGTCTTCCTTTTGTAGACTTTCTATTGGGTGGGTGTCTACTCTTGTTCTCCTCAGCCTCTTTTTTCTTATCCTCACTCATCTTTCTCTGCTCCTTGCTCTCTTTCTATAGGACAAGCATGTAAAAAACGCAGCAGCAACACAGTTCCCTTAGGTCTTAATCTGCAAGTCTGATCCACCAGCAAAGCTGAGTGATAATCAGAATCTATTGCCCATTGAAAATTCCAATATTTCACCAATTTTTTCATCTCAAATTGGATAGAAAAGTCAAAAATATTTACAGAATGAAAAGTTGCAAACATTTCCAATTGGAAATGTTGAAACATTTCAACGCTGTTGATCTGAATGAAACCTTCTGACATTCCTGAAATGAAGTGTTTCAGTTTGTCAACATGAATTGAAACATTCTCTTTCTAGTCAGTCTGAAACAGAATGTTTCAATTCATGTCAACAAACTGAAACACTTCATTTCAGGAATGTCAGAAGGTTTCATTTAGATCAACAGTGTTGAAATGACTAGACACTGCATTGTCCTATGATGCCACAGTTCCTTATGGCAATTATAGTCTGGCGCCCCATGCCTTAATTCTTTCCCTTAGGTTGGACTCCCTAGTCAGCCTACTCAATCAGGTGACTTATGATACAGTATATGGACGGGTCATAGGGGAGATTTTTGGTCAGGTTTGCTGATGGAAAATTGAAATTTTTTGGAAAATTAAATATCCTGCAGAAAATTTAAATTTTGCAGAAACTGCAGTTTTCATCGAACAATTATTTTTATTAGATAAAAGAAGAGACAACAAAGTTCAGGTAAAATCAAAGAACCAACTAAGCAACAGCATCAGAGGCCAGTTTCCAACACTGAATAGAGCACCATGTCCAAATGGATTTTCTAACTTCTATAGACTGGTCAGACCGAAAACCCCAGATCTGGATTCAGATCACGATTTTACAGTTCAAATCTACCTCTAACACATGAACACTGATTCTGAGTGCAACTGGGTTTTAAACCAAAAGTTGGGAGTGTTCAGATCAGAGGTTTTGGTCCCTGTCTGTCTCCGTCTCTCCTCCCACTCTACCCCCACCCACACAGATGAGAAGTCTCATTCAGTGTAAATCAAGAGTATTTTCATTGAAGTCAATATATTGCTACTGATGTGAGTGGAGAATCAGGTCCATGAATTTCAAATCTATATAGATAACAACAGACCTAAAATCTAGATTTCGAGTCTGGGTTTCTGGCTCAACAGTTTTCTACTGATGTCCCTTCTCCTCCCCACTTCAAGGAGAAGAAGATGATGACCCTGTAGCTGTGCCCATTTCATTAGAAGCTTTGAGAACACACGCTGTCACTTCCCTACAGTGGCATAATGTTCAGAGCTGAAGCCACATCACCTCAAGCTGTGACCTCATCAAATCTCATAATATGACGCCAGGCCAAGTGTTTGGATGGGGGCCTCCAAGAGAAAGCCAGAATGTTCAGGAAGTGATGTTTGTGACTCAACAGGAGGCGCTGTTTTCCATGAGTCAGTACTGAACCAATGCCCTCTAGAATAGTGTTGGAGTGCTGTGTTGCCAGATGAGATATGCAATCAAGGTCCTCACCATGTGAGAATATTAAAAGACCCCACAGTCCTTTTTCCATGAATATGGTTATTAGCTCTGGCATCCTCCCCAAATTCAGATTTAGGTAATTACTTTCTGCTGGCCTAAAAGTTCCTTGTGTGGTTTCTATTGAATACAATGTTCTTCTGCACATCTTGTGCTAAATGGTTGTGTAGGAAAGCTGTACACTGTTAAACAGCTGCTAGGTTGCACCACAGAGCTAACTGCAGTTCAGTGGTGGGTCATGATCAGTATATAAACATTGCACAATGCTCTGGGCTGAAGGTGCTACAGAAATGTGGGACATAATATATTATTAACTTATTATTATTAGAAAGCGTGTGGGAAGAATTGAGGAACAACATTTGAATTCTTATCCCGTGGGATCTGCATGGCTCCTCTGGTAGAAGAAACAGCAGGTACTTTACAAGATCAATCAACTCAGTCAGTGGGTAGGGACAAATCCCTGCATTCCTGGCCTCCCCTTGGCTTTATTATCTGGAAAGACTAACCCTGAAATAGATATTTCTCCCATCCTTCTCAGTAGTATAGACCAATGCAAAGACATCATTTCATTTCTCTACAGCCAGCTTATCTCCCCTCTGAATGACTGCTCTCTGCAGACCCCGGTGGCCTAGCAGATCCTGACTCTGGTGCTGGCTTCCAACTTTTAGTGTATTTAAAGCTTTTCTTATTATCTGTCTTAATGTCTTTGCTATTTGGTCTTCAAATCTCTTCTTAGCCTCTTAACGTCCATTGGACATTTTACCTGCCAAAGTTTAAGTTCCCTCTATTAGCTTTGCTTATGCTGGATTTCATTGTTTAAAGGATACAATTTTTGGTATGAATAAATTGCTGCACATGGTGATCTAAATTAATGAACAGGATTCCCTCCATTTTGCTTTTTTTTAAAGGATCTTTTGGAGGCCCACATTCAACTCTGGGGTAACTCTTGTTGACTACAACCAAGTTTAACAGGATTGTGACCTTAATTAAGTTTCTATCAGTCTCCATGATGACTCTATGGACTTTAAGTTTCCTAGCTTTTCCCTTCAGTCCATTTCTAATGCCTTAATATTTTCAATTCCCACTTCTTGAAGTTTAGCATCCTGGATACTATTATTATTGTATATTATTTGTACTGTAGTAGTGTACAGAGGCCCCAAACAAGATCAGGACCCCATTGTGATGGACACGAGACAAACACATTGTGAAAGAGAGTTCCTACCCCAAAAAGTTTAATCTCAACAGACAAGACATACAAAGGGTAGGAGGGGAAACAGAGGCAGAGAGGAAAACTGACTTGCCCAAGGTCACTCAGCAGGTCAGTGGCAGAACAAGAACAGAGCCCAGGTCTTACGATTCCAAGTTCAATATCCTAACCCTCTACACTCAGCACTCCTAGGCTTTTCTTTTCTCTTTCTCTCTCTCTCTCATTCAGTCTCTCTATTCTTTTTCCTTCAATATTTTCTTGTACACAATTTACAGTAATTTTTATCCTCTCATCCTATTTTTTCTCCTCTTTCATTTAGTAAAGATGCTCCTCTCTCTATCTTCCCCCCTTCAATCTCTCTTCTGCCCTGTCTCTTTCAATCTCTCCTTCCCTCCAACCCAGGGGGAAGCTGCAGGAAGGGAATCAGTGTGAAGAAGAGAAGCTGCTCTTCCTTTAGGCAGGCAGCCAAGGCCAGATTTTTAAAGGTATTTACGCACCTAAAGATGCAGTTAGGCACCTAGGGGGATTTTTAAAAGCATCTTGGTACCTGTCTGCATCTTTAGGCACCTAAATACCTTTAAAAATCTGCTCCCCTCCCCCTACCACCACCGCTGTGTCCGAAAAATTCCCAGCATCCATAAAGGAGCCTGCTGCACGGGGAAAGCAAAACAGAGAGATGTGCATGCAGCAGGAGAGCAGCACAAGGTAATGAGAGTGACATGCAGGACAGAAAGCAGGAAGGAAGCTGGGAAATGGCAGATTGAAAGGTCAGTGCAGCAAGCCAAATGCACAGGCCACCAGCCTGGTCTGTAGGGATGTTACATACAACAGAGCAGTGCTGGGCACTGTGGTGAAAAGGAGACAACCCTACTGTGTGTTCCCTCCACTCACAGGAGCACCAGCTATATAGTTGGGGGGGGGGGGGAGATGTACTCCAGAATCCACTGAAGCTTACCCCACGTGGGAAAGGAACTGTCAGGATGTATCTGCTACTACAGAGGGATCAGAGCATTAGAAACCAGAGCCAGCACCAGGACTACTGGTCCTGCACAAGGAGGTGAATCAATGCCAGGGGTTCATGTGAATGCATGAAGTGGCTAACGCTGCACCAGAGCATGTGCACGTAGGGCAATCTTACCATCACTAGGCAGCTCACTTTTTGTTGGAATTAAGGTACCTTTGTTGCCCTGAAGGGGAATTCTGAGCTTGTGCTAGAGGCGGCCTGGTTGGTTTTAGAGCTAATGAGTAGAGATGGAGGAACCTCATGGAGTCTGAAGTCGTGCACCCCTCTCTATGTTCCAGGTTCAGGTAGCTAATTTGAAGTTATGAACCTTTCTTCCTGTAATTTAACCCTGGCACGTTATTCAAGGGGTATTCAGTTTTTTAAAACCTACACCAAGCCTTTCTCACAAATGGGAAGCAGCTGGGTAACGCAGAGCTTTTCAACCACTGGGTCACAACCCCCCGGGGGATTCTGAAAGGCAATCAAGGGGCACTGCGAGACGTGGAAAAATTTACTACAGTCTAAAGCATAGAAAATCTCGCCCCCCTACTCTCTGTGCACCCTTACCCTTCAAGTTCAAGTATTCTCAGCCTCTCACAACACACAAATGGCAGAGGCTTGTCATTATTTGTACAGTTTTGGCTTCTATAGTAAATGCAAGGGCGTCATGAAAAGTTTTGACTTTGAAAAAGGGCTCGTCCGCCTGAAAAGAAGGGGAAACTGGCACCAGGGCTAGAAGAAGCCCCATAAACACTCGGGGGGGGGGGGCACACGCAGCTACCGCATATACATTTATTTTTTCATTAGCTGTTTCCCTTTTCCCCTTTTTGCCCACCCGCAGTCTCTCTCTATTTCTTCTTCATCTGCCCTGGTTTTAGCCCATTCTTCCTCCTAGCTTTTATCAGATTTTTTTCTTCTCTGCTTCTTTCCACCCCATCCCGCAAGTAAATGGAACATGAACCAAGTTGAACTTTCAATTCCACAATGCTTGAATGGGTTTAAAGGGAGGGGTTTTGCCCACCCTCAGTAACAAGGCCATTACATTTTGAAGCCCCCTTATTAGAACAGTAATGACACCCAGGGACACCCTGCTGCAGCATAAAGGGGCTGTCACACCCTCCACATTGGGCAGTACCCCCCACAAAGGGGTAGTGTAGCTAGTGCTATGCTGCCCTCCAGTACAGGCTTCAGTGTAAGGTTGGGCTAGGGGTGTAGCCAGAGTACACTCGGTTCAGTGCTCTTGCTCCTTTTTCAAGACCCACCACAGAAGTTAACTTCATTCCTGTAACTTTCCCTTGGTTCTCCTTCTGCCTGGCTCCTGTCAGGCCCTTCCCACAGAGAGGGAACTCCAGACCACCTCTCTCCTGGGTCTCCTCCTGCTTCCCCTAACTATTCTGAACCATTCATTTCAACTTCTCCCTGACCCTGACACATCCTCCAGGTGTAAAAAGTTGGGGCTAATCGAGCTCTCCTGCTCTGATCAATCCCTTCTCAGCTGGTGTGGGATTTGCACACCCCATCACAGACACACCCATCGTTGCAGTAGTCCAAGATTAGGAAGGTACAAAGATGGCATAAAGCCACCTCCTGGGCTGTGGCAGAATCTGGAGCATAGTGCCTACACTACCACATATTTCTGTACAGTGTTTCTTATTCTTATAACAGTGGTTACAAGAACCATCAGTGTGGACCAGACAATTATTTTCATAAACATCTCCCACCCTTATCTGAACACTGATCCAAAACTCCAGTATGGTTTTTTTCTGTGTTCCCCTCTGTCAGAGGGGTAGAAGACAATGCCCATGTGTAAATGAACAAACCTGTACTATCTGACTGTGCCTCAGTCTTTGTGAACATCTATTTCTGTATATGATTGTTCACTTTAATGCTTGGTACAGTGTTTGGGCTTGATTTACCCCAATCTTATAAACTGTACCCCAGCAACAGCAGTGGGTGGAGGAAGCCCTGCAAAGGTCTCTGGGATTTTAATATACATAGTCACATGTAACAAATATGTACACAGATTTACAAGGATTGCATAACAGTGCAGAAAAAAAAGTTTGCAAGCATATTTGCAATTTAAGGCTCTGCTTTAACAAAGTATTTAAATTATGCCTAACTTTAACCATTTGAGCTGTCCCGAGGGACCTCACTGAAGCTTTACATTGACTTTCTCGTTAATGGAGTATAATCTAGGGCAGAATTTGGCCAGTTCAATATATGGTATTAGCCACAGCCCAGCATCCTCAGATTCTTTATGCTGTCACAATTCTCTTTCACATAATTAAAACAAATTGATATGGTTCCTCCCTCTCTCCTCATTCCTCTGTGTGGCCTGCTACACATATGTGCATGAGAGAGGGTGTTTGGATGGATAAGAATATACCTAAAAGTATAAAAGTGTGTGTCACCCGAGGAAGTCTTCAAATAAAACACATAATAACAACAATAAGAATAACACAAATCTATTACCAGCAGGAGAGTGAGTTTGTGTGTGTATGGGGGTGGGGGGGATGTGAGAAAACCTGGATTTGTGCTGGAAATGGCCCACCTTGATTATCATGCACATTGTAGGGAGAATGGTCACTTTGGATGAGCTATTACCAGCAGGAGAGTGAGTTTGTGTGTGTGGTTTTTGGGAGGGGGGTGAGGGGGTGAGAGAACCTGGATTTGTGCAGGAAATGGCCCAACTTGATTATCATGCACATTGTGTAAAGAGTTGTCACTTTGGATGGGCTATCACCAGCAGGAGAGTGAATTTGTGTGGGGGGGTGGAGGGTGAGAAAACCTGGATTTGTGCTGGAAATGGCCCAACCTGATGATCACTTTAGATAAGCTATTACCAGCAGGACAGTGGGGTGGGAGGAGGTATTGTTTCATATTCTCTGTGTATATATAAAGTCTGCTGCAGTTTCCACGGTATGCATCCGATGAAGTGAGCTGTAGCTCACGAAAGCTCATGCTCAAATAAATTGGTTAGTCTCTAAGGTGCCACAAGTACTCCTTTTCTTTTTGCGAATACAGACTAACACGGCTGTTACTCTGAAACCTGTAAATAAAGAGAAAGTCAAGGGTGTACTGTGTATTCCATTACACTGAAGAAATTGCACACAACTTACCTGGAATGCCTGGGAACAAGCAGAAAGGGCTTGGTACCAGCTCCTGCTATTTGTTTCAATACATTTTCATTATTGACTGTCATTGAATAAAACATATTTATTTTCAGCGTTCCTGGATGTGTCTCCCTAGCTAGCCTTTTTTCTTAACCTTTTTTCCCGCTGTCTCCCCTTGTTCTAACACTTGTAACTGATCTTTCTCAGATGCATCCCAGGATCCTGTGCTCCTGTTCCCAAAGGACTTGCTGCAGAAATTGGTAGTGTTGTATGGGGCACACGCCTGGGGTCTGGAAGAACAACCAAGTGAGCAAATCTGATTCAGCAGGCAACTGGCAACAGGGAACTACAGTGGGCTCATAATTGCTCAGGCTCCCTGCAGCAGCTAATCACTCCACTGGGACACAAAGAGGTAAAGAACAGCTTCCCTAAAGGGAAATGGATAATGTGAAGGGGTAGGGGTGGGGAGACAGACACACATTAATTTATTTTAACTTGCTCTAGCGTAAGGAGGGGGAAAAGAGAGCCTGGAGACATACTGGTATTCTCCCCTTAAATCTCTGTCTCTCTGCCTACCCCTACAGCACACAGCAACAGGGCTGCATGTCCTAGAGACACATAATTATGATAATATTTAGTCATCTACAGCTATCTTCAAAGTCCTATACAAACATTACCTAACCCTCATAACACCTCCTATGACACAGGGAAATAGTATCCCTATTTTACATGTGGGAAAAGAGGTAGAGAGATTTAAGGCCGAGTCTGTCAAAAATGGCCTCTGATTTTGGGTATCCAAGATGCGAAAGGTAGGGCCTGATTTTCAGAAGTGCTGAATGCCCCAAACTCTAACAAAGCCCACAGGAGCTGTGGGGGTTCTGCACTTCTGAAGATCAGAGCCCAAATGCCTCAGGTTAAGCAGCCAAAAATGAAGGAACCTAAAATGAAAGCTCACTTTTGAAAACGTTGTCCCTAGTGACTTACCTGAGGTCACACAATGAGTCACTGGCAGAGCCAACATAAGAACTCATGTGTTCCTGACTTCCAGTCCATATTCACTAGACCACACTGCCTTCCTCTAAGGGCCGACACAGCCCTAAAGAAAAGTGTCATCATAAAGTGAAGCATGCTCAATCCTCCATAACAGTGGCCACTGTTCTGTTTGGAAGGGGCTGGGTACTGTTTTAGCAATTTGTTTAAGTTACAGTGGGTGCACATCTTCTTATTATTATTTATTATTTTCATTATTATTTGCTATCTGTACTTCAGTAAGTCCAAGAGGGCCTCAACCAAGATCAAGACCCCATTGTGCTGCCTACTGTACCAACATACAATAAAAAGAAAAAGGAGTACTTGTGGTACCTTACACATAGAGCCTGCCCGGAGAGCTTAGACTCTCAATAAACATGACAGACAAAGGTTGAGAGATTGTAATACTTCCCATCTGCATTTTGAAGATGAGAAGCCAAGGCATAGAGAGATGAAGTGACTTCCCCAAGGTCACAAAGGAAGTCTGGGGCAAAGCGAGGAGTTGAACGCAGGTCTCCTGAGTTGTACTGCAGTGCCTTAACCACAAGATCACTCCCCTCTCAGCTAGAATGCATTATGTTCACAGGGACACTGAAAGCATTGTCCCCATATAAATCTTTCCAGTGAACGTTTGAAACGCTACATGTTTCGTTTTACAGCTGCAGCTGATCAGTTGCATTTATATTACTGCACTTGATTTTATTATTTGCAGGGCCACATAAGGCAGGCAGTGCTTCATTTCCCATTCAGACTAACCTTTGGCTATTGAAGTGTCTAGTATACTGATAACTGGGAATCGGGAGATCTACATTCCATCCCTTCATCTGTCCTGACTTGCAATATGATCTTGAGTGAGCAACTTACAGCCAAATTCCACCTTCAGTTACAGAGCGCAACTAAGTTTACATGTCTCAGTTTTTCCATCTGTAAAGTATTTATCTTCTTTCTAATGCATTTTGGGATCACAAATAAAAAGGTGTCATTACAAAGTGCAAATTATTGTCATGCTATTCTACAGAATAAAAGGTTTCACAACGAAATTATTATTGCATACTATGTGCCAGTATGACAATCAGCCAGTTTATCAACCAGCAAATCACCTGTTATTAATATGCTATAGTTGTTTACCTCTGATATTTCTTCCTTCTGCATTCATCACCATGGTTCGGCGTTGGGACCTGGTAGTACATGACCACTATCGTATCTGTATGTATTCACAGAACCTACCTCACAATCTATCTGAGGTTTTTCTACCACTGAAGTATCTAAGCACCCTCTATTTAGAAATTCTCTTTTGACATTGTCTCTGGAAACACACACATACCCTCCCTCATATCCACAATCAACCATATTTTCACCATATAGTGTATAGCTGGAGTTTATGGTAATCTTTTGATTATTCTCACCCATCACATTACAGTACATCTAGCCCTCCTCTCCACACATGCCATTGCTGCTGTTCCACTTTTGATTTGAAGAGTTTCACTGGGGTACACTTATCGGTTGTTTTTATTCTTAACAGCTGTGCATATTTTTATGTGACTCCATGGGAGCTGTTTCCTTATTGGATTGTTCTTCATTCTCATCAGTCCAACTTCTGACTGGTTAACTACTGTATGTTGCACTAAAGTTTCACTTGAATTTCTTCTGTCCCTAGCAGATTTCACTGATCATCTGAACATGCAGTCAACTCTCCCTGAGATTTCCTTCTCTCCCCAAATCCACCAGTTTAAAGAACCCCTCCTATCCACATACATTTTCAATGCCAGCAGTCTGTTTCCCTTTCAGTTAAAGGAATGAAATCACTTACATATGAGGAGGGATTGAAAATTAATATTTAGCCAGGCAATGGCTTGTCAAAAATACTGGAGGGTCTAGTGAAAACTGAACCTTCTCTCCTACTTGCTCTGTCCCAGAAGACACGGTCATGTGGTGACTAGTGGCTGGTTAATGTAGAACCAAGAAAAGGAAAAGCTACTTCATGCAGTGAATGTTTTATCTCTGGAATTCTCTGATTTGGGGAAGGAGGGGCATTGAATCAAATAGCCTGGCTGGACTTTAGAGAGATAAAAGAATCTTGGTAACACTTGCAACTATGCAAGCTAAGATAATGGCAACTAGGTGTAACACAGTTACCACAGGTTTCAGAGTCTCACCCGTGTCAGTCTGTATTCGCAAAAAGAAAAGGAGGACTTGTGGCACCTTAGAGACTAACTAATTTATTTGCTCCTAAGGTGCCACAAGTACTCCTTTTCTTTTTACAGTTACCATAGGGCTCACAAAGGTCACTTTATACAGCACTGGATCACTGAGATGGTCCATGAAGGATGGTGGTCACCTTCACCATATCAGTGATTGGCTACTGCTGGATACCTAAATTTGGTGGACTAATAGCCTGATCCAGCATGGCAAATTTATGCTCCTATGTAAGGTGGAGGCTGTTCCTTAAGTATAGGGTCTCCTTTTCCCAAAAGGTTCACCAGTGCCTAATAGAACTTGGGTCCCTCTTCTCTACACTGTCTTTTCATTCATCCATTTAATTCTTCCTGCCTAGATGACTCAGAACACGAGACTGACAGTATTTTAGAAAAGGCTAGTGAGAGGCCTTGACTTTAGGCTCTCTTGCTAATAATGTAAATTAAGTTTTTAAGACCTCTCTCCTACAGATTCGTACATCACTGTTACTAAAATGTACCATAAGCACAGACTTCTCCTCAGCTGTCTCTGAGGCCTGCTCTGTGCTACAGAATTAGGTCGACACAAGGCTGCTTACGTCGACCTAACTACGGAAGCGTCTACGCTTAAATTTCACTCCTGCTGATGTAACTGCGCCACTAAACCAACTTAATAACTCCACCTCCATGAGCAGAGTAGACTCACGGTCGATGTAGTTAAGTCAACGCAATGTCAACACGGCATTGTTTATGCCGACTGTTACTGACTTTCAGGAGCCATCCCACAATGCCTCACACTGACAGTACAATCGATACACGCGCTCCTAGTGAGGACACGCCCCACTGACACAAGAAGCCAAGTATAGACCCATAGATGCGATGTAATTACTGCAACAGCTGTATGTTCACATAAGTTAGGTTGACTTAATTTTTCAGGGTAGACATGGCCTAAGAGACTTACATGTCTTATGGCATTTGACTCCCTTGTATCCAGTGGCCAAATTGTTTTACAGGTCTCCTGGTCATCAGACATCCAGCGGTCTATGTTCTGGATGACAGAATAATCTCCTCTCTCCATAGTCTGATTGCACAGCACACTGACGTAGCCTACGCACACAGAGTGGAGACTACCAGCAGCAGTTAGCCTCACATGTCTGCACAAGTGGACATGGCTCTAATCCTGCAGGCCATCTGGCTGTGGACGTAAGGGAGGCAAACTGACATTACCAAATGCATCATTGCATAAGAGGTAGGTGTTAATTATTGTCATCATCAGCAAGGGATTGTTGGTCTTGAATGAGGCTGTTGAGGAAGGTAGCGAGAGACCAGTCAAAATAATTGGAAGAGTCCCTTTCTCTAACGATGTGGCGCTCATGGTCTGCACAGGGGTCAACCTAAAATTTCTCAGTAGTGACGCATTACAGCCTCTGATCCCACCTCACTTCTCCTTGCTCCCTGCCCCATTGAGGGCAGGGATTGGGAAGAGGAGGAGAAAGGGACATGGGAAGGCGAAGTCTCAAAAGAACTGATGGACAGTTGTATCACTGAAAGTTAGGAAAAGAGGTAAGCCTGAGAGGGTGCTATAGCGACCCAATGTCCCAAGCAATCACTTGTTTTGCAGCCAGGAGGTCATTCATTTCACAAGTCCATTACTATGGGGCTTTGTGGAAGGTGGTGAAGGAAATTATTTCAGTTTTAGTCAATTTTAGGACTGAAATATTTTACCTCACTTAGCTTCACACACTAAATTCCAGGTGAAGGTGGGAGAGAGAAAAGTCCTGGCTTTTTGTGGCACTTTGGAATGGGTGCAGCCCCATGGAAGGAGAAAGAAACCCACCCGTATTTCAGCACTGCCACCTCTGCTAGAATGGAGTCCTTGGGCTTGTCCTATGGCAGGAGGGTTGAAATGGAACTGGAGCCCTGTGCCCTCTGGATGGACTTTGTGTATCCCCACAGCACATAAGCATATTCTGCTCTCAGGCAATCCGTGCTAAGCATTTCAGTTCACTGTATTGAGAAACCTTTAACATTATTTATGACAGCACACAGAGAGAAAGCAAAGTTAGCACTCAGGTCAGGATGGCAAAGAGTGACTTGGCATGCACTGGAGAAGCCAGCCACTGAATAGTCAGCAGTAGATCTTTAATGGATGAGAGCAAAGTGCTGCTGGCTTCTTCCCAGAAAGAACAGCCTGTCCCCTAAGCCAGCTCAGCATCTGAACCCTCCTCACCATCATGGGACATGACAAATCACCAGCCAACAGCCAGATGGCTAAGGTCCTGCACATACCTCAGGAACTGAGAAAGTGTTGCCAAGGCGACAGCTGCTGGCCAGGTTGACAGCTGGAAGCCAGACTGGTTGCTTAGTGCCCAGTACTGGTGTCAGCCGCACATTCAAAACCCAGCACACTGCGCCGGACTGATAAGACTTTTTCCCGTCCTCCACACTCTGCTTTTCCCACCTGTCTGACCCTAAGAATTGGGAGAGGGGAAAAATAGAATTTTCACCCATTTGTGCGCGTGTGTGTGGTGACCCCTATTATTTTTTTTTTTGTCTAAACCCAGCTTCATTTCCCTAGTGTAATTAGTTCTGTTGACCTTTCAAACATACTTCCAGCCTTACAGAACTATAAATTTCAAAGCAGTAACTATTATGTAGACTGTGCTGTCATTTACAAAGCTCTTTACAGGTCCTGTCTCCCTATGCATTAAAATCATTACAATGGACCCACCCCAGGCCCTAGTCTTTGTAACAGATCCTTTCCCCCCACCATTAGCAGTTGCACTAATCTTTCACATTCTTCCCTTCAGACCCCTAAGTCCTGCCTTTCAGGATTTTGTTGAAGATGCCTAAAAAGAAATGCTAAACTACGTTGGTCCCGTTATAGCCTGTCACATGACAACTCTGATATACAGCATGTGTCTGTGTGAGGATATCTTGTATATAAAAAGAAAAGGAGTACTTGTGGCACCTTAGAGATTAACCAATTTATTTGAGCATGAGCTTTCGTGAGCTACAGCTCACTTCATCGGATGCATACCGTGAGCTGTAGCTCACGAAAGCTCATGCTCAAATAAATTGGTTAGTCTCTAAGGTGCCACAAGTACTCCTTTTCTTTTTGTGAATACAGACTAACACGGCTGTTACTCTGAAACCTGTCATTGTATATAAAAGATACATACACTACATGGAGTCAGTAACCATGTGATAAATGGAGCTCAGCCATATGATCTGGACTTTCACTGGGAACTGGCATACTTTCCAAAGTTTTGATTGCTTCTATGTTTATCCTTACCCTGGAATTTCCAGGCATTTTTATGGTCATATGTTTGTTAATTGCAAAGTTACTTAGTTATTTTATGTTTAAATTAGTGAAACCTACTCACAAACATAACTTCTGCTTAATGAAATTGGTTGGTGTGTGTGTTCACATGTAGGAATTTCCTTAGTTTTTCTAGTTAGTCCTAACATGGGCTGGGGGACTGAAAAGGGCTTGGAGAGCCATTCCCCCTTACTACTGACTTCATGAGGTCTGTAGGAAAGGAGCAGCCCAGGCACTCCCAAAGATGCTGATGGGTAACATGAAAGGGATGTTCCTCTTGCAGCAACTGCCACAGCAAGGAGGGATGCACCTTGCCACAGCAGCTCCCTTGAAGGCCTGAACCAAAGCCAACTGAAATCAAAAGACTTTCAGCTGACTTGAATGACCTTTAGATCAGGCCTTGAGGGAGCAACTGCTGCTCCACCACAGGCCCAGAGACAGTTAATATTTTAACTAGCAGAGCTGGCCTTAGCCTTTTGGGGTGGGACTGTAAACCAATTTTTTGCCTCCCCTCCAAACATGGCCAAACCTTGTCCTTCATGCTGCTGACCCTGAGGGCAGCTTGAGGATTTTGGGGAGGCAATTCTTTAGGCTACATGCCAGAATTAATCAGCTCATTATTCATACAAAGTTGGGGCATGGCGTGGGAGGGGGAATCATTAGAAGTGATTGGTCCTGACAGCTTTCGTGAGCAGTTTGCATCCGTATAAATCTGTTTGTCTAGACTTCCATTTAAAAAAAAAAAAAAAAGGGTAAGCCAAGATTCTCCTTGCTGGAGCCCACAGACCAGCTCTGGTAACACGGGCTTTGTATCTGCCCCCTCCAGTTCAGGAGCTACATTTTACCACCTCCTTTCGCTTTTTGCTACAGAGTGGTAAAGAAAGGTTAGATGACTTCCAGAACTCAGGTGAACAATGCCATATTTTGGGTGCCATGTTACAAAATTTTTTTGACCAATTCCTTTGCACTTGGTAGAAAAATTCTACCAACAGACCCAGGCCTAACCTGCCAATTTTGAGGCAAATATTCCTTTGTTTGTGGATTTTTAGAGTGGAGGCCAAAATTGGGTTTATAATGGAAACTTAGTTGCAAACCTTTAGTATAGGGAGGTAATTGTCACTCCACTAAAAAGGAGATTTCTCTTTTTCCAATAGTACTCAATGCTCACTTCTACCTGTGGAATGTCTGGAGATAAACTTTAAAACTGCTGGCAATGGCCCACCTTGATTATCACTAAAAGCTCTCCTGCTGGTAATAGCTCACCTTAAGTGATCACTCTCCTTACAGTGTGTATGGTAACACCCATTGTTTCATGTTCTCTATGTATACAGACAGGTTTCAGAGTAGCAGCCATGTTAGTCTGTATTCGCAAAAAGAAAAGGAGGACTTGTGGCACCTTAGAGATTAACTAATTTATTTGAGCATAAGCTTTTGTGAGCTACAGCTCACTTCATCGGACGCATTATGTTAGTCTCTAAGGTGCCACAAGTACTCCTTTTCTTTCTATGTATATAAATCTCCCCACTGTATTTTCCACTGCATGCATCCAATGAAGCGAGCTGCAGCTCACGAAAGCTTATGCTCAAATAAATTTGTTAGTCTCTAAGGTGCCACAAGTCCTCCTTTTCTTTTAAAGCTGTGAAATGTTTAAGCCTAGGAAAGCCATCTTAGGTCATTCTTATGGATCCCTATTATGAGGTTCACTTGCCACTACAGCACCCCTTTGAGTCAGGAAGCGGTGTTGCAGAGGCTCATCCACTCTAGCCCTCTTGGTGTCCTGGTTCTGCAGCAGTCCAAACCGCTGCTTCCGTGGCCTAGCCGTCCAGTCAGGTCAGCTTTCAGTCCATTACACCACCTTCATAGATGTAAATCCCACTTCCTGCACTGCAGAGATCATTCTTGACTTCTCTCGAGGAGTTGGAGATGTAACATACACCACAGGGTGTATGCAAAACTATTTTCTGACAGTGAGGATGTGTTAGGCTATGGAACGTGCTGAAAGAAAGTGATGGAAGCCCCAGTGCTTAGGAAAATCTTAACCTAGACAAAATACTAAACAAATGTCCTGGAGGGAACAATCCAGTGCTGACTGGAAGATCTTAGAGGCCTTTCCCAAATCTAATACCCACGACACAGAGATAAGTGGAATTTAACAATGACATGCATTTGGTTCTTGTGATAATGAGAGGGGGATGGCAGCACTGGCTGAAATTAGGTGCAATGTAGGCAGGCAGAAGCCTTTTCCCTTGCCCCAGCTCTGCCTCTTCTGACTGGCTGTGCTCCCTGCTATTCCAGTCCTGCTCCCCAGCGCAGCATCTGCATTTTCATCTTGTCCAGCAGTACCTCCTGCTGCTCCAGTGCTGTGCACTCTGAGCAGAGACTTATGGGTTGCATGGTGGTGCCTGTCATGAGAGATTTCCGCTATGGCTGAGAGCAGCAAACTCACTTTGCCTGTGTCCTAGCGTTAGAATTAGTGCTCAAGTATTTGAGCTGTCTTTCCTTTCAATGACAGGTTTCAGAGTAACAGCCGTGTTAGTCTGTATTCGCAAAAAGAAAAGGAGTACTTGTGGCACCTTAGAGACTAACCAATTTATTTGAGCATGAGCTTTCGTGAGCTACAGCTCACTTCATCGGATGCATACCGTGGAAACTGCAGCAGACTTTATATACACACAGAGATCATAAAACAATACCTCCTCCCACCCCAGTGATGCATACTCTAAGGTGCCACGAGTACTCCTTTCCTTTCAATGAAAGTTACTTTGTTTTAAAATTATGCATTTGTTTTATTCTGGGTTGTTAATCCTGACGCTCAGCAGGGGTACCAAGTATTCATGGACCCTCAAATCTTTTTTCAAAGAAAGGTTGCTGGGTTTGGTTTTCTAAGTGATTCTTTTATAACAGATATTATCCTGTCAGGGTTAGTAAACAAGCCACATTTGGGTGAAATCTAACTCAATCTGCTTCCTATTGCTCTTTAAAACAGAGAAATTCAGAGAAGACCTCTACAATGAGAAAAAAATGGATTTGGTTTATTTTAGGAGCAGAGGCTGAGCTTGGGTTTTCTCTGAATTATGAAATATCCCTTGATTGTGCAAATGCATCCTGATAGTGTCTTTGTGTTCTTGTCACTCCTGATTTATGGGGCCTTTTCTCCACTCAGAATAATTTGCATTTCAATTTCCATTACTTGTACTTCTCCCTGCAGCATTCCAACCCTGAAAGCAAGCTTGTGCTGTTCTGCCCCAATTGGAATCCCAGATGGCACTGCCCATGCAGCCCTGCACTGCCATCAGGACAATAACAGAGTCCCTGGCTGGCACTGGCAGGGCACTGCTGACAGGAAGCTCACACCACTGGAATCTCAGATGGCATGTTAATTCTCTTCCACGTTACATTCAGGAAGTTTGGCATGTTCTGTCTTGCTCCTCCCCCAATTCCTGCATGGAAGTGTCTGATGGAACAAGCAGTGAAATCTGGTGTATCCTGTGTGGGTCTCTGCATGGGACCTTCCTCCTTCATCTTACCACCACTCCCCGCCCCCTCGACAGCAGCCAGGAGCAGGAAAAGCAGACTCTGGTATGTGCAAGCTTGTCTTGTTCCCAGCAGGAGACTCACCTATCTGCCTTCTCCATTCACAGAAACAGTCACAGAGAATGAGTGGGAGGCCATGATGTGCTCATCCTTGCCTTATTTCCTGCCGTGACATCTCCCTTGTAACAGTACGAACTTATGATCAAATATTTTGTATTTAAAATATACCAAAGAAGTGAAGAGAAGGCTTTGAAGAACAAAGAGCTCATCCATTCAAGAGAGATTATAAAAGCTCAACAAAAAAAAGTTAGCTTTGGAAATGGAGAAGGAGTGTCCAGGAGTTTTATAGGTTTTTGAAGGTTTACTTGTGAAATGAGACAGGTCTCTGACCATTTCCTATTGGGAAAGGTGTCCACACCCCATAGAGCAACTCTATCATTGGCATAACAGATCCCTTCAAAAACAAAGGCCCAGGAAAGCCAAGAATTGAATGGGCCACTGACACTGAACAACCTTAGAGGTGAATTCTTCCAGGTCAGGACTGAGACAAGAGGCCAGTGTGGTGGGAAGCTTGTGCTGCTACCTTCCTTGGTGTATGTGCCCTGAGGTTGAAAGAGAGACATTATATTTTATTTCTTCAGCTTCTTACACCATGCCCACCACTGTCGTATCTGAGCGCCTTCCAGGAATGCATTAAACAACGTTTTTTTCAAAACTGTCAGTCCAGCACCTATCATCAGCACAAGATTTCATTAAACTCTGGGAAAAAAATGTTTGTCTAAATATTCAGGCCGAAGACGACTCCTCAACTTTGGGAATTGAAGATCCTGCCATGTGGCCATTGAAAAGGCCATATTTTTCACAATCATTTGAATATTCTTAATCTTGAATGGGTAATGCTGTGACTGCTGGCTCTGGCACTTCCATAGCCAGCTGAAGCCCTGAACCGTAGGGAGCTGAACTACTGTTATTTACATCAGAGCTAGAGCCAGTTAAAAAATGGAATTTCCATTCTGCAGAAAATTCCAGTATTTCATTTCGTTCTGATTTGGGACAAAAAGTTGAAATAAAATGTTCTTCCTATTTAAATATTCCAAAATTATTTCATTTCATTAAGGTTGAAATGTTTCATTAATTTCTCACTGAAAGTTTCTATGAAATCGGAGTATTTCTGTGACACATTTTGATTTTGTCAAATAAGTATTTTCTAATCAATCTACTCAGACCTTAGACACTTCCACAATAGACATCTCAGAGATACTTATGATAAATAGATGTATTATGATGTTATCTGGGTTGTGTGCCTTTTTCTCTGTTGCTTTCCTTCTTTGTTCTCTGAGGTTCATGCAGAGCACTGTAAGTTATGGTGGCTTGCATTACCTACTCTTCTCTCACCTCCCATGCTAAAGGGAGATGACACAAAGACTATGCAAGATGCAAAGAACAATGTAACCAGATTAATCTGTGGAAGGGAAATTCCAACATCCTGTTTCCTGCAGCAAGGGGCAGACACAATCTTTCACTTCTGGATTAGGGAACTGACCCCACACAGGGGAAAAAAAATCACTGCAAGCCCTAGCTATTCCATTCACCAGGCATTCACTAATCCCTTCCTCCTCCCCTGTCTGCAGGTTTGATCTTCCTTCAAGGGAACAGCTAGTTTGAAGAATGGTGAGGATTGGAGGGGGGAGGAGCAGAGAGGATATGTACACAGGTTTTCTGCAAGCCCAAGTCAACTCATTCCAGTGATGGCTCAGCCCTGGCACATTCCACAGAGCAGGAAGACGTAAAGCAGGAAAAGGGGAGAGGACGGGGAGTGATACTGGGCAGGCCTGAGGTGCAGTATCAAAGCTGTGTGTGGAAAGCCCAGGAACAGAATTATCAGGGACTACTGCAGGGAAGGGCTAAGATTTATTGGCACAGCTATATGGGAATCGCAGGACTGGAATAACCACAGATGCTGCGGGTCGTAAATGAAGTGCGTTGGGAAAACCTGGTAGGAGGTGGGCCCAGGAGCGGAGCAAGGCGGGGGATGCAGGTTTGAGCTACATGGGAATGCTGGCATTGGGACAGCAAGAGGATTTATAGGTCATCTTTGCATTGCCCAGGCAGCACTGTATGGAAGAGAAGGCTGGGGGTTCTGGGAAACTAGCACAGGCCCTGCCTCACAGTATTTCTGTCTCCAACTCTCACTTTCACAAGCAGTACATTCAGCAGATAAAAATTTCAAACATTTGATTGTTAAAGCCCAGCTAAGAAAACACAGTCTCAACATCTCAGCCTGGCTCGTAGAAATGAGGAATGGGAAAGATCTATCAGGTCACACTTGTATATTCTCCCCAACAATGGAGGGAGATACAATATACGCTGTAATCTCCATTGCTTTCTGACTCGTCTATCTTTGTGTCACAGACAGTGCTGCTTTCTAGATGAACTGGAATGCCTTCCAATAGATGGTGATTTAGGGATACAATAGGAATGACAGAAACTTGGTGAGACAAGGTGGCTGAGGGGACGTCGTCGTCACCAATGAGGCCCAGAAAAAGATCATCCTGGTCGACGTCACGGTCTCCTTTGAGAACAGGACTGTGGCCTTTCATGAAGCCCAAGCTCACAAGCTGGAAAAGTACGCTCCCCTGGCTGACACCCTGAGAGCAAAGGGCTACGAGGTGCAGATGGACGCCCTGATCATCGGAGCCCTGGGCACCTGGGACCCCTGCAACGACCGTGTGCTGTGGACCTGCATGGCTCATGTGGTGCCTCATGGTCTCAGACACCATCCAGTGGTCCAGGGACATCTACATCAAACACATCACAGGCCACCGACAGTACCAGGAGGTGTGAGCTGGAACGACATCATGCATCAACTACGAGAAAGGGACAGAGAGACTTTGTCCGTTGGACCATGTGAACTGGAACCATAAATTCACTGAACATTAAATCTCACCAAATGAGGGTCAATCCATCATCATCATCGTATCCACTCATTATACTCCACACCTGAATATAGCCATTATATGAACAACATACCCTCATATCTCAATGTCTGTACTTTTACCCCCAATCAGGGTTATTGCAGATTATGTATTCCTTACGCCATCTGATCTTATCTGAATTTTGTACCCCTTGATAATCTGTACATTATTCCCTGATAACCAGAAACTTCTACGCTTAAACTCTGCACAGTTCAATTTTTTTTAAACATCTTAATAAAATTTTTAAATCTTTTATAGACCAACTTCTGTTGGTGAAAAACAAGCTTCTGAGCTTGCAAAGAGCTCTTCAGATTAAGCATAAGGTGTTAACACATTACAAAAGACCATTCAAGGTGAAGTGGCCCATTAACACTTCTGCAGTTATGGACAAAAAAGGGAGGTTTGTGAGTTAAACCATAAATCCAGTGTCTTTATTGAGTCCATGATTTTTAATAGCTAGCAAAGTTACGAGTTTAAATTCCTACTCCCTGAGTCGTCTTTTGAAGGTGTGCAGGTTTCCTTTGAGGACAAGGACTGAGAGGTCAGATATGGAGTGACCGTTTTGTGAAAAGTGGAAACTTAGTGGAATGACAAAGAGCAGTGGGATATTGTAATATCTGGTAGCAAACTATACAGCACCAGCAGGAGAGTGAATTTGTGTGGGGGGGTGGAGGGTGAGAAAACCTGGATTTGTGCTGGAAATGGCCCACCTGTTGATCACTTTAGATAAGCTATTACCAGCAGGACAGTGGGGTAGGAGGAGGTATTGTTTCATATTCTCTGTGTGTATATAAAGTCTGCTGCAGTTTCCACGGTATACATCTGATGAAGTGAGCTGTAGCTCACGAAAGCTCATGCTCAAATAAATTGGTTAGTCTCTAAGGTGCCACAAGTACTCCTTTTCTTTTTGCGTATACAGGAAAGACAGACTAGGCCAAAGTAGTGCTGCACCTTAAAAGATTCCATTGAATCTAGTGAGATAAAAAATTCTGAGTGAAGAAGACGACACAGTTGAATCTATATGGATATAAATCCCAAGCAATAAGAATGTAAATATAGGCCCAAACTCCAGATCAAGAAAAGGAAATTGAATGCAGAATTATGAAAGAAATCCAAGCAGCAGTAAAATCTAACTAAAAAATATAATGAGTTGAACTTCCGACCTATAAATGCTCAAATGGCATGACAGTTTTTCAACACTTTAAATTATTGCTTCTTAGAACAGCTAATTCTACAGCACACAAGAGAGACTGTTCTTGACTTCATCTTAAGTAACACAGAGGAGCAAATTCAAGAAGTTGACAGTAAGTGAGCTGCTATTTAATAGGGTCCACAACATAATTAGGTTCAATCAGGGCCGGCTCCAGGCACCAGCGTTCCAAGCAGGTGTTTGGGGCGGGAGTTAGAAAGGAGCGGCGGTTCCACCGGCCGCAGCAGCAGCTCCCCTGTGCCGCCCGCCGCCACAGCAAATAGGTGGCAGCTTCTCCCCTTGGCCGGCCGCGGCGGCAAATCAGCGGCAGCTTCTTCCTTTTGCCGTCTATGTGGCACTTTTTTTTTTCCACTGCTTGGGGCAGCAAAACCTGTAGAGCCAGCCCTGGGTTCAATGTACCGGGGCAGATACAGTACTACAAAGGGACACTAAACTTTAGTAAGGGAGAAAAGGAGGACTTGTGGCACCTTAGAGACTAACCAATTTATTTGAGCATGAGCTTTCGTGAGCTTAGGCCAAAAGGCCCTAAAGTTAAAGGAAAGGAAGTAAAATCCCTAACGGTGGCATGGATGATGCTAAGAAAACAATAATAGAGTCTCAAAAGACATGCAGACTGCTGTGCAAAAAGAAGGAAGCCAAAATGATTAAATAGGGCAAGCATTGACAGGCTATTCATGCCAAACAGAAATCCATCTACATTTGAAAACTGGACCCTAGTGAAACCAATAAACAGGAAAATAAATTACAGCTGGTAGTAAGAAAAAGTGAAATGAGAAGGGCCAAAAAGACATTCAAAGAGCAAACAGCTAATGGTGTAAAAACGAGAGATTCTTTAAGTACATCAGAAGCAGAAAGCCTTGTGCTGGGGTGTGTACCCAACATGGGCCCTGAAAGGGTTAATGTGGGCCTAAGGCTCAGGCTCAGATGGGCTGGAATAGGATCAATTATAAAGCCACGAAGTTTCCAGCAGAAGGGGGCTGCAGGGAGAGAGTCTGCAGTCATTCTCTGATGCAGAGAGGAGGGGAGGTGAAAACCCAAGAGACAGAATAAGCCTTGGTATTCTAACACTAGAAGAAGGGTCAACCCCAGGGGAGTTGTGGGGAAAGGAAGCCTGAGAAAGCTAGGCAGGAAGAAGCTGAGTGAAAGAGCAGCAAGGGGTAGGACTGTGCGGACCTTGGCTGCTTGTTATAGGGTCCCTGGGCTGGAACCCAGTGTAGAGGGCAGTCCTGGGTTCCCCAGTCAGCCACTGGGAAGTGGCACAGGAGCACTGGAGGTGAAAACCAGACAGCTGGTCCCAAGTGACTGTTACCCCAGAAGGGGAGAACTATAGTGACCGAGCCAAAGGGCCAAGCCGCAAAGCTGGAGCACCCTGAGTCACAGAGAGTGAGAGAGAGATGACAGGGTGTGCAGTGAGCAGCAGAAGGGGGTGTTGGACCTGGAAAGAGCTGATCCCCAGAGCAGCCAGGAGGAGGCGCCCCTAGCAGTGAGTGGTTTCAGAGGAACAGCCGTGTTAGTCTGTATTCGCAAAAAGAAAAGGAGTACTTGTGGCACCTTAGAGACTAACCAATTTATTTGAGCATGAGCTTTCGTGAGCTACAGCTCACTTCATCTGATGAAGTGAGCTGTAGCTCACGAAAGCTCATGCTCAAATAAATTGGTTAGTCTCTAAGGTGCCACAAGTACTCCTTTTCTTTTTCCCCTAGCAGTGAGTGAATCCTTTCACATCTGCAAAAGAATTGGCGGGCCCACTGGGTCATCAGGGGTTAAAGAGAGCCACTAAGGAAGATGAGAATGCTAAATTATTGCTGAGAAGCTGAGAATTAATGCTGAGAATGCTGAGAAGCTAAATTATTTTTGTACCAGTCTTCACCACAGAGAATACCTAGGGAGGTGGTAGAATCTCCTTCCTTAGAGGTTTTTAAGGTCAGGCTTGACAAAGCCCTGGCTGGGATGATTTAACTGGGAATTGGTCCTGCTTCGAGCAGGGGGTTGGACTAGATGACCTTCTGGGGTCCCTTCCAACCCTTATATTCTATGATTCTATGGGGAGATATCTACCCTGGTCCTGTTCTTCCCTGGTAACAAAGATGAGTTACTTTTGGAGATTGAGATGACAGAAGACAAATGTGCTGGAGCAAAGAGATAACTTAAAAAGTAATAAGTCACCAAGGCCAGGCTATATACATTCTAGAGTTCTGAAGGAACTTAGTATGAAGTAGCTGAGCTACAAGCAATGTCTCATTCAAAAAATTTTTTAAAGGTCTAGGGGTGATCCAGGGAATTACAGACCAGCAAGTCTTACATTTGTACCTCGCAAAATGGTTGAAATGACAATTAAAAATAGAACAACAAAACATTTAGAAGATCATAGGTCTGATAGGGTCACACCAGAATCTGCACAGGAAAACTGTGTTCTACTAATCTCTTTAAATTCTTTGAATGGATCAAAGTAATGGATAAAGGAGAATTGGTTGGCTTAATTTATTTTGGTTTCCAAAAGGCTTTTCAAAAAGTCCCATACAAGAGGCTATTAAAAACATTAAGTAATCATTGGCTGAGAGGCATAATACTGGCATGGATCAAAAACTGGCTAAAAGACAGATATCAAGGAATAAGATTAAATGATCAGTTTTCATCATGACAGAAGGCTAACCATGAGGTACTCCTAGGTTCTGCTCTGGGTCCCATGTTTAATATATTTATTGATGATCTGGAAAGGGAACTGAGCAATGAGGTAGAAAAATGAGCATATGACAGCAAAGTTATTTAGGTTAGTCAGCACCAAAAAGGGCTGTGAAGAACTTCAGAGAGACCTAACCAAGCTAGGTGAATGGGCATCACAATGAGAGATTAACTTTAATGTCACAAAATACAAAGTAATGCACAGTGGAGGAGAAAAGTTAAACTACTTGTTTACCTTACAGAGTTCTAAATTAACTATATCGACCCAAAAAAGGGGACCTGCGTTTCACTGTAGATAGCTTAATGCAGACCTCAGATCAGTGTGCATTTGCAGTCAAAAAAATCAAGCAACAAGTTAGGATGGATAAGAAATGGAATGGAGAATAACACAGACATTATTATAAGGGTTTATATAAATCCAATGAATGTTAGGGTTTATACACCTTTACAAACACTTACAAACAGAAAGAAAAGGAGGATTTGTGGCACCTTAGAGACTAACAAACTTATTTGAGCATAATCTTTCATGAGCTACAGCTCACGTCATTGGATGCATTCTTTTTGCGGATACAGACTAACACGGCTGCTACTCTGAAACCTTACAAACAGCTATCAAATTCCACCTCAGTCATTGCTCTGCCAACCTTTCAGTTGGAAAACAAACCCCTATGGCAATATTGGTCCAGTTTATGTGACCTGAGTCCTGTGCTGGGACGTCCACCCCACACAAGCCCTGAGCAAGTTTATGTGGCCCAGGGAGGGCCAATTAACCTGAGATGCTGTACCTGGAGGGGAACCAGGGATTGATAGGATCTAACGGCAGATGAAGCCCAGTTGGCGGAGGAGCTGGAATAGGATAACCAAGTGAGAGGAGGAAGGGGCGACAGGGAGAAGGTCACTTCCTAGATGGAAAGGGAGTTGACTAGGAACAAGGAGGAGATCCATGGGGAGAGTAAGCCCCGGGAGTCCTGCCCTGAACTGGGGAGTCTGGAAAGAGACCAAAGAAGCTGAAGTAGCTACCAGGAGCAGAGGAATCTCTGATGGAAAACCTAGAGATAGGCAAGGAGATAGAAGGGTGGGGTAGGAAGGGGCCCAGGGAAACAGCAACAGAGTCTGACCTTATGTCTACACTACGAAAGTACTCCGATTTTACAAAAGTCGATTTTTGGGAACATATTGTATAAAGTCAAGTGCATGCGTCCACACTAAGCACATTAATTCAGCGGTGTGTGTCCACAGTACCATGGCAAGCATCGACAATCCAAGCAGTGCACTGTGGGTAGCTATTCCACAGTTCCCCCAGTCCCCGCTGCCCATTGGAATTCTGGGCTGAGCTCCCAATGCCTGATGGGGCCAAAAATTTCTCATGGGTGGTTATGTGTAAATGTCGTCAGTCAACCCTCCCTCCCTCCGTGAAAGCAACAGCAGACAATCATTTCGCGCCCTTTTCCCTGGATTGCCCGAGCAGACGACATAGAACAGCAAGCATGGAGCCCGTTCAGCTTACCACAGCAGTTATGACCATTATAAACACCTCGCGCATAATCGTGCAGTTTATGTAGAACCAGCACCTGAAAAACCAGGCGAGGAGGCAACGGAAGAGCGGTGATGAGGACACGAACACAGATTTCTCTAAAACTGTGGTCCCCAGCAATTTGGAGATCATGGTGTTAGTGGGGATGTCTCATGCCATGGAACGCCGATTCTGGGCCCAGGAAACAAGCACAGAGTGGTGGGACCGCATAGTGTTGCAGGTTTGGGATGATTCCCAGTGGCTGCGAAACTTTCACATGCATAAGGGCACTTTCATGGAACTTTGTGACTTGCTTTCCCCTGCCCTGAAGCGCAAGAATACCAAGATGAGAGCAGCCCTCACAGTTCATAAGCGAGTGGCAATAGCCCTGTGGAAGCTTGCAACTCCAGACAGCTACCGGTCAGCCAGTAATCAATTTGGAGTGGGCAAATCTACTGTGGGGGTTGCTGTGATGCAAGTAGCCAACACAATCATTGAGCTGCTGCTATCAAGGGTAGTGACTTTGGGAAATGTGCAGGTCATAGTGGATGGCTTTGCTGCGATGAGATTCCCCAACTGTGGTGGGGCTATAGACGGAACCCATATCCCTATCTTGGGACCGGACCACCAGGGCAGCCAGTACATAAACCGCAAGGGGCACTTTTCAATGGTGCTGCAAGCACTGGTGGATCACAAGGGACGTTTCACCAACATCAACATGGGATGGCAGAGAAAGGTTCATTACGCTCGCGTCTTCAGGAACTCTGGTCTGTTTAAACATCTGCAGGAAGGGATTTACTTCCCAGACCAGAAAATAACTGTTGGGGATGTTGAAATGCCTATAGTTATCCTTGGGGACCCTTAATGCCCTGGCTCATGAAGCCGTACACAGGCACCCTGGACAGTAGTAAGGAGCTGTACAACTATAGACTGAGCAAGTGCAGAATGGTGGTAGAGTGTGCATTTGGACGTTTAAAGGGTCGCTGGCGCAGTTTACTGACTCGCTCAGATCTCAGCGAAACCAATATTCCCATTGTTAATGCTGCTTGCTGGGCGCTCCACAATCTCTGTGAGAGTAAAGGGGAGACGTTTATGGCGGGGTGGGAGGTTGATACAAATCACCTGGCTGCTGAATACACACAGCCAGACACCAGGGCGGTTAGAAGAGCACAGGAGGGTGCAGTGCGCATCAGAGAAGCTTTGAAAACCAGTTTAATGACTGGCCAGGGGTCAGTTTAATGACTGGCCAGGGTACTGTGTGACACTTCTGTTTGTTTCTCCTTGATGAAAACCCAGCCCCTTGTTTGCCTCTAAATTCCCTGAAAGCCATCCGCCCTCCCCCCTTCAATCACAGCTTGCTTGCAAAGGAAATAAAGTCACTATCATTTAAAAAACATGTATTCTTTATTAATTGATTATAAAACTAGGGAGATAACTGACAAGGTAGCCCAGGTGGGGTGTGGGAGGAGGGGAGGAGGGAAGGAAAAGGCCATTTTAAAACTTCTTGAATGACAGCCTTCTGTTGCTTGGGCTGTCCACTGGGGTGGAGTGGTTGGGTGCCCGGAGCCTCCCACGCCGTCTTCCTGGGCATCTGGCTGAGGAGGCTATGGAACTTGGGGAGGAAGGAGGGCAGTTAAACAGAGGCTGCAGTGGCAGTCTGTGATCCTGCTGCCGTTCATGAACCTCCACCAGATGCCGGAGCATGTCCATTTGATCCCGCAGTAGCCCCAGCATTGCCTCATGCCTCCTCTGATCTTCCTGCTGCCACCTCTCCTCACATTCATTGGCCACTTTCCTATACTCTGCTATTGTGTCCCTCCACACGTTCTGCTGAGCTCTGTCAGTGCCGGACGACTGCATGAGCTCAGAGAACATTTCATCATGCTTGCGTTTTTTTTTGCCACCTTATCTGAGATAGCCTTTGGGACGGAGGAGGGAGGCTTGAAACCTTTGCAGCTGCTGGAGGAAAAAAAGGGAGTGAAGTATTTTAAAAGATACATTTTACAGAACAATGGCTATACTCTTTCACAGTGAACAACACTATTCACATTACATAGCACATGTGATTTTGGTACAAGATCGCATTTTGCATCTTATATTGAGTGCCTGTGGCTTTGGTGTTAGAGATCACACACGCAGTGCCGGGCAACAGAATTCGGCTTGCAGGTGGCCATGGTAAGCCATGGTCTTTCGGCTTCTGCAACCTTCATAACAGCAGCGCCCTCCTCTCCCATACCAAGCAAAGCACATTGAGTTGGCCATTTAGTGCTGTGGTTTTCCTGTTAACATGCAGCAGCAGAAACCAAACTAACCCCCTCCCCCCATCCAATTCTCTGGGATGATCGCTTTACCCCTCCCCCCACCACGTGGTTGGTAATAAGAGAAGATCCCTGCTAGACAAACGCGAACAGCTTGGCGCCAATGCCCTCCCCCCACCCCCGACTGCGTGGCTAACTGCGGGGAGGATTTCTTTTCAGCCACAGGCAAACAGCCCAGTAGGAATGGCCACCTCTGACTGTCCCCTTAATTAAATTCCCCTATTTCAACCAGGTTACCATGAACGATATCACTCTCCTGAGGATAACACAAGAGAGATAAAGAACAGATGTTGCTTGAATGCCAGCAAACACCGGGACCATACACTGCCAGGCTTTGTCATGCAATGATACCAGATTACTTGCTACTAGCATGGCATGGTAAAGTGTCCTATCATGGCAGACAGAATAAGGCTGCTCTCCCCAGAAACCTTCTGCAAAGGCTTTTAGAGTACCTCCAGGAGAGCTTCATGGAGATGTCCCTGGAAGATTTCCGCTCCATCCCCAGACACGTTAACAGACTTTTCCAGTAGCTGTACTGGCCATGAATGCATCCCACGTCCTCAGGGCTACTTAATCATTAAAAAACACTTGCTTTTATAACATGTATTATATTTTTAAAAGGTACACTCACCAGAGGTCCCTTCTCTGGCTTTGTTGGGTTGGGAGGGTGTTTCAGTCAGGATGATAAAAAGATCCTGGCTGTCGGGAAGAACGGTGTGCTGTGTGCTCGTCCTTCTCCTCCTCCTCATCTTCCCTATCTGCAAAATCCTCAGGCATGGCAAAGAGTACTCTATCATCAGAGTCCACGGACAGGGGTGGGGTAGTGGTGGCGGCCCCCCGTAGAATTGCATGCAGCTCAGAGTAGAAATGGCATGTCTGGGGCTCTGTCCCGGAGCATCTGTTTGATTCTTTGGTTTTCTGGTATGCTTGTCTGAGCTCCTTAACTTTCACGCGGCACTGTGTTGCATCCCTGCTGTAGCCTCTGTCCCTCATGGCCTCGGAGATTTTTTGAAATGTTTTGGCATTTCATCTTTTGGAACGTAGTTCTGATAGCATGGATTCCTCTCCCCATACAGCGATCAGATCCAGTACCTCCTGTTTGGTCCATGCTGGAGCTCTTTTTCGATTCTGGGACTGCATGATCACCTGTGCTGATGAGCTTGCCTGGCCAAATAGGAAATGAGATTCAAAAGTTCCTGGGGCTTTTCCTGTAAACCTGGCCAGTGCATCCGAGTTCAGAGTGCTGTCCAGGGCAGTCACAATGATGCACTGTGGGATAGCTCATGGAGGCCAATACCTTCAAATTGCGTCCACGCTAACCCTAATTCGAAACAGCAATGTCTATTTCAGCGCTAATCCCCTCATTGGGGAGGAGTACAGAAATCAGTTTTAAGAGCCCTTTATGTCGAAAAAAATGGCTTCGTTGTGTGGACGGGTGCACAGTTAATTCGATTTAACGCTGCAAAATCTGACACAAACTCGTTGTGTAGACCAGGCCTGAGACTGAGCAGACCTGGACTGCTAGTCACAGGGTTCCTGGGCTGGAACCCAAAGTTGCAGGTGGGCCCAGGTTTCCCCTCCAGGTACTGGCAAAGTGGGACAGGACCTGGAGACTTGGAATGGAAGGCTGTTTGAGACAGCATTTGGACAGCTTATCCGGTGGGACTCTTACTCAGAAGGGGGGGGGGGACTATATAGTGACCTGGCCAGACAACTGAGTCATGAAGAGGGAGCACCCCAAGTCACCGAGAGACACAGGGGTCATAGCGTGAGTAAACGACAGAAGGGGGCACCAGATGGGACAAGAGTTAATTCCCAGACCTAGCGACAAGGAGGCATGTATGTGGTGAGTGGACCCCTTTACAGTGCCAAAGAGTTCTGTGGTCCAGGAAAATTGAACAGCAGCCAATTTCAAAAGCACTGTTATTCCTGATTAATCTTCTACTCACTTCATTAATACATATAGTGGGAGAGGTGTGTATACACGTAATGTAACTGAAGCTTGCATGCATTTGTTTTTGAATGGCTAGAACATGTCACTTCCTTTAAATAGAAGATTGCTCTAATTCACTTTAATATTGCCTCCTCCAACAACTCCCCTCACTCCTCCCAACCAATTATTTCTTCCTTCTTGCCCTGGAGCATTCTTCATATCTAGGTCCTTGCACCCCACTGTTATAATTTGGTTTCCTCCACCCTCCTATTATTGCAATTGTCAACCATTTCTTTTCTTAGAATCATAGAATATCAGGGTTGGAAGGGACCTCAGGAGGTCATCTAGTCCAACCCCCTGCTCAAAGCAGGACCAATTCTTCTGTTACTTTCTCCTCAACTCTTTAAAATCTGTCAATGTTCACTCTCCTCCTGTTCACCCTGACGCACACTTAATCTGACCCTATTTCTAACGTTCCCCTTCTCAGAAAAATCCTCCAAAAAGCAGCCCCCTCTTGGTTTCAATATGACGATATCCTAGACTGATTTCAGGCTGGGTTCTGGCAGAGCCACAACACAGAAGCAGCCTGGTGTAACGATCTCATCTTCTGCTGCTGAGGGATTCTTTTCTCTCTTCAGTCTCCTTCGCTAGTGCAACCTTAACCACTGAATCATTCCATCCTTCCAGAGATCTGCGCAGGTGTCTCTTGTTGCTGCTCTGTAGATGTCTTCTCTGGGTTTTTTTTTTTTCTTGTTGCAGCTCCATTGCTCCGTCTGCTTCCACTCTACCTCTGCACCAGTAATTCCGCCAATACCCCTGCCTGCTGTGGAGGTCTAAAGCATTCTGGGGCTGGCCACTATAATGGACCTCAGGTCTCATCCTAGATGACAATTCCTATGTTCTGCCTCAGTTCAACACTTGATCCACTGTTCTTTTCATAGAAACACAGAAGTGAGAGGCCGGAAAGACCTATTACACTGTCCAGCCCATTTCCCTGGGGCACAACACATTTTCCTGTTTTAAATGTCACAAGCAGTGGAATCTCTATGCATGACACATCTCACAGCCAGGAAGCGCATTAGACTATTTAGCTAAAATCTTCCTTTTATTTCATCTCTTTACTCATTTACAAGTCCCTAGCCGATGTTCTATTTTAAATAAATCTTATCCCTCTTTGAGATCTACACCTTTCATACTGTAGGCTCTTACAGCTCAAGTCTCTGAATACAAGTTGCAAAATCTTCCTCTTGTTCATTACATTGGAAACTGTCCATATTGCCATATATAGCCATTTTATCTTTTCTCTCTTCCTCTTTTTTTTTTTAAATCCCATACTTGGTGCCAGTTTTCCCTGTTATGTTCACAGCATATACACAGAAGTTAGATAAAAACAAATACTTTTGCTGGAAGGTTGCAATGTAATACTACTTTATTTCTTAGACTTCAGAAGGATAATACCCCAAAACACAGAGAACCGGCTGTTCCCAAGCAGAGAGGCACAACTCTCTCCCACCTTGCTTGCTGTCTCTTGCTCCCAGACACTTCTTTACAGAGCCCCCTCACCTGTAAGCAAGACCAGGAACACCCCACCCCAACCCCCACTCTTAAAGAGATAGCTTGCAATTCCAAGAGTCCTCAGTACACCACAACCTTGTTCCCTGTCAGTTGTTGCTAAACCAAGCCATCTGTACTTAAAAAAAAATCAAAAATCAAAAATCAATCCTTCAAGCCCTCTGAGCATTTTCACTTCTCTGAACTCCCTCCAGCTTGTCTCAGCTGTCTGGTAATGAGGAGTGCAGAGCTGAACACAATCTTCCAGGTGTGGTGGCATCAGCCCTGTGCCGAGACAGGCTGTTACCTCCCAGCTCTGTGATATGTCTCTATGCATGCAGCTCAAAATTGCACTGAGCTTCTCTTTTGACATATTGCTTAGCAACCTCTTGTCTAACTTACTGTCCATTAGTACCTATTGGTCTCTTTCAGCATTAGCCAGACATCTAAAGTGCTTTGAGATAGCTAGATGGAAAGCATTATACAGCGGATAAGTATTAATTATTACTCTTTCCCAGGATTCACCCTCCCACTGAATATCTGTGTCAAAATCCCCGTCCAGACCTTCACGTCTTCTTGCCTTGACTTTCTTCTCTGTTGCTTCCTCAAGATCCAGATTTCAGAACGTTGCTCCCCAACTCTTCCCATAGTCAGAGAATAGTCACCACACCACTCTTGCACTTGAACAACTCCTCTGGCTTGCCTTTCATTTCATAATCCAATTCAGAGTTTCCCCCTGTTTTAGACTTGCTCTCTCATCACTTTTCTACCCTTTTCTGATAATAAAGGTGAGGCACTACCAGAGACTGAGATGTCAGAAGAAGAGGTGATGGAACACACGGATAAGTTAAAAACCAATAAGTCATCAAGCCCGAGTTGTATACATCCAAGAGGTCTGAAGGAGCTTAGAATGAAGTGGCTCAGCTGCTAACAAAAAACAAGCAATCTCTCATTAACAACTACAGTACCAGAGGATTGCAGAGCGGCAAATTTTGCACCTATGTTTAGAAAAGTCTCTAGAAGAGATCCAGGGAATTATGGACCAGTAAGCCTTACATTGGTCCTAGCAAACTGGCTGAACTGCTAATTAAAAACAGAACAAAACAAAACATCAGGAAGATCATGATTCTGCAAAGGAAAATTGTGTCTCACTAATCTTAGAATTCTTTAAATGTGTCAAAATAGGGGATAAAGGAAAACTGGTTGATGTAATTTATGTATGTTTCCAAAAGGCTTTTGAAAAGCTCTCCCACAAAAGGCTGGTTACCCAATCTCAAAAAGGATATTGCAGAATTAAAGGGGGTTCAGAGAATGGCAATGAGAATTATCCAGGGCCTGAAAAAGAGATGAATGACAAGAGAGAAGGAAAAGATTGGGATTGTTACCCTTAGAAAGGAGACAAATAAAATGGGACAACATGACAGAAATCTATGAAATAGTGACTGGCATCAAGGAGGTAGAGCAGAGCTTCTGTTCTCTCTGTCTCATCACACAAGAGCAAGGGGGCATGCAATGATGTTAAAAGGTGGCAAAATCAATATGCTTTTTCATACCATGTGTATTTAAACTGTAGGACCTGTTACAACAGGAGATCATTGAGGCCAAAAACATAGCAAGATTCAACAAGGGGTTGGACATTTATAGCAGTTAATACTAACTTGTTTTAGAAGGGATATATCTGGTGTCGGTCACTATTGGAGACAGGATACCGGACGAGGTGGGACATGGGTCTGATCCAGCATGGCAAATCCCTCCTTCCTATATTCACGCTCTGACTTATTTAATAGGGAGCAGCGGGTACAGGCTTCTCCTTACAGCTCTGCAAATGTGCCCCAGCGCTGACCTGGAAGGACCACGCTTAGAGCAGAGAAGGCAGCTCAGTTCCACGACCATTAAAAATCTCAACTGAAAATGCCTCTCTCTCTGGCTTTTTGCCTGTTCATTTCCCCTCCCCTTGCAATTATTAAATTTTGCATTTGTATTATTCCAAGTAACTCAGTTCCCTGTATTTTGGAAATACAACTATTACAAAGAATACTAAATAAAATGGTATCATATTGTATGAGTATATCTGACAAACTGTGCTTGTAATCGGGGGGAGAGAGTGTGCATGTGACAGAGGAAATACTAGCGGGGGAAGCAAGAGAGGGTGTTTGGACTGAAATGATCAGATTGGAATGGTTTTGGAACCACAGCTTGTATCACTTCAACGTGAAATCCCCAGAGAGACCCTCTAGGCTGATGGGCATCACAGCAGCTTGGTCATTGCTGTCACAAGCAGAATTCCATGCCAGTGAAGGAACAGCAGAGATGTACGATGCAGAATGCTCCCCCCCCCCCCATATCAGGCTCTTCCCACTACCAGGGAAACGGCCTGTAGCCCTTGTGGCTCTTGGCAATTCTCCATGGCTTCCATTTCGCATTTCAGAAAGAGGGCTTGGTACAAAAACTATAAAATTATTTTACTGTCCCCTGCTTTGAGTAGGCAAAGGATTTTACTGCGCACAGGTGTGCGTGGTTAATTAAAAGCAAGTGGCCATGCCCAGAAAGCAGCACTTCAATTGTTGTAAATAGCTGGCATTAAAAATAATCACATGCAGTTATCAAGTCACAGAGCAAGGTGTGTGTGTAATGCTTCCACCAGGGTTGTGTGTACAATGCGATCATGCAGCCCCACAAAGACACAATCTCCCTTCTTGTCAAGGTGCCAGGTGAATCTCCATTTGTGCTGGACGTGCTGCTCTCCTTCTCCACACTTTAGGAGCTGGGGAAGGCGGCACAGAAAGAAGAATGCCTGAAGCTGAACTCCCATGGAGCAACTGAGCTTTAAGCTCTCTCCGCACCCCGGAAATGGTTGGTGTCACATTGCCCCCTATACTGGGGAGCCTCCCCCCACAACAATGTCTTAAGATGCAGAATAATGTCTGTGTAACAACACTCTAAAGACGGACACACCATGTGGATGTGGGATAGAGAGCAGTGCCATATCCTCCATTATTTTGAGAATTCTAATCCAGCAACATGATTAGGATGTCTCAATGGCGGACTACCCCCCCAGTAAAACTCCCCTACTCCCTCTAGCACTGCAGATCTCTGTTCCTAATAGTCACTGCTCCTCCTCCCGGACAACCCCTTCCTCCCAACTAATATCACCTGCACCTGCCTGCAGCCCACTTTCCTCCACACTTATGCCAAAGCTCCTCCTATGGAGCAATTTATCACCCACCCAATTTTGTCTATGCCATAGCAGACTGTGTAAAGCAAGAGGCTCTTCCACATACACCATACCACTACACATGTACTACGTGGCAGACATTACACCTAGATATAATTTAGGTATAATGTGTGCCACACAGTACATGAGGCCTTGCCTTTAATGTTGGAGTACACAAGGTCTCATCTCCTCCTCCCTGGTATGATACGTATATGGCACGGTTCCCACAACTCCAGTCTCCGAGTTTCAAGAGAGGGATTACTCTTAATTTCTTGAAGTCAATTCAGGATACAGCACAAGCCCCACAGGTCCAGCTTCTTAGACGTTTTCTCCAGTTCCCACAGTCTCAGTTCCCAGTCTAGCTCAAGACTTCCTTTCTAGAATCCTCCCAAACCTCTCTAATCATGAATGTTTTATAACCCTGAATTCAAATGACGGGATACTCCGCTTGCCATTCTGAATGGCTGCTTCCCACATGCTCTTTTGACTTCTCTTGCTAAGTTTCCACTCTATTTCCTCCACATTCAGGCTGCATAGAAAATGCCCTCTCATTCACTTACAGCGTAAGGTGTATACAGAGATAAATAAGTCAGACCCAAATTTGCACTGCACATCACCACACCACCCACACAAACTAGTAACACAAATAAAAATGTTACCAAAGGTCCCATTTTTACCAACCGAAAGCACAACTGCTCACTTGGGGATGGTGAGAGCTGCACATACGGAACCAAACTTCCGTTGTCTGCATGGAATAGCTGTCATACCACATTAGGATTCTGAATTTAAAGGCACAAAAGTGAAGGGATTCCAAATATAAGGCCCCCACAGCAACATTTTCTCAGCCACATTGGCTATAATTGACCAGATACAAATTATTTGATTTTAAGGCCAAAGGGGCCGCTGTGATCATCCAGTCTGGATTCTACGTAGCACAGAATTTCACCTAGTGATTGCCGCATCCAGCCCAGAGAGTCCATGGAGTCACCCCAGGCATGAATCTTGCCTTATATGGTAAGCCATTCATTTTAACTGGCTCCAGTAATTTCAAATACTGCATCCGCAATGTGTCCGAGTTAACATTGCTATATGGAAGATACCACAACTGTGATATTTGCTTATTTTGGGTGTTGCAATTTTCAACTTAAACGTAACGTGAACAGTGTTTGCACAGAGCTCCCTTGTGTGGTATTATCTCAAAGAGAAAGTGACCATTCACCTGACTCCGTCCAAGCAGTCAAATCTTCCCACCCCTCACTAGTGACAAGAACCTGACCTCTCTCCCAGCTGCCAAGCCTTTCTCCACCAGTGCTAAACAACCAGCTCACCTGTAGAACCCCTCACTGCTTTGCTGAGCCTAATTTGATCCCCTCTCCGTTGCCCACCATTCCCTCAGGGGTAAGTCTGTCACCTATTCCACATCCCCTCAGGACCAAGTGCCCTGAATGATTCCAACACATAGTCCAGTTGGAGATTAGAATGGGATGCATCATTGAATAGGTTTTAAGCCCAACAACGGTTAGTTTTTCTTCTCAAACCAGCAGCCCCATTTCCCTCCCTTTCCTTCTCCCATCTCAGCCTCCCCCATCCCTTCCAGCTCAGCCAGGCATTTAGCACCAATGGATATCTTGCATTTGAATAATTTTGATGGCTTTGCAAAATTAACCCTATTCCTTCATTACTAAGAATCAATAAAGCAACTGGAGGGAATATTCCTTCCCCTCATCCTTCATGCCAGCATAACCCCTGACCCCCATTTCCTAAGCACAGATGCTCTTATTCTCTTACTCTCATTTATAAGATGTAGTTCAACCGCTACTATTTCTCCTCTAGGATTTGGCAGCCTCATTCTCCTGCCAGCCAAGGGAGAAGTTTCTCTGAACAGAAGCAGCTTTCATAGTCCCATCACTTAGCCCAGCTATAATCATTTTCCTAAACCCAGGGTGGATTTTAGTGCTCATGAGGGTTGGGATTGATAAACCTGGGTCACCCCAAAACCATGCACAAACCTTCTTTGCACACACATGCACACCCACTGGAAGATAAACTAATTTTTGACCTCATTCCATCCAATTAACCTGAATTTCGCACATTCTTGCAAAGCAATTGCCTTAAGCCTGCTGGCCTTTACCTTGTGGCTATGTTATAACTATGCTGCCCTAGAAAAACAGAAAGAAAGAAAGAAAGGGAGAATAAAAGGGAGGAAGGAAAGGGGGAGAGAGAATAAATCAGAATATGAAGAAGGAGGAATAGGAAAGTACCATGGTTACAATTTTCTTGCCCAATTTACATTTGTTAACACAACTGTTTAGTTGTTTCATCCCTTCCCCCTATCTCTTCTCTGTCTGTCTAATTGTCTGTCCTTAGAAAAAGGTGTAATATTTGTCGCAGTGAGCTCACAATCTGTTTGGAAATCACCCAGTACACTGTGGGTGCCTGAGGCCCCATATTCAGCAAAGCACTTTAGCGCATGCTTAACCTTATGCACATGCTTAAAGGCATGGGCGGTGCATAAATCTCCAGCTGGGGCAGGCTAGCCCCCAGCCCTGCCCCTTCTGCCCGAGGTCCCACCTCTTCGGCTCCCCCGGCCGGAGCCCAGAGCCCCCTCCCCCCCCCACGGCCACCAGCCCCTGCCCCAGGCTAGCGCCCCCAACCCAGCACACCGGGATGGTGGGTGGCACGGCCCCCCACCCCCCGGAGCACTGGCGGCTTGGCCCTGGCCCCCCCCGGAGTGCCACACAGGGGGAGCTGCAGAGAGGGTCTGGGGGCAGAGCGTGGGCGGGGGCCATGTCTGGCTGTGTGGGGAGGAAGAGCCTCCCCCGGCCTATGATACCCACGGCTCATGCTTAAAGGTAAGCATGTGGTAAAATACTCTGCTGAATCAGGGTCAGAATGAATGTAAAGAGAGAGGAGCATATGAAGGGTAAGAGATGAAGGTGGAAAAGACGGGAAAGCAGAATGAGGAGAAGATGAGAGAAAAAGAGGAAGAAGAGGAAAAAAGAAGTGCCAGAAAGAAAGGAGATATAGATTGGGATTGGGAAATGGGGAAAGAAAGGAAGTTTAGGCTGAAAGAGGGAGTGAGGAAAAACTTGAGTGAAAATACAGGAGCAACTGGAGCTGGTAAAACACTAGCACAGGTTGAGATAAGACCCATCCTGGGCTGCCCCTCCCCACAGTGCCCAGCACAATGCAAGGGAAACTGTCTCTTGCTCTAAGAAAAGGAGTACTTGTGGCACCTTAGAGACTAACCAATTTATTTGAGCATGAGCTTTCGTGAGCTACAGCTCACTTCATCAGATGCATCTGATGCTCAAATAAATTGGTTAGTCTCTAAGGTGCCACAAGTACTCCTTTTCTTTTTGCGAATACAGACTAACACGGCTGTTACTCTGAAACCTGTCTCTTGCTCTGTGTTTGCAGTGACTAGCACCGTGGAGGACCCAATTGCAGCTCAGGCCTTTAACCATCCCCATAATACAGATTAATAAATGGATAACAACAATGATGATATATCAGAGAGAGAGAAGAGGGAAGAGAGTACATTAACTGCTGCCACTCAAGAAAGAAATCTTGGAGTCATTGTGGATAGGTCTCTGAAAACATCCACTCAATGTGCAGCCGCAGACAAAACAGTGAACAGAATCTTGGGAATCATTAGAAAGGGAATAGATAGGAAGACAGAAAATATACTGCCTCTATATAAATCCATGGTACGCCCACAGCTTGAATACTGCATGCAGATCTGGTGGCCCCATATCAAAAAAGATATATTGGAATTGGAAAAGGTACAGAAAAGGGCAACAAAAATGATTAAGGGTATGGAACAGCTTCCATATGAGGAGAGATTAATGAGACTGGGACTTTTCACTTTGGAAAAAAAACAACTAAGGGGGGATAGGACTGGTTTTGAGGAAGTGTTATTTACCCCTTCTCATAACACAAGAACTAGGGTCACCAAATGAAATTAATAGGCAGCAGGTTAAAAACAAACAAACGGAAGTACTTCTTCACACAACGCACAGTCAGCCTGTGGAACTCTTTGCCAGAGGATGTTGTGAAGACCAAGACTATAACAGGGTTCAAAAAAGAACTAGATAAGTTCATGTAGGATAGGTCCATCACTAGCTATTAGCCAGGATGGGCAGGGATGCAAAACCATGCTCTGAAGTGTCCCTAGCCTCTATTTGCCAGATGCTGGAAATGGGCGACAGGGGATGGATCACTGGATGATTACTTGTTCTGTTCATTCCTTCTAAAGCACCTGGCATTGGCCACTGTCAGAAGACAGGATACTGGACTAGATGGACAATTGGTCTGACCCAGTATGGCCGTTCTTATGTTCTAAGAGGGGAAAGCCAGAAATGTGACTAAGAGAATAAAACCAAATCCCTCTGTCAAACTCAGAGAGCGAGCAAGCGCGAGACTTATTTCTGGAGTTAGTGTTTCTAAAGTGAGTAACCCAGCCCCCTCCCTCTTTGTCCCATACCCCACCTCCCTCCTCTAGCACATTGCTCTTTTCTGGGTTTAATTATAGATTATACATAGTGAGAGGAACAAGCCAGTATCTTCCTCGGTGTGGAATTTAATGCTTTCTATTTTCTCTGTTCTCCTTTTTCTTTGGTGCATAGATTAAAAAAATTAAAATAATTCTTTTGTTTCTTTGAAGAAGAAGAATGCCACTAGGGTTTTTTTTTCCTCCCAATCTTATTCGTTCCTGCCCAACTGCTGAAGCAGCCACATTTCTGTCAATTAGCAGAGAAGGTTTTGTGGGGGCATCTGTCAAAGCCTATTACAAAGAGTTAGCTTGAGGAGAAAAGACATAGATAATTGAAAGTGGTATGAAAAGGGAACACATCCATTTTCCCCTTTAAGAAAGAAAATTACTTCATCCCAGCACAGGAAGTGACATCGCAGCATGGAATTGATATCAACACGGCACAGAAAGAAAGGCAAAGGGATCAGTGGGGCTGTGCATTCCCAAACAGAACTTCTGGGATGTCCCCTCGCATTTCCACTGTTTTATCATGGTCCCTCCAGGGTGAGTTCCCTTAGAGAATGCTCTCTACTTGTCCTTTGAAAAGACCAATGTTGTAGTTATTAAATGCTGGAATCTGAGAAGTTTGGTTTGACCTCTTGAGTGCTAAGAAAGGATATTCTCACCCTGAGGATGCAAAGGCAAGAACTAGGAGCTGAATAAACAAGGCTTCTCTCTCAGTTCCCTCCCTGCACTTCATACTTCCATGGACCCCATCTGCTAAACGAATGCTCTCACACCTCTCCAGCACCATGAGAGGAGATCCCCGCACAGCAAGCCATCAGCCTCACAATACCATCTTGCCTCCTCTCTCCTCCCTTCCACCCACATCTCCATCCTTAAGCCTCTTTGGCTTCTGTGTCAAGTTTCCAGTGCTGCCAACCTCAAGAGATAAAAATATCATGAGATTTTTAAAACTTCAAACCATGTTTTTAGTCTGTCTTTTGACTTTTTAATTCCCCGCTACTCCTCTAACAGTGAGTGTGGGATAATCTCAGATTGAAAAGTCAACCTTTAATGCCCACAAAAATGCATGCCCCTCCCTGGTTACTCAGATGGAGACGGCACTTACCTTCTCCTCACCCCTAAGAGAGGAAATGTATGGCAGCTCCCCCATTACTGTCTTGACTCCCCATCTCCCCTGCCTTGCTGCCCTGCAGGGCTTCTCCTCTGTTCAGATATCAACTAGAGGAGAAGTCCCAAGGCAACAGGAGGCATGGAAGTGTTGCTGCTCAATCCAGGGCCTCAGAGCCAGCAGCAGCTTCTCCCCAACTCCCCCCTCCCCCACCCCAAGGCCTTCTCACTTCTATAGGGCCATACATTTCAGGCAGGACAAGTCTGGGGCCTTAGCCCCAAGGCTCTCCCACAGAGCTCTTCCCACATGTCCAGCCCTAAATCATGGAATCAGAAGAGCCTCTCATGTCATTGTGACAGCTCCTCCTGGAGCCACCAAAATCCCTTGTCTCGTGATGCATAGACTCTAAGGCCAGAAGGGACCATTGTGATCATCTAGCCTGACCTCCTGCATAACGCAGGCCAAAGAACTTTCCAAAATAATTCCTAGAGCAGATCTTTTAGAAAAACATCCAGCGTTGATTTAAAAATTGCCAGTGATGGAGAATCCACCACAACCCATGGTAAATTGTTCCAATGGTTTATTGACTTTTACTGTTAAAAATGTACACTTTATTTCCAGTCTGAATTTGTCTGGTTTCAACTGCCAGCCACTGGATCATGTTACACCTTTCTCTGCTAAAGTTCAGAGCCCGTGATTAAATATTTGTTCCCTGTGTAGGTACTTATAGACTAATCAAGTTGCCCCTTAATCTTCTCTTTGCTAGGCTCAGGGAGCTCAATTTATTTAGCGTATCACTATGAGGTATGTTTTCTAATCCCTTCATCGTCATAGTGGCTCTTCTCTGAAGTCTCTCCAATCTATCAACATCCTTCTTGAATTGTGGGCACCGTATCCCAGTAGTGGTCACACCAGTGCCATATATGCAGGTAAAATAGCCTCTTTACTCCTTTTTGAGATTCCTCTGTTTATGCATCCCAGGATCACATTAGCTCTTTTGGCCACAATGACACTGCAGTGGGGCTTTCTCCTGGCTGCTTGGAGGGGACTCCTTTACCCTACCCCCATCCCCAGGCTAGGGGAGCTGCCATCCAATCCCTGCCATCTCCCAGTCCCGTCAGCCTCCCTCCTGCCCCAACGTCCTGGACCTCATTCCCCTGAGCCCCCAAAATCTGCCTCCTGTCCCACCCAGTGCCCTGCTCTCACAGTGAAGCCAGGTTTGAGTAGTGGCAGAGCTGGTGAGGGTGATGCGTCATTGGTGGTACCACCTTCAGTCATACCAATTGGCTTGAAAAGGAGCCACACACAAACCTAAAGAGTGTGGGGGCGGGAGGCATGGACAGTACTTGAGCCCCCCCTTTGGGAAGGCTAGCCACGTGGCCCTACCCCTTCCACCTGTGCCCCCCCACTGACCCAAGCCCCCACAGGAGCCCCAAGTGCCCTCATCCTCCCCACAACTGGAGGAGCCCTGTGTGAACAGTCCCAGGCCACTTGCCGGCCTGCCCCAGGCACCTGCTGGCCTCCGACCAAAGCTGAGCTGCCACCGGCTTGAGGGGGAGGGCGCAGCATGGGCAGGGCGAGGGCTTGGCTTAAGGGAAGCTTAGCCTCTCCTGGTCTATTTTTAGGGTAACCAGGAATCCAGTTTTCGACCAGAACACCTGGTTGAAAAGGGACGGTGCTGACCAGGCCGCTAAAAGTCCGGTTGGCGGCGCAGTGGGGTTAAGGCAGACTCCCTGCCTGCCCTGGCTGAATGCAGCTTCTGGAAGCGGCCAGCATGTCTGGCTCCTAGATGCAGAGGTGGCCAAAGGGGCTACGTGTGCTGCCCCCGCCCTGAGCACTGGCTCCGCAGCTCCCATTAGCTGGGAACCACAGCCAATGGGAGCTGCAGAGGTGGTGTCCAGGGATGGGGACAGCACGCAGAGCCCCTTGGCTGCCAGAGGGACATGCCAGTAGGGTTGCCAACTTTCTAATCGCACAAAACCGAACACCCTTGCCCCACCCCCTGTCCCACCACTTCTCTGAGACCCTACCCTCCGCCCACTCCATACCCCTTCCCTCCATCGCTCACTCTCCCCCACTCTCACTCACTTTCACCAGGCTGGGGCAGGGGGTTGGGGTGCAGGAGGGGATGCGGGCTCCGGGAGGGAGTTTGGATGCAGGAGGGGGTTCTAATCTGGGACAGGGAGTTGGGGTGCATGAGAGAGTTTTGAGCTGGAGCAGGGGGGTGAGGGCAGGGGGTGTGGGCTCTGGGAAGGAGTTAGACTGCAGGAAGGGACTCCAGGCTGAGGCAGATGGTTGGGGTGCAGGAGGGGGTTCAGGGTGCAGGCTCCAGGAGGGTGCTCAGGGCTGAGGCTGGGGCAGGGGGTTGGGGCACAGAAGGGGGTGTGGGCTCCAGGCGGCACTTACCTCAGGTGTCTCCCAGGAAGCGACGACATGTCCCTTGGGCTCCTAGGTGCAGGGGTGGCCAGGCGGCTCTGTGCACTGCCTGCGCCTGCAGGTGCCACCCCCACAGATCCCGCTGGCCGTGGTTCCCGGCCAATGGGAGTTGCAGAGCTGGTGCCTGGGGCAGTGGCAGCGTGCAGAGTCCCCTGGCTCCTACACCTAAGAGCTGGACATACCAGCTGCTTCCAGGAGCTGCGCAGAGCCAGGGCAGGCAGGGAGCCTGCCTTAGCCCCGCTGCGCTATCAACTGGATTTTTAATGGCCCTGTCAGCAGTGCTGACTGGAACCACCCAGGTCCCTTTTCGACTGGGCGTTCCAGTCAAAAACTGAATGCCTGGCAACCCTACGTACTGGCCACTTCTGGGAGCCACATGAGGTAAACACCGCCGGGAGCCCGCACCCTAACCCCCTGCCCCAGCCCGGAGTCCCCTCCTGCACCCCAAACCCCTCATTCGCGGCCCCACCCCAGAGCTCACACCCCCAGCCAGAGTCCGCACCCCCTCCCACACCCCAATCCCCTGCCCAGAGCCCCTTCTGTACCCTGAACCCCACATTTCTGGCCCCACCCCAGAGCCTGCACCCCCAGCCAGAGCCCTCACCCACTCCTGCACCCCAACTCCCTTCCCCAGCCCAGTGAAACTGAGTACAGGTGAGGGAGAGTGAGCGGGGATGGAGTGAGTGGGGGTGGGGCCTCGGAGAAGGGGGCAGGGCAGGGGCGGAGCAAGGATGTTCAGTTTTGAGTCATTAGAAAGTTGGCAACCCTACCTATTATACCCGCTGCCCATGTTGGGGGATCACCCTCTCTTCCCCCCCCCCATTAACTCCACCACTGCCCTGCTCTCCCACTCACACTCCCCATCCACTTTTCACAGTGTCTCTCCTTCTCCCCACAGTCTCCATGTCCTGTCCAGCCCCCTAGACCATAAAGTAGCATGTGGGCATGGCTTCAGACTTATTGAAAACAGTGGGAGATGGCAGCCAACTTCAAGGTTAGCCTCACTGCTATATGCAGGTGGACAGTAGGGAAATGGTGGCCATGTTGCTGGCTTCAGCCCCATTGACAGTAACAGGAGGTGGTGGCTATTTTGAATAGTGAAGATTTGAGAGTTGGCAGCTTTTCATCATGTTTTCATGAGACAACCAATAAAAACCAACTCAAAATCACCAGAGCTGCGATAAAATCATGAGAGTTGGGATCTACCTGCTCCACTGGCCTCTGCATGTTGTGGGAGAAGGAACCCAGCATGAGGGACAGGAGAGCACAGGGAAAGGTCTAGTGTGTACTGAGGGGTGGTAGGCCAGGACAGAAGTGACTCCTTCCTTGAGACCCACCCTGGTCTCTTGAGTAGGGCAAATTGGGGCAATCGCCCTGGGCCCCGCACTTTGCGGGAGCCCTGCACTTTGATAAAATTGGGACTGTCCCGATATTTAGCCCTTTGTCCCGCATCCCAATGGATGTATTATCAGGATACCATTTGTCCCGATATTCAGGTGAGGAGGTGGGCGGGGAGGTGAGGCAGGCGAGTGGGGAGAGAAGGTGAATGGGAAGGTGAGTGGCAGGTGGCGAGAAGGAGAGCAGCAGTCAGGTGGACCAGGAGTTGGGGGTGCGCCGGATAGACAGCGAGGAGACTAGCGGGGAGGTGAGCAGCAGGCAGGCGAGGTGAGGTGGTGAGTGGCAGGCAGCCAGGCGGGGTGAGGGGCGAGGAGCAAGCAGCTGCCGGCAGGCAGGTGTGCTGGCAAGAAGACTAGGGGAGAGGTTGATTTGTCCTGGGCCCCACACCCCGTAGGGATGGCCCTTCCCATAAGGATATGTAAAGTGCTAACATAGGAGTGATTATATCAATTAGCAACTATCCCTCCCACTGGCCTATGATAAGGCTCTGATCATGCCCATTGTGAGCCAGGCCTTTCTAGAAGCTGGAACAGACTAAAACCAAGCTGACTGTTTTAGTAAATGCACAAAGTGCCATAACTTCTGCCTAATCAGCCTGATTCCTAAATACCTACTAAACATTACATGTTGCAAGAAGCTATATATCTTGCCAAAGATGAAGCAATTACATTCTTCAGGTACCCTGGATTTGCAAAGAAACCTCACCAAAAAATGACATTTGAAAGCAACAATTTGAAATTGCCACAGGGGCTGCAGAGAAAACACCTAAGTGCAGACAGTGTGCGATGGGGTCAGGATTCACCACTGCTTGCGCCACCCACTAGTTGCTCTGGGAATTAGCTCATCCGTTGCAGAGCACCCTTGGCGCATGGTGTCTCGCCTGTTGCCTGCTCTGCTGCCCTGGGACCCGCGTTGCTCCCTGCTCGGCGACATCCTCTTCAGGACACTGCCCTCCGGCAGTGCCCCCTACTCCAGTCTACTCTTTTATATGGTGGGTAGTACAATAATGACCATCCTTTGGCTTGCACCTGCCTCTGTGGCCAACCACAACCCCAAAGTCTAGCCCCTCACCTCAGGGGCAAGTTGCAGTCTGTCTTGGCCACACTCCTCTGTGGCCAGGTGCAGTTTAAGCCGGGGGGGGGGGGGTGGACCCAGGCCCACCTGCTACTCTAGGTCCCGACCCAGGGACCCTCTAGTAGCAGCCTCTCTCTGCCCTCCTTCTTTCCCCTCTTGTCCGCCTATCTTCCCTGGGCCACTTCCCCTTTGGCCCAGTGCACCTTCTTGACCCTTTCTAGCAGGGGCCACAGCCTGGCAGGTGACTGGGCTGGAGCTCTTCTCTGGTCCCCTGAGCCTGCCCAGCACAGCACAGCACAGCACAGCACAGCACAGCACAGCACAGCACAGCCCTGTCCTGTCCTGTCCTGTCCTGTCCTGGCGTGCGTGCGTGCGTGCGTGCGTGCGTGCGTGCGTGCGTGCGTGCGGAGCCAGTCCTCCTCCCTTGCTAGCCAGGGAGAGACTGCCCTCCCCACTGCTAGGCAGCTTTTATATAGGGCCCAGCCCAGCCCAGCCCTGATTGGCTCTCTACAGGCCTTTGCTGATTGGCTGCTGGTCTGCACAGCCTCTCTGGCCTGTTCCAGCACTTTCTCTCATAGAGTGGGGCAGCCGCCCCACTACACAGTGATATTTCTTTACATGGAGGGCTTGGACGTGTTGCAGGTACATAGTGTTTTTAAATGGCAGGAAGAAGAAAATAAAGAGGATTAGGGACGGAGTACAGATAAATTTAGAGGTTGTGTGACCCCAGGGAGAAAGTTACTTCTGAGAGACATTTGTTTGTTATTTTTAATCAATGGCAAAATGAACCTGTTGATGCATGTGACTGATTTAAAACTTCAGGCTCAAACATGTGAATCTGAGAAACTATGTGACATTTTAATAAGAGATTAAATTTATACGTGGAACACAAAATGACTCACCAAGTCACAGACTGCTGTGGAAAGCTGGCTTCACCTTAATCTGAACCACAGATAACTTGTATATCTTGTGAAATGCAGATCTGGACTCTGTGACCCGATAGAGAATGAGCAGCTAATTCACGCAACATAATTTTAAAAAGAGAAACAAAACAAACAAAAAACCCTAGAAATGAAGGAAACCAAAAACAATCAAAGCAAATATAAATCTTATTCTGCAGGGAAATATTAGCATCCTGATGATCTACCTCCCATTGAAGTCAATGGCAAGATTCGCCCACTGACTTGCAGCAGCAGCTCAATCAGGCACTAAATGTAGCTGAGAATGAGCCCAAAAAAGGTCCAGCATTTGATCAGTTATGCCATAAATGCAATAAATAAATCATATTTCAATATGGCAGAGTTACAGCCATGTGCTTGGAGACGAACAAGGCAGTGACCCATATCTCTTGGTAGCTATAGTGACTGCAGAGCAAATTGCTTCAGGTTGGCAAATACAGCTAAACAATAACAGGGGCATTGTATCTTTTATACTGGGCACTAGAGCACACTGCAGCATTATTCCAAAAGAAAATAAATAATGTAACTAAGGGAAGTGTACAGAAACAAAAGCAAAATTTCTTTCTTATGCAGGAAACAAAGTCCAAATCCAAGGGCAGGTAACTATTACAACTCACCCTAAAGATCAGTATAATTTCCTAACTTTCCATTTAGCAAATGCAGACAGATGTACCACCCTGTGTTAGGCCTAAAAATCTGCAACTTGGCTGTTATCTTGGGTTAGCAGCAAGTTCAGCCCAACTCCCCTATAAGCATTAACCAGAGTTAAAAGCCGAGCTACCAGGTCTTCAGTGCTATGTTAACTCAAATTAGCTAATATGGGTTAGCTAACAAGAGTTAAGAACATACCTTTTTTGGCAGTGTAGATGCCTTTAGTCTCATTTGCTAAAACACTCCATTAGGATTCAGAGTAATTACTGTTGAGTCTGGCAGAAGGGTTAAATAACCTCCAAGAAGGACATAAAGGAAGTGGGAGTGATATTGGGTCAGAGGGTTCTAAGAAGCTAGAACACTATTGGCTCTGGAGGAGAAACCCTAGGGACAGCCAAGCTCGAAGAAGCAGCTTAATTTATGATATGTTACTGTTTTTGAGATACCACTACAGTCAAACCCCACTAAGAGTGTATGTTTGAGTGCTCAGTCAAGGCCTGTGTGCTCTGTCATGGACAAGGCAGACTCCTATTCACAGAACAGAATACATAAACATAATTGAATATATAATTGGTTAAACAACCGCAAACAGAGAGTAACTATTAATGGAATTATGTTCGATTGGAGGGAGATCTCAAGTGGGGTTGCACGGGGATCTGTTCTTGGTCCAGTGTTGTTTAACATCTTTATTAATGACCTGGATGTAGGAATAGAGAGCATACTGATCAAATGTGCACATGACACAAAGCTGGGGGGTGAGGGTGTTGCTAATATTTTGAAGGATGGAGCTAAAATTCAGAGGGATCTTGATAAATTGGAGAACTGGGCTATAGACAACAAAATGAAATTCAACAAAGACAAATGTAAGGTGCTACACTGTCCAATTTTGCTCGCCAATGTATAGAAAGGATGGAGAGAAACTGGAAAGGATCCAGAGGCAAGCGACAAAGATGATCAAAGGGATGGAATGCAGGCATATGAGCAAAAGCTGAAGGAACTGGGTATGTTTAATTTGGAAAAGAGGAGAATAAGGGGGGACATGGTAGCAGTCTTCAAATACTTGAAAGGCTGCCATAAAAAAAGATGGAGAAAAGTTGTTCTCTCTTGCCACAGGCAACGGGTTCAAACTACAGCATAGCAGATTTAGATTAAATCTCAGGGGAAAACTTCCTAACTGTAAGAACAGTAGGACAATGGAACAGACTGCCTAGGGAGGTTGTGGAAGCTCCTTCACTATTGGTTTTCAAAAGGAGTCTGAATAATCATTTGTCTTGGATGGTTTAGCCTATAGGCGCTGACTCCGTGGCTGCTCTGGGACTGGAGCACCCAGGGGGAAAAAATGGTGAGCACCCACAGGCAGCCCCCCATCAGCTCCCCCCCAGCACCTCACACCTGCTGCAGGCCTCACTGATCAACGGATCCCCACACCTCCCCCGCCCCCCCAGGTGATTAGCTGTTTGCTGCATGCAGGAGGCTCGGGGGCAGGAGAGGAGCAAGGACGTGGCGCGCTCAGGGGAGGGGGCGGAATGGAGTGGGAAGAGGTGGAGTGGGGGTGGAGCAGGGGTAGGGGCAGGGCGGAGTGGGGGCAGGGCCTGGGGCAGAGCCAGGGGGTACTTGGAAAGCTGGTGCCTGTGGTTAGCCAGAACAAATCCTGTATCTTGGCAGGGGGTTAGACTAGATGACCCTTGCAATCCCTTCTAACCTCATGATTCTATAATATGGAAAAACTGGGGGCTATTGAAAAGGTAGAACAGCCTATAATTACATCAATTTTGGGGTTGTAACTGAAAGGCCAACTTAAGTATGGTATGCATTTGGTATTAGTTCTCTCAAGGTATTGCAAAGAGTAACTGCACTGATCTTTGTGGGATTACAAAGTGATGAATTTATAATGGTTGATATTTTAATTTGAGCTAAGTACATTAAATGGAACAATTAAAGACAAAAAAGGCCCAATTCCCCATGGTGTTACTCCAGTTTTATGATGCTGTGACTCCACTGATTTAAACAAAGTCACAGTGACTAAGACTGGAGTACCATGGAGTGAACTGTGCAGGCAGTGAGAGAGAGTAAACTGAGCAAACTGAGTAAAAAATGGTGTGTGTATGTATGTGTTTTTATATATATAAATTTATGATGTGGAGAGAGCCATCACCTCTCCATAGTTAAATACTCCTGTTTTAAGGTTGATTTTGACACATCCACCCCAACAACCCAAAAAAACCCCACACTTGTCATGTCCAATGGTGCCACCACACAGAATTTTCCCCCTGACTTTGAGGTAATTCAGAAACCCAGTTTTTGGGATGCCATGCCTCACATTTTAAAGTGTTCTGTCATTTTAAAAAATCCCTCTAACTTTTTATGGCTTATTCTATTTCATATATCCCTTTATCTACAAACTCCAGACTCGTCCTATTCACTTTTCCCCATGAGGAGTTATGCCTTTCACTCTTCCCCCCGCCTTTCCGATTTCCTGGATACCTGAATTAATAATCACCCTCTTATCAGCTACGTACAGAACTCCACATGCCTTATGTATACAAATATGTATCTGTATTTTTATGAACTTTTTTAAATCTTCACTCAGGAAATAGCAACTATTTGCCCTCCCAGATAGGCATATATTGATATGTAAGAATAATTGCAGTATATACTTAAAACCCATGACCAATTCAACAAGATGATGCATTCATATATGTGGATGCCAATAAATATAAATGGAGATATATGTACACATTTATTATGGCTAATAAACATAAAATTGTATGTGTACCTGTAGCATCTGAATCATAGAAATACAGAGTGGGAAGGGACTGGGAGAGATTATCTAGCCCAAACTAATCTGTTCTTAAAAACCTCCAAAGATAGGGAGTCCATAACCTCCCTTGGAATCCTATTTCAGTGCTTAATTGTCCTAACAGTTTGAAAGTTTTTTTCTAATATCTAACCTAAATCTCCATTGCTGTAAATTAAACCCATTATGCCTTGTCCCAGCTTCAGTGGACATGGAAACAATTGGTCCCCATCCTCTTTATAATCTCTCTCAACATATTTGAAGACTGTTATCAGGTCCTTCAGCCTTCTTTTCTGAAGACTAAACATGCCCAATTTTTTTAAGCTTTTCTCGTAAGGTTTTTTTAAACCTTATCATTTTTGTTGCTCTCCCTGGACTCTCTCCAATTTGTCCACATCTTTCCTAAAGTGCGGCATCCTGAAATGGACTCAGTACTCCAGCCGAGTAGAGCAGGACAATTACCTTCTGGGTCTTACATACGACACTCCTGTTAATACACCCCAGAATATTAGCCTTTTTTCCAACTGCATCACATTATTGCCTCATATTCAGTGTGTGATCCACTATACCCGCCCAATCCTTTTCAGCAGTACTGCCTCCTAGCCTGTTATTCCCTGTTTTGTACACTAAAGTGTAGTACTTTGCACTTATCTTTACTAAATTTCATCTTTTTGACTTCAGACCAATTCTACAATTTAAAGACATTTTGAATTCTAAACCTATCCTCCAAAGTGCTTGCAACCCCTCCCAGCTTGGTGTCATCCATAAATGTTATGTGTACTCTTCACTGCATTATTCAAGTAGTTAATGAAAATATTGAATAGTACCAGATGGAGGACAGATCACTGAGGGACCCTACAGATACGTCTTTCCAGACTGACAGCAAACCATTAATAACTACTACTCTTTGAAGATGGACTTTCAACCAGATAGGTTTCAACTTTATAGTAATTTCATGTACACCACATTTCCCTAATTTGTGGAAGAGAATGCAATGTGGGATTGTGTCAAAAGCCTTGCCACAATCAAGATATATATCCAATCTACTGCTTCCCCAGTAAATGCAAATAAATGAAATCATGTGTATGCAAACACACACATTTTTAACCTATATGTATTTGCATAGAAATAGATGTTCATATTTACAGCAAATATTTCAAAACCAGTGATAATTAAGGTCCCAATTGTCTCCATGGGCAGTAATATCTGTTTAAAGGACAGGAAACTGCATGGAGATTTCTCTGCATTTTTCCATTGTATGGGGGAAAATGTGGTTTACCCCTGCACAGAAGAAAACAAGAATGTAGCCCTCAAGCCCTGTTGATTTACAGGAATCCATCCAGGAACACAGAATCACCTGCCCGGAGGCCCTCTTCAATGCTAGGCTGCTACTGGAGTGCCTGGCTCCATCAGAGCTGTGCTAACAGGCACTGGCCCCAAACTGGGGGAGGGGTGGGACAGGAGGCCATGCCCCCACACTTTTTAACATGGGCATAGTTTGCGGGACAGGAGGGTCTTTGCCTCCCCAAACTGCAAGCCTTGGGCAGGTATGGAGTGGCGGCAGCAAGGGCTGTGTTTCGTGGCAGGGGAGCTGATCATGGTGCTGCAGGTGCCGGATGGTGGCTGGTGGGAAGGGCAAGAGGACTTCCGGCAAGCTGGTGGAGGTAGGAGACCGACTGCACCAAGTGCCTTGGGGGGACAGAGGGTGCCACGCAGGGAGGGAGTGCAAGGGCCTAGGGCCATGAGGGAGATTTAGGGGAGAAGGGGGCACAGGGAGGGAGTGCAGGGGTTAGGGGAGAAGGGGCGCAGGAATCTGCTTTGGCCCCCACCACTTCTACAAAGGTTCAGGCACCCTTGCTACCAGGAATTCCCCAGCTGGTCCCAAGTTCTCCATTAACAGGAGTTCTCCAAAGTAGGGAAAGGATGGCACCAAAACATAATAGAGTCGCTGGCTGTTTTCCCTGGGGAATTGTGATGGGTCCAGGGGAGGATAAGGCACACCCTCCAAAGTCCCCCGAGCTCCCAGCCCTCATTACTGCCCCTTTGTATGGGGTTGGATTTACACTGAATAAAGGTAGCTTAATGGCAAATGGTGATAAAATAAAAGGAAAAGATTAAACATCCATGCCCACATGAAAAGTAGACCCAGAGAAACGTATGCAACTGATAAAAGCTACTGGGCAAAATCCATTCCAAATCTACCTATGGTCAATAGACATTTAAGGCAACTGCTGGAATAGGACATTGCCTAGCACTGGTTAGGGAGACTGTGATGGAGCGGTGCCCCACCCCTGAGAAGAAGGGCTGAACCAGGCCAGAGAAGCCGCGGAGACCCGTAGCCAATCAGAGAAGGCCTAGGGAGAGCCAATCAGGGCCGGCATAGGCCCTATATAAAGGCAGCCTAGCAAAGAGCAAGGCAGTCTCTCCCTGGTGGGCAAGGGAGGAGGACTGGCTCCTGAGTGGAAAGGTAGCACCTTGGACAGAGCAGTGCTGGGGAAGGGCTGGGGAGCTCCAGCCAAGGAAAACCCCTGGCCTAGCTACAAAGGGTTGGGCAGGTGCATAGGGCCGAAGGGGAAGCGGCTCAGGGACAATAGCAGGGCAAGGGGAGAGAAGGAGGGCAGAGCAGCTGCTGCTAGAGGGTCCCTGGGTTGGGACTCAGAGTAGCGGGTGGGCCTGGGTCTCCCACTTGTACTACACTGGCTGAAGAGGAGCATGGCCTGATCCAGGCTGTGGCTGGTCCCTGTGACAAGGGGGCTAGACTCCGAGGCTGCAGCCGGCCACTACAGCAGATGCGGATCGTGGACTGCTGATAACACCAAACCCCCAGAAGGGGGCTAGACTGGAGCAGTGAGCACTGCCTGAGGGCAGTGTCCTGAAGAGGATGCCGCTGAGTGAGGAGCAATGCAGGTCCAGACACCAGCAGGGCAATAGAGGATGGGACACCATGAGCAGAGGGCGCGCCGCACTGGACAGAGCTAATTCCCTGAGGTGCCAGCGGGAGGCGCTGTGGTGGTGAGTCCCAACCCCGTCACAGAGACAAACAAGCAGAGAGGCAGTTAAATATACTGATCAACAATCCATCCATTTTAAAGTTTAATTGAACTAAGTCAGTTGCATTGTCAGCAAATGTATTTTCCAGAGGACTACAGAAGGTGCTTTGTTCGTACAAGAACAGCAGCCAGTTGTATTTGCACTCAACACAGGGCCAAGAGAAACTACATCCAGATTGAGAAAGGGAAGCTGGCAACTGTGCTTGGCTGTCTTACATTCCACCACAGTGTGAGGGGGGGGAAAAAGATTTAACTGATCACGAACTACTTGAAAGAAAGTGTTTAAAAATACCCTTTGCCTTCATTTATGTCCATCTTTTAATATGGAACAATAATAAGCAATCATCCAATACCTTGAAAGTGTTCAAAATACATCCAGATTCACAGAATAAAAATTACAAGTTCAGATATATCAGCCTGCTGCCAGACACACTCAAGTCATGCTTATTGTGTACCACCCAGAACCCGACATCTGAAGCTACAGAGATTTATCTGTAATTCAATACATCCGCTTTGCACAACTGTAAGTGACTACACCACAGTGCAAGGTACTGGGGAAATCGCCTTTCATTTCCATGTGGAATAGAAGTCAAGCAAGGACTCACATGTGGCAGATACCCTCAACAAGCCAATAAGCAGATCAACAGCACTGAAAAGTGATTTTCATGAATATGAAATTCATGTCGGGAGAAATTCACCCCTTTACAGACAGCCAATGCAAGGACTACATAGAATTTAAATCTGGCTTATTTGCAGTGTTGGTAACTGTCACAATTTTATTGGAAGTCTTGCAATATTTGCAGCTGCTCAACAACAAAAATCCAAAATGTTTGTTTTTCTTAAATCTCGTTATTTTGGGGGCCTGACATTCTCGAAGGCTTGGGGACAGCAATATTGAGTGTTTATTTTGAGGGCTTTAGTGGGTTTGAAGTGGAGCGTAAGTCGTGTGCTGGCTCTCTGCATAGGAATGGATTTCACCCCAGCGAGGCATGCTATGTCCAAATTAGCAGAAGTTCAAACCAAGCGACACACAGAGGCCTACTTTTGTATAAATCTAAATTAACAATTTTACGAAGATGTATTACAGAAGCTAACTGTGGCCCCATTGGCCATTTAGAGAAGAAACTACTAGTAAGGACAACATTTTGCTAGAAGGAGACCCTGATTACTCCAGCAATGCATAGGAAAAAAATGGTTCCCTAAAATACACAAGTCATCCATATATTGGAAAATGCAGGTAAAGAGCAAGGGTTTGAAGGATTGCTCAGAAGTTTCACACACACAATAGTTCACTGCAAGGTTCTCACTAGCAACAAGGGAGTCCAACTTTCAGTTATGGAATTTTAGGATTTCACTAAGACCCACTGATTTGCATAATTTGCCTCCTTGTCAAGATACACACGAGTTACAGAATGTCTGGGACAGCTATTCAGATAGTGGGGGAAAAAATCCCTTAAAGGCAGCTAGAATTGACAATAAAGATCCACATCTGCCCCCGTTGGATTTTAGAAATACATCAACAGAAGGCTTAGCTTCCATAACACAGATGCTAATGATTCGACAAACAGGACTTTTCTTCCCCCAAGACAGTTATCCAAATGCAAGCAAACACCAGACTCACAAATAGAGCTGGAAGAAAGGCAAAATAAAGCAAAATTTTACTGTAATATATAAAACCATTGTTCAGACAGGCTGCCAGGCAATGAGCATGGCTGAGAATTAGACAATAACAACTGGAAGCCAAATAAAGTTCTTAGCCCAGAGCAGGGACCCAATCACATACTGAGGAGAACAGCTGGTTGGAAAATGGTTTTCCCCGCACGGTAAATTTTTTTACTTTTAGGCAAAAAACTGGCATATGTATATTGCAAAATGCTGCCATGGTGCCTCCTGGCAATTCAGGTGCCTAATGCTCCCATTCTCCTCTATATGCTGGGCTCCCTAGTCAGACACCTTCCACAATGCACCATGGTCTCCCCTCTTGGGCAGGGGATACACCATGACAGATTCATGGCCCAGGTGTACTATGGGAGATTAAGTCCAGCTGGGGAACCCAGTCCACAGAGAAGAATGAAGACATGAGGCAATCAAATTTCAGTTCCCAGGAGGCACCGCAGTGGCATTTAAGGTAACAAAATATTTTTTTAAAACACAAAACTGAAATTTTCTGTGGGAAGCAGACCCTTGGCCTGAAAAGTTTGATTTAATCAAAACGCCAATTTTCCATTGAAAAACAGTTCTGAGCGAAATTTTTTGACCAGTTCTGCTGTGGAGACAAATCATTAATACTTACTTGATATGCTTGAGACAAACAAGATACCCATTCATACAGGAGAAAGAGGCCAAAATTTGATTCCCCAAGGAACAGAGAAAGAACCAGATTAGTGCCAGCAGAATCATTATAGGCACCGGTATTGCCCGCTTTGTAAGGATAGGTATAAATTACTAATATGGGAAAGATTTAAGCCAATTGGATGATGTAATGCTAGCACGGGGATGGCTTGTATGGACTCTGAGCATGTTTAGTGTGAACTCACTGTTTCCAGAGGTTTGAGCAGACTGCCCTAAGTGTTCATGCAGTTCATAAAAGTGCTGGGCCTTCTCTCCCAAACGCTCCCTCCTCCCTACCACAGCTAACCTCAGAGAACCCTCAAAAGCCCTTACGAAAATGGCCAGTTCTGAGGTGTTTTACACTTTAGGATTAACTATAGGTGGGATTGGTAGTGTCGCCTATTACTGAGCTTGCCCAAAACTTCCTATTATAACATCTTGTTTGCAGTTGCTTATAATTTTCCAAATTTTAACTGTTTGGGCTGAAATTACCCATGGCTGGTTTCTGCCTCAGGCTGATTGTTTATGGACAATTTCAGCCAAGACAGTTCAGAGGTTTCTGAGAGCAAGGGGGAAACATATGTTGTTGTGCCATGTTAAAAGAATCTTGAGAGTTATGTGGAACTGCTCTACTGTCCCCATCCTTTGGAGCAGAAACTTGAAATTTGGCATAGGGATTGTCTGTGGGTCAGGGATGTGCCTTTATTATCCACATGAAATCCACCTGAATTTGACCAAGTTATAAGCCTTTGGAGGGGGAAAAAAAAAGTTTGCACATGCTCAGTAAAGACTCGTTAGTGTTTTTCAGCTAAAATCTCTAAAGATTCTGTCCTCACTGAGCATGCTCCATCTCCTGCATACGATCAGACTGTGCATATGTCAGCCCCACAGAGTGACTGAGCATGCTCTAGTCTAGGGTCACTGGGGCTCAGAAGGACTTTCCCCTATAGTAACTGCTATAGGCTTGTGTGGGGTTGGGCTATAGGCTTGTGTGAGAACAGGGAGCCTGTCTTTCATGCTCTCACTGACACCCATGCAGTGAGGAGAAGGATGGTCCCAGATTCAAATGCAGAGGGGACAACATCTGTACTGGAGGAAGGGAAAGGAGTAGATTGAGGAAAGGAATCTCATGAAACTAGGACTTGGGGAAAAGAGAAACTGAGACTGGGAGTTGGAATGCGGGGACTGGTTGGGCAAGGAGACTGACTGGGGTAAGAAGCCTGAGTAGTGAACACGAGGACTGGGTAGGGTAAGAGAATAGGAGTTGCCAAAGAGTTGGGACAGGTTAGAGGGAACAAGGCAGAAGGAGTCAAATTTGGGGGTAGGAGAAAGAACAGAAAAGTCTGTGCCCACTCACACTCCCTTGCAAACCCCAGAATGGATTCTAAGACTCATGAGTCTGACCATTCCTTTGCAAATATCTGTGAAACCCACTTACAAAAAGCATCTCTCTCCCCCACTCTAGTTCTGGTCCACATAGAGGATGACAACCTGCCACTGGTATCTGTAACTCTGTTAGCTCAAGTGGGTGAGTTCTGTACAATGGATCTAAAGGTTCCAACCCCGCTGAAGACCTTTGCAGGTGTCAATATGTTGCCACATGATAATTTGTTTTTTTAAAAACCAAGAAATTGCACCAGCACAAACTACGCTAAAAGATTATTATTACGGTCATAGTATCAAGCACTCAGAAGATAAGCAATGCCAGAATTAAGGCAGCCTGTGCAGCCTTATTCCCCAGGACCACTGCCTCGTTCAGTAACCAGGATAGGCCTGTTGTGAGGATGAATCAGGTTGTGTAGGGAAGGAGGTGGTTGCTGTCTGTAGGACCGCTGCCACATTTGTTGGATGTTGTGTGGTGAACAAGGTAGGGGACTGCAGGCAGAGAATGGATGGTGTGACCGGGGCCCCAGTGGTGGCCAGCTGTGGTCACTCAATTAGGGTGAACTGCAAAGAATGGGGGCAGACAATCCCCAAAAAGCTGGTGGATATTCCAATACTTAGATTTACCAAGACAGCTTAAAACAGCTTCTTTATTACCTTACTGGTTACTCAGAACTCCAAACACAGTTCCCTTAAAGTGATCCAGCCTCAGGGCTCCATCCAAGTACCTAAGTTAAACATGATGATTTCTGAAAATCTTATTTCATCGTATAAAATAAAAGGTTCTACCAATCCCAAAGGATTGGACACACTACCTCCCAGGTTAATGAATGTTTCAGATTTTAGCCAAATACACACGACAGCCAATTCTTATTAACTAAACTAAAATTTACTAAAAAACGAGAGAGAGTATGGTTAAAAGATCAATATACATACAGACATAAGTTCAATTCTTAAAATTCAGATTCATAGAAGAGATGGTAAGCTTTGTAATTGCAAGAGTTCTTTCAGAAATAGTTCATAGGTTATAGTCCAATGTCCAAATATCATATTCAGGGTGTACCAGCATAACTGGGACCTCAGTCTTGAGACTCAAACTTCCTCCAATGAAGCTTAAGCAGATCTGACATGACAGAATTAGGACCCAAAGATCTTTTATACAATTTCATGTCTTTTTTACAAGTTGGAGTTCCTCGGGGAACAAAAGGTAATGACCATGACTTTGAAGGAGGTCCACCACCAGTACTTAGCTATACAAATTAACATACGGCAATTTGCTTGTTCCTCCACCATTCACAGTACATTTCAAAAAGAGAGATGAATACCGAGACATCCCGCGTTTACGATTCGTTTAAATGCTAGGATGTTCTTTTGATCTCTGAACTATCAGAATACAGCATAGACAAGGACCATTGATTACATCGTTGACTCTACTCATATATATAAAAACACAAACATTATCTCCCCACATGTCTTTTGAGGGTTATTTATTTTGCAGGATATTTAACCCTTTCTGGCCATGCATCACAGATGGTCTCATGGTGACAACTGAAAGCTGCCCTCAAGAACTGGATTCTATCACCGCCTCTGCCACGAAGTTCTTGTGTGATGCTGGGCAAGTCACTTAAACCAAATTTTTCACAGGTGGTCATTCAGGGTACATCAACACAACAGCTGGGAGGTGTAATTCTGTGATGTTTTGGGGGCCACAGAGACTGGTAAACGGTTCTGCCACCTCCTGTTCTGTAACCTTGGGGCCTTTATTCTGTCCATTATGGTTCAATCCCCTGACACCAGCAGCCTACCCCCAAGCACAAGGTCTCACTCTGGCTTCCATCAGCCTATTTACTCCTTGCAGAGAGACACCACCAGCCCTTTCAGTTCTAAGTCTCCTCAAATACATCCTCCCTACGTTTTTAAGAACCGGATACTTGGACTACTCCCCTCTGGTTCATCATCCCTGAAAGTGTGAAACCAGACCCCCAGTTATCAGTTCACCTTGGCACCCACCCTTCACACAGTTTGCACAACAGAGACCTGCTGGGGTAAAAACAAACAACTGCTTATTTAATAGAAAAAACACAGATTCAAAAATGAAATAGTAAGGGAAAGAAAACGTGCATGAGTTACACTGAAAACAAAGACGCAACCTCAGGCTTTCCACTTCCATATCAGACAAAATCCCTTTTCAAATACAAGTTACTTATTGCCTTGGAACAAATTTCACAGCCATACTCTTTAGCCTTAGGCCTTGTCTACGCTACAGGGGTAAGTTGACCTAAGTTACGCAACTCCAGCTACATGAATAATGTAGCCGGAGTCAACGTAGCTTAAAATTGACTTACTGCGGTATCCACACCGCACTGCGTCCACAGGAAACGCTCTCCTGTCAACATCCCTTATTCTTCTCATTCCGGTGGAGTACCAGAGTCGACAGGAGAGCGATCTGTGGTCGATTTAGCCAGTCTTAAATCGACCCCTGGTACATCAATCGCCACAGTGTTGATCCCTGGTAAGTGTAGACAAGCCCAGGATCCAGCATTCATGGACAGCTTCCCACCCTGATGCTGTCCCTCCATTGCTGGATTGATTTCACTTCAAACCCATTCTATTTTAAAAGGGTCTGCAGTTTTTTTCTTTAGTCACTACAGATATTCAATGTGGGAAAATTCCCAGCTATCTCAATGTCCATGTTGTCTTTTCCTGGGTTGTACAATGGATCATTACTTGAGTCTGCTTCTGTATAAACACTTTGGGCTTGGGAGGTACCTCTCCCTGTCTGATCGCTCATTGTTCTGCTGTGAGGTGGAGCTGAAATTTATGAGCACAGTTCTCTAGATACACAAGCACATAAATTCTTAACCATAGCCTGTATGTATATTTCTCAATGATTATTAAGTTTAGAACTTTACAAGCTTTCACAAGAGACCTTACTTGACATACTTATATAGAACAATAACTTTGTATACAATCATTTGATTCAGCTGCTTATTCTTGGGGTTCAAACCCCCCGTTCTCCTCTTGTAGTGTCTGGACTTTCATTGCCACAAACTCCTAGCTCAGAGAGTTGTACACATGCCAGCTAGCACCTAAAAATCGCAGCGTGACCGTGGAGGCGAGGGCCGTGGCTTGAGCTAGCCTCCTGAATAAGATCCCACCTGACCTCCTGGGTACAAAGCAACCAGCCCGAGTCACCACCCATGCCACCACAGCCACAGCGTTGTTTTTAGGCACTAGGTCAAGCAGAGCTAGTGCATGCATGTTTACCTGATCTGGGAATTACACCTCCCAGCTGCTGTGCAGACATAGCCTAATGATGTGTTCTGTACTTTCTGGGTGACTGACTTGAGACCCTGAGGTCTGACTTGCAGAAGTGCTGAGGATCTACAGCTGCAGTGGAAGTCAATGCAAGGTGTGCTCTGAAGGTATTAAGCGCTATATAATACTAAGTCCTCTGAGAAAAGGCCAGGTTCTAGGTGTCTCAAATTGGGCATTCAAATGTAGAGGATTTTTTAATGTTAAGCTCTCTGTGTCTCAGGTCTCCGTCTATCACATGAGGTAATAATACCCCCTGGTATCACAGGAGTGTTGTAAAAATGAATTAATATTTGTGAAGCACTCAGGCTATTCTGATGAGCATCACAGAAAAGCCCATGAGGAAATCAATAATTCTGTCTTCAGAGCAGGGGTCAAATAGCATGCAGTAAACAGGGCATGGGGCCACACACTGACCAGTGAAGAGGAAACAAAATATTGAAGAGCTGCTCATTAAATGAGCACCATCCATTCTGTGCACTGAATGAGGCAGGGGTCCTGTGGAAAAAATAGTATGTGATCATGTAATTAAAGAAGGTATCATAATGCTTACGCACAAGGGGGCCAAATTAGGGTTGCACAAGCAACCTCAATTCTGGCTTTTTGTAACTTTTGAGTGCTTAACTTCACAATCCTAATAATGTTCGTTTAATGTAGCTTTTGTGTGTGTAATATATAATAATGCCTTGCATTTCAATTGCCCCTTTTATCCAGAGTTCTTTAATTGCTATAGAAGCCTTAATTAAAATCTCACATGGGACAGTTTAGCATTATTATCCCTATTTTTCAGATGGGAAAACGAAAGTACAGAGTGGTGAAATTATTTGCCCAGAGTCACACAATGTGTCTGTGAGAGAAGGTAAATAGAACCAGATAACCTGTGTAAAAGACCTGTGGTTAAAGCACAAGACATCTCCTCCTCTAATTAGCATCTTAAAAGTGTATGTGTGTGTACGCACATGCACCCTGATTTTGGTGGGAAGTGGAAGTATTGAAATACCATGATTATTGAAACAGATTATATTTCTAATTTAGGCTGAACCACTGAAGACCAGAAATAATACCTTGTCAGAAACAGCCAGTTCTCATTATATTTGCAGCCTTCATTTCCAAACCAAAAATGAGCATCTAGGTCCCTTTTCTGGTCTCAATTAGGCCAATTGGAACTCTGCCAGGCGGCATCAGTGGGACCAGAATTTGGCCCCAGGCCTTTTGTCTGAGCTGAACAAACAAAACTGGAGAGGATCACCCAACACTAGTGGAAGACCAAGTGTCATTGGGTTCCCACAGCTTCAGGTGACTGAGTCGGTTTCAAGGCATGAACAACATTAGAAGAAAAATGCAGAAAGAGATGCTTCTCCTTTAACGTCAAGCAGCAAGTATTATTATTAGGATAAAGTTGAGTAAAGCTGTAGGTATAACTATTCACCAAGGAGAACATAAAATTAGAAGGAAGGTGCCAAGAACAGGCAATGTGCCTTGGACTGAAGGCAAGAAACATCTTTATGTAATAGGATCCAGTGTGTCTAGCACTGTAAACTGCAAGGAAAATTTAAAACATACACAAAGCTGAAACATTTCCAATTTCCCTTTCAGTTTTACAAGCCCTGAACACACTGGAACTCCTCTCTCTGCCACGGTGAAGAGTAGAGGGGATTAAGGTGGAGGAAAGGCAGCCACAGAAAAAACTGGGGGGAAGAGTGCTAAAGAAAGCCCGTCACACCTCACATGTCTGAGGAGCGATGGTGTGGGCACACATCCAAATATCACGTCATCAACAGCACCATCACCTGCTGACAGGGGTTGCACTAGAGAAACTCAACCTAAGGCTATAAAATGTACGCCTCTATCCAGGGAGCTGAAGGAGTATCACCATTAGCTATCAGTGATAGCAGTACAGCCAGCCACTGGAGAGCAAGACTACAACAAACTGATAAAGACATTCAGTAATGGGCAGCGGTGTACGTAACCCACACACACACGCTAAATCAGTCTAATCCTTACTAAAGGAGCAGCTGTCTTAGCTCAGCTATCTGAGGAATGGAGACGTACACACATACAATTAGCCTGACATCTAGTATGAGACATTGATTGGAAGGGCGGGGAGCTCACCACAAGAGAAAAAGAAATGGTGCCACCAAAATGGAACTTGAATGAATCATCCCTCAAACACACACACACTCGCGGTGAAGAACTCAGGCTCCCAGGGGAGTGATTTGCATCTGATCATTCTATATGACTGTGCATCCCCAAAGCCGGGAGCCACTTTGCCACACCGTAGGATAGAGGTCAGTTCATCAATACTATGAGGCCCAATCCGCAAGCGTACCGATGCTCCTCTCCATGGCAGGGACTAGGGTCTTAGCGGATCACAGCAGCTTTTTGAAACAGGTTGGTTTTATTAATAGTCATCCTGGCTTCATGTACCCAGGGCTCCCCAAAGCATTGTACAGACTGTACATTCTGGCTGCTCTGTACCCCCTGGGTGAAGCAAAGCAGCCACAAACCCAGCTTAGCTGGCCAGTTAGCCAGATCTATGCTGCTGTGTGGCACTGAAGTGCCACACAGTATACAGAGCATGGCAATAAGAGACCCCTTCCAGTTCCCTGACCTCCTACAAATCTTTCTGCCCCGGTCAGCGTTTCTCACACCCCTCTGTCATAGAATCATAGAATATCAGGATTGGAAGAGACCTCAGGAGGTCATCTAGTCCAACCCCCTGCGCAAAGCAGGACCAATCCCCAACTAAATCATCCCAGCCAGGGCTTTGTCAAGCCTGACCTTAAAAACTTCAAAGGAAGGAGATTCTACTACCTCCCTAGGTAACACATTCCAGTGCTTCACCACCCTCCTAGTGAAAAAGTTTTTCCTAATATCCAACCTAAACCTCCCCCACTGCAACTTGAGACCATTACTCCTCGTTCTGTCATCTGCTACCACTGAAAACAGTCTAGATCCATCCACTTTGGAACCCCCTTTCAGGTAGTTGAAAGCAGCTATCAAATCCCCCTCATTCTTCTCTTCTGCAGACTAAACAATCCCAGTTCCCTCAGCCTCTCCTCATAAGTCATGTGTTCCAGTCCCCTAATCATTTTTGTTGCCCTCTGCTGGACATTTTCCAATTTTTTCACATCCTTCTTGTAGTGTGGGGCCCAAAACTGGACACAGTACTCCAGATGAGGCCTCACCAATGTCCAATAGAGGGGAACGATCACATCCCTCGGTCTGCTGGCAATGCCCCTACTTATACATCCCAAAATGCCATTGGCCTTCTTGGCAACAAGGGCACACTATTGACTCATATCCAGCTTCTCGTCCATTGTAACCCCTAGGTCCTTTTCTGCAGAACTGCTGCCTATCTATTCGGTCCCTAGTCTGTAGTGGTGCATGGGATTCTTCCGTCCTCTGCAGTTGTCCTTGTTGAACCTCATCAGATTTCTTTTGGCCCAATCCTCCAATTTGTCTAGGGCCCTCTGTATCCTATCTACCTCTCCTCCCAGTTTAGTGTCATCTGCAAACTTGCTGAGGGTGCAATCCACGCCATCCTCCAGATCATTAATGAAGATATTGAACAAAACTGGCCCCAGGACCAACCCTTGGGGCACTCCACTTGATACCGGCTGCCAACTAGACATGGAGCCATTGATCGCTACCCGTTGAGCCCAACAATCTAGCCAGCTTTCTATCCACCTTATAGTCCGTTCATCCAGCCCATACTTCTTTAACTTGCTGGCAAGAATACCGTGGGAGACAGGGTCAAAAGCTTTGCTAAAGTCAAGGAATAACACATCCACTGCTTTCCCCTCATCCACAGAGCCAGTTATCTCATCACAGAAGGAAATTAGATTAGTCAGGCATGACTTGCCCTTGGTGAATCCATGCTGACTGTTCCTGATCACTTTCCTCTCCTCTAAGTGCTTCAGAATTGATTCCTTGAGGACCTGCTCCATGATTTTTCCGGGGACTGAGGTGAGGCTGACAGGCCTGTAGTTCCCCAGATCCTCCTCCTTCCCTTTTTTAAAGATGGACACTACATTAGCTTTTTTCCAGTCGTCCGGGACCTCTCCCGATCACCGTGAGTTTTCAAAGACAATGGCCAATGGCTCTGCAATCACATCCGCCAACTCCTTTAGCACTCTCGGATGCAGTGCATCCGGCCCTATGGACTTGTGCTTGTCCAGCTTTTCTAAATAGTCCCAAACCACCTCTTTCTCCACAGAGGGCTAGTCACCTCCTCCCCATGCTGTGCTGCCCAGTGCAGCAGTCTGGGAGCTGACCTTGTTCGTGAAGACAGAGGCAAAAAAAGCATTGAGTACATTAGCTTTTTCCGCGTCCTCTGTCACTAGGTTGCCTCCCTCATTCAGTAAGGGGCCCACACTTTCCTTGACTTACTTCTTGTTGCTAACATACCTGAAGAAACCCTTCTTGTTACTCTTAACATCTCTTGCTAACTGCAACTCCAAGTGTGATTTGGCCTTCCTGATTTCACTCCTGCATGCCCGAACAATATTTTTATACTCTTCCCTGGTTATCTGTACAATCTTCCACTTCTTGTAAGCTTCTTTTTTGTGTTTAAGATCAGCAAGGATTTCACTGTTAAGCTAAGCTGGTCGCCTGCCATATTTACTATTCTTTCTATGCATTGGGATGGTTTGTCCCTGTAACCTCAATAAGGACTCTTTAAAATACAGCCATCTCTCCTGGACTCCTTTCTCTCTTATGCTAGGCGGGAATCTCAGTAGGACAGAAAATGAAGCAGAGCATGTCCATCTCACCTTCCTCCCATGCCATGATGCTCAAGTGGTGGATGCGGGGCAACTTTAACTATGATTCCAGGGGCTACTTAGGCACCTGAAAACTCTAGGGGTTTTTCAGATAACATAGAAATTAGCTGAGAGGAGCACTGTATCTAGTTCCTATATAAAGAAAGAAAAGTAAATAAATATTAGACCCACTCAGCTCTAATACTAACATCTTCTGTCAATTCACTTAGGAGACACTGGTTAAGTTTAAAATTTAATTCTTACTTTGTTACTAACACTTGAATACAATAATTGAAACAACTGTACAAAAATCTACATTACTTTCTATCACTTTTTTGCAATTCACCAAGCTTGGAATAGATCATTTAACTTTTGGAAACATCCTACTAGGGCAGGACCCAGTGAGTTTATACTGCACCTGCCTGGGGCTCTTCAAAATGTTACCCCGCTACAAATAAGAGACAAGAAACAGTGTTTAAACAGGAGTGAAACTGACACTTTCAAGTCACTTTCACAGTTTTGCCAACCCCAAATGTTCAAAAATCATGATTCAGGCTCACCAAAAATCATGAGATTGGCTTTAAAATCATGAAATTATGTAAAAATAATGGATTTGGTGTGCTTTTTATTCGCCTTCTGCTTTTTGAGCCTTTATGGTGTACTGGGGTCACCTTTTGAAGCTTTCTCCACAGCCACGAGGGCTAGAAACTTCATTTTTAAGAATGCAGGCTGAAATCATCACATATCCACCTGACTCCAGGAGCTGGGGCTTTAAGAAAAACAATAATTATCATGAGACTCATGACAAAATCGTGAGAGTTGACAACACTGCTTTCACTTCTGTCTAAAGGCTAGGTACTTTCCAGAAGGCTCTTAAAACACAACACTACAGTGATTGAGTTGCAGTTCTCACAGGAGAATATTTAAAACCAAACACCAAGAATGGACACTTCTGAGGTATTTCAGGGCCACTGCAGGTATCAAAGGCAAATAAACAGGCACAAAAGCTCTGGGCAGCTCTTCCTCTGGGCAGCTCTAGAGCCATCAGCATCTCCACTCATAGATATTAACGTGCTCAATAACTATTCACTTCATACTTAAATATCTGAACCATCTTATCCCGGTTAACATCTTACAAGCATTGGCTCAGAGACTATATTTTCTGGCATATTCTGAACAGTGCTGAGCACACAGATGGTGCCCAGTGAATAATACAAATCATGAAAATAACTGTTGACTTTATGGACTCTTTGGATGCAATTTCTGTTCTGGAGTTGGCCTGAATACATCTGAAACCCTAGGAATTTGAGGCATAAACACATCTGATACTCATACAACACTTTCTCCTTCCTTCCTTTTCTCAAGCTCAGAACAAAAAATGACAAAAAATGGTTTACAGTAAAATGTAAAATTGAACAGCAATCAGGTTTCAGAGTAGCAGCTGTGTTAGTCTGTATTCGCAAAAAGAAAAGGAGGACTTGTGGCACCTTAGAGACTAACCAATTTATTTGAGCATGAGCTTTCGTGAGCTACAGCTCACTTCATCGGATGCATTCAGTGGAAAATACAGTGAAGAGATTTATATACACACAGAACACTATAACCCAGCCTGGGGCAGAACCCACCGCCCCTTGGGGGTTAAGTGATCCCCTCTCATCTGACTCTCATTCTCTCTCTTTCTTCATCCTTCCTGATCCTTTGAGCTGCTTTTCATGCTATCAAACATGACATCCTTCCCAAGCACCTGGGACTGTTTGTTGGAGTCTCAGAGAACTGGCCTTCTTGGCTTTGCTCCCATCTATCAGAGCTCTCTTTTTTGCAGCACGCAGCAGAGAAAGAGGCTGGTTCAGTGGATAGGGAGCTAGCCCTGAGAGACCTGGGTTCTACTCCCCCCATGGACTTCCTGTATGACCTCAGGCCAGTGCCTTCAGCACAGAGATTCAAAGGTTTTTAGGCACCCAAAGATTCAGCTAGGCATCTATTGGGGTTTACAAAACACTTAACCTTCTAGGCGTTTCTGAAAATCCCACCAGGTGCCTAAATACCTTAGAAAATCTGGCCTTTAGTCTGTGTGTGCCTCAGTGCCCCCTCTGTATAATGGGGATAACAGCACTTCTCTACCTCACCAACAGGCTGTGAGAAGAAATAGACATTGTGAGGTGCTCAGATACAATGGTGATGGGGCCACATATGTACCACAGGTAGAGTGGGAACTTTTCGATACCACTGCTATCCCTTCCCTGGGATTTGGCCCCTTCTTTTCACCTACGCTCCTCACATCTCCCTCTTTTCTGAATGTAACCTTGGCTCAGAGGGTTTTGCTGTATTTCTTCTGAGTCCCCCACCCACTGAAGAGGGATTTCTGTTTTACAGGCTCATTAACAACTTCCAAATCCTTGATTTAATCACCAGCCCTTTCTTATCTTAATCACTTTGCCTCTGTTTGTAAACAAAATACTGACTCCCTGCCCCAGGGGCACAAGCTGGGAGCAGCCCCGCTCCTCTGCAGAACCTACATTCTACACTCATGCTCTGCTGCAGCTAAGTGCTCCACCTGGGAGCAAGCATACCTTCCTTGTGAAACTCGGGGAGGGCAGCAGCCCTCCCTGCCCCCCTAAATGCCACCTCTGCCAACTGGCAGCTGTGCCTGTGTTAGAACCCATTCCTGCTTGTTTAGCTAAGCACCAGCCCCAGTGCCTGCACAGAGATCATCCCAAAATGACATGAGTGTGGCATAATTACAGCCAGTATCACAGATTAGTGATGGAAAAGGCCAATTAGGAGAGGTCACATCTCATCCCACCAACCTCTGGCCAATGCAGATTTTTTATTTTATAGCGTACTCTCCACTGTTTTGTCCAGTCCACCTTTAATAGACTCAAGTGAGGAGGCATCCACCCCTTGAGAGACTATTCCACAGACCCATAGATCCCACCTTAAGGAAGGTTTCAGAGTAGCAACCGTGTTAGTCTGTATTCTCAAAAAAAAAAAAAAAAAAGGAGTACTTGTGGCACCTTAGAGACTAACCAATTTATTTGAGCATAAGCTTTTGTGAGCTACAGCTCACTTCATCCGATGCATTCCATACATACATACCTTAAGGAAATGTTTCAGCCTACATTTGCTCCTTGGTTAATTTCATCCCATACTATTTGGGGTCACACTGAACAATCCCCACCCCTCCCTGGTATTTACACCTTTGAGGTACTGGAGAATGGTTACCACATCCCTTTTCATCATTGTTCAGCCAAGATACACATATTTCATTATTTTAATCTCTCTAGTCCCTTAATCATTTTGGTTCCCCTTCTATGAATTCCGGCCAAGACTTGTTGACATCTTTCTGTGATGCTGTTATGTTGCACTGTATGAATCATATTGTCATTTCACAAATTTTCCTTCCTACCTTCCTGGTTGTACTTCTGCTTTCATTGATGGGTGCAGGGAAGGTGAAGAATGTTCACTGGTGATGTTTTCCTCCTTATTCTTAGTTATCCCTTTATCTTGTAATGTTGCATTATTGTTATTGCTGTTTTAGTGCTTGTGAGGGAGCCACAGATACTGTTGGTTAGAGGCAGGCCTAGGCTCTGCAAGCTTCCCCCACATAGCTGTGATGATTCAAATCACTTCAGATCAGCAGCACCGTTCCCCCACCTGTTTCATTCCCGGAATCCCCAAACAGCTCTGCGAATGCCCCTCAATCCCCACCAGCATCACTCGTTGGAGACCCATGCATAGCTCTGCCCATCCCCCTCAGACCTGCCTTTAGAACCTCCTGCTATTCTAATCTTCACCCCAGGCTTGCCAATCCATTTAATTCTTGCAGCATTTATTTTAGTGTAGTCTTGGTAACTAACTATGGCCCTAGGGTGACCAGATGTCCCAATTTTATAGGGACAATCCCGAAATTTGGGGCTCTCTCTTATATAGGCACCTATTACCCCCCACCCCCGTCCCTATTTTTCATACTTGCTATCTGGTCACCCTATATGGCCCTGGAAAACTAACTAATAGGTCCTAAAACCATAAACTGCAGTAGGTCTAAGGGAAACAGGCATAAAACACATAATAACTAACTTGGTGAAAAAGAAGTTGGTGAGGGAAGGAACTTTTTGAAGAAAATAACAGCAACAACAGCCATGACCCAATTCCCTTTCTTGGTTATGATTTGACAACCAAAGTGAGAAGAACTAAGCAGCACCATATACTCAATGGAGAGAGGAAATACAAAAGCAGTTCTCTTTCAAGCCCCAGATACTAGAAGAGCCTGGACTTGTGACTAGATGAGAAACTCTTGACCTCAATGAATCTGAGCTATTTTGAGAGTTAAAAGAAAACACTGCAGGTCTGAGAATGCCATGAACGATTAGAATTCACGAGCTCTGGAACACATCAGAACAGAGATTACTCTTGAGATAGTCCTAAACCTAGGAGTTGGCTCAAGAAGTTATTAGTGACAATACGGTTAAACTCAACATCTTTGTGGGAGGGAATGTACCAGAATCTAAAGACAAAAGTTCATCAGTTTAAACCGGGGTGGGCAAACTTTTTGGCCCGAGGGCCACATCTGGGAATTGAAATTGTACGGCGGGCCATGAATGCTCACAAAATTGGGGTTGGGGTGCAGAAGGGGGTGAGGGTTCTGGTTGGGGGTGCAGGCTCCAGGGTGTGGGAGGGAGCACCAGGCTGGGGTGTGGGAGTGGGGTGCAGGGATTGGGGGGCAAGGACTCCGGCTGCGGGCTCTGGGGTGCAGAAGGGTGCTCCGGACTGGGATCGAGGGGTTTGGAGGGCAGAAGTGGGATCAGGGCTGCGGCAGGAGGTTGGGGCATGAGGAGAGGTTCAGGGGTGCAGGCTCCCAGGGGTGCTTACCTCAAGCGGCTCCCAGAAGCAGCAGCATGTCCCTTCTCTAGCTCCTACACGGAGGCGTGGCCAGGCGGCTCAGACACTGCCCCATCCGCAGGCACTGCCCCTGCACCTCCCATTGGAGCGGGCCCACTGGAGTGCATAGGAGCAGGGCCATGCTGCGGCTTCTGGGAGCTGTGTGGTGCAGACCCCGACCCTGTGCCCTGGCTGGAGTGCCAGAGCAGGGCAAGCCCCAGACTGTGCTCACCAGTGGGAGCTTGCGGGCCATGGTATAAACCAGGGGTGGGCAAACTCTTAGATTCAGCAGAGCATATAAGAGCAAGAGGAGGCCTGCATGCCCCTAAACAAACAAACAATAAAAGACATAACATGGATAATGGCAAATGTCCAAGAAGGTACCCTTCGAAAAGTGGAAATTCAACCCAACTGATGCCAAAGGAAAGGAGCAAATGCTACAGCAGGTAAAATGTAATATGAAAATCAGGAGGGCTAAGAGGAAATGTAAAGAGAAAATAGCCAATAAAAATTCTTTAAGAATACCAGAAGTAGAAAGTCTGTGAGAGAGTCAATGGGAGCAATCAAGGAGGATAAGGACATTGCAGGGACGCTACAGAAATTCTTTTGTGTCAGTCTTCCTGCATGATGATGGAAAGACACCCAATAGCACTGAGACGTAGGAACTGCCGTGTTTTATCTGCCAAGATTTGCCCTGCATGCTATTTTTTCAGAATACAGAGATATTGCAGCCTTTATAACTTCTGAAGAAACTGCATGGCATGGAGCTCTTTTGTACCATGAAAGCTGAATTGACAGCCTTAACTAATTCTTATGCTATTTGTGATTCTGTTACAAAAATGATGGAACAACATGTGACTTTCTGGCTGTTCAAATACTACTGCTGGAATTTTCAAGGGGGGGAGCTGCATTGAACATTCTGGCCTAGATTACTCTGAAGCCCTCATGCCTAATGAAGAACACTACTTCATTGTAAGAGTATTGTTTTGTCTTCTAATGTGATGCAACTTTTGCTTTTCTTTATTTCTATTTCCTTATTTCAATTAACTTATGCTCATAGCTTTCACATTTTTCCTGCAGGTATATAATCAGACGTTCTCCTTAAATTCAATAAAACTTCTCAATTCAACATGAGTTTGTGTTGTGGCTGACAAGCCACATTCTACTGATGTCAGACAGACAAGTCAGTACAAGAAGCTACAGACTGGTGACCCAGGATCCATTGCTCTACGAACCATCTCAAATACGCTTATGTATTGAGCTTATGCTCAAATAAATTGGTTAGTCTCTAAGGTGCCACTAGTACTCCTTTTCTTTTTTCTCAAATACACTTTAAGTTCTCCCAAAAAATCTTCTGACCTTCCACCTGCAGCTCTCAAATGAGTTAACAGGAAGAAAAGACAATTCCATCCCCTTAGCATGAGAAAAGATCAAGAGTGGTTTGAGGGTATATTTGTGAATGCTGGGATGAGAAACATCGCACACAAAAAGAAGGTCACAAAAGCAAGAGCAAGATGCACTATTCATCACCTGTAAGCAGAGTGTCAGTTTGTGAATTATGCTGAAATCAAGCTGTGTTGGTTTGGGTTTCAGTACCTTAAACACATCCAGTGACTTCTGCTATAAGAGCCAAGAGTTTTGTCTAGCTAGGCACTAATTTAAAATACTCTTAATGTTAACAATTACTAAATGTTTGGAGAACTGATCACACTTATTTATTTGTAATTAAACACAATTTGATAAGCCTTTGTTCACAACCCCACTGGGTTAGAGAGAAGAGAGGTTCACGGGGAATCCAATCCCCAATGGGGCCACGAGAGGACGACAGTCAACATTTGCGTTGCCACCCTTTGCCAGAAGAGGGAGATTTTATTTTCATCCAGGGCTGAGAAGACTGCAGCTGGCAGAGGCTGTCGTGGGATGCACCTAGGGATGTCTACACTGGAGCCGGCGGTATAATTTCTGTCTCAGGTAGACATACCATGCTTGGTCTGATCAAGTGTAGCTGCAGCAGCATGAGCAGTGGGAGGGGATAGCCGCCGAGTAGGATCCTGTCTGAGATCCTAGATACATACTTGGGTGGTTGGCCCCTTCTATTCGTAGCATGCTAGCTTGATCAGAACTAGTGAGTGTACGTGCCCCTGAGCTCCAAATTACATCCCCAGCAGCAACGGAGACATACCCTAAGTGAGCACATCCTCTGGGTGACCTGGCCACAGCCCCTCCGAGGTCAACACCACCCACCTTCACAGTTGCATCAACTTGCCTAAGGTCTCTAGGTGGGCTTTCTACCACCACAGGTTTACACTAGAGTCTGCGCTGACATAGCATTTTGGTGAACCTAACTCAAAATCGATTCCCAGACTAGAACTCCAGAGAGCTTTGCCTCCAGCAGACAGGGCAGGTTAGGGTTAGGAGACAAATTCCTTCAGTTACGATTACTTCATTGTATTACAGTAGCACCTAAAGGCGTCAAACCTAGATCAGGATCCCATTGTGCTGGGAACTGGACATAGTTGGGAGAATGTCCCTGCTCCTTAAGATCTAAACAGACAAGACACAGGTTGGGAGGAAAGAAAGCAGACAGGGGCAGTGATGCTCTGTGTGGAAGAACAGTGAGCAAGAAAGAAAATGCACAAAAGGAAAGGAGAGGCCCTATCCCAGCAGTAGGAAGGGAGAGTGAAGGCCTCGAGTGGCCCAAAGTTTATGACAGTAAAATGGATGCTATGCATTAGGAGGAGGGAAGGGTAAAGGAAAGAGATGAGGGAAATAAAGCAGGCAAAGAGAATTCACAGCAGTCGAAGAAATCTATCTTTTGTGTTTGGCATAATCAGATTATCCCCACATCAGCCTCCCTCTCCACCTCACCCAGTCCCACTAAAAGCAGCCGGTAGTCTCTGGTGAGGAGAAAACAAGAAGATAGAGACTGAGGGCTTGTCTACACTGGCACTTTACAGCACTGAAACTTTCCCGCTCAGGAGTGTGAAAAGACACCCCCCAAGCGCTGCAAGTTTCAGCGCTGTAAAGTGCCCGTGTAGACAGTGCACCAGCACTGGGAACTGCGCTCCCAGCGCTGGGAGCTATGCCCCTCGTGGAGGTAGTTTTTTTTAGAGCACAGGGAGAGCTCTCTCCCAGCGCTGGTGCTGCGACTACACAAGCTACGTTCAAGCACTGCCCTGGCAGCGCTTTAACGTTGCCAGTGAAGACGTGCCCTTAGACCTGATCTACACGAGAAAATTAGGTCGGCAGGGGTCTGAAAAATCCATGCCTCTGAGTGACCTAGTTAAGCCAACCTAAACCCCTGTGTAGACAGCCCTAGGTCGACGGAAGAATTCTTCCATCAACCTAGCTACCACCTCTCAGGAAGATGAAGTACCTATGCTGACAGGAGAACCCCTCCCATCGGCATAGGTAGTGTCTATACTTAAGCACTGCAGTGGTGTAGCTGTACCGCTGTAAAGTTTTACGTGTAGACAAGCCCTGAGAGACAGGGTGACTAGAGCCACTTTTTCCCCCACTAGATGTCAAAATATATCTGTTCTATTTCCTTGTCATTCTGCACCTCACTGCTGCTGAGACACCATTTTGATGGAGCATCTTAAGTATTACATGTAGCCTATTGTCTCATGGCCCCCCTTACATGTATTAAACCTGTATAAGCAATTTATAAATGTAACCTTAATATAAAGTGACATTTTCTTTCTTTTTAATATCAGAGGTGGATATTTTTAACTTGCTGTATACCAGTTTGATACACTCCCATGCCCTGCTGGCACATCAACAGATGCAGCGCTTTCTACAGGAAGGGGCATGTACCTGCTGAGCCTTGGTATGCAGCAGTCAGAGAAATCTCACCTGCCTGGCTCACTTTGTTGGCACATGGCAGATGCCCTGGAGTGATGGGTAGACTCATTTGCTTAAGCAGGCGTGGAAATAGACAGCCCGTCATTTGTTGTACTGTCAGATATGCAGGGAGGAAGAGAAGCTTGAGAGGAGAGTGGAGATTCAGGCTTGGAGAGAGGCAGGAAACGGTGTCAACAAAGATGGCACCTCACACTCAGATGCAGGAAGGCCGGGTAACGAGTTTCCCACCCAGCCCCTTTCATAGGCGCCGACTCCATGGGTGCTCTGGGGCTGGAAAAATTGGTTCAGCTCAGACAAAAGTCCTGGGGCCAAATTCTGGTCCCACTGATGCCGCCTGGCAGAGTTCCAGGAAAGGGTTAATTCCTGGCTTAATTGAGACCAGGAAAGGGACCTAGATGCTCATTTTTGGTTTGGAAATGAAGGCTGCAAATATAATGAGAACTGGCCGTTTATGACAAGGTATTATTTCTGGTGCAGTCAAGCTCCCCTCCCTGCTCCCCCTCCCCACCCCACTTCACCTCCGCCCCTGAGCACGCCGCATCCCCGCTTCTCCTCCCAGCGCTTGCCGCTGCAAAACAGCTGTTTCATGGCGAAACAAACTCCAGGGGGGGAGGAGTGGGAATATGGCGCCCTCAGGGGACGAGGTGGGGAAGAGGCAGGGCTGGGCCAGGGATTTGGGGAAGGGGTTAGAATAGGGGCAGGGAGGGGGCGGAATTGGGGCAGGCACTTTGGGGAAAGGGTTGGAATGGGGGCAGGGCAGGGATGGGAGGGGGCAGGGCAGGGATGAAGTCAGGGTGGGGCCGGGGGCAGAAGGGAGTCGAGCACCCATCGGCGACAGCAGAAGTTGACACCTACAGCCCCTTTGCCAGCATAACAGCACTTATTAGCACCACTTAGTGCTCTGCAAGGCTGTTGACAGCTGGTGATGCACACTGGGGTTTTGCTGACAGCAAAATCTAACACTCCGTTATACTGCACTGGGTGGGAATCCACCTGGACAAGTCTCTCCACTGCCCCTTTCCCCCTCTTTGATTTCCAATGTACCCACTTTCTCTCATGCTATTTCCTTTCTCTCTCTTATTTCCCCTTCCCCCCCCACCCCCATCCCCTACCCCTCTCTCTCCCCAATGGAGAAATACTGCCCTGGAAGAAGTGGGAACAATCCCCAAGATTGAATTTCTCCCCCTTCCTCTATTTAATCTCCATTCTCTCCCTCCCATCTTTTCTTTCTCCAGTCCCTCTCTCCCTTTTGTTCTGCCTCTTCTTAATTGAATCTCTTCCTCCCCTTTCTCTATATCCACGCTTTCCTCTATGAAGTCCCTTCTTTTTTTCTTTTTTTTTTTAAGAAAATAAGGCCTGATGTCTGGATTAATATGTCTCATTGCTCACACTTGTTAATTCATTGCTGCAATTAAATATGGCTTGGAGGGGCACAGAGGAGTGAGGGGCACTGGCAGGGCTGGGAGAGGAGCCCAGGACTAGGAGAGCAGCCGTTGCTACAGAGCAGGAGTGATGGGCATTGATAAAAGCTATGAATGGGAGGAGAGTCTCTGCCTGCAATGGGTCATTTGGGTGATAGTATCAGGCAGGATTTGAACCCCAGGCTCCCTAGGTGAAAGGCTATTGGGCTAATTTAAATGCTCTCTCACCTCTTAGGGAAGAAAGGGGAAGTTATTCCAAGTCAACTCCTGTTCAAATCAATGGGAGTCTTTCCACTGCCTGTAATGGAAGCGGGACTGGGCCCGTGGATGCCCCTAGGTTGCTTTCTCATAACCAAATAAGTGAAGCAAGACCTCACTTGGAACAAGTGGAGACTCAGCTCATCCTCTTCAGAGAATTAGGGTTGCATTACATGACCCTGGAGGGCTCCTGACTTTAAGGGGATTGCTCTGCTGCAAGCAGTGGGAGAATTTAACCCACCCCCCTTTATCTCAATCTTCCTCCTCTGTTCTCGCCTTCATTTCTTATTACTCTCCCATCTCCTCTCTCTCCTCATCTACTTTCCTTACTGGGAAGGGGTTGGGGGAGGGGATTGGAAAGGGAGAGAGGAGATTGTAGCTAGGGAGTGAGCAATGGCTAGATGGGCACACTATGGCAACGCTGATGGAGTTGCTGTGGTGTAGTGCTCGGTGGTGATTCATTCTGGGCATGCAGGAACTCCTTAGTCACACGGAAAGCTACATCCACAGAGAAATGGTGGAAAGGTGGGGGAGTGAGACTGAGCCAAGACTGGAGCAGTGGCATGAGCAGGCCTTAGGAGAAAGTGGCCATGAGGTCAAAGAGGTCTGGTGGAGTGAGTCCAGGGAGTTTAGAAAACAAAGAGACCAGTTTTTTAAGGGAATTAGGAGCTGAGTCAGAAGCCAGCAAAGATGTCCAAGGAGAGGGAGATCAGAGTGCCAGTCATGGTGACAGATGATGGGAAGGACACTGAGAAAGCCAGAGAAGTGAGCACCATGAGAGGCAAGTTTAAGATCTCATTTTATTTCTCTCCCTCATTTCTAATCTCTCTAGTCCCTTTGCCCAACCAACATCTCACAGTTCAGTAGCTTTGGAAATTTTCCATTACTATCCTGTTATCTTCCCTTTTCTAGATCATTGACAAAGATGTTAAAGAAGGCCAGACCTACCATTCGCTTTGCTTCCATTGAAGCCTGTGGGAGTTATGCCTTTAATTTCAACAGGAGCAGAATCAGCCCCTATCTTCACAAAGTTATGTTCCTTCTCCCTCTTTCCGCCCATTTTTATCTAAGCCGAAGCTGTGGTGGATAGAGAAACCCTCCTACAACAGCACCTCGAGGAAGGGCACACACACGTTAGGTGAAGGTACCCTTGCTACCCAACCCGTGGAGTACTGGGGAGTGAGCCATGCAGACACCCAGACTGCATGGGGGCATGTGCCATCGGAGGCAAGCCACAGCAGGGAATGGAGTGGGTTCATTCTGCTTTGTTTTTAACCTCCTCTCCATTCTTCTTTGCCTGAATGGGATTACAGAAGTGACAAGGGAGCTCACTGCCAGACACACACTCTGGCAAGGCATCAGGTTTTAAAGACACACCAACTCAGAGCAGTGCTAATATGCTGTCTCTTCTTATTACATGGACTCAGTTCCTGCTCCTCAGCCCTCTCCATATCCCGCTCTACCTACCACCATCTCTGGCAGTCCTGTCTAACATGCTGCAATTCTCCCTCCAGTGGAGAGAGATGTATCTGAGCTGGGAGCTTCCATGCAGCATTGACCCCACCAGTGACTCCAGCAGCGTGAGCTTCCTCACAACAGTGCCCTGCCAGTGCAAGCAGCAGCCTCTAGCTAAGCACAAAGTGCTAGTGGAATTAATATGCCTATTCACTACCAAAGGAGAAGGAAGATGAGCTACTCTGCTTTATACCCTCTTCCTGATAGACTCAGAGTCGTAGGGCTGAAAGGTTCCTTGAGAAGTCACTAAGGCCAGCCTCCCTGCACTGAGGCAGGACCAAGGAAACCCAGACCATCCCTGGCAGGCGTTTATCCAGCCTGTTTTTAAAAACCTTCAGTGACAGGGATTCCATAACCTCCCTTGGAAGCCTGTTGCAGAGCTTAACTATCCTAACAGTTAGATATTAGGGAAACCTTTCTAACCTAAATCACCCTTGCTGCAGATTAAGCCCATTCCATCTTGTGCTATTTGCAGTGAACTTGGAGAACATTTGAGCCCCTGTCCTCTTTATAACAGCCCTTGACATATTTGAAGACATCAGGTCCCTCCTCAAGTTGTCTTTTCTCAAGACTAAACATGCCTAGTTTTTTTAACCCTTCCTCCTAGGTCAGGTTTTCTAAACCTTTTATCACTTTTGTTGCTCTCCTCTGGACTTTCTCCAATTTGTCCACATCTTTCCTGAAGTGTGGCGCCCAGAACTGGACACAGTACTCCACTGAGGCTTCACCAGTGCTGACTAAAGCGGGACAATTACCTCCTGTGTCTTACATACAACACTCGTGTTAATGAACCTGGTAAAGCACTCACCATAGGGGTGCCTCCTTGAGGCTAGGTCTGGGAATTAACTCTCCCCACACCTGGTGCCTCCTTCTGTTGGTTGCTTGTGCCGTGGCCCCTCTCCTTCTTCATGACCCTTCATGATGAGGCTTTCTTCCAGCAGCTTGCAGAAGCTACTAGATCGCACGCCCTGGTTCTCATGGGTGACTAATTTTTCTGATATCTGCTGGGAGAGCAGTACAACGGTGCATAGACAATCCAGGAAGTTTTTGGAAAGCGTAGGGGACAATTTCCTGGTGCAAGTGCTAGAGGAGCCAACTAGGGGGGGAGCTTTTCTTGACCTGCTGCTCACAAACCGGGAAGAATTAGTGGGGGAAGCAAAAGTGGATGGGAATCTGGGAGGCAGTGACCATGAGTTGGTTGAGTTCAGGATCCTGACACAGAGAAGAAAGGTAAGCAGCAGGATACGGACCCTGGACTTCAGGAAAGCAGACTTCAACTCCCTCAGGGAACAGATGGGTAGGATCCCTGGGGGACTAACATGAAGGGGAAAAGAGTCCAGGAGAGCTGGCTGTATTTCAAGGAATCCCTGTTGAGGTTACAGGGACAAACCATCCCGATGTGTCGAAAGAATAGTAAATATGGCAGGGACCAGCTTGGCTTAACGGTGAAATCCTAGCAGATCTTAAACATAAAAAAGAAGCTTACAAGAAGTGGAAGGTTGGACATATGACCAGGGAAGAGTATAAAAATATTGCTCGGGCTTGCAGGAGTGAAATCAGGAAGGCCAAATTGCACCTGGAGCTGCAGCTAGCGAGAGATGTCACGAGTAACAAGAAGGGTTTCTTCAGGTATGTTGGCAACAAGAAGAAAGCCAAGGAAAGTGTGGGCCCCTTACTGAATGAGGGAGGCAACCTAGTGACAGAGGATGTGGAAAAAGCTAATTTACTCAATGCTTTTTTTGCCTCTGTCTTCACTAACAAGGTCAGCTCCCAGACTGCTGCGCTGGGCACCACAACATGGGGAATAGATGGCCAGCCCTCTGTGGAGAAAGAGGTGGTTAGGGACTATTTAGAAAAGCTGGACGTGCACAAGTCCATGGGGCCGGACGAGTTGCATCCGAGAGTGCTAAAGGAATTGGCGGCTGTGATTGCAGAGCCATTGGCCATTATCTTTGAAAACTCGTGGCGAACGGGGGAAGTCCCGGATGACTGGAAAAAGGCTAATGTAGTGCCAATCTTTAAAAAAGGGAAGAAGGAGGATCCTGGGAACTACAGGCCAGTCAGCCTCACCTCAGTCCCCGGAAAAATCATGGAGCAGGTCCTCAAAGAATCAATCCTGAAGCACTCACATGAGAGGAAAGTGATCAGGAACAGTCAGCATGGATTCACCAAGGGAAGGTCATGCCTAACTAATCTAATCACCTTCTATGATGAGATTACTGGTTCTGTGGATGAAGGGAAAGCAGTGGACGTATTGTTTCTTGACTTTAGCAAAGCTTTTGACACAGTCTCCCACAGTATTCTTGTCAGCAAGTTAAAGAAGTATGGGCTGGATGAATGCACTATAAGGTGGGTAGAAAGTTGGCTAGATTGTTGGGCTCAACGGGTAGCGATCAACGGCTCCATGTCTAGTTGGCAGCCGGTGTCAAGTGGAGTGCCCCAGGGGTCGGTCCTGGGGCCGGTTTTGTTCAATATCTTCATAAATGATCTGGAGGATGGTGTGGATTGCACTCTCAGTAAATTTGCGGATGATACTAAACTGGGAGGAGTGGTAGATACGCTGGAGGGCAGGGATAGGATGCAGAGGGACCTAGACAAATTGGAGGATTGGGCCAAAAGGAATCTGATGAGGTTCAATAAGGATAAGTGCAGGGTCCTGCACTTAGGACGGAAGAACCCAATGCACGGCTACAGACTAGGGACCGAATGGCTAGACAGCAGTTCTGCGGAAAAGGACCTAGGGGTGACAGTGGATGAGAAGCTGGATATGAGTCAGCAGTGTGCCCTTGTTGCCAAGAAGGCCAATGGCATTTTGGGATGTATAAGTAGGGGCATAGCGAGCAGATCAAGGGACGTGATCGTCCCCCTCTATTCGACATTGGTGAGGCCTCATCTGGATACCATGTCCAGTTTTGGGCCCCACACTACAAGAAGGATGTGGATAAATTGGAGAGAGTCCAGCGAAGGGCAACAAAAATGATTAGGGGTCTGGAACACATGACTTATGAGGAGAGGCTGAGGGAACTGGGATTGTTTAGTCTGCAGAAGAGAAGAATGAGGGGGAATTTGATAGCTGCTTTCAACTACCTGAGAGGTGGTTCCAGAGAGGATGGTTCTAGACTATTCTCAGTGGTAGAAAAGGACAGGACAAGGAGTAATGGTCTCAAGTTGCAGTGGGGGAGGTTTAGGTTGGATATTAGGAAAAACTTTTTCACTACAAGGGAGGTGAAACACTGGAATGCGCTACCTAGGGAGGTGGTAGAATCTCCTTCCTTAGAAGTTTTTAAGGTCAGGCTTGACAAAGCCCTGGCTGGGATGGTTTAGTTGGGGATTGGTCCTGCTTTGAGCAGGGGGTTGGACTAGATGACCTCCTGAGGTCCCTTCCAACCCTGATATTCTATGATTCTATGATGACCCAGGGTGTTCCCTCTTCATGACTCAACCCCCCGGCTAGGTAACTAGGCAGTGCACCCCACTTCCGGGGTAACAAAGCTGTCTGTGTGCGGTTTCAGGCAGTCTTCCATTCCAAATCCTGGTCCTGTGCCACTTTGCCAGTGGGGGCATGCAGGCCAACCTGCAACTCCTGGTTCCAGCCCAGGGACCTTGGGACTCCAGTCAGTCTCAGACCCTGTTGCTGTTTCCCGGAACTCCTTCCTACCCCACTTCTCTATCTTCTTGCCCGTCTCTGGTTTACCATTGGAGACTGTGCTCCCCCTGGCTTCTTCAACTTTCTAAGCCTCTTCTAAGACTGTCTAATCCAGGGCAGGACCCTGGGGTTTACTCTCCTGCTGAATCTCCTCCTTATCGCTAGCCAACTCCCTTTCCCTCTAGGGAGTGACTGCAAACCTCCTCCCTGAAGCCCTTTTCTGCTCTTAGCTCCTGGCCTTATAATGCTATCCCAGCTCCTTCCCAAACTGGGTTTCATCTGCCATTAGGAACCATCAATCCCTCGTTCCCCTCCAGGTGCAGCATCTCAGATGAATTGAGCCCCCCTGGCACACATTAACTCACTTAGGGCTGGTGTGGGGTGGACACCCCAGCATATTAGCTTTTTTTCCACAACTGCATGAAATTGTTGACTCATTTAATTTGTGAAACACTATAACCCCCAGATCCTTTTTAACAGTACTACTGCCTAGCCAGTTACTCCTCACTTTGCAATTGTACATTTGATTTTTACTTCCTAAGTGAAGTACTTTGTACTTGTCTTTTTTCTATGTCATGTTGAATTCAGACCAATTCTCCAATTTGTCAAGGGCATGTTCAATTTGAATCCTGTCCTCCAAAGTGCTTGCAACCCCCTCCCAGCTTGCAAATTTTATAAGTGTACTCTCCATTCCAATAGCCAAGTCATTAATGAAAATATTGACTAGTACTGGACCCAGGACTGACCCCTGTGGGACCCCACTAGATATGCCTTCCCAGTTTGAGAGTGAACCATATTGGTAACTCCTCTGGGTACAGTCTTTCAACCAGTTATGCACCCACTCATAGTAATTTCATCTAGACCACGTTTCCCTAGTTTACTGATGAAAATGTTAAGTGGGACTGTGCCAAAAGCCTTACTGAAATCAAGATATATCATATCTACCGCTTCACCCCATCCACTTGGTCAGTAACCCTGGCAGAGAAGGACATTAGGCTAGTTTGGCATGATTTGTTCTTGACAAATCCATGCTGGCTATTCCTCATTAACCCTATTTTCCCCAGGTGCTTATAAACTGATTGTTTAATAATTTGTTCCAGTATCTTTCCATGTATCGAAGTTAGGCTGACTGGTCTATAATTCCCCGGTCCACTTTTTTAAAGACAGATGCTATGTTTACTCATCTCTAGTGCTCTGGGACCTCACCCATCTCCATGAGTACGGGCATATTGAATGCAGAGAAAAGGCATGACTCACCAGCTGCTCCCCCTTCATGTACATAATACTAGGGGGGAGGAAAAGGAGGATACATATCCATTGGGGATTGGAAAATCAATTTGGATACTGTACAAATTGAGCCAAACCAAAACTTAAACCCAAATTGGAGGACATTCTTTAAATGCCTGATTCCAAAGCAGAAGTGTCAAAACACCATGATAAAAGGCTGTTCTCATGGTATTTCTGGCCTGACTGAAATCAAGAGGTACCAGAAATCTTGCAAGAAAATATTTGTTTTCTCTTATGAGATTTATAGTTCATTTTGACAGACCCAAGAGGTTTGACAACACAAAGACCAGGCCCTCAGCTGGGGTTAATCAGCATAGGTCTGTTGAAGTCAATGGACCTATGTGGATTGACATCAGCTGAGGAGCTGGCTCAAGCTTTTGAGCACTTACCTAAACTGAACCTCCCAATCTTTTGAAGTTCAACCCACCACTGATTGCCAGTCGGACAATCCGGGATAGCAAAATAATCCCTGTTGCATGTTCTTCCCACCACCTCCTGCATCTGTGAAAATGGAGCACTCCAATCATTAAACTAGGAAGTCAGTTCTTAGCCAAATTGGCCAAGGTCTCCAGCACCTGCCTTCACCAATGTGGATGTTACTTTTACACTGACTTGCCTCTCTCGTCCCTTGGTGGCTGTCTAAGTCAAGTCACTATGAGTTTGGTAATACCTCAGCAGAGTCATGACAACGTAACCATTTCAGTGGCTACAACACTTAGTCCCTGGCTTTGCAATTTCACCTTTGATTACAGCACTATTGAGGCCTGGTCACCTGCTAAACTCCCACTGACTTCAGTGGTAGTGGTGGATGCCCAACCACCTCTCTCAATCAGGCTACTCGAGTCTTTTATCATCCTGCCATTTGTGCGTAGCTGATGCAAAATGCAGCAGCATGTTTAAATTTCCTCCATTCTTGTAATGATCATGTGACACCCTCATTTTTAGACTTCTTGCACTGATTACCCATTAGCTTTAGCACCTGGTTCAAATTACTAGTTGTATTTAAAGTTCTTCACTCGACACAGGAATTTCCATACCAGGTGAAACCAGTGTTCCATCTAATCCAAGGAAAGTCTCTGACAGCAACTAATGCTATATACTTCAAAGGGAAGGTGCAGTGAACCCCCTTGTGGACAATTACAGTTTAACATGCCTACAGGGCAAGTTTTCGCCTACCCTCATCAATTAGTGGTTGGCTTATGTCCTGAAGCAGGAGTGTTTATACACGAGGGTTGTTGAGTTTTTTCCTGTCTAATATAATTGTAGGTGTTTCCATTAGCCATATAACCATCTCATCCTGTTTTGTATCTAAATTCTTGGCCTCAAAGATATCTTGGTGGCAGTGAATTCCAAATTAACTGCGTGTTAAGTAAGTGTTTCGGTTTTGTCTGTTTTAAATGTGTTGCCTTTCACATGGATTGAATGTCCCTTATTCTTTTATTAAGAGAGAAGGTAAATTGCAGCAATCTTCTCTCTACCATCCATTATTTTCTATATTTCTGTCATGTCCCCTCTTATTAATTCTTCTCTAAACTAAACAGTCCCCATTTTTTCAATCTCACATATAAATTATCCCCAATCTCTGTTCATTTTCGTCACCCGTATCTGAGCTCCCTCTATTCCTGGTGTACCTTTTCTGAGATGGGGAGGACCAGAACTAAGAGCAGACCATTGATTTAAATAACAGCATAATATTTGCTGTATTATTCTCCATCCCATTCTTTATGGACATTTTGCCTACTTTTTTGACCACCGCTGCACACTGAAAAGAGGTTTTCATTGAGCTGTCTATAGTGATGTCCAGCTCCATTATATTTGTCCATTCTAATCTCAGTTCGATTTATGCTGGGGGTGTACCCCCACGTGGGACTTGTGATCTAGACATGATGATCTGATTCGGATGCCTTTGAGGCCCATGTGCTCTTAGACTCTCCAGTACAATAATACAGTGATGAGAGCAATAGAAAAGCCTACACATAAAATAAATACATTTAGCTACTATTTGGTAGAAAGACCCACTATTTCAAAGTAATTCGTTCAAGGGGCCAAATTAATCCCTGGTGTAACTCCACTGAAGTCAACTAGAAAAGGAGGACTTGTGGCACCTTAGAGACTAACCAATTTATTTGAGCATAAGCTTTCGTGAGCTACAGCTCACTTCATCGGATGCATTGGAAGTCAACTAGTTACACCTAGCATGAATTTGGCCTAAGACTTTTTTCCAGTCATTTTTAATTGTGCATTTTATTCTTGTTCTCCATCTTCCTATAAAGTGCCCTGATACTTGTGAAGGGCTTTCAATACACCAACCAATAGTAATCACATCACTGGAGGTCTGATTTACCAATGTCCGTAACCACAGTGAGAAATGGTGGAGCCCTAAAGAAATTTCTGATGTGTGACATTAATCTGTTAGTCCCCCTTGAGAGGCACTCAAATGGATTGAGTAGCCAGGGGAAGTTGCAATAGATGGCTATCACACATATACACACCCCTGTCTTCCCTTTACGGTAAGCAAGGGGGTGGGACCACACATGTCCCTGGGGACAACCATAAACCAATCAACTGCCCATTTCACTGGCTCCATGTTGCGTCAGATATCTCATCCCACGCTCCCTTTTACTCCTGGCTAATTCTGTAAAATAGTGAGAGATACCTTGGCACCATCTGCTTCTCTCACCATGCTACGAAGGACAAGCCTGGCACAGGGCTCCATCCTTTTGCCCCCTAGGAAATGCTGCCAATAGAACTGTCTGAATGGCAGCACATGCCACCTCTTGCACAGCGCTATCACATACTGACACAGCAAGACACGCACACTCGATGCCATGAGGCCTGAAATAAATCCAGGGCCAGTGACCTGCCCTTTGACTTAGAGACTCTTGGCCCTACCCCCTTGGGGGAGGGATAGCTCAGTGGTTTGAGCACTGGCCTGCTAAACCCAGGGTTGTGAGTTCAATCCTTGAGGGGGCCATTTGGGGCAAAAATTGGGGATTGGTCCTGTTTTGAGCAGGGGGTTAGACTAGATGACCTCCTGAGGGCCTTTCCAACCTGGATATTCTATGACCCATGGGGAAAAACAATCATGGACCATCTCATGAATTTGGGGCTGGGAAGATTCCCAACCAACACCACGCAGGGCAACTGTGACGATCACCTTCTGTAATTACAGTTTCTGAAATATCTGGTATTTCTCTCCACCGCATTTGTTACAGCAAAGGGGAGATATCTGCATGGAGACCAAGTTCTCACCTGCTCGGTGTGCTGCTTCCGTTCCCCCAATATCACAAACAAAATGGATGGAAGTTGCTTGCTCTGAATGGGTCCATTTCAGCCACCTCATTATATTAGACAGAGGCAAAGCCAAGAGAGAAAGAACCCAGCAAAAGGCAATGGAAATGATTGGAATCACCAAGGTGTCAGGAAGCACAAAGCCTCCGTAAGAGATAGGACTGAAGACTAAGACCGTTTCATTTTCTGGAAAGAAACAGAGTAAGAGGAGGCAGCATGGAGACACATGAAATAACAGCTGCTATAGGGAAGGAGAACTCCACTCCTTTTCTCTTTGCATCATGCCCATGGCTCCCCCTGGTGTATTGAAGGCCTGGGGAGTCAAAGAGGGTAAGAAGAGGACTGGAGCACTAACCCATTTGGAAGCCAGTCGTGCACTCCATTGGAAGACACCGACCTCCAGATCCACGGCCCAGTTCCCAGCTCCAGCAGTCGGGCTATGCACTCACAGTTCTTAAAGGCTGGGGAGAAAGTAATCCTTCCCCCACTCCTACCTGTGCAGCAGCAGCAGAGCCACTCTAAGCTAGCGTTGGAGAGGGAGTAGCTATGAGCTGCCACATCCCTCTCGGAGGGGACTGGTCAGTAGGGCATGTAGACCCACTGGCTAGGCCTCCATATCTCTACTGCAGAGCAGAAAAAAAATCCCATGGAGCTGGGATGCAGGGAGCACAGTTCTTCAGGGTGGGTTTCCCACATCCTGTCCCTTCCCTACACAGCAGAACCGCACACGTTCTACTGCAGGCAGGGCCCCTCTGCACTCAGAAAGGTAGGGCAGGGGCTATTTGCTTGCCGTGGCCTACTGGCATAGCAATCCCCAGAGTCATGTCTCAGCCCCAGGTGGGGAATCCCAGGGGTGATACCTCAGAAAATTGAACAGTGTGCTGAACCCTATTTTATTTTTCGGTAAAATGATCATCCATATGGAAGAAAATATGCAATTTCTCCAGACATCTGCTGTGCGATCCAGAAAATGCATTATTAGAGGCATGCTGCAAAGTGTGAAATAGATTTCAGAAGTTAGAAAGGGATTGAATATTTAAAGGATGGGCGACCCATCACAGTACGTTGGAAATGCATGTTAATAAATAAACAGCACCTCATAGAGACTTTGCAAAGGGTTACCATTAATTTTGTACCTGTGAAAAGTCCTGGCTCATGAGCCCCTGCTGAAGGAAGTACTTTTATAGGTGCCATTTATTAATTATTGTTGGTGGTGGTGTGGATCTGGGCCCCAGTGTGCTAGCCTCTGTCTGTGTGGTTTATATAAACTGACAAGACCACTGCCACAAAAGAGCTTTTAATTAGGGCTCTCAAGCGATTAAAAAAATTAAATGTGATTAATCTCGCTATTTAAAAAATTAATCTCGATTAATTGCATGATTAATTGTGCAATTAATTGTGCTGTTAAACAATAATAGAATACAATTTATTTAAATATTTTTTGGATTTTTTTCTACATTTTGAAATATATTGATTTCAATTACAACATAGAATACAAAGTGTACAGTGCTCACTTTAAATTTATGTTTATTACAAATATTTCAACTGAAAAAAAGAAATATTTTTCTATTCACTTAAGTACTGTAATGCAATCTCTTTATCATGAAAGTTGAACTTACAAATACAGAATTATGTACCAAAAAATAACTGCACTCAAAAAATAAAACAGTGTAAAACTTTAGAGCCTACAAGTCCACTCAGTCCTACTTCAGCCAATCGCTCAGACAACCAAGTTTTTTACATGTGCAGAAGATAATGCTGCCTGCTTCTTGTTTATAATGTCACCTGAAAGAGAGGCATTCATGTGGCACTATTGTAGCCGGCGTCGCAAAATGTTTACATGCCAGATGCGCTAAAGATTCTTATGTCCCTTCGTGCTTCAACCACCGTTCCAGAGAACATGTGTCCATGCTGATGACGGGTTCCGCTCGATAACGATCCAAAGCAATGCGGACCGACCCATGTTCAATTTCATCATCTGAGTCAGATACCACCAGCAGAACCTTTTTTGGTGGTTCGGGTTCTGTAGTTTCTGCATCAGAGTGTTGCTCTTTTAAGACTTCTGAAAATATGCTCCACACTTCCTCCCTCTCAGATTTTGGAAGGCACTTCAGCTTCTTAAACCTTGGGTCAAGTGCTGTAGCTATTTTTAGAAATCTCACATTGGTACCTTTTTTGTGTTTTGTCAAATCTGCTGTGAAAGTGTTCTTAAAACGAACATGTGCTGGGTCATCATCCAAGACTGCTATAACATGAAATATAAGGAAGAATGCAGGTAAAACAGAGCAGGAGACATACAATTCTACCCCAAGAAGTTCAGTCACAGATTTACTTAACGCATTTTTTTTTTAAATGAGCGCCATGAGCATAGAAGCATGTCCTCTGGAATGGTGGCCAAAGCATGAAGGGGCATATGAATGTTTAGCATAGCTGGCACAAAAATACCTTGCAACGCCAGCTACAAAAGTGCCATGCGAACGCCTGTTCTCACTTTCAGGTTACATTGTAAATAAGAAGCAGGCAGCATTATGTCCCATAAATGTAAACAAACTTGTTTGTCTTAGCAATTGGCTGAACGAGAAGTAGAACTGAGTGGACTTGTAAGCTCTAAAGTTTTACATTGTTTTATTTTTGAGTGCAGTTATGTACCAAAACAAAAAAATCTACATTTGTAAGTTACACTTTCACAATAAAGAGATTGCACTACAGTACTTGTATGCAGTGATGAGCTGCCAAAATCTTAACACGTTCCCTCCTTACCCCATGAGGGGGTCGTTGCCCACCCCCGTCCCCCGGAACTCCTGCCCCATCCAACCCCCCCGTGTTCCTTGATGTCCCCCCCAGGACCCCTGCCCCATCCACCCCCCTCCCCTGTCCCCGACTGCCCCCAGAACCGGGCAGAAGGGTCTCTTGGGCCACCATAGTGGGTGCCCACCCCACCCCTAAGAGCCAGAGGGACCTGCCGGGGGGCGAGGAGGGGAGTCCCGGCGGTGCTTACCTGGGGCAGCTCCCAGGAAGCATCCGGCAGGTCCCTCTGGCTCCTAGGGGCAGGGTAGCGTAGATAGGAGGGGAGCAGGGGGAGCGGCCACTCCCCCCACCGATCACATCAAAAGTGGTACCTTAAGTGCCGACTCCGTGGGTGCTCCGGGGCTGGAGCACCCATGGGGAAAATTTGGTGGATGCAGAGCACCCACTGGCAGCTCCCCGCCCCGCCTCCAGCCCCAGCTCACCTCACCTCCACTCCGCCCCTGAACGCGCCGTCCCGCCCTGCTTCTCTTCGCCCCCCCCTTCCTGCGAATCAGCTGTTCGGCAGGAAGCCTGGGAGGGCTGAAAAGCAGGCGGCGGCTTCGCACTCAGGCCGAGGGTGGCGGAGATGAGCTGGGGCGGGGAGCGATTCCCCTGCACCCCCCCCCGCCCCCTTGGGTTACCTGCTGTGGCACAGGCGGCCCTCCTCGCACCCCCCCACCGCCCCAGCTCACCTCCGCCTCCCTGGGCCTGAGTGCGAAGCCGCCACCTACTTCTCAGCCTGCCCCGGCTTCCCGCGCAAACAGCTTATTCGTGGGAAGCCTGCGGGGGTGGAGAAGCAGAGGTGGGTGGTGCATTCAGGGTAGGAGGCGGAGGTGGAGCGGAGGTGAGCTGGGGCTGGGGTTGGGGCAGGGAGCTGCCGCTGGGTGCTCTGCACCCACCAAATTTTCCCCTTGGGTGCTCCAGGGCTGGAGCACCCATGGAGTCGGCGCCTAAGGTGCCACTTTTGGCCGGTTCAATTTAGAAGCCCTCGCGGAACAGCCGGTTCTCAAAGGGCTTCTAAATTTAACAACCGGTTCTAGCGAACTGGTGCGAACCGGCTCCAGCTCACCACTGCTTGTATGAGGTGAATTGAAAAATACTGTTTCTTTTGTTTATCATTTTTACAGTGCAAATATTTGTAATCAAAAATAATATAAAGTGAGCACTGTGCTCTTTATATTCTGTGTTGTAATATAAATCAATAGATTTGGAAATGTAGAAAAACATCCAAAATATTTAATAAATTTCAATTGGTATTCTACTGTTTAACATTGCAATTAATCGACAGACCTACTTTTAATCTAAGGATAAGATGAGAGACAACAGGATACAACTAACAGAGGAAATACAAGGTACAGATAGGGTTGGCATGGCCAGCTGCACTGCAAGCTTCTTGCATGTTGCCCTCTGTCAATGTGCATAGGCCTCCAAAGAGACCACACCTATGGATCAGAGGGGAGTTTAATCTCCAAGACCCATTCAGACCAGGTCCCTTCTGCTAAGAATATAACAGTCCAACTCTTGCCAGTCCTCAGGCTCTTTTCCTGGTGAGTCCCAGTCTCCCCCAGCTCCAGAGCTCCTTGCTCAGCCAATCCCAGTCTCACCCTGATCCAGGTCCCCTTGCCTAGCCAGCCTCAGACTCCCCCATCTCCTAGTCCCTGTCTCCTTTCTCAGCCAGTCTCAGTCTCCCACACAACTCTCAATTCCAGTTTCTCTCTCTGCTCCCTGACCAGTCTCCAGTCCCAGTCCCTCCCTCCCAATCTACTCCCACGTACTACCCATCCTTCATGATGCCTGGGCCCACTAAAGCAGTTACTGAGAGTTCAGGAGAGAAGGCTTTCTTGCTCTCAGTTCTGGTGCCCAGCCCTGGCCTGGACCAGACATGCAATTGCAGGGAAAGTTCAGCTCAGCCCCCACAGACTGGAGCACTCCATGCAAACAGAAACTTCAGGGAATTTAGCAGCTAAAATCTGAAGAAGACTCAACTGAGCATGTGCAAATGGAGATATTTCAACGGCTTACAACTTGGTCAAATTGAGGCAGAATTTCACAGAGATGGCAAAAGGCCTGTCCCTGCCTCAAAGGCCATGTCCCTGCCAAATTTTACATCTCTGCTCCAAAGCATGGGGGTGCTAAAGCTTTTCAAAGAAAAGGTCACCATAACTTTTAAATGGGAAAAACGTATTTTTCCCTCGCTTTGTTCTAATAAACGGCTGAACCATTTTGGCTGAAATTTTCCCAAGAAATTAAGTCTGAGACAGACACCAAGCACGGGAACTTTCAGCCCAAATGGTTAAAGTTTGGCACAGTTATAAGCAACTGAAAAAAGAGTCTTATAATTGGCAGTGTCAGGCAAGCTTAATAACAGGCAGTGCTATCAGCCTCACCTATAATATCATGAAAATGGGACAGTGTTGTGCCATTTTTTTAAAATATATATTGATTTATTAACCTGGGGGATTTCACCACAGATCCCACTGGTTAATATGACCACTAGTCGCTACGCACCACTGCCCTCACGAGAAGGAAACAGTACATATCAGGAGATCAACAGTGCATGGTGGGGAGAGAGAAGACCTGTGCAATGCTGGAATAACACTGGAGCCAGGAGCAGAGACGAGAGAGAGTGTGTGGAACAAAATGCGAAGGGACGGGGGAATGAAAGACCACAATGACTGCTCCTATTGGATAGAGTGAGCCGTACAGTTTGTGCCCCTGCCTCAGCTAAATGTATGCCCATCTTCGGAGACGGCTCAAGAGCCCCACCTATTCCCTGGAAAGATCACTCCTGCTGCCAGGAAAGAAGACACTGGAACCTTCCCCACAGCAGGTAAACAGGGCACACTTCGGGGGGATGAGGGAGGAAATATCCTGTTACATTAATCAGATGAGTAGCAACTGGCTCTGAAGACAATGGCAAGCAAAATAAATCACCCTGAAGTAAAAAGAGCATCCTTCACTCTGAAACAGTGCATTCAGCCTTCGGCTTTGGGCAACACGCAGTATGACAATGGCTTCTTCCCTTAGGCAATATTTTACTGCTGCTGTTCTTGCAGCTAGTACATATTATACACACACAAGCAAAGTAAAACCTTGCTGATGGCCAGGAGACCTACTGAGAGTGAATTCATGTTGCAAATTAGCAAATAAGTGAACAAAGACAATCAAATTAGAAAAAAGGATAATACACAACACAATATACTTTGTTCATTTATTTAACAAGTGTGGTTTGGCTTTAATTATTAATAACAATGCTTCCTAACAGACTGGTAAATGATAGTTGTATTCATCTGAGACCTTGCCACAGCACTCGAGTATTAAATTATTTCCTACGAAGTAGGGTGTGGGGTGCAGGGAAGTGCGGGAAGATGCGCACGTGTGAGTGTGCGTGCGTGTGTGTGTGAGAGAGAGAATATCACGGACAGTGGAGTATTAGTGAAGAGCGCAGTATGAGGTTGTAGGGTATTCACACACAAGAGGCAGGAAGGAGGAGAGAAATTTTGGATCTCAGAGTTTGCAGGGACTTGAGAGTCTCTCAGTATTGGATTTTAAAAAAAGAAAACTATTTCCCACCCCGAAATATTGAACTCCCCTGCCTCCTCCAAGCCATGAAACTGAACAGCTGCTGTTTGTTATGAGCTGCCTATTTAAACAGGGAGGTTAATATTTTACAATGTGTTTTCTTTTCATCTCCTCTTTCTCCTTTCCGCGCTTTGCACACAGGAAATTTCATTGTCAGTGTAACTCAACTGAACTCAGCAGGCTTACACCAAGGATGACCTTGTCCCAGTGTGGTTTGGCCCCAGTTAGTCCTTGAAGCCCTGTGGGAGTGGAAGTCCCACAAGACCAGGCTCTCTTCCAAGTTGTCCAGTAACTCCTCATTACAAGCGACCTGGAAGTGCATGTGGTATCTCAGTATTTATGCTTCCAGCTCCTACTGGGAAGCACAGAGCTACAGAAAGCTGTGGTGTTTTAAAAAATAGAATGGCAGTTAAGAAAATGTACCCCCCCACACACACCCAGAAAAAGTTTGTACAAGTATTAGGCAAAGGGTGGGTGCATAGTTCAAATTTTATTCAAACCATTTAATGCATTGTACACGGAATTTCACCAGCTTCCTATTCATCTTGGCCCTCCCTCCATAATGCTTCCTATCCATTACCCCTCATCCTTTCCCCTTCCCCACTTACCTTTCCTCCTGATCTTCTTCCCCATCCATCCTCCCACCCCAACCTTCCAATACCCTCTCCATGACTCGCCACAGTTGGAGGGCATAGGCTGCCACTCGTTCACTTCGGCTCTGTCATCTCTCGGGAACTCTCCCCCCTTTCTGTCCTTCTGTGCCAATGAGTCATATCCTCTGCTTAAATCCTGCCTTACAATCTTCCCTTTTCTCTTCAGCTCATGACTGACTCTCCCCAGGAAGTGTTTTTGCTGCTGTTGGTGTACTGGATATGAAGGGTGCACTATAGAAAGATGGACTATTAGTGTATGAACTTGCCTCCTAGGGTGCCTGTGCTGAGAGATTTCAGAGTAGCAGCCGTGTTAGTCTGTATTCAAAAAGAAAAGGAGGACTTGTGGCACCTTAGAGACTAACCAGTGTTAGTCTCTAAGGTGCCACAAGTCCTCCTTTTCTTTGTGCTGAGAGAGACAGACAGCAGGCAGTAAAAGCCGAGAGAGACAAAGAGGGAGAGGAAACTAAAGGAGACTGAAAACCATAGACTCAGACAGAGAGAGCGAGCTAGGAAGACGGGGGCGGGAGTGGGGAAGCTGCTCCTGAGATGGGCCGAGTTCTGATGCCAATGGGAACCGTAGGTTCAGAGTCAAACCCCGGACAGTCAAACAGAGGGGGAAAGCAATAATAATACTTAGCCCTTACACATTCAAGCAAGCAAGGCAGAGAGGATGGAAAGAGACTGGAGGCGAGACAGACAGAGAACTGGAGGACAACAGAAAGCTAAAGGAAGAGAGGATGGGGATGAACAGCTTATTATTGTATCACAAAGGAAGACAGATTTTTTTTCCCCCTGGATGAATTGCTGCATATAAATGTAAATGGCACTATTGTCTCTGGGGACAGATGGCAACCCACATTACTGCACTGAATAGCCTCTCCACTGCCCCAGGGGAATCATTTTACTTGCTTAATCCAGATTGTCTGACTCAATGGTTGGGTGAGAAGTTTAGGGAGAGGGAATGGGGAACATGATCCTTAGGGAAGGAGGGTTGGGGTGGGTTTTTTAGATTGGCCCAAGATCCAATCCACGCTGTGTTCACCCTGTACTTCCATGTGGACTCAAGCCCTTACCCAGGCATGTGAAAGACAACTACTATTGCCACACTTACATGCTCAGTAAGGCCCCTGCCACCAACAACCACGCTGGCCAAATTCCCATCCGTGCCACCGGTGAGGGGAGAGAAGAGAAAACAGAGTGGGCAGGGAACCCTCCACTAAAGGAGGCTGGGTAAAGAGAGATAAGGATGAGCGACAACACTGCAGGCTGCCAGTCCATGAACCAGCTGGGGACCCAGCCCAGCCGCACAGTGCTGCCTGCTCTAGATCAAACCAGCCTGGGCCCCATCCCACATCAAACATCCAGAACTGCTAGTGTTATTAATAGTCAATGTCATTAAAATTAGATGAAGGAAATGCAGAAGATCTAACCTACCTAGATTTTAGGAAGACATTTGATACAGTTCCTCCTGGGAAATTAGTAGTTAAATTGGAGATGGAGATTAGTATGAGAACTGAAAGGTGGATAAGGAACTGTTTAAAGGGGAGACGACAGCGGGTCATACTGAAAGGTGACCTGTCAGGCTGGAAGGATGTTACTAGTGGAGTTCCTCAGGGATTGGTCTTGGGACCAAATCTTATTTAACATTTTTATTAATGACCTTGGTGCAAAAAGAGGGAGCATGCTAATAAAATTTGTGGATGACACAAAGTAAGGAGCTATTGCCAATATGGAGGAGGACCAAAATATCATACAAGAAGATCTGGGTGACCTTGAAAACTGGAATAATAGAAATGGGATGAAATTTAATAGTGCAAAGTGCAAGGTCATGCACTTAGGGACTAACAACAAGAATTTTTGCTCTAAGCTGGGGACATATCAGTTGGAAGTGACAGAGAAGGAGAAAGATCTGAGTGAACTGGTTGATCACAGGATGACTATGAGCTGCCAATGCAATGTGGCCATGAAAAAAGGTTAATTCGATGCTAGGATGCATCAGACGAGGTATTTCCAGTAGAGAGAGAGGGAAGTGTTACTGCCATTATACAAGGCACTGGTGAGACCTCATCTAGAATACTGTGTGCAGTTCTGGTCCCCCATGTTTAAGAAAGATGAATTCAAACTGGAACAGGTGCACAGAAGAGCTACTAGCATGACCCAAGAAATGGAAAACCTACCTTATGAGAGGAAACTCAAAGAGCTTAACTTGTTTAGCCTAACCAAAAGAAGGCTGAGTGGAGATATGACTGCTCTCTATAAATACATAAGAGGGATAAACATCAGGGAAGGAGAGGAGTTATTTAAGTTAAGCACCAATGTTGACACAAGAACAAATGGATAGAAACTGGCCATCAACAAGTTTAGGCTTGAAATTAGACAAAGATTTCTAACCATCAGTGGAGTGACGTTCTGGAACAGCCTTTGAAGGGGAGGAGTGGGGGCAAAAACCTAACTTGTTTCAAGACTGAGCTTGATAAATTTATGGAGGGGATGGTATGATGAAACTGCCTTCAATGGCACGTAGCCAACCTGCACCTGCTAGCAGCAAATATCTCCAACAGCTGGTGATGGGACACTAGATGGGGAGGGCTCTGAGTTACTACAGAGAATTCTTTCCGGTATCTGGCTGGTGGGTCTTGCCCACATGCTCAGGGTCTAATATTTGGGGTCAGGAAGGAATTTTTCCCTGGGTCAGTCGGACAGAGACCTGGGGAGTTTTCACCTTCCTCTACAGCATGAGTCACTTGCAGGTTTAAAGTAGTGTAAAGGGCAGTTTCTCTGTAACTTAAAGTCTTTAAATCATGATTTGAGGACTTCAGTAACTCAGCCAGAGTTTAGGGATCTATTACAGGATTGGGTGGGTGAGGTTCTGTGGCCTGTGATGTGCAGGAGATCAGACTAGATGATCATGATGGTCTCTTCTAGCCTTACAGTCTCTGAGTTTGACAATTATCCAGCCTCTTGATGACCTTCTGAGGCAGTGAGCTCTATGGGATGGCTGGACATACAGTTGGCTGACGATGGCAATAGATAAAGATCAAGAGTCCATGATGATTCTTTTAGATCAGCTGCCTTTGATACCATTGATCACAAGGTTTTGTTGACATGCCTACTAAGCCCGGCAGGCAATGACAAAGTGGTGGCTGAGAGGTCTGGTTCTTTCTGCTCCAAGAACACCCTTCCTTGCTTCTACAACTCCCCTGTCTCCCCCCTCCACTCCTCTCCATTGGCTCTCTCTCCAGCTCTCTTCCCTGCTCTCACACAAACTCTGCCCTTACGTTATAGGAGAGTTTTTAAAAAGAGGAACTATTTTTCACTAGACCTAACACAAATCAAGTGGCTCTCAACTCTGCAGCAAAAATATGTTCCAGTGAGTGCACACAATATGCTCCAGAAGGGTTTTCAGTGTTCATTTTGTTTTAACAACTTCTATTGCTAATGGAAGAAGGGAAGGGATCCCAGTCTCCAAAATCCCACTGCCCCTTGTAGGTAATCAGAAGCAGGCTGCATTAACGTCCTTTCATTCCTCGGGGGGGGGTTCTGTTCCTTTTCCCTACCCAGCCAGCTTTGGGCTTCCCCTCTGGCCTGCCACTAAGGATGCTGTATCCATCGGCTAACATGTGACCCAGAACAAACCCAGCAGCCGCTCCATGATGGCCTGAAGGGTGAAGGCCAGATTCTCAGCTGGTGTACAAGGTGTAGCTCCGTTAACTTTAACAGAGCTGCGCTGATTTACGCCAGCTGACAATCTGGCCCTGAGACTCCCTGTTCTCCCTTTCTGTCCCTCTCTCTCCTCGCCTGCCTTCCCCAGTCCTCCATGCTTTTGTACTCAGCCAGCAACAGAGGGACCTGTATTGCAGGACTGAGTGAAAGACATATCCTTGTGAGAGTTCCAGCCTCAATTTCCCAAAGCAAAAGAAGTTGGGTTCTGTTTCTAGACATATTGTTATTAATTTGTATTAAGGTATCGATTGGGATAGGGGTGCCAGGCCCTGCCCACACACAGTGAACAGTACCTGCCCTGACAAGTTTATATTCTAAACTGAACGCATCTCTGAACACTGAGATTAGCTCGTCGTTAAGAGCCTAATTCTGCCACTCTCACTCATGCTAAGTAGGTACCTTGTCATGGGCTGCAAACAGAGTAAGGGGCTACTCGCCACAAATAAGGATGGCAGAATCATACCCTTAAGCAGCATGGTTCAGTCTAGTGGTTACAGTACAGAACGGCAAGTCAAGAGATCCATGTGCCATTTCCCGCTCTGCCACCAATTCACTTGTGAGCAGGGTCAAGCCATTCAAACTCTGTGCCTCAGATTCCCCCAGGGAAACATGGAGATACTACCAGCTCCAAAATTAGGGGCTTAATTCACTTATGTCTGGACAGTGCTTTGAAGCCCTTGGATGGAAGGCAGGATAGACATGCAAAAACTTATTTCTGTTTTCACTGTGGCCTTGTCAACCACACAAGACCTCAAATTCAGGGAGCCCGAAATTGTCAGTGCTGACTTAATTTCCTCAGTAGCACGGTTTCATTTCAGAATTATGGTCTTGGGTTTCTCACTATGTAAGCAGACAGAACAAGCAAGGGGGCAGAAGGAGGCAAACACCACACATGTTTCAGCATTCACATTTGGGCCCACAGTGCCAACCTGCAAACCAGCCAGATTTACATCTCCATCCTTTATGTCTGTACATTTTCCTGGGGCTGCGTGCATCTCACACAGACATATATACAATCCAGACAGACAGTTTCTTATGGCTAACAAGCATGCAAATTCCCCTTAAACATGCAACATCTCAATCCCTTGCATGCTACTAACCACAGTATATGAGCTTGATTTCCACTTACACTACATCTGCCTTCACAAACAATCCCTCTAAACTTCCCACTGTAAACTTGCCCATCAGCCAGCCCACACAAACAACACTCTCTTTTCTCTGGAGTCACAGAGCAAGCTTCCTTCCCATCTAGTTGAGTATGTCCTAGAAGGCATAGTACTCCTCAGGACACGGGCATATTTTCCTACTGACTAGAGTTCGCTGGGAAAGAAAATTGCCAGCCCACAAAAAAAATCAAGTTTTTGGAAATTTTTTCATCCTGATTTGGGATGAAAAGCCAAAAACTCAACATTTAACGGAACTGAAATTCCACAGTATTTCTTTTCAAAGACACTGAAACATTCCCACAATGGGAACATTTCAGTGTTTACAAAACAAAACATGCTCCAGCCAGAGAGCCGGGAAGCCCACCAAGCGGGCTGCAGGGGACCCAGAGATCCCATGGAGCCCTGACAGCCCAAATGGGCTGGGGAGAAGTGGGGATCTTGGGAGATGGTTGGGCTGGCAGGAAACCAGGCTGGCCGGCCAGTTTCTATCAAAACTTTTGATGGAATTGACATGTTCCCACAAAACTTTTTCTAATAGAAAACCGTTCAGACAGAATTTTCGACAGCTCTCTGACTGCTGCAACAAAATGATTATGAAATTGTGATTTAGCACATTATGAAAAGCAGGAGAGCACTCACAACTTCTTATAGCAAACATTTTGTCTGACACTTGCTGATTCTGCAGCAAAGGGATATATCTGCTCTGCTCAGTGATTGGAGATCATACATAGAACTCTATAAGCAACAGGAAGTTACACTTTTAGCTGACAGTTCACTGAGACAATCAGTTCCTAAAGGCACAGTCATAATACACAGACAGTTACCTAAAACTCTACAGAGGCATACTATTATATGCCCCCCAAAATGTCAGATTCTTTACCCATCTTGCAAGTTAGATTTACAGGAAGAGATGGGACATATCTGTGAAAAACCAGAGCATCATAACACTGCACATTTCTTTAGGCTTCTCCACCCTGAAGTTCTTTACATGCTGTGGATACAGGAGTCAGTATTGTTAACCCCAAGTTGACATGAGTCTGGTCCCAAAAAAATACGAGATTGGCTTAAAACCCATGAGACTTCGGGGTTTTGAGCAGCGAAGGTACCCTCCTGTCATATTTTCAACCTTTCCTTCACAATCAAGTGTGCTAGAAACTTACTCTTTTTAAATGAACACTGAGGTTTGTACATAATCAGAGGATTCCAAGAGCTGAGGCTTTTAGAAAGATACCCAGTATTTCAAGCCCCACAATAAAATTGCAAGTTGTTCACTCACTAACAAAACACACACAGCTGTGGTGTGGAAGACAGCAGCTGTTTGACCGTGCACAGGACGACACTTTAAGGAAGTGAAAAATACAATCTGCTACTGACACGGCAGAGAGAATTTTAGGGACACAGATATAATTGCCCAAGTTGGAACTTGACCAGGGAAGGGTACCAGGTAGAATACCTCTATTCTGGTGAAAGATGACAGAGGCTTTTTCAGGAGCACCGACTGGTCGGACCTCAGTTTACACCTCATCTGAAAGATAGCATGACCTCCAGCAGCACAGTGCCCCAGTACAGCATGCTAGAATATTAGTTCAATACTGACGCAGAGAGAAAATTGCCAGCTACTGAATCACGCCTGCCACTTTCTTCTGCTCCCTGGATGACTGATTCTCCACTGCCTTGCACCTTTTGTAGTCACACATGAGCAAAGTGCATGTAAAACACTACCACTCTGGTCTATTAGCATTTTACACTGACTCGACCCACATGTAAATGACTACATGTAGCACAAGGCAGCACAGAATAAGTCCATAGGTTCTCCTTTGAGTCTCCCACCCTCATACTGACCAGGCCCAACCCTGCTTACCTTGTGAATCTGCTCAGGTCTCAGCCCAAGCTAGTATAGCTCTAAGTACAGGCTATATAAACAATAATATTTATATAGCAGCAATAGTGTACTGGGAACTTTACACACACACACACACAAGACAAAAAGGTCCCTACCCTGGGAAACCTAAAATCTGAGGTGTAAAGAGCAGGTGCTCAGCACAGTAGATAAAAATGGATGCATTTCTTTTTTTAAAAAATGGGTATTTTTAAATGTAAAATAAATACAGGTTTATGAATCTATTGAAAATTTATGTTAAGACCTAAACTTATTACAATCATTTAAATTAAATATAAAAAATAATATTAAGCAGTACATATTTGCTGCTGCTTTCTAAAGCAAGTCAAACCACAGAACTGGCAGAAGTTACTGGCAAAACATTTGGAATCAGAGCTGACATGCTAAAACAGCTTTTGACAGCCGTTGCCTCTTCTGCAGGTTTCAGTTTATTCACCTAATTCAGTTCAATGACTGGTTGGTTCATTCAAAGTTAAGAAACCAGTCGGGAGTTGAAAAAAGCAGAAAACATTGGCGCCGACTCCATGGGTGCTCCAGCCCTGGAGCACCCAGGGAAAAAAATTAGTGGGTGCTTAGCACCCACTGGCAGCCAACTCTCACCATCCTCCCCAGCACCGATCGCTCACCGACGGCCCGGTCAATCAACTCCTCCCCCCCCCTCCTAGTGCCACCTGCCCACCACGATCAGCTGTTTCACAGGGTGCAGGAGACCCTGGGAGGGAGGGGGGGTGGAACTGGGTGGGAAGAGGCAGAGTGGAGCAGAGGCGGGGCAGAGGTGGAGGCTTGGGGGAAGGGGTCAGGTGGGGCACTGGGGCAGAGCAAGGGTTTAAGCACTCCCCGGAGCCCAAAAGGAAGCCGGCACCTGTAGCAGGAAAACTTGTTTTCTTCTTCTTCTATTCTATCAACAAAAACTAGGTGTTAGAGGATGAGATCTACTAGTGCTAAAATCTTGAAGTACGTGGTGATCAGAAACAATCAGTTCCATTCATTAACTACACACAAAAATTCTTTTGTTTAGTGAATCAGTTTTAAATGCAAAACGTATTTTGATAAACTATTTATAAACTTTTTTCCTATATATTCATCAGTTAGTTATAAGTTAGTTTTATTTAATTAAAAAAATTAAAATGCTATTTTAGTGCATTTGTAATTGAATTCAAATTTCCATCCAAACAAATTTTGGCACAAATAACCAGTAAGAAATTAATCATCTAGTAAATAAGAAACGCATCATTCACCATTTTCTAACATAATAAAAATGTAAAAATTAAGAATCAGAATAAACATTTGTCAAGCTATACAGTTGCTTAAATAAATGTGTATATGTGACACTATGCCCCATATTCTTAATAGAAATATTGTTAAAATACGATTATAGCATATGTAAAATATATTTTATGCAAGATGGGTCTTGTGAGATATTAGAAATGTTATGATTTGCTGAATATGATTATCCTATTTGTATGCATGTATCATTATTTTATCTAAAATTAGGAATATGGACTATGTATCTGTACTACAAAAGTGTTTACACCTCTAGAATGCCTACCAGACAGAATGCAATCAGTCTGGATGGGCCATTAGGGAGAACAATAGGTCTCCCACCTTCCTGAGAAGCTACGAATGACCTTTGGCTCATGGCTCCTTTGACACTGCAGGGTCATGTGATCATGTCACCTGGACTGGACTCCACCATAGAATGCCAGTATTTTTCCATTGAGGAGGGTGGGAATCACACTGAAAGACAAAGATTCCTTCCACATGTAAATCCTATTTAAGGCAGGGAAGTGAGTTAATCACGGTTCATACTCTTCACTGAATCCCCACCCAGAATGACTGCTGGAAACATCTAAGAAACAAAGACAAAAGGGGGGGAAAGAGCTGCGCCCAGGCTGGAAAAAGTGTCTAGCCTGTGAAAGAAATGCCTAAAACAACATTTAGAGTGAGAAATTACAACTTGTAGCCAGCTTCTTTAATGTCTTAGGCTTACATTGCATTTTTTGTTTTATTGGCTGGGTAATCTGCTTTGATCTGTTTGCTAACCCTTTTAATCACTTAAATCTATCTTTTGTAGTTAATAAACTTGTTTTTGTTTTCTCTACTCTCAAGTTTGTGGAATTCATAACTGGGGGGCGGGGGCAAAAAGCTGTGTATATCTTCTTCCACACTGAGAAGAGGTGAATTTCAATAAGCTTCTGCTGTACAGTTCTCTGTGCAGCGCAAGACAATACAGTTTTGGGTTTACACCCCGGGGGAAGTTGTACTGGGCAATTCCCTAGCTGAGCCTCCCCATGCAGTGCTGATTTCAGTGCCTGTGTCTTTCTGCAGCTGGGTCTCTCACTACCTAGGTGTGTGCTCAGCAGGACAGTGCAAAGGAGCCCAAGCTGGTGGAATAAGCGGGCTCAGTGGTACCACAGTACATCAGGTGACACCCTGGAGTTGGGGATAACCCATTGCAGTACAGATATAGTATATCCTCTGGGTTATCAAAAAAGAAGCACCAAATTTAGTGTAAAGGCTACATTTAGATGCAAAGCAACATGCTTTAATGGATACCAACCAATGAGAATCAACCTTTTTTCAGGAAAACAAAAAAGTACAAATGCAAAACAGAATTAAAATGGATTATTTAAATCATGGTTTTTGGCTTACTGACTTAAATTTTGATTAAAATCATTAAATAGCACTGATGTAAATCAAATCCATCACAGTCTCCAGCAAGTGTAAGTGATCATAGCTAAAGGTACGTTTTAGTCATGGGTATTTTTAGTAAAAGTCATGGACAGGTCATGGGTAGTAAACAAAAATTCACAGCCCTTGACCTGTCTTGTGATATAGACCCCTGACTAAAACTTGCCGGTAGTGCTCTGGGAGGGGGCAGTCCAGGGGTGCTGCGGGGTGGCTAGGGTCCCCTGTTGGTGCTGCGGGGTGGGGGTGGGGGTTAGAGGGGCTGGCAGTCTCCCTATCTGGCTCCACACAGCTCCCCGGAAGCAGCAGCCATGTCCCTGCAGCTCCTAGAGGGAGGGAAGGACGGACAGGGGGGCTCTGTGCACTGCCCCCATCATGAGCTCTGGATCTGCAGCACCCATTGGATGGGAACCACTGTCAATGGGAGCTGTGGGGCAGTGCCTGCAAGCAGGGACAGTGTGCAGAGTCCCTTGGCCCCTCCGCCTAGGAGCTACAGGGACAGGTCAGCTGTCTCCCACCCCCCCACCCCACAGGTAAGCACCACCCCACACCCCAACCCCAGCTCCAGCCCTGAGCCCCCTCCCACACTCAAACTGCTGCTGGCCCAGGGGCAGCCCCTGAGCCGGCTGCACCGGCTGTTGCAAAAGTCACAGAAGTCACCAAAAGTCGTGGACCTCCCTGACCTCCGTGACAGACACACAGCTTTAATCATAGCTCCTTTGGCTTCAATACAAAGTACAATACAATACACAATACAAAAAAAACAGGGGTCACCTGATAAAATTAATAGACAGCAAGAAATACTTTTTCACATAACGCACAATTCACCTGTGGAACTCATTGACCTGGGATGTTGTGAAGGTCAAAAGTGAAACTGGGTTCAAAAAGAACTAATAATTTCCTGGAGAACAGGTTCCACCAACGGCTATTAGCCAAGCTGGTCAGGGATGTAATCCATGTTCAGGGCGACTCTAAACCTCTGGCTGCCAGCAGGGGAAGGCTGGGTGGATCTCTCCAAACTTGCCCTGCTCTGTGCACTCCCCCTGAAGTTCTGGTACTGACCACTGTGAGACACAGGACACTGGGCTAGATGGACCATTGGTCTGACCCACTATGGCCGTTCTTGTGATCCTAATGCATCTACATCACTTTATGTATATGAAGCCAGATCCTCAGCTGATATAAAGTTACACACAGGTGTCAGTTTTTGCACTGCTGTGGCCTGACTGCCTGATCCTGCACCACTGATATCAATGGGAAATTTGTCATTGACTGCAGTGGGAGCAGGACTGCAGCCCAAATGGCAAAGTTTACAGATGAAGGAAGGAGACTAGTAAATATCAAAAAACAAAAGGCTGCAGCAGTGAACTGCAGAACGTATTTTGTTACTTCCACATTTTGGTATTGATTTTTTTAATGTCACACTCATTCTTGCTCTTGCTGTCTCATCTATAATATCGATACTTGAGCAAGAGGAGGTCTAGGGTTTATAGACCTCCTGGAAGGAGTTTCTTTTAAGGAGGGCCTCGAAGGACAAATTAAATATATAGGTCCTTATCCTGCCCTTAGATCCATGGGCATGGACCCTAATGCCTTCACAGAGCCCTCCTGAAGTCACTGAGGCCTCATACAGGTGCAAAGGTCCACCAACGTGCATCTCGTCATAGGATCAGACCACACAGTTTATAAAGGGCATTGGAATCCTTCTGTTACTAATTAGTCTCAAAGACTTTAGGCATTTTAGCTTATGATGAAAACCATACACTTGATTTAGAAACACTTTTCACTCTCTCCACTTTATTTTTTAAGTTTAACTTTGAGCTTTCTTAAATCAAATTTGGCCCAGAATTTAGGTTTTGTACAAGAAAGCATTAAAAAAAAAAATCCATAAAAATTTTAAATTCCAAGGGAAGCAGGATTTTAAAATAAATAAGCAATTTCCTATAGTGTCTCATCACATCTGCAATCCAAAAGTGAAATTGACTAAACACACAATCGTGAAACTGACTAGACTGTTTACTTTGCCCAACCCAAGAGGATGCAAAAAGTACCACAAATAGCAGGAACAGTGAGAAAGCAAATTCTCAAATTACTTCCATTTTAATAATCCAAGGTGTTATTTGTAAGGAATTTGGACAAAGATTTTTTTTTTAGAAATATATGATTAAGCTTTTATTGTACCTTTGCTTAAAATTTCAATTATACATAAACTCTGTCATTCCCCAAGTCAATTCAAAATGATTAATCCTGTTGACCTATTACTGGTGCCTAGAGGTTGCAGCAGCAGTGTGGGAATGCTAGCATTCAAATGAGACATACTGGCCATATGAGGATGCACTGCACGGGCCTTATCCAAACTCCCATAAAGTCAAACAACTAGAGTCTTTCCCCTAACTTCAGCTGGAGTTGGATTGGGCCCCACGTACATTTTGTGTGTTGAACTCAGCTGATTACCCTGCAGTTACCTGTATCTAACAAGCTTAATTAGAATAAAAAGCATGTTTGCTCACCAACAACCCAGCACGATTCAGACACTAGTTCTGACTGTATGCAAAACTGCCCTGGGAATGTCTGATCAGCTCCTAGTCTTAAAGTAACAGGCTCCTTTTCAACACACAATATAACGACAAGGAGAGCAGTTTACACTCCACTTTTGAGCAAAGGGGGTGATCGATATTCTCTTTGGGGGTTTATGGCTCCAAAACTTTTATGTTTAGCAATTTAATCCACTTTTTTAAAAGGGAAATAGAGTCTACAACTTTTGCAACAACAACATCTCACATTTACACAGTGCCTTGCACCCAGAAATTCTTTAAACCTTTGTGTGCGTATATACTGAACTGCAGCAATGGAATGTGAGTGTTGTTTAATAGTTCACTGGAATACTGCAGCACTATTCAGGGTAGGAGGAATATTCCGCCTGGGGAATTTTTAAATAGATGGAATGGGATTACCCAAATTAGAATCTGGGTGGGTAAGGCTCCTGTGCTTGCCAAAAGTGTCATATGATCTAATGGCCAGGACCTAGGTTTTAAGTTCCATCTGACAGTAATTCCATAGCACAGCTTCCTGCCTTAACTATGGTACAGTATTGGACAAACAGAAAAAGTCAGACAGAAGAGCATCTCCCATTTAATCAGTGCCCCTAATTTTGGAGCACCTGGGCTTTCCTGAGCTTCTCCCACCCAGACAGTGACCAGGCCTCTCCCTGCTTGGCCTGGGAGAGCCGATGAGACAACAGGTGATATAGTTGCACTCTTAACCTCAGGTTGGGAAGCAGCAGTCAAGCATGGGAGCTCTGAAGATCCGATTTCCATACAAACATCCCTTAACAGTCAAGAATGTAGAGCAGGGAAATACAAAAAAATAAGTGGAGAAAGAGGAGCACAATATTTTCAAAACAATGTTTGCAAACTCTTCCCAAACATTAGGAATTCATTTAGCTGAAAAAATTGCACTGAAATATTCCTTTTTAAAAAACCCAATATTGTTTCCAAACATAGCAAGGCTACCCATCCATTGCCACATACACATCACATGGTAACTGGGAGGGTGGAGAGCCATCACAGCCAATCCAAGGGAGTTTCCCCTTTCCTCCTCAGCCCCCAAGGTTGCACAGGCCATTTTCTGTATGTGATGGTAGGATATGCTCTCTCAGCATTTAACCATAGTAAATTCAAACGTGAAAGATGGACAAACTGATGTCCAAACTTAAACCTGAATATTATCACTCAAGCATCTTAAAGCCACCAACAGTCATCACAAATTCAAACTTACACAGAAAACTCAGATAACTTGGGCCTGAACCTCTGCCCCAAAATCAATGCAAACCTTCCCTCCGCCCCCGCGCAATACAAACAAATCAAACCACATCTTCACAAACTGAAACAGAAACCTTCATCTCAAACTTAAGCCTGGTTCATAATTTTTCTCCTACACCATGAATCAAACTTTTAGCTAACAAATACATCTCTCTCTATAATTTTACTCTGAGCCCACTGTAGGCTGAGACAGGGTGTCAGGAGTTTAGTGAGTGCTGGGAGACACATGAGGAAGAAAGCTGAAATGTACATATTCCAACATCAAGGCTCAATGCCTTAAGGAACTTCCAATATAATGGGACATCCCAACCCTACATCTCTGCCCCAAATCTCAACTGTCACCCAGAATTTGAAAATCAGAACCTTCCTAAGAACTTCTGACCCATCACACTTGGCTCTCCCTGAACCATCATCATAGATAACTCAACTCAGAACCACAACTATTTCCCTAAATTTCAAACAAAACCCAATCTCCTAATTCTTTATTATTGGTAGCACCTAGAGGCTTCATTCAGGATCAGGTTATTGAAAATCTCTCAGTAATATTTTTGTAAGCTTCTGCAGCATCCCTTAGCTTTCCAATTTAACCTAGAAGCAAATCCATCAAAATATCATAATAAGAAATGGGTATTTCCCACCCAGCCACAAACCAGGGAAGCCTTGGAAATCTTCAAGAGAAACTCACTGAGATTTCCAGCTAGAAGAGTTTTGAATAAAGCTTCAGCTTTTTGTATGCTGTTTCATCTCTGCAAATTCTAGGATCTTTCAAAGTTCCCTATATTTAATAACCCGCCTTTTACATACTGTGCCCATATGGAAAGTCAGGGCTGTGAGATTCAGTAGTGAGGGGTGTGACTATGAGATTTGCTGATCATATCTACATTACAGAAGTATCCTCACAACACTCACTAAACTCCCAAATTCCTGTCTCAGGATGCACCAGAATCAAACCTGCAATGGATTCCCTGGAGCAGGCTCATCTTTGATCCTGGTGGAATCTAGAGAGGAGATATCCCCAGGAGAAGACACTCAGCAGCTAGTTTATGCTCACTAGCTAGCAGTATGAGGGTTATTCTAATGGCCCGGCAACTGAGAAGCAGGAACTTTAGTTCTGTCTCCAAGCAGAGGCCGAGTTCATGGTATGTTCAGTACTGTTAGATAAATAAATATCCCTCATTGAGCTAAAGACCTAGTGATAAGCCAGCAGGAGCTGGGAGTACCCCTTTCCCTGCACCTTCAAACCATCCCACTGTCACTGACTCAGTAACAGGAAGGTGTGGAAATACATTTTGAAAAGACTGTCCTCTCTCTTCTCCCTGCCCCCATCCCTGTCTGTGTCATTCCGGCTGACACTCGCTTTCTCTGAAGTTCTCCCTTCGGAAAGCAGCTCCTTTTGATCACACATTGCAACAGCTGAGCTGCTCTGTAAACATAAATGAGGAACAAAGCGATTTGTTAAATATGTACGAAATCTGCTCTCTTACCTGTCGGGCGCCCTGCGAGCGTGTGGGGAGGGGAAGGGCAGAGTGGACCAAAGAGAGAACAGGCAGCTCGAAAAGGATATGGATTACACACCATTTTGATGCACCAGTTGCGGGGACTGGTGGTCTGTTTCAAGCAAAAGAACACCACAGGCGCCAAGTCGGGATAGGGCACGTCAGGATCCAGCGGCGAGTCTATATCCTCCTCACCGCCCAGATCCAGAGATGGCGGAGGCTGCTCCAACGGTGGCGCCTGCTCAGTAACTCCCAGATCCATGAGCTCCAAAGGGCAGAGGGCAGAGGTGTGAGGGGGCTGGCTGCCCGAGTGCCAGGCCGAGGAAGAGTGGGCGACATATTCTGCCATGCTGGCACAAAATGAGAACTCCTGGGGAGGAAAACGACACCTGTGAAGGGAAAAATCGGCAACCAGATGCACAGCACAACTTTGGTTTTAAAGGGAATGTAGGATGGGTGACTGGCACTGGATTGGCAGGCCTACATATTAACGGTCTCGCTTCAGGCCCCTGTGGCCACGTGGATTTTAACCAGCACTCCCCCTCTTCAGTGCATTAAAGTTGGATGGTGTGATACAGCCTTTTCTCCCCAGGACAGGTGCAGCTCGAGCAATGGCAGCACTACCTTCCCATACCCTCCGCCAACCTGCCTCCACCCTTGGCAGGCTGCTGCTAGCTAGTCCTTGTCTCCTGACAGCTTTTTCTTTTGGGGCTTCAGATATTATAGCTTCCCCTCCCCCACACCCAACAGTCTGGCCAAAATCAGCTTTCCCACCTGCCACTCAAGTGTGTTGCCCTAGCACTTAAGTCACTGCACCAGCTCCACCCTACACTTCAGGCCAAGTTCAACCATCTTCTCGGCCCCACGTCATGTTGCCTGCACCTCGGGCCTGGTGTCCTGACACATTTCTCCCCAGTGTCCCCTGCTTTTCTGCTCAGTCAGCAATACCCCTTCCATCTCCTCCTCTCTCAGGTGTCTCCAGACCTTCTTCCATGCTGCCGCATGGGATTAAAGCCCCTTCTCTAAATCACCTCCCTACTCACATTCAAATCCACCCAAAAACACTCTTTAGCCTCGCCCACAAGACATGAGGGGAGAAGAGAAAGGAAAGGGAATAAGGACAACAGAAGGCAGCAGAACCATCAAAATGGGCACGTGCTTCGCTGGGTTAAAATGAGGCTTCCTTAAGGTCACCCTATCTCGCCTCTCCCCTTCTCCACCATCTGTCACACGTGCTGTTGCACTGTCCCTGCCCCCTTCTGAGGGAGTTCGGTACTTCACCTGTTTCTGTGAGACACTCCAGCACATAAGAACATAAGAACGGCCATACTAGGTCAGACCAGTGGTTTATCTAGCCCAGTATCCTGTCTTCCGACAGTGGTTAATGCTGGATCTTCAGAGGGAATGAACACAACAGATAATCAAGTGATCTATCCCCGGTCGCCCACAACTTTGGGTGCTCAAAAACCAAGAGCGATAAATAACCTAGGCGAGACAGGGATGTTTCGAATGCCCAAGGCATTCAGCCCTTAGCCTCTCTGCTCCCAGATGCTTGGATGCTATGGTGATGAAGGTCACATAGATTAAATAAATTCCTCTGGAAACCTGTATGAAGGCAAGCCCTAAATGAATGATACAATTCATCTCCCTTAGACTGTAGGCTCTTTGGGGCAGGGACAGTTTTTTTTGCTCTGTGTATGTCAGTTTCTAGTGCATTGGGCCCAGATCCTTGCTTGGGGTACCACAATACAAATAATAAATGGAAGCTAAATATTAAGTGCTCATGGCTGTAGCACATGGGGCACTCATATACTACAGCAGTAGAAGCATTACCACATACATAATAATTATGACAATAAAAGGAAATGGAGTATGGATGGGCCTAGGAAACACAGACTACTCTATATCACACCACAGCATGCGGAGGTGGGGTGACAGAGCAGTAAAGAATACTGTGCATTTAACAAAGAACACCCCTCTGCTGGTGGAAGTGCTTAAAAGTGGCCTCACAATGGGAAAATATAGTGCCAGATTTTTATATATTATTTTGGCCAGCAGTGGGGGAGGCTTGGGAGGGTGAGGGGAATTAAATGACATTGGTTTAAGAGTTTATTAGGTTTACAGTGTTAGGAAAAGTGCATGGTCTGAAGGCTTGCACTGGCTGCTCTGTGAGGGAATGTAGCACATCTTTTAGCCTGTTATACTCAGTGACTCTTGAATATGCATGTTACACATCCTGGTTTATACCAATAAAGTAGCATTAAAAAACCCCATCCAGTTGTCAACAGCACAGGACTTATCAGTCACCCAGATCCAAAACATGGAGTTTATCTCCTCTTAATCCTCTGTCTTCCCTCTAAGGCTGTATGTTATCTTTTGAAGACTTGCCAGTTCACTGATTTCTCTCCTCTCCTGAGCAGTTCCTTGTTCTACCAAGGCAGCTCAATCTTGACCTGCAGCACCCCCTGCTGTATTAGTCCAGGAACCCCCCTTGCCCAAATAGCTCTGCCCATATTCTTCAGTACTGACCTTCAGCACCCCATTATTCCGGTCCTGAGCTTTGCCTATGTACCTCAGTCCTGTCCTGCAGCACCCCTGCTATCCCAATCCTAAACCCAGCCCTTCCCCACCACTTTGACAGTGCACCCCTCAACCCTTATCCACAATACTCTCCACTATTTCAGTCGTGGGGTCTCTTCTGAGCAGAGAATAGCAAACACAAAAGGCATACAAAGCAGACACAACATCCACGGACGTGGCCGAGACCCCTCAAATTCAATACACTCAATATCTGCAGCCACTAGGAAAAAAAAATCCTGCCTCCTGCCAATCCACTGGCTTTGGGAAGATTTTTAAAAATCCTAATAGCCAAAGCAGCAGAATGCTCCTCCCATCCCTCCTCCAGGCCCCATAACCAAGCAACCACATTTTCACTTCTACCAGTTGCTTAATTCTGAACGCTCTGGTGATGCCCCACACTCCCTCACCCACCCCCATTTTTCCCCCTTGTCCATTCCTCATTGCCCACTCTCATCTGGGTTCCCCCCACAGCCTATGAACATGCTGGGCCTGAGCACAGCTTCTATCCTATTAACGACACAGAGGAGAAAGGCGAGTGAGACCAGCCTGGAGGAATGACTTATTACGATGCTCAGAGTGGTTGGACTGTGGAGGGCATGACAATTCCAAAATGCAATGTACGATGCCTCAAAATTAACAACAACCCAACAAAGGAAGAGGGAAACAATCTCCTCAGCACGTCCCTGCATGGTCTCCGATTAAATGTCCAGGGTTTCTCTGCCTCCCCACCGCCACCAGATACAGCTGGGGTGTGTTGCGACGAGGACGGGCACTCTGGGAAATAGGTCCCTCTATAGTACTTAGACAGCCAGCCCATGCCTCAGAGTGCCGGCTGCCAGGGGCAGGACATGGTCTGGCAATTCACTGCAGATTCAACAAAAACCAGGGGAATAGCCGCAGGCAGATTATCTGCTTCAATTTGTGCAGCCTGGAATGACTCATGAGAGGTGATATGGATGCAGCACCAGATTGGCCCTTTTGGGAACTCGGAAGCTAAATGCATCCCCTGTTTGACAGCTGCCCCACCGGCGGTCTTAGGAACACTCCCTCCCTTGTTCAGACAAAATGTTTCCCTTCCACCCCAGCCACCCCTAGGGCTGTGATCACAGTACATCTCACTTGTTAAGCAGGGTCGGGCTTAGCACACTTTGTAGGGAGACCGACAGGGGAAACAGAAGTAGTGCAAGCAAGTCGGGAAGTTATGCTTTTTACTCAGAGCCAACCCTGATACTCCAGCATAGTGCGGATGGAAGGGGTCTATAGCCGGAGATAGCTTTCGGTTGAACCCGTGGGGGTGACCACTTTTGTTTCGGCTTGGCAGGATTCGAGTTAAATCGACAGATGTTGGGTAAACGTCTGTTTCAGCAGACAAGAAAAATTGATGAAAACAATATCGATCGGTAACAGTTGGTGGGAGTCCAGCCTCACCCCCGCCTCCCGCCTCCATTGCGCCTGCAGGGATTGGGGGTCACCCACAGGTGCTGGAACAAGGGGTGCTGCAGTGCTGCCTCACCCCCTGGCTTGAAGTGGTTTCCATCATATCCAGGCTTTACAGTTTGGTTCAATGGCTCGGAGCACCCCCCCACTGTATAAATTGTTCCAGCGGCCCTGGTGTCACTGGCCCTGTGGCAGTGCCCGAAGCCCTCCGCAGCCCTGCCACCACGGGACCGAGGGAGCACGGCTGTGACAGCAGGGCTCTCTGCACTGCTGCAGGGCTGGAGCGACCCTAACCCCGCAGGTGCAAGATGCAGAGAAGGCTGCAGTCCTAGCAGGGCAGAGCAGAGACCCCACCAACCACGACTACGAGGAGGAGAACAGTCCCCATCTGTGGGGGAGGCCACCCCGGTGCTGAATGGCTGCTTCCCCGGGTAGGAACTGTTCAGCAGCACCCCCGTGGCCTGGCCTTGGTCCTCCTCCTCGCAGTCCTAGCCAGGGTCTCTGCTCCATTGGGCCAAGATCACTGCCTCCACCACACCTTGTGCCAGGGTGTCTTGGGCCCCTCGGCCATGCAGGGAGCCCCCTGCATCTTTGGTGTCAGTGCTGGGAGCCCCCTGAAGCCCTACTATCAGCATTATCCTAACCTTCCCTCCCTCCCACCCAGCATTTCCAGCAATTGTAAAAGTAAAAATGGTTAAAAAATTAAAAAAAAAAAATCTTAAAAATAAAAATTGATATTAACCACCGCAATTAAAGACCAATACAAACCAATTCTGCCAAGCGGAGCTGTGGTGCTCAAGGCTTCCAGGGCCCATTTTGCAACAATAGGGGTTTCAACCCCAATTCCAGCTTGGGTTAGGTGACATTTTACCTTCTTAAAAGTGCCCCTGCAGGGCTCACTTCCCCTCCTATGACACCGCTGGCTAGTGTGGCTGGAGCAGGTTGGGCTAAGCAGTTCAGCCCAGAATTGGTCACATTTCAGCGACAGGCGAGGGGAAGGTGCTCTATGCGAACACACAGAGAGACAGAGAGAGAGAGAGAGACCACACACACACACACACACAAGAGCATGTTGAGGGGATGGTTCTTTCTGGGCTGAAAGATGCTATTAGAAAGATCGGAGGGACTAGAAAATTCAAGAACCCACCTCCAGAAGGATCCCAGTCTCCCCTTTCTGTAGGTGCTCCTATAATGAAGGTGATGGGTGAGGTATAAGAAGACAAGCAGATAAGACAGAGGTCCCCTGACCCCTTCATCCTAAACAAATACCTAGCCTTTGCTGGGGCAAGACAGGAGGGGCAGTCTACACAAGCTGGTGTTGGCAGGACAGGCCTATCAGTAAAAAAAATCAAGTCTGCCTCCTTGCGGGGCGACTCCCTCCAGGGGAGATCTCACTAGTATAACAACTTTGGACCAGCCCCCTTCATGACTGCTCCCTGGATAGAGAGCAGCTTGTCGTCTGACACGTCTTCCTATCCATCTCTAAGGTCCTGGCTTGTCCCCAGCCCACAAAGGACCCACTCCCACACCCAGGGTCTCCTTCCAGGCACAGCTTTATTGTCCAAACATCGGCCAAACACAAAAACAGCTCCTCAGCCCGTAGAGCTCCTTTGCCTCTCTTAGGCCCTCCTGCTTCAGGGCTTATGGCAGGATTCTTCCTTGTTCTTTTTAGCTGAGCCCCATCCTGCAGTGCTCTGGAAGCCCTTTTCCCCCAGCAGGCTCCCACTGCTTCCCCTCCGAGTGGACTCTGGCACCCTTTCCCAGGGGACTCCCTGCTGCTCCTGCTTCCCCTTCGTTACAGGCTGGCTCTTTCCAGCCCCACGTGCTGCCCCTGGGCACCTGTTCTAGCACAGGGGTGCTGGACCTGCTTCATTTCAAGGGGCCAGCCACCCTGTGACACCATCCATTACAAAACTCATCACTGTAGTACCCAGAAATGACACTAGTACCATAGAGAGCATTCTAGAGTGGAATGTTGTGCAGCTCAGAACCTTCTAGGACACGGCCTTTAGCCTCCCCACTCCATGGGCCACTCACAGCTGGTCCCCTCTCTGAGGCAGCAGAATTCCTTTGTGCCAGTCCGCGTGGTGCGCTTCACAGAAGGTGCCACAGAAAATCTGGTATCATAGGGCCACCCGGGCATCTACCAGAAGTACCAGATGTGAGTAACTGAGCCAAGCCCCTTCAGCAGGGAACCAGAAATAGGGAATGAAAGCAGAGTCAGTGCCTCTCCGAAAAACTGCTGGCAACCTCCCAGCACCCTTAGGTTGAAAACCAGTGTTTTAGAAAGTCCTGGCACGTTCCTCTGCTGGTGAAGGATCAGTACCAGGCAAATGGCACATGGAGGGACAGAGTGGTTCTTTGCTAAACATCTCTCCTTTGCTACCAAGTGCACAGAAATGTATGAAATGGTCCTTTAAAAAAAAAAATCAGATAAGTCACTCATGCATGTGAGGAGCAATGCTGACATTCCATCCAAGGGGAGGAAGGACACTCATGGTCTCAAAGGGAACTGCTGACCCCGACACAGTTTGCACCCAAAACCCTCCTTGTAGCCAGGTCTCAGAACTGTTACCTCTGTCCCCAGCATGCATGTCCCCTGTGAGCAAGCAAGTTCAAGCCCACAGCTTTGCTCTCTTGGTCTCTCACATATGGACCTACACACACACACACACACACGTACCAGCACAGAAAAAGCTCATTAGCTCGCCTGCCAGGAGTAGCTGCTGGCCTTTGGCTCATCCCATTCCCATTTCAAAAGCACCTGGTTTTGCTGTGAGAAGGTTGGAGGGTGGATTTTGATTCCTCCGGGGGAAGCTGATCTCAAATGGCAAGAAAAGCTGCAAGCTTAATGAGCAGAAGGAAGCACCTGGAGAAGAGGAGGAGGGATTGAAATTCAGGAGAAGCAGGGACTCAGGGGGGTGTCTTTATCACGAAGGCCTGTATCATTTCATGGCCTCCAGTGAGACATACTATCCCCCAGTGCTGCACAACGCGGGGGCAGGAGGGGGATTAAGATTTCAGGATTGCTAATGCCAGGGCCTTGGTACACATGTAACAACACACCAAGATGCTGTGAGACAGCAAACACGTGGCGCACAGCAGACACTGGTCACCCACAACCTCCCTGCCCCTTCCCTACCCCAATGAAAAGTATTTGGTGAGCCATGACTCCTCCTAAGTGTTGGCCACAGAGATGAAAGGCCGGTGGAGGAGACCAGATCACCTAACCAGAGCCTGGATTCTTGGAAAGCTGGTGGGAAGCAAAGAGGATACAGGTGGCTACAGTGGTCTAATTGGAGAGGGGCCCTTTAATGCCAGGGGAGAAAGGGAAAGTACCTGAGGATGGCTGGAGAGCTCGGTCTTTCCTCTCTCTCCTTCCTCCCAGCACATTATAACCTCTCTCACCCTCACTGACCAGCGAAAGGTCCAACAAGGAAGTGGTGCTGCACCCAGAGTCCATCCTAGGGGACTAAAGGAACCAGTATGCGATTACGTGCTTCTGTTTTGCCACCTGTCTGGGGTGTCTGCTTGGTTGATTATACATGTCTGCCTGTCTGTGAGTGTGTCCACGTGGGCAGTTGTCCATGCGTGTGCTCCAGTGTCTGTGTACTTCCCTTTCTCCCTGCATATATGGTAGCTCACAACTATCCCCATCTCAGCTCCAGACTCCCCTCCCTCCCCTACAGCCCAGATGTTCTCCCTACCCACCTCATTGTAAACGGCTCACATACAAAACTGAGTCATGAGACTGAGATAAGGGGGAAATTAAATTTCTTCCAGTTCTGTTAAACAGCTTTACATTTTTATAGCACCTTTCCTCAGGAGGGGATGCACATTCTTTGTCGAGCATCTATCAGGATCGCTCACCTGCTGCTGACACGCAGCCACCTCTGGCGTGAAATGCAGCAGTCATTCTGTACCTGTAACACTGTGCAACACTGTGATGAGATGGGGAAGAGAAGGATAACTTCTCCCACTGAAATTGCAGGGGGCAATTCTCAGGCAGACAGAATTAAATTAATCCATCATTTGTGGCGTGTGGGCCCCTGAAGAACATTTGTGCCTTTGTATGTACGTCTGCGTATGAATTCATGTGCGTACCTGTAAGAGTATGTCTTTGTGTCACTCTGTGAATATTGTCACTGGGTACACATGAACACGAATATGCATAAGTACATAAGAATGAATTATGCATGTGCACCTTCTAGTGTGTCTGTTGCACATGATGGAGTCTGTGTTTGTTTCTATACACAGGTATGTGTCAGTTGTGCGTTATCTTTGATGCATTCGTCTGTGTGTGTGTGTTTGACCTTTCATTCAATTTCAGTAGCACAGTACCATCAGTTGTACACGGCTCTGTGTTTATGTTAATCTAGTGTGTGTGTGTGTGTATGTTCCTGTCAGACAATGTCAGTGTGCATGTGTGTGCACACATCTGCATCCACACGTAGATCTATACGTGTGCATGGAGATCTGTAAGGGAGAGATCTGTAAGCCTGTTTAGGTTGCCCACACCTAGCTAGCCATCTGACCCAAATCTCTTCAACTGGAGTACACCTCGAGAAACTAGGGAAGTGCAGACAAGGAGTTAATATAACACAAATGGGGCAAGAACCCTGAGGTCTCCTCCATCCTCACACAGTCCTTCTTGGGGTACTTTCCACTGTGAGAAGAGGGGAGGGGAGGGTGTGTAGGACTCAGCAGAAATTAATTCACTGTTTGTACCTGAAACAAATACCAGAGTATTGGGAAAGGAGAGGAGTGTCTCTGTGCTCCAACAGATCATCACAGTGGACTACGCAAGGTCTAGGGTCCTCTGTGTGGTCAGGCTGTTTAAATGCCTACTGATCATTTCCCTTCAGATGAACAGCTGGTTAATTGAATCGTCTTATCTCCCTACACTTATTATCCTGGGCCAATTCACTCAGAGGGCTTGACAGCCTCTTCCTTCTCACCCTTGCTGCTTTGGACACTCTCACTTGCACAGAACTCTGTGCAGAAAAGATTCCACCAGCCTCAGGGAAAGGAGAGGGGATGCAGCATAGGCTGATCTATGCTCCATAGAAGACTCCTGCTCTCACGCAAAATCTAATTGTTTCACCAGGAGGTACTAGGCAGGGTAATCTGAGACAGTCCAAGAACAGGAGATGGGGGTGCAAAATGTGAAAAAGATGCCATGGAAATCAATAGGCAGTAAAGGACAATGCTGCCCTTTGCTAGTGGGATGGAGAAATTATGATGGATTCTTTACAAAAAGCAAGAGGGAAAAAAGAGAGCATGAACAAGGAGCCATCACCAGACCCACTGAGTCATGTTTGGGCTTGGGAGATCTCGGGGAAGGGTGGGTCCCTATAGCAAAGTCTTCACCCTGCAGTGTTCAGAATGAAAATCTGAGTGTGATAGAAATGAGAGATGGAGAAGACCTAGCAGGTGTCATTTAGTCCATCCCCAGATAACACACCATTGTTCTCTACAGAACATTGTTAGCGCTCTGCCCAGTCTAGTTTGAAACGTCCCTAACGATGAGGGTTCCAAGACGTCCTTTTGGAGATTACTCTACATTCTAATAGACCTCTCTGGCAGTAAGCTCTTCCTGAGAGTCAGCCAATAGTTTTTTTCTCTCTTAAATTTCATCCCATTACTCTCACAGTTTCATCCCCTGGTACAACCCACAATAATTCCTCCCCCTCCTTGGGGTTTACACCTTTCACGTTAGTAGAGTCTCATCATATCCTTTCACTTAAATCACCACTTAGCCAAGCTGCACATATTTAACTTTCTATACTGCCTCATAAATTACTCTCTCCAGCCCCCATGTCATCTGCATTGTTCATCACTGCTATAATTTACCTACATCTTTCTGATAATGAAGTGCCAAGAACTGAATACACTGTTCCAGGGTGGAATCACATCACAGCCACATAGAATAACTGCAATGGTGTCTGCAGTCCAAAATTCGACTTGTCTATTTTGCTGCCTTATCGCAGTGCAAGCTCACATCGAATTTGCCATCTACTGTCACACCTCAGTCTCGTTTCCCATTTCTTCCCAGGTGCCCCCCTCCACTGACTCTCTGTGCTCTCTCCTATCTAGGCATTTGTACCACATGGTTCAGATTACATTCCCCCCGATGCATTAGCTGGCATTTTTCTAAGATGAATCTCATTATGTTATTTTCTGCCCATGTTTCTAATCTCTCTGGTTCTCTTTGTATTACTGCTCCGTCCTCACTAGCACGTGAAAATCTCCCAATTTATTATCATTGAAAGATGTCATTAACATGCCGTTTACTCCCTCTTCCAGATCATTAATGAAGTCGTTATGAAGTCGGATGATGAAGAAAGCAATCCTGTGAGCTCCCAGGAAGGGAGGGGTTGGAGCTTTTCTCCCACATGCTTTAGGCCAGGATGTTTAGTGCTGGAAGGCGAGTGGAAGCCAAATGTTAGAAGCCTGAGCTTTTCCTGTAGCCCTTATAACACAACACAGGACTGCACACGAAGAGGGGAAGGCAGTTATGTTTTTCAAGATGTGAGGGAGGTCATGGAGCCCAGTCACATGACCCCCATTAATTCAATTCCTGTTTTTCTGACCTCCAACCTCAGCTGTCACTGATGGCGACATTCTTTCCATTTCTTGGCGTCTGGTGAAGAGATGTGGATGCTGGGAGGGTGGGGAGGAAGCTTGGACTGCCACTGCCCAAGCTGTACCTGCTCTGTGGGTAAATAGGAGGTGTCAGTCCCCAGGGCAGATGCCAATCTAGTGGTTTTCCCCAGCACTAAGTTAGAACTAGAAAGCCCTGGTCGTATCACCCACCATTCCTGGAATGACTGGTACATCTGTGTCCTCTCTCACACCCCCTACTCTACTCCCCGCAAGAGCTCTGCTTTTAACAAGGGCCATATTCATCCCTGGTATAACCCCACTGAAGTCAGTGGAGTTACCCCAGAGATCATTTTGCCCCAAGGATTCTCCCACATGGGAAGTCCATTCCAAGGGCAAGTTCCTGTGGGGAAAAGCACCAGTCCTACCCTCCATAGCCCCATACCCACTCTTGCTCCTTCCCTGTGTGGATCCACCATAAAGGGCTAATGTGCTCTGCGCAGCTTGTCAGCATCCACTCCCAAGCCATAATGGCAACAGCCGAAAGTTCCACTTGTGCCAGACCTGTCGCTGAGGTAGACCATACAGCCCCGCCTTTGTGGTACTCACCGCACCTTCAGGCAGGGCAGCTAGGGCCTCCACCAAAGGTGCCACCCCCACAGCTCAGCTAGTTTCTTTGGACAAGATTTCACAGCCTGACTGGGAATCGCCAAGAATGGGCAGGGCAGGGCAGGGCGAGGTGATGGTGGCCCCCTGGAGATTTAGGAACTCTCCAAAAAAATCTTAACATCCCATAGGATTCAATTGGATTAAATAATATTGGGCTTGAGCCTGCAAACACTTACTCAGGTGAGTAATCCTTATTTGTGAGTGTGCCAGAAACACTGGGACTACTCATATCAGTAAAGACTACTTGTAAGTAGAGTTTTGCAGGGTTGGGCCCATTCAGAGAAGCCAGGGCTGCTGCCTCAGTGGGCTGAGTAACTGAGGTAACTGTGCTGGGGGGAACCCTTCGGATGCTAATGCTCAGCAGAGGGACCGGGCTCCCGCCACCACCCACTCTTCCTTCCGACGTCCTCAACTCCTCCTGCCTTTCCCAAGTCCCCTCTAGCCCCCTCATGACTCCAAACTCCCACTGACACCCCCACCCTGATGGCCCTGCTCTCTTACATCCCTCACCCCCATCGCTCTCCCATGGCACTGCTGCCTGGTGCCCTAGGAAGTCGAGGCAGCAGCAGTGAGCTCTGTTTCCCCCCTCTTCTCCCCATGCCCCTCCAACACCCTATCAGAGCTGCAGCCTCTCCCTTTTTCTCCCCAGAGACCCATCCCTTCCCCAAACATGTCCCAGACCCTTCCCCTGATACCCAGACAGCTCCCCTAGCACCACAAGACCTCTGTGCTAAGCAGATTTGGTGAGTCAGGGAGGGAGCTTAGCAGTGCTGGAGATCAGAAGTGGACAGAAAACCCACCTCAAACCACCACCCCACTGCAAACATTCTGACTCAATTCCTCTCCTCACATCCCCACTACTCACCATACCTCCCCACTGTCCAACCTGGAGCCAGCCCCGTGTGGGGTGCCTGAAGGAAGTAAAGCAGTGAGTGAGTAGGCATGGGAGGGTTAGCAGGGTTGTAGAGGGATGAGTGAGGATTTGGGGGGCAGCAGGCATCATCCATGCCACACATCCTACAATCAGTGACAGCCCCAATCCACCACCTGGCTCCAGGAGAGGTCTCCAGACAACCACTGCTCTCTGGTGGCACACAGAAGGGTCCCTAGAAGGACAAGCTGCCTCAGGACAAAACTAGTAGCTCCACTCCTGAGCCACCTTCAGCCGCAAGTCTCTCCCCCTCCTTGCCCCGTGATGGTGGGAGACAGGGAGATAGCTCTCCTTACGAACCACACACAGCCTCAGTTCTCCCATTCCTGCTCCACTCCTCCTCCCCCATCCCCCACTCAACCCCAATCCCGGCCTGTCCCCTGTCAGCCCCACTCCCCACCCTGTCCCCCACTATCCCTACCACATTCACCGGGTAAACACTGCTGGATATAAATACAGATACACATTAAGGAGTAGGCTGCAGCATGGGCAGAATAAGTTCAGAGCTGTTACCATGTTGGGTATGAGGACAATGTTAGTGGGATCATTGCGGGGGGAACATGGACCAGGTCACTGCAGGGGGATATGGGAGAGGAGCATTGTGCAGAAGGACCAGTAGGGAGACAGCAGTGGGGGACAAGGAGGCATGATGGAAGTCCAGGGAGGATAACACTGATGGCTAGCCCTGGGTGAAATTAACCTCTCTGCAAAGGCCTATGTACCATCTAGGGAGTAAGTGGGGATAGGCCATGTGCTGGCTCTCTGCCCTGGGGCAGATTTCACCCCCAACAAATAACTCTCAATGTTGCTATGTACTTATTTAAACCTGGGAAATCCCCCCAAACAAAAAAAAACTTCCTTTGCTAAGACCAACAGGTGCTTGACTACAACTCTCACCAGTGCAATCAATGAAAATCAAGGAAACTGCCAGCAAAGGCAGCCTTCGTATACTTCATATTCATAACGCCCCTAGATCGCACCATACAAACATGCTCACAGTTTCCTCACCTCAGCAACAAACTCCTCTGCAATTCCCGCATAGCCAACCTGCTGCATTGCACGTGCTCAGTTCCTCTACATTACACCCAAACCTGCCACCTGATTTCCCTGAGGAAAGAACAGACGGTGGAGTTCACTCTCTGCAGTCTTTGCCAAAACACAGCAGCCTGTGCGGGAGGTGTGTTCCCTTAGCAGTGGTCGGAGTTAAGGTTGCGTGATGGGGCAGGATTTGGTGTGTGCCCTGTGGGGCTGGCTGTATGTTTGACGGGTGAGGGTCTGATGACAATCAAGTAGCAGCTGTTGCCAAGACTGCCTTTTTCCATCTGGGCTTGGAAAGACAGGTGTGACCTTCCCTTAGGAAGGCAGCCCCTCGTTATCGGGATCCATGCCTTTGTCGTATGGAGATGAGGCTGCTGCAATGCATGGGACTTCATCTCAAGACCCTTCGGAACAGGAAGCTGGTGCAGAATGCAGCTGCTCGCTTCAAGAGCACACTCATTCACCAGGAGCTTTGGAGAGGTGTTGGAGGAGCTGGGTTTGACCCATACAGACCTGAATGGTTTGAGACCTGCCTACCTGTGAGACCTCCTCTCTTCCAATCCGACACTACTGCAGCGCTATCAGCCCCCCAGTCTGGCAGCAGGGCATTTTCTGGGAGATGTCCTGACCCTAATTAGTCCCAAATTGCTCTTCAGGGCATGCTGCAGTGCTTATGAGGTAGTGGGTTGAAGGGTACAGGGGAGTATATTACCAAGATGGCTGGTTAATTTATACTTTCTGGGTTATGGCTGGATGGGTTAGTCATATTTTCAATTGGTCTGAGGTATTTTTATACACAAGTGTGAGTGCTGAGAGCTTTAGGATAGGCATTTTAAAGATGTTTGAATAAATTTCATTAGTTGACTATAACAGGGCTTATAAAAGTGAAGAAACCTTCATCTTGATGCTAATAATACAGCAGTTTTCATCTGTAGACCACAAAGAAAGTAAGTTTATCCCCATTTTACAGATGGGAAACCAAGGCACAGAATTACTATGGCCCTGATCCTGCAATCTAATCCGGGCTGGTAGATCCCTGTCCCCATTCATAGACCCACTGATTGCAGTAGGGCTCTGGGCAGGTGCAGATGTTGTCCACCTGTGTGGATTAGACTGCAGGATCAGGGCTATCACTCAGACAGTAGGCTAGCTGTTTTAAAGAACCCTTCCAATCACATGTCCATTTCACGCTGTTTTTGTTTCCTTTATGTGAGAAAAATGAACAAAAAGCAATGTAAAGGTTTTGTTTGAAGCAGATGAAGCTTATTTGCACTGGAAACTGGAATTCCAATCCTTCCCCAAAGGGACACAGGCTCAGCCCAATCCATCCTAGTCTTGTTTGTCTGCATTGCACAAGTTGCTATGATTAGACTGGATAGGAGAGGGCTGTAAAAGCAGGGAGAGCTGTAGATCGGGATTGAGTTGCATTGGGCAGAGATGCATGGTATTTCCAAAACCGGATTAGCAAGGGATAATGCAATCAGGCTTGAACATACATTGGTAGAGCTGTGGTGAGGGAGAAAGGCCAGAACTGGAATGGCAGGGAAGCTGCAGGTCAGGACTGAGGTGCATTGGCAGAGCTGTAGGAAGGCCCAGGGCTGGAATAGCAGGGGATGCTACTGATGAGGAGGTACAGCGACAGAACTGCATGGAAGAAGCGAGCCCAGCCACTGCTAGACTCTGGGCAGCCTGACTAGCCTTTCTTACTTCACAAGTGCTGAGATCCACCACACTTACCCGTCCAAACAACAAGCAAGCAAGCAAGCAACTAACAATTACTTCCTGAGCCAGCATCAGCCCATGCTTCCCCAGTGTCACATCCTGCCTGGTGCACACTAAGGTGTCACTGCTAGGGCTGCACCCAAGGTAGCTGGAGGCGAGGTTTTAGAAAAGAGGAGAAGGCTAATGTTTTTAAGCATCTTCAGAAAGAGCCACACTCCAGCAATTAGAAATGGGACCTGGAAAGCCCCTGCAGGGGGAAGCCCTTTCCTCGCTTCTCAAACCCCTGAAACCTCACAGCATGACAGGTGTTTCTTTACTCGTGTGTTGAGCTGGCAAGTGCTCATGCACACCCTTGCCAGGGACAAGCCCTTCCCAGTCTTTCCAACACACACATGCACATGCAGTGCCAGAGCTCCCTGGATAACTGCTGCCCCTGTCCCCAAGCCAGCCAGGTGCAGGCATGTGTGGGTGGCATGAGCATGTACCTGCACCCCCGCCACCAGGAATGGAATGTGATGACATAACAGATTTACCTAGATGGGAGAGAAAGGGGGTTGTATTTAGCTAATAATGTATATTTGATAGGAATGCCATGAAATCATAGTATTTAATGGAGAAAAAGGAACCCGCAAGCCCATGCACAATCCCCTGCCAGCTCATACTAAAGCCGGCCCTTGCCTGAATCAGGGTTCCTACCAAGACTCAAGATACATGGAGGCGCTTTTGGGGGGTGCTGAGATGACTTAGGGATCCTGAAAAATCGCTGTTCCCCTCCTCCGCTCTCTATGTGTTGCAGATTAAGTTTCTTTAGAGGTGTGGGGGGGGTGTCATGAAGTCTATTGGTTTGTGAATTTCTTGCCCCAGATTAAGACAGGGTTAAAACATTAATGTGGGGGTGCGGGTAGGAGACACCTCTCCCACCCCAGATATCAAACAAATCTTTGACCACCAGCCAGAATTGAAAGAGACCAACAACCCTGCAATAGCACATAGAAACAACAGACAATTAATGCAGCATTATGCAAAGTGACAGAGATACAGATCCGCTAACAGACCCCCAGATCAACAAGAAATTGTTCCCTTCTGAGAGAAAATGCAAGGCAAGTTCTGTTTTCTGACATTTTCCATTTTCTCGGAAATAATCTGCACTGAAGTGATTTTTTTTTTTAAAAGCCCCTGATACTTTTCACCCAGCTGCTGTTACCACGAAGCAAATGGAATACCCTTCAGTATTACAAAAACATAATACCGGGGTGAGGGGGGACATGCCAAATATTTGCCAGTCGTCAATGTCTAACAATATCCCTGGGTCTCTCTTTTTTTAAATTTTCTCTCTCCTCCAAATGCACAGAAGATGACAAATTTTATGTGTAAAGTGCATACTATACTTCAATCCCTCCAAAACACTTTTAAGAGCTGCACGCACAATTTCAACGCAATAACAATAACTAAAAATGAAGAAAGATTTATTTATTTTTTAAACCCAAACCCAAGACCCAGCTCTTGCTTTGCAAATGAAAAAAAGCTGAGAAACCCCTAAATCCACCTTTACCAGTAAGCCAGTTTACCAAAAGTTAAATATATACAGGTTCAGACAATCAGCTCTCCAGAGGGGAGATGTTCTAAACCCCCCACTCCCAATATCCCCCTCTCCCCCCAAAAATCCATGATTAATACTAAATTCCCTCTGATTATTCATACACACATTGTATAGTATTTATAGACACATATAAATAAATAGAGAGATTCCATGTGTGTGATAAATGCATTCTTTATAACAATTGCCCATATACACTACTGGACTCATATTTTCCCCCCCAGACAATATAAATTATTACTACTTGTTGGGTGAATAGTGTCAGTGACACACACACACAAATAACTTTCCTTTTTCACAAGATGAAATAGCTAGCATTACAGATGCATCTATCCTACGCCTTTACTCATTTCAAAAAGGAAACAGGTACTAAAGAGAACAGACATGCTAAAGGTGGAGAGGGGTGGGGGTACAAGTTTTCTTTTTTTTTTTTAAGAGAGCCGGACATTAGGTTAGCCAGGTGTGCCTATTTCCCACCTACCTTTGCATGGAACAGAGATCTCCAAAAGGGAACGTCCAGGTCAAAGAAGTAAAAAAAAAAAAAAAAAAAAAAAATTAAAAAAAAAAGGAAGCTTTGAAAAATTCCCAACAAACCCCCCTCCCCGAGCACACACACACCCTCCCTCCCCCACCCCAAAAGAAGAAGATCAGGATCAGCTGAGCGACTGGGAGCAGAGAACCAGCTGGCAAGAATCAGGGAATTGTGTTAGATCCATAGCTGCGAGCATCGAGAGTGTGCAGGAAGGAGATGGTGTAAAAGGAAAATACATGTTAAGAAGAGGTGCCTGTTCAGGCTGGAGCCTGAGGCTTCAGAGTCGGAGCTAAAACGATCTCTCCCTGGGAGGGAGGGAGCTGGGGTGGTTTGTTTTTCTTTTCCCCCAGGCAGGTGGGGATAGAGGGGCAAGGAGTGAAGGAAGCTTCCTTTAAAAAAAAAAAAAGAGAGAGAAGACGACAACGACCAGAGGGGCAAGATAATCACAAAGGGTTGGAAGGTGATGAGGGAAGTTTAGCTACTCCATGGTGGGAAAGCTAGGAGGAGAGATTTGTGTGTGGTTTCTATCGGTCTCTCTCTCTCTCTGTGTGTCTCATGGTATGTTCACCACAGGCTTACAGAGTGAGTGGCACAGAGAGAGAGACAGAATAACTGTACAGGCAGAGAGAGAGAGAAATGCTATCCTTACAGTGACACCAAATGTCTTTAGGGGAAACCTACAATTACAGACACACACGGCAGAAATTTTAGAAGCATCAGAGAAAACACACGCACACACACACACAATGTGGGGCTCAGGACAGCAGGTCTCCCCCCTGCCTTTAGCCAGCCTTTCCTCTCTATTCTACTTTAACACTAGCTTCAGACTGCTAGCACCTTTTCCTCTACTTCATGTGTGTGTCCCCCTCCACAGGTCACAAACCAAGCAGGTAAGGCATTTACCATTCTCTCAGAGAGGTGTAATAAACAAGGAGTCCTAAAAGCCCCCCCCCCTCAAATTCAGGTCACCCCACCCCCCTGCCTTTCTCCCCCCACCCCCCTGCACACACAACCTGTTACCATAACTGCAGGGATGGAAACAACTCACTGTAAATTAATTCCCCACTGTGTTTGTGAAGCTGGGAGGGAAATGATGTTGAAAAATAATTGACAGGTATTGCTGGACCCAATCCTCAGCTGGTGTAAAGTAGCATTGCTCAGCAGGAGGCAATGCAGCTAGATCGGTTCATACCAGCTGAGGACCTGCTCTGTTATTTCTAGAGTAGAACCTGGTCCCCTACCTGCAGAGGCTGCCTGGGAGCTAGAAAATAACTTAACCTGACTTTGTGACCAGTCTCTCATGCGGTAAGATAAATAGGCCCTACTATATGTACATTTTGTCTCCTTTTAAGTTTCTGTTGGGTTTTCATTGCAGATAGGGACAGCACCTGGCACTGAATGGAATTAGCCCTTTAATTACAGCAGGTGAGAGGTTACACTTCTAGTATATGGTTTGTCTTTGCCAAGTGCCTGTGTGAGGACTATGGCCCCAATTGGATCTGTGCAGGGAAGCCCTGGTGCTTACTGGGGCTCTGCTTTGGCATGGATCCAATTGGGGGATCAGGGCGTCTGACTCACTCCCCCCATGTCAGTGGTTCTCCAACTGGAGGGTGCTTGCAGTTGTTCAGGGGGCTGGAAGTCCCACTCATGCCCTGTCTCTGGTAGCATTTGTCCTTGTAGTAGATTCCCCTTCCACCACACATGTGGCCATGTGAATTCCCAATGGTGCATCCTAGGAATTGTGGTAGGACAGAACTCTGGGGTGCATCTGGGGAGGATCAACAGTTGCAAGTGGCTAAATGTGAGATCAAAACTGTTGCTATGGAGTGCTGTGGTGCCCTCTTATCTATGTGAAGACAAAAGGTCCTGACCACTTGTGGTCATTAAAGAGCCCCTGGAGTTTCTCACAAGGGTAAGGGCACTAACCCTAGAATCCTGAGCAATTTCCAATTTGGAAAATTACATTCTGCTTCCTTAAAATCCTCTCTGCGATTTCAACATTGAATAGAATCTTTTTTTCTTCCTGCTCTTAGCTGTTGCTATGCCCTGTCCAACAGCTGCCATATTCCACTTCAGAGCAGACTGCACTTTAGTGGTGGGTAAGGTGATCCTGAATGTAAGTGCTAAGTATTTAGTAATATTATAGTTGCAGCTTTGGCCTGAGTAGTTAGCCAAAGATCATAGCCTTGCAGGGTTGTTTACATTAGGATGAGAATCAGATCACAGGAGAGTCTGGTATATTCTTGTCTTTTTGTCTTGTTTGTTTGTTAACAAAAATGTGTACACAAAGTCCTGTTTCCCTGAACATAGTGGAAGCAAATAGTAGGCAGTTTCCTTGTTCAGAAATCCCCATGTCTGCCATCCCACCAAGCTCTGTGCTCAAGAAGCTCTGTCCATCTGCTTCTTCCAAGGGGCACTCAATTCCATCTCCTGGCTTTCTGCTTCCAACACAGACAGCCTGCAACCAGGGAAACCCTTCAGTCCACACACAGAGCTCTGACCTTCCAGGTGGCCTTGAGCCATAGCCCCCCAGTCAGTTTCACTACATAAAGGGGCATGATTGCTCCTTCTGTTGAGCCTGAAGGACAGTGTTTGGCACAGCCATTGGCTGTAATGAGGTCTGCAATTTCCTTTGTATCCAAGATTCCCCTGATGGCACCCATCAGCAACTTTCAGCATAACATTATTGTATTATATAAAGGGCCAGATCTTTCATTCTCCCACTGAAGACAAATCCAGTTCTCACACTGAAGTCAATGCGTGTTTAGGGTGAGCAAGAAATGCAGGACTGGAAACAAAGTTAGTTAAGAGCTCTGGATGACTGGTACTACATAAATGTCCTGTTATTACTCTGTTGTTAATAATGCTCTTAGACAAAAAGCCCTTTCTCTTATGCCACCTAGCTTTTTCCTTCCAGAGCATCCAGTCCGTACCACGATCATGTCCTGAATCCTTCCATGTTCCTTTTGAAATAAATGAGATCTTTTATTTCAGGCTAAATATGCATAACTTTGAGTCGCTCCTTGTTAGACAGCCTGTCTGTTCTGTAAATTTACCATGTTGCTTTCTCTGGACTCTCTCCAGCACCAGGAAAGAGTTTTGATTTTTTAAGCTACTGCATACAATATTCCAGGGGAGGAGCCTGTCCAGAGCTGTGTGCACGCGTGCATGTGTGTAAACACTGGTGAGCATCTCAAAATGTGGACTGATTTTCAGAAATGCCAATCTCAACATCTTAGCACAACTCTGGATGTGGCTCCAGCCATGTCCCAAGATGCAGTTGAAATTTCAGCATAGTACAAGCCTGACTATGTCAAAGGCCAAGTTAGATGCTGAAGCATATCTACAGATGAAAGGTTTGAGCCTTTGGAATGCCAGGCTGCTGGCAATCCACTCAGCTCCAGTTTTAACCAATTTAACCAATGTATGAATGTCCCACAATATGCGTCACACTTCTAAACCGACTCCCGGTCCTATGCAGTAACCACAAGAGCTTTCTTCCTTCCCTATATACAAGCATATACACGCCAAGGTACCATATACATAACACACTATATGAACAGACATACGGCAGGCCTCTGCTATTTCCCTACCCCCAGCCCAGACACACACACCTCCACACTTCATATAAACAGGCACGTCCTCAGGACACCACAGACACATCCCACCTCTCGATACAGCCCCATACACACATGCGCCACTCCTAGATACAAAGGAAAGGCTGGCTGACCCTCCATGCCCTCATAGCTTTATGGTCCCTTTGACTCACCTGCTCGACCCCCTGACCCCCTGGGCTCCTCATCATGAGTCACCACTCCCCCCTTCACCAAAAGCTTCTCCGCTCATTCCTTACTGGAGGGAGAAGGGTTCCAATTCCAACCCACAAATGAGACGCAGGAGCATTCTATGATTTCAAATGTCTCCAATTCACCAACAAGCCCCTTCAGGGGGAAAAGGGAAAATGCAATTGAATTTATTCATACATGAATATCAATGAGAGAGAGAGAGGAGGAGGAGGAGGGGGCAGAGGGAGAAGCTGAGACGGAGAGAAGAAAGGGGGTTGCAGGGAGGGAGAGATTAAAGAAAGAGAACTGTGAGAGAAGACAGACGGGACCCAGGAAAGGGAGGAGGGACAGACACACAGAGAGGCTGAGCAGGTGGCTAAGTTGATGTGGCTTCCCAAAGATCCACACTGTGAAGGTCAGGTTGCCATTTTGAACTCTGACTTTCAAACAAACCCTCTAAACCAGAAAAAAGTCCATCCACAAAGGTCTGGGGGAGAAGGGGCAGAGTGAGGAAATGGAGGGGTCGGATTCATCCCCTCACAATGCGGAGCTGGTGACAAGAACAAACGAAGGCCAGTTTTGCTCCTTCTCAGCCACAAATCCAGCCAGGAATCCTCAGGGATTGAACACTTGGAGGAGGATTTCTGCATGCTTGTCAGTCACACCAAGTACAGCAGGTGACATGAGCCACCGGACAGCTGTAGCCAAGTCCCTGGGGAGGGGGGAGTTCTCATGGTGTGATTACGCCCTCCACAACCACTGGAGCAAACACCTGAAGAGAGGCAGTTCCCTGTCTCACGGGCCGGAGAAACAGGGCTTCTTCAACTGCTGGACCTCTTTCAAAGAGTTTGACCTTCTGTCACAAGAGGGACTGGGGTTCCTTCTTGAGCTACTAGGTGTGTGTGTGGGAGTGGGGGGTTAATCTTGGCTCCAGCACTCGGGTCAGATTAGAAGTGGGTCTGATGCTACACACATATCTGGAGCATTCTTTGTGGGTCCCTCCTCCCTCTCGCTCGCTCTTTTGCTTTGGAGAGGTATAACAGAGGCAGCGTCTTCCCTTTCATCACTTGAGACAGCCGCGCTTGCTGACAAAGGCACAGGTCTGTATTTCAGCTCTAAAGAGCCCCGAGCGCTGGAAACCCTCCTGGAAATGGCCCCCTCAAGGATTGAACTGACAACCCTGGGTTTAGCAGGCCAATGCTCAAACCACTGAGCTATCCCTCCTGGAAATGGACTTCAATGGCTGCTATTGATTTCACTTAAGGGGGCAATTACCAGCCCTGGTGATTCGACTGCAAACGGCTTCCGAGCGGGGCCCAGGTGGTGGGGGACGGCAGGCAGGGAAGGAAGAGCCTTATAGAAGTGAAGAGGCCTCAGGTCAATCGTGTCCTCCTGGCAGACCTGTGAGCTGCCCCCTCTTCCCCACAGAGTGCCCTGCGCTGGCGATTTGCATACCAAGCGTCTGCATGCCCAGGGCGAGCAGTATCTCAGTTTTCAGCGACCAGACAGGAGCCAGTGCAAGATCTTACTGTGTTCTCTGGCCAACTCACATAAACTCAACAGGTGGCTGGGACCTGGCCAATAGTGAAGTGAAAGGCTAAGCCACATGGGGAGCCAAGTGAAGCTAGGAGGTGCTCTATGCATATCCCAGGCTCTGACACGAGGACAAGTTCTCAGTTAGGCCAAGTCCCCTTCTTGCCTCCGGGTCAAACCCTAGCCAAGCCCGACCCCAGGGGCAGACTCTGTTATCCCCAGAGCAAGAGAGCCCCCTCCTTGTCTGAAGCTGGCACACGTACCATTAGCAAACACCGGTCACTACAAAAACCCAGACTCCACTTTTGTGCCTAGCAGGGACAGCCCACCCTGCCCACTTGGTGGTGACACAGCTGTGCAAAGCACATCAGCCCCTCTGAGTCACATCTGCTGTGTGGACAGACCGCTCTCAACTGCTAACAGTCAGGGTGCAGCATAGACCCACGCACAGGTAGCTGGTGCGTATGGCACCCTGTTGGGGACTGGCTGAGCTGCTAATGCCACCACAGTTTGTGTTTGCTGCTTCCAGTAGGCAGGGCTCAGTTTTTCCCCACACCCTTCAAAATAGAAAGGGAAAAATAAAATGGGAGAGTGAGTGTAAGCTACAATGTGAACCTAACTTTAGCTCTAAGGGCCGATGACTCACTCCACTGGGGGGGAAGCGACTGAGCTGGCTGCAGGTTTCTGTTTATACACCTCACTGAACTAAATATATAGACTGAGAAGTTCTTCTGTTCTGGTCTGACAACTTCAATCTGCATTTTATTTCTTTCAATCTTAACGTTCCCCTCTCCTTCTAAATCCCTCTCTCTTCCCCCAGCATTGCCGTCTTAATCCCCTTTATACTCGCTTTGTCCTGGGAAATTGAAGGAACACATGCCCACCCTCCCCTTCCCCCCACCCCGGTTTACAGTCAAACAAGCAGAGGAATTTGTAGAGAATGATTCAGTGCTGCTGTTCTAACCTGGACTCCCCACACAGCTGTGCCAATGCAACTCAAGGCATAGGGGTCTGCACACCCCTCACTACTGATCTGCAGTAGCCCCTGCTAGTTAAGGCATGAATCTCCACACAGCTCTAGTGATGCATCTCAGTTCTGACCTGAAGCACCCCTACTATTCCTGCCCGTGCACCTCTGTCCTCACACGAAACACCCCCTGTTTTTCAAGTCTAGTGCCTGCATAACCTGCAACATCACCTACTATTCAACCACTGGGGGACTCCCCAAGAGGGGATTGCCCACCATAACAAATTATTTGTAGGCTTTATGAGGTGAACAAATTCAACTCGGGATGATGATGAGACCTCAACAATTCATTTCACTTGTGATCCGTTGTAGACTCCATTTTGTAAAGAGATGTCCAGGAGTAAAAGGCTGGGTATCTACCAGGATTAGAAATTCAGCCATTTCAGCATCAACATCAACCTCTAACTCTCAGGCCTGGTAAAATGACAGCAGGGCACCCCCAGCTAATCTAGAACACCATCTAGCCCTTGCTTTTCCCAGCCATAGCCAAGATCCTTTCGCAGCAACTGTGTCCTGGAAGGCAGGAATTCCAGATGCCTCAACTACGACCCCAAATTGGGTTAGCATGGGTTGCTGCAGGTCAGGGCTGAGGAGCACCGGCAGAGCTCGGGGGGGGGGGGGGGGGGGACAGTGGCAGGGCAAGTTTGGCATAGCGAGCAGGACACAGGCCAGTACTGAAGTGCATGTCTGAGTACTGAGGGCCTGATTCTGACTGCTCTTACACCAGGCTGAATCTGCAATATCTTCAGGTAGTGGGACCCTCCCCAAGGTGAGTGGAAAGGGGGAGGGTAACAGGGAACAGTCCCTCACACCCCAGCCCAGGTGGAAGCATGACCAAGAACATAAATGAATCCATCTAGCAAAAGGCGGGGGGGGGGGGGTTCAGCAAGAGGGGAACTCCAGACCCCAAAGGGGAGGACAGAGCCCAAAGCAGCCAGTTCTCCAGCCAGGAGACACAAACTATTTATGAAAAGGGAGTGTGTTATGAAGACAGAAGCGAGGAGAGGAAGAGAGGAAGAGTAATGAGTGCTCCCAGGGAAGACGTCTCCAAGGAGTGGAATTCAATTTAGCCCACAGCTCGCGCTCTCGAAGAAGGGCCAGGGTTTCAGTGTTTACAGAGGGAAGGGGGTAGGAAGGGAAACTCTGTCCACAGGAACCCATCATCCCTAGAAATAATCCTAAATGGCACCGGCGGAATCTGGCCCCATCCATCTCCCAAAGTTCAGCAGGGTTTGGATCCAGGACTTTGAGCCAGGCCCATCTCTAATTATCCCCTCCTCTTTTTCCCTGCATGTTGTCAGGATGCTTTTGCAGACCCATCAGCCCTGACCCACAGGAGAGGAGGCCATAGGGGTATGTCCATGTAATTGATATCCCCCTCCCCTCCCTGGAATGTCTCAGCTCTCAAAGGGACTCCAGTGATGGAGTCCCTGCCTGTGGGCCATGCACATGTTCCTGGATGTACACTGGACTGGAAGCAGCCAGGTGATAACACCATCAGTACCAAGGAGGAGATATTTTGGCCAAGGCACACTCATGGAGCTAAGGGGACTGACCATCCTCCGCTAGGGTTGCCAACTTTCTAATAGCAAAAAAGGAACACACTTGCCCTGCCCCTTCTCTGAGGCCCCGCCTCTTCTCACTCCACCCCCAGCCCCTCCACGACTCACTCTCCCCCACCCTCATTCATTTTCATTGGGCTGGGGCAGGGGGTTGGGGTACGGGAGGGGGTGAGTGCTATGGCTGGGGGTGTGGGCTCTGGGGTGGGGCCAAGGTGTTTGGAGTGCGGGAGCGGGCTCAGGGGTGGGGCAAGGGGGTTGGATGCTGGAGGGGGTGCAGGCTCCGGTTTGGGGTATAGGGTGGGGCCAGGGATGAGGGGTTTGGTGTGCAGGAGGGGGGCTACGGGCTGGGGCCAAGGGGTTTGGAGTGAGCTCAGGGATGGGGCAGGGGGCTGGGGTGATGGCTCTGGGAGGGAGTTAGGGTGTGGGAAGGGGTTCCAACCTGGGGAAAGGGGTTAGGGTGTGGGAGGGGCTTCAGGCTCCAGCCAGGTGGCACTTACCTCAGGTGGCTCCCAGTCAGCAGCGCGGTGGGGCTACGGAAGGTTCCCTGCCTGCCCTGGGTCCGCGCATCTCCCAGAAGCGGCCAGCATGTCCGGCTCTTAGGCTCAGGGGCGGCCAGGCAGCTCTGCACACCGCCTCTGCCCACAGGCGCCGCCCCCGCAGCTCCCAATGGCCACAGTTCCTGACCAATGGGAGCTGGGGAGCAGGCACTCTGGGCAGTGGGTAGAGCTTCCCTGATCGCACCTGCACCTAGGGGCCATAGGGACATGCCGGCCACTTCCAGGAGCCGCATGGAGCCAGGCTGGGAACCTGCCTTAGCCCCGCTGCGCCAACCAGAATTTTAACAGCCCGGTTGTAAGTGCTGACCGAAGCTGCCAGGGTCCCTTTTCAACTGGGTGTTCCTGTCAAAAACCCTATCCCCCGCCCCTCCACCAGTCTCATTGCCTGTTTCTTTCCTCCATTTGCAATTGGGTCAAAACCTTCCATCCTCTCACCGTCTGACCTGTCCACTCCCCAAATCCAGTGCAACGCAGGGTCACACACATCTGCACAGGCAATTGCCATAGTTAGCCTAGACACCTATATATCACACTGCCCAAAGCCCATCTCCTCTTACCTCCCACTCCAACCTCCCCACACACACACACCGGTTGCACATTCCCCTCCCCACAATTTCCAGTAGCATCAGAGAAATTGGCAAGCACAGAAATCAAGCAGTCCTTATTTCAAAACACTGCTGCTCATGACCCTTCACCTCTGCACACGCACAAGGAAAAAGTGGGGGCACTGGCTATGGCATCCTAATTAATCATCTCTCTGTAGAAGTACCGGTGCTTCGTTTAGGGAGGGTCTATCTCAGCTGAGCTCAGCTCTTTATGTATTTCCAAAGTGCCCAGGACTGTAGTGCACTCCATCTGGACTAGGGTCAGCAGCCCCAAGGTGAATCACCATCCTCTCAGTCTAGCTCAGCTATCCTGGTTCTGTCGGGCAGCCACAGCTCACCCCTATGGAGTTAGGGGTAGATAAGCGGGAAGGCCGGGGGTGGGGGGGTTGGGAGATGGTTGATTTGCTCATCATCAGTGGTGCTGGAGAATGGAGTGGAAGGAAGCTCTAGGCTGCCGGGGCACCTCATGGGGTGACTGCATCGGTATCTCTGATCAGGCATGTTTACTCCTAAAGAGGAGCAAGCGTGAGCCTACTCGACACACAGAGCTCAGCCTAGTCTGGGCCTGTGACTTTAACACTTAGGGGACTCCCTTAGCCATGTTCCGTGCTACTGCTTGATCCCAGCCATCCCAGCCCCAGTGCCTTCACTGGCTTTGAATACGACAGAATCTATGGAGGAAACGGAGCCAAGTATCATCCTGGGCAGCTCACTGAAGATGGTGCGCAGCGTGCAGCAGCTGTTTGGAAAGCAAGCCAAAAGTAAGGGGGCTAAAACCCCACAGTACTGAAAATCTTATTGCGCCATCAGGTGGTATCACCCTGACCTGATCCAGAGAGCACAGGGTCAAATTTTGCTTCAGGAAAGACAGAAATGAGATTGAAAATGTCCGGAGAATGGACGCAGAGATGGCTAGAGGTTTGTGGGGACCCATGTACTAGGACAAGAGATAAAAAAACATAGGATTGTTTAGCCCAAAAAAGAGAGAATTTAGGCTCAAACTAAGCTTGTTTACATCAGAGCAACCCCACGAAGACAACAGAATTGCACCTGCATAACAGATACCAGAATTTGGCCCCCAGAGAGGATTTTATTTGGGCATCTGAAGACGTTACACCTTCCTGCTCACCCCGCTCTGTAACAGAAGTAGTGTGGATGCTCATGAAGTTCAGAAGCAGTAAAATTTAGCAGTGATTAATAGGAAATGCAGCAGCAGCAGGGTCACAGAGAAGGAACCTGCAGCTCTATTTACTAAAATCAGGCAGAAAACACAAAGGCTTGAGGCCATCTGCTCCCTGCAGTCACTGGATTACGTGGGATGACCCCTGCTCCATGGAGGAGGGAGGCAGGAGAGGGGGGAAGGGCAGAACATTTCAGCGAGGCAATTCTCCCCCCCTTCCCAGCATGCAACATGTCGATCCCCCTCCAAGGGCAAACGCCCCTTGGTGGGTTCAGTCCAAGTTTTGAGGAGCCCTTTTGGTTCCATCTAATTTTCTTACGCTGATTTGTTCACACAGATCCTCACTCAAGTCCTTCTGATATTTTAACAAGCAGCTCTGTCTATCTTTGCACCAGTACATCCCAAAGCGCTTTATAAAGGAGGGGAAGATCATTATCCCCATTTTACAGGTGGAGAAATGGAGGCACAGCGAAGAAAAGCGACTTGGCCAAAGACACCCAGAGGCAGAGCTGGGACTAGAACCTAAGTCTCCAGAGTCCCACGCCAGTGCTCTATCCACTAGGCCACACCACTTCCCCCATAACAGTCCCTATCACCACAGCTTCCCCCTGTATCCATCTCAGGGCCATTGATAGTATAGATAGTTACGCTGCCTAAGATTAGGGTGACCAGATGTCCCGTTTTTAAAGGGACAGTCCTGTTTTTTGGGACTCTCTTATATGGGCGCCTATTACCCCCCACCCAGTCCCGTTTTTTCACAGTTGCTATCTGGTAACCCTACCTAAGGTAATATGGATAAATCTAATTTCAGGATGTAAAATGATCACTGGGAGGCTAAGAAGGAGTTTCCCGCCATGTACAGCATTGCACAATTGGCCAGGTGCTTTTGCCTTCTGCAGAAGCAACAAGTACTGTTTGATGCCGGAGGTGAAGAGACCGGATTAGATGGACTGCTCCAATGTAGCAGCCCCTTCCCTCCTAAATTCTCCTTTGTCCCAATCCCCTTGGGCAGGTTATCCAGGCACGAAGGCACCGAGAAAAAGCAGGAAGATATAAATATTGGGGACTAAACTTGAGCTACAGCAGCCTGAGGGGGATATTTTTCTGAAATTAAAACAAAATAAAAACACAGAGCCGTTGATAAAATACAAGGTTAGAGAGGGCTCCGTGTTATTAAGATGACATTTGTGCTGTTTATAGTCCCAGTTTCTGTCTCCCCTCCCCCTGCACTGCCATCACTCCAATTCAGCCTCTTTCCCTCCCCGCTGCTCACTCTTTCTGCTCCATCGCGCTGCATCAGCCTGTGGACTTGATGCAAAGTGCCTGCCTTGCACCTGTTCACGCTGATGACCCAAGACTCCCCTGGACAGCAGAGAGTGCGTGCAACTCCCGGCCAAGGCCCACGCAGAGTGGATCCTACTGACCAGGGCGCAGCTGGAGTTAAAGAGGATTGAAACAGGAGGGGGAGCTCTCCCTACACCAGCCGAGGGGCGTGGGCGTTGGGCTGCTCAGCCCAGCCAGAAAGAGGAGGGGAGAGCTCGCTCCGCTTATAGCAAGACAGAGAGCTGTGCTAAATCCCCCACCTGTGCCCCATCCTTTGACCCTTCCGCTTCACTTGGATGGAACCTAGCTGAGGTGTCTCCGTTCGAGACTCACAGTAACATGCGGGACATGCACCCATTACTGGATTGAGGGGGAAGGAGGGGCCCCATTGATTATGCCTGGATGCAGAGGAGACCCCCATTCATAATAGCCGCCATTAATGACATCCCTGCCTGAACCCCTCTCCCACTCAGGAGGCCCCCAAAATTGGTACATGCTGCCCATGAGAAGGAGAGAAAGTACTGGAGAGGGTGGGGGGGCCACCATGTCCCTCCTCCGTCATAATACTCCTCCCACCTTTGTTTGCCACTGGAAGAGCCCCCAGAAGGAGGAGGGGAGCATAATACAGACACCTCCCTCGCCCCACTGCTCCCCTGGGACAACCATAATCCTCCAATGAGCACTGATTTGCATATACAAATTAGATCATCAAGCCTCTTTCTTCCCTCTGCACCCCTGGCAGCAAAGAAGCTGCATGAAGGGTGGGCATGGCTATGTGTTTGAGGCATATGGCCATACAGGGGGCTGGTCAGGGGGCACTCAATGCCCGAATTCCAGAGCTGTCCTTGTGTGGCAAGGAGCTGGAAGAGCTGATGCTGGCTAGCCAGCTGCATGGGACACAGCCTCCATCTCTGGAGTATGGTAGCACCTCCCTCCAGTCCCCCTCCTGCTCCCCTCCCCCAAGCTGCCATGTGGATGCCCCCTGAGTGTGAAAATGCAGCCGGGCAGCAAGAAGAGCTGCTATGAAACCTGCTAGGACCAGGGAGAGAGCGCGTGCACGGATGCCTTCCCTTCTCTAACACACACACACAGCCGCCTGTATGCACACACACACACACACACACACATCATCAGGCACACATCAACCACACACTGCACAACACCTTTCATGCAGAGGACACACCAGAGATTGGCAACATGGGCGAGTGAATAGGGCACTGGACGGGACTCTGGAGACTGGGCTCCAGGAAGCTTAGGGAAGGCGCATTCTGTAGCCAGCTACAAAGCTCACCGCACTGCCTGGCTGAAGCCACTTCTTGATCCTCAATGTGATCCTGGCACACCAGGTGCCAGCTCATGCCAAGATCCCTAGGCCTCAACTGAACACTGACAAATACGTAGCTGGAATTGGTCTGGATTACCTGTGTGTTAGTACTGTTAAAATGGGGATTAGAATTATAAAACAGTGTCTAAACTTTATGGAATGCTTTTAAGTTGCTGCCTGCATTCAGCTCACTTATAACATCTGTACCCCATATTATAAGGTAATATTTGAGCGTTTGCTTTGTAAGCCTCTGTAACTGTGTCACCAGACAGGAGAGCCAATAATTAACTAGCATACTGTGCTGATCTCCAACAGGAGGTGTGATGTCCTGACCTAGACGACAAGGAAGGCCCATCAACACCAGGCAGAGTAGAGTGGAACATTAAAGAGGACAAAAGGCTTTGTTGTTTATTCCCTCAGCCATGAAGCTCAGTCTCGCAAGCGAGTTCCTCAGATCAGCCGAGTTTGCAGCTCAGAACAGAAGGGGGAAAGGGAAGAAAACCCCTACCAAGGAGGAACTGTATCTTATGCTGCTTGCACTCTAGGGGACAAGGATTACTAGGCATAAGCTAAAGATCCCCAGTGCTTAGCATGGGTTAGCCCTAAAGGACATATAGCACTTGCTTATCATAGAAGTTTCTATTACTTTGGAAACTTAAGATTGTAATTCATTTGTGTGTATATGTTTACCTGCTTTAACCTTGTAGATAACTCTCTTACTTCCTTTCCCTATTAATACATCTGTATATACTTTATTATAGGATTGGCTCCAAGCATGGTCTTTCATGTTAGATCTAAGATGCAACTGACCAGGAGTAAGTAACTGGTCCTTTAGGCCTAGGAGTAACATGAATACTGCTGTGATCCTAATGTAAGGGACCATCTATCACAAAGGCAAGCTTGCCTAGGTGGCAAGACAGACAGAATACCCAAGGGGACTGTCTGGGACTCCATGTTAAGTGCCCAATGAGTTTACACTTGATAATTGGTTGGTGAAATCTCAGTATAGAACTGCCCTAAGGTCAGTACTCATGCTCTTGAGCCACTCCAGACAGCTTGACACTTAACAGCTGAGAACATATTATTTTAATACAAACATATTAAGTTTCAGAGAGCGGTGGAGACCTCTGTTCTCAGCTGACAAGGGAGCAGAGATGGGGGGGCGGTCTCTATTTGCAGCTGTCAGAGGAGCAGAAGCCTCTTTGCAGTTGCAAGGGGACTGGAAGGGATGAGGGCTTTGTGTTTGCACCTGCTAGAGAAAGGAAGGGAGCAGGGGTCTTTGCCTACAGCTGCAAGCTTTCTGCTGGCCAGCTGGAGTGCAATGCTCAAGTAACGCAAGAGTGGCAGTTGCCCCTATGCTAAATGGTTCAAAAAAAGCTTCATAATCCATTTGGATCAACAGCTCAGAGACATTCCAAAGAGACAAAAAGTTCAGGTCTTTTGCAGACCCATTTTGGCTTAAGCTAAAGCCAAGATTCAGCTAGAATTAATTGTCTTAACTTAACTCACTCGGCTCCACATTTCATGAAGGAAACCTACTGAATGACTCTGCTCACCTAACGAATGAACACGGATCCAGAATTACGTGACAGGAGTGAGAACGGGACATGTCGGGTTGTGATGGTTGGGACGATGACCAAAGAAAAAAAAATGCTGTACCATTGATGTGGTGCAATCCAAAAACACACCACAAAACCTACAGCATATGCCAAGCGACCTCTGAGCAGATTCTCATCTGCCTTCCCAAACGAGTGAAGCCACCTCCAAATGTAAAAGCAGACCTCAAGAGACTGGCTTACAAGAAGCAGCGGCAGTCTCCTCCCTGACACGCCTTCCCCTGCAAGGCACATTTTGTTTTCCTTGGTGTCTTGTAGAGCCCTGTGAACATTTACAGCACGCTATAAATAAAAAATAATAGCAGGGCACATTTATCTCTAATTAAAATCCTGAGTCAACTCGTAAATTTAGATGCAAATGAGGGGTAGCCCTTCGGCTTGCCAATAAATCCGTCAGTGCTGCAGAAGTCCTACGTTGCTAGTGTAGCGGGGCCAATCCTGAGAGGTTGTGAAGCAGGGTAATTTTCTGCAGGGCAGGGTGAAACAGTGCAGTGTCGTCCAGTGTAACAGTCAGGCGTCCCTGTAGTTGAAATCATGGATAAGATAGGCCAGAAGGATGGGGGGTTGCTAATGCTAAGATCCAGGGTATAGCGAGCTAAGGGTATACATGGGAGAGATAAAGTGAACAACACTATGACCATGTCTACACTAGAAAGCTTACAACCGCACCGATGCAGCTGTGCTGCTGTAAGATCTCCTCTATAGCCGCTCTATGCCACCGGAGGAGAGCTCTCCTGTTGACATAAGTAAACCACCTCCACGAGTAGCCATAGCTATGTCATCAGGAGAGTCTCCCACCGACATAGCGCTGCCCACACCAGTGATGTAACTTACGTCACTTAAGGGTGTGTTTTTTTCACACCACTGAGCGACATAAATTATACCAACCAAAGTGCTAGTGTAGACATAGCCAATGGAATCAGAGGTGAAGGGGAAGCCGGGGGGGAAGAATCTGCAGCACTGGGAAAGGAAAGAGGGTCCAAGATCTGAGGCAGGGGAGCACAGAAACTCTGCGACTGGAAGTGGCATGTGAGCTGTTAAGGAGAAAAGCAAGGTTCAGAAGAGAGAGAGGAGATATAGAAATCAGTCTTGGTATGACTCAGCCCCCACTACCAGGGCCCCGGCAAATGCGGCTGTTCAAGGAGAAGGTGTCAGAGGGGGTAGGTCCTCAATAGGCCTGAAGGAACGTGCCAAGCCTCAGCCAGGTGCAGGATTTCAATGGACCAGACTGTGTGAGGGTCATGGAGAAGAATGGATTTTTTGCTGAGGGACAAATTCAGCAAGAGGTGCCTGTGAAAGGTGGGAGAGGTCTCCGAAGGGATGGGGATGAAAGTGGGAAGGTTTGCGGGCGGGGATGAGGACGAAAATGGGGGACTGTTTGGGTCATTTACTGGGAACTGACTGTGGAGCAGGAGTAGAGAGAGCTTTTGGGGTAGGAAAGAGAAATGACTGAAGTCTGAGGTCCAGCTGAGGGAGAGATGCAGGCAGGACGAATGGAGGGAAGAATGAGAAGATGGGACAGCATCCTGGCAGCATGGAAGATGGTAGCGGTGGGGAAGGTGGATGAATGGATCGTGGAAGCACCTGAAAATGGAGCCTAGCCAAAGCTGGAAATGCAGTGAGGGAGACAAGAGGTCTGGAGGGAGTGGGGAAGAAGAGGATGGGTGTTGCGGCTAGCAGCACAGTGCAGTCTGAGACCAGCACAGAAAAGCAGTCGATGGATCAAATAAAGGGGAGGTTTGCTGCTCTCAAAGTGACAGAATTGAATTTTTCTGGGATACCACAAAGCCATATGTCTACACTGAGCTTTTCTACACCCAGCCTCGGCCATGCATGCCCAGGCACCCATGGAGTCTCACACCGTCTCCGACACAAATGCATGCACACAACAGTTCAGACGCAAAGCCTCTGACACACACAAAGCACAGATCAGGTGTCCATGCAGACACGCAGTGCCTCAGACTTGGAATCACACATGCACCCAGAGCTTCAGACACACATGCACACACCCCGCATGGCCTTAGAGGCACGCGTGACTGCACAGTCTCACGTATGAACACACACACACACACACACACACATGGTCTTGCATGCACTGCAAGGGCTCCCAAAGAGCTGTGCAAGAGGAGTAACTCAATGACAGGATCCAGAGAGCTCATGGTGATTTTTTCCCTGTGAGGATCAGCTTCTCTGCAAGCACAGAAAGGTGTCCTTGAAGCCAGCTATGCACAGTTTGATCTGCCTTCTTCCCTATCTCTTCCTGGCAACTCATATAAAACCAATCAGATTAATACAGTTGTTTGGTGCATTTCAGTCTCAGCACATTTATCAAAGTACCCTTCATGTACTGCATCAATATTTGCTGCCCAGGAAGCGCCCATCAAAAGCTACAGAGAAAAAAAATAAGAACTTAAGAACAGCCCTAATTAGTCAGACCACTGGTCCACCTAGCCCCGTATGTCTTCCCACAGTGGCCAATGCCAGGTGCTTCTGAGGGAATGAACAGAACAGGCAATCACTGAGTGATCCATCCCCTGTCATCCTGGTCCAGTTTCTGAAAATCAGAGGCTAGGGACACCCAGAGATACGGAGTTGCATCCCTGAGGTGAGATTCACAGAGGGGACCTGACTCAAGAGCTAAAAGGAGGAATGTGAATGCAGGGGGGGGGATTGTGCAGCATGGGAGAGAGACATCCCACATATGAGCCGTGTGAGCTTTATTCTCCCAAATGTGGCTTCTCTCTTGCAAATTCTACTACTTCTTAAATAGACTTGCCCCCCCTTCCTCATTCCCACTAGCCATCTTTTCCTCATTTAATAACCCCAGTCATTCCCCTCCTCCCACTCACTAACAAGGAAATCTGATCTGGGTTAGGGTTCAGGAAAGGGTGAAGAAGCCAGTTAGCGGTCAGCAAGGGGATCTCTTCTGTGCTTGCTGCCTGGTGGATCAATGTCGGAGGCCACCGATGAGTGGAGTCTGTCCTCCAGCCAGCCAGCTCACACACACCGAGTGTGCAAACAAAGCCTCTGGTTTGCTGAACTCCAGACTGGAACCAGCCCTTTTGCTTGATCTGTAGGTGTCAGCAGCACCAGGTGAGCCAAAAAGGAGCACACACCCCTTATTCCTGGGCCACCCAGGTAGGAGTTGCACTGAATTGGTCTCCAATGGGAATTTCTCCTGCCATACTTTACAATGGCTCTGTAGGTCTGACCAATTGGGGTCCATGCACATAGGTGCCCCTGTGCTATCCCAGCACAGACACATGTCCTGCCCATCAAGGTACAGATCCTACAAGCAGAGAGGACTGCCTAAAGAAAGCCATGCTCCGTCAATCATCCAAGATCACCACAAGGAAATGGGCTGAGACCACTGCCCCCCCAGTGAGTGAATGGGAGACGCAGCAGACAGCAATTGCCAATTCTAATGCGTCCACTGATAATCAGGCTGGCAAGGATGCATGGAGCACAAAATCAGGCGACAGGAGTATTCAGGCAGGGAGCTAGAAATAATTACCATGATACTGTAACCAGAAAACACAAGGCCAGGCTATTTACCATACTAATTACTGTTTATCCCTGTTTATGGATCCACATGGCAGAGGGACTGACTGACAGATTGGAGGTGTAAATTCTTAAAGGCATAAACTCTGGGTAGTCAGGACTGTGCACCAACTGCATAAGGAGTCTTTGTAAAGCTGCGGCAGGACAAGCACACGGCACCCTCTCTGGTGGAGGCTGACCCTGGAGTAAGGAAGCCCTCAGCACAAATCCCACCTTGAACTGACAGGGTGCTGCAGAGTCTCCGTTATACGCATCTGATATTGTGTATCTGCATTTCCGTCTCCCATGGCCCTTTATCTCTAAAGCAAACTCCCTTGGACTCCGAGACCGGATTAAAGATTTTCCACAAGCATTCCTTAACAATCTCCTCCTAACCTGCACCCATTCCACCAAGATAACAAGCCCTCTGCCCTTAAGTGAAGTTACATTTTCGAGGCAGTTCACAAACATCAGGGGACCCTCATTATACCCCTCCGAGGCAGGCAAAGCGCACAGACCCAATTCACAGATGGGGAAAGAGAGGCACATAGGAAGTGACCTGCCCGAGGTTACAGAGTCAGTCAATGGCTGAGCAGTTCCTGGCTCCTAATTCTATGCTTAGTCCACTAGATCAGTGGTTCCTAACTGTGGTCCACAGAGTACTTGCTGGCATTCCACAAAGAGTTGCTAAGTCACATGCTGCCGGCTCTCCTCCTTGCCACCAGCTGTGCCATTGCATTGCAAGAAGCTACAGATACAGTAAATAATTACACAATGTAAAACTATTTCCCCATGTTTATTCCGCACCCCCCCACACTGTTCCTCAGACATTCTTGTCAACTGCTGGAAATGGCCCACCTTGATAATCGCTACAGAAGGTTCCCCCCTCCCCCCCCCCTGCTCTCCTGCTGATAATAGCTCACCTTACCTGATCACTCTCATTACAGTGTGTATGGTAACACCCATTGTTTCATGTTCTCTGTGTATATAAATCTCCCCACTGTACTTTCCACTGAATGCATCCGATGAAGTGAGCTGTAGCTCACGAAAGCTTATGCTCAAATAAATTGGTTAGTCTCTAAGTTGCCACAAGTACTCCTTTTCTTTTCGCGGATCCAGACTAACACGGCTGCTGCTCTGAAACCTTTCCTTATCTTAGTTTCCCATGTTAGCAATTGCTGGATGTTATTCCACATTGCCAATTGGAGGGGAGGTGCCCTATCCAACCACAGACGTAGTCCAACTATTTAGACGTAGTCCACGCTAGGGAAGAGTCTGAGAACCCCTGCACTTGACCAGGATGCTTCTTTTAAGCCCCCTCTGTAAGAGTCTGTAGGGTTGCGTCTCTCTCTTTTACTCAAGGTTGATTCACTGCTTTTTTCTTTTGCTCCATGTTCATGGCCTAACTGCTCTCCCTCTCAGAAGCCATTCAGCTGTGGGACCCTTGTGTCTGTCCCTTGCACTTTGCACTCGGGTCTGGCAGTGCAAATCAGGAGACTAAAATGAGTCCTATCCTCCACAAAATCTTCTATAAAAATAAGAGGGAAGATGCTGCCCTGTAACCATGGCTGTCCCTGCAGCCTCCTGTCACCTCCCCATGCCAGTGTCTCTCGCCTCTCTCCCAGGGATACCTATCCATCACTGCTCACATTAAGCATATCGCACTGGCATTGATTTAGGCAGGGACTGTCCATTTCCATCAAGGTTGTGGTATCTTTTGAAACCCCTTGGGAGATGGAAGCTTTCCACCCTGGAGATCTGGCTCACCCACTCCATCAGAGGTGTCAGAGAAGCATTTTGCTGGTCATTTTCTGCCCTTTTATCTGTCTCATTATTAATGAGAAAGATTAGCCTGCTCCGGGGGAGGAGAAGGACAGACTTACTCGCAAAGTCAAACAAGTCATAGTCAGGAGAGAACCAAACTGAGTGACGAAGGGGTCAGGGAGACCCAGCAATTCCAGGGGTGGATTAAGACACCAACATTTCAGGGCACCAAGAATTTTACACACTCCCCTAGCCTCTCACACAAACACGGGGAGAGGTCACACACACACACACGGTACCCCCATTTCACATGGGTGGGGGTCACATAGGTGACCGACCCAACCCTCCCTGCCCGGCACTCTCCATCCTGCATGCCTGGCTGGGCCCCCAGGATGGACCTGCCTCTCCTGGTAACTGGAGCCGCATCTTCCCGAGGCAACATGTAGGGGGGCATGCAGATTTCTGCCAGGATTCACACCACAATGTGGCCAGCAGCAGCCTTTCCGTACTGTGCAGGATGGCAGGGGCAGGAGCAGGAGCTGCTTCCAGCTACGGGGAGAAGGGGAGGGGGGAAGGGATGAACTGGCCCATGTCTTTGCAGAGCTCATCTCTCCCCCGCACCCACCACTCCTCTGTGGCTTGTCCCTTCCTGCTCCCACAGTGTTGAAAAGCAGCTAACACCTCCAGGATGCAGCTGGCCACCGACATAACCCAGTCGCCTCCTGTCCCCCGGCTACAGCACAGGCAGGAAGGGGTTAAGCCCTAAGGATGCATTGTGCACCAGGACCCAGGGAACCTGACTGCAGGGGCTTCAGCAAACCCAGCCAGAGAGGTGGTCTAGCAGGGAGGATGCTTAGGGGACAGAGCAGCCCTGCACTCCCTGAGGGCAGGACCTGGGGCACGGAGCGGTGAAGAGGATGCTAAGCCCCTGCCCAGGGGGCTGCTGGGGAGTCTGCAGGGTTGGGGTGCAAACAGGCTGGAAATCACTTTCCCCCCACCCCCAGCCACTCCAGAGCTTCCCTGCGGGGTGGCGAGGCTTCCCCGTGCCAGCGCTGTGTAGGGCTTTTGGAACACGCAGGGCTCTGCTCCTCCTGGCCAGCACCCCGGGCCAGAGGATCTTGGGCTTTTCCAGGTCACCAGCCCAGCCAGAGGCAGTGGGGGAAGGAAGGAGCCTGCTGGCCAGGCTGTTGGTGAGCTGAACGCTCCGACCAGGGGCTGGTTCTCCGCACAGTGCTGGGAGAGGGACGCTTCCTGCCGGGGCGGATATGGAAGAGCAGCAGAGTTTGGGGGAGTGAAGGGCAAAGCAGGCAGAGGACAGCAAGAGGGGGAGCATGTCAAGGGCTGACGGGTTGGCAGCAGAGGCAACACGTAACTAGCTGCCGCCTGGCACCTGCCTGCACTCACCAGGCACCACAGCTCGCAGCCAGTGCCGGCCGGAAACAGGATGGGGGCAGAGCCCTGCTGGCCGAGAGCTGGATGCAGCGGGAACTGCACTGATGGACCCCCGCACAGAGCCAGACAGACCAACAGCATGAGCACCTGCAATGGCAACATCAGCAAGTGGTGCCTTCTTGGAGCCCAGTCCTCCATGTTCTCAAATTCTGAGGCCTGCTCCATATTCAAGGCCCAGATCCGGATAACCACAGGTTCCTGCCTTAATCTGACACTGCTTTTACCAATATCAAACTTCTGGAACAATGCCCCCTTTGTACGGAGCATCCCAGCACAGTGTCTGCAACCAAGTCATTGTGTGAGACTCTGGGCAAGCCACTTGAGACGCCACAGGTAAAAACCACAGTCAGCTATTCCATTGCTCCATGGATAAGCTGGCCCTCTCCTAAATGCACTCCTCCAATAACCTAGCCTCACCCAGCCTGCTCCAACACTCCCCCTGCCAATAACATGGCCTTCACACCACTCACCCCATCAATAACCATTGCACTAATATTGCTGTTAACCGGACTCGCCCCAGCACATGCCCTCCCAATAACCTGGAGGTTCAAGGCTTTATATTACAGGAAAAGTGCTATCATGCAAATAAACAGGTCTTCAAAAACTGCACATCAAATGTTGGCTGTAGTCCTTCCCTCCAGGACAGGTTGGGATGGTCTCTGGGGTGCTGTCCAAAGGGATGGTGCTGAAAAGGAAACACTGCCTGGGATCCCAGGCTGTAATGTGCTCTGTGAATCAGCTTTCCATAGCCTTGGTATTGAAATAAGGGTGCTGCTTTGGATCTGCCCAAATGCTGGTAGTATTCAAAGCCAATGTCAGCAGTTTCCCAGCCCAGTGGCCCCTACCTTATCCTACCAAAGGCAAGAAGCACGTCTGATTCTAGTTACCCTCATCTACCAGAGGTCACACGAGTCAGTAACTGGAATTAGAAACCAGAACATTCCTGAGTCCCAGTTCCTTAGCTCTAACTGTGTGACCACATCACTTCTGGTTAGAATGACCCCTTGGAAAGGGGGTCATCAGTCACATGTTCAGAACCTAGCTCGCTGAGAACACTTTCTTGTGCTAAATACTCCAGTGATGGGCATGTTAGAAATCTGATCGATCAGATTAGGTCAAATTCATCACAGCTGTGATTTACTCCCCACATTTCCAAACCTCCTCTGCCGGCTTCCCAACTCACTGCGACTCTCTCTCAGACCTCCAATCCTGCAACCAGTTTCCAAGGGTACTTCTGCAACTCCAAGGAGGCAACAGGCTACCTGGGATTCCTTGGAAGAAGCAGAAGTCTGGGGAGGTTAGAGCAGCAACATGGCACAAGTAGGCATATGCAACGGCACTCCATCCCTGAACGTGGGTTCAAATTTAGATTTTGGTCCCAGGTGGAAGGAGTTTGGCATTCTCAGAACAATCCTTATATTAGGGACAGATTGTCCCCTGGGTTCTTGAGCAGATTGATGGAGCCGCACCCTCCCTGAGCACCCCGTGTATAAACCACATTAACCTGGTGTCTCTCTGTCTCCTTCTTGTGGATGGGCCACACAAGAGGCTGGTGAGGCTGCTTTTGCCCTCCATGAAACAGAGATGGTCCTTCAGCTCAAGCAATAGAGGCTTACCATTTTTAGGTCTAGAGTTCAAACCTCACAGCCTCCTGGGGCTTTGTCACACAGGCAAGGGCCAAGGATAATCCCAGCCCTGGCATTTGGGTGAGCACAGGGATTGCTCCTTCTGTGTCCCCTGGAGCTCCTGCTCCCACGCACACCAAGCAAAGGGGAGCAGACGACACCATTCTTTGCCACAGTGCAGCCTGCACACTCCCCCTACACTCTAAGGGGCTTGGACAGGGATTGTGCCAATTGTCTCCAATCTGGACCAGTGCCTACATGGCATAATTTGATCCTTAATGTCTGACTGCGTCCCCAAAACACACTGTAGTTCAGCCAGTATCCGTTATGAGGAGGCTCAGGACCAAAGAAGGAGAGGAGGGGGAAAGAGAAGAATGAAGGGGAGGAGAGAGAGAGAGAGAGGTGGATGAATAGTAGCCTGCAGAATGAAAACAACATTGCCAAGCAGTGCAGGATCTGAATTGCCTGTGACAGGCAGACCCTCTCTGCACCTGGGATTCAGACGCAAGCTTATTTTCCTGGTTTCTTAGAGAGACAATGAGTCCTGACTACCTGTCAGAACGTACCCAAGATATGTCACCAGTGGACAGGGGGCCCCAGGTGTTCCTGCCCTGTGCAGCTGACACAGGTATGATGACTGAGGTCATGGGCAGCATTTCCCAGAGACAGGCAGCAAGACACAAATGGAAAAGTAGCGAGCTCAGAGGCAATGCTGTGCCAGGATTCCTGTTTGATAGACAGCAGGACAGGTTTGTGGCTGGAATGACCCAGTCCTGCTAGTTTGAGGGAAGGGAAATTTTGGAATGTATTGTGTCTTTGAGGAGACACACCTGTTCTCCATCAAGTCACAGTATGGTTCTCTCTCTAGCCAATTTTCCATAGGCCTCCTGTGCACGCCCCATGGGGTCAGGCCACTTCTGTGCCCCCAAAAAGTAGCCCCAGCCTCAGCAGAGTAACAGCCCCCTGCAAGAACACACTGCAGCCCCATCATGTTACTCACTTCCAGAAGTCCTAACAGTGTCCTTTGCCATGTCCCACTAAGCCAGAGACACAAGATCCTCACCAGCCAAGGTCCAGGTGGGAGTGAAATTCTCCCTGGATGCAAAGGCTTCTCCGAGAGCCCACGCTCCTCCTTTTATCCCCTCCCTTACAAGGTCCAGCTGTCTGCTCCTCCCACTATGACTGACAGCTTGCACCCAGCTCCCAGGGTCTGGCAGGACATTTGCCAGGAAGGGGCAGGATAGATCACACCTGGCCCCATGGGAACTGCCCAGGTAGGAAACCACCTATCATGCCCTCACAGCCACCTGCAGCTGCCAGCCTGTTCAACATCACAGACAGGGTCAGCTGGGTCCCTCTTCCCCCTTGCCAGCGATCTTAACCAGTGCTCGCTCAGAATGCTTCGCGTTTGACTCATTACCGTAACACTGGAAATAATTGCTGTCAATTAAACAGCACTATTTTTGCTGATTTAAAAAATAATCGAAATTTAATTTACACTAATGATTTAGTTACACAGGAGACTCGGCATGGAAACGAGACAGCGTCAATCAAGGCTCAATTAGAAAAGCCGGAAATAGGCTGCATGGGAGATTGCGAGGGTGGATGGGTTTATTTCGGGACTCCTCTAGGTTCTGTCCAATCTTCTTCAGACCATAGTCAAGGGGGAGCAGAGTCATGGAAACTTTTGCAACGCTCTGCACAGCCTGGTGTTCGCTCCCTTTATCATCCAGGCATGCCAGGGCAGCTCTCGCTGCACACCCTGCTCCCACAGCCTGAAGACTGCACAGGGCTCTGACTCCGCTCTCCCGATCACACTGCCTGCTACCAGGGCAGGGGACAGGCCATATACTAGGTGACCTGCTTCTCCTCTACCACTCCCCGCCTTCGCAATCACCCCCCGCCAACAGCCTTGCTGTGTCTCTGGAATCAAAGCACTCTGAGCATCAGCAGCAGAAAACATGCCCCGACAGGGAGTGGGAGGCAGACTGGGGGTCTGAAAACCAGGAGGGGGCCCAGTGAGTCATTCCCTCCGCTGCATGCAAACACACACGCACGTGTGTGCACGCACGCGTCCCATGCTGAGCTCCAAGGTGGTGCTGAATATTCTCTTTTTTAGAACCACTGGAAATGGCACAGGAAACTCCAGCCTCAAAGTTTGCATCTCCCCAGAGCAGCCCGTCTTACAACTTTCTCAAGGACAAGGGAGAACCGGTGAAGGAGTGTCGGCAAAGCAGCCTGCGAGTGACTTGTTTCTGACAGCAAGGAGGGGAGCAAGCGGGCACTCCTCGGCATCAGCGAGCATATGCTGCACTAGGTTAAGACTAGGTTGATCAGCCATTGATCACACCGTTGCTATCTCCACATGGCAAAGTGGGTGGGCAGGTCACAGATCAACACATGCTGTCACTCATGCCCCTGACAATCAGGCCAGCTCAGATTCAACACACCCCAAGAGACATTTCTAAGTATGTCCAAGACGGGGGGTATGGGCAAAACCCTACAGCTCCACACACAAAAAGCCAGCAAGGTAGATCTGCCCTGGGAAGGTAACAACTTGCAGCATCTGAGGGGAGAAGGTGTAAAGGAAATGCCATGCTGGTGGAGGGTGGCTCGTGGCCCTGGTCTGAAAGGGTCACTGTCAGGGAGATGATGGGAGCCGGGATCCAAGCCAGTTCAGTTCTTGGCCTGTCTGCTAAGGTGGACAGCAAGGGGGCTCCCTCCAACAAGATCCTCTGATGAGGGTGCATTTTGTGAGGCAAGCGTCTGTCTAGCAGGAACTGTACTGAGACCCACCAACTCATTTCACTGGGAATGAGTGGCCTCAAGGTGAACGCTCCTGAGCCCCCCATTCCCAATCTCTGCTCCTGTTTCACCACTTAGGGGATGCCTACATCGCATTCCAAGGTGTGATTGAAGCACGTGTAGACGTACCCAAGCTGGCTTTGATCTAGCCAGCATGAGTACCAATAGCAGTAAAGCCACAGCAGCATGGGCTAGCTACCCATATGCATACCCTGGGTCCCTGGTGGGCTTGTACAGCCCGTGCTGCAGTCCATGCTGCCGCAGCTTCACTGCTCTTGATACCCGAGCTAGCCAGACTACGTCTACACATGCTGCAATCACACCTCTGATTGGAGTGCAGACTTAGTCTGGGATTATTCAAAGTGGGACCGTGGGGCTTATTCCTTAGATTACAACTCTGTTGCTTCGAGAGGCAAATGTTTAATCTTCACTCTCAGTGAAACCTCAGCCAGGTAAGAAATGACATTTCTGTTACCCCTCTGTGTGATGCAGAGAAAAGAATGACCCAAATGCTCTCCCTTAAAAAGAGGGGTGGGGAGAGAGAGAGACAGAAATCATGAGCTATAATGCCGGGCAGAGATTCCATGCTAGAGATGCCTGGCTCATCACTAGAGTAAACAGGATGTCAGTGGGATAATGCATGGGGAATAGGAATGTCTGTCTGAGAGGCTACTTTTCCCTGTTCTGCCTCTCACTTTCCTTTCTTCCTCTCGCTCTTTTTCTTTCCCTTTCTCTCCTGTTCTTTGTCCCACATTCTCTCCCTCCCTGAGCCCTCCTCTCCTGCTTTAAAGCATTCATTGGCGCATTCCCTCTAGAATGTCATTTATTTTAAACACCTGAACAGAGCCCTTCCTCTGTGTCACAAATCCGTGAGCCTTTTCTTTTCCTTTTGTATGGCCTCACCTGCTACTGAACTCATCAAACCCGTTAGAACAGAGATGAACCTGGCGAGATGCCACCTCTCCCACCAAGGCTGATGCAGGTATTTCCCTTGTCGCTGCCCTGCCTTTGTTTGCTTTAGGGTTTCTCTCCCTGCCATGCCAGCCTCAGCCATTCATGTGCCATGGTACTAGCACCTCGCAGATCTTTCCCCACTGTTCCTCCCCCACCTGCTTCCCATCTTCTCCTGGAGGGAGCTAGGATGCTAAAGGCCTTTCCTTCTCCCATGCCCCAATTCCAACCAGGGTTCACATTTTGGGGTTACTGTCTCCCCAATGCAGTGACGTGGCTGATCAGAGGGTAGCAGAGCTCACATCCCTGACTCCTTGGGTTCCAGGCCCTTGCTCACCCCACCCATATCACCCGGGAGACATTTTGTATAAACATGACCCTCTCAAGGCAGAGGGGGAGAGACCTCCACGGTGGGTCCCAGAGAACAAGCCAGCAAATCACTCATGCCACCACTCACTTAGGAGACAGAAGTGTCAGCTCTTCACCTCCGTAGGCAGCACATGTATCTGCCCACACTGGAAATCTATGCACCAGGGAAGCTGGGGAGGGAAATAGGGACACAGCTTTTAAGTGCACTGCAGTACAGGAGAGCAGGACAGTGTTTCAGGGGCATGGAGCGGGAAGGAGACTGTCTCTCCTAAACAGAGAAGCCGGCATGCATGGCAATGCTTGAGTCCAGATCTGCCCCTCCTGAATCTGGGGTCTCCCATGGCTTAGCTACAAGTCCACAGGGGATATTTATCTCTGTGCCCCATTCCACAAAGGACTCTGGAGACAATAATCCACCAGTCAATGAGCCCGGCTACCACAACGCAAACCCTCACTGGATCATCGACAACACATTATTTTTGTATTTACACATTTGTGAGCAGATTTCTTGGGTCACAGAAGAAAACAAACAGAGATCAAATCCCAGCCCCAGAGGAGGCAGCCAGAAGGCCTTCTGAACCCCTTAACTGGGAGGGGTAGGGGAGACATCACATGGGCATCTGCAGTGGCACAGGGGACCTATTTGTGACTCAACCCTTCACGCGTCATTGGCCATCAAAGTTATTAGATTTTCAGTCAACAACCAATGCAGAGATTCACAATTTCTTCTTTTACAGTACAGTGCTCTACTCCTGTCTCACCTCCTTCAGCATTCCCTGCCCCTGCCCCCAGCTCCCTCAATGATCACAACTTTCAAGCAGTGTCGGGGTTCGTTGTGAAGCTGGAAGGGGGACAAGCTCGAGGGGACCCAACGGCAGTGTTTGACAGGATGAGGGCCCCACTGAGAACAAATCAGCAGCGCCTTTTCACCCTCCCCCATCACGCAAGCACAAAGGGAGAGCACGAGGCACTGAGAAATGATCAAAGGAAAAGCTGTACTCACTTTATGCAGAGTACTGCCAACATGTGGAACTCACTGCTGCAGGAGGCCACCGGGGCAGGCAGTCTGGCCGGGAGTTTATAAGGGGAGGTTGTAATGCTCTGTAATAGTATCTACTCCCTCTGGTAAGGGGTGCTGGAACCTAGCACTTGAGGGTAGAAGCCTGTGGGATTAAGTAAGGATTTTCCCCTGGCTGCATTAGTGGGGAGTGGGGGGAGAGTGGGAGGGGTTCACTGTCCTCTGAAGGACCAGAGCTGGTTCTTGCTAGACTTGGTCCTCTGGACTACATGAGTCAGTGGCTTGCTCCAAGATGGTGACTCCACTATTACCAGGAGAACTTCAGCACTACCCCAGCGTCCGCTGGCAGGGACTGTTCAGATCTGAGGGTTTCAGGTACTTGGACTTACTCGACAGGGCTTCTGAGGAGAGCTGCACAGTCCCACCTCTTCCAATTCCCCACCCTCAAACTCCAGTTGCCATGGTGATGTTACTGACAATTTCAATGCATAAACCCAAATTTACATTTTAATGGGACACAATTAGAATGCTGAGATAAACGAGTCTTCCTTTCTAAAAGGTAACACACACACACACACACACCAGATCACAGAAATATGCCATGCAACTGAGCACCACACATACATACTCACATCCATCTTTGGGTCACCTAAGTTTGGAAGTTGCTTCCCGTTCAGTTCCCCCTCACTGAAAGTTGTACGCCTTCCTGACAGTAAAAAATAGCACCATAACACAGTTCTGCAGTGCACCCAGGGCAAGCTGTATGCATGCCCTCTCAGGGTCTTGCCATGCTGTGCACCCCCACTATCCATCATGGTCCGGCCACTCCGTGAGCTTCTTCACTCCAATGCTGCAGGTTGGTTCACCCATGGCATGAACTTCCTCCCCTGCTGCCCCGCCACAGCTCACCATGGCATGGATTTCCTCCTTGCGGCTCCCATCATGGCTTAGCCATGGCGTGAGCCTCCTCACCGCCCCAGTGGAATGGCACGGCTCAGCCACAGCATGAGCTTCCTTCCCCGGGTGCATCCAAATGGTCTAATCATGGTGCACTTTATCACCCACGTGCCCATCACGGCTCCGACACAGCATAAAGTTCCTCAACCACCCAGCACCCAACTCACAGCATGAGCTCCCCCTCCCCCAGAATATGCCCCAGCTCAGCCGCAAAGTGCACTTCCAGCCCAGCATCAAATTCACACCAGGAGATCCCTCACCTCTGTGCCCCACAAGGAGCTAGACATGTGGAATGATCCTCTGCAAACTCTGAGCTTCCTAACACTACCACTCCCTGCTCGGACACTCGGTGGCCCAATTTATTGTCACTGGGTTCCCCTGAACTGCTGGGACGAGGAAGAGACACTGGGTAGTGATCACCAGATGTTTTCAGCAGTGGGGCAAGTAGTTAAGAAAGAGCAGGATGAGGTGAGAAAAAGCACACATCTCCACAGCACCTCCATTTACTTCTGCAGTAGGAAAAAAAACCCCACTGTATAAAACACTGTATAAAATAGAAAAGAGGAAAATGAATTTCTCCTGCCCTTGGTGCAAACTAAATTCAAAGCAGGCAGGTGGCTGGAGTGAAAAGACAGAGAGAGAGAGAGAAATAAATTAAAAATAAAAAAAAAATGGGAGAGAGACAGAAAGGGAGGAAAACAAACAAGTGAATCATAAAGGCTGCAAACCGCCTGGAAATTTCATTTGGCTTTTCAATTGGAAAGTGACAGGACGCCTAGGTGGGCGAGGAAGATCGAATCGGAGAGAGGAGAGAATGCCCAGGCTGAGAAAGGAATGGCCCAGAACACAAGTGCAGCCTCATCCACCCCCATGGTGAACCCCAACATCTGCAAAACCTCCTCCCCACCTCACCCGCAAGGGACGGCAGGAAGGAGGAGGGTGGATGGTAACCAGTGTGCAAGCTGGCTATTCGTGCCTGGCTGGGATGTCCCAGCAAAGCCCTCGACACTAGCTGACCCGTTAACTATTCCCCTGAGAGGCAAGTGCCACAGCCAGGCAATGCTGGAAGGAGACAGCTTGTTTAGTGGGCACAGGGAAGGAGCAGAACAACCCGGCGGGGGGGGGGGAGGCTGGGACTCCGCAAGAGTGAAATATTCAGGATTTTGTTAGCCCAAAGAGATGCCCAAGCAAGGCAAGACACCCACAACAGGCACGGGGGGGCGCTGTGCCAATGGGGTGTTAAACGCGGGTGCCTGGGTGGCCCAGACAAGGCCCTGCTGTGAGGAAGCTCATGCTGCTCAGCTGGCACTGATGGGGCATCGCTGCAAGGAGCTGTTTCTGTTTATATGCCACACGCACGCACACGCTGAGTAGATGAAGCATTCGCAGCTCCCCAGCCCAGGACACTTTCCCTCTGGATCCGTGCCCTCTCCCTTATTCCTACAGAACTCTTCCCAAAAGGCTCATAAACCATTTCAACCACTGTCCTACCAGTTGCAGCTCTCTGTCTGCCCAAGGCGCCTGACCGTTTGCTAAACGGCAATGCCCACTCTGCCAATTAGCTCTGCATCGTCGGCTCTAGACGGCCCCGCAGGGCTCATCCCGCCGCCGCCTCCTCTGTGCCGGCTGCTCTCCCCTTCCCCTTGACACTCATTACAATCCCCAAAGCGATGCTGTCGTGTCCCCCCCTTCCCCAGCCCCTCAACTCAGGCCCGCTTGGAAGGGGTGAGAGGCTCTGGACCCTGTCCCCAGAGCAGTCTAGTCTCGGGTTTGTCTGTGTCAACAAAGCACTAGTGCAGACCATTTAGGGACGTTTCCATGGCAGCACGGCTTACCGAGGGGAGAGTCTTAAGCAGCTGCAGGTTCCCCCTAGGTAAGGTTTCAAGTGTTACCCATCTGGGCTGTGCAGAGACAGCCTCCCTCCACCACCTGCCCAGCTGCTGACCCCATTCAACCCCTCTGCCCTCCTTCATTTGCTGGAATCCGGCATTAACTGTGCCGCACTGTGACAGAGCGAACGTTAATGCGCCCTGGCACTTGATCAAGCAGAGTCGTATTCTGTCTCCCACCTGGCACTCTCCCAGAACTGCGCAGCCCAGCACAAGTGACAGGAGAAGCCGCAACCCTGGGATCTGCAGGGCACAGGAACTTTGATGGTGCTCTTCCCCAGTCACGTGGGCCGGCCAAGACACAGGTGGCCACCACAGAGTGCTGGAGGTTCACTTCCCACCCCTTCCATACCTCTCTCCTTCCTTGATGTACACACATGCGCACACATACAGCCACATGCAAACAGATACGTGTGCAGACAAGACACACGCACACCCTCAGATATACACACGGACACCAACAACCCCTCAGACTCCACCCAGGGCTGTGTACAAAGTCAACACTGATGCACACTGAGGTCCATGCAAAGCCATACATTCTGATCCACACCCCTATCAATGTGCAAACACATGGGCACGGAGACTCTACTCCTAAGCAAGCATGTTCGTTCACACACAGGCTAGGTCTATACTGTCTATGATACTGTCTATGATCTGGGGTGTGACTGCAGCTCAAGCAGACAGACTGGAGCTAGCTTTCGTCTAGCTAGCTTGGGTATTGAAGCAGGGAAGCCACCGCAACATGCACTTCAGCTTGGGCTAGCCCTGCGAGTAATTACCCAGGGCCTTGCAGGGACTCGTAGAGCCCAGGCTGAAAGGTACACTGCTGTGGCTTCACTGCTCTGGTACATGAGCTAGCTAGATTACAGCTAGTTAGCTAGCTCAGGTATGTCTCCGCAAGCTGAGACTGTGGTATAGACCTAGCCACACTGGAGCTTGCTTGTGCTCTTACACTGCTGTAAATCAGGACAAAGACAACCGAGATGGATGGAGTTACGCTTAGTGAGATAAGGACCAGGCTCACGATCCCTCGCTGGGTTGGTGGTTTTGTGAACATCTCTCTCTTTCCTTTGTTCCTGGCTTCCAAGGGAACAAACCAGCAACAGAATCACATTAGCCCCCACGTGACCACTTTCATTCTTCAAGTCTCCTGCCAGAACAGCGTATTGCTGATTCACAGCTTATTGGTCATCCTATTTCTGCCCCTACAGCATGGCCAACAGGCGCTTGGAGCTGGAGATCCCTCTGAGCAGGGGAAAGTGGCCATGGGGTCCATCTCCAATCTGGGGCAGAGGGAAACAAAAGGAGGGATGTGTAGAGACAGGGTACTCAAGGTTAGAACAAGAGGCATCCCAGTCAGAGAGGGCAAGGGCAGAGACAGCATCTCCACTCTCCTACTTCCCTTCTGCAGAACCTATCCGTCTTTCCTTTATGTAGGAAGAGAGAAGGTCAGAGTGTGCCACAGGGCAGTAACACACTGCTAAGGATGGGGGAGGGGAAGAAAGACACAGAGGGAAAGCAAGAGAAAGAGAGGCAAGGCTGGCCTTAGGATCTGTGACGATTCCAGCTGCTGGAAGGGTAGACCAAGTGATGAATTTTCTCCTTCTCCAGTTCAGATACCAGAGGAGAAAGGTCAGGCCAGGCTGTGAGCTGCAGAATGAATGCAAGATCCCAGCTCACTCCCTTCCCCTCAAAAAAAGCAAGAGACTCCAAGCAGTTTGTGCTGAAGGCCAACCCCAGTGGAAGGAGCGAGAGGCAGAGAGATGACAGATCAGGAGAGAGGGAATCAGAAAAGGATAAACAAGGGGCAGGGGGCTGTAGAGAGATGGACAGAGAGAGGGGATGAAGAATGGAGAGAATGAAAAACACAAAGGGGAGGAAAAGGAATGGCAAAAACAGATAGGCAGGGAGGTTACACACTGTGTTTGGGAACTGGGAAGTGAGACATACCGATGTGGGGTACGCCACATATCTGCACCGGCTTCTGCCCCTCATTGCAGGCAGCCCATTGTCCGTTTAATTGGATGTCCTCCTTAGTGTGCGCGCACAACAGACTCTAAATGGGTGTTTGGGTCCGCGTGCTTGATCTCGCTAATCACACTGTTGGTTTGGTAATGGAGACAGAGCACAATGTTTATGACTTGGCTCCGTTTCCAGCTAATGATTCCAGAAATGCAGCAGGATAGGAGAGTAGTTTGCACAGATCAGGCCCAACTCTCCCAAGCACGGACATGCCCCACTCATCCCGCAGTTCTTCTGCTCCCGTCCCAGCACTCTGTCCTAGCACTAGGGCTCCCTGGAGGTCTCACAAAGCCCGGGAGAGCGGGGCAATGCACTGCTGCCTTTTGCAATAGGTGTAGCATGCTGTATGTGTGTGTGGGAGGGGCGATCCATGTGAGTCCACTGTACAGAGATCAGAGTAACAGCCGTGTTAGTCTGTATTCGCAAAAAGAAAAGGAGGACTTGTGGCACCTTAGAGACTAACCAATTTATTTGAGCATGAGCTTTCGTGAGCTACAGCTCACTTCATCGGATGCATACCGTGGAAACTGCAGCAGACTTTATATACACACAGAGAATATGAAACAATACCTCCTCCCACCCCACTGTCCTGCTGGTAATAGCTTATCTAAAGTGATCATCAGGTTGGGCCATTTCCAGCACAAATCCAGGTTTTCTCACCCTCCACCCCCCACACAAATTCACTCTCCTGCTGGTGATAGCCCATCCAAAGTGACAACTCTTTACACAATGTGCATGATAATCAAGTTGGGCCATTTCCTGCATTATCCTGCCATTTTCCAGCAGGATAGTGAGTTTGTGTGTGTGGTTTTTGGGAGGGAGGTGAGGGGGTGAGAGAACCTGGATTTGTGCAGGAAATGGCCCAACTTGATTATCATGCACATTGTGTAAAGAGTTGTCACTTTGGATGGGCTATCACCAGCAGGAGAGTGAATTTGTGTGGGGGGGTGGAGGGTGAGAAAACCTGGATTTGTGCTGGAAATGGCCCAACCTGATGATCACTTTAGATAAGCTATTACCAGCAGGACAGTGGGGTGGGAGGAGGTATTGTTTCATATTCTCTGTGTGTATATAAAGTCTGCTGCAGTTTCCACGGTATGCATCCGATGAAGTGAGCTGTAGCTCACGAAAGCTCATGCTCAAATAAATTGGTTAGTCTCTAAGGTGCCACAAGTACTCCTTTTCTTTGTACAGAGATGGGAGCAGTAATCCAGGGCTGAGTGCTAGCTAGGGACTCCAGGCAGGAACTGATATTGTAGTTGGTATGCAATGGGCACTGCTGAGAGGAAGCTCGCACCATCGCACTCCAGGGTGGGCACTGCTGAGAGGAAGCTGGTGCTGCAGGGGTGCTGGCTGGTTCAAGACCCCGCTGGCCATCAGACAATATTCTGGGGTGTTTACAAAAGGCAGGATCTGGTCACAGGAAACCACAGGCAGCCAAGATCACATGCCTCCCTCCCTGCAATGCCTTATTGACGACACACGCAACACCGAGGTGGAAGGAGCAAAATCCAGAAGAGGCCAACCCTGCTCCTGCTCTCCCCCTCCATTCCCAGCAAGACCCTGGCTTGAGGTGGGCCCTCCACTCTAAGCGCAGCAGCCCGGCTCACCTGAAAATCCTGCCTCACAGCGACATCTAGTGATGAAGGGGTAGCGGCTCCACACACAAGTCCAGCTCAAAAGTTTCCAGCTTGGGGTTTTTCTCCCCACTTTAATCCATCATTTGTTTCTTCACCTTCAGAGAAAACAGATGGGGGAAGTTACAGCTCCCGACAGCCAGCTTCAGCTGTCCCTAGCGAGGAGAATAAGGCAGCAGGGGGGCATTATTGGGAGGAATTAGCTCAGATCTCCAGCATCCGAACCCTTGTCCAGGACAACACTACCCATGGAGCCAATAGGGATCTTAACTGCCAGGGGCTGACAAATTATACTCCCTTGTTACACCCCTTGGGCAGGCCTGTCAGTGAGCCATGGGACAATCTCAGTGGGTGGGGCTGGGGTAAACATCACCCCTAAGCATACAGCCCTGCCTCCCCCTTCAACCCCATGACCCAGAGAGTCTCCCCCAGTGCTACTGACTGTTGTCTTTTTGGCAGGGGCACAGCTGGTCTGCTACCCTGCCCTCCCGCAGGGCTTAAAGTGTAGGGGGGAAGCTGCAAGGGGCCCCAGATGGATAATAATAATAATTGAGTGGGCCTCAGGGGCTGAAACAATTTGTATAGTGAGGGTGTGGAGAGCCGTTGAACCAAACTGTAAACCCTGGATATGATGGAAACCACTTCAAGCCAGACGGGGTGGCAGCTCTCCCAGCACCCCTAGTCCCAGCACCTAAGGGTGGGTTGCTGCTGAGGGGTGCACTTGAAGCACTGTCTTAGCAAAACTGCTGATCCCAGGTTATGCTAAACCCCCACTTCGTTCAGACCACTGTAAGCACTGCCGGCCCCTCTGCAGCGCATGCAGGGGAAGGCCTGTCCCCACCCTGCAGCTACCTCCAGGGCCATCTTCACTGGGCTGGAGGGGACTCCCCTCGCACCCCCAAATGATTGTCTCCAGGCAGCTCTCCCACTGCACTAGCTCCACCCCACTTGTACCAGCTCTGCTCTGCACTGAAACTGCTGGGACCTCAGCAAGGAGAAGGGTCTGGGGCAGCCAGAGATGGGAGCAATGGCTGCCCCCTCACACCCTGCTCTGCACAGTGGCCCCTAGAGGTCGAAGAGCAGCATTGGAGCTGCAGCAGCTTCCCGACTGCAAACCCCTGGACTTGTTTGTAAAGGCTAGTCTAGTCCAGGCCTATGGAGCATCCAAATGGGCACAGGGGCTAGGAACTAGCTACAGAGCCTGTCACTGGTTTGAAAGTGGCGCAATAACTGACAATAACAATAACTGACCTCGCACCATTTAAGAAAAGCACGTGTAGAGCATATTACTCAGCCCTACCGTAGCACATTTCATCTCTACATGTCAAAGCACTCTCCATAGGAAGATAAGGATCATTATCTCCATTAAGATAAAGCCATCCCTGAGCCGACCAGACTCTGGTTCTATTATCAGAAGCCAAGTAATCCCAAAGCTAAGTGCCAGGGCAGGCTTTCAGCAAATTTCTCTTGCAAAAGAATCTACCATTAAATGCAGTCAGTCCCCTCTCTGGAAGTCCCTGCTTTCTCTGGCACTCATCAGCATGTCCCCAACCCAGAACACTTTCAGAGGTGAGTCTGTCTCAGACTGTGACAGCATTGTCCAGAGTCCTGAACAAGAGAATGTGGAAAGCCAGGGAAATAAAGTCAAACAAATTAAAGGAAAGAAGGAGAAGGTTAAGTCAAAAGTCACAGACGAGTGGAAGGAAACGGGCCAAATCCAAAGCCAAAGAGACTAGTCAAAAGGGAAAGGGCAAGCCTAAAGCCAGAGGGAAGAAAAGGAGAAAGGACAGTCTGAAATCCAAAGAAGAAAAAAGGCCAAGGCCTAGAAGTTAAAGGGTAAAATCCTGACCCCACTGAAGTCAATGGCTAAACTCCTGTTGACTTCAGTGCGATCAGGATTTCACCCAAAGAAAAGAAGTTCAGGGTGTTAACAGAGATCCAGACGACTAGGAGGCAGAATAACCACCTCAGCAAGATACAAGCAGTCTGCCCAGTTACCCATTAAAGTGAAAAAAGTTAGGCCTCCTTGCGCTTTTCAATACTGATAAGTGTTTCTGAAGTTCAGAGTTTGAGATGCTCTGGAAGGCACTTTCAGAGTGAAGTCTAGAGGTTCCATTACACTTGGAAGTCGTGCTGACTCTGTATCACTTCTGGGTTATTACTGACACAGCACTTAGCTCTGGTGTAACTATGCAGGACCTTTCTGTGCTCCCAGTATCTACCAACACCGCAGCACTTAGAGAGAGAGAATGATCCTGAGTTCAAGGCCAGTGCTGTAAACCACATGAGCACTGGCTTCTGTTCCTAACTCTGTCACCAACACCCTGGATGAGTCGCTTAATCTCTGTTCCTCCTCAAATGGGGATAAAAATACTCCCTTACTCCTACCCTTGCTCTCTTCAGACTGCACGCTCTTCAGGGCAGGGACTGTCTTTTATTACATGTATGTACAGCATCCGGCACAATAGGAAACTGATTTAATCTTAACCTGAGCCACAGAGATTTGTAGAAGCAATGATATAAGTGACATGCAGACTCAGTGGCTTGGTACAGAATGGGTAGCATGTAGTGCAGGTGTTAGGACTTTGAAAATAGAAATGAAGTAAAACAAAATAATCCAAACCAGAATAAAAGGTTTTCTGACCAGCAGAACTCCCTCTGCCCTAGACGTGTTCATGAACACGAACCAAAGAATTGACTGGCATTTGTTCATATTCAGGGGAGGAAAGCTCATTTTTCAAATACGTGTCACACAGTTAAAAGGCCAGAATGCCTGTACACTTGGAGAATAGCAACGCAGTGATCCATAGCTCTTTGGAGGTAGAGTGACTTCAGCACAAATTGCTTCGGGTTGGCAAATACACCTAAATATTAATAAGGGCAGAGTTGGCTGTTAGGCTCATAAAGCCACGTTATTCCAATGGAATGGCGTAATATTGTAGTTAATGAAATGGTGCTGCTATTTAAAGCAAAGCATATTTCATATTCTGCACATAATGTACCAGTGCCTATTGTAAGTACCTATTACATATTGATTTAAACATCCATGTCTCTCATTTTCCAAAGAACAGGTTTCAGAGTAACAGCCCTGTTAGTCTGTATTCGCAAAAAGAAAAGGAGTACTTGTGGCACCTTAGAGACTAACCAATTTATTTGAGCATAAGCTTTCGTGAGCTACAGCTCACTTCATCGGATGCATACTGTGGAAAGTGTAGAAGATCTTTTTATATACACACAAAGCTCACGAAAGCTTATGCTCAAATAAATTGGTTAGTCTCTAAGGTGCCACAAGTACTCCTTTTCTTTTTCCAAAGAACAAATGTCAATATACCCACCAGTATTGCCAACCCCATTTATTCAAAATTCATGAGTCGAGCCTTCAAAACACCATAAATTGGCTTTAAACAATTAATTTTAAAAAATAATAAATTGCAGGGTCTTTTTATTTGCCTTTGTTTTTTCACTTGGGCCACATCTGCTTTTCTCCACAACCATTAGGGCTAGAAACTGACTTTTTTAAAAAAATGAAAGCTGAGATTCTCATGTAATCATCTAACTCCAGGGGCTGGGGCTTTAACAAAAACACCAAAATATCATGAGACCTGCTATAAAATTATGGGAGTTAGCAACATTGACACCCTGCTATACAGTTAAAAACCTATGTTGGGTGAAAGTTACTAAAAAGATGCTTACTATAAATGGAACAGAATCACATAGAGGGCACAGGCAGCATAATAGGAAAATTCTCAAATGCCTTCCAAGACCTAGATTAACTGGATGGAAAGTACCACATTAAGATAGACAAATCTGAAATTTCAGCAATCTATCCAGGAAGGAAACTTTCCATTTGCCCTCAGAAATGAAGCAGAAAATTAACCTGATAACATGGAAAATCTGGGAACTATTGGAAAGTTAGAGCAACCTATCCGGTGGGACAATTCCAACCTTGCAACTGAAAGAGCCAAATAAAGTATGGATGTGCTGTCAAGGTTCCTTCCCCACTCTGAACTCTACGGTGCAGATGTGGGGACCTGCATGAAAGACCCCCTAAGCTTATTCTTACCAACTTAGGTTAAAAACTTCTCCAAGGTACATACTTTGCCTTGTCCTTGAACAGTATGCTGCCACCACCAAGCGTTTTAAACAAAGAACAGGGAAAGAGACCACTTGGAGACATCTTCCCCCAAAATATTCCCCCCCCAACAAGCCCTACACCCCCTTTCCTAGGAAAGGCTTAATAATAATCCTCACCAATTGGTACAGAGGAACACAGACCCAAACCCTTGGATCTTAAGAACAATGAAAAATCAATCAGGCTCTTAAAAGAAGAATTTTAATTAAAGAAAAGGTAAAAGAATCACCTCTGTAAAATCAGGATGGTAAATACCTTACAGGGTAACCAGATGCAAAACATAGAGAATCCCTCTAGGCAAAACCTTAAGTTACAGAAAGACACAAAAACAGGAGGAATATACATTCCATTCAGCACAACTTATTTTATCAGCCATTTAAACAAAACAGAATCTAACACATATCTAACTAGATTGCTTCAAAAACTCTTTACAGGAGTTCTGACCTGCATTCCTGCTCTGGTCCCGGCAAAAGCATCACACAGACAGAGAGAACCTTTGTTTCATCCCCCCCGCCAGCTTTGAAAAGACAGTCTCAGTATGAGATGCAGGACATGCATTTTTTGCTGTAAAGTTAGATGAGTCGAGCTATAAGCTAGTGACTTATTTGGAAGTTGTACATTTAAATGAGTACCATTCTGTTTTCATTCCACCCCAGAAGCATTTCAAAGAGCAATTGCACAGACTTTTGAAAGGTTGACAAAGTGCTGAATTATACTGGATGAAATTCTAATATGAGCTGGGGAACGTAAAGAACATAATTAAATACTGAGCAATTTTTGTAAATATCAAGACAAAGAGACCTAACACCAAACTTTAAAAAGTAAACTGCTGGTCCAACAGAAACTATCTACTATCTAACTATCTAAACTGTACAAAGGTGGCTTAACTGCTGATTTAGATAAAACAAAATAACAGTTCCAATACAGGCACCACAGAGAACTAAGGCATACATTTTTGTCAGTGCGGGCGAGTAATCATCAGAACATACTCCTGAGGGCAGTGGTGGATTCTCAATCTCTTGATGTCCTCAGATCGAGACTGGATGCCTTTCTGGAAGATATGTTTTAGTCAAATACAAATTATTGGGCTCAATACAGGGGTAACTGGGTGAAATTCTATGGCCTGTGATCAGACTAGATGATCTAAGGGTCCCTTGTGGTCTTAAAATCTATGACTCTATGGGTACATCTACACTGCAATAAAAAACAGCGGCACTGAGTCTTAGAGTCAGGGTCAATTGACTTGGGCTTATGGGGTTTGGGCTGCGGGGCTAAAACTTGCAGTGCAGACGTTCGGGGCTTGGGCTGGAGCCCAGGCTCTGACACTCAACCTCCTAACAGGGCTTCAGTCCCTGGCTCCAGCCCAAGCCCAAATGCCTATAATGTAATGTTTAGCTCCACAGTCCGAACCCTGTGAGCTCAAGTCAGCTGATCTTGGCCAGCCGCAGCTGTGCTGCAGGCCTTTTATTGCAGTGCAGATGTACCCTATGAATGAACAGTGATTTAAGGGGATGATAAACAAGCAAAATGAATTTAAAATGTACAGATGATCAATACACTTTTAAGGGAACTGCTGAAAAAATTATATTACTTGGCATTTGGGAAAATAGACAAAAACTGGATTCCTCGAGGAACAGAAAAGGTCATGAGAAAATCTGTGCCAGTGAGTGCAGAAGCATGACAGGAACCATTGTAGAATCACTACAGACACCAGCATTGCTAAGGCTGACAAGTCCAGGCACCTATGAAGGGAAGTCAGAATACAGTCAAGGGGAACTTTAACAGTCATGCCTGGAGAAAAATCTCCCAGACACTAACAGGACTGAAATACACTACAATGAATTAATGACACGACTTTGGAAAATGTTACATCTACTGACCATGCTGATAGCTTACTTCTATGTTGTTTTAGGGGGATTTAAAGATAGATCTCACATGGGGCTGACTGTGCTAATGGGAAGCCTCTCAGCATGCCCATTATGTTCTAAAAAGTTCGAGAAGTATAATGAAAGTGCTGTGCCTTCTTTTCAGCCAGGCTGACTCCTGAATGCTCATTACACAAGCCATAACAGTGAGAACAATGCTCTCAGCCCCTGGTGGTTCAGAGAAGAAAAGTGGAAGTGCTTTGCATTGCTCACTAGGGCTTTGTCTACAGTAGCACTTTTGATAGTAAAATATTTTTGCCATGAAAAATAATGGAAGCAAACTTCAAGTGTATCTTTTTTTCCCCATTGGGCCTTAAGAGCACACTTGTCAAGGGAGCATAAACCCCTCCCCTTCTTCTCTCATGTCATCTTGTTGCGTTAGCATTGGCTAAAATCAAATAATTCTGTGACCACCTATTCAAATGATGACTGAACTTAGAAGACAATAACATTGTCTCTGTCAGGGGGGTAATATAAATAAGTAAAATACTAACGAATAATAAATGTAATTTTTGACCAGGTTAAATTCTGTGCCTCAGGAGTCAGACTGGGATGGTTTTGGGGCTTGGTCTGGAAAATCACGATACCAGGGTATTATTTTCGTTTTACTTATTATTTCCCCTGTGGCAGCACCTACAGGCCTCTAGCCCCATTGTGATGGCTATATACAAAGAAATCAGACATGGCCCCTGCCCTGAAGAGTTTGCAATCCCAGTATGAGACTCGGGGGGTAGGAGAGACAAGGTGGGTGAGGGAATATCTTTTATTGGCCCAACTTGGGCAGGTGAGCGAGACAGGCAGAGCTGGCAGGAGAAGCGCCAGGTAAGGATGCTGTGACTGAGATCAGGGCCCGCATGGTGCAGCCAGGCGCAGAGAGGCTCCCAGGGAGCCCCAATCCCGAGCAGGGGTCACCTGCGTGCAGCAGGCTGCTCCCCCCACAAAGCTGGGGGCGGGGGAAGGAGAACCCGGGGTGGCATCTCGGTGGGGGGAGCGGGGTTTCCTGCCCTTGGGCCTCCCCTCACGCTGCTGGGGGGGAGGGGGCAGCCGCTGCCCCGCGCTCTCTGCCTCCCCAGAACCACTGTGAGAGCTTCCCCACCACCCACCAGGTGCCCAGCGCGCCCTCTGCGCATGTGCGGGATGGGCGGGGCGTGGAGTGCCGATGACTGTCCCGAGCGCCTGTGCCCGAGCCGCTAGCGGAAGTGGCGTGACGGAAGACCGGAAGTGTGGCGAGGCTGAAGTAGGAGGCGGTGTATCCTCAGGCTGGAAGTGTGGCAGGGCTGCTGGCGGAAGCGGCGCGGCGGAGGACCGGAAGTGTGGCGGGGCTGCCGGCGGAAGCGGCGCGGCAGAGGACCGGAAGTGTGGCAGGGCCGAAGGAGGAGGCGGCGCATCGGTAGGCGGAAGCCGGCTCCACGTGGGGAGAATGTCGGCTTCCCTGCTGAGGAAGGGGCTGGAGCTGCTGGAGACGGAGACGGAGACGACGACGACGACGGCGGGTGAGTGGGCGGGTGAGTGGGCGGGTGGGGCCAGGCCTGGGCGGGGCTCAGATCCGTCACCTGCGCGGTCACGTTAACGTCTCTCTCCCCGTCCCCGCAGGGCACCAGCCCGGGCTCAGCAGCCCCCAGCAGCGGCCGCGCACAGCCCCGAAGAGGAGGAAGGCGGCTCGGGGGCCTGGCAGGAACAAGACCACGGCCAAGGGCAGAGTCACCAAGTCGGCGATAGGTGACGGAGACCCTCCCCGCCGCCACTACCCCTTGCTGGTGGGAGGGGGCTGGGCACAGAAACCGGGGACTAACTGGAGGAGAACCCGCTGTTCTGAAACACCCCGCCCCCGGGGCCCCGAGGAGCCGGGGGGGGTGCTATCACCCCAGGCCATCTTGGAGTAGGAGGGCAGCTCTCTCGGGGCTGCCAGCTTTGTGGGGGGAGCAGCCTGTTGCATGCAGGTGACCCTACCTCCTAGGCCTGCCTGCTCGTGACTGGGGCTCCATAGGAACCTCTTTATGCCTGGCTGCACCACGGGGGACCTGATCACAAACCTATCCGGGTTACCTTGTGTGTCTCCTGCTGGATATCCTGTCCCCATGACTCCTCAAACAAAGTTTTGATGCACAGGGAGACACCCCCCAGCAATAGTGTCATAGCCTGGCTGCGATACCCCCATCTGGCTCCCTGTACTCGTCAGCTAGTTGTTATACAGTACACACTTACAGAGATGTTTTGTTGCTCTCTGCCCTTTACCAGAGGAGTATCGGAAGCACCAGGCTGTGGATCACTTAAAGAAGAACTTGCAGTACATGACGAAGGGCCGATTCACTGTGGACAAAACCATCACGCAGCAGGCAAGGGAGTCCTGTTTTTGTTCCCTAGAATACCGCGAAAGGGGAAGTGGCTCCCACGCGTCATTCACCTTGGAGACTGGTGAACACCTGAGGCACAGGTCAATGCTAAAAATGAGTTTGGGTGGTAGCTAATGTTGGCCTTATTATTTTTGGGTGTGTTTACAAAATAACTTACTGCACTACCACCCTGAAGTCCCAAAATGATCTATAATGATCACACAACTATGCCCAGGGCCAGCCTTAGGATTTCTGGGGAGATCCAGCAAGATGATTTTATAAGGCCTCTTTCCCAAAACATAACTAATTGTACAGAAAAATGTGTATTTTGGGTTATCCAATAGAATCTTCTGTTTTATAAGTGCAGTCAATAATTCTGGGTTATTTTCATTTTTCTCCCCTTAATAATAGAATTCAGGGTAGTTGGCAACATTAATATAATCATGTAACCTTACTCTCTGCATTAAAATTTACCTCTCTCTGACCCATTTCTTCCCCACAGTCCTTTTCCCCTTATTCAAACCTGTATTTCATTGTGTGTCTACAGTCATAGAATCATAGAATATCAGGGTTGGAAGGGACCTCAGGAGGTCATCTAGTCCAACCCCCTGCTCAAAGCAGGACCAATCCCCAATTAAATCCCCAGTCCTCCATATCTCTCTTTAATAAAACCAATGAGTGTATGTCAAGTTGACAATTTTAAAAAAAGTTAATAATTCCAGTTGCTACATGTGGTGCCCCTTGTGTTTTTTGTTTGTTTGTTTTTTATTTTGTTTTCCTATCACTTAAAATGTTTCTTTCCCCTATTGATTTTTAAAGACCCATACAACTGGGGAAGCTAATGAAACCGACTACTGTCTGTCAGGTGTAAAAAGTAAACTGGGGGAAAAAGGAAAAGTTTTGCTCTGTTTCCTTTATATCTGCATGACAGGTTTGGAAAAAGTACAAACGTGTATTAAGTAGCTGGCATTTATTTAATAGCTCAGCATATATAGTGTCATATGTACTAGTCACACAACTCCCCTACAGAGGGAGGTGGTATCCCCATGTTCCAGAGGGAGAAACTAAGGCTTTACCAAAGCTGTGCAGGGCATTGGTGTCGGAGCCAGGTTGAGAACACAGAACTAACTTTCTCTGTCCTGTGCATAGCCCACTAGACCATGCTTCCCCCTCTCCCTGTTGAGTTGTCCTAGACACTACAATGACTGCTCAGCAGGGAAACCTGTTCTGCTGTGAGCAGCTCGCCAGTAACTGAGAAGCAGTTCCCAGCACCTTGGGTAGTACTTCCCACCTGCCTGGGAATATGTTTTGTTGTTTGTCTTCAGATAAATGCCTGTGGGTTTCAACGAAACCAAAAGCAAGAGAACTAAGCAGTCGAAAGGGATGCTGTAAATCTCCCGTTCTTCTTAACAAAGTTTGTGATAAGCTTTCAGCCCTAGCAGTTGGTTTTGGCTTCAAGGCCCTCAGCAGCAAAAGAGCTGAGACCATCTTTGACATTAGTCCCAAAAACCCAAGTGGAGTCTGCTGCTGCCCCAAACACAAGCTTTTGTTAACCCTAGTAAACATCTGTCTTAATTCTCTGCATTGCCAGGACTGGAATAGCAGGGGATTACTGGCACAGTAGTTTATACTGTGTCTGGGGCTGGATTAGCAAAGGCTGTAATAATCTTTCCTTCCTATTATTTGAAGGTTCTCAACCAGAATAGGGGCAGGAAATCTAGAGACCGCCCCCCAAAGAAGCCAAAGAAGAAATCTGAAGGCACTGTCTTCACGGAGGAAGACTTCCAGAAGTTTGAGAGAGAATACTTTGGGCGAGCTGGAGCAGTGTGATGAGAACTCTTGCAGCTCCAGGCTTTCCAAAACTGAGTGTTCAGAGCATGGGACTGACCGTGTCCTCCTGTTTGGGATGGGAGACCAGGGGAGTGGGATGATACCTCTTGCCAGCATATGTTTAGATGTCACGTCCAATGCAAGACTTCACACACATGTACAGAATTTGTTAGTTACTAGCATGGGATGTGATGCTGTAGACTCAAAAGCATCCAGGGAGATCATGTTTCCTCTACTGCCCACTTCCAGCCAGCACCTCACTCATGTTCTCCTGGAGTAGAGCAGACTCTTCATTCAAGCCAGATGCAAATTCTGCTCCTCTGAGACAGGATCCTTCTATCCATCTGTTTTGGAAAAGACAGCTTAAAGTGGCAGGTTTCATTACGGGAAACACAGGAGACTATTTAGAGCTGAATTGTGGAGCAGCCGGAACAAATTATCAGAAAAAGGAAGGATGCTCTAGGAAGGAGAAGATGTGAGTACTATTCAAACCTCTGTTTAGGTTATGATCTCCATCAGGCAAGGACCTTCACTTTTTTCTCCTTGTGTAATGCCATGTAGGCTTATGGTGCTTGAACAGTAGTCACTGTGGCAGAGAATGTACTTGCGTACCTCTGTGGTAGAATAATTATTCCAATAGGGTGGGGTTGGCAGAGGTGAAACAGGTCATTCAGGCACAATTCTTTTTAGGCTGTTTTAGGGCTGTGTGAAAGGTCTCTGTGCTCCATGTTAATATACGGATATTTTCTACTTTCCTTCATTGGACTGCTGAGTGGAAGTGAAATAACCCTTCTGTACTGGACTCCTCCCAGCCTTCGCTCCCACAAATCTCCTTATACAGCTGGTAGTTTACACTCAAGCCCATTAAATCAGGGTACTAAACACATGGGGGTAGTGTTGCTGCATAGTACAGCTGGCCCTAGTATTAACCCACATATCAGCTCCTCTGTCCCAAACCTGCTAAGTGTGGCTATCTGTCACTTCCCCTGAGAATACCCACCCCTCCCTGCCTTGCAAACACCAGCTGGTGAAGGTGAAGGCAGTTTACTGTTGAGAACTTTTGGCTGGTGATTGTGATGCTGGGTCAAGGGAGGCAATTCTCTCCTACCCAAATACTAATGCTAAATGCTTTGGATGTTGTAACATGTAGTTTGGCCAGCAGATGGGGAAGTTGTCCATTGTGCAACCCCTATACAATGTGTTTCTGGAGGGTTGGTGGCTACTTTGCCATCTGTTATACTCCCCAGAAAGTAGGACCTTTGTTCTCCACTTGAAAACAAAGGGGTAAAAAGAATGAGTGTCCTCTCCCCTCCCTCCCCCTCAAAAAAAGTAGCCCAAATATTAATTATGTGAATCATTGCCTCTGTGTAAAATAGGCTGGCTGAGCTTCAATGTCGAGCAGCCCTGTACACTCTCTTCCTTTCATTCTCATTGCAATCCCCAAATTTGTTCCTGTTGCTCCTCTTTCCTCACTGGTGTGTTCTACACCCACTTACCTGCAATACACAGTGACCAGATGGAGAGTGGGGGAGGATTTCTCAGAAATGCAAGGTTTGGGAAGCCAAGATATTATTGAAACAGGAAGCTGTAGTGACCAAATACAGCTAATTCTGGGTATTAGTGTTCCTTATTGTACATGTTGCTTGGAACTTCTTGTGTAAGAGGATGGAAAGGGGATTTCTCAATTACTCATTTCTCTCTTCTGCAGACAGACTAGAGCAGTGCAAAGACCAGTTCCCTTCTTTTGTACGTGTTCTTGGTGCAGAAACAGAAAAATGTATATGGCAATGAGTAGCTTTTCCTGGTGTTTTTTTAACTGTACTTTGAATTTGTTTTCAGTTGGCTAGAGTAAGTTTAGAGAGAGCCATTTTTCGTTTGCCATCTTGTTTAAAATAAAGGTGTCATACATACTGTGGTGGTGGTGGAGCTGCTCTGTAACGTATGCATATGTATGTTGCCATGGTTACTGGGGTGTTTACTGTATGAAGATTGGTTTAATAGGGGCTGGAAGGAAAAACAAGCAGGAAGTGAAAGAACACCTTGAAATAAGCCACCCTTCCATAGGGCTGAGTCCCCTGAGGGGATGCAGCTACTCTGGGCTGGAGGCAGTGGCACTGTCTCAGGTTAGGAAGGAAGGCTGGGGGTCAAGGGGGCTTAAAAATTAGGCCTGGGCAGCCCTCTACCCCTCAGCAAGCAAACCCTTAACTATTTGGGCATGGTCCCGTAACAGCCCAGATCTGTGAGGGCTTTAGAGGATTTCCTTTCCAGCCAACTTGCAAAACTAGCTTTGTCCAGAGGGGCCCAAGTCTGAGAATGAAGAACAAGAAGTTGGGCAGTTTAAAAAGGGGCTTCCTCACAAGAGAGGAGGTGGTTGGGTAGGGGCACCAGACTGACCCAGGTACCCATGGGGGAGGCTGAAGAAGTTAGGTTTTCTTAGGCTGCTACTGGGAGATGGAAAGTGATATGCAGGGAGACAGCTGTTTTTTGAAGTCCTCTAAATTATTTGTTCCTACTGTTAACCTTCTTAACAACAATACTTTAGTTTTATTTGGTCAGTGTGTATGCTGCTGGTCACAGACTCCAGAAGGAAAGAACCATATGAGCTGAATCCAGTTGGACCTGCTGGGTAAGAACAGGTGATCCACTCCTAGACCTGGCCCTGTGTGAGAACTGTGGAATTGTCACAAGGCCTGACACCTGAGGGAGTACACTCAGACCAGGAAGAGAACAGAGGTGCAGCTAGCCCTGTAACCATGAGACATGCTAAGAACAATTTAAACATGTATTTACACATTCCAACTAATTCTGCTGTTTCTGCCTGTATTAACTTATCTCGATCCTACAACAAGTGTGAAGGCCTCTTCAGGCTTGCTTCTGTCCATCAAGTGGAAGAGCATAGCCCAGCCACGTGTGATGCTTGGACTGAGCAGGCCAGTGAGTCCTCTTCCCCATCCCTACAAGCCATTGCTCACTAAATATAAGCTGAAGTAACAGCATTTTGGACAGTGGAGTGTAGAACCACAGCAGACTTCATAATATAAAATATATTAAATGTGCAAATGCTAGTGAATGACCATTGTGGTGCATTGAGAAAGCGGGGTTAGAAGAGCCTCTTGCTTCACTCAGCCATCACCTACAGGCCAAGCTGTGCCCCACAAGAAATCGGGAGGAAGGCTTTTAGTGTGCAAGGAGTGGCCTGGGTGCTTTTACTTTTACATAGCTCCTATTTCCCCTTGGCTTCCATTGACAGAAGCTCTTCAGCCTGGAAGAGCTGATCCTGTCAGAGTGCATTCCCTTCTGTTTTAGCTGTGTGCTCCCACACTTGATTTCTTCCTACTGCTGTGGGATGAGTACTGAGTTGGATGAGCTCACTGTGGCTAGACTCCAGGCTCTGGTCCCAGATCTGCACCACTGGCTGAGTATGCTGCAGCAGAAAATAAAGATAGCTAAAGCTAGGGGGTTGCCATCTTATGTATAACTCCCCCCCACCCACCCAGGGAGGAGAAAGGCAGCAGCACCTTTAATATAAATGTAAATAACATGTGAGTCTGGTAGTGGTCTACTTCTGGCAAAGGAATTACAGGGCAAAGTGTCCCTGGGAGTTTAGTATTGGACTAGCCCAGGGGTGGGCAAACTTTCTGGCCCAAGGGCCACATCAGGGTTGTGAAACTGTATGGAGGGCTGGGTAGGGAAGGCTGGGCCTCCCCAAACAGCCTGGCCCCCACCCCCATCTACCCCCTGACTGCCCCCCTCAGAACCCTTGACCCATCCAAACCCTCCCCCCCCCCGTTCCTTGTCCCCTGACCACCCCCTCCCAGGACCCCCCTGCTCCCTGTCCACACCCTTGCCCCATGACAGGCCTCCCTGGGACTCTCATGCCTATCCAACCCCTCCTGTTTCCCCCCCCTCCAAACCTCCTCCACCCTACCCAACTTGCTCCCTATCCCCTGATTGCCTCCCAGGACCTACTGCCCCTTATCCAACCCACTCCCTGCCCCCTTACCATGCCGCTCAGAGCAGCGGGAGCTTGCAGCCAGCTATGCTGCTGTACTGGCAGCATGGTGAGGTGAGGCTGCGGGGGAGTAGGGACTGCAGGGGAGGGGCTGGGGGCTAGCCTCCCCAGGGCCAGGCAGGTCAGTCCCACGGGCAATAGTTTGTCCACCTCTGGGCTAGCCTATTATGAATCAGGTCCATAAAGCCAGGGTGTGGCTGACACTCCTCCTACAACACGAATGGAAAGCAAACTGGTAGAGTCAATGTTGACATGCACTCAGAGTTAATACAAGCTTTGTTGGTACAAAAGAGGAAGCATATACTAGATCCAAGGACCCGTCCCACACTGGAAGTTGAATTTAGAGAGTGCCTCTAAGTGGCTCTCTACTGAAAGTATGATGCAGGAGAGAGGAGGTCTCCAAGGTAGCCAGAACCCAGACACCTTTAATGGCTAAAAAATTGGCACAAATTGGAAAATAGTTACTCTGTACATATTCAATGCAGATGTTACCAGGTCTGGAGGATTAAGTGATATGGGAAAAATAAAAGGAATGAGGTTTATTCTCACTGGAAGATAAATGTTGCCCCCAAAAAGGCTTTCAGAGTTAAAGAAGAAGTTGATAATCAGTAGCAGAATTGTTACATAGGGGTTAGGGGAAAGGAGGGACAGTCTCAAAAGGAAGAAGGTGAGGGGAAACCAGGAATTTAGGCAGAACCAAATCACATAGTGGAATAAGACACCAGGAAACACAAGAGAGGCAAAGGATCCGTTTGCTCAAGAGGCACCTTGACTGCTTTCTGGAGAGTAGACTGAAGGTTGTGCTGGGATGAGAGAGGGGGAAGGGGTTGGGCTGCCAGGCTATGGCTTTTGCCTGAAATAGTCTGACCAGAATATCCTGCCTTATCCTGCTGGTTAATGCAGTTCAATGGCACTAAGAGGGAGTGCTCATCTCCCAAAGGGCAGTCTGTCCTTGCTGCTATTTCTGGGCTTCTTGCTAAGAGAGGTTAATTGGATTTTATCACCCTGACTTTCACTCTGCAAAGCTGCAGTGGGGATTCGGGCTTGCACACGAGGTACAGGAGTGCAGCTGTTTTCTCAGGACAGCAAAGGAGACGGATGGCTTCTTTAGGGGTGGTTTGCTTTTTTATTCGTATTTACAGAGAACTAGTACAAGCACCTGGATCTAAAAATAGATTGAAGAGGAAGTTATCGGCACACAACAGTAGCAGAAATAAAGCACACATGGTCAGAACAGCTTTGCAGAAGACTGCAGCCTGCCTGTATTGTCACAAAAATAAAGGGAAGGGTAGCCACCTTTCTGTATACAGTGCTGTAAAATCCCTCCCGGCCAGAGGCAAAATCCTTTCACTTTTAAAGGGTTAAGAAGCTAAGGTAACCTCACTGATACCTGACCCAAAATGACCAATGAGGGGACAAGATACTTTCAAATCTGGAAGGAGGGAAAAAGGCTTTTGCCTGTCTGTGTGATGCTTTTGCTGGGAACAGATCAAGGATGCAAGTTCTCCAACTCCTGTAAAGTTAGTAAGTAATTTAGCTAAAAAATGTGTTAGGTTTTCTTTGTTTTGGCTTGTAAATTCGCTGTGCTGGAGGAAATGTGTATTCCTGTTTTTGTGTCTTTTTGTAATGTAAGGTTTTGCCTGGAGGGATTCTCTATGTTTTGAATCTGACTGCCTGTAAAATTATCTTCCATTCTGATCTTACAGAGTTATTCTCTTATCTTTTTTTGTTCTTCTAATAAAGTTCTGGTTTTTTTTTTTTTAGAGAATCTGATTTGGGTTTTTTGGGTCTTAAAAATCCAAGGCTGGTCTGTGCTCATCTTGTTTATTCTCACGCCTCCCCAGGACAGGGGGTGTAGGGCTTGGGGGGATATTTTGGGGGAAGACGTCTCCAAATGGGCTCTTTCCCTGGTCTTTGTCTAAGACGCTTGGTGGGGGCAGCATACGGTTCAAGGCCAAGGCAAAGTTTGTGCCTTGGAGAAGTTTTTAACCTAAGCTGGTAAGAATAAGCGTAGGGGGTCTTGCATACAGGTCCCCACACCGGTACCCCAGAGTTCAGAGTGGGGGAGGGACCCTGATACGAGTTATATATATGAACACGTGACTTATACTCAGCCAATAGAACAGGAGTGGAATATGCTGGGATGCATCATGCCTAGCTTGAGGCACATGAGGAGAGTTGTGTGAAGCCTGCATCTGCCCACACTGTACCTCCCTTGAGTCAGCTGTGCCATTACCACCCCCACACACACACACCCCCTCGCTGAAACCCAGAAATACTCAAAGCCAGCACACACACACACACACACCCAGAATTCAAAATGGTCTTAATTAAACTGCCAACTATATGCAGGGACTGGTAGTCTCAGAGTGCGACAGATAAAGTGTATTTAACTTGCTCCATTTCCCTACTTCTCTCTATTGCTGGGCAGAGGAACTGCCCTTTTTGTAAACAGAGAAGAACCAATTTAAACAAGTATGATCCGAGATAAGGCGATGAGACAAAAGGTCATGAATCCTGACAAAATATAAAACAAATTAGCACATGAAGAGCTATCAGTTGTCCAGTCGGTCTCTAAGGAAGTCTAAGACTACATCTTCCTCCCCTTTTAAAAATGGTTTTCTTCCTTTGGCTCATCATAGAATGGTATTCACTGTGCATACAAATAGTGCAAAGAAAGGGATTAAAGAAAAGTTTCTCTAGCAGAGGGGGTATAACAATTCAATGGCTGGAAGTTGAAGCTAGATGAATTCAGAATGGAAATAAGGCATACATTTTTAACAGTGAGAGTTATTAAAGATTGGAACAATATACCCAGGGTTGTGGTAGATTCTCCATCACTGATAATTTGTAAATCAAGATTGGATATTCTTCTAAAAGATCTGCTCTAGGAATTATTTTGGGGAAGTTCTATGGCCGGTGTTATTCAAGAGGTCAGACTAGATGATCATAATATACTCCTGGGGGAATACTGCAACAAAACTTAAAAATTCTGCACAAATTTTAAAATTCTGCATATTTTATTTGCCAAAACACAATATAATCATGACAGTTTCAATTATTTTGGCAATTTATTTCAAAATACCTGTCAGCAAGTATGTCTAACAATACAGCCGACAAAAAAAGATTCAGGAAATGTTTTTTTGACAAATAGATTCCTTACTAGGCATATTAATACAGAACTTGATGTATCTTTGTTAACAGTTATCTTCTCTTTCAGTGAAATTAAACATTTAATTTAAACAAAGTCATTATACAAACATATTGTAATGACCTGGCCTAAGAGGGCACTAGCATTCTTAAGTACTGTTTTGTGTGTTTGTCATGTGTTGTCCAAGTTCAAGCTTGTGTGTGTATCGTAAGGTTTTTGGATCATGCCACTAGCGGGAATGGAGTTGGTGAGTTAGCAATAGTCTAGTTGTAGGATAGTGGATGGTTAGCATGGGGGAAGGGAGACCCAGGGTAGAGTGTGTGTGTGGGGGGGGGTTTATGTGGGTTGGGTCATGTACATGTTTTGTCAGCCAAAACCCCTTTGTCTCCGGAGGTGGTATGCACACCCCTGTGCCAGGCGCAGGTGGGAACGCTGGGTGTGTGTGCGCACGCAGTGATAGGTGGGTTCAGGCTGGCAGGGAATATAAAAGGGAAGGTCACAAGTCACGACCAATTTAATTTAACAGTACCCTATAAGGTTTTTACATTGAGCCTCGCTGCTCACACAGCCAAAGTGCTCATGTGTGCGCAAAGACACTATGTGTATATGTAACTAATAATTTGAAACAAGCAAAACTGGAAAAAGGAAGCATTTTGGTGGAAATCTCAAAATCTGCATGAAAAATAAAATTCTCCAGGAAACATTAATTCTGCATTACACAGAGGTGCAGAATTCCAGCAGGAGTAAAAAAGTGTCCCTTCTGGCCCTGGAATTTATGAAAATTACAATGGAAGAATAAAGTTTCCAATCTACAGATACTGTTTAAAAGCATGACTAAATGACTAAGAATTATTTATTGAAAGTTACATATGTAATTGAAATATGGGCCCATGAGGCAGCCTTAGCATCAGTTTGATGACCTGTTTGAAGACAAGATGATCAGAGCTGCAGTCAGACACAGAAAGCAGCAGGGTTTTTTTCCCCCCACACCTCTTTTAAAGTAAAAGTAGTTTTCCTGAAAGAAGCGGGGGGAGAAATAGAAATTACTTTAAAAGAGCTGTGGAAGTGTTGTGCTGTTCCCTGTTTGTCTGCAGCTCTGATCTCCCTACCCCTGGATGATTGTATTTCAGTGGTAGGAGATTGGGATGTTTGTATTCTATCTGGGTTCTTATATTACACTCATCCTTTTGAGTAAAACATCTAGTTTTGCTCTAGGAGAGCTGCTATGGGAACACAGAAAGTTTATTCACATGCCATGACAGAGTTTGACTCCCTCTCTTTGGTGGGTTTACTCTAAGGAAGGTGAAACAAAAACATTTTACAGACCAACTTACCAGCTAATGTGTTTTCTGTAGCTCAGTTGAGATTGTGCAAACTTTGGATCTTCCCTTGCTGTGAGACAAGATACTGACTAGTCGGCATCCAGGATTTTCCCACTCATTGGGGCTCCTTCTGCTTCTCCAGTTTGAGTCCCTATCTGAAGAAAATGTATTAGCCTGGTCTACCTCCCAGAGGAGAGTCTCTCAAAGCCTGCCAGCATGGGGATCCGTGTGGTCTCCATCGAGCCATGGAAAGAAAATTAGAAGGTAAAATTGGGAGTAGGATTTATCTTTCAGTGGCTTGGCTGACACAGCAGTGGCTGGGCTCTGTATAACTGTACACCCTATAGAAAGACACCCAAGGAAGGGAGGTAAGAGAGTTGCTGAATGAGAAGAGGAAGCCGCTGGCTGCAGGAGGAGGGAGAAAGAGAACCTGACCCCTTCTGAGTGCAGAGCTTTTCACATGGAAACCCTACCCTAAGCAACTGTACTCAAGGGCAGTGAACCTAGCCAATAGTGTCTAGTGAAAGAGTACAGGGAACACCAGGTGGCAGCTATGGACACTTCCCGTCTCTGGCCTAGGAGGTAACTCCAGTGTCATGGACTCTAAGTCTCACTGGCAGGGAACTTTTGTGGCCTCATAAGCCTCCTGGTTACCAGACCTGATCTACTTGACCAGGATGTATCTGAACATGATGAGGCCTTTCCCCAAACCCTGGAAGAGATGGAAATGGGGGATCCATTTCACCTGAAGGCTTCTCGTCTGTCTAATTACCCTTGAGGGCCCTGTTGAGGCCCAAGGTGTGCCAGGCATTTTCCTTCCTGGGTCAGGACAAGACAGATGCATGGTGCATGGATCAGATGAGAGGAGGATTGGACTTTTGACAAAAACAAGAACACATGCAAAGGACATCTTGGTCATTAGGGAATATCAAATAGGGAAGACTACAGGCAAGTGCAAGTAGCTCTTCCATTCTGTTCTTCTCCCCAGAGTTATAGTTACTCAGGAACTTTCAGGATGAGGGACTGCAGAGCTGTGAAGCGGAGAGGTTTGTATAACCTGAGAACAAGTTTTAGATTCCTCAAAGACACTGGACAGCTAATTGAAGAGTGGACTTCAGTAATACTGATACCAGATAAGAGGATCTCTTGATCCCCAAACAGACTCCTGAACACAGTGGCAAGAACCCTGAGCAGGGTCAGAGACTAGACCTTTGATAGAAACCTTCTTCAGAAAATCAAAGATGGCTGTTACTCTGGTCCATCTAGCTGGGGGGGCGGGGAAACCCTCTTTCCTGCATCATCTGGAACAGAACCATCCACACAATAGACAACAAAAGATGTCATCATTTTTGCTGTCGGTACAGCAGTGTCTGGACCACCCTATCAAAACTGTACAACTCCATTAAGAGTGTCTTATTGCAAACCAGGCTGAGAAATGTGGGTGTCAGGGCCTGAGAACATTACTGGGCCATGCTGACAAAGGTCTTAGCCTAGGAACAGAGGACTTCTAATCTCTTGGAAAAGCATCAGCAGGTCCATGTAGCAAGCCTGCCAGTCTCAGGCAACTAGGATTAAGGGAGTCTCTATGACAAGCAGGAAACCTCCATATGAGCACTGGGAAGAGGGAAAGCACATGCCAAGAGGAACATTCCAAGGAAAAGCAAACATGGACTAGACTAGTATTGCTAGTCTGGGTACCTGCTGCCAAAAAAGTGAACATTTGTTGGTAAGAGGGCAATTACAGCGAGGATTCCCCATTTCTTAGAATGGGTAGACTAGTGGGGAATTCTGTAAAACACATCACCAACCCATGCCCAAACAAGCGTTCCAAACTTTCTTGAGACTCTTTTAGAGGGATCTAGGGCTCAGCTCTCTAAGTGAGATTGTCTCTCCCCTCTACTGAAATGTGGGCAACTGGAAAAGTCACACAAACTTGAAGAATCACTAGCTAATCGGAGATCTTTTTACTAAGAAGGTTATGCTTGGGACCTAAATAAGTCTCTAGATCAGGGGTGGTCAAACTTTTTGGCCCGAGGGCCACATCTAGGAATAGAAATTGTATGGCGGGCCATGAATACTCACAACATTGGGGTTGGGGTGCAAGAGGGGGTGAGGGCTCTGGTGGGGGTGTGGGCTCCGGGGTGGCGCCAAAAATGAGTTCAGGGTGCAGGAGGGGGCTCCAGGCTGGGGTGCAGGGGGGTTGAGGGCTCCAGCTGGGGGTGCAGATGAGGAGTCTGGGGTGTAGAAGGGTGCTCCAGGCTGGGACTGCGGGGTTCAGAGGGCCGGAAGGGGATCAGGACTGGGGCAGGAGGTAGGGGTGTGGGAAGGGGTGCGGGAAGGGGTGCAGGAAGGGGTGCAGGTGCCAGCTGGGGGTGTGGGCTCTGGGGTGGGGCTGAGGAGTTTGGGGTGCAGGAAGGTGCTCCGGGCTGGGATCGAGAAATCCGGAGGGCGGGAGAGGGATCAGGGCTGGGGCAGGGTTTTGGGGCATGGGGAAAGGCTCCAGGCGGTGCTTACATCAAGCAGCTCCCGGAAGCAGTGGCATGTCCCTTCTCTGGCTCCTACGCAGAGGCGCAGCCAGGCAGCTCTGTGCATTGCCCTGTCCGCAGACATCGCCCCTTTAGCTCCCATTGGCTGCCATTCCCGGGGTAGGGGCAGCATGCAGAACAGAACCCCCTGGCTGCCCCTGCGCATAGGAGCTGGAGAAGGGCCATGCTGCTGCTTCCGGGAGCCACATGGAGTGGTCCAAGACCCTGCTCCCCGCCTGGAGCACCGGAGCAGGGCAAGCCCCAGACCCTGCTCCTCAGTGAAAGCTCAAGGGCCGTAGTTTGCCCACCCCAGCTCTAGACAGTGAAAAAGTCCCCAAGTAAATCCCTAGGTGGCCTTTTAAAGTCTTTTTAGGTAACTCCTGGAGGTCAAAGGCTCCTGGTAAGATAAACCAGCCAGGGAGTACCCACTGACCCACTCACAGGACAAAAAGAAAAGGAGTACTTGTGGCACCTTAGAGACTAACCAATTTATTTGAGCATAAGCTTTTGTGAGCTACAGCTCACTTCATCCACTGAATGCATCCGATGAAGTGAGCTGTAGCTCACGAAAGCTCATGCTCAAATAAATTGGTTAGTCTCTAAGATGCCACAAGTACTCCTTTTCTTTTTGCGAATACAGACTAACATGGCTGCTACTCTGAAACTCACAGGACAGAGAACACAACGGTGGTTCATTAACATATCTGCCCTGGATCAAGTTTCTTCCCTCCATGCCAAGTGGTTGTCTCAGCCTGTGATGGGGTTGGTGTCCCTGTCCCTCAAACTGTCCTTTACCTTGAGGTGGTAAGACCTAAGGGCTAAAATCGAGAGGGCAACTCTGATTCACAGGGCAGTGGGGCCCTAGTGGCCAAAGCCAATAGAATTACCCTGGTACGCAGGGAAGTGAGGCCTAGCGCCCGGAGTTAATATAGTTAGCCTGATTGGCAGGCCAATGAGATCTAGTGGCTGGAGTCAAAGGGGTTCACCTTGATTCGCAGGGCAGCACAGCCTAGCAGCCAGAGTCAATGGAGCTGCCTTGAATCGCAGGGCAGTAAGGCCTACTGGCAAGACTCGATGGGCCACCACATGGGGAAGGTGTTGCAGCAGGCATAGGGGGACCCAGGCCCACCCTGCTCCAGCTGGTCCCAGCCCAGGACCCTAACAGTACGTCAGCGAGGTTCCAACCAAAACACACTTAACTTCCCACTTGATTGTAGTGTGTCGATCCCCGCCCCCCTCCCAGGCCTCTTCCTACCATACCTTTTGGAGCTGTAGTTGAGGTCTCGGTGCTATTTGCTGCATGCATTTACAAGTGACTCGGATCCCTCTTGGACATCCACAGGCACTTGGGTGTCAGTCTGGGTCTCCGTGGCTCCGGCTTCCACTGTTGGGAGGGTTCCAGCTGTTCCCAGGCTGGAGCGTGTAAGGAGGGTGGGTCCTTCCTCCCCAGCAATCCACCCAGACTGAGCTGAGCTGCATCTGGAGCATGCCCAGCAGGAACAAAGCTTCCTCAGCTCAGTGAAGTTAATCCTACCCCATCACATAGCCCTAGACACCTCTCTAAAGAAGCAAAGAGGGCTGGTTTTGTGTATCAAGGGCCCCAGATGGGAAGTGGTGATCTAGAAGTAAAAGTTCCGTAAGTTTTAGAAGTTCCCTCCACACACATTTACTAATGCTTTTTCATGAACATAGGTTACAGCAAAATTTTGTTCATGAAGTGGGTCACTTCTTGTATATTTAATTGCTTGTGAATTTTAGGCTAATATAAGGATTCATTTTTCTTTTCACCCACTCTAGGAAATCATCTAAGTTGTACCAGCCGTGCACTGGAAAGTGTAAATTTAAATTTGGTTTGAGGGCTCTCCCACCCCTCTCCTTCTCAAAGAAATTTACCATTCAGTCTACCCATTCCAATCTGAGGTAAGCCTCCACCGTAGGCCTTCTTGAAAAATGCTAGAAGCAATTATGGCGTAAAGATTCCACTTGAAAAGGGCATGAACAGATATACCTAAAATATAGACAGTACCAAGTAATGCCATCCTCTAGGTTTCCCCAAAGTTTACTGTGAGATTTTAAGCTTTTCAGGGCATGGACTGTCTTGTTGCTGTGCCTAGTACGTAGTCATAAAACCTTTTATTCTGCATAAAGACCAGTAATTTTAACTATGTTTTGGTTTAAATGCAGCAGGAATTGCTGGGCCAGCAATACAGTATGGTAACTTTCATATGAACAATTTTTGGCAGCCAATTACCAACCTGGAATTTAGCCAGAACACTTTACTGCCATCCCTCTTGAAGAGTACCACAGGTTATTTAAAATTAGCTCTAGGAGTTTAAATAAGTTTAAAAGTGGTTTGAAAGGGATCATTCAAGCTCAAAAGCTAATTCAGTATTCAAGTATGTCATGAAGCCAAAATTAGCAGGTAGTAAATGCCCATGACAAAAATGCTGTAAACCAGCACTTCCTTAACTTTTCACAGACCCATCTCTCCCCCAACCCCTCCTGCCCACCCCACTCCTGGGTGGGGCTCAACAGGGGTAAGGGGACCAAGGCTGGGGATAGATCTGGGTCCAGGAGTGGAGCCACAGCTGGAGCAGAGCTGGGGGGGAGTGGGGCTGGGTGGCACTCCCACTCTTCCCACATGGGCTGGCCCAGGCCCGAATGTTCCTCCGCATCCCCGTTTGGGGACCTCTGCTGTAGCCAGGGTGTTCATCACAAGAAACAGGAAGTAAGGAGCAAAAGCACTATCCTACTATTTTTGTTACACTGTGAAGTGGATACAACTGCTTCTATGACCACAGTAAAAAAATGGGTAAGAATCCTACTGCCAATGTAGTAAAAGTTGTACAGTAGAACCCGAGTTACAAACATTAGTTACAAACTGACCAGTCAACCATACACCCCATTTGGAACCAGAAGTTCACAATCAGAAGTTCAGTTACAACTTCCATTCCTGAAGTATTTGTAACTCAGGTTCTACTGTCCATCCAGTCAGACTCAAACCAGTATTTTCCATTTTAGCCTTTCAGTCAAGTGGGACAGAATTCATCTCCATGCCTCTATCAGGACTTGTTTTCCAGTTTAAGCCCCTCCCCCCATATGCAATTTGTATCCACAGCTATATGCTAATACAACAGAAAAGTAGGGTAACCACCATTTAAGCTACTGCCAATGATTAATGATTCCTCAAATGCCAGTAACAGAAAATACACCACAGCTGTTCTGAATACAAGCATTTGAGTGTTTTCAGTTGACTAGCATGAAGATTAATCAGTCACATCAGTGACAGCCTAATATGTATAAATCAACTTCACTTCTAATCAGTCTAATTTACCTTAAATTGGGGCTCTAGAGATGGACATGTCTAAAGCTATTCCAAGTAGTAACAGTTCCCCTTAATTCCAAAAATAAATGTATCAAGTTGTGCTATTTTAAATGTATAGCATCAACTTGGAAAATCACTTGTCTGCAAGTTTTATAGCTAGTACACCTCTAAATAGGAGACTAAGTTAGGGGAACCACATTTTCTGTTGCTATAAAAGCAAACAAGAAAAGAAAAAGCTGTACTAGTTTCAAGAAAATGCTTTTTTTATGTTCACCTTGCCCCTTTAAGGGCCTAGTAAGCACATTTTTCAGATACTTCAACATTGCAGTTGTGTTCTAGCTCTCATGAGGCTTCCTGTATGACAGCTATTGTGTCACATGCACTGATTCAGGGCGGACATAAGTCACAAGTAAATGGATCAACCTAGTAGATTAAGGGCCAAAGCCTGAAAACAGTGCCAAGCAGTGAAGTGCATTTGGAAATCTACAGCATGCTGGGTCTTCCTCCAAACCCCTATCCCAGTTTGCTTGCAGTCTCCAAATTCTACTCCAGTAGCAGGGCAGCTCATTTATTTTAAACATGGTCTCCATTCCATTAGCTAGGGAGTCTAAGAGGCTATCAAACTCTTGCTTATAGACAGCCAGAGATTGTAGTGAGAAAAAATGGTCCATCCATTCAAGTGCACCCCTCCCTGACACACAAAAACCCAACTTACTATTAAATAATTTATTAGGCAATAATACACAACTTTTAGCATCAAGCTCTTATGTACATGCACATAGAACTTCTACCGACTACCCTACTCGGGGACTTTGGCTCTTTTGCCCTTGGCCTTGCGGACCTCTTCAATCAAATCTTTCAAATACTGGATTTCTTTGCTCAGGGAATCGGCCTTCTCCTTCAATGCCTCATTCTTCTGCTCTAGCTCCTGGCACTCCCCAGACAGGGCCTCCTGTTCTGCCCTCTTCTTCTGCCGGTAACGTGTGGCAGCTGTCTTATTCTGCTCCATCTTCTTCAGTTTTTTATCAGCTCTTTTTTCTCCCTTCACCTTTGCTGACACTACCTTCTCAGCAGGATGATCATATGGTTTGGACCGCACTGAATCACAAATGGGGTCTGTGAGAAACTGACCATCATTGAGAGATTCTACAGAGGTGGTTGGACTTTGTTGGGGGGTCCCCAGATAAGACTCTGGGCTCATGCATATTCCACTATCATCTGAGTGGGCTTCCTCCTCTTTCTCCAACTTGGGAAACACCACCACAAATGTGGTGGCTTCTGCCTTTCTGTCTCCTTCCAGTACATCAACTTCACTGCCTAGATCTAAACTAAAAGATTGGTCTGGAGTGGAATTTAGGGATCCTGGGGAGAGGGGAAGAGACAAAAGGAGAGTGAGTGAGGCCACCTGATCTACTCCAATTGCAGATTCAGGGTGATGGATGATTGGGTCAGTTATCAGTGGAGGTTCTTTGTCGTGAATTTCCTGGGTAGGAGGGTCTAATAGATCACACGTGTCTTCCAACGTGGCCATGAGCTCGTCTGGAGAGACGGTGGCTTCCAAATCATCCATTCCTAACAGGGCATCAAAGTCAAATTCCTTCAGATCCATCTTCTCCACCATCCAATCCATGCCTGAGAAGGCATCCTCTGCAACATACGGAAACTTAATTACCATAAAAGTACAACAGTCACAATCTCAATCAACTCAAGCCTTCTGAAAAAACTCAGGATGCAAAATATTTTGCTTTTTTCCTCCATCCATCCCCTTGTTGCTAAACTTTCACATGCAAATTTATCAAATCTAATACTTGCAACAGATTCTTCTGCCATCACTTTCATATGTTCTGCACAGTAGAGGGCTGCTTATGCCTAATTTTTAGGCCTCACCCAGACTGGACCCAAGCCCACCTGACTGGGGGGGGTCAAATTGTTCTCTGACCTAACCCCAAGCCAGCACCACCACTGCCTCATGCCCATGGGGTCAGCTCTCCTTTATGTGCCCCTTGGGTTGGCACAACAGTACATCAATCATCAGCTTCGTGGCTCTGCTCCTGCCATCCACTAGCATGAGAGACTCTTTGGCATGCACACCCACTGTGCTGTGGACTGAGGTTTCTGGCAGGACAAGAGGCTGCACCAACCTGACTCCAAGAGGGTCTGGTTGTTTTCCTACCTGATACTTGTCATTTGTTCTGGGATGAGTTGCAGGGCTCTACCATACAGGACAAAATAACCCTGATAGTGACTTATGACATTCCACTTTTCTCTGGCTCCTCCAATCTCTACATAGAATTGAAGTGTTTGGGGAGAGACTTCTAAGAGATAAGTGAAAGCAAATGACAGCAACATTCTCGTATCTTGTGGGACCCTTCCCCAAAGTATAGGCTTCTGAACCATATGTGGAACATGGAGAGATGCTCGATTCTAAACAGACACTGCTGTTTCATCATTTAAACAGCTCACTGGTTAATTATAACAATGGCAGAATGTTAAGTGAGTGATATGCAAATATTTAATGATAGGACACTAGATGGGAATACTCCCTAGTCTAAACTGATCCAAATTAATATATTTCCTTTGTGAATAAAGTAATGCATTACCCTGGCTGTTATCTGTGTTTTTGCCCAAACTATCCACAGCCAGCCAATTGGAGGAGACTGCCTTAGCCTTGTCGCTGGAGAACCCATGCGAACGGAGGGGCTTGGCCACCTCCAGGTAGTCATCTAGAAGTCCTAGGCTTTCCTCAGCCACCGAAGACAACTGGTTGAAGGGGGACAGTAAATCCCCCAACGGCATCTTGTTGTTCAAGAGGCTCATCCTGGTGATGTTTTAATGCTTTTTTGTCAAAGAGTGAAGATGAGTAGGTGTCTTTGTCAATTACAGCAATGCTGCTGTGAGGTGCTTTGAAAAACCTGGAGCAAAGATAAAAGATGATTTGTTATATAGCAGAAACAGCCATTTGTGTTTGATTTGACTTAAATACTGACTGTTCTCCACTGGTGTAGAAATGTCACTTTCAACAAAACAAAAACATTCCACTATCAAAACCAGGTTATGGAACCCTAAGCAGACTGGGGTTGCCTCCCTTTTCAGGATCTCACTTTTCCTGTCAGACACATTCTTTGCACTTTGACCCCGTCCAAGCCAATCTCAGAATTCTATCCCCACAACAGGGCCATATGGTAACACCTAACATGGTGCTTATTAAGTCTTAACAAAAGGGCCACTCAAGTTTCCTCATGACCAAATATGGTCATAGCCACTGACCATATGCCCCACCCACCACTCTGCGGTGACTCATGCGCAGCAGGACTCTTGCGCCGAAGCCAAGCTGCAGCCATTTCATGTTCCTGCTCCTGGGCCTCTCTCCCCACCCTATAAATAGGCGGCCATTTTGTGCCTCCTGCCACGTTTCCACTGGGGCTACTCCCGACAGCTGCTGGCATCCAAGAGCCGAGAGGCGTTGAACAGCTCGGACTCCCGGCCAGTGGAGGAGAGCGCTTACTGCACAGCTCGGAAGAGGACACTGCAGGACAACATGGGCTGCCGCCTGGAAACTCAATCAGGGCTTACAGAATCGTGGGGCAGCTGGGCGAGAGGCTGAACGAGCAGCCTGCCCCGTCCGTGGCTGCGGCCATAGCGCTCCTCCCGAGACCCGAGCCCTGGGGACCCGCGCAGCTCCAGAGGCTCGGCGTGGAGAGGCGGCGAGAGACAGAGTTCAGGGCTCCAGAACCATGTGCCGACCCCCCCGCACCCCCGGAGGGAGCGCTCCAGCCCTGGCTATGCGAAATAGTTTCTCCCTGGGCTAAGAGGAATTCACCCCCCCACCCCCTCAATATGGTATTTCCCAGTAACGCGCTCACTCCCCAACAGGGAATGGAAACGCGCAATGGAACGTTCAGAACGTCTCGAGCGGACCATTCCTCTCCCCCCCCCTTCGCGAGAGACCAACTCCCTCGCTACGGACTACACCATTCTCAGCCCTCCCCCCCACCAGGGGAAAAACCATTCGCCAACATAGGGGAGACCTTCTCAGCGCCTTATCCCCTCCCCCGCTCGGCCAGATCGGGACCGGGGGCCCTGCCCCCACCCCCGTACTCACGCCATGGTTGCAGACGCCGGGGATGGGCCGAGGACGCCGCTGCTGTTGCTGCGCCCGCTGCACTGGCCGATGCCGCTGCTGGCCCTGCCGCCGTTACCAAGCCATGGCGGCGGCGGCAGCGAGGCTCCTCCGGGTCAAGCGAGTCCTAGCTGCGCCCTCAACCACCCAGAGTCCTAAACAGACAGAGAGACAATGAGAGGGCGCGTTCCGCGCTCCCCCCTTATATAGGTGCCCCTGTCTTCCCCCACAAAATGAGACCCGGTAACACTGTATCCTTCCGCCACATTCACCGCGCGCTCAAAATTGCCTGGACGATTCGAAGGGCTCTGTGCCCAGCTACCGTCCCCTGCCTGGCTAAAGGCACCACGAATCTTGGTCTCGCACACGGCAGAGATAGGGGCTAGCGAACACTCGGCAGAAGGATCACAGGGACTATTTTATCCCACTCGAACACTGTACCTCATTGACTAGGCGTGACGTCACGCACAGACAGGGGCGGGGCCTCACAGCGCCACCGGCTGAGCCAGGCCAAAGACGGGCTCCGAGCTCAGCACGGCACAGGGAATACCACGTGGTCTTGTAAACCGCTGATTGGCTGATATCGCGCGTTCACGTATGCTGCGAGCTACCATTGGTTAGGGCGAGAGAAAGACGCAAACGGCGGGAGCCGCAGCTCGGAGAGGGGCTGCGCTTCGGCGCTGAATGGCGGGGTGGGCAGAGCCAGGGGGCCTGTGTGGAGAGCTCGGGTGCTGCAACGTGCGCGGCCCGGACAGCCTTGCCAGCCCCGCCCCCACTGCCCCCCCCACTGCCCTTCCCTACGCTGTGCCAGCCCCCCACCATGCCAGCCCCGCCCCCACTGTGCCTGCCCCACTGCCCCCGCCATGCCAGCTCTTCCCCCCACTGCCCCTCCGCCTGCTGTGCCAGCCCCCCACCATGCCAGCTCTACCCCCGCGGTGCCAACTCCCACCATGCCTGCCCCTCCCCCTGCCATGCCAGCTCTGCCACCCCACTGCGGTGCCAACCCCCCACCATGCCTGCTCTTCCCCCTCCACTGCCCCTCCCCCTGTGGTGCCATCACCGCCCCTGCTCTCCCCCTGCCGTACCAGCCCTGCCCACTCCCCTACTGTCCTCCCTGCTGTGCCAGCCCTGCCCCCCCAGCACCCTCCCTCTGCTGTGCCAGCCCCATCCCCACTGCTCCTCACCTACTGTCCTTCTCCCGGCTGTGCCAGCCCTGCCCCCAGCATCCTCCCTCTGCTGTGCCAGCCCTGCCCCTAATGCCCCTTCCCTCATTGTGCCAGCCCTGCCTCCCACTGCCCCCTCCCTGCTATTTCATCGCTGCCCCCAGTGCCCCCCTGCTCTCCCAGTCCCTCCCCCCACCGTGCCAGCCTTGCTCTCAGCACCACCCCGCTTTCCCTTGATCCCTCTCTCTTCAGTGCCAGCCCTGCCTCCACTTTCCCTTGCTCCCCCAGCCATGCCAGCCTTGCCCCACAGTACCCTTGTTGCCCTTCTCCCCACTGTGCCTCTCACTTCCCCTGGGCCGTCCCCTCCTCCTGCTGTGCCAGCCTTGCCCTCCAGTGCACTGTGCTCTTCCATGGCCCCTCCTCCTGCCATGCTAGCTTTGCCCCCCTCTTTCCCTTGCTCCCCCATGGCTCCTCCCCCAAGCTGCGCCAGCCCTGCTTCCCCCCCCCCCCACCTTCCCTTGCTGACTCAGGTGTATTCAGTTATAATTAGATGTTTTTGCATAAGGCCAACCTTAGAAACTCAGCCTGGGCTCTGGCAGTCAAGCTGGTTTTTTGGCTGCTCAGGCATCATTATCAGGAATAAAGGTTTTGCAGGACAAACTTGTGCCCTCAGCTACTTCTGGCAGCAGCCATATCCTCTTCAAGTTATGGCCTTAGCAACACGTGTGGAACCTAATGGCCTTCATCGGGTTTGCACAGCTGTAACTCACTGGAAATTAGCAAACAATTTTACCATAACCCACAAGGACAAATGCAGTCCAGCTCCCACCCTCAGCCCTGCAGAGCCAGCAGAAGAGCAAGAAAGCAGTACAACCTAATCATCACTAAAGTCAGCATAAATTACTCTGAATGCACAATAGGAACAGCTCTGCTGAATGGAAAGGTACCATGTATACAAGGGATTTTTTTTCTTTTAAGAGCAAAATAACATTTTGAGTCATTGGAGGGGAGAATGCACTCCATCTCAGAAGACATCACAATAACAGTTCAGTGATCCATGACGACTGTTCTGAAAAATGCGTCAAGGAGCTAACTGAGCTTCAGTACAGAGAACTGAGGAGAGACACTGGCTTTCAAAGAAGCCAAACGGGATTGGATGGGTAGGTGGGTGGACATCAGTGCAGCATGGGGATTGGCTGAGGGGAAGGCTTTGACATCCCCCAACCTCGACTGCCTCCCCCTCCCTTACCCCTTTTAAGTAAAAATAAAAAGGTGATTGTAAAGCTGTCATTATAGCTAAATCAATGGAAAGTAAATACTTAGCGTACCCTTCCTCTTGAAAAGATAATTATGGATTTCCATGAGTCACTGTACATCTGAGCAAAAATCATATAAGCAGACATGAAATGCGCAAGAAGGAACTTCACCCAGATTGGCCTGTTTTTTTATCTGCCTGGTCTTCTTCTCTGTGCATGAAATTTGTACTGGTGAAAGGTTCCAGAGAGAAATTTTCCATCTCTCCCCAGCCAAAAAAAACAAAAACAAAAAAACCCCGAAAACCCCAGCCCTTGGTTAACTTCAAGGTTATTTCCCAGTTTCCTAAATGACTGTAATACATCATCATTTATTCGATACTTGTATAAATAAGATATCATACAGTGTTCCATGTTAATTGTTAAACCACCCATTTGCCTTTGCACAGAATTTGCTGAACATTTCTCCTTGGTGGAGATAATTCATATAAGACCAAAAAAAAATTTCCCCTTTAAGTAAAAATCCTGTGGTTGCTTCTTCATCGATGTGAGAATGAAAACAATGTTTTCTAAACTGAGAAATGCAAGAGTCTTTTCTCACCATTAACTCAAAAACCTCAGAACAGAGACTTCCTAGGCGGTATGTGGCTTGTATGCAGTGCAGTCAAGCCTGGTAAGTTTGGGAGAAATCATTTTTATGATAAAAAAGGTTTATACAATTATAAACAATTAAATAATTGATGTGCATGGTCAGTGAATACCTGCTAAAATGTGAACAGCTGGCTGCAGTGTTCTTGACTAAGTGTTACTGTGAAGGGTACCTTAGAAATGCAGAGATAAAACATGCACCTACAATACATGAACCCCTAAGAGGATTCACAAGGCCCCAGGGTCTACTCTTGTGGAATTCACTGCTGGACAGAGGCCATGTGACATCAGAGCAGGGAGAACTGCCCCGCCTTCTTTAGCAGCCTACCAGGGTGAGGGGCTGCTGCTACATACATGAAGGAAAATGTTAAGATATGTTCACACACTCTCTTTACTATTTTACTAAAGCCCACAATTTTCTACAAATGCTAGGCTCTATGTTAAAGTGTTGGGTTTTTTATCTTTTCCCTAGGGAGAGATTTGGGGCAGAGATTATCTTTTTGTTCTGTGTTTGCACAGTGCAGAGCAGGTCAGTGACTGGAGCACCAAGATGCTACACTAACACAAATCATAATAAATAATGACAACAATGTGAAGTGATGTGCTGCCCCTTTGATAACAACATTACAGAAAACTCTCTGGCCAAACCATAGCAACAACTGGGAAGTCACCCCTCACATTCCATTCACCTCACTGCAAAGCCTGCATTGGCAATTTAAATAACATTACAAAGTGAAACAGTGGTTTCTTTTTTCTTTAAACAAATACACACACAGTAAAAATGCCAAATGCCACTCCTGTCATTCATTTAAATATACAAACATCAGGAAGTGAGAGTTAATGCTTCCATAGTAACCTTAACACACACACACTGTACAGGCTGTATATACATACAATGTCCAGGGTCTGCATGGGGTGAGGTGGTGGAAACTGGGTGTGCCACAAAGAAGGGCGGTGGGAAGCACATCTTCTTTCCTCCACCCCCTAGAAACAAAATTTACGTATCTAGCTCAAGACTTCTCTTTTCTGGAGCACTGTCCTAAGGGCAGCCGCAGCAAGGGAGAATGGTTGGCAGTGCAGCTCGGTTAGTAGGGAGCGTAGAGAGGGCAGGGAAGGAGGAAGTGGCGGAACCAATGTGGAGACTCAGGCCCAGATCTTCAAAGGGGCTGAGACACCTAGCTCTCAATTATTTCAGTGGGTGCTAGACATCTAAATCCCTTTTAGGTTTGGGCCCCACAGCCCCCAAGCAGAGGACTTTGTGTGACCCTAAGAATCCCTCAGTGCCAACTGGCAAAGGGTTCACTGTCATGTAATAGCAACTGCTATCAAGCCTGACAAACTCACTACACTTAATACATTGCTGTTACAGTATTTATCGATAAAGAATGTAATGTAGGATGTCAAATGAAAGCTTATATCGGGGTGGTAGTCATAAGCTTTGTAAGATGTATGTACGGGCATTATTCAAGAAGCTCTATGTATGTATTAAACTATGTAACTATGTTTAAACTATGTAGCCAGGTAGGGTAGATAAACAAGTTTTTCCCAGGACAAAGGAATGTTGATTTACCTGCCTGCCTAGGTCTCTGATGTAAATCCAGCATTGTGTAAATCAACACAAAGCAAGCTTCCTTTGCTTACTAGGGGAAAACAGGAAAAACACATTAACAGGAGAATGAGAAAGACAGTGTGACCTCAGCACACGGAAGAACAAATAGTAGGGGAGAAGAACTTCATCTGGGGATACACTTCAAAGGGGTACAGTTCAAAAGTTGTCTGGATTATAAAAAGGAGGAAAAGAAAGTTCTTACTGGTGCATCACTGAAGGAGCAAAAAGGCCTGCACTTTTCATATCCATGAAACCTGGATTCTGGCTATGTGGTTGGTGACGCTTGGAGAATGCTTTAGATGCTTTAACTTGGACCAAGATTTTAGCCTGCTAAAGTTATGTTCAGTCTCACAGAAACATGTTATACTTTTGTTTTATTTGTCACCATCTCTGTTTCTATTATCTTTACTCAGTATCACTTGAATCTCTATCTTTGTTAATAAACTTCTCTTTCTTTTATCGTAAATGTGAATCAAGTAAGCGGGTGTGTACACTATTTCTCTGGAGGCAGCTGACTTGGTAATTACTGAGAGTGTCCAGTGAAAAGGGCTGAATACCACAGGCAACCAGGCTCGTCAAGGGGGCTCAGAGACCGGGGTGCACCAAGAGTTACCTGCAAGGCAAAGTAAAGGCTGGTAAATTCCTGAGAAGTTTGTCTGGGGTGGCTAACAGACTGGGGAGACAGGCTAGCCCGGGCAGAGGGGTAACAAGTTCTGAGAGCCCCAAGAAAGTGTCATTGTGGTCTGCTGCAGATGCCCCAGTATTATTTTGGATCCATGGGGAATCTGCCAAGTGTGTCTGGGGGCAGATCTGGCAGCATTTTTTGCTTGGAGAGGGCAAATCTTGCCCCCCCCCCCCCCCCGAGGGCAAACTAGGGGATATCCAGGAGGGGATCCACCTCCTGAAGGAGGAAATAATGTGTTTAGCACTCCTTAGTCTAGGCAGTGCCAATAGAAGTTCTGCCAATGTAAGGCTTGCTGAAAGGGGATCTGAAAGCACTTTTACACTAAATTTGACATTAGCTGGAAATCTCTTTCCCAATTTCTAGGGAAACTACCATAAAACAAGATAGGTCAAGCCAAATCCTCTTAATGCTCAGTTGTCATCAATTCCTACCCTGACACTCAATATGAACATTCAGAGTCCAAGATATCAGATGTATCTTTTCTTCTGAAATCTTAGTCAACCCTCATGGTTTGCTTTGCAGGATCAGGACTTCCCATCTTATCTTTAGATTGATTAGTAAATATATATAATTAAGAATCAAACCACATACATTATGATTTTATCATCTACAAATTAATAAAAGTTAGCCAGAAGCTGCAACTATATAATTTATACCCATAAATTATTTCATAAATCATCCATTGCTTAACCACCCACTCACTGCCCTACATTTCCCATTTCTGTTATGTAAATATCATTTCAATATTAAATATTGAATCTGTAAATTACATTTACAGATTAAAGTTCAATTCTTATAGAGAGAGGGGAAACAATCCTGGTCGTCCATCTAAATTTTTCCATACTGAACTGATCTGGATGTGCCACACGTCCATTGATAACCCACAATCTATAAAACAGTTAGTTTTCCGTATCAGCCATTTGGTAACCAACTGGCACAAGCAAAAAGTTCTGCAGGTTTCTTAGTGGGAAGGGCCTTTCAACATTACACATCTTGCCCACACATGAGTCTCCCTAGCAAAGCCACAATTGGCAGCAAATAACATTTAGCAAATGAGGGGTTTTGTATTTTCCTAGCCTTCAATTTCCTTCTTTTGGCGGAAACAAATGGAATTGTATTTCCTTGCAATGACTGAGAGTCCAAAATAACTCAAACATGCTGAGGAGGTGAAAAGGTACATCACACAAACCAACACCCTGCGAGCCTGAACAATTAAGTTAATAGATTACAAGGGCAAAAGGGACCATTGTGGTCATCTTCTAGTCTGACCCCCAGTACAACGCAGGCCATAGAACTTCCCTCAGGTAATTCCTTCTGAACTATAGCAGATCTTTTAGAACAAAATCCAATCTTGATTTTAAAATTGCCAGTGATGGAGAATCTACCATGACCCTCGGTAAATTGTTCCAGTGTGTAGTTACCCTCACTCTTACCCTCATGCCTTATTTCCAGTCTAAATATGTCTAGCTTCAACTGCCTGCCACTGGATCATATCATACCTTTGTCTGCTAGATTGAAGAGCCCATGATCAAATATTTGTTCCCCATGTAGGTGTTGACAGGCTGTAACCAAGTTACCCCTTAACCTTCTCTTTGTTAACCTAACAAGATGGAGCTCCTTGAGTCTAACACTATTTCTAATCCTATAATTACTCTCATGGCTCTTTTCTGAACCCTCTCCAATTTATCAACATCCTTCTTGACTTGTGGGCACCAGAACTGGACACGGTATTCCAGCTGTGGTCGCACCAGTGCCAAATACAGAGGTGAAATAACCTCTCTCCTCCTACTAAAAATTCCCCTTTATGCATCCCAGGATCCCATTAGCCTTTTTGGCCACAGCGTCCTGGGAACTCATGTTCAGCTGACTATCTACCATGACCCTCAATTCTTTTTCAGGATCACTTGTAGGAGTGGGATTTTATATTTGTATTTCAGGTTTAATAATGTAGTAATGTATGACTTAATTTCATCCCGCCAGCCACCCTTTTTGAATAGCAGAAAGTAATGACCCTCTGGGGCACTGGTAGAAATGCATCTGACAGACTGCCAGTGACTGTACTGATGTTAAGGCAGGGACAGACCAGAACAATCCTTATGACTGATTATGGTCACCCTTTTGTTTTAGGACAAGATTCTAAGAGGTCCAGATCCATACCCTAGTCATGGGCACCCTGGGCGCATGGGACCCCCACAATGAGCTGGTACTGAGAGCTTGCGGAGTCAGTCGACGCTACACCCGGCTCATGAGACAGCTAATCGTGTCCGACACCATCAGGTGGTCCAGAGACATCTACACGGAACACATCACAGGACACCAACAGTACCAGGTCGAGTAACCGAGAACACCACCCAGGGAAATAACCCATTTCCTTCCCTGATGACCAAGGGACGCACCCCACCCATGTACTTATTCTCTTCACCAATACTGGCTTGGACTCTTAATACATTCCATGGGTGGCATACCCGAGCCCATTTATCCACTGACGCTTTAAAAACTCCCACACCTCAATCTGTATCTATGCTAGTTATGTGGTATGTACCTCATGAACTTTGTAACCGATACTTGCAATCCCCCATAACCCAAGCCCAACCCCAGACGTACAGTACCTTCCCCCTTAGCTTGTGTAAATTTGATTTTAAACATTAACTTTAATAAAAATTTGCTATAAGGTCTTGCTTCTTGTATGCATTGCAAACTAAGTTGTGTAAGTAACCATATAATCCTTTCCAAAATGAATACCTTTGAAGGTCTCTGTAAAAGACTGTGTGAATGAGGAATGTATACCTCAGGCAAAGATAAGGTGTGAAGGCCATTGTTATAGCCAGATGGTCAAGGAAGGAGGAGTGAAGAGACTTAACACCAGAGAACCATCAACGCGCATCCATGATTGAGGAAGGGCAGATTGACAACTCTGAGGTGGAGGCTGGCATGCCTAAAGACAGGACAATTGATTAAATCGAAACCAGGACAGAATGACCATCTCAGAGGTGTTTTGGAATGTTAACATCAAAAGATAACACCAATTAAGGAGTAACCGGTCACAAACTGACACTGCAAAATCCATAGACTTCAACAGAGAAAAAAAAGACTATAAGAACAGGGTGCTTGGCCATGGGACTTTGGGTTCATCTTGCCACAACTCCAGGAGCATCGGATCGCAACCGACAGAGCCCGGCTCCCCTCTGCGACCAATCTGGCTGTCCACTAGATTCATCCAGACTCTGGACTGGTAACTATAAACATCATTTGGGGGGTGGGGGGGGATGTGGGTGTGTGCTGCTGTATTCTCAATAAATGCGGCATATTGCCTTTTTCTCTGAAAAAGATCCTGTGTGCTTCTTATAAGCATAACCTGCTGCTTCCCAGGATAGAGTCCCCCATCCCGTAACGATGGCCTACATTCTTTGTTCCTAGATGTGTACATTTACATTTAACTGTATTAAATACATGTTGTCTGCTTGTGCCCAGCTTACCAAGTGATCCAGATTGCTCTGCATTGGTGACCTGTCCTCTGCATTATTTATCACTCCCCCAATCTTTGTCAGCTGCAAACTTTTTCAGTGATCATTTTATGTTTTCTTCTAGGTCATTGGTAAAAATATTAAATCATCTAGGGCCAAGAACTGATCCCTGCAGGACCCCTCTAGAAAAACTCCCACTTGATGATGATTCCCTGTTTACAATTACATTTTGCAACCTACCAGTTAGCCAGTTTTGAATCCATTTTACATGTGCTGTTAATTTTGTATAGTTCAATTTTTTTAACTGAAGTGTCATTTCAGTCCAAAAGCATGGTTAAGCTGCATGCTGTATTGTTACAACCGCCACCTGATTTACTGCTTTCACCATGTCCTATCACAGGGCCTCAGTTAGTATTGATAATGTCAACAAGCAGGAGCCTAAAAATAATAATAAATATGTAGTTCGGATAACATGAAGGTGGTTCCTGCATCTGAAGTAATAACTAGATCCTGGGTTAAACAAACTCAAGAGGTTGAAGGCAATAATATAAGGCTAGGGTGCCATTACTACCAAACTGTGCTGACGTGCTGCTCCTAATGGCCATCGCTCCCCCTTCATTTAAATGGAGGGGGGAGCCAGTGATTAAGCATTCCAAATCTTGAGGCAGTGTGCTCCTGCAGATTGTCATGGGACACCCAGGGAATCATGGGTTGCTAATTTCTCACCTTTTTTCAGGTGCCCTTGGTCTGTTTTTTTTTTAATCCACTGGGGTGGCAGTATTGTTGTTGCCAGTGTAAATCCTGATCCTGCAAGGTGCTGAGCACCATGGGTGCCACGGGCAGGCAGCACCTTGTAGAATTGGACCCATTGAAATCAGAGGGCTAGCAGGACGAGTACTACGGCCTACTCACCCCTTCAGAGGGGTGAAGAATCTACCAGTGCCAGGGGATGTGAAGATTGATAGGCGGGGAATGAAGTGGCAGACAAGAGCGTAAAACTGGCCTGAAGTCAACAGGGATTATGAATAACTACAGTTTTAAAAACCATACCAATTGTGCCACTTTCAGCCCCAGCAATCTATTTGTACTCTGAAGGCTCTTCATCAAGAACATGGCTAGAATTTAATTTTAAAGGGAAACTTAGGTTAGCAATACTTCATTACGTGGGTCCGTGATACTGAACCAGTCTATCTGACCTTTGGGTTTTAGAGTAATTTTAAATGTTAAAAACTGCCCTCTGCACTAGTATTTCAGAAGAATTAAGACAGTGCTTAATTTGTGCCAGGGCTTGCCAGGGCTGAGCCCTGGCACAGCTAGGCTTGGCAGTTCATAGCCCTGGCCCCTCTGGGCTTGTCACATCAGTTATGAAAGTACAAAAATTGCTTGAGTTCCAGCACCTCTTTCATCACAAATTAAGCACTGGACTAAGTGCATGAGAAGTTTAACTTTTGTAAACCAAGCCATTTTTTTCAGTCTTGATTCTGATTAGACACTTCCTACATAAAGGAGAACCATTCCAAATGTTCACTGCCTTACTGCTTCACTTCATCAACTTGTTTCAAACCTTTGAAATTTTTTAAAGATTGATGTTGCATTATAAAGATTTTATTAGCACGGTTGGAATGTTCACCTAACTCACTTCTGGCTATGTCACTTGTGAGTACTGCAGATCATCTCAGATGAATGGTAATAAAACCTTTACATCCTGCCAGCTTTGATTCTGCATACACCATATATGTTTTAGAAAAACTATTCTAAGACCATTTTAAAATGTCATTGGGATTGTTTCTTGTCTCCCTGTAGCTCTAGAGTCAGGAGCCTTCATTATCATAAGCCCAGCTGAACAGGGCTGAGAGATATTTCAGTAAAAGTAAAGCACCTCTAATATAATGGTTGGTCCCTAAAAAAGCCTTTAAGGGCCTTTTCAGAGCTACATCTGAGTGCTGGGTTCCATGGGAAAAGAACGCAAATCTCCCATCTGTCGACCTTTAAAACCAGGAAATATTAGTTGTAATATCCTGACATTTTAAGATCTTGAAAATATTTTCCTGCCCATCCTGAGATCCTTGAATCTTGCCCGTCACCACAGGCCAGGATAATATTGGGAGGAAAATTGCCCATTTGAGAGAGAAAGGATGGTTCAGTGGTTAGAGCACTGGCCTAGGACGTGGGTTCAATTCCCAGCTCTGCCATGACCTTGGGTAAGTCATTTAGTCTCTCTAGGTACATCTACTTTGCAATAAAAAAATCTGTGGCACCGAGTCTGAGCCTGGGTTAACTGACAGGCTCGCAGGGCTCAAGGCTCAAAACTGCAGCATAGACACTCAGGCTAGAGCCCAGACTCTGAGACCTACCCACCTCGCGGGGTTCCAGAGACCAGGCTCCAGCCTGAGCCCGAACATCTACATTGCAATTTTTAGCCCCAGGAGCCTGAGTCAGCTAACCTGCACCAGCCATGGCTGTGCTGCAGGTCTTTTATTGCAACGTTGACATACCATTTCTGCCTCAGTTCCCCCTCTGTAAAACAGGGATAATATTTCTTCCTTACCTCACAGGGTTGTTGTGAAAATGAACACATTAAAGAGTGTGAAGCGCTTTGGAATCTACTGATGAAAAACACTAAGAAATAAGCATGATTAATATTTCAAGAGGAAACACTGCTCCAGTGGACTGATTTTTTTAAAAGGTAGCTGCCTTGGGGCTGGGGATGTGCTTGTAAATCCTGGAGAAAGAGATTAGCAGACAGAGGGAAAATGAGGTGGTCAAATGTGTACAACAAACATTTATCACATGGCTATCATCATCGCTATAGGTCAGGTACATGTCTCCTCTTGCTTAACACTAAGCTATAGAATGGTGAAGCCAAAATTAAAAAAGTAAGTTTGGTTCCATTTCACTGTGAGGCCATAGCTACGTGCCCATCATCTACAGAATACGGACAGTTTCTCCGAAAATTTTCTTTCCCACAACCACCCACCTGAGTTCCTCCTACAGGAGGAACCCCAACACTAAGGATGAGAGTTCAGTCTTCATGGCCCATTCAGTCCTTGGCCTCTCCCGTGAGACTGTCAGCAATGTCTGGTAGTGTCAATGATGTGGTTTTTGTTATGTGAGCAAAGATTCCAGCAGGAATGGGATTGAGATACCCAACAGTTCATTATGTTGAATCATATTAAAGAAGTTCTGTATTAAAATCACAAATGAGTTTGATTCCCCATAGTTTAAATTCCAGGGTATTACTAATTAAGAGGTCTCTTGGTTTTTGGTACTGTTTCTCTCCCTCTCTGTGTGAAACTTGCAAGCTGCTATTGTGTTAGTACATTCTAAGACAGAGTCTGTTCTCAAAGCAATTCGTTGTAACAACAACTACACACAGAGAGAGAGACTCAAAGTAATACTCTGTAACAACAGAAACAGCACCCAGAGACTCCCCGCCCTTTTGTTGTATTCATCTCGCTTTGTTATCAATTGTGATTAAAACAGAGATAGAGGATGTATGTGGATGGATGCTTGGTGTGGATAATAACTGAATGATCAGGGAGGTGCCAGCCTAAGAATCCAGTGTCCATCACCTGAAGAAGGCGTCAAGTGGAAATAACCAGAGGACCCCCAGAGGGCAGACTGGAATCCACCCAACAGCCTCAAGGATGGGAGAACCAAAGAACAAGATAACATCTGGCAGCACAGAGCCATCAGGAATGTGCCATCTGCTGACTGATTCAGCAACAGCATGATGAAGCAATTCCCATAGACTGGCATAGGAAGAAATTCCTATAAAAATGGACTCTAGAAGGTGAGAACTTTGGGGTCTGATTCTGCAAACCAACTTCCAGGAGCATCAGACGAGCATCTGACAAGGCCCTGCTCCCGCCTCATGTCCAGGCCACCTGGCCAGTGGCTTGGCATGAACAACTCTAAGGCTGATAACTATGATAACAACCTTGCAGAACCTGTGTGTGTGTATGAATGAATGTGTGAATAAATATGAAATTGAATGGAATGTTAAAGCTATAACTAACTGCTTACTATGATTCTTTCTGTAGTCACAATAAATGTGGCATTTTGCCTTTTCCCCTTTAAAAAGATCCTGCTGGTTTTTATTTTATTGGTATAACAATTTCACATAGATACTCAAAGTTTCCAATAGTAATAATCTTCCAGCACAACTGAGCTAAACTGGAATCTAAGACCTGAAACTGAAATACTCTGTGTCAGATTCCTCCACTCCACATATCCTCCTAATTGATTTAGGGTATGTCTACACAGGGATTACAAAAGCCTGTGGCTGGCCTGGGTCAGCTGACGTGGGCTTGTGGGTCTCGGGCTCCGGATTGAAAAATTGCTGTGTGGACATTTGGGGGAGGGTCCCTGAGCCCAGGCTTCAGCCTGAGCCCGAACATCTACACAGCAATTTTTAGCCCTGCAGCCTGAGTCCCATGAGTCCAACTCAGCTGACTCAGGCCAGCCACAGCCATGCTGCAGGTCATTTATCCTGGTGTAGTCGTTGAAAGCACAGTTCGTACCACTTGCGTTTAAGCAATTCAAAAGCAAAATTTAAATCATTAAACCATTAAGCCAGTTACACTCTCAAGACTCTACTTGAGCATGCGGAAGCTTGAACTAGTACAAAAAATAGCTACTCGCCTCTTAAATAGGGCAGCCCAGTATGATGAACCCAGCTCCTTTGCTCCGTATTCTGCACTAGCAACTTGCCCATTTTGGGGTGTGATTCAAGGTGTTTATTATCCACAAAACTCTCAGTGGCCCACTCATTCTATGCTCCACTGCAGCAGCAGCAGCTTCTTCCCACCATGAAGTTGTCTTCAAGGCTGAACTCCAGGGGGCAAGCTGCAAGTCATTTCTGATGGAAGACCCTTGGCTTTGACATTTTCTCCTGGAGATTCACCAGAGCTCAATTCTGGTAAGTTTGGGGAATCTGAAAAGACACACACACACTGATTTTTTTGGATTGGGTGTATAGCCAAAGAGAATTTATCCCACCAATCAGAGAGTGTAATACTAACTGATCTGAGCCAGTTGTTGGCAACTGTTCTTTTTAATCTTTGCAATATATTGAGCGATCACAGAGAGAGCGAGCATCTCGCTTTGAGCAGTTCACCTTTCTGGGGACTGACTTACTGCTTGGGAAAGTGTGGAAGGCAATGTCTCACACTGCTTATGAAGCAAGTCCAGCACATTCATAGATACTAAGGTCAGAAGGGACCACTATGATCAGCCAGTCCGACCCCTTGCACAACGCAGGCCACAGAACTTCACCCACCCACTCCTGCGAAAAACCTCTCACCTATGTCTGAGCTACTGAAGTCCTCAAATCGTGGTTTAAAGACTTCAAGGAGCAGAGAATCCTCCAGCAACTGACCTGTGCCCCATGCTACAGAGGAAGACGAAAAACCTCCAGGGCCTCTTCCAATCTGCCCTGGAGGAAAATTCCTTCCCGACCCCAAATATGGCGATCAGCTAAACCCTGAGCATAGGGGCAAGATTCACCAGCCAGATACTACAGAAAATTCTTTCCTGGGGATGAGGGCAGGGAAACAATTGCCTTTCCTACACTCAGCAAGGAAACTGTTGCTGGGACACTGGATTGCATGAACTGATTCCATCTCTTATCCTTCCAACAGTGCAGCTAGCACATCCACATCCATGTTACAACCGCTGAAGCAGTGCAGTCAGAGATTCTGAAAGCAATCATCCTCTGGTGCCCAGTCCCAAAAAAGCAGGGCTTGTGGGCAATTACCAAATACAAAGCACTGCATTGTGGGATGAGTTGGAGGAGTGGTTCAATTGGTGTAACGATGATGCTCGTGACTTCCTGTCCAGGCTGGGAAGAAGTCATTGTAGACTGCACCAGCTCAGCAGAACCTGAGCTAGAGACTTTCTCCCAGCTACTGCAGCCAATTACTACAAAAAATGCTGGGACAGCTGTTATGCCAGGATGCTAGATGTTAAATTTCAAAAATGTGGCAAGCTTCACGCTTTCAAGGCCAGTGTGCTTGAGCGTCACATCAGAAGCAGACTTCATTGGGGCAGGCTGCACAAACAAACTGCTTCTATAAAAGCACCAGGCAGCCCCAAATAAAGGCTTGCTCTTGCTCATTCTCTTTCGTTCTCTGAAAATAGGCTGCCAAGAAACCCAAGCAAACTGGGAAACCTTTACAACTGCAACTCCCTTTTTAATATCTGTTAAAAAAAAAACTAACCATAAAAAAAAACCTAGTATTCCTTTCCCTCAAGAAAACTAAGCTCTTAATCACAGGTGCCTCTAATGAGGTGTGAAGCTTATGGAGCAGTTTCTGAACCTTGCTGCAGGGTCCCAGAATTAGGTTGATGGGAGATTGGTATAATCTGTCAAAAGATGGCATCTTTTCATGTCCAACACTCCAATAGTCACATGAGTCAGTGGCAAGAGGTCTTCCCTACTGTGCCAGCATGACCCTCAGCTAGATTGTATCTGGCAGGGGGAAGAACACGAGAGAAGTGGCATGTAGAGAGAAAGAAGTCAGTGAGGAAGGGTGCATGTCAGAACTGGAAAGTTAAGATCAAAAGAGAGAAAGCCCTTGAAGCACGTGAAACCACATTAAACAGAAGCAGAGGTGCCCATGCAGGGGCATGAGCTTTCACTGCCACTTCAGAGAAACTGGAGGAGACATGACTCCCTAAGAGGAGTCCTTCTCATTTGACTCATGTATGCAGGCTGCCAGGGGCAATAGTGTTGCAATGCATTGATCATTGCTCTCTCATGGCCAATTGAACATAAGAACGCCCATACTGGGTCAGACCAAAGGTCCATCTAGCCCAGTGTCCTGTCTTCTGACAGTGGCCAATGCCAGGTACTTCAGAGGGAATGAACAGAACAGGTAATCATCAATGATCCATCCCCTGTTGCCCATTCCCAGCTTCTGGCAAACAGAGGCTAGGGACACCATCCCTGCCCATCCTGACTAATAGCCATTGATGGACCTATCCTCTATGAATTTGTCCAGTTCTTTTTTGAACCCTGTTATAATCTTGGCCTTCACAACATCCTCTGGCAAAGAGTTCCACAGGTTGACTGTGCATTGTGTGAAGAAATACTTCCTTTTGTTTGTTTTAAACCTGCTGCCTATTAATTTCATTTGGTGACCCCTAGTTCTTGTGTCAGGAGATGTTCTTGTGTTTGCAGATGGCTGACATTCTGAGATAGAAGAGTGGCAGGTGGAACTGCAAATCAGTGAGGGGCAAGAGACCCTTATCTTAACCACATTAAGACCCTTCAAGACAAGTGCTAGAGAAATGCTAGATTTTATAATAACTATTGTCTATAAAATGGGTGCTTCAGGCAAGTCTTCCCCTGCCCTGGCACTGGGAATGAACAGAGAAAGGAGGCAAGACATTGGCTACACATGTATCAGAGATAGCCAACATTCTGTGGAAAGTTATTTTATTTCAGTATTTCCACACACTCTGTCACAGATCATGCACTAGTCCTTCCCCCTTCCAATCCACAATATCACAGCCTGGGAGATATGGGGGCATATCAACCGCCCACTTCATAACATGGGCACCCAGGCTCCGTGACACCAGGGGCCACACCAGCAGGTTGCCAAGAGGCAAAGGGCAGTCTTTTTACATAATTGCTTTTAATTTTAAAAATCTTCAAATAACTTAAAAGATTTAACGATTGAGCTCAATGGCAGTAAAAACCTGCAGTTGAGCTAGTTGGTCCTCACGCTGAAGTTACAGGGAACACAAAGAATCTTATATGTGACCCCAGCAATAGCAACACACACCAAGGCATTCCCAGAGCCAAGAGTGCAGAACAACAGACTTGGGTTCTGGTCCTGTTACAATCATTTGTCTCCATGGGCTGCCCTTCCTTCCTTGAACTGGGGAAGTGGCCATGAGCTGCAATATTCACATTTTATTCTGGGCATCCTTGTTCTGTATTTTAATTTCATATAGAAAGTAGCCCATGAATGGGTAAGTCTCAGAAGCGCTCCTGGCTATTACTCTTCTCTCAATACAACTAGATTTTTTACTGAATTTTAACACTGATAGATGCCAGCTTGACAACTCTTACAAATGGATGCAGATGAGTGTCAACTTCCAGCACACTGGCCTCCCCCTCTTCCCCCACATCCTTCATGCCTCAGCCCTGACCTGATCTAACTACTCTCTGTGGAGCACATGGTCAACTCAAGCTCTGTGACCCATTATATCTTTGGCCTATGCTGAGACTGCCAACAATGGGGCGATTGTTGTCAGTTGTGGTAGCTGCCTGCACGATGAGAGCACCTGGCTCCCTAGGAACCAAGCTGAGGCCACATCCTTGCAACTAGATCAGTGGGGAAAAAGTTTTACATTTCAGAATTGAACAGATGAAATGATGAAAGTGACTGAAGTGAAATGGAACAAAGTCTTGCAGGAGAGAGAAAAAGAAAGACAGCTTCAATCTCCATTTGATACATAAATTCAACTTTGGAGCAACAAGAAATTGTCATAAAAACATTAATCATTAGGTTGCCAGAAAGAAACAAAGGGCTCACTTACAGTGTCTATATAAAGATAGGGATTTGACAAGAACAGGGAAGATTTCCGAAGCCAAACCAGACACTGGTTTCCCCCTATTCTTGTCTCACCCTTTTTTGTAGGGTTTTGATAATTCCTGACCATGCTATTACTCAATTATGTCAAGGCCATTGTATTGGAGTCGGTTCCAAGTGAGGGGGGTGAGAACACTGCAGAGATGAATGCACAGAGGGAATCCATCCATCCCCAGATATTTTAATAGCTTTGTTGACCTTAAAGTAACTAGAGGGAGGGCGAGTTTCTCAGTCCTCCAAGGGACTCAAAGTCTCACCTGTTTGTGTTTATGGCAGGAAGACTGATACTGGAAGGACAGCGAGAACAAGAAAGGAAAAGGGGTAAACTCCACGAACATGAGCGAGAAACAACCAACACCACACCCAACACTGACTGCTGCAAAAGTTAAAAATAAAATAACACAAAGTCAATTTGTTAACCCTTTGGAGACTACAGATTTTATATAACACACAGCTTTCCGAGCTTTTGGCTAGCAGCCTAGAAAGTAGCAGTCGTCTAGGGGTTAAAAATTTAAAATGTAACATTGCATTTATCACTGAATACTGTCGGACAAACTGGTTAGACTGGACTGACTGCCTGAAAAAACCTGTCCTAGGATAAATGCACATCCCTAGGAATCATCTTACCAGCACCATCTTTAATTAGAAAATATGGCCTAAGTCTCTCTGCTGGGACTCCACCCCTGAGATTTACATCACAAGTCCCTGCACCACCTTTAAGAGGGAAATAAAATAAGGTCTCAGATCTCTTCTCCTGAGTCTCCAAAATTGCAATTCATCTCCTCAGCTTTTGTGTTGCTTTTAAATAGAAAGGCTGGGTATTAAAAATAGGAAAAGGAGACAACTCCAAAACTGCACGCACACAGAATAGTAGTACTTGTCATTCAAGACAGACAGAGCCCCACCATTGTCAGAGGGTGGCAGCAGGAACGAAGCTGTGTAGTCCCAAGCAGATAGGTGCTCCATGCCTGCAATGCAGGAGATATAGCTGTGTGCCTGGCCACTCCCTCAAAGCTGTATAATCATCTGGAGGCAGGCAGGGAAGGACAGCAGAGAAAGAACAGCACAAAATAGCAGTGGAAGTTGAAATACTGCAGAAATCCACCCACAGCAAGACCAAACAGAGGACACGTGAATTATGTGCCCCACTGTCCCAATGACTTTACACTGCAAACAGTACAAGTTTAACCTGTGGGAACACAGAAGGGGAGATCTACCTCAGCTCTCCCCTTCCTTCCCCTCCTCCCAAAACAGAGATACATACCCTTCATCTCCTGTTCCCAGTAACTCATTCCTAGAAGGCTATTAGGCACTAATACTGCACTTAGTATGTATGGGCCAGATCCTCAGCTGGTGTAATTCAGTGTGGCTTCATCAACTTCAGTGCAGCTTCACCAATTTACACCAGATGACAATCTGATCCATGTGTGTCTATTGCAAACCCTTCTGTTGTATAAACCTGCTTCCACTTATTACTGAGAGTAAAAACCACAATGGCATGAGAGAGATGCTATAAGAGGGAAACTTAGAAAATAGGCCCTATATTCGGCCTCTTACTCTGCACATCTGAGGTCCCACCTTGACTATTCTTGATTTCTAAGGCAATTCCACCAGGAACACCCAATGGATCTTGCTAGCCAGGAATGGCAAACCCCACTCCCTCCTCAGCCTCATGAGGGCAGGATGTACATGCAAACGGTTTCTTCCCAGGTTCAGTGGGACCAGCACATACTTGAAGTGGTGGTGCACCTTTGACTGATCACATACACCCAACATACCAAGGATGAGACTGCTGTTGGACTCCACACTGGCAGAAACGTCAGCCATGTGCATATTTCTCCTGCAAGCCTTACACCCCTAAATAGTGCCTGTACAATCATCATGCAGAGTTCACTCTGTAATACAATCACTGCTATACATAGTCCTATTAAAAAATCCCAGTTGGGCTGCTATGCACTTCTGGGTCTGAGTGGGAGAGAGAGGAAAGGAAAACAATAAGGTATGTGAAACAGAAGGAAACACATGACGGGGGGGGAAGTCAGACAGTGGAAAAAAATACTAGATGTCAACAATAAGTTTGCTCAAATTGACACTGGATTCACTGGCCCAGTTCCACCCACTCTAACAAGGAAGTGAAGGGGTTCACTCCCTGCAGCAATTAGCATAGGGAAAAGAGGGCACCATGTTTTGGTAGAAGGTTGGAACACCTGCAGCAGGCCTTAAGAACAAACACTGCTCAGTGATTCCCCTCCATCCCCCCAGTCAATAGATAACAGCTGGGACAGAGAACAGTGGAACTGGACCAGTAGCACCAAGAAATCCAGCGGGAGCACCAACTTCACAGCAGGAAGTATGGATGGCCTAAAGAAAAAGGTTGTGGGGTTTGTTTTGTTTTGTTTTGGGGGGGTAGAGGGGGGGGAGGGGTGCGGTAACATTTAGTAAGAGTCAAACAAAGTCCATCTTGGCCAGACAACCCCAACATCATTCTCCCATGTAAAGTCCCATTACGTCTGCAGCAAGACCTGTGGCTCTGAGAGGGAGCTGTAGAGGGTGTAGCCCAACTCATCCACTTCTTCAGGGGTGAGCTCTGAAAACAAGTTCACCTTGGGATTCAGAGCACTGCGTAAGACACCAGCCTCCAAGTAGCCAATCAGGCCCTTCAATGCCTGCAGGAAGCGGTCAGCTAGCACATCTTGGGACCAGTCAGACTCCTCTTGGGCCAGGTGCAGGATGACATTGGTGAGCTGGCTGGCAGTGAGGCGGCCCAGTGCTGGGTTTGACTTGCACACAGCTTTGAGAATCTTGAGGCACAAGCAACGGCAGCCAGAATCGCCTTGGTCCAGGGCCCGCAAGCGAGCTGTCTCCGCTGGCCGCAAGCTCAGTCGCCACAGATTGTCATACTGGGCCAATCGGTGGGGTTTGGCCACCAGGTTGGTGTCACCCAGTGCCAGGGATGGTAGGAAGTCAATAAGAAGGTGCCGCTCTGGCTCATACTGGACTTCCAGTGTCAGGGTCTCTGGGGGCGCTGCCGGACGGATCACATAGTCCAGTAGAGACCCAATGGCTGGCCAGTTGATGGAGCCTGCTACTACTTTCTCAAAGGTGTCTGCCACAGCCTTGGGGGAGAGGTAGCCCCCCACCACACAGCGGTCCCAGTAGCTGCTCCCACGGGGGAAGTATTCTGGATTTTCCCGACGTACCAGGCAGAAGCCAGGGATGTTCATGATGGTGTCCTCACCTGGTATGCATGACCACAGGTTCTGCTCCAAGACCAGAGGCACAATGAGCTGAATGTGATCAGCTGTCACTACCTGTCAGAAGAGGGGAAAAAAGGGTGAGAGATAACAGTTGAACCTGCTGGGATAAAGCTACCTATCTGCTCACCACACATCTTCCTTCAAATGGGAATCCAAGAGGCTCTTTCTAAGTGGGACTCTCTGCCTTCCTTTCATCAGGAAACATGCAGAGGGATCATTCTTCATAATCCAGGGGAAAACTGCAGGGCATATTGAAATTTGGTATTTATTCAGCGTTTGCCTGAAAGATCTTTATGCACCTTATGAACTCAAATGGATATACCAACTACAAAACGGATTGTTTCACATACCACTAAATTGAATCCACCTCTTGGGTATGATGTGGCAGTTGTTTCAGCATACAGCAACATTACACAACAGTTTGGGACATGAACTGGAGAATAACTGACAAACTGCAGGGAGAGCTTAAGTTGTCAAATCTGAATCATCCCACAATAGAATCTGGCGCAGGTGCTACAGTCAATCTCCCATTCTCTTAAGGTGTGCTGGGATCTTTAATGATCATATGTGATTAAAACCTCAGATTTAAGTTGCATCCGACATGCAGCACTCCATCCAGGAGCATCGATTCAGTGCTGCCTCAGAAGTGACTCACTCACTGTAGCCTGTAGCCATTTTTGCATCAAAGTGATCTACAGCAGAGCTTGCTCTCCAGTTCAACTCTGCCATGTGTTAACAAAACACACACAAAAAAGTAGGAAAGGCTTACAGGAATATACAAGAGTTCTGAGGGAAGCAACACATTTGGAGGAGGACGTGCAAGGCAAGTGCTGTGGGGAAGGATAGAGAAAAATGGAGATGTGGCAGAGGCAGAGCAGGAAAATACAAAGGGGGCAGAGAAAGAAGGAACTGGGACAGTCAGACAGGAAAAAATGAAGGCAGTAAAGGGCAGATGTTCTACAGACACAGCCAGAACTGCCTGTCTGTTTTGCAAAAACATCACACAAATATATTACCAGGAAATGTGGCATCGGAAGGCTTTTTAAACAGGAATGCTGTACTGAAGCAGCACAGCCAGCAGGCAAGCCTGAAATACCTCTACCCAGTCACCCTGCAGCATAACGGCTACCACACTCCAATGAGTTACCTGCAGATCATCGTACAGGCTGCCACTGAGGTACATGTCACGCAGGGGCATGTCTGGCATCTTGGCACGTAGGAAGCTACGCAGTTCAGCGCAGATATCTACAGCTGCCTGCTTGGCCCGGGCCTGATCTTCTGCAGGGATAGCCACTTTCCTCCGGTAGTAGGCAAAGAGTTTTTCTTGCAGGGACAGGCGGAGGTGCGACTTCTTCAATTCTACTTGGCTCCTCTTGGCAGACGGTTTGGGCTTTGCAGGTAGGAACGCATCTGCCAGGCAAGAGAGAGAAATCCCATAATCCCCAACATTTCATTGCTAAACGTTTGACAGAAATAACTTGGTGGCGCTGAAGTGCAGCCCCCTCCAGGATGGAATTTAGCAGTCATTTTGCAGGCTTTATTATGAGTATCATAGTAGGAGAAAGTTGTGAATAATTTCAACAATGACTACTAAAGGAATTAGGTGGGCAGACAGTAAGTTCCCTGAGTTGGAATTTAACCAGGACAATGAGACTAACACCCTATATCTTGCAAAAAAGAAATGTTGATGACTGTAAGTGGGCAGCGCCTGTTAAATTTTATCCAAAAGACAGCAGCCCTTGCAGCACAAGTGCCTCTAACATGATGCAGGAACAATGAACGGACAGAGTACACCTCCCTGAATCACCAGCACTGAGTTTTTCCTGAAGGGCTCCTACAATGTACTAAGCCCAATGCAGTTTAGCTTGTGAGATCTGATGCAGTTACAGTAATTTAAGGTGGTATGTCTGCCGGGGCTGTATTACCATCATAGATCAGGAGGCAGGCCAGAGCAGGTGGGTAAGCAGGAAGACCTAAGAGACGCTGCAGGTCAAGGGCTTGTGTTGTTTCTTGGGAAAGGGAGAAGATTTCCCAAGGATCTCTCTCCCAGACCTTCCATCTGACAGCTAGACCTGAACAGATACCTTCTCAGATCTCATTGATACAACACCTCTTCATACTGAAGCACTTCTCTCTGGTTGAAGCAGCCCTCCCAGCACCAGGGGAAATAATGTACCCCTTCCTCAGGCAGTATTCAAGGAGATAATTTTAAGAGCTGCTGTAATGCCTTTATTCAACTCCTAGAGAACTACCGCACCTTTGGGGGATGACAGAGCCCATTTAATGACTTCAGATGACATAATTCAGCTCTTGACTTAGATGCCCTGGTCATTAAGCTTCTTGCTGCTTCCTCAGTAGCAAATGCCAAAGCCATCCTGGAGTTGGCCTGCTTGCGGAAACAGAGATTTGGACACCAGGTAAACTTCTGTGCCAAGTTATTATTTTGCAGATTCTACATTAAAAACTGGTGATCCTTAGAGGTTGGTTAAAGATCTCAATTTTACCTGGAGAGGGGGTAACAGGATTGAAAGGGCAGCTGCTATAATGTTGAAGGTATCACACTGCTTATTACCTGCGTCTAAAGCTGAAGGGTCAGTGGGGAGGGTCTGTAGGGAACGGCTTAGGTTTGTCTTCATATCCTGGTTCAGTAAACGTGATGAGGACCCCAGCCAGTTTGGCTCCTCCCAGCTTCTCTTTCCTGACTGACTCAAGCGGGTGGGGCTGCTGGGAGCACTGATTGCCCGGTCATACATCTGAAATGGCATCACAGGGACACAAGAAGTTACATTTGTTAAGTGCCCCATCCATTAGGAAGCAACCAGCCCATAGCCCTTCATTGGGTCCTTCCCATCCCCACATTCCTCAGTGTTCATCTCTCTACCCCTCACCTTGTTACCTTCACTATCTCCGTTCTAATGTTCCATGCCCCTCCTCCACACAAGCACATCTTCCTTCCCCTCAGACTTCCCCTCCTCACACTTACTCGTTTGACAGCCAGAGTGGCAATGCCCAGCATGGCAGCTCCGCCCACACCCAACACGAGCCGGGCATTGGATAGCACAAAATCGATGGCTGTGCCAATGCCGTTGTCATCCTTCTTCCCCTTGCGCTCTCCAGCACCTGCCATCTCACCTTGAGAGGAGAGAACAGATTTGTCAGAAAGCTGTACCCCACCAATCTAAACCTCCATCTCCCCAGTCCATTGCTCACTGTTCTTTGGAAGTTAGGATTTCCCACAATGAATCAGATGTAGTCCATCTATTTCTGTATTTTGCCTCCTGCCACATTGGCTTAGACCATGTCTAGTCAGTTATCTTGCCTCCGACAATGGCCAATGTCAGACTCTCCAGAGAAAGGAAATAAAACCCCTTTAATGTCCCTAATTACATGGTATTATAGTCACAGGGAAAACTTCTTCAACTCCAGCTCTCAGTTTATGACCTGAAGCATGATGATTAACAGGTCCTGACATTTCACCTGGGTCATTGCGGAGGCTTTACACATAAATGTAGTAACCCTCACTCTAGTACTAGCACCTGCAACGCTGCAGCACAGAATGCTGTCCTGGGGAGACAGCAAATGAGAGGGCAGCAAAAGCTGAGGAAGGGGCTCAGAATCCACCCAGAGGGGTAGTGGGGGAGCAGTGGAAATAAAGCTGTTAGAGAAGAAGAATCTAGATGCTGAGGTAGCAAGTGAACTGGAGTCTGGGTAGGAGGTGAGGTGATAAAATAAAAGAACCAGAGAATAAAAGTAGGGGACTGAGAATGAGGAAAGAAGGAAAATAGGAAAGGTTTCAGGTCAGGAGAAGCAGAAAAATACACAGACCTGGGCATGTGAGCAGGCACTGTTAGAGAAGGGAAGTAGAAGGAAATACAGTCTACAGACTTACCAGAGAGAGTGTATCAAGGGGGAAAAAAACTGAAAGGAAATATAAGTGATGAAAAATGGAATTGATCAAAAAATTTTTAGATGAAAACAGATCCTGAAAATAGTAAATATGACTCCCACCCACAAAGGACCTAAAGTATATTAACAGAGGCAATGACTGTTTGAGCATCTATTGAAGGAATAGGACTGAAAGGTGCCCAATAGAGAAGTAAGAGCCCTCTAGGTGAAGAAACCCTGCTAGTGGATAAACTCGATGAAAAGAGATACAGCCACAGGAACACCAAATTTAAGAGTACTCCAATCCAAGGGGAAGCAAGAGTGGAGCTGGACCTGCAGCCAAGGAGAGGAAAAGTTGATTCTTCCCTGAAGCGACACAGTATATTGTTAAATAATCTCTTGTTCTTCTTAATAACAATGTATTTGGTACTAACTGCATAGAGTAAGGAAGAATAACATGTACAAGTTCCCAAAGGTTAATGAGATGGTAACACAGTTTGTTATTACAAGTAGCCTTTGGTAACGTTCTATATTATTTAAGTTCCTTGTACAATTTTGGGGTTCTCCCCTATAAAATTATAAAAATTTAAAATGATTCCTTTTGTCTTGGTTTGCCTCTGCCTCTCCTCACAGTTAGCATAGTCTAGCTGGATCACCACATAACTATCTAATGCTTTTTTTAAAATCTCTCTAACATATTTGACTCAGTTATGTCTTGCAATAGTGATTTCTACATGTTAATTATATGTTAAACCATATTACCTTTTATGTCTTTTCCCTTTAATCAGCTGAATACTGTACTAGGGGAAAAAGAAAAGGAGTATTGTGGCACCTTAGAGATTAACAAATTTATCTGAGCATAAACTTCCGTGAGCTACAGCTCACTTCATTGGATGCATTCAGCGTTTTCCACTGAATGCATCCGATGAAGTGAGCTGTAGCTTACGAAAGCTTATGCTCAAATAAATTTGTTAATCTCTAAGGTGCCACAAGTCCTCCTTTTCTTTTTGCGGATACAGACTAACATGGCTGCTACTCTGAAACCTGTACTAGGGGACTGGCCCCTATGCCATTTAATCTCCTTTCCAAACTAGAGAGTCCTAGTCCCCTTCTATAGGATTGCATCTAATTGCAGAAACTACAATCTAGTTGTCCATAGGGGCGAAAAAAAACAAACCAGAATTATTCTAGTGGTGTGCAAGAGCAAAGGAACTGCTGTACTAGATAACACCCAAGGCCTAGTATCCCTTCTCTGACAGTGGTTAGTACCAGATACTTCAGAGGAAAATGCAAGAAGCCCCATAATGAGCAATTATGGATTAGTCTGCTCATAGGGGAAGTTTCTTCCTCATCTCTGGGAGTTTACACCCTAAAGCATGAGGGTTTATCATTTATACAAAGATCATATGCAATGTAACTATAAATGTTCTCATTCAGGGATTCTCAAACTTCATTGAGCCTGCCTGAGCCCACTCCGCCCGGGTGGGAGGGCCAAAGCCCCACCACCCTGGACCAAAGCCAAAGGACTTCAGCCCCAGGCACGGGGCCTGTAACCTGAGTCCTAAACCCAAGGCTGAAGCCCTAGGGCTGTAGCTTTGGCCCCAGGTGGTGGGGTCGGGCTCCAGCCCCAGGCCACAGCAAGTCTAAGCCAGCCCTGGTGACCCCATTAAAATAGGGTCCCAACCCACTTTGGGGTCCCAACCCACAGTTTGAGAACCACTGTTCTCATTCATATGCACGTGTAATTTTGAATCCTACTAAATTATTGGCTTCAGTAGCATATAATGGCAATGAGTTCCACTGCTTAATTATGTGTACAAAAAGTATTTTCTTTAATCACTTTAAAACTTGCCATTTTTCAGATTCATCAAGGATGTAGCTGCACTAGGGAACTTTTCAAAACTATTTTAAAGCCAGTTCTGCTATACTGACTTTAGAACTGGCTAAAGGCACACTATTCACCATGTTTTAGGCAGTTTATAATGGCTACACTTGTTTTTCTGAACCAGTTCCCAAAATCACTTAAAATTCCAAGAACTCAAGAAGGATGGTCTCTGAGCTGAGGAGTTTGCAGTTGCATTACTTTTAGTCACTATACAGAAGATGTAGCAGCTGTCCACAGTGGTACCACTAAAACAGTGGTTCTCAACCAGTAAATAGTCTGGGAATGAAGGCCCTGGGGCAGAACTGTAACTAGGCACTCTAGTGCCCAGGGGAAGCAAGCATATTTGCACCCCCTACCAGAGGTGATGTGGGAGGGGACCACGTGGGGTCATGTTCCCCCACCTCCCAGATTTTTTGGTTGCCCGCTGGTAGACAAGCTGGGTAGCCCACTGAGGTGAGTTGGGATAGAGGTGGTACACCTCCCCCGAGATCTGCTGTGCAGGGCTGGCCCAAGCTGCCCTCACAGCTTTGTTCCCTGGGCAGCTGCACCACTCGCCTAGCTCTTGCTATGGCCCTGCCCTGGGGTGGTTTTGGTCGTATCCTACCCCTGGGGGAGGCTGGATCCTGCCAAGCACTTACCCCACAGTGGCGTCTGCTACTGTGGGGCTGTCTGGGCTTGGCTCTCCGATCTGGCCATTGCAAACTCCAGGGTTGTAGTCCTGCTCAGGTTTAGCCCCATGACGCCAGCTGAACCAAATTTGTATGAGTTGCATTGTGACCTGGCTCATGTGATTGCAGTACAATTCACTCAAATTTGGCCTAACCAGTCTTCCGTCATGACAGCTGGGCCAAACCTGAGTGGCACTGGGAACACAGAGGTTGCAGTGCCTAGAGCAGGGAGGTGAGCCCAACCAGCCCTGTACGACGGGAACCACAGAAGCTGCCACATGACCCTTTGAAACATTCTGGCGACATAATTTTGAGTCCCTACTCATGGGTTGAGAAACCCTGCAATAAAACAAACAAACAACAACAAAAAGCATACTATGTGGCTGTGAATGACCTACCTAAGGCTTAATGCATCTGTGAGGGGAACACCGGAGTACTGCTTGTACAGATGGATATTCAGGCACCCTCTGGACTTTCTTCTTCACATTTGTGGTGGGCAGAAGATATTAACCATCTGTCCAGGAAGATTAACGGTTTTGGAAGGAGAAAAGAAGGAAGCGGGATAAGAGCAGGGGGAGGCAAAGACTCTAAACCAACCCTCCCAGTCTATTGTTCAGGAAGGCCTGTCCCTTCTCCAGTTGTCTTTCTCTGTCTTCAAGCCGATCCAGCTGCTGGTTCTTGCGGAACTCACGCCGGATCGAGGCGAGGTAGAAATCACGGTCGGTGTAGCGTAGACCACGGCCCTGGCGCAGCAGAGCGCGATAGAGATTCAGCACTGCCTCACGGGACCACGCTGCCATGGGGGACAGATGCAGGAGAAGGCAAACTGAAGAAAAATGGATGAGTGAAAGTCAACATTTGTTTCCCAGTTGCATTTCGCTGTCTCCCCCGTGCAAGTCTCCCTGATACTTTCTTCACAAGCCACTGGGAAAGGGGAACCCAAGGGGATGGATTTCCACCGGGGAAAGAGCGGGAAACTTAGTGCAGAGGAAAAGATCCCTACAGAGGGGGCAGAGAACAACCTCACTCTATCTGCCAGCAAAGCAGAAAGAGGCAACAACACAAAACAGAGACACTGTAAACCCCCCCTAAGCACGACACTAAACCCCCCCGGCCCCACCGAGACTCCCTGGATCAGCTCCGCCAGCGCCTGCCCCCGCCCGGGCTTCCCCTGCCAGGCGCTGCACGGAAGCCACCTGCTGGGGCGGGGGAGACCCCGCGCGGGCGGAACCCTCTGCGGGCTGAGGAAGGGCCCCGGGGAGCAGCGCAGGGCGGGATCCCTGAGGGGGAACAAGACGCTGGAAAGCGGTTTGGGGGCAGGAGGGGTCCGGGCCCGCTGCAGGGCGACCCCCGGCGGGGCGTGGGGAGGGGCCTCGCCCGGGACCCCGCTCACCCGGGAAGCGGGAGCTGTTTCTCAGTCCCTCGACTCTCGCCCACCCCGCAGCCTCCCTCCCGGCACGGCTTCCCCGGGGTCACCCAGCAACATGGCCGCTTCGCTTCCGGGGCGCGACCCCGAGCGGCCAACCAGCGAGAGCGAGCGGGAGCATAGATGGTCCGCGCGGGGAGGGCAAATTCCGCTCATCGCGGCGCGCGGCGGGGAAGGGCGCTCAGGGCTGCCCCCATCCGGCCGGCGGTGCTGTACGCAGCGCGAGTGGGGACAGCTTGGTCCCTCCTCGCTTGCCCCCTCCCCTCCGGCGGCGGGACGTGGCAGAGCCCAGGCCTGTCCTGAGTGGCGTGACACGTCACTGGCGCGTGGGCGAGCCCCAGCGGGAAGCGAGGCGCGCGCGGGAGGCCGCCCTGCAGCTCTCCCTGGGCTGAGCGGGCCTGCCAGGCTCGGGTGCAGGCCGCCTTGTCACTTCCTTCTCTTCCTATGCATTCATTCGTGTGTCCGACTCGGCAATGGAAGAGCGCCAGTCCAGTTCTCGGCCTGCCCTGGGTAATCTTTGAGACGTGCCCTGTGTAAACAAACAGACTCATTCTTTACCCCCAGATCCAATCAGGTGGAACAAGAGATGCCTTCGCAAATTCTTAAGATTCAGATCCTTTGTCGTTTGGTGTCTGTTGGGGTGTGGGTGGGGTGCTGTTGGGGTGCGTGCGGTAAATTTGCATCGGGATTTTGTGGTTAAGGAAGGGAGTGTTTGTTGTGTTGCTTTAGGTGACAGCAAAAGGTCAACGGTTTTTTTTTTTGTTTTTTTGTCTGTTCCGCCCTGAAATTATTCTTGGGCAAGTCCCAGTTTGTGTGCAATACTTGCTTTCAAAACCGCAGCTGGACGGTTGCTGTTGAAGTCTTGTTCTAGCTTGTGTTAAAGTGCAGTTCTGCTCTGAAAAGTGACTTTGTACAAATTGTGGGAGAGGGCTCCATGTTTATTGTCTCTCTTTGGGTCCAATATAAATATATGCTCAGTGTACAATAAAACAGATTTATTTAAATTGCCTTTGCCTCCCCTTTTTCCCTTATTTTGAATATATAAAGGAAGCCTGAAAGATTATTTGCTTCCTTTCTTTTAATTTTTTTTTCTTGCTTTTTTAAATATTAGAAATACCAGTAACTAAGTCAGGGTTGGTTTGTTTGTTTTCACTGGAGAACTTCTGGGGGTTCTCAGTAGGGTGACCAGATAGCACAGGGGTGGCCAACCTGTGGTTCCGGAGCCCTATGTGGGGGTTGGGGAGAGGGAGGGATAGCTCAGTGGTTTGAGCATTGGCCTGCTAAACCCAGCCTTGTGGGCTCAATCCTTGAGGAGGCCATTTAGGGATCTGGGGCAAAAATTGGGGATTGGTCCTGCTTTGAGCAGGGGGTTGGACTAGATACCTCCTGAGGTCCCTTCCAACCCTGATATTCTGTGATTCTTCAGAAGTTAATATGCAGCTCCTGGTGTAGGCACCAACTCCTATGGAGCTACAGGTGCCAACTTTCCAATGGGCCAGGGGGTACTCACTTCTCAACCCCAGGTTCTGCCACAGGCCCTGCCCCCACTCCACCCCTTCCTGCTCCCTCCCCTGAGACTGCCATGCCCTTGCTCCTCCTCCTGCATGCCATGAAACAGCTGATCGGGGTGCAGGGAGGGAAGGGGAGGTGCTGATTGGTGTGGCTGCCGGTGGGTAGGAGGCGCTGGGAGTTGGGGGGGTGCTCTTGGGGTGCTGCTAACTTATTACTGTCACTCTTTGGCAATGTATATTGGTAACGTGTGGCTCCTTCTCAAGCTCAGGTTGGCCACCCCTGAGATAGCAACTGTGAAAATATGGCATGGGGGTGGGGGGTAATAGGCGCCTATATAAGAAAAAGACCCCAAAAATGGGACTGTTCCTTTACAAACGGGACATCTGGTTACCCTAGTTCTCAGAAATGCTTATTGTGAACTCTCAAACCTTAACTGAAAGGCTAGGAGTGTTGACACTTTTACAAAATAATCCTTTCAGCCAAATGTTTGTTAGGCATTAGAGGTAATTATGTGTAATTTTAAACTGTCTGACTTTAAAACCATTCGCCCTCTCAGCCTGTTATATTTTGTAATGTCAGAACTTCTCTAGTTCTCCAGGTACCTACAGCTCTGTCTACATTAGGGAAATTTGACAAGCCATTGCTAGCACTGATTCAGCTCCACCGGTGTTAGCAATGGTGGGAGCTCTAGTGTCCTTGAGCCAGTAGCTGCCATTACTGTTTTAAGCACTATGTTGGTTAGACCTGCTCATCAAGTGAGAGCCACAATTAACAGCTCTCTCTGTAGTTCTGTCTAGAAACATACTTCCCATTTAAACCTTCCCATTGAACAAAACACTCAATTTAATGTTTTTCTTGAAATGCTTCTAGGATATTCCTATACTTTACATATACAAATACCAGTACAGAAAATATGGCTTCACATTCAACAGCAACCCTAGACTGGCTACACCAAAATGCTGCTCTAGTGTAGATGAGGCTCCAGAGTTCATGTCCCAAATGGCTTTTTGTATTCCTTTCACACAGATTGCTTTTGAAAGCAGAGCACTCTCTACCCCTGTACAATAGGGGAAGGAAAAGTTAAACAAAAAAGTTGTCAACAATCTTTTCCATCTCTCTAAATGCATGCAAATACCATTGCTGGTGATAGTCTCTAAATCTGTTATTAATTTCTAGAGCCCTGTGTGGATACAAAATTTGTAACCGCATTTGATCTGCGATCTGCAAAAATGATCTGCGTATATGCACGGATTTGCAGGGCTCTATTAATTTCTCCCTCTCTGTTCAACATGCTGTCTTCCATGTGAATGGCCAAGGTCAACCAAAAACCTAATGACTCCCCACATAATCTAGTCAACTCTTTTTCTTAAAGAGGTTTCAAAAATCTTGACCATTTATAAAAAAAAAAATTAATTCCACTTCGTTAATAAACATCTTACTAAGCTGTGCCCTTGTAAAAAAGCAAGGAGGTATACATTTGAAGAACCCAGGCTAATTGATTAATCCTCCCAGCTTTTTAAATAGTAGCGTAAATTTATATTTAAAGTACATTTTTTCAACAAGTCCTAATGTACTAGCTCAGTGGTTCCCAAACTTGTTCCGCGGCTTGTGCAGGGAAAGCCCCTGGCGGGCCGGGCCGGTTTGTTTACCTGCCACATCCGCAGGTTCGGCCGATTGCGGCTCCCAGTGGCCGCGGTTCGCTGCTCCAGGCCAATGGGAGTTGCTGGAAGCAGCGTGGGCCGAGGGATGTACTGGCCGCTGCTTCCAGCAGCTCCCATTGGTCTGGAGCAGCGAACCGTGGCCACTGGGAGCCCCGGCCGAACCTGCGGACGCAGCAGGTAAACAAACCGTCCCAGCCCCCAGGGGCTTTCCCTGCACAAGTGGCGGAACAAGTTTGGGAACCACTGAGCTAGCTAATGTGTATGGCCCCAAATAAACAAACCACTTACACATGTTTTTAACTTTAAGCAGATGAGTGCTCCCATTGCTGTTCAACAAAGCATTTAAGGACACTGGTGGTATTTAAGCACATGCTTACAGGTAGGCATGTGTTTGAGTGCTAGGGATGGGATTACTTATGTGCTTTTAAACATGTGCATAAGGCCTTGATTCAGCAAAGCACGTAAGCACTTTCTTAAGTCTCATTGACTTCAGTAGGCCTTAAGCATGTATTTAAGTACTTTGCTGAAGTGGGACCTATGTGCACCACTCCCCTGTACTGAATATAGGCCTGGGCAAGTAAGTGAGAGTGTTCTCTGTGTGATTTCAGGTTGTCCTTTATTGGCTGGCTCACCATGGAGATGAATTTGAAAAGGTGACTCATGGAAAGTCTCTTCTAGCTCACAAGGTAGAGGCCTGTGCTTTTTGGAGCAGCAGGTCTTGAGTTGTATTTTAGGGATTGTTAAAACTCTGTTCTCTAAACATAATTAAAACCATATAATTAAAAAATAAGTCATAATACATCCAGATAATGTTCTTAAAGTAATAGAACATAAAATAGCATAAGGTTATAATAAAATATCTTATACTAGAGGTAATAAAAATATACAAGAGAACTTTTAACCCAATCAAATCTAATTCATCAAACTGTCATGCTAAATTTCCATTAGCCTAAAAAATTATACTGTACATTTGTCTCTTTTTCTTTTCCCCTGTTAAGGTGGGAAGATTGCTGGACCTCATGGTCATCATTTACTTTAAGTTCAATCCATATTAAGATTTATAAATAACAGGATAGAAGATAATGTTGAAAATTTAATCAATACTATGCTCACTGTGGTTACTCTGCCTCTGAATGGAGATAGCAGGAATAGAAAGTGTTCAGATATGGACACTGAAAATGCTCAGATATATGAAAAAATTTCCACAGGAGGAGAAATTGAAAAAATTGAGACTGTTTGTAGAGAAGAGACAAATAAGAGGGGAGATGACAGAGGTATGCAGAATGATTAATGGTATAAAGAAGGTAAATTATGTGCACATAGTAATCCTCTCTCAACAAGGAGACATCACTGAAACTAGAAAGCAACCTGATAAAAGGGAATCCCGTTTTACAAAAGGCATAATTAGCTTATTTGGTTCTATTCAATGTCTTCATAAATGATTTGAATAATGGCACTGAGAGAACACTTAAAGTTTGTGAACAATACTTTAAGCTGGGAGGGGTTGCAAGCATTGTGGAGGACAGGACTAGAATTCAAAATGATCCTGACAAACTGGAGAAATGGTCTGGAATAAACAGGATTAAAATCAATAAGGACAAATGCAAAATACTATACTTAAGAAGGAATACTCAGTCACACAAACGGGAAAAGACAGCCTAGGAAGGACTACTGCAGAAAAGGATCTGGAGGTGATAGTGGACCACAAACGAAGTATGAATCACAATGTAATACTGTCGGGGGTGGGGGAAAGTAAACATCATTTTGGGATGTATTAGCACAGTTGTTCTCAAATTTTTGTACTGGTGACCCCTTTCACAAAGCATGGCTCTGAGGGCGACCCCCCCCCCCACCTTGTAAATTAAAAAAACTGTTTTATATATTTAATACCATTATAAATGCTGGATGCAAAGCGGGCTTTGGGGTGGAGGCTGACAGCTCGTGACCCCCATGTAATAACTTCACAACCCCCTGAGGGGTCCCGACCCCCAGGTTGAGAACCCTTGTATTAGCAGGAGTGTTGTAAGCAAGACACAAGAAATAATTCCTCCACTCTACTCAGCACAAATGAGGCCAGAGTTGGAATATTGTGTCCAGTTCTGGGCACCACACTTCAGGAAAGATGTGGACAAACTGGAGAAAGTCCAGAGGAGAGCAACAAAAATTACTGAAGGTCTAGAAAACATGACCTACAAGGAAGGATTAAAAAATTGGGTTTGTTTAGTCCAGAGAAAAAAAACACAGTGGGGAGGCTGTTATAACATAACATAAAAGGCTGTTATAAAAAGGAGGGTGATAAATTGTGCTCCTTATCCACTGAGGACAGGACAAGAAGCAATGGGCTTAAATTGAAGCAAAGATTATTTAGGTTAGACATTAGGAAAAACTTCCTAATTGTAAGGGTAGTTGAGCACTCTGGAACTAATTGCCTAGGGAGATTGTGGAATCTCTGTCATAAATTTTTAAGAACAGCTAAGACAAACACCTATCAGGGGTAGTCTAGAGAATATTTAGTCCCGCCTTAGTGCAGGGGACCTACTGAGGTCCGTTCCAGTCCTACATTTCTATGATTCTATAATTAACCTGTGAAACTCACTGCCAAAAGATATGGATATGGCCAAGAGTGTAGTAGGATTCTAACTGGGATTGGACATTGATATTGGATAATGAGAACGTCCACAGTTACATTACATAGGATTAAAAAAATCATAATAGATATAAACTCTTATACTTCTGGGAATAAGCTAAACCGCTCGCTGGTTCTTGCTCACATGCTCAGGCTCTAACTGATCACCATATGTGGGGTCGAGAAGCAATTTCCCCCCAGGTTAGATTGGCAGGGACCTTGAGGGTTTTTCACCTTCCTCTGCAGCAGTGTGGGTGCAGGTCACTTGCCAGGATTATCTGGGTATATCTCACATAATCATTTCCCTGCCTTTATGGGGGGCTCAGGCACTGGTGCATCTGGCTATCTGCCTGTGACACATAATAGTCTAGTCTCTTGTGGGCTGTAATACTTTGGCCTAATTTCAGTTGTCGGGTTTAGTGTGCAAGAGCTGGGTGGTGTGGGTGGCTCCTGATATACGGGTCAGAATGGATGATCTGGTGGTCCCTTCTGGTCTTAAACTCTATGGCACTATGGGCTTGTTCACACTTACATTTTATAGCGCTCTAACTCACTGGCTCAGGGGGGTGAAAAATCACCCCCCTGAGCGCAGCAAGTCTGAGCGCTTTAAAGCGCTGGTGTGGACAGGCTCCGAGTGCTGGGAGCCGAGCTCCCAGTGCTCGGCGCTAATCCCCTTGTGGAGGTGGATTACCAGGAGGGCTGGGAGAGCTCTCTCCCAGCGCGTGCGTGCGACCACACTCGCACTTCAAAGCGCTGGTGCGGGAGCATTCCCGCGGCAGTGCTTTGAAGTTTCCAGTGTAGACATACCCTATGACTGAGAAGAGATAGACAGAAACTTCCACTATGGGGAGGCTATTCCATCATTGTTCACGATGGGATTTCTTGCACCTACATCTGAAGCGTTGGGTGCTGGCCGCCATCAGAAAGGGAGGTTTGGACCAGGTGGACAATTGTTCTGATCTGGCTTGGCAATTCCTATGTCTACCATGTCTTCATCATTAATCTTAGAGAGCAATATAGCCATAATTTATTCCATCAAGCACAAGTGCGCGTGTGTATACACAAATACATATAAAATACATGGAAGGTTAGTTTTTAATCTGAGAGAAGCGATGCACTTCTGTAGAGAAGCTTACATATTTTTGTCTGTAATAATCTAATTAAATGGATCATCTCTTTAACGCCTATCCTGTCTGTTTTTCAGTACACCATGGATTTTTACCAAAACTAGAGAGTTTAGGACAACTATAAAAAAGTCATCAAACTATATTCACTCCAGCACTGATTGGTTATCTAAATTGCTATCTTTCACGTACACCCAAAGCCCCTTTCTCAGGCTGTCAGTATATTTCAAAACAAGGATGCTAGAGTCTTGAATACAGTTATGTAAGTGATCAATCTGACAGCCACATAATGTCTTTTTTCTAGGGTCCTAAGTTCTATCCATGCTATTAACCATGAAGTAATTGGGCCACATTCTCTGCTGGGGTAATGGGCACAGCTTTGTTGAAACCAGTGGAGCAGTGCCCATTTACACCAGCAGATAATTTGGCCCTTGTGTCAATAGCATGATATATATACAGTTGAGAAGCACATAATCTCTCTGTATCTCTCCATGCAAATGGCCAGAGTTTCAAATAAGCTAGTGAAATCTCTACTTGCTTTACCAGAGTAATCACACACGGCTCAAATCTGCAAGGTGACGAGTGCCTTTGCCCTGATCCACCAAAGCACTTAAGTCCATGCCTAACTTTAAGCATGTGGGTGGTCCCACTGATCACCTTCCACTATCAATCCTTAGAATAACTTGCTTAGTAGAAAACAAAGAGTTCCATTTGGCCATAGAATGGAGTTGTCACAGGGCAGAGGAAAACCTTATGGTCAAGACCTGAATTGCAACTTGTAAAGCTTCCCAGAGCTTTTGACCAGAAGCAGACCCTCCTATAATCAGCTAAACTATTTACTAACTTTAAGCATATGAAACTACTGATGTTCTTTATTCTTGAGAATGTATTTAATACTTATCTGCAGACCTGGAGTTGAGGGAAATTCATATCCCCAAAGAAATGTCTAAAGGACCAAGATCAAGAATAGATAAGTGATATATTTATGGTAACAATTGATCAAAAAGAGAAGGTAAGAGGCAAAAAAAGTGGAATAATGAATAATACTTTGTACCTTCATAGCATTTTTCCCATCTGCAGCTACGTTTAATGGCTTTACAGATTTGGTGGCCTTTTAGAGATTCATTAATATCTTTTGTTCATTTATCTTGTTTAAATCAAACAAACAACTTTGCAACCTCCAGATTGTACATAGGCCAATCTTGTGTTCCTGTCTGTATGATCATCCTTATCTTCCCCTTCCTCCTCTGTTTTGTTCTACACTTACCCTATACCATCCACTCTCTTCAGATTGTTAAATCTTTGAGGCAAGTCTGTTCTGGTGGAGATCCGCTGCAGATATGGGCATGGATCAGGGAGAGCTTTACACCATCTCCAACTGATTTTTAAGGACTGGGAAGAATTTGCCAGATACCACCAGAACCACACCACTTTCCAAGGCTCAGGCACAGGGCAAGCCCATTCCAGCGCAACCTGTCCTTCATAATGAAAAGAGAACTTGGCTCTGCACAGCTTCTCCAGGATCGCTTGGGTTACTCTACTGGGCAGGTCTCATCCCCTGCCTCAGATAATCTGGACCAGGCTCCCTTTCTAAGGACAGTAGAGGCTGTCACCTGTCCCTTGGGAATGAGCCTCACCTATCCCAGGGTCAAAACACCCTGTTCAATTGCTGAGCACCTGGAACCTTTCTCATCTTTAGCCTTTGAAGTTCTCATCTGAATATTTGCTTCTGCCACCAAGATCTGCAGCTGCAGGGGCTCTGTCTGGGACCACACCTTAGTCTTCTGGACCCCAGGCGGTGGCCCTTCTACTCATCCTGCCATAGCCCCTGCAGCTTTCATTGTCAGCAACGGCCAGGTGTGCGCCTGACACTCTGCACCATCCATTTTTAAGGCTAGCTGATTTGGCAGGTGGGCTGGTGGATTGCAATGGATGTCTAAGAACACTGTACTTCTAGCTATATCAACCAACAGCTTCTCTGGGGGCTGATAAGCATCAGCATTGCAGTAGAGCCAGTCATGGAGTTAAAAAAAAAAAATCTTGAGTCCAGATCCCACCGCGCAGAAATCATGATTGCTCCCAAAATCATGAGATTTTTAAACAAATATTCTATTGTGGTGTTTGTTGGTCTGTCTTTTGCTTTCTGAACTCTTCCTGCTCATTGCGCGCGTGCGTGTGTGGCCCACTCTCCCTAGTGTATTAGAGGTGACTGGCCCCTGCTGCAGGCACGCTTGCCCCCATCTCTCCTCTGCCTAGCAATGAATTCTGCTCCCAACCTTCAAAGCCATCCTGTCCCCCACAGTCCACATATCAGTTCTACCCCCTCATCAGGTTTGCCCATCCCTCCCCCCTCCTGCATCTGCCCAGCCCCCTCCCCCCACCATCATTTCTGCCAGCCCAGCCCCCACCCACCCCTTATCCCGCATCAGTTCAGGCTCCCCAGCCCCACCTCTGCTCCTCCTGGGATTCTTCACCCCCACTCTCCCAGGCCTGGGGCAGGGGCAACAGCAGCAGGGTCCCCTTGTCCTCTGCCAGACTGGGGGGGGCAGCTTCTCAGTGGGGATGTTGCAGGGAGGGAAGGGTGAGGTGCAGAGGAGCAGGAAGAGGAGGGAACAGAGTCAACCCCAGCTGCTGAGCTCTTTTTGCTTCCCCTCCTTTGCTGTGAAAATGGAGTCAGGTGGCTGCGGGAAGTGGTAGGAAGCTGTGCCTGCAACTGGCCGCTGTACCCCAGGAGGTGGGAAGGTGGAGCGGGCAGACAATGAGAGGGGTACTCCCCCAGCACAGCTGAAATTCGCAAGAGGCCTGAAACCTCTCTGTCATCTCCAGGCTGGCTCCTGCCCTGGATGAAAGCCTGTTGCTCACAGAAAAAGCAAGAAAGCCATAGGATGGATCTGCTCGATGCTTAATAGGTTACTCCTGGGGGAATTCTGCACCACTGCTCAAAGCAGGATTTTGCAGAAATTAACGTGTGTGCAGAATTTCCTTTCCCCCACAGAAATGGGCTGTGGAGCTGCTAGCCACCATTAGGGGATGCTGGACACAGCAGAGCCCAGCTTGCATATAGATGACACTGCCAGGGGCGGGGGGGGGGGAGGGAGAGGGACATAGAGGGTTCCTGACACCTGCAGTTCCCAGCATGCCTGAGGGAAGGAGAGGGGGGCACATAGGAAACTCCATGCAAGCCTGGGAGTGAGCGTCAGGCTGTTTCTCCCTCTGGATCCCCGGGCTTCTGGAGGGAGGGCATGCAGGTATCTGGGCCAGGGGAGCTCTGCAGCTGGGCTGTGGGGGAAGAGGGGGTGGGTATCTGGGCCATGAGGGCCCCATGGCTGGGCTCTGGGGAGGAAAAGGGGGCAGAGAAACAGGAACTGGGTGGTCGTAAGGGTTTCTTTAACTCTCTACTCCTGGGGGAAATTTTGTGCGTGTCTGTATTGTTACAGCCATACTTGCTGACAGGTATTTTGAAATAAATTACCAAAGCAGTTGAAACTGGTGTGATTATGTAGTGCTATTCTGACAAATAAAACTTGCAGAATTTTAAAATGTGCACAAAAAAAGTTTTTATTTTTTTGGTGCAGAATCCCCCCAGGAGTTATAGGTCCCCCCAACCACTGACCTGTGTACTGGGGGCGGTGTGTCTATGCTACAGGGATGGAGCGGCTGCCATGTGCGTGCTACGATTGCTCCTTATTGGTTGGAATACATCAGCCCTGAGCGTGTCACACTTTGTGTAGCAGTTCCTGCAACTGGATGAGCTAGCAAAGCCCCTCTTTCAGGTACGGGCTGTCCCGAGGTGAACAGGGGTTGGGGACCCATTGCTCTGGGTGAAGGAAATATATCAGACCTACCCTTTTACAGCCATTCCCTCAAAGGGTTGCAAGGCCTGATTAAGGGAGGAGGGGCTTCTAGCCCTATAGACGTTTATGGGGCCTTGGGCTATCACTACATAACGTTCAGTGTTTAAAAGGACACTGCTAGCCAACAATATTATTACAGACGTGACAGAAATCCTGGCTCACAGTTGCCAGAAATCATCCATGGGATTATGCCTACACTGCACTGGACTCCGTTGGGTGAAATATATCCGACTTGCTCAGTGGGGTGCATGAACTCCCTCTGTTGGCTGAGCTAGAGTGGTTGCTCCTTTAAGTCACTGGGTAGAATATTGCGTCTGCATTCAAAGGTTCGGGTGTTAAAGCTCCCAAGCGGTCCACGGTTACTCAGGAATGGCAGAGGTATGCCACAGCCGGAGGCAGCACCCTCTTTGCCTCTTTTCCATGGGTTCCTGACCATGTGGGATGAAATAAAGGCAGCTACAAACACCATCTGGTTCCCCTTCATACTCTGTAAATTTTTTATTATTATTTTTATCATCTCCTTTTAAAGTATCCCTTTAAGGGTGAAATGAAATCCAACCATTTACAGAGAAAATGATTTCAGAATGTACATTTGATTCATCCTTACAAAAATTAATTGTTACTGGTGTTTATAAATTACAGGGTTGTTGGGTTTTTTGGCAAGTCCACGCATTCCTTTGCCAAAAGAGGGCACTCCAGGCAACACCACAAGTCAGTTTCCTGGGTACCATCAGTCCCATGGGAATGCCAGTGCATTGCTCCATGGAGGATACTGCTTGATCATTCCTGCAGGAATGAGAATGGACAGTGGTTTGAATTCTCAGTTTGGCTTTTGGCCTTTAATTCCTCCTTTCTATATCATTGGTTGCAGCTCTGATATTCCCAGTGTATGTGTACTCTCCTCCCTTTTCTTGGCATTTGGGGGTAAAACCCCTCCCATTTTTTTCCAGCCCACATTTATATTCCTCTATTTTCACATTAAGGGTGAGCTCCTCCAACTTCTCAGAGAGACTGAAGGTTGGGGTTTGTTTGTTTTTTTTGAGCTCTGAACACAAAGACTAAGGGATTTGGGGTCCCTTCCCCTTCTGCCCCCTCCTCCCCAGTTTTAGGTCTGTAAATCCAGGATGACCTTTCCCTTGCCCACTGCCTTCCTAACCAGTGTTTACTAACAGGACCAGGAATGCCCAGCTCCAGGCTCCTCACAGTGCAGATCTGCAGCAGCCATGAAAGTTAATGAAGAAAGGGGGTGACAAAGGGACATAAGGTGGGATGGTTCCAGGGTGTGAGAAGAAGCTATGGTCTCAGGAGGATACCTTGCTTGAGGATAACTGGGGAAAATGCTGCTCTGAGCTCCCCCAGCCTTGCCACATTAATGGGATGAATCAGAGCTTCTTCATTTGCCCACGCTCAGCGTATAAATGATATGTTGTGGTGTGTCCCCCAGTTGGAGGCAAACAGGAGTTCTAGGGAATACCTCAGCCCCAGGGACATACTGCAAATATTGGAGGAAAGAGCACTAAGTAGAGAACTGTGATGTTTTCCTTTTCATAATAAACACAGAGCCATAAAAACAATCCCATCCTTTGTCTCTTGTTCCCCTAGGGATATCATACTCAATCTGGCTCTGAGCATCACCAAGGTTTTCCACGAGCTCCACTGATGGGATAGGGAGAAGCACCTTCAAGCTAGTCTGTCCCGTAAGGGGGACCCACCTGCTCCAACACCATGTCCTCATCCTCGCTTATAAATAACCTGGAAATAGCCCGCCTCTCAGGATTTAATGTGGGTAGATGGGAGGAGAGAGCCTTGAAAACTACAAAGGAGCAGGGGACATTAACACAACAGACTGAAACAGACACACAGCAGAGTGTAAGCCCCAGAAATTGCAGAGGCTGCCTTATCCGTGGTTCAAATTAAGAAGGGTAGTGAGGGGTTAAAGGTGAAAAGACACTTAACCATAAGCAAAGCAGCAGCTGTCAAAGAAGAGTTTGTTGGCAAAGGAGGAAGTGAGCTGTACTACTCATTCTCAGTTATGATTGCTGCAACAAATAGCACATAACCCAGCTGTGATCTCTTCCTAGCCCTTCCCTCTTGTCATTAACCATGCCCCAGATATATTCCATTGCATAGACTCCATTGCAACATCTTCAGTGCCAGATCAAGACACGATCAAATTGGTATTGCTCATACCAATGGTTTGTGGGAATGAGGGCTCTGGAGCAATCCTTATCATCACACCCATTTCTCCCTTGCCACAATTTGAGACCCTGCACTTTTGTGTTGTTCCTTGTTCAAGCTTAATCTCTGTCTTCCTCCTACAGGCACCCATCCAGCCATCTGATCAAATTACGTATGTAACCTCTGCATCCCATTCCTTCAGGGCCTGGCTGGGGTGGACTGCTGGTCTGAGAAATCAACCAGCAAGAGCTAGTTCCCCAAAATCCCACCCGGCAGCCTGCAAGGGACGATGGAAGTGGAAGATGATAAATCCACAAGAGGTCAATTTCTCTAAACCCAATCGGGAGAGGATTAGCCACGCAAGGTAAATACCATAAATATAAACTGGTTTGGCTTTAAACTGAACAATTACAAAAATAATTCATATGAAGAGTAAAACTGAACACGTTTCTCCTGAAAGTCCCTCAACACAGAAGCCTGTTTCAAGTTTCATTTCTAACTAACTAGTGAGGAGGGGGACTCTGGAACAGCTTGCCCTCTCGGAGTCCCCAAAGGAGCTCAATTCGTACCCAGTTATAGTGGGATCTGTTCCTCATGCCTGGCGGGCAGGGGAGGGGCTGTTAGAGAAGAGGGAAATGAAAGCAAGAGAGGGAAGAGGGCCAGTGAGGAAGTAAGGGAGGGAAGGGGAACGAGCAGACTATATCTCTGTACTAGATCAGGCCTAGCTACTGCAGCGATGGGTGCATTAGAAATTCACAACAGGAAACTGCAAAACCCCAGACAAGGCAAGCACGCCCTGCAGTGCAATGCAAACCCCAGAGAGCCCAGAGAGTGGAAGAGGGGAGGGGCAAATGGGGAAAAGGTGCTGTGCCAGGGGAGGTGGTACAGTACTGTGGATGTATTGTGGTCGGCTTGGTCCCACATCGCTTCCTATCCAGAAAGATTGCTGGCATTAACCGGATGTCCTCAATCCACCCCAGACTAGTGGCTAGGACTGTGCTGCAAGGAAGGGACTCAAGTTCTAGCTATATGGTGCCTGCCATCAAGGTAGCTGAGCACCTCCCAGCATTATGGAGTTTGCAGACAAAGATATATATATAGCGTGTGTCTCTCTCCCCTCCAGTCAGCAGGGACTGGACTTTGGGTTGTTTTGTTGTTCCTGTGGAAAGGCGGAGTCAAAGCAGAGGGTCTGAGGGAAGGTTCTGGGCTCTCACTATTTCAGCAAGAATGAAAGAAAATGAGCAATGTGTGGGCACCTGCGTACCTCTCCGCAGTATCCTGCACCAGGCCCTTGTACTGATGCATGGTGCTCTCCCTCTGCCTCCACCTGGGCCTGTAGTACTGCCCAGCTGTGCTATGCCCACTGCTGCAAAGGCCTTCTCCTCTAACATATGCCCCTCCTTTTGCAATCACCTTCCAGTTCTTGTAAGTCACGAGAGTTCCTTCACCATAGTCATGAACTCTCTGTGGCCGATGGGCCTGTAGACCTTGCCCTGTGAGGTACCACCCCTCGGCCTGAACCACACCTCCTTCACACCCTAGCTGATGGGTCATGCCTCTGACGCTCAGCCACAGCTTTCTCCCAGGGGCGAGGGTGGAAAGTTCACCTTCTCCTATTCCATGTGCCAGCCTTGAATGATCTCATGGAGCAGACTGTAGTGGGTGATGGTAGCAGTTGGGTATAAAGCAAACTGATGCTTAGCCTCTTTCGAGCAGGTGTCATGGGACTAGAAGTGAGATAGGATTAAACATAGCTCAGATCTGTCAAGAACCAAGGGGTTCCAATCTTGGTGCGTTATGTCATTCTATCTACTTTGGACCCACAGCTGCTTGAAAAAAGGAATTCAGTTAGTTCAAAGTGCTACAGGAATAGATACCAAGGTGATAAGAACCTTAGAAATACTTATAGGATCAGGAGGAAGCCACGACCTGAGAACTGAGCCCTAGGACCTGTCACTTTCCCCCAGACAGATGGAGGAGGGAGCATACAGGGAAAAGAGAGTAGCAGAAATGGGAATCCAGGCAAAAAACCAAGGGTGGTGAGCCCTGATGGTCAGGGTGATTTACACTCCCATTGGCAAAGAAAGCCCCCTCTCTTCAGCACGGCTGGCCTGGCTGGCGGGGGATCATTCCTTATAGGGAACATTCCCTTTTCTCCCCCATGCTTATTCCAAACAAGGGGGTGTGGAATCATGCTTCCATCATTTCTCTCTTTAGCGTACTCTCTCAGCTGGAAGAATAACATAGGTTCCCACTGTACTTCACCCTGCTACATGCTACAGATCGGGCTCCACACACACTACAGAGCTATTTGCTCAAACTAGGAGAGGGGGAAGGTGGCTGTCGCCCCAAAGAACCAAGACAGCCGAGGAAAGAAGCAAGCCCTGTCATTAAAAACCCAGTGCAGGGACAACAGGGATGGAGAGCTTAGCTCGCTGGCTGCGATTGGTTCGGCTCCTAAATCCAGTACTGTCACTTCCCCTCCTCACTGCATGACTCTCCACACAGTCCAGACAAGGAGTCTGGCTCACGCATCCTCCCAGCCACAAGGCGGCAGCGTTCCAGAAGTAATCCCCCAGCTGATTCTCCCTGTCCCTGGGGTGGGTGCTGTGCCTGGATGCAGCCTGTATCCCACGGGCCCCAACACCCAGGCTAGGCTCTAGGGGGTTGCGATTTCCCCTTCCCCTCCCTTTTACTCCAGGGAGAAGAGGATTAACCAGCATTTGTGGAGTATTCTTATACTGGGGAGGGAGGCTCCCTGCCACAGATACTGCCAGCAGCTCCTCCCTAAGGTTGTCCCTATTCTTACCCCCCTATCCAGAGCTGGTTCTGAACAGGCCCATTTATGGAGCACTGGCACGCTGAGCCTACAGCTTCCTGGCCTCCCCCTATACCCAGCAGGCTTGTAGAGGGTTCCCTGAATATCCTTAACCCCTAAGTAGATAGCAGAGCTTCTGAATCCTGCCACGCTCCTACCTCTCTCTCTCACACACACGCACTCTGCCACACACCTGCCAAATCCATGCACATTAACACTCGTGCACTCACTAATCCACACACTTGTGAACACAACACACAATCAACCTAGTGAAGACCCCTGCAGCTTGCTCCCCTGATGAAAGCAGGTTGCCGGGACACAGCCTGAGGCTTTGTGGGCAGAGCTAAGGTGTGGGGTGCAGAGCGACAGTGAGGTGGGGGTAGGGAAGGAGTACAAGCACTTGTGTTGCACCCCTCTTCTCTTAGCTGCAAGCTCCAGGACTGGCAGCACGTCAGACAAAGAGGGGAGCCCATCAGAGACGCATTGACACGAGGTTGGTAGGGAGAGGCTGTATTTTAAAGACTACCGAGGTAAAAAAATAAATGCCTATAGAGATGCTTTTGCACATGTACACACAAACTCATATGAACACACGTGACACACACATGCACATGACCATACATTCGCCCGCCCACTCACATGCTCATTGACAAGTCCAGATGCACATGTGCATGCAACCTGCTCCATGGTGGGAGCAGCTGCTCCCTCCACCCACCCTTACATAGGAAAATCTGCCCCCTGGATAAGATCTCCCCACCCTGCAGGCAAGGTTGAAGGGGTGTGCCACAGCCTTTTTGCCTTCTACAGGGCCAGTTCCCATTTCCTCTTCTTCCCTCTGGCTCTCATTAGCATGACTGGGAATCCCACCCCAAGTCTCACTCCCGGAAGGGCAGAGAATGCAGAGAAACTGCGCACCTTGGCTGGAAACAAAATGAAAAAGGAAAATAAAAGACACACCTCACTTTTCCCCTGCGCTCTAACGCTCCCATTTGCCATGCAAGTCCCACTCCCGTCACCCAGCCCCTCCTGCCCTCCGGTAGGGATTCTCCAGCAGGTAGCGGAACCGCTGGTAGTTCTTTAGCAGGTACTTTGGGGCATACATTTGTTCCTTGGGGTCAGCAGGGGGGTACTCCTGGGTGTTGCCGTCGAACCAGCCACCAGTCCGGATCAGTTCCCGGATGTAGTTGAGGTCCCGCTTGTCCTCATAGTCGCCCCAGCGGGGGAAGTCCCCGTTCTGGGCTGACACCAGTTTGAAGTAGATACCCTCTGGGGTGAAGCACCAGGAGCAGTGCCAGCCAGCAAAATGGAGGGGGCTGCCCAGTGACCACTGCACCAGGATGTGGCCTGTGCTGTTCTCGTACTGCCGGAAGCCGGGCATGGTGTAGTACTCTCTGCGGCGGAGGCGGATCCCGTCCGTGGCATAGACGGCACGCAACATCCCCACTGTGCAGCCAGAAACCACCTCTAGAGTGCCGGGCTGCTTCCAGAAGAAGCCATAGAGGGACTTGCGCATGTGGAAGGCGAAAGGCTCTGTCCAGCCATCGTAGAGCTTGAGGAACAGCACGCCGTCGCGGGCCGGGATCTCATCCGCGTCATCGATGATGAAGACATCATCCAGGCGCAGGTTGCGTAGGCGGGAGGTGCCGTCCCGTGTCAGGAAGGTGCGCAGGTAGTCATCGGCAATCCAGCCGTCCTGGCGCCCGCCGGGAGGGAAATGGTCAAGGAAGACGTAGAGCACCTTGTGGCGGATGTAGTCGAAGGAGCCATTGAGGAGCATCTCACGGAACTTTAGCGGGCGCGGCTCGCCATAAGCCGTGAAGTTCGACTCGCAGACTATGAAGGCATCCACTACATCACCCAGCTCATGGAAACGGGCGTCCAGGAGGTCGAACTCATGGTTGATGTTGATGGCATTGATGACCCGCCGGGGTACCTCACGTGGTGCCAGCCGATCCTTGGTGGGCAGGTTTGAGTACTGGACCACAGTGGGCACCCCACAGCTAGGGCCATGCCAGCCAGCCAGGCACACGCACTCCACCCACTTGCGCCGCTTTGTGCCGCTGGTGCTCAGCGGCTTGCGAGCTGGGTGGCCCGAAGCAGCGCCATCTTCTCTTTCGTCCGTTCGGCCCGCTGGTGGCTTCTCCAACATCCTGGTGCCTGGCTTGAAGCAGACGCCGCCAGCTTTGGTATGGACAAAATATTCTGACGTGTCTTCCTGCAGTACAAACTCCGCTTTGTGCAGCTCCTCGCTGGCCCTGCTGGGTGGTAGGGGCTGAAGCAGGGGTGAATGGGAGTACAGCGGCGTACGGAGAAACTCCGGCCCTCCTGGCTCAGGGCTGACCTGCGGAGTGACAGGCGCATTGTTCCAGAAGAAGCTGTAGACAAGGTTGGGGCTGAGCGAAGCCAGCTCCCGGGGAAAAGTGACGTAAGAGAGGGCCTTGAGGAAGTGCAGGAAGGAGATGAGGCAGAGACCAGCCATGCACAGAGTCAGAAAGAGCTTGTGGCGTCTCATCTTCATCCTGAGGAAAAGCCAAAGAGAAAAGTAACATTCAGTTATTAGTTGGCTGCAAAAGGTTCCTGGACCACTGAGGAAAAGAATGTTGTGTGAAGCCTAGGATATAACCAGAGCGAGGTCCAAACTCAGATAGAATAGGCTCCAGTTGGAATCTTTCCCTCAAATCTAATCCAAACCAATTCCCTCCCTCCCATTCTCACCAGGCCTGCCACCTTTGCTGAGTTCCCTCTTGGAGTTCAGAAAATCTGACCTCTCCAGGCCTGGGCACTGTCTTTAGACCTGATATATTCTAGAACATGCCATTAGTGTCCAGGTAAGGGGATGGGAAGCATAGAATTCTGGGCACCTCTGATCCAATGAAGTCTCCAAGCTCAGCAGATTTAATTAGAGCAGATGGCAAGGTGGGGACAAAATACAGAGAGCTCACTCATATGGTATATCACCAAAAGGTTAGGGGACTGCTGGAAGGGGGAGCTAGAGAGTGGTTGGGATGAGGGGCAAGGAGAATAGAAGGTAGAGGCTGAAAAGAAGACGTGATTGGAGTGGAGTGTATGGGAGAAGGGGCCATAAAAACGTTTAGCTAATAATCTCAATTTCTGGGGTATGGGAGATACCTGAATCCCCAAAACCATTTGGAGGATCATCCACAACATATGTCCTAAAGAAATCCTCTCACTCCCAGGAAAAGCTACTCAATGCTGAGCAGGGAGAGTCTCAAAAATTATTCTGGCCTCACCTTTTCTCTCCAGTCCATCTAAAGTCCATTGGGCTACTGGACTGTTACTCAACTGCTTTGCCTTCCATCCCCTACGTGTTAGGGGCTGAACATGTTGCCTCTGGACCAAGGTGTCATAAATATAAAGGGAAGGCTAACCACCTTTAAATCCCTCCTGGCCAGAGGAAAAACCCTTTCACCTGTAAAGGGTTAAGAAGCTAAGATAACCTCGCTGGCACCTGACCAAAATGACCAATGAGGAGACAAGATACTTTCAAAGCTGGAGGGGGGCGGAAAAACAAAGGGTCCTCTCTGAGTGTGTGATGCTTTTGCTGGGACCAGAGCAGGAATGCAGGTCAGAACTCCTGTAAAGAGTTAGTAAGCAATCTGGTTAGATATGCGTTAGATTCTGTTTTGTTTAAATGGCTGATAAAATAAGTTGTGCTGAATGGAATGTATATTCCTGTTTTTGTGTCTTTTTGTAACTTAAGGTTTTGCCTAGAGGGATTCTCTATGTTTTGAATCTGACTACTCTGTAAGGTATGTCCCTTCCTGATTTTACAGAGGTTTTTCTTTTACTTTTTCTTTAATTAAAATTCTCTTTTAAGAACCTGATTGCTTTTTCATTGTTCTTAAGATCCAAGGGTTTGGGTCTGCGTTCACCTATGCAAATTGGTGAGGATTTTTATCAAGCCTTCCCCAGGAAAGGGGGTGTAGTGCTTGGGGGGATATTTTTTGGGGGGAGACGTTTCCAAGTGGGCACTTCCCCTGTTTTTTTTGTTAGACACTTTGGTGGTGGCAGCATAAGGTCCAGGGAGAAAAGGTAAAACAGTTTGTACCTTGGGGAAGTTTTAACCTAAGTTGGTAAAAATAAGCTTAGGGGGTCTTTCATGCAGGTCCCAATATCTGTACCCTAGAGTTCAGAGTGGGGAAGGAAGCTTGACACAAGGCAATGTAAAAATAAAAACAGCTATCACAGCTAGAACCATCGTGTCAAGGTGATGGGTCCAAGAGACTAAAAGACAGACCACAAAGGAACCTTGAAGTGCTCACTCCCTCTCTCCAGGCAATAGAAAATATGTTGTCCATCCCATTTATCCAGCTGCTAGTCTCCCCGTCTAAGAGTGGGACAGGAGAGCTGTTGTCAGATGGGAAAGTAGTAAGGAGCAAAATCCAGACAAAAGATATGAGCTCCCACCTCTCCTCCATCCCTACCCCACCATTCCACACAGGAAAAGGCATTCACTCTTGCGAGGGCCTGGTCTACAGTGTGTGGGGGGGAAATCGATCTAAGTTATGCAACTTCAGCTACGTGAATAATGTAGCTGAAGTTGATGTACTTAGATCTACTTACCGTGGTGTCTTCACTGTGGTAAGTTGATAGCTGATGCTTCCCCATCCACTCCAGCTGTGCCTCTCGCCCTGGTGGAGTACCAGAGTCGACGAGAGAGCGCTCAGCAGTCGATTTATCGTGCCTAGTCTAGACTAGACGTGATAAATCGAACTGCGCTGGATCGATTACTGCCCGTGGATCCAGCCGGTAACGTAGACATGTCCTATCCCCAAGGGTCAGCAGGTTTTGGGGGGGCTGGGAACATGGGCCAGGAGCAGACCACCTGCCATCATGATAAAGGGACTGGACCCCTCGTTACAGCATGAAATTCTATGCAAAAGCACATTCCCCACTAGATGAACACCAGGGTGGGACTGGGGGTGGAGGAGGGATCGCCTCTACCTCTGAAACTCAGGCTCTAAGGAAAACAAAACCAAACCATCTACAAAAACTTCAACTCACACAAAGGTGAACAGACAAGCTGGAGCATTACTGTAAACCGCCACAAGCACATCATCTTGCTGCTCCACGGTTTACACTGGCTCCTCCTTGGAATACTGAGTGCAATTAAATCTCTGTGTCTAAGCAGTGAAAGCCCTACCTGAGACCACCATGTGAGAGAGCACCTCTTCCCCTGCCACAGCTACATGAACCAGTGAGACTCACCCAATCGTGCAGAAGACTGCCCTAGACTATGGAAGGCACTTCTGCTAGAGGCAAGAAGGAGCACTGATCTTACTGCAGTCAGGGTCAAATGCAAAGTCCAGAGTTCCACTACTACGGCAACGAGGAACACAAAATACATAGACTGAAGCTGAGGCGGAAGGAAGGAAGGAGAGGAGGGCGTGCACCTAGGTTGGAATAAAAGTTTTAGGTGGCTATTTCATTGACTGTGTTATCTTATATGTCAGTATTTAAATGGATCTGGACCCTTTATGGTCCCTCAGAGCAGACAGCTGTCTTATTCCGTATATTTAGGTGGATTCCCCCCAGCCCCTACCCCTCAGAGCCTATATCAAGCAAGCCCTATGGGGTTTTCAGGAGCCCCCCAAGACTTCAAATCCCCCATTCCTAACAGTACATCTTCAGTCTCCAAGAATGATCCTGGGATACTCCTTGAGTATTCACACCTCAAACAGTTGTGACTGGCACCATGTTCGCTACCATTCTCAGAACTCACAGAGCAGTTCAGAATTTTCATCCATCTGTCCCACATGTGCTGGGCAAGGAAGTTAAAGAGCCTGGTGTATTTATTAAGGGCCTCACAAGGCTGTGAAGCAGATATGAGCAGACGCTGTATCACTGCATAGTAAAACCATGCGAAGACAAAAAGAAGTGCAGTTATTTTGCCTCACAGGACAAAGAGTATCTGCATCAAGATGCCAGCTTACTAAGGTTCTAGGGGTTGTCAGGGAAAGAAGAAGGGCGCTGATCCAGTTTGTTAATGTTTGTGAAGCATTCAGTTGATCATTAACTTCAAAGATCTTTGAGGCGGAATGATTTACGGCCATGCACAAATATCATTACAGACACAGGAAGCCTGAGCGGAGGGAGGGTGTGCAGGATTAAGAACACTTCAGAAGACAGAAGTGTTAAGACAGAAATCATCATATCATATTGCCCTTATAGAAATCCCTGATATGCCCAAATCTTGAATACTGCGTGCACATGTGGTCGCCACATCTCAAAAAAAAAAAAAATATTGGAATTGGGAAAGGTTCAGAAAAGGGCAACAAAAATTATTAGGGGTATGGAACGGCTTCCGTATGAGGAGAGATTAATAAGACTGGGACTTTTCAGCTTGGAAAAGAGATGACTAAGGGGGTATATGACAGAGGTCTATAAAATCATGACTGGTGTGGGGAAAGTAAGTAAGGAAGTGTTATTTACTCCTTCTCATAACACAAGAGCTAAGGGTCACCAAATGAAAGTAATAGGCAGCAGGTTTAAAACAAACAAAAGGAAGTATTTTTTCACACAACGCACAGTCAACCTGTGGAATTCCTTGCCAGAGGATTTTGTGAAGGCCAAGACTGTAACAGAGTTAAAAAAAGAAGTAGATAAATTCATGGAGGATAGGTCCATCAATGACTATTAGCCAGGATGGGCAGGGATGGTGTCCCTAGCTTCTGTTTACTAGAAGCTGGAAATGGGTGACAAGGAATGGATCACTTGATGATTACCTGTGCTGTTCATTTTCTCTGGGGCACCTGGCATTGGCCACTGTCAGAAGACAGGATATTGGGCTAGATGGACCTTTGGTCTGACCCAGTATGGCTGTTCTTACGTTCTTAAGAGTTCCAAAATCTGACACAATTGTCCTGATTCTGCTCTTGCTTGCACTGGTTTGCCACCAGTAGAATTCCATTGGGCCAAATCCTCAGCTGGTGTAAATCAGCCTAGCTCATGGAGTTTGACCCCATTAGCACCAGTGAAATTCCTCCTGCTGTATTGTCAATGCTTGTGATTTTATTGCGATTCTCCAATATTTGGTGTATTTCTTAGAGCTTCAGCTCATGGAGCCCTGGAACCCACAAGAATCTCATTTTTTTAAAAAAAATAAAAGTTAAGTTTTTAGACCTCAGGTTTTTGTTTTGTTTTGTTTTTTTGGGAGGAGGGAGGGAAGAGAGGAAACTGGCAAACCGGAACCCTAGAAGCTCAAAACCAGAAGAAATCCCCCCACTCCCAAATTATTATTTTTAATACCTCATGATTTTCTAGGCCTGACATGATTTATACAGCTCCTGGCTGACATTGGTGCAAGAAGAGAATCAGGCTGACAGTATCCCACATGAGGGGTTAATTACGCAAGGCTTGAAAAATGTACCCAACATCCACTAGCCCAGTGGTTTTCAACCTTTTTTCATTTCCTGACCCCTAAAAAATTTCCAAGAGTGGTGTGGACCCCTTTGGAAATCTTAGGCATAGTCTGCAGGCCCCCAGGGGTCCATGGACCACAGGTTGAAAACCACTGACCTGGCCCAAGGACTTAGCCTGCTCCTCAGGCTCAAATGCACTGATTTCCCAAGCCACAGACCCGCCTGTCCAATCTCCTATTGGCCAGGCAACTCCCACTGCCTGGGCCCAAAGAGCCCATTCTCCTGCTGGATGAACTGTGTGTCACCAATTAATGGTAACCCCCCACCCCCACACACAAATAAATCAATGCTGCACCAATAGGTCAGTGCTGGGAATCCCCAGCCCTCTGCTCAAAAAATCCATGTATACTTGCCTCATGCACAGAGCTCTCTGCTGAGGTGGGGGCAGGTTGCCAGAAATGGAGGAGCGGATTAAGGAGCAGGGCGGCCCCAGCCTGCCTGAATACCTGTGCATGCCAACTCAGTAGGGGGCCCCTGCTCACACCAGCACACCAAGCAAAAGGCACTGTATGGGTGTGTGGATGGGTGGGGCACACTTCTGACCTCTGCTGAAGGGGTGCTGCTAGTAGTAGGCCCTGTCCCCACACAGAGCCCTCTGCTGGGGTGGTGGAGATCTCCAGGGCCTAGGGTTGCCAGGCGTCTGGTTTTCAACTGGAACAACCAGTTGAAAAGGGACTCTGGTGGCTCCAGTCAGCACCACCGACTGGGTCGTTAAAAGTCCGGTCGGTGGCGCAGCAGGGCTAAGGCAGGCGCCCTGCCTGCCCTTGCTTTGTGCAGCTCCCAGAAGTGGCAACATGTCCCTGCAGCCCCTAGGCGCAGGGGCCAGGGAGGCTCCGTGCACCGGCCCCTCCCCAAGCATCGGCTCCACAGCTCCCATTGGCCGGGAACCGCAAGGATGGCACCTGCAGGCAAGGGCAGCATGCTGGTCACCCCTGCATCTAGGGGGCCACAGGGACATTCTGGCTGCTTCATTCTGGCCCCTGCACCCCAACCTCCTGCCCCAGCCCTGAGCCCCCTCCCTGAACCCGCACCCCAACCCCCCTCCCACACCTCAACCCCCTGCCCCAGCCCTGAGCCCTGTCCCATACCCAAACTCCATCCCAGAGCCCGCACCCCTCACACCCTCCTGCACTCTGAACCCCTCGGCTCCAGCCCGGAGCTCCCACCTGCATCCCAAACCCCTCATTCCCGGCCCCACCCTAGAGCCCACACCCCCAGGTGGAGCCCTTGCCCCGGCCTGGTGAAAGTGAGTGAGGGTGGGGGGACAGTGAATGATTGGGGGGGTGGAGGGGATGGAGTGACCGAGAGGCGGGGCTTCAGAGAAGGGGTGGGGCAGGGGCAGGGCCTCAGGGAAGGGGCGGGACAGAAGCAGGGCAAGGGTGTTCAGTTTTGTGCAATTAGAAAGTTGACAACCCTACCAGGGCCCCCTGCTCTAGAGAGTGGCACCCCCATCAGGCCACCCTATGGCCAACAGTACCAGCGTCCCATTCTCTCTCTCCTCCCATCAGTGGAAGCACTGGAGTGGTCTTATAGGAAGCCATTCTGCTTTGCTTACATTTGGAAGGTTTCCTTTAGGCTAGATGTTTTTAAAATGAAAACATAGGTACTATAGCAGTGGATGGGACATAGCCAAGAAACATACCTACTTGTCCTGGATGAGTAGATTTTTCAAGCCCTGTAATTATGGAGTGACAGGGTGATAGGCTTATGCACAGAATGAGGAGGGTTATTCAGAGCCTTTCATCTATACGACACCAGTTAAACTCTGGCTCTAGGTCTGGGAAAAAAGTGAGCCTTTGGCTTCTAAGTTACTGGCTCCAGTCTAGCCCCAGGTCAGTAGAACCTACAGTTAGGAAGGAACTTGCCCTACAGGTAGATCAAACTACATAATAATACAGTACAAGGTCTCTGTGGAAGCACAAGACTACACCTCCTCCTGCTCAATATCAAAGGCAGAATACTGAATTAGATGGACCTTTGGCATAATCCCTGTGGCAATTCCTATGTTCTTATCCAGCTGCTGTTGGTTGGTCTGTGTGATGCTTGTTATGAATTTCATTCCAGTTCCTACTGGGTAAGTACTCCCACCACAGCTGGCCTGCCTGGTGGTAGGCTCAGTAAACAGACCAAGGTTTGAATAGCTCATGGAAACTAGCTGACCTTCCCGGATATAGGCTTTCAGAAATTAAAGTGTATTTTGCTCCCTAAAATTGCATACTTGAATTTCCTCTCCAGCTCTCCTACGTCCGCAAGTCTCAGCCAATGTACTCCAATTTTGACCTGTAACACTCACTGCTATTCCAGTCCTGAGACCCCCCCATAGCTCTGCCAGGGCACACAGCCACTGTCAGCAGCTTTGTTAGCCCAATCTTAACCTGCAGTACCCTCTTCTCTTCCAGCCCTGACATTTCCTGCAAGACAATTTTTCCTGCTCATCTTTGCCTTTTGTTGGGACCCTGGTGCTGAGAACTGTCAAACTCATTTCCCGAAACATCTCTAAAGGAGGCAAATTGAGAAGTGCAGATATGCCAGTATGAAAACCCCTCCCCCAAATCAACTCCATCCTCACATACCAGGGATTCCTCTGACTGGGAGTGGAGAAGCCTCTTTGCCCTTGGTGGGCTGAGACCAAAAATGTCTGTGCTCTTTTCCTTTCCCTTTCCTCAGGTCAGCTTTGAAATGTGAGATACACCTCGGAATTGCAGCTAAGGCCACAGGTCATAAGGTGAGGAGGACATTTCTCCCCACCCTTCCTATTCAAAACACCTTGTGCATGGTAGAAATTTGAAAGGGAAATACCTAATAATCTACTAGGGACAGGTTCTCAGGTTCCTGCACAGAACACCAGCTAGCTGCTCCTCACAAAGCAATGATCAGTTACCAGGGACACTGGAACACAGAGCCTCCTCTCCCCTGACAATTTTTTGGGAGTGAACTTGACTCGGTAGGGACTGGCAACGGCACCCAGCAAACAAAGAACACAGCTGGTTAAACCAGGTAGAAAGGTTACATTTGTTCTGAAAGTTAGGTGGGGAGAGAGGTCTGAGTAACTACTTGAGACATCACAGCAGCATCTCCCAGCCCATCCTCCAATCCCCAGCAGCAGAACAAGGGGTTTGTTTTCTTTTAAGAGGGGGCCTCAAGGATGTTTCCATGCCTGAGGTCCCAGGGATAAGCCTGGACCTATAGCCAGCCTCCTCTGCAGTAACGAACAGCTGGGAGTGTGGTGCACCCGCAACATCCCCAGTTGCTTGCTACATTTTACTGTGCCCTGGGAAATATCAAATGATCAGTTGATTTATGTCATCCTGGAATCACATCCTGGATCACAAGGAAGAAAAATGCACAAAGTTTATGGGCTGGCAATTCACCAGATTTTGCTCTGAAGGTCACTGGGAAGAGGAGGCAGAGCATGCAGCCAGGTGTATGATACCCCTAATCTTGGCACCAACAGCCCTAGTGCACATCCACTCACCCACATGTCCCCCAGACACTTAAACAGCAGCTCACAAACTGGAACAAGTTCAGAGACTTTGCCCAGAATCTATTCCATGGAGCACAGAAATCCAATTCAGCATTTTCTTCCCTGTCCTGGGCAGGCTAAATGTTGAGTCCATACCAGGTGGACACAAATCTAGAACAGGTTCTCCTCATCTCAGGCACTGCACCCAGAGTCCATTCAGGGGACAAAGAGAGAATAATGGCATTTGCACACACAGGGTCTCAAAGCACTTTCAAACCCTGAATAAACTGTGCCCCAGAAAACATCTTTTTAAGTAGGCAAGGAATATAAAAGGGATCTCTTCAGAGCAACTGAAAGGAAGCCATCACTAGGGTGGACAACTACAGTTTGATAGGCCATGGCAGCACTACACGCTATTTTAGAACAGGAAGTGAAGAATACACTATCAAATTGAAATTGCAGGGGAAAAAATGTAAGGAAACGGAATGTAATTGTCCCAGTACAAACTTATTCAGGACACTATATTCAACACTCTTGCTCTTATGAAAAATGCCATGATATCTTTAATGACTATGTGTGGCTAGGACCCTAGCAGGGACATTCTGGGGGGGATCATAGTACAAGGCTGCACACAGATTCTGATCAGGTTCCCCTTCATTCAGGGACTGAATTGAAAGTCCATCTATGACTCTCCTGGCTGGTGACAATAAGCAAAGAGCAACTGTTTTCCACTGCTAATGGAAACTATCAAAGCCTCCTTCAAGGCAACAAACCTCATGTCATTCATCCTCCCTGTAACTTTGGCACCTCTGACCTCAAAGTGCCACTGACTCACTACCAACATGAGACACCTGGAGCAGACAGTGCAGCATTCAACTATCTGATTTTCCCTAGTTACAATGAACACCATCACCAGGATGTCACAAGAAATCAGCACCTGGGTGAAAAATAACTGTCTTACATTGGTCATAGGCAAGCCTGAGGTGATGCTGTCTGGAAGGGGAGAAACTCTTCGAAGATGCTGTCCTCCCCGTCCACTGAAGGCAGCTGCCTTCCGTTTGTCAAACTAGTGAGAGCATGGGGTTCTGTTCATCACCAAGCCTAGACAACCAAGTAGTCGCAGTGGTGACAAAATGCCTTCTTCCACCTGCATCTTACTAGGAAACTCCACTCCTCCCTCCTGGACGAGGATCTGACCACAGCAACATGTGTTGATCTCCTCCAGACTAGATTACTGTATCTTACTGTATATCGGGACTAAGATGGATGCAATGCAGAGACTCCATCTTGTATACAATATGTCTGCCAGCCTTCCTCAATGGATGAGCTTCTGTGAGCACATCACCTCTGTATTCCAGCCGCTCCACCGTCTCCCAGTTGATTTCTATTGTCTTTTTAAAAAAGTCTTGGCCGTGATCTTCAAAGTCATGATGGGTCAGGAGTCAGCTACTTTAGCAACCACCTCCCCATCCAGGATCCAGCAAGATAGTTGTATTACTCTGGGACAATGCAGCTCCCAACACCCAGTACAAAACACTGGAGATAAAGCAGTCTTGGTAGAACTGGAGGTTGAGGGGCTGTGGAATGATCTTCTAGAGGTCATCAGTCTAACCCTGAGTGTGACCAACTTCAGCGTTCATTACAAGTCCCTTCTCTTTGATAACTACACGTAATCTTATAACTAGGTTAAAACTAATAATAGTGATATTAGTATTATGTAATTCTCCAAGCAGATTGTCTTTTAAACCAGGGCTGTAGAAGAGCAGAAAACTCAATACAAATCCACTGGGGACCTTGCTATGCAGATTTAATTTACCTGGGAAGCATTTAGACACCACAGTGATACATTGATGGGTGCTATGGAAAACCTTAAAATGGATTTTAAAGCCCCACTGGAATCAAATAAGGTTCTTCTCTTTATTTGTCATGTACTAAGATAAGGAAAGGCCCCTTTCTGTGTTTGAAAGTGGCACAAAGCAAGTTGGTCATAACTATTTCTCAGTTTTCATGCTCCCTTATTGCCAATATGAGACCTTCCCAACCTCTCAGACAAATCCCCCATCCACAGTAGCTTTCCCCTTACAGATAGTGGAAGTGTGGATTAGACATAAAGTCTGGGTCTTAATTGGCAGAGAGAAACGTATAAGACATAGGTGTAAGCAGATCCACTGTGCTCCTGTATAACTCCTCACCTCTCCCCAAACAAACCTTAGTTTTCTTGCTTGGTTCTCTCTGATCATCCAAGAGCAAGAAGCCAGTACTCTAATTCCATCTTCCCACAGTCTTTCCCATTCCCACCTTCTGCCTCTCCCTCTACCAACACCTGAAGTCCTAGAAAAAAAAGAGTCTGAATGACCATCTAGAATGGGCTCCCCCAACCCAAGTCAGTGTCTGCTCATGACATCCGGTTCCCATGAGGATGGTTATTATGCCACAGAAGAGGCTGACATCACGTACAGAAAAAAGCAAGCAAACTCAAAGACACCTGGTCCCAGTTTCCAATGAAAAATTATTATTATAGTTACTTATTATGTGTCTTCCGTACTGGTTAAAGTAGATCACCAAAGGAGGAGAAGCTTGCCACTTTGTTTTTATTTTGGGACAAATGCTGGCAGGACGTAGTGAAGTTCCACTGTATCCTGCTGGGTGATGAGAGAAGGCACAGAAGAGAATGGGGACAACTGAATAAAGGTAGCTGAAAGGAGTCCACAGCCCCAAAAAGGCCCCAAAGCTGCCCAAAGTGTGCGTGCATGTAGGTGTGCTGCATAGGGAAACAACTGATGTGATCCTAACCACCCTCAAGGGGTTGCAGAGGGAATGGGCAGGCCCATTTTCTTTCCCCTGGATTCTGGCTAGGAAAGTGAGGCGGCATCTCCTTTCCTCCCCTCCAGGGGAGGGAGGGCTGAAGGTGGCAGACTTTCCCTCCTCCCCACCCCATCTGCAGAGAACAAGGAACCAGCAAGGAGAAGGATCATCCTGTGGACCAGGAGTGAAGCAGATAGGTGACTCCCATCTTGATTGACACCCCGACCATTGTGCGCTGGTGCTGCTCCACGGGCTCAGAGTCCCAAGTCATAAACCCAGACACCAGCTGCTCCTGGTGCTCTCACTTCAGATTCTCTCGCCGGATGAGTCCTCATTTCCAGGGGTGTTGGAACAATTTGTACAGTGGGGGGGTGCTGAGAGCCACTGAACCAAACTGTAAACCCTGGATATGATGGAAACCTCAAGAGCCAGGGGGTGCGACAGCACCCCTAGTTCCAGCCCCTATGCTCATTTCCCCAGCCAGTAAAGAGGCAGGAGGAGGGGGAGCTCACTGACTTCCCAAGACCTGTCCTTCTGCTGTTAGCAGAGGAAGGAGAGCAGCACTTCTACACACTCCCGCTGACTTTAACGCCAGTATTCTGGGACTATACACAGTATACTAGGCAGTGTTCAAACACCTCTCTGAAGACCTTACAGTCTGACATGATAAGCCACATACAAAGGGTGCAGAAGCGGGGCAAGATATACAGGGAGAAGAGATACCTTGTGTCTTTAAAACAAAGACATTGTGTTCAGAAGTGGCTGCTGATTTAGGGTGCTTCCATTTTGGGATGTCCAACTTGAGATACTGTGAAGGTATCAAGGATGCCATTCCTCTGGGGTCAGAGGCTTGCAGCTGGCTGATTAGCCACACCCACTGCACCTAAGAGAGAACTGGAACTTAATTAGCTGACCCTTATAAAAGAGGGCAGTAGAAAGGGGTGGGGGTATTGCAACCTCCTCCAGAAAGCTGAGGTGCCAGGGGCCATGCTCATGGACCACTACTAGGACTAGAGCTACTGCAGAGAAGGATTGCTCCAGAAACCAAACAGACAGGAGGGAGACTGTGTGAAGTCCTTGATTGCTGAGGCTCTGAGGAAAGAGCCAGGAAATTTTGGTTACTGATGTGAGGAACAGACTTGGGGAAGGGACTACTTGGCCTGCACAGATTGAGAGAAGAGCCTGCAAGATTTTGATCTTCTTATTACGAAGCCTTAAAATAAAACAACTAATCCTGCTGGAAACCACTTCCCTTCCTTCCTTGAAAAAGCTCAGGCAGAACTAACCTAAGGAGTCAGCTGACTCAGCAAGAACAAAACCTGGGTTTTGACAGTTCCCAATTCTTTTACAGCTACCTAGGGCCTGATTTTCAGAGATGCTGAGCACCCACAACTCCAGTTGAGGTCCATGTGAGCTACAGGTGCTCTGAAAAATCAGCACAAGGGATCACAAGTTGGACACACACTAACTGAGGTACTCAAAATCAGGGGCCATTTTTGAAGATCGTGGGCTAAATAAACATCACCAATTTTCAAATGGCCCTAATGTTAGCTAGCGAACTTCTTGTGGGCATCCTGGAGGAAGTGGGTCTCAAGGTGGGATGTGGAAGAGAAAAGGGCAGTGGCTTTACAGGGCCGTTCAGGGATGGCGTTCCAGGCAAAAGATGCTGCATGGAAGAAGGCAAAACACTGATTCTGAGCGAAGCAGAGAAATGGACAGTTGAGAGTGGTATAGCAGGCAGAGCAAAGGGGTTGTTGGATGACTCAGTGAGAAACAGGGATGGATATGTCGTAAAGACTCTCAATGCCATAGAGAGTCCAAAAGGTACTGGTAATCATTTGGATCTACTGTAAATCTCCGGTACTTCCAGTGGCCTAGGTGGATGGCTATTTGGAAGTCTTCATCCTGTAAGAATCAAGAGGCCACAAACTAGTCCTGAGCCTGAAGCAATGGAATAATGGAGGCAAGAGTTCCCATCCTGACTCAAAGCACCTCTATGTATTTGTTCAGCCTCCTCTGGCCTAGGCTAGGACAAAGGCTCCTTGTCTCCTTCAGGATAAGGACATATCAAGAGCAGAAACCTCTTGATTTGCTCTCTTGAGGAATCTCTTCCATCGCTCCTACTTGGAGCAAGAAGGCCATTTTGTTCTATAATGGCTCTTGTGAGAAGGATCCTTGAAGAGGGACAGGGAAGTGGGGAGGGTAAGGAAAGGAATAGGATAGCGTAACCATGGGTGGTGATGTCTGGTATGTTCACGGCATACACATCGGGAAGTTAGATAAAAACATAAATACTTTTGCTGGAAAGTTGTAGCGTAACACTACTTTATTACTTAGAATTCGGAATAACATACAAGAACCCCAAAACCAGAGAGACACAAGGCAGGATGCTCCCTAAAGTAGAGAGGCACAACTTACCCCACCTTACTCTTGGCTGACTCTCTGCACACCCACTCTGATTGCACGTTTCCCTATAAAGCCTCATAGCCTGCGAGCAGGACCAGGAAAATCTTTACGATTTAAAGTGACAGCTTGAAATTTGTACACAGTTTTCAACATACCAGTGTCTAGCACCCATTTGTCATTGTAATCTCTGACCATGCCCAGTGGGAGGGGCAAGGTGATTCCCAAAGATAAGCTCTGAGATGGTTTTAGCGTGGCTCTCAACACCGCCATTAAATCTGCTGCCTCTGAGAGGAAGCCTGGGGAGGGATGGAGGAGGAGGGTGACATGTACCTCCTGGTATAACAGGGCTACTTTCTGGATGGCTATTCCAGTTGACAACTGTGGGAATAAGATGGTTGTCTTTGTCTTTGCAGGGACTGGTACCAGACGTGCTTGTGGTACGGCACCGGAGTGTAGATCTTTAAAGAGCCTAGCCTTGAATCCTGGAGGGAACAGAACACCTTGTCCATTCAGCTGCTGAAGAGCTTTGTCCTCAAAGGGTAGGTCCTCCATTGTTACCTGGACTTCTATTAGAATCCCAGATGCCTGTAATCAGGAGGACCAGTGCATTGTGACTGCCATAGTCATGGATCGAGTGGTGATATCAGACTTGTTCATTGCTACCTGTAGCCCTGTTTTCACTTTCATCTCCCCCCTCCTGCCCCAGATCCTATCTCTTAGGTCCTTCCTGCAGTCCTGGAGGAACCTTATAGGAAGGGGTCACCCTCTCTTACATCAGAAAACTGTGTTCCTCAAACAGGTCCTGCTTCTATGGTGCAGAATTGGACGGAGGCTGGTGAGTAAGACTTTGGCCCAAAAAGGTCCAGTGTTTTGGGGTTATCATCTTTTGGAGTCCCCTTAGTAGCCCTGGTCTTATCCTGGACTGCAGATACCACAAGTGACCGCAGTGTCGGGTGCACATAAAAATTAGAAGCCCTTGGGAGGGACCTGATAGCACTGTTCTACTCGCTTTGAAGCAGTCAGGAACGAGGCTGGGTTGTGCCATGGTCCAATATGCCTCACTGATCAGTAGGGCAATTCTTGTTAGCAGTGAGGATGTTGAGACGCTTGTGCATATTTTTCTTGGCTCACTGCTGTCTCCCAGTCCAAGGTTTCAGCTATTCTTGAAAGCAGGTCTTGGGAGGCTCTGAAGTCACCGATGGCCAGTGTTGGGATCAAGACAATGGCCTCATCCAGAGAGGAGGAGACGCCTGTAGGTGGGGAGGAGAATTTCCAGAGTCGCCTCCGCTCCCTCACAAGGGGGCTCATCTGATTCTGGTGTGGGGGGCTACTAGGCATTGATTCCAATGGTGATATAAACCACCTTCCTTTCCCTGGCACCTGCCATGGGCTCCACTCTGAGATCCGTAGGAAGGTGGGCCCAGTAGGTCCAGTAAGTCCACTATGGTAAATTATACAGGTATTGGTTAGATTGTGGTTGGCCCATCCACTGCCAGTCATGTATAGGGCCCAGTACAGGGCACCTCCAGACCTCCCCTTACGTACCATTTTGGTCTAATGGAGAGGATTCCCTGCTTGCAGTTGGGAAGAAGGACTGGCTTGAAGATGGCGAGGAGAGGTTCATCTCCAGGAATAGGGGTACCACTAGTTGTGGGTTTGGGGCTGATCTTGCCAGTGCCGGTGTTGGTTCTGGTGCCAAAAGGAGGGGTGAAAGCAGATTCCCAAAGTTGTATCTTGGTCTGGGGAAGGGTTCAATGGTTGGCACTGGTACCGGGGCTGGTCTCGGTATCAACTCTGGTGCTGGCACTGTGGTCTCCCAAGCCTCTTTCGCAGCCAGTGCCTTGCTCCTGTCCTTTGACTATGAGGATTTGGAGGACTTGCCTTTGGAAAATTGCTTCAGGCCCTCCTTGTGGGGTATGCACACTGCACACTCTGAACTGCGTTCATGCACAGTGGGGCTCTGTCACTCAGTGCTTGAAGGGGATAGCGCGTGTGCCAGGTCTCCTTGCTCCAGAGTCAGACCAGTGCGCTCAGCACGGAGGCTGTGTACCACTGTTACCTGGGTGATTGGCACCCAGGATCCTGGCGCCAATACCAGCAGTCTTGTCACCCTTTCAGATTTCTTCCTCCTGCTGGAACCAGAGGCATGGTGGCCATTTACTGGGGTGCATGCTGTAACTAGCCTCCTCAACTCTGGTTTGGAGGATGTCTTTTCTGGGATCAGACACTATCTTCATGGATTGCTCTGAGATGTAATTGGAGCCACATCTCTCTGTTTTGGGGTGTGGGATGAGAAGGAGCAGCAGACAGAGCAATTGTTGGGGTTACATCCTTCCACCAGGCAGAACAGACATTTGCTGTGCCCATCAATTCCAGGCATAAGACTGTCACACGATGGGCAGCATTTAAGCCTTGTGGGTTTAGAGTCTGCATGCCAGTGACTGGTGTGACGTGTCTTGACCTGCTGTGAAGGGTGGGTGGGGGGACATACAGGGGGTGGACAAGGGGGCTCCTCTACTTTTCCTTGGATGTTCCACACAAAAAAAGAAGGAGCAATGAATAAATGAGTAATAAGAAATTGATGAGCGATTTCTTCACAAAAAGGTTAAGTTTGAAGCTCAAGGAACAGCAGCAGGTTGGACAGTCCAGGTTGCCTCTCATTGTCACAGACGCTAAGTGGTAACTGAAGGAGGGTTGCAGCTACTCTGACCTTTAGGCCCTCACACTGAAGCAAGAGTAGGCATAGGGCTCCTAATGGACACTACCATTCAAAATGACTCCGCTCTCACGCCCAGGAAGCACAGTATGGAATCCATACTGACACATACTTGAAGAAGCAGCTCAGATACCAGGGTGATGGGCATAGCATGGAAACCTAGACAGAGAGAAGCAGGATTGCCTCCAGCTGCCATAGTTTTTTTGGAGGTGCTGTCAGTTGCTTTTTCATCTATCAGATAAAAGATCTCTAAGGAGGGAAATAATAAAACATCCAAGACAATTCAAATAAATAAATACATACATACAATCAAGAGAGGCCATGAAATAAAAAGGAATACTGGTGGGATTAGAGCAGCCAAGGAAAGGAGGGGCTGGCCGTCCAACCCCGGCCCCGTCCATCACTGCCCCACTTGAGGCTTGGCAGCATACTCACGTTCCCACAGTAGCCAATCTATTACTGCTTGGAATAAATTTCCCAGCCGCCGCCTCCTCCTTTTTCTCTCTCTCTCTCTTTCAGTCCTCAGGAGTCCTGTTTGGCAGCCTACAGATCCCCCTCCTCTGCTGTAAATGTCTAGCAATCAGCCAATCTGATGCAAAAAGCATTACCCCCTTCTTCATGGGAAAGAGAGAAACCTGACTCCATGCTGAGACATTTCCTCTAGGGTTCTGTCAGTCTCTCTCTCTCAAGCCCCCCTCTGCCTCTCTCCCTCTCTCTTTTTCAGAAGCTACCTCCAGCACAGAGAGTGCTATTCCTTCCGGAAAGGGTTGTGTGTGTTCATGGAAATTTTACTTGGACCAAGAACAGGCCTTATTTATTTTTCCTTTGTTCTCCATTTCCCCTTTCAGGGTTTAAACAAAACCCTGACAATGTAATCCCAGCCGCACTATTATGTAATTTCACTTATTTATTACTTTTGGAAAGAAATACAGTAGGAAGAGCTCCTTGGTATCTTATCTTGAAATGTCCCAGGCTGGCACTAGAATGACAAATGAAGGCTCGGTTAGAGCGTCATGGGCTCTGCAGACCTAGTCTTGCTCTGGTTTGCAGGCATTTCTTATTGACAAGGCCCCTGCTAACCAAGCCTTTGGGTTGCAGTGCCATACCCCTAAAAATAAGGTCCCTATTGAGCAGATCTCCAGTGGCTGGTCCACACTGGTGATAAATATATGGTATCCTGAAAAGGGGCAGTTTTCCAGTATGAAAAAAACAAGCCTAACATACTTAACTCAAAAAGAAAAGGAGTACTTGTGGCACCTTAGAGACTAACAAATTTATCTGAGCATAAGCTTTCGTGAGCTACAGCTCATTTCATCGGATGCATTCAGTGGAAAATACAGCGGGGAGATTTATATACATAGAGAACATGAAACAATGGGTGTTACCATACACACTGTAACGAGAGTGATCACTTAAGATGAGCTATTACCAGCAGGAGAGCGGGGGGGAAACCTTTTGTACTATTTTCGACGTCTCCGACTCAAGGAATATTTCCAACACACCTCTGAACAACATACTAACCCACAGAGACCCTCCTACCAAGACTGCAAAAAGAAGGATTCTGGGTGCACTCCTCCTGAAGGTTGAAACAACAGACTGGACTTCTACATAGAGTGCTTCCGCCGACGTGCACGGGCTGAAATTGTGGAAAAGCAGCATCACTTGCCCCATAACCTCAGCCATGCAGAACACAATGCCATCCACAGCCTCAGAAACAACTCTGACATCATAATCAAAAAGGCTGACAAAGGAGGTGCTGTCGTCGTCATGAATACGTCGGAATATAAACAAGAGGCTGCGAGGCAGATCTCCAGCACCACTTTCTACAAGCCATTACCCTCTGATCCCACTGAGGGTTACCAAAAGAAACTACAGCATTTGCTCAAGAAACTCCCTGAAAAAGCACAAGAACAAATCCGCACAGACACACCCCTGGAACCCCGACCTGGGGTATTCTATCTGCTACCCAAGATCCATAAACCTGGAAATCCTGGACGCCCCATCATCTTAGGCATTGGCACCCTGATAGCAGGATTGTCTAGCTATGTAGACTCCCTCCTCCGGCCCTACGCTACCAGCGCTCCCAGCTACCTTTGAGACACCACTGACTTCCTGAGGAAACTACAATCCATCGGTGATCTTTCTGAAAGCACCATCTTGGCCACTAAGGTTGTAGAAGCCCTCTACACCAACATTCCACACAAAGATGGACTACAAGCTGTCAGGAACAATATCCCCAATAATGTCACGGCAAACCTGGTGGCTGAACTTTGTGACTTTGTCCTCACCCATAACTATTTCACATTTGGGGACAATGTATACCTTCAAATCAGCGGCACTGCTATGGGTACCCGCATGGCCCCACAGTATGCCAACATTTTTATGGCTGACTTAGAACAACGCTTCCTCAGCTCTCGTCCCCTAATGCCCCTACTCTACTTGCACTACATTGATGACATCTTCATCATCTGGACCCATGGAAAAGAAGCCCTTGAGGAATTCCACCATGATTTCAACAATTTCCACCCCACCATCAACCTCAGCCTGGACCAGTCCACACAAGAGATCCACTTCCTGGACACTACGGTGCTCATAAGCGATGGTCACATAAACACCACCCTATACCGGAAACCTACTGACCGCTATTCCTACCTACATGCCTCCAGCTTTCACCCAGACCACACCACACGATCTATTGTCTACAGCCAAGCTCTACGATACAACCGCATTTGCTCTAACCCCTCAGACAGAGACAAACTCCTACAAGATCTCTATCAAGCATTCTTACAACTACAATATTCACCTGCTGAAGTGAAAAAACAGATTGACAGAGCCAGGAGAGTATCCAGAAGTCACCTACTACAGGACAGGCCCAACAAAGAAAATAACAGAACGCCACTAGCCATCACCTTCAGCCCCCATCTAAAACCTCTCCAACGCATCATCAAGGATCTACAACTTATCCTGAAGGACGACCCATCACTCTCACAGATCTTGGGAGACAGGCCAGTCCTTGCTTACAGACAGCCCCCCAACCTGAAACAAATACTCACTAGCAACCACACAACAGAACCACTAACCCAGGAACCTATCCTTGCAACAAAGCCCGTTGCCAACTGTGTCCACATATCTATTCAGGGGACACCATAGGGCCTAATCACATCAGCCACACTATCAAAGGCTCGTTCACCTGCACATCTACCAATGTGATATATGCCATCATGTGCCAGCAATGCCCCTCTGCCATGTACATTGGTCAAATTGGACAGTCTCTACGTAAAAGAATAAATGGACACAAATCAGACGTCAAGAATTATAACAATCATAAACCAGTCGGAGAACACTTCAATCTCTCTGGTCACTCGATTACAGACCTAAAAGTGGCAATTCTTCAACAAAAAAACTTCAAAAACGGACTCCAATGAGAGACTGCTGAATTGGAATTAATTTGCAAACTGGATACAATTAACTTAGGCTTGAATAGAGACTGGGAGTGGTCATTACACAAAATAAAACTATATCCCCCCCTTTCCCTGTTCCTCAGACGTTCTTGTCAAGTGCTGGAAATGGCCCACCTTGATTATCACTTCAAAAGTCCCCCGCCTTGCTGGTAATAGCTCACCTTACCTGATCACTCTCCTTACAGTGTGTATGGTAACACCCTGTTCACTGGGAACACGAATGAAACTTCCCCCAGTCATTTCATACAGGCCACTGAGCAAATCTGAGAACTTTCAGACACTACCTGTGTGGTTTGCTGTGTTGGTCCCAGAATATTAGAGACACAAGGTGAGTGAGGGCCAGTTAAAAGATATTCTGTGTTACTGACTTAGATTCTACCAGAGAAAGATGACTCTAAAGTCTGCTGTATCATGAAGGTAAACTGCCTAGGGAGGTTGTGGAATCTCCATTACTGGAGATTTTTAAGAGCACGTTGGACAAACACCTGTCAGGGATGGTCTAGATAATACTTAGCCCTGCCCCGAGTGCAGGGAACTGGACTAGATGACCTCTCAAGGTCCCTTCCAGTTCTACGATTCTATGAACTGCCAAGGCAGGAAACACTCTGGTGGGCCAGCAACTGCTTTCAGGATGGTGAACTTATTCGTACCCTGGCCTTGAACTAGCAATCAGAATTTTTAAGATAGTCACTCTTGCATCCCCCCACAATTGGAGCCCAAATCTGGCCTATGGCAACCTCCCTCTGCTAGGGGTTAGAAGGGAATTTAGTCTCTATATATCCTATCCCAAGCTTCATCCCGCCCTGCTATTACATACACACAGCTCCAACAATGGAGCCTCCCACCCCATCCATCCCTAGCCCTGAGGGATTTGAATCATGGACTTTCCCTGCATGGGATGAAACTCACTCTAGTCCAAAATTCTGAATTTTCTATATTGAGTCCTGGACCAGTGCGAGGAGGAAGGAAAAAGAGTGGCACTGCCAGACCAAGGAACCAATGAGGGTTTGTGATCTCTCACAAAGCACCAAAGCTACAAACTAACCCAACACAGCTGAAAAACACAGAGGCCAGCTTTCATTCTCAGTACTACGTGTGTAGCTAGCCCTGATGGACTGGAGCTATTGGACCTTTACAGTTCTATATTTCTGATGACCAGCTTGGTTCCTCCCTCTGCTCCCCACCAGCTTTTAAATGCTGTAAACATGTTCATCTCTAACTCCAGCCATTTGTGAGATCTCAGCTACTGAAGCCCGAGCGGAAATGAAGTGAAGGAAGAAGAAAACCAAACCCAAGAGGGTAATGAAGTGTGTGTGCGCACGCAAGTTTGTACGACTGCTGAACGATAACGGCCTGACATCCTTGGAAACTGAAGTCTCCTCTCTATAACACCGGTAGAGCACAAGCAGTGCAATCTGCATTCACATTGCCTAGCTAGTGTGCCTTGTCCTGTGCTGGGTGGCCACCTGCAGGGGTAAGAAGGTAATTCTGCTTGCCTGGCTCATCCTCTGCTGCCATGGCCCCCCCACCAACTAGTTGTAATGGTGATATTTGTGATGTGGACTCCTGTTCACTGGGAACACGACTGAAATTTCCCCCAGTCATTTCATACAGGCCACTGAGCAAATCTGAGAACTTTCAGACACTACCTGTGTGGTTTGCTGTGTTGGTCCCAGAATATTAGAGACACAAGGTGAGTGAGGGCCAGTAAAAGATATTCTGTATCACTGACTTAGATTCTACCAGAGAAAGAGATGACTCTAAAGTCTGCTGTATCATGAAGGTAAACTGCCTAGGGAGGTTGTGGAATCTCCATCACTGGAGATTTTTAAGAGCACGTTGGACAAACACCTGTCAGGGATGGTCTAGATAATACTTAGCCCTGCCCCGAGTGCAGGGAACTGGACTAGATGACCTCTCAAGGTCCCTTCCAGTTCTACGATTCTATGAACTGCCAAGGCAGGAAACACTCTGGTGGGCCAGCAACTGCTTTCAGGATGGTGAACTTATTCGTACCCTGGCCTTGAACTAGCAATCAGAATTTTTAAGATAGCCACTCTTGCATCCCCCCACAATTGGAGCCCAAATCTGGCCTATGGCAACCTCCCTCTGCTAGGGGTAAGAAGGGAATTTAGTCTCTATATATCCTATCCCAAACTTCATCCCGCCCTGCTATTACATACACACATCTCCAACAGTGGAGCCTCCCACCCCATCCATCCCTAGTCCCCAGAATACTTTGCAGCACAGCATGCCTGAGCTAGGATAGGAGTCCTGGGTGTGCTCTGCTGGAGAGTTCTTTCAATGTTTTCGCTGCTGCAGAGACAGATAGGAATACAAGCACAGCTTCCTCATCACTGAGCAATAATTTCCTGTGCTGGATGGAAGCTACCTCCAGCACTTACAGGAAACTAGAAGACTGTTCCATAGCACAACTGCACTATGAATTATTCAGAAGGCTGTTAAATTATGCAGAAGCAATCCCATCATTCCCCGGGCCATGCTGAATGCAGGTGCCGTCACTCATAGCTCCAGAAGCTGCTGTTAGACAAGGATTCAAGACCACATTTCTGCGTATGGATTGTATGTATCTGAGCATGCACAGACAAATCTACAGTCATGCAGCAAACAGCAGGAGGATGACAGAGGTGGGAAACTTCTCCCCAGCCCCAAAATGCTCAGAGAATCTCAATATTAACCCCTGGGGTTTAGGGAGCAGATAGTGTCTCCTTGGCGCCAGGTGTGATGGCATCTCTTTTTCTTATCTGCACACCTGCACTAAGCAGTAGGGGAGCTAGCAGGAGGTCCCAGTTCATTTGGCCCTGGCACAGGGAGAATGAAAGGAGGAGGCAGTTGGAACATGAAGGGGTTGGCTGGACATATTCATATTGGAGGCAATGGAGAGGCAGAGCAGCATGCGGAGAGAGTAGGGAGGACGGTCTGAAGGCAGGAGGTGTGTCTTCTACCCCCCTCCCTGCAGCAAACCCCCACCTTACAGAAATGCATACATCCTGGGGAAATGTTGGGCAGGGACAAGGAAATGTTCTCTCAAGCAATAGGGTCATTAAATAACCAAGCATGATCCACAATGTTCCCTTCAAGGCACACAGGTATCAAGGCTTATCCTAAAAGGGAAGGATTAGATGCCTGACACCCTCAATGTTTTCATTCTTTCTCCTTGAGGGCAGGAGCTCCTTGAGGGCAGGATGTGGGTTTCTTCTTACTCTGTGCAGCACCAAGCACACGGTCATTACCACAAATGCTATGCTCAGCCTCCCTTCAAAGAGCTGCCCTTGTTGGAAACCAAACTCCCAGAGGATCCAAGACTCCTCCACCCCAAAACACTCAGTCTCTATGAACTACTTCCTCTCACCTGCTGCCCAGCTGGATGCCTCACTGGTGGTGGCTGTGGGAGAGAAACAGAAAGCACTGCCCTAACCTTCTCTCCTGCCTCTGAACAATGCAGCATAACTTCGGCTCCTCTCTCAAAGGGAGTGGCATCCAAAAGGGGGTCTCCTTTTCATTCTTCTCTCTCAGGCCTGCTGTCTCTCTCGCTTGCAGCTCAATTCCAATAGCTTTAATGCCACAACAAGGTACCAGAATGTGGCTAGAGTCAACACAACAAGTGTCTGTGTATAGATCACTGGTTTCACAGAAGCAAGAGGGTTTTTGAAGCATGACTAATTTGCATTTTTTCCTCTATGCATCTCAAGTTTGCTTGCTGAGGTTTACAAAACTGCCATTATGAAAAGAAAAAGTCTACTTAAAGTTACACCACAGCCCCAAATACATTCAGGGTTCTGATTCCAACCCCACTAGTCCTGGCCTATCCTGTAGGGATTTACATAATTAGAAAAAATAGCACTGATGGGGAAGCCAATATGGGGGAACAGATCTGGTGATAGATGAGGGGAGGGCGGGACTGGGGGCTGGAATCTTGATCTGGTAAAACAGTTCAGAATCAACACAGCGGCACCAATCATGCAGGTGTCTTCTGGGCCACTGATGAAACCATTCATGAGGAAGCAGTCAGGACCAGGGAGTTCTATTCCTCCCTCTGCTACCAACACTACGTGGGAGAGACTTTAGGCAAGTCACTACCTCTCTGTGCCTCAGTTTCCTCTGTTGTAAAATAGGGATAACACAACTGTCTCACAGGACTTATTTCCCTTAATTAATCAGAGGGAGGTGAGTATCTTAGTTAATGAGGCTAAATCAGTTAATGCTTGGTAAAGCCCTTTGAGATCATGAGGTGAAACTTGCCAGAGAAGTGCTAAGTATTGTGATGATTATTACAAAGGACACCTGGGTACTTCCCCAGTCACCTTTGCCCCCTGGACAATCACCCCTCCCCACATCCAACCAAAGCTAGTAAGACAAGCGCTATCCTTCCAGCTTGGGGGCTGCTGTAGAAAGAAGGAAGGTGCTCAAATACTACAGTGATGGGTAACAGAGAAAATCCTAGACAGACAGACAGATACAGGGCTGGGTACTCCTTAGCCCAGAGCCAGCCAAGGAAGCAAGCAACTGATTAATTGGGCTCCCCATACTGATGAGCACAGGAGGTGAGTGTCTTTGTGTGCAGAGTCAGCTGCCTCAGCAGGAAGTCCTGCATCAGTGGCTGATCCCACCCTGGGTTGGGGTGGCTGTTTAGTGCATTACCCAGATGCAACAAACCCCTCCCCACCCACAGGGAAACTGATTTTCCTCATGCTGATTTCCTCTGCCTGCCCAAGGCTATATGCTTCAGTGGGAAGACATCAAAGGAAAAGCCAGGACTAGAGTGCTGTGCCTCCTCCTGGGGGGGTACTCAATTGGGCAAGTGTCTGGGCAAAATTATCCCCTTTGCTTCAGGGCTGGGGAGGGGGCATTGCAGCCAAAGAGGCACCTGTTGCTCTCAGGAAAGGCTTGAGGGAAACAAAGGGTTAGCATTGCAAAGTGGTATCAGGGAGTCTGATGAGATCTGTGGAGTCAAGGTCCTGTTTCCTGAGAGCTGCAGCCAGAGTCCAATGGGAGGGGAGGGGCAGAAATCCAGTTCTATCTTCTCAGGGAGTGTATCACTACACCACAATTCCAATACAAACCCATCTCCTTCTGCCATAGGGAGGGGGGCCGTCACAGCTCTGTCAACCACTGCTCTTCTGGTCCTGGGCCGCTACACAGCTCTTCCAATGCACCACAATCCTGCCCTCCAGCAACCACGGCTCTTCTAGTCCTGGGCCGCTACACAGCTCTTCCAATGCACCACAATCCTGCCCTCCAGCAACCACTGCTCTTCTAGTCCTGGGCTGCTACACAGCTCTGCCAATGCACCACAATCCCGGCCTGCAGCACCTCCTCCTACAGGCACTCTCATGCTGCTCTCTATCAATGCACCACAACCCTAACCTGGAACGCTGCCCGTGGTTCCTGTGTAACCCCTCCCTGCCGTTCTGTCAGCGTTCCTCAGCACTGCCTGCTGGTCCCATCCTGAAGGGGACTCCTTCCCCACCCCATGCTGAACGGTTCTGTCAGTGCCACCAGCCTCCAAAGTGAATGCAAGATGGAAAACATTTAGCACACACCTGCATAGGTAGCTGCATTGCACCTCTCCCCCCCCCCCCCCCCGCACATTCCCTGACTTCAGAATAACCCTCTCATTGCTAGATGCACCCTGCTGAGCCTCCAGCCATCCGGAGACTGCACCCTGTGAGCAGGATGAATAGTGCCAGGGATGGGGTAAGGGGCCAGCCAAGCTGGGGGTGGAGTGGGGCTCGCCTATCTCCCCTCCATGCAGTGACCTCAGGAAGCTCGAAATGTAGACAGGCCCTTTGAGGTACCTGGACTGATTCAGAGAAATGACCCAGGTTCTTGCGCCAGTTGGTAACTCCCTATCTTCCCCTCCGCTTCCTGCCCTGGAGTTAATGTCAGCTGTACCAGTCTTCTTCAGCACTACCTCCTCCTCCTCCTCCAGCCACATCCCTTTCTGATTGGGTCATAGATTCCAACAATGTACAAAGGGCTCATTTCAGAGCAAATAACCCTATCTCCAATCTAACCAGCCCTGGTGAATGCTGGCACGAGCTCCCTCACCCTGCCCACCACCACCACACTCCCCTCCCTCCCTCCCTCTCTCTGCTCTGATGTGCGGGAGAAGACAGACATCATTTGGGGAGGGGAGGCGGGAAAGTGCATTTATCTTAAAGCTGGTATTCTCAGAATAGCAAGAAATCCAGGCACAGGGTGCTGAGAACCCTGACCCAATGCAGAGTTTATTGCCTGGCTAACAAATTAATGCAGGAGTGGGAGAGAGAAAGAGAGAGTGTGTACCCGTGTGTGCTTCACACACTGCCTATGCACAACTACACCTTTACAAGCAATCGTGAACACGTGCCGTACGCTCAGCCACACAGAGACACCACATGGGCTTGCAGACTTAAACTGTACATACAAATGCACACCCTGAACATGAAAACACACAGTAAATGCATGCATTATTGGACACTCCCAGTCTTTGCCCATACATACCTGCCCCCGGCCCGCAATACACACCCAGACATGCACAAAGACACAATGCATGCACCCACTACACAAACAGGCACAAGTGCTCACAAAGACACAATACCACACACACACAATGAACTCAACCTCACATGTACACTGTCCGCACAAGTGACCAGTCCAGTCACACTCACCCATGCACACCTGGCTAGTAATAGGTGTCCACTGACTCTGCAGCCGCAGGGAAGATTCAGTTCCACAGGGATCTTCAGCAGAAGTGCCATAAAGTTGGTGTAGTTTTCAAAGTCCTGTGCAGGGCACGAGGGCCCCCATTTCAAAACTCCTGGCAGACCCCAAATGACTGTGGGCCTGCCCTGACACACACCCCGCCCCTCCTCCCCAGTTTAGACCAACTCTTCTTGATTGCATTGCTCAGAAAGTCTGTTCATACAGCACAGGGAACTATTTCTTCTTCCAACCTTACTGACATTTGCTGTGAGGAAGAGGCCATGGCTCAGCTTTGAAACTGCAGTCAAAATGGCTCAAAGTGTTCCGGACAGCAGACTTGGGCAGGCTTCAAGAGCATCATGGACCAAAGGCACTGTGTGTCTCCAGACACGTCAGAGGCAGCAGCTCAGTCACCACATTAGGAACCGGCCTTCAGGCATTCATCTGCCCCCTCTCCACAACCCCAGGTCAGGATATTTCACCTCTGTTGACGATGGGCATTCTGTCTCCAGAAGGGTCTCTTGTACATCCAAAGGATTAACACCCAGCTATGCAGGTACAGCAGAGCATCCTTGCAGGAGGGAACCTCACACCTGCAGCTGATTTCTTGTCACTACTGCAGAACCATCTCAGGGTGGAGAGGCAGGACCAAAGATTGGAGCAGGAGTTCTGTGATGCCCAGCCGTTAGACTCAAGGTTTCATTCCCTGTCCGTTGTTTATAAGGACAGGGACTACTTCAGTGCCTAAAGGATGTTTGTAAGGATGTAAAGGAGGGGAAAATCAAGGGATTCCCAGAAACAGACCCAGAGGACTACTTTTGTCCAATCCTGGTTTAAAAACATGTCCCCCACACTCACTATTTTCTGTTTCAGGAGTGGGGACTCTGGAGGTGCGCTCTTGAGTGAGGTTTCCGTTGCCTTGAGCTCCCCTCACAGGCTGTGGTTCTCAGCTGGCTTGAGCTCTAATTTTGGGTCCTAGGTTACCTTGAGCTCTGCTCTTAGAAGCTGGTAGTGACTCAAGCTCCATCCACAGGGAATTACAAGTGATTTTTCTTGGGGGATGGAAGAGGTGCTCAGAATTGACTCAAGCACCAGGTTTGAGGGAGGGACCCAGATAACACGAATTCTTGTCTTGGGGCGGGGGGGAGGGGGATGGGAGTGGGAGTTCCAGCTAAGGTGACTTCAGCTCCATTACTGGGGGTGCGGGTTTGTGATGACTCAAGCTCTGCAGGCCAGGGTGGGAGTCTGTGGCAACTGGAGATTTGCTCGCATGACTGGGTGGTTCCTGGTGATTCAAGCGGTGCTCCTCGCGGCAGTAGTGGTGGGCGTTTGGGGTGATTTGAATTCACGCTCTGGTGGTGGGGTTTGCTGGTGACCGGAGTGCCATTCTCTGAAGGGGTGTCTCAGTGACCAAAGCTTTGCCCTTTTGGGGGTCAGTTTTCCTGCTGACCCAAGCTCTGCTCACATGGGTGAGGTCCTGGTAACCTGAGTTCTGCTCTGGGAGATGTGGAAGGACTTTCTGGTGACCCAAGTTCTGCTCTCGAGCGTTGTCAACAGACATCCCTTGATAAAAACACAGGCTGACAGAGCTCAGTACTGTCTCCATCCCTCCTGCTTTGCCTCTCTTTCTGTCTCTCTCTCATCTCTGCGAGCTGTCTAAGCAGGTCTGCAGCTGCAGCACACACTCTGTCCCCCCCCATCACCTTTGTCACGCTTGTGTGGAGAAACAGATCTCGCGATGGCAAAATTGCACACACACACACACACACACACACACACTGCTTTAGAACAAATATAGAGATATTTATAGCTAACAACTCCCTAGGCATTACCAGCAGCCCTACAGAATTGGGGAGGGACGCAGAGCCCACGTCCCTTTGTGCCCAGCCCTTGATGGGGGATTATATCAATCTGACATGGGGACTGAAGGGAGACGATGTCTGATTATCTGTATTTTATATTCCTTCCCAGCCCCCATGCAGATACTCCTTTTCCTCCCTATAGAATGCTGCAGGGCTGGCACACGTATACAGTCAGTACCCTCCTGGCACGGAGAGCGCGGGCAGCAGATGGGCCTCCTGCTGCAAAATGCCTGGGTTGCAGGCTCCCCTCCTCGCTTGGTGTGGCTCAGGCTGTGTTTTGCGGGGGTGACAGAGAGATGGCTAGGGGAGTTGTGACATATTCTTCTGCCTCCCCAGGACCGACACTTTGTTGTGTGGGAAGCTGGGATGATCGGGTGTTTGAAGGGGAAGCATCTCTCTCCCTGGCAGCCTATATAAGACATTATCACCGTACATTCTTGCAGACACAGGTTGCTTTGCGTCTATGGATGCTTGGGGAGGGGGGAGCTGAGATTTCCTCCTTCCCCTTGCAGAAGCTACAGCTGTTCTTGGGGTAGGGGCTGTAGGCCACACACATAAAGGGAAAGAAAATGAAAGACTCATAGGGGAGCCAGAGGGATTTTAAAACCCTCCCCTCCACCCTGCGACTCCTGCAGGGGTAGTGAGGAGGGAGCAGGGATGCTGAAAGGAGGAGCTGGCCCAATTTGGACAGAGAGGAGGCCAGTAACCTCTCAGCCCCCATGTGAACAAACAACTTCCCAGCCCCTTTTCCCCCTGCTCTAAATTGCTCATTTTTTCAAGATCAGCCCTTTAAACTTTCCCCCCAGCTCCTGGCAACACATACACACACGGGGGGGGGGGGGGGGAAGGGGCAGATTGGTGGTGGGTGCGGGGGGCCAGAGGGGATGCAGGAGGTCAGGAGGAGAGAGAGAGGGGGAAAGGAGAGATGAGAGGAGCAGGGAAGAGGGTAAGGAGGGAAGGGATGACAGAGGGGGAACAGGGGGGTGGGCGGGATGGGGAAGGAGAGGGATGTAGGAGAAGGTGACAGGGCAGATGAGGAGAGGGAAAGAGGGAGGACGGATGCTGGGCAAAGGGGAGAGGAGAGGGCAGCTAGGAGAGGGAGGGGGAGGATAGTGGGCATGGGAAGGAGAGGCGATGGGAAGCCGGGGGAGGTTAGGCAAGTTGGGGGGTGCGGCAGAGTCGGGGGGGGGCGTCTCTCTCACTCACCCATCGCCCCCCTTTGCTGGCTCTCAGCAGCGGCGGCGGCTCTTCGGCTTCCTGGGCCCCTGGCGGGGAGATGCTGAGATCTGCGGCAGCCTCTCGCCCCATCCCTGGTTCCAGCAGCCGCCCCCCGGCATGGCTCAGCCCCGGCCTCCAGCCCCCCCCCCCCAACACACACACACCCCGCCCGCGCCCCCTCTCTCGCTGCCTGCGATCGCGGCTACCCGCCACCCCCAGCGGCAGCCGCCGCCGCTTCCCTGTGCAGGGGGCAGCCCAGGAAGAGCAGGAGGACGCGCGGCTGGGGCTGGGGGGGGCGGCGCTGGTTGGGGCGGGGGAAGCTGAGCGGGGACGGGAGAGCAGAGGGAGCCAGCGGCGGCCAGCCAAGAAAATAAAATGGATGATAAATAAATAATAATAATAACACCCCTCCCCCCCCCAGCCCCCTGAATCAGCCCTGCGGCCACAGGGAGGGATCCGAGCCCCGGTGCGCCGCAGAGATCAGCCTGGGGACAGCGTCTCTCCTTCCCTCTGCTGGCAACATTTGGCAGGTCTGCGGCAAGTCGTTCATGTGTGTGGCAGCAGCGCCCCTGCCCGCGGGGCTCCCGGTCCCCGGCTCCGGCACCAAAAGCACCAGCCAACCCGCCTCCCCACCCGGCCGCCGCCCCAGAGGGGGTGAAGACCGGACCGGGGCGGCGGAGGTGGAGTGAAGTCACCTAGGCACGGCCATCACCAGCGCACGCGGCCCTCGAGCTGGGGGTCGCGGGGGGGGGGGAGGTGGAGATTAAAACTACAGGTAGTGGCAGCTCCTTGTGGGGGTGGGTTTTGCGTTTGAACAAAGCCCGCCCACCCCCAGCAATGGGAGAGAGCTTTGCGGTGTCTCTCCCCCCTTCTCCCTCTGCAATGGAAGGGAATACAAAGGAATGCCTTGTGCTTGGAGCTGGGGAGGTGGGAGGGGTGGAAGGAGGAGACTGATGGGTGGGCTTTGGGGAGTGTCTTAAATGAGCAGCCCTTGGTACAAGCCGAGGGAATACACCCAGCACAACCCCCAGGAAAAGCGGTTGGGGCGATGGGGGCAGCCGCTGTCTCAGGGCACCTGCCTGGACCGGGAATATACTATAGGGAACCATCTGGTGCTGGCAGGGGGCGAGGAAGGGGTAGGAAATGACCTCGTAGGGCTTCATCAGCTCTAAATGCAGTGAGTTTGTATTACTTGTTTTGCAGTAGCACTACAAGGCCCAGGCAGGAATCAGGGTTGCACAGTGCTAGGCATTGTGCAGATAAACAATGAAAAGAGAGTCCTTGCCCCCCCCCCCCCAAAGGAGTTGTTAACCTAAGTAGAATCCATGAAACGCAGATCACTCGGAATCCAAACAAGCCAACAATTTTCCATGCAGTATAATAATACTCTCTGCTTTTAAGGCATCCTCCTTTCATAGACCCCTAATGAATTAGGTCTCTGTAAGGAGGTTATTGTTATCATATACTGGATTATTATTTCCATTTTACAGAGGGGTAAGATGAAACATAAGCTAAGTGACTTGGCCCACAGTAAACAAGAAGCTTATGACAAATAGAACCTGCTGTGCTGACTTGCAGTCTTGTGACATAAAAGTGGAAAGAGAAAGGAGAATCTTGTGTTTATCTCTTTTCTTCCTTGTCATGGTGACTTTTTTGGGAGGGGGAGGGGGAGACCCAAAAAAGCAGAAATGTAAGAATAGAATCTTGCCTCTTGCAACTGAAAAATAGTTAAAGGTCAGGTGAAAGTGAACTTTGGAGAAAACAAGGGCACATTCGTCCTCTACTGTTTTACAGTACTTTAGATAAACAGTACCTGAAAAATAAAACAAGGCACTAATGTCAAACACCCTCCTTATTGTTAAGGGGGTGGGGGGAAGAGAAAGTGTTTGGGGGGAAAAAAAAAAAAAAAAGAAAGCGGGAGAGACAAGGCTGAATTTGGTGAACTACCTGCTCCTGTTTTCTTGGGAAGTTACTAAATAGATAAAAAGACCCATGAGCCAGTTTTGTTCTGATGATAAATAAGACAGGCTTTTTATGGAACATCCTTCATACCCAGCATCACAAAATGCTTCCCAGAGAAATGCAGTTAGGAGCCAGAGATTTAAAGGCAAGATCTAGAGAGTCTCAGATTGCAGATAGATAAAGGGACAATATACAGTGAAAGGGTGACAACCTCACCCACCTGGCTGTGGTGATTACAGTAAACAGATACAAAAGAAACTTAGTTAAAGATGTCTTTAAAGTGTTACAAAAGAGAAAGGGAGAAAGTGAGCTCCAGGAATTAGAACTGCATTTAGGTAATATTTATGATTATATATAAATGAATATAATATTATTTAGGTAATACTGTGGCAGAATACAATGCCATATTGACACAAATCTTCCAGAATATTAAAACACTTAATCACAAAGTGGATGAACTGAAAAACAAAGAGCCTTTGCTTAGAGGGAATACTTGAAGCGGGGGAGGGGGAAAAAAAAGAAAAAGCCTTAAAAACCCTCCATCTGGAAATATGCTGCTTCGTGTTAAGTGAATTGGTGCTGCTGAAAGGTGTTGGGTTGACAGGTCTTGTGGCTGGAATCTCTGGGTGAGACCCTCAAGCAATGGTGGTAAACTGATATCATTTTATTGACGGAGGATTTGGTCCTTCATGCACAGCGCTGATACGTCATGGGTAGCAGGAGTGCAAACTTTCAACACACATGGACTCTGAGCTCAGAGCTTCAGTCTTTGGCTTGGAGGAATCACCTCCTCTAGGAAGACAGAGGGGAGTCAGTTTTCATGGTCCTTTCATTCAATCCTCGATTGCTCTTTTGCTAAAGAGTGATACCAGTTAGTCCTGCTCATGTTGGTGATTTCAGCTATGCAAATATAAATCCCAGTAGGAATGGACAGAGAGCACAAATTCATTTCACATAGGCCAGTGAATGCCCATCAGGTGGTGGCATTCATGAATTACTATTAACTTGGGGATAGACTGCAACAGACAACCTGCAGGTGTAAGGCTCTGTGTCCCATCCCCAATCCTCAGAGCCATCCAACCTCAAACTTTTCTGTGATGGATGGCTGTGATTGGTGGTGGGAAAAATTGATGGATCCCATCAGTAGGACATAAATGAAGTGACGCCTTGACACTCATGCTCGCATGACAGCGGCATCAGAAACAGATTGATAGAGCCAGAAGAGTTCCCAGAAGTCACCTACTACAGGACAGGCCTAACAAAGAAAATAACAGAACGCCTTAGCCGTCACCTTCAGCCCCCAACTAAAACCCCTCCAACGCAACGCAAGGATCTACAACCTATCCTAAAGGATGACCCAACACTCTCACAAGTCTTGGGAGACAGGCCAGTCCTTGCCTACAGACAGCCCTGCAACCTGAAGCAAATACTCACCAACAACCACATACCACACAACAGAACCACTAACCCAGGAACCTATCCTTGCAACAAAGCCCGTTGCCAACTGTGCCCACATATCTATTCAGGGGACACCATCACAGGGCCTAATAACATCAGCCACACTATCAGAGGCTCGTTCACCTGCACATCCACCAATGTGATATATGCCATCATGTGCCAGCAACGCCCCTCTGCCATTTACATTGGTCAAACTGGACAGTCTCTACGTAAAAGAATAAATGGACACAAATCAGATGTCAAGAATTAACATTCATAAACCAGTCAGAGAACACTTCAATCTCTCTGGTCACGCAATTACAGACATGAAGGTCGCTATCTTACAACAAAAAAACTTCAAATCCAGACTCCAGCAAGGAACTGCTGAATTGGAATTCATTTGCAAATTGGATACTATTAATTTAGGCTTAAATAGAGACTGGGAGTGGCTAAGTCATTATGCAAGGTAGCCTATTTCCCCCTGTTTTTTCCAACCCCCTCCCCAGACGTTCTGGTTAAACTTGGATTTAAACTTAGAGAGTGGTCAGTTTGGATGAACTATTGCCAGCAGGAGAGTGAGTTTGTGTGTGTGTGTGTGTGTGTGTGTGTGTGTTTCCGGGGGGGGGGGGGGTTGAGAAAGCCTGGATTTGTGCTGGAAATGGCCCACCTTGATTATCATGCACATTGTAGGGAGAGTGGTCACTTTGGATAAGCTATTACCAGCAGGAGAGTGAGTTTGTGTGTGTGGTTTTTGGAGGGGGGTGAGGGGGTGAGAGAACCTGGATTTGTGCAGGAAATGGCCCACCTTGATTATCACACACATTGTGAAGAGAGTGGTCACTTTGGATGGGCTATTACCAGCAGGAGAGTGAGTTTGTGGGGGGGGTGGGGCGGAGGGTGAGAAAACCTGGATTTGTGCTGGAAATGGCCCAACTTGATGATCACTTTAGATAAGCTATTACCAGCAGGAGAGTGAGTTTGTGTGTATATGGGGGTGGGGGGGTGAGAAAACCTGGATTTGTGCTGGAAATGGCCCACCTTGATTATCATGCACATTGTAGGGAGAGTGGTCACTTTGGATAAGCTATTACCAGCAGGAGAGTGAGTTTGTGTGTGTGGTTTTTGGAGGGGAGTGAGAGAACCTGGATTTGTGCAGGAAATGGCCCACCTTGATTATCACACACATTGTGAAGAGAGTGGTCACTTTGGATGGGCTATTACCAGCAGGAGAGTGAGTTTGTGGGGGGAGGGGGGTGCGGAGGGTGAGAAAATCTGGATTTGTGCTGGAAATGGCCCAACTTGATGATCACTTTAGATAAGCTATTACCAGCAGGACAGTGGGGTGGGAGGAGGTATTGTTTCATGGTCTCTGTGTGTATATAATGTCTTCTGCAGTTTCCACGGTATGCATCCGATGAAGTGAGCTGTAGCTCACGAAAGCTCATGCTCAAATAAATTGGTTAGTCTCTAAGGTGCCACAAGTCCTCCTTTTCTTTTTGCAAAGACAGACTAACACGGCTGTTACTCTGAAACCTGTTTTGGAGATGTGTGCATGCAGAACCCTATCCTCTGACTGGCTGAAGATCAACAATGTACAGAACAAGACTACTTTCCAGACTACAAACTTTTATGGACATTAAAGCCAGCCACAACATTTGAGACAGAAATATGTCCTATTGCATTCGGAAAGGCTGTGGGTGGGGTGGGTGGTTCAGGTGTTTGTTTAAAATCTCCTGAAGGGAGAAAAGACTTTGAGCCAGATTCTGTTACCTTTAACTCACATTCAGCAGGACCTTACTCAGAAATTCATGTGGTCCCAGGCTCCTAGTAATCATCCTCATGGGCTCCCTTTTCCCATCATTCCCTCATAGTCACTAGACTATCTCTCTATTGTACTTACCTGGTCCCCATTACCAGAGCATCTGAGTGCCTCACAATCTGCAATACGTTTATCCCCACAATACCCCCGTGCTACTATCTCTTGTTTTACATATGGGGGACTACAGCACAGAGAATCTACATGGCTTGTTGAAGGTTGTAGTAGGAAGAGAGCCTGAGACAAAAGCCACAGAGGCCTGGTATAAGGCAGGACCTGCTCACAGAATCTGGCAAAAACAGGGTTGATATTGCAGAAATACACATTTCTAAGAAGTGCTAAGCACAGAGTACTCACGCAAACATATCCCGACATCAAGTGGTACCAGAACATCCCAATATTAAGGATGGTACAAAACATTCCCCAAGGATAACAGGAACACACTGACCCCTTCTAAAAGATAAGGTCAGGATGACCGTACGTAATAGAGATGTTCTGATCAACATGTTCAAGGTGATGGGTGATAACTAGCCACGTCAGGTGCAGTAACTAACTATGTCAGAGGCAGTACATAACTTGTTTATATCAGGATATAAAGAGGTATCTCAGAGGAGGTATCTTTGTCTAGCCGGGGGGGGAAAGGAAAATCCCGCCATTCACTGAGCGGTGTCCATTGTCACTGGCATACATGTCTTAGTAACCTCCTAGAGTCTTCCAGGTGCTATTACCGTGGTTTGTTGACAATAAACCTGACCAGGCACCTTTGCACCTTAACAGATCTTGTGGTCATTGGACAGTTTACTTGAGGTCTGCTGTGCAGGCTGTCTGTGCGGAGCTGGGACAGCACACAGGGAGAATGAACACACACACACACACATATATATATGCAGCCAAACATCTAACTTCACCGGTGACCCCCGACTACTGATCTGGTAAGTAAGCAAGCTGTCCTCTGTTGGAAACGCAATGTAACATGACAGAAATCCATGAGCTAGGGAACCCCCTTAACCCCTCCCTGCAAATCCCCACAAAAAACAAACTGGTAAAAAAATTAAGTTACATAGTAACTACAAATTGGGTAAACAAATTCCCTGGTAATACTAGTCACACTTTGGGGTCAGTTCGTGCCAGATTCTGTGAGCAGGTCCTGCCTCATACCAGACCTCTGTGGCTTATGTCACAGGCTCTCTTCCTACTACAGTCAGGAAGTCTGTAGTAGAGGAGAGAATTACAGCCAAGTCTCAGGCTAGTAATCTTATCACTGCACAATCCTCTCTCTCAAGATTTCCCCCTGTGCTTTACAGACCTTAGTCACAGATATGGACTTTTCATTTTGACTGAGTGCTACAGATCAGATGTGTCTCTTAAGCCATAAGAATGGCCATACTGAGTCAGACCAAAGGTCCATCTAGCCCAGTATCCTGTCTTCTGACAGTGGCCAATGCCAGGTGCCCCAGAGGGAATGAACAGAACAGGTAATCATCAAGTGATCCATTCCTTGTCGCCCATCTCCAGCTTCTAGTAAACAGGCTAGGGACACCATCCCTGCCCATCCTGGCTAATAGCCATTGATGGACCTATCCTTAAAGCACCACCAAACCCCAGATGAGAGGGTTTTGTGTGTGGAGGGAGGTGAGGTAGAGATAAACCAGGGATCGGGTCTTGCAGTGAAGATATACACTTATAGAGTTAAAATGATCACCACCAGACTGGGGACATTGGCAGGGACCTTGGGCATCTCCCGCCTTCCTCTGAACCACTGAGCACACATTGCCTGTTAGGACCATGTGGATTTATCTCAGATGATTGATTGTCTGCAATGGCATGGGAAGCAGGGAGGGTGCTGGGGGCCCTCTATCCCTGTCTTGCACTCATAGGACTGCCAGCAATGGAAGAGCCTTGTTAGATTATCTAGGTTTCAGAGTAACAGCCGTGTTAGTCTGAGTACTCCTTTTCTTTTTTTAGATTATCTAGTAATTCTCCCTCTCTGGCCATTACAAAAAGTGTTCCCTTTCGACATGTTTTCCAATGCTTTGTTTTACGTATCTCCAACAACTTCCTTTAAGAACCTATTCCACAGCCTAGATCTCCCAGACAGGAAGGCTGTCCTGATATACAACTCAAAATTTCCTTTCCACAATATTAACCCATTACTCCTAGCTCTAGCACCCTTGATCCATCCCAAACGCCTCCTCTCTCTCCTTGGGGATACTTGCAGACCGTTGTTTAACCAAACTGTGTATCAGAAATGGGCTAAATTCATTTGTTTATTCTTTGGCCTGGTCCCCACATAAAGTGGCACCAGTTCAACTAAAGGTGTGATTTTAAACTGATTTAGCTAAACAGTGTTTAGCTAAACACTTTGTGTGCAGCTACACTTAAATTGATTTAAGCCTGATATCAGTCATGCTTGCACCTGCAACAAACATAAGAGTGTCCACACATGGGTTTGCACTGGTGTAGCTAAATCAGTTTTTAAGTCAATTTAAATTAAACCAGTGCAAGTTGTGCGTATAGACAAACCCTTTGATAGCATCTCAAGGAATGGTTCTCAGGATTGGATGAGCAATCTTAATAACTAAGGTTCTCCTGCCTGAGATTTGGAGTCAACTAGCAGCGGACGTAAATGAAGCATGAAACGTCTTGGATGTATAGGAAACTGGGAAGAAACATAGCACCTGAGGCAAGGCACTGGTGACGGTGAGTGGGGGAGACCAACACAGACCTCTCCCATGAAAAAAAATAAAAATAAAATGCAACAGAGCAAAAAAATAGCTTATGAGCTGCCGGATTCATGCAATAATGTCTGCTACAAAGAGTTGATTTACCAGCGTCTTTCCTCACCTGGGTAGAGGAGAGGATGCCTGGAGGACCAGAAGCCAGGAGGGCATCCAAAAGAGCCTATGGTCCCAGAACAGCAGGGGCCTGAAAGCCAAGGGATTGAGACAAGTGTAGCCTGTCCTTCCATCCAAAAGACTCTAAAACACAGCAGTGCAAATGCAAACAGCTGAAGAGCTGGCTGGCTTGTGCAGCGATGTCCAATGTAGGCCATTGAAGTTAATGGAAAACTCCCATTGACTTCACTGGGCTTTGGATCAGGCCTTCAGAGGAGGTGCGGATGTTTTGCCTGACCTCTTAATACTTTTGCAGTCTCATTGACCAGGCTTCTCTGTCTTTCATTCCACCCCGCTCCAACCATCCACCGGGGTGGCTGACCTTGAAGCTTGTTATCTGTTCATCTTTGACAGATCCAAATACTTTATAAACTGCAGGAATCTTGAAGGGACTGCATCCAAATCAACAATTCATCCCATTACTGCTACAGTAGAACCTCAGAGTTACGAGCACCCCGGGAATGGAGGTTGTTTGTAACTCGGAAATATTCATAATTCTGAACAAAACATTGTGGCTGTTCTTTCCAAAGTTTACAACTGAACATTGACTTAATACAGCTTTGAAACTTTATTATGCAGAAGAAAAATGCTGCTTTCCCTTTGTTTTTTTAGTAGCTTACATTTAGCACAGCACTGTACTGTATTTGCATTTTTTCTTTTTTGGTCTTTGCTGTTGCCTGATTGGAAATTCCAGTTGCAAATGAGGTGTGTGGTTGACTGGTCAGTTCGTAACTGAGGTTCTTCTGTACATTTAGCTTTTTTAATGTGCCTTCTTTTTTTAGCCCCTTATTCTCCGTTGGACACAGAGCTCATGGACTCTGACTGGAATCATTCATTTGTATAGGCTTGGATAAGAAAGCTGTAGTGGGGACTGACTCGAGGGCCATAAGTAGAGGAGAATAACAAAGCAGTAATGTGCTGAGCTGGGAGGGACGGTATCTAGAGAGGGTGCCATCGGGACTGGTGCAAGGTCCCATGGTATTTATATGTTAATTAATAATCTGGAAGTGGGAAGAAAGAGCTCATTAACGATACTCACAAATGATGCTAAATTGGAAACACATAGAGAAGTAATACAAAAGGGACTGAAAGCAACCAGGAAAGGGGCAAGAGATTCAATTTGGAAAAAGGGGGAAATGATTTGTGTTTCTAAAGACATACGTAAATGAATAGGTACAATAAGAAAGACACCTACAGGCAGATATACAAGCAGGTAGAACAAAGGTATAAAAGAAAATACTACAGATTAATTAAATACATAACAATTTTGTGAGTGTGCATTATGGTAACATCTCGTGGGCCCAATTGGGTTCAAGGTTGCATTGTGCTAGGTGCTGTATATAGTAAGAGACTGTCCTTACCTCAAAGAGTTTATAGTCTGAATAGGCAAAGGATGGGTGAGAGGAAGGATTATTATCCCTGCTTTACTGATGAGGCACTGAAAAATGTAGGGACTTTCCTACAATTACACAGAGGTGGGGGCTGGTGGCTCATCTGGGTGCAGCACAGTGTAACTTTAGCTCAGGGCCATTCCTATTTGTCTTTGCTCCTTGCATGTTATGAATAGATATTAGCTGGAGCTCAGTGGTCTCCAAACTGGTCTTGGAACCGTCTGAGTCAAGCTGGGATTTGTTCCCTTGTTCATGTATTTTCTTTAGTCCTACAATGAAAACGTTGCTTTCTTTCATGAGCCATACAGAATATGTTGGTGCATTTCTTTGCAGCTGTTAATACTCAAAAAAGTGTTATCTGCCATTGACCTGAGGATTAAGAGGAGTATCTCCCACAATATAACAAGGCAGGGTTTCTAACAGAATAACAGGTTCTGAGAGCTGTCAGTATGTACCAGCGGAATGTTTGGCTCTCTGCACAGGCCCCGAAATTGAGGTGTGTTTACAACAGTTACATAATGAGGTGTTACCCAGGGAAGCAAGCTTGTTTGTTTTAATCACACTTTTTTCTGCCTTTAGTCTCCAATGTCCCAGTTCCGAGCTGCAGCTAAACTGAGTTCATAGACTCAGGGGCGGGGGAGAAGAGGGAAGAACGAGAAGGTGGCTGTATGCCAGCTTTGTAGCAGCTTGAATTTTGGTGACATCTGGGGAGAGCGGGGGTGGGGGAGAGGAGATCAGTCCAGTCCCCGCTCTGATCTACAGTAGCCCAAAGGCTACGTTAATGTCCTTTCAGCTACAACTGGTCACAAAGCACTGGCAGCCAAAACCAGAGGGAACACTGAGGTGCGCCAGTCCCCTGCCCTTCACCAGGGCTGCCAGGGGTGTGGCAAATAGCCATTCTTCCAGCTCTGGGCGTCCTGAGAACCCCTCTCCTCTGTGCTAGCGAGACTCCCAGGTGGCTGGCTCCAAGGCCCCTTTGGGACAGCAAAGCCAACCGAAAGGGGCTGCAGTGCAACCTACAACGGAGGCAAAGTGCTTTTGATTTCTGGGCACTCGGGCTGCACTGAGGTACAATTAAGGAAGCAGGTGTCTGTCGCTCCAGACCCAAAAGATTGTGGCATTTGAAGTGCGTAAGCAGGGCCTTGTTTGACAGCCGATTGCTGGCTCTTGCTAACAGCATGTTTCCAACAGGTTTTGGAAGCGAGTCCTGACTTGCCAAAGTCAGGGCACTGCCTCAGTCTGTCCTGGATGAACCCCCATGTTGCAGGTGACTGAGCACTCATGTGTTTGCTGATTTGCGTACAGGCATTTCAGTGGCAGACACCATTGCAGCACTGGATATAATTAGCAGTTTGGGTTTTTTTGTTTTTTTAAATACACAGAGCACTTGACAGAACCCACAGGAAGCCATAGCCTAGCCTCAAAGAATGTCCAGACTTGGGCCTGATGCCGGAAGACTACCAGGCACTGTCCTTGCCCCCATGAAAGGTCCAACTGTCTTCTGCGCAATTAGCCTGGTAATAAGTGTCTGCAGGACCTTAATTTTAGACATGACAAGTAAATGCAACAAACAAAAGGCAGGGGAGGAGCTGAGATAATATGGTGATGAGGACTATATGAATACCTAGTCAGACCGGGGGTGTGTGTGTGTGTGTGAGTGAGTGGGTGTGTGTGTGTGTGAAGAAAGCAAACTGCACAAAACCGAGATCCTGTGTTCACTCAATCCAAGTGCATGGATATTGTGAGGGTGCCATTAAAAGTGGTCCTATACCACTGACTCTGGTTTTGTGGACATCATGGAAGAAGTGCATATTCAGGGGGAGTGTGAAGAGGACAGTGTTCCATCATCATCCGATTGGGTCTCACATTTGTCAGGCCTCCTTGTGGGTATTTGCTGACTGAGGGCTGCTGGCAGAGAACTTGAAAAGCATTCCAATGCTAATTTAAATAAATGAATGACTCAGAATGGTTTGCCTTGGAGAAGGGCATTTTAGCCAGCCATTGAAGCATCAAATACCTCAGGGATTCTTAATTTGCAGAGTTATTTTCTTTTCCCTTTCAGGTGCTTCTTCTTTTAAGCCTCTTTCCTTTGATGTAGCCAGAGTCTCTCACAGGTACTGTAAATCAAGGTATATTTGATGCATTTCCTCCAGTTTGAAGAGCTCTCAGGGACATGTGTTTAAAAGGGTGTTTTTCTGACATTTATTGCGGCCGCTGTTACTGATCAGCGTGCAAAGGGACATTATGGTGGTCTGACTTTTTTTTTTTTTTTGGGTACCCATTGGGATGACAAATCCTCACTCTTGGAAGCACATTCCAAGTAGCCAGGTGGGAGCAGATGTGCTGGAGCAGAGAGAAAGAATCCTCCTTCTACCTCAAACAGCAGCTGCAGAGTTACTCTGTGGAAGCTAGCTACTCTGCATCTTGGCGGCTGGCGTCATCTCTTCAGCCCCTTATTTGGCCACCAGAGGATGGAGGATCTTGCATGTGTCCAATACACCATAGATACCTTAAGGACAAAAGGAGCTCAGGCCTGCAGGAACTGCTTTTACATTCACAGTGATCACAGACTGTACTGGGGTTGGGGGAGGAATGGATAGATCATCTGCAGCCTCCCCACCCCACACCTTTCCTGTCACCTGACTCCCCTTACACATAGTGCCAAAAACCATCATCAATAGCAATTACAGGGCTGCAAAGTTCAAATGTTCCAGAGGGACAGTGCTGCCCACTTTTGTCATGCTTGGTGTTTTTCTTAAACCCCCAGTGCCTGGAGTCATGTGATTCTGAGACTCAGCTTTCATTTGTTTAAAAATAGACGTTTTGATCCCTCATGGGTGCAGAGAGAAAGCTTGAACACAGGACCGGTGTGCACCCCTCTCCTCCGCAAAGGCCCAGAAATAAGAAAGCAATTATAAAATTAATTGTGTTTATTTTTAAGCCCACGATTTGTATGCCAATCTCATGATTTGAGGCCTGAACGCTTGGGGTTGATAATAGTGCAGTGAACGTCACAGTCTACTAAAAAACACAGGAAAGTCCTTGGACCCGGGCCTAGGAATGTCTGTCTTTCTGGGAAACGCTTAATCAAGGCATCGAGACTCAGCAGGTCACAAACTCAGAGCTTTCTTGATGCGACTAGAACTCATGTTAACTCTTTCCTTGTTCTACTTCCTTCCTATGTTCAGCCTTTCTGGTTCCTGGCCTATATTTAAAAGGTGTTAATCGTCAGAGCAGGGACCAGGATTTCATTTTAATCTCTGTGTAATAACAACAACAAAAGATATGGTGCTACATACATAGTTAATAGCAAACATCATCTGTGAGGCAGCAGAGTATTTACAAGAGTTCCTAAAGTCCTGGCCCAGAATGCACTAGATTCAGTGTAAAGCCTAGGATGGATGCTCTGGAAGCAGTCTCTTCTTTGGTTGGTGGCTATCTAGGGATACTAAATGCTTTGGTAACTTTTTATAAAATGTCCTTTTAAGCTAAAGGGGGAGGCGTATGTAGTATAAAGGGCTTGGGTAGCATCCTTTTACATAGCTCTACTAGAGGGTGGCTCACAGTGGTCTAAATTTCAGAAACCAGACAGAGCAGCAGTGTTGAGATGTTTAGTAAACATGGTTTAGATCCTAATGGGCCCCTGTGGTTCCTTCCTATTTCATATATGGCCCAAAAGGCAGAAGACACACCAGAGGCTCCAAGTTCTCAGCCGAACAGTAGGGAATGTCCTAAGGACCTCGTACATGCAATTCAGTCACTCTCCTAGACTCTCTCTCTCATTTAAAGCAATCTCACCAGTTATTGGTAACAAGAAGAGATCAAACCTTTTAAGAGACGTTATTGTTAAGTTGCCAATTATGTTAATGGAGGACATTGAGGGAAATATAAATCCTAGGAAAGAACAATGTTAAGGGGACTGGGCCTTTGAGGGGATGTCTATGCGGCAATGAACCCCCCCCCCCCCCCCCCCCGGCTGGCCTGTGCCAGCTGACTTGGTTTGTGGCGCTGTTTAATTGGGGTGCAGATGTTCAGGCTCGGGCTGCAGCCTGGGCTCTAGAACCCTGTGAGGTTGGAGGGTCCCAGAGCTCAAACTACAGCCTAAACTGTGTCTACATGGCAATTAAACCAACCCTTAGCCAGAGCAGCTGGCACGGGCCAACCGTGGCTGTCTAGTTGCAGTGTAGACATACCTGGAGAGAACTTAAAAGATGGTACGGGAGTAGTATATAGGAAGGATACAGAGGTGGATATACGCTGTTAGTCACTACGAACAGTTCTACTAGCACATGATAATATGTAACATTGTTCATAGGTTAGTGGGACCAATAAAGTTATCAGTGTGCACTACAAATGGCTTCCTTATCACAAAGCTCTTAAGAGGAAGCTCCAGGAGCTTTGATTACCATGCCCCAGAATACACTGACCACCAAACTTGTCCCTCCAAGTGCCGTGCCAGCATATCCTATTCCTTTGAAGGTGCTGGACACAGCAAGACAAGCTGTTACTCTTGCTGCTCTGTTACACTGGAAGCTCTTAAGATGCTGACCCCAACCCCCTAAGCAGTGCTCCAGTCCTTAAAAAAAAAAAAAAAAAAAAAAAGTGTAGTACCAGAATCCACTGCTGGTAAGTGAAAATACCGGGAGTACCAGAATGTGGAGACAGCTTTCCCAAGACAGTGCTGGAACAGGGTTTTCCAGCATTCCCACAGACTCAAGTCCCACCCATTGGTCTCAACTGTTAGGTTTTTCCTTTCACTGAATAAATGTGTTTCAGATTATTTACCCCTGACATTCATTAACTTTACAAAGCTGAATTCAAATTTGTGGTTTCCTACTTATCTTTAGCACATCTTTGACTCCCAACTCCTTGCAACTGTGGGGTCTGTTCTCATTTCCATTGAAGACAGTGGCAAAACTCCTATAGGTTTCAGAGTAGCAGCCGTGTTAGTCTGTATTCGCAAAAAGAAAAGGAGGACTTGTCTCGAAGGTGCCACAAGTACTCCTTTTCTTTTTGCGAAAACTCCTATAGGAGCAGCTCCTCCATAGTAAAGAACAGTCAGCAGCTCAGACAGGCACTTAAGCTGTCCTGGAGCACAGGTGATGTAACTTGTGGCTTTAAAATATTTTGTCACACACTAAGTGAACAGGCTTGTCTGTGATTAAATCTACCAAGGAGGGGAGGAGACAGGAGACATGTGGGTGGTTTGTGAGTGTTTATGTCTGCAGCTCAGTTTCCAGGAGTTCTTCACTGCTCTTACTCCAAGCAGAGTAACCAAAAGGTACAGTTTTCCCCTCCATTTCAGTATCCTTGTAAGTAACAGCCAGTCACCTACCCTCACACATGTGATCAGAAGCACACCAGTGGGCAATTCAGCCATATAAGGCACCGGAGTTTGACTATCCTAATCCCACACTAGTGTGCAAACAGCTCAAGGGGAACTCTCTGTTGAAATCTTGAATCAGACTGCCTGCCACCGTAACCACACAGCTGCTTAATAAGGTATCTTTATTTTCCCTGTTAATACAGAAACATGTAAGCAGCATACTTAGTAATAGCGGTGATTGGAAACTGGCATTTCCATTATGCAGGAATCCCTGTTCTGTGTGGCAACTGAGAACTCCTGAATGAACTAGTGATGGGAACAGTAAGGAAACAGACTCAGTGAACAGGACACATGGAAATTGGCTTTTTAAAGCAATGATTTAACTACCTGGTTCAAAAAAATGTCCTTTCCCAAAGCCTCATGCTGCTGATATGCTTGCTCCTCATTTTATTTATCAGCTGCACTTCTATTTTAAGTATTGGAAGTGATTTCTCTTCAATGGTAGGAAAGTATTTATCATTTCACCTGCAGCCAAGTAGGACCTGGAAAAGAATGCTATAGCTGATGGGAGGGTCAGTTGGAGCCAGTTCTAAACTGGTTGTTCTGCCTCAGTGCTCAGCAGAGCTTGCTGTGTCCTTTCAGAAATGGAGATTTTGCTTCTGTGCATATGTCTGATCTGCATAGTTCACTGCATTCTAGAGCAGCATTCAGTGATCATTCAGATAGAACAGACAAGAAAGAGCTCTGCCCAAAGTGGTCCATTTATACAGACCAACAGAATTGTGTCTTTTGGTAACAGACTTATTGAATGTTCATGTTAAACACCCCACAACCATGGCAATATTTGCTCACTGTGTTAGTGGTTTGGATCACCGCAAGAACATTTGTTTAGATGTTTTTGTTATTGGTTTTAGTATCAAAATGTGTAGCCATGGAAATTAATGATTACCAGACACCAGGGTCCCATAGGTCTCCCCTTCTGTGAGTAAAGCTTTGGAATGATTAGGAGGGGTCTCTTCTGCCTGCTGTCCTGGCAATGGAAGTGGCTTATGGGCACACTACACTAACCTAGAGATTTGGTGGCCTGGGAGGTCATATTAGAAAGCTGTTCCTCACTCAACTTGCTCAAGGGGCACATTAGTCAGGGACCTGGTTCTTGGTTACTGCTCTTGAAAGGAGATCCAGAAGCTGAAGTTTCCCTGTTGTGCACAACCATTGCGACCCAGCTCTTGTACAATGGGCTATGCAGCCAACCAGCCCCCACCTTGTTTGTGCTCTGCTCTCACCTGACCATCCCACTCCTTACAAGTGAGCCAGAGAAAGAGGGACCTGCCTGCTGGACTTTGCTCTTCACAGCACCTTCCCCTTGGTCTCCTCCCGAGAAAGCAGATTTACAGGACTCTCCCTTCTAAACAGCTCCCTTCTTTCTGCATTGGCTAACTGAGTCTCGGCTAATTTGTACAGCTAGGGGATGTGGGGGGAGGGAGGCCCTATTTAAAGGGAAGGACTTATTTGCTTCTAGTCTAGTTCTAGCAGAGTCGACTTGTTGATAGGTGGACTATAATGCAGTGACTGTTTAGTCACACCAGTTCCGATTCTTCACTGCTGTGTGTGATATGGCAGCATTTAAACCCCCAGTGTGCTCACTGGGAGGATAATTACACAAGAGGCAGAGCAGTGAAGAATCAGGCCCTCAGCCTTTTCCAGGGTGGAGTTTTGGGTCAGTTTTTGACATGGTAACTTCAGTTTCTGCTGTTTATGTTTTTAAATTGCTCAGGAACCTAGAAATCCACGAGGCACATGATATACATGGTGCAGCAGATATGGCAAATGCCTGCAATACCCTTGGAAGACCTTGTTGTATTCAGTTTGTATTATTGTGAGCCAGGACCTATGTAACCTCTGTAGAGGGAGATGTGACAGATGTAGGACCAGGACATTCAAAAGACTATAAATTAAAGCAAATTCCTCAACTCCAGTTATGCAAAACCCCTGCCTTTTGAAACTATGCCCTGCTGACTGAGTCACTGGCTGCTGATTACTTGTTGCAGAAGGCCCAGATCAAAGGCCCAAGCTAATTCTGGATCAAAGGTGGATACACACTTGTAACCACAGGGAAAACCCAGCTGTAGGACTTGAAGACCAAAACTCTGCAGAGCCTAAGGTTGGAGCTGGGGTGACGTCTGGTAAGCTTTTTAGTGTGTGGAGGTTCTTTATGGTTTTCATAGGTTTTCTCTATAATGTTTTCACCTTAAGAATAAATGTGCTTTCCTAGAAGGAGTTTGTGGTAACTTATAACTGTTAGTAATACACTGGTCATAGCCCTTGGAGAGAAAGCAGAGCGCAGATGCTGGCCTTTTTGGGCAGTCTGGCTTGCTGGGGATATCACAGCGTAAGCAGGGAAATATGCAGCCTTAAAATCCCTGGTCAGGCAGGAGTAATATGTGGGTCTTCATCCAAGAAAGGTAATGCGTGGGAGCCAGACGCCTAAAGTGGGTGCCCTTGGTGGATCACTGAGGGGGAATACAGTCCAGTTGCCCTGAAACCGTGACACATGGAACAATGTTAGAGGACCATCCCTTCTTGTGGTTTACCACTTTGAACTTCTCTAAATGCTGGATGAAACTTGGAGCTTCCCAAGGCAGAGGTGGATTAAGGCCATAAACAGACTGGCTGATTTGAGCCTCATGCTTTGAGAGGACCTCCAGATTTTGGAAAATAGCTCTCTTCCCTTACCCACCAGGGTGGTCCATGCAGTCTGAATCCAAACCTGTTCTGAGCTATATTCTGCACGTTAGGGAATGGACAGACCATTTAGTTACTGGGCTCATTCCCATCTGATTTTATGATAGTTTCTTACACTTAACCCCACCCCACCCCACCCCAAGAGCTCAGAGTAACTGTAGAAGACTCTCACCAGTTGGTGCACTCCCTTGTGGCAGGGCATGATGTTGCAGGACCTTCTCATCAGTCACCTCCACGGGACAGCCAGTCAGGCTTGCTGGTGGTCAAGTTATTCTGGTGATCTGGGCCTCTGGCCAGGTCACATTCAGGCTCACCCCTTCCAGGGTAAACCAGGAATCCAACAAAATGATAGTCCCCTGCCCTCACACTGGACCTTCAGCGTGACTCAAGAGTCAGTAGTCTTCACCCCTTGTATCAAGGGTTTCTGCACCGTCTTCCTCAGTAGGCCCTAGGGCAGTGGGTGTCAACCTATATACCATTCTGGGCTGCATATGCGGCCTACAATATGTGGGGTGCATCCAATACTACCTGTATGGCCCTGATGTCACATGAACTGCAGCTGTGTGCTGATTGGGCCACAAGCAGCCCAAGGCCACAGGTTGAGAACCACTCCCTTAGGGGAACCAACACTCTCCTTCTATTCTAGAGTCCAGTCCAGGGACCCTCTAGCAAGCACACTAAGATGGTCTACTCAGACACCTTGTTTTTATCCCTGGATCGCTTCCTCCCTGGCCCTATTTCAGAGCTCTTGCTGGACTCAGCAGGTCTCTCAGTTGGCCTCTTGTCTAGGCCTATTGCAAAGAGCTTCCTAACACCTTACTACCACCTCTTTTGCTCTATGCGAATTTTTCTACTCCATCCAGAGGCAGGGTTACTACTGCCGAGGCATAATAAGAACAGCCACTGGCCATCACCCAAACACCAACAAAAGCCAGCCACTGGCCACCTAACAAAAAGGATCCAGCTACAGCTAAAGTGTTTGAGGGAAACATTTTACACACACACACAGATTTTAAAGTGTATTTTGATGTTATTTTATCTTTTTTTTTTTTTACTTTACCTGGATTACAGGGATGTGAAACATAGAACATTCTAACGCACCCCAACTGAAAAAAAAAAACTAACAGCACATTAACGCTATCGGCTAACAAGGAAGCTAGCTGAAAACCAGCCACATAGCAACCCTATTCATAGGTCAACTTCCTGATGCTGCAGGCATCTATACCAAAGTAGAGATCCCCAGTGCATACTCACTTCCCCTTGCTTTCCTTCCTGTTTATAACTCCATCTGCCTCTATCATAGTGACCCAGCTCCTCTGCAGCTGGGCCTAATGCTAAATTGGGCATGGCCCACCCTCCAGGGACCACCAGGAGGGCTAATTGGGCTCTTAGGCTCCTGTTAATCCTTTGTTTGCCAGCGTGGCGTCTATACACACCATCCCAGGAACCTTCACTTTGGATTTCCAGGCTAACAGTTGTTTTTTGAGAAATCTGCAATACTCTCTCAGGGGTGTTTTAAATCATGGATATTCACAATCTTCAGGCCACATTCAGCGTTTTGCCAACTATTTCCTGTGGTACTCTGTAACTCAAAGCAGCACCCTGGAACCCCCATATTCATCACTGTCATATAATTAGGATGTGTTTTGTACAAAGTATGCCTTGTGAGGTATCATTTTTAAAGTCTTGATCTGTGGAACATGAATATCCTCCTGTTGGATGGTATGTGCTGTCATTGTATGGGAAGTGATGACATTTTGCTATGTGTGTGTGCCTGAAATATGTTGTGAGGTTGGGAATACCTTTCAGGTACAACAATGGAGCAGCCAGACGCACTGAAGGCCAGTGAAGGGAATCCACTCCCCCAACATCTCGGAGAGAGCGTATATACAATGGAGGCTGTTTGACCCACATTATCGCAAAAGATCTTTCCAGCAAGCTGGAAGAAACTATAAAGAGAAGTGACATCACGACTTGGCCTCACCCCTCCCACAACTCAACACCTGGAAACATGTCTAGAGGACAAAGTCTTTGAACCAGGGGAGGGTGGTCCTGGGCTGGAAGGCAGTTCCAGCCTATGCACTGAACATCTGTGACCAGTTTGTACCATCTGTCAGGGTGACACACTAGTTGACTCAAATTCTGTTTAGTTTATAGAACTCAGACTGCAAATTTATTTTTGTTTCTTAGGTAACCAACTTTGATCTCTATGCTTGCTAATTATAATCACTTAAAATCTATCTTTCTGTACTTAATAAATCTGTTTTATATTTTACCTAAAACAGTGTGTTTTGGTTGAAGTGTTTGGGAAATCTCAGCTCAGTTTACAAAGGCCAGTGTGCGTCCTCTCCACATCGAGAGAGACAAACTGGGCAATGAACGTACACTGGTCAGGCTTCTGACCAGGGCAAGACAGTACAGTTCTGGGGTGCAAGGCTGGGGAGCTGGGGGTAACTGGCTGGATCCTCTCTATTGTTGGTTCATGAGTGTCTGGGGAAAACATTCAGGCAACTCAGTTGAGTGTGTCCCTGCCCGTGGAGGTCGGTGTAAGTGCTGCACCTGCCAGAGGTTTGTAGCTTGCCAAAAGCATCACAGGGTGAGACGGATACTTGAGGTTGGTGGGACAGAGGGCTCAGTGGTCTCACAATCCAGGTTGCACCCTAGGGGCCCCATCACATTTCCTCAGGTGTTTCGAGACTGTTTTATGTAGTATTGAGATAGATGTGTCGGTTCCAGGACATTAGAAAGACAAGGTGGGCGAGGTAATATTTTTTATTGGACCAACATCTGTTGGTGAGAGAAACAAGCTTTTGCGCGTACACAGAGCGCTTCTTCAGGTCTGGGAAAGATACTCAGAATGTCACAACTAAATACAAGATTGAACAGATAGTTTATAGCATAAGTAATTAGCACATATTCTGAGGGACTATTCAAGGTGAAGCGGCCCATGTGTTAAATTATCTGTGGCCATGGGGAAGCTAAGGTGCAGATGGCACAGCCGCTCCAACATGGGCCTTAGGAAGGATGCAGTGTGGGAGTGTGACCATCCTAACCTAAAGGACACCTGGCAAAGCAGCTACAATCGAGGCCTTATGATCCCATGCCAGAGCACAGAAGTTCTGCCAGACTCCACATACGTATGCAGAACGTGTGGGCATCCTGAAGTGTTTATTGCCCCACTTTACTCAGGGACAGATTCTGCCCCCTTTACTCATGCACATTAGCACCTTCTATCTTACTTTGCGAGTAGTCTCTATGAAATCAATGGGACAACTTATTAAGTATCACACTCCACAGAAGCATATTGGAATCTGACCCTAAATCAGTAGCCTGCTAAGGTCTCCTCCTGGAGAAAGCCAGCAAAGCAACACAAATGTGACATTTCTAGGCCAAGCTGTTCTTGTGCAATTGGGTGGGTGGGGGGAAGGAGTGTTAGGAACCTCTTAAAGCATCTAGCACACTTGTGTGCATGATCAAAATAATACCTCTCCGTCAGAACTATCCTCCAGTAGAATTTCCCATCTCTTGGAAACTGTCTAATTTGCCTCAAGCTGTGGGAAAACTCCCTTAGTAGAGAATCTCACACACTAATATATGTGTGTGTGTGTGTGTAGACAGCCTGGCTAGTGTGTGTGTCCCCAAATGGACATTATAGTGGAAAAGGAGAGTCACCCTTGACTAAGGAGTTCGTGCTATGTCACCATAGCATTGTACCTGCCATAGCTTCTCTTGTTTCCAACGGAGGGAGTCCTAGCCTTTTCCCTCCCATGCTCCACTGTGCTTTAAATCCTTCACGCAGAAAATTCCTTATGCTCTTGGCTCTTATTCCTTCAGGACATCTCTCTTCTCATCAATTCTGACTGTTGAGTAGCCTGAATTCAGTTGTTCCAGTCCCTCTCTTTTCAGTTATGTTCTCAGCTTCAGAGGATAAATATTAATAGCTTCCATCTATACTGTGCTTCTTTTGCAAAGAATCCCGAAGAGTCTTATGGTTCATATGTACACGGGGACAACTTGAGCCCCCCATGAAACGTAGCCAACTCTGGGATGGAATGTGGCAGCTGTTTAGCAACATACAGCAACAATACACAATGGTTTAAGACAAGAAGCAACAATGATCATTACATTTATTTGAAACCCCAGTGGGGAGTCCACGTTGGCAGAATGTAATTACTTGTTTTGGATGTTAGCCAGAATACTTGGAATAACACTCCTACTTTTGCAACAAGTACCATAGGATTTTGAAATACCTAACCTTTCTATAGTGGCATATTTACAATGGACACATTATACAACTAACACATATTAAGATAGGTTAATACTAGTACATGTTAGGATTCCAAATACAACCCCATTAATATTATGGATAATTATCCAGGTCACAGGCTATAGAGCGGTGGTGGGGGGAGACCATTAGAATATTCTTTCTGCCTACACCCATTATCTTTAACTGCTGCTCAGTACAGAGGTGTCACAGATACACCGTACGTATTTCTAAGATAGATTTTTAAAAGATGTATTGCCCCTTTCATTAACGTTTGTTAGTCTAACTGAAAGACTTGGAGCACACAATGGCTGCTTCTTTGCCTTTTATATGTTCCTTTATTTTATCTGTAGCTTGCTCACTAATGTAACCTCTCATTTTGAGGCTTAGCACACTGGCAGGGACGACAGACTGGCAGTATGGAATAGTTTGAGGGTCAGATCTGGGAAATTCTCTCCCTTATACAAAGTAGCTTGAAAACTTACTCCTCTAAGGGAGGAATAAGTATGCAAACCAATGGAGGCTTTGAGTGGTCTGAGCAGGAAGTATTTCTTCAGCCCTATTAGCTAGAGAGGTCAGTAAATACCTCCCCCATGTGTTTAGACACCCTGTCTGTGAGCAAGCGAAAACCCTGGGCTCTCAGAGTAGGAGATTAGCTGAAGATAAGACTCTGGGGAAGTATGAGACAAATTACATTTCGCAAAGTGAAGGCATTGTTTCTATGTTTGCTTATATATTGATTTTGGTCTTAGATGGCTGGATGTGAGTACTCAAATAAAACAGCTCATATCTTTTCTGCATGTTTGTTTGGGATTCCAGGCTTGCTCAAACAAGTCACGGGCTGCTACATGAACCTCTAACTCATGCTGGTACCCTTTCCCAAGGGGCATGGCAGGCTAGAAGACAACAGAACAGACACCTCTCATGTTATGTTTGGAGTGCTAGTTCAGAATTGACATGAGTAAACCTGCCACTGACACTACTTCGTGCTCTACTCAGGCACTTCCTTGGAAGTCTATTAGAATACAGGCCAAGCCTGACTCAACTCAGTTCAGGAGATCACATGACCACAGCGGACAGCTGCAGGCAAACATCACAAATCTTTTCCCTCTTGCTATGTAAGTTCAGGAAAGCTTGAATAGTCTTCAGTTTACAGGAATAGAGGTGACAGATGTTCAGTAGATGGCTGAGGGGTTAAAAAGCCCTTTCATGTCTCTCCGTGGTATTTGGACCCAGCCTGGCCTGCAGCTGGGTGCAATATAGATGTGATCTCACTGTGTATGTTTGGCAGAGGCATGCTGCTACAGAGAGTTTGATGCTAAGAGCAAGAAGTGCATCCAAAACCCTTAGAGTCGCCTTCAACACTGCCTAATACTCTCTGGACGCTGCTTTAGCTTGGATAATTTCTTGTCTTACTATCTGTACAGGGGAGCGGGAACAATCCCCTTTCTTGATTTATATTGTCATCCTAATGGGGTTCAGAGACTGCAGTTATCTTACCTCTTCCCTACAGCAGTATTTGCCTTAGATTGCATGTTTAGGGCTCTCTCTTTCTCTGATCCTTGTAACCCCTTTTCCTGCCCTTGTGATTGTATACTGGAGACCAGGTCTACAACTCTTATTCAAAGTCCAGTTACAGGGCTATTCACCATTACAGACCTCATTTACATGAGATTGCTCTCAGAGAAGGGTATCAGTTTTCTTCACACCAGAATTCCACAGCATATTCAACATTTAATTTGCTTGAGAGAAGCTAGCAGTCTCCTGCTGGGTAGCTGCACTGTTTGTTTGCTCTCCTCCTGCGTGGGACTTTACTCTTCCAGTGATATTGAAATTCATCACATTGCATGCAGGTGTCTGTGGGTTTCTCCAGATCATGCTGTAGAATTTGGTTCTGTTCTCCTATGTCTGCTACTTAGCTGGGTTTTTGTTTTTGTTTGTTTTTTTGGGGTGGGGGGGAGGGGAAGAGCAGGAGAGAAGATATCACTTGGAATTTGATCACTGCTCACTCTGTATCTTCTTATAACTCACTAATGAATATATTAACTTCTGATTTCTATTGTAGCCAACGTGGTACTATTCATACATCTTCCCCTACCTTTGGAGTCTTTTCATTACTTAGATTTCTAACCCAGGCTGTAGTAATTTTCAAGAGGGTAAGCTTTTCTCCATCTTCTTATTTTGGGGTGGGGGTTCTCTATGAACACCTTAGCGCAATCCACATACTGCACTACGGCCACTTCATTCCTTGTATTCACTAAATCAGTAATTAGGTCAAAAGATAAGTTTGTTTAGCATGTCCTGTTAAATGTGTTGGTAATTCTTGAACTTTTCTCTGAAATAGTCACATGTGGAACATTTTCCATTGGAACTGATCTCAGATTAATTAGCCAACAGCATAGATGGGGGTGGGAAGTAGGTTAGGAAGGCCTGTTTATACAGATATCAATATACAGGGCAGGGAATTGAGGATGGGATTGGAATCTTTCACCGACTCCAATTCAGTCCACGTCAGCAGACACAGATCATTCTCACTGGATAGCTGTTCCACAGGCTATGGGGAACGAAGTGAGGATCTCAGTTCTGATTCTAGGATGACAGATATCCCAGACATCTATGAGAACTCTCAGACACCAAGGACTCAATGGGCTGTGATTTCCTCTAAGTCAGGGGAGAAGTGCACTGTAGGGAAAGCTTGCTGTTCTGCAAATAAGGAGAGGACTTCCATCTCCAGGTCTCATCAAGCCAACAACAGACAGAACATCAGAGAGGCTCATACTGCTCTCCTGTCTTAAAAGGGATCCCCTCACTCAGCCCAACATATGCCATTTCCTTGTCAGGTTTGAATGGATTTGACAAGGGGCACCGCTCCAGCATGCCCAGATATACCCAGCACCCCAACCTTCCCAGAAGTCCAAGAAGGGCAGAGAATTGAACTTTTCTATGATAATTTGGAAAGAAAAATTAGCAGCCAAGACCCACCCAGCAAGTATGAATCAAAGTTGGGTCATGCAGAGCCAACAGCATCTGTATTTGGCACATATAGGGAGCAAACCACCCACACATGTGTTCAGGGCATTTCTTTGTACTTTTCAGATCAAATGCAGCTTTCTATGCTAGTTTGGTCTGGCCCACATATTACTGATAAACTCTAATCTTGTCCTGCAGCACTCCCTACTCCTCCTCCACCCCCATGTTATTTCAAGTCCTGGACTCCGCTTATCCTTCAAAACATTACTAAGTAACACATTACTAAGTAACAACATCCTCTTGCCAGCTCTGACTGCCCCACCCCACAGTCCATCCCGCTGTTTATCAGCAGCAGTCTGTTCTGTCTAAACTTGCATTTGTAAGATCTTCAGTGCACAACTGCAAAGATAAAGTCTGCACAGTACCTCGCACACTCTGGGTACTACATAAAAACAACAAACTTTTAGGCTACCTCTTTTTAGGCTAGCATTTTGCATCAGCACTTTACAAAGCAGGCAGGTATCAATGCCCTGTTTTACAGATGGGGAAATAGAGGAACAGAGCGGTGAAGTGACATGACCATGCTGGGAACAGAACTCAGGTCTCCTGAGGGCTAGTCCATTGCTCTATCCACTAGGCCAGTCTCTCTCATATCGACGATAAGAATACTCCTAGGAAGCTGACAGGCTCACATCTCCCTTTGCTAAGAGACCAGCATCAAGATTCCGTTTTCTAATTCATTGTGCTACAATTTGCCCTCTGCAACTACAGTTCTTTGATTCCTGGAGTCTGCCAGAGGCAGACAGAAGCGCGTGTGGGGAAGGGAGGGAGCTTTAGGAGAGCACTCTCTGGACAAGACCTTCTCTCTGAGGATCTGAAGTTACATTTTAACTTGAAGTCCCAAGCTGTGAGACTGGATGGGGCAGGAGATTATGAGTGGGATAAAGAGCCTTTCCCTTTCACGTTATCAGTTCTAGACAAGCTCCGACCAGTAATTACCTCCAACACGGTAATTACTCTAGAGGTCGTAATTCCTGTTGGGCAAGTCTCTGCATTACAGCTAAAACTATTCAAGCCCTGACCTCACTAAAAGAAGAAAGTCCAAGAACTGCAGAAGCCAAGGAGACTAAAATCCCTGCACTCTTGCTTAAAAAGGGCCCTTCCCAAAGAGGTCCAATACACACATGCAGGGAGAAGCTGGCATGCTACTGACTGTCTCACCTGTTCTGAAGGTTTCAATCTCTAGGGCTGTCAGCCCAACACCTTCCTTTCACCAGCACTAAAATTTCCTCTGAAGAAAACACAGCAAGCCACGCAGGTGACAGTAGCTATATATTATTTATTCTGCAAAACGGAGGTATCTTCTATGGAGTTAAACACTGGTATCACAGCCTAGTGTTTCTGCACTGCAATATATGACTGCGTATATACACACACGATGTACAGCCACTGTACAGACATCTTCTCTTGCCCTCGCCATAACAGAGCCCTCCCTGCTGACGCTGTCCATAATACTGGTGGTGAGGGATAAGTTCGTGACCCCTTCCCATATCCATGGGGTTTCCCAGAGAAGAAGGTGAAATGCAAAAGCCACACACATGTTGATAAGAGAGTTGCATCAGCACCCAAGCCCGGGGTTCATCACAGCCTGGATCCAGGTTACAATTCATGACAGAACCTGGCCACCACCTGGAGTTATTTCATTCTCACCTCAGTCTTCATTCGCTCCTCTAGGCGAGCTCCTGGTGGTTGCAAGGCACACCTCTCCTCCCTACATCAGGACACTGTCAATATTCCCTGTTCACCGTGGTCCATGTTCCAAAGCCGGTAGAACTCTGCAAAGTCCACATAGGGCTCAACACGTCCATCCTCATCTGGCTGGAGTGAGTGGGAGGGGCGGGAGCGGAAGAGGCCCCCATCTGAGCTCGAGCTGCTGCTCTGGGTATGGGTGTTTGTGGACTGGAGAGTCACTGTTGGGCTCTGACTGCAGAAAAGTGGCGGGAGAGAACACAGACATGTACATTTTAATCAGTCCATGCCTAGTGCATCTCAAATGCCAATGCCTCTTAACCGTATCAAATTATCCCTCCCCGTGGCTAACAGAAACATGTAGCTGCGGTCCCTCACTCCTCCAGGAACATTATGGAGACATGTTCAGATCCACTCTGATATTCACAGGTGATAAGAGAGCTGCCTCATCACGACAGGCCTGACGCACGGAGCATTTGAGGGGTGGAGGACAGAGTAAGAAAAAACTGAGGGTGAAAATCAGACTTCCTTCCTTGCCCCTACAGCAGAGTCTGTCAGCAAGAAGCACTTTTCACCATGTGAACTGCAACGTGGATACGGCAGCTCCACTGTTCCTGGAGCAACTGGAAGGTGGGAACCAAAAAGTTACTGGCACAGCAGGAGGTGTACGCCCCGCTCTATGGCAAAGGTGGCGCTGAAATCAAAGCCAACCATGATCTTGCATGGTGGAGAAATGTCCCTCCCCAAAAATATGATGTAAATTCAACCCTTCTTTTCTTTTCTCCTGCGTGCAATCCACCAGCCAGCCAGGCGACCTGCACAGCCACAGCCTCTCCATGGGCCAGCCGGCTGACCTGAGGCCCTTGGTCTGAGTCCAATGGAGTGGGTGAGCCCAGACTCCCCTACCACTGCCCAGGCACTGACTACTTGACCACCCAGTCCACCAAGGATTCTATTTATTCCACCACCCAAACCACACTGAGTGAGAAGCAGGGAGGGACAATTGGTACTGAAATAGCACACGTCATTTACTTAGTGAGCGTGGGTGTGGCTTCATCCAGGGTGGAGCTGCTGTGGGCACCATTGACCATCTGGCCTTGGGAAGGCATGACAAGGGACAGCGTTACGCTGGTCTTGCTTGTGCTCTGGGCACTGGAGTATGGCACAGAGACAGGATAGATGCGGCCTCCTGAAAAGTGGGGGGAAAAGGAACATAACAGCTGTCATGAGATGTGGGAGAGTGCATGGAAACCCCAGTGTCTGTAGTTCCCCACAACTGCCAGAGGGGCGTCCTGGCCTACTGAGATCCCGTATGTCCCCAGTTGCTCTCTCCAGTGCCCTCCAGCCTCTGAATCACTGTGTAAGGACACCTTGGACACCTGGTATTGAAGTGATAATTCCCTTAAGGATGTGGGGGAACAAAATCTCCATCAAAGGCTTCTTCCCCTGGCATCAGGTCAGTGTTGGCAGGACAGAGGGGTACTAATCTCCACTCCACCCACCCTCTTTTTCCTGTTCTCTCCCTCCCATACCTTGTGTCGGGGTCAGCATGGGCTGGCTCATCTCGCCCAACGGGTACCCAAAGTTCCTCACCAGCAGCGTCATATCCTCATGCCAGGGGCAGAACTTGGATCGTTCCCCACCACTGGCAAAGGTGTCACAATGGATCCGCTTAACCCGGTCCACCACAGCCTGAGCCACGGCATCTAACGATGTTTGCTTAGCAAACTCGGTGGCGATCATGGCTGCGATCTCCTGACCGTGGAGAGAGAAAAGGACTTTAGGAGAGTATTCTGGGGGAACTCTGACCCAGCCATCCAGCGTGAAAGGTTCTTATGGTAACTGCCCAGTCAGATAGTTGGAGAGGCCTGAATGTCCCACCCTGAACTGACCTTTGTGGTCTGGAACCATCCCACTGCCCCAGTGGACTGCTCCATTTCAAGACAGGGAAAACAGCCTGGAAAAACCACTCTGCCAGAACAGCTCACTCATCCCACTGCAGACTGGGATGATGCATCCAACCATGGTGGTGCTAACAGGACATCTGTGCAAGGCAGCTTGCATGAGTGGAGCTGGCACGGATGGGATGATTTAACACCTTTGGGAATGCCTCCAGCCAGGAAGTTCTCACCTGATTGGCCTGCCCGGGCCCGTGAGCCGCCTCCAGAGCTTTGTAGAGCCCTTCTGACATGAGTACCAGGAAGCCAGTCACCCCATCCAATGGCTGCCCTCCATGGATTTCAGGCTCAGCTATGATGGGCTTAGATTTAGCAGCACTGAACGGAGAAAGCTGATTTAGTATTTAATAGAGTGACGCAGGCAGGTGGAAGGGGGAACCTGCCTTCAGAAGAAAGCAGGACTGGGGAGAGAGCAAGACCACAAAGTTGAACTTTTTCTAACCTGAGCAGTTCAATATCAGTGTAGCCATATTTGACCTTGTAATCTCCAATGCGCCGGGTGCTCTCTTGCCCACAGATAGTTCCAACTTGCTTTATTTTCCCTGCATCCAAACCTGACAGATAAAGAAAAAAGTTCATTGATTCTTTGATATACCTCCTGAATTTCCTGCACTTGTATCCTGAGGAAGGAGAAAGGAAACACCCATAGTTAAAGACACCACAAAGGGTAAACTAAGGGACATGAAGAGACATCAAGAAACCTTCAGGAACTCAACAGGGAAGGGAGGAAGAGCAGCTCATCCTGTCCCAGTTTTTAAAGGAGACAGCTTTTCCCCATCAGTTGCTCCAGGAACTTTAGAGAAGAGCAAGAGAGCACACACACATACACACTGAATTGGACACTTGGCCCTGGGACAAAAAGCCCACGACCAGTTCCAAAGCCACCGCTAGCTGCAGTGCTGGGTGTACAGGAATTCCAGAAGCACAGTCAAACTTTACAGCAAGGTTGCCTGTAGACCCTGCAAAAGGGGAGAGAAGGGTGTCTTATGTGAAATAAGATGCAAGGGACTCTGTCCAGCTCCCTCTCCATCTGCGACTGCCATCCCAGCCCCCAGCCTTCAACCCCATCTTTGTAATCCAGGGGTTGAGTGGATGAGTTGAACAAGCAAATTCAATGCCTCTCACAGATTAGGTGCCTACATTAACATTAGCTGCTCCGGAGAAAGGGTAAAAAACCCACCAATCTGAGCCGCAAGCAGGCACTTATATGGCAAAAAAGTTAGAAGGAATAGGAATACAAACACTTTTGCTTCAGGGCATAAACCAATCACTAACTAGCTGCAGTGAGAAAGGAACTTCTCATCTGGACAGGTTAGTTGTCCATTCTGGGGGTTCTAGCACCTTCCATTGAATCATCGGGTCGTGACTACTATTAGAGACAGAATGCTGGACTAGGCAGGCCTCTAGAGTCTGATCTGCGCTGGCAAGTCCCGTGTTCCTAATTATGACTGGACAATAGGCACAAAAGAATTTTGGAAAAAATTAGTTCTAAAAGGTGACTGTCGCCACCCCATGGTGAACACAGGAGTCCAGGTCAGACTCCCATCTGATTCCAATCACATTCACAACGTGGATGGTCCAACATCTACTCCCAATAGGAAGGCACAGCCCTGAAATCTCCTGCAGGCTGAGACTGACTCAGTCATTTAGTGTGGCTGACTTGCTGGCTCCTGGCATGGATGATTCTTGAGATTGACAGACCAATACAAAGAGGCTCCTGGTTTGCCAACCAGTCAGTGTGTATGATCCAGCCTTTACATATGCCTGTCAGTCTCCAGTGTTGCATAAAGGCTGCTTGGAGTTAGATATCAATTGCCAGTAAAACCAGAAGGCACAACTAAAATGCAGCTTAACCAAGTAAGGGAGAGCATCAGGAACAATGTTAAACTTCTGATACAGTTCACTGACACTAGAGGTGGATGTAACTGCAGACAGAATCAAGTAGGATACACTGGCTGGCTAACGGATTGGGTGTGCAGGCAGCAGAGTGCGCAGCATGGGGCCCTGGGGAAAAGGAGCCTTATTTGACTGTTTAGTCCATAAGCCTCAGACTACCACTGGTTTTTGTGGGTGCTTGGTTGCATATATCACAACCCAGAATGCCCCTCCAGCTCATAGCTACTTCCCAGGAGCTTCTGGGGAACAAGATGTAAGGTGCTGGACTGACAGCCCTTGAGACAAAATCCTCTCTATCCCCACAACAGATACAGCACAGGGGGTAGTAGCAGTGCGAGCTCCAATTCCATATTATTCCTCATTAATGTATGTCAACCTAGCCCTGGAGGGACCTAGTCTGGGTGAGAAGGGAGTTCAGTCACCATGGCTCATTCATTCCTTGGCCTCTCTGCTTGACTGCCAGCAGAAGTCCAAAATAGTGCCAGAGGAGAGGGGGGTTTTGTGAGGCAGACACCAGTACGGATGGAACTGGACCCTAGCCCTGACTGCTCTTTCATCACCTGCATCAGCATGCAGAGGGCTGCCTATCTCTGGATCCACTGAACACAGCTCCCCTCTTCCTGGGACTCATCACAGTCCTAATCTGTTCAGGCAGGGCAGAAAAGGTGGGGGAGTTGCATTGTATGTAAGAGAGCAGTATGACTGTTCAGAGCTCTGGTATTTAACTGCAGAAAAACCTGAGAGTCTCTGGATTAAGTTTAGAAGTGTGAGCAACAAGGGTGATGTCGTGGTGGGAGTCTGCTATAGACCACTGGACCGGTGGATGAGGTGGACGAGGCTTTCTTCCGGCAACTAACGGAAGTTACTAGATCGCAGACCCTGGTTCTCATGGGAGACTTCAATCACCCTGATATCTGCTGGGAGAGCAATACAGCAGTGCACAGACAATCCAGGACATTTTTGGAAAGTGTAGGGGACAATTTCCTGGTGCAAGTGCTAGAGGAACCAACTAGGGGCAGAGCTCTTCTTGACCTGCTGCTCACGAACCAGGAAGCAAAAGTGGATGGGAACCTGGGAGGCAGTGACCATGAGATGGTCAAGTTCAGGATCCTGACACAAGGAAGAAAGGAGAGCAGCAGAATACGGACCCTGGACTTCAGAAAAGCAGACTTTGACTCCCTCAGGGAACTGATGGGCAGGATCCCCTGGGAGAATAACATGAGGGGGAAAGGAGTCCAGGAGAGATGGCTGTATTTTAAAGAATCCTTATTGAGGTTACAGGAACAAACCATCCCGATGTGTAGAAAGAATAGTAAATATGACAGGCTACCAGCTTGGCTTAACAGTGAAATCCTTGCTGATCTTAAACACAAAAAAGAAGCTTATAAGAAGTGGAAGATTGGACAAATGACCAGGGAGGAGTATAAAAATATTGCTCAGGCATGCAGGAGTGAAATCAGGAAGGCCAAATCACACTTGGAGTTGCAGCTAGCAAGAGATGTTAAGAGTAACAAGAAGGGTTTCTTCAGGTATATTAGCAACAAGAAGAAAGTCAAGGAAAGTGTGGGCCCCTTACTGAATGAGGGAGGCAACCTAGTGACAGAGGATGTGGAAAAAGCTAATGTACTCAATGCTTTATTTGCCTCTGTCTTCACGAACAAGGTCAGCTCCCAGACTACTGCACTGGGCCGCACAGCATGGGGAGGAGGTGACCAGCCCTCTGTGGAGAAAAGTGGTTTGGGACTATTTAGAAAAGCTGGACGAGCACAAGTCCATGAGGCTGGATGCGCTGCATCCGAGAGCGCTAAAGGAGTTGGCAGATGTGATTGCAGAGCCATTGGCCATTATCTTTGAAAACTCGTGGCGAACGGGGGAGGTCCCGGACTACTGGAAAAAGGCTAATGTAGTGCCCATCTTTAAAAAAGGGAAGGAGGAGGATCCGGGGAACTACAGGCCAGTCAGCCTCACCTCAGTCCCTGGAAAAATCATGGAGCAGGTCCTCAAGGAATCAATTCTGAAGCACTTAGAGGAGAGGAAAGTGATCAGGAACAGTCAGCATGGATTCACCAAAGGCAAGTCATGCCTGACTAATCTAATTTCCTTCTACGATGAGATAACTGGCTCTGTGGATGAGGGGAAAGCAGTGGATGTGTTATTCCTTGACTTTAGCAAAGCTTTTGACACGGTCTCCCACAGTATTCTTGCCAGCAAGTTAAAGAAGTATGGGCTGGATGAATGGACTATAAGGTGGATAGAAAGCTGGATAGATTGTCAGGCTCAACGGGTAGTGAGCAATGGCTCCATGTCTAGTTGGCAGCTGGTTTCAAGTGGAGTGTCCCAAGGGTCGGTCCTGGGGCCGGTTTTGTTCAATATCTTCATAAATGATCTGGAGGATGGTGTGGATTGCACTCTCAGCAAATTTGAAGATGACACTAAACTGGGAGGAGAGGTAGATACGCTGGAGGGTAGGGATAGGATACAGAGGGACCTAGACAAATTAGAGGATTGGGTCAAAAGAAATCTGATGAGGACAAGTGCAGAGTCCTGCAGTTAGGATGGAAGAATCCCATGCACCGCTACAGACTCGGGACCGAATGGCTAGGCAGCAGTTCTGCAGAAAAGGACCTAGGGGTTACAGTGGATGATAAGTTGGATATGAGTCAACAGTGTGTCCTTGTTGCCAAGAAGGCCAATGGCATTTTGGGATGTATAAGTAGGGGCACTGCCAGCAGATCGAGGGACGTGATCTATTTGACATTGGTGAGGCCACATCTGGAGTACTGTGTCCAGTTTTGGGCCCCACACTACAAGAAGGATGTGAAAAAATTGGAAAGCATCCAGCGGAGGGCAACAAAAATGATTAGGGGACTGGAACACATGACTTATGAGGAGAGACTGAGGGACCTGGGATTGTTTAGTCTGCGGAAGAGAAGAATGAGGGGGGAATTTAATAGCTGCTTTCAACTACCTGAAAGGGGGTTCCAAAGAGGATGGCTCTAGACTGTTCTCAGTGGTAGCAGATGACAGAACGAGGAGTAATGGTCTCAAGTTGCAGTGGGGGAGGTTTAGGCTGGATATTAGGAAAGCTTTTTCACTAGGAGGGTGGTGAAGCACTGGAATGCGTTACTAGGGAGGTGGTGGAATCTCCTTCCTTTGAAGTTTTTAAGGTCAGGCTTCACAAAGCCCTGGCTGGGATGATTTAGCTGGAGATTGGTCCTGCTTTGAGCAGGTGGTTGGACTAGATGACCTCCTGAGGTCCCTTCCAACCCTGATATACTATGATCACTTACCCAGCTGGGAGAAGCGGAAGAGCTCATCCTCATTCTCCGTGGTGTGGTCCACGTTCAGCTGTGTCACCTGCAACCCATCCACCGTAGACTTGCACAGCAGTGCGCGGTTTGTACCTGTGGTGGGAGCAGCATGTGAGGACCTGGTGACTATAAAGAGGGGGTGGAGAGGTGGAAGAGAGGGAGAAAATCCAAAGAGATGGTAGGAGAAAAGGGGAACAAGGAAGGAAAAGAGGGAAGGGAATGAAGAGCACACAAACCTTCACTGCAATCTCCTACAAATAGCCTCTCAATAGCATACAAAACAATCTGGACCAACCCCTAATCCAGTCCTCAACCAGTGCCTGCAAACACAGACAGTTCCTTTCTTCCCTAGGGAACCACACTACTGTACTCAGCCCCTTTCCCACATGTCTTTGGTCACAAACATTAGAACAGCCAACCTTTGGAGAGGCACAGACCTAGCAACCAGCTTCTGGACCATTTTGATTTCACTGCCATCCCCAATTAACTCAAGTGCATTTCTCACAATGTAAGAAGCAATCCAATTGCTTCCCAAACTCAGGTTCTCCTCACTCTGCCAGAGCTGCAGCCACCCTCAGAAATATCAAGATCAAGCGGGTGAAGAAGAGGAACACACCTACATTGGCGATGTAGAGCTTGTTGTTGAGTAGGACAGCCACAATAGCCATAGCTCCTCCAGAGATCTCCCGCTCCAAGGCCTTCAATCTCTCCAGAATCTTCTGGTACTGAGAAGGCAGCTGGTGGTGGGGTACTCCCTAGAACACAGGATAAGGGGGGAGCTTAACCCTACACAACCCATGGCATCGAAATCACAACCAGACACTGTGAGCTCTTCAGGGCAGGGACCATCTTTAATCTTGTGCAGAGGTGAGCACATTGTTTAGCACTGAAAAATAATAGTGCCAGATTTGACAGACCTTGCAGACAGAAGTCCTGTTTACTGGCAGAACAGACACTTCATAGACACAGAGGCCATGCCCACTTCCCTGCCTGTATGCCTCAGCCTTGTCTTAGAAGGAACACACCTATAATGGTGAGTGCAGAGTTTAGTCTCCATGACCCATTCAGTTCTTGGCCTCTCTGCTGAGACTAACAGTAAGGGGTCCAAGTAGTGCCAGTGGTGATGGTGGGTTAATGTGATGTGGGAATGCTGGGAATTGGATTGAGATCCCTAAATCATTTCACACAAGCCAACAAATGATCACCAGAGGGTAACAATTTTCAGTTACAGCCTCCCGTGGGCCAGACCGAGGCCAGTGACCTAGAGACAAGAGGCTTCAAATCCCATCGAGCAATTTGGAGGGGGCAGGAATGCATCCCTTCACTAAAGTCAGATTACCTCTGGCAGTTGGGACTGAAGGCTGGCCTTCTCTGCCAAAGCATCATCAATGGACTCCAGAAAACTTCTTTCTGCCACATCAAAAGCCTACGAGGGGACAGGAAATATTAACAGGAGACAAGTTAACAGCAGCTGTTTTGCAAACACAGCAATCTGATGTCTGCTTACCTTCCATCCTAACAAAAACTTACACTACTCAACAACTTTACAAACTGATGTATAGACTTGTATATACACAGGAATCACTATACTCACCAGTGACGTGCAACCACTTTGAAGTGGAGTGGTGAAACTGGGTAACAGCACGTAGGAATATTACGCAACAGTTAAGGGCAGGAAATGAAAAATTAAACTCACAGGGAGACCAGAGAGATCTACTGCTGCTTTAGGAAACGGTTTCACAATCCCATCTCCCCATATCCTAAATGTTTTCCCTTCACTCACTATCATAAACAAAAAAGGTCAATGGTGACCAGATACCCAACACAATTAATATTAACAAGCAGAGGGAAGGAACACAAGCCAAAATATGGAAAGAAAAGGTTAACGAATGTTTAGATAAATTAAATGTATTCAAGTTGGCAGGGCCTGATTAAATTCATCCTAGGGTACTTAAGGAACTAGCTACGCAATCTCAGAAGCATTAGCAATTATTTTCAAGAACTCACAGAGGAGGGATGAAGTCCCAGAGGACTGGAGAACAGCAAACATAGTACCTATCTTTAAAAAGGGGAATGAAGAGGACCCAGGGAATTATAGACCAGTCATCCTAACTTCAATATCTGGAGCGATACTGGAACAAATGATTAAATAATCAATTTGTAAGCACCTCGAGGATAATAGGGTTATAAAGAATAGCGAGCATGGATTTGTCAAGAACAAATCATCCCAGTCCAACCTAATTTCCATCTTTGACAGAATTACTGGCATAGTGGAAGCAGTAGACGTGAGTGATATATCTTGTTTTTAGTAAGGTTTTTGACACAGCTCCACATGGCATTCTCATAAGAAAACTAAGAAAAATGCAGTCTATAGACGAAATCACTATAAGGTGGGTACCCAACTGGTTGAAAAACTGTACTCAAAGAGTATTTATCAATTGTTTGCTATCAAACTGGGATAATGCATCTAGTGGGGTCCCTCAGGAGTCAGTCCTGGGTCTGGTACTAGTCAATATTTTCATTAATGACTTGGATAATGGAGTGGAGAGTATGCTTGTAAAATTTGTGGACAACACCGAGCTGGGAGGGATTGAAAGCACACTGGAGGACAAGATTAGAATTCAAAAAGACATTGACAAATTATAGAACTGGTCTGAAATCAACAAGATGAAATTAAATAAAGACAAGAGCAAAGTACTTCACTTAGGACAGAAAAATCAAATGCATAACTACAAAATGGGAAATAACTGGCTAGGGGGTAGCACAGCTGAAAAGGTCCTGGGGTTATACTGGATCACCAACTGAATATGAGCCAACAATGTGATGCAGTTGCAAAAAAGGCTAATAGCATTCTGGAGTGTATTAACAGGAGTATTGTATGTAAGACGTGAGAGGTAACTGTCCCGCTCTACTCGGCATTCCTGAGGCCTCAGCTGGAGTACTGGGTCCAATTCTGGGCACCACATTTTAAGAAAGATGAGGATGAATTGGAGAGAGTCCAGAGAGCAACAAAAATGGTACAAGGTTTAGAAAACTTGACCTATGAGGAATGATTTAAAAAAAACTGGGCTCATTTAGTCTTAGGAAAAGATGACTGAGGCAGGGACCTGATGACAGTCTTCAAATATAATAAGGGCTGTTACAAAAAGGATCGTGATCAATTGTTCTCCATGTCAGCAGAAGGTAGGACAAGAAGTTAATGGGGTTTAATCAGCATCAATGGAGATTTAGATTAGATATTAGGAAAAACTTTCTAACTAAAAGGGTAGTTAAATTCTGGAATCGACTTCCAAAGGAAGTTGTGGAATTCCCACTGTTGGAGGTTTTTAAGAAACAGGATGGACAAACAACTGTCAGGGATGGTCTAGATTTATTTGGTCCTGCCTCAGAGCAAGGGGTTGGATTTGATGAACGTTTGAGGTCCCTTCCATCTCTACAGTCACTTTGTTTCTCCTTATAATCCCCTTCTTAAGCTGACCTGTTCCTATGTCCAAGAAAGACTGAATGCAACTTCCTGCAGAGTTGTCAACACTGCACTAACGGAAATCGGGTGACAGAGGAAGGCTAGGCGAAAGTGAAATGAATAGTGTTGTTCCACATTCTCAAGCCAAGTGCACTCCCAGCTCGTGCCAGATGTCCACAATCTTCTCCCCACCCTTTAAGAGCCAGGACATTGCTTATCCTAAGGCAAAAAGGAGAGTGGGGTGTTGATACAGGGGGAGGCATGGGGTCTTCACAGCAGAATTCCATTACCTGCAGCAGGACCCGGCGCACATCAGCATCACTGTGATCTGCATTTAGCTGGCCCAGCAACAGCTCCGCGGAGAGCCTCTGGCCCACGAAGTTGGTGACCCGGTTGCCATCGTAGCCATTGAAGACCCCATAGAGATAGTAGTTGTTCTCACTCCTGCCAGAGAGGGTCAGGGTGGAGGGGTTAAGCGCGGGTGTGAGGTATGACAGGGACGGATAGCAGCACCACTGTGAGCCTCTCCTAACAAGCCTTGTACACTCTAATTCTGCCCCATTTCTGACCCCTACTGTAAAAAGCCACACACCACTTCTGTCCTGCCTCTCCATCTGTGAGCTTCTATCTCCACCTGCAGCCCCCTTACCTGAGTTTCAGCCAGTTATCCTCCCATGGGTGGCCTTCTGTCCCCTTACCATCTGCACTGTAGGAACGATTTGGAGCTGAGCCCACCCCAGACAGCTGGCAGAGGGGCAAGTCATCTGTCCAGCTTGGCTGCTGTTCCTGGGGAACAAAAACAGGAAAGATCCCATGTAGAATCCCAACTGGTTCAGAACTAGGGACACTGGGTTCTGCACAGGATGGAGCACCATCCTCCTACTTCATCACAGTCCTGAACGCAGCTACCCAGCCAGTGACCTCTTATTCCTTGCTGCCCCAGCGAAATTACTTAACACCACTCTCCCACTCTGAAGCTGAGAAGCCTGCAGCACTAGCTGCACCTCCAGCCCTCGCTAACAAGGAAACAGGACTGGAATGCACATCAGAATCTCGCACTCAAAAGAGCAGAGCATTAACTGCCCCAGATGAAGCCTGGTGTAATCTTTCATGCTTCTAGGGCAGGAGTACAGGTGAACTTGGGGAACAGACTGATCAGGTTTTGTGCTGCACACATCCAACCGCAGCCAGCAAAGGAACATGAAACAATCTACTGTTGTGAAGGTAAACAGTGAGGAACTCTTGGGGGCATAATTACTCCACCCTGCCCACAGACAACTTTTCCCCCAGAAAACATTTCCTCCAGAAAGCTGCACAGTCACTTCCCAAACCATCCCTTCAAAACACAGCGCACACCTCCCCACCCAAATCAGCTTTCCCATATACATGCCTCCTATAGACATCTGCTTCCCTGAACAGAAAGACACTGCTTCTAGGTGAGCACACACCACACATCCCTGAGCATGCAGGTAACCCCCCCCCCCCCCCACGCACACACACTCATATGCTGGCAGGGGTCTCACACCCCTCCCTAGAACCCTCACAGTCATCCCGCGGGGAGTATAATCCCCTTCACTCACCCCCTCCCTGTGCCCCTCAGACACCCAACAGCCACCCCCCTCCTCCCCTGTGTTCTCTCCACACCCCCACCCCCAGGCGGGGAGACAGGGTAGCCCCACTCCCTTGCCTGTGCCCCCCATAGACACCCCACCCCTCTGCCTGTGCCCCCCATAGACACCCCACCCCTCTGCCTGTGCCCCCATACACAACCCCTTGCCTGTGCCCCCATAGACACCCCACCCCCCCACCTATGCCTCCCATACACACCCCCTTGCCTGTGCCCCCATAGACACCCCACTCCCCGCCTATGCCCCCATACACACCCCCTTGCCTGTGCTCCAATACACACCCCACCCCCCCACCTATGCCCCCCATAGACACCCCACTCCCCCGCCTGTGCCCCCCATAGACACCCCCTGCCTGTGCCCCCCATAGACACTCCTACCCCACAGCCCCGCGTGTGCCCCCAGCAGGGGAGTCACCTCCTCCCCACACAGCGCCGGGCCATTGCGGGGGGGAGCTCTCACTCACACTCTGCAGCAGGCTCCTCCTTTGCGCCGCCATCTTGCAGCAGCCGCAGAGACACGCCGGTCCCAGCCCCGCAGAGGGTGGAGGCGCCGAGAGCGGCGTCCTGGCCGGGCCAGGCCAGGCCGGGCCGGCGGGTTTGGGGAGCGCGCAGCGCCGCCTGGCGGGCAGCGGGAGCGCCGCAGGGGGCGGCGGGGGCGGCTGCCTGGTGCTGGTGGCCCGCCCGCCCGCAGCCTGGGGGGGGTTATTCCCTGAGCCTGCGGGCCCCGGGGGACTCACCCGCCTGGGCTGCCCCACCGTGCGCAGAGCGGCACCCCCGGAGCAGGATGTGGATTAGGGTTGCCCACTTTCTCGTGGCACAAAACTGAACCCTCTAGCCCCCCCCCCCCCGCCCAGCAGGGAGTTGGGCTGCGGGAGGGGGTGAGGACGAGGGGCTAGAAATGAGGGGTTCAGGGTATGGGAGGAGGAGGAGGAGGAGGAGGGGGGGGGCCTGGGGTGGGGCAGGGAGTTGGGGTACGGGGGGGACTCCAGCTGGGGGTGCGGGCTCTGGGGTGGGGCTGAGGATGAGGGGTTTGGGGTACAGGAGGGGGCTCCAGGCTGAGGGAGTGGAGCTGAGGGATTTGGAATGCGGGAGGGGGTTGTATGTTGAGGCAGGGTGTTGGGTTGCAGGAGGGGTTATGGGCTTGGGGTGCAGGCTCTGGGCTGGGGCCAAGGGATGAGGGGTTTAGGGTGCAGGAGGGGGCTCTGGGTTTGCGGGGGCTCAGGGCTGCAGCAGGGGGTTGGGGCTTGGGGTTGGGGTGCGGGCTTACCTCTGGCAGCTCCCAATCAGAAGTGCAGCGGGGGGCTAAGACAGGCTTCCTGCCTGTTCTGACTCCGCGCTGCGCCCGAGAAGCGGCCAGCAGGTCCGGCTCCTAGGCGGGAGGGGGGCAGATGGTTCTGTGCGCTCCTCTCACCCACAGACACTGCCCCGCAGCTCCCACTGGCCGTGGCTCCCCGTTTCCGGACAATGGGAGTGCAGAGTCGGTGCTTGGGGTGGGGGCAGCATGTGGAGCCCCGTTCCCCCCCACACACACACACCTAGGAGCAAGACCTGCTGGCCACTTCCAGGGCGCAGCGGGGAGCCAGAAGAGGCAGGAACTAGCCTGCTTAGCTCTGCAGCACTGCTGACTGGACTTTTAACGGCCCAGTTGGTGGTGCTGACCAGAGCCGCCAGAGTCCCTTTTTGACCGAGCATTCTGGTCAAAAACCGGACACTTAGCAACCCTATGTGGCACGTGGCTTGGGCCCTGTGGCGTGGAGTCTGCCCGGCTGCCCTGGGGATCAGCTCCTTGCCCTCTGGGCTCTTAGCAGGGCCTCAGCCTCTGACCCAGCCCCCACCTTTCTCCAATGGGTCTGGACTTTCCCTGTCCGCCACACACCATCTCCGTGCCCTCTCCCTCTCCCCTCAGCACCCACCCAGCGCCTCTTCCTCTCCTTCCTCGCACCCTGAACACTCCCCTCGCTGGCCAGACAGGGCTATGTCTGCACTGCAGCCGGAGGGGCAATTCCGAGCCTGGACAGATGCACACATGCTAGCTCTCTTTGAGCCAGTGTCTAAAAACAGTGGTGTGGCCATGCTGGCACAGGTGGCGGCAGCTTTTAGGGCCTTACTACAATCCTGCTTGACTCCCTGGGCACGTACTGTGGGGTCTAACCTGAGCCACCGCCTGTGCTGAGGCTGAAATACTGGTTTTGGTGCTAGCTCAAGCTGAGCTAGTATGTACCCATCTATCCATGCTAGAAACACCCTCCCACCCATACCTACAGCGTGATTGCTCATACTTCCCTCTTCATGCGTCAATCGCACAGGGCTGGATAAGGCACAGGCCTCTAGCTCCTGGAGTCATGTGATTACACCAGAACCTCTGCTTTCATTTTCACTTAGCCCTCATGGTTCAGAAGAAAAGCTTGAAAATGTGACCTGAAAATCTGCCTGAACCTGAAACAATAGATTGGAGAGGTGTGATCTGCCCCAGGCATCTCAATGGATAAGCCCCACTGCTCTGGGGGCCCCTACAAACACCCCCCAACAGCGGTCTCTGTGTGCCAGCCAGGAAAAGAGTACAGCAGTCCCACCCCCAGAAGCAGATACTCCTGTCCTGTGGGGAAGTACTGAAGGGCCTCAGTACTGCCATTCTGCCTCTTCTCCTGGGAAAAGAGGGCCCTTTGCTTTTACTCTTCCAAGGGGAGAAAGGGACCTTGAGGGGAGGGGAGGGTGTCCCTCTGCTACCATCATTCTAAGTGGGGGGAAGGACCAGGGGGCAGAACCACGGTGGGCCTATGTCATGGTGTGCTTAGGGTGCCTGAAATTGCCTTAATCTGACCCTGCTCTCCAAAGCTCTTCTCCTCAGCCCCAGATCACAGCTGGTGCATCTAACAGGTCTTTAAGGAGGATCAGTTCTGATTAAGTTCAAAACCTTAGGTGTCATCTCTCAGCTGTGTTCTTAGCCCCTTTATGCTGCTGGAGTAGCCAGATCTCCTCCATTTAGAAAGCCCCTGGTGTAGAGGCAGCATGCTTCTGTTGTCCTCCTTTGCAGCACCCAGCATAGGGACATGTTGGGGCTGAGCCCTGGGGCAGTAGAGGGCATGTCAGCAGCAGAAAGGGTGTGTGGAATGTCTGAACACGTAGGTGGCTGTGAGTATCCACCGTAAATTAGAGCAGCCCCTGGGGTGGCTCTAATTTACACCAGAAGCTCAGCTGGCTCCTGGACGAATTCAGGCACCACAAAACTACCTTTGCACAACCTCTTCCCCTACGACTGGGCTGTGCTTCCTGCGAGGCACAGCTCAGAATCTGTGCCACAGTTGCTGAAGTCAGTGGAGTTACTCAGCAGTCTCTTATAACTGAGATCTTAATCTGGCCCTTGGTCAAGGCTAATCCTACCAAAGGAACCCAGTGAATGAATTTAGAGCAAGACAGCATAGTTTTTAAAAATTTTATATAATGATATACATGCACATGTACAGATAATTGGTTTTGGTCTTTTTCAAGAATGTGCCTGCACCTTTCTAGGTGAGGGCAGCCTGGTTCAGGGATGCTGGGTTTTGTATAACATCTTTACGGGAACAGGAGGGGAGATGTAAGAATAATCCCATCGCTTAAATGAGGATTCAGATGAAGAGACCTCCACTTGTGTGACTGACACATTTTTGATATGAGTGATGGATGCACTGAAGGTTTCTCGGAACAGCAAACATTTCTCTGTGTGAATCAGTACCCAAGTGATCAGATGTGAAATTCTGCTCTTGTGTGGCAATGTCATGCTGGCCAGGGTGGGAGTTATCAAGGCTGGACACTCCAGCAGTCCCATAGTAGTCTTTTGTTTTGTAGAAAATATATGAGGTTCAGACACACAAAATTCTACTTTCAAAATAAACACCAGTGAATTAACTCAATGATTTTGAACTATGTCTATGAAATGTTGGGGGCCTGGCCAGCAGAGTCCAATCCCTCTTTGTCCACTCTTGTCTTGTGCCTGATCACATCTGTTTCTTCCAAATATGTGGAGAGTTCCAATCCTTTTCCTTCAGACATGGTACACGATCCGTTGGCTGGAGGTTGAACCTAAACAAATTCAGACTGGAAATAAGGTGTACATTTTTAACAGAGAGGATAATTAGCCATTGGAACAATTTACCCAGAGCTGTGGTGGAGTCTCCATCACCGGCAATTTTAAAATTAAGATTGGATGGTTTTCTAAAAGATCAGCTCCCATTCAAACAGGAATTAATTCAAGGAAGTCCTATCACCTATGTTATATGGGAGGTCAGACTGCAAGATCACAGTGGTCCCTTCTATCTTTATAATCTATGAAGGACACAAGAATGTTCAATAATCCAAATGGAAATAGATACCGTGTTAGAATGATTTCTTAGAAAAAAGGTTAATATTGGCCAGGTAAGAGAATATACTAAATTGAAGGTCCCAGTCCTGCAAACAGGTACACAGAGGCTTAGCTTTATGCACAAGCGTAGTCCCACTAACGATGGTAAGCCCATGTGTAAAGATAAGCACATTTGTAAGCGTTTTCAGGATCAGGGCTTGCATGTGCACACACATCAAATGGGGAAAATTATTTTAAAATAACATTTCTCTGGAACTTCAAAATCTCATGTAGAGCAGAATGTTTCTATTGGGTTTATATATTAAAAAGATGATGGGAGCTATCTATTTTAAAACACAACTGCATTGCAGCTATCACCTTTTCTGGATTGCAGCAGAAGCAGATGCTGATTTGATGATGCCTAGGGTCACAGTCCTATAACATGATGAGCATGGGTAGATTCCTGTGCCTGCAGAGAGCTCCACTGAAATCACTGAGGCTGTGTATGGGCCCAGGGATCTGTCCATATGCATCACATTGCAGGATTGGGGAATTAGGATTGCATTCTGCTTTATAACATGTACATGCAGCTCCCACTCAGGTTAACGGAATTGTGTGTATATGTTACAGCAGAATTTAATCCAGAGAGAGAAAGCACTGTCTAGAGGTTAAAGCAGACCTGCTTTAGTCCTAGAGTAAGTGATGAAGTGAGCTGTAGCTTCACATCGGATGAAGTGAGCTGTAGCTCACGAAAGCTTATGCTCAAATAAATTGGTTAGTCTCTAAGGTGCCACAAGTACTCCTTTTCTTTTTGCGAATACAGACTAACACGGCTGTTACTCTGAAACCAATCATCTAATAGTTACAGCCTTGCCAATCTGTAGTGACAAGCAACATGGCTGCTACTCTGAAACCTATCTTTTTTTTGGAGTGTGGGGGGGGTGTTCTTCCTTGCTTGCAGATCATCGAGGCTGAGGTTGGAGGAGAGAGCTACAGTTTTTTGGGAAGGCTGCAGGTTGGGTGGTGGAAGAGAAATACTAGTCCAGCATAGCTGGGCCTGCTGCACTCATGCTAATCTTGGTCTTAACGCTGCAGAGCCATTCACAACCTGCGCATTGAAGAGGCAGGACCTAAAGCTATAACAGAGTCTCTCCCCTCATCTCTCCCTTTCCCATCTTCAGCCTTCTTCCCGCAGGCTCAGCTGCCACACCTATGCCGCCCCCTCCTGTCACTGACCAGCCACTGTAATAGTGGCTGCAGCACTACGTGTCTGGTCTATGAAGTGATTAATGAAGATGCTGCTGTGTAGTGCCCTGGGCACTATACAGGAGTCAGCAGCTGGGCCTACAGGCATCCCCCCCTTTCCATGCAGCCTGGAAAAGGAGGGAAATGGAGAGGGAAGAGACAGACGTGTGAGAGAGAACTGGAGAGAGAAAAGATGACCCCTCCCTTTCCCGAACACACCCCAGGGGTTTAAAAAGGCAAAATGGAATAGCTTCCCCCGGAAGAAAGGCAGGGGTGGGCACAGAGCTGCCTCCACTCCATGTCTGTGTGTGCCCAAGAGAGACCAAAACAACAAAGATGATGATCCCATGAGGGTTCAGCCAATCTGGATTTTTTGAGTGGGTGGGTTTCGGTGTTGCCAGCAACTGTGATTTTATTGAGAGGCTCATGATATTTATTTATAATTATTTCACAGTCTCATGATATCTTAAAGCCCCAGCTCCTGGAGTCCTTGTGATCTCATGAAAATTTCAGCTTTCATTTTAAAATACAAGGCAGTTTCTAGCCTTCAGGGCCGCAGAGCAAAGCTTAAAAACATGGCCCCTAAAGGTTCAAAAAACAGAAGGAAATTAAAAGATGCCAAAATGTCTAATTATTTGAAATCTCATGATTTTTAAGATAAGCTCATGGGTTTGGGGGAAGGGAGTAATTTTTTTGGAATACTTGGGGTCGGCAGTGCTGCAATGGCTCATGAGTTATTGGTTGACACTGAGTTTTTAATGGGCTCCGAAGGACATTTTTGCAACCTACTAACATCTCAAAAGCTAGGAGAGTAGAAAGAAGCCTTTAATCAAATGCAGCCTCCCACTTCAATGGGTGCACTGTACTAAACTCTTTTTGGACATGATTTTGAGTTGTAATCCAGGGGGACACAGATGACCCACAGCAGCACCCTAATCCTGGCCCAGCACCGCAACCCTAATCCTGGCCTGGTGTGGAGGTGAGGTGTTGGGGAGGGGAACTGGAGAGCAAGCCCACCCCACACACACTCCACAGTGGTGGCTCCTGTCCCTGGGGCTAGGCCCAGCTCCCCAATCTGGATGTGGCAATCTGGTGCACAGGGTCACAGCACTACTCAAGTTTGGCCCAGCCCCCCCTCTGTCATGACAAAGGGCATCTGGGTCAAATTTGAATGAGTGGCATTGCAACCTGGCTCACGGGTCACAGCACCACTCAGGTTTGGCAGCCTTGGTTTCAGGAGTTCTGTGGGTACAATTGAACCCAGGCTAAAGCCCCAAACAAAAATGGATCAGAAGATGGCTCTGCCTTTCCTGGCTACTCAATATTGCCCTCACTAGAAGGAGGGTGTTGCAGGGGGAAGGAGGATGTCTCAGGGGATTGGGGAAAAAGTGGTTACTTACTTTCTCGTAACTGTTGTTCTTCGAGATGTGTTGTTCATGTCCATTCCACATTAGGTGTGCGTGTGCCGCATGCATGAGCATTGGAAACTTTTCCCCTTAGCTAAGGCCACACCTGTCGGGGTTCACACCAACATGAGAACCTTTTCCACTTGGCCATATAGGCCGCCCTGATAGAGGGCTTTCTACTGCCAAGCAGAATCTGCTGCACGGGAAGGGAGCACTGGATCTCCAGGGCATTTAGCCACAGAGCCTCCCTGCTGTCAGGTGCAGTGACTGCAGGTCGGGGTGGAGAAGCCGCCCGTCGTCCTGTGTAATGAAGTCCTGGTGTAGGGGCAGAACTACTGGGGCGTCCACCGACAGCTCTGGGAACGATGTGTACCAGTGCTGGCGGGCCCAGGCAGGGCCGGTGCAAAGTTGTTTCGCGCCTTAGGCGAAACTTCCACCTTGCGCCCGCCCCCCCCACCCCGGGAGCCCTGCAGCAGCTCCCCCCCTTTCCCCCCGCCCTGAGGCGCTCGCCCTGCGGCAGCTCCCCTCAGCCCGGGGAGCCGTGTGCAGCAGCTCCCCACCCCAACTCACCTCTGCTCCGCCTCCTCTCAGAGCACGCCACCGCCGCCGCTTCTCCTGCCTCCCAGGCTTGCGGTGCCAATCAGCTGTTTGGCGCGCAAGCCTGGGAGGGAGAGAAGCAGAGCGCAGCGGCGTGCTCAGGGGAGGAAGCGGAGCAGAGGTTAGCTGGGGCTGGGACCGGTTCCCCTGCGTCCCCCCCTAGTTCCTTGCTGCAGGCGGCCCTCCCCGCGCCCCAGCTCATCTCCGCTCCACTGCCTCCCCAGAGCGAGCTTTTGGCCGCCCCCAACCACTTGGCACCCTAGGCGACCGCCTAGTTCACCTAGTGGTTTCACCGGCCCTGGGCCCAGGCTGGGTTGATGAGGATCACCGCCACCCTGTCCCTGTGCACCTTGAGCAGGACCTTGTGCATGTGGTACGACCTGCTGAGGGAGTCCGCCAGCTCGTTCCGCACCCTCGGGAGATAGAACGCCTCGAGGTGAATCGCATGGGCTATGCAAAGGTCCCAGAGGAGGAGAGCCTTGCGACAGAGTGGCGAGGAACGAGCCCCGCCCTGCTTGTTTATATAAAACATGGCAGTAGCGTTGTCTGTCAGAACTGTCACGCTGTGACCATCCAGAGTGGTGTGAAAGATCTGGCAGGCGAGACGAACCGCTCTGAGCTCCTTCACGTTGATATGGAGCGACCGCTCTGCCTCGGACCACAACCCCTGCGACATGAGGTCCCCCAGGTGAGCTCCCCATCCATGGTCTGATGCGTCCGTCAGCAGCGTCAGGTCCGGAAGTGGGGGAAGGCCACGGTACCAGCGCTGACACGGGCGGTCCCGGCGGCACAAGCCCCACCGAGCCCAGAGCTAAGGGAGCTCAGTGTGAACGATGGGCTCAAGGGCATAACGGATCAGCCCTCTATGCCTGGCACCTTTGAGGCTGCAAAGGACCTCATTGAGCTATCGGCGGCAAGCCCCCTCCCATATGGGGAGAACCCTCCGGCACCCATGCCTCAGGCGCCATCGAGGGGTAAGCCGGCAATGGTGTGCCACTCGAAAACACCGTCCCGGCACCGCTCCCGAAGTTGGTCCCGGTTGAGCTCCGACTCCGCAGACTCACATTTGCCAGTGGCCCAGAAGGAGGTTGTGGCACCGGCAGTGGGTCGACGTGAAGAAGGACCAGGAAGGGCACACCGCTCTCCAGCACCGCCCAGAGACTGGCGCTAAGCCAGGCTTTTGAAGGTGCTTGAGGACAGCGTACCAGACCAGTCACCGGATCCGTCCCTTTGTTTCCTGAACCGCCTGTCCCATTTCTCCCATGTGTGGTCCACCATTATGTTGGACCGTTGGGTCTTACACATGGTGCGAAACGGGTACTCGCTGCAGTTCGTCTCCCTCCCCCCCCCCCCCAGCTCCCTTCCCCGTCCCTCTTCAGGGACCCCTCTCACGAGCATCTCCTAGAGGAGGAAGTCCGCTCGCTGCTACGGGTGGGGGCAGTAGAGGCGATGCCTCACGGCCTAAGGGGAAAAGAGTTCTATTCCCGATACTTTCTCATCCCCAAGGCCAAAGGGGGCCTTCGCCCAATCCTAGACCTACGCAGGCTCAACAAATTCCTGGTCAAGGCCCTGCTCTTGTCGGTGCTCGGTGCCTTGGGAGGCACCAACCTCCTGTGCGGGGAACGACCACGCTTTCCTTTAGGCTGTGCTGGGGGCTGCACCGGGGAGGACGATCGGTGCTGGGGCCTAGCCTGGCGCTCTGGGGCCAACAGTTTACAGTGCTTCGCCAGTGCCGGGCCTCCTGATGGCTCCGGGGCACTACGCACCGAGGAAGCCTGAGCCGGCGTCGGGCGCTCCGGGCCCAGTGGCTGCAATGCGGCCTCCATCAACAGTTGCTTTAGGCTAAAGTCTCTTTCTTTCCTTATCCTTGGCTTGAACGCCTTGCATATCCTACACCTTTCAGTTTGATGTCCGTCCCCCAGGCAATGTAGACACGAGTCGTGGGGGTCACTAACTGGCATAGGTTTGTGGCACGTGGCGCAAGCCTTGAAGCCGTGGGCCTGCGGCATGCAGGGCTGGTGCTTGAGGCCTCCAAGCACCTAATCGCTTAAGTGTTCACAGTCTGAATGTAAACGAACTGATAACAGGTTTCAGAGGAACAGCCGTGTTAGTCTGTATTCGCAAAAAGAAAAGGAGTACTTGTGGCACCTTAGAGACTAACCAATTTATTTGAGCATGAGCTTTCGTGAGCCACAGCTCACTTCATCAGATGTGTCTAAAGGCTAAAAGAAAAGGAGTACTTGTGGCACCTTAGAGACTAACAAATTTATTTGAGCATAAGCTTTCGTGAGCTACAGCTCACTTCATCGTATGCATTCAGTGGAAAATACAGTGGGGAGATTTATATACATAGAGAACATGAAACAATGGGTGTTACAATACACACTGTAACGAGAGTGATCAGGTAAGGTGAGCTATTACCAGCAGGAGAGCGGGGGGGGGGGAGGGGGAGAGACCTTTTGTAGTGATAATCAAGGTGGGCCATTTCCAGCAGTTGACAAGAATGTCTGAGGAACAGTGGGGGGTGGGAGGGAATAAACAGGGGGAAATAGTTTTACTTTGTGTAATGACCCATCCACTCCCAGTCTTTATTCAAGCCTAAATTAATTGTATTCAGTTTCCAAATTAATTCCAATTCAGCAGCCTCTCGTTGGAGTCTGGTTTTGAAGTTTTTTTGTTGTAGAATTGCAACTTTTAGGTCAGGAGAGTGAGTTTGTGTGTGTGGTTTTTGGAGGGGGGGGTGAGAAAACCTGGATTTGTGCTGGAAATGGCCCACCTTGATTATCATACACATTGTAAAGAGAGTGGTCACTTTGGATGGGCTATTACCAGCAGGAGAGTGAGTTTGTGTGTAGGGGGGCGGAGGGTGAGAAAACCTGGATTTGTGCTGGAAATGGCCCAACTTGATTATCATACACATTGTAAGAAGAGTGATCACTTTAGATAAGCTATTACCAGCAGGAGAGTGGGGTGGGAGGAGGTATTGTTTCATGGTCTCTGTGTATATAATGTCTTCTGCAGTTTCCACAGTATGCATCCGATGAAGTGAGCTGTAGCTCACGAAAGCTTATGCTCAAATAAATTGGTTAGTCTCTAAGGTGCCACAAGTCCTCCTTTTCTTTTTGCGAATACAGACTAACACGGCTGTTACTCTGAAACTTTTAGGTCTGTAATCGAGTGACCAAAGAGATTGAAGTGTTCTCCGACTGGTTTTTGAATGTTATAATTCTTGATGTCTGATTTGTGTCCATTTATTCTTTTACGTAGAGACTGTCCAGTCTGACCAATGTACATGGCAGAGGGGCGTTGCTGGCACATGATGGCATATATCACATTGGTGGATGTGCAGGTGAACGAGCCTCTGATAGTGTGGCTGATGTGATTAGGCCCTATGATGGTGTCCCCTGAATAGATATGTGGACACAGTTGGCAACGGGCTTTGTTGCAACGATAGTGGTTAGTGGTTCTGTTGTGTGGTGTGTGGTTGCAGGTGAGTATTTGCGTCAGGTTGGGGGGCTGTCGGTAAGCAAGGACTGGCCTGTCTCCCAAGATCTGTGAGAGTGATGGGTCGTCCTTCAGGATAGGTTGTAGATCCTTGATGATGCGTTGGAGAGGTTTTAGTTGGGGGCTGAAGGTGATGGCTAGTGGCATTCTGTTATTTTCTTTGTTGAGCCTGTCCTATAGTAGGTGACTTCTGGGTACTCTTCTGGCTCTGTCAATCTGTTTCTTCACTTCAGCAGGTGGGTACTGTAGTTGTAAGAATGCTTGATAGAGATCTTGTAGATGTTTGTCTCTGTCTGAGGAGTTGGAGCAAATGCGGTTGTATCTTAGAGCTTGGCTGTACACAATGGGTCGTGTGGTGTGGTCTGGATGAAAGCAGGAGGCAAGTAGGCAGGAATAGTGGTCAGCAGGTTTCCGATATAGGGTGGTGTTTATGCGACCATTGCTTATTAGCACCGTAGTGTCCAGGAAGTGGATCTCTTGTGTGGACTGGTCCAGGCTGAGGTTGATGGTGGGATGGAAATTGTTGAAATCATGGTGGAATTCCTCCAGGGCTTCTTTTCCATGGGTCCAGATGATGAAGATGTCATCAATGTAGCACAAGTAGAGTAGGGGCGTGAGGGGACGAGAGCTGAGGAAGCGTTGTTCTATGTCAGCCATAAAAAAGTTGGCATACTGTGGGGCCATGCGGGTACCCATGGCAGTGCTGTTGATTTGAAGGTATACATTGTCCCCAAATGTGAAATAGTTATGGGTGAGGACAAAGTCACAAAGTTCAGCCACCAGGTTTGCCGTGACATTATTGGGGATACTGTTCCTGATGGCTTGTAGTCCATCTTTGTGTGGAATGTTGGTGTAGAGGACTTCTACATCTATAGTGGCCAGGATGGTGTTTTCAGGAAGATCACCGATGAATTGTAGTTTCCTCAGGAAGTCAGTGGTGTCTTGAAGATAGCTCGGAGTGCTGGTAGCATAGGGCCTGTGGAGGGAGTCTACATAGCCAGACAATCCTGCTGTCAGGGTGCCAATGCCTGAGATGATGGGGCGTCCAGGATTTCCAGGTTTATGGATCTTGGGTAGCAGATAGAATACTGCAGGTTGCGGTTCCAGGGGTGTGTCTGTGCAGATTTGTTCTTGTGCTTTTTCAGGGAGTTTCTTGAGCAAATGGTGTTTCTTGAGCAAAGGTTCCCCCTCCCTCCCCCGCTAATAGCTCACCTTAAGTGATCACTCTTTTCAGAGTAGCAGCCGTGTTAGTGTGTATTCGCAAAAAGAAAAGGAGGACTTGTGGCACCTTAGAGACTAACAAATTTATCTGAGCATAAGCTTTCGTGAGCTACAGCTCACTTCATCGGATGCATTACAGTGTGTAGGGAACACCCATTGTTTCATGTTCTCTATGTATATAAATCTCCCCAGTGTATTTTCCATTGAATGCATCCGATGAAGTGAGCTGTAGCTCACGAAAGCTTATGCTCAAATAAATTGGTTAGTCTCTAAGGTGCCACAAGTCCTCCTTTTCTTTTTGCGAATACAGACTAACACGGCTGCTACTCTAAAGGCTAAGGGACTGCTCTTCTACGAGAGAGAGAGAGGTTGTTCCAATGCCGCCATGGACGGTAAGAAGGAACTGGAGGGGGTTGGGCCGGCAGAGGTATATCTGCGGGGCACAGTGGTGCCACTCGGGGGCCCGCCGGGAGCTGCTAAGGGAAAAAGTTTCCGACGCTCGTGCGCGCAGCGTGCGCACGCCTAATGTGGAATGGACGTGAACAAGCACTCGAAGAAGAATGGAGTCTTTCACTATCAGGACCCCTGTGTTGATTGACCACAAGTTGGAGAGTGGGGTGGGATACATAGGACTCAGATACCATGACAATGGGCTCATTAGTGCAAGATAGACAGATGTGAGAAAAGTGTCATCTAAGGCTAGGCAGGGGATGGTACTTTGAGTATTATGCTTATCACATTGTGGCTATTGGAAATGAGACAGGTGTTTGTGGGAGGGTATCTATTGCTGAAGTCTACTGTAGCAGTGCCTGGTGATTTTAATATTTAATGATATTTTTAAAATGTAGCGCCTGCTAGAAGCTAGAGCAATAGACAAATAATCTACAGCAATAAACTGTAGGGTAAAATAACCCCCAAATCCCCAGAATACAAAAGGGAAGAAAACCCAAGGCACCTCCATTATGGTTTGTTATTTTGAACATAATAACTTTATTGATAAGAGACACCAGTAGTTACCACCTTCACTTTGTTAACCACAAATATACAGGACGTAGTAAATACAGGTGCCAAGATGGCAGGGTTTATTGGAGTTGGTTTTGGAAAACATACTAGGTGGGGGAGGGAGTGGGGGGACACTCAGGATTGGACAGACACCCAAGGAACCTGTGTGCAGCAGGCCATTCTTTAGTCATCATATATATGTATTGCTTTATATTATACATCTTTTTATTTATATATAATATATATATACTATACACAGGCAGTAACGCTGCAGGGGAGGGGCAGGGAAACCCAACTGAAGTTGTCAATACCACAGAGGCAGTGAGATCGTCTGGAGAAATGGTTCGTACATGCCACACGGGGCGAGTGAGCTAACCTCTGGGCCTCATTGTCTCCTAGTCTCTCCAGAAGCTGGAGTTAAGATTCCTAAAAGGACCCACCCATCTGTCCTGCATTCCCAGGGTCTCCCACATGCTTATAAGGGTACAGGTGCTGGCAGTGTTAGGTGCAGAGACTTATTCCTAGGGAGCTGTCAGGAACAAGGGGTGGGGAGGGGAAGAGAACTGAATTGAGTTGGTGAATCGCATGTGTGCATGGGAGGGGAGCAACCTTGTGCCCAGGACTTGTCAGAACATTGGAGCTATAACCTCCTCTGGCACCTCCTGTTGTGAAATAGCCTCTAACTCAAGGTCCCCAAATGCTGTGTGTGCACATAGACGGGGGGCCAGAATCGTTCCCTCCCTTCCAGTAAGGAGCCTGCAACCCTGTTAAAAAGCCACCAACACCACAGAGGGAAATGCACCCTAATCATTCTACTACTCAGAGACCCTTGTCCTCCTTTCTCTGTCTGCCCCAGTCCCTCATTTATCAGGGCTGAGGATGTTACACTGAAAAGAGTTCGCTGCTCCCGCCAGGCAAAAGCAAAGCCAGGAACTGAGCCACCAGAGTGGGCGAACCCTCTAGGAACCACTGCAAGCTCCTGCTTGCCATGCAGACGTCTACCGACGGACAGAGAACAGAAGCAGAGGGACAGAGAGATGGGGAATAACCTGAGACAGGAGCAGACTGGTTCTTCATCTGCCTGGGAGATGCCTGCCCTGACAGGGGAGGTAATGAGCCTTCCATCGCAGAGCAGCTAGGGGGTCCCTTGGTGTTGTGAGGGGAGCAGGGTGAAAGGGGGAAAGGTCTCTTTACTGACCAGCTCTAAGAAAAGGAGGACTTGTGGCACCTTAGAGACTAACAAATTTATCTGAGCATAAGCTTTCATGAGCTACAGCTCACTTCATCAGAATGCAGCTGTGGCTCACAAAAGCTTATGCTCAAATAAATTGGTTAGTCTCTAAGGTGCCACAAGTCATCCTTTTCTTTTTGCAGATACAGACTAACATGGCTGCTACTCTGTGACCAGCTCTAGATGACTTTAGGGACCCTCCTGGCTGTGATGGGAGAGGGGACATTAAAATAGTCCCATGGTACAAACCAAAATAAAAACATCCCCTCCCCATGGGCAGAACCCTCTCTGATGAAGTGGGGGATGGCTGCTGGGTCTCAGAGATTCATTCCAAAAGATATGCTGGGGTTTTACCCTGAGACACCAGTTGTTTATAATTCCTCTGCCTCCCCACACAACCCTCCCCAACTCCGTCATTCTCTCTTCACTCCAGCGGGAGAGACCACTTGGAGAAAGCTCTCTCTGACACAGATTACGAAGAACACCTCTCGATAAAGTCCCCCCTCTTCCCAAACCTAAATATTAGACTACCCCAACAGAAGAGAAGCTTGGCAGATGGGAACCCTTCCCCACCAAACCTCCTATTTACAGTATTGCTTTTGCTCAGGACCATGGAGTGAGAGACTTGCCCAGCTCCTCTTTGTGCTTCAGCTGTGACAGGGCCTATCATTTCCTTCCCCTCACCTCCACTAGCTGCTAGCCATGTGCCATGTACAGCAAAACACTGGGAGAGGCGCCAATGGGGAGGCCTGTAAACAATATACACACACATACACACACAGGCACATAGATCACGCAACAGCTGGAGTCTCAGCTCCCTCCGGTAACAGCTCCTCCTCTTTTTAGTGCCCAAATGTGGAAGTTCCATAGGCAGCTCTGAGAAACAGCCCTTTAAAGATAGGTTTCAGAATAGCAGCCATGTTAGTCTGTACTCGCAAAAAGAAAAGGATGACTTGTCTTTGACATGCATACATACATGCATCCGATGAAGTGAGCTGTAGCTCATGAAAGCTTATGTTCAAATAAATTTGTTAGTCTCTAAGGTGCCACAAAGTACTCCTTTTCTTTTTCCTTTAAAGATAGACACTGCAGATAAAAACAGCTGTATAATTGTGTACAAAGGAGGGGATTCCTCACTAGACAGTTCCTCCACCCATTTTGGGGCTGCGTCTCCCTATTTCTCCTATCCTTCATTTGGCGAGAGGTGTGTGGCAAGGGAGGGAGCTAGTAACCTAGAACAGTGGTTTTCAACCTTTTTTCATTTGCGGACCCCTAAAAATTTTCTTAATGGCAGTGCAGACCTCTTTGGAAATCTTAAACATATTCTGTGGACCTCCAGGGGTCCATGGACACCAGGTTGAAAACCACTGACCTAGATGTTTTGCCCTGCCCTCCTGGCAACCCAAGTTCAATTCCCAAGCCTGGCAGGAACTAGGAGTCCTAACAGTAAGTGCTCTACACTGCCACCTAGCACACCTGTGTTCCATCCTTGATCTCTCAGTTCCTCAAGGTGCTCAGGAGAGTGGCCCCATGGTTAGTGTTCTGTACTATCATATTACCCTGGTTCTGCTCCTGATCCCTCCATCCGAGGGCCAGCAGGGGCTGCGAGCTCTGCCCAGCTCAAGCGTGGTAGCCTAGGAGTTAATATTCTACACACCCACATAAGATACCTAGCTTTGGTTCCTGGCCTCATTTTCTTAGCGCTTGTCTACATGAGGAAATTGACCAGAATAGCTATTGTGGAATAGCTCCCACTGTGGACACTCTATTCTAGAATAAAAGTCACTTGTAGTCCAGAATAATTAGTGTACTTCCAAAGCTGAGTAAGGATTCTAGGATAAAAAAAAAAACATTTTATTCCAGAGCATAGTGTCCACACAGGGAGCTATCCCGGAATAACTGTTCTAGTCGATTTCCCGGTGTAGACAAGCCCTTAGGCTGCCAGGAGCTAGGGACTGAGGATGGAGCACTGACGTCTCTGAAGAGCTGTAAGATACACAAAGACCGAGTTTCAGTGGGAAGAGAGTGCAGCATGGCCAGGTTTTGCAAGAGCAGGGGGAGAGACTCCCCATTCAGCTCACTTAGCAGAGCTGCTGTTTAAAGACCCCTCTTAGGTTCCCTGATCCAGTCTCAGTCAGGATAACTGGGGCACACACAAGAGCCCAGCTGCTGGGACCCTACTCACTGGTTACACCCACCCTAAGAATGTCTAGACGCCAGCTGGCAGAAAAGCAGCAGTATTTCTTTCCAGCAGGGCGAGAACCTCCATTGAGAGTTCTGCCCTGTTTCTCTGGGCTCCAGAGAGAGTGGCACAGATGCCCGGGATAATCTGTCTAGGAGCACAGAGAGGCTGGAATCTCTTTCACTCCATCAGAGATGTAGATTCAACAGGACTATAGAAATTAAATTCATCCGCTTGTCCCTTTCGTCCTGCACCTTTATTCTGGGCAAAGGCCACAGGGCTCCCAGAGTTGGCTGGCAAAGTTCCCCATCAACTGGTGTGAAGCTGGCTTTTCCCCAAATCAGCCCAGTGACTTCCTCCTCATTCCGTGCTTAGCCAGTTGTGATCCCTGAGCGGGAAGAGCAGGGGACTGAATGGAGTTCTCAGGAGTTTCTCTTAAGACATCTTCCCCACCCTGAGCGTGCAGCTTGGTTCTGGTTCTCCCTAGAGGACCACAGTGTTAATCTCAGAAGGGTGCTTACATGGGGATGGGGAAGCACCTCCAATCCAACTGTCTGGGGAAAGAGGGATTCTCATTGCATAGCTCATCCTGTCCAGTCCTGATTATTCTCTTGGTTTAAAATCTATCAACATCTTTGTAGCTTTTGATGGTGCCTGCAAAACTCCGCCCCCAAGCATTTTGTCTCTCAACCCCCCCGTCCCTCACCCTCAACACCACTCCTCCCTACACCCCGAAGATAAACTACCAACAACTTCCCATACAGCCTTGTATTGCTGAGGGGGCAATACCCCATGAGGCAAAGGGGTTATGACCTGCCCCGATGCTTGCACATCCCCCCACCCTTGCACGCCTGCATGCTTGCTCTGACCTCTCCCTACCTCACACACTCCTCCCCCATATCCAACTCTCCCTCCCACCCACACAGACAGACACACGCATCCGCTCCAACACTGTAGGTGCCACCTTCTCCCCCTGCCCCCCAGAGCCGCTTGAGCAGTCCCCGTTATCTCCCCCTCTTAGGCCTCTGCTACCTGTGCTGGTGCCCTTGTCACCCTCCCCTGCCCACCAAAAGGCTGAGCTGGATTCTTGCCCAAAGCTGCTGCTCACTCCCAGGTTGCCAGGGGAGCTTTTGCTGTGACAGGGACAGGGATAGACTTGGGAATACACAGTTTGGGTCTGGTGGACAATTCAGAGGGAGGGAGGAGCAGTTAGGGCTTTTTTTTTCTTTTTAAAAAACAATAAATAAAAACAAATGGCCCCAGGCTGGAGCATGGCCAAGGGCCACCTGTTGCGCTGGGATGCGCCTGTCTGTTTTGTGCCGCAGCCTCCCGCTGGCAGAGGGAAGGGGGCAGAGGGGAGGGGCATGGGAAGGGGCACCGGTGTAGCTCAGTAGTTCTGTGTTTGGGTTTGGTACCCCTGTGTCTCAGCGTCAAAAGCGTCTACAGGAGGGGGCTGCTGGTACGTCCCCACCGTGTCTGTGGCATCGTCCTCGTTCGTGTAAGGGGTGTAAGGCAGGCCGGAGTCCTGGCTTGGGTCCGTGTAGTCCTGGGAGAAGAGGGCTGAGTCGGCACCAATCCGGTAGCGCTGGTATGCCAGAAACGCCTGGCCCACCTTTAAGGGAGGATGAGGGGAGATGGGAAGCAGAGAGAGAAAGAGGCAGGAGAAAGGGAAGGAACATGCCGAGGAGGAGAGACAAACAAAAGCCAAGTTAGTAGTGGTTAAGGATTAGTGCACAAGGCATGACTGGAAATCACTGTTTAAACACACCCAAGTGCAAGAAGAGTTAGTGTGCCCCATGGAGAGCGCGAGCCCAGGACAAGAGAGAGAGCGCACAAGTGTGCCACCCACTGCTTGCACTTGCTTTGCCCACGCCCACAGCAGTTGCTGAGTCCATCCTGCCCAGCGACAGGGTTCACATTGTGAAGGCTTTTTAAGGTCAGGCTTGACAAAGCCCTGGCTGGGATGATTTAACTGGGAATTGGTCCTGCTTTGAGCAGGGGGTTGGACTAGATGACCTTCTGGGGTCCCTTCCAACCCTGATATTCTATGATTCTATGATTCTAAGGCATAGACGGATATACATGGATAACGTCCCCCCCGAGCCAGGTGATCTGCTTCACGTCCACCTCAGAGGTCTCGCTCCTTTGGGCTGGATCTGTGACTCATTTCACCTCAGACCCTACTGGGGCTCCAGACCGATCCGCCAGAGGAAAGGGATGGACATGAGGTAGCGGCTGTTCCCATTAACCCTTTCACTGCTAGTCATCCACTGAGCAACCCGCTATGGTGCCAAAAAAAAAAAAATCACAGACCTTGCGGGGGAAGGAGGGGGGGGAAGCAGAGGCCTTCTAGAATAGGTCCAGCCTTGTTCCTGCTCCCCGTCTCTGACATTGCTTTTGGAACGCTCTTTGGTGTGACAAGATCATTGGGGCTGGGGCTCAGGGAGGGTCAGGGACCAGAGAGCTGCCTTCCCCCAGTGTCCCAGACATGTCTGAATGGTCCAGCTACCCAGGGACCATCCCAGCATAGTGAGTGAAAGGAGCAGAGGAGTGAGAGGAAATGGAGATGGGAAGAAGGGATTGTGGTGCGGGGAGCCCTGCCCGGCTAAAATATTAAGACTGAGCAGATGCCAATAGAAAGAGATACAGGTGTTATTGAGCGTTAGTCAGGTGCGGGGAAGTGGAGGAGGAGAGGTGGGTCACTTCCTTCCAACTCCCCAAAGGACAATTAACGTCCCATCCCAGTTCCAAGGCACATCGCTTCTCTCTCTCCCCACCATGTCAGCTGCACTGACATGGCAACGTGCCTCTGTATTCTCAGCCCCTGCCTCCCACCCCAATCCTGGGAGTTGGAATCATCTGCACTCCAACAACCTCCTCCCCTATGCACACCCCTTCTCCGACAAGGCCCTGAGGGAATGGTGCTAAGCGCCCCCTGGGGAATGGCACTAGGGCAGCGGTGCGGGGGAGGTAGGGAAGAGAGTATTGTATTCTTCCTGAAAGCTAATGTGTCTGAGTCTCCGGAAAGCCAGAAATGTCAGGAGGCCCTGTGAGGAGAGAGCGGGAAGGGATAGGGAGAAGAGTCAATGAGGGAGACACCAAACAAAGTAACGTGACTGAAATAAAAACCCCAACAGACACCATTAGACTCCCCTTCCTCCAGCCAAACAGAGAGAGGAGCTGGACACACGCCTTCCTCCTCAGGCCTTTCATCTCACATCCCTCTCTTCCTGTGGCTGAGGAACCCTGGTCTGTGGGGAGAGCCCTGCAGTACCACTCATTGGGTACGTCTGCACTGGAGCTGGAGGCATCATTTCCAGCTCCAGTGGACGTACAGGCACTAGCTTTGATTGAGCTTGCGTGCTAAAAATAGCCACGTAGCCGTTGTGGTGCTGGCAGTGGGATGGACTAGCTCTCTGAGTATGATCCTGCCTGGATCCTAGGTACTTACTCAGGTGGCTAGCCCATCTTGCCATGGCAACACTTCTATTTTTAGTGCCCTAATTTGATCAAAACTAGCATGGGTACATCTGCCTGAGCTGGAAAGTACATCTCCCACTCCAGTGTGGACACACCGAGACAAAGTTTGGGAGGATGTGGCAGGTGTTGCTCTCCTTTGCCACATTTCTCAGGAGGTGAAGATGCCGCCTCCACAGCTCTTCCAGCCCCTGATTTCCCACCCCCACTGATAGCCCCATCTGGACTAGAACTACAAAGAAACGTCTAGTAAGAGGAGCAGGTTCTGGTTGAGCGGGATGGCAGCTATGCCACTGGCATGATCTTATCATCTACGTACCACACATTTACATTCCTAGGAGTGTGCTGGCCGCTATTTTGTGTGGCAGGGGTGACACAGTATCTCATAAAAGACAGACACACTGTGCTCTCCTGTGCAGACTTTACTTATGTTCTTTCTTGTTCCATCTCTTAATTTCAAATAAAAGTCACATTGACTGAAAGTACAAGGAGGCTCTTTGTGTATGGAAAAAACCCAATCGGTTACATTGAAATGGAGCCCCAAAATCTGGACAAGTAGAGAAATTCCCTGGTGCGGGTTGGGGGATAAAAAGGGAAGGGAAAGGAAGCTCTGGGGAGGATCCAAACAAATTCCACCATTTTCTTCCTACCAAATGAACTAGGAATGCCAGCATGGGGGCAAACCAGATACAGACAGGAGGAAGACCATATGCTGTGCTACAGGATGTTAACAACCATCCCCTCCCCCAACACAGTTGCTGAAGCCCCTCCTGAGGTCAGTAATGCTAGCCACACATCCTGGAAAGAGAAACAGACTCTTTGTATGGTACTTATACGCCCCCACTGCCAGAGTATCTGAGCACCTCAGAGTTTCAACTCTATTTATCCACACAACACCTCGGTGAAGTAGGGCAGCACTATTATCTCCATTTTACGGACAGGGAACTGTGGCACAGGGAGGTTAAGTGGTTTGCCCAAAGTCACACAGGAAGTCTGTGGCAGAACAGGGACTTGAACCCAGCTCTCCTGAGTCCTAGGCTAATGCCCTACCCATTGGACCATCCTCCATTTCTTCTACTGGGCCTCTCCCAGAAGCCACTTTCGTTTCTGTTCCATTGGAAATGCAGGAGTCAGCCCTAGCCAGGGGACCTTTCATCTACAGAGGGCTGGGCTAACCCTAAGTGGGGTTAGAACCGCTATGCAGGGGAGCCCTGATCCATGGGCTCTAATCAGAGTCCCAGCTGCTTTACTCACCCAGGTGAAGATGGAGAAGAAAGAGAAGGTGATCGCTGCTCGAGCTGCATCTGCCCCCTCATTCAGCGGGTTGTTCTCGTGCTTTGAAACTTGCCACTGGTTGGCCAGGAAGCAGAAGCCAACAAACCAGAGGAATGCCCAAAAGGCTGGGAAAGGACAGCATTAAAATAAGACAGAGAAGAGGGGTAGGGTAGGGGTAAACGTAAATATATTATATTTCTCCAGCAAATTTATATCCTGCAAGATCCTCAAGTGTTTCTACAGAGTACAGTAACTTCTCACTTAAAGTCGTCCTGGTTAACATTGTTTTGTTGTTACGTTGCGGATCAAGTAGGGAACATGCTCGTTTAAAGTTGCGCAACGCTCCCTTATAACGTCATTTGGCAGCCCCCTACTTTGTCCACTGCTTCCAGGAAGAAGCAGCCCGTTGCAGCTAGCTGGTGGGGCTTGGAACCAGGGGGGGCTGGCAGCCCCCGTATCAGCTCCCTGCTCCCCTAAGTTCCCTGTGCGGCAGCGGCCCAGCAGGCTGTCAATTGCCAGCAGTTCAGCTGTTCCTCCCCCACTGCTGTGTGCTGCTCCTGCCCTCTGCCTTGGAGCTGTTCCCCGGAGCCTCCTACTTGCTGTGCAAGGGTGGGGGAGAAGAGGGGGGGCTAATGTCAGGGTGTCCCCTTCCCCCCTGCTCCGGCACCCCACTTACCCCATTTCCATGGGGGGGGGACATGACAGGGCTCAGGACGGAGTGAGCTTCCTGGCAGTAGCTTCTTTCTCAACTTGCTGATCTACCTAAAAAGGCAATGTACTTAGAGTGGGGTCAGCATATTTAAAGGGACCTTGTGCATCTCTCTCTCTCACACACACAGGGTGTGTGTGTCTCTGTCTGCTATGATGTCTCCCCTCCCTCCGTTCGTGCAGCCTTGTAGAGTGTGAGGCTACATTAACAACATGTTAATCCTTGAGGCCTCAGCTGATTCCTAGTTCATCATTTTGCAGTAAGGCATTCCCTGGGAAATATCCCACCCTCTGACGTCACCACCTCAACCAAGCTTCACAATCATCATCGCTGTGTACAGTATTAAATTGTTTGTTTAAAACTTATACTGTCTGTGTGTGTGTGTGTATATATAATCTTTTGTCTGGTGAAAAAAATTTCCCTGGAACCTAACCCCCCCTATTTCCATTAATTCTTATGGGGAAATTGGATTCGCTTAACATCGTTTCACTTAAAGTCACATTTTTCAGTAACGTAACTACAGTGTTAAGCGAGGAGTTACTGTAGGCCAAATTCTGATTGTGCCGTCCCAATAAACTCAGTGGAGCGGCATAGCTGTAACTGGGGGCAGAGCTGTCACTCTGGGGTGTGCATTAAGATATGGTGTGGTACCAACGTTTTATCGGCATGAGCTTGAAAGGGTAACATGATTCTCAAATGGCACCGTGAGTGAGTTCTGCAGGGCCTCCCAAATGAGGAGAGATCACTCACTTCTGAAATGCAGCCCTTCTGTACCAGTTACGCTACATAATATGGTCCTGGAAGGACAAGTGAAGAGCAGTTTCTTCACAACAAGCTGCAAAAGAATTGTAGGCAGCCAGACTGAAATTACACAGTGACTGGAATTTGGGCAGGACACCAGGGCTAATGCCCTTACACTTATAAAAAGTGCCATGGGCTCTATAATACAACTACATGATGACCGACAGGCCCTCCATTTTACTTCTCTTCCAAAAGATGGGCGATACAGACTGGTAATACACAGAATAACAGTGTTCCCGCTTGAGGGACTGGAGAATGAAAAAAGAGAGCAAGAGAGCAGTAGCATTTTGATGGAGGAAAACACCTGGATCACGGCTCCCTTGGGAAGGGATGATAAATGAGCAGGATCAGAGTCGTAAGGGAAGGGTAAAGGAGTGTGCATGATCCACATCGGAGCATCAGGGGTGTGGAAAAGGGGCTGGCCTGGGGTCCCTGGCAGGAACAGAATTGATGCATTTACCCCCTTTCTGAAGTACGACGTATTTGGGAGAAATAAGAAGGATGTTTGTTCTGCTGTACTGCACTCAGTTTCTCTAACACACTCCCTTCCGCTTCTCTTCTCTGCATCTCGCTGTTTGTCATTTATATAGCACTATCGCTGTGCCCTGGCTAGACAATGTGCAACTTTTGCTAAACAAGCAAAAAGACCCTTGATGGGCTTGCACACTTAAAAGACAAAAGAGGTACAGAAGAGTGAACAGACACTGGGCCTGATCCTCCCTGCACAACAGTTTTCCAGTGGGGTAACTCCACTGGTGTCAGTGGAGATACTCCTGACTTGAGCTGATGGGAGTTCAAAATCAGGCCTGCAGAACAGGGGTGGATGTCACGTTGGGAAGGCTCTGCAGAACAAGTGATTGTGTATTTTACTTTAAGGGCGAGAGGGAACAGTCTCAGTGCATGTTCTTGGGAAGCTGTTCCAGGTGTCTTGGGGCTGCAAAAGAAGGGATGAAATTGGGAGTGAATGAGCCGGACAAACGGAGTAGTGAGGAGTGAAATGTCAGCATGAAGGAGATCATGTGTGGGGACATCGGAGGAGACGAGGACAGATAAGTGAGGGAGTAGAGTACAGGAAGACGTTGAAAGAGAGATGAGGAAACTTGGTGCAGAAGGTGATGCAAAGCAGGACAGCGATTCGGAGACATGGTGTGACAGAAGACGACTTTCCTTGTGACACCCACCACTCACTGAAGCTTCCAGCTGAAGTACCAGGAACACAGGTGCCTCTCTGCAGCTCCAACAAATTAGGGACCATGAGAAGCAGAATGTAAGTTAGAACAGCCCTGGGTGCCAGGAGCTGGGCAGGGGCCAGCAATGCCTCAGAACATGCACAGTACAAAAGTGTCTTAAAGGGAATTTACAGTCAGACTATTTAAAATTCTGTGGGTTTTTTGGGGGAGGATGGGGTGGGTTCTCATTTGATTCAAACACCTGGCACTGGAAAGAAAAACCTCAGTTACAAGCTGCGTCACCCTCTACTCCTTCAAATAAGGGCCTAGAAAGATCCTACCCGTTTTCTGGTCTTCACAGAATCATAGAATATCAGGGTTGGAAGGGACCTCAGGAGGTCATCTAGTCCAACCCCCTGCTCAAAGCAGGACCAATCCTCAATTTTTGCCCCAGATTCCTAAATGGCCCCCTCAGAACCCTGGGTTTAGCAGACCAATGCTCAAACCACTGAGCTATCTCCTCCCCCTCCAAGGAGACCTCCAGCAAAAACCAGGGAAAATGAGACTTGATATTTCTAAAGGAAAAAATAAGGGCAAAAAGGCATCCTTTCAAGCTGTTTTTATGCATCATACAGAATTAAAATAAAGGGGCATAAACCAGATGTTTCTTTCCTTTGCAGGTCATTTTTAAGGCTTGCCATTTTTAATCACAGGAATGCAATTTGCACATATGTTCACATCTCCCACACTGTGTGAGGAATGCTTGAGCTGCCTGTGGTGTCATTATCCCATCATCGAATCATAAGGCAGCAGCAGAGGCCAGAGAGAGGTCAAAGAGAGACAGGGCTAAGAGGAAGAGGATGAGATGAGGGTGGGGAAAAAAGATGATGAGTTAAGAGGAAGGAGAGGATGGGGATAGGAGGAGGAAGGAGAAGGAAAGACGAGACAGGGAGAGAAGAGGAAAAAAGAGGAGTGGGTGTAAGAAGGGGGAAGAAGGTTGGAGGACAAAGAAGAGAAGAGGATAATGAAGGTGAGGGGGCACAAGGAAGGAGACCAGTCAAAGAGCTCCTGTTCCATGGATGTCTGGCCAGTTGGCTTATGAAATAAGACAGGCTCCTTCCCTCAGCTCAGCTCCCTGAGGAGACGGGTTCCATGCCAACCAGCCAGGAAGCTCACCAGAGACGCCGATGTCCGAGAGCACTGCCTTCTTGCGGTCCTTGACGCTGCTTATCTGTGGGAAATAGACATCCAGAGCCAGATAGAGAAGGCAGCTGAGGAAAGCGAGGACGCCCACGGTGATGCCATAGTTGCAGGCATTGTGGTTGCGGTTGAAGATACAGTGCTCCTCCATCTCATCGGGGCGGTTCAGGTAACCTTCATTCACAATGGAGCCGAAGACAACAATAGAGAACACCTGAGGAGAGGGAGGCAGGAGGAAGGTGAGGACCATGCCTGCCTCCAGACCACCAGGCGACTAGTACAGTGGAGAAGAGGTCTCCTGAGACTAGCTGGCCCTCATATGCCTTCTCTGTCTGAGCTGCGAGCCTGTCTTGTTAGCTTGTTTGGGCTACACTGAAAAAATATTGGGTCACTTAGATCCAAAACTGATTTGGAAGAGGCAGGGTTTACTCAACAAACCGAAAACCTGAAAACATTTTGTTGGGTCAAATGCAATTTTGAACATCAACATGAAACAATATTTGGAAAACAATGTGTTGATTCCAAATGAAATGGTTCATTTTGACATTTCCAAAATTTTTATTTTAAGGGTTTTTTTTTTTTGGTAAAAACTATTTGCTGAATTGGACATGAACTCAGATAGTTTTGGTACCCCCCAAAATGCACTTGTCTGTGAATTTACTATTTGCTAAAAAAGTTTTTGCCCAGCTCTAGTTTGGACAATTGCTGAGGGGAAGATTATCTTACTTTATTTCTAAGAATTGCCTCATAATAGGATATTCTTAACTTATATTTTTATTTTTTATTTTATTATTTTTATTATTATTATTTTTTACATATTTAAGATCAATTGAAATAGGCCATTCTCCATCTGAAATCAGAGTGCCCACACACAGACTAGCACCAGATTAAGGAAAAGGGTGAACTGGTACCGGTTTCATTTCTTCCGTTTTAGTTCTTGGGTAGACAAGCTCTGAGGGTTGGTCCACACTTGAAAGTTATATTGGCATAGCTACATCTCTTTTGGGTGGAAACATCCACCCCCCTCAGCAACATAGTTAAGCCAACCTAAGTCCCGGTATAGACAGCACTAGGTTGATACAACAATTCTCCCATCAACCTAGCTACTGCCTCTCAGGGAGGATTTACTACAGATGGCAGTGTCTTCACTGAACTGAACTGCAGCATTGTAAGTGTAGACAAGCCCTAAATCCTCTATAGGCAGTCATTCACCCTCCCACTCCATCCTCCACCCACCAGTTCTCTCCAGATGGCTTTTCCTTTTATTCATTGTTCCCTCCCCCCATTTATTCACTTACTTTATCTGTCCAACTTCTACTCTTGTTCTCTCTTCCCCATTCACCCTCTCACTATCCACTACTCTGCATTCTCTACTTATCTGTTCTCCTAACAATCCTTCTATCCACACCTCCTTATCCTTTCTATCCATCTACTCTGTTCACTACATCCTTCCCTCTGTCCAACACATAACACTAACTATCTGTCTACTAATATTCTCATTCTATCTATTCAGCCACTGACTGATCCACTCTCTTCTTAGCTGTGGATTTTGCAGGCATTTCCAGGCCAGAGCACAGTGGCCCATGGAGAATCACGTAACACCCTAAATACACATGCAATATATTCACCTCTGGTACCCCCAAAATCACAGCCCAGCCTGCTCCATGTGTATCAGATCACTAACCCAGCTGACAGCCCAGAGAAGGAGTGCAGAGCTAGTGGCAGGGTGGAGGCTTCTCAGCTTTGAAACCGGCCCTCATTGTCAGCCCACCACCACTCTGGTAGACTGACAGTCAGAGCACAGTGCAGCGAGACTCATCTATTTCCCTAAGCATTCGACTTGATAGGGGGCCAGAATGGGGTGACTTGAATGGATGGGCACAGTTGGGCTGGCAATTGTTGCTGCCTACGATAGGCACCAGCCTTGGGGTTTTTCCTGTTATGTAAATATGCCTAGAGGCTGCGGGGCTGGGCATGTAATAAATCATCATATAAATAAATAATGGCTTGGGAGAATCCACATTTGGCAGCCTTCAGAATGGAGGGTAGGGCCCACCTAACCCATGGCAGTTAATCCTGCACATGAACAGTGAAGGTGGCTTATCTAGCAACCCATTGGGACAGGTCCTACATTTGCCTGATTTCATGATAAAGTAATGATATAAATGTTGATTTAGATCATTAATTAAATGCAACTTCCCCCCACCCCAAATATCCCTGCATTAACTCAGCACTCAAGTTTCACAGCTAAAATGTCAGAAATGCCAAAAAGTTACAGGGATACCAACATAACAAATATGACACTCTGGCTGATAGTATTGGGCCTGATTCACCAAACCTGCCAGCCATGTAAATCAGGAGTTACCACGCTGAAGTCAGTGGAGTTACACTGCATTAAGCAAGAGGCGATTTGGGCAGTTGGTACCTGTCACTAATAATGGCTAATGTTGCTGTAACAAGACAACTAGAGAAAAAATATGGCATATTTTCAGCTTGCTTGCATCGTGCACTTTGGGTATAATCACTTTCCCTGTGTCGTAGCATTATTTATTATTTGTGAGTTTAGGGGCCCCAACAGAGATCAGGACCCCACTGCCACAGGGGCGGCATATACGCATGGTAATAGACAGCGCCTTTCCCAAAGAGCTTACAATCTCAACAGACAAGACAAAGGAAGGATTATCCCCATTTTACAGATGGAGAACTGAAGTGCCAAGAACTGAAGTGGCTTGCCTGTGGCCATACAGGGAGTCTGTGACAGGCCAAGGAATTAAATCCTGATCTCCCAAGTGCCAGCCCAGCACCTTAACCACAAGGCTATCCTTCCGCTCTGCGTAGTTATTAGGCCCAATCATGCAAATACATGTGCATAACTTTATGCACATGAGCCATCTCATTGACTTCAAATTGGACCATCATGTGAAGAACATTACACACATTGGTGTTTGCAGGATTTGGGTCCTGCTGGTTTCCACTGGTATTTGTGAGAGTTTCTCCTGCTGCAACTGAGAAAGAAAAAATATTCTAAAAATAGAAAAACGTGATTGTAAAACTTCAAAAATTGGATGGCCGGGGAGAGGAGGGGGGACTGAGAGGCAAGGGCAGTACCTAAACCAAATCCACTGGTATTTGTAAGACTTTCTCATGCTGCCCACGGGGTTATTTTCTGCAGCCTGCCGGCCCCCCGCCGCGTTTACCTAGAGCAGCTCCGGCCTGGAGCGCATCAGGGGCAGGGCAGGCTCCCTTCCTGCCTGCCTGCCCTTCCCCCGCGCTGCTCCGGGAAGCAGACAGAACCTGGGGGAGGAGGGGCACAGGTGTCTGTGTGTTACCCTGGCCGCTCCTCCAGGTGGGGGGGGCCACAGGGGTCTGTGTGTTGCCCTGGCCTCTCCTCCAGAGTTGGGGTGGGGATTTCGGGGAAGGGATTGGAATGGAGGCAGGGAAGGGGTGGGAAGAGGCAGGGCAGGGGTGGGGCCTCATGGAAGAGGTGGAGTGGGGGTGGGGCCGGGGCGGCGGGTCTCAGTGATGTGGCCCTTGCGCCAATGTACTAGTCCTCATGTGGCCCTCGTGGTCATTTGAGTTTGAGACCCCTGACCTAAACCTACTTTGAAATCATTGTTGTAAACTGACTAGATTTCAAAGCAGATAGTATCTCTTTAAGATTCCAAGAATAACCTTCCAGTGGCCATGTTGCACATCCTGTACTGTATGTTTTATGCAATATATTCTACAGCAGAAAACATAATATATTAAAGCTACCATTAAACTAGAAAAACAGGTTAGCAAATAGTATTTCCATGTGATTTGGCTGAGTTAGCATTACTGTCAGAACCCAAACTTTTATAGGTTTCGGAGTAACAGCCGTGTTAGTCTGTCTTTGCAAAAAGAAAAGGAGTACTTGTGGCACCTTAGAGACTAACCAATTTATTTGAGCATGAGCTTTCGTGAGCTACAGCTCACTTCATCGGATGCATATAGTTCTTGGCTTCTTGTGGTTGTGAGCATGTAACCTTAAACACTGAATTAACACAGGTTTTTGCAATTACTTTTCTATGCTTATTTTTAAGAGACAGAAAAAATAAATAAAACCCCAGAGCTAGTCCATTTGCAGTGCTAACAAGCTCTGCCAGGAAAATGTGTAGGCTCCTTGCTGTGCAGCTGTTTGGCTTGCAGCGCAAGCAAGGTCCTGAACCAAAAAGCACTCGCTTTGGGCTGGGTCGCGCCATCTAGGCCCAACTCTAGGCACTGTCCGAGGGAGAACACTGAACACGTTTTCCTCAGAGAGGCAGAGTTCCTCCTGCGGCTGCCCAGCACACGGAGGAGTGCACAAGCTGCTGCAGGCGCTGCATCATTCCCACTGGATCAGGGGCAGTGAGTTATATGAGCCCGTGCTCCAGCAAATTCAGGGCCTGGGAGCCCGGCTCCACCAACGTTCGGGGCCAGGTCTCTCCCGCCTCCCACGCGCCTCCCCCAGTCCCGGCTGCCGTCCTGCGTGCCTCCCCCAGCCCCACCTGCTGCTGTGTGCGCCTCCCTCACTGCGTCCCCCAGCCCCAGCTGCCACCCCACGTGCCTCACCCAGAGCATCCCCCAGCTGCTGCCAGCTATAAAAGGGAGCGGCGCCGGCGGCAGGCTGCAGCGGGAGGAGGCGCACACGTGATGGCAGCCTCCCAGCCCCCACCCCGGCATCGACCACAGGGGAAGTGAGGGGGCTTCCTGGACCTGAGAGGGGCCCGGCCCCCAGGAGCAGGTGCAGTGATGGTGCCAGGTGAGTGTGCTGTTGGGGGGACTGTGGAGTCCTCCTCTTTGGCCCCAGTCCCTAGGGCAGCCTGCCTGCACCCAAACTCCTCATTTCCAGCCCCACCCCAGAGCCCGCACCCCCAGCCAGAGCCCTCACCTCCCTGTACCCCAACCCTTTGCCCCAGCCCTGAGCCCCCTCCCACAATCCAAACCCCTCATCCTCATCCCCACCCCGGAGCCCTCATCCCAAGCCAGAGCCCTCATCCCCCCACGCCCCAACCCTCTGCCCTAGCCTTGAGCTCCCTCCCACACCCCAAACCCCTCATCCCCAGCCCTACCCCAGAGCCCTCACCCTCAGCCAGAGCCCTCATCCCCCCATGTCCCCTCACATTGTGCAATATAGGGAAACTGTTAAATGCTTACTGTTTCCAGTCCATTTTTACATTATTTTAAAATATATATATATTGGCTTACAAGGCAGGTGTGGGGGGGAGGCAGGACTTGGACCCATTCTGGGTACCACCAAAAACTATACAAACCTGCCGCCCCTGCACTTGATGGTGACTAACTCTGCTTGTTGGTGCTGGGATGCCACGCCATTGCTGCACCAATTCTCTGCCCCCTTACAGGCACTGTGCACTGCTGCAGGAATAGCTAGGGACCAGTCCCTGCACTCCTGGCTGGCTCTGACACGCCCTGCTCCCACCCCTCACTGCTTGCTTGTGTAAAGACCAAGTACAATCTAGTGCTTGTCTAGCACTTGTTCAGTTAAACCCGTGGTCCCTAATTCTCTTCTCACCTCAGTCTGGCAATCAGCATAACCCAGGGGTTCTCAAACTGGGGATCATGACCCCTCAGGGGGTCACAAGGTTATTACTTAGGGGGTCACGAGCTGACAGCCTCCACCCCAAATCCCACTTTGCCTCCAGAATTTATAAGAGTGTTAAATATAAAAAAAAGTAGTTTTAATTTATAAGAGGGATCGCGCTCAGAGGCTAGCTATGTGAAAGGGGTCACCGGTACAAAAGTTTGAGAACCACTGGCATAACCCCACCAGCTGCTCTGGAGTTATGTCGGAAGTACACTGGCCTGCAAGGGGGTTTTAAACAAGCAAAGACATTTGGCCAGGTAAACTGAGAGGTTCCGACTGTGCTCCTCACTCACCCTATGGTGGACTCGCTTCACCACTTGCAGCCAGTTCTTCTCTTAGACACCCACGAACTATTACCATGCATTCCCATGGCACATCCCCCTGTATCAGAGTGCAGTAACGAAGGAGACAGACAGAATGGCCCGAGGAGATCAAATGAACACTGGCGTGTTGAAGGGGGAAACAAGGGAGCTGAACCTGCTGACAGAATTGCATGCTGTGGCGAGCGTGTGTGTTGTGTGCCAGTGGCAGGGGAGAAGAGGCAGGGTGCGCCTGGGGAAAGGGAAGGCAGCTTCCTTCCTGAAAGACATTTTCCTCCTTGAACTGAAGAAGCTGATTTAAACAGCAGCAAAGGGAGGAACCACACTCTGGGAAGCAGAGATTCCCCCTGCTTGACACATTGCTTTCCCCTCCGCCCCAACGCTGCAGGCTGAGCCATGTAGCCAGCATAGCAGAACCTCCTGAGTGTCATGTGATGCTTCCATCATGCTGCCCATTTTCAGCAGTGCATTAGGCCCTCCTGAGCATCATACAATGGGTGCAGAACACTGCCCGCCTTCAGCAGTGCATTAGAATTTGATGAGTATCACATGAGGACTCGGTCACGCTGCCTCTACTCCCTACTACTTTTCAGAGATCTCCAAGATTGCCCTACTGTGGGATTGTCTGCCATGCTTCCTGCCCTAACTCCCCACAATTGTCTGCAGTCACAAGGCTGGCTGGCTGTCACACTGCCTGCTTTCTTCCCTTCCCCTTCACACTGCCCTTTTTATTTCATTATAGAGAGGAAATATTTTAGTGACATACTATTCCGCATGGGGCGTATAATCAATTCCTGCTCAGACAGAACAAAGCAAAAACCTCTCCTGCATTTGATATTGGTAGTGACCAATGTTCCCTCTAATTTTTGACATGCCATGTGCGCAAAAAAAATCTTCTGTGCGAATTTTTGATAGGCCGTGTGCGTAAAAAAGATTTTCTGTGCAAATTGTTGTGCTTCTGTGCAAATTTTTGTGCGCGCAGTGTTTCGCGGTGTGCGTGGGGTTTAGGATCTGTGTGCAGGTGCACACGCGCACAGCTTAGAAGGAACAGTGGTAGTGACCGAAAATAAATAAATAAATCAAGCTAAGCTAGCAAAAAGAAACAGAAGAAAGACTGACCTGCTAGAGATTATCCAGCTTTTGTTTTCACCCAGGCACCCACAACCAGAGTTCCTGAAAAGCTTTGGAGAGCCCAGCATAGATACATTTCTTTCTGTGTCTACTTTGATTTAGATAGTTTTGAAGAAATCGTGTATTTAGTTTCTTTGGTAAATGTCCGTGACTGGTGCTGGATCTGGCAGCTAAAGGCCTCTATTTACCCACACAGCCAGATACTGTGCAGGCAGCCAAAACTTCCTAGATGCCACCAGGGTTTCCTCTAATTTTTCCCACCCATGTGCGGAATGAATTTTGTTATGTGCACCAATATGGAGGTGATGTGTGATACATCACCTCCATATTGGTGCACATAACAAAATTCATGTGGCGGGGGTGGGGCTGAGGGGTTCCAAGTGTGGGAGGGGGCTGGGGCAGAGGTTTGGGGGGCTGAGGGCTCTGGGGTGGGACTGGGGATGAGGGGCTCAGGGCTGGGGCAGAGGGTTGGGGTGGCAGGGTGAGGGCTCCAGCTGGGGGTGAGGGCTCTGGGGTGGGGCTGGAGATGAGAGTTTCAGGGTGCTGGAGGGGGATCAGGTCTGGGGCAGAGGGTTGGGGGAGGGTGAGAGCTTCGGCTGCAGGCTCTGTGGTGGGGCTGGGGATGAGGGGTTTGGGGTGCAGGCTGCACTGGGACTATGGCGGGGAGAGACGACTCCCCCCAGCAGCACCTGGGCTGGGATGGGAGGGACACCACTCCCTGTCCCGGCAGGTCCGTGGCTGGGCTGGGTTATGGCCAGAGAAGGGGTGCGTCTCCCCCGGCAGGTCCGTGGCTGGGCTAGGTGAGGGCTGGAGGAGAGGAATCTCTTCCTGCCACAGCCCTAAGCACCTGCACTGTGCTTAATAGGCTGCTGTGTGGCCCCACAGCTTAGCGGGAATTTAGGATGCCACCCTCCTGGTGTGACTGAGCCCTGACCAGGAGGGTCACCTCTGTGCAGGACAGTCCATCTGCATGACCCATTACCTATTTGGTTGCTCTGCTGAGACAGTCTGCTGGGGCTGGGGGTTAAGGATGTGGACAACAATCCCAGTAGGAATTGAACAAAACCCACCAGCTCACTTCATCCTGTCAGTAGCCAGATGATAACAGCTTTTATTCACTGCCAATCTGGAGCAGGTGATATTTTCAGAGATCTCTGGAATCCTAAATTCCCACAGCCGGTTCCCACCATACGATTTGAAATGGTGTGACTGAGCTGGCCCACTTTGCTACACAGCGTTGAGGTGCTGATCCCTAGTATTAACCCTTTTATATCCTGCCAGAGTAGTGCTCAAGATGTCTACATAACAGAAGAAAGCATCCTCTCCCTGCCATCGTTCTGTTCTTCTCCCTCCTTGGCAACCCAACCCAGCTTCCACTGAAGTGCTCCTCCCACACTCAACAGGGACAGAAAAGACCTAGTACATGACCTAGGCTTGGTTAGTGCACCTGACAATACATTTTCTAGTGCTTTGTACAGGCCATCTTATATGTCCCAAGCACTGGGGCTTCTACCATGTCTCCTTTGGAGAGTAAGGATGAGATTTTCAAAACCGCCCAAGGAATCTAGATTAAAAATTAAAGGGAATTGTTCATTCAGATTTCCATGGGTAACTTTGAGAAGCTCAGCCTAATCCAACAGATCCCCCTACCAAATGTTTTCCCTTATCTTCAGGCTAAACAATCTTCTTAATTTCATCCCCGTTACTCCTAGTACCACCCTAAAACATTCCTCTCTAACTTTGGTGTCAATATCCTTCAAATGCTCCCAGATGGTTATTCTATTCCCACTGGTTGTTGTTCAACCTAGCAACTGTACACATATTTAAATCATTTCGTCTTTCCTCATACAGGAACTGGAGGGCTTAATGATCTGTATGATCACCCTTCTCACAACACCTTCTAATTCATCAATATCTTTCTAGTAATGAAGTTCTCAGACTGACTACAGTTTGCCAGGTGCAGTACCACAACCTCTGTAGAGAACTATTATCTCTGGACTCCATGATGTATATAACTGATGTCCCTGCATACATGCCTTAAAGTAAACAAAAAAAATCACACTGGCTCTGTTTGCTGCCATCTCCTACTGCGGGTTCATGTCTAATTTACAATCCACTGTCACCCCTAGGTTCCTCTGCATTACTGCTTCCCAACAGTCTCCCTCCCATTTTGGATTATTTTTCCATCAGTGTATTAGCCTGTATTTTTCCAAGATGACTGTAATTTTATTACTTTTTGCTCATGTTTCTAACTACTCTCAGTTCCTTTGCATTATTTCTCCTTCCTTACTGGGGTTCGCAACTCTGCCCAATTTAATATCACCTACCAACGTCAGTAATATGATGCTTACTGCCACTCCCAGATCATTACTGAAATGTTAAACAAAACTTGAACAACAGTCCCTGCTATAACCCACCCAGCATCTCCCCCAGATCAATCCAGTGCTATGTATCGTTATTCTTTGGTTATTGTGGTCTGTTAGCCAGTGCTCAGTTCACATGACAGCATCCCTGCCCAAGCCCATTTGAATTATTGTTGTGAATAAGGCTTCATGAAACACTGCATCCACTGCTTTAATTAAATCCAAATACATTTTATATGCACTGCTGCACTCCCTTCAGCAGCCTATCTGCTGACATACCAGAAGGCAGCCAGCAAGCAGGCGTGGTAAAATCATGTGAACAAGATGAGGCAGCTACCACTCACAGCACTGAGTGCTATTTCTGGCAGAAACCGAATGGATGAGCCAAGGCTGAGCAAATGTGGAAACTCCTGAAGGCCACTCTGCTACCAGAGTGAGACTGGGAACTCACTGCGGGGAAGCAGTGTGTACAAGAGGCCAGCTTTGAATCCCCTTGTCACCCATCAGACAGGTGAGGTGGTAAGTCCCTCTCACAAAGAGACTCAATAGCCTGAAGTAAGTGGAGGCGCCACCGATGGAAACGTCTAGGCTGAATTCAGCAGTGACACACATGGGCTGTAGATTACAGCCAGTTTCTGACCAACATACACCTAAAGTAGTAACAGGGTCATTTGCAATGATTTAGCCGTCACTGTGTGCAAGACAAGTGTAACTTCTACACCTGGCCACGGAGGTGAGAGGGAGAAAAAGGGAATAGCAGAGAAAGCCCCTAATAGGTTGTAAAAGAAGACTGCTTCTCTATTCTCACACACACCAACCTCAACACCTTCCGGGACATTCAGGTCCTAGTGGAAGTGGGTATAGCTGCCACTGACTTACTACACACCAGGGACTGGATCGGCTCCCCAAAAAACAAATCAGTGTAAATTTCACTGCTTCACTATTTACACTCATTACTTGACTAGCCTGTACTCCGAGTGCAGCTTACACCCCCATTTAAATTCCCACTGGACTTGTCCCCAACATTTAGCAGTCCTGTAAGTGCAGGGCTTGGAGAGAGCATGATGTAGTGCAAAGGGTACTCAATTAGGCACCTGGAGATTTAGGTTCTATCCCAGCTCTACCATTGACCTGCTATGTGACCGTGGGCAACTTATTTCCTCTCTCTGGGCTAATGTCGCTGTGTCTGTTTTGTGTATTTAGACTGTAAGCTCTTTGCCGCAGGGACTGTCTCTCACTATGTGTTTGTAGCGGTCCTAGCACCACAGGACCCTGATCTCAGTTTAGATGAGTGGTTCCCAAACGGGGGTTTGCAGAACGTTACAGGGGGTTTGCCAGAAAAAATTCACTAATGGTGGCCAGAGGACTCTGGGCATTGGAGGCAGCAGGTGGGACCCGGTTGCAGGGCAGACAGCCCAAGTCTCAGGGAGAGAGGGGCAGGGCAGTTGGGGCTGGCAGCCCGAGCCCTGCCCCCATGAGCGGGGGAGCCGGCTGCCCAAACCCCAGCGCTCCGCACGGGGCTGGCAGCCCAAGCCGCAGGGAGAGCAGGGCTGGGCAGTTGGGGCTGGCAGCCCGAGCCCCGGCAGTCAGTGGGACCTGCAGCCCAAGCTCAGTGGAGCTCAGTTGACCAGGGCGGTCAACAGGGTCAAGCAGCAGGAGCCCCGTGGAGTGCGGAGGAAATTTAAACTTAAATCTCTGGAAATATTCATTTTTAGAAGGGGGTTCACGAGATTTCACAATTTAGTGAAAGGGGTTCGCGGGCTGTTAAAGTTTGGGAACGACTGGTTTAGATAGAACCTCTAGGAGCTTTTGTAATTTAAAAAGGAGAAGGGATGGTAGGGGGCTGTTTTTATTATCCCTATCTGGCTGATTCTCGAGCTCACATATGGTTGAAGGAAACTTTGCTTTTCTAGTCATAAGGCAACATTTTATTCAAAGTTTTCACTGAGCAGCTGCTGTTTGAAATGCACAGAACCAAGCCACCAAACTGAACCTATTTCTAAAACAAAGAGACACCCCCAAGCTGTTTATGTTTTTTAAACTGAATGATGCTTCTGTCTCTGGAATTAACACCACCAAGCAATTGGGAAACCCTGAACAATAAGCAACAAGCCTTTTCTCAATTAACACTTTATTTATTTGTGGAGTCAAAGCTAGATTCAAAAGCGGGCATGTCCACGGCAGATTTGATTTAAATAAATTGATTTAAATCATGATTTAAATCACTAGTCAGGAAGACTCGATTTAATCATGGATTTCTACATAAAAGTGCATTCTTGTTGGTTGTTATAACCTCAATACATATTCTTCACAACTCAGAGATAGATGTAGGTTTCATTTTTAGAAGGTATACATTTTTAAAGTGATTTATTTTGAAAAACTTTTCAGATTAGTTTTACAGCTATATCAGAAAATGAATGATTGTTTGGTTATTTCATTTACCAAAGATAACTGAAGAAGGTATTTATGAAATCATTGGGTGGTAAACTATCTCCAATTCAACAGGTTAATCATTAATATTTGGAGGATTTTCTTGCCATGCTGTATTAGGAGGAGATCACCACCAGACAGACATTTAAATTGTTTTATTTAACTATTTCTCACCTCTATATATTTATTTAAAAACATTTTTGCTGTTAACAAGCATGTTATCTCTGGAGACATAAATCCACAGTTTGAGAGCTGCAAAACTAAGGATCTCTGATGGTATCTTCTAGACTGAGCACTGAGTTCCACTGGGTAGATAGAAAGATTAACAAAAAGAAAAGGAGTACTTGTGGCACCTTAGAGACTAACCAATTTATTTGAGCATGAGCTTTCGTGAGCCACAGCTCACTTCAGTACTTGTGGCACCTTAGAGACTAACCAATTTATTTGAGCATGAGCTTTCGTGAGCCACAGCTCACTGTGAGCTGTGGCTCACGAAAGCTCATGCTCAAATAAATTGGTTAGTCTCTAAGGTGCCACAAGTACTCCTTTTCTTTTTGCGAATACAGACTAACACGGCTGTTCCTCTGAAACCTGTCAGAAAGATTAACCTAAACCTATACAGAACCCCCTGGAGTCCCAAAAGATTGGGTCCCTAATCCATGAACTATTGGAACTCATTAACAAAACTTTTCTTAAACATTATATAATTATATTGTCTCATACTATAGAATTAGAATTTATAATCCCTATTCCATGATGAGATATCTTTGAGCCATAATGTATCTATCTTTAGATAGGTTTTTTTCTCAAAAAGCATTTTATCAAAAAAATCCAATTACAAAAAAAATCATTGATGTATATCCACCCTGGGCATATCACATCCTGCCTTAGAGACTTACACAGGCCCCAAACCCAGCACATGTAGTTGTGTGGCAGAAGATGGGAATAACTTCTTATCTGAAACGGGGAGCGGGGACTGGCTTGCTCGGTGTAGCTGACAATGGTATAAAGAGGGGGGAGGGATAGCTTAGTGGTTTGAGCATGGGCCTGCTAAACCCAAGGTTGTGAGTTCAATCCTTGAGGGGGCCATTTAGGGATCTGGGGCAAAAATTGGGGACTGGTCCTGCTTTGAGCAGGGGGTTGGACTAGATGACCTCCTGAGGTCCCTTCCAACTCTGATATTCTATGGTCAGGCTGTCAGCTCTAGATCACTGATTTCAGTGCAAATCACAGGTCAGGGTAAGGGTGTGACTGGATGACTCAAGGCTGGTTTTTGTAAAGCTTTCCAATGCTGCTAACACTTATGGGAGCTCCAGTATAGAGCCACTGGCATTTTACCCACTGTGTCATCTAAGGCTAGATCTATACTTGAACCGCTGCAGCTGCACTGCTGTAGCAGTTGAAGTGTAGATGCAACCTACATCGACAGGAGGGATTCTCCCATTGCTGTAGTTAATCCACTGTCTACACTGGGGGTTAAATTGGCTTAACTATATCTCTCGGGGGTGTGGATTTTTCACACCTCCGAGCAACGTAGCTGAGTCAATCTAACTTTTTAGCGTAGACCTGGCCTGCCTGCTAAGAACAAGTCTATGTGACATGGTGGTAAAAGCCTCATCTACACTAGGGCTCCTACTGTTGTTGCCAGAGGTGAAACTGCACAAGTACTAGCAAAAGTGGGAGATTTTTTTGAGCAAAAAGCCAGGATTGCTGTGAATGGGAGACAAAGCCTTTTACCTCTAAGGTAAAATGCAAATATAACTCCTGTCAATGTGACCTACTTACTGATCTAGGCCTGAGACTCAGAATCTGTGCATTCCATTCTTAGCCCTGCCTGCTCATTGGATGATGCTGGGCAGGTTGCTTAACTTCTCTGTGCCCCAATTTCCCTATGTGCAGCATGGCTTGTGTGAACAGAGTTGGCTGTCTCAGTCTGGTTGTCAGTGGACAAGTCCCCCCATCTCCACTGGCCCCCTTGTGGGGGGCCTCAACAGGGAGCCCAGGGACTGAACAGGTTATGTACAATTAACTCCTGCACGCTCCAGTAGCTGCTGCTTTTTCCAGCTGAGGCATGTTGACGGGGAGCAGTGTGGGGGAGGTGTGCGTGGTTACTGCCCTTGGTAAGCAGGTTTGGGGAAAATGCAGAGGACTCTGTTTTCCAGGACTGTTGAGCCAACTCCTTTTGCCTGCACCACATTTGTTTAAATTTTTGTCAGGTGTAAAGAAAGAAAGAAATATTCTGCCCACATGCTACAAGAAGCGTCCTTCCGTGCGTACTGGGGAGCTGCTGCTTCCTATCACCAGCAGCAGTCTGGAAACATGAGCTGCCTCACACCAGTGTCCTGACAGTGCACAGAGAGGCACTCTAGTGATGCCAATCTCTCTACACTGGCCTAAGTCTCCTATGTGTCAGACCCAATCACCAGGTGCTCATCTTCTTCTCAACATTAAACAACACACCATCTTCTACAACCTACCTGAGTTCTTGTGCCTCATCCTTTAAAGGTGTTTACTGCACTCATCAAAATTAGATTGCATGCTCTATGGGGCAGGGGCTAGGCAGACGTGCTGGAACAATTTGTATAGTGCGGGTGCTGAGAGCCATTGAACCAAACTGTAAACCCTGGATATGATGGAAACCACATCAACCCAGGGGGTGCAGCAGCATCCCTAGTTCCAACACCTGTGGGGCCAGGTGTTTCTCTGTGATGGTAAAGTGCCAGGCATACCTCTGGTGCTTCACAATAAACACGAATAATACACAGCATATCATTACAAATGCTTTGGGTTAGCTTGTGAACTCAAGGCTCTGGCTCAGCAGCACTGGGGGAGAGGTGCTAAAGAGGAGGTAAAATGGGCCAACAGGAACAGGTGAGAAGAAAATGAATTAAGGGGGAGAAAAAGGTGCCCCCCCTTCCCCATGACTAACAAGCAGGCTATCCTTGTTAGGATGCTGAGCCCAGGGTACCGCCAATGTTCTGCAATAGGATATTTGTTTCTACAGCTAAGTGAAGGTCTGTAATGTACTGCAAGGGGTCAATCCCATTCCATCCTCTGCCAAGGTCAAGCAGACAGAGCTGGTGGTTGTGGTGAACTAGTAGGACACCCAAGGGAATGCTAAGCCCTGGGTAGTCTGCCATGACTGGACAGTCATTATGGAACATTATGGGAGTTCATGGAGGAGACGCCAGAGTACAAGATACAGTGGTGCAGAAAGAAGCGCGCAGCAGAGACTGTCTCTCGTTCTCTCTCCCTCCCGGCTTTGGGAAGCCAGAACCCTCCTGCAGTGTTACAGTGAAGTTGTGGTATTACAAAAAAGGGAGAGGAAATTCTGCCCCAGAAATTAGGGATGGAAAAATCCTTTTAGGTCACATCATGTCCATCATCCTCAGCTGGAACACTCTCTGCTGCTTTCCCCAAGCCAGGCGATGGGGGGTGCATCCATCACTTCATAATGGATTCCCAGAGCAGCCATGCTCCAGGAGATTTTCTGAACTCCCCTCCCTCGGTAATACCATGCTGTACTGTACATAGGCCCGGAAAGACAGACCGACCATATTAATCATGTCCCCAGCAGTTTCAGGGTGCAGCTATGCTATGCAATCAGGCCAAAGAGGCATCTTCTTTGACAGAAATGGACTGTGCCACTTTGGTCACAACAGCAGACGGAGCACCTCCTTTGCACCGGCACAGAGCTTGGACTGGCTACAGGACATTAGTGCCAGCAACAGGCTGGCCTATCAGATCAACCCCTCCCCCACCATCTCCTATCTGCCCTTTCCTTTCCACTTTTTTCATATACATTTTTTAAAAAACAAACAAACAGGGAGCTGCTCTGGGGCATCTCAGGCTCCTGCTTGTCCACCTTGCTGTGTGTGTGTCTCTCTCTCTTCATGCTCTCCTCCTCCTTCTCACACTGCCCCCCACCCCCTTCTTAATGCAATCTCTCTCTCTAGCTCTGTGTTTGCAGCTCGCTCCCTTAATCCCCATGACCTTCCCGCACAGAGCTGCAGCCACGGGATCAGTGTTACAAGATAAGAGACCCTCCCTCCCCCCACCGTAGCAAGGAAAAGAGGCCGAAGAGACCCCTCCCCCCTCCCTGCTCCCACTGAGCCGTCCTCCCCCCCCCGCACAGAACCACAACACATTGCAGAATGGGAAAGAAGGCAAGGCAAGGCAAGGGAGCCGGGCGGCCGAGAAAGGACAACCCCCCCCCCGCATCTCGTACAAGCCCCCTCCCTCGCTGCTCCCCGTCCCCAGCAGCAAGCAGAGCAGACAGAACTAGACGGGCTGGCGAGGCAGAGGAGCTGCCGTGCAGAATTATCTCTGTCATTTGCAGATCCACCCCCACCCCCGCCGCAGACACCAGTGTTTCCAGGTCCCCCCTGTAAACAAAACAAACAAGCTCCTCCCTGAAAATATCCCCACTACACTGACTGACCGGGGGGGGGGGGAGAACGACGCCCCCATTGCACCACATCCTTCCCTGGGGAGGGGGGCAGCGGGATTGTGTTTGGATCACGTCCCATTTTCCTCCCTCCTCTCGGCTCCCGCGTTCTGTCCCCACCCCGCTGCAGAAACACCCCGTCTTCGGGCAGCCAGGAGGTGGGGGGGGGGGATCCGAGACACGCGCGACCGGCACCGGAGCCGCCACCTGAGCCGGGGATCCCAGGCGGGGCGGCCGTCTCTCCCTGGGCAGAGGGGATTTTGCAGCACCGGCTCCCGCTTCGCACCCCACGGGGCCCGGCCCGGCCGGTGGTGGAGCGGGGCCCCGCCCGGCAGGTGGATGGGGGGGTGGAGCGGGGCCCGGCAGGTGGTGGCGGGGCCCGGCCTGACAGGGGAGTGGGTGGGGGGTGGAGCGAGACCCGGCCCGGCCCGGCAGGTGGTGGTGGTGGGGGGCGGGCGGCGGAGCGGGGCCCGGCCCGGCGGGGGGGCCCTCCGAGCGCAGGGCACGCGGCTCACTGAGGAGCGCGGCCGGGGAAGGTCATTCCCCCCCAGCCCGGCCCGGCCCGCACCCACAGCCCATGGCAGGCAGATACCCCGCCCCGTGCCCTTACCCAGGAGAGCACCCGCAGGACAGTGTGAGGCTGCCGGAAGAAGGTCTGGGGGTCGAAGGCGCCCCCGGCTTTGCCCGCTCCATACGCGCCCCCTTCCATCCTTGGGGCGCCCCGTGGCACGCCGCTGAGCCCCTGCGTGTGTCTGAGCCACTCCGCGCCGCCGGCCGGGGGGGAGGGAGGGGCAGGAACGCTGCCCCGCGGGGGTTAACGGAGGCGAGCGGGCCGGGGCTAGCTGTGCATGGCCGCGCTGTCGCTCCCCGCTCCGTCGCCGCTGCCCGGCTGGAGGGAGACGCACGCTCCACTCCCGGGCAGGCGCGAGTGTGCAGGGGCCGCGCGCTCCTTCGCAGCAGCAGCATCCCCTGAGCGGCGGGAACGCGCCAGGCCAGGCTCGGGAACGCGCCTCGAGCAACTGGGAGGGGGCACGAGAAGTGTGAGCCCCTGGGAACGGGAGCTGTGCAGACCGCAATGCAACCCCAGCTGTTATGTATTTTTAATGCAGTGCTCAGGGCAGTGAAGGGTGCTGCCTGTTTTATTTTTGTAGGGCCTACAAAACGTATTGCTCACAAGTGCCCTTGCCCCACAGCTGAGTCCTGCTCAATGGTCACCTTACCTCAGTCCAACTGATAAACATTTCACCTTTGTTGCACCCGCATGGGCGAGATGGAGGGGCCGTGGGTGTCGAAAGAGCCTTAGGTTGGCATGAAGGGTGCTTTAAGATCCCACCAGCCTGCTTGCTTGCCAGCAAACAAGACAGTCAGTAAATAACATTGTTTGTGGTTATTTTATTTGGCAGGGCTGGAGCCCCTACTAGGTGCTTCACAAGAGACAAAGACCTAGAGTCAGCTTCTTGCGTCCATTATTAATTTATATATATATTCTCATAGCAGTCATGGACCAGGACCCCTTGTGCCACTCCAGCACTGCAAAGGAGTCAGAAAGGGGGTGGAGTGACTCTTGAGAGAATCCCAGTGTAGCTGGAGCTGTCTGCGAATTTGGTAGTAGACAAGACTCTAGATCTAACACAATTTGGCAGCCAGTGTGGGTGGGAACAAACCCTCATAGAACAGGATTCAATAATGGACTGTAGTTTGGGCTCCTACCTGGCCTAAACCACTTCTTTTTTTTAACAGCCACATCCACACTGGGCAGCCATAGTGTGTTGGCACATGATTCAGGTGTAAGCTTGGATTGAGTAGCCTAGACATTGGTTCTTAAAATTTCATGTGTGCTCTAGTGTAGACAAGGTGCCTGTGACCACCCACGTTTTGACTACCATGTTTTCTAGACCTCCTGTGAGCAGGTTCGGATGATTTGGTGGGTAAAGTGCCACTAGTCCGGCATTCAAAAATCACGAGTCAGGCCCAAAAATCATGAGATTGGTTTAAAAATATTTTTTTTTCAAAAAATAATATGTTGGGCTCTTTTCGTTTGCTTTGTTTCTGAGCGCTTACGTGCACTCATTTCATGTTTTCAAGGATTTCTCTGAAACCACAAAGGGTCAAAACATACTTTTTAAAAAATGAAAGCTGAGATGCTCATGTAATCACTTGACTCCAAGAGCCGGGGCTTTAAGAAAAACACCAGTTATTGAAACTAGTGGTAAAATCATGAGAGTTGGCAAAGCTGCTGGTCTGAGGTAAGACTCCTACCCTTGCTGCCACCAGTGGAATTGCCTCGGTGGGAAATTGTAAAGAAAAAAAAATGTAGTGGAGACATAGCTCAAGTTATTGGGCTTGATTTTCCTGCTGCATACACTGGTTTTATGCCTAGACACTATTGGCTTCAATAGAGCTACTCCTCTAAACTGGTGAACTGAAATCAGAAACAGGTTCACTGGGTTTTTAAGATTTGTAAAAATCATTGTGCAGAGAAAGTCAAAACTGTTGTGAGCAACATTGTGGATTCTTCTCAGCAAAGCTGTTTCACTTTTCTTTTTTGCTCCCCTCTAGACACATTTTCTGGAAAATGCGAGCTTCTTATTTAATAATACCTAGTTTTTCATCAGTAGATCTCAAAGTGCTTCCCAACCTTTAACAAACTCATGCTCTCAACATCCCTCTGAGGTAGGGAAGTATCATTATCCCCATTTTACAGAGAGGGGACTGAGGCACAGAGAGGCTATGTGACTTGCTCAAGGTCATACAGGAAGTCTGTGGCAGAGCACAAAATTGAAGTCAGGTCTCCTAAGGGCTGGGCGAGGCTAGTGCCCTAACTGTTGGACCATCCTGCCTTCCATTTTTGTGGAATTATTCTGATGTCTGGGCACACAACCACCTAGAGCTCTAGGTGCAGCTGAATCTATTACAAAGAATTTAGGCTGAACCAGTGCCAACAAAGAAAAAACATTACATACCCAGGGTAAACCCTTCTTCTCTCAACATAGTTAACCCACTCCCTGAGTAAAAGCCTGGAGAAACAGATGTTGCAACATGCTCGAAGGTGAACAAACTTATGCTTGTTAAGCATCTTTTGACATGTGGGCTCTGCCTCTTCAAATCTGAGCAGTGCTGAAGGGGGAAACTGACATTGTAAGAGGTTTTCTCTGATCTATCAAATCTGTTTTAAATGTTTGCTTAATTCAGTTGTGGTTTGTAAATATTAAGAGAACTTACAACTTTGAAAGCTACTGTCTTATTTATATAATGTTGCCCCTTCTTCTGACACCAGTGTCCCCATTATGAAATGAGTGTGGCCCCTTTGCCTAGTACAGATGTTCTCAACCTTTCCAGCCTACTGTTCTCCTTTCACAAGTCTGATTTGTCTTGCGTACCCCCAAGTTTCACCTCACTTAAAAACTACTTGCTTACAAAATGAGACATAAAAATACAAAAATGTCACAGCCACTATTACTGAAAAAATGGCTTACTTTCTCATTTTTACCATATAATTATAAAATAACTCAATTGGAATATAAATATTATACTTACATTTCAGTGTATAGCAAATAAAGCTGTATAAACAAGTCATTGTCTGTATGAAATTTTTGTCTGTACTGACTTTGCTAGTGCTTTTTATGTAGCCTGTTGTAGAACTAGGCAAATATCTAGATTAGTTGATGTACCCCCTGGAAGACCACTGAGTACCCCAGGGGTACATGGACGCCTGGGTGAGTTCCACTGGCCTAGTGGTGACAGACACTGGAATCTTGCAGTCTAGCTTCCCAGTGGAAGAGAAATCAGCATTGCAGAGTCTGGTACATTGTAAGCATAAGTTGCTTTATTTACATATATACATCAGATCTGGTATGAGATGACAAAACAGCCCACAGGGCACATCCAATTTCCAGGAATCTCAGCCCAACACAAAGGCCTGGTTCCTGGAGAGTAACTCTGCTTCAAGAATTTACTCTAATCTGAGACCAAGGCAGACAGCAAATTCTCCTGCCACTAGTGCAGCTCCAGTGTACCTGGTAACGTGGGTAACCAAAATCTAACACAAGCATTTCTTCCAATACTCAAAGCTTGTCTGTATGCTAAGGAAAAGAATTTGGGAGACCCTTGGGGGTAACAGGGCTACCTGTGAACACCTGCCATAACAATAATATATACATTGGTTATCTGTCATTTTAATCTGAGTTTATAGCAAATTTATTAACGCTTTTTGCCTTTTCATACTGTTTCCCTTGCTCTTTTCTTCCTCAGTTCCGTTCTTTCACTCCACTTTTCTTCTGCTGTACAGGGGAAAATCCTGCCCCCTTCCACCTATTGGACACATGCCATTGGAAAGGCAACAGAACTGTGCTGTGTGGGGGAGGGGTTCCATTGAGCAGGGAGGATTTGCAGGGAAGATGGGGGCATGAATCCCCGACAACACATATATGTGGGTCTGCTGACCAAACTCCTGTGTATGAACTGCTGCTCCCTTGGGTGCTACACTAGGGTAGAACAGCTCTGTTTCTCTCTGGCTGTGGAGGAGGAGGGGGATTTGTTCTCCTTCTGCTCACCCTGTTTACTCAGGCTTGGTGCAGGGCAGAGGTTTACCCCATCTTAATGTATCCATTCCTTCCTTCACACTTTTCAGTATCAGTTTAGCTTAATTTTTTCTCTTTATTTAATGTTTCCATCTTTTCTTCTTCTTTCTCCTTCCTCCCTTTCTGCTCAGAGCACATCTAAATGATACACTGTTAAAAAACACTGATAGCTGCTAATGCCCTGTTTACCCCAGGGCTCCTGTCATTGCTCCCATTGATGGAGTGGCACCAATGTTAGCAACACTGGGAAAGTTTTGCCCCCCAAATCCTGGTGTAGACAAGGCTCCGTAGTGAGCTGTCTTTGCAGGAACCAGAGTTTGGGCATAAAAGCATTTTTTTTTCCTCCTGCGTTCTCAACAGAACTTATTGGTGTTTCTTTCCTCACCCCTACACTGGCAGGCCAGGGAAGGAGGATGGACGAAGGTATCAGCCTGCTAATGACTCAAACACTACTGGGTTGTTGGCAGAGCAAGCCAGGAATTCTGATCTGCATTCCTCATCCTCTGTCTGGTGTGGTCTAGGATTTGGGGCCAGATTATGGCTGGGTGGGGGCCCAGGAGTGGTGCAGGTGCAAGGGCAAGGAGCCTGCACTGAAGAATTGTAGCTGCTTGGCAAGAGCTGTGTCTGAAAACAGCTAGTTAAACGGGTTGTAGCACAATTTCAAATCCAGACAGACCTTAGAGAGCTTCTTGACTCCAGTACTATCTGATTTCCCTTCGCCAAAGGAGGAGTTAATAATTTATCTCATCCTGCAGTTCCCAATTAATAACTGTTCCGGTTGCAACTCAGCCCTATATAGCTAGCAGAATGAAGAGATGCCTTATCAGAAACCCTTGTATAAACAATTTATTGACATGATTTGAGCCAGCTTCTACCATCCAGCAGTTTGACTTGATTTTTATTAAGCTGATTTGTATGCTAGAAATACCAGTAAATGAACTGAGAGTGATTTAATATTGGTGGTGTATGTATTACATTTTCTTATGAAGGGATGATAGTCTCCATCATTAAGTTGTTGCAGACAGGTTTCATGATAAGGCACATTGTTAGCTCTCCCTTCCCTGCATAATGTTAACTCCAGAGCATTGTTTTGTATTGTTTGACAGAGGAGTACCTAGAGGCCCTAATTGCATTCAGGGTGAGTTGTACCAGGCACTTAAAAATACATATGAATACATGCTTCCTGCCCTGAAGAGCTCACAATCAGCTTGATAACATGTCCCTGCTGGGACGGGAGATGTGAATTATCTTATGTCTTTTTTTTTTTTAATCTTGAGGTGCTCAGATGCTAAAATAATGGATTCCAATATAAGAAACTAGATCTATTTTATCTGATCAATTGTTATCTAATCTAAGGGTGTTTTGTTTTTTACAGTGTCTAGGTACTGTATGCTGTATCTTTTTGCAAAGTATGAATAAATTAATCAGGCTGTTTTGGAGTTACAAGGCATTACAAATTACCATGAACATGGACCTGTTCAGTAGCAGAGTTAAAAGTTGCAACACTGTTCTGTGATAGGCCCTTATAACTGCAGAAGAAAAATATTTTTTGTGATTTCTTAAAAATAAAACATGCTAGTGTATCCTGAAAGTGAAGGCAATTGATCAAGCATTTTAAAACTTAACTGTAACCCCATATCACTGTGCCATTTTCAGGTGTCATTAAAGTTTTTCTGGACTATGTAATATAATGACTACACGTGTAAATTTATTTAGGAAATTGTATGTACTGTGAGTATATTTGAATATCTGCTTTCCTCTAATTGTTCAACATTCATACGTTTAAATGTTCAGTATTTTTAAGAGAATATTTCTTGGAGTGGGAGTGTAGCAGTGACCTTAATTTAAACTTCACAAAGTATTTTGTCTGTTAATTCTCTTAAGTCACATTTCAAAGACCTTACCCAAGAAAATGCTAATTGACTTTGAGATTTTTCTTATGTAAGGAATTCAGGATTTGGCCCAGTGATATTTCCTGAATAGTGGAAAATGTATCTTTTTAAGTGTCATGGAGGAAGAAAAACAAATAAATCTGAACTCTCACATTCAGCCAATGGACTACCAATTAGGAGTAGCAGTTCACCAGATGAATCACTCATTGGCTGATCATGTCATGAGCACATTGTACTTTTTATAACTGCTTCTGAAAGGGTTCATCCAAAGGCAGGAGCCTTTCATGTGGGACGGTTCCACCACCTTTTAAATTTGCAAGACAAATTCATTTACATCACGACATCATGGGATGACATTGCATAAAGGTGCCATCACAATGCAAGGCCACTGTACTTGCATCTGCCTCATCTTCTCCACTCTTAAGTAAGCGGGGGACAACTCACCAGCGAGTTGCATCAGTGAAGCTCTCACCAATATCGAGAGTCCCTTCCCTTTTCCCAGGGATGCAGTTATTGTTCAGGCATAAACACAGTTCAACATCAGTCAAAACAGGTCCGGCTGCCTGGTTCCTCCAAAGACCTCTGCCTCATAGGGCTTCTCCTCCCTGCACAGCAGGTATCCCCACCCAGGTCTTTCACCTAGCTAGTGTGGCAAGCCCCCTTCCAGAGACAAGGTGAAGAGAAAGAAACGTGAGAGGGAGAGAGAGAATAAGGAATAGGGGGGAGAGAATTGAAGGAGTCATCACTGCTCAGACGCTCCTCAATTATATTATCCAAAAGGGAAGATGCCAAGATGTTTGGGAGTCTTAAACAGTCTCTACCTCCAGATATCCTTCTTCACAAACACTTCAGATATTCTAGAGGCTCCAGCTGCTCCTGACTCCTCACTCCACCATGCAAGCTGTACTCTATAAAATGGGAAATAACCTCCCCCACACAGCTTCCCTGACCCCATTGGACAGCCCGCCATCAAATAATGCAGAATTGCACCATTAGAAATGGGAAATACCTAGAGGCAGTCAAAGATGGCTAAACTTTGCAATGCCAAGGGCCACACTGGCAACTTGCATAAAAAACCCTCTGAAGAGTATGTCAAACTTATGTCTGTTTTAAATGCCATCCAGTGGAAACTGGCTTGGATACTGCATTTTTACTGAGTGTTTTTTAATAACACTGATTGTGTATCGAGACTCTTCTTGCTTCCTTATCACCTTCTTCTCTCCTCATACGCTGCTTATTCAGACCTAACTCTTTTGACCTTTTCTCTGCATTCATAGGGTGGGTTGGGGTTGTGATTTTTGTGACTTTTTTATTTTTATTTTTTTTTGTTCTGCTGCTGCTCTCATTCCCTGAACACTGCAGGGACTCAGTTAATGCCAATTATGATGGTGGCTTTTGCAGTGTGGTCCATCTCTCTGCTAGGACTGAACTGAGATACGCCTAACTCATTGCACATATTGAGAGCACTGAACAACCTTTGCCAAAAGAACCACATGCCCATTTTGTACAGATTGCTCCCCATGTTGGTATTCTCTGGAGAAAGGCCAATGACTGGGATGGCCACAGACATTGAATTGCCCCTGTCTCATCTCTCTCTACCTCTCTGTTTTCTTCCTGTTTGTTCTCTCCTTTTGTCTCTTACCCCCTTTGTCACTCTTCTGTACGGTCTCTGTTTTCCTCACCTGTCTTCTCAGCCTGTCCCTCCCTCCCTCCATTCCTTCTTTCTCTCTCCTCACTCTCTTGCTTCTTCTTTGCTCCCTCTACTTTCACTGTGTCCTCCTTGGTCTCTTGCCTCTCTCTCTGCTCCCTTTATGCCTCCACAGCCCCTCACCTTCTTCCTTTACTCCATCTCTTCTCTCTGGCTTTCCATCACATATATCCTACTTCCTGCTTTCTCCTCTTAATACCTCACTCTACATAGTCTTCATTCCTTGATGGAGTTCTTCTGACCCATCAAGAAATATGATGAGGCCAAATTCTTGTCACTTGTCATTTAAATCAGGATTTGTACCCAAATCCTCAGAGATGGACATCTTATGCTTAAACCACACTTCACCACTGGGACTCTTCCCCCTATGTTACACACCTTGTGCTGTTAGGCCCCTCCCCTCAAAAACAGGGTTAGTGCAAGGACATCTTTCATAAATAAAATACCACAAATATATGAGCTGGTCCTTTACGTGACTCACTGGACAATGACAGAAAGTATGGAGAGGTAGAGCACAATGAAGACTATGCAGGCTATCTTCAGCTGCCTCACTGTAGTGCTTCTGGATTGCACAGAAAATGGCTCTCTCATTCTCATATAGCTCTGGAATCTTACATGCAGGGGAAGAGCCGTGCCTTCCAAATGATACCTACCAGCACCCCTGCCTATGTTCTCACTGACAACCACAAACTGAAGCATGTCAGTGGATGAGGGGAAGTCTTTGAGGACTGAGGCTGTAGGGCCCTTGAAGCGGTGGCTCAAGGGAACCCGGGCAGGGGGGAGGACAGAAGTGATGGTAACTAAGCTGTTGTCCTCTGAGGCAGGGTCCCATGCGGACCTGGCATAGCTGAAGATATGGGTGATTCTGTATCTCACTGCCAGCGCTGACATGTGGAAAACTTCTAGCACCCCATCGAGGAACCCAAAGAAGAGTGAGATGCTCGCCTGCCTCATTCCTCCTCGCAGCACTGTCTTACAGTCCCTGCTGTTCTCCCGGAAACAGGCAGCCAGATGATGGTGGACCCACTGGGCACTGGATGACAAGGTAGCCCAAACCACTTGTTTCAGGTGCCCCAGCAGCTGCACAGCACATCTCCTGCCACAGTGCAGCAGGATAGTGAGTAGGTGAAGGCAGAAGACTCTGGCTGCTGCCAGGGACTGCCATAGGGCCTTATTTGCTAGCATCTCAGCCCAGAGCTTCTTGCCCAGAATTAAGAGTAAAGCAGTCGCCATCTCTAGGCTGCAGCGCCACAGGATGAAAAGCCTGATCACCTGGGCAGTGACCCACTGGGACGCTAGGTCTGCTACAGTGGTGAGGTGATGGAACAGTGGTTTGTAGATGTTCACAAAGACAGAATAGGTCAAGAAGTAGAGTAGCACCAGGTGGACTCGATGCAGCTCCCAGTTCATTCTGCTCTGTATCTAGTAGTCTTCTTCACTGGCAGATGGAGATCCAACCTTTTTGGCCCTGCACTTTGCTCTCCTAGAACTCCAACCCCTCAGCTGTGGGGTTGTGCTCATCTCAACAGTAATGTCCTGCCCTGCCATCTGTCCCCTGTATTTGGTTCTGGATAGTCCCCTCAGATGACTGGGTGATGACACCACAGTCAATTGCATCAGAAAGAGAGGAGGGGTGATGGGTCCTCTAGAGGACACTAGTAGCTTGAAAACACAGGATCAACTGAAAGGGAGTGGAAGCTGGTGATAGAAGAAAGTGGATAGGCAAAAATGAAGGAAAAGTGCTTGCAGAGGCCTTGGGCACTGGTGCACCTTGGTCCCTCCTATTCTCTGGCTGTGGCACACCATAGTTTAGTCTCCTAAAGGCTGTAATACTTAGGTTTAATTCTGGTTGTGGGGTTTGATGTGAGTGTGGCTGGGTGTTTGGTGGCCTGTGATGTACAGGATGATCAGAGTAGATCCCTTCTGGCCTTAAACCTTAGGACTATGACTAATGCTGAAAAGATCATACTGTATCTGGCTTGCATCAAGACAACCAATCCTGAGCAGTTGCCACTGTTACTGGAATGATTTTTACTTGCCAAGGTTCTACACCAGTTCCTGTATTTATCCTGTGACTATCTATAGCAACATATAAAGCAAAGCAGAACTCTTTACAGTGTTCTAACCATCAAACTATCAAACTTTTAAATGTTTGTAATTTGCAGTGGTGTCAAACAGGGATCTGTTTTGCTACCAACACTCTTCAGTATATTCTTCTCTCTGCTCCTTCGTCACACTTTCTCATATAACACAAAGTGTGTACATACAAGATCAGATGGGAAAACTCTCCAACAGTGCATGTCTAAGAGCAAAAAGCAAAGTCAAAAACCTGCTGATACACTAACTGATTTTTTATGATGATGCAGTGCTCATCATATACGCAGTGAAGAGAAGCTCCTGCACCTTTGCAATAGCTTTGTGCTAGCTTGTGATGAATTTGGAGTAATCGTCAGTTTGAAAAAAAGAACAACCAAAAACCCAATGCTTATGGCAAAAGGTGTGTTGACTGCTCCAGAAATTCTAATAGCTAGCATCACACTATAAGTTGTGCAGAAGTCCTGTTATCTAGGATCAATTGTATCTGATAATGTATATCCAGCTGGTGAGTTTAATTTTTATAACAGAAAGGCAGCCACCATATTTGCCCAACTGACCAAGTGCATGTGGGATAGCTGGAAACTGACACTGCACAACAAGATAGAGGTCCACTAGACATATGTTTTGAGAATGCTGCTATATAGTGGTGACACCAGCTACAGCAGACATGAGAGCAGGCTAAACGCTTTCCACACCCTCTGGCTTTGCTTTATTCTGAATATCAAGTGGGATACCAAAGCTCCTGTCACTGAAATACTTGAGAAAGAAAAATTACAAAATCTTATCACTATTCTCAAACACAGACATCTGCGTTGGCTTCGTCATGGGCACCAGATGGACGATGCATTCCAAAGTATCTCATGTATGGAGAACTTGTGGATGCTCCAAGGACACTGGGTCGACCTAGGCTCAGGTGCATGGCCATTTGCAAAAGGGACCTGAAAACTTTTTACATCGACACAGCAAGGTGGGAAGATGCAGCTAGCAACTGACTGTGCTGGAGGGAGTCAAAGAGGCTGAAGAGAGGGGGGTTGAGAGAGCAGAAAGTGAAAAGAGTGAAGAGGAAAGCACAGCAGGCCTCAGGTGCTAGTAGTGCACTGGCTTCATCTTCCTGCCCTGCGCTTTATACTTGCATTATCTGTGGCAAGGACTGTCGCTTGAGCATGGGACTTTTAACCACTTGCGATACTATAGCACGGCACATAGCAACTTATCTGCTTTGGCACTTACACCATTGTCTTTTCAGACAGATAGTTGCCATTCATTTCTAATTTTTAAGTGCACACATGTATAGCTGTGAATTACATGAACTCCAACATAGATTTTATTTATTTATTTAAGCCAAAAGAGAGTTCAGCTCACCTTTGAAATGATGAGAGGACGGCTCTGCTCTTCTGTCCCTGTTGTTTGGCCCAGGAATAGAGGCCCAGAGGACTGTGAGCAGTCAAGAATAGTTGGACTGTACTGCACTCTAACCTCTCCTTAGCACACTCCCCACAGCAGGGGCCAGAAGAAGGGCTGTCAGAGAGCATTTCCAACAGCTTTGTGCAGAAGGTGATCCCCTTTAAGTGGGAGACATTCCCTGTAAGCTGTTACTTTGGCAGTAAGGTAAAGGTACAGTAGCTACAGCTAAGCAGGTCTGAGGAGTTAATTCTGCAGGTATAACCAAGCCCCTCAGCTCCTAGGAAAAGAGTGAGCTGGGTGAATGTATCAAAGAACAGGAAAAATTCTCTTCTTGGTCCCTGGTTCTTCCATCTGCTGTTGGAACATAGATCTACAATCCCAGCCGTGTTGTTGAGACAAAGAAATTAACAACATTGAGTGACTGAACATTTATATGAACAAAGATAATATTCTGTTATAATAGAAGCAATCTTGGAACCATTCACAATTATAACGGAGAACTCATGGAGGGCAAGTGAGGTCCTAAAAGACTGGTGAAGGGCAAACATAGTACTTATCTTTAAAAATGAAGAGCAAAGAGGACCCATGGAGTTACTGACCGGTCAGTCTAACTTCAATACCAGGAAAGACACTGAAACAAATTATTAAACAATCATTTTGTAAGCATCTGGATCAGTGGTTCATAACCTATTTACCATTGTGGGCCACACATGAAGCTCTCTATGGGTATGTCTACACTACGAAATTAGGTCGAATTTATAGAAGTCGGTTTTGTAGAAAGCATTTTTATACAATTGATTGTGTGTGTCCCCACACAAATGCTCTAAGTGCATGTAGTCGGCAGAGTGTGTCCACAGTACCGAGGCAACCGTCGACTTCCGGAGCGTTGCACTGTGGGTGGCTATCCCACAGTTCCTGCAGTCTCCGCCGCCCATTTGAATTCTGGGTAGAAATCCCAGTGCCTGATGGGGCTAAAACATTGTCGCGGGTGGTTCTGACATATCGTCAGGCCCCCGTTCCCTCCCTCCTTCTGTGAAAGCAAGGGCAGACAATCATTTTGCGCCTTTTTTCTTGAGTTACCTGTGCAGACGCCATACCACGGCAAACATGGAGCCCGCTTAGGTAACCGTCACCGTATGTCTCCTGGGTGCTGGCAGACGTGGTACTGCATTGCTATACAGCAGCAGTTTATTGCCTTTTGGCAGCAGACAGTGCAGTATGACTGGTAGCCGTCGTCGACGTAGTCCTGGGTGCTCTTTTAACCGGGCGCCTGGGCAAACATGGGAGTGACTCAGCCAGGTCATTTCCCTTGTTTCGTCTCATGACGATTGAGTCCTACCGGCAGTGCACTGTCTTTTAATCTGCAGCTAGCAGAAGACGATGGCCAGTAATCATACTGCACCGTCTTCTGCCGAGCACCCAGGAGATGACGATGGCTAGCGGTCTGACTGCACAGTCTGCTGCCAGCAAGATGTATAAAGATAGATGAAGTGGCTCAAAACAAGAAATAGACCAGATTTGTTTTGTATTTATTTTCTCTTCCCTCCCTCCCTCTGTGAAATCAATGGCCTGCTAAACCCAGTTTTGAGTTCTATCCTTGAGGTTTTGAGTTCTATCCTTGAGGGGGCCATTCAGTTTCTTGCAAAGCCACCCCCTTTGTTGATTTTAATTCCCTGTAAGCCAACCCTGTAAGCCATGTCGTCAGTCGCCCCTCCCTCCGTCAGGGCAATGGCAGACAATCGTTCCGCGCCTTTTTTCTGGGCAGATGCCATGCCACGGCAAGCATGGAGCCCGCTCAGATCACTTTGGCAATTAGGAGCACATTAAACACCACACGCATTATCCAGCATTATATGCAGCACCAGTACCTGGCAAAGCGATACTGGGCGAGTAGGCAACGTCAGCGCGGTGACGAGAGTGATGAGGACATGGACAAAGACTTCTCTCAAAGCACGGGCCCTGGCAATTTGGGCATCATGGTGCTAATGGGGTAGGCTCATGCGGTGGAACGCCGATTCTGAGCCTGGGAAACAAGCACAGACTAGTGGGACTGCATAGTGTTGCAGGTCTGGGATGATTCCCAGTGGCTGCGAAACTTTCGCATGCGTAAGGGCACTTTCATGGAACTTTGTGACTTGCTTTCCCCTGAGACGCAAGAATACCAAGATGAGAGCAGCCCTCACAGTTGAGAAACGAGTGGCAATAGCCCTGTGGAAGCTTGCAACGCCAGATAGCTACCGGTCAGTCGGCAATCAATTTGGAGTGGGCAAATCTACTGTGGGGGCTGCTGTGATGCAGTAGCCAATGCAATCAAAGATCTGCTGATATCAAGGGTAGTGACCCTGGGAAATGTGCAGGTCATAGTGGATGGCTTTGCTGCAATGGGATTCCCTAACTGTGGTGGGGCCATAGACGGAACCCATATCCCTATCTTGGCACCGGAGCACCAAGCCGGCGAGTACATAAACTGCAAGGGGTACTTTTCAATAGTCCTGCAAGCTCTGGTGCATCACAAGGGACGTTTCACCAACATCTACGTGGGATGGCCGGGAAAGGAATGACGCTTGCATCTTCGGGTCTGTTTCAAAAGCTGCAGGAAGGGACTTTATTCCCAGACCAGAAAATAACCGTTGGGGATGTTGAAATGTCTATAGTTATCCTTGGGGACCCAGCCTACCCCTTAATGCCATGGCTCATGAAGCCATACACAGGCAGCCTGGACAGTAGTCAGGAGCTGTTCAACTACAGGCTGAGCAAGTGCAGAATGGTGGTAGAATGTGCATTTGGATGTTTAAAAGCGCGCTGGCGCAGTTTACTGACTCCGTTAGACCTCAGCGAAACCAATATTCCCACTGTTATTACTGCTTGCTGTGTGCTCCACAATATCTGTGAGAGTAAGGGGGAGACGTTTATGGCGGGGTGGGAGGTTGAGGCAAATCGCCTGGCTGCTGGTTTCGCACAGCCAGACACCAGGGCGGTTAGAAGAGCACAGGAGGGTGCGGTGTGCATCAGAGAAGCTTTGAAAACCAGTTTCATGACTGGCCAGACTCTGGTGTGAAAGTTCTGTTTGTTTCTCCTTGATGAAACCCCCCGCCCCTTGGTTCACTCTACTTCCCTGTAAGCTAACCACCCTCCCCTCCTCCCTTCGATCACCGCTTGCAGAGGCAATAAAGTCATTGTTGCTTCACATTCATGCATTCTTTATTAATTCATCACACAAATAGGGGGATAACTGCCAAGGTAGCCCAGGAGGGGTGGTGGAGGAGAGAAGCACCAGGAGGAGTGGTGGAGGAGGGAAGGACAAAGCCACACAGCACTTTAAAAGTTTAAAACTTTAAAACTTATTGAATGCCAGTCTTCTGTTGCTTGGGCAATCCTCTGGGGTGGAGTGGCTGCATTCTTGGGCGTCTGGGTGAGGAGGCTATGGAGCTTGGGGAGGAGGGCGGTTGGTTACACAGGGGCTGTAGCGGCAGTCTGTGCTCCTGCTGCCTTTCCTGTAGCTCAACCATACGCTGGAGCATATTAGTTTGATCCTCTGGCAGCCTCAGCATTGAATCCTGCCTCCTCTCATCACGCTGCCGCCACCTTTAAGCTTCAGCCCTCTCTTCAGCCCGCCACTTACTCTCTTCAGCCCGCCACCTCTCCTCCCGGTCATTTTGTGCTTTCCTACACTCTGACATTGTCTGCCTCCACGCATTCGTTTGTGCTCTGTCAGTGTGGGAGGACAGCATGAGCTCAGAGAACATTTCGTCATGAGTGCATTTTTTTCACCCTCTAATCTTCGCTAGCCTCGGGGAAGGAGAAGATCCTGTGATCCTTGAAACACATGCAGCTGGTGGAGAAAAAAAAAGGGACAGTGGTATTTAGAAAGACACATTTTACAGAACAATGGGTACACTCTTTCACGGTAAACCTTGCTGTTAACATTACATACATAGCACATGTGCTTTCGTTCCAAGGTTGCATTTTGCTTCCCGCCACCACGTGGCTAGCCCCTCCACCCTCCCCTCTCTCCGTGGCTAACAGCGGGGAACATTTCTGTTCAGCCACAGGCAAACAGCCCAGCAGGAACGGGCACCTCTGAATGGCCCCTTAAGAAAAGCACCCTATTTCAACCAGGTGACCATGAATGATATCACACTCCTGAGGATAACACAGAGAGATAAAGAACGGATGTTGTTTGAATGCCAGCAAACATAGACTGCAATGCTTTGTTCTACAATGATTCCCGAGTATGTGCTACTGGCCTGGAGTGGTAAAGTGTCCTACCATGGTGGATGGAATAAGGCTGCCCTCCCCAGAAACCTTTTGCAAAGTGTGACAGGTTTCAGTCCGTCCTCCGAGCCCCTAGGGGCAATGGAGAGCTATGATCCACTGGCAGGCCTCAGTCACACCTTTTGGGCGCTGGGGAATTAGCGGGGAAGGTGTGCCAGCCGGAGTCTGCAGCGCGCCCCTCAGGCAGGGGGGTGCCAGCACGAGTCTGCAGCGCACAGTTCTGCTACCCAAGGCAGGTTGGCCGGGGTAGGGAAACTCAGGCCCACCCAACTCCACTGCGTTCCAGCCCCTGGACCCGGTCAGTGGTGGGAGGTGAAGGTCCTGCCACTGGGTCAGCGGGGCCGACCGCGCCCGCTGACCAAACACACCCACCCCACGGTGCAATTCTGCCCCTGGGCTACTTCCTACCCGGTCTCTCCGGTCCCTCCAGCTCATCCGGGTATTCCGCTGCTGGCAGCTCCAGCTCCCCCTCTGTGTCGGACTCACGCCGGCCCAGGCTGCAGCCAGGCCCCTCCAGGTCCTCCGGGTATTCAGCGGCTGGCAGTCCTGGTCGCCACCGGCCTTCCTCCCGGTCCGGTTCCTCCTGGCCCAGGGCCTCACCTGGGTCAGCAGCAGGATCGCGAGGGACCAGCCTGCATCTGTCTCCCTCCCTGATGCTCTCCTCACTGGGCAAAGGGCCCCGCCCTTTATACTTCCTGTTCCACCCCTCCCCTTCCGGGGATTGGCGGAAGCTTGGCCTGGCCCCGCCCACTCAGGCTCAGAGGGTGGCTCTTTACCCTCTGGTTCGGAGGGGAGCCACGCTGGCTCCCTACACAAAGGCTTTGGGAGTATATCCAGGAGAGCCACGAATGCCAGGGCAAATTAATCATTAAACATGCTTGCTTTTAAACCATGTATAGTATTTTAAAAGGTACACTCACTATAGGTCCCTTCTCCACCTGGCAGGTCCGGGAGGCAGCCTTGGGTGGGTTCGGGGGGTACTGGCTCCAAGTCCAGGGTGAGAAACAGTTCTTGGCTGTCGGGAAAACCGGTTTCTCCACTTGCTTGCTGTGAGCTATCTACAACCTCATCATCATCATCTTCCTTGTCCCCAAAACCTGCTTTCATGTTGCCTCCATCTCCATTGAAGGAGTCAAACAACTCAGCTGGGGTAGTGGTGGCTGAAAATGGCATGCAGCTCATCATAGAAGCGGCATGTTTTGGGCTCTGACCCGGAGCGGCCGTTCGCCTCTCTGGTTTTCTGGTAGGCTTGCCTCAGCTCCTTAAGTTTCACGCGGCACTGCTTCGGGTCCCTGTTATGGCCTCTGTCCTTCATGCCCTGGGAGATTTTAACAAATGTTTTGGCATTTCGAAAACTGGAAGGTAGTTCTGATAGCACGGATTCCTCTCCCCATACAGCGATCAGATCCCGTACCTCCCGTTCAGTCCAGGCTGGAGCTCTTTTGCGATTTTATCTACATACATATTTACATATTATTTATGTAAAATTAACAAGTTTATTCTACTCTCACTACACTCAATTCTTCAAACAAATTTTTTCCCCTAGCTTTAGATGTGGCAAAGTCATGAATGATGTCATTGTAATTCAAAGACCTGATGATTTCATTCTCAGTGCTCAAGAGGGACAAAGCACTGAGATGCTCTTGAGTCATGGTGGATCGGAGGTCTTTTTGACCCTTGTAAGAAGAGAGAAGGAACATTCTCCACTACAGTTGGTGATCATTAGTGACAAATTCAGACGTAATGCAGTTTCAACATTTGGAAAACATTCTATCACATTAGATTCAGTGATAACTCGGTATATCCAAATAGATTTGCTTTAGTCATCTTTTTCCCTCTATATCTGAGAGTTATGTGAATTCAACAAATTGAAGAAATTCTTTAGTAAAATCTGCTGGGAGATCGTCTGGTTACTTCTGACACAGACGTTTGATAGCTTCACTGACTTCGGAATTTGAAATGTTAGGCGAAAAAATTGTGAGTACACTAAAGATTTTGTCATTATTTTTGTAGGCCTTGATCCAATGTTCTAATGAACTCTTCAGTTTGTCGATGATTGTGATGAAAGTATTAACTATGAAAGCCTCCTTGTCACTGAATGAGTGGGCAGTTGCATCTTCGCATGTCTTCTATCTTTTGTGGTGTTTGGCTGACTTATACTCATGGTTAGCAGTCCTTACAGCCCCCTGAATTTCATACTCATCAAAACTATCTCGCATTTGTGGAAGAACAGTTCCAAGATTTCTTATTAGATTTACAGCAGTGGAAAGGTCAATTTGAGTACTTTGCAACCTTAGACTGCACCTGCTGAATGGCTGCAGTAAATCATTCCAGACCTCACACAAAATACCAGTTTCCAAAGTGTGCATTGCATCACTCAGGATCTTCGCATCTTTTTTTGTTGCTGATTTTTGAGATTCATCATCCTTGATGCTCTCTAGCGCTTCAAGGATGATGGGGTATCCCAGAACAACTGCATTCACAGCTTCAGCGTTGGCACTCCACCGTGTCCCTGAGAGTAATTTGGGCACTGGGCAGCCCTTTGGTAGTGAATCTCTAAGAATCATACAAGGACTGGTTGATGCAGAGAAAAAATTGTAAAATTCTTGACAAATCCAAAAAAAGAAACTGCTTCAACACAACAATCCACGGCAAACTGGCAAACAAGGTTGAGTGAGCATGCAGCACATGGTATATAATCAACCAAAACATTGCGCTCTTTTATCTTTGCCTGCATCCCTGAATATTTGCCATTCAGATTGCTTGCATTGTCATAGCTTTGGCCACGACAAAGGCTGATGTCAATCCCATTTTCAGTGGGGAAATCAAGTAGGTATGAGGCAAGTTTCTCCCCTGTGTGGCTGGTGATGTTTATGAAGGTCATGAAATGCTCAGCTGGTCTGCTGGGTAGCACATAACGCAAGATGACAGTCAGCTGATCTACATGTGACACATCCGATAATGAGTCGACGGACACTGAAAAAAAATCCCACATCTTTGATCTCATCTACAATGGCCAATAGCGTTTTCTTTGCCAGCAATGCAATGAATTCATCACAGTCTTTGATAGATATAATGTATGGCCTTTTCCACGATTTGCATGTTCATTGATGTGCTGAGATAAGAAAGGATCGAACTTAGCGATTAGCTCTACAACGCCAAGGTAATTGCCGTTGTGTTTTGATCCAACAGTCTCATCTGAGCCACGGAATGGCAGACCATGCTCAGCAAGAAAAACTATGGTTTCAACTACATGTCTGAGAATGTTCTTCCTATCAGCATGAGCTTCCCAAAAATGGTTTTCCATTTGTGTATTAATACTGCCACTAACTTTCTTTCAGGCATGGTAGCTGCTAATTGAAAACGTATGCTGCTCACTCATTGCATGATTGGTAATGTATGCAGTACTCTTCCAAACACTGAAGCCTTCACAGAACATTCCCCGCTTTTTGGTATCAGAAAGCAGGTGGCGAAGGCGAATAGATGAGCCATTCTTGCTTGCCAATCTGTTTGTTAGGGTTCACATATTCAAACATCAGATAATGATTCTGATTGCTCTACTCTCACTTTGTCAATGAAAAGTCAGCGTCTAGATTCTGGCATTTCTGTGGGCCCTTCTCAGTCCAATATGCAATGAGATCTTGAAAAGTCACATCCCACTCGCCTGAATCACTGGAGAAGGATATTTTTTTATTACTATCACTGGGGAAGTCTTCAGAGGAGTGGGATGAGGCTGCAGCTAGAGAAGTCACAGGAGGCTGCTCCTTTTCATCAGTCGCAGAAGGGCTGGTATTCGCCTGGACTTCCTTACCACCATACTTAGTAGGAGGAAAAAACATTAGGAGCGAAGGAGAATCTTTCAGCACTACATCTTGTCTTTGCTGTCTTTCTTTGGCCCACTTCAATTTCTGCCATCCTCCATTCTTCAACATTGTTTTTATTGTCCAGTGTAGGCATACTGTGTACAAAGTTCAATATTGCTTGGGCCCACAAACACTTACTTAGCCCACAAAGACAAAATCACTACCACCATAATTTGAATTGACAATCTTGATGGGTTAATTTGTACATAGCAATATCTAATGAGACAAAACATTTCCGATGGCCCCGCTACTGTTGATCAGCTGTTACTTCAGTATGGAATAGAGGGCGTATAGGAGGGCCTAAAATAGGGCCTAAAACTAGGAGGGCCTAAGGCTATAGGCCTCCTTCTGCACTGCCTGCCCAGTAGCCGGCTTTCCTGCCCACTTGAGCCCTCCCCCTGTCTTGGAGCTGCCTGAGCACACGGCCAGGGGAAGCACTGGCTGGCAGGGTAGCTCATGTTCCTTCCCTCCCGAGGCATGTTCCATGCCTGCTGGGTGCTTCTTACCATGCTTGCCATGGGCCCCTGGTAGGATTGCCAACTCTGACTGAAGCTATTCCGGGAGATTTTTCCCCCCCAAACATGACATAATGTCATTTTCTTAAAATATTCTATTAAAATCTCCCGGATTGCTTTCAATAGTCACTGGGAGATCGATGCCGATTCCGTGAGACTCCAGGTCAATCCTGGAGGGTTGGCACCCCTAGCCCCTGTGCTCTATCCTCCGCTGCAACCCTGCAAACTGTGCTCCTAAACAGGGGCATGCCTGCTGCCAAGGGAGCCGCCACGTAAGGACTGCCCGCAGTAACTGGACTTTTAGTGTCCGCTCAGTACATCTGACACTGAAAACCAGACCCCTGGTAACCCTATGTCCTGAGCCGGCCTGGCCTAGAGCCACCTCAGCCGGAGGCACCATCCTCCCAGCCCAACTCAGCTGCCTCCTGTCGCCCAGTGCCACCCGCCAGAGAGACCTGCGGGGGGGGGAACGGATGGGGGGAGGGGGCTCTAGATCCCCTTGGGGGAGTTCAGTCAGGGCTGGTGAGCTGCCTCCACACCCTCACAGGAGCTGGCTGGCAGCCCCCCTTGCCTGGGTCATCTGCCCCTCCTTAGGCAACTGGTAACCCCAAGCTTCCCAGGGATCACCATGTTGATGCCGAACTTAGTGCGGACACCCGATCAGCATAGCCCACTGCAGCCCAGAACTCCTGAGCTCAAGTGATCCACCGGCCTCAGGAGGGAAGAGTACCCCAGGCCAGCTCCGCCAGAGGGCTGGAAGCTCTGGACTCAGGGTTCTCGGTTTACAGGGTGGGCACGGGGCTGTCCCTCTGGAGCGAGTGCCTTGTTCCCCTGGAGGTGGATGGGAGGAAGGTCAATGGATACTGGGATACGGGCGCGGAGGTGACGCTGGCCCAGCCCGAGGTGGTGGCCCCAGATCGGGTGGTGCCCAACACCTACCTGACCCTGACAGGGGTGGGCGGGACCCCATTCAAGGTGCCCGTGGCAAGGGTACACCTGAAATGGGGGGCCAAGGAGGGCCCCAAGGGTGTGGGTGTGCACCACCATTTGCCCACTGAGGTTTTGATGGGGGGAGACCTAGAGGACTGGCCAAGCAACCCCCAGACCGCCCTGGTTGTGACCCGCAGCCAGAGCCGGGGAGGGGCACTGCGCCCTGACCTTGGGGAGGGTACTACACCGGAGGCGCAGAACCCTACCCTGGTGGGGAGAGAGCACTGAGGGGCACGGCTCAGAGAGGCTGTGGCCTCAGACCCGGCCAATGAGAGGGAACCGGGCCCCATCCCTTCCCCAGCCGCTGAGTCCCAGGCCGAGTTGAGGAAAGATCCCTCCTTGTGGAAGCTCAGGGACCTGGCCAACCTCAGGGTGGTACGGACCATGAGGAGAGGTTGCCAGGAGAGGTTCCTGTGGGAGAAGGGGTTCCTGTACCGAGAATGGGCTCCCCCAGGGGAAGTGGAGTCCTGTGGGATCAGGAGGCAGCTGGTGGTCCCCCAGAAGTATCGCCGCAAGCTATTGTACCTGGCCCATGACATCCCCCTCGCAGGGCACCAGGGAATCCGGTGCCCCCGGCAGAGGTTGCTACAGAACTTTTACTGGTCTGGGGTCTTTACCACTGTCCGGCAGTATTGCCGATCCTGTGACCCCTGTCAGAGGGTGGGGAAGGCCCGGGACAAGGGGAAAGCAGCTTTGAAACCTTTGCCCATCATAGAGGAACCTTTCCAGAAGGTGGCCATGGACATAGTGGGACCTCTGAACAAGACAACCCGGTCAGGGAAGAAATACATTCTGGTGGTGGTAGATTTTGCCACCCGGTACCCCGAGGCAGTGCCCTTAGCTTCCATTGAAGCAGACACCGTGGCGGATACGCTCCTGACCATTTTCAGCCGAGTGGGGTTCCCCAAGGAAGTCTTGACAGATGAAGGATCAAACTTCATGTCGGCCCTGCTCCGGTGCTTATGGGAGAAATGTGGGGTCCGGCACAACTGGGCCTCAGCTTATCACCCCCATTCCAATGGGCTGGTGGAGAGGTTCAATGGGACGCTAAAGATGATGCTGAAAACATTTATAAACCAGCACCCATAGGACTGCGATAAGTACTTACCTCACCTGTTGTTTGCATATAGGGAGGTGCCCAGGAGTCTACCGGATTTTCACCTTTCAAACTGTTATATGGAAGTAGGGTGAGGGGCCCCCTGGACCTGATGAGAGACGAATGGGAGGGGAAGGCCACACCCAATGGAGAATCAGTGGTGGAGTATGTCCTGATCTTCTGAGAGAGACTGGCTGAACTCATGGGCCTGGCCAGGGAGAATCTGGCCAGAGCCCAGAAGAAGCAGAAGATCTGGTATGACCGCACGGCGCGGGCCCGTGCCTACGCCACCGGGGATCAGGTGATGGTTCTCGTCCCCGTGAGAAAGAACAAACTACAGGCCGCCTGGGAAGGCCCTTTCAAGGTTGTCAAGCAGCTAAATGAGGTAAACTATGTGGTGGAGCTGTCGAACCGGGCGCACCACCGCCGGGTGTACCATGTGAATATGATGAAGCCATATTATGCCAGGGGGAATGTGGTGTTGGCCGTGTGTGGACATTGGGAGGAGCAGGGAGATGACCCTTTAGTAGATCTATTCCCTGGGACCAGAGCTGGTTCCCCCCTGGAAACAATTCCCCTCTCGGATCAGCTAAACCCTGCCCAGCAAGCTGAGATCAGGGGGGTGCTGCATCCATACGAAAGCTGTTTTCCAGCCAGCCTGGCTGCACTAATCTGACTGTCCACCGGGTGCAGACAGGATCGCACCCGCCGATAAGATGCTCCCCCTTCTGAGTCACAGGGAAAACTGCTCAGGACCTGGAAAGAGAGGTCAGGGACATGCTGGCTTTGGGGGTGATCCAGCCATCTGCCAGCCCTTGGGCCTCGCCGGTGGTGCTGGTCCCCAAAAAGGACGGGTCGGTCCGGTTCTGTGTGGACTATCGGAAACCCTATGCCATCACTGTATCTGATGCCTACCCCATGCCCAGGCCTGACGAGCTCCTAGATAAGCTGGGAGGAGCTCGATACCTTACTACCATGGACCTTACAAAGGGCAACTGGCAAGTGCTGCTGGATGCAGATGCCTGGCTGAAATTGGCCTTTATCACCCCTCTGGGGCTCTATGAGTTCCTGACCCTGCCTTTCAGCCTCAAGGGAGCGCCGGCCACCTTCCAGCGCCTGTTGGACCAGCTACTGAGGGGGATGGAGAGTTTTGCCGTGGCGTATATTGATGACATCTGTGTCTTTAGCCAGACCTGGGAGGACCATGTGTCCCAGGTTAGACAAGTGCTGGACCGACTCCAGGGGGCTGGGCTGACTGTAAAAGCAGAGAAGTACAAGGTGGGGATGGCGGAAGTATCTTACCTGGGCCATCGGGTGGGGAGTGGCCGCCTAAAGCCGGAACCAGCTAAGGTGGAGGTGATCAGAGACTGACCTGCTCCCCACACCAAAAAGCAGGTCCACGCCTTTATTGGGTTGGCAGGATACTATCGAAGGTTTGTGCCCCGCTTTAGCGCCATAGCCACCCCCATCACTGAGCTATGCAAGAAGGAGAAGCCAGACAAGGTGGTCTGGACCGAGCAGTGCCAGGAGACTTTCCGGGTGCTGAAGGAGGCTCTGGTCAGTGGCCCACTTCTGGCAAACCCAGACTTTGACAAGCCCTTTATGGTGTTCACTGACGCCTCAGACACGGGACTGGGGGCGGTGTTAATGCAGGAGGATGAAAAGGGGGAGAGACACCCCATCGTGTACCTGAGCAAGAAGTTGCTACCCCGGGAGCAACACTACGCGGCCATCGAGAAGGAGTGCCTGGCCATGGTGTGGGCCCTTAAGAAACTAGAGCCATATATCTCTTCGGGCGACACTTCACCGTGTACACCGACCATTCTCCCCTGACCTGGCTGCACCAGATGAAAGGAGCCAACGCCAAACTCCTGAGGTGGCGCCTGCTCCTGCAGGATTACGACATGGACATGGTCCACGTAAAGCGAAGTGCCAACCTAATAGCGGATGCGTTGTCCCGGAGAGGGGGCCCTGAACTTCCCCAGGTCACTGGTCAGAGTGACTCCGCTCAGTTCAGTCTCGAAGGGGGGAGAGATGTGATGCAGCAGGGAGGGGGGAGTGTTGACCTGGGAATGTGGCAGGGGAGTTTCAATGGGAGACCTGAGAGCCTGTAATCTGAGGCAGGAGGGGGAGGTAACACCTCTGCCCAGGAATGTGAACAGGGGCTGCAGGAGGGAGCCTGCTGCGGGGGTTTAGGTTCAGTTTGGTGCTGGATGGTGGAACGCAGGGAACCCCAGGGCTGGGGTCTAAGCTCTCTGCTCCCCCAGAGGACTTGAGTGAGGGGTCCTGGTTGTACCCACAAGCTCTGTTTTAGACTGTGTTCCTGTTGTCCAATAAAGCTTCCGTTTTACTGGCTGGCTGAGAGTCTCAGTGAATCCCAGGAAGAGGGGTGCAGGGCCTGGACTCCCACCCCCAGCTTGGCTCCTGTTACTGCCCAGGTGCCCCCCTCCCCTGCTCTGACTGAGCATCAGTGATGCATCCGATGAAGTGAGCTGTAGCTCACGGAAGCTCATGCTCAAATAAATTGGTTAGTCTCTAAGGTGCCACAAGTACTCCTTTTCTTTTTGCGAATACAGACTAACATGGCTGCTACTCGGAAACCTGAAATGATCCTATTGGCATTAGGAATTCGCTTTCTCAAGAAGTGTGGCCCTAACCATGAGCCATAGCTCCTCGCGCACTGCCGTACGACGGGAGGGGGGAGGAGGAGGGAAAGGATGACGTGTGAACGCGCATGCGTAACGGTGATCGTACGCCCTTACGCAAGGCGCCGTGGAAGCGGCTATAAATAACGTGTGCGCGGCCTACCCGCCCCTTTCTACTAATTCGGTGCGCCTGCCTGGCGGGATGGTAAGTGGCGTTGGGGCGGGCGCGGGGCCGGGTCTCACCATCCCCGGGCATCGCCGCCATCCCGGCCCCGGCCGCCTCCGCTTCTGCCCCCCGATTCCACGGGGGCCCTGCTGGAGGCAGCGCGGGGCCCATTTCTTGGCGGGGAGGGGAGACGGGGCTGGAGAGCGGCCCCCTGACGGGCGGACGGACACTCGCTGCCTGGGCTTGGAGAGCGGGAAGCGGGGGAGGAAGGACTATGACGGCCCGGGGGTGGGGGTGGGGGTGGGGGGGCGGCTGCAGAGCCCCCCCCCCCGAGTTAGAATCGTTTGTAGGCGGCTCTCACACGTGTTAGCTGCCGGCGGGGGTGGGGGAAGGACTGGGGAGAGCCCGCCTGGCACCACGGGACAGCTGGGCTTTGCAGAGCCGCCGCATGGCGTTCTCCGGGCCTCCCGTAACTTCCTGCGGCCTGTTCTACGCCAAGAGCGGGGCGCTGCCTGTAGCGTCTCACTCCTCTTCGGGAGATCGGGGGCTACGGATGGACTGCATGCAGCCCAAAGCTTATTGATGGGGGCTTCAGCTGTGGTTGACTCACTCCCGTCACTCTTTAAAGTGAGGCTTCGCTCTGAAAAGGGACAGGCGGTGGCAGATCTGCCACCTGTATATGTCAAGGTCTGAGATGCTGACTTTAGGGCTAAAATGCGCTTTTGCTGGCTTGACTTTTGCTAGCCTGGCAAGACAGTGCAGTTGAGTGTAAGGTGAAGTCTTGTCTAGCTTGTGTGCCACTAGTATTGCTGAGGGAATTCCAGTTGCAGGGCCAGATCTTCTCAGAGTAATAATGTCTAAAGCTGTTTTGAAGTGTGGGGGGGAGGAGGGGAGTTTGCACAGGTCCAAGTGGCAGCATTTGGTCTTGCAGAGCCTGTTGTTGCTGGTGCTTACAGGCAATTTGCAAGAAACTGGGGATTGCTTGATGAACTTTAAAAGCAACACACTACTAGAGTAGCTGCCCCAAGATAAAGCTAAAAGTTTTAGAATTCAAGAGGGTTTGACTTCTGGAAAACGAGGGCACTGTAGTTAAATTACATGGATCAAGTGAGCCCAGAATTGTCTATTATAGGGCTTCTTGCAGGTTCCTTAAGCATGTAGTGTTTGCCACTATTCCAATAAGGATACTAGATTGGATGGACTATTAGCCTGAGTTGGTCTCACAATTCTTATGATCTTATGTAACCTATCTAGATACTTAAATCTTAGGGTGAGTGTGCAGAGCTGGCAGTTAAGAAAACCTTGTTTTTGTAAGCTAATCACATTTCATCTAAAAGTGATTCCAACAAAGGTAGACCCCATGGAGCAGTTTTTGTCATGTCACTTTTCAGAGTAGAATCACATTTTGCTATTAACTTCTGTAATCTATAAGGATTCCCAGGTGTGTCCATTAATTTTTGCTTTCCCCTTAATAGACATTTAGTTAGAATGGCACTTTGGGTGTTCAGAACCTCATCCTCCAAAAAACCTTTGTATTGTGTCTTTAAATTTTCCTCAGTCGTGAACAAATCTGACACATGTAAGGCCCTGATGTAGTCACCATTCTAAAATGGTAAAACAGAGGAGAGCTGGTGTGGAGGAGAGGAACTTGTAGAAGGCAGGACATACTGGTATGCCTGTGTAATGGCCCCCTCAAAGGGAACAAGAGAGACAGCAACTAGTATGCCATTAGGGGCAAATTAGTCACTCAGGCAACATGAGTGTTAAAAGTATCTCCTTTGTTTTGTAGTCGCACCGTAAGTTCTCAGCTCCCAGACATGGATCCCTGGGCTTTCTGCCCCGCAAACGCAGTCGTCGACATCGGGGCAAAGTGAAGAGCTTTCCCAAGGATGACCCCAGCAAACCCATTCACCTCACTGCCTTTCTTGGGTACAAGTCTGGCATGACCCACATTGTCCGGGAAGTGGACAGGCCTGGATCCAGTATGTATTCTCTGCTGCTCTTGTTATAGGAGGTCACTGTACAGCTTTTTTTCCCTTCACTGAGGCAGTGGGAGGAGACTGTCAGGTTCACATGGGTCCCTGGGTTTGATTCCAGTCTGATTTCTGCCAAGTCCTTGCTGTTCTTTACACTGGCTCCTCGGCTGTTGTTTCCAGTTGCTAGTTATAAAAGCAAGCTCCCAAAGGCTAGTGGATATGTCCTCCTCGCCAGTTCCAGACTTTGTGCCCAGCTGGTGATTGGTGTCTTATTTTACTGTAACGGCTGTTCTTGGGGTGTGTGGGTGACTTGCCAAGGAGCCCCACTGGTAGAGCTGTGTTGTAGCAGGCTACTTATGATGATCTTTTTTCGACGGGCGGACATAAGGAAATCGCTTCTGGCGCTTTTTGCTGACTGTCGAGTCCTGAATGTAGTTCTGTTATCAGCCACCACACAGCTCAATTTGGCTACTCCATTTTACATCACAGGGCCAACCTTGGGTTTAAGTATAGCATCTAGTCACCATTATACCCTTAGGGTGCTTAATAGCTCAGGTGGCTAATCAAGGTCCCCTGGATCCCACTGACTCCAGCTGCGTGAAGACCTTTTAGGGGGTCACTGGCCCCTCCTGATACTTTTGGGGTGGTGGTGGTGGTTCATCTGCTGTGGTGCTAATTGGCACAATGTGTTTTTTGTCCTTCCCAGAGGTGAACAAGAAGGAAGTGGTAGAGGCAGTCACTGTGGTAGAGACTCCTCCCATGGTCATTGTGGGCATCGTGGGCTATGTGCAGACTCCCCGTGGCCTCCGCACCTTCAAGACCATCTTTGCTGAGCACATCAGTGATGAGTGCAAGAGACGCTTCTACAAGAACTGGTAAAAAACATGGAGGGAGGGACCTCAGTCTTTGTTCCTTGCATTGCTGGCTTTGTTGAATGAGTGTAGTGCTATTGTGGTTTTTAGTCTGAACAATTCACTTCAAGGCTCCCACATCACAGCCAGTGGTTGGCCTGTCGGGATCTAGGTGCTAGGCTGAAGTTTTAGTCTGATCACATAATAGTATAAAACCGCAACTGGCTGGAACAGTAATTGCTCACTGCTTGTCAAGTGCTGTTCATGGTGGGGCTTGGGGATCAAGTGAACTGTCTGATGTCTGCATGAACACACTACACATGATGTTTTTTCCTGTGGATGGACATAAGGAAATTGCCTTTGTTGCTTTTCGCTGAGTGTTGAGCATAGTCCTTTTTTCTCAGGGAAGGGGGGGGAGATTTTTTTTTCTTATCACTCTTCCATGCATTGCTGTCATGCCTTCCTATAAGGTCACTCTGACAGTAGGGCTCCAGTGGGGTTGTCAAGTTCTCCTTTGCCTATGGGATTAGGAAGTATTTCTCCTAGATGCTCTTCATGAACTTCCCACACTGCCAAGATATTGGGTATTGCATCGGTGTCCTCTTACGTCAGCTGTAGTCCAGGGTTGAAAGATGTAGGACTTTGTAGACTTGGAAGCAAGACAAGAGCATTTACAGCAGTATTTTAAGGCAACAGATAATCAGCTGATAGGCACTGTCGTGTTGCAGAGCAGTGCTTTGATATTTTGTGAATGTTTTATACTGTGTATATTAATATGCTTTGGATGAATTCATGGCAGCTCCGCTCAGCTCTGGCAGCTCAGCCTCTGTCTGATGAGCTCCAGGCTCCGCTTGCTGGTGGAAAAGATTCCTTAGAAGCTGGCAATGAGCCGAAACCAACTTGGGTGGCAGCTCCTTCCGCTCACCCCTCTTTCGTTGGGGGACTGATGAAGGGCTAAGCCATACCCTCTCTGCTCTGCTCCTGAAGGCACAAGTCCAAGAAGAAGGCCTTCACCAAGTATTGCAAGAAGTGGCAGGATGAGGAGGGCAAAAAGCAGCTAGAGAAGGATTTCAGTAGCATGAAGAAGTACTGCCAGGTTATCCGAGTCATAGCTCACACTCAGGTGAGTGTTCTGACTCCTTCACAAAGAGGGCTCACGCTTTGGGATACAGAGAATCCCCAAGGGCTAGGGTGGTCCTGCCATTCTCTACAGAAACTCACTCCACTGCTGCTCTCATATTCCCTGTTCCCCAAATCTGGTGCTCAGTATTAATACCTAATAGTTATGGAGGGAGTGTAGTCTACTCTACTGGATAGCTCACTGGACTAGGACTCCAAAGACCTGGGTTCTATTCCCAGCTCAGCTACTGTTCTGCTGAGTGAACTTGGGTGAGTCACTTCCCCTCTTGTGCCTCGGTTTCACATCTGTACATGGGGATAATGATACTGAGTTCCATTGTAAAGCACAATATAAAAGCTGGGTATGGTATTATTCTAGACTTCAAAGGCTTATGCAAACGACTAACAAATCCTTGCTGTACCCCTTCAGAGGTAAGGAGCCCCATCCCCATTTTACAGGTGTGAAAACTGAGTTTGGATTGTCTACAGTAACCTGGTGCGTGCACACATGTGTGTATGTAGGCGTGTGTCAGAGCTGGCATTGGAACTTGAGTTCTTGGCCTCCATCCTGTGCTCAGACCAGTAGACCACTTCCTCTCTCTGATTATAGTTACAGTTAGAAATAGGATTGAATGTTTTAGCCTCCTTTCCATGGGGGCCAGAGGATCCCAGGACATCTCCTTCACTTGGTTTTAAAAAATGGATGGCTACTATAGCTTCAGACCAAGGATATGCGGGCAGTGCTCTTCTGTGGAGACCATCAGTGGCTTATATTAATTAGGTCATTGCTAAGCAGTGTGAAACTCTCCTCTCCTTCCCACCCCTGTGTGAGTGCCAAATACTTCCAGACTGAGAAATGTAATAGGATCTCCTGTGTGGGAATAAGTGGAGTAAGCTGTCTGCTCACAAGACTAATATTTAGAGATGGCCTCTTCTGGCAAGCAGCAAAGGGGGGCGTGCAGCTGCTGTCAGCATTTTAATGTCAGTCCCCCTTTTCCCAAATATAGTGTAGAACACTGGGTGTGATGTCACCTTACTTAGGCTGGTACTCAGTCCCAGAGGCTTTGTCTTCAGTCCTTTTTTAAGATCCTCAGCTTGGCGACCAGCTGTAAGGGCGGTGTGAGGCATGTATTACTGCTGCTCTGTGTAAGTTCAAAAACTTCTCTCTCTCCAACAGAAATTGGTTCAATAAAAGATATTACCTAACCCACCTTGTGTCTTTACTGCTTTTCCTCTCATTCCCTTTGGTGATCTGGCTGCCAGAAACGTAGGCTTGTCTACGTGCGTCATTGTACAGTCTTGATAACTCTTCCCCTTACCCCCAGAGCTTCAGTCTTCCATGCATTGTGTATATTGTGACTGGGATACAGCAAAGGTGGAAAAATCCATCAGACCCAGGATGTGCATCTCGGAAAGATAGATTGCACTAGAGATCTCAGCACTTTGCCTGGGTTATAATATAGCTAATGTGAGGTCTGTCTTCCAGATGCGTTTGCTTCCGCTGCGGCAGAAGAAGTCTCACCTGATGGAGATCCAAGTGAATGGTGGCACCATTGCTGAGAAAGTGGATTGGGCCCGGGAGAAGCTGGAACAGCAGGTTCCTGTGTCAACTGTCTTTGGCCAAGATGAGATGATAGATGTGATTGGAGTCACCAAGGGCAAGGGATACAAAGGTAGATGTTATGGCCGCCTCCCTCTTGTTTCCTCAAGGCTTCAGTCTGACCAGAACCCAGAGTTTAGTGGAGAGTTGTTTGTAATCCCCACACACTCTGTTGCCCTGGTACATAGGCCGTGGGTCAGAGGGGTATCTTCAGTGTTGCTCTCACATCAAAAGTGGACTGTTCAATGATGAGGCCATGGAATACGTGCTGGGGACAGCATCCGACATCCATGAGGAATCATTCCATGCTGCCTTCCTTCTGAGAACAGCACCCAGGGAACAGTTTGGGAAAACACGGGCAGCTGTGGGTGGGTTTTCCGCAGAGAGTAGTTATTCCCAACACCCACGCCTAATCGGTACACTGATCTGAATTTCTGTTGGTGTTGCACTGGATACACATTCTCATTACGCAGCAGCCACAAACTGTGTGCATAGTGTCGTCACAGGTTAATGATAAACACCTCTGTAAAAAAGGCACATGCCACAGCTGAGCAGTTATGACAGTCTTATAGTGCTGTAATGTTTTGTTTTTCTTCTTTCAGGGGTCACCAGCCGCTGGCATACCAAAAAGCTGCCCCGCAAGACCCACAGGGGTCTGCGGAAAGTAGCCTGCATTGGTGCTTGGCATCCTGCTCGCGTGGCTTTCTCTGTGGCCCGAGCTGGTCAGAAGGGATACCACCATCGCACAGAAATTAATAAGAAGGTAAGAGTCTGAGATGCATATTGAAGTGTCCTGGACAAACTAGAGTCCTGGTTCCCCCGGATGGATTGTCAAGGTCACTGCAGAATCCTCAAGCAGACTGAAGGTTTCAAACTACAATTCAGGCTTTGTTTGACTAGAGTTGCAGGCCTACAAAGTAATTCAGCATCCCTAGCTTACTGTTACTTACCAACAACATGTAACTTGTTAGTATGTATAGGTGCTTAATGAAAACTGCCAGATCTGCACCCCGCTACTGGTTGGCCCTGTGCTGAAGGGCAGTGGTCTACAGTGAGCTCACTGTGCCTAGGACCAGCACTTAAGCTGCTTTGTTGTATTTTATATTTAGGGCCCTACTAAATTAATGGCTGTGGAAAACCTATCGCAGACCGTAAAATCTGGTCTCCCCTGTGAAATCTGGCTATTGTAAGGGGGTCATGGTATTGCCACCCTTATTTCTGCGCTGCCTTCAGAGCTGGTGCCCCCAGCCATCCAGCTCTGAAGACCGCGTTGCCAACAGTGGCAACACAGAAGTACGGGTGGCATGATATGCGGGAGGGGAGGAATGGCTTTTTGAGTGAGTGACTGCCCAGGGCATTGGGCGGGGTGGTCCCTTCCTCTTCTCCTGCATGGGCTGCTCCCGGGGGCAGGTCAGACCCACCTCCACAGCCAGCACAGAAGTAAATGTGGCACTATCATACCATGCCACCCTCACTTCTGCATTGCTTCTGGTTGTGGCGCAGTTCCCATCCAGCATCTGCCACTCTTAGCTGCCCAGCTCTGAAGGCAGCACCGCCAGCAGCAGCACAGAAGTAAGGGGGGCAGTGCCACGATACTCTCCTCTTCTTTCTGCCCCCTGGACTGGACCTCCATGGTTAAAACTGAAATTTCAGATTTAAATATCGAAACAATGAAATAAAAGATGATTTTTTTTAAATCCCACAACTGTGAAATTTACTAAAATGGACTGTGAATTTGGTAGGGTCCTATTTATGTTTAAACATATCACAGCAAACCAGTTGGAGAAGGAGAGGCTGATGAATGAATAGTCACACCAAAAAAGGAGGAAGAGTTGTCCAGTGAGTAGGACACTTGGATTCTGCTCTCAGCTCTGCCACTGCATGGCTGTGACCTTGGGCAGGTACTGAGGGATGTTTACACAGCAAAGAAAAACCCTGTGGCTGGCTGCATGGCAGCTGGCTTGGGCTTGCAGGGCTTGGGCCCTAGGGCTGTTTTCATTGCTATGTAGACTCATGGGCTTGGGCTGGAGCCCAAGCTCTGGGACCCTCCCGCCTCACAGGGTCCTGAAGCCTGGGCTCCAGCTCAAGCCCACTAGTCTACACAGCAATGAAACAGCCCCGCAGCTTCAGTCCACGTTGGTTGGCACAGGCCAGGTGCAGGTTTTCTTTGCTGTGTAGACATACCCTTAAACTTTTTTCTCCATCCATAAAAATGGGGATAAAGCTACTTTAACGCACTCACATAAAACACGCTGTGATACTATCTTGGTAGGTATTGTTGCTGTTAATAATAAGTTGAAATCTGGAAATTCAGCATAATTGAAATTAAGGGTTTTTTATGAAATGGGTAGGTGGCCAAGAGCCTCTGTACACACCAGTTCTAAGGATGTTAAAATACTTTTGATTTGTTTCTGTTAATAGGGTGCCCTGGTGACAAGTTAAAATGCAGTGACTGAGGCATTGGCTTCATGATAGAGACAATATTTGAGGCTCTTAATTGCTGCCCCTAAACACCAGCCACATTTGTTTTCTACATTTCTGTGTGCTCAACAAATTTCATATGGATTTGAACTGCTGTTTCTGGGTTAGGGTCTTTGCTCCTGTCAAACCATTTGCACATGCAAAATAGCATTCTCCTTTTGTCATCTTAGGTCTACAAGATTGGCCAAGGTTACCAAATCAAGGACGGAAAGCTGATCAAAAACAATGCATCAACTGACTACGATCTGTCAGACAAGAGCATTAACCCTCTGGTGAGTGGCTTTCCAGCTGTTAAAGGTTAAGTGTGTGGAAAGGGTATGGGAATTTAATCCTGGACTGTGAGCTCATAAACCAAACCACTTATTCTAGTCTAGTCAATACGGAAAAGCTCAGGTACTGCAGGAAACAATATTGATTCCTTTGGTTGCATTCTTCTCTATCAATATTACACAAGTATAGTACTGTGGATTGCTGAGCTGTTTGGTTGCAACTTAAGAGAATGGTGTCAACTTAAAAATTACACTTGTCTGTTGTAAAGGCCACAAGGATTGGAGGGAGGACTCAAGCAGGTGTAGGACCAGAAACAACTGGTTCATTGTCTAGATTTCAAGTTTGTGTCCCTTTACCATGGTCCTGATCACTCTTGGGCCTTAGACTCCCCAGGCAAGTTTTTGCAAAAATTGGGCTCCTGTGTTTTCAGCTTGGATAATTCTGTCGGCCTAAAATTCTCAGCTCTTTTCAGCTGGAGAAGCTTTTGATTTGACTTCCATGACAGTGTGCTGTTGCTGTGGATCATTAAATGGTTGCCTTTCAGTAGTGTGCAGCTAGAAGGCCCTCAGAGGCCTCGAACACTGAAGTTTTAGCCAAAAAATTAAAAGAAATGTTCGCCTCTTTAGGCCTGAATATTTTTTTTTTTGGTTCTTGGCTGAAGAGAGAATCAGTGGTAGCTGGGAGATTTCATTTAGGGCAAAGTGGCTAGCCAGGTTGTCGCTCTGGGGAGTCTTAGATAGGAAGCTGAGTAGTGAAGCATTTATAAGTCATGCTGTCTGCCTTAGGGGATGAGCCAGTGTAATGTGCCAGCTCAGTGCAGTGGAAGAGCAAGAGGCAGCCAGGCAGGACAAGTGGAAAGGTGGGGGGGTGGGAAGAGCTAACTGAAAAGTAGCTTGTGGCTTGCTGGGAAAGCATAATCCCTGTGTCAGAGCCCATGACATAGCAGCGTGAAAGGACTAAAATCTCCAGAGGCTGCTCTAGTGAATGCTGGGCTGCCACAGCTCCCTGCGGAGCCATCCAGCAGCACAAAATAGCTGCCGCTCTGGCCACACCTCTTACTTACCTCCTCCGGTCTGCCCTTCATGTCTTGGGCTGCTCAGAGCTCTTGTACCTATGCTTCCAGGGACTCTCCCTTACCCTGGGGGTTTCCCTGGGAGGGAGGTCTGCTGGCCGTGACCCCTTTAGAGCCAGCATGTGTGCTGTGCAGGAACCTCGGCACCCGCAAAATCAGAAGGTACGGTTCAGTTTAGGCCAGTACTTACTGCTACTGCATGGTACTGTGTGTTTAACCATCCTCTCTCTACTCAGGGCGGTTTTGTCCACTATGGGGAAGTGACCAATGATTTTATCATGTTGAAAGGCTGTGTGGTTGGGACCAAGAAGAGAGTCCTAACTCTGCGCAAGGTGAGAAATGCAAGAATATTGGTTCTGCCAGTCTGTGGGAGGGAGCCAGGATTCTCTGTTCTGCCTTGCCGCATGCTTCAAATTAGAGTCCCTTTACCCCAGAACGTTGTCTTGTTTGATAATGGGTAGGGCTTTCCATAGCAAGGTAGAGGAGAAGACTTGGGAAGAGAAAGTGATGCCCTAACAAAGGAGTGCATGCTGCCTAATGCTAGTGCACTGCTCTTCCGAAACGCTTACCAGTGCCACTGCTGGGGCGCTGGGCTAATGGTCTCTCCAGAATGCTACGACCTGCGTTTGGTTGTTAATGAAGGACGCCGATGCGTTTGAGAGCTCATGTGGCTCATGAAGCTTCTCTTGTACAATAGCTTTTCCTTCTGCCTGTTAATGCTAACCTGTGGTGACCACTCCATCCCCCTGTGCTCCTGCCTTGGTTGGTGTGATAACGGAGTGACTTGCCAACACTGTTGTTAGAGCAGCCGGTGTGTTACCAGGCTCTTCAGCTCCTTGCTGTGATGGTGGTTTGGATCATGTATGTTGCCCACAGAAATCTCATTTTAAAATACCCAGTTAAGGCAAATTCTAGCAGGGAATGCAGGTCCTCTGCTGAAAATTGGTGACCTGGGCTGCCACATTTGAACATGTCTCTTCCCCACAGTCCCTGCTTGTGCAGACAAAGCGTCGGGCCCTGGAGAAGATTGACTTGAAGTTTATTGACACAACTTCCAAATTTGGTCACGGCCGCTTCCAGACGGTGGAGGAGAAGAAGGCTTTCATGGTAAGGGCATTGATCCCCTGGAGCTCAGTTTTGTATTGCATACCTTTGTATTGTCTTGCTGCACAAGCATGCATCTGTGCAGACTTGGACAGAGGTGGGTGCCAATGCAGTGTGTTCCCACCGTGAGAACTGCCGTTAATAACTCAGCCATTGGGTCACTGGCACACGTGTACTCACGAAGCACAGCACAGGGGTTTGTTCCAAGGCTGTGTAACTGTCCAGATGAAGTTTGGAATCCTGTGGGAGGTTCATTTTTTCAAGACCCTTGTGATTGTGAACTCATTTCATCTATGTAGCCCTTGTTACCTGGAGCTGGGTGAGGCTTGGGTGCTGCCCCCGCCCCAGCATATGGGCTGTTCGGTGATGAGGCCGTGGAACTAGCACTGGACACAGTATCCGACAGGCATGAGGAGACATTCCATGCTGCCTTCCTTCTGAGCACAGCTCCAGGGAACCGTGCGCAGGTTGCTGCAGGCAGCAGAGCAGGCTCTCTCTGCCCATGGCACACTGAGTATCTGATCTGTCCTTGGTGAGAAACAGCAGATCTCTGGTCCCTTCTTGAACAGTTTTTAATGTGGCAAAAACTGGTTTTGAGTAAGATTTCATCCACCATTTAACACTGCAGGCTTTCAAGAGGTGGAGCTATTTATAAGCTGCTTAGTGCTTTCTCAGGAAGAGGAGGCAGTGATGATGGCTCTAAAGTTAGCTTTGCCACTAGGTGGTGCCAGATTTTATATTTAAACTGTTAATTTGAGATGGTGAATAGCAGTGTAGCTTCACCAGCCTCCATTTCTGCTGCTTGCTTCAAGTTCAGCCACACACTTAAGCTAAGATCTGCACCACAAGTAGGCCTGTGGCCATTGTCTTCATTAGTGGTTCAAAGCAAAGATAATCTTCCACAATGAGGTACTGAGGACGGTGGGGTCTCCAATGCTGGGGAGATGGTCAGTTCTGCTAGGTAACTGCATGTTTGGTTTTTTTGCAGGGACCACTCAAGAAAGATCGTATCGCTAAAGAGGAGACCGCTTAACATCTGGAACAGTCCTGTGCAGCTCTGGGGTCTGCCTCAGACAAATAAAACTATAGATATTTTCAAAAATACCAACCCTCTTGCCTCTTGCTTTATGAATGTCTGGGTAAAATCTGAGATTGCTTTTGCTGTGAATCTTATTCATATTTAGCTTTAGCTGGGTCACCATGGTAACTTGGGGCTTCATGTCCTACCTTCTGCACCATGCTTTCTTTGCAAGAGGGTTCCTGCAGCACAATGAAAATTCTCTCACCACCATGACCCCCCTTCCTTTCCCCAGTCCGTTTTTGTGAGTGTGAACAGGGAGCTGGTATACCAAAAACACAAGCCCTCATGCTCCAGAATGTAATTCATCTTCTTAGGAGGAAATTTCCCCTATAGGGGAAGTTATTCCACGATAGCCTACTTCAGGGTATCTGCACCTGGAAGTGGACTCTGATGGGAACAAGAAACTGGACTAGATGTTACCCTGTTGTGATCTGGTATGGCAACTCTCGTAAACTTAATGCTTGGAGAAAGTACCAAGGCGACAGTCCCTGGAGTTCAGAGTCATCTCTCCATAGAGTGCTCTGCTTCCCTCATATCCTGCCCCCTCCACCACATGCTTTATGCCTGCGTTGAAGGGACCATATCTAGTATGTTTAGTCTCCATGGCACTTAGGTCCCTCAGACTGCTAAGAGGTGAATAAAGCCAGGTGGAGGGCTGCCCTTGGGGAACTAGATTGACCCCCACATTCTTTACGCAGGTCCGCTTTACACTTGTCACTTGTACACTTTTTGAAGGTGCTTTAGTGGGGCAACAGCCAAAGTATTCTGGCTCCCCAGCAGTAACTGGCATGGGAGGGGAGAAGCAGAACAGGCTTCTCCTTACCATGGCTGTTCTCTGTGTATTCCAACCCCTTCCCAGTTGGTTGTTAATCTGAGGGAACCATTCTCCCCTGCATTCTAGAACAGGAAGAGGAGATGCAAAGCTTCCTTGAATTGCAGATTCTTCAAGTCATGCTGATTCCTTGCTAGCTCTGTGTGCCGCATGCAGTTGCCAGAGATTTCCCCTCAGTGATATCCATAGGGCTGGCCCCAGCATCCCCTGGAGCCCTGTGCATGTGTGCTGGGATAAGGGGTGCCACCAGCTCCACATCCTCTTTCTTACCACCCATGTCGGTTGCTTGGAACAACCGTGCTCTTTCAAGGCGTTCCTAACACCACCTGCATCTGTGCTTGTTCCACTGTGACCACTTGCTCTACAAGAGTACAGGTTTCTGCTGCGTTCCTCATGCAGTTACCAATCCTGGATATTTCCAGGGCCATGACATGGTGGTCAATTTATACCTTTGCGTCCCACTACGCCATCACCCAACAGGCCTGTGACTTAGTTTGGGTAGAGCTGTGTTGCAATCAGCATGTCAGTGAGCTCTGAGCCCACCTCTGGGAATACTGCTTGAGTCACCTAGCATGGAATGGACATGAGCAAGCACTCAAAGTGGTTACTGACCTTTGGTAACTGTTGCTCTTCGAGGTGTGTTGCTAATGTCCATGACCTGTCCTCTTACCCTTCTGTCAGTTACCCGCAAGAAGTTTGCGGAGCCAGCAGTGCCCCTTACACTGGCACATGTGTGCAGGGCTCCAGGGGGCACTAGGGCCAGCCCTACAGATACCACTAGGGGAAAAATCTCTGGCAACTGCATGTGCCATGCACACACCTAGCATAGAATGGACATGAGCATCGCATCTTGAAGAACAACAGTTAGAAAAGGCAAGTAACCCTTTTTTAGAAGTGTAGTAACGTCCAGATTTAGAATCTAAAATGAGTTGAAAATCTCTCTACTCAGTGTCTGGACTGGAGTGCCTTGAGTTTCCATGGCAACGGTGGATGTTACTAACACTCAAGTGGGAGCAAGAAGATTTGTCCTGCATCTTCTGTTCTGAAGTGTTAATTATGGCACTGGCTGTTACCAAAGGAGCAGTAGGGAGGTTGGCCTGGCACATTCATATGTATGACAGCAGTTTAATTTTCCTGAATCCCTGCCCCATCCTTGCTTAAAGGCTTTTCCTCCAGACAGACAGGCTGATGCCACAGAAATAGCTTGAGAGAGAGATGTCATTCCATGTTCGTCTGGCTTCCTGATAAATGTGTAACAGGGGACGGGGGGAGGAAGAAAGAGACAGACTGAGCTTTAGATCATTATTCTGACCCTCTGTGTAAGAGCCAAGTGGTATTACTGCGCCACTGAAAATAACCAATTCATCTTGAGTTCTTGGCTGAACACTCCTCTCTCTCCCCCTCCCCCCCACACCCCACTTTGTTTTAAGTCAAGTAAAAGTGCTATGATTGATAGAGAGGGCACTTGTGACAAATCTGGCTTGGTTTCCTGCTGATGGCATAAGTACATGTATTGCATCTAAGAATAAGTACTGTTTATGGGCACCCTCATGACACTGGCTAGGAAAGCACAGGAGCTTTCAGTGATGGGGGCCATACAAGTGCTGAGATCTAGTCTCCTGCTTCAGGGCATAAACTGATCACTGTCAAAGGTCAGAAATTTTCCTTCCTGCCTGTAGCCCATATAGAGGAAATAATGGATTACTACTTCCTCTGACGTATCCAGCAGTGGCCACAACTGAAGGTACTGCATAGTTAAGCCACTGGCTCCATCCAATCTTGAATGACACGAATAACTGCTCTTGGTAGACCTGATGTAGCAACTGTTCCTGTTAAAATGAAAAGAGTGTGAAAGGGAGAGATTTGGGACCCTGTATGTGGCTTAGAAACTTGCCGCTGCTCAGGTAAGGTGACGCCAACAATGGCGGGATAAAATGGGCTTTTCCTTCTTTAAAAGAAACTGCAAGGTTACAAAATTCTACTTCAGGCCCTGAGCAAGTGAAATTGACATTGCCAAGGGTCAAGCAAGAGCAGAGCAATGGAGGGAGAAGGGCTTTTCAGTCCAACTTCTGCCACCTGTTTAATCTCATTGACAAACAGCCTTGAGAGAATGTCTGTTAAAGGTTCAGCATCCACACTGGGTGGGGGGGGTGTTCACAGATTAGATTGATATAGATATAGGGGGTGAGAGGCCATTATACATTTGTGAGACCTCAGTTCTAGCAAAATCAGGGGAGACCAGAGTTGACATCAAATTCCTGATTCTTTTTTCTATGCGGGTTTTAAATTATATCTACTCAGGCCTTCCTCTTAAGCAAAAAGCCCCAAGCTCAATTTTTAAAATCCTTTGCGGCTCCCTTTTAAGCCTGTTCCTCAAGCGGCACTTTAAGGACAAAGGTGTAATGGCCAGATGTGCCACAAGATGGTGATCTTCCCTCTGGAGCTGAATACGGTAATTATGCCTGTGGTGATGGCACTTCTTAGAGGAATTTGACAGTAGGGGAGGCTGTGGCCTGTTAAATGCCCAGTGTGGGTGCATGGGTTCCTTACTAGAGCCTGGGGCAACGGGGAGTTAGGGCTGGGCGGCAGCAGGCTGAGGGTTCACTTGACCTCTCTGTGGCCATTTCTCCCTCTGTAAAATGGGGAGAAGATGTTTCCCTGCCTGCCATGCTTTAAAGCTGTTTGGGATGCTCATGCCTTAGAAGTGCGGGGTAAGCTAAACAGTGAGAGGTTTGAGGCAAACTAGAATGTGCTACTTGAGAATTAAGTGGGCCAGCAGGCAGTCTGCGGGCTCAGTGCATGGGCTTGTCTAGCAGCGCGCTCTCCCCTCACTCTTCCTTGTCCTGCAGTAAAGGCTGCCTCCTGTGTTTAGAACACAGTCTCCACAGCAACAGGCCACAATCAATTGAGGTCACAGATCAGGGCTACTCTGGGCTCAGCCTGGAGGAGACTTGGCTGTGAAGACAATAAATGGTTTCTAAAACCTAAAGCTTGGAGAACTGGCAAGCAGGGCAGAAACTAGCTTGGTTTTGTGTGTGTTGCAAGGTGCTGTTCTCATATTAAATGTTCTGTTATGCAAGTCCCTCTTAAAACAAATGAATGCTTGGTCCTTCTGAGGCTCTCCAAGTACCTTACCCACATTGATTAAACTTCTGCCCCTGTGAAACAGGCAGGGTTATCTACATTGAATATAGGGGGGAGTTGAGGCAGAGCTTCCCCCTACATAAATCACTTGCAAAAGATCTGACAGTCTGGTAAAGCTAGGAATACAGCCTGGCCTCCAAACTGCCAGCCCTTTCCGTCAATCACTGGACATTGCTTTCCCTCTGTTCTGAGGGCAGTGGGAATCCAGACCCTGGGGCACAAGGCCTGGAATTCACACTTCCGCTCTGAGGCCGGTGGAGCCCACAGACCCAGGACACAAGTATTGGAATCCATGCTGCCCGCCTGCAGGCAGAGCAGGAATCGCAGTGCGGAACATCTTGGACTGCTCCAGGAAGGGGCTACAAGTGCATTTTTATCGTCTTGCTGAGGCACATCTGGGCAGGAGCTGCCTGTTTTCAAGCTCTTCCCCTTCTTAGAGATGAATCAAAAAGCAGCTGCAAATCTCTAAGGAAGACAAAAAACGTCTGAGGATGCCTTGGGGGCAAGAGCGGGTTCAGGTTTGAGGTCTTGGCTCCCACAATTAGCTTCACGAGTGGCCCAGCTGATGTTCTTGCATTTCGCCCAGGCCTCTGCCTTTGATCAAGCGACAGGTGGAGAGCTTCAAATATGCTTAATGTGGAAGGGGAGCTTATTAACATGCCCAAGGGGGATGAAGCTGGGTTCACACGGCATGTGGCTGTTTTCTAGCACAGGTTTAACCCAAAATGAATATTTAACACACTGCTTTTTGTAGTTTGGTTTGAAAGTGCTGCTCCTCAGTCCCCTTCACTGCTAGGTATATTATGGTAGACCCTCCTCAGCTCATCCCCCATTGTATTGGGCACTGCACAAGCTGAAATGAGAGACGGGCTCTGTCTCTGAACTCAGATTTTGTAAGTCTCAGGCCAGTGCCTTAACCACATGATCATCTGTCCGCTGTTCACCTGCTCCCTCTGCACCCCCAGTTCTCCATCATCACATTCACTGGCTTCCCATCACCCCCGACCCACTTGCTTTTCAGGCTTATCTGCAGATCGGCTCCAGATCTGGCTCTGTGGCTCCACCCTGCCCTTTCTGAGTTGGTCTCCATCTGCTCTGTCCTCCTTCCTATTTGTATTTGTCATTTTTAGTTGTGCTGTCACTGTCTGGAAACTCCCCCCCTGCAAAGTCATTGCTTGGTCTCTTTAATCGTGCCTAAGTTTCTCTGTAATTCATTATCATGATTTCTTTTTTTAAAAGGAAGCAAATTACTCAGTAGGGTACAAAAATAGGATTACACATTACCATCTGCAATTGTGCTAGGATAAAAGTGTCTAAGGGACATCAACCCACACGCTTGGCAATCTACTAACTACTGTCCCTGGCATGAGGAAGCAGCTCCCCCAATAAGCATAACTTAAGTGTCCTTTGTGGCAGTTTTACACCTTGCCTCTGAAATGGCAACTGCTACTGGCCATTACTGGCAATGGGATACTGGCTTAGCCAGACCACTGGTTTGATCCTGTATAGCAGTTGCTATCAATTCGGTGACATGTTTTGGGGCTACTGTGTGCATGTGAAAACTCTATACAAAGGACTGCGTGGCAAGCTCTGCGGGGTCCAGTCCTGTTCTTGTGGAAGCCTCCGTCCAGCTGCACTAATAGCTCTGTGGGATGTGGACCCTGGCACATGGTGTCAATCATTCTGACAACCCCTGGGAGAGTGTTGGCACATGGACATTCTCCGGTAAGGCATGGTCACTGGGCAGGTGTTAGAGTGGAACTGAGGTGCCCCCAAGGAAGGTGCACAGGGTGCAGATTATCTGTACTGTCCCTTGCTATTGCTCAGTTGGAGTATGGAAAACTAAACGGGCTCCCCACCGCCCCCCAGCAAGGATATTTTGCTCAGGTACTGGTGTTTCCCATTAGCTAACACTACCTGTTCCATGTTAGACCTGGGAAAGGGCCCTGAACATTTGCCATGATGATCTGACAGAAATTGTGGCCTTGAGGTGGACAGGAGAAGCTGAAGGATGCTCCTTGGGTTCCTAAGTCCATCTTGATCACAGGGTACGTTGCACGTGTGAGTAGCTGAAACACCCGAGCTGGGAGGAACTGCCACAAGGCTTCACTGACTCAGCAACATTGGCTCCAACTTGGGCAAGAATCACCAGGAGGAAGGAAGGTGCAGCTCCACTGCCTTCAGCTGGCTCGTTCTGACGCAGCAGTTGGTTGGCTTAGAGGGCAGCTTTTTCCTTGGCTTAGAAGGTTTCCATTCTGTTCAGATTGAGTCAAATCCATGCGGGGTGGGTGTGTGATAGCAGTTGGGTAGAGCAAAATAGGGATGGACATTGGAAATTACACATGGTGCTCTGCTAAACACAGTGCTGTCCTGCCCTGCTAGTCCACTCCTACGTGTGCCTTCTATAGCTATACCAATGCACCTCACTCCAGATCTGCAGTGTCTTGTTCTGTTCTTCTCTTGGGGTCCCTACATGCAGCTCTGTTTCATAGAATCATAGAAGATTAGGGTTGGAAGAGACCTCAGGAGGTCATCTAGTCCAGCCCCTTGCTCAAACAGGACCAATCCCCAGCTAAATCATCCCAGCCAGGGCTTTGTCAAGCCAGGCCTTAAAAACCTCTCAGGATGGAGATTCCACCACCTCTTGAGGTAACCCATTCCAGTGCTTCACCACCCTCCAAGTGAAATAGTGTTTCCTAATATCCAACCTAGACCTCCCCCACTGCAACTTGAGACCATTGCTCCTTGTTCTGTCCTCTGCCACCACTGAGAACAGCTGAGCTCCATCCTCTTTGAAATCCCCCTTGAGGTAGTTGAAGGCTGCTGTCAAATCCCCCTTCACTCTTCTCTTCTGCAGACTAAATAATTCCAGTTCCCTCAGCCTCTCCTCGTAAATCATGTGCCCCAGCCTCCTAATCATTTTCGTTGCCCTCCGCTGGACTCTCTCCAATTTGTCCACTCCCTTCAGTAGTGGGGGGCTCAAAACTGGACACAGTACTCCAGGTGTGGCCTCACCAGTGCCGAATAGAGGGGGGGGTTTCAGCTTGTGGAGGTGACCTGCACTCACCTGCTATAAGCCAGTGTGGGTTGGGGGAGTATCTCCCTCTACTAGGTGAAGCTCTGTCATTTGTGACGAAGGTCTGTCTACCAACCACAAAGGAGGTGGCTCTTGTGTATTTGTGTGTGTGTGTGTTTGACTCCCACTGGCATGCCATTACCCGCTATGGACCTTGGCTTGGTTTGAGAACCACGTAGGTTATGGTAGTTCCCATGACTTTTGGGGAAGTCTTTCCCCTTCCCCCACTGCACTGTTGAATCATGTGTTTTTTCAGCAGTCATCAGCAAACTGTGGTGAGCGTTAAATTTAGCTTGTGCTGTACCCGTAACTTCCTCGAAATGCCACAATGACATTTCCTGCCTGAGCTGAGTTTTCAGGGCAAGCAGGGGTTTCCTCTGGCTTTGAATTGGGAGGAGAGGAGACTCTAGAGATGGAAACCTCACCTGGTTTTCTTCCCTCTTGCCCATGCCAAAGGCAGCTACAGGGCAGGACTCTAGGTGCTCTGTGGCAAGCTCGAGCTCAACTCTGTGCCAAGCCCTTGGGGTTCTGCAGTGCTGCCACTCAGTGCATCACATGTTCTGCGGCAGATTCAGCTGCATTCCAAACCAGAGGATTTTACCCAAGTTGGTTTCGAAATGAGTAACAGGCTCAGTGCAGCAGCCCCATGTTCTTCGCAGTGTGCTGCAATATCTTGCACCAACATGAAACTGCACTGTGGAAGCTGTCCAGGGAGGGCGGAAGTTGGAGGTTTTGACACTGAGCTAGAAAGGTGCGGGCGGTGGGATCAGTGTTTGGCACCTTGGAAAAAGTTGAAGCTTTTATTGCACTAGGGTGAGGATGTAGCTCCTCAATTCCTATCATGTACAGGCAGGTTCAGAAGTGACTGTACATTCTGAGGAGAGGGTTTGAACTCTTTGTTCCCCAGCAAACCCTGAAAGTCATCAGCTGTCCTAATAGTCATAGCGAGCAGATCGAGGGACGTGATCGTTCCCCTCTATTCGACATTGGTGAGGCCTCATCTGGAGTACTGTGTCCAGTTTTGGGCCCCACACTACAAGAAGGATGTGGATAAATTGGAGAGAGTCCAGCGAAGGGCAACAAAAATGATTAGGGGACTGGAACATATGACTTATGAGGAGAGGCTGAGGGAGCTGGGATTGTTTAGTCTGCAGAAGAGAAGAATGAGGGGGGATTTGATAGCTGCTTTCAACTACCTGAAAGGGGGTTCCAAAGAGGATGGCTCTAGACTGTTCTCAATGGTAGCAGATGACAGAACGAGGAGTAATGGTCTCAAGTTGCAGTGGGGGAGGTTTAGATTGGATATTAGGAAAAACTTTTTCACTATGAGGGTGGTGAAACACTGGAATGCGTTACCTAGGGAGGTGGTAGAATCTCCTTCCTTAGAGGTTTTTAAGGTCAGGCTTGACAAAGCCCTGGCTGGGATGATTTAACTGGGAATTGGTCCTGCTTCGAGCAGGGGGTTGGACTAGATGACCTTCTGGGGTCCCTTCCAACCCTGATATTCTATGATATTCTAGTCTCTGCATCTAGTAACAATAAGAAAATTAATTGGATGTATATGCTTATATACCTGTTGTGAAAAAGTTAAAATATTTATATTTAAATTACAACATTCGGCTCCAGAGCAAATGCCCTATAGAGAGAACTACTTCTCAAAGCTATTGTTTCGGATGGTCTGCAGATTCAGGCAGCCAATACGGCATCGATTTACACCTGGTTCTCCTTTTGAAGGATTTCTCTGCAACCGTAAGTGGTAGAGCCGAAAGAAAGAAAGAAAGAAAGAAAGAAAGAAAGAAAGAAGCTGAGATTCTGTGGCACAAGTCTGCCGCTGTGAAATTGCTTAACTTGGTGATAGAGGCTTCCCCTACAGAAGAGTAGTTCTCTACCAAATACTGAAGAGGTAATTTTCCACACTGTGGTCATCACAATCTCTGTGTTATCCAGCATCCTTACCTGAAATCTGGATCAAAATAAATGTTCTATTTTGGCCCAAGCAGTTAGCCAGTATTCAGGACCATGCATGTTGCTTCCATTAAGAGGAGTAATCAATCATATGAGTCAGATATAATCTTTGTGGTTAATCCTGGTTATTTGCAAAGAACACAAAGTTCTGTTTTCCTGAACACAGGAGAATCACACAACAGCAGGCAATTTCCTTGCCTCAAAATTCCCAAGCCTGCCCTCTAGAAAACTCTGTGCCTAAGAAGTTCTGTCCCTTTGCTTCCTCTCAGAGTCACAATCTCACCTGCTTCTCTGGCCTTCTGCCTCCGACACACACAGACAAACAAACCTAATCTCTAAACCCCTTTGCAATCAGGGAAACTTCTGTTAATCTACGTGAGTTAATTTTTGCACAGGCCTTGCCATGTGGCTCATAGCCTTGGGTGTAGCTTCTACTGTTTCTGGCTATCCCACTACAAAAAGGTGCTTAATTGTTCTCTCCATTTACCCTGAAAAAAGGAATGCTTAGCACACCCATTGATTTTAACCAGGTCTGTGATCACCTCTGATGGCAGCCCTTAACAACTTGCAGCAAAACAGGAGGCTTTTATGAAACTCCAGTTTGGCAATGTTTTCAGCTATGCTCCATGCCCTTAATAAAACAGGGGTCTTTCTATGCAGCCATGCAGAGCCTCAAGAGCTCTCTTTGAGTCCTGATGTCTCAGCAAAACTCCTTCACTATCTTACAACAAAAAAACTTCAAATCCAGACTCCAGCGAGAAACTGCTGAATTGGAATTCATTTGCAAATTGGATACTATTAATTTAGGCTTAAATAGAGACTAGAAGTGGCTAAGTCATTATGCAAGGTAGCCTATTTCCCCTTGTTTTTTTCTACCCCCCCCCCCGACATTCTGGTTAAACTTGGATTTATGCTGGAAATGGCCCACCTTGATTATCATGCACGTTGTAAGGAGAGTGGTCAGTTTGGATGAGCTATTGCCAGCAGGAGAGTGAGCTTGTGTGTGTGTGGGGGGGGGGTGAGAAAACCTGGATTTGTGCTGGAAATGGCCCACCTTGATTATCATACACATTTTAAAGAGAGTGGTCATTTTGGATGGGCTATTACCAGCAGGAGAGTGAGTTTGTGGGGGGTGGAGGGTGAGAAAACCTGGATTTGTGCTGGAAATGGCCCAACTTGATGATCACTTTAGATAAGCTATTACCAGCAGGAGAGTGGGGTGGGAGGAGGTATTGTTTCATGGTCTCTGTGTATATATAATGTCTTCTGCAGTTTCCACAGTATGCATCCGATGAAGTGAGCTGTAGCTCAGGAAAGCTCATGCTCAAATAAATTGGTTAGTCTCTAAGGTGCCACAAGTAATCTCCTTCCTTGGAAGTTTTTAAGGTCAGGCTTGACAAAGCCCTGGCTGGGATGATTTAATTGGGGATGGGTCCTGCTTTTGAGCAGGGGGTTGGACTAGATGACCTCCTGAGGTCCCTTCCAATCCTGATATTCTATGATTCTAAGTACTCCTTTTCTTTTTGCGAATACAGACTAACACGGCTGTTACTCTGAATCCTTCTAGTCAATGCTCCTGACCCCAGCTGTTTCTCCCAGCAAGTGATTGTGAATATTCTTCTCCTACAGGAGAGGGGCTGAGCATGCTGCTTCCATTGCGCTCTCAGCCCTCTCTGTGCTTCTTGGCGTGAAGGGACGTTAAGGGGAACTACTCTCTGATATAGTAGTTTAATGTGGCTTGCCAGGCGTCTCCTGCCTGTTCCTGCAGCTGTAAACAGCCCAGCGCCCTGACATCAGTGATGAGGCCCAAAACATCAATGTGACTTTCTAAGGTTTTTGGGGGGAGAGGGGTTGCCTTTGTCCAAGAAGGGAATTTCCCAGCCTTGTTCTCTACCTCTTCTAGGTTTCATTTTATAACACCAGTGGGTGAGTGGAAACACGAGGCTGATGGGAAGCGACAGAAGGGGAACACAAGACGTCAAAAGTCATGTCCAACTTCCTCAGAGGGACTTAAATATTAAAAGTGAAGCACAAACTCAACAGCCACCAAAACTGCCTTTCATGCTAAAACAGCCACAAAACAATTGTTTGCTTTCTTTTTAAAGGAGAGAGAGTAACCCAGTTTGGGTAGCAGGACTGTCTTTCTTTAAGCTGCCTATCTTGGCCCCTTGTCAAAATTATAACACTTTGCTTGGCCACTGGGGCTCTCAAAGCCCTTAATACAAGCCCCGTGTGCATCATTTCATAGCTGAGTAAACTGAGGCACTGAGCAGTTAAGTTTTCACTGATTTTGGGTGCTTCAATATTTGGGAGTCTGACTTGACACACAGAGCTTTTTCTGGGGTGCTAAGGACTCTGAGCTGGAGAGCAGCTCAGCAACTCTGAAATATCAGGCCTTATGTGCCTCTTGTCATGCCACTTTGGGCTATAATCTTTTATGTGGTAGGTAGGCTCAGACCAAGCTACTACTTGGGTGGGAGAACGTCAAGGAAAACCCAGGGCTGACTCCAAACAGGGGCTGCTGTTGCTTCTGAACCAATGCCCCTGTCAAGGTTCCTCCCCCACTCTGAACTCTAGGGTACAGATGTGGGGACCTGCATGAAAAAACCCCCTAAGCTTATCTTTACCAGCTTAGGTCAAAACTTCCCCAAGGTACAAAATATTACACCCGTTATCCTTGGAATGGCCGCTACCACCACCAAACTAATACTGGTTACTGGGGAAGAGCTGTTTGGACGCGTCTTTCCCCCCAAAATACTTCCCCAAAACCTTGCACCCCACTTCCTGGACAAGGTTTGGTAAAAAGCCTCACCAATTTGCCTAGGTGACTACAGACCCAGACCCTTGGATCTTAAGAACAATGAACAATCCTCCCAACACTTGCACCCCCCCTTTCCTGGGAAATGTTGGATAAAAAGCCTCACCAATTTGCATAGGTGACCACAGACCCAAACCCTTGGATCTGAGAACAATGAAAAAGCATTCAGTGTTTTACAAGAAGACTTTTAATAAAAATAGCAGTAAATAGAAATAAAGAAATCCCCCCTGTAAAATCAGGATGGTAGATATCTTACAGGGTAATTAGATTCAAAACATAGAGAACCCCTCTAGGCAAAACCTTAAGTTACAAAAAAAGTACACAGACAGAAATAGTTATTCTATTCAGCACAATGCTTTTCTCAGCCATTTAAAGAAATCATAATCTAACACATACCTAGCTAGATTACTTACTAAAAGTTCTAAGACTCCATTCCTGTTCTGTCCCTGGCAAGAAGCAACAGACAGACCCCTTTGTCCCTCTCCCTCCTCCCAGCTTTTGAAAGTATCTTGTCTCCTCATTGGTCATTTTGGTCAGGTGCCAGCGAGGTTACCTTTAGCTTCTTAACCCTTTACAGGTGAGAGGAGCTTTCCCCTGGCCAGGAGGGATTTCAAAGGGGTTTACCCTTCCCTTTATATTTATGACACGCCCCCCAAATCTCAGCTAGGGTGAAACACTGGCTGGGATTTCTTCCTGGAGCTCTAGGAAAACAGAGTTAATAAGACACATGCATCTCTAAATATACTACCAAGTACATAAAGACTAACAATATTTTCCACATCTCAAGGACGATTTTAACCAGTTGATTCTGGGAAACTTTCACGGGAGAGTGCATCAGCCACTTTGTTAGAAGCTCCTGAGATGTGTTGGATGTCGAAATCAAAATCTTGGAGAGCTAAACTCCACCGAAGAAGTTTTTTGTTAGTTTCTTTGACGGTGTGAAGCCCTTCAGTGCAACATGGTCAGTTTGCAGGTGGAAACGCCGTCCCCAAACATATGGGCGTAGCTTTTCCAGAGCGTAGACAATGGTGTAACATTCTTTTTCCGTGACTGACCAGTTGCTTTCCCTCTCAGACAGTTTTTTGCTGAGAAACACTACAGGGTGGAATTCTTGATCAGGTCCTTTCTGCATTAAAACTGCTCCCACACCACGCTCGGATGCATCTGTGGTTACTAGGAACGGTTTGTCAAAGTCTGGGGCCCTTAGTACAGGGTCAGACATGAGTGTCGCTTTAAGCTTGTTAAAGGCCTTCTGACACTTTCCGGTCCACTGAACAGCATTTGGCTGTTTCTTTTTGGTTAGGTCTGTCAGTGGGGCAGCGATTTGGCTGTAGTGCGGTACAAATCGTCTGTAATAACCAGCCAAGCCTAAGAAGGATTGAACCTGTTTCTTTGACTTTGGGACAGGCCACTTTTGGATAGCATCCACTTTGGCCTGTAGGGGGCTGATAGTTCCTTGACCCACCTGGTGTCCAAGGTAAGTCACTCTGTTTAGGCCTATTTGACACTTCTTAGCCTTAACAGTTAGTCCTGCCTCCCTTATGCGCTCAAGGACTTTTTGTAGATGTTCCAGGTGGTCTGCCCAGGAATCCGAAAATATGGCCACGTCGTCAAGGTAGGCGACTGCATATTCTCCTAATCCCGCTAGGAGACCATCTACAAGTCTTTGGAAAGTGGCGGGTGCATTTCGCAGCCCGAAAGGGAGTACATTAAATTCATACAGCCCGAGATGTGTGATGAAGGCTGACCTTTCCTTGGCAGATTCATCTAGCGGTACCTGCCAGTACCCCTTGGTTAAGTCCAAGGTAGAGATGAACTGGGCCCGTCCCAGTTTCTCTAATAGTTCATCTGTGCGTGGCATTGGATAGTTGTCTGGGCGAGTTACAGCATTTATCTTACGGTAGTCCACGCAAAAACGTATTTCCCCATCTGGTTTGGGAACTAGAACCACTGGAGATGCCCATGCACTTTCAGAGGGGCGGATTACCCCCATCTGTAACATATCCTGGATCTCCCGTTCTATAGCAGTTTTAGCTTGAGGAGACACCCGGTAAGGTTGGACCCTAATTGGGTGAGCATTACCTGTGTCAATGGAGTGGTATGCCCGTTCAGTCAGTCCTGGGGTGGCTGAGAACGTTGGCGCGTAGCTAGTGCAAAGCTCCTGGATCTGCTGTCGCTGCATACGCCCAAGGGTCATGGAGAGGTTCACCTCTTCCACACCACCAGCACATTTCCCTTCGTAGTAAACACCTTCAGGCCACTCAGCGTCATCTCCTCCCTGGGCTGTAAACTGACAAACCTTTAATTCTCTGGAATAAAAGGGCTTTAGAGAATTAATATGGTACACCTTAGGCTTTCGGTTGGAGGTGGGGAATGCTATGAGATAATTAACAGCTCCCAGGCGCTCCTGGACCGTGAATGGCCCTTCCCACGATGCTTCCATTTTATGGGCCTGGAGCGCCCTTAAGACCATGACCTGGTCTCCTACTTTGAAGGAACGCTCTCTGGCATGTTTATCATACCAGGCTTTTTGTTCTTTTTGAGCATCCTGTAAGTTTTCTCTAGCAAGGGCTAAAGAGGTTCGGAGGGTGTTTTGTAGGTTGGTTACAAAGTCCAGAATGTTAGTTCCTGGAGAAGGTGTAAATCCCTCCCATTGCTGCTTCACCAACTGCAATGGCCCCTTAACCTCACGGCCATATACAAGTTCAAATGGGGAAAACCCTAAACTGGGATGTGGTACAGCTCTGTAGGCAAAGAGCAACTGCTGCAACACTAGGTCCCAATCATTGGAGTGCTCATTTACGAATTTACGTATCATGGCCCCCAAAGTTCCATTAAACTTCTCCACCATGCCATTTGTTTGATGATGGTACGGAGTGGCAACCAAGTGATTTACCCCATGAGCTTCCCAAAGGTTTTTCATAGTTCCTGCCAGGAAATTAGTCCCTGCATCGGTGAGGATGTCGGAGGGCCAACCTACCCTGGCAAAAATGTCTGCTAGTGCCTGGCACACACTTTTAGCCCTGGTGTTGCTTAGAGCTACTGCTTCTGGCCATCGGGTGGCAAAATCCATGAAAGTCAGTATGTACTGCTTTCCTCTGGGTGTCTTTTTCGGAAAAGGACCCAGAATATCCACAGCTACTCGCTGAAATGGAACTTCAATGATGGGGAGTGGCTGGAGAGGGGCTTTGACCTGGTCTTGGGGTTTTCCCACTCTTTGGCACACCTCACAAGACTGGACATAGGTAGAAACATCCTTGCCCATTCCCTCCCAGTGGAATGACCCCCCCAAACGGTCTTTGGTCCTGTTCACCCCAGCATGGCCACTAGGGTGATCATGGGCTAAGCTCAAGAGCTTGGCCCGGTATTTAGTTGGAACTACCAACTGTCTCTGAGGATGCCAGTCTTCCTGGTGTCCACCAGAAAGAGTTTCCTTGTATAAAAGTCCTCTTTCTACAACAAACCTGGATCGATTAGAAGAGCTGAGAGGCGGTGGGTTGCTCCGTGCCGCCGTCCAAGCTCTCTGGAGGCTTTCATCTGCTTCCTGTTCGGTCTGGAACTGTTCCCTTGATGCTGGAGACATCAGTTCCTCATGGGATTGTGGACCTAGGCTTGGTCCCTCTGGAAGCGATATAGGGGATGGAGCTGTTTCTGTTGACTGTGAACCGCTCTCCGCTGGTGCACTATGTTGGGATTCAGGCTCCGGCTGAGCCTCTTGGGTCGGGTTATCGGCTGCTGCCAGTTCAGGTTCGGTGGGGCCCTCCGTTGTTGAGGTTGCAAGTACTGGATTCAGTGCTGACACGGGGTCTGGTGTTGGTTGTTCGGCTGGTTCCGGTTCTGGGACTGGTTCCGTCTGGGTCTCTGGGACTGGATCCACTACTGCTGTTGCAGACATTGGCCTGGGGTCCAGGTCCATCACCTCTGACTGGGTCCTGATAGAAGTTTCCGGAACAGAGCTAGGCCTCACGGCTTGTTTAGCCTGGCTGCGGGTGACCATTCCCACCCTCTTGGCCTGCTTCACATGATTGGCCAAGTCTTCCCCCAACAGCATGGGGATGGGATAATCATCATAGACTGCAAAAGTCCACATTCCTGACCAGCCCTTGTACTGGACAGGCAACTTGGCTGTAGGCAAATTGAAAGAGTTGGACTTGAAGGGTTGAATCGTCACTTGGATCTCTGGGTTGATTAAATTGGGGTCCACTAAGGAAGCATGGATAGCTGACACTTGTGCTCCGGTGTCCCTCCACGCGGTGACCTTCTTCCCGCCCACACTCACAGTTTCCCTCCGCTCCAAGGGTATCTGGGAGGTATCTGGGCCTGTGGACCTCTGGTGTGATTCCGGTGCAATGAACTGTAATCTGTTGGGGTTCTTGGGGCAGTTGGCCTTTACATGCCCCAGCTCGTTACATTTAAAACATTGTCCAGCTGACGGGTCACTGGGGCAAGGAGGGCTGCTGGAGAACGGGGTGGTGGGACGATAAGGGGTCTGGAGGGCTCTTTGGGAGGTAGGTGGGGCTTTGGGCGGCCCCCGGTAATAGGGTGTGGTCTGGGGTGGTCCCTTCTGGTCTCCGCTCCAACTGCGACCAGTTTTCTTCTTCTCTGCCACCTCCACCCATCTGGCTCCAATCTCTCCTGCCTCAATTACAGTTTTGGGTTTCCCATCTAGGATGTATCTTTCTATTTCCTCAGGAACACCCTCTAAGAATTGTTCCATTTGCATTAGGAAGGGCAAATTTACTGGAGATTCAACACTTGCTCCTGATATCCAGGCATCCCAATGTTTCACAATGTGGTAGGCATGTCGGGTAAATGACATGTCTGGTTTCCACCTTAGGGCTCTGAACCTCCGACGAGACTGCTCGGGTGTTATCGCCATTCTGACTCTCGCCTTGGATTTAAACAGTTCATACTTGTTCATGTGTTCTTTAGGCATTTCAGCTGCCACCTCAGCTAAGGGTCCACTGAGCTGCGGCCTCAGCTCTACCATGTATTGGTCAGCAGAGATGTTGTACCCAAGGCAGGCCCTTTCGAAGTTTTCTAAGAAGGCCTCAGTATCATCACCTGCCTTGTAGGTGGGGAACTTTCTGGGATGGGAAGTGGTACCTGGAGAAGGATTGCTAGGGTTTGTTGGTATATTCTGCTGGGCCTTTATCCTCTCCATCTCCTCCACATGCTTCCTCTCTTTTTCCCTCTCCTCCTCCACATGCTTCCTTGCCTCCATTTCTTGTTCCTTCTTCAGCTGCATGAGTTCTATCTGTCTTTCATGTTCCCTTTGTCTTTCCTCAGCCTGAAATTTGGCTAATTCGAGCTGTAGTCGAGCCGCGGATTTTGCCATTCTAACCTCTCTGTTTTTACTAACTTTACACCCGAGGTTTAGAAATAAACAAACAAAACTTGGCTGTAAAATTTTGCTGTGCTGGAATAGAATACCTATTCTCTGATAGTGATTGTCAGCCTACAGAAAAAGACAATTCCCTTGTCTCTGCTCTGGGCCCAAATTAAAGCAAAAAACCTCCAACTGCTTGGAAACCTGCTTACCCAGCCCAAAGAAAAAGCAAATGGGTAGAACACACACCCCCTATTTACTTTTAGGAAGAAAAGAAAAAAAAAAACCCTGGATTGGAAGACTGTGAATTTCCCTGCAGGAGTTAAGTACCCTGCCTCCAGGCAAAGAAAACCTGCAATTCACAAGATAATCCCCTTTTGTCTCTGCTTGGCCACAAAGCAGAGAGAAACCAAGCTGCTTTCAGTTTCAAAGCTGCTTTCTGGACTTTCTTTCCAAAGAAAAAAAAATTTCCTTTTTAAAATCTGTATTTCTAGTTCAAAAAATCTCAACTGGATCTCAAATGATTTCAGGTTAATCCCACCACTGTGCCACCATGTCAAGGTTCCTCCCCCACTCTGAACTCTAGGGTACAGATGTGGGGACCTGCATGAAAAAAACCCCTAAGCTTATCTTTACCAGCTTAGGTCAAAACTTCCCCAAGGTACAAAATATTACACCCGTTATCCTTGGAATGGCCGCTACCACCACCAAACTAATACTGGTTACTGGGGAAGAGCTGTTTGGACGCGTCTTTCCCCCCAAAATACTTCCCCAAAACCTTGCACCCCACTTCCTGGACAAGGTTTGGTAAAAAGCCTCACCAATTTGCCTAGGTGACTACAGACCCAGACCCTTGGATCTTAAGAACAATGAACAATCCTCCCAACACTTGCACCCCCCCTTTCCTGGGAAATGTTGGATAAAAAGCCTCACCAATTTGCATAGGTGACCACAGACCCAAACCCTTGGATCTGAGAACAATGAAAAAGCATTCAGTGTTTTACAAGAAGACTTTTAATAAAAATAGCAGTAAATAGAAATAAAGAAATCCCCCCTGTAAAATCAGGATGGTAGATATCTTACAGGGTAATTAGATTCAAAACATAGAGAACCCCTCTAGGCAAAACCTTAAGTTACAAAAAAAGTACACAGACAGAAATAGTTATTCTATTCAGCACAATGCTTTTCTCAGCCATTTAAAGAAATCATAATCTAACACATACCTAGCTAGATTACTTACTAAAAGTTCTAAGACTCCATTCCTGTTCTGTCCCTGGCAAGAAGCAACAGACAGACCCCTTTGTCCCTCTCCCTCCTCCCAGCTTTTGAAAGTATCTTGTCTCCTCATTGGTCATTTTGGTCAGGTGCCAGCGAGGTTACCTTTAGCTTCTTAACCCTTTACAGGTGAGAGGAGCTTTCCCCTGGCCAGGAGGGATTTCAAAGGGGTTTACCCTTCCCTTTATATTTATGACAGCCCCAGTCTGGTGTGAGGAGGTGCTGGGCTGCTGGAATGCCATAAAACTTGAGCGCTTGGCCACTCATGATGCAAGCTCCCATGGCAAGATGTGGGTTTAGTGCAGGGTCTTTCATTTTACCAACCTAAAATTCCTCCTGCAGTGTCAGCTGGATACAATACTTGAAAGCTGTGCAGCATTATGGGCTTGATGGATTCATTTCAGTGGTGGGTTAGTGATCCTTTTGTTTGGCAAAGTGCTTGGAGAATCCTCTGGGACGAAAAGTTCAGAAAGAACTGCTGTGGTCCTCTCCCAGGTGCTCTGGTGACCCGGTTTCTGAATCGGTTTTCCTCTCGCTTTACCTCCGCTGTGTCCCTTCCTCCCAGCCCCGCTCTCCGTGAAAAGAAGGCATTGTCTCCTCACTGTTATTGTTGGCACTGCTGGGATGATGAAAAGTGATCAAGAAGGGGGAACGAGAGGCCCCAGTCCCCTCCGCTGGCCCCCTGGGAATGTGGCGTGGCCAAGCCAGGTGCTGAGTGGGTGTTGGAACCTTTCTCCCATGTTGACAGTGATTCAAGGGGTTGGGGGGGGGTACTCATCTGAACCCATCGCACCTGTCTGTGCAGCGGCGGGAGCAGTGGGAGGACTGATGGGGCATGAGACCCTGTTGCAGGCTCTGAAACAATCTTTTGGGGGGTTTTGGCCAGTTTAAAAATGTCATTTTTGTTGTTTTCAACAACCTATAATAAGTGGGCATCTACAGTAATATCACTCCTAATATCAACCATGCTCAAACAACTCTTAGCAAACTTAAACCAGTGCCCTGTGGCCACTGGCATCCAGATGTTCCCAGTGCACTGAAGAACTGAAATTTAACGTTTTATTCTAGCTGTGCACAGAACATTCAAAAACTGCTTTTTAGGTCCTCCTGTTCTAGATATGCAGACAGCATTTGAGAACTGACCTTTAGTGACTTTCGGTCCAGTTGTGCACAGAGCACTCAAGAACTGCCCTATAGCATCTCATGTTCCAAATGTGAACACAGCATTCAAGGACTGTCCTTTGGTAACTCCCATTCCAGATGTGTCCATTGCAGGTGAGCGATGCTCATTTAAGCACTCCCTGTCTTAGAAGTGAAGAGAGCATCCAAGAACTGTCTGTTGAGCTTTCACCGCTCTAGATATGTGGACCATCTGAGAACAGCCCAGGCTAAGTGTTCTCTATTCCAGATGTGCATAGAACATGCGAGAACTGCTCTTCTGACATCCCCCATTTCAGAGACCACCAGTGTCTGGTTGGACTCATGCGTCTTATGTGGTTCAAGGTCAACATGACCACAGAGCATCCCTGACCTGCTCATTTAGCACCTGTCCTGCAATCCATCATGTGCAGATGGCAACCTGGCCAGATCCAATTCCTCCCTCCCCTGATCCTGCTGATCATGATGTACCACTCGTAATGTGTTCTTTTTGGTTCTCCCCAACCAAAAAGAACCTTCTATCCCTATTTAGCATGGTCCATTCTTTGATTTCTCCCCAGTCCTCTTCAGCACAGTTCACTCTTAAACCCCCACCACTAGGAGGAGAGGGATGTACATATCATGCTGAGGTGGCAGGTGCCTGGGAGTCCCTCCCTCTCCCCCCCCCCAATCATTCCCACTCCAGCCCCATTTGGCCGTTGTTCTGTTTCTGCCTTTGGGAGCTGGAATTTGGAGCAGCCCTGACGTGCATGTGTTGCTGCCTGTACAGGCTTCTCCTCTGAAGCTGGGCCAGGAATTCATCACGCCTGTTCCCAACAGGCCCTGAAGGAGGGGAGGAAAGAAGGTGGGAAACAGCAGCCTTGACCTGGGACATGGGAATAGGAACTTTCAGGAATGTGAAGAAGAGAGCACCAAACATCCGACCCCTAAGTAAAACCCGGTTTCCCCCGCAGCCCAGAAGTGGGAATTTGTAGGAAAAAGGGCCAAAACTGGCTGAAAATCCTGGACACTGGGCCACAGTGGTGCCCTTTGGGGTGCTCACAGGGGAAGGTAGGGTACCTCCACCTTCTGAATCCCAGATCCCAGCTTCCACTGGAAAATGACCTGGTGGAATGATTGGAAAAGGCAAACAACAAAGAGGCCTCAAGCCACCAGTCTGGAGATTTTCTCTCCAAATCCAATTGTCAAGAGGGGCTTTTTGTTCCCCTCAGAGATCTGTTGGCTCTTAGTGAACAGCGGCGTACTGGGACATTGCTCCTGGGTTCGGTAGGGGCTCCTTGCTGAGCTGGAGGATACAGTCTGTCCTGCAGCTTCTCCAGACAGAGCCCCAGAGAATACAGGTCACAGGAATTTGCTCCCAGAGAAATTCAGCTGCTAGAACTTAGGGCGTGAGGGTCAGTTTCAAGAAGTCTGAGTTCTCATCCCAGGAACTGCCCTTGTCTCCTTCCATCTGATAGCAGAGGCCCTCTGCTGTGCCATATCTCTGTTGTCATACTCAAGAAGAGAACAGGGAAAAGGAAGAAAAGGGAGATACAGGTATTTTCCTCTAGCCTTTTCTACCTGGGAATGGGAATCTCAATGTATGGTAAAAAAGTTAATAAATAAATCTGCACAGTACCCCTATTACCTTTCCTGCCTTTTTATCAATGAGAAACTGAGTCCAAGTGACATACCCAATGGCACAGAGCAAGTCTGTGAGAATGAAAACCTTGACCTTCTGGCTCCCAGTCCTTGGCTTGAACCACTAGGCCACGCTTCCTTTGTCCCTGTTCCTGAGAGGGCAGACTAGCAATTGAGAGAAGAGGTGAGGAGACAACTAGCTGAACAGAAGGCAAGAGAAAGCCATACAAGGTCAGAGACACACGAGGGGAGCAGTGTAAATATTCAGATGGGAGTTTGGCCCTCTGCAAGACAGAGGAGCGTGGAGGACAAACAGCGATAGGGGAGGGATCTTGTGGCTGTCGGTCCTGAACAGATCAGGGCACATGGGTGCTGGACGCCCCCCTGCCCCTGAGCTCTCTTTCATTCTCTCTCCAGGCTGTAGTATGGATTGGGTGCCTTGCCCAGGAGTCCCTGTTGCCACCTGGAGCAGACGAGGAGCCCAGTGAATGCACCCCGAAGCAGGAGCTGGCGGCTTCTTTTCATGTCTCCCCCTCACTCACCTCGCTCTTTCACCAGGTTGCCATGATGTCACTGGCTAATTAACAGTGTCAAGTTTGGGGTAGCCAAGAGGGGACTTGATTTTAGGACAAGGCAGGGGACTGGGGGGAGGGCTTCACTGGGTGAGAGGTCTGGGGAGAGGGGCCAGGCCCATGGGGAAGGAGGGACCCCCACAGGGAGAGAGGCTGAGGGAACAGCTCTGGGTGGAAGGGGGATCCATGAGGATAGGAGGTGCCCAGTGAAGGAAGGGTCTGATGGGGTAGAAAGGTGAGGCAGAAAGGCCCTGAGGGCATTTTTATTACACAGTCTTACTACAGACAAAAGTAATGTGTGTGTGTGTGTGTGTGTATGTGTGCAAGGTTGTGTATGTATGGTGTGTGTGAGAGTGTGTGTGTGATGTGTGTGTTTGTGTTGGGTGTGAGGTTGTGGGGGTATGTGCATGCGGGATGTGTGTGAGTGAGGCTGTGTGTGTTTGTGGATGTGGATGTGCGGCATGTGTGTGTGAGGTTGGGGGGGTATTGGAAGTTGTGGGGGGGGGATGTGTGTGTGTGTGCGGCATGTGCGTGCGTGTGTAGTCAGTCATGGGATGCAGGAGGAAGGGCCCTGCAGCAATGAGCTTTGTTGGTGCCCCCCATTTTCTGAATGACACTGTGCTTGTATCTCTGGGCATGTCACTTTCCTGAGAGCTGATGTTCATTCTTCCCTGCCCCCACCCAAAGTGGACCCCACATCTCACTATGGCGCACACATGACCTGATCTCTTAGAACCCTGCATCCCATTTGGGGTGCACAGGGGAACGATACACTAGGCAACTAATCTGGAGAGAGACTATGGCTACCACCCACTGTGAATTTGATAGCAAACCTCATTTAATGCTCCAAATCGCAGGGCGGGGAAGAGTCACCAGCTCTGAGGCTCATCACAGAAAAGGAGGGAGGCAAGCTGGCCTCATGGTAACACACTGTGTGTGAGTGAGAGAGACACACGGGGGGGGGGGGGGGGGGGGGGGAGGGAAATCCCTCTCGCTCCCCTGCTGGCCAGTGGGGTTGTGGGCCCTGAAGAGACAATGAGGGAAATTCATAGTTGTGTGGTGCTTACTTTACAGTGGCAGCTGAAAGGGGGTCTCCCTGGCAGGCGCACAGCCAGCATAGCTGGCTCTGGGCCACCTACTTTCACAGCAGCTCCTGGCACAGCTGTGTGCTGGGGACAGGAGAAGGGTGTACAGAGTGCTCCTATGCCCCAGCTGTTCTGTGGTACTGCAATGGTTCACAGGGGCTGCAGCTGGGATGCAAGATAGGGCTGCTCCAATCCATGCTGAGGGTGTGGGTTCAAGCTGCTTTCCCCCCTCGTGATCAGTCCCCGTGCCAGGATCAGCACTAGTGCAGGGAGAAGTTCCCTTCGGTGTGATCAGCCCTCTGGGAACAGGTGAGGCTGCATGTCCCCTGCTTGGCAATCTGGGAGCTCTGCTGCACCCAGGGGGACGGAAGATCACTACATTTTGGGCCTGGAGGATGTGCATGTGGGAGGACTGAAGGGTCTGAGGAACACCTCAGGGAATGTGAAGGGCAGCAATCTGCCTCCTTTCAAAGCTGCCAATGGTGTGGGGTTAAGGAGCAACTGTCCTGAGGGAGAAGAGAGGAGACATGCCCAGAAGAAGAGAACTCACATTCCCCGACGTCTCTGTACATTCCTCCAGATGAGTGGCATAGTCAACAGTAGAAGTGGAAGTTCCCTTCCTCCCTCACAGGTGCTAGTTGTCCTGGTACCCTTTCACACAGATCCCATTGTAGTCTGACTCAATGATTCCCTTCCCCTGTGTGGCTGGCTGCGGGTTCTGGTTTCAGACTATTAGAACCCCCCTTGCTATACACTCTCTCTTTCTCTCTCTCCCATCCCATGGAGTCTGATATGATTCAGGATTCACTAACACCTCATTGTGTCCTTTGACTGTCCCCTCTAGCGCCTCCAGCTGGCAGAGGCTGAGAACAGAGGAACAAGTGAGCACTCAATCGCCAGCACTCCTGTGCCATTCCCCCTCGTGCCCTCTGCTGGGCGAGACTGGGAATGGAGTTGTGAGTTCCCCAAAGGCAGCGCTCCAGAATCACCTCCTATCTACTGTGCTTTTTCTTGAAAGGGGCAGGAGTGGCTGTGAGTGCCTCACAGTCAACACTTCTGAACCCTTCTCACAGTGCTCCCTGCTGAGAGCAGCTGGGCAGGAGTAGCTGGTTCAAGGATAATGGGGGGTCTCGTCTGAGACTGTTGAATGTTGTGGGACGTTGTGCCGGCCTGTACACCTCCCTGCTCATCTCCCTCTCTTGCCTTCATGCTCTCCACTGACAGTGTGGGAGTCGCTGAGTGACATCATTGCTACAGTCCAACCTATTCTGCCGCCTGCAGCTGTTCCGCATTCACACATAGAGCAGACAAGCCTGGACCCAATCCCACACTACTAAAAATACACACACTTCCCTGGAGGGGGGCAGTCTGGGCTCACTCCCGCACTCCTAAAAATACACACAGAGCTAAATACACAGACAGCCAACTGGCCAAAGTGGGCTCAGTCCCGACTGGTTGACACTAAAACACCCACATGTAGGAATTTGGCCAGGCTATGGAGAGTGGCACCCCTAGTCCTGTGAAAAGTGCTCTGGGAGCTTCAGTGACCATAAATAGTCATAGCCATGGTTTTAGGTCTCATCTGTCAGCAGAGCACCCTCTAGCACCATGCTGGGGCCTGGGTTCAACACATATTCAGAGGGACAAGCACCCCCTTCCGAATCACCAGCACCACTTCTTGCAGCCCCTGAGGTTTGCTTGGGGGTATCCATTGTAAGAACTAACTAAACCCAGCCCTGCTTAGTTTGTGAGAGCAGCCTGAGGTACCGTGGCTCACTCATAAGTGAGTGGTGGGTGTAGGGACGGGGGAATAAAACAGGCTTGGCTAAGCCGCAGAAGGAAATGAAAGAGACAATTTATAGTTCAAAAGTCTCTGTATGAGCCTGTCTCCCTCGCTCTCTTGCTGCTGTCCAGGTGCAAGTCAGCCCAGGTAAAGGAGACCTGACTCATCCAGTGGAGAAAGTGCGGTGTGTCTCAGACACTGCAGCCTGGGAGGGATCAATCAGTGAACAAGACAAACACACAGCACATCTCTTGCCACAATACAGGACAGCCTCGGCAGCAACGCTAGCTAAAGTACCAGTGACAAGGGCTATTGCTCCTCATGCTTCAGGGCATAATCTGATCGCCAGCTGATGCCAGGAAGAAATACATGCCCCCTAATTCACAACTGTTATAATTCTCTACAGCGAGGGGGGTGAGTAGTCAGCACTGACTACCTTTGGGATTCCTGATCAGAAGGCCCATGGCGCTGTTCTATTACATGAATGTCTATGTTCCTAGCCAGGTGGGAAATTTTGACCCCCTCCCTCCCTTTCCATGTGTAAGAGGTGGTAGGCAGAGAGTGACGGAGTATCTCTTTTTCCTTCTTTCTTCTTTCCCACAAAGAGTTAACACCTCACTGTGCTCTAGCACCTCTTCCCGCCCCCCCCCCCCCCCCAGCTTCCCAGGTTAATGTTTAAACAAGCCCCATTGCTAATTAAATATTGATGACCTCAAGCAGGTTTTGTTGTCACCCCATAACACCTGATGCATGTGTCACCAGCGGGATTAGTTCTCCTCGTGGGCTCACTGCAAGCTGTACATGGACTAGCCGTGAGGTCTCCATTGAAGGAGAAAGAACTACCACAGAAAGACAGACAGGGATTAGTGGCAAATGGAGGCCCCAGATGGCAAAGTTTGCAGCTACTTCAGTCTCAGGCCTTTCCCTGCAGGGAGCAGTGCAGTGTAGGGAATGGTGTTGTAGGAGCACTGACTGTGGGGAAGCTCATGCCTGCTACAGTCCCAGTCTTCACCGGCATCAAGGGGGATGGCAAAGAATCTCTGGCTGTAGGGCACATGTAGCTACTTCAGCTCCAGCCTCACAGCAGGAGGCACTGCAGGGAAGGGTATGAGAGCTGAGAAATAGTCTGTCTCTTTAAGCATGGTGACATCACCTAATTCCTCCCATCCCATCCCCTCTACAGACCAAAGCATTGACTGAACAACTTGCCCTGCCTGATCTTTCTCCCCGAGGCTTGACCTCTGACCTCCCACCCACAGGCACTGAAACAAGGAAGTGCCTCTTTGACACACAAGGCCAAGATCAAGAACTATCTTGAAGGTCACTTGCCAAGGGAGGTGAATCTCCCTCAGAATGGGGCTTTTCCATTCAGCTCATCACTACCTGCATCTCTGAATGCTCATTCAACTGAAGTGTAGCTACCAGACCTGCTGACCTGCTGGCGGGGCCACGCCAGGATGCTCTGTTCTGTTTTTCAGCAGAAAAGCCCGTAGGCAGTAGCAGAAACCCAGGTGGGTTTGATGCTGCTTCAAGCTTGCGATTGAAGAACAGGGGGTGCTGCAGACCAAGCTACAGGTGCATTGGCAAAGCTGTGGGGGCAGCGTAGGCCTGAGCTATGTATGCACGCGCACACCCAATGGAGAAATAAATGAACCTTGTCAGCACAGGCGGAGCAGAGGCGGCAAGGCCAGTTGTGAAGAACTGGATCCTGCAGTTGTAGCAGGGGCCCTGACACGACCTCCCCATCACCTCATTGTCCAGCGGCTTGAGCTTCAGCCCCATTGTTTAAATGTCAGCAGATTTTTCAATCTTTCATCCAGCTAACAATGGTGTTTTCTTGCAGACACCCTCCCTCATCCTCCCCACTCCAAAATCTGACCTAGATGACCCTTAGGGGGTGCTGGCTGCCAGGGGCTGGCCAAACCAGCTGCTTCAGGGAGATGGAATTTTCCCAAAGTAGCTCTGCCAGTGAAAGGGGTGGGGGAAAGATGAAAACAGAGGCAGGAGAAAAAGAGATAAAGGGATAGAGAGGGGAAAAGAGAAAGTCAGAAAGAGAAAACTGGATTGGAGCAAGAAGGATAGAAAAGTTCTTGTGGACTTTGTGAAGTTTGTCAGAGGTATGATGGACTTCACAAAGTTCTCCCATAGGAATGGATTAAAGAAAACTTTAACCCATACAGACTTTGCGTTAACACGCTCCTGAATCATGCCAGGTGCACTACGGTGAGATAAACTCAAGGGCCATACATAAACCAGCAGGTATTCCCCAAGAATTTCAAGGCAACTCAGGGGTTCCTGCAGATGTTACCAACATAATGGGATTCCTGAAAAGTTTATAAGATGCTCAGGGACTGCTTTGATGTTTCTTAGCCTGGCAGAAGGCTCAGTGCTGGTTTTCCCAGCAGTAAAGGGGTAGAGACTTCATTGAAATCATTTTCATATTCAGGGTTATAAAAAGCTGTTTTAAAAAACAAAGGTAGTTCCCTAACAAGACCAGTTAGGGAAGAGTTAAGGATGTAAATATACCATTTATTTACAACCAATGTATTAGAACATTGTAACTGTTACCTCCCAGTGCTGGTCAGAGATCCCACACTTCAGCTAAAAGCCAGAAGTCAACTTTTCCACATCCATTCTGAACCTATTGGCCAGAGACCCTCCAATAACCTACACACCCTTACAAGACAGGCCTAACATCTCCCAGTATTGGCCCCCAGTCCTGCAAGCTGCTCCACTACCTTGGACCCATGCACTGGTCTGTAGCCATTTTCATTGGGGCTCAGGAGTCTGCCTGCTCAGAGTAGCTTTCAGGATTAGGTCTACTGATTGATGATGTAACTCGCACTCACTCACCCATACAGCCAATGACCTGTGATCGGGACCCTCCCCGATTCCAGTTATGGGACAGAATTATTTCAGGGATAAGGCTGGGCTCAGTTTTGTTACCCTTGCAGGCTTTTCTCTGATAGGACCTCCTTTGTCTTGCAAATTGCAGCAGCCTCTGTTTCTTTTATGTTCCTCCTCTTTCTTAAATCAAGTCATTGGTCAGCTTCTCTCTCCCTGTTATTCTTTCTCAGAGGCTAGAGGTAGGTTGGATGAGCTCCATTAGGAAATCGAGTGAGTGCCCTTTAAAAGTGAGGCATGATGGGGACCATCTCTAGACTATAAAGTCCAATGGTACAGAGCTTACTCTGCTGATGGTTGTAACAGAGAAAGGGCCTGGTGATGTACTTGGGAAACCAATTCTGCTGGTTGTGGGCTATGTCTGATTTGTTTTGATTGGTTTTTTTTTTAGTGTCAACAGATCAGAACTGTATAAAACTGGCTCCCCGTGGGTTAGTGTGTGACAAACCATGTCTGCTGGCACGCAGTGGCATTATAATCTTAATCAAAGCTCAGCACTGGGATCTTCAGCTCCCAAAACACAGGTCTCTATTACTTGTGCCAAATGAGAACTTTTACCAGAGAACAGTAATAGGCTGTAATAATTTCTGGGGTTAGGCACTAAAAGGAGACGTAAACACACACACTAAGCCAGTGTGTGTCATATGGACTCCTTCTTAGAGAAGCCAGACTGAGAGTCTTAGGGCCACAGAAGTTCAAACTCCACCTGGAGTGCAACATTTTTCTGACTCTCCCTCCTGCATATATGCTAAGGGAGGGTTATAGGCGCATTTCATGTCAGGAGTTCTGGGGACATCACAAGATCATGTTATAGGAATTCACATGCTTGACAGGGAAGATGCAATTGTTTTCATGTGGCAGCCAGTAGGGGGTCTTCTTTGCCACGTGCCCTGGATCACTAAGACCCTATCTATCCTAGGAAATGGAGCTGCGTTTGAATGAGCTGAAGTATGTTTGAGGATCCTTGTTTGGTCCTGTCTGTACAAGCTGGCTTATTGACTCTTGGTTTTGGATTGTGGTGGGGACAAAGCCATGTTTGGAAATGTTTTTCCACTATAGCTTGAGCTGTAGCTCACGAAAGCTTATGCTCAAATAAATTGGTTAGTCTCTAAGGTGCCACAAGTACTCCTTTTCTTCTAGCTGTGACATTCTATACCTTGGGGGAGCGTACTGTAACCCCTATATTCCTCATTTTCATATAATCGTGATCTCACATACAAAGCATGCCTTGTAAGGTATTGGGGAAAGGTTATGATCTGCTGAAAGTCATTTCTCTATCCATAGATGTGTATCATTAATGCATATGAAGTTATGAGAATTGTGTAGTATGGTTGTCACTAAAACATGCTGTAAACTGGGGAATCAGCCAGATATTAGCTCCCCAGAGGCAACAGCAAGGAAAGTAACCAACTCCCTGGTGGGGTGTGAAACAACCGATCAACAGCCATTGTCCAGCAAAGGAGCTACAATGCAATGACTCACCTGCATGAGGCCACACCAGGGGAATTGCTCAACCTTGCTTGGAGAGACTCAGCAATGCCCCCCAGACATGCCTGGACTTGTGCTCCCCAAGCACATGGACTGAGGGTATAAAACAGACAGAGTGGACACATACTGGGCCCTTCTCCTGCCCCCACCTATGCTACAAGCAATTAAGACACTGAGAAGAAGACAAGACTCCAACACAGGAGTTTGGCCCAGGTTTAAGGAACAAGCCTGTATATTAAGGACTGCAATATCCAGCGGGGTGAGAAAAACTGCTTAATCTAGATGTTGCCCAGTCTAATAGGGTTGAGAGTTTAGACTGTGTGCTTATATTTTCTTTTCTTTTGGTAACCACTCTGACTTTTTGCCTATCACTTAGTATCACTCAAATCTATCTTTGTAGATAATAAATTTGTTTGTTTATTCTATCTGAAGCAGTGCGTTTGGTTTGAAGCATGTCAGAGACTCCCCTTGGGATAACAAGCTTGGTACATATCAATTTCATTGTTAAATTGATAAACTCATATAATCTTGCAGTCAGTAGCGTAGCCGGGGAGGGGGAGCGGGGGGAGCGACTGCTCCCCCTCTGAGCACAAGTTAACTTATAGGCGCCTTTTTTAAAAAAGGTGCCACCCACTTGTACTCACCCGGCGGCGCTCCGGCTCCTCGGCGATCCGGGTCTTCACGCACTCCGGCTCCTCGGCAGCGGGGGCCTTCACTCGCTCCGGGTCCTTGGTGACATTTCGGAGGTGGGGGTCTTCAGTGCCGCCGAGGACCCGGAGCGCCGCCCGGTGAGTACAAGTGGGTGGCACCTTTTTTATGTCCGCTGCCCCTGTTCGCTCCACCTAGCTATGCCAGTGCTTGCAGTGTCCAGCAGGCAAAACTGGACACTGCAAGATGGAGGTTCCTAGGGTTGTGTCTGGGACCGGCGATATTGGTTAGTGTCATTCAGTTGCACAATCCAAGGAGCAGCTTACATGCTAGAGCGGGGTGGGCAAACTTTTTGGCCAGATGCCTACATCTGGTATGAAAACTATATGGTGGGCCATGAATGCTCATGAAATTGGGGGTTGAGATGTGGGAGGGGGTGCAGGCTCTGGGGGTGGGGCCAGAAATGAGGAGTTTGGCATGCGGAAGGGGGCTCTGGGCTGGGGCAGGGAGTTGGGGTGCAGGTGGGGGGCTGAGGGTTCCGGGGGGGGTGCGGGCTCTGGGGTGCAGGAGGGTGGGACTGAGGGCTTCAGAGGGTAGGAGGGGGATCAGGGCTGGGGCAAGGGGTTGGGGCACAGGACGGGGTCGGGGTGCAGGCTCTGGGTGGTGCTTACCTCAAGCAGCTCCCGGAAGCAGCAGCATGTCCCCCATCTGGCTCCTATGTGGAGGCGAGGCCAGGCAGTTCTGTGCGCTGCCCCATCCGCAGGTGCTGCCCCTGCAGCTCCCATTGGCTCTGTTTTCTGGCCAATGGGAGCTGCGGGGGCGGTGCTTGGGTGGGGGCAGCATGCAGACCCCCTGACAGCCCCTACGCATAGGAGCCGGAGAGCGGATGTGCTGCTGCTTCTGGGAGCTTGAGGGCCGTATTAAAATGTCTGAAGGGTCAGATGCGGCCCCCTGGCTGTAGTTTGCCCACCCCTGTGCTAGAGGCTGTATGAGAACAACCTGGGAGTGTGGGTTCTCACAGCAGAGCAGGGTAAGGCTGGCTCCCAGAGTCGATGACTGGAATGGCCTAGCAGATCACTGGTCCAGATAACACCAGGGGAACGTCACACTAGTGTAGCCAGGCAGGGCTGGAGTAAGAGGCCCTAAGCACTGGAAAGATTATGGTGCCCCCCCCCATATCTAATTCAAAATAAAAACAATACTATACCGTAAAATAAATTTTATTTTTTGAAATGACACAAAACTTACATGTATGCTGAAATTAAAATAGCTTCTTTCTAGATTTTCTGATTGCAAAATTCTGGATAAGTTCATCAAAGCTGACTCGAAGAAGCATGTCCACTTCCATACACAATAGGGCAAGTGAATCAAGGCTATCCTGACACATTGTTGTTCTCTGAGGGTTTTTTATTCTTTTCAGCTGAGAAAAAGAGCATTCTGCGGAGCAGTTAGTAATCATCAGTGCTAGAAAAATATGTAGTGCGATCTCTACATTTGGAAATACACATTGTATTCCCTCTTTCAATATTGTGTCATGAAGATCAGTGTGACTGAATTTCATTTTTGCTGTTTCATTAAACTTTGTGCATACATAACAGTGGAACTGCTGTACTTCTCCACAGAGATTCATGTTCAAGTTAACAGGGTATGAGTCAACTAGCTTTTGGGAACCTTGTGAATATTGTTTGTTAGATAAGTCTATATCATTTAGAAAAGAAAATCTATTTGATACTTCTTTGTACACTTCACCTCTCCTCTTCATATGAGCTTCAAGTGTATCAATTATAGTGTAGTAAGTAGATATGTGAAATTTGTCTCTAGGATTCAATGCTGTTTCTGTTGCACTGCTATCATTTGCTTGTTTTTTCCTGATTCGCTTGTGGGACTGGGCTTCTTTGTAGTTAGTATCAGGCAAGATATCTTTTGATATGTCTTCAGATCTTTCGAAATCATTCCTCAAAGTGTGTAAGTGGTCTGCAAATGATTGACAGAGGTCTGCACATGTTTTCAAATCCAATTCTTTTTCATGGAGAGCTTGACTTGTGTGGTAAAAGTGTTGTAAAATTTCATTCCACATGGTCAACATGAATACAAACTCTAATTCTTGCATCTTGTTTGCAATGTTTTCTGCCTCTCGTACAGTTTCTCCCTTTTGTGATTGGTCTTCAGCTATACTTTCTAATGCATCCACAATCTTTGAGTAGGACTCCAGAATTGCACTTGTTGCCACTGCATGTGCCTCCCAGCAAGTATTAGAAAGAGATTTCAACACACGATCATTGCCCAAATATGTTTTGAGAACTGCCCATCAGTGTGTTGAGGCGGAGAAAAATGTATAAAGTAACTGGACTGTTGAGAAAAAACTTACTGCCACCGGACAACAATCAACAGCACTGCGGCCAACAAGATTGAGAGTGTACAGCACATGGTATAAATATGGCATATTTGTTCTGTTCTAAAAGCTTCTTCTGCATTCCTTGATAACGCCCTGACATGTTGGCAGCGTTGTCGTAAGATTGACCTCTGCACTTTGAGAAATCTATTTTGCAAACTTGGCACAGATAATGCAGTACTTGATTTGCCATTTCTTCACCAGTGTGGCTTTTCAAATTGAGGAACGTTATAAATCGTTCAACTGGTTTTCCATCTGTGGGAGACACATATCTTAGTACAATACTCAATTGATCAATATGTGAAAGATCAGGTGTAGAGTCGACAGATAAACTGAAGTGCCCAGCAGTACTTATTTCATCCACAATAGCTGAACGAACTTTGTCACTCATTAGACCAACGAGTTCATCACATATTGTCTTGGATAAGTATGATCGGTTACCTTTGCCAGCATTCCCATATTTTGAGATATGGCCTGCTAAAAATGGGTCAAACTGAGCCACAAACTCCAACAATCCCCAGAAATTTCCATTCTGCAATGATCCAAATGTGTCATTTGAGCCCCGGAAAGGCAGACTAAGTTCAGCTAATGTTTGAATAACAGCTATAACACGCTGCAAGACATGTTGCCAGTATTCACGCTCCCCTTTAATTTGTTCTTTTTGTAGTGATAAGCAAGGTGGGCCATTTCCAGCAGTTGACAAGAATGTCTGAGGAGCAGTGGGGGGTGGGGGCGGGAATAAACATGGGGAAATAGTTTTTCTTTGTGTAATGACCCATCCGCTCCCAGTCTTTATTCAAGCATAATTTAATTTTATCCAGTTTGCAAATTAATTCCAATTCAGCAGTCTCTCCTTGGAGTCTGTTTTTGAAGTTTTTTTGTTGAAGAATTGCCACTTTTAGGTCTGTAATCGACCTACACTGTAATCAATCTACAACGTACACTATTTTTATGTATATATAATATATATATATAAGAAAAAAAATGAATCAAGTATGTATAACTCAGAAGAATATATCAATAATAAAACATAAATTTATTGCAATACATGACAGGATTTGATTTCCTTGCATTATTTCGATCTACGTTAGTAAGACGCCCTCCTGGTTTAGGTGGGGATAAGTAATAAAAAAAACAAACAGAAAAACGGGGGAAGAGTGTGTAGTGGAGTGTAAGAAAGTCTAACAAAGTTCTGATTTTTCCCATGATGACTACTTCGATGCTTTTTTTGAAATATCAAATATCAAATTTTTTCAAAAAAAATCTCATTTTTTTGGTGCCCCCTGCTTTGCTGATGCCCTAAGCATGTGCTTAGTTTGCCTATTGGGTAATCCAGCCCTGCAGCCGCGGTTTAAGGAATGTATTTATGTGCAAATAGCATCTGGGTCTCTTGAGAATTCAGCTACTCATTCTCTTGCCTGAAATTCTCACCTTCTGAAGGTGCCATCCTACTGACTGGCTGACATGTAGATAATTGGGATGTCAACGATAATGGTGATCTTGGGCAGGGGAATTAACAGCTGGTGAATTCTCAAGAAACTCAGATCCTGTTTTTGTGCTAATATTGCCTGAGTTCTAAGAATAAGAGAGAGAGAGAGAAACATAGGAAATTGCAGCGACAGAAGCAGAGTTGCCTCCCAAACAGAATGAAAAGCTGCTGACGTCTGTCTGAGAAACAAAGAAAGAGATTCAGAAAGGCCACATTCATGGGCTGGAACTACATACAGCTCTGCCAATGCATCATACTCCCTGCTAATCTAGTCTTGGGTTCTCCACATATACAGCTCTACCCGTGCACCTTAGTCCCGACCTGTAGCCCCCTGCTATTCCAGGCCAGGACTCCCTATGCACAGTCTGTGAATTCAGGGGGGTGAAATCATGGCCCTACTGAAGTGAATGGGAGTTCTGCCACTGACTTTAATGGGCCCGGATTTTGCCCAGAGTGCCTAGAGGTACAAGCAGTTGCAGTGCAACCGTGGATCAATTCTCTGTATCCCAAAGACTTAGAGACTTCATAAGAACCCAACAATTTCTTGGGGGTGGGAAAGAAAGGGAATAATGCTGACATTTTTGAAATGGAGTCAGCTCTGGACAGGACACGGGGGAGGGGGAAAGCCCTGGGACTTCCTTCTAACCTGGATCCAGCTGCTCTGAAAGCTTTGGCTGGCATGTCAAAGGGGGTGGGGAGTGTGCATACAGTAACGCTTCTCTACGGCGTGGGCGCAGGTCTCTCTGCCATTTCAAATGGTTCATTTTCCGCTCCAAAATGCCAGGGCAGCTGTCTCTCTGTTTCTCACACACAACAGACCCTCTGTCTCTAATGCACAGAAGGAAATTTTGAGCAAAAAGGCCCCAAGGCCCGTCTGACTTTTTCACACAAAGTCAGGAGGAAAACGTCAGCACGTCATTCTGTGGGTCCATCTCTTTCAGACCTACGGCCACCCCTATTCAAAGACAGTTTGATGGGGAGGGGGGGATGACAGAAAATGTAGTCCCCTCTAAATCTGATCACCCCTGCCAGTCCTTGGCTCCTTCCACTGACAGATTACACAGAACAGCACTTCCTGTCACCAGTAATGTTACTTCCTGTATGCCAGTTACTCTTTTTTATCCCTCTCTCCTCCACCTCCTCCCAGATTTTGTGGGCGTGGTTCAGTGCAGGGAAACCACTTTGCAGGCCCACTGCCTAAACATCTCTAGCCACATGGCATCTTGGCATTCCCAATAAGTCTTGACCAGAGGGTCTGGGAAAGAGTCGCACTGACTGGTCAAGTCTGGTTCTGACATCTGAGTGCCGGATTTAACAATGACCAGCATCAAACCCCTCCCCAATCAAAACCACCCCTGCACCAAGGAAATTCCAAGAAACCAGCTGTGGTGTCCAAAATTCCAAGAATCTGGCAATAAAAAACAGCTGCCTGTCAGGGTGGTGGGAACTGTTCTGACCTCTCAACACCTTCCAAATTAAAGGGGATAATGGTAAAATCTTAGGGCTAGATTGTTCTCTGGCCTCAGGGCTTCCCTAAACTGCAACAAAGGCCAAACCCGCACCCATAGCCTCAGTACTAGGAAGGCACATGCCCCTGTCCTTCAGGCCAGGCACTTCCCAAGTGCTGGCAGACTGATTAGGGTTGCCACCTTTTTAACTGCTGGTAACCAGACCCCGAGGCTCCACCTCCTGCTCTGACTCTCCCCCAAGACCCCGCCCCTGTTCTGCCTCTTCCCCCCCAGGCTCTGCTCCCATTGCTCACTCATCCCCCTCCCTCTTCTCTCCCCATTGTTCACTTGCTGGATCATCGCAAGGAGTCTGCCTGCAGGTAGGAGGTGGCCCTGGCTGAGCAAAGGGCTGGCGCAGGTTAAGCCTCCCCCTGTTCCCCGATAACCGGACTTTTGGTTCGGATGTCATTTAGGGTTGCCAGGTCCCCTTTTTGACTGGACTTCGCAGTCAAAAACTGGGCAGGAACAGGGCCACTCAAGTTGCCCAACAGGATTTGGCCCACCTTACTGAGGTTGCTACTCTTTCAAAAATATGCAGGAATGCTCCTAGGCCATCAATTGAGCCCAATTTTGCCAAGCTGGGTACTGGACTGGCAAGATCTTCTTCTCCAGAAACTACCCAGGGCCCTGGGATCCATGGCTCTAGGCACTGCAGGGAACATTCTTGCTGTCGTTGCTGCCCCTGTAACAGATTCAACAAACGAGCATGCACCTGCTTCTGTTGGGCTGCCAGCATGCAGACTACCTCCTTCACGTTCCCTGAAGGAGAAAAAAAGTGTGTGGGGGGGGCGGGGGGGCGGTGCAGTGTGTCCATCTGCCCCATATCTTTAAGGTAGTTGGTATCTCCCTCTGTCCACAGAGGGGGTCCCCACGATCCCACTTTTAGTACCAATAGGTGGTGGGGCTCGCTGACCCTTGAAGCACCCCCTTGTGTCGGTGTTGGATGTTGCCACTATCTTCAGCCTCAGCATCTCCTGAAGGCCACCTGCCTCTGGCCCCACAGACCTCTTGTGGCTCAGCCCTCTGGTCAAGTCCCCTAAGTTCAGACCCCTTCTGGGGTATCAGAAACAAGTCCAGCGAGACTGAATAATTCTCTGATCCTCTTGGGCTACTGAAATCTTTTCCTGTCTACTTACGAACTGTATCTCAGGGCTTCCCTATATCGTTGCCCTTATAGTGCACTGCTTCCATTGCCGCTGTCTGTGTATCCCAACCCTGAGACACCTGTCTCCTCTACCATCTCTCCGCCAACTAGGCTCCTTCAGCTTACTTCTTACCACTTGGCTGGCCAGGAGCCAGTTAGCTACTCCCCTCTCCAGGCGCAAAGCATGACTACTTGGGAGCCTTGGCTAGCCTTGCAGGTGACGGGGGTTAAGCCCCATCATGCACTGACAGGGCACTGCTGTGAAGAAGCTCACAGTGCCTGCATCTCAACTGGCACTGACAGGACACTGCTGTGGGGAAGCTCCTCGTAAGTGTTGATTGAATTAGTTCTCGGTGTCTCCGTGTCTGTGAATATGGCCATAGCGGGACATTGGTATGAAAATGTCCAGGTCCTCTTAATACCCATTCAGCCTCTAAAAATAGACACAGCACAGCAAAGAATGTATCACCAAAATAGAGTTGACGCTGGCTCAGTCAGCGCTGAAGTTGATACCGGGAAAGGTTCCCATTGTGGCTCTGCAATGAGCTTCTGCTCTATTATTGTTTGCATTTGCACTCTGAAACCACAGTGGTGACTTTACTGCCCATGAGACCAATGTACAAGCCGAGGCTGTGAAACCCTCCCATGGACATGCAGCAGGGCTCTGCCAATGCACCTCATTCCAGCCCTGTAGCAACGTCTGCTATGCCAGTCTTTGGGCCCTAGACACAGTCCTGCCACAGTAAGTTGCTGCACGCCTACCACAAGCCCTGCTTCTTAGCTCGGCAGCTCAGCTCAGCAGCACCTACATGCTGACCTACAGCACCGCCTCCAGCTCCAGCGCTCGCAGGGAAGTGTGAAAATGAGGGCTCAGAAACAGTGAGTCACTGTCCAGATGTAATGGACAATGTGGGAGGAGCTGTTTGTCACTGCACGCCACTTTCCCCCTCTCCCAAAAAGGAGTGAGCAGCGGAGGAGGAAGATGGAGGCAGGAAAGCCCTTGTTTGTCCGTTCCCAGGAAAGAGCAGGAATCGCCATATGAGGAATCACCTGGCCTCAAGAACAGCTCCGGATGCTTGACACTGACCTTACCTCATCCCAATCCGTTAGAAGCTTCTTTCTTGGCTGATGGGATGCTCCACTTCCTTCAAGAAATTTCTTCTCCTGCACTGCCTCTTACTCCAGGCTAGCAGTTAGCAGCAGCTGGTTTCCTCTAGGCTGCTGATCCACTTCCTGCTCCTTAAACTCCAGCTTTTCTACACCTGCTGCTGCTCCTGGAGCTCCCACTCTCCTGCACCTTATGGAGAGCTAGAATAGCTACGCTTCTGCAGAGCCGCATAGTCAAGTGGTTTGCTACTGGACTCTGGAAGTATGAAATTCTGAGTTCTAATTCCATCTCTGACACACACACTCACTGTGACCTTGGACAAGGCCCTTAAGTGCCATGTTCCTCAGCTCCCCATCTGTGAAGATAATAATGCAGTGTCTATCTCACAGGGCATTCTGGCATTTAATTCACTGATGTTTGAGAAGTTCTATGCCTTATTATTAGGACCAAACTCTGGAACACAAACATCTTTATATGTTATGGCCTCCTTTATTGCCCTGCTCCCACGGAGAGCTAGGCCAAGATAGATTTGCAGAATCTGAGAGGCAGCTGGGATACCCCAGGAATTTTGTGTAGGGATAAATGCGGAATGAAGCTAAGAGCAAGATCTGGGTTGCACTGTGTAGAAACTGGAGCCAGTAGTGAGGATGTTCATATAGAACAGCGTTCACTAGAAGACAGAGTGGGACTGGGGTGTCCATGGGAAACAAGAGAGGAGAGTCATTGGGAATGGGAGCGCAGGAGGAGGCTGGTTGTACATAGGAATAGGAGTGGCATTGTGATTCTCCTGAGCTCGGATTCAGGAGTTGGAACAGAGGAAGAGTGAGACTTAGCTGAGGAACAGGACTCTGGCAGCTGGGATTCCCTTGAAACTGGACACCGGAGTGGGGCTGGGAGGCACTGGAAATTCGGACCTAGAATGAGAAACTCCAGGTATGGATGTCAGGGACTGAGTGCACTAGCTGGAAATTGGAGCCAGGACACACATGGGGAATGGGAGAAGGAAGGTGAAATTTTTTTCAGGAATGGTGCTGGGATACTGAGAACTGGAACAGGAGTTGGGTTGAACCAGAAACAGGAACTTGGAGCAAGGGAGGGAGCACTGAGTGGAAACTGAAATGGGAAGTGGGGATGTACCCAAAGAACGGAAATGTGGGATGGAATGCACTGGCAAGCTGAACCAGGAGTGGAGCAGGGATACAGCAAGAGTAGGGAATGGTGTGTGGTGAGCTGCTGATCTTACAGCCACTACCGCTGTGATACTTTGTCAACTGCTCTGCTAAGGGGTGTTTGTATTTTGTATTACGGTAGCACATAGAGACCCTAGTCAGGATTGGGGCTCTGGTACAGTAGGTACAGTATAAAAGCATATGAAAAGACACCATCCCAAAGGCGACATAGTTCAAACCAGAGAGGATAGAGCCCTAAAAGAGAATAACCTCATGAATGGGAAGGATCAGCTGAAGTAACAGGTTATTTCTAGACTAGGAAATGAACGAAGTGGTCTGATTGCCCAGAGGGAGCATGGGGAGGTCTGAGATCATCAAGCTCATGAAGCCATTGAAAGAGAGGTTATATCACCACTCACATTCCAGAGGATAGGAACTGGGGGAGGAGGAAGGGGGACCGGATGTCAGGCCAGAATGCTTAAAGAAGTGATGTTAAGGATATCCCCTCTCCTCCTCCTCCTGAGCCAAGATGTAAGGATTCCTCCCTGGGCTCCTGGAGCAGCAGGGGAAGTCACAACAGGTGTTCCAAGGAGTGGGAGCCATGAATTCCTCCCCACCTCACACACCTCTCCACTAGCTCCCACTGCTTCTCCAAGGTGCCATCTCTTCACTTGGCTTTGCATTTTTTTCTGTTTCACATTTAGAAATGGAAAACAGAGACAGAAAACATACAAACTCACCCAAAGCAAACGGGGGCCTGCTGTTAGGTCAGGACTGAGGGGCTGGCAAGTTGTGGCAGAAGGGCAAGAGTGTTGCAGCAGGAGATGCTGCAGGACAGACTGGCATGCATGGGCAGAGGGACAGAATCAGAGCAGAAAGGTGCCGCAGGACAGGGTGGAGGAGCCTTGGCAAAGCTGTGTCAGGACTGGAATAGCTGGGGATGTAGTAGGTCAGTATTAATAAATGTTATAGATCATTATTTATGTGTATTATTGTAGTCCCTAGGAGCCCTCCTCCTGGGCCAGGACCTCCTGGTGCTTGGTGCTGTACAAACACAGAACAGTGAGACAGTCCACACCCCAAAGAGCTGACAGTGTATAAGACAAGAGACAGCAGATGCATACAGATAGATGGGGGAGTATAAGGAAACAGTGAGACAGTATTGGTCAGCTCATCTTCAAATGACTTTATAAACATTAACCAAACAATTCCCTCTCTGTCCCTGTAAGAGAGGTTAGCATCATTATTCCACGGGGGAAACAGGTTAAATGACTTGCCCAAGGTGATCGAGTGAGTCACTGTCACAGTCAGAGGTAGAACTCTAGAGCGTCTGGGCCCAGGCTCAGATCATAGAATCATAGACTTTAAGGTCAGAAGGGACCATTATGATCGTCTAGTCTGACCTCCTGCACAATGCAGGCCACAAAATCTCACCCACCCACTCCTGTAACAAACCCCTAACTTACGTCTGAGCTATTGAACTCCTCAAATCATGGTTTAAAGACTTCAAGATGCGAGAATCCTCCAGCAAGTGACCCATGCCCCACACTGCAAAGGAAGGCGAAAAACCCCCAGGGCCTCTGCCAATCTGCCCTGGAGGAAAATTCCTTCCCCACCCCAAATATGACGATCAGCTAAACCCTGAGCATGTGGGCAAGACTCACCAGCCAGACACCCAGCAAAGAATTCTCTGTAGTAACTCAGATCCCACCCCACTTAACATCCCATCACAGGCCATTGGGCATATCTACTGCTAATAGTTGAAGATCAATTAATTGCCAAAATTAGGCTATCCCATCATATCATCCCCTCAGTAAATTTATCAAGCTTAGTCTTGAAGCCAGATATGTCTTTTGCCCCCACTGCTTCCCTTGGAAAGCTGTTCCAGAACTTCTCTCCTCTAATGGTTAGAAACCTTTGTCTAATTTCAAGTCTAAACTTCCTGATGGCCAGTTTATATCCATTTGTGTCCACATTGGTACTGAGCTTAAATAATTCTTCTCCCTCTGTGGTATTTATCCCTCTGATATAGTTATTGATAGCAATCATATCTCCTCTCAGTCTTCTTTTGGTTAGGCTAAACAAGCCAAGCTCTATGAGTCTGCTTTCATAAGACAGGTTTTCCATTCCTCAGATCATCCTAGTAGCCCTTCTCTGTACCTGTTCCAGTTTGAATTCATCTTTCTTAAACATGGGAGACCAGAACTGCGCACAATATTCCAGATGAGGTCTCACCAGTGCCTTGTATAACGGTACTAACACCTCTATCTCTACTGGAAATACCTCGCCTGATGCATCCCAAGACCACGTTAGCTTTTTTCATGGTCATATCACATTGGTGGCTCATAGCCATTGGTGGCTCATAGCCAATATCAATCAATATTCCGAGGTCCTTCTCCTCCTCTGTTACTTCCAAGTGATGCGTCCCCAGTTTATAACAGAAATTCTTGTTATTAATCCCTAAATGCATGACTTTGCACTTTTCACTATTAAATTTCATCTTTTTACTATTACTCCAGTTTACAAGGTCATCCTGATCTTGCTGTAGGATATCCCGGTCCTTCTCAGTATTGGCAATACCTCCCAGTTTCGTGTCATCCGCAAACTTCATTAGCACGTTCCCGCTTTTTGTGCCAAGGTCAGTAATAAAAAGATTAAATAAGATTGGTCCCAAATCCGATCCCTGAAGAACTCCACTGGTAACTTCCCTCCAGCCTGACAGTTCACCTTTCAGTGTGACCCGCTATAGTCTCCCCTTTAACCAGTTCCTTATCCACCTTTCAATTTTCATATTGATCCCCATCTTTTCCAATTTAGCTAATAATTCTCCATGTGGAACCATATCAAATGCCTTACTGAAATTGAGGTAAATTAGATCCATTGCATTTCCTTTGTCTAAAAAATCTGTTACCTTCTCAAAGAACGAGATCAGGTTGGTTTGACACGATCTACCTTTTGTAAAACCATGTTGTATTTTGTCCCAATTACCATTGACCTCAATGTCCTTAACTACTTTCTCCCTCAAAATATTTTCCAAGACCTTGCATACTACAGATGTCAAACTACCAGGCCTGTAGTTACCCATATCACTTTTTTTCTTTTTCTTAAAAATAGGCAGTATGTTAGCAATTCTCCAATCATGCGGTACAACCCCTGAGTTTACAGATTCATTAATAATTCTTGCTCATGGGCTTGCAATTTCATGTGCCAGTTCCTTTAATATTCTTGGATGAAGATTATCTGGGCCCCCTGATTTAGTCCCATTAAGATATTCAAGTTTGGCTTCTACCTCGGATGTGGTAATATCTACCTCCATATCCTCATTCCCATTTGTTGTCCTACCATTATCCTTAAGCTCCTCATTAGCCTCATTAAAGACTGAGGCAAAGTATTTGTTTAGGTATTGGGCCATGCCTAGATTATCCTTAACTTCCACTCCATCCTCAGTGTTAAGCAGTCCCACTTCTTCTTTCTTTGTTTTCTTCTTATTTATATGGCTATAGAACCTTTTACTATTGGTTTTAATTCCCTTTGCAAGGTCCAACTCTACATGGCTTTTGGCCTTTCTCACTTTATTCCTACATGTTCTGACCTCAGCAAGGTAGCTTTCCTTGCTAATCCCTCCCATCTTCCACTCCTTGTAGGCTTTCTGCTTTTTCTTAATCACCTCTTTGAGATGCTTGCTCATCCAGCTTGGTCTACAACTCCTGCCTATGAATTTTTCCCCCTTTCTTGGGATGCAGGCTTCTGATAGTTTCTCCAACCTTGACTTGAAATAATTCCAAGCCTCCTCCACCTTTAGATCCACAAGATTTTCAGTCCCATCCACTTTCCTAACTAATTTCCTTAATTTTTTAAAGTTAGCCCTTTTGAAATAAAAAACCCTAGTCACAGATCTTTTTTTGTTAATCATTCCATTTAGTTTGAAGTGAATTAGCTCTTGGTCACTCGAACTGGACCCCACTGTTTTCTCTCAGGTGTGGTACAGCTCAAGGCTAAAGTATGTTGGCCAAGCTGTGCAAGGGAAGCTGGCGTGGCCGCTATCTGGCTCTTCATGCCTCCCTTTTATGAACAGGATTTTTCAAATGCTGAAAGCCCACACCAAGCCGTATGTGCATCTCAAAGGCATCTGGATGTTTGCAGATCCAGTGTTTGCAGCAGGGGCCTCCAGGGGAAAATGGGGCTTGCATCAGCAATCCCAGACCAGGAGGGAGAGATGAGAGGCATGCTGGCTGGTGACCCACACCCGGAGGGTGGATGAACAGCACGTCAGTGGAAAAGGGACAGCAATTTGCCACGTATTTACACAGGACATGTGGCAAGTCTTGAATCATGCCCCTAAGGAAACCTGTGACTCCAACATGAGCCCTTGTTGTATGACTTCCCAGCTCTTCTCACCCTGTCTCTCTCTTTACATAGCTCTACCTGTCAGGACCTGCATGGGACACAGATACAATTATACAGCTGTAACAAGTCTCCCCAGCCATCTCCCTGCCTCCAGTGCCTGATCACTGCTCACCTTCCTCCCAGCTCCATCCAGAGCCGGGAACACACACCCAGGGCCGGCTTTTCAGAGTGGCTGATTGCCCATTGTGCCCACTGATGTCATTTGGAGTTGTGGATGTTCAGCACTTTTGCAAATGAGGCCTACGGTGTCCCTTAGACTGTCAGAGAGGTGTTTAATGGTGGAGATCTCCACAACGAAGCTTGGGGGGGAGGGTTGCTCTTGTCTCGCTAAGGGGGATGGATGAGTTCATTCTTGAGTGTCTTATCCTCCAAATTATTCCCTGCTCCTACTGGAGAAGGACTGAGGCCAGATGGGGCTGAGTAACAGGGACAGTTTTAAAGAAATGCATGGGAGACGTGAATACAGATGAGACGCCAACATCGCTCTCTCTCTCCCAATCGCCCCTTCATCCAACCCAGTGCTCACCTCATAACCCACCAGCCCAATCTTACCCAGTCCCTCTTCACTGAACCCAACTCTCACCTCTTACCCTACCTGCCACCCCTGGAGCTCCACACTCACAGTTACCAGGCTAACTGCTTCTCCCACCCATCCTGCTCTCTTAGTGTGCACCTCCCTCCGCCTCTCTCTCCAGGTGAAATCCCACGATTCTCCCACTCTCAGACCAGGTCCTGGCTGCAGTGCCCTGTGATCAGCCATGATAACCCCAGCAGGCTGACGTGTCTTCAGTGTCTGCTATTCTGTCCCTTCTGTGACTAATGACGGTGCTATCCAGTCACCAAACACAATTCCTAAAGCAGAGTGTTATTTATTTAGAAGCAAAGCTTTTAAGACAAAACAGATCTTAAAACAATAAACCAGTCTCTACACACATCTGCTTCTCCCTAAGGCTCACCATTTCCAGGGTCTGGGAAGATCCAACTTCTTCAGCATCCCTCTGCAGAGCCTCTCTCTGTGTCAGCCTGTCCCCCGGACATCCCCTGATAATCCCCTCCTTCCTCTCTTGAGAGTGCTTTTTAACTATTTAGGCCTGGTCTACACAACACAGTTAGGTCAATGTAAGATGCCTTGAGTTGACCTAGCTGTGCATGTGTCTACACTTAAATTTGTCTCCCACTGACATAAGCACCCGTTTACAGTGACGCGGGGACACCACCTCCCGAGCAGTGTTGGGCCATGGTTGATCTACGGAGGTTGACGCAGTGCAAGTGTAGACTCAGCATTACTTTACAGTTCTCCAGCCGCTGTCCCACAATGCCTGACATGATCATTCTCATCACAGTTGTGAACTTCACTGCCCAGGGGTCATGGAGACAGCAACCTCCTGCCCCTTTAAAGCCCGGCAAAGTTTTGAAATGCCTTGTCCTGATTGCCCAGCTTGGCGAGCACACCTAGCAGCTCTCCACTGCTGCGTGCAACTGCCCAGCTGACAATGCCAGCTACACGCTCCAGATGTGCTCTGGCTTGGAGTAGACAGAGGATAGTGGATCTTCTGAGTCTGTGGGGAGAAGGGGCTGTGCAGGCACAACTATGGACCAGCTAGAGAAACATGGATATCTATGAGCAGATTGCACGGGGGATGCAGAAGAAGGGGTACAATAGGGACCAGCAGCAGTGCCATGTGAAAGTGAAGGGAATGTGGCAAGCATACCAGAAGGCCAGGGGGGCCAACAGTCAATCCAGTGCCGAGCCACAGACCTGCCACTTTTACAAAGAGCTGCTTGCCATGCTTGGCAGACACCCCCTTACAACCCCATAGACAAGCGTGGATACCTCTGAGGAGCCAGCATCAGAGGCCCCGGCCTGAACAGAGAGGAAGAGGAGGAGGATGGGGGACAAGCAACTGGGGGTCTAGCTAAGCGGGAAGTCAGGAACTGTCTGAGACTCCACCATAGTCCACTCAATCCAGGCCATTAAGCATGGGAGAGCCTGATGCAGAGGAAGGATCCTTGGGTAGGTGTGTACATTTATTCCCCCTTACAGTGATGGCGCCCCCAAAGACTGTTTATTAATTTACTCACACTACAAGTGGTAGTGGTACAACAAAGAGCAGTAGTCTTGCTGTCTAATTTTCATTCCCCTGTAGAGTCAGATAAGGGGGACATGCAGAGCAGTTGGCTTATGCACACAGGGATGTCCCTTGAACCCTCCTGAGAGATCTCGATGAAACTTCCATGGAGCTACTCTGCAATCCTCTGCCACAGGTTTCTAGGGATGGCGGCTTTATTTCTGCCTCCATGGCAGGACACTTTCCCACACCACTCAGCAATAACTTTGGCAGGCATCATTGCATCACACAGGCTAGCAGCATATGGGCCAGAGAGGATTCGGGATACCAGCAGCAGCTGTTCTTGCTCTGCCTTTTGTTACTCTCAGTGGTGAGATATCAGCTAAAATCACCACCACTTGCGGAAAATGGTGCCAGTACTCAGGGCCAGGGCCCTATACTCTTAGTTTCATGCAACGAAGCAATTCCCTCCTCATTTCCTGCACCTCTGGCAGGCCATATTCACCATGGCCAGCACTGTGAGTGGTGCTGTGCACAAGCGCTCCCAGCCTTAAGTGTCAACAAGCATGTCTTGTTTGAAACTTTAGGGGAGCAAGAGAAGGGAGTTCTGAATCTTAACTTTCCCTTTCCGTTGTGACTATACTGACAATGGTACCTCTGTGTGTCATCTGCAGCTGCTGCTGTTGTAGCCTTGCCCTCCTCCACACCCGTGGAATGCCTGAGTTAGATAAGGAGGAAAAAGAAGAGGACTCAGGATGACATGTTCACTGAGATCGTGCAAGCCAGTGCTGCATCAGGGCATCAGCAAAGGGCCTGGAGGGTGAACAGTGCAGACAACCTGGAGAAGGAAAATGCACACAGAAGAAAGGCTCAGGTGTCCCAGCAGGATGAGGACAAGGAGATGCACTGTTAGAGGGCTTTTCCTCAACCCTCCCGCTTCCCTGGTTCTTGTCACACAGACAGCAAGCATCAAAAGACCAATAGTCCGAAGTCCAGACAATGCAATGTTTATTGGGGTTAGTTTCCAAGCAAGCATATTCCGAAGTCCTTCACACCAGTCGGGCTTATCTCTGTATGCCGATAGAGTCTGTTCCCATATTCCCTTCCCAGCTGTAATGCTGCAGAGTATTTACCCCGTATCCTCCTTCCCAGCTCTGACGCCGCAGAGGCTTGCCTGTGTCCCTGTTCCCCGTTCCCTATTCCCGTTTCCTGCCCCGTTAGCAAGCATGATTCCAATTTCCCCTTCCACTTCCTGTTTGACCCAAGTTTATATAGTAATATTCTCAGCTCCACCTTAACCAATCATTTTACTGAAATTTAACCAACCAATCCTAACACATTGTAACATCATTCTTTAACCAATTATATCCCACTTCCCTAATTAACTTACACCTAGCAAAATGAATTATACAGCAGACAGAAACAATTAGAGAACCAGACAGATTAACAATAGAAAAGTGGGGGCCATAAAGATAAAACAATACAGAAATGAGGATTTCACAATTACCACCATTGATAAGTGATTTCTTGCCAGACAGGATGCTATCAAACTAAGTTTTCTTTAACCATCTTAAGATCTGTTTCTTTATCTGGTGGTGATAGGCACTATCAGGACATGATTGTCTTCCTAACAGCCCAATACCACCTTATTTCAGTGTGACTGGTTTGGAATGTGAGGATGTGACCGGTCGCTTCCCAGCTTACGGCTGCCCCTGCTGCTCAGCCAAAGGTCTTAGCCTAAGAACAAGCCCTCAGACTATTCTAGTGAGAGAAGGCCCATACACAGGCGGACTGTGATTTTGATTCTTTGTTTTATACCTCTATAACTAGCTAAGTGATAAAAATACACCGAAGTTCTTAAAGTATAGGCCTTTACAGGCAGGCCCGCATAGCTATATTCTAACATGCACCAGGACATAATGGGGCTTCTCCAGCAGCAAACACAGATGCTGTAGACTCATGTGGAGCTACATGTTCAACAACCATGGACTCGCCTTCTTTTGCAGTCCATGGAGAACTCCACTGCAGTACCTTCCTACCCTCCCGCCGGCAGTACCCCCCCCCTCAACATTCCATGTGGCATCGGGGGCCACATCACTCCCCATACCATTCCACCCTGGTGACATTAAGGACTACTACAGCTTCACATACAGCGACCTGTGAGAGCCCTGGTTTCTGTATATGTAGGTAAAATGGACAGGAATGTGCTTTCCATTTGTTAATTTCTGTTCCATTAATTTATTAAGTTTTTAATGTATTTGCTTTTAACTGGCACAGATTTTTCTTTGCCCTGGTTTTTTTACTGAATACACTTTTATTCTTTGGAAAATAAGTCACCTCTATTAGTTCACAACATATGCTGCAGAGTGCCCAGCAGTTCTGACCTGTTCTGACCTCCTGACCTGTTACTGTACAATGGGACAACTCATAGGATCAGCGACACAGATAATAATCATAAACGTACAGCAAGCACCGCAAAATTAATAGGTGCATTGTCAATGTTATATTCAGAGATGTACACCAAGCACTGCACAATTCCTAACGGGCCCTGAAACAGCAGGGCCAGGTAGAGCACAGTACATCACAGTGCATCACTGTGGCTCACTGTTAAAGTGCTCTTTCAAAGCCGCCCTGGGCCACTGAGCTCTTCTAATAGCCCCTATGGCTGTTCAAATTCAGCAGACAGCTGCTCCACCTCCACCTCCGCGGCAACTCTTCCCCCTTTGCTTCACAGATATTATGCAGGTTTCAGAGGAACAGCCGTGTTAGTCTGTATTCGCAAAAAGAAAAGGAGTACTTGGGGCACCTTAGAGACTAACCAATTTATTTGAGCATGAGCTTTCGTGAGCTACAGCTCACTTCATCGGATGCATACTGTGGAAAGTGTAGAAGATCTTTTTATACACACAAAGCATGGAAAAAATACCTCCCCCCACCCCACTCTCCTGCTGGTAATAGCTTATCTAAAGTGATCACTCTCCTTACAATGTGTATGATAATCAAGTTGGGCCATTTCCAGCACAAATCCAGGTTTTCTCACCCCCCGCCCCCACAAACCCACTCTCCTGTTGGTAATAGCTTATCTAAAGTGACCACTCTCCTTACAATAAGAAAAGGAGGACTTGTGGCACCTTAGCGACTAACCAATTTATCTGAGCATGAGCTTTCGTGAGCTACAGCTCACTTCATCGGATGCATACCGTGGAAACTGCAGCAGACATTATATACACACAGAGACCATGAAACAATACCTCCTCCCACCCCACTCTCCTGCTGGTAATAGCTTATCTAAAGTGATCATCAAGTTGGGCCATTTCCAGCACAAATCCAGGTTTTCTCACCCTCCGCCCCCCCCCCAAACCGAGATCCAATCTCCTGCTGGTAATAGCCCATCCAAAGTGACCAGGAGGAGGGTGAGGGAGTGAGAAAACCTGGATTTGTGCTGGAAATGGCCCAACTTGATGATCACTTTAGATAAGCTATTACCAGCAGGACACTGGGGTGGGAGGAGGTATTGTTTCATGGTCTCTGTGTGTATATAATGTCTTCTGCAGTTTCCACGGTATGCATCCGATGAAGTGAGCTGTAGCTCACGAAAGCTCATGCTCAAATAAATTGGTTAGTCTCTAAGGTGCCACAAGTACTCCTTTTCTTTTTGCGAATACAGACTAACACAGCTGTTACTCTGAAACCTCTCCTTACAATGTGTATGATAATCAAGGTGGGCCATTTCCAGCACAAATCCAGGGTTTAACAAGAACGTCTGGGGGGGGGTAGGAAAGAACAAGGGGAAATAGGTTACCTTGCATAATGACTTAGCCACTCCCAGTCTCTATTCAAGCCTAAGTTAATTGTATCCAATTTGCAAATGAATTCCAATTCAGCAGTCTCTCGCTGGAGTCTGGATTTGAAGTTTTTTTGTTGTAATATTGCAACTTTCATGTCTGTAATCGCGTGACCAGAGAGACTGAAGTGTTCTCCGACTGGTTTATGAATGTTATAATTCTTGACATCTGATTTGTGTCCATTTATTCTTTTATGTAAAAGGGCTAAGTCATTATGCAAGGTAACCTATTTCCCCTTGTTTTTTCCTGCCCCCCCCCCTGCCCCAGACGTTCTTGTTAAACCCTGGATTTGTGCTGGAAATGGCCCACCTTGATTATCATACACATTGTAAGGAGAGTGGTCACTTTAGATAAGCTATTACCAACAGGAGAGTGGGTTTGTGTGTGTGGGGGGGTTGCGGGGGGAGAGAAAACCTGGATTTGTGCTGGAAATGGCCCAACTTGATTATCATACACATTGTAAGGAGAGTGATCATTTTAGATAAGCTATTACCAGCAGGAGAGTGGGGTGGGAGGAGGTATTTTTTCATGCTTTGTGTGTATAAAAAGATCTTCTACACTTTCCACAGTATGCATCCGATGAAGTGAGCTGTAGCTCATGAAAGCTTATGCTCAAATAAATTGGTTAGTCTCTAAGGTGCCACAAGTACTCCTTTTCTTTTTGAGATATTATGCCGGACACAGCATGCAGCTATAGCCATTGGGATTTTTTTCACCGAGATCCAATCTTGTGAGTAAACAACACCAGCATCCCTTCAATCTACCAAAAGCATGTTCAACTGTTGTTCTGCACCCGCTAAGCTGGTAGTTGAATCTTTCCTTGGTGCTGTCAAGATGAGTGATGTAGTTTCATGAACCAGGAGAACAAGGGGAAGCCTGGGTCCCCCAGGATCACTACTGGCATTTCAACATCACCCAAGGTAATCCACTAGTTTGGAAAGAAACTCCCTGTTTGTCACTTTCTGAACAGTCCTGTGTTGTTAAACATGTGAGTGTCATGCACCTTCCCTGATCAGCCAACGCTGATGTCAGTGAAGCATCTCCAGTGATCCACCAATGCTTGCATGTATTCTGGGGCAAAGTGGCCTGGTGCCAAAATAGGGATATGAGTGCTGTCTATTGCTCCACATAGGCGCCAACTCCCTGGGTGCTTCAGGGCTGGAGCACTCATGGAAAAAAATTAGTGGGTGCTAAGCACTCACTGTAAGCCAGTTCCCCCCTTGTCCCCAGCGCCTCCCGTCAGCTGGCAGCCTTGCTGATCAACTCCTCCCTCTCCCTCCCAGCACCTCCTGCCCGCTGCAATCACTGTTTCAGTGTGCAGTGCGATCAGTTTCGCAGTGTGCAGGAGGCGCTTGGGGGGGCGGGAGCGAGGATGGGGTGCACACAGATGGGGTGCACTCGGGTCAGGTGGGCATGGGGTCTGGAGAAGAGTGGGAGTTTGAGCATCGCTGGGGCCCGGAGGAAACTGGTGCTTGTGTGCTCCACCACAGTTCAGGAACCCCATAGTTGCAAATTCATCCACTATGTTCCTGCACATTGCTGAGAGTCACAGTCCTGCGCAGCAGGAGAAGATTAATAGCCCTGCACACTTACATGACAATGGCCCCCCACAGAGGATTTCCCAACTCCAAAATGATTTCCCACTGGTCGGTAGCAATATGCTGTTGCAAGCTTCCACAGTGCAATCACCACTCGCTTCTCCACTGTCAGTGCAGCTCTCACTTTGGTGCTCCAATGCTGGAGGGCTGGGGCGAGTTCTGCACACAGATCCAGGAATGTGGCCTTATGCATCCAAAAGTCCTGCAGCCACGGCTCATTGTCCCAAACCTGCATTACGATGCGATCCCACCACTCAGTGCTTGTTTCTCGGGCCCAGAAGCGGCACTTCACCATCTGCAGCTGCTCTGTGAACACCACCGACAACTTTGAATTGGTTCTTGCTATGTGCCACAGCCATCTATCCCCCAAGAAATTGTCATGTTGCGCCGGGGCGGTGCTGGGGGGAGCTTGCAGGAGCGATAGCCACCCCCAAATTTGCCTTAGCTGCTGCTTTCCAGCTGCCTCGCTCTGAAGGCAGAGCGGAAAGAGTGGTGGCTGCTGGCTGGGCACCCAGGTCCAGCAGAGAAGTAAGCCCGGGCAGGGGGTCAGGATGCCCAAGAGCAACCCCTGGCCCATGTCCCCACCAGGCTGCACAGTCTGGGGCTCCCCACAGTGGCCCGAACTGACCCACTCCAGCCCAGGCTCTTGGACCCTGCTCCCCACGGTCACTGCTCCCCTAGGTCCCTCCTGACCCCAGAGCCAGGTACCCCCACCCGGGGAGCTCTTACTGGCAGCACAAGCAGCCAGAGCCACTCACTGCCCAGCTCCGGCTTTCAACGTGGCCAGAGGTTGGGGCCTAAGGGGGGACAGAGGAGGAGCAGAGGGCAGGGCCATGAAGGGGGTGGGGTCTTGTGGTGAGGGGGAGGGGCTATGGCTCACCTCAGGCCCCCTCCTAGAAAGAGGCTGGCGCTGCCCCTGTGTTCCACGCTGACTCTGTTCTTCTTGCAGTTCTTCAAACGCCAGAGGATCACATGACCTGTGCTTGTCGTGCTTATAATAATAGTGCAAAGCTGTGCCGGCTCCACACTTCTGTCAGAGCAAGGAGTGTCACGAGGGTTTGTGGGATTTGGAAACAAAACATGAAAATTATGGGATATAGCTTAGATTATGGGATGGAGACCGTTGCAAGCTGGGAAGTTGACTCCTTGCTCCCAGTCACCTTGGCATGACCCATTTCTGCCCTACCATGCATTGCCAAAACTTCCCAAAAGACTGAATGGTGATAGGTTGCACACTGGGATACCTCCCCACAGTGCACTGCACTGTGCATTGATACAAGTACTCCTTGGTGAATACACGCAGTGCAAGTGATGGACTAATTGCAGCAGCTTTATGCTGACATAACTTGCATTGATCAAAGTTTGTAGTGCAGACATGGCCTAAGTGCCCAGCCTGGCAAAACAAGGCGTGCATCTTCGTTGGAGACAGGATATTTCATTGGAGACAGGATCCTTGAAGCTAATAGCTTTCCCCATTGTCTTTCACGTATGTGCTGAGCTGTTCTCGTCTGGGGAGACAATGTGTTGCTTTCCTGCTTGTTGTTCTTCCAACACCCCCCCTTGAACTAAAGTCTAATGAACATTCCACTAACTCTAATCTAGTTATACAGTCTGTCCCAATAACAAGCTGATATTCAATATTCATAACATTATTGCATAGCAACTCCACATCTGCCACAACCACCACACCCAATTCTCCAACCTTCCCCTGGCGTTGTGCCAGCCTCCCCTCAGACCTCCTCAGCTTTTGCTCTATACTTTCCTGTCCTTTTGTCCTTTTCTGCATCCTCTCCCCCAGTCTACCGCTATTCCTGTCTTCCTGCCCTCTCTCTGCTTTCCTCAACTTCTCTCTCCACCTCTCCTCCCTCCTCTACCCTCTTCTCCAGTCATTCACCTTTGCTAGTAGCGCTGGAGCTGCACTAGCATTAGAAGAACAGTTGGAAAATTTCCGTAAATCCTCAGTAGAGACAAGTCCTCTGAATCTATCCTCCTGCCCTGCCTATGAGCTCACTCAAAGGCCTTTGCTTGATTAGATTCCCAAATGTACAGGCACACAATAAGGCAAGGAAACCCTTGTTATTCTGAAGTTCCAGCCCTACTCCCCTGGGTGCATTTACCCTTCCTATCGCTTTCCTGCCACTCCAGAGTTGCTCAGGTGTCCCTCAGCTAGAACAGCCACCTGGGCTCTAGGGCTGAATCATCCCCTCTTCCTCTCAGATCCCCCATGTCAGCTGGAGTTGCAACAAACAACAAAAAATGAATCACCCGCTTACGGAAATCGAAGGGACCTTGGCTAAAAGACAGGACTGTTCTAACCCATCTAAGGTCGAGATCGCTTGGTATGTATATTCCAGTGTCACCAGCACCCACAGCTGTTTGAGCCTGGCTTCCAGTACTAAACACTGTACATACTTGAGTTTACTCAGGGTGGAAACAAATCTAGGTCAGGTACTCCTTTTCCCAGGGTCTGTACCCAGTGTTCATTCCAGGGAGCACAGAAATCCACTTCTCCTAATAGTTCCCCTATCACGGCCGGCACTCAAAGTCCTTTCCAAGAACAGGGCTCCAGTTCAGGCCTTCCCTGCCTCCAAGGGGCTGTGCCCAGAACCCATTCCTGGCAGAACAGAACCCCAGTTCAGGTTCTCCCCATCTCCAGAGGGCTACACCTGGAGCTCAGGACTGCAGTGAGGGACAGAACACCAGCTCCGTTTTTTTGTCTTGTGATTTCATCTGCTATCAGTTTTTTTCACTTGAAGCAATCACAAGTAAATCCTGGTCTGGATTTCTGTGCCCACCCAAAAGAGATTTCATATCATTCCCCAGAGCTGGCAAAGGAAATGACCACTCTTAGAATTCCAAAATGGGTCTGAACAGCCCAGTCTGGAGAGGAGTTAATTTCCTGTCTGCTGTATAGCAGGGTGGGACGCAATTCAAATTCACATTCCTGTTTGTTGGTCACATCTGCTGAGGAGTCAATCAGTAAGGATGCATTGACTAGCTCAACCATAAGATAAGAGCTTGATGCAAGAATTACTGGGTGAAATTTTCTGGCCTCGTTATGCAGGAGGGTCAGACTAGGTGATCGCAATAGGACCTTCTGGTCTTAAATCTAGGAAAGGCATGCTGGGAATCACCTTCCTATTCCTGAGGTGAATCTGATGGCCTCAGAACTATCTCGTGATTTTGGTAGGTTTTCCTCCAGGCTTTTCTTTCCAGAGCTCTACCCCTTCAAAAATATGGAAGCAGGAGTTATACTTATAATTTGGCACCAAGTAGGAAAGGCCCAGGCCTACCCCACTATGAGCCCATCCTCATTAGGCAGAAACCTCTGGCCTTTCAGAAATGTGTGCAGGCCGCTCCAGTCAGCAGCAGCACACCCACTACACAGTGCGGGCGTGTCACTGTGAAGACACAAATCTGGCCACACTGCACTGCCTCCTATGGCTGGTTTTGAGAGTGGCAATGGCAAGGTCAGAAGGGACAGGCAAGACAGCCACTGTGATGTGCATATGGGACCTTCCTAAGGAGCCCTAGATTCTGAGACCAGAAAGGACCATTCTAATCTAGAGTGACCTCCTGCACAACACAGGCCATAGGACTTTAGAGAATCGTTCAGGTGTATTCATCCCCATGTTCCCCCCCCCCCCCCCAATGGGTGGTGATGAAATGCTATACAAATGTTCTCCCATCTTTATCAGTCTTGGCTTTAACATCCTCCTCATTTCATTACCTGAAATCTTGTTTCTCTTTTCCGAAGCACCCCTCGAGTTACACAGCCTCTTACAATAATCAGACAGGCATCATGCAGGGAACAAGGGGACATGGAGAGGGGGTTCTTGCCAGAACTCCCTCAAGACCCCATCAGTGCTATTCCCTGCTTGGCAGAAGAGAGAGTGAGGGGGAAGAAACAATCACAGCTGCTCTGTCACTTGTTGGCAGCTCTGGAAGCAGGTAGATTGTGCGAGGCCTGGCGTTATCTCTGGCGAAAGACAAACAGAAAGGGGAAAGTGAGAAGAAATTCCTGATCCAAAAGGGCCCTTATCTCCCTTCCGTTTCCCTTGCCCAAGAGAGATATGGCGGACTCAGTGCACTGTTGTTCCTTAGAGGGCTCTCCCTCCTTCCTTCTCTCCCCTGTCACCTGCAAGTGACTCTGGCTATGTGGTATTGGGTTCTGACCTACAGCACACACAGCTCCTCTATTTCACACAACACACATGCACACACACAGACACTGCCAATGTACCTCAATTCTGACCTGCAGCACACACCGCTATCCTAGCTTTGGGGGACCCTCCTCCCTTAGGGCTTGCTGCCCACCTCAAAATACACAGGTCACAACTGAATTTCCCAGTTCTGTCCTGAAAGACGACCACTTGCAGGGACACAAAAGGTTGTTGTATTTATTTCAGATGTCATGGTACAATGTTATCATCACACGAGTTTCTAAACGTTGTGATGGAGCATCATGGCCTGGCAACATGAGCCTTGTGTTTGACAGGCCAAGTGTATGGAAAGGTAGCAAACCCTACAGTTTTTCTGTGTTAGGGACTGTGTTAGATTCTTAGGATCTATGATGGGATCATGACAGGTCAAGAGGCAATCCTCTCCTTATCCAGGTTTCAGAGTAACAGCCGTGTTAGTCTGTATTCGCAAAAAGAAAAGGAGGACTTGTGGCACCTTAGAGACTAACCAATTTATTTGAGCATGAGCTTTCGTGAGCTACAGCTCACTTCATAGCTCACGAAAGCTCATGCTCAAATAAATTGGTTAGTCTCTAAGGTGCCACAAGTACTCCTTTTCTCCTTATCCAGTGACTGAGGACCAAATGTGGGGCTCTAGCACTTTACAATGGGTAGGAAATTACAAAAATCAGGGCTTGGTGGGGAGGAGGAGTAAGGGTGTGTGTGAAATTTATTACTGGATACCAAAGAGTGGCCAAAGCACCCCTTTCTGAACAAATGGCCTAGTCTCAACTCCTGACTTGTTCATTTCAATATATGCACCAATTAGAGCACAGTCCTATAACAGTAGCCAATAGAGTCAGTGCATATTGACCCCTGCCATGTGACAATGACCCTTTGTAATCTTGACCCATGCCATGTGACTGGGGCCAAGAAATAAAGATCAATCTCTTATCAGTACTTCTGCCTGTCACCACTTGATTACAAGTTAACAGAAGTAAACTAAACCTTTGTGGGAAATGAACTCCCAGGCAGAGAACTGGAGGAGGTTGTTGCAGCGATTTCCCTATTCTCCTGGGAACAAGTGGTATTGAAAAGCAATCAGAGAGGGTGAAATTGTCCACGCTGCTACACGTGGCAGACCCAGAGACACTGGGGATCTACAGTACATTCCAACGGGAGCAAGAAAAGGACTGCAAACAGCTAGACAAAGTCATTGCAAAATTCCAAGGTGACTTTAATCGATGTAAGAACACTACTTGGGAAAGACATTTTCTTTATTAAGTAGCAGCTGCCAGCCAGCTACAGCTCTTAATTGTTATGTTACAGGCCTATGAAATAAAAAGCAAGATGAATCTGAACAGTTAACGAAAGGCTGGTCTCAGTAGAGACAAAATTTTACATGGTATAACTGATAACCAGATCAAAGCAACGTTATCGCAAGAAAAGGATTTGATTTGGCAAAGACCAGTGGGTATTAGCAAGGCTAGTGAGAACTGTCCTTATTCTGAACAACTGCACAATCTATTGTGAGAGGGCGTCTCATTTTGGCAGCTGGTGAGGGTGGAGTTTATTTTGTGGGTGGAGTTTGGAAGGATAGCTCTGCACTTCTCCCTGCCTCCCGCCCAGTTTAAATTCTGCTTATGGAGGAGACTATTCAGTGACAAAGAAATTTGACCAGACTGAAGAAAGGTGGAGACAATAGTACAAATTGAAAGATCCCCAGACAAGGTGGCCTTATGCAGATGCATAGACATGTTAACCTAGCTAAAAAATGCATCCCTAATTTGTCACAATTACGTTGTCCACTCAGAATGTTTCTTGCAGCCAATACAGAATGACACTGGGATGATTGGCATGAGGAAAGCTTTTGGAAATTGGCAATACTTGTTATAGAAGCACCATTACTCAAATACTGAGATTAACAAAAAGTCTAAAATCTCATCGGATGCAAATTTGCAGAGATTAGCAGCTGTCTAAATGCAAGGTGATCACACAGTGGGATATGCATCCAGAGCATTGACTAAAACAGAACAGAACCACGATAAGATTGGAAAAAAATGCTGGCAATTGTTTCAGTTTACGAATGCTTTCATGGATATATTTATGGACAGACATCGGTGGAGGTAGAAGTGGACTGTAGGCTGTTGGAAGCCATATTACACAAAATATTGTACAAAACACTCCCTAGACCTCAGAAAATGATCATGAAACTCCAAAACTGTTAAATATGAAATTCAGGCCCAGTAAACAGCCTCTTATATGCTTTCAAGAGCACCTCCAGATAACAAAAGGAAGAAGATGCAGGAAATGGAGTTTGATCTAAATATGACTCATACATGACTTGTTTCTGAAGCAAAACTTGACGATTTCAGATGCGGAACACAAAATGACTCAACCTTAAGAAACTGACGATAGTAATTCTAGATGGATGTTCATAAATATGAATATCCCAGACACTTCTAAGCATAAACCCTTATTGGGACTAGAGAGATTAAATTGTTGCACAGGACAGAGTTCTGTGCAAAGGATATTCTATCATAACACCACCCAGCATGAGGTCAGAAATATCGAGCATAAATCACCATGCTCATCTGGGTATAGAGAAATGTAAGAACGGAATCAGAGATGTCCCAGTCTACCCATTAGTTGTGATACAAATACCAAAGGCCCCCTAGTACTTTGCAGGGGACAGAAGATAGAAGGAAAAACAGTTATGGGAAAAGCAGATTCCCAAAGATATCTGATTTGCTTCCAGTCTCCAACTTCATGGGGTAAGAATTTTTCCAATGAAGGCCAAATTCTGCTGAGTTATATCAGTGTAAATCAAGCATAACTCCACTGAACTCAGCTGAGTCATCACTGAGGTCCACATTGATAGCAGACTCTTTTGCAAGTTTCCTGTGTGAAAGGGGAAGCCAAAGGAACACTGAATCTTCCATCATCTGTCATCTATTCCATCATCTTAGTTGTCTTTGCCCTCCCCTCCCACTAAATTTCCCCATGTTGAATCATTCCAATAGATTCATATATTAATATATTTCAAGACCAGAAGGGACCATGGTGATCACCTAGCGTAATCTCCTGTGTAACTAGGCTTGGCAGAATTCAATTTTTAGTTTTTTTTATAATTCAATGGACAATATTAATGTTTATTTTCAGCACTTTTTTAGATTTGTGTTGATTTAAATTTTGATGGTTTCATGAAATTATAGGGGGCCAGACAATTATTTAATGACTAGGTGTTGAGATTAAAAAAAGTTAAAGCTTTATAAACTGTTAAAACACAACTTGTCAACATCACATCAAAATATACAAAGTAAATATCCTTAAATCAACAAATCTTACCTGTTTTTACTATTTATTCACTAGCCCATTTGTAACAAGCCTAATTAAAAAATCTAAATCACTGGATTTTGACTCTAAGAAGTTCTCAAGGAGCATTTTTCTTGCTTTTCCTATCTGTAAATTTCAAATATTATTGATGGAAATATTATTTTCATTGGTTTGTGTGTGTGTATGGTGAAATCGGTGTTTACTGACATTTACTGATAAAAATCGAATCCTTCCAAGCCTATGTATAACACAAGCCACAGAACTTTCCCAAAATAAATCCTAGAGCATATGTTTTAGAAAAACATCCAATGTTGCTTTAAAAATTGCCAGGGATGGAGAATTCACCATGACCCTTGGTAAATTGTTCCAATAGTTAATTACCCTTACTGTTAAAAATGTAAACCTTATTTCCAGTCTAAATTTATTTAGCTTTAACCTCCAGCCATTGGGCCATGTTATACCTTTTCTGTTAGACTGAAGAGCCCATGATCAACTACATTCCTTGTGCTGATACTTATAGACTGTAACCAAGTCACCCCATAACCTTCTTTTTTTTTAGCTAAATAAATTGAGCTCCTTGAGTCTATCACTATAAGGCATGTTTTCTAATCCTTTCATCATTCTCATGGCTCTTCTCTGAACACTCTCCAAGTTATCAATATCCTTCTTGAATTATAGACACCAGAACTAGCCACAGCATTCCAGCAGTGGTCACACAAGTGCCAAATACAGAATGGATAAATGTATATAGCTAGGAATAAAGAATATAGGCCATACTTATATGATGGAGGACTCTGTCCTGGGAAGCAGTGACTCCAAAAAAGATTTGGAGGTCATGGTGGATAATAAAATAATCTTTTTACTCCTACTTGAGATTCCACTGTTTATTCATCCAATGATCATATTAGCTCTTTTGGCCATAGCATCGCACTGGGAACTCATGTTCACTGATTATCCACCATGACCTCCACATCTTTTTCATAGTTATTGCTTCCCAGGATAGAATCTCCCATCATGGAAGTATGGCCTATATCCTTTGTTCCTAGATATACACATTTACATTTAGCTGTATTAAAACACACATTGTTTACTTGTGCCCAGTTTACCAAGCAACTCAGATCACTCTGTTTCAGTAATCTGTCTTTTTCATTACTTAACACTCCCCAATTTTTGTGTCATCTGCAAACTTTACCAGTGATGATTTTATATTTTCTTCCAGGTCATTAATAAAAATGTTAAATAGCATAGGGTAAAGAACCAATCTCTGTGGCATCCTACTAGAAACATACCCCATTTACAGTTGCATTTTGAGCTCTATCAGTTAGCCAGTTTTTAATTCATTTAATATGTGTCATGTTAATTTTATATTTTTCTAGGTTTTTAATCAAAATGTCATATGGTACCAAGTCAAATGCCTTATAAAAGTCCAAGTATATTACATCAACGTTATCTTTATCAACCAAATTTGTAATCGCATAAAAAAAAAAGATAAGTTAATTTGACAGGATCTATTTTCAGTAAAATCATGCTGACTCGCATTAATTATATTACCCTCCGTTAATTCTTTATTAATCGAGTTCCATATCAGCCACTCCATTATCTTGCTCAGGATCTATGTTAGACTGACAGTCCCTATAAACTCCTGGGTCATCCTGTTTACCCTTTTTAATAATATATTCCATATTCACTGCTGCTGCAAATCAGAGCCTAGCAAAGTTTCTGGCTTTGGTGACCTTTCCCCAGGACAATGGCACTATTGAAATCAGTCAGGAATGCCGTTTATGACTTGCAACAGCAGAGGCATTGCTCTCATCCATACAAAGAGGGTTCCGCTTAGCATCAGCACAGCTGGGTGCGGGGGAGGTTGGCCTGGAAAAAGATTTAAACCATGAGCCTGCCTTTCATTTGCACCTGATTTCTCATGTTTTTCCCCATGGTGTCAACTCTCTGGGGTCACACAGATGCTTCCATGCTTAGCTATGCTCTTTAGCAAATTTAGTACCAGTGCGAGGTGCCAGATCAACCACTCCGGAGACTGAAGTCCTATGTTTACTCACTGCATGACCTGCAAGAGGTGACGGCATGGGTAACAAGCTTCTCATCTACACCACACACCACCACTGTACCTCAGCCCTGCCAGAGAGGGACCACCTCTAGAGTTCACCAGGGAGTTCAGTCTCCATGGCTCACTGAGTCCTTGATCCCTTTACCGAGACTGCCAACAAGCAGCAAATTAGTGCTTGGCGACTGTGACAGTATTTTTCTTTTATGCAGACATCTGGCTTACTTGGAGTGAGGGGGGCAGCAGAGATGAGCTGTTGGAACATGGCACTAGGAGGCAGAAACCCCTGATTTATAATCTAGGTTCTGACATTAAATCTGTGTCACTTTAGACCTTTGTTCCTCTGTGTATAAAATGGGGATAATAATACATCCTTATCTAATCTGGTGAAGATGAGTTAGTCAATCTATGTACAGAATTTTGAAGATGGAAAGTGCTATATAAATTATTATTATTTTTACTGATCTTAGAATGAGACCACAGGATCATTTCATTATAGGACAGTCTAAATAAATCTCCCCAAATCTGAACACTCCTGAATTTTGGGATCTAAACTTTTCATCCGGGCTCATTTCTATAATGGGATGAGCCAAAATCACAGCTCTGACTTGCCCCACCTTTGGGGAAAGAACTTTGTGCCTCCAATCCATTGCTACAGCCCAGCCTCTAACTCCCATTTGATTACGACCAAACTTAGTCAGGATTAGAAATGCAGAGATGAACGATTCTGTATCCCATCTCCAGTCTCTTGAAATGCAATGCCCATGGAGAATGGTGCCAGCAAAGTTTCAGGTTTTAGATGCTTCGCAGAGGAAGGGGATGTTAAGGTGCCACTTTTTAATGCTTCTGATGAAACCTGCTCCTTTAGAATACTTGTGAAAAGACAACACGCAGAGGGAAAGAAACTCCCATCCCATTCAAAGCCAAATTGAAAACTCTGAGCTCAAAAAGATAATCAGCAAAACAAGTAAATGGCATTGATGTATTCTTTAGATCAGGTTTCAGAGTGGTGGCCATGTTAGTCTGTATCAGCAAAAACAACAAGGAGTCCTTGTGGCACCTTAGAGACTAACACATTTATTTGGGCATAAGCTTTCGTGGGCTAAAACCCACTTCACCAGATGCATGGAGTGGAACATACAGTAGGCAAATATAAATACACAGCACATGAAAAGATGGGAGTTGCCTTACCAAGTGGGGGGTCAGTGCTAACAAGCCAATTCAATTAAGGTGGAAGCCAACTGTCAACTGTTGAGAATAGGCCACTTCCACCTTAATTGAATTGGCTCCTTAGCACTGACCCCCCACTTGGTAAGGCAACTCCCATCTTTTCATGTGCTGTGTATTTATACCTGCCTACTGTATGTTCCACTCCATGCATCTGGCGAAGTGGGTTTTAGCCCACAAAAGCTTATGCCCAAATAAATGTATTAGTCTCTAAGGTGCCACAAGGACTCCTCATTGTTTTTTCTTTAGATTAGTAATTCCCTTCAACCCTCAGGGTGAAAGAGTGGTGGTAGGACCTAGATGTTTTCTGAGACTCGTAGGGTCATGCAGGGATCTCAGAACTTGTCTATACTGAGAAAACGCATTGTGTTGGAAAATGTGTTAACTAGCACATATTAACTAACACAGCATTAAACATGCTTTTGCCCTTACTGTGGACAAAGACAGTCGTGTTTTAAAACATCTTCAATTGTCATGGTTAATCCTAGGGTCACAACGCCTCTACATTTTTTTTTCTTTGCTTAGAGAGAAGGAAAAACCGCCCTCCAGAATTCGAGGGCTTCTCCAGAGAGAGACACAGAGACAGACAGAGAGACCACCCCACAGAACTTTAGTGAACCATAAAGCATGCACAGTCTGAGGTCACAAAGCCTTGGAATGCTGGGAATGCACTTTTGATGTAATGTGCAAAACCTGTCACTGATTAACAAGTCATTGCCCTGACTCTTATCTGCTCTATCCCTGAGGGGTCCATTGCTACATGCTGGGTAAGAGAAATACCTGTGACGCAAACCTCCTGTCCCTTCCCAATGGCCCAGGAAATGTGTGTGTGTGTGAGAGAGAGTGTGTGTGTGTGTGTGTGCATGCATGCACACTTGTGCGTGTATGTGAGAAAGAGAGCATGCACATGCATGTGTGCTCACACCTTGGTGAGGTTCAAAGATCCTTTATCACCATACCCTCTCCTTACATGCACTATAGTTCATGCTCCCACACATGACCTTGGGTCTGATCCTTCCCTTACAGCGAAGAAGAGATACACAGAACTTAGTCTGTCTGCTGGGAAGTAGGGGAAGTTTTATCCAGGGGCCTGGCTGACAGCTGATTACAATGGAAAGCTGTCCATTCTCCAATGTAGGAATTTGTGTTGGGACCTGAGCCAAAGATGAGGAAAGGCAGGAGGTTACCTGTAAAGCTTCTGCTTCTTTTAATGTCTCTCCTTTCAATTCATGTGCAGAAGAAGAAGAAAAATGATTACGCTTTTAGTTTCCCAGCTCTGAGCTGGAAAGAAGAGGACCATGTGACTCAGTGACTTGTCAAGCATCAGTTCCCTGAGGACAAGATTAGTGGCAAAACTGTCCACTGGTGCACATGCACCTATGTATATGCTACATGAAGAAACATACATGAACTCAGATACGTATGTATAGAGACACATACACATATATATATATGCATAGACACACACACTGTACATGCAGACACATACACATGCATATATATATTCATACACTTAGACATGCCTATGTCTGGAATCTCTCAGTACATTTCCCAGACTTGATGAAGAGCTCTGTGTAAGCTCAAGAGCTTGTCTCTCTCCCCACCAGAAGTTGGTCCATTAAAAGATATTACTTTACCCATCTTGTTTCTAGAATCCCACATGCACACAGATATGCTTATATGATCACGCACACATGTACCCAGACTCACTTGCATTCATGTGTGGACCCATATAAAGACATAGACACATATATGTAGGGATACACACATGCTTACTGACATGCATGAAAACAGAAAGACAGACTCAGTCACAGACAGACAGACAGACATAAACAATCACTGGTGTGCACCTGACCAGCCACTCAACAGACCTTGTGCCAAGAAGCTACCTGGGGGGTGAAAGAGGAATTTTGCTCAGGGCATTTTGGAACCAAACCTAACCACAGTCCCTGAGTGGCAGGTCCCACACTCAGTGAGAGGAGCAGAAGTGAAGGAGGGGGGCCTGTTGTCACCGGAAAGTTATTTGTCCTGCTGGCATTGCTGACATTCCAATAGCCTTGACAGTGTGGCTGGTGCTCCCGCAGGGCAGAATGACCTAAGAGAGACTCAAGTGGGGGTGAAGGAGAAAGGAAGGCTGGACAGGTTGACAACAGCGTCCAGGGGTCTTGCTGGGACTGGAACTGTGTTTTCTTGAGATAAGTGTAACCTATTCGGTAAATGAGTGTATGAAGAACGATCATTATTTTCTGGTAGAAAACATGTCCAGTCCAGTGAGACTCAGACACCAGGAAGGAAGACAAAGGAAGAAGGGCAAAAAGGTTGTTCTGATGCCTTTCTTCCTCTCACGTCTGTCACTTACAGGTGGTCCCTCCTGGTCATAGGGGAGGCAAAACGTGACAAGCTTTCTCTACTGCTGCTGCCTGTGCTGTAATTGCTTTTGGGATACACACGGAGCTGGAAGGCAGGATTTTCAAAAATGCCGAAGTAATCTAGGAATAGAAGAGCCAGTGAAAGACAAAAGGACTCGTGTTCCTTTAGTCACGTTTGAAAATCCCATCCTTAGGGCCCAGGACGGTCAGTCTGGCACCTTTCACCCACATCTAGTTCGCTTAGAATTTAAAATAATGGGCTAGGAAAAGCAAGCTAATGCTTCTAAGGCGTCATCACAATGAAAAAAAAAAAAGCAAAAGCAAAAGACATTGCAATCTCAGATCCTTTTATTTACCAATCTTAATCGAACCATCAATAATACAGGATGTATCCCACAAGCAATCTGCTCGTTTTAGGTAGCTATGGGTACGTCTACAAGGCAAAGTAAAAAGCTGTGGCCCTGTGTCAATTGACTCCAGCTCACAGGGCTTGGGCTGCAGGGCTATAAATAGCAGTGTAGATGTTCCTGCTCGGGATGGAGCCTGGGCTTTGAAACCCAATGAGGGAGGAAGGTCTCAGAGCCCAGGCTCGGACCATGTGGGGACATCTAGACTGCTGGTTTTAGCTCTGAAGCCCATGTCCCATGAGCTCAAGGCAACTGATCCAGGCCCTGAGACTGACTCACTGTTGTGGGTTTTTCTTAGTAACGTAGATATACCCTGAATGGTCCTGAGCCACAATCACACTTGGTGATGTCATCAGAGTTACATCAGAGATGCATTTGATCCAGGATGTAGGGAAGCTCTAGTCTCTGGAAATTGTCTGTTAGCTACTCAAGAAAGGGACTGTGTGCCAAATTCCAGTTCTGGTGAAGGCTTGATCTGGTTGAAAATTCTTGGCAAACTTTTTGGAGATTTTGTTGTGAAAGTTTGTGGCTGCCTTTTACTAGCAAATAGAATGGTTGATTTTTTTTTAATTCAAAACTTTTGCAAAAGGAATTTAAATTTTTGCGTGTGATTCCCCCCCCCTGCAAATTTTGACTGGCTCAATTGAAAACAACATGATATTTACCATAGGCTTCAATTATAACAGCACTTGGCCCCCTGTCTTTTCATTTTGTCTGTGAATTGCCAAGCACACGGGAACTCTACGTATAATAATAAATAATAGTGTTTTAAATTGACAACCAAATATACATTATGCAAATAATGAGGAGAGGAGAGAACAAGGTGAAGGAATGGGAAAATTGGATCTCTGAAATCTCCTAATTGCTGGTTGCTGATGGGGAAAAGGGATTGGGGTAATTTTGGCATCTGTCCTTAATGTTGAATGGTGGGAAGGGAAATTTAGCTCAAATGAGCTAATTAATATATATATATATATATATATATATAATTTCCACCCAGTTATAGAAAAGCCAGTCTTAGAGCAGCTGCTAGGTCATTGTTTGTGAATTTAAAAATAAATATTACTTGGCATAGGCTACTGGGGTGGAGGCAGCCTCTCTCTCTCTCTGTCTCTCTCTCCTTCTAGGGAGAGGTAGATGAGGTTGGGAAAAGTTAGCTAATCCAACTGTTTGTTGCTCAGGTGTGTCTTGGCTTTCAAATCTCTCTCCTCTCTGGCTGCTCAATGAGTGGATATCTGCAGCCCAGATGGTGCACCCTATTGGTGTGAGATGGTGGGTCCTACACACTAGAGAATTGGGGATGTCCTGCCATGCAAATAGCTAACGGTGTCAATTTAACTTATTTTAGGAGGCTTTGTCTCTGGTAGCCCTTATTGCTAGTTTCCCCCCTCCTCCATACACTCAGTGATCTGATGCCTTCTGGCAGCCCCGCACAGATTTGGAGAGTCAGAGGTGAACATTTCCATTCCCTATCTCTGATTCCCTGAGTCATCCAGTCCTCCCAGTCTAGGATGGGAATTGAACTCATAACCTAGGAATAAAAGGCTCCAGGTTCCCACTCTGATCGGCTAAGCATCCAGTCCCCCATATCCCATTTATCATTCCCAACCCCCTGCACAACCCAGTTAGGTTCTTTTCCCCCGTGACTCAGACTATAGTTGCTGCTGTCCTCTTGTGGGGATCCAGTGCTTTCCCCCAGTGCCTCTGCTGCATTTGGCACACCAGCCTTGGCAAACGAAAGCAACATTCCAAAGAGCCTGCCCCCAGATTCTTGGCAAAAATTAAAAACAAGAACACCCCCTGCCAAATCACGCAGCCACAGAAAGAGTGTGAGGTGTAGGAGGGTCTGGCTGGATTCAAAGCCATTCTCCACCTGCTTACCACACTAGAAACGAAATTGGAGAAGGGGACAGAAACCAGTGATATGCCAGAGGGGGCTCTTGTTAAATTTGGCCAACGCAAAGGGGGAGTTTGAAGAGATTGCCCTGCATCTGATAGAGCTCACCCTCTCCCTGGATACTGCTGCCACTGCCAGAGCTGGACTTTGTCCCAGGAGCTTACACAAATACTTCTGCAGAACAAATGCACTGGCATGCCCCAAACTGCTCCAAGCATCAGGTATGTTCAAAAACATCTCTTAGGAAGGCTAAAGCTGATTCTCCGCACCCCCTGCATCAAATGACACCAAGATGTACTCTCAATGCGCTCCCTCTATTTTTTCAGAACCAAATATTAACATTTCCTGCAGGTGCACTTCAGACAAGCTTGTTTGCAAAGAGGTGTTGGCGCCCCCTTGGTGGTGGTTATGGGAAAGTATTTTTGTTTAAATAGGAAAACAAATGGAGAGATCGGCCAGACACTGACATACACCCTGGTTATCACCAGCTAAAGGAGAAAATGTTTGGGGGAGTCTCTGGTTAAAACATGGGCAGCAAATCACTTAGTACCCCACCCCAGTTCCTCTGCGACCACTTGCTCGCTTGTTCTGAGATACTGCATTGTTCTTCTCATATCAGCCACTTCTTTTCTAGGAGACTAGAGGGAATGGGGGAACTAAAACCGATGTGCTGTGAGTGGAGCTAAGTATAGGGCTGCTAGACTTAGAATAGCAGGAGTTGCTGCAGGTAAGCACGCAGAGCTGTAGGGGCGCTGGGGACTGGAATACAAGAGAGTGCTGCACGCAGGGTGAGGAACCCTGGCAGAGCTGCGGAGGTGGCCCAGGACCAGAACAGAAGTGAGTGGAGGAGGAAATGGGAACAGTGAAGAGAAGGGCTCTCTCTCTCCCATACATACCTAACAGAGCTATGTACCTCCTGATGGCCAATAGCGGTGGCTCCTGACATTTGCCCCCACCTCCTGCCACAGAATCAGGAGGAGACAGCATCAACCTTGGAAATCCCCTCTGTCTCATCACTGGGGAAACGGGGTCTTTGTGGTGATCTCACCCACCCAGTCTGAAACCTTCTGTACTGATGTGTGAGATTAGCAAAAGAGAGCGAGGAGGGAGGCGGGGGAGCAGGGGACGGGAGGGGAGTCATGGGCAGGAAACCAAGAATACATCAGACACTCTATATTTAGATCTTTTTATTCAGCTGAGGACAATATTCCTTGATTTCTCATTGTTTGAGAGAGGGCAGAGGGCAGGCAATCTATTGAAAAAGCTTTGTCCTAAGAGATGCCACTTTGTCTGGGCACACCAGGGGTGGAGGAGGGGCATATTATGCCAGTCAAATGTGCTTTCTGGGGGTTTTGTTAGACAAACAGTCCTGGGTTGGATAGGTGGGAAGCTTTGTATTAGTGATGCTGTCACAGGGTATTAGGGTAACTGTTGCAGGGGGAGGTTTGGACCTGGAACACTTCTGTACTTAAGTGAGCTGTAGCTCACGAAAGCTCATGCTCAAATAAATTGGTTAGTCTCTAAGGTGCCACAAGTACTCCTTTTCTTTTTGTCCTTGGACAGTGACTCATACCAGACAGAATCTGTTGTGGGGGGTGTGTGTGGGGGGGTGCGGATTATTGTTATCTTCTGGGGGCAGGGGATAAGAGCAGGCGGGGATTCAATTTAGGAACATATGCAGAATGGTGTGTGAAAGTAACCAGAGTGGAGGTGGCCGGGGAGAAGGGGAGAGAAATCTGGGGCTGCCCATTTATTCCAGCTCCTAAGAGTGGGACAGAATTGTAACGAAAATAATATATTCATCCTAGAAGGGACTCTGGGTGTAGCCCCTGCGGGGAGGGGAAGAACCTGAGCTGGATTCCTGTGTCCCTGGAATGGACACTGGGTGCAGCCCCAGATATGCTGCTGTGTAAAGCTTGCTATTTCATTGACATTCTTCCCCCTTATTGTGCTCCTAAGGTAAAAGATCTGATAGTATCATGCTGGTGAGATCCCTGTTCACTGTGGGCCTGCTTCTCCAATGCCTTTCACTTTGCCTGGTGCAAGTGAGTGGAGAAATCTGATCTGGTAGCATTCTACACCCACTTTGCATGGGTGCAAATAATTATACAAAGTGCAAGACACTGGAGAATCAGACCATAGGTATGTAGGACACATATACCAATCTCTCAATATAACCAGCTCTCTCTTTCCTGCATTTCAGCTCCGAGTCTATTTTTAAACTCCCTCCTCGTTACATACCCTGCAAGATATCAAGTGCCCCCTCTATCCTGCATTGTGCCATATCCTGCTATATCACACACTTTACCCTTGGGGATCTCAGTCCAGGTTATGTGTGTTCAGAATTTATGTTGTTTGCAGCATTGTTGTAGCCCGCTTGGTCCCAGGATATGAGAGAGACAAGGAACGTGAGGTAATATCTATGACAGGACGCTTCTGTTGGCAGAAGGTACAAGCTTTCAAGCTACACAGAGCTCTTCTTCAGGCTGGGGAAGGAAGCAGAGGGTACAAAACACAGTCAGAGTAAAGCATTCTGTGTGAACAGAGGGCAACAGGCACAAAACCAACGCCAACCCAGCTGATGCTAACTGGGCCTCTTGTTGGCAGTCTCAGCAGAGGGGCCAAGCATTGAATGGGCTGTGGAAATTAACCCACTGCCCTCTCTGTGCTAGAGGTGTTTCCTCGAGAGTGGGTTTGAGCCACACAGGCAGGGAACAGTGCATGGGCACAGCTAGAACTCTCACTTCTGCGACTGGTAAACGGGACTTCAGGGTGGCATCCTGAGCTCAGCTCCACCACTGTAAAGCAGAAGGCAGGGCCAAATCCTGGTCCCAGTAAAGTCACAGGGAGCTTCTTTCGTTATTTTAAATGGGATCAAGATTTGACCCTAGCTCCTTTGGAGTCAATGGAGTTACTGCAGATGGAAATGGACGCAAACAAGATCAGGCCTGGAGGGACAGACTCCAACCTCCCTCACACAGGTATAAACCAGAACTGATGTCAGTGGAGTTAGTTACGTCGGTGTAAAATCTGAATGAGAGCAGGAACTCACCCTCTGAGTCACATTCATCTCAGGTGTAACTTGAGTGGCTTCACTGGAGTTACACCATAGATGACTTTGGCCCTCAGACTCCAGTACTGTTAACCAGGCATCTCCACTGGCATAAAAGGGACACAATTGATATTTGGTTTTCTCTTTAGTCATGAAAAATAATAATGCCGGGGGGAGGGGGGAGGAGGCAGAGGAGAGAAGAGATGATCACTTTTGTTTTTCGCTCCTCATTTTTACTTCACATCATGAGTCATGTTATCATGTTCTCAGGAGCTGAGTAACTGCCGGGGCTATTTTTACCCTTGTTCTTTTTCAGCAGGCTTCCTTTTCTCTGCCGCTGCTGCTGGATGGACGAAGGACATGAGGATGGTGAGTGGCGGGGGGGAAGGGGAACGGCGGGTGGGATGGCTGTCCGGGGGAGGGGGGGAATGAGCCCCACCCAATTAGGAAACAAAAGCAATATATTAATATCCAAAAACAACAGGATGAGCTCTGATGTATGTCATATATATATATATATATATATATATATATTATTATTTATTATATGGGGGGGAGAGAAATTCCTTTCCAATGCTAGTCACCAGTCTGGAAAAATAAAGAAGGAAAGCCGAACATTTTTTCCTTCCATCAAAACAGGAAAGAGATGGGGAGTGGGGTTGGGAGGAGACACATACAGATCGTAAAATGTTGCCAGAGTAAGGAGATGGCTACCCTTTGCCCTAAACTTGGGGGGGAGAGCAGGGGACGTATATACTGGGGGAGGTGCATTCTCTCTCTCTCACACACATAAAAATACATGCACACAGGTAGGTTTGAGGTATAAATCAATCCTCCCACTCTGCTTTATCTTATCCTCTCTTTGTATCTCTCTCTCTCTCTCTCTCATTCATACATCCACTGAGGGACGAAGAGGTTGCCCATTTCCCACCCCCCCCCTCCAGGTGTGCATGTATGGGGTGGGAGGGTGAGCAGTGCCAGTCACCATTGTAAGAGCTCCTTTCCAACCCTTCTGTATCAAGAACTGTGTATGGTCCCATGGGTCTGGCCTGTGGTGTCCCCTTCCCCGACCTCTTCTTTCATTCAGTCACTGCCACGGATCCCTTCAGGAGAGTGAGAGAGATTTACTAGCCCACCAGGAGGGGCAGAGGAAATCCTGGTTCAGGTGAGTGATAGTAGAAGTGGGGACTCCCTGGGAGGTCCTGGCAGCTCACACCAAACACTAACTCCCCCGGTGGCATCTCTCTCTGCCGTGTAGTTGTTCTGTCAGGGTTTTATTTAACACCTGAAAAGCAATTAGAGCCCAGAGGCCCTGTAATCCTTCTCCAGTTCAACACAAAGACAGAATACGCAAACCCTAAACAAGTGTAGCTTTTTCTTTCTCTAAGCAATGCTCCCCACCCCATCTCTGTCTCCTTCCTTCATTCCCTCTTTCCCTTGCCTCCTTTCTGACTCCTTTAGGGCTAAGTTTGACCTTCAGGAAGTGGGTGCAACTCCCATGGAAGGTTCTGGGGCAAATGATAAATGGTGGTGTAGGTGACACAACTGGGGCCTTTTTCTGATCATACTTATACTGGGGTAAACCTGGAGTAACTCCACTGAAGCTGACAGAGTACCACTGATATGAAATCAGAACTGACCCCTGGGGTATGTTAGTCACCCCTCTCCAAGATTTAGGTGGCCTGAATTCATCTTTAGCTGTGACTTCACTGAAGTCCATGGAGTTACACAAGGGATGAATTTATCTGGCTGCAATAATGGTAAATTACCTCCTGCTATTTTTGCCTCGGGGGACCCCACCCAAGCATTGCTAGTGGATCTCAATCTCGCCTATACCACTCATGCTCTTCCACCCTTGGGTCTGCCCTCCCCCCACAGTTCTGCCAATGCACTACCCTGCAGCACCCTCTGCTGCTAAGCCACCCTAATCCTCATCAGCAGCACCCTCTGTTTTCCTGTTCTGGGCTCCCATACAACTCAGCCAATGTATCTCAATCCTGCTCTGCAGTATCACCTGCTATTCCAGTCCTAGAAATCCCACTCAGCTACACTGAGGCACTTTAGATCCTGACTTTCAGACCTCCTATTTTTTTTTCTATTGATTAATTTTAAGTAGAATTCATCATGGAGAGGCTGAGAGGCATGTCCACAATTCAGGCTGTGTCTTGCTTCCCACTAGAAACCCAATTTTGTTTCCTACCCTTACAAAATCCTCAGAAAAGGTTATTAACACTCACATGTTGCATGTGTGATCTGTGGCCAGCTGAGAATTTTTTGCCAACATTTTAGGTGATGGGGGAGAAGCTGTTTATGTGCTAGGGAATCTACATTGTTTCAGGACTTTTATGTGCATGTTAAACCAATTCCCAATAACAAATAAATGATTGGGGCACAATAAACACAATTTTTCATTGTTTAAAGAGGGGGGGAAATTTCTAATAAAAACACTTCATTATTAAAACTCCAGGCTATCGAACGTGGAGGGATCCTGTAGGGCCATCATATTTGTGGTTTGTTTGATGGGATCTGCTCAGTCATTACTAGGTTGTGACATTGCCTCATCAAGTCATGATGACATATAATGACACTCTGGCTCAACATCATCCCATTGCATCCAAACCTCATCCCACTGCAATATGATGTGACATAACATAATGACATTACCACCACCTCAAAAGTGCTTTGAAGTCCAATGAATGTCTCACAGCAGTCCTTATAAAAGGTGCGATCGCCTCATTAGAAAGGTGACGATTCTGGAAATAATGAGGTGAGCAGCAACCCTATTTCATAAAAGCACTGAAATAAAGAGAACAGAGAACTGGCCAAGTTCAGAGCTGGGGTAAGCAGGTATAGCCCCAATGAACTGGTATTAGGCTCAGTGGAGTTGCATCTGCCCAAATCTGAATTTGGCCCAGTACCTTTAAGATTTTTCACAAGAGAAAAATCTGTCCCTGTGTTAAAAACAGAAAAGACAAATAAATAGCCTCTGAAATCCAAGCAAATCTGAATATTATTTAGTTCTATTTTCAGCCAGGGTTACAGGTGGATGATTAGTCAACTTCCAAACATCCTCTTCCTTGTCGTTTAAAGATTCAATTGGGATTAGCTTTTCACTGTTGCTGAGCTTCTAAAAATTCCCCCGCATCATCCACATCAAAATAAATAACTTTACTTCCATCTGACCTCACATGTAATTTAGCTGGATATAGAAAAGCCAGTCCCCCAAAAGCAGACCCTAGAGTCATACAACATTTCCTAATGTCTCATGTCTCAGAGAAAAGATGCAGCACTTCCTGCCAGCTTAGTCCTTAGCCCCACTCACTTTGACTGATGTACCTAAAGTGCTGATCAGCTCCCTCGCTGAGTAGAGACAGCCAGTGGGGTCTATGGGCCATAATCTTGGCTGATGTAAATCAGAGTAGCTCTACAGAAATCAGTTCAGGTATGCCCATTTGCACTAGCTGAGGATTTGACCCTGTATGTTCGTAAGTGTGATGACTGATGTGATGTGAACTCGGCTCGGATGGTCAGTGGACCATGCCTAGAGAATGAAGGGAGCAGTAACAGTAAGGGTGTTAGTGGGGAGTGTGACTAAAGGGATGGGAAGATCTAAGAGAAAGATCCTTTAAGTTCTGTGAAATATTGCAGAGGTGGCACTATGCCAGAGGGTAGATCAGACACTGCCTTCCCATGCTTCAGTTCTGGAATTAGGCTTGGGTCTGATTCAACACCTTTCCATCCCAAGCCTTTCCTCCTGCACCTGTGTGCCCTGGGTTGGATCCTCAGCTGGTGTAAACTGGCATAGCTCCGGTGACTTTACACCAGCAGAGAATCTGGCCTCTTGCTTCCTGGTTTAGGATGAAGGCGGCCCATGTACCTTGCTAACTCAGGGCACTTAGCTTTGCCCAGCCTTTCAATGTGAATATTATGCTTTTGTGCGTTAGGTTACATTTCTCTTGGAAGTAGGGAGCAGAGGGGATTGCTGTGTTATTATGGGAGACATAGATACAGTGAATCTGATTCTGCAGTCAGGTACTCCACAGATTCCTGATTTACACCAGAGAATATGAGCTCAAAGTCAGGCCCTTTAGGTATGAATAGCTAAGCTGGGAGGACTTGTGATGTCCAGGGCCTCACACTGCAGAGGAGACATTGCACTGCACACCTTTCTGCCCATCTCTTGTGGTTGCTGATCATGGAGAAGTTAAAGATCACAGGGCACTTCTAGAAGAGTAACTTCAGCATCCTAACCAGCCTCCCTTCCCTCAGCGAATGGGGTTCTAATAGCTGCTGCTATGTTCATACCATTGCTGAGGAGAGAATGGCTGGGGTCTTTGGCTAGGCTGTCACAGTGCCATCAGGATCTCTCTCTCTCTCTCTGCTGCATACAGTGTCCTGGGACCCCTGGGTTCTGAAGCTGAAATTCTCTTTCTATCAGAGAAATCACAAGAGCAAGCACCTTCACTTCAAATGTGTGAGTGTGTGTGTGAGAGAGAGAAGAGCATGTGGATGTGTCTGTCAGGATGCATGAGTATGTGATTATGGGAGTCTAATTGTGTTTATAGTGTGAGAGAGCACCTGTGAGTATCTCTGAATGCGTGACTCGGACAGAATACGCAAATGGTTGTGCATATGTCAAGAGTGAGGGCGTTGGAGAAAGAGCATGCAGTTTGTGTGTAGGAGAGAGCATGGGTGGGTAATGTCTTTGAAAGAGAGAGTACATGAGTAAAAAGAAAAGGAGTACTTGTGGCACCTTAGAGACTAACCAATTTATTTGAGCATGAGCTTTCGTGAGCTACAGCTCACTTCATCGGATGCATACCGTGGAAACTGCAGCAGACTTTATATATACACAGAGAATATGAAACAATACCTCCTCCCACCCCACTGTCCTGCTGGTAATAGCAGTGGGGTGGGAGGAGGTATTGTTTCATATTCTCTGTGTGTATATAAAGTCTGCTGCAGTTTCCACGGTATGCATCTGATGAAGTGAGCTGTAGCTCACGAAAGCTCATGCTCAAATAAATTGGTTAGTCTCTAAGGTGCCACAAGTACTCCTTTTCTTTTTGCGAATACAGACTAACACGGCTGTTCCTCTGAAACCTGTCAGAGTACATGAGTGTGTGAGAAAGCACGTGTGATTTGTGTGTGTGTGTTTTGTTAAGTGTGTCATTTTGTTCGTGAAGAGAACATGTGAGTTTACGAGAAGTCATGATATGACTTTATCTTGAATTCACCTGTTAACTAACCCTCTTGCTTCCCCCAGCAAATACCTCCTTGCTTAATTTCCCTTTGGATGTTTATTACATGTGGAGATAATCATGCGGCAAAATTCCTTTTAGTGCCAAGAACAACACAAATTCTGTTGTAACAATGTTTGAATTTTTTTGGCTTTCTTCTGCACACAAAGAGATTGAAGATATTAAAATGACATCTCCTCCAGAGCAAGCGGGATGGCAGGGCAGGGGGAAAAATGCTGAGGGTTGCAACTGTGACAGTCTTAGTCTTGGGCCAAAAAACTCAACTGCACTGCTGGGAATATCTTTCTCCTGATCTCTCTCATTCCTGAAGGAATTTCTCTCCCCACGTCTATGTGAGCGTAGGGACATCACCAATATAAATTATGTTTATTATTGAGGGTCTTTTTTATTTTGGTGAGTACTGAACTGTCAGTGCCTTATTAGATTTTTTTTTTCTCTGTCTTTGATATACAGCCAAGAAAGGAGTTGCTGCTGGCTGTCTCCACCCCTCTCTCGTCTCCTTTAAAAGAACAGCTGAAAGGGTGGCACCTTATTCTCTTTCTTGCAGACTAAAATAAAGACCCACCAGCTCTCTCCCTGCTGCTCTCTCTCCTCCCACTTGATTTTACCTTTTTTCTTGTTGCAACAGAGCATAAGAGGCAGCAGCAGCAGCGCGGCTGAGACTTATCAAGACTCAACACACACACAGAATCCAGCCAAGACATTTGCTCACCTGTCTGCAAAACCAAACCAATCAGACCTCACATACAGCAAAACTACCAGCAACATTCTGAAAGAAAAGACACTGAAACCAGAAAATAATTTAAGAGACAAAAATTCAACTTAAAACAACTTTTATTTTTTAAAAAATATGCCAGAGGAAGAAAAACATTAAAAAAAAAAAATTAAGAAAGAAGATTTATTTTCTGATTTTGTATAAAGATTTAGGAAAACTTTGTTTCAGACTTTTTCTAGTTTTTTTTGGAAAACACTGCAAATCATTTTTACCTTTTTGTGGGGGACTTTTTTTTTTTTTTTAAAAAGAACAAAAATTAAGAAGGAAAAAGATAAGTGTGTGGACCATCCAATAAAAGGAAATACTGAAAGATTTCTTGTGGAGAGGGGGGAAAACAGACTTTGGATGCATACATTTTTGGGGGGACTGCCTTTTTAGTTTATTTATACTCCTCTCCTATATTCCTGCTGGCTGATGAGGCAGAGAAAGGGTCCGATAAGTAACCGAGAATTACCTTTTAAAAAATAAAGTGTCTGTTTTTTAACCCTTTCTTCCCCACTCCATGATTGTGGGAGACTAGAGAAAATAACTTGGAAGGGAAAATGAAGTGCGGAGCACTCTGTGAAGGAGACAAGGCTGGAGCGAAACTGTAAGCAGAGACTGCCTCTCTCACCTCTTTGCCTAAGTGTGGGAATTTATTATTTCTTTTAAAGTCTCTCCTTCAATGTGTCTGGAACTTTTGGGGCTCAGAGTCGGTATGAATTTCAGACTGATCTTCATGTCTCTCTGGTACCTGCCTCTCATCAGCACTGAGGTGAGTGTTGAACCATTTTATTTAACAACTGAGAACAATCAATATATGGTGAACTTTAGACCCAGGATAAAGTATACAGAGCAGAGCGAGACAGAACTCCTTATAGGTGTTTCTTTGACAAGTTTCATTGTGTCTGTGGGAACGGTTATACATTTGTAGGTTATTTTTAATAATACTTTATTTTGGTTTTTAAAAGGCAAGAAAATGAATAAGGGAATAATAAATACGGTTGAATAAGCAACATTTAAGCTGCTGAACTGACAGTAAAAGGGAGTTGGGGAGAAGGATTCACTTTTGACTCTGGAGTCACAGATGTAGTTTGACTTCTATATTTGGGGTGAGAGGGGGGCAGTTCCAGTCAGGCCAATGGGGCCACACAGGGGAAGGGGAGCAAATTCTGCACCTGCCCAAGGCTTGCAGTTTGGGAGAGGGCAACAGCCCCCTGGCCCCCCTCAAACTACATTCATGTCTGGGGTGCACTCCCCATCCCAACCAAATGTAGCAGTTGCAGCATCTCAATCTCTCATGCATTTATTAGTTTTGCTTTTTAAAACAAACAAACCAACCTTATTTAGGCAACTCTTTCTGCAGCACTCCATGGCTAGTCCTTGCCCTGCTGGCTAGCTGTTTGGGGGGGGGGGGGGGGACACCTTCTCCCACCACTCCCCAGAGAAAACATGTAATCCAGTGGCATCTCAGATCTCCAGATGGGGATCTTCAAGATGGGTTCTGCTGGAATTAAACAGGGATGAGCCTGTCTGGCAGTTCAAGAGGGAGTCTGGGGTACTTGTTGCAATGGGGGGCGGGCTAGACAGAATGAGTGAGCTCCCAGTAGTTAAAGAAGGCGCTTGCGGTACATCTCACGGTGCTGGTGGAGTCAGAGGGAATGAAAGAGCTCCGGTGTCGTTCAAGACTTATGTCTCTCTCATGCTGGGAGGTCAGGCTGAGTGGAAGTGGGGAGCTCCCTGAGTTCTTGCAGCTGAATTCTAGCCCTGGTTGCTGGCTGCAGCAACGTGTTCCACAGCTGTTCTGGGCCGGGAGCTGCAGCAGGGATCCTCCTATCAGTTCTGAACAAACACCCAAGAGGAAGGGAAGATAGCAACGATTTGCAGGCTGGAGAGAGATTTGGGGGGGAGGGTTCTTAAAGGAACCCAGCTCCTCTCTTTTGCTTTCCTGGTTTTATCCCCCACCCCAAGAGCTTTCTTCAAACACGTTGTGCCCGTCTCTTGGGACGCTGCGATATCTCTTACCCCAGTGTAACTTAATTGGGTCAGACCCTGAGCATGCTGCGCGGCGTGTGTCCGTATGAGTCAGAGTGCACCTCCAGAGGGTCAGGACGTCGGGCGGGAGAGCTGCAGCAGGTTGGCTGGAAATGCACAGCTGCAGGGGAGAGTCATTACAAAAAAAAAAAAAAAAAAAAAGCTGGGGGGGGGGGAAGAGGGCTGAAGAAATCAAGTTGGCGGAGTTTGCTCCTCCTTGCAGCGAGCTGGCAACAGCAAAGACTAGAGCCCGGGAGCGAGAGGAGCACCGCGAGTAAGGAGGACTCGTACTTCTGCCACAGAGTTATTCAGAGAGCGCTCAGGGCAGGGCGCAGCCAAGTATCAGCAAGCACGCCATGAAAAAATACAGCCCCTTGCACATAGCAAAAGGGCGGCGGGAGAGAGGCAGGAGAGGGTTAACACGGAGGTGAGCCTAGCCGAGATGGAAAGCTGGGACCCAGCCAAGGCAGGTTGTTTTGACCACCAACTCGTGGAAAGAATTCTCCTTTTGTTCTCCGTGCTCCTGGGAGTCGTCATGCAGATTTCACCCACCTCCGCTCGCTCCTGCCTTGCGGTGCCAGCGGAGGACGCCCCCCCCCCCTTCCTTCTACCCACCCGTGCCTCACCTATTTGGGGGAGGGGCAGGTGCACTTCGGGCCCCACCCTTTCTACAGCTGCAGTCACTCACCGTGCCAGTCTCATTCCCCAGAGCCAAACCAAAATAAAACCCAGGCGGCGGGAGGAAGGGCTTCCTCACCACGGGTGACGATGATGATCATCCTGAGAAAAAACAGCACAGAGTCATTCCAGGATTTCGGCCCAAAACTCTCTCCACCTTCTCCCCCTCCCAACTGCAGGAGTTTCCACCACACCAGTATTTCTTTCCTTTTAATGAGGATGAATCAACCCCACACTCCTGGTTACTCCTCCACGGGCTTGCTACAGCTTTATCCGGAACAGCTCTGGGGGAAAGTAATCATCATCCTACTTAGCAGCTAGAGAGCATTTTACATTTTTTTTTTTAAAGAACTGGGCAAGCCTTAACCAATTAAGCCTCATAGCCCCTCTGTCCAGTACCGTAAGTGCAGTTTAAAACAATAACAGTAAGAGGACCAAGACAATGCCACCATAACTAAACAACAGAGGCAGTTAAGAGACAAAAAGACACCACTTAAAGTCAAATCCCCCTGAGAAAAACAGAAGGGAACATTAACGCTGTCAAGTCAAGCGTGGAACCCTAGGCCAGCAAGGAAGAATTTGAAGAGTAACTAGCCAAAGGCACGGAAACTAAGAGCAATTTTTTTTAAAGTCCACCAGAAGCGGGAAGCCAGCCAAACCATCAGTGGGGCCCCTAGATGACATAGCTGCTAAAGGAACACTCAAAGAAGACAAGGTGATTGCAGAGCGGCTAAATGAATTCTTTGCATCAGTCTGCCCTGCAGAGAATGCAAGAGAGATTCCCACACCTGAGCCATTTTTTTAGGTACGAATCTGAGGAATGGCCCCAGTTTGAGGTGTAAATAGAGGAGGTTTTGGAACAAGCTGATAAATTAAACACTAATAGATCACCAAGACCAGATGGTATTCACCCAAGAATTCTGAAGGAACTAAAATATGAAATTGCAGAGCTACTAACTGTGGTATGTAGTAACCTATTGCTTAGGGCTTGGCTACGCTTGCAAGTTACAGCTCAATAAAGCAGCCCTGGGCACCCTAGCTCACTCCCCGTCCACACTGGCAAGGCACTCTCACTCCGTGGCTACAGCGCTGCTGATACTCCACCTTGGCGAGTGGAATAACATTTGCTGCGCCCCCGCTGGAGCGCCGCAGTGCCAGTGTGGACGAGGTGTTGCATTACTGTGCTGTGATTGACCTCCGGAAACGTCCCACAATCCCCTTAAGTCAAGTGGCCACTCTTGTCATTGTTGTGAAATCGGCTGCAGGAATGCGGAAATGCCCATTGAAAGCTCCCTGTGGGAGAAGCTGGCTGCTTATCAGCTCCGAGAAAAAGCAAACATTTACTGTTTGCTTTGAATGAGTGAGAGAGAGGCGGGGAAGGGAGGTCTTAACTTACAAGAAAGCATGCTGACACACTCTCAGCACCCCAAAAATGCACTCTCTCTTCCCCCACATACACACAACACACTCCCTGTCATGCTTCCCCTCCCCCATTTGAAAAGCATGTTGCAGTCACTTGCGTGCTGGGTTCGCTGCCCATAATGCACCACTCCCAATACCGCTGCAAGTGCCGCAAATGTGGGCACGCCAATGCGCTGTCAGCTGTCAGTGTGGACAGACTGCAGCGCTTTCCCTACTGCACTCTATGAAGGCGGGTTTAACTCACAGCGCTCTACATCTGCAACTGTAGCCATGCCCTTAAATTGGCCTCTGTACCAGATGCCTGGTATCTAAGATCTCACCAATTTTTAAAAAGGCTCCAGAGGGGATCCTGGCAATTACAGGTCTATAAACCTAATTTCAGGTCCAGGCAAACTGGTCAAAACTATAGTAAGATACAGAATTATCAGATGCATATATGAACACAATATGCTGGGGAAGAGTCAACTTGGCTTTTGTAACAGGGAAATCATGCCTCACCAATCTACTAGAATTCTTTGAGGGGATTAAAAAACATGAACAAGAGTGATCCAGTGGATATAGTACTTGGACTTTCAGAAAGCCTTTGATAAGGTCCCTCACCAAAGGCTCTTAAGCAAAGTAGGCAGTCATCAGATAAGAGGGAAAGGTCTCTCATGGATCAATACCTGGTTTAAAAGATAGGAAACAAAGGGTAGGAATAAATGGTCAGTTTTCACAGTAGAGAGGTATAGCGGGGGTCCCCCAAGGATCTGTACTGGGACCAGTGTTGTTCAACATATTCATAAATGATCTGAAAAAAGGGGTAAACAGTGAGGTGGTGAAATTTGCAGATGATACAAAATTACTTAAGATAGTTAAGTCCAAAGCAGACTGCAAAGTGTTACAAAGAGGTCTCACAAAACTGTGTGACTGGGCAACAAAATGTAATGCACATTGGAAAACCTAATCCCAACTACACATAAAAATGATGGGGTCTAAATTAGCTATTAACACCCAAGAAAGAGATCTTGGAGTCATTGTGGATAGTTCTCTGAAAACATCCACTCAATGTGCAGCAGCAGTCAAAAAAGCTAACAATGTTAGGAACCATTCGGAAAGGAATAGATAATAAGACAGAAAGTATCATAATGCCCCTATTTCAATCCATTGTATGTCCACACTTTGAGTACTGTGCGCCCCTCTGGTCACCCCATCTCAAAAAAGATATATTAGAATTGGGGAAAGTACAGAGAAGGGCAACAAAAATTATTAGGGGTGTGGAACAGCTTCCATATAAGGAGAGATTAAAAAGACTTGAACTGTTCATTATAAAAAACAGATTACTAAGGGGGAATATGATAGAGGTCTATAAAATCATGAACGGTTGGGAGAAAGTGAACAAGGAAGTGTTATTTACCTCTTCACATAAGGCAAGAACCAGGGGGTCACATAATGAAATTAATAGGTAGCAGGTTTAAACAAACAAAAGGCAGTACTACTTCACACAAAGCACAGTCGACCTGTGGAACTCATTGCCAGGGGATGCTGTGAAGGCCAAAACTATAACTGGGTTCAAAAAAGAATTAGATAAATTCAGGGAGGATAGGTCCATCAATGGCTATTAGCCAAGATCATCAGGAATGCAACTCCATGCTCTCGGTGTCTTTAAACCTCTAACTGCCAGATGCTGGGACTGGACAACAGGATGGATCACTTGATAAATTGCTCTGTTCTGTTCATTTCCTCTGAAGCATCAGGCAGCAGCCACTGGGATAGATGGACCTTTGGTCTGACCCAGTATGGTCGTTCTTATGTTCATCATTTTAGAGAAGGGAAATTGAGGCATGGAAGGATTAAAGGACAGAATCTTGGATGCTCAGAATTAAGCACCCATTTGGACACTTAACTAGAAGTGGCCTGATATTCAGCCACAACAACCAGAGGCATCAATGTGGGTGTGCTACACCTCTGAAATCCATACCTCATTTTATGTAAGATTTTAGGTGCCTAACTTCAGGAACCCTGGCTTGAAATTTTTGGCCTACATGATTTACCTAAGGCTACAGGTGGTCAAAGTAAAGAATAGAAGTTATATGCTCAGATCACTCAGCGACACCTTTCTCTACAGAGCTGCCTGACAGGAATGGGAATGGGAAAGAAAGGAGACATATTTTTCAGTGAAAATGGAGCATTAGAGTCAGGAGAACCCCCATTTCCCTGGAAAGTCACAAAGAGGCTGCATCTTTGGGCTGGGGATGAGCAAACACTAGTTCTTTTCTCCCCTGTCTGAACTCAAAAAAACTCTGAACTGGAATCAACGGGCAGCTCTAAGGGAAGTAGAGACCTGGCTAAAGCTGTCTTGGTTGAAAAGAGTTTGCCCTGTCACTGTGCTAGAATGCCTTGGGAACTAATAAGCCCTCCAAATTGTGCCTCTCCCTCCCGCACAGCCTCATGCAAAGACACACATCCATGGATACATTAAACACCCCGTCCTCTATGCAAGTCCCTCCCCAACAAAGCATGTATCATACAAATACACACCTATGCAAATCTGCATGTAAATACATACATGCACGCATCATACATACATTATTGTTATATTTCTGAGCTCCCCCAAAGTATGCAAGGCACTTTGCAGAAACAAGTAAAGGCACAGACCCTGCCCTGAGAAGCCTACAGAGTGAATTCAGACCTGACACAACAAGTTAAGGCATGTGCACATCTTGCTGGTTCTATTAAATTAGATTAGAGATACCCATCCGTGCACCATAGAGACACCCTAATGCAAACATGTCATCTTATTCCTGGAGCATACATACACCCACACATACATGCACCATGCAATTACCCCCTCACCTATCCCCCATCCACCCCATACATGTAGACTGCTTAGGAGAAAACATGCCATGGGAACTGGGATCAGGTGACAAGTTTGATCCATTGAACACATGTGATGAGGGCAGCTTTTGTATTTTCCCAAATGGAAACCAAGCTCTCTTTTCCATTCCAACCCTGGAGCTGTTTTTCCTGCCAGGGAAGATGTGGTCGAGGGGAAGGGACTCTCCCTGATCCTCAGGCCTCTGCATTGTCATTTCTCAGTATCTGACTCCACAAAGGAGTGAGGGGGACAAAAGACCCCTAATATTCCCCCACATAACTGCAACTACACCCAGTGTACCCAGTGGGAAGTGTACCCAGTGGGAAGATGACAAACAAATGGGTTGAATCCTGGCTTGGGACAGGGGCAGGAGACAGGAATGCTCCTCCCCAAAACATCGCCTCCTGCTTTGCATCACTTCTCTCTTTTCCTCATTTTGGTCTGTCCTGTGTGGGCACAGCAGAGGCGATGGACGTAAAGCAGAGTATGATGTATCCTTTACTCCTCGTGGCTCTCTCTTCTCTTACCCAGACCACAAAAGGGAAGCAGTTGGTGCTGTGGGCTGCCCAGTGGTTGTGTTTGTTTGAGCAGGGGAGTAACTTCTGCCTCGCGCACTAACCATGAAACATCATCTATGTTGGCAGGGAGGGGAAACAAGAAATGTGCCCATTTCTATGCATTGTGAGAGGTGTATTCGTGCACATGCGCACTGACACGTGCATGTGCGGGGACACACACACTGTTTGGGCACTGCTTTAACACTGTCCAGTGATGTCAGAACTCAGGAATGCTGGCCCCGAGCAGTAGGGTTTTTTTGGAGGGACTGTGATGGCATTTCTCACCTCCCTCACCAGGCTGAAGATGGCGCCTGCCTGAAAGGACACACCCCTGACTCCATTCAGCACCCTGGTGGAGTTTCCCTACCCAAACCCACATTCACATGTCACTCTCCCCCTCTCCACCAACCTGCAGAAGCTCCGGAAACTCCTAACTGACTGCTTAATAGCAGGCACTGTAAGAGCAGCATGCACGATGATTCCTCACTGCCTATAAAGGGAGGAACTACTTGATCCTGAACTCACATCTTTCTCAACAATGTCTGGGGGAGGGTCACTGGAAACACTGGGTTTGCATCTGATTCGGACAGATCTGAGCTGGAAGGTGGAGTCCTTTTGGTCCCTCCACTTCTCCAATCACACCCATCTTTAAGACCTGGGAGCACTTCCAAGGGGAGTGTGGAAGTGGGAAGGTATTTGCCAGTTGGGAAGCAAGGATGCTAACCTATTTGCATTTTCCCTGTGGGTCAGAATAATTGCCTTGCAACCTTTAGAGAGATGGGCTAAACCAGGCGTGGCTTTGGTTTTTGTAAATTTCTGTTGGCTGGGCCTGCACATTTTGAAGTCCATCTCACAAAGAATGGGGTGGGGCTGTTAAACAGTCCTAGTTTTGGCCCATCTCTAATTTACATCTTCATGGTGTGAAGGCATAGGCCTCTTATACTGTCCTGCACAAGTGAGGCTCTTGCAGGAGTGAAATGGTGCAACCATGGCAGTGAATTTCAGGATGGGTCAAATGTCTGGGGTAAGCCCATGGAAATGACAAGGTGATCGATGTGGGTCTATCTCTCCCCATCAGCTGATGTGTGGGCCTGGAGAGAATGACTCTGTCTCTTATGGTATTTCCGACACTATTTATACACGTTGTGTTGATGGGCAAATACTTCCATTATGTTGCCCAGAGGCTGCTGTTGCTTGGGGCTGGGGACTGTATGCCTCCTCTTCATGTCAGGGGATGGGTGGGTGAGACTGGTCCTAATAGATGGTTAGAATACAGCGGGCGAGACTGTGTCACTGGAATCAAGTTAGCAAAGATTGAATGGGATGTTTTAGGGAGCAGACCCTAAACTATATTTCTGTGCCCACATGGAATGGATTCTGGGAGAGATGAAGGGGTTTTCCCTGACATGTGAGAGAGCAGAATTGGTCCCTGGGAGACGGGTGGAAGGATTCCTGAGAGGTTACCCATGGCTGGGCGTGGCACTGGAAGGGTTAAATGTATCTGCCCAACCAAGGAACCAAAAGCCCCTGGGGTTAAGTCAGAATGAGTCTCTTGCCAGGCTCTGCTGGGACTCGCCCGTCTTACTCCACGCTGAGGAATGTCACAGTGTCTCCCCTCACCATCCCCAATCTGAGTTTGAGGTAAAGAGAAACTTCTTCTTTTTGTACCTTGCGCTCTTCATCCTTCATGCACCCACCATGGTAGAATGACACAGCGGCTATCACCCCATCCCTGGCACTGTGATCCCTCTGCTCTGATCAGCAATGAGGTGGCTCGGGAGTTTCATAACCTACTCCCTTTCCCAGGGAGAAGAGCAGAGAGCTCAGCGCCTTTCTGCATTTTCCTCCCCCAAATCAGAGGGTCTCCCCTTCCATCCTCTCTCGTGTGGCATTTATGTGGCACTACCGGATGTGCAGAATCACAGCCTAAAAAGGAGGGGAGGAATCCTCACCCTGGGAGTGTCCTCAGTTTCTTTCTCCAAGCCCCAAGGGTCTTTCTCAATCCCTCCCTCTCAGTTTCACAATCTTTGCTCCCTCGGGGCCATGCATTTACCGTGCTGTTAAATGAGGAGGAATGAGCTAGACTCTGTTGGAACCCATGACTAGCCATAGGGATCACTGCAGAATGGCAGTGCATGCTCCATTCACTGCCCTTGCAGAGACTGATCACAACACTTTTCAGCACTTCCAGCTCCTGATGGCTCAGGGAATAGGACCTGGAATCTAACCTGAGTTTTCCAAACAGCCCGGCATTCATATTTCTAACCCCAGAGCAGTGAACTGGCCTCTGCAGCACTCCCTCTTCCCTCCCCACCCCAACACAGGTTGGCTCCATGCTAGATTGCCCTACTCAGTGTACATGTCTACAAGTGTAGGGGAGGGAGAGAGTCACAGTGAGTTAATGCATTTGGGTTTCACCCTTGGCATCTTGGGGTTCAAATCTCGCCATAGCAGAGGGCCAAGGACTGAAATAGATATGGGCTCCTGGTCAGGACTGAGGGGCATGGGCAGAGCTATGAGGGGGTCTCACACTGGAATACCAGAGGGGACTGTAGGACAGGACTGAGCTAGACGTAAAACATTAGCAGAGCTGCACGTGGATTCGTTTGCATCAGCTAAGGCTGCTGACATCTGAAAGTAGGGAGGAAAATCTGACACATAATAGAGACGTGCTTAGAACTTACCAGTACATGAAGATCACACTGTTCTGACTCAACACAGGGCAGGCAAAGCCACCACTGAAAAGACCCCACTGGCTTGCCCAGTACCTGCCCAGCGCTGTACATCCCTTGCTTTCATGAGCACCAAAATCATGTGACAATGTTAAACAATCACAGAAGTGTGTATGCGTCCGTCTGTGTGTGTCTGCCTGCATGTCTCTAGCGTGACGGCTGTGCATGCAAGTACAGAACGCAGGGAAGCAAGCAACTCGGGGTGGGAGCAGAGAGAGGAACAAAATCACTGGGGTAGGAATTCCAAGGCCTTGCAGCGGCCTAAGGCCAGGCCTCAGGCACTTGACAGCCATCCAGGACTCCATCAAGACAAGAGACTTCTTTGATCTACCGCAGAGTTAAAAGGAGATCATTAACCTGCTCTAGACTAATTCCACCCCCCCAGCCGCTGCAGCAGCAGCAGTTGCAGGAAAATCCCTGGCTGCTCTGGTTGGCCCCTGGGGAGACTCCACCCCCCTGCTGCTATTCCACCCTTCTCCAAGCCATACCACAGGATCAGGTGGATGTGTTTGCTGGTAATTCGCGCACTGTGTGCCTTCCCTTCTTAGCTTCTAAGGGTCCGTCTGTAACCTGCATGTGAAGTTTCCTACTCACAGAACTTCCTCAGCCCTGGCTCTGTGACATGGGGATGCTAGGACAGCTTAGGTGAGCATTCCCTTCACACAGAACCAACTCAGAGAGGTGGGGAGAGCATAACAAGCCTCACAACCCGGGCATAGTCTCTCATAGGTCCCTCTCAGACTTGGCTTTGTGACGGGGAAGAAAGTAAGAAACTTCACAGCCCAGGCATGCAGTCCCCGCTCCCAGAGCTGCTTCAGAGATACAGGTAGAGAATAATGAGGCCTACAGCCTGGGTGTGGTGACATGCTTTAGTCAAACTGATAGCATCTCCGACAAGAAAAACTTGGCACCTAAAATTTCTTCTGTGATCAGGGAGTGGAGCTAATTCCTGTCATCCGGTCCCCAGTGAGGGGGCCTGCTTTTGCAATTCCTCTGCACAGCATTGATCCATAAATGCTCCTCCAGTTTTCTCTCCTCCTCCTCCCTAGCTAGCAAGGTCGCATCTCTCCTCTTCCCACTAATTCCACCAAAGTCGTGCAGTTGTGTAGCACCTGCCTGCTGACCCCAGCAAGTGCCAGAGTTTAAAATAAAGTCTAATTTCCTACATGTATTAAGTATCAGGAAGGACCAGAGTCATCTGTACAGTGCAACATTCATCCACAGATGCATTTCTTGACAGGTGAAAACATTAAAAATCAATTCTAATCTCAGGTTACAAATACTTGGACTCACAAACAATCAGTTTTCTAATATAAACTCCAGTGTGTGTGATACATAAATAGTACCATACAGGAGGAATACAGAGCCTTTCACTTCTAGGTCACTGGTTCCAACTAGGGTAACCACCTGTCCCGAATTTCAGTCCCGAAATGCAGAGTTCAAGTCTCGGTTGTGGGTTGAATGACTCTGTGACAGCATTTGTCCTGGATTCCCTCTGCACCTGCCCGAGGCTCGGAGGCAGCACCAGCCTCTTCCTGGTGTGTGTGTGGGGTGGGGTGGGGGAGGAGGGGGCGCTGAGATGGGCCTTGGCCCTCCCTCACCACAAGGCCCCTCCCCCTGCTCCTCCTCTTCCCCCTGAGGCCTTGCCCCTGGCCAGGCCATAAGCCCGGAGTAAGGCCATGGTAAGAGCTTCCCAGGGAGCCCCAGCCACTGTGGGGAAGACCCAGACCCTCCACCTGCCCTGGGTGGCATGCGACATGGGCATGGGCTGGAGACTGCTCTCGGGCACCCTTGTACCCCACTGAGAGCAGGTGCAGCAGGGTCTGGGGATCACCACAGTGGCCCAGGCTCCCTGGGCAGCTCTTACCACTGCCCAGTTCCGGCTTCTGACCTAGCCTGGCCAAGGGTCAGGGCCTCAGGGGGGAAGAGGAGGATCGGGGGTGGGAGCTCAGGGGAAGAAGATGGACAGGGATGGGGCCAAAGAGGGGGGGCAGAGCTCCTGCATGTGTCCTGCTTTTGCCTTTTGAAAAGATGGTCACGCTGGTTCCAACCCAGGTGCAGCTTGGTAATTATCAGAAGTCATCCTCATGTGACAGCTGTTTGGTGGCCCCTGAATGACATGAGTTTATGGCCTCTCCACGGTGTGTCTTGTGGGAAGATGCCTACATCACAAAAAACACCATGAAAACTGGCATTAGCTGGCTCTCTTATTGGCAGCCTCAGTAGAGAGTCCAAGGATTTAGTGGGCTGGGAAACTGCACTTCTCTTCTCATCCCTAAAAATGGTCCCTAAAGGTCAGACCTGAGGCCCATTGGTAACAGGGAAGGGGGCAACAGCATGTGGGGTGAAACTTGCATTGCCATTGCCTGTGTGGTACCTGCTCTGTGGATAAACAGAGGATTCATTGTCTCTAGAGTCATCAGTCTGGCACTTTTCCCCAGCACTAAACTGAAATGAAATGTTACACCCTGAAAGCAGTTGAGCAAAGAATAATCTGGCTAAGAGAGCATTCACCAGAACCCAGGGTACAGGCATCTCACTAATAATCATAAAACAGTAAAACAACCTACATTTCATAAACACATGGGGTCAAATTCTCCTCTCCGTTACAACGGGGCAGCCCGCCGGGGTTCAGCTACCACGCACTGCACAGCAACCCAATTAGGCAAGCAGCTGAAAGGCCAACTTTTCACACATGAGTACTCCAGAATAAAGAGAGCGTGGAGCTAACCGAATAGTTGAGTAATACTTTTCTGTTTCTTTTCCTATTATTTTGGAAATGTGTTTTAATAAGTACTTGCTTTCCCATGCCTCTACTCTGTAGTCCTGCAGGGCAGTCCCAGGGACCAATTCAGAGTTGATATAAGTGGCTGAGATTTCATTGAGCTCCATGGAATTGCACTCACTTACACCAGCTCTGAATCTGGCATGTAACCTAGCATTTGTAATGTCAGCATTCAAGGTTTATGACATTGAAATCCAATGTTTATGACATCACAGCCCAGCACCATGGAAATAACTGTGATGTCGTGGTGCAGAGTTTGTGACTTTACTGCTGGATCAAACAGGAGTAGCAAATTGGTCTGTGAAAGAGGAGTCAGTCTCCCTTTCCACTTCTTTTTTTTAACAGTGCCCAAATGTGCACATAATTGGCCAATGGGATTTAAAAACAAACAAAACCTGCAGAACATCTGACAGATCATGAATGAGTTTCATAACAGAGGGAAATATTGGGAAGGTTTTCTCTGATATTTTGAAAACTCCAGTACTGTATGCACCAGGACTGCCAGCCACCTGGTGAGGTCACACAATCTATCCTTGTATAATGAAACTTCCCTGACTGTTGGCAAAGTATTTAGGGCTCCTCAGCGTGTAATGCTATTGCTCAGCAATTCTCAGACTTCATTCCGCAGACCACTTTGTAAGAGGCAGAGATTCTCTCATTTCGCTTCTCTCAGATTTCCCATCCCACACTTTCATGGCAGCTTTTCTCTCTCCGTTTGGCTGGTTCCCTACCTCTCCCTCCCACTGCCACCTTCCCCTTCCTCACCATAATTAGAGTTGTTTGTGCAGGATTGGCATTCAATACCTGTGTAACATTTGTTTCCTACTTTGTTATTGTCTGGTAGGGGGACCCCATCCCAGAAGACATTTACAAGATAATGAGTGACAGCTCGGTGCACTCCAGGAGTGACCTCCAGCGTGCCCTGCAGATAGACTCCGTAGGTAAATCTCCTCTACACCAAACACTCCTCTTCCTTCCTTACATCTCATGGTGGGAGTACCTTTCTTTTTCCATCAGGTACACTGGCAAGGCTTACTCACTCTAAATATCAAAACATGTTACTCTCTAGGTGCCAGTCTATCAAGCTATACTGCAAAACTCAGTTACAATAGGGCTGGGTGCTGGGGAGATTTAAATAGCCTGGTTCATGGAATGAGAAGCTTGAGAAAAACCCAAGCAAGCTTCTGAACTAGGAGATTCCCAGAGAGGTGGTTGGAGTGGAAGGTGAGTAGATTAGGAGGTGCACAAGCGAGCGAGTGAACTAGCTTATGAGCTGATGCAAAGGCACACAGGTGAATGGATGAAGTGGGCTTTGAGGAGATGCACAAGTGGATGAATTGACTGATCCATGGGTAGACAGAAAGACAGACTAGTGGGTGGTTGGGAGGTGGCCTGGTGAACTGATAGCACTCATCTAGGAGAAGGTGGGCATATGTGCAGGGGGAGGAGGGATGAGAGAGCTGGTCCCCAAGTAGAATAGATAGGGAGGGGCATAGGCAGGTGTGTGGACTGGTTCACAGGTAGGTCCTTCTATGAGATGATAGAAAAGGGAAGAAGGATGTGGGATTGTGTCAGGCTGACTAAACTGGTGGTGGGATTGGAATTGCTTTGTCATTTTCTGTGGGTAATAGCTCAGAGTTTGCAGTGCTTGGGAACACCTGGCCAGGACTGAAGTCACAGAGCAGCAGCCCAGGGAGCAAAGTGTGGAGGGATTGGCACATGTGGGAATAGGACCACGTGTCACGGTCGCCAGGCTGGATCAGGAATTTATTTATAAACGGTCTCTTCAGAGTGAATTCCATTCTATTCTAACCTCTGCTCCCGCCCGTCCCCCTCCACCCCCCTCGCCTTCTCTCTTGTGTTTTGTCTGTTTGTAGCTTTGTAATCCTTGCCGAGACACTATCTACGGGGGAACAGAATTTCCTGCTTTTGTTTCCTATGCCAGTCGGACCACTGGCACGTTCTCAAAAGCATTCCCGCTCCCTTTCAAAATGGTCTGGGAGGGGGGGAGAGAACCAGCTGTGGGCTGCTATTGTTTTCCTTAAAAAGAGGCGACGAGGTCCCCCCCAGTTCTTCTTCTGAGTCCATGAGCCACACAATGGGGCAGCTTCCAAAATTAGAAGCACTGCCTTTTGCAAGCCTGGGTCCCCACCCCTGTCAGCAACAGCAGCAATGGCCTATCAAGAAGAAGGGGGGGAGAAGGGGGACCTCGGTTTTCAATAGAAGATTTGTTTCAAGTCAACAGTGTTGCTATTTTTTTCTCATCAACTCAACCTTTATGCAAAAGGCAACCCCCACCCTGGCCTGATAAAATTCCAGAGAACGCAAGATGGGGGGAGGGGGAGAGACAGAGAAGATGTGTGCAGTCTGTCATGTCCTATAGTTTATGTAAGGGATACATTTCTGTTCCAGTGACTAACCACTCATATGCTTAAGAAATGAAACAGGATTCTCTTGGGAGACCAGGGGTTTGGGAATGGGCTATGAAGCCTTTCAAGTTGGTTCCACACTAAACCCAGATTAGGAAAGACTGGATGACGCAGGGGATCACATATGGGACTGAAAGCTTTCATACCCAAGTTACAGATTCCAATCTGCCCTCAAGTAGTTAGTGACTGCATGTCATTACTCTTCGCTGGCCTATGTGAAATCAGCCTGGTGTTGTCACAGCAGGCCGGCAGACAGGTGTTCACATCACAATATCCACCAATGATGACTTGTTAACTTGTGGACTGAATAGAGACCAAATGCTCCTCTCACCCTTAAGAAGTGGCCTTCTCCAGGGCAGGGGTGAAGTGCATTATGGGGAGTGATAGGTGTGGGAAGCTTGCTCTGCTGTTGTGCCTGATAAAGAGAGATCTTCAGTCCAGTGCCTTGTCCCGGGCCTGAATTCACTTTAATACAATAACTCCCTGGAGGCTGATGCCCATTTTGCCTCCCACTGCAGCTACACCAGGCCACCGAAGGAGAGAGCTGCCACTGGGTGGGAGTTGTCTCTGAACACTGCTGTTGTCTGGGGCTCAGGAGGGGCCACTTACTAGAGCAACCCATGGAGACTTTGAGAATTTCTCTGTTCAGCACTTCCTATGGGAAAGCAGTGGGATGGGGATACTGGGAACTGGGCTGACTGCTACCAGTCCTCCTCCCCTCCTTCCCAACTACCCCCAGTACCTGAGTTTTAACTGACAGTAATAGAGGGGAAGAGTTATTTTAAACTCATTTTTCTATTCTCATGCCAAAAAAGTTGATTACCTCAAATGAGCATGGTGGGTTGGGAGAGAGAACGCAAGTACCCCACCGCCACCTCATCTAACGCACCTGCATCCTGACCTCCCGCAGCCCTGCTATTCCAGTTCTGGGTCCTCCACTCAGCTCTGCCAGTGCCCCTCAGTCCTGCTCCGTAGCACCCTCTGTTATTCCAGTCCTAGGACAAACACACAACTCTACCACTGCACTTCAGGTTTCACCTGCAGCACCTCCTGCTAATCCAGCCTTGCTCCTTGCCCTCCAGCCCAGCTCAGCTGATTCATCTGAATCTTGACTTGCAACTCCCTCCGCTACGCCACTTATATTCCAAATAGCTCTGCTAAAGTGCATCTCACTCTTGCCCTAAAGTATCTTCTGCAAGTCCAGTCCTGGGCCTCCCTTTAACGAGATATGCCAGTTACTGTGAATGGAGCAGTATGATGAGGTGAACAAATGTAGAGACTCCCCACACTCATTGCACTTGTGACCTGAGCTGGGACTTGAACTTAAAACTCTGGACAGGACATGCTAGTGCATTAACTAGACTGATGAATCACCCAAATGCTGCCTCCTCTGTCACTTGATGCCCACACCATTGCCTCACTTTTTTAACCTCTACATTGTCTTCTTTGGCTATGTCCTTCTCTTGCAGAAGAGGATGGCTCCAGTTTGGACCTGAACTCAACCCGAGCCCATCCTGGTCAAAACTTGCCTCGAGTGAGACGAAGTCTAGGTGAGTGACAGACTCAGACCTAACTTCTGTGCAGGAGTTTCAGTGTAAGTGGGAGATTAGGTATACAGATACAGTACATGGGTATATACAGTCTGCATCTGTGTCCACCAGGAGTGTATGAATGTGCCTGTGCGTGTTTAAGTGTGTTCACTGTGCATATGTGCATTTAGCCACGTACGTGTGTTTGTGTTACGGAGCCTATGTCTGCCTCTATGCTACCAAATGTAGTCTCCTTCTTTCAGCATTGCTGTAACTGCCCCAGTGCCGGGGTAGTGCAGACAGCAGGGTGCAGGCATTTCCAGCACTGTGTCCCAATGCCCTCCTCTGGCTGGGCCTTCGGACTTGGTGTTGGAAATGCCTGAGCCCTGTCTGCATTAGCATTCACTTCATAGCTTGTACCAGTACTGGAAAACAAGCACTAGATATGCTATTGTAGTCACGTCTTGTGTCAGTCAGTGACTAACTCTGTTTCTGCTGAGTGTGCTACTGCCCTAAGCAAACGTAGAGACTGCTATTAATTGTTAAGTATTGAAATTAGCTGAAATAATTCAACAGAGTGGAATGATAATGGACCAGGCCTGGTGCCCTAGCAATTGTTATTTGCACTTTTTGATTCCCAGTCCCATCCTCTGGCTCCAGCTGGGGCCAGCAGGGCCTGAAAGCGCTGCAGAGGCCAAGCGTTCAGCACCTGCAGTAGAGGAGCTGGTGTTTGGAAGCAGGAGACATCATTCTGCAGCAAATCACTCTGTCTCGTTACACAGCAGCACTGACTAGCCCCTGTCCTTTCCGGCCCGAGATGTGAGCTGTAGTTATTATTTATTATGTACCATCAGGATGCTTGGCCCTTTGAAGGAGACAGTGAGGGGCATTGAATGGGTGCAGGATGGAGAAAGAATATATATCTGTCGCTCCAGGAAAGTGTGAGCCTTTGTCCGATAACCTAGTGGGGTTGCATCAGGTTTCTGGGAGTAGCCTGTGAAGACCTATTTCACCATTTTTCTCTTCGGTCCCTCTATATGCAGTGGTAGATGCTGAGCCAGCAGTACTCGCAGAGTGCAAGACACGGACAGAGGTCTTTGAAATCTCCCGGAGCATGGTAGATTCCACCAATGCCAACTTCGTGGTGTGGCCGCCGTGTGTGGAGGTGCAGCGGTGCTCCGGGTGCTGCAACAACCGCAACATGCAGTGTCGCCCCACAATGGTCCACGTGCGGCATGTCCAGGTACACAAGAATCCTCTCTCCTCTCCCTCCCCCTTGCTTCCTTCTCTCATGGCCCCTCCACTAAAAACACAAACCAACTGTAGTCATACAAGTGAGGGGCCAACAGTGCTGGCCTCTCCATCACCGCTCTGACGATGCACCTCAGCCCAAACACACGAACTGATACAGCATCTCCTCCTCCTCTCCTTTCCCCTCTGTGATCTTCCTGCCTAGCCCGGCTGTAAACAGACACCTGATAGCTGACCTCTTGCTCTGATCATGCTAGCTCTTCAGTTAATAGTGGTTTCCACACTTCCTCCCAGACAGCTCATTTCAAAATATAATCCTGCCGCACAAATCTTCTGCCTGACCTGTGAGAGATTCCCTCAGGCCCTGGGCAGGCTGGTGTGTGTGTCTGCTTTATCAGGAAATTCTTTTCTCAGAAAAGCCACTCTGAATGAGGGAGAAATAAGAGAGAGGGGGAGAAATGGGAGTTGTTTTTGTGGAAAAAGCAAAGGAGAGGGCAAAAGTCAGCCAGGAAAAGTGACCCGGAAATGGCTTCTCTGAGGACAGAAGTCTCTGTATTGTGTGGTTGGAAATGTTTGTCTAGTGAGCAGCGTGTGGTCTGAAGCGTGTGGGCTTTCAAGGAAAGATAAACAGCCAGTAGGTTTGATCACTGGTTGAGTGATGTTGCCAGGGCCAGTGGTTTGGGAGGATTTCAGTTCCAGACTCAAAGCAGTGATAGTATTTATAGCCCGCAGACCTCCTCAGGGAATGTGGTTTTGTTAGATAAGCTAAACTAGGTCAGGCCTGGTCAGTATTTGAATGGGAAACCACCAGCGCAAATGTAGGGACTGTAGGATGTGCTGCCGGAGATCTAGTAAGAGGTGCTCTTCCCACTGAGGGTACAGCTACACTGCCCCCGCTGGGAAGTGTAAGTCCCACTGCAGGAAGATGTACAGCCCCTAGCTCTGACTGAACTAGTGCTCTAAAAATAATAGTGTGGCCGCAGCAGCTCGGGCTAGCTGCTCAAGTACCATCCCATCCACGATCCTCGGTACGTACTCTGGCTCTTTTTAGCGCACTAGCTCGATCAGAGCTAGCATGTGTACATCTGCTTGAGCTGGAAATTACACCCTTCAGCTGCATTGTACATGTGCCTTGAATCAGTGATGCAAGGACTGCAGAATGGTTCCCGGGAGGACTGTGTTGCCAGACGTGCTGCCCTTAACATGAGACGTGAGCCCCTTGCCATGTTAGTCATTAAAAATCATGAGACAAATTCAGACGTGGCTTCGCTGAAGTTAGTAGAGTTGCGCTTGTTTACATCAGGTCTGAATTTCTCCTCTCTGCCATGCTGTTTTTTGCAACAGTAACGGTTTTAACTCCAGTATCTCAATTCAGTTAATTACATTCTGCCTACCCCAAAACTTCCGCTGTCAAATCTATCAGACCCAGCATTGTTCTGTATTTCTTTTCCCAGTTGTGTAATGTTTCTGGGCACTGTTCATGTTTCATGCAAGAAGCAGCTGTAAGTCAGGAGTGGGTGAAGTGATTCTCTGTGTACAAAGCCAAAGTCAGACCTGCCTGGCTATGTGCTACTCTACTGAAATCAGTGAAAGCTGCACCAAACTGTACCAGGCCTGGATTTGATCCGTGGATTTTAAAGTGCTTTTGGACCCTTTGGGAAGAAGGGCAATAGAGAAATAAAGGTAGTAATCATATTGATGTAGTGGTAGCTGTAGCTGTATTTATATTTTAGATGGGTTTGTTTTTATTCTCACCCAATAGGTAAACAAGATAGAATTTATCCAGAAGAAGCCAAACTTCAAAAAAGCCATTGTGCCCTTGGAGGATCACCTGGAGTGTCGATGTGAGGCACTGTCATCTCGGCCCTCCGGTCGTGGTCGGCCAGATTCACGTGAACACAGAGGTAAGGCTGCTGGTATTAGGGGAAGAGAGGGAAATGCTGCAAGATGAGACAGAGGGCCAGAGCCTCAGCTGCTGTGAATCAGCACAGCGCTGGTGAAGTCCATGGAGCTTTGCTGATTTCCAGTGACTGAAGATTCTGCCCAGAGTGTTGCTTGTGAGAGGGGCAAAAACGGGGGGAAATGGAGGCGGGGAAGGGGGAAAGAAAGACAGAGGAAAGCATGGAATGGGAAAGAGGGAAAGAGCAGAGAGGAAAAGGAGAGTGGAGAAATGAGGAGAATAGATGACGTGAGGAAGAATGGAGGGGAAGGAAGAAGGGGGTCTTCGGCTCTCTTGCTGTAGAGATGGTGGGGAGGGAGTGGTATTTCCAGCTATCTCCGCTGCTGTTCATGGCATGATAGACTCCCATCTCTGTTTTGGCAGGTGAGTCACCATCGATCACTGCAGCCCCTGTTTCAGTGAGACAACGAGCGCGCCGGCTGCCAGCACGAAAGAGAAAACATCGGAAGTTCAAGCATGTCCATGATAAGAAAGTGCTGAAAGAAATCCTCACAGCATAGAGGTGCTGGCCAGGGAGAGAGTGCAAGGCAGGTAATAACAACTGCCACAGGAGGGGGGGCACTTTGGGAAGTGAGCCAGTCTGCTCTTCTAGTCATGGGGAATACCCTTCCCACACACAAGCACTGCCTACACACCTCAATTGCTACCCACAGCACCTGCTGTGACTTCAGCCCTGGGCCTGCCCAGGTATCTCAGTTCTGCAGCTCTTGTTATTCCAGTGTAGGGCCAAGATGCCCAATAGTGCCAAATTGTGTGATCTAATGAAGTAACAGGACTAGCCTGGTACTCACCAAATTCATCCCACTTATGATTCATCACATTTGAACTCATTCTTGCAGAGGTGAAAGGTTTATGCATTAATTCCACTTTACCACTGAGTCCCACTCTACCACCTCCCTTAAAGCTGAGCAAGCCCATCCTCTCTATATCAAAAAACCACTGGAGACCATATTATTTGTCTATTATGTGGAGCTCGCTCTGATCTTCCTTCATGGATTGAGTTTCCACTGGAAATGGAGAATTAATGTCCATTTTGTAGTCTCTGTTGCAGGATTGCTTTTTTTAGTTTTTTGGTTAAAATGGTGGAAGGACAGAAAAGGAGCAGCACTTTGATGAGTCTCGCTGCCCTAACAGGAAGTCTGAGAGCATAACAAAGGTTAAAAAAAAGCAACAGGAGAACTGGAGTCTTGGAATTAAATCTGGAGCCTTTCAATTCTAGGGGCCTGACTCTCTCACTTACAGAGATGTAAATCAGGAGTAACTCCATGGACTCCAATGGAATTTCACTGGTGTAAAGCTAGTGTGAGTTAAAGGAGAATCAGGCCTTGGGTTCTCAATAGGCTAGGCCTTTTGAGACAGTGAAAGAACTGGTCTGAGCACAGAAACTTGGAGCCAGGAGTCTTCTAACCCCACCTTTAGCACTAGGGCTGCTCTGGGTTCTTCTGCCATTTTAATCAAAAAAATACACCTCTAGGTCCCTGGCCTGCCCAAGAATCCAAATGCAAGGGTGATGTGCTGCTATTTTTGCTCCTGTGCCAAGCTTAGCTGGGTCTGTCCTGGAGATAACCAGAAGAATTCAGTGGCTTGGTCTCCAGTGCTATTAATGACAGGTTTCAGAGTAGCAGCCGTGTTAGTCTGTATTCGCAAAAAGAAAAGGAGTACTTGTGGCACTTTACAGACTAACAAATTTATTTGACCATAAGCTTTTGTGAGCTCAAATAAATTTATTAGTCTCTAAGGTGCCACAAGTACTCCTTTTCTTAGTGCTATTAAAGTGGTACTTTAAAGCAAACATTATCATAGAAGAATCAAAGAAGGAAGGAGAATAGTAGAGTGAGATGGGTTCTTATTCTAATTCAGTGTCTGTGTTTGTTTCACTTTTAGGTTTATTTAATATACAGTAAAACCTGTCTTAGAGATCAGCTCTGAAGAGAAACCACCTGTCACGAGCAACTACTTGCAGAGGCCACAGAACACAACCACTGTCTGGTGTGCAAACCTTTGAAGAGAGACCACCTCTTACAAGTGACCACTTTTGCTAACTCCCATGAGTGGTCGCTCTTGGCAGGTTTTACTGTATTTGCTGTATTGCCCCCATGGGGTCCTCAGAGTGATAACTCTTCCTCTCTGTCGGTCTGTCTCGGTGCCCGAGTCGGACGGCAAATGGTGCTTCCCTTTCCATGACCGGACCTTCTCCCTAGATTTCCCTCTCTTCATTTACTAAAAACATTTTAAAGTTTTCCAAAAAAAGAAAAAACATTAGGAAAAAAAAAGAAAAAATCACAACTGGAACAGGATGATGCCTTTCCTACTGCAGAGGATAGAACAGCAAATGGGAAAAAGAAAAATGGGTCAATTTTCCTTTGAGGGGGAAAAATGGGGGGGGGGAATGGGAGCAATTTTCTTCCTTTCCCCTCTTCTTCTTGGTGAGGGTGAGGGACCCTGGCTGAGATCAATGATTGTGATGGACATGTTTTAAAACAGTCAGACCTCAGATTAAGAGAGGAAACCAATGATGGAAAATGCACTAAGGACTTTTATTGTCCCGTCTGGACAGATTTTGTGTGTGTGTGTGTGTATATATATTATTTTAAAAACCACTAAAATGTACAACATCTCGGGGAACAGAAAAAATGAAAGCAAAATGCATTTATCCCATCCACCCCTGGTGCAGACTGGAAGACTCTTGGGGCAGTGGGAAGGAGTGGACAGCTGGCAGAATCATTCTCCCCTCTCCTGGCCCCCTGACAAAGGATGCTGTCTTTGCACATGGCTGTAGAGGTTCGACTTTCCAGTCTGGGGACTTGGGTTATTGTTTAATTCACTTGTATGTGTGTGTATATATATATATATATATATATATATATATATATATATATATATATATATATCTGGTTTTAAAATGGATTTGTTCCACGGTGGGAGGAATCTGCAGGCATGTTTGTGCATCAGCTCAGGTGGGCTAGAAGAAAAGCAAACTTTCCACGGCTTTACCCAGGGTGTGTAGGGTGCAAAATGGGGTGCACAGAGCAATGTCCCTCACTCTCTTTCCCCCTGCTCACAACTCCCCTGCAGGATACAGAATGACAACACAATCAACCAACGAAATTCAGGCTTAGAAACATTACTTCATCAGAACAAACTGTAACTGGCTGACCAGTGATCCTGAGGGCAGGATAATATTATGCAGAAATATCTGAGAGCAGAATAACCCTTTCATGGATAGGAGTACTTGTGGCACCTTAGAGACTAACCAATTTATTTGAGCATGAGCTTTCGTGAGCTACAGCTTCTCATATCACACTCTCAGTTGCTCGCCCCGTCTCTACGTCCCTGGTTCTCCCATTTTCCTCCCCCATTTTTCTCTCTCAAACACACACACGAGGATTTCCTTAACTTACATTAAAGCTCTTTTCAGTTTCAAAAGCACTATAGATCCAAGGAATTTCTTGGGCAGTTGAAGGGGTTTGGGGTGAGGGTAAGGGGAGAAAGTGAACCTCTACTTCACAACAGTGATTAAAAACAGAAACAATCCCCTGTGGTGAAAGAGCATTGATGACTGGTGTCCTGACCTTCACGGACATCTTCGAGAGCTGTAGAAGTCTAGGTGGGAGAGGACAGAATGATTCTTCAGATAGGGACCACCTGTACACACACAATTATTAGGACATTGTTATTTATCATATGTATTGCAGGAGACGACCCAGTCATGGACCACTGTGCTGTGCACACAGAACACAACAACAACAAAACAACATAAACACACAACAACAACAAAAACTGTCCCTGCCCCAAAGAGCTTACAATGCAAGTTAGAGCTATAACTTTCCCAGCTGCCTCTCCTTATTCCATTTCCTTTACTGTGATCATTCTCCCATGGGAGAATGAGGCAGAAGAAGGGGAAAATATGCAGTACCCTCTCCACAGGGAATAACCCCTCTCATGGTCACTCAGTACAGCATACACATTGGGACAGAGGAAACAAGGAGTAGGCTGGAGGTAATTCCACCCTCGTATTTGTGCCCTGGTGGTAAAGGTCCCATCCACCAAATTCAGGTCTCAGTGCAGGCAGAAGTTCCATGGGGAGACTAGCAGCAGGAGAAAGGTGATGATGCAGCAGGATGGGAAGTGCGGTTCATCAGACAGGGGCTTAGATCTCCCCTCACCTCAAGCCCAGAGCTCCTCGCTTGCTGCCAACATCTTTCTCTGCCTCTTGCACTCTGCTCCATTCCCCCTACCCCACCCCATGACTTCTCAAGTCTTAAGACACTTTGCTTTCCTGCTCCAAAATCTCCTTCCTGTGGTTTGTAAAGTTGGTGAGGTTTTTTTTTTTTTTTTTTGCTTTTTTTTATTTTAATGTAAGATTAATTTATACTCAGTACTGTATTTAAAGTTGTAAAAAAATACAAAAACAAACAAACACCCAAACTGTCAACAAAGTGTTAAGTTTCTTCTGTATGCAAAACTAAAAAGGCAAAAAGTGATCAGAGGTCAGACAGAGAATCCCAGCTCCTGCACTTCAACTGAGATTATAAAAGCAGCAACTAGAGACTGAACATTCACATTTGCTTTTCTAGTCCACCCCAGCCGCCAGCCAGGGCTGGGTTTTTCCCTCCTGTGTATTCCTCTGTACTTTGTCCAGTCTAGTTTTCAATGACTCAAGTGCTGGGGACTTCTCATTCTAATATATCTCACCTTTAGCAATGTTTTCTGATGCCCAGCCAGACTTCCCCATTGCTCACTTTCATCCCATTATTCCAGGTTCTACTCCTTTGAGCAACTCAAAACAATTCCTCTTCCTCTCTGGTGTTTACATTCTTCATAGACTCCTAAACAGTTGACATATTCCCCCCTTAGTCATCGTCTAGACATCTACAGCTCTTCTCACATAAGGGTTCAGAAGGCCAAAGTGTTTCCCCTTCCACTGGGTAAGGGAGGGGTTGCACATTCTGGCACCTATGTGTCATAGCACTGCCCCATGCTACAGTGCAGTTAACACACATGTGGGTACAAACAGCTGCCTCAATCTGGGCTGTTCTACAGAGAACTGTTGGAATGTCCCTATGAACTGGCAAATCACCCCCCATTTCTCTATTCCCTGAGCCCCCCGCTCTGTTTTAGTTAGTAAAACAATGTGGAACAATTGCTTCACTAACTAAAAGAGTAATTCAGAGTCTTGGAGAAGCAGCATTCAAAATTCTCTTGCAACTACTTGTGTACAATTGCACCATGCTACCCCACAATCTCCCTGGCACTTTAGAGAAGTTATTCTTCCCTTTCCTTCCTAAAATACTCTCGTGTTGCCTGTTGTGGTTTCTGACTAAATGTAGTACAGGAACATCACAGTTTTAACGGCCCTGGCCTCTTCTTACAGTCTAACCACATGTACAGGAAAAGGCCTGACAGCTCTGAAACTCCACCAGCTCATTGAGCTGAGCTCACTAATTAATACTCAGTTCCCTTTACCTGCTCTCAGGTACAGTGGTTTTCCAACTTTTTTCTAGCAACCCAGTTGAACAAAATTGTTGATGCCCGTGACCCAGCGGAGCTGGGGATGAGGGGTTTGAGAGGGGTTCAGGGCTAGGGATGGGGCCAGGGATGAGGGGTTTAGGATGCAGGAAGGGGCTCCGGATTTGGGGTGGACTCAGGGCTGGGGCAGGAGGTTGGGGGTGCGGGCTTACCTCAGGCGGCTCCCAGTCAGCAGCCCAATGGGGGTGCTAAAGCAGGCTTCCTGCCTGTCCTGGCACTGTGGACCCTGCTGTGCTCCTCAAGCAGCCAGGTCCAGCTCCTAGGTGGAGGCACGCAAGTGGCTCTGCATGGCTCTCGCCTGTAGGCACTGCCCCACCCCCCAGCTCCCATTGACCAGGAACCAGCCAATGGGAGTGTGGAACCGGTGCTCGGGCAGCACACAGAGCCCCATGACCCCCTGCCTAGGAGCTGGACCAGCTGCTGGCCACATCCGGGGTGCAGCGCAGTGTCAGAACAGGTAGGGACTAGCCAGCCTTAGCTGGGCAGCACTGCTAATGGGACTTTTAATGGCCTGGACGGTGGTGCTGACCAGAGCTGCTGCGACCCAGTACTGAGTTGCAATCTGCAGTTTGAAAACCACTGCTCTGGTTGAGGGAGCCAAGCACAACCAATATATTCAACACAGAGGTATACAGACCCAAGTGGGAGCTCCTTTTTCCACTCCCTAGGTGGCAGATCCAAAGAGCTCAATGTTCTATATAGTCCCTAATCCAGAGGCTACCTCCAAATAAAGGGCCTGGATTCCAGTGTTCCAAAGTTCATCTCTTATTCGGGCACTGTTCATTAAAGGTGTAGGACAATTGCTACACTCCTCCTATAGGAAGCTTTACTTCAGTGGTAGGTGAATGGCCCCTACCTGCATTCTCTACAGCACATTGGGATTAGCAGAGTGGAAAGTGCTAGTGAAATCTAAGAGATGATGCTGATGCAAAGTGCTTTGGTCTAGAAATGGGGATTGGACTTCCTGTAAGAACAGGCATTTTCTCATGAGACTTCTCCAGGCTAGTCTTACAATTTGAGAGACTTCAAGTAGCTTGGGTTGATGGGAATTGTGTGCAAGGCAATGAAGAATCGGGCATTCAGAATTCAGGTCAGATCCATACAGATTGTACCCCCACTTGTGGAAGAAGGGGAGGCTGTGTTCCCACTCCATAAGCCCAGGATGGGACATGTTCCCTCTCTGTCCTCTACACACACGCCACTGCTACAGCAGTTCAAACAGACCGGTACAAAATCATCTGGAAGAGTGACAACAAGCAAACAGGTTTCAGAGGAACAGCCGTGTTAGTCTGTATTCGCAAAAGGAAAGGAGTACTTGTGGCACCTTAGAGACTAACCAATTTATTTGAGCATGAGCTTTCGTGAGCTACAGCTCACTTCATCAGATGTTTACCGTGGAAACTGCAGCAGACTTTATATACACACAGAGAATATGAAACAATACCTCCTCCCACCCCACTGTCCTGCTGGTAATAGCTTATCTAAAGTGATCAACAGGTGGGCCATTTCCAGCACAAATCCAGGTTTTCTCACCCTCCACCCCCCACACAAATTCACTCTCCTGCTGGTGCTAGCCCATCCAAAGTGACAACTCTTTGCATAATCAAGTCGGGCTATTTCCTGCATAGATCAAGGTTTTCTCACATCCCCCCCACCCCCATACACACACAAACTCACTCTCCTGCTGGTAATAGCTCATCTAAACTGACCACTCTCCAAGTTTAAATCCAAGTTAAACCAGAACATCTGGGGGGGGGGTAGGAAAAAACAAGAAGAAACAGGCTACCTTGCATAATGACTTAGCCACTCCCAGTCTCTATTTAAGCCTAAATTAATAGTATCCAATTTGCAAATGAATTCCAATTCAGCAGTTTCTCGCTGGAGTCTGGATTTGAAGTTTTTTTGTTTTAAGATAGCGACCTTCATGTCTGTGATTGCGTGACCAGAGAGATTGAAGTGTTCTCCGACTGGTTTATGAATGTTATAATTCTTGACATCTGATTTGTGTCCATTTATTCTTTTACGTAGAGACTGTCCAGTTTGACCGATGTACATGGCAGAGGGGCATTGCTGGCACATGATGGCATATATCACATTGGTGGATGTGCAGGTGAACGAGCCTCTGATAGTGTGGCTGATGTTATTAGGCCCTGTGATGGTGTCCCCTGAATAGATATGTGGGCACAATTGGCAACGGGCTTTGTTGCAAGGATAAGTTCCTGGGTTAGTGGTTCTGTTGTGTGGTATGTGGTTGTTGGTGAGTATTTGCTTCAGGTTGCGGGGCTGTCTGTAGGCAAGGACTGGCCTGTCTCCCAAGACTTGTGAGAGTGTTGGGTCATCCTTTAGGATAGGTTGTAGATCCTTAATAATGCGTTGGAGGGGTTTTAGTTGGGGGCTGAAGGTGACCGCTAGTGGCGTTCTGTTATTTTCTTTGTTAGGCCTGTCCTGTAGTAGGTAACTTCTGGGAACTCTTCTGGCTCTATCAATCTGTTTCTTTACTTCTGCGGGTGGGTATTGTAGTTGTAAGAAAGCTTGACAGAGATCTTGTAGGTGTTTGTCTCTGTCTGAGGGGTTGGAGCAAATGCGGTTGTATCGCAGAGCTTGGCTGTAGACGATGGATCGTGTGGTGTGGTCAGGGTGAAAGCTGGAGGCATGCAGGTAGGAATAGCGGTCAGTAGGTTTCCGGTATAGGGTGGTGTTTATGTGGCCATTGTTTATTAGCACTGTAGTGTCCAGGAAGTGGATCTCTTGTGTGGACTGGACCAGGCTGAGGTTGGTGGTGGGATGGAAATTGTTGAAGTCGTGGTGGAATTCCTCAAGGGCTTCTTTTCCATGGGTCCAGATGATGAAGATGTCATCAATATAGCGCAAGTAGAGTAGGGGCTTTAGGGGACGAGAGCTGAGGAAGCGTTGTTCTAAATCAGCCATAAAAATGTTGGCATACTGTGGGGCCATGCGGGTACCCATAGCAGTGCCGCTGATCTGAAGGTATACATTGTCCCCAAATGTGAAATAGTTATGGGTAAGGACAAAGTCACAAAGTTCAGCCACCAGGTTAGCCGTGACATTATCGGGGATAGTGTTCTTGACGGCTTGTAGTCCATCTTTGTGTGGAATGTTGGTGTAGAGGGCTTCTACATCCATAGTAGCCAGGATGGTGTTATCAGGAAGATCACCGATGGATTGAAGTTTCCTCAGGAAGTCAGTGGTGTCTCGAAGGTAGCTGGGAGTGCTGGTAGCGTAGGGCCTGAGGAGGGAGTCTACATAGCCAGACAATCCTGCTGTCAGGGTGCCAATGCCTGAGATGATGGGGCGCCCAGGATTTCCAGGTTTATGGATCTTGGGTAGTAGATAGAATATCCCAGGTCGGGGTTCCAGGGGTGTGTCTGTGCGGATTTGATCTTGTGCTTTTTCAGGAAGTTTCTTGAGCAAATGCTGTAGTTGCTTTTGGTAACTCTCAGTGGGATCATAGGGTAATGGCTTGTAGAAACTCGTGTTGGAGAGCTGCCGAGCAGCCTCTTGTTCATATTCCGACCTATTCATGATGACAACAGCACCTCCTTTGTCAGCCTTTTTGATTATGATGTCAGAGTTGTTTCTGAGGCTGTGGATGGCATTGCGTTCCGCATGGCTGAGGTTATGGGGCAAGTGATGCATAGCTCCAGCTACTCCTAAATGAGTAAGTGCTGCACGAAACCATTACTCAGAACGCTTTTGACATTACAGCACTTGTTCAATGCCTGGCATCCATATATAACACCTGTCCTAGAACTGATTATAATGTTTGGGTGCAGAAACTTGGATAAGCTTTTACTTCAGGACTAATTGAACTAGTGTAGTGTACAATGTTTTCTCTCCAGTGAGGAGAGGAAACCACAGCACTGATGCTGCACTGGCGTAGTCAGGCCTCCAAACGCCATCCCAGAAAGTAGAAATGAGCTCCCAGCAATTGTGCTGGGCACGATGGGCAATTCAAAAGTCCCAGGATTTACTGGTTCAAGTTTGTAAGGAGTGCTGTATAGGGATGTGCCAAAAAATAGCTCTGGTGGAGTTGCTGCATGGACACATAAAACCAGTGTTGCCAGCTCTCACGATTTTATCATGAGTCTTATGACAGCTGATGTTTTACTTAAAGCCTCAGCTCCTGGTAGATTGTGATTACACAAGAATACAGATCAATCATCATCATCGTCATCTTTCATTTGTTTCTAGCCCTCGTGGTTGTGGAAAAAAGCTTGACATTTTGACCTGCGTGCACCCCAAAGGCTCAAAACCTATAAGGCAAATAAAAAGACTGCCAAATGTATTATTTTTTAAAACTCGTGGATTTTCAGCCAATCTGATGATTTTTCAGTGTTCAGGGTTAGCAATACTGAAATCATTGCAAAGACAAGGGATGCAACTAATTACACCCAATCACCCTTCCCGCAACAGTTTCCTCACCTAGGCCCCAGTTCAGAAAAGCACTTAATTACATGCTTAAATCTATCCCTCTTTAGAAATGGGCCTTAAAAACATACTTAAAAGCAGAGGTTCTCAAACTTCATTGCACCATGACAGGGCTGGGGTGGAGCCCGAGCCCTGCCGCCCCAGGCTGAGTCCCTTGGGCTTTGGCTTCAGCCCCAGATCCCAGCAAGTCTAATGCTGGCCCTGGAAACCCCATTAAAATGGGGTACCCGACCCACTTTGGGGTCTTAACCCAGAGTTTAAGAACCGCTGAGTTAGGCACATGCTTACATGCTGCCCTGAGTAGGGATGCTTTCCTGATTCAGGACCTCAGAGCCAGATTGTGGTCCTCTTAACTCACACTGGTGATCAATTACTCACATGAGTGGGCTCATTTACATCAATGGAACTAGTTCTGTAAGTGTTCTCCAGGGTTGGTAAGGGGTCACAATCCGGCTTCAAGGACACTAGCTCTTAGTATAGAAATGACTTCTGAGTTCTGTGTCTGTTTATATCTGTCTGAAAATATGTCCATGTCTCTGTGTGAAAGGGTGTGGGGGGGAAGAGAACAAGGGAAAGATGGAAGGAAAATGAGGAAAATATGAGAAAAAACTAAAAACACCAAACCCCAACCAGACAGCTGTTCATCACTTAATTTCACACAACCCATGACCACATTCTACCGCTCCCTTGACTGCTGTAATCTCCCCATGACCAAGTGAGCATGGCAAGGCCCTGGACATTTCACAACTTAAAAGGCTTTGTACATCAATTGTTACAGACCTGTAACACACACACACAGTGAAGTGGTGTGTTGGAGCCTAGCCCGGGCCCTTCTCATTGGCAGCTGCAGAACTTACTTAAAATGGTGGACCACAGAGTGAGGCTGTGGTGTTCCCAGAGGTCACCACAGCAGCACTGATAATGGCTCAGAGAGGTGCAGAGGGGAATGAACCAAGGCTTGTGTCTCAAAATAGATAATAATACTACATAGCTCTTTTCATAGATCTCAAAGGGATTTGCAAACAAGGTCAGTATCATTCTAGCGGGGCGATGACTCACCAGCACAGCGCCTCCTGCTGGTTGTCTGGGAATTAGCTCTCCTCCAGCATATGGAGCACCCTCTGCAGGCCAGTATCTCGCCTGCTGCTGGCCCCGTGTCCCTCCCAGACCCCAGTGCCCTTTACCTTGGGGTGCTGCCCCCTGGCAGTGTCCCCACACTCTGGGTCTCCCCTCCCAGGGAACCCCCAACCCTCTAAACCCACCTTGCCTCCGTGGCTACTGCCAGTCATCATCTAGCCCCTGCTCACTGGGGCAGACTGCAGTGTAATGGCCACTCATCATTGGCAAGAGGTTAGGACCCGCTGCCTTTGCCTATCTCTGGGCTGCCCCTCTGCAGCCCCAGTACCTTTGTATGCCTTCACCAAGGCCTGCAGCCTGGGGTTTTATCAGGCTGGAGCTCCCCAGTTCCCTCTACCCTTCCCCAGCACTGCTCTACTTCAGGGGATGTAAAGAGGGATGTAATTTAAGCATGCTCCTGGGCAGCTAGCCCTTCCCACTCTAGGGCTAGAGTGAGACTTCTACAGCTCCTGACCCTCTCTGACCCCCCAGGCTTCCTGCGAATCAGCTGTTTGCACGGGAAGCCGGGGCAGGCTGAGAAGCAGGCCGCGGCTTCCCGCTGAGGCCCAGGGAGGCGGAGGTGAGCTGGGGCAGGGGGGCGCGAGGAGGGCCGCCCGCGACGCAGCAGGTAACCCGGGGGTGAGGGGCCGCACAGAGAAACCGCTCCCCTTCCCAGCTCACCTTCGCCACCCTCGGCCTGAGCGCGAAGCCGCCGCCTGCTTCTCAGCCCTCCCAGGCTTCCCGCCAAACAGCTGATTCGTGGGAAGCTGGGGCGGGGGGAGGGGGCGGAGAAGCAGAGTGGGGCAGCGCATTCAGTGGAGCGGAGGTGAGGTGAGCTGGGGCCGGGCGCAGGGTGGGGAGCTGCCGGTGGGTGCTTTGCACCCCCAAATTTTCCCCATGGGTGCTCCAGCCCCGGAGTACCCACGGAGTCGGTGCCTAAGGCGCCACTTTTGATGTAATCAGTGGGGGGCGCAGCTGCTCCCCCTGCTCCCCCCCAGCTACGCTCCCCCGCCCCTAGGAGCCAGAGGGACGTGCCGGATGCTTCCTGGGAGCTGCCCCAGGTAAGCACCTCTGGGACTCCCCACCTCGCCCCCCGGCAGGTCCCTCTGGCTCTTAGGGGTGAGGTGGGCACCCACTACGGTGGCCCACAAGACCCTCCTGCCTGGTTCTGGGGGCAGCCAGGGGACAGGGGAGGAGGGTGGATGGGGCAGAGGTCCGGGGGGGGGGCATCAAGGAACGCGGGGGTTTGGATGGGGCAGGAGTCCCAGGGGGTGGGGGTGGGCAGTGACCCCCTCATGGGGTGAGGAGGGAACCCGTTGTTAAGATTTTGGCAGCTCATCACTGCCTAAATGTGTTACCTTTAGCAATCCTTTCCTCCACCATCAGCACAGATACCAAACAAAATTCTCCAGAGACTCCACAGCCTTGGTTTCACACACAGGAGAACAACAGTGCACCCAGAAGAACAGCACCAACAATGAGCCCCCCCCCCGCAAAAGTTCTATTTACAAACTCAGTTAAAGAAACAGTCTGGAAGCAATTAAGCCCAAGTCCAAATGTTGTGGGGAACCTGGCAGCACGTAGATTTCAGGTTTGACAGCCAACACTTACTTTAAAATGTTTGTTGAGATTTTTTTTTGAATGCTTGTGAAAATGAAGGGCCAACAGCGACGGGCAGAGGCTGGATAGTGTGTACCAGTGGAGGTCCTGGGTGAGCCTGTCTAATGCAGCTCTGCCGGTCACCTGTTGAAGCAATCCCTGCTATTCTAGTCCTTGAATCTCTGAGGAGGTCTGCCAATGCACCTCTACCCTGACTGGCTGCAGCACCCTGTGCTTTTCTGGGCCTGGGCCTCACACAGGTGTTTTCTGCACTAGGACACTTCTTACCCATTTTTCAGCAGTGGTGCTGCTGTACTAGCATTAGCAACGCTGCAGATTTCAGCGCAGAATAGGATTGGATGACTTGGTGGTAAAAATGCCTGCACCCGGTTTGCACTGCAGTTTACATCGCTGGCAGCACGGGCGCAACTGCATCATTGCTGAAATTCAGGTCTGAAATTTCCTAGTGCAAATGTATCCACACAGCTCTGACAATGCATCTCTTCCCCTTTAATCCTGCAGCAAAATCACAATGCTGATTTAGTGTCTGCACACTTATCGCCTCCGGCTGCAAGCTGTGATGTCACAAACACAGGATGATGAGATCGGCACAGGATCAAGCGGGGAAGTGGTGACCTGGAATGTGCTTGGCAAGAAAAGCTCTTCCTCAGACATGTGTCTACAATCACAGCAAAAGGCACAAAGGAAATAACCAGCCAAGGAGATATAGAGATCATATGTATATTCTTGTTGTTTGCTCCTGTATGAAAGTCGCCTTTTAAGGGTGTCTTCACTGCAGAGGTTACCTGGGTCCAGGCACCCAGGTTTGGATATCCAGGTTAGCCAAGCCCACCTGCAAAGCGTTGCTGAGCCGTGCTCAAATCACACCCAAGTAGTTGTGTCCACACTGTTGCCACAGGAATCTGGGTTAGGCTCTAGCATTTCAAGGGGCGTATCCCATGGTTCTGAGCACCGCACTAAGCTGAGCTGCTCTAGGAATTGTTTCGTGGTATGTTGCAGGAGAACTTGCCTATTCTGCCCCAGGCCTCTGTGCAGAATGTTTGTAGCCCATCAACTCAGTAAACTAAAACACTTATGACTCTGCATGCTCCTCACTTCTGTCCATTCCAGATGATGCCAAGGCATGGCTCTAGCTCAGGACAATTACCTGTTCCTGATTTTGGCACTGTTAATGCAGCAGAATGCAGACGGAGGGCATGAGACTCAGTGGAGGGCATTGCGGCAGCGGCTCGTGGCCCTCAGGCAGTGGCAATGGGTCTTGGTGAGGAGATCAGACAGGCTGCATGCTAACATGGCAGAGTGGAGATAGCTGATGTAGATTGTGGATTCCTGTGGTTCGCTGTGGATTCTTCCTGTGCTGACTGGAAGAGACTAGTACAGGACCACAAGCACAGTGAGGTGGGATTCCATCCTCACGAAGATCTGGGATTACCAACATTGACTCCAGAACTTTCACATCAGGAAGCAGACCTTCATAGACCTGTGTGAAGAGCTTGCCCTAACCCACCAGTGCCAGGACATGCAGATGAGGGAGGCCACACTAGTCCAGAATCATAGACGCATAGGACTGGAAGGAGCCTTGAGAGGTCATCTAAGCCAGTTCCCTGCACTGAAGGCAGGGCTTCATAATAACTAGAAGTGGGTTGCTATTTCCATCTGTGAGCTGGCTATAGGTGGCCGGTGATAAGTTGGTGGCTAACCACCCTGATGCTGGCAAGTCAACTGTTGGTGCTGTGGTGGTGGAGGTGTGTGAGGCAACTATTGCTGTGGTTTACGGAGAGGTGGAGGACATTGCGAATGTTCCCAAATCACAAGCTGATTTTGAGAGAATGGGGTTCTAGAACTGTGCTGGGGCCATCAAGAGCACAGACGTGTGCCCACGGTTTGCCTGCCACAAAGTGCGCGTGAACATGCCAACCAGAATGGATACTGCCAGCTCCTTACTCAGGCCTGGGCCGACCATAAAGGGAGGTTTGTGATCACCAATGTTGATCACCTGTGTTGGATGCATTGGCAGGGTGCATGAGGTCAGGGTGCTCAGGAGATCTAGTGTTTACCTGTTTGGACAAGAAGGGACTTTATTCTCTCCCAGTAATATGGATATCAAGGGGGTTCTGTGCCCACTGATATTTAGGGAACCCAGCCTATCTATCCTCCGTTGCCCTGGCTCATGAAGCCCTGCCCAAACATCAGAGCACCTGGTAGAAAGCAGCTTTATTACACACTGAGCAGTTCCAGGAAGGTGGTGGAAAGTGCATTTGGCTTACTGAGGCCAAGACAGTACTGCCTCCAAACTTGTTTGGATGCCAGTGTGCCCAACGCCACTTGTGTCATTAGGATGTGCTGCATACTACACAACATATTCAGAGACAAGGGGGACAGCTTTCCCGCGGAGTGGGTTCAAGACACTGCTAAGATACAGGCCCATACAGGCAATGAGAAATGGCATCTCTGATCACTGGGGCTGGGTCCAAGAGACCAAGGAAACACTGTGTGCCCATATCCTTGCATCACATGGGGAGATGGGTGGGGAAATGAGATGTTGGGGAATGTGATGTTGTGTAGTCTTGTATTTTGTGTGCGTGTGTGTGTTTATTTGCTATTGCTTTTATGTAATTTTCTGAGAATTTATGAGACTTGATTAAAAGTTTTGGATAAAACTTCCTGCTCCCTCCTTTTTTCCCAAGCGCTCACACGCTGGTGTAATGTACAACCACCATACTTCACTAAAAATTCTTTATTCAGAACAAATACAGGCAGCTCACCTGCCACTATGCAAAGTGTGCAAATGTTAAGAAAAGCGAAAATGGAGTGTGTGATGAAAATAGGGTGACCAGATGTCCCTATTTTATAGGGACAGTCCAGATATTCAGGGCTTTGTCTTATAGAGGTACCTATTACTCCCTATCCCTTGTTCCAATTTTTCACACTTGCTATCTGGTCACCCTAGATGAAAGCCAACAGTAACGCCAAACAGTGCAATGTCCCTGGTAATGGAATTGCGTATCACCAATGTACCTGTTCTCCTTCTCCTGAGGCTGCCTGGGGCAAGAGTGAACAGGGTACATGTGCCTATGCACCCTTCCATTCTCACTACTCACTCCAGCTGAGAAGTAATTCTGGAAAGATTTCTTTTTGGGGGTGGGGAGGTGTGGAGAAGGAGAGAAGGAGAGGTGGAAAAGTGTGCTGCCCCTTTAAAGGCTGCGGAGGTATTATTTAAGTGGAAAAAGTGTTTCATGGTTGCAATGGAATGTGTTTGTGTTTCACTAATTGATTGAGGCAAGAGAAAGAGAGAGCGAAAAGACCTTCCTTCCCCGTGACAGATTCAGGAATTTTTCCGCTAATCAAGAAGGAAAACAAAAAGCTGTGCTATGAGCGGGAGAATAGGAAGAGGGGGGATTCCCAGGTGTCCCATAAACCTGATGGCCATGGACAAAACATTTCAATCTAAGCAGACCCTGCACTGGAAAGTCTGAGGCAGCGCTGGTGAAAGCTACAAATTAGGAGCATGCCTCTCGATAGCAATGACTACCCTGGCAATGCTATACCTGCTGCCAACAAACTGTTCCTTTCAAATGCAGAGGACAGGGGCAATAGACTCAGAGTGGGGAAAGTTATTCTAGAGCAGTGGCCGCCAAACTTTTTCCATCGCACCCCCACTTATCCATAATGGAATCTATCTGGACACCTCCCCAGAATTGCGGTTGGGAGCTGCGGCTGGAGCTGCAGTTGGGGCAGAGAGCGGGGCCGCAGCTGCGGTCAGGAGCCAGAGCCAGGAGCAGGGCCACCAGCGAGGCAACAGCTGAGGCTGGAGCTGCGGCTCGGGCGTGGCCAACACGGAGCCACAGCCAGGGCTGTGGCTGGCACTGCGGCCAGGAGCAGAGCTGGGGGCCAAGGCCAGGCCTGAGTTGAATCTGCGGGAAGGGCAGGAGCAGAGCTGGGGACAGAACAGGGCTGGGTGGTGCTCCCTTCCCACTGCACTATGGGGCCTGGCCTGGGCCCCGCCATGTCCCCCGAAAATGTTCCTCCACATCCCACAGTTTGGGGACCACTGTTCTAGAGTGTATGCTAATGGGCAGAAAAATCCTCTGCAGTCTTCCCCTTATGGGAGCTGCACCCTGAGTCCATTCCCGAGGGAAATAAAAATCCAGTTTGATTCTTCTCTATTCAGGGGCTGCACCCCAGTCCATTTCAAGGAGCACAGGAATCCAGATGAGCTTCTTCCCCTGCTTCTGGGGTGCTGTAGCTGTCTGACCATACTGCAAACTTAATTAGCCAGTCCTCTTCAAAGGGGGGCACGTTACAGGTAAATCGTGGACTGATGCCGAAATTAGAAATAATTCTCCCCATTTGGTTTTGGCAAAGAATGTTTCTCTCCTGGCTCCGCAAGGGCTGGGATGAGTTGCCCAGTAATCAAACAAAGCATTTTCTCAGTTAAGCTGCCTTCAATTGTATTCGATGAAATAGAAGGGAGCAGTTGAACAGGATCTACACTTTCCCCCTGATAAGTATTTTCCCCTTTCCATGGATAATTCCATTGGGTGGGATGCAGCATATTGTTTTGTCTATTTATTTAGTTTTCGTACATAAATTCAAAGCTTGTGACAGTGAAGGACACATTGGAGACAGTCAGGGTGACCGCACAGCAAGTGTGAAAAATCGGGACGAGGTTGGGGGGTAATAGGAGACTATATAAGAAAAAGACCCAAAAATCGGGACTGTCCCTACAAAATCGGGACATCTGGTCACCCTAGAGACAGTTATAGTGCAAGTGGGTACCAGGCAAGCTTCCCCCTCCAAGTAGGGTTGCCAGTTTTGGTTGGACTTATTCCTGGAGGTTTCATCACATGACATAATCTTTAATTAAAGATGAATCTTTAATTCCTGGAGACTCCAGGACAATCCTGGAGGATTCTCCAAGAATACACACTCAGAAAGGTATGTCCATGTACCTCATTCTTGACCTGCCGCACCTGTTGCTATTCCTGGTCCTTCCTCCTCTCAACTCTATCCCAGTACAGTAGTTCAGTTCTGATCTGCAGTCAGAAGAAGAAATACTTTATTGTAAGTACACTACAAATGTTTCAGCAAGGAAATACTTCCTGAAGAGGTCTGTGCTAAACAAACACTTTCTATCAGAGGAGGAGCACATGGCATGTGCCCCCTTTCCTCAGAAAAGGATTCGCCTTAAAATATGTGATTACGTGCACGCTAGAAAGCAGATTTATTTATGAATGTAGATTTAAAAAAAATCTGTAAGTGTGTGAGCATCTGTAGGGGAAGTGGGAGCATGCAGACAGAAGACAATAGGACACTGGCCCAGTTATTAACGTGCTTGGTACAATCTCTGAAGATTTGCTATTTTACCAACTCAGTATAAACAGCTGGAGGAAATAAGCAATTCGTCTTCCACCCTTACCCACTGTTAGACCAATCCACCTCAGTCTTTATCTGCAGCAAGCCATCCAGTTCATGTCCTAGTATCTCCCAAGAGCAAACCCAATACACTGCAAACTTGATCTGCAAGCCCCTCATCACAGGCCAATCCTGGGTCTGTGCTGGGCAGGGACAGCCAATCATGTTTAACATGAAGGAGACAGCAATCATGGGTGATGATTTTGTGACGTGCAGAGACAGGGACTTGAATGAGACCTAAGGAAATCATTCTATATAGACTCTAATCAGAAGCTGAACCTACGTTTCCAAAGGTAAGAGGGAAAGGCTGTAGTCAAATCCCACCCACTGGTTTGAGATACAGTCATTTTATGAGACAGAGTGGATGATTATGTAGATGATAGGTCCAGGGTAATAGGGGGATGCTAAAGTGGTGTTGATGAAGGCATAATCTCAAATGAACCTCCACCCCTAAAGCCTCACAATCAGAAGACAGTGTTTAAATATATTGAAAAATGCCAGGTACTGCTAGACTGTCCATGTAGTCGGAAATTGCATATGTCCCTCACAGCCTGTGTGACCTAGGACATGTCTCTCTGAGGGTACGTCTACACTGCAAAATTAGGTCAATACTATAGAAGTTGATTTTTAGAAATCAATTTTATACAGTCGAATGCGTATGTCCACACTAAGCGCATTAAGTTGGCGGAGTGCATCCTCACTACCATGGCGAGCATCGACTTACGGAACGGTGCACTGTGGGTAGCTATCCCACAGTTCCCGCAGTCTCTGCTGCCCATTGGAATTTGGGGTTAAGCTCCCAATGCCTGATGGGGCAAAAACATTGTTGCGGGTGGTTTTGGGTACGTCATCAGTCGCCCCTCCCTCTGTGAAAGCAACGGCAGACAATTGTTTCGTGCCTTTTTTCCATGCGGATGCCATACTGCTTTCAACAGACGGTGCAGTAGGACTGCTAACCATCATCATCCACCGCTTCTGCTGCAACTCCGCTTTGTTGCTATTGTCTCAATAGTGAATTTCTCCATGTTGTCTGTCATGGGCTCCCGAGTACGTGTGTTCTGCGGGAAATGTGCGCAGTGCTAACCGTCATCCTCCACCGCTTCCGCTGCAACTCTGCTCTGCTGCTCTCATGAATCCACCTCACAGGTCCTCTTGTCATTCTCTATAAATAACTATTCTCGTGGCATCTGTCGTCAGCCACCACTTCCACTGCAACTCTGCTCTCCTGCAGACGCCATACCACAGCAAGCATGGAGCCCGCTCAGATCACCGCGGCAGTTATGAGCATTGTAAACACCTCGCGCATTATCCTGCAGTATGTGCAGAACCAGAACCTGCAAAAGCAGACGAGGAGGTGACGGCAGCGCGGTGATGAGAGTGATGGGGACATGGACACAGACTTCTCTCAAAGTACGGGCCCCAGCAATTTGGACATCCTAGTGACAATGGGGCAGGCTCATGCCGTGAAACGCCGATTCTGGGCCGGGGAAACAAACACAGACTGGTGGGACTGCATAGTGTTGCAGGTCTGGGATGATTCCCAGTGGCTGTGAAACTTTCACATGCATAAGGGCACTTTCATGGAACTTTGTGACTTGCTTTCCCCTGCACTGAAGCACAAGAATACCAAGATGAGAGCAGCCCTCACAGTTCACAAGCGAGTGGCGATAGCCCTCTGGAAGCTTGCAACATCAGTCAGTCGGGAATCAATTTGGAGTGGGCAAATCTACTGTGGGGGCTACCGTGATCCAAGTAGCCAATGCAATCACTGAGCTGCTGCTATCAAGGGTGGTGACTCTGGGAAATGTGCAGGTCATAGTGGATGGCTTTGCTGCAATGGGATTCCCTAACTATGGTGGGGCGATAGACGGAATGCATATCCCTGTCTTGGGACTGGACCACCTTGGCAGCCAGTACGTAAACCACAAGGGGTACTTTTCAAAGGTGCTGCAAGCACTGGTGGATCACAAGGGACGTTTCACCGACATCAATGTGGGATGGCCGGGAAAGGTACATGACGCTCGCATCTTCAGGAACTCTGGTCTGTTTGAACAGCTGCAGGAAGGGACTTACTTCCCAGACCAGTTGGAGATGTTGAAATGCCTATAGTTATCCTGGGAGCCCCAGACATGCCGCTTATATGATGAGCTACATGCAATTCTAGGGGGTGCCCCTACCACTACCCCACCCCTGTCCGTGGACACCTGCAAGGGGGGAGTCTCACACAACAGGGATGAGGATTTTGGGGATGAGGAAGATGAGGAGGAGAAGGAGGAGGAGGTGGAGTATAGCGCACAACAGCCAAGAAGAGAAACTGTTCTCCCTGACAGCCAGGAACTGTTTATCACCCTGGAGCCAATACCCTCCCAACTCTCCCAAGGCCAGTATAGCTACTGGAAAAGTCTGTTAACGTGTCTGGGGATGGAGTGGAAATCCTCCAGGGACATTATTAAGGGGACATTCAGAGGGGACATTATTAAGGGGACATTTCCGATACTAAGCACCCATCGGGTTGATCATTTAAAAGGAGGGGCTGTGGTTTTTGGGTTAACATGCAACACAAACCCAACTTAACCCCCCCCCCCCCAATTCTCTGGGATGATCACTTCACCCCTCCTCCCACCGCGTGACTAGTATCAGGGAAGATTCCTGCCAGCCGGAGTGGCTGTTTGCATCTTTGGTAGGCTTGCCTAAGCTCCTTAATTTTCATGCGGCACTGCTGTGGGTCCCTGTTATAGCCTCTGTCCATCATGCCCTTGGAGATTTTTTCAAATATATTAGCATTTCGTCTTTTGGAACTGAGTTCTGATAGCACGGATTTGTCTCCCCATACAGCGATCAGATCCAGTACCTCCTGTTTGGTCCATGCTGGAGCTCTTTAGCAATTCTGGGACTGCATGGTCACCTCTGCTGATGAGCTCGCCACACTGGTCAAACAGGAAATGAAATTCAAAAGTTCCCAGTGCTTTTCCTGTGTACCTGGCTAGTGCATTTGAGTTGAAAGTGCTGACCAGAGCAGTCACAATGGAGCACTCTGGGATAGCTCCCAGAGGCCAATACCATCAAATTGCATCCACACTACCCCAAATTCAACCCGGAGATGTCGATTTCAGCGCTAATCCATTCCAGAGGAGATGCTTCCATGCTGATGACACTCATTAAAAAATGTGTTAATTAAATTTGTAACTGAACTCTTTGTGGGAGACTTGTATGTCTCCTGCTCTGTGGTTTTACCCGCATTCTGCCTTATATTTCGTGTTATGGCAGTCTCGGATGACGACCCAGCACATTTTGTTCGATTTAAGAACACTTTCACTGCAGATTTGACAAAACACAAAGAAGGTATCAATGTGAGATTTCTAAAGATAGCTACAGCACTCGGCCCAAGGTTTAAGAATCTGAAGTGCCTTCCAAATCTGACAGGGACGAGGTGTGGAACATACTTTCAGAAGTCTTAAAAGAGCAACACTCTGATTTAGAAACTACAGAATCGGAACCACCAAAAAAGAAAATCAACCTTCTGTTGGTGGCATCTGACTCAGATGATGAAAATGAACTTGCAGCAGTCCGCACTGCTTTGGATCGTTATCAGTCAGAACCCATCATCAGCAAGGAAACATGTCCTCTGGAATAGTAGTCAAAGCATAAAGGGGCATACAAATGTTTAGCATGTCTGGCACGTAAAATACCTTGCAACACTGGCTACAACAGTGCCATGCAAATGCCTGTTCCGACTTTTAGGTGACATTGTAAATAAGAAGCGGGCAGCATTATCTCCCGTAAATGGAAACAAACTTGTTTGTCTGGGCGATTGGCTGAACAAGAAGTAGGACTGAGTGGACTTGTAGGCTCTACAGTGTTACACTGTTTTAAGTTTGAGTGCAGTTATGTAAAAAAATAATTCTACATTTGAAAGTTGCACTTTCACAATAAAGAGATTGCACTACAGTGCTTGTATGAGATGAATTGAAAAATACTATTTCTTTTATCTTTTTTGCAGCACAAATATTTGTAATAAAAAATAATGATATAAAGTGATCACTGTATACTTTGTATTCTATGTTGTAATTGAAATCAATGCATTTGAAAATGTAGAAAACATCCAAAAATATTTAAATAAATGGTATTCTATTATTATTTAACAGTGTGATTAAAACTGTGATTAATCATTATTTTTTAAATCTCGTGATTAATCGCAATTAATCTTTTTAATCATTTGACAGCCCTAGGTACAAGCATACTTGCCATCTGGCTCTAGCATGCACCAGTCGAGGAAACAATTGTGCAAATGAAAGAGGAAATCTCTATCTAGACTATTTCCATCCTCTATTGTTTGTTACTCAACCCATTTGTTATAGAGACAAATATGTAAATCTGAGGATTGCAACACTGCATTGTGACATGTTCCTTTTAACATTTAATTTTAGCAGCATGAAAGGGATATGCAATTCAGAAAAAACCCAGTTCAGATGAAAGCGGAAACCTGTGATACTGAAGAGACGATGTTTTTACCATAAAAGGAAACAGATCAGTTCAATGACCCTACAGGTTTGTGTTCTGTTGTGTGGGTGATCCAGTTAGATTTCTACTCCTGCTCTCTCACTTCTCAGGACCTGGTAGGGTCTGGAAGTCCTGTGGAGGATGTTTCCAGTGATCCAGGTGATTAGAGCTTTGTGCTGCCAGCCATGAATCCCAGGCTTGATTCCTGGTCTTTGGGCCTTTGCTCCATGGTGTGCAGGAGTCATATTTCCCTATTCTAAAGGAATCCTAGACTGGGACATTCTCTGCCAGTGAGAAGCTGCATATTGATAAAGTTCCCTCCTTGAACCCCAGATCATTATATTTATTTATATAGCATCTTTTAAAATGAGGTTTGATGGTTCAGCTACCGAGACCCTCCCCTAGCATAACACTCTTTCCACCTCAACGTGTGAAAGAGTATTTGGAAACAGGCAAAGTTAAGTAGTTATGAATAAAATAACTCAAACAGGGAAGACTCCAGCACTGAGAAGACTTTCCCCCAGCTCGATGCAGACTGGACCTTGGGACTACGAGCAGGGACAATACATCTGGTCTTGGTGGGACACAGGGTAAGAGCTGATCTTGCAAATACATTGACCCTAGATTACCAAGGTGCTTATATACTGGAAATATGACCCTAAACCAGGGGTAGTCAATAGGCAGACCGCAGACCAAATCCGGACCACCAGATGCTTTTGAACAGACCCTGAAATCTTTTTATTTACTTATTATCATTATTATTGTTTTTATTATTTTCTCTGGAGTCTTGTCCTTGACCAAGAAATTTGGACCTTGATAAAAAATAATTGACTGCCCCAGCTCTAAAGTGTTTAACAGAAAAGTGCTGATTTAATGCTAAGTCCCCATCTAAACCACAGCTTTTCACCATGTCACTAACAAGCTAAAGGCACCACTGGCTGAAAATATAGTTTGTGTTCATTGTGCACATGGTCAGTAGTTTATTACTAATCCATGAATCTTAACCATGCATCATCCCTGACCGTGGCCTAAAGTGGTACATGGCTCCGCTCCTATCAGGGGTAAGGCACATGGTTATTTTGCTGTTTGGATGGGCTGGGTACCTCCAACCGTGTCCTTCTCAATTCCCACTTAAGTCAATGGGAGTTGGGATCATTCACAGCACTTGGCAGGGTCCGGATCAAAGCTTTTAGCATTGCTAGTCAGTTATCACAAGGCTATTGATAAAGTTCCCTCAAGAACCTCAAATCAAGACATTCCTGGCCAGCCAACACTGATGTACTGATACCTTTATTCCTTAAAACAAGGAAATAAGAACATTTTGTTTGCTGAAATCTTGCAGCTACAACACACTTTCAATTCCTCAAACACAGTGTTCTCCACATGACTAAAAGCATCCCCATGACTAAAAGCATCCCCCGCTTTCCTCCCTATCTCTTTCCTCCCAAGTACACACACATGTGCAACTGGTGTTCAGAAGGAGAGAGCCTATGCCCTGTTCTTTATAAAAAGGATAAGAATATGATATGTGCATGCTTCATTGAGAAAGTTACCAAACCACAGGAGTTTGTGAAAGGGGAAAGCCAAGATCTGGAAAATGCGCAGAACAAGAACATTTAAAAAAATAAAAGGAGTACTTGTGGCACCTTAGAGACTAACCAATTTATGTTTTACAGTATCTCCTTCACCAAGTACACTGCTTAGCAAGACTGTAGGGATCCCAATCACTTGCATTCACTATGCAAGACAAAGTGATCATGTCATAAGGCTGGTGGGCTAGGTTGCAATGTTGGCCTCTTCACATCATGCTGTTTTATCGGTGTGCAAAAGATGCTGCAATTGCTATGTTTTAAATTAAGAGCTGGATCCTGGCCCCCTGCTCTGGCTCACGTGCACCACTCCACTGTGTAAAGGGGCTGTGAATTGACCTAACCAGCCAGCTGAGAATTTCCCTGCCCTGGGGGAATCTCAGTGAGACATACCTCACCCACACCCTTGTAGCCCTTCGCACAGAGGATAAAATTGGTGGTGTGGCCAGAGCATTCCTGCACTCCAGCCACCCTGGCTGCTGAATCAGCCCCATGGGAGTTGTTACCAACTGGTGCAAGTTAGAGCAGCTCTGTGGTTACTCCACCTTGCTTTAGAAAGTGAAATGGTCCAGGACTTGGGGAGAACAAAGGTGTTCCATTAGGATATCCTGCATGAAGCACAGCATGACCTGAAGATCAGGGCCTGTGACTCCAGAGACAAAGTAGGGAAAAAAAGTGTGTTTATTATGAGAGCTAAACTCAGCCACACACACACAGGCAAATGGTATTCTCATTTTTTTCTGGTGCTCAGTCCACACAACTACCCCAGCAGGATAGAGTGTGATGACATTCTCAACCAATGAAACTCAAGACCACAAGATCTAACATTGTAACATCAGACAAATTTGTTACTTAGCAACAACCAAAAACCTTTAACCCTTTGATGGATGTCATCATCACATGAATTTGTGTTGCAATGCAGCATAGCAAAGTCTGAAATAAATGTGTGGATCTTTAATTGTCATGCAAAGCCATAGGCTCATAGGACACATCATGGAAAGTTAGGAATATACTGTGAATTTAGGGGCAGGTGACTGTAGAGTGCAGATGAAGGAACAGGGATGAAACCAGGTATGAAAATCTAATTTGTGTGAAAAAAATTAAAGGCGGGGTTCTGGGTTGTTCCTCGCAAGGGACAGGAGACTTTTGAGGTGGCAGATTTGAGAGCTGTTTTAAGTGAATTTGGTGCAAATGAAGTGTGTCAGATCAACCACTCCTGGAGACAGAAGTCTTTTACTTATCTTCATGATAGGTACAGGCAGGACAGTGGAAATGCAAGACTCCCCCAACCCCACCAATGTGCCTCAAATCCTGTCCTGGATAAGTCACCTGTACGGACAAGAGAGGAGCTCATTTTCTTTGTCCCATTCAATCCTTGGCCTCTCTAAGACTGCCATCGAGGTTAACAAATAGTGCTACTGATTATGGTGATGATTTTGGTGATATGGGCTCCTCACTAAGAACTGGGCTGAGACTGCTTATTTGTTTCCCACAGAGGCCACTAAAGAGCCAGCAAATGGTGGTAACTTTCAGCAGTGTGAGACAGAACTGGACCCAGAGATCTGTATCTTACAGATCTAGGAAAAGGGCAAATGAGCATTCCAGGTGCATTTGGTTAACATTACAGTGTGCCGTCCTGTCCCCCACAGAGCCATTTTGTAGCAGTTGTGTCCCTGACAGCTGCCCAGGAATTCCAGGAATGTGAAGTCACCCTGTGCTTTCCCCTCCTGCTCCAGCCTGTCGGCAAGAACAGGATATTCACCATAGAGAAAAAGAGACACGTCTTGTTATCAGGAAAAAACACTCAGTCAGCGTCTGCAATATACTCTGATTAACCATACGGCCACCAGGGCTTCATCATCAGGAAGCCAGGGGACATTAGCTTGCGGGAAAGGGCATCAGGGAGGCAGTGGGCTACAGAAATTTGCTCAGCTGGCACTGAAATTATCCATATAGCACTGGAAAAGAATAAAAGGAATAATGGTAACCCCTTGCCAAACTGCAATGTCAGCAAGAAGTTTTATTTACATCAGAATCCTCCAGAACCAGCTGAGATGAGATTATAGACTTACAGAGAGAATAGCAGATGGGATGCACTGAGACACAGAGGAAAAGTCCCATCAAAGGGGTCCAGGGAAATAATAAACTACAAGAGTGGAACTTGAGCCATTTAAGTCTCTCCATTATCCACCCATAACGTGGAACTGCATCCTTAATATAGGAACAATTTGAGGATTCAGTCATTAATATAATAGCTGTCCATGAATCTTCTCCCCATTTGCTGCTTCTTGTCCTCTTTCTTGATGTAGCATCCCACTAAAAACAGATGGATGGGGACCTCCTTGCAACACTTCACCAGAGATAGGCAGATGGCTGGGACATTAGTGTAAGTTTTCACTGGAAACAGCACCTCTAATGCCCAGTAATGCACTGCAGAACTGAAGTTGGGTATAAACCTGTAGGGGATTTGAACCCCCAACATCTTGGCTCCGCGGTGAATGATTTTGGACGGACTGCTGCAGTGATGCCCTACTGGGGTGGCCAAACTTACTGACCCTCCGAGCCCCATACGATAATCTTCAGAAGTTTGAGAGTCACAAGACCTCCCTCCCCGCAGGGCAGAAGGCCCTAGCCACACCATCCCACCACAGGGCAGAAGCCCCAAGCTCCTCCCCACCCTCAGTCTGGTAGGCAGAGAATGAGGGGCGGGCATAAGGGGACTCCACAAGCCACATTTTAACTGTAAAAGAGCAGTATATGGCTCACAAGCAGCGGTTTGGCCATGACCCTAAATGGCAGTACCTACCAGTGCCCTCTCCCATCTCCCTGATCCACATAAACACCTCTCATTTCCAGCATAGCCTCTGCAAATATGTCCTGTCTCAGGTAAACAGGATTTTGCTGCACTGGCTGACCTTGTTTACCTCCCTGAAAAAAAAACTCATTGGAATTTTTCCTAGGAGCTGGTGAGTCACCTCTTAGAAATGTGCTGGCCGTTCCATACTGAGTCATTCCTATTATACTCCCCCAGCTCACTGTCCTGCAACAGAGAGTCAAGGCCAAACAAGAACCCCCTGCTATCCCGATGATGTAACGTGCTCTCTGTCAGCCCAGCAGCGACTGCCCTTGTTATTGCTGTGGCAATTGTCTCTGCAAAAGGAAGTGAGGCCTAGTGACCAGGCATTCTCTGTGCCACAACACAGGAAGCGCGCTGAAAAATTAACCACGGGCATTGTCAACTCCAAAACCACAACACAAAACAAACCAAAAAAAAAAAAAAAAAGATTTCACGAGAACAATTACCAAAAGAAAAGAAAAGAAAAAAGGCCAACTAAACTGGAGGAAGGCCAAGGACCCCGTGTTTTCATTTCACAACACAATACACATTAAATAATACTTCCTTCTTGCAAGAAGGCCCTTGTGGGGCTGGTTTTTTTTTTGTTTTGTTTTTCTTCATTACTGGAAGGGAGTCCATCCATATCAGTCATTCTCAGCCACACCACGAGGTCAGGATGAAGGTCTCTTCAGCACTGCTCCTCTGCACCAAGCATATCAGCTATTCTCAGCACCACTCGGGAGCAAAGGCTGCTTCTGTCTGACCACCAGCCCTTCCCAGCCCCACTGCAACACAATGGTCTTCAGAGTTGCTTCTGCTCATCTGTCATCCTCAGCCCTCCTGTTGAGTAAAGGTTTCTTCCGCCCTTCTCTTGTCCATCCATCCATCCATCCATCCATCTCAACTGTGTCAGCCCCACTGCAGAGCCAAGGTCTCTTCAGCATAGCTACTATTCATCCATAGGAGCTAGGGAGACTATCTATGCCTAGGAGCAATGTGGACTAAGCCTCCTCAGTGCTGCCCTTCTCCATCCAGCAATCTCGGTAGTTCTCACCTCCACTGCAGTCCTCTTCAGCACTGCTCCGCCTGTGCACTTCCAATATGCTACTGCAGTCATAACTAGGCGCGTCTCTCTGAATCTGGCAACCGCATCACCACTCCCAAGCAAAGATCTCTTCCTCACTGCAACTATCCATCCTGCTGAAGAGTAGGTCCCAGAACCTCATCACACTTGGTCACTGTGGCTCAGCAGGATTGTGACACTAGTTAGCCAAGTCCTGTGTCCACCGCGGGCCTCATCTGCTGGGAGCTACCACATATGTACAGGTGGCACTGTTAGTGCCATCTAAGATTAAGGTTGCCTGACACTTCCTGTGATAAGACTGTTTTCAATTGCTTTTACTTTGCCAGACTTTAACTGTTTAGGATGAAACTTCCCATGCTGAGTGTCTGTCTCAGGCTGAAATTTTTTGGAATGCTTAGGCTAAAGAGGTGCAGCTCTTTCTAAGAATGAGACTAGAGGAAAATATGATGTTTTACCCATTTAAAAATAGTCTTACAACTGTTTCACTGAGAAGCTCTTGTACTTCCATGCTTTGGAGAAGGAACTTGAAATTTGGTAGGGGCATCACCCTGGTGTTAGGGATGTGCCTTTTGCCATCTCCGTGAAACTGTGCTCAAATTGGGCACAATTATAACTCTGAAAAATCTCAGTTCTCACGTGGGCAGTAGAGATTTGCTGGAGTTTGGCAGCTAAATTCCCCAAAGATTCCAGCAGTGCTGAGCATGCACCTTCCCAGGATTGCAGGGGCTGAGTACGACTTTCCTTGCAAGTAATGCTCCTGGCTGCTTGTAGCTGCTCTGATGCCAGCCACAGGAACTGGGAGTGGGGGGATGTCTCTCTTGTGCTATCAGTGCTCCTCCTGTTGGCATCCAGGCTGCATGGATGAGGAGGAGGACTCAAACCGACTCGAAGGCACAGGAGAGAGGAACAAGATGAGACATGGGAGAGGAGAGGTGTGTGTGAGGAACAGGGGGAGAAGGGTTGAGAGATCCAGAGGTTGTGAGTAGGAGCCACATAGGTGGGGGCAGGGAGGCAGGAGCCAGGGCATAGAGGGGGGGATGGGGAGGAAAGAGTGGGATGGTGGCAGGAGCCAGGGTGGGTGAACTGGATTGGTGCAGAAGGGGATGGGGCAGGAGCTGGAGACTGGATGGTTTGGTTAGGAGCCACAGCAGACTGGGAGGGAGGAAGGAGCCAGGGTTTTGGAGGGTGGATAGGAGCAGAGTGGGAGGGAAGCAAGAGCTGTGGGGTAGAGGGTAGAGAAGAGCAGATAAAGAGAGAGATTGGAAACAGGGCATGGGAAGTGGGTAGGAGCAGAAGAAGGAACCAGGGGAGAGCGAATAGGTGCAGAGAAGAAAGGGGGCAGGAGCTGGAGTGCTGCAGACAGGAGCAGAGAGGAACAGAAACAGGCTACGGACAAAAGGATCCTTAACTCCTGGAGAAAACTTCCCAACAGAACCTGGAATTGAATCCAGAAGTGCTCAGTCTCAGTGTGAAACCCACTGGCAAAGTGTATGTCTCATCCTCCTCTAGTGACTAGTCCATCCAGAGGATGACACCTACTGCTGCTACCCCTTATTCCATTAGTTCCAGTGGTGAAGATCTTTTCTGTGGATCTAAAGGTTCAAACCCTGCTGATAAGCCAAGCTGGTGGTCTGTATGGTTCCCTGTTACAGAAATCCTGGTTTTTGTGTGTTTTTTTTTTAAATTAGGGAATTATGCTATAAAACTGTGTTAAAAGAATGTCAAGGTTGCAAAGTCAAGCATTACAAAGTTAGGGAACACCAGAATTAAGGTTGCCTGTGCAACCTTAATTAAGCCCTCTTGTGTATATGAATTATAATACAGCCTTTAATATATGGTCACATATTATTTATTCCACAGGACCACTGGCTCATTCAGTGAATGGCAGTTACTGAGTATTTCTTTTTACCCTCCACATTCAGTAACAACCCCAGGCCTCATTAAATGCTCCTCTCAAACTTCTCTTATGCATACTCCCCTTATCAAACTACCTACTCCAAACACTATTAGGTGTGGATGTTTGGTGTAGTAATCAGTTATTTTGGAAGGAAGTTGTTTGGTAAAGGAGGTGATGAAAGGTTAACATCCCTAGGTTAGTAGAGTTAAATTTGGGGTGTGTGGTCTGTGGTGTAAAGTAGTCGTGGTAGTGATACAATGGTGCTTGGGGGTGGAAGTTAAGAGGCTATGTACTGTTAGGTGGCTTAACTTTCCATTTCTTTGCTTTTGTGGTTTTGTGTCAGGCATGTTATATGTGTAGCAACCTTAGCAGTTTAATGATATTTTTGTGCATTAATTTCCTAGTTTTTCTTACATTTAAGTGATGAAGTTTTATCCATTCAACAGAGAACATTAATCGACTGGTTACCATGTTGTGCACAAACTTTCAGTTATAACAAATAAGGGCAAAAAATGACCCTAAATCCTAATTTTTATTGAACTCCCTATTTCATTAGATACACTCGAGGGTCATCTCTCCGCAAAACTTTGTGTAGGCAGACAATGTTTTTTAAAAGTCAGACTCCAATGGACAAATATGATCCACAGCCCTATTTCAAACATGTACTATTTAAACTTTATGAAAATAAATCAAACAAAAACCACACAGAACATTCAAAGGGCACAAAAAACTAACTAACACTGTATGGAAAGGCCTCTTACATGTAGAGAAAACCAGGAATTTATACCCTATTTTTAGCCCATTTTAAAAAGCAACCATAACTGTTGAAACATGAACAAGCATCTCCATAATATTCTGCAGATTATAATTACTGTATCTAGCATAGCTCATAATTCTAGTTAAACCAAGAGGAGGGGAAAAGGACTCATACCAATTTTGGGATGAGAGTCTGTTGCACAGCACCATTTGGCACAAAGAGTTCCTTATGCTGTGAGAATTCCCCCACCCTGCCCATGTCCTAACTCTGACTCTTTCCTGTAGCCCCCACCTCATCCCCTCTACCCCAAACAGCTGCAGTATTTGTTTGAAGGCGAGGAGCTGCGGTGAGCTGTATCCCAGAGACATGTTGGGACGCAGAGGGAAGAGCGGAGAGATGGATTCAACTTGTCAACTCATGATAAAATATGGTGATAAAACCAAAAAAGTTCAACTTTTGTGGTTTAAAAAAAAAAAAGAACTTGGCTAAGCCTCTAAACCAGCTGCTTCCTACCTAAATAAGAAGCATGTATGATGCACAAAAAGGAATATCTGACATCCCAATCAATTAGACAAGGGGGAAAATGGCTCATTTTCCTTCTCAACGTATAATTATTGTAGTTACAGAGGATTTCAAGGACATCTGGTGTTTTGGCAAAACTGGATTGATGACCCACGAAAATAGCAGGAAAATGGCTGAGTTACCAGTTCGGATTGAAGTGCACTGGCACAACAGCATGTAGAGGTGTGTCAGGAGAGAAATAGCAGGGGATGCTGCCGATCAGGACAGGTGTGCCTTAGTAAAACAGTGAATAAACATCTGTTTGTGATGGTTGAGCCAGAGCTAGCATCAAGAGGAATTGTTTTGAGACAGGATCTGGACAAACTGGAGAAACGGTCTGAAGTAAATAGGATGAAATTCAATAAGGACAAATCCAAAGAACTCCACTTAGGAAGGAACAATCAGTTGCACACATACAAAATGGGAAATGACTGCCTAGGAAGGAGTACTGCGGAAAGGGATCTGGGGGTCATAGTGGATCACAAGCTAAATATGAGTCAACAGTGTAATGCTGTTGCAAAAAAAGCAAACATCGTTCTGGGATGTATTAGCAGGAGTATTGTAAGCAAGACACGAGAAATAATTCTTCTGCCCTACTCCGTGCTGACCAGGCCTCAGCTGGAGTATTGTGTCCAGTTCTGGGTATTTCAGGAAAGATGTGGACAAATTGGAGAAAGTCCAGAGAACAGCAACACAAATGATTAAAGGTCTAGAAACCATGACCTATGAGGTTTGGGTTTGTTTAGTTTGGAGAAGAGAAGACTGAGAGGGGACATGATAACAGTTTTCAAGTACATAAAAGGTTGTTACAAGGAGGAGGGAGAAAAATTGTTCTTCTTAACCTCTGAGGATAGGACAAGAAGCAATGGGCTTAAATTGCAGCAAGGGCAGTTTAGGTTGGACATTAGGAAAAACTTCCTAACTACCAGGGTCGTTAAGCACTGGAATAAATAGCCTAGGGAAGTTGTGGAATCTCCGTCATTGGGGATTTTTAAGAGCAAGTTGGACAAACACCTGTCAGGGATGGTCTAGATAATACATAGTCCTGCCGTGAGTGCAGGGGACTGGACTAGATGACTTCTCGAGGTCCCTTCCAGTTCTATGGTTCTATGAAAGTCTAAGGATTCAGGTGCATCACCAAAACTATGCAGGGGAAACTTGCATAGCTCCTACTTGTGCTATATCTGGCTTTGGAAACTTTTATAAAAAGTTATCCATGGGAATAAAGAAGAAATATACAGTGGCCTAGATGTCTCAGGGGATTGTAAGAGTCCTATTAGAATTCAGTTCAGGACATTTCAGTAGTGACTGAGAGTTGGTACAATCTGTTGTCTGTTTTGGACCTTATATGAAATGGATTGGGGATCTCAGTCCAATTGCCAGAGATCAAGTGCCCATGTCACAAAACCCACCCTCACAATTAACTCTGATTGGCATCCTAATGCAACAATTCAGTAGAGGCCAAGTATTGCACAGGGTACAGATGCTGCATTATCCTATCACTCCACAGAGGGGGCCCTTAAGGGTAAAGGATTTACACACAGTAGGCCATATGCTGGCCCTCCCCCTGGCCCTTTTGTGCCATGCCAGCAATGCAAAGGGGTTGGAAAGTTGCTCTAATGTGTCAGCTGAGAAATCCTCAGGAGCAGGAGACTCCTATACCACACCCTTTTAGTTCCCTTCATATAGTGGGCGGGACGAAGAGGGGGCACGGGAGAAGTGTGCTGTGCTCTGGAGACCCCCAGCAGGCTTAAGAGCCTCTAGGGATCCATTACAGAATCTGAGAGAAGGTCTAAGGCTACCCCAAGTTATGCTAGCTACCACACCCAGGGGTTTGGGGGAGTGCCAAGATGGCTCAATAACATCTTTGCCCCCCAGCCCCCACTTTCTTCATCATTATTGAGCACAGCTCTGATGCAGCTGAGGCTCGTGGACATATGAGCCTGATACTTCACTCATTTATAACAATTTTACATCGGTGTGACTGCAGTCCCTTCAGTGCTATCGCTCCCGATTTATATGGGGAGAGCTGGAGACACTGTATGGGGAAGCTTGACTACTGCTACCTTTGCTGTACCTGTTCTGTGGCAAAACAGAGGACTCCAGCCCTGGTCTACACTACAAACTTATGTCGGTAGAACTATGTCGCTCAGGGGTGTGGAAAATCCTCACCCCTGAGTGACACAGACATACCGACCGAACTCCTAGTATAGACAGCACTATGTTAATGGGAAGGCTTCTCCCCATGCGACTGCCTCTCGGGGAGGTGGAGTACCTATGTGCTGATGGGAGAAGCTCTCCCGTCAGCATAGGTAGCATCTTCACTAAGCACTACAAAACTGCACCGCAGCAGTGCTGTAAGCGTAGACAAGCCCTTAGTCTCCAATGCTGTCAAGACAGCAGCTTTCATCAGCACTCCGTTCACCCGCTCAAAAAAGAGGGGCAGGGTGGGAGGGAGGCCAGGGGGAATTACAGAGATTACAAACCCCAGCCCAGATCAAAAGGAGCCTCAAGAGAGTGCACTCTCCCTGAAACTTTAGGCGTATAGCGCCACCTAATGAGCAATTAGCTTTCAGACATGAACGAAGCACAAAATGAATGTAAACCAAATCAGAATGGTATCATTTTATATCCCCTATGCACTGGTATAAATGACTACACAAGGTGCAAAGCAATGGTGAATCTGGCCCTATGTCGCCTTCTCCCCACAGCTCTGCCTGTCCAGCCCATGCACTCAAGTCTGTGGACCAATCAGAGAGAGGGTGAGATTGTGGTGCTGGCTCATAGTTCTCCTCTCCTTTTCTTTGTTGACAGTTTCAGAGCCATCATGGAAGGCCATGGGGCACTAATGCACACCTCAGCTGGAAAAAGCGATGGAATGCCGTTCCAACCTGTTCTTCCCACTCCAGGTCTGAGTCCTGCTTCAAAGTATGCCTCAACCACCATCCTGGCAAGTTTATAAATAGCAACTTAGCCATAGGCCAAAGTGCCAAAAACAAAATATATTACAATAAAACTTAAAACTAAATCAAAAAAATTAAACTACCAAAATACATGTAAATACAGATGAAAAAGAACATAAAACTAATTAAACCACGTACAATCACCGTGCCACTTGCCTTTCCCTTATTTTAGAGGCTGACCGTGCAAATAGGACAACTGCTTGGATCACAGTTACATTGTCAGTTCCTAATAAATATTCTGTTTTCTGAGAGCTCACAACTGTATGAAGGAAACTGCACAGATGGTGGATTAGGCCCAACTGCCACACCAGTACACCCAACTGCCACCCTCACAAATCTCCCAGCATCCACCCCTCAGTCCAACCACTCACACAAGAACACAACCCCCATACACAATAGCCTCAAACATCACTCCGTGCAACAGCATGGGCTTTCAGCTACTTAACTGTATAATAGCCCTTCACACTTTCTAGTGCCTTCCAGCCACACACCTCAAGGTGCTTTACAAAGATTACTTAAATAACCCTGACAACATGCCTGGAAGCCAGGGAGATAATATTACTCTTGTTTAACAGACAAGGAAACTACAGAACAAAGAAGTGAGCTGTAGCTCATGAAAGCTTATGCTCAAATAAATTTGTTAGTCTCTAAGATGCCACAAGTCCTCCTTTTCTTTTTGTGGATACAGACTAACACGGCTGCTATTCTGAAACAGAACAAAGAAGTTAATTCACTTGCCCAAGGTCACGTAGTTAGTCAATGGTGGAGCTGGGACTAGAACAGATCCTTCCCCTACTCTAACCACCAGATTTCACTCTTTCCCAAGGAACAATAAGGAAACCTGCCACCATATGGCGGCACTGGAGTACTCATCTGTGTCCTTGGCTCAGCTTGAGTGATACTCATTGGGCAGCTTCCCATACTCTACCATTTACCATCCTGTTGGTTTCAGCAGCTCCTTCTCATCTGCTGGGCAGCGCAGGAATGGAATTTAGGTTGGTTCCCAGTTGATTAGGAGCTGAGCAGAGCAGTTGCAATATTAGTAGTAAGATAATATTAATAACATCCATAAAGAACCAGACCTACCATTTAACCAGTATGTAATTACCAGATGGAACCCAGCATTTTATATGATGAAATATCTAACAGAAAATGAACAAACTTTCCATGTTGGTGTGAATTTGGTGCTTGTGGAAATTGCTGATTTGACAGATCCAGTGATCAAAATCCTCAGTTTATCCACAGAATAGGGACAGCATGGGAAAGGCATGTTTCCTCAAACTGCCCCATCAACATGTCTCAAGCTGAAGAGACCATTGTAGAGATGAGAAGGTAATTCACTTGCATGCTCGTTCAGTCCTTGGACTTCAGAGATGCTCAATAAGGGAGCCAATTGTGGTGTTTCTTATGATCTGAGCACTAGGAGCTGGACTAAGACCGCCAAATTTATCTCAGCTAGTGCTATGACACCTAACAGCAATCCGACGATAGCAACTTTCAGTCACTCCAGACCTGGGCAGACTTTGAACCACCAATCTACATGCGAAAGATGCTATAGCCCAGTAACAATTCCCCTATGCCATCCAGTCCTCACAATAAACTTCTTTGAGCGTTGTCTGCACAGAATACCTGAACGTCTCATCACTGACCCCTCTGCAATGGAGGAATTGGGAATTTATATATTCCAGCCATTTCAAGAACTAACAAGAGAAATTAGTGCTGGCTAAAACTGCTTCTCTGTTGTGCTTTCTGCAGTGTGCACTTTGAAAGTGTATGTTCCACTCTGAGGCATAAATACTATGAAACAGAAATAATGAACTCTGTGATCAGAGTGGGATAAAATATTGAATTGGAACAAGGTTATATACTCTTTGTGGTGGATACACAAACCCTGTGCTGGATCTCGACAGAAAGGGGTTAATGGTCTATCCTAGTAACTGAGACTTAAATCAGTCCAGTCGCCACAGCCAAAAACATCAAGCCTGATACAAAGATCTTCCAGCTGTAGTTGATAATCAGGAGGGAAGATGACATAAAGGGGAGGAAGTATAACCTAGAGTTAGCTATTCTGATAGTGGGAACACACATCCGCAGAAGGAGATGCACCTAGGGATTAGAATCCACAAGCAGCCTTCCCTGAACTAGGTAATGTACAGCCAACAGAATGTTTGACCATCCAGGAAATACTGACCAGATCTCCGTGAGGAAAGGGAATGCCTATGTCATAAATATAAAGGGAAGGGTAACCACCTTTCTGTATACAGTGCTATAAAATCCCTCCTGGCCAGAGGCAAAACCCTTTCACCTGTAAAGGGTTAAGAAGCTAAGGCAACCTAGCTGACACCTGACCCAAAATGACCAATGAGAGAACAAGATACTTTCAAATCTGGAGGGGAGGGGGAACAAAGGGTCTGACTGTCTGTGTGATGCTTTTGCCGGGAACAGATCAGGTATGCAGACTCACAACTCCTGTTAAGTTAGTAAGTAATTTAGCTAGAAATGCGTTAGATTTCCTTTTGTTTAATAGCTGGTAAAATAAGCTGTGCTGAATGGAATGTATATTCCTGCTTTTGTGTCTTTTTGTAACTTAAGGTTTTGCCTAGAGGGATTCTCTATGTTTTGAATCTGATTCCCCTGTAGGTATTTACCATCCTGATTTTACAGAGATGATTCTTTTACCTTTTCTTTCATTAAAATTCTTCTTTTAAGAACCTGATTGATTTTTTCATTGTTCTTAAGATCCAAGGGTTTGGGTCTGTGTTCACCTGTACAAATTGGCGAGGATTCTTATCAAGCCTTCCCCAGGAAAGGGGGTATAGGGTTTGGGGGGATATTTTGGGGGAAGACGTCTCCAAGTGGGCTCTTCCCCTGGTCTTTGGGTAAGACGCTTGGTGGTGGCAGCATACTGTTCAAGGACAAGGCAAAGTTTGTACCTTGGGGAAGTTTTTAACCTAAGCTGGTAAGAATAAGCTTAGGGGGTCTTTCATGCAGGTCCCCACATGTGTACCCTAGAGTTCAGAGTGAGGAAGGAACCTTGACAGCCTACATTTGGACTATATATTCTTTTTATATTCTTTTTCTTTCTTGTGGATCTGACCTCAATCCATTCCCAACTTGGGCTATGGTACTTGTATGGTTGTTTTGCTTGTTGGTTTTGAGTAAAGATGATTGTTTTTTCCAATACTACTTACAAGTATCTCATTCTTTTTGGCCATCGCTGTGTCTAGCTGACACTCTACTGGTGTGAAACCCCACTGCAGATGCCAGAATATTAAGAGAGTTAACTGAAGGCTCAGATTTGAACACAAAATCACTCTCTGGGTAGGCTTGTGTGTTCCAAGGGTTCTGGGTTAGCCTAAATTGACACCAGTTTGGCAGGAATCTCCTACTGCATTCTTTCCATGTGCTTCTACAAGCAATAAAATTAAAAATACAAAACAAAAAGTCCACACCATACAGGGTAGTTTTTCTGATTCCCCACAGCTTCCTGACTTGGCTTCTAGTCAACACAGACCCTGTTGGCCTCTTCCTTTTCTTTTAAGCTGTTGAGCCTCTGAACTCTGTCTGGGAACTAATTCCTGAAACTCCAAACTGTGACTTGCTCATCTGGGCCCTCTCCTAGGGATAGTATTGGCATGAGATATGGCAGGGCTTTGGGGTCACTCACCGTCCATGGAGTGCCGCAAGACCTATATATCCTTATTCCAGTAGGTGGTGCTTGCTAATCTGTCCAGGATCTTGGCTTCCTAGGCCAAAGTGGTATTAACCTTATTTGTGGCATTCAGAAGGCAAGCTCTGATGTCAATTAACTATTTTACTGTGTGGTCCCCCCAGCTCTTGTGAGGACATGTATCTCCCTGAATTGCGGTTACATGAGTTCCATATAAAATACAACTGTTTAGGCAGACATATATAAATAGTGCCACCTACTGATAAGACAATAGCATTGGTCATAACTATGTAAGTTCAGTAAACTTGTTGATATGCATTGTAAATGGCTTCCTGAGTGCAGCTCTTAATGGTTGCCAACTCTTGTGACATTACGGGACAATGGCAGCACAGTGCTATCAGGTTGCCAAGCCTTGCTTCTGTTGCAAGGTCACTACTTGGAGCTCTGCCAAACAGCATTCCTTCACGGAGGCTACTCACTTCTGCTGAGGCTACCTATGCTGATCATTGCTGCAGACTTCTCCAAGATTAGGTTTTGTAGAGTGCAACTGACCATGAATAGATGTTAGTTATTAATATCAGTGTCTGCATCAACTGCAAGTTAAATCACTTCATCAAAGAATAGTAGCCATTTAGGGTATGTCTACACTACGGAATAAGGTCGAATTTATAGAAGTCGGTTTTTTAGAAATCGGTTTTATATATTCAAGTGTGTGTGTCCCCACAGAAAATGCTCTAAGTGCATTAAGTACATTAACTCGGCGGAGTGCTTCCACAGTACCGAGGCTAGAGTCGACTTCCGGAGCATTGCACTGTGGATAGCTATCCCACAGTTCCCGCAGTCTCCGCTGCCCACTGGAATTCTGGGTTGAGATCCCAATGCCTGATGGGGCTAAAACATTGTCGCGGGTGGTTCTGGGTACATATCGTCAGGCCCCCGTTCTCTCCCTCCCTCCGTGAAAGCAAGGGCAGACAATCGTTTCGCACCTTTTTTCCTGAGTTACCTGTGCAGACGCCCTACCACGGCAAGCATGGAGCCCGCTCAGGTAACCGTCACCCTATGTCTCCTGGGTGCTGGCAGACGCGGTACGGCATTGCTACACAGTAGCAGCAACCCCTTGCCTTGTGGCAGCAGATGGTACAATACGACTGGTAGCCGTCATCGTCATGTCCGAGGTGCTCCTGGCCATGTCGGCTGGGAGCGCCTGGACAGACATGGGCGCAGGGACTAACTTTGGAGTGACTTGACCAGGTCATTCTCTTTAGTCCTGCAGTCAGTCCTATTGAACCGTCTTATGCTGAGCAGGCAGGCGATACGGATTGCTAGCAGTCGTACTGTACCATCTTCTGCCGGGCAGGCAAGAGATGAGGATGGCTAGCAGTTGTACTGTACCATCTTCTGCCGAGCAGCCATGAGATGTGGATGGCATGCAGTCCTTCTGCACCGTCTGCTGCCAGCCAAAGATGTAAAAGATAGATGGAGTGGATCAAAACAAGAAATAGACCAGATTTGTTTTGTACTCATTTGCCTCCTCCCCTGTCTAGGGGACTCATTCCTCTGGGTCACACTGCAGTCACTCACAGAGAAGGTGCAGCGAGGTAAATCTAGCCATGCATCAATCAGAGGCCAGGCTAACCTCCTTGTTCCAATAAGAACAATAACTTAGGTGCACCATTTCTTATTGGAACCCTCTGTGAAGTCCTGCCTGAAATACTCCTTGATGTAAAGACACCCCCTTTGTTGATTTTAGCTCCCTGAAGCCAACCCTGTAAGCCGTGTCATCAGTCGCCCCTCCCTCCGTCAGAGCAATGGCAGACAATCGTTCCGCGCCTTTTTTCTGTGCGGACGCCATACCAAGGCAAGCATGGAGGCCACTCAGCTCACTTTGGCAATTAGGAGCACATTAAACACCACACGCATTATCCAGCAGTATATGCAGCACCAGAACCGGGCAAAGCGATACCGGGCGAGGAGGCGACATCAGCGCGGTCACGTGAGTGATCACGACATGGACACAGATTTCTCTGAAAGCATGGGCCCTGCCAATGCATGCATCATGATGCTAATGGGGCAGGTTCATGCTGTGGAACGCCGATTCTGGGCTCGGGAAACAAGCACAGACTGGTGGGACTGCATAGTGTTGCAGGTCTGGGACGATTCCCAGTGGCTGTGAAACTTTCGCATGCGTAAGGGCACTTTCATGGAACTTTGTGACTTGCTTTCCCCTGCCCTGAGGTGCATGAATACCAAGATGAGAGCAGCCCTCACAGTTGAGAAGCGAGTGGCGATAGCCCTGTGGAAGCTTGCAACGCCAGACAGCTACCGGTCAGTTGGGAATCAATTTGGAGTGGGCAAATCTACTGTTGGGGCTGCTGTGATGCAATCAAAGATCTGCTGATATCAAGGGTAGTGACCCTGGGAAATGTGCAGGTCATAGAGGATGGCTTTGCTGCAATGGGTACCCCTAAAAGTACCCCTAACTGTGGTGGGGCCATAGACGGAACCCATATCCCTATCTTGGCACCGGAGCACCAAGCCGGCGAGTACATAAACCACAAGGGGTACTTTTCGATAGTGCTGCAAGCTCTGGTGGATCACAAGGGACGTTTCACCAACATCAACGTGGGATGGCCGGGAAAGGTACATGACGCTCGCATCTTCAGGAACTCTGGTCTGTTTCAAAAGCTGCAGGAAGGGTCTTTATTCCCAGACCAGAAAATAACTGTTGGGGATGTTGAAATGCCTATATGTATCCTTGGGGACCCAGCCTACCCCTTAATCCCATGGCTCATGAAGCCGTACACAGGCAGCCTGGACAGTAGTCAGGAGCTGTTCAACTACAGGCTGAGCAAGTGCAGAATGGTGGTAGAATGTGCATTTGGACGTTTATAGGCGCACTGGCGCAGTTTACTGACTCGCTTAGACCTCAGCGAAACCAATATTCCCACTGTTATTACTGCTTGCTGTGTGCTCCACAATATCTGTGAGAGTAAGGGGGAGACGTTTATGGCGGGGTGGGAGGTTGAGGCAAATCGCCTGGCTGCTGGTTACGCGCAGCCAGATACCAGGGCGGTTAGAAGAGCACAGGAGGGCGCGGTACGCATCAAAGAAGCTTTGAAAACCAGTTTCATGACTGGCCAGGCTACGGTGTGAAAGTTCTGTTTGTTTCTCCTTGATGAAACCCCCCGCCCCTTGGTTCACTCTACTTCCCTGTAAGCTAACCACCTTCCCCTCCTCCCTTCAATCACCACTTGCAGAGGCAATAAAGTCATTGTTGCTTCACATTCATGCATTCTTTATTCATTCATCACACAAATAGGGGGATGACTACCAAGGTAGCCCAGGAGGGGTGGTGGAGGAGGGAAGGAAAATGCCACACAGCACTTTAAGCACAGCACTTTAGAAGTTTACAACTTTAAAATTTATTGAATGACAGCCTTCTCTTTTTTGGGCAATCCTCTGTGGTGGAGTGGCTGGTTGGCCGGAGGCCCCCCCACTGCGTTCTTGGGCGTCTGGGTGTGGAGGCTATGGAACTTGGGGAGGAGGGTGGTTGGTTACAGAGGGGCTGCAGTGGCAGTCTGTGCTCCAGCTGCCTTTGCTGCAGCTCAACCATACACTGGAGCATACTGGTTTGGTCCTCCAGCAGCCTCAGCATTGAATCCTGCCTCCTCTCATCACACTGCCGCCACATTTGAGCTTCAGCCCTCTCTTCAGCCTGCCACTTACTCTCTTCAGCCTGCCACTTACTCTCTTCAGCCCGCCACCTCTCCTCCCGGTCATTTTGTGCTTTCCTGCACTCTGACATTATTTGCCTCCACGCATTCGTCTGTGCTCTGTCAGTGTGGGAGGACAGCATGAGCTCGGAGAACATTTCATCACGAGTGCGTTTTTTTTTCTTTCTAAGGTTCACTAGCCTCTGGGAAGGAGAAGATCCTGTGATCATTGAAACACATGCAGCTGGTGGAGAAAAAAAAAGGGACAGCGGTATTTAAAAAGACACATTTTATAAAACAGTGGCTACACTCTTTCAGGGTAAACCTTGCTGTTAACATTACATACATAGCACATGTGCTTTCGTTACAAGGTCGCATTTTGCCTCCCCCCACCGTGTGGCTACCCCCTCAACCCTCAACCCTCCCCCCTCCCCGTGGCTAACAGCGGGGAACATTTCTGTTTAGCCACAGGCAAACAGCCCAGCAGGAATGGGCTCCTCTGAGTGTCCCCTGAAGAAAAGCACTCTATTTCAACCAGGTGACCATGAATTATATCTCACTCTCCAGAGGATAACACAGAGAGATAAAAAACGGATGTTGTTTGAATGCCAGCAAACATACACTGCAATGCTTTGTTCTACAATGATTCCCGAGTACGTGTTACTGGCCTGGAGTGGTAAAGTGTCCTACCATGAAGGATGCAATAAGGCTGCCCTCCCCAGAAACCTTTTGCAAAGGCTTTGGGAGTACATCCAGGAGAACCGCGAATGCCAGGGCAAAGTAATCCTTTCACATGCTTGCTTTTAAACCATGTATAGTATTTTAAAAGGTACACTCACCAGAGGTCCCTTCTCCGCCTGCTGGGTCCAGGAGGCAGCCTTGGGTGGGTTCGGGGGGTACTGGCTCCAGGTCCAGGGTGAGAAACAGTTCCTGGCTGTTGGGAAAACCGGTTTCTCTGCTTGCTTGCTGTGAGCTATCTACAATCTCATCATCATCATCATCTTCTTTGTCCCCAAAACCTGCTTCCGTATTGCCTCCATCTCCATTGAAGGAGTCAAACAACACAGCTGGGGTAGTGGTGGCTGAACCCCCTAAAATGGCATGCAGCTCATCATAGAAGTGGCATGTTTGGGGCTCTGACCCGGAGCGGCCGTTCGCCTCTCTGGTTTTCTGGTAGGCTTGCCTCAGCTCCTTCAGTTTCACGTGGCACTGCTTCAGGTCCCTGTTATGGCCTCTGTCCTTCATGCCCTGGGAGATTTTGACAAAGGTTTTGGCATTTCGAAAACTGGAATGGAGTTCTGATAACACGGATTCCTCTCCCCAAACAGCGATCAGATCCCGTACCTCCTGTTCGGTCCATGCTGGAGCTCTTTTGCAATTCTGGGACTCCATCATGGTCACCTCTGCTGATGAGCTCTGCATGGTCACCTGCAGCTTGCCATGCTGGCCAAACAGGAAATGAGATTCAAAAGTTCGTGGTTCTTTTCCTGTCTACGTCGCCAGTGCATCTGAGTTGAGAGTGCTGTCCAGAGCGGTCACAATGGAGCACTCTGGGATAGCTCCCGGAGGCCAATACCGTCGAATTGTGTCCACAGTACCCCAAATTCGAGCCGGCAAGGCCGATTTAAGCGCTAATCCACTTGTCAGGGGTGGAGTAAGGAAATCGATTTTAAGAGCCCTTTAAGTCGAAATAAAGGGCTTCATCGTGTGGACGGGTGCAGGTTTACATCGATTTAATGCTGCTAAATTCGACCTAAAGTCCTAGTATAGACCAGGGCTTAAAATGATAATCACTATGAGCTAAATCCTGCCTGTAGTGCTTATTCTTATCTTACTCAGGCAAAACTCTCAAGCAGTTAGCTGGGATTTTGACTAAGAGATTCTGGATTTGGGTTTACAAATTTGAATGAGATAATGATTCTGAGGAAAGGAAAGAGTGAGAGCAGCAGAATAAGGACAATGGACTTCAAAAAAGCAGACTTTAACAGATTCAGAGAACTGGTAGGTAATGTGTCATGGGAAAAAAATCTAAGGGATAAAGGAGTTCAGGAGAGCTGGCCGTTTCTCAAGGAGATCATATTAAAGGCACAACTGCAAACTATCCCCAGGGACAGGAAAGATAGGAAGAACAGTAAGAGATCAATATGACTCCATCAGGAGCTCTTTAATGACCTGAAAATCAAAAAGGAATCCTACAAAAAGTGGAAACATGGACAAATTGCTAATAAGGAGTACAAAAGAACAGCACAAGCATGTAGGAAAAATTCAGAAAGGCTAAGGCATAAAATGATTTACACTTAGCAAGGGACATAAAAGGCATTAAGAAAAGGTTCCTTAAATTTATTAGGAGCAAGAGAAAGATGAAGGAAAGTCTAGGTCCTCTACTTAGTGAGGAAGGAGAGCTAATAACTGATGATATCAAGAAAGCTGAGGTGTTTAATGCCTATTTTCCTTCAGTCTTAACTAAAAAGGTGACCAGATACTCAACACAATTAATACTAACAATAAGGGGGAAGGAAAGTAAGCCAAAATAGGAAAACAACAGGTTAAAGACTATTTAGATAGGTTAGATGTATTCAAGCTGGCAGAGTACTTAAGGAGCCAGCTGAAGCAATATTGCAACTGTTAGTGATTATCTTCCAGAACTCCTCGAGGATAGATAAGGTCTCAGCAGATTGGAGAAGGGCAAACATAGTACCTATCTTTCAAAAGGGGAACAAGAAGGACCTGGGGCATTATAGACCAGTAAGCCTAACTTCAATACCTGGAAAGATACTGCATAACTGCAACAAATTATTAAACAATCAGTTTGTAAGCACTTAGAGATTAATAAGGTTATAAGGAATAGCCAGCATGGACTTTTCAAAAACAAATCATGCCAGATCAGCATGATTTCCTTCTTTGACAGGGTTACTGGCCTAGTGGATGGGGGGAAGCAGTAGATGTAAAATATCTTGATATTTAGTAAGGCTTTTTACACAGTCCCACATTCTCATGAGGGAAATGTGGTCTACATTAAATCACTATAAGGTGGGTGCACAACTGGTGGATAGACCATACTCAAACAGTAGTTATCAATGGTTTGTTGTCAAATTGAGAGGGTGTATCTAGTTGGGTTCCGCGGGATCAGTCCCAGGTCCAGTACTGTTCAATATTTCCATTAATGACTTGGATATTGAAGTGAAGAGTATGTTTACAAAATTTGTGGATGACACCGAGCAGGGAGGGGTTACAAGAGCACTTTGGAGGACAGGATTAGAATTCAAAACAATCTTGACAAATTGAAGAATTGGTCTAAATTCAACAAGATGAAACTGAATAAAGACAAGTACAAAGTACTACATCTAGGAAGAAAAAATCACATACACAACTACAACATGGGGAATAACTGGCTAGCTGGTAGTACTGCTAAAAAGGATTTGGGGGTTATAATGAATCACAAATTGCATATGAGCCAACAATGTGTTGTACACAAACACAGGAGGTATTTGTTCCGCCCTACTTAGCACTGGTGAGGCCTCAATTGCAGTAATGTATCCTGTTCAGGGAGCCTCACTGCCATAAAGATCTAGATAAATTGGAGAGTCCAGAAGAGAGCACCAAAAATTATAAAAATTTAGAAAACCTGACCGACAAGGAAGGGTTACAAAAACTGGGCACAAGCGGCAGCGGTACTTATAACAGTCCTCAAATATGTTAAGGGATCTCATAAAGAAGACTGTGATTAATTGTTCTCCATGTCCACTGAAGGTAGGACAAGAAGTAATAGATTTAATCTGCAGCAAGGAAGATTTAGGTTAGATATTAGGAAAAACTTTCCAACTACAAGGGCAGTTAATCTCTGGAACAGGCTTCCAAGGGAGGCTGTGGAATCTCCATCATTAGATGTTTTTAAAAATAGGTTGGACAAACATCTAGCAGGGATGGTCTAGGTTTACTTGGTGCTGCCACAGAGCAGGAGGCTGGACTTGATGACGTCTCAAGGTTGCCCTCCAGCCCTACATTTCTGTGTTTCTATGATAATATTTGCTTTGAATTGTTCTTGTATTTAATAGTTTAAAACCACTTGCATATTGGGACCCTACACCACCGTGTATTTTAGTGTAACAGCACTTTAAATCATGTGCTATTATGTAACAGCACTTAAAGTCATAACAGGCATATTTTCAAAAAAGATCTAAAATCTACCTGTCCTAGATATGCTATGAAACAGTATTTTATCATAAAATTGCTTTTCAAGCACTTCCAAAATAGACTGCAGGATCTGAACACCTTGGTTATCTGTCTTAATTATCCCTAGTCAATATTAAATGAATCTTACTAGCCTTTACCTGGTATTCAAGTTGTAAAAACCATTATTTTCCTTCCCCTTCCTCTTTAATTTTCCTCTGGATAGATGACCAGAGGTAGAAAAAGTGGAATCCCACTTCAAAACATTACTACACTCCAGTGATTAGCAACTCCAGTGACAATAAATGTAAACCTAATGTAAATTATTTTCTCTGACGTATAAGATAAAATCGAGTGAACATGTTTTGACAAAAAAAATTATTTAGATGGTTTATCTCTAGAGTTCAAAAAGATGTACCACAAATTACATCTATTAGATGTCTTAAATAATGATTATGAACCCTATCAGCAATCCTTTCCTTTGGAAATAGCCAGTGGTTTTCAACCTTTTTTCATTTGCGGACCCCTAAAAAGTTTCAAACAGAGGTGCAGACCCTTTTAGAAATTTAACCGGTTGTCTGTGGACCACTACCATAGAAGTCTTAGACTGAAAACTAACTGAACAGAATTCAATTATAAACGTTGCAGGTGCTTGGCATGGCATTTGATGCAGCGTGAGAAAGGGCGCTAAATTATTGGCTTCTACAGTAACACTTCCGGGTTTTGACCTGTAGGTGGGAGTATTCACATATTTTTGATAGATCAGAAAAATGGAATGATTACTCTGGGATCTAACATAGTCTGTGGCCCCCCAGGGATCCGCGGACCACAGGTTGAAAACCACTGGTCTAACTGAAAGCGGTGGAACTACTCATGTAAATAAAGGCTACTTGTCTGAGCAAGGGTTGTAGGATCAGGCTCTTCACCATCATAATCATCACACAGAAAACAGCCAACTTACACATTTTGTGCTGTCTTGGAATCAAACTGGAACTTCGCTGCTGGTGTCATCTGGTGCCAAGAATTAATTTGCAGTCATTCCAGGTGAGATACAAGTGCCATTTCAATACCTGTAATACCAGTGATATAATAAGTGACATTCATGAAACTTACAATTTTAGGCAACTATTAATTTGGGGGTTTTGTGATTGGGGATAAATAAATGATACTAATGGGGTCAAATGTGACCATTTCTATTGGATTACCCTAATTTATAGCGACACTGCCAGGTTGGTCAGGCCCCAAATGCAGGTTGCTTAAAATAAAAGTTTGAAAACTTAGTATTAAAAATGTTCACAAAATATTTCTTAAACGTCAATGAAAACAGTGCGCGTTCAAAATTCAAGGAATATCATCTACTAAAAATCAACCTGTAAATCTTTTATGTTTAATGGCTTAGATTACTAAACATTGACATTTTAAAAATTCAATTTGGTTCTTGCTATTCACATGCTCCTTGTTTTTCTGCTTCTATCTCACACTGAACTATGTCAATTTTATTATTGTCATTCTCAGGATCATAGTGCTACAATGTCCACTACAAAGGAAGCTTTTAAAAATCTGATGGATTTGTTGCAGTTCAGAGAAATGTTTCCAATTTGTTCATCTTTTGCTTTCTGAAAGCTTGTGTACCTCAAACTTAAGCTTTATGCCAAATTTAAGTTACTGCTGCCCTTTAAAACATTCTCTGTAGAATCTGAACCCCAAAACTATTGAAGTTTGTGCAAGTGCATGAGAAAATGAAACAGACTCAAAATAAATGTGAAATTGTAAAGTCTTATTTCACCATGCAGTTCAGAAAATAATCAAATATTGGTGGTGAAAGAACTTTTGTTCTAATTTTAATAATCTAAGTTGTTAGATGGAGGTTAAGAAATTTTTTAAAATGACTTCTAACCTAACAGTGTCTACTTAAAACTCAGCAAAAAGAATACAACCTCTACGCTATGCTGTTTGTGTAGTTTTTGAACGAGTGTGTAGCTGTAGTAAATATAAAAACTATTTGCAAGTTCAAATGAAATAGATCAAATGCAACATATTTAAAGCAGATAATTAAATAAAACTTCCCTCCCTCACGTTTTTGAGGAGTTCAAATGTACCTGCAAATTACCCCACGCTGTATATTAGTCTGCTCCTCACATAGGCGTCCTTTTCTCTAACATTTCAATTTATGTAGCAGAATTGATACCAAAGTCCTCTAAAAACTTACATACATACAGCATCAAAGAAGTGCAGCCACTTCTCCCAGAGCTTGCTACAGCTGTTTGGTGGTGGCAAGCGCTGGGAGGTAGGCAGAGGAGCGGGGACCCAGCACACTCAGGGGAGGAGGCAGAGGTGAGGTGGGGCAGGGCAGGGAGCTTGGCTGCCTGTGGGTGCAGAGCACCCACCAATTTTTCCCCGTGGGTGCTCCAGCCCCGAAGCACCCACAGAGTCAGCGCCTATGCCCCCCACGCCCCTAGTTCCAGCACCTATGACCCCAACCCTCTGCCCCAGCCTTGAGCCACTCATACCCAGCCCCACCACACATCCATATTGGCACACATAATAAAATTCATTCCACACATGGGTGGGAAAAATTAGAGGGAACTTTGCCCCAGCGTGGGGACACCCCAGCCCCTCTCCTAAGTGACCATGACAAGGTTGGGGGTCGAGCCCCTCAGCCTTGCGGTTACAAGGACTCTGCCACACAGGAAAGTGGAAGAGGAGCCCTCGAGGTCAGGCAGGCCTCTGGGTAAACGAAGTGGGTGCAAGGACTCAGATCCTTTCACTAGCCCATTTCACAGGGGTTATTTATAAGCCAGGAAAGTTCCCCACAATAACAGGACCATTCCCCCGCTTACATACAGCAAAAATGAGAATATAAGAAACCATAAAGCAACAGCAAAGTGACTTACATGCTAACAGCACAGGGGAGACTGCATCAGACAACATTAACCCAATAAGAGAAAAGGCACAAATGTGAAAGCAGCAGTCGAACCAAATTAAAACATAAGAACAGTGCACAATTAGAGAGTGGGAAACCAAAAAACCTTCATAGGAGGGAAGATTGGAAAAGCTGTGGAAGATGTGGCAAAACACCAAGCCACAGATGACAACAGTGTAAAGAGGCAGAATGTAGGAGATACCACAAAATGAGACATTTTACAATAGCATGCACCTCACCAAGAGCAGTGGAACAATCCAAGAGGGAGCGTTATCATCAGTTGACAATGAGTTCATATTTCTAGGGACTATATCCTCAACAGAACATACAAACTTTGTTATGCAAGCATGAATCTAAACAGCTGAAACCTTATATTTAAAATTGATACTGGGGCAGCAATCACTGCAATTCCAAAAGAAGATTATAACTGATCCAGGGATGGAGATCTGCAAAGACAAAATAAGAATCTCCATGGGGCTAGTAACACTGCATTTCAGAGTAGCAGCCGTGTTAGTCTGTATTCGCAAAAAGAAAAGGAGTACTTCTGGCACCTTGGAGACTAACCAATTTATTTGAGCATAAGCTTTCGTGAGCTACAGCTCACTTCATTGGATGCATAAAGTGGAAAATACAGGGAGGAGATTTATATACACACAGACCATGAAAAAATGGGTGTTTATCATACACATTGTAAGGAGAGTGATCACTTAAGATGAGCTATTACCAGCAGGAGAGTGGGGTGGGGAGACAGAAAACCTTTTGAAGCGATAATGAAGGTGGGCCATTTCCATTGGATGTCTGTGGCCAGTTCCTTGGGAAACTGGAGAAAGGACAGAAATTTCTTCAACAAATATATGTAATACATGGACTGACAATTCCCCTACTAGGATTGCCAGCAATATAAGGAATACAGCTAGTAGAGAAACTGGAATGCATTAATGGCAGAAAGCAAACTATACAGGAGATGTATCCACAAATCTTCACAAGGCTAGGAAAGCTGTCAGGGGGGTACAGAATAAAATTGACACCAGCAGCAACTCCCTTTGCTCTCAAAGCTCCAGGTCACATCCCTAAACTCTTGTTAGGGAAAGTTAAAGAAGAATGAAAGAGACTGGAACATAGAGGGTTTATTTCCCAGATAGAAGAACCCACTGACTGGAGTCCAGGGATGATTGTAGTACCAAAGCCCAATGACAAAATCCAGATTTGTGTGGAACTCACACAAATTAATAAAAGCATGTGCAGAGAGAGATACTTGCTTCCTTCAGTTAACCAGAAATTAACTCAGTTATCAGAAGCTAAAGTCTTCTCAAAGTTAGATGCTACAGCAGGCTTCTGGCAAATCCCCCTTGCTAAGAATTAATACATTCATCACCCCATTTGAAAGGTACCGTTTTGGTCATCTTCCTTTTGCCATATCTTCAGCACCACATCTTCAGCACTAGAACATTTCCAAAAGAAACTCTTTCAGATCATTTCAGGTTTGCCTGGCACCCTTTGCCATGCAGATGATGGGTTAGTATACGGCAGAGATAAAAATGAACATGATGAGCAACTACATGCAGTTTTGAGATGCTTCCAACAAGCTGGCCTCACTCTGAAATGAGAAATGTGAACATGGAAAGAAGCAGATATAACACATCATTAGCAAATGGAATTCAGCTGAATTCAAACAAACTGATGGCATTACTCGCCTTACCTGAACCTACAGACGTTTTTGCTATAAGAAGATTCCTGGGCATGATTAGTCATTTTTGGAAATTCTTACCAGATTTAGCTCATCTAAAAAAACCCTTAAAAGATCTCCTTAATGGTCAAAATATCTGGATTTGGGGAAGCCGCAACAAAATGCATGTAGTAAAATAAAAGAACTATAGGCATCTCCACCTGTTTTGGCACAATATTCGGTAAACTACCCAACAATTGTAGCAGCAGTATATGTTCATAGCGGTTAGAAACAGTGCTGACATAAAAGCAGACAAAAGGTGACCACAGACTGGTTGCCTTCATACAATCATAGAATATCAGGGTTAGAAGGGCCCTCAGGAGGTCATCTAGTCCAACCCCCTGCTCAAAGCAGGACCAATCCCCAATTTTTTCCCCAGATCTCTAAATGGCCCCCTTAAGGATTGAACTCACAACCCTGGATTTAGCAGGCCAATGCTCAAACTACTGAGCTATCCCGCCTCCCAAAAATAACTTCTCTTCACCCCAGATGGGGCTTGAACCCCTAATCCCTGTTTTAAGAGGGCAATGCCTTATCCATTAGGCTACTGGGGCTGCCTCATTTCAAGAAGCCTCACAGAGACCAAGCAACTGTAGGCCCAAATGGAAAGGGAAGCTATAGCAGTCATGTGGGCCTGTGAACAGCTCAGTGCATATCTGTTTTGCCTGAATTTTAACACAGAAACAGACCACAAGCCCTTAGTAGCACTATTGGTTCAAAACCATTGGATGACCTTTCACCTAGGATTCAAAGATTTTGACTATGGCTAATGTGATTTTCTTGCAACATACATACTAGGGAACGCACTCATAGCAGCGGACACTCTATCTAGAGTCCCAGTTGAGTAGCCACCAACAGAAGAGGTTTCAGAGAAAGATGTCAAAGTCTACATTGACCGTGTTCTGGCAGCAATTGCAGCATCTGCCAGCTGACTTCAGCAAATTAGAGATGAACAACTAAAGAATCAGACTTGCCAGAAAATGACTCAATGTTGCCAAAGAGAGTGGAGATAAAGCAGTCAACTTCCAACAGATCTGTTATCATACTGACAGGACTGAAATGACTTTCACATGGCCAAGGGCCTGTTTCTCAAAGGCCAGTTCATTCTTATCCCTGCAGTACTTCAGAAACAGATACTCTCCACAATCCACAAGGTATGCCAAGGTATAATCAAGTGCAGGGCACAAGCATAGCAACCTGTATGGTGGCCCAGTCTGAGTAGGCAAATTCCTTGGGACCTTAGTAGAGGACTGCAATATATGTAACAAGAGGAAGAAAAAAAAAAAAACAATTGCCAGAACCATTACTTTTTACAAAGCTACCTGACAGACCTTGGAGGTGGGTAGCCATAGATGTTTTTCTGGAAAGGACACATATACATTATTGTAGTTGATTACTTCTCCAGATATATTTGACTTGGCTATAGGTACGCAGACTTCATCGGCAAAGGTCATACAGAAACTAAAATCAATATATGTAAGTCATGGAGTTCCTGAAATCCTCATATCTGATAATGACCCTCTATTTACCTCTGAAACATTCCCAGAATTTCACAGGACTTTGATTTTGAACATGAGACTAGTAGTCCACATTACCCCCAGAGCCAACAGGGGGAGGTGGAAGGAGCAGTGCAGACAGAGGCGGATTAAGTTCTCCTGGGGCCAGGGCCAGAGCAAGTGGAGTGGTCCCAGCACTGAACCATGGACCTGCCTCACGCCTTCTGCCTGCAGCCCTGCCCATGGCCCCATCCCATTCTGCCCCTTCCCCCGCAGCCCTGCCCCTGTTTCCCCAGGGCCCCTGGGCACATGCCCCATGGGCCCATTGGATAATCTGCCAGTTAGTGCAGACTACAAAATGTTCTGCAAAAATCAGTGGACTCATATAAAGCATTCCTGGCATATCAATCAACACCACTTGCATCTAGACTATCTCCAGCAGAATTTCTCACGGGAAGATGACTAAGGATGCCTTTATCTGTGGCACAAATACAACTTAAACCTAGGTAGACCAACCTGCACGAATTTTGAAAATAGGTTGCCAAAATAAAAATTCAGCAGCAACAAAACATCAATGTTCAGCACAGAACAAAAGCGCTACCGAACAAAAGCACTACCTTTTGAGCTAGGGAACAAAGTTTGGCTCAAAAGCTCTCAGACATCTGGAACTGTTCTGAACTCCTCAGTCTCTCACATCCTAACTAGTGAAAACTCCAAACCCAGTGAAGAGAGGATCTGGGACCTGCTGGCACAGGTGCCAACTTTCCAAAGTGCTTGGGGGTGCTCGACCCCTGGCTCTGCCCCAGGCCCCGCCCCCCACTCCATTACTTCCCCCAGGGCCTCCCCACATCCCCACCTCTTTCTGACTCTGCTCCACCCCTGCCCTGCCTACCCAGTTCCGCCCATCCCCTGAGTATGCTCCTCCCCTCCGGGAACCTCCTGAATGCTGTGAAACAGCTGACTGCGGCTGGCAGGCGGGCGGGAAGCACAGGGAGGGAGGGGGACGCACTCATCCACAGGGTACACCGGTGGGCGGGAGGCGCTGGGAGCTAGGGAGAGCTGATGGGGGGCTACCGATGGGTGCTCAGCACCCACCATTTTTTCCCTATGGGTGCTCCAGCCCCAGAGCACCCACGGAGTTGGCTCCCCAGCCCCAGAGCACCCACAGAGTCGGCGCCTATGCCTGCTGGTACTTTGTCAGGAAGTGAGCCCCCTCCACAGGGAATGCCATGCACAAACTCAACAGAAGTGAGAAAACATCTGGAAGACTGATCAAAACCCCCTTAAAGACCTGATCTTTAGAATACTGTTCAAGACTATTTAAAAGGGAACATAGAAGTTTAAATAGTTTTAAGGAACTGAAGTTTATTTTGAACTGCTGTGTGTATACACATTGGTTTATAATTTAGGTTTTAATCTTATAGAGTACCTGGTCCTTCACCAGGTACCAGAGGGACCAGGATGTGTAGAAGCAGGGATCTTAATAAGCGGGGGAACTTCGTGGTTAGGGAATTCTCCATTTGCTGCTTAAAGCATGGCTCTCTATGTTTATATCCTCCTACTACAGAAATAGCACCACAAAGAGGTGAAGTGACTTGCCTAAAATCACACAGCAGGTCTATTCTGTTCTCCATAAGATTTTTATATTGTGCTTATCACTGTAGTATCTGAGCGCCTTCCAGTAGCACATTACTAACATTTGTTATGTGGTGGTTGTTCTCTCATCCTTTCCCCAGGGGGAGAAGTGTGTCCCGTGGAATGTTTTGGAAGGGTTTTTTAAATAGTAACATACCACAGGCACTGACTTTTCAAAGTGCCGGGGGTTCTCGACCCCCAGCTCCACCCCAGGCCCTGCCCCCACTCCACCCCTTTCCCTCAAGGCTCCACCGCCGCTCCACCTCCACCCCGCCTCTTCCCGCCCAGTTCTGCTCTCTCCCCCAAGAACGCTGCGTCCTCGCTCCTTCCCCCCGCCCCTAGCCTCCAAACAGCTGTGCGCAGTGGGCAGGAGGCACTGGGGGGTAGCAGGGGGAGACGCTGATCCGCAGGGCCCGCCAGTGGTCGGGAGGCACTGGAGGCAGTGGGGAGAGCTGATAGGAGGGCTGCCGGTGCGCGCACGCACACACACACACACACACAGAGCTATGTGTTTATATTCAAGAAGGTAAGGTCAAAGAATGCACCTTGCCCTTTGAGCAGAAGGCGATGAGGTTTGTGATGGCCCTCAGAGTTCATTCCATTCTTGAACTGACCCCCGAGAAAACTCTGTCTCTTGCACAGACAAACTTTACCCTTGTGGTAGAGATTCCATTGTGTCAGAGAAGCAAAGTTGTCAACCATGGTCTTCATTCTGTAACTTTAGATTGTCTTTTAGATATCCTAGGCACAGGCCGTGGAACATCTTGAAGATAAATTCTGAGACCTTCAACTTGATATTCTCTGAGAAGCCAGGGTAGAGAGCAGGGGACAGGTGTGATGTGCTCACAGTTGCCCGTGTTGCTGAGGTGATGCACTGCAATGTTCTATACTAGTTGGAGTTTCCTGAGAGCTGAAGTCTTCATGCCCAGATACATCACATTATTGTAGCCTAGCTGAGAGGTGACAAAAGCGTGAACAGCTGAGGTCAGATCATTGTGCGCCAGGATAGAATGTGTCTGCTAGCCTAATGGAGATGATAGAAAGCATTACTTCCACATGCTCATCAGGGGCAGAGCTGGGAACAGAGCCCAGGTCTCCTGGCTTCCAGTCCAGTGCACTATCTGCCTACTGCACTGCATTTCCTCCTTTAAGGTCTCTTCTTAAATAGTAAAAAAGAACCCTACCCTGCTCTACACCCCACAGAGCTCAGCAATGCTGCTCTTGGGCTTTCAGATGGAATGAGAACTGCTGGAGGGGAAAGACAGGGGTGAGGCACTCCATCCCCATCTGCTTGATCCCCCTCCCCATCATCTTCCAATTATGAGAGGAACACACTGCATGGGCCCTCTGCCCCTCCAAACAAGGGCAGTTCATCTCCTAGAAGGGGGTAGAACCTATGGCAGGGAGGATCGGGAGCGCAATGCCTCTCGCTCCCCCAGCTCCTCTTACACAGCTTGGGAGTAGAGGAGCTCCGGGCTCAGCGGGCTCCCCAGAGAAAACTGGCCTAGGCCCCACCCTTCAACCTCAGCCGTCTAGTCAGCGCCAAATAGAGACCCATCGGGAACAGCGAGCGAAGGCCCGGGAAATATCTCACATTCACGATCCGCTGGGCGGGAGGAGGGACCCGGCAAAGCGCGCGCCCGCGGAAGGTGGTGGGGGGGGGCTCGCGCGCGCCTGGGAAAATGTTGCGCAGATTCTAAAATGGAACGTTGTCGGCGGCGTGATTGAGCGCGAGGGGGTGTGTGAGCGTGAGTAAGACAGGGACCAGCGGCAGCAGCCACCACCGCACCCGCCGCCTTCTTGCAGCCAGTCCCCCCGCAGCGGTACGGGGAGCAGCCGCCTCCTCCTTCCCCCTGCATGGAGCTCTCTGCTATCGGGGAGCAGGTTTTTGCGGTGGAGAGTATCAGGAAGAAGCGCATAAGGAAGGTGAGGAGGGGGCGGGGGGCACCAGCATCTATTCCCCACCTCGCCCTCCCCTGCTGCAGGCAGGGGGGGCTCCAGAGCCTACTGCCTGTAATCTCTCCCATTCGTGCACCACGCTGCAGGGAAGGAGGGCAGGGGCCCTGTTCCCGTCTTGCCTCTCGTACATATTCTGTGCTGTAGGGAGCGTGGTGGACACTGGGATCGCCCCATGCTGCAGGCATTGGGTATGGGGGCATCAGTATGTACCCCCAGCCATGCTGCATGCGGGGGGGGGGGGGGGGCGTGGTGATGGGTACTAGCACCATGCTGCGGGCAGGGGGCGTGAAGGGGATCATTGTCAAGCCCCAGTGCTGCAGGACATGGGTATGTTTTTCTGTCACCATGTTACAAGTAGAGCTGTATGGTGCGGGTCACCATCACCTACTCCTCCAGCGTCCCATAGAGAGGACAGGTACCATTTCCATACATGCGTCTCTGCATGCTGTTCCTTTCGGGGATGGAGAGAAAAATAGCTAGATGCGAGGCTTGTAAGGGAAAGAGGACCCATGCCTGTTCTTCTTCCCTTTTTCCACCTCCCACAATGAGGTCATCTTTTTCTTTTACCACGTCCCCTTAAATGAGTAATGACCTGGTCAAGAATAGGCCACCTTGCCAAATTTCCTGACCTCCCCTTCCTGACTTTTCATGCCTGTGGATGCAAGTCTTTTTGAGTGTGGCTTATATCTTCAATTCTTTGAGGATCTTAATTTGTAGTAAGGGTTCATTCCCCACACCCACATTTTTCCAAAAAGAAGAGAGGCACAGATGGACATGGGAGAGATGGCTGCATGTTTAACCTCTCACCTCTGCTACCTTAAGACAAGTCATTTTTGAACCATGTCCTGACTCTTAGGTGCTGAGCTATACTTGTGGTTTGAATGGACACTTCTGTAGATGATGGGGTGATTGAAAAAGTGCGATGAATGCAGAATTTGTTTTGAAATGCTGATGTGGGACTCTAGGATGGATCATTGTATAAGAAAGCATGGCTTTGTGCTTAAATGATAGAAGCGGGAGTTGAAAGAGCTGGGTTCCTACTTCTGACACTGACTCTTTTGGTAACCTTGGGCAAGTTATTTTGCCCCCCCCCCTTTTTTAAATTGCCTCTAATTTTAGGTACTGTTTTTGGATGCTTGGGGGCTCTGAATTTTTTCAGGGGTGCTGAGCTCCCATTGACTTGAATTGGAATTGTGGGTACTCAGCACTTCTGAAATTCATGCCAAGATGTGACAGATTGGGCACCCAAAATCAATGGACACTCCTGAAAATGTTGGTCTTGAATTTAGTGACTGTTTTCACAGCTGTAAAATGAGGATGGAGAGGGTATTAACCACCTTATGGGATATTGTGAGGATTAACCCATAAACATCTGCAAAGTGCTTGAGAGCCTTCAGTGGAAGGCATCTTATAAGGCAGTATTTTTTTTTTCACATATTTGAAAGCTGAACCCCCCCACCCCTTTCAAGAAAATGAAATCAATTCCATGATCTCCCTTCCTTCTACAACCCATTGTGTATGTTAAGTGTATCTTAATTTGTATATTTTCGATGCCCTGCCTCCATAAGTATGTGTGTACACACCACACTTCAGGCAAACTTTAAGGGTAAAGTGATGCTGTTATTTATTATTACTCAAATATCATATCAGTTGTACACATACTCAGGGCTCTTGAACTGATTTCCATACTCTCCCATTTCTTCCATCTCCCCCCTATATAGTGAACAACTAATTGGATACCTTTAAATTCAGTTTTGAATTGCTGTTTGTTCAGGTCAGAACGTTGAGTGGCTTGGATGGAGGGGGACAGTGTTTGGGTAAAACATGTAGCAACTGGAAGGGGACATGCCAAAGAGGCATTTCATAGCTTCTAAAATTTTGTATTTCTTTTGGCTTCTTATAACTAGCCCCTCAGACACTTGTTCCATTCCTGGCATGAGTCTTCCTCCCATCATGTTTATGCATGCGGACTTGTTGTAGGGTTGCTCATGAGTTGTGGAGCTGTGCGTATGCGGTATGCCTGTTGGAGGGTTGCTGGGGCTCCGCCTTCTAGTACATTAGTCACTTTTGAAGCACCTGCAGAGCTGTGTTCCCTGGTTGATAGTAGGGTCATTTGAGAGCACTAGGAATACGTGTGCGTTTGCTTGTGAAATCTGTGGATTTATTCAGTTTGAAGAAAAGGCTTAATTTTTTTTAAAGGTGGTGATGGGGAACAAGCTCTTCAGTGCGCGCTGTTGCCAGTGCAGAACAAAGGGCATTCTCTTGACACAGTTTCTCCTCTTCCTGTAGTACCCATTTTGGGTTGCAGGGCTTACCTCTTCTTTTTGTTTCCCTCTCTCTAGGGTAAAGTAGAATACCTGGTGAAGTGGAAAGGATGGCCCCCAAAGTAAGTATCTCCTCCCTCCACCCCGCTTGTCAGTAATGGCTTTGGCTGTATTTCTGCTCCCCATGTTATTAACATATGTTCTCTTGTGCCTTGCTCCAAAAAAGACAGACAGCCCCAAACAAAGTCTATGTACCCATATTCCTGACTGACTTAATGACTGGTGAGGCTGAAGCATGGGCCCATATCCTTCAGTTGCCTGTCTCTTTTCTTTCCATTATCCTCTCCCCTCTGTAACTGTTCACTTGCTAACTACTTCCAGTCTATCCATCTTACACAGGAAAACTCCAAGGGAAACCCAGGTGCTAGGGTTTTAAGTGTTACATTCAGTAGGTGTTCTTCCTCCCAGGTCAATACTGAGAAGACCCCCCCCCCCAACATATTATTAGAGGGTGGGTTGCATCTAGAAGTGCTTCCTTTTGGATAAGACACAAATTGTGAGCATTATCTCTTATAATTAAAGATTTCCTTTCATGAGAGAAGAGGCACTGACTCAGATTTACTGGTCACAGTCCTCTGTGTTGCCTTTTGAGGATTCCCACTATTTTCCATTGGTTAGGGTATATTTCTGTTCCTGTCCTAAATTATTTTAGTAGTTAGTTTAGTCTTCCCCAGAAGTGGCTGCATTTCAATTGGGAGTGACTTTTTTGGCAAGGAACAATCTGTAAAATGCTGTAAGATGAAAGGCATTATGTAAAATTATTACTGTGTGAACTGCCTGCCTAAAAGGATTATGGACATCTGTCTTCACTCGTCTAAAAAGAAGTTTAAACATCCCCAGATGCCCTGTCTCACCCCCCAACCTCCACTTCCCAGGTGTATGTGTGCGTGTATACAGTCCCTATCTCTTTGGTTGGTGTGGGAAGAGAGATTTTCTTCCTGGCTATAAATTCTGTGATCAATTTAACCCTGTGCACTTGAGTACCAATCTCTATAGTGCAGTTTAGCACCAAAGCCATTTTCTGTGGACCTGCTGACTTTAGAGTTAACTTCAGCTTTTTGTATTCAGGCATTCAGATTGGTAGCATGTCTGCACTGCTAGAAGCACAGAACATTGGTGTTTGTCCCCTGTTACTTTCCACAAGTGCAGTCACTCCAGTGGTGCCTATTTCACTTCTGCTTGATTATTAGTCAGTAGGAATGGGTGGACTGAGTTTGGTCTAATAGCTCTTCTGAAGGACAGTGCAGCACTTACCTCCTTTTGTCTTTTTCTTCCTTCCTTCCTTTCCCCCAGACCTTGAGATCCGCAACAAAACAAAATCCTAGCATGGGCATTTGAACCCTCACAGCCTCCTGGCTCAGAGGCGAGAGGATTCCTTGTTTTGCTGCCATAACACCTCAAAACATAAAAATATGAAACCCTGTTGATTGGTATCACATTTTTGAAACCTGTTCTCTCCAGAGCTAGCATTGCTTGAAACCTAAATGCTTCAGTTGTTAACTCTCTTCCTTCCTTTTATCAGTCTCTGTCTTGATCTCTGAATGCTCTGTACATGCAGAGGTGTGCAGCATACTTAGGTGTTTACATCCTAGCCTTCCAGCACATCCCGTCTCCCCCTACCCATCTTGGTTTTCTCTTCCTGTGTGTGTGTGTGTGTTGCCATTTCTGATCTCCTTTACCCGTTATTCAATTACTCCCACTGTGGTGTTGATGGAAAGGGGTAAAGGGTCGGGTACAAGTAGTGCATTTGCTTCTTTCCTGTGTGTTCCATGTACTCTTCTCAAATTTCCCTCATTAATTTGCCACACCTATCAAATCACTGGGCTGTGCTGCTGCAGGCAGGGACTGGAAGGGTTACAGATGTGACTCAGCCACAAGCTTGTTTACAACTTGTGTTTGAGGTGGGGGAGGGGAGAAGGAAGATCATGTGATCTGTGTTTTCCAGAGTGTGTGCTCTCTCTGCAGTTCTGCTGCTGCAGCCTGGACTCTGTGTGTGTGTGGGGCGCAAATTGCACCATGTTGTTTTTTTTTTTTTTATATATATATGCAGTGTTTTGTCACTGCAGTGAGCAGGGAGCTGAGCTGCAGAGGAAAAGGAAACACCCATCAGGTTTTTTGTAACAAATCCCCCTCCTCCTCTGCCATCAGAAAAGGAATCCTCTGGCTGATTTTTTCTCTCCCTCCTCTGTAAAAAACGAATGCTGAAATTTCTGGAAGGGAGAGAAAGGAACCTTCCTCTGCACGAATAACATCTTGACTTTGACAGCCTGTGCATACAGAGACTGCTGCAGGAGGCTTGAGTGAAAAGATGGGGGAGAGTTGGTGATGGTGGAGTGAGAGGGGACGGAAGAGTCAGTTAACAGGGAATGGTGAAGGCCTGTCTGTTCTTAACCCTGTGCCCTGTCCATAACCTTCTGAAGTAAAGCACATCTTAGAATTCCTGGATTTCATACCTGTCCTTCTCCCTTGTTGAGGAATCTACATTAGGGTTTCTAGAATCATCCTCGGGAATCTCCCCTATCTTGGTACTCTCTTCTGCCTCAGAAGTGAATGTTCCAGAACCACACGCACAATATACACCTCTTCATCCAAAAACCAGACCCTTCTGTAATAATTTGGCTTGCTGCTCTGCTTCAGAGATGTTTGTACAAACACCACTGCCCTGCTTGTGATTTTTGGTACCACTTCTCTCTCCCCTTCAGGAATGTATGAGATTGTGTGCCCCGCTGCATGGGTGTTAGACCTTTTTAGTCCAGAAAATAAATCACTCTGGAACATTTTGTTCTAGAGCTATATTCTTCTCCCTGGTGGGATGGGCATTCCAGATGTATACCACCCCCAGTCCCAGTCAAACATGACCTTTGCGAGTGGTAACCCTTCCAGAATTGTTCTCTTGCATTTAGCTCTTCCATGTTCTAGCTCTTCTCTGAAAGCGGTTTTTAAGGACTTCCCCATAGTCAGAGTGTTTCGCTGATACCACACCTAACCCCTAGTTCCTGTCTCAGCTGCATAACAGTCAGGGAGGAAGACGGGTTGATGACCTTTCTGCTCTGCAGCTCTGCAAGGCTAGCTTCTGTTTTCTGGGTGCCGAGTTCGGAAGCACTATTTCCAGTCCTCCCCCCTCATAACACCTGGCTTATGTTAGATAGTTTCTGTGCCGCTGAAAACAATATGCATGCATCCCTTTTTTTCTTATCCCAGTCTAGAACTGGTGTATAAAAGCTAATTGATCAGCGTCTTGTCACCTGTAGGAGGAGTTAGGTGCATAAGAAATAGCAAAAGGTCTGAAGGCTCACAGTCAACTTACTTTAGGCCCCAAATCTAGGTGTGTGTTTTTGTTTTTGTTTTTTTTAAATCAGCATCTGTGGTGAAAAATCCATTCAGCTGTTATAATCCTTTCATCTTCAATAATCCGAGATTGTTTCTTCACCTGTGTTGTTAACTTATTAATATTTCTGCTTAGGACTCTATTAATCTCGAGTGTCCTGTTTTCTTGAAAATCCCATCCAGCCGGGCCCATTGCCTTAGTGGTTAGTGCTCTGCCAAGGGGGAGAGCTGGATTTGCTCCCCGAGTTGGGAGCAGCACTGCAGAGCAGATTTGCTCAGCCTTCAGTGGTGGGAGTAGTTTATGATGCTCCTGCTGACTTTAAGAGAGGTTTCGAGGGGGCCTGTGGTGGGAAGCTCTCTCTCTTCTCTCACAAAGAGTGGATGATGTAGGGTTTAGACTGATTCAGAGGGGTGTATGCACATGTGAAAATGGGTGATGGGAAGTCCCCAAAGCTCTCAAAGTGGTGTGGCTGATCCCTGACCTCCCACTGAGGAGCGATCTATGCATGGGAGGCAGGTTCCAGGGCTTCAGCAATGCCAGTAGCAGCCCTTGCAGAGAAAATGTTTCACTGAAGCCTTTTTAAAATATATTCATTTTTATTTCTTCAGATACAGCACATGGGAGCCGGAGGATCACATCTTGGATCCTCGCCTGGTAGTGGCTTATGAAGAGAAGTAAGAGGGCTCGTTCCCCCCCCGCGCCCCTCCCCCCCCCCCCCCCCGAGGCAAACTTTTAATAAAAAAGTCCTGTATGCATAGAATGGGCATAGCACGGGCAGCAGGGGCATAAGCATCTCTCCTGTCCTGCCAATATGCCTCAGTCGCCATCAAGGGTGGCAGCCTCTTGGAATGTCTGGTTCATTCTCCATGGCCTATTCAGCCCTGGGACTCTGCTGAGACTGGCAAGAAAGAAGTCCGTGCCAGTCATGGCGGTTTTTTGAGAAGGACACTTCTCCTCTCATTGCCCAAACGCTGCTGGAGAGCTATTGTGAATAACTTCCAGTCGCTGCCACCTGGGCTGGATATAAACAGGTGACCTAGAGGCACCATATCCCAACCTAGATCAACTGAGCTGTGACCTTTCCTTCCCAACAAGGTTTTTACTCCCACAAGAAGCAGCTCTGGGGTTTTCTCCTCGCTCATGATGCTGGCCTGTGGGGTTTGGTGAAGGAATTAAGGGAACTAGCTAGATACGGAGAGTGGAAGCCCTAGTTGGGCCTTGAGCTGTGTTGTTCTGTATTGTAGTTTGTCATGTTGTGTCTCACATTTTTTCCTTACAGGGAAGAGAGAGACCGTGCATCAGGATACAGGAAGAGAGGGCCTAAACCGAAGCGCCTCTTATTACAGGTAACCTTTCACTCTTCCTGGCATGTCCTCTCCCATCCTTAGCCCCTTCGGTACTGCGTCTATGGATCTTCCAGGGTGGAGCTGACTTTCTGTTTGCAATGGTATATCCTCTGACTATCTGTACTAGGAAGAAAGGTGGTGGGTTTCAAACATAATAGCTAACACGCTTTAAAATCTTAGTGTAGACAGGGCAAGCTGCAGTTTTGACCCACTTAGCGGATTGAAATGAACCCAAGGCATTCCCATCGAGGGCGTGCCTATACTCCCAGGCTGGATATGCAAACTTGTGTTGGCAGGGCTCGCGCTAGCGTTGCAGCAGTGGCAGAAACTGGCTAGCGCGTGTTAAAACTAGAGTGTGCCCTGTCTATGCAAGGATTGTACAATGTGTCAGCTGGCATGTTAAACATCTCTTGTTCTAATGTGCACACGTCCCCTTTCTTTGCTGCTTAAGGCTCTGAGAGGGCACTGAGAGCATCCCTCTGCTGGAGATTATCCCTACCTGAGGGATGGAGGGGGTATGGGCGAGCACTTGGATATTCTGTCTTGTAAACAGCTCTCCAGTGAAGCTTGTGCCTCCGTGTTAATGTTTATTTTCAGCAAAACTTAAACCATGCTCAGGCTCAGATGGAGCTGGCCTGTAGAGGGTCGTTGTGGCAGTGGAGGAATCAGATTAGGGCAAGTGGGTTCCACTGTGCAGAAGGGATGGCTGTAGGTCCCCTGCAGGGCAATTAGGGCCAGGTAAGTACCTAAACAATTAGATTTCTAGCATAAAAGAGATGCTACCTGTTTGTGTGCTCACTGGATTCACCCTGTGAGAGACCTTAGAGGACCGACAAAAGATGGGAGGGGAAATGGAGGCACAGAGGGGTGAAGTGACTTATCCAAGGTCATTTAGAAGACACAAGAGTAGAACCAGGTCTCCTGACACCTAGACCAGTGCCTAGGGATGGACCAGGCTGTCTCAAGAGACTATTCTGTACAGCAGCGGTTCTCAAACTTCATTGCACCATGACCCCCTTCTGACAAGAATAATTACTGCATGACCTAAGGAGCAGGATCTGAAGACCGAGCCCTGTCACCCTGGGTGGTGGGGGCCAAAGCTGAAGTCCAAGGGCTTCTGCCATGGGCAGGGGGCATGTAACCTTAGCCCTGAGAGGTGGGGCTTGGGCTTCAGACTTCCTGGTTGCGACCCACTTTGGGGTCCCGACCTACAGTTTTAGAACCCCTGCTGTACAGTAACAGCTCTTGCTGTTGGGACTGTTGACTTGATGCATTCATCTCAAGCTTTCCCTCTGCTCAGTGACCTTGCTGTACAGCTGTCTCCTCCCTAGGCATTTAGGCACCTGTAGACAGTTATTCCCCTTCCTCTTAGCATGGTTCTGTCTCTGCAAGGGCATTGAAACACACAGGTGCTTTAGTTCTGTTACTCTGGGATGATTGGCTTTTCTGCTCCTTTCCCATTCACAGAGGCTTTACGGTATGGACCTGAGGAGTGCCCACAAGGGAAAGGAGAAGCTCTGTTTCTCTCTATCACGGCGATTTGGAGGAGGAAGCAATCTGGTGGGGGCCAAGCCAGGACAGACAGAGCTATCTGAAAAGAGTGGGGGAGGCGTCCTACCATTCCCACTCCGGAAGCAGCGCAAGAACCAGAAATATCTCCGGCTGTCGCGGAAGAAGTTTCCACGCATGTCAAGCCTGGAGAGCCGTAACCACAGGCGTGAGTTCTTCTTGAAGGAGTCAGTGGCACTAGAAACTAGGCAGACTCCCAATGACTGGGATGCGACGCAGCATGCTAGCAAAGAAGGTAAGGCCAGGGACCCCATTTGACTGTGAATTCAGGGGCATGAGCGTGATGCTGTCTGATTTCGTTTACTGGACACACACTCTTCCTCCTTGCCTACTGCATCCTGGGAGTGTGGTTTTGGGTCAGCTCTTTACAATGTGTGCAAAGATTATAATTGGCAAGGTTGTCCCCAAACACCTCTGCAAGTTGTCTGGATGAATAACTCGGTTAATCTATCAGTCTGCTTCTGTGGTGTTGCCACCTATGTGTTCTTATATTGGTGACCATCATCATAGTATCAGAGTGCATGTGAAAGCTAGTGCTGCTTCTCTTCCCCACTGCTTTTCCAGAGGGATGACATGGCTGTCTGTTGCAGTGAGAAACTGTCTTGTCATGTTCCAGCATATAGTCCTTCCCCACACCCTGATAAAGGGAACCTTCAAATGGATAAATTCACATACTCATCATCCTCTCGCAGTGCCACTTTGAGGCATGTGTGCAAATGTCAGTGGGAACCCTGCCCTCCTCTCTGCCACCCAAAATCCCTTTACATTAATATTGTGCTAAATCATCAGCTTTGAGGGTGGGGTGCAAAGGTCACTGGAATTTCATCAAATGTCATAAGCTAAGTAGGGCAGTAAGTGGATTGCAGACCGCCAGGCAAACCCCGGAAGCTGCAGGGCGGGCTCATGGCATCTCAGGAGTCATATCCTTCAGAGTCAGTAGCAAACCCCATTACCCTTGCATAGTTTGAGCTTCTGAAGGTGCGGTTTTCCTGTCGAGATGTAAAATCAATGTCATGGCACTCCTGGTAGGAGCAAGGTGTTACCCAAGTTAGAATTAGGTTGGGCCATGGGGCTAATTAGATTCTGGCGATCTAAACTTTCCCTTCTAGTTTCAATTGGAGAAAGTACTCAACTTCCCCTCCACGACTGTCCTGTAGCACCACCAATGCAGAATGGCTGTCGTGCTGCATATTGATGGTGGGTGATGTGATCCCTAGCTGTGCAGTCTGTAAAGCAGTTTGGGATCTGAAGGATGAAAGGTGCTAGAGAAATGTAAAACTATTTTTCTATTCTCCCCTCGACGTGTGCACATTCGGAATTCCGGTTAGTGTCTGGGTGAATGGACTCTTTCCGAGGTGAGAGTAGAGACACCTCAGATATCTGAGACAGAAGCCAGGAAATGCCCAGTTAAGGGGTCCACATTCCATACCCAGGTGGGACAACAGGGTGCAGTACAGGTAAAGTAATAGAGAGGGGATGTTTCCCTCCCCTCTCCATATATTTTTGTGGCTCTCTTTGGGTGCGGGTTTGTTCAATCTGTTCTTGAGTTTTTTACACTGTGGGGAAGTGGAAGTGGGGGGTATTTGGGTCCCTCACTTTGAGTGGTAGAGATTAGGAGCTCCAGGGGAGAGTAGATGTTTTTAGCTTCCTCTCCTCGGTGGGGAGGAGCAAAGAGGAAGACTCTTGTAACCTTTGGACCCCCAAAGGAGTGGCATTGATGGGCTTTGGAGAGAGTCACATCCAGCCCTTCCCTTGGCTGGATTTGGAGGTACAATGGAGGAAAATCCTCAGTTTGTTAGGGCCCCCTTAGGCCCAGGGAACATGGGGTATCGGGGATGAGCTTGAAAAAAATGAGTTCTGATTGTTTGTTTTTTATTTTGGTTGATTGGTTGGGGTGGGGGTTGAATTTACACTACAGTGAACACGTGCACTAACCAGGAGACCTAGTGGGCTGAGATCCAGTTTCCAGATGTTTCCCCTAAAGTGGGATATTTTGACTCCCATTTGGAAAGAGGGTGGGGAATGTATAATGAAAATGCTGGTGGACCTGTAAGCATGGTGGTGCTGTTGGGGGGCTGTTGTAGTATCAGCCTGCACAGTTGATTGTGTGTCTGTCGTTCTTCTTGACGCTCTCCCTTCTTTCCCTCACCTTTCAATGTCCCGTTATTATCTTCCCACCTCTTCCCTCTGCCCCTTACTTTCTGTGTGGGAGGGTTAGACACCTACAGTGCCTTGGAGCATGTGCAAACTTGGCACAGGTTGATGTCACCCACCCATAGCCAGCAAGGGTGCTCCTCTTCTGTTAGCCCTTCATTCTTTTTCTAACGTGCTCTTATCCACCTCCCCCTCTGCAGTAGGCATGGATGCAGTTGATGGCAGCCTCCCCTGGATCCCCACCTTGTCCCCCAGCGAAGTGACAGTGACAGACATCACGGCGAACTCCATTACCGTGACCTTCAGAGAAGCACAAGTGGCCGAGGGCTTCTTCCGAGACCGAAGTGTGCAGTTCTGAATCTCCATTTTTAATGTTCCTAGTCAGATTCTTTTGGGGATGGGGTGATTATTTCACTCTTTAAAAATATCCAAAATGTTTCTTTTAAAAAATGTTTACAGAGGAGGGTTTTTTTTTGTTTGATTTTTTTACTGAAGTCTCATTGATTTTTCTTTTCCCCTTCAGATATGCAAAAACGAAAGGCAATGTACGCGGTGCCCGTGTTTTTGTTTGTTATACTTGTCTGTTGTTGCTTTGTCCGTCTGAGAAACTGATACCCCTTTCCTTGGCAAAGACTCCCCTGGTAGGGCATTTTGAGAACCTTTTTTCTCTATGTATTTCCTTTACTCTGTTAGTTCTGACAGCTGCATTTAGGGTGAGAGAGGACACGGAGATGGAGAAGGGGTTGGACCTATTGCTTGCTTCCCTGATTTGCAGTTGTTGTCCCTTGGATAAAGATGCTTCCTCTGGACATCACCCTCCCCATCTTCCTCCTCCCACCCAGCTAATGCAGTGAGATGTAATGGACCCGATCACTTTAGGTAACTCAAGTCTGTTACAAGCTTCCTCCCTTCCAAATGTTTTATCTGTGGCGGTATTGCAGGTAATCTGTTTGCCTGGGAAGGTAGGAAACTCCATGGCAAATAATGAATGGGACAGATGGTTACAGTGTGATTCCATGAAGAGTGAAGGGATGTCTTCCTTGTCTGCATGATCCATTTATCCTGTAACACATAGCTTTGTAATCTCCTAGCTGTGGTATATTAGCTACACATGCTCACTTTAGATTTCTGAGCCTTTAATAAAGGCATCACTGTAACTTAATTGCCCTTTAGGAGGATAACTGTATAAAGAAAAGGAGTACTTGTGGCACCTTAGAGACTAACCAATTTATTTGAGCATGAGCTTTCGTGAGCTACAGCTCACTTCATCGGATGCATACCGTGGAAACTATGTCTGCTGCAGTTTCCACGGTATGCATCCGATGAAGTGAGCTGTAGCTCATGAAAGCTCATGCTCAGATAAATTGGTTAGTCTCTAAGGTGCCACAAGTACTCCTTTTCTTTTTGCGAATACAGACTAACACGGCTGTTACTCTGAAACCTGTATATATTAACATAGTGGTACTCATTCTTCTCTATCCAGAGACCTTCCCAGAACCCTTCTATGATCTAGAAATATGGGAAGAGAAAGGTATTTATATGTAACCCCCCCACCCCACCCCCTGGGGGATGAGGATTCCCCCCAGGCTGAGAACCCCTGTACTAAAAGATTTACCAAACCCAGACTGTATATAAATATTGTCCTGAAAATGCTTTACTAAGTCAGTGAAAAGGGTGGCTCTCTTCTTGGGAAGAATGGCTTATAGAGGGATTGAAACATTGCCTGGCAGTGCTGGAAAACCGCAGATAAGGGCAGAGGCCAGATGCATGAGAAGTAAGCAGTGAAACTGGACTTTAGCTGGTCAGTTTCCACTTTTAGGTAGTTTTTTTTGCTCTCTGATCAAATTTAAAGGGCAAAAGTGAATAGCATAAGGGCTGGGAGGAGTCTACTAGACTTCTAACATTTTTTAACTTTTAATTTATCCTCTAAAGTGATAAGGACTCTTGGACTGAGTGTCCTACTTATATTTTCCCTCCTCAACTTACCATATCTGTGACCTCATCCTTATTTGTTCCCTTTACCAGGGGAGTTTCCCTTTTGAGGGTTTAAAAAGCTTTGCCAAGGAAAGCCATCTGCAGTTCTATAGACTGCACCTGATCTTGCACTTAAAAACGCCTGGAGATTTGTGCTGGATTCTACCTGTGACATTTTGGGGTTTCTAAGAATTGCTGTATCTTCAAAGTTGATGTTTAGCATCTGTTCTTGCATGCTCACTCTCTTCCTTCTTTATTTTAAACTTAAAAATCTTTCTCTCTGTGGAAAGCAAGAGGGGAAAGCTAGGGCCTTGGGGGGGAATTGTGGGGCAATGTGATACAGTGCAGACTTGACTCTTTCTTCATTTGCTCCCCTCCTTTAATTCCTTCCCTCAAAAAAAAAAAAAACTTCATCTGCTGGTTTTGTGCTATCTGAAGCTACTTTCATACAGAGCTGAAGCTAAGTGTTAGTGTAAATCCTAAATGCTGTTTCTCTGCAGCTCTCCCCCTGGAGGGCTTAGCTCCTGCAGAACTTCGGAGTTCTGCAACGCTGATGCTTTGGATCCTGCAAACACTTGCTTTTTACAAAGGTTTTGGACTGCTCCTAAGCTTGCTTTAAAAGCACATTTTACCTCTAATAAGCTCTAGCTGCTTACAGGATACTAAGATTCACCCTCCATTGTCTGAACTAGACTGCCTTCCACCAGGTCATGGTACGTGCGGGATGGATTGACACGCCCTATATTTCAGGTGTCTCGGTGCAAATATTTTTGTCCCTCAAAATAAACACAAAGTGGGGGATGCAGGAGACTGCCCTAGCTCCAAGTTTTAATGAGTGGTGAATTTTGAGAGGAGGGGTAGGGGGTGAAACCTGAGTTGATTTTTTTTTTTTTTTTTTAGTGGTGGGAGAAGGTGTCAGATGAGAAGAGGGAGTGCTGAATCCTTTAAAAAAAAAAATAGAAACAGTGCAACCTGTGGGATAAACATAGACTCAGGACAAAGTTTGTCAATCGTGGTTGCCTAGAGTTATGCTTCTAAATACATATATAGTCACCTACATAGAAGTGTCCTCTTTCCCCATCCCTTCCCTCAAAAAAAGAGTGCTGAGCACCTGCATCTTTTACTGACTTCCCTGAGAGTTGCAGGTGCTCAGAATGTCTGAAAATCAGGGTGACTTTGATCCAGGTGACTCTAGATTTAGAAGATTAATCCTAGGCACCTGAGTTTGAAGAACTTACTTCCCAACTCCTTGTTCCAAACTTTTGTAGGATCTGGAAGAGAGGCTTTAACTTTTTTTTATATGTGGGTACGGCCTTCTATGCACTTTCCCCAGTTTAGTCCAGAAACACTGCAAGAAAAACTCTTGTTTGTGGATGTTTCCAGCCCTGGCCAAAATCTGCAAGGCAGCAGAAATCCTGTAAAGGGCAAGAAAAAAGCTTCTTCTCTCACCAGACTTCCGTTCTGCTTTTCTCTCTCTCCTTGGTGTCACGTCTATGCACCCATTGAGATTTTCCAGACCAAAGAATTCTGTCTTGACATTCATTTTCTTTGAAGAACACTGTTTTTGCAAACTTGACTGTAAGTGGAACTCTGGAGCCCTTGCAAACAGGATTCACCCACTGCTTCATTTTTAACCCTTTTGTAGATGTTTACTTGTATTGCTTCTGATGACTAATATCCTCTCCTGACCTAAAAGGATTAAGGAGGTATCTTGGTAGCCGTACTACCTTATGCCCAAGTCACTGGGGGGGTTAATTCATTTCCAGTTGTGATGCAGAACTTTGCTGATGTGTGGGTTGGCTTTTTTGGGGGCATGGAGAGAACAAGTGGGGAGAGGGTGTTTTGTGGTAGGAAACTAAACATGTATTTATCGATTTTTATTTTATTTTATTTTTTTGACACATCCTTAGCAAGGTTTGCATGTTGTAAAAATCAATCTTGCTCTCTTAACAGAATGGTTTTATTGTTTTTAGTCTCTGTAAAGTGTCGTTCTCTTCTGAAAAGTGACTAGAGAAATGGTGGCGTGGGCTCCAGGGTGGTGGAATGTCAATGATTTTCAAATCAAATGTGCTCAGTTTACAAGTGCAAAGTTTAACTGCAAACTCAGCCTGGAATCTGAAAGTCATGCGGGGGCCTTTTTGGCTGCTATCACAAAAATCAAAGATTCTGTGATTAGAGCTTCACTAGCTATTATGTTTGATGCAAGAGCCAAAATAGAGTCCAGTTGGAGCTTACTTTAATGATTCTGTTTGAAATATGAGCCAGAATAGAATCCAACTGACTCCCCTATAGCTCTGTTGACTGCAAGGCTGAAGCAATGCAGACTGACTTCAGCCAGCAGAATCGCACAAAAAGCAGGTCCCTTGAGTAAGAAGGGACTGTTCTTATAGAGTCAGTCTTCAGAACAGAACTGCACTGTAATAACTTGCCAGCAGTTCGTAGGGCAGGCAACGCTTGTTTCATGCATCTGTTCATAGTGGTATTTTATGTATTGTTTGTATCATGCCCACACTTAGGGGCCCCTGTCACATTGGGACTCGACTCCATTGTACTAGGCACTGTATAAACACTTGTGGAAGACTGCTTCGGCCCCCCCCCCATACCTTCCATCTCCACGCCCCAGTATTTTTGATTCCTCTGAGCACCAACTACAAATCATTTGTGGTATCTTAAGGTACATCTATGCTGGAAAAAAAACAACTCCTCAGAACAAAGTCTCAGAGCCCAGGTCAACTGACTTGGGCTCCCGCTATAGGGCTAAGCATACCAGTGTAGATGTTCCCATGTCCAGCCAAGCAGGAACATATACACCGCTATTTTTAGTCACTCAGCATGAGCGCAAGTCAGTTGACCTGGGCTCTGAGACTTGCTGCCCCAGGTTTTTTTTTTGTTTTTGTTTTTAAACAGTGTAGACCTACCCTTAGTAGCCCTGTGTCTCCAGCACACCCCTTATTCTCCTGTAATGACTTGGGCCCTTGGACGTGTCAAGTCCAAATTTGTTTTCAGTGGCAGACAGGATATTGTGGGAACACCCAAATGCAGTTCCTTTTGCCAAAATAAACCCAAGTCTGCCAGTGAAGTGACCCTGACTAAGTCAGAGCCTGAGACACAAACGAACATAGATGTGATTTAACATATCAGAACAGGGTGTTTTTGTTTTGTTAGTGTTGTGAAACTGTCTGGAAAGATTCTTCTGGTGTGTTTGATTGAATGTGTGAACTTGGTTTTGACCTCATGGGGCCCATGGCCCCAGTACTGCTTCCTGCTCTACCCCAGCCCCACTCTTAGTACTGTTTGACAGTTTAACTGGAATAGAGAGAGTGGCCTCATGTAGGCTGAAAAATAGGCAGGCTGCTAATAGGAGATACTTAATGCAACCACCACAACAAAGGTTGGGATGAGGAAATACAGTGCTGATGGCTGTGGGCAACAGCCCAGGGTTGATGGTTAAAGCAGGGCCCCTTTGCTGAACATTAATTTCATGATTTTGAAATAGGAAAGAAGCAAACCTCCTTTCTAAAAATGGTAATATTTTCCCTTCTCTTCTGTTCCTATTCCATATACTCTTCCTGTAGCCTAGGAAGGAGGGCAGTGTAGCTTCCTGGGACAGTGTAGGGGCTGCTTGATGAATGGGGCCCCTAACTTGTCCATTCCTTGGACTCCAGAGTTGTGCTGGATCTGTGTACCATATCCCCATTGTCAATAATGCCCTTGCTAGACTGTTCAGGACAGACTGTTGGGTAGAGTGCCTGTTACTTCAAGAAGAGAGTGCATTGCGATGCAGGGAGCATTCATTAACTCCCAAAGCCCTTCCGGGGTCTGCATCATGCTGATACTTCCCATTGAATAAAATCAGATGCCAAAGTGAGAAATCCAAAACCTTCCTTCTTGTTGGAGACTTCTGCTCCCATCCTTTGTACGTCCCAGTTCTGACTAGTTAATGGCTTCGTTCAGCTGGGATGTGCACTACACAGTGGCCTGTCACAGCTTTGGTTTTGCCACATATTTGTTCTCATCTTTTCACTCAGATGGGGGAAAAAAAGGTGAATATTAGATGGGGGTGTGCATGGAGAGGGGAGTATCTAGGAGATGGAGTATGTTTCTGTTCAGTGTAGCCTAGTGTATTCAAATGCACAATTTTCTTATCTCTTCACTTCCTTCTCCCTCTTAGGACATCACTGCCCTGCATCAGCATTTTAGAAGGATTAACTGGCACTCTTCTGTGTGCTCTGAATGGGTACTGAGTAAGTGAGCATGTGTGGAGAGAGTCGTTTGCTTCTGTGTTAAGTAGCTGGGTCTTCCAGGGGGAGGGAAAGCAGAGACTTATCTTTGTGGGGGCGGGAGCCAAACAGGAGAATGACAGTTCAGAGCCATTATTAGAAAGGAAAATCTATCATTGGCAAATGCAGGTGATGGGAACAGATTGTTGCAGATCTCAAGTCAATATCTCCCAGAACACAATGATCTAAAATCAGCTCTTTCTCATGTCAGAGGGTCCGTGTTGTCCTCTGCCCCACCGAGCTCAAATGCCCATAAGCCAGGACTGTAGCCTTCATGCAAAAGGAGAATGACTGTCCCAAATTATTTTATCACTCAGATGAAACCTAAGCTCTTAAGCAGGTGGAAGTGGTTGTGGGACTTGCCCAAGAGATGAGCATTTGTAAAGCAGAGGTAGGTTGCCAGTCTCATCAGAACAGTCACTGGTGGGGAAGGGCAGACATAGCATTCGTTCAGAACCTCATATCTTCCTCTAACATCCATTTCAGATTCTTCTTTAGGAGAAGGAATGTTTCCTGGGGAGTTGGTCGCTTCCCGGATTTCTGAATGGGCAATGGCTTCTGGATGATCAGAAGTAGCACAGAGCGATTGAGCCCAATAATGGAAGCTGGTAGTGGCTCCCATTGAATGGGAGACTGAATTACTGTACTTGCGAAATGGGATGGGAGGAAAGCTTAGGCTCAGAGAGAGGATTTGCTGCTTTCATTAATTGTGGGCCACTTGTTACCCTGCTTGTCTTTTCAGAGAAGAGGCACACTCCCCTCCCACAACTGTGTGTGTGCTGGAGGTGCCAGATAGACATCTTTGGATGGGAGGGGGTGCACTGTGTGATGGTCAGAAACGTGACCTTTTAAAATCTATCTGTGCTGTATCATTTTAGTGCTAACAGTGTGGGAGGGTTGACCAGAAATGTAGAGGTAGCATCAAAAACTCTCTGAAATCTAAAAATGTTAGTCTGCTTTTTGGCTTTTCTTAAGTCAAGGCCTAAGTATGTTTGAAGCACTTTGAAGATGCAAAGCACTAGGAGCGCTGAGTACTCGTATTGCCTCTTTAAAAAAGTGGCATTTGAAAAGGGAAAGATGTATCCATTTCAGACCACTGGCTATTCCTTATCTCCTTTCCACAGCTGCCATCCAGCCCTTGGCATCCCTTCTACAGTTGTAGGGTGGGTTTGCCATTCCAGGCATCCCAAGTGAACAAGGGCACAATGAAGGAGGGAAGGAGACTTTAAAACTCCACATCCACCTTCAGAACATGTTTTTCCCCCACCACTTGCGGTATATAGGGGAGTTATTAGGTTCTGTTCCCATGTTAAGTAGTCCCAGTGCTCAGAGATGGCCGAGATGTGATCCAATGGGTTTCTTCCATCTCTAGTTATGGAGACCTCCTTTTAGTTCCCTTTTCTGGACAAATTGCACTTTAGTAGCTTAATGGGGATGGGAGGCATGTGTACCTCTTTGGGGTCGGGGCAACCCAACAGCTGTTCTCAGTGGCTGCTGGACTCTTCCAGTGGGTTAATGTCTCACCTCACATCCAACAGAACAGGTGCAAAGGAACTTGCTTAAAAAAAAACTAATCACAAAGTTTAGGCTTAAAAAAAATTGAACATTTTAGCTGGCTATGTGGGGTGTTTTACTTAGTAGCAGGCACCTGTGTTTGGAGGAAGCCCAATCCTCCCAGCTTTTCAGCGTTGACCTTCTCTACCATGCTCCTGCACTGCTTGATCTAGGTGGTTCTAAGACTGCTGTGTGACTTTATTGCCTATTTTATATGCTTGTTTTCCACCAAGGATGGGGTTGGGGAAAGTTACTTTATTTTTTATTCTTGGCATGATAGAGCACCTGAGTCTTTGCACAAGAAAGCTTCCTTTGCACAGAATGAGCTTCTAGCTTTTGTACAGACTAATTGAATGTATTTGGGCAGAGGGGGCTGAGGGAACGAATCAATTCCAAACAAACAAAAAACCCCTACATATATAATGCCTTTTCTGAGTGAGCGCGTGTTGTAAATGGAAATTGTAATACAAATGGGAGGACAGGTCTAGTTACAATTTGATGCAAAGTGTGGTTTTATTTTTGTACTGATATGGGTAAGAGACTGTACAGCATCTATTTATTTAGATGATTTATGTGGTAAATGTTGCAATCAAAGTTATTAAAAATATTAAATATGATAACTGACATTTAACTAATGGCCTGTTTCTGTCTTGTCATTTTCCCCCTTAATCCTACAATTCCATTCTTGGCCTATGGAATGAATGTGCAGTAGTGCTACCGGCTTAGAAGAGATGAAAATCATATGTGTATGATGCACAGGGATCATGTTTAGTGAGGGCATTTTCTGACAACACCTCCCTTATTGGATCATCTCAAGCAGGTTAGGGTTTTTTTTATTAATTTTTAAACCTGGAAAGTGAGTTTTAGCTGACCTCTCAAGATCCCTTTCAGTCCTATATTGCTGTTCTTCTTAGAGTGCTTGCTCATATCAGTTCCAATTAGGTGTGCGTGCACTGCATGCACGGCCGTTGGAGAATTTTTACCCTAGCAACACCCAGTGGGTTGGCTGTGGAGCTCCCTGGAGTGACGCCTTCATGGCATTCGATATATACCCCAGCCGACCCAGCGCCTCCTCAGTTCCTTCTTACCGTCTGTGATGGTCATTGGAACTGTGGAGTCCCGCTTCACTTGCTCTCCACTCTCCCTAGCGTATACCTAACAGTGGATAGTTTATAGTTTTGTTTTGTTAATTATAGGTGGTTTACTTAGTGGGGTTGCTGGGCCTTTCCCCTCCTCCCAGATTCTTCTCTTGGGCTCATGCCCAAAGCTCTGGGATTCAAGCCCTGCAGTTTCTGCTCTAAGCCCATGCCAACAGGAGATCCCCATGCCTCTTGCCTGAAGTGTCTGGGGGAGTCTCACCAAGGAGAGAAGTGCATGGAATGCACCTGCAGGGCACCGAAAAGTAAATCCATGGTCTTTGCTGCCAAATGTTCTGTACACACGCTGCTTTAGGATTGACTGGATTCCAAATTGCTGGAATAGAGAGGGAGACTGATTTTTTTTTCTTCCCCTTCACCAGGCTTTTCTCCAGAAACAGCTAAAGTGACCTTAAAACTCCTTAATCAGTGGAAGCTGCTGGGGGGCAAAGACCCTCCAAAAATGCAGGACCTCAAGAGGACATTTGCATTGTTTGTGCCTAGGACTATCCCTGCTTCTTTGTACATTGAGGTGAAACACAGCCACGCGCTGTCCTGGTCTACAGTTTTTGTACCAATATAATTATTTAAGTTAAGCGTGTGAATTTGTGTTATTTGGTACAACTCTTACCATGAATGCAATTATACTGGCATAAAGATACATATATGGCAAAGCTTATTCCCCTTCCAAGCTGGGAATAAGCTATAGGAGCATAAGCACCCTCAAGTAGATATAACTACATCCACATTAGTGGCTGTTACTGTTTTACCAGTACTGGTGTAGTTACAGCACAACAACTGTGTGTAGATAAGCCCTAATTTTGAGCACTCTATTGATTTCAAACAGAATAGTGAGTGTAACAGAGCAAATGGAACCTAATTGTGCTTCAAGAATCAAACTAGGACCGTGGGTAGTTCAAGGGAACATGGTTAGGTTTTACCTGCTGTGTCATAGGAAAATGGGCTTTAACCATGAGAAAAGAACAATGGGAAAGGGAGTGCTAGGGTGGGTCAGACCTATGGTCCATGTAGTGCAGCATTCTGACCCTGGCAGGGGCCAGCACTAGCTGCTGCTTCAGGAGAAAGGGCAAGAAACCCTGCAGTGGGAGTTATAGGATAACCCGATCTCAGGAAAACTTTCTTCCTAACCCCCATTCTTCTACGGGCAGTTTATGTCCTGAAGCATGAGGGTTTCCATTCCTTCGCCTTTGATGCCTTACTTATAAATTGCGCTAGCCTTGTTAGCTTGATCTGTGTCCAGACCTTTTCTGACCAACGTGCTACCGGCAGGTCCCTCTAACTGCACTGATGGGGTAGACGGGCTGCCTACACATCTGCCCCCTTGACCCTGGGATCCGGGATCTCTTAGGGGGAAGGCAGCTTCACTGGCAACCGGTTCACAGGAGCCGAGGGACGGGGGCTGTACCTCTAAAACTGCCCCCCGCCTCCCAGCGCGTTTACACCCCAACCCCCCGTTCTTTGTACCCCCAGCCCCCTTCCCCGACCGCGCGCTTTGCCGCCCGAGCAGCGACCCAGCTCGCGCCCCGCTCCCTGCAGCCCGCGCGCGCGCCTGCGCCCTCCTCCTTTTCCCCTAGCAACCGCGGCCGGGGAGACCCTGGTAACGGTGCACGGGGGAGGGGGAGAAAGAGAGGAGGGAGGGTCACGTGCGGCCGCGCGGCCGCAGAGCGAGCGTGAGCGTGCGCGAGCCGGTGCGGCTCCAGTAGCGGCGGCGGCGGCGGCGGCGGCAGCAGCCTGAGCTGGGGGGAGGGAGGGAAGGAAGGAGGGAGGGAGAAAGAAGCGGGCGGGATTATTATGGGCTGTGGGTGCTGCTGCTGAGCAAGATGGAGCTGTCTGCAGTGGGGGAGCGAGTGTTCGCGGCCGAATCCATCATCAAGCGGCGGATCCGAAAGGTGAGCAGCCGCCCAGCCCGAGCCCGGCCCCGGCCCCCCGCTGCCGTGGGTTTGTTGCAATGGCCATTTCGCTAATCCGCCCTCCCTCCCTCTCCCTCTCTCTCTCTCTCTCTTCCTTCTCCCCCCTCCTCCGTTCCCCTCCTCATCTGTGTTTTGCAGGGGCGCATCGAGTACCTGGTGAAATGGAAAGGCTGGGCCATCAAGTGAGTTGTTCGAGTATTTCTCCGTGTGTGTGTGTGTGTGTGTATGTGTGTCTGAAGGGTTTTCCCCCAAGTCCGCGCTGAGATAATATTATGCATCCCTTTCCCGTGCGCGCAAACTGTACTCTGGGGTTGCTCCCCCCCCCCGCCCACATTCTCCTTTTTTATGCGGGTGCTCGTGTTTTGTTTATTTTTTTGTGCCTTGGCAGGTACAGCACTTGGGAACCTGAAGAGAACATCCTGGACTCCCGACTTATTGCAGCCTTTGAGCAGAAGTGAGTTTAACAGGGGAAACCACGTTTGTTTATTTGACATCTGAGCTACCCCAAAAAAAAAATGTGTATGTGTGTGTTTTTTCTTAAGAAAAAGTTTAACTTTCTAAAATTTGACTCCCTAAAGGGAACGAGAGCGTGAGCTGTATGGGCCCAAGAAGAGAGGACCCAAGCCTAAAACTTTCCTCCTGAAGGTAACTTTTATTTAAATAACTTAGGCCCAGTTAGATGTATCCAAAATCCCGCTGCCTGTCCACTTTTGGAGGAACTTAACTCTCAAATGCCTTGGGCCTCCCTTAGTCTGCATGTCTGGTGCAACTAAATAAAAGGGGGGAATAGAAGTAAGTGCATGAGATGCTGCTTGGGGTAGTGAGGGATTATCACCAATGGGATAATAAAAGCTAGGGTGTGTGAACCTGTGTTTGTGGGGATGTTCTCTTCTTGTCAGTCTCCTCCTCTCCTTCCCCTCCATCCACCCCCAGATGTTTGTCCCTGTGGTGTTTGCACCTATCTTCTCTCTCTCCCCACCACAGTGGTATTTCATTCCTCCCTCCCCACCTTTGGTCTGCATGTGATAATATAGTGGCATACTTGGTGGCTATGAAAAGGTTTTGTAGTTGTTCTTTTTTTAAGATATGACAAGGGTCCTGCTGCTGCCCCTCCTCTTCACATGTCAGTATGCTAGATGCCCACCGGCGCTATATTGGCAGTCCTTTGGGGCTCACTGCTTGTTCTGAAAGTCATGGAATAACTATGCCTCTTCATGGCATAAAGACTCCACATCGTCCCCATTGACAGTGTCATTTTCATGATATCTGTTTTTTCATGCATAGTCGTGTTTTGTCTCAGAAGGAAGACTTTTTTAAAAAAAAAAAAGGTGGAGTCCCCAGTTTCCTCTTTTTAAAATGTGGTGGTGGTGACCTTTGTAGCGGAAGTTAACAGATTTTTCCTGTAAGAGTTGGTATCTGCCATATTCTGCTCTCTGACTGACACCCTGCAGACAAATTTGTTGCATTATTGCTCCCCTACAAATCCCAATCCTGGATCATAAATGAATGGAGGTGCCAGAATATCATCCAGTGTATTTAAGACAAATTTGCATGGGGAGTCAGGAATTTCTCAATTCTGGTCTCATCTGTTATCCAGATGCTATGGAGATGGGTGCTGTAGCAGTGCATCTAATACTCCTATCTCAGGCATTGACTCATTCTGTGCCTTTGGGCAAGTGAAGTTACATTTTTGTGTCTGCTTTCCCTATCTGTAAAATGGGGTTAATACTTTGCTTTCCTGCCTCACGGGTGTTGAGAGGCTTCACATCTTCAAAGCTCTGTTGAAACATAAGTGAAGCGCTAAGTGGCAGCACTCAAAGTTCTGTGCAATTGGACAGTGGTTCTCAACCAGGGGTATGCGTATGCCTGGGGGTACTCAGAGGTCTTCCAGGGGGTACATCAACTCCTCTAGATATTTGTCTAGTTTTACAACAGGCTACATAAAAAGCACTAGCAAAGTCAGTACAAACTAAAATTTCGCACAGAGCAGAATAAACAACTCATTTTTTATCTACTGTACACTGAAATGTAAGTACAGTATTTATATTCCAGTTGATTTATTTTATAATTATATGGTAAAAATGAGAATGTAAGCAATTTTTCAGTAATAGTGGCTGTGACATTCTTGTATTTTTATGTCTGATTTTGTAAGCAAGTAGTTTTTAAGTGAGGTGAAACTTGGGGGTACGCAAGACAAATCAGAATCCTACAAGGTGTACAATATTCTAGAAAGTTGAGAACCATTGCAATAGGATGCCCCCTGTTATCTGCTTTGGAAGGATAGAGCATATGGGAGGACCGCAGACATAGTTTAAACATTGTGGGGAGAATCTTCCTGGGGTTTTCTGGATGCCCTGGTAAAAATTGGGGAGCTCTCTGGAAATTTTTAGGAAGCACTGCTTGTGATTGGAACATTCTCCCCCCTCCGCGGCCGCCACCACCTTGTCTACATTGTTACTCTTTCCTTAATTAAAAACTGAAAACGATAAAAATCTGTTTGCTTTCCCCACTAATGAGTGTGTTTCTTTTTACACTTCACTCCCTGAAACGGAGCTAGTCAGTTTCATTCTATAGTCAGTTTTTATCTCTGACACTTATGCTTTAGATCTTCTTGTGTTTGGGAGTCTAATAATGCAGAGGAAAGCTTAAGACGACACCATTGACTTAAAAATAACATTTCTGTTTGAATTTTTTTAACCTACTATTACTTGTAACACTTGAAATCTGAAAAGAAACATTCTAATTTTTGCTTCTTTATTTACATTGAGTATTTGACAACTCTAATCAGTTTTCCTGAATAGTCGGTTGGTTTCCTCTTCTATGTGTGTGGGACAGAGCAACATGGAAGGGGAACATTTAGTTAAAAAATTTAAATGTGTAATACTATATATAGCAACATGTGATTGTATAGTCGCAAAGAGCTGGCAGGGCATCTCAGAAACAGGTGCAGATTCTGAATCCACCTTCTTCTGACTTACTGTCTAAATTGATTAGATTTCTAGTTAATGGTTTTCTATTTTAAAAAGATATTGGGGTTGGGGGACACAAATCATTGACACTTCAAGAAATAAGCATTCCTATAATTTCTTAAACACCACCACAACAAACAATATTCCTTCACTGGCGTCTTGACTTGCCTTAATTCTTTTCCCTCCTCAACTCTTGAAATCTACTTGACTGTTTCTGTAATCCTCTGACTTGTGCTTATAGTTAGCTTGTCACGCTGGAACAAAAAATCACCACTAGTAGGTTGATGCCTCACTGTGGGGAGCACTGAGTAGGGCAGGAGCTGCTGGTGTCTCCTCTGGGGAGGAGGTCTGGTGAGAGGAGGTTGTGTTGGGGACTTCCCTTAGTTGCTGGTTTCTTTGGGGTGTTATTTTTAGGGTTGGATCAGAAGTCAGACTAGACAGCAAGAAGTAACTCTCTTTTGGTTTAGTACCATCTGAACTTGTCCAAACTTTTTTTGAGGAAACTTTACAATGTGATTTTAGTTAGAAAATCAGCTAAAAGAGCCCTTCAGTCCTTTGTACTGAAGTCCTATCTTTCTGTCTGCCAAAGCCAAGGTTTTGACTCCTGTAAATGCTGCAGGACTGATGCCACTACAGGAGGAGAAGGAGGGTTCTGTTCTGTCTTGCACATTAAACATGTTGTCAGTTCTTTTGACTGCAGAATCTCTTGCCGATGAGGACTTCTGAAGCACGGGGGAGAAACTTGACTCTTGGGTCCCCGGGGGAGTTTGCAGAGCTGGCAGTTAGAACAATATTCTTTTTGACTGGCAAACTCAACCGATTAGAACTGGAAGGCATGGAGATTAAATACGGAACCAAACCACGACTGGTTGTAAAAGGCTAGCATGCACTTGTAATGAATGGTTTCATATATAATGTTTCTGACCAAGATTTTCAAATGTGGTGTTTAAAGTTAGGCTTCTAAATCCATATTACAGCATCTAAATAAGTGGCCTGATTTGAAATTCCGTTTGCTTATTTATTTAGTTATCTTAATATTGATTTGGAGCCAGATTTACAAAGGAATTACTCTTTGAATTGAGTTATGTGCCTAATCTGCTTGGGCACTTCTTAAAATCCCACTAGGTGCCTATCTGCATTTTAGGGCACCTGATTGTTTTATAAATGTGGCTGTTGGTGCCTTAAGTCAGGCTTCGAATGCTTGGCTTTTCTATCGGATCGCTAAGGGATATCACACCGGTGTTTGTGATATCACTAACATGCTCTTGCATCATGGATGGCAGGACTGAAAGTGTGGGCTTCAGCTACAGTATTTTGGGTAGAAGGTTTGGCTGTATTCCCTGGATATTAGTCAAACTTTCCCATGGATGAAGAGCTGAAGCCCAGAGGACAAGTTTACTTGTAGGGGGGATCATGGCATGCAATAGCCTGTAAGGTGACACTAATTTATGGAAAACGTAAATTGTTGCTTTGGGAGGGGAATTTGGAGTGGCTGATGTGGGGCAGTCCTTTCCAACCTTTATTAATCTGACATCCCTGATAGATCTTGTCTGTAGGAGGTTGCTTGAGGGTTTAGAAATATATAGATAGGAAATATCAATAAGATTCAGTCTGGGGAAAAATGGAAGCTCATGCAGAGTAATAGAGACACATTAACTGTCCCACACATATACTTTGCATGCAACTTTTGTCTTCCTTTCTCACCTCCCTGACATACTTCTTTCCTCACAGCTTTGTTGGCTTGGGAAATGCAAGGGTCACATGCAACTCCATAAAGTCATGCATGTGCTATTGGAGGACATGTCCCTGACCCTCCTGCTCAGCTTGCAGAGATCTCTATTCTCAGTCACTCTAAATAATAAGGTAAAGATTGGAGGGTGTTAATGGAGAAAGTAATACTGAGAGCGTGCAGTAATAGACAATAGGGGATTTCCCTCTTGCTGCTTGCAAGACCTAATTTAGTCTGTAAACTGAAGTGGAGGGAGGCGCAACATGGTGTTAAGCAACTTCCTCCCTCAAACTCCGCTTTTGATCTCCCTGTTCATAAATTACCCCTCAGCAGATTGAAATTGAAATCTGTTCCCTCATAGCATTCATTTTCCCTCCAATGGGGAAACACAGTTTATGGTAAGGTTGCTTAGGAGCCACAGCTTGCTGTTGCTCTGTCAGCTAAAGCTTGCAGAATGCTAGTCAAAGAGGTGAAAGGGGAAATAAGGGCTCTTATAAATATATTATTTGAGGGGGGAGTACAAGACAAAGCAGATGCACTACTAAATAAGGAGGGACTCGTGTAAATACGGCAGAGCTACTAAAGTGTTTTCTTTTGAATCAAAACAAAAAAGAGTTGCATCCTTTATTACTTCCTATTTGTAGAGTTATTGACATAAATTAGGTAAAGTAGGATTTGTGGGGAACTTGAATATGTACTTCTCACCCTGTCTTCAGTATGTGTATCCTAGAGTGTGAAGGGAATGAACTGATTAAATTATTTGTTGGATCACTAGCAATAATTATTTAAAAAAGAACAGAAGTAGGGAGGTGTGAGCTGATGAGAATTCATTAGGGGGCGGAGCAAATGTGATCCAGATTTCCAAAAGAAGGGAAAAAAGTGATTCTAGCAATTACTGTGCTGTAAATCAACCTTTGTTCTCTGTTAAATGAGAACAAAATCTCTAGAGGATTGCAGACTTTTATCTTGGTGAAAACTGAACCAGGATCAATCAACAGGGTATTCTATGTACAGCACTGAACACATCTTCCACTCTTAAGTCACCAAGGTAAAGACCGTTCCCACTCCAAGGAATTTACCATCTGAAGGAGACATTTAAGATGCACTTGTGAAGTTCAGAGAAAGGATCAACTTTTGTTGTCTTAAACTATGAACCCTTACAATTCATGAGCACCATAGAAGAACTGAGCCTTCAGCAGGGAGAAGTGTGTTTCTTGCAGAGATTTGAGTGAGAAGAAGACTTTGTAAACTGGGATTGGGAGGTAGCTCCAGGTATAGAGGGAAGCAGGCACATAACCAGGAATAGGAGAAAATGAATGGGTCAGTAAAACTATCAACTTCCAGGGGGAAGAGAGAAGCGTTTGTAAATGATATCTGACAAACTTGATCACATATTTGGTAGAATTACTGGACTAGTGTCTGGAAGGAACACGGTAGTTGGGACATCTGGATTTTCACTAAAGCATTTGATATTGTTTCTTGAAACTTTACTTGAGAAATGAATTCAAGCTGACTTGGGTATGTGTACTCTAACATGAATTGCTAAGCATTGCAAAGAATGTAAACTAAGCAATGAGTAACAGCAGTGTATTGAGTTGGAGGGAGTGTTAGGTTCCATTTTAGCCTATTTGTTGTAAATCTGTCAGAGGAGAAAACCAGCATGTTAATTCCATTCATAGGATAGTAAAATACAAGGTTTCATGAGGGTAGGGAAATAAAATATGGGCAGGAAATAAGAAATGGATTCAACCAGGAAAAATGCAGACAGGTGCTTCTGGGATGTAAAGTAATCTGGGACACAAGTATTCAATGAGCATAAGACACTTTGAGAGCAGAAATACTTCTAAAAGAGAGAGAGAGTGACACACACCATGGTGTGATAGAGAAAAGCAAATTAGACATCAGATTAGTGTGATATAGTGGCAAAAAAGACAAGGTGATTTATGGGTTTGCTGTGCAGGGGGAGCCATGCCAGCTATCAGGGAGTTGTTAATCCCTCATTATATGGCTTCAGTTCGCTTGGAATAAGAGATTTCATTCCCTGCACTGCACCACACTACTAGATAATCCCAAACTGGAGGGAGTTCAGAGAAGAGCAGTAAAAATGCTTGAGGGGCTGTGATAATGATGTTTGAGATAAGACACAGATTCAAAGTAAAATATGGACCAGAATAGCTTGGTTAAAAGATGTCTGAAGAGAACCAGTGTGGGAGGGATAGCTCAGTGGTTTGAGCATTGGCCTGCTAAACCCAGGGTTGTGAGTTCAATCCTTGAGGGGGCCATTTAGGGATCGGGGCGAAAATTGGTGATTGGGCCTGCTTTGAGTAGGGGGTTGTACTAGATGACCTCCTGAGGTCCCTTCCAACCCTGAGATTCTATGAACCACTGCCATCTGTATGTATTTAAATGGTGATGAAAAGAGTGAGGAATTATTTGGCTTCAAAGAGCTATTGAAACATACTAGACTGTAGTCTCTTTGGGTTAGGAATCTGAATATCTGTGCTGTAAGGCACATAGGCCGTGGAATAATAGATGAGTCTGAGCCAAAGAAACTCTGGATGCGCATTAGGACGTCATGCCTGACAGTGAAATCTGTGAGGATTTGTGTGTGCTAGAGATTTTTAACCTTTGCTGAGGATAAACACATGTTTGTGGCCTATAGTAAACATTTGGGGAGTGGCAAACACTGTCCTTACAGATACATTAACCACCTTGAGTTATTTGACAATCGTTTAATTCCAGGTATAAAACGCCTAGTGTACATGAGCCTTTAGACTGTGGAATTTGTTTCCAGACGAATCAGTCGAAGCCCCCAGCCATCACTGGAGCCACTTACAGCTAGACTAGACAAAGCATTGGAGAGCTTACTGTAGGGAACGGCCCTGTATTAGCCAGAGATGAGCTACATGCCTTCAAGTCTCCATTCCCAACTTCTCCCATTGTGTGGCAGGGCTGTTTGAGAGGTTTGGGGCTTCCTGCAGCGTGTGCTGTTGTCATAACTTGGGATTGGAGTGGGCAGGGTGGGGGCAATCAGCAGGAGTGGAATCTTTTGGGATCAGATATAAGGAGTTGGGGAGATAGGCAGGGGAGATAATAGTGCAGCTTAAAACCTTAGCTCCCCAGAACCTGTCCTGAGCTGTGTGCCTGTGAGTGAGTGTCAGTGTCAGAAGGATGAAGTGAGAAAGTGGATGTTGTATCCTGGGGACTGCAGTTCTCACTGTGGTCACTAGATGGTACAAGAATCATTTGATTCTAAGTTGGCAAGGCAATGATGGGTGTGGGGCCAAAAGGTCTGGTTACTTCTGTCCGGGGCTGGGTTTTGGGGGCAAGGGAATTATAGAGTGACTGTTTGGGATGAGGGAGAGTCTGTTTCAAAGGGGATGGGGCATCTTATCCTTGCAGGGCGCCATTTAAAGTGTGGCTCTGCTCTGAAAAGCGAGTGTAAAATTACGCTGTAGGGTTCCGTGTTTGTTGTCTCCAAATCAGACTATCTCAATTTACAAATGAAAATGTAGTTAGCTGCTCACGACAATCCTGTTGCTGATGCATGAGCCAGAGTAAATTCCAGCTCACTCTGCCAGAGCTGTCATGGCTCTACAGGACTAAGAAGAACTAAAAACTTTTGTCCCAAATGTTAGCAGATATGACTCCTGATACATTTATTGGGGAGGAGGGGGAAGAGCAGCTCTCTTTTCTCTGAGAAGAGCAGGTGCCTTTCACTATTTAATCTGTCACGTTAAACAAATATCTCATCTGAAGGGGCAGGACAAGTCTGGTTTTTAGGGGGAGAATAAGAACACAGGAATTGCTTAGAAACCTAGGGGTGGAATAGGAATATAAGAATTGCATCGGAAACCACGATAGACCCTAGGTTAGGGTTAGTTAATTTTTTTTTTTTTGTCAAGGTCCAAATTTCTTGGTCAAGGTCCAGACTCCAGAGAAACATTTTTCACACCACAGTAATAATAATAAGTAAATAAAAAGATTTTGCAGTCTGTTCAAAAGCATCTCATGGTCCGAATTTGGCCTGCAGTCCGCGTATTGACTACACCTGCCCTAGTTCCATTTAGCCCAATATCATGTCTATGACAGTGGCCAGCACCAGATGTTTCAGAGGAAGGTGTAGGGACCCCACAGCAGGCACGTGTGAGATAATCTGCTCTTTCTCCCCCTCCTCCCACACCCTGACACACACACTAGGCTAAAATCCTAAAACGTGAGGTTTAACATCCCTTCCAAAATTTGCATTTTCATTAATTATGATAACTCCACATATTCTTGATCTCCCTGCAGACAACCCAGGGGATTAGAGACCAGTCATCTTAACTTCAGTACCTGGAAAGATAATTAAACAATCAGTTTGCAGATACCTAAAAGATAATATGGTGATAAGTAAGTCAGCATGGATTTATCAAGAACAAACCTAATAGCTTTCTTTGATAAGGTAATGAGCCTTGTGGATAGGGAGGAAGTGGTAGATGTGGTATATCTTATATATATGATTTAATAAGGCTTTCAATACTGTCTCACATGACCTTCTCATACACAAAAGTGGGAAATACAACCTGGATGAGGCTGCTATAAGGTGGGTGCATAACTGATTGGATAACCGTTCTCAGAGAGTAGTTAATTATCAGTGGTTCATAGTCAAGCTGGGAGAGCATATCAAGTGGAGTCCCGCAAGGATCGGTCCTGGGTCTGGTTCTGTTCAATATCTCCATCAATGATTTAGATAATGGCATAGAGAGTATACTTATAAAGTTTGCAGACGATACCAAGCTGGGAGGGGTTGTAAGTGCTTTGGAGAATAGGATTAAAATTCAAAATGATCTGGACAAATGGGAGAAATGGTCTGAAATAAATAGGATGAAATTCAATCAGGACAAATGCAAAGTACTCCACTTAGGAAGAAACAATCAGTTGCACACGTACAAAATGGGAAATGACTGCCTAGGAAGGAGTACTGCGGAAAAGGATCTGGGGGTCATAGTGGATCACAAGCTAAATATGAGTCAACAGTGTAACGATGTTTCAAAAAAAGCAAAAAACATTCTGGGCTGTATTAACAGGAGTGTTATAAGCAAGACACGAGAAGTAATTCTTCTGCTCTGCTGTGCTGCGAATAGGCCTCAAGTGGAGTACTATGTCCAGTTCTGGGGGCCACGTTTCAGGAGAGATGTGGACAAATTGGAGAAGGTCCATAGAAGAGCAACAAAAATGATTAAAGGTCTAAAAAGCATGACCTGTGAGAGAAGATTGGAAAAAAAAAATGGGTTGTTTAGTTTGGAGAAGAAAAGACTGAGGGGGGACATTAGTTTTCAAGTACATAAAAGGTTGTTACAAGGAGAAGGAAAGCAAATTGTTCTCATTAACCTCTAAGGATAGGACAAGAAGCAATGAGCTTAAATTGCAGCAAAAGTGGTTTAGGTTGGACATTAGGAAAAACTTCCAGACTGTCAGGACGGTTAAGCACTGGAGTAAATTGCCTAGGGAGGTTGTGAAATCTCTTAAAAATCTCCAGTGACAGAGCAGGTTAGACAAACAACTGTCAGAGATAGTCTATACTTAGTCCTGCCTTGAGTACTGGGGAATGGACTACAAGACCTCTCGAGGTCTCTTCCACTCCTATGATTCTATGTCCAGTATCTTTTTGAACCTTGAATCTGAGACTTTCCTCTCACAGTATCCATCAGACCACTACCTTCTCCATCAACCCTTCCTAAAGATCCATTTCTCCCATGACATCTACAAGAAATTACTAATAGTCTGGATGGGACTTTGCTTGCTTGCTTTATTCCTCTCTCCTATCCTTTGTCTTGTTTGTCTTCTAGATTGTGAGCTTATGGACGCAGTCCCTGCTCCCTACATTCAGACAGTGCCTAGCGCGCATTGGGGTGCTTACTCACCACAAATAAACTTCTTGGTGTTGAGCCCCACCAACAACCACCAGATGCTTATGAGGATGATTGGCCCCTTCTCCTGGTGACAGAGTATAGTAACAATTGAGTGTAGCTTTAGAATCTCTGGCACCAGGCTCCCTGGGCACTTTCCTTTGTGCTCCTCTTTCAGGGGAGCATGTAAGAAGGGGGAGGTCAAGGAAATGCGCTAAAGCAGCACTGCATGCTTCGTGAGGATGCTACTTATGATGACAGGAGCGCTTCTCCTGTCAGCGTAGGTACTCCACCTCCTCGAGAGATGGTGGCTTTGTCTACAGGAGAAGCCCTTCCGTAGACATAGCGCTGTCTACACAGGGGGTAAGATCGGTATAACTGTGTCGCTTGGGGTGAGGATATTCCACACCCCTGAGCGACGTAGTTCTGCCGACATAAGGCTGTAGTGTAGACGTAGTCTCAGACTTCCTCCAAGTGCAGTCCTTGGTAAGTCCTAGAACCTGACCGGCTGCCCTGCACTAACTCCCTTGTTTGTGGAGGGAGCCGTTCATGGTGATCGATAGTAACAGTCTGCAGATGAAGTCTGCTGTTCCTTTCCCATGGCTCTGAGTTCCTTGGTTGGTTGTTTTAATTGCTGCTGAACACACACCGGCAGGTCATTTCTCTCATCTGTCAAAGATGATGCAAGTGTCATAGCTGCCGTCCTGGCTGATGCATTGGGGATTGAACAGGGGACTTCCGGAGCTAAAGCAGTAGCTGCTACAGCTTGAACTAAAAAGCCAAAGCTCCATAGCTAGGGGCTGTAACAGGCACTGAGGGGGACTTCTGGCAGCCGTTCGCCACTGGGTTACCTTAGTACTAGGGTCCTGTGCATTTAGTTCTTCATTTAAATGTGTAATTTGTATACAAACAAGGTGTAGCCCTCTGGCTCTTGACAGGGTGCCTCTCATGTGGTCTTGTCACCACAAGCTGAGGTGCCCCCGATTCAAGGCCTGGCAAATCTCAGGTCGTCTCTGACTCCATTCTGCTCTCTCCCCCACCACCGCAGGCTCGGGCCCAGGCGGAGGCCCTTCACATTGGGGATGTACACTTCTCTGTCAAGCCTGGCTCTAGCACCTCGTCACCCAAGCTGCACTCCAGCGCTGCAGTGCACCGGCTCAAGAAAGACATCCGGCGATGTCATCGCATGTCCCGGCGCCCCCTGCCCCGCCCAGACCCCCAGAACGGCGGGGGAGTGGGAGGAGGGGCTGGCATACGTCCGCCAGTCTCGCCCTTCTCCGAGACCGTCCGCATCATCAACCGCAAGGTGAAGCCTCGTGAGCCCAAACGCAGCCGCATCATCCTCAACCTCAAGGTTATTGACAAGGGCGGGAAGGCCGCGAGTGGGGGCGGGGGCCTGGCCCGTCCAAAGATCCCCTCACGAAACCGCGTCATTGGCAAGAGTAAGAAGTTCAGCGAGAGCATCCTCCGCACCCAGATCCGCCACATGAAGTTTGGCACCTTCTCGCTGTACAACAAGCCGTCCGCTGCACCGGCCACATCTCTGGAGGGCAAGATGGAGGCAGGAGGCTCACAAGGTGCCTCCTGCGGGCTGGTCATGGGCTCCACCCCTTACGATGCCCACAGCTCCAGCTCCTCAGGCTGCCCCTCTCCTACCCCTCACTCCTCCTCCGACCCAGACGATTCTCCCCCAAAGCTGCTTCCCGAAACCCTGAGCCCTGCCATTCCTGACTGGCGCGAGTCGGAGGTCCTGGACCTGTCGATCCCACCAGAATCAGCAGCCACCAGCAAGCGCTCTCCCCCCGGGGGATGTGCTGGGGGCCAGACGCCCTCATCATCCCTCTCCTCTTCTGACCCGGAGCAGGAGGCTGGCGACTGGCGCCCTGAGATGTCCCCCTGCTCCAATGTGGTGGTCACAGATGTCACCAGCAATCTCCTGACCGTCACCATCAAGGAGTTCTGCAACGCAGAGGATTTCGAGAAGGTGGCAGCAGGTGGAGGAGGCAGCAAGTGAGAAGTTGGCTCCCAGCTTCGGGGGGGTAGGGGAGGCTCTGCTGGAAGAAGTCATGGTGTGAATGGCTGTTGTTAGTTTTCTCCTGCTCTCCCCCCATCTCCTTCCCCGGTTCTTTTTCTTTCTGCTTGGAGACTGGGGTGGGAGTTAGAGGGCAGAGGTGTCTGAAGTTCCCAGATGTCACAGCTGCGAGGGGTTGGGCTGGGGAATGATCATTTGTCTTCAAAGAACATGTTGTCAAACTGGTGTGGAGCCTGGGTGACAACGGGGGTGTGTGTGTGTGTGTGTGTTGGGGCTGAGTGGGGAAGGCTCCCCCCCCCATCTTTTCTGAAAGTATGGGGGAACTCCTACTACTGGAGAGATGGATAAGGCATTTGAAAGGGGCTGTGCTACCCTCCACCTTCCCCCTCTGCCATGCACTGTACACACACTCCTCCACTTCTCCAGTTCTTCACCCTGCCTTCTCCCAGGGAAGCTCTGACCCTCTCCCTTCTCTGTGGCATGGGTTAGCTGTCTCTTATGATCCAGCTTCAGTAGTTCTGGCTGCATCTCTGGGAGAGGGATACTATTGGGGGGAGGGGGAGGGGGAGGAAGAGGAGGGGAGGAGATCAGAAGTTAAAGCATCAGGGTTAGAACGAAATTGCAACAGAGCTCAAGTGGGGGGTTGCAACCCTACAACACATGCCCCAGGCTCACTTCCTTCTTGCTTTTACTATTGGTGCTAACTTGGCAGTTGTATGGGCACTTTGAGACTGCCTGGGCCCTTCCTCCTCCCTTCTGCTCCTTCCCTTCCAGATCTTCCAGTCTGCTGAGCTTTGTTGCGCCTGTCACTTCCAGCCTGGATCTTCCTCCTTCTGTTCATCACTTGCACTTGCTCGGGTCTGAGGCATGCCATACCCTTCCTAAGCCTTTTCCTAGTGGAAGTGGGAAAGCCACACATCCGTCCTTCAATTCAGGAGGAGCAATGGCTTGGCATGACATTACCCCAGCAGGATGAGGTCAACAGGTCTTACCTCCCAGGAAAAATATAAGCCTCCTTGGGTCCACTGAATCACTTCACAAGCCTTGTGGGTGTGAAGGAAGATCTGCTACTCTTCCTGCTTGGTTTCATCTGTTTGTGGTGGGTGCGTTGGAGAGGGTTCACTGCAACCATTTCCAGGATCTAAAATTGCCTCTACAATTGTCAACCAAAGGTGCTAAGAACCTGTTGTAAGAATTACCGTGTCTTGCATTTTGTTTGTTTGTTTGTGTGTGTGTGTGTGTGCCTGCCTGCCTGCCTGCCTGCCTCTCCTTCATCTGCTCCCCCCCCCCCCCCCCCCACTCCCCAACTCCTTGTTTTTACATGTTCAGTGTGAAATTGGATCTGGAATCGCCCCCACCCTCTGTAATTGGAAGCAAGCGATGATGTGGCTTCCTCCAGTTCCCTGAGACATACTCTTAATGTCCAAATGTGCAAAAGCGCTCTTCTTTACCATTAGTGGCTTGTTTGACTCAGTGCTGAGCTTTGTGGCTGGATACCCCTCCCTCACTTCCCCACTCCTCTGTTGCCGAATCTGTGAAACACTTGGGTGTGGGGAAGAGGGGCTGATAAAGTCCATCTAAATTAGTGTTGCAGTAAGTGTCTGCCTTGATTCCCTGACCACGGGGAAAAAGGGGGTGGGAGGGGTCGCCTGTTGTGGGATCCATAATTCTTTATATGCCTACAGGGCTGCACGTACTGGGGGAAGGAGAGAGAAACTCAGCTCTAAGGAGAGTGTCTCTCTCTCTCTCTCTGTCACACAGCCACCAAAATAACTAAATTGGGAGGAATTCACCCCTTTTGTGGTTTTGCATGCAGACACCCTGGATTTGAAGGGTATGTCTATACTACAAGCGCTATGGCTGCTGCTACGCCACTGCAGCGTAGACACTTGCTACAGTGACAGAAGGTGTTTTTCTGTCGGTGTAATAAAACCACCGCTTCAAGAGGAGGTGCTTGATTGACAAAAGAATTCTTCCACTGACCTGGCTGCGCCTACAATGTGGGTTAGGTTGACTTAACTACATTGCACAGGGCACAACATTTTTCACAGTCATAAGCAACGTGGCTAGTGTGATCTAATTTTTAGGTGTAGACCAGCCTTAAAACTCACCTACTGCAAAATAAATGTCTACACAGAAACTTGCATCAAAATTTTAAAAACGTGAATTCAAATGAGTTTAGCTCCAGTTTGTGTGTAGCCAATCTGAGAGATGATCCCATATGTGGTTAGTTGTATTCCCACACAACCACAACACCCACCTCCACAAAGCTGCCCATCTTTTATGGGTTTTTTAAATAAAACTTTTAAAATCCAGCAGAATATTTCAAAACCAAATACAGGGTGGGGGAGACTTCCCCATTCATTCATCAGTCCAAGGCTTCCTGTAATTTGTTGGATATGTATGTGTGTATGTGAATTAATACCTGCCTGTTGTCTCTGCTTTGTTTTGCATCTTTCCTTCACCTTGCACATGCAGGGTTCTCTTATTTCATGGTAACTTCAAAAACAAGCAGGCCTTGGAGAGGTGGGAGATCTATATTGGGAGAATAACAAGGAGACTTGTGTTTTAAAAAGAGATGATTTTAAAAAGGAATTAATTTATGAGGCTGCAAGATAAGAGGAACTATTTTACAGAGTAGATGCATGCCAGCCAGTCACTTTTTTTTAGGTTGCTTGGTTACTCTTGGCGTGTATGTGATGGCGTTCTTGTTTCGTGGTAATAAAGTTCAGAAATATTTGAAAAGTTTAAGTGGGAGAAAAAAGGGAACTTTCATAGGAAACTCTTGACATGTTTTAGCCAAGAAATGATCACTTGGCAGAGTTTTGGTTTTTTTTTTCCCCTCCTGATGTCTGTTGTTTGGTGTTCCTGGATTTTTCCATAATAAGTGGTTTTCGCCTTCCTCTGAAGCATTGGCCAGAGGATTGCATGGGGGCTCGGTGACCCTTCTTCCTGGAATTATAAAGACAGGAGAGGGGCAGTGGGCTTTGGAGGAACTCGTATCGTAGATCATCTCTCAGTAGGAAAGACGTGCAATCCAGTCAGGGGAAGTAGCTTGAGTCCATTTGTCACCACCCTCCTGGGTGGGTCACCTGTGGGGATTGAACCCTGAACCTCTGGATCTAAAAGCATGAGTCTCTATTGCTTGAGCTTAAAGAACAGGCAGTAGCAGTCTCATAAATCTTTGTGTGGTCCAGCCACTAGAGGCTGACAAAACCCCACGCTGGTATGAATGTGGGTTATGCTCACCTTCCATCTCCCATTTATTTTTTCCTCCCTCCCTACTGGAAGATAAAAGGGAGGTCCCATCCATGCCTTTCAGAGAGGGCGTAGGGTTGGGGGGAGTATTCAAAAGCATTCCCCCAAAACCAGGGGAACAGTCTGTGTCTGTGCCATGTTTATTCTCTTGTTGTGTTTTTAGAGGAGATTTTATGATGGAAAGTGGAAAAAGTGAAATGAATAGTTTTTCAAAAAAAAAAAAGAAAAGAAAAGAAAAAAGAAAAGTTTTTAAAAAATGAAATTTCTATAGGGGGAGAGAGAGTTTAAAAATGAATAATAAATGCAGTGATTGCACAAACTGTAGTGGTATTAGATGGTCCTTAGAGAAGAGAGTATTTTGTAGTGTTAAAGTGTGTGTCTGGGATGGTATCTGGCTCACTTGAACTGGAGGAGGGTGTCCTTGGGGTAACCAGCAATTTTTGATTTGAAGAGGCAAGTCCTGTTTTGGAGAAAACCCATGTAATTTACCCTTCTCTTCCCCACTTCCCCAAGTGTTGGCATGAGTTCCATCCAACAGCACTACCATTTCCCTTCCCTGCCCCCTCTCCAGAAATTAGACAGAGGCTCTGTATTTTTCTCCCCTTCCCAGGTACAGTGGTGCCAAAGTTGTTGCAGAATGGTAAATCCTGACCTGATGGGGTCTGGGCCAGGCTGGTAAAATGGAAATGGCATGTGAGTGGAGCTACTGAGATCTTGGATTGGCTTGCATCTTTCTTGCTAGATAACCACCCCAAGAGCAGAATAAACGCTCATTCAGAACAAGGCAAAGCTCCCTTCCTTGTCTTATCAGCTCACTGATTTCAGTGCTTGGTGGAAATGGCATTTTAAATACAGAATTTGCCACAGCAGAACCCGATGTAGCCCAGTCTAGTTTGGTGTCCCACCTCTGGCAATGGCCACTACCAGATCTTCAGAGGAAGGCAGAAACCCCTACGTGTACCTGAAGTTTTGGACAAGTGGGGATCACCCTCTCCTTGGGAAGGCTGGGGTGCATCGAGTGCATGTAGGGGTGAGAGCCAGGATGGCGTTGGTGGGTTTTTACTAGCGCAGGATTGTAGTCTCCTGGACTGTGGGATGTGTGAATGTCCCATAGTGGTGGAGGGAGCTTTCCCAGCCAAGGCTGCACTGTGTCTCTTTGCTGCATATTGTTCATCTGCTGTGTTGGGGTGACTGTAGGAAAGAGGATGGGAACCAGGCGTTGGCGTCTGAATGTAATAAGTTACTAGATATGGGACTCTAAGATTTCTGGCTTGTCAGGGTCTCCTCTGTGCATTTTGGGTAAAAAAACAAAACTGTCTCTTCCCTTCTCTGGGTTGTTCTTGGGAACTCATTTTCTCCACTCTTCACCCCTGAGCTCTGCCAGTGCTCCTCTGTCCTGACCTACAGCTTCAGTCCTGAGCTGAGCGTACATACTAATCTCCCACCTTTGCTCAGCACTCCGTTCTGGTCTCACTGAAGCTAGCATATGGGCATGGAGCTGACAAGCATACAAAGCCTTTGCAGGGATGGAAGGATGTATGTAGGCCCAGTGGGGAGTTCTGCCTTCTAATCTTAGGTGAGCCACTTACTTGCTGTGTCTTTTCAGGGGATGGGGGAGTGTCTCCGCATCTCCTGTACTTCAGTCACCCCTCTCCTGCCACCCCTGCTGGGATGGAGGTAAGGTACCCTCCCTCCTTTACCAAATGGGTGCTGTCTGAGCTGAGTCTTCCTGGGTCATTAAATCCCCTTCCTCACCTCTGCTGTTAAAGGAAGTTTCAGGCGCTTTGCAATATTCCCAACAGTCAATCTAACTTCCTTCATGGACCTGACAGTACTGGGGATGGAGAGTCGGAACTCCCTGTGGATATCCAAGCTAAAGCACAGGTTGGGGTGGGGGAGCAGCTGTGCTGGCAGGTAGTCATTTCCCCCACAGTCCCGCCCTCCACACCACGTCAACAGTGGTGTCTGTGGATGTGGGATGGTGGGAGGAGAAAGTAGCGTAACCAACTGGGATGGCCCTTCTCGCCAGCGGGTGTGGGATTCCAGTTCCATAGCCAGGATTTGAGTAAGGAGGTGCAACAAACCAAGAATGGGTGTCTGGCTAAGTGCTCTGTGTCCCTTTGGAGGAGTGCTTGTCCGTCTCCCATCCCCACACCTCTAACTGAGGCCTTGCACTGTTTGGCCTGATGTATCCTTTTCTCCAGTGTTGCTTGCTTTGCTGCTTTTTGGATTGCCCAATATCATGCAAGAGCTGGGATCTTATTTACTTTTTATATGAATATAGATATATATAGATATATATGTATATATATATATATAAAAGAACCCCCCACATAATCCGTCCCAATCCGTATATCAAACGCATAATAGTTCAGAAGGTTGCTCTTGGGGCTGGGAGCTAGGCATTCCTGGGTTCTTTTGATTTCCTGTGACCTTGTGCAAGTTGCTTCAAGGCCCTTTGCCTCTCTTCCCCTGTCTGTACCATGGGGGCAATGCCCTGTAGAGGTTGCTGGGAGGCTAAAATTTAGTAATGTGCATACAGAGCTATAGAAGGGCTGAGTATTGCTTCAGAACCCACGCATTCCTTCCCAGATACTTTATAAATCCATTGCATTGTCACTCTGGCTTTGAATGAGGGAGCGTTTTGGCCCTCCTCCAAAAGTGCAGTGTGTACATTTCTGAGGAGCAGAATCTCTCATCTCCTCTTCCCCCACCCTTATTTTTCCATTTGCCGCTTAACCTCCCCACGTCAGTTATCCAGCATCAGATCTGGGCATCCCTACTGCTCCTAGTCGTCTCCTCCCCCAAAGCGAGGCAATTGTGTTGACACTGGGGTGGTCCTGTATTCTCATTAAAACATGCTATTCACTTCCAAGGTTGAGATAGCCCTCACTGGTTTACAAGAAGTGGAGACCAAGAAGTCCCTTCTCTTCTCCTCCCCTCTCTCTCCCCCGCCCCCCAAAAAGAATCTCAGTCAGGTAACAAAGGAAGATACCAGTTTTTCCAGGGTTGTACCTCTAGCAGTTCTTCTGTCCTTCCCACCTTCTGCTGCCTAGCACAAGATGAAACCCTACAGGGCCATCCAGAGTTCTGTCTTCGATGCAGAACTGCATCCAAGACCTGCTTTCCACCCTAACAGGACACATCAATCCCTTAGGGATGTTCCACTCTTGTCCCTCAAGGGGGTGCTGTCTGGGGTCTTCTGCAGAGACAGCATGTTCAGTCTGGGGTGTGGACTGCCCCACTTTTGCACTCTGGCCAATCTAAGACTGGTATGGGGAAGAGGGTATTGAGATATGGCTGCAACTGGGGAAATAGTGTGGCAGAGGAAAGAAACAGGGTGATTACCCCAAAGGAGAACATCAGTAAGAGAAATCAGAGTAATGTGATCTTAAATATTGGCAATGGTGGGTGATTCAAGAGAGATTAATTTGATGGGGGGTAATGGCAGGTTAAGTAGTTTAAACATTAATCCCTGTATTAGCTAACACCCCATGATGCCCCAATTCAGCAAAGCATCGAAGCACATACTTAAATCCATCCCTGTTCAGCAAAGCACTTAAAGCATGCACGAAACTTCTAAGCGGGTGGTTATGGATCTAAGTACTTTACTGGATTGGGGCCTCATACAGGAACTGTGTCTTTTTAAATCCAAGTAAATTTTCCCCATTATTGCAGTTTTCTTCTTTGCACTTCCGCTAGGATGGTGAAATTAACTTCCCCAGGAGTAGCCCTGACTCTTCCAGTGTAGCAGGGACAAGTGGGTTTCCTTGTTGTGGGGGGAGGAAACTTCATTCAAGTTCTGAGAATAAATAAATCTACCATCATATTTTTTTAAAATCTAAATTTTGGAGCTAAACTACTTGCCATGCCCCCCCTTCTCCTCTTAACAGTAGAGGATTCTTTTTTTTTTTTCTTTTTTTTTTTCTTTTTTTAAATTTTGGGTGGAAAATTGCAAGGGGGGGTGGGAATCAGGGCTTGCACATCTGCCTCTTCCCTCCACCTCCCCAGGTGCCAAACTGAAGCCCAGGTCCTGCAGACTTATGCAAGTACTTAACTTTAAGCAGGCGAGTAGTTCCACTGATGTCTAGAGGTACTTGCTTCAAGCTAAGCATGTGCATAAGTCTTTGCAGGATCAGGGCCTTACTCTTTATCCCAGAGAGAGATTTTGATTTAATTTCTATAATGGTGATGGTCCTGATGCAACCCATATACCCCCCCCCCATACCTACCCCACACTTGGCATACAGGGTATGGTTACCCTTTAAGCTGGTTGTGTGATTCCCAGCTCAAGGAGACATTCACACTATTTCTTACTGAGCTAATGCACTAAAAATAGAGTGTAACTGTGGCAGTGCGACCTTCAGGACTGGCTAGCTACTCTAGGGTCTCAGACGGGCATGTACTCGGGGCAACTAGCCCGTCCTGTGGCTTGTGCCACCATGGCTTCACTCTATTTTTAGTATGCAAGCTCTGAGAGCTGGCACAAGTATGTCTCTTCAAGCTGGGAATCACACACCCGGAGCCAACTGGAGACCTACCCAGAGAGGGGAGGTGGTGACTTTTTTTAATTTAAAATAAACCTAAATATCTTGTAACTTTTTTTTATTTTGAAAAATGCATTTAATTAAAGAATCATGCACGAATGAATTGTATATCTATATATTTTTTTGTCTTGTAATTTTCATTTTTAAATATAGTGTTTGCGTTTGTTTATTTTAATCCAGTTCCCAGCTGGCTAAACTCTGTCTAGAGTGGATGGATGGGACGCGGGGTGGGGCGATAGGATCCCCCTCCCATTGGCGTTTCCAGCGGAAAAATGGCTTGTTCTGGGTTTGGGGGCAGTTTGTGCTAATTACTCTCGTATTCTTGTACATTTTGTTCTTTCTGCTGCTCTTGAGTATTGTATCGATGCCAGAAATGGGGAGTTAATGAAAAATATTAACCCCAATAAATTGTTACATTCCAAAGCCTGTTGCCTGCCTTGTGTGTATGTGACTCTTTGTGATTTTCAAAGGTGAGTGGCGATGTTTTAACCTGCCAAGGGAAGCAGTGTCCGCCCCATCACTTCTGTTACTTACAGCTAGCTTCGCCAAAGCACAGGAGAATACACTGCAGGTAACAGTCTTGTCTAACGAGGAGTGTTGGAAAATGGACTAGATGTCTTAATAGGTCTTTTGCCCTTTAATTTTTATGTAATTGGGGACAGACTAGCAGAGCTGTTAACTTGGCTCTTTAGGTAGTTTCCATGTTTAAAAACAAAACAGCAACAAATACAAATGAAGCACAAAGCTCGAGCCAAACTTCTGCCCAAAAACAAAAACACAAGGAACTGGGCTGCTGCTCTCAGAGGCAGACACACAGATGTTTTCCTCTGGAGGCATCCATTCACCTGGAATCCCAATATGAGTCTGGCAACAAGTGACCTGTTAACTACCTGGACAAGCCTGACGGCTATTTGTTATTGATACTGGCTCATATGTAGCTCTTGGACTTCAAAATCTATCGTAACTAGAAGAAGAGGAGATAGAAGCCTGGTGCCCTTTTTCTACTAAAAGCAAAACAACAATCTCAGTGTTATGATGTGAAAATGCCGAACTCCTGCCTTCTATTTAAAACGCTTAATGAGAGGCATATTGAAAACCCATCTAGATGTGGGGCAAGACAAGTCTATGCTCATCATCTGTTTCCCATCCTTTTGTCTTCAGTGCTTGCTGCAAGTTGGCCCAGAAGAACCTGTGGGCACCAGATCTGATCACTAAGGCCTGGTCTACACTGCATGGTTAGGTCAACACAAGGCAGCTTACATCAACCCAGCTATGGATGTGTCTACACTTAAATTTTGTTCCTGCCAATATAACTGCCCCGGTATGGCAGCTTAACACCACCACCTCCCTGAGTGGTGGAGAGTCAAGGTTGATGTAATTAGGTCGACTCAGATACTGTGTTACTTACGTCAACTGTTACTGGCCTCCAGGAGCTGTCCCACAATGCCCCACAGTGACCACTCTGGTCACTGTTGTGAACTCCATTTCCCGTGGGCCAGGTGGACAGGAAACTATTCCTCCCCTTTAAAGCCCCACAGATTTTTGAAATTCCTTTTCCTGGTTGCCCGGCTTGGCAAATACCTAGCAACAACACTCCATTGTTATGTGCAACTGCTCACCTGCCCATGCCAGCTACTTGCAGTAGGCAGAAGGTTTTGTACCTCCTGGGTTTGTGGGGAGAAGAGGCAGTGCAGCCACAACTCCGATCCAGCTGTAGAAATGTTGACGTCTATGAGCAGATTCATTGGGGCATGCAGGAGAAGGGCTAGAAGAGAGACCAGCAGCAATGCCGCATGAAAGCCAAGGAGCTGTGGCAGGCATAACAGAAGGCAAGGGAGGTCAACAATCAATCTGGTGCAGAGCTGTAGACCTGCCACTTTTACAAAGAGGTCCATGCCATCCTTGAGAGAGACCCCACACCTGAGCCCTGTGGATACTTTGGAGGAGCCCGAGTCACAGGACCCTGCCATGAACAGCAAGGAGGAGTATGGGGGACAGACGACCAGAGGATCCAGCTGCACAGTGAGCCAGGGTATTTTTTGACCCCATCGCAGTCCAGCCAGTTCTGACAGTCACACAAGAGCAAGCCTGATGCAGGGTAAGTATGCCGTTTGCTTTGAAATTACAGAGATGGAACCCCCCAAACTAGCAGGACACGTGTTGATTTACTCTTTTATTTATGCTAGAAGAGGTAGTGAAACAACCAAGAGACGTGGTGGTGGTATCTGCTTCTCATCCCCCTCCAGAGTTAGACAGAGGGGGCCATGCAGAGCAGTTTGTTTTATGTTCTCCAGGATGTCCTGTGAATTCTCCATAGAGATAGTGATGAAACTGTGATGAAGGTACTCTGCAATCCTCTGCCAAAGGTTTCTGGGGAGGGCTGCCTTATTTCTTCTGCTGCAGTAGAACACTCTTCCATGCCACTCAGTGATTACTTCAACAGGCACCATTGTAGTACATAGGCTAGCAGCATACCGGCCCAGGTGGCATCGGGATGCCAGCAGCAGCTGTTACCCTCAGAAGTGAGTTACTAGCTAAAATCACCCCTGCCGGTGGAAAACAGTGCCACTATTCACTTCCATTGCTCTATACAACTATATTAACTGAGCTATCCTCCTTCAATTCCCCAACCATCTCCCCAGCCCAAGGGCCATACTCGCCATGGCTGGTGCTGTGACTGGCACAGGACTGTATCATCCCAAGGAGAAGTGAGAATGCAGTGCTCACAACTTTTGGGGATCAAGAGGTGTGAGTCCAGTATCCTAAAGTTTGATTTCTGTTGTGAATATTCTGACAATGGTACTCCTGTGTGTTGTGGCCTTTAGGGTCTACCCCTCCACACCCACAGAAAGCCTGAGCCAGATAAGGAGAAAGAAGAGGACTCAGGATCATGTGTTCTAGGACATGTTGTAAGCCTGTGCTGCATCAGAGAATGAGAACAGAGCCTGGAGGATGACTCTTGCAGACATCATGGGGAAGGAAGGAGTGGAGAGGAGAGGAGAGGGAGATGCACCAGAGCATAATGGTGCTTCTCAGGCAGCAAACCAAGATCCTACAGACTCTGGTAGAGCTGTAGGTCCAAGAATCCCAGGCTTACCTCCCTCTGCAGCCAGTAGACAACTCAATGTTGGGACCTCCTTACACCACCTCTCAACATTCCACATGGCATCAGGGAGCACTGCACTGCCCCTACCAATCCAATCCGGGGGACATTAAAGACCATCACAGCTGCACATACACGGACCTGTGAAAGACATGGTTGGTGTGTGCCCACCTAAAATATAAAATGGCAGTTCTTTCCCCTTTGTAGGTTGTGTTCCCTTAATTTATCAAGTTTTATAAAGTTCTAAATGTTTAATCATTTGCCTGGTTCACATTACAGAATAAAATTCTATTTTTTGAAACATAATTCATCTTTATTCGTTCACAACATATGCTGGCTGGTGCTGAGCACATCTGACACTCCCCAATTTCCTGTTACTTCATTTTATTCCAGAACGCACAATATCATTCTCAGACAGTATTAAAAGGTGCATTAACAAAGTTATATTACTACACACACAACACTTGCTACAAGATTCATACTGGGCTGCAAAAGACCAAGGCCAGCTAGAGCACACTACTATGAACCCTATTAAAATGGTCTTTCAGAGCCTCCCTGAGCCATATAGCTCCGTGTTGAGCACTTCTTATAGCCCTTGTATCTGGCTATTCACATTCAGCGGGCAGCCGTTCACGCCACCTCCGCCCTCCAGCCTAGTGGAAACTTTTCCCCCTTCGCTTCACAGATATTATGCAGCACACAGCTGGCAGCAACAATCTTTGGCATTTTTTTTCATTGAGGTCCGGTCTCGTAAATAGACAATGCCATTGACCCTTCCGACAACCAAAGGCACATTCAACTATTTTTCTGTACCTACTGAACCTGTGAGTCAAACGGTCCTTGGTGCTGTTGAGGTACCTGGTGTACAGCCTTATGAGCCATGGGAGCAAGGGGTAGACTGGGTCTCCCAGGATCACTGTTAGCATTTCAACATTCCTGATGATAATCCACCAGCTGGAAAAGAAAGTCCCTGATTTAGCTTTCTGAACAGTCTTGTGTTCTTAAAGATGTGTGCATCATGCACGTTCCCTGACCAGCCCACAGTGATGTCAGGAAAGCATTTATGGTGATCCACCAGTGCTTGCATTACCATAGAAAAATAGCCTTCTCCCTCGATGTGCTCTGTGGTTTGGTGCTAAAATAGAGATGTGTGCCATCTATTGTGTGCCACAGTTCAGGAAGCCCATTGCTGCAAAACCATTCACTTATGTCCTGCACATTTCCCAGAGTCGCAGTCCTGTGTAGTAGGAGGCAATTAATGGCCCTGCACACTTGCATGACAGCTGCCCCCCAGGGCCGTCCTTAGCCATAGGCAGAATAGGCAGCCGTGTAGGGCACCACTCTGCCGGGAGTCCGGACAGATGGGAAGCAGTGGAGCATGTAAGAGCAGGGATGCTGGGTCCTAGAGAGAACTGAATGCAGCACAGTCTGAGGGAGGAGATTGGCTGCTGGGGTCTCTGGGAAGGGGAGAGGGGAGGGGTGGGGGAAGGAGGAACTCACCTGTGAGTGTGACTCTCTCCCCCTGCGTGAGGTGAGGCAGGCTCAGCGGCTGCAGTATCCTTTGTTGCCCCCACTCCCATAAGGTCCATTCTTCTCCCCACGGAGCACCCTTCCCCACCTCCCCTCTGGCAGTCTGGGTTGGGTGAGGGGAAGGGGGGGGGCTGACTGGCTGCGTGCTGAGGAATTAAAGTGAAAGTAACTCACTTCCTCGGCAGCCAGCCAGGATTGGAAGGGTCACATGCAGCTGGCTGGGCCAGATAGCATGTGTGAAAACTCAGAACGGGGGTTGGGGTAGGGTGACCAGATGTCCTGATTTTATAGGGCCAGTCCAAATTTTTGGGTCTCTTTCTTATATAGGCTTCTATTACCCTCCATCCCCTGTCCTGATTTTTCACACTTGCTGTCTGGTCACCCTAGGTGGGGGTAATTGGTGCCTATATAAGACAAAGCCCCAAATATCAGGACTGGCCCTATAAAATCAGGACATCTGGTCACCCTAGCTGGGGAACACGTCTCTCCCCCGGGCTGGCAGCGATCCTTCTCATCTGCAGGGGAGCTGCGCAGGGCAGGATGAGCTGCTGTGGCTCCGTAGGTGCCCCGTCCCTGAGATCAGATGCTGTGCTAACTTCACCCTGGTCCATTAGGCTGGCAGTGGTGCCCATTGGTGTGTGATCGGACCTGAGGGTTTGCTGTTGCCACTCTGCACCCCAAGAGGTAGATTTTGGGGTCCTGCAGTTTTCCACCTATCTCCTCCTCTGCTGCAGCTGTTGGAGCAGCAGCCTGGGGCGTGAGTGAGCCAAGCATGAAGGCAGTACTGTGTCGCCATTTAGATTGTCATTTAACAACTTTGTGTGTCAAAAATGCTTGCTAACAATCCTGAATCCAATTTCAATATTTTTTTTTAAATCAATATCTTAGCCAGAACCAGAAAATTAAGTTGTTGACAATTGTTTGGGGCAGGGAGCGGGCCAGTTTTCATCAGAGAAACAAAAAATGCTGACTGGCTTTCCAATAGCCCTGTTACTGCTAAATAGAGCCCTCCAACAACTGTAATATGCGCATCTCCTTAGTAGGGTATAGAGTGACCATATGTTGTACTAAGATTCTCTTGCTCCTTTTCCCCAGTGAGTCAGTATGGCTTTTGACAGCCCAGAGGTTGGGCAGCCAATGTCTTACGTTTTCACAGTGTTTTGTCCAACTTTCTTAAAGTAAATACTCAGTTAATATGAGTTGACAAGGCCAGGGACACTTCCTTGTGAAGAATCTGTGCAGCAGAGCATGCGAGAGCTGTGAACATGTCAGGTTTTGATGGAACTTTAGAGGCAGTGATTTATCATGTATTTCTGGCCGTGCCCAAAATGTGCTGCTATTGCTAATGTCTTTCCAAACAAAAATAAGGCACAACAGGACTCCTGTAACCGTTCTGTGCTGCCTTAATAGAGATGAGATGATTCTGTGCTGACTTCATTTTGGTCACTTTGTGCTTTACCTAGGAGTAAAACTAGGGTTATATTTTGCCACTGTTTGGAAACCCAGCTTTTTAAACTGGATAATGCCATTGATCTAGTTACAGTATAAGGTTGATAGAGAGTTGCATTAAGACTGATGCCCACTATACATTTAAAACTAAAAAGTGGCTTTGTAAAATGACATGGGTTTCCAACTCTACTGTGTCTCAGTCAGGGTGGAGCGCCTTGTGAGGTGTCTTCACACTAGCTCAAGGTCACAGACTGACAACTATCCTATATTAGTTATTTTAAATAATATTTCTGATAATTGAAACAGTTATTTCTTTAAAAAACACCCTTATTATGCATCTTAGGAGTTCCCCATTCTCGGCAGTACATGTGCACTACATTTTTGTTCCCTTTAATATGAATTATGTTCCAGCGAAGCAACCTAGAATTGGTTCCCTTAGCTCTGTGTAGCCGTATGAGAGGTGCACGATTTCTTAATGTGGTGAACCTTCTGTTGTACAAATAGGGTATAAGTTGCTTAACAGCCAGGGGTGAAAGTAACTTAAAGGACTTGCCACCGATACTCTGGAGTCCTGGGTAGGGGGAGGGGCCTCAACCGGAAGAGGCGTGGCCTCTACCGGAAGAGGCGGGGCCTTTAAATTCCCAGGCCCTTTAAACCAGGATTTAAAGGCTCGGGGCTAGGGCTGTGGTAGCAGCAGCTGGAAGCCCTGGGCCCTTTAAATGACCCCCTGAGCTCCCAGCTGCAGAGGTGGCTGGGATCCCTGGGGCTCGGGGGGCGATTTAAAGGGGGCAATTTAAAGGGCCCGGGGCTCTAGCTGCCGCTACCACAGTGGAGCCCTGGGCCCTTTAAATTGCTGACGGAGCCCCAGGGGTCCACCAGCAGGGCTCCGGCTGCCACTACCCTCCAGGGCCCTTTAAATCATCCCCAGAGCCCTGCTGCCGGAGCCCTGGGGTAGCAGCGGCTGGGCTCCGGCGGCTATTGAAAGGATCCGGGGTGGTAGAGGCAGTGGGAGCCCCGGACCCTTTAAATAGCCGTTGGAGCCCTGCCTCCACTACCCCAGGACTCCGGCAGGCTCCGGGGGCTATTTAAAGGGCCTGGGGCTCCAGCTGCCTCTACTGCCCCGGGCCCTTTAAATTGTCCCTGGAGCCTTGGGGTAGCGGCAGTGGGGCTACAGCAGTGATTTAAAGGGCCCGGGGCTACCCCAGGGCTCCGGCAGCAGGGCTCTAGAGGCAATTTAAAGGGCCCGGGGCTCCAGCCGCTGCTGGGAGCCCCAGGCCCTTTAAATTGCCGCTTGGGGAAGCCGGTCCACCCCAGGATGGCGCACCGGCTCTTGCCAGCAGGGGTGGCAGGTTTATAGAAATGTTGGTGGTGCCCAGAACCTGCCCCTGCCCAAACTCTGCCCCCCCAACTCCACCCCCCACCTGCCCAAGGCTCTGGGAGGGAGTCTGGGTGAGGGAGGAGGTCTGGGGTGCAGGCCCTGGGCTGGGGCAGGGGATTGGGGTGCAGGAGGGGTTCAGGTGCAGGCTCTGGGAGGGAGTTTGGGGATGGGAGGGGGTACAGGGGTGAGAACTGTGGGGTGAGGCTGGGGATGAGGGGCTTGGGGAGTGGGGGCGGGTCAGGGCTGAGGCAGAGGGTTAGGGTGTGGGGGGGATGAGGGCTCTGGCTGGGGCTGGAGATGAGGGGTTTGAGGTATTGGAGAGGCTCAGGGCTAGGGCAGAGGGTTCGGGTGTAGGGGGATGAGGACTCAGGCTGGGGGTGTGGGCTCTGGGGTGGGGCAGGACTGGCGATGAGTTTGGGGTGCAGGCAGGCTGCCCCAGGACTGGAGCCAGAGAGGAGGACTCCCCCCAGCCCTCTCCTCGCTGGCAGAAGTGAGCTCTGGGGTAGGGACCCCCTCACCCCCTCAGCAGCATACTCACACCCACCACTGTCACTGCAGATGCTCCTAGGGCCCCTCTCGGGTCCAGGAATCCCCCTCGCCTCCCCTGTGGTGGGTGCCATGGTGGAGGGCTGCCATCACATGTGCACCTTGTCCCCTGTTGCTGCCCCTCACTATAGCCTCACTGGGGTGGGGGAAGGGGCTGCGCCTTGCCCAACAGGGGGCAGGAGCAGTGACTGCAGGCACGGGGGGCTGCTGTACTGATGGAGGGTTCCACCGGAAAATGAAAGGGTCTGAGGGGAAGGGCAGCCTGCCCTGCCACTAATGGATGAGGGGCACTAGGAGCCTGCGGCGGCAGTTGATGCAGGGAGGCAGCATGGAGCTGCAGGGGAGAGACATGGAGGCTCTGCTCCTGGACCCAGAGAGGCGTGCGGGGGCAGCAAGGGGGGACCAGGGGACACTTGGGGGAGGTGTGGGGGGGCTGTAGGTGGGACCAGGGGGGAGACCAGGCCCTGAACATTGGTGGAGCCAGGCCCCCGGGCCCTCAATATTGCTGGAGCCACGAGCCATAGAACTCGCCTCTGCTGCTTGCCTGTACGCCTTACCGGAGTACTGGCTTACCTTCACCTCTGTTAACAGCCCACACAATTGCACAGCATTCTTTCTCTATTGTTGCATAATTTTGCTCAGCTGATGTTAGCTTTTTGCTTAAGTATGCAATGAGGTGTGTGACAAAGTTCCTCCTCTACCTTGGTGGGTCTTGCGCTTACTGGCGGATTTGCTCGACTTGGAGTTTCACAGCAGCCCTCAGTTTGGCCATTTTCATGAACCCACAGTCCAGGTCAACTCCTCCTGTGTCTGACCAGGAGTTGGGAGGTTTGGGGGGAACCCGGGCCCACCCTCTACTCCGGGTTCCAGCCCAGGGCCCTGTGGAATGCAGCTGTCTAGAGTGCCTCCTGGAACAGCTGTGTGACAGCCACAACTCCCTGGGCTACTTCCCCATGGCCTCCTCCCAACACCTTCTTTATCCTCCCCATAGGACCTTCCTCCTGGTGTCTGATGATGCTCGTACTCCTCAGTCCTCCAACAGTATGTGTTCTCACTCTCAGCTCCTAGTGCCTCTTGCTCCCAGCTACTCACACACGCACCACAAACTGAAGTGAGCTCCTTTTTAAACCCAGGTGCCCTGATTAGCCTGCCTTAATTGATTCTAGCAGCTTCTTGATTGGCTGCAGGTGTTCTAATCAGCCTGTGTCTTAATTGTCTCCAGAAGGTTCCTGATTGTTCTGGAACCTTCCCTGTTACCTTACCCAGGGAAAAGGGACCTACTTAACCTGGGGCTAATATATCTGCCTTCTATCACTCTCCTGTAGCCATCTGGCCTGACCCTGTCACAGGTGTTTCTTACTATCTTCCCCTTCTTACATGACCACTGCCCCAAATCCAATACTGGAAGCATCCAAGCACAGCAGGAATGGTTTCTCAAAATCAGGGCTGGCTAAGACAGTTTCTCTAGATAAAGCTTCATTTATGCTCTGGAAGCTCTGTTCAAAGGCCTCTGTCCACATCGCCTTGTCTGGTTTTCCTTTCTTTGTAAGGTCAGTTGTGGGAGCAACAATGTCCCTGAACCCCTTTACAAACCTACTGTAGTAGTTGGCCAAACCAATAAAGGATTGGACCTGCTTCTTTGTTTTAGGGGGAGGCCAGCTTTTATTGGCTTCTACTTTCAAGGGTTTTGGGCGAACCAGCCCACTGCTCACCCTGTGTCCCAGGACTGATATCTCTGAGGCTCCCATTTGCATTTAGAAACTTTAACAGTCAGGTTGGCTTCTCTGAGCTTTCGTAACACAATCTCCATGTGATTTATGTGATCTTGTCAAGAGCTGCTGAAGATGGCTAGATCATCTAGGTAAACCCTTATAAAAGATTCTAATCCCTGTAGGACTTCACTTATGAGCCTCCTGAATTCTGCAATCTAAATGGTAAAAATCTTGCATTCATATAGACCAGATTCCACTATGAAAGCCGATTTTTCTTGGGTATCGGCATCTTTAAGGGAATTTGCCAGTACCCTTAAGTTAAATCCAGTGTGCTTATGAATTTTGCTTCTCCCAGTATATCTAGCAGATCCTCTATTCTGGACATGGGGTAAGGATCAGGTTGAGTGATAACATTCAGCTTCCTATAATCCACACAAAACCTCAAGGGTTTGTCCTTTTGGGGTACTATCACAATAGGAGATGCCCATGGGCTTTTGGACCTAGTAACTATTCTCATTGATTTCCACCTCTTCCTGAATCTGTTTCTGCATTTCTCCCTCGGCTCGGTAAACCCTGCTCATAGCTGGATGGGGACCTGTGGTTTGAATGGAGTACATCTTCTTGCTAGTTAACCATTGCCGATTTGAGAATGTCTGCCTATGATGCTTCAATAGAGCTAATATTTCCTTTTGAGCTGGAGTTAAACCCTCCCCCATCTCAGTGCTTTCAAGCTGTGTCTCCTCTTTGCTCTCTGTAACCATATCAATTAAAGGGACAGACAAAGCTGACAAAGTCTCTTCCTCAGCTCAGCAAATCATATTCACAACTTTCCTTTCATGGTAAGTCTTCAATCTATTCACATGCACTGTTTGTACAACTCCTCTGCCAATGGGGCTTCCTCACATTATCGGTAACCTCGTTAACTCTTTCCACTACCTCTGAGGGTCCATTTCAAATATCTTGCATTTTATTCTTTCTCACAGGATCTAGCATAGGCACCATATCTCCAATTTCAAACACCCTTTCCTAAGTATGCCTATCACACCAAGCCTTCTGAACTTCCTGGCTTTTCTTAAGATTCTGCTGAACCAAATCCATCATGGCTTGTAAATTCTGTTTAAATTGAGACACGTACTCCACCACTGGCTGCTCTGTCTTCTCAGTATTACCTTCCCAAGAATCAGGGATCAGATCGAGGCATCCCGTGACCTGCCTTCCATGCAGTAGCTCAAAGGGAGCAAACCCTGTAGATTCTTGAGATACACTCCTGTACGCATACAGGAAATATGGAAGCAAAATGTCCCAGTCATTCTGGTGCCTGATCACATACATTTTCAGCATAGCTTTCAATGTTCCATTGAATCTTTCCGCCAGACTATTGGTCTCTGGGTGGTAAGGAGCAGTTTTTCGGTGTTTAATTTCACACATCTCCCATAACTGCTTAAAAACAACAGACATAAAATTTGCACCATGGTCTCACAAAATGTATCTTGGAAAATCCACTCTGCTAAAAATAGTAAGCAGTGCCATGGCCACTGTCTTTGCCTCAATATTAGACAATGCTGCAGCTTCAGGGTTATCTGGTAGCAAAATCTCTCTTCCCATTACTGGAAGGTTTAGGGAGTGGTTCCACAATATCCACAGACACTTTTGCAAATGCCTCCCCGATAATGGGTAACGGCTGCAGGGATACCTTACTAGGTCTTTTTGCACTGCTGACAACAAATCACAGCTTCTGCAATAATCCCTCACTGTTTCAAAAAGATAAGGCCAGTAGAAATTTTGCTTTAGCCTGTCACACATTCTTTCCACTCCCAGGTGCCATGCAAATGGACCATTATGAGCTAACTTTTCTATATCCCTCTGGTATCACAAGCTGTTTGCAAATACTACCACGAGGATGCTTTTTCCCTGTAGAGATTTGCTATACAACAAACGATCTTGCATGAAAAATCTGCCTTTCCCTTCCCCAGCTGGGGCTTGATTCTGATCATCAATTCTGGCCCTCTCTAATGAAACACAGTTTTTCTGCACCATAATAAACTCCTTCTGTGTTCCATTCTAGTTCAGAGCCATTTCTGACACATCAGACAAATTCTCAATCCGCACAAGCTGAGATACACTCTCTGCCTGTTCACAGTTTCCCTTACTGACATCATGCAGGGTATCTGCATCAGAGTCATACTTTCCCTGTGACCTGGTCACGATATTAACCTGATTAAACATAGCTGAAAGATCATTACCAATCAAGATATCAGCAGGTAACAAATCTCTAATACGAACCACCATATCACCTTCAAAACCCAGATTCTGACCAAAGGCACTTTTACAGACACCTCAGAGAGAGACAATATGTTCACACTCTTATCTGACAACAAAGCAGTTCCTCTCTGACCAATTCCCCTTCAACTAAAGAAATATCAGATGCAGCGTCTCACTATCCTGTACACACAATTCCACTGACCTTTGCACACTTTATGAATTCCTCATTACCCCTCCACATCTCACTCCTAATATAATTTGAGGTTATTTTCCTCTTTCACCATCTCATTTGGAATTAAAGTGCTAGCATTAACACCTGCAAGGTTAGCATTTGTACTCAAAGGAGCAGTGTTGGTGCTTATCTGGTTAGCCTCTGTATTCAGAGTAACAGCATTGGAATTTATTATGGGTGCAGATTGTGGGGTGTTTTTAAGGTTTGGGCAATTCGGTTTTATATGACCAGAGGTCCCACATCGGTGGCAGATAACCTGTTTCCCCTTAGGGTGAGAGGTTTTATGTTCTGGACTCCCAGTAGTCTTTCTAATAAAATTGGAGTTTGGTTCACTCTAAAACCCTTCATCCCTTTTAAATTGGGGTGCATAGAGATTACCCTTCCTGGAGTTTATGCCCATCATGAACCCTGTTTTCTATGTATTCATCAGCAATTATTTCTGCCTGTAAGACTGAATCAGGTTTCGTATCACAGACTGCTACTCTGATTTCTTCAGGAGCCATGTTTAACAACTTTTCTAGTGTAATTAACAGTTTATCAAAGTCACCATAAGCTCCTGCTCCTGTATTCCACTTCTTAACAAAACCAAGCAATTTATAAGTACATTCCATATAAGCAGCATTATCAGACATTCTGAGATTTATAAATTTCAATCTATAAAACTCAGGAGTAATCTTAAAACATTTCAACACCGTTTCTTTTAACTTTCTGTAATCCAGAGCATCCTCTACCCTCATTTCATTGAACACTTGCCTTGCTTTACCAGTCAGTTTGGTCAGGAGAAACCCCATCGTTTTTTCATCTGGAATTTTCTAGACATCACACAAGTGCCCAAAGATGGATAAAAATTCTTCAGAATCTTTATAAATTGGACAGACGTTATCCCTGTCTCTGCTGTTGAGAGGGGATGGAATTCCCGGCTGTGGCAGCCTCTGTTGCACTCCCAGGACTTGAATTTGGAGTGTGGCAGCTTCCATCTGGTTTTGATGTGCTTCTTTCTCAACTTGCAGCTGTTCCATTTGCCTCTTGAGAGCTTTTTTCCTCCATCTCCTCACTTGCTAGCTTCTTCCTCAATCAAAGGTCTGCCATTTTTTCTTCATGCTCAAGATGCTGCTTGTTTGCTATCATTTGCATTCAGATTGCTTCTGCTGCTGCCTTTTGATCACATTCCATGAGCAAATCTCTCATCTCTTGACCTGAGATATTCCTTGTAAGGGGCTATTTTCTTAGCTTTACATACTTATTGAACTTCTTTTGTGTTCATAGCCTCATAGAATTGTGACTGACTCATTGTCACTAATCTTTAATCCTTAAAACTTCCTCAATATCAAATTTAAATTTTGGATATACCCAGCTAGAGCCTAATCTCCAGTGGGTGAAATAGGATACTGAAAGTCCATCTTTCACAGGCTTGGGAAAAGCAAAATGTGTTTTATGATCAGTGCTAATCTAACAAATGCAATTGAAGGGATTATATATCATAGAATCACAGGACTGGAAGGGATCTCTAGAGGTCATCTAGTCCAGTCCCCTTCACTCATATGAATCAGTCCAAACAGTCAAGGCTCCAGGCTTGTTGCATGGGTCTCTAGTGTGTGGAAGCATATAGAAATGATGACTATCAGTTTTTGCTCTAAGGAGGGAAAAGAAGCAAAGTGGCTTCACTGGTCCACTGTCCAAAGAAGCATCACCATTTTGTCCATGAAGGTGGAAAGAGGGGCACAGAATTGATGGGAGGGGGTGAAGAGGAGAGGGATTTGTGGTGGAGAACAGGTTAGAATGTTAGAATATTTCACCAGACTTTGAGATTGGAGAAGTCATGGGATCACAGGGTCCAGAACATAGGTGCAGCCATGGAAAAAAATTAGCGGGTGCTTATCACCCACCGGCAGCCAGCTCCGTCGCTACCCCCTCCTCCCAGCACCTCCCGTCCACCAGCTCTTCCCCCTCCCTCCCAGCACCTCCTGCCCACCATGATCAGCTGTTCTGCGCCGTGCAGAAGGGGCTGGGAGGGAAAGGGAAGAGCGGGGATGGGGCACACTCGGAGGAGGGGGGCAGAACTGGGTGGAAAAGAGGTGAGGCGAGGCAGGGTGGTGGTTTGGGGGAAGGGTGCAGGGCCAGGGCTGGAGCGGGGGGTTGAGCATCCCCGTGGCTCAGAGGAAGCTGGCGACTGTGGTCCAGAAACAAGACACTTTGGCCCACCAGCGAAGCTGAACTGCTTAGGAATGAGTCACCTACAGAAGCAGCGCACGGCTGGAGAATTCAAGCCAACGGCACAATTAGATCTGCCATATTGCATACACTCAACAAGGCCAAAACTACACCACCACCACAATGTGCTGGAAAATCACCACATAACTAACTTTAGAGAGTTGTTTACTTCCCATCCACTCCCCTCTCCTTCGCTGTTTTCCACTCAGAGCCAATGAGGTACTCAAGTGAGCAGGAGTGCCGGGAGTTAGATTCTCTCAGGTCACTGTGTTCTGGACTCAGAGGAGCTCTGGGGAGCCAAAGGGAGGCCTATGATGTGACAGGAGATGTGGTGGGGTCCCTTGTTCTTGGTGTCTTTGGTAACATTCTAATTCTGAAGATGGCTGTAGCTGGTAGTTCAGTGACATATTCTACAGCCAGACTGCAGGCCTGGTAGCACGAGTCTAACCTCAGTCCAGAGCTGGAGAGCCTGCTGCCTCTACTTTGTATGGGTAAGTAGGTTGGAGGCTTTGGAGAGATGTACTGAAGATTCTGCTCTTCCCTTCTCTCATTCTTTTTCTTTTTTTGCCTGTTCTGGCAGTGCCCCTTGCCTGTGTAATATTTAGTCACTGGTAAGTTCCTTCCCATAGAGGGCACCAAAGCCCTCATTTCCTTCCCCTCTGATACAGACTTTGCTATGTTGCATGCCATGACTTGAGCTGCAGAGTGACCCACACCCCCCTTTTCCTTGTCTCCTGTCAGCGTGCCGCAGAGAGGGGAAGAAAAATTGCTTTCTTGCCTTCAGGGTAGCTCAAAGACTAGCATCACACCCCTCAATGCTCCTTTCATAGAATTCATTATCATCAGCCGGCAGAGAGCGATCCAGCGGTGACATGCTCCGTTTCTCACCCCCCAAGTCCCTAAGCTAATCACGCTCCCTGACTGGGGGCCGAATTGGAACCAGTGGCTAAACTGAAGGGCTTTGGATATGATCCCGAGTCCTTTGAATCATGCAGGCCCCATGAGGCAGGCCTGTACTGGAATTAGTGATCTAGAGTGGAAAGGCTCTGACTCTGGTTACCAGTTCCAGGCAAGCAGGCTCATCACTAGGGGGAGGAGGTGGACAACAGCTGCTTTCCCGGTTGCCTCTTGTCACTGCACCTGGACCACATCTCTTCCCCTACAAACACTAGCGCCTTTTCATCCCTATGCCTGGAACTCAACTGTTCCCTTCCCCAGTCCTCCATTTCCACCACCTTTTCTCTATGTTAGCCATCAACTAGACATCCCACCTGATTTCCTCACACCTTCTCCCACTTTTCCTTCCCTCCCTCTATGGCCTCCCAGAGAGGGTGGAAAGCAGAGACACCCCTATGTGCAGAGGTGCTGGAACAGTTTGAATCGTGGGGGTGCTGAGATCCATTGAACCAAACTGTAAACCCTGGATAGGATGGAAACCACTTCAAGCCAGGGGCTGTGGCAGCCCCCCCAGCACCACTAGTTCCAGCACCTATGCTTGTGAGTCTAGGAAAGGACAGCAGTTTCCCTGTTGCTGTGGTGCAGAACCTAATAGGGGAACACAGACTCTGAAGAAAAGCCAGCTGGCCAGGAGGGGCTGCCGTTGTGGCCAGCAGTGGTGAGTGGGAAGAGGAGACAGGTCAGAGGTAAGGAGAGGCCGCAGCTGAATTATTTTGAGGGGTTTGAATTGAGTACTATAGAAGAAGGGATGTGTGTGTGTGGGCGGGGGGTGTCTACTGAATACATTGTGGAGGGGTCTGGAATTGATGGGAGGGGTGAAGAGGAGAGGGGATTTTTGGTGGGAAACAGTTTAGTGTGTGAGGAGGAGAAATGAGGCCAAAAGACCAGATTGGGTAGGAAAATAGGGGAAAACCAGAAGGGTTCAATTGGGGGAAATCGTGAGTGGATTTCAGGAGGATGGAGAGGGAGAGAGATCAGGTGTGTGGGGACAGGGCCTATTCAAGACAGTCTGGGGAGCCTCTGTGAAGTCACATGGTTGGGTCTCCAGCTGCAAGGCCCAGGATTGAGTGTGCAGCCCTGCACTGAGCATGCAGCAATCTCGTCTGCCCTGCCAGCTGGCAGAGGGATCCAACCCCACCGGGGCAGGGAGAATAAGAAACATGTCCAGACCTGGAGGAGGAGGGGCTGTTTGTGGAGGGTGTTACTGGAAAAGCAGATGGAGGCTTCCTGTCAAACAAGGGGGAGGTGGGAAGACAGCTCTGTGCAACAGCTCAGCTCTCAATAATGAGAAGACATTCCTCTTCCCCAGGGGCTCCTGCTGGAGCGCTTTCAGTTAGCGCAGAGCAGCTCTTTCTCCTCACCACACACAGCACTGGAACATGAGTACATCACACCAGTACTGTAGCCCAGCCTTGGTGGGCAGGAGCGCCCCATAAGCTCTTGTGGCTGCAGGTTTGGCAGCATTTGTCTGAACAGCCTCTCAGGAGGAGCAGGAGGGACGAGAGTGAGGGTGGAATCTCACAAAGGAAATGGGACAAGTGGGGATAGAAGAGGAGAGGGAATATTTGTTAGAGTGCTGCCCAGAGGCAAGGGCACTTGGGCCCCCGTGGTTCAGGAGTGCACTGTTTGCTGACAAGTTCAGAGCATGATTTGGCCCTGGCAAGCTACTGTAGTAAAACATTCTTTTAAGCACCGGGTGGATGTGCTTAGATGCATGCGTGTTTGTTTTGAAAGGCTCCAGATTGTGGGAAATCGCACCTAGAGTCTCACAATATATATATTGGGGGCAGGGGGGAGGGCAGAACCCCCCAGGCTACGAACCCCCATGCTTCAGGGCATCCCAAACATCTCATCAACTACCCCTCCTCCCCCAATTTAATTTTTCCTCCCCTCCCCATAGCTCCCCCAAGTCCTCCTCCCTTCTGTTTGGCCAGCTCATGAGCTGTCTGGTCCTCTGTGGGGACCGTTTCATAGCACACAGTCAGTGGGTCTGCCTGGCATGAGGGGCAGCTTTGCTGGTTTTCTTTCCCCTTGTGCCAATGGTCCTGAGCCCAGTTTCCCTCCTCTGCATCTCCTAATACAAAGGCCCCAGTGGAGCTGGCATGCTTGACAGCTTTGCCCTGTCAGATTCAGCTCCTCCAGAAGAGCTGCCAGTTGAAGACACTGTTTGGCCATTAATTACAGATGGGCTTCAGAAAGAAATCACTTAATCTCCCCCTCTAGATTGAACCTAAAAGCTGCTGTTAAAACAGGCTTCTGTCACCAACCCTGCTTGTCACTGCTCCTTCCCTTCTAAACAGGGGCTGTCTCCTGCTGTTTTCACCCCACTCCACCCCAACAGAAAGGCCATAAGGGCTGAGACTAAACCCCAGAGCCTACCCATGGAGGTTATTGCTAATAAAGATCTTACGGCATTATTTACAAGTCTAGGAGGCAGGCCCTGACAGCCTGGGTAGATTCCAATCTGTGTTATCTGCCAAACTCCATTTTTGCCTTGCAGTTTCAATGGAAAAGTTGTTGTAGGTATTATGGTAGCACCTAGAGGCTCCAGCTGAGATCAGGGCCCCTATCAACTGTGCTGTACACCCGGAGAAGGACTGTCCCTGCCTTATAGAATCACTGAAGTGTAGGGCTGGTAGGGACCTTGAGTGATCATCAAGTCCAGCCCCCTGTGCTGAGGCAGGACCAAGGAAACCTAGACCATCCCTGACAGGTGTTTAACTAACCTGTTCTTAAAAACCTCCAAGGCTGGGGATTCCACAACCTCCCTTGGTAACCTGTTCTGGTACTTAACTACCCTGATCGCTAGAAAGTTGTTCTGAATATCTAACCTAAGTCTCCCTTGCTGCAGATTAAGCCCATTACTTCTTATCTGTCCTTCAGTGGATGTTGAGAACAATTGATCCCTGTCCTCTTTATAAAAGCCCTCAGCATAGTTGAAGACTGTTATATCCCCCCTCAGTCTTCTTTTCTCAAGACAGAACATGCCCAACTTTTTTAACCTTTCCTAATAGATCAGGTTTTCTAAACATTTCATCATTTTTGTTGCTCTCCTCTGGACTCTCTCTGATTTGTCCACATCTCTCCTAACACATGGCACCCAGAACTGGACCCAGTACTCCAGCTGAAGCCTCACCAGTGCAGAGTAGAGTGGAACAGTTACCTCCCATGTCTCCCTGTTCATATATCCCAGAATGACATTAGCCTTTTTTGCAACAGCATCACATTGTTGGCTCGTATTTAGAGCTGTCAAGTGATTAAAAAAATTAATTGTGATTAATTGCACAATTAAAAAATTAATCTCGATTAATCTCATGATTAATCGCGCTGTTAAACAATAATGGAATACCATTTATATAAATATTTTTTGATATTTTCAAATATATTGATTTCAATTACAACACAGAATACAAAGTGTACAGTGCTCACTTTATATTTATTTTTTATTATAAATGCACTGTAAAAATAAATAGTTTTTTCAGTTTACTTAATACAAGTACTGTAGTGCAATCTCTTTATCATGAAAGTTGAAGTTACAAATGTAGACTTATGTACAAAAAATAACTGCATTCAAAAATAAACAATGTAAAACTTTAGAGCCTCCAAGTCCACTCAGATTTACTTCTTATTCAGCCAATCGCTCAGACAAACAAGTTTGTTTACATTTGCAGGAGGTAATGCTGCTTCTTGTTTACGTCACCTGAAAGTGAGAACAGGTGTTCTCATGGCACTGTTGTAGCTGGCGTTGCAAGATATTTATGTGCCAGTTGTGCAAAAGATTCATATTTCCCTTCATGCTTCAACCACCATTCCAGAGGACATGAGTCCATGCTGATGACGGGTTCTGCTCGATAACGATCCAAAGCAATGCGGACCGACCCATGTTCATTTTCATCATCTGAGTGAGATGCCACCAGCAGAAGGTTGATTTTCTTTTTTGGTGGTTTGGGTTCTATAGTTTCCACATCAGAGTGTTGCTCTTTTAAGACTTCTGAAAGCATGCTCCACACCTCGGCCTCTCAGATTTTGGAAGGCACTTCAGATTCTTAAAGCTTGGGTCTAGTGCTGTAGCTGTCTTTAGAAATCTCACATTGGTACCTTCTTTGCACTTTGTCAGATCTGCAGTGAAAGTGTTCTTAAAACGAACAACATGCTGGGCCATCATATGAGACTGCTATGATATGAAATATATGGCAGAATGCGGGTAAAACACAGAACAGGAGACATACAATTCTCCCTTCAAGGAATTCAGTCACAAGTTTAATTAATGCATTGTTTTTTAATGAGCGTCATCAGCATGGAAGTGTGTCCTCTGGAGTGGTGGCTGAAGCATGAAGGAGCATACGAATGTTCAGCATATCTGGCACGTATATACTTTGCAATGCTGGCTACAAAAGTTCCATGTGATGTCTGTTCTCACTTTCAGGTGACATTGTAAACAAGAAGCAGGCAGTATTATCTCCTGTAAATGTATGCAAACTTGTTTCTCTTAGCAATTGGCTGAACAAGAAATAGGACTGAGTGGATGTTAGAGAGCTTATTCCTTCACTCTCCCACTTCCCTGGTCCTTCTCGCATGAACAGAGAGCAACAATACCCGAAGTACGAAGGTGCAAACAATTCGATGTTTATTGGGGTGAACTTCCAGCAAGCTTAAATCCAAGTTCCTTTTTCCTTATTTTCGAATCCCAACTTACTTCCTGTTTGCCCCTAATTTATATAGTAATATTCTTAGCTATACCTTAACCAATCATTCTACTGAAATTTACCTAACCAATCCTACCATATTGTAACATGATTAGCTAACCAATTATATCCCACCACCTTAATTAGTTTACACTCAGCAAAATTAATTATACAGCAGACAGAAGCAATCACAGAACCAGACAGAGACCATGCAAATAAAAGCAAAGTGGGAACTATAATGACAAAACAATATAGAAGTAAGGATTTCACAACTACATTTATAAAGACATTAGGGTTTCCCAGCTGTGTCTATTGATAAGTGAGTTCTTACCAGACAGAAAACTATCAACCTAAATTTCCTTTTACATCTTCTAGGCTCTTCCCTTTCTCTGGAGGTGATAGATCAGATCACCTTCCTAACAGCCCCATATTGACTAGTTTGGAATGTGAGGATGTGACCAGTCGCTTCCCAGCTTACGGCTGCCCCTGCTGCTTAGTCAAAGGCATTGGCCTAAGAACAGGGCCTCAGACTGTCACAGTGAGAGAAGGCCCTTACACAGATTCTTTCTTGTATACCTCTGTTACTAGCTAAATGATAAACATATACCTACATTCTTAAAGTATAGGCCTTTACAGGCAGGCCTGAATATCTATATCCTAACAGTGGACTTGTAGGCTCTAAAGTTTTACATAGTTTTGTTTTTGAGTGGAGTTATGTAAAAAAAAAAAACATTTGTAAGTTGCGCTTTCATGATAAAGAGATTGCATTATGGTACTTCTATGAGGTGAATTGCAAAATACTATTTCTTTTGTTTATTATTTTAACAGTGCAAATATTTGTAATCAAAAATAATATAAAGTGAGCACTGTACACTTTGTATTCTGTGCTGTAATTGAAATCAATATATTTGAAAATGTAGAAAAACATCCAAAATATTTAATAAATTTCAATTGGTATTCTATCTTTTTAACAGTGCGACTAAAACTGCGATTAATCACAATTAAATTTTTTATTCACAATTTTTTTGTGTTAATCGCATGAGTTAACTGCAATTAATTGACAGCCTTGCTCATATTCAATTCGTGATCCACTATAACCACCACATCCTTTTCAGCAGTGCTATCAGCTAGCCAGTTATTCCATTTTGTAGTTGTGCATTTGATTTTTCTTTCCTAAGTGTAGTACTTTGCACTTGTCTTCATTGACTTTCATCCTGTTGAATTCCAAGCAATTCTCCAATTTTTCAAGGTTGTTTTGAATTCTAATCCTGTCCTCCAAAGTGCTTGCACTCCTCCCAGTTGGTGTCATCTGCAAATTTTATAAGCATATTCTCCGCTCCTTTATCCAAGTCACTAATGCCAGTTTTGAACAGTACCAGACCAAGGACTGACCTCTGCAGCACCCTTCTAGATACATCCTCCCACTTTCATAGCAAACCATTGATAACTACTCTGGGTACAGTCTTTCAACCAATTGTGCACCCACTTTATAGTAATTTCATCTAGACCACATTTCCCTAGTTTGCTGATTAGAATGTCATGCGGGACTGTTTAAAAAGCCTTACTAAAATCAAGATATATCACATCTACTGCTTCTCCCATTCACTAGGCCAGTAACTCTGTCAAAGGAGGAAATTAGGTTGGTTTGGGATGATTTGTTCTTGACAAATCCATGCTGGGTATTTCTTACAACCCTATTATCTTCTAGGTGCTTACAAACTTATTGTTTTATCATTTGTTCCAGTATCTTGCTAGATATCTAATTAGGCTGTTGGGTCTCTAATTCCCCATGTCCTCTTTGTTTCCCCTTTTAAAGAGAGGTCCTATATTTGCCCTTCACTAGTCCTCTGGGACCTCACCCATACTCCAGAAGTTCTCAAAGATAAGCGCTAACGGGTCTAAGGTTGCTTCAGCTAGTTCCTTAAGTACCCTAGGATGAATTTATTCAGGCTCTGCCGACTTGAATACATTTAACTTATCTAAATAGTCTATAACCTGTTCTTTCCCTATTCTAGCTTGTGTTCCTCGCCTCTTGTTGCTAATATTACTTGTATTGTGTCTCTGGTCACTATTAACCTTTTTAGTGAAGACTGAAGCAAAATAAGCACATCTATCTCTTGCTTCTAATGTATTTAAGAACCTCTTCTTATTACCTGTTATGTCCCTTGCTAGGTGTTACTCATTTTGTGTCTTAGGCTATGTCTATACTACAGCTTCTGTCGGCAGAACTTATGTTGCTGTGAATCGATGTGAATAAACCACCCCCGGGCGCCATAAGTTACACTGACATAAGTGGCGGGGTGGACAGCGGCAGGAGAGCTTCTCCCATCGACATAGCTTCTGCAGCTCACGGAGGCAGTTTTATTATGCCAGTTGGAGAGCTCTCTCCTGTCAGCATAGAGCGTCTTCGCCAGACATGCTGCAGCGGTGCAGCTGCATCAGTGCAGCGCTGTACATGTAGACATGCCCTTAGCCTTTCTGATTTTGTCCCCACATGCTTGTGCTGTTCTTTTGTACTCCTCCTTAGCAATGTGTCCGTGTTTCCACTTTTTGTAGGATTCCTTTTTGATTTTCAGGTCATTAAAGAGCTCCTGGTGGAGTCATAGTGACCTCTTACTATTCTTCCTGTCTTTCCTTTGCATGGGGATAGTTTGCAGTTGTGCCTTTAATATTATCCCCTTGCGAAACTGCCAGCTCTCCTGAACTCCTTTATCCCTTAGATTTTCTTCCCATAAGACCTTACCTGACAGTTTTCTGAATTTGTTAAAGTCTGCTTTTTTGAAGTCTGTTGTCCTCATTCTGCTGCCTTGGGGAGCCTCATAATCCGAACAGACAAAATGGATGACAAGGGAAGTATCTCCATTTTGTGTGTGTGTATAACAGAAGCTCAGAGAGATGAAGGCCAAGGTAAAGGTATTTAAGCTCCTAACTCCCACTGATTTCAATGGAAGTTAAGAGCCTGAATACCTTTGAGGATCTAGGACAAGGTGACGCAGGGACTCTGTGTCTGACCCAGAAATTGAACCTAAATCTCAGTGTCCCATCCATAGGTGTTGACTTTCCAATCTTCCGGTGGATGCTCAAACCCTGGCTCTGCCCCAGGCCCCGCCTCCACTCCACCCCTTCCCCCAAGTCCCCACCCTGCCTCTTCCCACCCCACCCCACTCCCACTCCCACCCCTCCCCCAAGCATGCTGCATCCTTGCTCATCCCCCCTAGAGCCTCTTGCATGCAGCAAACAGCTGATTGTGGTGAGCAGGAGGCACTGGAAGGGAGGGGGAAGAGCTGATCTGTGGGGCTGCTGATGGACAGGAGGCACAGAGGAGGAAGGGAGGGAGGGCTGATAGGGGGCTGCCGGTGGGTGCTCCGCACACACCATTTTTTACCCATGGGTGCTCCAGCCCTGGAGCACCCACGGAGTCGGCGCCTATGGTCCTATTCACTGCCTCAATCGTAAGACCATCCTTCCTCTCTATCGAGCTATTCCTCATTTTCCTCCTACTTGATGCTTGCATAGCATCACTGAGAGGGAGAAGGAGATGCACCTATCTACAGATTTATACAGCACACACATTTATATAGATATATATAAAACACTTGCAGTTCCTTCAGAAGGAAAGGCATTCAGATGCTGGTACCCAGCCTTTAGCAGCTGGAGATGCTCTTTGTCATTCAATAGCCTTGCAAAAAGACAGGAATCACACTCATCCTAATTGCCTGATGTTGCAGTGTCTTTTATTATTTTATAATTATTATTTATTACTGTAGTGCCTTGGAGCCCCAGCCATGGACCAGAGCCCCACTGGTGCCGGGTTCTGTACAAAAACAGAGAGAGGTGGTCTCTGCCCCTCAAGTGATGTTGCATTAATCTGTAATGATGTTCAGTGTTATCCAGCATTGAAACAACAACAGTACAGTCCTGTTAGAGCGCCTTTCATCGAAGGGCCTCCCACAGCTTTCCAAAGGTAGGTGAGATGTTTCATCCCCATTTTACTGATAGGAAAACTGAGGCACCAAGACATAAAGTAACTTGCCCTGGGTGACTGTGAGTTAGTGACAGATCTCAAGTCACCTGACTCACAAGCCCCAGACCTAGTGATTAGATTGTGCTGCTCTCTCTCTACAGTTAGCCACACCTTTGTATGCAACATGCACTGTCGTGATCAGAGCTGGGTGATTAGAGCAAAAAGAGCATTTGAATATTTGTGGGGATTGCAAATGGCTGTTGGTTTGGCTATGTCCCTGCCCCTTCTTATTGAATGCTTATTCAAGGGGTTTCAGTCTAGGGGATGGTGACTTGGGAACAGGGGTTTGTTCATATGAACAAACAAGAGTATTTGTGCACAAACAAGTATTTTCTGTTTTAAAAGTGCCATCCAGTCAGTGGGCAGAAACAATAGCATGGAGATTTAGCTGGCTACGCAGACATCATGAACAGCCAGTAAAAGTGACCAGAACATCAACAATCCCTGGGTTGAAAGCTGTGCAGTAAATACCTATGGACACCAAATACACTCACAGTAAACAGAAAGGAGGGCCGGATTCAGAGCATAACTTGTTTACAGTGAGTAGATCAGCAAAGCTCTAGCCACACAATAATCACAGGATGTATCTTGTTAGCTCTGTATTCACCCTTTCCATGGCTAATGAGACACAGCAGGGTGTTTCTCCTTTCTCTTCCATTCTCAAGGCTGCTGGGAATGAGGGCTTGTCTACACTTAACAGGCTGGCTGCTTTAACTGTACCAGTATAGTTAAAGTGGCAAATCAAATCCTAGTGCAGTCAGTTATACCAGTATAAGAGCTCTTAGACAGTCTAGCTCATTCCAATTCAGGAACCACTCAGATATCTTTGAGACTAACAAATTTATTTGGGTATAAGCTTTCGTGCCCAAATAAATTCGTTAGTCTCTAAGGTGCCACAAGGACTCCTCGTTGTTTTTGCTGATACAGACTAACATGGCTACCCCTCTGAAACCTGTCAGGTATCTTTGTAACAGTAACTGCATCTATATCCGGGGCTTATACCTGCATAACTATCTTTGCAAAATAATAAATACATCACATCCCTAGCAGAGTTATACTGGTAAAACTTTTAAGTGTAGAGCAGGCTTGAGAGCACAGTGCTCCACTGGCTTTTTTGCTCCTTCCCGTCACATTTGCTCAGCTCTACCTTTAAAATAACGGGCCAGGTCCTCGGCTGGTGTATATCAGCAAGCTGCATTGGCACTTTAGTGATTCACACCAGCTGAGGAGCTGGCCTAGGGATTTTAAAGTATAGTCTCAAATTTGTTTTAAAACAGGTCTCCCCTGACTATAAATATGTTTTTTCCCTTCCAAAACAAGCATGTCCTTTCTTGTTTATACAAAAATTGTGGGGACACTTGATGAAATGAAAAGGTGACCACTTTAAAACAAAGATTTTTTTTTACATGTGCCATAGAATTAGCATGTGGTGCTCACTGCTACAGGAAACTAAGGCAAATAGCTTAGTTAAAATTTCAAAAAGATCAGGCATCTCTAAGACTAAAAGCAGCATCTGTAGGGTGACCATATTTCCCAAAGGGAAAACAGGATTCTGCACAGGGCTGGCCTGAGCCCTTCCATCCCCCACCCCTGTGCGGGGCTTGCCCGGTCACTGGCCCGAGCCCTGCCTGCCTTCCCCACTACACAGGGCTGGCATTGCCACTCACCCCTCCTCCGCACGTTCCTCTGCACTACATCACACTTTTTTGACAAAAGTGGGCATTTGTCCTGGTTGCTCTTACAACTGATCAAATTGGCCAGAGCAAATGGGACAAATGCCCACTTCTGCCAAAAAAGTCAGGACAGGGCTTAAAAAAGGGACTGTCCTGACCAAAACGGGATCTATGGTCACCCTGAGCATCTGCAGTAACATTAGCTAGGATCAAATGACAAGGGCTATTAACCCTCATGCTTCAGGGCATCACACGCTGATCACCAGCTGAAGTCAGGATGAAATTACCTATCAGCCTTTGAAAAATGTTAAGACGCTGGCATCCCTCCTATCACAGGAGGCTCTCTCAGCTACCCAGTGTGCTCTACAGTATAGCCCAATTCTGTCAGCTCACAGCTGGTTTCCTTGCACCGTGTGTGTCTTTTATTCCTCTGTTCCTCTGCTTTTTTTTTTTTTTTTAAACACCTTGACCATGTAACTGGCACTTTCCACACAGTCAGCCTCCCTCCCCAGCACAGCTCAGCTTCTGAACTGCCCCTTCCTTCCTGTTCCTTCTACTTAGATCCTCCCAATGACATCATTAGCCCCAGTAGTTACCACTCAGGTGCTGGCAATCTCCCAACAGAGGGTTTAATTGCTCACAGCTGAGCCTGAAGCCAACCTCATACTGCAGCAACGTCAGCGATCCAGATGCAGCTGCTAGCACTCGGTTACATTTCCCCTACTACATCCCAAGGCTCTAGACAGATGTTCCACCCACACGCAGCAGCTGCAACCAGTGCACCTCTTGCTTCTCAGCTCCCCTTTTCTGCCAATGATACAACTTTCATTGCAACGGGTTTTAATATTCGATGAGTATACAACCTTTCATTTGGGTGCATCTTCACTCTGCCTTTCTCCTCCCATTTCTATAGTCCAAGCTCCTTTCATCCTTTCTCTTTATTTCCATGTCTCTCGTTTCTCTCCTGAAGTTTTCCTCATGTCTCTCCCTTCTTTCTGGCTTTTAATCCCCCCACCCCCTGCCCCAACATCTTTTTCCATCTTCTCTTTTAGTCACCAGACTTTCCCTTTTTCCATCCTGCTTCCCTGCTCCTCTCCTCTGTGGTGCTGTGTATTGCTCTTCCCCTTGCTTTGTCTACTTCTCCATGGTCCCATTCTCCCAATCCTTTCTCCTGCCAGTCTCTTCACTTGACAACTTCATCTTTCTACCCTTCCCCTTGGGATCACAACAACCTCATCTCTTCTTTGATAATGGAGGACTGCAGTTTTTGCTCGTTCCATCCCATGAGTGCATCTCCCAGGAGGCTTTCTTCCAGTGAGGATGGATTTCCAAAAGCAGAGAGAGTGCCAAAAACCTGGATAACAATGACTAACTCTCTGCAATTATATCTGAAGGGTGTGAATCCTAAGGTATGAAAGAGATTCTGTATGGCAGGGCCAAAGGAGATCTGGTAGTAATGGAACAGAACAAATGGGATTATAAAGAATAGCAGGAAATAGCTCTTGATAGTGAGAGTTCATCCTGCATTTTGGTAAGCCAGGGCCCGGGCTAGGATCTGAATCCATCCTTGGCTCACTACTGGCAAACAGAATCCCTGCCTGGTGGCTCTCACAGGCATAAATCTTCATGCATCAGAGCATAAGCCAGTTGCTGACTGATAAGGTTAGAAAGGAACTTTTCATATGGACTGCCATATTTGGGTTCAGGAAGGAATTGACCCCTAGGTCAGATTGGCAGAGTCCCTGGGCGGAGAGGGGGTTTCGCCTTCCTCTGCAGCACGGGGCACGGGTCACTTGCAGGTTTAAATGAGAGTAAATGGTGGATTTTCTGTAACTTGAAGTCTTTAAACCATGATTTGAGGACTTCAGTAATTCAGCCGGAGGTTAGATGTCTGTTACAGGAGTGGGTGCGTGAGGTTATGTGGCCTGCAATAAGCAGGAGGTCAGACTAAATGATCACAATGGCCCTTCTGGCCTTAAAGTCTATGATTCTATAATTGTCCACTATAGGATTTCTTAAAAAGAAAAGGAGTACTTGTGGCACCTTAGAGACTAACCAATTTATTTGAGCATGAGCTTTCGTGAGCTACAGCTCACTTCATCGGATGCATACTGTGGAAACTGCAGAAGACATTATATACACAGAGACCATGAAACAATACCTCCTCCCACCCCACTCTCCTGCTGGTAATAGCTTATCTAAAGTGATCATCAAGTTGGGCCATTTCCAGCACAAATCCAGGTTTTCTCACCCTCCGCCCCTCCCACACAAACTCACTCTCCTGCTGGTAATAGCCCATCCAAAGTGAACACTCTCTTTAAAATGTGTATGATAATCAAGGTGGGCCATTTCCAGCACAAATCCAGGTTTTCTCACCCCCCCGACCCCCCTCCAAAAACCACACACACAAACTCACTCTCCTGCTGGTAATAGCTTATCCAAAGTGACCACTCTCCTCACAATGTGTATGAAAATCAAGGTGGGCCATTTCCAGCACAAATACAGGTTTTCTCACCCCCCCACCCCCCTTTTTTTTTTTCAAAAAAACACACACACAAAAACTCACTCTCCTGCTGGTAATAGCTCATCCAAAGTGACCACTCTCCCTACAGTGTGCATGATAATCAAGGTGGGCCATTTCCAGCACAAATCCAGGTTTTCTCACACACACCCTCCCCCCTCCCACACACAAACTCACTCTCCTGCTGGCAATAGCTCATCCAAACTGACCACTGGGCCATTTCGAGCATAAATCCAAGTTTAACCAGAACGTCGGGGGAGGGGTGTGTGTGAGAAAACCTGGATTGTAATGTTGGTAGGGAGGCCTCTGTGGATTAGTATGTTGTTCAGAGGTATTTTGGAAATATTCCTTGAGTCGGAGACGTCGAAAATAGGATTCTAGGTCACCACAGAACTGTATCATGTTCGTGGGGGTGGAGGGGCAGAAGGAGAGGCCCCGAGATAAGACAGCTGCTTCTGCTGGGCTGACAGTATAGTTGGCTAGGTTAACAATATTGCTGGGTGGGTTGAGGGAACCATTGCTGTGGCCCCTTGTAGCATGCACTCCCAGATACCTTCGAGACACCACTGACTTCCTGAGGAAACTACAATCCATCGGCGGTCTTCCTGATAACACCATCTTGGCCACTATGGATGTAGAAGCCCTCTACACCAACATTCCACACAAAGATGGACTACAAGCCGTCAAGAACACTATCCCTGATAATGTCACGGCTAACCTGGTGGCTGAACTTTGTGACTTTGTCCTTACCCATAACTATTTTACATTTGGGGACAATGTATACCTTCAGATCAGTGGCACTGCTATGGGTACCCGCATGGCCCCACAGTATGCCAACATTTTTATGGCTGACTTAGAACAACGCTTCCTCAGCTCTCGTCCCCTAACGCCCCTACTCTACTTGCGCTATATTGATGACATCTTCATCATCTGGACCCATGGAAAAGAAGCCCTTGAGGAATTCCACCATGATTTCAACAATTTCCATCCCACCATCAACCTCAGCCTGGTCCAGTCCACACAAGAGATCCACTTCCTGGACACTACAGTGCTAATAAACAATGGTCACATAAACACCACCCTATACCGGAAACCTACTGACCGCTATTCCTACCTACATGCCTCCAGCTTTCACCCTGATCACACCACATGATCCATCGTCTACAGCCAAGCTCTGCAATACAACCGCATTTGCTCCAACCCCTCAGACAGAGACAAACACCTACAAGATCTCTATCAAGCATTCTTACAACTACAATACCCACCCGCGGAAGTGAAGAAACAGACTGATAGAGCCAGAAGAGTTCCCAGAAGTCACCTACTACAGGACAGGCCTAACAAAGAAAATAACAGAACGCCACTAGCCGTCACCTTCAGCCCCCAACTAAAACCCCTCCAACGCATTATTAAGGATCTACAACCTATCCTGAAGGATGACCCAACACTCTCACAAATCTTGGGAGACAGGCCAGTCCTTGCCTACAGACAGCCCCCCAACCTGAAGCAAATACTCACCAAAAACCACATACCACACAACAGAACCACTAACCCAGGAACCTATCCTTGCAACAAAGCCTGTTGCCAACTGTGCCCACATATCTATTCAGGGGACACCATCAAAGGGCCTAATAACATCAGCCACACTATCAGAGGCTCGTTCACCTGCACATCCACCAATGTGATATATGCCATCATGTGCCAGCAATGCCCCTCTGCCATGTACATTGGTCAAACTGGACAATCTCTACGTAAAAGAATAAATGGACACAAATCAGATGTCAGGAATTATAACATTCATAAACCAGTCGGAGAACACTTCAATCTCTCTGGTCACACAATCACAGACATGAAGGTCTCTATCTTACAACAAAAAAACTTCAAATCCAGACTCCAGCGAGAAACTGCTGAATTGGAATTTATTTGCAAATTGGATACAATTAATTTAGGCATAGAGACTGGGAGTGGCTAAGTCATTATGCAAGGTAGCCTATTTCCCCTTGTTTTTTTCTAACCCCCCCCCCCCCCCCCCAACGTTCTGGTTAAATTTGGATTTATGCTCGAAATGGCCCAGTGGTCAGTTTGGATGAGCTATTGCCAGCAGGAGAGTGAGTTTGTGTGTGTGTGTTGGGGGGGGGGGGTGAGAAAACCTGGATTTGTGCTGGAAATGGCCCACCTTGATTATCATGCACATTGTAGGGAGATTTCAGAATAACAGCCGTGTTAGTCTGTATTCGCAAAAAGAAAAGGAGTACTTGTGGCACCTTAGAGACTAACGAATTTATTTGAGCATGAGCTTTCGTGAGCTACAGCTCACTTCATCAGATGTTTACCGTGGAAACTGCAGCAGACTTTATATACACACAGAGAATATGAAACAATACCTCCTCCCACCCCACTGTCCTGCTGGTAATAGCTTATCTAAAGTGATCAACAGGTGGGCCATTTCCAGCACAAATCCAGGTTTTCTCACCCTCCACCCCCCACACAAATTCACTCTCCTGCTGGTGCTAGCCCATCCAAAGTGACAACTCTTTGCATAATCAAGTCGGGCTATTTCCTGCATAGATCAAGGTTTTCTCACATCCCCCCCACCCCCATACACACACAAACTCACTCTCCTGCTGGTAATAGCTCATCTAAACTGACCACTCTCCAAGTTTAAATCCAAGTTAAACCAGAACATCTGGGGGGGGGGGGGGGGTAGGAAAAAACAAGAAGAAACAGGCTACCTTGCATAATGACTTAGCCACTCCCAGTCTCTATTTAAGCCTAAATTAATAGTATCCAATTTGCAAATGAATTCCAATTCAGCAGTTTCTCGCTGGAGTCTGGATTTGAAGTTTTTTTGTTTTAAGATAGCGACCTTCATGTCTGTGATTGCGTGACCAGAGAGATTGAAGTGTTCTCCGACTGGTTTATGAATGTTATAATTCTTGACATCTGATTTGTGTCCATTTATTCTTTTACGTAGAGACTGTCCAGTTTGACCGATGTACATGGCAGAGGGGCATTGCTGGCACATGATGGCATATATCACATTGGTGGATGTGCAGGTGAACGAGCCTCTGATAGTGTGGCTGATGTTATTAGGCCCTGTGATGGTGTCCCCTGAATAGATATGTGGGCACAATTGGCAACGGGCTTTGTTGCAAGGATAAGTTCCTGGGTTAGTGGTTCTGTTGTGTGGTATGTGGTTGTTGGTGAGTATTTGCTTCAGATTGCGGGGCTGTCTGTAGGCAAGGACTGGCCTGTCTCCCAAGACTTGTGAGAGTGTTGGGTCATCCTTTAGGATAGGTTGTAGATCCTTAATAATGCGTTGGAGGGGTTTTAGTTGGGGGCTGAAGGTGACCGCTAGTGGCGTTCTGTTATTTTCTTTGTTAGGCCTGTCCTGTAGTAGGTAACTTCTGGGAACTCTTCTGGCTCTATCAATCTGTTTCTTTACTTCTGCAGGTGGGTATTGTAGTTGTAAGAAAGCTTGACAGAGATCTTGTAGGTGTTTGTCTCTGTCTGAGGGGTTGGAGCAAATGCGGTTGTATCGCAGAGCTTGGCTGTAGACGATGGATCGTGTGGTGTGGTCAGGGTGAAAGCTGGAGGCATGCAGGTAGGAATAGCGGTCAGTAGGTTTCCGGTATAGGGTGGTGTTTATGTGGCCATTGTTTATTAGCACTGTAGTGTCCAGGAAGTGGATCTCTTGTGTGGACTGGACCAGGCTGAGGTTGGTGGTGGGATGGAAATTGTTGAAATCGTGGTGGAATTCCTCAAGGGCTTCTTTTCCATGGGTCCAGATGATGAAGATGTCATCAATATAGCGCAAGTAGAGTAGGGGCTTTAGGGGACGAGAGCTGAGGAAGCGTTGTTCTAAATCAGCCATAAAAATGTTGGCATACTGTGGGGCCATGCGGGTACCCATAGCAGTGCCGCTGATCTGAAGGTATACATTGTCCCCAAATGTGAAATAGTTATGGGTAAGGACAAAGTCACAAAGTTCAGCCACCAGGTTAGCCGTGACATTATCGGGGATAGTGTTCTTGACGGCTTGTAGTCCATCTTTGTGTGGAATGTTGGTGTAGAGGGCTTCTACATCCATAGTAGCCAGGATGGTGTTTTCAGGAAGATCACCGATGGATTGAAGTTTCCTCAGGAAGTCAGTGGTGTCTCGAAGGTAGCTGGGAGTGCTGGTAGCGTAGGGCCTGAGGAGGGAGTCTACATAGCCAGACAATCCTGCTGTCAGGGTGCCAGTGCCTGAGATGATGGGGCGCCCAGGATTTCCAGGTTTATGGATCTTGGGTAGTAGATAGAATATCCCAGGTCGGGGTTCCAGGGGTGTGTCTGTGCGGATTTGATCTTGTGCTTTTTCAGGAAGTTTCTTGAGCAAATGCTGTAGTTGCTTTTGGTAACTCTCAGTGGGATCATAGGGTAATGGCTTGTAGAAACTCGTGTTGGAGAGCTGCCGAGCAGCCTCTTGTTCATATTCCGACCTATTCATGATGACAACAGCACCTCCTTTGTCAGCCTTTTTGATTATGATGTCAGAGTTGTTTCTGAGGCTGTGGATGGCATTGCGTTCCGCATGGCTGAGGTTATGGGGCAAGTGATGCTGCTTTTCCACAATTTCAGCCCGTGCACGTCGGCGGAAGCACTCTATGTAGAAGTCCAGTCTGCTGTTTCGACCTTCAGGAGGAGTCCATCTAGAATCCCTCTTTCTGTAGTGTTGGCAGGGAGACCTCTGTGGATTAGTATGTTGTTCAGAGGTATTTTGGAAATATTCCTTGAGACGGAGACGTCGAAAATAGGATTCTAGGTCACCACAGAACTGTATCATGTTCGTGGGGGTGGAGGGGCAGAAGGAGAGGCCCCGAGATAGAACAGCTGCTTCTGCTGGGCTGAGAGCATAGTTGGATAGGTTAACAATATTGCTAGGTGGGGTGAGGGAACCATTGCTGTGGCCCCTTGTAGCATGTAGTAGTTTAGAAAGTTTAGTGAAAGAACCAACCTTCCACACAAACTTCCTCGTGGCTGGATTTTACTAAAACTAGACAAGCCATTTACAACGCACACTTTGCTTCTCTACAAAAGAAAAAAGACACTAAACTTTCTAAACTACTACATGCTACAAGGGGCCACAGCAATGGTTCCCTCACCCCACCTAGCAATATTGTTAACCTATCCAACTATGCTCTCAGCCCAGCAGAAGCAGCTGTTCTATCTCGGGGCCTCTCCTTCTGCCCCTCCACCCCCACGAACATGATACAGTTCTGTGGTGACCTAGAATCCTATTTTCGACGTCTCCGTCTCAAGGAATATTTCCAAAATACCTCTGAAACACATTTTAAAACACATTTTAAAGAGAGTGGTCATTTTGGATGGGCTATTACCAGCAGGAGAGTGAGTTTGTGGTGGGGGGGGGGGGGGCGGAGGGTGAGAAAACCTGGATTTGTGCTGGAAATGGCCCAACTTGATGATCACTTTAGATAAGCTATTACCAGCAGGAGAGTGGGGTGGGAGGAGGTATTGTTTCATGGTCTCTGTGTATATAATGTCTTCTGCAGTTTCCACAGTATGCATCCGATGAAGTGAGCTGTAGCTCACGAAAGCTCATGCTCAAATAAATTGGTTAGTCTCTAAGGTGCCACAAGTACTCCTTTTCTTTTTGTGAATACAGACTAACACGGCTGTTACTCTGAAACCTATAGGATTTCTTGCCTCTGGAGCATGTGGTCCTGGTTGCTGTCTGAGAAGTGGTATTGGCCTAGATAGAAATCTGGTTTGAACTGGTCTGGCAGTTCCTATGGGTATTGTACAATGCAAGAAGTGGGGTGGGTTGCTTACAGTAGCTAGAAAGGATGTACTTGTTCTGTAGGGAACAATTCTGCACTAGCCAGAGTTCAATATTCTGTTTCCATCTCTTTTGATTCTATGAACACTGACTCTGTGGCTATGTCTACACTATGAAATTAGGTCGATTTTATACAAGTCAATTTTTAGGAATCGATTTTATACAGTCAATTGGGTATGTCCCCACTAAGCGCATCAAGTTGACGGAGTGTGTCCTCAATACCGTGGCTAGCATCGACTTACGGAGTGGTGCACTGTGGGTAGCTATCCCACAGTTCCCGCAGTCTCCGCTGCCCATTGGAATTCTGGGTTAAGCTCCCAGTGCCTGATGGGGCAAAAACATTGTCGAGGGTGTTTTTGGTACATGTCATCAGTTGCCCCTCCCTCACTCCGTGCAAGCAATGGCAGACAATCATTTCGCACCTTTTTTCCTGGGTTACCCATGCAGACACCATACCATGGCAAGCATGGAGACCGTTCAGCTCACCACTGCTGTTGTGAGCATTGTAAACACCTCACGCATTATCCTGGAGTATATGCAGAACCGGGCTAAGAGACACCAGCACGACGAGGATGATTGTGATGAGGACATGGACACAGACATTCCTGAAAGCACGGGCTGTGGCAATTGGGACATCATGGAGGCAGTGGGGCTGATTGATACAGTGGAACACCAATTCTGGGCCCGGCAAACAAGCACAGACTGGTGGGACCACATAGTGTTGCAGGTATGGGATGATTCACAGTGGCTGCAAAACTTTTGCATGCATAAAACCACTTTCCTGGAACTCTGTGAGTTGCTTTACCCCACCCTGAAGAGCAGGAATACCAAGATGAGAGCTGCCCTGACAGTTAAGAAGCGAGTGGCGATAGCCCTGTGGAAGCTTGCAACGCCTGACTGCTACCGGTCAGTCGGGAATCAGTTTGGAGTGGGAAAGTCTACTGTGGGGACTGCTGTGATCCAAGTAGCCAATCCAATCACTGACGTTCTGCTATCAAGGGTAGTGACTCTGGGAAATGTGCAGCTCATACTGGATGGCTTTGCTGCAATGGGGATCCCTAACTGTGGTGGGGTGATAGACAGAACACATATCCCTATCTTGGCACCAGACCACCTTGCCAACCAGTATATAAACCAAAAGGGGTACTTTTCAATGGTGCTGCAAGCACTGGTGGATCACAAGGGATGTTTCACCGACATCAACGTGGGATGGCCAGGAAAGGTGCATGACACTCGCATCTTTAGGAACTCTGGGCTGTTCGAGCAGTTGCAAGAAGGGACTTACTTCCCAGACCAGAAAATTACCATTGGGGATGTTGAAATGCCAATAGTTATCCTTGGGGACCCAGCCTACCCCTTGCTCCCATGGCTCATGAAGCCGTACACAGGAAGCCTGGACAGTAGTAAGGAGCAGTTCAACTGTAGGCTGAGCAAGTTCAGAATGGTGATAGAATGTGCCTTTGGACGTTTAAAAGCTCGCTGGCGCTGTTTGCTGACTAGTTTAGACCTTAGCGCAACCAACATTCCCATTGTTATTGCTGCTTGCTGTGTGCTCCATACTATCTGTGAGAGTAAGGGGGAGACATTTATGGTGGGATGGGAGGTTGAGGCAAATAGCCTGGCAGCCGATTTTGATTAGCCAGACACCAGGGCGATTAGAAGAGCACAGCTAGGTGCACTGCACATCAGAGAGGCTTTGAAAACCAGTTTCATGACTGGCCAGGCTACAGTGTGACAGCTGAGTGTGTTTCTCCTTGCTGCAAACTCGCCCCCTTTGTTGATTTTAATTCCCTGTAAGCCAACCACCCTCCCCACTTCGATCACAGCTGGCAAAGGAAATAAAGTAACTATTGTTTTGAAACCATGCATTCTTTCTTTATTAATTAAAGAAAAAGTGAGGTAACTGACAAGGTAGCCCAGGTGGGGTGTGGTGCAGGAGGAGGGAAGGACAAGGCCACATTGCTTATTGTAGCCACACTAAAAATCAAACTGTTTGAATGACAGCCTTCTATTGCTTGGCCATCCTCTGTAGTGGAGTGGCTGGGTGCCTAGAGCCTCCCACCTCACGTTCTTGGGCATTTGGGTGAGGAGGATATGGAACTTGGGGAGGAGGGCAGGTGGTTATACAATGGATGCAGCAGGGGTCTGTGCTCTTGTTGGCTTTTCTGCAGCTCCAACAGATGCCTCATCATGTCCATTTGCTCCCCCATTAGCCTCAGCATCGCCTCCTGCTTCTGCTCTTCGCGCTCACTTAATGCTTTCCTGGCCTCTGCCACTGAATGCCTCCATGCATTAAGCTGTGCCCTATCAGTGCGGGAGGACTGCATGAGCTCAGAAAACATGTCATCGCGAGTGCATTTTTTTCACCTTCTAATCTGCGATAACCTCAGGGATAGAGATGATAGGGGAAGCATAGAAACATTTGCACCTGGGGGCAGATAAAAAGGGAGAGTAAAATTTAAGATGATACATTTCTGAGAACAAAAGGGAGACTCTTTCACAGTGAATCAAGCAATTCACCAAAGACAGCACATGTGCTTTAGGTGCAAGGTCGCATTTTGCCTTTTATATTGAGCGCCTGCTGGTATGATGACACATCACAAAGGCTGGGCAACAGAATTCGGTTTCCAGGCAGCCATGGTAAGCCTTTTGGTATGCGGGGTTGGCTTCTTCCGCCTTCATAACATGTGGGAATGGTTTCAAACTGCAGCGCCATCCTTTCCCATAGCAAGCAATGCCAGTTGGGTTTCACATTTAAAAGGAAGGGATACGGTTTTTGGGTGGATGTGCAGCACACACCTTCCCCCACCCCACCACATGGCTATTCTCTGGGATGATTCCTTTTAGCCAACCGCAGACAACCCATCATGAACAGGGTCCTTTTACTGTTCCCTTACAAAATTTCCCCTATTTCAACCAGGTGACCATGAATGATATCACTCTCCTGAGGCTAACACAGAAAGATAAACACCGAATGTTGCTTGAATGCGACCAAAACCCAGGACCATTCGCTGCCATGCTTTGTGCTGCAATGATTCCAGACTACTTGCTACTGGCTTGGCGTGGTAAAGTGTCCTACTGTGGAGGACGAAATCAGGCAGCCCTCCCCAGAAACCTTCTGCAAAGGCTTTCAGAGTACCTCCAGGAGAGCTTCATGGAGATGTCCCTGGAGGATTCCCGCACCATCCCCAGATACGTTAACAGACTTTTCCAGTAGCTGTACTGGCTGCAAATGCATCCCAATTCTTCAGGGCAAATCAAATATTAAACACTATTGTTTTTAAACCCTGTACTGTAGTTACAAATGTGCACTCACCAGAGGTGCCTTCCCCAGCTTCAGGATCGGGGATCCCGCCTTGGGAGGGTATTGGCTCCAGGGTGATGAAAAGGTCCTGGCTGCCGGGGAGAACAGATTCACTGCTTGTCTGTTGCGCATTCTCCTACTCCTCCTACTACTACTCCTCTTCCTCATCCACAAAATCCTCCTCCCTGTTGCGTGAGACTCCCCCCTTGCAGGTGTCCATGGACAGTGGTGGGGTAGTGGTAGGGTCCCCCCCTAGAATGCCATGCAGCTGATCATAGAAGCGGCATGTATGGGGCTCTGACCTGGAGCAACCGTTTGCCTCCTTTGTCTTTTGGTAGGCTTGCCTGAGCTCCTTAACTTTCGTGCAGCACTGCTGTGTGTCCCTGTTGTAGCCTCTCTCCACCATGCTCTGTGCAATTTTGGCATATATATTAGCATTTCTTCTTTTTGATTGGAGTTCGGCCTGCACAGATTCTTCTCCCCATACAGCAATCAGATCCAGTGTCTCCCTTTCGGTCCATGCTGGAGCTCGTTTGCAATTCTGGGGGGACTGCATGGTCACCTGTGCTGCTGAGCTCGACACGCTGACCAAACAGGAAATGAAATTCAAAATTTCCCGGGGCTTTTACTGTGTACCTGTGCATCAGAGTTCAAAGTGCTGTCCAGAGCGGTCACACTGGAGCACTCTGGGATAACTCCTGGAGGCCAATACTGTCGAATTGTGTGTGCACTACCCCAAATTCGACCCAGCAAGGTCGATTTTAGCACTAATCCCCTCACTGGGGAGGAGTACAGAAGTCGATTTTAAGAGTCCTTTAGGTCGACGGAAAGGGGTTGATTGTGTAGACGCATTCATTTTAAAATTGACCTAACATGGCTAAATTTGAGCTAACCCCAAAGTGTAGACCAGGGCTGTGTCATGCTGGCCCTGGGGAGGATTTGTGCCTCCTCGTTCTGCTTATAGCCAGTAAAACAAGCCTGGGCACTTACTGCTTGTGGTACTAGAAGATGTAGACTTTGATATTTCATGTCCACTGTTAGAGTTGTTTTCACCCCCTCTGCCAACTGGAAGAATATTTCATGCTGTTATTGAGTGGTGCTTAAAGTCAATTTCATTTGGTTTCCATCCATCTCTTCTCTCTGCTTTAGTTCTTCATTTGTATACTGGCATATTGGTGATATCAGCCTGTCGAGGAGGGGAAGTGTATGTGTTCATGGCCTATAGCAGGCTTGGTTATTAACAGTAACTGCTACAAGAGAAGCTATCAAGGAGAAAGAAACCATGGGTACAGAGCATGTTGTTTAGGTCCACTGTAATGTGAGGGTGGTGGTTTTTTATTTCTCAAATACAGAAAAAACATCTCACTCCTTCTCTGGGTGGCGTAAGTCTTGAGCACAAGAGCAGAGTGGTAGCCATCAAACCAGCAGGAGGAGGCAATCTCTGAATAGGCTTTTCTGATTAAAAAAATCACTTGGATAAATTGCCTGAAAACTTTGCACCTACTGCTTCTCTTGTACTTGCAGAGAGGGGAGAATAGAAATAGGCAGTACAGGGACAGGAAAAGCATATGTAGCTTTGTATAAGTCAAACACTACAGTGCAAAGGACTTTAAAGTCGTACTTAATGTAAAGAACACTTATAAGGGGAACATTAACACAGGGTTATTACTCTCAAGATAGTAGCAGATTTCCTTGTATTTCTGAATAAAAACTTGTCAGTCTGATATTCTCTGTTAAGTTGCCCTGACATCTTTCCTCCAAGGAAGAGAGCTCTGCTCACTATGCTCTCTCTTTCACAGGAGTTAGAGAAAATACTTATTAATGTAGATCATGTCTTGTCTGTACTTCCCCACCTCTGGCTAATGCAGGTCTATTCCCTATAGTATATTCTCCAGTGCTCCATTCAATCCTTTTTTAAATGAGTCAAGTCACTGGGGGTAGGATCCACAAAGTTACTTAAGTGCCTAAGTCTGGGCTATTGATGCCGAAGTCACAATTTTAAGCTCTGCTACATCCACAAAATCCTGCCAAACGCCATAGGCACCTAAACTCACTTGGTGCCTTAATTTGCAGGGTAAAAGTTCCCTAGGCGCTTAAGTTTCTGCCTGTGGGTATACGCACAGCTGCTTCACACTAGCTGTCCAGGTGCCTATCTCCTTCCTAGGCCCCAGAGCTATTCACAAACCTGGGGAAGACAGGCATTCAGCCACCTAAGTTGCATGGGGCTCAATCCGGTAGGTGTGATGCTTACCATTCAAGATGAGGAGTAGGAGGAGGTGGTGCTGCCCACTTAATAGCTTTTAGCCCAGTGGTTAGAGAACTCACCTGGGATGTGGGAGACCCAGGTTCAGTTCCCCCCACTCTGCCAGATGAGGAGATGAGACACCTCGTTCAAATACTGTCTCTCAGCAGAGAGCTGGTCTAACCACTGGGCTAGGGGACATTCTGATGTAGGGTTCCCTCAGTCTCTCCTGTTGAAGTCATTCAGCTCTGGATAAATAGTGAAAGAGAGATTGGAGCAGAGGGGACTGAACTATGGGTCTCCCACCTCCTAAGTAGGGGCCATGATCACCAGACTACAGAACCACTCTCTCTCTCTCTCTCTCTCTCTGGTCTAGTGACTATTTAACTATTTATCCCTAGTGGAACAGTCAATAGGCCAGAGAGAGAGAGTGACTCTATAGTCCAGTGTTTAGCCCACCCACCTGTGAGGTAGGAGAGCCAGGGGCAGCCAGTCCTCCTGCTCCAGGAGTTGTTAATTGTTCCACTGTAAATAAGCTTTGGCAGGAGAGGCTGAGGGAGCCTCACATCGGCCTACCCCATAACTCAGTGCTTAGAGTTAGTGATAGGATTTGAATGGGGAGGCCAAGTGATAAATGAAGGGGCGGGAGCTCCCGTTTATGGACACCCAGCCAGCCAGTTAGCTATAAATAGGGTGACCATATTTCCCGATGCTGAATATGGGACCTGGTAAAATTACTCATATTCAAGCGAATTCAATGGCAATCAGAATTCTGCAGTACAAATATTCAAATTAACATCAAGTTGACTGAGCCCCTGTTAAAAAGAAATACTGTGTAGTTGGATTCTTTTTATTTACCTTTTATCTTTAAGGCTGTAGAGTTCACACAGGGAGACGTGACACACACACTCCTGTACACCTCTCTCACACAGGGAGATAACTAACCGACCTGACCCTCCCTGCCTGGCGCTCTCTGCCCTCCATGCCTTGCTGGGGACCCGGGATGGACCCGCCTCTCCTGGTGCCTGGCAACACGTCTTCTCGAGGCAACACATGGGCAAGGGGCACACAGGTTCACATGCCCCCCTCCCCAGATTTCTGCCAGGATTCACACCAGAATGTGGCCAGCAGCAGCCTTTCGGGACTTTGTGGGAGGGAAGGGACGGGAGCTGCTTCCAGCCGCAGGGGAGTCAGGGGAAGGGATGACTTGGCCTGTGCTTTGCAGAGCTCATCTCTTCCCCCCACCTTCCCACTCTCCTATGGCTGGAAGCAGCTTGTCCTTTCCTACCTTAACAGTGTTGAAAGGCAGCTAACACCTCCAGGCTGCTGCTGGCCACCAACATACATAGCCACCTCCTGTCCCCCAGCTACAGCACAGGCAGGAAGGGGTTAAGTCCTAAGGATGCATTGTGCACCAGGACCCAGGGAACCTGACTGCAGGGGCTTCAGCGAATCCGGCCAGAGAGGTGGCTCAGCAGGTGAGGGTATCTAGGGGACAGAGCAGGGCAAGACCTAGGGCAGAGGGCTGGAGAGTGAAGAGGGTGCTAAGCCGCTGCCCAGGTGGCTGCTGTGCAGTCTGCAGGGTTGGGGTGCAAACAGGCTGGAAATTGCTCCCCCTACAACTCCAGAGCTTAGCTGAGGAGCAAAGAGGCTTCCTTGCGTCAGTACTGTACAGGGCTTTCGCACATGCAGAACTCAGCTCCTCCTGCCCAGCACCCTAAGCCAGAGGGTCTTGGGCTTTTCTGGGTCACCGACCCAGCCACAGGCACTGCGGGAAGGAAAGAGTCATAACATCTGCCAGCCAGGCTGTTGGTGAGCTGAGCGCTCCGATCAGGGGCTGGTTCTCCACACAGCGCTGGGAGCGGGAGGTGCCCCAACAGGGGATGGGAGGCATATGGAGGACAGTGGGGTTGGGGGGAGTGAAGGGCAAAGCAGGAAGAGGACAGCAAGAGGGGGAGCACATAAAGGGCTGATGGGCGACATGTAACTGGCTGACACCTGGTGCCTGCCCGCACTCACCAGCTACCGCAGCTCATAGCCAGTGCCGGTCAGAAACAGAATGCGGGGGCGGGGGGGTGTGAGGCCCTGGCACACAGTGGGGGCTATGCTGATGGAGCAGCCAGGGGAGCGGCCAGCCCTGTGCGCTGCAGCTTTGCCCCGCCACCAGCCTTGCACAACCACCCCCATCGCCAGCCACTGGACCCCTCTCCCCACTGCTCATGGGACCCACCAATACTGAAGGGAAGGGGAGACAGAAAATATGGGACAATTTGCCAGCTTTTAAGAAAAAGTTGGGAGACCTGCAGGAGGCCTTAAATACGGGACTGTCCCCTTAAAAACAGGACATCTGCTCACCCTAGTATAAAGTCCCTCTTGGTGGCTGTTCTCTGCTTGCTTTATCTGTAAAGGGTTAACAAAGTCCCCCAGGTAAAGAAAAGGCACCTGACCAAAAGAGCCAATGGGAAGGCTAGAACTTTTTAAAATTGGAAAAGAAGCTTTCCATTTGTGTCTGTGGTTGTTCTCCGAAGAGCGGACACACAAAGAAGCAATGCTGTAAGCAGCTTTAAGCCAGGTATAATAATAAATTATCAGATCATATTTAGAATTACTTATCTGAAACTCCCAAATGTACAAAAGTAGATCAGGAATGTTTAGAAAGACGCAATTAGGGTTATTTCTGTTTATTTCTTATGGCTAATGGATGCCTCTGTGCTAACCCCAGATGCTTTGGTTTGCTTGTAACCTTTAATCTGAACCCCCCAAGAAAGCTATTTTGGGTGCCTAATTTTTGGAATTGCTCTTTTTAAAATCTAGCGAAAGCCTAAATTCCAGATGTATTTTCTTTCTTTTTTGTTTTTAATAAAATTTACCTTTTTTAAGAGCAGGATTGAATTTTGGTGTCCTAAGAGGTTTGTACATGTTGTTTGATTAGCTAGTAGCAACAGCTAATTTCCTTTGTTTTCTTTCTCAGCTCTTCCCTGGAGGGGGTTTGTGTGAAAGGGCTTTAGGGTACCCCACAGGGAGGAATTCCCAAGTGTTCCTTCCTGGGTCTAAGGGGTTTTTTTGCATTTGGGTGGTGGCAGCGTTTACCAAGCCAAGGTCAGAGAAAACCTGTAACCTTGGGAGTTTAACACAAGCCTGGAGTGGCCAGTATTAATTTTTAAAATCCTTGCAGTCCCCCACCTTCTCCACTCAAAGTGCCAGAGTGAGGATTCAGCCTTGACGGGGGCTCCCTTCTCCCACTCTGTCAGAGAGGGGGAAATTGAACCTAGATCTCCTACATCCCAAGCAAGTGCTTTAAACACTGGGCTAAAGTTATAATATGGGTAGTGCTACCTCCTCCTCTAGACATACTGTGGTGCAAGGCCAGCACCTAACTCATTGCCACAAGAAATGCCTTGGATGCCTGAGCAGCCGGACTCCAGGCAGTGTCTCCCCATTCATGGATAACTAAGCAGAGATAGGCACCTCCTTAGTACACACTCTTCTCCTCAGCACCCCCCATTGGCTAGCTTAGGTGGCTCCCTACCTAGCATGTTGGCTTTTATGGGTCATGAACTAAGGTGCCTATTTCTCCCTATTCATTGTATAGGAGTTTAGACCTCTAACTCAGGCTTTATGGGTCAGCTGAAATCAGGAAGAACAAGCACTCTTGCAGGGAGGGGAAAACATGCATCTCACAAGATCTCCAGCCCCTTTCATTTGTGGACCAAAGAAGAACACTCTGAACAATTCCTACTTCTCCTTGGTGTTTACACCTTTCATATACTTGAAGGGAATTATCATATCTTCATTGGGATCCTCCCTCAGGAAAGCACTAAACTTTGGCAAATCTAGACATATTTAAGTAGTTTAGTCTTTTCTCATAAGTCAAATTCCTCCAAAACCTATTGCCTAGTCCAGGGAAATGGTTCATGTTCTAAAGGAAAAGACTGAGGGCGTATTTACTTTTATGTTAAGGATAATTGGTGCCACAAGTTTTCACTGAGAATTCTGATAACTTATCTTCCCCGAGGTTCTAAAATTTGGGTATTTCATTTATATTTGAACTACTTAAGACTTTAATTCCTTGGTAACTAGTGACCAATTTGGGAAGAATATAGAGAAATGCATGTTTAGAACATCTCATTGGCGGCTGCTTCTCCATGGGAATTGAGGCTTCTTGCTCTCCTTTTGTCTCTGTTAATGTTGACTGTGGCTTTTATACCTGTAAACCCTCATCATCCTAATAGGCCAAATTCAAAGATGACAAATGATGTAGCAGATTACATGTTGGTAAGTCAGCGCAAGCTGGTTGAAGTGGATGAACTTACACTCCAACAGGGCAGAAAGAGAGGGTGTAGCAAGAAAAGCAAGGAGCTGGAGAGTGTAGATGTAACAAGGTGGTCTGTCCCATTAAGGGTCAGGGGGCCTAGGAGCAGCCAGCCTTGTTCTATTATCACACCCAGCTGGGAAGGAGGCAGGAGATCCCTATAAAGGACTGAGAGAGCTCAGGAAGAGCTGTGGGATGGGGGTAAGCTCCTGTGAGTGGCCCTGGAGCAGAGGGAGGCAGGCAGAGTGAAAGGCCTCTAGGCATCTATAGATAGTTGTTGTTTAGCAAAATAACTTTGTCATATGTTTCTTTGTGAGTTTTTGCTTGAGTTAATAAACCATTCCCTGAGGGAAGGACCTGAAAGAGATCTGGACATGGTGCTGATTCTTTCCTGGGCTGGGAAGACAGGCCAACAGTTTACAGTCAAATAAAGCAAGGAGAGCCATCCAGCTACTGACATCCAAAAGCTAGACCCCATCACACTCGAGGTTCCAACACCCAAGCATGCCAACACACTCTCCTGCATCCATGTGATGACAAGATGCCACGTGGATGGCTCCTCACATGACACATCTACACTCATGCTGGCACCCACCCACCAAGAGGACACACAGACCCTAAGGCACCCACCAGATGGGGCTGGATCCTCAGCCCACTGCAGCCAATGGGAGTCTTTCCACTGACATCACTGGGCTCTGGGTCAGGCACATAAACAACCTTGGCAGAGTTTGATTTTTGACCATATAATTTTGACTGAAAGGATCAAGGTTTATTTTAAAGCATTTTTAATTTTTATCAGTTTAAATGTTCACAAATGCAGGAAATTGGGAGTGGGATCAGATCATTATTTAATGACAGCTGATGCTGCAATTCAAAAAGTTAAAGCTTTATAAGCTGTGAAAACAAGATTTGTCAACATCATGTGTCCAAATACACAAAGTAAATATCCTTAAGTCAACAAATCAGACCTGTTTTTACTGTCCAGTTGCTAGTCCCTTTATAGAAAGCCCAATTCAAAAGTCTAAATAATTTAATAAGGTCTCAAGCAGCATTTTCTTATTATTTAATTATTATTTAATGGAAACATGTTCTCATTGGTCTGTGCAGGTATAGTAAAATCAACATTTACCAATAAAAATCTAATCCTTCCTATACAATATACAATACTACCCATAGACATCTCCCAAACTCCTGAACACATGTGATCCTGGGAAGGCTGCCTGTGGGCTGCTATGATTTTATTTAATTGTCTTTAGGCTACCGGTGTGCATGGCACTTCAGTAATGTTGGCTAAAGGAGGAGCTGCTTTATATTTCTGGGTATAGTTATTTACCTTTAATAATTTATAAAGGAAGAAAGCAATTCGTTTTAGACTCAGAGACACATAACAACCCCACTCATGTGTCTAACATTTTTGAAACGCTCAACACCTCCCAGAAGACAAAGCCTTTTCCTATTTGACATAGCAATAAAGAAAATAAGAGGAAATAGAACAAACCTCTTACGGGTTCTTATTGGCAGCTTCTTGTTGGGTTCTGATGGGTTCCTGTTGGCAGCCCTTAGCTGTTGCTTTAAAATTATTCTTATTGTATGACTCCCCACCTCCACCCCCTTGCAGGCTTGCCAACCCTCCAGGACTGTCCTGGAGTCTCCAGGCATTAAAGATTAATCTTTAATTAAAGACGATGTTATGTGATGAAACCTACCGAAACTGGCAACCCTACCCCCTTGCTTAAAGAAATGTGTTTAACAGCCCGGGCTAGGTGGGGTGCAGGGGGGCACGTGGTGGATTCTGGGAGTGGGGCCCCAATCCATGAAGTGGCAGCCCCCGTTTGCCCAGGGAGGGGGCGATGCCAGCTCCCAGCTGGGTGGGAGGGTTCCGAGGATTGTATTTGATCTCCTGCGCTGGCTGGGGCTGCGGTGCTCAGCAGCAGCAGCTCCCGGGCTGGGTCTCTTCTCTTTCCCCTCTCGCGCCTCAGCGAGGCGGGCTGCGCTCCCGGGCCGGCGCCGAACGGGTGCGGGGAAGGGCGGGGAGGGAACCCGGAGGGGCAGAGTCAGTGACGTGCCCATCAGCCCCCCCCAGCTCCAGCCCCAGCCCCAGCCGGAGACACTCGGCGCCGCGCTGGTTCCAGCGGCACAAGGCAGCCGGGGGCTCCTCAGGCAGCGCCCGCTCCGCCTCGCGCTCTCTCGCTCCCGGGGCGCCCGCCCGCCTTGTTTTCTCCTGGCCGGGCCCCCCTCGCAGCTGCCACCCTGAAGTTTCTGGCCGTGCTCCTGGCCGCAGGGATGCTCGCTTTCCTTGGTGCAATCATTTGCATCATCGCGAGCGTCCACCCTGCGGCCAGCCCCGCCGGGGCTCTCCAGGGTGCTGACAATGACTCCAGCGCCGCCGCCGCCCTGCTGCCGGCCTCCGCCGCCGACAAGGGGCCGGGCGCTCTCCACGGTGCTGGGCAGAGCTTCTCGGGCGGCCCCCAGGACTCCCTGCTGGAGCTGCTCTCCAGCAGCGCCCGGCCCCGCCAGCAGCAGCAGCGCCAGCAGCTCTTCAGCCGCTTCCTCTGCACCCCGCTGCCGGCCGAGTGCCCCTCCGACAGCCCCCCGCCGGGGGACGGCCCCGCGCCCGCCGGGGACCTCTTCTTCCTGCACGCCGCGGCCGAGCAGCTGAGGCAGACGGCGCTGCAGCAGAAGGACCAGATCCTGAGCGACCAGGAGACCATCCGCGAGCTGACGGGCAAGCTGAGCCAGTGCGAGAACGGGCTGGAGCGGAGCTTCCAGGACAGCGCCTCTCTCTGGGGCGGGCCCCGGAAAGACACCATGGGCGACCTGCCCTGGGACTCGCCGGCCATGGTCCAGGAGATGGAGAATGCTGTCCGGTCGCTGAAAGACAGGATCGACAAGATAGAGGCAAGGCGTGAACCCCCACCCCCATCCCGTCCCCCCGCAGCCCCGCGCCCTCCCCTGCCGATCTCCCCTCTTCCCCCTCCTCTCCTTCCTCCCCACTCCGTGCCCCTCAGCCTGTCAGCTCCCACGGCTGAGCCTTCTCCTCCCCTGCTTTGCACGGCCCTCTCCAGGCTTTTCCTAGATTGCCAATGCCTGAGGGGTTGGGGGGAGGGGGGTTAGTGTATTTGAATACTTCATGTAATTAAATCAGAGATGTAATGTACTCTGGTAAATCAGACCCAGCCAGGCAAGCCCTGACTGTTGGCTCTGGGAACTGTGGGCCCATGGGTGGGTGGCTGGCTGTGTGGGCGGTGGTGGTGAAATGGGGACACAGTATAATGGATTGAATACCTGTGAGTGTGTGTTTGATTCCTTGCCACCTTTTCTCTGGTTTCTCCCTACTCTTTGATGTGAGATTTCCTCTGATAAAAAGCTTTCATTGAAATAAAACAAGTAGCTTTCATAGAATTCAGAGATGGAAATTATAGGGATATTGCGTGTGTGTGTGTATATACAATATATAATACATAAAAATGGATATTTCATGCCCTCCTCTCACGCTTCCAGATGCCCCACCAATGTTGGATTGTTCCCCACAGAATATTCCAGCCTAGTTTTAATTGACTCTCAGGGGATGGGGCTTTCATCACTTCCCTTCAAAGACTATTACTTATGTAAAAGACCTTAGGACATTTTATAGGTATCCATTGAAACATTTTGTAGACATCTCTTCTTCATAAATGCGGACGTGTGTCCCTTTCAACTCCGCCATCGAGTTTATTTTGAACTCATGTTTTCTCCATTCCCTACATATCTATACTATTAATTGCCCAGGGCCAGAGCAGGCCACCATTGCTCCCACAGAGTAGTACCTCACTCTGCCCATAGTCCTATTGCTGTGGGTGAGGGTAGCACCATGGAGTTAGTAGGGCTAGATTCTGCTGCCTTCGCACATAATGAGTAGTTCCTTAGTTATCCAGTTATGTCACTGATTGCAATGGGATTGCTTGCAGAATAAGGCTCTGTACTGCTCAGTGGGAGCAAAGGTGGCAGAATATTTCCTAACAATAATGAATATTGCTTACATAAGAAATAATGAATTATGAAAGTGAGGCCATGGACATTTTTGTTTACATTCAAGAAAGGGCTCTGTGTCATTTTCTGCTTGCCTGCAGTGCTATTCCTCTTCTTGTCCCTGCTTTGGGGTCACTGCCAGTGTTTCAGTCTCCAGTCTGGTTACAAGGGGATGAAAGCCAGCCTTACATAAAGACATACAACAGCTGTTCCCCTTGGTGGGTGGGTGTGGGAGGGTCTGTGTGTGGAAACTGAATTTTCATGTTGTTAGTGGCTGGTGGCAATCTCAGAGATGATATACACCTTTGCAAAGTGAGTTAAATGTCTCTTTTCTTTCTGGAATGCCCTCGGGCTAGATCTCAAGCTGGGAGATACTGATGGATTTGTGTACCTTCAAGGGGTGAAATCCTGGCCCCATTGAAGTCCATGACTTTGGTGAGGTCAGGATTTTACTCAAGGTGGGTAGCATGTCATCTGGGTACTTAATGAGGAGACATGTTTCTTATAGCGAGTAAAGGGTTGACCCTTCCCTGTGGAATGAGCATGAGTTTGCCACTCAGAACCCAAGGATCTTCCCAAGATCTGTTTGGATCTCAGGAGATCTGTCAGAGGCCAGGGCCATCTGTATAGAAACCTGGATGTCATGACTGACTCCAGGGCCCACTCATCCCCCTGCATCTGACTCCCTTGCAAGGGATTCCCCACCCATTTCTATCTATGAATGAAAAGGGGGCTCTCAGCATGGGAGAGTGAAAAGTTAACCCAGGCTGATGTCAGGGCCTGTCCTGACTCACCTGTCCACATCAATGTCTCTCAACCCCTGGAGGGCTCTCAGTGGATTCACGGGGGAGAAGAGTATGCCATGAAGGCAGCTCATCATCTTCCACACAGGAAGGGGGAGAGCTATATGTTGGGGGAATCCTATAAGCATGGAATCTAGAGATGGGTGGACAGGGATGATCCCTCTCCCAGAGACAATGTCATCAGGAATAACTTTCTGTGTGCAAGAAAGAGAGAAAAGGAGAGAAACACACTTAGGCACATACAGTGAGAGAGAGAGAGGCTGATACACACACACACACACAGAGAAAGAGCTAACACAATACGTGAAGCCACTCAGATTATCCGTGCAACAGATATGAAGAAAAACACAAGAAGAGATAGAGACAAACAAAGACACGGAGAGAGACAGATATGCAGGATGGCGAGACAAAGAGAGAGGCAAGTGTACGCACATAGGAACAGACTATGAAACACGCATGGATTACAGATCCACACAGACATACAGAGTGAGAAGAACTAGTGAGCTCCCAGAGAACAACATGCACACAGAGGAGAGAAACAGGTACACATAGGAACCGAGGAAAAGACTGTCACACACACAGTGTGAGACAGACACACAAAGACACACATGCAAGGAGATAAAGACCCATCTAGAGAGAGAGCCAGACACACCAGACCCAAAGAAACCCTTCAGAATGGAGAGACACATGGGCAGAGGGTCAGAAAGATGCAAAGACTGAGTGAGAGAAACACACAAACACAACTGGACACACACAGAGGGGTAGAGAGGAAAAGTCTCTCTCTCTTTCACGCACACACAAACACACACACAGAAGGACAGTACAACGCACAGAAACCCAGAGAGAGAGAGTGAGTATATATGGTGGTGGGTGTGCATTACATTTCATCTCATTGAACATCATGAGATGACAAGGTAGATAATAAGCTTTCGTGAGCTACAGCTCACTTCATCGGATGCATACTGTGGAAAGTGTAGAAGATCTTTTTATATACACACAAAGCATGAAAAAATACCTCCTCCCACCGAACTCTCCTGCTGGTAATAGCTTATCTAAAGTGATCACTCTCCTTACAATGTGTATGATAATAAAGGTGGGCCATTTCCAGCACAAATCCAGGGTTTAACAAGAACGTCTGAGGCGCGGTGGGGGTAGGAAAAAACAAGGGGAAATAGGTTACCTTGCATAATGACTTAGCCACTCCCAGTCTCTATTCAAGCCTAAATTAATTGTATCCAATTTGCAAATGAATTCCAATTCAACAGTTTCTCGCTGGAGTCTGGATTTGAAGTTTTTTTGTTGTAATATAGCAACTTTCATGTCTGTAATCGTGTGACCAGAGAGATTGAAGTGTTCTCTGACTGGTTTATGAATGTTATAATTCTTGACATCTGATTTGTGTCCATTTATTCTTTTACGTAGAGACTGTCCAGTTTGACCAATGTACATGGCAGAGGGGCATTGCTGGCACATGATGGCATATATCACATTGGTGGATGTGCAGGTGAACGAGCCTCTGATAGTGTGGCTGATGTTATGAGGCCCTGTGATGGTGTCCCCTGAATAGATATGTGGGCACAGTTGGCAACGGGCTTTGTTGCAAGGATAGGTTCCTGGGTTAGTGGTTCTGTTGTGTGGTATGTGGTTGCTGGTGAGTATTTGCTTCAGGTTGGGGGGCTGTCTGTAGGCAAGGACTGGCCTGTCTCCCAAGATTTGTGAGAGTGTTGGGTCATCCTTCAGGATAGGTTGTAGATCCTTAATAATGCGTTGGAGGGGTTTTAGTTGGGGGCTGAAGGTGACGGCTAGTGGCGTTCTGTTATTTTCTTTGTTAGGCCTGTTCTGTAGTAGGTGACTTCTGGGAACTCTTCTGGCTCTATCAGTCTGTTTCTTCACTTCCGCAGGTGGGTATTGTAGTTGTAAGAATGCTTGATAGAGATCTTGTAGGTGTTTGTCTCTGTCTGAGGGGTTGGAGCAAATGCGGTTGTATTGCAGAGCTTGGCTGTAGACGATGGATCATGTGGTGTGATCAGGGTGAAAGCTGGAGGCATGTAGGTAGGAATAGCGGTCAGTAGGTTTCCGGTATAGGGTGGTGTTTATGTGACCATCGTTTATTAGCACTGTAGTGTCCAGGAAGTGGATCTCTTGTGTGGACTGGACCAGGCTGAGGTTGATGGTGGGATGAAAATTGTTGAAATCATGGTGGAATTCCTCAAGGGCTTCTTTTCCATGGGTCCAGATGATGAAGATGTCATCAATATAGCGCAAGTAGAGTAGGGGCGTTAGGGGACGAGAGCTGAGGAAGCGTTGTTCTAAGTCAGCCATAAAAATGTTGGCGTACTGTGGGGCCATGTGGGTACCCATAGCAGTGCCACTGATCTGAAGGTATACATTGTACCCAAATGTAAAATAGTTATGGATAAGGACAAAGTCACAAAGTTCAGCCACCAGGTTAGCCGTGACATTATCGGGGATAGTGTTCTTGATGGCTTGTAGTCCATCTTTGTGTGGAATGTTGGTGTAGAGGGCTTCTACATCCCTAGTGGCCAGGATGGTGTTATCAGGAAGATCACTGATGGATTGTAGTTTCCTCAGGAAGTCAGTGGTGTCTCGAAGGTATCTGGGAGTGCTGGTAGCGTAGGGCCTGAGGAGGGAGTCTACATAGTCAGACAATCCTGCTGTCAGGGTGCCAATGCCTGAGATGATGGGGCGCCCAGGATTTCCAGGTTTATGGATCTTGGGTAGTAGATAGAATATCCCAGGTTGGGGTTCCAGGGGTGTGTCTGTGCGGATTTGATCTTGTGCTTTTTCAGGGAGTTTCTTGAGCAAATGCTGTAGTTTCTTTTGGTAACTCTCAGTGGGATCAGAGGGTAATGGTAATGTGTCACCCCTCCCCATGTGAACCTTAAAGCCTTAAAGATAAGACGGTAAATAAAAATAATCGAACTACTCAGTATTTCTTTTTAACAGGGGCTCAGTCAACTTGATGTTAGTTTGAACGTTTGTACAATTGATTGCCATTGAACTTGCTTGAATACGAGTAATGGTTACCAGGTGTCCCGTATTCAGCATAGGGAAATATGGTCACCCTACACCTAATACAAGACAAAACATCCCATTATGAAGCAGAAATATGATAGTCCCTCTTGACACAGCTTGATTAGTCAGCCTCTAAAATACTGCATTCAATTTTCGGCACCTGATGCCAAGAAGAGGGCAGAGGAAGAGGAAGTTGTCAGCAATCTGGAGGAAGCAACCAAAATTATTGGGGATGGGAGTGATTGACCAAAGAAGGAAGATTAAAAGAGCTGAGCACATAACAGACCACAGGTATTTGAAAGGTGTTGCTTTTAAGGAGGGGGAGGAATTGTTCAATGTGGGTATCACTAGGAGCAATAGGATGGAATTGAGCAAAGGGTAAACTTCACCTGAATCTTAAGAAACATTCCTTAAGGGCAAGATTTCTTAGCCTGTGGAACAGTCTTCCAAGGGAAGGAGTGGAAGCCCTAGCAAGTTGGCACTTTTAGATAGGATTGGACAAAGCTCTAGAAAATAAACTGTATGGGGAATATTCTGCAGTAGTTGGAGATGAGGGGAGTTCGACAAGATATGGCCTAATATGTCTCTTCTAATTATGATTTCTGTGCTTTTTGATCCAGATTGTGGTGCTGGGTTGTGTCTCTGCACCTCAGCTTCCAGTTTTATTTGCTTTCTGCTAAGGATGTTTTTAAAGATAAAAATTCTGTCTGTGCGTGGGAGGGGGATAAAGTGGGGGGAAAGAATCAATTGGTGGGGATCTGTCATGTCAGAAGTCTTTCTTTGGGACTGACAGAGCTCTTGGCACTGAATAAGGAATAGAAAAAGAGCTGTTCCCTGCCCTCAGGAGCTTAGTCTCAATAGACAGACAAAACCAAATGCACTGGGAGACTCATAGGAAGGTTCTGTCTTAGAGCATCTATCTGGTAACAAGCACATTAAGCGACAGTCTTTTTATTGACATGGGTTAACATATGCAGGTTTTGCAGGAGATGTGAGTTTTGGGAGGGATTTGAAAGAAGATTATTAATATAATCTGGATGCTGTTAGTGTGGCTGTCAGACATAACAGGATTTATTGGTGCTTTAAAAACCCCCTATTAAGTAGTTTCGTTCTTAATTTTTTAAAAGTGATTTAGCTGTGGTGAGACAGGCTGGCTTAATAATCCTGGAGGCTGGAATCCCCTATCCCCAAAGAACAGGGGCACAACAGACAGAACCAGTAACACTTCCCAGGCACACCACCCTCAGCAACTGTGCACCCAGCTCGCTCTGAAGAGACCCCTACCAGCTGAGGGTATCCTTGGGCCTTTCAGTCCCCAGCCTTCCTGCTGAGACTGCAGATAGAGAAGGGAAGAACAGCGTCCGTTGTGTTGGATTTGTGTGTGGAATGTGGACACCTGTCCACTATGGAAATGGAATGGGTTACCTAACTCATTTCACATAGGCCATCAGACAGTCATCGTCAGATGGGAACAACTCTTCCGACACTACCGAACTCAGGCTAAATTCAAACAGGTGCCTAGAGATAAAAGCTTCTATAACCAATTGCTTAATCCCGCCAGCCGCTCAGTCTGCCAAGCGAGTCTTCCTTTCTTCTTCCTGTGCAGTATTTTTTTCTATTTTCTCACGTTCTCTCCATGTCTCTCTAGACACACACACGCATACCTATGCTTGGGCATCTGTTCTTGGCTTGCAAAGCCAGTGATGCCAGAGGTACCAGTTAAATTATTTTAAGCCCCAAACTTAAGAGAAAACAATTAACCTTAACCCAATTTGCTGCTTTCAGTCTGTGGAGCCTTCTCCACTCCAGCACCCATCTGAAATGGGTAAAGGTGGAAGGGAAACGGACAGGCCAATCCAGAGTTTTATAAAGGAACTAACCCTTATTAAACCACAATACTATTCTACACTAATCACCCAGTAACTGCCATGTCATTGTTGTAAACTGTAATGTTTTGGCCTATTACATAAATTACTAGTGTACCTTTGTCTAAGGGAATCTGCTATGGAGAAAAACAGGCACATCCATCCCATTTCAGTTCATGGCAAAGCAGAGACATTGGGCCTCTAACCAGGAAAAAAAGATCCTAGGTGGAAAAAGGCTATTTTGTCACATCTGGTCCACTCTCCACCGCCACCTCCACTGTAAGGTGGTTCTCTATGGTACATCTGTAGTGGCTTTGTCTCGGTGAATTTTAAGTGACTTCAGCACCAGGGCTTTCTACCTCTTCCCCTGGGAGACTGGTCTGCAGTCTAACAAGCCTCTCTGATAGGAATGGTTTCTTGTCATTCATATGGAGCAAGTGTACTGAGGCAGTGCCCAGCCCCAGGCTGCAGAGTGGCTGTAGAAAGGCTGTGCTCAGGCTAATGCAGTCCTAATGCTACAGTAGCACCTGTGGCCATCTCCATGGGGGAGAGGAGGAAGTGAGGCTTGGCAGGACGGGGGGGGGGGGGGAATCCATGTAGGAGCAGAATCTCTTTTGCTATGTGTACGTACAGTGCCTAGCACAATGGAGCTCTAGTCTCAGCTGGAGCCTCTAGGTCCTACTGTGATAACAAGAATTCTCCAGCCCCATTTTTTCCGCAAACCACTTCAATCCCATCTGCCCCCTGCATGCCAGTGTGCATGGGTCCCCACAAAGCTGAGCTCCCTTTATGGACCTCTGCTACACCCCCTTGCACAGTGGAACCACAATGGTGTTGCTTCCAGAGGAGTCTCTGCAAAGACAGGAGGAGGACTGGTCCCATGGCTCCCAAGTGATGCAATCTAGACTGAGAGGTTTCCCATGAGTATACGGGGCATTAGTCCTTGGTCCTGTCCTCTTTACCGTAGCAGTTAAGGTGAACATATTGGAGGAAGGGAAGGGGGGGGAGATTGTAACAAAAGCAGTGGGAACAGATTTTGTAATGCATTAGTTAAACGAGGGGCTTTGATCTCCTTATATAAATGAAAGTGCATTTGCTTGACAACGAACAGAAACCAATCAAGTCCCAAGACTCACAGATTGCCAAGGTGTTGGCTTCCCCCCACCACTCCAGACGTTGACATTTAATGTGGTTAATATTAACTGGCAAATTTCAATCTTTTTGTTGGCTTGGCAGCACAAAAGCATAAAGAAGCCCCCGCTGCCCACCCCCCGCTTGCTGCCTTCGCTTTGGCAGGTGGGCAGCACTGAGCTGAATGAGCAGCTTTTCAGAATTCGTTCCGTACATTCCCTTCTACCAAAAGGGCAGCGGAAAATGACACTAGGGCAGCAGTTACGGCTCTGAAGTCATTTGGTCTGAGGGGAAAGGTGCTAGACTGGCAGCCCTGGAAACTGAAATTGCCAGCACAGGGCACAGCTCAGCCGGCGGCAGTGAAAATTTCCATCACTCCACTGTATCTTAGTGCTGACTGTAGGGGAAGCCCTTTGATGTGGGGAGTTCAGTGTCCATGGCCCTGTCAATCCTGGGCCTCTCTGGTGAGCTGGGCAATTAAGCCCCCGATGGGATGATGGTTTTGTGCTGTGAAAATCTGTCCCACTAGGAATGGGATTGAAACACCCCTCAGCTAATTCTGCACAAGCCACTGACCACGTGTCAGGAGGTATTTATTTCCTGGTCCATTGGCCTGGGACCAGGCTGGAACTGCTGACCTGGAGGTGAAAGGCTGCGGGAACCATTCACCATCCAATCGTTTGGCAAATACATTTTTGTCTCTTCCCACAAAGAGTGAGGCTAACATGATAGTTCCAGGGAGAGCTGTAAATGGTGTCCTCATACTCCGTAAACCTCCTGTCTTGCTTCCCACCTGGGCCAAGCAGAGTCCTTATAGGAATGGCCAGACAGATCCCACTAGTCAATCCTAACTGCTCCTCACCCTCTCCTAGAAGATGAGCTAACCCAGAGGAGCCTGTCCAAAAATCATGCTCTTTGCTGCCAACCCCAAGCACAAGCCAAGTTTTGAGGTGCAGGGGCCCTTGTTGGCATCTCCCAACCTAGCACAAACCTTCCCATCTGGCTGACCCCCCCACCTCCATGTGAAAGGTGATGTAGAGCGGAACCCTCTTTAACACTCCCAGGGACAAGCACCACCATCCAAAACCCCAACCAGCTTCTGAAGCCCTCTCTCCTTGCAGCCCCAAACTGACCCTCTCACAGCTTCTGAAATCTTCCCTCCCCGCCCCCCAGAGACAAACCCCCTCCCAGCTGCCAAAACCTTATGCTCTGCTCCACAGTGACAGTTTCCACTGTCTCCTGCCCAGTTGCCAAGCCCTTTCCACCCACCACTGACTTCTGTTGCTTTCTGAAGTTGTCTGGGGCTCCGCAGGTCTGATTTTGCACCGCCCCCTGCTACGGTTGATTGAGGTTCTCTGCTAGGGAAGTGGGATGACATTCTTACTGTCCCTTTCAGTTAGCACACAGGGAAAGTGGTGACAAGTGAAGGCTCCGTGTGTGGGCAGGTTACGAGGGCTCATCGTCCCATATGCTGGCAGTGCCAAAGCCAATACTGTAGTCTGGTTCTCCTTAGATCGGATACAAGATCATCTTTGTGACCCATCCAGGAATCAGCGGAGTCAGGGGAGAGAACAGATAAACTGAGCTAGACAGATCAATACAAAAAGAGACAAAAAAGGTAGGGGAGAGAGACAAAAATAATTAGAGAGAGAATGTGGTATGAAGGGAGCTAGAGAAAGAGAGAAAAGTTTCAGAGAGAGAGAGAAATGGAGGAAGCTGCCAGAAGAAAGAAAGGACGTTACAGAGAAAGAAAGGAAAGAAGGAAAAGAAAGAAAAGGCAGTCAGTCAGAGGGAATGAGGGAGAGAAACAAACCTTTATTGATCAGTGTAGGGCAGATTGTCATGATGCTAACAACAGTGACAAGAGCTCTTTTCTATTAACAGGTGGAGCTGAACATATAAACAGGGACATGGCATTTAAATCCAGAGCTAGAACAATCAAAGGGTGTAGCAGACAGTATCTCTGCAGCCTTTGTAATATCCAAGCAGCCTAAATGGATTAGAAAAGCCCTCAAAATCCGCAGCAACAGTAATAGTAAATAAATAAATCAAAGCTAAAACCAACAGGGAGCACAAGTAAATAACCCCACCAAAACAAAGCAGGGCACCCCCCACACACACCTGATCATAAATTATTCCTCTCATGGGCATGTAAATGACTCATTCAGCTTTCCCTCCTCTCCATCCATCCCCCTTCCCTGATGTTCCTCTCCTCAGCTTTCTCTTCTCCTTTCTGTGTCTTTATCAATGTGTCATTTTGCTTACACCAAAAGCACCATGTGCCCCATGGGGAGTAACTAGAAGTAATGGCACAAATTTGAGCAAAGGGAAAATGTGGCTGGAGATCAGGAAATGTGTTCCTAACAGTGAGAACTTCAAAGGCTATAGAATAGTCTCCCAAGGAAAGTGGTGGGAGCCCTGTTGTTTGGGACAATTAAAGCTAGAATGGAAATACCACCAGGGAATAGATTTTAGAGGACAATCCTGCATTGGCTGGTGGCAGGGGGTGGAACTAGATAGCATAATAGATCTTTTTCATCTTTAATGCTTACAATTCTATGACTGTAATTGCAATTAAAGAATCTTTTGCCCTGAAGGAGGCCAGGATAGAGAAGTACTCAGCAGGCAGTTGACTAAAGAGAGAATTCACCCCCCTCTAACTATCACCTCTTTGCTGAGGGATCATTTTCTTGTCAATTCATCTGTATTTTAAAAGTATATTCTATGCCTTATTTTACCCACAGTGGGGATGTTTTTTCCCTTGATAGAATAACCAGAGAAGTGATGCAGTTTGTGATGGTTTTTTTTAAATGATTATTATTCAGAAAGAGGTTCTGTTATCACCGGCTTAGCTAAAAAAGCACAGCAGAGGCAGCTGGTCTTCTCCCACCTACTAGGTTGCTAGGAAGTCCATCTCTCTGCATGAGTCTTTGCCGGACAGTCCTGGAATTATTGCTCTATTATTAATGCTGTTATTATTAATGCAAAGAAGATGAGAAAGAAAGTTGTTCACCAGTAGCCCTCCCTGCTCTTTCTCAGGAAATAGATTGTGTGGAATATGCCTTTCTGATCCTAGACCATCCCAGTTCACCATTCCAAAGAAAGGAGACATACCCAACATGCTGATGGGCAGGACTCCTTCCTGACTTCTGGTCTGAGAGGAGACAGATCTTTGACCTAGCAGAACAAGGCAGAGCAAGACCCAGTGGTTGGAGAATGAAGTCAGACAAATTTAGACTAGAAATAAGGTCCACATTTTTAACAGTGAGGTAATTAACCAGTGAATAAATTACCAAGGAATGTGGTGGATTCTCCATTGCTTGAAGTCTTTAAATCAAGACTGGATATCTTTCTCTCAAACGGAAGTTATGAGCTTGATTCAGGAATTACTGGGTGAGGTTTTCTGGCTTGTGTTTTGCAGGAGGTCATACTATTTGACCATGAAGGTTCCTCCTGGCCTTAAACTCAATGAATCTAATGATCTACTAAGGTGACCTGCAAAACTTAATATTAAAATGAGCTTGTGCCCTTTCTTTGCTTCTTTTGGATCAGAGCCGGCAATTTTCTGACCAAATATTTTTTCGTCAGAATTTGCTCATTCATTGAGTCAAAATGTTTTGCCAGGTAGGTTTCAAAACTGCCTCATTTCCCACAAGATTGCCCCCTCCTGGCTCCTCAGCAGCCTGCCTGCTGGACTGCCCAGGGCTGGAGACCCCAGTACTTCCTGGGTCTGCAGCTTCAGGGTAGCTCGCCAGACTGCCTTGGGGCTGGGAAGCCCAGGGCTTCCAGGGCCCATGGCTCCATGGCAACACACAAGGCGAACTTCCCCGGGGCAGGGGCTTCATTTGCAAAGAATTTTGTTTTCATTCCTAATTGGAATGACACCAGATTTCAAAGTATCTAAAGCCTGTGTGAAAGGGGACTCCCTTTCTCCACCCAGCTCTACTGATGATGAATAAAGAAGTCCTGAAAGTGTGCGTGTGAGAGGTTTCTGCTTGTTTGTTTACCTTAAAAATTCAGGTCTTGTTTGCCCTGGAAAACTCTTGAACTAGTGACTTCACACAGCCAGTAGAGAGGAGAAGGCGATTTTAGTCAGACTGTTTAAAAACCCTTTGGACCAGACCATCATCTGAAGAGCTGGCTCTATAATTTTAGTTTGTTTATCTGGACACCTACATCACTCCTATGACTAATGAAGATTTTGATGAAGGAACATCTTTGTTAAAGTTTCAACACCACCCAACACTTCAGTCAAGATCTGAGAGCTCACAACATACATGTTCTGAGACCCGCAACAGCTCCTGCACCAAAACCTGGAAGGGGGGGCAGAGAATGCCAAACACTGATCTCCCTTTCAGGGGAAAAAGACCGTGTGTGGATTAACTACACAAAGAGACTATTCTAGCCACCAATAACTGAAGAGAGCAGGAGTGAGGAAATTCAATATGTACCTGAGCATGCTAGTGAGAGCTTAGGGAAGAGCTGGGAGGAGGAGGAGCTGTTCCATTTGTATAGGTTTGCTTGAATGGAGTCCACTTTAACCCTACAGCCTGTTTGCTTATTTCAATCTAATTACACAGAGCTGCTTTGTTTTAAATTTCCGGGCATGCTAATGAATTCTTTTGTTGCTGCTTAGCTTGAATAGCTCCTATTCCAAGTCTGTGATTCCCTTGGGAGTTACTTTGGTTGCCAGCAGTGGGAAAGCTGCATGCAAGACATTCCCCGATAGGGTCTCCTACCTGTTTAAACCTTCCAGTTAGACTTCCAGACAGAGGGCCTGACTCTCCTCTCACTCACACCGGCTTTATGCCAGTGTGACTCCACTGAGCTCAGCAGGAGGACTCCTGATTTGCACCAATGTGAGGGAAATCAGAACCAGGCCTGGAATCTTCTGTGCCTGTTTATCAAATTGAATAGACTTCTCTTAGAACCCTGAGAGAGCTGTTCCCATATTAACCAAAGGGGCCACTACAGGGGTGCAGGAACCTCCTTCCCCTTCCCCCTGAGCCAGAGGTCTAGGACGGGAATCCAGCTGGGATCTCTCTTTGGCCCAGCACAGCAATGTATGTCACCCTTATAAAAATATAACTGCTGATAGATAGATTAGATAGATAAATAGGGCACAAGTCAAACAACACATCTGTCTATCCAAGTGTCAGCACTTTGCACAGCGGTCCAGTGGACCTTGGTTTAATTCCCAGCTCTGGTCTTTGTTCCACAGGCTGAAATACTGTGGAACAGTGTTCTTAGCCCCCAGTGCAGGAAAAGGGCCTCATGTCCCCTTAACAGCCAATCCCCTTCTGGCCAGTAAAGGGTATGTCTACACAGCAAAAAAAAGAAACACAGAAGCAAGACTCAGAGCCCAGGTCAACTGATTTGGGCTCACGGAGCTCAGGTTGTGGGGCTAAAAACAGCAGTGTCAATGTTTGTGCTCTGGCTGGAGCCTGGGCTCCAAAACCTGGCGACTGGGGAGGGTCTCAGAGCCTGAGCTCCAGCCTGAGCCGGAACATTTACACTGCTACTTTTAGCCGCACAGTGTGAGCCCCATGAGCCCAAGTCAATTGATCCAGGCTTGGAGACTTGCTACCCCTGGAGGGTCGGGAGAGGTTTGCTGTGTCGATATATTCCAAGAAGCAGAGATAAATGATGGTGCGGAATCCTCAGGGCATTGACAGGGAAATAGAAACTGTCCTGTAGCATGGGATGAAATTATGCTGGCATTGGATTCTGGAGTCCAAGGAAAGATGGATTTCAACATGTTAATGCGTCACACACTGGTGTCTACTAGCCACACTTCTGAGTCTCAGTGTTCCTCCCTAAGCTCTGGGTGCTGGAGGAGTGGAGCACAGAATGGAGCTAGCCTGGGTGGGGCCCGCTTTCTGTGTGAATAGAAATGCTTGCCTTAGAGGGCACTGCTGGAGATCCCCATTTGGATTCTGGGCAATACCAGTTCTTCCCAGCTAGGGAACCGGAAGTGCTGCTGGCAGTGATAATAGAAATCAGCCAGAAATCCACTTTTGCTGGCCTTTGCAGAAGCTTCTAGGCTGTGAAAACACAGGAAGTCACCACCCTGTGACAGTTTCCAATGAAGCAAAGCAGAAAATGGAGAATTTTCTCTGGATCCCTTTCCTAGCCCACGTGGTGGTGAGGTGCCTGTTGGCAGTGCAGTCTGGGCTCAGACCAAGCCAGTTTGCAGTAGAACAGCCTGCAGGCCCATCAGTTTCTTTAACATCTAAGCAGGGTGGAAGGAAAATAACTTGTTTAAAAGGTTTTTTCTGTTGATGACAAATGGATTTTTGAACAGTGTGAAAAATGTGTTTGAAATGTTTCCAGTTTTTCCACTAAAGAATTTAAAAGAAAAAAATCATTCTGAGTCATTTGGTTGATGAAGTGGAAAATTCCACACACACAAAAATTAAAACAAATTCATTTCATTCAAAATATGTATGGAAAATAATTTCCTTTTTTTCAACCAGCTCTACATTGAAACTCTCACTGAACATTAGCATTCAGTTTCTAGTCTTTAGGGCTGTGGAAAAGACCTTCAGAACACAGACCCAATGCAGTCTGGAGAGAAATGATAATGCTATGTGTGGGGGGGTGGCCTAGTGATTAGAGCATGGACAAGAACTTAGGACACCTGGGTTCTATTCCCAGCTCTGCCATTGGCCTGATGGGTGACTTGGGTAAATCCCTTCACATCTCTGTGCTTCTGTTTTCCCATCTGTAAAATGGGGACAGTCATGTAATGTGCTTTGAGATCTACTGATGAAGAACATTAGACATTGCTGCTACTCTTATGTTGCAAATGCTGCCCCAATCCTGTCAGCACTGATGGTCTTAAGTACAGTGGAACTAACTGCTGTGGGTTCCGCTGTGTGTTGGGGTGGGGAGGCAGGTCATGTACAGTGACCCTATGTCAAGGTATGGGCAGGTGGAGGTGCAGTGAAGTGGCCTGCAGATTCATAGGAGCACAGGAATTGCCAGACCGTCTACCCCAGTATCTTGTCTCTGACCGTCAGCAGCAGCAGGTGCTTCAGAGGACAGTGCAAGAACCCCAGCACTGCATGCCCAGGGGTCTCATCCTCAATCACAGCCCTGCAGAGGAGCAGCTGTGGCCCAGCCCACCATGTGGTGTGTACAGAGATTCCTTTTCCATTCCCCTCTGCTCGTTGATCCTATGCACAAAGCAGACTTTTGGTCTTGAGAGTGGCATTAAGAGCTCCTGTTCCTGTCACTGGGGAGTTGATTCTAACCCTAAAGATGTCAGTTTCAGTTATGAACTATTTCATGTCTGGTCCTTTTATCAGATCTCTAGCTAGTCTGGGATTGTGGGTGGAGTTGGGGATTTTTGGTGGGGCGTGGGGAGAGCTTCACCACTCCCACTGCCGTGCCCTGTCCCCAGTCAGACCTCGGAGCACAGCAACTGACAGAGCGAGCACATGGCCTGGGATAATGGAGCCTGTTTTACTATGAGGAAAAGATTTGCGTGGGTATCAGAATTAGTCCCCAAATTTTTCCAAAAGGGCCAGAGGGTCCTTCACTCCCAACTGGACAAGCCACTGGGGAGGGGCAGAAGCGACATTGGTGTAACATCTCACTAGAGATGGGTGGAAGGGACTTTCATGTAATGCTTCATTGGAGGTGGGTGCAAGACGCTCAGTTTAACATCCCAACTGGTCAGTGAATGGTGTTTTGTATCCTTCCTCTCTCTAGTCTAGGTCTGTAGCAGGAATTATCAATTGAGGGATGTCTCAATGAGGAAGGTTTTTCCAACCATCAATACTTCTTGCAAATCCAACTCGAAAAGAGGCAGGAGGCATTGATGGAAAAGCAGGACAGATGTACATGTGTATAAAAACAGACCAATACGCCACAGGCAGGGGCGGGACAGGCAGGCAGAGATGGATTGGTTACCTGTAAACAGACAAACTAGGTGCAGGAGGAACCTATACTCCAGACACCTGGAAAGAAAGCAAGAGACAGAGACAGTGTTTGATCTTTCAGGTCAGTTTCCCTGCCCCTGGCACATTTTCCTTCCTCGCTTGCCACTTTGAGCCGATATCAGCGCTCACCTGAGCTGGTCGTACCCCCAAATGCCCTCTCCCCAAGTCATTAACTAAGCAGTGATTATCCAGAAGCCTCTGGGGGGCAAAGGCTGAGCGTCACAGCTGTTCTTTCCCACCCGACCCTGCGTCTGTAGGAGAGCCTAAGCTTAACATAGCAAGAGGGATACACGGGGGAAATAAAAGAAGTTTGTTTCTCTGGGGGAAGAGAATGGGAGATAGCATGAGGCAGCTCCTCAATTCTGCACGGGCAGGAGGAGGGCTGGAACGGGAAGAGGGTGGAAGGTGACTACAGTTACAAACACACACACATACAGGCACCCCAGCCCTGGCATCAGTAGCCTTGAGAGGATTTGTGAAGCCCAGCGCAAAGGGAGGCAGAGAGTGTAAGCTAGTCCAGAGAAGAGCTGATATTGGAGGGGGAATGAATCCCGGCAGCAGCCACCTCGCCTTCACCACGCTGGCGTTAAGAGCAGGAGGCGTGTGGGATGGTGTCGAGCGCTGACTCCCACAGCACCATCTGCCATCACCGAACTGATTACGTACAGGAGGCAGCACATTTTAGGCTAAGACAATACCCTGTCCTTGCGAACAGTGTCAGCTGGGGATGGGGTTGAATAGGAGGGTTTCTCTGGCTGAACTGAGCCCTTCTGCCAGAATGGACAGGGGCATAGACAAAGGCTGTGCAGCAGGGCCCCCCAAGGGCAATACCCTTTCAGTCAGCTCTCCCCTCTCACCACAGCTTCCACCACCACTGAGTAATACCATCCCCTTCTCCCATCTGGCCTGGTGTCCGCTAGGGAGCCTGCAGGATGATGGTTGGGTCTTTTGAAAATGCCGGAACATCTTGGGACATGCCCTCAATGTTCCTGACCAGGGCTTTGCAATAGCCAAAGCAGAGCCTGCCTCAAAGAGTCCAGTGCAGGTTTTACTCTGAGCCTGGTCCATGGGGAGGTAGGACTTCGAGAGTTTGGGGTGGGCAGCGCAGGCATGATCTGTAAATCTCAGCACTGGGATTTAAACTCCCAGCAACTGGAGACACTGTAGGTGCGGCCACTGCACCCCAAGATTCTGTTATACAAGTTAATACACACCCTGGTGGGGAGCTTTACCAGCTGGGGCCTTATCTCCTGTTGGGGTCCTCCCCACACTTTGCCATGTACTACCTGCTGTGACCTCACACACAAACACAGAGAGAGAGCAGCGACTGAGCTGAGCTAAGAGGATTACAGCTCCACTTTGTGATGTTACAATGACAGTCGCCTGAAAGTCGGAGATGAGAGTGGCAGGGAGGGAGAGGACCTCTGATCTTTCCTTGCTCAGCCCCAGCCACTGTTATAGACTCAGAGCCTTTAAGGTCAGAAGGGACCATTGTGATCATCTAGTCGGACCTCCCACACGTCGCAGGCTACAGAACTTCACCCTCCCTCTCCTGTGATAGACCCCCTAACCACTGGCTGAGTTACTGGAGTCCTCAAATCATGATTTAAAGACTTCAAGTTACAGCGAATTCACCATTTACACCAGTTTAAACCACCAAGTGACCCATGTGCCGCGCTGAAGGGGAAGGCGAAAAAATCCCAATCTGACACGGGGGAACATTCCTTCCCGACCCCAAATATGGCGATTTGTTGGACCCTGAGCACGTGGGCAAGACCCACCAGCCACACACCTGGGAAAGTATTCTCTGTAGTAACTCAGAGCCCCCCCATCTAGTGTCCAATGCTGGCCATTGGGAAAATCCTCACAAAATTTCCAGTCACAGCCCCAAGGTCTCCTTTCTCCATGGAGAAAGTTTGTCCAAAGACAGAACTGACATCAATGGAAGTCCCTTTCTCTATTCAACCCCAAGGTAACAGGGAAGGATCATGAAGGGTAACCAGTTGACGTGCTTAATGTCAGATATGTTTGTAATGAAACTAATGGAGTCTCCTAAAGGTGAGGGTCACATGAAGACGGAGGCCCCTAAAGACCAACCAGTTTGACTTGGAAGTCCAGGGCTTTATCCCCAGGTGACTCTGAAGAGATGGGGCTGGGTAATTTGTTTTCAGCTTTGTGGTTATGTTTATCCCTGATTTTTGTCTTTCTTCCTTTCCCTCTCCCCTCCCTGTTCTTCACCTCTCTTTCCGAGTGCAGCAGGAGCTCCCAGCACGAGCCAACGCCTCCACCCCCTCCTCCCCTGTGCTGACCCGAGATGTGCTCCACACCGAGATGGAGGCGCTAGAAGAGCAGCTCCTCTCCAAGATACTGTCTCTGGAGAAAGAGCACTCCTCCATTACTAGCAACAACGGCCAGCAGCAACGAGAGGTGGAGAAGGAGCTGAGTGTTCTCCAGAGCCGGGTCTCTGAGTTGGAACAGGGTCAGTACTGCTAGGGGAGAGTCTGATTAAACCATGATCTGCTCCTGGCTGATTCAAAAAATCCTATCCCCCCACCTGCCGTCTATGCACATGACGGTGCCTCACCATTCTTAATCAGGAGGAAGGGTAGATGCTTTGGGCTAGAGATGAAATACCGTGTCACTCTAACGATTATTTATCAGTGTATCTGATTCTGTACAAATAAGTGGAAACACAGCCTGTGGCCTAAGGAGATTACAATCTAACCTGGACTCGGGCCAGGTTCAAATATAGGGCACAGAGTCTGAAGGGCCAGACATTGAGCAGTAAGGGTGTTCTTTCAAATCTCTCCTATGCACTGTGCTCATTGGGCTATTGCTGCCTGGCCTGTTTGATTGCACCATGCCCTTTCAATGCGGCCTTGTCTATGCCATGAAACAGAACCACCACTGACAGTGGTTGTTAACAGTTGCAGCTGAGCTGGTGCTGTACATGGAGGCAGGATGGTGCTGAGCTGCAAGTGCTGTCAGTGGCCTTTGTCAGCAAGGGTTCCATTCTGTAGGGTTGATTTCAGTGTTGGATTGGTTTAATTTTCAGTGTTTCCATGTGGGACAGTCCCTCTACAGCTCCCACTGTTACTCACCTGTAGCCCTGTTTCTTTCCCCCCTCTCCTTTGTTTGCCCAAGAGCACCCAGTAGCACCAGACTTCAACCCTCCAGATGCCTACAAGGTGACCATCCCTGTACGGACCAACTACATGTACGCGCGCATGAAGAAGAGCCTGCCGGAGCTTTTCGCCTTCACAATCTGCATGTGGCTGAAGTCCAAGGCCTCGTCTGGGCTGGGCACTCCTTTCTCCTATTCTGCCCCTGGACAAGCCAATGAGATTGTGCTGATGGAGTGGGGACACAACCCCATGGAGCTGCTCATCAACGACAAGGTCAGGAGGGGTTAGAGCCTCCGAGCAGGGAGCATAGGCGGAAGTAAGCGTGTATGCCACCCTTTCCTGGAGAGGGGGAGCGGGGAGAGGGAGGAGCCTCCCACCCTACTCCCATTGATCGGGATTACTTCCATGCTTCCCCTTGTCCTGGAGAGAGGAGAGGTGTGACTACCAGACCCTATTGTTTCTAACTCAGAAACCTTATTTACCCACCCCTGCTCTTTCCTTCTCCCTGCTCCTTCCCCCTCCCCTTTCCTACCTCTCCCTTTCTCTCTTATTTGCCTCCTTTCTGTTTCCCTCTCTCCACCTCCTCCCTCCTGAGGGGATCTTCCTCTTTCCAGACACAGTCCTGAGGATCTCTCCTCCGCCCCCTCCCTGCATCTCCCAGTTCCCCTCTACACTATCCCTGAAAATCAGGCTGCTGCATGTCAGAGCCAGTGGGAGAAGGTCTGTGCAGGACTCCTGACCTGCTGCTGCAAGTGACTGCTGGGAGAGATTGTCCCACAACATGCCAAGGGTGCGCTGTGGCTTTTAAGGCAGCCCCATGACACCCCTGGTTTGGTTTTGGGTTTTTTTAAGGTTGCCCAGCTGCCCCTAAATCTGAAGGATGGGAAATGGCACCACATCTGCATCGCCTGGACCACCCGGGATGGCGTGTGGTGGGCATATGAGGACGGTGAGCAGCGCGGGTCCAGTGAGAGCCTGGCCGCCTGGCATCCCATCAAACCCCACGGGGTGATAATCCTGGGCCAGGAGCAGGTAGGTTGCAGTTGCTGCATCATCTTGGGAACAATTAACCTGGTATTCTGTGGAATATGCACAGCCTTCTGGGGTATCTGTAAGCCTCAAAAGCAGAAAACTGGTGTCCCCTCTAGCACTCTCCCCAGACTGCAGTTACCACCCTATCTGGAGCTGGTCAGGACAGCTCCTCAGCTGATCAGAGGGACCACTGTTGACTGCTTCAGCGTCCGCCTCCCTCATCCTCTCCTCAGTGGTGCTGGGAGGGGTTGCCTGTGTCAGCCCTGCACAGCAAGAGCCCGGGTTCTTTTTGGAATCCCCTCCCTGATTGCTTCCAGGTCCAAGCTCAGTTATAGCCCGCGGATGCTTGTAGAGCACCTGGGAGTTTGGGTGGGAGTTCGCTTGGCAATGCCGTATTCAGTCTGCAGCCATTGTTGGCTGTGTGTGTTTACAGTAACAGCGCCCCTCCGGATCACCTGGGAAAGGGGATCCCCCGGAAGAGAAATCTGAGGTAGTCAGGAGTAATGCAGTGGCCATATTCATTCATTGTATTCGCTCTACCCTTGTCTGTCTCTCTCTCACTTTCTCTCCATGTCTCTCTCTTTCCTTTGTTCACTCTTGCCATTTGATTTCCTTTGTTTTTTCTCCATTTCTGTTTGTTTCTTCTTTTTCCCTCTCTATTTTACCTTTTCTCTCCTCTCACTTTTCCTTTCTCTCTCTCTCTCTCTTTCCCTCCCCCTCGTTTCCTTTGTATGTCTCTCATTCACTGTCTCTCCCTCTCCCTTTCTACCATTTCTCTGTTAATGGGCTGATACCCCCCACCCCCAATGTGCTGGTGCAGGATACGCTGGGCGGTCGATTTGACGCAACCCAGGCCTTCGTCGGCGAGATAGCTCAGTTCAACATATGGGACCACATCCTGACGCCCACGGAGATCCTGGGCCTGGCCAACTGCACCTCCCACCTGCAAGGCAACGTGATCCAGTGGGACGACGAACTAGTGGAGGTCCTTGGGGGTGCCACCAAGTGGAGCTTTGAAATGTGTGAGGAGAGGATGAAGGCATGAGAACCCCCCTCCACCCCCACCTATGGAAAGGAGCATGACAGCGACTTCCACTGTCTCCACGTCACCTAAGGAATGAGGTGGCAGGGATCCCCTTTTTCCCAAATAGAAACATCTTGAGTTCTGAATCCACTCGGGGAGGGAGGAGGGAGGAGCAAGAAAACCATCTGAACTCAAAGAAATTTGACGCTGTTTGTTTGATTGTGCCAGTTAAGGCCTATTTGACTCGTAACAAGTGAGTGGCAAGGTCCTCCACCAACCATCCATACAATGGCACCACCAGGGGTGGCTCTGGTGTGAGGATGAGGGAGCCATAGGTACCATGGGAACTCCCGAGCCAACATTTCTCCTCTCTGCACATCCTATTGCTAGCATTGCATAGTCTAGTGTGGGTACTGGGTGGAACTGCAAAGGCCATAGAGCCTAGCTGGCGGGGCATTGGTCCTGGGGAAGCCACTGGCTGACTGGGAATACCCAAGCTAACTGCATGTTCCACTGGGAGTGTCACAGTGAAAAACCCTCTTCCAGATATTAGCTCCATGGTCCTGCCAGCTGGGATTCCCCTTGGATTCCCCCCGTCTGCTATAAATACCAACACCTGGGTTCCACAGAGGACTCAACAGGTTTTGTTCATTTCCCCCACAAATGGGCCAAACTCATCCTGGGTAGAACTTAATACTTTAAGGCTGAGTTTCTCACAGCTGCCCTAGGGGCATTTGGAAGCTCAAATCCCATTTAGTTTGGGCTTCTCCATCCTGTCGGCAGATTTGAGAAACTCAGACTTTTAATATTCACTACATGAAAAAGTCTTGTAGCCTCTGAACGATGGGGGACAAGAACAAGCCCCTGATCGATTCTCAAAAGCTGTCCCATTCCTGTTTCCTTTCTTAAAATAGGATTGTTCATTCCCTCCACTCCTCCCACATCCCCTTTAAATCCCCTGAAAGGGAGACTGTCAATGCAAAACTCACAGGGCTAGATTCATTCCACTGGCCCAAGCCCTGGTGGACAGCTCACAGTAGGAGGAAGTCAGCCTGAAATACAGGGGGGAGGGTGATGCAAGGAACTCCCTGCCTGGGATCAGTCCAGTCTCAGAAGTGAATGGTGCTGGGTAGGGGAAGGGTAAAAGCAGGACAGGGTAACAGCTGGTGCGGCCTCAGTGTGCTGGAGCTGCGGGCAGATTGTGTGGAACCCCCCCGCCCTTCCTCCCGTGGAGCACACATTGGGGACACTAATTGCCTTCTCCTGGAGGTGCTCTCTCCCCTCAGCCTGGTACTGCCTGCAGAAGCAGGGGGCAAATCTGTCCCACAGACTTAAAACCAAAGCCTTGACTGTGTTACACCTGCTAGCTCCTCCTAATACTGAAGCCAACAGAGTTAGAACATGCGAAGGGCTTGAGTACCCCAGAAAGTTTTGCTGGGTTAACTGTACCCGTATAGTTAAAGCAAACAAAGCAAATTAACCCCGACCATAGTGTGGGTGCAGTTATACGGGTATCAAAATACTTGTACTGGTAATTGTACTGGTATGGCTTATTCTGGTTCAGGGAGTGGAATAAGATCTGCTTGTATAAGGCACTTTATACTGGTACAACTATAACTACTTTTGTTAAAAAAAAATCACACACATCCCCATCCAACATGGTTATCCTGTAAAACTTTTAAATGTAGACCAGGCCTTTGACTGGGATTTGCAAAGGAACCTAAGGGAGCTAGGCACTCAGTTCCCATTGAAATTCAATGGGATTTGGGCACATAATTCCTTTAGGCTCTTCTGCAAATCCCAGCCTGATTGCCTTATTCTCACTGATGCAGTTTGTTTGCTTTTTGCATGTCACTGAGCTGGGACCAGGAAACAAGCCTAGTCAGTTTCACTTTCTGCTTTAGTTTCACTTCCTAATTCCCATAACTCAGCCTGATGCTGTTGTCAGGGCTGGCTCCAGGCACCAGCTTTCCAAGCAGGTGCTTGGGGCGGCATTCAGAATGGGGCGGCAGTCCGTGTCCCGCAGCAGCAATTCGGCTCTTCCCGCCGCGGCAGCTTTTGGGCAGCAGCCCGCCGCTCTTCCGGGCGCAGCGGCAATTCAGCGGCGACTGCTTGGGGCGGCAAAATTGGTAGAGCCGCCCCTGGCTGTTGTGTTTGGGTTTCCAATAGTCCAGTCCTCCTTGAAAAGCACTGTCGTCCCCCCTCACCCCCCCCCCCCCCGCAATGCCCTGACATTTGTCATCGTAAATTTTGTGAGGCTGTGCTTTTACCACACTTAAATGCTGGGCCTAAAGCTACTTGACAGCATTGTCTTCAATCTATTACTGTCCCTACCCATCAACCCCCTCCAGTCCTAGTCAATCAAATACATCTTACACCCTCTTGGAAAGCAGGTAGTTACAGTCAATAGAATGGGTGGCAAAGCTAATGCCAACTTTACTGATAATTTTTTTTACGGATAGCTATATTTATATAATATGACTCAAACTCCATCTCATCAGCAAACCCTTTTTAGTCCTAAGAATACAGTAAATGCAAACACACACACACGTTTATACTATATAGGGAGTGGTGCTAGCCGCATGAAAGATGCATTTATCAGGCACTGTTGGCTTCCTCCCCTGCACTCTGTCCAATAAGCCATCTCCACTGGAAATACTTCGAACATTCCAAACCTCTGAAGCAATTTAAACAGCTGCCTTTAAAAACCAGCCAACCTGCCAAGAAATGTTCCCTAATTCTCCCCGCTCTAGAGGTGGAATGTTCCCCCCACCAAAATTACAAAGCTGGAGGCTCAGGATGCCCACCCACAGACAAGGTCTAGTATCTTGAGACACACCAAAGTTAAAATCAGATGCTTTTACCACTGACAAGGAGTTTTTGTTTCCAGCTCTAATAGATCAGGAGGTATCTTGACCTCAAAACCATGACGTGATGGTGTATTAGAGAGGCCTTTTAGAGGTTTTAGAAAAGCACAAGTTGACCTTTCCCTCTGGGCGGTAAAAAAGTAGATGGAAACAGCACAAGGAGCTTTCTCTGCACCAGAGGAGAGGGATGGGGGAGCTGGGAGGCCGCACGATTTTTCTAGGCAAGGAGAGAGAGGGGAGCGCTCCCTCTGCTTTTCGCAGGGGGGATAGAACTGTGCTCTGTCCTTTACTTTCACCCCTGCCTTTGAGACATGTACAGTTAGACTCCTGGTATGCAGGAAACCTGACTACAAGCAGAGGGATACAAGGTAGTTCCAATAATGTTGTTAGCACCTCTTCACCATTTCTTAAAGCATTTTTCTGTGGCCTAAACAGGCTCTCTGATGGGGTAGGGTGATCTGAGTGTTCTATTGGTACTGAATTAGGATGACCTGAATAACTCGCTCAGCGCCGTGCCACCCAGGAATAACATGGTCATCCCATGCTGATCAAGCCTCTCTACCACACCAGCATGCGTTCTCTTTCTATGCTATATATTTTCATATCTGCTGTATGTATGGAGAGATTGAGCCAGATTCAACTCTGGCTTATGTTAAAGCAGCTCCATTGTAGTCAACTGAGTTTCATTTGCACCAGGTCCAAATCTGATTGGCTGTAGCGTAGAAACTGGTGTGTTCTCTCTGAGCCACTCAGAATGCAACTTTTCAAACCTGGGATTGCAGCTGGGTGTGTTCCTTTGCTCAGCCTTCTTTCTCCACCCCCCAGCCATGCAGGGATTTGGGGTGGGCATGTCCCACTTGCAGCCAGGACTGGGAAGCATGCAGACAAAAAGCAAACTGTGATCCCAAATCTTTCCCCCTAAAACAAGTTCAGGGCCTGATTCTTCTCTCTGGCACCAGCCTGATGTAACTCCACTGACTTGACTGAAGTTGCTTTGGAGTGTCACTGGTAGAGTGAGAGATGAATCAGGCCCTTTGGGGTTTGAAGGCTTCTTCTTGTATTTTATCTGACCCTGAACACTTAGATGCTGGGTCAGTAACTAGCTGTTCCCCACTCTGCTGCTGGAAAGGCCTCAGTTACAGCCCTGGGTGGGGAAAAGTGAAGCAAGCCATTACACCCTGATCTCAGGGTTGCAACTGGAGTCTCTTCTGAAATAGAGCCAATATGTTTCCTCTTTCCATTTGGCCAACAATCTGCATTTCCCCTTCTTCACTGACTCCCCTTGGTAGGCTGCGGGCAGAGGGTATTTTCCTTGATGGGAGTGCTCATGGTTGGCCATTGCACCTGCTTTGCTAGACTCTGTGCTGCCTTCTGGTGGAGGATCTTTGGGGCAGAAAAGGTTCTGCATATCAAGGTCAAAGGCAGTTGGGAGTTGGGAAAGGGCCAGCATGGCTGGGTTAGCTAGGACAATGCTTTCCTGGGCTGCCCACCAAGTGGTGGGTGCCACCTCTGTAGTGAGCTAATCAAAGGAAAGGGGGAAGAGGTGCTCCCTGGGGCATGTTTTCCAGATCAACATTAGAGAACAAGAAGGAGAGTAGGAAGAATCCAAGATGAATTCCCTGGGGCCAGAGTACAGAAAGGAAGGGAAAACAATATCCCAAGGGATAGATAGTCCAGTCTGAGTAGTCATGCCTGCTCCATAGCCCCGTCACTTGCTAATGACATGTGGAGGTAGCCTGCCTGTGCTTCTTAGCTGCTCAGCAGGTGTGGGAGGAAAGGGGAGTTGAGGATGGATTTTCACCAGAGCACAGGGAAAGAGCCAGCACCCTTAGAGGGGAAGCAGCTTGGGGGGCGCGGGATTGAAAGCTGCTGGACTTGAAGCTGCAGGTGGGGGAGTTCATTTTCCTTTGGAGTGCATGACCACTCAGTGTTTCCAAGCTGCGTGAAGCCACTGATGTCTGCATACACTGTTGGGCGGGGGGGTGGGGGGGGGATACTTTGGGGTTTTGTAATTGCTCGTGTCGTGTTTTGCTTTCCCCTCCTCAAAACCTTCCACTTTCCATGTCTGGTGGTTCCACCTGCAGGATCTTTTCCCTTTTCTCTCTCAGCTACACAAGGTGGGGAAGTGGGGGTGCAGGGGAGACAGACAAATACATTGTTGTTTCCTGGATTATTCTAGTGTCTGTTCTGACTGGATCTCCTGCCTCTCCTCTAGCTGCCCTATGCTCACACTGAGATGCAGCTAACGCCCTGCTGGAGGGAGGGACGTGGGGGGGGAGGGGCTCAAACACAATCATGTTCAAATTGTAAAACACTGTGATCTTAGTGCACCATGACTGGGGTGGGGGAGGGGGAACAACTACGCCAAGCCGCTCCCTCTCTCTCTCTCTCTCTCTTTTGTACATCCGTGACATGAGATTCCACGTGCGCACGCGTGTATATGTATCATATCTATTTTTCTTTTGTAAAGCTGTGAACAATAAACGTGACGTTTATGTTTGATTCCCTCTGGGAGCTTAAGAACCATCCAGTGACTTGCCAACTTGAGGCAAAGGTGGTGGAGCTGCCGAGACACCTAGACAATGGCTAGTGAGCGCCGTGTTCCTGGTGCAGATTGGTATGAGGGAGAGGTCCTGGAAGCTAAACTTAGGGCATGGCTACAGTTGCAGATGTAGAGCGCTTTGAGTTAAACCAGCCTTCAGAGAGTGCAGTAGGGAAAGCGCTACAGTCTGTCCACACTGACAGCTGACAGCGCATTGGCGTGGCCACATTTGCGGCACTTGCAGCTGCATTGGGAGCGGTGCATTATGGGCAGCTGTCTCAGCATGCAAGTGCTGCAACGTGCTTTTCAAATGGGGGGTGAGGGGGTGGGGTGGAGTGTGACAGGGAGTGTGTTGTGTGTATGTGGGGGGAAGAGAGTGGGTTTTGGGGGGGGGCTGAGAGCATGTCAGTATGCTGTCTTGTAAGTTCAGACAGTAGCAGACGCCCCCCGCCCCCGACTTCTCTCTCTCTCACACAGCATTCCACATTAATGGTTGCTTTGTCTCGGAGCAAAGATAAGCAGCCAGCTGTCAGAAACAGAGCTTTCAAAGGGCATATCTGCATTCCTGCAGTGATTCAAAAACAATGACAAGAGTGGCCACTTGACTTAAGGGGATTGTGGGACATTTCCGGAGGCCGATCAGACTGCAGTAATGCAACCACCTTGTTCACCCTGACACCCGAGCGTTTCAGCCAAGATGCAGCAAGCGTTAATTTTCTTGCCGAGGTGGAGTACCAGGAGCTCTCTAGTTGTGGAGTCTGGGTGCTCTACGTGCCTTGCCAGTGTGGTCGGATAGTGAGCGAGGGCACCTGGGGCTGCTTTAATGCGCTCTAACTCGCAAGTGTAGCCAAGCCCTTAGATTATTGGGACGAAGGCTTAAATCTAGGGCTTTTATGACAGGTATGGTAGCTTTCTCTGTAATGCTTCCAGTGCCTCACAAAGGGCAAGCTAGACAGAAGGACCATCCGGGACTCGACACATGGATGAGAAAACATTATAAAGAAGAAGGGGCTAATGTGTATTGGGGTAGCACCTGGGAGCCCTAGTCCTGGACCAGGACCCCATTGTACTAGATGTGATACAAACACAGCACAAAGAGAGGATCCCTGCCTAAAGCGCTCACAGTCTAAATGGAAGGTTTCAGAGTAACAGCCGTGTTAGTCTGTATTTGCAAAAAGAACAGGAGTACTTGTGGCACCTTAGAGACTAACCAATTTATTTGAGCATAAGCTTTCGTGAGCTACAGCTCACTTCATCTAAATGTAAGGCACCAGGGCACTTTTGAGAAAGGAGAGAGCTGCTATAGAAGTGGTGGGCCTCACCTTAACCAAAGTGGAACCAGATTGCTGGTGCAGCAAAATGCCAAGATTTATTTAGCCTCCAAGCAGAGAGAAAGCTGACAGTTGTCAAGGCGCATTCAGGTTGGAACAAGGTGTCTGTTGGGGATGTCAGGCCTACAAAGTTGACTCTCTATTTGATACTAGGACAGAAATTTCAGCTGCCATGGAGGAGAAGCAGAGCTGGATCAAAGAGAGGGACTTTCTAGAAAAGTAACAGGGTGTCAGATAAAGGGGCTAATTAAAAATAGGTGCACTGTCACAAATAAAAGCTATAAATATCCATAGACCAATGTGGAAAGCATAAAGACAAAACAGACTTGAACTAGATGGGAGAGGCGCTTGTTATAACAGACATTTCTGAAACAAACAAAATCAATGGGATACTGTCGTGCTTTGGTATAAACTATACAGGAAGAACTGACTAGCTCGGGGCCCAGGTGGAAGAGGAACAGATTCTATAGGATCAAAAGAGAACACTTCTGCACAGAGAGGACTATCTGATGAAAGCGGTAGGAATACAAATGCTAGAATACAAATATACGAGGAGGATGGTGCTACCAGCCTCTCGATCAGAAAATAGCACTGAGTATGTGTGTACATGTCGTGCTCATGTGCTCCCATGCTGAGGGAGCTCAGCTGAGCAAGAAATCTAATCAAACAGTAATAACGGGTGTTTTTAGCTACCCACAAGTAAACCAGTCGTACCAGGGACCAGGTTGACAGGAGAAACTTCTTAGAACAGCTAGTTCGAAAGCAAAGAATGGCTGGGTCTACGCTAAACTTTTTTCCTTAATATTTCTCACCATTGCTGTCACTGGCACAGCTCCACCAGGGGTAGCAATAGTGGGGGTGCTTGTAGAGATGAGGCACTGGCATCTGCTAGAGTTTTACCCATAGTATCATCCCAACCTGCTCTGAGCAGGGCTAGACGAGATGGTGGTTCAAATACTGGCAGCCAGTCTGCACAAGCTCTCCACTGTTGCTTCTGCTCATGGAGCTGTGTCTGGTGCTAGCTCGGGTGGGAAATTTTAAGGCTACGTCTGTGGCAGCCACAGCCAAGGAGAGGCTATTCTCGGTTTAGGCCCTGACTCAGCGAAGCACTTAGGCCCAGATGCTCAAAGGGATTTAGGCACCTAATTCCCATTGAAATCAATTAGCATTAGGTGCCTAAATGCCTTTGAGGATCTGGCCTGTAAGCATGTGCTTAGGTGCTTTGCTGAATTGGAGTCTTACTCCTCAGCAACCCACAGAAGCTAGTTCAAGACGTAGCCATAACTGAGCCATTAAGTAATAGGGATCTTCCATATAACTAGAGCAGCATCTTCTAGGGAGACGTCATCCGAAAGTGACCACTGTGGTACTAAATAGTAGAAAAGGGGATTTAAAGAAATAAAGAGGAAACCAGTCAAAAAGACACTATAGTCAAAACCCCAGGACACTACAATCCTTAGACTCATCCTGGAGGCTTCTGGGATGATATCCTGGCTCCACTGAAGTCAACGGCAAGCTGCCCATCAAAGTCACAGAAGGCATGCATGCCCCTGTGCTGGGGTGTCCGCCCCACACAAACCCTGAGCAGGTTAATGGGGGCAAGGAGAGGCCAATTAACCTTAGATGTTGCACCTGGAGGGGAACCAGAGACTGACAGGGCCTAATGGAAGATGAAGCCGAGCTGGGTGAGGAGCTGGGCTAGCATTATAAGCCTGGAAGTGAGTACAGGAAGAGGCTGCAGGGAGGACAACTGCAGTCACTCCTGGAGGGGGAAAGGAGTTAGTCAGGGACAAGAAGGAGATCCAGCAGAAGAGTAAGACCTAGATCCTGCCCTGGACTGGGAAGTCTGGCAAGAGGCTGAGAAGGGTGGAGTAGCCATGGAGAGCAGAGGAATCGCTGATGATAAACCAGGGATAGGCTAGGATACAGAGAGGTGGGATAGGAAGATATCCAGTAAACAGCAACAGGGTCTGAGTTTGCTAGTCATAGGGTCTCTGGGTTGGAACCCGGAATAGTGGGCAGCCCCAGGTTCCCCTACCAGACACTGGCAAAGGGGTCCAGGGCTGGGAAATGTGAACTGGAAGACTGTCTGAGGCAGCATCTGGACAGTATGTCTGGTGGGACTACATCATGACCTAGTCAGAGGGCTGAGTCACAAAGAGGGAGCATCCTGAGTCATGGAGAGGGGCCACAGCATGAGCAACTGACAAATGGGGGCACCAGACAGGAAGAGAGCTAATTCCTAGACCCAGCCACAAGGAGTTGCCCCTGTAGTGAGTGGACCCCGTCACAGCTCCTAGACAAAAAAGGATGCTGGAAAGCAAGGAGCAAAGCAGTCTGGTTAACTGGCGAGGTTGTAGGGGTTATTGGAGCCAAATAGGTATCCCTTCAGACCTGGAAATCCAAACTAAGGGAAAACAATAGAAAGGAACAAAAACTGCCACAAGTAAAATGTGAGGTGGAAATTAGAAAGGTTAGAAGCAAGTGGAACAGCAAATAGCCAAAGGCATAGAAATCAATAAGAAATTCCTTAAGTATATTAGGAACAGGCAACCAACAAAAGATCAGGAGCATCTGTTGTATTACCAGAGAGTAAGGGAAGCAACTAAGGAGGATAAGGCAGAGCAGCCTTGATTTCTTTACCATCATCCTTCACTGTATCCAGTGCTGCAGAGATATTTCACCCAGACCTACTTTATTCCGGTAACCAAGATGAGGCGCAATCAGACTGAGGTGTCGAAAAAGGAGGGGCTGGGGCAAACTGATCAACCAAAGAAAAGCAAGTCACCAGCACCCAATGATATTTCATCAGGGATCTCTGAAGGAATGGAGGAGTGACATTGAGCTGCTAACAAAAATATGGCAGGTTTCAGAGCTGCAGCCGTGTTAGTCTGTATCCGCAAAAAGAAAAGGAGGACTTGCGACACCTTAGAGACTAACCAATTTATTTGACCATAAGCTTTCGTGAGCTACAGCTCACTTCATCGGATGTCATCTCATTAAAATCAGCCGTTGCACAAGAGGACTGGAGGTTTGCACGTGTACTTCTCTTGAAAAAGGTGCTATGAGTGATCCGGCCAAAATTACACTCATGTCACTACCAGGTAGCGTTATAATATAACTTAGATGAACATGGTCTGCTAGGGACAAACCAGCACAGGCTGTGCAAAGGAAAGCCGTATCGCTCTCATTTTTTAGAATTCTTTGGGGATGTCAACAAAAAGGTGGATAAAGACGACCTGGTTGATATAATTTATCTAGCTATTCAAAAAGCCTTTGACAAAGTCCTCTCTATGCAGCTATTAAGGAAAATAAATAGTCATGGCATGAGAGATCAAATCCTGCAATGGACTAGAAACTGGTTGAGAGACAGAAGACAAATAGTCAATTTTCAACATGGCAAAATGTTACTAGGAGGTGCCCCAACGTGCTGTGCTAGAATCAGTGTTGTTCGTTTATTTATTAGTGATCAGGAAAGGAGGTGAAGGGTGAAGTGGCAAAATGTGCCAATGACACAACATTTTGTTGGTTAGTCAAGCTATTGAAAACAGAAATTCCAGAGGGACCAAAAAAGATAGTCGATTGGACAGCATGGTGACAGATAAGTGCAAGGTAACTCACACTGGAAGGCTTCACTGGAACTACTTATACACACTGCTGTGTTCTAAATTAAATGTGACCACTCAGGAAAAAGATCCGAGCGCCACTGTGGGCCACTCAGTGAAAACCTCTGCTCTTTGTGCGGCGGCAGCCAAAAAAAAAAAAAAAATTAAAATTAAAATTAAAAGCAAACAAAATGTCAGGATGCATAAAGGAGGGAATAAAAAAGTCAGAGTGAAAATGTTATGATGCAACTATATCAATTGACAGCACACGCTCACCTTGAATACTGGCTTCAGTTCTGGTCACCCCAAATCAAAAGCCATGGCAGAAATAAAAGAATCCAGAGCTGGGACACTGCTCAGAGGGCTGGTGGAAAGACTTGTACATGAAGAGAGATTGAAAAGATTGGTGCTGTTTAACTTAGAGAAGAGGTGATTAAAAGAGGACATGACAGAGAAAGAGAGAACAAGGAATGGTATAGAGAAGATAAAGTGAACTCTCTTCTTTACCCTCTCTCAGCAAGTCATTCAATGAACATGAGAGGCAACGCTATTAAAAGTGATCAAAAGAAACATTTTTGTATACTGGCACATAGCTAACTCATCACCACAAATATCACTGAGGCCAAGAGTTTAGGATTAGATCAAACAAAGGGTTAGACTCGATCACAGACCATACGGGAACCTACAGGGGGAACAAAAATTTGATAATGGGCTCTTCAATGTAGCAGACAAAGGTACAACAAAAGCCAATGGCTGAAAGTTGAAGCTAGACGATTTCAGACTAACACGTTTTTAAGTGAGGGAAATGAACCACTGGGACAATTTACCAAGGGTCGTGGTGGATTCTCCATCACTGGCAATTTTCCGATCAAGATTGGCTGTTTTTCTAAAAGATCTGCTCTAGTTCAAAGAGGAGTTAATTCTGGGAAGTCCTATGGCCCGTGTTATACAGGAGGACAAATTAGATGATGACAATCATCCTTGCTGACTTTATAAGCTCTGATAAAGAGACTCTACATTTACAAATACAAGGGATATAAACCCTCATGATGCAGGGCATAAGCCAACCACTAATTGGCAGGGGGCTAGAAAAAACATCCCCTATTTACTATCAGTATTGCCACAGCCTCTAGAGGCCCCAGCTGCGTCTAGAGCCCTGTTATGCTAGGCTCTGCACATGCACATAATAGGCTGCCCCTGTCCTGAAGAGCTGATAGGCCGGCTATTCATTATAGACTTGCTTGGACTTTCCTCTGGAGCATCTGCTACTGACCCCTGCTGTTGACAGGATACAGGACTAGATAACCAGTAGTCTGATATGAATTGAGGTTACATTAACCTCTCTGCTCTGGCGTGGTGTCAGTTTTATCTCTGTGGCGCTTGTTAGAAGCAGAGAGGGAGTGCTCAGCACAGGGAGCAGATGACTTTCCATTTGGGAGCAGGGGAGGGCAAGCATTACGCTGTGTTCCAGGCCTTCTGTGAGACAAGATCCCACCAGCCCATTTATCTAGGCAGGGAACTCCCAATGTCCTGAGCTGGAGGATTCACACAGTACCTCCCTATCTACCCGCTTCAGAGCTGCCTCTGCTCTAAGTGAAACTCGACTATGGCATTTCTGTCAGCTAGCCAAAGAGGTCCTGCTGTCCCAAGTAAACCAAGATCACAGCTTCTGCTCTGAAGTGGCTGGAGAGATCCTGCTGCCCTATGCACGACTGAATCACAGCACCTCCCACTTGCCAAGCTGAGAGTGCGTGGTGTGGGAAACACTAGATCACAGTGCCCTATCCTGACTGGCTCGAGAGCTCCCACTGCGCCATGCAAAACGTGTTTCTAGCTCAGAGAGCACACCTCTGAGAGCTGATGCTCCCTAAATGAGAAGAGAGGCCAGCACCTTTTTGAGCCAGCCAGGGTTTCCATTGCCCCAAACTAAACACAGTTCGAGAAGCTCCTGTGGAGCTTATAGAGTCAAAGATTATAAGGTCAGAAGGGACCTCTGCGATCATCTAATCTGACCTCCTGCACAGCACAGGCTATAGGAGAGGCCAAGTTCAGGAAGACGAGAGAATTTTAGGATTTCCCTCCACATTGGAACAGAGACACCAACAGAAGTCTAGCCTTTGCTTACAGCCATTGATCAGGAGGATATCATGAACATTGAAAGAAAACTCCCATTAGCTGGAGGATCCAGAACTCACCCTCTGTGGGGTTAATAATTTAGGAGCTGACAAGCAGGCAATGCCAAAAGGCAGTGACTATTTTTCAACAGGTTTCAGAGTAACAGCCGTGTTAGTCTGTATTCGCAAAAAGAAAAGGAGTACTTGTGGCACCTTAGAGACTAACCAATTTATTTGAGCATGAGCTTTAGTGAGCTGTAGCTCACGAAAGCTCATGCTCAAATAAATTGGTTAGTCTCTAAGGTGCCACAAGTACTCCTTTTATTTTTCAACAGGGGCCACGAAAATTTTTTTTAAAATCAACATTTACTGCAGTTAATGGTTAAATTTCCCATTAAAAAAAAAAGCAATTCCACAAACACCATGATACAATCACCTCCCATGCTGCAGAATATATTGATTTTTTTCTTTATTGAATGTCACTTTATCTACAGATTGGTAAGAGACTTTGGTCTGAACTAAGCCTGGGTGGAATGAAGGAGCTGATCTAAGCCCTGAGCTCCAGAGAGACCCCCAAGTCCCCTCACACACACCCCCCAAAAAAAACCCAACATTTCAGAAATGGAGTCTCCCTCTAGATGTGGCCACTCCACCCACCCCACTTGGAAACATGCACATGTGAGTACACGTGTTCCCAAAGAAGCACCTATATTTTGTGGCTGCCAATGACTAACCCTTGCAAGTAGGCCCCAGGATACCCTGAAAAGCATCCTCTCTGGCCACTTTCTTTGAATGCCCAAAGGAGCCTAGTCCCATCTGTCATATCCTGAACCTTCATACAGTGGGATCTATTCACTCGGCAGCATCAAAGATTGAGGGGGGAAAAAAGAAGAAGAAATCTTCTCTAACTTGCTGCTAATGACAGGGGTGGGTGAACTACACAGGGATTACAGCATTTAAAAAACAACTGACTCTAGAGTTCATGTCATCCCTGGAGAGATCACAGCAGCTGCCTGGAAACAAAATCGCAATAAAAAGATCTTCTTCCTCCCAGAGATCCTGTTCTTAATTATCTATTCATTGCAAAAGAGACGATCTCCAGCTTTTACCCATCCCTGGATGGCCAGGGTGCTGCTACAGCCTCGTTCCAAGAGAACAGTGACATTAAAAAAAGGGAAGAGGTGAGTAAAACATCAAGTGGTGAAAGGAATTGAAGTGATTGTAAATGAGTGAAGGACAAGAGGCAGCATTAAGTTTCTATCCTTTATGGTGGCGGAAAAAGTTTCCTAATGTAAATCAAATAAGACCACTGCGGTATCATCTTCCTGAGTCTGCAGACAGACAGCTCCAGTGCCTCTACTGCTTAGTCAGGAAACAGGAAAATGATATTAACAAAGCTCTGATCAGTTTCATTGCTGCTGCATTTAGAAACCTGTGGCCAGCAGTTAAATTGTCAAGAGTCAGGGCACTCTACTATTGCTTGGGAAAGGCATAAGCAGCAGCCTAGATGAGCACTGAAGTTATTCAGAGGGGAAGAAGACCCATGTGGAGGCTGGGGATAGGGGCATCTGACTACACCTTTCATGTTCTCTCATGCTTACCTCTGTGCCTTCTTTTGGATGGCCCCTTACCTCTAGAAATCACTCCTGGATAGAATAGCAGAAAGAACTCCTCACTACTCATCTCTGGGGAGAGAGAGCTCCTTCTTCCAGCTGCTGGACAGGGGTGGCGGAAGCTTCAAACAAATCCAACCCAAAGCTGATAGGAAAGATGGAGCCTGCAAGCAGAGTGCAAGGACAGCATCCCACTAAAAAGGCCTGTACCCTGCCTAGCAGTTGGGCTTGGGGAGCTAAATTTCTCCTCAGGGTGTTGCTGTTGGAGCTTGCTGGTGGGGACGCCATTCATGTATTGACTTTGGGCTAATCTAGCCCAAAGGCCCTATTAAATTGTTCAACCTCTAGTTTAGAAGGGAGTCAATGCTTGGCTAACTGGACAGTAGAGCTGATCAACATTTTCTGAAGGAATAGTTTTCCATCCGAAAATGCTGATTCCACATAATCAAAATGTTTCACAGGAACATATTGATTTTGTCCAAATTTTCAATGGGAAATCATTAAAACTGTTTGATTACTTAGTATTATATTATAGTCAAAATGAAATGTTTCAACCTTATTGAAATGAAACATTTTCATAAGGTGGCGACAAAATATTTTCAGAATATTTCATTTTGCAAAAAATGCTGAGCTTTCAACTATTCATCCCAATTCAGGACTAAATGAAATTTCAAAATCTCAGAATTTCTGACAGGACAGAAATTCTGTTGTTTTTTTTTACCAGACCTACTCTATAGCGAGAGATGCATCACTTTGGGGACGTAGAGGATTTCATAGACAATTACAGGTATAGAAAACCCTCAAAGCAAGCAGAAATGAAATGTATAAAGGTCTTTGCTGAGGCCGGGGGGGGGGGGGGGCGGGGAGTGGTTAGTGTCACGCCAGCTTCTTGTTGAACCATAACACCCTTCCCCTACCCCTCCTCACCCCCCAAGATTCATACAGGCGTTTTTCTCCTCCCCAACATGAAAGTCTTAGGCTTCTCCCAAATGAGTTTACAACGAGAAACTCAAAAGCTTGAGATTTTCCAGACCCTTCCCAGCCGCACTCTCTGCTATTTAAAAGGGGTGGAGGCCTAATATCAAAAATGTTTTTTTAAACCCGAAAACATTACATCCAAAATTTAAGTGGGTTCAGATAATGGTAGAGCTCAAGGTCTATTGTCTTTGCAGTCTGTCTGATCAGAATGCACAGTTCAGGGTCTTTAGGTTTTGATGGCTGATTAGAAAAGTCTCCTTCTCAAGTCAAAAGCCTGAGGTTAGGTAGCAATGGCCCCTCCCCTACAGATCTGGTGTCCAGGGGCATCCCTCTCCCAGGCCACAACTGTCCTTAATCATGCTAAGGAAGTGGCATAGCCATGGGTGAAAGGGGGTTAAAGCTAAACAGGAACAAAGCACTCATATTCCAGACTAAGAGAGTTATTCAGGAACAGCTATTGGTCTGTAAATTCACAACTTGCCTTAATCTTAATTAACTTTCAAGTGTAGACAAGCCCTAAAGTATTGGTTAGCAACCTTTTTGGGCTCAGTACCCATTTTTAAACCTCGATGGCCTGTGGCAATGCTGTAAATAGCTCATAAAGCCCTCAAGTGGCCCCAGAACTGCCCTGATCTATTTGAAGAATTGTCTCTTGAAAATATTACACTCCTCACCTCCAAGGGGGAAGGAGGTGGCATTGCAGCACTGCTGCTAATGCAATGATCTTGTTGCAGAGGACTAATGAACAGGGATGTGAACCTCAAGGTAATGTCAGCACGAGAAGACAAGGTGTTGGGGTGGCATAGACGTGTCATGACATCACAGCATGGCAGGTCTGCACATTGCAGCAGCATGAAGGCGTCTTGGAGTGGGTAGTGCTGTGGCACAGTGATGCCCAGGCATGATGCCCTCACAGTGTTGTGACAGTAGGGCAGTTTTATGAATTGCCAGTCTCAGTGGCGCCGTGGCATGGATAGTGTTGTGGCATGGACGTGTCACAATGCCATAGTGTCATGGCATGGATTATGCCATGACATGGCAATGTGATGGTATGCAGGTCTCACTGTGCCATGCAGAGGCTGCTTTAGCTATATATCAGCTAGGCACCTGCCTAGGGTAGCAGATTCCTCGGCAGCTGCCAAGGGTGGCAGATTTGATCCAGCTGGCCCCTCCATCATGACAGAGGGGCCGCCGCGCCAATTTGAGTGATATTGCAATACCGCACTCCAGCGTGTGACGCCACTTGTAGCTGCCTAGCAAATCACATTTGGCCTGGCCGCACCTTTGTCATGACAGATTGGCAGCCGGGTCAATTTGAGTGTTATGGGGCACATGGAAGTGTTGCCTAGGGCTGTAGATTTTGTTGAGCAGCCTCTGGTGCTATACTGTCATGGCATGGGTGGTGTCAGGGCATGGAAGTGCACGGTGCAGCGGTCTCCCCACGCCCTGCTATCTCAGTGTGGGTGGTGCTGTGCACACCACTGGCATGGCACGGCAGCCTCAATGTCATGCTCTTGCAGGCAGGGTTTTGCTATGTGGGTGGCACTGTGTTGTCAGGGTGCCGTGCCAGGGCGTGGGAGCTATATCCCGTGACGCTGAGGGGCTAGTGCCTGCTCTGAGCACACCCCCTCAAGAACCTGAACCACTGCCACAGGGGCTCCCTCCCAATACTTTGAGCTCACATGTGATCAGGCAGGTATTGGACGCCTACCACCCCAACCCCGAGGAGGAGGAAGGACCCTTTCACGCCATCGACAAACCTTGGAACCAATAAGACGTTTCGAATTTTCCAAACCAACCAATGAGAAAGGGGAGGCGGGACTTCCGGCGCTGGTTGCTAAGGCAAGCACGTCTCTCTTCCTAACAACGGAGCGAAGCTGATATTTTGGGGTTCAGAGCCGAGGAGGCGCAGGTGAGACCGAGTCCCTCCCCCGCCCCCGCCAGCCCCCTGCTCACCCCCCCAGCCAGGGCTGTCAGCGGGCAGGCCCCACCCCCCAGCCATGGACCCCACCCAGCCGGGGCTCCCGCCGCAGCCAGGGTCCAGCCCCCGCCCGGGATAGCGCCGTCCCCTCCCCCCAGTCCCTTCTAGGTTCTGGTGATAACCCCTCCCCCGGCCTGTGCGATCTGCCGGGCCCCTCCGTGATGGGGTGTGGGGAGGCTCTTGTCCTTCTATGGCTTGATGGCCCTCGCCACCCAGTGGGGGTCTCCCCTGTGATCTGTGTGTGGGGGGGGCTCTGATAACCCGCCCTTGCCAATCACCCAGTGAGGATCCCTGCATAAAACACCAAGGCCCAAAGCATTCTCTGTGTGTGTGTGATTATTTTTCCTCCATCCAGGCCATCTTTTCCCTCTACCCCCCATCGCCCCCATGTCAGGTGGGTCCGATGCCTGGAGCAGGGGGCGTGTGAAGGAGGTGCTGTGCTCAGAAGCGGGTCTGATGCCGCAAAACAGGAACGGGTCTCCAAGGACGCTTCCGTGGGGTTGTTATAAACCAGCTCTATTTAAAATTAAAAGACTTATGGGTGAAATGCCTCTCAACAGCATTTCTTCCCAACCTGTTTGTGTGTTTAAACTGTCTGCTGTATATGAAGGACTCGGAGCTGGATTGTGTATGTCATGGGGCCTGGGGTTGTGGGTGTGACGTTTGGGAGATAAACCTGAAACACCGCAACAACTCAAAGGAACTGCCTCATTCCAGCCATCTAGTTTGCTATCCTGGCTTCCACCATCTGTGACTCCGTGCTGACTGAGTATTTCAGAGGGATGTGTAAAACTCCCACAATCCCTTCTGGGAGAATCCGTAGCCCTAGTACTTGTTACTTCAGTTATTGTGTCTGTAGACTGGCTTTACTATGGCCTCAAAGAGGTGCTGGGTGTGTTATTGCCCAGTGATGGATCATTAGCTTGTCAGGACCTCTTATAATGCTCCTGTTTTCTTTGAGGGGATAGGGGAGTGTCTTATGCCAGATAGGAGAACCAGAGGAGACCAAGGTGAAATGTTCTGAATTTGCCCATCAGAGAGTGCTGTAGGACTGCGTCACCTTCTGAGCGACTGGCCAGGCACAGGCCCAGAGAAGTGGTGCAACAGAGTCTGATGTGGCACTTCCCTGATTGGCAAACCCTGGAGTTGAAAAAAGAAGTCGAAAAACAAACCAAAACAACCCATTAACTATTTCCATCCTGAAATGCACACAAAATCTGTTCCTGTTGCATGCATACTTTGGCCGCATTGCAAACTGTATTGTGTCCTGAACTGGACAACAGCCTAAGGCAGGGGATGGTTGATGCTATGCTCTCTGTTCGGCTATTGGAAAGCATTGCTGTAATTTCACTGTGTCCTGCCCCTTCACTAGCAACCAAGCTGCCATCAAGTCAGAGCCCTATGTCTCTTTATGGAGTTGTGCCCTGAGAGGTGCAGCACATTTGAAGTCTTGACTATGGAAAGTGACAACTTTTTGTAAGCTCTTTGTCTCTGTAATATCTTGTAACAGAGTTCTCCAGGTTAATTTATATACCCTGGAAAAGGTATGGAGAAGCAGTAAGCAATGGAGGAGATGGCAGGATTCACATCTTGCTTCTCATAGTGATCAAACTGAATCTTTTTAAAATTAAACTTTCTTCCCCCCCCTCTTTTAACTAGTTGGGCAGAGAACCACCTGCTTCTGCTGAAACTGTGCTCTCCCTGATTCTCGAGAGTTCCATCCCTCTCGCCCACCTGCACTGCAGCATCTGGCTGGTCCTAAGTAGGCACCTCTGCCCCCTCTCAGGGTCACAGTGGAAGGACCATGGCAGACACCGGGGAGGGGAAAAAGGAGGAGGCAGATTATAAAAGACTTCACAGCTTCCCGCTGATCAGGGTAAGAACAAGGGTGGGCATGTATGATCATGAGAACGTCAAGGTACAAGGATGGGAGATAAATGTATTTCATTCATACCTACCCTCCAAATCAGTTTGTCCTCAACTTCTGAGTAGCTACAAGAATATGATCGTATCATATCAATTCTGCCTGAGGACTGCACCCTCCTACCATTTCCCCATGTTCCACTCTACTGTGAGGCAACTTAGAAGCAGCCTGCTCCAAAGTTTACTAATGTTGCCACTCAGTCAGCCACAGCAAGCTAGGGCAATAGAAAGCAATCCCTTTCTGACCCCACTCCTTCAGCACTGAACATGCTGCCTTTACAGCACTCCCACCACATTCAGGGTACTCTGTGCAGCTTGGGGTTTTTCGGAGGAGCTTGGAAAAAAGACCTCTCTAGGCAATGAGATATGGAACAGAGGGGAAACTATGTGTAACTTAGATTTCCCTGTAGGGCTTATTGCAGTAATATCCAAGGGCTGCCTACCTACTTTTACCAAAATATGAGCACAAAATATTATGATCTATGAGGAAAGGTTAAGATAAATAAATCTTAAATTCAGCTTGGAATAAACAGGTGCAGTTCCATGGGAGTGTCAGGGCTCTAATCACCAGTGTTGTAAATAGTAGTATAAATTGTTCAGAAACTAGTTGTAAGTAGTAACGGAGCATAACTTTTACCTATTTGGCATTGAGTGGCTGTGCAGAAATGAGTGCAGCTGACATGTTGAGGCCATACAGGAGAGGTTGGGATGTATAAGAAAAAGACATTAGAAGGAGAACAGCTAACACACCTTCCCTTTATCTTAATTCCCCCTTTAGTTATTTTTTTCTCATATACCTCCCTCTTCTCAACCCTTTATTCTGCTCTCTCTTACTCTGGTCTCCCATTGACTACACTGATGCAACTGAGAGCAGACCTTGACTCATTGTATGTGTCACGCTTGTCTTGGAAACACAAGGAATGCCAAATTGTTACAAGTCTCGTTGCTTTGTCACTTACACCCATTTTCTTCTCCAACTCTCCCCACTGCTCACAACACTCCTGAATTTGGCCCTAAATATGTCTAACTTGGCTATGTGGCAATGAAGCACACCAAGAAGGGAAAGGAATGGTTTAGGAGGATCCCAGAGGTACAGCTAGGAGTGAAAGGATGAAACTGAGCGAAGGGAAAGCCTCAAATAGCTATCACTGCAAGGTATGTTAGGCTGTGGAATACTCTCCTAAAGGAAAAATTGGAAACTTCATCACTTGTAACTTAAATCACTGAATCTTTGGAATATAAGAAGGGAACAATTCTGCATTGACTGGGAGGGAGGGATGAACAAGAGGTGACCTAATAAGCCTCTTCCATCTTGAACATTTGCATTTCTCCAAAGGCAGAGCTATTTCTGATCTCAAGCCCTTGGCATTTGAGCTCCTATTGGTGATGCTCTTGCGTCCTCTGTGGTACAGATCAGAGGAGCTAGCATGTGTGATTTGTAGGGCACAGCTGTGGCATGATGGAGGGAGCAGCTGACACCAGTTTATCTGCTCTTCTGTCTTGTGCCCAGCTCTTTGGGTTGCTGAGCTCCCTCTTGTTTTTCCCAGCACACAGACATGCCAGAGGAGATGCGAGTGGAGGCCATGGAGCTGTGTGTCACCGCCTGTGAGAAATACGCCACCAACAATGAGGTAACAGTCAGTGCTAAGAAGGTTATTTTGTCTGGACATGCTGGTTGCAATCACTCTGTCTATATGTCTCCATACTTGGAGAGTCTTCTGGAGCAGGAGTAAAGGGGGAGGCAGAAAGGAGGTCAGACACTCTGGTCCCGATTTTCTGCTGCTTTGTTCCTGCACTGGGCACAAGGAGAAAAGGGATGGGGGAGGAAAGGTGATTGGAGTCTCAGACTAGGCTCCGAGCATTGAGAGAAGCTTCAGGCCTGTTCTAACTTAGTCTGCATCCCATTGGCTCTTGTAAGCCAGTTTTCTGTATTCTGAGCGAAGTGGGAGAGAGGTCTCTGATCCAAATATCACTTGGCGGTGCTGTACAGGTAGGGGGGTTTTGCTCCCTCCTGAATTAACATACTTGGTCTAGTACATCCCGTTATCCCTTGGTCTCAGATGATTTCTCGCTGAGCAACAGGGGACAGTCTGCTTGTTACAATGCATGTTCAGTGCTGGGAATGAGTAAGAACTAGAAGGGAGAGTGGGGGAGTTTTTCATATCTTCCATTTGCCCCTCAGGCTGGGAAAAATGCCTTGTGCCACTCTCCAGCATCTCCCCACATCTCCCATCCATTCTCTAGCTGATGCGTGGTGTGGGGGGAAGGAGCTATTCACAGCCTGGCCCAGTCACAAAAGTTGTGTCTTGCTGATTCACTGCAAGGAAAAAGGAATTCCCTCAAAAACAATAAAGAATAATGATCTGATTCTCCTGTCAAACTCATTCTTGTGTGACTTAAATGGGCCAAGTCCTGATTCAAACCAGTGTGAGTGAGAGGAGAATCAGGTTCTAAATACAGACCTCTAATATCTCCTACTGGGTTTTCAGAAGTCTGCAGCAAAGGAGTCTGGGTACTCCTCAGTGGAGCTCTGCTGTACTGTAACCTCACCCTAGCTCTCACCCTCCTCCTGAGAGTCATGTTAAAGAGAGGGCAACAGTGGGGAATTTGTATGCACAAACACACCCCTCCCATCTCTCTGACCTGCTGCTCCCTCTGCATACTCCTGGACTCTTTCTCTTTATTCCTCAGAGTGCTGCTAAGATGATCAAAGAGACAATGGACAAGAAGTTTGGCTCTTCGTGGCATGTAGTGATTGGTGAGGGCTTTGGCTTTGAGATCACCCACGAGGTGAAGAACCTGCTGTACATGTTCTTTGGCGGCAGCCTGGCTGTTTGTGTCTGGAAGTGCTCCTGACACATCTCCTCATGTCCAAGGCTCACCACATACAAGGGATTTCTTCATTCCTTTCACAGGTTTTTGTACAATCTTGAGGCAGGGCTTTATTTTTAATAGGAAAATTTGGGGATTCTTTTTCATACGCTGTGTCTGTGCGTATGTAAATCTGCTGAGCTATCTAATCCAAATTCAAGGGGTATCTCACTTTGATCTTGTGTGTCTCATTGCTTAAACAATAAGGTTAGGCAGGAAGGGATCTGGTGGGTAGGTTATCCCGTGGGGTGCTGTTTATGAAGCCATACATCAGAGCTAGGAGTGTGTGTGAAAGGGAAAAGGGTGCTAATCCAGCCATGCCATCTTCTTCTCCTGTCTTTCCACACTATTTTCTCTCTTCTCTGAAGTCCCTCCTACAGCACGGAAAGGTGATGATCAATGTTGACAGTATTCCTCCCCTCTCATTTTCTTTCTGTCCCTATCTAGGATGACCTTTTGGAACAGGTCATGTGAAGGATCCTCCCCCACTGTCCCAAACAGTGCTGGGGGCTAAGTCTGCTGTCCTGCACCTCTCTCCCACTCTCTGACAAGAACACGACAGCTGAGCTGCCTGGGTGTGAGAAGAAAGTGACAATTTAGAAATCCAAACCCAGTGGGTGGTTGCTGTGCAAACTGACCCCTCCTTTTCACACCCACTGAGCAGTGGCATAGCTCTAAAATGTTTGCAGTTTCTGGCACACGGGGGAGTGGGTGAAAACTCAATACAGCATTTGAATGCATCCTTAAGAAAGGCAAAAACTCTTTGCACACCATAGGTGCCAGTATTGTGCACACTCCATATCTTGTTTAGAGGCTGGTAGTGGGGGGGGCTCCATGTGAGCTGCCAGTTTGTCAGTCATCAGAGATTTAATATACATTTGTTCTTGAGTCTGTTTTATCTTTTTGAAGCTGTGGGGAAGATGTTAAGAGAGAGAATGAACCTACTTGTATTTTACATATATGGCTTATTTATATGAATATGGGGATTTTTTTTAACAATAAAAAGTTTATTACAATGGTGGCTTTTGTGTTTGAGGTTTTCTCTTTAGAACCCATCAAGGTGGGGGCCCAAAGGGAAGGCAGCCAACTGTGACTTAGTTCAGACTTGGGATATGTCTTCACTATTCTGCTGTTGGCTGGGTGACTTGTAGCAGTGGGAGGAAGGAGTTCTGTCCTCTTTAATTTTGGTTTTGTGCTGGTGGAAGGATTCAGTGCTGAGGGAAGGTTGCCAGATCAACAATGCTGGAGAGCAAAGTCGTCTGTTTTATCTCTAGAGCAGGTTCAATATGAGCAGCAGCAGGGCAAACTACTCACGCTCCACACCTTCTGCCAATCTGCCTCAGTCCTGATCTAAAGGGGCAACCTCTAAAGAGGATTTGAGTCTCTGTGGATCATTGAATTGTTGGCATTCTCAGACGAGAGCCCAACAATGCTACAGTCCATGCCAGGTCTTGTCTATCCACAAGACCTTTGGAAAGAAAAAAGTGGAACTAATTGACTTGCATTTAAAAAAAAAAAATCTCCATTTGTCCCCTAATCTCTGTTTTACTTTAGACTGTGAGCTCTAAGGACAGGGCCCATCCTTTCTTGAACATCTGAAAAATGCTTGGCATACCATGGATTCTACTGTAAACAAATAATCTAGTATTACAAAAGCCATCAGAATTTATTTTTTAAATGAGACTATCTGTGCCACTTGCAGTAGGAGCAAAGGCCCTGTGTCCTTTCACATAGGCCTCACCTGTCAGATGGGAAATAAATTTTCCCCTCCTGCCAATGTGGAAGTGGGGACTTAGAGTAGCAAATCCCCATATCCCCTGAGCCATCTACTCCCGTTTCTCTTACCTCATAGGAATTACAGGCTGCATCCCACAAATGAGCCAGCTCCCCCTTTTTTTAAACGAACGTAGCGCTACTGGAAAGGGCTCTAGGGTGATCCAGACATTTAGCCAATGAAAATCTTGGTCCTTTTGTTCTAAGTCTTCCATCCTCCTCAGTGCTATGTTTACGTTCCTTAGGGCCCAGAGGGTAAGTAAGGCAAGTGACTCTGGAAGGCCCTGCCTCTTGTGGGTTTGCAAGCTGTTATGGTGTTTCTGAAACGACACTTTAGTTTCTTTAATTTTATTTCTTTCATGCTAATGAATAGTTAATAGCTGTGCACGTGTGCACACACACACACGCATCCTGGTCATGGGTGCCCATGCTAGGGTCAGGTTGACCTGTAGAGATCAGACAGAGGGAGGGGGGTTACCTCAGCAAACAATCTCTTGGCCCCACCAGCCATCTGTTATCTGGCCGGTGGTCATGTGGCTGCAGCCATGTCTCTGTGACCTGCACAAAACAAGCACATTCTGCTGAAGTTGGCTGGTCCCCAGCAATTAGACCCCATGTCAGGAAGATAAAACCCCTCAGTTACCCCAGTTGCACTTGCTTTAGGAATCTGGGAGGTTCCCATCTTCTCCTATGCCTTTCCCAACAAACACTTCCCTCTACAGACAGCAATCTTGGGCCTTTCTGGGGCCTACCCTGTTCTGGGAGTAGCCACAGTCATTTTCACTATTGGCTGGAGTGTTCCATGAGTGCGTCAGCAATGGAGTTTCAAGGAGATGCCTATTGGTCTGGCAGCAAGTGTGTTTCTCCTGTGTTAAGGGGCAGGGAGAGGAGAGGTTTGTCCTAGTGTAACTTTTCTGGCACCCAGTCCATGTGCTGTTACCATCATCCTACCATCAAACAGTGCTTGAGTCACAGGTGGGGAGGGAGGTGGAAAACTGCAGGGTGGCATGTGTCGGCACCAACCAGCATGACCCTTCCTATCTGCCAGTTGGGAAAGGCCACAATCCTTCAAAATCCAATTATAAGCAGTGAATCATTTGTGACTGACTTTACTGCAAAGGGGAGCAGGGATCCATAACGTTCTGCTATTGGACTGCATGGTGGGGAGTCCCTGAGTCCTTGAAAGCACTGGAAAGGTTGCAGAGGGAATGACCATCATGGACTCCCTGCCCCAAGGGTGACTCAACTCCAGCAGGCAGGGGATGGGAGGCATGAATCTGATCACTTCCCTGCAATGATGTCATGGCAACCAGATGCACTGCTACACAGCCAGATGAGGAGTGTTGGCTTTGAAGCGCTCCATCTCTCGTTTCGCTGCAGGCTCAGACCTGACTCCATGAAAAATCTTTTGGTTAATATTTAATGCTGGCATTGAAGTGATGCAGAGCCTGAGGGTTGCCAGGGCCGTGCCCAGCCTCCTTTCTGCTTCCCACTGTGACACTAACTCACTGTTGTCACAAGGGATGAGGGTTTTGAACACTTCTCGTGTAAGGCTGGGATCTTTGTGAATGGGCAGGCTCCCATACATACACTGATGATGATGATGAGCCCACAAGCTGGGTATGGGATCCTCCTTGCACACAGACTGACCTCAAACCCAGCTCTGTGACCCGGGGAGGTGTGGGGTCCCCACACACCGACCCAGCTCGGAACTGGCCCTGTGACATAGGAGATAACCTCACTGCTCAGTTGTGGGGGGTCCCCATTCACAAAGCAGTGACCAACTCATTTCACATAAGCCACTGAATAGCTTATGGTGGTAAAAGGTTTTGGGAAGCAGGAACCTAATGGGTCTGTATTCCATCCGCAATCCCTTTGAGCCACTTTGTTCCTCCAGGCCAGGGCCAGCTTGGAACCAGTGGCCGCCCTGTGAAGGGCTCTTCCCCAGTCCCTCAGCCTTATCCACTCCCTGCTGCCTGGCTAGGTCAGCAGGACTTTGAAGTCAGTCATTTTGCTGGAAAGCTCTGCTCATGTGAGCCCAGAACACGGATGCACTTAAGAGTTAATGTCTTTAGCAGAGACTAAAGGGGGAAATAAGACCTGTGCATTTACTATCGGCCATGTTATTACTGCAGCGCCAAGGAATGAAATATAGCATTGTCAGAATCTGGGGCGGCCGAAAGCATCAGCTGGAGACCGTTACTAGGCAACCATTGCACCATGGGACATGAGCAAGCAGAGAACTCATCGTTCTCTCCACAGCAGCTCTGTGTGTATGTGTTCAAGAGAGTGTGCATGTGTCCTAGAGAATGTATGACTGTGTCAGAAAGAAAAGTGTGAAAGGGAGGGAAGTGATACTGAGTCAGAGGAATGTGTGTAAAGAAAGTGGGGCTCTGTGTGTGCCCACTGGTGCCATCCAGCCCCCTGGACCTGGGCCCAGGTTGGATCTGCTGACATGGCCACGAAGGGCTTCACATCTTAGCCCCAGCCCCCTGAGTTATCTATTCTCCTTTCCGCAGATCTCCTAGGTGAAAGGAAGATTTAAAAGAGAAAACTGGCATCTCTTTGACTCCTGTACCCTAGTGCTGGCCTCTCACCCACAAGATGGTCTGGGTCCCACTGCCTGTTGCATTAAGTTTGTGATTGCAAGCTTTGCAGGGTTGGTTAAATCCGGGAAGCTCTCCCTTCTATTTACCTCCTTGGCCTTCCTGATGGAACCAGCTTTGTGTGCTATACATCACTGGAAAGGTGAATTTCCTGCAGGAAGGTTTCCCAGAGTTAAGGAACTCTTCAAAAAGATTGAAATCCTCCATACCCGTTTGGCTTAGAAAGTTGCTAGCAAGCTCATTTGGAACGGAGTGAAGATGCAGCTTCCTCTCTCACACTTCTGATTCCTACTTGTCCCATTCTGTAAAGTGCGGTATCAGCAGAAACAATGTAGTGCAAGGGGCAGGTATCATATAGTGCAGGTACTTGAATAACTCTTCCATGGCACCTTTAGCATGACATCAGCACCCCTTGCTATTCCAGTGCTGGAACCCCACCCCAGAATTGATGATGTACCTAAATTCTGACCCAAAACATCCTCTATTATTCCAGTTCTAGGATTCCCCAAAGCAGTTGTACCATCCACCTTGCTCCTGACTTACAGCAACAAGCCTGGGACCCCTAAAGCAGCTTTGCCAGCACACCTCACTCCTGATCTGCAGCCACTCTTGATGTGCCAGTCCCGTCCCTCTCTTCTAGCTCTGCCAATACTTAAATTGTTGATATATCCAGTATGAGTGTCTCTGTGTCTGCATGTCCGTGAAGAGGTTGGTATGTTCAAGAGGCCTTGTAGGTATGAGGGGGGATGTTAGTGTATATGTGGTTGAGTGAATATATTTACATATGTGTGTGGTTATCTGTGAGTGTCCCATTGCGAGCAGGAGGTGGGAGCAAGTTCTTTATAGGTGGATGAATATGTAGGTGCATGCACGTAGATATAAATGCAGATGTAGATGAGGGCATATTAGTGTATATGGCAAGGTGACTGGGGGGTATGTGAGTGGGTATGTCAGGGTGAGTGTGTGGGGCTATGTATGATTGTATGTCAGTGTGAACAGAGGGGGGTACTAGAGTATGTGAAGAGCAGTCTGGGAGAGAGGCTGCAGGGTGGATTAGGTGAGGGGATTGTCTGCAGTCACTTCTGTCATTGAACAATTTGCTGAAACTGATCTGGAACTTGCCCTGTTCACTCTAACCTTGGCACTGCCTGCTCTTCTCTTATCAACATTGATAAACCAAGCTGCAACCTCCCTTCTTCTCTCTGTCCTGCTGACAGCTGCCACATCCAGGGGGTCCTCTCCACAAGGGACCTTGGAGCTGCTCCGGACTCACTGCTATGGAGAGACACAATCACCTTTTGTCCTGAACAGCAACAGCAGCAGAAGAGAAGGTGACAGGTGTTGCTAGCTTAGTTTTCACCTGCAAACCCCAACTTCTGCATTGCCCTTGTTTTTTAACGCTGAAACTCTAAATCCAGGGTGCTACACTGCTTGGGACTTCTCCATCCTTCTTGTTTTTGGCAAGGGGATCACACCGCATAAGTATTAACTCTGTCCTACCCACACGTGGATGTTCGCTCCTTGCCACGTGTATCAGCTTGGAGAGGATGTTACGCCGACTGCAGATTCTGCTCCAGAGGAAGTTTAAAATTTTGCTTTTCTTTCTCCTCCTCTTGGCTCTCTTGATGCACATGGCTTTGGATTTGGCTCTCCCAGCTGCTCCCAGCTCCTGCAGCTGTATCCCAAAAGCAGCAAACCCCTTGGGCCTCCCACCATCTGGCCCATTAGTCTCAGTTCAAAAAAAGTTGAGCCTGCGGATCCTTCAGGATTTCAGTGGCAGCAATGGCTCCTTGGAGAAAGGCTCCCATTCACTGGAAGGGAGGCCACCAGCAGGTGGTGGAAGCAAGATGGTTCTCAGAGATGGTGACTTTGAGCACCAGTGGGAAGATGTGAAGTCGGCACGGACAGGGCGGTCAAAGATGGCAGCACTCTTTGAGCATCCCCTCTATAAGATCCCAATCCCGGAACTGGTGAAGGAAGACAAGCTCTTCAGTGTCAACCCCAAAGAGAAGTTCACACTGAAAAACAGTGGGAGTGATGAATGGTGAGAGACCACCTAACCCAGCGTATTCTTTAGGAACACAATAACCAGACCAGCCTATAGTCCATCTAACGTGGTATCGTGGCCAGGGCTGGCCCTAAATGTATTTGGACCCTGGGTAAATAATTATTTTGATGTCCCAACTCATTCTTCCCCCCTTGGTTTAGAAGAGCCAGGTCCCAATCCCAGAATGCGAGGATGCAATGCCAGCTGGCCAGCCAGCCTTGCAGGGCTTGTGTTCTAGCACAGAGCTGTAACCATAAATGTGGCATCCTAAGCTGTTACCGATGTATAGATAAAGCCAGCCATGGGCCTTCCTCCATTAGTGGCCATTGTCAGATCCTCTGCAGGAAGGCACAAAATCCCCATAATGCACCTAACTGTGCAATACCATACCATATTTTGGTGGGGGTGGGGATGTTTTGAATTCAATGGGTGATCAGCTTCTGCCCAGGAGCATGGGCCATTGTAACTTTATCCTAGTCAGAGTCACTGTTATTCCACATCTCATAAATGGCCTCCTTTTAAACTTTACTAAACTATTTGCCTCAGCTGTCCTGTGGCAGTAAATTCCACAGGTTATTGGCTATGGCCTGTGTTTTCAGAAGTGACTAGTGATTTTGCGAGCCGCACTGGAGGCTCCTCAGAGGGCAGCTGCATGGCACTTTCTGACAATCAGGCCCCTTTAAAGTGTCTCACTGGGCTGCCAAAATCAGACGATGTGAGTAAGTATTTCCTTTAGTCCATTTTAAATGTACTTCCTTGTAATGGGAGGGCCCCCTTGTCCTTGTCTCCTGAAAGGAAGTCAAATGGGAACCTCTATAAAATTCATTATATTATATTATATAAGGTACCTTTATTCTATCGCCTCATCTCCTTTCCAAACTCAACAGTCTTTAATCTCGCAGTGCATAGGAAGTCCTCTTCCCCCTCTCCATAGCGCTCACCATTTGTGTTCCTGTTCTCCAGACTGCCCCCCTTTGAAATGAGATGACCAACAGTTAAGTTACCTACAGTCTCAGCGTTACTTCCTGCCTTGCATTTCATGAGATGTTCTCTCATCTGCAAGGGACTTGGTGGTGCAACGATCACACTGTTGGCATGTGGTTATTTGCATCCCCACATGCCCATGTCACCACTACTCCTAGATGAAGAAATAAAAGCCAGTTGGTAATTAATATTGTAAATACGTAGTAGCTACTTTAAAGGAACCACACTGTAGTTATTAAAAATAGAAGTTAGAAAGAATGGAAATTCAGAGCTATATTCCACAAACAATCTTAACCCTATCTATCTCAGAGGATTAGTTTGTCATATGTCTATAATGTAACCTGAAAGATGGGTATGTGTTGTTTAAGGTATAACTATTAGATGATGTAGTTTCAGTATACTTCCAGGGGAGGGGAGTAGATTTAGAGTATAAACTCTTTTGGGGGTGGGACTGTCTCTTTGTTCTATGCTTGTACAGTACCTGACACAATGGGGCCCTATTCTCAAGTGCCCAGATCCTCAAAGCTATTTAGGCTTCTAAGTACATTTAAGGCTCTGGGCCTAGGTGCTACTGTAATATAACATCATAATGCAAGTGTGCAGAAACTACACTGTATGATAGTTTTAACAGAGATAACGTGAACTCCTCTCCCCAGGTAAATCAGAGGTATAGGACAAACTAATCAAAGGGAAATGGTGGGTCAGGATAAAGGGTCGGTGTTAAGGTTGTTTCTGGAAAATAACTATGAATCTCCTTTGTTCTAACATTTAAAAATATATAAATACAGGTGCCTCCTTTAAAGTAATTGGTGTCATACAACTAACTGTACACTCTGGTGGTAATCCTTATGCTGGGGGAAATTCAGTTAGATTTGGACTCCAAGTTAAAATACATGCAAAGCAGGACTAAGAGGTTTAAATCTATTGTCTTTCTTAAAGTGATACTGTGGAATCCTTCTCGGATCATCAAATAATGCATCCTCCCTCTTCTGTGCCCAGCAGACACTGTGGGCCAAAGGTTTAGTCTGTCCTAAAATACTTGTCATCTGGTAAGACCAGATGCAGAGGATACTTTGGAGAGGCCCAGTCCAGGAAGAGCCAGGGATGGTGTAGGTCAGGACTGAGGTGTGTGTAGGAGCCTAGGCCTGGAAGAGCAGGGAGTGCTCTCCCACCCTCTCTTTGTATTGCCATTCCTCCTATCTCCTTTCCATCGGCTGCGAATGACTCTCGTGTTTGGGGAGGCTGGATCCGAGCGCTGAAAGCTCCTTAGAAGCGGGACGCCGGCACCCGGACTGTAGCCCTGCTCCCGCTCGGCCTCCTCCCCCTGATGCCCCACCCACCTGACGCTCCCTTCTCTCTGCCCCCTCCTGCCTTAGGGGCAAGCGACAGAGTGGGAGGGGGTGGAGAGGAGCAAGCCGTGGGCGGGGAGGGACCTTGGGGCAGAGCATGGGCAACACCATGGTCCAGGTGCTGGTGGCATCCCCACCTCTCAGGAGCTTCTGCCGGCTAGGGTGACTGGATGTCCCGATTTTATAGGGACAGTCCCGATTTTGGGGTCTTTTTTCTTATATAGGCTCCTATTACCCCCCACCCCTTCCCGATTTTTCACATTTGCTGTCTGGTCACCCTACTGCTGGCAGTGCTCCAAAGGAGGCAGGTCATGGCGCCTCCAAAGGGAGGTGTGCCACATCCGGCATTGCTTGCCCCGCATGGTGAGGCTTAGCCTCCCCAAGCCTCGTATACCCGCCACCCCTGCTCCTCTCCACCCGGTCCCCTCCCAGCTTCTTGTTTGCTGATAGGTGTGTGAGAAGGGGCTGATCTTGTCTTGGTGTGACCATACGGGAACACTTTGGAGATGGAGAGTACATTGTGCATGTCCTAAACCCTGTTGTTATGCGGTGGTGGCTTTGGGGCTGCAGGGTCAGCAGCAGTAAAGCAGAGATGGTCCTTCCGACTGGGAAGACCCCATATGATACCTACCCCACGTGGCTCAGGTTCCACATTGGCATCAATCGCTATGAGCTGTACTCCCGGCAGGACCCCATCACTCCTACCCTGCTGGAGGAACTGGCTACACAGAAAATCATCGGCTCAGGTACCAGTCTCGCTTGCCTCCCCCTGTGTGCCCTCCGTGTCTGCGTTGCTTTTTGTCCCTCTCTCTGAGTCTGTCTGTCTGTCCGTCCCTCTCCTCATTCTCTTTTCCCCTTTTCTCCTGCCCTGGCCCTGATTCTCGTCTGTATCATTTCAGTCCAGAAACCTGGAGGGACCCAGCTGAAGTTGATCATGACGTTCCCAAATTACGGGGAGGCACTCTTCAAACCCATGAAGTGAGTAAGGCCAGCAGGAGAGGGGCCAGGGCCCCGTCAGTTCCAGAAATGGGCCTGTACCAACATCCTGGATCCAAACACCCTGGGCTTGGGCTTGGGCTTGGGCTCATTGTAAATCATTTCATTACCTGGTGAGGAAATCCAGGTAGGAGACTGAGGGAGGCAGGGACTCTAGCCTTATTCCATGAGCTCACTTACCAGGGCCCCTATAAGGGAAGCTGGTGGGAACCTGAGGTGACCTCCCCCACTGGCACCTTCTTCCTGGGAACAAATAAGATGTGCTGTTCAGCTGTTTGTTTCTGATGGGGCGGTGCGACCTCTAGTGGTAGAGGAGAGCAAATCCTCAGAGTGGATCATTTTGTATATTCGCAAAAAGAAAAGGAGGACTTGTGGCACCTTAGAGACTAACCAATTTATTTGAGCATAAGCTTTTGAGAGCTACAGCTCACTTCATCGGATATTCACATCCAGTGAGGTGAGCTGTAGCTCACGAAAGCTTATGCTCAAATAAATTGGTTAGTCTCTAAGGTGCCACAAGTACTCCTTTTCTTTTTGCGAATACAGACTAACACAGCTGCTACTCTGAAACCTGTCATTTTGTATATTGTTTGCACAACTTGCAGGACTTACAAGAGGTGGGGGGCAGAGAGGACGGTTGTACCAGGGGGTCCCGAGCAGGGTGCCCCCCAAAACGTCTGTAATATCTGTGTAAATAAATAAAGAAATGGGAGGGGTGAGGCCCCAGCCAACACGATGTACTGCGGCTGTTAATTTCTCTCTACGGGCCTGACAGCATGTTAGGGTGACCAGATAGAAAGTATGAAAAATCGGGACAGGAGGTGGTGGGTAATAGGCACCTATATAAGAAATAGCCCCAAATATCAGGACTGTCCCTATAAAATCGGGACATCTGGTTACCCTACAGCATGTATATGTAAAGAATAACAGGAGGAATGTCAGGATGGGGGACTCTATCCTGGGAAGCAGTGACTGAAAAAGGGTGGTTTCCTGGTGAATAATAAGCTGAACTTGAGCTCCCTGTGTGATGCTGTGGCCAAAAGATGCAATTCTGGGACGTATAAACAGGGGAATCTCAAGTAGTAGTAGAGAAGTTATTTCATCTGTGTATTTGGGATTGGTGCAAGCACTGCTGGAATACTGTGTTCAGTTCTGGTGCCCACAGTTCAAGAAGGATGTTGATAGATTGGAGAGGGTTCAGAGAAAAGCCATGAGAATGATTAAAAGATTAGGAAACATGCCTGACACAGTGATAGACCCAAAAAGCTCAATCTATTTATCTTAAAAAAGAGACAGTTAAGGTGACTTGTTTATAGGCTATTAGGGTGACCAGATGTCCCGATTTTATAGGGACAGTCCCGATTTTGGGGTCTTTTTCTTAGATAGGCTCCTATTACCCCCCACCCCCGTCCCAATTTTTCACACTTGCTGTCTAGTCACCCTATAGGCTATAAGTATCTTCAGTCTAGCAGAGAAAGGTATAACATGACCCAATGGCTGGAAGTGGAAGCTAGACAAATGTAGACTGGAAATAAGGTGTAAATTTTTAATGGTGGGAGTAATCAATCATGGGGACAATTTACCGAGGGCCGTGGTGGATTTTCCATCACTGGCAATTTTTAAATCAAGATTGGCTGTTTTTCTAAAGATCTGCTTGCGGAATGATTTTGGGGGAGTTCTATGGCCTGGGTTATACAGGAGGTCAGGCTAGATCAGTGGTTCTCAACCTCTTTACCATTGTGGGCCACATATGCAGCTCTCTATGTATTATGTGGGCTGCAGCTGTGTGCTGTATGGCCATGAGGGCGTCACATGGGCTGCAGCTGTGTGCTGATTGGGCCACAAGCAGCCCCAGGGGTTCAGAACCATTGAGCTAGGTGCTCATAATAGTCCCTTCTGGCCTTGGAATCTATGAATCTATGAAACATATAGCAAATGATAGGATGACACTGGGGCAGTTCATGAATGGGGATGGGAGGTGGTTTCCACAGCTCTGGTGTCCACAGTGAGTTTGGAGAGGGAAGTGACATAAAACATGCACCTAGATCAGAAAGTGAATGATTCTAAGTTTCTCCCATAGTGGTGAGCAGGCTTAGGCTCGGCACTGGAGGCTTTAACCTCCTCTGTCCCATCCCTGCCCTTCCCTTTCATTTCAGGCAGACCCGGGACCAAGAGACCCCAGCAGATTTCTTTTACTTCTCGGACTTTGAACGACACAATGCAGAAATAGCAGCCTTTCACCTGGACAGGTGCGCGCCTCAAAGCCCTTCCAGCTCTGTTCTTCAGGAGACAGAGAGTACATCTATTAAAGGGGGCTGGCAGCAGCCCTGAGATCTTAGCCACAGGATCTGCCATCTGCAGGGAGCCCCCTTTCTCCATCTGGTGGGGAAAGAGGGGAATCCTAATTCAGACTGTTAGCACCTTGGGGAAATAATTGTGTATGGCACCAAAACATCATGCACATCTACGATGCTATGTAGATTCAGCTCCACATTCATTCATTCATAAGATCCTGCACACTCATTGCTTATTCAGTGGGCCCAAACCTGGCCCTGGAAGGCATATGCCTTTGCCAGTGCACCTCAGTCTTGACCTGCAGCATTTCCTACTTTAGCAGTCCTGGGACCCCCTGATACAAGCAGCTGTCAATACCCTTCAATCCTGACATTAGAGCACCCCTCGCCTTCCCCCCAATCCAGCTCTGCCATGTCCTCTTGTCCGGACCCATAGGATCCCCACTGGCCTACCCCTGGCCAGTTCTGGTCCTGCCACACAGCTCTGCTGATGTACCCTGATACTGACCCCAGGCACTTCCAGTGCAGGCCTCTCCTAAACACAGATAGTCTGAAGCCCCGCGACGGGGGGATGGAGCCTGAAGCCCCGCGACTGGGGGATGGAGCACGAAGCCATGTGGCCAGAACCTGGGGCCCCGCTACTGCACAGCCAGAGCCTGGGGCTGGAGACCAAAGCCCTGTGGCCAGAGCCTGCTGCCCCACCACCCCAGGGCTGAAGCCTGAAGCCTGAGCCCCACTACCCATGGGAAGGTGGGGAACTCACCGCCTGCCTGCTCCTTCAGTGTTGTGCCTCAGGTGTCTCCAGAGTGGGGCATGGCCCAACCCCTGCTGGCAGCCCTCGCAACCAATACCAAGGGAGTGCATCTTGGCGCACCAGGGAGGGGGAGGGACTACTGCTTTGCTCCCCATCACATCCCCCCCCAGTCACAGTCCAGGAGGCTGTGGCCGCAAGAAAAGCCCCTGGTGGCCCCATGTGGCTACAGTGGCTGCATTTGAGAAACACTGCATTAGCGTATCTTCTCCAGGAACTTAGGAGTTGCTGTATTGGATCAGATCACCTGTAAACAACCTCCACCTAAGGGAGAGCAGGGCAATGACCTATGGGGGCCATCTAGCCCAGAAACCCGTGTCCAACACCTGCCAGTATCTGAAGCTTCAGAGGACGGTGCAAAATCCCTGTGATTTGCACCTAATTTGTGCAATACTACGACAGTGGGGTAGCAGAGATTTTCCTGAGCCCACATCTTACACACCAGAGCATGGTGATCAATAGCCCTTGTCATTTTTACTCTAGCTAAAGTCGCTGCAGATGCTGTTCTTATTGCTGCGTCTTCCATCTCATTGTGAAACAAACACTCAGTTTAGGGAAGAAACTGCTTTGGTCCTGCGTTTTGTTTAGTTCCTTGTGTGCTCTCCTTGTCCCCGAAGGATCCTGGATTTCCGGAGAATCCCCCCAGTGTCTGGCCGTTTGGTGAATATAACTAAGGAGATTCGTGACATCACAACTGACAAGAAACTGGCTAGAACCTTCTTCATTTCCCCAGGTGAGTGTTCTCTGTCACAGGCTCCCCGGCTGGGCTGCTGCGGGGGAACTGCAACTCCGGTGACAGGCAGCTTCATGCCCCACGTGCCACTGCCCAACCCACATGTGATTAAGGAATGATCTGCAGTGCATCTGGAAAGAGAACACCTGCCTGAGTGCTCTGGAGCCGTTCCTGGGTTATCTGCCTGGGTTCTATGTCTTCCTCCAATTCAGATTATCGGCCTGGTTGCTCCATCTCACTAGAGATTACCTGCCCAGGAATCCCATCTTCCCTTGGAGTTACCTGCCTGAATGCCTCTTTCCCAAGATACAAGACTTCCCAATGACTTTACCAGCGGGCATGTCCTCTCCCCCAGCCCATTGATCTCCTGCTAGCCATGTATTTCAGGCTGTGGGTGTTATAGTGGGATCCCAGCTATGTCCTTGCTGCGTTCCAGCCACATTGGAGCCCTTTTAGGTTAAGTGCACAATGATAGCACCTCTTCTAATTCAGATCGATTGCTGTACAGAATTACTGTCCACGTTCTGCAGGTGAGCTCTCCTGAGCCAGCATGCCATCGCACTCACCAGATAGGCTGTTACTCCTTGGGTGGGTTGGGACTGCTGCTCTTTGCTGACCTTTGCTCTGTCCTGATTTGACCGGCTCCCCACAGCCAGCAATGTCTGCTTCTTCGGCGAGTGCTCCTACTACTGCTCCACGGAGCACGCCCTGTGTGGCAAACCGGACCAGCTCGAGGGCTCCATGGCGGCCCTCCTGCCTGACAAGGAACTGGCTAAACGCCACTCCTGGCGCAGCCCCTGGAGACGCTCGTACCACAAGAGCAAGAAGGCGGAGTAAGTGTGTTGGAGGGGAAGTTAGGGGTGCAGGTGGGGTGGGTGGTGAGTGTGGCAATGGGATGGGGGCTGCAGGAGAGATATGGCGGCGGGACAGGAAGACTGACAGCTGTGTGGGGAAGAGGAGGGAGTGGGAAAGGTGGTACAGACAGTGTCAAGGCACTGGGTCAGGGATGCAAGCTGAAAGTGGTGATGTTCCCCACACCACAGCCACACATGAGAGGGGACATCAGGATTGCCAGGTGTCCAGTTTTTGCCTGGAACACCCGGTCAAAAAGGGACCCTGGTGGCTCCGGTCAGCAATGCTGACTGAGCCATTAAAAGTCCAGTCGACGGCACAGCAGTCGACTGCCTGCCGTGGGTCCATGCGGCTCCTGGAAGCAGCAGCATCTCCCCCCTCTGGGTCCTACACATAGGGGCAGCCAGGGGGCTCCGTGTGCTGCCCCCGCCCCAAGCGCCAGCTCCTCAGCTCCAATTAACTGGGAACTGCGGCCAATGGGAGCTACGAGGGTGGTGCCTGTGGATGGGGCAGTGTGCAGAGCCGCCTGGCTGCTTAGGAGCCTGAGAGGGGACATGCTGCTGCTTCAGGGAGCTGCTTGAGGTAAGCACTACCCGGAGCCTGCACCCCCAGTGCCCCAACCTCCTGTCCCAGCCCTGATCCCCCTTCTACCCTCCGGACCCCTCAGTCCCAGCCTGGAGCACCCTCCTTCACCACAAACCCCTCATCTCCGGCTCCATCCAAAGTCTGCACCCCCAGCCAGAGGCCTCACACACACCCCACACTCCAACCCCCTGTCCCAGCCCACAGTCCCCTCCCACACCCTGAACTGCTCATTTCTGGCCCCACCCCAGAATCCACACCCCCAGTCCAAAGCCCTCACCCCTTCCCACATCCCAACCCTCTCCCTCAGCCCCCTGCCTCAGCCCGGAGACACCTCTCATACTCCGAACCCCTCAGCTCCACCTCCCATCCCAGAGCCCCCTCCTGCACCCCAAGCCCCTCATTCCTGGCCCAACCCCAGAGCTCATACCCCCAGCGAGAGCCCTCACTCCCTCCCGCACCCCAACTCCCTGCTCCAGCCCAGTGAAAATAAGCGAGTAAGTGAGGCTGGGATGGAGTGAGTGGTGGGTGGAGCCTTGGAGAAGGGGTGCGGCCTCAAAGGAGAGGTGGGGCAAGGGTGTTCGGTTTTGGGCGAATAGAAAGTTGGCAACCCTAGACATCTACCATGGAGTGTCCCTTGAAATCCGTTCCTGGGTGTGGGGGTTGAGAAGGCCCAGGGAAGCCAAAATGGTTAAAAAGAGTCATCCAAAGTTTCTGTGATGATCTCCCCACTCCCGGAGCCCAGGACACCCTGTGATTTCCTCCCTTCGGCCTCTCTTCTAAGGTGGGAGCTGAATCAAAATTACTGTGCTCAGGTGAGAAAGACACCACCTTACGACAGTGGCTCCCGCCTGCTCAACCTCATAGACATGACTGTGCTTGACTTCCTGATGGGTGAGTGTGTGCCCCTCTAACAACCTGCCCATGCCTTCCCAGGCCTGGGGCTACAGATCTGCCCACATGTGACACACTCATGCCTGCAAGGAGGCTCTGAGGCTTTTGCATAGACATTTTTATTCACAGATGACTAGGGTTGCCAGTTTTGGTTGGCTGTATTCTTGGAAATTTCATCACATGACATAATCTTTAATTAAAGATTAATCTTTAATTCCTGGAAACTCCAGGCCAATCCTGGAGGGTTGGCAACCCTACAGATAACCCATGCCTGCAGATAGTAGGGGGGCAGAGTCAGGGCAGCTGGCTTCAGCAGTGTTACTGAGCATGCTCAGTCTGTGTGAGCATGCTCAGTACAAGCCAAGCAGCAAATCTGGGAAGGCACGTGATCCTGCCTGCCACTTCTGCTTTTATTTATAGATCAGACAGAACTCACAGGGCAATGACAGGGCCCCTTCTGGGGAACTTGTCTGTCTCCCTGCCTGCTTTCCCACGCTACCCCTTCACAGCTGTTACCGCATGAGTCCCTTGCTCTGCCCCCTATTGGCTGCACTCTGGTATTGCACTTCACACCATATTAGGTATTTCCATCATTACACTTAATTTTCATTTTTAACTTCCAGAATTTTGTTTTAAACCAAATGAACCCTGGGCTCATCCACTCTCCCCCGTTCTGAAATGTCGTTCTTAGCACTCTGGTTATATATTACACTTTCTCCATTACCAGCAGAAAGCCGTTTCCTTCTTGACTGTTATTAATGCCACTGGCACCATAATGACCTGCCCTAGATCACTGAGGTTCAGGTTGTTGTTTGGGAGGATGAAGCCCAGCTTGTCAAGTGTTCCAGGGTAACATTCACAACAGTGGGTGTAATATTGTCCTTTCACATGCTTCCTTGTTGACCAACCTACAGCATTGTTGGTCTACACCACATTGGGAGAGCTACTTTCCTTTTAGTAAAGGTGCCTTTTTATCTTATCTGTGTCAAGATTTGCACCCCCACACATCTAACTTCAGCATCCTGCTTTGCTTAGCTGGCCAGCATTTTCTACATCTGTTTTTGCATCTTCCGGACTGAAGTGTACAGCCAATGGCTCTCCCCTTCGAGCACTGCCAACAAGTCACAATTTCCCCTGCAAAGGTCGTAGAAATAGTACCAACTAATGAAATTATCCCGTTCTCCAGCTGTTGTGGCCCTGGGAACTCCTTAAATCGAGGCAATAAGGCTCAATAGCATCTGTAAGCTTTATCATTCATCTGTCTTCTCCCTTCTCACAATAGGCATTCAGAGCATTATGGTGCCATCTATTGGGAAGCAAGGGTCAAAAAAATGGTTAAATCCTGCTGTTACAGTAGCCACAGAGAGTATGTCTACACAGCAAAGAAAACCCTGTGGCTGGCCCATGCCTGCCAACTTGGGCTCGCGGGACTTGGGCTGCAGGGCTGTTTCATTGCTGCGTAGACTTCCAGGCTCTGGATGGAGCCCAAGCTCTTGGACTCTGCAGGGTGGGAGGATCCCAGAGTTTGGGCTGTGGCCCAAGCCCGGGAGTCCTCAAAGCAATGAAACAGCCCTGTGAGCCCAAGTTGGCTAGCACAGGCCAGCCACAGGGTTTGATTTGCTGGGTAGACATCCGGAGTCAGTGCATCCTGACCCCTGCCATGTGACAGGGACCTGATCTTTTGTAACCCCACATCTGATGACTAAAGCCAAGAATAAAAACCAGTTGGTTATGTTCTGAATGTCTGTCATAGGATGGGAGAAGAACTTACATTTACTTCAGTGGGGCCATGTGGGATGTAAATCTATGTGGCCTATATGTCTTGTGCTCTTACACTGGGTGGCTAGTGTTTTTAACTTATCTCCAAGCTGTTGAACCTTTGCTACTGTCAATATACAGCATTTGCTGCACAGGGGCATTCAGCCAAAAGACAATGATGGCTATTGCCCAGTCATTGGCTAATGCTGTTAGTGTTTTTTTCCCTACCACTCTCATTCCTACCCCTCCTGTTTCAGACCCTTCTTCTTTGCTGTGGATGTATTCCAGTGCTGTGCCTCGGTGCTGTTCACAATGTTCTGTTCACTGAGGGATCTGAAGAGCATGTCTTGATCACTGCTTGTTTGTTGTCTCTGCTGAATCCCAGTCTCTTTAACTGGTTACATAACTTGGACAGTTTCCCTTTTCCACTATGTTTTGTCACTGATGCAAGCAGTTAGGCTGATTTTGCTGCTGGTGCCATTGGACTTACTTCTGCTCCATTTATGGCTATTGTCCGTTAATAGCTTTCAGGGTGCCCCAGATTGTTGCAGTGAGAATAGTTGGAGGCCTTCAGTCTCAGCTCCATGCTGGGGACAGATTGATCCTCCAAGTCCCACACACAACTTAGACTTGGAAATTAATATCTTAGATTTGTCCTCAGTGATCTCTTCTCTTTCATCCCTTTCTCAATTTTCATTCTGCTACTTATCTACCTCTTCCTTTTCTGGGATTCAGTTCAGGTTACACCCTATCAAATACCACCAGACAGATTAATGGGGCATGCTGTTGTGGGCAATAAGACTTACGAATGTATTGCTAAGCATTGCAACTTCACTCCCTCTTTGGGAGTTGCCAGTTTCTCTGCAGGCCATTTTCCTCCCTTGACCCTTCTGTTAGCATTATCCATGTTTTCAAACACTTCTGTCCTTTGACCCCAGAATTCAAGGTTGTTCCCTTAAGCAGATGTCTGAATGTTGATTCCCCAAACTGTAAGGGGTCTGTAACAGACCATGCCTCCCTCTCTCTAATTTTCTTTTGCTGGAATAAATTTGGAACTATGGCCAAGACTTTCAAAAGTGTTGAGTGATTTTAGATGCCCAACTTGAGACATCTTAAAGTGGCCTGATTGTCAGAAGGTGCTGAGTACTGGCCCTCTGCAAATCAGGCCTTTTAAGCTGTCCCAGATCAGAGACCCCAAATCACTAATCACCACTTTTTAAAATCTTGGCCTGTGTCATTGTGCTAGCCAGTGTTCACCCTCTGGAGCAGGCCTTTTGCTGCACCTGGATGCCTTACGCCTGACAACATACTGGAATAGTGTTCACCATTTTTCTTCTCGACTCTTCTTTCTGCTGCTTGGACAACAGCTACATCCCTGGTATCTCCTTGGCTGGTATCTCATCAGTGTCCTGCAAGGGACTTTGGAGATCTTCCCCGTTAGCTTATTTCACTTGTTTCCCCACATAGGCATATTACTGGATAAATCGTCCATTAAGCAAGTGTTATACTTTCCCCTGAAGTATATTGCACTGGCTATTGCTAAAGAGAGGAGGCTGGACTTGATTGACCGTCAGTCTGATCCCTGTGACTTGTCTGCTTATCTCTGTTGTCATGATTAGCTGTTTAACTCTACGGGAGTTTCCCTGGCCATTTACAGCACCTTACAGTTCTCAGGGTCCTGACATAGTAAGTGTTCCATGAGACTGAATTTTGGTATCTGGAGACAAGCAGATCCAATCACTTTCTGCTGATTTTTTTGCTTCCAGTACTACCACTGAATGCATGTGTTCAAGCAAAAAGAAAAGGAGTACTTGTGGCACCTTAGAGACTAACCAATTTATTTGAGCATGAGCTTTCGTGAGCTACAGCCCCACACTGACAGTTAAATCAGTGCCCCTGGCTCCTGGTGAGGACATGCACTGCTGACACAAGAAGCATAGTGTGGACAAGCAAAGTGATGTAATTACTGTGGTGGCTGTGTCGACGTAACTTAGGTCAACATAATTTTGTAGTGTAGACGTGCTCTTTGTCTACTCTATCCCTGGAGCGCAGGATGTGCTTGAAGCAGAATGTCCAGTTTACCTTCTCTGCTGCTTCCCCCCTTCCCCTTTGCCTTTCCCCTTTCCCCATTCTCCTCTCCCTTCTGCAGGTAACATGGACCGACACCACTATGAGACCTTTGAGAAGTTTGGCAACAACACCTTCCTGCTTCACCTGGACAACGGCCGAGGGTAAGGGTGGGAGATGGACTCCTGCTGACAAGGAGTATGGAGAACAGCAGACACAGGGAGGCCAGGGGAAGGTTCTGGCAAGGGGTGTCTCTGCATATGCTGGGAATGATGTGGCAGTCCAGACATTGCTTGTGATGTCATTGCCATATTGCTGTTGAGGTCTCTGGCCCAGGTGGCTGGACAATATTGCACAGCCCATAAGGGGCACATTACACTCATTCAGGAAATCGATACTCTCTTTGCTCTCCTTAGATTTGGGAGACATTCTCATGATGAAATGTCCATCCTGGCCCCTCTCCAGCAGTGCTGCAGGTAATGGCTTTCTTTACCCCTTCCCTCCTGCCCCATTCCACCCCCGAGGGGGTAGCTTTCCAAGGAATCAGTGGAAATCTGATTGTTCTGGTTCAGGAAGTGCCCTGTCTGGGCTTGGGCGACTGGATTTTCAAAGTGGAAAAGCAGGATCTCTGTCACATGGAGTAGAGTGGCTGCTGTGGCCCACCCCAGAGGTGTCTGTTTCAGCAGTGGGTGAGCAATCCCTGCATATACTGTCTGCAAAGCACTTTGGGATCAGTCAGGATGGACGGCACTGCATGAATGTCAGGTATTGTTGCAGCTGTCCCGTTACTTGGTTGATTTTTCTTTTCTCCTTTCTTCCCTTCCCCTCACCCCCACTCTTAGTATCAAGAAGTCGACATTCTTGCGCTTGCAGCTGCTTGCCACGGAGCCGTACCGCCTCAGTGATGTCATGCGGGAGTCGCTGGCCTCAGACCGCCTCTCGCCAATCCTGTCAGAGCCTCACCTGAAGGCGCTGGACCGGCGGCTCCAGCGAGTACTGGACATGGTGCGCGTGTGCATGGCAAAGGGAGGCCAGAAGGCAGTGCTAGTGGATGACATGGGAAAGCTGCAAAAAGGGAAATGGCAGCACCAAGAGACAAGGAGCAAACAAGCGTGATGGGCTGAGCAGACACTACTTCCCACCATGACCCCTGAGGCTGCCTCTGCAATCTGGACTCTTGCTGAATGAGACTCAGCACCGGTGCAGCCACGGCTAGGTGCCCATATTGGGGGCATAGTCCCTGGATCTACTGATGGTGGGGAGAGGGAGACAGTTTAGAGGGGGAAGTGAGTGGGGCAAAGAGAGACAAATGGGAGGTCTGGCTGTAATCGAGGGGGGAACCCTACATAGTGAATCCAGGGGAGGGAGGGAAGTAGCTTTCAAACTCCGGTAAGCGTTCAGCTCCTACAGAGTCCTGGAGCCAGCAGGGCCAGTCTGCACTAGAAACTTGCATCAGCACAGTTGCGCCGCTGTAGCACTTCTGGTGAAGACGCTCTAAGCTAATGGGAGAGAGCTCTCGTATAGGCATAATAACTTCACCTCTTTGAGAGGCGGAAGTTATGTCAGTGGGAGAAGCTCTCCTGCCGCCATAACGCTGTCTACATGGTGGGTTAGGTCGATACAACAACATTGCTCAGGGGAGTGGATTTTTCACATCTCTGAGCAATGCAGTTATAGTCTTGAAGGGAGTATGTAGTGTAGGCCTGGGTTTAGGTAAGGCTAAGGACCCCGGACTCCCTGCATTAGGGAGAAAGGTTGCTCTTGTGGATAAGACACTTCTGGAGACTCAGGAGATCTGGGTTCATTTTTTGGGCCATCGCCTCTGTGACCTTGGGTAGGTCACTCATCTCTCTGTGCCTCCGCTCCCCTTCTATAAAAGGGAGATAATAATCATGCCTTTCTCTCACCTGTGTCTGTTTATTTGTAAGTTCTTTGGGCCAGAGACTGTCTCTCGCTATGTGTTTGCACATCACCTAGCACAATGGGGCCCTGATTTTGGTTAGCGTCTCGAAGCACTGCTGGAATACAAGTAAATAACATGAATATTTTGCAGGGGGAAAGCCTCCAGGGGGAACTCCCTGTCTTACAGTGACAGTCACATTAAAAAATCATAGCTTCTTAGTCTACATTTAAGGTGTTTCAGTGTTTTTGTCACTCAGAGATAAGCCTGTGACGTGTGAGTTAATAAATAACCCTCACCTAGCTGGGAGCGCGCTGCCTGCCGTGGCTGGAAACTCACGGACACAGTAACTGGGGGGCTATGGGGGTGCATCAGGTCACCAGGGAAGCATGGTGTAGTGATTAGTGTGTGGCTTGGGGAGTTGCATTCATGACTCCTCTGGGTTCCATTCATGACTCCTCTACTAGTTTGCTGTGCGCAGCTTGGAGAATTCAGAGAAGAGCTGCGTAAAGCAAAAGCAGTCATTATTGTGATAAAAACAACAAGGAGTCCGGTGGCACCTTTAGTCTTTAAGGTGCCACCAGACTCCTTGTTGTTTTTGTGGATACAGACTAACACGGCTATCCCCTGATTACTGTGATCGTGGTGGATCTCGTATTGCCACTGCAGACCTTCACTGCATCTCAGCTTGTGCCACTGCCATTACACTGTACTCTTCCTTTGCTCGGTATAGATCATTGCCCTCATCCTAGCGTGAAAACAAGGTGCTAGTGACTGCTGGCACTTTAAATCTCTAGACCTGTTCTGAGCAGGGTTGGGTGATACAGTGGTTAAAAACATTGGCAGATAGCCTACAGGAGAGCTCCTGCCAGTGAAACTGCCCCAGTGACAGCAATGGTGGAAAATTAGTCCAGTGTGGTAGAAAAGCCCCAGTGGAGTTGGAATGATCAAATCCCTGGTACACAGAGCCATGGAGAGAATCCACCCCAACCTCCAATAAGGAGGCAAAACTTTGCAGATTCTCATATAATTGCCTTTCACCACTTCTTAATTCTCCCTGAATAAGGGTAATAGCAATATACAGGACTGTTCACATTCACAACACTTTACCTGCTAGATCCTCACAACCAAAAAAAGAGATAAAAGATGGTCCAGTGCTCCAGGCATCAGCCTGGGGCTGGAGAGAGCTGGATTCAAATCCTTCCTCCGCTGCAGACTTCCTGTGTGACATTGGCCAAGTCACTTAGCCTCCCTGTCCCTCAGTTCCCCCTCTGTAAGATGGAACTAATTGTGCTTCCTTACCTCAGGAGAGGATTATAAGGAGAACTACATTAAAAACTGGGGTGCTCAGGTGCTGTATTAATCGGGGGTAGGCAACCCAAATCTCCCTTGCAAGGTGGGTAATTCCCATTTACAGATGGGGAACTGGGAGGTGAAGTGAGAGGTCAGAGAAGAAGCCATTGGCAGAGCCAGGACTAGCACTCAAGATTTCCCATCCTGTGTCTAAACTATTGGATCATGTGTCTCTCCAGATCTTTTCCCTCCTCCGTTTTTCTTGATAAATCCTTCACAAACTCTGCCATGGTGACATCACAGCAGCTCTCATGGGAACAAAAGGCATCCATCTTTTAATTACTGATGGGATTACATGATTTTGCACTTGGAAGAACCTGGACTGTGGTCTGGGGGGCGGGGAGGAGAGCAAGTGAGCCTGCAGTTCCAGCACAGTTATCTAAAGACACAGCAAAGAGAAACATAAATTTGCCAGCCAAGGCTTTGGGAGAACAGGGTCACTAATCTGCCTTTCCTCTTCAAATGCCCCCTGCTTGAATTTTCTCTCACACGTGAGAGTTGTTCTTTTAAATGGCACAGATCTATTCAGGGACTAGCACCATATTTAGCCCTGGTGGCTCAGCACCTAGATTATCCCCCTAATCCCTCTAGGGGGAGTTGGAAATTAATCTGCAGTAGGTTTCCGTCAACAAAAACTGCGATGGGGGCAGGGGGAAGGCAGGTGCTGCTAGCAAGGTTGGGGGTGCTGGTGCTACTATTAGGCTGTGGTAGCGTCCAGGATGTGCTAGGTACTGGTGTTCTTGCTTTAAGGAATGGAGAGCTTGTGTTACAGGGAGAGGTTAAAAGAGTTTAAATACATCTAGTCTGGTCAATGATGATAAATGGGGGATTCAGTCTACGAGTAACTGGGTTGTACACAACAAGGACAGAGGGGCATACGGTGGGATTTAAAGGAGTCTCACTAAGGCCTTGGTGGCACTGAAGGTATGTCTACACTGCAATAAAAGACCGGCAGCACGGCCGCAGCGGGCCTGGGTCAGTTGAGTCAGGCTTGTGGGGCTGTAAAATTGCAGTGTAGAGGTTGGGGCTTGGGCAGGCGCCTGGGGGCTCAGACCCAGAGAGGCAGGTGAGTCTCAGAGTCTGGGCTCCGGCCCCAGCCTGACCGTCTACACTGCGGTTCGGGCAGCCCGAGCCCAGTGAACCCAAGTCAGCTGACCCAAGCGCTGAGACTCAGTGTAGACATACTCTGCAGTCCAGCCCAGCGGTGGGGAAAGCTCTGGTGTGGGCTGGCTTCCAGGGCGTCAGCCCCCATGTTGTCTAGGCCTGCTCTCCGCTGGTTAAATGACCTGGCCCTATAAACACCAGAGCCTTGCTCCCACTAGAGCTCTCCCCAGTGCTACTATGGGCTGTGCCTAGGGCCGCCCCAAAAGCAAAAAAAAAAAAGGGGGCTGCCGGAGATGGGGGGCGGAGGAGTCCGGGAGGGGGGGAGGGCGGCCTCTCTTCTCCGCCTCCGCTCTCCCCTGCAGGGGCAGAAGCTCGGTGGTGCTGCGCGCCCCGGGCTCTGCCCCGCGGCTCCACTGCAGTCAAGCGCCCGCCTCTTCCCCCAGCGTCCTCGGCTCCCTGCCCCGGCCAGCGGCCGGGGAGAGAGAGGAGGAAGTGGATAAGAGGCGGGGGCAGGGCCTTGGGAAAGGGGGTGGAATCGGGGTATACCCCTCTCCAGCCCCCTGCTGTGAGCCGCTCAGGGCAGGGGGCTGGGAGCACCCCCATGACCCGAGCCCACCTCCCGAGCCATGACCCCTGCACCCCCCTCACACAGTGCCAGTCCTCTGCCCTGACTCCTGCACCCCCCACCCACTCCCAGCCCTCTGCCCTGACTCCTGCACCCCTCTCCCACACCCTGTCCTGCCCCCCCACACTCCCAGCCACCTGCCCTGACTCCTGCACCCCCTCACACACCCCAGTCCTGATTCCTGCACCCCCCTCACACACCCCAGCCCCCTGTCCTGACTCCTGCACCCCCTCACACACCCCAGTCCTGACTCCTGCACCCCCCTCACACACCCCAGCCCCCTGCCCTGACTCCTGCACCCCCCCACATGACCCCAGCCCTGACTTCTGCACCTCCACACATACCCAGCCCCCCACACCCCATGTCCTGATCTCGCACCCCCCACACATACCCAGCCCCCCCCCACACCCCATGGCCTGACTCCTGCACCCCCCCACATCCCCACCCCAACCCTGAGAACCAAACGGGGAGCTCCTGCACCCTCCTGCCTACATATCCACCTGCACCCCTCGCACCAAACGGGAGCTGCCCCAGGTAAGTGCTCCACACCCCTACCTCCTGCCCGAACACTGAGCCCCCTCCCTCATTCTAGCTCCTGGCCAGACCCTGCACCCCAACTCCCAGCCTGCTCCTGCACCCTAACTCCCTCCCAGACCCTGCACCCCCAGCCCTGTACTCAGTGCACCCCCACCCTCAGCTCGATGTGGAGAGAAACAAAGAGAATGGGCTAGAACTAGGGAGAAGGTAGGTACCCACTTTATGTGGGAAGGAGTGCGAGGGATCCTGTTTACCCCCTGCCCAGCCCTGCTGTACTTGCAGTTTACCCCCAGCCCCTCCCTTGCTCCAGGGTCTAACCCTAGTCCCCGCCCTTCTGTGCTTTTGCTCCTGGTCCCTGCCTCGCTCCAGTCAGCAGGGACTAATCCTCCCCCCCCCGCCCCACTGTGCTCCTCTTGCCCCTGGCCCCTGTCTCACTCCAGCTGGTGACCATTCCCCGCTGTGCTCTTGCCCCTGGCCCCTGCCTCGCTCCTGCTGGGGACTAATCCTCCCTCCCCCTATCCCCCCCATGCCCAGCTGTTAGGGTGGATAAAAATTAATGACTTTAAAAAAAAACCAAAAATATCGGATTTTTTTATTTAAATTGGATTTTTGAGGAAAAAACATATCTAAAGATAGTTTTAATTAAGATACATTATATCTCATCATGGAATAGGGATTATAAATTCTAATTCTATGGTATGAGACAATATATTAATGTAATATTTAAGAAAAGTTTTGTAAATGAGTTCTAATAGTTCATGAATTAGGGACCCAATCTTATGGGGTTCCACAGGCTTCTGAATAGATTATTTAGGTTAATCTTTCTATCTACCCAATGGGAGTCAGTGCTCAATCTAGAAGATACCATCAGAAATGCTTAGTTTAGCTGTATTATGTTGTATTATGCAATAAGCGCCGAACTGCGTGATATAGATGTTATCAAAATGTATAGAAAGCCCGCGTTCGCTCGCAGCATGCGTCCCCACTACTGCAGCGCCGCTTTACCATTGGTCCTCCCCTCCCCCTCCGACTACTATTCTAGAAAATTCTTTGACCTATATAAGTGGCCGGGTCAGGCATGCCCAGTGCAGGGTCTACAGTGTTTGTCATCTTTGTCGCGTGTACTCTATTGAAATAGCATAACAAGCCCGTGGCTTTATGTTTTAATTCAACTGTATGATACCCCCTTTTAATTTTAAAATATGGATTGGTTCGTTGTTGATATAAGAAAAGGAGCAGACAAACTGAATTATAATGAATGTGCTGATGGTAGTGCAAATACCTTGGACTTCTCGGTTAAGAACTTACATAAAGATAATACTGCCACCAGTTCCAATGTGTGCAATAAACTGAGTAATGACCAACAGAAACAGATTGTGTCTCTTAGTTCAGGTCAGTGTAGTTCCTATTCAAAGCCATCAAATATTCCATCTGATGATTTGGTCTGTGATATTCCAAAAAATAGATTAGAACACCAGTCTCGATTATCTAGAGGTCCTTATCAGCCTAGATTGAGTATGTTTCCTAGAAGTAAAATAGGGAAGAAACAAAGACGTTTTCAGTCCAATTGGTATGAAAAGCATAGGTGGTTAGAATATAGCCCATCAAAGGACGCAGCATTTTGCTTTTACTGCCGTTTCGTCCCCTTTAATGATGCAGCATTTATTGATTTATTGATTCAGAAACTGGCATAGGGCTAATGAATGTTTTAAAAACCACCAACTGTCAAAATCTCATGTGTCGAGCTGTTCTTCATGGTCAAGTTTTAATGAAGGGAAACCTGTTGATGCATTGTTGGATGAGGGCAAGCAGGCTTATCTGTCTAAGCAAGAAGAAGAACGGTGCCATAAACGAAGTGTAATTGACATTGTTCTGTGTTTGGCGAAAGGCGGGAGACCATTCAGGGGTCACAATGAAAAAGCTGACAGTTTTGAGAAAGGCTTATTTCTAAATCTTGTCAATATGCTCCAAAAATATGATCCTGTAATGACAAAGCATGTGCAACAATCTCCTCGAAACGCTACCTATCTGAGTAATCGCATCCAAAATTATTTAATTGTAGCCTTGCACAACATTGTGCAACAAAAGATTGTGTCTTTACTAAATGGAAAAATGGTCTCAATAATTGCCGACGACACTACTGACTGTGGACACCATGAACAGATGTCCATGGTGGTGCGGTATTTTGACAATGAAAAACATAGTCCAGTTGAACATTTTGTGTCTGTTCAGAGACTATTAACAGTTGATGCTCAGTCTATTTTTGACCAGTTAAATGATGTCCTTGGCATTCCTAAAATTGACTGGTCATCAGTGATGTCTGTCTGTTTTGATGGCGCATCTACTATGTCTGGATGTACTGTGGGAGTTCAAATGAAGTGTAAAGAAAGAAACAGTGAAATACTCTATGTATGCTGCTATGCGCATTGTTTGAACCTTGTCCTAGAAGATGCATGCACTGCAAGTAAACAAAACAGAACTGTCTTTGATTTTTTTCGTGTTATTCAGACTCTTTATGCCTTCATGGAGGGGAGTCCTGTGCGACATGCAGTAATGGAGAAGATTTCACAAGAAGTAGGATCCCAGTTGAAGACTTTGAAGTCCCTGTCAAACACAAGGTGGGCATGCAGAGCAGAAGCTGTGGCTGCTGTAAAACAAAACTACTCCATCATTTTACAAGCTTTACAAGAGATTATCGAAACAACTCGCCTTGCTGATGCTAAAATAAAAGCCAGGGGCCTTATCCATGAACTAAATTCATTCAAAAAAACCCAGGAGTACTTGTGGCACTTTAGAGCCTAACAAATTTATTTTGAGCATAAGCTTTTGTGGGCTACGGCCCATTTCATTGGATGTATGCAGTGGAAAATATAGTAGGAAGATTTTATATACAACAGAGAACATGAAACAATGGGTGTTACCATACACACTATAATGTAAATTAGGCTTGAATAAAGACTGGGAATGGATGTGTCATTACACAAAATAAAACTATTTCCCCATGTTTATTTTTCCCCCCTACTGTTCCTCACACGTTCTTGTCAACTGCTGGAAATGGCCCATATTGATTATCACTACAAAAGTTTTTTTTTCTCTCCTGCTGGTAATAGCTCACCTTAACTGATCACTCTCGTTACAGTGTGTATTGTAACACCCATTGTTTCATGCTCTCTGTGTATATAAAATCTTCCTACTGTATTTTCCACTGCATGCATCCGATGAAGTGGGCTGTAGCCCATGAAAGCTTATGCTCAATTTGACGGGGCAAGGCCAGATGGCTATAGAAAAGTAGTGGGAGATAGATATATTAGCTCCAGGCTAAACAAATCCCTGGTACCAGGATAAGTGAAATGGCAGCTGCTCCAGGTCAATTAAGACACCTGGGGCCAATTAAGAACTTTCCAGAAGGCAGGGAGAACACTAGGTTGATTGGGACACCTGAAGGCAATCGGGCTGGCTGAAACTAGTTAAAAACCTCCCAGTCAGTCAGGTGGGGGTGCATGTCACGAGCTGTGGGAGGAAGTTGTGCTGTTGGAGAGGCTGAGTAGTACACACCATATCAGGCACAAGGAAGGAGACCCTGAGGTAAGGGTGAAGTGGAGCTTGAGGAAGTGAGGGCTGCTGTGGGGGAAGTAGCCCAGGGAATTGTACCTGTCATGTTTCTAAAAGGTCAGCTACCATAACTGATACTATTAGGGTCCGTGGGCTGGAGCTCGGAGTAGAGGGTGGGCCCGGGCTCCCCCCCCCCAACCCTTTGCCCCCTGATTAATCACTGAGACTGGGAGACAACAGAGGCTGTGCAAGGAAGGATAACTTCTCCTCACCTCCCTTGCTGGCTTATGATGAAAATGGCTCAGTAGACTGTGACTCTTGTCTCAAAAAGGGTTACGTGGAGGGTCACAGTGAGCCTCTGAGGCTAGCGAAATCCGCCAGGAAATGCGGGACCCACAGAGGCAAGGACAGACCTTTGTCACATCAAATAAATTTGTTAGTCTCTAAGGTGCCACAAGTACTCCTGTTCTTTTTACGGATACAGACTAACACAGCTGCTACTCTGAAACCCAAATTCATTCCAGTTCATCTTTGCCCTTTGCTGTACCCTATTCTACAGATGGTGGTAAAAGTGAGTAAGGCTCTTCAGGCTCCAGATCTCAACTTACTTACTACAATGACGGGGGTGAAAAGCTTGTGTAACTCTTTGGCTGCGATGAGAAGTGGCCCAGAATATTTTCAATCTATTTTCAATGACAGTATGAAAATGTGTGTAGAGAATGATATATCGATTCCTCCAGTTAAGAAGAGAAAAATGTCCACTTGTATTGATGACGTGTTTGAGTCCCAGCATCACTTTGATACAAAAGAGGAGCAGGAGAGAATAACTTCATTTTACCCACTCCTAGACTCAGTGATTACCGGTATTGACCAGCGATTTGAACAGGAGACTTGTAAAATTGTGACTCCAGGGAAAACTGCTGAGCTTAGACATAGGCAGGGACGATATGAGAATCATTGCCAACAAATGTAAAGTGTCCTTGGATGAGTTGGAAGCTGAAGTCAGATTGCTTCGGGGTTATGACGGTTCTGTTCCTAACGGTAGCACTACGAACACCACCAGAGAGTGGCTAGATTGGCTAAAGGAATTGGATCGGTCTTCCATGTTCCAGGCCTTTTACAAATCTATCCAATGCTTTGCAGTCTTACCTGCTACAAGCTGTTCATGTGAAAGAGCCTTTTCGAAACTAGTACATGTATAAACCAAACTAAGAAGTACAATGTCCCAGCAGTGCCTCGACTCACTCGTGATTCTGTACATTGAACAAGAATTGGCTTCGTCAGTAAATTACAATGATGTGATTGAGGAATTTAAGTCCATAACACCTGGTGAGCAACGTCTCATTCTCTAGGACAGGAAGATGAAGAAATCTTAATCTGTTTTGGTCAATTTGGGTTAGCTCATTATCTGGTTAAAGACAAAGATCATGAAAATTGACTGTATCTTTGTATACGCTTGGTTATCACTACAGCAAAAATTTGGTATTTTGTATCTCATTTTTTAAGTTTGTATTTTTTAAGTAAAATTTAGTTAATTTAAAAAACATTAAGTTTAGTTAAGTTTTAGTTTCTTTAGTTTGTTTGATGAATAAAAATATGTACTTTATGATTGAGTATTCAATAAATGTTCACCTTTAAAAAAAATTAATAAATAAAATTCCCTGGGTGCACACCCTAATGAAATGTGTTGCACACACCTATGGTAGAGCTGCACAAGCAGCTGTACGATGGTGGGGGTGTTAAGGAAGAGCTTGGTGGAGACACGGCTAAAATGGGATGAAGTTGAGCAAAGAGAACATTTTAGCTGGATGTCAGGAAACCATTCCTACCTGACAGCCTGTGGCAGGCCTATTGCATTGTGACCTAGCCTCCCAAGGGAAGGGATGGGATAAAGCCCTGGGAATGTACTATAAGGAACAGCCCTGCTCTGGGCAAGGGGCAGGCAGGGACGTGCAAGAAGTATCCAAATAGGTCTTTGCCGTCTCCAGCACCTGTGATTCTACATCCTTACGCTGACTTTTGGGAAGCAGAAAAAAAACATTGACTGGGGATAGGCTGTGACCCACTAATCTCATGTCATTTGTGAACCCATGTCTCTAGAGATGAACGGGCAGCATATTTTCTCCCCAGGTTTTATGCTTCTGAAATGGCAGAAATTACCAGTCATTGTGCTGGCTCCAGGAGACAGGAATTTCATATTTCCTGCCCAGCCCTCTGTCCGTAATGGTTACCAGGGGCTTTGTTGTTCTGTGTTTGGGTTTAAGAGATTTTTTTTTTTTTCCTTTCTTTCTTGGGGGTGGGCAGGTGTTGGCTTGCTTAAAAGGCTGGCAGGCCCTGTTCTCTCCCAAAATGGTGGGAAATTGGCCCCAATTATATAATGATGGCATGAGAGAGCGGGACAGAGGAGGGCAGGTCAAGTGCCTGCTGAGTGAGCTAGGCTGAGTGCTGATCATTTTTTCCAGAGAGGATGGGAACAGGGGGAAAGGACTTGAGGGAAAGAGAGGAGCACTGTTTGGGCATGACTGACTCCTACAGCTGCAGGAGGTGCTGTAACCAACACTGGCTGTAAAGGCACCTGGCTAGTGCGAAGGATTTGGAGTCAGTGAGAACGTGCCCATTTACTCTGGGGCTAAATTTGGCTCTATCTCTTTGACATTCCATATAAACAGTTCCCAGCATAGTCAGACTCCTGAAAGCAGAAGCAGCACCCAACCCTAGGATATGAGAACCCGTGAAGTGGCCAGGCCATCAGAGGTGCTCAGTAGGGGTGGAATTAACCCATGCCCCCCTCTCCACCACTACCTATTAAAGAGAGAGAGCAATATCAGAGGGATAAACTGTCCAGATACACTGGGTGTGAGCTAGAGATCACCAACTGCTCCCCCGCCCCTGCCCCAACAGGTGTAGAACTGATAAATGAAATTGGTTTTAATTCTTCACTTCATTAGTATAACTTCATAAGTAAAGTTTTGTGAATGAAACTACATTCATTCATAAAACCAGGTACCCCAATAACTGGCTAATTGACAGTTAAGCTGCTTGCTAAGAGCCACAGCTGTTCAGGCCTCTGCCCTTGTAAATTTCACTTTCAATCCAATTGCTGCTTAAATCCCTGAAATTTACACTGTTTCAACATTGCAACTTCTGTTCACTGTTTGTCATTCATTATACTTGTCTATATTGTAACTTCTGTTCACTGTTTGCCATTCCTTACACTTGTCCATATTGTAACTCAAACTCCATTTTAACTTGTCCCAAACTCCATTTTAAAATGCTCACTCAATTTTGTAAAAGCTTGCTGCAACCTTCATTTTTGCAAAACCCTGCTGTAATCTTATTAGTTTAGTTTAGATGTGTGAATGAGGTATGTATGGATGATGGAATCAACCTCCAGCCCCAGACTGTCTTGATTAAATAAAGTGTAATAAGCGATGGTCACATAAACACCACCCTATACCGGAAACCTACTGACCGCTATTCCTACCTACATGCCTCCAGCTTTCAGCCAGATCACACCACATGATCCATTGTCTATAGCCAAGCTCTACGATACAACCGCATTTGCTCCAACCCCTCAGACAGAGACAAACACCTACAAGATCTCTATCAAGCATTCTTACAACTACAATACCCACCTGCTGAAGTGAAGAAACAGATTGACAGAGCCAGAAGAGTACCCAGAAGTCACCTACTACAGGACAGGCCCAACAGAGAAAATAACAGAACGCTACTAGCCATCACCTTCAGCCCCCAACTAAAACCTCTCCAACGCATCATCAAGGATCTACAACCTATCCTAAAAGACGACCCATCAGTCTCACAGATCTTGGGAGACAGGCCAGACCTTGCTTACAGACAGCCCCCCAACCTGAAGCAAATACTCACCAGCAACCACACACCACACAACAGAACCACTAACCCAGGAATCTATCCTTGCAACAAAGCCCGTTGCCAACTGTGTCCACATATCTATTCAGGGGACACCATCACAGGGCCTAATAACATCAGCCACACTATCAGAGGCTCGTTCACCTACACATCCACCAATGTGATATATGCCATCATGTGCCAGCAATGCCCCTCTGCCATGTACATTGGTCAAACTGGACAGTCTCTACGTAAAAGAATAAATGGACACAAATCAGACGTCAAGAATTATAACATTCAAAAACCAGTCGGAGAACACTTCAATCTCTCTGGTCACTCGATTAGAGACCTAAAAGTGACAATTCTTCAACAAAAAACTTCAAAAACAGACTCCAACAAGAGACTGCTGAATTGAAATTAATTTGCAAACTGGATACAATTAATTTAGGCTTGAATAGAGACTGGGAGTGCATGGGTCATTACACAAAGTAAAACTATTCCCCCATGTTTATTTCTCCTCCCCTCTCCCCTCCCCCCCACTGTTCCTCAGAGGTTCTTGTCAACTGTGGAAATGGCCCACCTTGATTATCACTACAAAAGGTTTTCTCTCCCATAAACACCCCCTCCCACCCGCCGCTCTTCTGCTGGTATTAGCGCATCTTAAGTGATCACTCTCCTTACAGTGGGTATGGTAACACCCATTGTTTCATTTTCTCTGTGTATATAAATCTCCCCACTGTATTTTCCACTGAATGCATCCGATGAAGTGAGCTGTAGCTCACAAAAGCTTATGCTCAAATAAATTTGTTAGTCTCTAAGGTGCCACAAGTACTCCTTTTCTTTTTGTAAACACCCAGTGGCTGAAGATGCAGACAACAGCCCTGACAAAGTAAGAGGAGTCCACCCTCAAAAGAAAAGAACAAAAGAACAATTGAAAAAACATCAAAGCCGGGTCCTAGGCTGAAAGTCATGTCTGCAATTGACGGGTGATCAATCACACCGAACCCAGAGGCAGCTTGACACAGCAAGACCTATAGACTCTGGATTCAAACTAAAGCCTACAAAAAGGATGGATGAGATGGAAGACTTTGGAGGGTAACATTCTGCTGCCAACATGGAAGGGCATCGGTGCATGCCCAACAGAGACCCAGCCCTTCCTTGTGCCCGGCTTTCCTGTCCAGTTAGCCGCTATAAGCTACGAACCCAAGCCACGAACTCAAGCTACATTCAGGACTGGTAACTATACAGCAGCTGCAGAACATTTGGGGTGTGTGTGTGTGTATACGTGTGTATACATAGGTGTTAGATATTAGTTATTGGTCATAAATCAAATTGTATTATAATAAACGTGACATCTTGTCTTGTCCCCTGAAACGATCCTGTGTAATTTTGTCTGCATAACACAGGGACTCTGAGTCTTAATGCAGGAATTTCTGAAAAGAAGGATTCCAGTCTGGGGACTCAGGGTTTCCAAAGGAATCCAAGTGGCAGAGTCCTCAGGGGTGAATTATGGCCAGACGGAATGGACTGACCAATCCAGAGACTACATCCTGATCCAGCAAAGCACCTAAGCATGCAAGAAATACCACTGAAGTCCTGTGCTTAAATGTTTTGCAGGATTTGGGTCTATGTGACAGAAGAAAGACAAATCATAAAACAAAATTATTGTTAAGAAAGATAAATGATGGGGGGGAGGGGGGAATCAATGGGAACATTAGTAAAGGGTGAAAAACCACAGACAAATCAGTTGTGGGGAAACAGATTCTGCAAGCCTGTAGAAAAAGGACTGAATTAGAAGAAACAGAAGAGACCAGGAAGAGAAAAAGGAAATAATACAAAGCAGATCTAGTCTATTATTTTTACTGTAGAGAAAGGTTGCTTCATGCAACATTTTGAAGCTGTGGTTTAATGGTGAATTGGCTGCTTCTAGCAACAGCAAAAAATCTATCCATTTCCCTTGGCTATGAATGAGGGAAGGTGATCTTCCTTTCCCAGGCCGCTTTGGATGCTGCAGAGCCACCTTAATTTTCTTCCTGAAAGTTGGCCCCTGGGTCTAAGAGATTGCTATCGTAGCTGACATAACTTGCGGTCACCTCATTTACATACTTCAGCCTATCTTGAGACTGAAAGGTGAGACCTAAGGTGAAACAATGGGCTTGTGCCCTATTTTGTGATAAACACAGGAGGCCCAAAAGGTGTTTTCCACTCCCCACCCCAACCATGCTTGTTTGTTTTTATCCTTAAACTATCCTGACTGTCAAGACTGTTTCTTCCTGTCCTGCTAAAGGACTCGTTGGAGGTCTCAGATGTACCTTGTGATTCTTATCTTCCCTCTCAAAGCTTTATAGCGTTCTACTGATCTTTCTTTGTCATGCTTGGAAATAATCAGGGTGTTGTTTTTTAATTAAAATGTCCTACTTTGTCAATGTTTTTCAAGTCCCCTGTCTGTCTTGCATGGACATGGAAGGTTCCATTGCACTTTTCTTAAGAGCATGTTGTTGCCCCAATGTCTTTGGCCAACATTTCCCTGCACCACATGTGTACAGCATACTGCACCACCAACTATCATTCCCCACCTCAGGGGGGACTGCAATTCCAAGCAGGTTTTTTGTCTACATTGTGAAAAAAAAAAGTCTTAAGCAATCTGCAAAGAGAGCCTCAAAACTCATCTGCCAGGTAGAGTTTGTTCATTAACAAGAAGTTGAACCAAACAGCATTGGAAAACTTGGGGATGTCATAATGTAGTTGCTTAACCCTGGGTGTTGCCTTTTGGAAATGCACTGTTTTATACAGGTTTCACTGTATTTTGTAAAGATTCGTAGATATTAAGGTCAGAAGGGACCTTTATGATCATCTAGTCTGACCTCCTGCACAATGCAGGCCACAGAATCTCACCCACTCACTCCTGCTATAAACCTCTCACCTATGTCTGAGCTATTGAAGTCCTCAAATCATGGTTTAAAGACTTCAAGGTGCAGAGAATCCTCCAGCAAGTGACCTGTGCCCCATGCTGCAGAGGAAGGCAAAAAAAACCCAGGGCCTCTTCCAATCTGCCCTGGAGGAAAATTCCTTCCTGACCCCAAATATGGCAATCAGCTGAACCCTGAGCATATGGGCAAGATTCACCAGCCAGATACTCAGGAAAGAATTCTCTGTAGTAACTCAGATCCCACCCCATTTAACATCCCATCACAGGCCATTGGGCCTATTTACCATGATATTTAAAGATCAATTAATTACCAAAATCATGTTATCCCATCATACCATCTCCTCCATAAATGTATCGAGTTTAATCTTGAAGCCAGATAGGTCTTTTGCCCCCACTGCTTCCCTTGGAAGGTTATTCCAGAACTTCACTCCTCTGATGGTTAGAAACCTTCGACTAATTTCAAGTCTAAACTTCCCAATGGCCAGTTTATATCCATTTGTTCTTGTGGCCACATTGGTACTGAGCTTAAATAATTCCTCTCCCTCTCCAATATTTATCCCTCTGATATATTTATAGAGCACAATCATATCTCCCCTCAACCTTCTTTTGGTTAGGCTAAACAAGCCAAGCTCTTTGAGTCTCCCTTCATAAGACAGGTTTTCCATTCCTCGGATCGTCCTAGTAGTCCTTCTTTGTACCTGTTCCAGTTTGAATTCATCCTTCTTAAACATGGGAGACCAGAACTGCATGCAGTATTCCAAGTGAGGTCTTACCAGTGCCTTGTATAAGGGTACTAACACCTCCTTATCTCTACTGGAAATACCTCGCTTGATGCATCCCAAGACCGCATTAGCTTTTTTCACGGCCATATCACATGGGCAGCTCATAGTCATCCTGTGGTCAACCAATACTCCAAGGTCCTTCTCCTCCTCTGTTACTTCTAATTGATGCGTCCCCAACTTATAACTAAAATTCTTGTTATTAATCCCTAAATGCATGACCTTACACTTTTCACTATTAAATTTCATCCTATTACTATTACCCAGTTTACAAGGTCATCCAGATCCTGCTGTATGATATCCCGGTCCTTCTCTAAATTGGCAATACCTCCCAGCTTTGTATCATCAGCATACTTTATTAGCACACTCCCACTTTTTGTGCTGAGGTCAGTAATAAAAAGATTAAATAAGATTGGTCCCAAAACCTATCCCTGAGGAACTCCACTGGTAACCTTCCTCCAGCCTGACAGTTCACCTTTCAGTATGACCTGCTGTAGTCTCCCTTTTAACCAATTCCTTATCCACCTTTCAATTTTCATATTGATCCCCATCTTTTCCAATTTAACTAATAATTCCCCATGTGGCACCGTATCAAACGCCTTACTGAAATCTAGGTAAATTAGATCCACTGTGTTTCCTTTGTCTAAAAATTCTGTTACTTTCTCAAAGAAGGAGATCAGGTTGGTTTGGCATGATCTACCTTTTGTAAAACCATGTTGTATTTTGTCCCATTTACCATTGACCTCAATGTTCTTAACTACTTTCTCCTTCAAAATTTTTTCCAAGACCTTGATGTCTGTAGTATGCAAACTAACAGGTCTGTAGTTACCCGGATCACTTTTTTTCCCCTTTCTTAAAAATAGGAACTATGTTAGCAATTCTCCAGTCATATGCTACAACCCCTGAGTTTACAGATTCATTAAAAATTCTTGCTCATGGGCTTGCAATTTCATGTGCCAATTCCTTTAATATTCTTGGATGAAGATTATCTGGACCCAGCAATTTAGTCCCATTAAGCTGTTCGAGTTTCGCTTCTACCTCAGATGTGGTAATATCTACCTCCATATCGTCATTCCCATTTGTCATGCTACAATTATCCCTAAGATCCTCATCAGCCTTATTAAAGACTGAGGCAAAGTATTTGTTTAGATATTGGGCCATGCCTAGATTATCCTTAACCTCCACTCCATCCTCAGAGTTGTGGTTCTTTTAGTGCTATAGGATGCAGTAGAATCTTGCTCTGGTAAAGTCTTTGTGATCCCCAAACCCTAGTAAAACTGAGGGTTGGCAAAGTCAAACATGTATTGTAATAAAGGTGTAACACACAAGTGCTGGGACCTTAAGCACTTGATCTTTATTTCCTGTCTCCATCACCTGATGTAGGTCAGAATTATAACGACAAAAGGTTAATACCCCTGTTACATGACAGGGGTTGGTATCCACTGACTACAGCTACTGTTGTAGGGAAGCAGGGCTGAAGTTGTGCTTTATTTGGTGGGAATTTATGTGAGAGGTGGAAGCTTCAGCTCTGTAATATGTGTACCAATTGGTGCAATGTGGCCAACCCCGCATGTTCAGAAATCATGAGTCAGGCCCCAAAAATCATTAGATAACTTACAAATCATGGGGTTTAAAAATAATAAATTGTGAGTCTTTTTATTTCATTTTTGCATTGCCATAACACTGCCAGTCTTTGCCACAGACTTCCCATGTGACCATGGGCATGTAACTTAGCCTCTATGTGCCTATTTCCCATCTGTACAAAGTGGATAATAGTACTTCCCTACCTCGCAGGGTTATTGTGACGAGACAGCAATTAAAATGACTGTGAGACCTCAGATACTATGGCAATGGAGCCATATAAGTACCTTAGATAGATTGACTGTGGCACTTAGACTTAGACCTGGACCCCAATGTGCTAAGCACTGTACAAACGGAACAAAAACATTGTCCTTGCCCCCAAAGAACTTGCAATCGAAGTATTTGCTTGCTTGCTTTTGATCGGTCACATTTTCAAGCTTATAAGCACTTACAAGGACCAGAGACATATTTAAAAAAAAAAAAGCTGACAGTCTCACATTATCACAGGACTCGAGGAGCTAAGGCTTTAAGAAAACACATGTAATAGCACAAGACTCCTCATGAAATCTCAAGAGCTGGTAACACAGCTGGGTATTGTTACTTTGGGGGAGGAATGTGTTGCTGCTTTGGCTTTGTAGTTATTTGTAATAGAGGGAGAGCTGGGGTTATGTTCCCCTGTGTTCCAATCCGGATTGAACAGGAAAGCCAAGAAGCCACTATTAGGCTGGGGATGGGGGGAGAGATGGTCCATTGTTACTGCAAAGCAGATACTTTGGTAAATAGTAACGGGAATGTGGATTAAAGCTAGGGCGCCATTGTCTTCCCGGGTCTCTGGGGCTGATTAGCGATCGCCCAGCGTGCCCGCTCCTTCGGGCAGGGGCTCTCCTGTTTGTACAGCGCCGGGCACCCTGCAGTCTCCGGCTCTGGCCGGCGCGGGACCCCAGCCGGCGAGCTCACGGGTTAATGGCCGCCGCCTGGGCCAATGACGGAGCCAAGCGGCGGGAAGGCGGGGCCCAGCCGGGGCCTTTGTGTTCGAACCGCCCAATGGGGGCGGCCGGCGGCGGGTGAGTGGCAGCCCCGGCGGCGGCAGCAGCCGCAGCGTGTGGCAGTGACAGGCGCCCGCCCCAGGCCGCGCCGCGCCCGGAGCCAGCCGCTCTCCGCGGGGAGCCGAGGGGGCCGAGCCGGGGCGCTGCCCGCGGGGCTCAGCGCCGCCCCGCCTGAGACACAAAAGGCGTCCGACAGCGCGGCGGCTGGCGAGAGCAGCGGGGCGGGGAGCGGAGCCTCCCTCCCGAGCCACCCAGCGGCCTGGAGCGCGCCGCAGCCAGGTGACCGTGCGCCCCCCCCCCCCCCCGCCGGGCCAGGCTCGGCTCGGGGGCCCGCCGCGCTGTTCTCTGCCCCCTCAGCGCGGCGCCTGGGCGGGCGGCCGGGGAACGCACCGCTGCAGGAGCGGGCGGCCGGAGGGGATGCCCCAGGGCGGGGAGGCGCAGTGGAAACAGCAGCCCGGGGCGGGGGGTTCCCAGTTTGCAAGTGACAGGCTCCCTCCTCCGAGCCTCGCTCTGCCACCCCCGCCGGGGAAGTTGCAGCTCCTGCCTGAGCCGGGGTAGACTCCGGCTCCCCGTCCCCGTCGCTGGCCGTGGCCCCCGCAGGCCTGGCCCGCCCGTGGGGCGTGAGGGCACCCAGGAAGCAGGAGTTAAGAGGGGCCATTTCTGCAAAGTGTTTGCTTTGACTAGGGGCCAGGTTTATCCCATGCGGCGGGGTAACTCTGTTGATCTCAGTGGCGGTAGCCCAGGGCTGAATGTGGCTCCCTAGCTGCATTTGAAGGGTGACTTGTGCTGCTGCTGGTGAGATGTAAGTAGTTTCCCCCCGCCCCTCCCTTTCCCCCCCCATGCACTAGGAGGGAGGAGTTTAGAAGCAGGATGTCAAGGGGGGGGAGGCACGCACAGAAATGTCTGAGCTCTAGCAAGGTGTGGAAAGAGTCTGGGCAGGATGCGACCACAGAGCGGGAGTTGCCAGGGTGTGGGTGGGAAGGAGCCAGATACGGAAGCATCTCTGGAATTGTGCCAGCTCACAAGGTGGGATTGAAAGTTGTTACTTTGTTCAGTTGAACCCAGTGTTTGGTGCAGTCTCTGTGCAGCAAGACAGCAGTTAATGTGAGGAGTTTGTACCCATGTGGGTGGGCTCTTAGAGGGGGGAATAAAGGGAGGGGGAATTTACAACCCTATAAGCGGTGGAACATAGTGGTGGATTTGGGCCAAGTATCTGCCTCTGCGGCTGTTTCACGTTTTGGCTGGTGTGCTGCGGGGAGGCTGCTTTATAGAAACAGGTGCCAGGCAGGCACTAACATGGACGAAGCTTTGCTCAAGTGGGCTTCTTTCTGCAGGACATGTGTTCTTTTTCTGTCCACAAGACACCTAGTCCCAGTCAGAGCCAAGCTGTTTGCGTTGTGACATGCTGGAAGAAATAGGCTAGTGTCTGCCTGCTGGCTTGTGGAGAAGCTGAGCTAACTTGTTGTTGGGGCAGCCTGGGGCACTGGAAATGGAGGTCATGGGGAAGGTTGCATATGCTGCGTCAGGCCAGTTACTGGACTAGTGCTGATGCCCACCTGGCCCCCTACCGCTGCCAGGGCATCTCGGTCCTGACCCGTGGCGTCTGTTGCTAATTTAGCTTGGCCTTGGCTGAGCAGAGATTGCTCAGTCATGCTGAGCTGTTGGGTGGCGATGAGAAGAGTCTGGCTGAGATCCACTGAACTCCTCTCGCTTTTGGCACGAGGCAGGATTTGAAACCATATCTGCAGGGGTGAGCAGCCGATGCAATAACCCTGCTGCAACACTCGCCCCACCCCACCTCCAGGATAGGAGACTGCCAACCCAGTCTGTTCTGAGCTGCTGCCTTTCAGGCTTTGCCCGTCCCCACGACTCAGATGATGCAACCCCTGAGACCCCAAATTCCGGTGACATCTCAGGGAGTGAGGCTGGGTGAGTGAGGATTGCATCTGTACATTCAGAGCATTTCCACGGCCCTTTTCCCTGTCTGCCCCACTGCAGGACATCCCTTCCTCTCCCCCACAACTGAGTGAACGTTCATGGGCCTACCCCTTGCTCAGCCCATTGCCAGCGCCAGGCAGTACCTTCGAGTTCTCACGCTACCTCATCTCTTTCCGTTGCTCTCCCAGGTACCTTGTTGAGGGGTGATTGAGCCTCCTCTGTCATGTCCAGACGCAGCCAGCGCCTTGGGGCCACCCGCTATTACCAGGGTGATGATGATGGCAGCAGCAGCGGTGGCAGTTTGCTATTGGGTGGCCAGGAGCCCCCCTTTAGGGACAGTCCTAACAGGTAAGTGGGTACAGGGTGGGGGGCCTATATACCTCATCCCCACCTGCAGTGGTGTTGCGAGGTTTGTCCGTAGCCCAACTTGAAAAAGATGAGGAGTCAGTTTGCCATAGTGTGAATTTCCTCTCCTGAACCCCAGGTCAGGGGTCACTGAGAGTCCAGAGCTCCTTACCCCGTTCTGTGCGAGGTGAGGGTCTGTCCCTGAGCGCTCTGCACTTATCCTTAGAGGGGCAGGGTAGTTCACCCACTGGTGGTGAAAGGAGCATAAGAGAAAACCTACTGCTACTTTCATGACTTTACCAGCTGGATTTCCTTGCCGAACCCTCCCATGGCCGGCTCTGGGTAACCCCCTGTGTGCCCCACAATCGTCTTCCACCTTATTCCTCCCAAGCAGGAGCACAGCACTCTTGCTTGTCAGGCATATTTTGGTGTTTCCTGGCCATTGCCCTCACTCTCGTATCACTGAGGGGGGCTGCAGTGATCAAAACTGGGGTGTGGGGGCCAGCTGTGCACAGTAATGCAAAGAGCTGAGTCGTCAAGCCTGTCCTGGGAGGCCCCCAGTAGAGGTTAGGGGTTGTTATCAAACCATCTTTCCCCAACCCAGCAACCTCTCCTGGTCACAGACACCTTCCAGGAAAACCACAGCAGCTACAGAGGAAGCAGACAGGAAGCAGAGGGCAGGGTGTTCTCTTGAGGGTGGCAGGACCGTGCCTGTGATAGGCCAGAGGTGTGTGTGTGTGGAGGGAGATGGCAGGGGACTGCCCCCAGCGGGACTCTTATTTTGCAAGGACAGATGACAGCAGTTTACACTGTTTAAAATGTGCTGCCTGCTCTGGTTCTCTCCTCACTCAGGTTGGTTTCACTCCAATGACTTCAGCAGCGGTGTGAATGAGAGGAGGGCAGGCAGGGCCCCAGGCAATGTAAAACCTGACCAGAAGCAAGGCTGGCTCTAGCTCGCCCCTCCCCACTTCCCCCTTGTCAACCTGCACATGTGCACGCAGCGTATGAACTCTCTCTCATTTCCTTGCTTCGGGCAGGACCCTACGGAGGAAACCGAGCAGCATGAAGCGCCTTTCTCCAGCCCCGCACCTGGGACCTCCCCCTGCCACCCAGACCTCCTACTACAGTGAGTCTGTGATCAGTGAGTCCTACCTGGGCAGCAGCAGGGGACTTGCTGGTGGGGGCAGCACTGCCTTTGATGACCCACAGGACAGCGACTCCTACTGGGGTGAGTGCTGTCTCCCCTCGGTGCCAGCTGTACCGTGTCCTATCACCCAGTGGGGCCCCTGTCCCTCTCCCTGCAGCGACCCTGCTCCCCTCCTCTTTGATGTGAAAGAAAAACCTATGAACTGAGTCCTGGGCTTCATCTCCAAACTGCCTCAGCAATGGGATCCCAGAATGTGCCCTCTTTGCTGGGAGCAGGGGACACTTGAGAGGAGAATTGAGTCTTCTCAGTTCCTCTCCCCTGGGCTGCGTGGGTTGCCAATGACTTGAGTAGTGATCACACACTCACACACGCACCCCTCCCCCAATGGAGCAGCCCTGAGTGAAGGAATGCAGCCCCACAGGGAAAGATTGTTGCCCCCCTCAGCCAGTACTGATGGGGCACCAAGATCAGTCCAAGGGAATTATCAGGGCGGGAGGTATTGGGATTGCTGAAGACCCCGATAAGTGTGTAGGGATAGGCCTCCCTAGTGCTGCGAGGGTAATTGGGCACACCCTGAGTCACTAGCAGCAAGCCCGCTACCCTACAGAATTCTGTCCCCTCCACCGGCCCCAGTGTGTGCCTGGGGAGGAGGAGCACAGAGGCTGTTGGGTAGTTTCTCAAGGGGACTCTGTTTCCTGGACAGGTGGGGAGCTCTCCGTGAGGAGAAGAAGAGGCACAGGAGGTACGGAGTCCAGTAAAATCAATGGGCTGGCAGAGAGCAAGACTTATGACACCTATGCCTCTTCATCTGGCTACTCCTCTGAGGATGACTATGCAGGTAGGGATGGCTCTGACACCCTGAAGGTGGCAGCAGCATGGGTAGCAAGGTTGCCTGGGATAGAGGCCTCCCAATAGAGACCCACTTAGGTCCTGGCTCCATTGCATGGGGAGAGTATAACCTCACAACCAGGGCTGGCCATCATCATTTCAGGATCACCTCAGACCTGCCTCTGTGACTGCAGTGAGATCAGAGTGAGGGTTCCCCACCTCACCTCAGGCCTGGCTCTGCAGCTGGGGGAAGAATAGTGAACATTCACTAACTAAGGCATCAGGGCCCCTCAGCACTGGATGCTGGAAGTCCCACCCCCCATTCCAAAGCGAGTGAGTGAAGACATGAGACCTCACTTTTGTGACTTATGGCCTCTTCTTCCTTCCTTCGCACCAGGTCGCTCTTCCTTGGACCAGAGCAGTGCTGGTTCTGGGTTCAGGAATGCCATCTCACGAGCAGGCTCTTTTCTCTGGCTGGTGGTCACTTCACCAGGTAAGTGTGGGGCTGTCAGCATTCTCTGTAGGCAGCATTCTCCCACGCACACTGACACCCACCACCCTCCATGTGCACACGTGCAGTAGTCATGGGTCAGAAGGGTATTTTCTCATGTGCTGGTTTAAAAAAAAAAAAAAAAAAAAAAAAAAGTAAAAACCATGTTCACTAAAGCACTGTGAAAGTTAGGAAAGAGGGGACCTGGTACCAGGGCAGGAATGAGGGCATTGTCACAGGTCCCAGGGCTGGAATAGCCGGAGTACTGAGGGCAAGTCTGGTGTGTATGTGTGTGTCTCTTTGAGATGGATTATGCATACTTATCGTTTGTTTAGCATCATTGGTGTGCTTGGTCTTTGAAAACCCGAGAGAGAAAAAGCCTTTATGTACCTCAAATGACATTATAATGACATTTATTTTTATTGTGGTACAGCTCAGGGGGCCCATTCATACTATTTATTTGTATTGTGGTTGTACCTACAGGACCAAGTCAGGGATCAGGGCCCATTGTGCTAGGCACGGTACAAACACACCACTAACAGATGGTCCCTGCTCCAAAGAATCATTGCCCAACACACTAGGTGCTGTACAGTCTAAATTAGATGGTGCTGCTAGGATAGATAATGCAATAGGCGAGCAGGGATGGTCAGAACTCCTAGAAGAACAGCTCTCATTCAATATAATGGATTTCTTTCTTCAGGGAATTAATGCCTCAGGGAAGAAGTGCTTTTAAGGAGGGATGGGCGTTTCTGTTTGTGCAGCACCTAGCACAATGGGGTCCTGGTGCATGACCTTGGGCTCTTAGGTGCTATGGTAGCCATAATAATAACAAAGGGTGAGTAGCCTTCCTAAAGAACAGGGAGAGGGCAAGAACTCCGGAGAAAGGAAGCAGGGATGCTGGCCCAAGTGTGAGGAAGATACGAAAGGGACATCTGAATGTTCTGATGCCATGTGTGGGTCTTTGCAGGCCGGATCTTCGGACTGTTGTACTGGTGGATTGGAACCACATGGTACCGCCTCACCACTGCAGCCTCTCTGCTGGATGTCTTTGTCTTAACAAGGTCAGTGCAGATTGGAACCAGAGACATGGGGAAGCAAGTTGGTGTGGGTCTGGACCTGGATCCGGACAGGGCAATGGACAGGTGGAAGATGTGGGGCAAGGAATACAGTGTCCCCACAGGGGAGGAAACCAGTGAGATATATATGTGAAGGACCCCAGTAAATCTGTGAGGAAAATGGTCAGGGTTTTTATTTGTTTTTTTCTTTTCTTGTGGCCAAAACTGACTATGGACCCAAGCTGGGCTGTGTGAGTTAAGATTCAGGGTGTAACTTTCTTCCAGAACTTCCCCTTCTCCACTGCCTTGTACTGTCCAAGTGGATGCAGAAACTCCCTGGGCGACAGGTTCTGGGCAGCTGCACTAATGTCTGTTCCTTGTCCCCTCTGCTCTCCAGGCGCTATTCGGCTCTGAAGAAACTCCTTCTGCTCCTCCTGCTACTGCTACTCCTGGCTTCCATTGCTTATGGTGAGTCATCCCAGGCTCCCAAGCTGTTCTCCCTGCCCCCTCCCTTATGCCCTGGACAGCGTGGCTCTAAGGTCAAGAAGACATCCTGAGCTCTCTGCGGCAATGCGATGCTCCTGTGAGGTCACAGGAGAGCCTGCTTCCCTCTGTGCTTTACATGTGTCTGTACCCAAAGGCACACTCCCTAAGGCAGGTTCCAGTGGGCGGGGAATGCTTTCACACAGGGCCAGGATGTTGTGAGTTTGGCCTTGGCCCGTGTAAATCCAGCATTAGCTCTGTGCTTGGTGACCACTGTCTGATATTCTGAACCCATCCCCTGACTCCCAATCCTCTGGACTGTGAGGGAATCCAGCTCCAGTTCCAAACGCTACAGCTGACCCGTATCTCCAGAATGAGCGAAACCAAACCCTTCCATCCAGCCTCCCCTTGTAGTCCTTGACTTTGTGTTCCCAATTTGTAGTTTAATGATCAGGAATAAAACCAAACTGAATTCTTTAAGGTTGGAGCCTCCAAGATGGTTCAGGTAATTTAATTTTGTGGAGGACTGTGAATGACACGAGTGCTAAAATTAAAGACTTTATTTAATATCAAATAGTTAGTTAAAGAAAACAGGCAAGCTCTGCATTTATGCCCATGTTCTAAGATGAAATGATGCATCCCGTGGTGATCAGTCCTGGATGAGAAGAATGGGTGTAATCCTTTCTCCGTACCTGGATGGTAGATGGGCGCATCAATCTAAAATTAGCATGCTGTCCTTGTTGTAATTGCTTATAACAACACTCCACAATTAATTAGCATTAAGCCTGCCTATTAATATATATCTATATTTCCACCACCATAATGAAAATACCTTCTACTCCCTCACTGGCTATTTAATATTAGACTTGCCTTTAATTAATATCTGCGTAAATGCCATACCAATGACTCTATCCATCTAGATAACGTTTTCCAAAACAATAACATTTTATCTAAAACTCTTTGAAAAACAGTTAGGACCAAAACCTGTTTGCAACATGATGGGGGGCAGGGCTATGTCCTAACTCAGTGCTTTTCAACCTGGGGTCAGCAGACCCCTGAGGGTCCGCACACTATGCCTAAGATTTCCAAAGGGGTCTGCACCTCATTAGAAATTTTTTAGGGGTCAGCAAATGAAAAAAAGTTGAAAACCACTGGCCTAACTTGTCTCTGAGCTGCCTCATTTTACTTCACTCAGATTTTACCAGGCCTCGCTTGGCTATTGTCAAGCCTATTTTTAGGAGGTAGATTTTTGAGCCTACTTATGTTTCAGCACATTTCTGTATAACATAAGCAAACTATCTCTGTGGGCTACACCCTATAGCAGCAGTCCCCAAACTTTTTATGTCACCCCCCGCCTCCCCTTACCTGTAATGGACTCTACTTGTGCCCCCCTGGGAGCTGGGGCCGGGAACCAAGCTGGGACCTGAGCAGAGCTGAGGTCAGCGCATGGCTGGGTGGCAATCCCTTCCTGCCTCCTGTCAGGGCTGGCCTGGGCCCTGCTGCACCTCCAGGATACCCCATAGTTTGGGGACCACTGCCCTATAGCCTCTGGGTCAGGAGCTGAATTCTATTGCTTTGTCCTAGCTTCAACATATACAACACTGCAAGGGGGTTCTCTGCTGCCTTGTGTGGTGGTGGTGGTCATTGCTGTGAACTGCATCAAAAATGAAAAGGAGTACTTGTGGCACCTTAGAGACTAACCAATTTATTTGAGCATAAGCTTTCGTGAGCTACAGCTCACTTCATCGGATCCATACATCGGATTCATACAGATCACTTCATGCATCCGATGAAGTGAGCTGTAGCTCATGAAAGCTTATGCTCAAATAAATTGGTTAGTCTCTAAGGTGCCACAAGTACTCCTTTTCCTTTTGCGAATACAGACTAACACGGCTGTTACTCTGAAACCTGTCATTATGCATCAAAAATGTGTACCTGAATGAGAGGAACCCATCTTCCGGTCACTATGGTGAAGTCACAAAGCCTGTTTGCTTTCTGTTCACATCTGTGAGCAAACCGTTTCTGAAGCCTGTCTGGGCATTTCTAATGCACCTCCATTTGTGGTCTATTGTACACATCTCCTCTCCCCCCCTCCCCCTCCCCCCCTTAACCAACCAGTCCCCTTTTTGTGTTGCCAGGTGCTTGGTATTTCTACCCCTTTGGATTCCCGATGCTCTACCCTGCCATGTTTTCTTGGGGCACAGCAAAGCTTTCTCCCCCTGTTGCTGGGAAAGAGGAGATGCTTAGAGCCGGGGATTCATCTGCGTTCTTTCGGGTGAGTGCCAGACGGATCTGGGGTGTGGGAGGGGAGTTCCAGCATTTCTTCTCATCCCTCCTGCTAATGCACCTACCCCTTAAAATCTCCAGTAGCAGGGTTAGGCAGACTGAATGTGGCTGAGGGACTCAGTCTCTAATCTGAGAGCAGCTCCCTTTTCATACCCTGAAAATGAAAGATGCGGGAACAAGGGAGATGTCTTTAGCATCTGGGCTTGGATCATTTCCAACCTGTGTGCATACAGCCCTCTCTGCTAGCTGAGCAGAGGGTGCGTGCCCCTTTAGTCCGAGATGGATGTGTGTGCCTGCATGCGCACCGCTGCCCCCTGCTGGGGGGTGACAGACGTGCTCGCTTATATAAGTTCCTTTGAGTGGTCGGCTGCCCTTCATATACCTCAGCCGTCCAACCCTGCCTGAATTTGTGCACACACCACTGCCCCCTAGTGGAGAATGGAGGACATGCTTGTATATATCCACTCCCTCTGCAGCCTGTGCTGGCGGGTCACAGTTTGGTACAGAGCTGCCGGGACAGCTGGGTAAGGCTGCCAGTCCTACATATGCCACAGTGTGTGTGTGTTTGTTTGTTTTTTCTTTCTTTTTGCCACCCTGGGGGTAAAAGGCAGAGCAGCAAATCCTGTCTCGGTTTCAAAGTCTGGAGAAACGCTTCCAGACCCTAGAGGCTGAGGCATCCCGGCTGGAGAAGCTGGAGCTCCAGAGAGGGGTGGCGGCTGGTGGAGGCCTGACACATGAGGCCACCCTGACACTCCTGGAGGGGCTGGTGAGCCGTCAAGAGGCCGCACTGAGGGAGGACTTGGCCCTGCACATCCAGGTAGGGGAAGTGGGGGCTTCTCCTGGGGAAACCTGGCCTGCTCCGCCTACTTCTCCTTAAAGTCACAGCCACCTTTTTCCTTCCCGTCCCCCGGGCCTGTTGCTGTGGGGGTGGGAGAGGGGGGTGCATAAGGCTGATGTGGGTCTGGGGGTCAAGGTGGGTGGGTGGGTGGTGGGAATGGTTGATGGTGGTTTAAGTGGTAGGATTGGGGTCAAAGTGGGTGGATGAGGGTGGCATAAGTGTGGTGAGTGGGGGTGGGGTTGGGTGTGTGTGGGGAGGGTGGTGGGTACAGGGAGTATGATCTGGGGTGGGTGTTGTGTAGTGGGATAGGGTTGGGGCAGCTGGAGTATGGCAGGTGTGCCATGAAGGTGGGTGGGCAGCAGGTGTGGGGGAGAGGATATATTGTGGGTGAGATGGTATATGTGCTGATCTCTCTCCCAAACCTATCTCCCTGCAGAGTGAGCTAGATACCATCCAAGGCCACCTGCAGAAGGATTTAAACGGGCGCCTGGAGAAGATTACTCAGGCATCTCAGGTAAACTAACCTCCCTCTTTAAAGCATGCAAGTATCAAAAACTGGGGATGGTACAGTCCAGGGACTTTGCTCCTGTCCAACAAAAGGTGTCACTATAGGGACCAGCCACGCTTAGGGAAGGAGGTGCATTTCACTTCAGTGCTTGCAGCTGTGGGACTGCAAGCTCATTGGGTCCTGTAAGCTAAATGCAGTTGGACTGGATCAATTCTCGAATAAGGAGATCACCAAGGAGAACCCAGGTGCTGCAGGAAGTGCTGCTGGTGATGCAGCAGGGTTTGCTCTTCCCTTGAATTAGCAGGTGTCCTGTGCAGCTGATGGAAACCTAAAACCCAGGCCCTGACCGCTTGTGTGAGTCAGGATCTCATACCACTTTTCACAGGTGATGAGGCGTTGGCTCTGAAGAGCTTGCATGTTCTAGGTACAGTCATACATTAACTGTGCCTGCAGAGAGACGCACAACAACGCCCTTCCTCAAAGATGGCAAATTCAAAACATACAAGGAAATACTTTTTCACACAATGTCTAACTAGACTGTGGAACACACCGCCACAGGAAGTTGTTGAATCCAAGAACTTAACAAGACTCAGAAAGAGATTGGACACTTACATATTCATAACAAGAACATCTGGAGTTAGCATAATTAGGAACAAAAATGTTGTAGGGGATACTAACCTCATGTTTCAGGGTTTCAGCCGGTCTCTGAGTATTAGAGACCAGGATGAGACCTAATGAGGGGGGCAGATTATCCCACGCATACCTACTATGGGATTCTTAGAACTTCCTCTGAAGCGTCTGGTGCTGGCCTTGGTCACAGACAGGATACTGGGATAGATGGACATGGGGCAGAGCCAGATTAACCTTTTGTGGGCCCAGTGTCTGGACTGTGGCCTGGCTACCACCTCTGCCCATGCTCCAGCCCGAGGCCCCAGCCTTGCGTGGGCTCTTTCCCCAGAGCCACTTGCCTGGAGACAGAGTGGGTGGAGAGAAGTGAGCGGGGCCAGGGCCTCAGGGTGGCACATGGGGGTTGGGGGGCCTTCTGAGTGTGAGCACAGCGCAATTGGCACCGCTGTAAGCCTGGTACTGACCTGGGGTTTAATCCACTCTGGCAATTCCTGTGTTCCTACGCGAAGTAGTTAAACACCCATGTGGCGGATCTCATCCTGTCATGTTTGTTTCCTTTATACTGCTGCTTTCACAGGAGGTGGAGGCCCGGATGCTCCAGCTGAATTCGGAATGGCAAAGGTAATCCTGCCAGTCTCTCGGGAACTATTCAAGTGTAGCCATAACATGTCCTCAACTTGCTTGGGGTGATGAGATTTCTAAAGGAGCAGGTAGCAGGAGGCATCTGTTGGAATCCTGCAGGGATCACTCTTAAGCCTGGTGTGGAACCCGGGGCTCATGGCACATCTACGATACCAAACTGGGAAGGGTTTCAGATTCTGATGCAGCCTGGAAAATATCAACAAACATGGGCAGGAACCAAGATGAGATTTGACTTGGAGACAAGCCAGACAATATGTGGAGGGGAAAGGACCCAGCACACAGCTAGTGGGCAGGAGAGAGCGAAACCTGGAAAGCAGTGATGCCGAAAGGGAGGTGGCAGCAAGACTCGGCAGTCTGGTGGATGTGCTCTTGCAGTTTTGAGATGGTGGCAGAGAAAGCCAGTGTGCTCTTTGGCTACATGTGCAGAGGCGGTGTGTCCTGGAGCTGGTAGCCTGCAGTCCCTCTCTCTGTGACTGCCAAGATGGCACCTAGAACACTGTGCTCGGGTCTGGCACAGCAACCCCAGGAAGACATCAATACATTGCTGCTCTTCTCTCAGCTCCTCCAGAAATAACCAAGGGGGCTGGATTGGCTAAGGGCAGATGAGAAGAGCCGAGGACGTATCACTAGAGTAAAGGAAACATGATAATCCACAAGCCCTGGAAGGGTGCTTGCACCAGGAAGGAAGGGGTGGGGGATTGTTCAAAGGGACATGTGTCTCAGAGCTAGGGAATGGAACTGAGCAAAGGGAATTGCAGCTGGAGATCGAAACCATCTCTTGGGAGCAAGGGCTATTAGGCCTTGGAGAAACCTCCCATGGGAACCAACAGATGAGCTGGGGATGTGTAAATCCAGTTGGTCAGAGCCCTGGAGAATGTAACTTGGATGGGGACAATCTTCCGTTGGTTTGTGGGAGGGGTGACAACAGGAGGGAGGGGATGTTGAGTGAAAGAGATGATGTGACCTACCAAGTCGCTCACCAACAGATTACTTTGAGCCCTGGGGTGGGGTGTAAATCCAACAGGAATATACGCTCTGGTATTTATGGCTGTAACTTTCTGGCTGGGTTCCTCAGTACACCTGCTCCTCAGCGTCGTCCTCTGGGACCATGGCTGGAGGCGCCAGGGGGTAGCTCACTGCCTCCATTGCAATTCGGCTGTGGTCTGTTCGTTTGCTTTATTCTCCCCACCACCACCACCCTCCTTTTTTTTTCCTCTGTAGCTCGACACAAGAGGGCCTGCAGGGGAGCTTCCGGCAGGAGATGGGCAGGCTGGAGACGCAGCTGGCAGGCCTGAGGAAGGAGCTCGCACTCCTGGCATCTGACCAACAGGCAGTGGTGAAGCACATGGAGTCGCTCCCGGGACAAATCAAGGGAGTGCGGGAGGACGTGAGTCCCCTTTAACAGAAGTCCCATTTTACCTGTTCTCTGCTAAACGGTGACGTGGGAATGTCTGAGTGATGCAGGACTTTGTGGTCCCACCATGTGCTAGGCACCTCTGGGTTGATGAGTTCCTCCTCTTCCCCCCCCCCCCCCCCCCCCCCGAAGCTGGACACTTCCAGGAGGGGTGACCTTTCTTCTGCCACAACCTGGGCACTGTTAGGGGTGGTCCTCACGCATCAGGTGTTGTCCAGGGATAGAGGCTTCCCCGCACGTAAGAGTCTGTAGACCAGACTCCCAGGGTCCTTGTGTGGTGTTGCTCTGCCCATTTGCTCTCCATAGTTTGTCGTGCTCTGCAGTGCAGACTCCCTCTCCTGGGCTGAGCTCTTTCCCTTGGTGGTTTCAGGTGGAAGCACAGTTCCCCCAGTGGATCAGCCAGTTCCTGTTGCAGCCCAGGGAGGATGGAGTGGGCAGCCTGGTTCTCCAGCGCGAGGAGCTACAGGATCAGCTCCGGGAGCTGGAGCGCAAAATCCTCGCCAGAGTCTCTGAGGACCAGAGGATGTCTGCGCGGGATGCCAAGGCTAGCATTGGGGTAGCGCTGCAGCAGGAGGGAGTCACAGGTGTGACTGAAGAGGTGAGGCCTGTCTGCTTCGCAGCTTCCCCTGAGTAACTTACGTGGCTTGGGGGTTGTGGCATGGCACTGTCGACTGTCAAACAGGCTGATGCTGCTTTCAGTGTGTCAGGGCTGTCTGCGCAAGTGTGCAGACGTGGGGCAGGCCAGCCCTGAAACCCTCACACACTTGCATACATGGGGCATGTGTGTGGCAGGCCGGGGTCCACGTGTGTGTGCTCGTGATGTGATGAGTGCAGTGTGTGTGGCTGAACTGCTGTCCCTAGCACGCACCTAGGTGTGTGTATGCCAAGCCTGCATGTGTGGCTATGTGCTGGAGCAGGTTGGGCTGTGAAGATCAGGGGCTTAAGGCTTCATACGTTTTCTATGACCTATTTATTGCTTTTTTTTTTCTTACTCCCAGAACCCTGACAGTAAATTGGGTTGCGGTTGCCAGGGACTTGCTTTGGTTGTTTTTAAAAAAATCAGTTTTGTGATTTACACATTTTATTAAACCCTCATGGAGAAAAGGAGGAGGCAGGGTGGGGAGTCAAGTCACTTACAGCCTGAGGTTTTTTTTTTTTTTTCCAGAAGTGCTGAGAGTTTGCAAATCCTGCAGTGAAGTCACTGAGTAGCAGGGGCTTGCCACCTTCAATAATCAGGCAATTAAAACGCAAAGCACTAAATATATCTTTACATAGGAGGAAGGATGAGCTTGTGGCTCAGGCAGTGGATTGGGACTTGGGAGATCTGGACTCAGTTCCTAGCTCTGCTACCAACTCCCCCTGTGACCTTTTAATTGTTTCATCTCTTTGTGCCTCGGTTCCCCCTCTGAAACATGCAGATGATATTCCCTTTCCCGCACCCTTTTTCTGTCTTGTCCATTTATGCTGTAAAGTCTTTGGGGCAGGCACTGCCTTGCTATCAGGGCCGGAGTAACTCTCCTGTGGGCCCAGGGCTATTAGATTTTGTGGGGCCCCTGTATTACAAGTCTTTTTCCTAATTTAAAACAATTAATTATGGCATCAAGGCTATTAACACTTTACTAAACTTGCCTTTTAATTAACATAAAGCCATTCTGTGGTGACATTTCAGTCTTAAAACATGAAGAATATAGTTAAGTTAGTTCAAAATAGCCTACTTCTTACCTTAGAACAGCTGTTATATTAGTTGCTTTCTGGGAGGGAGTTTGGGTGCAGGAGGGGGTTCTGACCTGGGGCAGGGGGTTGGGGTGCAGGAGCGGGTGCGAGGTGCAGGCTCTGGCTGGGAGGTGCTTACCACAGGTGTCTCCCTGCTGGCGGTGCAGCAGGGCTCAGGCAGGCTGCCTGCCTACTGTGGCCCCACGCCGCTCCCAGAAGTGGCTGACTGCTGGCACACCTCTGTGCGCCCCTGGAGGGATGGGGACAGCGTGTCTCAGTGCACTGGCCACAAGCGCAGCACCCTGCGGGGAAGGGGCCCGGGGCTAGCCTCCCTGGCCAGGAGCTCAAGGGCCAGGCAGGACGGTCCTGCAGGCTGGATGTAACCCGCGGGCCGTAGTTTGCCCACCTCTGTTTTAGATGCTGCCTCTCATTCTAAGAAGGTTCTGGTCTGTGGCTGTAACAATTCAGTGGCCTCACGTGAATCATAGAATCATAGAATATCAGGGTTGGAAGGGATCTCAGAGGTATCTAGTCCAACCCCCTGCTCAAAGCAGGACCAAGCCCCAACTAAATCTGAAGCCCATAATCAGCAGTTCTTTTAGTTCCAACAAACATGGTTCACATCACTTCTGTTCTGTGACTTCTTTCAGTGGTTTTAGACAACATGTTTGGAGTGCAAATGGCTGCCCTGCTACCTTTCACCCGCTTTGGACAAGTCAGCATTTTAGCCAACGGCAGAGTTCAACCCAGTGCTCGCTCACTTGCTCTGTGTGTGAGTGAGAGAGAGAGTGAGTGTGTCCTTGTCTGTGTCCGTGCATGAATGGCTGTATACAATGTGTGTGCAGATGAGTGTGCCCTTAGGGACACATGTATGTGGCAGGGGTTTGAGTGTGATGGGTTGCACGTTTTGTACCTTACTGTTGCATGTGCTGACCATTGCGTGCATTGGTGTGTGTACGCAGAGGCTTCATATACGGATGTGCATGCAGGTGTGTGTTGGGATTGTGTGCGTGCGTGCGTGTGTGATCTGTATGTCTCCAACCTTTGCATTCAGCTCTGTTGTGTCCTTTACTCCTTGTTGCAGCAAGTGCACCTCATTGTGAACCAAGCCTTGAAGCGCTACAGCGAGGATCGCACTGGAATGGTTGATTACGCCCTTGAGTCAGGGGGTAGGTGAATCAGTGGCCACCTCGGTTCCCTCCTCCAATGGCCTCAAAATACAGAAAGGGGGTGTCAGACTGAAGACGCTTTTCCTTCAGAGGAAGGACTTGCTAGGAGACTTCTGACAGCTTAGCGCATAGCTGGCCACCTGGGCATGTGAAGAGGGAGGGTACTGGACTATCTCTCACGCAGGCAGAGCATTACAGTGGGGCTCAGCTGGCCAGTCCAGCCTCACTGGGCGAGAGTCCGTGTATGGCACAGCACACTATGGTTAGAAGGGGAGTTCAGCCCTGCCTGTAGGAGGATTCTTGTCTATCGCCCTGTGAGCTGAGCTGGAATATCTCCTCCCTGCCCTGTACGTTTATGCTCTGTCTGGTACCTCCCGCTCCCCATGCGAGACCATAGTTGGAAGTTATGCTCTCTCTGTATATCTGTCACCTGGTGAGGATGCTGTGGTCTCACATGTCTTTGTTTCCCTTTCAATCCCAGGGGCCAGTGTTATTAGCACCCGGTGCTCAGAAACCTACGAGACAAAGACGGCACTGATTAGTCTGTTTGGGATCCCCCTGTGGTACCATTCTCAGTCTCCACGGGTTATCCTGCAGGTAGGGACCAAGCTGAGTAGAGAGATGTCCGTATTTCCCCCTGTGAACTGAGCTGGAACTTCCTGCCACTGTCCGTGGACTGTTCCCTGCCTGTTGCCCCAACATAAGCCCAGCTGGATAGTTCTCATAACACCTCCCTGATTTAGCTAATTCCTCATTGGTGCTGAGAGTGCCATCACATCACCCTTGAGTCATCTCCTCTCCTGTCGCTACCGAGTCAGGCCTCCCGTCCTCTGAAATCACACTTCCCCCATTTTCATTCCCTTTCTCTGGGTTCTCACAGTGTACTGATCAGATCTGAACGTGGGGATAGGGATGCCTCCCTGACACCTTGTGCTACACAAAAGGCCTGTCCTGGGGCGAGGGAGGGGGAACACGGGAGTTAGATGTGTTGTTTGTCACCTGATCTTACCTTAGCTGTGATCACAGCTGGGTCCTCAAACTCTGGTCATGGGTATGTGCGCACTGACCTCATTTGTGGCTTCAGTTCAAAAACCAGGCTGCAAATGTCCTAGGAATTTCCATAGCAGACCAGGTCCATGCTCCTTCCAGCCCCATGTCCTGGCCCTGATAGTGGCCAATGCCAGATCCTCCAGAGAAAGGTGTAAGAAGCCCCATGTCTGAATGCAATGCTGTAACCAGGGGGAGACCTTTCTTCCTCATCCCAGCTAGTGAGCTCTTTGTCATGAAGCCTGAGGGCTGACCGCGCTTGTCATTGTTAATGGAGCTAGCTGGTGTCACTGCAGATGTTGCACAACTTTCTCTGTGGCAGTCAGGTTCTTGAGTCCTTCTGCCGGCTGAGGATAGGCCAAACCCACTCCTGCCCCTGATCCAGAACCAGCCCCGGGGCACATCTGTGTCTTCCTCCCCAATGCCCACAATAACAGTGGGTTTCACGCCAGCCCAGGCTTAGGGTGACTCCTTCACAACATCTGAAAGGTAACTTTGTGCCACTCCAGTGGGGCGGGTTGAAGGTCAGACCCAGTGTTTTCTTCATGTCTTGCACTGTGGTGTGTTGTTAACAGCTGCCACGTCGAATTCCAGAGGTGGCTGCACGTCCCGGGAGGGTGAGGGATTCCAGTATAGCAGCCTATAAAGTGCTTTGAGTCGAGAGGGCCTAGAGAATTGCATGAGGTGATGATTATTACTGTTACCGAAAGCTGGCTTGGTTTTGTGTTTTGGGTGTAGCCGGACGTTAACCCTGGGAATTGCTGGGCTTTCCGTGGATCGCAGGGCTTTGCTGTTATCCGTCTGTCCAGCCACATTCGCCCCACTGCTGTGACTCTGGAGCACGTCCCAAAAGCCCTCTTGCCCCTGGACACCATCCCCAGCGCGCCCAAGGACTTTGCCGTCTTTGTGAGTGTCTTTCTCTGCGCACGGAAATCGGGGGTAGAGGAGGAAAAATCTGTGTTTGAGGAAGGGGGCACGGGTGGTCTTGGGATCTCTTTCCATTCATAATCATCCGCCATTGGTCATTGGGGATGAGGATGTTTCCTTGCCTCAGAGTTGGGAAACTGCTGTCTCCCTAGGGGGGGCTCCAGAGGGCTGGTGTGTTAAGCCAAGGGACAGGGTGTTGGGGAGCAGGGTGAGATGGGGAACATGGGGCGGGACTATCCTGCAGAAGGAGTCGAGATGAGCTAGGGGTTCGGTACATGGGGGGGAGGAAACATGTTTGGGAGAGGAGGACGGAGACTGAGTACCTGAGGGAGGAGATGAGGTCTGAGGGGAGAGGGAATGGAGTACATGGGACAGGGGAAAGTGGGGGAGGAGGGAAGGGAGAGGTTGACTGGGGACATTTTAGGGGGGGGAAGGGAGGCTATGGCTGGGGGTACATGGGAAGGGGATGGTTTGTGGGGAGGCGGGTGGGGTGGGTATATGGTTGGGGAGGAGGTTGGGGGTACAAGGGGAGGGGAGGGAAGGGCTGAGGACGTGTAACTCTCAGCCATAGGTGCTGGAACTAAGGGGGCTGCTGCACCCCCTGCTGTAAAGTGGTTTCCATCCTATCCAGGGTTTACAGTTTGGTTCAATGGCTCTCAGCACCCCCACTCTACAAATTGTTCCAGCACCCCTGTTCACAGCCTTGTCCCGCCACTGCTCCTGCATGTTCCCTGTTTGTTTACTTTGGCATGGGAAAACAGGAGTGGAGTTTAACTGCACTTGTCTCTGTCTCCCTCTGCCCCTCTGGGCGCTCTGATCACCCCACATTCCTCCTCTCTCTCTCGCTCTCCCCCTCTCTGCTTCCTCATCACTCCGCCCCCCCTTTCTTCCCCACCTTCACTTGGTCTCACAGGGTCTGGACGAAGAAGGACAGCAAGAGGGCATCGTTCTCGGACAGTTCACCTACAACCAGGATGGGGATCCCATCCAAACGTTCCACTTGGAGGTACGGAGGAGGAGTGGTAGGGCATGAGGGAGAAGAGCCCAGAGAGCCCCGCACGTCTAGTATTTAGAAGCCAGTTGAAGGTGTCATCACACAGGCCGTGCCCCTGCCAATGCTGTTACCTCTGCTGTGCCAGGGTCTCTGCCTGGAGCTCTTTGGACAGGGTGGTTTGGCCCAGTGCCCTCCCAAGATGGGCCCGCTGCTGCCCACTGTCGGAGGTACAGTAGGATGCAAGGATAGGTGGGATAATGGCCTGATCCAGTGCAACAGGAGCAGGGAGACCGGAGCAGACAAGTTAATGGTCTGATTTAGTGCAGCATGCACTTGCATGTGAACTACAGGATGTTTCGGCTACTACTCGACTGACTCTGGAGGAAGCCCCCACTGTGATGCTCCCCAGGGGTTCCGAGGTTCCTGGCCATGACCTGGCCTTTGTGAGAAGCCGTCCTATCTGTGCCTGCTGCGCATCAGCTCCCTGACACCCACAGCCTTGGGCCCACAAGCATGGACTCGGGTCTCCACAGACCTCCCCCTCTCTGTGCCGGCTAGTGCTAGGTACGGCCCCCACCCCCGAGCACTGGGTGCGTTCCCTGCCGTATCCAGGCCCTGTCACTGGACACGCACAGTACTACCCAGGTTTGCTGTGCCCAAAGAGACTGTGTACACGCAGCTTGACTGGCCCAGGTCCTTGATGATAACACACAGCACTGGAATCTTACAGTGAAAACAAATGGGTTTATTTACAAAGATTAAGATTGAAGAGGGAGTGAGCAAGGACATTAAGAACAGGTTCCTTGTAAAACTAAAGGTATAACACGCTTCTTAGTCTTGAACTCTGACGGGCTAAAATCCTTGTCAATTCTTCACCTAAAGCAACCTCCCAGCATCACTAGCCCACAATCCAACTGTCTTGAATGCAAAGAGCGCTGTCCTTTCTGCTTTGTCAGTGAAGTATGACAAAATTTTTTTTGCTTCTTCTATTTCCCCAAACTCATTGTTTTCTCCCCCAAAGACAGGATAACTCCTGGGGTGCTGGCTCCAAGGTGTCTTCCCATACTCCTGTTCGATTCACATTTTCCCCCCGCCATCCCCCCCCCAGTTTTTCTTGTTGACTTTCATATGTAAGTAAATAGGGTTTCCACTGCGTTGGCTTTACAGTGCTTGATTTCCGTCAGAGGCAAGGATAGGTGAATAGACCTGCTTTGTCTAGCAGAAAACCTGTTTGTCCGCTCTGCGTGGTTACAAACTTTTTAAAACCTAATTTCAGTGGGTATATGTAACTTCTTGGATATCATCAGTACGTACATTTCACTATGATATTAATGACCAGTAAGTTACCAGCTTTCTTTTGATATCTTACAAGACACTATTTATGGATAAATAAATACCATGAAGGCAGTGCGTTAGGTGTAGGGAGTTTGTCAGGCCTTGCTGTCACAGAACAGTGACCCCTTCACCAGTTGGCATGGAGGGGGTCTGAGGATCAAAGTGACCCAGACCCCTGGCTGGGCTGTGGCTTAGTTAGAGAGGTGACTTTCCTTTTGGGAAGGTCCTCTGGACTTGAGTGGATAATGCTGTAACCTCTCAATAGGGTTCTTTCTGAGCCATCCTGTAGAACGGAATAGCAAATTCTCCTCCTGCTGTAGAATCCTACAGGAAGGCTCCAAAGCCTACAGAGAGGTTCTCTATCTCTGATAGATACCAAGGGCTAGCTCCTCTGCCCCACTCCAGTCTGTTTGCACTGCTCTGGTGGCACAAGGCAGTTCTAAAGCTGGCTTAACCACGCCTGGGGATTCCCCCTGCATAGGGGACCACTTGGCTGGTGTAGAGTCACTATTGTGGCTCCTATGCCCCACCCCATTTTTGGTCTCCCTGGCATAGGGGGTGTGGCCTGGGAGAAGGGTCCTGTTGGCACCACTTCTGTATCTGGCGGACCCGTGCATGGCTGGGGCACATTTGCATTTAGATGATCCCTGGTTGCTGGGGCAGCCTGGGGAGACCACTGGATAGGACTAATGCAGAACCAGGATCCAGGGGCCACAGAGATGGCTTAAAGCCACTTCTTCCCCCACCTTTTCCCCTCTGGTCTTGTGCCAAGCACAGCTTTGCCAGACCAGAGGATCGGGCCCATTTAAGTTTGTAGAGTACTTTGCATAGGACCCTACTCATTCCCTCCCTATTAAATTCTGAGGGTGAATAGGAACTCTCCAGCATAGGTGTGAGTGAAGACCCCTCCTGAAATCAGTGAGGCATCTGTGGGGAACGGGGGCTGACTCTTGCCTAGAAGTGGTGCTGCTTTCTGCAGAGAACGACCCAGACTATGAAATGTCTCCTCTCTTCCTTGCCTAGGGTGAAGATGTGGGCACGTTCCAGGTGGTGGAGCTACGGATTCTGAGCAACTGGGGCCACCCGGAGTACACCTGCATCTATCGCTTCCGTGTGCACGGGGAGCCGGTCCACTAACCCCGCCCTGCCTCTCCCCTGCCCCCAGCTGGCTACCTCAGGTTCTGCGCTGGCCGCAAGCAACAACCATGACAGAGAGAGGTTGTCTCCAGAGAGAATGGCAAGCCGGTTAAGGAAATTCTTCTTTTTGCTGCTTCTCTCAAGTCCCAGGGTGGGAGATGTGGGGGAATGACCACCCTTGGCAAACCTAGTCCCCATATGCTTTTCTGTGCTGCCGCTTCCAGAGGGAAGAGTTTGTATTGGGGGTGAGGGGGGTGGGAAAGGATTTTAGTGTTCAAAAGGTGGTGTGATGGGAAACGAGGCTCCGATCCAGGTCAGACCAGACATTTTAACTTTTTAAAAATTTTATTTTTAAATGAGTCTATGCAGTCCAGACCTTTCCGCACCTCCCTTTTCCCAGCCCCATCCCTTCCAGATGTTAAAGAAGACTATAGCATAGTGTCCCAAGTTTTATGAACAAACATGTAGTTGTTATTATATAGCGGGGTGGAGGTGATATATTTATGGCATTGTTGGCTAGGTAAGCAGCATCTGAATGTCATAGAGGTTGGAGGGAGGGTGGGCACATGACCAAATAATTTTGCACTATCGCCCGTTTCCTTCCATTATTGGATCAGTGGTTTGTTTTAGTTAGACCCAGTGGCTAACTTGCCATGGGTTGAATTTGCAACTCATGACCCTGCAAAGTAGCTAGCAGGCATGTTAGCAGAGGGAAATAATGAGGACACAGACATGTATTAAAGAGGTAATATATAAGCAAAAGACTGGGGTTTTAGTCCTTGGGGGGGAAAAGATAATCTAGTCTCCCTGGGATTGTAAACCAGCCTCAACAATGGAAACCTTCCACTTGGGTCAGTGTCTTATGTAGTCCCCAAGATACACTGCAGCTGAGTGCTATTGGATTTCACCAATATGCGAGGCTGTGGCCCAGAGTGGGAGAGGGTCCTGTATTATTCCCACACACGTATGTGTGTGTCGTTCTCGCATGTAAATCCCCAAAATAGTGCTAAACATTCACAAGTCAAAATGTCTGTGTTTGATGTCCTTTAAAACTCTTCCCCCGACACTGTCTTTAGTAATAATGGATGTACTTTTCCATGCAACGTATAATTAACGTGTAGAACTTCATACCACAAGGGATACCACTGAGGCAAATCGCTTAGATTAGACCGTTACAGTAGCATTTGTAGTAGCACTAACTAGAGTGAAATGGCCAGGACTGTTTAATCCTCAGGCTTTGAGATGTGAACTGATCAGTAGCTATATTCAGGAGAAAATTTCCCTCCATGGCTGCTGCATGATCAGATGCCATGGCCCAGGAGTTGGAGACAGGGTACTAGGCTCGATGGGCCAGTGGTCTGGTAGTGCCTGCCTGCTTTGCTTTTGGAAAACCCTAGTCAAAATTATAACAGTCTGTGGTGGGTGTAAAAATATCTAATTACACCCCCCACTGGTTTATGTACATCTGTATATAGACAACTGTACATAGCGGGGTAGAGTCTAGGCTGTAGTTATCCAGACACATGGGGTTTGTTGATGGGGACGCAGGGCAGACATGAGGGTATCAGTTTGATCGCTGGAAGTGGCACAAACCCTGCAGGATAACGGGGGAAACGAGACTATATTGTACAGGCTTTGGGGATAAGGGGACGACGACCCTAACGGCTCTGATCTGGGGCGAGGGTGGGGAAAGACAGCAGGCTGAGCAGAGGGTATGGTGCCAAGGCTGGCTGAAGGGTGCTGCGACACAGCTCGTGGGGCTTACTGTAAATAGGGGCGGTGAGGCAAGCCAGTGCAGCTTGGTTCAGACCAGTAAGGACCCTGCTACCGAGCCTCCAAGGGAGAGTAGTAATGGTGGCAGCAATGGTTCCAGGAGGGGGCTTGTGGCGGAAGCTGGGCCTGGCCTGTCCCCTCAGGGGAGGGGTGGGCAGGTCTGTGTCACAGCCCTCCCCCATTCACAGCTGCTGTCCTGGGCTGAGGCAGTGTATGGGGGTGGTTGGACAGGGCACATGTGGGCAGCGCGGGGCTGACAGCTACCTCTTCCCATGGATTTATCTGGGAGCAGGGAGACAGCACCAAGGTGGGAAAGGCCCCTCCCTGCCAGATTTGAGCCACAAGGACCTCCCCCAGCCTGTTCGTGTTGTTCCCAGCTGGCAAGAGAAGCGGGGTGAGGGGGGAATTGTGAACAGGCTGGCGGGGCCTTCTAGTGGGTGTGGTTGTGAGAATATCAGCTTTGAGCTGCAGGACAGAGTAGGAGCTCGTATCAGTGGCCTTGAGAAGGTAACATGTGGCTGCTCAGAGAAGGGTTTTGTCTCTCTAGGTTTTGGCCAGCATGCTCTGTTCTTAGTTGAGCTTATGTTTTGAATTGTTTTTTACTTATCCATATTGTCTTGTCTTTATCTGAAAGAAAAGCTAAGGGCTCACTTTGTTTCAGCCCCATTTGAGGCTGCCACCCCCCCCAAGTCAAATTGGGGCTGTGAGCTGTGGGGGGTACTGAGCACTGATTTTTGCCAGGTTGTCTCCAAAAAACTGTTGAAGTCCAGTAGGGCTGGGATGGTGTGAAGGGGAAGTGAGTGGGGTACTCCCTTCCACAGCTGGCAATGGGCTTTTTCTGGCCTTAAATCAGCTGGAGAAGTCAAGCTGCGCACGTCCTCTTGGTCTGCTCCTCCACTGCCTCATCAAGCATTTGGCTCTGATCCATGTGCCCATAGGGATGAGGGTGGGACAGCACCTCCCTTTGGAATCAATCACCACTACACCTAAACGGGCTGCAGGGGGTGGTAACTGGGTGAAGAATGGCTTCTACACCAGATGCTGATTGCCCCAGGCACCAAGAGATTGGGAATCAAACAGCGGGCTCCTTTATGGAAGAGCACGGCCCCGGTCCCTAGAACTCGGAGTCCCACCAGCAGGGGACTCAGACTGGCAATTGAAGATGGGTTGTCCAGGGCTTTACAACCCCCTAGGAGCAGTGGACCTACCCTCTGGTGAGTCTTTAAAATCTGACTACTGACCCAACCCTCCCCCAACATCTAGGCATGCTGGAACAGTGAGGAAAGGAGAAAAGGTTCATTAACTTTTCCTGTGCTCCAGCACCAGCTGTCAAATCACTGCTTCAGCTGCAGCCCCACTTCTTATCAACATGCTGGGTAATCATGGTACTAGATACAGAAGGTGAGAACAGCAAGGTGGTAATACATGGGAAAGATCTGCTAAGGCAGAGCTTCTCTGTTTACTCCCCTTGAGCTGCCTCACTTTTCCCCATATCTTTCTGTGTGTGTGTACCAGGAAAGTGTTATAAATTAACCTTGCACAAACCAAGCTGGGTACAGGCAGATTAATCTGTGTTTAATTCTGTAGCCTATTGCAAATGCTGCACTGTTTTGTTTGTTTATCTACAGACTGTAATTTATGCCTATGCAAAAAAAATCCAAGACAATAAATTGTGTCAAAACAGTTGAGATTTGTAGACAGTCCTCGGATGCAGTTTGCAGTGGCGAAGGCGGGGGTCAGAGCTTGGACAGAACTCATTTTCCAGCGGGAGCAGAGAGGGAGAGACACAAAGCAAGATTCACAAGGGGGACGAAAGCCTTGCCGCACCTGACTTTTGCGGCCCTGCCACCTACGTATTCAGGCTCTCTTGGAAAAACTCCAGCAGAATGAGTAGGGAGCGGCCTAAGAGAGCCAGTAGGAAATGTAGGAAAGGGGTGTGGCCTAAGCTCTGACCCTCCAAGGGAGTTAGGCACCTAACTCTGCTCAGGATTCACAACTATGAACCCTACCTGGGAGTTGGCCACCTAACCCATGGCAGTCCTCCTCTATAAAAACCAGGAGGAAATACCCTTATCTTACAACCTAGTGGTTAGAGCACTCACCCAGCATGTGGCAGGTCTGGGTTCAAGTCCCCACTCTGCCTGATGTCAACGGACTTGAACCAGGTGAATGCTCTAACCAGGAGGGTATTCTGGGTTTTCTCAATCTCTTGTTGAAGCTGTCCCCCTGTGTAAAATACTTAAATTTGCCAAACCAGCTTCATTTCCTTCTTTGACAGGGTAACCGATTTGTTGGCTAGGGGGGAATGCAGTGGACATAATATACTTAGACTTCAGCAAAACTTTTGACACAGTCCCACATGACAGTCTGATAAGTAAACTGGAGAAATGCAAGCTTGGCAGAACTACCATTAAGTGGATACATACTTAAACAACCACAAGCAAAAAGTAACTATTAATGGAATGATGTCGGATTGGAGGGAGGTCTCAAAGGGGGTTCCACAGGGATCTGTTCTGGGTCTGGTGTTTAACATCTTTATTAATTACCTGGATGTAGGAATAGAGAGCATACTGATCAAATTTGCAGATGATGCAAAACTGGGGGGGTTGCTAACACTTTGACGGATGGAGCTAAAATTCAGAGGGATCTTGATAAATTGGAGAGCTGGGCTATAGACAAGAATGAAATTCAGCAAAGACAAATGTAAGGTGCTACGCTTCTGGAAGAAAAACCAAATACAGATGGGGGATAACTGGCTTGGCAGCGGCAGCACTGGGAGTTGTGGTGGATCACAGCCTCAACGTGATCAAGCAATGTGATGCTGCTGCAAAAAAAGTAAATGCAATTTTAGGTTGCATTAATAGTGGCATGGCAATCAAGTCACAGGTGACAGTACTGTTCTATTTGGTCTGGTTAGGCCTTGGCTGGAGTATTGTGTCCAATTTTGGTCACCAATGTATAGAAAGGATATGGAGAAATTAGAAAGGACCCCGAGGTGAGCTGCAAATATGATCAAAGGGATGGAATGCAAGCCATCTGAGCAAAGGCTGGAGGAACTGGGTATGGTTAGTTCGGAAAAGAGGTGATGAAGGGGAGACATGATAGTGGTCTTCAAATACTTGAAAGGCTGCCATAAAAAAGACAGAGAAAAGTAGTTCTCTTGCCACATACAGTGGGACAAGAGGCAATCGGTTCAAACTACAGCATAGCAGATTTAGATTAAATCTCGGGTAACACTTCCTAACTGTAAGAACAGTAGGACAATGGAACAGACTGCTTAGGGAGGTTGTGGAAGCTTCTTCAGTGGAGGCTTTCAAAAGGAGGCTGGATCGCCATCGGTCATCTGGATGGTTAAAAGCAACAAATCCTGCATTGTGGCCAGGGGTTAAATCAGATGACCCTTGTGGTCCTTTAGAACTCTTACAAAGTCTCAATAGTCACTGGGCCAGAGTGTGATTCTAGCTTAGCAGTTAACTTGTTCCCCTGGAGTGTTCTAGGTTCCAGTCCCTGCTTCACATACCAGCTGAGTGCTCTAACTCACTGGGCTGTAGGGCATAAAGGGAAGGGAGTGGGGGAGAGTGCAACACCTTCATTCCTGTTTTTTTTTATTGGTGGTGGGGAGGGCAGATCCAGTGCGCACACTCTTAGGCAGCCTTTGCGCATCTCTACCAGATTGTTTCCCTACCTAAATTGCCTGTAGAGCTCACCAATAGAGCTCACCAGTAGAGTTTAGGCTCTCAACTGGTTGGTGGTGACAAAAATGGAAGTGGCAGGGGGCCTTTAGGTACCTAGAGGGTTAGGTGGTTTTAAAAATCTTAGCGTTGCCTAAATGTTGGACTTTGTCTCCTGAAGTGGCAGTCTCCCTTGTGAATCTAGCCCATGTCTTACCCAAACCCCTTCCATCCTCAGAGCACTGCAGAATTGTTCTTACAAATGCATTAGTCCAGTCCAATTCCTCATATCCAGCCACCATCTGACTTTGGCACTATTTTATCTCCTGCCTTATGCATACTCCCTACTTTCTCTAATACCCAGCTTGCAAAATCCCCTCCCTAAGCATTTTAGAAAACTGATTCAAGTAGTTTTTTTCCCCTGGCTAACCCCCTTGAGTTATCTTGTTTTCCCCTGCTCCAAAGAACAGCCTAGCTCTGCTTCGCACCACAGGGCCTCAGAAGATATGTATGCTACTGCTCAAATAACCTAGCTAAGCTGGAAGTAGCCTGTCGGTGTAGAGGCAATTTGCAGGAGGATCCACTCACAGGTCTGGAACAACTGCTGTGTAACTGAACAGCTGCCTCAAATGAAGTTTGGCAACACAGGCTATAAGCATTTTATATAGTAAATGGAGCCTATGCTTAGGAAGGCTGCTCAGCTCCCCCTAGTGTGTGGATTCCTTGCTCTGCAAAGCTGCCCCTACCCCTGCTCTCTATTTGTAGTTGATGCTATTTGCATTGGAAGCAAGATTCTGAGGCATTCCCACTTTTCTGGCTGGCTGGGGAGCAACTGAAGATATTAAATGGATGAGTTTGGACTCTGGCATACTGGGGCTTGGGTACTCATTTATTTCCCAGCTAGCGTGAGGGATGAAGACAAGGATGCTGCATGTGATTACAGCTGCATGGCTCTTTGGCAAGGAAAAATTGAGGCCAGATGTAGAGATACCATATTACGCTACAGCAGGTCCCAGTCCACACTTAACTTCAGCAATAGAGAGACAGTGCCTTCATAGCAGGAAAAAGTAAAACCCTAAACAGCTCTGAACTGCTTGGACAGCAGATAAAAGGACACAGTTCAACTGCCCCACACAGCAGATCCAAGTGTTCGTACAAGAAGCTAGGTGTAGAGAATGGCAAATTTTGCAGTTTGAATAGGCACTAAAGATTTGATTCGGTTCTATCCTCCATTGCAAAAGGGCCAGAGAATTAGGGTTTAGTCCAGTGGTTCTCAACCAGGGGTACGCAGAGGTCTTCCAGGGGGCATGTCAACTCATCTAGATATTTGTCTGGTTTTACAAGAAGCTACATAAAAAGCACTAGCAAAGTCAGTACAAAGACTTGTTTATACTGCTCTACATACTATATCAGCAGTTCTCAAACTGGGTCATGACCACAAAGTAGGTCACGAGTTTGTTTTAATGGGGTTGCCAGGGCTGGCATTAGATGCACTGGGGCACAGGGCAGAAAGCCCAAGTCCGAACAACTTAGCTTTGCAGGGACTCCCTGTGGCTTGGGGCCCCAGGCAATTGCTCTGGTTGCCACTCCCTAACGCCAGCCCTGAGAGTAGGAATAGACTCAGTGTAAAGAGAAACTTAACCGTTACTGTCACTTCACTGCTTCCCAGAATGAGAAGGCTCACAAGTGAAAAACGGACTCCAGTATCACACTGAAATGTAAGTACAGTATTTATATTCCAATTGATTTATAATTACATGGTAAAAATGAGAGAAAGTCAGCAATTTGTCAGTAATAGTGTGGCTGTGATGTTTTTGTATTTTTATGTCTGATTTTGTAGTTTTTAAATGAGGTGAAATTTGGGGATATACCAGACAAATCAGACTCCTGGTAGAGTAGTCTGGAAAGGTTGAGAGCTCCTGGTTTAGTCAACCTGTAGAAGAGAAGTGGGGCTCAGATTGAGCTGTTCCAGCATCTCCACCCCTTCAAACTGAAAGCATGTCTTTCACCTACAGCTCACGGTGTGCCATGGTTCTCAACCCTGTCCCCTTTATATCATCCCTACATTTCCCCTTGTATGGGAAAGCAGCCTAACTTCACCAGTACTCCTCTGGAACCTATCCCCCTACATATACAGAGGCTGCTCTCACATCTAGATTAGAGTAAGGGGCAGGACTTTGTGAAGGCACAGGGATTCAGGGGTAAGTGATGGCCGTTCCCATGATTAACCTTTAAGAGCACTTAAAGCAACAAGACACTACTTAACTTAGAACAAACTTTTTATTTTATACATCACACCAGTCTCAGTGATCTTTGTATGCGGGTCACAACAAAAAGGAGATCACACCACCTCCTTAGCATGAATTGATGTAAATCCTCTTCAGGCCCTAGGCTTCCCTCTTTCAGTTGGGGCACAAGGAATGAAGAAAGAGGAAAATGGGTTCAGGAATGAAGAACGCCCAGAGTTCTCTGCCTCCCTGAAGAGCAGTTTTAATGCTACTACAGGGCCTGGGCATGAATGAAGCCGGCCCTCATATTTTGCTAGCAACAGTTCACACTCCTTCACAATTGGGGTGCCATTAATAGTGTAGCTACTTATGGTTTCTCCCCAGACAGCTCTGGCAGTTAGGCAACTGGCTCAGGAAGGACCATGCTCTACCTCCTCAATTCCATTTGGTTTGCCCTCAAAGATGGCTTTAGGCTTTAAGTCTCTCTAGTTAACAGCTTCCCAAGGTGGAGGCTCCCTGAAACAACGAACAGTGACTCACTTCATTCTGAGTAGAAAGTGATAACTCTGCCTCAAGATATTAAGCTTCCCATTAGTCAGTGGAGGATAAGCATTATCCTCGAGGAAGCTCTTCTTTTGAAGAGGCAGGGATGGGAGAGGAGAGAAGAACAAGTTGGGAGGTGACCAGCTACAAAGCCTGAGGTAAAAGGACATGATACTGATAAAATAAGTCACTTCAGAAGGAGTGTCCTGGAGGGCTTGTCCAAGAAGCTAGAACTTCATTTAAAAATAAAATAAAATCTCCATGGGTTCCCCAGGCTGAAAGTGCTTCCCTCAGGTTGGTACCAACTAATCACTTCCCCCTTCTGCAAAGAGTGGGACTGACCAGTCTTACCACTGCCATGGCAAAGCTTGGCCTGCAAGTTCCAGGAGAGAAAGGAGCACTTGGAGCAGGCAAAGTCAAATGAGGGTGGCATTTGTTTTCAGTCTCCAGGCCCAAAAGGACTAGTCTGCTTGTGATCATTGTCTAGTCGTAGGGGAGACTTATGCTGGTCGCAGGCCACACGGTGTTCCTGCACCACAGAGCAGTCTGGAAACATTCTCCCTCTGTCACTGCTGCCAGGACCTTGAGGGGTAGATAAGAGTTGTTCCAGCATGCATTGAACAGAGGTTAGAAGAGGAAGGAGGATGAGATGGGCAAGTAACCTCTATACTTAATCCTACCTCTGATTAAAGTTGTAACCGCTATTGGCCTTACATTTGGGGAGGAGAGGAAGAAGTGTTAAGAAAAAAAAATTTAAACATACCTACTTAAGGTCAAGGATCTCTCTTGAATCCACCTTCCTCTTTAAGGTCCATCTGTTCAGTTTTCTGCATCCCCCTCCAAATTGCAGTCACTGCCATATTAAAATTAACCCATTTAAAAAACAGTTTAAGACAGGGAGAGTCCAGAACTCATTTGGCACCTTACCAGAGAGTGAGGAATTGCTGCCCCCCACAACCACCCACCATTCAACACATTTTAACCCTGGAATTTCAGGTCTTCTAATGCCAATGGACTGGGGACAGTGTAGAAGGTTAAACAGACAGGACCAGATGGGGGAAAGGGAAGCAGCCAAAGGGCTCTTCTCCAATATATCTGCATTTTCCTCATCTTCATGCACACATAATATAATAAAGACTAAGAGCCCAGGTTGTACAAAAGTGTGTTGGGGTAGGAGGAGAAGGAAGGTGTCAGTCGATCAGTTCCACGTGTCTTGTCACCTTCGTTAGCTTATTATAAGTTACAACCCCTCTGTCATTCCTTGGGAGGGAAGGTTCTTCTGCAGCAGATCAGCTGGATGGGGTTTGGTTTAAGCTGCTCTGGATCTCTTGGCTAAGAAATGGAGGGAGGGGGAGAATTCCTCAGAGGGTGGGGGAAAAGGGATATTCAGCAGCCACTGGCGGGAGTCACACAAGCCCCCTGAGACTTCACTTTATGGCGCTGGCCCCCACGTCGCCGGCCCCCTCCTCCAACCTTCGACTGGAAAACAAGAAGGGGAATGTTAGTTTGTGATGACCCCAAGAAATCAAAAGTGACAAACACAGAACTGAGGCAAGTGTTCTACCTGCACTCTCACTGCTAGGGCATTGGGGGAGCACCTCTCACAGGATCAGTTTCCTACTATCGCAGGTAGCAAGGAGACAAGCAGAAGCTAGTAAACTTTAGTTCTAGTCTTTTGGGGACCCAATTTACAGAAGCTCTGAACACTTAACTCCTATGAAGTCAATGGAAGCTGAAGGTGCTCAGGATCTCAGAAATCCAGGACCTGGGTTTCCATATTGTGGGTGATGGAAGCAGAAAGCCTCCAGGATTGTTTTGCTAACACGACTCTGTTCCCAGACTCAGGCCAGCAAGCCCACTTATCTCAAATCAGCTGTCAGGGTGCAAAAATACCTTATTGCCCTCGCGGTTGTGGGGCTCTTCATCCAGTGCAGTCTGAAGGAAAGCAGCAGGAAGAGAGAAGCAGAGATGAGCAAGAGCACAGCCACAAACACACCCAAGGGACAGGGCAAAAATACAGAGCAAGCGTAACAGGCTGGGAGTGCAGCCTTTATCCAATGACACCGCAGCAAAGAGGAGACAGAAAGGCATACAGAGACATGAACTGAAGGAAAGAATGCTGTGTCTTTCCAAGCCAGGCTCTGTGGTCTAAGTGTGATTTGACCCAAGGGAAGTGAGACAGCTGGCCTAGTGCCCTTACTTGGACTGTGAGTTCATTGTGGCAGGTGCTGTGTTGGCACAGCACCTAGCACAATGGGGCTCTGGCCCACAACAAGGGCTCCTTGGCACTGTCTGAATACAAATGTTCCATTGAGAGGACAAGCTGACATCAATGAGCTGTCAGGATTTTCTCAGTTATCAGGGGGTCTAGTTCCTTGCTGGGGCACTGCTGGCTGTACCCATATAATTTGTTATTGCCAAGGGAACAGTCCCAAGAAGGGGGAGCAATGCTGACGTTTTATGGGGCTGAGACAAACAGCTGGCGGGAAGGAGGATGTGACTAGCCAGAAGATACTTCGATGTCTTTTGCTAACCTGTGGTTGCAGGGCACTAGAAGGTACTGATGGTGTTGCTCCTGATGAGGTGGCATCATCCCCCACCAGGGCCCCCCCGGCTGCTGTCCCACCCTGGGGCACACCATCCTCTCGTTTCGTAAGGGGTCCTTTTTTTGTTGACTGCATCTTGATCTGCTGGGGCTTGGAGTTCATTGGAGAGTTGTTGGTGGTCTGGAGTAACTGCCGGGTACAGATGGAAGAATATGCAGCATTAAAATGGCAGGGCCAGCCAGGCAAGGTTCAAAACTTCAGGGTTTCTTGAAAGTGAGGAGTGCTTAGAGAATTACTTCCACTAGCCATAAAGTGAACTATATAGCTAGCATCAGCCCACAGTTGCCCACACTGGCCCATCACCGTGCCTCAGAGCTGTCCCAAAGAAGCTATGTAGGGCTGAGAGGGGTGTTCAGTCTCTATAGCACAGCCAGTCCTTCATGTCAGGGGGACACCTGTCTGGAAGACACAGACACCCGCAGCCTCCCCATGCAGTCAGTTTCACACAGGCCAGATGGCCATCAGACTGCAATACATGCTGGTGGCCACTAGCCTGAGTTTTGCTTGAAATTAGCAACCAAGATAGTGAAATTATATCCTCCCATTCCCTGATTCCCCTACTTGTCTCCTCATTGTAGGAGTAAAGGTTTACTGGGAAAGCAAAATGGCAAGGGTCTGGCTCCTCGGCCTTTACCTTGGTGATAGTACCCACTGCTTTCGTACGGCCCTCACGAAAGACCAGCCGCTGGTCTATATGCAAGTATTCGGGGGTCTTGATGAAGCGGAAGTGCACTGTAGCCTTGTCCCCTGTCCGTAGGCAGTCCTTGTCCATGCTGAGGATAGTGGCTGTCTGGCGGATACTGCCACAATGCACTGCAAATGATAATGTACCAGAGGCTCTCAAGTAGTAAATGCCACTAGTGGAACAAGCCTCAGATTAGAGTCCAAGGTCATTACTGCTAATCTATCCACAGCACATTTGAGTTCAGAATGAAAGAAACCTATTGTTTTCTAATCAGTGCAAAGTTGACACTACAGATGCATTTGTTTGTTGCTCAGAAAAGAAGCTAAGTATTGGATACAGCAGTGGGTCTCAAACTGTTCTGCACTGACTTTCCTAGTGACCACGCACTGAAGCATTAAGAACCAAGCAGTGGGGGACCGTGGTATTGAGAAAAACAGGGTATGTCTACACAGACAAGAAAAACCCGCAGCAGGCCTGTGCCAGTCGACTCGGACTTGCAGGGCTGTTCCATCACTGTGTAGACTTCCAGGCTCGAGCTGGAGCCCAAGATTTGGGACCCTGTGGGGTGAGAGAATCCCAGAGCCAGCCCAAGCCCAGAAGTCTACACAGCGAGGGAACAGCTCCTCAGCCTGAGCCCCACGAGCCAGAGTTGATTGGCACAGGCCAGCTGGGGCTTTTTCTTTCCCCTCAGTGTCTCAGGCAGTTTGTTGTGCAAATGATGAAGCTAGAGAACCACTGGGCTACAGACAATGCTGACTCTTGGTAGCCACTGTGTAGGCTTTCCTCTTCCCAAGCACACTGGTTCTTACCGGCAGCAATCCTTGCTCTTCTAGATCTGCTCTCTCACCCATAATGGAATTGGGGAAGTTAATACAAGGAACTATGCCCTACATCCTGGATAAAGCAGAAATCACAGGTGGATTAAGCAGCCTAAGGCTAAAGCAGAAGTCTACAACTGTGAGCTGTGCAACTGGGATCTAAGGGTCAGAGAAAGCTGCTACACCTACCCATGGCCTGATAGCGTGGGCTGATGGTGGTGGGATGATGTAGCACCAGAATCTCTGCTTCAAATTCCCAGGATGCTTGTGGATTCAGCCGGGGGGACACCATCACCATGCCTTTCCGGATGGAGGAACGCTTGATCTAGGGAGGAAACAGGAAAAAGACAAAGAGTTAAGAATCATGCTTACTACAAGAATAAGTTCATTTCTTTTGCTCCTTTCATCCAGAGGGATCTCAAGGCATTTTACAGATCAATGATTACTCCAGCCACCTCTGGGATGCAATGTGATCACTATTCAGCAGCATACAACAATGTTATGCAGGGGTTCCAAAGAATGACTACAGCTGAAACTTTTGAAGAAGTTGTAGATAGAAGAATGTGATTGCCCAAAATTCAATTTTCAAAATTCAAGGACGCTGGGGTTAATATAGCTAAGAGTCCTTTTTACCTGTCATTCAGACAGGCACTCCATCCACCAACACAATGCCCACTAGCACTATGCTAAAGGCTTGTTTACACAGTTTTTGTACAGCTTTTACGATATGGGTTTGAAACCCGTGCAACACCACTAGCATGAATGCAGTTACACTGGTATGAGGCACCATTATCCCTAGGTACTAGGGCTTGTACCAACATAACTCTTTTGGTAAAAAACCCTAAAGTCAGACTCCTAACGGAAAGTTAAATTGGTGCAAACGCTACATATAGACCAGGCCTAGGACATTAGCTTCGTTCTGACAAGAGTGATTCCTTGCAACACTTGTATTTAATGAGCGATCTCCTACAAGCCACACCTACTACATTAGACTATCTGGTGAGAACACGGTTCAAGATAAAGGCACAGAATTATCAGACTGGTGACAACACGTGAAAAGGGAGTGATATGTGGAATATGATCCACTAAATTCGTACGGGACTTTATGGTGCTGGTGGATGAACTCTCCCCCTGCCCTTCAGCGTTGGTGAAAGCAGTCTCATTTTAACCAGGATTAGAAAGTATCCTGAAGAAGCAAGGCTCTTGATATCAGGAACTAGGGCAGTCCCCCTCCCCATACACACACTCACCTTTTTCAAAGCAAAGGAGGCAGTCTGGCCACCACGCACCTCCTTCACAGGCATGCGTTTGCGGTGGATGGACTTGACAGCAATGGCCAGGAAGTTGCCCAAGGGGTCTGGACCCAGAAGCAAAGTGTCATTTAGCTTGATCAGGCCTCTCAAGGTTGTTCCAGACACAACTGTTCCCACACCCTGCACAAGAGAGAGAACCACCGGTAACTGGAGTCACTCAACCACGCTGTTAGAGCAGTAATGGAATTCCCCCTTCCAGCAGGCCCACCTCCGGTCCAGTCTCAAATGTGGCAGAGAGCCCTTCCCAGCACCAGTCCCCTTACCGGTACAGAGTAAGTGTCGTCTATCTGAAATTCTGCTGGCTCTTCCTCCCTGTAACTTGTTCGGGGAGACAGGAGATTGAGAAACATCTTAAGCAACTCCAGATTCTCACCAGTGACATTGGAAATCTGGAATATTGGGCACATCCTATAAGGGGGACAGACAACAGACAGCAGGAAATTAGTCCCCTCACCTTGATTAAAGTTCAAGGAGACATCAACATCTTGGACTGAGATAAATACTCAGCACTGGCAGGGGAAAGTTTGGCAGGCAGTTAGTTGCAGAACACCTCATAATTGAAATTCTGCAACACTGCATCTAAACTTCCTTGTGAGATTCAGAAAAGGGGCTTTAGATTCCTCCACTGAGGTCTGGGCACTGTGCTTCCATCTTATGTGGATAGCTCATAAGAAGCTCCTCACTTCCATCTGGGAGAGGAAAACATGGATGATCAGTCTGAGTTTTCCCTTTATGGAACCGATGTATTATGCAGTAGATGAAACGTTAGTACATCTAAGCTGTGGGGATTCTGCTCCCTATCGCCTCACGCAGACACGCTCCACCCCCAAACAGGACTAATACAGATCACTCTCTCCACTCCCATTACCTCTCTGAGCTGAAGTTGGAGGCTGTTACAATGACATCATCTTTGCTCTGAACCAGCACCGGGATCTTCCTGCACCCTGGGGACTTCAGAAGTCGCTGTAACAGCTTCAGAGTTTCTTAAAGGGTGAAATGAACATAGTTAGGGCAGTATCCCCCTCTTTAAAAATTGCCTTGGTCAGATTTCCTAAGGGAGACAGGCACATTTCCAAAAAATTGACTTTCGGGTCACATCTTCCATATCAGCTAGCCTGCTGCCAAGCCAGAACTGTTCCAAAAAAGTATGAATTTGCCTCTATATACATCTATTAGAGTTGAGTTTAAGTTTTAAGGTTGCTTATTAGAGGTCTGTTTTAAATGGGAGTGGATTAATTTAATTTGAGACAATTTAAATTAGCGATTTAAATCACTAAATGGAAAATGTCAATTTAAATTAGATTTCAAGCAGTTATTTTCTAACGAAAGATGACTTCTCATTGTTTTATAATCAACCAATCTGATTTACATTAAAACATGTTGATTTACAACTAAATAGACCCTTTATACTAGATTGGGTACATGTTTTTGTGATGCAGGAAGGTACACTATAACTATATACACTTATTCAAGCAATTATATAGCTCAGTATTTTCATATTCTTAATTGTACATTTTCAGTATGTTAGAAAAAAGGTCAGTAATATATTGCTTATTTACTACAAAATTAACTTTAGCTCATGATTTGTGTCAAGCTGCATCAGGATGGCAACTGGAATTAATTAAAACACAAAACAGCATATAAAATTTATTTGCATTAAAACAAAAAAAGGTAAATGTTTTGGATACATGAACTTAAAAGATGTTTCCTATTTACAACCAAATGATTTATTAAAGGAACAGAGGGCTCAACTGTAGCCTGTGAACTAAACTGATTTCAAGTCAGCCTGTGAAATTTTTCAAATATGCACAAGTGAAAGTGACTGGAGCTTAAGTTTCTACTCACTTAAAGTCTTTTGAAAATAAGACAGTCTCCTAAATTACTTACTCTGTCCTTCAAACTTTTAAAGCTAGATCTCATCCCCTCCCTCCTCATTTTTATTCATAGACTGGAAGAGGAAGACAAGTTTTCATACTCTTTCAACTTCCAATTGACTTCTCAACTTTGAATGAATTAGTCAAAATGAAGAAAATATTATTTCCTGATTGCAGAAGAAGCTACTAGTGTCAAAAGCTGGTTTAGCACTTCAATACACTCTGGTTCCTGGTGCTGAGCTAGTGACTTCTACCAATTCAGAGGTGGGACTCTTAAAGATCAGCCAACATGTACTGCTTGAATGGTTCACTTCCAGCCCTGAAATTTATTATGGTTGGCATGATTGAGGGGTGATTACTGGATGCCCAAGTCATAGCAGCATCTTCTTCAGCAGTTGGGCATCTGTCCTGGAACTCTGAATTGAAAATACTGGCAAGAAAGAGGTGGAGTAGGTGCTTGATCCATCCACTTCTTTACTGCTGAAAATTTAACTTTGTTGCTGGGTATTTCTTTCTTCAATGTCTCTTGAGGTTCTTTCCAAATTTCAACAGCATCAGCAATACAGCGGCAATCTTTCTGCAGTTTGCTCAAGGCTATACTGAAACCTATTTCCATATTCAGCATATCTTCTACAGTTCTCTTTAGTCCAAATGTTAACTACACTGGCTGTGAGAGTTCCATCTATTGTGTTATGATTTTCTTCACAAAATTGTCATCAGAAGAGGCCAATTTTTAATTAATAGCTCAAAACAGTCAACCACTGAATTCCATCACACATTTTGGGGGAGAATTAGTTTGGATCCTCATGCTTTGTTCAGTGAAGCTGAAGCACAGTGGTTGTTATGAAGTATTCCGCAATGTCAAAAATGTTTTCCTTTATTCCAAAAGTTGTACTTAAGTCTTTGCTAAAAGATGCAATCAAGGAGCACTGCACACCCATATGTTATAAGTTTGAGGTTCCCTTTATTATCTTCTTCTAGACTTCTCATCTTTGCTACATTTGCAGCATTGTCTGCACCAAAGCTATATGCTCAATTGTTTAATTTTTGTTCTGTTTGTTACAGCTTTTACTTCTACTTTAAGTATTCTGCTGAAAAGGCATTTCCTGATGTGTCAATTTCTGTAAAATAACATAAGATGGGGTTGTTGTGTGTCACACAAGAACAAATTACTGGATCATTGCATACAGTGCTCCACCCATCAAGACACACATTACCAAGGTTCCCGGTCAATGTTTTTTTGCACACTCTTCAGATTTCCTTTTCTTATACTGTATTCAACAACCTTTCAACAATGTCTGCTCGGCCGGATGCAGTGCAGCCTGGTCATAATGACTGAACTACGTCCAGTGAAGTGTTTGCTTTGAACAAGCTGAAATGAAGAATTTGTTGCATAAATGAACCAAGCAATCTTTAATCTATGGAGTCGTTTTATCTTGCTGGAATTTGCTGGTCCTACTTATGAACTCATCCATGCATTTCTTAACGCAGTTAATTTACTGTCTGACATGTTTAGTTGCAGCACTCCTGGTGGTATCAGCAAGTGACTCTGAAGTTGTAGACATTGCAGGTGGATATTCATAACCCCTTATACCTAAACTGGATCCTGAAACAAAATGGTTAAAAAAGGGGGGGGGGTCACTCGCTCACGGATTACTGCTGAGTGCACTGCTTTAAAAAAAAAAAATTGTAAATGAACGATTCTGCCTACTAGTATTTGTACCACTGTTCAAATGAGTTTATTTTAAACCCAGTTTTATAGAGAAAATCAAAGGATTATCTAATTCTATTTAAATCCTTATCTTTAACAACATACCAAACAAATTTTAAAAAAAGGTTAAGTGCTAAAATTCATAAATGCCCAATCAAACTTTAAACAGAAAGTCATCACTTAGGATGTTTGATTATACTAAGGAATAAAGAATTTCAGAAGTCCAGCAGTGACAGTAAAAGTGTAATTGATAAATACTCCCACAAACTAACATACCGATTATATTTTGAACATATTTTGAAATTCATAAGTAATCCACCCAAAACACAAATTTATGACAATTTAAGTTATTTAAGGTATGGCAGGCAATGCATAAGAAAGATGCAAACTTATGTTTACTAACCAGTTGATCCAGATTGTTCAGATGTGTTCACATCATCATCTTCAAAGCCATTACCTTCTGAGGAGCATTTTTCATAATGCTGTTTCATTCTTACAGCCAGGCCTTGCATCTCTTTTTGCATTACTGTGTTTGGCACATTCCTTTTGTACCCAGGGGTACAGGAGTTTCTTGAAAATATTCCCAAATACGGTTTTATGACATTCAGCCATGGCTGATTATTTTCCAGTTCCCAGGTGTTGAAGTCAACACTAGAAGTTGCACTCTGAAGAACATTGTCTCTTCTTCACAGTATCCTACTTTGACACCATTGTTGCTCCTTTCTGGTTGCGTACACTGTTCCTTCTGCCGTGTTACATAACTCACCCGCCCTCTCCTACCCCAAGAAAAACGAAAGAACTAAGAACAGTCCAAGACTTCTGTTCATGTAACCCACATGCCTTTTGCACTGCACTATTTTACTTGTTGAGAGAGGGAGGGAGGCAGTTGAGAAGTCAATGGATTTCTGTTTGTATCTGTCTATGAACACATGCAAGGAGACAGAGCAAGGCCATTTACTTTAAATGTCCAGAACCACCCAGAAGCAAGGGTGGGCAAATACTGGGCCTATCAGTGTTTTCCCATGAGCTGGAAAGTAAGTTTGCATGGTGAGTGTTGTCAAATATTCACAATTTGAGACCTAAGCCAATTAGAGCTCAGGTAGAGAGAAAAGTTATAAAACAGGAGTATGAGTAGGGTCCTACCAAATTCATGGTCATGAAAAATGCGTCACTGACTGTGAAATCTGGTCTTGTGTGTACGTACTTTTACACTATACTATAGAAATTTCATGAGGGAGACCAGCATTTCTCAAACTGGGGGTCCTGACCCAAAAGAGGATCATGGGGAAGGGGAGTTGCAAGGTTATTTTACAAGGGTCGCAGTATTGCCACCCTTATTTTGGCACTGCCTTCAGAGCAGGGTGGACGGAGAACTGCATTGTTGGCCAGGCACCCAGCTCCGAAGGCAGCGGCCTGTCAGCAGCTGCACAGAAGTAAAGGTGGCAATACCATAGCAAGCCACCCTTACTTCTGCACTCCTGCCTTCAGAGTTGGGTCAGGACCCCTACAGTTACAACACTATGAAATTTCAGATTTAAATATCTGAAACCATGAAATTTATGATTTTTAAAATCCTATGATGGCAAAATTGACCAAAATGGTCCATGAATTTGGTAGGGCCCAAAGTATGAGGCCACATAGGTAGGCTCAGCAGAAGATCCTGATGAGCAGGGTGTGGCACTCTCTACCTCAAAGCAGCACCCTAGAACTCCCATATTCACCCATCACACAATGATGATATATTTCATACAAAGCATGCCACCTAAGATACCATGTGACAGATCATAGTCTGCTGAAACCCGTTGGTCTGTCAAAATATGTATATGAAGTTATGAGATTTTGCTGTATGGTTGTTACTGATCTAAAATAGGGGATAGCGGCATCATTCTTTGACTTTTTTCTTCCCGCACCTACGCCAGAAGCAACAAGAATGGTGGGAAAACAAAGTCTTGAACTGAGGGGACTGGTCCCAGGCTTAAAGGGAAGCCTATGTATTAAGAACTATAACATCTAGTGGGGTGAGAAAACGGTTTATCCAAATACTGCCTAGTCTAATAAAGACTAAGATTTAGACTATGTACTAACTTTTTGTGCCTACCACTTATAATCACTAAAAATCTACCTTTCTAAAGTTAATAAATCTGTTTTATATTTTACCTAAAACAGTGTGTTTTGGTTGAAGTGCTTGGGAAACCACAGCTCAGTTTACAAAGGCTAGTGTGTCTCCTCTCCACATCAAAGGAGTGGTAGACTGGATAACAAACTTACATGGGTCAGGCTTCTGACTAGGACAAGACGGTGCAGTTCTGGGTACAATGCTGGGGGGTTGGGATATTTGCTGATGCCTTTCTCTGTCTGATTTGTGAGTGGCTCAGGTAGAATTCATGCAATCCAGCTGGGTGTAGGGCTCCACATGCTGTTATACTGAGTGATAACAGTGCCTAGAGGGGTTTGCTGCTTGTCACTAGCAAAGTGTTGGGAGAGATAGCCCAGGCTGGAGAGTTAAGGGGACACAGTGGTACTCTAGTTCCAGGTTGTACCCCAGGGATCCTAGAAATCAGTTTGCCATGGAAAAAAATGCAGAATTTGTATTTTTACAGAGAATCTTTAGTTTTTACATTTTGTGAAAAAATAAAAACATTAACTACATTTTACTGCTTGCAACCTCCCTCACTTGTGGTTGATTTTTGAATGCGCTTTAAATTTACATACTCCAGTAAACTGCTTCTGGTGCATAGAGGTTACTCAACAGCATATAGAGGTTTGTGTTTCAATGCATCTCATTTCAGCCTCCACAAGTAATTAAAGTTATGAAAAGATGCTGTAAACTTTAAAAATCACCCCTAATGACCCCGTCACTGAGTTTGGAAAGGACAAATTTCACGTTGATAGCAATGTGCTGTTCTGTACTGTATGCAGCAAGGGTGCAGATTACGTTCAAAGGCAGACAATGGCAGAACACATGGAAAGCGCCAAACTGAATAAAAAAGCTAAAAACAAGAGGCTGAAACAGCAGGGCCATCCACAACACTAAAGAAACAATGCACTATGACAGGACCATTCTATTAATTTTATTATAATGATTGGTACAGGTAGGCTTCAAACTTGCTTAAAAATTGTAAATATATCAATAATACATTGTGTTCAACTGATACCTACATTACGACTAAGGAAACTAAAGTTCAGCATCGCATTTTAATTGTGGAAAAACATGGATTTTATTTATTTATTTATTTTTTAAATCACAGAAAACTAGAATCCCTGCTGATGAGATACATGTTACTGTCTCCTGAAGTCAGAGACCAGGTCCAATGGGTGGGATGACTGCCATAGGGTTGCTAGGTGTCAGGTTTTCGACTGGAACACCAAGTCAAAAAGGGACTTTGGCAGCTCCAGTCAGCACAGCTGACCAGGCTGTCAAAAGTCCGGTCTGCAGCACAGCAGGGCTAAAGAAGGTCTATCTGCATGCCTTGGCTCTGCATGGCTCCCAGAAGTGGCCAACATACCCGGCTCTTAGGTGCAGGGGCAGCCAGGGAGGCTCCACGCACTGCCAGAGTGCCGACTTGGCCACAGTCCCGGCCAATGGGAACTGCGGAGTCAGTGCCTGCAGGCATGGGCAGTTCGCAGAGGCCCCTGACCCCCTGCCTAGGAGCTGCAGGGACATGCCACTGCTTCCAGGAGCTGCATGGAGCCAGGGAGCCTGCCGACTTGGAGTGCTGGAAGTAAGCGCCACCCTGCCAGAGCCTGCACCCCAACCTCCTCCCACACCCCAATTCCCTTCCCAGAACCTGCACCCCAACCCCAAGCCCCCTCCTGCACTCTGAACCCCTCAGGGCCAGCTCAGAGCCCCCCTCCTGCACCCCAAACCCCTCATGCCCCGCCCCACCCCAGAGCCCGCACCCCCTCTCACATCCCTTGCTCCAGCCCAGTGAAAGTGAGTGGGAAGCAGAGCATCAGAGAAGGGGGCAGGGCAAGGGTGTTCGGTTTTGTGCAATTAGGAAGTTGGTAACCCTATTTTGCCAGCGTCTTGCACAGCCCCCCCATGCCCCATAGGATCAAGCCCTTAATAGGGAGCATGATCTCGTGGCATCTTTATAAAACTATATTTTCTCCTGATCTCCAGCCTTCAACTTAAAGTTTTTGATAGAGGCTCACAGATTCAGCATATTGTTTTATTTAAAATGACTTAAGAAGTAAGTTTAGGCCTTCACATATCTGTATTAAATTCAGATTTCATTTTAAACAGGTTTATTTTTAAAAGAAAATTTAAATATGAATTTATTTTTTCAAACAAGTCAGTGATCTTTATGCACTCCAGTTTTAACAATCATAATGTGATTGCAGAGCCATTGGTCATTATCTTTGAAAACTCACGGCGATTGGGGGGAGGTCCCGGATGACTGGAGAAAGGCTAATGCCCATCTTTAAAAAAGGGAAGGAGGAGGATCTAGGGAACTAAAGGCCAGTCAGCCTCACCTCAGTTCCTGGAAAAGTCATGGAGCAGGTCCTCACGGAACCAATTTTGAAGCATTCAGAGGATAGGAAAGTGATCAGAACAGTCAGAATGGATTCACCAAGGGCAAGTCATGCCTGACTAACCTAATTGCTTTTTATGATGAGATAACTGGCTCTATGGATAAGGGGAAAGCAACGGACATGTTATTCCTTGACTTTAGCAAAGCTTTTGATACGGTCTCCCACAGTATCCTTGCCTGCAAGTTAAAGAAGTATGGGCTGGATGAATGGACTATAAGGTAGATAAAAAGCTGGATAGATCATTGGATAGTGATCAATGGCTCCATGTCTAGTTGGCAGCTGGTATCAAGCGGAGTGCCCCAAGGCATGGTCCTGGGGCTGGTTTTGTTCAATGTCTTCATTAATGATCTGGAGGATGGCCTGGATTGCACCCTCAGCAAGTTTGCACATGACACTAAACTGGGAGGATAAGCTGGAAGGTAGGGATAGGATACAGAGGGACCTAGACAAATTAGAGGATTAGGCCAAAAGAAATCTGATGAGGTTCAACAAGAACAAGTGCAGAGTCCTGCACTTAGGACGGAAGAATCCCATGCACTGCTACAGACTAGGGACCAAGTGGCTAGGCAGCAATTCTGCAGAAAAGGACCTAGGGGTTACAGTGGACGAGAAGCTGGATATGAGTCAGTGTGCCCTTGTTGCCAGGAAGGCTAATGGTGTTTTGGGCTGTATAAGTAGGGGCATTGCCAGCAGATTGAGGGATGTGATCATTCCCCTCTATTCAGCATTGGTGAGGCCTCATCTGGAGTACTGTATCCAGTTTTAGGCCCCACGCTACAAGAAGGACACGGAAAAATTGGAAAGAGTCCAGCAGAGGGCAACAAAAATGATCAGGGGGCTGGAGCACATGACTTAGAGGAGGGCTGAGGGGACTGGGATTATTTAGTCTGCAGAAGAGAAGAACAAGGGGGGGATTTGATAGCTGCTTTCAACTACCTGAAAGGGGGTTCCAAAGAGGAAGGATCTAAACTGTTCTCAGTGGTAGCAGATGACAGAACAAGGAGTAATGGTCTCAAGTTGCAGTGGGGACAGTTTAGGTTGGATATTAGGAAAAATTTTCACTAGGAAGGTGGTGAAGCACTGGAATGCATTACCTAGGAAGGAGGTGGAATCTCCTTCCTTAGAAGGTTTTTAAGGTCAGGCTTGACAAAGCCCTGGCTGGGATGATTTAGTTTGGGGTTGGTCCTGCTTTGAGCAGGGGATTGGACTAGGCTACCTCCTCAGGTCCCTTCCAAACCTGATATTCTCTTATCATAAAGGATTTGACCTTCCTTAGTTTTCCATGATGAGCTGAATGCTAATTAGTGGTCAGGACTAGAAAGTGTTTGAATTATTACTTGATTTTGCCATGATAGGACAGGACAGTCTTACTTCTGAGTATTATTACCACAGTTCCACAGCAGCAAGAGGGGAGCAGAGATTAGCATAAGAGCCAAGAGCAAAATGAAGTCCAAATAGGGGACACGCAGGAATCAGTGTTCCAGGGCAGAGGATTTGGCTTTCAGATCCGATTCCTGCCCTCCTTCTCCTGCCATGATGGAGCCAGTTCTTTTAGTCCAGTTTCTTGCTTCCAGCAGTGGCCAAGACCCAATGCATTAATGAAAGGTGATCTCCTACAATGTAACTGTACAATGCTATGCATGGGGGAAAACAAGGGGGATGTTAAGGACTTTAGTTTATATTGCACAATTGTCAGCTGATCAGATTACAGCCAGGTTATGTTATTAAGAAAAGGCAACTGTAGGAGACTAGTGTTTTGGCTAAGGAGATGCTGACATCTGACCATGTCATCTGTTCCTCATACAGAGCTCAAGATAAAGGGGCCACATCTTCCATTCAAATTAAACATCTACATCCTTCTCTTGGCACTGTAGTGGGCTCAGATCAAAAAAATTCTCCTCAAAAGGTCTGCTCTTTTACCCTAAACCAAATATGCTCCTCCCTCCCCAGTTACTCGCTTTATGACTGGGCTTCCATTAGTTTGCCAAACATCTTTTACACCTCCATTTCCTATGATTTCTAAAAGGTACTGCTCAGCATCCCGTTTACTGAAAGCATCTTCCGACAGAATTTATACAACAGGCAGATTGCTAGTCTTCCTGGTTCTCAAAACTTCTGACCAAAAACATGTCACTGTTCCAAGTAACTAGAGCCAAATCCTTATGGGCTAGGAATGAAATCAAAGTAGGAGTATAAATTCAGGAAAAGAGCTGGCCCACATCCAGTGGTGTGCATCAGAACAAAGGGAAGTGCCTAAGCAGGTCACTTGACCTTCAGGTAGGAAACAGAGCAAGACCTTTTAAATTAATATCCATCCCCTACATCCCAACTGCAGGCTTCCCCCCCCCCTTCAAATTTAGATACCAGGAGAGAAAGATAACCCCCCAACTCCAGCTAAAGCACTTGGCTGCCTCTCCCCAGAAAGTCTGAGACTGCCTGCAGTTACAATCTCTCTTTGGGGACCATTATATTAAGTTTATGAATGATTTATGTATCACTGTGCACAAGGGATTGCATAGAACTCCAAGAGCAAGGGTTACCACAGCTCTTCCAGGAACTAAAAACTGGGTGGGTGATTAAGATGAATCATACAACGCCTCCCTGGGGAGGCTTATATATACTGGTTCCAACTGGGTTTTCCAAGGATCAAAGAAAATTTTTTTATGCCAAAAGCCCCAAGTTTAAATGGACATGGGGCCTTCTTTTGATTCAGCAAGTGGACAGGACCCTCTGGCCAAGGGATCCCCTAACCCTTATGGAAGGGCTGGAAGGACTTTGGCTTACTAGGACCCCATAAGTGTGATGGGTGACCTCTACCAAGCTTTTAAAAAAGTTTGTATTAACTGGTGTTAATATGGTTTCCTCTGTAATGCTTTTACCCTGAGAATAAACTTATTTTGCTTTATGAAGTCTGCTTGGTAACTGGTGTACACTATTGTAGTCCCTGGAGAAAGAGTTAACCACAGGTGCTGGACCCCAGTCAGATCTGCTGGGGAAATCACAGTAAGGCACAAAGTGAAAACAAGCATAAATCCCCAATTCAGGGTGGGGGTGAGACAAGTGTCTGCCCAAGAAAAGCATTCAGGATCCTGGCCATCACTTAAGTGGGTGCCATCGAGGAAGACCAGGATAAGGGCCAAAGGTTTAGTTAACCCTGACATCGACAGCCTAATTAGGCAAAACCCCACAGCAAACACTTTATTGCTGCACAACTAAGCAATCCAAACAATAGAAGTGAGAGCTGTAACAAGTGAGGGGAGTGTCTTGGGAAAAAAAAAAGGACTATTTCAAGAATGTATTTGGGCTACAGCCTAAGCCATATTAAGTATGAGGCGACTTCCATTAGCCCTGATTCACCATCCCAGTTGAGGGGACACTAGCAAGCCTGTGGATACCGAGTGTTCTGAGGACAGAGGAGCAGTTGCTGGCAAAGATCCACATTTACCTTGCAGGATGTTGGCAGGACACATGTCGATTTTTGTCACCACGACAAAGACCGGAACATTGAGTGCCAGCGCTAGGCCCAGGTGCTCCTTGGTCATCCCAACAATCCCAGCATTGCTGCCAACCTGCATCAAAAAGTCATACAACTGCAGGTAGTTGGATCACATAAGATAGTTTGGCCAGAGTATGCAGTAGACCAGCGGTTCAGGACCTAGTTTTAATGGGGTCTCCAGGGCTGGCTTACACTTGCTGGGGCCTGAGGCCGAAGCCCAAGGGCTTCAGCCCTCGGCAGCGGGGCTCTGGTTACAGCTCCCCTGCCTGGGCCTGAAGCCCTTGAGCTTCAGCTTTTCCCCCCACCTGCCTGGGGTGGTGGAGCTCAGGCTTTGGCCCCCAGCCCAGGATGGCAGGGCCTTGGCAGGCTCAGGCTTCGGTCCCCGCTCCTGGGGTCATGTAGTAATTTTTGTTGTCAGAATGGGGTAACAGTGCAATGAAGTTTGAAAACCTCTGCAGTAGACTATGATCAGATTGTAGAACTGTTGTGTGTGGGGAGGAAGGATGCAATTCCAGGTCCCGTCCCCTCAACATCCCACCCCACCCCAAGAATTTTAAACACATCAGTAGGAGAGAGAGCAGTGAGGAAAATAATTCAACTCATAACTAGTGAGTACAGTATTGTATTCCCAAGTTCAGAAATCTTTCTGATGACAAAGAAAACAGATATCCTGACCACTTATGGGTATTGAAGATCCCATGGCACTTCTCAAGAGCAGGGACACAGCCATGGAGTCCTGGCCATGCCATCATATTGGGAATTATATTCTGCCTACTGAAGCTATTATTTATATTAGCACAGTACCTAGGACACCCCACCCCATCATGGACTAGGTATTCACTGTGCTAGGTGCTGTAACAACACACACAAAACAGAGTTTCTGCCCCAAATAAAGTCATCCACTTCTCCTCTGTATTGGTATTTTACAGGTTTGAACAGTGGCATATTGCACTGCTTTATTGCCACTTACCATAAGCATGCAGAAATCTGGTAGGTGACCAGTCATGCCGAAGACTGTGGTCTTCAGGTACTTCTCATGCCCAGCCAAGTCAATGAAAGTGATGACCTTGGTAGATTTCTCACAGATTTTGGTCCACTCCAGGCTGCCACCATGGCTGTCAGGCTTGTTCACCACATTTCCCTCACTGTCAAAGCCCAAGATGTCATTGCCCACACTGCTGGTACGACCTGACTCTATCTCATGCTTGTGGCGGAAGAGCTTTTGCCGGGCAAAGCCCCGACCATTGTCCAGCTCACCATGCGTCAGGACACCCAGCAACGTGCTCTTTCCTGCATCCACATTGCCAACCACTGCTACCCTACCGGGGAGAGAATAAAGTAATCAAACACCTGGAGAAGAGTTAATGTCAGCTTGGTCGTCCCTTAGAAAAGTTTTTCATGTTAATACAAGCTAGCAATGAGTGCTGTCACCAGAACCTGAAATCTGTTTTTAGAGTTTGCACAATATAAGCAATATAATCCAACATAGAGGGACACTTTGGGGGAAATTCACTGTCCAAGGCTCATTCATGTATTAATATTAATATCTCTATTGATGCTGATGAGGGTGGCCATTGTGGTAGCATGAGTGATGCGAAAACCCAATCCACCTGGAACTAGACAGACTCCCAAGTCATTTTTATACAAGGTATCAGACACCCATCAAGAGATCACTTAAGTATTAGGCTGGAATTGAAGTGGTGACTGATAAGCAAAAGGTTCCATATTTCAATATCTGACTTATTTTAAAGAGTCCACTCCTTGCAAGGCCCCAAAATCCCCTGCAATCACAGAATGACTGAGTCCCCAAATAACTCCTTGATGGATCAGCAGAGAATCCCTGAAGTGCTCCCAGGCCAGGGAGAGCTCAAAACAGAGGCTGTCACTCAGACACTGAAACTTTTGAGCCAAGAACAGGAGTGCAAACTAAAGATTACAGACAGCTTGTATAAGGAGGAGGAAAAAGATGTAATTAGCAAGGAGTGTTCAGACAGCTGTCTTTTCTGGGTTCATACAACACCCAAATTCAAACCACCACTTGCTCAGATCAAAGAGATGTGGCTGTGTTGCTGCCTAATCCTGCCTCCACCCGTCTCCTCACCTGACCTCCAGGAAGTCGTTGTCACCCACACGTTTCCGAACAAGGTAGTCGCGCACCTTGCCCCCTGCCTCCTGGTGCTCCCGCAGAAGTATCACATCTGCCTCAAGCTGCTCTGCCATGCTCTTCACGGTGGCATAGGATGCTTCCATATCTGCCTCACTCAGACCATATTCAGTCCCATCTAATGAGAAGTTGTGAGGGGGAAGGAAATAAGATTAGCAACACTTCCCAACAGCCTGGAGTAAATGGTAATTTTATTCTCTCTTCACATGAGCTGCCTGTAGCACTGATTATACACATGAGAAAGACACCAGTCAGCCTACAGAAACACAGGAAGAATGGCCTATTCCTGAAGGAAACTTTAGGCTTAATTTTAAGACTCAAAGGAATTAAAGCGTCACTAACAGCAAAAAAATGAATAAATCCTACTATCTGAGAGTGCTTTACCTACTCAAGTTACAAGCAACACCTAAAATCACTGAAGGATTAGCATAAAAATTCAAATATTTCTCATTCTGCTTACTTTGTGCATTTAACAGCACTCTGGGTATTTAGTCAGTTTCCCCATCTACAGCCAGATATTGTATTTCCTCTATTTGTCTTTCACACTACAACAGGGGAGAGAAAGTGTTTTAAAAAAGTTACCAAGGGGATGCAGTGGAGAGGGTAGCTTTTGAAAAGCACTATTAACATGTTTTGTAAGACTGACTAGATCTCAAGTCTAGTTTTTCTTTACATTATTAAAACTAAAGAAATTCAAAGGAGTCTACGTGGGTTTGGGGGATTGTGGCTGTGATATGAAGTCTTTTTCCTCTAGGTTACTGGTTCCAATACAACCCCAGGTTTGTATACAAAAATGAATATTTCCCTCTTCGGAAGTCGTAACCCAGGTCTTAGCAAGCGAGTGCCTATCTCTAAACAGTCACAAATTATCCTCCTTATGGGCAATCTCAGCAGAAAGCACAAGGACTGAATTGACTAACCAAACTTCCCTACCTAGCTGTCATTATTCCCTGCAACAGGGATACAGAAAATAGATAGGACTGATATACATGGGAAGCTTGACTGAACACTGTCAATGTCCCTGTACTGCAGGCATAGCAATTGTAATGAATCAGACTAGCAGTCTACCTAATCTATTGTCCTGACAGACAGTGGCCACTTCCAGATGCTTCAGAGGAGGTGTAAGAAAATCTGCAGTAAGCAGTTATGTGGTAACCTTGCAAGGGGGCAGGTTAACTGTTCCATAGCTTGAGGGTTGGCTTAGGCACTAAAATAGGAGATTTATATCCCTTCCAAAACATAGTAAACATTTAAAAAAAACCACTTATTACTCTGGATAGTCTTAATATCCATGTACATGTCCAACTATTTTGAAACCCACCATGCTCCTGACCTTAGTGACATCCATGAGCTAATTGTACTTTCTATGAAAGGAAGAATTTCATGCTCTAGGGGTGTCAAATTCAGTATTTTTCTTTAGCACAACAACATTCAAAAATGTGATTTGCAAAAGAAAACGAACGAACAAGGGGCAGATATATGAAAGCCATGTTAAAGGATCAGGTGCGAAAACAGCAAACCACAAATATGCAAAGGCAGGTGGCTGCTGCCACACCTAGAATATATGACATTAAAGGCATTACATTTAGAAACAAAAAGGAACTGCTTTATGTACTATAGACAGCCTACAGGGGAGTAAGAAGCAGCTATTTTGGTTAAAGTTGATAGTTAAATATAAAGTGCTTCTACTACACTCCTGTGAAGTATTCCCAATTTACAATTGGGAAAAAAGCAATGACAGAGGTAAAGCAGACACCTTGGAACATGAAGGAAGTCTCAAGACTGAGATTATAACTCCAGAGCTCCTATCACCCAGTGCTGTATTCAGATACCTTAACCGCTCTTATTTCCAAAGACATTTTATCAATAATACTTATAGTTATGCCAGATATAATAGTAACAGGGTAACCAAATTATGTTTCCAAGCATAGTCACCAGCAGGGCATGTCCTGCATGTGGTATTATATTGGGGAATGGGGTGAAGGGAATTCTACTTTCCGCTGAAGCATCAAATTAGATGAACCAACACTTCCTTTTGAAGCAAGAGCAAACACCAACTTTACAAGAAAGCTGTACTCACCTGATCCTTGTCCAATTACATAGATAGTCTCCCCACAGCCCTCATCCATTCTCTCCCACATCTGCTGGAGCAGGCTGTCATACTGTTCCGATGTCGGACTCACCATCACCAACTAGAGTGAAGATCAGACAAGTTTAAACGCATTACCTGGGGGGGAGGGGGGCCAACAATTCCCAAAACAGCGCGAGATAATTGTCCAGCCCAACGTGCTCTACGTGGGAAGGAGGCTCTTTCAAAGCCCCTTTCAGTCAGTTTGGACACGCTGGTCAGTTACAGCGCAGGTCTCCTCCCCACACTGCACAGAGGTATTGGAGAGAGACACTCACCGGTTATGAGCCTTGAGCGGCTTTTAAACACTACGAAGTGGGGGGGGGGGGGATATCAGCCTCTGGGGTTGCCCAGTTAAAGATCCCAGAAGGCGCCAATTTAGGGGGAAGGGCAGCAATGTGCGGTACATTAAAAAATTTAAAAAAATAAAATAAAGAAGCTGCCAGCTCACAATCCCCGCCGGGCCACATCCAGGAGCCGAGCCAGGCGCTCTCCAGGCATGAGAGCAGCGAGCTCCAGAGACACCTGCCGCGCGACGTTTCCCGCCCTGCCGGCGACCTGCCGCCCCCGGCAGCGTCTGACCCCGGCCCCCCGCGGCTCCCCAGCCCCACCGCCTCGGACAGGGGGCGGGCACCGGCCCAGCTCCCCGCGCTCGACGAGACCGGCCGTTTTCTCAGCGGGACGCCCCCACAGGTGTGGCGCTGCCCCCGCCAGGGACACGCCCCGACCCGCGCCGCCGGGAGAACCGGCTCTCGCGCCCCAGCAGCCACACGTCTCCCCCGCCCGGGCCTACCTTGCTGGTGAGGTCGAGCTCGGGCTCCCCGTTGAGCACCTCCCCGTCCTCGCTGCAGTCGGAGCCGAAGGCGGCGCGGTGGGGCCGGGAGGAGGCGGTCGCCTGGGCCGCCCCGCCAGGGGAGCTGGGCTCCGGCGCGAATATACAGGCCGGTACCGGGAAGCCCTCAATGGGCGAGCGGCTCCGCTCCGCCGCCATCTTCCCTGCTGCCCCGGCCTCCTGCACCCGCCTCATCAGCATAGCTCCGCCCTCCACCTTCAGCCTGGCCTATGCGTAGTACTCCCTCGAAAGCCCGCCAATAGGCTTGTTAATAATTAAGCAGACCCCTCCAGCCAATCACCAGGCAGCTTTATGAATAATTAAGCATAACCATAACAACTACGGCCGTGCTCATAATTATTCATAAGCCACGCCCCCAAGCCAACGCTTCCTACTGCAGACTGGAAAGTAGAAGCGGTGTTGCCAGGTCGACTCCTTATATCCTCACAAGCTCAGAGTCCGCGCTACGTGGTAACTGCCCTGTAACCAATGGAAGAGGAGAACAGCATTACGAGCAACACTCTGCGCCAATCAAACAAGAGATTTAGAAAGAGGGGTGGGCCCTGAATCTCTGCCTATCATGGGACAGAGACAGAGAGATGGGTCAAAGGTTTTCCCGCAAAAGTAAAAGCAGGCATTTAGGTTTCCTAGCTAACCAATAAGAGAGTAGGCTTTTCTGACAGACATATGGAGGGACCAGTCAAATGAGAAGACACACTCTGGGCCTGCTATCTGTGGGGATTTCCCACCTGGGATGAATTGTCTTCCTCCTTTGGCAGATGCTGATGACATGGGGCTGAAATAAATCTGCTGGAACCACTTTATTCTGATGCAATGACTTTGTCAGTGCTTGACCGGGCTGCTTCTCCACTCCCACCTCCATGATTTTGGGGACCTAAAAAGGTCAGGGCTAATCTCTGTCCCAGACCTTTTCATTAGTGTAAAGCCAGTGTTGATAAACTTCACATTGCCCCCTCTGACTAGCCTGTGACCTCTGTGAAAGCTGATGGCCGTAAATCCATCAATTTTTAGGAGGGTAACAGTTCCCCAATCAACTGCTGTATCTGCAGTGGACAACAGTACCTCCCATGTTACCACTGCATACTCCCTCCCTACCAGCTGCTCCACGGAGCAGCCAATGCAGCTTCTACCCACAAAGAAAACAGCTCAGCGTCACAAGGGATAGTGTAGTCTTAGAGTTGCCAGCCCTCCCACATTGGCCGGGAGTCTCCCAGAATCTGACTCAACCTCCCGGTTGCTATTGAAAGCAATCCGAGAGATTCTAATAGGCCAAAAGTCCAGTTGGCGGCACAGCGGGGCAAAGACAGGCTCCCTACCTGCCCTGGCTCCGCGCAGCTTCCGGAAGCGGCCATGTCGCTATGGCTGCTAAGGGCAGGGACAATCAGTAAGGCTGCATGCACTGCCCCCGCCCTGAGTGCTGGTTCCGCAGGTCCCATTGGCCGCGAACCACAGCCAATGGGAGCTGTGGAGGCAGTGCTTGCAAGCAGGGGCAGTGCGCAGAGCCACCTGGCCACCCCTGAGCCTAGGAGCCACAGGGACAGGGCAGTCACTTCTCGGAGCCATCTGAGGTAAACACTGCCCAACTGGAACCCACACTCCCTCCAGCACCCCAACCCCTGCCTTGATCCCCCTCCCAGAACCCACACCCCTCACCCCTTCCTGTACCCCTGCCCCAGCCTGAGCCCCCTCCCACACCCAAACTCCCTCCCAAAGCCTGCACCCCCTCCTGCATACCAACCTCCTGCCCCAGGCTCAGCCTGAAACCCCCCTCCCACATTCTGAACCCCCAGCCCCACCCCCCAGCCCAGAGCCCGCACCCCAACCCCCTGCCCCAGCCCGGTGAAAGTAAGTGAGGGTGGGGGAAACCGAGCCACTGAGGGAAGGGGGATAGAGTGAGAAGGGGTGGGGAGGTGCAGGGCCTCAGGGAAGCGGCAGGACAAGGATGTTTGATTTTGTGCAATTAGACAACTGGAAACTCTATGTAGTCTAGATGATTACTCCTGGGATTGAGAACAAGGGTCTAAGCACTCACTAATTTTTTTCCATGGGTGATCCAGGGCTGGAACACTCACGGAGTCAGCGTCTATGGTTCCTTTTAAGGCAGATTCTTTTTGTTAATAGAATACCATCTGCAGTCAGTCTGAGGCCCTCCTTTTAGAAACTTTCCCTTATTTCATTCTTTGAACCAGACATCCTCCCGACTTCAAGAAAACATTCTACAAATATGTTAGAAGTAAGAGGAAGACCAAGGACCAAGACCAACAGAAAATGTGGAAATAGCAGAAGTGCTAAATGACTTTTTTGTTTCAGTTTTCACCAAAAAGGTTTGTAGTGATTGGACATCTAACATAGTGAATGCCAGTGAAAATGAGGTAGTATCAGAGGCTAAAATAGGGAAAGAATAAGTTAAAAATTACTTAGACAAGTTAGATGTCTTCAGGTCACCAGGGCCTGATTAAATACATCTAGAATACTCAAGGAACTGACTGAGGAGATATCTGAGCCATTACCATTTATCTTCGAAGAGTCATGGAAGACGGGAGAGATTTCCAGAGGACTGGAAAAGGGAAAATATAGTGCCAATCTATAAAAAGGGAAATAAGGACAACTGCGGGAATTAAAGACCAGTCAGCTTAACTTCTGTACCTGGAAAGATAATGGAGCAAATTATTAAGCAATCAATTTGCAAAGACCTTGAAGATAATAAGATGATAAATAACAGTCAGCATGTATTTGTCAAGAACAAATCTTGTCAAACCAATCTAATAGCTTTCTTTGAGAGGGTAACAAGCCTTGTGGATGGGGGGAAGCAGTGGATGTGGTATATCTTGACTTTAGTAAGGCTTCTGATACCGTCTGACAAGACTTACTCAAAAACAAACTAGGGAGATACTACCTAGATAGAGCTACAAAAGGTGGGTGCATAACTGGTTGGAAAACTATTCCAAGAGAATAGTTATCAGTGGTTCACAGTCAAGCTGGAAGGACATATCAAGTGGGGTCCTGCAGGGATCAGTTCTGTTTAGATCAGTTTTGTTCAATATCTTCATCAACGATTTAGATAATGGCATAGAGAGTACACTTATAAAGTTTGCAAACCATACCAAGCTGGGAATGCTTTGAGGATAGGATTAAAATCCAAAATGATCTGGACAAACTGGAGAAATGGTCAGAAGTAAAGAGGATGAAATTCAATAAGGACAAATGCAAAGTACTCCACTTAGGAAGGAACAATCAGTTGCACACATACAAAATGGGAAATGAGTGACTAAGAAGGAGTACTGCGGAAGAGGATCTGGAGGTCATAGTGGATCACAAGCTAAATATGAGTCAACAGTGTAACACTGTTGCAAAAAAAAAAAAGCAAACATCATTCTGGGGTGTATTAGCAGGAGTGTTGTAAGCAAGACACAAGAAGTAATTCTTCCACTCTACTCTGCGCTAATTAGGCCTCAGCGAGAGTATTGTGTCCAGTTCTGGGCACCACATTTCAGGATAGATGTGGACAAACTGGAGAAAGTCCAGAGGAGAGCAACAAAAATGATTAAAGGTCTACAAAACATGACCTATGAGGGAAGATTGAAAAAAATGGGTTTGTTTTGTTTAGAAAAGAGAAGACCGAGAGGGGACCTGATAACAGTTTTGCAGTACATAAAGATTGTTACAAGGAGAAGGAAGGTAAATTGTTCTCATTAACCTCTGACGATAGGACAAGAAGCAATGGGCTTAAATTGAAGCAAGGGTGGTTTAGGTTGGACATTAGGAAAAACTTCCTAACTGTCACAATAGTTAAGCACTGGAATAAATTGCCTAGGACGGTTGTGAAATCTCCATCACTGGAGATTTTTAAGAGCAGGTTAGACAAACACATGGCAGGGATGGTCTAGATCAGAGGTGGGTAAACTACGGCCCGCGGGCCACATAGAATCATAGAATATCAGGGTTGGAAAGGACCTCAGGAGGTCATCTAATCCAACCCCTGCTCAAAGCAGGACCAATCCCCAATTTTTGCCCCAGATCCCTAAATGGTCCCCTACAAGGATTGAACTCACAAGCCTGGGTTTAGCAGGCCAGTGCTCAAACCACTGAGCTATCCCTCCCCCCCCGTAAATCTGGCTTGCGGGACCGTCCTGCCCGGTCCTTGAACTCCTGGCCGGAGATGCTAGCCCCCAGCCCCTCCCCTGCTGTCCCCCCTCTCCCGCAGCCATGCCGCTGTGTAGGCAGCGCTCTGGCCCACTGCTCCTGCTGGTCAGCGTGGCTTGCACCCACCCACCTCCCAGGCTTTCCAATAAGCCTGTCTTGCTGCTCTGAGCGGCATGGCAAGGGGGCGGGTAGCGTGGGGAGAGGGGGTTGGATAAGGGGCAGGAAGTCCTGGGGGGCAGTCAGGGGACAGGGAGTGGTTGGATGGGGTGCAGGTTCTGGGGGGGGTGTCAGGAGACAGGGTGCAGGGGGGGTTGGATAGGGGGTGGGGTCCCGGGAGGGGGCGGTCAGGGGACAAGGAACGGGGGGGGTTGAATGGGTCAGGGGTTCTGAGGGGGGAGTTAGGGGGCGGGAAGTGGGAAGGGATGGATACGGGGCAAGGGCCAGGCTGTTTGGGGAGGCACAGCCTTCCCTACCCGACCCTCCATACCGTTTTGCAACCCCGATGTGGCCCTTGGGCCAAAAAGTTTGCCCACCCCTGGTCTAGATAATACCATGAGTGCAGGGGACTAGAGTAGATGACCTCTCAAGGTCCCTTCCAGTCCTATGATTCTATGATTATGTAAAAAGAGATTTATTTTCAGTAGCTCATTTAGTCTGAGACTGAGCTGAGACTGCCAACATGGGGAATACATTATTGCTAAATATGGTATTGGTTTTCAGTTCTGTTTCACTAGTAATTGGACTGAAATCCGTAACACTGCATATTAGGATACTGAGCAGCCATTGTATGGTAACATTTTGAAATCATGTCTCGTTTGGGATTGTAATGGAATGAGTGACCTTGGGGTGAAAGGCTCTATATCCTGCCCTGGAGCAACCCACGGAAAAAAAATTAGTGGGAGCTTAGCACCCACCGGCAGCCAACTCCTATCCCTGCCCCCCCGCCAGCACCGCCTCTCTGCTGGCGGCCCGGCAAAATAACTCCTCCCCCGTCCCTCCCACCGTCTCCTCCCCACAGCAATCAGCTGTTCCGCTGTATGCAGGAGGTGCTGGGGGGGGAGGAGTGGGGATGGGGCGCACTCGGGGGAGGAGGCAGAACTGGGTGGGAAGAGGTGGAGGTTTGGGAGAAGGGGTAGGGTGGGAGTATGGCCTGGAGTGGAGCAGGGGTGGGAAGAGGTGAGGCGGGGGTGGCGGCTTGGGGTCAGATGGGGTCGTGGCTTGGGGCAAAGCTGGGGGGTTAAGCACCCCCGGGGCCAGGAGGAAGCTGGCGCCTGTGAAAGGAACCAACATGGACATTCTCACCACACACATCAGTGTTATCTTAAAAGTAAAACCTATGGGAACCGAGGTATGACAGAAAAGCTGTTGGGCAGGAGGGGAAGAGATAAGGAGAAAAGACCTTGAGGAGAAAAGCGATTGTAAAACTTATCTAAATTAAACTTGGAAATAGAGGGGGGAACTGTCTTGAATTGATTTGTTAACTAAAGTGGTAATTAGCTCTGACATCATTTGTTAGTTAAAGGGTATAAAAGTAGGATGACCAGATGTCCCGATTTTATAGGGTCAGTCCCGATATTTGGGACGTTTTCTTATATAGGTGCCTATTACCCTTCACGCCCTGTCCTGATTTTTTACACATTCTATCTTGTCACCCTATATAAAAGAGTTGTGATTTTGAGGTTTCTTTGTCAGACTCTACCTGATCATGCTGGAACATGCCAGGATGAGATGGTTCCCTGTAGGTCTGGCCTACTTGTAAGTATACCGATCAGCTGCTTATGAATACTTTGTTTACTCCTGGGGGAATTCTGCACCAAACAATTAAAAATTCTGCACACAATATTTTAAAATTCTGCATATTTTGTTTGTCAAAATAACACAATATAATCAAGCCAGTTTTAATTATTTTGGTAATTTATTTCAAAATACCTGTCAGCAAGTATGGCTGTAACAATACAGACAACAAAAAAGATTCAGGAAATGTTTCTTGACAAAGAGATTCCTTACTAGGCATATTAATACTGAACTTTGAACAATAATGCATTTAAACTACAATACAGAACCGTATTTCCTGTACTCCTCAAGAAGCAGTGCAAAGGCTTGGGGAAGTCAGGGGTAACAAAGGAGCAAGGGAGAGGGAAGTAATTGCTGGGAAGGAGCCTGGGAGTGAATCTGTAGGGTTGTTGCGTGTGGGTGGGAGAAATATGGAACAAGTTTTTTGGGGGGATTGTTAGGGAGTTAGGGAGCCTCCCGCACACAGACCCTTGCTGACCCCTAGCCTCTCTGATCAATCAGACACATCTGCCCCCCGTCCCGACATGTCCCTGCACCCCCACTCAGCCACCCCTCTTCCCCTGTCCCCATGCATCCCTGCACCTCCCCTCCCCCTGTCCCCATGTGTCCCTGCATTCCCACTCAGCCACTCCCACCCCCCTGCATCCCCACTCAGACACTTTCCTCCCTTCTCTCCCCATGTGTCCTTGCACCGCCTGGTTTGCCTGTGTCCCTGCACCCCCACTCCCATTCAGCCCCGGCTGTCACCTCACTAGCTCCTGTGCCCCCACCCCAGTCTGTCCCTCTCACTAGCCTTTCTGAACCCCAGACTATATGACCCTCCAGCAGCCCCATGTGCCCCGTTCTGTCCATCCCCACCATATTCTGTGCTTCCTCACCTGGCCCCACGGGCAAGGCGTTCTGAAGAAGGCAGACACTGCCCCCTCCCTCTCTATGGCTGGCTGCTCCAACCCTGAGCTGGCTGTCCTCTCTTCTGGCACCACAGCAGCTCCTGGTGGGTGAAAGGTGTAACTGCAACACCTCCCTGGCAGAATGTATTTTCTGCAGGGGAAAAAAATCTGCAGGGGACATGAATTCTGCATGTGTGCAGTGGAGCAGAATTTCCCCAGGAGTAAATTTGTTACTGTACTGGGTGTAGTACATGCTTATTTTTAAATTAGCAGGCATGTTTACAGCAATTGTATATAACACCGTTGGGCCAAATTTATGGTCAAACTGGTGTCTGGTACTCTCCCATATTAATAATTTCTAATATTATTGATAATTCCAACAGCACAGAAGGGAACTAGTGACCTTTTAACAACCTAATTTCCTTTTTGAAATTCCTCCATATGTCAGGGCCAGACTTTTCTACACCTCTTATTTCAGCAAGGTACCAGGCAATCAGTGCAGAACAGTTGGGTAAATCTGAAGCAAGAAAGTATTTCACTAAGGGTATGTCTAAATTACGAAATTAGATCAATTTTAAAGAAGTTGATTTTTAGAATTCAATTTTATACAGTCGATTGCGTATGTCCACACTAAGCGCATTAAGTCGGCGGAGTGCGTCCTCACTACTGTGGCTAGCATCGACTTATGGAGCGGTGCACTGTGGGTAGCTATCCCTCAGTCCCCGCAGTCTCCGCCGCCCATTCTGGGTTAAGCTCCCAATGCCTGATGGGGCAAAAACATTGTCGCGGGTGGTTTTGGGTACATGTCATCAGCCGCGCCTCTCTCCGTGAAAGCAATGGCAGATAATTGTTTCGCGCCTTTTTTCCTGGGTTACCTGTGAAAACGCCATTCCACAGCAAGTATAAAGCCCTCTCAGCTCACTGTCACCGTTGCTGTTGTGGGCAAGTCTATTGTGGGGGCTGCTGTGATCCAAGTAGCCAACGCAATCATTAACGTTCTTTTATCAAGGGTAGTGACTCTAGGAAATGTGCAGGCCTTTTTAGATTTTAGGTGCATCATATTCCTGTCCTTTGCCGCTGGTGAAGAAGTCTTGCAGCCATCCATTCCAGTCTGGTTGGCGCTGTAACACCCCATAGCACTTCTGTGGTTGACACATGTAACAGCTCCAGGGCTCTTGCTCTTTTGCCGTGGCCGAGGTACCTTGCCCTACCAGGACCTCCAAGCTTTCGACACAGAAGCACTTGCAGCAGCTGGCATTGCTACACAGCAGCAGCTCCTGGGTGCCTTTGAAGCAGACGGTGCAGTAGGACTGCTAGCTGTCCTCATCGGACATGTAGCTTGGTCGGGGGTTCTGGGAACGTCTTCCCTGCCCAGCTCTAGGAGCCTCGTCGGGGAGGAGTACAGAAGTCGATTTTAAGACCCCTTTAGGTCAACGGAACAGGGTTGGTTGTTTGGACGCAGTCATTTTTAAATCGACCTAACGTAGCTACATTTGACTTAACCCCATAGTGCAGACCAGGGCTAAGTCTTCTAGCACTGCGAGGTGCAAATTCCAATTAGCAATCCTAACAGATTGACTAAAGAGCTGCAAAGACTCACCCACAGCTGGCACTTGTCCCAGCATCTTCAACTTTTTCTGGTGCTCAATGTACTTCTTCTCCAACCTTGTCAATTCAGTGTTTGGATGCACTAATTACAGCCCCATGCATTGTGTTTAACCAGGTCCTCCACACTAGTATTCTCCAAAGATTCATTTACTAGTGAGTACTCTTTGTCTCTCCATTGATGCCTAAAAATGATCAAGACCAAAGTAAAAACACAGATTTTGTAATAAATTACTTTGGGATTATCATTATGTTGCATCTGATGAAGTGAGCTGTAGCTCACGAAAGCTTATGCTCAAATAAATTTGTTAGTCTCTAAGGTGTCACAAGTACTCCTTTTATTATGTTATGTAATATACGTTATGTAACTTTGTGCATACCATTTGTGGATGGATTTCAGTAACTTCTGGCTGCATGTGGACATCATAACCAGTGCCTCATTACAACTCTTTTGGTGTAACAAACAGAGCTGATAATCAATACCACAGAACCTCTTCTTTTTTGCTGATGACGGCAAATCAAGTTGAAGCGCTCCTTCCATGCATAGTAATCTGTAACATTAAAAAAAATAATCAGCTATCATATTGGGAGAATTAACTAATAACACAGTACTGTCAGTTGATGGTCATAGTTTAATTATGTGAGGGCTGCATGTATGACACACTTGTGTTAAAGTATAATTAAAAAACACTGTTTTATAAACTTTTTCTCAAATATATATCTACATAATTGTTCTGGGTTTGTGACATTTGGTACCATTGCGTTCACGGGAGAAAGGGGTTTCAAATGATACCCAACTCAACCTACTTCCAACCACATTATATCAACATTTTCTCTACCCAGAGGGCCTGGAGCTGGGAATGTGTGGTGGAGGCAGGGATTGAGTCCCCTTTGCTATGCCGCAGAGGGTGACACCATTGAAATAATGATTCTGTAGATTTTTGACAAATCAAACGACACCACCCTTAACCTTCTATCATTAACTTGCCAACAGAATTATAATGCTCCCAGATTGTAATGTCATTAACAGGATATCGAACTAGATGAATCACGGGATCTGATCTTGTATAACCCTATGGAAACCGAACTTCTGTCACACCCCACAGAAGTAACTCCAGGTTAGGGCTGAGCCATATATGCAGACTGTGTATTTGTCATCTTAAAATGTTCCCATGGTAAATCCAGAGGTATCCAAAGGGTTAAGCATGTCATCCAGATATCAACTCCCTGCCAGCATTATGCTCTCAACATTCCAGACACTGGTTTAATTCATAAATAAAGAAAACTGCAGCCCAGCAACAACAAATTACTCACACTCTTCTTCAGGGTTCATTACCACAGTAGAAAGTATTACTGTTATTGGGTGTTAGTTACATCACATATGAAGAAGGGAGGAGTGTGCAAAAGGAAGAAACAAAAAGGGTCAGAGTTAGAAAGCTGCAATAGCTATGCAATCCAGAGCTGGCACTAGGCATAAGTAGACTAAGCAATTGCTGAGGCCCCAAGCAGCAAAAGGGAGCCCCCCATTCACTTTTTATTATGGCATTGTGTATGGGGGCCCTCACAAAATATTCCTGCTTTGGGCCTCCAATGGATGCTATCCCACAACAGTGTGCAGACTGTGGGAGCTAGAGCAAGGGAGTCTCTGACCCATGCATAGGGTGTAAACCCAAAACACCATGCACGGCTACAGCCAGCTCCAAACTGCAACCCCCTCCAACTCCTCCTCTGTCCTTTGTCTCTTCCCCGGGTCCAGGAGGCCACCGGATCAGTTTGTTCTCCAACACCTTCAGTTGCCCCTTTGCAGGGGTGGGGCCCAGGCCATCAGTTGCCAGGAGACAGGGTGTCAACTATTCTCTGTGCAGACAGCCTAGGGCTCTGCAACAATCACACACACTTACCTCACTACCTAGATACTTAAGAATGCATAGGGGAAACTGAGGCACCCACACAGTATTCAGAGAAAACATTTAAGAACATTCCCACTTTGTCACACTGGAGGAAGGGCAGCTCAGTGCAGAGAGAGATTAAGAGAATGGGCTAGAACCAGGGAGAAGGTAGGTACAAGCTCTATGTGGGCAGGGCGGGGGGGATTCTGTTTACCCCCTCCCCAGCCCTGCTGCGCTTGCAGTTTACCCCTGGCCGCTCCCTTGCTCCAGGGACCAACACTAGCTCCCGCCCCAATGTGCTTTTGCCCCCGGCCCCTTTTACAATCATTCCCAGGGGGGCCCACAAATATGTTTGGAGCCAGGCCCACAAAAAGTTAACCGGGCCCTGGCTACAGGAGCTGTTAAATGGCGGTGCTGAGGGTCTGACTCCTGCCCGGGCTGCAGCTCAAACTCTGTGCAGGGCAAGGCACTGAGCCGGCAGCACAGGCCAATACAAGGGGTGCGTAATCCACGGCGGTCTGTACGGTCCATACACGGTGGCCTGCAGGGTCGCTTCTCTAGCAGGGCACCAAGCAACACCGGCTGATGCCGTGGGTGACGTGACTAACCCACGGCCAGGCTGCAGGCGCGTGCTCCCTGGCCGCGGGGAGTCAGGCCCGCACTCGGCACAGGGGGGCGAACAGATTGCAGTGACGTCATCACTCGCGTGGAACTGCGCCCGGAGCGTTCAGGCTACGTAAGCGTGTGCGAGGCGGGGACAGAGCACGCGCCGTACGTGGGGCGGGTCGGCCGCGCGCGTGCGCGGGGACACCCGGGGGTGGCTGTTGAGCCAGGGAGGTCGGGGCTGGCCAGCGGTGAGTAGGGGGCTCCCCGGGAGAGGGACACCGCGGCCGCTGCATGTCCCCGCCGGGCGGGACCGGCCCCGGCCCCGGCCCCGGCCCGCCTTGGGGAGCCGCCCCGGCCCCGGGCTCTCCTCGGGCTTCCCCCTCATGCGGGGAACCCCCCCGGCCCTGCCCCGCTGCTGCCGCCGCCCCCCGCGCGGGGCGAGCGCTCCCCGGCCACACGGTGCCTCAGGGCCGCGCTGGTGGGGGGCGCCCTGGCACCTGAGGGTGGGGGCTGCCCGCTCGCGCTGCTTTCCGAGGGGGGTCGGGGTAGAAACGCCTCGAGCGGGCTCCCCGCCCTGCCCGGAGCCCCGCGGGAACCTGCCCGGGCCCGATGCGCTTTGTGCCACTGCTTTTCCTGCCGGGCTAATCGAGGCTTTTCTTCCTTGCTCAGGAGCGTGGCAGGACTTGGCGAGGAGCTCACGCCTTGCGAGAGGCCGCTTCCCTCCCCAGCCCTTGGCATCTGCTTTTCAGGACACAGCCACTCCCAAAGGGATGGAGAAAGGCAGCTGAGAGGCCCCCAAGGCTCCTGCCAAGGGCCTCTGAGACTGGCTTCATCTTACCTGGTTTGGCTTCGTGGGGGTGGGCATTTTTTCCCAGCCTGCTCTGGATCCTTTTTAGCGGCGCTAAGGACCAAAGGAGATGGAAGAAAAGGAGCGATGTGATAAATTCCAGCTGGTATCCTGATGCTAAGCGGATTTAAATCTTATTTTGATATTTTTGGAGAGGAGACAGAGGGAAGGAAATACCCCAACAGCAACTTTTTATGGGGTGGGGGAGGAGGGAGGGCGGGAAAAAATGTTACAGATCCCTACGTGATTTTTGCAAGCAAGCAATTACTAAACAAACTGAAGCACAAGAAAAGGGCTTGCCAGCTGGAAGCAGGATTTGCTGATAAAAGAAGGGATCAGTGGGCTCTTGTTTTGATTGTGGAGCAGGGGAGAAACTTCAGACTCCTCTGTTTCTCACCATCTTCCCCACAACTACCCTAAGAAAAAATGAGTTGCGTGCCATGGAAAGGTGACAAAACCAAATCTGAATCTCCTGAGCCACCACAGCTGGCACCACTACGTATTTACCATGAGAAACAGCGTAGGGAGCTGTGTGCTCTCCATGCCCTCAATAATGTCTTCCAGGACAGCAACGCCTTCACCCGGGAAACACTGCAAGAGATTTTCCAGAGGTAGGGAGCACCCTGCACTGGCATTGTTAGTTCCATTTTTGCACTTCATTGCTGGGATGAGTATCTGAAATACCCTTTCTGTGCGTGGCAAGGGGGAGAGGAAGGTTGTTCAGAATCTGACACTGCTGAAGGCTAGACATGGCATCTTCTCTATTCTGTCACATAAATCTCCTATATTAATGATGGAAAAACCCTGATCTTCTCTCCCCCCTCCCCCCCCCATGGTTTCCTGTCCCTCATACTGTTCAGGCTGCCACTGTAGGGTGCAAGGACTCAGTTGCAGATGCCCTTATGTAATAGGCCCGCTTTAATTATCTCTCCCTCCCCGATGCTCTTTCCACCTGGTTCCCAAATTTCCTCCCTTCCTGTTTTTTAAAAGGTAAATTATTCCCATCAAAATACTTTGTTTGCCTTGTGGTCAGGTGGTTGGCCTGAGTGGGGAGGGTAGGAGAGGACTGAAAAATGGGTCAGAATGAAAACATTTTGACGTAGTTCTGTCCAAAAACTTCTAAACAGCTGCAAGTTAGAGCTTATGTCTACTTCCTGTGCTGTTCTGTGATGAAATGAGTGACTCTTGGTGTTCATTTATGAATGAAATATTATTGCCTCTATATTTTCACACAGGCAAGGTCCTGTATACTCTGGCAAGCAAGATCTAAATTCCGCAGCTAGTTCCCTATGATCTGTGACACTGTGGTGCAAATCCTGCAGCAGTTTTGGATAACTTTTAAATATGGAGTTTTTTGTTTAAATATGAAAAGAAATAATCCAGTCAAAAGCCTTGATTTTTATGATCAAATTCAAAGTGTTTTATGCTTTTCCTACACTTTCATGGGAGCACTTGTGAATACTACTCTGAAAGTCACTTCCCTCCACCAATATACTAAAGGGAATCCCCTTTGATTCTCCATCTCTATCCATAGTAGTCATTGCAGATTAATCTAATTTGGGCTGGAGGTCCATTACCAGAATCTGATAGTCTAGAATATGTGAGAAGCCAAGCTCCATGTAAATAAATGTGCAGGAACTTCATGCCAGGGGACGTGACCTAAAGTCTTTTCTGCCATTGATCAAGGTTTGTGTAGTCCCTCAATGCTGACAACACAGTAGCAGTATTCTGTATCAGTGAGGTGTTTTCCCCCAGCTACTCTTCTGAGAAGCCACGGTCCCATGAGAATGGTATCCGGCTCGCCTATGTATCTTTCTTTGATTATCTCTAACACATTTTCTTTTTCAATTTTAAATCAGACTACAATACTATCATGAGTAGTCTTCAAAATGGACCATAATTAACATACTGATCAAGAAGTGGAGCTGTCCATCAATGGTCAGCAATGAAAAGTGCTGGTGGTTTTGTTCCAGCACAGGGACAGAAACGTAATCATGGATCATTTCTATTGGACTGGGCTTCTGTGTTGAAGATCTTTCTCAGAAGTGGAAGAGGTTTTGCATATGGATAGTGGAAAAGAACCTATCTTGGATTACTTGCTGAACTTAATTGAAGGCAAGAAGAGGTTGAAGGACTATGGGCCATCTTCAGCATACTGTGCTTCAGTTGACAGTTCCACTGTCTTCAGTCATCTCACTGTGTCTCATCAGATTCCCTAGAGGTTTGGTAAATGTATCCCCACCAAACAGTGAACTCACTGAACATGGGATCTAAACCTGGGGGTGACAAAACTAATGACTTGCCCTTTGAGTCCTTACCAGTCACCAAAGACAGCCTTTGTAACCGTAATCACATCTACAAGAAGAGTTATTGAATTGCAGGCTTTAATAGTTGATCCCCCAACCTTCATTGTATTCCATAGAGACAAAATGTGTCCTACATATTCATCCCAAATATATAGCAAAAGTTGGGTCCAGGCTTCCATCTGAATTAGACCACTCATATCCTGGTATTCTTCAGACCTTATTCCTATTCACAAGAAATTAGATTGCATACCCTAGATGTCAAGAGTCTTTGATTTGCATATCCACACATCATCTGTCAGAGGACTAGTTTTGTGTACTGAGACCTGATTAGCCAGGATGACAGTACCTTAGGGTCTTGAGGCTTACTCTATTGCACATCAGTGACATACTTCTATAATGATTCTGTTTTATAAATCTGTAGGATGGCTACCTGAAATTCTACACATACATACACAGCTGTACTTGTACAGCTTGGAATCTAGATTGCATACTCTGTTTTGGGAGTGCAGCTTTGCATTCCTTGTGTAATTAAACTCAGCTGATCTATCTTTCTGTGGGTTCTACAGTACAAGTTAAGTGCACATACGAGTAGAAATACATAGAGGCAGCTCTCAAAGAGGAAATGTTACTCACCGGTAACAGTTTGTGTGTTACCTCCGCATATTTATACAACCTGCCCACTTTCCTTTTCTTCTCTGAATTCTACTCCTCTGGAAAGAACAAAATTGGTTGTAGCCTTACAGCTCTCTTATAAATGTGCTTCTGGACTGTTTACTAGAATGTAAGCTCTCTGGGGAAGGGTCTGTGTGTCGGGTTCTTCCCCCCCCCCCCCCCTGTTTGTACAGTGTCTAGCACAGTGGGGTCCTGGTCTGTGATTGGGGCTCCTAGGTGCTATTATTTCTATTACCATGATAGAATTACCAGCCTGCATGTCATATGAGTGTAAATATGCAGAGGCAATATTCTTGAAGAAGTAGAGTTAAGTGTTTGGAAGTGGATATACTGAAAGAGTTGTGGTCAACTATCTGCAAAAAGCAGCTTTTGTGTGACCAGTGAAAGCCAGTCGAAGTTTTGGGACCATAATTACTTGTGAATATTACTGCCTCTGTTTTTGGCACAGTAATATTCTGATCATGTTAAAAGAAGCAGTAATTTGACCTTTGCTCAGAAACACACCAGTGATATTAGTTGCCTTTCCTATTAACAACTTGTTTCAAGCCTTCCCTCCCTTTTATAGGCCCATCACTTTTGGGTTGGATTACACCAACATAGTCTACTGTAGCTGCCTCTGAAGACTAGAAGCTTATGTTAGTGCAAAATGCTGCCCACTTAGGCACTGGTGGCCTGGGACCTGGCTATGTGAAAAGCTGCCTATCCCCTCCTGGTGTCAAAGACTTTACGGTAGAATGCTCTAGGATCACAGTATTTTTAGTGGACAGCCTTAGCCTGCACAAGTCGTTCCATCTGGCTGTCCACCAAAGTTTGACAGCCTTCAGGGCACAGTGTAAGAACCAAGCAGGCATCTCTGCTCCCCCAGCCATGTGGGAGGAAGAGCAGGAGCTCCTGGGAATGGAGCTAATATGTGGGTGACTTTTCCGGCTGGAAGCAACAACCTTTGGACGCTAGTGATGTCATCAAACTAATTTCTTCAATTTAGCCAAATCAGCAGAGGTCATCTTACTTCAACTCCCTCCCACCCCTTTTCCTTATGGGTCCTCTGTAGGTAGCTGCACTTGCTGGCTATTGGGCCCCCCCTCAGCTACCCCTCCACTCTCCCTTTCGCTGCCTCTATTCCTTCCCTATCCTCTCTTTCCTTCCTGCCTTTTCCTCACTGCAAAGCATATTTTAAAAAAATACAAAAACAACAAAATGTAACTGGATATTTGCCAACCATCACTCTAACTGACCTGCTTGTATGATATATGCTTTGCCCCGTGCCTTGTCTATTGAGATAGTAAGCTCTTTGGTGGGGAGACTGTCTTCCTATATTTTTGCACAGTACACAGCATGATGGGACCCTGATCCTGATTGTGGCTGCTGTTGAGGTGCTATCACACTACAAACAAACAATAATGTCTAGGCAAGCTTCTGAGTGAATGTTTAAGTGGCAGCGAAGAGGGATTTCCCACCAGCAAGCTTAGCCGTTGAGCTATTATTGTAATAGCATTGACAGTTGGTCCATGCAGTGGTGATACTGCTTGTTTTAATAGGTTTCAGAGTAGCAGCTGTGTTAGTCTGTATTCGCAAAAAGAAAAGGAGTACTTGTGGCACCTTAGAGACTAACCAATTTATTTGAGCATAAGCTTTCGTGAGCTACAGTTCATTTCAATCTGATGAAGTGAGCTGTAGCTCACGAAAGCTTATGCTCAGATAAATTGGTTAGTCTCTAAGGTGCCACACGTACTCCTTTTATTCTTGTTTTAATAGGTTCCCAGATGCTACAGTGTTGGATTTTATAAACATGAGTTCTTCTTCCTTGGTATGTTTTCATGTTTGCCAGCAGCCAAACCACTCCAGGGTGCTGTGAGCTCATCCATTATTATGAGTTTAGTAGGGTCAGACCCAGTCAATACCGGTACTCTTTGGAGGTTTCCCATCTAAATGACATTACCCTTTTCCTTTTGAGTCAGGGCTGAACTAATATCTTGTCAATTTCTCTGCCTGCTGGGTAAGAGAGAGAGCAGAATAGTTCAGGTTGAAGATGCCAGGCTTTGCCAGTCGTCCAATTGGGATTTTGAACAGTGAGGATGTATAACAGGATTGCACAACCTTCCCATTGAATCATCATCTTTCAGCTGAACTTTGCATGGGATACAGGTACAACAACCAGTGCCACTTCTAACTAGCGTATGGATGTGTGAACCTGGGAGATGGATACAATGAACTCCTGCAACAGTATACTTTCACTTTGTGTTCACAGACTGTCTCCCAACACTATGGTGACACCACACAAGAAGAGCATGCTGGGAAACGGAAACTATGATGTGAATGTCATCATGGCAGCGCTTCAGACCAAAGGCTATGAAGCAGTTTGGTGGGACAAGCGCAGGTACTGAGAACCAGCTTTTAATTGCTATAGTTTGGGAAATGGCTGCCTCATGGTAGGGTTTATAACAGAGGAAGTAGGAGAAATAACTGAATACCATCTCTGCTCTCTCTGCTTCCCCAGGGATGTTAATGTCATTGCCCTCTCTAATGTGATGGGCTTCATCATGAATCTGCCCTCCAGCCTCTGCTGGGGTCCCCTGAAGCTCCCCCTTAAACGACAGCACTGGATCTGCGTCCGGGAGGTGGGAGGCACCTACTACAATCTCGACTCCAAACTCAAGATGCCAGAGTGGATTGGAGGTGAAAGTGAGCTCAGGTGAGTCTCCTTCCATCCTAATTCCCTACTCCTAGCCCCTATTACAGATTGGGCATCTGCTTTTAACACCTAGTATCTGGTACAATATAGTTCATGCTTTACTGCCACTGTAGAATGGCATGAATTCTGATAGCAAAGACTGAAGAATGGGAATGAAATTCGTATGCCCCTCCTGGATCTTACCCCATGTGTCTTATTTATGTGAAGCTAAGAAAACAATGTTAGCTAATAGGAGACTTCAAGGTTCAGGAGAGCCTGGGCTTCTTTCCTAAGGCAGCTGGTTGTGTCACCATGATGAGTGTAGATTCCTAGATGGTTAATCTGTGGTGACACCTGTAATGGACCGACCTACCATGCTCTGTCATGTTTCTTCAGATGGGGAGCACTTGACAGCGTTCCACTGATGGTCAGTTATTGCATGTGTCCAACAGAGAGATGATTTAATTTGAAAAATGCAGCTTTTTTCCTTAAACAGTTTCTACAGAGGCTAATGAGCCTCTCCCCATTTTCCTGTTCTTTCTGAGATCCAGGTAGCACTTCTGTGCTTGTACTAAATTTTCCATGTCTTTCAGAGTGTAAAATTGTGGTTCTTACCAATCATGGTCAATGAAGATTCGTGGCATTCGCCCCTCACATGCTGAAAACCATAATGATTAGCCTTGATGCCCCAAATTGATTCCATTTGGAGAATTGTGCTCTAGCAATGTCTGTAGAGCTGGTCATGCCAATCAAGAATTAGTGAATTGAGTGTCAACCTAAAATTCCATGTGTGTAACTTCCAGTAGAGAATTCATTCACTCCTATGATTGCTGCTTAATACTGCTGGTTTGGAATGATTACTGTTTCAGTCTCAAGACAGTTGCATTTCAGCATTAAGTGAATGATTCCTGTGTATAAAATTTTGGGAACTTTTTTGGCAAAATATATAAGGGAAATTTAAGACTTTTATTTTCATATTATTTAAGTCCTTCTATCTTTGACTACCGGATAAATCACTCAGTCAAAAAGAGGCTGAAAAAATGTATTGGATCCCAATTCATGGGCTGCCAGTAATCATTCTGTGCCACTAGGTTTACCATGGCATCCTACTTTTTCCTGCCAGTCACTTCACCTTGGGGGGGGGGTGTGTGCTTTGAAATGGATGAGATTGCTGATCTCTGAAACCCAAAGAAGTAAGTTTGTTTATTTCAGTTGTATTACATCTTGCCAATTCACGAGAACAGTGTGTGTGGCCTTGGAGAATGGGCAAGATTTTTTTGTATAAACTCTAATAATGAGGTTAAGACTATGCCCATGTGGTTCCAAAATAACCTGCCAGGTGGTGTATGCATTTAGTTAAAAATTGAATATGTAGTAGTCAGAAAATTGATTGTTAAAAAAAAAAAAGACCTTCACCTATTATCTTCCTATGTATTTTGTCACATCTGCTTATTTAATAAGTCTTTACTCCTAAAGAGCTTTGCAGAGCCAATACTACTTATTCTGGATTTTGTTGTTTCACCTCACTTTTGCCCTTCTCCTTTCCATAGGAAATTTTTGAAACACCAGCTGAGAGGAAAGAACTGTGAACTTCTGCTGGTGGTGCCAGAGGAGGTGGAAGCACATCAGAGCTGGAGAGCTGACATGTGACCCGGATTTGCCCTGTCTTTTCTCACTACAGCTCCAGTCCCTCCCCCCACAAACCCCTGATGTCTTCTGACCTGGATAATGGGTGCCCTAGCTCTTTTCCTCTGGAACTTCCTTTCACTGGTCTCTTCTTTTTATATTGACTGTGCAATAGAACAGTGGCATAGGGTATTGTGGGGGCCAGAATGGATGAGGATGGAAGCCAGTCACTTTTTAATGAGGAGAGTGAGCTCTAAGCTTTTAAGCTGATTACCTTGCATAGTGCTCTTTAAAATACGCTTTGGGGATAGGGTGTTTGGAACACTCCTGCTGATTCTCCCCCATGCCCTAATATCTTAAAGACTGATTGTGGCTGGACACTACTCCCTCCAGACTTAACAAAACTTCTTTGGATGGGAAGTGTCAAGCATGCTGCCTCCTCTCTGAAACAGTCTCTACCCCCAAAGCAAACTATTCTGGATACATTTGCAAATCATGGGGGACTCAGGAAACTCTCGAACACTAGCAATGGTATGGTGCTCTGTAGAATCTCCTGCTTAGTGAGGGTTTGTGCCAAGGGTTAGGGACATCCTATTTTTAAAGAAACTGTTGGGGTAAGTTGGGGGATTCTTCTCTAAAGTTTTTAGGGATTTTTGTTACACAGATGGCTTAGATGCTTCTTTGGATAGGGCAGGCTGATTAGGGAGTAGAAGTGGTAACAAGTTTAGGCTGGTTCAGAAGCATCACATATCTGGAGTAAGAGAGGCCACCAGGGGCTTGTAGAGGGTTTTCTTTGGTGCAGTATATAACATCTTAATTGTTCCTTTATGTGCACTTGTTAGTTCAGGAGCTGATTGCAGAGAAGGGAATAAAACTGAAGGTGTTTAAGAGGAAGGAGGGAGTCATTTCCTCTTATTTTCCTCCTCTGTGGAAGACTAGCCACGGCCATGAGAGAGGAAGAAAGAGGGTGGAGAAACTCTTCTACAAATAACCTAGAAGTTACGCAAAGCAAAATCAAAGCGAGGCATTGCAATTGTAAATTTCTCTGCCTCCTGTTGTCACTAGCAGTTACTGGGGGAGATGTGTACAGGGTTCATGAGAGAGTCTTCCTGATGGTAAGGGCAGACTGTCTAGCATGGTAGCTGAACCAGGTACTTTGGTTTTGGCTGACAGACATTCCCCCTGACTGCTGAATCACCTCACCCTCTGTTCCCTCCTGCAGAGAAGAGTGACTATGACAGGGAGACTCCAGTAGGAATCTTTCACTCAGTTTTTTTTCTATACCACCCGGTGCTGGGTGTAGTTCAATCATTCCCTCCACAGCAGAAAGGAAAGGGTGAGTTTGGGATGAACTTCACACTACTATTGACTCTTCCTGGTCAAGCTATGTTACAACTGTTTGTCTCATTTCCTAATACACATGCTGTCCTCCCAGTTATAACAGCAAGTGTAGAACAGTGATGGAAACCACCCTGGGTAAGCCAGTGTCTGAAGCTAAACTTACAAACCACCAAAGCCTTCCCTTTGCAACAGAAAACAGAGGCCATGTGGCAACAGGACAAGAGTGGTGGTGTGGTCAACCCCGGACATCCTACAGGTACCATGCTTCAGCCTCCTGACAACACATTGGCAGTGGCTCTTCTGCATGTTCTGCAGTCCAAACCCAATGTTTCTATTTCTACTTCCTTCTTACCACATTCCAATGACCAAAACCAGCTGGCAGAATTTTTAAACACATCACAAGGAATTCTGCTAATGACTTGAAGCCATTTTCTAAAAGGGAAGGAAAAAAACAGCAAAAGAATTTTCTATGTTGATTAAAATCGCACTTTGGAGAGACCCTGTTCGCATGGAAGCTGCAAGCCAATGGATCAGTGTACAATATGCAAAGATGTTTTAAAAACATTGTAGGGCTGCCTCCCTATATTTGTATCTAATATCACTGCTTAACCCCCAGGGAAAAGGTGTGATCCAGCTGCTCAGGAAAAGGGAAACTGTATGATCACATCCCTGGGGAATAGTGCTGTGGTGACAGATGGAGGGGAAACAGACTAATCTCACTGCTTAGGAGTGGGGAAGCCCATGTTTGTTTTCTTGCTTGTTTGGTTTTGTTATAGCCTTGTCTTGGGTTTGTTTACAGAGATGTATTTTGTTTAACCAAATATTAAAAATGGAAAAATCTCCATATAAAGTGTCCTGTCACTTCTGTGTGTTCAGCTGAATTGTTCTGTAACATGGTATGTAAAGGAAAAAATAAATTGTTCTTTGTTATGAAGTTGTGGCCTTCTTGGGAGAAACTACCTTCATCAAACTGCTTCGGAACTCTGATATGGAACTCATCTAGTTGACTCTAGGTAGCCCTAAGATACCACTCTTGAGACATGGCTAAGTTATCCAAAACTTCTTACCTATCTAAGCTGTCTTAGGTTGGAACCATCTCCTCTCCCACCCCATCACAGCTAACACTGTATACATAAAGCTGGAGAATAACCACCCATCTGGGTACAAAGCAGTAACAGCTATTCTAGTCTTCCATTAGTATCTGGGGCCATGAACGTTGAGCCCTCAAGGTGCAAATCCACAAGGGATGTCTACTAAACACACGTTTGGGTTCAATTTATTTAATATTTAATACAAAAAAGATATGCAGCCGATTTCCAAAGTGTAGTTGTTTTATGATGCAAACAATCAGCATAGGCACAATCTTTAACCAAATGTGCTCCCCTTTCCTCCTCCAACAAAAAAAATACTGAAAACAAGTTTTCCTACAGGGCTCAGATGAAACTTACTACTCTTTGTACTCTGCCTCTTGGTAAATTCACTCCTTCCTTTCTATCACTGGCCTCTTCCGGCCTTGATTTAGCCAGGAGAAATACAGGATTTTCTTTTAATTGCAGAATTTACTGAACAAACTGGCCAGAGCCTAATTTTGTGTCCTAAGGTAAGGAGCCCACAGCAGGTGCTCTTCAATTTGAAGTCTCTGTAACTGCTCACTGCATGGACTGACTGGATAAAAGGAAAAACTTATTACCTCTGGAGGGGAAGCTACAGGCAGAAGCCCGTCAAAAAAAAGGTCCAGGAGAGGGGATTTTGCCCCATTATGGATAGGTCAGTGTCCCAAAGTTTAAAAAAAAAAAAAAAAAAAAAAGAGGCAGGGGCAATGCCCAGCCTGACAAACCAACAGTTCAAATGAATCAATGTTGAGGTCTCCCCATGTAATATGGATTGAAGCAGCTTTTGGAAGTTAGATCTTTCCAGAAAGTGGTGGCAGGGCCCCTGGTATACTGCCAGACAACCCTGTAGTGGGTCCTAAGAGAATCTGCAAGAGATGATACTGGGTTAAAAAAACTATTTAACTATAAAGATTGAAAACAGCATAGCACCCCTCCCTACCCCCATAGTTCCAGTAAGGAGGAGGTTTAGCATCTGATAATAAGGGTTCCACATTTGTGACTGGGCAACAAAAAGGTAGATGACATTCAATGTCAATAAATGCAAAGTAATGCATACTGGAAAACAATCTCAACTATACATACAAAATGATGGGGACTAAATTAGCTGTTACCATTCGAGAAAGATCTTGGAGTCATGGCTAGTTCTCTGAAAACATGCACTCAGCGGGTGCAGCAGCAGACCAAAAAAAGTGAACAATGTTATGTGGCGAGATTAAAAAGATTGGGACTGTTCAGCTTGGAAAAGAGACAACTAAGGGGAGATATGATAGAGGTCTATAAAATCCTGAACAGTGGGTGAGGAAAAAGTGAATAAGGAAGTGTTATTTACCACTTCACATAACCAAAAATCAGTGGTCACCTAATGACAGGTTTCAGAGTACCAGCCGTGTTAGTCTGTATTCGCAAATGCATCTCATGAGGTGAGCTGTAGCTCACGAAAGCTTATGCTCAAATAAATTGGTTAGTCTCTAAGGTGCCACAAGTACTCCTTGGTCACCTAATGCAATTAATAGGCAACAGGTTTAAAACAAGGAAGGTACTTCATGCAATACACAGTCAATCTGTGGAAATTGTTGCCAGGGGATGTTGTGAAGAGCAAAAGTATAACTGCGTTAAAAAAAGAAGTAGGTAAGTTCATGGAGGACAGGCCTATCAATTGCTATTAGCCAGAATGGTCAGGAATGGAATTCCATGCTCTCAGTATCCTTAAGCCTCTGCCTGCCTGATGCTGGGGATGGATCACTCAATAATTGCCATGCTCTGTTTATTCCCTCCAAAGCATCTGGCATTGGCTATTGTTGGAAGACAGGATACTGGGCTAGATGGACCATTGGTCTGACCCAATATGTCTGTTCTTAACTCACGCTGCAGGGCTGAGAGTGCAATACTCCTGTCACTTTGCAATACCATTCCCGCTCTGCTATGGCAGCTAACTGTTGTAGACTTATTCAGATAGCAAAGGGAAAATAAGACATCTCATCTCAGTACTCTTAGTCAGGGGTATCAAACATGTGGCCCATGAGCTGGATCAGGCCTATATGATGCATTTGATGGCTGCATGATATACTCACGTTATGCAGAACCTAAGCCAATGGTGGGCAACCTGCGGGCTGTACGCAGCCCATCAGGGTAATCCGCTGGCAGACCAGGAGACACTGTTTACACTGACTGTCCGCAGGCACAGTCACCCGCAGCTCCCAGTGGCCGCGGTTCGCTATTCCCAGCCAATGGGAGCTGCGGAAGTAGCAGCAGCCAGTACATCCCTGAGGCCCGCACCGCTTTCTGCAGTTCCCATTAGCCGGGAATGGCGAACCGTGGCCACTGGGAGCTGCGGGCTGCCGTGCCTGCAGATGGTCAATGTAAACACTGTCTCATGGCCCGCCAGCGGATTACCTGAAGGGCCGCAGGTTGCCCACCACTGATCTAAGCGCTCTTCCCCCACACCCCAGCCTAAGTTCCCTCTAAGCAATGCGGCTGTGCAGCAGGCTATCAAGGTCTATGCAGGCACACAGCGCGGAGAGGTGCCTCTCCCCCGGCCCTGGAGCTGCTGCGGACAGGGAAAGGCTCTCTTGCCCAGGCCTGGGCTGCTGTGGCAAGAGAGGGCTGGGGGGAGTTCTCTCTCCCCACCACAGCCCCAGGGCAGCCTGTACCCCAAACTCCTCATCCCTGGCTCCACTCCAGAGCCCACACCTCCAGCCAGAGCCCTCACCCCGCCCCCAACCCTAAGCCTCCTCCCTCACTCTTAACTCCTCGGTGCCACCCCCGCCACACATCACCTATTGGTGCACATAACAAAATTTATTCCACACGTGGATGTAAAAAATGAGAGGGAACACTGCCCCCAGCCCAAATCAGCTTTTAGCCCTCACTGCTGCAAAGAGCACCTTCCACATACAAACTAAATGTAAACAATGTCATGTCAGCTGCCTGAATCTGCAGAGAGCTTGGAACAATGAGTCAGTGATGAATTCCCCTTCTCCCCTTTAAACTGATTGAAGTAGCCACTGTAAAAATCCAGTGATGACATGCCAACATCAGCATTAACTGATAACTCTAGCAGATGGAATGGGGTAGTGGGTGTGAGTGCAGCCTTCAAGAGAGAGAGTTGATCTCTGTGTGAGCCTCCCACTGACATCAGTGGGATTTCTGCTGTGGATTGAGGATAATAAGCCATCCTGAATTTATGCCCTGGCTCACGGACCATAATTAAACATGAAATCAAGCCCTCTCCTCTCTGCTAAATGAGTTTGAAACTGCTGGTATTAGAAAAAGTAGGGGAGGGAATCCTGGTGACGCAAGCAAGACAAGGTTTATGATGTCCCACAAACCCCATCATCATCTGCTAATCTCTCAGTTGCAAGGCAACCAAAGAGTATTAGCCTGTGTTCATGGACTGCAATGGAGCAATGGTCTTGAGGTTTCAGGCTCACCTGTCGCTGCTGCAGCTGCTGCTGTTGCTCCATCTGCAGTTTCTCAGTTTCAAATACAACAGGAAGAACAAGGATCATGAAGGAGGTAGTCCCAATCCAGAGAGCTGCCCTGGAGAATCTAGAGAGAAAAAAATAATCAAGACAGAAAAATCTTGATTTGAGTTCCCTTCATATGGGAGGAACAACAGACCCCTGTATATGGAACAACAGACCCCTGTTCCCCTTCTACCTCTAGAAAGGGAGGACCAAGAGAAACTCCCATACAGCTCTGCCTGGGTACCTCAATCCTGATTTGGACTAATTTTTGATATTCCAGTCTTGCACACTCCAGGTAGCTCTGCCAAAGCACCTGAACCTAATCTGTAGTCCCCATTGCTATTCCAGTCCTGGCTCCCATACTCTGCTATGTGCTTGAGCAGGATGTGTAGCGTTACCACACACCCCTTCAGCACAGTCTGCGCTGCTCACTGACGCTCGCGCACAAGCCCAACAACCGGTGGCAGGGGCAGAGAACGCAGCCCGCAAGCGCGGTGCCTGAGCGGCCAATAACCGACCCTGACCGGAAAAACGGCACGCGGCCCTGACAGCCCACCCGGGCCCGGGAGAGCCAGACCCAGCCACGCCCCCGGCGCCGCCTTCTCACCGGTACATGCTCTGGGCCACAGAGAGGGACATATCGAAGGTAGCTCCCGCCGCGGTCCGGACGCTCTCCGGGAACATCTCGGTCAGGCCCCAGAGCCGCTCGCTCAGGGTCTCGTCCAGCTGCGGGGGAGGCTCAGAGTCAGGCCCGTGAGATGCCGCCGGGAACGGCCCCTGCCCTGCGCCCCCCACGCGCAGGGGTCACCCCGGCCTCGCACATGGAGCCCGCGGGCGGCCACGCTCCCCCTGCTCCCTGCCCCGCGACCCGGTACCTCGTCATCGTCGTCCTCCTCCAGCTCCTCCGCCAGCTCCTCCGCCTTGCCCGGGCCGCCCTTGGGCAGCAGCAGCTCCTCGGGGGACAGGGGCGACGCGGCGGCCATGGCTGCAACCAGGAGAGCGGGGGTGACACCGGAAGCGGAAGGGAGCCGACGAGACGGAGGCCCCGGGCCATGACAGAGACAGCGGAAGGGAGGCGAGCGGCAGTCACGCGGGAGGGGCTGAGAGCTGGGGGGAGAGAGCGGCCTCTAGCGGTCAACCTCCCCCCTAGAGGCCTCTCCTGCCCAGTTCTGCAAATCCAGCAGGGCAAAGGGCCCTAGCCTGCGCCCCTGCCTAGGTGCTCTCTCCCATGCTCCATCGCTGCTCCCCCACACCCGCTGCACAGCCCTTAGCCTTGCCTATCCGCTCCACCTCTTCCATCTGTTCCTAACTCCTAGGTGGCCTCCTCCATTGCCCACAGCTTCCTGGCCCCTCTGCTTCCAAAGGCTCATGCCCTTAGCTTAACAGGCTCTTGCCCTGACACCTTGCGAAGTGGGTATGCAGGGGGGAAATTAGACCCCAGCCCTCCCCCACTTGCTCATCTCCTCTGCTGCAGAAGGAAATGGCCAGTAGTTGCGCCATGGCTCATGGAGGAAGGGCATAATACATCTCTGTGAGATAGAGGCAGTGTTGGTTTAGTGTACAGGGCACTGACGTGGGACTCAAGCGACTGGCTTTCTATTCCCAAATCTGCCACTGACCTGCTGTGTGACCTTGAATGAATCACTCCACCTCTCTGTTTCCCCTCTCACTCTTTGTCTATCCTATGTAATCAGACTGTAAGCTCTTCAGGGCAAGGACTGTTTCTCACTACATGTCTGTGCAGCATCTAACATTCTGGGGCCTGTTTTCAGTTAGGGCTTTAAGAGTGCATGTGGGGGGGTGGGGGGGGGCGGTAACCTGATCCCAACCTTAGCAAGAACGTAACAGATTCACAAATGTGGTTTGTTTTAATTTTATACAATTTTTTTAATTTGTTTTCATTTTATACAAATGTAAGAAACACTCAGGAGAACAAACAATTCCAGAAACCCACCTGCCAACAGCAGGAAGCAGAGTTAGTGGTTTGTACAAAAATAATAATAATAAATATCTGAAAATGGAAAGACTGTTTTAGTTTAGGATGTTATTTGATTTTTAGAACAGGAGTTGGGGAAAGGCCAATCCGAAGCTTGTGAGATCAAAGATATTAGCAAGGAGACCCATACAGAAGCTGCAAACCAGAGACACTAAGGCTGTGCACATATACAAAGCCATCTTCCCTACCATCCACTCACAAATACTCCTCTGCTCACAGTATAGAAAGGACTCTTGCCCAGCACTCCTTGATAAAACAGATTATCAACATGTGCTTCCACCAAGGGCTCTGTGCCTTGAGTGGCAGGTCTATAGAGGAAAAGAAGTGAGGAGTGGTCTGGGCAGAAAGAGATGTTCATCGCTACAGAACATGTCCTACGGTGACTTATCAAGAGCATTGCGTCAGCTCTACGGAGTAGTATAGTAGATGCCTTCTGGTTGGAGGCCGCATTAACATTTCAAGCCTGGGAACTTGGCTACCTGTCTAGTGGACTGTAATATCACCATGTGCTACCAAGACAATGAAGCTGTCCCAGCCAGGCTTTAAGAGCCCTTCAGCTTTAGCAGCCCTGCTTGCATGCGTGATGGAGATTTCAAACCAAATTCCCTTGCTCGCCCATCCCCTAACCCCCTGTTTCTTGCTGTTGTTCACCTCCTCCTCCGGCTGTGACTCTTCAAGTCCTCCAGCTCCTTCTCCATCAGATGGGACTCAGCTGTGGTCTCAGACAGCTGCAACCAAGAGCAGACAAGAATAAGAGTAAGAATAATCCCTCACATCCCCATGGAGTATTGTTTTTATAAAATATACATCAGAATAAGGAAAGTACTATCTAACAGAGGGGTCGGCAACCTTTCCGAAGTGGAGTGCCGAGTCTTCATGTATTCACTTTAATTTAAGGTTTCGCGTGCCAGTAATACATTTTAACGTTTTTTAGAAGGTCTCTCTCGATAAGTCTATATATTATATAACTAAACTATTGTCGTATGTAAACAAGGTTTTCAAAACGTTTAAGCAGCTTCATTTAAAATTAAATTAAAATGCTGATCTTACGCTGCTGGCCCGCTCAGCCCGCTGCCAGCCTGGGGTTCTGTTCACCTAGGCTGGCAGCAGGCTGAGCGGGGCCTGCGGCCGGGACCCCGGCTGGCAAGGGCCGGGCAGCCAGAACCTCAGACCGGCAGTGGGCTGAGCGGCTCAGCCCGCTGCCAGTCTGGAGTTCCGTCCGCCGCCTCCTGCCAGCCAGGGTCCTGGCTGCTGGCCCCGCTCAGCCCACTGCAGGTCTGGGATCCCGGCCCTGCCCACATAGAGTGGGTACGTACCTTCTCTCTGGTTCTAGCCCATTCTCTTCCTCTCTCTCTCTGCACTGAACTGAGGGTGGGAGTGCACTGAGCACAGAGCTGGAGGTGAAGGAGCAGGCTGGGGGTTGGGGTGTAGGATCTGGCCAGGAGCTAGAATGAGGGAGGGGGCTCAGGGTTGGGGCAGGAGGTTTGGGTGTGGAGTGCTTACCTGGGCAGCTCCCATTTGGTGCGAGGGGTGCAGGTAGGAATGTGGGGGAGGGGGGTGCAGGAACTCCCGTTTGGTGCTCATGGTGGGGGTGAGAACGTGGGGGGTGCAAGAGTGAGGTCATGGGGTGTGTGAGGAGGGTGCAGGAGCCAGGGCATGGGGGGGCTGGGTATGTGTGGGGGTGCTGGAGTCAAGGCTGGGGTTGTGGGGGGTGCAGGGGTCAGGGTAGAGGGCTGGGAGTGTGTGAGGAGGGTGCAGGAGTCAGGGCAGAGGGCACGTGAGGGGGGTGCAGGAGTCAGGGCATGGGGTGTGGGGGCTGGGTATGTGGGGGGGGTGCTGGAGTCAGGGCTAGGGTTGTGGGGGGATGCAGGGGTCAGGGCAGGAGGCTGGGGTGTGTGTGAGGGGGGTGCAGGGGTCAGGGCAGAGGGCTGAGAGTGTGGACTATGGTTGTGGGGGTGCTCCCAGCCCCCTGCCCAGAGTGGCTCATGGCAGGGGGCTGGAGGGGATATGACCTGATTCCACCCCCCTTCCCCAAGGCCCTGTCCCACCTCTTCTCCCTGTCCCTCGCAAGGTCCATCAGCTGATCGGCAGCAGGGAGGGAGAGGAGGAGGGGCAAGAACCCAGCACGGCAGGGGGAGCTTGCCTGCTCTGCAGCAGCAGCTGGCAGGACCAAGCTTCTTCACCCTGCCCTGGGGGGGGGGGGGGGGGGGGGGGAGCAGGCTGGGGTGGGCTGGATTTTTAATGGCACTGGGATCCCAGCCTGGGTTCGGCAGCGGGTGCTGAGCGACGCCAGTGGCTGGGCCCCAACAGACAGCAGCATGCCATTAAAAATCGGCTCGCGTGCCGTCTTTGGCACACGTGCCATAGGTTGCCGATCTCTGATCTAACATATCTCTGAAGTCCCTTATACCCAGCAGGATCCCTAAGCACTTTACAGACATACACCACAGATACACAAGTGCCTTTGGGGTGGAACTCAGCAGGTTCTGAGTCTGTAACACACTATACGACAGCTTTAGGAAGAAGTGAGAAAGAGCTTCCGCAATTAATACTTTGGATTTCACAGCACACTGTGTCCAATGACCTTGCAGAGATTTACAAACATGAATGAATTAGCTTTCACCCATGTGAGGTAGAGAAATATCACTCTCATTTTACAGAGAGGGAAACTGAGGCATGAAGGTTCACTGAATTGCCCAAGGCCACCCAGAAACACTATGGAGAGCACAGACCTCCTGACTGTGCTTTAACCACAACAGCATCTTTCTAACTGAAACTGCAGAAGGAATTTAGGGAAGGAGAATGTAATTACCCAAATTGCTATTTCGTCAGGATGACATAGCACGGGGTTAAAGTGCAGCTCACAGACCCCCCCACAACACCCCCATTCTCCACCTACCAGATTGCGGGGGAGCCTGGGGCTTCTGCTAGAGACAACTGGTGCCTGAGAGTGGGGGGAGGTCACAATTTAAAGGTTCAACCCCTCCCAACAGCTTGAGTCACGCCCTCCCAGGCACGCCTCCCTCTTAACCTCAGGAGTTTTCCCTGCAACTGCCAGCTGTTTGCCGCTGCCTCTCCTCACAACTGCAATCCCAGCTTGCCAGCTCCAGCAGATGCTGTGCAGGGAGGGGGCCCGGTGGCGCCATGTGACTGAGCGGGGTCAGCAAATCCTAGCAGATTTTGGGGGGCATGTGACCCCACGTACCCCCATCCTGCGCATTGCCTCTGGCTTCTGTTCAGCAGGAAGTGGGGGTCTCAGGGCTTCAACCCTATGGGGTGCACCGGCCAGGGTTTGAGGCTTCAGCAGGACCGTGCTGAAGCCCTGAGACTCCCCTCTCTGCAGGGCATCGCCCCGCCACAGGGCTGAAGCCCCAAGCCCCAGCAGGTGTGCCTCAGCTCTTGAACTTCTGAAGATTGTCAAACATGACTTGGAGGCTCAGTAAATTTGGCCACCCCTGACATATCGGTTAACATTCTTACTTTGTTAAATAGTTACCATGTTTCACTCCAGGCGTGGCTGCATTTTTTTCCATGGAAGCTGTGACCCCTGTGTATTGCTGAATTTCAGTTTATAATGGTCTTTGGGGTGAAAGACTATGGGGTGGAGATGAAAGATCTTTTTCATTACTCTTGCAAAAAAGAAGGCCTTATGGAACCTAAGATCTCAAGAGACCATGAATGGTCAAGGTCTTCATTTCACTGACTGCAAAAGCCCAATAGTGACAAGCAGAAGATACTAATATACAAATAGAAAATGGAAAACACTCAAGGTATGGGGGAAGTCTTCCTATATCATCCAGATGTTCAGGCTCCTCCTCTCAACTATGGTACTCACTGTAATCCAGCTCTTCTCCTGAAGGGACCTGGACCTTCTCCTCCTCTTGGGGAGGAAGTGGATGAGGTCAATCTTCACTCTTGCACAATCACTACTGTGTTAAGTGTGTCTAACAGCGGGGTAGGGCTCAGTGTGAATGGGAGCAGGGACACAGGTTGGCATTAGGACCTGTGTTTTTGGGATGACCCAGAGCTCTTCACTCTGTCTCAGGGGCATTTCTGGTCACTTCAGAGAGGTGAATCTCCCCATCCTCACCATGTCCAGCAGGATATCCACTTTCAGACGCAGGAGATTGTTCTCTTCCTCCAGCTGCTGGTTCCGTTTGCGCAGGCGCTGTGCCTCCCTGCGATCCCCACTGCTGCTCCCTGACTCTAAAGGAGAGACAGGCCAAAGTTATAATCATCATGTAACTCCACAACTCTCCCAGACCAAAGCAACAGGAGCAGCTCCTCACCTGCTATCCACTGGCCATTCTCAAACTTCAGACTCTGTCCAGTGAGGTTCATGTTGGGAGTGCCATAGTCCAGGCCCAGCTCAATTTCACGGGTCGATCTGTCCAGCTGCAGAAAAAAAAGTCAATGTTTTCTAAAATTTTCATTTTCCCTCTCCATACTTTCCCTCACACCTTCACCTTTTTTTTAAAGTGACTGGCATTCTTGTGAAAGGTGCTGTATCAGTGGCCATAGAATCTGATGTCCTATTATTAACATTGCACATGCTGCTGCAGTACAAGCTTCTGTCTCACACACACCTATACAGAGTCTCCTTCCAACATATGTCACCCCTGAACTAAAAGAGCTATCTTTAGGGACATGAGGGGAGTTCATTCTCCGGGTCCTACTCTATCTTTGGTGCCAACTGTAAGGAAAGCCCCTGCCCCACTGCCGTCTGTATTAAAAGCACACATTAGAAGTTTCAGGTGCCGTGAATCTGGCTTCTGACTGAAGATGGAGTGAAGTATGTCACTAACTAAAGATTCCACTTCTTCTCTCACTATCCAGCCATCAGTAAGTGGTCATGACTCTGGACCAGAAGAGGAAGGAGAAACAGATGGGAATATGAGAGCGGAGAGACTGTGTGTGTGTGTGGGGGGGGGGGGGGGGGGGGGGGGGGGGGGGGGGAAGTGTCTAATACTTTGTTATGAGAGTTGTTACAATAACATTTTTAAGGCAGATTACCTGTCCCTTGTTCTTAAAGGGTTGATAGAAGATCCCTAGAATCCCGCACTTACCAAGTGCAGGTTGGAGAGGGAGGCTGATTTCCTAGGTGGGGTTTTCTTTGGACTGAATGTGTTCCCAAAGAGAGGCATGGCTTTCCAATCTCCAAGCCTGCTCACTTCTGCTGCCTTGCCCTGTTTTCCAGATACAAGGACAAAACATAGAAAGAAAAGCTCAGACATTTCTTATCTATCCAACCTCGCACCACAGGATGATTCCCTATAGAATATTTAGGAGTTCCAGTTTCTGATGTTTGTTGGTTCCAATTTTCAGTATTTATGCTTAGACAAATTATGGCTTTTAAAAAGTAAAATGATAGGATATATTTAAAATCACTGTTTAACTCTTCTTAAGACCTAGGAATGAGCCCTCAGTGAGCGAGAATCTTTTAGGCTCTTTCTGGAAAGTGTCTTCCTGAGTGTACATATTGTAATTATAAGAGTATTTTCAGTTACTATTTTATAGAAACCTACTGGTTTCCTCAAATATTTGATCAGCTAAATTGATTAAATTGTATCAATTTTAATCAGTTGTACTCTAAAACCAGAAACCCCAAGTACATTTTCAGAGCTTTGTTCAGTCCCACTTTAAAAAGAACAAAGCTTCATATGAAGCATTCACCCTGGAATAGCCTCATCTGCCTGGAGTAAGTAGTCCCTTTCAGGGGATGTCTTCACTGCATGGTGAACCCAGTCTCTTAACTAGGTTTTAGCCCTAAACCTCGTACTGTCACCACACAAAAACCTTTGACCTGCTTTTGGAGTGGCTTTGAATCCAGATTTGCTTGCCTGGGTGGGGATTAGAGCTTGGGTTCTGCTTTAACTCAGGCTGTGACACCCACCCTTTGCAGTGTGGAGGCGAACTGTAACCCAGGTTACATAATTTGGGTGCTACTAATCCTTCAGTCCCTTCCCACAATTCCCCAGGACTGGATTTTCTTTACCTTCTACGCAGGGGCAGAGATTGGGGAGAACAGGGGGGCACTGCCCCCCAAACCAGAGGTGACATGGAGTCACATAATGTCCCCCCCCAGATTTGTCTTCCTTAGCATAAAGGTTTTCAAACTATGTGGTATCCCCCTGCCCCACAGTTTGAAAACGGTCACCTCCTGCCAGGAGCTGGCAGGTTGGAAGCAGATGGGAGCCACCCAGCCTGCCCAGGCCCCTGGCTCTCCACACTGGGGGAGCCAGGACGCTAGCTGGGTGCCTGGCAGCCATCCCTGTTCTGCTCCCTGAGCTGGGCTGCCTCTGCACAGCCGGGCACTCCACAGGCAGGGCGGGCAGCACAGCTCTAAGCTGTGCCTTGATGTGCTCTTGCCTCTCCCACAAAGGAGCTCCCTGAGATGCTTGCTCACCGCTGCCCTGGCTCCTCAGGAGCAGAGGCAGGTCCAGGAGTGCAAGGGCAGCAGCGAGTGAGCACCTCAGGGAGCATCTCGTGGCAGCCGGGCTCCACGGGCAGGGACCAGCTCTAGGGGGTGTCGTCGGCCAGTGCCAGGCTCCTTCAGGGCAGAGGCAAGAGTGTGTCAAGGCGCAGCTTGGAGCTGTGCCGCCCACCCTGCCTGGGGAGTGCCCAGCCGTGCAGAGGCAGCCCGGCTTGGGGAGCAGGGCAGGGACGGCTGCTAGGCTTCCAGGCCCCGGCGGGGGCTTATCCCCTGGGGTGTCCCTCGCTCCTCCTCACGGCTGGGCGGCAGCGGCTGCTGCTGCCGCCGGGCGCCACGTGCCCACGCTGGGGGTGGGAGGGCGCGAAGTCACCGGCTGCCCAGCCACGAGCCGGAGACACGCGCGTGTGTCGGGGGGAGGGGCGGAAGGGGAATGCTGGGGTGTCAGTGGAGATTGTCTCTTTCGATCAAAAACGAGGCTGAAACATCCGGGTCCCCCACGACCCTTCTAGTACCCGCGCGGCAGGGAAGCTCACCATCCTCGCCTCACCTGCACCAAGCGCCCCACTCTGCCTTGTTGTCCACTGCTAGCCGTCCTGCGCATGCGTATCTGACGCCTTCGAAGTCCGCAGTTGTTTGCGGCGGGGGAACGGTCCGTACCACCTCGGTGGAAGAGATTAGGATTCTACCACTGGGGAGAGGGCAAGGCTGGGAACCGGTAGAACGTTATTCTGTATGAGGGCATACGTTAAAGTACATCCTCTCCCCAGGGATCTGTTCATGAATGGAACGATCCGTATTCAGAGCCCTGGAGAGAGTTCAGAGGTATGACCCGGTATCAGATGTCAGACCCCCCCCTTCCCCAGCCCGGAATGGTAGTGTCGGACTCGCGAATAGTCACGCGGGGGGAGACTCTGAAGCTAGACAGTACCATGGAATAGGGAGGTGAGTGCGAGCCAACAGCATTCTCTCTCTACCTCACCTCGAGTTCCTTAGCTCCCTCCTCCCGCACCAGTGGGAGCGGTCGCTCCCTTCGGAGTGCGGAGGAGAATGGTTTGCGCCGCAGGGTTACCATGGTGATAGAGGGACGCCTAGTATAATGAGCCCTCGCTGGAGACTTCCCCCGCCTAGCGCTGGCTGGGGGCTCGCGCGAGCGCTCAGGTGAGCCGTGCGCGGCCAGCGCCACCCCGGCAGGCTCAGGGGCTGCCGGGGCCTCTTTCCCGCCCGGGCTGCGTCCGCGTCCGGCGCCCCCCAGCGGGGGTTCAGCCGCCCTCCGCGCTGCGGGGCCGGCTCCTGTCTCACCGAGGCCCCGCCCGTGCGAAGCCGGGGGGGCTGTGACGCTGCGCCCCCTAGTGGCGTCAGGAGGCGCTCGGGGCCCGGGCGGGGCTGCAAATCCCTCCTGGGCTGAGGCTCTGCGCTGCAGCCGCTGGCAGCCCGGGGGCGCTGTAGGGGCCTCCCGGCTCCGAGCTGCTCCAGGGGCTGACGGGGAACGTGGGCAGCCCGAGGGCTCCGTTCAGTCCCGGCAGGGGAGGAGGCGCTGCCCCCGTGCCCCCTGCGTGTACTGCTGCTGCCCGGTGCCGTGCCTGGGCCGGGGCACTTCTCCCCTGCTGGCCCGCCCGCCGCAGGGGCACCCGAGTGTAACAGCCCCGGTCTGGCCTACAGCGGCGGCGGGGGTGACACAACCAGCCCTGCCATGTCCTAGTCACTTCCCAAGAAAACGTGCTTTTGAGGAGTGTGGTGGCGTGGCCCTGTTGGTCCCAGGGTGTGTGAGAGACAAGGTGGGTGAGTTAATAGCTTGTGTTGAATCAACTTCTGAGGGTGAAAGAGGAGACCAGCTTTCCCGCTCGCTCCTCTTGAAACCTTCAGTTCTGGTGTTGATCCAAAGCCCGTCTCTTTCAGCAACAGAAGTTGGTCCAGGAAAAGCTATTACCTCACTCACTGTGTCCCTCTTTTAAGGAAACTCATTGCTTTTAGGACAGAGGGCCACTTCTCCACCTTTTCCTCCTAACCAGCTGCTTTCCCAGATGGGAATTATCTTGGTTAATATTTTCCTACAGGAACTTTTGACAGGCCTGCTCGCTGCTCATTTGTTGGAGGAAGGCCCAGACATCTCACATCATACCTTAAAAATGCTACCAAAATCTGATATTTTAATGTCTCCCTCCCTCTTCACTCCAAAGTTTCTCTGAGCTTCCACACATTTCCCATTTATTATTATGGTGTTATAGGTGTGTAAGGCACTGTACAAGTAAAGTATATAACAAGGTGCCTGCCCCAAGAAAATTACAGTTAAAATTATAAAAGTAAAATAAATAAATACAGCATATATATAAGGGAGAAAACAAATGGTCACAAAACAAGTGTCATCTGGAAACATCTGAGCTTGCTGAATCCTTGTTTATGCCTTAAAACATAGCCTGGCTGTTTGTTTCCATTGTTATGGGGAGAATCATCCTCAGATGACCTTCTCCCACTCATCTGAGCCCCACAGATGTCCTGACCTTTCCACATGAGGTGCAGTGTCCTTACTGCCTGTGGCAATGAAGAATTATCAAGAGGGACCTCGGTATGAACCCATGCAAAGCAAAATCCAATAAGGTTTGTCAAAGGGCATTTGGTTTTGAAGGCAGTAAAGTGGGAGAGAGGAAGAGATTCTATAAAAATATTTTTGTAATGGAAATGTTTTGTCCCCACTTTGCTAGGAATTAGTTTATATTTTGCACTGGAAACATGGCAGCCTTAAATAATACTTCACCAATTATCCGATTCCAAGAATTTGTGGGGGTATTGCCCATGCAACAAGCAAAGGAGACTGAGAAGTTGAACATGCAGCAGAGCGTAAACAAGAAACCTTTATGTATCTTCTGCCAGTGAACAATCAATGCTAGAGAATCACATACTGTGTTGCTTATGTAGGCCAAGCTGTACACCCAGATGTGCATCTTGTGCTTCCACTCCAGCCAAGCCCCTTGCCCCCATCCCCCACGATGGGCAGAACTCTGTTGATTTTGGTAAACGTTAATGGAAATCAAGCTTTTGGGGTTTCTAAAATCAGTTTGTTTTTTGGTTTCTGATTTTCATCAACATCAATAGGGTTCTGTTCAGTGTATGGGTGTGGCAGGGGGTGGCAGCTAAGGGCTCTACTAACCGTAACTGGACTCTAATGATGAGGTCACCGTCTCACTCTACATCCTCAATGACTAAATAGGGATTTTAATGGCAATTAAGCTTTTCTAACTTTCTGATTTTCACCAAAATCAATAGGGTTCTGCCCATTGATACCTAGAGGAGTCCCTGAGATTCTGGAATTGATGAAATGTGATTTTTCAACAATGATCATGTTACAGACACACAAAGAAATGCCATTGAGTTGAGTGTGAGGGATTGCTTCACTTGGCCAATTAAACATAACCTACCACAGTTTGGGCTGTTCTAATAAGGGCATGATGCTGAGATTTCAGCAGTGAAGAACTGCTCAGATGCTGGGAAAGGGAGAGGTAAGACTTCATTTGTTTCATCAACACTTGGTCTGTAATAGACCAAACTTTTTGACTGTCAGTAAATGGTTGGGGAGATTTTGCTGTTCTATTTCTTGATGACTGGCTGATGTATTGTGCTGTGAAGGTTATTGTGACATCACCCAGAGTACAATCTAGACTGTTGAACAGCTGTGTCCCCTCAGTTCTCCAATCAGAGGTGCCTTTGCACTGCTTTGTTGGGAGAACAACCACTCCTGGCCAGTTCACCTACAGCATCTAACACGCAAAAATCACTCCCAGCTGAATTACATTAATGCTTTGGCCAGACACCCGTTAATTCCATACAGGGCGATACCAGCAAACTCCCAGTCCCAGATCTTCCCCCAGAAATGTTTCTTATACTGCCCAGCTCTCTACTGGATGATGCAACCTCATATAAAGTCTGTCAGTTCATCAGTAGAAAAAGATATGCACAAACCTTGTTATCTCAAGTGGAGGTTCCCAAACACTTCAAACCAAACACGCTCGTTTAGACAAAACAATAAAACAAGTTTATTAACTACAGAAAGATTTTAAGTGATTACAAGTAAAGAGGCATAAAAGTCAGACTTGGTCACAAAGAAAATAAAAAGATAAAATGCAAACTAGTATGTAATTTACCAAGCTAGGTAGATTCTAAGCAAAGGTTTTTCTCATCACCTGCTCTTTGTAGTCTTTAATGGCTAGAAGCTTTTAGGCCAGGACCCCTCCCTCAGTTCAGTGTCTCTTAAGGCATTGCTGCCATGAGCAAAGGAGTAGAGTAGAGAGGTAATTTATGTTGTGTGAGGATTATCTTTGGGGATTATCTCCAGCTGGGGTGCAGGTGATAGCCATTCTGTTTACATGGGAACCCCTAGTTGTTCTATTGTCAATATGTAAAGTTCTTGCTTACACATTTCTTCCTGCCAGAGAATGGCCATTTAACTAGGTGATGGTCCACTTGACTTTGTTGACATCAGGATAAGGTGTTGGTTTGTCTTTTCTTTTTGATGAACTGGTTTGTGCCTGCTTTTCTAAATTTGGATCATGTTACAGCAATATTATACAGTAGAAGCTTATAATTTTTGACATGTAATTTTGCCACACATATTTTACCAGGACAATAATGTTAAGCAAATTGAATTTTTGAAATGATACCTCACAAGGCATACTTAGTACAAAATTTATCATGGTCTTGTAAAAAGGGTGAAGATGGGGTACAGACTGTATTTATTGATATGGAATGTATTTTAATGGATGGCAGGGTGTCTAGAGCCTATGAGAAGCATCTCTTTGAGGCAAAATCAAAATAAATATCCCTTCCCTTTTAATCTTTCAAGAGGTCCCCAATTTGCCAAACATTTTGTTGGTAGTCCAAAGTCTGCAGCTCCACTGTACGGTGTTACGAATTACACCTGAGAGGACACGCACACAACTGCTGCGAATTACACCTGAGAGGACACGCACACAACTGCTGCGAATTACACCTGGTAGGACACGCACACAACTGCTGCGAATTACACCTGGTAGGACACGCGCACAAATGCTACGAATTACACCTGGTAGGACACGCACACCAATGCTGCGAATTATACCTGATAGGTCACGCACAGTTCGAATCTAGGCTGAGGCACAGAAACAAAGTCCACAACTGCAGAGTTCCCAAAAGACACTAAGTTTATTACGCTGCTAGCCAGGAGGGGACCCTGAATACAGATTATACAAAGGTTATATACTTTTTAGCAAAGCATGTTGCCCTCGTGCATCGGAAACCTTAGCCAATAAACAAACCCTTGTCTTATCTACCACCTATACCTGCTTAGTGCATTCCTCATGCTATACCAGTATGTTAATTACACAGCATGGTCGTAAAGCTATGCATCAGTAACCTTTATTATCAGGATGGGAGGCCTCACATCAAGGCCAAGAGACAGGGAGTTAGAGACTGACAAAAACCAGGTACTGGGAGTCAAGGCAGGCTGGAGACAAGGAGGAGGATTTTCACAGGGATTCAGTATCTAAGGATCACTCCTCCTGGTGTATGATGTGCTGGCATTTAAACAATGGTGGGCCCCAAACCAAAATGGAGTCACATGTGCTAACTTTTCCTTAACAACGGATACCATTTGCAACAGGTTTGGAGGCTTTTCTGAAAGATTTGGATTGTGCAGTTAGTGAGATGAGTCAGGGCTGCAGAGACAAGGGAAAACAAGTCAAAGAGAGAGAAAATATGGAAGAGAAATAGCAGCAAATAGAGAAAGTATCAGAAAAAGAGTAGCAGCATGATTTTTTGTCTGGTTTGTTACACTTATTAATACTCTCCAAAGAGGTTCCTTAACATACCTACCTTCTCAGTGTGCCCAATTGGCAGTATGCAGAAAGTGAACCAGAAAATTGCACATTTGCGACTGGAGTTGGAAAAATTCCACACTGGTGACCTGGTGAGTAAAGACAGTTTGCTGCAGCATATGCAAGGAAAAGCATAGACTTAGTACACTTGGGGGAATTCTGCACCACTGCGCACACACGATTAATGAGCCATACATATTTTTATTTTTTTGTGCAGAAAAAAGCTTCTGCTCAAAAGTTGCTGCAGTTCCGCCTTTTGCCCACCAGCAGGTGCTGCGGCAATAGAACACAACAGCAGCTTCCAGCAGCAAGTAACTTCTGCAGTACTGCTTTTTGCCCACCAGAGGGCACTGTGGCAATAGGACACAACAGGTGGTCCCAGCCAGTTAGGGAAGAGAAAGAGCCTTCTTCACAGCCTCTGTAGGGCCAGGTTAGGAGACAGGGACTATGGGGAGACAGATAGTGTGGGCTGCTGGGGGGTCAGACAGGGGCTCATAAGGGCTAGTGGGGGAGGACAGACTAGGGCAGGGGCTCAGTGGGAGTGGAGGCTCAGAGCCACAGTGGGGAGGGAGGTGCAGGGCCACATAGGGACAGGGGAGTGGCTCAGTGGGGGCACAGAGACACATGGGGACAGGGATGGGGTGCAGGGCCACATAGGGACATGGGGTTGATGAGTGGGGGCACAGAGACATGGGCAGGAGGTACAGGGCCATGTGGGAATGGGGGAGTGGGTGTCTGAGTGGAGGTGGAAGGACACACGGGGTCGGGGGGGGGGGCGTGTCTGAGTGGGGGCAGAGGGACACTTATGTCTGACTGAGAAAGGCTAGGAGTCAGCCAGGATCTGCATGGGGGAAGTTCCCTAACAGTCCCTTGCCGCCCCCGAAAAAAACTTCTTCCATACTTTTCCCACCCATACCCAACAACCCTCAAAGTTCACACCCAGGCTGCTTCCCAGCAATTATTTCTCTCTCTCTCACTCCTCCGTTACCCTTGATTCCCCCCAGCCTTTGCATGGCTTCTGGGAAGTGCAGGAAATTTGGTTCTGTATTGTAGTTTAAATGAATTATTACTCAGAGTTCTGTATAAATATGCCTAGTAAGGAATCTATTTGTCAAAAAATATTTTCTGAATCTTTTTTTATTGTCTTTATTGTTACAGACATATTTGCTGGCAGGTAGTTTGAAATGAATGACCAAAAATAATTGAAACTGGTGTGATTATATTGTGTTATTTTGACAAATAAAATATGCAGAATTTTGCAGAATCTGAAAATATTGTTTGCAGAATCTTTAATTTTTTGTTGCAGAATTTTTAATTTTTTGGCACAGAATTCCCCCAGGAGTAACTTAGGAGTGACTCCTAATGGTACATTTGGGCAATGCATCATTCCAGCAGGGTAGATGTTGCAAAACAGTGGTCTCCTAACAGTGGCTTCCGAGGAGAGTAGGTGCTGGAAATTACTTAGTCCTTTAAAGGGGGGAATTATAGAGCAGATACCCCAAAATTAGAACAGAATCTTGCAGTTTTGAATGGGGATTTTGTGAATTACCTGGATTTTGTGCATGCGTGTGTGTGTAGGTATGTATGTAGTAGGGAGAGGAAAGAGAATGGAAGAGCAATGGCACGAAAGGTAATAACAGAAAAAGGAAGCAAGAGAAAGTTAATTGTAGAATTATATTTCAGAACTGAAAACATTTGAGCTTAAGTAGCTACTTTAGGAGTCCGGGGTCCTTTTGTTCCCAAGCCCCAAAACTTAGTGTGGAATTAATCCCTAACACCAATTGCTGTTGTTTTTGTTATTGTTGAAGGTGATTGAGGACTTGGAATCATTAAAGAGATACTCTGGACATAAGAGCTTCAGAAGAGAGAAAAAGCACTTCAAGACATCCAGGGAAAGAGGCACACATGCTTTCTAATTACATATCTTTGGGGTTTTATTGGGGAGATGAGTACAGCTTAAGGAGCTCAGATCAGGACATTTCCTGCCAATGAATACTGGGGTATTAATGATCCCCTTTCCAGTGGAGTCACAGTTTAGGACATTTCCTGCAAGCTCCAGATTGAAATGCCCCTGGCATCTCAAGCAGCTCACGTCCTCCTTGTGTATTTGTCCTAGCAAAAAGTAATTTTACCATGTAATTTTTGAAATTCTGAATGTACAAACCGTGTGTGCCCTCATGTCCTGGAGACAGCTCTAGATTCCTGATGAGGACTTTGAAACAAACAAAGACACCTCTTGCAGAGAATCAATGACAGGTTTTGAGCCCAGTGAATAATTGGGACAGGGTTGGGGGAGTTTAGGCCCTGAATCTGTGAATACTTCTGCCCACGCTCAGGGCCAGCCTTTGGGGTGGGCTGTACAGGCCCTTGCCCAGGGTGGCCCACCCAAGGGGGCGCCATGCACAGGGTTTGGATTCCCACCTGTCCTGCTGCCGAGAGGCCAGCTGGGCTGATGGAGGCAGCAGGGCAGGCAGGCGAGCAGCAACATGGAGCATGGGGAGAGACCCAAGCTGCAGGGGGCAGTTGGACGACCAGCCCTCAAGCCAGGTGACTCCTCTGGAGCAGGGATGCCCCTCCTCCGCCCTGCTCCATGGGTGCAGCCACTGCTATTCCTGTCCCCCACTTCCTCCCTTCGGACTGGGAGCCATAGGTGCCAACTTCTCCTGGCACCGGTGGGTCCCGCCCCAACTGTATCCCTGCCCTGCCCCCATTCCAACCCCTTCCCCAAAGTCCCAGCTCCAACTCCGCCCCCTCCCTGCCCCTATTGGACTCCTTCCCCAAATCCCCACCACGACTCCTCCCCTGAGCGCTCCAATGCCTTGTTCCTGCTCCTCCCCCCTCCCTCCCACAGCTTGGGCAAGCGCTGGAAGGAGAAGTGGGGAAGGTACACTCAGGGGAGGAGGTGGAGGTGAGCTGGGGCAGGGAGCACCTACGGAGTCGGCGCCTATACTGGGAGCATCCTCCTGTCTGCTCTGTGGGGGGGAGAGGGGCTGATGGCAGGGTGTCCTCCTCCTCCCCCACCTGTGTACCCAGTTTCCACTAAGCTGGGGTGACTGGACAGGGGGAATCTGTGTGTGCTGGTGCCTCTCTGGGTCCAGAGCTGCTGGCAGCTGCTTGTGTTCCAAGGAGCCTCGTTCAGGCTCCTGACCCTGAGTGCTTTCTTAAAGAGACAGCATACTCACTCAAGCACACACACTCCCCTCAACACACACACGCTTTCCTTCACATAGTCCCCGCAACACACATACCAGGGCTCCCTGCATCCAGGTCACTTCCCCACCTGGGCTGTGCTGAGGCATCAGGAGCTGCTGCTCTCCTGCCCTCCCCTTACACAGTCCGCAGGGAAAGTGACCTGGATACAGGAAGCCCTGACATCTCCTTGCTCACAGACCCCTAGGGCTGCGGGGAGGAGGAGTAGCAGTCCAGTGGGGGAGCAAGCAGCAATGCCAGCTGCTTTGTGTATCCAGGTCAGTTTCCCAACATAAGTGCAGGAGGGGGATGCAAGGGTTAGGGGCAAAGGGGGCACAGTGCAGGGGTTAGGGGCTCATTAGGGGACAGGAGTTGGGGTGAGGAGGCATGCATACTGCAGGGTTTAGGGGCTCAGGAGGGAGGTGCAGGGGGTAGAAGTGAAGGGGTGCAGGAATTGGGGCACAGGAGGGGAGTGCTGGAGTTGGGGTGAAGAGGGCACAGTGCAGGTGTTAGGGGGGCTGGTGTTGGGGTGCAGGAGGGGGGCAGAGGTTGGGAGTGAAGTGGTGCAGGAATTAGGGGTGCAGGAGGGGGAGCAGGCATTTGGAGCGAAGGGGGCACGGTTAGGGGGGAAGGCAGGATGGGGGGCCAGGGGCAATGGGGGGTGCCACACCCATGGGGGCCAGGGCCATCAAAATACAAGTTCGCCTACGGTGCCATTTTCCCTAAGGCCAGCCCTGCCCATGCTGAACTTTATGCATGTAGATAGTTCCATTGAGTTCAATGGGGCTATTCACTTACATAAATATTTGCAGCATTGGGACCAGAATGAGTGGTGTGAGAATAATGCAGTATAGATATGATAAATAATATTCAGTGTCACATACATCACTAGCAAATCTCATTGTTTTGATTTAAGGAACCCCCGGTAACCTGGAACACAGATTGTGCATCAGCTCCCCCTAAACTACTAAGAGCTAAATGTTTTGGCATATGTATTTTTCCATTGGCATGTGTAAGGCACTCATGCCTACAGTAATTGAGAACCTCATAAAAATTAATGAATATAGCCTTGTAACACTACTGTGAAGTGATTTGGTATCACGTGATATTTTGATAAAACTAACATGGCACACACTAAATGAATTAAAAACTGGCTAACTGGTAGGCTTCAAAATGGAATTGTAAATGGGGAATCGTCATTGAATGGATATGTTTCCAGTGAGTTCCCACGGGGACAGTTCTTGGCTCTATGCTATTTAAAATTCTTATCCATGACCTGGAAGAAAACATAAAATCCTCACTGATAAAATTTGCAGCTGACACACAAATTGAGGGAGCATTAAATAATGAAGAAGACATGTCACTGATTCAGAGCAATCTACATCACTTGGTAAACTGAGTGCAAGCAAAGAATATGGGTATTAATACGGTTAAATGTAAATGTATACATCTAGGAACAAAGAATGCAGGCCACACTTACAGGATGGGGGACTCTATCTTGGGAACAGTGATTGAAAAAGATTTGGGAGTGATGGTGGGTAATCTGCTTAACATGAGCTCCAGTGTGACACAGTGGCCAAAAGAGCTAGTGCGATCTGGGGCTGCATAAATGGGAATCTCGAGTTGGAGTAGAGAGGTTATTTTACCTCTATAATTGGCACAAGTGCTACCACTGCTGGAATACTGTGTTCAGTTCTGGTGCCCACAATTCAAGAAGAATGTTGATAAATTAGAGAAGGTTCAGAGAAGAACCACAAGAATGATTAAAGGATTAAAAAACATCTCTTATAGTTATAGACTCAAGGAGCTCAATCTATTTATCTTAAGAAAGAGAAGGCTAAGGGGTGATTTGGTACAGTCTATAACAGGGGTTGGCAACCTTTCGGAAGTGGTGTGCCGAGTCTTCATTTATTCATTTTAACTTAAGGTTTCACGTGCCAGTAATACATTCTAACGTTTTTTAGACGGTCTCTCTCGATAAGTCTATATATTATATAACTAAACTACTGTTGTATGTAAAGTAAACAAGGTTTTCAAAATGTTTAAGCAGCTGCATTTAAAATTAAATTAAAATGCTGATCTTACGCTGCTGGCCTACTCAGCCCACTGCCAGCCTGGGGTTCCGTTCACTGAGGCTGGCAGCAGGCTGAGCGGGGCCTACGGCCAGGACCCTGGCTGGCAAGGGGCTGGCAAGGGGCTGGCAGCCAGAACCCCAGACCAGCAGCGGGCTGAGCGGGGCCAGCGGCCGGGACCCCAGACCAGCCGTGGGCTGAGTGACTCAGCCCGCTGCTGGTCTGGGGTTCAGTCCGCTGGCTCCTGCCAGCCAGGGTTCCGGCTGCCGGCCCCGCTCAGCCCGCTGCCGGTCTGGGATCCCGGCCCTGCCCACATAGAGTAGATACCTACCTTCTCCCTGGTTCTAGCCCATTCTCTTCCTCTCTCTCTGCACTGAGCTGAGAGTGGGAGTGCACTGAGCACAGGGCTCGGGTTGAAGGAGCAGGCTGGGATGCAGGGTCTGGCCAGGAGCTAGAATGAGGGAGGGGGCTCAGGGTTGGGGCAAGAGGTTTGGGTGTGGAGCGCTTACCTGGGCAGCTCCCATTTGGTGCGAGGGGTGCAGGTGGGAATGTGGAAGGGTGCAGGAGCTCCTGTTTGGTGCTCAGGGTGGGGGTGGGAATGTGGGGTTGCATGAGTCAGGACATGGGGTGTGAGAGGGCTGGGTATGTGTGGGGGGTACTGGAGTCAGGGCTGGGGTCATGGGGGGGTGCAAGGGTCAGGGCAGGAGGCTGGGGTATTTGGGGGGTGCAGGGGTCAGGGCAGAGGGCTGGCTGTGTGTGAGGGGGTGCAGGGTTCAGGGCAGGGGGTTGGGGGGGGATGTAAGGACCAGGGCAGAGGGCTGGGAGTGTGGGCTGGGGTCGTGGGGGTGCTCCCAGCCCCCTGCTCAGAGTGGCTCACGGCAGGGGGCTGGAGGGGATATGCCCTGATTCCACCCCCCTTCCCCAAGACCCTGTCCCCACCTCTTCTCCGCCTCTCCCGGGTGCAGCGAGCTCCTCTTCTCCCCCTCCCACGCAAGGGCCATCAGCTGGGGCCATCAGCTGATCCTCGGCAGGGAGAGGAGGAGGGACAGGAACGCAGCACACTGGGGGAAGAGGCGGGGGAGGGGGGAGCTTGTCTGCCCTGCAGCAGCAGCCATCAGGACCAAGCTTCTTCATCCTGTCGGGGGCGGGGGGTGGGGGCGCGGAGAAGAGTGGGCCAGGGCTGGCAGGATTTTTAATGGCATGCTGCTGCCTGCCAGGGTCCAGGCCTGGGTCTGGCACCGGGCTGAGCGACTGGGACCTGGCAGGCAGCAGCGTGCCATTAAAAATCGGCTCGCATGCTGTCTTTGGCATGCGTGCCATAGGTTGCCGACCCCTGATGTATTATATAACTAAACTATTGTCTTATGTAAAGTAAACAAGGTTTTCAAAATGTTTAAGAAGCTTCATTTAAAATTAAATTAAAATGCTAATCTTACGCCGCTGGCCTGCTCAGCCCGCTGCCAGCCTGGGGTTCCGTTCACCTAGGCTGGCAGCAGGGTGAGCGGGGCCTGTGGCCGGAACCCTGGCTGGCAAGGGGCTGGCAGCCAGAACCCCAGACCGGCAGCGGGCTAAGCGTACCATAGGTTGCCGACCCCTGGTCTATAAGTATCCACATGGGGAACAAATATTTGATAATGGGCTCTTCACTCTGGCAGAGAAAAGTATAATATGATCTAATGGCTGGAAGTTGAAGCTAGACAAATTCAGACTGGAAAATAAGGTATACATTTGTAGCGGTGAGATTAATTAATTATTGGAACAATTTACCAAGGGTCATGGTGGATTCTTCATCACTGGCAATTTTTTAAATCTAGATTGGATATTTTACCTGTTCTAGGAATGATTTTGGGGAACTTCTATGGCCTGTGCTATACAGAAGGCCAGACTAGATGATCACAAAGGTCCCTTATGGACCTGGAATCTATGAAGCAGTACAGAAATAGGAAAACATTTTGAAGCTGGAGAAATGGAGGCAGGGAGAGGTTAAATTATTTCTCCCAGGTCATGTAGGGTTTATGTGGCAGGACCAAGATAGAACCAAGATTTCATGGCTACTAGTTCTGTGCCTTAACTGCAAGGTTGTCTTTCCCCCATATGTTGTTGGAAAGGTAACTGTTCCTATATCTATAATAGTGTTTCTTATTTGATATATAACCTGGATGTCACCATAATTTTGCCATTTTACTTCCTTGAGCCAGTACCTTAACTGATTCTTTAATACTGAGATAGCGGAGAAGGGTACATCCATTCCCCCCCTCCCCCCGCCTCCCTTCATCCTCACTCTTATTCACTGGAATGAAGTAGGGTAGAGAGTAGCATGCTGCCTCACCTTTCTGATTCAGCTGAAATTCTCCTGGTTTGTGTCATTTTGGCCTCAGTCATGCTCTTCAGCCCCTCAGTATTCTCATTCTTCTATCTTCTTGCTGCAGACAGAGATAGGAAGGAGATATGCCGCTTTGCACAGAAGTATGAGCATCCTATGAATGTGTCAGACTTTGACTCACTAGATCAGACCAAGATCACCTACAAGAAGGTAAGATCACCTATGAGAAGGGGCAGAATTCTTCCCTTCCCCTACACATATGCAATATTTCTTGGAAAGAGACAGAGTCCAGTTCTCTAGATTGCTGGGGGAAATAATTGATGTTTGTTTTATTTTTGGGAGGGATTCATAGGAATGTAGGAATTGCCTTATTGCATCAGACCACTGGTCTGTCTAGTCCATTTTCCCCCCCTCCTAACAAATTGGATCATATCACTGGTCCATCCCTTCCTGTATCCTCCTTCATTCCGTACCAGTTCCACAGATTGATTATACTGTATGCTCTGTAAAGGGTTATTTCCTTTTTATTGATTTTAAATTTTACTGCCCTTCAATTTCACAAGTCTTGTTTGTGTTCTGTTGTGGAACAGGTAAGAAGGGGAAGGTCTGATCAGTTATCACTAGGGCCAGGTCTACACTACAGACTGGTCAGTGCAAGGTATGTCAGCATAAAGCCACTGAAGTTGGTATATTCACTTGTGAGCATGCACACTTGTCTGCTTGCTTTGGCACTTTGTATACTCATCAAGCATGCTTATCTCAATGCAAAGTGCAGTGTACCATGGGTAGGTGTCCTAATGTGTCACACACCACCAGTGCTTAATTTGAAATGAAAGAGGTGCCGGGGCTCAGGCAATTTTTTTACTTTCGTAACTGATTTGGCAAGCCTAGAGATGCCAGGGCTATGAACTGCCAAGCCTGGAGGTACCAGGGCTTAGCCATAGCAAGCCTTGGCACAAATTAAGCATTGTGCACCACCCTCCCGTGCAATACCTTTTGGGGGATTTTTGCAATGTGTTATCGGGTAGAAATGAGTCGCACAAAGAACTCTGGGACCTGGGAGAGTCAAGTTCCCATCATGCAGTTTTCTCCATCTCATAATGCCATCCCTATCCCTAATTTTCACGCCTTTTTTAAAATCCCACAAACCCACGCAGCACTTGTCCACCATCTCTGACAGAAGCATGGAGCCCATGCAGCTCTGCACTATTGTCGTGAACATTGCAAACACAGAACCAATGACTCCTCCAGTATTTGCAGAGCTGTAGGAAGTATCATAACAACTGGGGACATGACGATTTATTTGAGGACAGATTGCTAAGGGACATAGCGAAATCCAATTTAAGGTTGTTGGGATTCATGGATCAGCTGCAGAGTGTGGAGCGCTGCTTGAGAAATGAGCAGACAGGTGGGATCGCATCGTAATGCAGATTTGTGGTGATAAGCAGTGGTTGTAGAACTTTCTGATGCAAAAGGCCATCTTCCAGGATCTGTGTGCTGATCTTGCTTCAGCCCTCCCACGCAGGACACAAAACTGAGACCAGCACTTACAGTTCAGAAGCGAGGGATGATCTAACTGTGGAAGTTTACAGTGCCGAACTGCAGCTGGTCAATGGAAAATCATTCTGGAGTTGTAAAATTCACAGTGCGGGCTGTTGTCATACAATTGAGTAGGGCCGTTGTATCCTGCTACACTGGACTGCGACTGTAGGCAATGTTCAGGCTATCATGGATATATTTGCAGCTCTAGGGTACCCAAACTGTGGTAGGGCATATACAGCACATCCCTGATTTGGCACCAGCCACACATCTTGCAACAGAGCACATCAACAGAAGGGGCTACTTTTCTATGGTTATGCAAGCACTGGTGGATCACTGGGGACACTTCTCCCATATCAGTGTGGGCATGAGGCTTTCATCTTTAAGAACAGAGGACTGCTCAGAAAGCTGCACACAGTAACATGCTTTCTTGACTGGCGGATTATCATTGATGATATTGAAATACCAGTTGTGATTCTGGTGAACCCAGAGTATCCCTTGCTCCCCCTGACTCATGAAGCCATACACTGGCCAACTTGATAGCTCCAAAGAAAGATTCAGCTACCAGCTCAGCAGGTGCAGAATGATAGTTGAATGTGCTTTTGGAAGACTGAAGGGATGCGGGTGATGTTTACTCACTAGATTGGATTTCAGTGGAAAAAAATATTCCAGTGGTTATAACTGCCTGTTGTGTCCTGCCTAATGTCTGTGAGGCAAAGGGGGAGAAATTGCCGCCGGAGTGGAAGGTGGAGGTGGAGTGACTTTGAACAGTCAGACACAAGGGGATGTAGGCTTGGCCTGACATAAATAATTAAACGTTGGGGAGGCCTCATGTCTTGGAAGACAGGAGTAGGGAGGTAAATTAATTAGCTGGCTGAAAATGTAATAGTTGTGCTAAATAATATAAGTAAATGGGTCAGTAATCTAAGAGACAATGTCTGAGCTAACCAAGATAAGAGGGAGAACACCCAAGAAACTATTTACTATAAGCAATATAACAATGGACAAGATAAGTCAGGAATGTAAAGATGAAGTAAAGAGTAGGTCAAACGTGGACAGTGTGTGAATACAGCATGCTGTACAGAGACTGGTCCCTACAAAGTAACCAATCCAATCCAAAAATATGTGATGCAATCTACAGTAAACACAATGTAGTACATGTATATGAAGGAAGACATTTGCTTTGTAAGTCTGGATTTATGGTATGCCTTATACCTTCTCCCACTATGCTTGAGTCTGATCAACTCAGCTTAACTTTGTTGTATGCCAAATAAAGGAACCTGAGTAACGAGACTGGAGTAAAAAAGAGTTCTCAGGGAACTGAGTGGATGAGAGCTCAGTGCAGAGCTATGGGGTTGTGGGAGGCTTTGAAAGAGCACTTTAACTGTCAGCCCCAATAATGTGTCATGCTGGATAATGCTGTATCTGGCCCTGAAGTTTTGGAGATTGTTAGGAGTTGTGCAGTGCTTGGTGTACATTTATGAATATCACACGGTCTTTTAATGAACCTACAAATTATGTGGTGCTTATTGTACATTTATCATTATTACAATGTGTTTTGCACTGAACGTATGAGTTCTGTGATTATGTCCAATTACAATTAATGCGTGCTTTTGGTAGTGCTAGGCATTCTGCTGGATATGCTATGAAATAATAAAGATGAATTTATTACCAAAAAATTAAAACGTATTGTGTAACCAAAACAGTGCAAAGAATAATGAGCAATTAAAAACCCACAGAGTGTAAACTTATTCAATAAATTAACAGAACAGACCTTTACAATTAGAATGCTAGAAAACATTTGTGTCTATTTTTGCCAAACATACAGTAGTCGTGGCTCTCACAGGTCAGTGTATGTGAAGCTGTGTTTTTTACTGTCCCCTACCGTGGAGTTGTAGTGGTAGGGATGCAGCCCATGTTGCCGCATGGAATGTTGGGGGTTATAGGGAACTGCTCAAATGGAGTTGTCCATTGACTGCAAAAGGAGGTAAGCATGTGATTGACTTGTAGGTCAACAAAAGTCTGCAGCATTTGTGTTTCCTGTCTGAGAAGCCCCATTATGTCCAGGTGCATCTCCCTCTTCTTTCCCTGATAGGACTCCTGGGCATTTCTCCTGTCCACTCTTTCCTTCTCCAAGCTGTCTGCCATATGCACTTTCCATGCTTTCTTTTCATAGTCTGATGCAGCACTGGTTTGCAGGATCTCACTGAACGTGTCCTCTGTAGTCCGCCTCTTCCTCCTCCTCATCAGGGATTGGTGTCCCGTGGGTGTGGAGGGGGCACTTTTCAGGGCTGTAACGGCAGCAACTGCAGATAAAAGATTGTATTTACAGTCACAACAGAAAGTAAAATATTTAATTTCAGAACTCCCTTCCTTCTCCCATAAAAGTTTTAAAATCAGCCATGCTTATTGACCCTTCAGCCTTGGAGCATCTCTCCACAGCACCACTCTCCAGCTGCAGCAAGGTGAGTATGGCCCACGGGGAGTGTGGGTGAGGGAGGAGGGAATTGTTTGGTTGTGTAAAACAGGAAAATTTCGGCCCCTATTTCCATGGATACAAGTACAGGGCAATGGCACTGAGTACTGGCACTATTTGCCACAGGTGGTGGTGATGATTTTAGCTGATATCTCACTCCTGAGGGTAACAAAGACACAGAGAGCACAGCTGCTGCTGGGATCCTGAAGCCTCCTGGGTCCATATGCTGCTAGCCTGTTTACTACAATGGCACCTGCCAAAGTCGGCATGGAGTGTCGTGGGAAAGCATCCTACCATGGAAGAAGAAATCAAGCAGCCACCCCTAGAAACCTTCAGGAGAGGATTGCAGACCGTCTCCATGAAAATTTCATCACGATCCCTTAGGAGGATACAAGGAACATCCTTATGCACATAAACAAATTGCTACACAGCCTGCCCCCAACCTGACGGGAAAGAAAAGCAGATACCAGCTCTACCTCTAAGTTTTGTTGTACCTTTACCTCTTCTCCTGCTCATCTCGTAGGAGTAAAATGATGAAAAGCAGAAACCTGTGTTCTGCTAACCTGGTGTTGACCCTGGTGTCATCTTCACATATATTCTTTTTAAGGGAGAATGCACTCACACATGTGTCTAAGGTTCTTTACCCTGGATCAGGCTTATCTGTGCTCAGCTGGCAGGAATGTCTAGACTGCAGTGGAGTCTCTAAAAGATCCTGGCTTGCAGCATAGCAGAACCCACTCACCACATGTCCCTCCTCCTCTTCCTTGCTATTCACAACAGTGGTCTCTCAGGCTCCACCAAGGAATCCATAGTGGTCTGAAGGATGCTGTTGGAGTCTCCACCAAGTATGGAACGCAGCTAGCTGTAAAACGAGCAGGTCTGTGGCTTGGCACCAGATCATCTGTTGGCCTCCCTGGCCTTTCATAGTGCCTGCCGCAGTTCCTTTGCTTTCATGTGCTATTGCTGCTGATTCCTTTTGTACCCTTTTGCCTGCATCCCCAGTGCAGTCTTTTTGTAGATGTCCATGTTTATGTGACTGGTCCATAGCTGTGCCTGCACAGTCTCTTCTCCCCAGAGGCCCAGGAGATCCACTGTCTCCCGTCTACTCCAGGCAGGAGTGTGTCTAGAGAGCATGTGACCAGTATGGTCAGTAAGGCAGCTGTACACAACAAGGGAGAGCTGCTAGGTGAGCTCACCAAGCTGGGCAATCAGGAATGGCATTTCAAAAATACAGAGGTTTTAAAGGCGGGATTGGTAGCTTCCGTTCTCTGTGACCCCTAGGCAGTGGAGTTTACAATTGTGAGCAGAGTGCTCGCTGTCGAGAATTGTGAAGACCTGCTGGAGGACTGTTATGGTCAACACAGGTCATGCAGTGTCTACACTCTCGCTGTGTTGACCATGGCTCAGTGCCATTCAGGGAGGGGATGTTACTGTGACACCTGTAATGGGACACTTACGTTGGCAGGAGACAAATTTGAGTGTGGACTCATTCATAAATGGGTCAATGGGAGGCAACTTACATCAACCTAGCTTTGTAGTGTAGACCAGGCCTAGGCTGCTCATCATTTTCGACTCATCAATCAAGTCCCCTCTAACTTCTCCTCTTCAAGCTAAATAATCTCAACCTTTCAGTTTCTTGTGTAGCTGCTACACTCATGCCACTAGTGGTTTCTGGCATCTTACTCTGGATCTTTTTCTAGCAATGGATGACTAGTCACAGATCCAAGAGTAGTGGGCTCTATACAAACGGAAATCATGATTTCCTTCTCCCTGGAGTTTGCAGAGGATAAGGGAAGTCACACAGGGAAAAGAACAGCAACTAGTATAAAGACTGCAGCATGCTCTTCTTATTCCTTTCCCCGAGTTCCATCTTCTGCTGGGCGTCAGCTTCAGTAGACCAGTGATTTTCAGCCTCTCAAACCATGATTCAGCCATTTGCAACCAGTCCTCCAGGAGTGAAACCTCAAAATCTTTTGTGTGATACTTCGGAGTAGCCACCATGAAGATCAGCACAACACTTAGGGTCTGATCCTGCTGCTGTTGAAGTCAATGGCAAAACTCCCATAGACTCCAATGGGAAATGCTCAAAAACCCTTATAGGGCACTCCTGGTATCTGGACCAATTATAAGTGCCTGAACAAATCCATTTAAATAGGGACAAGGAATGGGCTGGTGACCAACCCCCACCTCACAAACTCCCCATTGAAGTCTCACAACCAAGAGGTTCAGAACCACAGATAAATCAAGTCTTGAAATAGCCAGTTCCTGGTCTTGAGACATAAAGCACCAGAGGCTGGGGGATTTGCAGGCACTTGTCATAAGTATATGTGTTTTGTATTGGGTCTTTCCTCCCTCTTTGTCACCCTAGCCTCAGAATACATCAGAAAAGAACAAGCTGGTGGAACTGTATCAATACCCAGGGTACAACATGCATGAGCCAACACCGCTGCCTAATGGGACGGAGCTGACTGATGTCATAGAGAAGGTGGTGTGTGCCCAGAGAAAGTCAGCAAGTGGGAAGGTACTCTACATACTTACAAAGAGCAGCAAATGTGTGCTTGCGTGCGTGTACCTACATATGAGTGGATATGCATGATTGCCATGCACATGTATGTGAATATGTGTGTGAGTGCTGTGAGAATGTGTGCATTTGTTTCCCAGAAATGGCATGCTGCTTGTAAGGCTCTGTGAATGAGAAATTTGGAGGTTCTTAAGGATGGATTAATGGTAGAGTTGAGAACAGGAGAAAGGATGTGTAAAGATCAGAGAGTGATTTGCCTTGTGAGTGTATCTTCATCTGTCTGTGCTGCATGATGTTGCAAAGTTTCATTTCTTTGCCAGACACCTTTTCCTTCAAAAATGCTGCAGAAGTTTCTCACAGCTCCAGTCTCCCATGCTATCCTGTTGGACAGCTTCTGGTGGTTTTTTCTCCACTTATATCAGGTAAGGAAGAGACTAGGACAAGGGCTGGATATTGATGTATTTCACATGGTTCCACTGGGTATAGAGTCTCTGACAGAGGGAAAGTTTAATAAGTGTCTTAAAATAATATTGAAAACAAAAGGTCAAAATTGTGCATTGTGGTCCAATCCTGCTCCATCTGTCCCTTGTAGGGAGCAAATACCTGCTCCAGCCAGGCCCTACAATGCAATACAGACTAGAGGAGGTATTCTCCCTCCCACTGTAGTAGCATTTAGGGTTTGTACAAATCCCTTAACTAACCAGGGAGGAATTTGCCTGGGACAAGCACTGTATAAGGCAGATGCCCTATGTAGGATCCCTTGGAAACACTGGTGTAAAGGTGTACTACCAGCAGGGCTGGGAATGAGGTTTTCATGCTGAGCACAATGGCGATTCTGGAGCAGCTTCAGGTTGTAGATCTGACCCTTGGTAGCATCAGAACAGTTGCTATAACTTAGAGCAGCCCCCAGGGCTTTTTTGGCTCCTGAAAAGCTCAGAATCAGGAGGGTACAAAGCTGTCTTAAAGCCACCTTCCCTCCAGCGCTCCTCGTGGGATGTTCCTGTACCTTAGCTGTTTTCACACATACTGGGCCAAATTATTATGCTCTTAGTTATGCTCTGATTCTCTCAATTTCAGTAGAGTCAATGGAGTTATTCCAGATATATGCTGGTAGTGTAACCGAGAGCAGACTTTGGTCTACTGTATTTATATTCATTGTTGTTGCTTGCAATTCCTTAAATTCACTGTTGGGCTAAATGAGGAAAAGTTTAAAAACTACAGCAAGAATATTTATTTTGTTTAGTAAAACTCTCCATGTCAGATGAATTTTCTCACCAAAAAGACACTTCTTGTGTGATCTGATGTCCAGAATAAAAATCGGTGATTAAAATGAAAATCTGGGGGTGTCATATATATAAAAATAAAGGGAAGGAAAAACCCCTTTGAAATCCCTCCTGGCCAGGGGAAAGCTCCTCTCACCTGTAAAGGGTTAAGAAGCTAAAGGTAACCTCGCTGGCACCTGACCAAAATGACCAATGAGGAGACAAGATACTTTCAAAAGCTGGGAGGAGGGAGAGAAACAAAGGGTCTCTGTCTGTCTATATGCTGTTTCTGCCGGAGATAGACCAGGAATGGAGTCTTAGAACTTTTAGTAAGTAATCTAGCTAGGTACGTGTTACATTATGATTTCTTTAAATGGCTGAGAAAAGAATTGTGCTGAATAGAATAACTATTTCTGTGTATCTTTTTTGTAACTTAAGTTTTTGCCTAGAGGGATTCTCTATGTTTTGAATCTAATTACCCTGTAAGGTATCTACCATCCTGATTTTACAGAGGTGATTTCTTTACTTCTATTTACTTCTATTTCTATTAAAAGTCTTTTTGTAAGAAAACTGAATGCTTTTTTCATTGTTCTCAGATCCAAGGGTTTAGGTCTGTGGTCACCTATGCAAATTGGTGAGGCTTTTTATCCAACATTTCCCAGGAAAGGGGGGGTGCAAGTGTTGGGAGGATTGTTCATTGTTCTTAAGATCCAAGGGTCTGGGTCTGTAGTCACCTAGGCAAATTGGTGAGGCTTTTTACCAAACCTTGTCCAGGAAGTGGGGTGCAAGGTTTTGGGAAGTATTTTGGGGGGAAAGACGTGTCCAAACAGCTCTTCCCCAGTAACCAGTATTAGTTTGGTGGTGGCAGCGGCCAATCCAAGGACGACGGGTGGAATATTTTGTACCTTGGGGAAGTTTTGCCCTAAGCTGGTAAAGATAAGCTTAGGAGGTTTTTCATGCAGGTCCCCACATCTGTACCCTAGAGTTCAGAGTGGGGAAGGAACCTTGACAGGGGGTGTTTTCTTTTTAAATATAAACCTATTTAAAATTAAATTTGGTGTGTGTGTGTGTGTGTGTATATATATATATATATAAAAAGAGAGAGAGAAAAAAACTATATATATTGTGTGTGGGCAACACAAGAAAAAAATTAGAAGTTCTTTGAGTGCTTGCTCATGTCCATTCCATTAGGTGTGTGCACGCGCCACATGCACCAGTGCTGGAAGTTTTTCCCTAAGCATCCTTAGGGGACCAGCTCTGGTACTCTCTGGAGTGGCGCCCGCATGGCACGGTGTAAAGGATGCCGCCAGCTCCCCCAACCCTCAATGCCTTCTTGCTGCCAGTGACTGTGCTGGAACATCTGCTGCTTCTGCTAACATTGTTTCGTTCTCTGTTCTTGTGAACTTTGAAAACCTGTAATATAGGTGTATATATTTAGTAGTTGAATTAGTTACCCTTAGCAGTAGTTCTCGAACTCTTCGTTAGTCCCGAACGGGACTCAGCCGGGGGATGGGGCATGCCCCAGTCCCCAGGCTTTAAGCCCTGTGATCATTGCAGATGGCCTATGCCCATCAGCGATCCACATAGTAGCTGCTTACGGTGCTTGGGTGAGGGCACATAAGCGACAAGTGTCATCTTTGTAAGTCCTTCAAACCCAGGATGAAAAAGGACAGGGACAATCGCTTAAAGGCGCTCCTGATGGAGTGAGTCAGCACTCACTCTAGCACCAGAGCAACGGTCTGACTCGGCACCGAGCACCACAGCATCGGTGCACAGTTCTCCGCTCACACCGTCCATGAGTCGGTCCCGGTCCCCACCCACTGCAGCTCCAGCCAAGAAGCCAAACAAGACAGGGAGGGGAAGATCCCCTACTTCCTGCAAGGGAAAAGAGAGGGCTGGGGGTGAGCCAAGACCTGTGCCGAGCAGCTCAACACCCCCTTTGGGAAGTCAGGCCCCAGCTCAAGCCAAACGGTGCAGCCCATCCCATGCTTTGCCTGTGACTCCAAATAGTGGTACAGGCCTCCACCAGCTCCAAGCGCCATCGACTCCTGAGGCTCTGCAGGCAGTTCAGGAGATCCTGATGCTTCCAGTGCCACCCACACCGGCTCCAGTGGTACTCAGGTCTCAGGGTAAACCCGCCTTGGGACCTCCGCATGTGTCCCTGCCTCAGCGGCACCATTTCCCATCACATGGGATGTCCCGCCACTACTCGCCCGCCTGAAGCTGTCACACCTCAGATAGGCAGGCTTAGCGAAGCCCTCTTCAGTCCTCGGACCTTGGGCACAGACAGTGGGATTCAAGGCGTATCTCGCCGGTAGTCTGGCACAGACCCACTGAGGTGTGTGTCCCGTGGCAGGAGCACCGAGACTGACCCCTCACGTCACCAAAAGCTCGGTACAGATCCCAGGACCAATCAAGGGGTTGAAGTCACCAGACCGCCATCATCAATCTCCGAGACTGAGATCGCCACGTTCAGGGACTTCTTCCCAGCAACTGGTGTGTGATAGCTCCTGGTCCTACTAAACATCCTGGTACCAGTTGGGTAGTGTAAGGCATAGATTGCCAGGTTTCTGACACCGATCTGCCAAATGCTGTTGGTCCCCAAGGCCCAGACCAAGACATTTGTCCCGTTCAAACAGGTCTGCCTCCAGGTGCAGCGACCAGCACCAGTCAGATAAGAGCTGCTGCTCTGCCCGATCCTGGTCACCAGGTAGCGACTGCTCCGGCTACAGCTCCAGCACCGAGCTGGGCTCCCTAACTGCAGGACTGCCTGGGGTGCTGCCTACATCTTCAGCATCCAAACCTATCCCAGGGCCCCAGGCAGAGTGGCTGGCACCATGGTATCCATGGAACCTCTTGGGGTTCACCCAGCCTTCCCAGGCTGCATGCTTGGTGTCAGGAGCCTCAAACAGGCTAGTGACCTTGGCATCCTGACCACCTACAGTGCCCGAGACTTCGGGGAGAAGGACCCCACAGGTCCAGGAGGACCCAGGGGAGCAGCCTGCTGGACCATCAATGGACATGGAGGTTCCTGCGGTACCAGCATCACCCATATCATTGCCAGACGAGAGTATCACGGAGCCTCCTCATCCAGTTCCTCAGGATGATACTAAGGCACACCAGAAACTATTGAAGAGGGTTGCATCTAACCTTGGGCTCCAGGCCAAGGAGTTGGAAGAAACTTCAGACTCCTTGTTTGATGTCCTATGCTCCTCAGCTCCTGCCAGGGTGGCTCTACCGCTTCATGAGGGGGTATCAAAGATTACCACTGCCCTGTGGCCGACTCCCTCCTCCTTGCCCCCATTTCTGAAAGGGCCAAGTGCAAGTACTTTGTACCAACAAAAGGGCATGAGTCCTGGCCCCCAATTCCCACCTGGCCCCCAGTTCCCTTGTGGTTGAGGTGGTTAACCACAGAGAGAGGCAAGGCCAACCCGGGGCTACCCCCAAAAATAAAGACTCAAAGAGGCTGGATCTTTTTGGGCATAAGATGTATTAATCTTCCAGCCTGTAATTGAGAGTGGCCAATCACCAGGACTTTCTTGGCTGCTATGATTAGAACATAGCAGGTCATGGGCAAGTTCAAGTATTCACTCCCCGAATGGTCCAGGAAGGAATTTCGGGTGATACTCGCAGAGGGCACAACGGTGGCCAGAACGGACCTCCAGGCGGCTTCTGACGCAGCGGATTCTGCAGCCCGCACCATAGCTTCCGCCATCTCTATGCGGCGAGCTTCCTGGCTGCTCCTCTCTGGCTTGTCCACCAAACTCAGCAGTCGATGCAGGACCTTCCCTTCAACGGCCAGGCCCTATTTGCAGAACAGACTGATACCAAGCTGCATGGTTTAAAGGATTCCCGTACCACCCTGAAAACACTGGGGCTGTACATCCCAGACCCAGCACATAAGCAGTTCAAACCGAAACAGCCTGAGGGACAAGGGAGGCAGCCTCGGTAGGACCTGCCTCATAAGAAGGCCAAGGGCTACAAGTGCCACCCGAGCCACCCTCTTCCACCTCCTGCTCAGTCGGGCTCCACGCAGAATAAGCAAGGGGCCAAGTGACCGTTTTGAGGGTGTGCCCGAGGGCAACGTACCAGACTATTCCCCAGACCATCTTCCCCGTTTTTTTCCAACCGCCTTTCCTTTTTCCTCCCTGCATGGACCACGATAACCTCAGACCGCTGGGTCCTGAACAAAGTGGCGCAGGGAGATACCCTTCAGTTTCTTTCTCCCCTCTCCCCCCACTCCCCTTCCCCATCCCTCTTCAGGGACCCATCTCGTGAGACTCTCCTCGCACAGGAGGTCCAGGGTTGCTGCAGATGGGGGCAATGGAGGAAGTTCCTCTAGAGTACAGGAACGGGGGTTTTTATTCCTGATTCTTTTTAATCCCAAAGGCCAAGGGCAGTCTACGTCCCATTCTGGACCTGCGAGATCTCAACAAGTACCTAAAGAAACTGAAGTTCCACATAGTTTCCCTGGTCTCTATCATCCCCTCCCTGGATCTGGGAGACTGGTATGATGCCCTTGACCTAAAGGACGAATACTTCCACATAGCGATCTTGCAAGGGCACAGACATTTTCTCTGTTTCATGGTGGGACCTCGCCACTACCAATTTACGGTCCTCCCATTTGGCCTGGTGACAGTACCGAGGGTGTTTACCAAGTGTATGTTGATGGTGGCGGTGGCTTACCTCAGGCACCAGGGTATAAAGCTCTACCCTTACCATGATGACTGACTTGTCAAAGACAGCTCTAGGTCTCAGATCCAAAGGGATGTCGCGGTGCTGCAAGACACATGCCGCTCCCTGAACCTACTGGTGAATAATAAAAAGTTCACGTTAGTTTCAGTGCAAAGGGTAGAATTCATGGGGGTGGTGCTCGACTCCTCCTGCGCAAGAGCGTTCCTGCCACTAGAAAGGTTTTGGGCCTTGACAGACCTTATCGCAGAGGTGTCCATGTTCCCCCTGACTACAGCCAGGGTCTGCCTGCATCTGCTGGGCCACATGGCAGCTTGCACGTACGTTGTCCACCATGCCAGGCTCCGTATGCAGCTTCTGGAGCAGTGGCTGACGATGGCCTATTCCCAGTCCAGGGATCACTTGAAAAAGATAGTGACCATCCCCCTGGCAGTACTCACCTTGCTGTGATGGTGGACCGATCGTGAGAAGGCCCTAGAGGGAGTTCCATTCTACAGCCCCCCTCACTCCTTTGAGTTGGTGTCAGATGCCTCGGACCTTGGCTCGGGTGTGCACCTCGGAGATCTCCAGACCCGGGTATGTGGTCCCCGATGGAGAATGGCACTCCACATAAACGTCAAAGAACTCAGAGCGGTCCGATTGGCATGCAGCATCTTCTTACCTCACCTGTCGGGCAACGTGGTGAGAGTCCTGATGGACAACACAGCCTCAATGTTCTACATCAACAGGCAAGGAGGAGCGCACTTATTGGCTTTCTGCCAAGAGGCACTCCGTCTCTGGAACTTCTGCATCGATCCTGGGATCCACCTGGAGGCTTGTCACCTCCCTGGCATCAAGAGCATGCTAGCAGATCACCTCAGCAGGGCCTTCTCCCCTCACCACAAGTGGTCGCTCCACTGCGACGTAGCCTACATAGTCCTCCAGAGGTGGGGAACTCCCCAAGTGGACCTGTTCGCCACCAGGCAAAACATAAACTGTCACTGGTTTTGCTCTTGGCAGGGACTCCCTCTATGATGCCTTCCTCCTGCCATGGTCAGAGGGTCTGATGTACACATTTCCTCCGATCCAACTCCTCGCCAAGGTCCTGGCAAAGATCAAGAGAGACATGGTGCAGGTTATCATGATCGCACTGGTTTCGCACATACATTAACCTATCAGCGGCCCCTACCTGGCCCCTACCCAACAGACCAGACCTGCTGTCACAGGACCACAGTCAGCTCTTACACCCCAACCTTGCATCCCTCCACCTCTCGGTGTGGATGTTCAGTGCCTGAACCCGGAAGAGCGGACCTGTTCGGAGGAGGTCCAGCAGGTCCTCCTGGGAAGTACGAAGCCCTCAACTTGACTGACTTACCTGGCCAAGTGGATGAGGTTTTCCTGCTGGGCGTCCGAGTGTGGCATCTCTCCTTCGCATTCTTCCATACAGGCTGTCCTGGACTACCTGCTTCATTTGAGGAACCAGGGCCTGGCACACACTTCCATTAGACAGGTTTCAGAGTAGCAGCCGTGTTGAGTGCATCTCGCGGCCATCTCTGCTTTTCACCTGCCGATCCAAGGATAGACAGTATTTTCCCATGACATGGCGGACAGATTCTTGAGAGGGCTCGAGAGACTCTTTCCTCAGGTACGGACTCCTGTCTCGCAGTGGGATCTTAACTTAGTCTTCTCTAGGCCCACCAGCCCGCCCTTTGAGCTGCTGGGTTCCTTCTCCCTTTCCCACCTGTCATGGAAGGTTGCGTTCCTGGTGGTGGTGACGTCATCGAGTCAAGTCTCTGAAATTAAAGACTTGACCTCAGATCCGCCATACATGGTCTTCTGCAAAGACAAGGTTCAGCTGCAACCCTATCCAGCCTTCCTACCAAAGGTGGTGTCTACCTTCCATATGAACCAGGACATCTTCCTCCCAGTGTTCTGTCCCAAACCGCACAAGACCAGCGAAGAGAGGCATCTTCACTTGCTGAATGTCCGAAGGGCCTGGCTTTTTACTTAGAACGTACCAAGCCTTTCCGTAAATCAACTCAGCTCTTCATCGCTACAGTGGATGGGATGAAGGGTCATCTGGTATCCTCGCAGAGGATTTCCAATAGGATCACCTCATGCATAAGGAACTGTTATAACCTAGCAGGGGTTCTACCGCCGCCGATTGTCAGAGCTCAGGCGTCTTCGGCAGCCTTCCTGGTGCATATCCCTATCCAGGACATCTGCAGAGCTGCAATGTGGTCCTCTGTTCACATGTTTACCGCTCATTATGCCATCACTCAGCAGGTCAGGGACGATGCTGGGTTTGGCAGAGCTGTGTTGCAATCTACACGTCCGTGAACTCCTACCAACCTCCAGGGGTACTGCTTTGTAGTCATGAGCAAGCACTCGAAGAAGAAAAGACAGTTACCTTTTCTGTAACTGGTGTTCTTCGAGATGTGCTGCTCACGTCCATTCCACAACCTGCCCTCCTTCCCCATTGTTGGAGTTTCCGGCAAGAAGGAACTGAAGGTGGGGAGAGCTGGCAGTGCCATGTAGGGAGGGTAGGGGAGCCTCCAGAGGGCACCAGAGCCAGTCCCCTATGGATACTGCTAAGGGAAAAACTTCCAGCACCGGTGCATGTGGCGAGCACACACACCTAATATGGAATGGGCATGAGCAAGACATCTCAAAGAACACCAGTTACGGAAAAGGTAACTGTCCTTTATTACACTCTACGTTAACACCTACACTTACTGTAATCTATTAAATTTAAAAAGTAATATTCAAGCAGTACATCTTTGCTGCTGAAGTTTTAAAGAAAGTCCAACCATTGAACTGGCTAAACACCTAGAACCAAAGTTGAAGTTCTAAACCAGCTTTTGACTGCCTCTTCTTCATTTCATTTTATTCAACAAGTTCAGTTCAATGATTAGCTCATTCAAAGTTGAGAAACTGATTGGAAGTTGATGACCAGAAACTATCAGTTCAAAATTCATAACTACAGATAATATTTTAATAAATCAGCTAGTTTTAAATGCAAAATATGTTTTGATAAATTTATGCTTTTCCCCATGTATCCAGGACATTAAACATAGTTTTATTTAACTAATAAAAATTTTTAAATTATGTTTTGTGCAGTTTTAATTGAATTCCAATTTTCATTCAAATGTTCCTTGACACAAATCATGAGCAAAAAATTAATCATCAGGTGTAAATACAAAACGCATCATTTGCCATTTTAAACTAAATATATGTTAAGCTATATAATCGCTTAAATAAATGTCCATAAATACAGGAACTCCTCAATTAATGTTGTAGTTATGTTCCTGAAAAATGTGACTTTAAGCGAAATGATGTTAAGCTAATCCAATTTCCCCATAAGAATTAATGTAAATGGGGGGGTTAGGTTCCAGGGAAATTTTTTTCACCAGACAAAAGACTATATTATATTTATTATATTATATATATACACACACAGAGTATAAGTTTTAAACAAACAATTTAATACTGGTACACAGCAATGATGATTGTGAAGCTTGGTTGAGGTGGTGAAGTCAGAGGGTGGGATATTTCCCAGGGAATGCCTTACTGCAAAATGATGAACAAGCCCTCAAGGGTTAAACTCGTTGTTAATGTAGCCTCACGCTCTACAAGGCAGAAGGAATGAAGGGAGGGGAGATAGCATAACAGACAGAGACACACACCCTGTGTGTGTGTGTGGGAGAGAGAGATGTGCATTTCCCCTTTAAGTATGCTGATCCCTGTCTCAAGTACACTGCCTTGTTAATTAGATCAGCAAGCTGAGACCCACCTCAGCTGCTGCCTCCGCTCTATGGAAGATGGGGTAAGCGGGGTGCAGGAGCAGGGGGGAGGGAGACACCCTGACATTAGCCACACCCCACCCTACGACCTCCCCAAGAGGCTCAGGGAGCAGCTTCAAGGGAGAGGGCAGGAGCAGCACATGGCAGTGGCAGAGGGACAGCTGAATTGCCGAACTGATAGCCTGCTGGGCAGCTGCTGCACAGGGAACTTAGGGGAGCTGCTATGGGGGCTGCTATGGTCCACCCTAGTTCCAAGCCCCTAGCAGCTAGCTCCAATGGGCTGCTCTTCCTGCAAGCAGTGGACAAAGCAGGGGGCTGCCAAACCATGTTTGAAGGGAGCATTGAACAACTTTAAAAGAGCATGTTCCCTAATTGATCAGCAATGAAACAATGTTAACCGGGACGACTTTAAGTGAAGAGTTCCTGTATAGTGTATCATCCTGGTTAGCAAAATAAAATAATTAAAATAAAACTTAGCTCTTATATAGTGCTTTTACTAGTAGATCTCAAAATGCTTTATAAAGGAGGTCAGATGTACCAAATTTAGTGTAAAGGCTCTATTTAGTTACAAATCAACATGTTTTAATGGTTACCAACCACTGAGACTCAAACTTTATTTAGGAAAATAGCTAACGAGTACAAATAGATAACAAGATTAAAATAGATTATTTAAATCAACGTTTCCTGCTTGCTGATTTAAATCATTATTAAAATTGGTGATTTAAATCAATCCATTCTGCTCATGTCATAGTAGAACATAAACCTTCAGACAGGCTTGAGGATCTCCATGTTGCTGTGGTTTGATGGGGAGGGGAATGCCTCTATGATGATTCATTCCTTTCTTTCTTTCTTGGTAGCCAAATAGAGAGATTCAGGGACGACTGTTTGATCGCATTGCAAAGAATTATGCCACCCTCCTGTTTGACTGTCACAAGTTCCACTACCAGAATGCTCTTATTAAAGTGAGTGTAAAAAGGTTTAGAAAAAGCAATAGAGTTTACACTTAAGCAGTGAAATGACCTGGGAATATCCACCACTATCCGCCCCTTTATCTCTGGCCACAGGGATAATCTGACACTAACAACAGTTACCCCATATATAACACTTTATATTTTTAGAATGCTGCACGGGCATTTACTAATTAATTCTTCCAGGGCTTGGAATGTGCAGTGATCAATTGGCCTTTAACTCTTGTTGAATATCAGACTATCTTGTCTAATATCGCCACAGTTTGGAATGCTCCATGATGGCCAATATGGTTCATGCTCTTGTCTTGTGAATATCTTTTAATAACCTAAAATCATGGGTAGGGATAATGAGATCTGAGGAGCTGCTCTGTCTCTCCCCATCAAGGTTCATTCTTCATACCCTCCTCTTGTTCATCCTCATGCCTTCACCCCATCCTACAGGCTCTTCTCCTTCATCCTTACTCATCCTCTGAATTCCTTGTTCCCTTCTGTTTCTTCTGTAATTTCTGGTTCATCTTCAAGAAACTAACCCTGATCCCCAACCTTTTTATTTCGGACTCCTTCCATCTCCTTGTCTCATTGAAAACTAATTCTCCATCTGACTCAGCATCTGTGATTGCCTTTTCTTCTCCAATTCTCCCCACTCAGTAAGTTGAAGCATTGGTATCTACTTCTCACACTTTATTATTAATTATTATTAATTATTTATTAATCATATTTATTACAGTAGTGCCTAAGGGACAACCAAGAATGGGGCCCCATTGTGTGAGGTGCTGTACAAACATAGACTAATAGATGGTACCTGATCTGAAGAATTTATAATATAAACAGACAAGACAGACTCAGGATGGGGGGAAGGGGTAGAACACACAAGCAGAGTGAAGTATGTGATGGCAGCAAATGACATGTTAGTGCCGTGGTGGTTTTTGTTTTTGAGGGGATAGGTTTACTTCTCCCCCACCCTGCTCCTTTGCCTCCATTGAGATGCACTCCATCCAATTCTTTCTGCCCTCTCTACTTGAGTTATTTATTTACTGCCACAATTTCCTTTCTTCATTTTCCCTTGACTTTGTTGTCTGGCTCTCTTTCTTCCTCTCACTTCAGTTTTTTATCCTTATTCCAGGGATCTTGTATTTCCACACTGAAGGCCTATCTGATTCTGTGGCCTCTTGCTTCCTTTTGGTAAACATGACCAAATTTAAAAAAGGGGGGGTGGGGGGGTTTGTCTCCTCCTTTGCTTCCAACTATGCAAACATTTTTCTGCTTGTTTCTTAGATTTAGAAATTCCTTTCTCCCCCTAGAAGACTCTATAATGACTGGAAAACTAGTGACATCACAAGGGACTGAAAGCTGAGCAACTTTGAAGGGAAGAGATTTTTATTCAAACTGTTTGAAACTTAGGTTTTGGTTTGTGTGTCTGAACACCTGTGTAATGCCGGTGTTGAACAAATACTTAGGAGACAGGATGGCTTTGTTTAGGATTCAGCATCCCCCTCATCCCCTCAGTTAAGGTATGAGAGGTCCACGTACACTAAGAAGTCTTCCAACAAATCAGACTTAACATTCTTGATGTTTCTAATGTAAAAAAAAACAGGAGAAATGGCACAAGAAACAAAATTACAATGCTGGCTAAATGATTGTTTATATTAAAATGGAGGATATTCCTTTATGACTGAATCTGTGTGGACTGGAATTTTGGATAGTCCCTGTATATAGGAGGAAGGAATACAGCTCCTTTTAAGCTCTAAGAAGGAACAGTCTGTCCCAGTCTCTCATCTAACCTGTCTAGATTGATAGAGTTCTGATTTTTCTTTGCTTTACCCTTAGGTTTTCCCTTCATTGCTGAGCCAAACTTTGTACACCTGCTTCTGCTCCAGTTTTCCAAGATCCTGGTTCAATACACATGAGTTCAAGTCCCAGCTCTGCAATGTGCTGTCAGAGTGGATGGCAGGTGAGAGGGTCTTTTCTTCCCGCTTAAAAGGCAATACGTGCAGGTCATATTCAGCCAAATGGAGGAGCCTTTCAAACTGCCTTCCTTCCCTGGCCTTAATAAAAATGTCTCTAGCCCCCCTTCCATCCTGTGGTACTAAGGAACAAAAAGAATAGAGAGGAACATAAGGATAGAACTGAGTGAATAATTGACTTTTTGGTTCAGAGAGCAGACCAAAAGAATCAGAAAAAATGCTCTGTTCAGTTCTGAAAATGTTCAGAAGTTGTCAGCAAACGTGAAAAGTCGTTGTCAGACTAGCAAACTGCGTGTCCATGTCCAGAATTTTTAGCCCAGTGATTAGGGTGTTTGCCTGGAATATGGGAGACCCAGGTTTGAATCCCCACTCTGGAGCAGGGACTTGAACTCAGATTTCCCCTCTCCCAGGTAGGCATTGTAACCACCAGGCTGGTTTAACCTGTGTTGCTCTCAGTCTCCTGTGGAAGCAGTTTCACTTTCTATAAATACTTAAATATTCACTGGGCCAAAGAGAGAGTGAATGAGGACCAGGGCTGCCTGGAGGGTACGGGGGATGACAATTTGCTCCAGGCCCCCATTTGAGGGCTCTTAAACTGCGTTGGGTTGTAGCCTGGTCTGTGGGGTCACAGTGCCACTCAGGTTTGGTCTGGCAGCCCCTCTATCATGAGGGAAAAGTGGTCAGGCAGAATGGTACTGTGATCCTGTGCGCCATGTCACCATGCCCAGGGTGGGGAGCTGGGCCCAGCCCATTGGGACAGGAGCCGTCACTGTGGGGTGAGCTCGCTCTTCAGACCTCCCCGCTCTCCCGCCGGGGCTTCCCCTTAGTGGTAATTGTTTTGGAAGAGTGTGGTTTTGGATTTTGCCCTGGATCCCCCAAAATCTCTGTGTGGCCCTGGTGACAAAAACTCTATAACCTGGTAATTAAAGCCCTTCTTGGGAGGTATGAGATGTGGATTCATATCTTCTCTCTGCCTGATTCAGAGGAGGGATTTGAATCCATATCTCCTAGTTGCTGGCCTGGAAAAAGTTTTTCTCTGTCAAAACTGAGTCAAATTCATGAATAGTTTCAGGTTGACCAAAACTTCATTTTTTGGTGAATAAACTGTTAATCTAAAAAATTTCACCCAGCTCTAAATATGGGACCCTGGCACACAATTTCCTGATCTCTGGGAGAAATTCCTGGTCATCCTTTGTCCATCATCTTGCTCACCTTGGTGGCCTGCAGCAAACATAAAATCAATTCCTGGGAGTCAGGCGTTCTGGGTGGGATGTTTTCTTCCTGGAGTTCATGCCTCTTTGATAGACAGGAGATAAAAGTCCAGCGGACATTTTCAGCCTCTGAAGCAATGAATACTCCCTGCAAACTGGGTTTTCACTTTGCTCTTACCACCCCCTTCTTCCTCAGTTTATCCCACTTCTATATGTCTCTTCATTCTGCTCTCTGTCTCATTCTCACCTTCATTATCACTCTCTCTTTCTGTTACTTTGATTGTCTCTTATATTCTCCTCTCAAGTGAAATAATAATTTTAATATTAGTCTTAATCATAGGATGAACATAGGATTGGGAGCAAGCAACTCCTGAATTCTATGTCCAGTTCCGGGGCAGATTTCCTCTGATGTCTTGGTCAATTACCAGTTTTCTGCCTTGGCATCTCCATCCGTATAATGTGGATGATAGAGCATCTTCTGGGGCATTGTGAGGTTTAGTTAATGTTAGTTGCAACTCTGAAGATGAAAAGTGCCAAACTGTATTCTCTCTTTCTGTTACTACTTCTTTTGCTGTTTCTCTCTTCTTCATTTCCAGTCTCTCTATTTCTTATTTACCCTCCCCCTTAGGGACACTGCCTGTCCCAGGGAGCTACAGTAGCTGGGACTACTCCCACCTGGAACCAGAGAGATTTAGGAGGGAAGACTTGCTGTCAACAAAGGGAAAGCAGAGGACAGGTAAGAGCACTGACGATAGCTTCACCCCATGTTTCTGCTGAGCTAAACAGGGGGTTGGTGTCCAAACCAGGCATCCACTGTTCCATACAAGATGCCTTGTCTTTGCAGGACCAACAAACAGCTGTGCTGTGGAACTAGAAAAATGGCATAGCATGAGTCAGATGCCTGGCTTCATGCTGATATATTGTATCTGAATGATGTATTCGTGAGCTGCCCTTTTGTCAGAGAGAACTGATAAATACTCATTTGCAAACAGAGCATCCTGGCTAAAGAACTTTTGAATGATTGGCGATGACCTGTCCTAAGCAGGGATAAGTGCTCTTTGCCAGCATGCAGATTTGCATTCAATTCTCTGTTTGTTTCTTATTCTTTATTTCATCAGGCAACGGGAGAGCTGCAGGGACCAGGCTTGGTTCTATAGGAGTAATACTCTGCACTGCCGTGGGGGAGACCTGGCTTCGTTCCCTGTCCTAGGTTCTCATTCCTCTCTGGGTCAGCAAGGGATGCAAGTGCTGGAGGGAAGCAGGGAGCACATTATGTTACTCATCAGTACCCACTCTGGCCAGCTTAGAAGTGGTTTTGACAGATCCCAAAGGGGATCCCATCCGAGGTCATGACATGTGTGATTGCAACAAGGGTGGTGCATTTAATAGGGATGGAGGAAAATATTCATCATTCGATAAGGAACACAAAGGACCTTACCAAATACAGACTGTAAATACAGGGACAGAATCAAGGTCTCATTCAGTGACTGCATTGAGTCGCAAGTAAACAGAGTTTTGTAGAGAGTGTTCTCTCGAGCAGGGCTTGGTCCTAGGTCACAGATTTTAAAATGATGACCAATATGTATCACTGTTTTTTCCCAGAATCCTCTGTCCCCTTTGCTTCCTCAAAGGCTTCTGGCAACCCAGAAAAGACTCCTCAGCCATCCATTCAACCATACAAGGTAAAGAGCATCTTGTTCATGAAGACATGCAACAAGGCAAGGGAGGATGTCATAGAAACAGAGACATTTGAGACTGAAATGATCCATTTCACATCTCTTCACCTTTCCCCTTTCTCCTGCCAGTGCAGATTTGTTCCCTCTTCTTTTGTCCAATTGGCTGTTAAATGACTTGGGAGAAGGGACTTTCCCCTCACCATTTGGAAAGGTTTCCTAACAGCCATCTATTTTTTTATCTTTGCTCATCTTCGTCCCATTACTCTGAGTTATGTTTTTTGTAAACACTTTGTACAATTCCTCTGCTATCTTTGGATTTACACTCAGAGGGAATCCTTTACTAGCTAACCTTAGACCTTGATAATCATTACCCATAGTCTTATTCCCTGAGCCAAGGAAGAATCTTCCCAAGAAACAAAGAAGTCAGAGAGGCAGGGGGGACAGACGGGCATGTTTGGTTTAGACGCCTGTTTCAAGTGCTTGAATATTACTAAGATTCACAAAATCTGAATACAGTAGAATTCCTATTTTACGAAATATTTGGGGATTGAGGAGTTCATAAAATTGAATATCTCCAAATTACAGTAGGTATGGTGAATAAGTTGCAGTATGGTGTACCGCATTCCTTTCCTCTTCTTCAAACTACTGCAAAGCAATTTCCAATGCACTGAAGGAATTGGAACACAAAGGGATGTTAACTTATTCTTTACTGACATCACTTTTGTTTAAATGATTTCTTTTCCTTTCAGAAAAAATGGTTCATATAACTGATTGTTCATAAGACTAGTGTTCATAAAATTGAGGTTCTACTGTATTACAGGTGAAAGTGTACCATGATTAGAAACTCATATTGAAACAGCAAGGGAGCTCTTCAATGAAAAGATGTAGTGCAAGTGAAATGTGAGCACTCCATCTATAACTGTGAATTTGAGTGTCTGGTTAAATGATAAGATAGATATTGTTGCTGCATTGCTGCATTGCAGCAAATAACTTTTCTTGGTGCTTAAAAGTGTTTTTAAAATGTTTTAAATAGCCACAATGGTAGGCACTGACCCAAGTGATATGGTTGTACTCATCTCAAAAGTAGAAAGAGACCGAAGTCAGTGTGTCTGCAGATTTAATTTTGTTACACAAAAAGGGAGATGAAGCAGCGTGAATTATTTTTATGGATAAACGTACAATCACTTCTCACTATTTATTTGTTAATTCACTAATAATCTAGCACATTGCTTGTGTTCCAAGTTTAACCAGCTAGCAACAGTAACTTATTATTTATGGATTTTATGGCATGTCAGCATGCTCTGTCTTCCTCTGTTTTGTACAAGGCCTTATCTTCTAAGTTAGAACATATGAGAATTCTACATGCAAAGAAAGTGCAAGATCAAGTTCATAAAACACAAGGATCAAGATTTTCAAAATTAAGAGCCTATAGCTAGTCTCCTAAATCCATATTTAAGTACCTAAATAAATAGTCAGATTTCAAAAGCGCTGCACACCTAGCATGTCCTTTGGTATTAATGGGAACTGTTAAGTGCTCCGATTTTGAAACTCTCGCTCCTTCTTTTTGAGTCTAAGGTAAGGCTCCTGTTTTTGAAAATCTTGGCCCAAGTGACCAGATGATGGACTGATGTAAAAGCAGTAATGTCTGTACTTAGATAAAAGGTGACCAGTATCTTAGAAATGCTATAGATAAAACAGTTATCTTAGATTAGATATCAGAGTAGGTATCTTTTTGTTGCTTATAAATACATTTCTTTCTTTGATAGATTAAGGAATACAGGACATAGGACTGGAAGAGACATCCTGGGTCATCGAGTCCAGTCTTCTGTTACTGTGGCACTCCTGTCATATAATCCCATTCATAAACTTGCCAAGCTCCATTTTAAAATTAGTTAGATTTTTTGCACCCACGCTTGTTATCGGGAGGCTGTTCCATATCCTCAGTCCTCTGAGAGTTAGAAACCTTCTAATTTCCAGCCTAAGGTTAACACTGATTTCCTGCGCATATTAACACGGATGAGCTTTGCAGAATAGCAGCGTTTTAGGAGGGAGGAAAAGGTGGTCATTTGGTGCACAAGAAGCAGGGAAGGTGTTCTGTGTATAAGGTCTTGTCTACACTTGAAATGCTGTGCTGCTGTAGTGCTGCAGCATTGACACTACTTACACTGGTGGGAGGGGTTCTCCTGTCACTGTAGTTAATCCATCTGCCCAAGAAGCGGTAGCTAGGTTGACAGAATAATTCTTAATTTGACCTAGCACTGTCTACACTGGGGGTTACATCGGTTTAACTATATCTCTCAGGGGTGCGGATATTTCATAGAAGATGAAGATAAGAGTGGAGAAAAAAGTACAAAAGAGGTATTGAGAAGCATGGCATGGAAAGAGCACAGGCAGTGGGAGGCCGGTATTAAGTGAGATGTGGGCAGGGGCTGAATTTTGCAGAAGTCTTGAATGAAAGGTTGAGAAAACTGAACTTGATATAGAAGTCAGTGATTGTGAAGAGCTTCAAAGTGGGGAGTGACATGATTGGAGCAGCATATTTTGCTCATGTACAGTGGGAGTAAATTAGGTTCCAGCTGACCTTTACTGTATTGTAAAGGATGTGTGTTGGGGAAAGAGGGAGGAGGGAATGGATGATCAGTATTGAGGTCTGCCTGTTCCTTAGTAAATGGTGTTAGAAAAATAAACACAATTAGGAGAAAAACAGATTTTTGTCTTTGAAATCCACCATATGGGATATACTAACCAAACATTTCCTTAGGGAAGAATACACTTCCCTTCCTCCCCCACCCCCAACAAAGGCTTTTATTCCCTTCTATAAAACATGTACATGAGGGCTGGGTCTTGCTCATCTCTATATTTTTTTATTGAGAGTGTCTGCTTTCAAATGTTTGTAGACAGTTATATCAAACCCCCTCCATCTCCCTAGATCAAGCTGAATATAGCCGATTGTATTTTGTTCTTTTAATATAAGTAAAGCAGTCCTTCCAGTCCCCAGATCACCTTTATTGTTCTTTGGATCAATGTGTGAGCTGGAAGAAGCTTTGTGTACATCATGATATCCATTTTATCCAAGTGGATTGCATATTCACAGATCTAGTCTGACCTCTTGTGTAACACAGGCCACAGAACTTCCCCCAAATAATTCCGAGAGCAGATCTTTTAAGAAAAATGTCCAACCTTGATTTAAAAATGGCCAGTGACGGAGAATCCGCCACGGCTCTTGGTAAATTGTTCCAGTGGTTAATTACTCTCACTGTTAAAAATTTATGCCTTATTGTCAGTCTGAATTTGTCTAGCCCAAGCAGGACCTATTGGTCGCAGCCCAGCCTAGGTCTTGCCTCTGGAGAAAAAGTATTTCCCTCACCCATACTGCTCTGTTGCTGGAGGGTGGCAAAGGGATATCATGATTCTTGGAGGAGCTATGAGGTGAAGGGATTTCTAGAGATTCAGTAAGTTACAAAACCCAGTCACCTCTAGATGTATGCTGTAGATCTCCAGGCCAGCAGGATGGAAGCTGGGAAAGAATGCTAGTTTGTTGCTCTTGAGCAAACTTGAATTGACAGCCTTTGAAGGAAGCCATTTCCAGACATTCTGCAGCCAGAGCTAGATGGCTTCAGAAGGCTGGAGCATTTTAGGAAGTGTTCCCATCAGTCACTTTTCATTACACAGAGAATTCAGCAGCTGTCTTAGCTATCTACCAACCCACATAGTTACATTCTACCAACCTAAAATTTCTCCTGTAGTTTCAATTTAAGAGGTTATTTTTTATTTCCTTTCGTATGACTCTACTATGTAGCGTTGCTGATAGAGACAGTATTTCTCCTCAAAGGCAGTTATGTATCAGTGGGGGGCACTGATGTATCAGTGGGGGGCAAACAACATTTTTCAGGGGGATAGAGACTATTAAAGCACTAATCCTATCAACATGATGTATGAGTCCATTAAACTTTTTTCCTTCCTTTCCTTCTTTCTTGGTCCCAGAACAAAAAAACAACATTTTTCAGGGGGATAGAGACTATTAAAGCACTAATCCTATCAACATGATGTATGAGTCCATTAAACTTTTTTCCTTCCTTTCCTTCTTTCTTGGTCCCAGAAACGCATGTCTTTGGGCCAAACTGTCAACAAGCACCAACCTGATCAAACAAGCCTGGACCTCGGCTCCAAGGAAGTTGTACATGCATCTATGTCCTTTAAAGGTAAAGGATTGGGAAGAAAGATGAAACCTTCTTTGATTTATTCAGACTTTCTAAGGACTAGCTGTTTCATGCTCCCCTTGCAATGTAATAGGTGTGTGTTCCCCATATGACAAGTAGGAGTGGGTTTGTTTACCCCACTGATTGCTACTGATCAGAATATATCAGAACTGCTTGTATGTGTGTGAGCTTTCTTTCTGTGGTTGAATTAGTGCCATTGCTTCTTTTGGGATGGATTTATGGTGTGCATGTGTGTATCACTGCCTCCTACTACTTCTACTGAATCAGTCACATCTTTATTCCTCTACTATATTGATTTAAGAGAAGTATGATAACAACTGAATGGTGAGGAGATATCTTACAGCTGATGTTTCTTTCTTGCCACAGGCATCAACCCTCATACCATGCCACATGATTTGCAGCCTGAAAAGGATGACCTGAAAAGTGTTTGGAAGCAGCCCCAACACACATTTGAAACAAGGCGGCTAAAGATCGCCCCACTCCATAGAGAGGTAATGCTGTGCGTCGAGACGGGATGGGAGAAATTGTGACAGACTGAGTAAGTGTTTCCTCTCCTCTGGTATGGCACACATCTACTGGTGCCTGTCCCATGCTGTTAACACCAAAATATCCTCGGAACTCCAGAAAGGAATCCTCACCAGCTGCCCCATGTACTTGATTTTAGTACAGCTTTTGACACAGTTCCACTTGACAGTCTCATAAGCAAACTAGGGAAATACGATCCTGATGAAATTACTGCAAGGTGGGTGCGCAACTGGTTGACAGATTTTACTCAAAGAGTAGTTATCAGTGGTTCACTGTCAAAGTGGGAGGATTTCAGAGTAGCAGCCGTGTTAGTCTGTATTCGCAAAAAGAAAAGGAGTACTAATGGCACCTTAGAGACTAACCAATTTATTTGAGCATAAGCTTTTGTGAGCCTCAGCTCACTTCATCGGATGCATTCAGTGGAAAATGGGAGGAGGCATCTAGTGGGGTCACACAGGGGTCAGTCCTGGATCTGGTACTATTTAATATTTTCATGAATGACTTGGATAATGAAGTGAAGAGTATGCTTATAAAATTTGCAGATGACACCAAGATGGGTGAAGTTGCAAGCATTTTGGAGGACAGGATTACAATTCAAAATGTCCTTGACAAATTGGAGAACTGGTCTGAAATCAACAAGGTGAAATTCAATAAAAACAAGTACTACACTTAGGAAGGAAAAATCAAAATCCCATCCATAAAATGGGGATTAATCGGCTAGGCGGCAGTACTGCTGAAAAGGATTTGGGGATCATAGTGGATCACAAATTGAATATGAGTCAGCAATCTGATGCAGTTGCAAAAAAGGCTAATATTCCCAGGTGTATTAACAGGAGTGTTGTATATAAGACACAAGAGTTAATGGTCTCACGCTACTCAGCATTAGTGAGGCCTCAACAGGAGTACTGTGTCCATTTCTGGGCACCATGCTTTAGGAAAGATGTGGACAGTTGGACAGAGTCCAGAGGAGAGCAACAAAAATCATAACAGGTTTAGAAAACCTGACCTGGGGGAAAGGTTAAAAAAAATTACTGGGCATGTTTAGTCTTGAGAAAAGGAGACTGAGGAGGGACCCGATAACAGTCTTCCAATATGTCAAGGGCTGTTACAAAAAGGCTGGTGACCATTTGTTCCCCATGTCCACTGAAGGAAGAACATGAAGTAATAGGCTTAATCTGCAGCAAGGGAGATTTAGTTTTGATATTAGGAAAAGCTTTCTAACTAGAAGGATAGTTAAGCTCTGGAACACGTTTCAAAGGGAGGTTACAGAATCTCCATCACTGGAGATTTTTAAGAACAGGCTGGACAAACACCTTTAGCACTGGTCTAGGTTTACTTGGTCCTGCCTCAGTGTAGAGGGCTGGGCTTGATGACTTCTTGGGGTCACGTGCAGCCCTATATTTCTATGATTCTGTGGTTGTCGTGGTGGATTTGCCCTAGCTAATACAGACAAATACTTGCTTTCCCAGTGCACATCCACATACCCTCCCTCTACAGCCTGTGTAAGTCCCTCATTAAAGTCCTCAGTCTTCTGCCACAGAAGACTGTATGGGAAGCCCTTATTCCCTCCTTCAACTCCCTCCCCTGGGAGCATGTACTATTACAGAGCTTAAATAAATTCCCAACACATTTGAATTATTTTAGAGCACAACTTCTCTACTATAGCACTCTGGGTTTATTTTCATTTTCTTGTTCAGGTCAAGATAATACTGAAGTCAGTGGTTGTGGATTCTCCCACAACCAGCTTCCCTTACCACTTTCCCTTTGATGCTTTTAATCTTTCTCACACCCAGTCTAACAACAGATGGTTGGATTCACAGTTCTTCCATTCCTAACACAGCAACCCTTCACAGCCAGTTTGCCATTGCTGCAGTAGCACTGTGATGGCTGGGAATCAGAATGTACTTATATAGTGAAATGTTCAATTAGAACCACCTCCCAGTAGTGCCCATAATATTTAATACAAGTACATAGCCCATATTCATAACTTCACATACAAAAATGATACACACATACAGACAGCATAATCATAACCAGCAAATTACAACCTTTTCATAGACACCTTACTTGACCTTTTTTGTACAAGATTTGGTGCAACTATACAAGCTTGGTTGCAACAATGATCTATACGGTCACAGTTCATGTCAATAATGTCATAGGGGGTGGAAAAAATGAGGGAGGGGGGTGAGGGGAAGAGACAGTGGAGAAGGAAGGGGGTGGTATAGGGCAGGGGGAGGTGAATGTGGGAGTGAGGGGAGGGGGATGGAGAAGAAAAGGGAATGGGGAACTGTGGGGGGAAGTGGGAGCCTGGCATGCATTTTCCCCTCAGCAGCAGCTGGGGCTCCCCCATTAAACAGGCCCATCGACTCCTCACTCTGAGAAGCCCTACCCTTCTACACCTGGACCCCTCTGATGAGCCCCCCACATCCAGACCCCCAACCCACTGATCCCCAACCAGCTGCACCTGGATCCCCACCCCATCAAGCCCCACTCCCAGACCCCCCCCCCCGAGCCCCAACCACCTTCACATGGATCCCTTCCAGAGTCCCATTGCCCTGCACCCGGAACCCCCAATGAGCCCTGTGCATCCAGATCTCCCACTGAGCTGCCCACACCCAGATTGCCCCACACAGAAACCTCTCACCCCACACCTGGATCCTCCCACAATAAGCCCCTCCACACTTGGATCCTGCTGGGCTAAACCTGCCCAACCACTCCTGGTGCACCTGGTACAGAGGGGCAGGGCCCCAGGGTTTTTCTGGGGCAGGCCCAGCCCTTGCACTGTGTCAGGGTCAGATGCAGCCTCACTGCCGAGTCCCTATACTGGAGGAGGTGGCGGCTTCAGGGTGATCTCCCACCTCAATGTAGTCAGGTGCCTATATGGACAGGTTTCACTGCATTTCCAATGGCTATATATTTGGGGATTATTTTATCTTTCACTCAGAATATGAATCATTAGGGATATTACATGCCTTATTCTTTGGACTTCGTTTTGATATAATTAATAGCCTCTTTTCCTTTGTTTCTTCCCCTCTCCAGTCACACCCAGCTTGTCAGGGCCCTGACTTCACTTGGCATCTCTTTAACATCAATGGACACAGCCCACTAATTCAGCACTTCCTCCAGAGCTATAATGTTGAACCACAGTCTGGACAAGACATCTTGATTCACAGGAGGGAGATCTGCAAGCCTATACCATATCCTTATGATCAACTCAGAGAAATCAGAGATGGAAAAATCTTGTTAGGTTACGTTCTATCCATTCCCCACGAGTGCAGAATTATTCCTTACAGCATATTATTGAATTTTTTCTGGGTTCAATAGTAAATATCTCAAGCTTTAGGGCTTCCCCCCTTCCATTGAGAAACTATTCCACAAGCTAACAAACCTCATACTTTGTGTTTCCTGAAAGCCAGCCTGAATTAATCACCACTCATTTTCATCCAACTACTTCTAGTTCTATCTTCTGACCACCTAACACAATTGTCTCCCTCTTTATGTTTGTACCCTTCATATTATTGTAAATGAGTGACATCCCTTTCTTATACCCCTAGACATTGCTTAGCCAAGTTATACATATTTAGTTATTTTAATCTCTCTTCATAAATTAGTCCTAGCCCCTTTATCACGTTTATAATGCCCTCTTATACGCTTCAGCGAGGAAAACAGAGAAAGGTCCGAGTTCGCTTACTCTCCTTCCCCAGTCGGTGGATTGCTGGCTTAGTCTGTGTGGCTGCAGAACTTTGTTCAATTGCAGGACCAAACCTGAAGTTGATTATGGCTTCAGACTGACAGAGACCAGATTGAAGAAGAGGTGATATAAGAACACGTTTATAGATAGGCCAGATAGTGTGGAGCCAATGTATAACCATACTGGTGGTAACCTTCAAGGGGACTGCTTTGCATTGAACAGAGTCAGGCTGACAGGCTCTCAGTAACAGAACAGAAAGGTTAAGAAAACAAGTATGGGAGGGAGCACCTGAATAAAAATGGAAGATAAAATGCTGTCTAATTGAAAAAGGCATGGAATAAATTAGATTGGGGTTGAAATGCAAGTTTTTCTACTGGGGAGTTTGAGTGCTTATAAAACTTAAGGGAGCAATGCCAGGAGGGAGGCTCAGCCTTTATCACCCTTGCTCCTTTGATCCTAACAATGAAGATCCCTGCTATTCTAATCCTAACCTCCCTGACATAAAGCTCTGCCAGTATGCCCCAATCCTGACCTTAAATGTCCTGTGCTATTCCAGTCCTGAGCCCCCATCCCCTACCTGCTACAGCTCTACCAATTCATCTCAGTCCTAACTTATGCATCCCCTATTGTTCCTCTCATATGTTATTTAGCAATGAAAAAACAAAGCAGACAATATTTTTTTCTTTTACATTTCAAACTACGGAGTCCACTCCAACCTATGCAGATGTGATCCGACAAGGTTTTAATCATATTCGCCATCTGGATGATGCCTTCAAAACAGTGCACCAGAGACACTGCAGAGAAATGAAGGATTTTGACCAGCATCAGTGGAAGGAGAAGCAAGAATTCCTCAGGTACAAAAATGAGTGTAGTTTCATTCTAGCATATTCTGTGATGATCTGAACCCAACTGATGATTTCCTTGTCTGCTACAGGCGAAACCTGTTAGCTAACATTGATTCCAGAGGAGTTTTGCGGCATGAGGAAATATGGGGATGGCTTTGTGCAGCTAGTTATTCCAGGGGGGTACAGAGATGCAGTGTGGTATTTTTCTGATGTTGCTTTAGGTGGAATCTGTGAGCTAATGTTCATCCAAAGGAGTTTGAGAATATAGTTTGTTTTGGAAGGGTGATCATGAATTTTGGTGAGGTTAACAGGGTGATTAAGAGAGTGAGTTTGGAAGGGTTGTGGAATGCAGAGCTTTCAATGTTTATGGATTTGGGGATACAAGGGTTATCTAATGTCAGTTCCAAAGTGGTGAAGAAATCCTCTCCTAAACTTTGTTTGATTGCTCTAGGTGATTTAAGGTTAGAAAAGATTTTTCTTACTACTTTGAAAATACCTTTGAACAGTTTATATTGCTTTTCTCGCTCTCTCGCTTCCCCATTCCACAGAAAAGAGAAACAATTGCTGTCAGAGAAAGGAGAGAAGCTGAACCAATTACTGACCCCTCACCTGGATGTACTCTGTAGTTCTGACAAGAGTTCAAGTCTGTCATAGAAGTGTCTTCATCCAGAAACAGCACCCTGAGCAAACCAGAATTCATGACTTCTCCAACATAAATGTCCATTCAGATCTTCATATGCATCTTAAGAGTATATTTTGGGCAGCCCACCCCAAAGCTTTCTCCACCAATTAGGAACAGACAAACCTGAAAAAAATGTGAAGATTCAGTTCACAGAAGTGCTCTGAGTTTAAAAGTTTGACCTCACTGATCTGTAAAACTGGGCTGGAAAAATCTCACAAGATTGCAAGAATGGAAGTAATATATGAGGATAAAAAGTCACTTGAATATGTTTTTAATAGTTTTCATAGTTTGGTTCTTTGGCAAAGATTTGAGTTGTTTTTATCTGAACTGACTTGGTCCCAAGCTGAAAGGCAGTGTAGTTCAGCCTCAGTGCATCCCCTTGCCAACAATATGTAGTAGTGGAGCTGTGCTGGCCAGCTGCAGACCCTCCCAGACAGGAGGAAAGTTGCGGGAGGCTTGCTGTGCTGGTGAAACCTGCAATGAATCCAGCCCTGTATCTCAGTTTTCCATGGTATAAAATAGGAATATTTTATATGCCACACATGGGTGGTGTGAAGCTTAGTTAAGGATTGTATAGCACTTTGAAGATGTGAAGTTTAAGTTCCATGCATCAGCATTATCATCTTAGCAGCACTTTGGGCTGAGTGGTAGCCTTTCCAGCTTGGACAATTCATCTGCTTCCTGAAAGAGCCTGTCTATAAACAGGAAAAACAGGCCAAGTTTTTTTAAAATAGGAGGCTAAAGCTAGGCCTTGTCTACACAGGAAAATACCAGTTTTACTGGTATAATTTAGCTATTCCAGAATAATTCCCCCACATGGACACACTATTCCAGAATAAAAGTGAGCTATGTGAGTAAAGTAGTTATTTCAGAATAACATCATTTTTATTCTGGAAGTGTCCATATGGGGAATAGCTTATTCAACAAGAGCTCTGTGTAGCAAAAGCCTTAGGCTCCTAAGCCCACATTCAGGTACCTAAATACATGGCTTGATTTTCAAAAGTGCTGAGCACCCAGACACTCCCACTGAGGAAGATGATCACAATTTGCCTTTCCATGTTTCATTTTCTCACATGGCAAATATTAGAAATGCCTACATACACTCCTACACCCTTGGGGACTGAGAGTGGTATTTTCAAAAGTACCTTGAAAGTCATTGGGATATGTGCTCTTTCCACTCAGATGGTTTCAAAAATCTCACCACAACTAAAGCCAACAGCTTTGATATACAGACATTCCTTTCCTGTTGTCAAGGACGATTCCCTACTCTGGCTCTTCAAGTGCAGAAGGTGGGGGCCCATAAGGATTCTAAAACTTAATACTGGCCACTCTTAAACTCCAAAGATTACAGCTTCTCTCTGACCTTGGAGGGGTAGATGCTGCTACCACCCAAATGCAAAAAAAACCCTTTGAACTCAGGAAGGCACACTTGGGAATTCTTCCCTGTGGGGTACTCTCAAGCCCTCCGTGGAAGAGCTGAGAAAGAAAACAAAGGAGATCAGCTATTGCCACCAGCTAATTAAACAACATATGCACAAACCTCTTAGGACACAAAAACCCAAACCTGTTTTTAAAAAGGGTAAACTTTATTAAAAACAAAAAGAAAGAAAACATCTGGAACTTACGCTATTGTTAGATTTAAAAAGAGGAAATATAATAATCAAGCATCAAGAATGGTTTTCTTGAGGTCCAGCTTAATGGTTACAGCAAAACAAAAGCATTTGGGGGTTAGCACAGAGGAGTCCACAAGCCACAAAAAAATAAACCTAATTGCATCTTCCTAGACATTTCCTGATCTACTTACATATATGGGGTTTTCAGTAAGTAGTTTCTAGGTATGATTGATGATTTTTCATACTTGGCTCAAAGCTTTTTACAGCATAGTCCCAACTCTGGCCCTGCTTTGTCTCCTCTCTCTGGGGAACAACAGACAGACAAAGTGGAAGTTTTTTTCCCCCAATTTTAAAAAGTTCTAGCCCTCCCATTGGCTCCTTTGGTCTGGTGCCTGCTCCCTTCCTTTTACCTATTGGCTTTTTTTAACCCTTTACAGGTAAAGCAAGCAGAGAACAGCTACTAACAGGGATTGTGTAGCTAACTGGCTGGCTGGGTGTTCATAAAAGGGAGCTATCCCCCACTCCCCCTTTCATTTATCACACCTGTAGCAGTAAGGATATATTTTATGGAATTATAGCGAACTAGTATTAACTGCAGTATTGAAGCTGAACTTGAAGAAATAATTTTTGTTCACTTATCCAGGCAAGTAAGAGTACAATGTTTGTAACTGCTTTGACAGTATGAAGAGGCAGGATGAGCTGATGGATTATGCATGTGACTTCCTCAGATGCTGCCTTTTGTGACCTTAAACAAGTTACTTACATCAACATAGTCAGAAGAGGTCTATAATTTTGCATGTCAATTTTTTGCCAGCTAATTTGGAACTACCATGACCCTTATTTAGAGCTGCATGTGCAAGGCACCTTTGAAAACCAGGTCTAAACATTGCTGTGGTTTGGGGGTAGGTGGTGTTGCCCCCGCAAACTGCAAGCCTCAGACAGGTGAAGATGAATTATTAAAATGCTTTGAAGACAAAAAGCAATTTAAATGTACTATGTATGTTACATATAAATATTAGGACTTTATGCAATTTTTAATATAAATGTATGTGCCAATGCAAGATATCTGGTCCTTCCACCAGCAAAAGAGCAACGAGCAGGCTTGTCAAAAGTTCCTGTATGAAAACATCGACCAAGATAATTCCCATTTGAGAATCTGGGAAAGCAGCTGGTTAGGAGGAAGGGTGGAGAAGTGGCCCACTGTCCTGATAGCAATGAGTTTCCTTAAAAGAGGGACACAGTGAGTGAGGTAATAGCTTTTCCTGGACCAACTTCTGTTGCTGAAAGAGAAGATGGGCTTTGGATCAACACCAGAACTGAAGGTTTCAAGAGGAGCGAGCGGGAAAGCTGGTCTCCTCTTTCACCCTCAGAAGTTGATCCAACACAAGCTATTACCTCACCCACCTTGTCTCTCACACACCCTGGGACCAACAGGGCCACGCCACCACACTCCTCAAAAGCACGTTTTCTTGGGAAGTGACTAGGACATGGCAGGGCTGGTTGTGTCACCCCCGCCGCCGCTGTAGGCCAGACCGGGGCTGTTACACTCGGGTGCCCCTGCGGCGGGCGGGCCAGCAGGGGAGAAGTGCCCCGGCCCAGGCACGGCACCGGGCAGCAGCAGTACACGCAGAGGGCACGGGGGCAGCGCCTCCTCCCCTGCCGGGACTGAACAGAGCCCTCGGGCTGCCCACGTTCCCCGTCAGCCCCTGGAGCAGCTCGGAGCCGGGAGGCCCCTACAGCGCCCCCGGGCTGCCAGCGGCTGCAGCGCAGAGCCTCAGCCCAGGAGGGATTTGCAAACCCGCCCGGGCCCCGAGCGCCTCCTGACGCCACTAGGGGGCGCAGCGTCACACACACACACACACACACACACACAGCCCGGCTTCGCACGGGCGGGCGCCGCGCTGAGGTACGGAGAGAACGTCGCTGACTCGCCCTCCCTTCCATGGTACTGCCTAGCTTCAGAGTCTTCCCCCCAGTCCCACCCCGCGTGACCGTTCGCGAGCCCGACACTACCATTCCGGGCTGGGGAAGGGGGTCCGACATCTGATACCGGCTCATATCTCGAAACTCTCCCAGGGGCGCTAAATATGGATCGTTCCATTAACAAGTAGAGCCCTGGGGAGAAGATGTACGTTAACGTATGCCCTTATACAGAATAACGTTCTACCGGTTCCCTGCTCCCCAGTGGTAGAGTCCTAACCTCTTCCATCGAGGCGGTATGGTCACGTTCTACCGCCGCAGACGGCTGAGGGCGTCGGATACCTACCAGTGCGCCTGTGCAAGATGGCTTCGAGTTCGGGTGCGCGCGCGCGCGCGCGCGCTCTCGGGTAACTGCCGCCTCCTTTTCGGTTCAGTGCCAGCCCTTGTTAGCGGGAGTTTTGAGGCGGGAAAGGGGAGGCGACTCGAGCTTGTCCCTGGCCCCTCTGCCACGAACGGCGAATAACGGGCGGGGCGGGGCAGGGGCTCTCAGGCGGCGGGGGCTGCGCTTGGGGTGAGCGGGGGATGGGTCCCGCCGGCTGCTGCGGGGCTGAGAGCGGCCAGGTCAGTCTCTCGCTGCGCCTGGCCAGAGACTCTCTGTCCCGCACAGAGCAGTAGCGCTACTGTGGCCTCTGCTCGGCTGAGGCCTGAGCTAACCGAACATTAGAGCGGCCTACCTAGGGGGCTCGGCGCTGTGTCGCCAGAGGGCTTGGCTACGCTTGCAAGTTAGAGCGCATTAAAGCAGCCCAGGGCACCCCAACTCCTGAGGTGTCCAACCTGGCAAGGCACTTAGAGCGCCTGGACTCTGCAGCTGGAGCGCTCCCGGTAATCCACCTCCTCCAGCCGCATAAAGCTTGCTACAGCCTCCCCCCCCACATCCATGTGGAGGAGGTGTTGCATTACTGTGCTCTGATCAGCTTCCAGAAACTGTCCCATAATCCCCTGAAGTCAAGTGGCCACTCTTCTCATTGTTTTGAAATCAGCTGCAGGTAAGCCCTGGTCTACACTAGGACTTTAGATCGAATTTAGCAGCGTTAAATCGATTTAAACCTGCACCCGTCCACACAATGAAGCCCTTTATTTCGACTTAAAGGGCTCTTAAAATCGATTTCCTTACTCCACCCCTGACAAGTGGATTAGCGCTTAAATCGACGTTGCCGGCTCGAATTTGGGGTACTGTGGACACAATTCGATGGTATTGGCCTCCGGGAGCTATCCCAGAGTGCTCCATTCTGACCGCTCTGGACAGCGCTCTCAACTCAGATGCACTGGCCAGGTAGACAGGAAAAGAACCGCGAACTTTTGAATCTCATTTCCTGTTTGGCCAGCGTGGCAAGCTGCAGGTGACCATGCAGAGCTCATCAGCAGAGGTGACCATGATGGAGTCCCAGAATCGCAAAAGAGCTCCAGCATGGACTGAACGGGAGGTACGGGATCTGATCGCTGTTTGGGGAGAGGAATCCGTGCTATCAGAACTCCGTTCCAGTTTTCGAAATGCCAAAACCTTTCTGAAAATCTCCCAGGGCATGAAGGACAGAGGCCATAACAGGGACCCGAAGCAGTGCCGCGTGAAACTGAAGGAGCTGAGGCAAGCCTACCAGAAAACCAGAGAGGCGAACGGCCGCTCTGGGTCAGAGCCCCAAACATGCCGCTTCTATGATGAGCTGCATGCCATTTTAGGGGGTTCAGCCACCACTACCCCAGCCGTGTTGTTTGACTCCTTCAATGGAGATGGAGGCAATACAGAAGTAGGTTTTGGGGACGAAGAAGATGATGAGGAGGAGGTTGTAGATAGCTCACAGCAAGCAAGCGGAGAAACCGGTTTTCCCGACAGCCAGGAACTGTTTCTCACCCTAGACCTGGAGCCAGTACCCCCCGAACCCACCCAAGGCTGCCTCCTGGACTCAGCAGGCGGAGAAGGGACCTCTGGTGAGTGTACCTTTTAAAATGCTATACATGGTTTAAAAGCAAGCATGTGAAAGGATTACTTTGCCCTGGCATTTGCGGTTCTGCCTTTGCAAAAGGTTTCTGGGGAGGGCAGCCTTATTTCGTCCTTCATGGTAGGACACTTTACCACTCCAGGCCAGCAACACGTACTGGGGAATCACTGTAGAACAAAGCATTGCAGTGTATGTTTGCTGGCATTCAACCAAAATCCGTTCACGCGGTGGGAGGAGGCAAAATGCGACCTTGTAACGAAAGCACATGTGCTATGTATGTAATGTTAACTTTCAAGGTTTACCCTGAAAGAGTGTAGCCACTGTTTTATAAAATGTGTCTTTTTAAATACCGCTGTCCCTTTTTTTTTCTCCACCAGCTGCATGTGTTTCAATGATCACAGGATCTTCTCCTTCCCAGAGGCTAGTGAAGCTTAGAAAGAAAAAAAAACGCACTCGCGATGAAATGTTCTCCGAGCTCATGCTGTCCTCCCACACTGACAGAGCACAGACGAATGCGTGGAGGCAAATAATGTCAGAGTGCAGGAAAGCACAAAATGACCGGGAGGAGAGGTGGAGGGCTGAAGAGAGTAAGTGGCGGGCTGAAGAGAGTAAGTGGCGGGCTGAAGACAGGGCTGAAGCTCAAAGGTGGCGGCAGCGTGATGAGAGGAGGCAGGATTCAATGCTGAGGCTGCTGCAGGACCAAACCAGTATGCTCCAGTGTATGGTTGAGCTGCAGCAAAGGCAGCTGGAGCACAGACTGCCACTGCAGCCCCTCTGTAACCAACCGCCCTCCTCCCCAAGTTCCATAGCCTCCACACCCAGACGCCCAAGAACACGGTGGGGAGGCCTCCGGCCAACCAGCCACTCCCCCACAGAGGATTGCCCAAAAAAAAGAAGGCTGTCATTCAATAAATTTTAAAGTTGTAAACTTTTAAAGTGCTGTGCTTAAAGTGCTGTGTGGCATTTTCCTTCCCTCCTCCACCACCCCTCCTGGGATACCTTGGTAGTCATCCCCCTATTTGTGTGATGAATGAATAACGAATGCATGACTGTGAAGCAGCAATGACTTTATTGGCTCTGCAAGCAATGATTAAAGGGAGGAGGGGAGGGTGGTTAGCTTACAGGGAAGTAGAGTGAACCAAGGGGCGGGGGGGTTCATCAAGGAGAAACAAACAGAACTTTTACACCGTAGCCTGGCCAGTCATGAAACTGTTTTTCAAAGCTTCTCTGATGCGTACCGCGCCCTCCTGTGCTCTTCTAACCGCCCTGGTGTCTGGCTGCGCGTAACCAGCAGCCAGGCGATTTGCCTCAACCTCCCACCCCGCCATAAACGTCTCCCCCTTACTCTCACAGATATTGTGGAGCACACAGCAAGCAGTAATAACAGTGGGAATATTGGTTTCGCTGAGGTCTAAGCGAGTCAATAAACTGCGCCAGCGCGCCTTTAAACGTCCAAATGCACATTCTACCACCATTCTGCACTTGCTCAGCCTGTAGTTGAACAGCTCCTGACCACTGTCCAGGCTGCCTGTGTACGGCTTCATGAGCCATGGCATTAAGGGGTAGGCTGGGTCCCCAAGGATACATATAGGCATTTCAACATCCCCAACAGTTATTTTCTGGTCTGGGAATAAAGTCCCTTCCTGCAGCTTTTGAAACAGACCAGAGTTCCTGAAGATGCGAGCATCATGCACCTTTCCCGGCCATCCCACGTTGATGTTGGTGAAACGTCCCTTGTGATCCACCAGAGCTTGCAGCACTATTGAAAAGTACCCCTTGCGGTTTATGTACTCGGCGGCTTGGTGCTCCGGTGCCAAGATAGGGATATGGGTTCCATCTATAGCCCCACCACAGTTAGGGAATCCCATTGCAGCAAAGCCATCCACTATGACCTGCACATTTCCCAGGGTCACTACCCTTGATATCAGCAGATCTTTGATTGCGTGGGCTACTTGCATCACAGCAGCCCCCACAGTAGATTTGCCCACTCCAAATTGATTCCCAACTGACCGGTAGCTGTCTGGCGTTGCAAGCTTCCACAGGGCTATCGCCACTCGCTTCTCAACTGTGAGGGCTGCTCTCATCTTGGTATTCATGCGCTTCAGGACAGGGGAAAGCAAGTCACAAAGTTCCATGAAAGTGCCCTTACGCATGCGAAAGTTTCGTAGCCACTGGGAATCGTCCCAGACCTGCAACACTATGCGGTCCCACCAGTCTGTGCTTGTTTCCCGAGCCCAGAATCGGCGTTCCACAGCATGAACCTGCCCCATTAGCACCATGATGCATGCATTGTCAGGGCCCATGCTTTCAGAGAAATCTGTGTCCATGTCCTGATCACTCACGGGACCGCGCTGACGTCGCCTCCTCGCCCGGTATCGCGTTGCCATGTTCTGGTGCTGCATATACTGCTGAATAATGCGTGTGGTGGTTAATGTGCTCCTAATTGCCAAAGTGAGCTGAGCGGGCTCCATGCTTGCCGTGGTATGGCGTCCGCACAGAAAAAAGGCGCGGAACGATTGTCTGCCGTTGCTCTGACGGAGGGAGGGGCGACTGACGACACGGCTTACAGGGTTGGCTTCAGGGAGCTAAAATCAACAAAGGGGGTGCCTGTACATCAAGGAGTATTTCAGGCAGGACTGCACGGAGGGTTCCAATAAGAAATGGTGCACCTAAGTTATCGTTGTTATTGGAACAAGGAGGTTAGCCTGGCCTCTGATTGATACATGGCTAGATTTACCTCGCTGCACCTTCTCTGTGAGTGACTGCAGTGTGACCTAGAGGAATGAGTCCCCTAGACAGGGGAGGAGGCAAATGAGTACAAAACAAATCTGGTCTATTTCTTGTTTTGACCCACTCCATCTATCTTTTACATCTTTGGCTGGCAGCAGACGGTGCAGAAGGACTGCATGCCATCCACATCTCATGGCTGCTTGGCAGAAGATGGTACAGTACGCCTGCTAGCCATCCCCATCTCTTGCCTGCCTGGCAGAAGATGGTGCAATACGACTGCTAGCAATCCTCATCTCTTGCCTGCCTGGCAGAAGATGGTACAGTACGACTGCTAGCAGTCCGTATCGCCTGCCTGCTCACCATAAGACGGTTCAATAGGACTGACTGCAGGACTAAAGAGAATGACCTGGTCAAGTCACTCCAAATTTAGTCCCTGCGCCCATGTCTGCCCAGGCGCTCCCAGCCGACGCGGCCAGGAGCACCTCGGACACGATGAGGACGACTACCAATCGTATTGCACCGTCTGCTGCCAGAAGGCAAGGGGTTGCTGCTACTGTGCAGCAAAGCCGTACCGCGTCTGCCAGCACCCAGGAGACATAGGGTGACGGTTACCTGAGCGGGCTCCATGCTTGCTGTGGTATGGCGTCTGCACAGGTAACTCAGGAAAAAAGGCGCGAAATGATTGTCTGCCCTTGCTTTCACGGAGGGAGGGAGGGAACGGGGGCCTGACGACACGTACCCAGAACCACCCGCGACAATGTTTTAGCCCCATCAGAGCGCTCCATTGTGACTGCTCTGGACAGCACTCTCAGATGCCCGATTGTTTGCCATTGCTCTGACGCTGGGAGGGGCGCTTACAGGGTTGGCTTCAGGGAGCTAAAATCAACAAAGGGGGTGGCTTTACATCAAGGAGTATTTCAGGCAGGACTTCACAGAGGGTTCCAATAAGAAATGGTGCACCTAAGTTATTGTCCTTATTGGAGCAAGAAGGTTAGCCTGGCCTCTGATTGATACATGGCTAGATTTACCTCGCTGCATCTTGACTGCAGTGTGATCTAGAAGAATGAGTCCCCTAGACAGGGGAGGGGGGGGAAGCAAATGAGTACAAAACAAATCTGGTCTATTTCTTGTTTTGACCCACTCCATCTATCTTTTACATCTTTGGCTGGCAGCAGACGGACTGCATGCCATCCACATCTCATGACTGCTCGGCAGAAGATGGTACAGCACGACTGCTAGCAGTCCGTATCGCCTGCCCGCTCACCATAAGACGGTTCAATAGGACTGACTGCAGGACTAAAGAGAATGACCTGGTCAAGTCACTCCAAATTTAGTCCCTGTGCCCATGTCTGCCCAGGCGCTCCTGATCGACCTCACAGAGGCGACCAGGAGCACCTCAGACATGACGATGACGGCTACCAGTCGTACTGTACCGTCTGCTGCCACAAGGCAAGGGGTTGCTGCTACTGTGTAGCAATGCCGTACCGCGTCTGCCAGCACCCAGGAGACATAGGGTGACGGTTACCTGAGCGGGCTCCATGCTTGCCATGGTATGGCGTCTGCACAGGTAACTCAGGAAAAAAGGCGCGAAATGATTGTCTGCCCTTGCTTTCACGGGGGGAGGGAGGGAACGGGAGGCTGACGATATGTACCCAGAACCACCCGCGACAATGTTTTAGCCCCATCAGGCATTGGGATCTCAACCCAGAATTCCAATGGGCAGCGGAGACTGCGGGAACTGTGGGATAGCTACCCACAGTGCAACGCTCCGGAAGTCGACGCTTGCCTCGGTACTGTGGAAGCGCTCCGCCGAGTTAATGCACTTAATGCACTTAGAGCATTTACTGTGGGGACACACACACTCGAATTTATAAAACCGATTTCTAAAAAACCGACTTCTATAAATTCGACCTTATTCCGTAGTGTAGACATACCCTAAAAGTGCTACCCCAATGCATTGCTCTTTGTGGCGTTGCAAGAGCTGCTAATGTGGCCACACCAGTGCACTTGCAGCTGACAGTGTAAACACATGGCAATGTTTTCGCTGCTGCGGTCTCCGAAGGCTGGTTTAACTTCTAGTGCTCCACATCTGCAAGTGTAACCAAGCCCAGAGTCATGCTGTAGTTAGGTCGACCTAGCCCCCGCCGTTCTTTCAACCCAGCTTCGGCCTCTGGGAGAGGTGGATTAAGTACAGCAATGGAGAAACCCATTCCATCGGTGTAGGAAGCAGCTACATTTCAGCACTGTAGTGGCACAGCTACTGTAATGTGTAGACATACCCTGAGAAGACAAGTAGGATTTGCCCCTTTATTTCTTTAACACGTATCTTGGGAGGTGTAGAAATAAACATAGCGGGGCAGTAACTCTGGTTAAGGTTGGAGTAATAGCGAAGGGTTCACGCTTTTTCCTTCTCAAGGCTCCCCCAACCCCATGCACAGCCCCATGTTCTGTCTCAACCCTTTATCTCCCGTCTCCACGCCTTGTTCCATGTTGTCCCGTGTGCTTGGAACCCTCCTTATCTCAGTGCACCAGACTAACAATAATGCGTGTCACACACATGTAAAGATAAAAAATATACTTCAAGATAAATTCATCCTCTGGGTGCATTTGTGCCTGATTTTTGGAGTTGGTCTGTATAAGTTTTTAGATACAACTCCAACTTGGCTGTGGGGCAGAGACACATTACCACAGTAGGAGCAGTGGAAGGCTCCCCAGAGAACAGGGGAGTGTCTACACTGCTACACTTCTTAACAGGGTGTGGCATAGTTTTTCCTACATCCGTTGCTGGCCAGTAGGAAGGTACAGCCTTGGCTCTGCCTACTCTGCCAATTTTGAGTTGCCATTTGCCCAAAGGGGAGCAGTCCCCTTGCCCTTTTGAATGCAAGGAATGCAGGATTATATGCATTTCAGGACAGGGAAGGGAGGATTTATTTTTAAAAAGTACAGAGAGAGGACTGTAACATGCCCTTTACCTTTTATATTAATTTTTCTTCTGTCAGTATCTGAGGGCAAGGAGCTTGTTAATGTTACTTCAGGAAATACTTCACCTCTTGTTATTAATATATTAAAAGAAAATTGATACAGATGACTAAATTTTCATAACTGGCAGGGATTCCATCCATTTGTCTCGAGGAAAGAAATACATTGTGGTGCCATGTGGAGGTTTCAGAAACAACTTATCTGAATATTTTTCATTAGAAAGTAAGATAAGTCATTCCATTTTATTTTTACTTCCAAAGAACTCCTGTGAAATTACACCAATTTTTTCTTCCTTTATTTCCATTTCCTCTAGTCAGGAAGGCTCTTTGTCACTTCAGTCCTCCCTCCAGAAAGGGAAACCTTGCCTAAGCCAATTTGGGCAGAGTGGGTTTTCTGAGAGCAAAACAAGATTCTCCCTCCTTTATTGGGGAGCTAAGCACCTTTGCCACACATCCATCCCCTGCTGGCACGTGCGGTGAAGGACCAAGCTTAGAATCTGAATTTGGATTCTTAAGTGATGGCGCATCGATATCCCACTATGCCATTGAACCCCTATTAAGAGTACTTTATAATTACTTTATGTATTTCCACCCTGATGGTGTGTTTGTTTGCCTTTTTTAGTACTGACTGACTCCTTATTGCCTGCTCTTTCACAATGAAAGCCATGGAGGATCAAGTAGTGCAAGAAGAAGTAGGGTACCAGGATGACGAGGTATTTATGGATTGTGAAAAAATATGTTGCAGGGTGGTACATTTGATTACAATCTAAAGCAAAGAAAATCTTGCTTCCCTGCTCCCTGTACACCCTTATCCTTCAAGATCAATTGTTCTTTATCAACGTCTCAAAACACATACACCCAAATAAATTATGTAGGCTTATTGTTATCATCAATACATGTTTTACGCTTAGAGTAAAAGAGATCACAAAAAATTGACTTTGAATAAGGGGTCTCCAACCTGAGAAGGTTGAGAAACACTATAGTAGAGGGTCAGAGGGAAGAGTATCATTATATGGCTTCATTAGTAGAGTTTCTCAGCATGATTGGTGGCTGTGTTTCTCTGGATGGTTACACAGTATGCAGACAAGAGGAAATGCTGAAACCCTTTTGCTTCTTTCTTTGTTGTGCCTATATTGGTTGGTAGTAGGACATGTACTATTATGAAAAGCAATCCAGGTCTAAGGATTTAAAACTGACACATTAAATTGTCAGTAAAGGTAACAAAGGTGGTGAAAAAAAATGACCAAGATTCTATCTTTCCTCCTGCCTCATTTAGGAATCCTTGTTTCAGGATATTGACCTGTTGCAGAAACATGGAATTGTAAGTATAAGTAATAGATATTATCTAGACAGTTCTGCATGGGATGTTATTTTAGGAAAGTTACCAAAAACCACTTATCCGTGAGCGGCGGTAGCGACGTCAACTGAATAATTCTTCTGTCAACCTAGCTGCATCTACACTGGGCAAATTTTGTCTTTGATAGTTTACATATTAAGGACCACATTTTCAAAAGTGCTTACCACCCTGCAGCTCTTGAAAATATGGTCACTTATTTTAGCACCTAAGTGAGAGCAGTTGGATGGTGAGCATTTTTTGAAAATCTGGCCATAGATTAGTTTCTGCACTAGCCAGTAACTATCTATAATTACTCCAATGTCTTCTCTAGCCCCTACATTATACTGTGAGTGGCTTTGTTATGCTGTTCTCAGAATGCTGGTGAAATGGGGAGCAGTTTTCTTACTAGTTAAAAATTCTTCAGTAAACTCCACCAGTAGGCTTCTCTCAAACTGGAAAAAATAACTCAATGATTTATATTAAGTGAATATAATATAAGCTTATTATACCCCTTTATGTATAAGACTTTTCTTCTTCATGACTGGCTTTTTTTCATCCATCCTTGTCATCATGATATGCACAAGATAAACCCAAGGAGAAGACAGAAGCTTCTCAATGGAAGCTATTAAGTTATTCATTATTCTCCCTCGTGTCATTTGCACACAGCTCCTGTGCATAAATGAGAGACACATTCAAGTTTTTACCCAAAGAAGGGACTTGTCTGGGGGTGACAGTTTGAAGCAGTGTCCTTTAAACCTTCTGCTACTATTTTATCTAAGTAACCCACTACACTGCCTCTGTTCCATTACATTTCCATTGAAGTCATGGCACAGCCATTATTCAGAAACACCGCGAATGCATTCCCACCCAGGAGTATCTGTAACATTTGACAACAAGCAAGTGTATTCTTCCCTGGACATATTTAGAACATTCAGAAGCAACAAAGCAGTTATATCTATTTTTTCTTAGTGAAAATAAACATACATGTGAACGTACAATATAAAGGGCTACAAAAGCTTTCTTTACTTTCCAGTCGTAGCATTTCATGAGCTAGTGATCACAGAATGTGAACTTTCTTCACAGAATGTGGCTGATATTAAAAAGCTGAAGTCTGTGGGAATCTGTACCGTCAAAGGGATCCAGATGACAACGAGGCGGGCATTGTGCAATGTGAAAGGGCTTTCAGAGGCCAAAGTGGACAAGATCAAAGAAGCAGCCAACAAACTAATTGTAAGCAAATCACATACCTAGCATTTTCAACTTAGAAGCCCACCCTCCCTCCTCTGCTAAGATACTTTGCAGCATTTTCCACTGCAAGCATTAGAACAATCATGCTTACAAGTGATTGTGCTTATTAGTCTGAAGTCAGAGATACTACTTTATAGTCAATAGCAGCCAGACTGACAAGTATGATGGCCCTTGACAGGTTCAGCCAGATGAGAGGTCAATGAGGAGAAATGGATTTTGGCTGAGGATATCACATTCTTCCTAAGTATCAGACCAAACTGAATAATTTCCTTTGGTGTTCCCCTAGGAACCAGGATTCTTGACTGCCTTTGAGTACAGCGAGAAACGGAAGATGGTGTTCCATATCACCACTGGGAGCCAGGAATTTGAGTAAGTTTATCTCTACTTAACCCCTGCCTGAGCTTTGCCCAAAAAGTAATCATATTCTTTTTCTCCAACTGGCTACAAAACAACTATTAGAGACACATGTTCAATTAGGACACAGTGGGTGCACTTGCAAAAAAGCAAGTGGAAGTGAGTCATTTAACCCTGCTCAGAGTAGGGTTGGGTGACACTGATAACAAGCCTGATTCCTGCTTACTCTGCAGTCTCCACTCTTGCTACCACCTGTGTAACTGTAATGGTGGTGAATTGTAGGACCTAAATTTGCTTGAGTAGACTCAACCTTTTTGTATGCTAATCAAGCTCACACACATGATAGTTTCATGTCAATAGCATGCACCTCAAATCTAATTTCAAAAAGTAAAAGTACTAGCTGACCCTGTTTATTTTGCTTGAGGTTTATGCAGGAAAACCAGAAAAAAATTCCCCACATTCATCCGCTTTCCCAGAAGTGACACAATATATGTGCAATATGGTGGAATGGTTCAGCAGCAAAACCCCCATCTGAATCAGAAAGGACTCTTCCTCAAAATGTAGGAGCAGACTGTTTGGTTCTTGCATGCGCATGCACAAGGAGGCTTCCCTCCTTTGTGTGTTCTGCAGAGGTGCCAGGCACAGTTACAATCCGGATACTGTCTTGACTGCAATGACTACTTCTTCAAGCACCCCCAGTTTGTTAACCATCCTACAGGGGACAAAGAGGAGGTGGGTGTCTTTACACACTGTCTCATACCAGACAGTAGAATAGCTGACTGTGCAAGGCAGCACTCCTTACACCCTTCTAAGGGGTAGTGTAACCAGGGCCAGATTAATCTTTTGTGGGCCTAGCACTAAACATATTTGTGGGCCCCCATGGAGGAAATGGAGCATGGCGTGGGGAGGTCAGTCCCCAGACAGAGGGGCCAGCCAGGGTCAATGGAGCATGGCATGGCAGGGGCAGCCCCACTCCACCCAGCCCAGCACGTGGGCACTATTTACAAACCGGCAGTTGCCAGACGCACAGTGGCCTGCCTGGCCCTGTGCTGCCAGCAGACACCTTCCCCTCTGGGGCGGGCCCATGCCACACCACACAGTGCCCCCTGCCCAACACCCTCCGACTCCCTATGCCCAGAGCCCCCCGGACCCACTATGCTCATCGCCTCCTCCAGATCCCCCACACACAAATGCACCATGCCCAGTGCCCCCCTGCCCACAGCCCCACCACAACTGCCCAGAATCCCCCACAGAACCCACACTCCCTAGTGCCCCAACACACACACATCTTCCCTGCCCCCTCACAGCCCAGTACCCGCCCCTTCTGACCTCCCAGAGACCCACTCCCCCAAGCCCTGTCTCCTGGCTGCACTCACCGGCCCTGCTGGGAGGCGACTGTGTCTGCCGGGCCTGAGCTGGCTGAGCAGCTAAGGCTGGTTCTGGGGCCAGGAGTCGCTCCGTCCCTTCAGGAGTGGCTTGATCAGCCAGGCCAGGGCCTACCCCGGCCACGCTCCCTCAAGATGCCTTGCCTGGAGGGGCCCAGCCAAGTCCCCCACACTGTCCCGTCCCCCTGACCTGGCTGAGACTGGCCAAGCTTCTGCACCAGTCCCAAGTGGCTCGGCTCCAGGGAGATGGGTGAGGCCCCACAAATGGTAGGAAGCAGAGACTGCCAGGAGCCAGGATACACTGGGGTCCGGCCGGGGACGGAGAGGAGCAGGGGGTGAAGCCAGCTGGTGGAGAGGAGCCCTTGGTCAATGGGCACGCAGGCGGAGAAGAACAAGTGGTGGGCAGGGGGAGCCAGCAGGATCTCGGGCCACAGTGCAAGCAGAATAGTCCGGGGCCCCTTCTGAGCATGGGCCCATCTCCATGGAGCCACTGGCGCCATTGTAAACCCAGCACTGAGTGTAACAAGTGCATTCCCCAACCTGCTTGGGAGCTTTAAGAAGCATTGTTTCTAAAAGAGCGTTTCTCAAATGTGGCTACCAGTGGATTTTTTTGCAGCCATGACAACCTCCAAAGCATGGGCGGAGATTGGGATGGAGGGAAAAGCAGCGGCCCCTCCTGCAGTGCCTAGCTGTTGCTCCTGAATAGCTGTTACGAAGGGCAGCGAGAGGCACTGCCTTAGTGTTTGCATTGGTACCACCAGCAGGGATTGGCGCCCTGCACCACAGAACCTTCTTGGGGGTTCCAGGCAGCGCTTCTGGAGATACATGGGGCTGGTGTGTATGGTGTCAGAGGTGGCTCTTGTCAGTGGAGGTGGCTGTGGTATTCGGTCACTGGGATTCTCCCCTGAGCAGCTCCCCCACTCCTGACCAGCCAGGGCACGGGGAGCCTGGGACTTCACAGGTGGCTGGTGAGTTCCCAACCCACCTTCCCTGGGGTGGGTTCTTGCTGCAGGGCCGCAGGAGGCAGGGACAGAGAGATGGGTTTGTCAGAGTGGCCATCAGCAAGAGTTGGTGGCCGTACACTGACACCACCAAAAATTTTGTTGTGAGAACCCCTGGTCTAAAGGAGTTCTTTCTGGGCTGGTGCAGCTCCACACTATTCTTAACAGTGACTTGTGCCTTAAAGGTACTTTCTGGATTTTTTTTCTTGGTGGAAAAACCAGGTGCAAAATGACTAAACATAAGCAGAAAATAAATTGAAAATGTGGGTAAATTAATAGATTAGGATTTTTAGCAATCCCATGACCGCTTGTTGGTGGAGCCTTATCTTCTCAAAAAATATTTTTTCTCTTCTATCTACCAAATGGCCACTCGAGCACCTGTAGAAGGGGAAGCTGAGACAGAATTAGCACTCTGTATACCAGGGATCATGTGGTGCCCCTGCACCATATCACATCATGAGTTACGTGCAGGGCCTTTTGGATGAGAACAGATTTTCTTAAAGTGGCAAAGATTCCCCTTTTGACATTACTCTCATGACTGCGGGCATTTCAATATGCTTAACTCTTTCTCTCCCTCCAGTAAACTATTGGGTGGTGGGATTGAAAGCATGGCAATCACAGAGGCCTTTGGAGGTGAGTGAACCATATTAAATGGATTTTATTGAGTGGATTACCAGTAGAGAGCTGCAGCAGATGTTTAGGTTTTAAAGCAAGCTACATTATTTCTATCAAATTCTCATCACACTGGACCTGAAAAGATGGAGGTTGAGGCTCAACTGTAATGGACGGTCCCTTTCCAGGGTTGATGTAAGCAGAAATAATCCCATCTTTGTCAGTGTTTTGCCATTGTTCTTCTTCAGTTGCTGCAGATGAGGGTTGAGCTGAGTAACGCTCACATTTGGAGGCATGCTGGTTCAGTATGATATACCATTATGAACAATGTTGCTCAGGAAACATTTCCCCATTTTGCTTCCCCATTTCTTCCCAGTAATGAAACCTTGATGTGAGATTTCCTGCTGATACATACTCTTCTCCACAAAGAATCAAAACTTAAAGTTCAGTCCAAAATAGACTATTGTAATTCAAGAGATGTGTAAATATTTGCACCCAGCTTCTCTCATTCATCAGCTTTACTACAGGCAAAAGTCACAGTGTAAAGCAATATAAAGTATGCAGATCCACGGATGTGACATATGTCATTTTGGCAGCACCGTACAGAATTCAAACAATGAGATATGAGCAAATAATGAATGCCCTTCATATCAGATTTAGATAGTAAGCTATTATTACAGCAAAAGTCAATCAGCAAGATCAAAAGACTTCAGCAGCAATAACTACAGTTTATCAAATAGAGCACGCTCCCCTTTTAAAAAGTGTCCTTGAGGCTTGAACAGTTTGATGAAATATTTTCTTGACATGTTGTCTTCAAATATTATCTCCTGGTCTTCAAAGTAATACCACCAACTTGAAATCTAGATAAAAATGAGATAAAAGTTGTTTCAGGTGTTACCCCCACCCTTGAGTCTCTTGACCAATTTTTATGGATTTAAAATAACATTTTTAAAATTTGATTTTCTGTTCTCATCTGTTATGTGGAAGACACACACAATTGATAGTGGAAAATAACTATCTGAGTGTATAAGGGAAGTAGGGAAAATAACTATAGACAAAGTGCTGTCAAATGTACAAAGTAAGCAAACTGAAATATATTTTTTTAAACCTTTTAGCTATTGCAAACTTAGGTATTACTTGTAAAAATAGTAAGTTAAAATATTTTAGATGGAAGTATGTTTTTTTTAATTTATAGTATCCATTTAAAATCGATGCTAATATTTCCATTTGAGTGCAACATACCTCTGCAGTAAATGGAATTCTTTGTAGGTTGATTGTCATGATTATTGCAGTGTTTATCTCTTTTTTTGAGAAACGGTTTCACCTTCATCATTCTTGTCTCCAGTAAGATGTCTTGATGTGTGCTAGGTTTGCTGGATCCTACACACAAGTGGGAATGGCAATCACACCACCATTTGGATTGTTAGTATTATTGTACTAACTCTGAGCAAGGCTATTTCCCATCTGCATTGTCAGTTTTCACTGGTGCAGCCATTGCACCAATGCAACTAGTCTCTCAGTACAGTCACAGAATGCTCCAGTATACCCTTTACTAATAACTTTGACAGCTCATGGCAGTGCCTTTGGCACCTGTCAAGATGGCTCCGTATGGCACAACAGCAGTTATGGCTCTATCTGGACCCACAATTCCCCCCACATGTCTCTTCCTTTCAGAACTGGCCAAAAGTAAATGAGGCAGTATTTGGATGGTTTCAGGTATTCCCAGGCACCTCTTCTGAGACCCCTGCCCTAAGAATAACGGTGGACAACCAACAAGATAATACAAAATACAAATTTACAAAACATGTAACATGTTTTTCTCTCCCCTCTCCCCCTGTTTTTTGTTTTTGTTTTTAAATTCTATGGACATTATTCACTTATTCCAGGGAGCTGTGCCAGGGACTGTGGGATAGATGCAATAATCCATAGACTCTGCAGTACTTGCAGTGAGTGTTCTTGGTGAACAACATATATTGTGGACAACCAGAACGAGATGCCTAGTGTAGACACACTGCACCATAGTGATCATATGGTGTAAATTACAATGGTGCAATTCTCAAACAGCTTTGGAGAGCAAAGCTGTGGCTATAATGGGTTCTGGGATTGCTCACATGGCTTCTGATATTGGAACCCATTTGACTGAAAATAAAGTTAAGCCTGGTCAGTGGAATTAACCCAACACCCTCAGCAACATCTAACATTTTTCCAACAGTGTCTTGGAGTTGATATTATTATGGGCTGGGTATAACCATTGCTCCTCATTTAAGATAGTTGTAAGAAGACATTAAGCTCCTTTATGGAAGTAGAGGGGGAGTACTTGTGGCACCTTAGAGACTAACAAATTTATTTGAGCATAAGCTTTCGTGAGCTACAGCTCACTTCAAACTGGACAGTCTTTACATAAAAGAATAAATGGACAGAAATCAGACGTCAAGAATTATAACATTCAAAAAGCAGTCGGAGAACACTTCAGTCTCCCTGGTCACTCGATTACAGACCTAAAAGTCGCAATATTACAACAGAAAAACTTCAAAAACAGACTCCAGCGAGAGACTGCTGAATTGGAATTAATTTGCAAACTGGACACCATTAAATAAGGCTTGAATAAAGACTGGGAGTGGATGGGTCATTACACAAAGTAAAACTATTTCCTCATGCTTATTCCCCCCACCCTCCCGCGCGCACTGTTACTCACATCTTCTTATCAACTGTTGGAAATGGGCCATCCTGATTATCACTACAAAGGTTTTTTTCTCCTGCTGATAATAGCTCACCTTAATTGATCACTCTTGTTATAGTGTGTATGGCAACACCCATTGTTTCATGTTCTCTGTGTGTATATATATATATCTCCCTACCGTATTTTCCACTGCATGCATCCGTTGAAGTGGGTTTTAGCCCACAAAAGCTCAAATAAATTTGTTAGTCTCTAAGGTGCCACTAGTACTCCTCGTTCTTTTTGCTGATACAGACTAACACGGCTGCCACTCTGAAATTGTCAAGCATGATACCTCTCACAGTGCAGCACTTCTAAGCCCTGCTGTTCATAAGTACAATTTGCACTATACTTCATATGATTTATGAGTGGGGACTGAAAGACAGAAAGCAATACAGGTGATTGAGGTTTTATAAATGAGAGTGTATTCTTATTGAAACAACTCATGTATTTGACAAACTGCAAAAACTTTTCCCCTTGTTTTTTCTCTTTAATAGAATTCCGAACAGGCAAAACCCAGCTTGCCCACACCCTTTGTGGTAGGTACACAGTCTTAATATTGACAGTTATATCCCTCTGTAATCTCATTCATCAAGGAGTTCTATGGCAGTATCAGTCTTTGCTCTCTAAAAGAAACACGCTACCAACCTACTAAACAGCATTTAGGAGGTAAGACCTGCCTGCATGTAGCTGGGGTACACATACCTAAAGATGAGCTCCTTTCTTAGATACATGAGAAGGAAATATCTTGTCTTAGAGAAGTGGAAATATGCCATCTTCTGTTACCTTTAGAAATGTTGTGAAGTAAAGACTTCAGTGAGTGTTATTTCTACTAATTCAGATGTATATGAATTGTAAGTTTCTTTGTTTACATCTGTTCCTTTGCCATTATTCTATGCTTCAGAACATTATTGATAGTGTTTACATCCTCTTTGAATCCATTCAAAATGCTGTGGCAAAAATATTCTTCACAGTGTGTTGCTTTGACCACTTTTTCCTCCTCTTTGCATCCCTCCACTGGATCCCCCTTTTCCACTGTGTCAAGCACAAGAGCATAAGGCTCTTTATAGCTTATCCTTGCCCTACCTCTCATCTTTATACTCTGTAGAAATGTAGACTTCCACCTTCACTCTTCCAACAGTGCCACCCGTGATTGCCCATTTGTCCAATTTTTGGATAAGCACCATCATACATTCTCTCATGCTTCCCCTTATGCTTGGAAAGAGCTCTCGGTAATAATTGGTGAGACCACTACATTATCCTCCTTTTAATCTCTCCTTAAAACCCACCTTTGCCACAATGCCTACAAAATGGTTAGGCAGCTGATGTGCTGCAACCACTGAGACTGCTGCTTATTATTTTAACTGTTTTGCTGTTAACTTGTGCTCTCCCCAGTCTGTCTCTTCATATCCAACTATTGTCTCCTATCTTAAATTTATATTGTAAAATCTTGGTTAAGGACCATCTCTTTGTAATACGTTTGTACAGTGCAAAATATAATAGGACTCTTGATGCTACCACAGTACAGATACATAATAATAAATAATGTAGTTGTTAATAATATTGGAATTTAGTTACTAAAAACTGTGGAGAACCAACAATTTCTCAGTCTGATCTCCCTTTATGACAGATATTGAGGCTCTTCCTTGAAAAATGGGAGTGTTTTCATTTAGTCCAAGGATGTCCAAATTACAGCCTGAGGGCCACATTTGGTACAGAATAATAATTTTTTGCATGTAGGATGAGGACAAAACTGATCATTTGAATTTGTTCATTGCGGATAAACTCAAACAACAGTCGGCATCTATTCATCTACCAAGAAAGATATATATCCAAATAAAGTGAGGTAAAAGCGTAGTAGTTAAGAGATGGAAAGGCCCTATTAGAGCATTACCATTGATCTTAGCGAGAAGGCCAAGAAGATGTTTTTCTTCATTAATTATTACTAGTTGTTTTCATTAAATATTTATTTTTAATAAAAATTATGCAAATTTAGATGCAAAGTAAGTGTTGGTGCTCAGTAACATAAAGTTTGATTAAGTTTGACCTGACATCCCACAGAGAAAATTTACTTTGGTTCCTTCTTAAGCTAGCTGTGGAGGCAAGTCAGCCTTGCTATAAAGGCAACTCTGGTTATTAGTACTGGATCATTTGTGTGTTGTTTACAAACTGTTGGATCTGTTATTTGTTAAAAGTAGTAGCAGAGAGAGTTGGAGGGGTGGAAGGGGCTTTTTCCCCTCTGCTCATTTTGATCCTCTCTTTATGATGCATTCTAGTGACAGCTCAGCTTCCAGGAGCAGATCGCTACACAGGAGGAAAAATTATCTTCATTGATACTGAAAACACTTTGTATCTTTTTTACTTAAGCAAGTTGTAGGTATGATAGAAAGGGATGTTGATGCATCTTGTAATGAGTACAGCATCCTCATAATCTTCTGATGGAGTGCATTTTGTTGCAGAAAGCAGATGAGATGCTCTAAATGGCTCCATTCATGGATAAAAGTAAGGAACTGTCTATTAAATCTGGCCCATGGCATCATGAAGAAAAACAAAGTCAGTGCTGTCCACAACAGTTTATTCTTATTATAAATTACTAAAGCAAGACGCCAAAATGATTTAGGTATTGGAGTTTGGACATGGTGCTTTTTATCTCTAGGTAATTTGTTATAATCCAACCCAAATGGGGGATAGGGGTGGGGTTAAGATACAGAACTTATTTTATATTTCTATTTGTGTAGTTCTAATGTGCTCATATTTTTAATATCTAGGTGATAGAAGCTTTTCATATCCAGATTACTGCTTCAAAAGTGATTCCACTGTTTGTTACTATCTCACAGCTTTTTGATGGACTATGTAAAGAGTTTGCTTTCTGTCTAGTTATTCTGTATCACAAAAACAAAACAAAACACATCACCATAAGCACTAATTGCTCCTCTTGTTGGCAGTATCAACAGAGAGGCCAAGGCCTTGTCTGGGAGCTCTGGATTTGCACTTGAGTTTTATGGATTTTCATAATTTGCATTATGTATATAAAGAGAATCCTTAAATCTTACACATTCCAGCCGTCCAGATCGTCTTCGTGACATTGCTGATCGCTTCAACGTAGACCATGATGCAGTGCTTGACAATGTGCTGTATGCACGTGCATATACCAGTAAGATCATCATTGGAATGGGCACAACAACCCTTTCCCCCCACCTCTAAAACTACTGTTCCAGCAGTTCTCAAGTTATTGGCTAAGACCTTTTCCTGGGGATCACTAACATTTTTCTGCATGTGGGGAGTCACAAGCCTGCTTCAGTTTTCTGTTGTGGTCCTCTGCTGCCTTAGATTTGCTCAGGATAAGTGGTCCTACTCAGTTACATTCTGTAAACTATTTGGCAAATTCCAGAAATACTAAGGGCTTGTCTAACACCAAGGTTTAAACCAGACTAAATAGAGTTAATCCATTTTCAAAATGCTTGCATACACATAGCGTAATTTATTATAGCACATTAACTCTGCGTTTATCTCATACTCTTTCAAAGTGAACTAAGTTTGATGCAGTTGAACTAGGTCAGTCTATTGTCCATATGCACACAATGCTGCTGCATGCTACTTTGGCAGTCCTCCAGCTACTGTCCCACACTGTTTTGTGGGCGACTGTTACTGACCTGTCTGTTTACCTGTGTGGCTGTGATGCTTTCTGGGGATACACAGGGTTGTGAGGAATCTCACTACCACCTGCCCTTAACATGACGAAACCTTGTCTGTGTCTGCAGGGAGTCAGCTCCCCAACTCCACTGGCCAGGGGTAACACAAGCACTCCCTACTAGGCCTTGCAGACCCTGCTGTCTCTCTACTGGTTAACAATAGGCAAACTCCAACCCTCGACTCTTCCGAGTGTCTCCCTGGAGTGTCCAGTCCCTGGTCCAGTGGACACTTGCAGGATTCACAGATCGCCTGCTTCCTAAAAATCAGTAAACCCCAGTTTACCAATTCCACCTTAGATCACTTCTCTGCTTAACAAACAGCACTAAGATATGCTTATAGTGAAAACAGTATGGCTGTTCTTATGTTCTTAGGTATAAGTTTATTTAACAAAGCATAGAGATTCAAGTAATAGTATGTAGAAGTTCTGGAAAAAATGGGTACATATAAAATGAAATCTTAATATGCATTCTAGAACCTAGATTTAATTAACTAGATACTCTGATGTCTTAAGCATAATGCTCACCCAATGTCCTTGCAGCATTTTATAGCCAGGCTTGGCAATGAACTTCCTTTCATGAGACAGACATGCTTGTCAGCTTGTCTCCTAGTTGGCCCATTGTGTTCCATTGCCTCCTAGGATATAAAAGTTCCATCCTTTGTCTTCATTCATATACAGGACACCCCCTGCTGTTTTGGTTCTTGTAGATTTTGTCTCTTGTAGATTTCACACCCTTTCAGTTGGCACCTGGCTCAGTATGCAAATAGACCTCCATTGTGATTCAGACAATACACAGTACACATATGACCAGACAGCAAGATAAGCATCTGTTACTTCCTGCCTCAAAGGAGTACATCTGAGCATGTCACATCTTGGTGACTGGCCTTAACTCTCTAGTACCTTAAGAATGTAACTTTCAATATAGATACATAATTTCTTAAATATTATCCGTACATACATTGTGCAGTAATGATGATGACCAGTGATTATGGTGGCTCTTGGTATTGACTTTGCATGCTACCCTTTGGTATAGTATTATGAATATATCTGACAGAGGGGATACCTGCAAAACCCCATGCACCCCCTGTGCCCTCTGCCAGTTGACACCAAGAGGTTCCTGAGTCACAGAGCCCTCCACTGTTCTGCTGTTGATCAGACATCCCCATATAAAAATTGGCCAGAATTTGCTCATTTACTCCTGGATTTGAGTATATCAGCCATGCTGTGATATTACTCTAGAAGCCTTATAGTATGCCTTGAGCAGCCTCTTGGAGCTATGCAGAGACTCTAGATCTCATCGCCCCCTGCAGAGAAACATTGATGCAGGAAGCTCTTGTGGCTAGTCACCAGAATAAAAATCTTTCTGTAGACATGGATAAGTACATCTCCATGAAGGGCCACAGCTGGGATACCTAACAGTGCAGGATAAAGAACAAACAACTCAGGAGAATGTACATTAAAACCAAGGATGCTAGGAAAAGGTCCAGCAATCGACAGGTGTCATGTCCTTTTTATGAGGAGCTGGACAGGATTTTGATCAATTATACCACTGCAGAAACCAAGAAGTTTGCTGCTCCACCTCCCTCCAGACAAGCACCAGGAGTCATTGGAGGATGAACACGAGGAGGTCAGTGAAGAACTGTCTCCAGAAAACCAGGAGCTTTTTGGGACTGAAGACCCTGAGGATGGCTGGGTAGAAAGCAAGCCTGATCCCTGCCATGCAGGAATGAGCCTATTCCCAGCCAGAAACCCAAAATGGTACTGAAGAGGTAGATCCGATCCAGGGAACAAGAGCATGTAAGTATTTATATCTAAAATGTATTATTATTTTATTTTGTTATGCTATACTGCTGTGCTAGCTTCTGTTCCAGGTGCCCCGTGGCCGCAGTCATTTTTGACAGGTGTTTATCCAGCCCCCTGTCTCCTTCGGCTCAAGCTGCCTCTCCCATTCCCCTCCCCCCACCATCTCTCCCATACACTTCTTCAAAATGGCAGCTGCTGTAGCTGGGCATTCAGCCTCTGTGTCATGCTAATGTCCCGACCATCAACCAATTTGAAGCCCACGCCATGGAGGACACAAAACTATTAACCTGTTTTTCCTTCCCTGCATCTGTCCTTCATTACAAAATCCCTCCTCCCAATCCTATTCACCAGCTTAACATGGCTGCTGGCAGTATGGTGCAACCTCAGCCTGTACCCAAACTGCCTACTGCAGCAGATGCAAATAATGAAAACATTCAATTGTGTGAAATTCAACCGGAGTACTTATGGCACCTTAGAGACTAACAAATTTATTTGAGCATAAGCTTTCGTGGGCTAAAACCCACTTCACCGGATGCATGCAGTGAAAAATACAATAGGAAGATATATATATACAGAGAACATGAAACAATGGGTGTTATCATACACACAAGAACGAGAGTGATCAGTTAAGGTGAGCTATTACCTGCAGGAGGGGGGTGGGAACCTTTTGTAGTGATAATCAAGATAGGCCATTTCCAGCAGTTGACAAGAACGTCTGAGGAACAGTAGGGGGGAAAAATAAACATGGGGAAATAGTTTTACTCTCTGTAACGACACATCCACTCACTAACACGGCTGCTACTCTGAAACAGTTTATTGAGAGACTGGTTGCATAAAAAGAAGTTTGATTAGTATTCTCACTTTACATGAGGTAGATGTCGACATTGCATGGCAAAACTACAGCTTCCACTCAGAATTATCATAGAATATCAGGGTTGGAAGGGACCTCAGGAGGTCATCTAGTCCAACCCCCTGCTCAAAGCAGGACCAATCCCCAGTTTTTGCCCCAGATCCCTAAATGGCCCCCTCAAGGATTGAGCTTACAACCCTGGGTTTAACAGGCCAATGCTCAAACCACTGAGCTATCCCTCCCCGCAGATGTCCGGTAGCACATATATTTACAGGTAAAAAGCTTTGCCTTAGGGACAGCAAAGTTCTTAGTACCTTTTAACAGGTGTATATTGAGAAAGACTCGCAATAATTAATGCTTCAGACAATCACTGCAGAACTTTATCTGTTTTTCTCTGCACTTTCACCATGTCTGCAGGAGAGAGAAAACAGAATCTAAGGGTACGTCTACAGTATGAAATTATTTTGAAATTATTCGAATTTTTGGAAGCTATTTTATACATTCGGTCTTCTGTGTCCCCACTAAAGCGCGTGAATTCGGCGGAGTGCGTCCACACTACCAAGGCTACATCGAATGTCGGAGCGGTGCACTGTGGGTAGCTATCCCACAGTCCCCGCCACCCATTGGAATTCTGGGTTAAGCTCCCAGTGCATGATGGGACAAAAACATTCTCGCGGGTGTTTCTGGGTGTGTGTCGTCAGACACTCCTCCCTTCATGAAAGCTATGGCAGACAATCGTTTTGCACCTTTTTGGCGTGCAGACGCCATACTGCTTTCAGCAGACGGTGCACCACTGCTCTCTGCTACTGTGAATCCACCTCTCATTTCCTCTCATCTTCCTATGTAATCACTACTATCTATTCTTTCTCTTCCTCATTGAACACTTCCGCTGCCAACTCTGCTCAGCCATTGTGAACTGAGCAGCACAGCTTCCGCCGCCAGCTCTGCTCTCCCGCTATTGCTGCGCTTCCGAGCTTCTCTGTGTTGTCTGTCCTGGACTCCCACCTCTGTGAAAGCTACAGAAGACAACCATTTACTGCCTTTTTTCGGCTACCGTGAACCGAGCAGCACAGCTTTCGCCACCAACTCTGCTCTCCTACGTTTCGCGCCCTTTTTCCAGGATTACCTGTGCAGGCGCCATAGCCATGGAGCCCGATCAGATCTCCGCTGCAGTTTTGACCATTGTAAATACCTTGCGCATTATGCAGCAGTATGTGCAGTACCTGCAAAACCAAACAAGGAAGCGATGACAGCACAATTACGATAGTGATGAGGACATGGACACAGACATTCCTAGAAGCACGGCATGTGGCGATTAGATCATGGTAGTGTTGGGCCAGGTTCATGCCGTGGAACGCCGATTCTGGGCCCGGGAAACAAGCACAGACTGGTGGGACTGCAAAGTGTTGCAAGTATGGGATGATTCCCAGTGGCTAAAAAACTTTCGTATGCGTAGGGCCACTTTCATGGAACTTTGTGACTTGCTATCCCCTACCCTGAAGCGCAAAGACACCAAAATGAGAGCAGCCCTCACAGTTGAGAAGTGAGTGGCCATAGCCCTGTGGAAGCTTGCAACACCAGACAGCTACTGGTGAATCGGGAATCAGTTTGGAGTGGGCAAATCTACAGTGGGGGCTACTGTGCTGCAAGTAGCCAACGCAATCATTGACCAGCTGCTATCAAGGGTAGTGACTTTGGGAAATGTGCAGACCATTGTGGATGGCTTTAATGCGCTGGGGTTCCCTAACTGCGGCGGGGCAATAGACGGAACGTATATCCCTATCTTGGCCTCAGAACACTGGGGCGGCCAGTACATAAACCGCAAGGGGTACTTTTCCATGGTGCTGCAAGCACTGGTGAATCACAAGGGACATTTCACCGACATCAACGTGGGATGGCCGGGAAAGGTGCATAATGCTTGCATCTTCAGGAATTCTGGTCTGTTTGAACAGCTGCAGGAAGGAACTTACTTCCCAGACCAGAAAATTACTATTGGAGATGTTGAAATGCCTATAGTTATCCTCGGGGACCCAGCCTACCCCTTAATGCCATTGCTCATGAAGCTGTACACAGGCACCCTGGACAGTAGTAAGGAGCAGTTCAACTTTAGGCTGAGCAAGTGCAAAATGGTGGTAGAATGTGCTTTTGGATATTTGAAAGTGCACTGGCGCAGTTTACTGACTTGGTTAGTTCTTAGCACAACCAATATTCCAATTGTAATTGGTGCTTGTTGTGTGCTCCACAATATCTGTGAGAGTAAGGGGGAGACATTTATGGCGGAGTGGGATGTTGAGTCAACTCGTCTGGTGGTCAGTTTCGCACAGCCAGGGCGATTAGAAGAGCGCAGCAGGGCGCACTGCATATCAGAGAAGCTTTGAAAACCAGTTTCATGACTGGCATGCATACGATGTGACAGTTGTGTTTGTTTCTCTTAAAGTTACCCACCCACGATATAAATGAAAGGAAATAAAGTCACAATTGTTTAAAAACCGTTCTTTATTATTTGTTGCACAAAACATTGAGAGAAATCAGAAGCTAGACGGGGGAGGGGGGGTATTGGGTTATGGGGGTGGAGGAGGAGGAAAGGACAAGTCCAGAAACCAAATCAAAATTTAGGATATGCCAGCTTTCTGCTGCTTGTGCAGTCCTCTGGGGTTGACTGTATGGGTCCCCATAGCCTCCTCCCCCCACCGTGTTCTTGGGCATCTGGGTGAGGAGGCTATGGAACTTGGGGAGGAGGGAGGGCGGTTATACAGGGGCTGCAGCGGCAGTCTGTGGTCTTGCTGCCTTTCCCGCATTAGATCCACCATACAGCGAAGCATTTCCAGTTTGCTTCCATAGCATCCTGCCTGCTCTCATCACGCACGTCCCTCCTCTCTTCATATTCATGTAACGCTTTACGCAACTCCACAATTGTTTGCCTCCATGCATTCAGCTGGGCCCTATCAGTGCGGGAGTGCATGTCGTCCCGAGTTCATTTTTTCTGCCTTCTAATCTGGACCAGCCTCTGGGATGGAGTAGATAGGGGCCATGTTGAAACATTTGCACCTGCTATGGGAAGAGAAAAAGGGAGGGTAGTATTTTAAAAGATACATTTTAGAGAACAAAGGGGACACTCTTTCTCAGTGAAACAGGCAATTCATAGTACACAGTACATGTTCTTTCTGTACAAGGTCTCATTTTGTCTCTTATACTGAAGTTCCTGCCACTTTCATGTGAGTAAGCCATCACATGCGGCCGGGCAACAGAATTCAGCTTGCAGGCAGCCATGGTAAGCCCTAGGGGCATGTGGGTTTCTGCTTCTTCCGCATTCATTTCAATACTTTCAAACTGCCGGGCCCCCTTTCCCATAGCAAGCAATGTCTGATGGGATGATCACTTCACACAACACCCTCCCCCCACACACACACACCCACCGCGTGGCTCCGATAAGGCTCTAAGCAGGGATGAGCCCTTTAAACTAAACGTGAACAGCCCAGCATGGCTGGGTTTCTCCCCACCCCCCACCGCGTGGCTCCGATCAAGCTCTCACTCACCAGAAATGCCTTCTCCAGGGTCATGGTCCGGGAGCATGCCTTGGGAGTGGGGGGAGGCTATTGGCTCCAGTGTTAAGAGTAGTTCCTGGCTAGGGGGGAAAACAGATTCCCCACTTGCCGCCTGCGCACGGTCCTCCTCCTCCTCTCTTTCGTCCTCCAAAAACTCATCCTCCTCGCTCTGTGCTACTCCCCCCTTGCAGGTGTCCACGGACAGTGGTGGGGTAGTGGTGGCATCACCTCCCATAATTGCATGCAGCTCACGGTAGAAGTGGCATGTATGGGGCTGTGACCCAGAGCGCCTGTTTGCCTCCCTGGCTTTTTGGTACACTTGTCTGAGCTCCTTGATTTTTGTACTACACTGCTCTGTGTCCCTGGTGTAGCCGCTTTCCGTCATGGCCCTGGAGACTTTAGCGTACGTATTTGTGTTTCTTTTTTTGGACTGTAGTTCTGCCATAACAGATTCATGTCCCCAACATGCAATGAGATCCAGTACCTCCCGTTCGGACCATGCTGGAGCTCGTCTGCAAATCCGGGACTGCGTGGTCTCTTGTGATGGTGGACTCTGCATGGTCGCCTGTGATGGTGGACTGTGCTGATGGTCATCTGTGCTGATGGTGACCAAACAGGAAATTCAGACGTTCCTGGGGCTTTTACTGCCTACCTGGCTAGTGCATCGGAGTTCAGAGTGTTGTCCAGAGCGGTCACAAGGGAGCATTCTGGGATAGCTCCCGGATGCCAATATCGTCAAATTGCGTCCACAGTACCTGTAACCCGGAACTGCAATCTCGATTTTAGCACTACTCCACTTGCCGAGGTGGAGTACAGAAATCGGATTAAAGAGCCCTTTAAATCGAAAAAACTCGTTTGGTCGTGTGGACGGAATCAGTTTTATTTCAAAGTAACTTGGCTAATTCCAAAATAACCGCGTACTGTAGACCAGGCCTAAGACTAAGAAGTGTCTCAGTTTTAGTCCAGACGTGAGGGATAGCTGCACAGTCATTTTCCCCAGTATAGCTTGCAACGCCCTACCACTCCTGAAACACTGCTGGGGGGGACCTCCTGGGTGAATAACTTCACGGTGTATCTGACTGTTCTGCCCTTTTCCTTTTTGAATAAGGCCATTCTCTGCCTCCTAATCACCCACCTCAGTGTCAAGTCATAAAGAATCAGGACAGCCTAAAGGGGATGTAGAGAAGATTACTATCCCAGTCTCCCCCAGATTTCCTCTGCTAACCTCTCAACACCAGATGGCTCAAGAACAGGAAGATGCAGAATTGAGGCGTATGCTCACCTGTGACTTGAATCCCCCCCTGCCCTTGTGTTCTGCCCTCCACTGCACTGTGTAACTTTGAATTTTGGTTTCATTGTTGTTTTAATTAAAGGTTTATTTCTGGTTGCTATGTAATAGATTGAATATTTAACTATTTTTATTATTATACATAGAGTTGTCAATGCATTTTAATCAGAAAATCCCTAAATTTTAAATAATAGGGTTTTCCAAAATATTGAGTCACAGACACAAGGTAAAATAAGGATTGTCACAGTGGTCCACTTTCATTGCCCATAAACAAGACTTGCATTCCCCACAATTCATCCCACTCAAGCCTGTCCGCAGGTTAACAGCTGGATGTACAGCTGAACATTTTCAGGCCTCATACTCAAAGTAGGAACAGTAGGCATCCCTGACAGTATTGCCCTGGCTTTTTCCATTTTCTATTGGATTACTTGTTGGCTGTTCAAACTGCTGAGCAAGTCCCTGCACCTCAGCCTCCCACTCATCATTAAGGCTTTCTCCCTTACTCTCACAGATATTGTGCAAATACAACATGGAGCGATCACCTTTCTGCAGCTTCCAACCTACTCCACAAACAATATCACTGTCCTTTCGAACGGGCAAATGCACGCTCCACTGCCATTCTGCAACTACTGAGGCATAGGCGCTGTCTTTATGAGTTACTGTGGGGTACTTGACCCCCATTCCGCCCCAGGGCCCATTCTGTCCCTTCCTCCAAACCCCCACCCCACCCTGCTCTTCCTTCCCCTGCTCCACCCCTTCCCTTGAGTGCCCTCACTCCTCATGCACACCGCTAAACAGCTGATCTGCAATGGGCGGGAGGCACTGAGGGGTAGGAGGAGCAGCTGATTGGCGGTGCTGCCAGTGGGTGCTGAGCACCCGCTCTTTTTTTCTGTGGGTGCTCCAGCCCCGGAGCACGCATGGAGTCAGAACCTATGTACTGATGTGGTAAACAGTTTTCTCCTTCTGTCCGTGTGGCCTGTGAATGACTTCATTAACCAGGGAACCAGAGGATAAACCAGGTCTCCCAGGATAATTGGAGTAGTCTCCACACCATTCATGTCCATAGTGATCCTGGGGGAAAACAGTCCTTTATTCATGAAGGTAAATAGAGCTGAATTCCAAAAGATACTATCATTGTGGACCCTTCCAGACTCTGCATTTTATGTTTGTAAACCTGCCTCCATGGTCAACCAGCCCTTGGAACACCATGGAGGAATATCTCTTTTTGTTTATAAATTCTGAGCCCTGCAGTGGTGGGGATACACAAATAATAGGCACATTGGTCTCATCAGTTGCCCCAATACAGTGTGGGAACCCCATATATGCAAAGTCATCAATAATCTCCTGAGCATTATCAAGCTTTATAACCTGGTGGAACAGTACCTTATTCAGGGCATCACATAACTGCATGACAATGGCCCCAACAGTAGATCTCCTTACACCAAATTAATTGGCTATGGATGGTAACATTTGGGAGTGACCAGCTTCAAGGTGTCAGTGGCAACTTGCTTCTCCATGAATATGAGATGCTGCATGTTGGTAAGCTGCTGTTGCAGCTCCAGGGCTAGTTCAGCACATATTTCAAAAAAGGTTGCCTTTCCCATCCTGAAATTCTCTTGCCACGGCAGATCATCCCAGGTCTGCCAAACAATCCTTTTCCACCAATTGACGCTGGTTTTCCGAGCCCAGAAACAATGCTGCATGTTGTGAAGCTGCTCCAGGAACAGCTCCTTTAGTAGCAGTTCCTTGGTGTCTTCCTCTTCTTCCTTGTCCTGTGTAAGGAATTATTTTAAAATTTGAACCTGCCTGGCTTCCCCTATGCCTCCTCCAGTGAACAGTGAGAAAAATCCCAGAATGCATGCTGCTCAACAAAGTACCCTCTGAGAATGTCATGTGCTTAGTATGCAGCAAGCTGCTGCCATGTGTATGCAATGATGAGAATTGAAAGAGAGTCCAGCCATCCTGTGTGTGCATGCTATTAGTGTGGCTTGCATACTGTGTGTTAAATAATGTGCACCAAATCAATCTGGTTTAAATCCTCTGTGTAGACAAGCCCTAAGCGAACTCCATATCTTATAATATTTGTGTACCACCATGATATCTGAATTTGCTTTCTTTGAAGCACTATGGAAACTGGTATATTTGTTGGAGACTAATTGTGAGTGCTTGAATGTAAGTGGGCAGTATAAACAACATTGAGAAAGTCTGTCGTTTTGTGAATGGAACCTTATAGGCATGATCCCATGCACTATGTGGCAAGGCCTCTATATCCTGCAGCATTGCGGTGCAACAGACTCGAAATTCTGTGGCAGCTTCAGTTACATTTTTTAAATGGAAGTTTTTATTGAGTTAAATATGAATAATGCAGTTAGTATAATATTCCTTGTGTTATTTCACTTTGTCCCTCCATTTGCCCCGTTCTGCAAAGTCATGTCCTGATGCATAGTAGAAATTGTCTTGGGGAAGTTGAAGGTTTTGGTAACTGGATAGGGAGTGTTTGGAATCTGCGGAGGCATGAGAGGCAGTTGTAGATTTTGGTGGGGGCGGGGGAGTAAATGCATTAGTTGGAATTGCGACTAAAACTATTAGTAGTGAAATACTAAACAATGTTGACATTTAAATTGTCATCTTAGGTTTCATAGTTAATTTCATATGAATGAGGCAATTCACCCCTCCCAACTGCGCTGATTTACATTTTTAAATTGTTTTGTAATTTTTTTAACCATAAACACTAAGAACTTAATGTTTCAAGAATGAAAACTAATATGATGCACAGTTCCATGCATGTGGTGGGCTCTGTAGAAAATTCTGCAGCCGTGGAATACCAGGGCATAGTTTATGAACACTCAGTTTACTGTCCTTTGCCTGCACCTTAAGAGTTAGGCCAGGTCTACACTAGGAGCGCTTTGACAGTATAGCTATGCTAGTATAGTATCATGGCAAGATGCTCCTAGTGTGGACACAGCTTTTACTGGCAATATTGAATTTTTGGTGGGATAGCTTATTCCAGACCACCTGAGCAAAATAAGCTATACTGCCAAAGTAACACCCTTGGCTGACACAGCAAAAGTTTGTATGTAGTCCTGGCCCTAGTGCAGACATCACTTACCCTGACAAAACGTGTTTTTGCCAGTATAGTTTATACTGGTTCCATGAATGAAATAATGCTGGTATAACTGTGTCCACACTAGGGTTTTTGCCAGCATAGAAATGTTGCCAAAAAAACCCCACACCCCTAACTGATATTACTACATCTGCAAAAGTTTCTAGTGTAAACCTGGCCTTAGTGTTACCTCACGCCTCAGCTCCTTCTGGGTCTTAATTTCATTGTCCAACTGTACTTCCCACCAGGTGAACATCAGATGGAGTTGCTTGACTACGTAGCAGCCAAGTTCCATGAGGAAGCTGGCATCTTCAAGCTATTGGTATGAGCCTTTAGGTCATTTTACTCTTCTGCATCAGCTTAATGCTTTCATGATAATTTCCTCTTTTCCTCCTTCCTTTTCTTTCACTACATTTATTTATTTCGTATCTTTACCATGCAGATCATTGACTCCATAATGGCACTCTTCCGTGTAGATTTCAGTGGCCGTGGAGAGCTGGCTGAACGGCAACAGAAACTTGCTCAGATGCTATCAAGGCTTCAGAAAATCTCAGAAGGTAGGGGGGACCTTGCAGGAAAAGTGAAAAATGTATTGGAACTACTGTGAAAAGGCAGTTGGTAGCCCAGCATTACCACATGGTAGCCCCAATGAATTTAATGGTAGACATTGCCCAATTAATCTTTCCTTGCCTTACACAACCACTTACTAACAAAAATGTGATACTTAGTTAGAAATCATGTGACTTCAATTTGACCAATTGGCCTCCAGGATTCTTCAACATTCTGAGGCATCTCAGAATTATTCTTATTTGTATTTCAGTAGCACGTATAAGCCCCGGTTGAGAGAATTGGGACATTGTTCAAACATAGTAAGAGACAGTTCCTGTCTTGAAGAATTTACAGTCTAAATAGACAAGAAAGACAAATGGTGGAAGGAAAAACAGAAGCAGAAGGGGTAAAGTGACTTACCCATTGTCACAGTCTATTAGCAATATTGGAATGTTGTGATGGTTTATTACTGGCTGAGTAGGAAGTTACATTTTCCCCCATTTTTTGAACGTTTCACTACAACTGGTGAAGGGAGTGACAGAGGTTCTTTCCATACAATAAATTTTAAAAAGTTAACAGTTTAAAAAAAAAAAAAGGTTAGGATGGGTTTTCCAAAGGAGCTCAGTGCTGGCCTAACTGCTCCCACTTTGGGTTCAAATGGAAGAAGAATTAAGCTAGCTCTGATCGCTTTTAAAAATTCTATCCCTAATTAGTCCAAGCCATCAGAAAGATAGGCAGGAGTGTTCTGTTGTTTGTGATATGGGTGCTGGACCTGACAATCGGAAAGTGTCTCCCTTGTGGCACTCATGAGACAATATGCATGAATTGTAGTGTGATCTCTTCCCCTTCCTTTAGGTCTTTATATTGTTCTTTATTGCAGAATATAATGTGGCTGTGTTTGTGACCAATCAGATGACTGCTGATCCAGGAGCAACTATGACGTAAGCCACGTGTTCTTCTCTTTTTCTTTTAAATTTCTCCTCTTGCACTAAACCAGGGGTGGCCAACGTGTGGCTCCGGAGCCACATGCGGCTCTTCAGAAGTTAATATGCGGCTCCTTGTAGAGGCACCGACTCCGGGGCTGGAGCTACAGGCGCCAACTTTCCAATGTGCTGGGGGGTGCTCACTGCTCAACCCCTGGCTCTGCCACAGGCCCTTCCCGCCCCCTCCCCTGAGCCTGCCATGCCCTTGCTCCTCTCCCTCCCTCTCCCCCCAGAGCCTCCTGCATGCCACGAAACAGCTGATCAGGAGATGTGTGGAGGGAGGGAAGGAGGGGGAGGTGCTGATTGGCGGAGCTGCCGGTGGGCCGGCGGGAGGCGCTGGGAGCTGGGGTAGGGGGGAACTGATGCGGGGCTGCTAATGTATTACGGTGTCTCTTTGGCAATATACATTGGTAAATTCTGGCTCCTTCTCAGGCTCAGGTTGGCCACCTCTGCATTAAACACTTAATAGATATGGGAAATGGATTTTTGTTGGGAAGGGCAAGCTCAGGTGTGATGATGCACCCTACATCTTTAAACAGGTTTAATACTGGGCTGTGATTTGTTGAGGCCATGTCTACACTAGCAAGATTACAAGTGCACAGCTGTATCAATGCAGCTGCGCTGCTATAAAATTGCTTGTGTAGCTGCTCTATGCCGATGGGAGAGAGCTCTCCTGTCGACATAATAAAACCACCTCAATGAGCACTGGTAGGTATGTCGGCAGGAGAAGATCTTTCGCCGACATAGCGCTGTGCACACTCCCAGTTACACCAGTGAAATTTATGATGCTCAGGGGTATATTTTTCACTCCTCTGAGCAACATAACATTTTACCAACGTAAGTGGTAGTGTAAACATGACCTGAGAGGTACTGGCTGCATCAATCACAAGACACTTTAAGATTGGGTGTGAATGAACTCTTCAAATAACAACTGTTAGGTGGGTTATCAGAAACTCCCCACCTAAGACAAAAGGTGGCTGTGGAACATGCCCAGAAGTGCAGACTGAGTGAGCATAGGGGTTTTACTGAGTATCACTTAGTGTATGTGTGGTGGGGGTCGGGGTGGGGGGCTTGAAACAAGGTAGGTGAGGTAATATCTTTTATTGGACCAACTTCTGTTGGTGAGAGAGACAAACTTTCGAGCTTACACAAGAGCTCTTTGTCAGGTCAGGGAAATGTACTCGGAGTATCACAACTAAATACAAGGACAAATACCATAAATCCAGTGCCTCTATTCAATTCATGACTTTTAGTGTCTAGTAAAGTTATGAATTTAAGCTCCCAGGCTCATCTTTTGAAGGTGTTGTGCAGGTTTCCTTTGAGGATGAGGACTGATAGTTCAGACATAGAGTGATCACTTTGTCAAAAGTGTTCACCCACAGGCGATAGGCTATTTTTGTCTTTTATCATTTTTCTGTGGGAGTTCATTCAAGAGTGTAGTGATTGTCTGGTTTCACACATGTAGTTGTTATTGGGACATTTAGTGCACTGGATGAGGTACACCATAAATTGTGATAAGCATGTGTAGGACCCATGGATCTTGAAAGGTGTGTTGTGGGGTGTGTTGATCACTATAGCAGTGGATATATGTCTGCAGGTTTTGCATCTGTTGTTCTGGCAGGGTCTGGTGCTGCTTTGAGTTGGTGTGTCCTGGTCTGTGGGGAGTTTGCTTCTGATGATGAGCTTGGAGAGGTTGGAGGTGTTGTTTGAAGGCCAGACGAGGGGATCCAATAAAGATTTATTTCAGGATAGGGTCCCCATCGAGTATGGTTGTTGTAGTTTGATGATACTCTGTATGGTTTCCAGTGTGGGATGGTAGGTGACAACTAGGAGTGTGCGGTCGGAGGAGATTTTATTTCTGTATTGAAGCAGCTTTTCTTGGGGTATTTGGGTGGCCAGTTCCATGATTTGATCTACTTCTCTGGTGGAGTGTTCTTGTTTTGGTGAAGGTGGTTTTGAGTGTGTTAATGTGTATATCCCAGACTTTCTTCTCAGAGCATATTCTGTGGTATCTGAGTGCCTGGCTCTAGATAACAGATTTCTTGGTATGTTTGGGGTGGTTACAGGATCTATGAAGATAAGTGTGGTGATCCACGGCTTTCTTGTATCTAGCTGTCTGTAGGGTTCCATTGTTGAAGTTGATCGTGGTGTCCAGCAAGTTGATGCTAGTAGGGGAGTGTTCCAGAGAGAGCTTAATGGACAGGTGGTGGTTGTTGAAGTTGTTGTGGAAGTCTGTGAGTGAGTTTAAATTGTGTGTCCAGAGGATGAAAATATCATTGATGTATCTCAGGTATATCATTAGTTTCGTGGTGCATTTGTCCAGAAATTCTTCTTAAACGTGGCCTATGAAGAGGTTGGTGTATTGGGGAGCCATCCTAGTAACCATGGCTGTGCCATGGTTTGGACAAAGTATTTGTTGTTGAGTGTAAAATTATTATGGGTGAGGATGTAATGGAAGAGTTTGGTGATGTATTTGGAGTGGATATCTGAGGGTTGTCCATTGTCTTGTAAATATTTGAGTCAGACAGCTGTGTGAGGGAAGGCAGAACATTCAGAAACTGAGAACAGAGAAAAACTGAGAGAGAGGCAGAGGCAAAAAGCAAGAAATTGAAGCCGTAGCCTGTAAGTACTATATACGAACCTGGAAAAATGCTAGAGAGAGAGCTTTTAGGTTTGGTGTTGGCTAAGGAGGCTTGTGGCTGTAAGCTAAGAAAGTGCTCCATTTGTTCTTGGTTTGTCCAGCATTTGGAGAAGCAGGATTTTGTATGTTACTTGTAAATAAAGAAGATTGCATCAAAGAGAATACCAGATGCCACTAATTTCTACTTCCAACTGAGACAACCCCAGGGCCTGAAGTTTGACTAGCCACTCAGGTCAAAAAGGGGCAACAGATCATTCACAAATTACACTCATGGGTTTCTCTGAGTCTTTAAATTCTTTTCCTTTCATTGTCCATGCCCTGTCTGTCATGATGACCCCTTTCACCATGAGTTGAACTTAGAAAACATATCACAAGAAATGTTGAAAATTTTGAGCAGAATTGTTGTGGAACCAGTTTAGTGCAAAGATTAAGGGTGAGATTTCTCAAAACATTCAGTGTTGGCCTAACTTTGCGCCTGTTGAAGTCCATGTGAGCAGAGTTAGGCCAACACTGAGCACTTTTGAAAACCACACCTAAGAGCATACATGTAGTAAAAACTTAGACCTGGTCTACACTAGGAAATTAGGTTGGTATAACTACATTGCCCCAGGGTTGTGAAAAATTCACATCCCTGAGTGATGCAGTTAAATTGATGTAACCTTGGTGTAAACAGTGCTAGATCTATGGGAGAATTCTCCTGTCTCATGGAGGTGGAGTACCTATGCCAACGGGAGAACCTCTTCTGTTGGCATAGGAAGTATCTTCACTGAAGCACTACAGTGGAGCAACTGCAGCGGTGTTGCTGCGCCACTGCATTGTTTTAAGTATAGACAGGCCCTTTGCTAAATCCTCTTGTTACACATCCATTCATCTGATATCATCATGTCTTGTCTGATGACTTATTATGATTGTTAGCCTATGGAATTCACCAAGAGAAACTTAATAATTATTTTTTGTTAATTTAGTTTTCAGGCAGACCCTAAGAAGCCCATTGGCGGCCACATCCTTGCTCATGCTTCAACCACAAGGATTAGTTTGCGGAAGGGAAGGGGGGAGTTGCGTATTGCCAAGATATATGACAGGTAAACACCTCTCTTTTGTGGGACAGGAGTTATGTTGGGTGGATGGTTAATAGCTGACATAGCTCATGCTACTGGAACATGATAGCATCGTAGCTGGTTGCTGAGTTCCAAATGAATCCTGCTTCTGAATGACATCTTGAGAAAACAATGCACAAGAAAATTAACTAGGAGACCTAGATTGAAATTCTTTACTTGTGACCTAAGTCACAAGTAAAAGAAATTAGAGAGGTCTCATCATAATTGCCAGTAGAGATTTGTCTCTATTAGGAAACTACTAAACAATTTGGTATAACTGGCAATCTCTGCCCAGAGGATGTCCAGGACTGGAACAATAGAGAGTTCTGTGGATCAGGATTTAAATCAGGTCACCCATGAAGGGGGCAGGTCAGGACTGAGGCCATGTGTACACTACGTATTTTGCTCGACACAAGTTATGTCGGTGAACAGTCACCAAAGTTTGTATATTGGTTAGGCGTGTACATACTTGGCTGCTTGTGTTGGCCTGCACATACTCATCAGGAGTGCATGTGTCAAAGTAAAGTGCAGTGCACCACCAGTAGATATCGCAGTGTGTCTTGTGCCATCATCTGGGGCAATGCCTTTTGGGATATTTTTGCAGTGTTTTGTGGATAGTAATGATTCACGCAGGGATCTCTGGGAGCTAAGGATCAAGTTCCCAGCATGCAACTTTCTGCATCCCATAATGCCATTCATAGCCCATAATTTCCATGCTGTTTTTTAGAAATCCTACACACCCCCATGGCACTTTTCAGTCTCTGTTATCTTTGACAGAAGCACAGCGCCTGCAGAGCTCTGCACTATTCTCATGAACATTGCAAATACAGGACAGCACAATTCTCCTGTATTTGCAGAACCTCCAGAAATACCGCAACAACTGGGGACATGAGGATTTCCTTTAGGACAGTTTGCTTAGGGATGTAGCCAAAGACAATTGAAGGTTGTTGGTGGGTGTAAATGGAGAAGCTGCAGATCGTGGAATGCTGCTTCTGGTCCTGAGAAATGAGCACTGACTGGCTCCCATTGTAGTGCACGTTCGGAACAGTAAGCAGTGACTGCAGAGCTTTTGGATGCAGAAGGCCACATTCCTGGATCTATGTGCCAAGCTTGCCCCACCCTCCAGCACAGGGACACCAGAATGAGAATTGCACTAACAGTGGAGAAGCAAGTGGTGATCACACTGTGGAAGCTTGCAACACCAGCTTGCTAGCAGTCAATGGGAAATCATTTTGGAGTTGGAAAATCTACTGGGGGCTATTATCATGCAAGTGTGTAGGGCCATTAATCGCCTCCTACAGTGTAAGACTGAGACTCTTTGCAATCTGCAGGACACAGTGGATGGATTTGCAGCAGTGGAGTTCCTGAATTGCGGTGGGGTGATAGATGGCATGCATATTCCTGTTTTGGCCCAGTCCCACCTTGCCACAGAGCACATCGATAGAAGTGCTACTTTTCTCTGGTTATACAGGCGCTGGTGGATCACTGGGGATACGTCACCAATATCAGTGTTAGCTAGTCAGGGAATCAGGTTTCAGAGTAGCAGCCGTGTTAGTCTGTATTCGCAAAAAGGAGTACTAGTGGCACCTTAGAGACACGGAATGTGCATGATGCTTGCATCTTTAAGAACACAGGACTGTTCAGAAAGCTGCAAGCAGGGACATTCTTTCTCATTTGGCTGGTTACCATTGTAAATATTCAAATGCCAGTAGTTTCCAGATTCTGGAGGACCCAGCCTACCCCTTGCTCCTCTGGCTCATGAAGCCAAACACTAGTCAACTTGATAACACCAAGGAAAGATTCAGCTACCAGCTCAGTAGGTGCAGAATGACAATTGAATGTGCTTTTGGTAGACTGGAGGGATGCTGGTTGTGTTTACATGCTAGATTGGATCTCAGTGAGAAAATATCCCAATGTTTATAACTGCCTGTTGGGTCCTCTTAATATCAGTGAGGCAAATGCAAAAGGAGCAAAAGGAAAAGCTGCTTCCTGGGTGGAGGTGGAACGACTGTACACTGACTTTGACCAGCCAGGCACAAGGGCTATTACAAGACTGCTGCATGGAGCTATACAATTGAAGGAGGCTTTGAAAGAGCACTTTAATGGTCAGCCACAGTAGTCTTCTGTGCTGGAGTGTTTGAGCCTGCAGCTTTGAGTGCTGCTAAGAATTGTGTAATGCTTGCTACTGCACATTTATAAATATGACTGGGTGTTTTTCTGAAGCTATGAATTCTGTGGTGCTTAATGTGCATTTACAAGTACTGTTTGCTTTGACTGCTGCTATGAATTCTGCAATATTTGTTGTAAACTAATAAAGTTCCAAAAATAGAACTTACTGAGTGGGAAAAAACAGTGCAGAAAATCAATGTGCAAATAAAACCATAGGCAATGTTATACACATTTTTAACATAACTTAATGGGGTGAAAATTTAAAATTAGAAAGGAGGTAAATATTTATGTCCATTTGAATAAACAAATGTTGTCTGTTGCGGCTACATGTACACCAGTCGTGGTTCTCACAGGTCAATGTATGTGAAGCTGTGGTTTTCCTTGCAGACCCCCAGCGTGAACTGTTAGGCTAATGTCGTGCCCCATGATGCCATGTCATATGTTTGAGGGTGCAGGGAGTAGTGACCATGGAATTCTCCAAGCCTGCAAAGGGTGGAGAGTCCAGGATTTTTGAACCTGTATGTCAACTAGGGTCAGCAGTGTTTCGCTTTGCTGCCTGAGAAGACCCATTATGTACTGGTGCATTTCCTGCTCCTTATCCTATGGGGAATCTTGGGCCTTTCCCCCGTCCTCTCCATAGTGTTGGTGATACTGGCCTTCCAAGCCGCTTGCAACACTGGCTTGCAGGATTCTGCATAAGTGTCTTCCCTAGTTCTCTTCCTCCTCCTCCTCATCGAGGTCAGGCATTCACCAGGCATGGAGGGGGTACCCCTCAAGGCTGTCACACCAGAAGCTGTGATAAAAACAGGCAAATATACCATTGGATTTACAGTCACAAGGGACAGGGAAAGATACATTTTCCCAACTCCCTTCCCTTATTCTGATAAATATGTTTAATAAGAAATGCTTAAGAAACACTTCAGCTTTGGAGTGCCTGGGCAAAACACTGCTTTCCAGCCCCACCTGTGGTAAGTAAGGTCCACCAACGACAAAAGAGGGAAGGATTTTCTGTTGTGTGAAGCTATAAAATTTCAGTCCCTATTCGTTGGGTATGAATATAGGATAATTGCACTGAACACTGGCACTATTTTTCACAGGCTGTAGTGATTTCTCACTTCTGAGGGTCACAAGCGCATAGAGAACACAGCTGCTACTGCTGTCCCAAAGCCACCCAGGCCCATATGCTGCTAGCCTGTTTATTGCAATGGTGCCAGCCAAACTCATCACAGACTGGCATGGGAAAGCAGCCTACTGTGGAGGAAGAAATAAGGCAGCCAAGTCCTGGCCTCCCTAGCCCCAGCAGCACTGAAGAGGAGCAGCCTGCCTGGGCTGGGGCCAAGGGGGAAAGAGCAAGTAGGAGGGGGCTTTGGGGAGGAGCATGTGCGGGGCCACAGAAGGCTGTTTGGGGAGGCATAGCCTTCCCCAGCCTATTGGATGTGTCGCCCATGTTGCACAGCCTATTCTCCTCACAGGCCCAGGAGATCCAGTGACTGCTGTCTGTTCCAGGCAGAAGTACATCTAGTGCATGGAGCTGGTGTGGTTGGTTGGGTGGTTGCATGCAAGGGAGAGCTGCTAGGTTTGCTGTCCAAGCTGGGCAATCAGAAAATGGCATTTTAAAAAAATACTCAGGGAGCTTTAAAAGGGGGAGTGGCTTCCAGTTTCTGTGACCCCCTGGCAGTGGTGCTGGAACCAAGGGGGCCATGCCCACCCCCCACTTTTACCAATGGGAGGGCCACACCTGCTCACCTTTTAACATGAGTGTAGTAACCTCAGGCAGGCACAGCAGGGGCTGCGCTTTGCAGCGGGGGAGCTTATAAGGTGATCGGCTCCCCTGCCGCAAAGCACAGCCCCTGCCAGTGGCACCGGCTTCTTCCCAGTAGGGGGGCTGAGTTGGGCTTTAGCCCCCCCCTCACCATGGAGCCCTGCTCCTCCTCTTCCTCCTGAGGCCCTGCTCCCTGGCCAGGCCGGAAGCTGGAACCCGGCTGTGCTAAGAGTCACCCAAGGAGCCCAGGCCGCTGTGGGCAGCCTCAGATCCTCCACCTGCCCCAGACAGCGCGTCGTGGGGTCGGGGACATGGGCTGGGGGCTGCTCTCAGGCACCCTGGATCCCTGCCCAGGGCAGGTGGAGGGTCTGGAGCTCCCACAGCATCGTGGGCTCCCTGGGCAGCGGGTCCCATAGGCTGTGCCTCCCCAAACAGCCAGGTGAGGCCCTGCTCCCTGCCTGCAGCAGCGCCACAGCTCCAGTCCTGCTCCAGCCCCCACAGTGCTCCAGCTGGGGCTGGGGAGGCTGCAGCCACCCGCCACCCCCTCCCATGCTCTGGGGCTGGGGCCGTGCACCACTGCCGCTCTGGAAGCTGGGGTCGCACGCCCTCCCAAGCTCCGGAGCTGAGGAGGCTGTGGTTGCATGCCTCCCGGCGCTCCAGGGCTGGGGGGCTAGCCCGGGGTGAGATTGGGCCAGGGGGTGGGGGCGTCCTCTGGGCTCCGGTGGGGGTGGAATGGGCGGGGCCTCAGGTGGAAGGGGCAGGGCTGGGGCTAGCCTCCCCCAGCTGGCGGTTCATGCGCCGCCCATGCTGGGCAGGTATCACTGCCTGGATCTGGCCTGGTCGGGATCTCAGGGGAAGAGGAGGAGCAGGGGCGGGGCCATAGTGCCAGTGGCTCCCCCCCCCCACTTCTGTACAGGTTCTGGAGTTTCTGCCCCCTGTGCAGTGGAACTTACAGTTGTGACCAGAGCGGTCACTGTTGCAGGGAATGGGGGATTGCGGGGACAGCTGCTGGAGACTGTTAGGGTTGACAAAAGTCATGCAGTGTCTATATTTGCACTGTGTTGACCTCAGTAGGTCAACCACGGCTCTGTGCCATTTGGGGAGGTGATTTTACTGCATTGCCATAACAAGGAGCTTATGTCAGCCAGAGATAAATTTTAGTGTAATGCAAGCACTAATAGGTTGATGCAAGGTGACTTAAGTTGACCTAACTTTGTAGTGTAGACCAGGCCTTAGTTGTATTGGGCAGAGATGTGTGGAGATTCAAGGTGGTGATGTGGCAAACCTAGGATATGGAGGGAAAGCTTCCATAGCCAAAACTGTTTGGTTCTGCCACATCACTTAAAAAAAAAATTGGAAACCACTCTAAACAGAAAATCTAAACAAAAATATATGCACTTTTGTGTGCAATTCGCTCCAGTCTGTATTTTTGAAACGTTTAAAATAAAGTGGTGTACAGACTTGGTGTTTACCCTCTGCACAGGGATGGATTTCGCACTTTTTGGTCATAAATCCTGATGGACAATTTCTATAATTTACAACTAAGAACATGAACTTTGAGGTATTCTACCTGATAAAATCTTGGATACTGCATCATGACTACATTTTACACAGAGAACAGCCATTTTCTTGCTTCTTTCTTTTCCCAGCCCTGAGATGCCTGAAAATGAAGCTACATTTGCAATAACTGCTGGAGGGATTGGGGATGCCAAAGAGTAGATGGAAAACTGGTGCAAATCTCCGTTTGAAAACAACCCGTGCACCTCAGATGAAGCCATGATATCCAAGGTCTGACTCCTTGGTTACTTAGTGTTTTTCATACACAATTTGGAAAGTTTAGAATTAGAGGGATGCTGGGAAGAGCTTTTTAGGTATCATATTTCAATAATCTTAACAGTTCCTGGTTCACCTTAGTGCTATTTTAAAATGATCTTTCAAGCAGCCAGAAGTTGAAAAAGCACAGAAATGTGACTTATTCAAGGAATACCTTCCTTATTGTTCAGGAGAAGCAAAGCTGTTTTGTCACATCGGCTTAATGTGCACTTTTTATAGTTTCTCGGGAAAGGAATGTCTGTGGAATAGAATATAATGGCATGGAATGGAACAGCACTGAAACATAGTTTTTACAAAATAATGAGTAACTAGTACACAGAGGGAAAGTGCAGTGAAAGAGAGATAAGAATAGGTGAACTTACTAATGTTTCATTGACAGTAGAGGAATGATAGTTGCTTGAAAAGATTTTTAGAAATCTTGATTAGATTATTTATTTGTTTTTAAAGTGCCTGTATTTCTGTTTTGGAATATTTAAAGCTCTTGTCTATTTTTCATATCTATGAAAAATGCTAAATTAAAATGTTTCTCTTCTTTATACTTGTGTGCAATACAGCCAACACATAGTTTGAGTGAGACCCTGGTTCTACCCTGTGAGTAGTCTTGCTGATTTTGTTGTGAGAACTTGCATGGGTAAACTAAATGGGATATAGCCCAACATTATTATTTTTAAAAAATATTTAAAATATTAAGAAACACTATGTTTAACATTTTGGGGGGGATTCTTCAATTTTTCATCTTACTTCAGCTGCTATCTATGAGGGTCCCAGGCTGCAGAGATCCTCTCTGCAACTGAGGAGAGCCAGATGGGATGGGGCTAACTGGTGACTGACAACACTATTAAGATTGGTCAATGAGACAAAAGCAACACAGCTTCTCCACTTGCTCTAAGCTGGTGGTTTCCAAACTTTTTCAGAGTAAAGAACATGTTAATAAGCAAGATTATTTTGTGGACCACCTCCTTTCCATTCACAATCACATAATATCCCTGTGGCCATAACAGCAATTGCTCTCTTAGAAAATATTAGGATGTTATATATTTTTTCACCACCTTTCAATACAATACAAGGAAGAGACTCAGCACCAGGTGATGAGTTAGTGATAACAAATCTCATGAAACACAAGATAGAAGACTCCATGAAGCCTATGGGACACCACCTTGAGCACAAAGCTGCGGAGAGTCCACTCTAGACACTCTCTCTCTTAAGATGTCAACCAAAACAGGAAAAAATTTGAGAACCACTAGACTACAGGGTTTGGTCCTGTGTTTGGATCAAAGGTTGGCAAAATATAAGCTCTTGATATCCACATGAAACTCTAGATGATCAGCCTAATTAAATGTATCTGTTAAAGTATAAACTTAAATGCAAAGCAGGCAATTCATTTATAGTGCATAAACAAGCAATGAAAGAAGCTTCAATACATGAGAAAATAATATTTTCTCACAGTCTCATGGATGGCCCACAAAGAACACACATCATCAACACATTCTTCTAAGAGGAAATTGACAAAATATGATATGACCTTCCCCCTCCCCTTGGCTTGCATTCTCTTCATCTCTCCCCTCCTACTATTCTCTTCTGCTTCTTCCCTGTAAGGGATGCAGAAGTTTCTTGTCCACTTTCCTCCTTTAACTAGTCCACTTGCCCTAGTGACTGGATGCAGTCACATCTTCTGATCTTCCTCCTGCCTATACACATCCCCTCCCTTACTCTTAACTTCTTTCTCTCCTCTGGCTTTTTCCTCTCACAATACTAACATACTTTAGTCTCTTCCATCTTAAACAAACCCACCCTTGACCCAATTTACCTCTCCATCTACTGCCCCATTTCCCTTCTGTGACCCAGTGTGCCTAGGCTAGACCTCACTGAAAATGCCAAGATCAGGGCAGGCTGCAAAAAGGAGAGCAGATTCTCCCAAAATGCGTGGTTAACACTGAAGTTAGACTCACCAACCAGTCAAAAATTGTGCTCCTGATCACCCATACTGGTTTTCAAGAAGCTGAAAAAAGAAATCACACAATCCTCTTTATTACATTCCAGTTCTCTGGCTCCCAACTAGCACATAGGTCCAGTAATGTCAGGAGTTATTTAAAAACTCTGCCCACTATATAAAATGTTCTTCTGAACCCCACAGAGTTCACATTGCCAGGTCAGTATTAGTTTGGGTCTTACCCAAAATACTCTGCTGCCAGCCAATCCTTTAGTATCTAAAACTAAAGGTTTATTAGAAAAGAAAAGGCAAGAACAAGAACAAGAAGAGAATTGTTAAATAGTAAAGCAATCAGATACATATATAAGTCTCCAGATCCATATATCTGTTTCTTAGCAGTACTGGTGAGTTTGTTGACTTGAAAGTCCCTCTGGAACACATCCAAAGCTTGGATAGGTCATTCAGTCCTTTGTTCAGAGCTACAGTTTGTAGAGAAGTTACTCCAGAGGTAAGAAGCAGGATTGAAGACAAAATGGAGAATGATGCAGCTTCCTTTTCATATCTTTTGCCATGTGGCTTGTACATCCTTTGTCCCAAACACAAGCTTCACAGCACATGGTATGGAAAAGCCTTAGAGTTCTCTGTTCACAGGCATGCCCCTACAAGTCTTGTTGATTCATAAGGTGTAGCCTCTGGCTTCCTTCAATGGGTTCACTGTCACTGATTGCCCTTGATGGGCCATTGAACAGGCTAGGCAGTGCTGATGCATTTCTGTCTGGCAGTGTCACCCAGATACACAGCACAAGTTTGAAATACAAATATACCACACATATTTATAACTTACAATACAAAGATGATACAAACATAAAAAAGATTATCATACTTTGCAAATCATAACATTTTCGCTGATACCTTACATGGTATATCTGGTAAGATTATAATATGGATATCAATAATATCATAAAGTGTCTCTCATATTCCATACAGTGTCACACCTCCTTCCTTTCATCTCCAAGCTCACTGAGTGTGCTTTTTACAGTTGGTGTCTGCAGTTCTTCAAGTAGATGCAGACATATTCCAGTTAGGTGTGTGTGCCCAATGCACTGGACCCAGAGACTTTTGCCTAGCAGTACCTGTAAAGGTGTGGTACCTGCATCTAGTGACTGTGGCCCCTCCCTTGGCTAGATCAGGTGGCGTGGCCCTGACTCTCCTCTGTTCCTTCTTACCACCTGTAGCTGGAGTTTGAGCTCCAAAGCAGGCAGTGTGTGTGGGGATTGCTGTTAGGAATCACTCCCACACATGAAGGACAGTGTTTGAACTGCACTGAAGGCATCACGGGGGCGGGGGGGGGGAACGACTACTAGAACTAACTAACACTAAACCACTAACGCTAATACTGATTGCAAGGTTGTGAGGTTACATAGATCATCCTCAAGCTCAAAGCAGATTGGGCCAAGCTTATCCTCCTCGTCCTGGTGTGGCCGAAACAGTGCTGGTTCTCCGACCTTCTTGTGCTGTCGATTCAGCCTCCCATACCATTTCCTCCCCATCTCAACCTGCTTACTCAGAACCACGGCCGCATTTGCCATGCTGCACTCCCTGCACCTCATGGCATGGCTGCTGCACGGTTTAATGAAGAAGAGCATTGTTCAGCGGCTGTCCAACAAGTCCTACTCAACAGTAGAAAGTCCTCTACCAGGATGGTCTACTTAGCAAAGTGTAAAAGGTTTCTGGTGTGGTCCTTGGCTCACAGGAACCAACCAACGTGGACTTCCATTCAGGACATCTTCAGATATCTGGATGTGCACTCAGTTCACTGAGGGTGCATTGGACTGCAGTATCATCCCCCTATTTAGGGGGAAAAAATTGGTTTTTGCCAATGCTATGGTGACAAGATTTCTAAAAGGGCTTCTCTGTTTATACCCTCTGATCTGAGAACCAGTCCCTTTGTGGGACCTAAACATAGTTTTGGTGGCCCTAATGGGCCCTCCATTCGAGCCCCATACGTCCTGTAGTGTCCACTGCCCCTCTTGTGTCAGAAACCCGCATTCTTGGTAGCCATTATGTCTGCAAGGAGGGTGTTTGAATTGCAGGCTCTGATGGCAGGGCCTCCTTGCACACAGTCCTTCAAAGACAAAGTAACTTTATAACAAAGTTTTTATCCAGATTGGTCTGTCAATTTCATCTGAACCAGGTGGTGTATTTACCTGTGTTTTTCCCTAAGCCGCATTCATCCCCTGAGAAACAGCACCTCCAAACTTCGGATGTCAGGCAATATCTAGCCTTGTATCTGGATAGGATTGAACTGTTTCATGTTTTGCCTCGTCTGTTCATGTCTTATGCGGACCGCATGAAGAGACAAGCGGTCTTTGCACATACCATCTCTAGATGGATAATATCCTGTATCAAGACTGCATATGAGATAGCTTCAGCTATGCCTCCTCAGCGGATATGATTGCATTCGAAAGAGTGCACGCAATGTCAATAGCAGTCCTCAGTGACATTCCCATATTGGACATTGGCTGGGTGGCCATGTGGTCCATACATACGTTTACAGACCATTATGCTATTACTGTATCTTCCAGAGCGGATTCAGGCCTCGAAAAGGTGGTTCTGCAATCCCTATTTCAGTAGACTTTGAGCCCGCTTTCTGAATGGGGTAGCTTGTAAGTCACCAAAGTGGAATACACATTGGCATCAACTTGAAGAAGAAGAAATGGTCACTTACAGTAACTGTGGTTCTTTGAGATGTGATGACATGTATTCCACCACCCACTCTCCATCCCCTCTGCAACAGAGTCTCCTCTAATGGGCTTTTGGTGCAAAGGAACTGTGGGGGGTCAGGGTGGTGGGGCACCGCCTCACACAGCCACGAGGCATGAGTGCTGCCCTTCTATGTGTACTGCTAGCTAGAAGTCTCCAGCATGCTGTGCATGCACACACCTGAGTGGAATACACTTCTGCATCACATTTTGAAGGACCACAATTACAGTAAGTAACCATTTCTTCCTCTCCTCAACTTCTATTCTAGACTGGCTTTAACCCAGGGATCTCAATCTCAATTTACCTTAGGGCCAGTGCAAGTCCTCAGATCCTCCCAGGGGGCCAATAATGTCACTCATGCCGCCCAGAACCTGCCCCCCAAAACTCCACCCCCCACCTGCCTAAGGCTCTGGGAGGGAGTTTCGGTGTGGGAGGAGGTCTGGGATAGGGGATTGGGGCGCAGGCTCTGGGAGGGAGTTTGGGTGCAGAAGGGGTGACAGGTTGGGCTCTGGGAGGGAGTTTGGGTCGGGGAGGGGGTCTGGGATGCAGGCTCTGGAATGGAATTTGGGTGCTGGGTGCAGGCTCTGGGCTGGGGCAGGGGGTGGGGGTGCAGTAGGAGGGGGTGGGGTTGCAGGCTTTGGGAGGGAGGAGGGGGAGGGGTACAGGCTCTGGGAGGGAGTTTGGGAGCTGGGGGTGTGTGGGGAGGGAGTACAGGCTCTGGGAGGGAGTTTGGGGGCTGGTGGGGGTGCAAGCTCTAGGAGGGGGTCGTGGCACTTACCTGAGGCTCCAAGGCGGGGTGGGCCAGGGGCCTTCTGCGTGCTGCTGTCCCCAAAGCTTCCCATTGGCCGCAGGGGCGCTCGGGGTGAGGGCAGCGCATGGAGGTGCAGCCCCGCCCTGCCCCGGGGCCACAGGGCAGGTCCAGCAGACACATGGAGCGAGCAGGCAGAGACCGCTCAGCTCCGCTGCGCTGCCAGGGCCCTGGGCCATTTTAAATCGCCACGAGGGGCGAAGCGCCCGGGGGCGGCAGGTGAGGCCAAGGGAGAGACCCAGCCCCAAAACTGGTGGAACCCCACTGGCCACATTGCGGAGGTTCGCAGGCCGCAGATGGCCCACGGGCCGGGAGTTTGAGACCCCTGCTTTAACCCCTTGCATTCCACTGAAACCTCTCTCACTAAAGTCTCTAATCATAGAATCATAGAATATCAGGGTTGGAAGGGACCTCAGGAGGTCCTCTAGTCCAACCCTCTGCTCAAAGCAGGACCAATCCCCAATTTTTGCCCCGATCCCAAAATAGCCCCCTCAAGGATTGAACTCACAACTCTGGGTTTAGCAGGCCAATGCTCAAACCACTGATCTATGACAAATGACCTCTTAATGACCTCTTCCTAGCCAAAACTTAGATCCAGTAGAAGAACACAGAAGAACCAGTTACAGTAAGTAACCGTTTCTTCCACAGGGCTCTATCCTTGGTTTCCTTTTTCCCCTCTCTGCATTTTATATCTAGGTTCTCTCATCCACAGACACAGATTCAACTACCATCTCTATGGTGGCAACTCACAGGTCATCTTCTCTGCTCCACACCTGCCTCATTCTGTCCAAATGAAAATTTTGGCCTGTCTCTGACATCTTGTCATGGGTGCCTAGCTGTCAACTCAAGCTCAACATGGTTAAAACAGAGCTCTTAATCTCACTATCCCCCCCCCCCCCCACGACCTTCCTGGTAGATTCTATAGATTTAATAGAGTTTAAGGCAAGAAGGAACCACTAGATCATCTAATCTGACCTGTATATCACAGCCCCTTATATTACATCCAATTACCCCTTTTGGGAAAACAATAATCTGTATTAGACTAAAGTATTTCAATCCTCAGCAGACAACGTTGTTAAGTACCACAGACAGAGAATAGGAGAGATCAAGGGGCCACCAATGACCAAGACCCATCCAACTGAGAATTGATTAGATAAGACCAGATGATCATAGCAGGTTATCTGTACTCCATGCTACAGAGGAAGGCAAAACAAAAAATACTCCAAGGTCCCCGCCAATCCGACCTAGAGGAAAATTCCTTCCCAACCCCAAATCGGGGATCAATTAGATTCTGAGCATGTGAGCAAGACTCACCAGCCAAGCATTTAAGGGCATGTCTACACTGCAGTCTAAGGTGTGATTGTAGCACAGGTAAAAATGCCGATGCTAGTATGGCTAAAAATAGCAGTATAGATGTGCTGGTGGAGGCTTCAGCACAGGCTACACAAGAACCCTGGGGACCTACTCGTATTGCTAGCCTGCACTGAAACCTATGCCGCCACATCTGCTCTGCTATTTTTAGCCATGTTCGCATGGGTATGTCTTCCTGAGTTGCAATCACACCTTGGATTGCAGTATAAACATACTTTGGGAAAGAAGATTCTCTGTACCACCACAGAGCATTGGTCCTTTCTGTCTGGTGCCTCTCTCCAGCTGGCCAATACTGGATACTTCAGAGAAAGGTGGGGGGGAAAACAGAAACCCCCGAACACATCTGACCAATTGTGCATCAGGGGAAAAAATGCTTTCTGGCCCCTGAAGGTGATCAGCTGAAGCCCTGAAGCATGAGATGTGATTATAGTAATTGTCTTAATGCAGAATTTCAAATGTTATTGAGCATGTTGAAGGCAACAAAGAATTTCCTGTTCCTTCCATAGCCCACAAAGGGAGTGATGGATCTTGATCATTGTGGACAACCCCACCATCCTGCCTTTCACTCAGGTCCATAACCTTGGGACCTCTCTCTAGATTCTCGCATCCAAGCTATGTCTAAATATTGCAGCTTCTTTCTGTCTAACATCTCTAAGATATAGCTTTTCCTACTATCCACACAGCTAAAACTCTCCTGTAGGCTCTCATCTCACATTTTGATTACTGCAACATCGTTCTCTCTAGCATTGACAAATGGAGCTTTGCCCTGCTCACATCCATTCAGAATGCTGCAAAAAAAAAAAAAAAAATTTCCTAGCCTGTTGCTTTGACTATGTCACCCCTATCTTTGTGTCCTTCCACAGGAGCGCACTCTCTCTCTATTACTTCAAAAACATAAAGTACTTGTATTTTACTTTCAAGGCCCTCCCAGCCTATATATGCCCAAGCTACCTATTATCACACATTCACTATCAAGATGTCAACTCCCACCTGGCACAATGGGGTCGGGGTCCAGGAGCACAGCTAGGGCTTCCAGGCACTCCAAATAATAATAATAATTAATAAAAAACATTAAAATGGTGTTCAGATTGAATGAACTCTTGTTTATTAAACAGAGTTGAAATTAGTTTGTGTTAAACAGGAAATGGAAACATTTTTAACCTGTATTTGTATATTCAGCCACTGCGTAAAAATGACTGTGTGCATGCAGCATCCCTTGTCCATTTTCACAAAGGTAATGGTAGTAATCCCAGTGTTTTGGCCATATTCTAAATCAGGTGGATAGGTGAAGTTCCCCTGTAGTTTCAAGTGGACACATTTTTATTTACATTCCATCTGAAAGTTTATTTAACTGTATAAAAATACAAGCTGTGTTTCTTCACCAGAGGTGACGGCATTTGAAAGGTGTATGAATTGTGATGCCTGAATATAGTTTTCCCCTCCTCTGTGAGGGGAAAAAGCTTGCGCAGGGCACCAAAATTATGCAAGGTTTCCCCTTTGGAGCTTCTGTTCACAGTTGAGGTGTTGTGGGGTGATGCTGCTGCAGAGCACAAACAACTGCTAGCCCTGCACCCTGCCCTCAGTCAGTGTTTCTAAAGGATTGGAATGACACTGCAGAGCTGACATTACCTTATCTCTTTCAACTTCCCCCACTGCTCAGATCAGTGGAGTTTCATGCCTTCCACTTGTGGAAGCATAGAAAAGATTTGGACCATGTAAAGTACTTAGGAATCCTTCAGCATAAGAGGAGCAGAGGAATACAATATACAGAGCCAAATTCATTTCACATTTACAAACCTATGAAATCCTATTGATACTAGTGGAGTTACATAGATGTAATAGAAGGCAGAATTTTGCCAATTATTATTACAGGGTTGTGGAACGCTTTAAAATATTGTCCTTATTCATACTTTTTAAAATGTAAACTTTTTAATTGCAACAGAACACTTTAAAGCACACAATATACTATCACACAAAATAACATTGTTTGCCCTGTTGTTGTAGCCGTGTTGTCCTGAGAGACAGGGTGAGGTAATATCTTGTTTGGACCAGCTTCTGTTGGTGTAAGACAAACTTTCAAGCTCCACAGAGCTCTTCTTCAAGTCTGGGGAGTAGAAGTGTTTTAAATGCTTCTGTAGTTTGGGTTTTTGCACAGGTCACAAGGAATCTCTTTCCTATTGAAGGAGCTGTAACCACGCAAATAATTACAGTAATTTAGCTAAATATCCTTTCCCCTTCCATTTACTGGAAATAAGGAGAGAGTAAATATCATGGCGGCTACTGCTACTGAGCCTGTGCTGTGTGTGCACTGCGGCAAGATCGCTTTTATGGCATCTGTTCAACCGCAACCCCTTGTGTGCTCCAGCAGACACTGAGCTTAAATGTTGTGTCTGAGGGTGTTTCCTGCAAAGGGGGCAGCAGGAGGGAGATTCCTTGGACAGCGAAGATTAATTGCACACTAAGGCCCTAAACTCTGCAGCTTGCCACAGAGAAGTATTGTCTTTCCAGCCTATTGCCACCTCCCACACATGCAGTTGCTGCTAAGGCAAAAGGCTTTCCTGTATTCTCCAAACACAATACGTTACAGAATGCCTGTAATCTTGCACACACCCCTCCCCCCAGCTGAGCAAAAAGCAACTGAAGAATTTTACGCAAAATGGAAGGCTCTTCCTTCCCCTACTTACGCTAAACCCACCATAGAACAAGGGAGAGCTACGAAACTTCCGTATAATATTTAGTTAATATGCTGCTTGGCCAGGGTTTTCCTCTCAGTTCGTAGGTGGGTTACATGATTGGCATTTTTCGCAGTCGAATTTCGGGAATAGGGAGAGCGTTGTCTCCACACGCAAAAAGCCGACTCAGCTCCTGGGCACTACTCAATTTGCGTACACTGCTCGGTTTGGGTTCAGTTTTCTGGCCTCGGTCTCGTACGTACCCGGATTTCGAGAATAGGCGCAGCGGCATTCACGTCCCCCTCCCCCCGGCTATTCAGGGACGGAGTTTACGCAACGTTCAAGCCGTCCTTAACGTAAGTAGAGCGGGCTGGGGTGGCGGCGGCCATTTTGTGCGGGGAACCCGGAGGAAGAGGACGCTGTTTTGTCTCCGCGCCCGACGGGCCCTGAAGCTAACTGAGCCGCTCTCGGCCCCGCACACCAATCGCGACCGGATCTCTAGCCTCCCCGCTCCCTCCCCCGGGAAGCGAGGCGGTTACGGGCGACTCCACCGGGACACAACAGCCGCCGCCGGCCGAGCCCCCCCGACCGGCGCCACCCCCAGCTCGCGCCCCTCGGTGCCCCCCTCGACGGGAGCATGCGAGGCTTCGGAGACCGGGGCCGCGACCGCGACCGCGGCGGGTAAGAGGGCGGGGGCGCGGAAGCCCGGTGTGGGGGAGGGGCGGGGCGGAGTAGCCAGGCAAGGCCCCAAGACGGGGGCGGGGGGGCGGCTCGAGCCCGATCCCCGGCGGCGGGGGGCCTAGGTCGGGGCCTTGGGGTCAGGGTCACGTCCTAGGGCCACGGGAAGGTTCCGGAGTAGGGCGGGGTCCGGCCTGTGAGGAGCTGAGTGACGGGCTGGGACCCCGGAGCTGGGGTGCCCCCGAGGGGAGGAGCCCGGTGGATCCCTGGGGTGGAAAGTGAGGGCCCTAGATAGCCGCAAGGTTTGGAAGGAATCGCCCCCGCACGCCGTTCTCCCTGCTCGGCGGTGTCTGGTGCGAGAAGACAGGGAAGTTTCTCCGGTGGCTGGCAGGATACGCTTTACCTGTCACTAGGCCTGACTTCACTTTGCCTTTCCGTCCTCCGCACTGTTCCCACTTTGATCCCTCTCCCTCCCGCTGCTAACCTCGCTTCAGAAGCCCTTGCTCACCGTGGAGGACACACGTAACTTGTAGAGTGGACTGGACCTGACTCCTTCTCTGAATGTCCTTACCATTCATATGATCAGAAAGATTGCTCTTAAATAACCGTGCATATCTCTGCAGTATTCCCGGCCCCTGCTGATGGAGAGAGTGGAAACAGACCTGGAAATTGAACGTGGGCCTCTTGTGTAGTAGTGGAGCCCTGATCTCAGGGACCAGGGCCCTGGATTAAGCCTCAGGAGTCTGTCCAGGGTTGCGGGGGGGGGGGGGGGGGGCGCGGATCTGCAATCAAACCACAATCTTCCATATTACTGTGCAAAGGCCTAACAATTTGGTTTCCTACTCTTTTGATTATTCTTGGTATCACTCATCATGGGGCCTCATTCTGTTTAGGAGAATCGGGTTCAGTTGAGCTCTGATGTTGTGGAACAAAACAAAAGTATAAGAAAGCATCTAATATCATGAAATGCTTGATAGAAAGCATGTGAATGGTCCAGGGTTGTTGTCTGAGTGTTGTTCTTTTTAGTAGAAGGGGGTTAAGTAATGGCAGTACTCCAAGTTTTTCCTGGAAAAGACAAGTACTGGGGATTAAAGAGGAGGAATCAGGCCCTGAGAGAGAGAGAGCAAATAATAAAATATACTTGTTCCTCTTATTTCTTCTTTGATTTTTTTGAGTCAGGAAAAGTGCCAGCTTCCCACATTTAAATTTATTTCTTCCTTTACTCAGGTGAAGTTCAAGAATGTTTTCCTTGCACACGGAAGTATTTGTTAACATCTTTCCCAATAGAGCAGGAGAGGCTAAGAGTTCCACTCTAATTTTATATTTGTATCCTACATACATACAAACAACCCCCTTATGAAATAAAAAGATCCTGTCAGTTATATTGCAGAGAAGAGGGCCCCACTGTACACAGGTACTTAAAGGGGCACTAGCCAGATTTTAAGGCATGAGCATTTGACCTGCCTTGACATTTACATGATCTCATTTGGAGTAAAGAGATGTTTCTTCTTTTTAAGAACTTGGCTTTCAGATTTTAAGCCATCATTGGTTTAGAACCTACAAAAGCACAGTACTTTGTTCTCTTTAGAATTATGCTGATATCGTTGATAAATCTTGCACCATCAAAATGTATTATGACAGGCTTTAAGGCAGAGGTGGGCAAACTATGGCCTGCGTGACTGTCCTGCTGGACCCTTGAGCTCCTGGCCAGGGAGGCTAGTCCCCAGCCCCTCCCCCGCTGTCCTCCCTCCTCCGCAGCCTCAGCTCACCGTGCAGCAGATCTGCTGCAGATCGGCAGGGCTGCAAGCTCCTGTCTAGCAGAGCAGCAGGAGCTAGCTCTGGCTGGTGCTGCTGCCAGACATGCTGCTCTGAGCCGCATGGTAAAGGGGGGGGGGGTTGGATAAGGGGCGGGGGGTCCCAGGGGGCAGTCAGGGAGCAGGGGGAGGGCGGTCAGGGGATGGGGAAAGGGGGGGGGTTGGATAGGTGTGGGGTCCGGGGCCCCTGTCAGGGGTGGGGAAGGGGTCAGGGCACAAGGGGGATTAGATGGGGGGTGGTCCCGGGGGGGGGCCTGTCAGTGGGCGGGGGTGTGATGGGGGTGGGGTCCCGGGGGGGCAGTTAGGGGATGAGGAGCGGGGGGGGGTTGGATGGGTCGGGAGTTCTGAGGGGAGCAGTTGGGGTGGAAAGTGGGAGGGGGTGGGGACCAAGCTGTTCGGGGAGGCACAGTCTTCCCTACCTGGCCCTCCATACAGTTTTGCAACCCCAGTGTAGCCCTCGGGCCAGAAAGTTTGCCCACCCCTGGTTTAGAGTGACCCACAGGAAACGAATTAAAAATCTTATTTCATCTCCATGCTAAATGAAGGTGGGAGAAAAATATTTTAGTCAAATAGAAAAGGACAGAATCAGGAATAGGGAAACTACTTGACAATGGATCTTTTTTTAAAAAAAAAAAAAGTTTAATTCACATAAAGGCATAAGTAATGGGCTTTGACCCTGATCTCATTCCAAGTAATACTTTGCTTTGTTGCATATCTTTATAAACTGCTACAAAAATCTCACAAAACTTAGTTTCTGTAATATCAAAAACTGGGTTGCACGTGTGTATATCTATATTGTTAATTTTTTTTGACATTGAAAACTCTATACATGGACAATTATATACCAGAAGTTCAGCACATCATGACTCTTCTTAAAAAAATCATTTCTGAGATGTAAAACAATGTTTCCAATGATTGCAGTCATCAAAAATTGTACGATGGTATTTGAAAAACAGTTGGGTACTCCACCCAGTGTGCTGGACAAACTCCAGTTGTATGTTTACATTCTGTTTACTGTCCATTCCTGTTGTAGGGCCAACTAGATCTGGAATTTTTCTTTGCTTCTTGTCCTGAATGAGTTGGAGATGACTTTTTAGGACTGGAATGGTGCACTTTTACTTCGCCACTTGAATAAGCTGCTGTTGCATTCAGTTCTGGAAGTGGCTGCATTTCAGTTGCTGATGAAGTGATCACTGAATATCTAAGACCAATTTGGATTCAGTCACCACTGAACCAGGGAAAACTAAATAACTCTATGCAATTAAATAGAATTACTCTAGATTTACACCAGTGTAACTGGAATTGTAATCTGTTCCATATCAGTATGTAAAATGTCAATTAAGTCAGGATCAGTGAATGAAATATGACACATATTGGGGTATTATAAATTCTAAAAGACTCACTTTTTGGAAAGCCAATCTAAAGCTATATTGTGTGTACGCAGAGCAACATGGAACTGAAATTCTGCGAACTGCATTGTATTTTTATGTTGATGGCAATAAAGCAAACACTCAATGTCCAAATATCTAAGGCCCCGAATTTGCAAACATTCATGCATATATTTAATTTTTACTCACCTATGTACTCCTATTGCCTTTGTCAGTAAAATTACTCAGGTGCACACCTTCAGGGTTCTAAACTAGCATAGTCTGAAGAATGTATTCGATTGTGAGATGCTCCTGTAACTAGTAACTTGCATTGACAGCCCTAAGAAATCATAAAAGATTCAAGTCACTATTTTTATTTACAGGTGGGTTGTAAATTACTTTTATATGTTTTATAGTGTTAAATGTGATAAAAGTAAATAAGCACCCGTTTTAGCAATCTGATACAGAATAGAACTACATTTATAGAAAGGAGAAAAGGGCTGTCAAGACTGCAGCTTAACCAACATTTTTGAACCTATAACTTAAGTGTTTTAACCAGCATCAAATTAACTATAAATTTACCTTGCATTCTACGGGTGTAATCCCCTTTCCTGTTCTGCTTTCTCTGAGTTCTACTGTTTATTGTCACTCTAGCTTCTCTTAGGAAATAACTTTCAGAGAACACTTATTTAACTTTTAAAACATTTCCTTGCCAATATTGCAAATAAAACCATGAATTATTAAAACAAAAACGCTTAAATCTAATTTAGTTTTGACCAGAGGGTACATTTTAAAATTTGTCTCAGCTTGGGTATTGTAAACCTTTTTTGTTGATAGTTTCTAATTAGTTTCATTTTCTGGTACTCATGCATTAGCATAATGTTCTGTTTCAGTGGAAATACTTCAGAAGTCTTTATTCAACTGGAGTTTTTAAAATAATCAGACACACTTTCTTGCCTGTAGATTTTTCAAAAGCTTATTCTTTATCATATCTAAAGTTAGAGTAGTGTTTGACCTGACATTGTTTAAAATAGCAGCTTCGATTGAAATCTGGCACAATAGTGAAACAATAGCAGGTTTTTCAAAGAACTATTTGAAAGATGTACTATTAAGTGAACATTTATAATTATAATAGTTAAACTCTTCATGCCAATTTGTGCTTCAGTTTTCAGTACTTCCCAACTGTGCTGTAGGCCAGAAAAACCATGTTTATTCTCCTTTGGATAAATGAATCATTACATATAAATCCCTACCTCTTTTAAAAATAAACAAAAATTAAAAGCAGGGTGGAGTGTATTCCTTATATGGAGGATACATTGTACTAATTTCTGAGTAGCTTTGCCAGGTATTAAAGAATAAAAACTGACATTTATTTTCTCTCGAGACTTTCTCAGAAGTGTCTAAGAAATGGGACTCGTTTTTTTCCCACCCATCCAAATACTTCTGCTGTGACCCTGGTAAAAATTGTGGCTGCTTTGTAATTGCTTCAGATCTGCTTAGCAAAAACTTTGATATGGACGTCAACTTTTCTCTGTGCTTTATTTGTACATTGACTGGGGCATATTGATAAGGAGGGAAAGAAAAGGTGAAAGGAATGGTGAAATAGTTAGATTCTACATTAAAAGTAACACTGTCGTTGGAGTAGTGGTAATTGGGTAATAGACTTTACAGAAGGGAGCAAGAATACAGAAGACCTTCCCAACCCTTGTGTCTAGCAATGTTTTAAGGAGATTTTCAGATTAACTAAAACTTCAGTGTTTGTTTTAGCTTAAAGATAACTGTGAAAACATCGGAGGAACCTACAAATGCCAGAGCTGTGAAATCCTTTTATAAATTGCTTTTTAAAAAACTTATGTTGATACCCCCAGGTTTGGTAGTCCTCTGCCCCCAAAGAAATTTGGTAATCCAGGGGAGCGTCTACGCAAAAAGAAGTGGGACCTAAATGAGCTGCCCAAATTTGAGAAGAACTTTTATGTGGAACATCCAGAAGTGGCCAGGCTTACTCCTGTAAGTTTCCTTCTCCTGTCCTTGCCATTTTCAGTGCACCAGAGAATCTTTAAAAGTGGGAAAACGGGATATGCAGACTGTATTCTACTTATACTCTCCCTTTCCCTATATTGTTTTGTATATACACTTTGCAGAAAGGTATTTCGAGTGCTTGCTCATGTTCATTCCAATGTAGGTGTGTGCTCACCCCGAGCACTGCCACTGGAAAGCTTTTCCTTTGGTGGTATCTGTTGGGTTGGCGCTGGTGCCCCCTGGAGTCGTGCGCTCATAGTCCCAGTATAAAGGTTCTGCTGACCTGCAACCCCCGTGGTTCCTTTTTACTGCCTGTTGCGGTTGCTGGAACTTCAGTTCATTCTTGCTTTTTCCACAAGTACTCCTCTCAGTGGACTTTGATTGTACATAGTTATCTTTATTCGTAGTAGTTACGTTTCAGTTGTTAAATTAGTTAGATTAGCAAACCCCGCTCAGTGGAGCTAGTCCCTCCTGGCACTGGGGAACGCCTTGTGCTTCGTGCCACAAACTGAAGCCTGTCAGTGATCCCCATTCTAGCTGCCTTAAGTGCCTGGGGTACTCTCACGTGTGGGAGCACTTCAAAATCTGCAGAGACTTCAAGCCCCACACCAAAACAGAAACGGACACCAGGCTTAGGTTCCTCCACATGGAGGCAGCACTTTGCCCTCCTTCAGAGCGTAGTCACTCCGACTTGGCGCCGAGTACTTCAGCCTCAATAAGAAGCGCCCTGGCTTCTGTTAGGAAGATTCAGTGCCATTCCACATTTCTGGTGCTGAAGAAGGACATTTCTGCTTCTTGGGACTCCCAGCACCATCCATCATCCTAGGTGCCAAAGAAGATCACTCCGGCAAGGGACTTCCGGCATCGTTCTCCATTGCCGGTGCTGAGAAAGAAATAGAAGTCGACGGACAGGGTGTGATCCCTAACTCCGAAGTCGTGAGGCAAAGAGACACTAACAGTGCGACCCTTGCTGGGCCACTCAGACCCTTGCAACTCACCTGGTGCCGTTGACATTGGCCCCAGAATGGACACCTTTGAGGCTGGCATCGATGGACTCCTCACCATACGAGAGCCGTCGGAGCTCTGCTGCCCTGGCAATACCATCTGTGCCAGAGGCTTTTGAGGCCACGAGACATTTACTATCTCTCTTGGTACCACCACCCCCTGCCGTATGGGAGATGTCAGCGGCGGCGAGAGCTCCCCTGGCGCCAAGACCCCAGGTGCCTTCATAAGGGAAACCGGTCATCATGGGGCAGCCCCAGTCTCTCCTGGCACTCTTTGCTGGCACCACTCCACTCTGGTTGCCTAGAAGGGAATATTTGGAGACTGACTGAGAGGTGGAGTCATAAGTCTCCTACAGAAGCCGGCATCAACACTCTAGCCAACATCATCCGTTGGCAGACCTGGGCCAGGCCACCCCACCTGCGATTTGGCCTCAAGCACAGTGGCAAGTGCCACTGTGGTGGCCATTCTGGAACCCCTGGGCTTTTCCTCCAGTCCAGGGGTCATAGTCCATAAGGTGTTACTCTATTGTATCGGAGTCTAGAGCACCCCCAGTGACCTCCTCGGAGCAGGACCCAGGTTTTGGTACTGAGCCTGGGGCTGAATATCAAGACCTGGTACCGTGAGACCTGTCCTGTGCTGAGAGCAAGGAACAGTGCTCCCTGCATATGCAGGTTTTCTCTTCCTCCTCTCCAGATGAGGCGGTGACGGGAATGGACATTGTGTCCTCCCAGGTTAATTACAGGGCGCATAAGTAGCTCCTCAAAAGAGTAGCACAAAACCTCGGTTAGAGGAGATAAAGGAGTCCTGCCATGCTCTGGTGGATATTCTAGCTGCACTGGACCCCTCAAGAGAGACTTTGCCCTTCAATGAGGCTATTATGGACCCCATCAAGGCCTTATGGCAGACCACAGCATCCTGTCAGCCGATGGCAAAAAGGATGGAGAAAAAGTACTTTTTTCCAGCTAAAGGGTTTGAACTCCTGTACGCTCATCCACCAACGGGCTCATTGGTATAGTATCAGCAGCCAACGAGCAGGAGTGACAGGATCCAGAAGGTCCAAGGCCAAGGATGCCAAAAAACTAGACCTTTTTGACAAAAAGGTCTATTCAGCTGGCAGCCTCCAGCTCAGGATCGCAAATCAGCAAGTGCGCCTGAGCAACTATGATTTTAATTCCTGGGACTGTGTGGCAAAATGTAAAGAATTATTACCATAGGAGTCCAGATGCGAATTTGCAGCCCTAGAGGGAAAATCCATGGCAAGGGTGTCCCTACAGGCAGTCTTGGATGCGGCAGACTCTGCAGCCTGATCTGTGGTGGCAGTGTGGAGAAGCTCCTGGCTTCAATCCTCGGGCCTACCCCACAAGATGCAGCAGACATTGCAGGACCCCCTTACCAGGGTACATCACTCTTTTTTGAGCCGGCAGACTCCAAACTGCACAGCCTGAAGGACTTGAGAGCCACACTCAAGTTTCTAGGGCTTCATACCCCAGTTCCCTCTAGGAAATACTTCAAGCCCCACCCAGCTACTGGTTTCTAACAGGTAAGACTATAATAAGAGGGAGGAGCAGGGGCTATAGGAGAAGATCTCCACCCCAGTCTAAGGGTGTACTGCCTCCCCACCCCTTCTTGACACCTGGCAGGGTCTAAGCAGGCCTTTTGATAGGACACTTGGGGATGATGTACCAGAAAAATTTGTGGATCCATTTTCCTCATTTTTTGTGAACCGATTATCCCACTTCTATCAGGTGTGGGCCTGTATTACTTTGGATCTTAGGATGCTACACAAAATAGCACTGGGACACACCCTTCCATTCAGTTCCTTCCAACCCCTCTCCCTTTCCCTCTTCAGGCACCCTTCTCACAAACAACTTCTAGCCCAAGAGGTGCAGTTGCTCCTAAGGGTGAGAGCAGGGGAGGAGGTTCCACAGGAGTTAAGGGGCCGGGGGCTCTACTCCCATTATTCCCTAATCCCTACAGCCAGTGGCAGTCTCAGACCGATTCTGGACCTGTGAAACCACAATTGATGTATGAAAGAGCTCAAGTTCCGCATAGTTTCCTTGGTCTCCATCATCCTCTCCCTGGATCCAGGGCACTGGTACGCCACTCTCGATTTGAAGGATGCTTTTTCATATTTCAATCTTTCAGGGACACAGAAGGTTCCTCAGATTTATTGTGAAGGATGAGCTCCCGTTCAGCCTATCGGATCAGTCCCCTCAGATGTTCATGAAGTGCATGGCAGTTACGGCAGCCTTCCTGATGAGACAAGGGGTTCAGGTCTACCCTTACCTCAACGACTGGCTGATCAGAACAAGGCCCAGGTGGAATCCGATATAACGTTAATACAGTCAACTTTCTAGGAATTAGGTCTGCTAATAAATGTGCAGAAGTCTACTCTCTCCCTGGTTCAAAGAATAGAATTAATTGGGGCGATCCTCAGCTTGGTCCCAGCCAAAGCCTTCCTCCCAGAAGCTTGATTCCCAGCAATAGGGATGCTTATAGAGAGCCTCAGAAATCACCCCATCACCACAGCACATCTTCAAGCGTGGCTGGCATCTATATACTTAGTGGGCCAACCTCATGGTTATCACACTTCCCTCATCAGTGATCACCTCCCTTCTTTGGTGGTTGGCAATGTTTGCAGGAGTCCCATTTTCAGGACCCCAACCATCAGAGTGTCTCATCACAGATGCTTCTGGGATGGGCTTGGGAGCTCACTTGGGGTCCCTCAGAACCTCTGGTCTCCAAAAGAGCTCACTACACATCATCAGGGAACTTTCGCCTGGACTGCCAAGCATTCCAACCCCACATGGTGGGCAGGTGCATGTCAGTTCTCACAAACAACACAACAGTGATGTTCTATAGCAACATGCAGGGTGGAGCATGCTCTTCTCACCTGTGCCAAGAAGCACTTTGCTTGTGGAAATTCTGCATAGCCCACTCAATCCACCTCAAAGCCTCCTATCTCTCGGGGTTGCAGAACAAGTTAGCGGTCTACCGTAGCTGATCCTTCTCCAACCATCACAAGCGGTCCATCCGTCTAGATGTTGTGAAAGGCATTTTCCAGAAGTGGGGGACTCCCCAGATAGATCTGTTCATGATGAAGCACAACAGGAAGTGTATCCGGTTCTGCTCCTTCCTGGTTCACAGTCCGCAGTTGCTCGTAGATGCCTCTCTTCTCCCTTGGATGGGCCATCTTTTCTACACATTCCCTTCCATTCGTCTCGTACACAAGGCCTTGCTGAGAGTCAAAAGGGACAAAGCGAGTCTTATCCTTATAGCCCCGGCCTGGCCATGTCTGCACTGGTTCACCATGCTCCTAGACCTCTTGGTGGAAACGCCAATCCATTTGCCACCGTTTCCAGACCTCATCTTCCAGGATCATGGCCATCTAGGTCATCCAAACTTCAAGTCCCTTTTTCTCATGGCCTGGAAGCTCTATGGCTGAACCTCGTAGAGCTAGCATGCTCAGCGCTGGTTCACAAGGTGCTTATAGAGAGCAGAAGATCCTCCACTAGAGCCACTTACTGGCAGAGTAGAAAAGATTCTCAATCTGGTCTACGAAGAAAGGTGCTACAGCTACACAGTTAACATTACATTCGTTCTAGATTGCTTGCTGCACTTGAAACAGGAAGGCCTAACCGTGTCATCTGTTAGGTCCATCTAGCTGCATTCTTGGCCTTTTACCCATGGGTGAACAGCTGTTCTGTTTTCTCAGACTCCATTTGCAGTTGATTACTTTAGCGCCTTGAGAGATTGTATTCCCATGTATGGCAACCAGTCTCTCCCTGGGATCTCAACTTGGTGTTGGTAAGGCTAACAGTACCCCTTTTGAACCATTGGCAACATGCTCTCTGCTCTACCTGTTCTGGAAGGAGGCCTTCCTGGTGGACATTACTTCTGTCAGGAGTGTCTCAGAGATCCGGGCCTTCACTTCAGAACCACTCCATACGATATTGTTCAGGGGCAAGGTCCAGTTGCGTCTGTATCCGGCCTTCCTCCCTATGGTGGTTTTACAATTCCATAGTAACTGGGATATCTTCCTACTGGCCTTTCCGAAAACTCATGCCAATAGGGAGGAACAGAGGCTCCACTTGCTGGACATCAGACATGCACTAGCCTTCAACGTAGAAAGGACTACATCATTTTGGAAATCTATTCAGCTATTTGTAGCTATTGTAGACAGGATGAATGGTCTTCCCGTCTCAGCCCAGAAAATCTCATCATGGATCTCCTCCTGTATCCATACTTGCTAAGATGTGGTAAAAGTCGCCACTCCTCCTGCCCTGATGGTGCATTCCACAAGGGCCCAAGCATCTTTGGCAGCATTTATGGCTTAAGTTCCTATCCAGGATGTTTGTAGAGTGGCATCGTGTCATCAGTTCACACTTTCGCGTCTCACTACACCATAACCCAGCAGGCTAGAGATGATGCTGGGTTTGGCCAAGTGGTGTTACAATCCGCATATTAGAGAGCCCTTGAAGAAAAAATGGTTACTAACCTTTCATAACTGTTCTTCGAGATGTGTTACTCATGTCCATTCCAACCCCCCCGCCTGTCCCTCTGTTGGCGTTAGCTGGTGAGAAGGAACTGAGGGAGCTGTGGGTTGGCGGAATCCTTTATACCAGCCTTTTTCATCTGTCCTATGTGCTTCTGAATTTCCTTTTCCCCCATTGTTAAAATTGGATTTTAAATACAAGACTTAAAATATAATTCTTTTCTAATCCATCATCTCCTTGCTTGACCTGTCTGGCTCTATCAGTGAGGCATATCTGATGCCATGATTTATTATAGTGGATATGAGCTACACTACATCAGGAAAGTTTTTGAACAAATTGAACAGTTGACGGAAAACAAAACAAAATAGTCTGTTTGAATCACAGATGCTGCTGCTAATGGATGAGAAATTTTAGGAACAGTCCGTTGCCCTTTTCATCATTTATTTTTAATCCCATCTTCCTGGTTTTTTCCTTTAGACCCCCTCTATATACAGAAAATAAAAGTTGTGTAATAAACTGAATTATCTTTTTAATCTTTCTTGGCAAATTCCATACACCCTCCATAGGAAATAGTTCTTTGACCATATGTTCATATAGGTGCTCAGTTGTAGGATGCACACGCCTGTGTGCTCAGTCGGACCATTGAATCAGCAAGGTCCTCATCTTCACACTGTGCAATCTCAAGCGAGGGTATGTAGGGAGGCACAGATAAGCTGCTGCTGCAGTTCCTTTTCAAACATCTGCAGCTCTAGACAGAGCAGATGCATGTCCACTGCTTCCTAGAAGCTCTTTCCAGCCTGTATTGTACTTATTTCCTCTTGCTTTGCACAAGATTGTGCTTTGGTGGGAGGGGGATTCCACCATCCCAGTTTCCTGGGAATGTTTCGTTGGCCTTTCTCTTCAGCCTAATTTCTGAAGTATGCCAAAGGCCTCAGAATTCAAGTCCTGCCAGAGCTGCAATACGTTTTTTCCCCCCAAAGGCAACAGGTTTTCTAGCTGTCTCCAGTGTCCCAGAGGTACTAATGTCGCATCCAAATGCGAAGTTTGCACTGGGTTTAAGAACAGGTTTCACAAAGAAATGTTCTTGAAATCAGGGGAGTTTGTTACACGTGCCAGCATTTTTCCCACAACATTCAGGGTCACACTACTAGAGTAATGGATAGACAACCGGGTGGACGTGTACTGTATAAATCGGGGGGTAAGAGGACGCAAAATCCCAGTTTTTGTGCATAGAATTACTAAAACTATGGAACTGGTGCATTGCCTATGTGGCCTCCAGAACACAGTGGCGGATGCCCTAAGCAGAAACTTCAATCAGGACCATGTGTGGGAGCTCAATCTGATCTGCCACAGCAACTGTGAAGCATAGGGCCCCCCATAGTGGATCTCTTTGCAACCCTGACCAGTATGAAATGCCAAATCTTCTGCTCCAAAATGGCATGCAGCTGCAACTCTTTAGGGGAGAACCATTCTAGTCCCCTGGCCCTGTGCTGTTCGCTGTGCCTACTCTCCAGCACCTCTAATCCCCAGCACTTTAGTCAGATTGAGGCAGGAGCAAGTGAGGGTCTTCTTAATAGTGCCATCTTGGCCCAGACAAGTGTGGTACTCATATCTACTCCACTTTTCTGGAGGGATATCTCAACACCTCCCCCTTAGATGGGAGCTCCTGACACCCCAGCCCCAATAAATAGAGGTGTTTATCTGAACTTCAAGGCACTGGCTCTCAGTGGGTCTCAAATTTTAGAATGGGACTGCCTGGTTTAGGTTCAGGCTGTACTTTTGAATAGTAGGAAGCCTTCCACATGTAAGACATACCTGCAGAAGTGGAAACACTTTCTTTCCTGATGTTCCTGTCACTCCATATCCATTTCTGAAGCTACTCTCTCAAGGATCCTTGGCTGCTGGTTAGAAGTAGATCCCATCTTTTTACCTGAGTTTTCTCTCCAGGTGCACCTAGCTGCTACTATGGCCTTCCATTTGTCTCTTGAAAGATTTTTTTGTTTTGTTTTTGCTCACCCTAGGATGGCCAGATACTTCAAGGATCTGTCCAACTTTTCCTCATATCTGGAACCCCATGCTTGAGGACTTTAATTTGGTCCTCTGTGCCTTAAACTCTCCTTTCCAACCTATGGCCACCTGCTCATTCCTTCATCTCTCTGTCAAGACCTCATTCCTGGTAGCTGTTGTCTCAGTAGCTATTGTCTCAGCTGGAAGCTGATCTGCCGTACACTGCCTTCTGTTGTGACAAGGTCATATTATGTCCTCGTCTTCATTTCCTGCCGAAGGTCAGGATATCAGTCTACCAGTATTCTTTCCCAAATCTCTCCCCTTGAGGGAAGAGGCTTGCCACCACATGTTTAGATGTTTTGAGGCCCCAAATCATCTATCTGGGCAGGACTAGATCCTTTCAGATGTCCTTAGGACTGCTAGTAACCTTCTCTGAAAGAATGAAAGGACCATCTGTTGCCATTCAGACTGTCAAAGTGAGTTTCAGGTTATATCTTAGCTTGCTCTTAGGCTGTCAGGGTACAATTCCCACCTCCAGCTTACAGCCTGCTCCACCAGGGCTCAGTCTGCTTCTTTTGCCCTTCTCAAAGATATTCCCATCGTAAAAATTTGCAGGACCACAACCTGATCCCCTGTTAACATGTTTTCTAAACGTTACGCTATCCTACCCATGTCCAAGATGAATGCATCCTTTGGCTACGCAGTTCTCCAAACTGTCCTGGATCCACTTCCTCAGCACCCACTTCTTTGCTGACTTACTGCTTGTGAGCCTCCTGTGGTGGAGCACCCATAGGGATATAGATTTGGAGGAGCAAAAGTTACTTACCTTTCAGTAACTTGAGTTCCTTGATGTTTTGTTCCTGTGGGTGCTCTACCTCTTGCCCTCCTTCTGCTCTGCTGTGGAGTCTTTGGCTCTGTAGTTGAGAAGGACCTGGAGCATCAGTAAATCTATGCCTCCATATACATCCTCGCTTGGAAATAAGAGGCTTTGTATTGTGTGGGTGGACCCAGCTGATTCAGATCTCCAGTCGAGCACATGTGGGGGTATGCGCATCCTATGATGATGCATCCCTGGGGACAAAACGTCTTGAACTCAAGTTACTGAAAGATAAGTAATCTTTCCTTAATTATCTTATTTACACAATGCAAAGGGATATCAACTTTAACTCATTAAAAAAAAAAACACAACGAATTTCATTAGTTGCAAGTACTATACTGCACTTGAAGGTCCCTGTTAATTTCTGTTGTTTTACAATCCCATGTTTGTATTTTCAGAATGTTTTTCCTCTTCTCTGTGTCTATGTGAAGGGGTCTCACAAATGGGAAAGTAACATAGGTTTAATCCAAAACATGCATTAATGGGAGTCTTTCCATTGACTTCCCTAGGTTTTGGATTAGGCCCAATACTGGGGAAATAGTGAAACTGACTTTGCACAAAGTGCTGTGAAATGTGCAAAGTAAACTGGAAGCGTAGAGAAATATTTTTCCTAATCCTTCAATTAAGATAACCTGGGATGTTACTTATAACAATTAAAGAGGTACAAATGTTTTAGAAAATGTTGTCAGTGTCCTACTTCAAAAATAATTGGGACTTAATTTATCATTGCTATGTTTCTGAGTAATGTTTTCAACAAGAAAGGAAATGTTAGTTCACAGGTGGTTCTGAGCAGCAGTTCTAGGTGATGGCTGCTATAGCACGGAGCTCTGCATGTAGCTCCCATTTAATTGCATTGCTGGAAAGAGATGGACCGCCCTGCTTCATCCTTAGTGAGTAGAAATCTGTTTTGCTTCCTTACACAATCAGACCTCTCAACCAGGCTGTCAGCTAAAGCATTTGTGGAATTTATTAATAGTTGACATCAGAAACGTGTATTAAGTCGCTTCTGACAACCTGGAACTTTGTGTTTTTGTTTTTTTTCCCCTCTACCTAACTAGTATGAAGTTGAAGAACTGCGACGAAAGAAAGAGATTACAGTTAGGGGGACAGATGCTTGCCCCAAACCTGTGTTTGCCTTCCACCATGCTAACTTCCCACGTGAGTATTGTGTCATTCAAGATGCTGATCAGCTTTGTTGTTGGAGTAAGGGAGGAGTGCTGGGATAACACCCTTCTGATCAGACCCTGTTTTGGTTCTAGAAAGATTTTGTCAGATCTACTGTAGCTTTAGAGATCTTCATCAGAAAAGTTAACCTTTAAGGAATCCTCCTGCTTGTCATACCCGAGACTCTCAAAGTGAGAAACTTGAAATTGCTCCCAAACTGGGTTCTGTAGGAAAATTTCCCCAGCACTTCTGTCTTCGAACTGATGGCTTTTACTAAGATGTACATAGTTTGTATTCTTCACTTTTTTTGTTTAACTTGCAGAGTATGTAATGGATGTCTTGATCGATCAGAATTTCACAGAACCCACTCCAATTCAGTGCCAGGGCTTCCCATTGGCCCTCAGTGGCCGAGACATGGTGGGCATCGCTCAGACAGGCTCCGGGAAGACATTGGCAGTACGTGTTTGTGACCATTTCCTCTTAGTTGCTTTGTATGAGTTTCTTCTTGCTTTGCATCTCTTGGTTGATCATTCAGACATGTGCAAAGGAAGGGTGATAGCGTTTTAAAATATGTTCTGTCTGTGTTGTAGGTGGGATAGTTAAATAGTAACGAGCACGTGGTTTGTTTTGTGTGCCTGATCTTGTCTATTTTCTGCTTGGCTGTCACACAGCCAATGTTTCCATTTTTTAGAGGGGAGCATATGTTTGGTTTTTTTAAATGGACCTCACTTACTGGTTGATTTAGTTACACAAGTTAAAACCACAAAGGCTAATACAGGCTCGTACTTCCAACTGACATAGGCAGGAGTAGTAGGCATGTTCCCTCTAATTTTTCCCACCCATGTGCAGAATGAATTTGTGGTGATGTGTGACAATCTCCATATTGATGCACATAACAAAATTCATGTGGCGGGGGTGGGGTCAAGGGGTTCGGTGTGTGGGAAAGGGCTCAGTGCTGGGGCGGAGGGTTGGAGTTTGGGGGAGGGGGGGTGAAGGCTCCGTCTGGGGCTGTGGACTATGGGGTGGGGCCAGGGACGAGGGGTTTGAGGTGCAGGCTGTGACAAGGAGAGAGGACTCCCTCCAGCTCTCTCTCCCCCCTCAGGAGCACCTGGGCTGGGGAGGAGAGGCGCCTGTTGCACGGCCCCGGCAGGTCCGGGCTGGGTTGGGGCCATGGGAGGGGCACCACGACCCTGGACCCAACCCAGCCTGGCCTGGAGCTGCCGCAGCCATGGGAGAAGCGCCCCAGCCACAACCCAGCCTGGCCCAGAGTTGCTGTGGGACAGGCACCTCTCCCCCCACTGCGGCCCAGAGCACACCCAGCACTCGCTACGCATTAGGTGACTCCCTGGCTGTTGCCTGGGGGAGCACGTTGAGACGCTGCATGGGACATAATGGCAAAGAGACACTCCTCCCGTTTCACGCATGGCGTGTTTGAGTCGCCTTGCTGCCACTGTGCCAAAGCCTTGGCGTGAACAGAGCTTGGAAACGCGTTTTGGCTGAACAAGGCGCTCCACGGCAGCTCCAGGACAGGCTGGGTTGGGGCCATGGGAGAGATGCCTCTCCCCCGCCCACGATGCCTCTCCCCCAGCCGCAACAGGTCTGTGGCTGGGCTGGGTTGGGTCCGGGGCTGGGGGAGAAGAATCTCTCCCCACTGCAGCCCTGAGTTGCCTGCGTGGCGCTTAATAGGCTGCTGCAGGGCCGCGCAGCTTAGAGGGAACTTAGGTTGTAGGTGCTCATTAATTCAGAAAGTCAGGCTGTCTTCTATTATGTACCTAAATGTAGACATCCAAGTTTGAAAGCTTTATTTTGCGGACACTAAAGCATGTGGTGTTTGTCACTGCTTGAGGAAAGATGTTAAGCTAAATTCAGCATTACCAGGATCCAATATGATAATCATTGGCATGATCTAATATGGAAAACCCATGTCTCTTAATTTTCATTAATTTTCTTCTATTTCAGTACTTGCTGCCTGCAATTGTTCACATTAACCACCAGCCATATTTGGAGAGGGGAGACGGTCCAATTGTAAGTGGTCCTCGGTTTTTTCCTTTTTACATGTATAATACGCAGTTAACAGAAATGTGTAGATTAATTTTGCACCACAGTGCCATAGAGAGGAAGTTGAGAACTGTTCATTGTAGCAGTGTGGGTAGCACGTTCAGTGTATCAAAAGCCCAGTGATGATTATCCGCATGTACTAGTGCTGCTGTTAGTTGTTTTCTAGGTAATTGCATGCTGACAATCTAGTCAATTCTGCCTCTGATATCTGAACAGAGATAATTAATTATCTTAGCTTGAAACAGTGTTCTCCACTCAGCTATCCGGGACGGGTTCTTTTTTTTTTTCTCTCCGCAGTGTTTGGTTCTAGCTCCTACCCGAGAACTGGCCCAGCAAGTCCAGCAGGTGGCTGATGATTATGGCAAATGCTCAAGACTTAAGAGTACCTGTATATATGGAGGAGCACCCAAAGGTCCCCAGATTCGAGACCTGGAGAGAGGTAATGGTATTCTTGTGTGTTTACAAATTCACTGTTGCAGGAGCTGTGCTTAAGGTAGCAGGAAAATATGATACTGTAAAATATATAGTAAGAAGTGATTTTCTTTTTTAAAAAAAGCCTGTTTGGGAAGGTGCTAAGCATGATCACAGCCCCATCTACTGCTACAATTCACTGCAGTTGTACCTCCAGTCAGAGCCATGGTGTGCATACAACAGTACCAGTCATCCACATTTGTCTTGCAACTTATTTAGATAGCTCTTTTTCCTCCCCTCTTTTCTCTGTGCACCCTCCCCGTATGACAGTCTATACAGTTGCCAACTTTCTAATCGCACAAAACTGAACACCTTACCCCTGCCCCTTCGCTGAGGCCACACCCCCTTCCCCTGTGGCCCCCCATGCCTAGGAGCCAGACCTGCTGGCTGCTTCCAGGGTTCAGCACGGAGCCAGGACAGGTAGGGGCTAGCCTGCCTTACACCCGCCACTCTGCCTACTGGACTTTTAACAGCCGGTCGAAAACTGGACACCTGGTCACCCTAAGTGTCCGCTTCTCCCTGTTTGTTGGGAAGAGACCACATTTATTGACTGTGGGTCAAGGTTTAGGATTGACTGTCCCTCAGGTTGAACTCCAAGCATTCTGCCTCCAAAGTTGTTTAAAGGGTCAACCTCAATTTCTTAGTATATAGCAGAACTTTTTTTAAAAATATCTACAAGTTTCCTTCAGACTTTTTTGTTCTCAGAGGTTTGCCTTCATAAACTGTATCTTCAGTTGGAGTGGGGGAGAATTGGCATGATTTCTGGAGTGTGATTTATACTAGAAATTAGGTTGGCATAACTCCTGTTCAGGGTTGTGAAAAATCCACACCCCTGAACAACATAGTTAAGCTGACCTAAGTCCCTGTGTTGACCCTGCCCTGTCTACAGAAGAATTCTTCCGTCAACCTAGCTACTGCCTCTCGGGGAGGTGTATTATCTACGCCATTGGGAGAACCTTTGCCGTCAGTATACGTTTTGCTTACACTGAAGCGCTACACTTCGCAGCTGTGCAGCTGTAGCATGTTAAGTCTAGACATACCCTACAGCATGAGCTTCTCTACCCTATTTCTCCTCAAAAATAGTGACACCAAGGGGAAAGAATAAATGCCCTACTGTTTCTCACCCTTCTGAAGCAGTCCTTGGATGCAAGAATGCACAGGCTGCATGGGCCTCTGAAAGATGAGGTGTCCTCTGAAGCACTTAAGGCCAAATCCCCTGCACAGCAACCAGGGAGCTTTTCTTCCTATGCATAGTCAACATACCCTTTCTAACTGCCATCTCTTCCATAAGGATGGTTCAGAGTTAAGCATGCTGTCCAGAGAGCCACAGTTCTGTGTGGGCCACCAAGATAAAATAGTGCCCTAGAGTCACCCAGTCTCCCCAAGGGCAACTTCATTGATCCGAGAATGTAGGGTTAATTTCATTCTGCCCCAAACCAAAGAATCATAACATAATAGAATGGCGTGAGAAAGATGGGAGGAGGGTCTGTCAAGGTATATCTAAACTGTACAGACCTCTTCAGGAAATCCAAGTTTCTCTTATACATCCCTGTAGTCAAAGAAAAGACCTGTTCCAAAGCTTCAGTATTCCCATAGATAAAGGCATGCATAGCAGAAGCCTAAAAGACCAAAGGTGCAGCCCCACCCAAGAAAACCTTCACACAATCCACTCGAGAAGCAGTGACTTCCTGGGTAGAGAGGTCAGAACTCATGAAGAGATCTGTGGAGCCACAGCTTGGTCCCTTGTCATGCTTTCTCCAGGTGTTACAAAGTAGACATCCTCTCCTCTAGGAGTGTAGCATTTGATTGGGAAGTGCTAAAGAATATGTTGCCCTTAGTCTTTCAGATTGCCCTCCTTTTTGTGTAAATAGTTGGTGAGAATCCTCTTCTCACTGTAAACGCTGTCAAATATAGAGAGTATAGAGAAGGAAAAACTTTTTTCAGCTATAAATTTTCTTTTTGGGATTCTTTTATGACCACCTGTTTACACTGCTGTGGAGGAATGAATTAACATCAGTGTGTGTTAAATACAGTGGATCTAAGAGGAGTCTTTCTCTTGAGTCTCTACTTTGACCTTGGACTCAATGCTCTGTTACAAATGTTTGTTCTGTATGTTGCCCTTAAGTATATTAATATTTTTTTCCTCCAGCTTTAGAAGCTGTTGTTCAGACCAAATTCCAAGAAGTTCTGGCCTAGAACTAAAAGATTTGGTCTGCCACCAGCAGCCAGGGAGACTGTTGGATATGGAGTTTCCTCAGAGAGGAAAATTCTACCTTCCTCAGTCTCTAAACTGCTCACTGGACAGCTCCATGAGTTTGGAGGGCTTAATTGTGAGACTCAAGTGGAAATAATGTCTCCTTTTTAGGAACATGAGAATTGTCATACTTGACCATTAGTCTGTTTAGGCTTATATCTTGAATAGTAGCAGATGCTACAGAGGAAAACAGATGCCCATCTTCCACAATAATTACCTAATTTAAACAATACTGTACAACACTTCCTCTTTCTGTATACAAAGCCATCTGAGAAAATGAAAGGTTGAGCTATCTAGTAGCTGTTGAATAGGGTGTGGCTTCCTGTGTTACTACGAAGGGGCTGATTAGATACAGTATTGGAAACTTAGCTGGGACTTAAACTTTTATTCCTCTACAAACTAAGCTCTCTAGAGTTAATATCTTTGGATGAGGGGGATTCAGCTGGACTAGAAGCATTGGTTCATTTTACCTTTTCTACTATTGTTGAGTCTTTACATTTCCTCTTCCGTGTAATTTCTGGGAGGAAGCTGTCTGCTCCTGGACTGTATTCAAGGTTCTAATGGTAGTGTAACAGTAACTTCAGAATGGCTAATAAAATGATTAAGGATGTCTAGAGTTCCTGGTAAAATAGTAGTGACTCAGTCTAACGCACACATATAAGGGGAGTGTTGTAACAAATTTACTGCCAAAAGTGTTTTTTTATGACACTAGAAATATAAGCCCCTCCCTCTTGTGTGTTGAAGGCGTTGAGATCTGCATTGCCACACCTGGCCGCTTGATTGACTTCCTGGAGGCAGGAAAGACCAATCTTCGTCGATGTACGTACCTTGTGCTGGATGAAGCGGATAGGATGTTGGATATGGGCTTTGAACCCCAAATTCGTAAAATTGTTGACCAGATAAGGGTACGTGAACCTCTGATTTATAGTTTCCTTCAAACTCCCACTCAAAATATATCATCCAAATAACATCTTTTCCCTTTCTTCTAGCCTGACCGGCAAACTCTAATGTGGAGTGCCACTTGGCCAAAGGAAGTGCGCCAGCTTGCTGAGGATTTTCTGCGTGACTATGTTCAAATCAATGTGGGCAACCTGGAGCTGAGTGCTAACCACAACATCCTGCAAATAGTGGACGTATGCATGGAGAGCGAGAAGGACCATAAGTATGGCCGTTGTTCTGCTATCCCAGTTTTTGGGGGTGGGGGAGGAAGGAGGCTTAAAATCTTCATTGCACAGGAGTATTTTTAAAAATGATCAGTCCACTGCAGTTACTTGCAGTCGTGTAATTTTTCACTACTGAAACTTGCCAACTAGTTTAATGCCCTTGTCATCTAGTTGCTTATAGCTGTTTACTAATGTTATTAAATAGTAAGATAATTTAACTCTTCATAAATAGTACTAAACCAGTTTTCTCTTAAGTGGTTGCTTATTACAGGTGTTCTCTCAAAATAATTTGTTGAAAGCTCTCTCCTGTGTTCTTGTAAATACATCTTGTCTCTTCCTTTTGTTTTAGACTAATTCAACTGATGGAAGAAATCATGGCTGAGAAAGAGAACAAAACTATCATATTTGTTGAGACAAAAAGGCGATGTGATGACCTCACCCGAAGAATGCGCAGGGATGGGTGAGTATCTTGTTTACGGTTTTTATTTCCCATTAGGAATCCCTAAACTGTAGTGTGGGGAGAAAGAGGGGGCAATGCTTATGTTGCTAGACTTGGAAGTGGTCTTTCCCTTCAACCCTGTAGCCAGATGCAGTACTGGGGCCCCTGGAAGGTTCCATCACATTGAAGCACTATATAAGAGGGACAGCGTGCTGGCCTACTTGGGACATAATGAATGCTGCAATGTGTATGAGACTGTCATGGCAAAGGGATTTTCTCAGTATAGTAGGCATGATTGGATTAAGCACTAGTTATTAGTACCTGTAAGAATGATGGGTGCTTTCAGCCTGTACAGAAACAGATCCCTCCTGAATAGTTTACATTTTAAGTAGAGAACTGACAAAGGAGGGAAGGAATGCATAAGTATTTCTTAATGATTTTAATCCTTGCCTGTTTTCTCTTAACATTAATAAAGCTTCTTGTTACCTCTCTAAAATAATGTGTATCTTCCATTTGGCAGCTGGCCAGCTATGTGTATCCATGGAGATAAGAGTCAGCCAGAAAGAGACTGGGTACTTAATGGTGAGTAGTGTCTGGGAGAGCTGATAACTTGAACTATTGAAGATCTTCTGCTTGATTTAGGCAAACACATTTCCCCCTGTGTTGTCTTTCTCTGAGATGCACACACTGTCTGTGTTAACTGATTTGCCTGTAGTCCTAAAATGGTTTTTGTTTAGCCTTTGTACTTGTTAATTTCAGTACTGGGAGGTTGTTGCAAAGAACCACTCCTCTGTGTCTAGCCCGAAAGGATTTGACAACTTCTAGGCAGTCTTTGTGTGCTTCCCATGTTTCTCTCTCAAAAAAATTCCCATTCTGTTTGGATTCTGGAGAGGACATACATAAGTTAAATCCACAGTCTTCAGCATAGTTTGTGACTCCTAGTCTGTTTTCACAGTGGATTCTTGTCTTGCAGAATTCCGTTCTGGAAAGGCTCCTATCCTCATCGCTACAGATGTTGCATCTCGTGGGCTAGGTTTGTACATACAGGCCTCTCTTGCCTGCTGCTCCATATTTTTCTTCTTTGAACTCAAAAATATTTTCTTAAAAAATTCAAAGCGTGATTTTCCCCCACATGTGAAATATCTTTTTTTAACATTGCTCTTTTTTTTCTTTCATATTCAAAGTCTCTTCCTGCTCCTAATGAACAGGCTTTGGTCTGCAGCAAGGCCTAGGCATGACTAATCGATCGCCAAGAGGGAGAAGAGACGTCCAATTATGCTACCCAATCCTTCCACTGCTCCCACTTCCTCCCCAATTCCAGCTTTTTGCGGCTGGATGGCTAGGGCTGGATTGCTCCCAATTTACAGAGGGGATCAGATAAAAGTTGAAATAGAGAGTTGTGTGGAAGAGTAGTTCAACATAAAATAATTAACAATATATAGATGATATATACAAATAAATCCCTTCATACACATAATTTCCCCATCAGATGTGCTCACATCTGGGAAAGCGTTGCTCCAGATTTTCTGTTTTCACAAATAGCTTTCCCAGCTCTGTGTTAGTTGTAGGCAGGTTCTCTTCTATGCCTTCAACATATACTGTCCAAGTGTGGTGTTGGATCAGAATTACATAGTTTATTTCACTGATGTGAAAATGATCTTTCTGGATGCATAAGTTAAAACACCCCCTTTTAATAAGTATATTTGTAGTATGAAACCTTTGTATTTAAACTTTAACCTTTCTCCCTTATACATTTGCCCAGTGTAAGTTTAGAAATATTCTAAAGCATTTTTGGTCCTTCTGCATTCTTACACTTTCCAGAATTGGCAAAGACCACTAATTGAGGGCCATATACCAGAGTTAGTGCCTCAGTGGTCTGTTCCATTGTGGCAAATCTTAAGTAAAACTATTGCAAGTGATCCATGAAGAAGCACAGAGGGAAAATTCTGTGATTACAGAAGAGTTTTAGTTATTTGAAACCCTTTTTTATATTCTGAAAGGGTGGCTGCACTGTGCATCTCAAGGTCATTTAAATGTTGGCAAACTAGTGTTAGACTTGGCAGCCTTCATTCACATAACCTTCACCCCACCCCCACCCCCAAAATTGTCCAATACTTCCTCTAAGAGGTGATTAAATGGACTTCAGTCTCTGCCCTCTAGGGTCATGTCTGGACCTGTGCAGTTAGAACTTGGGCCTGTTGGGAGAAGGGACTGAGGCCGGAAACTAGTTTATATGAAAGAGAGCTGCTTTCTGTAGCAGTGGTTTTTAAACAGGCTTGCTATGTGCTGGTAGCTTCTTTGTGCATCTTGCCTAGACATTTAAAACAGCCCCACCCCCAAAAATGCTCCCCCAAAACAACTCAATTGGATATGTCTTGAGAAAACACTCCCTGTTCCCCCCCACCCCACTTCACCCAAGCTGTGGGGGAAAGGTGCCATCGTCTGTTTCTTGTTACTAAACAACATCTCTGCTTGTTTTGGGGCCCTGAGTTTGCTGCTTTTTAAAATAAAGTCACTTAACTGGCAAACTTCTGGACGACTTCCTCCAAGATCCTGGAAAGTGAAGGCTACTACATAAATAACTTAAAACAGGGGTGCGCGCTTTTTGGCTGAGTCACCAGGGCTTTCCCTCATCCCAATGGATTATTGGTTTCCAAAAAGCTCCTTCCAGGTAAGTTCTGGGTCCCATAATGACTTCTTTGTGATAATCTCCAGAAGAGAGGTCCTCCCTCTGCACTGATTTTTTTTTTTGTTACTCTTCACTCTGTTAAACTAAAAACATTGAATTTCTTTTGTTTTGTTTTCTTTAACAGAAGCTTTGATATCAGCTGCAGATCATTCTCAGTGCAGGGTCGGGGGCATATCTACACTGGTGGTCGAAGCAGCTCTCTAGACGAGCATGTCTGCTAGTTTATATCACTCCTGATTAACAGTCAGAGACTCAATCTGTGCCATAGGGTATTTTGGTTGTCTGACAGAGGGTATGTGTCCCAGGCAGCTGGCCAGATCACTTTTACAATTTGTTCTTGATCTTGCTACGGTATCTTCTAAAAGCGCAGGAAGATTGTGACTGTGCACAAATACATTGGAGCATGCTAGACTGGAGAAACCAAATCTTGTACTTGCTCTGATCTTTCTTCAGCCTGATATGTGCACATACAGGACCACCTTTTTAATCTGGAGAACATCCCCTGCCTTTTCTGGCCTTCCCCTCAAAAAAAAATCAAGTCAGTAGTGTCTGTGCTATTAGCTACAATTCTGGGTGCTTTCTGCCAGGAAAGCACTTCCCTGTACCCGCTTGGTAATTCAACTCGCTTTGCTGCTCATGGATGTGCGGAATGGGATTGGCTAAGGATCATGTAGCCTGCTGCTTGTCAGACTCTAGTTAAACTCTGGCTGTGAAGATGTGATTGTGGCTATCATATTTTCCCCTCCCTTACCGTACACTTTTCCCATTAAAATAGTCTCTTATTGCACCAAGGACCCTAGTTGGAGACTCGCGCAGCCCCCTGTGAAATCTGCCTTCTCACTCCCTTTTTGGTGTGATTCAGGACTTTGGAGTCAGCAAAGACTAAGGAGACCCCTTTGCTGTAATAAGAAACAGACATAAAGTCCCCTCTTGCCACTACAGACCCCTTGTTTTTATTTTCTCCCTGTCCCCTCTTTGAAATTGATGAAGTCTGGGCTATAGATGCAGTCTGACCCTTTGGATATAATTTTTGTATCTTCATTTTTTTGACATTCGCCCCTATTAACCCCGGGTGGGGCCAAAAAGCGTTGGAGGACCTGAAATTTTTACCTGAACCCAGGTTCTCCGGCACTTCACAACCAAATGGGGCTACAGAGAAGCATCTAAGCCAGTTCACAGAGCGAGCGTATGTGGGGACTTCTCGCTGCCATGGACCCTTGATGCATGCTCCCCGCGCTCCAGTGGTCCCGTGTCAGAGGGCGGAGTTTTCGAAAGGAGGCCGCCAAAAATAAAAGGCAAAGAGACGGGATCGGCTGCAGCGGTTTCCCACAGGAGGAGGGAGTGTGCATCGGTCTGGTAACAAACAGAGAATGTTTCTCTCTTTTAAAAAAAAAAAAAAAAAAAATTACAAAAATCTGTGTTTTATCTTGGATATTTTCTGTATATTCTTCTTAAAATACAGATTTTTTTTTCATGAACTGTAAGGACATTTTTTATTGTAATACCATTCTGTTTTAACATTGCTTATCATAGCAAATATTTCTTCTACTGTAGGTGTTTTAACTAAAACGTTACACTAACATTTACTTAGTTTCTGCCCCATAAATTTACAAAATCTGATTTCCCAACACAGAACAGAATATTTTGATATCTCCTAGGGTTTAATGGCATTTCTGCAAAAGATACAGCTTTTTTGTCTTTTTGAGCACAGTTACCCAGTTCAGTCTAACATTTGAAGTTTTGACTTGGACAATCTTAAATTCTATGACTAAAATTCAAAAGTTTGCTAACACTGGGCTTAGTAGCATGGTGAAATGTTAGTGCAACGCATTCTCATAATAACTAAGAAGGCAGGTAAAATGTCTTAGTTGTGGTTTGATAAATTTTTTTAAAATAAGTTGGCAGGATTTGACTTATGTGGTGTAACTGGGATGCCTTAAATTCTAGGATAGGGGAAGTCATTCAGTATATTTTATAGTCCTTAAAACTCATAGTGAAGTAAAAGCCTTTCATTTTTAATTTTCATGTGCTTGATTGGAAGGTAAGTGATCTTATTGCAGTTAGTCTTTAATAGGCTTCTCCCAACAGAGTAAAAGCCTCCCTGTCGCAGATCTCTCCCTCTTCCACCCTAGCTTGCTGTGTCCACAACAAAGGTGGCATTTTTATTTGTTCCAGATCATGTTCCTCTGAAGGAGAGGGGACTAAAGTCAGTTAAAAATTCAGATGGTATTGTGTAAAGAACCTCTCACGTGGCACAAAGATGTACAAGGGAAGGGTGAATTTGAATGGAGAGAACTGCTTTAAGACTTGCCATCAGTTTTCAGGTCATTGGCCTTTGATCCATGCATGGCTCAAATTTAAACCTTCTACTCTTTTGGGATGAGTCTCTTGTTTTTATTCCATTCTGTTACTAACTTGTTTTTTTCTCTTATTACTGTCACCTGCATTCGTGCTCCCCACCTTTCGTTGGCACGTCCTTCTCTTCCTCTCCCCTTTCCTCCACCTACCCCCTCACTGTGCTTCGCTACCTGGGCACCTCGCAAGATGTGGAAGACGTTAAGTTCGTGATAAACTACGACTATCCAAACAGCTCTGAGGATTATGTGCACCGAATCGGCCGCACTGCCCGTAGCACCAACAAGGGCACTGCCTACACATTCTTCACACCGGGGAACCTGAAACAGGCCAGGGAGCTGATCAAAGTGTTGGAGGAAGCCAACCAGGCCATCAATCCGAAACTGATGCAGCTCGTGGACCACAGAGGAGGAGGTGGTGGTGGTGGAGGTAAAGGCAAATGGGAAGGGGTTAGAAAGATGGAATAGGTGCTCCATCTTGAAGGAGGATAGGTGTAAAGAGGCAGAGCAAAACACCTTCATAATTAAACCATCTCAACATCAGACTGCTGCTGTCTGGCTTATTATATGTAGATTTACAGTAATATTTGATATAAAATCTATTAATTTGGGGCATACATACCCAACTTAGGGTCCTTCTAGCTAACTGAAGGAGGCCGTTCAGTGTTTTAATCATAGCCATAGGATTTCTTTCCTCAGCAACAGTGTCCTGCAGAGAATGGCCTCTGTGAATTGGTAAAATAGTTTTATTTCCTGTAGCCATGTCCTGCTTCCCACCTAATTGAACCACTGTTAGTAGTCTGATACATTCTCCCTTCTTACAGGGTGGAGTACTGCCTCCCAGCCCACAAGGAAACAAATGAAATTTGACCAAGTCAGTTTTAAGTCAGTGCTATATTTCTCCCAGTGTGTTTCTGTTCTGCTCTCTCTCATATCTTGGGGTAGATCAGGATTTGAATTTAGTATCCACAGTTGGGAAAAAAGAAGGCAAAGTTGTGCAGGAATATTTGCAACCCAGTCAATTGAAAATGTTGTTACTTACGGCCTCTGGCCCTGTTGTCATGGGACTGTTGACTTTAGTGGTGAGGGAGTAATTAAAACCATTGCGAGAATTCAGTGCTTTATAGACCTTTCTTATTTGAGTTACCCACAGTACTGAAACCCACTGTATTCACTACCAGGAGGTCGTTCTCGTTACCGTACTGCTGCCAGTTCAGCCAACAATCCTAACCTGATGTACCAGGATGAGTGTGAACGGAGGCTCCGGGGAGTAAAAGATGGCCGGAGAGACCGTGACCGTGGCGACAGTTTTGCCAATGGAGCCAACAAAACCTATGGCAGTGCTTATGGAAGTCCGAATTCCACCTTTGGGGCGCAGCAGAGCCAATATGGCTACGCCCAAGGGAGCTATGGAGCAGCTGCCTATGGCACAAGTGGTTATGGCGCCGCCGAATACAATGCTACTGGCTATGCTGCCACTAGCACTGCCACCGCTGGGAGAACCGCTCAAACCGCCGCCCAGCCACAGTATGCAGGGATAGCTCGCTCAGGCCAGCAGCCGCAGCCTCTCATGTCACAACAGTTTCCTCAGCCTCCGGCCACTAACATGATAGGCTACATGGGACAGACTGCCACATACCAGTATCCACCCCCCCCTCCACCCCCTCCTCCTTCACGCAAATGAGACCACTTGGCTGCTGGTGACCAGTCTAGACTTCTTGCATTTAAAGGAAACTTTTTTCTTTCTTTCTTCTCTTTCTTTCTTCCCCCACTTTGTTGTCTTTCTCAAGCAGGTTAGATTTAGCATTCACCATCCCAATTCCTCCTTCCCACCAAAAATGGCCCCCCAGTCCACAATTACTTATCTTGTGGGTTTTTAACTATATATATATCTATACATACACACACAGAGAAACACACACAATTGACTGGAAATTTTTTGGGGGGGGGTTGTTGGTTTTTTTTTTGTTTGTTTCGTTTTTTTGGGTTTTTTTGGTCTTGCATGTTGAGGAAATTGGAACGACTTTTTATTTTCTCTTAAAAGAAAATAGATATAAAGCAGATAAGTCCCAGCCCAATCTTTTTGGGGTCTGAGGTTTGTGTGTGAAAACTTACTGCAGAGCCGGGGAGGCCTCTGTACTATAACATGCTAACTTAATTTCGGGAGGTATTGAGAGGTGGGGAATTCTGGGGATTCAAGGCACGCTTCCTTTAACATAATAAATCCAAGGGAGCAGTGTTCATTTGTTTTCTAGATTTGAGATTTTTTTTTTAAATAACTGAATATTGATGCTTGTACTCTGGCATAAGTAAACTTCTAAGGAAAACTCTTGCTTGTTTGGCTCAGTTTGGAGGCATTCTGAGTGTTGCCCCACAGATAGTGTAAAACTGTTCTGGTTGGCATTTTTGTAGCTCCTGATTGCAGCAGCTTCCTTCTGAAGTAAGTTCTATGATCTGTGGTAAGGAGAAGGGGAATAAAGCCCCAGTGTCAGAGACCAGAAACCTGTTTTCATTTGGTGTCTCAAACCCCAGATCTAATCACTGTAAGAACTTCTGTTAAAATATAACATCTATTTGAAATATTTACCATTGAAGTACTTTCCCAATGATTGTTAAATTGCAGGAATGGATGGAATCTGCAGATGGATGGAAGCTGGTTACTGACTTCTTAAATCAGCTTCTGCCCTCAAATTTCCATTGCTGGGATCACCAAGATAACTATTCAGTAGAAGGCACAGAAACACTGACCAGAATTAAGATGATGATCAGTACTGTTTGTGTATATTCTTAGTGAGCAAAGCACCTGGTCATGGGGAGTGTTCAGAATGCGGCTGTGCTGAGTGAAATGTAGCAAAGTTTTCCCACTTAAAACTTACTGGGATTTGGTGGGGGGGGAGGCGCAACTGGAAACCCCTCTTCATGAGGTGAGGAGAGAGCTGGTTAGTGTCCTGATTCTGAAGCTGCTTTTCCTTCATACGCTGGACTGCCTAGTGTTTTCCCTGGCATTTCCCCTGCCCCGGCAGTCCCTTTTGAGCTCAGCCCTTGCAGGTAGGTAGCATTCTAGGAAATGTTAGAAAAAAGTGGAAATTTAGTAAACATTTTAATTCAATCTTGTTTATTCTACAGGCTAAGGTAGGTGTGGGGGTGTTCCCCTTTAAATAGTAAAGTGTGTCTACTTTGTGATTGCCATGAGGAGACGGTTCTGGGGCAGTAGATCATAGTGAGAGTTGGCTGCTCTTGTATTTGGTTAACTTGGCAGGAAATCAGAGCCATATACCGATGTTGCAAGGCATAATCCTTGCATTACAAGAGTTTGTTGTGATTTTATTTTCTATTGCGGGAGTCTGTAGTAGTCACAAACAAGGCATCTCAACCCTTCTGAAAGGCAGCCCAAACCTTCTGTAGGAGAGCAGAACATTTGATGGCTGCGGGAGAGAGGGCTTGCTTAAAAAAAGCTTTTTTTTAAGACATCTTCCCCTTAGGACATAGTATGAGGGGTGGGATGAATATATGGTTTGTGTACAGCGTACAGGTAGGTTATCAGCACAATGTCAGGGGGACAGCTAACTCCCTTAACACCCCCATCTTTCTTACGTTGAGGCTATTTTAAAAAATTAACTAGTACTTTGGCAAGAAATGTTTGTGCTTGTGTGTTTAAATGATGGCCACAAATGAACTCTTACTGTCCCAGCACTGACTGATCTGTTGTCTTTTATCTCCCCCACAAGCAAGCGTGGAGCTATTCTTCATTTGTGAGTTTCTGTGGGCGTGGAAGGGCATGGGGTGGGACACACTGCCTAGCTGGCTTTAAAAAGGGTCTCTGGAAAGCCAAAACTGCCTTGTAGTGTGCTGTAGCTTTCACTTCTTCCTTCAGGGACTTGGGTAGATGTAAAACAGCTATCCTGAGGTCTTGCAATTCTTTATTGTAACTTTGTCAGCTGCAGTCCAGTCTCTCTCATGCCCAACTTGAATGTTAACTTGATTGTTGAATGCACAGTAGCATGTGCCTGCCCCCTGTCTCACCTGGTGCTTGCTGTTCTGTTCCATATACCAGCTAAAGAGCCCTTGTTGATACAGTGTTAACATCTATTAATGTTTGCATTGTTCTCAATCTGTAAGTGTTTGTGGGAGTGTCAGATGAGTCTGGCATCTCCTCCCTTCCCACTTCCTGAAACAACAGTGCTGTGTGGATTTCTCTCAACAACTGAAGGGTTAGTGGCTTTTGTGGGGGATCAGTGCTCTGTTTCACACCTTTGCTGGTCTCTGGACACATTCCTGTTGTATTAACGAAGACTTGAATTGAGAGATTCATAAATTTGTGATGTTCAGACAGGATGCTAAGAGCTATGTTACTATTCTTAGTTTGTAAATTGTCCTTTTGATACCATCTTGTTTTCTTTTGTAGGTATAAATAAAAACAGTCAATAAAATATGAGCACTTATTTTTGTTTCTAGACCATAAATGGTTTTACCCCCATTCGCCACTTACCTCTCTTTTATATAACAAAAAATAATCCAGGGAATAGTCATGTCTGTCAGCAACCAAATATATTTTAATAAAAATGCTCGCTATCTGTAGAACATCAGGAATTGTGATCGAAAGGGGTTGATTAGAGCAGAATGTTTGAATATTTACAATATTGAAAGATCTTCAGATGTAATCCTTGCCATTTTAATGGAAGGATGTTCCCTTAAAAATATTACAGGGCCTGGATAGACTGGGATATGGGCACTTGCACCTCTTGATTGCCAGTTCATAGTGGCTTAAGTGTCAATAATCACATAGCTGCAAGAACACTGCAAACAAATCGCAGTAATTGCAAGTGGTCTGTCTGCCCCTGGTTTCCCAGTATGAAATCGACTGGTGGTTTTTTGGTGTTTTGGGTACCTGTTTGCTAAGAACTGAGCAACTGTTTTACAGCTGGCAGTCTTGGAAAGACTGAAAAATAGCTGTGGAAAACAAACTTTCACTCCTTGAGGTGATCCCTTAAAGGGTCAGGTTTGAGGCAGATTTTGGAAGTGGCTGGGGGGAGGAAAAGAGAGGAGAGAGAATAAAGCTTGCACTTATGGATCTACTATGAGGATAAAGAAAAGGAGTATTTGTGGCACCTTAGAGACTAACCAATTTATTTGAGCATAAGCTTTCGTGAGCTACAGCTCACTTCATCAGATGCACTACATCTGATGGAGTGAGCTGTAGCTCACGAAAGCTTATGCTCAAATAAATTGGTTAGTCTCTAAGGTGCCACAAGGACTCCTTTTCTTTTTGCGGATACAGACTAACACAGCTGTTACTCTGAAAACTGAGGATAGAGGACTTCAGTCGCTAGCCAGAACCATTCACCAGTACAAAATTCACTTCAGCAAAAACACTAGCAGACATTTTAAGGACAAGCCCTAAGCAGATCAAGAGCTTATCAGCCATCCAAGCCTCACTATATTACTGGTGCTGAGTTGAGATTCTTAGCTGAGCCACTTTTGTCGATGGGGCAGAAGAAGAAAGCTGTGACCTTGGAACTGCATCTGCAGGAACTTCTTGTGTTGTGTGGTGCTGTTTTCAGACTGGCATTGGGAGACTTAGCTTCTTTCCCTTCAGGACTGTGCAAGGAGAGGAAGAAAGCATAATGAATGAAATTTGAGGAAATTCACCGTTTCCCAGTAAAGTCCCTGTGACTGCTCTCTAAAGCATAACATTGTCATCTGCAAGGTTAACAGCTCACAACTAATTAGAATGGGCATCACCAAGAGATTATTGGTGGCAGAGGTGTGCCAAGGAGAGAGTTACTTTTAAGCCTCACAGGACTATTGCAGGTAGAGCATCCTTAACATCACCTTGTTAGTTATTCACTAGGACAGCTGTAGAGCATGCTTATCTTCAAGAGCCAAATGCCTTGTCCTGAGTCTAGTGCCAAATGCTAACACCACCAGAGGATATAACCTTTATTGCCAAGTTCTTGGATGTCACCCTTCCTCAGGGTCTTGAAGAATTGTGCAGGCTTAGTGGGATTAATGTGTGCAAAACTGAGGAGCTTTGGGAAGAGGAGGGAGTCATTCATATTCAGTTCTTGGTTGAAAACAGCTGCTGCAACATGGGCAGGGGGCCCTAGAAATGGAGGAATGCTCTTGATGAAAATGAGTCATTCTAAATTAACCTTATCTCCTCCTTTCATAGCCATCTGGGTCGTGTGGGTTCACTTTCTTTGCTTACAAAATCCTTAATTTCTCTCAATTAGTGTAAAACCACGTAATACGTGGTCAGGGGTCACACTTTGGACCACTGAGTGGTGCTCCTGGGACTGTAGCCTGAACTCTACCAAAAAGTGTGTCTGCTAAGAACACAAGGACCAAGTATTTCACAACTTGTGTCTTGGTGCAGGGACTTGAAAATTGGCAAAAGCATTGGTTGCCTTTGTGTAAGGGATGTGCTTTTTGCTGTTTCCATGAAAATCCACCCACATTTGACTGAATTTGAGAGTCTGTCTGAAAATCTGTTTGCATATGCTCTGTAGAGACTTGGTAAGAGTTTTACAGTTAAACTCTCTGAAGATTCAGTCTACTGGGCATTCCCCAGGAGCTGAGCAGGACCTTCCCTGCAATTAAAAGTTGTGGGGAGGTGTTTCTGCACTGAGATATGGGAGACTCTCTCTTAGGGCAAGTCTACACTTAAGACGCTGTCACGGTGCAGCTGTGTTGCTGTAGTGCTTCAGTGAAGATGTACGCCAAGGTAGTTAATCCACCTCCGTGAGAGGCAGTAGCTATGTCGACAGGAAAAGCCCTCCTGTCGACATAGTGCTGTGTACGCCATGGGTTAGGTTCATATAACTGCGTTGCTCAAAGGGGTGGATTTTTCACAGCTCTGAGTGATAGTTATATCCATGACAGTTTATAGTGTAGACCTGGCCTTATGCTTTTGTATTTCCTCTGCTGATACCTGAACAGTGTGGAGAAGAAGAAACAGCCTGATTGAAACAGAGGATGGAGGAATCAAGGCAGGGGGGCAGAGACTGCAGTAGGAAACAGAAAGGCTGTAATGGAATGGGCAGAAGGAGGGGATGGTGAAAAAGGGGCCTGAAACCACTGAATATACTCTTCCAAAGCCTGGAATGGAACCCACCATTGGAGAGTCTCAACGTTCCTCTGCTGTTTAACAAATATCTGTGAAACTCACTGGCACTGTGTCTCATCCCCCTCTAGTGGCTTGACCTCATAAAACAACAAGAGGCAGAATTTGCTGTGGATTCAAAGGTCTCTCCCTTGCTGATGACACAGGTCAGCATGGTTCCATATAAATTCTTCTCCTCCCCCCCCACCCCCCCCCCAAAAAAAACTTAGGAAACTACACCTTGAGGTTGCAAAGTCAAGCACTCAAAAGTTAAGAAATACCTGATTTAGTTCTCTATACAACTTTAATTTGCCCACCTTGTGCACATGATCACATACAGGTATTCTTTTTCCACAGGGCCCCTGCCTCAGTACACAGGATGGACCTACTCTGGGAAGGAACCAGGGTTGTGAAGGAGGCTGTGGGCCTGCAGGACCCCTGCCTCATTTGTTGCAGTACTTGGAAGGTACAGGATTAATCAGGCAAGAAATGAGCAAGAGAAAGGATGGTCTTCTGGTTTAGGCAGTTAAGTGACACCTGGATGGTTGGATTCTATCCCTACCTCTGCCAGAGTTCCTATATGATGTCAGGCAGGCCACTTAAACTGCATTTCAGGTGGCCACTGCTTGTGTTTCTCATCAGCCCAGCTTGAGACTTTTGGTTCTGCTTTGCAAAAGTATTCATCATTCACAACCCCACTGAAGCCAGTGCTAACTCTGCTCTGAACATAACGTGCTATAAAAATGCAGAGTCCTTTGAAAAGTCAGGCCAGAAGCACCTCCGTGTAGGAACCCAACATTAGTGGACATGTAACAATTTTGGCCTTAATCTTTCTGTGCCTCATTTTCCCCATGTTTGAAATGGAGATACTTGCCCCCCTCATAGGGGAGTTGAAGATAATGTTTGTGAAGCACTTAAATATTGCAGCAATGAACATCATAGAAAAGTCCATGAGGACATTAATTGCATATGCAGAGCAGGCTTTGGACAAAGTACAGCAGTGGTCACCAACCAGTTGATCGTGATCGACTGGTCGATTCTGGAGCCTCTGACAGTCGATCACTAGAAGTCCAGTGGGGGTAAGGTAGGCTCCCTGCCTGCACTGGCCCCATGCTGCTCCCAGAAATCACCACCCTCACAGCTCCCATTGGCCAGGAATGGGGAACTGCAGCCAGTGGGCGCTGCAGGGGCGGTGCTTGTGGGCAGGAGCAGCACACAGAGCCATGGGCCCCCTCCCCAGTGGCCACAGGGGTATGCTGGCTGCTTCTGGGAGCAGTGTGGGGCCAGGGCAGGCAGGGAGCTGGCCTTAGCCCTACTGCACCGTCGACTGGGAGCTGCTGGAGGTAAGTGCTGTCCCGCACCTCAATTCCCTGCCCCACCCCTGAGCCCCCTCCCAGAGTCTACACTCCACACCCCTTCCTGCACCCCAACACTCTGCCCCAGGCTGGAGCCCCCTCCTGTACCCAAACTCCTTCCCAAAGCTTGCACCCCTCACCCCCTCCTATACCCCAACCTGCTCCAGGCTCAGCCTGGAACTCCCTCCCACATTCCGAACCCCTTGGCCCCATCCCAGAGCCTGCACCCTAACCCCTCTCCCCAGCCCAGTGAAAGTGACTGAGGGTGGTGGACAGCGAGTGATAGAGGGAGGGGGGAATGGAGTGGGCGGGGCAGGGGTTATTTGGGAAAGCAGTAGGGCCACAGGGAAGGGGAAGGGTAGATCCTGGGTTGCACTTAAATTCAAAAAGCTTTGTGCATGAAAACGACCACTGATGTACTGTAAGTAGGGCCTGGAGCCACATACTATGTGAGGGGGAGCAAACAAAATAGTGAATAGTTGCTCTTTCAATGAGCACTATCCCTCCTTTTGCACTGACTCAGAGAGAGGTCCTACGTTGGGCATGGGGGGAGGGGAAGAGCATGTGCTCAGGTAATTAAAGACTGTTGCAATGAATTTGCACAAGGGGGTTGAATTAGGTTGCACAAGCAAACTTCATTCTGGCATTTCTGATTTTTTTTTGGGGTGCTTGACTTTGCAACCATAATATTTTAAATATTGTTTTCTTTGTATTGTATTGTTTTGTATGTTTGTTTTCTTCCTGCTTTCACCCTCAGTCCCGCTCCCTACCTACCTTTAGTGACGTAGAGATAGAAGAAATCACAGTAGAAGATGGTCTGCACCACCCCAGAAACCACGGCAATCTGGTCATAGAAATTCTCTGCATGGTAGCGCCAGATCCAGTTGGCAAGGTAGAGTGCACGATAGAGACCCAGGAAGAAGAGGTAGTGGGTCGTGATGGTCTCTGCCTCCCCTGTCTTACTGATCATGAAGAGCTGAGGAAGGATGGCCACTGATTCCAGGTAGATGGAGAAAGTCCAGAGGATCTGTGGGAAGAAGGAAACAATTCAGAGGAGAATCTTATGGGCCAATTATTTTCAATAGCCCTCAAAGGCTTCAATTTGGAATCAGAGCCTCATCAGCACAATCAGATGCATGGTACAAACTGTGTCTTCCCCAAAGAGCTTTCAACCTATTTTAAGACCAGAAGCAACCAGTAAGCAAAGCAAATAATAGGGGGAAAGGGAGGATGAGGGGAACAGTGCTACTCTGTTTGCGTAGGCCGACAATGCCCAATTTTGATGGTTCTGAATCATTTAGATCTTGAGGTGGGAGAAGGAGAGTGTTTAAATACATAACTCAGCTGTTCCTACTGGCCCTTTACCTAATCAAATGTGCCCTGTTGAATGCAGGTGCCAGTCTCAATTCATTTCTTTGTGAAGGGGGAGGCTCAATCCTGAAAACCACTATACTCGTTGGTTTTGTTGGTTTCCTTGTTAGTAGTAATAGCTGAAAGACCGAAAATTGGATTGAGTCATGGAGAATGAACCTATAGGTGTAGCACCTCCAGGTCAGGACTGAGCCATGAGTGAGATGAGGCTGCAGAAACTTGAACAGCTGTTTGTATTGTCTGTCAAAGAGTCTGTCTCCAAAGACTGCCAGTCTGGCCCCTTTCTTCACAAAATTTACTTCCATGCTCCATTGATCATGCTAAATCCCAACTAATTTTCACTAAGTGATTATCACCTTCTTTTTTCCCCCTCCTGTCTGTTCCATTTTTATACTTCCTTACCTCTAAGGGGGTAAAGCTGTGGTTCTCCAGAAATGACAGGCCTGTGACAGGGACCAAGAGGAATTCCAGACGGAAGGAGTCATGCTCTCTGTCAAATGTTTTCTGGAACTTCACATAGATCATATACACTGTGATGTAGGCACACACCAAGAAAATGACCTGCAGAGGAGGAAAGTTCTTTTGAAAGACATTTGTCTTACATCCTATTGTCTTCTCCAGTTAAAAGGGACTGACTTGCTTGTTTGCCTAATTGAAGTCCTTCTTTTAAGTTGCTGGTGGTAGGGAAGTTACTGCTCTGGACTGCCCTCTGGAAGACCCAGGATTGATTCCCATCTCTGCTGCTCTCCCTCCTGGGGATGCTGCAATGGCTAGGCCACGTGACCCTAGGAGTTATTGCTCCTGTACCGCCAGGTCTTTTCTCTTGCTACTTTAGGCTTGACAGGAGGTGTTGGCCTGGTGCTCCAAGGTATTAATACTCCTACTGTGCAGGATGCCCAGGTTTGAATCCCAGTCTCCTGATTCTGGATTTGGTAGGCACTAGTGGGGCAGTGGAATCCACTTGTTGGAGCTGCTGTGATGAGTGGGCTGTTGTCGTTTGTCTCTGGTCATTGGAGGAATAGTCGATCTAAAGGACAGTTTTATCCCTCCCCTGCCAAAGGGATGTTTACTGTAATTTTGGGGGTCTTGTAGGAAGCTCCCTCCAAAATTTAAAATCCCGATTTGGTGAATGTCTATCACAAAGGTGGGCAAACTGCAGGCCACATCCGGCCTGTGGGACCGTCCTGCCTGGCCCCTGAGCTCCCAGCCGGGGAGGCTAGCCCTCGGCCCCTCACCTGCTCTTCCCTCTCCCCTGCGCGGGCAACACGGCGGCATGGCTGGCTGTGGCCGGGCAGCGTGGCTGCCAGTCCTGACACTATGAGTGGCATGGTAAAGGTGCGGGGAGCAGGGGAGTTGGATACAGGTCAGGGACTCCCAGGGGGCAGTCAGAGGACAGGGAACAGGGGCGGATGGATAGGGGTGGGGCCCCAGAGGGGAGGTTAGGGGCAGGGGGTCCTGGGAGGGGCTGTTAGGGGACAGGGAGCAGGGGGGGTTGGATAGGGGCTGGGGTTGCAGAAGCGGGGGCGGCCTGGCTGTTTGGGGGGGGCCTGGCTGTTTGGGGAGGCACAGCCTTTCCTACCTGGCCCTCCATACAGTTTTGCAACCCCAATGTGGCCCTCAGGCCAAAACGTTTGTCCACCTCTGGTCTATCACCTCCCCCAAGTAACTACAATGAGGAACCTATGGGGTTTCTTGCAGTGGGGCTCCTGCAGCGTCTCCCTGCCGTTACCTTCATCACGGTGTTATAGACTGAGATGAAGGTGGTGAACAGGTCAAGATAGCGGGTCGTGAAGACAAGGGTGAAAAGGATCTGGCTCTTCCCGGAGATACCTACACATCAGGGGAAGCAATGGGAGATAAGACAGGTAAGAGAGGAAAGGTTTGAAGACACGGCTGTTGAAAACTCCCCAAGCACATGCCTCCTTATCTTGTATCAAGGTATCTTCTCTGCTAAGTAACAGTTCAGGACAAAAAATCCTTCAGCCTTGTTATCTGGTTCTGTTGGTGTGTTTGTAGGACAATAGCTGTTATACAAAGTGGGTGGTCAGCCACTCCTTCCAGTGAGAGGGATCCCCACCTGCTGCCCCTGTGATACCTGGGAAAGCAGCTACACATGCAGTCAAATTAGTTCACTGAACTAAAATGCAAAACTGATTTGGACAGTAAATAGCTATTGCTATTAATATCCTACCAGATCCATGTCTTCCCTCTCTGCCTAACTAGCATGCTGGAGCTCATGGTTGGCTGGGCCATTCATGGCTCAGTGACTGGCCACTTTGCCCTGACCTATATCTTTCCTGAACTAGAGGAGTGCTCAGAGCATCATTAACCACCTTGTGCTAGATCAGAGCAGTGCAGGGGCAGAGATACATGGAATAAATAGGGAGAAAAGATGGTGGGAGGATTTTGTTGCAATAGAGCCAATGTGTTTAAAACCATTTATCTTGGGATGTTTTAAGTGAGCTTGGCATGGGCAAAACGAGCCAGATTGACAGAACAGGTCTTGCGTGGGCAGTGGCAGTGCAGGATTCCCCTGACACCACCTCACAGGCTTGCCTTGCAGGGCACAGCTCTGGGGTGAGAGGATGGTCCTTTTTCATGCCTCATTCAATCCTGGTTCTTCTGAGCATGCCCTTCTCTCCCCCTCCATCTTGTTCGCACTGGTAATATTTTGTGCAATGTCTGCCTTGGTAGCAAACTGGCTGAGAGATTGGGTCCCAGCCCGCAGATGGTAATAGCTTTCAGTCACCAGTGAACTTGGGGCAAAGTTGAGGTACACTGATGAAGAGGCTGGGGTAGGGAGGGAAACTGGCATTATTTCCACCTATGATGTCCCTGCTGTGAAGGATAATGAAAAAGACTCCAGGTGACGGGGCTCTCAGTTCAGCCTCTTTCCCTATTAGCTCCCATAGCCTAGCACTTGGAGAAGGGGAAAGGACCCTACAGCTGAGTTCTGTTCCCAGCTCGGTCACTGACTCACTTGGTGACCTTGGCCAAATGACTTCATCCCTTTCTGCCTGGGTTTCCTCATTTGTAAAATGAAGATAACCCTCCTTCTTCCCCACAGGGGGTTGAGGCTAAAGGAAAGTTTGTAAAGTGTTTTGAGATGCTGAGAAGGTGCAAAGTATTATTACAGCTCCTCTGCATCATCTGGCCAGCAGATGCGGCCTAAGGGGAGGGACAGCCATTTATCTCCTGTAATGTTACACACCTTTAGCAGGGATGCCTCATAGCCTCTCTTTGTTTCTTTCGCCTGGAAAAGTTTTTACAGCTGCACGCTTGCTAATCCCTCCCTGCCATTCTCCACCCCCAGGAACAGCTCCCATGTTATCGCCACCCCAAGATAAGCACCTGTGCTAAAAGCTGATGCTTTTTGCCACGTCCCAACACCCTCCTCCCAATCACATCCCTGTCCCGCCCTCTGATGGAAATAACGTTGAGCCAGGATGGCTTTGTTGGCCCCTTTGTGTATGTGTGGAAGGGTCCCAGCAGGGCGGCCCACCAAAAAAGTGGGGGTCCCACAAGTGGGGAAGGAGGAGGATGGGGAAGAGGTAGTGAGATGGCAGAGTGGGTGCGATGGAGAGAGTGAGATTTAATTCTCCCTAGAAACCCAGTTAGGGAGGGCACAGAGTGTCACTAACTTGCAAGCCATTGATTTTCCCCACTCACTGCCCCTGCCTCATCTCGTCACGGTCTCTCTCTCACACTCACTCACACACACACAAATTGTCAGGGAGAAAACTCACCAGCACAGGACTTGGATCTCCAGATCTTGACCAGCAATATGATCATAGCCAGCAAATGGGAGACGTCTCCCAGGATCCGGAATATATTCATTGCTCCAAGAACTTCCCCGTGGCAAATGAATCAGTGCAGTTTTGAAGAGGAGGGAAGGCTTGGGGAGTTCTCTTGGTTTCTCCCAAGAGATTCTCTCTGTTACCTGGTAAAACTCTGCAGTGAATCTTTTCCCTTTCCTGTCCCGGATCAGTTAAACTCTCTCTCCCAATTAAACTTTCTTTCTCTGTGAGTATGGAGTCCCCTGTTCCTGTCTCCTGGCAGATGAGTAAACTCTCTTTCCTAGTATAAAAACTTTCTCCCGTGATATTCTTACCTCCAGAATAAACTGGTCCCCTCACTCCTCCTCCTGGTATATTTAATCTCTGTTCTATCAGACACAATTTCTACCTACTCTATGATCTGCCTACGGCCCTCTTCCTCCCCTGTGTGCCAGTGCAAAGTAGGGGATTGTCCCCCAGAATGTCCCTCCCAGTCTGAGCTTGCTTAGCTGTCCCAGTGCAGGCTGGGTGACGTGGCTGCTGCCTGCATGGGAAGGGCGGAGGAGGAGGGAGAAACTCAGCCGAGTTTCTTTCTTTCTTTTTCCCCACTTGGTCTTCTCAAGTTACAGCCCGAAGTGCCCTTAAAGGGGAAAAGGCACATGGAAATGATCAGCCCTTGTCAGAGGCATGGAGCCTTTAGCGATGGAAGAGATCCAGTAGGTCACATCATGTTCCTGCCCTGGTCTGAGCAGGGCAGGTTGTTTCCTGCAGTATAGTCCCTGAGGCTTTGTTCAGTCCCGTTTTAAAGGCCTGCAGAGGTGGGTCTTGCCTGATTCCCCCCCTCTAACAGATGTTGCAGGTGGGAAATATTTCTTGATATTCATGCATAATCCCCCTTTGCTCAATTTTGTCTCTTTAGTCACTTGTGGGTAGAGTGTTTAGAAGATGACAAGTGCAGTGTTACGTGCCTGGTTGTTTGTTTATTGCATCTCATTGAAACCTCCTGAACTATTTCCTCTCCTGCCCTGGTGCTGCCTCTCCTCATAGAATCACAGGGTTAGAAGGGACCGTAAGGGTCATCTAGTCTAACCTACTGCCAAGATGCAGGATTTGTTGAGTCTAAACCATTCAAGACTGACCGCAATCCAGCCTCCTTTTGAAAACCTCCAGTGAAGGAGCTTCCACAACCTCCCTGGGCAGTCTGTTCCATTGTCCTACTAGGATTACACTTAGGAAGTGTTTCCTGGGTGTGACAGGGTGTGCATACCCCGCACTGGCCAAGAAAAGGTTAACCCATGCTATGGGCGGCGGAAGTCCCACCCCGTAGACTGTGCTGGGCATGCTCCAACTGCTGCCTCAGTATAAAAGGGAGCAGCCTAGCTCATTCTAGGCTGACTGCCGGCGAGGAAGGTCCTTTGGAAAAGGCTCCAGCTGAACAGATGCCACAGTCCTTGCCTGCAGGAGCTGGAGATCCTAAGATTAGGTCTTGAAAAGATCTCTGGCCAACAGAGCTCCAGGGAATTACCTGCGCTGAGGAGCATGGAGACCTCAATGCCCCATGGACTACAGCTTCAGGAAGAATGCTAGGAAGTCACCCAGGGAGGGTGAGCGAGTGGTATCTCCCACCTGCATGAGGTCAGTGTGTTTCAGTAGGATTCCCCCCTGACCAGGTGGTGGACCACTCTGCCACTGTTAGGGCCCTGGATTGGGGCCCAGTGGAGTCGGAAGGCCCATGCCTCCTGGTGCCTGAGGGCCGCTGTAATTGGCTCTGGCCGCTAGGCTGTGCCACTTTCAACACAAGGGAAGTCTGGTAGACTGTAAGCATGGTGGTATCACAACCCCGCCCCACCCCAAAGGAGGACGGGGGGTGTATACCACACGACATTGAGATTTAATCTAAATCTGCTATGCTGTAGTGTGAACCAATGGCCTCTTGTCTTGCTGTCTGTGGCAAGACAGAACAACTTTTCTCCATCTTTTTTCATGGCAGCCTTTCAAGTATTTGAAGACCACCATCATATTCCCCCCCTTAATCTCCTCTTTTCCAATCTGAACATACCCAGTTCCTCCAGCCTTTGCTTATATGGCTTGCATTCCATCTCTTTGATCATCTTTGTTGCCTGCCTCTGGGTCCTTTCCAGTTTCTCTCCATCCTTTCTACACATTGGTGACCAAAATTGGACACAGTACTCCAGCTGAGGCCTAACCAACACCGTGTAGAGCGGTACTATCACCTCCCGTGTCTTACATGCTATGCCTCTGTTACTGCAACCTAAAATTGCATTTGCTTTTTTTGCAACAGCAACACATTGCTGACTCATGTTGAGGCTGTGATCTATGACAACTCCCAGATTCTTCTCAGCAGTGTTGCTGCCAAGCCAGATTTTCCCCAGTCTGTATTTGTACATTTGTTTTTTCTTCCCTAAGTGTAGCACTTTACATTTGTCTTTGTTGAATTTCATTTTGTCGTCTATCGCCCAGTTCTCCAATTTATCAAGATCCCTCTGAACTCTAGCAATATCCTCCAAAGTGTTGGCAACCCCCCAGCGTTGTCATCTGCAAATTTGATCAGTATGCTCTCTATTCCTACATCCAGGTTATTAAGAAGGATGTTAAACACCAGACTCGGAACAGATCCCTGAGGAACCCCATGAGACCTCCCTCCAATCTGACATGATGTATTTGCCAGGGCGCTCCCCATTTCTAAATTCAGCACATCACCCCCAAGAGGGTGGGGTGGGATGGAGTTGGGAATAAGTCAGTAAAGAAAGAGATTGTGAGGAACTCTTGCCCTTTGAATAGCTAGGAAATCCTCTAAGGATGCCAGTGGGGAGCATCACAGAAGAGGTCATAGGCTTCCCTCTGCCATTTAACACATCTCTCCATACTCACGCACACAGAGAGCTCCATTTTCTTTTGTAGCTGTGTGAGCATCTGTGTGCACACAGACACAGAGAGCTCTCTCTCCCATATAAAAGCCCCTCCTCCAGACACACCCAGAGCTTCCCGCTCCCTGATGCTAGACCCTCCCACACTCAGCCATACATAGCACTTTTCCCTCCTATACAATATAATAGCCTCTTCCCATGTACACATCTTCCTTCAGTGTGGCAGGCATGGTCGTTAGCACCAAACTGGCCTATCCAATGGGTTGTTTAGCTTTCTCTGAGCTAAGTCAGTGATGTCCCAGCCCCACTGTGGTGTTGTCAGACAAGACCCCTGTGACACATACAGCAATTTCTTGCATATTCTCGGGAGAGCTTATTGAATTAAGTTTGTCTCTTCGGGGTCCATTGCTTTAAATTAGTGGTTCATGTACAATGGTATTCTACTCCCATGGGGAAGGGCTGCCATGGCTCCCCCAGGAACTAAAACCAGTGGGTGGTAATTAAGGCAAATCAGGCAGGTTGTAACCCCACCAGAGAGGTACTACCTCCTGGGGACCCTTACAGGTACTAGTTCAAACTGGATTCTCCAGAGACCAACAGACAACGGATTTTTGGATAAATAGCTCAAGTTTAACTGACTCGGGACTTTCTTTCTGATCCAGCAAACAGACAGGACCTTCTGTCCAAAAGGGCGTGGCCCAATCCTGGATTGGAAGGGTTGACGCTGACCAGAGCCCAAGGTTGGAGTTAGGATGACCCTCTGCTAACCGTTTTAGCATGTGTGTAGGTTCCTTTACTGTTGTTAATACATTTTTCTCTGTGATGCTTCCATCTTAAGAATTAAATGTGCTTGCTTAGAAGGTGCAGTTATCTGAATTATGACAACCCTGCCTATGTTTTCCAGAATGAGTTCAATAGGGTTTATACCCTCCCCCATTTCTATCTTGCTAGTCCTCTCTTTGCCCGCCAACCTCAATTTTCCAGAAGCACAGCCTAGTGTGAACAGGCAGGTTACAATCACATTTCCTTTCGCAAGAGCTTGAACTGACTGGACAGGCAGTGAATGAGGCAGCCACAAGGAATTAAACCCACCCGTGCCCACACAGCATTGAAGTTGGTGGCTTAACTTTTCCCCACTGATGAGCAGCAGAGTATCTGAGCCCACTTTGTTCAGAGATCACCAGTGCCCCCCTGAGAGAAGTCAGATGCTGTCAGCCCCTCAACACACCAGTCGGCCTGTGCTGAAGGAACCAACAGCAGTAGTGAGCTCATCTGCTACTGTCTGGGCTTGGGCCCTTCACTCCAGGGAAGTCATTGAGAAAGACATGGTGGAAAATCTCCAGCATTATCTGCCTGCCTCGGATATTGCGGATCTCTTCCTGCCAGGTTTTAGGTGTGAATGTGCCATCATGGCTGCGCTCTTTGCATTGATAGATCATCTGTGGGGCTCTACTAAATTCATGGGCCATTTTGGTAAATTTCACAGTCATAGGATTTTAAAAATGGTAAATTTCATGATTTCAGCTATTTAAATCTGAAATTTCACAGTGTTGTAATTGTAAGGGTCCTGACCCAAAAAGGAGGGGTGGGGGGTCGCAAGGTCATTGTGGGGGGGGTCTGCTGCTACCCTTACTTCTGCGCTGCTGCTGGTGGCGGCGCTGCCTTCAGAGCCGGGCAGCTGGAGAGCGGCGGCTGCCGGCCGGGAGCCCGGCTCTGAAGGCAGCGCCGCCGTCAGCAGCAGCAGCGCAGAAGGAAGGATGGCACGGTGTGGTATTCCCACCCTTACTTCTGTGCTGCTGCCTGCAGAGCTGGGCCCTCAGTCAGCAGCCGCCACTCTCTGGCCACCCAGCTCTGAAGGCAGCGGCCCAGTGGTGGCATAGTATGGTACTGCTACCCTTACTTCAGCGCTGCTGCTGGCAGGGTGCTGCCTTCAGAGCTGGGCACCTGGCTAACAGCCACCGCTCTCCGGCTGCCCAGTTCTGGAGGCAGCAAAGAAGTAAGGGTGGCAATACTGTAACCCCCCCCCCCAAATAACCTTGCAACCCTTACCCCCCACTTCCCTTTTGTATCAGGACCCTCAATTTGAGACACGCTGCTCTCCCCCGTGAAATCTGTATCGTATAGGATAAAAGCACACAAAAGAGCCGCTTTCATGGGGGGAGACCAGATTTCACAGTCCATGATGCTTTTTTCATGGCCATGAATTTGGTAGGGCCCTGATCATCTGGTCTAGTCATGGCAATGGTTAGAGAACAAAATTAGTTCTGCTAGAGCTTTTGACAGCATTTGGCAGCCCTCGTGGAGAATTGCCCACCCATCTGCAGGACCTGGGGGGCGTAGGTTGTCCGTTTCAGACAGATCCCAGAGAGTCATGGTGCTACAGTAATACAAATAAATAACTAATAGCAGCTGCTTCTGTTCCCAGGAATCCATCATCTCATTCAACACCAGTATGAAGCCACAAGGGGAAACTGTCAGAACACACTACAAACTTTAAGATGCCATTAGTGCCCAGTTCTGTGCCCCGTGAACAAACGTGTCCACCCCTGTCCCCCTCGAGAGGCAGTGCCTGTGAGGGGCTGGACGAAGAGCAACTGGCTAAATGCTGACTCAGGCAAGATGGCAATGATATCATTGGAAAGGGAAAACACTGTGGATCTGGCTAAAAAGGGTTCTCATTCCTGCATTGAGTGTGGCTGACCTCTAGTGAAATTATTATGCAGTTTCAGGGTCCTGCTCCTCTCCACGCTTCTCCCAGATGCTCAGCAAGTTGGCAAGAAGTGTCTAGTATCACCTCTGACTAGCTGAATCGCTCTGCCTATTCCAGTCCAATGCAGACTAGCAACAGTGACTCATGCCTTTGTCTCCCCCGTTGTAACACACTCCATCTTGGACTGACACTAAAGGTATTGGGCCTTCCTCCCATCAGACCTTCACACCCTGAGGTGGTGCCAAATTCTGGGTCCATTTCAAGGTCCTTTTTCTTAGGCACTGTTTTCTCAATGACTGCCTCTCTACCTGCTCTGCTATATTCTGCGGGCTCATTTTGGTCGACAGAAACCATGTTGGAGCTTGTGATGTGGGAAGCAGGGCATTCTCAGGGGAAGGAGTACATTTATGTGACTCAGTGATGCCCTACAGAATACTGATCTTGAATATCTCTACCTTTAAATCATGCCTTATGACATACCTGTTCAAAGCTTGCATTTCCTCCAAACGCCGTAGCACAAAACACCTCAGACAGACTGAGTCAACTACCCGCTCCTACTCAGACTGGAAATCAGCTTACTAGGCGAGCTCTTCCTTCAGAGGGACATATTCTAGCTCTAATCTCGGAGGGTGCTCCCCTACTTCAGTGAGATGAGTGCAGCAGATGCCTATAAATAAATTAATCAGGACAAGGGCAATGGAATAGTGATAAATTGTCCCTGTCTCGAGGTGCCATGTTTCACCCCAGCCCTCATCAATCCCTTCCTGGCTCTCTGATACCAACTCAGTCTTGCTGTTTTTAAGAGCTGTCAGTGTTTCTCCCCCCCCCCCCCCCCCATTTTGATGCTCTTTGAATACAGCTGTTCCTCTTACGAGGTGCAGCTTCACGGTAGCAAGCAGAAGGGAAATGGTAATGCCATTTCCTGTGGCAGAGGCTTGTTCTTTTGAACCTCTGACTTCACAGGATCTGATCGTCACCAGTGACACTCCCTCCCCAAATGGTGAGTTCTGTCCATTGTTGGGGCTGAGCACCCTGCTGACTTCATAGGGCTGGCACGGACAGGCCAGTCGGAGGCATTCCATGGATGTGGCACTGACTGGGTGTCATGGCCTCGGAGTGGCGTTATGGCAGCGATGCCCCGGAGCAAGTGAGGAAATGCCTTGACAGTGACACTGCATCCATTCTTCTCTGTTACTGGCTGGGCCTTGATGCAAAGGAGCAGGCTGGGAAGCGAGCAAGGGGAGCTCTGATTGTCAACTGTGGGATCCCCATGCCACCAAGACGGCTGAGAGGGAGGTGAGGGAGGAAGGGCCTGGAGGAGGAGGAAGAGGCATCCAAACTTGGAATTCTTAAAAAAAGAAAATTGGCACATGAAGTGGGAACACCTAAAAATAAACCTCCTCTCCCCCCCCCACCTCCTTCCCTGCCACTAAATAAGCTTGAAAGCCTCACACCAGGTGTCTCCCTGCCTCCCAAAATAATCCAAGACACTGCCACTGTCTTTCGCTATGATGCTCTCTCTCCATGCCTTGGGTTTCCATGGTGACTGCAAGCCATGTCGCCAGGGTGACAAGGAGAGGAAGCTGGGATTTGGCAGTTGAAACTGGAAGTTTTTTGAATTCTATTTATTTTCTCTCCATTTGCTAGTTTGGGGGCCTTGTTTTCCCCTCCTCCTGGGGTGAGGGTAGTAACTTTTTGGAGAACAGTTTTTCATCACAGGCCCTTTCCTTATCAGAATCATTCCATGATGTGGTAACGGGGGGTTCGAAAGGTGTGTTGCTAACTTGAGTTCACAGCTCGAGTTAAAGCCCAGAGGGAAGGCTGGGGTTGAAAGCAATGACTCGGCTGCTGTTTTAGGCTGAGTTAACTAACTAACCCAAGTTGAGAGCACACCTTTTGTTGCAGGGTAGACATACTCTCTCCTTCCTGCCACACCCACCAGAGCAAGGCTGCTGTGCCTCCCCAATGGGCAGCTGTCCACTTAACCAGGCAGTCCCTCTCCTCACGCTGATCATCCACCTCCATTTTCTTTTGGTCTGTGTCTATGCTGAATGCCAACCCCACCACACTGGCTGAGCTGCTGCAAAGCCCTGGTAAGCTCCTTTCAGCCTGCTGCCAACAGAATCCCCAAGGGTTGAAAGGAGAGTGGAGGGATTTTTGATCCTTGCAGCAGGGAAAAACCAGAGCCTCCAGTCTCCCTCTTGATCTCCATTGCCAGCACCTCAGCCAGCCAAGGGGCTAGATCTAGGGGTGTCTCTTGCCCGGTGAAATAGGCATGTCCCAACATGCTGCCCCATTCCCCTTGCCAACCTCTTCCCATCTCTGGGTTGTATATGCTGACAACTCTGATGCCAGAAGGTGGAGGATTCAAGGTGGTCGCTGCCTTGTCTGGATTCAGCCCCATGAGCAGATCACCACGTCTCAGGCTGGCATTGTTACCTGATATTGGCAGATGCTGTGGGGCTGTGTCTACACTGCATAACAATAGGGTTTGAATCCTGGCTTGACTCAGGCTCAGACCGTCCACTCCTGTGGGATTCTAAGACCCTGGATCCGAGCCCTGGATTAGCATGATGTATGCATAGATAGAAAGGGGGTTAGGCTTGAGCTTGAGTACAAAACCTGGGCTGACAGTGCAACATAGAAATACCTCTAGACAACTCCGTATTTAAACATACCCTCTTGCAGAACTCCAGTCCTCACCCCAAGGTCAGAGCCTTCTAGTTCAGGGCATGGCTTGCTGACCCCTTCCTTCTTCACTTCTGTTCCTGTGTTGCCTTCTATTTAACCCTCAACTTTCCAAATTCTGGATTCCTTTTTTTTGTCTGTTGGGTAACTTTCCACTCACTCCCCCCCCCCCCGCCCCCAGGATAATATAAAACTGCTTTTCCAAGAAGGAAACTACTTTTTAGCATACCTATTGTTACTAAAGTACATTGTTAAAAGTTAAGTACCTTCCTTTTGTTCTCAGTCTGGGGGAAACATGCTTTTCAGGCTGGGAAGACGTGGCGGATACATGTTCAGAGAGACAAGGTAGATGAGGTAATATATTGGATCAACTGCTTTTGGTGAAAAGAAAAGGAGTACTTGTGGCACCTTAGAGACTAACCAATTTCTCAAATTCTCTAAGGTGCCACAAGTACTCCTTTTCTTTTTGCGAATACAGACTAACACGGCTGTTACTCTGAAACCTGCTGTTGGTGAAGGAGACATGCTTTTGAGCTCCACAGAGCTCTTTTTCAAATCTGGGGAAAGCATTCAGGATACAGCAGTTTTGCTAGTAGCACTTTATGATAACTTAATATCAACCAGAAGTCATAAGCTGTATAGACAAATTCCCCAATCATCACAGCCTGATACAGAGCTGGTACCACTGGGTCTTGGGCAAAGACAAAGTGACCCTCCTATCTAGGGGAAAAAGCTAAGACTGGTTGATACTTCCAGCAACCAGTAGCTTCCCTCCTGCCCGCTCCCACAGCACATGGTATTCCCCCTCCTCAAGCTGCTGTTCCCCGCAGGCTAAGCCTTCCAGACAGCCAGGTGGGGCCTGGGCCATGCTCTGCGTGAGGCTCCTTCCTGCTCTTCCGCCATGGCCCCAGCCCAGGATGCTCCTCTTCCCTGAAGCGGATGGGGACTGGGGCTGGAGTTAGGACGGGCCAGCCTGTGGCCCGGGACTCAAGGTGGCTGGGACCGTTGCTTGGGCCGCCTGCATGGTGCTACAGGGCGTGGGGGGCTTGGGGCTCTGGTAGGGGATGGGGATGGAAAGGGTGGGGCTGGAGGCTAGCCTCCCTGAATGGGTGGTTCACATGCCACCCATGCCCCAGGGAATGCCATACTGTAAACCTTCCCCCACCCACCCCATTGTTGTATGCAGTGTTGTAGCTGTGTTAGTCTCAGAATATTAGAGAAACCTGAGGAAGAGCTCTGTGTAAGCTTGCCAGCTTCACAGAAGTTGGTCCAATAAAAGATATTACCTCACCCACCTTCTCGCTAATACTGTAAGCCTGTCAGGCAAGAGCTGACCTGACGTTTGTGAGGAACAGGCCAAGGCAGGAGAGTACAATCAGGGAGCGGGGAAAAGTGTCAGGGAGAAACTCCAGTGATTGAGCCTTCTTCCTAGCATAGAGCATGACCATGGGATGGCCCAGGCTACTGCTGTCTTGGCCAAAAACTTCAGACATTGAAAGCCTGATTTTTCACTGGGAAGCTGAGCACACACAGCTCCCATTGACTTCAGGTGACCCCTCTGAAACTCAGAACCGTGATGTGTCAAGTTTGGGCACTGTGACAAGAGCTGGAAGGGAGTGGTCATATTGAGTGCCGTAAAGTGGGTGGGTGCAAGCCCACCCACTGCTAAAGGCCCCTTCCCCAGCCTGGGAAGGAGCTACTGAACCCAGTGGTCAACTAAACACAGGGGGCAACAAAGAAAAAAAACAGGAACAGGTGTGGGGGTCAGAGGGCCAAAACTAGGGAATTGGAAGGGGACACAGAGCAGAGAACTCTGGACCGCGCCCACTGTTCCTCAAAAGCGTCAAAGGAACCAGCGGAGGCTGCCCAGAGGCACTCCGCCCGTGAATGGATGAAAGAATGAAAACAGGCCCCACAGTCGCAGCCCTCCCTCACCAGCCAACCCCCTCTCCCTGGTGTTATAAATGGCCACTTTGGCCATGGCTAGGAGGAGGTTGACAAGGTGGTCCCACATCTTTGTGAGGCCACGGATAGGATGTGCATATATAAAAAGGTGCAGGGAAAAGTGCCTCCAGAACCTCAACAAGAGGTGGAAGAGGGTGAAAGGGAGTGGTGGAAGGCTGAATACACTTTTCCCTATTAACTGAAAAGAGGTTACCTCAAGTTAATTAGAGACACCTGTGTCCAGTTAAGAGCTGCTGGGGACCTTTTAACCCCGCCCCCCCATCGTCCCCCCGATTCCAATGAGAGAGAGAGAGAGGGAGGAGGAGGAAGAAGAAGAAACAACAACAACAACAAGTTGCTGCAGGAAGAAAAGGGTTCTCCTAGCTGGAGGGCTGCTCTCCTCCCAACAGAGGAAAGGCTGAGTTTATTTCTGTTTGGGGAGGGGCTGATGACCAGAAGCCAGCATTAATAAGTCAATTTTCTGGTGGAGACAAGAAGAGGTATTTCTTTTATGTTGTGGGTATTTTTGCTTAAGAGAACTGCTCGGGCCTACTCTGAGGTCCACCTTTAAATACCGTGAATAAACCAAAGTTAAGAATTAAAAACCTCCAGAGTAGGACTGATTAACTCCAGCCCCGCCGCCAGTGGAAGAAACATTGAGGCTGATGGGACAAAAGAGGTACCTAGTCACATGTAGTGTTAGAGGTGGGATTTGACAGAGTGGAGTACCCTGGGGACAAGGTAGATCATTCCTGAGCATGGACCACGTGTGAGGATGTTGTTGCAGGCCACTATGGCACAATAAGAGGCTATCAGAGTCCAGACGGCCACTCAGCAGGAGTCTGTACAAATACAAGAGACAATTCAACTGCTGATGAACCCAGTGGCACAGGAGTGAGCCACCTTACAGGAAGTAGTGAGATAATTGAAAGCCCTGACTCCTCTGAGAGATGGCCACAATGGAACACGATCCTTAAAGGCCAGCAGTTACCTACAAAAGATGACAACAGAGTAGATGTTGAGGTTTTATCTCCTCGCATTTGAAAGAACAGCCCTGTGTGAGGCCTGGAGTTGTCAAGTATCCTTGCTCCCTTCCTGTGTGGCGAGGCCCAGAAGGCCTACTATGATATGGCAGCGTAAACTGCTAAAGATTACGGCCAGTTGGAAACTGCGATCCTGGGGAGATCCAGAGTAACTACAGTCATAAGGGCCCAGAGAGTCCATGAGTGGAGGTTCCAAGAGAGCAAAAGCACCAAGACCACAACTGTTCTACCTGATCCATCTAACGCAGAAGTAGCTGAGTCCTGAGACCCACACTGTGCTAATATATAAATATAATAGAACTCTTGGTTTTGGACAGATTCCTGAGAGGACCTGCTGCCTGACCTGTGAGGGTGAGTTTGCTGAAATGACAGTGCCCGCTTACAATGATTTGGTCACCCTCACAGACAGACACTTAATGGCCAGAGAGCTTTCTCAGACTACCAGAGAAGAGATGCACCAGATCAGGAAACCAGCCTCAGTCCTGAAGGTCCGTATCTTTGAGAGTTCAGGTAGGCCTATACTGGGGAGGAGGAATTCTGAAGAGGGGCCTGAGGTTGTGAAGGGACTTGGGGAACTGGGGAAAGAAGGCCATGGGGTAAGGCCTAGTAGCCTAAAGAATAGGGGAATATACAGGACTACACAAACGTGTCATGCTTATGGAGAACTAGGGCATATAGCTGTTCAGTATCCAAACTGTGAGGAGCTCATGCAGTGCAACTTGGGGGATAGTGAGCATCTATGTGGATTAAACACTCTTGTAGGTGTAACTATGACTCCACGTAGATATATGTGGCCAGTCAGGCTGAATGGTATAGTGTTGCTTTAGTGGACTCGGGAAATGCAGCCACACTGGTCTCTGGGACATTGGTGGGATGGAACCTATGTCTCAGGCCAAACACACAGGAATAACCTACTTACATGGGACAATTAGTTATTACCCAGCCATTCCTATACAAATAGAGGTTCAGGGAAGCACAACGAGGCTGACAACAGTTGTAATCCCTAAACTTCTATACCGAATGCTCATAGGATGAGACTTCCCAGGCTCTGGAAATCTACTCCCAGTGGATGGATTGGGGGAAAGTAGTAGCCCTCTGCTGATATCATGACTCCAGTAAATAGACCACCTTCCATCTTCTCTGAATCAGCCCCAGATGTGTTTTCAGCATCTGGTAAATCCTGGAAGACTAAAAGAGAAAGGAGAGCAGACAAATGGCTGGGGGCCAAAATATTGGCCCAGAATCTAAAGGTGGTGCTCGTAGGTAACTGATCTCATTTAGCTTGTGGGGAGGCAAGTTGGACAGTTATTAAACTGGAGGTTGGGCCAACTTCCACAGAGACCAATCCTGGGGGTGAAAATAAAATAGACTTCCTTGAGTTGGACATTTTGGGCAGGATCAGACCAATGATCCTGTATACTGAAATATTAGAAAAGAACTAGGTGAGGTAAATGTGGTCCCAGTAGAGGAGAAACTCAAAGGTGCAGGGCCTTACTTTGTGATTTAAAAAAAGGACCTGATATATAAACTAGTCTGACTACAGGACCAAGAACCGCAGCAGCTTTTAGTACCCTGAGGACGCAGAAAGGCCGTATTAGACCTAGCCCATAGTCACTTGTTCAGGGGACATTTTGGGGTGGATAAAACACTGGATAGAATCCCATGAAGGTTTTTTTGGCCGGGAATCTATACGGAGGTTCAATGCTATTGCACCTCCTGCCCTAAATGCCAATTGCACAGCCCACAATCTCATACAAGGGCCCTTTTAGTCCCCCTACCAATTATTGAAGTCCTATTTGAGAGGATAGTGGACCTGATAGGTCTGCTGAAGAAGTCACTCCAAGGTCATCTCGCTATGCTTGTGATTCTGGACTACGCTGCCTGGTACCCGGAAGCTGTACCCCTGTGAAACACAATGTCCAAGAGGATAGCAAAGGAGTTAATCCGAATTTTATCTCAGGTAGGCATACCTAAGGAGATTCTGATTGATCAAGGGACTCCCTTCTTGTCAAAGTTGATGTCCTTGGCCTACCATCCACAGACTGATGGCCTGGTCCAATGTTTTAACAGAACACTGAAGAGCATGATATGGAAAGTACTGAGTCAAGATGGAAAAAATTGGGATAACTTGCTATCCTACCTGATGTTTGCTATAAGGGAAGTTCCCCTGGCTTCCACATGCATTTTCTCCCATCAAGTTGCTATATGGTCACCATCCCTGGGGCATTTTGAACATTGCCAGGGATGACTGGGTGGAACAGACTAGTTAAGGAATGAATGTAATTGAACATGTGATACAGATGCAGGACAGAATAGCCCAAAGTCACTCCCATAGTGCAAGATGGGGAGGGGGGAGAAGCACAAAAGGCCCAACAGGCTATTATAATTGTCAAGTGAAGGTTTGGAAATTCCAGATAGGGGATTGGATAATGGTGCTGGTGCCCACTGCGGAAAACAAGCTCTTGGCCAGATGGCAGGGATCATACAAAGTAATAGAGGGGAGGTTGACTATAAGATTTGACAACCTAATCACTGAAAGCAGGAGCAAATCTACCACGTCAACCTGTTAAAGCCCTGGGAAGACAGAGGAGCTTATATGGTTGCCCTATATGATTCCACTCCAGGAAGATAAAACCTTAGGGATGTGTAAAATATGCCCCAAATTGAACCCTGAACAATGTACAGAAGTCGTCCAGATGATCAAGCGAAATCACAATGTGTCCTCAGGGAAGCCAGGCAGAACCATGGAAGCTCATCACCACGTCATCATGGATCCAGAAGTAAAGGTGAAGAATGAACCATACCAAATCCCCGTGGCGAAAAGGTCAGTACAGAAGTTGAGGATGCTGGAACTGGGAGTCATCAAAGAGTCCTATAGTCAGTGGCCCAGTCCAATCATTCTGGTATCTAAACCAGATGGTACTATGAGGTTCTGCAGTGACTTCTGAAAATTAAATAAAGTGTCCCAGTTCAATGCTTACCAATTCCTCAAATAGGCTAATAGACCAGTTGGGAAAAGCAAGATTTTTGTCTACCATCAACCTGACCAAAGGATATTGGCAAATCCCTCTGGCAGAGGTGGCCAAAGAGAAGATTGTCTTTGTTATGTCAGAGATCCTATACCAGAACACGGTCCTCCCTTTTGGATTACATGGGGCTCCAGCAACCTTCCAATGCCTCATCAATAAGCTAGTATGTCAACATGCCAAGTATGCAGCTGTTTACTTGGATAATGTGATCATTCACAGCCAAGACTGGGGGATACATCTGGAAAAGGTGGAAGCAGTACTGGATACCCTGAGGAAAGCAAGTCTCACCACTAAGCCATCCAAATATGCAATATTGGTAGTAGAAACCAAATACCTCTGATACATCATGGGGAGAGGCGTAGTGAAACCCCAACTGAACAAGGTAGAGACAATACAAAGATGCTCTCGACCGATCGTGAAGAAACAGGTGAGAGCATTCCTGGGGATAGTGGAGGTATTACAGGTGATTCATTCCTCACTTTGCCTGGAGGGCATACCCTCTGAGAGATCTGATAAAGGCCAGAGACCCAGATATAGTATAATGATATAGTATAATAATGGTGTGGCTGAAGATCCATTTTGTGAATCTGAGGACAGCCCTCTACGCTCATCCAGTTCTAGCAGCCACAGACTTTGAAAAGGTCATACTACAAATGGATGCCTCCGAGGTAGGGTTAGGAGCCATGCTTCTCTCAAATAGTAGGAGAGGAAGAACACCCAGTCTTGTACTTCAGTAGAAAATTCCTTCCCAGAGAACAAAAGTATGGCGTGGTGGAGAAGGAATGTCTTGTGGTAAAGTGGGCCAGGGAAACCCTGTGGTACTATTGGCTCGGACGGAGGTTTACCCTCATTATGGACCATGCTCCCCTGAAGTGGATGCACCAGAACAAATTAAAAAATGGAAGAGTAACAAGATGGGTCCTGTCACTACAACCCTCCCACATCAGGGCGCAGCACAGGGCAGGAATCAAGCATGACAACGCAGATGGCCTGTCATGATTACGCTGTTTCCTGGCCCATGTAGCCGAAGTCCCTAATGCTGAGCCGGAGTTGGGGGGCCAAGATGTGACTAAGTCGGAGCAGCTATAAGCGAGTGGTGGAAGGCAGGTGTATCTGTCCTATAATGGTGAAGGCTCTTTTCCCTATGAACTGAAATGGGGTTACCTCAGGTTAATTAGAGACACCTGAGTCCAATTCAGGGCCACCTTTAATAACCTGTTGCTAGAGGGAGAGGAGAGAGAAAAAAACAAGTGACAACAGGGATGGAGCAGCAGGGAGAAAAGGCTTCTCCTAGGTGGAGGGCTCTTCCATTATAGGGAGGAGAAACGTACTCCAACCACCCCCTCCACCAGAGGCTGACATGGCCAAAGAGGAGCCTGGCTACAGCACCCAAAATCAGAGGCCACTTTGGGAAGCGTGGCTGTTAACTTCAGCTTGGGCCAAGCCGTGTGTTAGCTCACATTCCAGGGAGCGCCGCGTCCTCGTCCCTCCCTCCCTTCGCTTCCCCCATCCCCACAGCAGCAGCAGGAAAGGTTGGTGGAGTGGGGCTATTTTGGGAGCATCTCCCTGGCAACGGCTGCCACCACCGTCTGTGGTGGTTTTTCCATAGGTGCTAAAATATTCTGTGCGGCTTATTAAAGAAAGCAGCTGGGGGAGAGTGGCGGGGATGGGGAGAGGTAGCCATCCGCTGCCTCACCCAGTAGTTTGCTGCTGGCAGCGTGGGGTACAGCCGACCCTGGCTGGAGACGGTGAAAGTGAACCAGGTGTATTTAAATGAAGACTGTCTCCATTGTGGGTCAGTGAAGTTCTCTATAGAAAACACCCAACGCCCCCTGCTGGCGATAGTCCTTCTGTCCTGCCATGCTAACTCTATAGAGAATGGCCGAGGAGGCACAATCAGCCGCTTGTTCGAGAGATGAGGGGGAAGAGTTCGTGCCTCATGTCTCGTCCTTTCTTTACCCACCATTCCTGACCTATGGCTGAGGTCAGATTGGCAGTGACAGCATTTTGGGGGGAGTCATGTCCAGGGAGGGGGAGAACAAGGTATCAAAGAAGATTCATCTTCTGCCCCCCTTAAAGAAAAAAAAGAATTTTGCCTTCTCATTCTATTGGGGGTTTTTGTATGGCTCCCATCACTGTAGTAGCTGAGCGCCTCACGAGTACTAAAGCGTTTTATCCTCTCACCCCTTCCCATGAGCCTGGGAAGAATTGTCTTCATGCTAGAAATGGGGCATTGAGGCACAGCGAGGTGAAGTGACTTGCCCGAGGTCACAGAGGGAATTGGTGGCAGAGCCAAGTGCTCCTGAATCCCACCCCAGCTCAAGCCCAGACTTCCTTCCTGGTTGCCTTGCTGTGAAGGAAGCACCTGGAGAGCTGTTCTGAGTGAAGACAGGGCCTGATCATCGAAATAATTCCACCATTCACATTTCTAGTGCCTTGACTCCTGAAGGGTCCCAAAGTACTTTCTCTCCTAGGCTGGGACACTGAAGCATAGCTGCCTCTGAGCTGGAGCAGTGCACAACAACACAACAGTTTTCAGGAGGGGAAGACAACCATCTATAACTGAAGCTTCAGAGGGGATATTAGGTAGCAAGAATATAATTACCCAAACTGGAATTGGACTATGACAGCACCTAAAGCTCTTGGGGAAAGGGTCTTGGGACCTTTACGGCCACAAATCGTGGTTTGACAGTATGTCTCATTTGAAAGGTGGTGTTTACAGCTGCACAGCAGGCTCCTAGCACGCTGCTGATGTGAGTTCAGTACTGACTCAGAGGGAAGAGCACCCCCTACTGACTGACGCCAGCTCCTGCATCACCTGAGGTGCCTTGGAGGTCTCCCATCCAAGGGCTAAGCAAACTGTGCACTATGGGCTGCAAAGAGCAGGCTGGTTGCATGGTGCTGGGTCCTCTTCTTTACTGCTGCTAAACTGCACTGAAAGACACTAAGACCACATCTCTTTCCCTATACTGCTGTTCCATGTAAGCGCTTGCTGTGGCTGCCACAGGGATGGGGTTTGATCACCAGTGAGGGGGAGGTGGTCCATGGGATTACGCATGGGAGGTGAGGTGTCCACAAGGCAGTGTTTTATTAGGATGTGATCCATGTTCTGAAAGGGTTTAGGAACCTCTGGCTGAGGAAATCCAATGAAACCATAACCTCCCAATGACTGGCCCTGAAGCCCAACGGTTAGGTGCCTAAGGGATACTGAGTAGTTAAAGGGAGAGCCCTGTTACCTGTACCTTGTTCTCATACGAAAATGAGGGACACCGTCTGTGCTTTCCTCTGATACAAAGCCCCTGTGCCTGCTAGAGGAGCAGCCCTGTGAAAAATAGCTGAAACATTTCCAGGAGGTGAGACCCAGAGAATGTTTTCTCAGCAGGTGAGGGTCACAGCAGGCCCTGAACTAACTCCACAGGGATCCTCAGAAGGCCCCTGGAGGCCCCTGCAAGGACATTCTTTGTAAATCTATAGTAGGATCACCCAGTACTGGGAACTGCTTCAAATCCAATGACAAGCAAAAACAGTGATGACACACGGCACCTTTGGAGAAAGTTCTGGAAGAGTGCGATAGCTGGTGAATTAGAGGGAGATTTCTGTACCTCCCTGGATTAGATGTTGGGTGCAGCATCTGGGAAGAAGGGGAAAAAAGGACCTGGATTTCTATGCCTTCTGGTACAGACTGTGTGGCAAGCCTCTACAGGCTACTGTGCTCCATGCAAACATGCCTGGGGCATCTGAGTGCCAGCTGCATGTGTTCCCATTCCTGTTTCCATTGCTTTTGGTTGCACTCTCATCTCTCCCCATCTCTGCATCTGCAGTGTGTATCCATGGCTCTGAGATCACATGTGAGGATGGGCTAAAGTAGCGGAAAGCTGTTGGATTCTACCAGAGAGTTACTGACTTCTTAGCTACAGACTGTATAGCAATCTAAGAGAGAATGAGAGGGAGGAAGGAGAGAGGAAAAAATAGAATGGAGAAAAAGAGCGACTGGAGAAATTGTAAAATAGAGACAAACTGAGGGGGGTGGGAGTGGGGGGCGGGGAAAGTGACAACCAGACAAAAAAAGAGAAAGAGGGTGATAAACAGACAGAAGGGAGAAACCGGTTCAAGAACTCATCGACAAGCTGCAGACAAATAAAGCTTATGAAGGATGGAAATTCCTCAAAACAAAAAATGCTAAAAAGGGGGAGATACAAAGTGCAGGAAAGAGAAGGAGATAGAAACAAATGAGGGAAAGTTAGAGCATGCCAGAGGAAATTCTTAGGAGGAAGAACTAGCTACTTGAAAAATAGTGAGGAGACAGAAAAAGAGACTAAAAGGAGAGAGACCCCCAGATTCCTTAAATCCAGGCTCGGTGACAGATTTCATGGTGGGATGAAGAAATCTCCCTCTTTTCCCTTTCCCTGACTTTTGGCTCTCCAGGACTCAAACAGGGAATAACACAGGACCTGGGTAAGAAATTATTATGGTTATTAGCCTCATTATAATTTTCCAGGATTTTTGCTATGCTAATAATGCATAATTTCATATGAATTATCGATGCAAATATATAATAATTATAAGTATGTGTGTGTGTATATACACGTATTTATGTCTGCATATATGTGTGTGTGAGGGGGGTTGTGTGTGCATATATAAATATATATAATAAACTGTGTGTGTGCATATATAAAATAAAGTGTAAGAGTGAGTGTGTGTGTGTGTATAGTTAGATAGACAGGTAGATATACACACACACACATATAGTTAAAGCTCCATAACTTTCCCTCCTTTTTTGACCTGGAATGTCAACTTTGGTTACATTTATGTGACTTTTTATTGTTAGCCGCAAATAATTTTTTGACGGCTCCCCTTTACAAGTTGTTTTTTGTTTTCTCTGTCTCTCACCCCCAATTGCTGGCACCCTCCACTTCTTCTGTGTGCCTCTCCAATCCATTTCCCTAATCAAGTCTAGAGATGAGGAGCTGGATTCCTTGTGGATGTGCTCAAAAACTCGGGCACTTCGGGGCACATGCCGGTTCTCTCTCTGTGAAGCTTGTCAGAATCGATAATCAATACCCCACACCCCTCTGTCCAACCTCTTCTAGGTCACTGATTGTCTGTGTTGCTGATCTAATTGGCAGAAATGAAGCCCAAATAAGCAGTCTAAAGAGGCTTCAAACTCTTGAGTTTCTTTGAAGCTGAGGAAGCAGCCAGCAAAATGCCAGGGAAAGTCTCTGCTCCATCTAATCTCTCCCTCTCCCTGTGTTTCTAGTGCATCCATCACTACAGTGCGTTGTGTTGTCAGAGCGTGTGGGTGAACCTGGCATGTCTCATGTGAACTCCTGCTGCCACCCCCCACCGTGGAGGTCCCTCCTGTACACATTGGACACTGCATCCTCATTAGTGGGCAAATTTCAGAGGGGCTCCCTCTGCTAGGAAGCTGACGTATTCCATCGCCAGAGTCCATCCATTCCCACATCACTTGATGGAGGTAGGAGGTGACAGCCATGGGTTGATGTCCCAGTTAGATTATTCCATTGTAACATACCCAGGAAGCACTGGTAATGAATGACCCAAATGGCTAGTAGGAGAGACATCTAAGGGCTGGTCTAAGCACAGGTTTTGTGCTGTGGTATCTGTTGAGAAACTGATGTAATTAGATCAGTGGGACCCCCATTCCTACCATGGGCACAATTATTCTGGTATAAAATTGCTTACGCTGGTATAGCTTATTCCTGGAAATTTACCAAAGCAAGCGACAGTGTTATAAGGTACCTTTATACTGGTGCAGCTGTATCCGCACTAGGGGTTGTACTGAGTGATCAGATATAGCAGCACAAAAACTGCATTGCCGACCTTATAGAGCCAAATCCCATTCGCTTTACTCAGCTGAGCAGCCCCATTGACTTCAGTGAGGAGATAGTGACGTCAGTGTGCAAGGAGAGTAGGGTTTGGCCCGAAATGTATTTGAATGGGTGACATATGGCAAACAAAGCCATCCCCTTCCAATCCATGGGGCACAGTGCTAACATGGGTGCTAAAATGGACGGGGGCCCTTTGAAGTGCCCTGGCCTTGCTGGGAGGATGGAAAGAGAATAGTTTCCCTTCAGGATCTGCTCTTCACCTGCTGTGTTCTGAGGTGTAAAGCAGATGGGACTGGATATAGGAATTAACCTTTGGGGTTTTCTCTTGAAATCCCATTGAGTAATTTTTTTTCATTTGATCAAAAATGGAATGTGCTCTCACCCTCTCAAATGGGCAACGATCCATGGAAGGAGGGTGGCAATCTATGCTGGAATCCCCGTCATTGGAGGTTTTTTTCAGACCACCCTGGACAAACACCTGTCAGGGATGCTCTACGTTTACTTGGTCCTGTCTCAGCACAGGGAGCTGGACTTGATGACCTCTCAAGGTCCCTTCCAGCCTTACCTCTCTATGTTCTATGGATGTCAAAACTGGTGTTCCGTGTGGTCAGGTGAGGGAGAGAACCAGGGCCAGCGGCTGAAAGGGCCCAGAGGCCAGTGGCAGTGACAGTCAACTTGTTTCTTCCTTGTGCACATATATCCTCCCCATGGCTTCCAAGGGTGGAGGGGAGAATGGTTAGATTTACCTATCTATGTCCATGCACGTGTACAGTGTCATTATATTGCAGATTCTCGGGGCTGTGTGGTCTCAAGGCTCCTGACTTTGGAAGAAGGTTCCTGGGACACCATGCTCTGAGAGGGGTGGGCTCTGATTTCCTCTTGTTTGAAGTCTGTGTGTGGATATTGGGGGGAGGCTCTATTCTCACTGCATCATTACCCAAGTGAGGGCCTTGCTGTCTGCCCCTCCCCTCCTCAAAGCCCATTTGGGCCCCTGCACTTTTTGTGTACAAGGGACAGAGTTGATGTGCGTCAAGCCCATTTGGTGCAAACTGAGTGCAAACGTGTTTGCTTGTCTAAACGCAAGCTTTGCCTAGACACTGCCAGTCCTTGCCCAGCACAGTGTGCCAAGTTATTGTGCACCAGCCTGATTGTGAGCAGAAGCGAGCGATGCCTGGGTGCAAGTAAGGTTAAGCAATGAATATTGGCCTCTGTGCTGTATGAAGCCTGCACACCATCTGTCTCCCTTGCAAGGGGGCAGAGTGAAAACAGGGCGGTTTTGGTATGCTGCAGGGGCGTGACTGACAAGACCTGAGCACGGTCCTCATCATGCTAATGGAGCTCCTAGCTCTCTGCTCCCCTTAGGTTTTTCTGCTGAGGAGATCACGGTTGGGAGCAAGCTCAGGATGGAGAGATGGGAGAACTCAGCTAAGCTCCCGTTCTCCCCACCCTACTCACACAGGAACCTCCATTCCTCAGGTTCCTGTCTAAAATGCTGCGTAGATCTATCTGGATGGGCCCTGGTGCTGGACAAAGAAAGCAACATCCCCATTCTTGTACATATATTATTTATTATTTGCATTACTATAGCTCCCAGCGGGGCTAATTATGAATCAGGGCTCCGTGGTGCTAGGGGCTGTACAAACACAGAAATCAAAATCCATTTGGTTTCCCTGTTTTATGAGGCCTTGTCCACCCTGCCCATGTGGTGGGAGCTAGAAGGATTGGCTGCATTGTGAGGGAACTATGTGATAACATGGAGTAAGTGGTAGGGGGTTCTGCCCCCTTGAGATCCAGTGGAATATGGGGTTCCAGGTTTTAATAAATGTTTCCTAAATAGGGGGTTCCTTAATACTGAGTTTGGCTGTCACAGAAGGAATTGAAATGTGCCCCGCTGTTGATTTAGTAAGTGGAAATGGCGCCCCCACAAGGGATGAGTGATCGAAACATGCAGCCTACTGCATGTAGCTGTTGACAATAATAATCGTACAGGGGACACACATTCTTTAAAGAGAGAGCTGTTCTGGTGGGGATAGGAGGGGAAGAGGAAGGCGAGAGAACGGGAGGAGATAGAGAGGAAGGAGACAGAGGGAGGAGAAGGGGTTGAGCTGGAAAGGAGGAGCTCTATTTCCTTCTCCTCTCTCTTTGTCCCTCCTCTCCTCTCCTCTCCTCTCCTCTCCTCTCCTTTTTGGAGGCCAAAACTGACTGGTGTGATCAGTTGTTTCAATTCTGAGACTAGCAGAGGCAGCAAACCCCACCCCTTACAGCATCCTCATGTAATTTGCAAGGAAAACTGACTTTTTTCAAATCAAAACTATCTTCTGTAAAATGTGTGAGGTGCTCAGGAAAACAAGAGGCTACTGCACAGTGCAAACCCCTTGCACCACACTTTGCCAATGCACCTCAGTCTTTCTTCCTCCCCACCCTGCCCTACAGCTCTGTGAGTGCTCCTCAGCTTTGCCTCACAACTCCTGTTTGTTTAAAACAAACAAAAGGAAATATTTTTTCACACAGCACACAGTCAACCTGTGGAACTCCTTGCCAGAGGATGTTGTGAAGGCTAAGACTATAACGGTTCAAAAAAGAACTAGATAAAGTTTATGGAGGATAGGTCCATCAATGACTATTAGCCAGGATGGGCAGGGATATTATCCCTAACCTCTGTGTGCCAGAAGCTGGGAATGGGCAACAGGGGATGGATCACTTGATTATTACCTGGTCTGTTCATTCCCTCTGAAGCACCTGGTATTGGCCACTGTCAGAAGAAAGGATACTGGTCTAGACGAGCCTTTAGTCTGACCCAGTATGGCCGTTCTTATGTTCTTATTCCAGTCCTGGGGGATCCTTCATGCATCTCTTCCAGGGCCCCAGGTTATTACTCTGCCAATGTACTCCTTATGGATCCACTCCCTTTTGGCTAATAGCTACTGTAAATCATTCTGCAGTTTCACATGGAGAAATTATTCTTCATTTCTCCCCCTATGACTATGGTGCATGGGGTGACAGGTACAAAGTATCTGCTGCATTCCATCTCAGAGGCAGCTGCATTTCAGTGGTGAGATCACTTTGGAGGGTACCAGGAATTGGGAGAAGGACATAGCAATTGACACTGTGCTCCCCTGTGACCTACACTCATGGCACATAGCCTTATGCATACACATTCTAGACTGGTTAATAGGAGTCTGACCTCAGCAAGTTCCAATTCTTCAGTGTTGTGACGTTATTTAGTTGTATTAGTTTAATCAAATGGAGCAGCCTGTGATCAATAGATGGCTGCTTGTGTCTTAGTGATCAATCCCTTATTCATAAATGTGTAGCTTCCCGGCCTCCTGCTAGCACTTATTTTCTGTGAAAGGTAAAAATTGAGGGGAAGCAATTTCCCCATTCCTCACAGCCCTGCAAAACTATCTGACAACAGGTTAACAGCATTAGAATATACTGACTGTGCATGCTTAAAGGTAGTGGAGGGCTCTTTGATTTTGTACATGAAGGCTGAGCAAGATCCTATGGCTGGAAGTTGGAATTAGACAAATTCAAACTGGGAAAAAAGGTGCAGATCTTTCCCGGGAAGGGTAATTAACCAGTGACACAGATTACCAAGGAATGCAGAGGCTTCTCCATCACTTGAAGATGGTAAATCAAAACAGGAGGTCTTTTCAAAAGATATGCTCTAGTACAGAGATTCCCAAACTTTTTTGCTGAGCACCCATTTGGAGATTTATGTCCCGTCGGCACCACCTCTCTCAGGGGAAGGGGTGCCCTATATTCACAGGGGTGACAGGTGGGGGGCAAGAATGCCCGGTACCCATAGGGATGGAGGGAGTATTCACCATGTGGCAGTTGAGGAAGTCTTCCACTCTCTGCAACAGTCAGGTGGTCTCAGCTGCCAGGACCCGTCTCTCTGCCTGTCTTGCTCCCTGCCCCAGGTAGGAAGCAAAAGGGGCCATGCTGAAGGGCCGGGGTCAGGAGGGGAGCAGAAGGCTGTACCCATGAGTACTGCCTCCCTGCCAGTGACATCCCCCTGCCAATGCCCCCGACCCTTCAGCACTGTCCATCCACTTCCCCTGCACTGTCTCTGTCTGACAGAGGCTCTGTGCCAGGGGTTGCGCTGAAAGGCCGCAGTCAGGAGGGGACCCTGTCTGACAGGGATCTGTGCTGAAGGGCCAGGGTCTGGGAGAGGTTCTGTCTGGCAGCAGGGTCAGCGCTCCCGAGATGCATCCTTTGGCTTTTGCTCACAGTGTCCCCACTGGCCTCCCCAGCAGAGGAAGGTAGCTGCCAGTTGGTGGCTGTGGCAGATGGGCATAGAGCCTGTTCCCAGCAGCTGAGACCACCTGTGCTCCCCTCCCCACAGCTGATAACCTTGTCACACCTCCCCAGGGGGGAGTGCCCCACAGTCTGAAAACATCTGTTCTAGTTCAAACGCCAGTTGTTGAATTTGACATAGGAATCATTGGCTGAAATTCTATGGCTTGTGTTATGTGGGAGGTCAGCCAGAGGGTCACAGTGTCCCTGGCCTTGGAATCTATGACTGTGTGAAAATACAGAGTGGCAAGGAATCCTGCCACCAAACTAAAAAGTTCAAATGTTTCGAAACCACAATCCAGCTCCCCAGCAGTTGTAAATGGGTGAGGAGCTGAGGAGCTGCCCCTGTGACTCTGCACTGCAGTTTTATTTCTGTGGCAACATGTCCCCTGAAATGTTTCACAGATCAAATAATTCTGGTGTCAACATGAAAAAGGCAACTTCCCCCTCCCCACCCCCTTATAAAAACTGGCCTGTAACCCCCGCACTCCTGACAATGGGATGTAGCACAGAGGCGATGGGCAGCCAACCTCAGAATATGCAAGCCACTTAATGGATGCTGTGACATTCCCAGCCCTGATGCAAGAGAGATCATTACTGGTGCAGGGTGGAGTTTAACACAGTCAAACGTCCTGTCAGTTTCACCTCTTCCCTTTCCCTTCCTGTGCATGGATATGCCAGCCCACTCTACTTTTCCATCTCACTTCCACTCTCTTTCCCTGGCTTTCTCTCTATCTACCTTTTTCTCTCTCTTTCACTCCCTACCACTTCACAGCCATTGCAAGTGGCCCACATGCACAGAGGGGATCAAGGGCGAAGGTTTCTTTCTTTCTTTATTCTTTCCCATTGATAGCAGAATGAAGAGGCTGCTTTTGAAACTGGGGCTGACAACTGAGTAGTTCAGAGTTTGGTTATGTCATAGAATCTGATAGGTTTCAGAGTGGTGCCATGTTAGTCTGTATCAGCAAAAAAACCGAGGAGTCCTTGTGGCACCTTAAAGACTAACAAATTTATTTGGGCATAAGCTTTCGTGGGCTAAAACCCACTTCATCGGATGCATGCAGTGGAAAATACAGTAGGAAGATATAGATATATATACAGAGAACAAGAAAAAATGGGTGTTGCCATATCAACTGTAACAAGACTAATCAATTAAGGTGGGCTATTATCAGCAGGAGAAAAAAAGCTTTTGTAGTGATAATCAGGATGGTCCATTTCCAACAGTTGACAAGAAGGTGTGAGTAACAGTAGGGGAAAAATTAGCATGGGGAAATAGTTTTACTTTGTGTAATGACTCATCCACTCCCAGTCTTTATTCAAACCTAATTTAATGGTGTCCAGTTTGCAAATTAATTTCAATCTGCAGTTTCTCTTTGGAGTCTGTTTTCAAAGTTTTTTTGTTGGAGAATTGCGACTTTTAGGTCTGAAATTGAGTGACCAGAGAGATTGAAGTGTTCTCCGACTGGTTTTTGAATGTTATAATTCTTGATGTCTGATTTATTCCATTTATTCTTTTACGTAGAGACTGTCCAGTTTGGCCAATGTACATGGCAGAGGGGCATTGCTGGCACATGATGGCATGTATCACATTGGCAGATGTGCAGGTGAACGAGCCTCTGATAGTGTGGCTGATGTGATTAGGTCCTATGATGGTGTCCTTGGAATAGATATGTGGACAGAGTTGGCAACGGGCTTTTGTCATAAATATAAAGGGAAGGGTAAACCCCTTTAAAATCCCTCCTGGCCAGAGGAAAAATCCTCTCATCTGTAAAGGGTTAAGAAGCTAAAGGTAACCTCGCTGGCACCTGACCAAAATGACCAATGAGGAGACAAGATACTTTCAAAAGCTGGGAGGAGGGAGAGAAACAAAGGGTCTGTGTCTGTCTGTATGCTGCTTTTGCCAGGGACAGAACAGGAATGGAGTCTTAGAACTTTTAGTAAATAATCTAGCTAGGTATGTGTTAGATTATGATTTCTTTAAATGGCTGAGAAAAGAACTGTGCTGAATAGAATGACTATTCCTGTCTGTGTGTCTTTTTTGTAACTTAAGGTTTTGCCTAGAGGGATTCTCTATGTTTTGAATCTAATTACCCTGTAAGGTATCTACCATCCGGATTTTACAGAGGTGATTCCTTTACTTCTATTAAAAGCCTTCTTGTTTTTTCATTGTTCTAAGATCCAAGGGTTTGGGTCTGTGGTCACCTATGCAAATTGGTGAGGATTTTTACCAAACCTTCCCCAGGAAATGGGGTGCAAGGGTTGGGAGGATTTTGGGGGGAAAGACGTGTCCAAACTACGTTTCCCAGTAAACCCAATTAAAGTTTGGTGGGGGCAGTGGAAATTCCAAGGGCAAAGGGTAAAATTAATTTGTACCTTGGGGAAGTTTTAACCTAAGCTGGTAAAAGTAAGCTTAGGAGGTTTTCATGCAGGTCCCCACATCTGTACCCTAGAGTTCAGAGTGGGGGAGGAACCTTGACAGTTTTGTTGAAAGGATAGGTTCCTGGGTTAGTGTTTTTGTTGCACATCTGCCAATGTGATACATGCCATCATGTGCCAGCAATACCCCTCTGCCATGTACATTGGCCAAACCGGATAGTCTCTACGCAAAAGAATAAATGGACACAAATCAGACATCAAAAATTATAACATTCAAAAACCAGTCAGAGAACACTTCAATCTCCCTGGTCACTCAATTTCAGACCTAAAAGTTGCAATTCTCCAACAAAAAAACTTCAAAAACAGATTCCAATGAGAAACTGTAGAAGTGGAATTAATTTGCAAACTGGACACCATTAAATTAGGCTTGAATAAAGACTGGGAGTTGATGGGTCATTACACAAAGTAAAAACTATTTCCCCATGCTAATTTTCCCCCTACTGTTACTTACATCTTCTTGTCAACTGTTGGAAATGGGCCATCCTGATTATCACTTCAAAAGCTTTTTTTCTCCTGCTGATAATAGCTCACCTTAATTGATTAGTCTCGTTACAGTGTGTATGGCAACACCCATTTTTTCATGTTCTCTGTATATATATATCTTCCACTGCATGCATCCGATGAAGTGGGTTTTAGCCCACGAAAGCTTACGCCCAAATAAATTTGTTAGTCCACAAATACTCCTCGTTTTTTATAGAATCTGATCTTAACCACATTTTAAGAGTTAGTCAAACTTTTTCTTTTCTTTTCAGTGTAGTTGTAGCCGTGTTGGTCCCAGGCTATTACAGACACAAGGTGGGTGAGGTAATCTCTTTGGTTGGACCAACTTCTGTTGGCGAAAGAGACAAGTTGCCCACTTCACATTCAACGGCCTCTTGCAATGTGTGTAAACTCCATATGCGTAACAATCTGTTCTACCTTGTATTTTGCTGCAACATTCTTGAGTACTCTGAAGAAGAGCTCTCTGTAGATCAAAAGCTTGTCTCTTTCACCAACAGAAGTTAGTCCAACAAAGGATATTACTTCATCCACGTTGTCTTTCTTTCCATCAACAGTCATTGCTTCTTTTTTCTCTAATCTTAGTTTCCTATCCCCTTGTGTGTTAGACCATCCCCTTTGGAGTAAAGGAGAGTGTTTCTGGAAAAGGCATTCTAAAAATTACACCAAAATAGGAAAGTATAATCTGCCCCCATTATCTGTGTGAGTTTCTCAAGTGAGCAGCAGCCTGGGGTTGTATTTCCATGAAGATGTGACAGTTAAGGTGAGACAGCATTTGCTTATGTATCCTGAAAGCACCCTCTTTTATGGTTTCTGGAGACCCAACACACATCACATTGCCAGCAAACATAGCAATCAGCTCAAATGTTATGCATAGCACAGAGGTCGTAGGAGGTGATACTATTGGCACAACTAGGTACAAAGGCAATAAATGTGTAGAAAATAGGAATGCAGCCCAGAATCCCAGGAGAGATTATAATAAAACATCACAGTGGAGGTAAATCATAGGTGTACAAACATTGCTACTATGTGCTGTTCCTAACATGGGTGCATCTACAGTATCACTGCTGGTTTTGCTGTGCATGTCTGTTCTTGCTGAGTCTGGAACTGTAGGCTCAGTGATCCCTATCGTGTTGGAAATCCACAGTAGGGTTACATGCAATCTGAATGTCTGCTGCATTCCAGCCCAGAGGTGGCTGCATTTCAGTGGTGGAGCATCAATTCGGAGAGTAGCAGGAAAAGGGACAAGGGGCATTGCGCTCCCCCATCCATAGTGAACACACTCAGTTCCATCGGATAGGACATAGCCCACTACATACACATTCTAGACAGAGGTGGTAGTGATCTGCCCTCAGCAAACGCCAACTCTTCCATGCTGTAACATTATTTAGTGATATTAGTTTAGCTGGACTGAGCAGCCTGTCATCATTAGATAGCTGCTTGCTCTAAATCATCAATCCCTTGTTTATAAATGGGCAGTTCTGCAGCCTCCCAGTGACACTGCTTATGATGATTTTTGAGGTGTGGGGCAACTTGGCGGAAGTAACTTTCCCATTTCTTATTGCACTGCAGCATGGAGGAGGGGTTACGTTCATATCACATGAACAATGGTACTGCTAGGGCCTGCTTAAAAGTCACTTTTCCTTTGCTGATGTTTTGCGACTAACCCTGTCATATCAGGCTGTGATCTAGTACCAGTGCTGCAAACCATGACTGCCCAGGATAGGAGGTACCCTTTCTTAGCAGTGTGGAAGAGTGAGATGAATGTCTTTTTTGTAATTACCTACCCAATAAACATACTTATTAGTAATTGATGATCAGTGATCAGGGCTCTGTTATGCTAGGTGCTCTATATACACAGAGTGAAAGACATGTATTCTCTGTTGCCATAACTCCCTCTCTCTCTTTGCCCTTTGTACTCCTTTCTCCATCTCTTTCTCCCCAGCTTACCTCTCTCTCCTGACCCTAGCCTTCCCTGATGTCTTGCTTGCTCTCTCTCTCCCCCAATTTTGGAAGAAGTTAGCTTTTTAACATTTGCCCCAATACCTACCACATACCCTCTCTCAACCATGATGCACAGTGGCATATTCTCTTTCCTCTCAGCAGAGAGACGCAGGGAGCACTAGAGTATGTGTCTAGTTGTTTCAGAGTGATCTTTGCATGACCCATGCAAATGGTGCCTCAGTTGACATGGGTTGTGTGTGTTGGGGTGGGAGGGAGCTGGCAGAAGCCAGAGGTGGCTGAGAATGCTTAACCTTTTTGCATCTTTCCCTCTGACTTTGTCATCCAGGGGATCTTTGTGTACATCCCTTTCTAGCTGTGTTTTCTTCCTCTCCCTCCCTCAGCATGTGGGCTGATCGCTGCTCAAACTTTTAATTCAGATGGTAATTGGAATAATAATACAGGCAGAGCCCTTCTGGCTCTGTTGCTGCAGCTGGCTTCAGGGAGCTATGAATAGCTCTGAGTCACACGCACAGAGCTGGTTTCACATCAGATCATTTTGTTTTGTTTTCATATTCCCCATCCCCATCCCCGGGACTTCAAAGAAAAAAAGTTCCCCCTCTCACACTACCCCGCAATATAACTCAGGCAAAAGTATGTCAATAAAATCTCTATTTGGGTGCCAGAGAATGGGATGCCTAAAGAAATCAGTCGATTAATGAGGGTTTGGGGGGACGGATGGGGATTGCAGGCATCTATTTATAATGATGGAAAGAAAAGGCATACGTGCATGTGTAAAAATAGTGCACAGTTGATTGCAGCTTCCTCCGCTTACCTTCCACCTGTCACTTTTCTTCTTGGATTGTAAGATGTTTGGGGTAGGGAGTGTCTTTGCTTGTGTTTTGTACAGCACCTAGCACAATGGGACCTCTGTGTGCGACTGTGATATATAAGAACAACATAATGTAAAAATAGCCATACCAGGTCAGACCAGCGATCCATCTAACCCAGTATTCTATCTTCTAACAATGGCCAATGCCAGATGCTTCATAGGGAATGAACATAACAGGGCAATTATCAAGTGGTCCATCCCCTGTCATCCAGTCCCAGGTTCTGGCAGTCAGAGGCCTAGGGATGCCCAGAGCACAAGGTTGCATCCCTGCCCATCTTGGCTAATAGCCATTGATGGACCAATCCTCCATGAACTTATCTAATTCTTTTTTGAACCCCATTATAGTTTTGGCCTTCACAGCAGCCCCTGGCAATGAGTTCCACAGGTTGACAGTGTGAAAAAGTACTTCCTTTTTGTTTGTTTTAAACCTGCTGCCTATTAATTTCATTGGGTGACCTCCTGGTTCTTGTGTTATGTGAAGAGGTAAATAACACTTCCTTAGTCACTTTCTCCACACCCTTCATGATTTTATAGGCCACTATCATATCTTCACTTAGTCGTCTCTTTTCTAAGTTGAACAGTCCGAGTCTTTTTAATCTCTGCACACCTGGAAGCTGTTCCATACCCCTAATCATTTTTATTGTCCTTCTTTGTACCTTTTCCATTTCTAATCTATCTTTTTTGAGATGGGGCGACCAGAACTGCCTGCAGTATTCAAGTTGGGGGTGTACCATGGATTTATAAAGTGGCATTATGATACAGATGCTCCCCGACTTACACAATCATTCCGTTCCGGAACGCTTTGCGTAATTCGAATTTTGCGTAAGTCGGAAACGTATACCCGACCATTACGCAAAAAAAAAACCCCAAAAAACCAAACTCCTATTTCTAGCTTATGGAACTTTTTCCGTAAATGCAGATTTGCGTACGTCAGGTCTTGCGTAACCTGGGGAACGTCTGTATTTACAATCTTATTTTTATCCCTTTCCTAATGGTTCCTAACATTCTGTTAGCTATTTTGACTGACGCTGCACACTGAGTGGATGTTTTCAGAGAACTCTCCACAATGACTCCAAGATCTCTTTCTTGAGTGGTAACAGCTAATTTAGACCCCATCATTTTGTATGGATAGTTGGGATTATGTTTTCCAGTGTACATTACTTTGCATTGATCAACATTGAATTTCATATGCCAGTTTGTTGCCCAGTCACCCAGTTTTGTGTGAGACCCCTTTGTAACTCTTTGCAGTCTGCTTGGCACTTAACTATGTTGAGGAATTTTGTGTCATCAGCAAAATTTGCCACCTCACTGTTTACCTCTTTTCCCAGATCATTTATGGATCAAATAATAAATAATACTAAGGGATCTGAGTTCTATGTGCAGTTCCAAAGTTCTATGCCCGCTGTTTCTGTGACGGTCGAAAGAACCATAGATCTTTTCCACATGATCAAATTCTATATCCGTAATTCACCTGCTGTGCAGCTCCAGCCGTGGTAGCAATGGCAGGAGTACTATGGAATGCAGGGCTCAGAGCAGAGTTAGACAACACAGTGGTGAAAATGTCTGGGCCGTGTACACACTTGTGCTGTCACCATTGCAGTCACTGATGGAGGTGCACCAGTGGTGAATTATAGCTATGAAGTTTCCTTGCGCAGGCATAGCCAAAGTGCACAGCAAAATGGCAACCAGGAAATCCTTGGTGGCCACAGATTTGTTACAACATTATTGGCATCACCAAATACAAGGCCTAGGAGGGAGAGGATTAACTTGAAGAGCTGCAGGGGGGGGCGTGTTTCAGGCTGCTGATGAAATCAGGGCTAGAGAGGGTGACTTAGTGGTTTAAGTGTTATCCACACTAGGAGAGTGAGGTCTTTGTCCCCCTCTGATGGATGGCACACGTGAGAGGTTAGTGGGTCAGCTAAATCCAGGGAGTCAGTCCTATAGCTCACATGGTAGCAGATCATGCTTTTAGGTGCTGAAGGCCTAGGGCTCGTACCTGGCTGAGGTAACATTGCTCTTGTAACCCATACCTATAGGGAAGGTTACAAGAGCAATGCCCAATGTGGAGCTTGAACTTCTATAGCCCTCAAAGGCTTAAGATGAGCAGCCCCAAGCAGCAAAGTCTGTAATCCCCACTAGCAGAGAGGAGATTGCTGTCTTTCTCAGAGGCATCAGGTATGAATCTCCTAGATTTTCCCTCCATAACCGTTGGTTTGAATCCTATCAGGCTAGAGTCAGCCCTTCATCTTTCTGAGGTAAATAAACCCTGTGTGGGTGGGTGTGTATGGATAGATGGGGGGAGGCGGGGCAGTGTTTTAGATGAGACCTTCCTGTTTCCTCTCCATGGGCAGTAAACCCCTTGGCACTTTTTGCATGAGTAGACTTCAGTGTCTGTGCCCGCAGGCAGTATGCCCTCTCCTTCACTGTGGTGCAGCGCATTGCACGCCAGCTGGCTACCACCCTCCTACACCAGAGATGACTGCGGTTCGGTGGTTCTGCCGAGCTATAAAGCCTTTAGAGATTAAATGTACTATATTTTTGTCCCCAGGGAACCATTTGGCTCTTTCTTCTGCTACTGTAATACCATTAAAAATAAATCGTAGATCTGATAATGCCCATGAGATTCAGATTAAAGTGGATCACATGGTGCTTTCTGAAGACAAGACAGAGATCTCTGAGGTGGCCCTGACATAGAGAAGCTGGTCATTGACCACGGGGTAGTGTCATGGCAGACTCTGAAGCAGCACCTGCAACAAGGCACTGAGCGACAGCTGCCTCCCATCCCTGGACGAGTCGCTGGTATGTTTCTTTCTCTTCCAGGTTATGATAGACGTTGGGGGGGCATATCCAGATGGAAACAGCTAACGAGTTTATTTCTGTCTTGCTCCTGATTTGGGTAGCTCCGGGTTTTGTGATTCTACGGCTTCCCTTTTCCAGTCAGGGGAGTGCTGATTCAGACTGCCACACTACCTCTCTGGGCCTATCCTGGCCAGCCTCTCAGTGGGTCATGCAGTCACATAGCACTCTGGCAATCCACTCAGTCTCCTCTCTGGTCCTCTGGGCTGGCCCAAGACACGGTCCCTGCCCCCTCAGAGGAAGCAGCATCATAAATGCATTTAGACGAGTTGTCCCAGTAAACCAATGAAATCCTATCACCGGGCAATGACACACCCGGTGTGTTAAGCCTAGGACGCATGTAGGGTTTTCAACAATCCCGTATTACAAGGGATGTCCCTTATTTAAATAGATAATTGCCTGTCCTGTTCTTAATTTCCATACAACAAGATCAGGAGTTGCTGGGTGCTACAAAAGCAGCAAGAAATATGCCTGGCGAATGTAGATGAGGACTGCGTATTTATTATTAATAATGATGATAATAATTAATATTGGGAGGTGGGGTGGGGGTGCTAAGAAAACAGTCCCTTATTTTTTACATAAATGTTGGCAACCTTAGACACGGGTGATTGAGCTATCCACACACATTGAGGGTTTCTGGTGACATCCTGTAATCCTGAGAACAAAGCTCAGCTCACCTGATCCTTGGGAGAGATAAATTGAGTCAATCACAGTTTCCCGGGATTGTGGTTGTTTATAACAGAAGGTTTTCATCACCAGATTTTGACACAATGCATGTTTTTATTAAAATCAGATCCAAATTCTTCCCCTGGCCCTGATCCTCATGAACCTCCCTCCCCACCATTGTGGCCTTATTCCTTTACCATGAACATCCTCACCTAATGCCTTACAACCCTGGCATGAATCCTACTGGTCCAAATTCCCATGCTATGTACCCTTTAGTGACCTTATCTTCCTGCCATGAGATCCTTCTGCAATGATCCCCTGGCTAACCCTTAGTCTTGCCAATAGCCCATTGACCATGATCCCCTCTGCCTTAAGGCTCCTGCTTTGAATTCCCCCTCCTCGTTACTCTATTCCCCCTGCCCTGATCCCAAAACAGGAGATAGATCATTTGATGATTACCTGTTCTGTTCATTCCCTCTGAGGCACCTGGCACTGGCCACTGCCAGAAGACAGGATACTGGGCTAGATGGACCTTTGGTCTGACCCAGTATGGCCATTCTTATGTTCTTATGATTTCAGATTGCTTTGCATAAACTCATTTGCATGTCAAGGCTATTAATGAACAACCCCATGGCTGTGAGGCCCAGAGTATGGGACTGGGATATCAGAACTGACCTGGCCTATCCTACACTTGACAGTTATTTGTATAGTTCAGTCTCATTGGCTAAAATGCTGTGAACATTGATCTGGCTGTTTCTCTTTCCCCTGGCTGCGAAGTCACAACATAAAATGCAGTTGTCTGATGACATCACAAACCTAGGTGACTTCTGCTCCCTCCATTATTAAAGCTACAGACACATGCACACCCAGAGATGATTTAAGTACAGATACTTCTGTAACTCACTGTCATACTTTGAATGGTGCCTAGGCTAAGACAACTGCTACAGAGGATGGCACAACAGTGGACGGCTCAAACAGCCCTGTCACAGAAGAGATGTGACCTGTGTTGGAGCTAATTTGCAGACTGCTACTTCTGTTGGAGTCTACAGCACTTCAAAAATGCCACGGCCGCTTTTCCCCTCAGGAACATTGGAGAGGGCCTGTCCACAGTCCCAAGGCCTAGCTAATGAGGAGGGGGAGGAACCCATATGCTGTTACCCGCATCACCCGCCACCTCCTCCAGACCATACTAAGAGCCTCATCAGCCCAGGGGACAATCATCTGGAAGATCCAGAGGGAGCCATTCCATTTTCCTTAAAGGGATTTGCAAAAACGAAAACTCGTGGCACAGCAAAAGAAGAAGAGTCGAAAAATAGAATGTTCGCAAAGAAATTGGCCAGACACAATCTAGGCCTTGAAGATGACTCCTTATCTCCAGAAGCACTGGGCTTGAGCTTGGAATTTCAGGAACCATTTTACAAAGACCTGGAGATGTGTGATACCTTATCAGATGATGAGGATGATGACTGGGGTGGGAGCTATCATCACCCTGCCCTTGAAAAAGCCCGTAAGTCCAGGTTTGCCAGCATGTCACCTTGTAGCCCGCACGATTCTTTATATCACAACACAGCCAGACAGTTGGGAATTGAGACATTTGCTCCCTGCCTCTATCCCAGCAACTTGTATGTTTCCTGCACAGCTCATGACAAGGCACCTGAAAGTTGTGCTCTTCATGAAGAATCCATAGGAGACAGGGAGTATCCATCTCTGCAGCTGAGCTATGAAGAACTCAGAGAGGAGAATTCCATGCTCAGGAGGAAGATCAAAAGTATCCAGAGCTTCTCAGAAAGTCAGACACGCATGGTGAGAAACCTGGAGAGAAGACTGAGAGCCAGTGTGGTCAAAGAGGAAAAAGAGGCTCAGGGTTTAGAATCCATTGTCCATCAGGCAGAACGGAATCTGCAGGGGATGGCCCAACGGGCCCTGAAGGCAGAAAGTAAGGCTGCAAAGCTGAAGCAGGAGATGTCCCTTCTCCAGGTGGAGCTGGAGAGCTTCAAGGCAGAGAATGACGTGCTGCGTGCAGGCCAGTCTGCCAGCCTGGGGGCAGTGCAACAAAATGTAGACGTTGCCTTGCAGAATCTCTGCCAGGTTATAGCCAATGCACACTTGTCAATCAAACAGCTGGTCTCAGGAACGGAAATGCTGCATTATGTGGCTGACCTCCTGAAATCCATAGACAAGATTTCTGAAGTCAAAAAGGAAGATGATGCATGAAACAGCACTTAGGGTGCTCCCACTTGTGAGTGTATAGACTGAGATCACATTGTTCCCAGACTGCAATCAGTCATGCAATGTTTGCTTTCACATGCTGAAATGTTGCGTGTCTTCAAATAGGTGGCCTTTATCCTTCCCAGAAGTACTTTTATTGTAATTAAATATGAATTTCATGTACTAATGGAGTGTTAGCCTCCGGTGCTCTGTTTCAACAGTGCAGTGCTACAGGCTGGGAGAACCAGCTCTTTGTTCTGTCCTCGACAGAGGTCCCGTGTCGAGGTATTTTACAGGCTTTGGGCTACAAACCAGAGCCCACATTGGGAAGGTGGTGGCACAGAGGCTCGGTACCAGCAGAAGGCCCTGCAGATGCACTGGCTGACTCAACCAGAGTTCTTTCACGGGAGCTGGGGCAGAGCACGCCAGAGGGGGCTGTGTTATCCTTTATCAGATAGCAATCTACACTCCCACCTGGCTTATTTGTGCTGGCTGGCACAGAAGGTGGCTGGGCCTCAACTCTGTGCACATCTCACCTGTCCCTCTCCCCCTGCCCCCGTTGGTGGCTTGGGGAATGGAAGGAACCAGAGTTCTGGGCATGTTTGCATAGGGTTACAACGAAGGGAAAGCTCCTTATACCCTCTTAGCACTTCCCTTGAACTCAGGGTCAATCACAGTCTGTCCCTTTAGATGCAGAGGGTTCCTCTCCCTGGAACTTTTACATCCATGCATGGATAAGGACGAGAGAGACTTGCTCAGTAACCTTTATGAATTTGTTAAATATCCAAGTGTGAGCTGAGACAATGTCCCTTTCTTCACACTACTAGCTCCAGTGCGGCCTAACTGTGTGTGAAAATGCTTTGATTTCCATGTCCTTGTCCCATGGCAGAAAGGGAAAGTGCTGAGATTTAGCCATCACGGTAGCTGTACTATCTCAAGAAGGGGATGCTCCTCCTCCCACTGCTAGACCTGCGTGTGTTGATGTGGCAACCCTAACTCTGAATCTCCTACCTATTGCAGTTTGCTAAAGAATATACAGCACAGGCATCTATTTTACTAGAATTTTCTCAACAGCTTTAATGCTCTTGGCCACCAGGGAAGGGTGGCAAGTCTCCAGCCCCTGATGGAGCTGGGTGGGGTGGCTCTCAAGTGGCTGTGTTTATTTCTGCCCAGGTAGGCTAAGAGGGTAATTATGGACAATTATTTGTCTTCACCTTGAGCCCAGCCAGTAGAGTACCCAAGGTTCTATCATGTCTTCACTGCTGTTCACTCATGATTCCATTCTGTCCATGCTCCTCTTCAAGTGGCCATGTATGGATGGTCTCAGATACCAAAGTGCCTGAGCAACATTTTTATCTGGCTGTGAGGCAGCTGGTTGAAACTCAGCCCAGCCAAGCCAGAGGTAGGAGGAAGTGTTTTGAGGAGCTGGCTTGTGGTTTGTCCATGTTCATTATTCAGGGAGTGTGTCCACCACTAGTTAGCCAGAAGCAGAACCTGGGGATCACCCTTAGCAGCGTGGAACTCCATTTTGCACCAGTGATCAGAAGCGGCTATTACTGTCCCTGGCTTAGAAACCCAGATGTTTCGCTTAGACTTGGACTGTGACCAAATCATGCACCATGCCTTTCTCACATCCAGGCTAGTCCACTGTAATGTGTTCCTAATCACGCTTTCCTTGAATTTGCCCTGGAAAAATGGTTGCTTACTTGCTCCTGATGATGGGAGTGGGCTGGTTATGCCTGCATTCTGCAATGGCTGCCAGGAACCCAAAGAGTACAGTGCAGGATTAGCACTGGTCCACAAAGCCCTTCCTCATCTAAGAGTCATCACCCCTTGCAGTATGTTACTGCAGCTCCAGTCAGCCAGGACAAGTTGATTCTTGGTCCTTCGGGTTCATGGTTCTTTGGTTTAATCAAGACCAGGCCAGGGGCATGGCTTTCTAAGTCCACTGAACCCTCTGCAGCTGGTTGTCTACCAGAGTCCTTCCTTGGCTGCTTTGGGGGCATGTTGTAAGGCCTGTTTATTACTGCAGCCTTGTCCCTATCTCTGGGTACCTCCTGAGTATCACTTTGCTTTTTTGTATCCGTTAACCACTTTCCTTCTCTGTCTTTGGGGTGTGTTCACTAGGAAGCGTTCCCTTTTGCCTGGGGTGGTGGAGGTGGTTTGCCTGAAGGCTTCTGAGCTCCTTTAGCCCTTGTTTTTGGTGTATTCTGACCATCTGATCTCTAATCACCATGTAAGCTTTTATGTTACTGTAGTACATAATGCTAGGTGGCTTAGAAAAGTGCTAAATCGTGGGTTCTTGACCTGGGAGTTATGACTGACCTGCCCTTCCCATATTGCTAACTGGGAGGGGAGACTGGGTTAGGTACACGGGAGCCTTGGGGGCTGTGGTATGGCAAAGGGGGCTGCAGTATGGTGATTGCTGGGAACTGCTGTACTGTCTGTATAAATCAGTTCTTTATACCTGTTTTTACAACTAGTGGATTGAGACCAAGTCTTGGCGAGATAGAGCAACATTATGAGGCCTCTCCTGAGTGATCACAGAGACCTGGGAACTCCATGCTCTGCTCGCTTGGCCAGGGACTGCTCTTTTTGGTTGTCATGTTGATGGGATTTTCCTTTGTTGTTTGTCTCTAAGGTGTGTGCTCAGCACCAATCACAGGTATGGCTGGAGCCACAGCTCATCAGGGGTGGGTCCCAGCCTCACCTGGTCCCATGTGAGCTCCGCTGTTTGAGACTCGTGACACGTACAACTCCCACTGCATTTCACGATCTGAGATACCCTGATGATAAAGCGAGCCATGGGTAGCGTCCGAGTTAACAGGTGAGTGACCCTTTCTCAAAGGCTGTCATCATCCTTGGGATTATGGGATTCCTTGCCCAACCCCTTCTCCCCTCAGCGGCATGTGTGTCTCTTTAAATCTATTCCAAACTACACCTCATCACTCCCCACAGTGTCAATGGCTGCCAGGCCACACCTGCTCTGCTTCCCCTCTCCAAGTTTATGGCCCTTTTCCCCTGCTCCCACCTTATTAGGAATGTGCCACACATATGTGAGGAGTTACCAGTTCTCAGCCAGATCAGTCCCTTTAGTGGAAAGGGGAAGCAGATGAGGGGAAGGTGACGGGCTGAGGCAGTTGCCCAGCAAGAGGGGAGATGAATTACAGATTTCTGCCTGTAATCATCAGGAGATAAATGCCCACCTTCCTTAGACCTCACTTTGCCCTTCCCAAATGAACGGAAGAGGGTGAATGATTTGGGAGATGATTATTATCGCCTTGAAGGGACCCCCATGTTTGATTCATGAGGCATCTCAGGAACAGTTAGAGACGGGGTCAAGGAAGCCATCTTGGAGAACTCCAGATGGTATGCTAACCTAGGGAGATCAATGGAGTACAGAGACGGTCCTTGAAGGAGAGGCACTGAAAGCCAGGATGCCCCCTGTGGGCTCCCTCCTCCTGAAAGTCTATCAACTTAATTCTACCAATGGTCAGAGCATCCACTCTGATTATGGGATCAGGGAACAACTGTGATGTCATAGAGAGCCTTATGTGACCTAACAGTAGCAGCTTTCTTCCTGACAGGGAGCAGGGAAGTGGTTGGGATATTCTGAGGGAGAGGGGAGCGTGAGAGCGGGACAAGCAGCTCTCAGAGAGAGGGAGTTTCTCACAGGGAATCTGCCAGCACTTTGGCTGTTGTTGATCTCTAAATTACACCTTTGGCTCTGGATACAGGATGCTGGGAGCCATGTTCGTTGCTGTGGCAACAGAATTGTCCTGAACTCAGGAAGTGTATAAACATTGTCACAGATGCACAATTAGATCAGTGAGGAGAAGGCAACAGAAAATAGAAACTTCCAACCTTATATAATTCAGGGCCAAAATGTTATAAGATCCCAGGCCCTTGTGCTTAGTCTTCTCTGCTGGCTGCATCTGCACCTCATTGTAAATTAAGACTCGCGGGGCTTTGAGGTATTTTCTCAGAGTTAAGGCAAGTCAAGATTTCAGTGTTGTGAGCTTCCTCACAGTGGAGTTCAGTCAGGACTTGGGTAGAATGAGTTTCCTTGCAGCAATGCTCTGCAAAATGTCCAACCAGGGATCCACCAATCTTTAGAGCCCTGCGTGGATACAAACACGTGTATCTGCATCCAAGCTGTGACCTGCACAATTTATCTGCGGATATCCGCAGATTTGCAGGTCTCTACACCGGGGGCCGGGCTGAGGCTCTGAGGTACCGCACCCCCCCGCCCCACCGGAGCCCAGTCGGGGAGAGCCACGCAGGCAGCTGTGAGGAGCCCGCCTGGAGTTGTGGACCCTCCACCTGCCCTTGGCCAGGCGGGGAGTCTGAGGGGCGGGGCCACAGCCGGGAGCTGCTCTTAGGTCCCCCCCGCATCACGGGCAGGTGGAGGGTCCGCCACGGCTCCTCACGGCTCCCCAGCTGGGCTTCACGCGGCCTGGCCTGGGGCGGGGGGTGACCTGGGGAGCTGTCCGAGGGGTGCTCGGGCCCCCAGCCCAGGGCAGGTGGAGGGTCCGCCGCAGCTTCCCGCAGCTCCCCGCCTGGCTCTGACTGTGGCCGGGCTGCTGCTCCGAGCTGGCCGGAGCCAGAGAGCTGTGCTGGCAGCTGACTCCCTCCACCTGCCCCGGGCGAGGGGCCCAAGCAGCCCCCAGCCCCTGTCCCTGCCCCGCAGGCCTCCCGCCCAGGACAGGTGGGGCAACCCAGGCTCCCCACAGCTGCCCGTGTGGCTCTCCCAGACCGGGCTCCAGTGGGGGAACGGGGGGGGGCCTCAGAACCGCAGCCCAGCCACAGTAAGAGCCAGGGGGGCAGCCGCAGAGGACCTTCCACCTGCCCTGGGTGGGGGGCCCGAGCAGCACCCGGTCCCTGCCCCCCAGACCCTGCACTCAGTTCCTCACAGCTGCTCGCCCGGCTCTTACCGTCAGAGCCCTTTGTGGATACATTTGCATCCACATCCGCGCTGCTGTCCATGGACATAAAGCAGAAACTTGTGGATTTGCAGGGCTCTACCAATCTTACTGCCGTGTCTTGGTAGAACCAGCTGGGGAATCCAGTGTTGTGAACTTCCTCATGACAGTGCCCTGTCAGGACTCCAACACTTCCTCACAGCAGCATCCTGACAATGCCACAGAGGACCCAGACAGTGCCAGAGGAGGACTCGTGCTCTTCCTCAGAGCTCTCCCTTGGCAGTGCCCAGCTAGCCACAACTCCAGTTGTTTCCACTTCTTCACAGCAGGGCTTTGTCTCTGAGAGCATGAGCTTCCTCCTGGGGAGCCAGTGACCCTGTACGTGCTCAGGTTCCCCCCCACACACACTCTTTTTGTTTATACCTCAGCAGTTTTTTTTCTCTGAAAGGTACAGCATTGTCTCAACTGAAGAGGATGGGCACAAGGTCTCTGCTCTGGGCAACATGAATGGGCACAGCTGGAATGGGAAAGGACATGTCCCCAGGCGGAAACGCCGTAACCGTTTTGTGAAGAAGAATGGCCAGTGCAACGTGTACTTTGCCAACCTGAGCAACAAGTCTCAACGCTACATGGCCGACATCTTCACCACATGTGTGGACACTCGCTGGCGCTACATGTTTATGATCTTCTCAGCAGCCTTCCTGGTCTCCTGGCTCTTCTTCGGCTTCCTCTTCTGGTGCATTGCTTTCTTCCATGGTGATCTGGGTGCCACTGGGGTGGGCGGTGTCCCCAGTACTGCAAAACCCTGCATCCTTCATGTCAATGGCTTCCTAGGAGCCTTTCTCTTCTCGGTGGAGACACAGACCACCATTGGGTATGGGTTCCGTTGTGTGACTGAGGAGTGCCCGCTGGCCATCATGGCAGTAGTGGTCCAGTCCATCGTCGGCTGTGTCATCGACTCCTTCATGATCGGCACCATCATGGCCAAGATGGCGCGGCCCAAGAAACGGGCCCAGACCCTCCTTTTCAGCCATCATGCTGTCATCTCTGTGCGCGATGGCAAACTGTGCCTCATGTGGCGAGTGGGAAACTTGCGGAGGAGTCACATTGTGGAGGCTCATGTCCGGGCTCAGCTCATCAAACCCTACATGACACAGGAAGGTGAGTACCTCCCGCTGGACCAGCGGGACCTCAACGTGGGCTATGACATAGGCCTTGACCGCATATTCCTGGTGTCCCCCATTATCATTGTCCATGAGATTGATGAGGAGAGCCCACTCTATGGAATGGGCAAGGAGGAGCTTGAGATGGAGGACTTTGAGATTGTTGTCATCCTGGAGGGGATGGTGGAGGCCACAGCCATGACCACCCAGGCTCGCAGCTCCTACCTGGCCAGTGAGATCCTCTGGGGCCACCGTTTCGAGCCTGTGGTCTTTGAGGAGAAGAACCGCTACAAAGTGGACTACTCACACTTCCACAAGACCTACGAGGTGGCTGGCACCCCTTGCTGCTCAGCCCGGGAGCTGCAAGAGAGCAAGATCACTATCCTGTCTTCTCCGCCACCTCCTAGTGCCTTCTGTTATGAGAACGAGTTGGCCTTAGTCAGCCAAGATGAAGATGAGGATGAGGATGAGGTGGAAGTGGGGCCCGGGTTAGGAGGAAGCACCAAGAAGGATGGAGGAGTCATCCAGATGACGGAATTTGGGAGTCACTTGGATCTGGAACGGCTACAGGCTACCATCCCCCTGGACACCATCTCCTACCGCAGAGAGTCAGCCATCTGACTCCTCCTGCCTTTCCATTCCACATCTATTGCCCACCATCTCCTTCTCCCTTTCATTCCAGTGCTTAATTGAACTATTCCCCAGAGAACCTCCTTTGCCTATGTCTCAGCCCCTGAGCATGTACAGTGTGAGACATGTTCATGTTTCCAGTGGGCACAACCCACACTGGAACAGACTTCTTGCAACCAGATGGGAGAGCAATATGTGTATTTTGAACTCCCACATTGACAGCTGATGTGAGGGAATGCCCCCACAAGCCCCACCACTGTTTGGGGCTGGAACCATGGGAAGACAGGCTTGGACCCAAAGCAATCACCTCAGTACAACCGTTGGCCACTAAATGGGTCCAGCTTGTTACCAGGGACAAAGTAGGCTATAAATGCCAACCAAACTGGGAGGCCAGGAGAATCTGGGGGTCATGGGGAAAGAGTGAAAAGGATCCGGGAAGTGGGGTGTATTTTGCATGTTTTTTGCTTGTTGTACATGATATTATTGTATATAAAACAGATCAAGAACCAAAATCCATATTCTTCCATTTAAAATCCTAGATCAGGAGTCAAGGACTCAGTAGCCCTCTTGACTCTCTCTCTGGCCCTTGGCATCCTTGACTCTCAGAGGCAGGTTGACTCCACCTACCCATCCCAAGTCTCCCTTGGTTCTTTTTAAAAACTATTCCCGACTTTTCCCAGAGACACCCACCAGAGGAGGCAGAGCTCTGTGTGTGCAGAGGGAATGTTAACTGGGGCAGTGTCTGGATGACAGACAAATGACTCGTTCAGGACAGTGGTTCCTCCACAGACTCTTTCCACCTCCTCTGTCCTCCTCCCTCTGTGAGCAGCTGTACAACAGCTGTAACTATTTATTTTTAAAAAGAAAAGGAGTACTTGTGGCACCTTAGAGACTAACCAATTTATCTGAGCATAGGCTTTCGTGAGCTACAGCTCACATGAGCTGTAGCTCACGAAAGCCTATGCTCAGATAAATTGGTTAGTCTCTAAGGTGCCACAAGTACTCCTTTTCTTTTTGTGCTGTAGCTCACGAAAGCCTATGCTCAGATAAATTGGTTAGTCTCTAAGGTGCCACAAGTACTCCTTTTCTTTTTGTGCTGTAGCTCACGAAAGCCTATGCTCAGATAAATTGGTCAGTCTCTAAGGTGCCACAAGTCCTCCTTTTCTTTTTGTGAATACAGACTAACATGGCTGCTATTCTGAAACCTATTTATTTTTAATAAAGTATAATGCCCCAGGGGAAGTCTGGAAAGAAGAGAGAGAAAGAGACCCCATGGCTGAGGTAGTGTGCAGTATTATTACTGCTAGGATCTATTTGATATTTATATTGCAGTAATGCCCGGGAGCCCCAATCAGGGCCACATTGGCCTAGGTCCTGGAGATGCCCATACGAAGATGGACCCTACCCTAAAGAGTTTGCAGTCCAAGAAAACAAGTGGCATATGAAAAGTGTTGGGACAGGGATACCACCCGTTATATACACATAAACATATCCACTTGGTATAGCACTCGGTGCCCTTCGGATGGGGGCAAGGCCACCTAGAGGTTGATGAGCCTCCTAGGGGAGAGCGGGGTCTTTTAGCTCAGGCAGGAGAGGTTCATGCATTAAGAACCACAGGTCCCAGGTTCAATCATATTGCCAATAGCCCACCCAGGGTTACAGATGTATTCATTGTATTATACATGTACATACCTTTGCTTAAAAATTATGATACGTGAAGTGTCAGCTATGCCCATGAGGAGATCAATCCTGCTCTTGTTGAAGCCAATGGGAGTTCTGCCAGCGACGTCAACAGCAGCAGAATTAGAACCTTAGTGAGCAGCAGGCCAAAGCACCAGATCTATCTAAAGCTTTCTCTTACTTCAGTAAAGTGGTGTGCTCTTAACTTGAGTTAGCTAACTGGACGTATAATCCTAGTGAACACAAGGCACTTTATAGTTGTCACACACATTGGCAGGTTGAGTTAAAGCCCACCCCTGCCATACTCTTTAATTCAACCTGCAAACTTGGAAGAAGACTACAAACTGCTTTGTCTTCACTAGGATTTTATCTCAAGTTCATTAACTCAAACACACCTTTTTTTGGTCGTGAAGACAAGGCCTAAAAGAGACTGTCTTGGAAGTTATCCCACTACTGCCACCCAGTGATTTATTTATACAGGAGGAAGCCAGGGAAATCCTCCCCCTACTAATTGTCTCTTCCTTGGTTCTAAGCATTCACTAGCTTCCCAGCCCAAGGAGATGTATTTTCCTCTTCTCACTAGGCCAGAGCCTGAAGTCATTACTCAAGTTTTGCTCAGATAAGATTCTCACTGAAGTCAAGGGGAGTTTTGCCTGAGAAAGGGTTCCAGGTCACCAGTTATATTACAGGCATGCTTACTAGGTAGGTGAAGAAATGGGGGTTACAGCAACTATTGGTAGGTTTTATTAACAATAGCAAAAACTCCTCCATTAGTGGGCATATAAAATATGTGCAGAGAAGGGGGGGGGGGAGTGAGGAATCTGTGAGTGCACTGCACTGCTGCTTAGTGGTTCAGTGTGGCCTATGGGAACTATGGAGATGCTTTCCACCCAGGAAATGGAAGCTGTGGAGACAGTCCTTCAAAACTACAGAGAAAAAATACAAGAGAGAAAAAACAACCAGATTGACGGAATAGCTGCTCTTGGTCCATACAGCTAAACCCCATGGGAGAGCAGCTGCTTTACATGAGAGAATGACCTCCCACCCCATCTCCTGGGGCACCTATGACACAAGGAAACTGGAACAAAATACACATGTAGCATGACAACATTTGTAACTGGTACAAAATGGGGGAAGGGAAGGAGGGAATGGATAGCACAGGGAGTAGAAGAGAGGAGATTAGGAGGAGGGGATGAGAAGGAGAAGCTTAGGGAGCAAGAGTAGGAGAAGGATGAAGTGAAAGTGGGGGGGATGAAGGAATAAGAAAGATGAAGGGAGCGAGGTTGTGAGGGGATCAGGGAATAGGTAAAGGAGAGTTAGGAGGAGGAGGAGAAAGGAAGGGGGAGTAGGTGAGAACCGCCAGGAATGAGGAGGAGGAACGAGGGTAGATGTGTAAATGGTCCTTCACCCACCTTCCTAAATAGGTCAGCAATGATTCATTCATACCTCCCCCCTTGGAAGGTACATATTAGTAAATGTGCGTAGGAGCCACATAGATTATTGTGTCTCTAATGGATTTTCCCATCGCTAGCATGACATGCACCCTCATGTACCACTTGCTGATCCATGTGTGTCCCTGTCCCTACTTCTCCTCTCTTCTCTCCCAGCTGCTAATTAATGAAGGGGTTTGTTTGTTTGTTTTTCCCCTTGAGGGCATAAACAAGGCTCAGTATTGACCTGGCTTTTAATATAGCTTTCAGAGGCTTGTGCCTGTCGCTGGGGCACTGTACTGGAAACAACTAATGGACCGAGAAGGAAGGACTCCCTGTGTGAGGACACAGAAATCCAGGACACACATCCACAGACTGGGGAGGTGTACACAGGGAGAGGAACCCACACAGCTGTGCACCTGTGTGCCATGTAGCAGTGTACACCAGAGATAAGGCAGTGAGTGTGCAGACACAGGATGCTCACAAGATCGTCATGTGTCTGCATGTGCACAAGACTCTGCACATGCAGACATAAGGATGTGCACAAATACGTACACATGCAAACATGGTGACATGAGTGTGTGTACAATGCTCAGTGCATGCAGACATGCAGCCTTAGGGGAATGTGAAAATGGTCTACGTGGGCAAATACATCAATATGGGGCCCTGTGCTCTTTGCACAGGACTCAGCTTCAGCAAACATTGGTTTGGGCCTGTGCACACAGCTATCCATGTGCACACATACAGAGAAAGCATGCACACAAAGGTCTATGTGTGCAAATGTATAGAGATGGGGAAAGTGTGCAATACTCTGATGTGTAAAGATGAGGTGTGTACAATGCAATAAATGTGCAAGCATGCAGAGGCAGAGGTGTGTACAAGCAAACATGTAGAGATGGGGTAGGTAAACAAGGCTCTACACCCAAATTGACAACTCATAGCATTCAGGTATTGGGAGTATGGCCTCAAAAATATCATAAGATCGGCTACAAATCGTGAGACTTTTAAAAAATAGTAGGTTTGGGGATCATTTTATTTGTCTTCTGGTTTCTGTTTTTATATTTTCTCTGTAACCAGGAGGACTAGAAATATACTTTTTAAAAAATGAAAGCTGAGAGTCTCATTGAATCACATGATCCGAGCAGCTGGGGCTTTAAGGAAAAAAACACCAAATATTGAGAGACTCGCAATCAAACTGTGAGAGCTGGCAACATTGCCACACGTACAGAAAGAACAGAAGAGAAAGCTGAGGGAGACAGATGGAAGGAATGGTGGAGAGAAGAAGGAAAAGAGAGATGAAAGGAGGAGAATGAGCTCCTAATTCTTCCTCTCTTTCCCTTTGCTTTCACATGACACCCTGCCTTGCTCCAGCCCCTCCATTGCACCACGGGAGGGAGTGCCTCTCTCGGGAAAAAAGGGAAACTGAATGCCCAATGGTGAGGTGAGTGCTCTCTCCGGTGGAGTGATATGGAGTTAAGACAGAAATAAGATCTGCTACCCCCAAACACCATAACCACAGTCACAACTCAACCTCAACTCTGGGAGTGCAAAGCCAGTGAAAATGGCATCATTGAAGCCCTGTGGCCTGGTAAATATATGGAAACCCTGCAGTCTGGCCTATGGTGTTGCCATGGAAACCAAAACCTTACTGAGTTGTTATTATTTCCCTGGAGAACTCTTAGACCAGGGCATGACACCCTTGAGAAGGGCTCCCATATGTCCCTAAAAATGAGGAGGGTGCCTGTTTCCAGGCCTTGCCCTGGTCACCCAGGGTTGCAGCCAACTCCCACAATTTGTTGTATTTTTTAAACCCCCAGCTCCTGGAGTCTTGTGAATACCTGAGAGTCTCTGCTTTCATTTTAAAAACAAAGTACAGTACGTTTCTATCCCGCATGGTTGCAAAGAAAAGCTTGAAAACTAGAGACTCAGAAACAAGATGGCAAATAAAAAGATCTCCAATATTTATTATTTTTTTAAATCTTCAGATGTTGTGGGGCCTGACTCATGCTACTTCCATGCTTGGAGTTGCTTTCACGGCTTGTCCCTGTTGCCTGTACAAAAACTGTCTGGTAGTGATTTGTGTAACGCCTGCAGACTGGCCGCCTGAGTGGGTGATATTCAGGACAGGCTGGTGTGGCTGGGAGCGTGTGCACTTTAGGAACAATGTATCCCCCCTAGCATACCTGTCACACGTTGCTCCCTTCCCCTCTGCAAAGAGGACTCCCTGTGAAGTCCTTCCCCAGCTCTCCAGGCAAGTCCTCACAGCAGCCTTCCCCAGGCACCTAGCAGCAAAACCACAAGTGAAGAAGGAGAGGACAAGCCAAAGCCTGGTGGAACATACTCTCCCACACACAAACACTTGTACACCACACTCACTTACTCTACACATACATTAACACATCCCAGGCATACCACAACCTCTTCCCACAAAAATACTGTCACCATAAGCTCCACAAAGATACATCACTCACACCATGTATAATCACCTAGAACAAATCCACTCCCACAGCACACGCACACACACGCACACACTGCCAATTCCCCACAGACATATAAACACCGAGACACAAACGCTCCCTACACATGCAGACACCACACTCTCCTCTGCATACACTACTATACAGCGCATGGGGCTGTCCAGCCCACATGTCCCCTGTCATATGCTCCAGGATGCTTGCTTTCCTGAAGCAGGTCCCGCAGGAGAGTGCTTCCCACCTGCCTCTCATCTCTGGCCCTCCAGACTTTGTCATTGGGCCCGTCCTGCGAGCCTCCCCGGCTGCCCCTTACATGCAACCTAAATTGGCTACACAAGAAACAGATGGTCTGCCTCTGAACTGCACCCAGGAAACATCTGTATGTGCTTGTGCTTCACACCATCCGCTTCCTTGCCCTCATGTCCTGCCCTGACACCAGGTGGTGGGACCTGCTGCCACCTGAGGAGGGTGAGGAACCCCGGCAGGCCAGTCTGTACTCCACTCTGGTCCTTCACGGAGCCATGAGCATGGGCATGGCTCACAAACACTTGTCCCTTTTTGCGGTGAGAGGGAGACCCTAGCGCATCTCTACGTCGAGTGCATCAGATTGCAGCCCCTCCTCCGGCTCCTTCAGAACCTCCAACTGCGGTTCTGGCTGCACTTCTCCCCACAGCTCCTGCTCTACCCACGCCCCATCGGTGGCCCCACAAAGTTGCGAGACCTCCTCAGCAACTGCCTCCTGGGGCTGGCCGACTCGGCTGTCCATCAGGAGGAAGCTGGGTGGGGTGGGGCGCTCTGTGACAGTGGGGCCCCTTTCTGTTCCCTTCTCACATCATGTCTCTGGGCAGAGTTCCTCTGGATGGTGTCCGCTGACTGCTTAGATGCCTTTGTGTAGCAGTGGGTGTCATCTGAGGGGCTCTCCTCGGTATCCCCCTCAGGATCCCTCGTTATTAACCTTTGACTCCACTTCTACTCCTGTTTTCTCTTTTGTTGGCCCCTGTGATCACTAGTAACCTGGGCTCAGTGATTCCGCCCCCTTAGCTAAGGGGACTGGTGCCCAACTGCAACACCTATCAGCTACATAAATTAGAGATATAAACACAAACTACCCTTTCATAGCCTCCTAGCATACACACGCCCACCACGAATACATAAACCACACAGCGTCCCCATACACACCACAAACTCCTAACACACGCGCACTCCCATCGCAGACGTACCCACACACCACAGATGCCACCTAGTCAAACTTCATAGATATACTCAACACACGTGGAGTTTTGCCGATGGTGCTATGTATGTGACATTCAGAGCACTACACCTGCTTCTCCATAACAGACTCTGCACCACCTCACCCCAGCTTTGACTAAAGCAGATTGGTCCTACTACCTGCTAGGGCACAATATTGGACTTCTTCCCTTCGGCAGGATCTCTTAAAGCCCCAGTGCTCTGGAGGGTTTCTCCCTCTCTTTGCTTGCCGCCACCCCCCACACCCCCGTTCTGTGGGTACTTCCCCCATCCTCTTTTAACTTACTGTTAAGCCCCTCCACACTGGGCCCAGGGAGCAAACAAAGGGCTTCATCCTACCTTTAACCTCATGATCAAGACTCAGGACCCAACCCCACAGCTTATGGAAAATTGCTGTAACAGCTGCATCACTGCCTTCGCTGACATTTGCTGAAGGAACATTTTTTCATTTTTGAGAAACGGTCTTTTTTCCGCCAAAATGAAAAAAAAAAAAACATCTTTTTTTTGTTGAAACCACTCTCAGCATTTTGCAATTTACCAAAAGCCCGGCAAATGAAAAGTGTTGACTAAAAAACATTTTTTGCATAAAGGTTCAAAATAGTGAAAAAAATGGGTCCAATTTGAATTCTGCAAAATGGAAACACATTTGACTTCTTTCACACTGAAAAGCAAATGTACTATTTTGTCAACCAGCCCCTGATTGGGTCACGTCTGGGCAGGGGCTGTTAACACGTTGTACTGGTGTAGGTCGCTGCCTTCTACAGCGGGTCTTCAGGTCTTCCAGAGATCCTGTATTTTTGCAGCAGAGGTCTTGAGTTCTCTCATTACTTGTCCATGTGAAATACTAGGTGGCCATGGTTATAGGGGCCAGGGGAAGAGTGAACCTGCCTTCACAAGCTATTAAGGGCTTGCTCCTGCTCCCATTAAAGTCAATGGGAGTTTTGTCACTGACTTCAGGAAGAGCAGAATTAGGCCCTAATGGACTGCCACTAATAGTGACGGCATTGGAAAAGCCCACAGGGCACCAACTGTGCACTGAATCTGTGAAGTTGGGATTAACTATTCCAGACTGCGGAGGGGGGATTAAGCCAGGGAGGAATCTGGCACTGGGGAGTTGAATTCCTCATTCAGGCCTGGAGATGGCCTTGGTCAGACTGTTACAGCATTGCAAAGGGCTCCAGTCCGTGTTGCTACTCAGTTGAATGGGATGGAGGGGTTGGGGGGGGGTGTGTGGAGGAGGAGATAAGAAAACGCCCAGTAGGGAGGATGCGTTGCAGGAAGGAACCCTCCTAGAGCCAGAGATCTATGCAGTGATCTCCCAGTGCCAATGGGTGTTTCTAAAAATTCCAGTAAGGAAATGGAAATAAGCAAGAGGTGGGAAGAACCCTGGGTATGGAGGGGTGAACATTGTATCCTGGCTTTTACTATTGACAACCTCAGCTCACTCAGCCCATTGCCTTCTCCATTCCAACCTAAATTTCTATCCCTGCTCACGTAGATGCCAAATTCATTAGCAAGGCAGAAATCACCCTTACAGTTAGATGCTGCTTCTTGCTTTCCCCACTCCCAGGAGACTAAATCACACCCTGAGGGGAGAGAAACTACAATGAGGTTTGACTGGAACACTTTACTGAAGAAACCTGGCCCATTGTTTGTCCTAAGAGCACCACCTAGGGACCAAAGGGTAGAGTGCAGCTCAAAACCGTAGAATCATAGGACTGGAAGAGAACTTAAGAGCAGGGCCAGCCCACAATATTTTGGCACCTGAGGCAGGGAGCTCAAATGATGCCCCCATGCCCCCTCGCTTGGGCCAAAACTTTGAAAGGTCTCAATTCTGCCATCTTCCTGTTCTACTCATGGTACTGCTCTGCTACCTACCCCAATAAAGGAGAACTAACAACTTAAAATGCCTTGTTCAAAAATTTTAAGTATCATGTAACTTTCAAATGCCTGAACAGCAAATGTAACTCTTCTTGTCTGCATAGTAAACACTGGCATTTTTATCTGTTTGAATAATCAGAGTGGTGCTTTCCGTGCCTTCTTGATTGCAAAGATTTGAACTGCTTGACAGGCTGTGTGCGCAAAAAATTTATTCTGTGCAAATTTTTGAAGCAGAGTTCAAATTTGTGTGCCATGAGGCAAATGCGCCCAAGCGAGTAAAATGCTTATATATTTAAAAAGTTTTAATTTACAATTTGTGATAATAGTTTTACACCATGTTATTTTATAAATGTCATTTTTAAATACTTAGAAAAAGGAAATTTAACCATTCTTCATGAAGCAGAAGTTAGTTTTAAGCATTATGTTTTATGATCTTTTTTATAGACAATCACGAGCATATATCAAGCACATATTAATCATGATCATTATCAGTCCATAGGCTTCTGCCCGTTGGTGTCCGCTTTCACCTTTCATTCTATACACATGTCCGAAAAGATTTTGATAAACATATAATAAAGACAATTTAATAAGTATGCCATTATGTCAATTTATATGGGTTTTCAGATAGAGACATCATAAGTAAAAAAAGAAAAACAAGAGTTTGTGTTTTAAATTTAAATGATTAGCAGCCAAGAATAAGATATGTAATTAAAAATGCATTTTAATTTCCTTATTGGTCGAAATGTCAAAGACTGCTAAACTGACCTTACTATTTTTCCCTACGATCTTTTTCATTTGCCCATTCAATATAAACTCAGTCCAGATCTATCAGTCCTCCATCCAGCTGGTAACTCTTAATACACATCAGCATGTCCATATAATCTACTTTACTTGTAAACGATTCCGTAGTTTGTTTTTTAGAGTGTTCATTAAGCTAAAGCCACGCTCACAGTCTGCACTTGATACTAGGAATGTTCCTCCCATATCCATCAACTTTGCAAGATCCTGAAACTGTTCGTTCTGGTGAGCAAATGTCACCATTTCCGGGATACTTAAAACCAATTGGCTTTTGATTCTTTCAGCTACTGCAAACTTGAAGTCATTGTACTGGCTGACTATAACAATCTCTTCAGCAAGGAAGTCTTGTATTTTGAACATAGGGATTTGACAGATGACGCTTTAAGAAATCCAACTTCCATACATCATTCCACATTCTTCCTGTTGAAAATTCTCCCAAAGCTCTGGCATCTCGACAATATACACAAACCACTCTGTTGTCCTCATCATATGTGAATATTTCACAAAGTTTAACACTATGTGACTTCGGTGTAATCATCTCTATAGTCTCATCCAGCCATCCATATTTAAATGAAGTCACTGTTCTTTTACACTTTAGACCTTTAAACACTGACATTTTGGGATTGATTTTTTTACCAGATTGGCTTATTTAAAATTAATACTTTTATTATATGGCTACTATTTCAATGTGCTTAACAGCGTGACTTGACAAAAGGGCAAATGGGAGATCATTCAGATCAGGATACCGGAAGTTTGTACGTAGCTCCAATCACGTCCATGCATCTGCAGCAAAAACCTAAAGCAAAGTTTCACTAACAAAGTAAAAGTAACTTTTAACAAGTTAATGTTTGTACTTCCACTTGGTTCCTTCTCTCAGGTGAGTCTGAGAAGCAGTTTCAGCCCCATGCTTGAATGTGTCCATGTTCAAGAGGAGACCAATGAAGTAAATGGAGAAACATGGGGTTTAAAGTCAAGTCATTTTTATTACAGTTTTGCTTCATGCCCATACTTTAATTTGTACATTATTATAGCAACAAATAGTCTCAATACCCCCTAGAGGGCTATATACTCTTCGAGATATCAGCTTGCAAGCTTTGAGAAGGTACAGTCTTGACTCTCAATCAAACAGATGTCAGGATAGCAGCTACTAAAATCAGGGCAGAATCCGAGGAGGAGGCAAGGCACATTGCTAACTGGAATGATGTGAGTTCAGTGCCCTGTACTTTGTGATGAAATCCAGGATGGAAATGAATGCTCCAGTGGAATAGTTGTGAGACATTGGATGTTAAAATAGTCACTGGCCCCTTGAACTAGCAGGACTATTCTGGCTCCATCCCAGGACTTAAAATAGCAAGTCTGGGAATGCTATCCCAGTGAGATTTTTTTTTTATCCTTGATTGAGGCGTGTTGGTAGAGCTATTAGAGGTTCCCTGGGCTACAATAGCTGAGATTGCTGCAGATCAGGAGTGAGGGGCATTGGCAGGATTGTGTGGTGCAAGGGAGGAAATGCATGGTCCTTGTCTGCTCTGTTTCAGATTCTGTCTATTCTGCAGCATTGACATTATCACATTGAAGTTCTAAATGCGTAGCACTTTCTAAAAAAGAAGGAACAAGTCTGTGCCACCCACAGAATTTTCCAGGCTCACATGTTTATTTATTTACACTATTAATTTATATTATGATTGCACCTAAAGGCCCCAGCCATGACTGAGGCTCCATTGTGCTAGCTATTGTACAATCACATAATCAAAGACAGTCCCTGCCCCAAAGAACTTACAATCTAAATCAGAGGTGGGCAGACTATGGTCTGTGGACCACATCCGGCCCGCGGGACCCTCTTGCCCGGCCCCTGAGCTCCTGGCCCTGGAGGCTAGCCCCCAGCCCCTCCCCTGCTGTTCCCCCTCCCCCACAGCCTCAGCTCTCCGCGCCGCTGGGTGGCTGGGCAACGCAGCTGCAGAGCCGCGGGCTGACCTGGTGCTCTGGGCGGCATGGCTGTAGCACCGCCAGCCACTGGTGCTCCAGGCAGCGCGGTAAGGGGGCAGGGAGCCGTGGGGGTTGGATAGAGGGCAAGGAAGTTCGAGGGGGTGGTCAGGGGTCAGGGCGGTCAGAAGGCAGGGAACAGGGGATTGAATGAGGGTAGGGGTTCCAGGGGGGACAGTCAGGAAGGAGAGGGGGGTTGGATGGGGCAGCAGGGGGAAGTCAGGGGCGGGGGTTCCAGGCGTGGCCAGGGGACAGGGAAAAGGGGTGGTTGGATGGGGCAGAGGTCCTGCGGGGGCAGTCAGGAATGAGAGGAGGGGTTGGATGGGGCAGTGGGGGGCAGTCAGGGGCAGAAGGTCCAGGGACGGTCAGGGGACAGGGAGCAGGGGGTGGTGGATGGAGCAGGAGTCCTGGGGGGGGGGCGTCAGGGAACGGGGGGGGGGCATCAGGGAACAGGGTGGGTTGGATGGGGTAGGAGTCCCGGGGGGGGCTGTCAGGGGCGAGAAGCAGGGGAGGTTGGATAGGGGTCGGGGGCCAGCCCACGCCTGGCTGTTTGGGGAGGCACAGCCTCCCCTAACCAGCCCTCCATACAATTTTGGCCCTCAGGCCAAAAAGTTTGCCCACCCTGATCTAAATAGACAAGACAGGCAACGGATGTGAGGGGAAACAGAGGCACAGTGAAGTGAAGTGACTTGCTGCAGGTCAGTGGTAAAGCCAGGAACTGAACACAGGTCTCCTGAGTCTCAGTCTACCTGAGTTTATCCAACAAACTCTATACACACGTCAAGAAATATAAAATAATAACTCATGAATACTGATTAAGTGCCCCCTCCTCCAAAAAATAGTTTTCGGCCCTCCCTTCAATCAAAAGCTTCAAGGAAAAGGTGAGCCTTACATTATAGTATTTTAGCCCCTAACTAGATAACCAAACAAGCTTTGACGGACCAAAGGCGAGGCGCATATTCCAGAGGCTGAGACCCTGTGCTGAGAATGCCCTGCCTGCAGCCATTCAGATCCAGGGACTGTTAGCTAAAATACCTCAGCTGCTCTTGAGAAGAGAGGAGGTTTCCATCAGCCATCTGACCATATAGGACTTTAGAGATAAAAATCAACACCTTGCATTATATCTAGAAGTGAACAGGAGGCCATTGCAGCCTCTGGAGAACAGGTCGGGTATGTTTCCTGATTGACAGCACAATGCAAGGAGGCAGCTGCAATCTACACTGGGCTTCTGAGTGGCCAAGCGCAGGCCCCTGTAGGGAGGACTGCACTAATCCAAGGTTAGTCCTGGAGTTGACCGGGGCCTATCCGGCACAACTAGGGGAAGGCCTCCATGTGTTTCTATTGTGGGAACTGGTCATTCAAAAGGCGTGTTAGCTGAGCAAAAAAACCCACCCTCCTGAGCTATTGCAGGAAGTAATTCCCTGCCACCTCCCACCCTGTGCTGTGTGAGCAGGCTGTTGAGATGCCCTTTCTTAATCGGTGCCCCGTGCCTGGCATTTGGCTGGCCAGGACAAGCTGTCCCTGCTGGAGAAGCCCCTTGTATAAGTATTAAAGTGAAGCTGGCTTGAGATGTTGAACTAATCCATTGGGGCATGGTGGGAAGCCGCATATTAAAGCTGTTCTCTCTGCCCTCCCTTCTCTCCACGTGTTGTTTATCGCTCCTGCCCCTCCCACGGAGGAGGTACAGTATGTGAATTATCCTGAGAAAGCTGGTTTCATAACCGCCTGTCCTCCTCAGGCCGCATGGGGGCAGCACGCACACTGAAGTCTTTCCAGGATTAAGGCCAACCGCATTGAGCATGGTGTGAAAAACAAGCTCAAGCAAACACAGCACACACGACATGTACAGCAGCACCCCTACACAGTACCTGCACATGGCACACATATTTAGTCACCGTACCCACATGCTCACACAGAACTCACACGATACACATATTCCCTGCAAACTCACAAGCACATTCACTAGCAATACACCACACATATATACCCAGACATGATATGCACACTTCTCACCAATATACCACACGTACTCAGGACAAGCACGTTCCTCACCAATATACCACATGTACACACACTCACTGCAAACTTACTACACCAAGTCCTCACAAATACACCACACGTACAAATGACAACACTCACCACAAACTTACAAATGTACTATATGTGCATGACGCACTCTGAGACAAAAAATTGATCCAGAATGGTCTCTGAAAAAGTAATCTTCTTCATGATGAATGTTGAGGTGAGGACTTACTCCCATTCACATAAAAGGGAGGAACTTGTTTTTCCAGAGGCATAGGAAGGTTTAAGGCTGGTTTTCTAAGACAGTGGTCCTAACTCTGGTCCACAGTCTACTGGTAGTCTGTGGAGCATTTGTGTAACCCACACTGGCAGAGTGCACGTATGAGTCATGTGAAGGAGACTCTACCTTTTACAGCTGCCCCTGCAAGCATCCAGGAACTTCATCAAAGCCACTCGTTCTGGGGGTTTTAGTGGTTTGGTTCCCAGACGAGACACCTTTGACCAGATTTTTAGATGCAGCGGGCACCTGCAGCTCCGCCTGAAATCAATGGGAGCTGTGGGTGCTCAGGGCCTCAGAAAGACTGGCACAAAGTGTTTCAAGCTGAGCACTCAAAAGGGAGGCAACCGAAATCTGAGGCTACTTTTGAAAATTTTGGCCAAAGAGTTTGGTTGGCTGTAGAAGCAGGTGAGGTGCTAGCAGCCTCCACTAAGGGCTCCAGCAACTAAGGCCAGGTCTACACTCAAATGTTGAGTCAATTCAGCTATGTCATGCAGGGGTATGAAAAATCCACAGCAATGAGTGATGCAGTTAAGTCGACCTAACCCCCGGCGCGTAGACCCTGGAAGAATTCTTGCATCGACCTAGCTACCACTGCTCAGGGAGGTAGATTACCTATGTCGATGGGAAAACCCCTCCCGTCGCTGTAATGGTGGCTACACTGAAGTGCTACAGTAGCATTTCAAGCGTAGACTAGCCCTTAAAGAAGGATTGGGGAGATAAGTCAATGTCCACCAGCAGGAGAAGCGCCAGGAGTTACCACTGGGACTTAAGCCACTTGTGAGGTCAGAGCCTGGATCTTCCTAAATGAAGTACCTCATGGAGGAGCGGAACATAACAAGCTGTTTTTATGAGGTAATCCACATTCTGAAAAAGGGTGAGAACCCCTATTCTGGAGTAGGGATGTCTGCACTTAGGCCTCCAACAGCATGGGCTGTGGTGTGGTGGGAGAGTTTAGCTCTTCAGATGAAAGGTTACAGATTTCATGCGAGAAGTGAGCAATTTTGTCTGCTGGATGAGGCCTCAGCCTCTGATACTGTAGATCTGGCCTCCCTGGCTCCACTTCAAAAAGCTCTCTTTCTGTGTTGGCTGCTTTCTATTTGGCAATCTCCCGAACTGTAAGGGCCAGACACAATCCCTAAGACCTGTGTGCAGAGCACAAAGGGCAAGGAAAAGGTAAATAAACCACATTCAGGATGGAGCTCTTCTGAAGATGCATCAGATTAACTCTCTTATATATCCCAGAGATATCTTTGTCACAGGGCCGGTCACATAATGAACAAGTAGGGTTTCCAACTTTGTAATATTTTAAAAAAGGACACTACAGCAGGAGTGCTGGAACCTCCCCTTCCCCCCCAAGGCCCCACTCCTGCCCCGCCTCTTCCCCCTGAGGATCTGCCCCCTATTCTCTCCTCTTTCTCCCACTGCCGGCCTGGGTCGTCTGCAGAGCCGGGGCTGGGAGCTGCAGCTGCTTGACATAGGTAGGAGGTGACCCTGGCTGAGTAGGGGCTGGCGCAGGTGATGACTTGGCGCCTCCCCTGCCCACAGTAACTGTACTTTGGGTGTCCGGTCAGTAGATCTGGACTTTCTAGTCAAAAACCAGACACCTGGCCAGCCTGTGAACGAGATGGTAGGGAGTGCTGTCATCTCTAACAGTTTGCATAGATTATTAGTTTAGCTGACAACAAGATAAGCTTGCTGAAATCTGACAATATCTTTCTAAAATTTAGTTTTGGAATAAGGAGAGAGAGAGAGAGAGTGAGAGTCTTTCACAATATCTTAGCCCAATCTTCTGGCACAATAAGGCTACATTTTGCATCTCATTTTTCTCTGGATTGGGGTAAGTTCATATTCTGTAATTATCGAGCCAAAGGTAGAAGTTGTCAACAAAATGAGTTGACTGAGTCCCCAAAACTGGCAGCCATGTCTTCTAAAGATAAGCTGATTTCCAAGATTTGATTCTATAAATGGCTGTAATACTTGACAAACAGGAGATGTGAGTCATGGAGCTGATATTTTTCATTCACTTGCATGAGAGCCCTCGAGTTTGGTTTCTGTAAACATGTCCCCTAAGCAATGTATATTATGAATTAGTGTAGTTAAGTTAGAGTAGCATCCGTTTGCCTTGTTATTCTAAGGTGGGATGTTAGATGAGGAGCAGGCGTCTGAGTTAACATCCATTGAAATGACCAGGGTCAGTTTACATCTCAGAGCTATAGTCTCAGGTGCTCTGCACACTAAGCCCGACATTTTGCTTCGTGTTTGGAAGGTTTTCTTCGTAACCATACCAGCTAGACCCTTTTTTTAAATGAAAGCTGAGATTCGAGAGGACAACAGAGCTTTGTCGGGCACTATCCCACTCCTGGGTGGGGGAGCGGAGGGAGGACATGCACCTCCCTTTGAGAAACGGTGTCTTAGCTGTTAGTTATAGATTATTGAAACCTATTTGAAAAAGGTCTGACCAAATCCAAACTCCTTTAGGGTAATAAGTAGGCACAGCCTCCTGACTCCGTGAAATGCCTTCTTGCTGCCAATGGACAGCAGGGAAGCATTTCATCTCAGGACCAGTAGATTGTTTTCAAAGGCTTTGGCAATGTCTTTTAAGGCCTTTGATGAGTGAGGATTGAAGTAATCATGGAAACAGTCTGCTGCTTTTCAATCCTGTTTGCATGCTCTTTGCCCATATGTGGAACAGTTTTGTTATATCATTTTTATATAGCACTCACTTTTGGAGGATAAAAGGGAGTTTAAATCATAGTTCAGTTTTACTAAGCTGTTTTGGAGGTGGTCATTGTCTGGGTCTCCACAGGTTTAATCTCATTCCCCAAGTTTGTCTGCTGGAGAAGACTGGTTTGCTTCTTTCTGGTATTGTGTGTACTGAACTAATGTACATCCCTCTGATAGTGGCTTTGAGAGCTTCCCATGAGAGCCTTTGATGAATTATGTGTAGTCTGAGATGATCTTTGAAATTGTTTGTATGAATATTGTGTCCTTAAATAGGGATAAATTAAATCTCCCAAAGCTGGATTTTTAGTGGACAACACCATTTCTACAAAGTTTGTGATGGGAGTCTGATCCAAAATTGTAATCCGATATACTGCTGATGACCTTGAGTTAGAGCCATATCCTGAGCAGGCATATATCAGTGAAACTGCAAAAGCTTGACTTCAGTCACCTCTTTTGTCATTCCTAAATGTTTATCTTGCTCTGCAGCCCTCGGTGGGAGAGGTCTAGGCTATTGTGCCTCTTTGGGAACCTCTCTTCTTGAATTCACTCTGGCATGTCTATTTCATTAATTATTTAAGGTCAGTACCAATGTGGACACAAGAACAAATGGATATAAACTGGCCATCAGGAAGTTTAGAATTGAAATTAGACGAAGGTTTCTAACCATCAGAGGAGTGAAGTTCTGGAACAGCCTTCCAAGGGAAGCAGTGGGGGCAAAAGACATATCTGGTTTCAAGACTAAGCTTGATAAATTTATGGAGGAGATGATATGGTGGGATAACCTAATTTTGGCAATTAATTGATCTTCAACTATTAGCGGTAGATATACCCAATGGCCTGTGATGGGATGTTAGATAGGGTGGGATCTGAGTTACTACAGAGAATTCTTTGCTGGGTGTCTGGCTGGTGAGTCTTGCCCACATGCTCAGGGTTTAGCTGATCACCATATTTGGGGTGGGGAAGGAATTTTCCTCCAGGGCAGATTGGCAGAGGCCCTGGGGGTTTTTCGCCTTCCTTTGCAGTGTGGGGCACGGGTCACTTGCTGGAGGATTCTCTGCACCTCAAAGTCTTTAAACCACGATTTGAGGACTTCAATAGCTCAGACATAAGTTAGGGGTTTGTTACAGCAGTGGGTGGGTGAGATTCTGTGGCCTGCGTTGTGCAGGAGGTCAGACTAGACGATCATAATGGTCCCTTCTGACCTTAAAGTCTACGATTCATCTCACTTAACATCCTTATCACTTAAATCTACTCTTTATCAGTCTCTCACAACGTATTCCGAAGTTTTCCATTCTATTTCTCATACTTTCTACACTGAATTCTCCTTCACTCAGGGGTCAAATTGGGGGAAAACAGGTGGTGCTACTCTTCCAAGCTGCCAAGAGAGTGGATGAAATGGGATGCTGCTCGTTGTAGATTATGCAGCTGTTCAAAATATGATTTTGCAGCACTCTGATCTGTACTAATATCAAGCTCCTTAAGCTTGGCTCACCCTCACTGTGGCCTGAATATATTCATCGGCGCCGCTAGGCTTCTTGGGCTTAGATCCTGCTTGATTGGGGAAAAAAGATAATTGATATCTCCCAAATGCCACTAACTTGTGGCACTGACAGTAACTTGTGCAGATCTGTGAGCTTCCCTCTCCTTCCTTACATGAAGAATGACTCACTGGGCATATGTGTTAACACCTCGCTGAGATGAATAGGGCAGCTCACACTTCTCAGAGCTATTGTTCCAGGCTTGCTTCTCAGCTAGACACGTCCGCATTGATTCACGTTGTTGAGGTTTTCTTTGCAACCATAACACCTAGAGCCTTACTCTTTTTAAAAATGAAAGTTGAGATTGTGGAGAACAAGATAGCAGCCATATTTTACATGCTGTACTGCCACGTACCAATGCAATCTAAGCCCTGCTTGTGCTTGATCATCCTGTAGCTCCTTCTTATGCAATCGTGCCTCCAAAATTAAACGGAGACAACCCAGTTAGGCTTCTTAATTTCACTACCTGATGGATCTCTCTGAATTTGTCTTTTGGAATGTGAGAGGTTTAAATAATTCCTGTGAATGATCTAATATTCTTCCAACAGCATTGGCTTTTTCTAAGAAACTCATTTTATCCCAGAAGGAGAAAAATTGAAAAGAAAATTAGTTGTCCCTGCCCTTCATACATCATTTAACTCCATTCTAAAAGAAGAGGTCTAGCTGTTCTCATTCATAAGAATGTTCTATTTAAGTACATTCTCACCTGGCCCAGTCCAGGTAGACATCCTAGGTTTAATCTACACCCTTCAGAGTATAAATACTGGTCTCTTTCTGAAGACATTCCCATGAAAATAAGAAGCAGATCAACACATCCACCCTGCACAGACCTCTCTCCTCCCATCCTCCCGCTAACTGCATTCAACAACTGCACTCTGTCTATCTATTTTAGGACTTTTAATGTGCCCTTCATCATAATATCTTGGCATCTGATACAGGACCAGATTCCTTGAATTCTGAATAGCACCTTACTCCACAGGTGGTCTCACTGGCTCCAATGGGGCCACGGGTGGAATAACATGCTACTCTGCATAAATAAGACAGCCAAAATTAAAAAGTAATTATAAAGAATTGGTAGTTGCTAGTCTGCAAACAGGCCATTAACTCTGCTGTTCCCACAGGATGGAGAGAATATATGGAACATCTATGGCATCTTGTGCGTGTCAGTATCTAGAGGGAGGGAACAGAATTGAGTGTGTGTGCGCTGACTCCTCCAGAGAAGGAAAAGTGTGTTTTGCATTTTGTTCTGAGAGCATGATCCACAGCATATTGTAGGCAATGAGAGTCTTTTAAATGATTTCAATGGGTTTTGGACCAGGCCTAACAGAGGAGAGACATGGGATCATCCTGATCTCAGGTGGTAGAGGGTTCCATAGCTGGGGAGCCTCTTCCAAAAATGTCATAGAGTTTAAGTCCAGAAGGGACCACCGGATCATCTTGACTGACCTCCTGTATATCCCAGATCCTTCCCCAAGTGGCTGAGAGATGCACTTTGGGCATAAGAACATAAGAACGGCCATACTGGGTCATACCAAAGGTCCATCTAGCCCAGTATCCTGTCTTCCAAGAGTGGCCAATACCAGGTGCTTCAGAGGGAATGAACAGAACAGGTAATCATCAAGTGATCCATTCCTTGTTGCCCATTCCCAGCTTCTGGCAAACAGAAGCTAGGGACACCATCCCTGCCCATCCTGGCTAATAGCCATTGATGGACCTATCCTCCATGAACTTATCTAGTTCTTTTTTGAACCCTGTTATAGTCTTGGCCTTCACAACATCCTCTGGCAAGAAGTTCCACAGGTTGACTGTGCGTTCTGTGAAATAATACTTCCTTTTGTTTGTTTTAAACCTGTGCAAGCTGTCCTGGTGTCCTTGGGGATCCAAGTATCCTTGGAGGGTTGTGTAGATGGCAAAATACATTTCTGGTCACCATTAGTCTTTAGGTGCCATTCTTTAGTGATGAGTGAAATAGGTCTACAAGACTGAGCCCCAGTTTGACAACTGGGGGGAAGTGGAGATGCCCCTGCTAGAGGATGTGGTCATGGATTCTGCCAGTTCTTTTAAACGCTTCCCTTTCTCTATAACTATCATGCCCATCTAGCGTGGGTTCAGCTTGAGAAGCTGCCTTTATTCAGGTGCCTCTTTATTTTAGACACTGGGGCAGCCATTAATTATTAATTATTATTATTATTATGTATGGTTTCAGAGTAGCAGCCATGTTAGTCTGTATTCACAAAAAGAAAAGGAGTACTTGTGGCAACTTAGAGACTAACCAATTTATTTAAGCATAAGCTTTCGTGAGCTGTAGCTCACGAAAGCTTATGCTCAAATAAATTGGTTAGTCTCTAAGTTGCCACAAGTACTCCTTTTATTATTATGTATATTACTGTAGCAATTAAAGCCCCAATCAAGAGAGGGTCCCCATTGTACTGGGTGTGGAACAAGTACAAATCAAGATACGGTCCCTGCCCAGAGGAACTAACACTGCAATCTAAGTCAGGATGCAACAAGTGGGTGTAGCAGACAAATACATAGGAGAGAGCAGGGGTGGGAGAATGAGGGCAGCAGTGATCAGATCACAGGGTTTGCATGCACAGCTTGATTATGATTCAATTAGAGGATTTTTTTAAAAATTAAAGCATTTATTTCAAGCCTTTAAAATAAAAGCACTGAAGTGTCCGCACACATGTACGGATTGCATTATCTTTAATTAACGTGAAAGATTTAGGGCCAGATTCACTGAACTTGACACAGGGTAAATTACATCCCTCTGGTTCACAGCGTTGGAGGGGGATTCTCCCCAATGGGCTGCGTCTACACTTAGGATTTCTTCATATTCTCCCCCGGTTGCTCTAGCACTGCCTCCACGCCACCAGTGCTTGTGACAGTGAAAGAGCTAATGTAGACAGACTGTAGGCAAGTTAGCTGCAGCGTCCTCCAACCCTGCTCAGAGCACGCATGCAACAGAGTTGTCTGAACCTGAGAGGAACACCAGCACTCCGCCTGCCATTGGCACCGACAGAGCCGCACGGGTCGGAGAATTCCCTAATGATACTCACACTGCTTGCTTTCCTGCATGGGCAGCTTTAGAATCTGCTGGGATATGAATCAGGTCGTTCCCTGGCCCCATCCCCTTTCTACTCAGTGCCACCCACTTTTTTTTGTCTGTGCTGGCCTTCTTCAAGCTTCCCAGCAAAGGGGCAGTTGTAGCTATTTTAAGCTCCTGCAGCTTCACCCCGGCTAACTTTCTTCTGCCAGGAACTTCAAACTACTGGGGAATACCCTGGGTTGAGTTGAGCCCCCAGGCTTTTGCATGGAGCTATACATTTTATAATTTGCATTTCCATCCATTTACTGTTACATTAGCCATAAAACTGTCAACGTTCAGTAAAGCTATTTAAAAACTGCCATCAATATAAAAACAAAACATGTTTAATGTCTAAGAGCAGAGAAAAAATTCAGAGATTAAATTAGCCTGAAAGCAGTAGGCCCTGGCCCAGTCACCCTAAAATCTGACCCTCCCCACAATTCCAGTCCGCTGCTTCCCAGGTAGTTCTGCTCATGCAGCTCAATCCTAATGTGAACGTGCTGTTCTAAGGCCCCTAGCCATCTCCACCGGCTGATGCATCTCAAACCTGATCTGCAGCACGTCTACGCCAGCCCTTCCCACACCTCTGCTAACACACCTCTCTGCTGACCCCCTGCACCCTCCCGTACTTCCACTGATGCACCTCAGTTCTTTTGCAGCCCACAGTGCTATTCCCTTCCTGGGCCCTCTGACCACCTCTATAAATATACCTCAGTCTGACCTTTCAAAACCAGAACACTGGGACCTCACACCGTTCTGCCTGTGCACCTGAATTCTTACCGACATCGCCCCTTGCCAGTCCAGTCCTGCTGACTCACGCATTGATAATGCGCCTCAATCCGGACCTGCAACACTGCGTCTATCAGTCCTGGCGCAGCCGCATAGCTCTAGTGACGCACCTCGTCAGACAGGTATTTTGCACAATGCTTTAGTCCAATAATGAAAGGGTTAAATGAGTTGCAGAGTTTGTGTGAGTTCCTATGTTCCTATTGGTGACAGGGGGTTGGGAGTACTCAAGGGTAACACAGTGCGGTGTTACAGCATGTTCTAGTCCGCAGTTGTGTGTACAAGTAATTTAGTCTGAGTCTGGGATAGGCTGCATGCATAGGTGCAGGAGGTGCTGGTAACAGAGGCTGCTCTTTATTCTTTAAGATTCCTTGGGAGTCTTTCTTCTTGTGTTTAATAGAAGTTCCGCCTTGTAAAGAAAATCCAAGTGAGCACTGTATTGGTACTCAACACACCTGTTCCCATGCACTTCCACGCATGCAACTATTGGGTCGCTCTGCCGAAGCACCTGACTCCTCATTTGGCTTAATATTCCTGTCCTCAAATCTTACCGCTCTTGCAAAATACTTCAGTCCTTGTCTGCAACACCCCTTCTTAGTCTAGTCCTGCCTCCCCACACCAATCTACCGTTGCACTTCAGTCCTTCCCTGCAGTCATACTCCTTGCCATTTTCCAGTCTCGACCCCCCCACTCCTCTTCCAATGCACCTCAAGTCTTATCTGTACAATCCCTTCTATTCTAGCCCTAGAATAGCCCACACAGTTCTGCTATTGCAATCCAATGTTGATCTGAAATACCCCTGGTCTTCCACTCCTGTGGCCCCTACACAGTAGTTCTGCCAAGCCACCTCAGAAGTTTCCTTCTCCGGCCTCTGCTATCACAAACCTGAAATTCACACTCAGCTCTTCCAGCGCTCCTCAGTTCTAGCATATAGCTCCTCCTGGTATTCCTGTCCTACAGCTACCCTCCACCCTTACAGAATACCTCTGGGTTCCCTTTTGCAGTGGGTGGAGGTATTCTGACTGATTTTTGTGATTACAGGGTTTGGATGCCAAGTAAATAAAGTAAAGCAGGAGAGAAGGATTGCATTTGTGTACATGTTTCTTTGTGCTTTGTAAAATGTTATTGTGACATGTTTGTGGGACTATATTGGTGTGTATTTATGTGAGGTTTTTTGTATGTTTATTAGGGCTGTCAATTAATCACCGTTAACTCACGCGATTAACTCAAAAAAATTAACTGCGATTAAAAAAATTAATTGTGATTAATCGCACGGTTAAACAATAGCATACCAATTGAAATGTATTAAACATTTTTGGATGTTTTTCTACATTTTCAAATCTATTGATTTCTATTACAACACAGAATACAAAGCGTATAGTGCTTACTTATATTATTATTTTTGATTACAAATATTTGCACTGTAAAAATGATAAACAAAAGAAACAGTATTTTTCAATTCACCTCATACAAGTACCGTAGTGCGATCTCTTTATCGTGAAAGTGTAACTTAGGGCTTGTCTACACTGGCACTTTACAGCGCTGCAACTTTCTCGCTCAGGGGGGTGAAAAAACACCCCCCTGAGCGTGGCAAGTTTCAGCGCTGTAAAGTGCCTCGTGGAGGTGGTTTTTTTAAAGCACTGGGAGAGCTCTCTCCCAGCACTGCACCACAACCCCACGAGGAACGTTAAAATGTTGCCAGTGTAGACTAGCCCTTACAAATGTAGATTTTTTTCTTACATAACTGCACACAAAAACAAAACAATGTAAAACTTTAGAGCCTACAAGTCTACTCAGTCCTACTTCTTGTTCAGCCAATTGCTAAGACAAACAAGTTTGTTTAAATTTATGGGAGATACTGCTGACTGCTTCTTATTTACAAAAAGAACAGGAGTACTTGGGCATCTTAGAGACTCACAAATTTATTTGAGCATAAGCTTTCGTGGGCTACAGCCCACTTCATCGGATGCATGCAGTGGAAAATATAGTAGGAACATTTTATATACACAGAGAACATGAAACAATGGTATATAAAATATTCCTACTATATTTTCCACTGTGTGCATCCGATGAAGTGAGCTGTAGCTCACGAAAGCTTATGCTCAAATAAATTTGTGAGTCTCTAAGGTGCCACAAGTACTCCTGTTCTTTTTGAGGATACAGACTAACACGGCTCCTACTCTGAAACCTCTTCTTATTTACAATGTCACCTGAAAGTGAGAACAGGCATTCACATGGCACTTTGATAGCCGGCATTGCAAGGTATTTAGGTGCCAGATATGTTAAACATTCATATGCCTCTTCATGCTTCGGCCACCACCCCGGAGGACATGCTTCTGTGTTGATGATGCTCATTAAAAAAAAATGCGTTAATTAAATTTGTGACTGAACTCCTTGGGGGAGAATTGTATGTCTCCTGTTCTGTTTTACCCACATTCTGTATTTCATGTTCTATCAGTCTTGGATGATGACCCAGCACATGTTCATTTTAAGAACACTTTCACAGCAGATTTGACAAAACACAAAGAAGGTACCAATGTGAGATTTCTAAGGATAGCTACAGCACTCCACCCAAAGTTTAAGAATCTGAAGTGCCGTCCAAAATCTGAGAGGGAGGAGGTGTGGAGAATGCTTTCAGATGTCTTAAAAGAGCAACACTTCGATGCGGAAACTACAGAACCCGAACCACCAAAAAAGAAAATCCACCTTCTGCTGGTGGCATCTGACTCAGATGATGAACGTGAACATGTATCGGTCTGGACTGCTTTGGATTGTTATCAAGCAGAACCCATCATCAGCATGGATGCATGTCCTCTGGAATGGTGGTTGAGGCATGAAGGGACACATGAATCTTGAGTGCATCTGGCATGTAAATATCTTGCGATGCCGGTTACCACAGTGCCACGTGAAAGCCTGTTCTTACTTTCAGGTGACATTGTAAAAAAGACGTGGGCAGCATTATCTCCTGCAAATTGTAACCAAACTTTTTTGTCTGAGAGATAGGCTGAAGTAGGACTGAGTGGACTTGTAGGTTCTAAAGTTTTACATTGTTTTATTTTTGAATGCAGTTATTTTTTGTACATAAGTCTACATTTGTAAGTTCAACTTTCATTTTAAAGAGATTGCATTACAGTACTTGTATTAGGTTGTAATAAAAAATAAAGATAAAATGAGCACTGTACACTTTGTATTCTGTGTTCTAATTGAAATCAATATATTTGAAAATGTAGAAAACATTCAAAAATATTTAAATAAATGGTATTCTATTATTGTTCAACAGTGCGATTAATCGCGATTCATTTTTTTAATTGCTCGACAGCCCTAATGTTTATGGTTAAGAGTAAATATTTGTAACTATCTTGTAAATCCATGGTCTTGGCAGAACTTCACATCTGTCACTGCTCTGCATGCCATGGTGTGTTGGAGCTTCACAGTAGCAAGGATGGGACTTAGATCCTCTGACTCCAAAAACCAGATGCCTACCGCTACAGAGAGAGTCTCTGTTAGCATCTATGTGTATGGTTATGTGAGCTTGTATATGTGTGTGTGTACTTTTATTTGTGTTTGTGTTTCTTTGAATGCATGCATGCTTGTATATATGTATTTATTTGTATATTTGGGTCAGTGTTTGTGCAGCTTTGTTTATATTTTGGATTTGTGTGTATGTGTTATGAAAGACAGTGGGTTGCAGTACATAGGCCACAGGACCAGGCCCCAGGGAGTCTGTTTTTTCATTACTCTGTGCCTTGTGTAGTCATGTACACCAGCACAAGTGCACAGAGTCTGTAAAATGAGAGCTGTAGCTGAAAAGCGTTAAATGTATCTGGGTGTGTATGTGTGCTACTGTGGATGTTGGTGTGTAGAAAGATGCGCGTGTTTATTTGAGTGTGCGCGTCAGCTGTGTTTGCACATTGGGGTCTACGGTAGGGTGTGTGTGCTCTCGTCTATTTGCGTTGGCGGTGCGCGTGTTACTTCGTGCAGGAGGCTCAGAAACCCAGACACCGCCGGGAAAACGCGGCGTTGCCCCTTTAAATCTCACAGGGCGGGCCCGAGCTTCGCAGGATGACATCAGTGGGTTTGGCCCTGAGACTCAATGGAAACTCAATGAGAGAAGCGAGCACTCAGCGTACACAGGCTGAAGGGGCAGGCGAGAGGGAGGGAGGCGCTCAGCAGGCAGAGCAGAGCGACAAGGAGGGAGCTCCGGGCTTGGAGCCGGGGACAGCCGCGAACACCCTGTCCCAATCCTCCTTCATCCTTCCCATCCCAGCCACCTGCCTTCCTGACAGCCAGCGGAGCAGCAGCCGGACACAGACCCCTTCCAGACAGGGTAAATATTGTCAGCATCTGTATCTATCTTGGGGTGCAAATCCGGGGGGAAAGGCAGCCCCTCTGGCTCTTTGTTTTTGCTGAGAGAGGAGGAGGAGGAGGCTGGGGGAGGGGAGGGAGACAGGGCTGGGGGAATGTGTCACAGGCAAATAAGACAAACTGGAAGAAAGGAGGACAAAAGCGTTTTTACGGAGACAAAGCGAGGGGGGACACCCAACAGAGCCCCCTGCTCCCCACTTTTGCAAGGGCATTTTAGGGGACCTGATCTCCCCCTTTCGGAGCTGTGAAGGGTTTTTTTTGCTCTCTGCGTGTTGAAGTGGCTCTAATTTATTCTCTTTTGTTGGGGTTTTTTGTGTGTGGGGGGTGGGATTAGATCTTTGTATGTTACTAGGCTGTTGTATTTGGGGAAGGGGGCAAGGAAATCTGCTCATTTCTACTTCTCTTAATAACATCTGTCCATAATTTTAAAACATTTTGCCCTGAGTAACTGATACTTCTTCTTCTTGCTTTTCTGGGTGTTATTTATTTTAGGGGTGGCCATAAACTACAGTGGTGGCCCCTGCATTGTATATTTATAAAGTATTATGTCTGACAAACAGGGTGTGTTTTTGAGGTTGGAGGGGGGAATGGTGCTGAGAATCAGCTGGGAAAATAAGTATTTCCTTTTGTGCACTGAAAAGATTCGTGGGGGAGGGAAGGGGGAGAAACTGTTTATCTGGAATTATTTCACCTTCTGAAATGAACATGGCTAGGAATGGATAGAAAATATTACTTTATCATTTTTAATTGGCTGGTGCCTTTAAAAAAAATCCAGTGTTAGAATCTGACTTAATTTAGTATTTTGCTTGTGGAGAACCATGACAAGGAATTTTTCTACCTTGTTTATTTCTTTCTCCCTTTATTATTATTTTATTTTAATGCCTGTATTTGTTGTGTTTTCTTCCATCTCCCTCTTGCTTTTTTTTTTTTGTAACTGTGAAAGGGGGCCAGGGGCCAGAGGGACCTGTATTTATATTTGACATTTTGTATGCAAAGAAAAATGTCATTTTTTCCTATTTAAATTCTATTTTCTCTCTGCCTCTCTCCTTATCCCCCCTCCCTTTTAAGAAAAAGCTATGTAAAGCCTTTATGATCTGTGTACTAGCCAGCTTCTCTTCTTCCCCCCCCCCCCTCAGTTTCCCCTTAATGCCAGATTCAGCCTAGCAGCCTCCATTATGTAGCGGTCAACTCTCACTGTGTGTTTAATATTCTCTGGCCTGTGGTATCCCTGGGTACATTCGGGTCTCCTAGCTGTTCAGGTGGGGTGGGGGTAGTGTCATTTTTATTTATCTGTTTTATTTGTAAATGGTTTGTGTGCTTCCTGATAGCCTGTGCTGACATGTAAGGGGGGGGGGGGAGGGGTCTGCAGCTTGTGTGTGCATATCATGTGTTTACATAATGTCCTGTGTGTGGATGTACATGTGTATTTATATTACATAAATGGGATTGGAACCTATCTGTGGGTATGCAACACTGAGGGGAATATAGTATTTCTAGGGTTGTATAGTGTGCTGTAGGTGTATGTGTGTAATGAGGATATTAATATGTTCTACACATTCACGTAAGTTTTCGTGGGGAAGGGGCTGTGAATTAAATGGAGAACTAAATGGTTGTCCTCTGGACCTTGGGAATATTGCTTTGATTGGAGAGTGCTGGCAGGGTAGAGGGAAAGGGGCAAAGGTGTCTTTTTATGACAGATCTGGAGGCCAGACTACAAAAGAAAGTGGAAACTGTAGGGCGTGTGGGGGTGAGCTAGTAAATCTTCTAACCCCTGGAGCAGTTCCAGGGGGTGAGTGTATGTTTTTGCCCTTGGCATGAGTTCATCCTGCTACCGTCTGTGTACCCATCTGCAGTGTACCCTCCATGTAAGACTCTGTTTCCCATGCTGCAGTGGGGGGGGGGGGGGGGAGGGAAGGGATGCATTTACAGGAGGAAATATCCATCCTTCTTTGCTCTCCCTACACCCTCCCTCCCCCAAGCCCCCGTGGGTGCCTCCATTCTTCCTTCTTGGATTCCCTTTTAGAGACTGTTGACCCTGTTCCTTAGTCAGCACGGGGGTTGTTGCACACTTGTGTGCAATAGACCCTGAACTTTGCCCCTGTCTGTCCAAGGAAGTGAGGAACCACAACCGAGCATGGGCACAAACCGCTGGGCACAGCCTTTGGTGAGCTGGCAGTGTCTGAGCCAGGGACTGGAACCTGGGTCTCCTGCATAGTAGGTGGTGCTCCACACGCTAAGACATGGGGCCCAGCCTCTGCAGTGTTCGTAGGGCCTGCTGACCAGCGCTGGGAACAGAACCTGAGCAGAGCGCTAACCCTTCGTGGCACCAGGCCTGGCCAAGCTCGGCCTCAGTGGATGCTGGGTTCAGCGTGCCACAGTGTCATTAGTGCAGTTTGTGCCTTTGCTCCTATACTGGAGCAGGAGGGTGAGTCAGGTATATGTACCTGTGGTCGTAGTCTCAGAATAGCAGGCAGTGGATAAAACCGAGGCTGGTGTTGTGCCCTTGCGCAGGCAGACCTGCCTCGCAGGTCTGTTCCCAGGGCTGTGCCTATTTCTCATTCAGCAGAAGTTTTCAATAGTAATGGGGCTTTGTAGTCTCTAAGCATAAAGAAGCCCAGGCACCTAGGTAAATATTAGGTAAGAGGACTCCACCTCCTGGTGTTTGTGTGTGGTTTCTAGTGGCTGCACTCTCAGGATTTGTGAAGCCCCCTGAATGCCTTGGTGGGACAACTTTTCCTGTGGGTCAATGCAGCTCATCCATTACTCTTCCTGTAATCCCTTCTCCCGGGGTGGGAGAAACAACTCTGGGTTGGGGTCTATCATGTGCCGAGAACCCCTGTCACTGGCATTATTTTTTGTCTCCGCCAGAGGAGACATTCCCCTCTCGAAGATACTTCCTGTGCATTGTGCCCCAGCAAAGGAAAGTTCCTCTTACCTTGTTCTGAACATCTGACTCATTCCCTCCCTTTCCAAGGTGCCCATCCCCAATACACCCAGCGTCTTGCGTTCTGTACACTAATAATATGGCATTACGTCAACTAACTGTACAGCAGAATCCTCTAAAAGGAGCCACATTCTCTCCTCCCCTCCTTTAGACAGAGCCACATTACTTGAACAGGGGAAAGCTCGAGGTGGTGGCCATCCAGGGTGACATTGCCGGGGAGCCTCCAGAACTCCATTTGGCGAAGGCCTGCGCAAAGAGATGGGTCCTGCAGTGCACCCTAAAGGTGGTAAGGCTCAGGCTGGATCTCTGGTGGGAATGAGTGCCATGGTTGTGGGCCTTCCACCCAGAGCGAAGTATAAGGAAAGTGACTAGGTTGAGTCTGGTGTCCTGCTGTGCATTTATAGAGGTAGCAGGTAAAAGCCTTGTGTTCCTAGACCATGCCAAGGTGGTGAGGGGGAGGAGGGAGCAGTAAAGGACTCCCACTGTGGCGTATTGTAGTGCAGACAGAGGGAGCCAATAGGGCAATGGAGGCTGCAGTCTGTCCTTGAAGTGCACTAAAATAGGAAAGTAATGCATAGATTGACATCATTTTAATGGAACGTTTCCTTTATTTATTTATTTTCCTCCTTCCCCAGCCCCCTGTGGAACAACTTGCTAGTAATAGTGGGTCGGTCTCTCAGAGCTGTACGTTCCAAAGTACACCTGCCACAGGGGTGCTGGTCCCATTCCTTGCTCAGCTTGGACTCCTTGCTATGGGATTCGTACCTAGCCAGCTTGGTCTCTGATGCTGGAGACCAGAACTCTTCCAGGTTCAGGTTACTTTAGGCTGCCATGTGTGAGGCTGGTCCTGGTGCTAATGCTGCTTCTCTGGGGTACCTCTCCACACCATTAAACACTCCAGTGTCGTTCCCTTCCCCCCTCCTCCCTCCCTCCCCCCCCCCCCACATCTCTGAAGAAATGATGGAGCAGGGATTCACTCTGGTTCTCCCACATGGCTGTGCAGATTGCTAAAGTAAATGGGTTTGGGTCTTGTCCCCGCAGCATTCCTGGCTCTGCTGGCCTTGGACAGCCAATGGGCTGGGACAGGAAATGGATCCCCGTTTTCCTACGTGGCAATTCAGGAGACTAAACCCTAGGGCACCAAGCCTGACCCCCTGCAGAACTTGCAGCCCTGGGGAAAGGGACCTGCCAGTAAGCTCCAGATCTCCTGTGCAGTTGCATGTGGGGTACAGATTAAGTTCCTGTTTCTGCTCTGACTCTGCATTTCCTTTGCTTCCTCCCCAGTGCGACTGAACCATGGAGCTCCGAGTGGGGAACAAGTATCGGCTGGGCCGAAAGATTGGCAGTGGCTCCTTTGGAGACATTTACCTGGGTGAGTCTCTCTGTTAGCCCGTCTAGCCATCAAGATGTATCTTCTAAACTCTGTGATGCTCCTTCCCTGCTAATGGGGCAAAGCTGGCTTGTGTGGGGAAGGATTCTGAGGGCGATCCTCAAGGATTATGCTGCGGATACTGGCTGCTTCTCTGGCCTTCCCTGCTACTGGCAGTCTCCTTAAGTGAGGATGCTGAGATGTGCCAAGAGCCAGTTCAGGCCAGGGAGTGGTGAAAGGAACTGGGTCTCTGGCCAGACTGGCTACGAAGTGGGCTGTATCGATCGTGTTTGTCAGACTCCCACCCCATCCCCTTCTCCTCTCACAAGCTTGTGTCTGTTAACCTGTGGGGATTGTTGGTTGTGGGAGCGGTGGTTTGGCGAAGGGATGGTCTGTTATACCAGGACAGAGAGACTGATCTGGTAAAATCTCTTTAGTGGAGGTTTGCTGGCTCCATGTTGAGTAGAAAGATACTTATAACTCCAGTTGCCAGCTGGGGTGTCGGAGCACAGAGCTGTTCAGGGCCACCAGGAAGGCCTCCAGGCGGTGCTATGATTCCTGCTGTTGTCGCTCAGGGATGAAGGCGGGGAGGGGTCCCAAGAAGAAGAGAGACCCTCCAATACTAGCTTACGTCTTGTCTATTCTTCTCCCAAACTCTTATGCTGCCCCCAGTCCACTTCCGTTTTTAGTGGCCCAAACAATAGGGATTTGTTTGCGAGTCTATTCCACAGTTTAATAGAGTCCCTCTGATAAAAAAAAAACTTCTTCAGAACTGCCATAATTTACCCTTTGCTCAGTTTTTCTCTCATTACTTCGAGTTATAGACCCTCTAGAGACCACCCTAAACAATTCCCCTCCCTCTTGATATTTACACCCTTCAGATACTTTGTAAGTGATTATCATGCGCTCCCTTGATTGCCATGTTGCCAGGTAATACATGTTTAGCTCTTTCCAGCTTTCCTCATAAATCAGTCCACCTAGCCACTTGTCGGTATTGTTGCTGTTCTGTGAATTCCTTCCATTTTGTTGACCTGCTGAGATGTCCAGAAACCAGTACAGTATTCTAGATGTGGTCGAGCAAAGGGCTCTCCTCATGAGTGCTCTGTAATGTGATGCCTCTGCATAGAGGGCTTCCTTGGATCTCCTTGGCTTCCCCCCGCACTACCACTACTGTATCACATTGCAAACTCCGCTCTAACTTGCTGTCCACTATTGCCACAGGATCACTCTCAGCTTTACTGCTCCTCCGTTCCTCCTGTTGAATATTGTGTTCAGCTTCTTTTTCCAAGATGAATCTCAGTTTTTATATTCTGCCCATGTTTCCGTTCCCTTTTTATTATTTTCTCTGTCCTCATGGGTGTTTGCAACTCCTCCATGTGTAGTGTCTTGTGAATGTCACGAATGGCTATTTACTGCCTTTGCCCGGGTCTCTAATAAAGATGATGGGTAAAAGCAAAGTAAGATTCCCTGCTGTATCCCCCTGCACACTACCTCCCCCTCAATATATGGCTGTATGTCATTTGTTTGTGGTCCTCTAGTTAGCTGCCAACTCAGGTGACGGTGTTGGTAACCAAGTGAAGCAGGGAACAAGGGGCAATAATACCTTTTGCCTTCAAGCATGTTACACAATCTAAACCTCCCCTTTGCGTTAGGTAAGTACTTCCTGCTGTAGATCAGGAGCGTGTGTGTATGTGGGTGAGGAGATGGCGATACAGAGAGATAATGGTTCTGATCCTTCACTCCCTTGGAGTTCGTGTAGTCACCTGCACCTGTGCAAAGTGAGTGTAAAACATTCTGGAATTGTTGCACGCCCACTTTGCAAGGCGTAAGTGACTAACATAAGAACAGCCATACTGGGTCAGATCAATGGTCCATCTAGCCCAGTATCCTGTCTTCCACCAGTGCCAGATGCTTCAGAGGGAATGAACAGAACAGGGCAATTGAGTGACTTTTGTCCTATCCCCGTTTCTGGCAGTCAGAGGCTTAGGGACACCCAGAGCATGGGGTTGCATCCCTGACCATCTTGGCTAATAGCCATTGATGGTTATTTCCTCCATGAACTAACCTAATTCTTTTGAGCCCCGTTATACTTTGGCCTTCGCAGTATCCCCGGCAACAAGAGCCACAGTTGACACACAGTTGACTGTGTGTTGTGTGAAGTACTTCCCTTTTTTTGTGTTTTGTTTTTTTCAATGTGCTGCCTATTCATTTTGTTGGGTGACTCTTGGTTCTCGTGTTATGTAAAGGGATAAATAACACTTCCCTGTTTACTTTCTTTGCACCTGGGTTCTCAAACTTCATTGTGCCACGACCCCCTTCTGACAACAAAAATTACTACACGCTCCAGAATGGGAGACCGAAGCCTGAGCCCGCCCAAGCCCTGCTGTCCCTGGCCAGGGGGCCAAAGCCAAACCACAAGGGCTTCGGTCCTGGGGATTCAGGGCTGTAACCTGAGACCCGCAGCCCAGGGCTGAAGCGGAAGCCTGAGCCCTGCCACCCAGGGCTGAAGCCCATGGGCTTCGGCCCCAGGCAGTGGGGCTCAGGCTTCGGCCCTGGACCCCAGCAAGTCTAACACCAGCCCTGGCGAACCCCTTAAAATGGGTCCCGTTGGGGTTCCAACCCACAGTTTGAGCACCACTGCTCTACACCATTCATGATTTTATAGACCTCTATAATACCCCCTGAGGTGTCTCTCTTCCAAGATGGACAGTCTCGGTCTTTTTAATCTCTCCACATATGGAAGCTGTTCCATAGTCCTAATCGTTTTTGTTTCCCTTCTCTGAACCTTTTCCATTTTTAATATCTTTTTTGAGACAAGGTGACTAGAACTGCATGCAGTATTCAAGGTGTGGGCATACCATGGATTGAAATATTGATATTATGATACTTTGTCTTATTATCTATCCCTTTCTTAATGGTTCCTAACGTTTTGTTAGGTGTTTTTTTTTTGTTTTTTTTTACTGCTGCTGCACATTGAGCAGATGTGGATAGTTCACTGAAAACAATGACTCCAAGATCTCTGTCCTGAGTGGTAACAGCTAGGCAAGGCAGTGGAGGCTGTGATGCCCTGTCTTGATAGGCAAAAGGGGAATGGTTTTTAAATTGTTTTTCACTCAATCAAGTTGCTTAACACTAAGCAGTGTTAGCTGGCTGTGTTGGAGCCTAGGTGATCCCTCCACTTGGGATCAGGCATGCTGTAGTGTACCCAGGCCCTCCCCTCATGAACGAATATCTCTGTCAGTGCTGTACTAGATTCGCCTAATATTTCTCTTTTGTGGCCTGGAGATAGAGGGAATGAAGTGAAACAAATAAACTTTGTCTTGGTGTGAGATGAGGAGCCTGGGTTTGTACAGCTAAACTCCTGACCTCTCCCCTTTCACCTGACCACACGTGCAGCAGTGTGTTTTCTCCTAAGCAATGGTGCTGTGGGAAATGCACTTCATGGATCATTTTTTGGAAGAGGGGCAATATTTTTTTCCTCTTGCACATACATATATCTTAAACTGAGTGATTTCAAATGATGGTGCCCCCTTCCCCATCTTGAGGACGTGGGGAACAGCACTACATTGGCTGGAGATGGCCCAGACAATCCAGTGGGCCTTAACTATTTTCCATGGTTCTGTAATTCAATGGGTGTGTAAACGTTTCTGCAGAACGTGCAGTTTGCTTTTTAATGGGCTTGGTGAGGAAGTGGTTTTGATTGTATGAGTCAGAAGTGAGATGCATTAGCAGAACTGGGGTTGGGGGGCCCAGGACTGGAATACAGGAGCTATCGCAAGTCAGCAGTGAGATTGTGGTGGTGAAGGGACTGGATTGCTTCAGAGAGGAACCATAGAAAGGAGTATGAGCTGAGGATTGACTGGCAGGCAAAGCATGCTGGGACACTGGTGGTGTGTGCTTGGACAGTTCCTGGTTGCATGCCCCTCCTTCGCATGGAGGGAGTTCCCTTTGTTTCCCAGCCTATTAACTCTCTCTTGCCCTAGCTGACTTCTCCCATCTGTTCAGCGGCCATCCTTTCTTCCCTCCCTAAGCTGGCAAGAAAGAAGGTGGTGGAAGGGGAAGGATGTGGGGAGAGGGAAGAATGTAGCTAATAAACACCATCCTCAATGGGCGTTGTATCTTAGTTCTTTACATCTGTTCCTTCTCTAAAAGGACCCCTTCTGGAGAATGTCTCCTTGTTCTGCAGGTGATGTCTCCCCCCTCCCTACCCAGTTTAAAAAGCTCAAGACAAATGAATTCTGAATTCAGACAGCCCCTACAGCTGAGCGAGACTGGGGGTGGATGTTATGTAGGATTGTGGATAATTCCTAAATCTCTCTGATGGCTGAAGCTAGAAGTCTAAATAGCATTTGTGTCTGAAACACTAGGAGCAACCTCTGGGGAAGGAGTAGAATCAGAGATGTCAGCAGCCTGCAACTTCCACAAGTCTATCAGATAGTAAAAGAGGGTGCATGGTTAATGCACGGAGCAAAGGGCCAGGAACTCCTGAATTCTTCTCCTGAGTCTGTCGCTGACTCCCTCTCTAGCATTGAGCCAGTAATGTAGCCTCTCCATGCCTGTGTCTGGGAAAGGATATGCATCTACTTCAGCAGTGAGGATTATCAGCCAATGCCTACAGAGTGCTATGAAGATGTACAGGGCTCTGAGTGAAAAGCGTTTAATCAGTCATCCTGATCAGTAAAGGATTATTCCCTGCTGCACGTTTTCCAGTGTTTTGTCTAGTTCTAAAATGCCCCAAGCAGTGGTGCTGCTTCTACTTCCCATGGGAGACTGACACCTCTGGAGCAGTCTTTAGAAAACATTGGGCCTGAAGGCCAGGTATGGCCCTCTTGAGATGTTTGCCTATCTGGCATGTCCAGGTTTTGCAGAATCTAAGCTGTCATGGTTTTTTTTTTTTTTTTTAAGTGTCAGCATTAACTTTCATAGTTCGTTGTGTTAGTGGGTGGAGTTGGGAGGGAACAGGGAGTTGCTGCAGGGAATGAAATGGAGAGGAATGAAAGGAAGAGAGTTGAGGTGAAGGCAGAGAGAGACAAATTGGAAATAGCCTTAAGTGTTTTCCCATTGGGTAATAATGAATCTGCCAGGGCTTGTCTACCCTGGCAAGTTTTGTCACCAGAAACTGCCTTTTGGCGACAAAACAGCAAGAGCATACACACTCCAATAGGCTTTTGTCGCGAAAAACGTCCGGCTTTGGCGACACAAACCTTCCACCCCTACGAGAGACTTTTATCTTTTCCCCTCCCTTTATTGTCAACAAAAAGCCAGTGTAGACGCTGCTAATTGTTTTGTCCACAGAGCTGGCTTCTGCCAGTATCCCACAATGCCTGACTGCTCTGCTCAGTGTTTTGATCTCTGCTGCCCTGCTGGGATGTGCCCCTCCCCTTTCAAAGCTGCGGGAAGTATCTGTGTGCTGCTTGGTTTGGGGGACGGACAAAGAGCAAATCATTGGCATGCTCCTGTTCTGCCCGGCACTAGGAACACAGCAGCAGGCAGATGGCTGCTGTGCTGCTTTGCCTTTCCTCAGCACGGAGAGCTCACCGAGCTCCTTGTGATGCTGCTCTTGGCAGCTGAGGGGGCTGTGGGAGAACTGGGAGAGAATCCTCCCAAGGTGCGCAGCGATCAGCTCTTCCTTCCCACAATACCGCACGGTGGGATACATACCCACAGAGCATTGCTCACCCTGTTGATGATGGTGTCCCCAATGTGGACACGGTCTGTCAACAGAGAGAGCAACTGTCAACACCCTTTGGCGATTTTTGTTTTGTCGACTTTTGGGTGTCGACATAAGATTTGTCAACAAAACTTGGTAGCGTAGACAAGCCTTAAGTGACTGAACAAGCAATGACTAATTAAAAGCTGAAGCCTGGTCTACACTAGGAAATTAGGTTGGTATAACTACATCGGTGTGAAACTTCCACACCCTGAGCAATGCAGCTAAACCCACCTAACACCCTAGACAGTGCTAGGTTGATGGGAGAATTCTCGAGTTGACCTATCTACTGCCTCTCAGGGAGGTGGATCACCTACCCCATGGGACGATCCCTCCCATCAGTGTAGGTAATGTCTTCACTGAAGCACTGCAGGGGTACAGATGCACTGCTGCAGTATCTGAAGGGTAGACAAGGCCTTAGTGACTATGCAACAGTTATGCTGTAACCTTGATCTTTGAGCAAACTCCCCACTGAAATTAGTAGGAGGGGTTCCATTGTGAAGTGTAGGGAGTACGTGGTCCTAAATTTACACCTGGCTCACAGACCATAATTTAAACATGGAATTTGTCTGTGTCCAAAAATGACCCTTGGCCGAATGAGTCTCAAGAAGGCCTCTCCTCCGACACCCCCAACCCCAGATATTGAGTACAAATATTTCTTAATTTCATCCTGTTGATCCCATTTCCACTCCCTCAGAGCACCAGAAATAATTCCTCGCTCTCCTTGGTGTTTACAGTCTGCAAATATTTGCAGGCTGTTGTCATGTCCCATTCTCCCTCCCCACCCTGCTTAGTTGTCTCTGACAAGATATGTATTTAGCTCTTTTTAATTGTTCTTCATAAATCTGTCCCTCCTGGCCCCTAATGACATTTGTGTCTCTCACAAATTCCTACCAACTTGTCTGTCTCAGCCCTGATGCTGTAGTGTCTCGGCGACACCTTTCTGCTAACAGGCTGCCTCAAGCTAATTGGTGTTCTCCACAACTGCCCCAAAGGGAATGGACTCTGGAGGCATTTGCTTTATCTTGTGGATCTAGGATGGGAGAGGAAATCAAGTGGTGCTTTTTTCTCTCGACCATTTTCTCCCTACTTGGTCCCAGTTTCGGATGAGGGGTGGCGACGGGTGGATGGATAGATAAAAGGTGCTCTTTCTGTGTCCCTCACCAGGGACTTTGTATTTTCTGAAGCCTGGAGTGGAGGGCAAGAATTAATTTTATCTGCCAAGACTAGCTTTAAGGCCAGAGGTTTGTTTGGGTTGTTTTTTGCTGTGCCCCAACTCAGTATACTATCTTGTCCATGTCTCTTCTATTCCTATGGCTGAATAAATTCCCCCTACCATTCCTTTCCTTCTGACTCCATCTTCTGATTTCAGAGTAGAAGCCATGTTAGTCTGCATCAGCAAAAAAACCCAAAACCAAACAAACAAGGAGTGCTTGTGGCACCTTAGAGACTAACAAATTTATTTGGGCATAAGCTTTTGTGGGCTAAAACCCACTTCATCGGATGCATGCAATGGAAAATACAGTAGGAAGATGTATATACGCGGAGAACACGAAAAAATGGGTGTTGCCATACCAAGTGTAACAAGACTAATCAATTAAGATGGGCTATTATCAGCAGGAGGAAAAAAAACCTTTCGTAGTGATAATCAATGGTTTTGACTGCCAGTCCCCTGTGCAACTGGCAGTTAGTTTGTGTAAATTTTAGTAGTCCCTAATTCCAGTGCAGGGGTGGGTTGGGATTAGAGAGAGGTCTGGGGTGTCATTCTTGTGGCCTATGCACAGATCTTTCAGTTCTTGCCATTGTAGGATGGCAGGAAACAAATGGAACCCCTCCTCTGTTAATATGTGGAAGGGGTGGAATGTCCCTCCTCCCTCTCCCCTTCAGTCCTCCTCCCACAGCCAACAGAAAATCCATCTCAGCTGATGGCCCGGTGTACTCCGCAGCAAGATTCCTGTATTCTGTGGCAGCTAGCCTCAATTCAAAAATACAGCGTTTTTAAAAATTATTTACATCAGAAATATAGAAATACCCTCAATATAGGAGTCCCTGTGTGGTTTATTTTGCTATTGCATTCCTTTTATTTCTTCACACTTATGAAAAAGTCTTTGACATATCCCAAATTGTATTGGTGAACAATAATTACACTGTGGAGTGTGGGGGGGTCACCTGGGCTGATAGGCGGTTTGGAATTGTGGGATATGCACATTAGTTGGATGTTTAACTATTTCAGTGTCGATTGTTTTGTTTTAACCATGTTGACCTACACATTGTCACTGTAGACTTAACCTGCTGATACAGTGAGGCAGTTTGCACTTTTCAGAACTGCTGTTCCAGGCTGTCTGCACTGACTTCCTTTTATTTTGTCACCTCAAGATTTTCTTTGCAAACATAAGAGCTAGACACTCTGTGATTTTTAAAATGAAAGTTTAAACTGTGGCACACAATTCTGTGTCAAAGAGTAGATTCCAGGACAAATTCTGCAGTGGTGGCAGCGTAGAATTTGCATAAAGCTCATCATGGGTGTCTCACTTAATTCCAAGCATGTTTCTAAGCTTTTTGCCCTTTTTTCCTATGCCAGGTGCCAATATTGCCACTGGGGAAGAAGTTGCCATCAAATTGGAATGTGTTAAAACCAAGCATCCCCAGCTCCACATCGAGAGCAAGTTCTACAAGATGATGCAGGGAGGAGGTGAGATCAGCGAGGTTGCCATGCCTAGTGTTTGACATGCATGTCTGGATGGAGGTCTGAGGCTGGGTACTTTAAGGGAACTGCATTATTTGGACTTCTGAGTAACCAGTGAGGTACAATAGAAGCTGTTTTGTGCTGACTTGGTAAATCTAAGTACTGGAATATCCACCAGTGTTTGGAGTTTGTTTGCCCCGTTCTGTTTGCAGCTCACCCTGGTTGAGTGACCTCAGCTGGCTCCCACAGGCAGCACCATCACAGTAGCATAGTCGTGCAAGGATCCACAGAACCAGGTCAATTAAACTTTGGGTCAGAACCCCACGCTATCCAAATTTGAATTTTGGTAGTGAGAGTTTGGTTTATTAAAGAGCAGTTGCAAAGGGTGAGCGAAGAGCATATGAGGGCCTTACCAAAAAAAGCCCTGGAAGATTTGTGTTCAGAAAAGGGGATAAGCTTTAGAAAGAAAGCTACAAATCAAGAACTGAGAGATCTGTTAATGGCCAGTGATCAGGAGGCAGGAGCGCAGCCCTTACCCTTCTGAGGCTACAGAAGATGCAGAAAAATTAGAATGCAAAAGGCAGCAAATAAACTGCAACTTGAGCATGAACAGAAACTAGCAGACATTCGATTGCTGGAAAAGCAAAAAACAGCTGAATTAGAAAGAAAGTAAAAGCAGAAATTGTTCTAGGGTATTTTTGGGAGGAGGGAGAGAAATTATTGCTGGGTACTTCAGTGTTGGATATGCCCTTCTCAGCAAGGAATACTCTGGGAGGTGGGGAATCACTGTGGATGTCTCTTGTCTACCTCTTATTCATGGGGTTGGTCTCTCTTTCCGCAGTGGGTATTCCCTCCATTAAATGGTGTGGGGCAGAGGGTGACTATAATGTGATGGTGATGGAACTCCTGGGACCCAGCCTGGAGGATCTCTTCAATTTCTGCTCCCGCAAGTTCAGTCTCAAGACTGTTCTGCTCCTGGCAGACCAGATGGTGAGTTTCTTCCAAAGGTGTCAGCACCTCAGCTCCATCCCCATACCTTACTTTTGGCTTTTCCTGCCCACTCCACTCAGTAGCAGTTCTGAGCTGCTGTACCCCCGGGCTATTTGTCTGAGTGAAGATGGAGAGGGAGCTCAAGTGGCTTCCAGGGTGTTTGCTCTTGAAGAGGATGGAGAACCAGGCCACCCACTCATAGGAGTTGCCAGACTGGATCAAACCTGAGGTCCATCTAGCTGAGTATCCTGCCTCTGGCAGTGGTCGGCACCAGAAGTCCCAGAGGAAGGTTAAGACCCTCAAATAGGCAGATGTAGGATAATCTATGCCCCTCCCCATCCAGTTAAGTCTCATCCTGGTCTTGAATAGTTAAAGATTGGCTCAATGCCCTGAAGCTTAATATTCCTGCCAAACTCTCTTCCCTTCCCTCCCTGGAGTGTTAATGGCAACTTCCCCTCTGAGGAAGGGGGGGAGCGTTGGTGGGAATGGATGTTTCCAAATTCAGCTGCTTTTCAGTTCCCAGGAGTTGGGGAGAAGAGTCCTTTCTTGGGCAGTGACCCTCATTGCAGAGCACCAGAAAGCTAGCAGTTCAAGCCCACTCCCATGGCTGATACTTGCCAGGCCCATCTGACCATGCTCTCTTTTAAGGGTGAGGGTTGTAACTCATACAATCATAACAAGCTTCTTTCCCACTTCTCCTGCTGTGTTCACCCTCCCGCTCCAGATCAGCCGTATAGAGTACATTCATTCCAAGAACTTTATCCACCGGGATGTGAAGCCAGACAATTTCCTCATGGGGCTTGGCAAAAAGGGCAACCTTGTGTACATAATCGACTTTGGCCTGGCCAAGAAGTACCGAGACGCCCGGACCCACCAGCACATCCCCTACCGGGAAAACAAGAACCTGACTGGCACGGCCCGCTACGCCTCCATCAACACCCACTTGGGAATTGGTGAGCCTGCTGTGGCATGTGCCCATGTCTGTGGGGATTCTGCATGTCTTTTTGTGTGTGCCATGTGCTGTAGGTTGCAATATCGTGGAGGGGCAGCAGGTGCCATAGTGAAGGTTGCATAGTGGTTTCCTTCCTAATCCCTAGATTTCAGTTGCTCATAATTAAGGCTGTGTTTTAGTCACGGGTATTTTTTAGTAAAAGTCATGGACAGGTCACAGGCAGTAAACAAAAATTCACTGCCTGTGACCTGTCCATGACTTGTACTATATACCCCTGACTAAAACTTGGGTGCTTGGGGGGGGCGGGGAACGACACATGGGTGGCCCAGGACCCCTGCTGCTGCTGGTGGAGGGGAGGGGAGGGGGGGCTGTGCAGCCCAGGGCCCCTGCTGGGAAGGCTGGCAGGCTCCCTACCCAGCTCCATGTGGCTCCCGGCATGTCCCTGCAGCCCCTAAGCGGAGGCATGGTCACCGGGGCTCCAGGCACTGCCCCCTCCCGAGTACTTGCTCAACAGCTCCCATTGGCCAAGAACTGCAGCCAGTGGGAGCTGCGGGGGCAGTACCTGCGGGCAGAAACAGCGCACTGAGCCTCCACCTAGGAGCCAACGGGATGTTGCCGCTTCCAGGGAGAACCTGCTGAGGTAAGCGCAGCCCAGCACCCTCACCCCTTTCCGCACCCCCCCCCAACCCCCTGTTTCAGCCCAAACTCCTGCTGGTGGTGGTGGTAGAGGGGCGTGGTGGCGCAAGACCTTCCCAGCAGCGATTGGTGCGGCTGGCCCCAGGGGGCTGCTCAGGCTGCACTGGCTGATGCAGAAATCACAGAGGTCCCGGAAAGTCATGGAACCTGTGACTTCTGTGACCTCCATGACAGACTTGCAGCCTTAGGCATAACTTTGTCAGTCAATAGCAGAGTGAAATTGACATGATTCTCTGACAGTTTCACAGCTGCCCATGGAATTCTGAATACCCAATAAAAATGATCAGACTCTTGTTTAACTATGCTGCTGCTGCTGCTTGGCAAAGCTGTGAGCAACAGAAGCATTGAAGCACTTGCATGAGAGGAAAGTGATCAGGAACAGCCAGCATGGATTCACCAAGGGAAGGTCATGCCTGACTAATCTAATCGCCTTCTATGATGAGATTACTGGTTCTGTGGATGAAGGGAAAGCAGTGGATGTATTGTTTCTTGACTTTAGCAAAGCTTTTGACACGGTCTCCCACAGTATTCTTGTCAGCAAGTTAAGGAAGTATGGGCTGGATGAATGCACTACAAGGTGGGTAGAAAGCTGGCTAGATTGTCGGGCTCAACGGGTAGTGATCAATGGCTCCATGTCTAGTTGGCAGCCGGTATCAAGTGGTGTGCCCCAAGGGTCGGTCCTGGGGCCGGTTTTGTTCAATATCTTCATAAATGATCTGGAGGATGGTGTGGATTGCACTCTCAGCAAATTTGCGGATGATACTAAACTGGGAGGAGTGGTAGATACGCTGGAGGGGAGGGATAGGATACAGAGGGACCTAGACAAATTGGAGGATTGGGCCAAAAGAAATCTGATGAGGTTCAATAAGGATAAGTGCAGGGTCCTGCACTTAGGACGGAAGAACCCAATGCACAGCTACAGACTAGGGACCGAATGGCTAGGCAGCAGTTCTGTGGAAAAGGACCTAGGGGTGACAGTGGACGAGAAGCTGGATATGAGTCAGCAGTGTGCCCTTGTTGCCAAGAAGGCCAATGGCATTTTGGGATGTATAAGTAGGGGCATAGCGAGCAGATCGAGGGACGTGATCGTTCCCCTCTATTCGACATTGGTGAGGCCTCATCTGGAGTACTGTGTCCAGTTTTGGGCCCCACACTTCAAGAAGGATGTGGATAAATTGGAGAGAGTCCAGCGAAGGGCAACAAAAATGATTAGGGGTCTGGAACATATGAGTTATGAGGAGAGGCTGAGGGAGCTGGGATTGTTTAGCCTGCAGAAGAGAAGAATGAGGGGGGATTTGATAGCTGTTTTCAACTACCTGAAAGGGGGTTCCAAAGAGGATGGCTCTAGACTGTTCTCAATGGTATCAGATGACAGAACGAGGAGTAATGGTCTCAAGTTACAGTGGGGGAGGTTTAGATTGGATATTAGGAAAAACTTTTTCACTATGAGGGTGGTGAAACACTGGAATGCGTTACCTAGGGAGGTGGTAGAATCTCCTTCCTTAGAGGTTTTTAAGGTCAGGCTTGACAAAGCCCTGGCTGGGATGATTTAACTGGGAATTGGTCCTGCTTTGAGCAGGGGGTTGGACTAGATGACCTTCTGGGGTCCCTTCCAACCCTTATATTCTATGATTCTATGATTCTATGATCTGTCCGCAGGCTCGGGAAGGCAGCTGTTGGCTACATTTGATTCACATTTGGAAGGTTTTCTCCAGTTTTTTATGAGCTAAGAACTTAAATCCTCCAGAAACTGAAGGCTTGGGCCCCCAAAGTCATCGGGGAAAGCTTTCCCCTCTCCACTGGCACTGATTTTCTAGAAGCCATAGAGTCTGGACCTATTCTGCAGAAATAGAGGAGGTTCTGATTGCTTTCATCTTTAATAATATGTAGCTGCAGCCTTTGAAGGCTATGTATCAAAACAGAGAGCATTGCCATAGCTGGGAGTATGAAGGTCTCTCCTGGCTTCCGCTCCATATTAAAAATATAGCCAGCCTGGTAGAACCCTATGGACCATATTTTGGCCACGTGTGTGTGCGCGTGTGTGTGATATAATTTCAGTGTGCTGCTTACTCAGGGTTCCCACAACCAGGGTAACTGCCACACTGGGATTACTTCATGTGTGCTTCACCTACTGTGTCTGTCAGGGACTGGGTTTTTGGGCTGCTCTGTCAGACTTGAGTGAATGTGGGACTAATATGTCTGTTTTGCTTATTTAATTTTCCACCATGGTCTTAAATCTTTAGCCTTTGATTCTTGAGTCTGGCTTGCCTATCCTGCTGAATGTTTAGATCTTGTTTGCTCTTCAAAGGGCAGATTGCATATGCTATAAACTTGTAACTCTCACACAGCACTCTGCACAAAATGTTGAAGCTGAAAACATTAATCCTTGCAACAACTCCCAGAATCACTGTCCATTTTACAAGTGGAGTTGCAGAGAGGGTAAGTGACATGCCCAAGGCTGCCTGGGAAGTTGGTGTCAGAACAACAATCAAAACTCTGCACTTCCTGGCTCCCAGTGCTGTGCCCAGTCCATGAGACCTCTCCACTGGACAACTGACATATGTTTCTGAGTTAACAGTATTGACAGGGGTTCACTCTGAAATTTGACTGTTTCGGTTACTAAATACTTGGTCTTACCATTGCCTTCATGTAGTTGAGAGGCAAGGGAGGAACCCTTGAGTGGGATAGCAATCAAATGAGAGCCTTATATTTGACTCTGCAAGCTAAGGATCATACATTCCAGTGTATGGAGTGCTTTTTTTTTTTTTTTTCCTTCCCTTCCCAGAGACTAGGGGTGAAAACGTGGGTGGCGAGATCTGGGAGGTTTTCCACGGTTACCAGGGGAGTCGTTTGACTATGTGGCCCTTGGCTCATACATTCCAATCAATTTTCACATGCTCTGGGGATGAGAATCCCCTGTGCCCGTCAGAGCGTGTAACGTCTGAAATAGACACCCAGGGTGCCCAGGAGACAGACACAGAAGGGGCCTAGCATATTCTGTCTGAATAGTGAGTATGGGAAGCATGAGAGTAATAACTCTCCCCGCCACCACCCTAAATTCCTTTTATAGATGACATCAGACTGGGCCCTGTTTTTCTGCTGGTTCTGTCCCTGGCACTATTTCCAGCTTCATGCACTATTAAAGACACTAGTTCTGGGCTGTGCAACCTCAGAGTTCACAAAATCTGATACAAATTTGTAATCAGAACATAATTTGGTGAGGAATGAACAGGGGTTGGGGGAGTCTGGCTCCCTTCCCAAGGATTATCCCAGTCACAAACGCATGGAAATAGCATAGCTTTTGGAAGGGTCAGGTGAGTAGCAGTGTGCTGGGAATTGGGGAGCCTCTGTGGCTGCAGGGAAGCAGGTCAGCTCATGAATCTTATCTGCTGCAAGTCCTAAATAGCCTCCCTTTGCTCAGGCACTTGGTCTCCCTGCTGTCAATTCCTGACCCAGCCTTTGTCTGGGCACCATCTCGGGGAGGGAAGGAGTGACTAGGAGCCTGTGTCTGTGCGGGGGAGGGAATTGGCATGGAAGTAGGATAGCAATCTTAGAAATGGGAACGGAAAGAATATTTCATTCCAAGGTACAGATTGGCTTTGGGGGCTTTCTGGAGGTGTGGGGAAGAGGTTATTTTGTAGAGAGGAAGAGGATCAGTAGGTTGGAGAGTGTGTGGATGCTGTTCCAGGTGTCCAAGGGAAGACTGAGGAGCTGAAGATGAGTAAAACACAGAGAGGAAGTGTGATGTAGTAGGCTAAACACAGGACTGGGAACCAGGAACTCCTGAGTTATGATGCGAGCTCTGACACTGATTCCCTCTGAGACCATGAGTAAATCTTTCTCTTCCACTGCTTCCTGCCTGTAAAACGGAGATGTGATTTTTTTTCTACCTCTCAGGAATCTTGTGAGGCTGAAGTGACTATTGTAAACACTAAAAGTGTGCCTGCTAAGAAATGTTCCTGAGTGTGTGTAGAATCATAGACTATCAGGGTTGGAAGGGACCTCAGGAGGTATCTAGTCCAACCCCCTACTCAAAGCAGGACCAAGCCCCAATTTTTGCCCCAGTTCCCTAAATGGCCCCCTCAAGGATTGAACTCACAACCCTGGGTTTAGCAGGCCAATGCTCAAACCACTGAGCTATCCCTCCCCCCGTGTCCTCAGTTGGCTAGGATGAATGAGGATATTGCGAAGGTTGAAGCTGTCTTATATTGTCAGATTGATGTACTGTTCAATCTTATTTATATTTTATTTGTTCTTTTAATATATATTCCCAGGCAGAAACTGTTAACGTTGAGAGTACTTGTCAGTTTAGGGTGATATACATTATAGGGCTGTTGTAATTATCCCACAACCAAGAGTTATAAACCCAGGAAGCTCACAGTTAAGTTACACTTAAAAGAAATCTAAACATGTTAAGTTACTGAAATGCGGTCAGGGCACCAAAACAACCTTAGGGCTGCCCTGTCAGCCTCTTCAAACTTCCCATGGAATTAAAACTCACCAAAATGTTGTGCACAGGCTTTAAAGTGATACAGGTGTACTTTTAAGGATTAATGGTCACTTCCCCATTGTTCTTCATAACTGAAAATTTGTTCTTCTGCCCTCTGGTGACACCACGCAAAAAATAATCCCACCATTATGATTACGGTGGTTTTAGTGTTTATGGATCCAAATTAAATTAAACTGTGTTTTAAAGACAAATCAGACTTTTTTTCATATTGCCCTCCGTCCACTTCTCCTAATCATGGTGCCCCTTCAGGGCAGGGTTAAGGGGGCAGAGGATGCATTGGTATAATAGATACTAGAGGTTTGCACACTTCCTTGCTTTGAAAGGCCTAGCTCATTGCACTCACCGGGGGCTCCTTACCACTCTCTCCCATCCTCCTATATAGACTCCCTGCCCCTTCTTCTTATGCCAGGGTTTTATATATTCCATTCTCTGCCCCCATGCCAGGGGCTCTGTGAACCCTCATTTATTTCCTCCCCATTACTATTTAAGTAATTCAGGAGGTCAACATTTTAAATTGTACGGGCATAGCCAAGACTGTGCGTTGGTGGGAGGAGGTACCAATATCCTGGAAGATGTTTTAATGGCAGCCATCAATCTGTTGGAGCTATAGACCTTTTCAGAGGTGGTTGAAGCTGCTGGCTCTTCTAACCATGTGCCAGGGTCTCCATCAATGTTCCCTCTAATTTCTGACAGGCTGTGTGTGCAAAAAATTTCTTCTGTGCAGATTTTTGTGCATGCGGTGTTTCACCGTGTGCACTGGGTTAAGGATTTGGGGGAGGGATAGCTCAGTGGTTTGAGCATTGGCCTGCTATACCCAGGGTGGTGAGTTCAATCCTTGAGGGGGCCATTTAGGGATCAGGGCAAAAATTGGGGATTGGCCCTGCTTTGAGCAGGGGGTTGGACTAGATGACCTCCTGAGGTCCCTTCCAACCCTGATATTCTATGATCTGTGTGTGCGCACGCACAGCTTAGAGGGAACAGTGGTCTCCATGTGTCCTCCATTTCTCCCTTTTGGGTTTTTTTTGATTTTTACACACACCAAAACCAACAAGATTGCATCCAGTGATGCTTAGAACATTCCCTGAAATTTTGGACTTGAACGCTGCATCTGAACAAAAGTTAAATGCCATCAAGCGGTGCGTGGGCCTCACTTCACATGGCCAATTTAAAAATAATGTAGCTTTGTTGTTGTTGTTTTTTTCTCTTAATGTGAAAGTTGCAAAGTCAGGCACTCAAAAGTTGAGAATTTCCGGTATTAAGATTACCTGTGCAACCTTAATTCAGTCCTTGGTATGTCCGCATTAGTATATGATCGTATAATTAGAGACTGTATTATAGTTTTTCCTGAGGACACCACCGCCCCCCTCAGTGCACAGGATAGATCTGTTCTGAGGAGGAATCAGAATTGTAGGGAAGGAGGCTTGGTCAGTAGTTCACCTGCTTAATTTGTTGCTGAAGTTGGAAGGCGTGCAGTGAACTAAGCTGGGGATTTCAGGAAGAGAGGATGGAATCATGTGCTAGACAGTTGAATGCCACCCTGGGAAAATTAGTTCTGCCTCTGACCCACAGTTTCTATGAAATACTGGGCAAGTGATTGTTAAACCAAATTTTTCACAGGTGGTCACGTATTGTGTGTTTCTCATTTTCTGAGTGCCCAACCAAAGATAGCTGAGGCCTGATTTCACTTGTAGCTGTGAGCACTCTGCACTCCTGCAAATCAATGGGAGCTGTGTTTTGAACATATAAGGCATGAAGTACTCTGAAAAAGTTTTGGGCCTTACTCTTTCTCCGCCTCAGTTTCCCACACACACAAAAATAGGCATAATACCATCTAATCTCTCAGGAGTGTTTTTGAAGATAAATGCATTTATGTTTGCGAAATACTCAGATACCATGGAGAGAACACCATAGAAATGCATATAAGGAAACAAATAACTTTGTAAGGTTTGAATGCTGTGTAAGTAAGCCAGTAAGGCCTGGGCTGCATGTTAAATGTAGAGGATCAAAAATAAACATTGAATTGGGCAGGGGCCCTGTGCAAAAAGCAGTATGTGATCATGTCATTAAAGATGGTCTGCTAAGGCATACTCAAAGAGGACCAAATTAAAGTTGTACAGGCAACCTTAATTCTGATATTTCTTAATGCCTGAGAGCTTGATTTTGCAACCTTAATGTTCTTCTATTTTAGATCTTTTTTAACATGGTGTTTTGTTTTAAACAAATTGAAAAACCAGGAATTCCATCCATGTTACCATATTGACACCCAGCTTGGCTCATCAGCAGGGTTTAGATCCACAACCCGGACCTCCACCACTTGAACTCTCAGAGTAAATGGTAGCAGTAGTAGGTTCTTATCCTCTGTGCGGACCACCCACTAGTGGGGGATGAGAGACACCCTGCCAGTGAGTTTCACAGCTACTTCCCAACAGCAGAGAAATGTAGAGTCTGAGGGTTCCAGGGTTCTGTTGCGGGTACTGTGGGGGCGTGTGCGTCAGTGATTACAGACCCTTCTGTTCCTAGCCTGACTCTGTTCCCTGTGTCCCTCTCCACCCACCCCTCCATTCCTCACCTCGCCACGTTCTAGTTGGCCCACTTTTGCCTTCTCTTCCTCATTGCTCTCGCTGCTGACAGCCAGGCATCGAGAGCCTAGGAGAGGTGGTCTCCCCACTTTCAGTTCCTGTGCCTGATGCCACAGTGGTCCCCAGCTGCCGAGAGGAGCCATCGAAGGGAAAGTCCTGTTCCACTCCAGCAGCCCAGGGTTAGGAACCTGCTCAGTGCAGAGAATCTTCTGAGAATTTAGCTGCCAAACTCTACCAGGTCTCTACTGAGAATGTGTGAACTGCAGTTATTCAGAGGCTTATAACATGGAAAACTTGGGCAAATTGTCATGGGATGGCAAGAGGCACATCCTTGACACCAGGGTGAACCTCCCCCGCCAATACCAAATTTCAGGTCCCTGCTCTGAATTATGGAGGCTTCTCAGAAAAAGTGCTTGGAAGGTGGTTTTGCTCTTGTTTTAAAAAAATACATAATGTGGTGGTTTGCCCTAAGCTCCTTCTCTGAAGTGACTGAACCATTTTGGTTAAACTTTCCACAGAAAATTGAGCCTGAAGCAGGTGGGCAATTGGTTGTGTATTGGAAGCGAAAAGGAGGTGGTCTGTTGTTTCCTATTACTTGCCTCTGACCACAGGGACTAATTAAGCAACTCCAGGCACATCTCACTTCCCTGCCCATGTGTAACTCTCTTCTCCTTCTCCTCCTCCTCCTTCAGAACAAAGTCGCCGTGATGACCTGGAGAGCTTGGGCTACGTGCTCATGTACTTCAACCTGGGTTCGCTGCCCTGGCAGGGCCTCAAGGCTGCCACCAAGCGCCAAAAGTATGAGCGTATCAGTGAGAAGAAGATGTCAACACCCATTGAGGTGCTCTGCAAAGGGTACCCTTGTAAGTGCTGTGCGCTCCTGATGGGTACCTTCATAATACACCTGTGCATGTATGCTCCCCATCTCCTGCTGGAACCCTACAGAATCTGACCCCCTATAGCAGCGGGAGGCCTGGCACATGTCACTGCAGTACAGGGGGTGGCGGGGAAGGAACCCGGCGCATTGCTAATGGTAACAATTAGAAGGGATGAGAGAACTGTGGCACTGCAGTCCTGGCACAGAAATCCCTAGGGAGCTGGGTTTGGGTGGTCTTGGTATTTTTGAGGTGGCCCAGTTTAGAGGCAGGCTGCGATGAGAAGAAGGTTCGGGGCTCATGCTGTTGATGTCTAGTGACACTGAGGTGTTTGGATCTGTGGGGGATACTGATGCCAGTGTGCAGCCCGTGCTGCTCTGGACTGCTGTGGCCACTTTTTCCCCACATGGGACCTGCTTCCCAAATTTCCGTTCTGCCTATTTTGTTCTCCCCTCTGGGGATCCCATACAACCTGCATGCTACCTCTGGCTTGAAAAGCAGCCAAAGAGGGGAGGCGAGCAAGGATTTCCCCCTGAAGGATTGGTTGGCTGTCCTCCATGGCCAAAGCAGAGCGTTCCTTAGCGGAGAAGGTGCATATTGTGTGGCTCTGCACTGATGCCCCTCTGGTCTGAAACAATGCTTTTGGGGGGTGGCCCTAGTCCTGTGGCTGTACCTGAGGCTTGCTGCAGGGAGAGCAGAGTGGGGGAATGGAGGTGCCTCGTCAGGGTGGAGTTGTTTAACAATCAGTCATTCTCTCTCTCTCTCTCTCCAGCTGAGTTCTCCACCTACCTCAATTTTTGCCGCTCACTGCGGTTTGATGACAAACCTGACTACTCGTACCTGCGGCAGCTCTTCCGTAACCTCTTCCACCGCCAGGGCTTCTCCTACGACTATGTCTTCGACTGGAACATGCTCAAATTTGTGAGTGGCACAGGCCTTTGCGAGGGGCATGGTACTCCCTGGGGAGGGCAGGGGGCAGAAGCTGACGGCGCTCGCTGAGAGCACATCAGGTGCTCGTCCCTAGTGAGCAGTAAGTGGGACAGGCGTGCAGCCTGGGTAGCAGGAGGGGCGCTCAGCAGCATTAATTGGGAATCACTACTGCTATCCCTGGGGCATCAGGTCTGACACTCCCATTGCAGCCTTGTACGTTCTTCGGGGCTGGGACTCAGGCTCTGTCTGTGTTTGGCAAGTACCTAGCAGAGGGGTGGGCAAACTTTTGGCCCAAGGGCCACATCTGGGAATAGAAATTGTACGGTGGGCCATGAATGCTCACAAAATTGGGGTTGGGGTGCAGGATGGGGTGAGGGCTCTGGCTGGGGGTGCAGGCTCTGGGGTGGGGCCAGAAATGAGGAGCTCAGGGTATGGGAGGGGGCTCCAGGCTGGGGAGGGGGAGTGGGGGCTCCGGCTGGGGGTGCGGCCTCTGGAGTGGGGCTGAGGATGAAGAGTTTGGGGTGTAGGGGGGTGCTCTGGACTGGGACTGATGGGTTCGGCAGGTGGGAGGGGGATTGGGGCTGGAGCAGGGGGTTGGGGTGCAGGCTCTGGGGTGGGGCTGGGGTTGAGGGGTTTTTGGTGCAGGAGGGTGTTCCGGGCTGGGATCAAGGGGTTCGGAGAGTGGGAGGAGGATCAGGGCTGGGGCAGGGGGTTGGGGTATGGGGAAAGTCTCAGTGGTGCAGGCTCTGGGCAGCGCTTACCTCAAGTGGCTCCCAGAAGCAGTGGCATGTCCTTTCTCCGACTCCTATGCGGAGGCGTGGCCAGGTGGTTCTGCACACTGTCCCATCCGCAGGCACCGCCCCTGCAGCTCCCGCTGGAGTGGAGCCATTGGAGTGCATAGGAGCCGGATGGGGGCCATGCTACAGCTTCCAGGAGCTGTGTGGAGCGGCCCCTGACCTTGCGCCCTGGCTTGAGCACTGGAGCTGGGCAGGCCCCAGAACCCCCTCCCCAGCAGGAGCTCGAGGACTGGCTTAAAACAGCTGGCAGGCCAGATGCGGCCCGCAGGCTGAAGTTTGCCCACCTCTGACCTAGCACCTTGTAGCTGCTACTGCAGTCTAAACAGTAACACGCATCTCCCCCTCGCTCGCTTCCTTAAGGAGGAGATAGAAGCTTCCTCCCCATGGGATGGAAGGTTCTAGAGAGATGGGATCCCCTCTGTTTCTTTGGCTAGTCCCTAGGCCAGGCCTGTTTCTTGGCATGGGTGGGCACAGGGTTTTCCGACTTGCCCTGAAGGCTGAGCTTGTTGCGGTGGGGGGGGGGCGGTATCTGTCTTTCAGGGAGCAGCCCGAAATCCTGAGGACATGGATCGGGAGCGGCGAGAGCATGAGCGAGAAGAGAGGATGGGGCAACTCCGGGGTTCCGCCACACGGGCGCTGCCACCCGGCCCCCCTGCTGGAGCCACAGCCAACCGCCTTCGCAACGTTGCCGAGCCCATGGCCTCCACGCCCGCTGCCCGAATCCAACAGTCCGGTGAGTGGGGCAGGGAGCCAAGGCGCATGCGAACCCAGGGTGTGTTGGGAGCGACTGGAAGCTGAGGGTGCTGAACGCATTTCTCTTATTTTCTACTTCTTTCCCTCTGACAGGAAACACGTCCCCCAGGGCGATCTCACGGGTGGACAGGGAGCGGAAGGTCAGCATGAGGTTACACAGGGGAGCTCCTGCCAACGTCTCTTCCTCCGACCTCACAGGGCGGCAAGAGGTGTCACGGATTTCAGCGTCACAGGTGAGTCCCTGCCTGTTGCACATGGCTTCGGTCTGTCCACACCGTGCCCCAGATCACTTGCAGTTCTGGTGACCCAAAAGGGGCCACGGGAGCTGCTGGCTGAACTGTTGAGCTGGATTTCAGCCACTAAGGGGTTGTCCTACTCCCACAAGAAGGACCCTGTTATGTAAGGCCCCTGCCTTGCCCCCTGTGGTTCCAGAGCCTAGTACTTGATGAAATCTTCCTAGCCCAGCTTTCAGGATTCCCTTGGAGCAAGTGTCCTTCAGGCTGGCTCCTGGGCAATAATGGTTTCGAGGGAGGCGGGAACCAACAAACACATCGAGGTAGGGGAATGTTTGTCTCCTGCTTTCTCCCCAACCCTGTCTCTGGTTCTGCCTCCTGTGTCCACTCATACTCTCTTGCTCTTTCCCAGACGAGCGTGCCATTTGATCACCTTGGGAAGTGAGGAGAAGATGCCCCCGGACCAGTGTTTGCTTAGGTGAGTGCTCTCCCCAATGCCCGGTTGCTGGTGCCCTGAGACTCTGGTGCCAGCTGTTGGCCTGAAGCCTGAGTGCCGCTGTGGTGGGTCAGTGCACTTCCCTTCCCTCTCTTATCTTGGGGGGGATGCCCTTTGGTCTTGGGGATGGGATGCTTGAGCTTCGTTGGCTGGGGATGGAGAGCAACACTGTGGTGCTCCGATCCATACGGCTGGTTCAGTGGCAGCGCTTGGTGGTGGTGTGGGTTTTGGAAGTTCATTCCATTGCTCCTGGGGGGTGGGAATGCTGTAAAAGCCACTTCCCCGTGCCGGGGGGGGGGGTCTGTAAGTCCATAAAGCCATTTTGTTGCTTTCCAGTTCGTGCTCTCCTGATTCATCTCTGAGGCAGTGTGATAGTGCTGAGTGGGGATGTAGGAAGGGTATGCACCGTAAGAGGCAAGATCTGTTTGTAGACTTTTCTTTTTTTTTTTTTTAAACCGGTGCGTGTATCTTTAAATGGGAAATAGTTCTGAGGGCTTCTCTATGGGGTGGGGAGAGGGAAAAAGAAATTTGTAATTTGGGGTATCAAGCTCTCGTCATGGGAGATGGCCAGGGAGCCCTCCTTTCTTTAACACTCTCTTCCCCCTCTTTCTTTTAGTGTCTTCACTGTATTTTTCTTTTAAAAAACAAAAACAAAAAAACCCCAAAAACAACAACAAAAAAAACTTAAAAAAACCCCACAAAACAGCTTTTTTTTGTTTGGTTTTTTTGCCAACACTGAGGAGATGAGCTGCCCCCCGTGCCGGCATGAAACGTTTCTGAGCTCGCCGCCTGTGTTCCCCAACACAAGCGCCTACGAGAAGCCGACGACGCGGGAACCCTGCAGAAATGCCTCTGCTGCTTTTGTGCAGCTTTCCCCCAAGCCCACCGTCTTCCCGGCTGACTGCACCCCACCCTCCCTCGACTCTGCTCTTGTTTTTGTTTTTTGTTTTTAAAACAACTTCCTGTCTTTTTAAAATTTTGGTTGATTTTAAGATCAAGTGGTTTCTAATGCAATTTTTTTAAATTCTTTTTGAGGGAGGGGTTGCACTTGTTTTGCAGGAATCTCCTGGGCAGGTAGAAAATCCCTTATTCCAGTCATGGCTGGTGGTAGAAATTGTGTGTTTACAAGCATTAAAAGAAATGGATGGCAAGCCGTGAGAGGAGTCACGGGAAAGGCCTGCCACTTATTCAGGCATCCTTTTTCCCCAGTGGCACCTCCACACCATGTGGGGAGGTAGCGGACGCACCAGGCATGGATAAATAAGACATGGTCCTGGCATGCCAAGGGTTTCTTTTCAGAGGGGGTGCACGGTTGAGCGGAGGAGGTGAAAGTGAAGCTGAAGGACAGGGAGATTGTAATCCGCTTCCCATACTGGAGGTGGGGTCTTTTACATCAGGCTGCATGTGATGTTAGGTTTTGTTTTTGTTTTGTTTTAATTACTGAGGGGAAAGTGTGGGATCTGAGGAGAAGAGAGGGGTGTGCAGAAACTTAGGGGATGGCTTTCCTCTTCCAGCTCCCCCCCCCCGCCCCAAATAAAAGATCTGATATCCCAGTGTGTATGCACAATCCCTGACCACCTCCTTTTCCCCCCACTTTAGTTGTTTTAAATGTATTTTAGGAATACTCAAGACACCACATGGTTCTTGGGTTTTAAAATGCGATGATCACCGCTGCGACGTATGGCCTGTAGCTGGCGCACTGACACTAATGTGGAGCCGGTGGGGGGGTGGTGGGGGTTCATTTTTGGTTTTATTCCTTTCTATTTAACACTGGTTTTTTTTCCCTAATTTATTTACCCCTCTTACTCTCTTTTTTTAATTAAAGAGCAAAACTTTTTATTACTTTGTAATTTAAAAAAACTGAAGAAGAAAAAAAAAAAACCTGAAGAACTTTGGGGGTGGGGGGGATTTTGTACTTTTTTCCTGTGTAAATATTGGACTTTTTTGAGCTTTATCGTGGTTGTTAATTTGAAGTAATAAAGTAGAAAATGATAAAGTGATGCAAGTATCTGTCCTTTCTTCTCTCCTCCCCACCGCTTTTCTGGTGATGTGATATACAGACAGGAAGTGTCATCTTGCTGCTGGTTATGTTCCCAAGTTCCAGGAACATGTTTGATTAGAATTACTGGAAAAAAAGCACATGGTTGGAGCACCTAAAAATGAAGCTGATCTGGTCTTCAGAGTCATGGTGCAGCCAGCACTGTGGCCTTGGTGTTGGGAGAGCTGTGAGAAATATGATTCGGGGGGTCTTTTGATGCCTGGACTGAAGAAGTTTGCAGGGGAGGGCGTGATTGACTGACTCCAGGAAAGAAAGATAGCGAGGTTTCCACCTTGTGCAGTTATGTACACATTTTTGTCCCCTGTTAAACACGATTTGTCTCTGTCAAGGCTTTGATCCATCAAAATCAAATCATTCTGTCGATAATCTGTCAGCTTCTCCCTCCAGCCTGAAAAATGTTGTCATAAATATAAATGTATGGGGAAGGGGAAAGTCCATGTTGTAGTTCCAGACAACTGAGATCCAAATTTGGACCTGGTGTAAGTGGGACTGACTGCTCTTGAAGTTCATTCTTCCATGTCTGCATCTGGTCTCTGTGGTGCTCTCCCTGTGAGTCAATTTTAATATTGAAATATTTTATTTCTAAGTACTGACTCCTACAGTTACACCGTTCTGAATAAACAACCAGATGAGAGTTCAATTTCCTGCTAGTCATAAAACTTTTTAAATTAATTTTTTTTTTTTTAAATAACAAACCTGGGAATAAATGACTGTCAACTCATGAATCCTTCCAGCTTCATCTGTTAGCCGTGTGAAGACAGCTGCACCTTCAACTTAAAAGCCTGTAATTTGTTGGGCCACGTAGTAGCCCGCTCCGACAGCGTCTGTGCATGGTAGCCATGGAGTGTTAGAACCCATCCCCAAAATCAGGAGACTCACAAGTGTGTTTTGGAACCCCTGTAGCATCCCTCCCTGTGCTTTCCAAGGTAATGGAGTGAAACTTGTCTCCTTTTTCTACCTTCTGTTTCCTGTGGAAGGCCAGTGGGGGCTTAAAAGTAACTTAGCCCTAGACTGCTGCCTTTCTGCATGTCCTCTATTCCTGAAAACTGAGGCTGTGTGGGGATAATGATACTTGCCTCCCTCAGTGAAGTCCCTTGATCTACCGATGAAAAGCAGTACCTGGACATGTGGTGGTGGTACATCTTGTCTGAATGGCTTGGAGGGCAGTGCCGCAGCTTGGATAATCACAATTCTCATTCTGTGGGGGCACTTCCAATTTTCAGATAATTATTTGGATAATAAGAATATATCTGTAAAGTTCACCTCTGTCTTGCTGGTGACAAGGACCAATCTTTAAAAGCAGCAGCAGAAAGCACTGTCACTGCACCTCAGTCCTGACGTGGAGCACTTCCTGCTAGTCCAGTCCTGGGGCCCAGCAACGTTTATTTTTTCCCACAGGGATGGATCAAAATGTGTTTATACTTTATCTCTTGGGCGGAGGATCCTCTTTTCCTACTGTTCTCTTGTAACTTTGTCTTTCAGATTTGCCCACTCCCACCTGCTCGTGGAAAGAATTAATCTGTCGCAAATGGGAAGGTCTCACTCAGAGGTTGCCGTTCTTAATGTAACTGAAACTTAGAGTAGTGTAATAAATGCTAGTAAATTTTACAGATGTTTAATTAAAATTACCTAGATGTCTGTAGTATTCACCCGCTGTACAAAAGAGCTGAGAGAGTTCTGTGACAGTAGGGAGCTGAGGGCCAGCTGCTGCCCTGAATTGCTTACCAATTTGCAATTTAAAATCAAAAATAAACACAGCCACAGTATTTGCTTAGGGATCTATCATCCTTGTTAGAGGACTAGGTTAGAATTGGGGTTGTTTGCTCTCGCCAGCAATAAAGCACAGCTAATCAGCTTTGGCTTTTGCCCTGCAATTTGGTGGAAGGGAACAGCTAGGCTGGGTTTGGTTCTCTCTGTTAGTGGAGAACTTGCGGAAAGTGTTAAAGGTGAAGTGCAAAGAAAAAAACGTTTTCTCTTACTGTTTCTGAAAAGATGTAGAATTCCACAGTGGGGTTCTTGTATCCCTCTCTTTGCCAGAAGGACCTTGGTCAGATCCTTGGAGGACGAGAATAGTGGTTTGGCCCAAGGCTGCCCCTGGAGTGAAGCTGCCACTCTCCTAGCTGAGGGCAGAATCATAAAATCATAGAATATCAGGGTTGGAAGGGACCTCTGGAGGTCATCTAGTCCAAGCCCCTCCTCAAAGCAGGACCAATCCCCAATTTTTGACCCAAATGGCCACCTCAAGGATTGAACTCACAACCCTGGGTTTAGCAGGCCAATGCTCAAACCACTGAGCTATGAGCGGATGCTGAGTCTTTGGTTGTAGTGCAAGAGCTGTGGTTGACGTTGCGGCCTCATCACAATCTAGGTCCTCCAATAATATCCCCAAGGTCCTCTAGCAAACAGGAAGGAAGACCTGCTATTTCTAACTAAAAATTCACATGTGTGCAGGGAAATCAGGGAGGGCAGGGCTTAGTGGTGAGACAGTATTTATTCCTTTTCTTTATTATGTATTAAGAGTAAAAACAACTGAAGATGGCAGGGGAAGGCTAAGATGGCGAGACAGGCAAATGGTCTCCCATTTGTGTAGTAAACTCCAGCACCCACCCTAAGCTAGGTCTATGCTGCTTATGTACTATGTATGTATCTTGTGAACCTTGTAACTGATACTTGTAATCTCTTATAACTCAAGCCTGATCCCAGATGTATAGTACCTTCCTTTTTAACTTGTGTAAACTTGATTTTAAACATTAGCTTTAATTTTTAAAATTTATTAGGAACATAGGGAACACCACATGAGACCAAACCAATGATCTTTCTAGTCCACTGGCCTGTCTCTGATGATGACAATGCAGACTGCTTCAGAGGAAAATTACTTCCAGTCTCCACACACCTAAAAGGGCAATGTTATATTGCTGAAGTGGAGGAGGTGAGTTTCTTCCTGACATCAGCTGCTCATCAGTGTATGCCATGGAATGGGTGGATTAATAGCCTTTGTAATTGCTATCCTGTCATGTATCATTGCCAATGCTATTCTTAGTCAAAGAAACAACTAATCCTTGTTAGAATCCTACTTCAATAATTTCATGTGGTGGTGAGTTCCACAGGTTTATTATAGGCTAGTAAGGAGTTCCATGAAGTAATTCTATTACTTGATGGTATGTGTAAAGAGCATCTGAAGTAAGTGTGTGTGTGTGCGTGCACACACACGCACACTATTTACATTCTTTTATAGAAATTGTATACGCTGTCACATCCTTCATGTATGTGTATTTTGATGCCTGTGCTATCCCAGTAATCCAGCAGTAGGTATCCTGATGGATTATTCTGGAAGTAAATCTTCGTTAGATTGGGTGGGGCGGGAAAAGAGAGGATCTATATGCTAAGAGCTTGGGCATGATGTATTGGAAATCCAGTCTCTTTCTGGAGAATCCCAAAACACTTTACACACTTTCTAGACATTAAAACACACACATCTCAAAAGAATCCAACATCTAGGTGATGCTTGATTCAGTTGCACATGCTATAACCAATGCTGATTTCAGACCATGAAGCTAAATGTTCCCTTCCCAAAATCTTCAGGCCCAGCAGCTTGTTCCCTCTGCCTTTGATGCTGTAGTGGTTGGGAGACTACTGCATTCTTGCTCTGTGTCCAGCATGGCTGAGTTTCTCTTTAGGTATTTCTTGCACATTCCTTCTCTGATTGGTGAATATGAAAAAAAAAAATAGAGGTGCATGCACCGCCTTATTAAAGATCAGCTAGTTATGTGTGCGTGGATTAGAGGGAGTATTTGGTTAGTGGGGATCCTATTGTCTCTTGAGACACAGCTGTTTTATATTAAAAAAAAAAAAAAAATTTGTACAGAGTTCAATTATCTCAAAATACTTTGTCAAAGGGAGAGACATGAACAGAAATAGACAAGGGACCAAACATGTTTTCAGCAGGCGGAGGATGGTGTTGATATCTGGACAAGTTTGGATAAAATAACTCTAGAGGTATTTCATGTATTGTAGTCTTGGGAGAAGGGTATGCTATCCTTTTAAGAAGCGCCTGTTTACAGCTGAATGGATTAGGAAGGGTACCTCTTAAAATAGGAATTGGTGAACTGGCTCTTTAAGTAGTGGCTGCCTGCTTTTGCAGGGAGAGAGGTACCAAGGTGTAGTCAAATAATAGCTCGGCTGATTCTGGAGAGAGAGAGAGTTATTGGGGTAACTTCCTTTTATAGTGAAGCCACTGGTGACATCTGGTTGCAGGGTGTAATTAGGGGGATGTCCCTCTTAAGCAGCGGTTGTGGTCATCTGGTTGCCCAGGGCATGAGGAGGAACTGCCTCTTTAAAGATAAAACTTACAAAAAGTTGGGCTTGTACTTTATGAAATATAGAAACTAGAAGGGTTTTTAATTTATCGATTGCTTGTTTTATATTAGAAATTCAGGTCCTGGTCAGGATGGACAATTAACTTGACAGAAGTAGTGCAATGATATCTCAAGAGTTAAGAGTTAAAACAGCTATGATGAGAGGTAGGGAATCTTAGTCAGACTGCTTGAAATTCTTGGCATTTTTGTATTAACCTGTATCTAATTTAGGGCTGTCAAGTGATTTAAAAAAATTAATCTCGCTTAATCGTGCTATTAATAATAGAATACCATTTATTTAAATATTTTGGATATTTTCTATATTTTCAAATGTATTAATTTCAGTTACAACACAGAATACAAAGTGTACAGTGCTCACTTTATATTTTTATTACAAATATTTGCACTGTAATAAACCAAAAGAAATAGTATTTTTCACCTAATACAAGTACTGTAGTGAAATCTCTTTGTCATGAAAGTTGAATTTACAAATGTAGAATTATGTGGGTAACTCCACTTAGGGTAGCAGACTGTTTGTATATTGACTCCTTTAGGAATAACAGACCTAATATATCCAGACCGTCCAGAAGAGGGCTGGGGAAAATCCAGTCGTGAGAGTACATTGAAATAACCCTGCAACTAGTAACCAAGGTGGCTGGAAACCAGTATGTGACTGGTGGCTTGCAAATAAGCTGCTGGAGTGAGGGCTGCTGGACCTAGGGTGACCAGGTGTCCAGTTTTGTCCTGGTGATGCTTCAACTGGACCACCCAGTTGAAAAGGAATCCTGACCGCTCTGGTCAGCATTGCTGACTAGGCCATTGAACGACCAGTTTGCGGTGCCACAGTGGGGCTGGCGGGCTCCCTACTAGTACCGTGCCCCGTGCCGCTGCTCCCAAATCTGGAAGCAGACAGCACGTCCGGCTGCTAGCCTTAGGAGCTGCCAGGGGGCTGCATGCTGCCCTGCCCTCAGGCACAGCTTCCATGGGCTGGGTCAGGGCAGGGGAGGAACTAGAGCCACAGGCAAGCACTCGGCAGGCAGCTATTGAGGGGTGCATCTCCTGCTGCTGCCCGGCCCTATGCTCCTCGGGGGGGCTGGGCTCAAGCTGCGGCCTGTGCCCCGCTGTGAACCGCGGCCGGTCGCCCCATCGCTGGCACCCAGGAGTTGGAGGTTTGTGTATCCCTGTCGTCCAGTGCTGGGAATGGAGCTGCACCCCCCCCACCCCCCTCACTGCATCCCTCCCTGTCCTAACCCCCGCACTCCCATCCCCCTCACTGCACCCCCTCTCCTTCCCTAACCCCTTCCTCACCCTGCCCTTGGCCTTGGCCTCTTTCCCGCCCCATCCTCTCTCCTCTACCCCCAGCCCCATCTTCTTCCCCCTCCAGCCCACCTACAATTACAATAACTTTCGTGAACAAAAGCCATGAAGCTGGTTATGAAAAATGGGAAGAGGGGAGGGGAAAGAATCATAAAAAGCTGTGTGAAATTTTTCTTTTCTTTTTTTTTTTTTTTTAAATAACCCTTTTGGACTACTCTGCTGCCCGCTCTGGTGTCCTGCACCAAATAAAGCCTCGGGGCGGGCGGGGCGGGACAAGGGGGTCGGGTTTTCTGGCGCGAGAAAGCGGGCAGCCCGGGCTGGCCCAGCGCCGGGGCTAGAGGGGGGATGCTCGGAGCGCGACCTGCAGCCGCGTCAGGCTCCCCTGGGGGGCAGGGCAGGGGTGGCCCGGCCCGGCCCGGCCCAGCCTCCCAGGGGTCGGGCTCGAACCTTGGGATCCTCCCTTACTCGCCCTGGGCGTGTGAACACAAACCCTTCCCGCCTCTGTCAGGAAGGCGGGGGGCCCCATAACTTCACGCCGCTAGCTGGGGGGCTGTGCGGGGGGGGGGGTAGCGCAGGGGAACGAGGTGCTGCCCCTTTAAGAGCCCCCGGGTGGGGAGGAGGGGGGAAGAGAGCGCGGGGAAGGAGGCGCTGCCCCTTTAAGAGCGCGCTGGTTAGGTCATCCTTTCGCTCCGCCCCCCCGGGCTGGGCGGGGCCTCGCGCGCTCTCTGCGCTTGCGCCGTGGTGCCTCCCCGAGAGACCCGGTTCCCACCTTCCCCCGGGCTGCGGCGCAGACACAGACACGGACGCCGGGCAGCGCCAGGGGCAGCCGGGGACCTACCGGGGGCGCGCGGCCGCGGCATGGGCTCGTGAGGGCCCCTCCCCTCCCCCCCGAGTGAGCCAGCGAGCGGGACAGAGCGGCCCCGCGGGGCGCGGCGGCGCCGGAGAGAGCCCGGCCCCGCCGCACGGTGAGCCGGGGCGCTGCGGGCGGGACGCGGCGCCGGCTGGCACCATCGGGCACCGGGTAGCACGGGGCTGGGCGCTACGCTGTGGCGGGGTGCTGGGGGGTGTAGAGTGGTGTTGCGTGGCACAATCGGGTGCTGGCTGGTAAGCTGCTGGGTGGTACAGGGTGGTGCTGTATAGCACTGATTGGCATGGTGCTGGGTGGTGCAGGATGGTGCTGTATAGCACTGATTGGCATGGTGCTGGGTGGTGCAGGATGGTGCTGTATAGCACTGATTGGCATGGTGCTGGGTGGTGCAGGATGGTGCTGTATAGCACTGATTGGCATGGTGCTGGGTGGTACAGGGTGGTGCTGTATAGCACTGATTGGCATGGTGCTGGGTGGTGCAGGATGGTGCTGTATAGCACTGATTGGCATGGTGCTGGGTGGTGCAGGATGGTGCTGTATAGCACTGATTGGCATGGTGCTGGGTGGTACAGGGTGGTGCTGTATAGCACTGATTGGCATGGTGCTGGGTGGTACAGGATGGTGCTGTATAGCACTGATTGGCATGGTGCTGGGTGGTACAGGGTGGTGCTGTATAGCACTGATTGGCATGGTGCTGGGTGGTGCAGGGTGGCGTGGTGTGGCATGGTACGGAACAGTACGTGTGAAGTGGTGCTGGGTGGCGCGGTGCTGGGGGCTACAGTGTGGTACTGGTTGGTGTGGCGCAGGGTGCTGAGTTGCAAAATGTGATGTTGGATGCTCAGGGGCTGGGTGGCACAGTGTGTGTGGTACTGGGTTGGCCCTGAGTGGTAGCGATTGGCCCGTGGGGTGACCCATGGCGTGGTGCGGGGTGACACTGAATTACATAGCACAGTGCTCTGTGGCACAACTTGGTTCTGAACTGCACTGAGCTGTGTCTAGAGGCATGGGGCAGTGTGGCATGACAACGCTGAGGGGTCTGTGGAACAGGATGTAAACTGTATTATTTGTCACGTGTATGTTTATATGATGAGTTGTAGATTTAGAAGGTGTGTATTTAGAACAATAAGGGGGCTGTGTATGTGAAGCGTGTATGTATGTAGCTTATGTAGTGTACACTATACAGTGTGAGGTGTGCTTGTGGCATATGGGGGTGATATACAATGTGACAAACATTGGAGAATGCATTGTATGTGTGCTGTCTGGTCTATAGCATGCAGTTAGAGAAACAGTAGTATGGACCTATGGTAATGATACTCATATTGCCTGTGTAACGTAACAAATCTAGTGGAGCACTACTGTGTTCTTAGGACTTCGGTTCCTGTGTAAGATGAAATTCAGTGCTGGCCGATGCAAGGTGATGTACTTTGGAAGGAATAATTTGAAAAACTCATGTGTTAACTGTAACTCAGGAAAAGGAGCTGAGCACTGTGGACAGCTCCATAAAAACCTCTAGTCTGCATGCAGCAAAACAGGTGTGGGAAGAAGGCAAGCTGGGATAACTAAGGAAAACATTGAAAATGTAGTGCTGGTATAAATCAATATACGTGATCATATGGAATACTAACAAAAGGACACAGTAAAAATAGAGGGGACTCGAGAGGAGCAATGAAAATGATGTGTGTGGAGCTGGCTGGAAAAATCAAAACACACTGTGGAGACGGTTCAGTTTCACCAAATTTTCTGCCAGTCGGCCTGTCCAGCTATTCTGCAACCTGCCTAGCAGTGTGAGGAGCCTGGGCTTTCCAGGGTCTATGGCACTGGAGCTGCCTGCCACGCAGACTACTACAGGGCCAGGATTTCTTGCCCTTTTGCAGAGAATTTTGAAATATTTGTTTCCTAATCAGAATAAAACTAAATTTCAAGATGCTAGTCCTCTGTGAAATGGAATTACCTTTCTCTGCCCCGTTCTTCTTTGTTGATTTAGAAAAGCACTTTACTAGCTATGCTAGTCTGAAACCAGTGGCCTTTTGAGTTCTGTGATTGGGGGGCTTATTCTTCTTTCATTTCATGTCCTCATTTTAAATAGTTTATATTTGCACTGATGGATATGGAGATGGGCCCCTTTCTTTACCTGCATATTCCTCTTAGTAGAGAGGTCTGTTTCTATTCCCAGCAGTTCAAAGGAAGTCATAAAGCTCTTGCTAGTGACAGAAATTGCTGGTAGGAGAAATGAATTTTATTTTGCATTTTTATTGCTATTTAGCACCAGCTTAGTTCAGGATCCCACTGCTAGGAGCTGCACAAACACATAGCAAGGGAGAGAGTCCCTGCCCAGAAGAGTATACAGTCTAAATACACAAGACTGGTGAGAGTGAGTATCCCCATTTACAGATGGGGAACTAACGTACAGCAGGGTAAGGGCTTGTCTACATGAACAGTTAGTGCACGGCAAGCTGGGGTGTAAATCTACATCATGCTGGCCTGCCATGCAGTGACTGACTGTATGAACCCTGCTGCTGAACACTAAAAGTTCTCTAGTGCGCTTTGATCTACTCCAGTTTCCATAGGCAGCTTGTGAAAATATTTTTTTGGTGGAGGCTTCCTGCCTGCCTGCACTCACCCACAGTGGCAGCTCCTGTCCCACAGGGCTGGGTCCAGCTCCCCGTTTCAACCCATTGGCTCTCACTGCTCGCAAGTTTGAAAGAGCCTAACAGTGTCACTTGACGTGCAATTTGCATGCAGGCAGAACCCCTCCCCAGCAATATCCCACCCACCCTGCCCCTTTCACCCTGGTCCTGCTGGTGAATGTGGGGCCTCAGATTTCCTCTCTCCCCGTGGGACTCTTGCCTTGTCACAGCAAACCTCATTCCAGTCCTCAACAGGGGACTCTACTCCATGCCAACCCCCAATTCCTCTTCTTTGAACCCTGCCCCCTCTCCCAGGATCCCATTGCACAGGTCTCTCCGGCTCACCTGCCGCGGCTCCCCAGACACCACAGTTCCTCTTCCTCCTGGTCTGATCCAGACACTGCTCCTGAGCCTCCCTGCCTGTCAGAGCCTTCTGCAAATGGCACTCTTGAAACTTCAACCTTCCAGGGAAGTGCTGCTGAGAGCCAGGAGCCAGCACCCCCTGTTGGGATTGAGGTATCGAGCTGAACTTGCTGGCAGTCCAGCCCACAGGCAGGGCCCTCCCTTTGCAATGCTCCATCCTGAGGGTTCTCAACCTTTTTCTTTCTGAGGATCCCCCCAGCATGCTATAAAACCTCCACGGCCCACATGTGTCGTCACAACAACTGATTTTCTGCATATAAAAGCCAGGGCCGGCGTTAGGGCATAGCAAACAGGGAAATTGCTTGGGGACCCATGCCACAGGGAGTCCCATGAAGCTAAGCTGCTCAGGCTTCAGCTTCAGCCCCAGGTGACAGGGCTCAGGGCCCAGGGCTTCAGCCCCATGCAGTGAGGATTTGGCTTTCTGCCCTGGGCCCCAGTGAGTCTGATGCTGACCCTGCTTGATGGGCCTCCTGAACCCTGCTCACAGCCCCCCAGGGTGCCATGGACCCCTAGTTGAGAACCACTGCCCCATCCCACTCTGCCCCCTTCCTGGCTCTGGCATCACCAGATGTGGGACTTCGTCTGCCAACCTGGGTGGGTCAGAAAATGGCAATGCAGAGATTGATTGGGGAGGGCTGAGCCGCCTCTAGCCATAGCCACCCTCTGCCTGTGCACTTTTTGAAGTGGAGTAGAGCAAAGCATATTCCAGAGCTTTTAGTTCATGGCAGCAAGGTCCACACTGACGGTGCACAGCAGACTAGCGTGAGGAAGATTTATACCCCAGCTTGCTGCGCATTAATTCTTCGTATAGAGAAGCCCTAAGTGACTTGACCAGGATCACACAGGAAGTCTGTGGCAAAGCAGAGAATTAAACTCAGGTGTCCCAAGTCTCTGGTCAGTGCCATAACCCACAACCCTATCCTTGTAATGGTTATATATTGAAGTCAGGTAAGACAAGCATTCTCACATGTGTCAGTTATGCAGGAATCTACTGTGGCTGCTTCTCAAATGTCTTTTAAGTCATTAAGACTAGACTGAGCACTGGAGAATGTGCTGCATGGAACAATTAGGTATGTGTGTGGGAGGGGGGGTAAAATGACACACTGACAATCGGCCTTTTCCCACCTACCTGTGATTTTTTTTTAAGGAATCTGTTTCATTTAAAGTTAGGACATTTAACTGCTGAGTGTGAAGCTGCTGGAGTGAGAATCAGTACCTCCAAATCAGAGATCTTGGTCCTCTCTCGGAAGAAAGTGGACTGTTCTCTCCAGGTGAGTGGGGAGCAGCTGCCCTTAGTGGAAGACAGGAATCTAGGAGTCTTGTTCACAAGTGATTGGGAATGGGAGATTGACTGGCGGATTGCTGCAGTGGCAGCAATGATGCAGGCGCTGTACTGATCTGTGGTGGTAAAGTGGAAACTCTTGGCCGAAGCTCTCTGTTGACAGGCCAGTCTATGTCCCCATCCTCAACTGTGGTCATGAACTTTGGGTAATGACTTAAAGAATGAGATTGCAGGTACAAATGGTGGAAATGAGGTTTCTCCACAGAGTGGCTGGGCTTATTGTCCGAGACAGGGTGAGGGGCTCGGCTGTTCGGGAGAGCCTGGAGTAGAGCCCATACTCCTCCAGATTGAGAGGAGCCATCTGAGGTGGTTCCGGTACCTGACAAGGAGGCTTCTTTTGGAACTCTACTGGGCACGTCCCACTGGGAGAAGGCCCTGAGGCTGACCCAGGACACGCCAGAGGGATTATATCTCCCAGCTGGCCTGAGAGCGCCCAGGAGGAGCTGGAACCTGTTGCGGACGTAAGGGAAGTCTGTTCCTTCCAACTCCATGCTGTTGCCGCGACCCCCACCAGGAAAAGTGGCATGACGAAGACGACCTTTCAAAAAGTGAAATGTGAATGCTGCTTTTCCACTCCCGCTGCCCTTCACCTCCTTTCTGACTGCTCTGTGAATGTTTTATAGCACTGAGGCTATGAAGCACTACCTATTTCTCTTGTCTGAGGCTTCAGTTTGGTCTGTGCAAGCATGGATTACATAGCATCCCCTCACTGAGTAATTGTACTTTGCTGCTGTGCTATAGAATAGGGGTGGCCAAACTTACTGAGCCTTCGAGCCGCATACAACAATCTTAAAAAGTTCGAAAGCCAGGGTGCATTGCTGGGGCTTGGAGCTTCAGCCCCGTGGGAGGCACCTGATGGGCCTCAGGGCTTCAGCCCTGTTTGTGCTGAAGCCCCGAGCCCTGGCAGGTGCACCCTGCGGGGCAGGAGCCCTGAGACCCCCACTGCCTGCAGGGCAAAAGCCCCTACCTCACCACCCCACTGCAAGGCAGAGGTCCCAAGCTCACCCCCCGCTCCCCACCTGGTGGGTGGAGAATGTGGGGAGCGCCGTGAGCTGAACTTTAACAGTAAAAGAGTCACATGTGGCTTGGGAGCCACAGTTTGGCCACTCCTGCTATAGAAGCTTCCTTGTGCATATGAACACCATTGACTACTCTTATAACGAAGCTTCTGTGTGTAATTGTATGTGGAGGTTTAGAAACGAAAGCCTCTTTGCCTCTTGAGGGCTATAGTGACTGCACTCTGATATCAGCCTCTTGAAGGTCTGGGTGTTCCAGAGAGTAGTGTTCTACTGTCTTGCCCACCCATTGGTTTTACCTTTTGTGTTGACTTTAGGTGCTACATCTCTTCTCTCATGAGCCCTGTGCTGGAAGACCAGCGTTCTGCCAAAGCACTTGGGACTTGGTTAAAGTAATCTGAAACTGATTATAGTCATAACATAGGTTAAACAAAATATTTAGCTAAAATAGCCATTAAAACATAACAGCAGTTGTGACTAAAAACCATCACTTAGTAAAGCTTTTCCAGTTAGAGTCTAAAAATTAGGAGGGAGAGTTTGAGGCCCATATCTACATGCTGCATGTTCCACCCCCTGAAGGTCATTGCAGCATGAACTCAATCAGTTTAAGCAATGATAGTGGGACTTCTGAAAAGTAAGCAGTGTTTCATAACACCCTCCAGTATCAGTTGGGATGAGGTTCAAGGAGAAGATCTTGGTTATATCTAGGTCTTTCACTATTTAAAAACCAACTGGGTTTTTTTGTTTGTATGTTTTTTATTATAGTGCAAGTGAAGTGGCTGAGTAGGCAATGGAGCAACCTGTATCCAGGGATGATGCATTGTGCAGACAAGTCTCTGAGAACCTCACTGCAGCTGGGCATGACAATGCCTTTTTAACCCCTGAGGTGCATAATTTACAGGAAACTTGAAAGGGAGAATAACTAACACATTCTGCCTGCAGCATCGAATGTTCTTTAAGCCACACAATGGGTGGTGTTGAATTTTTATTTCTCCCTGTCTCCTCCCCCGCCACACACACTCAAGGCTGTCACTCAGCAGTGACAGCAGCAATATTTGAGGGACCAGGAGTGTACTATGTAAGACATGGGAGGTAGTTGTCCCACTCTGCTTGGCACTGGTGAGACTTCAGTCGAGTACTGTGTCCCGTTCTGAGCGCCACACTTTAAGAAAGATGTGAGCAAATTGCAGAGACTCCAGAGGAGAGCAACAAAAATGATAAAAGGTTTAGAAAACCTAACCTGTGAGGAAAAGTTAAAAAAAACTGGGCACATTTAGTCTTGAAAAGAAGGCTGAGGCAGGGAACTCGATAAGTCTTCAAATATGTTAAGATCTATTATAAAGAGGACAGGATCAGTTGTTCTTCATTTTCACAGAAGGTATTACTAGAAGCAGTTGGCTTAATATTAATCAGAGTGGATAAAAATCAATCTTTTTATTGTTTAAATTATAATTTTTTCTGTTTTAAAAGTAGACCTGTTTGAAATGAATAAAAATGAGGCAGGAGGGAATGAGATCTGTTAGTTTTTAAAGTTTGAAGGATAGCGTAAGTAATTTGGGAGACTGTCTCATTTTCAAGAGATATAGGCAAGTAGGAACTTAAACTCCAGTCAGTTTCACTTAGATATATATGAAAATTTTCCCATGATGACCTGAAATAATCAGTTTAATTCATGGACTACAGTTAATCCCTGTGTTCCTTTAATAAATCATTTATTTGTAAATGTGGAACATCTTTTCATAAGAGAAGTGTATGTAGCTAAAACATTTAAGGTTGTTTCATTTAATAAAAAAACAAATTAAATACTGTAACATATAATATTTAATTAAATTCCAGTTATGTTCCCAGTGCAGCTTGACACAAATCATGAGCAAAAATTATCTAGTAAATAAGCAATATATCTTTCACTATTTTCTAACATACTAAAATGTACCATTAATAAGAATCTGAAAATATTAAGCTATACGTTTATTTAAACAATTATATTTAGCTACCCCTTTGAGATAGCAAAAAGATCTACAAAATCTAGTTAAAAGGCTCTCTTTAGTGTAAATCATCAAGTTTTAGTGGTTATATCAACCAATGAAAATGCACCTTTCTTAGAAAATGAGTACAAATAGAAAAGTTTATTACAATTGATTTTAACTTGAGGCTTGCCTCTTAGTGATTTAAATCAATCCACCCTGGCAATAAGGGAGAGGTAGGTTAAATATTAGGAAAAACTTTCCAGCTGTAAGGTTAGGTAAGTATTGGAAGAGGTTACCAAGGGAGGTTGTGGAATCTTCATCACTGGAGGTTTTTAAGAACAGGTTAGACAAACACCTGTCAGGGATGGTCTAGGTTTACTTGGTCCTGCTTCAGCATGTGGGGGTGAGAAAGGGGAAGGTGGAGTAGATGACCTTTCTATGATCAGCCAGCAGGAACTGCTGAATAACAAGGTGACCAAGAGCACGGAGTGACGGTGTCATTGTCTCGACTTCCTGATTCCAAGCTAAAGAGACTCCCCTCCTTCTAGGGATGATGTTGTTATCCCCACCTGGATTTGGTGGCAAAGGGCAGTCTTCACAGTTTAGGAATGAATGAATAATTGCAGTGTGTTGTCTAGAGTTGCAGTAAAGCCTTAGGATGTTGGTCAGCCCCTTCTCCTTCTTAAGGACTGATGCCCTCCGCTCCACTTGTGGGGTTTTAAAAACTTGAAATTAGCACTGTTTGAAGCTGCTGGGTTGATTGCTCAAAAGTCTACAGTGGCAGTTGTCTGTTTATCTGTAAGCTACGCCCAAGTTGCCTCCAGCCAGCGCACCTCAAATGGCTCTGGATGAAGCATTTCCTATGACAGATGAGGCAGGTGTTTCTGACTTCATGGCCTATCCAGTCCTTGTTGCCTCTGTTTGCCTTTGTCAACAAGGGTATAAGTTAATGCTAATTGTGAGGGTTGTTTAGACATGTGGCCACCTGCCCTGCTACTTTCACTCAGACTATCAAATGGCAATAACTTTAGGCTGAAATTTTCAAATTTGACTGCCTAAAGTTAGTCACTTAAATTCCTGTTTAGGTGCATACATCAAAGGGGGGGGTCTGATCAGGCACCCATATTTGAAAATGTTAAACTTAATTTTTTTTTAAATGTCTCCCCGTCCCAGCATATAGTTTCTGTGGCTAGCAAATGGATTATTATTACTTAAGTCTGGCATAGTGGGGGATGTAGAATTGCTTTGGAATATATTACTCTATCTGTTGGTGTCTGTCAGCTTGAAAAACAATATCTTTGACTTTTTCACAGATCTGCAACCTCTCTAGTCTCCCGTGCTGTGGCTGGCAGGAAAGATTAAATTGCTTCTAGCCACTCAGACAGCACAAGTAGCCCTGGGAAGGAGGGGTTGGGCCTAGGACTTTTTGTTGAATGTTTGGCTGTGGTTGGCCCACTGGTGCTGTCTTTCTCTGTTTTCCTTGTTGAGATATGAGAATAGCTTCTGCCTTCAAGAGTTGTTCTGTTTTTGAACATCTGAACTTAAGTATTTAAAGGATGACCTCCTACAGTGACGGGCCACTGGCTTATCTTTTAAATAGCTAAAGTGTCACAGACACATCTAGCCTTGTTCATCTTTAAGGGGAAAGAACTCCCCGTCTAAGAGCCCAGTGAGTCCTGATTCTGCTATTAGAAACTTACATTGATTATAATACAATTTGATCTTTTTCATTGCTCTTGATCAAGTGAGGGAGAGACGGAGGAGGGGGGGACAGGACTGAAGAAATTGGTGGAGCCCAGTGTTCCTGGGAATTACCGAGTGGATGTACTCTTCTCTTGAGGACTTTAGGACAACAGAGCTCAACCACCTCAAATGCTGAATTAAAAACAACAAGATGATTTTATGGTTAGTAGTAATGTTTGAAGCTATGTGTGCTAAGAAAAGGGCATTTGAATTTATTTGTAGGTATGTTTATAGTGCATATCACTATAGTATCTGAGCATCTTTGCATCAGGGAATCTCATGCCACAGAAGTCAGAAGGGGTGTTCGTGCCCCTGCTCTCCTCCATGTACATCATTACACAGTTGACTAGGTGCATAATGAGGTGTCCAGCTTGTTCTGAGGCATCGGAAGCTGTTTGATAAAATGATGGCTGGATCTCATATGGCAGATCCTGTGTGGCAATTGGAGTAAACGCCTGGTCTAGTATGAAAAAGTTACTGCCTTGTGCAACTTGATGTGTGGCTGCCACTAGTTGCGTGCTGCTGAACGGTTTCACTTTTGATAGTGCACTAGCCTGTTTAAATGCAGTTGACCATTTTATTCAACCTTCTCCCTGGTCCCTTCATCTTGCTTCTCAGAAATGAATGGGAGCAAGGTGGAAGGGGATATGATACAAGTGAAAAGAAATCTGGATTACAAGTTCCTGTCACATCTTTTGTTTGTGAGAATTTGGAAAATTGAACAGAAACCTCCTGTCATGTTTTGTAAATACTCATTTCAAACACCACCCTCTTGAATTCAGTCTTCCCACCTGCTATCATGGAACCTCCACTTTGTTGTCTCCTTGTGGGGGTCGGGGGGAGAGGACAGGACTGGAGTGTATATGTGGGTTGGGGCTGGGGGGATATCCGAACCACACAAATGTGGTTTTTATCGCGTTTGAAAACAGGGACTGGAAGGCTGCGGGAATATCCCCTCCTCCTCCTCCTCTCTTGTTTCCTGTCTCCTTCCAAAAAGGGGACTGGTTGTGGGATGCTGACCTATTATAATGTGGGTCAGTCCACCAAAAAAAAAAAGGCAGGGAGAGAGACAACAGAAATTAATAGAGCAGAAAAAACTCTGTGGGAGGATGAGAGCGTGGCTTCGGGTAAAAGGGATTTATTGTCGATCCTGAGTTTCTGAGGTGGGAGTAGTGGGAGCTCTTTTTCAGGATGACTGTGTATTTGATTAGTAAGAAGTGGGGGGAGATTAATAGCTGAAAGAGTAATTGAGGTACGACCAATAGGGTAGGCAAATGGGGGTGGGGGGAATTTAGTGTGTTAGGTGGAGGGAGGTAGGATTTGCTTGTCACTTTGTAGAAGATTAAATTGTTTGTGTACAATGTACTCGGTTTATGTGCATAGCCATGGGAACATCCCGTGAATGTGCACTTAGCGGGAATAATGCCACTACCTGAAGTCTGGCATTTAGAGGACTGAACAGTTGTATGTTCTCTCTGCTAAGGTTAATGTTTTGCTCATTCATCTCACCCTTACAGAAAAAATGCTCATGTTCCAACCATGTATTTTCTGTCTTTTGTTTTACTGCATGTACTGATAGCTGTTTAGAAAGGAAATGATGAATGGACAGAATCTCATGAGAATTCAGACTGTTCAGTCTCCCAGAGTGCTAACAATGTAAAAAGCCACATTTGGACATCTATTTGTTAAGCAGTTTGGAACCACAGAATTCTTATATGTTTATGCAAGTTATGTATTTAAGTACATATGCTTGGGTGGAGTTCAGTGTGTGTGTGTGTGTGTTGAATTTTCGGACACCTGTGAATTCCAAAGTATGTGTAATAGATGATGTGGTATGACTCTTATTGGCCTGAGGTTCGAATGGCTTTATTTCTTGTGAGTGGTGAATCAATGAGTGAGTTACATGGGTCATCCCAATCAAACTTTTATACCATGCGATCAAGTAGTCTGCATAGACCATATATTTAACTGACACTATTTTAGAGAGTTTTAAGTAATATTATTGAGACTGTCTTGTATCTCACCACTTGTAAAGCCAGGTGCTTTTGTTGTGAGTCCAGTTGTACAGGTCTCAGAGGGAGAAAAATTAAAACTAGTAAAGTTTAAAACTCTTGATTTCTTTGATTGCTGCTATCTATTTGGCTGACTCTGGGCTTGTCTACAGGGAACATCTGGTCAGCCTAGATCTATTACAGGAGTGGGAGGGCGAGGTTTTGTGGCCTGTAACATGGAAGAGGTCAGACAATATGATCATAATGGTCCCTCCTGACCTTGAAGTCTATGAGGGTGAATCTACAGTGTACCAGCTTGCCTTGCAGTAAACATCCCATGTGGACACTGACACTGCACAGTGAAAGTCCCAGCCGTTACTGCGTGGCAAGCAGGTATATTATAGATTCACACCTTGGCTAGCAATACAGGAACTTGCCATGTAGACAAGGCCTCCGCCTATGAAATGTACACACAGCTAGTTTGTACTAAAACCTCCTCTTGTTATGTTTTCCTCCCTCCTTCCGGTCTGCTCATTTGTCTGATCCACTGATTATGTCCTGTCTTTTTAAAGTGTAAGCTGTTTGGGACAAAGACTGTCATTTACTCTGTATTTGTACAGTACTTAGCACAATGAGGCCCTGATACCCGTGGGCAACTCTAGGCAACTACTATAATGAAAATAAAAAAACCTCTTAGGTAATTTTTAGAAGTTAATTATTTATATAAAAATAATCTTTTTAAATTCCAAATTCTGAGGATCATCCAGAGGTAAAAGTGGATTGTGTGACCCATTGGCAGGGTAGATTAAAAAAATTTTTTTTTAAATCTGTTTGAAATGAAATCTGAATATAATATAAAATACATTAAGGCTAAACGTACTCTCTTGAAACATTTAAATTTTAAAAATGCTAAATCCATAAGGCTTTATCAAAAACTGAGTTAAAGGCTGTTTTTCTGTATAAAGAAAGAATCGGGGAAGGGATGCAACTAACTTTTGAGGTCAAGCTTTATAAATTTGGCACAGTAGGTCATGTTATGTATTAAGAGCTCGTTTTGTTTAATAAAAATAAATGTATGCTGTTGTGTGTTTAATTAAATTCTAGCTACCATCCTAATGCAGCTTGACACAAATCACGAGCAAAAATGATCTAGTAAATAAGCAATGTATCATTCACCATTTTCTAACATACTAAAATGTGCAATTAATAAGAATCTGAAAATATTAAGCTATAAAATTGCTCAAAAGTATATCTTTAATGTACCCTCCTAGCAGAAAGGTGTATCAATTCTCGAATAAAAGGAGTATTTGACTATAAATCAACATGTTTTAACGGTTATATTAACTAATGAGAATGCACCTTTTAAGGTAGCTGAAGTACAAATGGAAAAGTTGACTTAAATCATCAGTTTTAATCAAGGCTTTCCACTTGATAATTTTTAAATCAGTGATTTAAATCACCCTGATGTAACTCAATCCACTCTCCCCATTGGGAAGCTGTAAAGCACCCTTTTCCAGTGGTATAAAGTTCTCAGTTTTAGGTTAATTGCAAGAATTCAGACCTTGGACTGAGTATGGTCTCTCCTGGGCCACTGACCAGGGTAATTTTAGGGAGAAATCCCACTAGCTGGGGCGGGAAGGAGAGAGGGAAGGAAACATTTTTTGTGGCAGGTGAATTTAAACAAAAATTAAATGTGATGGTGGTTTGAAGCTGCTTAGAAGTTTGGAATGCTGTGGAGATGGATTAGTGGGCAGAGGACAGGTGAGACAAGTGCATGAGAGGTTCTGTTTGTCCCCTCAACATCACCACAGGTGTTTGTGTGTATACTCAGACATGCCCAAATTTATAATATGGGCAAGATTGAAATGTGGAATTTGACCCACAAGGAATCCCATATAGAGTTTCCAGGATAATAATATTGATGGGGTGGGAGTATCTTGTTAGATCAAGTTTCGCTTGCTGGAAGGAGGCTTAGCTAATGCATTCCCTTTTCAGCCTAGCTTTGAATATCGCTCCTTGAGGGGGAAGTGCTTTAACCTCAGCTGAGACTATCTATTTTAAAAACACAGATTGCATTTGCAGTTGGCAAAGAACCACATATAATTCCCTGTTCCCTTTTTTCTAATTACTTCAGGGGCAAAGTTAGCTCTCCATGGTGATCAGAATACAGCTACTCTTGGTACAAACTGTGTCCAGTTCAGAGCAGGGCAAATGGGACATAGATATTTACAAGGACAGAGTTAAGTTCTGCAGGACCCTGTGCATGCCTGGTTGGCTTGAGGAAGTCTGCTGGGTGACGTGTGTCTGAGCTCAGATTCCTCCTTCCTGTTGCACTTGTTTTGCTAGGCTACCGCACTAGAAGTGCGCTTTGTGTAATGAATGCCCCTTTTAGTTAACTGTTTTGAATTCTAAACTTGCATTTGGTGAAAGATGCTGGTTTGATGGTGTTAGAGTGAAGGCCCCCCTTGTTTCCAGAAATGGTGTGGGATTGACAGTAGCAAAGCGTATATGTTCCTAAGCCCTGACATGTTATCCTGATGTAAAATCCTAGTGTAGATGGGAACAGGTAGTTTTACCTCCGTGTAGTCAGTCAAAGTCAACCCTTGAGCAACAAAAATGATAAAAGGTATTAAAAAAAGACCTATTAAAAAAACAAAAACCCTGGGCATGTTTAGTCTTGAGAAAAGAAGACTGAGGCGGGGGGACCTGATGAGTCTTCAACTATGTTAAGGGATATCATAAAGACCCCAGGGATCAATAGTTTTCCATGTCTACTGAGGGCAGGACAAGAATTAATGGACTTAAAGCTTTCTTGCTTCAAATTGGTTAGATATTAGGAAAAACTTTGATTATAAAGGCAGGTAAGCTTTGGAACGTGCTTCCAAGGGAGGTTGTGGAATTGCTATTACTAGAGGTTTTTAAGAACAGGTTGGACACACACCTGACAGGGATGGTCTAGGTTTACTTGGTTCTACCTCAGCACAGGGGGCTGGATTTGATCACCTCTCAAGATCCCTTCTACCCCTATATTTACACACACACACACACACGCACACCCTGGGATTTACCTTTGTTAGCTGCATGCAGGTAAAACTACACTGCATTGTTTCCAGTAGGATTTTACACTGAGATTGATGCAAACCCACTTTTCCTTTAGTGAAGGCATAGCCAGATATTCCCAAACTGACTTCATGTAGATGTTAAATGATAACTTCAGGCACTACCAATTTGGTTTGTATCTAAACCAGTGCCTGAGAAGTGAAATGGTTCCTATCCCATTGTAAAGAATACATTAGTGGGTAGAGGGCAATGGTGTCCAGGAGAGAACATCCTACTCCTTCCCCCCCCTCCCTTGTGCTGCTTGAGAGATTTCCTAGATAGTTACGTGGCAGTGAGTCTCAGAGCAGTTGTCTGAAGAATCCTGTATGAGGGTTGGGAATTATAGATTACATCCCTGTTAGACTGAGGCCCACACACCCACCTAGATGAATTCTTGTTAAAGAAATTGGATTTTCCATTCACCAGGAAATGTACATGTTTTTCTATAGTGTTCATCACGCATTGTATTGCAAAGACACTTTCCAGGGAGAGTGTAGCTGTGAATTGAAAACAGAGAAGATTTTATGGTGAGATTTAAAGAGGGGAAGTGACTCGGAGGCAGGAAATGGGGGAGAATTCCTGATAGGTGGACCAGAATATGCAAGAGCAGATCTGCCCCCCTTCACCCCAGAGTGATTGAGAGTTACAGAAGGATGGGCAGAGAAGAGCAGAAGACTGAGCAGACTTTGGAAGTAGTTCCAAAGTTAAGATTGCCCCCTCGTGTATACATTACAATTAAGTCTTGAATTACATGATCACCTCCTACTTCTCAAACACAATGTAATCAATTTTTGCTACAAGCAAATATGTGCGTCAGACTGATAGTGGTTTTCTCATTCTTTTCTATTCATGCTAATGTCATTGTAACAATCCTCTATACCTTTACTAAGTTAGACAGGATAAACTTCTTCCCTCTAAATTATGTATTCTGTTAATTTTTCAAGATCCATACGCTATGTTTTCTTCTCAACCAGCAGCACAGCCTGCCTTTGGCGCATTTCAGTAGAGAGAAAGTTAGCTGTGAAGCTAATTTACCTGCAAATTTGGGACCTACATGTGCAATCAACATTGTACTATTTCTTAATCTGTAGTCAGTTCTCAAACTTACTGCACACTTTTCATATAAATGACTTTCCTGGACTCTAGTCTACACAGTAGAACATACTACTCCAAAATGTTACATGTGTTTAAAGCTGTAGGGAAAAAAGGATTACAAAATGCAATTTGAAAAATAGTAGCTAATCATAAAAAGAAAAGGAGTACTTGTGGCACCTTAGAGACTAAGGTGCCACAAGTACTCCTTTTCTTTTTGCGAATACAGACTAACACGGCTGTTCCTCTGATAGCTAATCATAATTAGACTGTGCTGTAATGTATAATCACAAGGGGGCAGTATTAAGATTGCACATACAGCCTCAACTTGAGCATTTTCCTGACTTTTGAGTGCTTAACTATACAACCTTTATATTCTGTTATAATAGGAAATTTGAGGAAAACACTCCGTTCCCTCCCCCCTTACAGAAGGGCGGGCTGGGGGGCGGGGAAGAGAAATCAAAAGGAGAATTTTCACTTTCCAGGCCTTTGAACTTCTGTTGGCTTGCAAAAAATTGTAAGTAGTGTGTTGCAGATCACAGAATTTACAGTTTGGTAAGATAATAGAAACCCCTGCCCCCATTCCTGCATGCCTCAAGGTCCACAATGGAGAGCCAGTCCCATGCCCTTTAGGAGTGCTGTAGGTTGGAAGGATGCTTAGCATCTTCCTCATCTGCAGAGCCCATGAGGTGCATTGGAACAAGGATCCCTACTTCACAACTTATGAGGTCCACAGACCCTCCCTCAACACTTGCATGGCTTAAGTTCTGCAGGGGTGGCAGCAGTTCTTATTGTGGTCCTAGTTCATTTTGCAGTTGTCCTTTTACACTAGGTGAATGTCTGAACTTCCACACTGCTAATGCTGACACAGCTGAGCTTGTGTTAGCCGCAATGTTGGAATCCCTAGCATGGATGTGGTTAAGGCTGCCAATATGGTTTTTAGTACCATTATGGTTAAACTTGATCCCTGCAGGAGACATGGGGCTTTTAAAAGGCTGGGGGGGAGGGGGATTAAAACCTTATCTGTACTAGGATTCCCAGTGTTGCTAATGCAGCTGCATCAGTGTTAACTAGGGTAGGAGTTTTTTGGTACAAGTTTCCTAGCGTAGACTGCACTGGTGTGCAGGAGCCCTCGTTCAACCCCTTCACATCTGCAGAAGTACTTGCCCCTTCTGTCCCTCCAGATTTGCAATATCATGGCTGATGGGACTTTTCACAGAGTTAGCCATCTGCTGTGAACCCTTTCTAGATAGGCACCTTATGAGCTTTGTAGAAATATTTATTGCTTGTCTTCATATGGGCTTATCAAAGGCTTAGAACGCTGTCAAATCGAAACCAGTTTCCTCCAGAATCAGCAACGGCCCTGCTGCTTAATGAGGACAGCTTCCATTCAAGTTTGTGTTCAAACCTTTGGCCATTTTTTCCTGCAGGGTTGTTTGAACAAGTAATAAGAATTTCTTTTTTTAATAAATGGGAAAAGTATGTTCTCATGCTCAAAAATAGCTGAACTGTTTTCCCTTTAAAAAAAAAAAAAAAGACATCCTTGGGCAGAGACGAAGCATAGAAAATTTCAGCCCAGAAGGGGAATGTGTCAGAAAAAGTGCAGCAACCGGAAGAAGGGGGGGGGGGGGGGGAATTCTAGCCCTTCTGCAGATCCATGTACTACATTTTCTTCTCAGCCAGTGGTCGGTGCATTTCATTAGAGAGATTAATAAATTAAAGTTCCTGCAAATGTTGGTGACCTATATTCATGAATAAACTAATTAAAAGTTCCCCCAACTTACCTTGTTTTCCTTCTCCTTGCAAAGTGGGAAGAAAGCAGGCAGAATTATTGCCATAGGTTACATCAGGAACATTATTGGTCCCACATGCAAGTCTCTGATTTGGAAGCAGTGTGGCCTTAGCAATGTGACCCTAGGAGTATGTGCATTTGGCATGTGTACACACACCCCAAGTGGTGTTGGTAATTAATAAAGGACACTTGCCTTTGGAGCTGGTGCTGAACAAGTTCCCCTCTGCATTACTACATATTGGGCTGCTTGTGGTGCTGTTTCAGATGTAAATCTAAGGCTCTGGCCGTTCCCTGTAAAAGGACTCAGACACCTCTCTAAAGGGTGGGTGTTAAACTGGGGTGTCCCGGCCACATTCCAACCTGGGTAATTTAAATTCTGCCTACCTGAATTCCTCTGTAGTGCCCGATGGATGCAGTATTCTTCACTTCCTGCCTAAGCTGCTTTGTAGGAGGAGGGTGGTGGTGTTTGTGCTGTTAAATAACTGCTGGGTTTCACCTTAGAGGTGGCCGTGTTTCACAGGTGGGTGAGAGTGATCCTTGTGTCCTTACCTAACCAGCTCACAGGGTGCTATGAATGCTTAATCGAGTTCTATTTGGACAGCATTCTAAAATCCCACGTGAAAGGCATGGTATAAATGCAGAATGTTCTTACCTTTGCATCCATTTGGTTGAGATTAATCTGCCTTTTTGTATCTCCCCTTTGGGTTTGACAGGGCTCAGCTTGGAGGCGGCTCTGTATTAACCCAGGTGGAACCGCTTCCCAAAAGGCACAATGATAGTGGTGACTGGAGTCATGTCAGCGCCCGAGCTGGGTTCCACTGCCACCACCCCAGTTGCAGCCCCAAACTTCTCCTGGATGTCTGATGATGGCAGCCCCACGGCTATGGAGCAGCCGATATTCCTAATGACCACTGCTGCTCAGGCCATCTCAGGTTTCTTTGTGTGGACAGCTTTGCTCATCACCTGCCATCAGGTAAGAATCTCTTGGTGTTTGATCCCTGTAACCGTCTACCCCCCTCCCCCAAACTGGGTGAATACACATGGTGTGAGGGGTGTCTCTGCCAGCTGTGCGGGTTTGTTAGAATCATTCCTGCTGTTGTCACTGGCTCAGCTTATGACTCTCACCCCTCCACTTTGAGGAGTTGCAATGTGAGCTAATTTTGCATCTTGGAGAGGGGTAGGGTGACCAGATGTCCCAATTCTGTAGGGACAGTCCTGATTTTTAGGGTCTTTTTCTTATATAGGCTCCTATTACCCTCCACCCCTAACTTTTCACACTTGTTGTCTGGTCACCCTAGCAAGTTATTCACCACCTATAACTCAATAAAGGGAGCTGTGCTCAGTACTGCACAAAACTGTACCAAGGGAATGGTTGAGGGATTCTTTTGCTTCAGGTGGATCCAGGGGTTTGGTAGAAGGGCAGTATGAGTTGTGGAGAGGTTTACTCCTTGTTGCTTAATGATCAGCTCTGTTCCCTGAGAGTAGGCAAATATATAGGGAGGAAGCATCAGGAGAAACAGAACTCCACCTCCCTGGAGAGGAGCAGTGTTTGTGTGTGTTTGGGGAAGAGAAACATGTGAGTCTGAGGCTTGGTGCAGATGGCACCATTCTGTGCCTAAGATTGTAGTGGTCAGCTAGCTGCTTACACAATGTCACATCTTTCCCTTTGTCTTCAGGCTTGTAATAATCAAACTTTGCCTAGCAAGGAGCCCCAGGATACTGGCAGGTGAGGAGAGGGAGGGCATTATAAAGGATCAAGCACCTTTCTGCCTGGCTCTCATTAGCAGAGGCACAAGGGGATAGCTGTATCAGGTAAGGCCATTAGCCCAGTCAGTCTGGTATCCTGCCTTTGGCAGCAGCTAATACCTGTCGTCACAGTTACTGGGATAGCTGCAAATCTGTCCCCCTTCTGGTCTCTGAGTGCACCCCTTCATGCCTTACCCGTTCCGGAGAGGAATTCTGCAACTCTCCTACTCTTAGGCCAAAGGTTCTCCTTACCATTATTGCCTAGGAGGTCTGATGGAGTTCTGGCACCTGCAGTTCTTCACTTGGAGAGTCTGTGACCAGTCAGCTTCTTAAAGTGAAGGTATTGTTTAGTTTAACAGAAAAAGGAATTTAGAGAACAAGGATTTAAACAGTCTTCATGCATCTCTTACCTACTGGCCTGCCACCTCCTGCAAGCCACACTTCTTCAGACACCTACAACAGTTTTTCAGAAGAAACAGACTAAGACGCCAGACAAAATCCTGCCCTCTCGAGTGTTCCTTTTTAAACCTGCTAGAGTCCTATCAATCTTCTGTGTTTTGCTGGCTTGAATCAGGAGAGGAAAAGGCCTGTTTTATATGGCTACCTGGAGAGGAGCCAAAATCGTCAAAGCAAGTAGTCCTGCCATTGTCCCTTAACAATTTAAGTGTTTGCAGAGAGGAGGCTTATCCCAAGCTGCTGTTTTCCTTCCTGCCTGTTTTTCTGACAGCCTCTATTGTGTTAAACCAATATAATCACACAGAAAACACCCCAATTACCAGACCACCATATGGTCTTCTTAAGTTATTACAGAGCTGCTCCAAATCCATCACACCTGTTCTTTCAGAGGCATGTGAACACCCACCTCCCCCTCAAGAATACACTTGGCCTTTTGAGTAGTGCTGCAAGTGGAGGTGGGGGCATGTGATATTGGGCTCTGCTCACCACTGGATACTGTCACCTCCTGGAATTTCTGGAGATTAGCTCAGTCAGGCCCTTCCAGCCGTTACACCCCCATCCATTTCTCCTCTTCAGCTCCTCTCTCACTCCCAGGAGCCACAGCTGTCCTCTTCCTGACTCAGCCCTCCAGTCAGGTCACGATTGTGGTTTCCCCTCTACAAGTGGAGTGCATCAAGGTTCCTGCTTTCCAGCAGGCTTAGGCAGTCTTCTGCTTCACTGCCTCACAGTACCACTACTGCAGTGGCTGGCAGGAAACCCCAGCCCACTCTCTACTCCAGGTTCCTGCTCGGGGACCCTCTACCCAGCAGCCAAGGTCCATTCCCTGAGCTACTTCTACACCTCCTTGCCCTCCCCACTCCTCTGGGTTTGGCAGTCTCTTCACTTTCTCCTCCCAGGGAGTAACTGTAGGTAACTCATCTCTGCAGCTACTCAAACACATCTCCCAGAAAGTGATGTAGCCTACTGCTCTTTCTGTCTCCATTTTCCTGTCTTTTGGAAGAACGCTGCCTGTCTCTCACAGGTGAGCTTCTCTCTAATTAGCTGCCTCCAGCCTAACGCTCCCCCCTCCTTTGCTGCCTAATTAGCTGGTTGGGTCCAACTCAGCTCTTTTGCAGGGCCAGTGTGGGGTGCACATCCCATCACAGGGCAGGATATGTAGGTGATGAGATTGTGCCATGATTTATGAGGCTTAATTACTCTCTATTCTTAGCTGGCCATTTTATAGTTATGTCAGCTGTTAGTTCATTAAATGATCAGCCATTTATTGTTTTAAATCATCCAGCCTACAGTACCTGCCTTGATGACCTTCCGTGCCAGTGAATTCCACTAGCTGAATTCTGCTACGGAAAGGAGTAGCAGGAAATGTTTGTTTTGCTTTTTCTCCTTTTCTTTCTGGGGCAACGCCTGGCCACCCTATCTCATTCAGTATTCTCTGGGTGTCAGCACAAGTCCAATCCAACATCCTCTTCTCTAATGTAATCATCTTGTGGACTGTAACACAGTGGGAAATACATGCCCTGAAATGTATCAACCTGTGTTCCGTACCTCTGTGTTGTTGGATTCCAGAGAGCTGAGTAGGAGTTGGAAAATGACAGTGTATTGCAGAGGCAAATAGTCTAGGGGGGTTTGAAAAGAGATTAGTCACTGATGAATAAGAGTAAGACCTGTAGTGCCACTAGCTTAGGGAACAATAAGCGCTATCATCCTCCTGCTTCAGGGTGCGCATTGATCACCTGCTGGGAGTAGGGAAAAATTCTTCTCCCTGATATAGCGTTGCACAGCTAGGGTTTTCTGCTGTTCTCTACCACAGCGGTTCTCAAACTTTTTAGCAACCTGAGGAACCCTATTTGGATTAAAAAAAATTTGAGGATCCCCAGCGCGCCCCCCCCCTCACTCAGCCCTTGCCATGCCCCCTTCCCTGAGGCCCCAGCCCTTCTTTGGGGCCCCACCCCCTCTCACTCCATCCCCCCCTTCTTCTGTGTCTCACTCTCCCCCACTCTCATTCACTTTCACCAGGCTGGGGCAGAGGGTTGGGGTACAGGAGTGGGTGCAGTCTCTGGGAAGGAATTTGGGGGTGGGCTGTGGGAGAGAGTTTGGGTGCAGGAGGGGGTGTGGGGTGCGGGCTCTGGGAGGGAGTTTGGGTGCAGGAGGGTGGGAGGGGTGCAGGCTCTGGGTGGGAGTTTGGGTGTGGGCTCTGGGCTGGGGCAGGGGGTTGGGGTGCAGGAGGTGGTGAGGAGTGTGGGCTCCAGCCAGGTGGCGCTTACCTCGGGCAACTCCCGAAAGCCATCAGCACATCTCTCTGACAGAGGCTCCTAGGTGGGCGGCAGATCAAGGAGTCTCCGCGCGTTGCCCCTGCCCGCAGGTACCATCCCCGCAGCTCCCATTGGCAGCAGTTCGTGGCCAATGGGAGCTGCACAGTTGGCACTTGGGGCAGGGGCAGTGTGCGAAGACCCCTTGCCCCACAGGGATGTGCCAGCCGTTTCTGGGAATGTCACGGAGCTGGGGCAGGTAGGGAGCCTGCCTTAGCCCCGCTGTGCCACCGGACTTTTAGCATGCAGGAGGCACTGGGAGGGAGCGGGAGGAGTGGAGGGAGGGGAAAGAGTTGATCAGTGAGGCCTGCAGACCCCCTGGGGTATCCTCAGGGACCCCCAGTTTGAGAATTGCTGCTCTTCAGAATCCAGTGTTGCTAAATGTGAGAGGCAGGGGACTGGATTAAATGTGTCATTGGTCTGCCATATGGCATTCCCTGCCTGATGTGCTCTTGTGATTGTGCACACAGTGAAAGGCTCTAGGGACATCCCTGTAACTCTGAGAGGGAAACCTGGAGTCACTTGAACTGTGACACTCAGTATCCCTGGGGGTGGGTAGGTATTATGTATCATTTGTATTATCATAGCGCCTAGGAGCCCCAGCCCTGGACCAGGACCCCATTGTGCCAGGTGCTGTGCAAACAAAGAGATGGTCCCTGCCCCGAGGAGCTGACAATCTAAGTATAAGATGAGAGACGGGAGTACAAGAAACAATGAGACAATGTTGGTCAGTATGACAGGCAGTGGTTTTAGCACACCAGCTTCCTCACCATCAAGTATTTGATAGGTGTCATAGCAGAGGAGAGTTTTGAGGAAGGATTTGAAGGTGGATAACAAGGTAGCTTTGTGAATGTTCATGGCCAGCTTCTGCCAAGTGTGAGAGGCACAGAGCCACGAAGGTGCTTGTTTCAGAATTTAACAAGTGGGGGCTGGAGGTGAGAGCTTACCTTTCGATACTGAATGAAAGATGATAGGTGGGGTGGGGTTAGGTCATAAATGAGCCTCAAAAGTGAATGCAAATTGCATATGGTTTGATATGGTAGAAAAGAGGGAGCCAGTGAAGGGATTCAAGGAGACAGGTGACGTGGTCCAAGTGACGAGCTAGGAAAATGATCTTTGCAGCAGCATTCTGAATGGATGAATGGGGAAGATTACATTTGTCAAGGCCAGAGAAAAGGGTGTTGCGGTAATTGAGATATGAGGTGATGAGAACGTGGAGGAGTTTTAGCCATGTGGACAGATAGGAAAGGCCGTATCTGAGATGTTATGCAGAAAGAATCTGCATGATTTAGAAATAGCCTGGATGTGAGGGTGTTGGTCTGAGTCAAAGATGACAGACACCCAAGTTATGGGCAGCATGGTAGTGGTGTCTGCAATCATCCAAAAAGGAGGTAGCAAGGAGGGATTGGGGGTGAAGATGAAGAACTCTCTTTTAGCCCTATTGAGTTTGAACTGGCAGCTAGTCATCCATGAGGAGAGGTCAGAGAGAGAGGCTGAGATTTTTGATTGGACAGAAGGAGACAGGTCTGGAGTAGAGAGGTAGATCTATGAATCAGCTGCATGAAAGTGGTAGTTCAGTTTGAGTTTCTGGTTGAGATTGCTTATAGACAAGGTATAAAGGGAGAAGAGATGGGAACAAGGACAAAGTCCTGTGGAACCCTTACTGAAAGCTGGAAGGAGGGATGAGGAGGAGACACTGAAGGAACAATTAGAGAGGTAGGATGAGAACCAGGAGAGGACAGTCACGGGGGCCAAGGAAGGGACATGATTTCAAGAAGAGTGTGGTTGACTGTGTTGAAGGTGCCTGACAGGTCAAGGAGAATGAGGATGCACTTTGAGCTTTGGCTAGGAAGAGGTCATTAAAAACTTTGGTGAGATCAGTTTCAGTTGAGTGCAAGGGGTGGGAGCCACATTGGAGAGGGTGAGATATGGAATGGGAGGAGAGGAATTTGAAGGAGTGTAACTGGATTGTAAGAATTAAAAATCACGCCGGTTGGTTGTGCGTTCTGTTTTTTGTTGTTTAAATTAAAACTACATGTAAAAGACTTTGCCTCTGGAGAACATGTTCCCTGCTGGTTCAACCAAACCTGTGTCCACTGACCATCAGGACTTGCTGTCAGGCCTCTTTCTTTATGCAGGCTTTTGCCTGGAGTCCTTTAATTGTCCTGGCCATTAAGGAAGGTTGATTGTATATTTCAAGTTGACAAATTCAGTGTTCCCGGTGTGTATTTTTTGGTAAAGGTGAACTTTGTTGTTAGAAGATGGATATTCTGGGGAAGAAATTTTTTAAGGGTATGACAGTTTAATTTTGAGATGATTAATGAGCGCCCTGATTTTTGGAGGGAGTGGGTAGGATTGTGACATCGTAGTTGTCTCAGCCCATGTTCCTGGGTGAGTAGAAAATTTGCAGTTCTATTGGTTATCGGGCTGCACACGTTTTTTGACTTTATTGCTCAGAAGAGAGTCCAATTTCAGAGCTGTGAGATGTACTGCTCTGGTAGGAGGGCAAGAGGCTGGCATTTTATGGCTTTACTGTTAAAGCAATAGTATGACTCTTGCCAGCAGGCAGTGGGGTTTGGGGCTTATCCATCTACTTAAAACATATATGAATGAATTTTCTGGGGTTCTTTCATGGGAAAGTATATAAAACTGCTCTGAGGAAAGAGGGCCTTAACCATGGTGACAGCCTGATGTGCTCAGTTCTGTATGGTTGAGGAAAAGAGGAGGTTGCAGGGTTGGGAATCTTAAGTGCCTGAAAGGAGATAGTCCATCCCAAGATTCTGCTATCTGGGAATTAAGTATGAACAAGAGAACATGAGGCCACACTTGGTAGTAATTAGCAAAAAATAATAAAAATGAATTTAATCCCATCTCATTAGAAACTGGACTGCAGCCCCCAATTCACTTCACACAGGCCACTGCGAGTGACCATAAGAAAGAAACAATTTTTTATTCCTGCCGTCATAAGGCTGCGTTAGATCACCTGCTCCAGTGAGGAGTTCTGTGTTCCATTCTCGGTCCCCCGCTGCCATCCAGTCCCACCCTTTCCTCTGTTTGATTGTCACTGACCCTGTTCTCCATCTTCCCCCATTCAGATCTACATGCATCTGCGCTGTTACAGCTGCCCCAATGAGCAGCGCTACATCGTCCGGATCCTCTTCATTGTGCCCATTTATGCCTTCGACTCATGGCTCAGCCTCCTTTTCTTCACCAATGACCAGTACTATGTTTACTTCGGCACTGTCCGGGACTGCTACGAAGGTAAGGCGGGGATGGCGGAGTATGGGGTTTTTCTGCTGCAGGCTGGAGTGCAGGGACTGGTCCTGCATGTGGACAGGAAGTGTGGAGGGCGTACCTCTGTCATATGGCTATGATTTGTTCTGATATCGAACTAGATCCATGGTTTGAAGCCTGGCTTAGTGACTGGGGAACAAGGTCTTCTGTCTTCCTGGCTGCTATAGGAGTGGCAGGGTATATTGGGATTCCCCTAGGATACGGTTTAGAAAGACATGCAGCTTGTGAAGAGATTTTCTCACGTGGCAGACTTGTATTCATTCTTTCAGAGGAGGTGTAAAGCCGAAGGTCTGAATACCCATCGATGTTAAAGGTCCCAAAGGTCTCCCAAACACCCGAGCAGACTTCAGGCAGGCCAATTGTATGCTGCCCCTCCTCATGTGGCCCCTAAATCCCCATGGCAGTTTCTGTTGGCAATGTTACTTACTCTCTTCCCATCCGGTAACTGTTTGCATCGTTTCCCTGGCACAGAATGGCTGCTGCATTCCTCTACAGTCGCCACTGTGGTCCTGGTATGTGAGAGAGCTGGAATGTGCTTTAGGATCCCACTGGCAGAAAGGAGTGAGGATTAGTATCGGTTAGTTATTGCACTTTTCTAAGGATGTGACCCACCTGGCTAGCAAAGGAAAACTCACCCTTGGGGCATATGAGAAAGAAACGGTCAGTCTCTGAAATAAACACTTCTCCTAAAATCTGCCCCCTCACCCCATTCAAAAAAGGAGCCTCTCCCCCCTGCCCCCAACAGCATCCTGTGTTACACTGTGGCAGAATATCGTGTTGGATCACTATTATTGTGTGTGTTTGTCTGTCTGTCTGTCCTGACTAAACTGCTCCTTGTTTGTAGGGTTTGTTGTTAGTGAGATCTGTGTTTCTGGGAGAGAGGCCCCTGAGTGTGTCAACAAGTTAATCTGCTCAAGGGACCAGTGACAATGCACTGAGATGCAATAGCAGATGGCAAACTCATGCACACAATCCAGAGGCCACTTTTTCTCTCCCCTGCTCTCCCTGTGTTTGTGTGTAAAGGCCTAGCAGGAAGCCTGCTGCTCTGAGAAACTCTTCTCCTAGCAACGGTTATTTACCCCTCCGCCTTGCCTAGGGAGTTTGCAAACATCACAACATCTGCTCAAGGGGTCAGCCTGCGTTCTAAAGTTCACCTGCTTTGCCCACTTGTTGTGCTGTGTGGAGGTGCGTCCCTTGCCCCCGTCTATTCTCTGAACAATTTCAAAACTATGCCTAGGAAAAGCAGGAGATTGGAGAGGACGTGAGGGATATCTTTCTCGCTTTCAGTGGAGATTTTTACTCTTGGGGAATAGCTCCACTTGAAAACAATAAAAATAGTAACGAATTAAAAAATCCATAACTAAACTTCAAATCTGTGTTGTACCAATCGTAGGTGGTTCTCTGTGGTATGTCTTTTGGCGGGTGGGATATACTTTTTTGGTCCTGCTCTTTTATCCTGCCTCCACACACATGAAATCTGGGGCCTCAGTCTGTGACATAAGAGTTTGTGTTCTTTTGTGGTGATGTGTGATAAGCACTTTTGATGACAAAGGCGAATATGAGCTAGGAGGGGAAGCGCTGTTATTCTAGCGCAGCCATCTTTAATAATTAGCACTTGTTTCTTTTGGGGAATGTAGAGGGAGAGTGGGGGCAAATGTCCCCATTCTTCTCCCTCTGATTTCATCTCCTGCCCAACGCTGTTGGATGGGCAGCTGGTGTTGCAGTGACTGCATCGGAGAGTAGTGGAGGGCACCACTGGAGAACAATATGAGAAGCTAAGCTTCTCCTCCCCCAGCAGCTGAGAGCTGCCTCCATAGGCCTAAAGTTAAGGAAGATGCAGGAAATTTGCAGACCAGGTAATTTACCACAGGTTTTTTTAATAAATGTTTTTTGTGTTGTGTCTTTTTAATTGATTATTTCATTGATACCAATACCCAAATATAATCAATGGGCCTGTTCAATAACCAGGATTACAGGTGGAATACAAGTTTGCCTTATTGTATAAATAGAAGCAAGTAGATCATGGCCATTTATGCACTGTGCTATTCTGTTGTGCTAGAAATGTCTGGAAGTGCTTCCGTTGTGTCTAATCCTTTTGTTAGATCTTTGGGGGGTGTTTCCTCATGGGATCTGTGTATCCCTTTGTGTAAGGGCATAGTTGGGTGATTACAAGGGCCCAGAGGAGGTAAAAGTCCACGAGCTGTCTCCGATCATGGATGTCTTTTCAAGTGGGATAACCTCCTTGATGTCTGGTATCCAGCTCCTTGCTGAGGTCAGATTCTTGGCTTTATGCATTTGATTTTGTTTTGTTCTTGTCTTGAAATTCCTTGGGTACAGTGTCTCTCTCCTGAGTTTATTATTTGTTCAGGGCAAGTTGATGTTACCGTAATACAGTCAGGATTTGGGCCCCATTGTGCTAGGTGCTGTACAAACATAGAGTAGGACAGACCCTGCCCCAGGGAGCTCACAGTCTAATTTAAATCAGGATACAAGAGTGGCTGTAATAGTAGGAGAGAGGTGGGAGGACTAGAATAAGGGAATGAGAACAGGTTAACGTAGGCTAACCATGTGCATTGCTAAATGGTTGTCATGTATTTATTTATTACATTATCTATGATAAATGAAAGTCCCTACCAGTCATTTATGGGGCGGTGCTGAGGGGGAATGTGGGGGGCTATAGCCACCCCCAAAATTTGACTTACCCCTCTGTAGCCACCCCGTAGCAGCTGCTGCTCTCTGGCCGCCCAGCTCTGACGGCAGAGCAGAGAGACTGGCGGCTGCTGGCCGGGCACCCAGCTCTAGCAGCAGTGGAGAAGTCAGGCTGGGCAGGGGTGCCTGAGAGCCAGGTGAATGGAGGGTGCGGAAAGAAGTGAGATGGATGATTCATTAGGGATGCTTTTCCATGTGAGTGAGTACTAGGCTCATGCCCCAGAATAGTGCGAGGGAGCGCTGCAAGTCTGGGAATGGCATCTCATAGAATATGAGGGTTGGAAGGGACCTCAGGAGATCATCTAGTCCAACCCCCTGCTCAAAGCAGGACCAATCCCCAATTTTTGCCCCAGATCCCTAAATGGCCCCTCAAGGATTGAACTCACAACCTTGGGTTTAGCAGCCCAGTGCTCAAACCACTGAGCTATCCCGGTCTTGGAGGAGATATAAAACAGAGGTCTTGACCAGAGGGATGGTGGCTAAAGGTCCCATGGCACTTTCTGGGGACGAGTAGGGGCATTAGCCTGGGTGCCCATGCTGGGTTTTGACGCAGATTGTTGTGTAACTGCTGAAGCAGGAGGAGGAGTGCACCCTGTAAAAACAGAATGTCATTGCTGCTGGCTTTGCTTCTCCCCTGCACCCCAGCTGCTTGTCCCCATTCAGTGGGTGTCAGATTTTGATCTGGTTAATCTGTCTTTGCAGCCTTCGTAATCTACAACTTCCTCAGCCTCTGCTATGAGTACCTTGGGGGGGAGAGCTCCATCATGTCTGAGATCAGAGGGAAATCTATCGAGTGAGTACTCCAAGTCTCTTTACAGCACTCTAACCCATCCTTCCCCAGGGGCTTGTGTGTCACAGGGTTTGTTTTAACCCCTGCCACTGGAAACTGTGTGGTGCAACAAGTGTACCCTGGAACTGGATGATACCACCTAGCTCATTACACAGAAGCCTCAAATGGACTTGCCTCATCCAGTGCAAGTGGGTGCTTGTCATTCAGATCATCACGTGTGAACCGAGCCTATGTAGAGCTTTCATGTTCATCTGGCTCCCCCGTAGTTTCTTCTCCCCTTCCCCCAGTATGTGTTTCCTTTCTCTAGCCCATGCTGGTTGTGGCTGCTTGCTCTCCTTTTCTCGTGCCGTACCATGCTAGCCAACGACTTCCTTGCCAAAAATCGGTTTTGGGGGGCAGAGATAGGAGTGCAAAACCACATCTCTGTTCAGTCTGCATCTCTGAAGGAGATTAAGGCTGTTGTCGCTATGGCAATGACTAATTTGGCCTGGTGAAAGGAAGACTCTTACATTTTCATCAGAAGACAATGGGCAGGCAAGGGCCTGCATCTCACTGCTTGCCATATCCTGAGCTCTGCCCTCTGATTCCTCTTTCTCTGGCTGTCCTGCTGTGTTGCATTTTCAGGTCCAGTTGCATGTATGGGACTTGCTGCCTGTGGGGGAAGACGTATTCCATCGGATTCCTGAGGTTCTGCAAACAGGTACTGGCTGAGGAAAGCTGGGCTGTGCGCAAGAAGCGGGAGAGGAGGCAGTAATGTCTGGCCCGTGGAGTTTCTGAGATGAGGGTTCCTTTGGGCCGACCTCTGTTCAATGGGTTTATGAGATCAAGCTGAGAAAGGCTGGGAGAAAATAAATCTGTTATCGTGTTGTAATAGCGCTGAAGCAGATATACCATGTTACTCTGCCCACCCAAAAACTAGAAAGGCTCTTAGCAAGGGAAATGACATGTCTTCTCTACAGGATCTACTCCAAGCCCCAGGAATTCCTGGGAGCTGATGTTTGTTTCCTCTTCCCCTCCTGGGATGGGCAGGTCCCAGATCCCCTATGAGAACTTGGTGCCTTCTTGGGTCCCAGACACCCCCAGTAGTTGTGTAAGTGTCTCTTGAGTTCCCAGCTTTGTCAGTGTGGTTAGGAGTGGGAGTCTGGAGTCTGATCATCGTGACACAACACTTTGCAGGAGGAACTTCTCCAGCATATTGCTCACTCTGGGGTTGTGGGGGGGTGCATGATGAAGTGGTTATGTCAGGAAGAGAGAGAAATCTAAATGACGACAAATCCATCATGCGTTTGGTTATGGGGTCCAGGAGGCTGTCACTGCTGGCTGTCACAATGTAGCAGTAAAGGTAGAGATTTGCTAAGCTGCTGAAAGTGACATGCAGGATCTCTCTGTAGATAGTGACTGAAACAGGTTGGTTAGATTGGGGCATTGCTTTCATTCTCTGAAAAAGGGCTGAATTCCATTTTTAATTATAGTCTTCGGGTCTCACTATGAATTTAGGCTCATTTGCTACCCTTACTCCACACCAGAGCTCCAGCTAATCTCAAAGAAAAGTTTGCATTAAGATCAAGAGTGAAAAGAGCGTGATTATTGCATTCAGCATTACCCCCTGGGAAGCTTAGTGACCTTTAGGGCTATGGCTATTTTCTTCCTTCCTTATCCTCCTTTATTTGTTCCTCTTGCTCTTTCCTGCCTTTATGTATTTCCATTCTTCCCTCTGTTTTTTCCTTCCCTAAGGAACTCCTAAGTCCTTCCTCACCTGGGCTTCACTCCCACCCCATTCTCCATTTCCCCCATTAAAACTGTGATCAATGACATTTAAAGTGTCCTCAACTGGCTTTCGAGTAACACCTCAGTGATAGGGCATAGGGTAGTTCACTCCTCTTAGCGCCATTGTTTCAGTCCGTCTGCAGACTTAGGCCGACATCACTACGTGAGTAACACTCAGCTCATGTCTGGAAGGTTTTCTTCTCAACCATGAGGAATAGCAACTTTTTGGTTTGTTTAATGAAAGCTGAAATTTTGCGAACTCTGAGTATGTTGCGCAGGTTTCACAAATGGATCAAGCGGGCCGAGGGTTTGACAGTTCTGTCTTGGATGGATATTTTTCTAGGCTCCCTCACTTCCCCGCAACGTGGTAGCAGTTCTTCCAGATGAGACTGCCCTTTGCAAACTGGTGGCACCGCTTTCTAGCCTGCCAGAGGGATGTGAAGCACTTCCCTCTCACTCCATGGAAGTTGGGCTGACAGCAGCTCAATGGGCAATATGTGGCACCAAGCCCAGCCTCTGGGACCTCCTTGGGATTCCAACACTGTTGGAGCAGGAAAACTTCCAGGGCCACCTGACTGCCAAGTTTATCTCCTTGATGACCCACTGAGGGGAAACCCTGTTAAAAGGAACACCTTGGCTGTTCTCAGCTCCACTCTGAGCCTGTCTGATAGTGGTGTCGCCCTGTCGGTTCTCGTCAGCCTTGTTAGTGCTGAAGGCCTCTTCACCGCGCAACTATCCTTCCCCTCCCCTCTCTTGTACTGGGCTGTTCTCAGACAGGCGTCTGCTGTATCCGTCTGTATCAGCCATGTGTATCTTGAGCACTCAGGGTACATCTACACTGCAATAAAAGACCTGTGGCACAGATGCAGCTTACTCAGGCTGTGGGGCTAAAAACTGCAGTGTAGTCATTTGGGTTGGAGCCCAGGCTCTGAGACCCACCCCCCTTGTGGAGTTTCAGAGCCCGGGCTCCAGCCTGAGCCCAAATGTCTACACTGCAATTTTTAGCCCCGCAGCCTGAGTCCCGTTAGTCTAAATCAGTTGACTTGGCCTCTGAGACTTGGTGCTGTGGATTTTGTGTTGCATTGTAGATACCCTCAGAGGCCACAGCGGTGGGTGTGGTCTAAAAGCCTGGGCAGACACTTATCTTCACAGTAGGGTATTATGCAGAGGTTCTTTCCCGACTTGTGCCCAGTGACCTTCATGATGTCTGGGTCATGCATCCTTAGTGCATTTCCCATATGTCTTAATGCTTTCTTCCCCAGGAAGTGCCTAAAAACAAAGTGTGTGGTTTGGATTGCAGGGAAATAGTTAAACAATCCCTGGACTGGAGGGAGAGGAAGCACAGATTTGTTGTATACCAATTAGCTTGACCTTTTTCAGTTCTCATCTTGATGACTCACCCACTGGCTTGTGTTGGGTTTTTTATCTCCTTGAAGTCTTATGACCACTAGCAAATTGTGTCTTACCAACAGCAACCTTCCTTTTGGTTTTGCCTTCCTTCTACCCACCTCAGCACCTTGCAAAACTCTTACCTGGTCTATTTTAGGGAGACTCCAGTGAAAATTTTAGGGTCTTCCCCTTTCCCCCCACCTCTGACCGGTTTGAAGTTCAGCTTCGTCTCTCTCACCAAAGTTAAATGTTTCTTACTGTGAGGTTTGGGGTGGGAGGGAATTATGAGGGGGTGGAGGTTCAGAGGCCATGCTCAGTCCTGGGACACCTGATGGAGCAGACAGAACTGCTCTCAAGTCCTAGAGAGCCTCCAGGGCGATTCTCCCTTCCAGATTGACTCTAAGCTCGTGCGAGTGAAAGCCGAACGAATCTAACCTAGCTAGGCATTTAGACAGCCCTCGTCACTGTGGTATCTGAAACCACCTTACTCAGTTTCATTTGCTGAGATATCCCTTTCTAAGAAGAGTCTGGAGTTGCTTCCTCTTTTCTCCCATCTAAGGTGACCACCTGCATCACAAGCAGACAGAGAATATGGTGATGAAAAATATGGACCAGAGTCCTTTCTTCCCCTCCCTGCCTATATCCCAGGACACATTTTGTTCATTATACAGAATCGTGTGTGTACCATGTCCCAGGGTAGGATCATGTGTGGTTATCACGTGGAAACGTGCATTTTTATCTGATCAGACGTTTCTCAGTAGCTCCTCATTGGACTTGGTCATGGAACGTTAGGCCCCAGTTAAGGACCTTCACTTAAAATGCAGGATGGGTGGTCTCCCTACCTCTGGTGCAACCCAGCCTCTGAACTGACTCCGTCAGTGAGCAGTCTCTTGCCACCTCCAGCCTGGGGGTGGGCTTCACCTGTTGTGGAGGAGGAAGGGCAGCCAGATGGATGCACACAATCTCACTCTTTCTCACCTTCTGCTCCTGGAGAACTGCAGTTAAGGACCAGTGGGACCAGTGTAATTGTTAGGACTGGAACCACACTATGCTGTTGAACGGCTCTGATGGTGACTGATGTATGGTATTGGTTGCCTCTGGATCAAAGCCTGTGTGTATGTATGTGGCACTTTGTTCTCTCTCCTTCTCCATCTCATTCCTCTTTCCCTTAGGCCACCCTGCAGTTCTGTGTGGTGAAGCCCCTTATGGCAATCAGCACCGTCATCCTCCAGGCCTTTGGCAAGTACCGGGATGGTGACTTCGAGTAAGCAAACTGTTTATCGTCGTGGGATTTCTTCAGCAAGCAAGCCTGTCATATGCCTGATGTTCCATGAGTTTGTGAAGGAAAGAGTCTGGCTGCCTTGGGGCCTGAGTGACTGCACAGGGTCATGGTGGGGCGAGGGGATGTGTGGAGAAAGGGGGTTCTTGGGCTGTGCATGAGATGAGGGAGAGCAGCGTGGAGGGGAAAAGAGGCATTTAAGAGTGGAGCAGATGAGTTTCATGTTACCTCAGGGAAGGGAGTTGGGTGGGGGTGCCAGATGGGAGAGGAAGGTTGTACCCTTGTCTCAAAGAGGCGAGGGATGGAGGATATTTGTGAACTGCAGAGGGTTTGTGTTTCCTCTCATTTCAGTGTCACCCGCGGCTACCTCTATGTGACGATCATCTACAATATTTCAGTCAGCCTGGCACTCTACGCCCTCTTCCTCTTCTACTTTGCCACACGCGAGCTGCTCAGCCCCTACAGCCCTGTTCTCAAGTTCTTCATGGTCAAGTCCGTCATCTTCCTGTCCTTCTGGCAAGGTGAGGCACCTCCTCTCCCTACCCTGCAGATCTCATTAGAGAGGCCCCCGGGGAAGTAAAAGCTGATGAAACAATTGTTGAGTAGCCACCGAGTCTCTATTGTGATCCTTTAGTATGTTGTTGATCGTCCCAGGAGAAACTCTCTCCCCCTTTGTCATCTTTGTACCTCCCCCACTGTCTTTGACACACACCTGTCTCACAAACCAGCTGCTTGTTTCATGGTGGCCTTGGGCAGCTCTGCCAATGGCAAGATGCAGCTGGCATGAGTTCATCTGCATATTGCAATTGTATTGTGACAAAACCTGAAATCATGGGTCTCCTTTAAAGATTATCAACAATCTTCAGTCACAAGCTCCTATACCTTTTTGCTAAATGACACACAAACTGAAACACATGTCATGTAGTTTCAGAACCCCCAGTGGATCAGGGCAAGATACATAGAAACAAGGAGATACTCCATTAGAACAAACTAATAGTCTGTGTAGTCTACTATATTGCTATGGCATTAGCAACGTTGTCACGTGCTACAGAGAAAGCAGAAAACTCAATTCATGTACTTGCGCAGTGCTTGTGCGATTCATTTATACGTTGTCATTAGAAAAATGTATCTATTTAAGTGCTATCTGTGCTCAGGTTTGTTGCTATTTAATTTCACAAGGTGCTGCTTTTCTCTTGTACTACAAAACAGGATAAATGGGAGCATCCAGCTAACTTCCTGTAGCAGTCATTTTGTTGAACAAGTTTGCCTGGACATGTGCACAGACAACTGGCGATGCTTATTCTGTGGGGAGTTGTGAGGTCAGCTTTTTTTTTTTTTTTCCTCACTTTTTTTTTAATCTGTTGCCCTGCTCAGGGATGCTGCTGGCTATTCTTGAGAAGTGTGGTGCCATTCCCAAGATCCACTCAGCCAATGTGTCTGTGGGCGAAGGTACTGTGGCTGCCGGCTACCAGGACTTCATCATCTGCGTGGAGATGTTCTTCGCAGCCCTCGCCCTGCGCCATGCCTTCACCTACAAGGTCTATGCAGACAAGCGTCTTGACGCACAAGGTATAGGAGCCAGCCTCCCTGGGAGGGCGTGCATACACTTTGGTGTCAAGGAGGGGGCGGCAATCAATACCCTAGCTGTTTTTTTGGGTCCTAGGCTCTGGATACTCAGGAAAGTATTCTCTCCCCCAGTTACATTTGCACAGACACGGTGTGCAAGGGCCCTACAGGGCAGAACATAATTTGATCTTCAGTGTTTCCTTTTCAATTCCCCAGTACTCCACCCAGGACTGCTCGCTGCAGACTTCAGGGCTGTAAGAATTAGTCTCCTGTCAGAGGATGGCATAGTGGCCTCTTTCCTGTGTTCCTGTGCGGGAACACCACATGGTCAGGTTGGGCAGCAGACACAAGGGAGTCGGGGGAGAGGTCTGAGGAAGTCTCCTGTTTCCCTCAGACTGAGGGAGATGGAAGTGTGTGCCGTTGGCATGAGGGGGGGATCTTCCTGCAGAGACATTCTGAGGACAGAGGGGTCAGAGACCCAGCTCTTGGGAAGAGGAAGGGCATCAGCAGAGGGACTTGGAAGCTGGCCAGTAAAGAGAGGACGTTCTTGTGCCCACTGGCTGTACCAGTCTGTCATGGTGTTTTTTCCCTCCTTCCCTAAATAAAGGGGTGTGGCTTCCTTCCCTTTAGAGATGGGATCCGCATCATGCACAGATGGCATGCGAAGGTCATGGCGTGACCACTCCATCCCAGCAAGCCTAGAGGCTCTGGTAGGACAGGTCACTCCAACAATAGGGGGGCTTGGGGGGGAAATTAGAAGGGTTCTGCCCTTCCGCAGCCATAGAGCCTGCATGTGTTAAATGAATGGTTAAATTCCTACCCAGCACTGTGGGGATGTTTTGGTGGCGGGTCTGAGAATAACTTGCTTGTTCAGCCTGTTGTTTCCCATCTTTCTATCTCTCTCTCTCTTTTTCCTTTCTCTCTTTCTCTCCCTTGCTTTGGCTACTGGTTTCTGATGCAGCCGTTCCATCGTATGGGCCATACGGTAGGTGCCGTGCTCTCTGTGTATTCTTCAGTCACTCTTATCTGGGATACTGCTCAGACTGGTTTCCCACCTCTCTCCACCAATATGCTAACCCTTCCCTACGAAGCACTAGCTGGCAGATTCCTGCTGCCATCCCGTGTGTGGAACTTGCCTTCCTCAATGCAGCTTCTTGAGAGTTCCTGTATCCAGGGCCGTCCCTAGCCATTTTGGTGCCCTAAGCAGCCCCTCCGTGGGGGGACTGTGTGGGGACCCAGGCCTCTGCAGGGGGGCAGAAGCAGGCTTGGGGGGCAGGGAGGAAACCACCCCGCAGTACGAGCCAGCATAGCATAGCAGATTGGGGCCAGGTCTCCCCACTTCCTGCCGCCTGGTGATTTCAGGGCAGGCCTGACCCTGCACTCACGGGGCAGTGGGAATGGAGTGACCCAGCCCCAGCCTGCTCAACTCTGCTCCCCCGGCTCCCAGGCTTGTGGGACAGGGGAAACTCCCCCCCCGCCCCAGCACTCATCGGAGACGCAGCTGGGAGCCAGCGGCACAGAAGGGGCAGGGGCTGGGTCGCTCCTCCACTTACTGCTGCCCGGTGAGTGCAGGGCGCCTGACCCCTGCTGCAGTCCTCAGGGGAAGGGCTGGAGTGGGGGCAGAGCAGGGGCAGGAAGAGGTGAGGCAGGGGCAGGGGCTTTGGGGAAGGGGTGGAGTGGGGGTGGGGCTGGGGCAGAGCAGGGGTGGGAAGAGGCAGGGCTGGGGGCCATGGGGAAGAAGAGGATCAGTGGTTGGAGCAGCACGCAGCTGTGTAGGGCACCAGGAAATGTGGTGCCCCAAATTTCCTGGTGCCCTACGCAGCTGCGTACTTTGCGTATGGGTAGAAACAGCCCTGCCTGTATCATAGGTCGCCTAACAGGGCAGTGGCGTAACTTCATAGCCTGGAGTGCCTTTGGTGGGGCTAGCAGGTTGAGAGTCTTATCAGTCACGTTGAAACACTTAATTGTTTTAGGTCTAGCTAAAACCACGGGCCCTGTGAAGAATGCCACGTGCTCTGTACACAGGTCTAAGGGAGGGAATGGGGCTGTGTATATTGAAGCAATCAGCCTCACGTATGAGACACTGTCCCCCTTTTAACGCCAAAAATAAGCATCATGCCTTGGTGGTTTGGGGAGTTCATCCTTTGAGGCAGGGAGCAAATTCAGAAGCTCATGTGGGTGCTGACGCCCCTGGCAGTTCAGAGAGGAATGGGATTAGTAGCATTCCAAGATAGGAGGCAACCACCTTCACTGTGTACCTATCTGTCTTGCACCCTGTAATTTCCCCACATAGCTCAGGCCTGACTGACTCCCAGATGGAGTTGGCCCAGCTGCAGCTTCCCTCACTGCTGCTGTCTGACACACACACATCCCTAGCTCCATGCAGAGGGCCCTTCTCTGTTGCTTTCTCCCTCCCTGCCTTCCCATCTCCCTTCTCCTTGTAAACATTTTCTGCCTCCCATCACAGCGGTGAACCCTCAGTCCTGTCTGCAGCCACTGTCCTTCCTAATAAATGCAAGCCCCATATCTCCCCCGAATTCCTAGAACCTTCCTCTTGCTCTTTTGTGCCGTCTCCAAGTCCCTTACAGAAACGCTTCTCAATCTGTGCCTTGCAATCACACCCCCCATACCAGCCAGGGTGAGGATGCAAGGTAGGATTGTCAGCAATTTGTATGTAGCCCATTCCTACTGCATGTCTCCAGTCTGCTGTTTTGAAGTGGAATTGCTTGGCCAGTTGTGACCAATCCTCTTCCAAATGCTGGGGGCATGCCCCTGAAAGCTTGTACCATTTTTACGGCACTTCTTTTGAAGCCACTTGAAGACAGCCTGTGCAAAAGGTGCTAGGGTGTCTGGGGCTGTGGGTCACTGTGTGAAAATTCCCTTCTCTGATGTTTAAGGCTTTGTTTTTCTCACTGCACTCTCCCATCTTACTCGGCAGGTCGCTGCGCCCCCATGAAGAGCATCTCCAGCAGCCTCAAGGAGACCATGAACCCTCATGACATTGTCCAAGACGCCATCCACAACTTCTCCCCCGCCTACCAGCAGTACACCCAGCAGTCAACTCTGGAGCATGGCCCTCCCTGGCGTAACGGCAGCCACATCATCTCGCGCTCCCACAGCTGCTCGGGTGCCCGGGACAATGAGAAGACCCTCCTGCTGAGCTCTGACGACGAGTTCTAAGAGAGGCCCCCTCCCCGGAGTTCCTCCCTGAGGCCAATGGCTGTAACCACCCCAGCGCAGCCTGGAACCTTCCTTCTATTTATTGAACCAGAATCAGAGGTCATGTCACTTCCTGAATGGTGCTCAGTGCAGAATGGGGCACTTCCCCACTTCTCAGTAGCTTTTGTGGGTGTGAGTGTCATGACTGGGGGTGAGGAGGGGTGTTGGCTGGGATTTCATCCTCACAAACCATTTTCTAAAGCAAAGATCAACTGGACTAGGTTTTTTCCCCTTCACAAATAAGTGTTTAAAAAGCACCAAACACACGTGGCGAAGGGGGAGCAGAGCCCTATGAAAGAGTGGACCCTGTTTTCGTTTTCTTTTTTGTGGAGTGAGGGAGGGGTGTAGGAAAAACTCCAGGAAGTGAGGTCATATCCTCCCACCACTGGGCAAGCTTTGTGGAACATGATTGTCTGGAATAAGAAGTGGCCAAAAAAGCTTCTTTCTAGCTGAACAACGACATTACTTTGTGCTCCATTTTTCCGTAGTGGTTGATGAGGACACAACCTGCCCCCATTGTTCCCCTCTCTACCAGCTCCTCAATATTAATTTCTCTGTACCCTTTGGGCAGCATGATAGAGAGACACCTGTACGAATTCCTGATGACCGTATCAGACCATCAGTCCTATCTGCTTCTCTGTTCTCTATGGCCACTGTTGGAGGCCTCAGAAGGGAACCCCCTCCCATCCCCCAGTGCACCTGATTATGCAATATTGTACTTTAGAGGTGTGGGGGGAGTAAGTCCTGCAGGGTGGGCTGATTTGAGCCATTTTTTCCTTTTATGGGTGAGGGGTTCTACGATCGCATGGATGGTCAGGCTTTCCGTCTCTCTCTCCTGCATTATAGAAGCAGGATTCCTCCTTGGCGTGTCTGGCTGTCCCTCCTAGTGAGTCTTAGCACCAGCCATACTCAGTAACTGAAGTTAAATATTTGTGGTTAGAAGTTAATATAATATATTCATTTGCAGAATTCTGGCCCTTCATTTCCTCCTCTTGGATTTCTGTGCAGTGGGGATATTTTAACTCTGAACAGTCTCTCTCTTAGATACCCCATCTCTTCTTTCCAGAGCTGTATCTTCCAGTTAAATTCCAGAACATGCACCTTCCCCACTCTTCTTACAGATAGCCTTCTGCCAATCTTGTCCATTGATTTGCCTTGTGAATTGAAGGCATGTTGCTGCTAGGATGGGATGTTAAATACTCCCTCCTCATCTTCCTCTTTGTTGTTCAGGGCTTAACTGGACTGGTTGGAGTTGTTTACACACTGCGGCCAGTCTGTCATGCATCTGGGTTTCCCATGATCCCTCAGGGTGGAGCTGCTACTGCACACGCTATAATCCTTGTCGTAACTGATGCAGTAAAGGCTTGAGCCAAAGGCCATTGAAGTCAATGAGATTCTTTCCATTAACTTCAGTGGGCTGTGACTCTGGCCTTAAAGGTCCAGCAAGAGTGAGGAGAAAAAGTCCCCCGGAAGAGCCAAAAATCTTGCCAGGCACCAAGAAATGCATCTTATTGGACTTCCCTTCTGCTGTGGTTACATGTGCCTGCATTAAAACAGCCCACCGAAAGGGAACTGAAACCAGGAGGTTAACATTAAGCTGCTGCTTTTCTCCCAGCTGGGCCTCTGTTCATTCCTTCCGCTATCGCTAGGACCAGTTCTAAGCTGCTATTATGGCTTGAGGCCCCTTGGCTAGTTGGGGTCAGCAAGCACCCGCTCTGTTATCGTGTGTCTAGCCCCTCAGCTGGAGAGGCCTGATGGGAGGAACTAGGGCTTGACTTCTTTTGCATGTGGCTTCCCTTTCTCGTCTGTGCCTTAATTTTCACACGCAAAGACCCCAGCAGCAGCACCCTCGGAAACAACCAATTCAGAGGCCTTTCTGGTTGGGGGAGAATGGATGCGGGCTGGAGGTGAGCCTGTTTCTCCTTGGGATGTCAATGCAGGGGTGGTTTGCGCTCCCCTTTTTGCTATTGAGAATATGCTAGAGGAGAGGTGGGTCTGTTCAGTGCAACACCTTCCGCTCCCCTACCACAAAGCTGCCAAAGGGCCTGGGGACAATGTGGGGTGGGTGGGTTCTCTGAGGGGGTGGGAGATGGGAACAGGAGGTCTAAAAGCAAATGGGCTTCTGTAACTGCTAGGTTCCCCTCAACTTTAGTCCCATGCAATATAGTGTGCTGCTTTTTTTTTAAAAAAAAAATCAGTCATTGCTAAACTGAAACAAAACACGCACTAATTTTCAGGCCTTTCTCCACCTGCAATCCTACTGTCATGCAGGGCTGAAGTTCACACAGGCCTTCTTTCCAACGACCTTCACTTCACAGCCACCCCTCATCTCTCTCCTTACTTATTTTATATTAACTCTTTTTTGGGCGCACACATCCCCGCCTCTGTTTCTGCGGGGCTGTCCGGTCCCTCTTTTTCCAGCTGCCACATGTCCCCAACCCCCCATCCCACTTTAATTTATTTGTGGTGAGTCTCCTGATGCCCATCCCTTGGGTGGAAGGAGGTGGCTGAAGTTTGGAGTGGCCTGGGGAGGTGCCCTTGACCCTGAGATGTTCCAGCTTTGGGGACAGGTGGTTTTTTATTTCGTTTTATTTTAAAGCGGATGCTGCATATGCTGTGTTTAGGATCTGGATATTCTTGAAGCTTCCTGTGCTTAGTGGTTTAAAGTATAACACTTTTGGGACTAGCCGCCTTTGGAAAAAAACGAGGAATTTGGTAGGCAATTGAGCCACCTCACAGCCAGCTGCCATATATCTGTTTTTAGCACTATACGAAAACCTCTCTGCAAAGCTTGCTGCTCTCCTTCAAGATGGGCAAGTGACGGAACGTGACAATGACTGGCTGGCTAATAAGAAACAATATTCAATAAAACTCAGTGCTGGAGGTCTAGGCTAATTGGCCCAGTGATCACATGTATCCAGCTAATGGTAGCCCAGAACCCTAGCACCCAGGACAGCCCCATCAGTAGGCCCTCAATGCTGCCCTCTCCCTCTCCTGCTCTCTCTCCCCTTCCCTTTTTTACCATGTAACATACCCATGGGATTTGTTTATTATTTTTCCATATAGAGTAGTTCTTTGTATATAAATGGCTGGGGGGGAAAATGTATGATAAATAAGACAGAGTCACCTAGTTTTGTACTTATCGTGTATAACTGATGTGAGCTCAGCAACAAGCCGCTCTCTATTTTGGTCTTTGTGATGTTATAATACTCTGCAGAAACAAGCAAATACAATGACAAATAAAAATATATAGATAATATAGATTGTACTTAAACTGCCTCTGCCTCATAGTGTGTGGAGTCACCCCTCCCCCTCCACTTCCCCCCTTCATTCCCTGCCCTGATCTTGTGACCTCTTTTTTGCCCCTTGCAGTGGCCTGAGCCACTCAGGCCATGTCTACGCTCCCGCTTTTGTCGGTGTAACTTGTGTTGCTCTGGGGTTGTGAAAAAACCACACCCCAGGTGACATAAGTTACACTGGCAGAAGCACCGTTGTGAACAGTGCTATGGTGACAGGAGAGCTGCTACCACCACTCATGGAGGTGATTTTATTATGTCAACAGGAGAGCTGTCTCCTGCCAGCATAGAACAGCTACACGAGCAATCTTACAGTGGCGCAGCTGCAGGGGTACAGCTGTAAGCTCTCTGATGTAGATATGGCCTCAGTCAGTAGTTCCTATCCTGTCAGTCTCTTTCATAAGACAAAAGCTCTTCACCACTCTCTGCATCCATCCATCTCCGCTTCCTCCTGGCAGCACCCAGATGTGATGGGGATGTGTGTGTGTCTAAACACAAGTGCTGAAGAGTAGCGGTACCTCAACAAGCTGAGCACAGGGCTGGATGGTAGAAGACCTGCTTTCTATTCCTGGCTCTGCCACTGGGACTGGTGTTTCCTTGGGCAAATCATTTGGAATAGAAATGGACCCTAATTTTGGGTGCCCAATGTGAAACAGGTGGAATCTGATTTTCAGATATCCTGAGCACCCACAGGTCCTATTTAAGGCATTGGGGGCTGCAGGAGGTCAGCCCTTCTGAGAATCATGCTGCCAGACCTGGCTCCCAAAATCAGTGGATATGTTGGCATGGATTTGTCAAGAACAAATCATGTCAAACCAACCTAATAATTTTCTTTGACAGGGTAATGAGCCTTGTGGATAGGGGGGAAGTGGTAGATGTGGTATATCTTGACTTTAGTAAGGCTTTTGGTACTGTCTTGCATGACCTCATAAACAAACTAGGGAAATACAACCTAGATGAGGCTTACTATAAGGTGGGTGCAAGCTGGAAGGGCATATCGAGTGGGGTCCTGCAGGGATTGGTCCTGGGTCCACTTCTGTTCAATATCTTCATCAGTGATTTAGATAATGGCATAGAGAGTACACTTAACAAGTTTGCAGCCAATACCAAGCTGCGAGGGGTTGCAAGTGCTTTGAGGATAGGATTGAAATTCAAAATGATCTGGACAAACTGGAGAAATGATCTGAAGTAAATAGGATGAAATTCAATAAGGACAAATGCAAAGTACTGCACTTAGGAAGAAACAATCAGTTGCACACATACAAAATGGGAAATGACTGCATAGGAAGGAGTACTGTGGAAAGGGATCTGGGGGGCATAGTGAATCACAAGCTAAATATGAGTGAACAGTGTAACACTGTTGCAAAAAAAAAAGTAAACATTCTGGGATGTATTAGCAGGAGTGTTGTAAGCAAGACATGAGAAGTAATTATTTTGCTGTACTCCACACTGATTAGGCTTCAACTGGAGTTTTGTGTCCAAGGAAAGATGTGGACAAGTTGGAGAAGGTCCAGAGAGGAGCAACAAAAATGGTTAAAGGTCTAGAAAACATGACCTATGAGGGAAGATTGAAAAAACTGGGTTTATTTAGTCTGGAGAAGAGAAGACTGAGAGGGGACATGATAACAGTTTTCAAGTACGTAAAAGGTGGTTACAAGGAGGAGGGTGAAAAATTGTTCTTCTTAACCTCTGAGGATAGGACAAAAAGCAATGGGCTTAAATTGGAGCAAGAGTGGTTTAGTTTGGACATTAGGAAAAACTTCCTAACTGTCAGGGTGGTTAAGCACTGGAATAAATTGCCTAGGGAGACCGTGAAATCTCTGTCATTGGAGATTTTTAAGAGCAGGTTAGACAAACGCCTGTCAGGGATGGTCTAGAATACAGCATCTTACTGTCCTCAGGCGGGTGGCTGCTGTCAAATTGCTTATGTACCAAGGGCTCCATCGTGCCTTCAAGGCACTGGGCCCTATGGGGGGCAGTGCAGAGGTGCAGCACTGTCCCAGAGGTAGCAGTGAGCTGGATTACACTCCAGGGAGGCTGGCACAGCGGGGGGTCAGATCCATGGCCCTGCCTCCTCCTTACCCCCTGTGGGGTAATGTGTGTCTCTGGGGGAGGGGAGGATTGTGTGAAAGCCCCTTGTGAGGGGCATGCCAAGGGTGGGATCTTTAGGCAGCACCCAGCTTTCTATGCTATACCAGAGGCCAGACCTCTCTTTGCCCTTGAGACGCATATGATTAGTGCAGATACATGGTCCAATCCCTACAGCCATTTTCACGTACAGCCAAAGTCTGCTCTCAGGCACATCCTTGTAGATAAGGACTGATCCCCATGCACTTACTCCAGATATGCACTCATATAACTGTGAGCAGAGTTTGGCCCTTAATTAAATTCAGGTACCAAGCAACATTAGGTGTAGTTATTAAATTAATCCTCTATAACTGTGGCTTCACAGGAGTAACAATACTTCAGCTCTAACCTGCCTCTCCCTTTTCATTAACCTTATTAAATACTATCTCTAGCCTGCATGGTCTGTAAGGTATCACAAACAGCTGATTGATTCCTTCTGCAGGTCTTCTCTGCATTAAAAACCAAATCAAACCTAATGGGAATATTTTTCTAGTTGTGTATAAGTATGAGGAGATTAGGTATGAATCGCTCAGTTTCTCTGTGTTGCTTGCAATATATTTAATGGTGACTTCATAGAATCGTAGACTTTAAGGTCAGAGGGGACCATTATGATCGTCTAGTCTGACCTCCTGCACAATGCAGGCCACAGAATCTCACCCACCCACTCCTGTGAGAAACCTCTAACCTATGTCTGAGCTATTGAAGTCCTCAAATCATGGTTTCTCTAGATAGTACTTCTAGTCCTGCCCTGAGTGCAGGGGACTGGATTAGATGACATCTCAAGAGCCCTTCCAGTCCTACACTTCTCTGTGGAAACATAGTTCTTAACCTTCCTATGCCTCCATTTCCCTGTTCGTACAATGGATGATAATGCAAAACGCTTTGAGATTATCTGTTTATGGGAAAAGGGAAATATAAGTGCAACATATTACAGTAGGTTAACTGAGTTTAGTTTAAAATCCTATGCACTCTGGTTATAGGCTTACTGATGTATTTTTGCCATGCGCTTCTAGCCAGCATGAAATTGGTGATAAATGTGGTAGCTGGGTTACAGGGGGCCCCCTCTCTACTTCGTATGGATGCATCCCCAAAGAAACAAGATGCTACTTATTGGAGCAGCCCCAACCAATAGTGAGACGACACTAGAGGAGGGATCCTGGTAGGCTGGTGGGGGCTGAGAACATGAATTCTGGCAGGAGTGAACTAGAGGCTGCTGCAGTGGAAAGCAGAGGGAGACTGGATGTCAAATGCAGAACAGGTGTATGGATTCAACATTGCCTGGAGGCTGGGAACTTACCTGTGCACATTGCAAAGCTCTGTAGTAATCCATCCCACCTGGGCTCTGGCAAGCAAAAGTCATCACATGTTTGTCCATGTAGGTTAAGAGGATCCTTGTTTTCCTGGGGTGATGGCAGCTCTGTGGAATGTGGAGCAGGTGGGACCTACTACCAAGCAGTCATTGACCTCTAGGTAACATTCCTGGAATTCCATCGTGGACCTGCTTTTCCTGCTGCATGCTGCATTCCTGCCACAGGGGCCTCCTAGCTCCTTGTAGGTTCCCCATCAGGAAGGGCCCTCTCCCATCCCCACCCCCCACCCTTTAGTCAATTAGTAAGGCAGTGTAGTCTCTTGGCTGCAAGACTCCTGTGTAGGCAGCAGAATGGACCCCACAGTGTTTCCCTCCCTGCAGCCCCCATGACTCTATGTACACCAGCCAATGGTCTTAGTATCCAGATCCTTCCACCTCAAAAACTACTGAAAGTTGTTGCGACCTGATTGTATTTTCCAGAGGCTACCTAGCTGCAATCAGGCTCCAGCCTATCCCTAGCAGGATGAGAACCCTGGCAGCCCTTGGCACTAATTGCCCCCTTCATTGGCACAATCAGCAGGAAGGCAAGGGCACTGAATGGGGCAAGGAGCCCAAATTGTCGTCTTGCCCCTAGGGGTGGCTGCTGCAGGACAGGGCTGAGTAGGGTTACCACTTTTAAATTAAAAAAGGCACCCCCTCCCCCGATCCACACACAAAAGGCAAGCCTACCGCAACCCCAATCCCCAAGGCAACTCTGCAACATGCCCTCATCCCGCTTCAGCTGCCACTTACAGTGTGTAGAGCAGTGGTTCTTAACACATTTAACATTGTGGGCCGCTGGACCTCAGGTTGAGAACCACAGTGCACCCCTCCCCTCACAGGTGGACCCCTATGCCCAGCGCCTCCCGCCCAGAGACCCCTCCGCAGAGTGGGGCCCAGAGTGGAGCCCTGGGCACGGTGGCAGGGACCCAGTCCCTCTCTGTGGGGCCGGGTGGCAGGCTGGACCTTGACCCCACAGGGCCAGCCAGCAGCCCCAACCCCGTGGGGCAGCCCCCAGACACAGCAGGGCTGGCCAGCAGCTCTGGACCTCAAACCCCAAACTGTACAGGGTCGGGCGGCAGCCCCAGACCTTGGACACCCTGGGACGGCTGGCAGCCCTGGACCCCCGCCACGCTGGGCGATCAGGCAGCTGGGAACCCAGACCCACCACACAGCTGGGCCGCAGCATTGAGCTAATTGGGCTACACGGGTTGAGAACCGCTGGTCTAGAGAGATTGATAACATACCAGTCTCCTCACTCTCATGTGACTCAAACCCTCTCTCGCACACACGTGCGGCATGCTTGCATGTTGATGGGCAGACAGCTGCTGTATTTTCACCAGTTTTGATCTGTTATGACTTAAACTGCAGAGGTGGGAACACTGCCGCATCTTTAGCCAGACACAGAAACTTTTAACATTAGCTATCCCAGTGTATTGCGATGATAATGCAAATCTTTAGACCCACATTAAAAAAAAAAAAAAAAGGACAGATTAAATTATTTTTCTGGGAAATGGCAAATCCATAAAAAAAAAAAAAATGACCAGGCTGGTTGAATACCAGCCAGGTGGTAACCTTAGGGCTGAGACATGTTGTTTAGGCATTGTGTGCATTTGTGTTGCTGCCTCCCATGTTGGACCTGTCCTGTGTATAAAAGTGAAGTCCACCCTGAGGCCAGTCACTCTGACTCCTGCCACTAGGATCCACATTCACTAGTATCTACAACCCAAGTGTTTTAAAAGACCTCAGACCCCCAAATCATGTGATTGCACAGAACCCAAGTTCTTTTTATTCACCTTCTAGGTTCTGAGCACTTTGGGTGCAGCTGGTTCATGTACCAAATCTTTTCTGGCCAACTGGCAGGGCTAGTAACTTCTTTAATGAAAATGATATCTGCCACGCAAGCTCTTGACTCCAACAAGCAGGGCTTTGCGAAAAACAGCCAACCGAGAGCACCACAAGAGCTGGCAATACTTATTCAGTTTGATAAGGCCAGAGATCTGTTCTACAGCTTAATAAACTCACACCCTCGCTGTGGAAAAAAACTTGCTTTATTTGTAAAGTTACAAAATACAGAGGAGTCGGGTAGATCACTTACTGTACGTCAGAAAATAAATACCTTTTTTTTGCTCTATATAAGTATAAGATAAAATGTGATTTGCATATATAAAATATAAAGTACGGCTCTGTACCAACATCCTGGCTGTGCCGAGAGGCGGAATGGCAAAGAGGACGTGAAAATAACTTACATTCGTGCAATAAATAAACCAAAAGTGGGGAAGGGGAAGGGAGAGGCTAACCATGGAACCTCTCACAAAGTACACTGAGGCGGGGAGGGGAAAGTTTGGCCACACCTCTCTGGAGCTGGCTGCGGCACTGTGGTGGGTGGCAGGGCAAGCTGCAGGGACCACCAACCCGATGTGGGGGAAATGAAGGGGTTAATTACCTAACCTAGCAGATGCCGGAATGGCGACTGCCTGGCATTACCTTTACTGACCTCTATGCTGTCTGTGTTTATTTATGAATCCGCCTCCTTCCTGTGCCCAAGCTCCTATTTGAATGATACTGGAAAAGGTGCCCGTGACTGGTAGGGAGCGGGGAACTATCCCCCGCTCCCTGAGCCACCACCTGGGCTCTCCACCTTCCCGCTTTCCCTCAACTAAGGGGTTGAGCCAGCCTGGTTCCGGGGAAAGGGCACCGAACTGGGAGTCAGGAGACTTGGCTTGTCAATTCCCAGGCGTGCCCCCAACCTGCTGGGTAACGTTGGACGAGTCACTTCACCTGTGTGCCTCTGTTTCTCCCTCCCTTCCCCCCCCCCCCGAGGGTACGCTCTTGGGGGCAGGAGCCCGCTCCCCCTCTGTTTGTACAGTGCCTAGCACAACAAGGTGCCAGTCTTGGTGGGGATGTCCAGGTGCTACTGTCATGTAACTAGTAATTTTATCTCCACTACAGCTGTGTTTATTTCCTTCCTGCTGGCCTTTTGAAGAGTCCCACCATGCCATGGAGGAAATGTCACCATTGGAAGGAAAGGGTGTGAGCATGTGTGTAAGCAGAGATAAAAGGACACTGCTCTCCTCCCCCTGTCTCTCCCCCCACCCCTAAAATTCCATCTTTAAAGCTAAAGAATCAAATGTGAGCGGCCAACCCATTTCAACTGGTTACTGGCTCCATCTGCCTTTTCAGGCTGTGCTGGTTTTTGTAGGAATGGAGCCCGCCCAGCAAAAACCAGATTGATCCTACAACTTCCTTCTGCGTTGCTTATCTCTGCAGCTCATTTGGCAATTGTGCCAGCTCCCAGTTACGTAACCAGGACCGAAACGCGCTGTGCCTCCTTTGTTCTTTTCAGGTCTTCTAAATGCTGCGGTCACAAAACGTGATTGAAACAGTCTCTCCTCCCTCCTGTATTTCAAACCTAGTGCTGCTGCTACTTCTCTATCCAACTGCCTCACTTGCTTTGTTCCTCTTTCTAGTGTCTCTACTCTCCCTCTCTTTCCTTCTCTCTCTCTCTCTCTCGCCCTCTTTTTTTCCCATCCTGGTCTCTCTCTCAAAACTCACTTCCTTGCCGTGCAGGAGATCTTGGAAATTTAGCCCCACTGCTAAACTTAAATTCACCCCTGCAGCTGAGTCTTTGTATTTCTAGTGTGCTCATCACCCTGATGTCTAGCCCAGAGCTGAGTTGTAATGGCTAGGAGCTGAGCCAGTCCTGACACGTGCTACAGAGAGCCTGTTGTTTCTCCATCACGCACAGGCTTGTCCTCTCTTCCCCCCCCCCCCCCTCATTAAACTGCAACCTCTCTTTCCCCCAGCACTACCCTAGCTCCTCTTAATGCCCAATCCCTGGAGGACAGGCTTAACTCAGCCTTTGCGATTTGCTCTCAATAGCAGTTGTTTCGGGGCCTTCCTGAAAAGGTGTGGGGAGGAGATCCAGGGGTTTCTGTGGCAGCTTGGGGAAGTGAAGACCCCCGGAATGCAACTGACAAGGGGGCAGGGAGGCTTGCAGTTTATCTCCCTCACGGGAGGCCACAACAGAAAATCTGAAATAGAAGGGCCAGGGTTAGGGAAAGAGGGCAGCAGGGTTTTGGCAATTCCTGGCTACTCTCTGGATGGGTATCCCATCCCCTGCTCTGTGCTTGACAAAGCAGAACAGGTCCTTGGCCTGCCTCCTGATTCTCTCCCCCTGCACAATCTCACAGACCTTGGCGTCAGTGGGAGCTGTACCCCTACCAATAACAAATGGGAGCAGTCTCTGAGCCCCATGTGTAAATACGGGGGGAGGAGGCACCGATGAGCAGGAGTAGCTAAGAGGAAACTTTTTATAACAGTACATAATTGGTCAGGGAGGGAATATTTAAGCTAGGAGATTCCTGTTGGCACATTTTCACCCAGCTTGCCAAGTTATGGGGGGGGCTGAACTACTGCTTGGTTCAAGGAAGATGGGAGCAGTGGGGAGAAATCGAGGGACCACTTGTTTTAAGGTCTTCAAGTCAATTCTGTCTCCTGCAGGGATTGTGGGAGAAGCCAGGGCAGCCGCTGTCCATTCTGGGTAAAGAGCTGGGCCCAGCCATGGAGGGAGGACGCAGTTCGTGGAGGGGTTGGGTGGGCACTAGGAGTATGTGGCCTGGTTGGTGCCAGATTTGACAATGGTGATGACGCTGGCGGTGGCCACCTTGGCGGCAGAGCCATGGGCAGCGACTGTGCGGGCAAAGCCCTGCAGCGCCTCGTACTTGCCCCGCAGGGCGTCCAGCTCCAGGCGCATGGCAGCGTTCTCGCGGGCCAGCTTGTCCACCTCCCGCTCCAGCTCCGTCTTCTGCTTCTGCAGCTCCTCCTTCTGGCAGACCCGCTTGACCCGGCAGCTGGCCGCGTAACCGCGGTTCTTCAGTGTGCGCCGGCGTTGCTTCAGCCGCGCCACCTCCTCCTTGGAGAGGCCCCGCAGGTGGTGATTCAGTTCCCGCACTGACAGCCCCATCAGCTCCTCGTCCGACAGGTGGGGTGTGTTCTCCCCCAGCTCGCGCTTGATCTGGCCACGAGAGGACAGCGGGTAAGCAAAGAGTGCGTTGGAGAGAGGGGGAGGGGTGGGGGAACAGAAGAGAGCACAAGGTGGGCAGGGGTGCTGGAAGGGGGGACAAGGGGGCCATGGCCCATCACTTTTAAAAGTGGGAGGGCTATGCCCTCCCCATTTTTACTGGCTGTAAGGGGGAGTGATGGGGGGAGGGGCAGAGAGGAGCGAACAGGGGGCTGAGGTCTTGGGGGGGAAGAGAGGCAGCGCAGGAGGCCTTGGGGGAAGTCGCAGTGTGCGGGCAGGGCTTTGGGGAGAAGAGGCGGCATGAGGGCAGGGGCTCGAGGAGAAGGGGCGGCGTGAGGGCGGGGTCTCGGGAAGAAGGGGCAAGGTGAGGGTGGGGCTTCAGGGAAAAGGGGTGGGGCATGGGCAGGGCTTCGGGGAGAAGGGGCGGCATGGGGGCAGGGCCTCAGGGAAGGGGTGGCGTGGGGGTTGGGGCCATGGTTCAGGTGCCAGTGTCCCCCCTACTTTTAGGGCCCTTCCTCTGCTCCTGAGGGTAGGAGAGAGGAATGGAGGGAATGGGGATGAGGGAGCAGGGAGAGAGGAGGTGATGCTGGCTGTGCTCTTTGGTGCGAACTCACTCGTACCTTCAGGGCCTTGCTCGATAAACTGTCTGTAGACATTGTCTCCTGCAGTCGTGCTCCCCAAACGAGGACCCTGCAAACAAGCCAGAGGCAACATGTCACTTCCCTCCATCCCTGTTCATTTCATGCCTCAGGCTCCGTTAGTAGGGGGAGGGGAGAAGACAGCCTGGCCCTACAAATTCCTCCCACATCCTTTCTTTGCTCCCCAGCATTTCTTGCCCCAGCCCCACAAGCCTGGAACATAAATCACTTGGTCCCTTCCCCAAGGACATGTTCACGGGGGTGTGGGTGCATCCTCTGTCCCGCTAGAGAGATGGGGGTTAGGGAACCGCAGAGACTCAGCACTGAATTAATCAGTTATTTCATTTTAAAAGCAAAACATTCCAAAATTCCTTCCTCTCCCTTATTTCCCCCAAATGACCAGCAGCAACCAGAACCCAGGGCTCCCTCTGAGAGCCCCCACCCACCCACCAATGCAGGTTATAGACAGGTTCCCCTCTGCCCCACGCCATCCGTCCATGAAATAGATGGGCCCTGCCTTCACCAGAAACTGCAGGAGGGCAAGAAGTTTCCTGACTGACAGGAAACGTGGTAGGGAGGCAGCTGGTGGGAGTGTCATTGAAATGTCCCTGCCTGGAAAGGAGGGCTAAAGGGAAAGTAAAAGCAACACAGGCAGCAGGACCAGAGATCAGCAGGGAGGCCGGGGAAAGGGGTGTTTGGCTGGTAGGGTTGTGGCATAACCCATAAAACTGCCTGGGGACTCTGTTCTTCCAGGCCCCCCTCTCACCTGTAGGCACCTGGCCTGCCCTGACTGGCTCAGTGGGCCCTGGAAGAGATTAAACTCCCTCCCTGGATCTTGAGTTGGGAAGGAGACCTTTGCTGACAGATTGACAGAGCCCCACAGACGAGTGTAGGAGAGGGAGGGCCAGGGGCAAAGGCAAGAGGCAGATGGATGAAGGCAGGTTTGGGGGTCGGGGGCAGGCATAAGAGAAGGGATCCACTGGGGGAGCTGTGCGTGTTGCTGTGGCACAGGCCCCCACAAAACTGAAGGGCAGCCCCACTAAAAGATCAAGCACCAGGGGACCCAAGCCGGGGACCCAAAATCAGTGTTTGAGTCTGGCCAGGAGGAGTGGGGGAGACCAGGCGGCCATTCAAAACTTACAAACTTGTCTGAAATACCCCAGTCCTGTGCCCTAGAGTTAGAGGATTTCAGAGGAGTCCCTGTCACAAGCAGCGCAAAGGGCTCTTTCAGCCTCCCCAGTACCCCTCAAGAGCCATTCAGGGTGCACGTGTCTTTCTGAGCCGTCTTCCCCCACCCTCTGGGGACTGAGCTGGCAGAGGTGAGCCACGGGTCTTTCCCACGGACAGGCCAGCCATAGAGGGAAGGAGTCACTCACTTTGTTCTGCTGAGACATGCCCAGACATGATACTCGACTGAGCCCACGACCTGGGCAAACCAGGCTCATGGAGAACACTCTCCACAAGGGCCCAGCACTGGAGGTGGTAGGGGACTGAGGCACGTCCCTTTCACTCCTGAATGCCAACCGGAGCCCTGGCAGCAAGCAGGACGTCACCCCAGGGGTTCATGTAGATGCCACAAGGAATGGAGGAGGCAGTTCTGAGCTAGGAACAACTGCCAGGGCACATCAGGAATGGGACAGCTCCCTCAGGGGCTGCTCTGACTGCCCTGTGGCAGGCAGGGACCTCTTCTGGGGACCAGAGTGAGACTGTGACACCCCCCCACCCCCATGAGGATACAAATACAGGCACTCACGTAGGCCTGCATGTAGAAACACCATCCAGATTTCCACCTGGCTGAGCGGTATCATTCTCTTTACCTGCCCTAAACTGCCGCAGAGTAGCCACCTTCCATCTCGGGGGGCGGGGCAGAGCGAGCCCTATCTAGAAAGCATTTGGGATAGAAGGCACTAGAAATACGGACACTTTTTTTGTCCCACCTACATGCACGAGTCTAATACAGAACAAGGATGTGCCCAGATGTACCTGCACAATCATGCGCAAGTTTGCCACCTGCCCTGCCTGTGAAACGTGAGCAGAGCCATGAAGCCCGGGGCTCTGACAAAGCCCATCCTCAAACACACACGGAAAGAAACGAAACAGTGTCAGAGCCAGGAACCACCTCATTTCATGGACACCCCATGCTTTGTGCCCCACCCTCCCATGCTGGAGGCTGGCGCAGAACAGGTAGGTGGCAAAGACTCCTCTGCTCTGTGTCTGAGTGAATCACATGTCTGGAGAGTCCCAGAGGAGGAGGAGCAGGAGTGAGGGAGGCAGCAGGAGTGTGGGAGGGAGAAAAGCCATCTCACTGTGATTCAGCATAGAGAGCAGCAAGGTCACCAAGGCTATACATGCCCCCTTCTCGTAATTCTCCCCCTGCGGCAGGGTGGAAGGGAGGGGAAGGATTGCAAGGCTGAAATGTGACCATGATTATCATGAAACAGCAGCCATACAGCGCTGTGAATTCACCCAGCAAGACATGTTCTCTGTCCCAATGAGCTTCCAGTGTAAGCTAGACAGGACAGGGGCGACAGACCAGGTAAGCAAGGGTGTGAGGGCTAGTGATAAGAGAAAGAGGAGGTGGTGTTGGAAGAGGTGGCCTTGAAGGCAGAGAGAGGCTGCCTGATGGTTGAGAAGAGGCAGACTGCTCCAACCGCAGGGAGCAGAACAAGGGAAGGTGGAGAGACAAGAGCATGAGAAGGAGCCCTAAGGAAGAGAGGGTTGGGAGAAGTATAGGGAGTGAGGGAGAACGAAGGGGAAATAAGAGCAGAGTTGGAAGCAGGGGGTGGAGTATGCAGGGCCCCTAGACATGTGGGTGAGGAGCTGGCATCAGATACAATAAGAGACACACTAAAAATGGGGGTCATGGATGGGGTGACATGGTCAGAGCAACAGGAGAGGTGGACAGTGCAATATTTGATTGTCTGGAGGGGGCAGGCACTGTTAGAGGCAGAGGCCAAACTGTAAGAGGTTACAGTAACTAAGACAAAAAAATCAGAGCCTCATGTAACCTGAGTTCATTGCAGCTGAGTACGGAAATGCTCGTCCGGGCTCAGTCTGCCATTGTCACAAGTGAAAGGACTTTAGTTCAGATTCACAAGAATAGTCACTTGAGACGCGCAACTTGAGATGCCCACTGTCAGAGACAGGAGACTGTGGAGTTGGAGACAGGTGTAGAACTTCCCTGATCCGGCGAAGATGGAATCAGAGACTAGGAGCAGGCCCCCACTCGTGGATATCAGAGTCTGTCCAGAGTCAGTCTTCTGCTACTTTAAGAAGCTTGGGTGAGGTGTTAAAGCTAAGATACCTCGTGCACAAATGTCAGGAAATTCAATTATCTGGGTACCCCAGTGGCATTAACTCAGCTACATTGTGCCTCACACGCTAACGCAGAACATTAAACACCATGTTTAGCTGATCAGTGTTTTTCAGTCCCTGACTTTTCCCACATCTTGGAATGACTATAAATTATCTCCTGTCCGCCCTGCTTTAGGGGCGTGATTTAACACACACAAGGGACAGGGAATTCAGGCCTAGTCCTCCAAGGTAGTTAGCTGCTAAACTCCCATGCTTCAATATTCATGGTTCCAGCAGCAACCCCACTTAGCTGGACGCTGCTCCCATTGAACTCAGGGGCAAAACTTCCATTGACTCCATTGGGTACAAGACTGGGCTCACTTTGTTGATTCATGCCCAGCATTGTCGCATGTAGCTCCACTGGTCTTAGGATAAGGCAATAAAAAATAAAAATAAAAAAGGTCCCCCCCCAGAGAAAAGGAGGTTTCCTAGGTACTGTCTTCTCTTCCCTTACTACCATCTGGAGGTGGCAGGAGGGTTGTAATTCTGTGATTTGATGGGGAGAGAAGAGACCTGGCACCTAAAGGTGCCTCGATACCATTGTGATGGATGTACTAAAAGTAGGCAGATAAGCTGGTTGACACTGCGTGGGAGGAGGTGGCAATGGTGGCAAATGTGTGGGGATGGGGTAAAACTATTGCGAGTAGCATCTAATTCTAGCAGTGATTCCCCATTGGGACGGTGCACTAGGCTGTCCTAGTAGGGGAAAACTGGACCTTTTCCCCTCACTCTGCACCAGGTTTTGAAGGGTGAGCAATAGCTGCACCTGAAGGGAGGCATCTGCCTGGAGAAACCTCCATTCAGTGTTGTGGGAGAGGGAGAATTCCAAAGGGAATCCCTCCCCAACCTACCTCAGTCGAGGCAGATCCCAGCAATGTTGATTATGTTGGGCGCTAAGCGGCGTCCCAAACACTGGAGGAGGATGGAGATACCAGTGTATGACCTGTGGGTGGTAGAAGGGGGTACGTGAGGTTCAGAAGAGGAACTAATGAGTGTAGTGAAGTGGGAGGGTGTGACTGCTATTTCCTTGCTTTTTATGGCTTGTATTAGCAGGATTCACAGCCTAGCAACCTTACCTCCAAGTATTTGTGTGGGATCTGATATAATAGTTGTCATGTGATAATGAGTCGCTTAATTCTAACATTGAACATGAAGTAAGTATTAACCCTAAGCTACTCTCTCTGCTTCCCTATAGAATTTCTGCCTCGAACTTTCCCCTGCCCTTCCTGCCTGGCTTCCTGCTAGAGATTTAAAGAAACAGTACACACATATCCACACAAGTATGACCTGTGCTTAATGTATACTCAGTGGTAGTCATTAAAAAGGCAGCATTTGCCCACAAGTCATCACATGTTGGCATGTGTGACAGTGTCATTTCCCCCCTAGATATCCTTAGAATAAGAAATAAGCCTGGTACTTGTATGGCATCTGCTGGCAAATGTAACTAGCGCCTTTTATCCCAAGAATTCAAAGTGCTCTGTAAATTCATTTCCAAGCTATGCTGTTTACACAGGGATGATCACTCCGCCTGCCACTGAAATGCAGTCACCTCTGGGCCCAAACACAGCAGCTGCTCAACAGTGCACAGCAGTACTACACAATAATTCAGGACAGAAGGCAAACGAAGAACAATATCTATCCAACCGAAACCTCAAAGGGAATTTAGGGGCTAAATTTTGCAACTGTTGCATAGCTAACACTACCACTGAAGTCAATGGGAGCTCAAGACGAAGCAAAGAACACAAGATGGGGTCCTTGTGGTTTACCCCAGGTGGCATTTGGCTGTGATTGTGTATCTCTGAGGTACAAAAAAATGGGATATCTGGGATGATCCTGAGCCCATAAAACTGGACAGTGGGCAGTGTGTACTGAGCACCCATACCGATTTCCCAGGACAACTACCTTAAAAAAGGGATCATCCTGTGAAAACCTGGACAGACGGCAATCCTAGATTTGGCCAGGGTAGAAGGGCTAACATCTCTAGTCTTATTAAATGTGCCAGCGGATTCTCAATAGATCAGGGCCTCAGTTGTACCTCTCTTTCACTCACACACATACATGCCCCACACACAGTTAATTTGCGCCATGAGTAACTTCTCTGTTATTGAGAGATTTCCTGCCTTCACAGCTGTCTAAGCTCAGCAATGGGTGTGTATAAAACAGACATGAATGCACACTCACAGAGACACTCTGTGCTTTTGAGCATTTTGAGCACTCTGATCCTCTCCAGTGCACCTCTCCCCACATGCTTCTCTGAAGATAAACCCCTAATATCCCAACCTGATAAAACTATGTCCTTCACCAGCCACACTTTCGCCCGCCTTGATTTCAGCTGACATCAACCCTCCCTTTAGCTGTACACACGCACTCCTAAAATAAACGCGCCACAGAGAAGAGCTGTATCATTCAGGCTTTTTATCCTTCTCTGGGCACAAGGAAAACAAAAAGCCCACACTGGTGGGATGCACACATACACAGCCAGGAACATAAACACACCACCCCAAGCTCTTTGAAGACTGTAAACATCCCTCCTATGGAGGGCTGGGAAAGAGATAAGCAGAGTTCTCACTTACTGCGTGTGTGCGTTGGTTCGAGTCTTTGTTGGTGCTCTCCTCCCTTCTTTATCCCCTTGGAGATCCTTTTTCTTTATGGTTTTGCTCTGTAACCTGCTTGTTTGAAGTTGTTGTCTGGCGAGGAGCTGGGCTCTGGGCTGAGATCTGCTGAGTTGTAATGTGAGTTTCCTGGAATTACTCACTCACAGGATTCTTTTCATTCATAAAAACACAGTCATGCGATGACATCATTGTTTCCCCTCCCTCTCTCCCCATCTTAGCGAAGGGCACAGCACAAGCGTTGGAAGCGACAAGAAGCGGCCATCTTGGTGCTGGGCATTAATCTTAAAGGGCCAAGTCCCTTTGTTCTTCTGCGTATCAATAACCATTATGACTTTTGGCATTAATAATTAATAATGATATGTGTACTTTTCTAGGGAGAGATGATTTTGTTGTTGTTAAAGCATAGCACTGAGAATCAGAAGATGCAGGTGGTAGTCCTGACTTTGTCGTTTGGGCAATATTACCTCAGCCGCCTTGTCTTTCTAATAGCCTGGCACCAGCAGGGCTGCACTGCACTGCATACAACAATGGAAGATATCGAATGTTACCATCCAAAATGGAAATTCCACAACATGAAGAAAAAAAAAAGTGAAACTTAACAGCATTACCTCACCTTGTCGCACTTGGGCAAACCCACCTTGTCGCACTTGGGCAAACCATTTAGCCTCTCACGTTTCCCCTTTGTGAACTGGGGATATTGATAGTTCCCCCTGCCACCCAGACTTCTTGTAAGGCTAAATTAATTAACCTGTACAAAGTGCATTGATCTCCTTGGGTGGAAAGCACTGTAGCAGTGGGCATTATTATTATTGTGTTATTAACAGTGTCTTGCATCTGAGGACTTCAAAGCGCTCAAGATTAGGAATGAATTTTAAATGGCTTCTTTTAAAATGTTGGATGAGTATATATTAAAAGTGGAGAAGAAGGGGAACCATTGTTGCTTGGTGGTGGGGGGTTTTGTTTTGTTTTGTTTTTTTTTAAGAAAAAAGAACAGGAGTACTTGTGGCACCTTAGAGACTAACAAATTTATTAGAGCATAAGCTTTCGTGGGCTACAGCCCACTTCATCGGGTGCATAGAATGGAACATATAGTAAGAAGATACATATATACATCCAGAGAAGGTAGAAGTTGCTATGCAAACTGTAAGAGGCTAATTAATTAAGATGAGCTATTATCAGCAGAAGAAGACAAAAAACTTTTGTAGTGATAATCAAGATGGCCCATTTAGACAGTTGACAAGAAGGTGTGAGGATACTTAACATGGGGAAATAGATTCAATATGTGTAATGACCCAGCCACTCCAGTCTCTATTCAAACCCAAGTTAATCGTATCTAGTTTGCATATTAATTCAAGCTCAGCAGTTTCTCGTTGGAGTCTGGTTTTGAAGCTTTTCTGTTGCAAAATTGCCACCTTTAAGTCTTTTACTGAGTGGCCAGAGAGGTTGAAGTGTTCTCCTACCAGTTTTTGAATGTTATGATTTCTGATGTCAGATTTGTGTCCATTTATTCTTTTGAGTAGAGACTGTCCGGTTTGGCCAATGTACATGGCAGAGGGGCATTGCTGGTACATGATGGCATAATCACATTGGTAGATGTGCAGGTGAATGAGCCCCTGATGATGTGGCTAATGTGATTAGGTCCTGTGATGGTGTCACTTGAATAAATATGTGGTCAGAGTTGGCATCAGGCTTTGTTGCAAGGATAGGTTCCTGGGTTAGTGTTTTTATTGTGTGGTGTGTGGTTGCTGGAGAGTATTTGCTTCAGGTTGGGGGGCTGTCTGTAAGCAAGGACTGGTCTGTCTCCCAAGATCTGTGAGAGTGAGGGATCATTTTTTAGGATAGGTTGTAAATCTTTGATGATGCGCTGGAGAGGTTTTAGTTGGGGGCTGAAGGTGACGGCTAGTGGTGTTCTGTTCTTTTCTTTGTTGGGCCTGCCCTGTAATAGGTGACTTCTGGATACTCTTCTGGCTCTGTCAATCTGTTTTTTCACTTCAGCAGGTGAGTATTGTAGTTTTAAGAATGCTTGATAGAGATCTTGTAGGTGTTTGTCTCTGTCTGAGGGATTGGAGCAAATGCGGTTGTATCTTAGAGCTTGGCTGTAGACAATGGATCTTGTGGTGTGTCCTGGATGGAAGCTGGAGACATGTAAGTAAGAATAATGGTCAGTACGTTTCCGGTATAGGGTGGTGTTTATGTGACCATCGCTTATTAGCACAGTAGTGTCCAGGAAATGGACCTCTTGTGTGGATTGGTCTAGGCTGAGGTTGATGGTGGGATGGAAATTGTTGAAATCAATGTGGAATTCCTCAAGGGCTTCTTTTCCATGGGTCCAGATGATGAAGATGTCATCAATGTAGCGCAAGTAGACTAGGGGTGTTAGGGGACGAGAACTAAGGAAGTGTTGTGCTAAGTCAGCCATAAAAATGTTGGCATACTGCGGGGCCATGCGGGTACCCATAGCAGTGCCGCTGACTTGAAGGTATATATTGTCCCCAAATGTGAAATAGTTGTGGGTGAGGACAAAGTCACAAAGGTCAGCCACCAGGTTAGCCGTGACATTATCAGGGATACTGTTCGTGATAGCTTGTAGTCCATCTTTGTGTGGAATGTTGGTGTAGAGGGCTTCTACATCCATAGTGGCTAGGATGGTGTTTTCTGGAAGATCACCAGTGGATTGTAGTTTCCTCAGGAAGTCAGTGGTGTCTAGAAGATAGCTGGGAGTGCTGGTAGCGTAGGGCCTGAGGAGAGAGTCCACATAGCCAGACAATCCTGCTGTTAGGGTGCCAATGCCTGAGATGATGGGGCATCCAGAATTTCCAGATTTATGGATCTTTGGTAGCAGATAGAATACCCCTGGTCGGTTCTAGGCATGTGTCTGCAAAGATCTGTTCCTGTGCTTTTTCAGGGAGTTTCTTGAGCAGATGGTGTGGTTTCTTTTGGTAATCCACAGTGGGCTCAGAGGATAATGGCCTGTAGAATGTGGAGTTAGAGAGCTGCCTAGCAGCCTCGTGTTCATATACCAACTTATTTCATAATGACGACAGCACCTTCTTTGTCACCCTTTTTTATTATGATGTCAGAGTTGTTCCTGAGGCTGTTGATGGTGTTGTGTTCAGCGCGGCTGAGGTTATGGGGCAAGTGATGCTGCTTTTCCACAATTTCAGTCTGTGCACGTCGACGGAAGCACTCTATGTAGAAATTCAGTCTGTTGTTTCTACCTTCAGGAGGAGTCCACACAGAATCCTTCTTTTTGTAGTGTTGGTAGGAAGGATTCTGTGGGTTAGTATGTTGTTCAGAGGTGTGTTGGAAATATTCTTTGAGTCAGAGATGTCGAAAGTAGAATTCTAAGTCACCACAGAACTGAATCATATTCGTGGGCCTGGAGGGACAAAAGGAGAGGCCCCGAGATAGGACTGACTCTTCTGCCGGGCTAAGAGTATAGCTGGAACGATTAACAATATTGTTGGGTGGGTTAAGGGAACTACTGTAGTGGCTCCTGGTGGCATGTAGCAGTTTAGATAGTTTAGTGTCCTTTTTCCTTTGTAGAGAAGCAAAGTTTGTGTTGTAAATGGCTTGTCTATCTTTTGTAAAATCTATCCATGAGGAAGTTTGTGTGGAAGGTTGTTTTTTTATGAGAGTATCCAGTTTTGAGAGCTCATTCTTAATCTTTCCCTGTTTGCTGTATAGGATGTTGATCAGGTGGTTTTGCAGTTTCTTTGAAAGTATGTGGCACAATCTCTCAGCATAGTCTATGTGATATGTAGATTGTAATGGATTTTTTACCTTTAGTCCTTTTGGTATGATGTCCATCTGTTTGCATTTGGAAAGGAAGATGATGTCTGTCTGTATCTGTACGAGTTTTTTCATGAAGTTGGTGGATTTCCATTCCATACGGCTAAAGTCAGTGCCTTGCATAATGACAGGAAAGTATTTTTAATTAGAGGCAGGCGTAATCCATACCAAAAAATGGAAGGGTTCACCCATCCCTTCTGGAGTTGTTATATCAATATGTTGTGTGTGTTGAAAGACACATCATATAGGGATGACATGTCTAAGATTACTATAAAAAGGAATTTCCTACTGCCTCTAACAGCACGCCTTCCTTCTACCATTTAGTGCACCAGTCATGGGGTACTGAGATTATCTGGTCACACGACTTGCCTGAAATTTACTGAGCAGTCGCAATTTTCCAACATCTGGCCTGCTGCCTCCAAGTTTAGAGGACAATGAATGAATCTTTTGGCATTTATTTGGGGTCTTGTCATGTTACATTGGGTGGGGATAAACATTGCAACACAGCATTTAGTTCTGCATGGACAAATACAGAAAGGAAGGAACTGTAAAGGGGATGATTCCTGGCTAATTTCAGCCATCAGAACATCATGGTTTAGCTTTTCTCTCCTTTACAAAATTAACCTGTAGTAATGATTCAATGATGACAATGATGTTACTGAAGCGTTAGGCCAGGACTGCAGGGTAGTATTGTGTTTTTTTTTTTACCAGGGCTTCTGTAGGGGCAAGGTTGCGGAAGATTGGCGAGGAGCTAAGTGGTGGACTGAGTATGTGACTGGATGTAAGCGGAGGATGCAGGCAGTTTCAATGAACTTTGTCCGACAGACCCTGCCAAAAGATATTGTAGCATAGCTCAGCATATTTTTGCCTGTAAACAAGTCAGTTTATGTAATAAGCATAAATTATATATGTAAGAATGTAACCGGCTGTTGAGCTCATGTAACCCCGAAATAAGCATGGAGAATATAGCGCCGCAGAGGACTCCCCCCCCAGCGAAGTCCTGCCTGGTCAGCTGTCCCGAATGGCCAGAGTCCCCTGCAACCCCTCCATGCGTCCTAGGGGCTCCCCGCGCAGATTGGAGCATAAGTTCTTCCTTCCTTCAATAAAGCATAGTTTACTATTCTTAGGCCTGAGTGTCCTCCTTTCGCTGGTATCTTCCCCCCCAGCCCTTGCGGGCACAGCTTCCTATCATCTTGTCCAGAAACTCAATCATATGGGTTACATAGCTAGTGATTTCTGTGCCCCAGGACATAGCATTTGCTGAGACTCCTTTGCGTTCATGCAGGTATCAGTCCTTGAGGAAAAAAGAGGGACAACATTTGCCATCCTTCCACTCATTTTAGGCCAGTCCTGTCGTTCATGGGTCCAGTTTTGCCAACTCCAAATGTTCAAAAATCGTGAGTCAGGCTCACCAAAAATCATGAGGTTGGTTTTAAAATCATGAAATTATGTAACAATAACAGATTTGGTGTTGTTTTTATTCGCCTTCTGCTTTTTGAGCCTTTAGGGCAGTGGCTCTCAATCTTCCAGACGACTGTACCCCTCTTCAGGAGTCTGATTTGTCTTGCATACACCAAGTTTCACCTCTCTTAAAAAGTACTTGCTTACAAAACCAGACATAAAAATACAAAAGTATCACAGCCACTATTACTGAAAAAATTTTCACTTTCTCATTTTTACCCTATAATTATAAAATAAATCAATTGGAATATAAATACTGGACTTCCATTTCAGTGTATCGTATACAGATCAGTATATACAAGTCACTGTATGAAATTTTAGTTTGTACTGACTTCGTTAGTGATTTTTATGTAGCCTGTTGTAAAACTAGGCAAATATCTAGAGGAGTTGATGTAGCCCTGGGAGACCTCTGTGTATCCTCAGGGGTACCCGTATCCCTAGTTGAGAACCGCTGCTTTAGGGGGCACTGGAGTCACATTTTGAAGCTTTCTCCACAGCCATGAGGGCTAGACATTTACTTTTTCTTTTAGAATGAAGGCTGAAATCATCACATAGTCACCTGACTACAGGATCTGGGGCTTTAAGGAAAACTGTAATTATCCTGAGACTCATGACAAAATCATGGGAGTTGGCAACTCTGTAAAAAGGGTCTTTTTGACTTCAGCCAGGACATCATGTTGTTGCACAGTGACTAGAGCTCTTCATCTCTTGTTATCTTCAAATCAAGACTGGATGCCCTTCCGGAAGATATACGTTAGTCAGACACCTGTTACTAGGCTCAGAACAGGGGTGAGTGGGTGAAATTTTATGGCCTGTGATCTACAAGAGGTCAGACTTGATTAGAGGTGGGCAAACTACGGCCTGTGGGCCACTTCCGGCACGCAGGACCATCCTGCCCGGCCCCTGAGCTCCCGGATGGGGTGGCTCGTCCCCAGCCCCTCCTCTGCTGTCCCCCCTCTCCCGAGACACGCCGCCATACGGGCAACGCAGCTTGTGCCTACCCACCTCTCAAGCTTTCCAATAAGCTTGTCCTGCCGCCGGCATGGTAAGGGGGTGGGGGGAGGGGTGGTTAAATAAGGGGCAGGAGGTCCTGGGGTGGCAGTCAGGGGACAGGGGGCGGTTGGATGGGGCGGAGGTTCGGGGGAGGAGCGGTCAGGAGATGGAGCAGGGGGGCGTTGGATGGGGGTAAGGTCCCGGGGGGTCGGGGGGTCCCAGGAGAGGGGGGACAGGGAGCTGGAGGGGGGGTTGGATAGGGGGTGGGGTCCTGGGGGGCAGTTAGGGATGGAGGTCCCGGGAGGGGGCGGTCAGGGGACAAGGAGCAGGGGGGGTTGGATGGGTCGGGGGTTCTGAGGGGGGCAGTCAGGGGGTGGGAAATGGGAGGGGGCGGATAGGGGGTGGGGGCCAGTCTGTTTGGGGAGACACAGCCTTCCCTACCCAGCCCTCCATACAGTTTTGCAACCCTGATGTGGCCCTCAGGCCAAAAAGTTTGCCCACCCCTGGACTAGATGATCTAATGACCCCTCTTCTGGCCTTAAAATCTATGACTTTAGGAAAGGTAATTGAAATATTTTAGTTAACTGCTCCTCCCCCTTTTTTTTTAAAGAGCAGGGGCTTTTGTCTCAGAACAAGCATTTTAATTGTGGTTGACAAAATACAAAACCTGAAAGATGTTCAGTGGAAAGGTCTATCTGTGGTAGGAAGGGGGCCTGTTTTTCCGGTTCTGGGTGTTTTAAGATGGAAACATTTTCTGACACTGGACATTTTTTTTACCCAAAACTGAAACATTTTCACAGAAAATTGTAAGGAAGTAAAAAACAGATTTGCAAAACGTCCGGGGGAGAATTAATTGTCCTTTCCCGGCCCTGCCCAGCTCAAAGCATGAGACTGGCAAGGAGGCCAGTCTCGGTGCTTCGAGCTGGGTGGGAAAGGACAATTAATTCTCCCCCGGACGTTTTGCACATCAGGGTGCAGGGCTGGGGGCGCTGTGCAGCCCCCATTGCCATGCAATGACTCTTGTCCCATCAGAGAAATCAGGGGTGGCAGGAGGTTGGTCTCCCCATCACAGAATCTAGAGCCCTCCCCCTGCCACTGAACGGGAGAGTCATGAAGGCTCTATGAAAATGGGGGAAGGTTTTTAGGTCACTGTCTCTTTAATAAAAAGGAGGACTTGTGGCACCTTAGAGACTAAGCAATTTATTTGAGCATAAGCTTTCGTGAGCTACAGCTCACTTCATCAGATGCATATTGTAGAAACTGCAGAAGACATTATATACACAAGTTTCAGAGTAACAGCCGTCCTTGATTTTCATACACATTGTGAGGAGAGTGGTCACTTTGGGTAAGCTATTACCAGCAGGAGAGTGAGTTTGTGTGTGTGGTTTTTGAAAAAGGGGGGGGGGGGGAAGAAAATCTGGATTTGTGCTGGAAATGGCCCACCTTGATCCATCATACACATTGTACAGAGAGTGCTCACTTTGGATGGGCTATTACCAGCAGGAGAGTGAGTTTGGGGGGGGGGGGGGTGGAGGGTGAGAAAACCTGGATTTCTGCTGGAAATGGCCCAACTTGATTATCATACACATTGTAAGGAGAGGTTTCAGAGGAACAGCCGTGTTAGTCTGTATTCGCAAAAAGAAAAGGAGTACTTGTGGCACCTTAGAGACTAACCAATTTATTTGAGCATAAGCTTTCGTGAGCTACAGCTCACTTCACTGGATGTAGGAATGCAACCGATGAAGTGAGCTGCAGCTCACGAAAGCTTATGCTCAAATAAATTGGTTAGTCTCTAAGGTGCCACAAGTACTCCTTTTCTTTTTATTGTAAGGAGAGTGATCACTTTAGATAAGCTATTACCAGCAGGAGAGTGGGGTGGGAGGAGATATTGTTTCATGGTCTCTGTGTATATAATGTCTTCTGCAGTTTCCACGGTATGCATCCGATGAAGTGAGCTGTAGCTCACGAAAGCTCATGCTCAAATAAATTGGTTAGTCTCCAAGGTGCCACAAGTCCTCCTTTTCTTTTTGCGAATACAGACTAACACGGCTGCTACTCTGAAACCTGTCTCTTTAATGGGGGTGTGTAGGTGTGAGGACGTCCTCTGCCCCTGACAAAGATGCCCGTCACGCTACCATCATTCTTTCCCCTTACTTCCGCCCCGCCCAAACATGGCCGCCGGCGGAACGAAAATCACCCGGGCCCCAGCTCCTGCCACCTCCGCCGGCCAAAGATCGGATGGCCCCTGTGATTGGCCAGAGGGCGGGGCGGGGCGGGGCGGGGCGAGAGAGTGGAGGAGCGAGCGCTGTGGTTGGCGAAGAGGGGATCACGTGGCGTTGCAGTGCTTTGTGGTGACGGCTGACGGGCGGGTAGCAGCGAGCGCTGGGTGAGTGACTCGGCTGCGAAGCGAGTCTGGGGGCGGGGCCTGGGCTTCCCGCTAAGGATTGTGGGGGTCCGAGGTGCAGCCGCGGGGCAGCGGCGGCGCCACTCTGAGCTGTGGCACGCGAGAGGTCTGGGCTCGAGGTCCGTCGGTTCCGCCGGCGGGGGCGCGCCCGCCCTCCAAAGCCTGCGGGGGCGGGGGCGCCAGTCAGTGCTGCCGTGCGGGGAGCTGGGCTCAGCGCCCTCCCCCCCCCGCCCCCATTGCACCCCCTCCCCCCGGGCCTGCGCCCTGGCGCTGCTTCTCCGGAGTTGGCGCTGCCAGGCGGGCGGCTCCCCGGCCACCCCAGCCCGTGGCACGACGCCACAGCCCCTGCTCCGTGGCTCCCTGTGGGCCCCACGGGGTGCTGCCCCCTTCCCTGCCTGGGGGATGGGAATGAAGCGCTCCCCCCCCCCCCCCCCCCCCCGCTCTGGCCGGGGCAGGCGTGGCCCTGGAAAGGGGGGATTTCCAGCCTCCGCTGGAAGGATGGCGCCGGTGCAGGGCGGGGCCTCGACACAAGGGGTCAGACTGCAGCGAGGCCAGTGGGTGTCTGTGGGGCACAGCGAAAACCCCACATGCCCTTCCTGGTGTGAACGACAGACTAGAGGGAAGTGCGCTGTTAGTAAAGGAACAAAAGAGCCACAGCTTCATGTTTGCTTTCCTCTTTGGGGTGTATGTGTGGGAACTGGTTTTCTGTTCCTCTTTTTGCATGTAGTTAATTTCCTATATCTTTTTTCATAGGATGGGTGGGGATAAAAGAGACTACCTTGTGCAGGTTGTTTATCTTGTGCTTACACTCTGTTTCCTTCTCTACAGTCAGCATTTTTCCTCTTTTCTAGAAGTGAATCCAAAAAAGAAATCTGACTAGCAGAAATTTTCCCCGCTTCTCATCTGTCTCTGGTTTTTCTCCAACTTGGAAGTGGCTGGGGTTTGTTTCAGATTTCTTTTGGGAATGAGGTGAAATGCTGTGTTAGATACTCTGTTTCAAATTTTCCTTGTACTGCTATTTAACATTGGCCTGCTAAACCCAGGGCTCTGAGTTCAATCCTTGAGGGGGCCATTTAGGGATCTGGGGCAAAAATTGGGGATTGGTCCTGCTTTGAGCAGGGGGTTGGACTAGATGGCCTCCTGAGGGCCCTTCCAACCCTGATCTTCTATGATTTGGTCTGTAGATCCTGTTTTTAGGCTGTTAGGTGTCCCCAAAAATTATGTACACAGAAGCTGTTCAGTATCTGAACTCACCTGGCTAACTTCCCCCTCTTGCTGGAAAGGGAGGACCATTGTCTAACGGTTACAGCAGAGATCTGGGTCCCTGTCTACACTAAGGAAGTTTTTAAATATGTCCCTTCATTGCTAACACCAGTTTAGCTCCGCCTGTATTAGCAACATTAGGAGCCCTAGTGTAGATGTGCTACCTCCATTGTAAGCACTCTGTCAATTCCACCTGCTCTGGATATTCTCCAACCAAGGCCATAAAATCCTCCATCACTCCTTTCAGCTGTTCTTTCTGCCAGGCTGCGAGGTTGTGGAACCCAATTTTCTCCCTGAGCTGGCATTTGTATTGGGGTTAGGGTGTTCTTAGTCTAAATTATATACATAGTAGAAACTAGTTGATCTCTTTTCTTGCTTTTAGGTTTGGATTTTTTCTGACCATTCAGTTCTCTCTGTTTTGGTAGATGGAGGAAGATGTAAGGGATCCCTTCCCTGACAAATTACATGGTGGATAGCCACAGTCTGTATAATGCAAGAGAGATGAGGCCTCCTCAGATCCCGGATGCTTTTTGTCTGAGAAGGGGCCTGTGAAACTCCATTCTTGTCCCTTTGCCAGTTATTTTAGAATTGGTTTTGCCCTGGATTGATTTCAGGTTCTCCTGGGATGTAAACAAAACTCACTTGGCTGTTGTCTCTGCTTTCCATATGCTGGTGCAACAAGCCTCAGTCCCTTGTCATCCTTTAGGGAACAGTATATTAAAGAGTTGATGAATCTGCATCTTCAAATCAAACTTAGAGTTCAATCCCATGAATTTTCATCCTCCTAAGGTCCTTGTGAGCCTCACAGAAACTTACTTTTTCTTGCATCTGTCATTTTATGGCTATAACATCTGTGAAGAAAGTTTCAGAACTGCAGGCTTTGATGGCATCCTTATACAAATTTTCAGAAGGATGAAGTAGTCCTAAGCCAGCCTCCCAAACACAAGCGTGGTGGTCTCATTTTGTTTTAAATCAGGTAGTTTCTATGCCAATATTCTTCCAAAATCCTGTGACCTTCTGGGTTTAGCTTGGCTGGATACAGTGGATGTGAAGAGGGGCCATTGTTAAGTCATTGTCAGGGCAAAGTCTTTTAGGAAATCCTCAAGATTGAGGGTGGGTGGGTGGGTGGCCATTCCTTTCAATCTAGAAGTGAGCTAAGCAGACCAGATTCAGTGAGCTGTAGCTCACGAAAGCTTATGCTCAAATAAATTGGTTAGTCTCTAAGGTGCCACAAGTACTCCTTTTCTTTTTGTGAATACAGACTAACACGGCTGTTACTCTGAAAAGTTCTCAGACTATGTCCTTGCTGAATTCCTTCTGTACCAAAAGGACTTAATACCCCTTCTGCTGGAATCTAGCAGCTACTGTTGAGCTGGAAGGCTGCTACCTAGAGCCTGACTCATACCTCTTCTAAGTGCTGTATTCTTGATACCGATTTGTGATCAGATTGAAGGCTGCGCACAGGAGAGGAGTGTTTCAGTCTCTCTTCAGTAAGGAGCACGCCTCAGTTCTCTTCAAGTGGATGTGTGAGGAAGCAGGATCTGGAAAGGAAAAAAAGTAAGGGCTTGTCTTCATTTACGGCGGTGCAGCTGCAGTGCTTTAGTGAAGACGCTCTTACACTGATGGGAGAGCTTATCTCGTTGGTGGAGTTAATCCACCTCTCTGAGAGGCAGTAGCTATGTTGGTGGGACAAGCTCTCCCGCTGATATAGTTGTGTCTACATGTGGGGGTTAAGTTGGCATAGTGTCACTCAGGGCTGAAGATTTTTCACATCCCTGAGTGATGTCATTATACCGATATCTATCAGTAATGTAGACCTGGCCTAAGTTTACTTACAGAAGAAACTTTTGCCCACGTAACGTATTGTCTCAGTAGGTCCATACTGACTCTCTCTCCTCCCTACTTCAGAGATTTAAATTAAAGATTTAACAGACACTATGTGCCCATGTCAATACATACCAATATTTCAAAGCGGCATGTGGTGAAAGATTAGGGAGCTTGGTGGGGACCAGGGCTGTTTTATAATCAGGGCTGTGGGTGGAGGAGCAAGGCTATGTATAGCAGGGAGAGTAGCTGGGCCATGCATGGAGAGAATGGGTAACATGGTTATGGTGGACTGCAGCTGTAGGGGCCACTGGGGCAACTGACTCAGGACAGTGCGGGGGCATCAGGGCTCTGGAAGGGGATGTATCAAGGCGGACAGCTGTCTATCAGCTTTGATGTAGACTTTAAAAACCTGGCAACTTTCTTAAAAACCAGTTAAGGTGGTTCAAGTGACTTCCACAAATATAACCATAAAAAAGCCAGTAAATCCTTAGTTAAGTCCTCAGCTATCTCATGCGACCTACAGCCATGATTTCACCTTTTCTCCTCTGCCTCACCTGCAATATGATGCATGTTTTGTGCAGAGGAGGAAGTTGGAGGAGGCAAATGCAACTTTTAACTCCCTTCACAAGCAGCTGTTACAACACATCAGCGGACAGGCTTCCTCATTTCGTCGCCTAAATTAAGTCTACTAAAGAGGTTAGACAGTAACTTCCCAAAATGATGAACACTGTACAAACAGCTTGCACTTAAAAAAGCCAAATAATTCTCTCCATTAACAATCATACAACAGGACACATGTCAACCATCAACTTCAAGTCTAGGCCATGCCCATAGCCATCTACTTCTACACACTAATTTTATACTCCAAACATCTGTTTCATACCACTCCATGTGGTCCAAGTTAAAAGTTGCATCTTTAGGCCCTGATAGCAAACAATTTACTGCCGTGGGTAGTCCCACTGGTAATAAAGTTAAGCCCTTATCTTTGCAGGATTGGGGTTTTAGTGTGGAGGTTGAGGGAGGCGACAGAAGTGATGTTGGTGAGGTAATGTGAATAAGGCAAAATCATGGCCGTAGTTTGCAAGGGCTGGCTGAGGACTTAGCTAAGGGCTTCCTGACTCGTCTTATGGTTGTATTATGTTTAAAGCACTGAAATGGGACTCAGGAGGTCTGGATTTGATTCCTGGCTCTGCCACAGAAACCCTGTGTGACCTTGGGTAAGTCACTTAAACTTGTCTGCAGCTCAGTTCCCCATCTGTAAAATGGAGGTAATAGGCCTGGCCTTTCTCCCACTCCTTGTCTGTCTTGTCTGTGCAGATGGTAAGCTCTTTGGGACAGGGCCCATCTCGTAGTACAGCACCCAACACAGTGGGACCCTGACTGAGGCTGAAATTTCAGGGCCAGGCAGTGCCTGCTAGAAATCTGTTCAGCTGATATGTGGGTACCAACTCTTCAACCCTCACTCCGCATTGCACACATTTCTGAGGGAGGATAGCGATGGCATATCTTGTCTAATGGAATACATGAAGAGTCAATGGACTCCTACTGAGACAATGCGTTGTGGGTAGGGAGTGGGGAGCTGGGATTAAGGTCACTGAATGGAAGTCTTGGGGCTTTGCTGGGTACGGGCAGTGGGGGAAGGTACTGACCTAGGCTGAACTTGAACTCTGATTTCTTCCAGGGTGAGGGAAAGCAGACAGTTGATTTCCCCAAAAGATGCAGTTTTTTGGCCGACTTGTAAACACCATCAACAATGTCAGCAACCTGTTTTCAAACCCTTACCGGGTGAAGGAGGTGCCCCTGGCAGAGTATGTGGCTCACACACTTCTGAGAGAGGAAAACAGGGTGATCCTGTATAAGAACAAAAACGCTCACTACTGGGACTGCCTGCTGGTGAACCCCCAGAGTAAGCTGGTCGCCTTTCGGTGAGTGACAGATGACCCTTTCCTCTTCTGGACACGTTTTGGAGCCAGAGTGGAGATTTTCTGAGAACAGGGAAAGTGGTAGCATGGGCAATGGAAACATCTTTCTGGCTACAGGTGCTGTCACTGGGGACAGGATGCCAACCGGGTGAGGAGTCCTTAAGAGTGAATGCAGACGGGAGGAGAAATGCCTAGCATTAGGGTGTGGAGAATCAATATGTCTCCCTAGTGCTAGGAGGATTGGCTTTTGGCCTGTATTGAGGGGAGCTGGGCTGTATTCTCATTCCCTTTACTCTTCTCCAGGCTCTTCCGGTTAGACAATGAGACGGAAGCTGTTGAGCGCTTTGAGCAGTATGCCAGGCGGCTGCGCCCCTTCTACGAGAGCTCGCCACAACCCCTGCAGTTAGAGGTCCTCCAGAAACTAAGTGACTGTTTCCGTAACCACCCCCACTGGTCCCTGGCGCATGTGGCAGTGGAGACAGAGCTTCTGGGGAGTTTCCGACACAATCGCATCCTAAGGCAAGGGCTGAGGAGTTCTCCTGAAGGAGTATCACTTGGAGTTAGCTCAGGGCAGGAATGCAGTTCAGGCCCATGCTTTCAAGGTCAAGCACCTAAATCCATATTCCAGCCCCTAAATAAATAAAAGTGGGCTGCTTCTTGGAAGAGCTTGGGTCCTGCAACTTCCATGGACCTTGCATTGGCAGATAGTGGCCTAAATGCCTAGCTTGGCCAAATGATGGGTGTGATAACTGCTTACATAAGAACAGCCATACTGGGTCAGACCAGAGGTCCATCTAAACCTGTGTCCTGTCTTCCAACAGTGGCCAATGACAGATGCCCCAGAGGGAATGAATACAACAGGTTTATCAAGTGATCCATCCCCTGTCGCCCATTCCCAGCTTCTGGCAAACAGAGGCTAGGGACACCATCCCTGCCCATCCTGGCTAATAGCTATTGATGGACCTATCTTCCATGAACTTATCTATATCTTTTTTGAACCCTGTTATAGTCTTGGCCTTCACAACATCCTCTGGCAAAGAGTTCCGCGTTGTGTGAAGAAATACTTCCTTTTGTTTGTTTTAAGTCTGCTGCTTACCCATTATTGAAGGGTATAAATCTAACACTCACCATGGGAGTTGCTAGTGGGCTTTGAGCTCATTACTGTCAACACCAACCTCCTGCATTTGAGCTGAAGGAATAAATCCACTAGCCGGTAGCAGTAGTAAGGCTGTTATATAATCTATGTGGACCAGCCACTAGAGGGGGTTGTGGTACGCTGTGTCATGTTACATAAGCAACAAGAAAGGAGAGGAATTGTCTTCCTGGATCATAAAGCCTTCCTAGGCTGGAAATCACTTTGGCCTAGATCATGGGTGGGCAAACGTTTTCGCAACCCCAGTGTGGCCCTCGGGCCAAACTGTACAGAGGGCCAGATAGGGAAGGCTGTGCCTCCCCAAACAGCCTGGCCCCCATCCCCTAACTGCCCCCTCCCACTTCCTGCCCCCGACTGCCCCCCTCAGGACCCCCAACCCATCCACACCCCCGCCACTCCTTGTCCCCTGACCGCCCCCTCCCGGGACCCCCTGTACCCCTAGGATCCCACCCCCTGTCCCCTGACTGCCCCGACCCCTATCCACACCCCTGCCCCCTGACAGGCCCCCCAGGACTCCCATGCCTATCCAACCCCCTCTGTTCCCCATCCCCTGACCGCCCCCCCCCCCCCCCGATCTTCTGCCCCATCCAACTGCCCCCTGTCCCCGACTGCTCCCCCGGACTCCCAGCCCCTTATCCAACCCTCCTGCTCCCTGACCCCTTACCATGCTGCTCAGAGCAGCAGGAGCTGGCAGCCTGGCGGGAGCCAGCCATGCTGCTGCTCTGGCTGCGAGCTGAGGCTGCGGGGGAGGGGGGACAGCGGGGAGGGGCCAGGACTAGCCTCCCCATCCGGGAGCTCAGGGGCCGGGCAGGATGGTCCCGTGGGCCGTAGTTTGCCCATCTCTGAGCTAGATGCCCCATTCCCTTTCAGCATTGATCTGGCAAAATGTTCAGTGTGGGCAAGGGGAATTAGGAACTGGATAGCTCAGGGACTGAGGGGTTAATGCAGGAGCTTTCTCCTCTTGGTCATTGGGTACAATCTAGCAGAGGATGCGGCACATCAGGAGGAGGAGTGTTAGCCGTGCTATGTGGTGGTTCCAGTCCTGGAATAGCAGGAGGTGCTAGATGGCAGGAATGAGTGCTTTGGCAGGGCTGTGAGTGGAGGAAGCTTGCACACCACTTCCCCATGCTCTGCCATGGGCTGTCAGCCCCTTGCTTTCACCAAGTACATGAAACAATTAGTTCTAACACAGTAATTTAGGGAATCTGATGCAAACCTCTGGTAGGATGTTGTACTGAATGTCCTCTCTCAGGGCAGGGGCCCACCTATTTACTCTCTTTTGTTGCAGCTGTGTGAACAGCACAGAGTGTGAGGATGGCTGTACCCCACTGCAGCTTGCCTGCCGGAAGGGAAACATGGAGTGTCTGTGTGAGCTGGTGGAGTGCCATGCCCGGCTGGATGTCACTGACAAAAATGGGGAGACAGTCTTTCACTATGCTGTCCGAGGAAGTAACCCTGAGATCATAAAGGTGAGGGCGAAGCAGGGGGCTTTACAGCGGGCTGCTGCGTACTCTTCCTACCACAGGGCGGGGGTGAAAGAAAGGAACCCAGTGCTGTACGTCTGGAGGAGATAGAAACAAGGCTTTCCACATTTGGGGGAGAAAAAGCCAGATAAATCTGCTGCTGCAGGAGGACAGGAGGGTGCAAATCTTTGGCTTGATCTCAGCCCCCCCGGCTTCCTCCCTCTTCAGGGACTTTGATGACTGCATGGCTGCAGAGTTCTCCAGGACTGAACTCTAAAGCCCAGAGTGCTCTGGGACAGGAGTAAAACAGGACGAGGTGCAAAATGAGTGCACCAGAAAAGACGATTTGCATCTACTTCTGGCCTTAGGCCAAGAGTTCCCTTTCTTGCTTCCATGGTGCCTATAGCAACAGAAGACCAAATCAAGTTTCACATGGCCTTTCATGGTGGCTGAGGGTTAAAGCCTAGCTTGAACCATTCCTGTCATTTTTCAAAGTCTGCAGAGTCTGTCCTTAAACCTGCCTCCCCTTTATTCAGGTGACATGACAGTCGGAGCTGTGTGTGGACAGAGTCTGACCAAACCATCATTTCTCTGGGTCCTTTTTTAATTACTATGGTATGTTGGCCAGACTGGCTTGAAAATGCAGACCCTTATGGACTGAGTCAATGTGGTTCCTTCCTGCTAGTCTGATGGGTTAGTGAGAACAGTGCGTTTACACAGGCTAAGATTAAGGATTGTGGTCCTGAGGTTTTGGTGGTGCCCATAACTACCCTCTGGATTTGGTCTGAGTATAGACCTGAGGGCTACAGATGTGCTTCTGTTGTTGCTCTGTGAGATGACTGATTGCTGTCCATAGACAAGTGCTCTCTGCACTGTGCCAGAGCCTGAATCTTGATGGAAAAGGAGACAGGACACTGACAGGTGGCATTGGAGACTTTTTTTGCTGGCTGTTCCCTATTCTTATACCATCCAGGAAGGGCAGGGCTCAGAGTTACAGGTGGCCGAACCCTTGGATGGAGGAATGTGTGTTTCTGGTCTGTGGTTACTTTGAGATGGGTTTTGTGAGAAGAGGTTCTGGAGTCGAGTGAGGGCAGACTGAGTTCTCAGTGTGATTTGCAGTCCAGAAATTTTCTGCTGGGCTTGACTTTGCTGCCTCTGTCGCAGAGGAGAGGGAGGAGCTCTGCCGCCTTCACAGCCCTGACGTAGGTTTGTAGAAATTCCTCAGGGCCAAGTCTGGCTGTATCTGATTGCAGTCCATGCCAGCACCACTTGAGTTTTCTTCCTCCTGGCTTTTTTTTTTTTTTTTTTCCTATGGCAGGTCATTGGTGATCTGTGTGGGGTGAGAGAAGGTGCTTCAGTGCTGGTATTTCTATGGCTATAGCCAGATAACCTTGCAGCACTTCACCATTTCTCCTACTTCTTGGCTTTTGAATTGGGTAGTTTTCTAGAAGTTAGTCTTGGACTTTGGAGGAGTCCAGGAGAGTTTTGGGACAGACCATGGGGGCTTTCTTGACTTGTGACAAGGAAGGTGGGATGAGGAGGAGGCCTCGCCACATCTAGGGTGTTGGACTTTTAAGGGACCCTAAAAACAATCCTGATTTAACGGGGCAGCCTCTCCATGTTACCGTAATAACAGCAGCTTAATGGGTTTGCCCTGAGATTTTAAACGGGATTGACCTCCCCCAGGATGCTGTTTACCCTTTGCATCAGCAAAGAACAGGGAAATTAAACTGTCCAGATTCACTTCCTGCCTCTCCAGTGGGTTTGGGTTTCCTGCAGTGGGGGTAGGAGTGTGTGGGAGGGAGTGTCAGGTTAACAAACAGACCAACAACACCGTTTTGTTTGAAATTTCCAAAACCAAAGTCTTGAAAACATTTCTATTTTGTTGATACTTTAAGCAGGATCTGGATTCACGTTCTAACCTAAGCTTGAGCCAAAGGGGAGAGCACAAGGTGGAGTAATAGACTTCCCAGTTGGACAAACAAGGAGAGTTTAAATAACCACCAGGATAGACTTGTGGGGTGGTTCTAGGGTAGGGGATGAAGAGGGGGATAAGCTATACCATTTATGATGAGTCAAATGCTGTCCCCAGCAGCAGTCCTCAGAGCCTGGAGAGAGAGAGAGAGAGATTTTGCTGTTTAATTTCTTTTCAGCTCCTGGGCAAAAAGCCATCTGTTGGCTTGAACCACCTGAGCAATCAGGGGCAGACGCCTCTGCACCTAGCCTGCCAGCTGGGCAAAGAGGATGTGGTTCTGGCTCTACTGAAATGCCATGCGAAGTGCAACATCATGGGGACACTGGGCTACCCTATTCACACTGCTGTGAAGTACTCCCATAAGGGGTAAGTGTTCACCTGTCTTGTTGGAAGGGTCCTGCCTACAGGCTTGGAGCCCATGTGCTCCTCCCTGGGTGCGTGCTCCTCCCTGCTGAGAACTATATCTGGGTATCACTGACTGGCATAGACTTGCCTGCCCCTTCCCAGTGCTTGCCTATCTTGTCGGGATAGGAGTAACAGCAGGATAGTGCTCACTGGCTGAGAATCTGCCTAGTACCCGTTCGCCTTGCTTGGAATGGAACTCCATGGTTGATGCCTGGCTAGCATGCCCCTTCCTAGTGCTCACTTGCCTCCCTGAGAATGGGCACTCTTAAGACGCCACATGCTGGCTCAGATCCTGTGTGCCCACTATCATTGTGGGTTTGCCTTTGAGGATGGGCCAGCCCCAGAATGTCACCCGCTAGCACTAATGTTCTGTTACCTCCCAGGTTCAGTTTGTCTTGCTAGCAGGGCATGACCCAACGGCCTAGATTGCAGGTATCTTTTCCCAGTGCCTCTATCCTCTCTGCTGTTGATGCCTTTGAGGAGCAGTGGGCGCTGTCCAGGGTTCTCTGCTCGGTGTCTCCATCAGGTTCCCTTCGTTTGATCCTTTGACCTCACTCCTGTCCCTGTTATCTCATTAGTTGTCCCCCGGAATCATTTGGCTTCCAGGTCCTGTGGATCCTCCCCTTAGGCTGGGGGGAGGTCCTTTAGCAGTGCGTGGACTTCTGCCCACCCACTTCCTGGATCCGAATAGGATCCTCTCTGCTAGTGTGGCCCATTGACTCTTAGCTCCTCCTCAGTCTAAGAACAGGGAGCACTGGATGCTTTGCTGTTCAGGGGCCTGCCCAGGTCACAGAGCATCCCAGGTGGGGTGGAGAGACAGAGGGCTGTTAACCCACAGTTCCTCAGTGTGGGCTCTCAAGGATGTGATGACCCCTGCACATTGTTGGCAGGCTGGGGTCTTTGTCCCCATCCATGACCGTTCCCTTTCCATGCCTCCATCTCATTTCCTCCTGAAGGTGTGTGCGAGCCCTTCTTGAAGTGGATGTCAATCAAGTTCAGTTCAAGGACCCCCACTACGGAGCAGCTGTGCTCCACTGGGCCAAAAATGCTGAGGTAAGCAGAGCTGATGCCAGGCAGAGGGGCAAACTGACAGGCATGCCAGCATGCCACTCAGTCACACTGGACTACTTCTTCTCATATGAAATTCTGCTCCCCTCCCCCCTGTTAATTCCTCCAGCTGGAAACGTTCACCTTCCTGCAGGTTGCTGCATGTGTGATTCTGTTTAGAGCACAGTAACCTAGCAAGCCACCTAAAAGACAGTCGCTGGTCACCCACGACTCAGATTCTCAGGTAGAGCAGCCTCTTTCCCCAGGCCGCTTCCCATGGTACTGGTTGAGAGAATCAGTGCCATCAACAGTAGGGGGAGAGAGCTGTGGACCCTCACAGTGAAATGGGCAGATCTTGGTACTGGGTACCCTTGGTTATTGGACTGCCAGCTTGTTCCCCTTCACTCTCTTTCTGATGGAGTAATAGTGCTAAAGCCACCTCTAGGGTGGAACATGGCAGCTATTCTGTGCCATCAACATTACATAGCAGTTTCTAAGATGGGAAACAGAAGAATAACTTCTCACTGCAGGGGAATTTTAGCTAGACAAGTTATAATCACCCAGAGTGGAAATTGGCCTGCCAATTCCCAGAATTCTTGTGAAAAATGCCAGGGGAGCTGGCATAACGCCCCCCTGGTGCCATACTAGGGCACTGATTCAGGCCTAGTTTAGAGAGGAGACTGCCTCTTGTTGCATTGCCAGCACTCCTTCCTCCAGCATTTAGGTTCTCCTTGGATGTCTCCCAGTCAAGAACTGAACAGGCTTGAAACTGCCAGGCTCATAAGGTGGGACAGTGGAAATAAACAGGGGGATTTTAGCAAAATCTACACAAAATCTTCCCTCAAATGTGCCAAGGATTTTAATCCAAATGGGATCACATTTTTCATTTAGCTCTGGCTCTGCTTGGCCCCATTCCTGTGTTTTGTTGTAAGACACAAGCGAGACATTCAGAAGCATAGGTAAGGTCGTTAAAGTGAAGAGCTGTTTTGGTATCAAGTATTTAGAGAAACCTCACAAGATCCTCCTTGTCACAATACAGATGCCCAGGGCTTTGTAGCTGACACTTAACTGTTAAGCCTTGTCTACACTAGTCTTTGTTTCTTCCCCCATTGCTATCATCAGCTTCTCAAGCACTCACTGCCTGGCATCTTCTACCTAAGGAAGAACAGGCTAGTTTGCCCGCCCATGCTGTTGTTCTGAAGCTATCACGCTTCCTTGTTGCTTTCTCTCCCTTTCTTCCTATGCCTTTGGGGCACAGATGACCCGGATGCTGATTGAGTATGGCTGTGACGTGAATTCTGTCAGCAAGACAGCAGACATGGCTTTGCACATCATGGTCAAGCGGGGGCGTTTTGACAGCGCAATGGTGCTGCTGACGCACGGGGCTCTTGCTAATGCCAAGGGGAAGGATGGCAACACCCCGCTGCACCTGGCCATGAAGGTGAGTTTCTCCCAGGCCACAGGTTTTCACTTCCCAGGGGATCTGACGGAGACCTTTTCTGCCAGGCCAGGGCATGAAAAGAACACCATGGAGCCGCCCCACCATTCCTTTTTATGAGAAAGGGGTTAGTATGCACAACTGCTCTCTTCTATGCTTCTAGCTGGGTTTAATTGGTCCAGCTGTGCTGGTGCCTACACCAGGAACATCACAGGCCCTGGCCCTCAAGTGGTGGGAAGGAGATGAATTCATCAGGATGCTCTTAATTAGCGGGAGCACCCAAGGACGAGAGCGACAGGGCCCAGCAAAGGCAGCGGCAAGCGGATGAAGGGAGCGTTGCCTATGACGAGATTTCTTCCTTCTTACAGCAAGACCACCTGGAGACGATCAAGGCCCTCATTGTGTTTGGAGCAGATGTTGAGATCTCCAATGAGTTTGGAGAGACACCAGGGCTGGTGGCTGCCAGGACCAGCAAAGGTGAGCTCTGGGCAGAAGAGGGGAAGAAGGGAGCAGGAGGTAGAAGTGGAAAGCCAGACACTGCCCCTCTCCAAGCCACGCTGTCAGATGCTGCAGGGGCACGATGGGGAGAGGCAGGGCAACTGAACCACCAAGGTGCAGTCCCATCCCCGAGCACACTGTGTACACAGTGTCTACCCCATAAAGCAGCTGTGAAATGCAGGGTCAGGGATCCCAACAAAACACAAGCCCTAAAATCTGGTTGTAGAAGGATGCACAAAGTATGATCGCTACCTCACTTCCCATCCCTCAGTTATTGTACACACACGGGACTGGCTTTCTAGGGTGTATGGAATGACCCTGTGATTTGTGTATTGATTTTTCTTTTTAATATGTGCGACTCCCCCACCTTGCAAGGTCCTAACCGGAAGGTGCTCTTAGGCCTGCTGCAAATGGTAGGGACGGAACGCTGCCACCCACCTAGCCCCGAATCCCCCCACATGGCATCCACAGCATCACTACCGCTGTCCACCTCCCCGGAAAGACCACCGCTCCCACGGAACAACGGCCACAGTTTAGGTAAAGCCTTCTCTGGCCCTGTCTCTCACTCTCTCCTCTCTCTTTGCAGTCTTCTCTGAGAGCTTCTCTCTGGATTGTCCTGCACTTTTGGGGTTCTGTCCCCTCTCCCAGCTCTCATTGTCTTTAGTAGCTGTCAGCCTGCTTCCATTCTTCCCAGGATCAGGTCTACCCTTCTCTTATTTTCCCCAGTAAAACTCTCTATAGATCTGTTTGGATTCTTGGGTACACCCCTGCAGTGCACCAGCCCGAGGAGGAGAATTTTGGGGTGACTGGCCACACACCCCTGGAATAGATCTGGGACCGATGTCCATCCCCATACCCTGTGACACCCTCCCCCATCCATCTGGAAAGGCAGAAAAGAGCTCAGCTGAAATTTGTCTTGAGTTTTCCATTCTCGGTTGGTGATGGGGCATCCTGGGTGTGGGGGAGAGGTGGGGAGGAATGAGACATGGGAGTGTCTGGGGCCCAGATCCTGAAGTCTGAAAGCTAGTGGAGGGAAAGGCTGAGGCCTAGGGATAGATGAATGTGGAAAATGAATTCCCTTCTCACCCCAGCAGAGGGGCGTCTCTCTAGGCAGTGATAGGGTCTCGTTGATAAGATGGAGCAATGGATGTGGTAGAAGGACAGAAAAAGAGGAAGTACTTACCTGTAGTTCTGCTGCTCTGAAGAAATGGCCATCCAGGATTCTCACTCCAAGCTTAGTACCATTCCTGTGTGGTTTCTCCAGAGAAAATGGATTCATCTCACCCCAGCAGGTGTGTCTGTACCTCCCAGGGTTCCACTGCTGGAGTAATACAAGGAGGGAAATCCAGGGCTGAATTCCCCTCTTCTCTCAAGAGTGGTGGAGGTCTAGGTGTGTCCTTCCAGGATTAGGCTTCTGATATATTGACAGAACAGGGCTGTTTTTATCAGGGACCTGAGTGTGTGCTGAGAAATCTCATCCAGTGCTGAGATTCCTCCAAAGATCCACTGCTTCCTTCTGGTCGCTGGCAATAATGTATTTTTTCTCCTCCCCTGTTTTTCTTTTGGTTTCACAGGCTGGCACCTCATCTGGGCCAGGTTGCCCCTGCGCCCCCCCCCCCCCCCCCGCCATCCCAGGTTGTGGCCTGGGATACAGCTGCAGATGGGTAGTAAGGAAGCTCCCAGACCTCCATGTCTGGTTATCTCCCAGGATTAGATTTAGGTTTCTTTCTCATTTCCTGTGGCTGCTGGGACCTGCCTCCTCTCTGTCTTACTCTGGTCCATCTGCTCCTCTGCATCTTTGTTTGAAAGCTCTCTGCCTGCCTGCTCTCCGGGATTTGATTTCTGATCCTATTTGGCTTGGAGTCTAAGGAAGGGGTGAATTGGTGGCACTGCATGCAGTGGCTTGTCTGCTCAAGGGAGGAGGGGCAAAGAACTTGTTTGATAGGGGTGGGAACTTGACGTTCTTAGTGTTGATATAACATGGTGCAAGGCCTTTGCTGGAGGGGTGGAATGTGTCCGTACCAGTAACCAGCTACCGGGGGACAGAAGAGAGATGGCAGAGCGATGATTAAGGACTTGGCTTATTGTGATAGAGAGCCCACTAACTATAACTTTGCTAAATAGTGACTTGAGGCGATATGACAAATATCTGTCCCTCAGGAGTGCTAGAAGGGTCTAAATAGCAAGGAGATGTCGCTTGGATAAAACCATAAAACTTTGGTTGGCTGTTGTGAAGTATTTCCTGGTGGTGAGGTCTGTGTAAGCGCGAAAGAGTTTCCCAAGGGAAGTGGTGGAAGCGTCGTTGCTTGGGACGTTGAAGCACTGGAGATTGTACTGCAGGGAGCAGGTCTTCGCTGGCAGGGAAGGGACAGGCATGAAAGGTCTTTTCTGCCGCCGAGCTCTTTGAGATGAGGGCAGAAGGGTGGGAAAGGGAACTAGAGGGATAGGGTAGAAGATTAGAGGGCAGTGGGGGAGCTCTAGGGATGCAGGGGACCCCGGAGGAAATCTTCTCACCCCAGGTGGAGCAAAGGCACTGTTTATGCATATTCCTCTACGACTCTCTCCTGCTGTCTGTCTGTGCCTCTCTAGGTTACGACAGCATCATCCATATTTCCACAGCACTTGGCCACTTGCTGAAGACGCCGGATGTCGTGGACTCTACCAGTGATGCAACGAGAACGTAAGCTAGGAGTGGATCTCATGGGACAACTGCATGGCTTGAATACGGGGATGGGAGGGAGTGAATTTCTCCTCCCCCCATTATGCATGGCACCCTCACTCCTGGAACAAACCAGAGTGCCATGCAGGGGCTCATGCGCATGTGAGGTTCTCTGCTCTCATTATCATTGACTAAAGTCCCATGCATGGCATGCCCATGTGAGACCCCTCTCCCCCTGCTAGTGCCCAGAGTCACGCATTGGCCTACACCCCCAATGGAACCCAATCTGGGTGATTAAAATCTGCCACCTCTGCACTCACCATCACCCATTTAATGCTGTTGAGCAGCTAGTGCAGGCTTTGGCCCAGCCCAGCACACTGACTTGATGGCTGCAAAGCTCTGTGCCAATTTCTGCACCATTTTGGCAGCATCTTGATGCATGTGATGCATCTGTCTTGTGTGGGGTAGGGAGGGGATGCACAGAGATTGCATGAAATGCAGGGGGAGTGTTGATGGAACACTCTTGCTGCGGGGGGAGGTGTGTGATTGAAGGGCAAGCAGCAGGGTCCTGGTTGGGGGAGGGGAATAAGGAAACTGTCCTCAGCAAATCAAAGGGGTGGTCGGTTCTGTGTATGCTTTGTTGTTTTGAAAGGAATATTAAAACAAGTCGTGTCAGAGAGAAGGAATCTGAATGGCTGGTGACAGTCACAGCTGTGGAAGGACAATGGCAGGCTTGGGAGCTATACCCGTTTGTTCCAAAACCTGTACTAAAACACACACGGCAGAAAGAATGTCATCAATGAATCCCAGTCTTCAAGGGAAATAGCTCCCACCAAGGGATGGGTTATACCAGAGTCCTGCCCAACTTGGGAGCCATAACTCTGGGCATCGGGAGAAATTACACTGTATGCCCAGTCCTCTCAGAGGCCAGAGGAGAGGAGCAGATCCCTGTCTGTCTTGAGGGGCCGAAGGCCTTCTCCTCCTCCCGGTTCTTCTGAGATGTGCATGGATTTCATATCGCCAAGCCCTGAGGACTCTGGCCCTAAATTCTGTAGCAAGGCCCCTGGGTTTCCATGGCACTCTGGGGCAGCAGATTGAGAATTGTGTGGTAGCTTCTGGTAAGTGTGTGAGAGCGGAGGGATTGTTGAATTAAATAGGAACGGGATTAAGACAGTGGGCCCCCAGTGTAATTTATTTGAATATTAAATTCCCTCTATTTTACAATGCATTTAAATGTAAAGGGCCAGATCCCCAGCTGTTGTAAATCGGCACAGCTCCATTGAAAGGGATGACATCCTGTGCCCCACCAGAATGCACTGTTGTCCCTAACAACACATAGCTGCTGATCATTGAAGTGGGTGGGGTGACACCAGTTTACACCATCTGGAGATCAGTCCTTTTGCTACCAAGGTGCTGCTATCTTTTGTTTGTCATGGCAACATGTAACTGCATTGTGGGGGATGTTGCAGGGGGAAAGTAGAGGTTTTGGTGGCTGGGATAGATAGAGATTTTAGTGCCTGGTAGATGAGTTTGAGATTGTGGGGAGGACACATTAGCTGGGCGTTTCTGCTAAAATGATCGCTCATGAAATAGTTCACAACGTTGACAGGGCAGTGATGCTTTCTTTTGCGATATAAGACAGTGTTACATCTGGAGACGGGAAGGCAGCTCTCCACAGAGAGAGTTTCTTTTCTTTCTTTTGTCTGTGTGAGGCTGCTGATCTCAGACCTCATAGAAAGACCTTGTTTAGCCTGGGCAACTCTCCCTGATTTCCCAGGGGATGGTATCTGAAAACAGGCGATAGGTGAGGTCTGGGAGCTGATCATGGTGGTGGATGGCTGCTTTGGCACCTGAAAGGGAAAGGAGGATGTTTGAGGATGGTTTGGCAGCTGAGAAATCAGTTGGGTGCTTTTGGGGTTGCAGGAGGGTTTAGCAATTGGGAGGAGAGCTGGGACACTTGAGGGGCTGCAGGGAGGTGCTGGGAGAGAGGTTGGGGCATCAGGGAGGGGGTTCAGGATGCTTGAGAGGAGGCCAGTTTATAGAGGAATGTCATTCCTGTCTGCTGCACTGAGCATACCCTATGTTCTAATACATAACTTAGCCCGCATCTTCCTGTTCTCCTGGTCCCTCTCAAGGTACGATCGCCTCCTGTGTCTGGATGGAGGGGGCATCCGGGGCCTGGTGCTCATCCAGCTTCTCATCGCTATTGAGAAGGCTGCTGGCCGACCAATCAGGGAACTCTTTGACTGGATCGCAGGGACCAGCACAGGAGGGATCCTGGCACTGGCTGTTGTACACGGTAAGGGACGAGTGGGGTGGCAGCAACGACCCACAGGCACAGCCGTTGCTAAGCCTGGGTCAGAACGGTTTCTCGGCATGTGGAGAACAGGGCAGGCAGGAGAGGCGGGGGCTGCAGCTCTGTGATCCTGTGGCTCTGGGAGGTTGCTACCAGCTGAAAGGGAAATGGGATTTTTTAAGGAACAAATGCCAGAACTCTGGTCGGTGTTTGTTCCTCCTTGGAAATGATCTGACCTGCTGTTGTGAATTTGAGAAGTCACACAGCGAACAGCAGTGTTTTTGGCAACCAGGTGTTCCTGGTCTTCTCCCCACCAAGGGTCTATGCCCAGGTTCCTTAGCTCTTTGTTATTGTCTGGAGAATCCTGAGGAGTGAGCTCTGAACTTGCCCTCCTACCTCAGAGGCTTTCTGATAGACAGAGCTCCTGCTCTGGGTAGACACTGCAGGGGCTGAGTGTGATGCTGCCACATCCCCCCCGACCCTGTGGAATTCAAGCTCTGATTCCCCTGGGTCTGGCTGGTTCTGCTTTTCTGTCTGCCTCCCACTGCCTGTTACAGCTAGTTCCGTTTTGTGTCTCAGGGAAGCCGGTGGACTACCTGCGCTGCCTGTACTTTCGCATGAAGGATGAGGTGTTCCGAGGGTCGCGGCCGTACGAGTCAGAGCCCCTGGATGAGTTCCTGAAGAGGGAATTTGGAGAGCACACCAAAATGACAGATGTCCAGAAACCGAAGTGGGTCACAGCTGGGGCTGCGCTTACTAATAATCTCTGTTGAGATTGTTCACTCCCCTCCTTTCAGCAGGCTCCGGGGTGAGGCGTTCAGCCAGGCCACGAACCAGATCAGGAGGAGGAGGTTGATTCAGAGGCTGACAATGACTACCCAGATTTGTTTCAACACCAATCTTTGTTTCTCATTTCATTTCCCACAGGGTCATAGTAACAGGGACCCTGTGTGACCGGCAACCTGCCGAGCTCCACCTCTTTCGGAATTACAAGGCACCAGCGATGAAAAACAAGCCTGATGTGAAGACAACTGACCCCTTCAGACCACTGACCAATCCAGAAGGTAAATGCTTTCACGCACCAGAGTCCACTGCGGGGAGAGGGGAGAAAAGGGGGGAGGTGGGGAGAGGTATGTCCTGGCAGTGGGTTAGTCTCTACTTTAACAATCCTTGGAGCTTGCTCCGTCCTAGTGGACGTTTCGCAGGCTATGTCTACACTACAACCGGGATCTACGCTCTGAGATCGATCCATTGGTGGTCGATTTAGCAGGTCTAGTGAAGACCCACCAAATCAACAGCAGATCGCTCTCCAGTCGACTCCTGTACTATCCCAGACGAGAAAAGTTGACGTCAGAGTTTCTCCTGTCAACCCCCCCACGGTGTAGAACTTGTGGTAACTCAACCTAAGGTACGTCGACTCCGGCTATGTTATTCACCTAGCAGGAGTTGCGTAATTTAGGTCGACTTACCACTGTAGTGTAGACATAGCCTTAGTCTCCCCTCTCACCTGTCCTGCCTTGACTGTTCATGCTTTCTGCAGCAATAAGCTGTAGCACACTGGCCTAATCACCTGGGCATATGTTCTGCCACTCTGCAGAGCCGCAAATTCAGCAGCCACTCTCCCTGGTTCTGTGGGAGAAGAGTGGTGCAGAAGGGCCGCCAAATTTTTGGAAAGGGGTCAGGAGGATGCACCTTCCTGAATCTATGTGCAGACACGGGGGCACACAGGGAATGTGTCTCCACAGATTTCTGCCTTCCATTTAGCAACATCCAGAGGGGCTGCTGCAGACTCTGCCCCACAGGGCATTGGGGCTGGGCAAGGCCTGGGCTGCCTATTGTGGGGACACCCAGCAGGGAGGAGGCAGAGGCTCCCCCTGGTGGTGACACTCACCACGTGTCCGTGCAGTGCAGGGAGGGAGGAAGCAGCAGGGTGTGGGGCTGTGGGCTGAGCCTCTCCCTCCGCCCTGCCCCCCCACTACATAGGGCTGCTTCTCTTTCCTTGCTGCTGGAGTCCCAGCGCTTCCCCCTGCCTGCTTTGCAGACTGCCCTGTGCGAACGCTCCGGGCCTGTTCCCAGGGCAGAGGCCACTCTCCCACTCCTATAACGGGCTCTGCCCAGGGGAAGCTGCTCTCCATACACAGCAGTGGGGCTTGCCCTGCCTTCCATTTAGAAACAGCTTCTAGATCCAGAGGTGATGCATGGGGAGGTCACATGCCTCCCCTCACCCCACAGAAACTTTAAATTGTGGCCCACCCCACTATCAACAGTTATACATCGCTTCTGTCTATAGGGATGGGTTCCAAAGGGACATCTCCATCCCTCCTGGGCTAGTGAATGAATCTATTACATACAATGGGCAAATTCATCCCCAACATAACTCTGCTGGCTTCAGTGGAGTCCCAGCAGAGATGAATTTGGCCCATTATCTTTAAAGGAGTCTTGAGTGGTGGTGGGAGGGGAGATGGGTGGGAGAATATTGCTGGGTCGTCATTTACATAAGCAGTTATTCTCCCGTGAATCCAGGCAAAGCCCACAGTGTTACGAAGAAAGAGGGCAGCGCTAACTGGCGGAGGGGGCCTCTGAAGTTACAGATCTCTCCCCTTCCCCCTCCTCCCAAAATCTACTCTGTCTTGCTTCACCATTCAGCAGCGTGTGTGTCTGTCCGTGGTGACACAAGAAGTCAGTCAGTCGTACGCTCTGTCTCATGTTCCCACAGACCAGCTTGTGTGGCGAGCTGCCCGCTGTAGTGGTGCGGCCCCAACGTACTTCCGACCAATCGGGCGTTTTTTGGATGGTGGGCTGCTGGCCAATAACCCCACCCTGGATGCCATGACGGAGATCCATGAGTACAACAAGTCCCTAAGCCAGAAGGTGAGGATAAATCCTAGGGCTTTAATCGCTACCTGGGGGATTTCTCCAGCATGACTTTACAAGGGGGTTTGGTTTGTAAATGACTCCTCCCTGGGAAGGGGGCTGTAGCTGGCGGCTCTCTGAGACCAGGGTCCTGTGTTTGGCCACCGAGCAGGTAGTGCGTCCTAGGCAACGGCGCTGCAAGCTCCCCAGATCTCCCCAGCACAGTGCTCCAACCTGGCTGTTGTAGGAGGATCGGCTCATTCTCTGTCCATGGCTTTTTCAGCTCTTAGCCTCTCTGAGGAGGCAACAGACGGGGCCAGTTAGTGCTAATGTGGTGATGGCTTTTTGCGTGATGCTGGTGGCTGTGCTCTAGGCAAAAGGCTGGGATTCCCCCCAGTTATTTCCACGTGGGATGTTTAACAGAGGTTGATGACTGTCCATCACTTCTGACATGGGGTTGGATTGGCAGTGAAGACTTGGAGAGGGTTCTGGTTCAGGGTGGGAGAGGCGTGTGTCTGAGTTATTGTGCAGGAGGTGTGGGGGCTGTGGGGAAATCTTATGTAATCCTCAATCTCTTGAGCCATACAGGTCCCCAGTATTATCAGCTCAAAGATCTGGGCAATGAAATGGGGACAGCAATTTATGAATTCCCCCCCCCCCATCCTGTTTGTGTATTTTTTTGGGGGGGTAATACTGTGGATTCACGCCAACAAAAATTTGTTTCTCCATCCTTCAAAGGGGCAGAGCCAGAAGGTGCGGAAATTGGGAGTGGTGGTCTCCCTTGGGACGGGGAGGCCTCCACAGGTCCCCGTGAGCTCCGTGGATGTCTTCCGCCCCTCCAACCCCTGGGAGCTGGCCAAGACTGTCTTTGGGGCCAAAGAGCTGGGCAAGATGGTGGTGGATTGTGTGAGTAATGGGGAGTGGGGTGGATGGGATGAAGCTGTGGAGTGGCGCGGGGGGGGACACCTGAGGTGGTTTCTGATGCTAAATCGTACTATTTTTAAAAAGAAAAGATGCTCAGTTGGGACTTACCAGGCTGTTACCCTTTAAATTCCAGCGAGGATGTGGGGATCACCTGTGACATCTATTCAGAGAGCTCCATGGACCACTCCCCATCATACAGCACTCAATAACAAGGGTCTTACTCCCTAGCAAGGTGTCTACAATCACTTTCCATCCCAGCTGCCATCATTCTCCCTCTTGGAACCTCCTTAAATCCCTTGTTCTCTAAACTTTGGTGAGTCCAAATTACTGCAGCAAAAACCTCTCCCACACTTTAGAAAGCGGGTTGAGTAGTGACATGGGAATTGTTACGCCGTGCTTGTGACACCTAGAACTGTGAGCCACCGTGTTACCCCTCTGCCTTATCAAGGGCGAGAGCTTTGGTGCTGCTAAGCTCTATGTGTGTCAGCTCCCTGACACACCAGCCTGACTGCCTGGCCAGCAAACTCTTCTAAACTCTACTAGTCAAAACCTTTCCTTGCAGGTAACAGTCAGTGAACCCGAGTTCCCCAGAGCCGTCTCCCTGCAGTGTCCGCCCCTCTCACTGGACACTCACAGAAGTTACTAAATTCACTCCTTCCATGGGCACAGAGCACACATCAGCCTGTTAGATTAGCTGTAGACTCACATTTCTCTTTAATCCACACAGGACTGAGATGACTTCTTAATAAAACAAGAAGAAATTTATTAACCAAGAAGAGATTTAAATAATACAAAGCAAAAGAAAGAGAGATGGGTGGTTCCAAACAAAAAAAAGAAAACCCACACAAGCTGCAGTCTTTGCCTATGCCATTTTCTTTCTTACATCAAGTTACCAGGAATTACACGTTACTTACATCAAGTTATCAAGTATTGGCCCTCCAACTTTTACAGCCTTGAAGGGTGCTGTAACGTAGGTCCCCTCACTGATTGATCACTAAAAAGGTCTCTCTGCTCCCCTTATATTACCCAAAGTCCATTGTCTCTGCCTTGAGAACCAGGAAGGCTTCCTGGGGTTTCTGTCCCCCGGCGTGATTGTTAAATGATCTTCTCCTTACTTGTTTAGCTTGATGGCTTTGTTTACCTTATATATAAACATACTTGCATTGTCCTTTGCCTCTAACCATGCTTGTCATGTGGGTAAATGCATATTCCTTTGTCTAAGGCAGGCTGAGTTTATACACTGCCCCCCAAACACATTTCAAGACCGTATTTCCAGCACACATCTGTAACAACATGATGTATGTACATCCTGTACATACATCATGTGGTGACTATCGGGACCTGTTTGTCACCAGTTTACATATACCTTCCATGACACCTTTTACATACATATTATGACAGTGTACTGGGGCAACGAGTAATGTCAGGCCTGATGAGAGTTACAGTATGGGTGGTCCTCTGCCAGCTGTTATTGAGGGGGTCCCAGAAAAGCTGGAATGTTAGGGGGTGAGATCGTCTGAAGTGGCCCAGCTGAAAGAATTCTTCCGATTTGGCACTTGTATCCTTCAAATACATGTAGATTTGCAAAGGGGTTAGGTGGATTACCTCTGGGAGCAAATGAGAGGGTAGGATAACCAGCAGGGGGCAGAGTGGTGTAAGTATCAAACACAGTCTGTCGGTTAATCCTGCAGAGCGTTTGTGTGACAGGTGTGGAGCTGGGTTAATGACACCATAGCTGAGAGTATAAAACCCTTCTTTGTAAACCTGATTTTTTGACACCAGCCACCATAATCTTGTCAAACAAGCTGCTTTCTGCCTGAAATTTTATATGGACGGTCTATTGGCAGAGGTGATCTTGTGTGTAGAAAGTTTGTGGTTGACCAGGTGAGCCTCTCCAAGTGATCGGACACAGAGGACCTAATTTTCAAAGTGGGGCTCCACAATTTTTTGCATGCAAAAATGGGTACCATTTACTTATGGGTGCAAAATGCCAGTTGCAGAATTGGAGGCCTGGTTTAAAAACTAAGCCCTGAAAAGCGGGGTATTTTGCTTTTAGAAAAACCTTCTGTATTGCCCTCATGATCATTCGTAAACATTAAACAAATTGAGGAAATTCCTAAATAAAAACCATTGTAGTAGAGAGAAGATTGGATATGTCTCTCACACAAACAAGCACCCCTTAAACAACAACAAAGCGTGGAATATTTTTGTTCACAAAAGCTGAATGCTTGAAAGGAAAATTTGGAGTTAAGGTTCCCCAAATAACCTTAACTTTGACCCCTTCTCAGTCTTATACCTACAGACCAGAAAACCTCTGTGGAGTTTGTATTTGCCATGAGCTCTGCATTTCAGGTCTCATCTGAAAGGTGCCCCAGTATAACTCATAGGGCTCGTAGTGAATGCAACCCCTGCTGGCATCCTGCTCCTGGAGCAGAAGCCAGGGTACAAACAGAATCCGAGAGATTTCGCTGCTCAGAACCCAGAGCCTCCAACTAGAATCACCACCAAGGCCCGTTTTTGCACTTTTGTCTGCACACAAAACTGTGGAGGCCTGGGACACCAAAAGGATTAGAAGAGTGTGCTCAGCCCCATGGGGAGCTGCGGCAGGGCCTGTAGAAAGGCTCCCCTACATCATTTGGTGGGTAAGTTTCCAAAATGTAGTTTTCTCTCCCTCGGAGGCCTGTACACTGGGACTCAGTGCCAAGGGAGCCTGACTTTACAAGCAGAGGGATACAAGCATTTAGGTTGGTTTCAGTGACCTAAGAGTTGGCATGTTTCCCCCTGCAGTGCACTGACGCGGATGGCCCAGCCGTGGACCGTGCCAGGGCTTGGTGTGAGATGACAGACACCCTCTATTTCCGGTATGAGCTTTTCTTGGCTGGTGCCCTTCCACTCTTTCTGTGCTGGGCTATCTGTATGGTTGTCTCTCTTCCCATTGTTCTCCCCCTCTCTCAGAACCTGAGTGTGGCATGTGTCCCCCTCCCCAGGCATCATGTGGTGCTGCATTTGATGCTTGTGTCCCCATCCCTGCCTGTCCCTTCTTGTGTTGCTGCCCCCCTGTCTTCCCCAGTCCCACCTGGTGACATCTCAATATCCACAGGTTCAGCCCACTGCTGCACTCGGACGTGATGCTGGATGAGGTGAATGACGCGATCCTAGTGAACGCACTCTGGGATACTCAGCTCTACATCTGCCAACAGCAGGAGCAGTTCAAGCAGCTGGTGCAGGAGCTCCTCACCCGATGACTTTCTGGAAGACTTGAAGGCACCAGTGCCCAATCCTGACAGTAGTGACTTAGGAAGCGGGCAAGGAGTAACAGCCTTTGTAGAAGAGCCAGACTAGGGGTTGTCCTCGCCGTCAGACCAAGACATTGGTGGGAAGAATTCAGGGATCAGCGATATTAAATATGAAGCAGTACCCCGGCCCCATGCACACATGCGGTGGCAGCTGGGAATTTACAACTGGTATGGAGGCCTGAGTCCCCTGTCCTCAGAGTGCAGTCTCTGGTACCCCCCAGGTATGGGCATATTCCCTAAATCACCCTGCCCTGAATCTATCTGACAGAGCAAGGGCAGACCTCACACTGCTTCCTACCTCCTGAGCAGACCTTCTGGAAGGTAACCCTGAGAACAGATCTCCCTTCCCCTAGAATATCTCTGGTGCTGGCCCTTCCCACCCTGGATAGCACAATGAAAGTGAGGCAAAGACAAACTTTTGAGGGTTACTTTATCCACTCTTGCAAATGTATGTGTGTTGTGGAGGGAACTGGAGTCGCTACCCCATGTGGTCTGGATGGAGAAGGGGCTAGGAATAGGGTAGTCTCTGCAGTAGTTTTGGACCCAAAGTATTGTGATTGTTCTTTTGTGATCCGTTATCATTCTTGGGGTGAGGGATGGGGGAAGATCTTCCCTTGATCTGTTATAGCCTGTGACTGCTGCCCTTTCCCTTTCTATTGCTTTAGTGCTCTTTCCACCCCCTCCCATCTCTCCTTCCAGTGTCCCTCCCAGTTCCCAGCAGCTTCTGGCCACTAGGGTGGTATGAGCAGAGCTGGGGGGAAGGGGATGAGGCTTCCGGGTTTTCAATGAATGTTTCCTGCTGCCTGGCCTGTGCTGATAGTCCTCACGCATGGGCTGAGATGTGGAAACTCCTCCCCCTGCCTTCCCTTCCAGGGGTCACATGATGAGGAGCAAAATTCTTGCTTCAGCCATGGAACAAAGATTAAACCAAATTTATTGGGGGCCATTTATTGGCTGATAACACTGAATAAAAAGATAACGATGATTTAAATACTGTATTCTCTGTGATCATTTCCCGCTGAGGAATCTGACCCCTGGGACTAGATGGATTTCTGCTATTTCATTCTCCCCCTCCCCAGCTTTTCCTCCTGTGTTGGGAATTCCAGTGCGCTCTTAAAAGGCACTCATTGTTTCTGCGTTTTGTTTAGTTTTTGATAGAAGTGAATTTATTTGCCTGTAGGAACCAGTTTGGAGTTCATCGGGTCATCTCCCACGTTCTTTCTCTCTCTCTCTCTCTCTCTCTTTTAAATCTCACATTGTTTTTGCCTTGCAAAACAAACTAACCAGTTGTGGTGGTGTTGCAAAGAGAGGGTTCAGTGTGAAACTTACAAGGTGTGAAATAAAGGGAGGTTTGAAGTCCATTTTATCATCATAAGCTTTGTATTTCTGTAATGTCTTCTGTCCTGCAAGATCCCAAAGGGCTTTGGGTCTGATTCTAATCCTATTTACACCAGTGCAGCCGATGAAGTGAGCTGTAGCTCATGAAAGCTTATGCTCAAATAAATGTGTTAGTCTCTAAGGTGCCACAAGTCCTCCTTTTCTGTTTGCAAATACAGACTAACCCGGCTGCTACTCTGAAACCTGTCATTTTACACCAGTGTAATTCCACTGATTGCAGCAAAATCACTCTTGATTTACACCAATGTGTATATGAGCAGAATCCTGCCCTCTATCTGTATGAAGGGATCAATCACCAGTGAAGTGCAGCCTCTTCTTGGGTGGAATGTAATGGCTGTTTAAGAATGCACAGCAACATCCCACAGCTGTCCAGGTGTTTCGGGCAAGCAGTCTGTAATGACCCAGTTGGATCTGGGTCAGGAGAATAGAGGATACACCAAAGTGCATTGGAATCTAATGATCTTGAGGCATTAGGGTGTTAATTCTCCTGCATTTCATCCAAAAGATGATTGTTGGCACCTGTAAAGAGAGGTGCTTCCCCCACCTCAGAGAGCTGTGCTGGGCCTGGGGTCTGTTTGATATGTTGTGGGCAGAGGTATGGTGTCTTGGAGTAGGGATGCCAGTCAGACCAGGTTGCAAGCATGAGGGAGTTAAACGAAGGCCACTAGTCAGGCTTGGTGGTGCAGGTTGAGCAAATTTTGTTTCTCTAAGAGTTGGGAAGGGGTGTGGTTATGACTCTTCTTGGAGCACACAGGGCTGTTGCCAGCAGTCTCCAGCTCGAGCGCGTCTTGCCTGTGCCAGCTGGGTATTAGCTTCTAACACAATCAGCCTGTCAGCCACTCAGGCGCTCTCCCCTGGGCTGCACGGGCCCTGCCTTTGCCCTGCAGGTTGACTATGAAGGCTCCCCAGCCTCTGAGCCTTCAAAGTGTCCTCCTGTGGTGTCCAGTCCCTTATCACTGGATACCCCCAGAAATCTCCATTCCCAAGGGAGGAATTATAGTAAAACAAGAGGACAATTTATTTAAGAACAAATAGAGATTCAACAGAAACAAGTTTGTGATGGAAACAAATGGCACCATACAAAACAAAATCATGAAATGTGAAGTAGGGCCTACACTTATTCACAGTTACCTTCCCCATCTAGTCAAATAGATGCTCAGCCCAAAGTTCAGGCATTTGCTGCCCCCAAGGAGCTAAGATCCAGTCTTCCATAAAGCACCCCCACTCATCGAGTTACCTCCTCAGTGAATGGGTGCAGAGTGTTTCTCCACCCTGTGATCTCCTGAATAAGTCTCTTGTCTTTATTCACAGACAGGACGATCCCCTTGCCATCCTGCCATCCTTTCCACTGCCAGTGCCAAGTTTTTTCCAATGTTTATACTTCGCTGGTTTTCCATTGACTTCTGGGTTGGTGCAAAGGTGGACAACTGAGCAATACAGGGTGACAACTTCCTCCCACTTGAATGGGCCATCACTGAGACACATTATTTCCTGGTGATTCACTTTCAATCCAAGGCCATAAGGGTGTGTTTTTCTATATAACTACATTATTCCTTAAACATCACTCATACACACATCTCACAATGATTATGAGTATTGATAAGTTACAAACATTCAGTAGAGATCTCACATTCTACCCTTTATGGATAAAGACCATGAAAGCGGTGTATTAGGTGTAGTGAGTTTGTGAGGTCTGAGACAGGAGGTGCTCGTAAAGAATAGGGAACCCTTTCCCCATTGGCACCAATTGGCATCTGTGTCACAGTGGTGAGGCATAGTGAAGACGGCTGGACCAGTATGTGATGGTATGGGGGGCAAGCTGTATATTGAAACCTGCAATAAATAATTAAAGGAGAAGGTCACATGACCCTCATGGCTGTCACAGGGTTCCTCTCTCCTCGGTGTCTGGTTACATTCAAGGATCAAGTTCTAACATCCTGACTGGTGAATTATTAAACGTCCTTGTGGCATTCTCATCCCTTCACGTTGGACATGTTTCTTCCTGGTGTCCTGCTGTGCCAGGCAGAGACAGTCTCAACCCATCTAGGTCCTTGCAATTGGATTCTCAGGAGAGTTTTGAGGACAACACGTCCTCTGCCCACCAACTTCTCGATCTCTGGGAGCCCCTCGCCTCCCTGCAAAAGGCTGGTGAGATGGAGCAGTCCTACAGATCCACAATCTCCATCTATAAGGTGAGCTGTTACCTCCCTGCAGGCTGTGGAGTGAAAGGGCTGTTCCCAATTGGCGAGAGATGCATGGGGGTTCGGGGATCCTTCATAAAGGATTTAAAAGCACAAGAGAAACACAATGTTCTATGGAGAAGATTAAATTAAGATTAATTGATTTAATTTGCTTTGAAAATCTGTGGGCCAGATCCTCAGCTGGTGTAAACTGGTGTAGTTCCAAGGCTCTATGAATCCTGGTCTGGTGTGAGAACAGACTAATGGCCGACAGGGTGTGTGGTGTAATTCAGCGCGGAACCCAGCGGTGCTGGGGCTAACCTCTGGGCATTCTGGTGTATTAAGGCAGAGCACCTTTCCCAGTGAATCCCTGCTATGGGAGAGCTAGAGCGGTTCAGCTGGGGGGCTGTCCCAGAAGGGAGGGAGGGAGATTGTTTGAAGTGAGCCAAGAGGGTAGAGCAGGAAAGAAACAGGTTGAAACTGAGAAACATTTTGGCTTATTTTAGGAATCCTTTCTAGACAGTGAGGATCTACTGGACTGTGGAATATTCTCCCAGGGAAATGGTGGAAGCCCCATTGCTTGGGACCTATAAAACTAGACTGATCAAAGCCCTGGAGAATACACAGTGGGGAGTAATTCTGCCTTGCCAATGGAGGGGTAAATTATGTGTTACTTAATAGGAAAGACCTATCTCTAACACCTGTGTTCTGTGTGTGTGGGGGGGCTGTATTGAAGGTGTCCAGGGGCGGCATGTGATAGAAAGGTTTCAGAGTAACAGCCGTGTTAATCTGTATTCGCAAAAAGAAAAGGAGTACTTGTGGCACCTTAGAGACTAGTCTCTAAGGTGCCACAAGTACTCCTTTTCTTTATGTGATAGAAATTGGCCAGAGAGCTCCCCTGTGTGTGCTTTGCATGACTGGTGTGAAAATCTGTGTGTGTCTGAAGAGACACCAAGGATTAGTGAGTACTGATATATGTCCAGGCCAATTACTGTGTCCCTCCGTGAATGCATGTTGTTACAGGTGTTTTTCTAGTTACAGGTGTACATCCACCTGTGCGCACACAGCATGGGCCCTGCTTATAATTGGCATCTTACAGTGAATTTTGAGGGAAGAGAAAAAAAATCCTTTCAACAGTAGAGAGTGCCAGTGAACGTAGACAAGTGTTAAAACTCTCTGGAGAATCAAACATGCCCAGACACTAGTTTCTCTGACCTCAGGTTGAGGGTAGATTAGTGGCTGTGCAGCTCCTTGCCCTAGTGACCAGACTGATCTCACTGGTCTCCGATGTACAGATCAAATTATACAATGCACCTTTTTGGTAAAGATGCTGCCAGGATTGGAGCTCTTTCTAAAAGAACCCTACACACAACCATGCCCAGCTGGGTTAGAATGTACAAGTGAGGGTGCTTCCTTTCTGTGCTGGGCTTGTCTCCTCAATTTTGTGCAGTGCTTAAATCCCACATCTGAATTTCCAGACTTCTGCCCCTGCGTGGCATGCAATAAGGGGTGCTGTGCACACTGCCCACCTTATTAATACAGTAAATGGACCTATGAGGCTGGGTTAGGACTGCCCCATTATTTGACTCTTATCAACCTATGGGGCCCTGATGCTCATGACATGGTTGCCAGGAAGTGATGCCCATCCCTGAGGTAGGAAAGAAACCCACTAGATTCTGGGTGACGGTAGTAGCATTTGGGAAAGTTCAGAGGGAAGGGTGAGCTCCTGATCACTCCACCCCGATGTTTGCTCTCAGCTAGAAGAGAAGATGCAAGCACTGGACCTCCCCAATGAGGAGGGTGCCTGAGCCTGAAACCAGAGATTGGTGGGAGGGGTAGGCCGCAGCTCTGTGGGATGAATCACATAAGGAGGGCACAGGCCTCTTTCATCCCATGGGCATGCAGGAGGATCGCATTAACCTGTTGTGTTCTTTCACCCCTCTCCCTAACTCGGATGGATGACAGAACATCTTGGAGCAGTTTAACCCTGCCCTGGAGAACCTGGTCTACCTGGGCAACAACTACTTACGCACTTTCCACGGTGAGTGCTGTCTCGTCTCCCATCTGTGCCTAGTGGGGGGACAGCTGGGATTGTGTCCATGGGCATCGCCCTCAGTTGGCAGGTGGGGGGCGTCAGTCTGTGCTCCTGGGGCTGTTCTGATCTTGTGGGTAGGCAGGAGAATAGGTGATGAGGAAGGGAGGTGGCAAAGAAGGGAAGAGTTGAGGAAAAAGGGGGCAGAGGACAAGGATGGAGCAGGGTCATTTAGGGAAGCTTTAATCCAGCTGCCCTCTCTCCTTGTATTTCTGCAGCACTCTCTAAGGCGGCTGAAGTCTATTTTAAGGCAATACAGAAGATTGGGGAGCAAGCCCTGCAGAGCTCCACCTCGCAAATGCTGGGTAAGTTTCTCCAATGACCGTCTCTAGGAGGTAGGTCAATTTGAAATGTTGCCCTCCTCTCCAGCCCATCCCATCCCCGCCCCAGTGCTCCCATTGCACCGAGCGGCATGAGGAACGAAGGACCGCACTGGGAAAGGAGCCTGAGTCTCCTGCATGACAACCCCCGATGCGCTAGGCCCGGTGCGTGCAGCACTCCCAGCCCCCACTGATCCCGAGGCCTGAAAGCCGGGCTTTGTGCGTGGCCTTGCAGAGCACTAACCCCCGCAGAGCACTAGGCCCAGCCTCCCCATGTCCCACCCGCTTCAGAGACGGAAGCCCAGGCCTCCTGCTCTCCATGGTAGAGCAGCGCACGGAGCCCTGGGGATCGCACAGCCCTGGCTGCAGCATTCTGATCCAAGCGTCCCAGCTGTCATGTCACACAAACCATGTTCCGCATCCTCCCGGCGCTGAGGGAAACTCTGAATACATGAACCAACCGTAACGACGCTGTGCTGCCTTCGTGAGTCTGCAGCCAGCCTGAATCGAGAACTCGGCGAGACGGGAGGCAGCCCCCGTTCACCTGTGTGGGTTAGCTCTGAAACCTAAAGATGGCAATTTAACTATTTCACTGCTGATCACGTTAGCAAAAAGATCCAGCTAAACGTGGTTATCTCCCAGTCCCCAACTGCCTCCCATGCCTTCCTCAGATCCCCAGTTGCTTCCTACTCAGCAACCCGTCACTCTAACTACCCCCATCCGTCGCAACTTATTCATACAAAAATTTGTGGCACATCTCAAACGGAAAACATAGGGACAGTGTAAACTAAATGGACTGTACTATCAAAACAAGCCACGTAGGGCGGGCACCACTAAGTGTGCTAGCATATTTAATTCTGCATTCTTTACAAACAGGATATTTAATGCAGATGAAGCTGTCACCAAATTTTCAGCCTGCTGCCACAGTGTCATGCAGAAACCAGGGTCCTTGGGGCAGACTGTCGATGTGGCTTGCTGTGAAGTACACAATGGCTTGCCCTGGGGCACAGATCCCAGCCTTCCAACCCCTTGCTAACTCCACTATGCAAAAGACTGGGAGACCGGGAGCTGGTACCACGGTTTCCCATGGCACACTAAGCTACTAGCCCTCGGGTGTGGTTTATAACATGCAGATTCTGAGGGTAATCAGTGAAATCATAGAAAGGGATTGAGCAGCTGTTATAGAATGAAGCGAATTGGCTGAAACCCTCTCCTCACACCTTGGACCCAGCCCCAGCAGACAGCTTATGCATAGCAATAGTAGTTGGACTTTTGCACCAAGATAACGCTGCGCCCAGTCATCTAACAGTGGCGATTAGTGCTAATGGCCCCTTTGTTCTAACTCTGGGGGAGAATGATGCACACAAGGAGGAAGGTCTGATTATGATACTTTGATCTCTTTTCTTGAAGGCCAAATTTTGATACAGATGTCTGACACCCACAGAATTATGAACTCTGACCTGGAAGTAGTGGTGAGTATCTTGACATGGCCCATCTCTACTGGGAGCAGCCGGTAGCCGTATGCTGGGCCTAATGGAGCTGTGTTTTATGGAGCTGCGGTGGCCAGATGCCACCTGTTGTTTCCATACCGAGTTTCGGGTGGGTTGCTCCCAGTTTGTGGTGAACAGAACTGGGGGAGGGGGTAGGGTTGCCAACTTTCTACTCGCACAAAACCGAACACTCTTTCCCCGCCCCTCCTTTGAGGCCCTGCCCCTTTTCACTCCATCCCCCCCTCCCTCTGTCGCTCAGTCTTCCCACCCTCACTCATTCACTCATTTTCACCAGGCTGGGGCAGGGGGTTGGGTGCTGGGGGTGGAGTGTGAGGGTTCCGGCTGAGGGTGCGAGCTCTGGTATGGGCCTGGGGATGCGGGATTTGGGGTGTAGGAGGGGGCTCCAGACTGGGACTGAGGTGTTTGAAGGGTGACAGGGGGATCAGGGCTGGGGCAGGGGGTTGGGGCATGAGGATGGGTGAGGATTCTGGCTGAGGTTGAAGACTCTGAGGTGGGGCTGGGTATGAGGGGTTTGGGATGCAGGAGGGTGCTCTGGGCTGGGATTGAGGGGTTCAGAAGGTGGGAGTGGGATCCGGGCTGGGGCAGGGGTTGCAATGTGGGAGGAGGTGCAGGCTGTGGCTGGGGGTGTGGGCTCTGGGGTGGGGTTGTGGATGAGGGGTTTGGAGTGCAGGAGGGTGCTCCGGGATGGGACTGAGGGCAGAAGGAGGATCAGGGCTGGGATAGGGGGTTGAGGCGTGGGAGGGGATCAGGGGTGCAGGCTCCAGGTGGCGCTTACCTCAAGCAGCTCCCAGAAGCAGCGGCATGTCCCCCCTCCGGCTCCTACATAGAGGCGCAGCCAGGCAGCTCTGCGTGCTGCCCCGTCCGCAGGTGCTGCCCCCACAGCTGCAGTTCCCGGCCAATGGGAGCTGCAGAGCCGGTGCACAGGAGCCGGAGGTGGGTCATGCTGCTGCTTCTGGGAGCTGTGTGGAGCCACAGCAGGTAGGGAGCCTGCCTTAGCCCCCCTGTGCTGCTGACTGGACTTTTAACAGTCCGGTCAGCAGTGCTGACCAGAGTCGCCAGGGTCCCTTTTCGACCAGGTGTTCTAGTCAAAAACCAGACACCTGTCAACCCTAGGAGGGGGATGTAATCTAAGCAGCATCCAGTTCTGATGTGCCAATATTTCCATCTCCCTCCCTGGTAGTGCTGTTGGGGGTGGGGGTAGAAAGGGGAGGACTTGTGTAAAACAAGGATGTTAACCCTTTCCCAGCTGTGTGGTTATTGATATGACAGCAGTGTCTAGAGGTCCCAACCTACATGGAGAGACAGCCTTCGCCCTTGAGAGCTTTCCGTCTGGATAGACAAGACAAAACGTGGGAGGAAAAGTGGTATCGACTCTCTGTCTGCAGATGCCTGGCTAAGCATGTCCATCAGGAGGCAGAGGAGTGGGGTTTCTCCTGGGCACTCCCTAACTCTCCCGTTTCGGGTCCTCCCACCCCCCAGCTGTCAGCAGTGCCCAGTAACACCAGTTGCTAGGGGCAGTTTGTAACAACTTCTCTGTCACGTCTAGGCTCAGACGTTCCACAAAGACCTGCTGCAGCATATAGAGAAAAACACCAAGCTGGACATGCAGTTTATCAAGGTGAGCCGCAGTCCTTCCCTGTCCCTTCTGAGCTGTTTGCAGGCTTCCCCCTCCCTCACCCCTAAGCAGGGTGCTGGAGCTCTCTCCCCACACCCTCACTGTGCCCCTCCCTCCTTTGAGTCCCTTAGCGCAGCTCAGGCTTTCACCCTCTCGCTGGTTTAGATCATTGTTTCATCCCTGAGGCGTTTTCAAGGATATTCCAGGCTTTCCCTGGGGCAGAGGTTGGGGAGTGTCTCGTGCCAACTGGAGAAAGAGAGACTTTCCTTTTGCCTAGCTGCCATGTCCTCATGGCCTGACTTGGCCAGCTCTCCTTTGGAGTTGCTAGGATTCACTGGGCTCCTAAGTCCCATTTTCAAAAGGAATTTACACCCATTGACTTTCAATGAGATTTAGACTCCTAAGTCCCCTCCCCGCTTTAGAAAATGTTCCTCATAGTTTCTGGTCTCCTTCTGTGCTCTCGGCAGGACAGCCATCAGCAGTACGAACTGGAGTATCAGCACAGGGCTGCCAACCTGGAGAAGTGCATGTCGGAGCTGTGGAGGATGGAGAGGACTCGAGACAAAAACACCTGGGAAATGAAGGTGGGAAATGAAGGGGAGGTAAGGATGGCCCTGAGACTCAGGCGAGTCTGGAATGAGGAGAGTGGTCATCACAAGCAGATGCTGATGATGCCTCCAGAGTCCTAGATAGCTTCTAGCTTGTCTCTCCCTTCCTTAGAATGGAAGGGGGTGCTCCCTTAGATGCAAAAGGCAGCAAGCTGACATACAGATAGGAGACATACTTTTTCACACAGGGTACCGTTAATCTGTGGAACTCCCTCCTGCAGAATGTTTCTGAGGCAAACTGCGTGGAAAGACTAAAATAAGATTAGGGGCCAGATCCCTATAAATGTTGTATGCTGCTTCAGCATAACAAAGGGGTTGTAAAGGCTGATGACCCAGTCATGTGAGGGGAACCCCGGGTGTATGCCCCCAAATACTGCTCTGTGCAGACTCAGGGTGCTGCACTGACATCAATCCCTCCTCTGCTTGTCCACCCAGGAGAATGTGAGGCGCTTGCAGTCAGAGATGCAGGCATTTGTCTCTGAGAGCCAGCGGGCTGCCGCGCTGGAGGAGAAGCGCCGCTACCGCTTCCTGGCTGAAAAGCACCAGCTGCTCTCCAGCACCTTCCTCCAGGTGTACAGCAGGGTAAGGAGGGGGCTTGACCTGAGGTTGGGGGGAGGGACATAGCCATAGCCCCTTTGTCCTGCCCTGAGTGTAGGGGACTGGACTAGAAGACCTCTTGAGGTCCCTTCCAGTCCTACATTTCTATGATTCTATGTGGGGATGTGTAGCTTACAATTCTTGTCTAAGAAAAGTTTCTAACCTAAAGCAGCTTTTCTGCATCACCGACCCACATGGTGGGGGATCCACCGTTCGAAGATACAGAGAGAGCTGCCTCTTTGTCCACTAAGTGATGGTTCACAAGGGGCCCTTCTGCTTCTCTTTATACCCCTCAAAGTTCATTGTCTTTTCCTTAAGAGTTAGGATGACCCGCCAGGGTTCAGACTGCGGTATCCTGCAGTGTGCCGATGTCATGCTATTGCCCCATCCTCCTGATAACTGGTGTTTATCTCCGAGGCAAATTGTCTCTGGCATCATCATGCTCAATTGACATCATAGACCGAGGCAAGCAGGCAAATCAACATTCCTTTGTCTAGGACAAACTTGTTCATGAGGTCTGCCCCCAAAGCATAGTGCATTTCTGGCGCATGTACATAGCTCTTTAAGCACCGTCCATCACACGATGATATTGATGACCGGTGTGTCACCAGCTTTGAGCTGATACTTCACGCAACACTTGTCACAGATAAATGCCGTGACAGCAGTGTGTTAGGGGTAGTGAGTATGTCAGGCCTGATGGGAATTACAGAACAGTCGGCCCTCTGCCAATCAGGATTGAGGGGCTCGTAGAGTGGCGAGGGTGTCTCACCTGCCTCAACCTGCTGATGGCAATGCACTTAGGTACAGGTTGTAGCTTGTTTTGGGTCCTCACTCTTTAATTTCCCCTTTCCACCTCACAGCTGATCTGCTCCCATTCTCCCCCTGATCTCTCCTCTCAATCTTTCCCCAGGCCTGGGGCATCATCCAGAGCAAGGTGCCAAAGTGGAAGGAGCAGTTGGAGGCCAGCCGCAATCCAAGCAGCAGACACTCCCCGAGCCTGCTCAGTGCCTCCCATGGCCAGGGGTACACGTCAGGCCGCCTGACTCCCAGCTGCCTCGACATGGTGAGAAAAATGCCATCAAACGATCTGTCCAGTAATGGGGGGGTGCCTGGGATGGCCCCTCCCAGGGCAGAGATCCCAGAACAGAGGGTCAGCCCAGCTTTTTCCCAGGGTCTGTTATTTTTTGAGGGGTGGGAGGCAATCCCCTGTGTCCCCATTAATCTATACCTCCAGGCCTCACCTGATTTTCCTCCCTTGGTAGCATTAGCTATACAAGACGAGGTGTGGGGGGTGGGTGGGGAAAGCTTGTGTGTGTAGGAGTGTTGGGGGTGGGGAAGGATACAATCCTTTAGGGACCAGGCTTCTCTTGAAGAGAGATCTCCTCTATGTGGTGCTCACGCTCACCTTCATTTCCTTCCAACAGCCTCAGAGGCCTCTGGGAGATTTTGGCTCAGCCATGACTGGACGTAGTTCAAGCCCCTTCCCCCAGGAGCCTGCAGAACTTCTTAGACCCTCTCCTCAGCCAGAGCCAACCAGGAGAGGTCTGCAGAAGACTTCATCTGCTGGTAAGACTGGGTAGATGGGGGTAGTGGTGTGAGGCTGGTTGTACCTTATTTGAGCAGGTACAGGCTGGATTTGGGAGGGACAAATCTGTCCATAATGCATTTGTCCCAGGGTGCACTTGGGCACCTGTTGTATGCAAGGACGAGAGGGCAGGGTATATGGAGGGTGGGGGTGAAGGCCACAAGTGAATGAACAGGGAGCCAAACGGGCAGGGGCAGGGCCCCTTTAGGGAAGCTGTGTGAGTGGGATAGGGAAGCCCAGGTCCTAATGGACAATGGAGGTTTCTCACTCCTTCAGTGGTGGGTCCCTCCTAGCCAGGCTGGGGTCTTGCAGGGGGAGTCTGGGGTTGAAAGAAGCCCTTTGAATCCTCTCACGCCTTGGTGGCTCTTGGCAGGCTCACTCTCCGCCAGCCAGCGCTCGCGCTCCAGCTCCTTCGGTGAGCGGGCAGGAGGAGGCAGCAACGTGTTTAGAGTCCAGACAATTGTGCCCCACTCTGCTGGCACCAACCGCACCTTGCTGGGGTTCAACCTCGGGGACATCATCATGGTGCTGATCCCAGAGGCGCAGAACGGCTGGCTGTACGGCAAGCTAGAGGGATCATCCACGTAAGTGCGCTCGGCCTGTCTCCGTGGTGCTGGGCTGGAGGGGGGATCTTGGCGAAGGCAGCAAGCCAGCTGTGAAGAGCTGGGCTCCAAGGGTTAATGCCCTGCCCTCAAGCCTTTCTGCTTAAAAGAGGCAATGCCGGTCGTGGTCTAGCCAAGGGGTTTCTCACTTACGTGGGCAGCAGCTACTGCTCCGGCACAGTGCTTGGCACCACATGGAACAGTTACCGAATGGCACGACAGGTGCCATCCCTGGCCTGGCATCCGATATGGGGCATGGGTTACTGGCAACCTGGGGCAGGGTGGGGGTTGGAATTTGTGGGGCACCTGCTCGCCATATAGTTCTTACCCAGATGCTGCCTTTCTGTTTGAGGTTCATTAGTCCCAGCTGTGTCTGCCTTTGGAGAAGGGGAGTTTCCAGAAGAGAGTCCCAGGGGAGTCTCCAAAACTGTCCTCACTTTCTGGAGTTGGCCTTGTCTCTGTCCAAAAAAGTGCCCAAAATGAGCCCCCTCCCAACGGTGCAGGGGGAGCTCTTCCAGGAAAACCCAGGTGCTGGTGGCTTAGTAAATGGTGCTCTTTCCTCTAAGTCGTCCCTGAACGAAGGCCTTGACCTGGTGCTAGAGGGGGTCCACGTGCTGCTGGAAGTACTGTTCTTTCAGCTCAGACACAAGGCAAAGGCTCGGTGACTGGTGGCCATTTTAAGATCTCATCATGGCCCTCCACGCAATGGGCATGTTTGCCCCTGTGCCCTGGCCAGACTCCACGACGTAAGGGAAAGGGAATGCTAAGAAACGTGTTGCTGCAAAGGCTCATTGTCCCCTCTGTCTCCGGGGCCTTAGGAGTGGCTGGTTCCCCAAAGCTTTCGTAAAGCCCCTGGAGGGAGTAAGAGACCCGGAGGAACCGCCCAGCAGGTAATGGGAGCTGCTGAAGGGCATGTTTGTACGTCTTTCACGCAAGTGTGTGATGCAATGTCCTGTGTGGTGCTGCCCATCAAGGCTACGGCTCTTGAGCACGCTCAAGAACTTGTCTGAGGGCCATTGGCACTCTTGGACATGGCTTTTCTCGATTAAACTGTGACATGTTGCTCTCATTACGGCTCTCTCAATAAGGGCACAATATTTCCAGAGGCCTTTAAATCTCTAGTTAGGTAAATCCTAGGGGTACATATTCCGTGTGGAAACCGAAATATTCCCTCTGGAGAGATCCTGGGAAGGGGGAGGACCCAGACCACATTTGCTGTATGGAGAGACCCCAGAGCACTCTTCCCCAGAGCTGGATTCTGGCCTTTTCTTCTTCCTTTTCTTCTTGGGATCTCTCCTTTCCGCTCTTGTTCAGGTCCTTCCCGCTGCGGAGCAGTCACAGCGTGGATGGCCTGGATTGCCCCAGTGTCCCATCAGCAGGGAATTACCGACACGACGCTGCCCCGCCCCAGTCACCAACCCCTTCTCCAGCCTCACGTGGTGCTGGCAGCCGCCGGAGCAGCTTGGTTAGCGCTGCTGCTCCTTCGGATTCCAAGGTGAGTGGGCGCGGCGCTATTCTAACCTGAGCTAAGGCAGTGAGAAGGGATCTGTGGGTTAGGGTGTGTCCCTCAACCAACACTGACCTTCGCTTTCACATCCTTTCTAATTATGAGGATAGTTAACTGGTTACCAAGGGAGGCTGTGGAAACCCCCATCACGGGAGGGTTTTAAGAACAGGGTGGACAAACACCTGTCAGGGATGGTCTAGGTTTAGTCAGTGCCTCAGTGCAGGGAGCTGGACTTGGTGACCTCTTGAGGTCCCTTCCAGCCCTACATTTCTGGGATGCCATGATACACACCCGCTCCAACCACGCTTAGCGGGAAGGGAAGGGTCATCCTGACCTCACTGAATCACAGATGTCATCCATCTCTCCCATGCTTCTGGGCCTCTTTAGTGCTGCTGCTGGTCATCCATGAATCCACCCTAGCTGATCTCAGCTACTCTGCTGGGCATGGGCTGCTTTGCAGCTACTCCTGTCCATCCCTTTGCACCTCCCTGCAAGATGAAGTCGTCTTCAGCACAGCTCCTGTCCATCCGTCCCTAGCAAACTCTGTGCTCTATCCCGTGGAAGAGCCCTGGCCCCTGGGCTCCTCTCACTTCTTCCCTTTATTACGCAGCAGGGGCCCTTCAGTTCACTCCTCTTCTCCACGACATCCCAGCCTGGTTTCTGGTGGCTCCGGGGTGGCAGCTCTTTCTGCTAAAAGTAGGACCATGAGTGATGGAGCTGGGCTGGAGACCAGCTGACAGAGATGCCGTCCTCCTTGCCCTGATAAGGCAATAGCTCTTTTGTGTGCCTCTTCTAAAGGCAGCTGAGGATGGGGAAGGGTGAATAAAAGCCTGGGAGCAGAGGTCCTGCATTTGGGTCTCAGCAAGGTGGGGGATAGAATACAGAGGCTTTCACCCAATTTGGACCCAGAATGGGGCAGGAAGGCAGGGTGAAGGGCAGAAGTGTGTTTGGATGGCACAGGGGATTGGGGGATGGGATTTGGAGCCTGTCCTCTCTAGGTGATTGGTTCCAATCCCAGGCTGGAGGGACCTGGATGGTTCAAGGGATTGAGAAATGGAATATGTAGCTTTTCACCTCTGGGTCTGTGGTTCTGGTGAAGCCCCAGTCTGCCCAGCTTGCGGGATTGGGATGCAGACATGTAACGTACCCCCTAAAAGTCACTAGTTCCAATCCAGACCCAGGCTGGGAAACTGGACAGCTCAGGTGATCGAGGAGTGGGAGCTTTTCTCCTCTGGCTCTGAGCCAGCCGCAGGTCAGCAGTCAATGAAAGTCAATCCCAGCTGATGACTGTGGAGCAAGCTGTGTGAAATGAGTTGGGGTCTTAATCCAGCGCCTAGTGGGGCAGATATTTGCATCACAAGTCCCACTATCGCCAGTTGTTATCACTCCCTTCGGGGGCTCGGCAGGTACCGGGATGAAATGGGCTGTGGCAACTGAACTCTCCTCTCCGGGTTGGTCCCTCCAGGGCAGCCCAGAGGCCGTTTAGGGCTGTGAATGTTGGGATCTTGCTGTATCTGTATATTCTATGAGTAGGGCCCTACCAAATTCATGGCCCATTTTGGTCAATTTCACAGTCACAGGGTTTAAAAATAGCAAATGTCATGAGTTCAGCTATTTAAATCTGAAATTTCAGGGTGTTATAATTGCAAGGGTCCTGATCCAAAGAGGCATTGTGGGGGGGTCGCAAGGTCATTGTAGGGGGGGTTGCAATGCTGCTACTCTTACTTCTGTGCTGCTGCTGGCGGCAGCGCTGCCTTCAGAGCCCGGCAGCTGGAGAGCGGCGGCTGCCGGCCGGGAGCCCAGCTCTGAAGGCAGCGCCGCCGCCAGCAGCAGGGCAGAAGGAAGGGTGTCAATACCATACCTTGCCATCCTTCCTTCTGCCCTGCTGGTGGTGGAGGGTGACATGCTATGGCATTGCCACCCTTACTTCTGTGCTGCTGTTGGCAGGGTGCTGCCTTCAGAGCTGGGTGCCTGGCCAACAGCCACTGCTCTCTGGCTGACCATAAGGGTGGCAATATCATGAACCCCTGCAACTCCCTTTTGGGTCAGGACCCCCAGTTTGAGATACGCTGGTCTCCCCTGTGAAATCTGTATACTATTGGGTAAAAGCACATAAAAGACCAGATTTCACAGGTGGGGAGACCAGATTTCACAGTCTGTGACCTGTTTTTCATGGCCGTGAATTTGGTAGGGCCCTATATATGAGGCTGTAGGAAGCATGCAGGGGGCAGGAGATGGTATCCCAGGCCCTCCTGTGATCAGAGGGGGCATCTCTGGCCATGCTGGCCTGTGAATTCTAGTGCCAGTTTCATTTGTTTGCTCTTTGCTGTGCTCTGCGGATCCTGAACTCCCATGATCAGAAATGCACCCTCCTCCCTGAGAAAGAGAGGGGGGGCTGGGAGCCTGTGTGTGGAGGGACAAAATCCCCTCTTCCCCTTGCACAGAAAGGGGGATATTTGTTCTCTGCAATTCTGCTTTAGTGGGATTTTTCAAAAGCACCTAAGCTATTTAGGAGCCCAAGTCCAATAAATGGGAATTGGAGACTGGGATATGGAGTCTATCATCCCGTTAGTGGGACTTGGGCTTTTTAATTGTTTAGGTGCTTTTGAAAATCCCACTGTGTGTTTGTGTGTGTGTGTGTCTTTCCCTCCTCCACCCTTTGTGCCTCTCTCTAACCTGCACAATGTGCTTGCTCTCAGATTTTGACCCTTTATCTCGTTTTGTTGCAGAAGTCAGCTATGCAGGAGCAGCCCCCAGAGCTCTTCCCCCGGTAAGTGAAGTCTGGGATCCCTGGTGGTTTTATCTTATTGTTTGGAAAGTCCTGGAGAACTGGGGAGGTGCCTGGGGAAAAGGAAGTGTGGTACCAGTCTTCCAAAAAAGGAAGGAAGGATGATCATGACAATTACTGCCCTGTTGACTAACTCCTATTGCTGTTAAAATCATAGAACAATGAATGAGAGGAAGGAAAAAACACTCAGGCTCTAGAAAGGCCCCCCAGGCTCCTCTCTGTCCTCTCCTGGAGGAACTGGAATAAGAGCTCTCAGGTTGAGGAGATGATGAATTGGGTCCCTCAGAACTGCCCATTTGGAAGGGTCCAAAGGGAGGGAGTAACTAAGAGCAAATTAGGACAGGAAAGTCAGGCCAGTGAAAGCTGCTGGATCATCACTTAGTCTCCCAAGGGAAGTGGTATGGAAGCCCCATCATGAGGGACACTAAAACTATTCTGGACGGGCACTAACAAATGTACCATAGTGAGCAAGCTGCACCAGCCCCAGGGAGATGACAAGGTGGATCTGACAGGCTTTCGCCATCTCCTCTCCGTCCTCTGAACCTTTCTGAGAATACAAAGTGGGGTGAGCTCTCTAGTGGGGGATGGGATGGGCGACTGGCAGGGCAGGAGGCGACTCTTGGAAATGCTGCCCAATGGTCAAGGCGGATTGAAACAGCAGGGGGACCTCTTGCTTGCCCCAGCCAAAGGGCAGGGGGAGAGGAGGAGCCACATGCCCAAGTCACCTTCCTATTCTCTCTTATTTGAACCATTGCTCCCTCTCCCAACTCCTCCTCCTTCACTGTCTAATTGCTCATCTTGTGAACTGTGCCAAGGCTAGGGGGGAATGGCCATGCCAGGGTGGAGGAGGGGTTCCTGTCCAGGGAGAGGGAGGGGAGTGGCTCTACCAGGAGGGGGTGAAGAGGAGAGGGAGGGAATGGTCCTGTCAGTAGGAGGTTGGGGGGGCAGTCCCATGCAGGGAAGGAAGGGGAATGGACCTGTCAGGGGGCATGAGGAGGAAGGTTACCAGGAGAGAGTATGGGGATGTATTATAATTAATGGCATTGGTAACTTGCACCTAGTGGGCCCCCATCCGAATGAGACTGTTTCTCACTCTCAGCAGGGAAGCTTTCCACTGTCCCTGCAGCGGGTCCCCATAACATTCTCTGTGACGGGGCCTCTGCCAGGGCCCCATGGCCGGCGGTACTGAAACAGGCTTTCCTGAGCCTTTATTTCTCCTCTTGCCTTTCTCCTTACAGCGGCACCAATCCATTTGCCACAGTAAAGCTGCGCCCCACCGTCACCAACGACCGGTCTGCACCCATCATCCAGTGAAAGGAGGCGGTGGAGAGCAGCAGATTCTGGGGGGTTGACAGAAGCAGAAGTGCTAGAAACACACAGTCCTTTCCCGTTCCTGGGCCACCGTGACCTCGGGTTGGCGCTAACCTAGTGCAGTTTCTCAGGGCACGGCCCCAGCGGTGGAGCGTCTCTGTCTTGCCCCCTGTGTCCTGCGCTCTCCAGCAGTAAATAGATTCCCTGGTTTTCTTTGGCGCTCTCTTTGGAGTGATGTGTGTGATGCTGGTCATGCTGAGTGGAAGGCGTCCCCGGGATACCGGTGCTGGTAGCATGGGCAGGGGGTTGCTTATACCTAAGCACTGGGAACTGGAGGAGGGCACGTCTCTCATTGGTCTGTGCACCTGCGTTGCAAGGGGTGCTATTGGCAGGGGAAAAGGAGAACCCTACCCAGCCCCTACTCTCTTTGTTGTAAAGCACTGACGGTTATTTGGCCACTGAGCAGATTCCTGACCTACGTTTGGGGTTAGGTCCCTGCTCGATGGATCAGCGGATAACTGCATGGCAGGGGTCTTCTCCTCTCGGCCCCAGGGCCTTGGGCAACTGGCCACTGCATTTCCAAGAGCTTTGTGGGGAGGCTGCCTGCCCGTTCGCAGTGCCCTCTCCTCCACCCTCTTGCTTGGTAGCCCCAGGGTTGGATTAAGATGGGAGGGGAAACCCAGCTGCGCAGCCTTGTTTGATTCTGTACATAATAACAATAATATATTTTTTAAATAAAATGGAAGACACAACCTCCCTGTGTGTCCTGGTTCCTCTGACCGTCCTTCCTGTCTGCCTCCCCGGGGGGATGCCAGGGGCAGGTGTCCACCAGGGAAACTAAGATTTGGGAAAGCTTAGCCTTGGGTAGGTCCACACAGTAAGCGGCAGCTTGTGGCAGTCTCGGAACCTGCATCTACAGCCTTGGGCTTGGGGGGCTCGCACTACGGCTCTAAAAATAGCTCTGTAGACCTTCAGGCTTGGTGTGGAAGCCTAGGCAGGTGGGTTGGCTTCAGAGCCCGAGGCGCAATAGCAACCTGGCTGTTTTTAGCGCCATGGCGAGAGCCCCAGGCTGTTGACCTAGGCTCTGAATCTCGCTGCTGCAGGCTGTGTAGACATACCCTATGGTGCCTAAGCCTTGCTAATACGTGTGGCTCGAGTGGTTAAACCACCTCGACAAATCTCTGAGTCTTCTGCCTCCACCTGCCTAAGGGACCGGGAGTTTGCTCCTCAGCCTTGCTGTGGCCCCTTGGTGCCGGGTAAAACGGAGGAAAGGGTCTCCAATGCTCTTGCTATCGGGAGCCACCTGTCTGCTTCTCTTGGCCTCTCCATCTCGTTTACAATCTCGCTTCTCCTGTGCTGCAGCCTCACTAATGTCTCCTTTCCTTCATTTGAATTCAGCTTCACAGCAGCACCGAACACTGTGGTGTGTTTTGAGCCAGAGTTCTTGTGAAAGCCACTGCCCGGAGGAAAGCTGTAGAGAGTGTGTGAGAGAGAGACAGACAGACAGGCAGGCCTGCAGCTGTATTAGAGCTGTGGTTTTAACTTGTACATCCTCCTTGCCCACTCACCCTGGACATTCTGCTCCTTCCATGCAAGTTGGCCCTCAAGAGTAGAGTAAGAGGTGGGTGATCTTCTAACCTCACACTGAGTACCTGTAATTTCCGGCCATTAGGGGGCAGCAAAGTCCTGTGTTCCCTTTTCCTTGCTGAGCACAGGGCGCCGCCCTGCTGAGAGAAGGCCTGGGGGTCTCTGGGAGGCAGGGTGGTGGGTGTTCCTAGAGAAGCCAGTCAGAGTACTGAGGAGGGTGATGTGTCTGGAGAGTTGAGTGAGTGGTGCCCAGAGAATGGCAAGGAGGCGTGAGCTCTCCCCTACAGACCATTGGCACCGGGGGATATCTAGAGCTGCAGGAACAGGGGTCCTACTAACCCTCTCCCCATCCACCTCTCCGCACTGGAATGTGGCACCCCCCTCGCTTCCCCCCGTTACCCCTGCACAGAGTGTGGTTCCCCGGGAGAATCGGTGGCGTCAGCCCCTTGCTCTGGTGTTGAGTTTGAGAGTCACCTTTTAAACCGGCTTTAATGAAGATACGCCTGGCCTCCCTGTCTCCGGCTGGGTCACTGCTGTGTGTGTGTGTGTGTGTGTGTGTGGAGTTCTTCCCCACACTCGGTGCTTCACGAGGCCTGCACACAAACCCAGCATTGTTGTTTCGAGCTCTCCTGGGGGGAGGGTGGGGAGAGACCTGCTGCAGCTGCTTTAGCCAATTAGCCTTATTAATAGACATTCACCACCACCACCACCACCACCACCCCCCCGCAGCTCCCCAAAGCCCCTCCGGCTCCCTTCCCTCCCTGCTCTGTTACCCCTGCCCCCCTGCAGGAATTTAGAGATGGAGGAGGGGGAAGGAAGCTAAGAAGCTTAATGGATTAAACAGCAAGCCTTTCACTTCTGGGGACCAGGGTGTGCATGTCTTAAATCCTTTGGCCACACCTGGAATGAGTCTTGCCGGTCTCAGGTGGAAAGCAGACTTCTGGTTTTATTATGGTGACTTAACCCGCCCTCACTCCCCCTCCAGTCAGCTGCAGAGGCTGCCTGAATTCTGCACCCCACCCCAACGGGTTTGCTTTTTTTATGGTTGGTGACTGTGTTCCTCCTGGTAGCATTCCTCCTGGCGCTCTATGCGCACTGATCGCCCCAGAGCACCCCACCATCCTAACGCCAACGGCTCTGCCTGCTCTGGGTGAGTGCCGTTTGGAGTGTGCTAGACCGCCAGCCCTGCCCTCCATTCACTTGGCTTTTTTGTGGAGCCTGCAACAGAAGGGAACCCTGTTCAAACCATGGTGAACTCTTACTAGCCCTCCAGCTTTATGCCACGAGGAGATGGGAATAACTCATGAGATTTTCCACACTTCTTAAAAGGAGAATTTACCCCAGGCAAGTGGTAAGGAGGCTGTTCAGGAAGGCCTCCATGTTCCTCCCCTGTCTATCTACTAGCATATGTGGCCCTCATCAGCACTGAATCCAAGCACCTGCTTGCTACTTCAGAGCATTCCCTGCAGGGCCACTCTCGGCTCTGCTTCCTTTGCTCCATCATTGTACCCTGTCTCCACTGCAGCACCTCCATACTCCAGCACTGCACCCTTGTCCTGTCACTGCACCTCCACCCCATGCCCTGCTCTGTCCCTGCATCCTCTGCACCATTCACTGTAAACACCTGCATCCTGTCACTGCATTCCCTGCTCCGTCACCACACCCTATCCCCCTCCTTAACCACTGCACCCCCTGCCCCATCCTTCTGCTCCCCCTGCTCCAGGACTGCACCTTCCCTGCCCCGCCTCTTCAGCACATCCCACTGATTGAACTGCGCATTCACGCTCCAGCTTTGTAAAGCTCCTTGATGTTGTTGCTTAGGCTGCTCCATCCTGATAAGCCAAGAGACAAATGTTAAGAGTCTCCCTGCTAAGGAAAGTGAGTGCAGAGGGGAAGCCATAAGGAATCTTTGGCCAGGCTCCCAGCTGTCTCTCTGTGCTGAGCCATGGGATTACCGGGGAATTCTGGCCCAGGCATGCAGGCTGCTCCTTCCCATTGGCTGGAAAAGCTTCTTAAAAATGGAGAGGTGGTTTCTGCTAGATCAGCACCTCTGATGCTTTGCCGACTTTAAAACATAAGCAGCTGCTGACCCACATCCACAGTGTAAACACCTTGGGGCTCAAGCTGCAAGCTGTGCTGCACCCAGGGACTCCCAGCGGACAGGACTTGGCGGGAGTGGGGGGGGGTCTCTGCAGCAGTTGGAGATCACTGCATGACCCCGCCAGCAGCAGGTGGTTCAGGAGAGGACAGGAAGCAGTGCAGGATTTTCTGCAATCCAGATTGAAGGGGGGACTTTGCTGTTCAGCAGAACAAAGCAGGCTGCTGCCAGGCATCTGCCATGGAGCTAACCCCGAAAGACACCATCTAAGCTAACGTGCTCCTCCTGGAGCCAAGAAGCGCCACGCAGATCGGCCCCCCGGAACTCGGAGGGTGAACAGGCAGCCGCCGTCCTGCGAGGTTTGTATCCAGATGCACTTTGACGACCATTGATTCATTTGGTAGGTTAGTGGTGTGTGCAGGCTGTTCTCCTGGTTGCCGCCCAGGCTAATGCTGGTCTCAGGGCATAGCCTATTAATAGGTCAGCCTGTGCCAGGGAAAGCTTATCTAATTCTCTCTGGATGCGCTCTCCATGCTCCCTCTGTGACATGGATCCGCTGCCCTTGGAGGCTGGGAGTGTGAGCCCTGGCCCATCACCCGGAGCAGGGACCCCACTGAGCTGGGACACTGGAGGAGAATGCTGGCACTAGTGAGTGGATCCCATTGACTCCCAGTGCCAGCGTGCTCGAGTTGTGAATCCCACTTTGTTCAGCGGTTGGGTCTGGGACAGCTCCCTAGTGGTGGGATCCTGCTGTGCATGGAGGACGATTCTCAGTGCTAGCTCCCGGGGTGTAGCCCACCCCGCACACAAAGGCTGAGGGTCTGACTCTCACCATTAGTGCGCTGCCCTTGCACGTGGGTTTTCTAGCACTGGTGGTAAATCTCGCCCTGCCATAACAGAGGCATCAGCACACTGAGCTACAAAGGTGACGGGTGCTATGGAGACCGCTGAGAATGCAGGTGTGATGCGTTGGGCATTAGTGTTCGGGGAGGAGCCTCTGTGTGCCAATGATCCATCTACTTTAGTGTGTATTTAAACTGCGAATTGAGTTTTTTAAATATCCAAACAAACCTTCCCAGCACTGGAGAAAATAGTAGTGAGCAGTGGTGTGCAAGGACCAGACACAGTGTACATCAGTGCATACAACCCCCGTAGCAATGATCAGAACAGCCAGTGCATTTGTTGTGAACTTCTGAGCGGGAAACCTACGCTCCCCATATTGTTTTTCAGAGCCTGGAGTAAATGGCACATCAGACCATGTTTTGCAAATGAGGAGGTGTGTGCCAGAGGGTCAAATCAATGCCCTTGCCTAGAAGCTATTGAACATTTCAAGCTAGGACACATGTTGCTTATGCCTCCCCACTTCCCAATAAACCTCTGATCATGGTGCTGAGCACAGAGGTTTCAACCAGCTTGACAAACGTAAGGATGAGCAGAGGAATGAACAGCAAGAATCTGGGGCAGGTGTCCATGTGTCTGCCTGGGTGTGTGCGTTTGGCAGCAGACACTCCTCCAGCACAGCTGCATGCATCAGATGATGCCAGTGGTCCAGGTCCAAGACTGATCTGGGAATCTTTGTTCCATTAGAGCACGTGCTCTGTAATACAATAGTAACTTGCTTGCTAGTAAGTTGGAGAGGGGTTTTGGGCGGAGCGGAGAGTGGAGTGTTGCTAAATCAACCTGCCGGGGTGCCACTGTTTGACGTGATCATTTGGAGCAGTAAAAGGTTAGAACTATTGGTGGTTGACAGCAGAATCTGGGTTTATCCTCACCCCGACCGGTGAATACTTAGCGTGGAAATGCCTTTCCCACAGCCCGTTCCTACTGCTGTCACTCATTTGCATTGAATCAGGGAGACTTGGTTGTAAGGCTGAGATTCTTTTTGGCAGTAGGGGCTAGATAAATAAACACAGCATGGGGGGAGTCACAGCTCCTGAGTTCTAATCCTGACTCTGCTGCTGGCTCCCTGGGTGGCCTTGGGCGAGTAATTTATCATCTCTGTGCCTGAGTTTCCCCATCTGTAACACACGTGTGTGTGTGTGTGTGTGTGTGTGTATGAATATTAATGGGGGGTAATGTACATGCCGCACTTTGAACGCTTAAGGTGCTGTACGAGCGCCAAGTCTTATGTCTGGAATGAGTTTCTTGGTGCTGCTTGGCTGCAGGTAGAGAATGCTTGAGCCGGCGTGTGTGTGGGGGGAGCTGGAGCCCTTTATAAATGGGCTGAAACACTGGGCAGAGCTTGCTGGCCCCTTGCCTGCCTGATTTCGGAAGCTCGCAGCACATGCTGGTTCTGCATGTGAGGAGCATTTGGCTAGAACCGTCCAAAGGAAAGACAGCTTAAATCCACCCTCACAGCAAGATCCCTCTGGCCATTGATTTCCTGTGGGACAGGTTCCCAGTGACTGTTGACTAGGCGGCACTGGACTAGGCCTTGTGGGAGAAATACCAGAAATAGCCTTTCCAGCTTCGCTTCAATGGAGCTTGGCCCACGGCACTTGCCCATAGCAGTGTGTTGTGGTTGGACAACTGACCACGTTTTTCCAGAAGAAGGTTCCTCCTGGTGCGGGGAAGGGAGACTCTGCTGAGGGCATCTGGGGTCACCAGCCCTATGCCTACCTCTACGTGCTGAGCCTGGCTCAGAAACCTGATTAGTGACAACTGGCCCAAAGCCAATGGCGCCTTCTCATGCAAATCAGCCCTGCAGTGCATTGTGGGTATAACAGCGTCCCTTACTGTAGGCCCACAGGCAATCTCCCCATTTCAGCTGGTGCGGTGCTACATAGTCCTTGCTCACCCCCTTGCAGACACCCCCTGGAAACACCCAGCCCTATTTTTATTTTTAGTTGTGCCATATTGACCTGCCAACAGCCTACACCATAACCAGTTTGGTTGTGAAACACCCTTCACCCCCTGTGAGGAGTTAGCAATCTCACAAAACTACTGAGGCTGGCTGGTGCTGGGGAAGAAGGGGCTGCTCTCCAAATTTGACTCTTGCCCCATGAAGGTTGTTTAGCCTGAATAATGCTACTCTGCCCTGCCATCTGAGGATCTCAAAGCACTTTATAAACATGAGCACCTCTGTGGTGAGGGGGCTGAAATAGACTCTCTGTTATGCAGGTGGTACAGAGAGGGGAGATGACTAGCTCAAGGTCACACACACAGAGTCTGCAGCAGAGCTGGGGATAGAGCTTAGATCTCCTGCTTCCCCATCCTGTGCCTTGTCTGTGAGAGCCTCCTTGGCTCATGGCAGTCCCAGATCAGAGTGAAGGCTGGGACTTCCCAGGACTGGCTGAGGCAGGGAATGGAGACATCATCAAAGAGTGACCTGTCCGCTCAAAGTACTGCAGCCAGTGGCAATGGGGTGGGGAGAGGCGTTTCGGAAGGAGAGGGGAAACCTGCGTTGCCAGGAGAGGAAAGTGTCATGGCAAGCTGTGAGCTAAGCCTGGGGAAATCCACCTGGATTCTCTGGAACCTGTCATACCATGTGCAATCCACGCTCTGACCAGCAGTGAGAAAGTGCTGTGTGTTAGCAGTTATAGCCAAAGCATAGGGTGTGTTCCTGCAGAGACACGGGAAAGCTATTGGGTGACAAGGAGAGAGGCTGTGGCCTCCCTGTATTGCTGTTGTGTGCTCCCAGGGTCCACCATGCTCAGCATTGGGAAGGGCCCAACGGGCGCCCTGGCATGGACTGTGGAAGTGAGAAAAACAAACCCAGACTGGCCAGTGGGAGCAAAATTCTTGTCCAGCTTAAGGCTTCTGAGAGAAACTCACAAGACAACCCCCCACCCCCAACTCACCCTGCCTTTGTTCTGGCAAAGTAAGTTATATAGGTACAGAGCCCTAATCCCTCTGGCATGTAAATACCCTACAGCTCTAGCTTGCCTCCCCTTTCAAAAATCTGTCTCCTCGGCAGCTCAGAAAGAGGGTGTGTGTGTGTGGGGGGGCTGTCTGTAGTGTGCTTGCAGGGAGCACAAGTGGTGGTTTATAGCATGTCTAGGCCCCAACCCAAACCAGAGTCCTGTTGTGCTAGGCGCTGTGCAAACACTGCTTGAGAAACAGCCCCTGAAGAGCTTCCAGCCTAACTAGACAAGGCAGCCAAAGCATGGGAGGGGAACCAGGCACAAGGAGGCGAGGTGAGGGGACATGCCCAAGGCCACACAGCAGGTCAGTGGCAAAGAGTTCAGAATAGCACCAGGTCTCCTGACTCCCACTCCAGTGCCCTAGCCATTAGACCATGCTGCAGCTCCATGTGACGAGGGGGCAGAGGTCAGAGAAGGTGGGAACAAATACTGGCACAAGTGAATGTAAGCACTTCAACAGGCAGTGGTGGACTGCCGGGCGGAAGGCTGGAGCTGCCATTGTAACCGTGTGTCCTGCATGCTCTTCTCATCCTGCAGCTCTTGGAGATCCGTGTCTACTGCACGCTCTCCCCCGCTTGGCATTGGGTCCCCTCCCCCAAATTAGAAAATGGGGAGGTCTGACCCAGAGGAGGGCCAGCTGCCAGCTTCGGTGAAGCCCCCAGATGGTGGCTGGGGCTGGATAGTGCTGCTGGGCTGCTTTGTGATCACCGGCTTCTCCTACGCCTTCCCTAAGGCAGTGAGTGTCTACTTCAAGGAGCTGATGCACGACTTCCATGTGGGCTACAGCGACACAGCTTGGATCTCGTCCATCATGCTGGCCATGCTGTATGGCACAGGTGAGAACGCTAGTGTGAGCCCCGTCCCCCTTCCAACAAACCCCCACTTTAGCCCTCCCCCACTCAGACACGGACACGGCACAGAGCGGACGTCTCCTTTGGGTCTTTAACCTTCTCTTTATGCTTCCCAACCCGCCTCTGCACTAAAACCAAATGGGAGTTGGGGCAGGGTGAGAGACCTCTGTCCCCAACACCCCTCCCAAAAGGGGGATAAGCATGCAATGTCCTGATCTATGCCCCCTCGTCCCCCATGCCTCAGACATCCCCTATGTCTCCATTGGCACCCTGAAGTTCTCTTTGCCTGCTCATCAGCTCCATTCCTTGGTCAGCCGGAGGGGGTCCCTCTCTTCCCTTTTGCTGCCCTCACTGAAGCAGAGTATAGCTGTCTCCATGTTACACCAAGTCTCTTCTTGCGCCATGGAAAGAAGGAATCAAAGCCAGGTCACCCTTGTGGCAGTGTGGAGCCAGGGCTACTCTGTGTGGACCCTAGAGCTGACGCTGTACCTCCAGAGCAGAGCTGATGGTGAGGGAGGGAGATTTCCTTTGGTCTGAGCATTCTGCATTCACATGCTGCAGGCGTGTGGAGAAGTCACTTGGTCATAGCTGCCCTAACTCCTTGTTTTCTCCGGTTCTCACTCTGGCTTCTCTGCTTCCATTCAGGGCCTGTGAGCAGCATCATGGTGAACCAGTTTGGGTGCCGGCCTGTGATGCTTGTCGGTGGGCTCCTGGCATCTTCTGGTATGATCCTAGCCTCCTTCACGACCAACATTATTGAGCTGTACCTGACGGCTGGCATGCTGACAGGTGAGAGCCCTACGGAGGGGGAGCGCTGCAGCTGGGGGAGTGCACCTGTCGGATCCCAGCAGCTTGGGGCCGGGGGTGGGAGAATGACATAGGCAGGGATAGAGACAGAAGGGACATAGATGATGTTTAACTACCATGGTGACTGGAGATGTATAAATATGTGAAGGCAGAGAGGGGAGGGAGAGATGGGCAGGGGATGATAGAGAGGCCCTGTCTGTGCTTCCACTGGATCTGTGTGAGCAAGACACATGCTTAAATGCAGTTCAGGCTGGCAAGCTGCTACCTGAGGGAGACAAGGCAGAGTGAGGACTTGTGAGGAACACTGGCAGGGATGATGGAGAAATAAAGGGGTCTAAGTCAATGGTAGGATTACATGGCCATAGGGGAGAGAAGTGGAGACTGAGCGAGAAACACACAGCTTCATGACGTGTTTTTTTTCCCCCCCTTTGCTCTGGAGAAACAAAGTTTGGTTGCTGAGGGAAGAGGATTTTCTCCTTACTGTGGATGTGCTCAGGGAGCTGGCGTGGCTGTTGGGAGGACAGCCTGCCATGGCAGCAGCTTTATGGCACTGGCTCTTGAGGCTGGAGGAGGCAAGAGGAGGGGTCTGGGCTGTGACCGAGACTCCTGCCTGCCTCCATCTGGAGCTGCATAGATGGAATCAGACCTGGCCGAAGGACCTCAGTGTCCAAGACCCTCGTTCTCTGGCTGGCAAAGGCTGAGAGCACTGTGAGGACGATCGGCTCAGCACTCAGGGGCTGGCAGGAGAAACACCTTAAGTCTGGCTCATCAATTGATTTAGCAAGATTGGATGGGCTAGAGAAGGAACTCCACACAGCCGTCTTCATACAGAGGCAGAGTCACTAGGGTATGGAGTGGGGGGAAACCACTGAGCTCTGAGAAGGGAAGAGACACACGCACCAGGAGGAAGAAGAACCCATAGTAACAGGAAAAAAAAACCCAAACGCTGGTCCATTAATATTTTCTCTTCTGGATGCAATCTGACAATGGAACAGCCTGAGGTGGGGTCACAGTGGGACTGATCAAGAGTTTAACGGGTAATAGCCCAAGTAAAGTGGTGATGGAGAAGTCCTGATGCAGGCCCTCAGGGAAGGCCTGCCAGTTAGAATGGGGTAGCAAAGGCAGGTGACAGTGGGTGGGTCCCAGTGCAATATAAGCTCTTTGGGATCTGGTCCTGCCTCTGCCTATGAGTTTCATACAGTAAGTCATGTGGGAGAGTCTAAGACTTGGGAAGAGAATTAAACTACATGACAGGGTCTTTGGGCTAGGTGTGTGCATGCAGAATCTCTGAGAGGTTGCATTTGTTGTGGTCCTCTTGTCTCTGTGGTATCTCACCCATTACTCTCTCCATCTCCTCCTTCCCCTACCCCTGCACACAGGTCTAGGTATGGCTCTGAACTTCCAGCCCTCCCTGATCATGCTTGGCACCTACTTTGACAAACGTAGACCTCTGGCCAATGGGCTTGCTGCAGCTGGGAGCCCTGTCTTCCTCTCTGCCCTCTCTCCGTTGGGGCAGGTCTTGCTCGAGAAGTTTGGCTGGCGAGGGGGATTCCTCATCATGGGGGGTTTGCTGCTCAATTGCTGCACCTGTGGAGCAGTCATGAGACCCCTCGAGGCAGGGATGAAGCGGAAGATGGAGAGAGTTCAGGACAAATATGAAGCCAAGGAGATGCTGCCCATTGGGGAAAGGGCAGAGGAGGCCATAAGCACCATTGATGGAGTCAAAAAGTCAAAGAAAACCAAGAAGAAGCAGCAGCCCAGGAAAGGGAAGAAGCTATTGGATTTTTCTATCTTCTCCAACCGGGGGTTTGTCATTTACTCCATTGCTAAGTTCATCATGGTCTTGGGTCTCTTTGTGCCCCCCATATTGCTGGTCAACTATGCCAAAGACATAGGAGTGCCAGACACAGAAGCTGCCTTCCTGCTGTCCATCATTGGCTTCATAGACATCTTTGCCCGCCCTTCCTGTGGGATGCTGGCCGGGCTGAAGTGGATACGTCCCCATGTCGCCTACTTATTCAGCTTTGCTATGCTCTTCAATGGCCTGACAGACATCTGCAGTGCCAGGGCTAACACGTACACGGGGCTGGTCATCTTCTGTGTCTTCTTTGGCATCTCCTACGGCATGGTGGGTGCATTGCAGTTTGAGGTGCTCATGGCCATTGTTGGATCCCAGAAGTTCTCCAGTGCCATTGGGCTGGTCCTGCTCATTGAAGCCTTTGCTGTGCTCATTGGGCCACCCTCAGCAGGTATGTTTGTGCTTGAGAGAGCTGTCGGTCACCCAACTGCCCTCCCGGCCTGACACTGGGACTCTTGACCAACAGGGTAACACTAATGGTTAAGTTCTCTCAAGAATTTGGAAGCATCCAGGCATTTTAACTGCATATTTCTAGCCCTAATTTTTGATTGGTGGAATGGTATCCATAGTCATCCAAAGGCATCCTAGATATCAGAGCAGGGTGGGGTGGCTTCAGTACCTGGCATCTGAAGGGTTCATGAGGCTGCACCTCTTTAATTCCTTGAGGGAGAGGACATCTAAGCAGATTACTGAAGGGAGTTGAATAGTTCAACTCCTATCTTTAGAGAGGAATGAATGAGGGACTATTTCATTGCCTCTGTTTGCACAAGTGGGGGAAAAAGGTGCCCCTGCTTTATGATGTGTGTATGCGAGTACATACACTTCTCTTTTTTTAATAAATTTTTCATAAAGTATACTTTAACAGTAAAATACTTACCTGGTTTTTCATTTCAATTGTCCCTATAAAAAAAGACCATCTGAAATGAAGAATCTGAGTCCAACCCAATGCACAACAAAACTGATATAACCGGTGTGCTGAGAGATTCTTTTTGTGAATTCTATTATTTTGCTCATAAAAAATTAGAAACTAGGAGCATTTAGTTAGGGCTACCTATAGTGGGATCTACCCCCAGTGTTCCTTAATCCTGACCAACAGCACCCCCTGCTATTGCTTTGCGTGGGTAAGAAGAGAAGGTTATGTTGTTGTTAAAGCCTGGCAAATACTGCAAAAAGCATTTGTGAACATTAATGTGTCTAAAAACCAGCAACTTCTCATTAGTAGTCACAGCCCTTCTGCTTTGTTGCTGTGCATATTCATAAGCGTGACTATTTTTGTTTGCGGAAAGCACAAGTCTCATGAATGTTTGTAGCAATGCATCCCTGCCAGAATTGTGCACAGGGCCATCTCAAAATCTTTTTTTAGAGAGAAGATTCAAAGTCTTTCAATCAATAAGGGACTGGCACAGGGGTGCTAGAACAATTTGTACAGTGTGGGTGCTGAAAGCTAAATGGTAAACCGTGGATATGGTGGAAACCACTTCAAGCCAGGGGGTGCGGCAGCACCCCTAGTTCCAGCACCTATGGAATGGCAATAATATGCCTGTGACTAAGGTGAGTTCATCACTCACTCTTTGTAACTAATAGTGAATAGTTTGTTCCCTTGGGAGGGAGTAGCTTGCATAAAGTGTTCGATGAACGTGACCAGTCCTTGTCAGAGTCTATTAGTGGATAACTTGCAAACAGGAAAACAAGGACAAATTTACTGAATACATTATTCACTGAGGTTTTTCTGCTGTATTGTAGGCAAATGCCTACCAGGACCCAGATTGACACCCCTCTGCTCCTTTCCTTAAGCCAAAATTTGAACCCAATCTCTAGCCATGACATGACAGTGCATGAAACACAGCGTGATTGAGCTCTTCCCCCTGCTGTGCCAACCATCCCATTGCCATGTTAAATCAAACCCTCCACTAGCACAGAGGCTCCCAAAGTGGGGTCTCCAGCCTCTGTGGGTTACATGGGGGGGGGGTCCATCCCTTGAGCCAGGGTCAGAAAAATGCCGGAACAGCATTCCAGCATTTTTGCTGCATGGAGGATACCATTTTGTTCTCCAGATGGCATCCTCCGCACAGTGTGGCCTCTCACACACCATGTATGAGAGTTCACGCTGGCAGGGGTGTTCCAGTCATACCAGAAACGATAGGGGTCCGGGACACTAAGTAAGATGCCAAAGGGGTCATTTCAGAACCACTGCACTAGAGCCTCTGAAGGCAAAAGCAAGGGAGATTTAGGTTAGACATTAGGAAAAACTTTCTGTCAGGGTGGTTAAGCACTGAATCAAATTACCTAGGGAGGTTGTGGAATCTCTGTCACAGGAGGTTTTTAAGAGCAGGTTGGACAAACACCTGTCAGGGATGGTCTAGATAATACTTAGTCCTGCCTCAGAGCAAGGGACTGGACTAAAGACCTCTTGTGGTTCCTTCCAGTCCTACACTTCTATGATATCTATGATTGTGGGGAGGAGAGGACCAGACCTATGGCTTAATTTGGGTCACTGTGAGAACCCTCACTAACAACAACAGTTTTTCTTCTGTTTTCAGAGAGGCTTTTCTTCTCTGATCCAAACAGGAACACGCTTAGTTCCCAGGGTGGGTAGCAGGCCCAAACAGGCTGATACTGGCCCACTTCAGGGAGATTTCTGAAATACATTGTGAGACAGAGGTAATGATTCATGGGGCTTAATGAAGCAGCTGTGGTGGCAGGGGAAGGGGACATTAGCTCAGCATTGCTGATGGGCCTGTCAGTGTCCAGAGCTTGGTGACACAACAGCCAAAAATGCAAAGGGTGGAGAAACAGGCCTTTATTGAATATTGCGTGCAGCACCAGAGCATCTCCTTTCAAGGAAGGAACATTGAAGAAATGGCAATAGAAAGAAAAGGGAAGGAGGAGACCATGAGGGGATCTGAACAGTCTGGAGAGGGAGAGATGCTTTATCTTCTCTCCATTTATGCACAGAGTTTAACGCCAGAAGGGACAGGTCTAATCTGACCTGTATAACACTGGCCTGCTATCCTCACCCAGTTACCCCTGCACTGAGAGCAATAACGTATGCTTTAGTCAAACATCTTCTGGGAAGGCATCCAGTTGTGATTCAAAGAGGGTTATGGTTATTTGGGTAAGTCAATACAGAATGGTGAAGAGGGACAAGGACTATAGTGGGATGAGAGAGGGACTTAGGGTGCTGCAGCAATGAAGCTGGGACCATCTTTATACATTGAGAGCAGTTTGTAAAATAGGATAACAAGGGAATAGCTGTCACCATAACCTTGGTAGAATGGAACTGTGGCTAAGCTTATGTGTTCAGCCTATGCCAAGCCGAACAGAATCTAGCCGATAGTGTCTGGCAGCTGTAGGGGCCTGATGGTGGGGGAAGCTTGAGTCTGTTGGTAAACGCAGTTGATCTGACTTAAGGGAGCAGAAACTGAATGGGAAGAAAGTAACAGTGTCACTTTGCTTGGCATAACCCTACTTAGCTGCTGCTTGGTCTGCAGGTTCGAGGGGATGACAGGGCTTGCTGTGTGTTAAGATTTGCCCCCTACTATTCCCTACTCTTTACCCGGCCTGGAGTCACATATAGGGTCCCACCACACACACAGGACAATCCTGACTTTCACAGAGTTATTCCATAAGCCCTAATTTGTGGGACAATTCAAAGGGCCCCCAAAGGGTTTCAAGCATTATGCTGCAGCATTGCATGTGATTCCATTGCCTCTTCTGAGTCGTCACACTGTGATGTTGGGAAGATGGAATGGAGTAGTGTCAGACCACATCAGCACGGTGTCATGATTACAAAGGCAAATTTGTAGCTACAAGCAGTGTCACAGATTAACCTCTTGGATCACATCCCTTCTTTTTTTCTCAGCCAGCACAGCTCATTGAGGCGCTGATCTCAGTGACTTCCATATCATTGGAAAAAACTTGCTGACAGTCTAACCCTAATTATTTCTCATTTGACTATCAGGACACTTGGTGGATGCATTCAAGAACTACGCAATCATCTTCTACTTGGCTGGCTCAGAGGTTGTACTCTCCTCCCTCTTCCTGGGCATGGCCACCTACTGCTGCCTGAATCAGGGGAAGAAGACACCCCAGCCAGAGAAAACCCCTTCGGTAGGGGGTGGCAGTGACACTGAAGAGGCAGAGTCAGATGTGGAGGACCATGCTGGTGACAACCACCATCTGTCCCACAGCACCAACACTGCTGTCGTCATGGACAGCGATGCGGTGAACCATGTAGCAGAGGACCGTAGTGCAGATGGGGTTGAGCAGCCTGCAGGTGAGGGGGCAGTACCAGTCCCAGGTGAATGCAACTCTGGCCCGACAGTGGAGAGAGAGAGTTTTTAGCAAGAGAAAAACCAGGACTAAGAGATAATGCTAAAGTGTATGACTGGCCTGGTTTGGAGACAAGTAAATGGGGGACGGAATATGGGTTGGAGGGGGAGATTGTGCTGGGGAAGAAGCTGTGCTGGGGTGGGGGAGCTGCAAGGAACAAGAGACAGAATTTTTATATATATATATAATGTCCGTGTCACGGTATACTGCAAATACACTGGTGTATTCGACACAGGCCCAGAGACCCTGAAAACCAGCCTCCCCTACAAACTGTCTACGGGAAATATTTTTAAACAGCAGCAGAGGCAGCCAGAGAACTTTACTTTTTCCTCTGCACTATCACCCTAAGCATTAGGGGCTCTTTATGACTCTTCCCCATAGGCTGAATCTGCAAGGCGAGAGTAGATGACATGTGAGGGAACAACAGGGAGTAGGAAGAGTTTCTCTTCGGGGCCAGGTAAAAACACACCATGTCCCAAGGGATGATCCATGTGGCAGCAATGGTTACAAGAGGGTTGGGGGAGTGTGTTTAACTAAAAGAAAACTCCTTATATAAAGGAATCAATGTTCAGGCAGAAGAACAAGCAGCAACCAGAGGATGCAATGAATGAGGGTGTTTGAGCAAATAGTAAATCAGGATTAAGAGATGGATTTCTGGATTCTAAGAGAACAACCTTCCCTTCCATGCTTAAACCACACTTAATCTGCTTTAGAATTGGTCTACTATGACACTCCTAGCCAAAGCCCTTCCTTCCAGTTTCCTGAATTACTTCACCTCAAACACCCCATGGCAGCACCTCAAGGGACCTATTACAACACCAAGGGATCAGAAGCCAGAGGGCTGTATGGCAGGGATCTCAAGGGCTGCAGAACAGGCATTTCACTTCAGGTCACTGGCTCAAATATGAACTAGGGGGTAGAGACATTACCAGCCGATAGCCCAGCTAAACCAAATTTGGTGGGGAGAGAGAGAGAAGGTCACACTCCAGCTGCTACTACACAAGCAGTATTGATTTGTTGCAATAAGGAGTTTTCAAAGAGAGACAAGACCTGAATGAGCCAGGGGGCTTGCAACCACGATTGGGCCCCTCCATCCAGAACTCAGCTGAGACAGACTCGGGGATGACGACGACACAAAGAGCACTGTAGCTACCCCCTCTGTCTGTGTAGGAGACTCAGCTTGTAACCAGCACTGTATTCACATTAAAATGTATTTAAAAAACTCACAAACAAATCTGACCATTTTTGGAGCATCAAGGTTAGTTAGTTCATTAGCACTTTTAAGTGACGTAAGAGAAGGAGCCTCCATCTCATCTTCTGGGAAACTAATTCAGTCTACACGGCCCTCACTGGTGGCAAGGGATTCCCGCTATCCAGGCAACATTTTCCTTTATTCAGTTTCATCTCATGAAGTGTTATACAACCCCAGGGTCAGATTCTCTCTCCCAGCATAGGCAGCACAAAGCAGTAGCTGGCAATTCCTCTTTTGTAATGGGAATTCAGCAGGAGGGATAGGTACTCCACGCTGGCTTCAGCCTAGGGGCCTGGCCAGGGAAAGAGGTTGCAGCTAGAGCACCTCCAGGTGGATGTGGGCAGCTTGTTGTAACTTACAAGAGCCTTCAGGCTACGCTAAGTCTCAGGAGCAGACCAGGTCTCCTCCCCCCCGCCCCAACCCCAAAAGGGGCCATGGGTATAGCGCCACCTTTGCCATGCCCCTTTCCAAGTTGCACTGAACATGGCTTACCGTAGCTCAGGACCTGAACTGCACTCAATCCTCCTTCTCTGACAGAGTTTTCCCATACACATTTGGTCCCTCCAGTTCCTTGATTACTGTGGTGCTCTTGTCCAGCTCCCATTCAAACAGCGTCCCCCTGGGCTCCGGCATCCCTCAGCAGCACAAAGAAATGGTGGTGCCACCGTATTGCATTATAACATTCCAAAGGGGATGCCAGGCAGCCTGCCCTGTGATCTCTGCCAGTCAGACTTGAGAGCTTAGGGAGAGAAGGTGTAGCCAGAGCTAGTGAACTGTGGTTTGCTGGGTCTCCATCAGGCTCCATCACTGACATTATTTTCCATTCCTAGAAGCTACCTGTTTGACACAGCAGGCAGCCTCTGCTCGCAAGAAGGGCAGGACTTACTGTCAGCTCAGGCTTGAGGTGCAGCAGCTGAGCTTGTGGCTAGAAGCTAGCTCTGGCCTAGGAAGGGACGCTGCAGGACAGGATTGAGGTGGACGACTGTGGTCTGCAAGGACGCGTTCACCTTCTACGCTAAGCCACAGCACAGCTAGGAACACAGGACACCGCTGTGTATAGAGCCTGATGCAGAATGTACATCACACTTTTCATCTGCAAAGCGAAGTGCAATGATGGCCACCGTAATTCTGTTCAAGGAATTAATATCCCCCTTAAGACAAAAGGAATGTAGCTTTATGCACAACCTTCATGTCCCACCTCGGGTCCAAAATAGAGGGATGAGGAGGCGTGAACAGAGCATGAAAAAGCCAGTGAAAAGGGAACGGAAAATAGAAATATTAAGTTTTTCTTTATTAGAGGCATCCATCAGCATATTAAAGCCCATTCAAGTCTTCCAGAGGAGCCTAGCCCTAGCTGGCCTTCTTGTGGCACCCACGGAGAAGACAACAACAGAGTCCAGAAACAAAACAAGTAAAAAACATGTAAATCATAAATTAATGCCCTTAATAGCCTTGCTCACTGCCAACTGGTACAAGTCATCCTTATGGAGTTGGGAGCAGTTAAAACCTTCATTCCCAACGGATCACTGCCACAAACCAAAAGCCACTATATAGAACTGGGACTCCAAAGAGGAGAGAGAAAGAGATGAGGGGTTGGGAGGAATCCTTAGTTCCCCTGATTTTTCCTTTTCCTCTTCCCTTGCGTTAGGAGCCTTAGCTATGAGTTCCAGCAGGACTTTCTGGTGCAAAGGCAGCAGAAAATGGCAAACTGAACAGTCATATAGCAACAGGGAGAGCTGTAGGGTGGGGGTGGGTGATTTAATACTCCATACTCCTTACATCATGGGTCTAAAATAATCTCCATCTGCAGGCACTGTTTTCCCCTCCCGCTAAGACTGTCTGTTGTTCAACACGCCCTCTGATAGAAGGCCATAGTACCTCCTCCCCAGTTTTGTAATGATCACACCTCTTGGCACAGGGAGGGGTGTACATGACAAGCTGTGCATCCTCAAGGAGCAAATCTGGTTAAGGCCAACCCGGAGCAAAATGTGAGAGGGGAAATGACCAAGGGAACACATGGACCAGAGTGAGCTTGAGCCAGTGTGAATTTCACAGACCTCCTCTCTTTGACTAGTAGAAGGTTCACCTTTTGCCCATGTACTGATGAAGATGGTTTCTCTCTGATAAAGACCAGTTCCCTTCTTTTTCTTTGGGGAGGGTGATGCTACACATGGGAAGGGTTCCCTGTTGGCTGATGACTTGTTTACATCTACCACTAGTTCTACATCTCAGCTTGCCTTGGTTCTCTTTCTCTTCCATAGGAAACAGTAGCTAAAGCAGGTGGAGAGGGGGCAGATTCCTCTAGCATCCTCACACCTACCTAGAGCCATCAGGGGCAGTAAAATTGTATACAACATTTGAAGTGGGAGAGTAGAGAGGCAAAACCCTCTGGTCCCAGGGTAGTCAGCAGTGGAGCAAGTGGTCCTGCTGACTTCAGCATTTTTCCATCTAGTGAGGGCAGATCAGGAGCAGCTGTTCTTGCTGTCCACAGTCATCCCTCTTCAGGTGCTTTTTTTAGCTGACACAGGCAGCAGAAGAGGAGCAATGTGCCTTTCACACTCAGAAGGGTCCCCTTCGCAGGTGGAATCATATGGTGGGGGGAGGGAATTCCTCAAAGGGTTCCCCACAGTAACCCCCTACCTCAGCCTCTGAGTTGGGCAGTGGAACACTGGGGAAAGCCATCCAGGCAAAGAGGGAGGGAAGGAGAAAGTGGAGGCTGGAAAGAGTGCCGACTTTGCACCCAAGTCATCCCAACTGCCCCCATCCGAAGCAGAGGAGGAATCCCTGGCTGAGCTTATACAGAAAATCACTGAGGACGAATCACCATGTGAAACAGATTTTATCAGTCTCTAAAGTCTTTCCCGCCCGCCGTGTCAGCATATTCAGGCATCATCAATAAGCTTTTCGCCATTTGCTTCCTCCTTCCTCCTGGCCTCTCGCTCTCCTACTTCCTCCTCCTCCTCTGCCCCATCTGAGAAGATGTCCTTCTGACCATAGCTCAGGGTTGTGCGTGCTAGATCCACTTCAATGGGAAAGACATCTGCGTCCCGGAGCACGGCATAGCAGTCATCATTGTACTTGGACATGGTGGAGACAAAGCGCTGGAGCTGAAACACGATGTCCTGTACTGCAGAGGGGATGGGTTGGGAGTGTGTCAGTGGGGAATATAGCAGGTGTTCCCCCTCTCATGTGCACTCTTGCTTTTTCAGTGACCAACCATCATGTCCACACCCTGTTACCCTGGATTTGAGGGGGGTGTGTACCCCAGAATGTGATCAGGCTACTTGCAACTAATCTGTTACGCACGGATTTCAGAACCCACAGCAGGACTATCCCTCCCCTCACCCTCCAGGCTGTGACCAAGCCTCCCTCCCCAAGATTATTCCTATGCAGCAGTCATATTCATGCTCTGTGCACCGCTGTCTCTCAAGCATTGTAACAGAAAGGTCCATGAGGACAAGGGAACCAGATTGGATGAGGTCAGTGAGATGCTGGCAGCAAGGGTTTCTGGGCTAAGATGAGGAGGGACCACAAGGGCAAAGAACCCCTGTCTGGATGAAGCTCATAGGGGCCATGAAGGAGTGCAGTGACACTCACCATGTTTCTGGTCCAGCAGTTCAATCTTCTCCAGCACATCCTTCCTCATCTTGGCAAAGCGTGTGCGTGCCTCCTGGCGGCAGCGTAGGACTAGGCGGTACTCATAGTTCCCAGTGCTGACCCTGTAGAGGGGCTCACCCAGTGCCTGCCAAGAACACCACACTATTTTAGAGACTCCCAAAAAGTCCACAGTGCCAGAGGCTTACTGATGTGACCCTATGAACCTCAGGTCACCATGTGATCCTGCTGCAGCCTTCTTGGGACCACTGAAACTCAGCACAGGAACCACTGATGATGAGGAACATGGAGCTAGTCCTAGGCAAGCTATGAGCTGGAGCCCAGAGCTCTGGGCATCCAAATCTACTGTTAAAACAGCCATTTGAAAGGCCAAACATATGATTGCAGGGATAAAGAAATGAGCATTTCCATGACACAAGGGAATGGGACTTATAGTCCCTTTCAACCTGGGAAGGTGAGAACAGGTGGCCAGCTGGTACTGGATTTCTGAGCTGAGTTATTGAGAGAGGCACCAGTACCCAACAAGACTGATGCCAGAGGTGTAACTATTGTACATGCAAGCATGTGCTTGAGAAAATGCAGGTGGGATAGGTAAACCCTCCTGCAAGCTTCACTATTTACATGTTGCCTCATAAGCAAGCATCAAGGTTTCTTTTCAAATATATAAAACCCTTGAATAATATAGTGCAAGTCTACCCAGGGGTCCATGTGTTGCCTACCTCTAGTCATGGCACTGGAAGTCAGTAAGGGTGGCACTACTGATTGTCCAACAGCACGTTTTTGAGAGGAAAATGATGAGGTCTATCAGCACAGGGCACAGCAGATTGTGTGTAGGGAGGAAGTACTTACTTGATTGTGCTGTGGGTCTGGAATGTACTCTTCATTCATGTGTACAAAGGCACAACAATGGCACCCTGCTGGGCCGGGGCAGAGATTTTCCTCTCCCATTTAGCAGGATGTATATCATCATCACGGGGTGTTGGGTTACTCAAGTTTTACTAGTTACTAAGGAGGAAGCATTGTCTGGTCCTCTGAGCAAAGAACTGGGCACCAAGGAATGCAGAGTTCTAATCTCAGCTCTGATACTGACTCCATCTCTGACCTTGGACAAGTCCACATCCCCTTTTTATAGTTAGGGAAACTGAGGCATACACAGGGCGTCTTTATTTACCAGATAAGTTGTTGGTAAGGATTAAGATTTGTACAGCACTTTGAAGATTCACAAGGCTATATTCAATGCTAGGAATTATTTTCCATGCCAGTTTGAGGATTTTACTGAATTTTTGGAAGTCTTCCAATTATAATTACAAATATTTGTTTAAGTACATTGTCACTAGGAGAGATTCTCCTGAAATCAATTTTCCTTAAACAACTACAAATGCAACTTACAAACAAATTTGCATTAGTGTGGGATGCAGAGTATCTAATACAGTTCTTAAGATAACCTGCACATTATACTCAGGTGGAATCTATTAGGATAACACTGTATAGTTATCCTTAACACATACTAGTATTACTAGAAGAGTAGGACACAATTCAGTGAGCATGCAACAGAGGTGATGACTGGTCCCAATGGTTTGTGATGATGGGATCTGTTTCATAAAAGGTATCAGTTATATTTTCTGCATAGAAGTCAAAGACCTTCAGGTTTGAATGCTTCAACAATTATAATGTATTATTAGCAGGGCTAGAGCCATTATATGGCTGTATGCAGGCACATGTGTGTTTCTGTGGTTGCATGTGAGGGAGGACAAAATGCTATAGAAATACAACCTGCAATCCTCATTGTTGCAGCCTCAGTACTCACAATGCAGCTGTATTCCTCATCATCCATCTCCTTCACTTTCAGGCAGTAAGACTACAAAGGAAGGGTTAAAGAACAGAAAACACCAAGGGTTTAAAAAAAAAAAAAGTCTTCACCACACAAAGTAGTGTGTTACCTAGTTTCCAGGCTATCAGAAGTGTAGGGGGTTGTCCCTGCTTTTCAAGACCTTCTCAAATGGTGTGGCCATGGACACTAAGAGAAGCACAGCTGGACCAGATGCAATATCTCAGATGGAGAATGAACCCCGTTTGGAGAAAGGGGAAGCAGACAGGCAGGCAGGAAGGGGAAGGGGCTTGTTATTTATACTACAGTAGCACCCAAAACATCCTGGACTCTGGATAGACATACAGGAAGATTCTGTCCCTCCCTAAGGTCTTCTCTGTGTCCATGTGCTATGATTCTATAAAACCTAATCTCTACCAGATGTTTAAAAACAAAAACAAAAAGAAAGAACAGCTCACCAAGTACTCAAACTTGACATCCAGGTATTTTTTGATGGTCAGTCTTGTGTCAGGAATGGCTTTGTTCAGGTACGTGTTGAGGTCAGTCAGCATCTGCAGAGAAAACATGTTAGTAAAGTTACAGGGCTCAAGAGGAAAAGGAGCATTAAAAGGGAGCTAAAAGGACTTGATGGCCTGCGTGCAATGAGCTAGGGTACTCAGTCTTGTTCACAGCAGGGCAGGTGTCCATGGCACAGAAGTCACCAGCACGATTGGTACTATTTGTTCCCTTTTGTTGACAGTCTTAGCAGAGAACTCAAGGTCGGAAGGAACTGTGTAGATGTAAGTACATTATCAACAGATGTGGAGCTCCAAGAGGAGGATAGGCATACTGGAGAGTGTGCATGCAAGTGCGACAGCCTAGTTGGCAGGTGACCCGAGGGGGAAGTTTGAACAACCATGTTCAAATAACTCTGCAAACTATAGATACATTTACAACTTCTACTCTGTCTTAACTGTCTAGACAGTTCCTTTAAAGAAAGTTTCTAATTTTTCCCATCACAATTTTTAAGACCCTCAAAGTACCCTCAAACTCCTCCATTTCTGGTTTCCTCTCCCCCCTTTGCTCCTTTCTCCTGTATGCTGATGCCAATCCCCTCTCCTGTGCTTTGATTCTTTACCGGTTTGATAGTTTTCAGTAGGCGGATCCCAAATTTCTCGATGCTGCGATGGGCATCTGCAAATTTCACAAAGGCTTCACTGGCAGCTGGCTGTGGTTCCCGTACACCAATGACCGAGAAAACGTCTCCAAATGCTGAGCAAATTAAAAAAATATATACAGATGGAGACGGGGTTTATCTGGAGAGAAGCCTCCATGTCTGATATTAAAGACCATTCCCACAAGCTAGAATTTGGCCAGGAGCAGTGTAACAATCCTATTCTTGCAGAATGCCACAGGTTCCTTAAAGACCACAAATAGTCAGCGACTCACTTATGTCTCACGTGGAAGATGGTACGTATGGCGGCACAGTGCCCATTAACGCAATGCTAGGGAATTGTTTCTGAACTGACTCAGAAGGAAGTGTACCACTTCCTCACTCATTCCTACAGTACCTAGTTTTCATTGGGGGTCATGTTTCAAGTACTGATTAGGCCTGATGCTTCGGAGATCTGATAATATCATAACCATCCACTCCCCCATCTTAGGGCGGTCAGCCTGCTACAATTTTGATGACTGAATTCCTTCCAGTCTGTTTACCTCTGTGTGTCTGGGAGAGTTCAAAGAAAGCTCTAAGGAGACTCTTGGTGTGCTCTGTCATGCCTGTGTTGGGGAAAAGAGAGAGAACATACAAATCATCCCACTGACACAGAGTATTTCCTCCCTCCTCCAATTCCAATCCAGATGTCTGACAAAAGAGGGCAATTTACCTTTGTACAGCTCTGCAGTTCTCTCCAGCTCCTCCAGCCTCTTTACTAATCCATCTAGAGGGGAGCAAAGAACCAGAGAACAGGTGGTTATGATGCTGAAGTCCAGGGGAACATAGGGATGTGAGGGCATTTATTTTATATTAATGGTTGAAAATACTCTCTCTCCACCTCCTCAAAAGTCTGGTTCCTTACCCAACAGGTAAAACTTTATAAATAAATCCAAACTGCCCCTGCCGCCCCATCCAACCCCCCCCTCTCCTTCCTGACTGCCCCCCTAGAACCGTTACTTCCATTCAAACCCCCTATTCCCCGCCCTCTGACTGCCCCGCCCCTATCCACAGCCCCGCCCCCTGACCACCCCCTTGAACTCCCCTGCCCTTTATCCAACTCCCCCTGCTCCCTTACTGAGTGGCCTGGAGCACCGGTGGATTGCATTGCGCCGGTGGCACGGCGAGCTGAGGCTGCGGGGGAGGGGGAAGAGCAGGAGAGAGGCCGGGGGCTAGCCTCCCGGGCCAGGAGCTCAGGGGCCAGGCAGGAGGGTCCTGTGGGCCGGATGTGGCCCACGGGCCATAGTTTGCCCACCTCTGCTCTACCACTATTCTAAGACAGAAGAGGTTGTACATGAAGAAGTGCCTGACAGACACTAATACAACACCTTTTATCCAGACATCCCACACAGTGCCTAACATATTAATTTATTATTTGGGAATTGGGATTGAACAAATGGACAGTCGTGAACTCCTTGACTATTAGAAGTTGAAGTCTGGGCCACAAGTAATTGGAAAAGTTGTTTTCCCTACACTTGTAACCAGGTTTAAAATGTGACCAAAAGCTCCATTCTTAACACACATGAAAGGGTTAATGGAGAATCACTTCATTCACCACTGAAATGCAGCTACATCCAGAGTGGAAGGTGGCAGCTGTATAACAGCACACTACCCTGCCGTTTAGCACAGGAAGTACAGAACTGCCATATCCATTTGGGACTGCAGAGGGAACTGCATTTTCTGGGTGTGACTGACACCATTATGAGGGACATATCCATTCAGCCAGGGAGACTTTTTTGAGTCCAGGTTTATTATGCACCTGGCACACTTGCAGGCAGTGTGTTTCACACAGGGTCACTATAAGGTGTGACATGACACAACAAAACTGAAACAAATGCCTGCAGAATACAGTTAAAGAAATGATAGGAAGGACACTAGCAGATATGAGGGCTGTTGCTTGGTATAATTATTTTGACCTTGCAAAATGATTGTTGTGTCACTGAATCAAAATGCTGCGAGGTTGCATTGCCATGCAGTCATAACACTGCAACGCTGCACAACAAAAAACACTCAGGAATCTCTCACTGTCCTGCGATCTAAGTACATGAGACTGTGTCTCATTCAAGTATCAAGAGAGGTGCCTGCCCTAGTCAAACCCCTTGCCCCCATAGTACCACTGGGCTCCAGCTTAACATTGCCCCCCATGGCATTATTGGATACCAGCTTAACTGACATTGCCAATAGCCAAACAGGAAGGTACCGTTTGCAAGCTGCTTACCGTTGCAAAGGATGGCTCGGCTTAGTCCCAAGGCATCTGCGGTACCCGAGCTCATGTTCTCCACCAATCGGTGCTTCACTTTCTTCAACACTACACCCCCCAAAAACGTGTCAAAACTCAGGATCACGGTAATTTCCACAGTCACAAAGAACACAATTAACAAAACTCAAGTTTCAGGTACCAAACTGGCTAGACTGAGCCTAACTCAGCCGAGCTCAGAGGAGACTGTGCAGAGAACCGAAAGAGAATGCCACAGAAATTAGATGTAGGGAAGATCTGAACCTGGGCCAATGCAGGTATGTTTCCTACAATATGTGCTCTATTCAAGTCCTATACACCCCAGGCAATGTGGCTTCCACAACTTCCTTTGGAAGACACAGCCTAATAGATCTCACCACAGGAAATATGCCTTGACATTCAAGACCATATCTTGCTTACTTTACTCAACTGATTTATTCCAAAGAAGTTAACAGAATAGTGTGAGTGTAAGGCCAAGTAGGATTTAGTGCTTGCCAAAATTTTCTCTTTGCTTAATTTTATCTCATGACTCTTAGTTAAAAGTCTTTGTACCATCCTTAACATTTCCTCTCTGTTTGGTGATCATACCCTTCAGATTCCTGAAGATAATTATTCCCTTTTTGTAATCCTATGACTACTCTACATGTATTTAGGGCCTGATTTTTCAGAAGTGCTGAATGCCTGCCGCTCCCAATGATGTCAGCTGAAGTTGTGGATACTTGGCACCTCTGATAAATCAGGCACTTTGCTCTTATTTTTCCTCAGAAATCCATTTCCCAGCCCCTGTGCATTTTTGGCTGCTCTTGTCTGAGCTTCCTTTTGTTTGTCAGCATCTTCACTGACAGGGGACAATGAAAACAAAAGAAAATCCAAAGAAATAAATAAGAGGGGCTGCCCTTTACTATATGCCCTGTTCAGCTTTTCCAGAGTGTGTCATGTTTAAAGGAGACACTCAGGTAGGTTAAACTCAAAATGTAGGTTTTGTTAAAAAAAAAAAGTTTTAAAAAACCCCATATGGAGAGAAATGACATAATGATTATCTAAAATAAGATTAACTGAAGACAGGAGTTTCGGACTGAAATCTTTCCAGGCACTGTCAGAAATCTAAAAACATCAGCAACGGCAGACTGAATGAAAAACAGTATGTGAAACTGACTAGTTGAGTTTCACTGTCCAAACTGAACACAATGCAGAAAGCAAGCAACAGCAAAACTGATAAAGTTAATTTAATTTTAAATAGTCAGGTATTAGTAACACAGGGAAGGACTTAAAAAAACCCCCAAAACACCCAAGTTTTAGCTTGTGTCCATTTAAAAGAGACAAAATAACAGCAAATACTGAAACAAAGTTTGATTTTGATTTTGGCTGGGATCTCCTCACCACCCTCCTCCAACCTTGCATATCAAGGGAGAGAGAGAAACCAGCATGTCTTACCGATATCCAAGGACTTGCCCTGCTTTGGGTCAGCTTGGAGTTTGTTGTAGTGAATCGTCACTTCTCCCTGGGTGGAATAGCAAAGCCAGAGCTGTTGTTCTGGAATTGAGCAGCAGGGACCGCCTCTATTGAAGGACAACAGTTTATAATCTGTGACCCGACCTGTTCCACTGGACTGTTCCTACTTCTTACCTTTACTACCTGTATCATTTTGGCCACCTCCACTTTGGTTTTCCCTTTTACTGACTTCCCATTCACTCCTGTGATTTCATCGCCAGCCGCCACAGTTCCATCCAGGGCTGCCGGAGTGTTATCAAACACCTAAGAGAGAAGAGGAAGACTAGAGGAAATATGGAGCTAGAAAGAAGTGCAATTAGTCTTATTTATGGGCCAATCTCTATTTTGCTTCCCTGCCCAACCCACAACACTTAGATACCCCACATAGATGTGAGGAGAGTTGAGCACCCAGTTCCTTCTGGGGCCTGTCACCTCTACTTTGTGCATCATCTACGGCAGGATTTCTTGAAGTCTAGTACAGTAGTTCTCAACTTTCCAGACTACTGAGCCCCTTTTGGGAGTCTCATTTGTCCCCAAGTTTCGCCTCACTTAAAAACTACTTGCTTACAAAAATCAGACATAAGAATACGAAAGTGTCACAGCACACTATTACTGAAAAATTGCTTATGTTCTCATTTTTACCATATAATTATAAAATAAATCAATTGGAATATAAATATTGTACTTACATTTCAGTGTATATCATATAGAGCAGTATAAACAAGTCATTGTCTGTATGAAATTTTAGTTTGTACTTATTTAGCTAGTGCTTTGTATGTAGCTTGTTGTAAAAGTAGGCAAATATCCAGATGAGTTGATGTACCTCCTGGAAGACCTCTAAGTACCCCCAGGAGTACACATACCCCTGGTTGAGAACCACTGATCAAGTACATCACATATGGCACTCCCCCCCTCCAACCCCTTTGAATTTTAATATGCTCCCAGCACTCTGCTGATTCTCAGGAGGACGTGGTGAATTTAGGAGCCTTAACTCTATCCTTCCAGAACTATTCCCAGCTAGTGTGAGAAACTTCCGTTTGCTGGCAAAGAAAGAGGATGCTTCGCACTCTGACAAAAGCAGAAAATATAAGGTTCTCCATGCCCCCCATAGCTTCCGTCTGTCAAGTTTAACATCGCTTCACAAGGACAATCATTATATTTTCCTCTTCCATCAGTGCCCACCTGAACAATATAGAGACAGGGACAGTACTGTGCTCCTCCCCCAATGCTGATCCCAATCAGATTCTGAGAGTCCTTCTTCAAGGTTACTGTGCCAGGAACGGTGGGGATCCCACTATAACAATATAGAGAGAGAAATGATCACGGACACAGGTTGGTATAGCAGTATCTGCATGCAAGAGCTAAAACGTATAATCTGAAAATATACCAGATACTTCTCATCTGAACTAATCATATTACCGCTGCTGTTTAGCCTTCCAGCCCAGATTGGAAGGACCTTGCCCAAACATGATTTAGATATGTTTATTTGAAATCACTAAATTGAACAAGAGGCTAATGATTACATATGTGATAATGGAAGTAGCCTAGCGAGCAAATCCAGTGTTGCGGTCAAAACTAGGCACCTCTGTCTTCTGTCACTGTGAATGGAGAGAGAGAACTCCCAAGGTATCTTTTTCAGAGTGTATGTGAGGAGAATAGAGATAGAAAAGACACTCCATGATACACTGTGAAGCATACTTAAGACCCTCAAATATTTTGGTGGCTATTTTTTTCAATCTCTATGCAAGACTTAGGTGAATAAATGCAAAACACAAATATGCGGGGATGAGATATGACTGACAGCGAAGACTACTCTCAAAATAAAGAGTCCCTCTATTTACCCTGCAAAAAAACCCCTTTTATTTCCAAATAAAATTCTAGTGCGGTCATGCTGGGGAGCTCCACATGCCTGTCATAGACCTATGGATTATTAAGGCTACATTTTAGTTACAGGTATATTTAGAAAAAGTCACGGACAGGTCACAGGCAGTAAACAAAAATTCATGGCCTGTGACTTGTCCGTGACTGTTACTAAAAATACCAGTGAATAAAACTTGGAGGGGGGCTGCCTGGGGGCCCCGTGGGTGCGGGGGGGGGGGGGGGGACGGCGGGCCTGGCTGCTGGGGGAGGGAAGGGCGGGTGGGCTGCAGCGCATGGCTCAGGACCCCTGCTGGGGGGTAGGAGAGCACGCAGGCAGCAACACGCAGCCTGGGATGCTCACTGGGTGCTGGAGGCAGGGGGGTTGGCAGGGCTGACAGCCTCCCTACCTGGCTCTGTACCTTCCCCTCGCCCCAGCAGCAGAGTTTGGGTGTGGGAAAGGGCAGGGGGTTGTGGCACAGGACTGCGTGAGGCGGGATCTGAGTGGCGCTTACCTGGGGGGCTCCCCAGAAGTGGTGACATCCCCCTCGCTCAGTTGATAGGTGGAGGCATGGCCAGGCAGCTCTGCTTGCTGCCTCTGCCTGCAGGCACTGCTCCTGCCACTCCCATTGGCCGCAGTTCCCAGCCAATGGGAGCTGTGAAGCCAGCGCTCTGGGCGGAGGCAGCCCACAGAGTTGCCTGGCCACCCCTCCACCTATCAACTGAGCGAGGGGGATGTCACCGCTTCCGGGGAACCCCCCCAGGTAAGCACCGCCCAGAGCCCGCCTCACCCCAGTGTCCCAACCCCCTAGCCCTCCCACACCCAGACTCTGCTGCTGGGGGAGGTGCGGGGGCGCAGGGGCCCAAGACTGCCCCAGCAGCAGCCAGTGTGCCTGGTTCAAGGTTTGCCTGAGCTGCCCCTGAACCAGGCGCACCGGCCACTACAGAAGTCATGGAAAGTCATGGAATCCGTGACTTCTGTGACAAACTCACAGCCTTAAGGATGATACACTCTCCCACCATTTCTTCCTACTTCCCTCTCTACCATTCCAGCAGAGCGCGCACCTTGAGAACACATTAACACTGTTGTGCAATCAGCAAATTAGGAAGAGTCATTGTAGAGCAATAAAAAGCTTTCCCCTCTGCTCACCACCACTGCAAGGCTCCATCCCCACTAGCCATAGGGAGTAAGACATCAAAACTGAACAATGAACCTAGATCTCCAACACACATCACCAGGAGCGAACAACTCTGCCTGCTTTGAGCAGGTCTGGGTTGCAGCTCCTTAGGCATCTTCTACACTTAAAACTTAGGTTGACCTAGCTATATCGCTCAGGGCTATGAAGAATTTCATGTCCCATGCAAAACAGTTAGGTCGACCTGTAGACAGCGTTAGGCTGACAGAAGAACTCTTCCATCCACCTTAGCTACTGCCTCTTAAAGGGGTGGATTTACTACAGTGATGAAAATACCCTTCTGTCGCTGTAATATGTGTCTACACTACCACAGCATAGCTGCAGCACTGCAGCTGTCCCACTGTAGTGTAGACATATTCTTAGTGATATTCAGGTGTTGGGAAAGGGAAGTGAAGCACTCACAGTTTATCCTCCTCAATGTCATAGTCCAAGTCTCCAAACATCGCTCTGGCTGGCTGGAGTCTTTTGACCTGAGACTCTGTTTACACCAAAGTACCTGGGAAGAGGGAAAAAAAAGAACAAAACCCAGTAAAGTTAATTATCTGAATTCATTTACGCTCAGCAGCTAAATCTGAAGACTCAAACTATGCCCTTTGTCAGCCCCTTTCTCTCTCTCTTCCAACGGGCATGGAGCTGTCAATCCCTCTCCTGCCTTGGGGAGGAAAGATATTTCAGACCCTTCTGATTCTCCACTCTGGGTTAGGGATGGGGATAACGGTGCTGGTTTTTATTGTTTCACAAGCTATTCAAGTACTGGCAATGCTTAGGACAGAACACAGTCCACTTTGGAAACTTGATTATTTGTGTGTTGTATCTGCTTGCACAACACTTTTGAATGGATCTGGAGTCTTATCCCCTTCATCCATTTACTATTTCAGTTATTCTGGGGCGCACAATTTCCCCTCACTGCTTTTTCACAGGAAGTCTTCTAATGTCTGATGGTTTGAAGATGTATCTTTCTCCAGCTCCCTCAGATTTCAGACAGGAGTGTAGCAAACGTCTCTCTGATTCACTCTCTCCTCTGTCACAGTAACCGCACAGCGGTTCTTCTCCGGGTTTGTACCATGTTCTAAGTCTCCCAGTTTCCGTCACGCCGTTGGGGTGGCTGGCACCTGATACGGGGAGCCTGCCTGTGCTCTGCGCCCCACGGGGTGGGTCTGTGAAAAGGTGCCCATGCTGTGGGGCCACCTGCCAGATTCGGTGCTGCCGGGGCCTGGGGAACCAAGGGGGTCGGTGGCTGCTCGGCATGGGGGTGGGAGGGCTGCCAACCATTGAGGGATCCCTCTCTGGTGCTCGGGGTGAGGTGACACAGCAGGCGAGGTGCAGGGGGCCAGGCTGGCACGGGGGCAGGAGCAGCTCCCGGGGTGGGGGGGGAGAGCAGGGCCAGGGCGACAGGGAGCTAATGGGGACCCCTCAGACTCGCCCCTTGGGGGCTGGCAAAGCTGAAATGAGGGAGGGGGTCAGTCACTCACCGGAAACGGCTGGCTCGAGCTGGGTATCTGCATCCACCTGCCGCCTCTACCTGTCAGAACACCGCTCCCCCGCGTCACTTCCGGGCCGGAAGCCTCCTACCCAACCTCTCCTTCCCTCTCACCCCCGCTTCGCGTGCCGGGGCGAGCAGCTGTCGAGAGACCTGCCCGCTGCCCCCACGCTCTCCTCTCGCGATAAGACGTGCCGGATCTTTGAGACAGAGGAGGGGGGACAGGAGAGCGGGTTGCCATAGAGACGGAGTGTGCTCGACTGCTCTCGGGACAACCAATGGAGGAAGGGGCGGGGCCCAGCTCTGACCCGCCCCCATGTTGGGGGAGGCACTGAGGCGAGGCGGAGGAAGGGGCGGTTAGGCCGGGGCTCCGGCTCCCTTGCCACCTCTGGGCCGGCTCTGCCGACACCCCGCGTCCCGTCCCATCCCCTGCCTGGGCCCCTGCAGCGGGGCGGGGCGGGGCGCGCGGCCCCCAGCCCGGCTAGAAGCCGTCGGGCGACCGGCTAACGCCAGCGCGCGCCCGTCTGGCCCCCGGGCTGCACGGGGCGAGTCTCGTCCTCTGCTATGGCGGGAGGAAGGGTGGCGCCGGCTCGGGCCTGGGCCTGGGCAGCCCTGGGCTCCTTTCCCAGCTGTGCCGCGGGCCGTGCAACCGGGGGCGAGTCACTCCGTCAGCCCTGGGCGACCGTGGGCAAGTCATTCCCTCGGTCCTGTTCCTCGGTTCTCCGGCTGTGACGGGGCCGGGGAGGGGATGGTTCCCCGCCTCCCCAGGCCTGCTTGTGAAGCTAGGTTACAAGGCTCTCGGCTCCCACATTGATGAGAACCATGGAAATGCCGAATGTTCAATAGCAAAGATGGAGGTTGGCCGAGCCATCCAAAAACATCTCAACAGAAGAATCAGCCCCTCCCCTCGACCAGGATCCACCCTCAGCCTCATCAGAAATGTCTAAAATAGACAATCTCCCTTAGGCGGTAGCTTGGCGTATGTAAAATCTTTGGCCTGAATCTCAGTCCGGGTCTATGGGGGGGGGGGCCGTGCACAGTAGACTGTTTTGCTGGGTTGCTGTTGGTGGTGGTTTGGGTTTCCTCCCACTCCACTGCTTTTGCTGAAATCATTGGTATTTTCTTGTTGACATAGTTTCCTATTGGATTGCCAAAGCCTTCATGGCCATGTGGGTTTGCTGGTCCTTGGTAAACTTTCAGGTGGAATGCTTTACTCATGACGATGATATAAACTGATCTTCAACAAAACTCAGGAAAAGATACATTTCCAAAACTCCCCTCTGGGAGAAGGTAAATCCTCCTCTTTCTATACTTTGTTGAACCCTGTTCTACACTGAAGGTAGACTACAGCATTCCTCCATTGGATACATTTTATGGTGCTATGAGTTTTGGTCACTTACCAAAGTAGACCTGTGTTAAGGAAAAGTTAGCACATGTGACTCCCTTTTGGTTTGGGGCCCACCATTGTTTAAATGCCAGCACATCATACACCAGGAGGAGTGATCCTTAGATAGTGAATCCCTGTGAAAATCCTCCTCCTTGTCTCCAGCCTGCCTTGATTCCCAGTATCTGTTTTTTGTCAGTCTCTAACTCCCTGTCTCTTGGCCTTGATGTGAGGCCTCCCATTCTGATAATAAAAGTTACTGATGCATGGCTTTAGGACCATGCTGTGTAATTAACATACTGGTATAGCACGAGGAATGCACCAAGCAGGGATAGGTGGTAGATAAGACAAGGGTTTGTTTATTGGCTAAGGTTTCTGATGCACGAGGGCAACATGCTTTGCTAAAAAGTATATAACCTTTGTATAATCTGTATTCAAGGTCCCCCCCCGGCTAGCAGGGGGGCACCACGCTCGAGCGTAATAAACTTAGTGTCTTTTGGGAACTCTGCAGTTGTGGACTTTGTTTCTGTGCCTCAGCCTAGATTCGAACTGTGTGTGTCCTATCAGGTGTAATTCGTAGCATTGGTGTGCATGTCCTATCAGGTGTAATTCACAGCATTTGTGTACGTGTCCTACAGGGTATAATTCGCAGCAGTTGTATGCATGTCCTACCAGGTGTAATTCGTAACACCTGATCAGGCTAATGAGACCCAGAATATTTGCTTGAGGTTATGTTGAAAGTTAGATGGACATTTAAGCCTAGCTCCTCAAAGGTATTTAGGATCCTAAGTGCCACTGAAATCAATGGAAGTTAGTCACCTAAATACTATTGGCAATCTGGGCCTTACTGTCTTATTCTAGGAACATTTTGTGCTCTTAGTCTAATGCAGTGTTTTCCCAAAATGTGCGTTGTACAAAGGACTGTCTGCTGTGGCAGGAGGGTACAGACAGGTCTCTAGAATCTCAACTTTCATTTTAAAAAAAGAGTAAGTCTTGAGCTCAGTGGTTCTCAAACTTTTTTTTTCCCCCCTCCTATGGACCACTTGAAAATTGCTGAGGGTCTCAACGGACCACTTAATATCTCCGAATGTGGTTTGTACTGTTAGCTAACTATTGCAAAGCGCTTTGGATAAATGTGCTGTATATATGTGTATATATATATATATACACACACACACAAATATATAAAAAAACCTTAATGATAAACTTTGTTCTACAAATAAAAGCACACCTCATTTTAATATCAGTAGTCTTACCTTTCTAATGTGATGGATGTGCCCGCTCTCCCCTGCCATGGCAGCCCCCAAGCTTGGGCTGGGAAGTGGGGGTCTCTCCCCTATCACAGAGCTTAGGCTGGGAAGGAGGGCCATCTCTCCCTGGCAACTGCAGCCCTGGAGCTGGGGAAAGTCACCTCCTTCTCTGGCCACCACTGCCCTGCATGTCTCAAATTCCTCCCACCCCCTCTTTTCACCCCACTGCCTCCTCCCACCTACTGCCTATTCTCCCCCCCCCCCCCAAGGCCACCACCTCACCTTACATGTGTGTCTTCTCCAGGGTCCAGGCACCTAATTAGTGGAGCCATGCCTGCACAACTCCACTGATTTTGGTGGGTGGCCCTTCATTCTCTTGTGTGCAGCTGCCCAGGCACGCTCGTGGATCACAGTTTGAGAACCTCTGCTCTAGCTGTTACATTTGCAAAGAAAACCTTCAAAGTGTGATACAAGGGTAACCGGTGCAGAGATGTTTTCAGAGATCCTGAAACAACAGCTTTGAAGTGTGAACTGGTCTATCCATTTCAATGTTGCTAACTTGGATGCAAGTGATTATACTGTTAGTTTCAACATTGATGACTATTTCACTGCAGGGTGAATAAAAATTGATGATTAAAAAAAAATTTTAATCAGATTTTTTTATTTCATTTAAATTATAAAAATGAATATGAAAAATAAACCTGTTTAAAATGAAATCCAAATTTATACAAAACCTATCACAAAACTTTTCAATAAAAAAATATGCTGAATCCATGAGCCTCTACTAAAAAATGTAGCGTTAAAGGCTTCTTTTCTATGTAAAGAAAGATGTTTTCCCCCTGATTTCTAACTTTTGAGGTCAAGCTTTGTAACTATGGCACAGTAGGTCATGTACTGTATTAAGGGCTTGATTCTGTGGGTTACCCAGTGTGACGAAGTGGGACTGTTAATGTTTCCTCTGAATACTGTAGGGGTGCCTCAGTTTCCCCTATGCATTTCTTAAGTCTCTAGGTGGTGGGATAAGGGGGTGTAATTGTTGCAGAGCAAAGGGCCAGTGTACATAAATGGCCAACGCTGTCTCCTGGCAACTGATAGTCTGGGCCCTTCCCCCCTGCAAGGTAATAGCTAAAGGGTTGGAGAACAAAGGAATCAGGTGAACTCCTGGCCCAGGAAAGGGACAAAACCCAGAAGGACTTGACTCAGTGGTTTGAGCATTGGCCTGCTACACTCAGGGTTGAGAGTTCAATCCTTGAGGGGGCCATTTAGGGATCTAAGGCAAAACTTGGGGATTGGTCCTGCTTTGAGCAGGGGGTTGGACTAGATAATCTCCTGAGGTTCCTTCCAACCCTGATATTCTATGGTTGTACCCACAAGCTCTGTTTTAGGCTGCGTTCCTGTTGTCCAATAAACTTTCCATTTTACTGGCTGGCTGAGAGTCACAGTGAATCTCAGGAAGAGGGGTGCAGGGACCGGACTCCCCTACACTCTGTGACACCCAGAGCCTGTGCTACTGAGTGCAAGAAACTGGCAAAGTTATCACAGGCATTGGGACCCAGCATTGGACTCCAGGAGACACTATCATGTATCTCAGTGGTTTCCAAAGTGGGGTCCCCAGACCTTTGTGCTGGGGTCCATCCCTTAAGCCAGGACTGGAACACGCTGGAACAGCTTTCCTGCACTTTTGCTTTATGATGGACACCCATTTTGTTCTCAAAATGACATCCTCCACACAGCATGACCTCACACACCGTGATGAGAGGCCATGCTTATGGGGGTGTTCCCACACTGGTGGGAGTGTTCTCTTAGTACCAGTACTTGCCCATTCAGGACTACACCCTCCCTGTGAGGGTTTAGGAGTACTTTTTCTGCCACATATGTCAAGACTTACAACACTTCTACAAGGTAGGAAAGTAATACCTTCATTTAGGAGGGGAAGAACTACAAATAAAGTGAAGTGTATAGACCCTAGAACAACATGAAGTTTATGTACAGAAAATACAAGGGCTCTAGGACACTTAGATGGCAATGGGGTCCTTGGTGGAAAAAAGTTTGGGAACGGATATATTCATCAGGATCATCCACTGAGCCTCCTGGTGGTCTCATACTCCTGTTTTATAGCTTCTCCCTGCTTGAGCTTGGTTTGGCTCAGTTCTCAAATTATGAATATTTATGACTCCACCATCGTGGAAATTTACTCTGCAGCTCACGGAAAAAACTGATCTGCCCAGTATCTACCAGCCCTTGCTTCTCAGCACTTCAAGTAAATGGCCTCGCTCTGTCTCCTTGCATGTGTACACAGACGAGAAATTAATGGATTTCTCTTTTTGTATCTTAACTCTCTCCCTCCCTCTAAACAAACAACATACTGCAGTGCAAATGGCAGGTGGGTTACAGGAGCAGAAGTGTTGGATAGTTGTTGTTTTTCCTAGGTGTAGGGGTGGGGAGTTATGGAACAAGGGAGAAGGAGCAGTGTGTGCAACCAGAAAGCAATGCTGGAATCAACGCAGGACACTGTGTGAAGAAGGGATCAGTATTCTTCAAAGGGCAGTCTCTGGTGTTGATTTCAACACTGGGGCTCTGGAAAAAAAAAAAACCTGCCATGGCTGCAGGTCTTAAAGACCCTATCTGGGAATATTTTCAAGAAATTCCTGTACCTCTGGGTAAAAAAGGAACTTGTGCCAACTACTGTAAACCATGCAGCAAAGAGAGACAAAGCCTGGCTGTCAAAATGAAACATGAAAAGTGCTCCTCAGAAGGTAAATGACTTTGAAGAGGATGATGTTGACATGTCTGAACAATCTGGATCAGCTGGTTAGTACATTTATTTTTGCACTATTCTTATGGACTACCTGCCATGTTTTACTGTGCTAATAAATGATAAAATAGTCAACACTGGACTAAAGAGAAATGAAGAAGATATACTGAAACCTCGTTCCATAGCCTTGGACAAACTACCTAAAAATTGCTGCTATATTGCTGGTGCTGTTGAAATTTGGAAAGAACGTCAAGAGACATTGAAGAAAAATACCCAGCAACAAAGTTAAATTGCAGGCAGTAAAGAATCAGATGGATCAAGCATTTACTCTACCTCATTTTCTTGTCATGTTCTCAACCCAAAGTACCAAGGTAGATGTCTAACTGCTGAAAATGCTGCTGCTATGACTAATAATCATGCATCAGTCAACACAACCATAATAAATTTCCGGGCTGGAAGTGAACCATTCAATTAGTACTTGTTTGCTGATATTTTAAAGAAAGTCACACCACTGAACTTGTGGAAATCACTAGCTAAGCACCTGGAACCTGTGTGGTGAAGTGCTAAACCAGTTTTCAACACCAGTAGCCTCTTCTGCAGGCACAAAGAATATTTTTTACATTTGTAATAAATCATTCAAAGTTGAGAAGTTCAGTTGGGAGTTGAAAAAGCAGGAAAACTTGTCTCTGTCTTCTAATCTATGTATAGAAATGGAAGAGGGAAGGGATAGGATCTATTAGTTTTAAAAGTCTTAAGGACAGCCTAAATAACCTAGTCTTGTCTTGTTTTCAAGAGACTACGGTTATGTCTACACTGCAGCTTATATTGGCATAATTTATGTCACTCAGGGGTGTGAATAAGCATACCGCCACTCTGAGAGCTGGAGTAGATAAGCTGATGGGAGAACTCTCTCTCGTCGTCTTAGAGCGGCTACTTTAGAGAGCTTACAGTGATGCAGCTGCGCTGCTGTAAACTCTAGTGTAGCTGAAGCCTCAGGCGCGAGTAGGAACCTAAGCTCCAGTCAGTCACTTTCACTTAAGGATATTTGAAAATTTTCCCAGGCTGACCTGAAATAATCAGTTTAATTCACAGTCTACAGTTAATACCTCTCTTGCCTTAATAAATCATTTAGTTGATAATGTGAATCTGCTTTGATCAGAGAAGTTTATGTATCCAAAACATACAAGGTTGTTTTATTTAATAAAAATCCATGTTATATACTATTGTGTTTAATTACATTCTAGTTACTCATAATGCAGCTTGACACAAATCATGAGCAAAGAATTATGTATCATTTGCCATTTTCTAGCATACTAAAAATGTACAATTAAGAATCTGAAAATATTAAGCTATAAAATTGCTTAAATAAATGTATATAGTGTACGCTCCTAAATAGCAAAAAGATGTACTAACTCTAGTGTAAAGGCTCTATTTAGTTGTAAATCAATGTTTTGATGGTTATAGCAACCAATGAAAATGCACTTTTCTTTAGAAAATAATTGAAGTACAAATGGAAAAGTTGATTAAAATCCATTATTTAAGTCAAGATTTTCCACTTCTTGATTGAAATCACATTTCACCCTGTTCAGCAAAGCATGTAAGAAAGTAGTAGTATCAAAGCTGTACATTAGCCTTTTCCAAAACATGTGTACGGACTGGGAGAACAAAAGATTAGCTGCAACGGCACAGAAAGTGTATAAATTAAGATGTGGGCTTTTTAACAATAGGTGTCAGGATTGCAGAGTGGAGGAGGGTTTTCTGTTTCCTGAAGGAGGGGCAGGTTTTAGAAGTTTGGGAAGTACTGGTCTAATAAGTGAAACAAGTTCAGCTACACAACACAAGTCTTCCCTATGTCTGTCTTAGCTACGCCAGTTAGTTGAAGGAATGATGTCCCTGTATTATATACAGACTAGAGTTGCCAGCCATCGCAAATTTTGCAGGACTGCCATTGTCAAATTTTAGGGCAATGTCCCTTGTCCCTGACTGATCTTGGTGGGATGCTAAAATATCCCTTGTGCAGGAGAAGTTACTTCTATCACTTCCTACTCCTTTAAAATATAAGGAAATTAATATCAGGTAAACCATGTTTCTGCATGCAGTAAAATATACTTCCAAGTAGGTCATGTGGCAAGGCACCCTGTCTGCCTTGCCAGGCTTAGCGCTCCCTCCTCTGGCAGGGACAGGGCCTGGGGTAAGTCAGCCCCCACTCTGGAGCATGTCTGTCTTCCCTTTTCGGGGTTTCTTTCTCAGAGCCTTCCCAGTAGGCTTTGGGGCAGGTCTGAGAAGTGTTCCTCTGCCAAACAAAGGGGAAAAAGTCTATAAAGCACCAAAACAAAAAGGGAATACCTTTCCCTGGCCCTCTCCCTGAGGCAGGTATTATTCTGTCACTGGTCCCAGTGTATCAGTCCTTCCCCTAAACAGCCACTGGGTTTTGGGTGTCTCCCCTATGGGGGGAAGGGTGCAGTCTCATACTGGAGAAGCCTATCTCCCTTCTGTCTCTAGCCTTGCAGCAGTTTGTCTCCCTGCCCCCAGCAATTTTAACAGGTTTCAGGCAGCTCTTAATTGGACTCAGGTGTCCCTAACTGACCTGAAGTAACTCCTTCCCAGCTTGTAGGAAAAAGGGCCGTTAGCATTCTAGGGCTAACACCTGTTTCCCAGACCCTGCTGCAGCTGTCTGGTCTGACTGTGTCACAGTCAGTGACAGATTAATCTGGGCGGATTTGGCCAGTTGGCCATATTCTGCCCTGTTCTCTCACACAGTACAGGTAACACTGAAGAGTTTAACCTCAATACAACTGGAGAGCATGCAAGCATGGCTGCTGAGAGCTCAAGGAAGCAGGCTCCCACCTCTAACCTCCTTGCTGCTCCTCATTGGAATAAGGGAAGAGGTGGTGCTTGAGCCCATCCTTAAGCTGGTTCCACCCTTGCCCTTCTCCTTCCACTAAAGAGTGACTATGGCAGAACTGGGACTGGCCTCTTTCTGCTCAACACAAGCACTTGGTGGTCAGGTTTCCCAGCTGCACTCCATTATGAAAACATGCTATAGCATTGAGTAGGGTTAAAAACGATCGAGTTTTACATGTGGGTATGTGTACTGTTTCTTTAAATCTATAACAAGCAAGAAGGGGCTAAGGAAGGCTCTAGACAGAAGCTGGACAGTGAAGAACAGAGGCAGAGTAGCTGTAGGGATAATGCTGCTTTCCTTATTTCTAATGCACTTTCCTGTTCAGTGTTAGAAGAAAGTGATTCAGGTTATATTTTTAGCACTGTCACAGGACAGTCTATTCAAATTAAATAATATGCTTTAGAAATTAAATGGGTTTCGGTGGAAATTACTTTGAAAACCTGCTGTATCATTCCATTGATTGGGGTTCAGTCTTTATTAAGTTGTAGAAGATATTTGTATGAGGGATCGCTGGAAGCTCAAGAAAATGGAAAAGTGACCTAACATTTTTCATGTTGCTGTCCCAGAAGAAGACGGTAGCAGGGATTGTTAGCATGTGCAGAGAGCAGTGGATGTTGGAATCAGAATTCAAATAATGGATAACTCGGTGTGATGGTATTGGCATGTCTAGGAGTATTTTTGTTGGTTGGGAGTGGAGAGCTTTTCTAATTAACCTACCCCCCTCCCCCGTGAAATCAGATAAACATAAGCAGTCAACTGCCGTTAAATAAAAACAAAAGAAAATATTGCTAACTACATCTCTATTGAAGATTCCACAAAAGAGGACAAAATAGCAGCAGCTCAAGCTGCATATTTCCACCATTTAGTGTTTTGCTACCACAGTTATTTATCAATGGACTGCACTTTCACCAAAGCATCTGTGGAATCCAAAATCAATAAGGAAATTCACTGGGGATACACAATGTGTGAGAACATTGTGGCAAATGATTTTCAATACTTCTGATGTGGTCTTTAATAGCTAGAGAGCAATCCATTTTCACTTGCAAGGCATGTCAAATAAAGGTAATTTAAAATGGTTCCCTTTAACAGGGAGGTATTTTCCAAAAGATATAGTGATTGTGAAAAAAATCTGGATTGATAATGCAGATGAAAGTGCAGATGCCATCTCTCCACAGAGTCAGTGTAAAACTGGGAGAGACGTCTTTGAAACTGGTTAATACAATGGTGTCTGCTGCTGACAGTGCAGCAGTGACCTATGGAGAGAAATGTGTTGAAAGCCAGTCAGCACAGCTGTATGCAAAATTACTGCAACTTTCATGTGTAGAATGGCAATTGTCAAGTTTTCATACAAGGTTCTTCTCTAGGATGCAGAAGGATTTAACAGTCAGATGTTTCAATGAGTTATCTACCTCTGCAGAGAGGGTTCAGTAATTGAAAGAATTCTTTGATTTTGTAGACTACAGTAGCTTGTTGCATCATATGTCATTTCTTCCAGCCATTGACCAACTTCTGAAGAACTAGAAGACTCTGACACCAAATCTGACTTTGTGACACAAAGCAAAGAAGAAAGAGTCTTTGATCTGAAAATTCCTCTCTGACCAGGAACAAGGACTTGATGATAATTACCTCTCCCTTCCTGAGTGTATAATGTCTTTCTTGCAGTTACTTGAACCTGGTAACCATACTGATCAAAACACTTGAAGGTGTAGCCATTCACACTGCTGCAGTAAATGTGTGACAATAAGTATAGGTTAAGAATGAGTTTTCTGTCCTGGGTGTAAGAGAAGTGATTTGGTTTCCAAGTTAACCAGAATGAGCAGATGCTCCACACTTCTGACCAGAATCTCCTCTCATCTCAGAAATAACTAGAGTGAAATCCTGATCCTACTAAAATCAATGGGCATTTTACCATTGACTTAAATGAGTCCAAGATTTCACCCCTAGAATCTGAAGGTGAAATGCTCAACTGATATAAAGCTGCATAGCTCCATGGATTTCAATGCTCTCCAGCTGAAACTATGGCCCCATGAGAGGAATCTTTTCTACTTGGGAAAGCATTTTCTTATTAAAATCTCACCACTCAAATTCCTTTCAGTTCTTAGGTTAAAATAACTGATCACGTTTAATGAAGTTTAACAATGTACTTGATTTTTTTTTAACTTGAGAGTAACCCCAGTAGGACCAGTGGGGCTAATTGTGTTATTGTAGTTATTTATATTACTGTTACAAAGAGAGACCCCATCTGCGACTAGGGTTTTCCTGGCTGGGCACTGTAGAAATACATAAGAAGACACACCACCTAACAACTCCAAAGAGTTTACAGTCAAATAGACAGGAAAATGGGAAACAGAGGGGTAAAATGACATGTGCAAGGTCACACAGCAAGTCATTGGCAGAAACAGGAATAGAATCCAGATCTCCTGAGTCCCAGTCCAGTGCCCGATTCATTGGATCATGCTTTATTTCATGATACCATTAGAACCACGTAGTTCCCAGTCCCCCTCAGAAACACTGAATCACACCTTTCCCAGAGAAGTGGCTGCCTAGTAGTACGTATGATCACACCTGTTACAACACTCAAGAGATCTGGATACTATTACCAGCTTTGTCACTGAATTGCTGTTCAATCTTAGGTCAACGACCAAGCAAGTCACTTCACCTCTCTTTGTCTGTTTCTTTTCACTTCTGTACAATGGGGCAAACAGTACTTCCTTACCTCACCGGGGCATTGGCAGGGTTAATTGAATCATGCTTGTAAAGTGCTTTGAGATACAAGGATAGAAGGAGTTATAGAAATGCAACATTGAATTTTTCTTAAAATAATAGAGCACATAGCTTGCAAGGGTGTAGGATTAGCTTCTAGTAATGCAAACGTGTTTTCTAAAAGCCATTTTCTTTAGTCAATAAGCTCACTGCAGGGAACTTTTTTGGCATCTGAAGGCTAGAGGTAAATTTAGGGCTATAAGGAAGACTGGAGGGGATCTGAATTGCAACCTTTGCAAAAAGAAAAAAGTATGCATTCAAAAAGATGGGTTAGAACTTTTCTTGACACTTCCTGATTTACAGAGAAGTGAACTGGGAAGTTATTACATACACAAGATCCTTGTTGCTTCTTGCTCCATGAAACATAGCCAAATAACAGAGAGAAAAAGGTGACTGACAGGCCACCTCCCCTGGGAGGTTGGTGTTTCATTTCTATGGGAACAGTTCCATCTTGTGGACACTCCTGAGAACTCCCGGTGCCATGAAGACAAACGAGTGTGCATTATCAAAGAAATATGGTTTGCTGATTGTGGGTTTATGACTGTTATTGTATTGCAAGAGGAATAATATCCCTTGCACAATGCATTGGTGAAAATCATTTTGTGTGGCATTACTGGATGTTTAGCGCAGCAGGCCTTATGACTGGCAGGGCACCAAACTGACAGAAGAGGAGATCAGAGCACAAATTCCCTCCCAACCTGGTTTCGCTGCTAGAGTAAGGGGTTGGAAAGATAGCAGTGTGATGTTCCCTCCTCCTCTGTCCTGCTACTAAGAGGGAAGACAAGTTGCAGAATTTGCATGGGATAATGAGTCCCAAAAAGTGACCATTTGTATTGCTTGTGCTTAAGGCTGGGCCTGATTATTAACTATAGGGACAGAGACTTAAAGTGCAGCTCTGCTCCATTTTTACTGTCTCTCTATAGCTTCCAGATCAAATGGGCTCAGGTTAGGTTACAAATAAAGCGGTTTCCACATGCTCCCAAGCTGTCAGCTCTGCAAACTCACGCTGGGTTCTGAGAGTCAAGCTGGCTTCTTTTCTGCTTGCACTTAATCACCAGTAATAAAGGTTCTGCAAGCAAATTATGTCCTTAGACTAGTTATCCTGATGCCCCCCAAATTTCTCTCTCGCTCTCTCTGCAGTGGACCCATCCCTCTCTGTTGGGTCTCACATTTCTTTTTGCCTTTCCGATACCTCAGTCTTGGATGGATGGCTGTCATAGGGTGACCAGATAGAAAGTGTGAAAAATCGGGACGGGGTGGGGGGTCTTATATAGTAGACGCCTATATAAGACAAAGCCTCAAATATCAGGACTGTCCCTATCAAATCAGGACATCTGGTCACCCTAGACTGTCAGCTCAAAGTCAGCGTTGCCAAATTTGAGCTCACTTATGCACCTAAATTCTCAACTCTGAGGCTGTATTATCCTCTTGGGGGATTTTCTCTGGGGCTGGAGAGGAGATGATGAGCATCCTCTTTGGCCCTAACCCACTCATTCCTCCAGCCCAGTCTCTGCATCTCCCCACCAGTGTGCCCCAGATGCATGGAGAAGCCTCTACAGGGTGTAGAGAAGAATCAGCCAGTGACAAGGTGGCATTGACCTTTTCAGTGTAGAATGTGGTGTATAAAGTAGGCTTATGAGTCCATCTCAGAAAGGAGAAAAAAATACATTTAAACCACCTCTAAAAATGATCTAAACAATCTTTCCTAAACATATACATCTTGTGACTTCAGAGACTGATATCTCAAGACCTTCCAAGGTTAGAAGCAAGTTCTGTGTGTCCCATTTGCAAGCTAGGAATTCCCCCTTTCTAACCATGTGATGCTCCCATTTCTAGCCCTCTGTAGTCACAAGATCAATCAGAACTTAATATTGCTGTCCTCAGCTTCAGACCAGTGTAGTTTTTGGGATGGGGGGAGGGGGAGCAAATTTCACATTTGTCAGGGAAAAGTGAGTATTTTGGTGGCAGTGTGATCTTTTGTTGTTTTAAGTTTCATCTCTGTGAAGCCGCCCAGGGGTTTTGAATGTCAGAAGCTTTTCCAGAGGAAATGGATTAATGGGCAGAGCGCAGGTGAAGTGGACAAGATGCATGATAGATGTATTTTATCTACATGTCTGCAGTTTATCACATGGACAGCAAATCCACATAAGTAGTGTAACTAGGTACAGATATCTACACACTCATCTACTAACAAGGAAGCTATCTAAATGATCATACCAACCCACTGCTGTTTTCCTTCACATCTAGAGCACCTGTCTCTCTCCTGAATGGCAAGGATTTGTGTATTACAAATTGTTCTGTAGGTATTTGGGTTTTTTTTTTTTTTGGCAGAGGGGAGAAGGAAAAAGTGATGTAGTAGGGACGGGCGTGATGAAGCACGTTAGTACATTGACCCATCATCTTGAGAAACCAGGGGCCCAAATGTAACTGGAGTTACTCAAATCTTGCAGGTGGAAAATCCAGGCCCTGGCTTGAGTTACAAAAGTAATTGTCAACATAGCCACTCCATGTGTGTAGCTCACTAAACCATTGCACTGTATGGCATGGCTCAGGAGAAGCCTCAGAACTGGAGTATCTGCGGACCAAGAAGGAGGTGCATTGGAAGAGCTGTGTGGGAGTCCAGGACTGGGATAGCAGGGAGTGCTGTTGGACAGGGTTGAGTGGCACTGGCAGAGTTGTCTGTCAATCCCAGAACTGGAATAGTGAGGGGTACTGCAGGTCAGGACTCGTGCCCTGGCAGAGCTGGGGGGTGGGGGGGGAAGCAGGCAGAGTGCTTGCCCTCCTTATGTCTGTTCTAACTTGTCCGATTACTCCAGCCCTTTTTCACCTCCAGACTGTAAAAGACTCTTGTTGAGCGTGGGTCGTAATTCACCGCGACCTCCCCTCCATTTTTATTACAGAGGAAATGTGTCTTTGACAAAAAGCAAATTAAATGGCTTAGTCAAAAAACCCCTCAAATGCCTGGGACCCCTGCACTTGGCCACCCCTGCCCATTTCCCGCCTCTATTTCTGGCTGAGTTTGGCGTTTAAGTGGGTTGACCCCATGACCTGGCTGCCCCGGGGGTCAGTGATGAAAGCGGATGGAAGCTTCACAGTCAGGTCTCTTGTGTGTGAGCCTTTTGTTCAAAGGGCTGGGGTGTGCAGTGCTTGGGGACAGTGCTCAATTGTTCAGGGGCATTGCTCTACCCATCATGCCCTTCTCCTGGTGGCCCCGGCCCCTCTGGCTCGTGCGTGGGAGGGAGGTGGCTTCTCCACTCAGGGTAGGAAGGAAACCAGTCTCTTTTATTTCCATGTCATTTCAGCCCATTTGTCAAGCTGTGGCAGTTTCTAGTTCATTTCTAGTGATTTCAGGGGGTGGCCCAGAACCTCATTTTCTGGCATCTCAAGCATCACTTATGCCCGAGATTACATCCTCGTTCATCCGGGCTTCAGAATGTGAACCTCTCTCTCCCCGCACCCCAACCACCCAAGGCTTCCCAGTGGAGACAAGTCAAAATGGCCGTGCACACCCCAGCATCCTGGCAGGGAAGTCTCATCCCTCCCTTCTCTGCCTCTTTCCAGGTTTCATGAGGCAGAACAAGGGGTCCTTGAGGACAGGATCCAGGTGCATTGCCGGAGCTGTGTAATATGCTGAGCCAAGAATGATCTACACTGGCAGAACTGCATGGGGGTGGGGGAGAACTAAGCCTAGAATAGCCAGTGGTGCTGATGGCCCAGATTGAGAAGCATTGTCAGAGGTGCGGGTGGGGGATAGCAGGGAGTGTTGAGGGCTGGGCTTGGGGTGCCCCAGCAGAGCTGTGGGCTTGGAAAGTCTGTTCTCTGCTTCATTCCAGGCACTGCTTTGAGTCTCTCCTCATTGCTCTCAGTCTCGTTTTAAAGCAATGCCTTCCTGAGCTTTACATCCTCATTACAGATGGAGGGTTTAGCATGAGCCCCCTGCCCCTCTCCTCCTCCATACAGAGGAAGCGGATAAAAAGAGCAAAGGGTCAGGGTTTAATTACCCCATTGTGCACAGAGTTGAGTGATGGACAGAGACTGTCAGTGGGTCACCTATTAGCTGCCTTGTAGGGGGTGGCGGGGAGGAGGCTGCAGTGTAATGAATTCCTTTAATAGGCCGCGACTGCGGAGGCTCAGGGATTTCCTCCCTGATGGGAGTTTCGTTTTTGAGTAATTCCGCACCCCTACACCTCTGTCCTTGAAGAAATGAAGATATCAAAGGCCTGACCAGCTGCGACTTAAAGGGGTGGGGTGCCCCCCGCCAGTTTGGACTCCAATGGGGATACTCTTCATGGACGTGCCAGGCACCAAAGGTAGTTGCTCAGGAGGACCTTGTTTTCTTTCAGCCATTGTTCCCTGCTGAGCTGGGCTCACCTCTGTCCCACAATCCGTAGGACGTTCTCAGGTTTTCATGGGTGGATTCCAGTGCGCAGCCAGTCTCAGCTCTGGGGGACAAAGAAACAGTCCCCAGATGGGCCTTGTGACATGGCGTCATTAGGCACTGACCCCGCAATGTGGGATGAAATGCACAGGCTGTGCTGTGATCGCTCAGTGCGCAGGATGAGCTCTGCTGGGTGGCAGATTCCCAGATGGGAGCTGGCAAAGGTGGCAGGAAGTATTCCCAGATGGGAGCTGGCAAAGGTGGCAGGTGGGGGGAGGGATAGCTCAGTGGTTTGAGCATTGGCCTGCTAAACCCAGGGTTGTGAGTTCAATCCTTGAGGGGGCCATTTGGGATCTGGGGCAAAAATTGGGGATTGGTCCTGCTTTGAGCAGGGGGTTGGACTAGATGACCTCCTGAGGTCCCTTCCAACCCCGGTATTCTATGATTCTAAGTACAGGAGCCAGGGCATCTTTTGCTGACTCTACCTAGCTCCATTTCCCCATTTTCTTTCTGCAAAAGCAAGGAAGGAGACAGTTGTGCCGGGGGGGGGGGGGGGGAGGGGGAGGGTTGGGTTGGGTTGGGCTACACACCACAGTTCTTGACTGTACCTAATGAAGGCTCAAACAGTTCCCACCAGCCAGAGTGAGATTATGTAAATTGGAATGGAATCCAGAACCCCTGCCCCCCACAGGACAATGTGAAGCCCCCTAAGGTAATAATAAGTCCTAGTCTTCATAATGTTCCCAGGCTTCACCAGCCCTGAGGGAATGAGGCAAATTTGTTCTCTTGCTGATTTTAATTACATGTTGTAGTGCTAATGGAGAGAAGGAAATAACAGCCTGATTTCATCTACCCCTTCTGCTCCTGTCCCTACAGTTCCACATCTACTTCTCCTCACCCCACCCATGCCTCATCCCTATACCCTATCTCCTCCTACCCTTTGTTTCTGTGCCTCCCAGGTCCTGATGCCTTCTTCCCTCCATCCCTAACCACTCAATTCCTTATCTTTGTCCCTGCCCTCAACTCCTCTACATGATGTCATTTCTAACCCTGTGCCACCAGTGCTTCTGCCCCATCTGCCTTGTCTCCGTCTCCCAGTTTCTTCTGGCTTACCCTGTCCCCACAGTCCTTCCATCCCTCCTCCCTCATCTTCTGACCCCCTGTCTCAAACCACATCCACCCCAGTCCTCCCAGCCCCTTCTTCCTGTCTCTCCTTCCCCATTCCATCTCCTTCCAGTCTCTCTGCCTCTGTCCCTCATCACCTCTGCCCTTTCCCTCCCCATCCCTCTCACCTCTAGATGTCTATCCCCTTTGCCCCTTTCCCTGCACACTCATCCCTTCAACCCACATGACGCTCCTTTCCTGTCTCCCTCATCCCATCCCCCCGATGTTGTTTGCATGAGTCAGTTTTGGAATCATGAGATCACTGTTTTCTCTCTCTCTCTCTCCAACAGTGGGAACATCACATTAAGGAGTGTGGAGAAGTGACCGGGGGCCATTGGGGTGACTGTGACACCCCCCTCTCCCCGCCCTCCCTATCCCCTTCCCGTTCCGTATGAAAGGAGGCCTTGTTATCCGAAAGCGGAATAAGAACAGCAAATAAAAAGACGGAACATGTGATCTCATTGGCTTTATTTAGACCCCCCCAACCCCCCCACTTCTTGATTCATCTAAAATTATCTAAATAGGAATCAATAATCCACCTCCTCTGGAAATGAAATGATGGCAGATTATCTTCTGAAAGTGACTTGAACAGTCCTACCTAACGGTCTCCCTGAGGAGCAGAGAGCAGCCTTATAGAGCACAGCCCAGGCACTCCAGCATGAACAGAGGGCCTAATTAGCCTCTCACTGAGTCACCCCTTTGACTTCATGGGAGTCACCCCTGGTTTACACCCGTGTAAGTGAGAGGAGAATTAAACCCAGGGAGAAAATACTCTCCGTGCTTCACCATCCCTAGACAGAGGGATAGCTAAGAAGATTCAATGAGGAACCGGGCAATGGAGATGAAGGGCATAGCTTAGAGCGGAAGGATGGTCTTACAGTTAAGGTACTAGACTGGGACTCAGGAGATCTGGGTTTGCCACAGGCTCCCTGTGTGATCTCAGGCAAATGACTTCATCTTTTTGTGCCTCTCTTCCCCATCCATAAAATGGAGAGAATACTCCTTCATCTATTTAGCTGATATGCTCCTGGCAAGGCCTGCCTCTTGCTTTGTGTTTGTACAGCGTCTAGCACCCTGTGTTGGGTCCTTGAGGCATCCCTGTAATATAGAGAATTCTAGCTCTATCTGGGAGGCCATTCATTCAGACAGTATCAAGGCAGATCAGGGAAGAGGCTTATTATTTATTCATTATTAATTACTTATATAGAGGGGCATGGTGCTTTACAATGAGTGATGTGACATGCAGTTTTTGTACTGATTTAACTACCTGACAGAAGGCACAGAGGAGGGCATGAGATACGGGGGAGTCAGATGAGTGAAGAGAGCAACTGGGGGAGGGAAAGGCAAAAAGAGCAGTGTGGTAGGAAGAAGCAAAGTAGTTTAGGGTAAGAATGAGGAGCTTGACTTTTATATGGGAGACAATAACAGTGAAGGAAAAAAACACATTTCCTGACCGACATAACTATGCCAACAAAATACAACAGTTATGGCTTGGTCTACACTAGCAACTTATGTTGCTATAACTACGTCGCTATGGGGTGTGGAAAATCCACACCTCTGAGCAATGCAGTGATACCGACCAAACTCCCGGTCTAGACAGTGCTATGTTGACAGTGCTTCTCCCACCAACATAGCTACCGCCTCTTGGGGTGATGGATTACCTACCTGTCGCATCTTCACTGGAGCGCTACAGTGACACAGCTGCATCACTGCAGCCTTTTAAGTGTAGCCAAGCCCTGTGTCAACAGAAGAGTGCTTCTGTCTGCATAGTTAACGTCATTCAGAGAGGTGGGGTTTGGAAAAACCAGTTCTGTCAGTGTAGCTGTATCTCCACTAGGCAGCTTTGCCAGCATAGCTTTGCCAGCATAGGCTCTGTAGTGTGGACATACCTTTCGGTGTTATCTTTGTGGGAGGCAGATGGATGTCTGTGGGGAGTGACAAAGACATGGTCACTATATGAGGTGGAGCAATATATATGGAGAGTCACTATGGCACTATCTCCAAGAGAAGGGGAAGGATATAACTAAGGAATGACTGAGGTGTTATCACTGTGGAAGATGGAGGAATATCTGTGTGGAATCACTGAGATTGCCATCCGATGTGGAGGGATATATCTTGGGAGTCACTGAGGCATTATCACTGTGGGAGGCAGAGGGATCTCCATGATGAGTTACTGAGGTATTATTGATGTGGGAGGCGGAAGGATAACTTTGGGAAGTCACTGAGGCATTATCCACTTGGGAGGTGGTGCTGTATCTGTAAGAAGCCATGGAAGAGCTAACCCTGAGGCAGGAGCAAGAGATATCTGTAGGGATACTAAAGCATAAACTGAGGGTTTCACTGTAGGGACTTCTTGTACACAATAGCTTTGCAACCAGGGATTCAAAGATGCCGATGGGAGTTCTGAGAGAACGAGATGACATTTCAATCCATTTAACAAAGCATGGCAGCTCCTGTTTCCAAACAGCTGAACAATAAGCATGGAACAAAGAAAGTGACTTTTCTATGCATTCAGTATGTTTTAATAAATGCAAAGTTCCTGTAGAAATCTAAACTCTATGTGGCCACTACTGGACTCTTGCCAGTTCTTAGTCCCTGTCGTTTGATTCTTCTCAGACAGGCACCATGACTATATATATGAAATTCCTGTAAGCATGTTGGACTGACTCAACCTATCACCTACCTTGGTGTGTCTGACTCCCCCACCCGCATCACTGGGAGAAGCCTAGTGGAAGGTGTAGGGCCCTTCTCGGAGCTCCTTAATGCACCAATCAAGTGAGAGCTGGAGAAATATTCTCCATGACTGCGCTATGGTCATTTTTTGCCATTCCTTAGTCACTTGGCAGCCAATGGGGGAAAAGGCGGGAGCAGGGTGGGGGGAGTAAGAGAGACTCAGAAAGGAACAAAAGATTCCTTTGTGGTTTACAGAGAAAAAAGGGAAAGCATCACCAAATGCCCAGAAGCCATGTTTGTAACAAGAGAACTATTATCTCAGCCTCTTGGAAAACAACTTGGAGTGAAAGGCCCTGGCTGAATTAACCCTTCATGGAGGTGACTCACTGCGGGGGCAGGCCAGGCATTGCAGCGGGAGGAGAATTTTACGGAGGGCAGCAGTGCCATTTTTTCAGCCCTTTAAAGACAGGATTAGTTATTTCAGAAAGGGAGGTGGGGAGGAGGTTGGGTGGTCTGACCACAGCAAGGTTGAAAATGTGCGATAGCCATTCTCTTTAGGAAGGTTTCCATCTGAAGTCTTCGCAAGGTGACTGGAGACATCTTGGCAGTGTGGGGAGTGTCTCAATTTTCCCACCTCGGGATAGGCTTTCTGAGGATGATGGAGTCGTGGTAGGGTGACCAGATGTCCTGTTTTTATAGGGATAGTCCCGTTTTTTGGGACTTTTTCTTATACAGGCGCCTATTACCCCCCCACCCTCGTCCCCTTTTTTCACAGTTGCTCGCTGGTCACCCTAAGTCCTGGCCTTCTCAGAGAAAAACAGCTCTGCCAATAAGACAAAAGATGTGGACAAATTGGAGGAAGTTCGAAGAAGAGCAACAAAAATGATTAAAGGTCTGGAAAACATGACCTACGACGAAACATTAAAAAAAATTGCATTTGTTTAGTCTGGAGAAGAGAAGACTGAGAGGGGCCAGGATAACAGTCTTCAAGTACATAAAAGGTTGTTGTAAAGAGTAGGGTGATAAATTGTGCTTCTTAAGCACTGAGGACAGGACAAGAAGCAATGGGCTTAAACTGCAGCAAGGGAGGTTTAGGTTAGACATTAGGAAAAACTTCCTAATGGTAACACTAGTTAAACACTGGATCAATTTACCTAGGGAGGTTGTGGGATCTCTGTCACTGGAGGTCTTTAAGAACAGGTTAGACAAACACCTGTCAGGGATGGTCTATATAATATTTAGTCCTGCCTCAGTGCAGAGGACTGAGTTAGTGCTAGATGACCTATCGAGGTCCCTTCTAATCCTACATTTCTATGATAATCGGTCCCATTCCAATCGCCATTATTCCAGTCCTGAGCTCCCAGACAGTTCTGCTAATGCACCTCAGTTCTGACACACAGCACCTCCTGCTATGCATGTCCTGGACCTCTTGTTAGCTGAGATGACCAATTTCACCAAGTGTTGTGCGTTTGTGATACGCATAAATTGGAACTAGACTGAAAGCCAAAACCACTCATTCCACCAGTGACTCCCTGGTAGGACCAGATCTTCAGAAGTGAGAGGCTAGTGGATTAACCCCACAATACCCCTTTCCAACAAAGCTTCCTCTTTCATTAGGTGTTATTGATCACATGCTGTTCTAGGGGGGAGACCTACAATCCAAAAAGCAAATCAGAGTAAGCTGAAGTCATATTGATATCCCACATGTGGACACTGGGAGACATGGTTGGGGCCACGAGCACAGGATCAGAAAGAACACTCCCAGCCCTGGGGAGTGACAGAGAAAGGAACCTGGGTCATGTGACACTGCTGAGCACTACGCCCTAGGAAAGCAGGGCAAGCCTGACTCCTGGGTGTATGCCCCTTACAGGAAGTGAGACAACCAGATGAGAAATAAAACCTCATTTCCCACATGACAGTGCAGAGCAATAGCTTCTTGCCTACCAGAACCTCTATGCCCTGCCAGTCCTAGGAGAGCAACAGGCCAGGCAGGGTACTGCATATAGATCCCACCATGTGACAGTACAGACTGTTCCCCTCCTGGGCATCAGTACCTCAGCAGAGTCGACTGTAGCGTTGCAGTGTGTGTCCCTGAAACATGTAGGTCAGGTGGGATGATGAGAGGACGCAGGCTGCGCACTACATTAAGACTGCTTTCGTAAATGAGAGATCACATGGGACTTCTGTGTGTGTATGAGCATGTTATAGCAACTCTTTGAAAACAGCCAAGGAAATCATGTGGAAACATAAATATGCAGGCTCCCTCTCCCTGCCCTAGCCTCTGCCCTACCCATGATCTGCTTTGTCTCTCTTTTTTTCCGTGACTCTAACCACAGAGGCTGAAATGGCATTCTGCTCTTACTAACTTAGTACCGGGCCTTGGGGTGTTTTTGTTGGCACATCTCAGCTGGCATCAGCCCTACCTGTGCCACTCTGACCACCTGGGCTGCATCGTTTCCCTCTCCACTCCCACCTTGAAAACCTCGTTGAAGCCCTGAAGATCTCCCTTCCTACACTTTTACATTATGCCTTCTGGCTGCTGTCCCTAGGAGGATGAGGCAGAATTTCCCTTTCAGAACCTGTCAACACCTGCAGCCACAAAGAGGACACTGTTCAATGACTTTCTGGAATCCATGATGCTCTGGTGAGTCAGAGAGTGATATCAGGTGCTCCTGTCCACTGTACCCCACCTTGGATGCTGAATTTGGTAAATCTTTGTTTGATGGGGATTGCCTCTATGACCCTTGCAGAGATCAGCCTTCTCTTGGCACTGCTTGTTTACACCTACCTGTTTACACCTGACTGAGTCATTTACAAGGCCACTAAATTCCACTCTTTGCGCCACCAGTCTTCTGGGATCCAGGTTAGGAAACAAAGAAATGTTGTGGCCCAGTGCATCTCCAGCAGCCCAAAGACCCCCTCATCAAACCTATTCACAGTGGCAGATTAAGGCAGGATCCTCAGATCACTAAAATCCAGGTCCCGTGTACCAGGACAAGCCCACAATGGTGCTCCCTACACGTACAGGGGTCACCCAGAAGACTGACTTTAAGCCCTGTCTCCACTGAGGGACCGCTAGGAAATGGGACCCCAGGGTCACAAAGTTATTAGATGCCTCCAACCAGGCAACCCTACTGAGTTCAGAGGTGTTGGAATTGGAAACTACACACAAAGCATTGGACTCTAGGGATCCACAACCAGCATCGACAACTCACTCATGGATCTGTTTGTGTCAATGACAGAGTACATCGACACTTGGCTTCCTCTACTAGAAATTAGGTACAGTCAGATGGGAGAGGGGAGAAGAAGAAGCCACTGAGACCAGGTGGGTAAAAGAAGATGAAGAACAGAAGGAACTCTGGAGATGAGAGAAAGATCTGAAACACACATGGGAGCTGCTGAACTTTATTTCCTGTTCCCAGTCACATGACTTGGGTCACGGTTACACAGGTTACATGACAGAGGACCAAGTTACTATCCCACTCACCTCTCCAGCAAGAGGAGAGCAGTATTCAACTGCCACCTTATAACAGACAGAACAGGGTGGAGGGATCCCCCTGGAGCCGGAGGGCTAGAAAGGAGTTTGATGGGGCAGGAATTGGGATAAGTCATGACTCTGAGATTCTGGTAGATCAAAGTCTCATATAGACATAATTCAGTGCTGGCTGCCCAGATACAGCCATCCAGTGAGCGAGGAGGAAAAGTGGGAACTGAACCCAGATGAACCTTCTGGGTTGCAATCCAGCAACAGTTTCCCTAAAAGATCCCCCTGATTCAGACGCTCCCCCCTCAGTCTCTCAGTGAGGCCATATGCTCTATAAAACCGGAGGCAGCTAAGTGATTACCTCCCATTTATTAACTATGTTCAAAATAAGCTCTCTTCCAAATACATATATAATGTAAAGGGTTAATGTCTACAGCACGAGACATGAGACGAGGCTAGAGTCGTTAGGGGAGGAATTGATGAGATGCCTTACGCTGTGACAGTACCAACTGGGGAGGATTGGCGGGCTTTGTGGGTCTGTACCACAACTGATTGGGGAGAGATAGATGGGCTTTGTGCTAAAGGCTATCAGAGAGGGATTGACAGTTCCTTTGCGCTGTACCAAGATAATAGGAGGGAAACGGGAAAGCTCTGTGATGCTGTGCCAGAACCAATCAAGGACAACATGGCGGAAATAATTAAATAATTTTAAATAAAACACCAAGTTGTGCAGATTGCCAGCCTATGTAGACCCCTGGTTTTATTGCTGTTACCTTTGTTGTCCTCCCCCATTTATTCCATTTGTTTCTTGCACTCACTGCTTGCAACTCCTCTTAAATTAATTTGTAAACTTTCTGGAGCAAGGGCTACATTTCCTGTGTGTTTGGATGGTGCCCAGCACAATGTGGCCCCGCTCCTGATTTGAGTCTATGAGCTCTTCTGCAAACCATAAAGAAATAATAGTCCCAATGTATCAGAGAGGATTACAGATGGAGTGGTGGGTGCTGTATCAGCACAGTAACCAGAAGGGTTTGGAGGATCCATATTGATGTGTTTGAACATATCAGGGAGAGAGGAAAGCCTCTAGATCTCTTATGTTGTAACGGTCGTGCTGATCCAGTCCTGCAGGACAGATCCTGGTTCTGATGGAAGTGGTTACTTTAATAAATAAACATACATTAAAGCATCTCAGAGTTTGAACCTGTCTTGGCTTTAGTCCTTCAACCAGGGCAATCACCACAGTTCATACTTTTATTGGATTAGACTTTTGAGTTGGACTTGGTTGGATAGGATGGGGTTGGAATGCATTGATTGGATAGGACGGGGTTGGAATGCATTACACTAGGTAGGATCAATGACCTGCGTTGGAATTCTTTAGGCACAGTTGCTTTGGACTGGATTAGACGGAGTTTGATCCAGTTAACTCGGGTATATTTTAACTTCAATGGGCTTTGGATGAGGCCCTTAGAATGAATCAGAACAGCTTGCATTGGGCACAGTTTGGTCAGGGTGGATTAAACTGGGTTGGACTGGTCCAGCTTGGATTGAATTGAAATTGGCTTAGGTTGGATTGAGTGCATGTAGGTTGGACTGGAATGGGCTGGAATGGATCACAGTTGGATTGGGGACAATGAGGTTGAACTGGATTGTGCTGGCTTGGCTGTATCTGGGGTAAAGTGAGGCTCATTTGGCTCATATCAAACCAGCCCAGTTGGGTCAGAGTGCATTTGTCAGAAGCTGCTCTCTAGGGATATGAAGTTCTGAAATGAACCCCAAAAATATTGATAATAGGTTTGGATCTAGAATTTGGTCCTTCAGATCCCAACTAATCCAAACTTTCTCCCTTTCCCAGCCTGTGGGCTGAGCCAATCGTGAGGCACTCAAACCAGAACCTGTTCTTCCTCTGCATGTGCCAATCTGCTGGATCAACTCCTGTCACCACTCAGCATCCTAACATGAAGAAGAAAAATTCGCCTTCCCTGCAGACTAACAAGGTAGGGGGTTGGGTGACCGCCTACCTGCATTTTAAGGAAATAAAGGACAACGCTGAAAAATATAGGACAAAGCTGATTTTTAATGGTCAGTACCTCACCATGACTCACTGGTGATACAAAATCATACACAGCATAATATCGTCCATTTGCATGCCTATATATGATCCTTTGCATGATTGTTGTTGACAGACATGAGGCAAACTGCATCTAACATTAACCTGGTACAGGATGTGGGACATTAGACACTAGTAAGAGATATGCCTTCAAATAAAGGATCTCTCTTAAAATAAGGGATTTCACTTTAAAATAAAGGTTTATGCGGTCACCCTACGCGGGGAGATGATGCTATCACACTCCTTCCTTCCCCACCTGCTCTGTTTGGCTTTCCAAACAAAAAGAAATACACAACAGCGGGTAGGGGATGGCATGGTCTTTGGTGGGACTGGTAAAAGCAGTGCCCCATCTCCTTACAAAGCTAGCAGAGACTGGAGCAGGAGAGCGGAGGATAGCACAGGCTGTACAGCTGCAGGGCTGCTCACAACAGGGCAGAGCGCTTGGAGAATGTGCTCTTTGTTCCCTGCCTTTAAAGGGTAAGAGAAACACTTATGCATGGCAAATTAGCCCAAAAATGTATTTCTCTAAAACACCCGATTGTCTGGCCAGCTCTGCAGCTGCAGGGAAGTTCCAGAGAGAGAAGAGGGGGAAGGAGGGAGATTTTGCTTGGGGGGGGGGGGGGCGGGGGGAGAGAGTGGATTGTGTGAAAGAAGGAAATGTTCATGTGTCCATTCAAACTGAAAGTGAACAGATGATGAACAGGGGGAGTGGGTGATAGGACCCCTGTCTTTGGGCCTGTGGGGTGACCAAATAATCATAAATGCAGGGTGGCCCCTGTGGGGAGAGATGATGGGGAGCACAAACCAAACTTAATACGGAGATATTCTTCCTGAAGACCTAGAAGGAATGTAGTTCAATAGCAGCCTGTTGCCTCCTCTGCTTGGAGTCCTGCACCTGCAATGGGTCAGTCCAGTTGTACCACTTTCAAGCTGAGTTTCTCAAGTGCATGCTGCCCACCAGCAATGAAATCCTTGAGCTAATTCTCTTTGGTCTTCTAGTCACTGTGTGTAACAAGCATGGGGACCGGGTCTTTATGAGGGGTGACTCCCCTCAAAACTTCCTCAAGTTAAACAGCTTTAGGGGTTAATCCCCATTAGTCATGCGTTCTCTTGATGCTGATGCGGTCTCTGGTTAAGAACTCTGAGGTCTGCACTGTCTCCAGGAAAGAGCTTCAAGGCCAGTGCTGTCTTTGATTTAAAATGTCCAGGATGGTGTGATCAGTGACTAGGAATTCTCAGGCAGTCTCTGGTTAAGAATTTACAGCCTGGTGCCAATAGTGATTTAAGGACTGCCGGATCAATGCTGGCAACGAAGTGAACTTCCCTTAGATTTAGAGAGCAAAACCTAGTGATAGGAGTGGGACACTTGAAAGTTGTCAAAGTTGTGTCAGTGCCATAGGCTCTGGAAAAATTCAGACACAGCATGGCTCGACAAAGCATTCCCCAGGGAGGACCTACCAATGATTACTCACCGTAGCTGCTAGGACCTGTTGAGTTTGGTGCTCCCAGGGTGGTTCATTGGTGAATTCCTGAGCACTAGAAGGAACCTTCTGTTGATTTTCTCTTTTGTGTGTAACAGGAACTTGTGGCGGGACAAACACTTTGAAAAGCAGAGGAAACATCACCACAGAGACAGAGAAAACTTGGCCAAACAGAGAGGTTAAATATCTCTCCATCAGAAAGTTCCTGGAGTCTTCTTCAACCCTGCTTCTGCTCCAAAAGACTATAGTAGGAAAGGCTAGAGTTGAACCCATCCCAAATAATTTTGCGAGCCAAGGGACTGAGAGAGGGTCTTTCACATTTTATCTGGGCAGAGAAAGGTGTTCCGCCTTCATGTGCATATTGAGCATTAATTTTCCTCTTTGGTTATTGATTGATTTGTAATAAGGGATTTTCATTGGTTCCAGCTTATCCATCCAACACCTCCCTTTGCTGCTCCACCCATCCAAATCCCACTCTGTTTCAAGGTTGCTGTTAAATTCCCCACAAAACCAGACACTTCCTTGGAAAACACCACAACTCCGCAGAATCAGAACTCTGAAATCCCCCATTAACCTTCTGTCACTGAGTTGGAGGGGGGTAAGGGCAATTTCCCTTGGATGTCTATATGAGAAGGCAGCATAGGGGTAGGAGACATGAGTTGTTCACTCTCTGCCCATCCTAACCTCCCTCATGTCTGTGAGGTCAAGCTGATGACAGAGGGCCAGCTGAACACACAGGAGTCACTGCAGGAGGAAGCCAGTGTCATATTCAGGTGGAGTCTCCTAATGGGGAGAAGCAGAACAGACAAGTACTGTGACAAAAGCAGCCAGTATGGGGTGGGAGAGGTGGGTCATGGGGCTGACCTGAATGTTCCAATCCGAGAATCGAGGGAGCGTGCCTCAGGTTACAGAGCTAATCACTACTGGACTCTTCCATTGTCACCATTTGGATCATCTCGTTGTTCCCACCTGGACTATTCATTGTTCCATGTTAAGGTTACACTGGGGAGGAGAATCTGTTTAATTTTAATCAAGTAAGCAACATTTATTAAATATTACTTATTTCATATTCCAGAGCTTTATAATAACGTGTCTGTATGAAGGGGGTCCCCTATGATACCAACCCTGAATCCCCTGAAGCATCACAGTGGTAGAGCCCCAGTATCAAAACTTTTCACATGCTCCCCAAGAAACAGCGCCATGAATGCATGAGGCAGAGTTACATTAACTTTAGCCGAAATTCTTCTGTACCAGGGCTGGTATTATGTCAGAGCTAAGCTCCACTCCCAATAGTGTTGGGGTCTGGGTGGGATACACTGATGAAAGTGCCTCCAGTAGTTTGAGAAGGAACCCCTGATACCACTCATGGCGAGGTGGGATAAGGGGGAATCAGACTCCAGATATGAGACTCCAGTATTTTGTGTATATCCTACTAAGGTGCAGGAGAGCAAGCAATGAGAGATGGGTTTAGCCTGGGTGCAAGAATACCTGGAAATCTTCACTAGCAATAAGTGATGTGACAGAGAGGCCTCAGGCAGAGTTGCAGGAAAGAGATCTTTATTAAGTAAGATGAGACTGAGTGGCCAGTGTTATGTGCATGGGCTTTAGAGTTTGAGAGTTAGAAGTTTGGACTCATCTCGCATTCCTGAGTCCCCAGGTGCCAGGTTGAATGCGGTGCCTCCTGGAACCTGACCCTCTTTCTACAGGTCCGCTCTTTATATTACACTGGTACCTCTCATGAGGGGTAACTGTGGAGGGTTTCTGATTAGGTAGATGTGCCCTGGTAGTCTGAGAAGGAAATCCGCAATACTTTGCTATGACTGTGTCTATACTAGGTTTTTGGCTGAATATTTCTTACCATTGCTCCCACTGGTTCAGCTGTACCAGTGGTAGTAATGGTGGGAACACTAATGCAGACAAGGCTCCTGTGGCCACTGGAGTTTCTACCACATTGTTGTCTAACGCTGCACACAGCAGGTCTAGCCAAGATGGTGGGGAAAATGCCAGTGGCTACCAGCACTTTGCCTATGTTACCACTCCCACCATTGGTAACACCAGTGGAGCTGCATCAGTGCAAGAAATGGTGGGAAATTTAGGGGCAAAAATCCCAGCATATACACGGCTTAGGTGTAAACGGCCTCACTAATGTGAGAAGGAACCCCCGATACTGCTCATGATGGGGTTTGGAATGAATTAAAGAGCCCCTAGTGCTTTGAGGAGGAGCCGTACCTCTCACAATCTCAGGTTCAGACTAGATGAAGGTCAGGATAGAGAACCATTGCCCTCTCCCCCCCTCGCATGTGCACAGACCTACCCACCCACCCATGAATAGCTCTGGCACCTGTGGATTCGAGCCTCTGAAACTGGGCTCACAGATCAGAACCTGAATGAGCAACATAAAGGCGCATTGCAGCCCCGTCGCGGCTCCGTCCTGGCCCATCCTCCCCAGCTGCAGCAGCATCCGCTTCGGGCCCAGACAACAATTCTTACCAAGTCCGCTGGGCAGTTTTCTTTCTCTCTCACTCTCTTTTTTAATACCCTTTTTTGAACATATCATTACAGGAGAAACAAAAAAGAGGGGACAATAAAGCCATTGATGCACTCCTCTCATCCCCCGTCCCCCCGCCCTCCTTTGGTGCGTGCCAGCACTCTTTCCACCCGCCCAGGGCTGGAACCAGTGCCAAACAACCTCTGCTAATAAACAAGAGGAACCAGATAAACCAGGAACACAATAGAGGGATTTGTTGCACTTAGAGATGGTGGGAACAATGTCAACGTCGCGCGCAGCTGCATATAGCCCCCCACACACTCACAACCCAGCCAGTGTGATTTATGAAAGGTCAAAGTTCATCATGTCTTAAAGGGCTCTTTCCTTGCATCATTTATTAACCCTTCCTTGACAATGGACCCTTATCGTGGTGGCAGTGTTGGGTTTATACAGTATTTGCTCTGAGGAGAGGGAATATACATATTATATTGTAGACGTCTCTCTTCACTCGAACATATGTTGATAGTCAGTATTAACTGATGATAAGCTGTAGTTTTAAGTGAATTTGGTGCTGGTGAAGGTGCCCGATAAATAGCCCTAGAGACTACAGTTTGGTCATAGAACCGGTGCAGCACTAGCAAAGGCAATGAGTGAGCTTTCTCTAACACTGTCCTGCCAATGTGCTTTCAGGGATACTTTAATGGAGCTCCTCTAATGGTGAAAGTGAAATTTGGTCTTCATTTCTCAGTCAATTCTTGCCCTTTCTGCTGGAACTGCCAATAAAGAGGCCAATTAGTAGCCATTTTTTATCACATTTTTCTGATGTGGACATCTGCTAGGAACTGGGTTGGGTATCAGATGGGTTATTGGTGCCCAGATACTAAGTTATGATGATTGCATTATGTACTGAAGTGCTGAGCCTTGGCACAAGGTATGGACTTGATGCAGGAATTACTGGGTAAAATTCTGTGGCCTGTGTTATGCAGCAGATCAGATTAGATTATCATAATGGTCCCTTCTGGCCTTGAAATCTATGAATCAGGAATACCTGGATAGTAGATAGATTAAATAATCTCACTTCACACACGCCACTGAATGTTTGATCCACCAACTATTAGATGGACATTTTGTTCACTACCAGCATGGGATAGAGTGGAACCAGTGAGCTAGAGGTAAAAGCAGAATATAGTACCTATCTTTAAAAAGGAGAATAAAGAGAAGCCTGGGAATTATAGACCAGTCATCCTAACTTTGATACCTGGAAAGAAACTGGAACAAATTATTAAACAATCAATTTGTAAGCACCTAGAAGATAATAGGGTTATTAGTAATAGCCAGCCGGGATTTGTCAAGAACAAATTGTGCCAAACCAACCTAATTTCATTCTTTGACAGGGTTGCTAGCCTAGTGGAGAGGGGGGAAGATGTGGACGTGATATATCTTGATTTCAATAAGACTTTTGACACAGTCTAATACAACATTTTTATAAGCAAACAAAAAAAAATGTGGTATAAATGAAATTACTATAAGGTGGGCGGGAAACTGGTTGAAAGGCCATACTCAGATAGTAGAAATGAATGGGTTGCTGTCAAACGGGGAGGACATATCTAATGAGGTCCTGCAGGGGTCTGTCCTGGGTTCAGTACAATTCAATATTTTCATTAATTATTTGGATAATGGAGTGGAGAGTATGCTTATAAAATCTGCAGATGAACACCAAGCTGGAAGGGGTTGCAAGCACTTTTGGGGACAGGATTCAAATCCAAACCAACCTTGACAAATTGGAAAATTGGTCTGAAATCAACAACTTGAAATTCAATAAAGACAAATACAAAGTACTAGACTTATGAAGAAAAAATCAAATGCATAACTCCAAAATGGGTAATAACTGGCTAGGCAGTAATACGCTGAAAAGGATTTAGGGGTTATAGTGGATCACAAATTGAATATGAGTCAATAACATGATGCAGTTGCAAAAAAGTCTAAAATCATTCTGGTGTGTATTAATAGGAATGTTGTATGTAAGACACCTGAGGTAATTGTCCCACTCTACTTAGCACTGGTGAGGCCTCAGCTGGAGTATCATGTGCAGTTCTGGACGCCACACTTTAGGAAAGATGTGGACAAACCGGAGAGAGTCCAGAGGAGAGCAACAAAAACGTTAAAAGGTTTAGAAAACCTGACCTTATGAAGAAGGATTAAAAAACAATGGGCATGTTTAGTCTTGAGAAAAGATGACTGAGGGGAGCCCTGATAACAGTCTACAAATATGTTAAGGGCTGCTATAAGGAGGATGGTGATCAATGTATTCCATGTCCATTGAAGGTAGGACAAGGAATAATCAGCTTCATCGGCAGCAAGGAAGATTTAGGTTAGATATTAGAAAAACTTTCTAACTATAAGGATAGTTAAGCTCTGGAACAGGCTTCCAAGGGACTTTGTGGACTCTCCATCACTGGAGGTTTTTAAGAAGATGTTGGACAAACACCTGTCAGATTTATTTGGTCCTGCCACAGCATAAAAGGCTGGTCTTGATGACCTCTCAAAGTCCCTTCCAGCCTTACAGTGCTATGATTCTCTGATTCAGTATCTCTTCTGCCCTCTCATCCGTTATGGTTACCACTTCAGCCAAAGCTTGTTGTGTCCCCATGCAACATCACAATGCCATCTCGTGAGGTTCTGGTGCAACGTTGTGAAGACCTGATACGTTGATTTGGTGGCCTGAATTTTTCTTCTTGACCTTTTAATCATCTTTTAAGAGGATCCTGTAGGATGTGGAATAGTTGCATCAAAACTGAGATTATCCTGAAAAATAATAATACCTTCAGCTCGGTAGCAAGCCTGGCCCTTGCCTGACGTCAGTTTGGAACAAATGCCCAAGAGGTGAAATACTCCGTATTGCGTTCTCAGTTCCCATAGCTATCCCGTGTCCCAGGCTGGAAATATTTCTGATGAATATAATTGAGAGTTAAAGTCTAGAGGACCTTCTCCGTTAACAACCTTGAATTTAAATCCCATGTGAGTCTGGGGTGAAGGAAACAAGCCCACCCTTCCAACTGGATGCTTGAGTTTGGGGTGATAGGAGATCACTTGTATATGAGATCCCCTTTGGTCTTCATACTGTGGTTCAAGCAAAGAGAAGGGACAGAAGGGATTCTGGTGTGTATTAAGATCCCCTTTGGTATCGCACTGCTGGTTCAAGTCAGAGAGAGACACAGCCCCTCCTAGCCTAAGGCAGAGGAGAGTCTGGATGCATGGTATGGAGACATCCCCCTCCTCACATGAAACAGACAGAAAACTGGGGACTTACAGTATGTAAACAGCCCCTTTCTGGTGTGGTGACGCTTTGGGCAAAAGGACTGGAAATAGCCCCCTTCCCTGTGGGGCAGAGGGGACTCTGGAGGTTGGGGGTTAAAAGAAGGAATGTCCCACTGTCTGAATGCCAGTTGGTAGCTCTGGTTACCAATAGAACTGTTTCTGCCCTTGCTTTGACGTCTCAGCCTCAGGCCTTGCTCTCTTTCTCGCTCTCTCCCTCACATTCCTCCGGGAGCTGATCAGGGCTTGAATGACACCCCAGATGACTCTTCGCTATTAATTCCTGCATACAGAATGGGCTCCTTGTTCTCCCATTCCTACTCTCCTTGAGGAATTACAGGGGCCAAGGCAGCAGATTGAAGAGTTCCCGACTTAACCCTTCCCCTGACTTCCTAGGAGTCTCCCTGTAGCCAGAGGGCCAGCAGAGAAATCAGAGAGTGGGAGAGAGATCACCCCAGTACCGCATCATTCTCCTTTAATAGAACCCCCTGTGCTCACCAAATGACACTGCAACAAGAGGCTCAGACAGGAGGGGTCCCACTGTCTATGTTATATCCATTACCAGATAACCCCCTTCTTCCCCCTTCCAAGAATTCCCTGAGTTGCACAGAAATACCACCTCCAAGAACCCCTAAGTTCTCTCTGGTAGATCAGTTTGGATACGGAAAACCCAGCTGCAGCTAGTGCAGCAGCAAAACTGGTGATTCTCTCCCCAACCCCTACCCTTGTAGTGCTTCATTTTGACCAATACCTGGAAACCACATCTCTGTGTTAGGACATGAGGGGGTTAATAGCAAGCGAATGAAAGGCGGAGAGAGCCACCTGTCAAAGCAGGTAGCAGTCAGACGTGCTCTGCCCGGCTCCCTCTTTGATCTTCCCAGACCCTAGCAATGCAGGAAAATTGTCCTATTTAGCAATTGTAAAACCTCCACCAACCCACAAAACAATATTAGAATAACCAAGGTGATGGATATAGAGCCTGGGGTCTGTATGGTGATCCCCAGACTGATTTTTGTTTCCCATTCTAGCGGGGTCCCCTACAGCTCCTCTCTGAAGTATTTTGCTCAGCAACCCACCCCTTCAGTTTGCAAGCACTGGAGAATCAAGTATTCTGTTTATCCCAAAACAGCAGGTACAGCACTGGCAGCAGCCGTGCCAGCTTCCTGCCCATCCGGCCCCACCAATGTCCCTCAGCCCTGCCTAGGAGGGCGGCTTTGCCTTTGTGGCCCATTCCATCTTTGGCTGGTCTGGTGGGACTTCTAACAAAGAGAACAACTAGTGTCACTGGTCAAGATGCTTTTGTGATGGGGACACCTGTCTTGGTAGCAACTGAGCTGAGACCCCCTGCCCCTTTCCTCCCCTATTCATTCCACACGGTTGAGTGAACAATCCGAAATGATGAACATTTTTCCGTTTCTAATAACCCGGGGCTAGATTGGAATCAGTAACCTAAAGGTAAAAAGGCTCTGTACCTCACCCTCAATCCTCATGAGTCCTTGGGGAAAAGACTCCATAGCATTCCCAGTGCCAGCCCGCCCCAGATTAGTGAGAGAATGGAACTGGGGCCTGAACCTGATTGATCAGTGGGGCAGTGCAAACTGCTAACTGGGCCCAGGAACCACTGACCTCCCAGACCCTGTGGTGCTTCAGAAAGTGAGAGACTCAAATGGGGAATGCAATCTGGTTCTCCCTCAGCCACTGGGCCTGCTGCACGAAGGGGGCTGTTTCTAATAGAAGGAAATAACTAACCCATTGCATGGTAAACAACCTCCATGCCTAAGATGCCTTTAGTTTGCCCCTGATTCCCCATGACAACAGTTACTGCAATTCCCTTGAGGGAATGCCACAGACAGCTGCAGTTCAGCCACATGGAGCCAACAACCAGAAATTGTTATAGAGTGAGTGGTTGTGGCCAGGTCAAGGATTTTGTTTTTTCCCCTCTACTGTTGCCTGCTTGGGTGACTCTCCTGTGGTGAATCCTCTGAGACTACTGACGCTTGGCCAGTGGCTGAGGGAGAACTGAATGGTGCCTTTGAGAAGCTCTGGGACTGGCACCAGTGGGTTCTGCCAAAAATTATTTGGAATGAAACAAACCAGAATTTGTCTGTCACTTTTACAGCTGCCTTGCATCTGCAGGGACCCCAATGTCAGGTAAAAAATATCTTTGATTCTGTCACAAACTGTGGTTGATCAGACTCCAGGCTGGCTACCACTCTGGAACTGTCCATTGGAACAGAAGACTCACCTCACAACACGGCAATGTTTGCATCATCCTGGAGACCAACATAAACATGGGGATGCTATAAATTCTGCTGTGATTGGGAAGGACTTTTGAAAATCAGAACCAGTGTGTGAATGTTCTGAGGGGTTGTGGCCGTTGCTCAGGGAGGGATCCGGAAGAAGATGGTGGTGGGGCAGTGGCAAGAGGCTGTTTTTAGATACTGTGGTGATGGGCTCTATAAATGGATAGGGCCTGATTCTGATCTCACCTGGGTGTAAATCGAGAGTAACTTCACTGAAGTCAATAGCGTTACACTGGTGTCAAACTGGTATGAGAGCAGAATCAGATCCATAGATTTGACAGTGTCATTTTACAAGAATAATAAAGAAGAGACTCTTTTCCTCCCCTCTCCCTCCCTCTCTCTGAGTGTCACTCTCAGACCAGCTTTAAACAAAGAGCATATTTTACTGAGACCCTGCTAATCTGTTGGGTTCCTTCCTGGCATTCCCCTTTGACTGCCTTCATGATTATGCAGCTATTTGTGTGTCACTGAAACCTTTCTGGCTCTCTTTCTATACTCCTCTCTCTGGCCTCCTTTTCCTCCAGTGATGTCACAGAGCAGTGTAGTTGACTTCACAGCCATTTCCATAATGATGTGGTATGATATCACGGCACTGCCCTGTGACATCTTCACACCGGAAGGGAGAAACAGTTCTCACTTCTCACTATGTATATTGGATGCTCTGTTTCTGTCTGAGGCAATGGGATATCCAGGGTATGTCTGACGTCCTCTCTGTCTAGGATCTTCCCTCCAGCCATCCACCCCTTGCTCTCTCCCCAGTGGGGCACAAGACAGAAGGAATCCACCTCTCAATCCTCCTCCCACCCATGATTACTGGACTTATATCCCCTCCACTCTCCCCTCTTTCCAGTGAGAATGATTCCCCTTCCCCCCATACACCTGGCACCGTGGAAGAGGTGGAATTCTCCACACCTGCTTCTGTCATGTCAGAAGGCGGCACATCGCACACCTGTGAAGGCAGAGCCGATGTGTTCGGTGGCATCTGGGGCAGGTCATGAGTATTACTGAAGCTTGGATAGGCAAAGGGGGAAACAGGAGGGAGGCACTGCTGTCCCCTGAGAGGCAACGGGGGGGAGCCCTTACCACCTTTGTTTCCCCAGGTCCCCCTCAACCAGATTAGCAACATAAGGAAAGGACAAACCTTCAGCTGTCTCTGCTATCCCCCCCAATACGGCACTGGGAAGGTCCCTCATTTTAGCTCCATCGAGGCTTCCTGATATCACTGGAGAGAGAGAGGTAGCCAGCCAAAATCCATGCCAATCCACTGCCCCTGCCAATGGGACGTGGGGGAGGGTAGCGTGGGGGAAGGAGAACAAAAATAACAAGAGAGGGACCCAGCAAGATAAAAACCCACCCCACCCTACATTCTCCAACTCTTCTTCCTGCTTCCCCACCTCTTTCGCATAAAAGCAGCATGTGTCCTCAATCCCAGAGGGAACGCACCAAACGACGGCTGCAGGACCGGGTCTGGGCATTTCAAAGAGGAGTTGGTTCCCAGCAAAAGAGCACTGCCCTGCCCTGCAGTCCGGCTGTTGCTCTCTCTGCTCCGGCTAGCCCTGTCTCCTCTCTCCTGTTTGGGTCTGAGGCAAGCTGGACGCTTTTAAAAAGCTTTTTATGTGTGTGTGTGTTAATCACATGATTGTCATTCACCTGTATCTCAAACAAAGACAGCGCACTGTTAAAGGCCCAAACAAGAAAGCAGGCAAGGGAGGGAGGGGGGTGTAGAGGGAAACTGAAGGGGTTGTTGAGAGAGAAAGAGAGAACCCTTATCAAACTTCCAATTCATGGGTCTCCCTTTCCCTCGGCACACTGGCGTTATTGTTTGGCTGTTGTGTGTCTGTGTTTTCCAGTGTCTGTTCCCCCCACTCTGACGCTGTTTTACTGTATGGAAAGATTTCATTGTGAGCCCCTCCCATTTTCCCATGCGGTCCCAGGACAATACCAGTCCTGTGCCCCCGAGAAGGGACATGGCACAAAAGCAGCCACTGTCTGTTTTACCCAGATTGCTGCTGGGGTGAAGCAGCTCAGGTATTTGTGGTGCGTATGTGATCACACGCACAAGCTCGCTCTGGAGCTCGAATTAGAGGTCAGTTAAGAATAAGTGCGGCCCTGGGGCACCCAAAGCTTTCTTCAAAACAGAGGGCATCCCCAGACTTGTTGCTCTTCTTCCCCTCACCTCCTTTCTGCAAGGAGACTCTCTCTTCCCATCCCCTCCTTCAGACAGACTCTTCCTCCTTCCTGAGTCACACCCCAATGGAACTCTTGACCTTCCTTTCCCAGTCACACACCATATAGACTCTTTGGGCCAAATTCGTCCCTAGTGACTTCCATGGAGTTGTCCCAGAGATGAATTGGCCTCTTGGTATCTCACTGATGTATTACTGCACTGTAACTCCTCACAGTTACACTGAGCCTGGATCCTGCCTTCAGATTGCTCCTGGGAACGTTCACCCTTCCTGCTGGCTTGCCAGTGGCTCACCTATTCTTCCTGTCTCGACCCTTAATGCTTGGCTAAAAGCAGGATCCCACATTGGTGCCTAACCTTACTCCCTTGCAGTGGGAATGGAAGGTAATAAGAGCTTGGAGTGCTATGCAATTCACCCGTGGAGCCTCCTCCTGCATGGAGAGCTTGGCAGGATGAAAAAAAGAGGAACGGGGGAGCACTTTAAAATAATAGACAGAGTCATAGCCCATGGGAGAGCAATTCAAAGCCATGGGCTCTTGATGGACATTTGCCTACCTGCCAGTCTCCCTCTTTGAGATTGTACTGCAGGTCAGCCAGTAATTCCTACCCTGACAATCCTAAGTGCAGCGATGGGACATATAGTGGTTGAAGGTCCCCTAGACAGGCCAGTCCTATATTATTTAGAGAATTGTATGTAACAGTAAGGAGCATGAAACACACAACCAGCCCAGATCACAGAGCGAGGGTGTCATTGACTGTCACATCTTTAAGTCCTGGAGTTGTCATGCTGTCACAGCTGCACCCTACTGGAGGTTATCAAGAGGAGCCCCCAAACAAACAGCATCCATTTATTCAACCTAAGCGTCACAATGGGATGTGTGTGTGTGTGTTGAGATATTATTAAAGAGGTATAACTGGATGGGTGCCAAGTACTGGCTCTGGGGGACCTCAGACTTAAAGGATTAAGCAGAGGAACCACTGGCTTTATGTGTCATTATATGGGAGGATTTGGAAACCCTCTCAGTTGGGATCTATCTAAGGTACTTATATGGCCCCTATTACTGTAGTACTTGAGGGCCTCACAGTCTTAAAGTATTCATCCTCACAACACCTCTGTGAGGCAGGGAAGTGCTATTATCGTCATTTTGCAGATGGGAAACTGAGGCACAGAGAGACTAAGTGACTTATCCAAGGTTACACAGGAAGTGTGTGGCACAGCAGGGTCCCCTGAGTCCCAGGCTAGTGGCCTAACCATTGGACTATCCTTCCTAGTCTAAAACCAGAAGTTGGGACCCGGAGATCGTAGCTTTACAGAGATAATGAAAAAAATTTAATTTAACTGGGAAAAAGGGATGGAAGAGATTGTTGCCTGAGTACCATAGGTACCCAGTGCAGAACCCAGGGGACCCTTATCCTTAGAAAGAAGATCAGTGCTGAAATACATTGGATGTGGTGGGCGGCTTCTCAGCCATACAGTAGGTCTACACGGGAGCTCAAAGGTGTAATTTCCAGCTTGAATAGAAACCCGTGCTAGCTTTGATCAAGCTAGAGTGCTAAAAATAGAAGTGTCACCGTGGCAATGTAAACAGTCGGAGGGGTTAGCCGCTACGTATGGTCTTGGATGGGATCATAGTCAGGGCTGACAGCCCATCCCGCTGCTCACACTGTAGCAGCTACACGTCTGTTCTTCGCATGCTAGCTCGATCAGAGTTAGAGTGAGTATCTCTGCTCCTGCTGGAAATTACACCTTGCAGCTGCAGTCTAGACATACCCTTCCAGAGCTCCTCAGAGAGGCAACAACTTTCATCTGTAGATAGAAAAGTGTCACCCACAACTCCTCGCAGAGAGACGGTCGCTGTTCTTCTCTCACTCTGCGTCCTCTCGTCTCCACTGGAGAAATCGTACCACAGCATCAGCTACAGTGACCGAGGGAAAATCCCCTTGGCTACTTCCCACCATGCTGCCTTGGTACAATAGGAAAAGTTACCAGGACAGGAAATTAGGCTGCAAAACCTGTGCTGCCCTCCAGCCTTTGAGGAACACAGCGGGAACTGGAAACCAATCACAAGAGCAAAAGGAAAAAGAAGAGAGGGGAAATCAAGACACAGAAGTAAAGAAAAAGAAGGATGGACCAAGAGAGATGGGGCAAAGAAAGAGAAAAAGGAGGGGAAGGGAGAGAGGAAGAAAGAAGAAAAATTCCTTTCCCAGTTTAATAGGAGGTGCCATTGACATGACATTTCAGCAGAAACTACCTAGATGGTAAACTCTCCTTGGGCAGGGACCAGCTTTTGGGGATGTGTTTATACAGTGACTAGTGTAATTGTGCACTGATCCTTGACTGAGGCCCCTAGGTGTTACCGCAACATAAGGGGGCAGTAACTGTCCTTTTGTCATGTGTTTGTACAGCACCTGGCATACTGGAGTTCTGGTCTGTGACAAGGGCCCCTATGTGCTACTGCAACATAAACAAACAAACAAACAAAGTGATGGTCCACAATTTCATGCTTTAAAAGAACTGCTTCATTCTGGTTTTGTCTCTTTGTCCCAACACTAGGAAAGGTCAGAGTACGCTCTCCACCCTCAAATCCCTGGGGACACATAAGCATTGAAGAGGTGGGATCTCCAGTCCCACCTTCCCCCCACCCCAGATTTAAGTGGGGTTCTCTTAGAGCAGGCGCTTCAATCCTTGGATTCCTTATTCCCTACCACTTGGCCACCAGGACCTTGTAATCCCACTCCTGGGAAAAAACATCCCTTCCCCATTCTCTCTGTCTCCTGAGGTCAGCAGGAACCTGCACCTGGAGGGATGGGAAACAAATGCCCCATCTTATTGTATCCTGCTTTGCCCTTCCCCCATCCCAGGTTGGTATTAGCCGCAGACAGGGGAACAATCAGGCCAGTGTTTCTCAGCTGTGGCTACCTCCCAGTGGGACCAGGAGACGACCCCTTCCCCCTCCCTCAGGCTGTTCCTCTTCTCCATGGAGATTCCTGTATCCCTCACACAGGCTCTTGTTAGCCTAATGATGAACCTCACGGACTAAAGAAGACATGCTCAGTTCAGCAAAGTCTGTGGGATACAGCGACACTGCATCTAGCATGCGCCTATTATTATGGCTCTTGGAAAGAGGTTACCTGCTCCAGTTCTTTTCCCTTTAGGGGGCAGTTTTAGCAGGTCATGAAAATCCCAATGGAGAGAGGCTAAAAATGCCAAACAACCCTCATAAGATCAGTGGGAGCTCTCCCCACAACCCACCAGAATCTCTGCTGGGAATACACATGTAGGGTTTCTTCCCAATAGGGGAACACACCTGTGTGATAACAACTGGGACTCACCTCACCAGCATCTGCACCATTTTAATCTAGGAATCAGGGCCTGAGATTTCTCCCCTGAGATCTCCATTGGGAAGTGTGTGTGAGAAAGAGAAAGAAAGAGGGTGGGGCTTACACACCTCACTGTCCCAGGGAAGACGGGACAGTACTAGGGAAGGTGCCATGAGTCCTTGTGTTTCTTGGATAGGAGAGAACCACCAGACTCTTGCTTTGGTCTTTTGTCACATGGACAGACAGACAGTGCTGGAGGAAGGAGGGAGGGTTAAAGTCAGCCCCCTGGTGGGGGGTTATTTGGTGCCAAGCCCTCCCCAGATTATAAACGCCTTTGGCACATCTGAATACTACACACATGCCAAGTAATTGGTGCCAGTGATCCTGTGCTTGCCATCAGCATAAGGGAGTCCCAACCCTGTCATCCCCTAACCTGGCTTCATTAAGCTTCCAACACAGACTTCTCCTTTGGGCTCTAATGCAGCTGTCCTTGGTGCCATGCTGTGGCTCCAGCCTTCACCACACTGAGATGCATGAGGAAAAAGAAACCATTGAGAATTGTGGAGGGAAAATGGTCATACTCTGTCAATCAGATAACACAATCCTAGTTGTCAATTCCAGGTTCATTCTGGGAACTGTAGCTCAATTGCTCACCGCCTGTCAGTGGCATTATTTCCCTCTGTCTCTGGGTGGCCCCTGCCATTATTTACTCTGTCATTCCATCACTGGGCCTTCTAGTGAGTCAAGCTCTGCTCCAGGGGTTCATAATGTCCTTAGAACTCCTTTCATGGAATTATTTCTCTGTGTCTCACCATAACTCATCCTTTCTTCACTCTGTGATTCCTGGCCCGGCATGGAAATGTGTTCAAGCTGACACTCCACTTCGGACTCCATTCCAAGAATTCTGTACTGGTCTGGTTGGTACCATTGGAGGATATGGGAAAGCTGGTTCCTGGTTTAGGCAACTTTGCAGGGGGACTCCTGAATGGATACATTACTGGGTTTTCAGCAGCATGGGTGAGACCCAAAACACTCCTGACACCCCACTGGCATGCGTGTGCTGTGTCAGTCCCACCTTGGGGGCATGAAAGCCCAGGAGAAGGAATCAAGCCCATGTCTTCTGCATGGCCACAAAGTATTAATCCCCCAACCCCTGTAATGTATCCAGTACACACCATCCCCAGGAAACCCCTGGACTAGTCCCAGCCCCCACTAGCCCTAGAGAGGGAAAGACCAGGAGTGGTCATTGAATCTGGGTCTCCTTTATAGGATAGCACTACCCCCCATGACACCAGGCCCACCCTCTGCAGTGCGCTCAGGTCCTGCTGGTCCATGGACAGCAAGCAGCTGTGACTAGAACCCACCTCTCCATGCTAACTCCTAGGTCACCAGGCCTGGCCCCTAGAACAAACCCTGCTGGCCAAGGCCGAGAGAGACCAGGCCAGGGACTTAAATGCAGTCCACTTGGATAACAATGCAGACCCCTCACTACCTATGCCCAATGGCATGAACAACGCCCTATTTTAAATCCCCAAGAGGAGGGAAAAAAGAATAAAATAAAAGTTGACTGCAGCTTTCCCAAAGAAGCCTGCACTCGAGAAAGCGAGGAGCGTGCATGTGGCTGAGGTGGAGTTTAGGGGGGTTGTCAGGGTCCCCTCCCTGCCTGCATCAAATCAATGTATTCCAGCTATAAGGAGTGCTTAGCTCCACCTTCTGCCCTTCCCTCCCCCGGTGCTTAGCAGCAAGCCAGTCAGAGAGACATCCAGCCAGGGGATTAGTAAAAACCAAGCCTCCCTCTAGGAATGGCACTCGTCTGAGAGTCTCCTCCACGCAGGGCTCCCGTCCGCTGCCAGGGCACTGAGAGGAGAACAGAGGGGCTATTGGGATACAAATTACAGCCCTCTCAGGATTTGCCAGGCAGACCAGCCAACGTAAGTTTTCCTACCTGAACTCACTCATACGCTCGTTCACTCGCTCTTTTTCTACCTTCTATTACTTTTCAGTCTCTTCTTCAGGAAAAGTCCGTGCCTCCCTCACTAGGGGGATAACAACCCCTGCTCCATATTGGCTCCTTTTGCAACTAAACCAAGGGGGAGACATTTTTCTAACCATTTTGGGGGGGGCTTTATTTTTTGAGCATTTCTTTAATAAGGTGGGGGAACTGGTGTGTGGTGGCAGAGACTTTTGGAGGTGACCGCAGAGAGAGAGACGGGGGGATGCGTGAAACGGGCAAGTTAAAGACGTGGCTTTGCCACAGAGGCTTAAAAAGAAATATATGCATATATACAAAGTGTTAGCATTTCCGCTCACAAACACATTCTCCCAGTCTGCATCAGATTCCCTGCCTGGCAACTCAGGGGAGCGCTCAGGATTTGCCTCTACTCAGCGACTCTTGCTAAACTTTCTCATGCAACCTGGAGACCTTTTCATTCTGATTTATTAATACTGAAGCCACTCATTTCCCCCCATCTATGTTCTTGGTCAGACATTCAAAGCAGGTTTTAAAGAGAAAGTGTCATTCCCAAGGGCCAAATTTTGGGGAGGGCCCTGAGTAAGGTTATTCTTAGAGAATGGGGTCCATTTCTTCTTGATCTCTCCTTTTCTACTCATGTCACCAATGTGCTTAGCCAGCAGCAGACCCCTCCACATGCCCAACTTAAACTCCAGAATAGAGCACAGATCGGGAGCTTCCAATTAATCAGGATCCCCTCCCCCACTAGATCATGGGTTTTGTGGGTCCCGAAAGCTGCACGCATGGCAGCTCCTTTGCTTCACTTTTATCAAGTGGCTCCTGTTTCATGGTCAGTTTCTGGGAGAGGTTCAAGTCTTTTTAGTTTTGGTGTTTGCTTTTTCTTTCCTTCCTCTTTTTTTTTTTTCCCAGTGGGAAGACGGGATATTGAGAAGGAAGAAAGAGCAAGAACAAGAGACATAATGACAGATGACCAAGACCTTTCAGAGGTGGAAATGAGCCCGGTGGGTTCCGAAGACCATCACTGCCTCTCACCAGGACCTTCCATGGCATCAGATACCACCTCTCACCTCACCAGCTCCGGGAGCGGCGAGATGGGGAAGGTCAAGAAGGAACAGCAAGACTCAGAGACAGACGACGATAAGTTCCCCGTGTGCATCCGGGAGGCAGTGAGCCAGGTGCTGAGTGGCTACGATTGGACCCTGGTGCCCATGCCTGTGCGGGTCAATGGGAGCAACAAAAGCAAACCCCATGTCAAGCGGCCCATGAACGCCTTCATGGTGTGGGCACAAGCTGCCCGCAGGAAATTGGCTGACCAGTACCCTCACCTCCACAATGCAGAGCTCAGTAAGACCCTCGGGAAGCTCTGGAGGTAAGGAGGGCATAAGGGTGAGGGCAAATGGAATCATGGAGAGGCTGCATGTCAAGCTAAAGGCTGGGAACAGAATGAGATTAAAGGGGCATCTATTAAAGGGAGTTCCTCATCAAGGGGGAAGATCACAGGGGTAAGGGAAAAGCACAGGAAAGTGAGGAACCAGCAATGCTTATTAGCATCAGCTATAAAGGGAGCTTCCTCTGCAAAGCTCTGCCAGTCTTGACCTGCAGCCCCCACCTGGCTATTCCACTCTAGCCACCTCTTCCCCAGCAGCTGTGCCAGCGTACCTCATTCCTGGCCTGTAGCACCCCATGCCACTCCAGTCCTGGTCCTCTCCCAAGGCTCAGCTGCACAATCTCTCCGTTTGTATGTGTTTGTTTGGCAAATCAAGGCCCACAAAGGTTAACTAGGCTGACCCCCACCAAACTCATTACACTCATGATCTCCTGTTTGAACCAGGTCTGGGAGATCACGGGCTAGATGGCCCTAACCCCCAGAGCTCCACCTAGTGGGTTGGACTCCTGTCTGGGACAAAGGAGAGAGAGCAGGTAGCCGGGCAGTGAAACCCAATCACATATCCCGCCCAAAGAATGTGTTCTCTGATGGCCAGCCACAGACCCAGCTAGCTGCTGGTTCTAGATCCCACTCAAGGAGATGTCAATTTAAAATTGGCAGCACAGGTACTGCATAAGGGGGGGGGGAGTGGGTTATCCCAGCATAAAGCGGTGAAAACAAGAGGACAGTGAGGGATGGTGGAGAGAGGGGGCTGTTAGAAAAAGACTCCAACCGATGCACCCAGTATGCCATCCTGCCTTGCCATTCACAGCTTTTTATGGCTGAACAGCATTGTTTGTGTCTCCTCAGACTGTAGGGCCTGCACCTCTGCCTCTGTTTGCAGGCCTGTGGCGTGTAATAAATAAGTAATAAGAGCAAGTCAGCGGCCATTCCTGTAGCGAGTTGGTACAGGCTGACACAGGCTTCCCACTCCCACTATGCATACATACGTACACATTTCCTTCTTCCCAACGCAGATACATGCCCATCCCTCGGACCTGCACTACCCCCCTCAGTTTGTAAAAGCCATTTTAATTTTGGGTCCTTTCCCCATCCTCCCTGCCCCCAGGGTCCCTACATGAAGTCACCCCCATTGGAACTGATGGGTTCTGCCAAGAGATGAGGGTGGAGGGACCACGTAACACCCATGTGACACAAGGCCAGCGGTTCCACTTTTCCGCCTGATGGTTTCAATGAATATCTCCAGCAAATGATTATAAATACCTCCCCCCGTCCTGGGATTGTCCGAGATACACCCCGTCCCGCCACCATCACTTCCCTGCCTTGGGCCTCCTGCCACAAATCAAAACCATCAGCTTCACATGAATGGCCCCGGAAGTCCACAGAGATAGAAACAGGCCCCCTTTCGTACCCTTCCCTTCCCTGGCACTGCCCTTGACTGCCCAGCGCTGGGTGGGGCAGGAGATGTCTCCTGAAAACTGCAGCAGGGAGACCAGACACTTTTCCAAAACAGAAGCAAACCCCACCCTCATGACCATCCCATTGCCACCTGTGGCTCGATTCTCCCGCTGACTTCAGTCAACTCTACCTGTGTGGGAGAACTGAGCCCCTGGGTGTTGATCACATCAATAAATTTATCCAAACCCCTCTGCCCTTCATGGAACTCAAACAAAATGATTTTCTTGGAGAGTTAAAGCAGGGCATTGTGGTAGGCCTCAAATATGATTCCCATGCCTGGGTGTTTTTTAACCCTTCCCATTCCCCTCTCCCTCTGCCTTTCCAATGATTACTCCAACCTTGTGCTCGCCCCTGGATACCATGCAGAATGATGATCCCAGTTAGTTCACATTGCACTAACTCACCCCTGTTGTCTCCTTTCTGATAGCAAAGTGACTGTACTGAGCATTTATCATTGCTCTTATTTCCTCTCTCCCACTTTGTAAAGCAGTTGCATTATGCTGTCCATTTACCTCTTTCCTTACACTTTCAATTGTTTGTCCTTTACTAACAATTAGCTCCTGTATGCTTTGCTCCTAACCATTCCTTTTGATTTCTTCCTGATTTCTCTTCCCACTTCCACCCCAACATTTTATTCTATTGGAGAAAGACTCCCCATTTTAATTTTCAAAAATATTATTTAAAAAAATGCTACTGTACCATTCCAAAGATTCTGCAGGATTTTGTAGCAATGACCTCCTTAAGCGCTACATTAAAGTTCTGGCCTCAAGATACAAGACAGCAGTATATGAGCCCTTAAATACTCCAGTAACAGGCCTAAGAGACCATAGCGCTCTACTGTCCAGATATGCGACAGCATTGTAGGTGACTGTTCCCCTGCAGTGCTGCCGTGATAGACCTTAGACACTGTCCTAACACTATTGAGAGCTGTAGTGTTCCTGATCCTGCAGGCAGACTGCAGAGCCCACATGCAGCCCGCTGAAGTCAATGAGGTTCTGCGTGGGCATAAGGGTCTGTCGTGCAGAGCAGCTTTCAAGGTCAGGGCCTTGGACTTTTGCTTTTTTTAAAAGGGAAAAGTCTCCCCCCTTCTCCCCACGTCTGTTATTTGTGTTGTCTTTGCTAATGGACTGGCAGGGAGCCTGCTGCCTTCGGAGATATTCTTACCAGTCTGTGTTGGGCAATGCGGCACAGCAAGTTGGGGGCGTGCATGTATGGGGTCTGCACTGCCTTTGTTGGCATTGTTAGGTGTGGGAAAATAAAATGAAACCACAAAAGCCAGGGGAAGTCACCCAAAATGTGATTGTCCCATAGGAAATTTACTACACTATCATAGCCCCTATGATCTCCCACAGTCCTCCAGACAATCTTCTGATGCCAGTCTCCTCCCACTCTGAACTCCACACTATGCAGCATGATCCAGACTTTCAAAATTGGCTAGCAATTTTGGGTGCCTAACTTGAGATGCCTGAAGAGGGACCTAATTGTCTGAAAATCAGAATCCTGTAAGGTGCCTAATTGGGCACCCAATATCACTTCAGTCACTTTTGAAAATTTGGGCCATCTAGATATACTTCCATGTAGGTGGGTCTCATTTTTTATCAGTGCTTAGATGCTGCGGTAATTGGTGCATTAGAAATACCTAAGGCAGAGAGAAATCCACTATAAGTGAGTAGGGGAAGAGAGAGATCAGTTGAAAGCAACATTAAACTGAGCTTGTTTCTGCCCATATCTGGTCAGTGGAGAAGGTGATGCTGCCTACGGGATAGTTAAAAATCCTGTGTGTCTTCTTGGAAAGAGTCCAGTAAATTGAGAAACCTCAGGGTCCCAACCAACACGATCCTCTCTACAAAATGGAATCTAGCCCCTCGGCTAGCTCTGTTTGAGTGATTGCTGAACGGAGGATGGCTGTCACGTTTGCTCATGCAGCCACTGTGCTGCTGAGCTCAAACCAAGTGCTGTGTAAAGCGCTTGGGATCTGTGGGATAAGAAACGGGCCATTCTGCAGGAGATGGAGGGAGGCAAACAGGGAGACAGAGGGAGCCACGGAGGCAGATGGCTGTGCCAAATTGCATCAGTGTTATGTAGACAAACGTTCCTTTGGGAGGTTGTGTCGGGTGTCGAGGCTGACCCCACACACCTACACCGACTCATTCTGCTTATGAGAGGGTTAGAATCAGGATCCTCATCCTTTGGGGAATAACAAAGACAAACTGCCAGGACTGTGTTGCAGCGTGGGAGAATGTAGACTTTGCAGCTGCTGGCCGGGCAAAGGCAAACAGGATGCTAATGACAGTGGAGCACTACCTGTGGGCCCAGATTCCAGCCAGGCTCCCGAGTGCAGGGCGAGGCAGGGAGGAAATCACTGATCAACAGAATGATGGAATGGACACTGCTCCAGGTCAGGCCTGAGGTGCACTGGCTGAGCTGGACAGGGGCAGGACTAGAATAGCAGGGTGTGGTGCAGGCCAGGAGAGAGGTGCATCAGCACAGCTTGTGTGCAAGTCCTAGGAACGCACTGGGAAAGGGATAGACATCAGGACTAAGCTACACAGTGGCAGAAGGGGTGTTAACCTCGCTGCAGAGTCCCCTTGGGCCCCAAATGAAGATTTCCATTCTCAGATGTGACCCTAGTGCCCAATTTAATTTGCAAACACTTTGAGACAATTGGCAAGGTGATGGCCCAGCCTGGGGCAGTGGGTGTTCATGCCTCAGCAAGGCCATGAGCTTCTATTAACCTCCCCAGCATAACTGGCATGTGTGTGTGTGAGTGATACTGAGGGTGGGTTGATGGCTCTCTTATGGGTACAGCTGGCTTTAGACACCCACTTATTGTTCTGGGCCTCCCATTGGTGGGAGTGCTGAGAGAAGTTATTCCCCTCTCCAGCAGCATCCTGGTCAGCACTGCAGGCTGGACTGACCCCCTAACCCGAGGATGCATGATTACTTGAGGATGCAGGGGGAAGGGGGACTTCCTCACATGTCCTTCCCAAAGGCTCCCCTTGGCTGCTTTCCTCACCTGGGTGGGGCACTTCCTGCTCCTTACAGGGCAGGGAACAGTTCTCAAATGGAGTGGGACCTAACGACTGTTGAAAAGGTCAGCACAAACACTAGCCCAAATGCCAGAAACATCTCCAGGGCCGGAAACAGATGAGACATGGGTAGAAAGGAGCAGCAAAGTGCTGGCTATTGGGTGAAGGGATCTTTTATCTGGACAGCAGCAGAACCTTTCTCTAACCACACCCCGCTTTAGCTAGACAGTGGGTCCAGAGAGCCAAGCCATGCCTGGAAGATCAGGGCTGCTGTGTGTGTGAGATCTCCCCCTCCCCGCGATGTTTTAACCTCCTGTTCAATCCTTCCCTCACCCCTGCCTGCGTGCGCTGCATCAGCTTGGTGAGACTGAGACCCTCCTGCCACACTGACTCATCTGCAGCTGCCGCTAGTGGGTGACGGGGAGGGGCCATGCATCAGGGTGTTCCAGTCACCTGACATGCAAGAAGCTGGGCTTGGGTTCCCCCCGCCATTCAGCACAACGCCCCAAGTGAGCGGAGATATGGTGGTGAAGGAGAGAACAAAAGAGGGAGACAGAGTTTTTATCGCTCCGTTCCCACCAAAACAGGGGTGTCCAATGGGTTCTGTGCTGAGCATTCCCCACGGCAGGGAGAGGGTTCAATTCAGACCCACTTACTCCCATGTGCTATGTGATCCATTCCCTTCTGTGTCCCTGCAAGATTCCACTCCATTGTAGACCGGGGGTGCAGGAGCAGGAAATAAGTGAAATCTAAATCCCCCAAATCTCCTGGCCTCTGCCTGCTCACACCGGTTTCACTTTGTTAAAGCCGATTTGAGCTCTGATCCCAGGGAGGGAGGAGGGAGCAGAGAGACTGGGAGAGAGAAGACAAAGATGGGGGGAATGGACTTTGTGCAATCCTGCTGTCTGTAGGGTTACAGGATGCTGGCAGGAAGATGGGGAGGGCGTGCAAACTCAGTGGACCCAGGTTCATCTCCTAGAGTTCCCAAGGTCATTGTAATTTAGGTCATCAGTGAGACGAATATAGAGGTCTCAGCTTCTCTCTCCACTGCGGGTTTCCTTTGCCAGTTCTGCTTCAGTAACCCTATATGCTTGGTACCACCCACAAATAAAGGTGAAGGATACTGGAACTCCTTGGAACCAGTAGGGGCTGAGAGGTTGAGCTCATGTGGAAGATGTGGGTTTCATTCCCAGTCTCGGTGTCTTGTTTGCTGTACAACAGGAGGGGCTAGGAGTGCTGAGGAGCTTGAGGATATGCATGTCCCTTTAGATGTGATGGAAGGCTGTGTGTGGAGCAATTCAGGGTGGGGGATTAGAGCTCTTCGGGACGTGTGAGCATGGTGTATGGCAGTGGGAGGGAGACAGGAAAGCTGGTGTTGGACTCATGGTGGCTCAGTTGTTTAATCTCCTGGATTAAGGCAGTGGTGGAATGCAATGTGCGGCCATGACCTTCTCAGGGCTGCCTGGTGTGAACCCAGGTCAGCACCTTAAGAGGTTCCAAAGCAGATCACACCCTCTGGCTATTGGCTGGAGGAACAGAAGGAGAAAAATGGAGGTGCTTTGATGCTGGTCAGTACCTGCTTGCGATCCTATAGATTTTCCTAATCTTTTTTACCAACAGGCCTCTCAAACCCCATCTGCTGCTCCTCCTAAATTGTCTAAGACAGATTCATGCTTTTTAATCCTCTGCTCTGCAAAGGGTTAAATCTAATCAGTGGAATTAGCAAAAGCAGAGCCTCTAAAGCTTCAGGAGGGGTTCAGAGAATCCTCTCCAACATTTGGCTGAATATCCCCAAAGCTTTGTCCAACTCTCTTTGGGCTGGAAAAATCAGGGCTGGAAATCTTATAAAGGAACAAGTTTTTGCTTTTGAGATTTCTGCGGCCTCAGAGTTTTGGCTGGGTTGCAATACCCATAAGAACAGCCTTTCCCCTTTTCAGTGTTCTGGATTCTTTCTGGCTGAAACCAGAATGCTCTGGAGGCCACGTGAAAAGTAGGAAAAAGAAATGAAAAATTAAATCAAACATTTTCAAAATTAAGAGAAAATGACTGATCAAATGGGTTTCATCTCTTCTTACATCATCCAAAGTGGTTCTGTTACAAAATTTCCTAGGTGATCCTGTCTTGACTGGAGCAGCCCTAGATCTGACAGGTATATGGGGAATGATTTTACATTTCCATAGAGCCGTTCACCCAATGATCAAAGTTAATCTATTGTTACAGTGTCCAGCACCATAGTATCTAGATGATTTACAAACTGATCCTGATTTACATGTCTGATCCTGGTGTGGCTCAGCACCTGCAACTCTCAGATCCTTAGCACAGGAACCACATCAACCACATCTGGGATTACAAATGGTAGCTGTGTCATCAAGAACCCTCAAAGTAGAAGCAAAGCACGTGTGTTTTTCCTCCAGCATCTTCTGTAACTCACTCTTAGGGGATTCCAGGGTTCTTTAAGGGGAGATCCCAGCAGCACAGCCACTGTGCTGGCAAATGCAATAGCCATTCTGTGCTAAGTGATCGCTCACACTCAAGCTGATAGAACAAAACCTACAAAATGGCAAGGATGGAAGGTTAGAACAGGACACAGAAACTCTGAAGCTAAGGTGACCAAGACAAGTTGATCTGAGAAAGACAGAGATACATGACAAAGAGCATTATGGGTAACGAAGATTTGCCACCCTTCCATAATTCAAGCAATAGTCACATTTTTCACGTTTGTAGCAAGTTCTTTTAGTCCAGCTTGTCTGGTAACTATAAAGCCCTGCACTGATTTCAGTCATCACAGTATGATTACTTTGTCCCCTAAGGCAAGTACAAGCATGGAATGGGAGGAAGTGAATTTATATGGGTTATAGATTGTAATCCACTTGGGGGAGTGACCATGTCTTCCTCTGGGTCTGAACAGCATTGATCACAGTGTCAGGGTTTACTCATTAACAACAATAAAAAAAGGGACTCTATTTAAATACTTCTCTACTGTCTCTATGATGCTTGGCAGTATCTGAAATGGGGTGGATCTCTAGTGCCCATGATGCTTTACAGTAGGATTTTGACACCCCTGTTCCTATCTCTTCCTCTTTCTCTGGTCTCTGTAGGTTATTGAATGAAAGCGACAAGCGGCCCTTCATCGAAGAGGCAGAGCGACTTAGGATGCAGCACAAGAAGGACCACCCCGATTACAAGTACCAGCCGCGCCGGCGGAAAAATGGCAAGGCCTCCCAGGGCGAGGGTGAGGGCCAAGCCGAGGGAGAAGCTGGCGGGGCTGCAGCTATCCAGGCCCACTATAAGAATGCCCACTTGGATCACAGACATCCTGGGGAAGGATCCCCCATGTCTGACGGGCACCCCGAGCACTCCTCAGGTCAGTCCCATGTCTGCAGCTACACCAGCAGTTTACTACCAGCTCATCCTCCTCCCAAGGAGAGTCCCCCAAGCCATCTGGAGAATCGATGGCTCTCTAAAAGTCTTGGGGCACTACCTTGTGAGCTGGATCCTCTCCCCATGGTGGGACCCAGTAGTTGAGTATGACTCCTATATGCTCGGTGCTGTCACCAGCATTGGGGACGCCTGCACTCCACAGGTGTTTCCATCCCTTTGGATAGGTGGGAAGTCATCTCCCACAGTGTTCATGTGCACAGTTGCCATTGTGGTTATGGCTAGCCACCTCCTCCCTTCTTGTCCCTCTACAGTGAGGTTCCCAGGGAGGCCTGGCAGTATCAGGTCTGCACAGTACGAGGAGCAGAGCTGTTGCATGTAGCTGGCTGAGCTATTTTATTGCCTGTCAGGCTGTACCAGGGCTATATTGTGAACTGGTATCACATTTTCTTTCTCTTTCCCCCCAAATGGTTTTCACTTCACAGGTCAGAGCCATGGACCCCCCACTCCTCCAACAACTCCAAAGACAGAACTCCAGGCAGGCAAAGCTGACTCCAAGCGGGAAGGGCGCTCTCTTGGGGAAGGAGGAAAGCCTCACATTGACTTTGGCAACGTGGATATAGGGGAGATCAGCCATGAAGTGATGTCCAACATGGAGACCTTCGACGTCAATGAATTCGACCAGTACCTGCCACCCAATGGACACGCTGGCCATCCGGGCCATGTTGGGGGCTATGCGGCAGCAGCGGCCGCTGGCTACGGCCTCGGGAGTGCCCTGGCTGCAGCCAGTGGACACTCTGCCTGGATCTCCAAGCAGCATGGAGTCTCCTTGTCTGCTGGCACGTCATCGGTGGTGGACTCCAAGGCACAGGTGAAAACAGAGGGTTCTGCCCCTGGAGGCCATTACACTGACCAGCCCTCCACTTCCCAGATAGCATACACGTCCCTGAGCCTGCCCCACTATGGCTCGGCTTTCCCCTCCATCTCCAGGCCCCAGTTTGACTACCCAGACCACCAGCCCTCGGGACCCTACTATAGCCACTCCAGCCAAGCCTCTGGCCTCTACTCTGCCTTCTCATACATGGGACCCTCGCAACGTCCCCTATACACTGCCATCTCTGACCCTGCACCCTCTGTGCCACAGTCCCACAGCCCCACACATTGGGAACAGCCCGTGTATACAACTCTCTCCAGACCATAGGAAAAGGGGAACAGTGACCAAAGCAGCAACAGAAAGGCTCCGAAGAATCAGCACAGGCAGAAGGGCCTCCGAACTCCGAGGTCATTCAGTGTAATCCAGCCATCAGAACCCACTGAGTATCCAGATATGCCTATCTTGACCCCGGTTATCGCTGGCTCACCGCCTAGAGGAAGGTTTTACCCCTTTCCCCCTCCCAATTCAATGTATGCCAACCTGATTGGCTTGCAAAACCCTTTTGGCCTTCTAGATGAGGATGATTCTAGGCATGGAGTGACTGGTCATGGTGGGTTTCGTTGTGCACATCCTGGACTGTAAGATAAGAGATACCCCCCATCCTTAACTGCCCCCCAACTGCTTCAGTGATTTAGCAAGTGTTTCGGATAGGCCACAATGGCCAACTCTTTGTCACCTGTTGTGGGTGAAGAGTAGCTGGCTGAGCACCCTGGTGGACATGTTGTGGGAGGAGAGGTAGGGCAGTAAAGTCAACTTCTTTGTGATCAGTGCTCTGCAATGTTCCTATCTAAAATTCACACAAGCATGACTCTTGATCCCTGTTGGAAGACCAACCTATGGTTGCTTTCCTATTGACTTCCACAGCCGTATCGTATCCTCCCCTCAACCCACCCTCTCTTTACTGTACTGTACTGGGGAACCATATAGCTGGTTCTAGCCTTATTTGTGTCACAACATACATGTGGGGGCAGGAGGGTGGGTACGTGTGGCCTCTTGGACTGTAAAGGCAACAGGGATGGAATCCTCCTTTCTTACGATTATTTTGTATGGCTAGTTTGTTTCAAACATTTCCTGGTCCCTTCTAAATCCTTCCATTCACCCTCTAATATTCCAAAAGATACTCTGCCAAGGCAGTGTTTGTCCTTCTGGCATGTGTGTGTGTGCGTGCATGGGATGTGAGGGAAGAGTAGCTGAAGATATTGTGGCAACCAGAAGCATCAGCGTGAATCCCATTTGCCCAAACACTGTCTGCTAAAATAATCACCTTAAACCTGCAAGGTTGGGCCCCCAAGCAGAGCTGAACTAAAGAATGCATCCCCTCCTGCCTGTTCATTGCTTGTTCCAGTTTGCCAACACCTCAGGCCTACCCTCATAAAGAATGGGAAGATAGTGTTGTGGCACCAACTGGGGGGAAAGCATTCACTGTTGGATAAGCATAAAGACAATTAGTCCACGTAAAAGGAAAATGAACTTGCCTTCCCTTTTGGGTTTCAAACTGGAAGCAACCATCCTCAGTGGTCAGACTGGTTCCCCTCCTTCTTGTCTTCATCTTCATTCCCCCACTGGCTCTCTTGGGTGGTCTGCTTGCCCATCCCACATCTTCAGGACTAGCATGGCTTCACAGTGCCAGAGAGCATGCTGACATGAAGGACGTCAGAACTCAAGGTGGGAGAAGATGATGCCCTCCCATTGGCCACCAAAACACATGATGGAACCCCCAGCTGATATGTAGGTCTGGGAAGATGGGACAGATTGACCAAGCACAACTTGTGATCTTCACTACCATTTTTCTCCTCCGACTGAGACTGCTGAGGATGACCTTTATACACCTTTCTCTCCACCCTTAGCTTTGGCTGACTCCTGTCATGTTTGAAAAGAGCATGTAGTACGTTTGCTCCCCTGTATGCATGTAACCCATTGCTGTCCCCTCCCCTTATTTATTCCATTATACCTTCCCCACCCACCAAGCCCCTCTCCCTGTCCCCAGAATATGCTGTCCTAGCACCATTAACTCTGCATTAAATGTATGGAATAATAAACTTAAAGGTTTCATTTGTGTGTGTCCATTTTTTTCTATTTTAATATTTTTGCCCTTTCAGCCACATTTTTATCCTTCCTCCCCAGTAAGAAGGAAGGGGTGCCTTTATATGGCACAAACCCTGTGTGCGTGTACACATTTCTTCCAGGCCAAACACTGAAAGGATATTGACAGTGAGTTAATAGTGTTGCCTGGACTAGAAGCCTCTTGTTTCTCTTCTAATCTCGAGTCTCGGCTACAAGCACTAGATCATGATACTTTCCTTCCAGAAGCCCTCTTTCCCCACACACATTCCTGAATACTCTCAATAGCTTCTGACCTCCAAATTACATCTGGCACCCACTAAGCAGGGCCTACTGCCCTCCTACGTGGATCCTGCACACATGAACACCAACCTACTTCTCTCCATGAGCAGAACACAATAGACCCCGCCCCACTTCAGAACAAAATCTCCCCAGGGCAGCGTTAGTGAGATAGAACCAGAGGATGCACAGCTAGGAAAGGGACACAAGAGCTAGGAAGATCCAAGGTTTCCTAAGCAGAGGCATGTGACTGGTTCACTGTGTTTGTGTATGCAAAGTGCACAGTGGGTAAGCAGGACATGTATGTGTTCTAGGAACTATAGACCAGACCCAAAAACCCATTGAAGTCAATGGGAGTCTTAGGAAGAGCTCACTCAGTTCAGGTGCCCCAGAGATGTGCAGCACACAAGCACCATCAGTGGAACGACTCAGACCTAAACACATAGACTAGTCCGTTCGGTGCGGGGAAATGAAAGGGAACCAGAGCAGTGGGCAAAGCCTTTAAAAGGGAGGAGAATGGGGAGATCTCACTATAAACCACTGACTGGGGGAAGGGTCTGCAGGACGATCGACTGATGACATTGCTTGACAGCTTGGGGGAAGGGACTGACTGTGTGGGGAAAAAGGGGGCTAAGCACAGGGGGTGAAGGGTAGGTGAGGAGTGGGAAAAGAAAATTCCTACTCACATGATACAAATGTCCTCCCATATCTCTCCAGTTTAAGAAAGAAGGTGGGGTTCTCACTTGATCAGCATCTAGTGGGAGGGGGGCCTAGTATCGTCCAGGCCACTACCCCCAGCTGATACAGGATCCAGAACAACCCCACCCTTAGCCTCTGGACTGGGAACAAAGGGGTTAAACACTCCCCTTGCAGCCAAGCAGGAGCTGGCCCAGAGTCCTTTGCTATCCCTTTAATCGTATCTGATACAGATGCAATGCTGCAGGGTGGGGTGGGGGGAGAAGGCGGGTATGAAACAAAGAAGCCATTTAAAAAAAAAAGGGCCGAGAAAACGACCCTTGCGCTCCATTGCGGACGCCAAAACGATTGCACAAAGACACCGTTCATGACTGAAATTTCACCGCGCCAACGTGATTAAAGGATTCCATGGAGGGGTGGGGGAAGAGGGCTGAAGGCCATCGCTCTGTGGATTAACCTTTTCTTGGCAAGGATGGCATGGACAGCAAATACTTGGCTTCCTGGGAGTTTACACCCTATCCCTCGATGCAGCTGGGTATATGTCCCCCCTTTACCTCATTTGGCCAATGACCTATTCAGCTCTTTTAAACTTGCCTCAGATGCCATCCCCTTATTTATGTTTCATATCCCTACACACAAGAGGGAGATTAATTGGTGCCTACATGATTTGTTATGTGATTATATGAGTAACGTACAGAGGTTGTAGGGCTGTATAACAATTCTTCAGGCAGTTGGATATAAACCCTTAGGGAAAGTGGGCGGGCACGCACAGTGTGTAGGGGGGTATATATTTTACAAATGTTAACCGTCTCTAAGAGCACAGGCACCGAAATGTTATCCAAGGGCAAAACAGCTCCTGTGATTCAGGTATGAACCGACAGCAGAGGGCAGCATGCACAACCAAAGATTGGTGGTGGTTTTGTTCTTTTTAAACCCAAGAGCAATTTTTAAGAATGCAATCAGCCCTGATGAAAGGCACTAGCTGTTCTACCCTCCTGTTGGCTTTTTTGCCCCAAGAGCTGAAGTCCTAACACACACACAAAGGCTTCAGGGCAAAATCTAGAGGCAGCAGCAGTCTTTAGGCCCGTAAGGACTTTACCATGGAGAAACAGCTTCTCTTAGTGGCAGAGGAGTGGGCCCCTATTTGTGCTCCTCTCTTGGACCACGTCAGCAGTGGAGGTTAACGTGACTGTTGCTGTCTTAAAGGACAACTTCACCACTTCTTAACCAGTCAGACTGTTTAAAAATACTCAAACTGTTAATGGTTCTCTAACTATTGTAGGGGTGGGGGTGGGGAAGGCACATATACATACAGTAGGGCAATGGCTAAGACATTGGTAGACTTATGGGGTGAGGGGATGACTGTATATGTAGTAGAAGCACAGACTGCGCTTATAGTTGTTGAACAGGTTCCCAGTTGGTGGGGATTCAGGCCGGCAACTGCGCTTCCTGCTGGGGCATTGCCACTGAAAGGGGATCCTGGTGATTGATAAGAAGTGGGGGGCAGGAGTGGAGAAACAATGGGGGATTTGATGAGAGCGGCTCTACGATACTCCTGAGAAGCCCCCAGAGCCAGCCCTGATCAGAGAGGAAATTGGGGGTTTCCACGGCAACCTGCTCCAGGGCACAAAGGCCCTGCTGTCTACTGGAAGGCAATGGAGGTGTCTCCTCCACTCCAACCCCTGGCTGTTGTAAAAAGGGGTGTGGGCAGAGGGCTCAGAATTGCTTCAGAGGGTTTCTGGAAGCTAGGCAGCTGCAGGATCATTTTTATAGAGCAAAGGTTTAATATAATGAGGGGCCACTAAGTAGGGGGAACAGCTGCTCCCCTCAATCTTTACACTAGCTTACAAGCACAGGGCTTCTGAGGGGTGGGGGTGGGGCTTCTGAGGCAGAAGCACTGAGGGAAAGGCACCTCACACTACTCAGTGAGCCTAAGAGCAAGTTAACAGGCACTGTGCTTCTAAAGAGAGAGGCCAGGGCTGGCTGAGGCAGAGGGAAGGAATAACTACAGATCTAAATTGATGGAAAGGAGGAAGAGGCCATCTCCTGCCAGCCACAGCAGACTGAACTGTGTAAGGGGGGAAAAAACCCACAATTTGCTTAAAAATGGGGTTTTATTATTTATTTACACAAATATAAACAAAAATAAAAGCATATGCAGATGAAGGAGGAACCAGGGATATTGACGGGAAGCAGGTCAGTCTGTGATAATTAGCTCATCCACACCCCAGTCTTCATAGCTTCCATCTGGCAGGTACCTGCGGATGATTATGGGAATCTTCCGAGCTCTGAAGAGAGGACAGAGAGGTAAATGGAAATGCCAAAGCTTTAATTACACCCTCTCAGCAAGCTACAGAAGTCCAGATGTGCCATGCTGGTGAGAGCTAGTAACTCACTGGTTTTGTTTCATTAGCAGATTTCTGGTGTAGTGTTGGGGTGCTCATGATTCGGTATTACAGTGAAAGTTCTTTCCCTTGGAAGGTCAGATCCTATAAGGTGCTGTGGACCCCCAAAGAAGTCAAAAAACTGAGGAGCTCAGCACTTTGCAGTGCCGAATTCCTACACTGGAAACAATCTAAAGCCACTGAACATCACAACAGTACGAGACTGCGCATCCCAAGAGGCATGTGAGAGAGGCAATGGAACTGAAAAATGAAGCTACTGTTCTGACGGACAGGAAACCCACAGTGATGAGTTCTCCACAAACCACTTCAGATAGCGCAATGAGAGTTGTGAAGAATTTCATAAACAACTAACATTTACATAGTATCTTTCATCCAAAGTACTAGATATATTTTAAATATGCACGGAACAGAGATCATTTCCACCACCACCAAAAATGGCTGCCTCTAAATCAGAATGCAGCTGCTGCTAACAGTGCGCAGCAACAGTGCACCACAGTTCAAGACAGAAAGTTAGAAAACATTGAATTCAATTTAATCTACATGAGACATTTTTAAGTCAGCAGAATGTAATTAACCAGATTGGAATTGGGCCAGGGCCTGAGGCTTACAACTCTACGTTTGTGAAAAACAACATGGGATCTTTAATGGTCACAAGCATTCAGAATAATGGTTTTAAGTCTTATCCAAAAGATGGCCTCTCCAGTAGCAAAGCACTCAATTAGCACCATCCTGAGGCATTGACTTGGTATTGACAGAGGGCATAGCACTCCCTGTCAAGAAAAATTACTACTTCCTACAACACCTCTGATTATTTCCCAGGTCTTGCACTCTAGCACTGACCAGAACCAACTCTGGCTGTTTCAGGAGATCAGCCATGAGCACAAACTGAGAAGTTACTGGCTGATGACAAAGGTGAAGGAATGCAGTTAAGATAAGGCTCTCTCATGAGAGTGTAAAGTCTGCAGGACAAACTACAATGAATTGAAGCATAAAAATCCCAACCAAACAAAAACACCAGTTCCACTCAAAAACCAGTATCTGACGAGTGTAAGTGGGGAAACCGTTTGCTATTTGATGGCCCGGTCTGCTAGATCACAGGCTGTGCTCGGAACTCTGGGCCAGCAGGGAGTTCTGAACGGAGGGTGAGCTGTGACCCACCAGTCACCCACTCAACAGCCTCCACCCAACACTTTCACACAGCCAGAGGTGAGATGATTTACAGAAAGGAGATGAAAAGTGACAAATCCACTTCTTTGGAGTATGTTGAAATTCAAATGATGTGTGTCAGTATCCAGATACCAATCCAAAGCTCCACTGCCAGAGAGGTGGCGGGAATCAGGCTAGGCAGCTAGTAGGTGTGTATGCATGTCTCTCTCTCTCATATGCCACAGAAGCTATGGCACAAGGAATTGGGAAGGAGGGAAAAACAATACAGGAGGGAACAGGTGGAGAGTCAGGGAATTCTTAATGTGGCCACCATGTGTTTGTAGTGATTTTAATCTATTAAGCAACATTATTTTTGCAGGGGAAATATGTGCAAATATGAATTTGTCCAAATGGCTACATTTGAATCAGTTCCAATCAGAGACTTCTCCGACCCCAACAAGTTCATGATGGGGCCCTTAGGATCCTATTAAAGAAAAAATATGAATTCCAAAATATAATAAGTAAAACAGGAAAATGTTGCTACCAGTAGGACTTTGCAGAAGTTCTTAGGACTGGAGAATACAGACACCCAAGCTACCTGCTGCTGGGAACAGATTCCGAACTGAAAAGAGGAAAGGGGATTCATACTCCCAGGCCAGGAATTCCATTCTAGACACAAACCTGATTTAGAGGGACACAGATGCAAGGACAGATTGCCTGAATGAACATGGAGATTGTATTCCCCGTCTGTTATCATGAGAGTGTGCAAACTGTTGCCTCAGGAACTAATGGAAATAAACCGTCATCATTGGGGTGTTGAGGAGAGGAACGTAAATCTAAGGATATCTCACTGCCAAAATCTCCAGGACTTACTTGAGTTCTTTCATTGCAATCAGCAGAGGATCTGTCTCTCCTTCCAACTCTACCATGACTGGAGCACACATCCTAAGAGGAAGGATATCCACAATCACGAGGGAGACAGAAGAGAGTGGAAGAAATATGGTAAAGCATGTGGGGATACTTGCTTCACAAACATGACTGTTACCCAGATAAAGTCCAGCAGAGTATGAAGGACGGAATTACAGGTGCAATTCTGATTTGTAAGGTCTCTGTTGGCTTGGAGGACAAAGCTCTTCATGAATCTCTCTCATCCCCATCCCAAGATCCTTTCCTATTGTGGCAGTAGCATGTCTGGCAGTTAGTGACAGGGTAAAAAGTGGCCACAGGCAGAGATTTTAGTTGAAGGCCCTTCTCTCAGTCTTTGCTCACAGGCTGGGATTTGAGATTCACAATGAAGCCCACACCCCTTCAGGGGTCACTTCCTGACATATTTTAATGTGAGGACAGAAAACAGTGACTTTAAAATTAACCCAGTAATAAGTACCATTTATTAGCCAATAAAAGGCACACTGATATCATCCCCTCAAAATTTAATGTATTTTTTGGAGGGGATGTGAGAGCGCGGTGTCAAAGATGAGGATTATCTATACCTCTCCTTTTAAGAGACGGCAGCAAAGGAAGCGTGTGCTATTACAGTAGAACCTCAGAGTTATGAACACCAGAGTTACAAACTGACCAGTCAACCACACACCTCATTTAGAACCAGAAGTATGCAATCAGCAGCAGCAGTAGACCAAAAAAAACCAAAAAAACCAAAAAGGCAAATACAGTATAGTGTTAAACATAAACTACTGAAAAAAAAGGGGAAAGCAGCATTTTTATTCTGCATAGTAAAGTTTCAAAGCTGTATTAAGTCAATGTTCAGTTGTATCCTTTTGACTGAACCACCATAATGTTTTTTTCAGAGCTACAAACAATTGGGAGTTACAAACAAGCTCCATTCCCAAGGTGTTCGTAACTCTGAGGTTCTACTGCATGTGTGCACTTGGCCACTAGGGGATGCTGCTGGCCTAGATTTGGAATTAAAGACAGCTTGAGTAGACAATGTAGCAACAGGCACCAGCCTGTTTTGGATTCTGAACCATGGTGGACCCACTTCATTGCTCAGAACTTTTTTTTTTTTTTTTTAATTTTTTTGCCTTCCAGAGAATTAAAAGAACATGCAAAGAATTGCTTTGCCAAATGATGGCCAGGCAAATAATATCTTTGCAAAGCAATGACTAAGGAGAGACTCAATAGCCACCTACAATGCCCCTCTGCCATGTACATTGGCCAAACCGGACTGTCTCTACGTAAAAGAATAAATGGACACAAAATCAGACATCAAGAATTATAACATTCAAAAACAAGTCTGAGAACACTTCAATCTCCCTGGTCACTCGATTATAGACCTAAAAGTCGCAATATTACAACAAAAAAAACTTCAAAAACAGACTCCAACAAGAGACTGCTGAATTGGAATTAATTTGCAAACTGGACACCATTAAATTAGGCTTAAAGAAAGACTGGGAGTGGATGGGTCATTACACAAAGTAAAACTATTTTCCTCCCCTACTATTACTCTCAGTTTCGTGTCAACTGTTGGAAATGGGCCAACCTGATTATCACTACAAAAGTTTTTTTCTCCTCCTGATAATAGCTCACCTTAATTGATCACTCTCGTTATAGAGTGTATGGGAACACCCATTTTTTCATGTTCCCTGTGTGTGTGTATATATATATATATATATATATATCTTCCTACTGTATTTTCCACTGCATGGATCTGATGAAGTGGGTTTTAGCCCGTGAAAGCTTATGCTCAAATAAATTTGTTAAGGTGCCACAAGGTGCCTCTAAGGTGCCACAAGGACTCCTCGTTCTTTTTGCTGATACAGATAACAGGGCTACCATTCTGAAACTGACAATTATTTGTAAGGTGTAAGGGAGAGGAATTGTTTGGGGTGATTTGAAAGGGTATAACCATGAGTAACAGGATGAAAACAAGCAAAGGGATTATTTCAAATGGATATAAATAAACTTTCCTAAGGCTGAGATTCTTAGGCTGTGGTACAGTCTCGCAAAAAGTGCAAGACCTATTGACTTGCATAATTTAAAATTAGACTGGACAAAGCACTAGAGAAAGCAGAAAACAGTCCTCAATGAGCAGCAGGTGGGATGGTACATGAACAACATTCAGAGTGTAGTAGTGGGGGGAAACTAACCAAGCTGGGGCACCGCTGTCCCAGCTGTTGGCCAAGTAAGTAAAAGTCAGTCCCTGCCCTCAAAATAATTGCAATCTAAAAGTTTAGGCATATGTTTTCCATTCATACTTTCTACAGTCCTTTGACATTTGTTGATGAAGACCTCGAACTTCCCCTGGGGTCTTGGCATTTGCAAACATCCTGAGTTTCTCAGCAGAGTTTGGTTTCCCCTTGGGTAAGGAAGGAGATACACCTAGAACACTACTCCCACCCTCCTGTTGACTTAAGCAGAGAGGGCTGATTCCAGATGAGAAATGCCTCCCACTTCAGAGGCAACCGAGACAGATGGCATAAAGCATAAGCCATCAGTAGCACTGTCCTGGATATAATGCTCTAGGAAGGCTGCAGAGACTTGTCTAGGGGCTCAAGTTTCCATTTCCAAGCCCTTGCATTTCACAGCTGGCAGTAGCTATGAGACAGAACCTCACAGGGCAGGTGGGGAATCCTCAGAGCTATGGAAGATCCCGAACAGTAAGAAAGTAACTTAAACATGGAAAAATGTCATGAGATGCCACTGCCAAGGCTGGGGCATGGAACAAGTGCACTTACGCTATCTGGAGTGCACGAGTGCCCAGGACTCTGGCTCGCTCATATTTGGTCATGTACGGAGTCGTGATCCGCTTCTGATTTGCCTGCTGTCTCTCTCCAGATGGAAGGATTTCTACATTCTCTTGACCCTCCTGAAGAAATAAAGGAATATAAGCTATTGTAAGCACATTGAGGGAGCTCTAGGTCCTTAACAGATTTTGTCAGACTGTGGAACCATCAAAGAATGAAGGTTTAAAGTCTACACAGAATCCTAACCAAGGACTTTGAGTAAGGCAGAGTAGAAAGCCCAGTTGGGAAGTGTATTTATCTGATTAATATACAGAGATACCCAAGACTGGCTTTCTGAGGTTCTGGGTCCAGTGTCCTAACAACTGGTTCTTTGAACTTTCATATTGGAGACTCGGGTTCTAATCCCATTCCCAGTGTCTCACTCTCTAGAGTGTGATAGGACCAAGATCATAGAATCACAGGGTTAGAAGGGACCCCAAGGGTCATCTAGTCTAACGTACTAACAAGATGCAGGAGCTGTATCTAAATCATCCAAGACAGGTGGCTATCCAGCCTCTTTTTGAAAACCTCCAGTGAAGGAGTTTCCATAACCTCCCTAGGCATCTATTCCATTGTCCTATTGTTCTTACAGTTAGGAAGTGTTTCCTGAGATTTAATCTAACTCTGCTATGCTGTAGTGTGAACCCACTGAGTCTTGTTCTGCGCTCTGTGGCAAGAGAACAACTTTTCTCCATCTTTTTTATGGCAGCTGAGTGCTCTACGAGCCAGCACCCTGAGGTGCCATCGTAGGGACTTCGGTTCAATTGCCATTCCCAGTCACTAGCTCCCTGGATGACAGGAACTGGGAGTGGCCTGGGAAAAATGTAAATGCTGTATAAAAAGGGAGGCTATGTGAAGCACGTGGGCACTATGCAGAGTGCTGAGGGGAGGAAGGGTTTGAGCACGAACCTCCTCTGCGTTTTCCAAATCATCCAGTCCTTCATCTTCCTCCACATCGTCAAAGTCATCACCATCAAAGCTGTGGGTGACAAAAGACACAAGGTCACTTATCGCTCTACAGCCAGATCCCAGCCGATAGGCGGCGGCGGCTGCTGTTGCCGCCGCCCACCTCGGAGAACCGAACGCAGCCCTGCTGCCTCCCCACCCCGCTGCTCCCCTCGGGCCACCCGGCACTGCCCCCCTGCTTCTCCCCTGCAATACCCCCCACCCGCTGCCCTCGACACCCTCCCCGCCCCTCCACCCGGCCCCACTTGCCCCCCGCCCCCGCACTAGCCCGCGTCGCTTGGCGTCCTCACCCCACCCCGCTGGGCCGCCCCCTGCCGAGCCCCTCCTGACCCTTCACCCCCGGGCACGAGCCCCCCTCCCCCGCCGCCTCTTTCTCACTTGTCCTCGTTGTCGGACATGCTGCCGGCCCGGCGCGCCACCAGCCGGAGACCTCCCAGCGGCGGGGCGTCCTCACAGGCCACGAGCGCGGCCGGCGACCTCCAATCATCCACTTCCGGGGCCGGCGCCGACGTCAGCGGAAGCGGGCGGGGGAGCGGGTTCCCATGGTAACGGGAGCCGCTAACTTCGGGTGAGCGAGCGGCTCGAGCGGGGTGGAAGGAATCGCTGCGAGCACCCGAATCTCCGCCCTCCCCGGGGTCGGGGTCGGGGTCGGGATGGGGCCGGGCCACCCGCCAATCAGGGACCAGCACGGGTTTCCGTGGAGACTGGAAGGTGGCCTTGGCACTTCGTTCTCGCCATCTGGGGCATCCGAGCCTCTGATGGGACGTCACCCCATAGGCTTTCCCCTCCCACTGGGCGCTGGGTGGCGGCGAGGCCCCGTTGAAGGGGGCCTTGCACCGCCCTGGGTGCCCCGCTGTGTGGGAGAGGGGCTGTGGCACATCACAGCATTGCACCCTTGTTGGGCATGAGAGGGGCCATTATTGTGTCAGGTGGGGGGGGCATCACCCTGTGGCATGTGGTGGCTTGGAGGCAACACCAGGTGCCGTTGCACTGTGTGGTCATGGGCCTTGCTTTGTTGCATTATTGTGTTGCCCCACAGCATTGCTCTGGGCGCCATCCTATTGCATTACACAATGGGGCTGATGGGGTGTTGTTTCATGGCATTGCATTGTGGTGGGACACTGTCCTGTGGCAATGCAGAGTGGGGTGAGAGGACAGCTCCCTGTTGCATTGTGCCAAGGTGTGAGGAGTGTCCCCCCGTGAGCACTGTACTGTGGAGCAAGGTGTCTTCTCTAGGGCATTGGATGCTGGTGTCATCTGTGGTATCACAGATGTGAACTGAACCTACATCACTGCACCCCGTGTGATGGGAAAAGGATGTTTCCTTCAGCCAGTGGTGGGAGTTGACTGGTGGGAGGGTGCATGTGTTTGTGTCTGGCAGTGCTAAAGATCCTTGAAGACTATAGACCAGGGGTAGTCAATAGGGAGACTGGGCCAAATCTGGACTGCCAGACACTTTTGAACAGATCCCAAAATCTTTTTATTTTATTTACTTATTATAATTATTGTTAGTATTTTTTTATTATTTCCCCCGGAACCTGGACCTTGGGTATACCTTGACCCAGAAATTTGGACCTTGACAAAAATAATTGACTACCCCTGCTATAGACCAAACCAGCATTAACTAAGATTTTATAGGGAGACAAGGTGGGTGAGGTAATATCTTTTATTGGACCAACTTCTGGTGAAAGAGACAAGCTTTTGAGCTACACAGAGCTCTTCTTCAGATTACATTAGGTATATTCAGAACAGGCAGCAAACCTGTTATCCCCTCAGGAGAGAAAGTGCCATGGATGCCATGTTGTGAGATCAAGTATGTAAATGTGTTGAGTCCATGCATCCCATGGTATGGCTTCACTGCAAAGTAAGGTTTAATTGTAGTGTGTTTAAGCATACCCACACCAGCTTTAATTGAGCTAGCATGGGTAACTGTAGCAGCGAAGACGTGGTGGCATGAGCTTCAGCGCAGGCTAACAATCCCAGCACAAGCCTGCAGGGGACCCTTAGCACATACTTGGATTGCTAACAATGCTGAAGTCCATGCTCCCACACTTTCTCTACCATTGTTACCTGCGCTCTGTAGATTAAAACTAGTGTGGGTATGTCTACCTGTGCTACAATTACAGCATCTTAATTTGCAGTGTTGAGGTATTCCACTCTGAGCAGTGCTTAGTATGACTGTGGTGGATTCTAGGGTTTCGCAACCTTTCTCAACTGGAAGCAGGTTTGTCACTGCAACAGAGGGGAGAATAAAAAAGGGCATGGGAGATTCCAGCCAGTCCCTCAAACACTATGGTAACTTTTCCAGGGTCAAGACTTCAATGGATTAGCTATATTTAAGTAAGTATTAAGATTGATTTTGAGGTACTAGAGACTGTGTAATGGGACCCTAGTATGACTGAGGGCTGTGAAGAGAGAATGTTCTTTTGAGTTGAACCATTAGAAGTTGAATATTATTTCCTGACTCCTTGCCTCACTGTCATTTTCAGGGTTTCACAATGTCTTCCCAGGAGGGAAGAAGAGCAGCGCCAGCTGTCCCAAAAGGAACTGGTTTCTGGCATTCTCCAGGGACAACTCATTATGGCCAAGAAACAAAAGAGCTGATGAAAGGTAACAAGAAGACAGAATGGAGTACAGTGAAAAGGCCATTGACCCCCCTTTAAACTCATATCATGCTTCTGGCTTGATCATTGTTCCATTTATAACAGCAGTATGTACATTTAAAAAAAACAAACCAAAACACTCTACTGCTCACACAGTTCTCTCCCGTGGCGAAGATAATTTGCAATTTGCAAATGAATTCCAATTCAGCAGTTTTCAATTCAGACTCCAGCGAGAAACTGCTGAATTGGAATTCATTTGCAAATTGGATACTATTAATTTAGGCTTAAATAGAGACTGGGAGTGGCTAAGTCATTATGCAAGGTAGCCAGTTTCCTCTTGTTTTTTCCTACCCCCCCCCCCCCCAGATGTTCTGGTTTAACTTGGATTTAAACTTGGAGAGTGGTCAGTTTAGATGAGCTATTACCAGCAGGAGAGTGAGTTTGTGTGTGTATGGGGGTGGGGGGGATGTGAGAAAACCTGGATTTATGCAGGAAATAGCCCGACTTGATTATGTAAAGAGTTGTCACTTTGGATGGGCTAGCACCAGCAGGAGAGTGAATTTGTGTGGGGGGGGTGGAGGGTGAGAAAACCTGGATTTGTGCTGGAAATGGCCCACCTGTTGATCACTTTAGATAAGCTATTACCAGCAGGACAGTGGGGTGGGAGGAGGTATTGTTTCATATTCTCTGTGTATATATAAAGTCTGCTGCAGTTTCCACGGTATGCATCTGATGAAGTGAGCTGTAGCTCACGAAAGCTCATGCTCAAATAAATTGGTTAGTCTCTAAGGTGCCACAAGTACTCCTTTTCTTTTTGTCTTCTGTGTATTTCCTGTAAAGTGCCTGTCTTATCCAATCTACCTGTCAGTCACTCTAGATTTTTACACAACAGCTATTGCCAAGCAGACTTCTGGGTTCTACAACATATTAAATAATAACCTCGTTCTGTCTCCCTTCTCCTACCATTGCCGAAGTTGAAGACATAAAAGCCCTTTGTTGTACTAATTCCACATTACTATGCCATGTGGGTAATGCCATCCTGATTCCCCAATTGGTGATCAGCTAAAGCTCTTATAACTAGTTCCCTTGCTACTGTTACTGCAAATGCTGTTCTCATTTGCTTTCGAATTTGGGAGAACAGTTTTACCTCCACCACAGCCCTTATGTACCATTTTTAAAGCTGGTGTTTCCTTTTTTATGAGGGAGAATGCCAATACTTTTGAAAATTAGGCCACTTATTTAGGTGTGTAAACATGGAGTTAGTAACCTAACTTTAGGCACCCACTTTTGAAATTCTCAGCCTAAATCTTTTAGGAATCATGAATCACTTGGGTCTTTTCCCAAAGGATCTCGATTACAAATATGGAGTTTCCTCCAAAGCCGTTCCCCTCTTTTGTTCTGGTTGCCTAAAGTGAACAGGTAGTTCCTCAGGCTGTTTCTGCTGAGTTCTCAGGCTGGGGTCTTTATAGATGGTTTTTTCCTTTCAGTGATGATGAAGGAATCCAGACTTACCAATTTCCAGCAACGCCACCTTATGAACTGCATGAAACGTGAGTGATGCCTCAGCTTTGTCCACTCCCAACCCCCACACATGCACTCTGCCTTCTGCAGGTTGCTGCTTATTGACCTTCTGCTCCTAACCCCTATGTACACCTTACAGCTGCTGTGGTGAAGCATTCATGCGTCCCAGATACATAGAGCATTCTTTTTACAGAGGGTATTTGCCTATAGACTGGAGGAATGGGAAGAAATTGGGGGGTGGTATTTCTTTCTCCTCAGCATTTGGTCCACCGCAGCTGTTCTCATCTCTTTCATCATACAACAGTAATGGAAGCTGCTCTCATGGAGTACAGTCTTCCTCTCTTGAACCCCCCATCTAATCTCCATCATTTAAGGCTAAATTTGGTAGCTATTAATAAGGACTGGATGGGATTTCCCCATATAACTGGTCCAGGGAATGAGACTAATACTGGAACTGCATTATGTGGTCCAGGGATATCACCAACCTACAGACTCCGCTGTTCCTAACCTGCCATTGTCTTCCCTTCCTTTCCCAGGAGGTGTTTCCCTGCCCACTCACTGCAACCCAACATCCAGCAAAGAACCACAGCTTGCACAGCCTGCATCCTCTCCACCAAAGCCTTGTCTTTCAGTCACTCTGTTGGCCAGACCTCATCTCCGACCTGCCGAGATCTGCCGGGCAGGTGATGCCTACACCCGAGAGAAATTCAAACCCCGGGCCACTCGTAAGTGAGCAAATTTTGCTAAGGGATCAGTTTTGCCTCCTCTCTTTCCTTTCCTCCCATTTTCCTCCAGTCTCCAGAACACTCTTGTCTGCTTTCCAACCTCCTTCTGCCTTCTCTCTAATCCACTGGCAGGTGCACAAAAGCCAGAGCTGTGAGGGGACTTTTGACAGCGCCTACCTTCACTGATGATCACATCCTAACCCTGCCTGCTGGCTGGGTGGCTCATTGACAGAACAGGATTTCAGTTTATCTTATTGTGACAGTGCAATTCTCTCATAACTTTATGGCTTATAAACTGATATCAGACCACTGATGTAACTGGAGCTGGGACTTTTGTTGTCAGTACAGTACATGTAGTGCCCGTGCTGTGTATAGGATGGGAATGGGATGTACCGTGATAGATATTTCCTGTGAAATTACTTATATAGAATCTCCAGCTGTGTGTGTCCAGGCACAGCTGCCAGCAGGGCCTTGGTGGGGAGACTGCACTTCTGCCTCAGTCTGGCAAATATTTGTTTTCTTTATTTTCCACAGGCGACTTAGAGAGGGAGAAGCAAAGGCTCCAAAATATCCTAGCGACTGGAAAGGACACGGTGGAGCAGAAGCCACAGCAGAAGCCAGTGCAGACAGAGGAAGAGGAAATACCTGAACCTGACCGGTTTGAAGAACGTACGTATGGAAATAGGCCAAGGCACAAAGGAAGGCCTTAGATACAGGCCCCTTACAAAAGGCAGGGTGGTGGGCTTCATGCACTAGTGAGCTGAGATTTGTTGTGGCAGGTGGGATGCTGGATTAGACCTTATCTAGACTAGAAAGTTTTGCCGATATAGCTACACTAGTAGTACAGTACCATAGCTATACCAGCAAACCCTTCTAGTGGAGATGCAGCTCATACCAGCAGAAAAGTGCTTTTGGCAGTATAGTTTATACCACTTCCCCATATAAAATAAGCTACACTGGCAAAAACACTTTTTTGCTAGTATAACTGCACCTACAGTAGGACTTTTGCTGACATAGCTATGTCAGTTTGGGGCGTGATTTTTTTCACACTCTGAACCAATAAAGTTGGCAAAACTTTTAATGTAGACTGGGCCTTAGCTGGACCACTGCTCTGCTTTGGCATGTAGAATCCTGTGGGGTGAGTCCCAGCATCCCACTGCACTGAATAAGCTTTTACAAACACGCCCCAGCCCCAAATCAAACTGTATTTCCTATAGGCCAGGAAGAGAGAGAAATAAAGAGATGGCTATTTCTATCCTTAAATGCAGGGGGTGCTAAGATACTGTGGTGATGAGGGCAAAGTCAGTGTCATTCTAGATATTACCCCCCACCCCCCATTCTAACAGGGCTGGGAAGTGGGGAGGTCAGAGTTCAGGCAATGCTGGTGTGTCCCCACTTTGACTGGTTCTGTCCATGTCTCTTTCTCTTGGACTCAGTGGTGACTGAAATTCAGGAGAGGAAGGAATTCCTGGCAGAGATGGAGGCTCTGGGCCAGAGCAAGCAGTATCGAGGGATCATCCTCACTCAAATCTCACAGGTACCTTGGGAACCCCTCTGGCCCCTGCAGCATGTTGGATTGAGGGAACCTCGGTGTTGGAGGATCTGAGTTCTAGGGTTTCTATCCAATAACTAGATGTGGCCTAGATTTGGGAGGAGGAGAGCCCGGCATTTTCTTTCAGGGGATGAGGTAGAAAAAGAGGGATGAATTTAGGAGGTTGGGGCAGGAGAGAGGCCTCCAGCCCCTTTGTCATTTCTCTACGTAATTTCACTGGGGAAGAGGATCCTTCATTCTCAGGCTTGGCAGGAAATAGGAGCTTCTGGCATTCTCACCAATTCATCCTTTTTGATCTGCTCTTTGCAGAAACTGCGGGAGATGGAGATCATCGATAAGAAGAGGAGTGAGGACGTGAGAGAGGCAATGGCAAAAATCCTCCCTGTAGGGAACAAAGCTGATCCCAATAGCTAGACCAAGACCACACACCAGAGCAGACCATTCCCGCCCCTTCTTTCCTTGCCCTTCCAACAGGGCTGGGCCTCCACCATAGAAGGGTCACAGAACTGGTCTATGCCTATCCATCTAAGGCAGATCCTCTTGGAGGAATGTCAGTAGCACCTGTTGCATAAACCCAAGAGGGCAGTAACTATTTATGCATAGTACATAACAGGAGAAAGTCTTTGCAAAATCCTACCAACACTGACTAGTCTCCCTTCAGGCAGCTGTTTCATAGCTGGGTGAACTTGATGGTTAGGTGAACCAAATCAGGGAGTTAGCCTGGTTCCCTTCCTCTGGAGGGGCTAGGAGGAGATGAAAAGACCTCAGCATGCTCCAGTCGCCTCTGAAAAATGGTGAAGCAAGGTCTCCTTCCACCTATGGCACACGCCTTAAGGTGTCAGAACAAAGCTGATCTGCACAACAGACACCCGGAAGGAAAATCTCTGTCCCTTTATATGGCCCAAACTCTGGGGGTTCTGGTTGTTTCTGGTGGAAGCTGAAAATTAATGTGATTGTTTACTTCCTCATCACTGAATCCATATCATCACTCATGTCAGCACAGCCCTGGAAACTGTGCCAGCTGCTGCTACAGAGCAGGTGAGGGAGGAGCAACCACACTGCCTTACATAAATGTTAGCCTTAATTTTAATGTGATTGCATCTTGGAGAGAGAGAGAGGGAGAGGGAGTGTGTGTGTGTGTCTAGGAACTTGTCTCTTGCTCATGCACTAAAACATGCAGGCTTAGAAACACGGCTACACTGGGTTGGGCCGGGGAGGAGTTCACGTTCACAGCACAGGAGAGTCTGTTCCATGATCCTTTGTTTTCTGTTCCCTGGGAACATCTTGACAAGGATTGACATGGCCAAAGGCAGGGGGCCAAAGTATTCATAGATTTTAAAGCCAGAAGGGATCATTACTAGTCCTACCTCCTCCATAACACAAGCTAAACAATTTCACCCAGTTACCCCTGTATTGAACCAAGAGGCGGTTCGAATCCCCAATCTCATCCTTTTCTTAAATTCAGAGGCTGAACTATTTGTCAGCAGTAAATCCACCAAACCTCCACAAGCCAGGCAAGTACCCAACATTGGACTCAAACCCATAACCCTGAGATTAAGAGGTGCATGTGCTACCGAGGTAATCAGGTACCTAAGGTGAGCCAAGCACGGGTAAGGATGAGCAACAAAGGGTGGCAGTAGTTTTTTAATTCCACTGGTTTTATTTTTCTGTAGCTGAATGGCAATCCCAGAGTTAGTACAGTGTAGCAGTTTACAAATCAAAATACTGAAGGGAGTAGGACTGGGGGTGTCAGACTGCAGCAATTCTCATGGCCTTTGACAGTGGCTCGGCCGCACTCTACAAGGCCAAATTGACTGCTTTGCTTTGGAGAGGGTAAGTTGTGCTTTGGGATCTCCCCTGCCCAGAGATGACCATAGAAAGGTGGCCACTGCTCCTGGATCAGCCTGTTGGGGGTTGCAAGAGTGTGATGGGGCCCTCCATTCCTAGGGGCCGAGTACGCTGCCCCAACCAGTACTGGTGGCCCTTGGGAGCAACATGATAAACTCAGCTCCCTCAATGGTTTTGTAAACAGGGATTTTTTCTGTATAAAAATATACTCCAGCAATGCTCCAGGACACTGCTGGAAGCAAGAGTGGTTTGGATCAAACCTGTAGTATTTTTATAAAGGGAATGCAGCAGTTTGCTCTGGGCTGGTAGTTACTCTGCTAACAAGGCAAGACAACAGCTGACCAACCAACACCCACAAAACTCAGTGTCTAACTCAGACCAATCAAACAGCTCAATAAATAGCTCCTCACCTTAGAGAAGGCAGAAAAAAGGAAGGAGAGAAGACTGCTCTCCCCACCCCCCAACGCATATACACGACAAATCAAACAAGGGTTTAAAAAGCCGGGTGGGGTTGAATCCATCTAGTAATGAAGCTATAAAAAAAACCCCAAATCCCCCCTTTTGCACTTTAAAAATTATAAATACAGACAAAGCTGGAGAAGGGTCAGCTGAGATTCCCTCCCCACTCCCCAAGCTGGCAGAGGGCAGCACTAGAGAGCAAGGCAACAGGACAACCTTGCTGGCCCTGAATAAAGTCTTGCATTCTTTTCCCCTTCCCTGGAAAAAGAATGTTCCTCCCTCCCTGCCCCCCCAAAACCACAAGAGTGGGTCTATTTAGCAGCTGCAGTGAGGGTTAGATGTCCTGGGTGGGGTATCTTGGATATGTCCAATTAGACTCCCCATAATCCCTTTTCCTTAGCCGTTCCGCCTAGCCCTATCATTGATACCGCCCAGCCCTGATGCTTGTGGGGTGCGTCGTCGGGAGAGGGGAATCTCTTCACAAACAGGACAGTGGTGACTTTTTTTTTTTTTTTTAAGGAACTTAAAGCATGGAAAGTTTTGGGGGGGTTCTTTCATTTTCGTTTAGTTTTTCAGTGTGAATTTAGAGCCAATACAATAATCCTTCTTATAAACCCCAGAGTCTTTTACAAAAGTTAAGAGTGGGAATTCTGACTGCAAGGGAAAGAACTGGAGGTTGGGGAGGGACAACTGTGTACAGTCCCCCAAGGCAGAGAGTACGAGGCACATGTGACTATCACAGTTAGAGTGAGGGACGGGGCTATTAGTGCAAGTTTCCCACAAACACCAAAATCCTTTACTTACTGCTCAGACAGTTAATAATAAAATAATAATAATAACAAACACAACTGGGTAATGTCTCCTAAAGCTATTTCACCTCCTCCCCACTCCCCAAAGCTTGTGGATAGTAACTTTGCTCCTCTGATTAGGCTCCCAACAGCCTTAGGAAGGGGGAGTACTGTTGATCAGACTCGCCATGTCTCCTCTTTTTTGGGCACATCTGTGGCTGAAAGCTGAGTTTCCCTGGGAGAAATCAGGGTTGGCATGTGGGGGTTGACGAGAGGGGAGAGACAGCTTCTGGAAAGGAGTGGGAGGCAGAAGCCCCAGTGGCAGGTATCCAGCCAGCCACAGGGAGGGCTGATGCAGTCGGACAGCAGTGCATCCATCCTTGCTTCTGGCTTGCTCCTGCTCTAGCTTTTCTCCTTGGGTGACTTGCTCTTTGATTCATGTTTATTGCCAAGCAGCTTCAGCACCTTCATGGGCTTGAACTTTCCTTTCTTCTTGCCCTCAGTTTCCTTGTGAAATTCTGAAGAAGAGTTGCAGGGAGAGGTTATTTTCTAAAGGACAGAGCCCAGGAGTGATGCCCCACCTGTGTGATGTATGCAGACTGGGGCTAAACTACTTGATGCATGCATCTGTGTGAGCCACCAGTGCCTCAATGAAAACACACACACATTCAGGGCAGGTCACTGAGATTAGAGAGGGAGACATACCCACACTTAGACTTTCACTGCAGGTTCCTGAGATTAGACACAGGAGACAGAGCTTTCTCAGGAGCTGTTCTCAGACTGTGGAATGAACTCCCACAGGAATTGAGGACCATAGAATCATAGAATATCAGGATTGGAAGGGACCTCAGGAGGTCATCTAGTCCAACCCCCTGCTCAAAGCAGGCCCAATCCCCAACTAAATCATCCCAACCAGGGCTTTGTCAAGCCTGACCTTAAAAACTTCTAAGGAAGGAGATTCTACCACCTCCCTAGGTAACGCATTCCAGTGTTTCACCACCCTCCTAGTGAAAAAGTTTTTCCTAATATCCAACCTAAACCTCCCCCACTGCAACTTGAGACCATTACTCCTTGTCCTGTCCTCCTCTACCACTGAGAATAGTCTAGAACCATCCTCTCTGGAACCACCTCTCAGGTAGTTGAAAGCAGCTATCAAATCCCCACCTCATTCTTCTCTTCTGCAGACTAAACAATCCCAGTTCCCTCAGCCTCTCCTCATAAGTCATGTGTTCCAGACCCTTAATCATTTTTGTTGCCCTTCGCTGGACTCTCTCCAATTTATCCACATCCTTCTTGTAGTGTGGGGCCCAAAACTGGACACAGTACTCCAGATGAGGCCTCACCAATGTCGAATAGAGGGGACGATCACGTCCCTCAATCTGCTCGCTATGCCCCTACTTATACATCCCAAAATGCCATTGGCCTTGGCAACAAGGGCACGCTGCTGAATCATATCCAGCTTCTCGTCCACTGTCACCCCTAGGTCCTTTTCCGCAGAACTGCTGCCTAGCCATTCGGTCCCTAGTCTGTAGCTGTGCATTGGGTTCTTCCGTCCTAAGTGCAGGACCCTGCACTTATCCTTATTGAACCTCATCAGATTTCTTTTGGCCCAATCCTCCAATTTGTCTAGGTCCCTCTGTATCCTATCCCTGCCCTCCAGCGTATCTACCACTCCTCCCAGTTTAGTATCATCCGCAAATTTGCTAAGAGTGCAAACCACACCATCCTCCAGATCATTTATGAAGATATTGAACAAAACCGACCCCTAGGGCACTCCACTTGACACCGGCTGCCAACTAGACATGGAGCCATTGATCACTACCCGTTGAGCCCGACAATCTAGCCAACTTTCTACCTACCTTATAGTGCATTCATCCAACACAAACCTCACCACCTTCTGCTCCAAGTGCAAAGCATATTTCTTTGACTTTGCCTTCTCTAACATAAACACATACCAACGTATGTGTATATTATCTATACATTCTAACACACTCCCCTGCACACACTTCTCCCTCTGGGAAGAGGAGGAGAGGAGAAAAGGTGACAGGGGCTACTCAGATTACATAATGCGTTTGTGGAAGATTCTCAGAAGTGGTGGGTGTGATATAAGAACCTATATAGAATAGAATAAATCTCTCGACACATACACATGTTCATGTGCATTTATACTAATGCCCTTTATTCTTCTGCCCTCTCCTTGGGAGCGAGAGAGAGCCACCAGGACTCTGAAGTCCTCCAGTATTGGAATGAGGCTCCCATTCACTTTCTTACCTTTCTTTTTAATCATGGCTTCCAACAATTTATCCTCCTCTTCCTCTCTGAAAGAAACAGTGGGAAACTGTTGAGATTCCACTCTGAGGACAACAGCCACAACATTGTTGGAAGAGAAGAGCTCCCCACTGCTCATGACCACTATGGTCATTGGTATCCCATAATCCCTTGCTACAGTTATGACATATTCCCCATACACACATACCAGGACAGACATCATCCAGAGATACACAGACACACACCATCCCCACAAATCAGTAGCATTGATTCACAGGAACAAGGAACGGGGGACCCTCCGGAAGTTCTGTCAGTAACAGTGGCATCATGGTGTTGCATTACACAGTACACGTTCACCCCATACAGGTGGGCTGCACCACCTTCTCCACTGTGTCACTCAGACAGGGCAGTAAAGGCAGCCGGGTTTTGGCCAGATCTCCCCCTTTCCACCATGTTACCTCTGCCGGTCCTCGTCCAGGCAGTTGACAATGGCATTACGTTGTTCAATAATGGTGACCAGCTCCTGCATTAGCACCGTCTCCCTCTCTCGGTCGTCATCCATCCAGTCCTTAGCTACCCACCCCAGAAAAGACAGGGAGTTAAATGACTAAGTTTCCCTTGGGCAAGGAGCTCAGGGGAATGGAGTGCCATACAAGAGACCTGGGTTTGATTCCTGTCCTGAGCCTAGCAGATGACTCTGTGGACCTCTATACGAGGTTAGAATGATGGCCTCTCAATGCAGGGACTGGGAATACAGCCTAGACAGCATGCTCAGGAATTGGTGCTGGGGAGGGACTGCCTCGTTATTCAACAGCCACCCTGCAGCCACTTAAGGAGGAGTATTAATATCCATCAAAGGCAAGTCTCATTTGGTCCCTTTTACGCAGGGACTAGCCATGACTGAAGGTATAATGGGCATTGGGGGGACAGAGAACCTGCTCAGGGTGGTGTTTCACCAGTACTAAGAGATTTACCCGGCTTATTGAGAAGGCACCGCAGTTCATACTCTACATCAGCCTGACGCTGCTCCAAGTTCTGCTGCTTATAACTGCAAAGAAAGAGAAACACCATCAAAAACCCATTGCAAGGCTCAGAGAGATCCCTCTGGAAAGCAGATGTCCTCTCTGGGAAGTGATCTCCATGGGGTCAGGTTTGAAAGTAACAACTGTGACCTTAGCCTTACCCATCAAGAGACTTGCAGTGAAAGGGCAGGAGCCTTGGCTGTACTCCCAGCAATGCTAGCCCCAGCCTCATCCAGTAAAGACTGATGTAGGCATGGTGGCTATAGGGAGCTCACAGGCTCTTACAGAAGGAGGTGCAAGGGGGAACACTGCAGGAGCACTGGCTATAGGGAAGCCCACAGCTCTTGCAGCTCCAGTCTCTGGGGAGTTCCAAGTACTCTTGGACAAAGAGTCAAATGTCTTCATAGATCTCTAGCCCCACCCCTTGACCAGGAAGCCTACCAGGGCCTTCTGGTAAAGCATCTCAGGTGGGAATAGGGAGCTCTTCCGTCCTCCCCAGCTTTGGAGGCAGCATGTCAGTGCATTCCCCCTACTCACATGTAGATGAGCTCAGACTCACGGCGCACCAGCATGTGCTTCTCGTGGATGAGCTTGAACCAGTCCACCAGCAGGCTGTCCTCGGGGCTGTCTGCCAGTCAAACCAGGCAGAGAAAGAATTCAGATACGTTGCTCAGGGCTTTCTGCCCACACAACGCAGCAGGCCAAGGCAGGCTCTGCCACGCTGGGGAGGGAGAGGTTCACTTATAATCAACCTGACCTCATCCAGCGCCTGAACACATGAGAAGTGGAGTGAATTAAACAGTTCTCAGCCTCCCATGGAGAAGTGATGGTTCTGATCCATTTTCCTCATAGCCCAAGCCAGTTGGCATGGCCCCACCCTTTCCCCACTCAACTCCCTTGATCCTTCATCACCCTAGCCTTAAACAGAGAGCATATTACCACTACTTCTCCTTCCTCATTCCCCCCTATAATGGGTGGTACAGCCCTTACATCTTAAAATTCCCTATCCTCTATGACACATATTCTCTTCCCCTCCCCCATCCCCACCCAACCCCCACGGTTGGTACAATCCATGTTACCATTCTCGACACTACGGAGTTTCTCCTCCAGTTCCACCCCTCGGTGCTCCAGCTCGTCCAGCCGCTGCTCAATGGTGTCCATCTCTCCGTAAATATCCTCCACTGGGACATACTGATCCGCCTGGACCTACCAAACCACACAAACAGGAACACCCATTGCTATGGGCAGCTGCTTTCCCTGGGCAGCCCTTGACCCATCTGCTCCAGCATCCTGCCTGGGGACCCCAACGCACTCCCTGACGGGCAGTGGAAAGAGCAGGGGAAACCAGCACTCTTCTGTGGAGGAGGGAGAGCAATGGGAGTGACCAACTCCCTCCCACAGGACTAACACAGCGTCAGAAAAAATCAAACATCTCCTGGGGGAAACCACCCTGCTACATCACACACAGACTAATGGCACTGCTGGAGGAAGATGCACTTGCAGCCCACGCATTAAAATCTCTCTCCATCGACAGCTCAAACTGGCCCCCAGTGATCTTGGGGGAGTGGTGTGGATACCCTTTACCCCCCTCGTTCAGCACACCCCTCTTGTTCAGACAACTCCCTCCTGAGGTCTGGCAATTGCTGTGCCATACGGTGAATCAGGACATGCCTGGGGCAGAGACTGAAGAGACCATTTCGTTCCCCAAGTGGAGGGGAGAAGAGAGTGGGAGTCAAAGTCAGGCCCTGGGTGGCTGGTTCTAGGCAGCCTGGCCAACCTGCAGCTCCCAAAGGGAGCCACTACTGATGCAAGTCAATGTACACCCCTCTGAAGAGCCTTCTAGGCAGTGTGTGCGCACAAGGGGGCTCTCCACCCATCCTGCAGATCCCTCAACAGCCAGCCACACATCCCTCCCGCTGCTGGAAGCTAGGAAAGGAAATGGGGGTTCAGCAAGCAGAGCTGCAGTCCCAGCAGACAGTGCGGAGGTGACATTTGCCCCTGTGCTTCTCTGTCCCCTTTACCTTGCGTTTGATCAGCGGGAAGCCATGTCCTGGTGCAGGAGGGCGCGCTGGCTTGGATCCTTTTGGGGGTTTCTGTGTCGAGGGGGAGGTGACAGGTGACGACTTCCGGTTGAAGGGATTCTCTTTGCATGAAGACTGGGGAAAAAAAACAAGAAGATGATTTGGTGCCCAGGAGAGAGCAAGAAAGCAGATCCCAGGCAGGTTATGAACACGGAGCAAACGCCCTCTCACAAGAACTACCATACTGGAGCAGAGCAATGGTCCAGCTAAGCCACTATCCCCACTTCTACCATGGTGGAGTAGACAGCTGGTCCACCAGCCCTTGTCTACAGGAGCAAACTCTGCAGGTGTAATTCCCCACCAGTGCAGCTCCAGAGCATGGTTTGATACCAGAGTGCTAAAAACACCCAAGTCCTGTCTACACCACAGTTTCTACTACTGCTTCCATGCCGGAGCTGCATTGGTGGGGAACTGTAGCTACAAAATTCAAGAGCGTAGGCAGCCCTTTGGATACTCTGGTATCCTGTCTATGATAGCAGATTCCCTTGGAAGCATCCAAGGCTGATATAAACCCCCAGAATGCATCTCACTGCATGATGGGAGGTTTGTCTTCCTAACTCCAACCAGTGATTAGCATGTCCCCTGAGGCATAAGAATTTATATCCCTGATCATTTTATCCTAGTCAGTGTCACTGCAGATACTATTTGTATCTGTATCAATATTTAGTCTTTTTCGATCACACTAAGTCATTTCCCTCAGTAATGTCATGTGGCAGTGAGTTCCACAGCTTAATCATAAACAGCATGAAAAGCTATTTTGCTTTGAGCAGTGTTTTCATTTGTTTTGATTTGTACCATGAGGCAGGGTGAATAAGAGCATGATTACCATTTACCTAGCACTTACCCCACCAGACTGTGAGAATCTTAGCTCTGGCTCTGCCTGACCTGGCTCTTGGTGGTCACATTTTGTGCCAACAATGGTGCACAAATGGGTCGAGAGCAGCATGTTCCTACTGAAAGCCAAAGTACAGAGTCTCACCACTTGGTGGTGCCAGAGCTGCTTTGGGGTGAAGACATCACCATATGATAGCAGAGAGTTGGAGACTGGTAGCCTGACCCTCAGCTCCAGCGTGGAGATGTCTCCAGGTGGAGAGGTGGAAAAACAGCAAGCAGCTCAAGACCAGAGGCCTATTGGCAAGGGTGGGTTTCCCCTCCCAAAGGGCACTGAAGGGCATCTCCTCTGGGCGTCCTTGGAGGACAGGATGATTGTTGTGATGAGGGATGGGGAGGGGTGGGAGAAAAGGAGGAATTAGGAGAAATGCACCAACCTACCTTCAGCTGCGGCTTGGGCGATGGGGAATTCTTGGGGCCTCCTCCACCTGTGTCTGAGGCCAACAGGGTGGGTGTGGGACTAGCACCAGCAGGAGGCTTGGGGGGCAGTGGGCTGGGGCTGGTCTTTAAATTGCTGGCAGAAAAGCTCCTGCTGGTTTGCTGAGCTCCCCCCTGTGCCTCCCCACTGGAGCTGGCCAGCTCACTGGAGGAAGAGAAGGAGGAGTTGGCAGACAGGCTGGCTGGGGCTGCGGGGCTCTCACTGGAGGAGACACTGGTGAGTGGAGTGTCTGCACAGGAGATCTTGGAAGCAGCCGGCGCATGGACTGTGGGTTCGGAGGAGCTCTTGGGCACTGAAGCCTCATCCAGGTCACCAGCAGCCTTGGCTGAACACTCGGAGTTGATGCTCTCAAGGCTGAGGGCAGGTGATGGGGTGCAGGAGGATGGCTCTGAGTGAGAGAGCCTGGAGATGGGGTGGTGAACTACAAAGGAAAGAGAGAGGTCAGAGGGGAACGGGAAGTAACAAATACCCACACACACACACCAGCTACAGATGGAGACTTCAAGAGGCACCTTCAGGAGCGAGACCCCTCAGACCCCCACCCTGTGAGGCTGGATGGGAAGCAGGATTTGGTAGCACAGAGCCCAGCCAGCTGGCATAGACATTAGGATTTGCCCTGCCTGCTGGAGAGGTGAAAGCGCCGGGGCTGCCTATCCCTGGTGTCCAAAGGGGACAGAGACAGGAGTTTTGTGTAGGATGTTCTGGGCATGGAACTGTGTGGGAGGGACTCACCTAGGGGGGAGGCGCTGGGTGCTTGTGGAGCCGGACGTTTCTTTGTCTTGGGGCTGCTGGTGGGGGTGATGCGGTACCAGGGATGAGTGGGTTTTGTCATGCTGTCACTCTGATCCTGCTTTGGCGTGCTCTTTGGTGTTGCACCTTCCTCCTCCTCCTCAAAGGGGTTGTAGGCTTTGGGCTCCCTGCTGGCGGATCTGCTCTCCCTTTCCCTCCCTTTCCCCTGCTCCTCCTCTTCCTCTAAAGCCCTCAAGGGGGTCTCCTGGCCGCTGCCTGGTGGGGGAGGAGCCGGCTTCCTCTTGGGCTCTGGCTGGACCAACGCAATCCATGGAGGGTCCTTTGGTCTCACAGCAGCTCCCGCTCTAGATGAAGAGAAGAGTGGGGCCAGGGAGGGAGAGGGGATGAGGACGACACATGGAAGAGAGAATTCACGACAAACCAGGTAGGACATTGCTCATAAGGGGGAAAACATCAGGTTAAGGCTCCCCCTGCCTTCTCTCTGCAGAGCACTCACCCCCAGAGACAGGCTGAGGGTATGACTGGGCGCGTGGGTTCACAGGCTGGGGAAGCACAAACCTTCCAGCCTCACTAACGAGGCTGGGAACCAGAGATCTGTGCCCTGATTTCACTGTCTGGCAAACTATATTAATTGGCCAGTCCCAGGAAATGAGGACGGTCTCCCATCCCCCATTCGCACCACAGCAAGAAAGATTAAACCATCTCCCACCCCTAGTGGACATGCTGCTAATGGCTGGGGGCCGTGGGGTTCATAAGCAAATAGCTCCAGCCAGCTGGGCTGTTTATTGGGATCTTTGGGCATGCTGGCTGAGCTGGAGAATTGCCCCTCCCCCAGCACGAGTCACTTCTCTTTACACAATGAGTTGGGGAGGGGGATGCAGTGGGGGCAGTTCACTGAATCAGTTTTCAGCCAATAATCAATTCAAGAAAATGTCACAGGTGCCCAACTGCCCCACGGCTCACTGAAGCAGGTGAGGTGCTTTTACTCGTTATGTGCCTCAAAGTTTCTCTCTCTTCGAAATGGGGACAATGATACAGACCAGTGTTTGGAAATCACTTGGAGATCTTTAGACCAAAAGCATTGTATAGGTGCAAAGTGTCACCATTACAGCCATACGCACAAAACAGAAACCCCCGCCCAGGAATGTTCCCCAGTGGAATATTCCCCCAGGCAGTCAAGCATTTCCGCCTCCCCAGCTGTTCAGTGTTGCCAATTCAGGGTGGCTTGGAACCCTGAATACATCAATCAAATTTAAAAAATGTTATTAAGATGATGTTTAAAAAAGCGAACAGTACAGAGTTTAAGCGCAGAAGTTTCTGGTTATCAGGGAATAACATACAGATTATCAAGGGGTGCAAGTTCAGTTTAAGATCGGATGGCGTAAGGAATACATAATCTGCAATATCCCCGATTGGGGGTAAAAGGTTAACGGGCCAAAGTACAGACACTGAGATACGAGTACTAAATGTGTTCTTTGCCTTTCCACAGCCCCTTTCACATGAAGACCTCCAAGCGCTTTACAAGTCTTCCTGAATGGCAGACACTGCACTATCCCCCCCAGGTACAGATGGGGAAAGGCTGGCACAAGGAGAGAAGGGACTTGCTCTAGGCCAGTGGTTTCCAAACAGTGGATTGCAGGAAGGTTCAACACGGGTTGTGGGCCCAGTGCAGAGGGGAGGCCCCAAGAGGGCGGCTGGAGGGCAAAGCCGCCCTGCATTCATCCCACAGCAGCAGCTCCTGTCCTACAGGGCTGGGGCCAGCTTCCCACTTAGGTTTGGCCCAGCTGCCCCTCTGTCATGACAGGGTGGACTGCAACCCCAAGCCACAAATTGCAACATCTGGGGTGGGGAGTTGGGTCCAGCCCCACAGGACAGGAGCCACCACTGGAGGGTGTGTGAGGGATGGGATGTTCTCCAGCCAAGGCCTCCCCTCCACACTGGGCTGGGGGATTAGGGTCATGGTGCAAGGGCAGATGGAGCTGCTGAGGGTAGCTGGTGCTCCCTCGGTGGGGCGAGGAGGCGGCAAAGGACACTGGTCTATGATTCTCCCCCACTCCCAATGGGTGAATTGCAAAAGAGACCAAATGGAATTGGTGAGCGGGCTCAGTAAAATGTCTGGGAAGCACTGCCCTAGCCCTGCACTGAGTCCCAGCCTGGAACAGAACTGGGGTCTCCCCAGGCCTTAGCCACAAGGCCCGCCCTCCCCAATGCCAGCTGATCAGCCAGGGCAGGGTGGGGCTGGAAGGAGAGGTTATGAGTTAACCACATGCACAATCCCTTCTGTTCCATATGGTTTCAGGGCAAGCCAAAGGACCTACCGATCTGAGGAGGTGGGTCTCCCTCTTGGTTTGGGGACTGGGGGGCCGGGTTCAGGTACCCTACCTAGACAGGCAACAGGAAAGATACAGGACACATGGTAAGAAAACCAAAAGGCCATTAGGAAGCAGATGAAAAGCTCAATGGATTTCCTGTTGTCTTCTGGCTGCTCCTGCTCTCTGCAGATCCCACAGCATTTTCCCCCTTGGCACAGGGGTGTCAGCCGCAGCACGCAGGCCAGATTCCAGCCTGGGTGATCTTGTTAACCCAAACACACCTCCTGCAGCTGCCTTCACTCACGCCTCCTGCAAGCTGTGGAGCAGCGCTGGGGAGAGTGGCTGTTAACGCGCCATTGAGACACTCTGTCAGGCCCAAATACTGCGTACCACTAGGGCACCAGACCCATCTGCACTACTCTGCCCCTTCTGGGGACAGCTGGCAGATTGAGGCTCAGCGATCAAGACCAAGGTTCGATCAGAGATCTGGGGGTGTCACTTTGAGAGGGGCTGGGGAACGGCATCTCTGAGCCTCATCGGGGACAGAGGCTTTGCTGAGCGTAAGCTGCACTGCAATGGGGAAATGGGGACCACCGCACACGACATCCTTGCACCTTCTTACCATTCACCAGGCCAGGTCCTGGCTCAGAGGCCTCACTCTGCAGGTTGGATCTAGGCCGAGGGACGGGGTGAGAGCTTGGTGGTGACGGGGCTGCTGCGTCTGCCCCCCTCCTTGGGGCGGGGGTGGGACGAGTGTCCTTGAGCCGTCCATCCAGTGGGCTGGCTTTGTCCTGGCTGGGCACTGATGGTTTGCTGGGGAGAGGAGGCCTGGGTGGAGTTTGGGAGCAGGGCTCAGAGCGGAGTGTTTCATTCTCTGCACGGACAGGGGACGCTGCTGTCTCTGCTCCATTGGGTGCGTGGCCCTTCTCCGCTGCACCCGCCTCCTTCTCTCCTGGTGGGTGGCTCTTTGATGCAATTGCCAGGCATATTTGGACACCGTCCTCTTTCCCCTCCTCCTCCTCCTCCGAGGGGGGGACATCCTCACCCACAGTGGCTGCCCCAGCCTCAGTCCTCTTGCCCAGGTGCTGAAAGTCAGGACTGGGCCTGCACTCCGTCCTCCCACTCAGGCCCAGTTTGCCCCGGTGCTGGGTGCACACAAAAGTGCCCAACTCTGGCCCAGGCTTATAGGATCCAGGGAGTAGTGTGCTGGAACATTCCTTACACCTGCCAGAGAGAGACACAAACTGTCCTGAGAGGGTGGGAAAAGGGCCTTCTACAAGAGGGAAGATTTAAAAGGCTGAGGGAGGGAGGAAGGATGGCCATATGGTTAGTGCACTAGACTGGGACTCGGGAGACCAGGGTTCAGTTCCCAACTCTGCCACAGACTCCCTGGGCAAGTCACTCAATCTCTCTTTGCCTCTGTCCATTGTCTATAAAATGGAAATAATAATCTTTCTTTCACCTTTTGCCATATTTAGTTAGACTATAAGCTCTTCAGGGCAGGGCCTGTCTCACTACTTGTTTGAACAGGGCTCTCTTGGCACTACCGTAATACAAATCAGGAATAAGGAAGTTAGCCCTGCTCGGGCTGGTATGTCCTTACTATGTACAATGAGAGCCAAAAAGAAAAGCCCACTCAAGCACTCACTACCACAAGAGCTGAGCTGGTTGATTCCTGTTGGTTTCAGTGCAGCTGGTGGCTGTAAGATCAATTAGGTGCCAGGGCACTCAGGGCTCTTGTAGTGACATCTGGTTTACCATTGTTTACGCTGAAATCTAGAGAAATAAGCTCAAGACTGAGGGAGGATGCAATGAAATTAAAAGGCAGAAAGTTTGAACATGGAGAAAAGAGGCTATTTTTACCTCAATTAACCCATGGAACTCACGGCTGCAGGATATTACTGAGGCGAATCACTCAAAACAGTCAATAAAGAAGGAGAAGTTGCTAAAGAGAACATTTGGAGATACAACATGTAGGGTAAAGTTACCAAGGTCTCAATCCTCAGTCTTCAGGGTATGAGACAGCAACAGGTAGAAATCCTCTTCCTACCATCAGACAGTACTGCACAGGGATATGTATTAGAGTTTGTTTTGCCTTCCTCTAAAAGCTCCTGTCATTAGTCACGGCTGCAGACAGGCTCCTGGACTGGCCTACTGGTCTGTTCCAACACCTCAGTGTCAGTGTTCTGACACACACAAACACACAGACAACATTAATCTGGTGGTAACACCTGGCTGTGGCTACAGGTCAACTCAGGCAGGGAGGGGTTAATTTGGGGCTCGGGGTGGTTTACCTGACGCACTGGCGGCGGTACAGTTTGCCTGTGCTGAGGGGCAGCGATGGAGGGTTGTTCTGGGCCTGGGGGCGGCTTACCTGACGCACTGGCGGCGGTACAGTTTGCCTGTGCTGAGGGGCAGCGATGGAGGGTTGCTCTGGGCATGCGGGCGGCTTACCTGAAGCACTGGCGGTGGTACAGTTTGCCGTCGGCCAGGTAGCGCTGAACCAGGTGGACGTGCTGGTGGCAGGCCGCACAGGTGCTGCTGAGCGTGTTGCGCTGGGATCGCTCTGCCAAGCCTTCGGCAACATCATCCTGAGGCAGAACACAAGGAGAGTGCAGACTGGAGGGGCAGCAATCGAGACAGAGTGTATTTCAAATGGAAGCTCTTTGGGGCAGGGACTGTCTTTTACGAAGCGTCTGTACCACACTCAGCACAATGGGGTCCTAATCCTGACTGGGGCCACAGGCACTACTGCAGTAAAAGAAGAGAGATCTGCTCAGCAGCTGAACTTCGGGTGTAACTCCACCCAGAAGAACAGGACAATATAAAGAAATAGCAATTATCTCACCCCCCACATTTAGGTTTCAGCCCATCCCCTGCCAGTCCCGGAGAAAGGGCTGTCCCAATCCCCCAGCCCAATCCCCAGGAAGGCTCCCTGAGTCCTGTCCCAGCACAGAACGGACATCCTCATCCTCCTTCCTAACCATTGCCCGATCCAGGAAGGGAAGAGGTGAAAGGGACATTTCTAACCCCTACCCAATTCAGGGGCTTCAGTCACAGCCCTAGTCCATCCCAGGGAAGAGACATCCCTGCCTGCTGTTGAATCCTGAGGCAGAGTTTTGGGAAGGGAAGGGCAATCCCCTGCCCACACCCATCCCAGTGACTGTGTCCTTACTCCATCATCCCCAAAGGGAAGGGTCTTGGGGTTACACAGGAACCTTTGGCTTCTCAGAGAACAATCTTGCATTGCACACTGCACTTTCTTCCCCCTCTTCACTGAATGAAGCAGGTGGTGAGCAGCATTTAATTCCCAAGACCTCCAGAGAAAGAGAATTCCTCAAGCTGAACCCTTCTCCCAATGTAACCCACCACAAAGCAAAACACACACCAAAACACACACACACACACACTCACTCACTCACTCTCATGTCCCAGAGAATCACAGAATATCAGGGTTGGAAGGGATCTCAGGAGGTCATCTAGTCCAACCCCCTGCTCAGAGCAGGCCCAATCCCCAACTAAATCATCCCAGCCAGAGCTTTGTCAAACCTGACCTTGAAAACCTCCAAGGAAGGAGATTCCACCACCTCCCTAGGTAACCCATTCCAGTGCTTCACCACCCTTCTAGTGAAAATGTTTTTCCTAACATCCAACCTAAACCTCCCTCACTGCAACTTGAGACCATTACTCCTCGTTCTGTCATCTGCTACCACTGAGAACAGTTTAGATCCTTCCTCTTTGGAACCCCCTTTCAGGTAGCTAAAAGCAGCTATCAAATCCCTCCTCACTCTTCTCTTCTGCAGACTAAACAATCCCAGTTCCCTCAGCCTCTCCTCATAAATCATGTGCTCCAGCCCCCTAATCATTTTTGTTGCCCTCCACTGGACTCTCTCCAATTTTTCCACATCCTTCTTGTAGTGTGGGGCCCAAAACTGGACACAGTACTCCAGATGAGGCCTCACCAATGTTGAATAGAGGGCAATGCCCCTACTTATACAGCCCAAAATGCCACTGGCCTTCTTGGCAAGAAGGGCACACTGTTGACTCATATCCAGCTTCTCGTCCACTGTAACCCCTAGGTCCTTTTCTGCAGAACTGGTGCCTAGCCATTCGGTCCCAAGTCTGTAGCATTGCATGGGATTCTTCTGTCCTAAGTGCAGGCTCTGCACTTGTCCTTGTTGAAACTCATCAGTTTTCTTTTGGCCCAATCCTCCAATTTGTCTAGGTCCCTCTGTATCCTATCCCTACCCTCCAGCATATCTACCTCTTCTCCCAGTGTAGTGTCATCTGCAAACTTGCTGAGGGTGCAATCCACGCCATCCTCCAGATCATTAATGAAGATATTGAACAAAACCGGCCCCAGGACTGACCCTTGGGGCACTTCGCTTGATACCAGCTGCCAACTAGACCTGGAGCCATTGATTACTACCCGTTGAACCCGATGATCTAGCCAGCTTTCTATCCACCTTACTGTCCATTCATCCAGCCCATACTTCTTTAACTTGCTGGCAAGAATACTGTGGGAGACCGTATCAAAAGCTTTGCTAAAGTCAAGGAATAACACATCCACTGCTTTCCCCTCATCCACAGAGCCAGTTATCTCGTCATAGAAGGCAATTAGGTTAGTCAGGCATGACTTGCCCTTGGTGAATCCATGCTGACTGTTCCTGATCACATTCCTCTCCTCTAAGTGCTTCAGAATTGATTCCTTGAGGACCTGCTCCATGATTTTTCCGGGGACTGAGGTGAGGCTGACTGGCCTGTGGTTCCCCAGATCCTCCTTCTTCCCTTTTTTAAAGATGGGCACTACATTAGCCTTTTTCCAGTCATCCGTGACCTCCCCCGATCGCCATGAGAATGCAACAGACCGTCTGTTTGGATTCCTCTCATTGTGCCAGATGCTCACTCAGATGCTCCATTGATGAGTACAGTGCACAGAAAGTTGAAAGATGGGGTTAACCTTGCTACAATAGATGAGGTACCTGTGGTGCTGGGGTGCTCTCCGCTGCAGGCACAGGCTTCTTGGGAGCTGGCAGAGGGGGTGATGAGGCAGCAGCCGGGTGCCTCATGGGCGGAGGGACTCTGGCTGGAGGGAGAGAGAGAGAGAATCAGAGAAAAAGGGGAATCAGCCACTGACAGAAGTGGATGATTCATCCAAAGCACATGGTGTAGGAAAATCATCTGGCCTTGTGACCCACGATGGGACCTCACCACTTTTTACACCTCAGTACCTGTTCCAGGAAGGAGGGAGAGGCATGGGCTAATGGATTAGCCACAAGACTGACAATCAAGAAGCCCTGCATTCTAATCCCAGCTCTGACGACTCCCTTCTGTGGCCCTCCCTTCTGTGGCCCTCCCTTCTGTGGCCCTCACCTCCTCTATGCCTCAGTTTCCCCATCTGTAAAATGGAGATAACACCACTTAACTATCTCACAGGGTGTTGTGATGATCAGCTAGATAATGCTTAAAGAATACAAAGCACTGGGTAAGTGCTAAGTATTATTACAGCCCCCTGGGGCGCACGCTCCTGAGTGCAGACCTCAGGATATGACAAAACCCCTACTACAACCAGGGCTGACACTCACTAACACCTGGAGGGAGGGGAGCACCTGTAGTCTGTTAACACCTGGACGGAGTCCTCAGATCGGACACAGGGTCTCTCTTGAGAAGGGCTGGTGTGCATATTAGACAGGAGGAGGTTTACTATAAGCTGTTATGGGCTGGGGGGTTAGATCAGGGGAGTAGAGCTAGGAAGGATGAGTGGGAAGCCCAGCTCCCTACAGGAAAGATGCTCTGTTGGGCAGCTGGCACTAAGCTTCTTATCACTCCAGTTCCCCCCGCCCTTTGTTCACTGTTCAAGTGGGACCAGTGAGAGCCAGGTACCATCCAGGGCACCCTGAAGTACAACAGCACCTGCAGCTGCGATGCCTATCCCCAAAGGAAGATGGAAACAAGGGAAGATCTGGGTACTCTCTCCTCACCAACTTCCTGGCCATGAGACCTACTTGCCCTCCCAGCTGTTGCTGGGCTATGAGAATGGTGATTAACTCAAGCATACTTTCTGCTAACTTAAGGAGGCCAAATCACCCCCGCTCCTCCCCAGTCACTTCCTGAAGTGGCACATTCCACAGGAATGCACTGGGCTGGAAAAGGAAGCACTGGGTTGGAAACAGGAAGCTGTGATGAGTTCACTACCCGAGTGGAGAGGGACACAGTGAGAGATTGCAAAAGCATGGTTGAGTTCCCTTAAATAACACAGAGGGGGTCAGGGCGGAAGCTGGAAGGATAGGCCGTAGCTCTCACCTTGGTTGGGGCTGGTGAAATGGTTGTAATACTGAGACACGTAGGTCATGATGCTGAGGCAATCGGGGACCCCCATGGAGACCATGTCGTTGGGATCCAGCAGGGCGGGGATCCCCAGCTCCCGCTCTGCCAACTCAAAGGCCTGTGAGAGTTCCAGAGAGGGAGGACAGGAGTTAAAACTGAAGCCCACTGGAAAACCAGGATGGATAAAAATCAATGATTTTTTTAAAATTTTTTTTAAAAAAAATCAGATTTTTTGGATAAAATGCTTTTTGAGGAAAAAAACCTATCTAAAGATAGTTAATTAAGATATGTTATAGCTCAAAGATATCTCAGCATGAAATAGGGATTATAAATTCTAATTCTATAGTATGAGACAATATATTCATGTAATGTTTAAGAAAAGTTTTGTAAATGAGTTCAAATAGTTCATGGATTAGGGACCCAGTTGTATGGGGTTCCAGGGGCTTCTGTACAGATTATTTAGGTTGATCTTTCTATCTACCCAATGGGACTCAGTGCTCAGTCTAGAAGATACCATCAGAGATGCTTAGTTTTGCAGTTCTCAAACTGTGGATTTGTGTCTCCAGAGATAACATGCTTGTTAACAGCAAAAATGTTTTTAAATATATAGAGGTGAGAAATAACAGACCTGAACCCAACTGTCCCTCTGCAAATTTGTGTACACAGAGACAATCCCTTATCTCTCTCTAAAAGCGAAAAGTTTCAAAAAGTTCAATGAATAGAAGATTGTTGGGGGTGGAATAGATCTGGACAAGGAGAAGAAGTCTGGAGATAAATGTGAGAAGCAAGGGACATATGCTTGTTTTGTTAAAATATTATGTTTGCTGTTGAAGAAAAAAATCCACAGTACTTAACATTGTTGTTTTAGTTAAATAAAACAATTTAAATGTCTGTCTGGTGATGTTCTTCTCCTAGTACAGCATAGCAAGAAAATTCTCCAAATATTAATAATTAACCTGTTGAATTGGAGATAGTTCACCTCCCAAAATGACGTCATAAATATCTGCTTCAATTATTTCTGATAAATGAAATAACCAAACAATCATTCATTTTCTGATACAGCTGTAAAACTAATCTGAAAGTTTTCAAAATAAATCACTGTTTAAAAATGTATAATGTGTACCTTCTAAAAATGAAACCTACATCTATCTCTGAGTTGTGAAGAACATGTATTAAGGTTATAATAACCAACAAGAATGCACTTTTATGTAGAAATCCATGATTAGATCGAGTCTTCCTGACTAGTGATTTAAATCATGATTTAAATCAATTTGATTTAAATCAAATCCACCCTGTGGAAAACAGAGGCTCATGGACATACTTGCATATCAGAGGAAATAAAAAGGAGGGATGGTTAGTGATGGAGGTGCCCTTGTTCTCAGTGACCCTCCAGCCATCACCCCTCCCCTCTCCTCTCACCCCTGCTATACCACCCAGTGTGCTTGTTCTACCATGTTCCCAACTCTTTCCAGGAAGTCTCCTCAGAGTTATGACCTGAGGGGGGAGAAAGCAAGAAGTTTAGTCTCCAGTCTCCCACCAATAACATGGCCCAGTAGTACTACGTGGGACAGTGGTTTCAGCCAGGTGGGCACTTGCCACACTAGGAACCGTGCCAAGATTCCAGTCTCATCTTCAGAGATGAAGAATGATCTTGTGGTTAAGGCACTGGATGGGGGCTGAGGGTTCAATTGCTAGCCCCATCTGAGACTGCCTGTATGACCTGTGGCAAGCCCTGGAATCTGTGTGTGCCTGGGTTCCGTTCCCTCTCTGCGAAATGGGGACAACAATACTGCCCTGCCTCACAGCAGTGTTATGGGGAATATATCCATTACTATGTGTAGGGTGCGCAGATACTACTGGGATGGGGGGCAGATAAAGTACCTTCATGGACAGATAAATTCATGGTCAAACAGGACATCTGCCAGCCAGGAATAATGAGGCCCAGCACACAGGACATGGTTGGACTCTGTGGTGCCATTAAAGCTTGCCCAGCAGAGGGAGCTGTTGCCCTCACTGCAGCGAAATATCTGTGCTTGCTGTTGCTTCTCTGGCAGCAGCCCAGATGTCTGTAGCTGACCTACTGCATCTTTGCCCTGAGATAGGATTGCTGAGGCCTGCTACTTTGCCATTCAAGTGCCTCAACCAGGGTTGGCAAAACAAACCCTGAGATAACATAAAGGGGCTCACAAATACTCTACAGGCAGAGCCAGACAGCAGAAGGGCTAAGGGTCTAAGCAGACTGACTGTGGAAGACAGCAGGGCTAGAATCCCATTGTGGGAGTATAGTGTATGGGAAGCTCCGAGATTGAATGAACCCCAAATGTTGTAGCTCAGTTCATGGGAGTGTGTGATTATTTCGGGCGAACTCCTGGGATCCCCAGCTGCTCCTCTGACTTGTTTTCGTTTGAACCCAAGCCTTCCATGAGCCCTGGTGATGCCTATATTCCATGGCTCCTTGACTTTCCAGCTCTCTCCCATGTCATATATTGTCAGACAACCTCACCATTCCATTCTCACTGGATTCCTGTTTACACTCACTTGGTAGCCACAAGGGGATCCAAGCACATTCCACCACTAACCTCTCAGGCCAAAGGGGAACAAATAAGCATATTTCTCCAACCCCAGTGAGCACCAAACAGTGGGGCTTGCTGGAGGAGATGGGGCGGTGAGGGAACACTGCTTCACTGAAGCACTATCATCCCCAGGACACCATATTCAGTCCTGTTCCACGGAGGGCACTCCTGGGATCATGTCTTCTCCTAGAGCAGTGGCTCTACCTGGCACCACACCACTTCTGGGACCATCACTTCACCAGAAACTGTGCTGGCCTCAGGAATGTCCCTCCCCTAGGATCATACTGCCCTTTGGGCCACCAAAGCCCAGGAACCGCTCCTTCCTCAAGCGTGATACTTCACTAGGAGCCGCTCTGGTTGTGGTTTGTGTGTATCTAGCACCTTTGCTGTGCATCCCATCAAACAAAACTTGAAAACATCTACCAGTCGTTTACTTGTCAAGACATGAAAGTCCATCCTGGTGAGAAACCCAGCTCTCGTGCCACCAGCTGCTGGGAAGTATGAGGATGCTGTCCCTAGACCATGCTCAGGGGCTCCATCTTTTATGTCAGCTTCTGGCTAGTGTCTGATAGATGTGAAGCTCCCGCTCTGCCATACCTTTAGCTGCTGAGAGACAGGAGCTTTCTCTCTCTCCTTTCTCCTCCAGAGCCTCCTGGCTGCTGTGAAGGAGGAGGGTCTCCACTAATTTAAGCCAACCCATGCCTCCTGGCTGTTGCAAGGAAGACAGGGAAGATGTGGGTTGTGAGTTCAATCCTTGAGAGGGCCATTTAGGGATCTGGGGCAAAAAATTGGGGATTGCTCCTGCTTTGAGCAGGGGGTTGGACTAGATGACCTCCTGAGGTCCCTTCCAACCCTGATATTCTATGTGGTCACTGATCTTCGACTCTACTCTCAGCCTCTGGTTTTTGGGCCTTCCTCCCCTGTCACTAACTCCAGTGCCTGCCTCTACTGCAAATGATAGCTTTTCCAAGGAGCGCTGTGAAGCTGACAAGAATCTAGACAGCTGTACTGATGCCCATGAGGTTGGGAACAGCAGCTGTGAAACTAACCAGACTCTGGTTAGCTTCAATCTTCAGCTGTTTGGCAAAGTTCAGAACAGCAGAAACAATGGAGCTGTCAAGATGCCACCACATTGGTTTCCCACTTGGAAAGTTATCTTGGCAACGACAAACTAGAAGCTTATATTTTCTTTAATGGAAGCTTAGAACGTGCGAAAGAAGACACTTTAGGTCCCCTAACTCACCCAGGTAAGCTTCTGCCTTATCCAGAGTGAACAGATTGCCTTGTACAGATGACTCCCACTACATCCCCCAGCCCTCGAGTGCACATTATGCCAACACTGCGTAGTCTATCATGTTATTTCCCACGTCCATGACTCCCTCTTTCCCTCAGTGCAAGGCGTCAGGGGGACTCACCAGGTGGTTGTTCTCGTAGACATTGTCCTTGGAGAGTGAATCAAAATCTCTGGAACAAGAAAGCACAGAGGAGTGATATGAGAAAGGGGAGGAATGGCTCTGCAAGACACCACAAACAGGTTCAAGGGACAACCAATATTACAAGGGCATTTCAACAACAAAAAGCCTAACTCCCAGACAAACAAAACCTTTCTTAAAGTAGATTTAAGACTGCAAACAGGGCAAGAGACCATAAGAGAATTTTGTTATTTGAAAAAACACAAAGGGCTGAAAGCCAGGAAATTCAGACTTTATCATCATCATCTGTATTCCAATAGCACCTAAAGGCTCCAGCCAGTATTGAAGCCCCACTGTGATAGAGTAGAAGATTTAAGATTACGCATCAAAAAAAACCCCAAACATGGAGAAACACAGAAAAAGTGTCCCAGACTACAAAAACTCTGCCCTCATCTCCCCAACACCCCCATCTGAGGCAGATGATCAATCCAATACAGTATTGCAGCTAGATAAAATGTTAAACACTGGATGCCTTGCTGACTCAGACAAGAATCTAGGCATCTGGGAACACTTTAAACCATAGCATACTCTGGCATTTCACATGCAACTGTAGACAACTTAAATCATAGCCAGTGGAGCATATATGTAGCCTATCTGCAAGGGTTTAAAATATCCTGTGCCGGGGAGGCCCAACCAGTGTGGAGAGTAATGGGTTAAAATGGTTGTAAGATTTCCAGTACCTGGTGTGAGGAAAATATAGGATAGGAGTTGCATATGTCTGTGGTGTGCATAAGAAGTGTAATGACAGCATCACTTTGTGCTTTTTACAGCACCGTCCAGCTGATGATCTCAGCATTCTACACTAAACAATGAACTCCGCATCACAGCATACCTGTGAGGTAGATAAGTATCATCTCCATTTTACAGACGAGGACACAAGCCCAGAAATTAAAGGTCAGAATGGGCCACTCTTACTTACATTTAGTACTTTAACCCAGGAGGAATCTTACTGGTTGTGGCTACACTGAAAACAAAATGTCCTCATCATTACTGTCCCAGTTTAGCTTCACAACAAAGCTTAGTGCAAAGACAGGCAATAAGACTACTCCCAGCATGAGAACGGATGGAAGAAAGTCCCTTAGTGACTTTCCCAAGGTTGCACAGGAAATCTGTGAGAGAGACTGAAATAAACCCCAGTCACAGTCTCTGACACAGCAAGAATATACTTCCTCTGCTCAGAAGCAAAACATTGGTGTTGCTGTTCTCACCAAAGACCGGTGGAGTTGGAGGCTAGACCCTGGTCAAGCAAGTGGCACATACAAATGTGTCCACACACACCCCAACCCGCATCCCCATGTATGCTGAGCATTGTACCTTGTAATGGGAGGATGTGGGAATACAAGGGCTGAGTTAAGGTTATTTGATGTATTTTAGCTCTTCGTTTTCATATTTGGCATTTTTTTCTATCATCCATAACCTTAACTTTGGATTTACTGGCTCACAGCTGTCTGTGTGGTTTATTTTTAAAGATAAGGGTCCATACAGGTGTTTTCCCCATAAATATTTATGATCATAACTCAAACTAAAGGGCTTTTTTGGTCTGGGAATTCTTTGTTCATTCTGTTTTTCTTAAAAACAAGAAGCTCAGCAACACGAGAGAAGTGACACGAGACCAGAGTGAAGGCTGACTGGAGTATGTTAACTTTGTATCTCCCTTTTCAAAAATAATAACTGTCATTTGAATTTCCTAGCTTTCCTTGTGTACATGATTGGCTTGGAAACTGGGCACTGGTTTTGGTGGAGTTTGTAGCAACCATAGCACTGGCCAGTGAGGAGCATCCAAAGCCAGACCAAATACAAAATAATCTTCACCCCTATCCCTAATCTCTTCTGCCAACCCAAAACCACTTTATTCAGACAGGCCCATTCTGCTTGGGTGGGTGAGGTGTGCATGTGAAAAGAAGATGATGATGAGCGTTACCAAAGATTGGGAGTGTGAAGACACAGGTTGCTTTGCTAGTAAGGCAGGGTGGAAGGGTCTCAACTTTGATTGTAGAGAATAAATTCCACAAACACTATACTCCACTTGGTCTCCTCCCTCAGATCTACATGGTGAGAAAGTAGCACACAAAAGGTGGATAGGTTTCAGCCCATCCCCCTCTTTTCCCGTCCCTCACACTCCTTCTTTTAGATCTCCATAATATGGCCCTGAGGAGCCCGAGTTCTGCTCCCTGGGGCACACAACAGCACCCAGGGAGGGAATAACTAATACAGATTGGGGTAGGGCCTTCCAGTGCATTTGGGTGCTGCAGATCAGTAAGCCTCCAGGAAAATACACCCCTTTAGCTTTATTTGGCGACTCCTGGATTGAAATACCAGAATTTAGAATTTCACAACTATCTGGCACCTCACTAAATACATACCACTACTTTGGCATCAGCCTAAGGCAGTCCCATAATACCTGATTCATGGGAATACTGTCCTGATGAAGCATCTGTATTACCATTCCTCATTATTAAATCAGTTTCCTGGAAGACATCCCAGGAGCATGATTGCCCTGATTCAGCAAGTCCCAACAAAGCAGAACACACTTGGAGTCATAATTTCCATGGATATAGCATCTTTTATCCAAAGATGCTTTGCCAATTACATAGATACAGCAGCAGTAGTGGCCTCTGTGGTTTAGGACAGCAGCCAACAAGCCCACAAAATATTGGGAGCCAGGGGGCATTTTGTACAGCAAATACTAGAGCAAACTCCTGTATTTTTCCAAAATACATTGTGGGCTCTTTAATGGCCACACATACCAGGGAGGACTTCAGCTTTTAAGACCCTGTCTGAAAAATCCACACAGCATACTGCATAGAAATCTACCTCTCTCAAAGAGGAATAGTTGAGCTGACCCTGCCGGGATTTGAACCGATGACTCGACTATATATTTCAGATCTGATGTTGCTATGGTGTGTCCCTCCTTCTCCTCTCGTTTTCAGTGTACGTCTACTTCTCTCTCTCCACCAAAAATGCCGAGGCCAGACATTGTCCTATTCTTTCGGTGTCTATACCTTGAAAGTCTCCCTCCACAACCTCCGCGCAAGGCAGCAGTGCAAGGAAATGGGAAGAGATGTTCATTCTCCCACATACATAGCTGCTTCCTGCTTCACCAAGCTGCAAGGGAAGCCCACTAAATACTTAGATTGTGCTTTAGATTTTCAAAGCACTGACCAAGCATTAGCTAATTAATCCTCTCAGCCCCCTGTGAAGTAGGGCTGGGTATATTATTCTAGTCTTACAAATGGGGAAAAAGAAGTTAAGTGTCTTGCCCAAGGTCACACTCACAGTCTGTGGCAAAGCCACAAATTGAACCCAAATTTTCAGAGTAACAGCTGTGTTAGTCTGTATTCGCAAAAAGAAAAGGAGTACGATGAAGTGAGCTGTAGCTCACGAAAGCTTATGCTCAAATAAATTGGTTAGTCTCTAAGGTGCCACAAGTACTCCTTTTCTTTTTCCAAATTTTCAGAATCTCAGTCCAGGTCTCAGCCAGGAGACTGACCTTTGTTGCCCATTTTACAGATGGGGAAAACAGGCACAGAGAAACTGAGTGACTTGCCCAAGGTCACAAAACCAGTGAGGGTCAAAACCAGAATTAGAACTCACATCTCCAGACTCCCAATCCTGTGCCTAGCCCCAGAGACCACAGTACCCTAGCAGCAAATTGCTTAGGCTCATCTTTTTAACACCCCTCTGTTTTGGTGCCCAACTTCAGCTATCTTGGGCCAGATTCTAAAGGTGCTGAGCACTTGCACCTCTCATTGCTTTTTTTAGACTCTCCTTGCTTCCAAAAGTCTTGTCCCGTTTGCCTGAAGCTTTCCAGGATGGTGTATCTACACCCAGCAATAAGATCCCACCTGTGGAATTTCAAATTAATTGGACTCGTTTGAGTGGACTTAGGAGAGCAAGGATGGAAACTAGCTTTAATTTCAACAATGGCAAGAGACAGGCTATGGTCTCTGCATAATTTCATGAAAAGGCATCACATCCCTCTTCTCAAACAGCTTGGAGGTGAAGGGGAAGAACTTGTCAAGACAAGTACATCTCACCTGGGGGTACAGCAGCTGTTCTGGGCTGAACACTCAGACACCCCATGCAGCAAGAGCATCCAGATAATAGACAGGCTCGATGCTTTACACATAACTGATAGATAAATAGGAGAGACACAAACTGAGACACTCTAGAACCAGGAGAAACCCTACGGAGCAGAGCGCTGGGTGAGCATTACTACACAGGAGCGAGTTCCATGACTGAGCGCCATCCATCTCAGCACAGCCGCTGCATGCATATGCTGTTTCACACCCTGATGGAGCTGGAACGTGTTAGCATACGAATGCATGTGTATCCAGAACTTCAGGGTCTCTTGGGTTCACACCATTGCAATCGGCTTGAGCAGCAGCAGCACAGTTGTCTGAAAGCGGCTGGAATGGCCCATCACGTTGGAAGCCCATGCAACTGTAGTAGAAGGCTATTCACAATTACCAGCCAGATCCTATTACCAAGAGGATTGAAGGTGCTTTATAAATACAATTTAGAAGAACAGGGGGAATGCTTTTGCTCTGCTGTCTGAGAGATTTATTACTCCATATCCTTGAGTTTCCAAATCAAGACATGCTGAAGCGGCTGAAATCAGAGGTGATGACACAAACCCTTCGACCACCCCTTGAAAAATTCTTCCTTAACTTGCTATGTCCTTGTAAGGCCCTAGGTCTGTCTTTACAATACAGTTCACTCCACTTAACTGAGATGCTCTTAGTTAGGACATCTGCCAGGGAAAGTTGAGCCCACTGATATTTAAGAGCAATGACCGCTGCTTAAGGGGATGGTAATTCCACTTAACGCAGAAGCCTTCAGATGACTTCGGGGTGCTTACTGTAGGGTTTTGGGTATCTCACTTTCATGCTGGCCCTGTTGGTTTGCTTTTCAGCCCCTCAATTGCCAAGATAAATGCAAAAATAAAAACGGTATGAATTGCTACTCATCCCTGTTTTAGTTTGCATCTTCCACACTAGTGACCCACGGTGAGCATTGTGCAGGTGACTCCTGAAATAGGCAGGCAATAGACTTGAACTCTAGCCCACCTGTTCAGATAGCGCCTTCTCATGGGTGGTGGTTGGAGCCCCCCTTCAGGGAGGCTAGCCCCGGCTCCGCCCCTTCTGCCCGCACCTCCCACCCCCGCAGCTGGAGCTCTGAGACACCCCACACACACCTGGAGGAGCGCCGAGAGCAGCCCCCCGTCAGACAGAGGAGCCCCGAGCTGGCCAGAGGCCCAAGCGCCACTTCCCCCCCATTGGCCAGATCCAGGGAGATTACTGATGAACCCAGGGAGCTGGATAGCACATACCGCCTCCTCAGCTGCCCCGGAACCTGCATGGGGCATAATAAATAAAAAATTCCCCCCAAAAGCCCGCAACTGGGGGTCCAGCAGCTGCAGCAGCGCCAGGGGTCTATTATACCCATCGCACATGTGCCTTCTCCTAACTACATGGGCCCGTTCTGCAACAGGATGTGTGCTGCAGCTCCTCAGCCACATTAATATTAAAACAGTGTCTCCTGTTAATTGGGTAGCAATCTTTATTGGAATAGAAGGCCATCCAGAGGGCACCTAAACAAAAGAGGAGTCTATTGTGCTAAGCAACCTCAGCTGGGGTGGTAAGAAAAATGCCTTGGTTGTGGAAGGAACATGCAGTGCTGTATGTCAGATTTAAGAGACTTGCCTATGGGTGAGAAGAAATGTGTATACTGGGGGCAAGGGGAGAGCATCAGATCACTAGTCGCAGCAAAGACTGGAACAGACAGGTGGTGGATTTCTGAGCTGGCCACAGCATGCAGCTTGGGGGAGGAGTGGGAATCATCTCAGCTGCCTATCTGGTTATATGGTTTCTCCAGGAGGAGAGCATCACCCCCAGCAACACCATTTCCAAACTCACCTGTCTCTGTCCCTCTCATTAATCTGTCTGTCAGTCCATCCCCTTCTACCCTAGGGCCTCCTGCAAAATTTAGAATACTAAATTCCAAGCCAGTAGCATGGTGGGAAGCCCTAGAGGCTATTTTCCACTGTCATCACCACTCGTTTCTGGTGTTCAGCGCAGCATTATACTAGTTAAGCCTGCACCTGGCACTCCCCTAACCCAAGATCAGAAAGTCCCCCACTGAAGCAGCATGCCCTCCTCCCTGGCACTTAATCAGACCAGGAAGAAGCTGAATCAGCACACAACCCTCCTCCACTGAAAAAATATGCATACATACGGAATCACAGGAGCCTAGGAAGGATATCTGTTAGGTAACAAGAAAAAGAGTACTTGTGGCACCTTAGAGACTAACCAATTTATTTGAGCATGAGCTTTCGTGAGCTACAGCTCACTTCATCACGAAAGCTCATGCTCAAATAAATTGGTTAGTCTCTAAGGTGCCACAAGTACTCCTTTTCTTTTTGCGAATACAGACTAACACGGCTGTTCCTCTGAAACCTGTTAGGTAACAGTTGTCCATCCCTCATTCCTGGCCAATGCAGGATCATTTCCTACAGCATATTCTCCAGCGCTTTGTCCATACATGCTCTGCATTTATAAACAGTTGTTGGAAAGGAAGAATCTTATTGACTGAGATAGCACTGGGAATTTTCAAAATAAATGCAAAAATGCCTTAGCCAACAGAATAGTGCATATCAGACACAAGCTGCAGTAATACTGTCTAGGCCCATTTTGGGGAGGACAGGGTATGGGATGGTATTAGGAACATCACTTCCCATTTACTTCCTACTGTCCTGGTCAGATTATCCTGAAGGATTTGATAGTGACAGTTCCAGAGATAGGGGTTAGGGCTCCTTCCCCAAGCCTCATTTTTATTTTTATTTATTTTTTCAAATAAGAGAGTAATTTGTCCTGTGATTAGCACAGGGGACTGGGAATCAAGAATTCTGCGTTCTATTCCCAACTCTGACTGGATAATGTGGGCAAGTCACATAACCACTCTGTGCCTCAGTTTCTCTCTCTGTAGAACGTGGGTAATAAACAACAGATACTCGAAGCTTAATTCATGGGGTTGATAAAATGTTTTCAGATCCATGGATTAAAGACCTTAGACACATGTAATGTATTATTAGTATTAAATTCCAAGGGATGCGGCTGTTCAGATGCAATAAATGTGAAAGAACCGCATTTACAGTCCAGGAAATGCTTTAAAGGTGCTCCCACACACAAACACCCAGGAGCCAGTCTCCAAGCATCCCACCCCAGAGCGCTGCCCCTCTGGCCCAGCTCCCCCTACTCTCCTTAAATCCCAGGACTAAAAGACACTCCGTTAACGCCCTTTGTCAACCCCAGAGGCAGGAGGGGTCCCAGAGCTTCCTGCACATCTGGGTGTCAGGGACACCTCCCCTATAGCCCAGGTATGAGGATGGCTCCCCGGTACCTCTGCCCCATGGAGCTGGGGGTCCCTGGGCCCCCTTTCCCCTATCCTAGGGCGTTTCTCGGTGGCCCTACCCCTCTGTCCCAGGGTCCCCCCAGTCCCTCAGGGTTCCCGGGTGCGGTCTTCCCCGCCCCGTGAAGGGGCCGGGGCGGCGCCCCCGGGCGGCCGGGCGGGGGCCGGGTCGGGGTTCAGGCGAGCCCGGCGCCGCTGGGCCTGGTGCAGCTCCCGCCCCGGTACTCACAGCAGGTCGGGCCGGTGCCGGTGCAGGATGGCGCAGAAGGCCAGGCCGTCGCGGAAGGAGCTGCTGAGGTCGCGGATCTCCACGCCGGGGTAGCCCTCGCACTGGCGGCGGCACCAGGCCTGCAGGGCGCCCCGGGGACCGGACATCAGGGCAGATCCGGAGGTCAGGGCGCCGCCGCCGGGGGGAGCCGCATGGGGGGCGGGCAGGGCTCCGCGCTCTCCGGCCCGGGGCGGCGGTTCGGGCCTGGGCGGCTGCCGGGAGCGGCCTGCGGGCTCCGGTCCCTGCGCTCGGCCCCGGCGGGCGGGGGGCTCCGCCTGCGGGGCGGGGATCGCAGGGCTCCGGTGCCGCGGCTCCGCTGCGCCCCGTTCCCCGCCGCGGCTAGCAGCTCCCTCCTACCCCCTGCGGGCGCCGGCTGCGCCTCCCTCCCCGCGCCGGGCTCTGCTCAGACCTGTCCCCGCCGCTCCTCCGCCCAGTCCCGCGCCCCGGCTCTTCCTCGGCCCGAGCCGCGGCGGGGAGGGTCCCAGCCTGGCATCGGCCATGGGGCAGGGCCCGGGCGCTCGGCATAGCCCGGGACAAGGGGGAGTGTCCCGCATTGCCACCCGGTACCTCGTGTCCAGCTGTCCCTGGGCATGTCCGCTGTTTGAGCACGCCGGGGGTCTCGCAGCGAGCCATGGAGGGGAGGGGGATGTGCCAAGGGGCTCCCTGAGTGCCTGCTATTAGCCACGGGGGGCTTCCAGCTCTCCTGGCACTGGGAATAATAATAGAGCCAAAAGGAAGGTGGGTGAGACAATAGCTTTTATGGGCACAATATCTGTTGGTGGGAGAGACACGCTTTGGAGCTGCAGGGAGCTCTTAGGGCTGGGAAAGGTTCTCCCCTATCTCCCCGCCTGAAGCCGCTCAGCTACGTGCAACATATAAGTATAGTAAGGTTTCAGAGTAGCCGCCCTGTTAGTCTGTATTCGCAAAAAGAAAAGGAGTACTTGTGGCACCTTAGAGACTAACCAATTTATTTGAGCATAAGCTTTCGTGAGCTACATGCATCCGATGAAGTGAGCTGTAGCTCATGAAAGCTTATGCTCAAATAAATGTGTTAGTCTCTAAGGTGCCACAAGTCCTCCTTTTCTTTTTATAAGTATAATAGTTACCACTTGTATTTTAAGGGACCGTTCAAGGTAGAGTGGCCCTTTAACACTTCTGCAATCATAGGACAGAAAGGGGGATGGGGGGGGTTAATGGGTTACAGATAGTTACATCAGAGGGGTAGCCCTGTTAGTCTGTATCCACAAAAACAAGGAGGAGTCCAGTGGCACTTTAAAGACTTAACAGATTTATTCAGGCACCGGACTCCACATTGTTTGTAATAAACCATAAATCCAGTGTTTCTGTTCAGTCCATGATTTTTAGTGTCTAGCAGAGTAATGAATTTAAGCTCTCAGGCTCATCTTTGGAAAGTGTTGTGCAGGTTTCCTTTGAGGATGAAGACCATACTGAGAATAAAATTTATTTACCCTCTGTATACAGCCCCATAGGTATGCATGGTGCTTACCAGATAATGAAGTCACAGGCCCAACCCAGGGAGTTTACAGTGTCAGTTAAAACCGTGTACCTGGGTATCTGATAGCAGGCGTGGTGTGTACGTCAGCGGGGGATGCTGGAAACCAAATCAGAAACTGGTTAGATGAGTGAGTCTGGAGTGGGGTGTGACTCAGATTGGGTGCGGTAGGGCGTGTGCTTTGTTGGTGCTGTTCTATGCAGATCCTTCCCTTCACACTTACTCACCCAGGGGAGAAAAATGGACTGCATCCATTACTCAGGAGCCTGGCAGGGATGGCCTAATTTGAGCTCCTTCCCTAGGGCAGCTGGAGAGAACAGCAGGATTTTGTGTAACAGGCGCTCTGGCTAAACAATAGGGATATTGTGGTGTGTTTGGCGCCAAGGGAGGGAGAGGAGAGTGGGTGGCTTGGAAATCCAGGATATATTATGTGTCCCCACTTGCACATCTCACAGGGCCTGAAACATTCTGCTGCCATAAGCAAACCAGTAACTCTCCTGAACTCCCACACTCTTACAGGGCTGCAGCCAGCCAGCCAATTATTAAACATTTTGCTGCCCTAGACAGCTACTAGCCCTGCCTCCTCCACGCTTCGGGCTTGTTCTTCCAACTCTCTAGGCATTTGCTACCTAAGAATGGAATGTCCTGATTGAGCATGTTTTTGGTCTCAACCTAGTATTAATAAAGCATACCACTGCAAGCCACAATTCCTTTAACAATCTGTTGGAGCCTGCTGTGTGTGCTGCCTTCAATGCTTTCCAGTGTGCTAGAAATATTTCATTGCCCATTCTCCACAGACGGGGTGAACAAAAAACCAGGGGCAGAGTTTAATCATAGGCTGCGTTTCTGTAGTGCTTCTCACCCATAGATTTGAAAGCACTTCACAAAGGAGGATGAGTATTGTTATCCCATTTTATGGATGGGGAAATTGAGGCTCAGGGAGGTGATGTGACTTACCCAAGGTCACACTGCAGGTCAGTGGTGGAGCTGGGAATGCAACCCAGCTCTCCTGAGTCCCAATAGGTTTCAGAGTAGCAGCCATGTTAGTCTGTATTCACAAAAAGAAAAGGAGTACTTGTGGCACCTTAGAGACTAAGCTTATGCTCAAATAAATTTGTTAGTCTCTAAGGTGCCACAAATACTCCTTTTCTTTTTGCGTCCCAATAGGGTATCTTGGATACTCATTGATGGACACTGGAAAATCCTACAACAGAATAGGTGTAATCTTCCTACTTATGCACACTATATAGGATACCCCCTACCTTTGGGAGAGATTTAAGTTATGGATCCTGCAATGAAGTTTCAGAACCTGTTTGCAAAATGTACTAAGTCATGATCTGAGGTAGATGGAGTTTTAGGAGCTACCGGGGCTCTCAGAAGCATTTTGTTCAGTGGTGTTTTTTGCTGGAGGAGATATGTTTCCAGATAGTGCCTGGGAATTCCACCAAAGGAATGCCATGCAGCCCTCAGGCTCAAATTAATGCAAACAGATCCCATGCTGAAACTGTAAACACAGATCCTGACCTTCAAAACATCAGTGTGAAGAGACAGACATCAGAAGACAATAGTCCCCCTCGTTGGGGGTGGGAGGGGGAGAGTTTATTCTGTCTCTTGGCTGTCCTCCGTTCATATACTGTCTGACCCCTCAGTATAGCTACACACTAGTCTCAGGAATGAGGAGCCATGAGCTTTTTGTCATTTTATCCAATCCAGAGCACTCTATAGGAATCTGAGATGGGAATGAACATAAGAATGGCCAACTGGGTCAGAACAAAGATCCGTCTAGCCCAGTATCCTGTCTTCAGACAGTAGCCAATGCCAGGTGCTTCAGAGGGAATGAACAGAACAGGCAGTCATCAAATGATCCATCCCCTGTTGCCCATTCCCAGTTTCTGGCACACATTGGGACACTCAGAGCATGGGGTTGCATACTGGATCACATCATCTCTGTCACCTCTGCCCAGCCCAGGATTATTAACTGCAATATACTCTGCAGAGCTCTGTCCCATCTTGTTTTAAATTGCCCAAATGGTGGAGCTTCCACAGCTTCCAGCTTTTCTGGAGATACTATTCCACAGTCTAATAGACTGCACTGTTGGTAAATGCTTCCTGATGTTCTGTCCTGGCTCTTGTACAGCCCTCATCACTGAGGTATCGGAACATCTTCCAGGAGTGCATTAAGCAACGTGACTAATATCTCTCACTGTGGTTCTTCCTGTCTCTCCTCCACTCCCTAGGAGGAAATGGTGTGGGGATATTTTAAATGTGTATGTACACTGTATTATATATTTAGATTGGTAAATGCAAGATCAAAGAAGGGGGCTCCGCACTTGGAGCGGAAGGTGGTGATGTTTGTGATAATTCTTAGTTCCTGTGGAAGTTTGGTCCGACTCTTGAATTAGCAGCTGAGAAAGCTCTGCACAAACTGCACTCTTGCTGCAGGCAGTTTTGTTATTGCTAAGGAGCAGAGCAATTGACTGTAGTCTTGGTCTCTGAGCTATGGTAGCCTGGCCAACTCTTTTTTTTTTCTTTTTTTTTTTTCCAGCAAACAGTAAATTAGCCAAAAAAATGCATGGAGTTGATACAAATTTGCTGAATAGTTTCAGCCAAAAATTCTTTTTGGGAACCGAGGTGCCATTTCACACAACAGCTGGAGTAGGTGATGCTACCACCTCCTGTAAAAGCTCAGGTCTGTGGGTAGCACACTCGGGTGGGGTGTGGAAGGTCCAGGTTCAATTCCGCCCTCTGCCTAAGATGGAGACAGTTTTTAAACTTCACTCTCCCACACCGCAGGAGTGTGCTATGGGCTATTCTGATGTGGGCCTTTCTCAATCTCTACTGTTGAAGCTCTTCCACTGGGTATAAATAATAAGAGCAAGATTTGAAGTTGGGCTTCCCATCTCTCAGAGGTGAGTACCCAAACCACCAGGCTATAGAGGCAGTCTCTCTGGCCTACTATATAATGAGTTATACAAAGTGGAGCAGCTTCAACAGGTGAGAATGAAGCCCAGTGGCTGGGGTACACGTCTGCAATGTGGGAGACCCACGTTTAAATCCATTCTCCATATCAGACAGAGGGGAAAACTGAACCCAAGTCTCCCACAACCCCGCTGAATGCCCTTACCCCTAAATGCTCTAAAGCTTGTAAAGGAGGTGGTGGCCGCACTACCTCCTCTTGGTTTGTGAATCTATCCTTTTAAAAGCACTCTGCCCAAGATGTTTCAGACCAAACATTTCATTCAACCCAAAATGGCCTTTTTCAAATTCAGTTAGACCCAAACCAATATTTTTTCAGAACTGCCACCAAACTGACAAATCATGTATTCACCCAACTGTAATTGAATGCTTTGAAGAGAAGGGCTAAGGTCTTGAACTGGCCACGGTCTTCCATGGGTAGCCAGTGGAGGAAGCAGAGGACAGCTGCAGTGTGTTCGCAGTAGCCGATGTTGCTGAGATGAGTTATCGCATTCTGTGCTAACACTCATTCCCTACATCTACCCTAGCTCAGTTTCATCCCATTAGACCATGCTAAAACTCCACTTTCCTCTTCAGTGTTTACACCTTTTAAATACTTGTGTATCTGCCAGGACCCAACTAGAAGAACAGGGAAAATTGCTGAGCAGGTATCTTGAAATGACATGGCATAGGGGAAGGGGAGGAGTCACCTTTTACTTTAAGAATATTTTTTGTATGACAGTACTGACGGTTCAACACCACAATCCAGCTGAAGGTTGGCATTGTCTAGGCAGTATCTGCCCCACGGTACAGTTGGTGGTGAATATGGATGACACACTCAATCAGAACTGGAAAAGTTTCTTCAGCTGGATTTTCCTCTTTGCCAGGCTCTATGCTTGAAGTAGGACCACCTCCCTCACTGCCACAAGTCATCAATGGCAGCAACCTGTGCTGATGGCCCATTGATCAGAACCACTTTGGCCAGCACTGCCAGAGGGGACTCTGACTCCCAGTCACACTCTGCCCCCTCAGATGAGGCTGGAAGTAGGGATTATAACAAAACCATCTCCCCTCCCTCCGGAACAGCATTAGTGACATTCCTACAGTGTGACTGCTGCTGAATGCCCAGCATTCCTCCAGTTTCAGCCAGTGCCAGGCACCGCATCTAGCTGAGCCCATCTTTCCACCCTATTGCAAGGACTGCAGCACCTTTGGCTTCTTTCCACAAAGCCAGCCCCCATCAATTAATCTTTCACAGCCTCTCCCCCAGGGCACAGAGCCAGTCATACCAGCTGCAAGTGCATTAACATATATTATATGCAGCAAAGGAAATCTTTTGACAGATGCAAGCTGAGGAACTGGCATATTTGACTATCTGAGAACAATACATGTGACTAATTATTTAAGGTTTAAAATGGCATATATGCAATTAAAGTGTCTATAATCCTAACATACCCGTGACAGATTAAGAGTAGGCTGGGTCCCACTGGCAGCACTCTTGCCTTACAGGAAACAAGTAATGCATTCATTTGCAACTCTAAGCAGAGGTACTTCCCTACTAGATGTCTCCCTGCAGAAGAGATGTTGAAACAAGTTTGCTGCTGTCCACTGTAGCTGGCTGCTGGCCAGATGGATGTTGAGAGTCCATTACACTTTTTGGACAAATAAGAGTAGCTCAGTAACTTCACTGTTCTAGCTTAGCCCGTTTTGAGAAAGGTGTTAGTGTTGGATGCTGTGTACGAGTGATCATGGAAGGGGCATATTTGCTGCTATAATTACTTTGCTACTTGTGGTAGACGTACCCTGTCAACACCGCCAGCCTCATGTACTGGTGTCTGGATCTTCCCCCCAGCCACTCATGCAGTGATGCACCTTCCCTGTGCTAGTCCATGAGATCTCTACCATCTCCTCCTTGAATCCCTCAAGACCCAGTTGTAGTGTGCTGCCTACAAGAAAATGCCAACTAATAGCAGCTAGGAAGAGGACCAGAACAAATGCCTGATAAAATCTCCTCTCCCACCCACCCACTCTTGCTAAATTGCCTGTCTTCTCAGAGTGACCCCTTTGGCACAGAAAGTGCAGCTTACATTTGGACAGTGCCTAGTACTCAGTCAACATGCTTATAAGGCACAAAAATGAAGTCTAATTATTCCAGAACACTAATTAAACAAAAAATAGGGAGAGAAACTCCAAAGCCTGACTCTAAAGACCCTCTCAGCTGAAAGGGATGGGTACTAACAATTGGTATATATGGCACATGCTTTCTGATCACTCAAAGGCCTTCCCCTCACATTTGCTGCTTCCTCTCAGACATTCAGAACTATTTAAAGATTGTCTGCAAGCAGAAAAAAATTGGGGCTGGCCCCTTTTTGCTTCATTAGCCCATTCAAATAATGCCCAAGAGGTTTCTATACAAAAATTGCTTTTCTACTGGTTTTTCACATCAGAAATTTAGGTCTTGTCTAGCCTGGGGGGGAATGCACTGGTGATTGGAGAACTAGAGAAACTGACAGGTCAAAACGTTGAGAAGAGATTTAATCAAAATAAAACTGTCAATTGGTATTAGCAAAATCCCTCCCCATACCCCTGTGAAGGTTTGGGAGAGAGGAAGTCTCACTCCAGCCCTTCCATTAAGGTTTGAGTGCTCACACCACACACTGTCTGCAAGACCACCAGCTGAGTCTCCAGCAAAACCAGATCTGGTCAGAAGAGCAGACTTAACATCCCTGATATTTCTGAGGTAAAAATAAGCAGAATCCCCTTCCTTTAAAAACCCTCAACCAGCTGTCAGGCCTTTTTACCTCAAAGCAGCAAAAAAAGATCAACTTTTTAACAAAGTCACTGGCAGCTCAGTTTAAATTCAAGAGGGGAATAGATGAGAGAGAATGGATGACCAATTTGGTTTGTAACGTCCTCCAGCCCCCAACTGCGTGACTGCTAGCATTCTCCCTGCCTGTCAATCAACCCAACAGTCTTCTGGGTCCACAGTGTCCATAGAGTTTTAGAAAGTGGGAAAGGGCTCTGTTCCCCATCCTTGTTACCCAGACAGACTGAAAAAGAGAGCATACTGGTAGCAACCGCCCCCAGAACGCAACCACCTTCTCCCAAAAAGAAGTTATTGCATCTGATACTGAAAACACAGGGGAGATTTTAATTGTTTATTAGATTATCTCAGTCCTTTGTTTGTTGGTGTGATCTGAGCAACCTGCTTAGCAAAGTAAGAAATGTCAGTGCCACAGGAGATTCCAGAAATGCCACAATCCTCAACTCCCCTCTCCCACAGCAAATAGAATAATTTCCCCTCCCCTTCCACATTGCTGGTCAGCCTGGTGACAGTGACAATATGAGCAGATGTTTCAGGGTCTCTGGCCCATCTTCTTCAGAGTTCGATTCAGCTGGAAGAAAAGAAGCAGCCTGTTACAGAGAGGGGAGTTCAGGAAAACCCTCACTGCTGGGGCTCTCACAAGCGCACCTTCCCAAACACTCCCACACTCAACTGTGCAAATGCCCTGAGGCAGTAGTAAGCGTAGTCCACAGTAAGGAGAAAAAAATAGTAAAAACCTCCCCACCCCACAACAGGGGAGATCCAGGACAAGAGGGTATAAGTGTTTTCAGTAAACGATAGGGCAAGGAATGGGGTGACCTGCTTCTATCACAGAAAATTTACTTTCTCTCTGCAGTGAGCACTTGGATATGACCGGTCCTGCAGTGGCCCCTGCTGGAAAAATGGGGCAGAGACAGTATGTTCCTCCTTGCTGAGCATCCAGCAGCAAGAAAGGGCAGGGGCATCCTATAAAGCTGCTGGAGCAGGGTCCCAGGGCCTTCAGAAGGGTCCCTTCTGCCCTACATAGAATGGTGGCCGTAATGAATTCCCACTGGTGTTACTAATGGAAATCCTTTAGACTCATCTAAGGACAACTGAGCCCTCACAAGGTGGCAGCAAAACATATCAGGATGGGGGAGGAGAACACATCACAGGTAGATACCCCAGGGAATAGCTTAAAGTTGTCTCTTCACCAGACAGAGCAGATTAACTCTACCCTCCCTGTTGGCACCACTAAATGAGTTAACCTAATCCCTCCCTGCTCCCATTTTGCAACCAGGACAGTGGTTATGCTGGGCCACAAAAGAGAAGCACATCCTTCCCCCAAAGGTCACCAGCTGGCTGTTTAGAATACAGGCTTTGTTAGGCTCAAAGGGGGGTTCCTGCAATCCTTCCCGATGGCTTTGGTGAGTCACTGAATAGAAACATTCCAGCTGTTTGATCTGGTCTCACAGAAGCACCCGTACCCACACAGGCATCTCTCCCACTAGTCCTAGACCTTCCCCAGACTCCCCATCAGGGATTATTCAGAGTCCCCTGCCCTAGTTACCCAGAGCTCACCTCCTCAAATTTGTGGATCTGGCGGATGAAGAAGTCCCCATAGCGCCGAGCAACCTTTGTGTCTGCAATATGGATCATGTCCTGCCAAGAGAATATGGAGCAATCAGGAAAGGAGCAGAGTTAATTCTTGGGTATACAGCAGCCTTACTGGGGGAAATGACCCACTGAGGCCTGAGATCAGTGTCAGAGACACCCCTCAGCTGCACTAGTCAACAGATAGAGCCCAGAATTAAGCCACAGCACTCTAATTTAAATTTTTCTTTTGGGGTAGGCTCTTGTTTACTCTTGCAAATGGAATCCAAGTCCACAATGTTTTAACTTCCTGTGGCCTTGTCTCCATTCAGCCCTGATGACCAATTTGATGGTGGAGGCTCCCCATCCCAGCTCTTGGGCCTTTCAGGGTAGCTTTCCCCTGCAAGGTCTGGTTCACTCTCTGCCTCCCTCTAGCAGCAGCAAAGGAGCAGGGCTTCTGCTAATGTTTCTGCAATGCTAGGGAGTCAATGGCAGTTCCACTTGGTTTGGGTGGGTGGGGCAGGCAAAGCAAGAGCCAGGCCTTGCAGGAAGCAGACCACCTCAAGGTCCAAGAGGCTAGAAGCGGCAATCCTTTCTATCCACCAGGCTCCCTGACATGATTCAGGTGTGGGGGGGGGGGACAGAGACCTTCTCTGAAGAGTCAAGTGGCAATGTACCTGGAGGCCCTCACTAAGCAGGAAGGACTTTTTTCTCCTCCCTGTGCGCACCTGCTGGCCTTGACCTTCAGGGACAGGCTGGAGTCTGATCATTCTTTGGGTCTGGATTTCCAGCAGAGCAGGCGCTAGCTAAGAGCCGAGGGTGGGCAGAGTTGAAGGCTTTAGCAGCAGCGTGGCCAAGCAAGACTCCCACATGGTGGGGAAATGAGATGGGCAGGGGAGACGCTAAAAGCGGACAGTGCCAGACACCGCATTTAAATTGAAACATTTCCTGCCCAGGATCAGTGACATGGAGAGGAGTATTTGGAGCCTGTCTACTCAGGCCAATAGGTCTGATGGGCTTCTAGTGGCACAGGCCTAAAGGTTGGCCAAGAGCCTGCCCAGGCACATGCTCCTGGCACTACCACTTCTCCATTAATGATGCTGTTGAACAGCAGGATTCTGGCTTCACAGCAGCACTTTGAACCACCTCTGGGGATGAGTTCCCAATTAAGAATATGAAATGAGGAGAGAAGGCACGTTCCCCGGAGATTGGCATGAATTTCTGATCACGGTTTTTCATGCCTGAGGCAGAGGGAAAGGGAAAGAGAGAGACTGACCTTGTCAATGTAGAAGTCAACCTCGGAGGCTGACTGGAACTCCCCATCCAGGGCTGAGATGCCGCTGGTCCAGACCAGGTTCTTCATCTTGTGTTTGAAGACCAGCAGCTGGATGCGAAACTCCTGCTCCGTGAGGTCCAAGAAGCCAGCCAGCTTGGCCACAGGCATAGTGGTGTAGAGCTTCAGGAAGCTGCGGATGGTGGACAGCTGGGCCTGCTGCTGCACCTCATCTGCAAATACCTTCAGCTGCTGCAGGAAGGGCTCCTTGTGGTAGTTGGGATGCACATTGTCATAGTTGGGGACCACAGGGGAGAGGAATTTGGGGCAGGCATAGCTGAAGAGCTCCTCATACACCTGTGGGTCACCCTTCTGCATGCGCAGCATCTTGTCCCCATACTTTTCCCTCAGCTGCAGGTGGATGCTCTCATCTATTCGCATGGGGTACATGGTGAGAGCAATGGCCAGAAGGGCATGCATCTGCTCATTCTGCTTGTTAATCTGAGATAGAGAAGACAGTCATTAGAAGCCATCCCTCCACTGTTATTTTACAGTGCCCAGGAGAGAGCTCGGTACCACACAGTACAGAGACATGCCCTTTCCCCAAAGCATTTATAATCTGGGACACCATGTGGTGAGCATGGGGTAAATAGGAGGGGAAGGCATGAGTTAAGACATGAGTTACAGAAATGCTGCTAATGCTCACCTGGTTAATCAGTTTAGACACATGCATCTATTGGTAGTACACAGATCTCCCTTTCAATACCTACCATTCACTTAGTTGTTGTATGCACTGTGGAAAAGCAGAGTCTAAAGGAGGGGGCTTGAAGGAGGAGTTGGTATTGGCTTGGCAGACCAGAATTGAGGTGTAGCAGGAGAAAGGGGCACCTTGGAGATGGTTATGGAAGAAGCAGACAACTAGGACAGCAAGCCTGGCACCAGTGGCAAAGCAGAGGGGGCAGGAATGATGTGATAAAAGACAAGGTCAGATACATAAACGTAGGCAGAGTTGTAAAGGGCCCTGAAGGGGAGGATATATTTAAAAACCGATGGTGGGTGGAACAGAGAGCCGGGGGACAAGTTTAGATCAATACGCAAGGAGGACTATTTTAGCGGTCACATTCTGAATGCACATGGTGGGGGACCAGGGAGGCCAGCAAGGAGGTGACTGCAGTAGCTGAAAGGGGAGTCAGGCTGTGGGGAGGACGGGGTTAGCTCTTTGGCTAGAAAGAAAAAGCCAAATCTTTGAAGTGTCATGGAATCAGAAACAGTAGGATCTGGACATGTGAGGAGTCAAATGATCCATCAGGATACAGAACCTGGTGTTGTGAACCGTGAAAGAACAGGAGAGAAGAAATGAAGACGAAAGTGAGGTGCTTGGTTCTAACAGTCAGTGACACAGGTCGAAATGCAAGACTGGATGGAGAGAAACAGATCATGGAATGGAGACAGAGACTGGTGAACTGTCAGCAAGAAGATGGCACTGAAAATATATAAGTGGATATGGTTGCCCAGAAATAGGATGTAGAGGGAGAAGGAGGGGCTATGGATCAAACTCTGTGGGACTGGGAAGGATGACGACTCACCCAAGGAGATGCTGAGAGAACATTACCACACAAGCCAAGGGCGGACAGAAGGTTATGGAGGAAGTTATCAACAGCAGCAGAAAGGTCAAAGATTGTAAGAGAAGGATAGTGCACTGCCCTCGCTCCCCTTACCATTTCATACTTGTAGGTAGTCCTCTGGAACATGCTCTTTGTCCTCTGGATGTAAAGGAGAATGTTGGCAAAGACACGGATGGCATCCTGGTAACGCCGCATCATAAGGTATGCAAAGCCCACGTAGTAATAGGTGGTGACTTGGCACTCTGGCACCCGGGAATACATGCTCTGGAGAGGAAGAGACACACAAACATGTAAAGTTAGAAAAGACATCTCCCACAACAACCTTTAGCACTTCTTTCCTTCAGGGAGCCCATCTCCATCAGTCTCCAAACCAGTCCTACCACAGAGAAAGGAGAGGGTTGACCTGCTGCCCTCAGTGTTTCCTGTACAGGGAAGTGAGAAAGCTATCATAGCAGACTGGATGATCTAACAGATCATTTCCATCTCCCTGGCAATGGAGGATGGTTGCCAGCATTATGTTCATCTCTTCTTGTCCAGGCTAGTGTTTAAAAGTTCTCTCCTTCCCATGACAGATTATTACAAGCTAACAGACATCACTGTTGGGTATTCCCCCCACAATATTCAGCCTAAAATTTATCTTCATTTCATCCCATACATGCTAGTTTTACCTGTGTCTCACACTAAACACATCCCATGCCTTCCCACCAGTAATAGGCTTCAGGCTCAGTTGATAAAATTCCATACATTGCAGGGTGTTTGCAGTCCCTCCACAGCAAGCGATTAAAGTAGCCCATTCCACCCCCGCATACAAGCACACAGATGGATAACATGCAGAGCTCCAGACCAGTCCAGTGACCACTCTGATGTTGCAGCTGGACTGCAATCAATCACAATTATCACAGGGGGTCCATGGTCCTAGAATAAGCATTAGATATGTGGGGTAGAATGGTTGGTACCAGCAGGGCTGGGGGTAAGGGAAGCACCTGCTAACCAAGACAGGACCAGGGTGCCATACTGTTAAAGGACACTATCTAGTCCAGCTAACTAGCACAGCAACATCACTTTAGCATATGATACTTCAATCAACATTCCCCTCAGCATGGAATTGCACCCAGTACCCTAGAAAGCACACCCCCAAGAACACGTATACATGCTAGAACATCAGGGGACAGCTATGTGTGTAGGATTTGCATTAAGTGTTACATTATGCTGTGATTACAGCCCCATGTGAGGGTGGAAGTTGACACCCCCACCTGACATTTAGAGCAGGAATGAATAGCTCCATAGTTGGGCAGTTCATTGTGATGATCGGGGGCCCCACGCCTTTAGATAGCATTTGCTGCCCTTTCAAATAAAGGCATTTTAAACCCAGAAGGGAGCATTTAAGAGCTGTGGCTTATTACCTTCTTGTTGAGCTCAATGTTCTCCAGAACCTTGATGGCTTGGTAGTAATCCCCCAGCAGTGAATGGAGGCGCAGTAGCCCCACAAGACTGAAGTAGCCCAACATCTTATAGAGGGAGTGACGACCGTACTCTCCAGCCACGCTCTCAGGATCACCTGGAAAGAGAGGAAGTGTCACACTTTCTACAGGGGGAAAATGGGCTCTCTCCCCACAACTCAACTACCTCGGCCCCCTGGACATCAGAGGGGTGGGTAAGTCAGGAGATGCAGCCTTCAGCACTCCTCCCAAACGGTTTCCCAATCAACCTCAAATAATTATCCCTTCCCATGGTAACACTTGCCAGAATTAAGGGTTTAGTTCAACTGCCAATTAAACCAATAGGAAGTCAACGGGCATTAAACAAGGATTTGTCCCAATCTTTAAAACGTTGCAATCTCATCCATGCAGCAAAGAACAGCACTCTAATGGTACATCTGCATTCTCAGAGCTTTACTTGGGGCACAGACAGCTCAACTTGAAGAGCCTGGACAGCAACTACTCATTGCCTGCTTTTACCTATTTATAGAATGAGTTTGGTGCAGGTGAGAAGTGCAGGACCGACAGCATTGGAGTTTGAAGCCTTCTCTCCTCAGCACAGACAGCAGCAGTGTAAGCATACACCAACCTACCACATGCATTTGGACGAGAAGGGAGTTATATCTCAGGCCCACTCAATCATAGGCCTCCAAGCTGAGGCTGCCAACTACTGTCACCTGTGATGGGTTGGGTTTTTGGTAAATACGCTTGAGACACCTCAGCTCATTTTGCAGAACAGTCCCCAGTCACTTCCACCCCAGACTAGAACCAGTAACTTCAAGGAGAAAGACTTTGCATCCCATTCCTAATCTCCCCTTCCCTTTGATCACTCCTCTTGGCCAGGACTGCATACTCGGGAACCCTGACCCCTCACCTCCACTGGTGTAGACCTCTAGCTGTCGGTTGATGTTGGACTTGTCCACCAGGGAGTGCAGCACATTGAGGACACTGTGGACATTCCAGATCTTGGGGTTTGACCGAAGGAAATCAATTTCTTCTTCAGACTTCTTGGCTGTTTTGCAGCGGTACTGGCTGAACGACTGGAACTATGGGACAAGCAGATAAGAAGCTAGCACAGAAAAGCTCATCTAAACACCAGCCTTATGGTTCTATCATATGACTGAAGTACTGGAAGCCACAGGTCCCAACAGCACCTTAATATGCGTTATTACTTGGCAGGTCAAGAGGACAAGTTATACAAACGTAATGCACCTAGGCCAAGACTAATGTGACGCAGATACTCAGCATGAGGGAAAACCTACAAAGCAGCATCACTAAGGACCCAAGGGGTGGGTGAAGGACTGACAATTAGACATGACTGAAGTGGCAGCGAGAAAGTGGCTCACATACACACATAGAGGCATCGTTTCACACAGCAAGGAGATGACAGTCCGTCTCCATATGCACTTGACAAGATAACACCTGGAATAGTGTGATCAGTGCCAGACATCTTCACGCCAAGACATCAAACAGAAGGGAATTCAGAGAGACAAAAGTAATTTAAGATCTGGGAGGGTGGACTGATGGAAGGGGAAAATAAGGGATATTTCAGCTGGTATCAGGAAATGTTTCCTGACAGCAAGATCTCAGTCTGTGGACTAGTTATATTGCTCTGTATGTTTGGACTTGGAGATTATTCCAAATAGAAGTGGTACAGGCACCATCAAATGAGAAATCTGAAGGTGGAAAAAATACAATATATAGAAAACAATCCTGCTCTGGTCAGCTAGGGTGGACAAACATTCTCATAAGTGCTTTGTAACACTAGATGATTTTAGCCAGGCAGCTTCCCATCATTTAGATGTGAGAGAGCAGGGGACAGAGAAGATGCACTTTACAGAAACAGGCCAGGATGCAGGAACTTGAAATGGAAATATGGGTAAAATGCCACAGTTCCCCAAATATCCTCCAATAACGTGAAGGAATTGTTATAATTAGAGAAAAGGTTAAGGTCTTTACTTCCTATGGACCTCAAATCCGAGTACTCCCTTGGATACTCTGCATATTGGGAGATCTCAGCTACAGGAATCACATGGAATGGAAGGGGGAATGATGGAGAACTGAACAGCCTTAAGCACCTATGCTGCCAGAAGCCCCAGCAGCAGGCCATGTACCTGGTAGATGAATTCATCAATGATATCCCACAGCCACTGGTTGGGTAGTTCCAGAGGAGCAGGGCCATCAGCATCTGTAGGAGAAAAACACAAGCTTTTACCCACAATCAAAAGGTAGGATGACAGTGACATGAAGCTGTAGGGGAAAATATGGGCATCACTGTAACCTTCCCCTTCAAGGGTGGAGACAGAGCAGAATTTTCCCATTGAGTGAGGTCCCCAACAGAGAGATGATGCAATAGCTCTGGTCGCACCCACTGCCTCCTCATTTGAGGAAAACACAGCAAGGGCTTCTTGACTTAAAAGACCAGCTTTTCAAGTCTGCTTATTAAATACTCTACAGCAGTATTTCTCAACTGGTGGGTTCTGACCCCCATAAGGGAGACAGGGGACAATCAGGGGGTTGTGAGGCACTGAAAACTTAATACAATCTAAATCAAAGAAAATCTCACTCCCCTCTTTCCTCCCACGCGACTATTCTCCTTCAAGGTCAAGTATTCTCTATCAGCCTCTCTAACCACAAATGGATAAATAGGCATAGCATTGTTATTGATACATTTACTAGAGAGTAATAAGTGCAAGGGGATCACAAAATGTGACCTCGAATAATGGGTCTCCAACCTGAAAAGGTACAGAAAACATCTATCTTTCTCTCCATTTGCTCACAGCTCCACTCACCCCCCCACCCCCACCCCAGTGCAAAAGGAGAAGACACCTCCAATAACTCACCTACCGTTTGCAGACCTAAAGAAGGCTGATTCTCTCCTTTTGCTCAGAGCAGTTCAGATTAGTGGAGGGATTTGGAATTGGTGTGTTTTCAGATGGATGAATGTGAAGTGCTATCAATTCAGCAATTTCTTTCCTTGAGTAAGACCATGGGATTCTTTCCTCTATAATCCATAAACAAGCATGCTTCTGTTCTTCCTCCCCCCATCCCCCCAGAAATTCACACACTAGTAAGTGGATCATAGTGACTCACTCAGAATGTAGTTGAAGAGATTGCAGTAGTTGTAATAAGATTCAAATCTCTGCTCCAGAGAGGGGCCACCCTGTAATGAAAATGGAAGAGAGAGTGGGGAAGTCAGTATAGTCTTCTTAGCTTCACTTATCTGCTAACTGCAGAGGGCCTCTCAAGCGTGGCAGGAATGGGTTCAGGGCTATCCTCATGCCTTTTGTGCAGTCACACTCTAGAGTAGCCAAGACACTCTTTCACTGACGATTGAGCTGCCAAAGTCTTTATAATCAACCAGGCCAATCATCATCATCATCATACACCCCCCCACCATGACCATGAGTGCACACTATGGTTATCAAGTAGAATCAGTCTGACTGTTCATGTGCAATGAACTCCTTTCAGAGGTCCTGCTGCTTTCCCAAACTAAACATCTCACAAATGGAACTTCTCCCCTTTCCTCCTAAACATCCTCCTGTCACCACCCAGACCAGGGGTGGCCAACCTGAGCCTGAGAAGGAGCCAGAATTTACCAATATACATTGCCAAAGAGCCACAGTAATAGATCAGCCGTCACCCCCACCCCCCATCAGCTCCCCCACCCCACTCCCAGCGCCTCCCACGCATCGGCAGCCCCGCTGATCAGCGCTTACCCCTCCCTCCCCACACCTCCTGATCAGCTGTTTCATGGCATGCACGAGAAAAGAGCGAGGGCACTGCAGGCACAGGGGAGGGGGTGGGGAGGGCCTGTGGCAGAGCCAGGGGTTGAGCAGTGACCACACATTGGAAAGTTGACACCTGTAGCTCCAGCCCCGGAGTCGGTGCCTATACAAGGAGCTGCATATTAAACTTCTGAAGAGTCGCATGTGGCTCTGGAGCCGCAGTTGGCCACCCCGACCCAGACTCAAGATCTTCGGATTATCTTAAAGAGCTCTCTGTCCTCCTTCCTTCACATGCACGCTCTTGACAAATCCTGTCAATTCTTCCTCTTCACAGTGGTTCAAGTGTTTCATTATTGACCACTTTATAAAATGAGCAAACGTGTCAGGGAAGCACCCCCTTCCCAACACCCCAATCCCTCAGTATTTCATTTTTAAGAACTCCACAGGCCATAGTTTGAGAATCACTGTGCTACTACACCTGTAAAATCTACTCCCCTGCCCAATCTATTCCTACTAGTAAATCCCTGGATCATGTCTCACGCTAATGCAACATATCTTTCCTAATCTCCCTGCTTCTCCCCTCTCTAAATCTACTCAAACAGTGCAGCTAGATCTTCTCCCTTTTCCACAATCTCTGAACCATAAACTGACCATCTTCCTATTCTGGCATTCATTTCAAGTCTCCAGTTAGCTTCATTCCTGCCTATATCTCAGCTCTCTTCTTCCTCCTGTTTCCACCCCTTGAACCATTTACTTTGCCCAATCTTCCTTCTCCACTAGGGATTCAGAACCCTCTTTCACAATACACCTCTCTATGCTGGTAGGCTGCAATTTCTTGCACATCAGTCTCATTTTTAGTCTAGCACCCCACCACCAGTCTCCACTCCACTGCTTCCTACAGCCATCCGACAATTGTAAAAGTTAAATAAAAAGCCACAAAACAAGCTACACTTCTCTTGGAATTACAGCTCTGTCAAGGAGAGAATCCAATTGTTTTCGGTTGTCTCTTCTCTCCTTAATTCACCCACCACAATAATCAGGTGGCATTTGTAGTTATTTTTTATTTGTATGACCATAGCACCTAGAAGCCCCAGTCATGGCCAGGGCCTCACTGTGCTAAGTACTGCACAAACAGAACAAAAAGACTGCCACTGCCCCGCTCCTGCCCCAAGGAGGCATTACCTAATTTATATCATAGACTTCTCAAAGACCTTGCCTTCTTATGTGAACCAATTATTATGAACTTTGTGCTAGTAATCACTAGCAAGAAATAGAGCCAGATTACGAGCCTTGGCAGTGGATGGAAGATCAAGTGTTAAAATGTCAGAACTCAAACGAGGCATTACCAACCATAAGCCTGCGCAAATTTCTCAAGATCCAATCAGGACCTCATGGCAGCATATCAGAAGTGTGAACAAATTTGTTCTGCAGGAGTTATCTGAATCACAGACAATGTGGTCCAGAGGGAGGAAAGGGCAAGTTTTACAGAACAGCCATAGGGAAGCCTGCATGTAATTAGCAGGACCACATAGGCAAATACTCACGCTGACTTTGGCGTAGATGTGTCTGTAGTAAAGCTCCTTGTACAGAATCAGGAAGACAGCATCTGGAAGAGATGGCAGAACTAGATATTTGGAAGACATTTTGCCAAGTGGTCAACATAGCCAGACGTTTCAGGTACACTGGGAGTCTTCCCCATGCTGCAATAAGGGAAAGGGGAGCAAGAGGGCCCCCCTATGGGGCTTGAGTAGGGAAAACATTTAAGAACTTGTTTCCCAACCTTGGGGACACTGGACAGAGGAAAGGATCAGAGAGCATAGGGAAAGCTGCAAGGCTTTGGATTCACTCCCATTGCCAATGATAGATGTGCTGTTGTGGATAAAGCAGTGGACATTTCTTTGAAGCCCACTTTGCCATCATTCTTCTTTGGCAGTTCCTGAAACAGGTGGCCACAGGAACAGCATTCAGATTGGGAAGCTCTCACCACAGAATTCAGCTCCAAAGCATATGTCTCAGCCCTATCAAACACCAGCAACGGCCAACCTTCATCTTGAGGAGAATGAAATCTGGTGTGTTGGGAAGGAAGGGGACAAAACTAAATAAACAGAAAGCAAAGAACAAAATAAGAGGAAAAAAGAAGAGACAGAAGGAGAGAGAAAACAGACAGAAGCAGCAAAGACAGCATCTATGCCACAGCACAATGTGAAGATATATTGGGGCCCAGCTGCAAATCAGCAGGGGAGGCTCCAACAGAAAAGAATGAGATTGCTTTCTTTGCATAGGAGATACTTACAGCTCCCTTGACATTTTACCACATTTATAGCACTTCCACTTCTCAATATGTTGCTTAGAAAGCTTGCTTCTGAACTGACTGGATTCTCGGCCACACAGAGTGGGGAAGGAGAAAAATGGAAAAAATGCTGGACAAAATCCAGTGTCTGCCTTGACCAAAAGGATCAGAGTGCACTCCTCCCATGCAATTTTTGCTCCGATAGCCAGAAGGACTACTCTTAGGGTAGAAAGTTTGATCTCTAGATCTCATTCAATGCTTGGCCTGTCTGCTCTCAGAGTGCCAAAGGGGTCAGTTACGACTAATGAGTAGATGTGTAACAGGAAGGAACAGGACAGAGACATCAGCTGATCTCTTTCCAAAGTAAAGCAGTTTGCTTCTCTTTCCTCCAAAAAAAGAAAATACCTACCGTTTCCAACCTGTGGTGCAATTGCCTCGGCCTCTGGCCAGGGAGTGTTCTTAAAGAACCTTTCAGTCAGTTTGGTCCAGCTGTGAAAAAACGCATGCAGAGGGGATTGCAAGTTAAACTATTCATTCATCAGTGAAAGAGGGATGGAGTTAAAGATTTCCAATCCTGAAGATATGCCTTGTTAGATCAAAGCTATTTTCACACACAGATTTCTAAAGGAGTCTATTATACATGAGAGAAACCAGTTCAATAGATCTGGAAACTGAAGTCCTCTTTTATCCTTAACACAGAGAAGTAATGCAAGCTTGTCTCACACACCACCTGTGCCAGTGTGACTTAGTCATGGGCTGGAGGGACCATCTCTAGAAAAGAGTCAGACACTCCATGGCCTCTTTGACCCTTGGCAGGTGTTGATGTTATCAGCAAGTGAGCTAGTAAGCACCAATAAGGGTACTTTTTTGTGATATGCACATTAGAAACCGGATTGAGACTCATTTGATATGAATTTCAATCACTGGGACAAACCAGCTCTCTAGAAGTGAAAGGATCTCTTCCTTCTCAGACATCCAAATCTACCCCCAGTCCACATTTTAAATAAAGTCCAAATTTGGATCAAAGCAACTGACTGGAGCGCCCTTTAATAAAAGCAACAAAAACCCCACAGGACCAGTTACAACAGCAATTCCCACTCTGGGAGGGATAGGTTTGTACCTGTTTTCATAGATATCTTGGATCTCATACACCTTCTGGTCAATGACATCACTGGAGACACGGCTAGCCTGAAGCTCATACACCTTCTGGTCAATCAGATCCGAAACAGTTTTATGAAAATACTGGATGAAGTTTTTGATCACTTCAGGGATCACCTGGTAGGTCTGTTGCTCATATTGGCGTTCATAGGCTAGATCCTGTTTGGGGTCTCCTGTGGAAGAGCAGTGATCCAGCACATGATTTAGGAGCATAGCTCCGCTCGGAAAGATGCCCAGAGACAGCACAACCAGGCTGTATCTGGGATCCAAACCAGCTGGCCACAAGTTTAGATGAAGACAACTCCAGCACCAAGACAGCAAAACAGAGTTGAGTAACATTTCAGGAAGTGTCTTGCTTGGTCAGGGTCCTTCCCTGGGAATTCCCACCTCTTAGAGCAGTGGTTCCCAACCAGAGGTCTTCCAGGGTGCACATCAACTCATCTAGATATTTGCCTAATTTTACAACAGGCTATGTAAAAAGCACTAGCAAAGTCAGTATAAACTAAAATTTCATACAATGACTTGATTATACTGCTGCATATACTATACACTGAAATGTAAGTACAATATTTACATTCCAATTGATTATTTTATATTTGTATTGTAAAAATGAGACAGTGAGCAATTTTTCAGCAATAATATGCTGTGACACCTCTGTATTTTTAGTCTGATTTTGTAGGCAAGTAGTTTTTACACGAGGTGTAACTTGGGGGAACGCAAGACAAATCAGACTCCTGAAAGGGGGAGAGGTAGTCTGGAAAGGTTGAGAGCCACTGACTTAGAGCCATGCCAGGTCTCTGACCAACTACTCACACACAAAAGTGCAGGGAAACCACTAAGGGGAGGGTAGAGTGGTCGGGGATGAGATCCCCCCCCCCACGCCGCCCCGTTGGAGAGTCACATGAATGTCCCCCATGTGCCAGTTCCAGCTCAGGGGCATGCGGGCGGCCAGGGACCCCTGGTGTGGGGGGGTGGGAACTGGGGCATCCCCCCGGGAGGGCAGGGGCAGGGCAATGCGCGGGCACCCTGGCTCGGCCGGGCAGCAGGACTCACCTGTGTGCATGTCATAGTCACCCTGGTACGTGTAGGTGTCCTGCGGGGCGAACGAGACACAGAAAGGGGGGGTGTCACCACGGGGAGCTCAGACCCACAACGGACCCTCTTCCCCCCCCCCCGCGGGCCCGGGTCAGGAGAGGAAGCCAGGCCCTTCCCCGAGCCCCTCAGCCGTGAGTCAGGCCCCCCGCCCGGCCGCTCCGCACTCCCTGGAGCCGCGGCTGGCCGGCTACCTCGGTGTCGTAGTCCTCGGCCGGGTAGGCCATGGCGCGAGCGGCGGGGAGGGAGGGTCGGCACGCGGCGGCGGCGACGGGCGGCGCGGCAGGAAAAAGGCTCCGGCCGGGAACGCGGCCGCTTGCTGCAGGGACCCGGAAGAGGCGGGGCGGGGCGGGGCTCAGGCAGCGCTCGGGAGGGGGCGTGGCTACAGAGCGTCCAGCCAGAGCCGGGCGGGTGGGTCTGACGGGGCGGCCGGGGGCGTTGCTGGGGGTGACGAGGCAGGTTGAGGGGAGCGGGCGCGTGGAGGGGGGGGGGGAAGTGCTTGGGGAGTTGCCCCTCCCCCATCCCCATTGCTCTTTCCAAACCCAAATAAAGCCTTATTTACTCCTCTGGCAGCGCCCCTTCTCGGATTGCCTGCGGAGGGTCGGATGGCCTAGATCTTTCATTGGGTGAAATACCGATCTGTCATCCTCAGGCTTTGTCTCATTGGCTGCTGCCTGGAGAGTCGGATGAAGCACTGGCCTGTCATTCATTTCCTTCCCCGGGGCTTCCTCCCGTCCGCCCCCGTTCCCGATTGGCTGCGTGGTGCCGGATTCTGTGATTGGGGAAGGCAGTCACGCCTCTGAGTCCCCGCCCTCGTTACTATAGTTACTAGGTTCTCCCCGCCCTCTGTCCGCGCGCCTGGGCCCGGCCCTCGGAAGGCCGCGCGGGGGCGGCGGGGATGGACGTCGCTGGGGCTGGGGCGGCCGCGGCGGCCTCGGACGAGGAGCCGGGGCCCCCGGGGGGCGGGTTCGCGCTGGCGGAGTTCGGGGCCGCGCTGCGAGGCCCCCCGGAGGCCCCGGGCCCCGCCTCGCTCGGCTACCTGCACGTCCTGTGGCAGCGCGACCCGCCGGCGGGCAAGATCCCCGCCCGCCGCCAGCGCCGGGCCGCCCGGCTGCACCGCGCCCTGGGGCCCACGGGCAAAGAGATCCACGGTGAGGGGCGAGCGCGGGGCGGGGAGACGGGCACAATCCCCGTAGGGGAGGGGCATGAGGCTCGAGCGCCAGGAGAGGGCCCCCTGCCTTCTCCTCCCGGGCCAGGGGGAGAAGCGGGGGCCCCCACTCCGTGACCTCTTCCCCTCGGTTGGAGGGGACTTGCCGGGTCTAGCTGGTGCAGGGGAGGAGGAAATGCAATGTAGGACTCTGCTCTAGCCTGGGCCCCTGCCCTGGCCCCCTGAAGCCCAGACGTCTGATTGGAAAACAATAAATGGTGGTGCTCTTCCCCCGGTCAGGCCCCGGCTTTGTCCTCTCATACGTTCTAATGAGAGTCCTTCACAGTACATCGAGCAGCTCTAAACAATTGATTAGCAATGAAATGGCTAGCATAAGTCATCACATAAGCCATATCACTAGGCTTCAGAACTAAGACTCTGCCAAACTGTTGAGTCAAGCTGGCTGCAGGCTCTGACAGACGTGCTGGCGTACATTTCGTTTACAGTGTGCCCTTTGCAAGCGCAAAGACATATTCTGGTGCACAAGATGGGAACCACCAAAAGAAATACAGGTCACGCAGTAGCTGCCAGTCAAACCCCATCAAGAGCCATTTCCCACTCTGCTGCTACAAAGGAGCACAATATTGTCCATTAATACATAAGGAAGAAACACTCTGAAATGCTTTGGGAAGAAAAAAAGATGGTAGGAATAGCATGACATTGCGCAGCAACCTGACGCTGAGTCAGTGCTGGCAATGGGACATGTGATGGGTAACCAGGTACAGACACATAGCCAAGTTCTCCGAGTCTAGGTGGAAGCCCTTGTATAATCTACCATGCCAATAAAGATGTTTTATTAGAATACATACACCCTTTGTTGGTGGAGTAGAGAGGAGATGGCTGAATCTAAGATTAACTGCATAGGGGAGTTGGGAAAAGGTTCTCATTCACTTTCAAATTTGAGCTGCTGTAACCCACACACCTCCTGGGTGTGGTGTTCTGTCCCATCTAGTGGTCCCGAGATCACTTAGAGAGAGAGAGGTTAATGAGTCTGTTCTACAGCCTTTGCTAACAGCCATATGGCTTTTAGCTCATGCAGTAGAGGCTCATGCATCTAGCTCCAGAGGTCTCAGGTTTGATCCCAAGGACCAAGGTCTGTCAGTGTTACACTACATAAAGAGGCTTCCTTGGGAAGTGCTGTCTGGCAGGAAAGGCCTAACGACCACCTTTGGAAGAAAAGTATGAAGCCTCCTGCTTCCTGGGGCTTTGATCTCATATATCCCTTCCTCTAGGGACAAGCCAATCCTTCCAGTGTTGTTTAGCTCCTGAATTTGGGACTTGTCCTGAAGGGAGGATTCTAATAATGGAACTACCCCTGTTCTCTATGCTCTTTGCAGTAACCCGTTCTCTTTTCCGCAGCTCTGAAAAGATTGAGAGAATCCGCCAATGCTAACGACTTAGAAACAGGTGAGCCTGCACCAGCCAGGTCTACTCAGAACCTTTCCCTGGAAGGGCAGTTTTGCAATTGGCATTGTAGGGGAGGAAAGGGAAATGCAGGTGGTTTGTAGAACCAACCATTCGGACATTGCACATGCAAAAATAGTTTTGTTCTGCTAGGACTGGGCTGGGTGTAAAGTTCAATCTAGCATTTCTGCCCTCTCCACTTCATAGCGTTAGTTGTTGCAGAGTGCCTTAAGACAGACTGGCATTGCATTTTTATTACATATGTGACAGAGACTTCAGCCCAGGTATCAACAATAGTAACATGTCCTGCTGCAGAGTAGCAGGAGAGCAACACTCTTTTTGAAAGAAAGACAAGTGACTGTTGCACAAACAGCCCCAGTCTGTTGTCAGCCAGCATGGCACACCAGATAGGAGAACAAGACTCGGGCAGTGCAGATTCTATTCCTGCCTCTGCTACTGTTATTTGTATGACCATATCACCTAGGCATCCCAGTCACAAACCAGGACCCCATTGTGCTAGGTGCTGTACACAGAACAAAAAGATGATCCCTGCCCAAAAAGAGTTTACAATCTAAGTATAAGACAAGACACAACCCGTGGATACAGACAGATGGGGAGAACAAAGAAACAATATTGAGTATTGACTCACTCTATGACTTAGGCAAGTCACTGAGCTTTTCTGTACCCCTTTTCCCATCTGTAAGGCAGGGAGATGACACTTGCTCGTTTTTGTGAAGGGTTTTGAAATCTATTGATGCAGAGCGCTATAGAACATGTCTCGGCTTGAGGTACTGGGTCAGAAGTGACTTGTACAGCATGACCCTTTTGTATTAAAACCCATGTGTCCCACTATATTATAGTTGCAAAACATGTTCTAAATTTATATGCAGGTCCCTTGTGTATTAAATCTTGCAGTGTTTTATAGCTTGTCATGCCAGTGAAGTGATTGCCATTGAATCAGTGACTCATCAGCGTGGAAATAATCTTTGACCATTTCTGTCATCACACCGAATCTTCACTCATCTCAAAACATTGTCAGAATGGGAAAGGTTAAATTGTTTCCTCCTGGTTTTGGGAGATGATTAGGTTGGACTTTACATTAATGTTTCCTGTAGTTGGCCTGTCAGTCTTTCTCCTTATCCCCTGGCTAAAATAGCAGAATTGCACCTATCCTAAGGGCACAGTCATCTTTTCAGGTGTTACTTCCATTTTCCCCCACCACGTTTAGAAATAATCCAGGAGGGGCAGGGGAAGGAAGCCCAGTTGTAATAATGGTTCCAACCCTAGAACCCAGGAGGAAGGTAATATCAGAACTGCCATACCAGAACAGACCAACAGCTGAATCATTCCCGTGTCCTGCCTCCAACACTGGCCAGTAATGAATGTTTCAGAGCAAGACTTAAAGTCCCCTAATTGAATAACCATGGGGGGAGCTTCTTTCTGAGCTGAGCTGGGGATTAATTTATACCCCCAAAGAATGAGAATTGATAACTCTTGTAATCTTAACCTTGCTCATGTCACTGCTACTCTCAGTCATACAATGGTCACTGACCTTGTTGAAGAAGAGCCACAAGAATGCTTAAGGGATTAGAAAAGTTGCTTTACAGTGATAGATTCAAAGAGCTCAAAATTGAGCGTTTAACAAAGAGAAGGTTAAGCAATGATTTGATTACAGTCCATAAGTATCTACATGTGGAACAAATGTTTGATAATGGGCTCTAGCACATAGAGGCATAACGTAATCCAGTGGGTGGAAGCTAGACAAATTCAGACTGGAAATAAGATGTCTGTATTTAACAGTGAGGGTAATTAACCACTGGAACAATTTACCAACGGTCATGGTGGATTCTCCATCATGACCATTTTTAAATCAAGGATGGATTTTTTAAAAAAAGATAAGCTCTACAGCCTGTGTTATACAGGAGGTCAGACTAGATGACTACAGTAGTCCCTTTGGGCCTTGGAATCTATGAATTCTGTTTGCACCAATAATATCCCATGACTGTGAGTTGTACTTGTTACTCATTCTCCACATAAAGAAATATTTCCTTCTCTGCTGAGGAATGGAGGCAGTCCAAGTTGCACCAGGGTCTCCCTTTCATTGGGGTTGAAGAGGTAGCTGGATGGATGGGAGTAGAGAGGAACAAGTAAAGTGGGACAAGGGGATCCCTTTCCATCATCAGTCTCTCTCATTCCCATATTTGGGCTCTAGCACTCATCTGGTTGTCTCTCTCTCATAGCTGCTCTACTGATCAGCTTTCCCTCCCAATTAACACGGTCTCTCCTTCTCTCTTTCTCTGTGATGTCAGTGCAGCAACTCTTAGAAGATGGGGTTGACCCCTGTGCTGCAGATGACAAAGGCCGTACGGCCCTGCACTTTGCCTCCTGCAATGGCAATGATCGCATCGGTGAGTGGGAGGGGATTATTTCATGATACAATTTCCTTGTGGGAGGGGTGTTTGTGTTTCTTTAATTGTGCACCTTGCTAAAAGCAGCATTTCCCCTGCAATCCCTGGCATGCACATGTGCTGCCTCTCAAGATCCCCTATACCATTCAGTGTGGCCAAGGCTGGCTCTTCCCTCTTAGACCTGCTGGGCAAAGGGAAGAGACTGAAATGGGTCCATTTAATTGTTTCTAGTGCAGTTGCTTTTGGACCATGGGGCAGACCCGAACCAGAGAGATGGACTGGGGAACACTGCATTACACTTGGGTAAGTGCCAGGAGCTTGAAATCAGGGCTTCTGTAACATGATCTTTGTTCCCAGAGTTGTGACGATCCCCATTAGTTTCCTTCCTTTCTTTCTTCCTCTGTATTGTGGCAGTCAACCCCTGTCCTGGACTCTTTGGGTTCCATCAGATTTGTTCTTTAATTGAAGGCAGCTTGAGGGTCAGAGCTGAGGGAAGTACATCTCTTTCCTCCTGCTGGCCCTGAGAAACAAGAGGCCTGTTTCAGAGACTATCCAGCTTTCTGGCAGGGGCTGTAACCCAGAGGTGGGCAAACTACGGCCCGTGGGCCGCATCCGGCCCACGGGCCCCTCCTGCCCAGCTCCTGGCCCAGAAGGCTAGCCGCCGGCCCCTCCCCTACTGTCCCCCCTTCCCCACAGCCTCAGCTCACTGCGCCGCTGTGGCTGGCTCTGGCCGGGCGGCACAGCTATAGCACTGCCAGCCACCAGTGCTCCAGACATCACGGTAAGGGGGCAGGGAGAAGGGGGCGTTGGATAGAGGGCAGCGAAGTTTGGGGGGTGGATAGGGGTCGGGGCGGTCAGAGGATGGGGAACGGGGGGGTTGAATGGGGGCAGCGGTCCCGGGGGGTCAGTCAGGAAGGAGGGGTTGGATGGGGCAGCGGGGGGCACTCATGGGTGGGGGTTCCGGGGGCGGATAGGGGGCAGGGGCTGGGCCACGCCTGGCTGTTTGGGGAGGCACAGCCTCCTCTAACTGGCCCTCCATACAATTTCTGAAACCCGATACGGCCTTCAGGCCAAAAAGTTTTCCCACCCCTGCTGTAACCGCTGATCATTGAGCAGGCTTCAAAGGGGAGTGCTGCCCTACCCTCTAATAAAGAACCCCCTAGGGATCTGGTTGCCTGTGCTGTGGTGCCCAGGGGGCTTAGCACGTGAGCAGGATCCCCTTCCCTGGACTGTAGCTCTACTCTGAGTTGTGCGTCTCATGTTTTCCCTTCCCAGCTGCCTGCACGAACCATGTTCCTGTCATCACGCTGCTGCTGCGCGGAGGTAACACTTCCTCTTTACAAATTATAATGCTACCACCATCTCTTTGACCTTCCCCCAGGGCCACCGCTGCTTTTAATCAACCTCTCTCTCCCCCATGCATGTGCACCTTTCAGGAGCCAGAGTCGATGCCTTGGATCGAGCTGGGAGGACTCCTCTGCACCTCGCCAAGTCCAAGCTGAACATCCTGCAGGAAGGGCTCTCTCAGAGCCTGGAGGCCGTGCGCCTTGAAGTGAAGCAGGTGAGAAACATTCATGCTCTCTGATACTGTGTGCATCTGCTCTCCAAGCACTGCCTTTCTTCGGTGCACTCTGAAGGACACATGGGGTTTTGTAACTGCTTTAAGTGCCTCATTTGAGTACCTCAGCTGCTCCAGCATGCTGGCAATTCCAGGACTCCTGACCACCTTCCTCCCAAGCTCTGACATCCCACCTCTCTCTGCCTCTGGAGAGTATCTCCCTAAACACCACTTGGAATTGTTGCAGGATCTCTCCAGGGCTTGTGGGCCCTAGAAAGCACTGAATGGCAGCTAGTGAGAACTACGAAATGGAGATGTCTGGCTATAGGAGGGACCCCTTAGAAATCCCCTTATGTTCTCCCAGTGCAAGCATTAGGCAAGGCTAGTTGACTAATAGGAACAGCTGTGCACTTTCCTGGAGCACTGGTTGGAAGGCCCTGAACCCCACCTGTCCAGTTTCACAAGTCAGGAAACAGAGGAGAGGAAAGGGAGATTTTGGTAACGCAGACCTGAGGGGGAGAAAGCAACAAGAATTTTTTACCCAGGGAACCACTGGATGTGAGGCTGGCCCTTTGAGGACTTTGGTCCTTTGGTCTCACCACTGTGTTCTAATAGCCATGGATAGGAATCGATGGAATGACCAGCCCATCTGAAAAAACTCAGCATCTGATTCATATGTGGCCTTCCTTCTGGAGACGCCCTGGACTGCGCCTCTACACATAGCCCTGTCCAGTTGCTTTGAAGCCTGGCTCTGATCCCCCGTGTGGGTGCCTACCCCAGACCTCAGGAGTGGCACCATGCTTGTGGCAGTGCTGTTAATAGCCTGCCTGCTGCGGTTGCCCCTTTGTCCTTGCACCACCAGTACCCTGCCCTGCTTACAGCTGTCCTGCTCCTTTCAGATTATCCAGATGTTGCGGGAATACCTGGAGCGCCTTGGGCAGCGGGAGCAGCGGGAGCAGTTGGATGATCTCTGCTCCAGGTTACAGATGACCAGTACAAAGGAGCAGGTGAGAGGCAGCCAGAGTGACTCCCATGCTGCGTTGCTGGCTTCACACGTACATCCAAGAGAGAACAGACAGCTTCAGTAGGCTAACATCCAAGACTGGGACCAGGATACAGACACATTCCCCTCCATGTCACTGGTTCGTATTCGAGCCCACATGTAATGATGGAAAGATTCACGGTAGCTAGGTTTTGTAGTAACTCATTTGGTGGGAGTGGGTAGTGAGAAGAATGTCTGTATTCTGGAGGGTAGATATTCATAACACGAAAAGCATTGCCACTGCCCAGGGTACCCTTAACGGCAGACTCAGCAGAGACGTCAAAGACCCGATGGGCTGAGAAGATTTCATTTCCCCACTCATCTACACACGTGGGCCCTTCCAGGCAAGGATGAGGTACATCCAGTGGTGAGCTGGAGCCAGTTCGCGCGAACCGGTTGTTAAATTTTGAACCAGTTTTAGAACCGGTTGTTAAAAATTGTTACGGCTCCCCGAGCTCCCGGCCCCTCCCCCGCCTTCCCCCCTCTCGCAGAGCCTCAGCTGCCGCTGCTGCTGAGAGCCCCAGGGGCAGTGGGGAGCACAGCTTGGCCCACGGCATGGGGAAGAAGGGACAGCTGCGCTCCGCTCTTCAGGCGGAGAAGCTGGGTGTTTACGCCGCCTGCGAGATACCTAGCCGGGCTGCAGGGAGCCGCATGGGCCTGCGGAGAGCCAGGGGGTGGGCAGGTCCAGTCCCTGGCCTTGGGAATGGTGTATGTGGGAGCAAGCCGGGCACCCCTCCCCCAGCCAGTGCCACCCCCTCCAACACCCACCAACCAGTTACCTTCTCCCCTGTGCACCCTCCACCCCAACAACCCACCCTGTCCTGCCACTTTTGCCTCTGGGCAACCTCCACCCGGCAACCCCCACTCCCAGCCAGCCACGGTCACCTTCACCCCTGCATCAACCTCCGGAGCTCCCTCCTGCCCACTCCTCCCTTGTGCAAACCCCTCCCTGCCACCTTCACGCCCCTGCAACAGCCCTGGGCACATACACACCCCCGCCTGCCAGCCCTTTGCAACAACCCCCTCCTGCCCACTTCTCCCTTGTGCCACTCCCTCCCTGCCACTGCACTCCCTGCAAGAGCCCCTTTTGCCTCTGTGCAATCTCTTCCCTGCCACTACACCCCCTCCACCTCTTGGCACATCCCTTAAATCAGAACTTTTTTATAGGGAACCGGTTGTTAAGATTTTGGCAGCTCATCACTGGATACATCCCGCATTACGCTCAGTCTTCCTTCCCTTGCAGCCCCTGCTTGTCTCGCGATAACAAACTGCATTGTTTCTATGGCAGGTGGATGAGGTCACTGACCTCCTGGCCAGCTTCACCTCACTCAGTCTACAGATGCAGAAGATAGAGAAGAGGTAACGGGCTTTCAGATCATTCCCCTGGTGAACAGGAGAGGCCCCAGGGGAGGGACAGCTGGAGCGCATCGCCTAGATTATAAACATTGCTGCCACTGCCAGATACCCTGTTTCTGCTGGACCGTCCCCAGCGTAGCACTCAACTCTCAGACTATCCCCTCCGGTGCTGCCATCGGCACCTCCTTCTGAGGCACCTAGGAGGACAATTGAATGCTGGAGCTGACTTTTCGAGTAAAGGGCCCCTCTTCCTTATCATCCTGCTCTAGATCGGATGGTTTAACAAATGTGCTGGCCTTGTGTGGCATGTCCCTCTTTTGAACACTCAGCCTTCCTCAAAGCATCCCAAGCTCAGAGTGGTTGGCACTCATCAGTGTGCCCCTGGTCACCAGCCACACCCAGGTGCACTCGGGCAATGACAGCTCTCCGACATGCTTTTGTGTACAGATCTGCCTTTACTAGGCGCCATTGGACATGGTCACAGTATCTAGTTGCACAGGATGAGTAGGCTTGTTCAGATGGTGGAAGACTCTGACTTCCTGCACTCACAGGAAATGAAGATGGAAATTCAGCAGAGCTCACGGAGCATTGGTTGGAGTAGGTGGAACGAGGAAAAAAATCATCATCATCAGAGCCTGGGCCTTCATCCTCAACTCCCACAGGGAGCCTGCTGTCAAAAGGGAAAGAGCCTGTCTGTGGGATTGGGATACAAAGCTTTTCACCGCCAGGTTGCTGCTTCCAATGTGATCCCACCTCAAGGAATCACTAAAACTTTGTGCTCAGAGACCACAGCAATGGGTTTGTTAAAAATATATAGATAAAGTTGTTACCAGATTATGGCTGCCCAGTTACAGAGTTGGGTGACACTCACCCACTCCTAGGCCAGTTCTAGGGGGACGGATATCTATGTCCCACAAGACAGCCCCGTGGCTAACTTCAGTCTTCCCTTTTTTTCAGCAGTCTCAGCCAGGAGATCAGGCCTTGATTTGAGCCATTAGAACAGCTCATCTTTCCGCCTCAACATGGCTGACACGTAACTTAGACCTGAGCCATGTTGCTAGGGTGGGGGCAAATTTACGTTGTTGCTGCCCATGTGGCATCACTAATCCTGGGGCTAAAATAGATGCCCATCTGAAGGCCTATCAATCGGCCACGTTTTACCGGCGCTAAATTAATTTGAGGGGAAGGGATTTTAAATAAATTCAATGTGCTGGATGAACTGTGATGCCCACAAGAGGCCTGAAATGTGGAGCATGGAAAGGATGCAGGGAGTTGCCACAGAACAGATGTTCTTTGCCGTCAATTGGGGTGTGGTCATTAATAAGAGCTGGGTGGATTCTGTTTAAGGTACTGATTCTCAAAAGCAGCCAGTACTTCCCCTGAATCATGAACATTCTATGGTGGTTTTTTAGACCCGGAGGACAATAGGATTGGACACTGTTTAGTAACAGGTGCATCCCTTGTCTAAGATGAGACTGACTAGGCGCATGTGTCCAAAGCTTGGATTTCACCCTGATGCATGCAGCTTAGAGCCGTATGTATGCTCTTCTGGGGAGGGAAGTTTGGGACTGACTCGGTGTTCTGATTTTGTTTGAGCTGTCACTGTGACTATTAAGACGTTGTTCCAACATGCTGGCTAAAAGAGACACAAAGGGGATGGATGACAATCTGAACTCCTACATTTTACATTCATTAAAATACTGTCAGCTTTTTTGAAGTCCTCCACCAGTTCTTTCGTCTCAGGACTCACCTGTCTCCCTCTGTCTCCTGTGCCTGGGGCCTGACACTGGACTCGATAACTTCTCTTAAAAAGCAGTGCTTAAATTAAAGATAACAATGTCGAGTTGCCTTGAGCACAAATGCTGGCCTCTTTGCAGACCCCTGGACCCTGCTGCTGATTCACCTTCTGATCTTCAGTCCCGTTGCTAAGGAATCCAAACCATAAATATATGAATTTGCTATAGATCCTACACAAATCACAGTGTGTTGTAGGGCTCCAGGCCAGAAGCTATCATGCACTCTGCAGAGAGGAAAGCAATGCTGTTTGACCACGACTGGTCTGAGAGCAAGCATTGGTGTGCAGCAGGAGGGGAGAAAACTTGGTAAAATCATCAGTTTGCCAAATGAAAAATGCGACCATGGGCTGGGGCTCAGACTGGCATTGGCTAGATTCTAAAAATTACAGGGGAAAGAGCATCTCACAAGTGAGACAGAAGGGACCATTAAAATAGCTAAGGAAAGAGCAGCTAGGGTTGTCTAATGCCAGAGTTGCTGTCGGTGATGCTTGTATTGAAGCTAGAACAGACTGCGGTTTGCCTTTGTTGCAGTTTACATCTGAGATCAGAGCCCTTTTGACTAGGAGCAGGAGAAGTTGCTGCACGCAGCGTGTCATGGCCCCACTGTGTGAGGTTAGCTGCTGAGCTTCTACACCACCTCCTCCCTAAACAGGATTGGAGTCATAAAGGGTGTTGTCTGGGTGTGGGTGATGGTGGTTGCCTGCTCTGAGCCCTTGCAACCACTCACTAATGTCTGCCTCTCTTAGAGGGCAGCTTTTTATGTTTCTCCCTCAAGAACCCACTAGCTGGGCCATCAGCTGTATGTCATCTGAAGGATGATGGGTTTTTTGGGAAAATTGCCACTGCTGCTGGTTAGTAAGAGCACTTGGTTGCAGATAAAATGCCTTAGGGGGGTTAGATCCTTTTTAAATGGCGAGCAGACCCATCACATGGTACAAGTTGCCCTTTGCAGTTCTGCTTTTCTACTGCCAGTCTAATGGGATGAGACATACCCACAGACCAAGCTGGCACCAGGGCTCACTGTGACATTCTAAAGGGCTGTTTCCCTCTGGCCTGAGAGCAGCACTTATCACATTTCTGTCATCCAGTCATGCACAATCCTGGGCTGGAAACAGTCAAACCTACCATCCTGCTCAGTTTGGCAGTCCTCATCGGAAGCAGATCACTCTTCTAGTAAACTAGAGCAATTAGGAGAAGGGGTGGCTCTGAATGTAGAAATTGTATCTTCATCATGCTTCGCTGTGTCTGCAGTACCTGATTTCCTTTAGCTGTCCTGCCTACATTGCCTGTTACGCATCATCTAATAGGATCCCAGAGCTTTCCCTTGGTGGAAGGCCCCATGTGCTCTACAGCAGGGTCCCTGGCTTTTGTAGCACTCTTCAATAGCAGCTCCCGGTACATTTTACAAATGTAGGTTTTTACTGAATTAAAGATTAACATGAATAATCCAGTCAATACAATCTCCCCTGTGCTGTTTATTTTGATATTGAATGGAGCTTCATGTTGTTCTCACACAAATTGTCATCAGCAGGTTTCAGAATTAACTCATTAACGATTGGCACAGTTGACACCACTCAGAGCGATCGGACCAGGCTGGCTGCACACTCGGGCCAGCAGCATGTTACATACCATTCCCATTTTCAAGTTTTTCCTTGTAACCATGAGACCTAAGACATTTTTCAGATTCTGCAGTAAGGAGTGAATTCCACACTGACTGAACACGCAGCACCCAGCCTCGGGGACTGGCTTGGCCCTGAAGGCCATGCCAGTGTGCATGGGACACAAGCCATATGACCTCATGGATAGTGCCAGCCAGTTTGAGGGATGGGTTTGTCAAGGCACATCCAGTGTACAGGGCCAATATGTGGCTGCATTGCACTGAGGCACTGGAGCACATCCAGACCGTGTCTACCTATAAATACTATGGTATGTATAATGTATGGTATGGTATGGAGAAATTATATAGATGCCAAAGAACAAAAGGACTTACTCCAAAGCAGCTGCTCCCCATGTATGATTACAAATGAATGGAACACATACACTCCAGCATGTGCAGGCACATACCCACGCGGAAATACCTCTCACTCTTCAGCTGCTGAAGTAATTAAACTCTAGGGCATCAAGACAACTCACTCTTCAGGAAAGAAAACTCTATTACTCCCATCTCCCTTTACTAGCTTCCTAGTGATCTCCAAATCCTAGTAATTATTCTTGTTGCCAAAAAGCCCCATGAAACATCTCCAGCTGCCCCTACCCCTTCATTTAGCTCTGTCTGCTCATTCAGTATGTGCCTCTGATCTTTTATCCTCCTTGCTACCGAAAGATCCCTGCAGAACAAGCATCATTTTCCTTCATAGAGCCAGGCCAGCATGGGAGAGCAGCCCTGGCAGCTCTGAGCCCACTGGTGAATCAGTGAGGAGCCAGAGTTTGATTAGCATGCAGATAAAGGAGAACGGGCAGATAGAAGCTTTCAGACAAATCCAAATAAACTGAAAGTGTCCCTAACAGGAGGTTATTAAAAAATAAAGTAGGCAACTGAGATACAAAGCATGATCATGGATCAGGAACTGGTTAAGAGACGGAAAATAAAGGCTAGGAATTTAGGCCAATTTTCGTTGTGGCTTACGGTTAACAATAGGGTGTCCCAAAGCTTCAGTATTTAAATATGGTTGCCCTTTCAGCCCAAGCAGTTAACCAGTATTCAGGCCCTTGCAGAATTGTTTCTGTTAGGATGGGAAATTCATTATGAGTCAAGTATATTCTTGGTTACAAAAATATGTACACAAAGTCCTGTTTGCCGGAACATAGTAGAAGCAAACAACAACAGACAATTTCATTGTTCAGAAATCCCCAGATCTAACCCTCCAACAGGCTCTGTGCCCAAGAAGCCTGGTCTTCCTGCTTCCTCTCAGGATCATGCTCAAATCAGCTTCTCCCAGCATTTTGCCTCCAGCACATGCAGCCTGCAACCCATATTCTAGTCCCTGCGTTTGCAACCAGGGCCACCCCTCAGGCCACGCACTTAGCTCTGACTTGCCATGCAGTCTAGTTCCCTAGGTTGTAGCCCCAAAGCCTCCAGCTGTTTTTACTACATAAAAGGGCTTTGTTGCTGCTTCTGTTGAAAGAGTGCTTGACACTGGCTTAAGGAGGCCTATGAATGGGTCTTGGATCCCAGTACCCACCTGCTGGCAGCCATTAGCACCTTTCAGCAGTGATCCCAAAAGAGGTGAAGGGTGAGGAGGGGGCAACATTTGCAGAGGACACAAAATTAATTAGGTTAGGCCAGGCTAGAGAAGACAGAGGAACGCCACCACAAGGACTTGACAGAGCTAGGCGACAGCAGGTAATAACGTAGCCAAGTGCAAAGCCATGCAGACTGCGTAGAGCAATTGGGACTACTCGTACACATTGCCGGGGTCTAAAATAATTTGAACCAAGCAGGAAATAGAACTAGGGTTGGGAACAGCTATACAAAAACCTGGTGGGTGTGCGAGCACACATGTGCGCAGGGTGGTACAGAACTGAGGTGCATCAGCAGAGAGTAGCAGAGTTAAGCTTGCATTATTCCTGGTTCTAGTCCGTAGCTATTGGACTTTCCTTTCATGAACATTAAAATCCACCCCACACAAACCTTTGTGACTCCCCTGCCCTTGACGGAGCAGGCAGTGCAGCTATCCTTTCCCCTGCAGAGGCTGGGTTACTCTTGAACTTCTCCCAGAATAAATACAAGTCCCTCTCTTCCTTGGTGTGCTTGTTCTTTTTGACTAGATGCAGACATTTATGCCATCCCCCCACCAGACACTCTGCTGGCTCCCCCTTGGACATGTCCTGAGGCCTGAAATTTATTCAAATGACTGAGCACTTGTACAATAGCAAGGTGGGGCTGGCAAGGCATATTTCTGTACAATCACACTGTCCCTGGCAACAACCAGCATGATTCCTGTGATCAATTGGAGCGGAGATTGTTGTCTCCCTCCCACTGAGTGGGCAGCAGCTGTGGTGCTGTAGTCCATTTATTAATATGGCGGGTCCGCTTCATTACAGCCTGTCAGGGTTCCTTCCCCACTCTGAACTCTGGGGTACAGATGTGGGGACCCGCATGAAAGACCCCCTAAGCTTATTCTTACCAGCTTAGGTTAAAACTTCCCCATGGCACAGATTCCCTTCTTGCCTTGGGATCACTGCCACCACCAAGTGATTTAACAAACAATCAGGGAAAGGACCACTTGGAGTCCTAGTCCCTCAAGCCTATACACCCCCTCTCCTGGGGAGGCTTGCGAATAATATCCTAACCAATTGGTTACAAAATAATCAAAGACCCAAACCCCTGGGTCTTGGAACAATGGAAAAATCAGTCAAGTTCTTAAAAAGAAGGATTTTATTTAAAGAGAAAAAGGTAAAGGAATCACCTCTGTGAACGTAGGTTGGTAGTTAACCTTACAGAGTAGCAGAAAATTAAGAGAGCGCAGAGGAACCCCCTCTAGCCTTAGTTGTAACTTTGAAACAAATCAGGGACAAATCTCCCTCTAGCAAAGGGAAAATTCACAAGTTGAGAAAACAAAGGTAAACTAATAGGCTTTGCCTGGTTGTTACTTACAAGTTTGAAATATGAGAGACTTGTTCAGGAAGATTTGGAGAACATGGATTGATGTCTGGTCCCTCTTAGTCCCAAGAGCGAACGGCCACAGAAAAACAAAGAACCCAAAACAAAACCTCTCCCCACCCCCAGATTTGAAAGTATCTTTTGTCCCCATTGGTTCCTTTGGTCAGGTGCCAACCAGGTTACTTGAGCTTCTTAACCCCTTACAGGTAAGGAGGAATTTAGGCTACCCCTATGGTTATGACACAGCCCAACAAGAAATCCCAACTTTGCTCCGCCAAGAGGCTAGAGAAGGGGGAATCCCTAAGTTTTAGGCTGATAGTCAAAAAAGGCACTCATGTTGGACTGAGTGTTCCCATCAGGAGTGATACTGGTATAACGACCTAGGTTTATATCCACCCCTTCGCTTATGTGGTATAACTTTCTCATGTAGACAACGCTCAACCTCTGCGCAAACCAGTACTTTATAGTACTTTCCATCCAGGGACCTCAAAGCAAAGCACTTTACAGTCAGTGCCTCTCAAACACACATGGTAGGGCAATGCTACCCCCATTTATAGACAGTAAGCGGAGGCAGAGAGAGCGTGGCTTGCCCATGGTCACAGTACGTCAGTAGAAGAGAGGAAGCGATATTAGAAAGGTTGGTCTTGTGGTTACAATGCTGAACTAGGCCACAGAAGATCCGAGTTCAGCTCGCAGACTGCTGGTATAGCCCGGGGCAAGGCGCTGCCATTCTGTGTCCTGGCTCCCCAGCTGTAAAATGGGGATCTTTCTTCATCTTGTCTATTTCGATTGTAAGCAGTTTGGGGTCAGGGCTCTTACCAAGGGCCCTGCAGTACAAACTAGTGGGATGCGGCTCTCATCTGGGGCTCTAGGTCAGGAGCTTTCAACCTTTCCAGATGACTGTACCCCTTTAAGGAGTCTGATTTGTCTTGCATACCCCAAGTTTCACCTCACTTAAAATCTACTTGCTTACTAATATCAGACAAAAATACAAAAAAGTGTCACAGCCACTATTGCTGAAAAATTGCTCACTCTCTCATGTTTACCATATAATTATAAAATAAATCAACTGGAATATAAATATTGTACTTACATTCAGAGCTGTCCCTAGGGTATGGCAAATCAGAGCAACTGCCCTGGGTCCCACACTTTGGGGGGCCCCGCACTTCGTGAGGAGGCAGGTGGAGAGGTGAGGCAGGAGACAGGTGTGGGGGCAGAGGAGGAGCCCCCCTACCAACCTCCCCCACTCCTCAGTGCCTCCTGCCCACCAGCGGGCCCCACCGATCAGCACCTCTCCTTCCCTCCCAGCGCCTACCGCCAATCAGCTGTTTCGCGGTGTCTGGAGGCGCTGGGGGGAGGGAAGAGGAGTGAGGGCAGAGAGCACTCGGGGGGAGGGGGGCAGAACTGGGTGGGGGTGGGAAGAGGTGGGGTGGGGCCTTGGGGAAGGGGTGGAGTGAGGGCAGGGCCTGAGCAGAGCTGGTGGGGAGCAATCCCCCTATGTCCCAGGCCAGGCACCCCGCTAGGGACGGCCCTGCTTACATTTCAGTGTATAGCAGATAGAGAAGTATAAACAAGTCATTGTCTGTATGAAATTTTAGTTTGTACTGACTTTGCTAGTGCTTTTTATGTAGCCTGTTGTAAAAGTAGGCAACTATCTAGATGAGCTGATGTACCCCCTGGAAGACCTCTAATTACCCCCAGGGTACTCGTACTCCTGGGAGAGAACCACTGCTCTAGGTGTTACCATCATACAGATAATAAGATGGTAGAGCTGGGAATAAAACCTAGGAAACCACCTCCCAGTTGCCTGCCGTGATCACTAGCCTGTACTTCCACCAGCTAGGTGTCTGGTTTTAGACCGAACACTCAGTCAAAAAGGGACCCTGGTAGCTCCAGACAGCACCATTGACCGGGCACCTAAAAGTCTGGTCCGTGGCGCAGCAGGGCTAAGGCAGGCTCTCTGCCTGCCCTGGCTCTGCGTGGCTCCCAAAAGCGTCCGGCACATCCGGCTCCAAGGTGCAGGGGTGGCAATGGGGGCTCCACGTCCTGCCCCTGCCCCAAGCGCCAGCTCCACTGCAGCCAATGGGAGCTGCGGAGGTGGTGCCTGTGGGCGAGGGCAGCGCACAGAGTTCCCTGGCCTTTCAACCTATAAGGGGGACATGCTGGCCGCTTCCAGGAGCCATCTGAAATAAGCGCTGCCTGGAGCCCGCACCCCAAACTCCTCCTGCACACCAACCCCTTACCCCAACCCTGAGCCCCCTCCCACACCCAAACTCCCTCCTGCATCCCACCCCCCTGCCCCAGCTTGGAACCCCCTCCTGGAGCCCACACCCTTCATCCCCGGTCCCACACCAGAGCCCGGATCCCCAGCTGGATCCCTCACCCCAACCCCCTGCCTGGAGCCGCATCCCCCAGCCCCTTCCCTCACTCCAAAACCCTCATCCCTGACCCCACCCCAGAGCCTGCACCCTCACGTCCCCCCCCCCACTCCAACCACCAGCGCTGAACCCTTTCCCGCACTCCAAATCCCTCATCCCCAGCCCCACCCCAAAGCCTGTACCCCCAGCCAGAGCCCCTATCTCCTCCTGTACCCCAACCCCCTACCCCAGCCTGAAGCCCCCTCCTGCACTCCAAACACCTGCCAAGAGTCCCCTCCCAAACTCCAAACCCATTAGCCCCACCCCACAGCTCCCTCCCACACCCCCAACCTCTTATCCCTTGCCCCACCCCAGAGCCTGCACCCCCAGCTGGAGCCCTCACCCCCTACTGCACCCCAACCCACAGCCCCAGCCCAGAGCCCCCTCCTGCACCCCAAAACTCCTCTTCCCCAGCTCCACCCCAGGGCCCACACCCCCTCCGGTACCTCAACCCCAAGCCCTGCCCCAACACAGTGAAAATGAGCGAGTGTGGGGGAGAGCAAGCGATGGAGGGAGGGGGGATGGCGTGAGCAGGGGCGGGGCCTTGGAGAAGGAGCAGGGCAGGGGATGCAGCAAGGGTGTTTGGTTTTCTGCAATTAGAAAGTTGGTAGCCCTACCAGTTGTGGGGTGAGAGAGGTCCCAGTCTACTTCCTACATGACGTGCTCATCTAATACAAACTTTGTTACTGTGGTGCTAACACCCTTCTCCCCGCTTGATGGCAGTACCAGCAAAGGTGGCAAGGAAGAAGTGGGTCATGGAGGTTTAACTCCCCTCTTCCCACTCCCTGAGCTGGGCAGAGGCACCTTCTTGCAGGGTGTGAGAGAGCTTGTGAAGTTGCCACCTGTGCACGACCCCTTCTGGGAACACGCAGGGGACTTCGGCACCTTTCACCAACAGGAAGATTGGGGGTGGGTGGGGGGAGAGTTTCTCTCTCTGCCTGCCCACACAGACTCCAGACCATCAAATGATATTGGCTGAATTTTCAGGGCTTGTTCAAACTCTGCAAAACCAGCGACTGCCCCTTTAATTCTTGGAACATGCCAGCTGACTACATCGCCCTCCCCTTAAATGCACTGCAGCCAAGTCTATGTGAACTGTATCCACCCCTCACAGCGGCCTAACCCTCCTCCCCACCCAAACAAGTCAGCAGCTGCATAATTCCCCGGCCAAGTGTCCCATCCCCACTTCCTGTGTTAACCCACCTGTAACCACCTCCACCCCCTCTCAGAGCCAGCCCAGTCTGGATTCCTCAGCAACACAACCCTGACATGCCCTCCCCAGCCCAGCTTCTGATCTTGCCTGCAAAACCTATTCTAGCTCCCCTCTTAAAAAAAAGAGCAGGAGGACTTGTGGCACCTTAGAGACTAACACATTGAAGTGAGCATAAACTTTCGTGGACTACAGCTCACTTCATCGGCTGCAGGCAGTGGAAAATACAGAGCTCCCCTCTGTACCTGATGCCAAAGTCACCCAGTCAAGTCAGCTTTCCAAGGGGTAATCAGAACAAATGCAAGGGAGTGACCAAAGGGAAAGAGCAAGCTGATTTTTAATTACAATGAGCAGATGGGAGCAGAGATATAAGAACATTACACCTGTTTGTAGCGGAGGCTGGGCTTTGCAGAGAGACTGCACCAAATATATTGGAAAGTTGGTTTTGTGGCAATCAGTCTCACTCTACTCAAGTGAAACCCTGCTGTGTCTCAGTGACATGGTCTCCCCTGTCCAGCTCCAGTGTTTTCTTGTTTCACCAAGCTGATCTTTTATTATTGCTGTTCCTAGGAGTGTATGAATTTTCCATGCTGCTCAGAAACTAGTTGCAGATGCACAACCATTTTGTATCCCCCAGATTTGGGGCACCTGTTGCTTTCTACAGGGATGTAACATCCAACTTCCCTGCTTTTCTTAATCAAGTGTTCATGAAAGCAAGGAGCTGTTAGGGCAGAGTACAGCTGGCCAGAGCTAGAGGACAGGACCAGGGGTGGGTGGAACCTTCCAATCTTCAGCACCCCCTGCCACTCCAGTCCTGGTTTCTCCTTGTCCCCCACAGCTTTCCCTGTTGACCTGCAGCACTGCTTTGTAATCCAAACCTGGGGGTCTCCTAACACAAACAGCTCTGCCTGTGCATTTCACTTGTCTTTCCGTGAGGCTGCAAAGGACTGCTAGAAAACCCACCCCTGCACTCCAAGTTAAAAACAGGGATTTAGCCAAACAAGAATACAGTCACTTTACAAAAAGAAAAGGAGTACTTGTGGCACCTTAGAGACTAACCAATTTATTTGAGCATGAGCTTTCGTGAGCTACAGCTCACTTCATCGGATGCATACCGTGGAAACTGCAGCAGACTTTATATATACACAGAGAATATGAAACAATATCTCCTCCCACCCCACTGTCCTGCTGGTAATAGCTTATCTAAAGTGATCATCAGGTTGGGCCATTTCCAGCACAAATCCAGGTTTTCTCACCCTCCACCCCCCCACACAAATTCACTCTCCTGATGGTGATAGCCCATCCAAAGTGACAACTCTTTACACAATGTGCATGATAATCAAGTTGGGCCATTTCCTGCACAAATCCAGGTTCTCTCACCCCCCTCCCAAAAACCACACACACAAACTCACTGTCCTGCTGGTAATAGCTCATCCAAAGTGACCATTCTCCCTACAATGTGCATGATAATTAAGGTGGGCCATTTCCAGCACAAATCCAGGTTTTCTCACATCCCCCCCACCCCCATACACACACAAACTCACTCTCCTGCTGGTAATAGCTCATCCAAACTGACCACTCTCCAAGTTTAAATCCAAGTTAAACCAGAACATCTGGGGGGGGGGGGTGTAGGAAAAAACAAGAGGAAATAGGCTACCTTGCATAATGACGTAGCCACTCCCAGTCTCTATTTAAGCCTAAATTAATAGTATCCAATTTGCAAATGAATTCCAATTCAGCAGTTTCTCGCTGGAGTCTGGATTTGAAGTTTTTTTGTTTTAAGATAGCGACCTTCATGTCTGTGATTGCGTGACCAGAGAGATTGAAGTGTTCTCCGACTGGTTTATGAATGTTATAATTCTTGACATCTGATTTGTGTCCATTTATTCTTTTACGTAGAGACTGTCCAGTTTGACCAATGTACATGGCAGAGGGGCATTGTTGGCACATGATGGCATATATCACATTGGTGGATGTGCAGGTGAACGAGCCTCTGATAGTGTGGCTGATGTTATTAGGCCCTGTGATGGTGTCCCCTGAATAGATATGTGGGCACAATTGGCAACGGGCTTTGTTGCAAGGATAAGTTCCTGGGTTAGTGGTTCTGTTGTGTGGTATGTGGTTGCTGGTGAGTATTTGCTTCAGGTTGCGGGGCTGTCTGTAGGCAAGGACTGGCCTGTCTCCCAAGATTTGTGAGAGTGTTGGGTCATCCTTTAGGATAGGTTGTAGATCCTTAATAATGCGTTGGAGGGGTTCATAGAATCATAGAATATAAGGTTTGGAAGGGACCCCAGAAGGTCATCTAGTCCAACCCCCTGCTCGAAGCAGGACCAATTCCCAGTTAAATCATCCCAGCCAGGGCTTTGTCAAGCCTGACCTTAAAAACCTCTAAGGAAGGAGATTCTACCACCTCCCTAGGTAACACATTCCAGTGTTTCACCACCCTCTTAGTGAAAAAGTTTTTCCTAATATCCAATCTAAACCTCCCCCACTGCAGCTTGAGACCATTACTCCTCGTTCTGTCATCTGATACCATTGAGAACAGTCTAGAGCCATCCTCTTTGGAACCCCCTTTCAGGTAGTTGAAAGCAGCTATCAAATCCCCCCTCATTCTTCTCTTCTGCAGGCTAAACAATCCCAGCTCCCTCAGCCTCTCCTCATAACTCATGTGTTCCAGACCCCTAATCATTTTTGTTGCCCTTCGCTGGACTCTCTCCAATTTATCCACATCCTTCTTGAAGTGTGGGGCCCAAAACTGGACACAGTACTCCAGATGAGGCCTCACCAATGTCGAATAGAGGGGAACGATCACGTCCCTCGATCTGCTCGCTATGCCCCTACTTATACATCCCAAAATGCCATTGGCCTTCTTGGCAACAAGGGCACACTGCTGACTCATATCCAGCTTCTCGTCCACTGTCACCCCTAGGTCCTTTTCCGCAGAACTGCTGCCTAGCCATTCGGTCCCTAGTCTGTAGCTGTGCATTGGGTTCTTCCGTCCTAAGTGCAGGACCCTGCACTTATCCTTATTGAACCTCATCAGATTTCTTTTGGCTCAATCCTCCAATTTGTCTAGGTCCTTCTGTATCCTATCCCTCCCCTCCAGCGTATCTACCACTCCTCCCAGTTTAGTATCATCCGCAAATTTGCTGAGAGTGCAATCCACACCATCCTCCAGATCATTTATGAAGATATTGAACAAAACCGGCCCCAGGACCAACCCTTGGGGCACTCCACTTGATACTGGCTGCCAACTAGACATGGAGCCATTGATAACTACCCGTTGAGCCCGACAATCTAGCCAGCTTTCTACCCACCTTGTAGTGCATTCATCCAGCCCATACTTCCTTAACTTGCTGACAAGAATACTGTGGGAGACCGTGTCAAAAGCTTTGCTAAAGTCAAGAAACAATACATCCACTGCTTTCCCTTCATCCACAGAACCAGTAATCTCATCATAGAAGGCGATTAGATTAGTCAGGCATGACCTTCCCTTGGTGAATCCATGCTGGCTGTTCCTGATCACTTTCCTCTCATGCAAGTGCTTCAGGATTGATTCTTTGAGGACCTGCTCCATGATTTTTCCAGGGACTGAAGTGAGGCTGACTGGCCTGTAGTTCCCAGGATCCTCCTTCTTCCCTTTTTTAAAGATTGGCACTACATTAGCCTTTTTCCAGTCATCCGGGACTTCCCCGGTTCGCCACGAGTTTTCAAAGATAATGGCCAATGGCTCTGCAATCACAGCCGCCAGTTCCTTCAGCACTCTCGGATGCAACTCGTCCGGCCCCATGGACTTGTGCACGTCCAGCTTTTCTAAATAGTCCCTAACCACCTCTATCTCCACAGAGGGCTGTCCATCTCTTCCCCATTTTGTGATGCCCAGCGTAGCAGTCTGGGAGCTGACCTTGTTAGTGAAAACAGAGGCAAAAAAAGCATTGAGTACATTAGCTTTTTCCACATCCTCTGTCACTAGTTTGCCTCCCTCATTCAGTAAGGGGCCCACACATTCCTTGGCTTTCTTCTTGTTGCCAACATACCTGAAGAAACCCTTCTTGTTACTCTTGACATCTCTGGCTAGCTGCAGCTCCAGGTGCGATTTGGCCCTCCTGATAACATTCCTACATGCCCTAGCAATATTTTTATTGGGTTTTAGTTGGGGGCTGAAGGTGACGGCTGGTGGCGTTCTGTTATTTTCTTTGTTAGGCCTGTCCTGTAGAAGGTAACTTCTGGGAACTCTTCTGGCTCTATCAATCTGTTTCTTTACTTCTGCAGGTGGGTATTGTAGTTGTAAGAAAGCTTGACAGAGATCTTGTAGGTGTTTGTCTCTGTCTGAGGGGTTGGAGCAAATGCGGTTGTATCGCAGAGCTTGGCTGTAGACGATGGATCGTGTGGTGTGGTCACGGTGAAAGCTGGAGGCATGCAGGTAGGAATAGCGGTCAGTAGGTTTCCGGTATAGGGTGGTGTTTATGTGACCATTGTTTATTAGCACTGTAGTGTCCAGGAAGTGGATCTCTTGTGTGGACTGGACCAGGCTGAGGTTGGTGGTGGGATGGAAATTGTTGAAATCATGGTGGAATTCCTCAAGGGCTTCTTTTCCATGGGTCCAGATGATGAAGATGTCATCAATATAGCGCAAGTAGAGTAGGGGCTTTAGGGGACGAGAGCTGAGGAAGCGTTGTTCTAAATCAGCCATAAAAATGTTGGCATACTGTGGGGCCATGCGGGTACCCATAGCAGTGCCGCTGATCTGAAGGTATACATTGTATATTCTCTGTGTATATATAACGTCTGCTGCAGTTTCCACGGTATGCATCCGATGAAGTGAGCTGTAGCTCACGAAAGCTCATGCTCAAATAAATTGGTTAGTCTCTAAGGTGCCACAAGTCCTCCTTTTCTTTTTGCGAATACAGACTAACACGGCTGTTACTCTGAAACCAGTCACTTTACAGTAATCTTTGCAGGTTTGTATCACAGATCAGAAACATGGTTAAAACACAGGCTGGCCTTGTACACACAAGCAAGAATGAACAAGCCACTGGGCTGGAACTCAGGAGACCTGAGTTCTATTCCCAGCTCTGCCACTGACCTGCTGGGTCATGTTGGGAAAGTCACATTGCCTCTGTGCCTCAGTTTCCCTATTTGTAAAACGGGGATGATGATTCTGAACGCCTTTGTAAAATGCTGTGAGATCTAGGTGCTATATAAGTAGAGCCCTGAGCGGATACAAAGTTTGGATCCACATCCGATCCACAAAAATGGTTTTGAAGGGCTCTACGTATTAGAGCTAGGTATTATTATGCTATAATATAGTTAGGACATTATAACTTGATCCCACACATGGCCATCAGGTCCTTACTCAGAATTCATTCACATTACTTTGGAGATCACCGTGACTACATGCACTGATGACTGTTTAAGGAGCCCTGAACAAAGGATAATGGGAATAAATCGCAAACTGGATGGAGTTTGAGACTGCATCCCATCTCTGTTAGTGAGCAGAGGGAGGGTGTAAGCAGTGTGTTAATGACATTTACAGAGGTTACTCAATTCAGAAGAGCTGCAGACTTTAGTGAGGACAGAGGAATAATACCAAGATACCTCCAGAGATCAGAAACAGAGGCATAAGGTCAGGAGAAAAGTGCACGACAAAACATCCAAGTGAAAAAATAATCCCAAACACAGCCATTCGTTTGGTTGGCTGGAAATGAGGGGGAGAGCTTTCTAAGACAGTTCTACTAGGCTGTGGAAGAGCCCGCAAGGGGTTATGAACACCTCATCATTTGGGAGTTTTAAGATCAGGCAGGAAAAAGCATGAGCAAACATGCAGTCAGGACAACAATGCACAGGTCAGAGATGAGGGATGGACTGCATAGTTTCCTTTTTAGCTTTGTCCTGCCAGTTCTGTTAGTTGTTAATAGAGACTAGGCCAGTCCTTCTCTCCCGGGTAACTACTGGACTGACTATATGCTCTTCAGAGCCCCTTCATTAACTTACTTGTGAATAGCTGGAATGGCAGGCAGGCCACGAACTCTCCTTCTTTCTCCTGGAAAGTACCACAGCATATTTCAATCACCAAAGATAACTTCCCCCCACTTTTCTGAATTTAATGGGCAGTTTCACCTTGATAAGGGGGAACCATAGACCACCTCTGGTCCCTCAGCTCAGCTGGGATTGGAGAGGCAGCAGGAAAGTGTTCCCGGCCCTCTACTAGCTGTTGAGCTCTTCCCTGCATGTTAAGCTGTTTGTCCAGGAAGAGGACGGTGGGGGTGGTAGGGTGTCTTTAACTCTACACAGCTGGGTGGGTCTGGGATTTGGGAGGAGCAAGCCAGGCACTTTATCATAAGGAAGTCCCAGTCACAGCTCTAGTGGGAGAGGACAGAGGATTGGAGATCAGGACCATCAGTGCTCATGTGGTCTTTTCTACCCCAGCGTCATGATCTAGCATCACGGTTGTGTCTGTTGTAGCTTAGAAAAAATGGATGCTTCTTCAGAGTGAAGCCCAGCAGGAAAGGTCCAAGCTATTTTTGTGCCCTCCTCAAAGGGTAAGTCATGTGGTTCAATGGACTGACCACAGTGTTAGTAACCACGAGGACCCATGTTTTAGTCCCATTGCTGCCCTTCCTTCTTTCAGTGGGCTTGGATAAGGGCTTTGTGCCTTAGTCCCTATCTGTGCAATGGAGATAACAATCCTTACCCCATCCCAGAGAGGCACCCAAGAGGTTAATATTGCAGCACACTCTGAAGCTATTCTCATTTACTGTTGCAGAGATGGAGCCGGATCTCTGTGCCCCTATAAGGGAAGCTGGCTGCAACCTCTGGGAAGAGCCAGCCCTGGATTTCCATGACTACTGTGAACTGGCTCAGCCTGCAGCCCATCCTCACCAGAGCTAGCATCTAAACACACCCCATCTAGGATGTGGCTTGATGTTGGTAACTCAAAGCAACACAAACCTCAGCATAGCTACCCCCAGTGAGCCACTCCTATTTCCCATCCCCCTTAGATCCTGCATCTAGCACAGTGGGAGTGATTTGCTGGGACAACACAAGAGTTACACCCCTCTGTGACACCCAGACTGTGAGAGCTTATCCCAGACCCACCCTGGTTCCTTTTTGGCCAGCCGCTGATGATTCTCTTACAGATCCTTGTAGATGGCAATCTGCCTGGGGAGCTGCTCACTCCAGCTTCCCCAGGGAATCTCTTTCCAATTGCCCCTTTTGCTTGTTCACACGGACCCACGATGATGAGGTGAGGTGGAATGATCCCCAAACCGGTGGTGCCCATGCATCATTAACCAATTTCCCTCATTTGCTTTTCTCGCTCTAACGTTGTTCATCTCTGTGTCTGTCTGGCTCCTGCTCACTCCCAGCCACAATTGCTACTAATAATATTCAGCATTTGCAAATTGCTTCTCTTCCAAAGATCTTAAAGGGCTTTATGCAGGTGGGGAGGTATCAGTGTTTCCCTTTTATAGGCGGGGAATTCGAAGCACAGAAAGCTCAAGCGGATCAGTGCAGGGCTTGGAATAGAAGCGGTCTCCTGAGTGCCAGTCCAGTGCTCTGTTCCCCCGACGTCTGCTTCTGCAGGATCCAGTCCAGCATGCTTGATGCTAATGCTTTTTTCCTCTGAAAGGTGCTTATCAGAGTTAACTAACTAACCCATTAGTGTTTTGTTTAGGTGTTGTCTACATAGAGGGTTTCAACTGCGTTAATTTGAATTAGTATGTAGTCAAATGACCTCCATCCCCATGATGCATCATGCCATGCTTCAGAGTATACTAACTGGCCAGGTAACACCTATTCCATAATTACTTTGACAGCATATTAAGCTCATCACGTATTGAGTTTGTGTGGACTAATACTCATGTGAACACGCTGCCCCTTCCCACTAGATTGGCAGTCTGCCAGCTGCCATCCCACACTGCTTTGCATGACACCAGGACCAGCCTGTTTGTTTACCTGTGCTCCGGAGTCACGTTGACCAAATGAGACAAGACAGTCTATACTCTGCAATTCTGCAGCTGTGGAATTCACTGCAGAATCCACCGCTTGCTCCGGAATTTAAGCCTTTGTTTCAAATAGATTCAGTCTCCAGGCCTTATGGGAGGAAAGAAAACCAGCCAAATATGCACTGAGTGTAAAGCAGGGTAGTGCGTGCTGCGTACAGCCTGGAACAATAACAATCAATAGATCATTTTAGCAGAAACATCTAGCTGATATCTTTATCCCACAGTATCCAACTGCTCCCCATGACTTCCAGGGAGCCTACAGTCCTCCTAACTGCCCCCTGCCAAGCTGCCAAAACCTCCTGCTTCCAACCTGAGAACATCTAGAATTCATTTATGCATTGCCAGTGCAAAAAATCTGCAGCCTGCTAAAAAATTAAACATTTTAGGGCAGTGTAAAACTAATTAAGTTCAATAGCTAATTAAACAAGAGGGAGACTATCATGCTGAGTGCAATAACCATTTTCAGATTAACTTTAATGCAAACATGTATCTGAACCTGCAGCAGAATCAGCTGTGCTGGATTGCCACAGAATCCAGGGGTCTGGCTACAGAATATAGGAGAAGTTTGTCAGGGAGCATACGGAGTCTGTTCTGGATCAGACAAAGGGGTATGTCATAGGGGGGTTGCAGGACAAGTTGGAAGAGTTTGAAAAACAATTATGGGGCCTGATCACATCTCTGTGCACACAGCTCCCCCTTGATGCAGGTGCACATGAATCTCTGAGTGGACAACTGGGCCAGTTGGGTTTTTGTTTTAATTTTTATTATAATAATGCCCGGAGGCCCCAACTGAGATCAGGGCCCCATTGTACAAGGCTCTATCTACATCCATGAGTCCCAAAGAGTCCCAATCCTGAAAAATATGTGCTGATCTTTACACACATGAGTAATCACATTGATCTCCGTGAAATTGAGCACCTGCTTCGCAGGTCACAGGATTGGGGCCTAAACAGACAAGACAGAGAGTGGGAGAAAGGAAGTATTATCACCCCCCCACACACACACACACGGGGAACGGAGGCACATGGGGGAATGACGTGCCCTGCTCAAAGTCACTAGGAAGTGCGTGGGAGAGCTGGAACCAAACCCAGATTTTAAATTGATGATTTGTTAGAGTTCTGCACCTTTGCTCTTATACAAACTCACTTTCCCCTTCTTTCTACAATATCCTTTACTTCTTAGTGCTCTCTGCCTGGGACAAATTCAGCCCTGGTGCAGCTCCATTGAAGTCAAAGGGATTTCACACACTGCACAGAGCACTGAGTTTTCATTTTTTCTCTTGAGGGCTGTGTTTCCCTCTAAAGTAGCCACGGGATCCTTGCTTTTAAATGAGCTCTATAAAGCGTTTTTGGGGAAGACAGCAGTGTGGAGTGGGGCTGGGGGTGCAGGGCCAGCTCTCTGCTAAATCCCTGCAGCCTGATGCTTTGCAGCCCTTTTGCTGTGAGACTGCAACTGTTGCGGCCGTTTCCCTGTTGTTGGTTAGTTTAGCCCTCCAGCTAAACCAAAATGCACATACCCCCATGTGGACAAATGAAAGGCCAAACAAGAGGTCCAACCTAAAGCCAAAACCTTAACTTAGTCTTTTCCCTGGCTCAAAATGCTCCTGTGAGAGCCTGACAAACCGTGCCTGGCTACAGTACTAAGCCCTGCAATTAGGCACCTGCGCCTGGCCCGTGCCAGCTGACTCAAATTATGCTGCTGTTTAATTGCAGTGTAGACATTCCAGCTCAGACCGCAGTGTGAGCTCTGGGACCCTCCCACCTCACAGGGGCCTAGAACCCAGGCTGCAGGCCAAGCCCGGACATCTATGCTACAATTAAACAGCCCCCCATCCCCCGGCTGGACCAGGTCAGCCGCAGGTTTTTAATTGCAGTCAGAGGGAAGCTCAAAGGCACTAGCCCTGGGAAGGTGTCAAGCCTAGCCAAAGACTCTCCCAACTCCTCCTACCACAACGCTACCATCACTGCTTCCCCACGGGCCCTTAATTTCCCTCCTCAGGCCTTGCATCTCCAGGGAAAGCACAATCCCCTCCTTAGGGTTCGTTGGCTGGGTGGCTTTTTTTATGGTTTCTTCCTGGACCCAGTCCACTGTTTCTTCAAAAGCTCCCTCAGGGTCTCCCAGGGCCTTGCACTCTGAGAGTCAGACGCTTTCCATGTGTGTGTCTGTCTATCTGTCTGTTTTCATAGAGATGCCCAGCAAGTCTTGCCCCTTTCCCAGTTTTGAGGGCAGGGCTGCTCCCCTAGCATGTGTACCCTGCAGCCCTTGCTATCTCGGGGATTCCTAAACAAGTTTAAAACACCACCACTCTCTCCCCCTTCTTCTTGAGCTACCCATCTCTTTCCCTGGCTTTTTCAGCCGCTACCTGCTAGACTCCTTGCTAGGCCAACAGATCCTAAGCCTCCCTGCCCAGACCTTCTTTTTCTGGCCAAAGAAACCCGCCAGTTGCCCCTGCCTAGGAGCAGGAGAAAGTCACAACCATTTCCCCTCACTGGACTGGGGAAAGAGTGCTTCTATTCAGGTGGCCCACTTCCCAGCATGCCCCCATGTCCCTCTGGCCCACCAGGGAGTTAGCCCCAGTGTTCTCTAGCCTAATTTCAATTCTGCTCATTACATTCTGTCCATAACGTTTCATTTTCAATTGAGTATGGGATTCCCCTCTTCCTGCTCTGTTGTGTAATGTTCCTGTATACTCTGGAACAGCCTTCACCCCAGAAATGGCTGCATTTCTGAGTTACAAAGCGTTCGCTACAGATCAGTACTCTGTAAAGTCAGCAGGGTGCTTTGGGAGCCTCAGAGAGCAGGCATTGTAGAAATCACTCAGTATTGTGGAGTGAGTATTGTGTGTAACCTCTGTTAGAATTCCTTCGCTGTGCTCTCCTGCTGTGCCCCAGGGACAGGTGCTCTCTGCGGGAAAAGACCCCTGCTGTTAGCTGAGAGTGTTCACTGATCTCACTTGCAGGCCTTTGATCAAAGGCTCTCTCACTCTGGGAAATTTTCTGGCCTCAGAGATCTCTGCTGTGCTGATCAAAAATGCCAGTTCTGCTGATCTGGGGCTGAAACATCACAGAAAGCTGGCTTAGGGCAGGGTGCTCCTGGGGCCTTAGCCATTCAAAAGGCCTTTGCAAGAGCATGACCCCATGTGAAGGGGTGCGGGTGGGACTAAGACTCCTGTCAGATGTACAGCTTTCTGTGTGCAGGGTTTCTCCTAACTCTGATTTTCTCCTCCACTCCCTAGCCGGCTCTGCTTCCTCTCTCAGTGCATCCCGTCGCTTGTCAGTGTGAATTAAAGCAAACTCCCCCATCTTCTAGTCTCTTTGTTGATTTGCGTAGGAACTGCATCAAATGATTTATTTCACCTTCCCTCACCTCTCCTTTTCTCCTCTTGCATCTGGGCACAAGCAAACAAGAAGTATTTTAATATGGCTAAATGTATACAACTAGGAACAAAGAATGCAGGCCACACTTACAGGATGGGGGGTTCTAGCCTGGGAAGAAGTGACTGAAAAAGAGTTGGGGATTTTGCTGGATAAACAGCTGAACATGAGCTCCCCATGTGATGCTGTGGCCAAGAGGGCTAATGCGAACCTGGGATGTGTAAACAGTGGATTTTTGAGTTAGAGTAGAGAGGTTATTTTACCTCTGTATTTGACACATATGTGACTGCTGCTGGAATACTGCATCCAGTTCTGGTGCCCACAATTCAAGAAGGATGTTGATCATTGGAGAGGGTTCAGAAAAGAGCCACAAGAATAATGAAAAAAGAAAAGGAGTACTTGTGGCACCTTAGAGACTAACCAATTTATTTGAGCATGAGCTTTCGTGAGCTACAGCTCACTTCATCTGAAGTGAGCTGTAGCTCACGAAAGCTCATGCTCAAATAAATTGGTTAGTCTCTAAGGTGCCACAAGTACTCCTTTTCTTTTTGCGAATACAGACTAACACGGCTGTTCCTCTAAAGAATAATGAAAGGATTAGAAAACATGCCTTATAGTGATAGACTCAAGGAGCTCAATCTATTTAGCTTAACAAAGAGAAGGTTAAGGAAAAGGAGTACTTGTGGCACCTTAGAGACTAACCAATTTATTTGAGCATGAGCTTTCGTGAGCTACAGCTCACTTCATCGGATGCATACCGTGGAAACTGCAGCAGACTTTATATACACACAGAGAATATGAAACAATACCTCCTCCCACCCCACTGTCCTGCTGGTAATAGCTTATCTAAAGTGATCATCAAGTTGGGCCATTTCCAGCACAAATCCAGGTTTTCTCGCCCTCCACCCCCCCACAAAAATTCACTCTCCTGCTCGTGATAGCCCATCCAAAGTGATTTGATGTCAGTCTCTATATATCTACCTGGGGAATAAATATTTGATAATGGGCTCTTCAGTCAAGCAGAGAAAGGTGTAACATGATCCAATGGCTGGAGGTTGAAGCTAGCCAAATTCAGACTGGAAATAAGGTATAATTTTTTAATGGTGAGAGTAATTAATCATTGGCACAATTTACCTCATGGAGGATTCTCCATCAGTGACAATTTTTAAGTGGCTGTTTTTTCTAAAAGATCTGCTCTAGAGGAATTATTCTGGGGAAGTTCTGTGGACTGCATGATAGAGGAGATCAACTAGATGATTACAATGGTCCCCTCTGGCCTTGGAATCTATGACTCTATCTTTCCCATGACTCTCTATTGAATTCCAATGATGCTTTCAGCTCCTTCCTGAAATTTTCGGACCTGTCCCCTACATATAATTATGCAGGATGTGTTGGGTCAATTTTTTAGTAGTTAGTAATCAAGTCTCATCAGAAAGCAGGTCAGGGAGCTCACAGAATCCCTGATTGCTCCTTTCCCCAGTCCCAAATAGGGAAATAATCCCCACTGTGTTAAGTGAGTGTGGCTGGAGCACGGAGAGTAAAGAAGAACACAGACTAGGCAAAGAAATTCACCAAGGTTTATTAATCTCACACGGGAGAGAAATCCCAGCAGTTCCTCATAAGCAATAATCCCCTTTGCCCCAAACCCTGCAGGTTACATACCACCCCACTGTGTTCTCCCCCATTGGGTCAGCACTGGGGGATGTCAGCCACTCTCTTGTCAGGGGCTAGGCGGTGTTGTATAAATCTGAGTGGTCCAGCTGCCTTAACAATGAAACATTCCAGTGGGACTGCAGGGCCAGGTGGGAATGCAGGGGAACAGCTGCAGGAACAAGGGAGGGTTCCAATGTGACTGCACTGAGGCCAGGGGGCTCATCCAAAGGAACAGCTCTTTAACTTTGGATACAGTGTCAGTGGTTATCAAACAGAGGGGCCCATTTCTTAAGCCAGATCTTCCCCATGATTCCACTCCACTAACCAATCCTGTTCCCATACCTGCCTTGCAGCCATTCGAGATTTCCATGAAGACTGAGCCCTGGTCTACACTAGGAGTTTAGGTTGAATTTAGCAGCGTTAAATCGATGTAAACCTGTACCCCTCCACACGATGAAGCCCTTTTTTTCGACTTAAAGGGCTCTTAAAATCGATTTCCTTACTCCACCCCCGACAAGGGGATTACCACTTAAATCGGCCTTGCCGGGTCGAATTTGGGGTACTCTGGACGCAATTAGACGGTATTGGCCTCCGGGAGCTATCCCAGAGTGTTCTATTGTGACCGCTCTGGACAGCACTCTCAACTCAGATGCACTGGCCAGGTAGACAGGAAAAGGCCCGCAAACTTTTGAATTTAAATTTCCTGTTTGCATGGTCAACTGCAGCTTGCCACACTGGCCAGAGCTCATCAGCAGAGGTGACCATGATGGAGTCCCAGAATTGCAAAAGAGCTCCAGCATGGACCGAATGGGAGGTACGGGATCTGATCGCTGTATGGGGAGAGGAATCCGTGCTATCAGAACTCTGTTCCAGTTTTTGAAATGCCAAAACATTTGTCAAAATCTCCCAGGGCACGAAGGACAGAGGCCATAACAGGGACCCGAAGCAATGCCGTGTGAAACTTAAGGAGCTGAGGCAAGCCTACCAGAAAACCAGAGAGGCAAACGGCCGCTCTGGGTCAGAGCCCCAAACATGCCGCCTCTATGATGAGCTGCATGCCATTTTAGGGGGTTCAGCCACCACTACCCCAGCCGTGTTGTTTGACTCCTTCAATGGAGATGGAGGCAACATAGAAGCAGATTTTGGGGATGAGGAAGATGACGATGATGAAGTTGTAGATAGCTCACAGCAAGCAAGCAGAGAAACCGGTTTTCCCGACAGCCAGGAACTTTCTCTCACCCTGGACCTGGAGGCAGTCCCCCCCCCGAACCCACCCAAGGCTGCCTCCCAGACCCGCCAGGTGGAGAAGGGACCTCTGGTGAGTGTACCTTTTAAAATACTATACATGGTTTAAAAGCAAGCATGTTTAATGATTAATTTGCCCTGACATTTGCGGCTCTCCTGGATGTACTCCCAAAGCCTTTGCAAAAGGTTTCTGGGGAGGGCAGCCTTATTCCACCCGCCATGGTAGGACACTTTACCACACCAGGCCAGTAGCACGTACTCGGGAATCACTGTAGAACAAAACATTGCAGTGTATGTTTGCTGGCATTCAAACAACATCCGTTCTTTATCTCTCTGTGTTATCCTCAGGAGAGTGATATCATTCATGGTCACCTGGTTGAAATAGGGTGCTTTTCTTAAGGGGTCATTCAGAGGTGCCCATTCCTGCTGGGCTGTTTGCCTGTGGCTGAACAGAAATGTTCCCCGCTGTTAGCCATGGGGGAGGGGGGGTGAGGGGCTAGCCACGTGGTGGGGGGAGGCAAAATGCAACCTTGGAATGAAAGCACGTGCTGTGTATGTAATGTTAACAGCAAGGTTTACCGTGAAAGAGTGTAGCCATTGTTCTAGAAAATGTGTCTTTTTCAATACCACTGCCTCTTTTTTTTTTCTCTCCACCAGCTGCATGTGTTTCAAGGATCACAGGATCTTCTCCTTCCCAGAGGCTAGTGAACATTAGAAGGCGAAAAAAACACACTTGTGATGAAATGTTCTCTGAGCTCATGCTGTCCTCCCACACTGACATAGCACAGACGAATGCGTGGAGGCAGACAATGTCAGAGTGCAGGAAAGCACAATATGACCGGGAGGAGAGGTGGTGGGCTGAAGAGATTAAGTGGCAGGCTGAAGAGAGGCTGAAGCTGAAAGGTAGCGGCAGCGTGATGAGAGGAGGCAGGATTCAATGCTGAGGCTGCTGGAGGATCAAACCAACATGCTCCAGCGTATGGTTGAGCTGCAGGAAAGGCAGCAGGAGCACAGACCGCCGCTACAGCCCCTGTGTAACCAACCACCCTCCTCCCCAAGTTCCATAGCCTCCTCACCCAGACGCCCAAGAATGCGGTGGGAGGGCCTCTGGCCACCCGGCCACTCCACCCCAGAGGATTGCCCAAGCAACAGAAAGCTGGCATTCAATAAGTTTTAAAGTTTTAAACTTTTAAAGTGCTGTGTGGCCTTGTCCTTCCCTCCTCCACCACCCCTCCTGGTACTTCTCTCCTCCACCACCCCTCCTGGGCTACCTTGGTAGTTATCCCCCTATTTGTGTGATGAATTAATAAAGAATGCATGAATGTGAAGCAACAATGACTTTATTGCCTCTGCAAGCGGTGATCGAAGGGAGGAGGAGAGAGTGGTTAGCTTACAGGGAAGTAGAGTGAACCAAGGGGCGGCGGGTTTCATCAAGGAGAAACAAACAGAACTTTCACACCGTTGCCTGTCCAGTCATGAAACCGGTTTTCAAAGCTTCTCTGATGCGCACCGCGCTCTCCTGTGCTCTTCTAACCGCTCTGGTGTCTGGCTGTGCGAAACCAGCAGCCAGGTGATTTTCCTCAACCTCCCACCCTGCCATAAACGTCTCCCCCTTACTCTCACAGATATTGTGGAGCGTACAGCAAGCAGAAATAACAGTGGGAATATTGGTTTTGCTGAGGTCTAACTGAGTCAGTAAACTGCGCCAGCATGCTTTTAAACGTCAAAATGCGCATTCTATCACCATTCTGCACTTGCTCAGCCTGTAGTTGAACAGCTCCTGACTTCTGTCCAGGCTGCCTGTGTATGGCTTCATGAGCTATGGCATTAAGGGGTAGGCTGGGTCCCCAAGGATACATATAGGCATTTCAATGTCCCCAACGGTTATTTTCTGGTCTGGGAATAAAGTCCCTTCTTTCAGCTTTTGAAACAGACCAGAGTTCCTGAAGATGCGAGCGTCATGTACCTTTCCCGGCTATCTCACGTTGATGTTGGTGAAACATCCCTTGTGATCCACCAGTGCTTTCAGCACTATTGAAAAGTACCCCTTGCGGTTTATGTACTTGCCGTCTTGGTGCTCCGGTGCCAAGATAGGGATATGGGTTCCGTCTATGGCCCCACCACAGTTAGGGAATCCCATTGCAGCAAAGCCAACCACTATGACCAGCACATTTCCCAGGGTCACTACCCTTGATATCAGCAGATCTTTGATTGCATTGGCTACTTGCATCACAGCAGCCCCCACAGTAGATTTGCCCACTCCAAATTGATTCCCAACAGACTGGTAGTTGTCTGGCGTTGCAAGCTTCCACAGGGCTATTGCCACTCGCTTCTCAACTGTGAGGGCTGCTCTCATCTTGGTATTCTTGCGCCTCAGGGCAGGGAAAAGCAAGTCACAAAGTTCCATGAAAGTGTCCTTACACATGCAAAAGTTTCGCAACCACTGGGAATCGTCCCAGACCTGCAACACTATGCGGTCCCACCAGTCTGTGCTTGTTTCCCGAGCCCAGAATCAGCGTTCCACTGCATGAACCTGCCCCATTAGCACCATGATGCCCATATTGCCAGGGCCCCTGCTTTGAGAGAAGTCTGTGTCGATGTCCTCATTACTCACGTCACCGCGCTGACGTCACCTACTCGCCCGGTATCGCTGTGCCAGGTTCTGGTGCTGCATATACTGCTGGATAATGCGCGTGGTGTTTAACGTGCTCCTAATTGCCAAAGTGATCTGAGCGGGGTCCATGCTTGCTGTGGTATGGCGTCTGCACAGAAAAAAGGCGCGGAACGATTGTCTGCCGTTGCCCTGACGGAGGGAGGGGCGACTGACGACACGGCTTACAGGGTTGACTTACAGGGAATTAAACTCAACAAAGGGGGTGGCTTTGCGAGAAACTGAATGGCCCCCTCAAGGATAGAACTCAAAACTGGGTTTAGCAGGCCGTTGATTTCACAGAGGGAGGGAGGAGAAAATGAATACAAAACAAATCTGGTCTATTTCTTGTTTTGAGCCACTTCATCTATCTTTATACATCTTGCTGGCAGCAGACTGTGAAGTACGATCGCTAGCCATCATTATCTCCTGGGTGCTCGGCCGAAGATGGAGCAGTATGACGACTAGCCATCATCTTTTGCTGGCTGGAGGTTAAAAGGCAGCGCACTGCCGGTAGAACTGAATCGCCACGAGACGAAACAAGGGAAATGACCTGGCTGAGTCACTCCCATGTTTGCCCAGGCGCCCGATTAAAAGAGCACCCAGGACTACGTCGACGACAGCTACCAGTCATGCTGTACTGTCTGCTGCCAAAAGGCAATGGGTTGCTGCTGCTGTGTAGCAATGCAGTACCACGTCTGCCAGCACCCAGGAGACATACGGTGACGGTTAGCTGAGCAGGCTCCATGCTTGCCGTGGTATGGTGTCTGCACAGGTAACTCAAGAAAAAAGGCGCAAAACAATTGTCTGCCCTTGCTTTCACGGAGGGAGGGAGGGAACGGGGGCCTGACGATATGTACCCAGAACCACCCGCGACAATGTTTTAGCCCCATAAGGCACTGGGATTTCTATCCAGAATTCAAATGGGTGGCAGAGACTGCGGGAACTGTGGGATAGCCACCCACAGTGCAACGCTCCGGAAGCCGACGGTTGCCTCGGTACTGTGGACACACTCCGCCGACTACATGCACTTAGAGCATTTGTGTGGGGACACACACAATCGACTGTATAAAACCGCTTTCTACAAAACCGACTTCTATAAATTCGATCTAATTTCGTAGTGTAGACATACCCAAAGGAGCATTAGGACAGTAGTGAGGACATATAAAGCTAGAGTGGACAAAACACTAGGAAGTGTTCTGTAGGGAATCATCCTGCTTTGCCAGGGTGGAGGGAAGAGACCGACTTAATAAACTAACAGAGCTTTTCCATCTCAAGCTTCTATGAGTCTATCAGCATGCATGGGAGGGGACACTAAGATGTAATAATACCAGGTTTTCCATTTTTTACTTGCTATATAATAAATCATTTTAATAACAGTGATGGTGGTAGAATTAGTATAAGAAGATATTGATATGAGCTGCTGACTTCCTTGCAATTGGGGTTTTCAGCTAGAATTGCAAACAAGGCCCTCTGTGATACAGAGTGGAGTAGCTGGGGGAGGAGGATTCGCATTGGAGAACGGCCTAAACCTGCTGGGAATTACTAGAGAGGAGAAGACACCCAGTCAGGGAACAGAATTCCACTGCTTGGGATAAAGAAAAGGAGTACTTATGGCACCTTAGAGACTAACCAATTTATTTGAGCATGAGATGTTAGACACATTGCCCCAGTTTTTCCAGTGACAGAGGTTTTGAACTGCCCCGTTTTCACAGACACACATAGAGATCCTATTCCCATCCCTAGCCCAAACAAAATGACTAACTCTCTTCACACATAGCCACACACACACATTCTTCCAACCACGCCCCCCAGCATTCTGATACCCACACCACAGCATGTGGTTTCAAACAGGGTACGTTAATTTTGCTAGTCGCAATTTTCCAGTACCCAAGATGCCATGCAAAATTAGTGGGCACTGTTGAAAATGTGTAGGGGGAATACCCCCTGGGTGACTGTGAGCAACAGACACCCACACAGGGTTTATCGAGGGGCTAATTAATCTCAAGAGGGAAGTTCAAATCTTTGAACCCCAATATGTGGGCAGTGCCTTACACTGGATCACACCGTTAATTGTGTGGTGTCATATCGCACATGGTGGTAAAACTCCTTCCCCTTCTCCTCGCCACATATTTTCAATATCGTGCCTAGGGCAATGGGAGTCCAGTCCTTTCCCCAGGGATCATGCTGTGTCTAGTTCTCCATGTCTCTTGTTTTTATGTTAGCATGCTCCTGCTTTCTGAATTTCCATTGATGGATTCCACTGCTCCCACAAGAATGGTACAGGGAAGTGGATAAGAGTGGAACGATCATAAAAAAGCCACAGCTGACACTGTTAAGATTAGCCATCACTGCAGTGCAATTTCCCAATGGCTACATCCTTCAATCTGCTTGCATACACAGGGGTGGAAGGGTGACTCCCCCACTGGATTATGCATTTCTCCTCTTGGTTTATATTATCAGTGGAGGGTCAGCAGGCCCTGAGATCTTCCTGGTGAGGTCACAGCCAGTGGGTTGCCAGTTGTTACAGAACTTTCTTCAGCCAGCAGTCCTCTCTGAGCAGAGGCAGTGGTGTCCTGTAGCTGATGAGTCCATGCCTCAGGGAGATGGGTGTCTTCAGCATCTTTCCGCAGCAGGCCCTGGCAGCACCTGGCATTCTCCTCCTGGATCTGTGAGACCTCGGTGTTCCCTCCATACGCACCTACAGCATTGTTGGCCACATTGGTCACGTGGACTTTATTGCCAGCTCTCTTCTTCTTCCTGTTCTTGTTCTGGAAGAGGAGGCAAGTGAAGACCAGCTTGAACTTCTTGCGGAAATGCTTAGAGATGAGGGCATAGACAATGGGGTTGAGACAGGAGTTGGCATATGACAGGCAGTGAGAGGCCAGGCGGCAGGCATAAGTGACTCGGTTGAAGGGGAAGTAGCCAAACCAAAAGCATAGGATGACCAGGTGGTGGGGCAGCCAGCAGAGGCAGAAGAGTATGGCCACAGCCACAATCATCTTGGTGACCTTGCACTTGGCCTTACGGGACTCTGAGATTCTCTCGACAGGGTCTACTGAGGTCCACAGGAACTTGATGGTCCTGGCATAAGCCAAGCTCACGACAGCCACAGGCAGGAGGTACCCAAACACAAAGGTGAGGATGTCCAGGATCTTCCGGTGCTGGTCCTCCCAGATGGGGACACAGATGGGTACCCCGTGGTAGTGGACAATCTGGTAGTAGCTGAGGTAGGGCCCTGCGAAGAGCAGTGACAGGGTCCAGATCACTATGATGGCAACCACTGCATTCCGGGAGATCCGGAGATCCCGGGATTTCAGCGGGTAGCGAATGGCCAGGTACCTGCAGCGTGGGATGGGGTGAGGTGGGGTTTAAACAGCAAAACAAATGAGTCAGCAAAGGAACTTCACGGTCACTGTCCTGCTGTTCCATGCAGCCCCCTCCCAGGTGCTGTCTCCAGTGGGGCCTCTCATCTTCCCTCCTCCATCCCTTGGAAGGGAGGATTAAGCAGAACCCCCTGGTCAATTTGATCTTTCTTTCTTTCTTTCTTTCTTTCTTTCTTTCTTTCTTTCTTTCTTTCTTTCTTTCTTTCTTTCTTTCTTTCTTTCTTTCTTTCTTTCTTTCTTTCTTTCTTTCTTTCTTTCTTTCTTTCTTTCTTTCTTTCTTTCTTTCTTTCTTTCTTTCTTTCTTTCTTTCTTTCTTTCTTTCTTTCTTTCTTTCTTTCTTTCTTTCTTTCTTTCTTTCTTTCTTTCTTTCTTTCTTTCTTTCTTCCACCACCCAAGCATTCTTCCCCCAATCCCTCCTCCACTCAATGGACTCTTTGATCCTCCTCAGTCAGCCATGGGAGAGATTCTAGTTTCCTCACTAGCACCCTGCTGCATTGGGCCTGGGGGACTGATGGGTTTGGAGAGCAGAAATCCAGCCTCAGTCCACTCCTGTCTGGAAGAACAAACCAACCTCTCCCCAGCAAGGAAGAGAAAGGGCTGGGTAAGCAGACTGTGGGAGAGCTTGTTTTGGGTGCTGAGAGAGAGGAGGAGCAGGAGGTGAGGAGCGACAGAGAAGGCAGGAGAGAGGAAAGGGAAATGGGGGAGAGGGATAACGAGAGAGGTTTACGAGGGGAAGGGAGAATGGAGAGAGCTGGGAGGAGAAATCTGTGGGTTGGCAGAGAAGGGAGACTTGTGGAATGAGTCAAGGGAGGGGATGGAGGTGGAAGGTGAGGGAGCTCTGTGGAATGGGTCAGGGTAGATCTGCTAGGATTGTGGTTGAGGGTAAGAGCACATGCATGGCCCTGTGCAACGGCCTGCCACTGGGTCAGAAATGGACAGCAGTGACAAGTGGCCACTGGGGATCAAACCCCAGACACAGTGAGTGACCCTGTCCTGGGTGGGTTGTGCCCGCTCCTGACAGACGTGGGTGGGGTCTGCTTTTCTCCTACACTTACCTCGCCATGCCAATCCAGTCTCTTGAACTGAAGCAAGAGACCCAAAGCGTGACTGGGGAAGGGTGGAGGAGGCTCACCTGCACTGTACCCTCTAAGCTGTGCGGGCGCACACAGATCGTAAACCCCGCGCACACGGCAAAACACCGCGCGCACAAAAATTTGCACAGAAGCACAACAATTTGCACAGAAGAAATTTTTTGCGCACATGGCCTGTCAGAAATTAGAGGGAACATTGCTCACCTGTCGACAGAGACGGCTGCCAGGGTGAAGCTGCTGGCATACATGGTGAGGTAGATGAGGAAGTGCACAGCCTTGCAGGCGAAGGGGCCGAAGAGCCACCCGTCCAGTGTGTAGATGGTGGCTTGGAAGGGGACGCAGCAGATGATGAAGCAGAGGTCCGCCATGGCCAGGTTGAGGATGAACAGGTTGGTGGTGTTGTACTTCACCTGGCCATTACGCAGCAGCACAGCCAGCACCAGCCCATTCCCCACTGTGCCCAGGAGGAAGATGAGGGAGAAGGCCACTGGCACGATGATGCCTGCGGCTCGCACCTCCAGGCTGTTGGAGGAGGCATTCCAGCTCTCTGGCATCTCCCCATCAGACAGTGGGCCTGGCAAGGGAGGGAAGAGAGAAAAACAGCAGGTCCACTGTGCATCTCCAGCGTCCGCTGGGTACCAGCAGCACAAGAACACCTCTCAGTGGAGAACACAGCAGCTACTGTCAGCCCTGCTCCTATTGACTCCGCCTAGCTGGAGCGAACACCCCTCTGGGGTGTCTCAGCAAGGCGAACCCATGAGCCTCCCAGTGAGAGGCCCTAGTGTGCATTTTGGCTATGCTACTGTAAAGGAGCGGTGGTGCCTTTAGGCCCATGCAGCTGCATAGATCCCTGCCCTTCCAGGGTCTCACTTCACACTCCCACCGACCCATCATACTGGGCCCCATCCCTGGGCCCCTGTCCATGGTCCCGTTTGAGTCTGGCGCCCAAGGGCAGTGGCAGGGGGTGAATTTCATAACAGCTCTTCCTACCCCCGCTTAGAAAACTGCACTTTGGCGCCATCTCCTGGCCCGTATGAGGAAGGGTCCCCAGGAGCCACAGAGCCTCACTCAGAGCTGAGAGGGATTTGCTACAGCCTGAGGGGGTCACAGGCAGGGAGGAGGAGACTGGCAGAGTTGCGGATACAGGGAGGTGAGGCTTGAACCTGAGTGGGGCAGGAGTTGTCACTTCACACAGAGCTTCACAAAACCAAGGGCCAGTTCTGGCCAGAGCAAACACATGCACAGGGACACCCCAGTGAGGTGACTGAGGTGCAGTGGCGTTTGGGGTGAGACTGCAGTGTGTTTGCTGGTCACTATGAGTCGAACCCTGGCCTGCTGTCACATCAGAGCACAGCGGAGGGTCATAGCCTTTGACATCCTGCTAAACTAAGAACAAGGCCTTTCGCTCCCTTGTGGCCCCTGAGGTCCCATCTCCCATTAGACGTCAGCATCCAATAAGCTGATTTAATGATGACATCAAGAGATGCCAAGTCCTTTCATCCACTGTGACGTAATTGGCTGGACTTCTACTGGGATCAGCCAGTCAGGATTTGCTTGGCTTTAGGTCACCACAGGGACCCTAGCTGTGCTGAATCCAAGACCTCCTCCTGCACCAGCCAAAACTGCAAGGGTGCAAGTACCAACGGTGACACCGGCCGCTGGTGGGGGGAGCCTCTGCCAGGCACCACTTGACCCCCTTTACTCCATCACATTCCCAAAGCCGTTAAACCTCTTGGGATTTCTTGTTTTAGTGAGTTTTAATCTCAGCTTTCCTTTGACAGGGGCTCAGCAGAGGCCCCCAGGGAAGGAGGAGGCAGCCCTTGGGGGAGGGGAAAGGGACGCTGCACCTTCTATCCCCACAGCATCACCTAACCAGCTCTGATAGCAGGGAGGTCTCCTAGGCTGAGGGGTTCTACCATCTAAGTTAGGAGGGACACAATCAGCCCTTCCTTACCAGAGCAAACCACCATGCATGACCCCAGCACCCTCCAGCCCGGCTCCCTCTGCTCTGTCCCACACCAAAGAGGGCTTAGCGCTCTCTCTTTCAACCCAGCGTCCCCACTGTTCTATACAGGGGAGGGGCCAGCATCTAGAGATCACTCGGTGTCCCACACCAGGGGATGGCTGCCTCTTGCCATGTTTGAAGTAATCAGAGATCCAGGGATGAATTAGAAAAATGACCAGTTTTGTATGAGCAGAGGCAGTTTTGTTCAGTGGACACAGCCCAGGCCCGGGCATCAGGAGACCTGGGTTCTACTCCTGTCTCTGTGACCTCGAGCAAGTCACTGTCCCACTTTGTACCCATTTCCCTTCCTCCCACCCTTCATCTGGCCTGTCAATTTAGATTGTGAGCTCTCTGAGGCAGGGACTATCTCTCTCTATGTATTTATATAGCACCTAGCAGAATGGTCCCGGCTGGCTCCTCTAGGCACTACCGTAAGACAAAGTAATAATCATTAAGAAGCTAAGTTCAATTACATGAGCAGGAAACTGGAGTAGTCTGGTTAATTCCAGGACTTCGCGCACACAACGGCCTCAAGCAGAGCATTGCGTGACAGTGCACGTCACCAATGAGGCACAAGCATCGTACCCTATATCAGATGATCTTCTTCTTCTTCTTCTTCTTATTACCGCAGCAGAATAAATTGTCATTGGTTGATCAGTAATTATGAGGGAACGACACTGTTACCAAGCAACATCTGATCAACTTTTTATGGGTGCCACGAGTCCCCAGAGTTTCTTCTGTGTTACTCCAGCCAGGACCAGGGCTTTCCCTCTCATTTGTAAAACCCTTTCTATCACTCCAGTAGGTTGTCTCTGCGCTCCTGGCTCTCGAGGGGCTGACTCTGTACCTCTGGCCCACACTGGGGGAGACCCGTTCCCACAGCTCTCCCGCCCAGCGTCCTCTCTTCCCCCCACACCTCTCACCCCCCAGAATCCCCTCTGCTCCACACAGGGGGGAGGCCTGTCCCCAGAGCTCTCATCCCTGAGTAAACTTTGCACCACATGGAGAGACTTGTCCCCATACATCTCCCCCACCCCAGCATCTTCTCTCCCCCGCACAGAGAGATCTGTCCCCATAGCTTTTCAGAATCCCCTCTATCCCCTATGCCCATAGATCCCTGCCCCCGACCCCAGAGTCCCCTCTGCCCCACATGGAGTGAGCATCTCCCCAGAGGTCTTCCTCCCCGGAATCCCCTCTGCCCCAAACAGAGAGACCAGTCCCCCACAGCTCTCAGAATCCCCTCTGCCCCACATGCAGAAACCTGTCTCCACAGCTTTCCCTCCCAGAATCCCCTCTGCCCCACACAGAGAGACCTGTCCCTGTAGATCTTCCCCCCAGCATCCTCTCTGCCCCATAAGGAGAGACCTGTCCTCACAGATTCCCGGCCCACCCCGGGTCCCCTGTGCTCAACATTGAGAGACCCGTCCCCATAGCTCTCACTCCAGAGCCTGCTCTGCCTCACACAGCCATAGGTGCTGGAACTATGGGGGCTGCTGCACCCCCTGCTGTAAAGCAGTTTCCATCCTATCCAGGCTTTACAGTTTGGTTCAATGGCTCTCAGCAACCCCCCCCCCCCACAAATTGTTCCAGCACCCCTGCTCACAGAGACCTGTTTCCATAGCTCCCCCCCAGCATCCCCTCTGCCCCACACGGACACCTGTCCCCCCAGCTCTCCCCCAGCATCCCCTCTGCCCCACACGGACACCTGTCCCCCCAGCTCTCCCCCTCCCCCAGCATCCCCTCTGCCCCACACAGACTCCTGTCCCCCCAGCTCTCCCCCTCCCCCAGCATCCCCCCTGCCCCACACGGACCCCTGTCCCCCCAGCTCTCCCCCTCCCCCAGCATCCCCTCTGCCCCACACGGACTCCTGTCCCCCCAGCTCTCCCCCTCCCCCAGCATCCCCTCTGCCCCACACAGACTCCTGTCCCCCCAGCTCTCCCCCTCCCCCAGCATCCCCCCTGCCCCACATGGACCCCTGTCCCCCCAGCTCTCCCCCTCCCCCAGCATCCCCTCTGCCCCACACGGACTCCTGTCCCCCCAGCTCTCCCCCTCCCCCAGCATCCCCCCTGCCCCACACGGACCCCTGTCCCCCCAGCTCTCCCCCTCCCCCAACATCCCCTCTGCCCCACACGGACCCCTGTCCCCCCAGCTCTCCCCCTCCCCCAGCATCCCCTCTGCCCCACACGGACCCCTGTCCCCCCAGCTCTCCCCCTCCCCCAGCATCCCCCCTGCCCCACACAGACCCCTGTCCCCCCAGCTCTCCCCCTCCCCCAACATCCCCTCTGCCCCACACAGACCCCTGTCCCCCCCAGCTCTCTCCCTCCCCCAGCATCCCCTCTGCCCCACACGGACCCCTGTCCCCCCAGCTCTCCCCCTCCCCCAGCATCCCCTCTGCCCCACACGGACCCCTGTCCCCCCAGCTCTCCCCCTCCCCCAGCATCCCCTCTGCCCCACACGGACTCCTGTCCCCCCAGCTCTCCCCCTCCCCCAGCATCCCCCCTGCCCCACACGGACCCCTGTCCCCCCAGCTCTCCCCCTCCCCCAACATCCCCTCTGCCCCACACGGACCCCTGTCCCCCCAGCTCTCCCCCTCCCCCAGCATCCCCTCTGCCCCACACGGACCCCTGTCCCCCCAGCTCTCCCCCTCCCCCAGCATCCCCCCTGCCCCACACAGACCCCTGTCCCCCCAGCTCTCCCCCTCCCCCAACATCCCCTCTGCCCCACACAGACCCCTGTCCCCCCCAGCTCTCCCCCTCCCCCAGCATCCCCTCTGCCCCACACGGACCCCTGTCCCCCCAGCTCTCCCCCTCCCCCAGCATCCCCTCTGCCCCACACGGACCCCTGTCCCCCCAGCTCTCCCCCTCCCCCAGCATCCCCTCTGCCCCACACGGACTCCTGTCCCCCCAGCTCTCCCCCTCCCCCAGCATCCCCCCTGCCCCACACGGACCCCTGTCCCCCCAGCTCTCCCCCTCCCCCAACATCCCCTCTGCCCCACACGGACCCCTGTCCCCCCAGCTCTCCCCCTCCCCCAGCATCCCCTCTGCCCCACACAGACTCCTGTCCCCCCAGCTCTCCCCCTCCCCCAACATCCCCTCTGCCCCACACGGACCCCTGTCCCCCCAGCTCTCCCCCTCCCCCAACATCCCCCCTGCCCCACACGGACTCCTGTCCCCCCAGCTCTCCCCCTCCCCCAGCATCCCCTCTGCCCCACACGGACCCCTGTCCCCCCAGCTCTCCCCCTCCCCCAGCATCCCCTCTGCCCCACACGGACCCCTGTCCCCCCAGCTCTCCCCCTCCCCCAGCATCCCCTCTGCCCCACACAGACCCCTGTCCCCCCAGCTCTCCCCCTCCCCCAACATCCCCTCTGCCCCACACAGACCCCTGTCCCCCCCAGCTCTCTCCCTCCCCCAGCATCCCCTCTGCCCCACACGGACCCCTGTCCCCCCAGCTCTCCCCCTCCCCCAGCATCCCCTCTGCCCCACACGGACCCCTGTCCCCCCAGCTCTCCCCCTCCCCCAACATCCCCTCTGCCCCACACGGACCCCTGTCCCCCCAGCTCTCCCCCTCCCCCAGCATCCCCTCTGCCCCACACAGACTCCTGTCCCCCCAGCTCTCCCCCTCCCCCAACATCCCCTCTGCCCCACACGGACCCCTGTCCCCCCAGCTCTCCCCCTCCCCCAGCATCCCCTCTGCCCCACACGGACCCCTGTCCCCCCAGCTCTCCCCCTCCCCCAGCATCCCCTCTGCCCCACACGGACCCCTGTCCCCCCAGCTCTCCCCCTCCCCCAGCATCCCCCCTGCCCCACACGGACCCCTGTCCCCCCAGCTCTCCCCCTCCCCCAACATCCCCCCTGCCCCACACAGGCCCCTGTCCCCCCAGCTCTCCCCCTCCCCCAACATCCCCTCTGCCCCACACGGACCCCTGTCCCCCCAGCTCTCCCCCTCCCCCAGCATCCCCCCTGCCCCACACGGACCCCTGTCCCCCCAGCTCTCCCCCTCCCCCAACATCCCCCCTGCCCCACACAGGCCCCTGTCCCCCCAGCTCTCCCCCTCCCCCAACATCCCCTCTGCCCCACACGGACCCCTGTCCCCCCAGCTCTCCCCCTCCCCCAACATCCCCTCTGCCCCACACGGACCCCTGTCCCCCCAGCTCTCCCCCTCCCCCAACATCCCCTCTGCCCCACACGGACCCCTGCCCCCCCAGCCCGGAGCCGCACGGCAGCAGCGGGCGGGCTCTGTCGCTCTCCCCGTCGAGTGGCGGGCGCTGGCAGCGGGGCGCTCGCTCCCCCCGGGCCCCGGGGACGGGGCAGGACTCGGAGCAAGGGACGAGCGAACGCGCCGCCTCCGCCAGCCCGGCCCGGCCCCGCCCACTCACCTGCGCCTCGCGCCGGGGGAGCCCCGCGGGGCCGGGGCGCTGCGATCCCGCTCCCTCCGCACGGGCCAGCGGGGACCCGGAGTTTGCCTGAGCTGCGTCTCCCGCACGTGGCGCGGGCCCCCCCTGGCTCCCTCCTTCCCGGCGCCGCCCGCCGGCCGCGCTGCTCCCCGCTCCGGGAGGCCGGCGCCGGCGTTCACTCCCCCGCGCCCGGCGTCCAGCGCCCCCTTCCCCCGCGGCACAGCAGGCTGGTGGCTCACACGGGCAGAAACTCCCCCAGAGCCCGCAGCGACCCGCTGGCCTGGCCTGGCCCGGCCCAGCCGATCTGCCGCCGGGCCCTGCCCCCCGCCCGCTGGGGTACAGAGCCTCAGCGCCCCCAGGCTCGTCATGAGCCTGGCCGGCACCGAGGGGAGGACAGAGCTGCCGCACGTGTCCCCCCAGCGGCTCAGCTCCCGCAGCAGAGGGTGCCGGGGGTCCCCTGGGGGCATGGGGTAACGGGGCGGGGGGACACCCTGCAGGCAGCCAGACACACAGGGGCTAGAGTGGCTTGTTGGAGGAGGGGTGGCACCTTCCCCGGCAGGAGTTGCTGGGACGCCTGGGGAGGGGAGGTGTGTGGGGTGGGACTCGAGGGGTCGCAGGCAGAGCCGCTTGTGGGCCCTGCGGTGACACTAACACACAGGCCAGAGCGCCAAGGGCATCATGAGCCCAGCTCAGCCATGGCAGTAACCCCTCAGAGAGCATGGGGTGTGCAAGGACTCCAGCCCCCCTCCCGGGGCCCGTGGCTGGGTAGGCTAGTTAAACACACAGGGTTAAACTCTGAAGCAGCCAGGGAGGGCAATGAAGGGCCCCAGAGGCTGTGTGTCTGCCTGGCCCCAGTACTCGTGTGGCTATGAGAACAGGCGGCTTGGAGGCATGTGGCCTTGTCAAGGCGCAGGTCAAGAAGGGAGTTCCTGTCTCCTCTCATTCCCCTGCTCCCCAAGGGAGTTTAGATGAGACGGCTCCCAAGTCTCTCAATCGTGGCTTCTCCCCACTGCTCTGGGGAACACACAATCGCTGCTGGGAGAGGCACGCGCTGGGGAGGGTGAGCAACTAACCCTTCCGCCCCTGCCATCCACTTCTCTCCCTTCTCCAAGGGCCCAGTCCCATGTTGGGTTAATGGATGCAGCACCGCTTCATACAGGAGGGAGCTTTCCCAGGTGGCCGGGATGCAGTGCTTTATTTGGGCTTACCACGTCACTTATTAAAATTTAAAAAGTGCTTGATCCCCAGCACCTAATTGCTTAAGCCCCGGCACCTCTTTCATTACAAATTAAGCGCTGCTGGGATGCACCGAGGCAAGCAGCCATTCAAATTCACTCTGTATGGCGAGTGGTCTCACACTCACACTCCCCTGGGTGCTGCCTGCTCTGGCAACTCTGCTCAACAGGGCTTAGCTGTGAGATTTCCCCCAACACCCAGCAACGGATGGTGCTTCCAGCAGCACCTCCAGCATCAACTGCTGGACCTACAGCCTCAGCAGCACCCATCACACCTCGACAACCAGCAGCACATCTTCAACCTCAGCCATACCCTGCCATAGCCCCACTTCCCCAGCAACACCCACCGTCCCTCCTTGCCAAGCAGGACCTGTTGCACCCCAACACGCAGGAACATCTTTACATCCCCACTTACCCCCCCTCCACCAAGCAGCTTCCCTACACCGCCAGCAGCACCTGTGGGACCCAGCAGCACCCACAATACCCCAGCAGCACTTACTGTAGCTCTACAGTCAGCAAAACTCACTCTAATCCTACCACTCAGCACCACCCATACTCCTGTAGCTGCACCTGCTGCACTTGGCATCACCCACTGCCTCTACACCCAGCCAGCCGGGGGGTGGGGGGGAAGTGTCCCTGTGATTCGCTGGTTGTGTCTCTGTGAGCTGCAGCAGTGTCTGGTATCAGACTCTGTAATGAGGGGAAAGGGGACGGATTTCTCTCAGCCAAAGGGATCCACTGATAACCAGAGAGGTAGCGGGAGGGAACTCGGAGTGCCAGCCTGCAGCAAGACACACGCAAGGGGAGCCTCGAAAGAGCTGCACCCATCATGGAGGTGGCCAGAGCAGGTCTCATTTGCCTGCTGCTGCTGGGGAGCTGGGGCCAGGGGCCTCTTCCCTCTGGAGCCTCTCTCCTCTCCCAGGAGGGAGACCTTCCCCTAAGTGAGGACCTTCTGCAGCCTGAGAAGATCAGTGAGACCACCCCACCCAATCCTGATGTCCACCTCATCCGGAGCAAGTCATCTGCCCACGTGAGGCCGTATAGCCTGTCCCGCTCTCCCAATGACTACCACTACGCCCCCAAGCCCAAGCATCTCAGGGCCCCTCGGTTGTTGAAGCTGCTGGGCCCCTCATACGACCCCTTCTGGATGTCCTCGCAGGATCCACGAAGCCGCAACACCAGCCTGGAGCAGCTGGGCACCCTGAGCCAGGACCTGGCCGATGGCACCAGCCGTTACCGGAAGAAGCTGCTGCAAGAGGCTGAAAACGTGGAGCTTCCTATCCTGCTGCCCCCGGAGGAGAGGACGGCCAGCAACCTAAGCCAAGCTGTTGCCCACCGCCTCCGTCGGTGGCTGGTGGACAGCGCCACCTGCCACCTGACCTCATCCTGGGTGGATCTGGGGCCTGTCTTCTGGCCACGTTGGGTCCGCCACACAGAGTGTGACACCTCCCACACTGGCTGCTCCTGGCCTCCTGGCATGACCTGCCGTCCTGCCCAGTTCACCCACATCAAGCTCCTGGTCTGGCACTGCTGGATGAGCAAGGACCCAGCCATAGACACGGGCAGGACTCTCCAGCAATGCACCTGGAGGCAGATTCCCTACCCAGTAGTGTCTGCTTGCAAGTGCTCCTGTCGGTAATAGGACAGTGAGGGGCAGGGGGCTCTTACCCCACTGGAGGGGTGAGGTCATGGGTGCATTGGCACCTTGGTGCTCCTTCAGGGGCTTGCTATCATGTTGCAGCAGTTTGAAATCGCCTGCGGAGCCAGGGCGTGAGAGGCTGAGCGAAGGATGGCATAACCCCACCCACGTTCCTTACTGCAGATAGAGCTGGGAGTCCTCTCCAGATGTTCTCATCTCCACCTGGACCAGCAAGAAATCACAGAGAGATACTCCTCTAATCTCTCCATCCACTACAGCTGGGATCCAGCATCCTCCTGGAGGAAATTCTGAGGCTGTGGAAAGCTGGGGATCCCTAGAAATTTACAGAAGAGGGGGAAGCCAGAACTTGGGCTCCCCACCCATATCCAAGGGAGTGAAGCCAGGAACAGAGTACCATGGGAACTGGAGGCATCAATAGTCATCTCAGGTTTAGATTCATAATACTAAGGCTTTGGGATCCATGGGGGTAAGGTACTACAGAAATGCTGGCTACGATTACTACCAAAAGGAAGCCCTGCTGTGTGTGTGGAGCAATAAAGATACAGAATAAGAACTTGTAGGAGTCTGTGGCATTTAATACATAACTGGAGCCAAACTGATCCCTTTGCTATCCACAGCTGCTTGGCTAAGTGGCACAGCCTGCTAAGCCTTTGCTTATGGGTCATAAGCCTTTGCTTATGAATCCCCACTTCAGGACATCGGCTTGTCCCCAGTGCTACCACAGCAAGGCTAATCCCAAAGGGAAGTGGGTGCTGTGCTGCTCGGTTAAACTGGAGGGTTCCCTGTGGTGGCAGAGCAGGGCAGGGCTGCATTGGGAGGAGGTGGGTTCTGTACTATGGGCCTGAACCAGAGCCCACTGCACTCATGGGAACCAATCATGGGAGCCTTCCCATGAAGGTTACCGGGCACTGGCATGGACTCTCGGAAGTGGGGTCACTTCTGCTCCCTCTGTCCCCTATTCCTTACCTGGGAGCAAGAAGAGAGACAGCCAGAAGCAGGAAGGGCAGTGGTTAGCTGTTTACACAGGGAGTCCTTGTGCTTGCCTGTTGTTTGAGCGATTTATCTGCTGTGAAGGACTTGGGACAGGGTCGGCTCCGTTTCCCGCCACAGCCCAAACAAATGAACCCAAAGCAGCCCTGTGCCTCTCATCTCTGGGCCTGCAGCAGCCTCTGTGGCTACCTTGATTCAAGCCCTGCTCTCCCCATGGGCTTGGTCTGTGTCTCTGTCCTGACCTATACCAATTACAGTGAAATACTTGCCCGCAGCTGAGGTCTTCTCTGCGTAGAGCAGAGTTAATGGGGCTCTGGAGGACTGGGTTCAACTGCTGCCTTGGCATCAGTAATGAAATGAGCTCAGTGGATCTCAGCCCAGTGCAGAGCACCAACGCACTACTAACAGACGTCTTTTCCTCTGCGCAGAATTGGATGAGGGGGAGCTGCAGATTCGGCTTGAGATAGGGCTGTGCGCATTGCAACCAGTGGCAGGTCAGGCATACAGTCGCTGCAGGTCAGGCTCAAGATGTACCGGTGTCGCTGCGTGGGTTGCAAGGGGCTGGACTGCCTAGGAGGCAGAGAGCGGCAGATCAGGACTGAGGTGCATCAGCAGAGCTGGGGAGAGCCCTAGACTAGAATAGCAGGGGATGCATGGCCTTGGCCTTGTGTAGTCTGCCGAGCAGCAAGCACCCTCTGATTTCCGTGGGGCACACTGTGAGAAGCTGTGTCATCTGCAGCACTGTGACATACACCAGGAAATGGTGAGAACCAGAGAGCTTTGGAGTGAATTAAATGTTAACACAAACCCCACAATCGACGGGGCATTATTTGTTTGCAATATTTCATTTCTCCAAACCCTTGCTTGCTCAAGATCTCCCCATTTTGCTCACGCTGTTGCAGAAACTGCACAGCTGGGTCTTGAACCACAGCTGCTGTTGGGGGAAGACCTGGATGAAGACAAAGGGTTTGGCAGCTAAAGGGGAGCGGGAGGATGGAGGGGACAGAGGAGGCAGCTGTGGCAGAGGGAGTGGGGAGGTTTGGGCAGGTCTGGCAGCTGGGTGGTGTGGGGCTGGGGGAGCTGGCCCCTTGGGGAGGGATTTGGCAGTTGAGGGGGAAGAGGCTAAACTGGGCCACTTGAGGAAGGAGGCACAGGGATCTCGTTACTAGGGGAGAGTTTGGCAGCAGCAAAAGGGGCACTGCCTTTCTCCTCTCCCATCTGCTTCCTCTTTCTACCATCAACCTGTGTGCGCTGGCTCAGCAATACTCCTGGCTGACATGGGTGCTGGATTAGGATAGCAGGGACAGCTGCAGACCAGGACTGAGGGGCACTGGGAGAGCAGGTCTGGAGCAGCAGGGGGCTGCAAACCAAGAATGGGGCACATTAGCATTTGGTAGAGCTGTGTGGGAACCCAGGACTGGAACAGAAGAGTTGCTGCAGGTTCGCTACAGTGCGCCAGATGCAGGGGCAAGGCCAGGGCTAGGTGTACCTACCCCTACTGCGGAGAAAAGGGCACAAGTAAATACAGGCCGCGAGAAGATAAAAGTGGCTTAGATAACTAAAACGGTGGAAGCTTTGCTCGGGGGCTCAAAGCACCTCCCCCACCTTGAGGCTTAGCCCCTCCCTGCTGGTTTCATGGTACAATGGGGCCCCTGAGTGGCAGGCAGCTTCCCATAATTTTCTGTGGCCATGAGACAGAGCTGACTTGTTCTGCATATGCTGGCCCTGACACGGCTATCCCCCTCTCAGCTAGGGGTGCCCCTGGGCAGGGGTTTTGCTCTGAGTCGGTTAGCACCGGTGCCAGCAGGCTCTGATGACTGGAGAGTTTTCACAAGGCTGGAGCTTACCAGATGGGAAGCACGCACACAGGAGCCCTTTGGGAACCGGAGCAAACGTTCTCCTGATCCTTTAGCCCCCTGTCATTTTAAAACAGGGCAATTCCCATTTGTTTTCGTGGTGGAGACCAAGTCTGAACAGAGATTGCCTCCTGGTAGCTCCCTTCCCAGGCTCCCAATCACCTCTCATCCCACCACCACCCCCCCCCCCCCGAGTGCCCAGTGGCCATGTGGCAACTGCGGTGATTGCTTATGTGGAAAAGTAACAGGAAAGAAATGACTACCTGGCCCTGCGGTGGCTCTGCTGCCCAGGTGCTTTCTCCTGGTGCCTCTTGTGGGCCAGCAGCTACCAGGGGAGACCAACCAGGCTAGTTCTGCCTCCCTGTTCCAGCCGCTTTTTACAGGTGTCTTGGTGGCAGTTCGACAAGCAGAGCCAACTCATTTTCAAGCCGCATCACTGGATAAAGAACTACCAAGAGATGCCCGAGCTCTCACTTGTAAAAAAAGACCATCTAGAAGCTTCAGAGGGGACAAAATACAGCTGCTCATCTCCTAAGCGAGGTGGGCTGCCTTGAGCGTGCACCATCTGGCCTCAGATATCTCCGTTTGCTACTGGATACAGTTCAAGGGGCTGGGGCAAATCTTACAGGCCTTGTGTAGGCCAGCACCTCCTTAACTTGGGGGCTACCTCTTGCTCTCTAGAGGGGCAGTAACACTTCCCACCACTGCTCCCAGGGACGCAGGGAGGATTAGCTACCAGCTAACGTTAGTGCTGCCTTGCCCTGCAGAGCGGTGCCAACACAGGGCGCCCGCATGCATGCACACACGCGGGAGGTTTCTGATTTAGAGCAAAGACGATGCCAAAAATTCTCCTGCATGGTGTCTTGGCTTCACTTCTGGCTCCTGCAAAATGAATTGCTCACAAAGAGCTTGAACGAACAAGTCCCAGCGCCCGACGTCGCTCCATGTTTTCTGGCATGTTATAATTGCAACAAATGGATCCAAATTATAGGTTACTGTCATCAAATGCGATCATCTCCTCAACCCCTGGAGACAACACAGCCTCTGTGAACTCCCCTCCCTCCCCAGCCTTCTTCTATGAAGAGACGTTGGGCAGCAGCGCCCTCTACTGGATGGTGATTGTTGTTTGTAGACTGCGTAAGAACGGTACCGAGAACCAACCCAGCCCATTTTACCGGTGGCCTAGTCCTGACGAGACCCCAGAAGGCCACGGGGTACAATGCTGCTGGTCTACCTACTGAGCTGCATTTCCTCTGCCTCCTACAGACGGAGCAGGCGAGACAGACACGGGAGGTGAAGTGTTCTGAGACCAGGACAGCAACTTAAGCATAAGGGCTTGAAATGGCCAATGCGGCATGGAAACTATTACCAGAGAGGGGAGAGTGGCCCCAAGCCCCTAGCTACAGTGGCACCAACATCCCAGGCAGGGCTAATGGGCCCTTTACAGCAGTTAGTGAGGTGATGTGCCAACGGGCATGGCATAGCGCTGTTATGCCAGCTCCCCTCTGCACTGGGGGAATTCCCTGGGGGCCAGATCTGCCGGCTTTCCAGCCCCTTTATGCCACTGGAGCTGTTTAGAGGGGCTAAGATGAACCATGCCCTTTAAGTGTACAGCAGGCTCTAACCCCCCACAACTGTCCTCAGGGGACAACACCATTTCCCCCCCTCCAAGCTCCCCACCATGGCCCGCAGCAGCCGGAAGGAGGGGAAGAACAGACTGCAGGCCTGGGATGGGAGAATCACACCAAGATGCTTGATTGTGCGGATTTTATGTCTTGGTTGAATCTTTAATGTGTGTTGTAACATGAAGAGCCACCCCCAAACCATCGCCCCCCACCACTGTGAACGCTATGGTAGCTAATGCCTCCTAGAGGCCAGGATCCATTTATCTTCAACATTCTACTATCTTCTGGGCATCACTCTGGTTATGGTTCTTCCCCAGGTTAGGCATAGTCTTGCTTGTGGAAAGGCTGGAAAAGGCCTCATCACATCCCCTGTGCCTGCTGGCTATTCAGGGCAATGCTCCATGTTTACGCCCCACCTCTGTGAAAGCCTCCACGCAGCGGTCGATGTCGTCCTCGCTGTGGACGGCTGAGATCTGCACCCGGATCCGTGCCTTCCCCTTGGGGACCACAGGGTAGCTGAAGCCGATGACATAAATGCCTGGTGATGAGAGTCATGTACAAGGGGGAGGCAAACATTAATACTGGGGCTCCTTTACTGGTGGGAGGGGGTCTTCAGGGGTTTTAGCTCCTTTTCTCACTCCCCCCCGTCCCCCCGTAAGCAGGGATCAGATACTGCAGCACACAACTCCATGCTGGTACTGGAGAGGCACCCCCTACAGAGTTGCGAGGGAAGCAATGGGAAGGGCCAATGGTGTATGTGCTGCCCAGCAGAGTGGCAGGGTGGGGAAAATTTCTTCTCCAAAGCCCCATAGCAAAGCAGAGGCAATGTGGCAGGGAATAACTAGAGCGGGGCACTTCCCCATTGCTGGAGGGGCTGAGGAGGTACAGAAAATCCCATACGGCTACCAGACATGGAGTAAGATAGCTACAGGGAAAGAGGATCAGAGGCCATCCCTTCATCTGCACATGACGCCACCACCTGACAGCCCCAGCCCCCTCCAGGTTTACCTCTCTCCAGCATGTCATCAGCCATCACCGATGCTAGCCGGGCCTCGCCCAGCATCACAGGGCAGATGGGGTGATCATTCCCTGAGATGCTAAATCCAGCTGCAGCCATCTTGCTTCGGAACCTGCAGGGGGGGCAGGGGAGGGAAGAGGAGCACATCATCCCTGCTCGGGGAAGCCCTTCCCCTCAGCCATCAGCCCACTGCTCTGGCAGCTGTGTGGCTCTGCACCGTCCTGGCTCCTCCATGGCCAGGATCAAACGCCGCACCACCCAACCTGCGTGAGGAAGGGGCCGTTCCTCTGAGATCCCCTCCTATTTTCTGCCCACCTCAAAGGGCCCTGTGGCAGGCTCCGCTGTGCCACTCTGGCTATCATGGCGCCTTCTGCATCCAGACAGGCACCTGGCATGTGGGGTCATGCTGGAGCTCGCACTAGGTAATCCCACGGCTGTGATATCACAGCCATCTCCATGGAAACCACAGGTGGTGCTATCAGCAGAGGACGGATAAAGAACCAGAAACAACTCACTCCTGAGCAGAAAGGAGTCTACTGGCCAAGGGGGTGAGATGGGCAGGGAAGTGACTGCATGGAGAAGGGGCTTGTTGGGGCTCTCCCCCTGAGACAGGATCCCAGGTCCTCAGCCCTCACCGCCTGGTCTTGGCCACCATGGACTGCGCAATAGCATTGCTCTCCATGAGCAGGTCCAGGGCCTTGGAGGCGCAGCCCACGACGGCGGGAGGCAGGCTGTTGGAGAAGAGGTATGGGCGGGAGCGCTGGCGCAGCAGGTCGATAAGGGCCTTGGGACCAGTCGTGTAGCCACCTGCAGGGGGAGGAGACAGAAACAGAGCGTCATTAGGGACAGGGGGAGGAAGAGCCAACAACAGGACCCTGGGAAATTCCCGCCCCCCCCCAGTAACACAGGCAGCAGAGCCTAGGACCCCAGCTGGTTAGTTTCACTAATGGGTTCCCTCTTGGGTGCCCAGGTGTGATGTCTCCAAAGGAAGGTCAGAAGAGGGTGCACATGGCAGGGCTTGCTAGGCCCCCTTCACCCTTGCTGTAGTGACCCTCGTTGGGTCCAGGTCCTTCGGCTCCTGTCCACATCTTGGTGCTTTCCATCAGTTTTGTACTGTTAAAGGGAGGGGGGCAGAAGGGTTTCGGGGAGCTCCCGGGTACAGGGCCACGTAGAAAAGCCAAGGCCCCAGAAAGGGGAATATCTGAACCTGCTGCTCCTCCAAGTGCCTTCCCCAGCGTTGAGTTGACGATGTCCACTTGGTCCATTACTCCCAGCAGTTCATCAGTACCCCTGCAAGGAGAGAACACGACCCCATCAGCCCTGGCTGCTCCGACCCGGGGGACTGGGCCGTGGCGGCTGTGGCCTGGCACCAGTTCATTGCCATTTTCTCTCCAGCGTGGCTCTGGTGTTTCCTAGTCCTGATGGAGTAGCCACGCCACCAGTGGCAGGTTAACCCAATGGGCATCACTACCTATTTGGATCCCCACTGCCAGCTTTGTGCTAAAACAAAGGATACGCAGAACCAGGACGGTAGCTATGGGTGCAGGCTGTGAAATCCCAATGTGCTGTGCTGTGGGAGGCCTTGTCCATCCAGCAGTAGCATAAAGCAGCAGGGTGCAGGCCAGGGAAGCATGCTGAGCCAGCCTGGCTGGCCTCCTCAGGGGAGTTCTCTCTCCAGATGGGGTGAGGTCACCTCCTGCAGGAGGGAGCCAGCCCTGTTAGCAAAGGCAGCACTGGGGGCTTGGAGCGTAGGATCCTCATCTCTCCCCAGGGCAGGCTGCTCTTACTTCCTGCACCCGGCAAACCAGGGGTTTCATAAGTCAGAGCAGAGACGCGGCCCCTGAGTATGCTCCAAACAAATCCCCGCCCACCTACACCCCAAGACTGAGAACGCTACCCCCAAAATCTGAGCCCACCCTGGTTATGCCACTCCCTGACACAAAGACAGGTGGAGAAAGGAAGGTGCTACCATCTCATAAGGCTGGGGAGGGTCAGTGGCCAGGTGGGGATCCCTTCAAGGACTAGTGTCTCTAAGAATCCACAGCCCCACAAGGAAGAAACCCCATATTCACACCAGTGGCTGGTCTAGCCCCTGAGAGTAAGACATGGGACTAGCAGGAAGGCCTGGTCTCGTACCGCCCATTGGGCCCAAGGAAGCCAGTGGCATGGCATTCATCGATGAAGACGAGGGCCTGGTATTTCTGGGCCAGGCTGCAGATCTCCTTCAATGGAGCGATGTCACCATCCATGGAAAAGGCACCATCGGTAGCCACCAGCCTCAGGCGGTGTTTCTGTGGAAGAGTGTGTGGCAGGAGTGTGTTGCAAGGGATCGTGGGTAAAGACAACTGCTTGAGCAAATCTCTTTGGGAAGTGGGAGGAAATGGAGACTGGGGTCTAGTACTCCCGGTACATGAATATATGGCCCCCATCCACCATCTCCCCTCCATCCATTCTTGAGCTCACATTGTGGCAGGCTTCCTCCCGCCAATGAGCAAAGGATTGGATTCTTGCTAGAGTCTAGCAAGGCTGCTTCGAGTGCTGGCCAAAGGGGGTTACTTCTCTAGAAGATGCAAGGTTATTCTCTGGGGGATGGACACCTTGCTCCTAGACTGGAAGTGGGTCACAGACTGAGTGTACTCCCAGGGCAGAGCACGTCTTTGTACCTGTGCGGCCTGCAGCTTGGCCTCTAGGTCCTGCATGTCCATGTGCTTGTAGCGGTATTTATTGGCCTTGCACAGGCGGATCCCGTCAATTATGGAGGCGTGATTCAGCTCATCCGACAGCACCGCGTCTTCTGGGGTCAGCAGTGCCTGCGGACAGCAAAACAATGGGCTGCGGTGGGTTACGGGGGGAGCATCCTTGCTGGATACATGGGCAAAATTCTGTGTCATCACAGAACTCCTGGCTTGGCAGCATCACTAGCCGACCACCAGAATCCTCTGCACCCTATTGGTGGTCAGGCCACTCATGGAGTAGTGCCAGGGCACCATGTCTCTCCTCATGTCATGCGATACACCACTAAGACTTCTATCTCTCAGCTCCTTTTCCCTGCCATGGGGTTCCTCTCCCTTTGCATTCTTTGTGTGGTTTGTTCCATAAGCCACATCTCCACCAACCCTGCAGGATGTGCTGACTTCCTCTTCCAGGGCTGGGCCTAAGCTAGGGACAGTTGTCCCTTGCCCCACACTTTTGGGATCCTCGCCATCACCATACGTCCACAAGGGGCTACCCATCCTCCCCTGCAGGCCTCACCCACCCTTGCCAGTATGCATGAACTGCTTCCCCTACTTTTTAGGTGGAGTGGCTGCATCCGTTTTGAATTCTCATATGAGCGGGTGCAGAGAGCTCAGGTTGGGGATGTTGGGGTCTTGCAGAAGGTGACCAACAGTGATGGGTCCCTCTGAGGAGACAGCTGGATGGGTTCCACTGCAGAGGCCTACCCAAAACCTAGGATTTGTTGTGATGGTCACCCCTACTAGGAAGGAGGAGATGAAGACTGACTAGAAAGCTCCATGGCACCTCCATGCCACCCCTTCCCTATCTGAGAGCACTACCTCCATAATGCACTCAGCCCCCTGCCCCAGCAGCACACAGAGCCATTAGGCCTCCTCTCTGTCCCTGTCTCATCTCCCTTAACTTCAGCCTGCAACCCGCTGAGGGAAATTAGATCATCAGCAGAAGCAACCGCTTTGGGAGCTTGACTTGTTGCCTATGTGGTCCTTGCCCTTGCTGCCCCCTAAACAAAGCACAACACATGCGCTATGAACCTCAAAGATACCAGCATTGGCATCAAAGCAGCTGGCATAGAGGATGGCGTCTTCTCTCTGGTGGAAACGAGAGATCTTCTCCTCCAGGTTCTTGTGTATATTCTAGAGAGAGCCAAGACAGAGAGTGAGGGGTTTCAATTAACATGACCATTGCTCCAGCTAGAGTTCCCTGCTTGCCATGGTTTTCTGTCTGGGGTGCCTATTTTTCCCCAGATGAGTTTTCTCACCAAGGAACCTACATTGTGGTTATAATTTTTGGTCCCCCAAACCAATCACTGCAACCACAAGATTCCAAACCAACACGGACAGGTGACGTGCGCTGAGGCACTTCCCCATTTTTAACTGGGGCGTTGCCCCAAGATGTTTAAGTGCTACACAAAGGGCCCAGATCCTCAGCGGATGTAAACTGGGCTCGCTTCACTGATGCCATGGAAGCTACCTCAAGTTATTGTAGCTGCAGGTCTGGCCCTGGGAAATTTGGGGTGTTTATTTTAACACTAGAGATCCTCAGGGTTTGTTTTTTGTTTTTTTTGTTTGTTTGTTTGTTTTTTAAACACAACCTTGGGGGTTTTTACTGGTTTAACGCAAAAGCCTACTCTATACCCTTACACTGAGTGCATGTAGGGGCGTGTCTGTGTGACCATGTGTATGGATAAGCATGCAGAGCTGTGTCTGTGTGGACATGCACGTGCCGATAAGTGTTTAGAGAAAGGGAAGCACATGAGCACCTGCCTGCACTGTTGTTATAGGTAACTATGGAGGCAAAGCTAAAGGTTTCTTTCCTCAGTGGTGGATATAGGATTGGTTTGGGGGAAAATCAAGATCCTGGGAAGAGATCGTGGAGAATGGTAGCTAACTAATATGCAAGAGAGAGTGGGATGAGGGCTTTGCCTTCTCCCAGGAGCTCATGTGGAGACCTGGTTATTTGTGGAAGGGTCAGGCTCACACGACAGAGGCGGGGTGGGAGGGGCAGAGTGAGGAATAAAGGGAAGGGGGGGGGACAGTACATTCATGGGGAGTAGGACAGGAGGAGAGAGAGATCAGATGGAGGAGGAAAGGAGAAACAAGTAGGGGAGAAGGGAAGGAAGAGGAGAGAAAAAGAGGGGCTAGAACAGAGAAGCCAGCCACCCAGCCAGCCAGGAGAGGCCAGCCCACACGACAGACCTAAAGCACCCTACTTGGTTCCACCTGGGAGCAGAGCAACTTGGTGGCAGGCAGCACAACAGATGTTTGGGTTTTAGCCCAAGGAAAAGGTGACTACTCCACTCCGGATCACGGCCCCACCCATACCTGCGTCCCACAGATGAAACGGACAGAGCTGAGGCCAGCTCCAAACTTCTCCAGGGCCTCTAGTCCAGAGCGGATCACCTCAGGGTGGCTGGAGAGCCCTAGGTAGTTATTGGCACAGAAATTCAGGATCCCTGCAAAGAGGAGGAGGGCAGGAAGGAGTGAGCAATTCCTACCCACCCCCTGAAGCAGCAAGACAATAGGTTTCAGAGTAGCAGCCGTGTTAGTCTGTATCCGCAAAAAGAACAGGAGGACTTGTGGCACCTTAGAGACTACACAATTTATTTGAGCATAAGCTTTCATGAGCTACAGCTCACTTCATTGGATGCATGCAGTGGACTGAATAGACAATAGAGAAAACCTCAGCCAATAGCAGGAGTGAAGCGAACACACCAAAAGCAGCCAGGTATGTGCCCGGAACCATGGAAACATTCCTGTGTCACACATTCCCAGCCTGCCCCCCTAGGCCGATTACTGGGCAAAAGTAGATAAGTCCAATTGCTTCACAATGACCCATCACTAAGACAGCTTAGTCGGTTTCCCCTCTCTCTCTCCTCACATAAGCACAGGCATGGCAAGGAGGATCCTTCTATCTGGGATCTCCATCCAGTGGGAGACTGGATGCCTGTTGCTTCAGAAGATGTTCAGGTAAATAGGCAGGCCAAGTTTCCGGTTGTTAAATTCAGGTTCCCAAAAAGGGTGATTCAAGGACAGTGCTAAAACCCTGGCTTTTTCTGGTCACTTTGTTTTTTGAATATAGGATGAAAATCTGAAAATGCCGATAAAAATAGGCAAACCAATTCTCAGATGACAACGTGAGCAAGTATCACCTCTTCCAGGCCCTAAATAGAAAACCAATGTCACAACCGAGTCCTGCTCTCTGAACAGACTCCAGTCAGTTGTGACTGGCTCCCAACCACAAATCCCATGTGCTGCTAAGCTCCCTGGCCCTGGGGAGTGACCGGTCACTCAATATTCCTACCACTAGGTCTTTAAGACATACTCCCGGGTGCAGGCCCTACATCTGACACCCTTCGTGGGCACTGAGATTCCACAGTCCAGCTGCCTCAGAGCCGGGAACTAGTGCCCCAGCCCCAGAGCCCCCAGTAGCTTAGACACAGTCCCCAGAGTCCATCTGGCTGTGGGATCACTGGTTTTTTCTAGTTAACCCCTCCCGGGACAACAGGGCAGCAAAGCAAGGACACACAGGCTTAGCAAAGGAATTTCTCACACACACTTTATTCTTAAAAAGCTCAAGAGCGTTACAGATCTATGGAAAACAACAAACTTCGGACACAGCCTCCTCAGTGTCCTCTCCCCCTGGTGAGTCCTGGGTTTGGTTCAAGTCCTTTAGGGGAAGCCAAGCTCCTCCTGTCTCCACTCCTTCCCGCTGTTCCTGGCAATGACTCAGACGGCATGTCTTAAGACAACCTCTGACACCTTTTCTGTGCCTGCTCTTCCTCTGGGGACTTGTCCAACACCCACCACCAGCTTTCAGGCAGGGAGTCAGTCAACAGTATTGGACTTGCCAGTAGAACCCCTGTTGCTCCAGGAGTGCATTGCTGTGCTCTGTCCCAGCTTTTCAGACAGTTTCTGGACGGACATGGGGTCAAAGTCCTGCTAGAGGCTGACTGCTCCAAGCCATACTGAAGATTACATTTGAAATGAAGGTTGAAATACAACAGGTGTTCACAAAACCAAAATGGGATTCTGAAACCGACACTGACAACTCCCCTTCAACCGTCACCATCAGGGAGCTCCCAGCCACAAAGGACCGGGAACTGATAAGGACCAATGCTTATTATTTCCGTTTAACATTTATACCATGGTAGAAGCCAAGGGCCTCAGTCAGTATCAGAATCCTATCGTGCTGGGTAGGTGCTGTGTACACACACACACACAGAAACAGTCCTGGCCCAAAGAGCTTTCCATCCAAATAAACCATAATTATGGCCAGTCAATGCAGACGGGATCAAACCATCTTTAAAAAACAAAAACAAAAAACACCTTTCATGTTCATTAAATTACAAAAAAGGGTGTTTGTTTGTTTGAAATCTGTAGAAATCTAGCAAAATTAGGCCCTGACCACACTGGCTTGCCAAACCATGACCCCATATCCTGCAAATACTTATGCACATGCTTATCCTTACTCACATGAGTAATCCCATTGAACCCAATGAGATCACTCGCATGCTTAAATTAAAGCATCTGCATATGTTTGCAGGATCAGGGTCATCCTAGGCCCTTAAAAAACAGATTAGCAACAAGCATGTTTAAACACAGTTTCTTAATTCTGTTTGAAGAACAGAGTCACAGCCTAAGGGCCTAAAATACACTACAAGCGCCTCAGTGTCAGAGGACTGAGCTGCAATACGCTATCTCAAGACACAGTAAAAAGTTGGTTCTCTCTTGTAGACAGGTCCTTACCTATGCATTAACCATATCGGGGGCATCAGGAAGTCAGCTTCCCCAGTTCTGTTTGTTTGGTTTTTCTGTTGTGATTTAGTATAAATGGGCCGAAATATTGCCAGAGATCGGTACTTGTCTAGACAGTGATATGCAGTCACAGACACAAATCATCAACAGCCAGGTGTGGGTTAAGCTTTTTATAGAATAGGAATATTACATTTCTAGAATATATCTCAGAGTGATACAACCAAACAGCTCATGGAAGGTGGTGGTTGGCCATGTGAGTGGCTTAGGTTTTTTAAGTGGGTTTTGAAATTTATATATGGTGGGGTAGAAATTCTGTGTTTTCTCCATGGGTTTTGTCAAAAAACTAAAGCTCTTACTCTCAATGTACAGGGCCAATTTTTATTATTTGTATTACAATAGTGACCCAACTGTGACTGGGGCTCCATTGGGCTGGGCATCATAACAAAACATAGCAAGAGACAGAGAAAGCATGGGAGAAAGGCAACATTATTCCCATTTGACAGATGGGGAAACTGAGGTAGAGATTCACAATGCTGAGGCCAGAAGGGACCACTGTGATCGTCTATCTGACCTCCTGCATAACACAGGACTTCCCTAAATTAATTCCTATTTAGATTAGAGCATGTCTTATAGAAAAAAAAAATCCAATCTTGATTTTAAAGTTTCCTGTGATGAAGAATCCACCATTACCTTTGGTAATTTGTTCCCATTATTAATTACCCCCACTGTTAAAAAGGTGCACCACACACTGGAAGGAAAAAACAAACAAACAGAAAGTTACTTGGAAATGATGCAAGAAATCCAAAACAACTATCAAAAAAAAAAAACCCTGAGGACAGCCACCCAACACAAAAACAAAAAGTGGAACCAACTACAGCTACCCCACAACCCACAGAACAACAGTGACCCAGAACACCTCCGGGAGAAACCATGGCACCAGTACCTACCACATGGACATTACACGACACCCAAATGTCATCAATTTATCAAGACTACTCCTCACTGGAGATGAATTATCTGTACGCTCCAAGGAGCTAAGCTTCTGTCCCACCACAGAACCTGATGCCGTACTAACATGTGGAAAACTAGAACAATTCCTCCACTGCCTCCGCCCCAAAGAATTATTTCACAATGACACCACTCACAATTACCACGTCCCCACCAGCAATCATAAGAAAAAAGAATCCTCAGATTGGATACCACAGAGTGGATGAAACCACACCCATGATTACATTGATTGCTTCAGGGGAAAATATTGACTGAGAAATCCTTAACAAACATCACATCCACCATAATCTATCCACCACCGAGAGGACAGCCATAGAGTCCTGAAATCTAACCACCAGATAGTTATCAAACCAAAGTCAAAGGGAGTGCCACTGTAGTCCTCAACTATGATGACTATGTTAATGAGGCCAACTGACAACTCTCTGACACCACCTACTATAAAGAACTCAAAAAAGACCCCACACCACAATTTACCCAGCAATTTAGGAATATCATCAAATCCTTCTCCAAACAACTCCAAGAGAAACTCTATAAACTCATCCCCCATGAACCCATGCCAGGCACCTTCTACATGCTTCCCAAGCTACACAAACAAAGGAACCCAGGTCAACCCATCATATCTGACCACAGCACTCTTACTGAAGGAATATTGGGACTCATAGAAACCATCGTCAAACCACTCACCGCACAAAGGCCCAATTTCCTCCAGGACACAACCGATTTCCTCCACAAGCTCTGTAACATTAACAACCTCCCTTGGAACACCATCCTCACCACCATGCATGTCACTTCCCCATACAACAACATCCCTAACAATGACGACATGGCTGCCTGCCTCAAATATTTACAAGACAACGGACAAACCTCAGATATCCACCCCAAACGCTCTCCCAACTCATCCATTACATCCTCACCCAAAACAATTTTACATTCAACAAAAACCTTGTCTAAACCATGGGAACAGCCCTGGTTACTAGGATGGCTCCCCAATATGCCAAACTCTTTGTTGGCTACCTTGAAGAATTTCTGGACAAGTGCACCACAAAACCAATTATATATCTGAGATACATTGATATTTTCATCCTCTGGACAGAAGGCTTAAACTCCCTCACAGATTTCCACCACAACTTCAGAAACCACTATCTGTCCATTAAACTCTCTCTGGAACACTCCCACAGTAGCATCAACTTCCTGGACACCCAATCAGCTTCAGCAATGGAACCCTACAGACAACTATATACAAGAAACCGACGGATCGCCACACCTACCTTCACAGATCCAATAACCACCCCTAACACACCAAGAAATCTGTTATCTATAGGCAGGCACTCAGGTACCACAGAATATGGTCAGAGGAGAAAATCTGAGATATACACATTAACACACTCAAAACCAACTTCACCAAACAAGGACACTCCAGAGAAGTAGATCGCTTCATGGAACAGGCCACCGAAATACCCCAAGAGAACCTGCTTTGATACAGAAATAAATCCCCTTCACCCCACGCTGGAACCCATATGGGGTTTCATCAAACAACTACAATCCATACGGAGTGGAGACCTCATCCTGAAAAAAAAAAAATCTTTTCTGATGCCTCACTTCTGGCCTTCAAACAGCCTCCCCAAGCTCATCATCAGAAGCAAGCTTCCCACAAATCAAAACACACCAACTCAAAGCAGCACTGGACCGTGCCAGAACAACAAATGCAAACCTGCAGACATATCTCCACTACTATAATGATCAACATCCCCTACAACACACCTTTCGAAAACCATACATCCTACACATGCCTATCACATGTGGCGTACCGCAATCAGTGCACTAAATTCCCCAGTAACAACGATGTGTGTGAAACCAGACAACCATTACGATTTCAAATGAACTCACACAGGAAAATGATAAAAGACAAAAATAGCCTATCGCCTGTGGGTGAACACTTTTCACTCTCTCCCAGTGCCGCGCCACGACCACACAAGCGCTGCGTTGCCAGTGTAGACTAGCCCTTAGAGCGTCTTCACCCTACAGCAGGGCAGCTGCTTCTCTGCAGGTTTAGGCCTGCCCTTAGCTGTGACGCTCAGAGTACCTTTCCCAGCCCTGAAGAGCTCTGTGGGACTTGAAAGCTTGTCTCTCCCCAACAGAAGTTGGTCCAATAAAAGCTATGACCTCACCCACCTGGTCTCCACCTTATTTCAAGTCTGAAGAGACAGAGAGTCAGGCTATGTCTACACTAGTACTTTTGTTGGAAAAACTTTTGTCTGTCAGGGGTGTGAAAAAAAAACCCCAACGTCTTTGAGTGAGATAAGTTACACTGACAGAAGCGCGAGTGTAGACAGTCCTACGTCAGCAGAAGACATAGCTACTGCCGCTTGCGGGGAGGTGGTTTAATTATGCCGACAGGAGAGCTGTGCCACTGTAAGGTCTCTAGCGTAGACATAGCCTTAGGCTTTTAACGACATGGCTTTTAACAACATGGCTGTGTCGCTACAGCCATGCCACTAAAAGTCGCACAGCGTAGCCGCTGTTTGTTGTCTCTCCTGCCAACAAAAAACTTCCACCCCCAATGAGCGGCATTTGCGTTGTTGGCAGGAGCGCACTGTTCACACTGGCGCTTGTCGTTGGCAAAACTTTTGTCTTTTGGGGGGATTGAGGGGGTGTGGTAACACCTCTGAAAGACAAAAGTTTTGTCGTTCAATTGCCAGTGTAGACATAGCACAAGTGACTTGCCTGAGGTCATGCAAGAAATCTGCTGAAGAGTGAAGAACTCATCTTCCAAGTCCCAGTCCAGTGCTCATAAATACTACTGCCTTGCATTTGTCACCCAAAAAACCTTAAAAAGTGCCAGCAATGCCCCTCTGCCATGTACATTGGTCAAACTGGACAGTCTCTACGTAAAAGAATAAATGGACACAAATCAGATGTCAAGAATTATAACATTCATAAACCAGTCGGAGAACACTTCAATCTCTCTGGTCACGCAATCACAGACATGAAGGTCGCTATCTTAAAACAAAAAAACTTCAAATCCAGACTCCAGCGAGAAACTGCTGAATTGGAATTCATTTGCAAATTGGATACTATTAATTTAGGCTTAAATAGAGACTGGGAGTGGCTACGTCATTATGCAAGGTAGCCTATTTCCTCTTGTTTTTTCCTTACCCCCCCCCCCCCAGATGTTCTGGTTTAACTTGGATTTAAACTTGGAGAGTGGTCAGTTTGGATGAGCTATTACCAGCAGGAGAGTGAGTTTGTGTGTGTATGGGGGTGGGGGGGATGTGAGAAAACCTGGATCTATGCAGGAAATAGCCCGACTTGATTATGTAAAGAGTTGTCACTTTGGATGGGCTAGCACCAGCAGGAGAGTGAATTTGTGTGGGGGGGTGGAGGGTGAGAAAACCTGGATTTGTGCTGGAAATGGCCCACCTGTTGATCACTTTAGATAAGCTATTACCAGCAGGACAGTGGGGTGGGAGGAGGTATTGTTTCATATTCTCTGTGTGTATATAAAGTCTGCTGCAGTTTCCACGGTATACATCTGATGAAGTGAGCTGTAGCTCACGAAAGCTCATGCTCAAATAAATTGGTTAGTCTCTAAGGTGCCACAAGTACTCCTTTTCTTTTTTCTTAAAAAGAAGGAACAAATTCATTCCTAAGCGCTGCAGTGATCACTCTGCTTCTTGAAGTGAGAGTTTTGATTGCCTTATTTTAACTGGCATAAACACAAACATTATTATTGGTCATAAAATCATCCAGCTCTTTTTTAAATACTCCAGTTGCAGTATTTGACTCCGTGACTTCCTGTAGCAAGGATTCCACAGGCTGGATTACACACAGCAAGAAGCAGTATTTCCTTTGACTGGCTTTAAATTTACTTGCCATTAACTTAATCAAGTGATCCCTTGTTCTCATATTATGGGACTGCATAAGAGGGAAGGATCTGACCATCTTTCACTATAGTCCTCATAATAATAAATCTGTCCGTTATAGGCACCGAGGCAGGTCAAATTAGGCCCAAAATGTATTTTTTACGAACAAACAAAAATAAAATGATGTTTTAGAAAAACGGACACCCACAGAATTGGGTTTTGTTTTTTAATTAAAAGAGAAAGTTTTCAAATAAAAAGACAAAAACAAATGAAAAGCCCCATACTATCTTCACAAACTGCCTTGCCACATTGTGCTTGTACAGAACCCAAAAGATATATTGACTAGAAACAAAACTGAAATTGGCTAATATAACATCATTGTCCAAGGTGAGAGAAATACAAAAAATAAACAGTGTATAAACAATGTCCATTAAACTGGATGTTCAATAGTCTTTGTTTTACATTTTAAAAAAATATTAGTTTAGCCTGACAATGCTTAAATCTTCTCGAACACTTCTCCCACCTAAATTAAACAATCCTTCGTTCTGTAATCTTTTGGTGTATGCAATTTCTACCCAGGACCTATCGATCTTCTCAGCTACCCCTTTTGTAATCTGAAAACACATTGCTCTAAAGCGGGGGTTTCCTGAAATAATACTGTATTTTCCATGTCTTTTATAAAACACAATAATCATGTTCATGTTTTTACTGCGTGTGCGTACACGGTTCTCTCTCCAGTTCTCTCCCCCCTTCCCGATCATTAGCACATGGGTGAGTCAGGCTGTTTTGGTTTATATTCATTATCTGATGAATATCAAAGCTGAATTTCGTCGGCCACAGTGCTGCACTCTCCCCTATATAGTCTTAAATTCGTCTGGAGTTTCTTATAATCCTCTGCCCTGTGGGTCTCTCCTCTCCCACTGCCTAGCCAGCACCGGAGACGCGTGACATTTCGTTGATGCAATACCTACCTCCTCTGCTGCCTTCTACGTGGATATGTGGCCCTTGTTTTGATGTTATAACCCTCTCACTCTTCCAGGTACCAGCGCCTCGGATGCTCTCCAGCTCAGCCTCCAGGACGTGGCTGAGTTGGGCCAGGGCAGCCCTCGCCCTGTAGGCCCTGCACCGCCCCGGGGAGAGGGGGGAGCTGAGGAGACGGCGGCCCCACATTCCCCCAGCGCCGCGACACCGAGACAAGGCAAGCGGCAAAGAGCCTGGGGAGGAAACATACGGCGGAGGCGGAACCCGAACCAGCCAATCAGAAGGCGCACCAGCCAGCGACGGCGTTTATTTAAGGGGCCAGGGCTAACAGCCTAGACTAGGGGTGTGGGGGAAGCCGGAGCCAGCGCCTGAAACGTGCCCAGCTCTGGTCAGCGACCCCGGCCCTAGGGTTGAGGGGCACTGACCCAGCCCTGCCTGGGTCTCGTAAGTGTAAGAACAAGTGGGTACTACAGAGGAGGATTGAGGTACATGGGGGACCCCAGGACTGGAACAGGGCAGTTGGGACCACAGGCCAAGAGCAGAACGTAGGGACAGAGGGATGGGGTTGTCCAAGGGGAATGGGAAAGCCGGAGCTGCTCCAGGTCATGACTGAATCCAGGCAGGGGCAGGTTTAAGGGTCAGAGTTTGGTCAGCAAATCCGCTGCCTGGGGTTCAATGGTCACGTCGCCTTAAGCTTATTTAAACATGAAGAGGAAAAAAACAAAACACACACAAACACCCCAATCAAAAATCACAGGCCTAAACAAAAGTGGACTCTAACTGTGTTGGCTTGCATTTCCATGTATTGGAACCTCCCACCACAGCAACATGTTTCCTTGGCAAAGTGCTCTATGATTCTGTCCAGCTCCAACCTTGCGATCTCATCTTTCTCTGTTTTAAGGAGAGCAAGGTCACGCCACTGTGTCTGTAATAGTGTTGAACACATAGTTTTTGACACATCCTAATGTGCTTTTTGCACATTCATCACCAGCCACTTGGTAGGGTGAGAAAGATTCAACACATTTCCATTTCTGGTAAGGTAAAACATCATCAAGAGAACTTGACACTATGAAATTCAAGTAGCTCTGGACTCCAACTGACAAATTGAACACCTCTGTGTCTTTTGTAAAATAATACCTCTTGAAAGACATAATCTTGTGAATTCCTCTGAGTTTAAGAACTTCCTCCTTTGACTTTTCTAAAGTTATTCTGAAGTTGTCTGGGATGGAGGAAACCAGATAGAATAACGACCTCTTCATACCTCTCACACTGAGATTTTAGTTCCCCAATCATATTGTCTAAGATGTCAAATATTTCCTTTGATAGTTATCTTTTGCTTCTAACACAGAATCATGTGCAAATTCATCATCCCGGCGGTGTACATGTCTCTTCCTGTGACTTGAATAGTTTGCACTTTCAAAACCTATTGCTTCTTACCTGTTGTGAGATTCTTTTATAATTTCCTCACACTTTTCTTCAGATCTGAATTTGCATAGCTCATTCACTGTGCTCTCAAATATCCAGAGCACTTGAAACAGATCAATTTTCTTTGACCAAAGGACTCCAGAGACTGCAGCCACCGTGACTAAGATCCTAGGCCACTATAACAGGTTGAGGTAGAACATCCAACCCATCAAAGACAGGTTGCTTTTTGCTCAACATATGTCTCACAACTCTTGCATTCAATAACAATTCCATCTTCTAGGCATTCAATTATACTCTGAAAATTTACTATCATTGCCTCAGTGGCTTTCATTCACACTGCCCATCTAATCTTGCAGAATACCTTTAAATTTAAAGGACTCCTTTGTTCTTCAGAAGCCTGTCCAATTTCATCTGTTGCATCAATCCTTCCAACTTCTTCAGTGCACCATCAAGTTCCTCTTCTCTTTGCAAAACTGTACTCTCTCAAGTAAGATTTGAAGATACAGATTATTTTTAGACTTAATCTTTAGTTTTTCCAATTAATGATTAGAGTTCGCAAAACATTTATATATTTCCTGCAAAGTTGTGAAAACCTTCAGGGCCAGACAGGCCTTAACTTCAGCAGCATGCACCAAAACTAGGTTAATCTGATGTGCTGGACAATGGATGTATGGTGCATACACGTTGTCTCCCTTTCCTGAAAGCTATTCTCTCAATTTTGCTTGCAAACTTCCATGATCCCCAGCCATAACATTGGTCCCATCATATCACTATCCAGACATATATTTGGGTTGTAATCCATAACTGCAGAATAAAACATTAGTTAACTGGTCATACAAGGATGCAGCATCTGTCTCATTGCCACAAAACTAACAAAGTGATATTTTATAGCTACTTTTCCTTTGGTATGCTCAATACCAACACAACGAAGCAAAATGGCTATTTGATCAACATGGCTAATATCTGTGGTTGCATCTGCAGTGACAGTAACAAAAACTTAGCTTATTTGTAGCTATTAAACATGCACCTCCTGGTTTCTGATGCCAAAAGACTCATAAGTTCATCAGTAATTGTCTTGCTCAAGTACTGTATTTGGTTCTCTTGGTGTCACTGATATGTTGGGCAAAAGCTGTATTATGTCTGGCAAGTAGCTTGATTATGCTCAAGTACATATCACAACTGTTGCTCTCCAACACTTCACAGTGGCTGTGGAAGGAGAGATGTAAACTAGCTAAAATTTTGACCGTGTCAAGCAATATTTTTAGTATTTCTTGCCATTTCCTAATATTTTCAGCTGCTTGTTTATGAAAACAAGCATTGATACTATGACCCTTTGTGAACTGTAGAGCTGCTATATGACTGCTTATGTTGTTTGCTCCTCCCATTAAGAGACGTTGATGTTAACATATTCTTCCCGTCATTTGAAAATCTATTACCCACATTGATTTGTGAGTGTCTGTATCCCTGGACAACCAACAAATGTGACAGTATGCATAATCGGAAAGATATGGGTATGTTAGGCAGTTGGCATGCAAATCTACATGCAGTGCATTTTTCATTCTGTAAAATGAAAAGGAAAAATGGTAGTTCGTCGGGAAAAATGGAAACTGTCCAGTTGGTATATCACTTCCAGTGGACTGGCAAGAATCAATACATGAAGCATACGCAATAGGGCAGGTAATAATACTGAATCTGGAAAGTGACTTTTATCAGATGGGAACTTCAAACCTATTTCAGCAGGAAGACAGCTTTGACCTGCTTCATTGCTGACATGCTCATCTACATGATCTTTGGTTTGGTTTTTTTGTTTTAAGATAATCTGTGGTATCTTTGGCTTTATTGGTTTGTAGCTCATCGTACAGGATCTTCAGTTGCGCTGGTTCCAAGCAGAGTATCTCTGGAAATATCATCAGCTCCTTACCACTAGAGGTGCAGCTTCCGTGGTACCGCACTACTCGTTTTCCTGACTTAAACCTTGCCACAATGACAGGTTCATACTTGCTGAATTGATATGCAGTTCCTGACTTTCTACTTCAGACTGCGGGGGTTGATCAGGAAGCGTATAAAAACGCAGTTACCTGCCTTTCATATCCGTTGTTCTTCTAGATGTGCTGCTCATGTCCATTCCATGTTAGGTGTGCGTGTGCCGCATGCACCGCTGCCGGAGATTTTGCCCCTAGTGGTATTCGTAGGGCTGGTGCTAGTCTTCCCTAAAGCCCTGCGCTCATGCGCCTGTATAAGGGGCGCCGCTGGCCCCGCACCATAGGCGCCGACTCCGTGGGTGCTCCGGGGCTGGGTGCTCTGCACCCACCAGCAGCCAAGTTCCCCTCCCCGCCCCGCCTCACCTCCTCCTCCGCCTCCTCCTCTGAGCGCGCCGCGTCCCTGCTCCTCCACCTACCTCCCCGCGCTTGCCACCACCAAACAGCTGTAGCAAGCTCCGGGAGGGAGGGGGGAGGAGCAGGAATGTGGCCCGCTCAAGGGAGGAGGCGGGGAAGAGGTGGGGCCAGGGAGGGAATTTGGGAAAGGAGTCGGTATAGGGGCAAGGAGGGGGCGGAGTTGGGGCGGGGACTTTGGGGAAGGGGCTGGAATGGGGGCGGGAGGGGGCGGGGCAGGGTGGAGTCGGGGCGGGGCCAGGCAGAAGGGAGTCGAGCACCCACCGGCGCCAGTAGAAGTCAGCGCCTATGCCCCACACCCCTCCAGTTTCTTCTTGCTGTCCACTCAGACAGTGGGGAAGGAGAGTGGGTCATGGAATTGACATGAGCAACACATCTCGAAGAACAGTTACGAAAGATAGGTAGCCATTTTTTCTTCTTCAAGTGCTTGCTCATGTCAATTCCCTGTTAGGTGACTCACCAGCAGCATCTCTGGAGGTGGGCTAGGAGTCCAGGGACACAGCTCTTCTGAAACTTGCATTGTCTCTGGCCTGTTGGGTAGTGGCGTAGTGAGACGCAAATATGTGCACGGATGACCATGTCACGGCCCTGATAATGTCCTGTATTGGTATTTGTGGCAGGAAAGCCGCTGAAGATGCTTGTGCCCTTGTTGAGTGGGCCCTTATGATGGCCGGAGGCGGGGTTCCCACTTGCTCACAGCAGACCCAGGTACAGGCCGTGATCCAGGACAAGTTCCTCTGGGCTGACACCTGGAGCCCTTTCATTCTGTCTGCTACCACAACAAAAAGCTGCATCGATTTGCACAAGGGTCTTGTCCTATCAATATAAAAGGCTATGGCCCTTCTAATGTCCAGAGAATGCAGATGCTGTTCTTCTTCTGTCTTGTGAGGTTTGGGGAAGAAGACCAGCAGAAAGATGTCTTGACTGATGTGAAATTGCAACACTATGTTGGATAGAAAGGCTGGGTGGGGAAGCAGCCAGTCCTTATCTTTGAAGAAAACCATATTTTTGGGTATGTGGCCAGAAGCAAAAAGGGGAAGCAAAAGTGGATGGGAACCTGGGAGGCAGTGACCATGAAATGGTCGAGTTCAGGATCCTAACACAAGGAAGAAAGGACAGCAGCAGAATACAGATCCTGGACTTCAGAAAAGCAGACTTTGACTCCCTCAGGGAACTGATGGGCAAGATCCCCTGGGAGAATAACATGAGGGGGAAAGGAGTCCAGGAGAGCTGGCTGTATTTTAAAGAATCCTTCTTGAGGTTACAGGGACAAACCATCCCGATGTGTAGAAAGGATAGTAAATATGGCAGGCGACCAGCTTGGCTTAACAGTGAAATCCTTGCTGATCTTAAATACAAAAAAGAAGCTTACAAGAAGTGGAAGATTGGACAAATGACCAGTGATGAGTATAAAAATATTGCTCGGGCTTGCAGGAGTGAAATCAGGAAGGCCAAATCACACCTGGAGTTGCAGCTAGCAAGAGATGTTAAGAGTAACAAGAAGGGTTTCTTCAGGTATGTTAGCAACAAGAAGAAAGTCAAGGAAAGTGTGGGCCCCTTACTGAATGAGGGAGGCAACCTAGTGACAGAGGATGTGGAAAAAGCTAATGTACTCAATGCTTTTTTTGCCTCTGTCTTCACGAACAAGGTCAGCTCCCAGACTACTGCACTGGGCAGCACAGCATGGGGAGAAGGTGACCAGCCCTCTGTGGAGAAAGAAGTGACTATTAGGGACTATTTAGAAAAGCTGGACGAGCACAAGTCCATGGGGCCGGATGCGTTGCATCCGAGAGTGCTAAAGGAGTTGGCAGATGTGATTGCAGAGCCATTGGCCATTATCTTTGAAAACTCATGGCGATCGGGGGAGGTCCCGGATGACTGGAAAAAGGCTAATGTAGTGCCCATCTTTAAAAAAGGGAAGAAGGAGGATCCTGGGAACTACAGGCCAGTCAGCCTCTCCTCAGTCCCTGGACAAATCATGGAGCAGGTCCTCAAGGAATCAATTCTGAAGCACTTAGAGGAGAGGAAAGTGATCAGGAACAGTCAGCATGGATTCACCAAGGGTAAGTCATGCCTGACTAATCTAATTGCCTTCTATGATGAGATAACTGGCTCTGTGGATGAAGGGAAAGCAGTGGACGTATTGTTCCTTGACTTTAGCAAAGCTTTTGACACAGTCTCCCACAGTATTCTTGCCAGCAAGTTAAAGAAGTATGGGCTGGATGAATGGACTATAAGGTGGATAGAAAGCTGGCTAGATTGTCGGGCTCAACGGGTAGTGATCAATGGCTCCATGTCTAGTTGGCAGCCGGTATCAAGTGGAGTGCCCCAGGGGTCGGTCCTGGGGCCGGTTTTGTTCAATATCTTCATAAATGATCTGGAGGATGGTGTGGATTGCACCCTCAGCAAGTTTGCAGATGACACTCAACTGGTAGGAGTGGTAGATACCCTGGAGGGTAGGGATAGGATACAGAGGGACCTAGACAAATTGGAGGATTGGGCCAAAAGAAATCTGATGAGGTTCAACAAGGACAAGTGCAGAGTCCTGCACGTAGGACAGAAGAATCCAATGCACCGCTACAGACTAGGGACCGAATGGCTCGGCAGCTGTTCTGCAGAAAAGGACCTAGGGGTTACAGTGGACGAGAAGCTGGATATGAGTCAACAGTGTGCCCTTGTTGCCAAGAAGGCCAATGGCATTTTGGGATGTATAAGTAGGGGCATTGCCAGCAGATCAAGGGACGTGATTGTTCCCCTCTATTCGACATTGGTGAGGCCTCATCTGGAGTACTGTGTCCAGTTTTGGGCCCCACACTACAAGAAGGATGTGGAAAAATTGGAAAGAGACCAGCGGAGGGCAACAAAAATGATTAGGGGACTGGAACACATGACTTATGATGAGAGGCTGAGGGAACTGGGGATGTTTAGTCTTCAGAAGAGAAGAATGAGGGGTGATTTGGTAGCTGCTTTCAACTACCTGAAAGGGGGTTCCAAAGAGGATGGCTCTAGACTGTTCTCAGTGGTAGCAGATGACAGAACGAGGAGTAATGGTCTCAAGTTGCAGTGGGGGAGAGTAGGTTGGATATTAGGAAAAACTTTTTCACTAGGAGGGTGGTGAAACACTGGAATGCGTTACCTAGGGAGGTGGTGGAATCTCCTTCCCTAGAAGTTTTTAAGGTCAGGCTTGACAATTTAGTCGGGGATCGGTCCTGCTTTGAGCAGGGGGTTGGACTAGATGACCTCCTGAGGTCCCTTCCAACCCTGATATTCTATGATTCTAAGCCCCTGCAGATCCTGCACTTATCTTGGACTTGAGCCTCCCCCAAGCATTTTTGGCAGCTGGAATGGGGGTTGCTCACCGGCACTGGCATGGGTTTAGTATAGGGTGCACATGGTTTGAAGCCCAAGGCTCAGAGCATGCCCCGTCCCTGGAGCAACGTCCCTTAAGGGGACTAGCTAACTAACAAGAACTAGAACTGACAACTACTAACTATTTACAAGAAGAGATCTGTAAACCACTAGGGGAGGCTTGCCGAAGCAAGAGAAGAGGACTGTTCCAGCAGCCGTCATGGGCAGTAAGAAGGAACCGGAGGAGTGCGGGGCCGGCAGCACCCCTTATACTGGTGCATGAGTGCAGGCCACCAGGGGATACTAGAGTCAGCCCTATGGATACAACTAGCAGGGAAATCTTTGGCAGGAGGGCACGCGGCACACACACAGCTAACATGGAATCGACATGAGCAAGTACTTGAAGAAGAATGATAGTTTCTGCTGCTTAGGATCTCTGGAGGCAGTTTGTAATAAATGTCTTTTTGCTTTCTAAAACCAGACTTGTATGTGTATTTATGGTTTTTCATTTTCAGACATCTTCCAGTGTGAAAATAACTAAGTTGGAAGTCTAGGTCTAAATAGAATGTATTTTTGTGCTTCTTAATTTATCCTTCAGTTGTGAGGGTAGTCCTAAAAAAATGTTGATTGTCTCTGCAGAATTTAGCAGTGACAGGCAGAACCAGAGTGGGGAATGGGTGCAGAGAGTGCTGTGGGAGCGGCTGGAACGTATGGCGTATTCAAGTAGTCAGAATGCAGGGGTGCAGCCTTTAAGCCTGCTCACCCTGGATACGCCGGGCTAACTGGATGTCCTTAAGCATGATGGTGACTCTCTTGCCGTGAATAGCACAAAGGTTGGTGTCCTCAAAGAGCCCCACCAAGTAGGCTTTGCTCGCCTCCTGCAGGGCCACAACAGCCGAGCTCTGAAAGCACAAGTCAGTTTGGAAGTCCTGGGCGATTTCATGCACCAGGCGCTGGAAGGGCAGCTTGCGGATGAGCAAAGCTCAGTAGATTTCTGTGAGCAACAGATCTCTTGCAGGGCAACAGTGCCGCACACACCCCTCAGTGTCCCACAGCAAGAGGAGGTTATGGAAACAAACTACAGTTCCCAGGCTGCTGCTGAGAAACGTGGTTTGTTTCCATAACCTCCTCTTGCTGCATACTCCAGTACTGGAGCATGCCCAGTGGCTGCAACCCCTGCTGGATAGGTAAGAAATTCCTTCGACTCCCAGCCACTGGTGGGCATGCTCAAATGCTGTGGGAAGTTTGCAAAAGCAGAGCAGGACAGGTCGGTGGGTGGAACCCTGGGGCTGATGGCCAGGTGAGATGTTAGAGGGTAGACACATGCAACCCATTCAGTTGCCCTGAAGCAGCAAGATGAACCCTGCCCCCTTGCCATGGTGACTGACTCAGTTACTTGTGAGAGTGGGACCCTAGAATCGAGTGGGAGGGGGCAGATGGCAGAGGAACAGGTGGTGCAGCTGCTCAGGGGTCCATGTGTAACGACGACAGACCCCGGTCATCAGCGGGCGAGATCAAACCTGGGGCCTCTGGAGCTTAGTGCATGAGCCGCTACTGCATGAGCTAAAAGCCAGCTGGCTCTTAGCTAAGACTGTAGAGCAGACTCACGTTAACTCTGTAAGTGGTCTCAGTGCCACTAGATGGGACAGAACACCACACCCAGAAGGTGTACTGTATGGGTTACATATGCACTTGCAGGACCCCTGCAGGCTCAGCGCTGCTCAGCCACACAACATACACCTGGCCCAGGCTGCTGCCATTGTTCGCAGCCTGCTGGAACCTGTAGGAGGAGCAATGCGCTGGTCCCCACTGCTCACTTTTGAGTTTGCCTGGGGAGGGAGGCCTCCAAAATGGTGGCTCTGCCATGAATTCTGATTAGCGGGTACCACCAATGATCAGAGGCCCCTCCTCCCCTCCAGCTGACCAGGCAAATTCAAATGTGGGCAGCAGCAACCAGCAAGGCTGCTCTTCCTTGTGGCTCTGACTGCAACTCTGGTAGCAGCAGCAGCAGCGATTCAAGGCTCTGGCTCCGGCTCCTACGACAGCAGTTCTGTCTTTGGTGGGAGCAGTGGTCCTCGCCCTAGGAGGCAGCAGCAGCACTGGTACACAGCCCGGGCCAGAGGGAGCAGATGGCAGAGCCTGGAGCTGGGGAGGAGGGGAACGGGGGAGCAGAGGCAGAGATGACTGCAGGGGTGGGGGAAGGGAGTTTATTTTAATGAATGTGGGATATGTGATGGCATGTGGGGTACCACAATCTAAACCTGGACCGGGGGCCATCTTTTTGTTCCTCTGCCACTGGCAGATGGGAGAGGGAGATGGGGGACCCAGACTCGGAGGAGTGGGGAGGCAGTCAGCATTTGCTGACCCTTCTTACTGTTAAATCTGCCACTCTAGCCAGAATATGGCATAGCAAAGGCTAGCAGAGGTCAGGACAGAAAAGCATTGGCAAAATTGTACAAATGGTCCCCAGAAACAGAATGCCTGAGCAGCGGCCTCAGAGTCTGCTTTTCCACAGCCAGCTGGGATGCAGTAAAAGATTCTTTCAGTACACTGACAATATTTCAGTGGCAGAGTGCAATTGACAAATCAGAAAAGATGGAAGGTGATTTGGGCACTTTCTGTGCTCAGGGTATTCTGGCTTGGATACCCCAGTCTGTCAACCTAGAAGCCAAGTGGCATTATGCTGGTGAAATTCCCCTTGTCACCACTGCCTTTTCTTGGAGGATAATCTCTTTGGATAATCTCCCAATCTCTTTCAATTGTTCCGACGCTGTGCAATACCCCATGCTCTAGGTCTAGAGTTTTTCCATAGTTCAGGAACCAGCAAACTTTCCTTATTCCTTCAGCACCTTCTTACAAACCAGAGAGCTATCAGTGTCTTTTCAAGTTGGAAGAGGAATAACACCTTACCACCCAACCGTGTGTGCACACATGCATAACCCCTTCTCCCCATGTTCCCTTTCTTCCCATGTCCCCCTCCCCATCTTGTGTATTTTTAAATACTAAAGAATACAAAAGACAGTGAATGAGGGAAATTTCAACCTTCCTCTATTTGTTTATTTGCTGTTGTTGTTTTAAACTCTAAAATTACAAAGACAGCAAATTATTTCCTACACAAATTACATTTACAAAATAAAATGAACAAGCGTCAATCCTATGAGATTTTCACTTGGTTTTAAACAGCAAACCCACCAAATATACTTTTTTGTTTTTACTGGAATATTGGAAATATCCCCTCCACACTGCCCTCCCAACCACCCCTCCCCCCACCCCCACAACCTTAAGCAATAACAGTACACAGCTCCAGTTCCATAAAGCAACTTTTGACAGATTCAGTATCGGTTACATTTCTTTTTTCCCCACTCCCCCCCCCCCCAATCAAAAAAATCCACACCTAAAGAAACTGTTGGTCTTGTGCCCTTTCTATTGTAGATGTATGGCTACATACCAAAGCTATGGATCAGGAAGTGGGCGCTGCAGAGTTGGAAAGCACTCAGAGAACCCAGCATTACAGTCAGTGGTGAAGAGATGGTTTTCTTAACCCCTTCTCTTAACCCACAAGATATTACAGATTCTAGAGGGATTAGGATGATGCTTCTCATGCATTTGGAAGCAGAACCTCTTTTTTCTCTCATTTCTTTTGAGGGGGTGGGGGAATTAGACCTCACCCCCGTTTCCACTTCAATTCCATCAACCATGATTTTCTGCAAATCCAGCCTTTTTGAGGAAAAATCCACTTTGCAAATCCCACCAGGAAATCTCCACTGATCCCCGTTTTAAAGCCTCTCAGTTAAAAGGCAACCTCCTCCCACAAGAGCAAAGTAGGTGGACAGATTACCAACTCCAGCCCATTCCTCTCACTGGGGTGGGGAAGACACATCACATGCATCATGAGCTGGTCTCCCTGTCATTAGTGTGTGTGTGTGTGTGTATATATATATATATATATATATGGGAAATGCTGAACCATCAGACTGAGGTTAAAGAAAATGTAATTTATGCTACAGCAATTAATCCCATGTGATCAAGATCTTCCAGCACAGTTATTTTTCTCAGACCCCCTTCATTTAGAGGTCTTTGTCCCCACACTCTGGCATGGGCAAGTTCCATGCACAGCCAATTTACCTGTATGATACCCTAGAGCTGGTAGGAGACTGGGGAACTCAATTCCCTTTTATCCAACATGGATTCCCCCCTGCTCCCAAAACACAAATAAGTATTTCATACATTAAAAAAAATAGAGAGCTCTAAGATTACAACAGAAGAAAAAACAAACCAATAACACTTGTAAGACAAGTCTCAGCACTGCGTTGTTGTTTTTTTTAGTAATTGAATTATTTTAACTATTTCAGGGAAATAACAGTCCAGTCTTTTATAAAGTTGCAATAGAAAGAGAGAAGAGAATAAAGAAGAAAACTATTTACAGAAGTAGAGGTGAAGAAGAATGTCCAAGAAAGATCCCAGACTTGCACTTCACTTCTTCTTGGCTGATTTCTTCGCACTGGACTTTGCTTTGGGTTTTGATGGCTTTGCCTTTTTGGGCTTCAGTGCCTTCACTGGCTTGGCCTTGACAGTTTTTGGCTTCTTGGCTTTCTTTGGAGCAGCCGCTGGCTTCTTTTTGGCTTTCTTGGCGGCAGCTTTGGGCTTCTTGGCTGAGGACTTGGTGGCAGCTTTCTTGGGTTTAGCTGTTTTCCTGGGCGTCGTGGCCTTCTTGACTTCCTTCTTGGCTTTCTTGGCTGGAGGTGGCTTCTTGGGTTCATCGGCCTTGGCCAGGCGGAAAGAACCAGACGCGCCGACCCCTTTGGTCTGCTTGAGGACACCAGTGGTGACCAGCCTCCTGATGGCCAACTTGATTTGGAAGTCAGCGTTCTCCCCCACTTTGTAGTGGCTCTTAATGTATTTCTGGATGGACTGGCGAGAGGAGCCGGCCCGGCTCTTTTCAGCCTGGATGGCGGCCACTATCATGTCAGAGTACTTGGGGTGGTCTGTTGACTTCTTGGCCGCCTTGGCCCGTTTGGGCTTCGCCGCAGGAGCCGAGGCAGAATTCTCCGTCATCTTTTGCTTTCCCTTCGGGCCAAGGGAATCGGAAGAGCCCTGTGCACGGAGTCCTCAAGCCGCCTCGCTGCCCCCTGGCTCCCACGCACTCTCGCCACGTGCGATGCTTCGTCCCAGTGGCCACGCGGAAGGCCGGCCTGCAAGACGGGCGCTGGGCTTCTCCTGGCAACGGACAGACGAGTTGGCCCCCTCGTGACCGGCGTCCCCTCCTGGCGGTGGCAGGTGCCTCTCTGTGGCTCGGTCCCTTGTGGGCCTGGTCTGCGCCTCGGTGTCTGTCAGTCAAGGCCTGGGGTCCCCCTGTCAGGCTGTGAGTGGCCGCCCCTCCCCCCCGTCCGCGGGTCTCAGTCCCCCCCGGCAGGCTCGGCTCTGCCTCCCTCTCCGCCTCCCGCGCCTTGTCTGGCTCTCCAAGCAGCAGCCGGCGCATCCGGGTATTTAGCGCCGCGGCGCGGACCGCGGTGAGGACAGGGCTGCTGGCTGCCTGCTCAGGGCCCCGAATGGCGCCGCGCCGCCGACATCTGTGTTTCTTCCGCCGCCCCAAGCGGCCCTTTTCCCCCTCCCCGGGCGGCCCCGTGCCCCCCCGCCGCCGCTCCCGGCTGCCCGGGTCCCTGGACTCCCCGCCGCCGGGCCCCGCTCTCGCCGCCGCCGCCCCCCGCCCGCTCAGGCCGCCCCAAACGGCGCCGGGTGCCGCCGGGGCCCCGCCACATTTCCCCTTTGCGCCCCCCTAGCCGGGCGGCCGGGGGGGCCCCGGCCCGGGCCGAGCGACCGGGGGCAAGGGCCAGGTCTGGGCCGCCGGGGGACCCCGATCCCGGCCCGCTGCGGGCCCCGGGACCCCCTCGGGGGCCCCGGGAACAGACCCCAACTAACACAGGGAGCCCCGAGCCGGGCGAGGCGCAGCCCGACCTGGCTGAGGAGGGGGGGAGGGGTGGCTCCCCCAAGCCTGGGGAGGGTCCCCAGGGGGGAGCCTCCCGCCCCCAGCCCCGGGACCCCCACTCCTGCCCCCTCCCCAAACTCCTGCTCTGCAAAACTTTCTTTGGTATTAGATGGGAAGTTTGCAGCCGTCCCCTCCCCCAGAGTCCCCCTGGCTGCCCCCTGCCCGGGGCTGGGGGCACACGGGCAGGGGGCACGGCCCAGCCCTGCCTGAGCTGTAGGGGGGGCACCGGGGGCAGGGAGGGGGGTTCCCTCCATTACCCCTCTTCCCAAAAAAGTACCGCACTGGGCTGAGAGATTCCTAAACAATAACAAGCTCAACTGCCATGGAGAAGAAATTGGGGGACACAGACACCCCACCCGCCTCATACCTTACTCCAGCCCTCCGCACACACCCAGCCAGGTACCCCCGGGGCTGCACCTGCCCCCTCCCCATCCCGTTTGCCCCCCACAAACTGCTTTGGGGACTTGCACAGGGGCAATCCTGAGCTGTTTTATTTCCTCCTGCATTTTTTAGTGAGGAATCGATTTTAGCGTTTCAAAACAGATTTCCACCCTCTTTGAGGGGACATGGGGAGGGGGAGTTTGGGACTGGGAGAGGGGCAGATTATCACTAGTGTAACCGTAATTTACATACATATCCCGGGAAAGTGTTTAATTGCTATTAGGAGATTAAATGTACGTGCCATCGCCATTTTGCTGGAAGGATAGGTTGTTTTTCTTCCCCCTTTTCCATTTATTTTTTATAACAAATATGAATATAACAACATCGGGGATGCAAACATTGAGGTGCGGGGCTGAAATCTGAGATCTTATGGTACCGAGTCACTTCAGGTGGAGAAAGTTAAAATGCCTCTGAAACACTTTTTAATAGCCATAAAATAACCTGGAATCCTAACAACACGAAAACCACCACCAAACAAATATATCTACATACATGGACCCACAGATCGGTACCCACCCCCTCTTCCCAGCTCAATTGCAGGGTATGACATAGGGAACAAGCATACAAATAGTTTGTCAGTTTATAAACCATGCACGGGCAGAATTATTTTATTTAAATACAGGATTTAAATAATCAACCGTTTGTCCTTGAAATTTCCATATCTGTTTCTCTCCAGCCCTCTCTCTGTGTGCTTGTCCACCCCGTCTAATAGCTTTCTCCTTTTTGATTCAGATGGGTGTTTATTTTAACTGCGGGGAAAGGGGAGAAGTGAACACACGATTTAAAAATAAATAAATACACGAAGCAGAGAAAGAGACAATCTAAGAGGTGCAGCTCGATAGTTTGGGGGGGGGGGTTATTCAGTGAGCTCCGGGCAAAAGTGAGATTATTAGGTGAGGAGGGGGTAGGATCTGACCTCCTAACATATTTTGATCCAAATTGTGGATCAATTCCTTTACAATAGGCACGCAGGGATTAGACGCAGCACGCTGTTGCTTCATTCAACAGCTACATTTGCATCGAGTGCCTCGTGTACTTTAGTAGCAGTTTAACGTGTATGTGACAGCTTATTAAACACGAGGGGATTTTTTTTAAAGACGTGGATGCATAACGAAACCAGCAGGTTTAAAAAAAAATTAATACAAACAACAAAAAACCCCAGCATTCATCTTGGAGTGGCTCATGCAAATGAGTCTATTAACATGCTTTGCTAGAACGAAAATTTAGATAGAACCGCAGCAGCAAACAGCAAAGTAGTACGGGGTGAAAAAGTAATGCATTAAATTATTTGCAAAGTCCTGAAGCGCAACAGGGAAATAAACGGTGGAGAGGGATGGAAAAATCCCATTTTTATGCAAGAGCCATGCAAAAAGATATATCAAGTGCATTGCAAAACAACAACAAAAAAAGGGCATTTGCTAAACATTGAGGTGAGCAAACTTCTGGGAGGGGAGATCAATTTATACAGTATTGTCCCCATATATATTTATGTATTTAGTCGTGTTGGCTGTAGATACAACAGGAATGATTTCAGTGGGGGGGGGATTTTAAATAGATTTTTAAGGCTTAAATAAAAAACTAAACTTAAATATACTTTGATATCGTTCTGTGTTATGCACTCGGGGAACAATACTTTGCTCTCGCTAATCTTTTAAATTTAAAATCACCGACGCTAACCCATTAACAATCCTGGTGGAAGGTAGCCATAGCTGCTTTGAAGTATTTCAGTCAGCTGATTAACATTTAAAGAGGCGGCTAGATAAAGGATCCCTGAGTTTAACTACAGGCCACCGTAGGATGCCCCAGCAATGCACTATGGGAAATGTAGTATCCTCCTCAACGCGTTCTCTTGCTAAGCAACCAATCCTGTGGCTATGCTGCTGCTTAGGGTGACCTTTCAAGGCTGTTGAAGGCTACTGTATGAAAAATAGAAGCTAAGCGTTATTTCTGATTAATACCACGCCATAGTATCATGTTTAGGATACAGAGCTATATATCTGTATAAACCAGTCGGAGAACACTTCAATCTCTCTGGTCACTCGATTACAGACCTAAAAGTGGCAATTCTTCCAAAAAAACCCTTCAAAACCAGACTCCAAGGAGAGACGGCTGAATTCGAATTAATTTGCAAACTGGATACAATTAATTTAGGCTTGAATAGAGACTGGGAGTGGATGGGTCATTACACAAAGTAAAACTATTTCCCCTGGTTTATTCCTATCCCCCACTGTTTCTCAGATGTTCTTGTCAACTGCTGGAAATGGCCCACCTTGATTATCACTGCAAAAGGGCCCCCCCCCCCGGGACCTTTTCTCTAAGGGTATGTCTACACTACGAAATTAGGTCGAATTTATAGAAGTCGGTTTTTTAGAAATCGGTTTTATATATTCGAGTGTGTGTGTCCCCACAGAAAATGCTCTAAATGCATTAAGTGCATTAACTCGGCGGAGCGCTTCCACAGTACCGAGGCAACCGTCGACTTCCGGAGCGTTGCACTGTGGGTAGCTATCCCACAGTTCCCGCAGTCTCCGCTGCCCAATGGAATTCTGGGTTGAGATCCCAATGCCTGATGGGGCTAAAACATTGTCGCGGGTGGTTCTGGGTACATATCGTCAGCCCCCCGTTCCCTCCCTCCCCCCGTGAAAGCAAGGGCAGACAATCATTTCGCGCCTTTTTTCCTGAGTTACCTGTGCAGACGCCATACCACGGCAAGCATGGAGCCCGCTCAGGTAACCGTCACCCTATGTCTCCTGGGTGCTGGCAGACGTGGTACGGCATTGCTACACAGTAGCAGCAACCCCTTGCCTTGTGGCAGCAGACGGTACAGTACGACTGGTAGCCATCATCGTCATGTCTGAGGTGCTCCTGGTCGCCTCTGTGAGGTCGATCAGGAGCGCCTGGGCAGACATGGGCGCAGGGACTAAATTTGGAGTGACTTGAGCAGGTCATTCTCTTTAGTCCTGCAGTCAGTCCTATTGAACCGTCTTATGGTGAGCGGACAGGCAATACGGACTGCTAGCAGTCGTACTGTACTATCTTCTGCCGAGCAGCCATGAGATGTGGATGGCATGCAATCCTTCTGCACCGTCTGCTGCCAGCCAAAGATGTAAAAGAGAGATGGAGTGGATCAAAACAAGAAATAGACCAGATTTGTTTTGTCCTCATTTGCTTCCCCCCCTCCCCTGTCTAGGGGACTCATTCTTCTAGATCACACTGCAGTCACTTACAGAGAAGGTGCAGCGAGGTAAATCTAGCCATGTATCAATCAGAGGCCAGGCTAACCTTCTTGTTCCAATAAGGACAATAACTTAGGTGCACCATTTCTTATTGGAACCCTCCGTGAAGTCCTGCCTGAAATACTCCTTGATGTAAAGCCACCCCCTTTGTTGATTTTAGCTCCCTGAAGCCAACCCTGTAAGTGCCCCTCCCAGCGTCAGAGCAATGGCAAACAATCGGGCATCTGAGAGTGCTGTCCAGAGCAGTCACAATGGAGCACTCTGATGGGGCTAAAACATTGTCGCGGGTGGTTCTGGGTACGTGTCGTCAGGCCCCCGTTCCCTCCCTCCCTCCGTGAAAGCAAGGGCAGACAATCATTTCGCGCCTTTTTTCCTGAGTTACCTGTGCAGACGCCATACCATGGCAAGCATGGAGCCAGCTCAGGTAACCGTCACCCTATGTCTCCTGGGTGCTGGCAGACGCGGTACGGCTTTGCTGCACAGTAGCAGCAACCCATTGCCTTCTGGCAGCAGACGGTGCAATACGACTGGTAGTCGTCCTCGTCGTGTCCGAGGTGCTCCTGGCCACGTCGGCTGGGAGCGCCTGGGCAGACATGGGCGCAGGGACTAAATTTGGAGTGACTTGAGCAGGTCATTCTCTTTAGTCCTGCAGTCAGTCCTATTGAACCGTCTTATGGTGAGCGGGCAGGCGATACGGACTGCTAGCAGTCGTACTGTACCATCTTCTGCCAGGCAGGCAAGAGATGAGGATTGCTAGCAGTCGTATTGTACCATCTTATGCCAGGCAGGCAAGAGATGAAGATGGCTAGCAGTCGTACTGTACCATCTTCTGCCGAGCAGCCATGAGATGTGGATGGCATGCAGTCCTTCTGCACCGTCTGCTGCCAGCCAAAGATGTAAAAGAGAGATGGAGTGGGTCAGAACAAGAAATAGACCAGATTTGTTTTGTACTCATTTGCCTCCTCCCCTGTCTAGATCACACTGCAGTCACTCACAGAGAAGGTGCAGCGAGGTAAATCTAGCCATGTATCAATCAGAGGCCAGGCTAACCTCCTTGTTCCAATAACAATGATAACTTAGGTGCACCATTTCTTATTGGAACCCTCCGTGCAGTCCTGCCTGAAATACTCCTTGATGTACAGGCACACCCTTTGTTGATCTTAGCTCCCTGAAGCCAACCCTGTAAGCCGTGTCGTCAGTCGCCCCTCCCTCCGTCAGAGCAACGGCAGACAATCGTTCCGCGCCTTTTTTCTGTGCGGACGCCATACCAAGGCAAGCATGGAGGCCGCTCAGCTCACTTTAGCAATTAGGAGCACATTAACCACCACACGCATTATCCAGCAGTATATGCAGCACCAGAACATGGCAACGCGATACCGGGCGAGGAGGCGATGTCAGCGCGGTCCCGTGAGTGATCAGGACATGGACACAGATTTCTCTGAAAGCATGGGCCCTGACAATGCATGCATCATGGTGCTAATGGGGCAGGTTCATGCTGTGGAATGCCGATTCTGGGCTTGGGAAACAAGCACAGACTGGTGGGACCGCATAGTGTTGCAGGTCTGGGACGATTCCCAGTGGCTGCGAAACTTTCGCATGCGTAGGGGCACTTTCATGGAACTTTGTGACTTGCTTTCCCCTGCCCTGAAGCGCATGAATACCAAGATGAGAGCAGCCCTCACAGTTGAGAAGCGAGTGGCGATAGCCCTGTGGAAGCTTGCAACGCCAGACAGCTACCGGTCAGTTGGGAATCAATTTGGAGTGGGCAAATCTACTGTGGGGGCTGCTGTGATGCAAGTAGCCCATGCAATCAAAGATCTGCTGATATCAAGGGTAGTGACCCTGGGAAATGTGCAGGTCATAGTGGATGGCTTTGCTGCAATGGGATTCCCTAACTGTGGTGGGGCTATAGACGGAACCCATATCCCTATCTTGGCACCGGAGCACCAAGCCGCCGAGTACATAAACCGCAAGGGGTACTTTTCGATAGTGCTGCAAGCTCTGGTGGATCACAAGGGACGTTTCACCAACATCAACGTGGGATGGCCGGGAAAGGTGCATGATGCTCGCATCTTCAGGAACTCTGGTCTGTTTCAAAAGCTGCAGGAAGGGACTTTATTCCCAGACCAGAAAATAACTGTTGGGGATGTTGAAATGCCTGTATGTATCCTTGGGGACCCAGCCTACCCCTTAATGCCATGGCTCATGAAGCCGTACACAGGCAGCCTGGACAGTAGTCAGGAGCTGTTCAACTACAGGCTGAGCAAGTGCAGAATGGTGGTAGAATGTGCATTTGGACGTTTAAAGGCGCGCTGGCGCAGTTTACTGACTCGCTTAGACCTCAGCGAAACCAATATTCCCACTGTTATTACTGCTTGCTGTGTGCTCCACAATATCTGTGAGAGTAAGGGGGAGACGTTTATGGCGGGGTGGGAGGTTGAGGCAAATCGCCTAGCTGCTGGTTACGCGCAGCCAGACACTAGGGCGGTTAGAAGAGCACAGGAGGGCGCGGTACGCATCAGAGAAGCTTTGAAAACCAGTTTCATGACTGGCCAGGCTACGGTGTGAAAGTTCTGTTTGTTTCTCCTTGATGAAACCCCCCGCCCCTTGGTTCACTCTACTTCCCTGTAAGCTAACCACCCTCCCCTCCTCCCTTTAATCATTGCTTGCAGAGGCAATAAAGTCATTGCTGCTTCACATTCATGCATTCTTTATTCATTCATCACACAAATAGGGGGATGACTACCAAGGTATCCCAGGAGGGGTGGTGGAGGAGGGAAGAAAAATGCCACACAGCACTTTAAGCACAGCACTTTAAAAGTTTACAACTTTAAAATTTATTGAATGACCGCCTTCTTTTTTTTGGGCAATCCTCTGTGGTGGAGTGGCTGGTTGGCCGGAGGCCCCCCCACCGCGTTCTTGGGCGTCTAGGTGTGGAGACTATGGAACTTGGGGAGGAGGGCGGTTGGTTACAGAGGGGCAGCAGTGGCAGTCTGTGCTCCAGCTGCCTTTGCTGCAGCTCAACCATACACTGGAGCATACTGGTTTGGTCCTGCAGCAGCCTCAGCATTGAATCCTGCCTCCTCTCATCATGCTGCCACCACATTTGAGCTTCAGCCCTGTCTTCAGCCCGCCACTTACTCTCTTCAGCCCGCCACTTACTCTCTTCAGCCCTCCACCTCTCCTCCCGGTCATTTTGTGCTTTCCTGCACTCTGACATTATTTGCCTCCACGCATTCGTCTGTGCTTTGTCAGTGTGGGAGGACAGCATGAGCTCGGAGAACATTTCATCGCGAGTGCGTTTTTTTTTCTTTCTAAGCTTCACTAGCCTCTGGGAAGGAGAAGATCCTGTGATCATTGAAACACATGCAGCTGGTGGAGAAAAAAAAAGGGACAGCGGTATTTAAAAAGACACATTTTATAAAACAGTCGCTACACTCTTTCAGGGTAAACCTTGCTGTTAACATTACATACATAGCACATGTGCTTTCGTTACAAGGTCGCATTTTGCCTCCTCCCACCGCGTGACTACCCCCTCAACCTTCTCCCCTCCCTGTGGCTAACAGCGGGGAACATTTCTGTTTAGCCACAGGTAAACAGCCCAGCAGGAATGGGCTCCTCTGAGTGTCCCCTGAAGAAAAGCACTCTATTTCAACCAGGTGACCATGAATTATATCTCACTCTCCTGAGGGTAACACAGAGAGATAAAGAACGGATTTTGGTTGAATGCCAGCAAACATACACTGCAATGCTTTGTTCTACAGTGATTCCCGAGTACGTGTTACTGGCCTGGAGTGGTAAAGTGTCCTACCATGAAGGACGAAATAAGGCTGCCCTCCCCAGAAACCTTTTGCAAAGGCTTTAGGACTACATCTAGGAGAACCGCAAATGCCAGGGCAAAGTAATCCTTTCACATGCTTGCTTTTAAACCATGTATAGCATTTTAAAAGGTACACTCACCAGAGGTCCCTTCTCCGCCTGCTGGGTCCAGGAGGCAGCCTTGGGTGGGTTCGGGGGGTACTGGCTCCAGGTCTAGGGTGAGAAACAGTTCCTGGCTGTCGGGAAAACCGGTTTCTCCACTTGCTTGCTGTGAGCTATCTACAACCTCCTCCTCATCATCATCTTCTTCGTCCCCAAAACCTACTTCCGTATTGCCTCCATCTCCATTGAAGGAGTCAAACAACACGGCTGGGGTAGTGGTGTCTGAACCCCCTAAAATGGCATGCAGCTCATCATAGAAGCGGCATGTTTGGGGCTCTGACCCAGAGCGGCTGTTCGCCTCTCTGGTTTTCTGGTAGGCTTGCCTCAGCTCCTTCAGTTTCACGCGGCACTGCTTCGGGTCCCTGTTATGGCCTCTGTCCTTCATGCCCTGGGAGATTTTCAGAAAGGTTTTGGCATTTCGAAAACTGGAACGGAGTTCTGATAGCACGGATTCCTCTCCCCAAACAGCGATCAGATCCCGTACCTCCCGTTCGGTCCATGCTGGAGCTCTTTTGCGATTCTGGGACTCCATCATGGTCACCTGTGCTGATGAGCTCTGCATGGTCACCTGCAGCTTGCCACGCTGGCCAAACAGGAAATGAGATTCAAAAGTTCGTGGTTCTTTTCCTGTCTACCTGGCCAGTGCATCTGAGTTGAGAGCGCTGTCCAGAGTGGTCAGAATGGAGCACTCTGGGATAGCTCCCGGAGGCCAATACCATCGAATTGTGTCCACAGTACCCCAAATTCGAGCCGGCAACGTCGATTTAAGCGCTAATCCACTTGTCAGGGGTGGAGTAAGGAAATCGATTTTAAGAGCCCTTTAAGTCGAAATAAAGGGCTTCATTGTGTGGACGGGTGCAGGTTTAAATCGATTTAACGCTGCTAAATTCGACCTAAAGTCCTAGTGTAGACCAGGGCTAAGGTGCCACAAGTCCTCCTTTTCTTTTTGTATATACACACACAGTACCTACTGTCCTTGTGTGGTTTCAGGCAATACTTTTGTGATCAAATGCATGGCCATTTGTTGTAGCTTATGGAACAGAGTTATAGTACATAAGGCACCTGTGATGCAAAGCTGGCATGCCCATTATTTATGAAAAATGCAAGAACGCAATAAGTAATCCTACCTCCCTTTGACTGAGACTATGCCCCCATCACATTACCTGTGTTCGCAAAGCGGGGGTTGTATTGGATCCCAAGCTGTTGTCTTGTTGGATGATCACATAGCAGTAGATTTAGCTGGAAATTTAAGATGGTACAGAAATTAAGCAGCAGCCATCTATAAAAGCGGGGCTTCCTGTTGGCAGCATGTGTCACTGGTGATTTATGATCAGCCTTGCTAGCTGTTGTTTTTTAGACTGAATTTAAACTGCAGGTTTTGATCTATAAAGCCCTAAATGGGCTGGGATATTGCTGCTAGAGAGACTCTGCCACACTGCCACAACTGCAATCCGTGAAGGCATTTGTGTGGGATCCTCCTTGATTTAAAAGAGCAGTGGCTGGTGGTGGTGGTTTCTGTGAGCAGCCTCTGTGCTGACACAGGCTTCCTCTCCCATCTAAAATAGCCCAGAATTATTGAACTTCTGAATATACTGCAAGACATGACTATTTGTGTGAACTGCCATGGAGGTGGGCCTTTGAGATTCATCAGATGTGTGGGAGAGAGAAGAGTTGGGTGTTTTATACACAATCTAATTTTGTTTATGTAGTTCATGGCAGGGACAACACCTAGCATCTTGAATAGGATCCCCCCCCCCTTCTTTTTAAATAAATCTAATAATACTACTTCTCCCTTCCTACCATTGCACCCTCAGTTGTACTGAACTCTCTGTTCAAATCTTCTTTGCCTTAGAATCATGAATATTTCATTCAAGACAAAATTAACAATAGCAGGGAGTTCTCTACCCTACTGGAAGGGACAGTAGTAGGTGGTGCTCTTACAGATTTCTATTTTCTGTTTGAATGCATAGTCTTTTGATCTTGGAGGAATGCTTATTTTCAAGCCTTGGCTAAATGCAGAGCCTGCTTCATGTATTAACAGTCCACGTGGCATATTCAGATGATGTACAATCTGAGTTTTTCTACGTTTCTAGCTCTCAGGGTTGCAAAGAAAACATTTTAAAATGGGAGCCGAGTGTAACTTACACACTTGCTTTCCTCAGTCTGCAGGCAGCCTGAAATAACAGCCCAGCAGCCCCTTACTAATCTCCATGGACAGTCAATGCCAAAGGCTAATGAAAACACTTAATGTTGACATTACCTATGCCAATATTGATCAGTATAATGGATGGAACGTTGGCGGGGTTGGTACAGGGAAGCACCTGGGAGCTGCACAAACAGTCAGGGAGAGCCACAAAGACAAAAGGGCTTAAAACAGCAGTGCTCTTCAAAATGCCACTACTTTCCCACTGAGTGATGCTGAATGACAAGAAGGCATCAAATAAATAAAGTTTAGATACTAGCTAACAGCCATATCTAACCTTTGGTCTTTGTGTAAACCTCCCATTGCCAGCAGGGGGAGTTGTGGTACAGCTGGTGAACAGTGTGCAGTCTGAAATTCAGACCCCAGACCATAGTTAACAATGGAACTTTGCCATCTCCACTGAATGAGTTGAGACCATGGGGCTTGGCAGAACCTTACTGCAGGTCAAGTGCATCTAGCTGTGGCTTGCGGAGAGCAGCATCCATCAGGGCTAGCAAGCACTCAGCCCCTGAATCTTCATGCGCTCAACACCAGGCTGTATAAAGCCAGCAGGAAGGAGCAAGCAGCAGCTGAAAGGCATCAGGTGCTCCCTCCTCAGCCCCTTTCAGGGGTATTCAACATAAATAAGAAAAAATGCAGATACTAAAGTTTTAGGATAAGCAGCATTAGGAATCTGCCATGGAGATTTGGCCCCATGGAGTACTTCTGCCCTCCCTCTCAACCCCTCTTACTGTATTGAGCATCTTCTGCATCATGGTGTGTCTTTTGACCCATGACAAAGACCAGATCTACTAGCTCCCAACAGTGGCATCAGAAGAGAAGCAAGGTGACCAGATGTCCCTATTTTATAGGGACAGTCCTGATTTGTGTGTCTTTTTCTTAGATAGGCTCCTATTACCCCCCACCCCCGTCCCGATTTTTCACACTTGCTATCTGGTCACCCTAGGTCTGTAATAGATGAGCATGTTCATTAGGGGCACATTCCCAACTTGCCTTTCATCAATTGCCTACATAAAGGCAGTTCTATTGCCCCTTATTGGAGATATCGTGAGGGTACTGCCCCCAGTACTGACCATCCAGAGGAAGCAGCCTTCCAGTCTAACAAGTCAGGCATCAGCAGCCAGATGGGCTGCATGTCCAGCAGAAGGCCTATGCTTGGGAACTTTATCTCATCATCCCATACGGTAGGCTTAGATGCAGGGTCAAACTCAGCCAGCCCAAAGGAACTCTTTGACTTCTCAGCTGCAATTCTACCATGCAGCAGTATGTAATTACAGGGATCAGCTCAGTTGGTGGGATTGTGCTCATTCCTTGGAGCACAAGGAGGAAGAGAGGGAGGTATGTGTCTCATGCCACCACTCAACACTGATGGATCTGGTGCTTCAGTAATTCAATACCTGAAACTTCCTTGATGGCAAAAGCCTGGTCATATCAGGTGTTTTAGCATCAAGGAAATTTGCATCTACTGTTTCTGTGTGGGCTGCATTGGACTTTGGTCTCTTGGTGTCAGTGAACTGTCAGATCATAGTAGCACAGGACCTACGTGTGCAATGCCATCATCTCGGAGATGAGGAAGAATTATGTGATTTAAATGTGCGTCCCCACATGTGAGGATTTCAAGTGTTGCTGGTGCTAATCAGCAGTGGTTGAGAAGTCAGACATTCTTCAGCCAAAACCCTCTGGTAGACAGCTCTCTAATTAATCCAAGTGACATGAGTTACATTCCTCTCCTTCCCCACACCCATTTTGACTATACTGCCTCAGATTAAGTACTTCAGGTAAGGGACTTTGCATTCTTAAATAACTGCATACTAATCGTGCTACAAGAAGGCTGCAGAAGATGCGGCAGCTAGTAGCTGATGCCTTTTGAGATAAAGAAATTCAAAAGGTCACTTGTTAGTGTCTGTGAGTGGATTAAGGGGAGGAAAGGGCAGGCTCATTATTAACGTCCATTTCTTTGAGGGATGGGCTTTTTTCTTTTGCTAGGATTCTAACTCATTGAAGGAATTATTTCCCCAGAAGTAGTGAGTACGCATCTCCCTCTTACTTACGTGTGTGTGTGTGGGGGGGCGCGCCTAAGTGCTTTTTTCTACATTGTTTTACTTAAAAATTGAGTTTGGACAATGCCAACCAGGCCTTTTCAATGGAAGAATGCAACTGGCCAATGCCATTTGGGATCATGCAGCCAATTTGGCATAACTGTATAGTTGGTTAGTGCTGTGTTAATTTTGATGGAATAAGTGGACCTAGAGCAGTGGTTTTCAACCAGGGGTCTGTTTACCTCTGGGGATGCACAGAGGTCTTCCAGGGGGTACATCAACTCATCTAGATAGGTGCCTAGCTTTACAACAGGCTACATAACAAGCACTAGCGCCATCAGTATGAACTAAAATTTCATACAGACAATGACTTGTTTATACTGCTCTATCTACTATATACTGAAATATAAGTACAATATTCATATTCCAATTGATTTTATAATTATATGGTAAAAATGAGAACATAAGCAATTTGTCTGTAAAAGTGGTTGTGACGCTTTTGTATTTTTATATCTGATTTTGCAAGCAAGTAGTTTTAAGTGAGGTGAAACCTGTGGGTACGCAAGACAAATCAGACTCCTGAAAGGCGCACAGTCGTCTGGAAAGGCTGAGAGCTGGTGGCCTAGAGAATCAATTACGTTAACATGATCTGTCAATGTCCCACCCTAAACAGTTCAATGTGGTTCAGGGTTTTGAGTACAGAGAGATCAGGTTGTTTAGGCCCATGCCACCCACACTTGTCCCTTAATATAAAAAAAAACAAAAAACAAACCCCACAAACCTGCTCCTAAATAGGGAACAAGAGCTGCACCTTTAATAGTGGGTAGTGGTGGGATAGAGCAATTAGGACACATCATTTTTAGGACTTTTTTTTTTCTTTTCCTTTTTTGGGAAGAGGTGCATGATTCCTTAAATCAGGCTGAATTTTAACTTTTACAAGAACACCTTACTAAGAGATCTGGTGGATTCTTCCTCAGCTTGGTTCCCAGAGGTGATGCGTTTCTAGACGATATCATGGAGGTTCCATCACAAGTTATCGGGCTCACAGCAGGAACTGGGTGGTTCTAAGGCCTGTGTCAGACTAGATGATCAGAATGGTCTCCTCAAGGCTGAATCTACTGGACTTTGAGAAAATTCTCTGCTATCCCAACCACTCCAGGCCTCCCAGAGTTTCTCTGAACACAGCAGATAGCAGCAGAGAACATCATCAGTTACATTAAACACCCACTTAGGATCTCCTTATTTAACATGCCAACGTTCTTCAGGAATGACCACAGTCCCGCTTAGGATGTCAGTGCATGGCCTTGGGCCGATACGGTGTTTTGTTTGTTGACTTTGCTGTGGGAGCTCTAAGAGGGGGGAAGAGGAGTTGAGAGTCCCAATAGGATAGACCTTGGATCAGCCAGCTGTTTGTTTTTACTGCACTTAATAGGGCCAGCCCCCTCCAGCCAGGAAGATAAGGCACAAGCTCAAGGTACAAAAGTTCCCTGGCATCCGCTAGACCTAGCTCTGTCTGAAACAGATCTCCCCTGCTCTGTCCCACTCCTGCTATATAAAACCTAGTGGCAGGAAAAGAGAGCTGGGTGGGGGCAGTGGAAGGAGCTGGAGGGTTGGCTGCAGCTGGAGCGAGATGAGCCAAGGGTGATTTTGGACACTGCTTCTGTGACTAAAGAGCTTTCATTCTTCTCGAGGAGCCTGCAGCGAGCGCTGGCCAAAAACAGAGGGCTGCTGCTGTTAGAGAAGAAGGAGTCAGCCACAGGAGGCCAAGCTACAACAGGAGAGGAACTTCAGATGGCTGCTCCGAAGACCAGAGGCTGGTTTATGAGAGCAGTGCAGGGCTAATATATCAACAAGATCTAGTCCCGTATGCAAAGGTGTGAGAACAGGCAGAATCCAGACCTACCTTTAAGCCTCTCAAATGAGGAAGAGGATGCAGCTCAGCAGCCTTCCTCTTGCATCACTGGCTTCTATTGCATGGATGTCTTTACAGGCAAAAAAGGAAGTCTTTAGCTAACCCTGTTGTATTTGAGCTGGGGCCCACAAAAAGCTTATCACAATCTTTAGACACTGGTCAGTTTCCATAGTCCAAGAATCAATTAAGGTGCCACAGACTTTGACCAATTCAAGTAAACATGTGCATAACTTTCCCTTGCTGCTCCCTGCACACCTACCTGACACCCTTAGGGTGAATTCACCTATAATTAAATTAGCAGATGACACTTACATTAGTGGGATAAACACACAGACAACCAAGCTGCAAAAGGTATCTGGATTAGGGCAGCCCTGCACCCAGCGGGGGGAGGAAGCCTCGCACAGATACACCCCTACTCATTCTATAACAAAGCAACACATCCACCGAGTGAGAGCACTAGATTTTCATCTCATCCAGTCCATGCTACTCCACCCTACCCTTTTAGCAAGCTGAGCACTAGAGTTAGCTAAAAGGAATTGTGGCATCAGGTTTGTGCCCTGCTCCACCATGATATTTGAGCCCCACTGATTTCAATGGATGTCAGGAACAGAGATATCTGGGCCTGGATACCTATTTAGCTGGCTAGTGCCTCAACTCTTTCAGCATGGACTGATGTCCCCTCTACCTCCAATTGTTAATGCCTTATGTTCCATTCCGAAGCACAGTTCCAGCATGTGGCACCCCTCCCCTGCAATTGATATATGGAGTCTTACATGGGGTCCAAGCAGTGGTGAGCTGGAGCCGGTTTGCACCTGTTTGCTGGAATTGGTTGTTAAATTTAGAAGCCCTTTTAGAACCCACCAAATTTTCCCTGTGGGTGCTCCAGCTCCGGAGCACTCACGGAGTCGGTGCCTAAGGTGCCACTTTTGATGTGATCAGTGGGGGGAGTGGCCACTCCCCCTGCTTCCCTCCTAGCTACTCTACCCCACCCCTAGGAGCCAGAGGGACCTGCCAGATGCTTCCTGGGAGCTGCCCCAGGTAAGCACCATCAGGACTCCACACCTCGCCCCCCTGGCAGGTCCCTCTGGCTCTTAGGGGTGGGGTAGGCACCCACTACAGTGGCCCATGAGACCCTCCTGCTCAGTGCTGGGGGCAGTCAGGGGACGGGGAGGGGATGGATGGGGCAGGGGTCCCTGGGAGGAGGGGAGAGTCAAGGAACGCGGCGGGTTGGATGGGGCAAGAGTCCCGGGGGTGGGGGTGGGCCACGACCCCCTCGTGGGGTGAGGAGTGAACTGGTTGTTAAGATTTGGCAGCTCATTACTGGGTCCAAGTGCCAGGGCAGGCCTGGACACTGAGGTGCTGCTTTTCCACAGCTCCAGAGACTGTTTTCTGAACAAAAGCTCAAGTGGTCACCTGCTAGTCAACAGGGGGGTGGGCTGAAAGTGTGAGGAGCAGTTACCGGTAGGTTTCATCCATCTCCTTATCAGATCTACCCATCAGTTTTTCCACACCAATAAGTGATCTGTAGCATCCAAAGTAGTATGGGATGGGGAGAAGAGAGAGGAATTACATATTTCTCGTTTGCATCCTTCACTCCTCTACCCCTTCCCCATCACCAGTCCTTTGAACTGCCCATTCCCCGCTTTTTGTTATTGTGCCAATTGATTGTGACCAAAAATAAAAAAAATAAATCCAGCATCAGTTTAACTAAACAGGCAAAGTTTGGAGACACTTAATCTAGCCAAAATACTCTTACCTGTATGGGGGGGGAGGGAGAAAGTGGGCATGGGGTTTTCTGTTTTTAATGAATCAGTGGGGTAGATCTTCCCCTTGCCACACTTGTGTGGGGAAAGATATCTATCGTCTTCTCAGGCTGGACAGAGAGGGATCCTCACCTCCTTGGACAACCAGACTGGGGATTTTTCTGGGGTAGGAATATGAAATGATCTCCTTCACTCCATCCACAAGCTCAAGGCTAGTAGAGCAGAGCTGCTGTTCAGCATTCCCACTCTGCAGCCAAGTGTAGGAAAGCCCCGAGCAAGCAGAACCTCCTGCTCACACCAGCAGGGCTCAAGACTCCCAGGCCAGCTGTAAAATATCCCTCCCTCCCCCTGGAGACAAATGTAGGTTTAAAGGCAGATCTGACTGAACGAGAACTGTAAGGGCATGTTGGAGGTGACCGCCACTGAATGATGGAGAGTTGACAGCCCTGATTTTACTACACAGATGCCTGTCAGAGCGTCTCATGGGGCATGGGACAATGGCATTTCAGACAACTCAGGAAAGGGAGGGAGAACTGCACATTCTGTAACATTAGACCATTTCCACGCCTCTCTGTATTCAGAGCCCCCACAGCGGATCTCCAAGTTCAATTCTTACCTGGTTTTGTTCTTGCAACCAGCACAGGGGCTGTCATAGCAGGACTCAGGAGAAATGTCTGCAGGAAAGTGAAAACTGGTTCTTCCACCAGCTGGTCCTAGGGAGTCCAAATCCACCTGGCCCCCTGCCCTCCATCGCCTTCTGCCTGCAGCGTTTAACAAGGCAGGAAGGCAGAGCTGAATGGGTTAAACAGCAAGAAGCAGAGAAATACCTCTCACTCACAAAGGGCTTCCTCCATTGAGGCATGGCTGCCCCATGGGCCAACGGTAATGCCTGTTCCTGTGTAGCTGTGCTAAGACTTGGGACGCATGTAGGCATGTGTACAGCATGTTATAGCTTTGAAGAGGCTTTAGAGGATATTAAGTAGGTGCGGGGGCCTTCAGCGGAGGAGCAGAGTTGGGCAAGGAGTCAAGCCAACACACACACGCGCACCCTCCCCACCCCCAGCAGCTGGCTCACAATCTAGTCACCACCTGCCAGATCTAGGTATGCTAGAAGAGAGCCCCACTTGTCAGGCACGATCTGCAATCCAGCCTCCCACTTCACCTGGTAAGGATGGAGGCCCCCCGTGAAGGTTAAAGGGTGCTGCGGAGAGGGATAGTCCTGCTCCATGAAGACACAACCTCCAATCCAATAATTATAATAGATTCCCCTCTGATAGCTGAAGATTTTATTAAGTCAAACTATTAACGGTGTGGAAGGGCAGTTGCCGCCTTCATTGTTTGGCTCCGGCGAATGCAGCAGTGGCGCGTGTAGAGTCCCCCTGCTTCTACACCTCCAAAACCTCCAGGGGACTGACCTTGCCCTGGGACAGACACATGGCCCATGGGTACCGAAACCTGCCTTCGATACAGTCCACAGAGTGAGAGCACAGTCCCCAACAGCTTGAGCACGCTCTGTCCAACATCTCCTCGTCCAGGGGAACGTGTGCAGGACATTGGTTCTCTTGTATGGCTAGCCACAGTCTGTCTCATGGTGCATGGTCCTTCCAGCACATCCAAGTAGGCTGGAGGAGCAGGGAGATAAGAGGGGAGAAGGCCACTCGCGACCCCATAGATGCACCCCAAAAGGAGCACTTGAGGCAGGAGCAACAGCTGTGTTTCTTCTGTCTTCAGCTGCTGGTTAAAAAGATACTGTAGATTTAAAATGTTCCCCACCCACAAAACAAAAAAGTGAAGTATCTATAAAATATATCTTTTCACATATAAAATCCTGAAGAAGGTGCACGTAGGAGCCAGTCCAAACGATGTGCTCAGATACGCAGGCGCATGGGATGGGGATTGGTGAAAGACATGGGAGCTGGTTTCCTTGAGGGGGTGTTAATGGATGGGATGCAGCCACCCGCTCCCCACAAGTGAGGAATCGAGCAAAACAAACCTAAGGAGGAAATAAAGAGTCACGGCAAATGGAACTCTGGGGCTTCCCCAAATCCAGGAGAACGTCGTTTGTACCCGGAGATGCCAGCTAGTGACACTGCTTGTACTGCAGCTGTGCGGGCCCAGATCAATTCAGATCCCCTGTTGGGCACGGATAGGTCAGGGACTCCTCCCACATGTGCATTTGGTCCCTCTCTCTGTGCAGCGGCCATGCAGGCAACACTCCCCCAACCACAGGAGGGGTGACAACCACTCAGGGGTTACTGTATCCTCTCCTCACGCCCCACATCACCCATAAATAAGCGGGAGCAGGGCCTAGACAGCAGGGTTCCCCGGTGCTGAGAGGTCTCAGCCTCCACAAGGGAGGCATGAGCAGGAAGAGAAACCACAAAGAGGGAAAAATTTCCACTCGATTGGATCCAGCAAGCATCAAACAGGCGATCCTGACTCACAGCCGAGCCGACATGACCCAGCAAGCGGAGCAGGCCCCCACATCCACTCCCTCTCCTCTGCCTTCACCTGCCTCCCGCCCCCTTCTTTACAGTGCCCTTGTCAGGAGAGGCCCAGAGCATCTCAGTGCAGGGCGAGCATTTGGCTGAGTGGGAACAACTCTGGCCAGACTTAAAGGGCTCGAGCAACAACAGAGCCCATGCCTAGGGTCCCACTACAAGGCCAGTCCTTCCTCGCCCTAGAGTGCCCTGGAGGAACTGCAACTCCCTCTGTGCTCTGGCCCCATAAGCTGCCCTCATCCCTGCTGTGGGCAGGCTTGTGCCAACCCCACAGTGCAGCTCGCGGCCCTTGGCTGCTCACCTCTACTCGCTGATGCTATTGCGCAGCGTCTCCTTCTCCTGCAGCGCTGCCATGGCCAGGCGCAGGTGTTCCTTCAGCTGCTCCATTTCCCGTTCCGAGCGCAGCTTGACGTGGTTCAGCTCTGCATAGACGTCCTGGTACTTCCCTGAAGCAAATCTCCTATCCTGCAGCGGAAGGCGAGGAGTCACCACCCAGCTTCTGGTATTCATTCTGGGGCGGGCAGCCCCCACCAGGAGGAAAGCCAGGGAGAGCAAGACCTAGGTGTCAATCTGAGCCTCAGCCAGGAAAGCAGTGGGAGCCCAGTAGAGACTCGCACAAGAGGGGACATCCACAGAGTTCAATTCTGACTGGCTGTTCCAAGGCAGGCGGAGGGGAACAAGAGGCCGGGCGGCTATAGAGCAACAAGTCATTGCGGACCGGTAGGGCTGGTTTCTGGAAGCTATTCAGCGACAGGTGGATTAAGAGTTGGGGGCTAGGGGAGTAGACAGCTGTCTATGGCCACCAGGAAGAGGAGCCTCTGCAGGGGTGCGTGACTAAGAGCAACGGGAAATTTGCTGGATCTCTGGAAGGTTCCCCTAATGGCAAGAGCCAGTCAGTTGTGAAAGTCTCCTAAGGCAGGAAGTGGTGGAAGCCACCTCGTTTGGGCCATTTAGAACAGAAGCCAACAGAGCAATGGCGAATATACTGCATGTAGCAAGCCCACCCTGGCCAGGGGAAGGAGCATTAGGACCCTCAGTAGAGGTCGCCCTTCTCTAATGGGAACACTGTGTTGAGGGAGATGGGGAGAATACTGGTGAGGAGGCCTGGACGCGGGTGGGCCGACGTACAGTCAAGGAGGCGGAAGGAAGGCAAACAAATTGGAGTTCTATCCAGATTTCACTGTTTTTTTCCCCCACCTAGAAGGGCTCCCAACACTGGGTGCGTGCACCCCCAGCCCCTCCCACTGCTCTGAGGGTTAATGACCAAAAGCGGCAGGAAACCAAAGTGAATCCAACAGAAACAGGAGACCCAAACCACTCCTGCTCAGCATTCATCCTCTGTATGATTTCCCAGGTCCTTGCTTTCCCCCATCATTTTCCTGCCTCCAACTTAAGTGAGATCTTCACATCCCACCCCTTGATAAACGAGCCCCCGGGAAGGAGAGAATAGCTCCCAGGAAATGGTACCTTTTGCATCATCTGGAGCTCATCTTTAAGACACTGAACCTCTTTCTTCAGGTACCGGAGTTCATTCTCCTTCACTCGAAGCAGCACCTGTGAGGAGGAGGAGGAGGAGAAGAGAGACTCCAGGGATCAAGCTGAGAGATATGGCATCAGTGCAGGGCAGAAGGGTGTGTTGGAGGAGGTGGGGAAGGAAGAGCCAGGAGCACAAGGCCAGGAAGTGCTGCAGATCTAGAACGAGACGCAGTGGCAGAGCTGTGCAGGGGAAGTTTGTGTAGCAACTTCCTGCACTGCAGCTTGTGCCATCAGCTCCTCTGCTTCATGGGAGTTTGTGCCCCCTGAAGGTGTCAGACTGGCATGAGTCCACTGCACACCTTGCTGCTCTTCTCTCATAGTCCCACAGAGCCAGCACTGCAGGGTAGGCGGCGGGGTTGAACGTCAGGCGTCCAGTGCACCCCATTGACAGCCACGCCTGCTGCAGAAGTGGGTCAGCAGCACATAGCACCAGCAGGCCTCTTTACCTCGAGCTCACAGGAGCTCCTCTCGCCGTTGTGCAAGGCCCCGTCCCCTGTGCCCTGCGCGGTGATGAAGGTCCGTAACCTCTGGATCTCCTCCGACAGGCACGTCTGCAGCTCCTGCAGATCAGAGCAGATTCATCAGGGGAGTGCGCATGCACCCACAAACCAGAGTCCACAGGCAGGTGAGAGCCAGCCAGGCCCATACTGCTCCCTCCTCAGATACTCTCCCCCTCCCTCAACCCCAGCTTAAAGGGCCTCATCTCCTGATTCGCTTTGGACAGCACAGCTCATTTGTGAAGGGTTTTCTGGCTCTGGAGGGAACATGCCCCTGGGACCTTCCAGCATGCCATGCAGAAGGCTCAGCCTTCTGGGCAAGCGTCTTTCTTGCCTGGTTCTGCCGGAGCAGCTCCTTCCCCTCCTGCTGGCAGCGCTGCAGCATCTGCTCCCGCTCTTCTGCTTTCTCTGTGAGGTTGCCGATTTCCAGGCACTTCTGGGAGTATTGCTCGGAGAGAACCTGCAGCTCCCGCTTCAGAGAGTCCACATCCGACCTGCCACAGCCGCTCAGAACATTACTTCAGAGAAGCAGGGTGCCCCTGTCCCCCTCCCAGGGCCCACTTTTGCACAAACACTGCTCTCCACCCCGGCTGTGGACACCACTCTCTGCCCCTGCCCACACTCCCATGGCCATCACCGTTACTCAGAAGGGTCCCCTCCCCTGAGCAGCTGGTAATCAGAGCAGGGGAACCCACTGAAGCCGGGAGAGGAAAGAAGCGAAGAATCTAATGGGAGAAAGCAGGGAGCACGGTAGCCTTTTCAGGTCTAGTGGAGATGGGATATCCTGCTCTCACATACACGGTTAGCATCTCAGGCCATCGCATCCCCACTACCCTTCCCTGGAAGCAGTGCTAGGAGGCAGGCTGGAAGCTAATGCTGGCTCTCCGGAAGGCCAAGAGGGGTGGAATATAAAACTCCACCCTTCAGCCCAATTTTGAAGGAAACAGCACCCCTCCAACTCGCCCCACTGGGCGAGAGCTACCGAAAAGTGACCTAGCAAGCCCGGAGCCTGGCCTGGGCAGGGGACAGGGCGGAAGGGACTGTGCAGAGACTCCTTACTGGTGCTGTCTCCGGAGGGCCTCCGAGCCTGACCCGCTCTGCTGGAAACTGCGTGTCCTGCCCAGCTCCTCCTTGTGCACCTTCTTCAGCGCTTCAATTGCTTGGGAGGAGGAGACAAGGAGATGGGGAGTTAAGTGTCCCGGGAGACTTGGCCACTCGCCAGCTTGGCAGAGGGGGGCAGCGGGAACTGAACAAGGGGAGTTCCTGAGGACTCCCTCCCATCTACCACCAGAAACCCCAGCTCCAGGAATGGCTCAGAATTTCCCTCTGCCTCCACTCTGTCCCGGGCATCTTCCCCAGGGCTAACTCCTACCATGCCAAGCCACAGCAGGCAGCCCCAAGCACTGCTCATGGGCGATGCGACCGTCTGAAGCTTCCTGCTGCAGGGTCCGTGCAGAGACTCCCCTCTCTTAGCTGTAGTAAGGCCAATTCCCAACATGGACACACAGGGGGTGGGGAAGAAAGGAGCTTCCGGGTCAGGTCTTGCTTGTTAAAAAGGGAATCGCTCAGTGGGGGAGGGATAGCTCAGTGGTTTGAGCATTGGCCTGCTAAACCCAGGGTTGTGAGTTCAAACCTTGAGGGGGCAAGTTATGGATCTGCGGCAAAAACTGGGGATTGGTCCCCCTTTGAGCAGGGGGTTGGACTAGATGACCGAGGTCCCTTCCAACCCTGATATTCTATGAATCCCATCTCATACCCAGGGGACAGGGGTTAAGGGCACAGGGAGAGAAATCCAGTGTGCATGGGGCACTCAGCCACATGGGCATCTATTTGGCCAACAGTGGGGGGGGGGGGGGGGGGAAGAGGAGAGAAGGAGATGGACACAGTCTTGACAGCCTCAGCGAGTGGAGCTGCTCACTCGCCACCTCCCTTATCCAAGGAGGAGGGTATGGGGAGGGGGTTTTCCAGTCTTACTTCTGAGCCCATTAAAGGGAGGGCAGCCACTCATAATCCTGTTCATACAGAGATAGTTAGCAGCATGGGGCTACATACACAGCATAGGCTCCTTGGAGTTTCAGGGCCAAGGAGGCCACAGAGAACACGACAGACAAGGAGAGGGCAGTTAGTCCCAGTGTGTTTGACCCATCTGTCTTTTCATAGAAATCTCGTTAGCTCAGATTTGGATCTCAGCCAGCGACCATCCCACTGCACAGCCTAAAGGGGAACGGCTGCATCAAGAAGCAGAAATGACTGCTAAAGTAACGCAGAGGCCCCAGCCAAGATCAGGCCCTATTGTGCTAGGTGCTGTACATACACAGAGAGCGCCCCTGCATCAAAGAGGTTATAAAGGTCAGGGGAGGACCAAAACCTGGGAGGGGAAGTGACTTGCCCAAGGTCACCGGCAGAGCTGCGATTAGAACAAAAGTCTCTCAACTCTCAGAGCAACGTCTTAGCTCCTGGACTACACTGCTTCCCTGCAGCACCACCGCCCGACCTTGTGCTTTACAGACATGGCCTGGCCCAGACAGGCTGCCACCTATTGAGGCCAGCAGGAGCAGAGGGTGCTCAGCACCTTGGAGGCTCACCCTTCTGGGACACATCTTAGCTTAGAGAGACCCAAGAGACATTCCAGGGAAGGGAGCGATGAGGGATTCCAGGGGAGGTGGCAAGCGGACTCCAAGGAAAGTTTGAAAGAGGAGAAGGGGACAAGGGGCAGCAGGTAGCCATCTACCCAACGTCTAGAGGCACTCGGATTCTCGCTGCTACCTGCAGCTGTGGCCGCAGCCTCCTCAGCCAGGAGCCGCTCCTTCTCCAGCCGCAGCCGCTCCAGCTCCCGCTGATGGTGCCGCTGGAGCTCAGTCATGACCTGCTGGTGAAGAGATTCCATCTCTGCCAAGCTGCGCTCACATGCCTCCTGCCACGCAGAAGAGGGGAGAAAGAAAAACAGGTGAAGGGGAGTGGGACGGAGAGATTCAGTAAGATACCGTACGACTGGGCTGGCATTTGCTGTGCACTGTAGGTGTGAACTCCACTCAGGCCTACCACCAACACTGAATCAGAGAGGGGAGGTGAATACCTGCCAGGATAAAATACCCTCAAGAAGGAGGAAAGTGTCTTATTAAGAGGATAAAGATGTTAAATACAGCTTTTCATCCTTAGATCTCGAAGTGCTTGACTAAAGTATCATCATCCCCCATTTCTCATATGGGGAAACTGAGGCACAGGCAGGGGAAGTGACTTGCCCACAGTCACCCAGCAGATGAGTGGCAGAGCAAGGAATAAAGCCTAGGTCTCCCAAGTCTCAGTCCAGTGCTCTATGCAGTAGGCCACACTGCCTGATGCAGCAAAGTGCCTGGCTTTAGGGCAGGGATAAAGCTAACTATTGAAAGCTGAGCTGCCTCTTAAGGAAAATGAAACCAACCGCACCCCCGCTTCAACACGGCCATGTGCCGTTAAAGTCCCTCCCCAAAGAGAGTGGATCCTCAAAGCAGATGAGCAGACATTTACAATATGATCTTCTGCCTTTTACAAGTCTGATGTGCGGGGGGACTTAACACAGACTTTAAAATAGCCTCACTGGCACTGGAGTTGGCACTCACTGAAATTAAGTTCACGCCTTTGAGCTACTGTTGCAGGCTCTCTGCAAATTCAAGCAGAGTTGCTGCATCAGTGCAGAATAGTCATTTTTGAAGGTTTTCTTTTAAACCATAACTAGAGAATCTCTTTTAGAAGAGTCCTTCAGAGACTCAGCTGACAGTCAAGAGGCCAGCCTGCTTCTCCTCCATAGTCCTTCGCCCGCTGCCTCCTCCACTCCCTAAACCCAAAGCAGCACACATACCACACTTTGGGAAACGCTCCTCCCACCGAGATAGAGCGCTGCATCCTGGGACCTGTAGTCTGCAGCTGGCACTAGAACAAGGGCAGTAGCTCTTTGAGCCCCTTTGAGTTAATGCAACCCATTGACTCCAGGCAAATTATCAACATAATCCTCAGTGGGGTAAAATGTGGGTGCCCTGTGATTTGCCCAGAAATTGGCTATCAAACATTGACAGGTTAACGGGAAGGAGACAGAAAGCCATCCTGTAGGGAAGGGGCAGTTTGGACTCAGAAGTTACAAAATATCTCATCAAGGGCTGATGAGGGAAGTGGATTACTTGCTATATTTACCACGTGAACTGTGGCTCGCAATATTGACCAGGCTCACAGGGCTGCTTCTAACCTGCTGTATTAGTTGCCACACACAGTGTGGGCTTTTTCTGTGGCAAGTATAACAGATCATTTGCAATAATCCAGCAACATGGAGATCTTTATTAGCAGCCAAAAAGACAAGAAGGTACGTGACTGGGTCATTTCAATGGGATCTCCTCTTTTATTTTACATGAGTAACTGGCATTACATTAGCATGGTAAAATTAGGGCCAGATTCTGAGCAGCACTCAATGAGTTCTGGGTCTGGTTCTGTTCAATATCTTCATTAATGAATTAGATAATGGCATAGAGACAAAGAAAATAACAGAAAGGCACTAGCTGTCGCCTTCAGCCCCCAACTAAAACCTCTCCAGCGCATCATCAAAGATCTACAACCTATCCTGAAAGACAATCCCTCGCTCTCACAGATCTTGGGAGACAGACCAGTCCTCGCTTACAGACAGCACCAAAACCTGAAGCAAATACTCTCCAACAACGCCACACCACACAACAAAAACACTAACCCAAGAACCTATCCTTGCAACAAAGCCTGATACCAATTCTGTCCACATATTTATTCAAGTGACACAATCATAGGACCTAAGCACATCAGCCACGCAATCAGGGGCTCGTTCATCTGCACATCTACCAATGTGAGATATGTCATCATGTGCCAGCAATGCCCCTCTGCCATATATATTGGCCAAACCGGACAGTCTCTACGCAAAAGAATAAATGGACACAAATCTGACATCAGGAATCATAACATTCGAAAACCAGTAGAACACTTCAACCTCTCTAGTCACTCAGTAACAGACTTAAAGGTGGCAATTTTGCAACAGAAAAGCTTCAAGAACAGACTCCAACGAGAAACTGCTGAACTAGAATTAATTTGCAAACTAGATACTATTAACTTGGGCTTGAATAGAGACTGGGAGTGGCTGGGTCATTACACATATTGAATCTATTTCCCCATGTTAAGTATCCTCACACCTTCTTGTCAACTGTTTGAAATGGGCCATCTTGACTATCACTCCAAAAGTTTTTTTTTCTCCCGCTGATAATAGCTCATCTTAATTAATTAGCCTTAGAGTTGGTATGGCAACTTCCATCTTTTCCTGTTCTCTATATGTATATATATCTTCTTACTATATGTTCCATTCTATGCATCTGATGAAGTGGGCTGTAGCCCACGAAAGCTTATGCTCAATAAAATTTGTTAGTCTCTAAGGTGCCACAAGTACTCCTGTTCTTATAAAGTTCATGGATGATTCCAAGCTGGGAGGGGTTGCAAGTGTTTTGGAGGACAGGATTAAATTTCAAAATGATCTGGAGAAATGGTCTGAAGTAAATAGGATGAAATTCAATAAGGACAAATGCAAAGTACTCCACTTATGAAGGAACAGTGAGTTCCCCACATACAAAATGGGAAGGAGTACTGCGGAAAGGGATCTGGGAGGTCATAGTGGATCACAAGGAAAATATGAGTCAAGAGTGTAATGCTGTTGCAAAAAAAGCAAACATCATTCTCAGAAATATTAGTAGGAGAGTTGTAAGCAAGACACGAGACATTATCCTTCTGCTCTGCTCTGCGCTGATCAGGCCTCAGCTGGAGTATTGTGTCCAGTTCTGGGCACCACATTTCAGGAAAGATGTGGACAAATTGGAGAGAGTCCAGAGAAGAGCAACTAAAAGGATTAATGGTCTAGAAAACATGATTTATGAGGGAAGATTGAAAAAAATGGGTTTTTTTAGTCTGGAAAAGAGAAGACTGAGAGGGGCCATGATAACAGTTTTCAAGTACATAAAGGGCTGTTACAAGGAAGAGGAAGAAAAATTGTTCTCGTTAACCTCTAAGACCATTGCTGCTTGTCCTATCCTTAAATTGCAGCAAGGGCAGTTTAGGTTGGACACTAGGAAAAACTTCCTAACTGTCGGGGTAGTTAAGCACTGGAATAAATTGCCTAGGGAGGTTGTAGAATCTCCATCATTGGAGGTTTTTAAGAGCAGGTTAAACACACACCTGTCAGGGATGGGCTAGATAATACTTAGTTCTGACATGAGTGCAGGGGACTGGACTAGACCTCTTGAGGTCCCTTGCAGTCCTAGGATTCTATCCCCCTTAATACCCACTGAAACCAATGAGAGGTTCAGAGCCTTGCAGGATTAGGCCCTTACACCCTTTTCTTCCACTGAATGGGCTCTGCTCATAACCACAGAGATCAAAAAGTGGAGTGCAATCAACGCAGTGCCTCATTATTTTTTTGTGATTTGAGGCAACTCGATCGGTTGCATCATCAGGATTATCCCCAAGGACCTGTTATCCAACACGCTTCCCAACTGGAGTTAAGACTTGACTGCTTTACATAAGCAACCTCTGTTCCTGAGCTGGCTGACCTCAATTACAAGAGCCTGCTGATTGGCTCCTGGGGGCATATGGCTGATGAGTGGCACACCGGGTTTTAGTCTTGGCTATAGCCCGACATATCGGTTCATGCCCAAATAAAATCAAAGACAGTTACCGCTCAGAATGGAGAGAAATTCGTGTGTTTGAACCAAACCACGCTCTATTTAAAGAGACTGAAGAGCTGTTTACACTCAGAAAGCAGGAGCCTGCTACAACATGGTTCCTCCTGTCCCAGGTGAAATGCAGGATGGTCTCATAACTTAAAACGGGAATAACCTAGGTTTGAGCAGAGTCCTCAGCTTGTGTCCTCCAAGGCTTCCATGGTGTAACCATGCCCCAAACTACACATAAGAACAGCCATACTGGGTCAGACCAAAGGTCCATCTTGCCCAGTATCCTGTCTTCCGACAGTGGCCATTGCCAGGTGCCCCAGAGGGAGTGAACAGAACAGGCAAACATCAAGTGATTTATCTCCTGTCGCTCATTCCCAGGTTCTGGCAAACAGAGGCTAGGGACACCATCCCTGCCCAGCCTGGCTAAAGGCCATTGATGGCCCTATCCTCCATGAACTTATCTGTAATGTGCCTGGGACCCATCATCAGCTTGTTTCCACCTATGGAAAGCCTAATACACATTAACTTCCCTTCTCTCCAGCGAAGGGGCTCAGTCCCGAGGGGGCAGGTGGATGACTGAACCAAGCCTATCTCCCCAGCATTAACAGGAGTTCTGGTGGGCAAGTCCGAACCCTTCAAGCAACATAACCCTGCTTCAGTGGGAAGGGACAGCTCCATCAGATTCCACCCATCCTTTGCATGCATACTTGGGCACCCCCTTTAAGGACTGGCAGTGCCCATCAGCCACTATATAGTTAACACTGATTGCAGCTGGGCTCACTTTGGATTGCCATGGCAATGCTAGTCAATGCAATGCACACTCTGGCAATGCAGCCAGGGTAGGTGAATCTCCCACCTTCCCCCCAACCCTTGTCAGGACTGGAGTGGACTCAAAGGCAAAGTGGGGTTTCTGGCCCACTGCCACCACTGACCCTCACCTGGGAGATGAAGCCCTGGGGCATGTGGCGATCTCCATGGGATTTTCCTGTGTCACGAAGGCTCTCACCACGGGCACGCCAGGACTCCAGCTGTGCCCTCAGGGACTGGACCTGCACCAGGAAACCAGAACAACAGACTCAGCCATGAGAGGAAAAGCTCCGATTTGGAATGAAAAAGGTGTCTCTCAGCCAAACGAGTCTCAGCCAGGGGTTTGGGGGTGAGGGACAATCAAAGGAGACACTGGGCATCACAGCCAGTGTCCTTTATCCGGGGAAAGGGGTGGTCACCCAATGGGACAAACCCAGTGAAAGAGGCCCCAGCATATGAGCAGTGAGAAGAGGAGAGGAAGAGACTCCACCCCACCTCAAGACACACTAGGTGTAAGCCATGCTCGCCTCTAAAGGCGGAAAGGCTGGCAGTGCCTGGCGTAAAGGGTTCATTGCCATCCCCACGGAACTAGTGACACGCTCACTGCTGCCAGGGCTAAGTTGGTCGGGTTAAACCCCAGTTATGAAGGGCAGGGCAAGAGGTTTAGGTGTCCCTAGTGTAAACAGGCTCAACTCCATTTAAGTCAATGGCATTTCATCAATTTATACTAGGGCTGAATTTGGCCTGGGGGTCTCTGATATATGGACAAGCTGCTTCTCAAAGCAAGGGTCTATGAACCTGCTATGCAAGTTAGAAGTCTCCCGACCCAGAGGTGGCAAATGGTGCTGCTTTCCCTATCCATGGAGGGCCGGCAGCGGGAGCAGACGGTGTAACAAGGGCTTGCTGTGACCCCAGCACTTTGGCCTAGAGTCTTGCTGAGCCCCTGGCCCAAAGGGGCCTGGGAATAAGGAGAGTCCCTCTCCCAACCTGGGAAGGAGGAAATGGGGCCCCAAAGACAGACAGCTCCTACCTCTTTCTCCAGCGCCTCCCTCGTGTCTCCATGGCCCCCCTTGCTCTGGTTCAGCAGTGCTGTCAGGGGAAGGCGCTTAGGCTCCTTCAGGGGAAGCCGTTCCAGCTCCAGCCATTTCTTCTCAATCTCTTCACTCAGCCGACTACGCTGGTCCTCCGACAGGGAGGGCCCCAGAAGCTCCTGCTCACATGCCTTCCAGCAGAGGGCCCCTGCTGGGCCGTCGCCCTGCAGGACCCCGGTGTCGGGAGCCTCAAACCACTTCCGCCTCTCCGCAGAGCGGAGGGCCAGGTCCCGTTCCAGGTCCTCGTGCTTGGTGACTCGGTCAGAGATCCCCCTCAAACTGCCTCTCGTCCGCTGCAGGGACCCCTGATTCAAGGGGCCCTGCTGCAAGGGGGACAGCTCCACGTAGTCAAAGGTGTGGTGAGGCCCATCCACCTTCCGGTTACTGCCCTTGGAGATAACCTCCAACCCCAAGCCTGGCCACTGCTCCTCTGACCTGAGGGAGCCTTTCTGGGGGACGCAGCTGCGGAAGGAGTTTTCCTTATTGCAGTCAGATAGCCTGAAAATCAGAGCACAAAGGCATGAGAGAGAGAGAGAGAGAGACAGACAGACACACACACGAGGCTGCTGGAAGTCATGCAGGCAAGCATTGTGCAAACAGCCCATGCATACTCCTGCCGATGCACTGCAAGCCTAGCCTGCAGCCACACCCCTTGCAATTCCAGTCCTAGGAACCTCCAGAGCACAGCCAGCCTGTCACGCCAAACCTCCCAGTGGCTTTGCAATGGGAACAGACTTCCTGTAGAGTGGGGAGAACCAGACCCAGCTCCAGCGACACACATTTTGATCCGAGCTTGAGCTCCAGTCTCTAGAACAGAGCCCACCAGCTGTGCACTCTAGTGCCACCCCCTTACCCTAGTGGGACTCTTACATGCAAAAGGGGAGCAGGGAAAGAGAAAGGTAAATCCAGTCTTGGTGTTGTCGGTTTCCTTCAGACTCTCTGTTGCTGACCTGCAGTTGGTCAGGGGACTGGTGGTGAAATGATTGGAGGAAAAGAGTGGGTCACTGCAAAGCAGCCAGCCAGCCATCACTTCTCGACTCTTCAAAGGATCCTGGGAGACGTTTTCTGCCCTTGGGTCACCCAGCAGGACCCTGAGTACAAAGCCCCAGAGAGCTTCCTCCCACACTCACCCGCTGACATGGTAAGACTGGATACCCCCGTGATACCCTCACGAGTATTACTGCGGCAAGCAAGCATGACTGGCAAAGCATCTTCTCTCACGCCAAGGTGGGAGCGGAGGACGAGGAGACCTCTCCTGTCCCAGAAAGGATTGTCTGCTTGTGGCCAAGGTGCTGACACAGAGCCATGGATGGGGGTGTGTGGGGGGGAGGGCGGCGGCTTTCCCAGACAGACATACTTTGTGACATCCGGTGCACTGGCTGGGCGCACATTCTTCCTTAGTGCCTCGATCCAGTTCCGCCGGATCCCCGAGGTCATTGCTGACAGGGTGAAGGTGGCATCCTTTGTCTGAAAGAGAGAGACGCCAAAGGGGGCTCAGCCCACAACACGCAATGACACCCTCCCCACTGCCACAGTGCAGGATAATGGGCAACACCCACTCGCTCTCCAGACTGCAGGGCGCGCCATCAAGCAGAGCTGGGAGAAGCCTGTCTTTGATAGCCCAGAGTCAGAGGACAGCCACCAGTAGGGTCTTAACAGTCCTTCTCTGCTCTCCTGTCACACCAACAAAAGACAGGCCCTCAAAAGGCATAAGCGGAGGTTAATTCATCGCTTGGGCACTGCTAGACAGGTGCCAGTTAACAGGTCAGCTTCCAAGACATCCTCCGCCCCTGCAAAACCCCCCAGCTCCTCTGTCTCTGTTAAGGTTGTGTATGTCCATCTGCGCTCCCGGGGTGCTGGGGAGGTAGGTCCCCTGGGTGAAGTACAACGTAAGAACAGCCATACTAGGTCAGACCAAAGGTCCATCTAGCTCTGTATCCTGTCTTCTGACCGTGGCCAATGCCAGGTGCCCCTGAAGGAATGGGCAGAACAGGTAATCACTGAGTGATCCAGCCTGTCGCCCATTCCCAGCTTCCAGCAAACAGAGGCTAGGGACATAATCTGCCCATCCTGGCTAATAGCCAGTGATGGACCTATCCTCCATGAACTTATCTAGTTCTTTTTTGAACCCTGTTATAATCTTGGCCTTCACAACATCCTCTGGCAAGGAGTTCCACAGGTTGACTGTGTGTCGTGTGAAGAAATACTTTCTTTTGTTTTGTTTGTTCCCGCTATTAGGGTTTGCTCTCTCTTTTCTAAGACAGATTTCACAAGCAAGGTGAAATAACCTTTGGGGTTCGCCTGTCAGCAAAACAGTGAGCCTATGCTTAGGCTCCCTCCCTCTCCTTGCCCATGAGATACCATACCATCTGCTCCCTGCCATCCCTACAGAACACCGGGCAGAGTCTGCTGTTAAGCTAAGGTCCCTTGTAGTCATTTCATTACCAGGGAAGGTCAGCTAGAACTCCCAGCATGGCTCCATCCACCCCTACCCTGCAATATATCCCCCTCCTGCACTGATGTAGTGCCTTATAACCCCAAGCATCCTAGATCACATCAGAACCAAGCTACACACGCACAGCTCAATTTCTGCGCACAGAAATGAATTATTGGTATTACAGCAGCTCCTAGAGGCCCTGGCCTCATTGTGCCAGGTGCTGTACAGAGAACAAGATAGATTGTAAGATCTTCAGGGCAAGGACTAAGTACATTATGAGATACAACAGGTGGCTCAAACAGATAGATATGGGGATGGGGGAGAATACAAGGTAACAGAGCGGATTACAAATCAGTGGGATAAGCAGCTTGTGTGATGTGACATCAATCACAATAGAGGCAAGTTGATACTATTGATAGCAGGTGTACTGTTAACAATACATGGCAACAGTACCCAGCAGTTCTTCAGGACAGAAAGGGAATGAAGAAGAATCCCATCTCCAAGCAATTTCAGTGGGATAGCTGAAGGAAGCAAAAATCTAGTTATCCAAGCTGGAATTAGCCTAGGTCTCTTGGATTAACACTCCTGCTCTTGCCAGAATTGCCATGGAATCAGGGGCCACAAACCCTCAGGGTCCTGGCTGGCAATCTCATCTGAAAATGTCACACACAGTAGTAGCACAGCAGCTCTTTGCATTCTCCTGGAGGACTGCGTTCACTGAGAGGGGTGAGCGTTAGCCGCTTCCTGCAGACCTGGGTAACCTTGGAGGGCTCCCGTACAAGAACTGACCGGCCCTGACTCTGCTTAGCTCGCAAGCTCCAACAGGAGCCCAGTACAAGTTTGCATGGCTGCAGGTACTCACGTGTATCTGGAAGCCATAGTTGCGTTGCACGGCATATTCCGTCACTTCTGTGCAAGAGCGCAGGTCGATCTCACCATCCAGCTCATCGGCCTGAAACAAGCCCAAGACCACCAGTGGCTCCCCGAGCAAACCTCATGCCATCTCCCCAGTGCTGCCTGTATCCCAGCTGGAAGCATGAGATTCTCCTTACTTCCCATTCAGTCTATGCCCACTCAGAATATCTTTCCCATCCTTGCTGGAGCTGAGGTCCCATATTCTAGTCATTAATTTTTTTGATGCCTTTTCAGACCCAGGCACTGGAGAGGTTGCAGCTAAGCTATATAATAAGCTCTGCCACCTTTGCAGTCCCCTTCCACCAGGAGCAAAGCACGCTCCCCTCTGGGAAGGGCACAAGGCAGCTCCAGGATCACACCACCACCCTACCCCAAGGAAAGAACAAACAGGTCAAAGCGCATTCCCCATTCTTACCTCCTCAGCATTCGAGTCCCTATAATATCTCAGGCTCGAGTCTGTCAGCACAAACCAGTGTTTCTTCCACTGCCGACAGAACAGCGAAGGAGAGGGGAAGTAAACAGGAGAGACAGGGAGAAATGAACAGACTAGATTACCAACGAAATGTGTTGGAACAGGGGAGGGTATTCTGCTTACTGACTTTTCACCCCTCTTGCCCAGAAGGCAGCTTCCAAGTCCAACTGTCCCCTTCCTCCTCCAAAGATACCTCCCCCCACCCCCTTTCTATCAGTCAGCTGGGAGCGGACCAGCGAGAGGACGCTGATGGAACTGTATGATGGCGACTGGACTGCACACAGCAAATTAGGCACCTGAGCCAGGGAATTTCCTTGGCAGAGTTCAGCCACGATGGGGAGAGTCTAAGTCAGCAGCTCACCTCCACCTTCCCCAGCAAGGGATACAGTCACAATGGAGAAGGCAAGCCTCTGGGTACACAGGGGTCTTTGATAGGGACTGGGGAGGAGAGAGACCTCTGGGTGTCACACACCCACCATCCATCTTACCTCTCCCAGCTCATCCAGTATGGACATCCATCCCTTCTTGAAATTGAGGAGATCCGGCTGGAGACAGACAGAGAGCAGTGGGTTAACAACTGGGCTGGGACTGAGACTCGGCAGAGTTTGGTAGTCAGGAATGACACGGATTCCACAACTCCAGGTCGAGCAGTGACTGGAATGGAGCCCCGTGGTACAATGTGAGCAAGCAAGGACAGTCCAGCATCCCGTCCTCCAAACCCACATGGATTTAGGACCAAGTAGCAGAGGGGATGGCTCCTCATACAGTGACAGGCAGGTATTCCTGCCTGAGGAAGCCTGGGAAGGAGGGGTTAAAGAAGTAAAGGTAGGTATGCACCAGGGAAGTTTCCACAAGTTGCTTTGCTGACATTTATTCAGAGATTTTTTTTATATTCTCTCCCCCCGCCCCGCAAAAAACAGCTTGCATGGCCACTGAATCAGCTGAGTTTGGAAAGGAGTTGGTCACAAAACTACTGAAACCCATTCCAAATCCAGCGCTCCCCCAGAGCCTGGGGCCATGCTTTGACACCAACACCGAGCACTTAATAAAGGCAGGAACAGCTCCACATTATCAACCCTCATCCTGGCTGTGCATGAAGTAAATATCATTTCAGAGCAGATGGGGAAACACGCAATATTAAACGACTTGCCCAAGGCCACAGGACAAGTCAGAGCCAGTACTAGAATCCAGAAACTAATTTCTCTTTCTTAAATGCAGGAGTGTTTCTGTGCCATAAAACACCCCGACTGCTCCCCCAGCCTCCCTACTGCACGCAGCCATGTGTGAATACTATTCCAGCTCACCGACAGCCATGGGGGAGGTGCCGCCACCCTTTCCAAACCTCACCCTGCTGCTGCAGCATAACCAGTTCTTCCTCCCATTTCAGGGCTGGAACTGGGAACAGCTGATGCAGGGCAATTGCTCTTCCTTGCTCTACCAAACCCATCCCTCCTTGAACACCATGAACTTCAGGGGAGCTACATCAGAGATGAATTCGGCTCAGTTGCTGAGTTCTCAAGGCCAGTCTCTCTTACCGCCTCCCTCCACCACACACATGCTCCTCCTGCCCCATTCAAGCCCCAGCAACTAAACTTGGTCAGCCAGCAGTGGCGAGAGGGGGAAGAGGAAATATTAGAGCTGTACCTGAGTGTCAGCTGTACCACATTTGCCAGCCTGGGGCAGGCTGCTGCTGAGTATCCCTAACTGCCACATGCTCCACCCAGGAAGGGGCTGGTGCGGGGAGCAGCTCCGCCACGGGGTGGGTACTTAGCACTCCAAGAGCTTCTGATTAATCCAGGAAACATCCACCTGGTGCCAGCTGGCCACATAAGCCCAGATCTCTCGCGGCCCAACTGGGTGAAGCTTTCTCCCGTTTCATCTCCCAAGGCTGAGCTCTTAGGTTACACCCAAGGTTACAGCAGGCAGCAGCAGAGTGTCAGCCTGCCCCAAACCCAACCAGCCTATGGGTGAGGGGAAGGGGGGCGGGCCACCTGTTATTACAGCTGCAGGCCCATCCTATCCCTGTCTCCCGGGGCTGGGAGCGTCCAATTGCAGGGACAGGATATGCCACACGGAAGCAGAGACACCTGGAAACTGGAGCCTGGTGACCCAGGCTTCCACTCTTCACCTCCAGCACCAAGGCTGCAGGGTGGGCAGAGGCTGCTCAAAACATGCCACCTTAGGGAGTAGGTCAGTATGCTGCCCGCTCCCCTCCTACCACCAGCGTGTACCCTGCGCACATTAACAACTCCTTAACATGGTCGCCAGGTTTGAACAACGTGGGTGAAGCCCCCAGCAGGTAAGGGGCAGAGCCCTTATACTTGGGGATTTGTGGGGCGAAGCTTATTTCAAATAAGTATACAAGGGAAAATCTGGTCCATATGGACTGGATCAAACTATGATGCTAAACCCAGCTATAGACAGCTCTGGCCTGGATGGGTACATGACCTCCCCCTGTCATCATCTGGTATAAAGGTGCATGGGACCTAAGTGACTCCTTTTCAACAGTGCCCACATTTCAAAGGGGATGCCCCATGCAGACAGGAGTGACTCTGACATCCCCCTCCAGTCAGTTCCCCTTTCATTATGACAGAGTGGCAAATACAGCAGCTTACTCCTCCATAAACAGGCTTCCCGTGAAGGATCTCCACTGGGGTCCCCCACCCCAAGGAGCCAGCAGCCTTGCATTAGGGATCTATCCCCAAGTGTGCCATTTGCTGGGACTCACAGCATAGGACTGCAGCTGCCGCCCTGTCCAGATGGACTCTGGATCCCCATCCTGAGCAAACCCTTCGGTGTGAGACTCTGAAGGGCACCCAAGGGTACACCAGAAGCTGCAACAGGCCAGAAAGGGGTCCCTGACATGAGGAAGGAGAGAGGCCCCACAAAATAGATGGGTGGAACAATGGAGGGGATAATACAGGGGAACTGGAGTCAGGACCTGGGGTGGGGATGGGGGCTAGGACCAAGGGGAGACCAGGACACAAGGGTGGACCAATGGGATGGGGGGCTAGGAAAACGGGGCAGGGAGAAGATAATGGGACAGGTGGGGTGGGAAGATAAGACACAGGGGCAGGATGCTTGAAGAGGGAGCCAACAGCATAAGGAAAAGGACTCCAGACACAGCTGGGGGAGGGGGGGGGGCAGGGTACAGTGGAGCAGGATGACTGGGGAAGGAGGCAGACCCTGGGGGTCAGGGGCAGAGGCACCAGAAGGAGTGCATGCGTGCGTGCATTGCTCCCCCAACCCTCTCAAAGACGCTGCCTCCCCACACTCCTAACCTTCCCCTCCCTGCTGGTGAGCCAGAGGCCCTCAGGGGACAGACCCATCGGTCCCTGCAGCAGCCAGCAGATTGGGGGCTCAGCTGCCAGAACACCACAGAGTGGGACCTTGGAGCTGGTCAGCCAGGCCATGGCATGCTCTCTCCCAGCCAGGTTTTTGAGAGAGATGGGGTGGATGTGGGTAGACAATGGCCCTTTCACCCTCCTCCCCCCGACATCTCTGGTTGGTGGCAAATGAAGTGGGAGATAAGAGTGGGGGCAAGACCCTGGATGGCAGATGGGCTAAGACACAGAGGGAAGTGGGGGGGATGGAGAGGAGTGGGTATAGAACAGGGGTTCTCAAACTGGGGGTTGGGACCCCTCAGGGGGTCATGAGCTGTCAGCCTCCACCCCAAACCCTGATTTGCCTCCAGCATTTATAATACGTTAAATATGTAAAAAAGTGTTTTTCATTTATTAGGGAGTTGCACTCAGAGGCTTGCTGTGTGAAAGGGGTCACCAGAACAATAGTTTGAGAACCACTGGCATAGGATTTGGGAGGCAGAGGGGAGCAGGAATGCCACTTACCTGGTTGCCACCCACCTAGAGGGCCCCTCATCCTGAGGCAGCCCACCAGGGGCCAAACCAGGTGGCAGGCTCCTCCCAGGCAGCAGCTGCCTCCACCTCGACAGGCCCTCTAGCCACATAGCCCACGCTGAGGTTTCAGTGAGTGTTAATGCACACAGGGAGCACAGTTTGTTAATTCCCTTTGATCTAGGGCCCTGAAATAGCATTAAGAAACTGTTAACGTGCAGGGGGTCCACCCGGACAGTTAGCTGGCACCAGGGCAGGTTATTGTGGAGAGCTCACACCCTAGAGTTGCCAGAAATCTCCTGGGCTAGGCAGCTGCTGGCTTGCCTTCGCCTAGAGCAGCCTGAGGGTGGGGGACACGGAGGGAGATACACACCCTTCCCCCAATCTTTTACCATCCTGTTGATGTTGTCCACCCCACAGTCACTCCAGGCTTCCCCCACATGCCTCCCCCAACGCTCCTCACATTATGTGGTTGCATCTATGCAGCAGGTGCTCCCCACCTCCTGCTGCTCCCCCTTCCAATCCAGCGCCCCCACAGCTGGCTGTGAACTGGGGGCGGGGCAGGGAGGGAAATGGAACATAAAACCAACATGCTGCCAAACACATGTGCATCGCAAACGATACCCTCCCACATATTAAACCAAGGTACCCTGAGGTCACCGAGCAAAGCCAGCCCCACAGTTGCTAGCCAATCCCACCCTTTGTCCCCAGATGCAGTATGGCATCATTCTCTGTTCCACCAGATGTCCACATTGCAGCTTCCCAGAACTTCATGGTGAGTAATAGATAACCTAATAAGCCGCAGGGACTTATAAAAGTCAAGCCTAATTTTTGTAATGCGTAAAAAAAAAAAAAATCTAACAAACACAGGGACAGAGTACGTGTCAAACTTGGATTTTAGTAATGCATTTGATTCAGTCTCTTTACAAAATCTTAACCGATAAATCGGTTCCAATGGCCTTGGATAAATACCATGGTCAGGAAGATTAAAACCCGACTATTACCCCCAAAAAAAGGGGGAATGATAAAATAGCAGTATACTGAGCAAGAGGTCAGATGTCTAGTGAGGTTGCCACAAGGATCAGTGCAAAGTCTCAACTTATTTGTGATTTACACTCTCAGAGCATTAATCATCAAGTTAACGGATATTAGCAGAGAATATTACATTGGGAGGAGCTGCAAACCCCAGAAGGGACACAGCAATGCCAGAGGACTTCAACAACATATTAGCACCACTGGTCCAGATTCTGACACCCTACTCCAGCCCCCATGTCTAGTATAGGAACCATAAAGGATGGCTTCAGGAAGAATTCCCCCAACACAGGAAAAACATAAGGGCAGGATATGTGGCCTTGTATTGCTTCCCTTGCAGCCGCACACGTGGGGGTGCACCAGGGTTATGAGGGGTCTTCTTGACTGTGGCACTTTCTTTATAGCTATTCGGGGTTGCAGAGCAGCCTATAGGCAGCTGTGGGGAGGCTGCCATAAGTTTTAGGACAGCCCTGGGGCTGTGGTAACTTACACTAGGGCTGGTACTTCAAGAGGTGCAAGAGATGGCTTAAAGCCACCTTTGCCCCCTCTCCCACACAAGCTGCACCTTCTGTCCCAGGAAGCACAGCACGGAATCTAGCCAATGGGCAGCATGCTAAAAAGGAGATTCCATTTGGAACAGCATGGTATAATGTGTCTGGGGAAAAATATTCTGAAACATGGAGATTCAGCAGGAGGGAGAAGCTGGAAAGCAGGGATGTTGAGGGGCCTTGGGTGACAGCAGACAGCAAACTAGAGACAAGTTTGCAATCAGATGTGGCAGCAAAACAGAAAAAACAGCCATCCTTAAATGCTGTTTTAGGCTGCATGTCCAGAGGCCTTGTGCAAGGACTACTTAGCTTTGGTGTGCCCCACCCAGAGTGTTTCATTCACTTCTGTACACCACACTGCTAGAAAGAGATTGACAAGTTGGAAGGGCTCTGGAGAAGAAGTGCTCAGGGGGCTGGAGTGACTGGTTTACAATAAGAGCTGAATATGCTTAGCCTGGCTAAGTGATGACTGTGGGGGACATGATAACAGTCTGCAAATATCTGAAGAATGTAAACACCAAAGAAGGAAAGGAATTAGGGTGGTACCAGGGGGTATAGCTTAGAAATAAGGAATTAAGCAAAGAAAGGGAACATTCAGAAGACACTTCCCCACAGTTAGGTCTATTAGGCTATGGAGTAGTATGTCAAGGGTGGGTGGGGGGCGGTGGAGGCCCCATCCCTTAAACTTTTAAAACCAGACTGGCTAGAACCCTATGGAAGCATCCTTTAGGGGACAATCCTACCCTGGCTGCAGGGAGAGGGACTGGGTGATCTGATAGGTCTTTTCCAATTCTAACTTCTGGGGACCAGCACCACCTCCTGTGTTTCCCCAGATGTTCCCCAGGGCCACTGGCCAGAAACAGCTCCATTTTCTCTGTCATACACAGTGACTTTTGAAACATTTCAGCTCCAGGGAGACACCCTTCCCCCTCACCTTGTTAATACAAGGGTATTCACGTGACAGAGGACTCAGGACAGAAGCAGAGTTACTCCCCCACTGGATCAAGGGCCCACACAGCTCCCAATTTCATTCGTGCTATGAAAGCAAGTGGATGTTGTGCTCTGCCTATCCCTGTGAAAACTGCCTGCAGGCGCAAGGATGCACAGCCCAGCCTGTCACCTCCATTATTCTGCTGTGTGCAGCAACCTTCCCCCTCCAGGGCCTAGGAATGCTGGTCCCCTTCCCGTACCACCCTCAGCAGAGAGAGGCAACTGCTGCCTCTCCCCGAAACCACATCCTCTTTTACAGTGTGTGCTGGAGACAGCAGCACAGCAGGGTTCAGTGCAAGGGCCTCTCGCTTCTAAATAAAGGCCACGTTCAAATCCTGAACAAGGTCATCAGTGATGCAAGTTTGGCATCTTAGTTTCTGTTGGTGTGTTTCACACATCCACCCTCCCTGCCCAGGACTGAAATATCTGAGGTGGAGATCAACACACAGAGGTGCTGCAGCTGAGGACTGAGATGAAGTGAGTGGGGAAGAGCCTCCTGGGTTGAATTAGCAGGGGGTGCTTGGATCAGCAAATCTGGGCAGAACAGGGAAAAAAAAATAGAGCTTTAGGCAGTGCATTTGTTAAGTCGTGGGTATCTAATCGGCGGGAACCCAGCTCTCCTAGAGATAACAGCCATTCCACCACAGTCATGGGCACTGCTTGGCTGTTTCCCAAGGTAGATCTGCTCTCCCCAAATCAGGGAAAACACAGACAAATGAAGAGAAGGAGGGAGGGGTTAGTGACGGGGGAAGATTCATTGTATTATTTTGGGGGGTGGTGGGGAGGAGAAATACAACACGGTGTCTCACCAGGGAGCTCCACTCCTTCGCCCAGGCTGGGCAAAGTTCCCATGCCATGAGCCCCTCTCTGCCTGCCCCCACATGGGGGAGGGGGAGGAGGAAAAGGAGGGGGTGTCACCAGGAAGGACAGGAAAAGCTGCAGGATGTTGTGATGCTGCAAGGAAGCGTAGGCTGACAGCTCATGACAGCGCTCAGGGTCATCGCATCCCGGCCTCCCTTGGTGCCTCCCCATCCAGTTCCAGCAGGACTCCAGCCAGCCTGGCCACCAGCCCACCCGCTCACACGCCATGGGTCCCCATGCAGCCCAGGACCCAGCCTGACAATCTCTACTCCCTGCTCTCTGAGACCAGGGTCTCTCTCCCTTTTCAAGCTGGGCAGGAGGAAAAAACTCCTTGCCCTGCTCCCCCACTCACTCCTTCTCCCCTCCCTGCCCTCTGTATGCACAGCCAATGCCCCCCTGACAGTCGCCTCGGAGCAGACCCTCCTCTGTTACCAGTCTCGGAGAGCCCCGCCCCGCCCCCGTTCTGCGGTCCCACCTCTCACGTGCCGGCCCCTGCTGCCCCCAGAGATGGCATCATGCCTACAACCCCCTCTGCACGTGCCTCCGCTAGCCCCCACCCCAAAGCGGGCCGGCCCCTCGCACAGGCAGTCATGCCATCCCAAGAGACCCACCCGCCCCGGGGCCCCAGCAAACAGCTGCTGCTTAACTTCCTGTTAATAAGAAAAGGCAACGAAAACCACAAGAGCCGGGCAGTGCCAGGGGCGGTGGGGAGGCCAGGCTGGCGGCTGGGGGGGATCCATGCAAGGGGACCAGCAGCCCAGAGACTGCAGAAACGGGCGCCTCCCGAACGCGCACGGCAGGACCCCCCAGCCGAGCCGAAGAGCCAGAGGCTGGGTCCCCTCCACCCCCCGAGCTCGGCTCAGGACCGGGCGAGCCCCAGCCCCCGCGGGGGGCGCGGCACAGCAGACGTCGGCCCGCAGCTGCACGACACCGGCTCACGCAGGCACCGCGCAGCCCCCCCGACCGCGCCAGGAGAGAGGCGGCCCCGGTAAAACCCACCGGGCGCTGGCCGGACCCCGCGGCTCGTTCTCAGCGACTCACCGTCATGATGGCGGGCGGGCGGGCGGCCCTGGCTCAGCGCTGGCCGGGGGAGCCCAGCCCGTGCAGGGTCCCGGCCTCAGCGCTCCCACGGCGCCCGCCCCGCCGTCGGCTCCTTCCCTCCGCTCGCTCCCAGCCGCCCAGAAACTTTTCCGCCCCCTCCCCCCGTCGTCGTCGTCGTCTTCTTCTTTTTTTTTTTTTTTAAAAAAAAACTTCCTGGGAGGGTCCCTCCGGCCAATGGGAGGGCGCGGAGCCGGGACGTGCACACGGCCGGAGGGGCCGGTAGCCAATGGGGGAGCCGGGGGGAAGCTGGCCAGCCAATGAGGAAGGGAGCAGTGTTAGGAGGGGGCGAGGGAGAGCCTCAGGGATCAGCAGCACAGATGCAACAGTGTTACACCAGGTGACCCCTGGCAGGAAGAGCTGCAGGGGGGAGGGGGGTGCCCGCTGGAGGCAGGCCAGAACTTCAGCCGCCACCCCACGTTCACACTCGGCTCCTAACTGAAGGCACTGCCCATGGCGGAGCTCCTCTATCACAACTTGTGCGCCCACAGAGGGCATCCTCCACTTGGTAGCACCTAGGATCTTCTGACTGCTGCTTCCTGTCTTTCAGCAGGACGGTCAGACAGGAAAGGGCAGGAGAATGAAAATGCCCTCTTGCCTTCAGCCTCACAGAAAAGTGAGCAGAAGAGTGGCCTTATAACTCTCTACAGAGATCTCATGAGAAAAAAGAAAAGGAGTACTAGTGGCACCTTAGAGACTAACCAATTTATTATCATGAGATCTCTGTGCCCCCAGAAGTAGCTCGGGACTGAATGAACTGTAATTGCCAGAAGACCAGATTTGCCTCTTTCCTTGTTTGCTTCTGAACTACGCACCTTAACCCATTTAATGTAATTCCTTTAGAAACATCTTCCCTGTAACTGACTGGCAGTACAAGGGGAATAAGGTCAGAGAATGTGCTCCTCTAACCACAGCATGGCTGAAGCTGGCAAGCTGAATACAAACCTTGGCTGAGCCCTCCCCCCTCTGCCCACCTTCAGTGTCCCCCATCTTCTCCCAGGGCAGAGCCCCTCTCCCTCTGCACCATCCCCAGCATCTCCCATTACACTGGCTGATCTTTTCCCCCTGCACCTGGCTCCATGAACCTCAGTGATACCAGGAAATTGGCACATGGTTACAGATATCTGAGAAAGGCTCATATGCCTAGCAGAGCCTCTGACTGGGCCAAAGCTCTGGATATTGCCTATAGCCAGACAAGGTGGGTGAGGTACTATCTTTTATTGGACCAACTTCTGTTGGTGAGAGACCAGGGCCGGCTCTAGGTTTTTTGCCGCCCCAAGCTCAGAGCACAACTGCCCAAGCAAAAAAAAAAAGGGATGGCCGGAATGCTGACCCTGGAATTATGCCGCCTCAAGCATGTGCTTGCTTTGCTGGTGCCTAGAGCCAGTCCTGTGAGAGAGACAAGCTTTCAAGCCACATCTGAAGAAAAGCTCTCTCAAAAGCTTGTCTCTCTCACCAGCAGAAGTTGGTCCAATAAAAGCCATTACCTCACCCACCTTATCTCTCTCTTATTCTGGGATTGACACAGTTACAACTACATGATATTGCCTATGACCATTTGCAACCAGACTGTGCGTCTTTAAGGGACCAGGCAATTGGAGAGGTGTATGTTGGGGTCAGGGTGAAGTGTAAGAAGGAAGGGTAGTCCTGTGGTTAAAGCAAGCATTGGACTGAGCCTCAGGAGGTCTGAGTCAAATTCTCATCTCTATCACAGGCTTCCTACTGGACTTTCTGTAGGTCATTCAATCTCTCTGTACCACAGCTGCCATATCTGTAGAATGGAGCTAATAACCTTTCCCCAGCTCACAGAGGTGTTGTGAGGCTAAATGCATTAATGGGGGTGCAGCACACAGATACTATGGTGACAGGTACTATAGAAAACACTTAGAGATGTGTAACCCTTGTGGCCCTCCACTTCCCTCTTTCTGTGTTCAACAGCCTGGCCAAGAGAGGAGGGCACTAAGAAAGAACAAATGCCAAGGAGAAAAGGGCACCTTCCCTCAGGGCCCAGTTTGCTTTCAGCTGCACAGAAGTGAGGAAAGTAAGCAATAGGAGCTCCAGGAAGGGGAGGAGAGAGTGCTGGGCCTCCCACCAAGTGACAGCCTGATACTCAAGAGTATTTGCATTTTAATAGCCCCTGTGGGGGAGGTGAAGGGCAGGATGGGGGAAGGAAGGAGGAAAGATTTGAACCCTTGCTGCTGTTTAGCTGGAGCCAGTTCTCTCATATGGCCAGGGCTCCAAGACACCTCAGCACTGAGAAGATGCCCCCTACAAAGGAGGGGAAAACAAGCCAGAAGCAACTTCAGTGTTGTTAGCACAAACAATACAAACTTCAGAAGAGGGACACACACAACCTCCCTGTACAGGGTGGCTGGTTCAGAGATGGGGGGTGGGATACAGAGTCTTTCAATTCTAGATCAAGAGTTTCATGGCTCAGGGGATTGGGAATGGCATGCGGGTCACCCATTCAAATCCAACCTTGGGGGACACTGAGTGCAAGGCATTCCCATCTGACAGCTGTCTGATGCTTCACGGGAAATGAGTTGATAAGTCACAGTTCAGAGCGATGCCCACATCCCCCAACAAATGTACCCTCATGATGCTCCTGCATTGGCCCCCTCCTTGGCATTCTCAGCAGAAGTGTGAATGGGGCATGGAGACAACTCCCCTCTCTATGAGGAGATCTTTCCAGGGGAGGGCTAAGGCACACTGCGGGTGGGGAGGCCGGGAAGACAGCACATGACCTGGGTTCAACAGAAGATTCAGGCTCCAGAATTATCAGATAGGCTGGTACCTTTCATCAGCATCAAATTCACTTGAGAGATCATTTCTAAATCACAAGAGCACCGGCACAATCACTCACTTTTGATTCTATTTGTAAAATAAGCCCCTCCTCTTATCCATATGCAATAGTCACTACATCTTATCATAGGATATGACAAAGAGAGAGAGAGGTTGGGCTGAGCTCAACATTGGGAGCCAGAAACTCTCGCATTTTAAACCCAGTTATGCCACCAACTCTCACTGTGGCCTTGGGCACATCGCTTTGCCTCTCTGGGCCTCAGTTTCCCCACCTGTGAAATAGGGGGAGTAATGTTTTCCTGCCTAATGGAGTGGTATTGGAAGAATTAGTGTGTATAATGTGCTAACAAGCATGGGAAATGGATTGGGAGGGGGAGGTGCAATTGCAAATACATTTACCCACCTCTCACAAAAAACAGCAATTCAGTGCCTCACAGCTGCCTTTCAAGCAGAGACTCGCTCAGACATGGTGTCAGAGAGAGAGAGAGAGAGAGAGGTGCTGCATGCTGAGACAGCACCTGCATGAGAGGCCAACAGCCTTTGTCACAGAGAATGACCCAGCCAATTCCCTGTCATCCTACTCCCTCTGGGAGCTTCTGACAGGTTCCCTCATGCACACACACATACACCACGCTCTCCCCCGCCCCAGTGCCCCCTTCCTCCCCAGTTTCTGGAGTACCTTTTTGCGTTGCCCGTTAGTGTTCAAATAAAGATCTTGGCTTCCCATGGAGCTGGCATTGTTGAGGGGTTGGGGTGTGCCTCGATCTAGCTGGGACTACAGGGAGAGAAATCAGGATCTAAGCCCTAGGATTCTGCCCTCTCCCACGCTCTCCATAAGCATGTGCCCATCTCCCAGCATACTCCTGCAGAAATTCATCCCCAGAGTGCTGAGGACAAAGCACTCTTCATTCAGGCCAATAGGGGACACCAGGAGAAAGGGTAAAATGCAGGGGCAGAGCTCTATTTCTGTCCTGGCCAGCAGGAGGCATCACAAGGAATGGGCCAGAGCTGAACACCAGAGGAGAAGCCAACCTCTGTGCTATTCATTGGGTGGGGCTGCAAAGAATGGGATTCTCCAGCTCTGTGGAAACTGAGGATTGATTGCCAGGGTTTGGATCTGCTGGGGGAGGGATTCCCATCAGCCACGGGTTCCCTCAGGACTCTCACTCCTCCATAGATCTACTCACTTGATGCAAGAGGGTCTCCTCTTTGCCCCTGTCATTCTCCAATTGCTTCTCTGAGCTTAAGTCTAGGGACCGCTCATGGCTCTTCCAGTCACTCTCTGACCTTTGACTTGGACTCACAGGGCTTTTCCTCATGGTCTCTGGTTGGTGCCCTGAGCTCACTGAGTACAGACATTCTCCTTGGCTTCTCCAGTCCCTTTCTAGCTGTTGCATTGGATTCATGTGGCACAAACACTCCTCTTGGGTCTTCCAGTTGTTTTCTGATCTTTGAGTTTGACTCCTGGGGGGCAGGGTCTCTGCCCGGCTCCTCCAGTCCCTCTCCGGCTGCCTAGTTGGACTCCTGGGACGCAGGGTCTCTGCCCGGCTCCTCCAGTCCCTCTCCAGCTTCCTGGCTGGACTCATGGTCTCTGCCTGGCTCCTCCAGTCCCTCTCCGGCTGCCTAGTTGGACTCCTGGGGCGCAGGGTCTCTGCCTGGCTCCTCCAGTCCCTCTTTGGCTTCCCGGCTGGACTCATGGTCTCTGCCTGGCTCCTCCAGTCCCTCTCCGGCTGCCTAGTTGGACTCCTGGGGCGCAGGGTCTCTGCCTGGCTACTCCAGTCCCTCTCTGGCTTCCCGGCTGGACTCACGGGGCGCAGTGATTTGCCGTGGCCCTTCTGATCACGCTCTGTGCATTTCCCCAGACTCACAGGGTGGCGTTTCTTCTCTAGGCTCTGTCGTTCACTCATGTGTTTTCCAGCACTCACAGGGTGCAGGGGCTCTTTTGCACCTTTCCCCTTTCTCTCAGTCCTCGTCACTGGACTCAGAGGGTGGGTCTCCCTTGGGCTCTTCCAGTTGCTCTCTGTCTGCTTCCCAGGACTCACGAAGCACAGGTGCCCCCCTCGGCCAGTCCAACTGTAATCTGAACTCTTCCCGGAGTTTGTGGGGTGCAGGGAATCCCTCTGGCTTTTCCAGTTACTATCTGTGTGTTTTTCAGGATTTGAGGGCTGAAGAGGCACCCTTTCTCTATCCAGGCACTTATCTGTACTCACGTGGCACATGGACTCCACTCGGCTCCTCCAGTCTCTCTCTGATCGCCAAGCCAGGCTCACTGAGCGCAGGGCTTCTCCTCTGCCTCTGTCATGCTGCTCCAGCTGCTGTGGGAGCCTCTTGTTCCCCTAGGGATGAGATCAGAGGAAGGATAAAGGAATGAGTTCTCTAACGAGCTTGTCCACATCCCTCATGCACATTCGGAGAAAGAGGCAATTAGCACATGGAGACCATTCGGTTCATAGATTCCAAGGCTAGAAGGAACCACTATATAATAACCTAGTCTGACCTCCTGCATAACATGGGCCATAGATCTTCCCCAAAGGATTCGTTTATGAACTAGAGCAGATCTTGTAAAAAAACATCCAATCTTGATTTTAAAATTGCCAGTGATGGAGAATCCACCACAGCCCATGGCAAATTGTCCCAGTGGTTAATTACCTTCACTGTTAAAAATTTACATGCTATTTCCAGTCTGAATTTGTCTACCTTCAACTTCCAGCCCTTGGATCTTGTTACTGATGGCCTACAAAGGAAGGGGCACTACTGTATGTCAGCAGGGCCACTGTATTACAGTACATTGTATTACAGTATTGTATTATACTTTTTGCTACGTAAAAGGATACATGGACACAAATCAGACATCAGGAATGGTAACATACAAAAGCCAGTAGGAGAAAACTTCAATCTCCCTGGACATTCAATACCAGATTTAAAAGTAGCCATTCTTCAAGAAAAAAAAAAACTTCAAAAAACAGACTTCAAAGAGAAACTGCAGAGCTACAATTCATTTGCAAACTTCAATCAAACACCATCAATTTGGGCTTGAATAGGGACTGGGAGTGGCTGGCTCACTACAAGAGCAATTTTCCCTCTATTGGTATTGATACCTCCTCCTCAATTACTGGGAGTGGACTACATCCACCCTGACTGAATTGGGCTTCATTATTGGTTCTCCACTTGTAAGGTAACTCCCTTCTCTTCATGTGCCAATATATATTTATGCCTTGTATCTGTAATTGTCACTCCATGCATCTGAAGAAGTCGGTTTTTTACACATGAAAGCTTATGCCCAAATAAATCTGTTAGTCTTTAAGGTGCCACCGGACTCCTCGTTGTTTTTGTATTACAGTAGGGGGCAGTAATGCACAGACCTACCTGCAGCACTTAGCTCCGCCCCCAGAGAGAATTTTCAAACATCAACATGTCTTAAGCTCCAATAGGGGGCAGTGGAGTGCACATGCAACTGCACACAAGCAGAGCAGCCTCTCCCATGCGTAAAGAAGTGGCCCCTCTCACCCAACCAGTGAAGGAGCAGTGGTCTAATTTTGCAATAGGGACAGAAGTGGGGCACACACAGAGAAAGGGGATGGGGACAGAGAAGGATCTGGGAATCAAGTGGAAAGGGAGGAGTGGAGGTGATAATAAGAGAAGAAGACAGAGTTGTGTGGCACAGAGAGAGAACAGAAAAGGTGATGGGGACAAGACACAGCTTGAGAAGATGTTTGCTGAAAGGAAGCCAGGGCTGGGCTGTGTCTACTGCTATCTGGCTAAGGAAGGGGCTGGTGATGAGTCCAGCAACTCACCTCTCTGTACAGGCTGGGGCTGGACTGCCTCCTGCCTAATCGACCTTCTTTGGCCAGCAGTGGGGTCTTGCCATCTAGCCGGTCCAGGAGGCCCTCCTCCAGGGCCTGGAACGCCTCCAGCGTCTCAGACTTCCTAACAACCACACACAAAGACAATCACAGGTGCTCTTCTGTCTGGGCTTCAAGAGTCCTCACCAGCCCTAGCCTTCACAAGCCACAGTAGGACAGAGAGTGTGATACCATATTTCTGAGTTTGGGTTCCCAGCTTCATCAGAGTCTAACATGAACTGCTCTGTCTGTGCCCATATCTGCCTCCCATTCTGAGCTCTCTTCTACATCAACCATCCCCCACATGCTCTACACTCCTCAATTACCTGCATCTCCTCAGACCCAATACACTCCCTATCTTCCCCATGATCCCTAGGCATGCTCTCCACTCACCCTCATGGCTCCTTTCCCCCTCATGTTCTGCACCCCAATAATGCTTTCCACACCCCATCTACCCCTCCTATTTCCCACCCCAACCACGAGACTGTCCACTCTGTTTTTACTTCCACTCGTGCTCTGTATCCACCGTCATCTCTCCTCCCCATCTAAACTCTCACACCTTAGACTTGCTCTTCCCTCCATTTCCTCTCCCCACATCCTCACCCTGCCAGCTATGGACACTATAACTTTAACACTCAGATTTGGAAGTTCCCAGGAGGCCCCACACAGAGGGATGGAGGCCCTGCCTCCAGCCCCGTCTACACTAGTCTTTAAACTGAGTTAGAGAGCCATATTTAAACTCAATGTGAGCACCAATGGGAGGGGCTGACTTGCAGGCACTCAGCAGAGCAGTGGGCGCTCACGTACCTCCAAAAATCAGGCGTTCGGTGATATCAACCCTGGGACAGCTCACCTGTTAAAAACACACACAACACACACACACCCCCGCTCCATGTTTCACCTGCGCTCGTATCCAAAGATCCGCTCCACCTCTGCCCGGCCTGGGCTCCGAGTGCGGGAGCTGCTGCGTTCCTGGTCAAATGCCTCCCTGTGACTGATCCGCTTGGGCTTGGGCAGATCAGCCAACACCATGTATTCCTGCCGCACCAGGCCATGTCGCTCCTCGCCACCGCCCCTCGTGTACCCAGGTAGGTCAGAGTCCAATGAGCTGACGGAGGAAGTGAGACGCCTGCCAGCCCTTATCGGGTCACTGAGCATGGGCAAAGCACCATGGCTGGCTCGTGGCGGGGAGGAGACCCAGGTGGGGTCAGATTTCCGGCGTTCCAGAGAGAAATAACCGCTCTCCATCTGATGCTTTCCCCAGCCATCTCCAGCGCTCTGCCTCCCAGGACTGGATTCTGGGAGGGAAACAGAAGATTGAGGTTAGGGAATCTCCAAGAGGCAGATACATCCCCTCCCTCACACAGGAGCAGCGTGGCCAAAACCAGCAGTGGGTCAGATCTGATACAAAGTGGATATTGGGATAAGAGCCAGAGACAATCCAGAACAACATGGACAAGACCTAGTACCCTGCAGACACTGCGTTCAGAACTGCAGCTGCTAGGCTAGGAGCACTTGGACACCAAGAACCACAAAGACTTCAAAACCAGAACTGCACAGACATTGGGTTGAGAACTGCAGGCGAGGCTGAGAAGCATAGGGACACTGGAGCAAAACTGCACAGACCCTGGGCTCTATTGTTACTATTTATCACGTTTAATACAGTAGTGCCTAAGGACCAGCTGAGACTGGACCCCATTCTGCCAGGCACTGTACAGAGTAAGAGACAATCCCTGCCCCAAAGAGGTTACAATCTAAATAGAGCCTTGATCCAGAGACTCCAAGACTAACCCCACATGGAGAATGAGCCACCTATATCCTGAACTATGGTCTACGGCAGGAGAAAACCAAACCTGCTTTCCGAGGGGAGATTTCTTTCATGAAGCTCTGGGACTCTGTTCTCCCCCAGGATCCACAGGATATGGTCTGACCCCACCTGAGTCTGTCTGACTGCAGGGCTCCAATCTGCACCTCTTTCCTCTGGCCAGTGTAGTTCATCATGTCTTGTTTGCCCAATCCCAAAATGCTGTCCAGCAGCCTGGTCATTTCACAGTCCTGAGGAATGAAACAGACCACGTCGGTACAAAGGATGCAGAAAGCTACTGTCCCAGACTCTTCTGGCTGGAGGTGCTATGGGGAATGATGCAGCTACACGTGCTGTGTGGAGCTCACAGCCACTTCAATCCCAGACTCTTCCAGTAGGAGGCACTGCAGGGAGTAGTACAGACATGCTAGCTATTGCGAGTGCATCGTTACTCCACGGCCAACCTCTATCTTCAGCAAGCATGATAGGGAATGGTGTAGGAATACTGGCTTGGGGGAACAATCAGTTATTCCTGTCTCAGCCTTAGCCAATAGGGGGTGCTGTGGGGAATGGTCTGAGCCCTGAGAATAAATGTGGACTCCCAGCATTAGCTGATGTGCTCTTTAGGGGAGTTTACTTTGTGGGTATTAAAGGTCCCTTGGGATTGTGCCTATGACATCAACATCTATCCTCCCCACACCCAATTACCCAGCACTCTGCAGTTCCCCAGAATATCTCAATACGGGCCTATTTACCCTTTATCTTTTGGGTTCTGCTCATCTCAGGAGCCCAGGGAAAGTGGTCTGAGGGGTTAAGGCATAGGGGGAATCAAACAGCCCAATCCAAAAGACAAGACGACCCCATCTCACCCCAGAGAGCGTGGCGCTGGTTCCGGGGTCGGTGCAGATATCAGTACTGGGGCTGGTTTCTCCGTGCTTGTCCTGGGCTCGGCTGCTGAGCTGGGTGTACACCAAGCTCTCCTGCCAGCTGTGAGGCAGGGAAACACAAACAGCTGGTGGTGATTGTTCAGCTGAACGTGTTACCGCGGGCAGGCATGGAAAGCTGCGTGAGCGCGGCTCTGCTGGAACGGCCCAGATTAAACAGCCCTAGAGACCCAACTCCTCAATCCCCAGAGCGGGCCAGGCTGGACAGTGTCAGCGAGGGCTCCCCACATGTCGCACTCTGCCAGTGGGCCACAGACCGGCTCTGGAGAGGCTGAGGAAGAGGGGAGTCCAGTCTCCATGGCCCATTCAGCCCTTGGCCTCTACTGAGTCTGCCAGTGAGGAGCCTGGCTAGTGCCACTGGTGATGGTGGGTTTTCAGAGTTTGCCCCATCTGCCCCTTGCACAACAAGCAGGGATCAACGGTAAGACACCCACCTACCTTCTCCTATCATGGGATAACATCTACCCCTCCCCTCCCCATATTATTTACCTAGCAGGGATCCCTGTCAGCGAAGTGCTTCCCCTCCCACAGTTCAATACTCACCCCTCAGTCCCCTCGTCGAAGCCCGCACACACATACAACTCACACTGGGGAGCTAAGATGCACACGGGGTCCCAAAGTCCACCTGGGTCTGGCCCACAGGTGGCACCACTGTGTGGGGCCTCCACAGTATGTTCCTCTGGCACCTGCAGGGAGGAAGGGGAGGTACTGGTGACTCCACCGTTCCAAGGGCTAGTGGGGAGGTTGCCTTTCTTATCAGTCTCATCCTCCTTCCTTTCATTCCTACCCTGTCTCTCAGGGCATCTCCCTAACACCAGCCTGCTTCCAGGAGTGCTGGATCCCCTCACTGTTCCGTGATCTCTCACATTCAAGCTATTCTTCTCATTCCTCAGCAGTCCAGAGAGAGGCCTAGCAAGGCCCTGTTGGATGCTGGAGCAGTTACCTTCCATCTCCTAGGGATCCAGTCACCCCAAGACAGAGATCGAGTGAGGGAAAAGAGGGATGGGGCACTGAATCCAAGCGAACACTTGAAGGACATGGTGGAGGAGAGGGATATCTGGGGTGTCAGGCCAGGAGGAGGAAGGGGAAACCTTCCCAGGAGAGCCCCAGGACTTAACTTGATCAGATAAGTGCCCTCTGTTACAGCTGTCACCTGCCAGGCTCACCAAACAAGTGGGAAATGCCAGAGTCTGGCTTTGCTCAGGAGGTCAGACACTGCCCATCACACGAGAACTGATGCCCCGACCGGGGGGAGGAGGGTGTAGTCCGAAGGGAGGACTGGAGCCAACGCCCCTCCCTCTCCCGCTCTATAAGGGCTCTGGCATTTCCCCAGGGTGCTGGCCTCCCCCTTCTCCCAAGCCCAGTTACCTTCCCAGCATAGGAGCAGCGAGGGGGAAGGTTCCAAGCAGCCTGGCTGTCAGCGCAGCTTTCCCTCCATTGTGTCGCCCTCGCTGGGATTCGCTCAGAGGAGACAGCTCTGAGCAGATCGCAGGCAAGGGAGCGGTAACTCTAGAGGCCCAGAGCCAGAGAGAGTAGGAGCCTCATTACTATTTCATAATCCTGGGCTGATCACTCCCAGAGAACAATGAACAACACGAAGCCCTCTGTGAACATGAAACCAGCTGGCACCCCATGCTGGGATGGGGCATCACGCTCTCCCACTAGCAGCAGGGCAGGGAGCAGACAGGTGACACACCTGGCCCACAGTGCATTTCTAAAGTGAGTTTGGCACTGATGAAATGTGTCTGATCAACAGCCTGGGAGACCAAAGTCTTCTGTCCCTCAGACATGTACAGCAGGGACAGCTGCAGTGTGAGCCTCACTGGCACCAGTCCTCACTAATGCACCTCGCCCTGCCCTGGGGATGAAGGAGAGTTTGGTCTCCATGGTCTGTTCAGACCTTGGCTTCTCTGCTGAGACTATCAGCAAGGGGACCAATCAGGGTCAGTTGTGATGTGGGTGCCAGAGGCCATCAGACCTTCAGTCTCTACTAACTCGGGCTGCTTCAAGCAGTGACAAGGTGAAAGGCTCTGTATCCTTTCCCCATCCTGCACCAATGGCTTTCCTCAAAAGGAAAATTTTAAACATACGGTAGCACCCCCCACTATTACACATGCATAGCTTTAAGCCTACATCTCCATCCTGATCTGTATTGGCTCTGCTATTCCAGTCCCACCTTTCCCCCATACTCACTATTCACCGATGCCTCTCAATCCTGACCTGCCACCCCCCACTTGCTATTCCAGCCCTGAGACTTCCCACGCAGAACAGCCAATGAATGCACCTCAATCCTAACTTCCAGACCTCCCTTCCTGGTAGTACAGCACTAGTCCCCTCTTTGATCAGGGCTCAGAATTCATCAGAGCACTAGGGAGTAATTAAATGATGGATTCTGTGCACAGAGGAAATTTCAGCCCCCCCAGTGAAATCCAAAAAGCCTCATTGGGCGGCAGTGTTGAGAATTTGCATCCACTGAACTCAGGCAGTCACAGCCCAAAACAATGGAGCCTCTCATGAAATATTCATAGCCCTCCAGGTCACATGAAAAGCTCACCTGGTTGCTGGGCTGGTGGTGAGCACCAACTGCCCGAAAACAATTCTGGCATCGGCTCTTGGCAAACACATTGGCCTCAAAGTTCTCACAAGGGGCATGCTCTACAAAGTCTGACATAGCCCATGCCAGGGGAAAGACGTTTCCTCAGGTGTGCTGCCTTAGGGAGGGAACTGCAAAGAAAAGAAGCAATAAAGGCTCAAGAGACAAGACACTTCAATACTTAAGTATTCAGGTCTGGGGCTCATTTAGAAGGAGGAACTTTATTAACAGCCTGGTGTTCACGGCCCCAGTAGGAAATGTTTTGATCTTGGGTTCCTTAGAAGGAGAAATACCATCAATATGCCAGTGTTGGCAGGCAGGGAATGTTCTTATCTGGAGCTTTTTTAGGAGGGGAAACTACATCACCACCTCAGTGATTCCTGGCAGACTGGCCTGATTTGAGTCTTCTTTAAAAGGGATGGAATATCTCAATACCTTCCAGCAGATGTCCTGATCTGGGGCTCCTGCAGAAGACAAAAGAGGGATCTTAGTGATCATGTGCTCGTAAGGACTATTTGCAAGTGCTTTAGGAGCTTTAGAAACCTGCTTAGCCTTTCCCTGAGCTAATCTATTCAGATCAGTGGGATATTTACTAGCTACAATGCACCAAAAGTGCAATTCCAAAGCTGATCCTCGGAGCCTTACTCCCAAAGGCCGCCTAGCTCAGCATGGGCTGGGATACTAGAGCTGCCATATATCCTCCCCTTCAGGGGTACTCTCTCTTCCTGTGGAGCAGCTTACCCAGTTGCTACTCTGCAAAAACTGCATCCGATGAAGTGAGCTGTAGCTCATGAAAGCTTATGCTCAAATAAATTGGTTAGTCTCTAAGGTGCCACAAGTACTCCTTTTCTTTTTGCGACTACAGACTAACAGGGCTGTTACTCTGAAATCTGCAAAAACTGTCTGTCAAAGACAGCCAGCTGAGGAAGATCCCTGGGGCTATCATGCAGCTTCTCTGCTCATCATCAGAACTTAGAGCAGTGCTGCTGACCAGAGGTTTAATTTTCTCTCCCAAGCACCCAAACTAAAATCAGATACGGTTTTCTTAGGGTAACTGTTGCACTAATTCACTGCAGGTGCCAGGTAAATCACACACAATAGCCACTTCTTGGCCCCACAGGCTGACTCCTCAAACTCGCGCGACATGTTTTTCAGCTTGTTTAATCACCCTGCCTTGTCTTTAGAATTGCCATGCAGAGAGGGTTTGTTTGGAAGGGCAGTAAGAGAAAAGCACTGGCATTCACTCCCAGTTCCAGGCCATGGGTAACACTTATTTTTTTTCCTGAGGTTTTGCTGATTGGGACGAATCATCTCTCTGGGCCCGAGGCTGCCCATCTGTAAATGGGGGGTGACACCCACGCTTTGTGAAGCACTTGCAGATCACTAGCAAAAATAGCTCAAGATAAGGGCTGTGACTATTCATGCAGAAAATAGAAACAATCACTTCATAACGGCGTAACACACTCACCCTATAGGAGTGGGATCTAGTCCAACCCAACCTTCCCCTGCCCACACCCCCTCGGCACTTCACTTACCTTGCACCAGCTCAGGCCCGGCTCCAACCCATCGGCCGCTGCCTTTTTTTAAAAAACAAAGCATGTAAACTTTCCCTGGGAAGTAGAGGAAGGCCACGCCCAGAAGCCCCTTTTTGGTTGGCTGCCGGGAGGCAGCTCATTTGGATACGGCTCCCTTAGTGGCTCCCTGCAAAACGGTAGGGGAGGGAAGATTTGGGGGTGCAAGCCCCTCCAATTCGCTGCTGTTATAAGTTGGGGTGGGAAGGAGTTGACTTCTGTTCTGTGCCCGGGTTTTGTAACCCACGCTGCAGCGACACTGGGCATCGCGTGATTCTTGGTGGGTTGTTTTGGCTGCCTCCCCTCGCTTTGCAATATTAGTCCGGTTTCCAGCTCGGCTAACGGTCAGGGGAAGGATGGCCTGGATGGGAAGGTGACAAAGCAATGCAGAAGTCCATTTTCCTTCTTATTTAAAACTGCCTCCCTTTTCAATTCATCAAGTCTCCTCTCTCCAGATTCAGGGGACCCTTGTCTCCTGTATTTCATTGGTTCAGCTGGCCCCCACCTCCCCTCTTTTTCCCCCCCTCAGCCTGGTTTTAATCTAAACCAAGAGTAGGACATAAAACAACGTGATGTGCTTGAGGTAAGTCACTCCAGAGCAGTGGCAATGCAAGTTTCTGCATATCCTCTCAACAGAATTCTCCCTCCACAACAGCATGCAAGTGTGAAAATCTTGCCGGCACATCTGCAAACCTGTGCATAAGTGTGGATGTAAATAAACCCAAGCGTAGCCGAAGAGGTGCAAAAGTCCATTGCATGTGTGTCCACATGTATAAGCCTGTGTGCACAAGAGTGCATAACCTGGGTGCATGCTTGCACCCATCGTGTATAGCTAACATGCATGCATATGCATATATAACCATGTATGCAAATGCACACATGAACATCAGTTTGCATGCATGTGAATAAGGGGGAGGGTTATCACATTTCCTCTTTAGATGAGGAGCTAGACTGGCATGTTAATTTCTACAGGTGGTGTTAGATTTTGAAGGCATTTTCTCCTTAAGAGCTGAAATGTATTTATAAATGACTGAAAGAAAACCAATACTCCTACACTTGAGGGAGGCTCTAACTAACCTCTGGAAAAATTTAGTTACAGACAAATGATGCCTGCATGATACATATGGCCAGTACTTGGCACTTGGCCGTCCTTAACCACTCACACCCAAGACCTGACCTATTTACTCTTGGGCAGTCTGATTCCAAATCCTGCTCCAAGGTCCCTGGATTTTGTATGACTGATGCAACAAACTGGGGACCATGCAGTGACAATTTACATTACAAAATAGGGGTGGTGGTTAATGAATTAAATATGAAAATGAGTAACATTTCGTATAGTACACCTGTACTAGTGATTTTAATAGTCAGCTGTATAAATACATTGAATCCCCACATTTACATTGTTTCCACATTCCATGGATTTTTCTGTGGACAACACAAAACTGTAGCAAAGAAATTGTCAGTAGCGAGAACTGGAGTTTTGGGCAACTTTTGGGAAGGCATTTTAGAGATATTAAATAAACACAGGAGTGGGGTGTTACTACTAAAATGATTGGCCATGAAATAGTCAACTTTGACACTTAAATGGCCATTGTTGGGTTCAGTGTAAACATCCTATTGAGATAAGTGGGGTAGTTCACAGCTCTCAGACCTATTGTTTCAGGCTGGCTGCAGACTCAGGAAGAAAACACTGAGCCAAGTTTGCACTTCATTCATGCTTTTAAGATTTTCTTCACAACTTTTGGGCCTACAAATTCAGTTGTGATAAAATGAAAGCTCATTTTATGAAACCTGAGTGGCTACCACTCCCACCTATATAGATCCCAAGGCCAAAAGGGGCCATTGCGATAATCTAATCTGACCTTTTGTATAATGCAGGCCAGAGAACTGCCCCAAAATAATTCCTACAGCAGATCTTGTAGAACATCATCCAATCTTGATTTTAAAATTGTCATTGATGGAGAATCCACACACCCCCTTGGTAATAATTTACCCCTAATTCCAGTGGGAATTTGTGTAGTTTCAACTTCCAACCACTGGCTTGTGCTATACCTTCTTCCACTAGATTAAACAGCCCATTATTAAATATTTGTTCCCCCTGTAGGTACTTGCAGACTGTAATCAAATCACCCCTTAACTTTCTCTTTGTTAAGCAAAGTAGATTGAGCTGCTTGAGTATAATTATAAAGTTTGTTTTCTAATCCTTTAATCATTCTCATGGCTCCTCTTTGAACCCTCTCCAATTTATAAGTGTCTTTCTGGAATAGCAGATACCAGAACAGTATTTCAAGCAGCAGTCCTGCCAGTGCCAAACAGAGGTAAAATAACCTCTCTAATCCTACCCAAGATTCCCCTGTTCATGCATCCAATGATCACATTAGCACTTTTAGCAACAGTGCCACAGTGGGAGCTCCTGTTCAGCTGATTATCCACCACGAACCCCAAATCTTTTTGAGTCACTGCTTCCCAAAATAAAGTCCCTTCTTCAGTAGGTATGGCCTACACTTTGTCCCTAGGATGTATGCATTTAGCCACATTAAAACACATATTGTTTGCTTGGGCCCAGTTTACGACATGATCCAGATGGCTGTATCTCGGTGACCTGTCCTCATTATTTACCACTCCTCCAATTTTTGCATCATCTGCAAACTTTATCAGTGACAATTTTATGTTTCCTTCCAGGTCACTGATAAAAATATTAAAAGGTATAGGGCCAAAAACTGATTCTTAGAGAACACCACTAGAAACACACCTGCTTGATGAGGATTCCTCATTTACAATTCCATTTTGAGACCTATCAGTTAGGCAGCCTTTAATCCATTTAATGTGTGCCCTGTTTATCTTGTTCTAGTTTTTACAGAAGTGCCATTAGTTATTCTCCAACGTTATTACCTGCACTGCAATAGGTTTTATCACCTAGTGTTTTACAACTACACTTCTGTCTTTAGACTGCCTCTGGGACTGGCAGCTCCTCGTTATTTATTTGTACTAGAGTGGCATCTAGAAGCCCTTATTGAGATCAGGGCTCCAGTGTGGCAGACACCATACAAACCCAGTGCAAACAATCCCCACTCTAAAGCATTTACAATCTAAACAGACAAGCCAGACAATGGGTGAGAGGAAAGGAAGGATTATCACCCTCTTTTTACCCATGGGGAAGTGAGACAGAGGTTAAGTGTCTCATCAGTCACCCAGGGAGTCTGTGACTGAGCTAGAATTAAGCTCACTCTGCATGATTCCTAGACCAGACCTTTAACCATAAAGCCACACTTCTGCTCTCCCACTCCTGTGTGTTCCATATAGCACACGAATGGAACACATCTGCCCCTTTATTTAACTTACCTTGTCTCCATCAGACTACAATTCTGTTGTGAAGAGGAGAAAACTGTAACAACTCAAGTGCTTCTTCCCCACACAGGCTTTTTATGCAGATCAGAACTCTTCCAGCACAGGATCACCTAGTGAGGTTTCATAGATCCTGCCACAGAAAGGTTAATTGTCTAGCATGGCAGCTAGAAAACAAATGGTGACACTACCCCCACATTTAGCCCTTTTCTCCTTCTCTCTGGCAGAATTTTTTCAGGGGTGGAATGGGGAAGAAATGATTTGGTACATTAAAGTCACCACACAGAACTTATCTTAAGGGTGATAGTCATTTCAATGCCCCTAGAGGGCTTGCAGAGCTAGAATCATGGTGCTACTTTCTTGGAGGGATGGATAAGAACTTTGGGTGAAGAGCAGATCAGGGGCAGAGAGAACATTTTGACCTGGCAAAATGATCTTTCTGGGCAGCTCCCTCCCCTTTTAATCTTCTTTTAGTGGGTGCTCTCCAAATTCCATAATCAGGGGTCACCAACTCCTATAGACATAGGCTAGGCCTATGCTACAAAGTTTGCCAGCTTAGCTATGTTGCTTAGGGGTGTGAAAAAATGGCACATCCCTGACCAACAGAGCTATGCCAGCAACCCCCCCCTATGTAGACATATCTTAGAATCCTTCAGTCGTACAGTTTAGGTCATCTAGAGAGGTGGTTTAACTACACAGTAAGTTAGACGTTTGCAGCTATATGCGGAGTCTCCACTAGGGGGCTTTGTTGATACAGCTATACAGGGAAGCCCTTGCAGCATAAACTAGCCCAGTGGTTCTCAAACTTTTGTACTGGTGACCCCTTTCACATAGGAAGCCTCTGAGTGCGACCCCCCCTTACAAATTTAAAATATATATATATAACACCATTATAAATGCTGGAGGCAAAGTGGGATTTGGAGTAGAGGCTGACAGCTCACGACCCCCCCATGTAGGAACCTTGTGACCCCCTGAAGGGTCCCAACCCCCAGTTTGAGAACCCCTGGACTAGCTAAAAATCTTCTAGTCAAGCCATGGGAGAACAAACAGTTCCCTTCTGGCACAAACATTCAAGAGGTCAGAGGTCGACCACTGCAAAGGCCTGGGGAGATCTCTGCCATCACCATGGGCACAACAGCACAGCTGGGCCAGTGCACTGGATTTCTTACTCTTCTAAACTGTCACACTATCAGATGTAATATAGCAACCTTCAGTGACCAGTGGAGCAATTCACTCCTGCCATGCCTATCTCAGTACTCCCCACTAAAACATCTCCAAATGCGTTCCCCTCCCTGAGGAGCTAGGTGCTGGAGAATTCAAGGCCTTCCTCATCCCTCAACAGGACCCATCCCTTTCCTCCCAGCTGGAACTGGGCTTAGTCTACTATCTATTCCACCTGCAATAAAGTGCACACACACATTCGCGCTCTTACAAAGTGATATTTATAAAGATTTACACCAGGGAAGTTACCAATCTCCCCGGTTACCTGTATACAGGCATGTGGCTTTGTATAAAGAACACGAGACACTCAAAGTGGTGCCAGCTTTCTTGAGCAAGGAGGGATGCACAGTCAATGCAGCAGAGCATGGGTGGAAGTGGAGCCCTCCCTCCTCTTGTAAACCCTCTGGATGTCATTCACTCCAAACCCAACTCTTCCATTTCTGTCAGGGAAGACATTAGCTTTCCTCTGCTCCCACGGGAAGAGGAAATTCCAGGGAATGGGGGACCTATGCAGAAAAGGCAGGTCCAGGCTTGATTCTCAGCCCCCCAACAGAGACTGTAACAGACATGCAATTACAGTGAAAAATGATGGGGCCAGCATTTACTGGCCCCAACCAGGAGAAGAAATAGATGGGCTTGCTGTACAGCTTGTCGAACAAGAATCCAAACAAGGTCCCATCCACAACAAACTGGGCATTCACATCAGGCAGAGACTGTTGCCAAATGCAGAGCCTGGCCCTGCAGATAATTTCCACTTCAGTTTGTCTATTAGTCTTGGTTGCACCCTCTTTTGCCAGTCAGTTTCCGGCGCTGAGACTTGCTGGTTCGTCCAGCACTAGGTTTCTGGGTTTTCTTGTGTTGGTCCTGACCACGTCTGAGCTGCTTTCCCTTGGGCTTCTTCCGGCTGCGTGCGTGCAGCGAGGCAGTGAGTGAAGAGATCCTGTAGAGGAAAGAGAGAGAGAAAGTCTGCGGCTTGGTCTACACTACAGACTTATGTTGATATAACTAACTCCCTGTGCAGACAGCACTATGTTGATGGGAGAGCTTCTCCCGTTGTTAACGCTACCTCCTGTGAGGGAGGTGGATTAAGCTCTCCCATTGGCATAGGTAGCATCTTCTCTAAGCATTACAGTGTAGACAAGCCCTGAGACCTAGCTGGGATGGAGGGGTGCCTAAACAGAAGGGGATTACAGCCTCTGCCACAAAGGCAGTTTGCCTGCTTGTGGTGATGCATGGCACCGTGCTATTAATATTTGTATTGCACTAGCACCTAGGAGCCCCAGTCATGGATCAGGACCCCATTATGCTCGGCCTGTACAAACAGAACAAGAAGATGACCCCTGTGCCAAAGAACTTGCAGTCTAAGTATGCTGAGTAAAGTTTTAATCTCTTTGAAAATGGAGCATAGCCCAGACACTTTAGCATTAAATACCGCCCCGTAAGGCCACCAAAGCAGCTTTGAATCCTGGACACTAGAAAATGTTGAGAATGCCACAGTTTTAAGCTTTAAAGTCACCTGATTGGCAAACCATCTCCTTTTGCAAATCTGTTGAGGAGGGGGTGGGACTCCACCCAGACTGCACCAATACCCTTCTGCTGCTACCAACAGGGATTAACATTACTGAACACTCGTTACCCATCGGTGCAAAACACCCCTCAAACCCAGCTTTGGAGCACCATGGCCCACCTATGCTTGTGTTCTGCAGGTGCCCTCTGCTGGTAGCTGATGAGCATGGCATTAGCTTAACAAAACACCACAGCAAGCCCAGGATGGACATCAAAACCCTATGTTGTCTCCCCACATGAATACTCCAGATATCTAAGTTAGAGGGTGATAGAATGCTCTACAATCGTTGGGGGTGGGAGGAGAGAGTCGAGTAGTTTTATACCCACCTCTGGGACAGGAAGGGATCTCCAGACTTCTTGGGCAACGTACTTGTGAATCCACTCGACGTCTCCTTTTCTTCTAATCCACTACCTCCTCCCTAACAAAACATGACATGTCAGTCTGAGCAGCATTAGGTGGTTCCACAGCTTTCTCATTCTGACAACAATTTTGTGAAAGAAAGATCCTCCCATAGACCACCTGTTTCTCCAACTCTTCAAATCCTCCACTGCCTGGTTCCCAATGTCTCAGTAAACCATAAGGAAGGGCTCCACAGACCAATAAGGGACCACTATTCTGTTCCATTCCAAGACCCAACCTGTAATTAAGGTCTAAAGGGACACAGAATTGAGTTTCATGATGAATCAGAGGGTTTCATTTTTGAAAGACATCAGGGTGGATTTCTGGATGGGCAGATGTCCCTGGGGATCTGTAGGATTCCCTCTACCACACAGGGAACCTTTTGTGTCTATGTTACTAGTTCAAATCCATAGGCTCACAGTGATCACAAGAAGAACGAGGAGTACTTGTGGCACCTTAGAGACTAACAAATTTATTTGAGCATAAGCTTTCGTGGGCTAAAACACACTTCATTGGATGCATGCAGTGGAAAATACAGTAGGATGATATATATACACAGAGAATGTCAAAAAATGGGTGTTGCCATACCAACTGTAACGAGACTAATCAATTAAGGTTGGCTATTATCAGCAGAAGAAAAAAAAAACTTGTGTAGTGATAATCAGGATGGCCCATTTCCAACAGTTGACAAGAAGGTATGAGTAACAATAGGGAAAAAACCAAGGCGTTTCCAACCAATTACTGCCTGAAGGCCCTTGGGAAATGAGTTTGAGGTCTCAGTTCAGTTCTGGGGTTTCCCTACACCAAAAAGCCACCACACCTGGAACTAACTGGATTCCTCATTTGCAGTCTCAGCAGAGAGACCAAGGACTAAGTGGGTCACGGAGACAAATTCCCTCTCACCATAGAGATGATCTCTTCAAGACAGGACTCAAGCCAAGTGGTCAGGCCATGTAGGAAAGTCTGTACACTTGCCAATCATGTCATACCTGCTCTGGGGATACAGCAGCCACCAGGGCTATCAATTCACCACCTTTCACCAACACTAAGTTTCTATGGAATATGAGAACTTAATTTTGGGTGTGAAGCTGCCTTTCAGGAAAGTTTACCGCCCACTCAAGAACCAACAATGCCAACTGATGAAGAGTGTAAAAGTTGCTAGTCTCCTTTCCCATCCTTCCTCCTACTGGGGGCCCCAGTAGATTCAAAGGACTGTCATATTTAGGGAATGTTGGTCCCATCCAACCAGCTTTGGAGATTTTTGAGGCTGAGACAATGGGGACTGGACAGAGACACAGCAGAGAGTCATACCCCAGAAGAGCTGAGTCCGAGCTGGCGTGCTCCTGAGAGGTCCAGGTCACTGACGGTAGTCACTGTTACAGTGTGGTTTGGGTGATCAATGCTCACAGATTCTGTTCGGGATGTCACCAAATGTTCCAACTCATCAGCCTCATCTGCAGAGTCAACAAAACACACCATGCAGGAAAGGTGTGAACAACACAAACACAAAGCAAATGGGCTTCCCAGGCCAAACTCACCCTGACCAGTTCCTGCTCTATATGGGACTGAGAAGCCGGCACTCTGAAGCCACAGAGGCAGAGAGTGGAGTCAATAAGAACAAACATTCTCTCCCTCTATACAGGGGATCTCACATTTTGGCAAAGCCTTACAGATCACCTCCCAATTGCTGCTTTCTATACCTCCCACCCCCACCATATACAATCTCTGCCTGGAAAGATGGTGGCTGAGGGATTCCTCTCTATAGCCCATCAACACTGCTTCTCAGTCAGACACAGGGGGCAATAAAATCATCGCTGGGCTAAGTGGGCTGCCTCTGCTTCACTCCCAACTCATACCACACCAATGAAGGAGAGATTGGACACGTGTCTCCTAACAGCAGGGGATAAAACTTTAAGGCATCAGGTTGGCCCTCAGTTAAAAACCCCTCCTTGTAGCTTCAGCACCCAGACATTTTGGGTTTTTTTCCACATCAACTGAGTTGTTGGTCATTATAGGGTACAGATCCACCACAGCAGACAACACTCACCTAGGGCCTCTTCTCTCTCTGTCAGCATTTTCAGGTACTCCTTGTGCCGCTAAAAAGGAAACCAGTCAAGTCCAGTCTTACCAGCTGTCACCCATGGCACAATCTCCAAACCCTTGCCCAAAGCATGCCCCCCCCGCCCCTTCCTCCACAACTGGGCTGCAAAATAAATTTCGAGTGTCAAGTTGTCCTGCATATACAGCACTGGCTAGAGCCAGTGTGAGAAGAGGTGGTGTAATCTTCCTCCATCCACAGCTGTGCCAGTGCACCTCAATTCTACCCTACTAATGCATCCCATTATTATAGTCCTGGAGCTACCATGCAGCTCTGCTGCTCCATCCAAATGCTGCAGAACCTCCAGCTATTCCATTCCTTCTTCCCCTCTCAGCACCCTGTCTTACCAATCCACCTTACCCATGCCCTGAAACACTCCAGCTATTCCACAACTACTGTATGGCCCCTTGTCACAACATACTGCCATGAACTAAACACCTCTAACCAGCTAACCACATAGATCACCTAGGGGAAAGTACCTCCTCTTTCATCTTCCTTTGCTCCTCTTTCAATTTTCGCTTGATCTCCTCCACGGCCACTTTCCGCCTCTCCACTTTCCGCTTGTGGAACCCAGTCAGGAACTCCCTGCAGAGCACACGGGGCAGGTTACAGCCATCCTGCACAGAAGGGAAGCCCTGACCCTTGCAGAAGCCCCTCCCGCCCCCAGAGAGAGGGGTGGGGAATGAGAGGAAGAAAACCAGCAATCTGGCGTGGCCTGCAGCTCTCCACAGAGTAGAGGAGGAGGAGGACCAGCATAGAGCGTTCCCAAAGCTGAGGCCCACAGCCCACCTTTTTCCTACCAGTTCAAGAGGCCCTCCTCACTCAGCATTCAAAGAAAGGGACAGGGAGAGAAGAAACATCCCTAGTGTGGGTGTGGGTGTGTGTCTGCTTCCCACGTGGTGGGAGGCACCTCTGCAAGGGGTGCAGTCCAGCTACTCCCCCCCACCCCACACACACTTGGGGAGTGGGGAGGCACCTCTGGAGGAAGTGGGGGTCCAGCTGCCTTTTCCCCTGACACGCACACGTGAGGAGGCGACTCTGATGCTGCCCCTCTCACACACGTGGGCACGGCCGGCGGCGCCTCTGCCGTCGGACCCTCGTGACACCGGGCAGCTGCGGCCCATGGAGCCCGGCTCGGAGCCCCGCTCACTCACCGCCGACTGTCCTCATCGAAGATCACCGCCCGCCGGAGCCTCGCGCCGCTACCCCCCTTCTTCTTGCGGCCCATGCCGGCCCCGGCCCGGCAGCGCTGCTCCTTCCGGGGAACAGCCGCCCGCCGGGCTCCTCCCAGCGCAGCCGGGACAAGCTGCGCCCGGCCCCTTCCGCTCGGCGGCTCGCCAGCTGCGTCGCCGCGCCGCCCCCAGCAGATCGGCTCGGTTGCTCCGCTGGCCGGGGAGGGGAGCGTTACAGCCTGAGCTGGCAGGCCGGGGGTGAAGGGATGATCCTTCCCTACGCCCCACCCGGGAAGGATTCGGGCCGGGGCGTGGGAGAGGCCTTGGCCAGGTGGCTCTCAGCTTCAACAAGCGTGACCGACAGTATGCGCAACGCAAGCCCTAGCTCACTCACCCTTTACACCCTGGCTCAGGTTTGGGCAGGGCAGGGCTGAGCTCCTCCGGGAGTTTCATACCCGCCTACGCTGTGTCCCTGCTCTCCTGGGGCACATCTCCCCTTTCTCCCACCCCGCAATGCCTGAGGCCATTCCCAGAACAGTCTCTGTACATTAGTAATAACAATAGCTGGAAGTTCCCAATCCTGGGAGCCTAGGTTGGGGCGGAGCTGGAGAGACTGACTTGTGATTTTTGAATGCTTAGGTTGGCTATTCTGTGGGGGTCCTTCTCTGAGGCACTGACACCTTATCTACTAACAACCAAGGGAATACAGTCAGAATGAATTCACAGCCTTGCTGCCTCTCCTCTAGTTTCCTGATCTGAACTTTATTCTTCTTCAGTTTGCAGCTTTTCTGTACCCACCTCCTGTCAATTACCTGTTCTCTTCTTAGTAGGTCAAATTCTGCCCTCAGTTACAACCATATAACCCCACTGAATAAAATGGCACTGGGTGTACATGAGGGATGAAAGTGGCCCTTTATCTCTGTTCTTTTAACTCACCGAAGGTGTTGCCACTGGGGACTGAGGGCATGTTCTTTACTAGCCTGGAGATGTTCCCCTCAATGTAGTTGTTGGACTAATGCACTGCAGGGCACTAAGAGTGTGAATGCATTTGTCTAGCAACTGCACATAAGGGAGTATATCTGGACTAGCTCCAATATCTTCCCCTCTCTATCGTATTTATTTAGGCCTAGTCTAAAAGACACGGTTACTAAGCTACCTTGCATTGACCTGCCTGTGGAATGTCTCCACTTATTTGGCGCCCACTTACATTAGTGCCTCTCTACGCCAATTTAGTAACACCACCTTCCCAAGCAGTGTAGAGTCAGTTGATATAAGTAGGTCAACACAGTGTCAGTGTAGACACTGCATTGCTTACATTGACTGGCTTTTGGGAGCCATTCTACAATGCCCCACACTGACAATACAATCGATACAAGCACTCCTGGTGAGGACACACACCACCGACACAAGGAGCTAAGTGTGCACACACAAGTGATTTAATAACTGGGGGGGCTGTATACTGACGTAAGTTAGGTTGAGATAATTTTGTAGTGTAGACATGGCCTTATCTAGCTTATACAGTGCTCATCACCATACTATCAGCTCCTGGAAGTAGCGCATCCACTCTTCCCTCTCATAGCTCGGGAGTGGTGTGCCCACTCTTTACAGAAGGGCACAACTTACAAAATGGTTACTTACCATAACGGTTGTTGTTTGAGATGATTTGCCTGCAGGGGTCCCACTTGTAGGTGAAATGCAGGCTCCTTGCATGCACAAGCATATGACTTTCTGGAGGGCCCATACTGTCATTCCCTTCTACTGTTTCAAAAATCTATCACAAAACTGAAATACTAGAGAAGAATGTGGATCACTACAGTTACTGTGGTAAATAACTTTTTCTTCAGGCATTGCCTATGTGGATTCTCTTGCAGGCAACTGGTAGAGGGCATTAGGAAATGGTAGGTGTTATTAAGTTAATACCTGTACAGTGCTTTAAACATTTCCATTGCTTATTTTTGTTATTTTATTTCCACTGTACTGCTGAGTTGAGCTGGTGGGAAAAGTTCCAAATTTGCCAATTCAAAATATTTTGCAGAGATGGTGCAATTTCACTGAAGTTCCCATGGAACCCTGCCTGTCAGTTGTTTTCCTCCCACCTTGCCTGTCTGGCTCCTCAGTAGCCCACCTGATGAGCTGCTGGGAACCCCAGGCTTCCAGGGTCCTCGGCTCTGGGCAGCACTTAAAGGACATTGCTCCAGAGATGGGGCTCCATTCCTTTTCATGGAGAATTTTGAAATTTGGAATTAAACCACATTTTGAAATATTAACATCCTCCATGAAACAGAATTACCTTTCTCCACCCAGCTCTAATGCTGAGTGAACCTCTCTACAGTACCCAAGTGGAGAAGGGATAACATTTCTTCCTTTGGCACTATCTTATGCTAGGGATCCCTGAAAGGGATGTGGAAGAGGGATACAGGCAGCATGGAGTGAAATTGGGTAAAGTTTCCCTTTGAAATGATTTTTAAGAACAATTGATCTGAGGTAATACTACTCCATGCAACAAGGAAATAAGAAAGACAGTTGCCAAAGGAGCAGGAGGAGGGGAACAGGTCCACAGAGAAGGCTGGTCCGAGATTCTTGACTGGACTGTCAGATAGAAGACCTTGCAGCAGAAGACATGGTCATCCAGTTAGCAGTTGCAGATGCTGATCTCTGTGAAAATGTGTCTATCTCATAAGTAACTCTCTGGACTTGTGCAAAGGCCTTTTGTTAGTGTGTAACCATGGAGACTGAAATCTAAACTAAGGAGTTCACTTCTTTGCAGATGGAGGATGACCGTTCTAGAGACCTCAGCATTGTTCTTGAATCTTTAATAGAGAATGCAGGGAATCATTAGTTTTGTTGCTAAACAGAGTAGGCCTGTTGGAATTATTAATAATATTTGAAATTATTAATGTTGATATGGGAAATCACCAAACACTAATTTAACCATTAATTCAAATTTAATCATTAAAGCCAAATGGTACTTATACAATTGCTCTAAACATGCCTAAAAAGCCTAACTAATACACAATTTACTACATCCAAACAGTAACAAAACATTTAGACGCATTTGATCAAGATACTTACAACTGGGCTAAACCCAGGGGTACTGAGACTCATATCAGTCAGCTCCAACGTGGTCAGGCAGGTGTTAGCAATGAACCCCTTAAGAGTTTACTTTTTATACCTTTTAACAAACAAGTGATGTCCCTGCCAATTACTGACTTCAGCTAAAAAACAATTGGAGACAGTTCACCCTTCTTTCCACTCTTAATCCAGATAAGATTTACAATCTCCTTTCTTCCCAAGGCCTTTCCTCCCCTCCTTCTTGGTGTGGAACAGCCTTCCCATTGCACCTGGGTTCACATAGGCTTTAACACTGGTGTGTGGGATGGGGAAGAGTCATGTCGGCTCACTGTAAGACAGATTCTCTATGTGATTTAAAGCCATCTGCAGTCACCCCTATTGATCAGAGACCTTCTTTTTAGAAAATTTCCCTTATCTTATTAGGTATTCTTTGAACCAGACATCCTCCCTACTTTATTCTTTTTGGCCTTATAACTCATTATTTCCAAAGCCTTCCTTCTACTTGCTCGTCATGGCCTTTCTTTACTACACATGTATTTTCTTAACCAAACTTAAGCTAACTTTAGTTCTTTAATTTTATACTTATCCTACAGGGGCCCTCAAAAGGGAGGTACTCAATGGTTCTTTGGACCTCTCAGGCAAACCTAAAGACTGGACCAAGGAATATCAACGCATCATCACAGGTATAGCCATTGCTCTAGCTGCTATCACCTGCATCGAAAGCTGCTTAGAAGGCATGTTTTGTCACTTGATGACCCTCTGCTATCCCTGACTTAGTTTCCTTCTTAACAGCCTCAGGAAGCTGATCCTGGTGAGACAGTTTATCCCAGGTGAGCAGTGGCACTGGAACAGTTTTAATAGTGGGGGTCCTGAAAGCCAGCCCCCTTACCCCTGTCTGCGCCCCTGCCCCCTGAGCTGGGGCTGGGAGCAGGGCCGGGTCTCCGGGAGGGTGGGACCTCCTGGAGGATAACAGCTTGGGGCAGGCACACAGCTGGCAGCCAGGACCCTGGGCGCGGGGCCGGGACCCTGGGCGCAGGGCTGGCAGTGGAGCCCCAGGCACGGGGCTGGGAGCCTGCATGTGGGGCTGGGAGCAGAGCTTAGGTGAGGAAGCAGTATTTAGCTAACACTGCCTTGTAGCTGGATATCCTCATCTGGAGGGAGTCTGAGGAGTATGCCTTTTCCCACAGAAGATTTAACCTCTTTGGATTTCTCTCCCTAGGTGTTGAACAAGGAGAATCAGATTATTGTTTTTTTCTTGCGGGTTGGGTGGTTGCAAAAGCATTCAAACCTCAGGGAACTTGGTATCTTCAGGCAGCTCTTTTGCAGGAAGGGAAGTTGGTGTGAGCCACAGATCCTTTCGGGGCTCCAGAATGCCTTCATTTACAGGAATAGCTACCCTACTAGGGCCTGTAATATGTGGCACAAAACTGAGACTTTCTCTGCTCAGCTGCCAGCTCCAGGTCTAGCATTTCAGCAGTTCTCCCCATAACTATTTTTATAGTCATTAGGAGAAGTTGCTGGAGGAAACCACAGTGTCATCTGGGGATGAATAGAAGGGATAAGGAGGTCCTGTGGCAGGATACACACGAGTCTTTTCATCCTCCCATTCTTCAGAGCAGAATTGCTGAGGGAGATGCTTTGGAGCTCTCACAGGAAAAGAAAGTGTAACCATCCTGGCCTCTTTTCTGCCTTCTTGGGTGTTCAACCCCTTTCAGGTACAGGCAATGGAATCCACATGAGCCATAAGGCTATGGAGGTGATATGCCAGGAGGAACTGTAGCCAGACAGCCAGCCCCCCCTCTCAGACCAGCATTGCTGGGAACACAAGGGAGCCAAAACAACAGGGCACTTAACATAAATTCCAGCACAGCCTTTGGAGCTGTGAGAAGCACAGGTGTGCTGCTACAATGTGCCTCTGGGAACATATACAACGATTAGGCTCCCAGCAGACAGAGAAGCTCTGACAGACATGGCTCTTAGCCCTTACTAAATAGCGTGATGCACACACCCCAACATCCTAGGTGGGAAAATATTTACCCTAATAAAAGGAATGTCCAGTAGTCGAAACTTATTGTTTCTCTCCCTTGCAAGTGTAAACTACTCTTGCGAGAGCTGGCGTCACCCAGACAGACCAGCCCCAATTTGGCATAAGAAAGGAGAAGGAGAATAAAGGAGTACAGAGCTATAAGTATGGGACCTACAGCACCATGATTTTTGAGTGCTTTTCACTATCTATCTGCTGGTCAGATAAGTGACAGCCTCCCAAGGCTTCTGCAGCTAAGAGGGTCCCTAAGCCTTGTCCCTTATTCGTCTTTCCGCGGAATTGAGTGACCGATCCTGGCTTGGCACCGCTGGAATCAAGAGATGCAAGGAGGGTAAGAAGCACCCACACCTGATCTCCTATCTTTAGTGTACACATATTTTGAAATAGAGCTCTATACTTTGTTTTCTTTCTTTGGGATTGTGGCTTCAGTTTTGTAACTTGTTTGTGTGTGTAACATCTCTACATTTAAATAAGTTGGCACTAGCAATTTTGTTTATTTGTTTATTCTAGTTTAATAAATTTTGGTAACCATTTGTGCATAAGCCTGACTTGTTTCTCTGGTTTACTGTAAAGCAGCCAACACAATTAAAGAACCTCAGCCATTTTGGCTATAAAGCCTGGCCATTAGGTGAGAGTACTAAGAGCCTAGCGTTGAGTTGTGCCGCCTCCATGGGGCAAACTCTTGGGGCGCCTGTCAGTCAATCCTGACTGCCCACTGCGAAGGAGCTCTGAGCTCTAGCAGTTAAAGTCACGGGTGTGGAGAGGCTCTTAGTGCTGCCATTGGGGCACTTGTCAGTCAGTGTTGACTGCCCACTGCGAAGGAGCTCTGAGCTCTAGCAGTTAAAGTCACGGGTGTTTAGGACCTTGGGGCATCCGTCAGCCTAGCCCGGGCTGCCCGCTGCGAAGGGACAGAGTGTCCTAGCGGTTAAAGTCACGGATGGTATAAAACGGGCATAGCTGGCACCTCACCAAACATCCTTGGCCATCAGCTAACAGGAACCCAGGAAGCAGGAGGCATCCAAGAGGTAAAAGGAGCCTCACCAAAATGAAGATGCTGGAACTGAGAGATCCAAGGATGGACCTTGGTCCTGTTCCTGACAACAACGAGGTTAACTCTGGGGTGCTCTGGCTCAAAAACCTGCTGCACATGGATAGCATGTCAGGGACAACAGAAAGGGGCAAGTGGAGGCTTCTTTATTTTGTGCTGAGGAAGTAGTAGTAAGGGCCAAGCTGAAGAGAGGTGTGGATCTCCTCAGTGCTGAAAGGTCCCAGGAAGACACAGACGCAACAGTCGATGCAGAGGGTCCTGATGCTGAAGTTGCCAAGGTAGAAGAGGCTGCAGCACTTGGCACTGAGGAGGGATGGGCTGCTCTGTGCCAAGGACATGGCTGACGTATGGCTAGAGTAAAATGGAAAGAGGAATATACCTGGGGCTTCTTTACATTTTCGTCTTCACCAGTGAGGGAGAACCCTGATACCATAATGGGAAGCAGTCTGTGAGCCTGCTACAACTGCTGGACACAGAGGTAGAGGTAGTGCTTGTAGAAGGAGCTGATTCCTTATTGCCCATGACACTTGGCTTTGGAGAAGAGGACAGTCAGGTTGATTGGCTCTGAAAGGATGATTTCACAATATCCTTGGCATGGATTCCGGGGGCTTGGAGACTGGGGGTGTGTGTCCTTGCCCATTGGGGAACCACTGGTCCTGCATCCTGATTCAGCCATGTGAGACGGAGATCTCAGTGTGGCTTTCTCTAGTATTTCTGCCCTTGAGGATGTTGCCTTTATGATTCTCTGTAAAAGATGTAATTGAGGCAGGTAACTAGGGCTTGACAGTCTGAGTACTAAAGAATTTACAAATTGGGCCCCAGCCAGGACATGCTCTTTTCCTTAATGGAAGAGGGATCTCATGTGGTCATCTGTGATGGACGTTAAACTACCGAACAAAAGACAGGGTTGAAGTCAGTTGTCTTGGCTTAGACCATTGAAAGGGTGTGCACGTCAGCACTGGGAACGCTTGATGGAGGCTAAGGAGGATGCTAAGTGCCCAGTGGATCAGGAATCTAACACAGACTCTATCTCTAACTCTATTTAAAATGAGCAGCTGCTTATAGAAAAAGAGCAAATTCTCCCGCGGGGAGAAGCGAGGATCAAAAGGGCCCTCCGGAACGTGCTGCGCGCATGTGCCCCAGCAGGGGTGCCGGAACAATTTGTAGAGTGGGGGGGTGCTGAGAGCCATTGAACCAAACTGTAAACCCTGGATAGGATGGAAACCACATCAAGCCTGGGGGTGCGGCAGACGCAGCACCTCCCACCCCTAGTTCTAGCACCTAAGCCCAAGGCACCTCTACAGTGGGGACCTGCAGGGCAATCACCCCAAGAGCTCCATTCCCCTCAGCACTTGCTTTCCCGACCCAAAGCCCCATTGGCTGAAATCTTCTGTCACTCTCGCCTCTACTCCAGTCAGCTTCCTCAGGCTGGGGGTGGGGCTAAAGGCCAACTGCCAAACCTCAACTGCCACAGAACCTTGTGGAACCTTTTGACTTCAAGATTCCAGGTTCCTGATTGGAGCCTCTCCCTCCCAATCAGGTTCAGGCAGGGGTGGGACTTTCTCACAATCTCCCTGCCTCCAGCTCAGTCTGAAGGTCACTTTCTGCTGTTTCAGAGTAACAGCTGTGTTAGTCTGTATTCGCAAAAAGAAAAGGAGGACTTGTGGCACCTTAGAGACTAACCAATTTATTTGAGCATGAGCTTTCGTGAGCTACAGCTCACTTCATAGCTCACGAAAGCTCATGCTCAAATAAATTGGTTAGTCTCTAAGGTGCCACAAGTACTCCTTTACTTTCTACTGTGGTGTTTAAAAGCGGCTGCTGGTGTGCAGGGCCCCAGATGTGTATAACATGGTATCTTATGACCCACTCTGGCAGTCAAGTCCCGCATCCCTCTCTTCTGTCCCCACAGAGATCGGGTCACATGAACTAGCTGTCTCCCCCTCACTCACAGCTGCAGATCAAGTCACACGTTCTTACTGCTTCTCTTCCATATGACAAATCTCCAGACTTCCTTTAAAGGAGCGGCAGTTTAGTCCATGTTGGTGGGAGCAGGACACAGGCTGTTCTGTTAGTTACAGGGTGGGTGCTGTGGTTGTTTTCAGCCATGTCAGTGTGCCTCAAGACACAAGCTGCAGGACCCCCTGAAATATCCAATCACTATGTAGACAGTGTGGTCTAGTGGCAACAGCAAGGGAGTGGGCATTAGGACTCCCACCATTGCCACTGACTTGTTGTGTGACCTCAGGCAAGCCACTTAATTTCCTCATCTGTACTTTACAGGGAGCTTGCAAGGCTTCAGGAATGCTTATAAAGTTTGCTTTGAGATCTTCTGATGAACCCTGGCACATTATTAATTATGAGGTAGCCTGGTGGCCATTAGTCCTACTCCTGACACTGGGTGTCGCCTCTGAGCCATGGCTGTGTTGCCTTTAGCAACTTGCCTGCTGCTTGGGTTCTTTTCCTGGGGCTTGTCCTTTTACCAGCAGAAATGCGGAAAAACCAGTTCTGTGGTTAATTGCTGCACTTCCCTTCACGCCCACACTATCGGCCTTCTCCTCTTCCTCAGCTTACACACACCTCTGTCTCTTTCCCTCTGCTGTGCTCTGTCAATCCAATAGGGTTTGCTCTCCAATTTTATTAACCCTACTGATCCCTTGCCCCAAGCCCCTTCTCCCTTGGGCGAGCCAGTGGGCTTGATCACAGGTAGAGATCACAGGTAGCTGCCTTCCTGGCCCTGCCGTGCCCTGCCCAAGGGCAGCTATTGGAGACAATGGCTGAAAAGGGTGACAAGAATATGAAAGCCCTAAAGGAGGTGTGGAGGAGAGCTGAGAATGCCTTGTGCGCAGACTGCGGGAAGCCAGGTGAGTCGCTGGGGTCTCAGTAACGTGGGTGGGGGAAGAGGCTGCAGCGGAGAGAAGGGGACAGTTAGCAGAGATGGGTCCAAAGTGGGGCTTGATGTTGGGGAGAGAGTTCCACGGGAGGGGCAGACAGAGTAGCCAGCTTTGGGGAGGAAGCTGAGGAGTAGGAGTCAGAAACTGTCTAGCCTGGGGGCGGGGGGAGCAGCGTGTCAGGTTGTGGTGGTTTGATATGGGCTGTCTGGAGGAGTTTCTCCTCCATGGATGGGGAAGGTATGGTGGGAGAGTCATTGGCCTAGCTGGACACTAGGTGTAGGGATTTGTTTTCTTGTGTGTGGAGACGGTACCTGGGTCGAAGAGATCCTACTGTGCGCAGTGGAGGAAGAACAGGGTCATCCCACTGCTTGAACTGCAGAAAGATGTGCAACCACATCACCTTGGGCTGCTGTCATGTCAGAGCTGAGTAATTACTTGGGGTCAGGCCCAGTCAGAATTTGACAGAGAAGTTTCTGAAGAAATTGCAGATGCTGCAAAAAGTGGTGAGTGATTCAGAAAGCCATCCTCTCCTCGGGGCCAGCACTGAACCAATGTCCTGCCATGGAGATATTTTTCTACTGGAAGTGCCATCTTTTGAAAGGAATAGAAATCCAAGGTTCTAATCCTGGAGGAATGTTAAAAGTTCCCATGGCACTTTCAGCAAAATGGGGGTCTAAGCCCCAAATTCAATTTTGGTAATTAATCACATTTTACTTTCCTAAATTCCTACTTGTTTCAACTGGATTCAGTGTTGTTCTTCATTTCCTGTGTTGAACAGTGATGTGTATTGCTATGCATTGTTAAATAGCTGCCATGTTCCACCCCAGAGGTGGCTGCATTTCTGTATTGGGTGAATGATTCTCAGAGAGAGCGAGAGAAAAAGAGAGAGTCTGTAAAGTTTTTTGGGATCCTTCAAAATAAAAGGCACAATATAGATATAAGATCAATATCCTACAGCTTGGAGCAGCAGGAAGGATGGAATGATAGTGATGTATTTTATTAGGGGGTATCTATTCCCCAGCAGGTGACTAACTCAGCTCACACGACATTGAGGTTATACAGCCCTCTGCATCTATTTCCCTAGGAGCCTCGATAGCACATTTCTCAGTCATGGCATATCTCCCTTGAATACCTGCTACTGATCCCCTTTTTATTTACCCTCAGATCCTGACTGGGCATCTTATACTTTGGGTGTCTTTATCTGCGTGAGCTGCTCAGGGATCCACCGCAATATCCCTAACATTAGCAAAGTTAAATCCTTGAGGATGGACCACTGGGACGAGGCCCAGGTGCAGGTGAGAGTCTTCCTATCTGCATCCCTGCTGCAGTGCAACTCAAGTCGGGGTTCTTTGTTCATAACACTCAATTTCTTGGGTCCTGTGAAAGTGAAACTATGTGATCAGGCCTTTTGAGTCATGCTGTTGGACATTCATTTTGATTTCATAACTAGCCTCTTTGCTAGTAGTAGGGTTTTAATACCCAAGTGGAGATGATTTGCCCCAACCCATCCCTCCAGCAACTTGATGGACGATGCACTTACCCTTTGGTGGGCAGAGTGAAAGCAATGGCACTGCACAGTGATGAGCTGCCAAAATCTTAACAACGGGTTCCCTCCTCACGCCATGAGGGGGTCGTTGCCCACCCCCGCCCCCTGGGACTCCTGCCCCATCCAACCCTCCCACATTCCTTGATGCCCACCCCCAGGACCCCTGTCCCATCCAACCCCCTCCCCTGTCCTCTAACTGCCCCCAGAACCGGGCAGGAAGGTCTCGTGGCCCACCATAGTGGGTGCCCACCCTTAAAAGCCAGAGGCACCTGCTGGGGGGCGAGGTGGGGAGTCCCGGAGATACTTACTGAAGCATCCAGCAGGTCCCTCTGGCTCCTAGGGGCGGGGGAGCATAGCTGGGAGGGAGCAGCTGTTCCCCCACTGATCACATCAAAAGTGGCGCCTTAGGTGCCGACTCCCTGGGTGCTCCGGGGCTGGAGCACCCATGGGGAAAATTTGGTGGGTGCTGAGCACCCACCAGCAGCTCCCCACCCCGCACCCGACCCCAGCTCACCTCTGCTCTGCCTCCTCCGCCGAACGCGCTGCCCCGCTCTGCTTCTCCGCCCCCTCCCCCTGCCCTGGCTTCCCGCGAATCAGCTGTTTGGCAAGAAGCCAGGGCAGGCTGAGAAGCAGGCGGCGGCTTCCCGCTCAGGCCAAGGGTGGCAAAGGTGAGCTGGGACGGGGAGCAGTTTCCCTGTGCGGCCCTCCCACCCGGGTTACCTGCTGCGGCGCGGGCGGCCCTCCTCGTGCCCCCCCGCCGCAGCTCACCTCCGCCTCCCTGGGCCTGAGCGGGAAGCCGCCGCCTGCTTCTCAGCCTGCCCTGGCTTCTCGTGCGAACAGCTGATTTGAGGGAAGCCTGCAGGAGAGGAGAAGCAGGGCAGGGCGGCACATTCAGGGGAGGAGGCGGAGGTGGAGCGGAGGTGAGCTGGGGCCAGGGATGGGGCAGAGAGCTGCCGGTGGGTGCTCTGCACCCACCAAATTTTCCCCTTGGGTGCTCCAGGGCTGGAGCCGGCGCCTAAGTCGGCGCCTAAGATGCCACTTTTGGCTGGTTAAATTTAGAAGCCCTTTTAGAACTGGTTGTCCCTCGTGGAACAACCTGTTCTAAAAGGGCTTCTAAATTTAACAACCGGTTCTAGCGAATCGTTGCGAACTGGCTCCAGCTCACCACTGGCTCTGCATTATTCCTACGTCATGTTTTTTTATGACTAGGGTGGAAGTCTGCTTGAAACATACCTTGCCAAGACCCAGGGTCCCCTTGGCTGCATACAGCTGATTCCCCACCAGTAAACACCATGGAGACCAGGCCCTAGGTCTTATGCAGGACTCAATAGTCTAAGCATGGCACCCCTTCCACCTCCACCTTGGAAGGCTCTGGGAAAAGCTTCCAAATAGTGCTGGATTAATTGGGATCTATGGGAGCTTGACTTCTCCGCCCACTGTTCCCCTGGGCATTCACCAGGTCTTCCAGACAGCCATACAAAATCATCCGTATAGCACCACTCTTTGGAAAGGAGCTGGGAACTCTGGGATATGTTCCCAAAAGGCTTTGCTGCTGCCACAATACATGGGATGGAACCTCAAGAGCACTAAACAAATGTACACACGCCAAGTGCGTGTGCACTGCTCCCACGTTAACCACTTTGGGGATAATTACATTGGGTTCAGTACAATCGATGTAAGTCTCTAACTCAGACAAGGCCTTTGAGACTTGATAGACACCAACCCTTGTGTAGTCACTCATCCAGGGACATTTCAGTGGATGGGGAGGGGGATCTGCTTAGATAGCTACACCCTGCATGTGGGGGGTGGGAAAGGCCCACAGTGCAATTTGCATCAAAGGGAAGGCGCTGACTCTCTTGTCTTATTTTGCAGTTCCTGGAGCAGCATGGGAATGTGGTGGCTAAAGCCACGTACGAGGCTCACATCCCCATTTACTATTACCAGCCGACTCACGCCGACTGCCAGTAAGAGTGGTTATTTAAGAGAGAGTGGTCACTTCTGGGATCCTTCAGTCTGTCACTAAGCCCCACATTTTGTCACCCCACAGAGTCCTGAGGGAGCAGTGGATACGGGCCAAGTACGAGCGCAAGGAATTCACTGAGCAAGGGAGACATCTGCCGTATTCCAACGGTAAGAGCACGGCATGGATTTATCCCTCACATTTATACTTCCCAAGCCCTGGCTGTGTGTTGACAGGGCACTGTCATGAGAAAGCTTGCAGTACTGACATCTCCGCTGGCCCGGTCAGTGCTACTGTGAAGGAGCTCACATTCTGGGTTGTACTTACAGGGCATTATTTTGAGGAAGCTCATGGTGCTGACATCTTGGCTGGGCACTGCCACAAGGAAGCTCACAGCACTAGTGTCCCAGATGGCACTGATGGGGCACCAACGTGATGGAGTTCACAGTGCTGGTCTGGCCAGGGCCCCAGTGTCTTCCTCCACCCCACTCCCAATGACCACAGTGGTCATATTTGAAGTTCTCCTGTCCGTGCAGCAAAGCAAAGTCCTGCCCCCAAGGGCATGCAGAACGAAGCAGGCAGAGCTCTGGGTCAGTGCCAAGTGCCTACGTGCGTTGGGCTGGGAGGCTGAGGCATACATGCGGAGAGCGAGCTCTCTCACACACCTCATCACTCGCAGCTAGGCAGGCTCCCAGTAGGCGAGGAGGAGTGAGGGGAATGCTGGTGAACATGTGCTCCATTGCGAGGTGTCTGCCAGGGAGCTGGGAGACAAACCGAGGAGCACTACCCATGGAGAGGTTAAAGTCCTTGTCCCCCATCCTTCCCCTCACACTTTCTCTCCCTCTCCCCTCTGTAGCCAGGCACAAGAGAGCCCGGCACAGGGCCCCATCCCTCAGACAGAGCTTTCCACTGGAGATACTCTGCATGGCACTCCACCACACACGCAGTCTGCAAATACTGGCTGATTGTAGCTCTCTAGTGCCCACTGTGGCCAATAGGACTGGTCTCAGACTGGCCTCTCTGTTCCTAGGACTGAAGGAAGGGATCCTATGGAAACGGGGCCGGGATAACGGGCAGTTCTTACTCCGCAAGTTTCTCTTGTCTGAGAGAGATGGGTGTCTCAAGTACTTCTCCAAACCGGACGTGAGTATGGTCTGCTTGGGGGGCAGCTCCTGCCTCTCAGTGCACCCCAACCTGGGGAGAGTGCCCCTTGCTGGTGCCAGGGAGTCATTTATATTCTCCTTACACAGTCCAGAGGACTCCCCTTGCACCTTCAGAGTCCCCCACGCTGGGACACAGTGCCCCTTACTGGTAAAAGGGAGATAATTTCCATTCTCTACATTCCCAGAGGGATTCTCCCTTGGTGCTGCCAGCACAGCCCAACCTGGGGAGAGAGCCCCTACCTCGTGCCATGGAGACACACTCCCTCTGCTGGTGCTAGGAAGCCTTTCCACTCTCTCTGCCCTGAGGACTCCTCTCTACTTGCCTTGTCAGTGCCCCTCAGTCTCTAGCCAATGGTTTCTATCCCATCTGCATCTTTAGGGCCAGATCTCACCAATTCCATTTCCTTTCTCAGGCAAAAGAGCCCAAAATAAATATTAAAATTGACACCATCAATGCCACATTCCAGCCAGTGAAGATCGGGAACCCCAATGGCCTGCAGATCAGCTACCTCAAGGACAACAAGACCCGCAATATCTTCCTTTACCACAAGGATGGAAAGGTACAGGGGGCTGTCCTAGCCCCAGACAGCAATCCCAGCCTTTAGCAGTAGCAAGTGCTGGAGTGAATGGTGTAGGAAAATGCTGGCAGAATCACTGTATTAAATGTTGTGGGAATGCTGCATGTGTGTGTGTGTCACTGGAGGGAAAGGGGCTGGAGGACTGGCTTGGGGATGAATTGTTCTTGGGCAGGGGTTCTCAAATTGGGGGTCGGGACTCCTCAGAAGGTCACGAGGTTATTACATGGGGGGTCGCAAGCTTCAGCCTCCACCCCAAACCCCGCTTTGCCTCCAGCATTTATAATGGTGTTAAATATATAAAAAAGTGTTTTTAATTTATAAGGGGAGTCACACTCAGAGGCTTGCTGTGTGAAAGCAGTCACCAGTACAAAAGTTTGAGAACCACTGCTCAAGGGTATAATTTAGGAGCCACTGTAGAGACTGGTATATAGGCTTTTGGGAGGAAACCGAGGAATGCTGTAAGAGTGTGGGCCACAGGAGGAGTTCATACATATTCCCAGGGAGTTGGCTGGAGGGGTGGGTTGGGTGGTTCGGCACTGGTCACTCTGAAGTTCTCTGTCCTGCTTCCCTCCGCAGGAGATAGTGGACTGGTTCAATGCCATACGCGCAGTGCAGGTTCAGTACCTGAAGGTGGCATTTCCCGTGGCCAGTGACAATGAGGTAAGAAATCACCTGAGAGTAATAACCAGCCCTCCTGCTGGTATCTAAAGCCACTCAGATAGAGGAACTTCTCTGTTCTCTGAGTCCTCTGGGGAAGGAGTCACTACTGTGGCTTGGCTAATGTTCCCTCAAATTTTTTACATCCATGTGCGGAATTAATTTTGCTATTTGCACCAATATGGAAGTGATGTGTGGTGGCAGTGGGGCCAAGGAGTTCAGAGTGTGGGAGGGGGCTCGGAGCTGGGGCAGGGGGTTGGGATGTGTGAGGGTGGTGAGGGCTCTGGCTGGGGATGCGGGCTCTATATGGGGCCAAGGATGAGGGGTTTGGGGTGCAGGAGGGGACTCAGGGCTAGGGTAGAGGATTGGAGTGCAGGGGGGAGGTAAGGGTTCTGGGTGGGGGTGCAGGCTCTGGCATCCTAACAGTGGTGCGGTTAGAGGGGCCTGAGATGGGCAGAGAAGAGCTGCTCTCTGACATATCCCACGGAGATAGCCCTCTCCCCTGACAAAGCAGGGAAGGTGACATTAGCAGATGGAATTTAGAGAAGGATAGAGAAGAGAGGAGTTGGAGCGCTGAGGGCAGGCTGAGAGGGAGGGAGTGAACAAGAAGAACCAGCTAAAGTGAAAGATGTGCTGGGATATACCATTCTCCTTTTATGCAGATCAAAAGCCGACTAATGCAGAAATTCCTGAAGGAGGGATACATGGAGAAGACTGGCCCCAGGGTAAGATGGGATGGCACAAGAAATCTAACAGAGGGGGAGTTGCCACAGAGAAACTAGGGTTCCTGACCTGCCTGGGTTCATTTCAGCATCCTCATGTTTGTCTTCATATCCCCAGACTTCTCCAAGATCCACGGCAATGCTGCTCTGTGCCTCAGCTAGGGCACAGCTGGGGTCTCATCGGGGAGCAGTGAGGGTGGCAATGAGGAGATGCAAAATTAGATGAACATGGAGGCTGAATTCCTCACTCATCCCACAAGAGTGGGTTTATTAAGTGTGTGTACATGTGTGCATGTGGACCTTGGAGACTGAACTTCCCTGTCACCTGAGCGCAGGGGCACTTTGAGTGAGAAGTCTGTATGTTGGTGGAGACACTCAGGATTGAAAGAACATGGGTACTGAATCCCCTTCTCACCTCAGCAGAAGTGGGCTCCCTCCAGGGCAGGGATTTTGAGCCCAGTTTGTGTGTCTAGATGCAGCCCAGATTTAAATGAAATGCAGTAGCAATTCCCCTCTTTCCCCCGCAGAGGGCACTCTCCTCCTACAAATGTCCCCTCTTCATCTCCACAGCAGAGAGAGGCCTTTAAGAAGCGCTGGTTCACACTGGATCACCGCAGACTCATGTACTTCAAGGATCCATTGGTAAGTCAGAACTTGGATTGCATCCAGCTCTATCGTGCTGTGCTCTGGGGCAAGGAACAGCCAAAGGGTTCCTTTCCCTAGTGAGGTGGAGGTGAGACACAACTCCCCAAATGTCCATCAACAGATGCTTGGCCTCCCCATTCCACACACATCTCTCCCCACCCACCCAGTCCAAGCCCCCGTGCTTGCATCAGTCCTGCAAGCAATGGGAACAGGGTTATAATAGCGACATGGTGGAAGTGACGCTATCTCAAGATAGCAGAAAGAGGGACAGGAGACCCTTCTTATCCAACCATCCTCTGCGTAATCCCCCCTTAATGCCCTTCCAGAGCCTCCAGTTCCTCCCTCCACATTCTTTGGTCTCTTATTCCAGAGATCATTGCTCAGTGCCCCCATCCCAGATCCCATCCCTTCTTAGTTGCTTCCTCTGAATATAACTCCCCTGGTGTTCTGAACCTCCAGTTCCCTTTATCCCGTTTGTTGTCACTCCCCCTCCCCTTAGACCTTCTGCACTCATCTGCTCTGCCCCGTCTCGCAAACTCCCCTAGCTCAGGCGCTGCTGGGACCATGACTGTTTGGATGCCTGCAAATCCCTCCCCATGACAGATCTGTCTTTCCCTCTTGCTGTTCAGGATGCATTTGCTAAAGGCGAAGTGTTCGTGGGCAATAGGGAGCATGGATACAGTGTCAAGCAAGGGCTGCCAGCAGGGGCTCAGGGCAGCTTCTCCTGGCAGTACGGCCTCACCATCGTCACCCCCGACCGGGAATATCTCTTCACCTGCGAGACTGAGAGTGACCAGCAGGACTGGATCGCGGCCTTTAGTCAGGTCATTGAACAGCCCATGACCCCCCAGGAGTATGCAAGTAAGTGTCAGGATGGTGTTCACTTCTCTCCTCCTGCGCCCGCCCACCAGCCTCATAACAGACAGAACTGAGGCTGGCCTAGCTCCCTGCTCTGATAAACCCTCTGTTTGCCTTCCCTACAGTTGAAGCCTACTTCAAGCTCAGCTCCTAAGAACCCCCCGGAGAACCTGACTACAGCTCTATCTGCCTTAGCCCTGAGAGAGGGTGCTATGGGAGAGAAGAGGAGCTGTGTACCAGAGAATCTAGACTCTCCCAGTACATCATGGTTTGGAGCACTTTTTCTTAAACAGATCAACCAACCTCCCTTTGTTGCTGGGGGGCAAATTAGGCTGTACCCCTTTAAATGGAAGACATTCCAAGACTGAACACTCAAAGCAACTAGTCACTGAGACCACTCCTAAGCAGTGTTGTGATCGAACTGGAGACTGGAAGGGTCTGTCATCCAATCAGGCTTTGAAGGTTTGCGTACCACAGGTGGTGAAGGAGGCGGGGGGGTGTTGTCTTTTAAACTTCCGTTATTGTACCTTACTGGAAAAGGGGAAGCCACCATAAAAGTGGAAACAGCCAAGCACGCAGTCAACATGGGTGGTTTGCAAGGTGGAGTGCAGCTCTGGCAGTCAACAGCTATAGCCTTGTCAAGTTACATATTCACAGGCAACCTTCCTCCAGAATTCTGCTGCAAAGATTAAAGTATTGTGCATGTATAAATTAGGGGATCATTGATACGAGTATGGGGAAGACACTATATGACTATCGATGGTATGGCAAAAGCTGAGACTGTTTTCATTCTGAGCTGTACGTTTTAACAGTTGTGTGCATTCCATGATAATAATACCTAGCTCTTATCTAGCACTTTTTAGCAATAGACCTCAAAGCACTTTACAAAGGAACAAGTATCATTATCTCCAGTTTACGGATGGAGAAACTGAGGCACTGGGAGGTGAAGTAACTTGCTCAAGGACCCCGAGCAGACCATGAGAGAGCTGAAAACAACCCAGGTCTCCTGATTTCTAGTTCAATGCTCTATCCACTAGGCCACACTGCCTCCATAGAAGTGTAATCCACTGGATTGGCATGTGGGTTCATGTTCTCCTATTAGTGCCTGGCCCCAACAAGTATAACAGCCTACTACTTACACATAGCTAAAGGAGTTCTTCACTAGCTCAAGCAGTAAAGGCCCGTGTTTTGGATCTGGAAGTTGCAGGTTCAACCCCTACGGATATCTGATGTCTCCCTGGTTTAGTACACAAGCAGCATGTGTATGTACATAGTGTCTATTAACAGGGGCTAACTGGACTTAATGGTGCATTCAGTAATGTAATACACAGAAAGAAATTAATAAAAAAATCTCATTGTAGTTTATCTTTGGTTAAGTGAACTCCTGTTCTGTTAAAAGTTAACCCAAAGGACTCCTTCTTGGAGGAAAGAAGATAACATGATAGCAGCATAAAGGGGGCAGAGTCTGTATTTTTCTGCAGTGAGCAGAGAGGGCGATGACTATTTCCATCAGAGTCAAGTGACACCCTACAAAGAATTAATGTAGCCAGGCTTCACTTTCCTTCTCTGCCCCTGTCGGGGGAATCCCTTTCTTCCTTTTGGCCTGGAAACACCATGATCTGAGGGACTTTCCATCTTCTGACGGAGATCACCTCACCTTCAGGGACGAAGACAGGGGTTGACAGCCTCGCTCCCCTGGCATGATGGCACTTTCTTCCATGAGGGTAAAGCTCATCTCTGCAGGAGCCAGAGCTCTCTCAGGGGCTTGTCTGAGATTGTGGCATGAACTCCCTCAGGAACTAAGGACCAACACAAACCCCACCCCTTCCTGTGTAAGTGCAAGGTGCGTTTCTTTGTCCTGCCTTCGCCAGTAAAAACAGCAGTGTGTACATTAAAAAGAACAACCCCCCTGAAGCAAAACCTTACGAAAACAAAACACTCCACTGCACACTTAATTCTCCCCCTGGGGAGAGGATGAGAGCAAGAGAATGCACCACGTGACACATATTGGTCATAACGCTTAGTGAATCCTGGGACGGCACTCAGATACTACAGGGTTGAGGGCATTAGAGACCCTGTACAGACTGCTTCCCCCACCTGTTGTTGTACACTCTAATCCCTGCGATACTGCCAATAACTAGATACAGTCAGGGGGATTTGGCTCCAGCACAGATAAGCAACAATACTGAGGATGGAATCCAGTGGATCAGGAGGCTCCCAAGAAGCCTCCCCAATATACACACAATGGTACATTTGATAACTCTGGGTTACATGTAGGCTTATACTATGCAAACCCACGCTTTGCTTATGTAACCCCAGCCTCAAACCATGGCTGTCCCCAACTGGATAGCGAACATGGCACATGTCTGGGCAAAGGGGATGGATGTGGGAAAGTCAGTAAGATGTAGTAGAGTGTGCGGACATGCACAATCCAGTTCATCCCATATCTAAAGGAGCAGCTCAGCTAGCAAAGGGACGCTACCCTCTAGAAAGGCAGATCCCTCATATTCCACTAGGGGGCAGTGATGCAAACAGAGACACCCCATTGTAGGTACACTGGGTTGAGGGGTAGTGGACAGGGTATCACATTTTGGGGGTCTATGAGTGGTGCTCACACCCCATAAAGTGCTGTTGAAAATGGGACAAGTGGTGGACGCCAGCCCCATCAGCAGCAGAGGGAAATCTTGCCCCAGTGTATGGCTATTGATGGGGCATATGTGGGGCTTTACAGTGCAAAGCACCTACTGCATTGATTCAACCCCAAATGCCACTCCACAGTGTGCCCAGTCCACCCAGGTCCCCCTTGGAGAAGGAAGCAGTACATATGCCTCTTTTCCCATCCCCTTTCAGGTTAGGGGCAGAAAAGCAGTGTGTTGGCTGCCCTGACAACTTGTTCCCTATGAACACATTTCCAACACTGACCCTGGCATTTCTAGTCTGACTCTGGGATGCAGTGACTTTCCCTGATGCTCTCAGCCAGCCAAGGGAGTGGGAGTGTCATCCTAAGGTCTAAAGCCTCATTCAAAGGAGTGAAAGAAGAAGTAGCAGCTGCAGAGGGGAAAATTAGAGGCAGGACCAAAAGAGTGAAAAGAAAGAAAGAAAAGTGACAGGAGGAAGAAAGAAAAGGAGAAAGATCTGATAGTGGGTGGAGGAGGGGGAGAAATCTAATGCAACTCCTCACCGAGTGGCTAAGAGCCCAGTACAAACTCTGAGAGTGTTGACACTTGGGTGTTAAGCTGTGAGTTATACAAGTTCCTCTGCCCAGAGGGGATGATGGGATAGTTTTGGGGTGGGGGCGGGGCGGGGGGAAATCACAATTTTCCTGTGGTTTTCTCCAAGCTGAGAGGAAGGAGAGATCCAGAAGAAAGACAAATTACTTGCCCACTGAGGAGGAATTTCTGTTCGTCTCCAAGTGCCAGTGAACACTGGGGAGGGGAGATGAAGGTGAAGGTGAAGAGAGCAATGGCACCTCACTGGACATGGACGGGTATTTAGCTACCCTGGATCTGAAGGCATACACCTCTTCTCAGCTCCATGGTGGTGTGACAACTGGTAAGGTATCCTGCTGAGCCGGGCTTGTAAAGGATTGGGACAAACTAATGAGCTGTATTGTTTGGTGTGAGAAATAGACTCTCCCTGAATGTTTTGGTGTCAGGTCAGCCAAGATCTCTTCTCACTCCTTCCTTCCCCAGCTGTCCCTACATTGCGTCTACCGGAGTCCCACACACCAAGGGGAAATGTATCTCTGGCAGCGCATGTTGTAGTTTCTCTCGTTACCAGAACGTGTGTTGTGACCCTGGGCCAGTGATGGCAGAGGCGGGAGAGGAAGCACAGTGTGGTAATTTCTCAGATGATGGTCCTAACTTAGAAGAGGATAGCCCAGTTACTGGGCTCTTGGGCACCATCCTGACAGTCATGTGCCTTTTTGGGATGACAGGGAATGTCTACACACTAGTGGTGACATCCAGAGGCGTGTCTGGCCACTCAGCTGGCTCCCTGTGTGTCTATGTGGTCAACCTAGCCCTGGCTGACCTACTCTACCTCTCCACCATCCCCTTCGTGGTATGCACGTACTTTGCCCAGGATTGGTTCTTTGGGGATATGGGCTGCAGACTTTTGCTCAGCCTGGACCTCCTCACCATGCATGCCAGCATCTTCCTGCTGATGGCCATGAGCCTGGAGAGGTACTGGGCAGTGACTAGGCCACTAAGGGCCAGGCAGACCGGGAACAGCTGCCGCAAACTCACCAGCCTGGCCCTCTGGCTCCTCTCGCTGCTGCTGACTGTGCCCATGATGGTCATGATCCAACTGCGGGACAGCAGCAGCCACAACAAACGGATCTGCTTCCCCACCTGGACGCCCGAGGCCTTCCGCGTTTACCTCACGGTGCTCTTCATCACCAGCATTCTGGCTCCTGGCCTGATCCTAGGCTTCCTGTACTGCTGCCTTGCCCGAGCCTACTGGACCTCAGTGGCGGCCATGCAGCCGCGGGTGACAGGCCGGGCCTTGAAGCAGAAGCTGTTCTCCAGGATTTTCAGCATAATTGCAGCCTACTGGGCCTGCTTTGTACCCTTCTGGGCCTGGCAGCTCGCTAAGCTGTACTGGAGTGAGGGCCTGGGGATCAGCCCTACCGCCCAGGCATACCTTAACTTTGGAGTGACCTGCCTGACCTACGGCAACAGCTGCATCAACCCATTCCTCTACACCCTGCTCACCCGGAACTACCGAGAGCACCTGGCCCATAGCGGGGAGAGGCAGGCTGGGGAGCAGGCCTTCTTCTTGACAGGGAACCAGGGTAGGGCCCAAGCAGAAGGCATGCCCATGGCCTCCAGGGGACTGCCAGGTGGGGGACTTGGGAAAGGAAGGTGGGGGGAACCTCTGGCAACTAAACTCCAAGAACAGCTGCAGCCAGGACTTAATGCAGCTTTCTGCTGATGCTTATAGTCTCCCAAGGAATATTAAATCCATCTCCAGCTCTGCCTTCTGCACTTACCTGCAACGTCTCCTGTTCTCTTACCGAGCAGCACTGATTGGCTTTGACCTGGCACCTCCTCCTTCCCAAATATCTCAGAGCCCCTGCTCATTCGCTGTCCATTATAGCCCTCCCACCCACTTAACCTACTACCAGCCCTTGGTGCTCTCCAAGAAAGAGACGCTCCTTTGAATGTTAATGGTTCCTCTTGTGGATTCTTACTTGGCCCTCTGCTTGTGGGAGAAAGGGAATTCAACCCTAGGCTTCCTCCCCCCTAGACACACAGTTGAGGCCTCTCACCAAAAAGCGAGCAGGTGGAGAGAGCAGGAGGACCAGCAGCTGATTCCAAACAGGAGGGCAGACACACATGTGCTATGAGTGTCTCTAGTGGGGAAGCCTGCTCCCTCCACTCTGGCAACAGGCTGAGCCGTGGTGAGCTCTGGCTAGCAATGAGTCACTGCAGGCTCTGGGGAAGATTAGCCTGCAGAGTCATTTCCAGCAGTACCGAATTTAGCATCAAGGCTGGACTAAGGGGCCGGGCTCCTGGAATCTCAGCTTTCAGGCAAATAAATGGCGCTCCAGGTGTGACCAACGCACTGATGTTTGCATGAGATGGCCTGAAACAAGGGCTAGGAGAAGCATGAACAGCTGTCATTCATTTTAATGGGGAAGGGACTGAACCCCCCCCACTTCTTGGGGGTGGGGGGAGGAATGAGCTGTGCACAACCCTCAGCAGAGACATCTGAGGGTAGAGCCTCTCTAACACCCCTTCACAGGCAGGGTGAGAGAAAGTCCTGCTCAGACAGGTGGAGAGACTGTCCTACCTCCTCCTGGAGATATGTGTCTGCCTAAAGATAGGGAGTGATGGTCTAGGGAGCTGGATGAAGCCTCTGTGGCCCAAAGAGCAGGCCCCTAGCCAGCCCAGTAGACAGTTTTCTTGTGGGTGGTCCCTGCAGCTAAAACCCCCAATAGGGGCATGGCTATGGCACAGGGGCAGGCTGGGAATTGCCTTAGTTTGGCCCTGTTTAGCAATTAGCATGAATATGGGGACATAGTCCCTGGCTTTCCCATGTTCCCCACCCATGGCCAGCCCTTGCTTTTAAGGCAGCACAGATCCAGCAGGAGGGGGGTAGAACCTGGGTGGAGGGCAGGGCCAGGCTCAGGCCAGCTGACTGGCTTACCCACAGCAGGAAGAGGAATGTATCATGTGTTTGTAACATGCCTCATCATCACATGCCCAAGATGGAAGGAGTAGGGAGTGGGGAAGAGTCTCACCATGCTAGGACTAGCCTGAAAGAGGCACACAGGGTCACTGGCACATTAACAGGGATGACAAAAGCACAGCTTACGTGCCTTGCCCTAGGCAACAGCTCCTGGGAGTAGGAGTGTGGCTCACACTCAGTGCTGACAGTGCAGTCTAATTTTGCTGTGGGAAGGGGAAGGTGTGGGCAGGGGTAGACGTATGCTGCAGCCCAGCCAGCATGCTGCATTACCTTTTCTGCACAAAGGAAAGCAGTAAGCACCACCGAAATTGGCTCTTATGGGTGCTACAAAACAATCCGAGCCCACTGTCGTGGCCCCTATTTTCCCCCTACCACCTAGTCTCTGACAGATCCGTGCAGGAGCAAGCATGCCTAGCCTCTGCTTCCACCTCCATCGTTCTTATTCTGCAAGCACCCAAGTGCTACAGCAGCGCACGTGGTGAAGAATCTCTAGCCCCCAGGAGAGAGCTCTCTAGTCAGCCCAATAAAACCACCTCTAAGCGGTGGCAGCTATGTCGGTGGGAGATGCTCTCCTGCCAACATAATGCTGTCCACCCTGACGCTTAGATCAGTGTAATTAGCATTGCTCAGGTGGCTTATTCAAACCCCTGAGCGATGTAGCTCTAGTAGCATAAGTGGTAGTGGGTACAAGCCCTCAGTGCCACAGATGTCATGCTTGGACTTCAAAGTAAACTAGTAGAGGGGGACCCTAGTGTAGTCTGTAGCATGGGCAGGGTACACACTAAACAGGGACAATAGGTCAATTATCTTGGAGCGTGGCTGGCAAAGAAGTACTGTACTGCTCTTAGTGTAACCCACACCTCTCCTGGGTGTGATGTTCTGTCCCATCTAGTGGCAGCGAGACCACTTAGAGAGAGGTTAAGGAGTCTGCTCTATAGCCTTAGCTAATGGCCACTTGGCTTTTAGTTCATGCAGTAGAGGCTCCTGTACTAAGCTCCAGAGGTCCCTGGTTTGATCCTGCCCACTGATGACGGCAGTCTGTCAGTGTTACACTAGTGCTCCTTTAGGATGGCTAGCAGCCCTGGAAGACAGTACAGTGTGTGTTGTGGGAGTGAGAGGGGCCTTTACAAACAAATGTAGGTAGAAGGGAGACAAACCTAGTACACCCCACTCCTGTGCCTCCGTACAACTCTACACATTCAGTGTTGACAGGGGAGCAGCCACCGTTATTCTAGTCGAGGTCTTAGACCTCTTGAGCTGTTTAGTGAGGTGTAGAGTTAGGACTAGACACATTTACCAGACTCCTCTCAATCTGAAGGAGTGTGAAGCTAAATCCTGATATTAAAAAAATTAATGCAATAAGCTAAGTAGAGCAGCTCTTAGCTTTGTTAGTGCCAAGCACAGCCACACGGCTATAGAAAGTACTTTGTTATTGATATTTTGGTCACATTATCCTAGTCCTTCAGGAAGTCCACCCTCCAGTGTCCCCAGAGAGGCTACTGGGCAACAAGCCAAATGCAGGCCCAATTCCACTCAGCTACACAAGGTGCCATCAGGTCTGACAGAAGTAAGTGACAAACCCACAGAATGGCTGTGGGAAATGCAGCAGACACAAGAAAGAGCTAGTCACTAGGTTTAGTAGACCAAATTCAGTGGTATTTATTGTGTTTCCTTTTAAATATCCCTTTGGGGAGTTATTCCAACTGGACGGATTTGATTGTGAAGTCACCTTCTGCATTCAGGAAATCGATGACCTGGAGACCCAACCGGTTAGGGAACTTGAACTGCTGGTTGTTTGGCAAAGTAATGGTTAGATTACTTGGGTCATGAGTGAAGAAGATCTGCAAGGGAGGAACAGAGGACATGTCTGCCAGATGTCCATCTTCTCCTCCTGCCCTGCCCAGGTAGCAGGATCTTTTAGCTAGAGAGTGGGGCTGGAGCAGCTTATTACTGGTTGTCAGGACTGTGTCTAACCAGCTTGGATATGTGGGAGGTGGGTGTAGTCTCCTGCCCAGACAGGGTCCTGCCCAACTCCTTGGACTGAGCCCCCTCTGTGTAATACCTCAGCTGTGTCCCCAAAAGGGAGGGCTGAGTGTGTCCCATGCACAGGGACATCACCCAGATCCACATCATTCCAGGCCTCACCTCCACATTGGTGCCCTCCTGGAAGGGGAAGGCTGATTCCCTGTGCTCAGCACCCCACTCCCCTTTGTCCTTGGAGTTGCACACAATGGTGTTCACATCCCCATGAGCATCAAAACGTGGGTTGAAGTGCAGCACTACGTTGGCTTGGTCTTTCCCTAGGTTCAGCACAAAGCTGCAAGATAGAACAAACAAGTGAGATACTGGCAGCCTCATGCATGGCACCCTAGACTGTGGCAGCATCATACACTCTTACCTCTAGGGCCTGTGGCCTTGGTGGTCACCTCAATCTGACCAGCACCAGGTCAGAATTTGTATAGAGCCCTTCAAGAAAGCCCTAGGCTTCTGCAGGAGGAATTGAGGAATGAGTAGGGGGTGCTCTTTCCTCAGATGCACTGCCCCAGAAGAGTGCAGTCTTTTGGCTAGAGACAGAGGCCCTGGGTACTTGGATCCATGGCAATTTTCAGAAGAGTGGGGCGTTCGCCCTGACCAGCTTGGAAAATTGCATTCTGCACCTTGAAGTCCCCCTGGGGTTTCAGTTGGGTGCTACATTCTTCCCTTCTTGTCCTAAGGTAGTAATTGTTGCTGTACCCCATTAAACAGCTGCCACCTTCCACCACAGAGGCAGCTGAAGGAAGCAGTTACCAACTTTTATTAATAAGCACCTCTCATCCCACAGGATCTTCCAGGGGAAGAGCCATTCTTCCCTATGGGGCCCCTCCCTCCCTTGGGGCCACCAGTCATGCAGACAAGATCGTACTGTTTAGGGAGAGGCAGCCCAGAAAGATGTGCACAGATGCTATCACACTTCAAAGGGAGCAGGAAGAGTTGGGACATGTTGCTCCTTGGAATGCCGGTCTGTTCCCAGGGTGAGAGCCAATCTCCCTTCCCACAAGGCAGGAAAACCCTGCCAACCACACACAGAGGGGACAGACTTGCTGGGTTTTGGTGGCCAGACCTGCTGGAGAGACTAGAGGCCCTCAGAGAGTAAGTCTACACAGCAAAAAAACCCAGAACAAACCAGAGCAGTTAATCTCAGAGCCTGGGTCTAGAGACTTGGGGTTGTGCTACGGCACTGAAAGATAGCCATGGAGATATTCTAGCTCAGATAGGAGAGTGGGTTTCAGAGCCCGAGTCACTGTCTCTATAGCCATTTTTAGACCTGTAGTGCAAACCTGAGTGTGGAGACCGGGGCTCTGGCCACAGGATTTATGAGGTTTTTTTAAATTGCTGGGTAGAGACCCCATGGGTACGTCTAAGCACCAATTCTATCAAGGCTGCCTCTGCCTGGCAGAGCTCCTGCAGATCCAGTTGCCCTCCTCCAACCAAAAGCCCCACCTGCCTGCTCACCACACCCAGAGAGAGGCTGTTTCCTTTCTTCACACAGAGCAGCTCCATTTCTCTTCTCTGCACTACAGGGGATGTGGTTGCTACCAGGGGAGGGGACTGGTGGACTTGCATCTGGTTTTACTTATCCTCTTGGCAGAGGGAAGGAAAAGATCGCCTCCATGTATATTGGGAAGTGACTCACTGGAAAGTGCAGCTTCAGGCATTAACCCTTTCAAAGCCACTCCCCTTTTCCACAGCAAGGGGGAATCCTTCCCTCCACCCCATAGTCAAGAAGGTCCTGCCATGTTCCCTAGACCCCTCTGTACATTTCCCCCGCACAGCATGACTTACCTCTTGGCACCTGCCGAGATTTCACCCTTCACACCAATGCGCTTTCCAGCCTTGATGCCCATATTGGTACAAACCATTCCCTGAGGAATCCAGAGAGGGACATGTTAGCCCCAGGGGTTCTGGCTCAGTTAGCTGCTCCCCTTCTGTACCCCACCCAGCCTGCAGTACAAAACAGGGCATGGGTATGGAAGAGAGACTGAGCCTTTTGGGGACAAGAGAAGGTGTTGGCACATTACTTCAGGCAGTGAGAGACAGGCACCACCACCCCACATGCCCAAGAATGCGTGCCAAAGACTATACCCCCTAGAGAGGTGACCTATAATGGTTGGGGCATTCACTGCTTCCCCAGCATAGTTACTGTAGGGGAATAGCTGTGAACATATTCACCAAGGGGGATGAAAAAAAGATCTTACCCCACCTGGCTTACCTTCACAAACGTGAGTCCTAAATGGCTCCTGAAATCTAAGCCAGGCTACACACCCCTTATGCAAAAGGGGCTCTAGCCACACCCAACTCCCCTCACTTAGCAGCTCCCAAGTCTTCACACACTAGTCCAGCTGCATTGGAGTGGAAGCCCCTTTGGTTAGGGAGCACAGACTCCCACACACTGGTTACAGCCCTGTTGTGGGTTGGTTGCAGCTGAAGCTTTTGCCCCAGGCTAGCTACTGTGAAGCATGCTTTTGTATGGTGGGGTGGTCCAAATGGGGTTGTCTGCATCCGCCGGGTGACTCAAGTGGTACTAACTGGCTCCTTGTTGCAGCCTCAGAGCTAGGATTGGAGTGGGCACGTGTCCTTGAACTCACTCCTGCAGAACTGCTCCCCCAGGCAAGGGCTGACCATGAGGTAACTGCCAACTGTGCGGGCCCTGCTTTGTGGCCAGAACCCCTCTGCCCCACCCAGTTTCTCAGCCCTTGCAGATCAGTAACTTTACCAGCCTAGAGGTTCTCTGAACTGCTCTTCCTCCTCTGCACCACTAGGGAAGCAGGAGAAAGAGGGCTACCTGCCCAAGACCAGAGCCTCAGCAGGAGAGTCATGCCCACACCCATTCTAGAACTGCCTGGAGCCACAGGGTTCTGATGAGGACTGCAAGGTGCTTTCACGGTGGCTCAGACATGTCACCCCCTCCCAGGCCCAGCCTCCTAGCTGTGGACTCATTGTGCAGCTTCCAACATACAGGGTTGTAGCCACACACCCCTCTCTGCCCCCAGCAGCCAATGAGCAAACAATACCAACTAGCTGGAACAGAGTCCCTGGGCACAATCTATGCATCTGGGCTGCACTGGCTGAAGTCATTCCTCCTCCCACCACTCTAGGGAAGAGAAAGGAGAGAGAGAGTATTTCCTAGTCATCCCCCCTGGGGGGGTGGGAGAAGAGAGAGACCAGTAGGAACAACAACCCCTCTGGTATTAGCACCTTCAAGCAATGCCCTTGCAGACACTCCCAGTTACAACTCCACCCCGCTGGTCCCTTCACCCTCAGACACCTTTGAAAGCAGGTTAAAAATCAAGAACTTTCTGAAAGTTTCAGGCCACAAGTACAAGTAGTGGGGGTAGGTATTCTAGGCATAGGATGTTCAGAAAGAGCCAGCTGCTGTTACAGTAGTATCCCATCTGCGGGTAGGAAAGGGGGAAGTTGCTAGGAGGCATCATGTCAGCCTTGAGGCAACTCTGAACTACTTCCCACCCAAAAACCCCCACCCCAAAACCCAGCTTCCCCCATGAAAGGGGCAGGGAAGAGCCTTCCTGGGGAAGCAGAGACAGACCCCACTGCTCTCATCAGAGATCAGTTCTTGTAAAACAGCATCACTACCCCACCCTCCTCTTAGATTACAGGACATTAAAAGGGGACTGCACAGCCCACCACCCTTTCAGGCAGCACAGACAACCCCTCAGCAAAGCCCCCACAACTCCCTCCAGCTTGCCAGCAGTAGTCACCCTTTGCAACGCACCACTGATTTCATCCCTCTATTCCTGCAGCCAACACCCCAGGCACAAGCCTGCCGCCTGCCTCCCTCCCCCTTCACTCACACAAGACATGGTGGTGGTGGTCTTCTCTCTCTCCCTCCAGCTACCAAGATCTATCAAACAGATGTGGGCAAGTACTGTGCTGCTCCCATGCCCTTAAATAGTTGGGCAGCTGATGAGTCATACACTGAGTCACCCCTCCCTTCAGCCAATCAGAAATAGCTGGGGGGGGGGGCTTGGAATTTTGATGATAGGTCACACCCTCCCAAAAGCTATCAAGGCAGAGCTTTCTCCCCAGCCTCTGGATGCTAAACCCCACCTTCCCCAAGCAGCCAGCCAGTCACTGGAGTCAGATCCAGCTCCAGTGGCCACAGAGCCAGTGGAAAATAGCTTTAGGATGAGAGTGTTTTAAACAAAAATCCAAGATGTTTAAACAAAAATATCCCAAACCGTTAAACTGTATGAGAATTGGCAGGGTGGGGCGGGGCAGAGCTAGATCCTTCATTCCAGACAGCCTTGGGTGGCTAGAAGCACCAGAACCAAAGTGGTGCACGGGGACCTGGAAGCGGTCCATGCAAAATGAAATGGGAGCTTCTCTGCCTATCCAGAGAGCATTGGGGCAGGATCCTTGGGATCTGAGCTCCATTCTCAGCTCCTGACATTGTGGTCACCAGTGCACACCCAACTACATTCCAGATCCATAGAGACTTCTGTCAAGTTAGGGGGGACGAGAGGTGTAACAGCTGGGAGGCAAGTGACTCCAACTCAGCTGTCCTGCATGGTGCATGCCCACAGCCATTCTGGGGGGACAGGGGTGAAGCTTTCTAGGGCACACAGTGCTTGTGCAGATCTGTCCCGAATTTCAAATCCACCCCTGAGTAAACAGTGTCGGTAGCATTGTGCCCAGCCACAATGGACCGTTCCCATAGGTTCTGCACGTTATTTACCACATCAGGTTCGGTCCATGTGAGGGTGATTCGTTGTGGAGTGAAAGGGTTGCTCTGGAAAAAGTTACTTCATTGCAAAATGGCTCAACTATAATTAAATCTAAAGAACAGAGTGAATCTAGGCAGCTGGCCAAGCCTCTGCTCTTGTGGCTTACGGCTTCGCTTGTATTTTTTTGTTTCTAAATCACAAGGCAGGCTGAGAGGCTCCTTCAAGAGTCCCAGACCTTAAATGCACGCGCGCTCACTCTCTGAGAGGCTCTCAATGCCCCTGTTTACTGTGTACAGAAGTCTGGAAACCCCCATAATGGCTGCCATCTCCCCCACAAGGATAAAATTAACTCTAGAGTCTATTCAATTCCTTGATAATAGGGGTCAGGACAGAGGATCATCAGCAGAGCTGGGAGGGAGGACTCAGGACTGGGATAGCAGGAGGGGCTGCAGGTCAGGAATCAGGCATCTGGGCAGAGCTGTGGTGTGGTGCAGGGCAGGATTGGTACAGCAGGAGGTATTGTAGTGCAGGAAAGAGGCACCATGGCAAAGATGTTGGACTGCTGCAGGTCAGGGCTGTGGTGCATTGGCAGAGATCTGCATATGTGTAGGTGCTGGGGAGGGCAGGGGGACCTCGGACATGCTGCAGGGCAATAGATACCCCCAACCCTGAAAGAATCAGCTACTCCTGGGCCAAAACGGTGGGAATGCTGTCGCCTTTTATATTCAGTCGCAGGCTCCTCTTTGCTGACCCCCCCTCACGAGTCAAATAGCAGAGCTTTCAGCAGATGCCAATGATAAAAGTCAGCCCCTGGCTGCACCTCCCTGGGGTGACTCATCCGAATATGACTGCGCATAGAAATTGAATTAGCAGCTGCAGGAGAGCCTGGTTGATTCTATGCCATGGACACAACAGCCAGAATCAATAATAGAAACAGTGTTACCAGAGGATGAAAGAGAGAGGCATGATTTCCCCAGTGTGGCTGGGGAAAGAATGGGCCCAATTCAGTGAGACAGTATGAGCATGCCAAGCTACACACGCGCTGCCATAGTGTAAGAAAAAGACAGGCCTCCTCAGTGATTGCCCTTGACTCCAGGGTGTCACCCCAGGACTGGCCTGGGACCAGTGTGTTTGGGAGAGAGGCTCAAGAAAGAGCAGAGGGTGTGCCATTCCCCTTCCCAGCCAGCACTGGGCAGAGCTCCCTTCCCACCTCCAAGGCAGAGCAGATGACAACATGCTTTTGAAAATGCACCTCTTCTGGGAGATGGCACTTCCCCTAGCAGGGGACTGATTTGTGTCTCATTTTCTCCACAGCTCTAAAACCTCCCTTTACAGATGTAAATGTCAGGGCCCAGCTGCTCAACAGCTGGATTTTGCCCTGCTCTTTCCTGGAAGGGGCTCGGCAAGGCTGATGGACAGGAGGCTATGGCTATACAAGAAATAGCTGCACACAGGTTCCTGGACATTAGATACATTGCATTTGCCTCCTGCCCCTCCCCACAGTCATCTAGTCAGACCCCATCTAGTTACCCAATGTCTCAGCCATGCCCATTTGCTTGTTCTTGAAAGGGTTCCTTGGTTATACCCTCTCACCCACCCCCACGGGGGGACTCTCCTTCTGGCAAGGAGGGCTGCATGCCACCCTTCCTTTCATCAGCCACAGGGAGGCAGTTCCTGGCACATGTTGCTAAGCCTTGTCACTCCTGAGCTGCCTGCACAGCACCCCCAGCCCAGAACAGCGTGGGGCCCTTCCCTCCCTTCAGATGTAGTTTGCAGATTGAAAGGCGCTGAAAAACCATCTGCCCAGCTGTTGTCACAACCACCACCGTTGTGGTGTGAAGCGTCCCGCCTCTTCTTCAGCAAGGGCTTGTCCTCGGTGCCAGTGGCCAGGCTGCCCCGGTTACCAACGTGTGGGAGACCATTCGACAGCTGGGAGAGACCAGCGGGTGAGGCTGCCTACCCCTCAGGAGGCCGTATTCTCTAATTGCTTGGCGAACCCACGCCAGCCCCGCATTCTCAGGGGTCTAAATTGAGCTCAGCACTTGTAAAAGGTGCTGCCCAAGTGCTGGGCGGCTATATCACCCACAACAAATAGGGCCAGTGCAAGCTTCCCCTGCACACCACCCTGCCCATATGCCTCAGCCCCGCTGCGAAGGAATGTCCTTTGGGATGAGCAGGGAGTTCCTCCTCTGTGCTCCATTCTGCCCTGGGCTTTGGAGGTAGGAATGTTAACAAGGGGGCAGATCACTAGACACAAGTCTCCCTAGGACGTGAACATTGCAGCTCATTGCCGTCCCGATGGCTGAAGTTCTCCATTCCTGCCAGTGGGCGCCAAAGAAGGCCAGCTCAGGGTTGCACTTTAATATGTACAGACAGATGGAGAATGGCAGAGGCACTTCACGGGATTAAAGGGGTGAACACAACCGCAGGATCCCCCCTAGACAGGGCTGTTCTAAGCCGATAACAGCTGAATGCAGCTCTGCATCTGCCTCAGTTAAGTCAAGGCTGTGTGTGCGTGTGCGTCACTGGAAAGAGATGGGTAAATGCACCAACATAGAACAGCAAAGCTGGGCCTTATCTCATGTCATCTAATTTCCATGCAGTCTCTAGCAGCTGCAGGATGCTTTTAAGATCAACAATAGCTGATAAGTCATGTGACCACTGGGTGGCAAAGCAGCTACATTTGCAGGGTGAAGAATCCTCCTTCAGCAACAGAAAGTCCCCAGCACCTATGGGCAGGGTGACCCCAGGCAGCAGGAGGAGATGGCAAGGGGACCAGCTGGATGCAGTGACTGCCCCGTCTCCACCAGCTGTATTCTCAGATGCCCAACTTGCTTTTGGCAGGTCTGCCCTATCCCCACACTAGGCTCCATAGTGAGCTCGGTCCTGGCAAGAGGCACCAGTTCAGTGGTCTGGGGGACCTGAGAGTCCTCTCTATGCACAGCACAGGAACAGGACAAACAGCAAAACTGCCGGCTTCCCACATATATCACCCACTGTAGGGGACACGTACAGGCTAGAATGGGGAATTCACTTGAGCTCCGGCCACCTTTAATGTTTCTGCTCGGACTGTCGCTAAGGGAGGCAAGTGGGCTAAGATTTCCAAAAGTGACTAGTGATTTTGCGTGCCTTGGTTAAGAGGAACCCAACTTGAGACAACTTTAGGGGGCCTGATTTTCAGAAAGTGCCGAGCACTCAGCCTCTGCAAATCAGACCCTGCTAAGATGCCACACGTCCCTAATTAGGTACCCAGAATCACAAATAACTTTGGCAGATCTTGGCCTTAGCTGGTGAATGGGGTTTACGTGGCATAGCCACCTACTGGAGGTGGACTGAGACCACCAACAGCCTTGACAACAGAGGTTGTGCATCAAGTCCCACAACTATTCCAGAGCAAACAACAAAAGAAAGAGAGGGAAAGCTGCACTTCCTAATTCATTCTCCACATAGGACACTGCCCCATGGGATGAGGGCAGCCACAGGACCCCTTCTTTACCCCCATTGCCACATGCTCCTACAACCACAAAGACAAGCTCGACCCAGCTCCCTCAGGAGGGCTTGTCGCTGGGAAGTGAGGCAAGGTTTCTCCCTGCCATACCCCCCACCCCAGCTCCTTTGAGGTTCCCATTGATCAAGAACAGAGAGATGGGTCCAGTCCAGCAGAGCCTCTCTTGAGGCACCTTCCCCAGCGAGAGGATGCTTTGCAATTTGAAAACAGCTGAAACATCTTTTAGGCAGCAGCAATTGCCCTAACCACGACATTTGGCTTTCCTTTATCCTGTGGCCAGGGTATCCCAGGTACTCCACAATGAGAGGAGACAGCACAACCCTCAGCAGGAGGTGGCCCCACCCTCTCCCCAGATTGCACTCTCTTAGCCACCCTTGCACACCGCGTGGCAATGCACACCAACCTCCTATATGGAGGTCAGCGCTTACGAAACTTGTCAGGCTGTCAGCACGACGACCTGGACGGCTCTGTTAATACACAGAACGGGTAGTGGCAATGCAAGCTCCCCACATGCACCCTCCTCTGCTGGCCAACATGCCTCACCCCTGTTCTGGAGGAACCATCCATCGGGCCGAGCAGGGAGTTCACACTTCATGGCCCATGCTGCTGTTGGCTTTGTGACTGATGCTGCCAATGAGGGGGCCGGTTAGGCCCAGACCCTCAAAGGTATTTAGGTGCCTAACACACTGATTTCACACAGAAGTGAGGTGCTGATATACCTTTGAGGATCTGGATCTTAGTACCTACTAAAGGGCACAAGTCTCACTAAAATGGCCACAGCTCACTGCAGTCTCAGTGACTACGATCCTGCACGTATAGCCCCCGCCCCCTGGAAACTAACCAGATGGCCCAGTAAAGAAGGCTAATTTCTGCCTAAGATCCCATTCTACTCTGTATAGACAGAGGAGTATCACCTCATGGGCTTCTAGGGGAGATTATTGGATTAAACTCCCCCAGCTCATTCTCCTGTACATGCCCATGGCTTAAAGCAACACAGGCTGGATTTTGCTCCCCAGATGCTTCAGCTGAGTGCAGGTATGTGTGCGTGCTGTCTGCATGTATGTGTGCTGTCTGCATGCATTACTGCAAATGATACTGCATGACCCTCTGCATGTAGAAAGAAAAGGAGGACTTGTGGCACCTTAGAGACTAACCAATTTATTTGAGCATGAGCTTTCGTGAGCTACAGCTCACTTCATCGGATGCATACCGTGGAAACTGCAGCAGACTTTATATACATGTACAGACCCCACCAGCACCATAGAGAAAATTGAGGACCCTACCTCATAGCCCCTCTTTGCACAAAAAAGATGCTTTTTAGGTCAACAGTAGCTGTTAAATCACGAGTGGCAAAGAAAGTAACTTTGTAAAGAATCCTTTTTATATTTCAGTCCCTGTGCCTTTCGGTAGGGCGTCCCAGTTAATAAAGAGTGGGAGGAGATAGCAAAACTCCCTGCTGGGGGCAACAACTGACCTGTCCCCCTAGCCCCTATTCATCCCTCCCCTCCTCTTGCTTCCTGCAAATCTGCCCCAGCCCCATTCTCAGTGCTCCATGGTGAGTCCGGATCAGATTTATCCAAGTATTTCGCCAGCTTGAGATGCAGAGAGGCACCAGCTGGGAGATACAGAAGGGCCTAAACAGATTAGGCCACTGGCTCCCATTGTTTTCCCTCTTTGCCAATCTGGCCCATTAGTTTTAAGGAAACATGCCTATTCCACAGGCTGGAGTTCTGTAGTAGAGAGCAGAGACAGAACAAACAGCAGGACTGCAAGCTTCATCCTCCCACTGCCTGTACGGGCCACCTATAGTACCTCCCACAGGATGGCGATGAGGGCTCCAAGCTGCTACAAGAATGAACGTGAGGGAAAGAAACGTCCTCTCCCTCTGATTCTACCTCTCGCCTTTCTGCTGAGCCTGACCTCTAGGGGAACACTAGTGCGAGCAGGGTTTGTGTGTCTCATTCTGAACTGGCCTAAGATCCTCATCTCATTACCCTAGTCCAGTAACTGTACCACACTCCTAATCGTAGCAGCTGCATGCCTTGCAGCAGTGAGCTTGGTGATGTTGCTGCCATCTGTCATGCAGGCTGATTTCCCTCCTCCTCTCCTTCCTTCCCCGGGGGAAGTTGCAGGTGGAATTAAAATAACCTTTTCTCTTAGTCTGAGCTATGCGCGAGGATGATGAAAGGCAGGGTTAAAGCAGCAGTGCACTTTCTGCTTGGAGTGGAAAGTGCAGAGGCTTGTGGTGAATGCATTAGCCTTGATAACACCACTCCCCCCTCCTCTCTCCACAACTATCCTCATGTAAACACAGGAGATAGCAGGAGAATACCGCCTGATGTATCCTCTGCGTGGAGAGCCAAAGTTCAGGGTACACAGGGTGCATGTGACCAAAGGACCCAGTCTCTTATCCATCTTCCCATGCCCCAGCCCTTGGAGACTCGATGCAACTCACTCAGGGCCTCATCCACCCTGCTCCTTCAGTTGGCCAAAGGAGGGTTTGTCAGTGGAAAGGCACATGAGGCTCCTCCACTCTGCATGCACAGCTCCCACTGAGTCAGGGGAGCAAATTGGGTTCTTTAACACAGAGCCTCCTTTGGGGCCACAGCAGGAGGATGCTTTGCAGGTTGCAAACAGATACCCCATCTCAACAACAGCTGTCACAACAACCGGATGTGTCTCAAGAATCCCCTCCCTCCTTCAACAGTGGAAAGGCTGCAACACCTCTGGCCACAGCATCCCCATTAGCCGAAGGCAGCATGACAGGTTGAGCCCTGCAGCTAGTCTGTCCCTGAACTGGAAAAGGGCAAGCATCCTACACACACCACGCCCTGGGGTCTGGAACCACCCTTCCAGAAGAGAAAGGAGACCCTTCTCCCTAGGGCACTGGTGGTACCTTTGGTACTAACAAGAAAAGGGCTGCTTAGCACCAAGGGGTATCAGTCCTACTAGCAACTACACCAAAGCCATCAGCTCATGTCATTTCCGAAATGTAAATCCTCCATGTGCCCACATAACTGTCTCTGTGGAAACCCCTGCAATGGCAGAATAGGAAAAAAAGGTCTGACACAGTCACCCTTATTCTGTACAGAAAGATGGTGTCAGAGAAACAAGCACCGAAACAGAGGGTTGAATTCCTCAACCTCCTCCTTCCCCACCATACACATCCCTGCCCTGAAGCAGGATGCAGGTCCCTGAAGGCTTCATTAACAGTGCTGCTGCCAATGCCTGGGGATGGGTAACTTGAAAGCCTTCCTACTGTAGCTGACTATGGAGCAGATGTGATGAGCCCTGGGAAAGTGGTGCAAGGCATCTCCAGCCTACCAGGCTCTCACTCATCACCTCAGCAGCCCAAGCGCCGACATAGAATCCTTAGAGTCAAAGCTCCATAGCAAGAGACTGCTTTGTGAATCAAAAGTAGTTGTAAAGCCATGGGAAGTGCTGGTGGCCCAGCAACCACACGCAGTGGACATCTTCACACCTGGGAGCAAGGCACCCCTGTCACTGCAGGGGAGGGAGACATCAGTAGCTTCAGAGGGTTTCAGCCACTCTCTTTACACTCCTTGGGTTTCCTCCTTCCCTTTACTTGCCCCTCTCATTTACAAGAATGCAGCCTGCATGCCGGACACCTGTTTATCCACAGAAGAGGTGCAGCACACAAGGCATCCTAGGACAATGCTGAAGAGGCCACCTCCCCTCCAGGGGACAGATGGAGGTTTATACTTCATGTCCTCTCCAGTGCTTGAGATTTAGAGTAGATAAGGATAAAATGTTAAAAGCTTTATTCAAAAGGTGCTTTAAGTCTTTTCTTGAGAGAGATCAGTGCTTCAGAGCTGTGGTTCTCAACCCGCAGGAAGCCCAATCAGCCTACAGCGGCAGCCCACGTGACATCCTCAGGGCCACACCAGTAGGATACATAGTGTGGTTGCAGCCCACATAACAGAGAGAGCTGCATGTAAACGGTAAATAGGTTGAGAACCACTGCTTCAGAGTCACGCTCCATTAACCTTAGCTCTCAGCGCACAAGAGCCTGGAACAATTTGGGAGACCCTGATGAGTTGCTACAGATGCCTGACAGATACAAAACCATTTGATTAGCAGCTAGCTCAGCATCCACGCATGTGAGGCAGAGTCATGCTTCCTCAGCCAGAGCCCTGAAGATCTGTGGCCAAGACATCGCTCTCATTCCAGCGTGGAAAGGAAACAGGCAGTGGAATCACATGGCCAATCCACTGAGCTTGGGTTGTATTCTTGTAGCCACCCTCAGATGCAAGCCAACCAAGCCTAATTCAGACACCTAGCATGCGCCTGTGCAATTAAAGGTGCCAGATAGCCACACCAACCGGAGGCCATCATCGCGCCAGGCAGCAGTAGCATAAGCTTCCAATACGCCCCACCCCATGTCCTAGGGCAAGAAAGGGATTCCCGTTACATAATCCATTCAGTCCTCAAAGGGGGAAGGACCAACAACTCCTGCCCCCTAGAAACTTGACTAAGACCTCCTAATTTCAGTCCTACATTCGTCATGTTTCTCTCCCTCCCGCCCCTCCACCCACCAGAGATGGGGGAATGAAGGAGGCCAATTCCAGCTCACGCTTGCACTTTATTATATGCTGAAAAATGGCGAGTGTCAAAGAACCACAACAATATGGGACAGAAGCAGCGAGAGGGGCCCAAAAGCACCGTCCCCACCCCCGGCACAGCCAATCAGCAATAATTTATACAAACACTTCCATAAATAAGTTAATTCATAAATAAAATTGTAAAAAGACAAAGCAGCAAGGAATGATTTCTGGGGCTGTGGCATGTTCACGGCACTGACAATACCAACGCTATCCCGCACACAGCCACACAACAGCAGCGAGGTAGGGACACATCCCTTTCCCACTGTAGTAGTGGGATCACAACCCATCAGACACAGGCAAAAGCTACACAGTTTGTTACTGATACACTTCACTGGTCTGGCCAGAAGAGCCTTTTCCCTACACTTTCCTCCACGCACAGGAAAGGGTGTTTGGAGGTTGTTCCCATCAGAGGTGAACTGTAAGAGTTACAGCAGGTCTGGGTCATTACAGCAGAGTCACTAGGACAGTCTCTCTCCCCTCACCCATCCAAGACACCAAACTAAGTTAGTGTTACGGGAGAAGCGTCAGGGATACTGGATAATTCAGGACAAGAGACAATCCTTCCCTTCAGGGCAGGAGATCTACGCGCCTCCTCTGTTCATCATTCTCAGAGGAAAAACAAGCTCCAGATGCCCTCCCAACCCCTTCTGAGGCCTGGGTGGGGGGATCCTGGCACTGGCATGGGGTAGGGACAGGAAAGGGAATAAGACAACAGCAGTGACTACTCCCCTGGCAGGGGCTCATTGGCCCATTTCTGCTTGGAATCAGCAGACCCCACGGGGAGCACAAGAGCTGCAGCTCAGAAAAGAGAATGAAGGGCATAGCAGTAAAAGGCCGCCACTGGTTATATACAAAAGAAAAATAAGACAGCCTGCCCTCATCCCACAGGGGAGGGGGAGCAAACAGACAATGGTTAGGCTTGTACATGCCCCCACCCTGCTTTTAACACAAGGCTTCCAGTTCTCCTTTAGAGTCAGTGGTAGCAGGTTTATCTGAAGAGGAAGGGTTCTATCAGGAAAGTTTTGTTTTTGGCAGGAAAAAGAAGGAAAGACAACTACTCACACCCTGCCCCCCCCACCCCCCTGCAGAATAAATGAATAAATACTGGACTGGGTAGAGCCAGAAATTGAGAAAGACGGGAGAGAAGAATGGGAAAGGGTGGAGATCTGGACTGGGACTCAGATTGGGAAACCCCCCCCCCCCACTTCACCTCACCCTCTACTCATCCAGGCCTGGTATCAAGTCTGCAATGCTGTCTACATAGTAGTTGGGCACCAGGTCCTTTGCAGCAGGGTTCTCGCTGGCCATGTAGGCCTGTGCCTCCTCCAGACGGGACACACCAGTCAGAGTCAGGACCGTGGCAAGCCCACAATTCTTGCCGAACAGGATATCCGTCTCCAGCCTATCGCCCACCATGAGGATGCGGGAAGGGTCCACATGAAAGCGCTCTACAATGCAGTCAAACATATACGTGTTCGGCTTCCCCACCACCATCGCCTTGCGCCCCGAGGCTGTTTCCACTGCAGCTGTGAGACTCCCTGTCCCTGGGAAGGAGAGAAACAGGCATTCACAAATCAATATGAGATTTTAGCTACTATGGGACTCAGCCACCAGACAGAAGGGAGAAACTCAAGAAGAAATGCTTGTTATCCAAGAACAGACAGCGAGTTAGCAGCCCTGCCAGTCAGTGGAATTCAAAGGTCTCCTGCCTGCCTCTTTGAGGCTCGGAGCACTTTATATCCAGAGACTCAGGGGTAGCACTGTCCCCCTTATTCAAGATGGGCCCTTATGGTCAGGGGCAGGCACCAGCTTTTTGTTGTCTGTTTGTGAACCACCAAGCACCATGGGGTCTTGGCTCATGAATGGCACTTCTAGGCACTGTCACTAAAACAAATAAAACTATTGGTGGTTCAGTGGTGTTTAAGGATTAAATTTGTCTTTTCTAGATAAGGAGAGGGAGAACCACTGTCAGTCATCACCATCTGAAGGGGCATGGCACCTCTCACATAAAGGTCCCTGGCGCAGTCCAGCCACTGGCTGTGGGAAGTGAATTAAAGCTCTGGGTGCAGTTTCTAGTGGGATAGGTGGCTTTTTGTAACATGGCCCCGTCACCACAGAAACCAGGCCTCCTTGGCTGTCTCTCTCAAGAAGGGACTGAGCCATTCAACCCTCTTCTGACCCACGGGGCTAATCCCAGAGATCAGGGCAACTGCTGCAGCTGCCCAGGGAACACCCTGGGGCTCAGCCCAGCAGCTTCAGTGTGGCAAGAGAAGCAGCAGCGCCCAGGCAGCCCCCCACGAGCAGAGGGCAGGCCTGAGTCTCTGGGGGCCCGGAGGCCGTAGCGGCCGGGGGGGGGGAGGCCCGGAGACCCGCCCCCGCCCTCCCCAACTGGAGATCGCAGCCCCCGGGCCTCTCACCCGGGGTGCGCTGCCCGTCGCTGAGCGGGTGCCAGGGGTCGGGGTCGGTGGCCACCAGCAGGCACTGTGGGTCGCGCAGGTAGCCGCAGGCCTCAGACAGCTTAGCGAAGGTGAACTGATCATCGTAGCCGACCAGCACGGCGCGCACCGGCGGCTCGTCCTTCCCGCCGGCCGGGCCGCCCTCAGCGGCCAGGCGCAGCCCGGCCTCCCGCAGCTCCCCGCGCAGCCCCTCCCCGCCCAGCACGAAGACCCGGCCGGGCCCGGGGCAGGCGTCGCCGCCGCCGCCGGCCCCCAGCAGGCGCTGGCGCAGGTAGAGCGCGGAGCAGAGCGCGGAGCTGAAGACCTGCTCGGCCCGCACGCCGCGGAAGCCCAGGCGGCTGAAGCGCCGCTCCAGCTCGGAGACCGAGCGCCGGCTGTTGTTGCTGACGAAGAACGAGGCCTTCCCGCTGCGGCTCAGCCGCTCCAGCAGCTCGGGCGCGCCGGGCACCGCCCGCTCGCCGGCCCACAGCACCCCGTCGCAATCGAACAGCAGCCCCTGCGCCGGGCCCAGCACCTCCCGCGCGCTCGCCCCGCTCAGCCGCCGGCAGGCCGCCATGCCGCTTTCTCCCGCGGGAATGACCTCAGCGCCGGGCGGGGCGCCGCCGCCTATCAGCGCGCGCCCTCGGCCTGATGGGCAAGCCCGCGGCCCGCCCACCTGGAAGGGGCGGGCCAGTGCAGCCCAATCACCGCGGGAGGTGGGGGAAGCGTGACGGATAAATGCGACAGCCCCACCGCAATCGGGGGCGAGGCCTCAGCGTCCAATCAGTAGTGCGGACAGGGTTGACAGGCAGGGAGAATTAACCACGCCCATGCAAGGGGAAAAGCGAGTGGGGACAGGAGGGCGAGATTCTGTTTGAGTTTGTTCGAGGACCAATGAGAGGAAAGATAGGGAAGAATTGATAGGTGTTCTGAGCCAATCAACGTCCGTCCACACGCCGCTCTGACCGAGAAGCCGGAAAGAACCCCAGCCGCCATAGCCTATTACAGGGGGAGAAAGTTCTAGGAAGGCGGGCAAAACGAAAATGGCGGCTACATTAGCCTCTCAAATAGTAGGAAATAAACAAGAGGGCGCGGCAGTAAAGATTGACAGACTCATTAGCCTATCAAATATTGCAAAATGCGCAGCCGGTGGAGAATGGGGGGAACGACAGTTACCGGTGGGGCTTTCAGTGACAGTGGCCAATGAGATGCTCGTACCATTGAATGGGGGTGGGGCTAAGAGAGTGACAGGCTCACGGGCCTGTTTAATTTCATAATACCCGAGACAATGGAGAGGCGGGGTAAGGGGAGATGATTGGCAGGCGGACGGTGCGGCCGAAGCGGGAGTCGAGGCCGGAGGCCCGCCGCAGCCAAATAGGGCTGGGCCCGGGGGGCGGGGCCACCTGCGGGGCTGGCCGTGGCTGCGGAGCTGCGGGTGCGAGGCTTCCCTGCGCTCAGCCGACCCGCCTGGGCACCGGCCCCCAGCGTCTGCCCGGGTCGGAGGACCCGCCCCCCAAAGCAGCAGGGCCCGCCTGGCTGCAGCCGGGAGAGGGGACCCCTGTGCCAGGCGCTGTACAAACACCGTGGGGGGCAGCCTCTGCCCACGCTCGCTTGCACCCAGAATAGCCAAGTCAGCAGAGCAAGGGGGAGGGGGGGGTGTCCTACATGCTAGCAGCTGTGGCCCCCGCCCCACCCCAGCTCATTACAGCCCCCAGTGGGCCGCAGGGTGCTCAGAGCTACTACAGGGAGGGCCGCGGAAGGAGCTAGACGTGGAGGTGGACAGATATGCTCCTGCCCGGGCGGCTGCTTGGCCACAATGGTGCAACCACAAGTGGTAAAATCCATAGACTAAAGTGGCCAGTTCCCTTGGCCGGGGACATAGCGAAAGCAGCCGGAAGGAAACAAGTGCTCTTTGGGGGCTGAGAGAGAGTTGCCAGAGACCTCAAACCAGGGTGTCCGGGCAGCCCCGCAGAAGGGATGCAGTTAACCACCCTTATGGAACCCAGTGAGAAGTCACCTCTCACCTTTTTGTTCCCTTGCCTCCATGGGCCAAGCACCCACGCCTACTGTGATTTCCCACCCCCTAGAACCATGGGCCCTCTCAGAGCTGGTGGCTGCTGGCCCATATACAAAAAGGCAGAAAGACACCTGTTAGGAGTAGGGAATGTGAGGTTGCAGGAGGCTGGGACCTGCCCCCATTAGTCATCTAACAATTCTAACCCATGGTGACTGTAATAGTACCCAAGCTGCCCAGCAGGTACCTTCCAGGTCCATGCTTAGGGTGCACTGCCCATCTCAATTCTTATGGGTCAGTCCTGTATCCTGCACTTTAAACAGGATTTTCCACCACCACCCCGCCTACCCCAAGAGTTGTAATAATTTCGGGCTTGCCTGGGAGGAGAGAAAACCCAGAGCTTATGTGATTTTCATGCACTGTAGAGAACTAAATGCTGTTGTATTCTCAGAGGCTAGGGGAAAACCGCAAGTGGGGATAGGGGAACCCATTGTTAACTCAGTGCTGGGATGGTCCCCTACCTCCAAATATTGTCCGTGAAGAGCGGTGGAGAAGCAAAGGAAAGGAAGGGATCAGCCCTGCAAGCATTCAGTGTGACAAAGTTGAGACTTTTTCTTTAAAATATATGTACATATATATTTGTAAAAGTACATTACCAAAGGAAACCGTGAGATACCGCAAAACACAACAGACAGAAAGCAGCAATTATTTTACTGGGTTTTCTCATACAATCCCAGAACCAAATTCAGACTTGATGAGTGCAGACTTGATCAACCCACTGAAGTTAGTTAAGTCGTACTTGCTTATACCAACTAGAAATTTGGCCCCAAGTCTTTAAATAACTTATCAGCAACATATTAAAAAAATAGTCCTACCCCAAACCTCACCATGTCAATGTCAGAGATTCTTAGTGGGAGGATTCAGAGTAGCAGCCGTGTTAGTCTGTATTCGCAAAAAGAAAAGGAGTCCTTGTGGCACCTTAGAGACTAACCAATTTATTTGAGCATAAGCTTTCGTGAGCTACAGCTCACTTGCTTATGCTCAAATAAATTGGTTAGTCTCTAAGGTGCCACAAGTACTCCTTTTCTTTTTAGTGGGAGGAGTTTATCAGAACTCATTTGAAGGCAAGGTTGGTCCCAAAGGTAGAGAATTATTGCATTGCGTACGTAGAAAACGTCAGAACAACCCTGTGTATCCAAACCTCATCAATTGGCGACTCATCTCCGTCATGGCCTCTGCTGTGTGAATCAATTGCAATTCAGTGCATACACTCCATTTCTCTGACAATGCGTTGAATGGTTCCAAACCATTTTGGATACAGACAAGTTTCCTGTAACTGAAATCCAGTCTTTAAAAGAAGGAAGAGCCGTGAACTCCTTGCTCTCTAGAGTCTGCAGGGTCCTTTGAAAGTGCGAGAGGGGATTTATGAAACCTGAGATTAGTTGAATGAAGCAGAATCATTTGGGAAGGCTAGGAGGGGAATGCTAGATAAACATCCAATGATCCCCTATCTCCTTAGATTGTGGCAGGATCCTAGAACTCCAGGAGCTGGAGTTCGTGTCTTCCTATGGAAAGTTTCTGGTAGCTGGAGGGGAAAGAGAAAGTCCACTGGTACTTTTGCGAAGGCATAGGTAATGAGGTGCCAATAAGGAGAGACGAGGGAAGCAGTGGGAAGAGTCGGGTTCCCCATTTCAAGGGAGAGATTGGAAAACACAGAGACGCACATGCAGGGAGTGTTGGGAAGAGAGATAAGGGAAGCACATGGAGGAGAGGGGAACACTTTCAAGGCTGGAGACTTGTGAACTACCTTCCAGGAAACATAATCCCATGGATCATCCTGGTCCATCTTCACAAGGTCCCATCCGAGCTGCTAGATAGATTTTTGCCATATGTGGTGTGCCAGACTCTGGAGGAGCACCAGTCCATCTTCCCACCTCCTCCCTGGATCCTTGGCAGGCAAACAGGCAGAACTGATGCCTTCAAAGCTTCCAGTGGGTCTCAGTCATTTTCTGGGGACTGGACCATTGTCTGGGGTATGGCTAAAGAGCCTGACCCTCCTGGAGATGATGGCTCCTTCGGCCCTTCTATCTCTGGGGTGCAGTTTGCAGCAGTTTCTGTACTGTAGCTATGTGCAGGAGGTTGGCCAGCTGCAGAGCCCTCATCCCTCATGGTGTCTGGAGGCATCTTGGGGGTCACTGTAGGCTTGGGGGACAGCGGAGCACCTCGACTCTGGCGTCTGGCAGGCTGGGGTGGAAGCGGAGGTGGGACAGTGGGAGCTCGCATGCACCCACTCACCATTCGGCGAGGGAAGACTTTGGGGTTGGCAGTGCTCTCAGGCACAGGTGGGTTCTGAGGTGTGGGAGTTTGGGTTCGAGGCTGCACCTGTGGCGGGGGCACCATGGGTCGGACTGGGGCAGCTCGCTTCACTGCAAAGCAAACAGGGAAACAAAACTCCTTTTACCAGCTTGTTTTCCATCCATACGGTCCCTACATGGCAGGCCTGCAGCCTGACTCCTGGCTCTCCCATCCTGTACTCCCATGCCCAAGTCCCATGGCGCAGCTCCTTGCCTTCCAGCCAGGCTGAACTGGACAAGGCAGGGTCCAGCTCTCCATGATGCATTCATACAGTGCCCAGCCCAATGGGGCCTAATCCCTGACAGGGACCCCACAAATAATTACGGGACTGCCCGTAGCAGCTTTGGCCAAAGGCACCAGTGCAGAGTGCCAAGACCTTCCCCATGGCCAGGGGATGAGCTTGCTGCCTCCACAGAAGGGGCAGGATGGGTAAATTGAGAGGCTTATAGGCATTAATGCCCCACAATGGTGTTCTGTTTGCACTAGATGGGCCACAAGTCAAACTGCATTAGAGACGTCTGTGGCATGACAGAGGCTGGTCCTATGGCAGGGGAGAAGCCCAACAGCCAGAGAGGCCAGAGGTCACCTGCCCCAGCTCGATAAATGCTCCCACGTCCATATTGCGTGTTATATCCCAATATGTCCAGCCAGGACCAGCTCAAGTCCCCGGGCCAGTGCCCCTTTCCCCACAGCTCTGGGTCATAGCCTTGCTTAGAGACAGTCCCCAACATTATCACCTGCCAGCATCCCCTTCACTCACAGAACAAGCAGGGCTGGTGAGGGGAAGCCAACCTTGGAACAGGGCAAGATGGGAGCCAGCACTGGTGGGCCACTCAGGCAGGTCCCTGATACCAATGTACCCCAGTGTGGGCCTCGCCCAGCTGAGGCATACCCCTCAGCAGACTGGTGAGCCCACTGAGCTGCAGTTCCATCGGCAGCATGTCGGTGCCTGGGCCATGCACCAGAAGCGGGACAGATTTTTGTACGCATTGAGGTGTGGCAGCCCGCCAGACTTACTTTTGCGTGCGGTGTCATCAGCCGAGGGGCCCGCAGCCTCAGGAGAAGTTCTGCTCGCCTTTGGGGAGACTGGTCCAGAGGACATCTCGGGGTCTCTTCTGCTGTGGGAAAAGGGCAAGTCAGGTCTCTGTAATCACATCTGCCGGAGACATGAACTATGAGCCTCAAATACGTGTGTCTGCCAGAGACACTTGGTGTGACTGTGGCCGGCACATGGGGTGACACACCTAGCATCTGATCATGCTGTTAGCTGCATGGGGTTGTAAATGCGCATGTGCAGAGTTCCGGGATGAATTGTACAGATCGGGAGGTGGGATGGGGTGAGCAGTTACTGGTGCAGGGTGACTGTGCTAAAGACGTGTCACTGGGGAAACAGATGGAGCTCTCCTCTTGTGACACTGGTGGCAAGGGGTTCCCCTCTCAGACACCCGGGTGGGATATGGCTAGGAGACAATGGTGTTCGATGCAGAGGCAGCTATACAACTGACATAGGTCAGCAGTGCAGCTTATCCAGGATGCTGAGGAAGGGGGACAGAGAAAAAAGGAGAAGATACTGAACATCACTGTTGTAGGATCTATTTATATGGCCTCCTTTACCATAGCATTTGAGTGCCTTTGTAATCGTCAATGTACTGAGCCTCACTGCACCCCTATGAGATAGGGCACTACCATTATCCCCACTTTGCAGACAAAGTGAGGTGCCCATGGTCATACAGGGAGTCTATGGCAGAACAAGGAACTGAACCCACATTTCCTGAATCCCAGGCTAGAACACTAACGCTGGACCATCCTTCCTCTTGCTCTACCTCAAGAGAAAGCACATATCAGGGCACTGTGAAGCACTCTCTCTTCTGGTGGTGGGCTGTGTGTGCCAAACCTCAAGGTAAGGGAGGAAGATTCAGTTCATATCTAGAGTCTCCTACAGAAGATGACACTGTCTATGATGTGGGGACCCCATCTCTCTGCAGCGGGCAGGGAACAGACAGAACAGCACAGCCTCACTCACTGCCAGACACTTACGCTTCTCCAGCTGTTAGAGAGGGAGTGCTGGCAGGAAGGGGCTGAGGCGACGGCTCTTCCACTGGAGGGGCTTCGCTGGATTTGATTTCCGTGGGGGGAATGAACATGCCCGAAACATTGAAGACTATCTCTTTAAAAAAATAAAGGGAATTAATGCAGCACAGAAGCACCCTCCTCTGTGTCTGCACAGACACTCCTCACACCCAAAGCAAAGCCACCCCATGCAGAGTTCTAGGGGCCTGATCCAAAGGTCACTGGGAGAATCCTATTGACCCTAATGGGCTTTGGATTGTGTTCTGGGAGAGGGCAGCCAACACAGACCATCCTTCAGAACCCACTCACCTACCCACAGGAACCCCTCACTCTCTTCTTCTCGAGTTACTCACGGGGGAATTCTGCGACACTGCACACATGCAAAATTCATGTCCCCTGCAGAAAATACATTTTGCCAGGGAGGCACTGCAATTACACCTTTTGCCCACCAGTGGCTGCTGTGACACCAGAAGAGAGGGCAGCTGGCTCAGAGCTGGAGCAGCCAGCTATGGAGAGGGAGTGAGCAGTGGCTGCCTTCCTCTCAGTGCCCTACCTGTGGGGCCAGGTGCGGAAGCACAGGATATGGTGGGGACACGAACACTGTGGGGCACCTGCTGGGAGGGTCACATAGATTGGGGTTCAGAAGGGCTAGTGTGGGGACAGAATGGGGCTGGGACACAGAAGCTAGTAGGGTGACAGGATTGAGCTGGAATGGGATTGGGGGTGCTGGGTCAGATGGGGACAGCTGGTAGAGGGGTGCAGGGCCACACAGAGACGGGAAGGAGGGGTGGCTGACAGGTGTTTTGAAACAAATTACGAAAATAATTGAAACTCATGATTACGTCGTGTTATTTTGACAAATAATATACGCAGAATTTTAAAATATTGTGCGCAGAATTTTTAAATTTTTGATGTAGAATTCCCCGAGGAGTATTGAGTATATTGGCCTCAAGTCTGGGAGCAGGCAGCGCCCCCATCACAATGCACCGAGCTTCCAGAGAACAGCTACCCCCTTATCCTCTCTCAGCCTGGAGGCAGACAGCTCCCATCAATATAGACTCTCCAGACCCTGCATGACATCATTCTCCAAGAGCCCCACAGCCCTCCAAGAGCATGCACAGCAGGTCCCGGGAGCTGGTGCCTCGAGTGTGGAGTGGCTGAGAGAAGGACGCCACCTGCCAGAAGGCAGGTCACTGCCAATGTCACTACGTTAGCTCGACTGTGGAGCCCCTGGGCAGCCTTTTGTCACTATATGAGGTTCCCAAGGGTTTCTCCTTGTTCTCACCTGTCCATTTCTGAAACCAGGATCCCAAATTTCACAGTGAGCCATTTGGATTTACAAGCCCCTGAGGGAAGGGCTGGGTGGGGAGCCCAGCTGTACCGCCTCAGAGATCTCCCTCTTGCCCGGCTTTAAACCATTCTTCATGTTCGGCACTGCAGGCGCCAGCCTACCAGTGAGGGCAGGGGAGGAGAAGGGAACCACCCTGGACAGGACACCCCTTCATGTCAGCGTGGCTCACTCCTTTGAATTTGTACCCTTCTCATCTCAGACTCTGAGCATGCAGGGCCTGATTCTGAATAGCACTCAGTCCTACCTGTTCGACTCTGGTGTCACAGCACTGGCTCCACTGGACTTGCCCTAAGAGAAGCCAGGATCAAGACGAGCATTGCCTTACCTCCAGGGAAGAGGGTGTTGGCATTCTGTATCAGGGCCTCCACGATGCCCACCACCTGGATGGAGGACATGGAGGCCATGTCTAGCTGCAACGGGTCTCTGAGGGATAGAAAGAGAGAGAGAAGCCATTAGAATGGAGCTAGAAATGGACAGTTAATGCAGCTGTTGCTCCTCCTCTGGCAACAGTGCTTGCGACTGTCTGTCTGCTGAACATGGGCCCTGTTTGGAGGTGAATCATGGAAGGCAGCAGGATGAACCCATTTTATAGCTAGTCAAAAACTTGTGGAGTGCTATTAGCACCAGGGGTTCGCAGCAGAAAGCACAGCCAAGGGGTGCAGCTCTGAGGTTGGGCTACGTGGTGCTGTGTGCAATGAGCACACTGCCCCTTTCACCTTGAAAAACCTGGATTCAAGCCCTGTCATAGGTCACACGTGCCACGAGTGTGCTGGGTCTCAGCCACTGCCCAATAGACATTTGCCCCCCTTGCATAAACTCCCTGTGGATTGGCAGAGCTATGTGCTGGGGGACGAGACTTGGCAGAGGGGCGCAGGTCAGCAGGGAGTTGAATCGGTAGAGCTGATCCTCGCACTGGAACAGTGGAGGGTGTTTGCAGATCAGGACAGATGAAGGGGCTGAGGTGTGGGATGGGGGCAAGATAATGAAAGGCCAGGATTGAAGTACATTATCACAGCTGGCTGGTGGGGCAGGACTGGAATAGAAAGAGGTGCATCCAGTAAGGATTGGGGTGCAGTTGCAGAGCTGGGGCAGCGGCCTAGAACTGGAACAGCGGGGTGTGGGTGAGATCAGGAGTGCGGTACATTAGTGGAATTTAGGATGGGAATAGCAGCAGGTGCTGCTGGTCAATACTAAGCTCTATGGACCATTGGGGTTAAAAAAAATCCCTTTCTTTAAAAGTTCTCAAACTGCCCTTGATGGTTAATAAATCCCAGCCAGGGCTGGTTGCTTCCCAGCCACAGCACTTGTTTTGTGGGGAGGCTGGTAGAGGAAACATTCAGAGGTGGTGGTGGGGAGGTTCGTGCCCTGGATCACCCCCAGCTGCTGACACCCTGGGGAGTCCCGTGCATTACCCTTTGCTCTGCTGTGACCACAGCAGGTTGGGGCCCAGGACGATGGCAATGTTGCTAGGGGTCATTTTATTCACTTCCTGATGTTCAGCCAGCTTGGCTAAAAACCTGATCAAATACCTGTTGAAAAAGGCAGGGGGTTAGTAAATATCAGGGGAATGCCGCTCCTCCTGGCCCTAGGAATCAGTGCTCTGCATAGCCACATGGGGAGACGGGGATTCCCAACTGAGTCTCTCTCTCCCTCAGAACAAGTGGGGATGCCAGTAGCGTGGAGACCAGGCCCTGGTCTCAGTGTGAGTGCTGTGCAGGAGAGCAGGGTTCCACTCCTGGGGTTAGCAGGGGGCATGGCAAAGGCTGTGCCCACTGTCAGAGGAGTTGGCATTGTGCACACCAAACGTCATCTTAGGAGTACCCCCCCCCCATCCTGGTCTCTGACTGCCGGGGAGACATCCAGAGGCTGAGGCCAGGATGCTTTGAGGACCGTAGCCCCTTGGTCTCAGGACAGGGGATTGCTCACCAGCTGAGGCACTGCAATACCACAGAGATGGGCAGAATGTAAAGCCTAGAGACTGATGGATCCCTGCCCCCTACCTCAGGTTGTTGTAGTTGTCCTGGGGGAGCCGGCTGCAGGTGTCTTGGAGGCTCTGTAGGCGACCCTCTGGCTCCTTAAAACTGAGAGAGGAGAGAGAAAAGAAGAGATTCAATCTGGCCTGAGAGAAGGAAGGACGGAGGCAGTGTCAGAGGGAGAGGTGAGAACCCCGTTTCCCTCTCCATTCCAATACAGGCTGAAGAACAGGGGATCAGACTCATTTGGGGAGAGGGCTGAACTTATTCCTATGTGCTCTGCACATGTGGAAAGCCCTCTGGTGTCAGCTGGGGCTTGCAAAGGGATCAAGGGGAGAATACAGCTGTTTATTAGTTATTCAATGCATTCTTGTTGCATTCACTACGAAGAAAATCTGCTTCTATTTAGATCACTGCTATTCCTGCCCTTTGTCTCTCTCCCTTCCCTGTCTTTGTGAGTCTCCTCTGTTCCTTCCTCTGCATTTCCTTCCCTGCAGCAATTCCAAATGCCAACCCAACTTGCTTCACTCTCACCACCCCATCCCCATTCCATTCCCTAAAATGACCAGCCATTAAATAGCTAATGTTGACAAAGCATCATCATCACTGCACTTTAAAATTGATACTCCAATCAGATGAATAGGGGCCAGCAGATTTCAATCCCGAGTCCTTGGCTCTCTGCACACTCAGGCAGACAGCACTGCATGCCTTCAACTCAGTTCACATGTGGAACATTCTCTCCGCAATCAAGGGGGCTAGAAACATATTTTTCTTTTTTAAAAGGAAAGCTTAGACTTTGGGCAATAGGAATATAGCGCTGCCCCCTTTCAACCTGAGCAGCTAGTCAAGTTTGGGGCCCCGGGGACGTTCCAGCTGCGAGCAGGAACTGGTATGTGCAGTGATGTCACAGCCCTGTCAGTCCCAAGATATTAGAGAGACAAGGTGGGTGCCGCGCTATAGTGCTTCTGGTGAAGACGCCTTGCGGAGGTGGAATTATTAAGCCAATGGCAGAGCTGCCCCAGTGCAAGTTGGTAGTGTGGACCTGCCCTGTCAGTAGGTTTCCCAGCCCCGAAGAAGAGCTCTGTGTAAGCTGGAGAGCTTGTCTCTCTCACCAACAGTTGGTCCAATAAAAGCTATTACCTCTCCCACCTTGTCTCTCTCTTATGCTGGGACTGACATGGCTACAACATAACTGCACGGCTCCGAGTCACAGGGAGGAAAGGAAGGTAGGGTGGGGAAGAAAAAAGCAGCTGGGGTGTGTGTTGTTAGTGGGTTCCAGATTGTTGCAATAATCCAGTGTCTCTGTTCAGTCCATGATTTTTTGTGTCTAGCAGAGTACTGAATGTAAGCTCCCAGGCTCGTCTTTTGAAGGTGTTGGGCGGGTTTCCTTTGAGGGTGAGAACTGATAGGTCAGATATTGAGTCACCGCTCTTAGAAAAATGTTCACTCACCAGTGATGTGGTGTGTTTATCCTTTATCTTTTTCCTGTGTGAGTTCATGACAGAGTGTAGTGATTGTCCGGTATCACCCACATAGTTGTTATTGGGGCAGTTAGTGCACTGGATGAGGTACACCACATTTTGTGACAGGCATGTATAGGACCCATGGATGGCAATAGGTGTGTTATGAGGGGTGTTGATCATTGTAGCAATGGAGACATGTCTGCAGGTTTTGCATCTATTGTTCTAGCAAGTCTGATACCACTTTGAATTGGTGCGTCCTGGTCAGAGGGGAGCTTGCTTCTGATGATGAGCTTGGAGAGGTTGGGGGGATTGTTTGAAGGCCAGAAGAGGGGATTCAGGAAAGATTTCTTTCAGGATGGGGTCTCCATCGAGTATGGTTGTAGTTGTTTGATTATACCCTGTATGGTTTCCTCCATTGTGGGGTGATTGGTGACAGTTAGGGGTGGGAGGGGATTTTATTTCTGTATTGAAGCAGGTTCTCTCGAGGTATTTAGGTGGCTTGTTTCATGATGCAATCTACTTCTCTGGTGGAGTGTCCTTGTTCGGTGAAGGCGGTTTTGAGTGTATTAAGGTGCATATCCCAGAGCATATTCTGCAGTATGCGAGTGCCTGGCAGTAGAGAACAGCTTTCTTAGTGTGTTAGGGGTGGTTACTGGATCTGTGAAGGTAGGTGTGGCAATCTGTCGGTTTTTTGTATCTAGCTGTCTGTAGGGTTCCATTGCTGAAGCTGATTGTCGTGTCCAGCAAGTGGACTAGCGTGGGAGCATCCCAGAGAGAGTTTAATGGACGGATGCTGGTAGTCGTAGTTGTGGTAGAAATCTGTGAGAGAGTTCAAATGGTCTGTCCAGAGGATGAAAATATCATCCATGTAGAAACTGGTGACAGTCAGGGATTTCTTTGGTGCAGTTTTGCTTATTTACAAAGAATTTACAAAGTTCTGTGTCTCTGAACGCAGAAGGAATCAGATAGCAGGACACAGCTTCTTTTGCTCACAGCACCAAGAACATTCTTTTCAGCCTGCCCCTCCTCCCCCAAAAGTCCTCCACCCACTTAGTCCAAACTCCCGGGTGGGTTCACAAACCCCTTTTTGTGTTAGGTGGGGGAGCTTCCGATTAACTCATCCTGACAGTTATGTTAACTGAAGAGTGTATTCACACTCAAAGAGGTTTGTGATGGAAGCCACCAGTACCTCTCAGCATAACACTCCCCCCATTTTAGCTCTGCCCATCATCCTGATGATGCGCCAAATGGTGACACCCTGTATGACCCATCCCAAACAGAAAGTAAATAAACAGTTTAGCAAATTAAAAATGATACAAGGTGAATGATTTATATAGGTACAGTGGCCTTCTGTCCAGGCGTTTTCACATCACCAGCCCAAATTGCTTTTTATTCCCATCCAGTAGCCCTCTCAGATTTTTTGCTCCCCGCACTATGGACTTTCTTTAAACAACCGGGGAGAGGGCCCCTTTCAGTCAGCCCCGGAGGGATGCCTGTTGTCTCTGTGGAATTTTCTGGCTGAACCAGCCCCTGCTTATTGTTTGAATGGGGGATTCACCTCTGTAATAGCTTTTCCAGCCTCAACTTCCACAGCAACATTCTCAGATTTGAGGGGATGGGGGAGGGAAGAGCCAAACTGAAGCTCTGTCCCCCATACCATAAGCCCTAGCATCTGTGTCCAGCATGAAAGGGGTTTTGAAACATGGATAGGCCAAGACAGGAGCAGTCATCACCAGAGCCTTTCTCAGCTCTGAAAATGCTAAATCACACCCTGAGGGCCAATTAAACGGTTTTCCTTCTTCACTATTTGCTACTTGTCAGAAACATTCAGCAAATGAACAGAAATCAATTGCTGTTTCAGATTCACAAGAGCTTGAGCAGCTAAGAATTCCCTGAGATTCTGGGTCTCAGAACAGGTTTCAACCACTCCCTTGCTGGAAAGCTACTACAACATGTACTTGTAATAATGGTTGCTGCCCCTGGGGGCAGGATAGTTCACTCACTGTAAATCAATTGCCTACATACCATTTGTCTCACCTGCCTGGCCCATACCTTTAAAGGGCAATTGCCACAAGACTGACTTTGTAAGGCACCTTTCCTGGCACTGATTCCACAGGCATTAGCCATAATGAAATCCAAGCCAATTCTGAGTTCATGCACTATGTCAGCCACCCAGACTTCTTGCTCGAATTCCAGAGGTCCATTCTTCAAACCCAGTTTGGGACAGGTGCCCTTGCCCCAGTCATTGTCTCCACTTGAAACCAGTTAGGTGGTTCGGTTTGGGAACCCCGGTCCCCAAGATGTTTTAGTGTATCTGGTTTAATAAGCAGCTGTGTCTGAGCCAGTGTCAATCACCGCTGTGCATTCTGCAGATCCTACTGTAGTCAAACTCCCACGATTGTTGTTCAAATGCCCACATATAAACAAAAATGGTGGGGCTGATCCTGGTACCTCCACCAAGCTTTGCCCTTTCAGCTTGGGGTACCCCCATTTCCCAAACTGGGAGAGAGAGAGACTTTCACTAGCCTCTTGTGGCAGTCTGTGATGGCCTACCTGACATTTATAACAATCCTTTTTGTGGCCAGTGTTGTCACAGTACCAGCGTTTAACTGAACCGTTTCCTTTAATTTTTACGTACAGGTCAATTTCTCTTCTTTTACAAATCAAATGTGTCAGTTTTTGCCATCATTCAATACGGTCACAAACCAGATTAAAATCCCCTCTTTCATCACACACATCAGACGCAGAGCTGTACTTACAGGGCTCATGGCAAGCAGTTTCCCTCTTCCTCACTAGCAGATGCTTCCTTCCTTGCCTGGTGAACTGCTGCAAGAAAATATTCAAATTCTGCGGCCAATTCCCCCAACCTCTCAGTGTGTCTTTGGTGTCCTTTCGCTGATCTTGATCTTGATCTGCAAGTCCAAGTCCCACTGCAAGTCCAAGTCCCCTTGGTGTTATCTGGGTATGCCATGAACACAAGTCTCTGCAGGCCCTCTGCCAGTTCAGATGGAGTTTCTTCTTTCCCTCTCTTTCTAGCTCTTAGCTGTGCCCTGGCCAGCTCAGGTTGATGACTAGCTCCAAACCACATGTTAAGGGCTTGTACCAGGTCTGGATTACACAGTCTGTTTTCTAGGGGTAAGATCTGCAGCACAATCAGAGCTGGGCCACCCATGTGGGCTGTGAGTAACACCCCTTCCTGTCCTTCCTCCCAGCCATTTATTGGCACTATAATGTTGAGTTGAACCACATAAGCTTCCCAGGAAGTTTTTACCTGAACGATAGTGGGGTTTTGCCTCATTTGAGTTGGGACAGACCAACCTCTCCCCTCTGGCTGCTGTGGATTACAAACTGGGTAGAAACCTTGTAAATGTCCGGTCTTCCCCACATCCTCTGGCTGCCTCAATTCCTCATTCAGGCGGTGGCCTTCCTCTGTGGTCAGCAACCCTTTGGGTTCCTCTGGACCTGAATTTTCAGCTCCTTAAGTCCTTGCTGCAGCTCATCTCAGTTAGCCCATTCCCGGTTGGCTAAAACTTTCTTGGCTCCGCTGTTTTGTGGGAAAACTTCTGGCCTATGGCAGTCCGATTATTGGTCACCTCATCAATCTGTTTCATTCCAGCCTGGGTGTGTTTCAGCCGGGTTTGCCAACCTGCCTGGGCACTTCGTCGTTGGTGCTCCAACAGGGATCTCATCTTGGCCTGCAAGTCATCTCTGAGCCCTTTCTGGGAAACCTCCAGCTCTTGTCTTAATGCCTTTTGCAACGTCTCCAGCTCCTGTTTGAGGGCTTGTTTTATATCCTGCTGGCCATTTTTGATTTCTGCAAGCTCTTCCAGGATTTGTTCCATCTTGGTTCCAAGCTCACAGGCTCTCTCCTTGGAAACCAGATCCCACGCCTGACATGAGTGTTGCCCCTTTTCAACCCAAAATGTGAGGCCCTGGGCATGGTTCAGTTGAGAGGAGAAGTTGGTGGTAGTCAGGTATTTCTCCAAGGTAGTTTTGTTTAGTTACAACAAAGAATGTACAAAATCCTGTGCCTCTGAAAGCAGAAGGAATCAAATAGCAGGAAACAGCACCTTTTGCTCACCATACTAAGAACACCCTTTTCAGCCTGCCGCCTGACCCGAAAAACCTCTCCCCAGGCTTCTTCCAAGGTCAGACTGTCTAGACACCGTGCTTTCAGTTGCTCCTTTTGTCACAGACACGCACAAAACACAACAATACTCAGCAAAAGCCCTCTGCCCACTCAGTCGAAACTCCCAGGGCTGATTCACAACCCCCGTTTGTGTTGGTGGGGGGCTTTGGATTAACTCATCCTGGCAGTCACGTTAATGGAAGAGTGCGTTCTGCTCAGTCTCAGAGAGGTTTGTGACCGATGCAGTCACCAGTACCTCTCGGCAGAATGCTATCCATACATCATGCGGGCCAGATCTAACCTGCCGACCCCTATGTTTGACACCCCTGCTGAAGAGTCCATAATCAGAGCGGTCCTTTTAATAATTTAGCCTGCTTAAGAATGTCCATCTCTCTGGTTCTTTCTTACCAGGCTACTTTAAACCAGTCATCGTAGAGTTCATAGGTCATCAAGGGTTGGGGCAGCTCTCGCAGGTAGGATTTCAGTGCACCTGAGATGGAGGCAAAGGGTCATGCTTTACAGAAGGGGTTCTCAAACTTTTTTTTGCTTGGAACCCCTTTGAAATTATTTCAGGCTTTGATGACCCTCCCATACCATGCCACCCTTACTTTTGCACTGCTGCTGGGGCCAGTGCTGCCTTCAGAGCTGGGCACCTGGCCAGCAGCCGCTGCTCTCTGGCCGCCCAGCTGTGAAGGGCTCTGGCTGTCAGCTCTGTGCATGGCTGACAGCCAGAGCCCCAGCATGTGCGGGGGCTGACAGCTTGCCACCTCCCCATAATAACCTCATGACCCCACCCCCAGTTTGAGAACTGCTGCTTTAAAGATAATACCATGCTTCTGGGGCTGCCACTCGTCCAGTCAGTGTCTCCGGGGCCCTTACCTTGGGCCTCCAGCACGTACCTGCAACAGCGTGTGGGTCAGAGTAGAATTCCTCCAGTGCGTTGGAGCCACTGGCCAAGCTGCACTTCAGCTTCCTGAGCACCGAGGCCCCTGCTGCCAACCTGAAGAGCCCCTAGAGGAGGGAGGTGAGAGACAGCGTGACAGCAGGACGGACTGGCTGTGGTTGGGGGAAGGAGTTGGGCAGCAAGCGGCACCTACCTCCTCCCTCATGCCTGACGCCAGCAGCATCATGACACAAGCTTCAATGGGAAGGGCAATCTCCCGACCCAAAGTCCTCAGGTGCGTCTCCAAAGGCACCCCATAATACCCCGACACTGGGGTATCCACGGAGAAAGGGGGCTCTGGAAAAGAGGAGAGAGATCAGGAGGGGGTGGAGGACAAACCCCCAGTGGAGAGGGTGCTTGAGTCTCTCTCCTAGTCTTCTGGTTCTAGGCCAGGCTCAGGCTGGGGAGGGATCAGTGCTCATCACCATCCAACAGCCAGCTCTGTGGTAAATGAGGTGAGAGGGGTCAACCCATTTCCTAGCAGGACAGGGACTCCAAACCGCCATCATCACGCCTGGCTGTAAATTGCCCTCCGATCAGCAGTCCCAGCAGGGAGGCCGAGGACCAAATGAGCCGTGGGAGCCAAATTCTCCTCTCACTCCAAGCTCCGGTCTCTCCAGTGAGGACTGAGGTACATTGGCAGGGGTCAGTTTGGTGCACAAAGCTTGCCCTGCTGCATTCATACAATCCCAGGATAACTGGGTGAGGAAGAGAGCTGCCCAGCAAACAGGCTCAGTGGGAGCTTGGAGACACCCTGAGGAAGCAGTAGAGAGAATTGACCCCTTCTGCCTACATTCCATGTGTAGTTACTCACACTGTCATCCACAAAACCCTGCCCCAGCCCGGCTCGTCCCACCCACCTGCCTGGCTGTGGGTCTCCTTCAGCTCTGCCAAGACTGTATCCAGGGATTCCAGAGACTTCCGGTGGTACTGAGCTTGGATTTCCAGCAGCTGCCAGACAGATCACAGGCAAATCGCAAACCTTTACTCTGCACAGTATCTCTCAGAGACACCGGATCTTGGGGGATTTGACAGGGATGGGTGCTTTCAGATGGGACGTGCAATGCAAAGGAGAGTGGCGAAGACAGAGTGGGAACAGCAGGGGAGAAGCCTCTTTTGCCAGTAGCGGCGGGGCAGTGGGATGGGACCGAGAAGAGGCCAGTGCAACATGGAGATCCTAGGGGACTTGTACACAATGGGAATGAGCTGGGGTGAGGGAACAGCACGGAGGGGTGGGACTTACTTTGATGAAGTAGTTAGCATAGCTGTCCTCCTTGGTAGAGAAGTGATAGAGGTCAGCCATGTATTCATCCTGGAAATGACATAGAGCGAACATTAACCTTCTCCTCAGCACCACCACAATGAAGGGGCCCCCCCATCAGCCCTCATCATTAATCCCACCAGTCCCCCAGACAGTGCTCCCATCACCAGATCTGGGCCATGAACACACAGCAGGCTACATCAAGAGATGCAGGGGGTCTTACTGGCATTTGGAGCAGAGGCAAATGAAGACAGCAGCCCAGAGGAGCTGGCTCGTTAGATTTGGGGTTACACTGGTCAGCATTCGCATTCTCCCTTCAGCCCCCCAGGAAATAAGTCTATGCTTCCTCTTTGTTATTAGGATTGGGGTTGAGGCCCCAGCGAATATCAGGGTCCCGTTGTGCTGGGTGCTGCATGAGAAACAGTCCTTGCATGGAGGAGCTCACCATCTGGGCCAACAAGACAGACACAGGCAGGGAGGAAGGCAGAGTTGTCACCCCCAGGGACCAGAGGCACAGAGAACTGAAGCGACTTACCCAAGGTCCCCCAAGGAGTCTGTGGCAGAACTGGGAGCTGAATTCAGATCTGCTGAGTGCCAGGCCTGTTTCTGAGCCACAAGACGGACCTTCTGTTCTACAATATGTTCCTCTTTGCTGCAGGTTTCTCAGCTCCGTGGTGAGCACCCCACCAAGCTCTCCTGCAGTGGCTTTACTCTCGGACCACCACACTGCTGCTCTAAACCCTTTCCTACTCGATTACACTGGAGCCTGGGGCTGGCATTGGAGTTCACCAGCTGTCTATCCCTTCTGGAGTTTGGGACACAGCCATCTTACCAAGGCCAGCATACCACTGGTGCTGGCTGCATCTGGACCAACCCTCCCACTCTAGACAGAGCTCTAGCCTGTAACTAGTGACTGACTCCTGGGGCCTCCCGGGACACAACCGCTAACGATGAGTGGATCGGTGCCCAGCTCTCAGAATGAACCCAGACCTGGCCTCCTTTCCCCCACTTCGTGTCATCAGCTTCCCCTCCCCAAAGAGGGCGGACTCATTTTCCACTTGCCTTACACTGCTCCACCCTTCGCTTCACCTCCTCTTCCTCTTCCTTCAGGTTCTCCAGTTTGATGGCAGCGGACGACCCCCCGGGGCCAGGGCCAGCACCAGCACTGTTACTGGAGTTCTTGACAGCTTGGTTCAGCCTTTGGGTTGCAAAAGAAGAATCAGGCCGACATCCTGGAAGCCTGATGGCATTTAATACCAGGGATGCTGACACTTTAAATGGAGAGGCACAGACCCTCCAGCCCTCTCCTCCTTCCACATCAGAACTCTGGCCGATATGTAAATACGCCTAGAAGCGGGAGGGTTGCTCCTCTCCTTCCCCTTGGCAGAGCATTTACTTGTGGGTTAAACCCTCCATTTCTGCCCCGGCACAGGATTTGCTCATTCAGAATGTGTGAACATAGATAAACCTCCCCCCACCCCTGGTACCAGGACCTGCCCTAGGGGCATGGGCATACAGGCCAATAATCCCTGCACCAGCTGGAGTCACCCACACGAAGAAGAACTGAGCATTTTGCTGCCCCAGGTGACTGCCTGTTCTGCTTGTATAGCAGAATCCACAGTGTCTTTAACAGAAAGGGACTTCACGAGTGCACACTGCATCTGGACTCATCCTTGTGTGTCAGGGACTTAGATCCTTTCTGATCTGAGGGTGCAGCTGTCAGCTCCCCCCGCCCTCAATCCCCACTCTCAAGGGGCAATCATCTGGATCACAGCTGCAACCCACCACTCTCCCCCTCACTCAGTACCTGCTTTTGATGGAGTTCCAGTCCGAGATCAGCTTCTGAAGATTCTTCTTATGTTTCAGAATGACAGGCAGCTCCTCCTAGCCGAGATTGGGATGAGGGAGTTAGTTACAGATCCTACCCCTGTGCTGCCAGGAATGGCTGCGTTTATGCTGCATTTTGTGCAATCACAAAGAGAGAGAGGCAAGAAGGTCGAGGAGAGAGCAGAGGTGGGCCAGAGAGCACAAGCAGGCAGGAGAGATGGAGGGAGAGTGAGCAAAGAGGGGATGGGGAAAGCAAAGATAAGAAAGAGAAAGATCAGGGCTACCTCACTCAGTTTATTCAGAGGCTGTAGGACGTCTCTCTCTAAGGTGATTTCAAACTCAGATAGGACTTTGGCCAGCATGCTTTGTATGAAGCAGCTCATCTCTAGAGCTCTCCTGTAGGAACGGAAGGGGAGAATCACAGCAGGTCTCAAACACCCTCCCCTCTCCCTGCGGGGTAGTGCATCAGGGAGGCAGGCAGTGCCCATCCTACTGCACTCAGAGATGGAGAGCACAAACCCCCCAGTGTGCGTGCTCAGGGGTGGGGTGCCGCCCTGTGGCTGGCAGCGTTAACCTTGATGCAAGTGCTCAGAGGCTCAGTCTGGGAGCATGAACCCCTGAACCAGTGCCCTGGGGATAGGGTGACCAGGCAGCAAATGTGAAAAATCAGGTCAGGGCAGATAATAGGAGCCTATATAAGAAAAAGACCCAAAAATTGGGAAAATTAACAGGAGTACTTGTGGCACCTTAGAGACTAACAAATTTATTAGAGCATAAGCTCTAACAAATTTATTAGAGCATAAGCTTTCGTGGGCTACAGCCCACTTCATCAGATGCATAGAATGGAACATATAGTAAGATTATATATATACAGATAAGTTGGAAGTTGCCATTCAAACTGTGAGAGGCTAGTTAAGATGAGCTATTATCAGCAGGAGAAAAAAACTGGGACTGTCCCTATAAAATTGGGACATCTGGTCACCCTACCTGGGGAGTGTGTGCTGATTGTACTATATGTACTGATACTTTTCAGGGCACTTACCCGAGGCTGGAATCGGTGTCTAGTTCTTTGAAGCTCTCAGCCATAGTCATGGAAAGAGCCATCAAGGGAAGCTTCTTCTGCACAGAACCAAGGGGTGGGGACGGAGGGGGGGAGAGAGGAAACAATGAGCAGACAGGTCAGATCCTCCCTCCCCCTCCAGTGTGGGAGTGACACCTTCAGCACCACAACCTGCTGATGGCAGGGCCAGCCAAGGAAGTGCCACCTCACACAGGACACATTTCACATCCGTCCCCACCTCACAGTCCCTCCTCAGAATCCTCCTCACCAGCCTGAGAATCAAAGCAGAAGCCAAGGAGATACATGGGAGGGGTTATGATGCAAATGGCTACTATGGTCTTTAAGGGTCCATGACCCTGCCTCACTCTCTCCAACTAATCCCCACCCTGCACAGATCAGACCCTCCACGGTGGAGGGGAATAAATGTGCCGCTGTAACACTCAGGTCTCAGGCGCTTTGCACCCTTGAAGCATCTTCCACCCAGCAGAGTCTCGCATAGAGCAGCTGGGCTTGGCTGCTGGGGGAGGGGCTGACAACCACTTCATGGGTAGGCTGAAGAGGCAGCTTGCCAGGGAGCGGAGCCAGGGACAGAGGCACTTACCACTCGTTTGTCCATGTCGGCCCCGCACTGCCCCTGCAGGCATGCCTGGAGCTTCTTGGATACATTGTGCGCTGCCCGTTTGGCTGGCTCGATTCTCTGCTCTATCTAGAGAGAGGGAAGAGACTGGGAAGCCAGTGGGGCTGGGCTGGGGGATTCCCTTCCCCAGCCACCCCCCAGTGTATCAGGTTCCAGGGTTGCCTTGGGGTCTCTCTGCTGGGGTTTCCTAGCTGGGAAGGCAGCTGTGTGTTGAGGGAAGAGAACTTCCGTTCTTCCAGTGTGGAGGGTACGGGGTGACCCCCTCTGCCTATTGACATCCATCCATGTCCCTCTGGTGCCTCCCCTGTGTGTGCGAGATCTGGTGGGGTGTTGTGTCCCCATCCCATACCACTGCCAGAGAGGGCTGGAGGGCTGGACTCTGAAGCCTTGCCTACACTATAGGTACAGCCTGTTTGCATGGTGACCCTGTTCTACCACCGCTTGATTTTGCCTGTGTAGACTGGACCCATGTCACATAGTTTCCTTAATGTGGTTATAACACGGTTTTGTCTGGTCTACACAGGAAAAAAACAACCCACGTTCCAGTGTGGCTAGGCTGTGTTGTAACTGGGGTCCCTAATGTGGCTAGAGACACAGTGTAGACAAGGTCTCAGCAGCAGAACTAGCATGGGAGGCAGGGCTCAGGCTTGAGGTTAGCTCTGTTCCCCACTGATGTAATCAGGGAGGCTTGTCAGAGGTCTATCACCCACTACTGCACCTAGGTACCATTCCAGGATGCAGAAAAATCCAGGCTGAGGCTTCCCTGTAACTTTGTTATAAACATGGAGAGAGAGTAACTCATACACAGACACACCAGATGTTCGCCCCACATGCAGGCACAGGCCCACACATGCCCATGGACTGAACCCATGCCTTACCTGCAGCAAGTCTTCAGTCAGGAACTCTGCTGTTTCTTGGGCTCTGGTGAAGAGGGCGTGGGAGGGAGAGAGAGAGAGACTTATTACAGTTGGTGACCTCCAGCCAGCCTCCTCCGGAGGGAGGGCTTTGAACCACAGCGGCTCTGGGTGGGTCCAGGGGGATGGGAGATGGTGGGTCCTGAGTCATCCCGTCTAAGGCTGGGCTTGACTAAGAGGAGCTTTCAGGTGGGCCCACAGGAAGTGGATGTGAGGCATGAGAATGGCTCCCAACCTGAGAGCAGAGGGGGCTGGGACTCAGGCACAGGGCAGAGTGATAGCACTGGAGGTCCACGCTGGCTCCTTCTCAGCTGAACAAGGGATCTAGGTCAAGATTTTCAGAAGTGTCTAGTGATTTGGGGCACCCCACCAGAGACACTTGATTGTCAGGAGGCGCTGAGCTCCCGCCCTCTAGTGATCAGGGCCCTTCAAAACATGTTGGGGTTGGGCACCCAAAATCACTAGGCACTTGAGCAGCTCTTGGCCCCAGTTCTGGTTCTTCTCCTCCTCCTCGTACCAGGGGCTGCCCGCAGAGTCCATCCAATCCAGGGGCTTCTTCTTTCAGGGGCTGTGCCCAGTGTGAAGGGCAGGTGAAGAGGAGAAGACACTTTAATGCAGAGGATATGGGGAGAAGAGAGCCGCTGCAAGTGCCCTAGTCCTTACACAGGGGGAAGGGGAATTGAGGGAGGGGACTGCTTTGGGGTAAGGGGAAGACCCTGCAGCAGCATAACCTATTGCTCCCAGTGAAAGACCCACTCGCCTGGCCTGGGGGCTCAGGCAAACAGTGAGATGAGTTCAAGCCATTCTCAGCCTCCTGACATTAGAAAAACCAACGTGGGTGTGTGGGTGAGAACTGAGACAGGAGAGCCCAGCCCTGCCAGGGCTTTCAAGGTTTTGCAAGAGGAACAATTAGAAAGAAAAACAATCAAGCAGAGGTGGCAGTGGGCTGGGGAATGGCAGGAATGGAAATATAGTTAGAGACCCAGAGAGGAAAGGTGAGCAGGGCATACGCCCAGAGCCCCCTCCCCTCTCATCAGCCTACCGAGACACTCCCTGTGCCCCTCTCCACCTCAGGCAGGCTTTTCTGAGACACTGGGGGATACAAGAGGAAGCTCCCATGGTACCGTGTGGAGGATTTAGCTCCAAATGGGGCCTCCAGCCCAGGAGGGAGAGCAGCTCTGGTAGGGAATGTTCCTGTAGTCTTGTTACTCCTTTTCCTGCATCTTTGTTCCTCTCTACCCCAATGGGGCCTGGGGGATTCCCTCTGCTGCGGACTTCTACACTTCCCTGGCCCCAACCCCGGCTGCCATCCTGCCGCACAGAGGGGCACAATGCGACAGGCCCTCCCTGCCTAGCCTGTCAGGCTTAGGGTCGCCCCCTGGCCTGATTTTCATGGGGCTGAACCACACCATCGAAGCTGAGCTTACAGGGCAATTCGGGGCCTGGCTGGACGGAGGGGCCCTGCTGCTTGGTCCAGCAGGACAAGTGGAGCCAGCCAGCTGCTCTTGGTTAACCTGGCTTTATAAACGACCAGAGGGAGTCGCTACTGAGCACCGTTGCTGTGCCCCTCCAGCTCTCCCAGCCAAGAGGGCCGAGTTAACCAAGCCCCCCGGGGGTTAGCTAAAGCTTCCCCAGAACTGGGGCTGCTCCGAGCAACCCCGGCCCCCTTCCTCGGTCACTCAACCGCAGGGCCTCAGTGGTCAGCTTCTCCCCCGGCTCCTGGCCAGGCGTGCATCCGGCCTACGACCTGCTGCAAGGCTGGGGGGTGGCGGTGGCGGTTGGGCAACGCTCTCCGGTGCAGCTTCCTGCCCTCCCTGGCAGCCCCACCAGCGGGGAGCTGGCGGGCTCGAGGCTGGGTCCTTACCGTCCCGTGATGCTGGGATGGGAGAGCTGCTGCCGCATCCGATTGAACTGCCTCTTCATCATCTTGGGAGCGGAGAAGAGAGCGTGGCACCAACCGCCCCCAGGAGTGGCTTCCCCCACTCAGCACCAGCCAGCTGCACTTGTCATCGGAGGAGCCAGAGCCTGCTGCCTCTTCCTCCCCGCTGCGCTTCTCGGTACTTCCCTCTCTCCTCTCCTCCCTCCCCGCTCGGTTCTTTCGCTCCGCTCTGACTTCGCTTTGGACTCCCGCCCTTTTCTCTCCTCCCTCCTCCAGTGCCCTCACTCCTTCTTGCTCATGGATTTCCTGCCTCGCTTTTCTCCTCTAGCCCCTTCTCTCACTTCTCCTTCCCTCCTCAGTTTCCTCTCTGGTCTGGTTCCCACCCTCCCCCTTCCCCCGTCACTGCTGAGCAGGTAAGAGCTGTCAGTGCTCCTGTTGCTGCTCTCTGTTCCTGTCACCACCCCGCAAGTATAAATAATTTCAGCCAAGCCTTAAAGGGGAAATCTTTTTACAGCAAACACATAACAAGGCAGAACAAGCATCCGCCACCGCCTAACCAGAGCGCAGGACCCACATGCTCTCCCTCTCGTTTCCCACGCGCTCTCTCCACCGGTGCTTACTCTGCCTTCCTTACGCCTTGTCAAACTCGCTTGGGGAGCCAGGCGATTGATCCCACTAGCTAGAGGCAGGGACGGTGCGGGCAGGAGGCACGCTAGTGTCCCAGCAGCTCTGCCAACGCACCTCAGTCGTGACCCACAGCCTCCCTGGCCAGCTCTGCCAATGCCCTTCATTCCTGGCTTTTGGTCAGATGAAGAGTTTATTTGCCAAAAAATGCAGTTTTGTTTGACCCAAAACCATTTGTGAGTTTGACACAAATTAACCAAAACATTTTGGCCATTTTTTTTTCAAGACTGAGGTGCTATTCATAAAATGGGGGGACCCCAGTGTCTTCTAGCTCTGTGGTCAAGGTGCTCCCCTGGGATTTGGGAGGTTCAACCCCCCCTCGGCCCGAGGTGAAGAAAGGATTCAAACTTAGCGCTCCCACCCTGCAAGTGAACACCCTAGCTGCAGAGCTATGGGATAATCTCTGCTCCAGCTCCTCTGTTGAAACTGTTCCTCTTTGTATAAATAATGTGCCATCAGAGAAGGGACTTGAACTTGGTTCTCCCATTACCTAGGTGAGTACCCTAACCCCCACGCTGTTCCCTCCTCCTCCTCCTGCCTGATGACTAGTCATTGTTATTCATTATAGCAACTCATGGTCATTCATAATGACAATGACTAGCCATACTGAGGGAGGATGACTCTGCAATCTGGTGGTTAGGGTCTTCCCACAGGATACGGGAGACCATAATTCAAATCCCTTCTCCACATAAGGGGGTGGGGGGGGCGGAATTGAACCTGGCTCTCTCACCTCCCAGGTAAATGCCCTCACCCCTGAAAGTTATAAACGGGTGAAAGTTATAAGGAGGGCACTTTCTTCTCCTGTTTTGTGAAGCCTTCTAAAGGCCTGAACCAAAATGTGTTGGGTCCCACACTGTGCGTTGGTCACCCCAAATGGATTTGGTTTCAATTTGCTGACTTTTTCTGTAATTGCTATTTTCAGATTTGATTCAAGCCAAACCATCGTTTTCCCTGAAACTATCAGCAAACCAGCGCATCAGTTATGCACCCAGCTCCACTCCGGACCTGCTGCACTTCCTGCTATTCCAGTCCAGCCCCACACTGCGCCCACAGGGCTTTTGGTGTGTTGCCCTCCTGCCCTGACCTAGCTGCTATTCCTGTCCTGCCCTTGCAGCATCGCCACTCTGCCAACACACCCCAGTCCTGGCCAACAGAAGTCCCTCCTGCTCCAACCATGATCTCCTCCCCACCTCACTCCTGTTGTACGGCCCGTCTAACAAGGCAGGGATGGTCATTTTCTATGTACAGCACCTTGCACAATGAGACACCAGCTTTGCTGGCCTCTAGGTGCAGCTGCAATAATAAATTATAGCCCATTGCAGTCCTGGGAGCTCTCCCCCAACAGCTGTCAGCGTACCTCATGCCTGATCTGCAGCCCAGGCTGCGATTCCTGTCCCGAGACCCCCACCCCAGTCCTGATCTGCAAGCCCCTTGCCATTGCAGCAAAAAGATTCTAATCTGCACCCCCAGGGTGATAACAGCGGTGCTGCCGGCTTAGGCTGGGTCCCTAGGTGTTGCTTGTGCACCCTGTAGAGAGGCTGTGGCAGTGGGCTCACCACCGCTTTATCGGTAAGGTGCACTGCAGCACCTCCCACGCACACGTCTGCAGCGAACCACTGGCAGGGGACCGCAGTGTTGCAAAAGCCCTGCTCCAAGCACAGTGGGCACTTCAGCACTTAGCTATCAACTCTGCAACCTCCCTTGGTGCCTTCCTCTGCAGAGCCCAGCCTCCCTAGCCACAGCCCGCAGCTGCAGGGCTCTGAGACATGCGGCACCTGGGCCAAGCTCTTGCCCTCCCATTGGCTTTATTCACATGCTAGAGGGAGACAATCTGTCAGATTTCTTTCCCTGCTGCGAGATCATCCCCAAGCCCCTCACAGCCAAGAGCAGCCTGTCGAGAAAGAGAACTAGGGAGGAAGTGTGGTCAGCCTGCAAGGTCAGTGGGAAAGCTCAAAAGCTGGGACAGGAAGTGGTCAAAGTGTGTGTGTGTGTATATAAAGAAATACACTGTATAATTGTCAAGGAGGGAGAGAGGCAGGAAGAAGTGGCCCATCGGACGGAGCACCGTTCCATGTATGGCCCACGACTGAAATAAACAGCGCCCCTGAGCCCTTATATGGTACTCTGCACCCAGAGATCTCATCAAGGTAGTTATCACCCCCATTTCACAGATAGGAAAACTGAGGGGTAGTCACCCAGTACCCCAGGGCTCCTCGCTTGCAATCCAGTGCCCTAGAGCCCAGACCATACTTGATTCACCGCTATTAGAATATAGGCAAACAAGAGTGAAGTTTACGGGCAACAGTGGCCAGACACCGAGGCAAGGCAACCCCAAGAGGGAGTCTCTGTGCTACTCTGTGGGACTAAGCTGCGTGGTACTAGCGTGACTACCCCTTTCCTCCCCTGACTCCTTAGCCAGACTCCACAGGGATCGAACCCAAAGCCCAGAAAGCTGCTTGCTGAGCTTCTGCACTCAGAGGCCCTAGGTGTAGGGGCAGTAGGGGAAGCTGTTGCACAGAGGGTGGAAACCCCCAGCAGGGGGCACTCCTGACTGCTATGGGATCCATTTAACGAGACCTCCCTGCCACTCCTGGCCTGGGATTGAGGACCCAAACAACCTGTGCACCATGGACTTTGGTAGCCACCCGAGCTGGCATTTAGTGGCGGGAGTTAGCAGCAGAGACACAGCCCTCGGGCCAACCCCGCTATCTCAGAGACACAGGGCTACAGCAGGGATTGGGATGGGAAAACCCCTCCCTCACGTTGCAGCCGACCGTTACTGCTACTTCCCAAAACCAACCATCGTCCCCGGCCCCCTGGGAGGCCAGCGGGGCCTCGCAGAGCAGCCTGTGACACAACGTGCTGCAGCAGCCGCTGCAGAGGCTCCCACAGAAAACCCCAGGGGAAGAGGAAGTGGGGACAGTTACTACCAGCCAGCCGAGCCGCTTGGCTGCAAACAGCACTTGGACTTGGACCAAGACTGTTCAGTCAGGGGCCCCAGGAGTTCCTAGCAATCCCCTCCAGGGTGAGAAGGCTCAGCCCCGCACAGTCCCCTCCCGCCATCCTCCTTCAGCCTGGGAGCAGCAGGGGTGGCAGGCAGCACTTCCTGACATCAGCCTTGCACAGAAAAAGGAATTGAGAGAACGGGGAGGGGCATTCCAGCCCAAAACAGCTCCCAGTCCAGTGAGCCAAGACCATGAAATCCAGAGCAGCCCCTGCTAGGCAGCAAGAGGATTCGCTGCTCTCACTTGCAGTGGAACTTGGTTCCCGCAGGGCAGTTCAGTGAAGGAGGTCCAGGGAGGCTCCTGAGTTTCATGGCTAGGCTAACTGAGCGTCAAGGCCAGGTTTGGGTTTGACCGCAGGTTTGGCTGTCGTAGACAGAGCTCAAAGCGGGTGGAGGGCACCATCCCGCCCCTGCCTCCCCGTTACTGGGGATCCAGGCTGTATTTGTCTAGGCTGTAGTGTGCTGACCTGGGCAGAGGGAACGGGGACACTTCCAGCGCGTTAGCACAGTGTTCTCCTCAGGTCCGGCTGCACTGAGAAGAATCCCCACATTAGGGATGGAAAAGTCTCCCTGGCACCAACAGGGGGCACTCACCTCAGCTGGGAGGGCGTAGGGACACTGACAGTGCAGGGGGCGGAGTCCCCATGGCTTACAGGTGTGAGACTCGCTGGTGACAGCAGGGGACGCTCTGCCCAAGCCTGGCTCAGGAAACACAGACATCAGGAAAGAACACTCTTTATTTCCCATAAATACAGCAGATTTCGCGCCGGGCGGTTTTTTTAAATCCTTTTCCATGTACAGAATTTGCACCGAAAAAATATATATACAAGTCTGTTCGAGAACCAACAAGATCTGCAAAGAAAATCCATACAAAACCCCTGAAAGAGACCAGAAAAGAAAATAAGACACAGCAGAGCCCCACCTCACAGAGGCCTTCCCTCCCACTCCATGCTCCACCCCCCAAGCAATTCTGGTTCCCCCAAGGCAGGAGCACAGCCCCACTGGTTGGCCTCTGACATTTGGATCCAGCCCTCACTCCTGGGCAAGGTCCCTATGCCGGAGCCCTCTTTCCAAAGCATCTCCAGGGAGAGGTTTTACCTATGACATGCAGGTCAGTTGGAAATAGACAGAGTCCTCCCAGCATAGGGCCTGAAACCTGCCTGGGGGTGGGCAGGGGAAGAGGGGTTAGTGCAGCCTGCAAGCTGATCAGCAAGGTGAGGGTGTGGTGGGCAAGGACGCTGCTTGCAGCTCAACTATTAATCCATCCGCTTCCCTCCGTACCAGCATCATGGTCCAGCAGATACCAGTTTTGTGTCACAGTGATTGAACTGCTGGAATCCCTGATGCACGGAGACAGACCTGCCCCTTATGTCAGTCAGACAGATCAGGAGTTTCCCATCTCCCTCCAAAGAGCCCACTGGAAGCTGTGCTCCCTCATCACTAACCTGCACTGAGTCAGCCCCTCTGGGAACAGTGCCGAGAAATGCCCCCTTCCCTTTCTCCCGTACCAACAAGTGGGGCTCTACCAGCAGGGAAGCAGGGTCCCCCTTTGCATTCCTCAGACAACTGCCTGCACTCTCCCAGGTAAGAAGCGGGTTGCGGGGGGACTCCCCTGCTGGCCCATCCTCACAAGAGGAAGGAAATAAAACCCTCAACCCAAGGAGTTCACATGGCGAGGTGGAAGAAGGGCCTTTAGCTGCTTCTCACCCCAGGCTCCTGCAACAGGTGGGGAGGGGAGCCTGCGGGTTAGAACAGCCTGGCCCAAGCGCAGGGGTGGAGACATGCTTAATACCTGCTCCTTTTCCTCACCGCTGCCCAAAAAGGCCACGCTGCTTTCTTGCTAGTCTTTCTTGCATATGGCATATTGCCCCCACCCGCCCCATCATGCCCCTGACCACTCGCTGCAGTGGGACAGGGTCTGACGGGGCACGACCAGTTCAGAACCCCCTTCCCCTGCTCGAGTCAGCGGCTGGGAGCCAGGATGCAGCCCAGGTGCCATGGAACTGAAGAACTCCCTGCCGGCATTACACAGCCTCCATGTCACAGAGCAGCCAGCCTCCCCAGCACAGCTCTGCCCCTGGGCGGGAGCCAAGGACTCTGGGAAACCTGCCCCCAGCAGGGACGGATGCCTGCTCTGCAGTGAAGGGTGGTCAGGGCCCCTCGCCCAGCCCGCTCAGCCTGCTCCACATGGGTTCTCGGGGTGATCCCATCGTGGGTAGGGAATCATGACGGGGTGGGGAGAGACAACTTGGGGCCCGGCGGCAAATGGGGAGCCCCCAAAGAGTTACCCACAGAGGTACCAGAGCAGAGTTTGCTAGGAGTAGGGACTGGTTGGAGAATCTGAAGCAGCTCCAGGGTGGGGAGCAGCAAAGGCCCTATATGAGAAGAGGAAGGAGGATCTCTGGATTCTGCCTCCAGGCCAGGGTTCGTTAGTGTTACTCTCAGCTGATCGCTACGCCTGCTGCTGAAGGGGAAGCGGGGTTAGAAGAGGAGCAAGATGGAAGGCTGGATTACAAGAGCAAGGAAGATGATCAGAGCAGCTTCTTGCTCCATCCCCCACCCCCACCCTGTACTGAGCCGACACCCTCCTCCTCTTGGCTCTGCTCTCATCCGCCGGCCTTCACGCACACTGCTGCTGCCCTGGTCCCCAGTGGCTAGTTCCAGAGTCAACGCGCCAGCCCCAGGGGACTCCAGTCCTGCAGGCATGCGGAGTCCTTGGGATTCGGGAAAAGCACCCTAGCCGTGGCCCTAGAGGCTGCCCCAGGACTCTGGAGGGGGGAACTGGTCCACGTCCCCCATTTCATTGTAGGTTTGCTCCCCCATGGTGAAAGTCAGCTTGTATCGTAGTCTCACTTTCTCCTGGGAAGAGAAGGGAAACGCGGTCAGGAGGTGGGGCTGCGGGGTGTGGCTTGAGAGACCCACACACAGGAGGGCACAAGGGGCTCGGGAGAGCTGGCGTGAGCATGGGAATGAGAGAGGGAGCTGCAGGTCAGGGAAAGAGGCGTCAGCCCTACCCGGCACAGGGAGACGCTCGCCCCAGGGGGCTGTGTGCAGCAGGCGAGGTACCCTTACCTTCTGCGGGTTGGCGAGCAGCAGGACTTGGGTGATGGCAGTCGGGTGGACGATGGGGTTAAATGCTGGGAGCTCTGTCCCCGAGGGCGGCTGCAGCTTGACCTTCATCACCTGTAGTGAGAGGCCGGGGGTGTCACCATCCGATACCTCCAGAGGAGGGCGATAGGGCCCAGCAGTCTAAACCCGAGTGTAGACACTGCCCCATGAGGGCAGGCACCCCCACCCGAGCCAGAAACTCCCCAGAGGGCACTCAGTCACTCCCAGCCCTCACTGGTAACCTAGCTGCCCCACAGCCCTCCCTGCCCACTGATCTCAAAGCGCTTCCCAGAGGACGCGACACATCGTCGCCCTGCTTTACAGAGAGAGATGCTGAGGGGAAGTGACTTGCCAAGGTCACCCAACAGGTCAGCGGCAGAGCTGGGACTAGAGTCCGGATCTCCTGGCCCTCTTCACTGGATCATGCTTGGCCCCTGGACCAGAGATTTCCATCCACCGGGTGCGGAGGAACACAGCTATTAGCCGTGGGGTGGGGAGAGGAGAAGGAATGAACTCAGCCCCTAGCTTGGAGCCCTCCCCACCCCAAATCTGCCTTCATTACAGTGTGCAGAAACAGACTGAGGAGCTGGGGTTTGTACCCACCCACCCCGGAGCAGCCAAGCACCGAGATCACTTGGTTAGTGACCTGTCCAGACTCCTTCCTGAGAGAGATGGGCTGGTTCACTGACTACGAGCAGTGTGTGGACCATTCCCATTGCTGTGGGAGGGGCGGGGCGGGGCGGGGCAGCAGAAACACAGCCTTTGCAGGCTCCCAAGATTGGGTCAGGAGCAGTAAGAACTTCCCGACCCCACCCCCCAAGGGGATCCAGCCTTCTCCTCCCCCTGTCCTGGGGACGCTACCTTGGGGACAGCAGACTGAAAGACGATGTTGCGGATGGGCAGTGGGGCCGTGCTGAGCATGGAGATCACCACCACCAGCATGTCAGGCCGCTCGGGCAGAGAGTCTCGGGCAAAGTGGAAGAGGACCCGGAAGCCGTGCTGGTCGTAGACCGTCACTGGGAGGATGCTGCCTGCAGGGAGGGGAGGCCAGGGAACAGCATCAGTAGGAGCAGAGAGATGGGCACTGGGCGGAGCCTATTATGCTACACAGATGTGGGATTAATGGAAACCCCCAAACGGGACACCCAACCCCCTGGGCCCTCTCCTACACCCAGTCAGGGGAGGATTCCTTATAACCCTGCTGCCCTCAGGCAGCAGTCCCCTCCCGCTCACTCACTCGGTTTGATGGACTCCAGAGGCACTGTGATGTTCGCCAGCGAGATCTCCTGGGGGGATGTGGGAGTGGGGAGCCCCAGCGGGGGAGGCATAGCTCCGGCCGGCGTGGGGGTGGTTCTCGGAAGCGTGGCAGGGGCAGGCTGCTCCAAGGGAGGGGGTAGGGGGGCTGCAGGGCTTGAGGAGACGCTCCGGAGCAGGGTGGGGGTGCCGCTGGTGGCAGCCACTGAGGTACCAGAGCTGGTCTTGTTCTGGAGGTCCCGTAATGTGAGCCGGGGGGGCGGCTGCTTCTCCCTGGCGGTGGAAGAGATAAGGGAGCAGGCCATCGGAACAAGCGCATAGTGCTTGGAAGAGGGCAAAGGAAAGGCCGGCTGATCCCGTCCGTTCCTCACCCCCGACCCTGGCCCTGGCTCTTACCATCGGACTTGCTGCGACTCTGGAGGCAGGGACTGTTGTAACAGAGTCTTCCCCAGCAGGTCCAGGTCATCCAGGCCACTGGTGACAGGGGAAGGGCCCGGGGCGGATGTTCCTGCCTCTGCTCTACGTGCGGGAGCAGCTGGGATGGAGGGCAGGCTGGGCTCACTGCTATCCTGCAATGAGAGCCAGAGGGCACTACAGCAAGGGATACGCCTGGCTCAACAGCCAGCCTGTACCTGGGATTTGTACAACACTGCTCCCCAGCACTCTGGGCCTCTGATCCCTACACAGGCCCTCTGCCCCACACGCCGCCCCCCTGTGGCCCCCACGCCACCGCCCCCCCCCCCCCCCCGTGGCCCACACGCCACCGTCCGCGTCACACACACGCTGCCCCCCCCGTGGCCCACACGCCGCCGTCCGCGTCACACACACGCCGCCCCCCCCTTTTGCCACACACGCCACCATCCTTGTCACATACGCCACACCCCCCTTGTGCACCACACACCACCATCCAATTCACACATGCTGCATCCTGTGTCACACATGCCACACTTCCTGTGCCCCACACGCCGCCATCCCCATCACACACCACCGTCTGCGTCACACATGCTTCACCCCCTCTGCCCCACACACCGCCATCCGTGTCACACAGGCTGCATTCTCTGTGCCCCACACGCTGCCATCACCTTCACACATGCCGCCCCCCCACACCACTGTCCACATCACACATGCCGCTCCCCCCTTGCCCCACACACCGCCATCTGTGTCACACATGCCGCTCCCCCCTCTACTCCACACGCCGCTGTCCCCATCACACATGCCGCACCCCCCTCTGCCAACACACTGCCATCCTGATCACATACGCCACACCTGTGCCCCACACACCGCCATCCACATCACACATGCCACACCCCAGTGCCCCATATACTTCCAACCCCGTCACACATGGGGCTCCCCACTCTGCCCCACGCACACCACCGTCCCCGTCACACACGTCACACCCCCATGCCCCACATGCCGCCGTCCCCGTCACACACGCCGCTCCCTGGTGCCCCATACACCGCACTCCCTCTGCCCCACACACTGCCATCCACGTCACACATGCCACACCCCGTGCCCCACACGCCGCCGTCCACATCATACATGCTGCCATCCGCGTCACACACGCCGCACCCCCATGCTCCACACGCTGCTGTCCCCGTCACACACGCTGCACACCCCTTTTGCCACACACGCCATCATCCCTGTCACATACGCCACACCCCCCTTGTGCACCACACACCACCATCCAATTCACACATGCCACACTTCCTGTGCCCCACACACCGCCATCCCCATCTCACACACATGCCGCTCCCCCCCTGCCCCACACACCGCCATCCACCTCACGCATGCCACACCCCCTTCTGCCCCATGCACCGCTGTCCAGGTCACACACACATACACACTGCTCCCCCCTCTGCCCCACACCACTGTCCACTTCACCCATGCCGCTCCCCTCTCTGCCCCACACGCCACCATCCCTGTCACACATGCCACACCCCAGTGCCCCATATACTTCCATCCCTGTCACACACGGGGCTCCCCACTCTGGCCCACGCACACTGCTGTCCGTGTCACACAAGCCACACCCCCGTGCCCCACACGCCGCCGTCCCTGTCACACCCCGCACACATTCCTTCCGTCCCCATCACATATGCAGCACCATCCCCTCTACCCCACCATTCCCAGTGCGTATACATCAGCGCCCCATGTAACCATAATGCCTCATCTTGACGGTCTCCTCCTCCCTTTCTCACTAACTACTGCCCCTCTGCTCTAAGGCCATTACCTGGAAACTGTTCCAGCCGCTGCTGTCCACAGCCTGGGGGGACGGGTCATTCAGCCCTGTGAGAAGGAAAGAGCCAATGTGAGAAAAGAGTCCGTGGGTAACTGAAGCGGGGGCTAACAGCCTGAGAGGTGGGCAGCTGACAATCAGAGCTGTGTGGGGTGGAGAAGACATGCACAGATGGAGGGCCAGGAAGAAAGCAAAGTGCCCCTAGTTTCCAGCCCTATCAGGTCTGGTCACTCCCCACTCTCTATCACCTTCTTTCTCTGGTTCCAGGCTACTCAGTCGGCCTTCAGCACAGAGGGGACCGGCAGGGACCCAAGAGAGCCAATGGCACAAGGTGGCCCCTCAAAAGGAGAGTGCTAACGTCACTTAACGATCCTACCCGCCAAGGCAGACGGAGGACAATCACTAAAGGAACATCTTCAAAGCCCCTAAGTGATTTAGGAGCCTATGTCCCATAGCAGCCTCCTTGGGAGCGGCATTCCCTGGGATCTACTCTGCTTCAGCAGCCTGCAGTGTCTGTTGGCAACATATCAGGACAAGGCAGCTCCCCGGGACAACGTCAGCAGCCCCAGCGACAGAGTGCGGGGCCCTGGGGCAGAGATCCCCACCCCTCTGGGTTCGTAACCATTAGCTCCTGTGCTACGTTGGTGTTTGTGCTCTAGAGGTTTATTTCACTCTAGGAAACAAGAGCTGCTTGTGAAGGCCCCAGGTGCTTGCAAGGCATGAAGACTCAGAAGCGAACGGGGGCAGTGCAGAGCAGTAACCTCTCAGCCTGCCAGGACAGGTCTACACTCCCAGGCTGGGTAGACAGACTCGCGCTCGCGGGGCCGAGCTCGGGCGCTAACAGTAGCGGTGTGGATGTTGCCGATCAGGCTCTCACGCCCACGTGATCCCTGGGTCTGAGCTCGGGGCGCCAGCCTGAGTCTCTGCTGGAGCCACAACATCCCCACTGCTATTTGCAGTTAGCTCGAGCCCCGCTAGCGCGAGTCTGACTGCCCCGCCCAGGTGGGGCGGCTCGCTGCCAGCTGCAGTGCAGACATACCCCCTGCCCCCCCAAAACACTCTCAGCCTTTTGCACCAGCAGCTCTCCCTCCTCGAGGCGCTGCTCGTCTCCAAACCACCCAGTAACAGCTGAGCGTTTTCTCCCTCCTCACCGAGAGACATGAGCTCGTCATCCAGCAAGGAGACGGAGCTGGCTGGGTCAGGCACAGGGAGCATGGAGCCACCCGACAGGGTAGGTAAGGCTGGGTAGGAGGGGCCCGGAGCTGGCATGTCCAGTCCTGACAGGTCCAGGAGTGCTGAGGTGCTGCCTGTAGGGAGGACACAGAGGCTTTGACCACTGAGCAGCTGTAAGAGAGAAGTCCTCCCACCCCCCCACCCCCGAATCTTCTCACTCTGCTGGGAGCTGGCTTGGTCACCAATCCGCCTTCTTACCCCCGCACCCCTCTCCGCTCCCCGTTCTGGCTTCAGCCTCACCCACGGTCTCTGATCTCCCCCTCCCAAAGCACTTCCTGCATGTCATCTGGCTCATCAAGTGTCTTCCTCATCCCAGCTTCCCAGTTACCCTGCTCCAGGCCCCCGATTGCACCCTTCCACCTCCTCTGGGGCCGCATGACTGCCACCTCCCCTGGCTGGATATCGCCCTTAACTCCCCTCCCTCCTTGAGGGCTCCTCACCTTGGAGGGGGCCGGCCACAGTCTCTCCATTGATCTCCTCTCCTCTCACAAGCTGTTTGTACAGGTTGATCACCTGGGTCAGGTTGTCATTGGCCTGCAGGATTTCCGCTGCAATAGAAGGGGAGGGGGATTTGAAGGCAGAAGAGGAGGTGGGGTGTCAAGTGGCAGCCCAGCCACATGCCCTGTCCCTCTACAGATTGGGGCAGAGGAGAGCCAGGGAACTGACTCTTTGCTTTGGCAAAGAAATCTTTGTTATCGCAGCCCCGTGACCCAGAGCAATTGCTCATTGCCCAGGTTATCCTCCAATCTGCCACACACCCCTCCACCATTGCACTTTCAATGGCATGTTCTTAAGGGGTGAACGTAGGTTCCCCTGATTCACTGTGTGGCAACGCACCACGCACAGCTAGGCTTCCCCCAGCACGCGCTTGCAGATCAGCCCCCCTCATCCCAGGGGGGTGGCACAGCGGAAAGGGTGGGGACGGGGTGCAGGCTGCCTAGCAATGCAATGTCGGCCACAGCTGAAGGGGAGGTTCACTGGGGCCCGGCGGAAGGGTAAGCGAGGGAGGCCGTGCTGCGCTGGTGGGTGGCTCAGCTTACCTAGCGCCTCGTCGTTGTCCTCTGTGTCGCTGGCGAGCCGGAAGAGCATGGGCCTCATGCGCTCGCAGCGCTGGTACAACTCCTGGGGGAGAGAAAGGGGGCGGAGGTGGGCGGCAGGGAAGCGCTCGGGAGGGGACGGGGACAGGGAGATGGCAGGAGCTGCAGAGTAAAAACCCACTTCACCCTAGAGCCCCTCTACCTCACCCTGGTGTGAGACACAGAGGGAAGAGACTCTAGGGCAGCCCCCGCCCTCACCTTCATGAGGTCCTCGCTGCTCTCTGTCGTCTCCCCCTTGCTGTAGCTGGTTACCATCTCTGTCAGCAGCTTCACGTTGTTGTTCACCTCCTCGATGGCATTCGTACGCTTGGAGATCTTCTCCATTCGCTTCTGGTCCTGGAGCGGGAGGAGCAGATGGGTGAGGGGGGTCTGACGCCCTCCCTCCCCACAGGTTGGGACTGGGACGGCTACGATAGCGGGCACAGAGCGGCTTCCCCCTTCGAACAACATGTGGAGAGAGCAGGGGTGGGAGGGGCTCCTCCTGGAATGGTTTCAGCTTGGGTGGAGAGATTCAGTTTACACTGGTGACTATCCAGCACTCACTGCATGGCATAGGGGCTGGGACTGCACCAGCAGAAGGCGCCAGAGCAGGGTATGTGCTCCAGGAACGCCCTCTGTGCCCATGTCCCATGCTCCCCTCCACCTCCACCTGATTGGGAAGAGCAGAATTTACTTCCAAATACCAGGGATCTCTCTCCTCACCCCCCCCATTGGCGCCCCCCCCCCCCCCCCGATGTCATGGGAATTGGGACCCCTTGCTTGTCAGGTCAATATGGGGATGCAAGCACACTGGCCATATCCTCCACCCCATCCCAGGACCTCTTTGCATCCTGTGCCAGGCTTCTGCTCCCTGGGGGGTGGGCGGAGGATAAATCGTCAGAGCCCCTTCCCTGGTGAGAGCCTGTACGAGGAAATTCACCTCCTGAACCATTTCCTTGATGAGCTTGTTGGCAGCCCGGAGGTCCTCAGAATGGGAGCTTTTCAGCAGGCGAGCCAGCATCTGCAAGAGAGAGAGGAAGGCATGTGGACTGGGGCAGAGAAGGCAATTCCAAGCCTGGGTCGCTGGCAGCAGGGGTCACTCAAAAGCAGATGGTTCCCAGACAGACTGTTCTGTTAACCCAGAACTAAGGCTGGGGGATCGCTGGTAAATGGAACTCCCAGGCCCTCAGCACAGGGAAGACCCCGAACGTTTGAGAGTCCAGTTAAAGGGCCACAAATGATCTCAAAGGCGAGCAGCAAAGGGAAACATAACTGGGCTTGTGCCTTTGTTTGTGTGCTTTTTTCTGGTACATACCAAAGAACCTCAAAGATCACCCAACACGCCACACAAACACATTTTTTTCCCGGCTTGTTTTATTACATTAGAAATTCCAGTCTTGTCTGTCCCGGCAGATGGTATGGGGAACTGGAGAACGACTTCCCCAGCACAGAGAAAGTGAAACCCGATTAACAGAGAAAAGTGACACCTGACAGAAGGGATTTTCCCCCAGGCCCAGTCTACACACAGTTTTGGTCCTAGTACAGCTATGCTGGCTGGGGGAGTGTTTTCCCTAGTACCAGGAATGGCAGCACAACCCCCTAGAGTGGCATTTATACCATGTTAAAGGCTCTTACAGTGGCCTACCTTACTCCCCATCCCATACGAGACTAGCCATACAGGTCAGCACACAGCACAGTTACACTGGTATAACTACATCCACGCCAAGGGGGGGAGTGGGAGCGAGAGTGAGCGAGAGCATGTGTGTGTTTGTGGTTCAGCTTTAACTCTACCAGTATCGGCAAAGTACCACAACTCGTGTGTTTAGCCATGCCCCAGACTCGTTAAAGCATTGCTTTCGTCAATGCCAATGAATAACCCTCTGGGAGTAAAGCTCTCTCTGTTAGCTTCCGACCCAGTGCCCTTCCCATAGGGACTCTGAAAGCTCCTTGCACACCCATCCACTCACCCTCACACCCACACTTTGGAGTCATCACCAAGTAGTTGTTCCAACAAGAGGTGACTTTCAGGAAAAGGGAGAAGGCCACTTTTCCAGACACTTCTCTACAAACACTTTGTCTGATCAACACTGGACCCTCCCACCAAGTCTTCCGTGCAGGACGCTGCACAGTGAAGAGCTGGGATCCCGGCCTGGCTGCCACTGGAAATGGCAGGACCGCCTTGACTATGGAGTTGCTGCCAGAGGAGCCTGTTTCCAGCTCTCCCCGTTTTAAGAGCATTGGCACTGCCAGAGCGGAAGAGAGCGGTGGCTTATCTGTCTGGTATCCCAGCTGTGAGGAAGCCAATGCTGGATGGTTCAAGGAGGGGTTAAACAATTGGGCCAGAAGTGTCCTGGGGGGAGGGAGAGGAAGAGTGTCTGCGCTCTGAGCTGCAATCAGTTTATGCCACGTGGCAAGAGGAGCCATCTCCCCGGTAATATTAGGGTGGCTGCTATTCATTCATACGAGTGTCAATGCTAGGTCATACTAGTCCCCTTGCTATTGCCCTACTCAGTATCCAATGGCATCAAGTTCAATAGGTCAAACAGCAAGTCTCTCTCTTTCTAAGGGCCCAATTCAGAGCCCACTGACATCCGTGGGAATCTCTCTACTGGTTTCTTTTGGATCACGCCCTAAGCCTGTTCCCTTCCTGAGCACAGCACACAGCAGGAGAACGAGCTCCTGGTCTTGTTGCTGCGCCAGCCTGCCCCACGGGTGGAGATGCAGGAAAGATGCACAGATGCAGGAAAGCCAGGCCTTCTGCTCCTCCTCCCACAGAGCCCTCACCTTGGACTTCTCCTCGTCATCAAAGATGATGTTCTTGGGCCGGGGGGGAGGCAGGGGCAACGGAGCCTCGTCCGGCAGCTTCGGGTCGCACTTCACGATTCCTGCAGGGGAGAGGAGCAGAGACATCAGCAGGCCCAGCCCTCACCTTACTGGGGCAGTGCTGGAGTTACCAGATGGCTCTTCTGCTACCCATTCTCCAGGAAGCCCTGCTCTAGGTCTCACACAATGGACATCTTCTTTCACTCTGGCTGGGCCAATCCAGCTCTGAGTCAGGTTTAGGGGTGGGGGGCATGCTCCACCCACCCCCTGCTCCAGCTGTGCATTGTCTGCAGCATCTCCAAGTCCCCACTAGCAGGAAATCATCCCAGTCATTCCATGCATCACATGTCCTGGTCTGCCATAACCCTATTATTCCTATGGCCCTACCTCTTATGAAGCCATATCTGCTGAAGGCTGGTGAGGAAGAAAGATGTCACATCCCCCTTCACCCCACACACAGGTCAGACCACCAGTGACTCTTCCCCTCTTGTTGGGATTGCTCCCTCCGGCCTCTGAACTGCACAGCCCATACAGCAGCTAGACCAGGCCCGAGCACGGAGAAGGCTAGAATCCAGCCTGGACCCAGCTTCTGCCACAGCAGAGGAAGGCCCTTGCCCCAAAGGAGATACCTGGCTCTCACCTTGTTTCTTCAGCATCTGATAGGCCTCTGTGATCTTCACTTCCTGAGGCAGCCCCAGTGTCCAGCTGTACATAAGCTCCAGGATTTTCAACTTCACTTTCTCAGGAGTCCGGCTGCCTAGGTACTGAGGGGAGAGGTGGGCAGAGCTGATCCACACACGGCCAAACTCTCAGGGAGAAGTGAGATGGCTCCCAACGGACAATGGAAGGGAAGGAGGAAGTGAATAACGGCCCTTGCAACATGCCCCTTACTGTGGCTGGCCTCCAGCACAGGGGGGTGGGAGGGTGGGTTAGGCCCTGAGGGCCAGAGTTTATATGAGATCCCAGTCAGTACCAGCCAGTGTGGGGCAGCCCTCAGACACAGTGAGATGAAGGGCCAGTTTAAGTCCCATCTGCCCGGCAGGGGGAAGGTGCATACGGGGAGATTCCTCTGCAGAGGAGAGTTTATAGTGGCCAACAAGAAGCTGTCTTGCTATGTCCCAATGGATCACAGAGGGAGGTAAACTGAGTCCCCCTCCACCAATACATTCACTCCCAGCAATGGCCTCCTTTGGGAGCACACAGAGAACGTAGATCTGCACAGGTTGGGGATGGGGGAGTTGGGAAATCCCTACCCCAGCTCCACCTCTCTCTATGTCCTGCGCTGGCTCCTCCCAGCCTGACACCCAGCCCTGCCAATGGGTGCTGGCACCCACCTTGGGTGACACCACCTTGATGAGCTCGTTGAGGAAGCGGAACTTGCCCACCTCGTCGTGGAAGCGCTTGCCGCAGTTCTTCATGCAGGTCTCCAGCACCTGAGAGAGCAGAGGCCGAGTCCCAGTCAGCAGGTGGAGGAGCCAGCTCCCCTTGGCAGGACTGACCCCGCAGAACGAGGGAAAGGGAAAACAGGCCCCACATCCTGGCTCGTGGGGTCAGGGTCACCGGGGAGGGACCCCCTGGGTGCCTCTGTTGCTCCCTTCCATTTCATATCACAGGTGCCAGCCTTCTGACTGAGGGGAACAATCTGTCCCCACAAAGGGTGGGTGCAGAGGCAGACATGGTTGCCTGAAACACACAGCAGACCACGGGAGGGGAGAAACAGCTGGTGGGAATGTCCTCCGGGCTCCCTCCCCCACCACAGAGAGACAGACAGTGAACCTCCGTGCTCACGTTTGTGTGTGTTTGTGTGTGTGTGTGTGTGTATCCATCAGAGACACGGAAAACATGAGCGCTCACAGCAGAGGTATTCACAGCACTAGCTCGGACTAGTCTATGAGGGGCCTGATCTAAGGCCCTTTTAAGCCGCGCCCACTAATTCCCTCTGGGGTAAGATTCCCGCACTTTACCCATGCGCAGAGCTCTACCAGCCCTCCCTGACAGCCTGGGTGCACCAGGGCTTTAGCTGAGCAATACGGGAGAGTCCCCACAGCCCAAAGAGCAAAACAGGGCACCCCCCCGCCCTGGCCTTTAATGTGTCTAACCCAACTGGAGAGCCTCTCCCTTACCGTTAAGGCCTGGATGGCTTCCCATTCCTGCGGAGACTGGATCTTGTGAGCTAAAAGTCGGGTGGCAAGCGGGGGACTGGAAGAGGAAAAAGCACAGTGGTTGTAGGGAGACAGCGTGACCTAAAGGATACAGCTCTGGACTGGGACTCAGGAGACTGGATTAATATCCTGGCTGTGCCACTGGCCTGCTAGGTGACCTTAGGGGAAGTCACTTCCCCAGTCTGTGCCTCAGTTTCCCCATCTGTAAAATGGGGGCAATAATACTGGTTTCCATTGTAAAGCACTTTGAGATCTACTGATGAAAAACCTCTATATAAGGGCTAGGTATTATTATTATTAATGAGAACTGGACCTGCATCTCTCCAGGGTACACAGGTCTTGCTCGTACCACTGGGTATTCACCAAGTCCTTACGGGGCCCCTGAATGTGCTTGGGGCAAAGGGGCTAGTTTTAGCACACGACAACTTCATTAATTAACTGGATCTCAAAGTCCTATACAAATCTCTGTAGGAATCCTTCACTGCCCCACTAATGCAGCTGCGATTCAGCACAAGCAAAGCTACACAGCAATGTCATAATGGGGGGGGGGGGGGGGGGGGGGAGGCGGGGGAGAAGAGTGATCTCCCAGTGTGAAACTTTAAAGGCACTTTCAGGTTGGCAGAATGTAACTATCTTTGTAGGAATTTGGCCAGGACTCCTGTTCTAGCAAAAAGAGCCATGGGCCAGAAGCAACCAGGACCTCAGTTTTACATCTCATCAAGTAGCAACATCCCCCCTCTGCTCCCCCAAACACCATGGCAAGCGGAAGTGCCTGAAAGATATACTGAAAGTACACCTTAAAAAGGGAGGCATCAATCCAACAAACTGGGAGGATTTGGCGCAGAACAGAATACAGCGGTGCCACACCATACCACAAGCCACAGCTCACTTTGAGGAGAACAGGCGTGCTCATGAGACAGAGAAGCGACAAAGGAGGAAAGAAAAATTATGTCTCCTCCAAAATTACACCTGTCACTTCTGTGGGAAAATCTGCAGGGCACCAATTGGGCTCCTCAGCCACCTAAAAACCCACCAATGAACCCCCTTGGCACCAAGGGGCAGCCAAAGAGGAGCAAGGCACAGTACCGCCTCAGAGAGAAGAAAGAGTGTCACGTACTGGGCTTTTATGCCATTTCCTGAAGCAGAAGGACTTTTACCTGAGAGGTTCTCCCTGATTCAAGCACAGACTCGGAAGGACCCTGCTTAGCTTATAAGATTGTGCATTTGGAATCTAGGTGCGTAACCTGGAGCTGTTAGAGCAGTGGTTCTCAACCAGGGGCACACGTACCCCTGGGGGTACGCAGAGATCTTTCAGGGGTACATCAACTCATCTAGATATTTGTCTAGTTTTACAACAGGCTACATAGAGAGCCACGGCCTTCCCTAGAGTGGTGCGGGGCCCAGGGCAGAAGTGACGAATCTCTGGCCAATCCCAAAGCGCAGGGCCCGGAGCAGTCGCCCTCATTCACCATACCCAAGGGACGGCTCTGTAGAGAGCACTAGCAAAGTCACTACAAACGAAAATGTCATATAGACAATGATTTGTTTATACTGCTCTATCTGCTATACACTGAAATGTAAGTACAACATTTATATTCCAAGTGATTTATTTTATAATTACACGGTAAACATGAGAAAGCGAGCAATTATTCAGTAATAGTGGCTGTGACACTTTTGTATTTTTAGGTCTGATTTTGTAAGCAAGTAGTTTTTAAGTGAGGTGTAACTTGTGGGTACCCAAGACAAATCAGACTTCTGAAAGGGGTACAATCGTCTGGAAAGGTTGAGAGCCACTGTGTTAGCAGGAGGAAAGAGAAAGAGTGTACTCACCCTTCTAGCTCCTTATTCAGCTGCTCACAGAAAGCATTGATGCTGTCCCAGTCCAGATCCTTGTTGAGAGGATTCGTAGCCCTGTCTGGATGTGAGAGAGAAGAAAAGAGAGTATCCTGTCAGAAAGAGAATCTCCCACCCAGTGAGCATCAGCCACACAGGTTGTAAGGGTGGGGTGTAATATCAACTCCACCCACTAACTCATGAGTCTGGCCTTTCACAAGCTGCATTAACAGAGGCTCACACTGAGGGGAGAGCAGACCCTCCGCATGCCTCCCCCAAAGGGGTCAAAACTGGAACTGAGATGGAAGTTCGTGAAATACCATGGCAGGAAGTTTGCAAACATTACCTGCAGGTGAAGTCAAGGTGGGGGAGGGGACCAGAGCCACCTCACAGAGAATCACTGAGGTGTAGGGCTAGAAGGTACCTTGAGAAGTTATCAACTTCAGCCCCCTGCACTGAGACAGGCCCAAGTAAACCTAGACCATCCCCGACAGGTGTTTGTCCAGCCTGTTCTTAAACTTCCCAAAGTGGGGATTCCACAACCGCCCTTGGAAGCCTGTTCCAGAGCTTAACTACCCTTCCAGTTAGAAAGTTTTTCCTCATATTGAACCTAAATCTCCCTTGCTACAGATTAAGCCCCATTATTTCTTGTCCTACCTTCAGTGGACATAGAGGACAAGTGGTCACCATCTGCTTTATAACAGCCCTTAATATATTGGAAGACTATTATCAGGTCTCCCCTCAGTCTTCTGTTCTCTAGTATAAACATGCCCAGGTTTTTTAACCTTTCCTCATAAGTCAGGTTTTCAAAACCTTTTATAATTTTTGTTGCTCTCCTTCCGGGCTATCCAATTGGTCCACATCCCTCCTAAAGTATGGTACCCAAAATTGGACCCAGTACTCCAGCTGAGGCCTCACCTGTGCAGAGTACAGCAGTACAATTTCTTCCTGTGTCTAAGGGCTTGCCTATACTTAGTGATGTGTGGTGATCAATGCATCGGCGGTGGATTTAGTGGGTCTAGTGAATAAGAAGCGCAAGGGGATTCGATGGGAGAGCGTCTCCCTTTGACATAGCGTAGTGTGGACCCTGAGGTACGTAGATCTAAATATGTCAACTTCAGGTACGTTAGTCATGTAACTTAGATCGATCTCCCCCCCGTAGTGTAGACAAGGCCTTACATACGACACTCTTGTTCATACACCCCAAATGACATTAGCTCTTTTCACAACTGCATCACCTTGTTGACTCATTCAATTTGTGATCCACTAAAGCCCCCCAGATCCTTTTCAGTAGTGCTACCACCTCGTTTCTCCCTATTTTGTAGTTGTGCACTTGATTTTTTCTTCCTGAGGTACTTTGTACTTGTCTTTACGGAATTTCATCTTGTTGGTTTCAGACAAATTCTCTACTTTGCCAAGGTCCTTTTGAATTCTAATCCTGTCCTGCAACATGCTTGGAACCCCTCCCAATTTGGCGTAATCCACAATTTTTATAAGCATACTGTCCACTCCATTATCCTTCATTAATAGAGCATAAATGAATGATGGGACTGGATCTGGATCAGAGTGTGGGTGGCAGGTGGAGCTGTATTGTGGCAGTACAGAGGCCCCAACCAGACATCAAGGCCCCACTGCACTAGGCACTGCACACACAAATATGAAAGGAGAGACCCTGCTCCAAAGAGTTTATAATCTAAAAATCTAAATGTATGATTGAGAGACAACAGGTGCACACACCAAAGAGATGGAGGAGCACAAGTTAACATCAACAGGATAACAAACTGTGTATCTGAGCGTGCAGTAACTTGAGAACAAGCCTAAAAGAAAAGGAGTACTTGTGGCACCTTAGAGACTAACCCATTTATTTGAGCATATGCTCAAATAAATGGGTTAGTCTCTAAGGTGCCACAAGTACTCCTTTTCTTTTTGCGAATACAGACTAACACGGCCGTTACTCTGAAGCCTAAAAGAGAGGGACACTGACACCCACAGATCAGAGTTGGGGGCGGAACTGGTCACGGCAGGGGTGGGCGCGTTTGGGGGAGTAGGGGCCAGGTGGCGGGGGGGAGTCGGGGCCAGGTGGCGCGGGGGAGGGGGCAGGCGGCAAGGTGGGCTCTCTGGCTTGGCAGGGGTGGATGGCCTACGGCCCAGCTGAACTGGAACGTGCTGTGGAAGCGATCAGAGAGTGGGAGGGTTTTGATCCGGATCACACGGAGGCGCCGACGGAGGGACGCTGGGGGGGGGGGGTTGATCCGGATCCCCGGGAGGCCGGGGCCGCAGGTGTCCGCGCGGAAGGCCCCGTTGCCCCCCAGCCCCACTCACTGATCCACGACTCCAGCGTGTCCGGCTCCATGGCGGCTCGTGAGGCCCCCGCCGCCCCTTGGCTTAAAAGGGCAACGTCCCTTCTGCCCTCCCCGCCCGGCGGCGCGGAACCATCGAGATCGGGGAGAACCGTCTAGAGCGCCGCTACGGAGACCATGGAGCTCCCCACGTCCGCATAGAGCGTCTCAGGAATCGCAAAGCCGCGCGACCTTCCGCTAGAGCGCCGCCGCCTGAACAATAGAGTTGCCACCTCCCCGTAGCGCGTCAGCGCCGGAAACCATAGAGCTCGGGACGGGAAAAGTCCGCCGCGCCACGGGCCAACAGAAGAGACGAAGCGGAAGAACTGTCTGGAAGCCGTTGCGGCTGTGCCATAGAGACCACGTGGCGGCGCTAGAGCGTCGGGAACAGGACGGCGCCGTGGAGCCCAACTTCCGGGAGGGCTTTTGTCCCGGTGGCTGGCTGGCTGCCGGAGATTGGGGCAGGAAGGGCACGGGAGAGGAGAAACGGGAGAGGAAGGGGAACTTCCGCCTCGGGGCGCGTGTCCTTTAAAAGGGCGTTGGAGGGGTAGGGGGTGGCGATGTAGGGCCCTGGGTGCCCTTGGTACCGTCCACCCCGACCCCCTCGGGGAAATGGACTCCTCCTCCTCCTCCGCCCCCGCCCCCGCCGCCAGGGCCAGGCGTGGGCGGGGGCGGGGGGGCGGCGGCTGCCGGGGAGTTCTGAGCAGGTGAAGAGCAAACCCGCCCCGGGAAGCGGCAGCCTGGGGAACTACCGGCCACAAGGCGGGTCCGGGTCAAGCGCTGGGGTTGGCTTGTGGAGCCACAGCTGCCGGAGCTCACCCTGAAACAAGGGGCTGACAGAGCTGCACGTTCTTGTGCTCTGGGGGTCTCGCTGGTCTGTGGCTACGGGGGGGTGGGGGCCCCCATCACAGCCTGCGGGGAAGGGCCTCGTATCTTCACCGGGATGTTCCTGCTCTCCTTATACATATCCTTCCCCCCACCCCCCCCACCTTGACTCTTACCCTGCTCTTGGGTCTCAGCAGTGTCATGTGGCAGTGAGTTCCACAGGCTATGGTGGTTTGTCTGGGTGTTAAATAAATTAATCAGTATTTACATTTTTCTTTTGAATGTCCCACATTTTAATTTCAGCGAGTGGCCCCTTGTTCTTGTGTTATAAGACAGGGGTGATAGAAGCTTTCAATCCCATCCACCTTTGCTATGCCATTCATTATTTGATATACTTCTGTCATGTTTCCTTTCTAAGGTGAACATCCTCAAGCTTTTCATTCTCTTTATACGGAATTTGTCCAGGCCTTTGATCATTCTCATCGCTCTTCCCTGAAACCCTTCCGGCTTTGCGCTATCCTTTGTGAGATAAGGTGCCCAGCACTGCACTATTCAGGGTGAGGTTGACTTATATAAAGGTATCATTATGATTTTTGGTAGTACTTTCCATCCCATTCCTTACTAACCCTGTTAGCTGTTTTTGACCACAGTTATGCATTGGGCAGAAGTTTTCATTGAGTTGTCTGTGATAATGTCCAGTTCCTTTCTTGGGTTAATGAGTGAATTTAGAACCCTGTGAAGTATATTTCCCCTGCAACGTGCAGGTATTTCTCCTGCAATGTGTGCCTTTTAACACCAGAGTTTGTTTGCTCATTCATCTAGCTTGGTTAGCTCTCTGGTCCTGACTAACCTAAATAACTTTCCTTGCAACAAAGCCTGTTGCCAACTG